>NC_090304.1:27217500-36457500 GCF_039906515.1 Pseudorca crassidens | reverse complement strand
ATGCATTACATCACATATTCACTACATACCTATCAGATGCCGGGCACCATGGCGCCTAGTCTGACTGATGGCCTCGGTCGGGGAGGGTGAGCCCGTAGATGAGGAACCGGCTGACTGAACTGGCTGAGGAATTTTAGACAATGCTACGGGTCAGTTGCATTTCAGCAAAGTATTTGGCCTGTATCTTGATATGTGACAGCTTATAGAAAATGCTGATGACTATTTAATATTGACAGAGCATCTCCCATGCACCAGGCCCGGGGGATCCAAAGGTGAGTCAGGATATTGTCCCTGCCCTCAGGAAGCTTGCAGTCAAATTGAGGGGAGAGGAGCCTTAATAAGCACTCATGACACCGTGTGCCAAGTGCCAAAGAGATTTGTGGGAACTGGAAGGACCAGGGGTAGCCCTGAGGGCTAAATGTCATCCTACATTGGGAACTTGTTGTTACTATAACGAAATGCAGGAGGTCTCTTTTCCTTCAGTGATGATTTGAGAGATCCTTTAAAAATATTACCCAAGTGTCAAAATAGGCCTGCTTGTTTCATTCTCCACTTGGGATTTTCCTTTTGTTTCCTTTAATATCCTTTGTCATGTTTGAAGAGCAGCCTAGCTGTGATTTCTGTGACCGAAATGCAGGAGCTGATGAAATAAGCCTGGTGTAGAAGGAGCTCTTACACCGGCTGTGGAGAAGTGTTCCTGGTTAAGCGTAGCCTTTAGGCTGGTCATGCTGGACAGCTGTGTTTCCGTTCAAGGTTACCTTGCATGTAAATGTATTTTCCCAAGGCTGCCTCTCCAAAGAGAAGCTTACCATGCAAGGCTGGGTGAGAGAGCGCCCTTCAGAGTCACCAGCCGCAGCCCTCTCGCACTTTGCCAGTGAGGAAATCCAGGTCTGGGGAGATGGCTTGTGGCCCAGCGACTGCTCTGTCCTCCAGGCTTTGGGGAGCAAAGTCATCTCGGCGTGAGTTTGGAGAGCGTGAACTCAGTAACTGATGAAAGCGCACGTTATCTCTTCGGTAAGGATGAGTGCAGTCCATGCAGTAAGGGAGGGAGTGCACTAGGAATCAAGAGTCCTTGTCCTAGACCTGCTTCTGCCACCATTGAACATCCTGGGCAAGATGCTTCCCCTCCCTGAACCCCTCGTTCCTTCATCCGTGCAGTCAGATCTGCCGACGTTTAAGGGCCTTGAGTTCCTGGGACTCGGTGTTCTTGTTTGTCATTTGAAGGACAGAGTTACAGAATGACTCAGGACTGTGACTCACGCACACAGGGCAGGGACCCCACGAACCTTTCGGCTCTAATGATCTCGATGACAGGTGTCGTCGTGCGATGGCGTTTCTGTTAGGAGCGCAGTGTGCTCGTCCAGGGCCCCTGGTGTGTGCAGACTCAGCAGGCTGAGGGGCCCCTCTTCTTCCAGAGGAGAGAAAGCCTCAAAGTCCATCCTTACTGCGCTTCAAAGCTAAGCCACGAGGCACTTAGGGAGAGAGAGGTCGGTAGCAGTGTCGCTGACGGCAGGCACAGATGAACGCCCAGGGCTGAAGGACCGAATGAAATCTTGCAAAAGGGGAAGAAGGCAGGGCAGACAGAGCTGTGACCGGGAGTGCTGGGGACATGTACCTTTCTGACGCTTTGGAGAAAATCTATTACACGTGATAATGGATTTTGCTCTAACTTGGAGCTTCACCAAAGTTATATTAGAAGTTGAAGCTCGTGGGATTGTAGTCTTATTTTCACTGAGATAAAATTCCAAGTGACTGATAAGCAGTGAATTGTATTTATTTTGGTGGGTGTTTTGACTCAGGATTTAATTAGACTTGGGAGGGCATTGTTCCCTAAATCGCCACTAGCAGCGGCCTCTGCCTGTCCAGAGGGGAGGGGGCAGCTTTGGGGATGAGCAGTGTCGGTGGGCTTGGAGGGAGTTCCCTGCACTGTGTTTTTTCATGCAGTTGGCAGGCTTTGTGTGGTATGCCAGAGTCCTAGAGGGCAAAACTGGGAATGGGTTTATGTAAGACCATGAGCTTTACGGATAAGGGAGCAGACTCGGAAAGGTGACATTCCTTCCTAAAGCCACAGTGCCGTAAGGGGCAAAGTTAGGATTTGAATTCAGGTCTCTCTGGGCACAAAACCTTTGCTTTCCGTCGTTGTGCTTGCTTCCCCTTTGTTCAGAGGCTCAGTGCCATCCTTCCAGAAGGTGACCCTCACTGGGAGCTACATGAGTGATGGGCGAGCATCTCCTTAGTGCTTTGCACCAGCTGAGGTGCTTGCAAAGGTGACAGCCTGGGGACCACTGACCTTTGAGACGGTCCTCTTCCCAGCTCTCGTTTTTCCCATCTGGAGGCTGGGTCATAGGAATGCCAGAGACTGTGGCTCAGACCAGGCTCTGCTGCTGCGGAGGGAACTCTAGCTCTTCCTTAAGAAGAATTTGGGGATGCTTCAAGCCCTGGGAGTCCTATTTTCCTCTGTAGGAACATTTAACTTCTTCAGTGCCAGAACGTCCAGCGGAGGCTTCAGAGTTGCCTTTGTCCTACTGGTCACACCTGGCGACCTTCAGGGTCTGTCTTCTCCGGGAGTGGCCTCTGCCATAGACCCCGATGGCTTTTGTGTCTTGGGACTTAAGGAGAAGGAGGCCGGCTTCGTGCGCTCCAGCTGCAGCCCTGTTGTTTTCCCTTGTCCGCTGAGCACTGTGATTTATCCCCCTCGTTAATCCGTGGTGCTCAGTTCTGTAAAATTGCCTGAAATGAGATCTGAAGAGGGACTCGGACATTTTGAGGGATGTTGCAGGGTTGTGTGGAGGAGACTAAATGGGGACTGAAGGAAGTGAGGAGGCTGCATGCCTCGGTGGGCTCGAAGCCCCTGACTCAAGGATTCCTGTCGTCTCCTCTCTCTTTAGCTTACCCTGAGATTTGGGGAGAGGCACTCACAACCCCTCTGGTGGCAAAATGAGGCTTTAAAAAAAAAAAAACAAGCCTCCCTGGCTGCCTCTTTGGGCTTCCGGGACATGGACCCGTGGGTAACCCACGAGGGTGCGGCAGTTGAAGCCCTAGAGGAGACGTGCAGCAGAATCCCAGGGCATCTTGGCTGGGCAGGACTCTCATGTGTTGTCTTGTACAGGGTACACAGGTGGCTGCAGAGGGTGAGTGCAGGGGCCGCACTGGGTGTCCTACCATCAGCCAGACGCTGAGTGCCAGGCAGGCAGATGCGGTAGACCTCCAGGTACCCTCTGCCTTGTTCTGTAGGAGCTCTTGCAGGGACAAGTGTGGGAGCAGCTCGTGAGAGCTCTGGGTACACCAGGGATGGAGGTCCCTTGGGAGGCTGTCTAAGCTCCTCCGTAGGACTCTCGGCAGTTTGCAGTCTGTGGTCCTGGCCTCTGAGCCTCGTTGTCAGCAACAGCTACTCTTCTAGGTGTTGTCCTAAATGCTTTACATATTTGCTCTAACCTCCCAGGGGACCCAGTGAGGAGTTATCCCCATTTCACAGTTGAGAAGTCCTGGGTCAGTGGGTCTAAGTGACTTGCCCAGGGGCACGTGGGCAGTGAGTGGCAGAGCTCAGATTCCAACCTGGTCTGTCGGACTCCAGAAACATGTTCTCCCTGGGGTACTGTGCTGCCCGTCTCTAAAAGAGGAGGGTGTGCCAGTGATGAGTAGTCGGTGGATCCAGCTCTCTCCTGGAATAATCAGGAATAACCTCCTGGCTTCCCTTACCTCTGTAACCCCCACTCATGCTCCAGGACTGGCCCCAGCCCTGCCTTTCCTAGGAAGCCTCTTTGCCCTCTCCTCTCCTCCCCTAACCCCAGACAGGGTCTCCCGGTAACCCGTGTTTTGCTCTCTGGTAGCATGTAACATGCCTTCGGAATTGTCTGCTTCCAGGTGTGGTCCCCCGCCGCTAAACTAAAGGGAGGAACCGGAATGGTATCTTACTCTGCTCAGCATTCCTGGACTCTGCACGGGCCTGGCGTATGCAGTAGTAGATGTTTGCTGTATAATTAATTTACAGTATCCTAAGAATGATTAATAAGACTTGCTGAATATTTAGGTTTCCTCTCCTTTTCCATCCAGTCTATTGGCCAGTCTTGGGCGTAGTCCCTGCAAGTGATCTCTCAGATCTCTCTGCTTCTCACTGTCTCTCATCTGCCGTCACAGGGGTCCAGGCTGCCATCACCTCTCACTGAGCTCCCACTGTGGCCTCCTGACTGGGCTCACTGTTTCCTCCATGGCCTTCGTGTGGTGCCTTCTCCACCCAGCAGCCATTGTGATCTTCTTAACACATACATCAGATCTCCTCTGCCCCCTGCCTATAACTTTACCTCAGTGGATTTCCACTGCACATAGAATAGAATCCATCCTTCTTACCATGGTCTCCAGGGTAGAGCATGTTCTAGTCCCTGCCTGTCTCTCTGGCCTCACCTCATTCCACTTTCCCCTCCCCAACTCATGCCTTCCTCTAGGCCCTTGAACTTGCCAGATGTCTCCCTTCAGAACCTTTGCATGTGCTATTCCTTGTGCCTGGAATGTGCTTCTCCCACTTCCCCCTTTCTTTTTATAAGGCTGACTCATTCTCATCCTTCAGGAATCAACTCGGACATCTCACCCATCTCTCAGGGAAGGTCCCTGACCACCCTCTCTAACGGTCTCAGCTGTTAGTGTCTTCTGGCGCATCCAGTCTGATTTTTTCACATCCCTATTTGCATTTGCGTTCATTTTCATTTATTTGTCTGTTATGTCTTTGCACTAGACTGTAAGTATTAGTAAAACATAAACTACGTCAGTTCTGTTTGCAGGTGAATCTCCTTCCTAGCACAGTGCCTGGCTCAGAAGAGTGCTCATTACATATGTTCTTGAATGACTGTCTGGCTCTGTGATGCAGGGACCATATGCAAAATACTTAAAGCCAGTGAGGTGCAGGCACCAACCAACCAGAACAGGGCACTCTCCAGTCAGAACAAGGGCAACAAGGCAGTGGCAAACCAGAACAGGTGCTAACCAATCAGAATAGGGCACTGGCCAACCAGAACAGGCACTGACCAGTCAGAATGAGGCATCAGTGGTGGTAAACAACTTTACTGCCATGGTTGAGAGTCCGCCTGCCGATGCAGGGGACGTGGGTTCGTGCCCCCGTCCGGGAAGATCCCACATGCTGCGGAGCGGCTGGGCCCGTGAGCCATGGCTGCTGAGCCTGCGCGTCCGGAGCCCGTGCTCCGCAGCGGGAGAGGCCACAGCAGTGAGAGGCCCACGTACTGCAAAAAAAAAAAACCAAAAAAACAAAACACAACTCTTACTTCCAACACAAATCAATCCTGGTGCTGGGGCTTATAGTGATCCATCCCACTCAGTCCTCATCCAGTCCTCAAGTTAAGTTGACCATGGCCCCAACCTGCATTCAGAAAATGGTTTGTTGGTATCCAGGAGCTTCTCCTGTGTGAGACTGAATGGTTCGACCCAGCCCACTATCCTTCCCGGAAAAAGGATTTCAAACCTGCAACCCCCTGACACGTTTAGACTCCAGCTTTGCTGCCTCCCAGCTACATGACAGAGATCAATTAACTTAACCATCCTGAGCCCCCATGTCCTTGTCTATAAAATAACTAATAACGAGCCCACTTCCACTTCGTAGAGTTGCTGTGCAGAGTAAATTAGAGTAGTGCAGGGGTAATGTTAGCACAGAGGCTGAGCCCAGTTAAACACCCTCCGTAAGCAGCAGCCAGTTTTGTTTTGTAAAGGATTAGAATACCAGCTGCACAGGTGAGGAAAGAGACACCGGAAGGTCCAGGTGCCTAAGTTGGGGGTCCAGGATGGAAGTATAGGTCCTGCCAACCCCAGGTCCAGCACTGTGGCCACTTGCCTGCATCACCTCTGTGCCACAGCATACCCTTCTCTTGGTGATTCTGCTCTGCGGGACAGTCTCACTCAGCTCCTGTCCCCCTACTTCTCCTGTCCTCGGGGAACTCTGGCTGAAGCAAAAGCAGAAGGTGTCATTTAAGGCCAGAGCCCCCCATGAGTCATTGCCGAAAGCTGTAGTAGTCGGCACACTCCACATCCTGGCAAGAGGCCCCACTCTTGAGACCAGCAGGCTGACCACAGCAGGACAACATCAGAGGTGCAAACCTGTTAAAATCCCCAACGAAGGTCTTGAAACAGAACTTGAAAGGGTTTATGACCCTGTGGATTTAAATGTCTCTCGGAGCCAGGCTATAATTCCAGCTCTTCATTTGGAAGTAAAGATCAGAGCCATAATTTGAGGAGGGCCTTAGAACACACACCGATTATGTTTCAAGACACAGGCTGTGGGCTGTGCTATGGGAGCGCCTGGGGTGCTAACCAGGCAGGGGGCATGGAGGGGAGGGGAGCAGGGAGTAAAGCAGGGTGTCTAGCTGAGGCAATTAAATGTCCTTGCTTCTCACTTTAAACAAGGGCCCCGAGGTAGCCTCCCAGAGGGCTGTGCTCTTAATGATCTGGGATAAAGGGCTAGAGGGCAAGGCCAGCAAGCTGGTAAGAGTTAATGCGGGCTCCGGCCTTGAATGTCCCTGCAGGAAGTCTGGAGCGGAGGGCCTCTGTCCATAAGCAGCGCTTGTCATGCTAATGACCCAGCCACCATGCCAGTGCTGGTGCCACCAGGGTCAGCCCCCAGACTTCTGATTTGAGCTCCACTGGGGCCAGAGAGCTGGGCCTCCTCAGCATCGCGCTTCCGACCGCTTCATGGCGTGTTCTCACGTGCTGTGTTTCCAGGCACAGTCCCTCTGCTCTTATGGCCACTGTCCTGTTGCTCCACACGTTAGCCCGCGCGCACCCGCAGTGCCGATCTGACCGCACGTATCAGGGCATCACTCACCTGCTTAGAAGCATCTAATGTTGTCCCCCCAACCTTGGCCCCGAGCGCCACACCAGCCTCACTTCCCACTTCATAATCCGCAGCACCAAACCTTTCACAGTTTCTCGCACACTCCACGGTGTTCTACGTCTCTGTGCCTTTGCCCGTGGAAGGCCCTCTGCTCAGAATGCCCTCTCCTGGCCCTGCTTTGCGAGGCTAACTGACACATACACTTCTTTCAGCGTTCGGTTCCAATGTTTCCTTACTAGGCGTCTCAGGCAAAGTAAGTTTCTTTCCTGGGAGCTGCCAAAGGGCCCCATGCAATCCTTTAACGTCTAACAAAATCGTAACTGTTTTTTTTTTCTATTATCTCTATATGAAGCTCGAAGACAGGCATTATCTTAGTTATCATTGGGTTTCCAGGACCTGATAATACAGTGTTGGGCACGCAGTAGGTGCTCAGTCAGCACTTGTTAAACTGAACTCCTGTTTTACCAGATGAGTTACGTTTCCCCAGCTCGAGGCTTTGGCTTTTCACTGTGAACATGGTTGTTTTTCTCGCTCCCAGCACTGGTTCAGCCCTTAGCTGGGTGGGTGGCACAGAGTAGGTCTTCAGTGAAGGATCGGGTGCCAGCCTGACTGAAATGACTGTAGTGTGACTGTCCCTTCCATCCAGTGGAGCACTCACCAGGACTTAGCACGTGTAGGGTGCTGAGCTGACCCTGTGGGTACACAGGGGTCTGGAGTGGCACCTTCTTTAAAAAAAACCAAAGGCTTCTCCGTTATCTCAAAGACCAGGTCGTGAGCAACTGAGGGAAAGGGCAGGGGACTGTCAATGCTTTCTGATTCAGAGGTCAGAACGAGAGCGCTAGAGCAGGATTCCTGGAGGAGAGGGGACTTTGAGGTGGATCTTGGGAAACGAGTGGGATATCTGAGTGCTGAGGAGGGTAAAGGACAGTCCAGGATTGGCAGGGAGGGAAATGCGACAGAGGGAAAGGAAGTCCCATCTCTGCAGGCTGGCCGGTGCTTCACTTGGATCCCTAAAGCCTCATCTCTAGTAGCCGTGTCCCACAGTGCCCTTCAGAAGTCACCTCCCCCATCTCCAGGCTGTGTCAGAGGTCATCCCTGTGCCCTCTGAGAGGAGCCTTCTGAAAACAGACCCTGATAGACGCAATAGCTGACTTATCTGTAGATGCCCTGGGGCTTACCGTATTAGAACCGGCCACCTCCTAATGATTAAACACTACACAAACACCCGGTGACCAGGGCCTCCTGCCATAAATGGGTTGTAAACCAGGGGGTGCAGCAGCTGTCCCACCAACGGGAGGGAAGGAGGCTGGAGAAATGCTTTCTGCCCTAAGCAACGAGCCCCCTGACATGCACCCAGAGAACAGACCCAGAACTTCACTGCAACCGGGAAGGAGGTGGGAGAGGGGAGCGGTGGGGTTCTGAGGTCGCTGAGAGTGGAAGATAACAAGCACCTCCCTCCCTTCTCTTGTGCTAGCTGCATTAGTGTGCACCACAGCCTGGCTGGCGAGTTCGGTGTTACAGATGGGGAAACAGAGCTAGTAACCGCTGGCGCTGGATTCAAATGATGTTCCGTTTCATCTGCATACCCATCTATGAGGGGAAAACCGTCACCACCACCTTCAAGTTAGATGATGCAACTGACTCAGAGAGGCTAGGTCATTTGTCTGGAGTCACACAGCAAGCAGGACTCGAACCCAGGTCATCTGACCTGCGTGCACAAGCCCTCTCCATTATCTCACATGACCACACACTGCCCCCAGCCACTCCCAAGGGTCAAGGGACTCAAAGGGCCAGGTGTGGGACATGGCCTCTCCTATCGGTACCCGCTCCCCACAGTCTCTGAGTTAGCTCCACTGAGTCCAACAGGTAAAAGAATCACACCTGCTTCTGCCTTTTGCTTCTCCAGGAAGGAGGCCACTGGGCCCTGTCGGTGGGAAGAGTAAGGGGTTCATGCCCAACTGCCCGCACACACTCTTCCTAGTGGTTTAGAAGGGGCCGACCACGGCTATGGGCGTGAAGCCTCTTGAGATCCAGGGAGGAGAATGAAGCCCTCTTGCCTGGCAGGCTTTAGTGTCCTTCAGAGGAACCTTGAGTTTCTAGGGTAATCCACACCTTCTTTGCGCTCTGGTTTCCCTTCTGTGAAATGGGCGTGTGAAGTCCTGGTTTCTCCTCTCCCGTGCAGCTCGCTGCACCCCTAGGACAGGTGTGGCTCCGGCCTCAGCAGCCCACGTTCTCCCTGCTACCAATGAGGAAATGACCACCCGGTGCTAATGGAACATAAAACCATGTGCTCCAAGGGCAGTTTTGATGCTCTGATCAGGTTACAGTTAATTCTTTCAGAACCTCCTTCGCTGGGAGGCACAGCCTTACTAGTCTCAGAAATTCCCTTTTCCCTGCCCCAGGGCCTCCTTGTAACTTAAGGTGGTTCTGAAAGAAGATAGCATCTAAATCCACTGGGTTGCTCTCCAGGCTACAAGCTTTAGCCCCCAGGCCGGCCTGCCCTGGCCTCCCTCTTGTTCCAGATGCCACCAAATGGGCTTTGAGAAGTCAGCGTTTCTCATCTGCCTTTCTTTTCCTTTTTCATGCTTCTTTGGATTCAAGACCTCAAACCTGAGGCAAAATGCAGTGGTTAAGAGCCAGGAATAGCCTATCACCCAAATAATTTGGCTGGGACAGCCCAAATCCCAGCTCAGCCACTACTAACCAAATGACTTAGAGTAACTTAATGCGGACAGTTAGAGGCCCTTGTTGGTGTAATCGGCATGAGACCCACCAGTGAGAATCCCAGTAAACAGAGCATTTATTCAGAAGGAAGATTTGGCTCCAAGGTAGGGCAGAAACGAAAGTGTCTTGTGATGCGTCCTCGCTGGACGGTGAGCCTCTGCCAGTGGATACCCTCTCTGTCTCTCTTATCACTTTAACAGCCAGGGCCTGGAAGCCCCTGTGCTACAAGCCCCATAAATGTTTGTGAAGAATTTCAACGCCAAGTGGTTCTGGTTATTTTTAATCATTCTTTAAAAGCAGAACAAGGGGAAATGAGTCCCGTCTGGGTTGAGAGCTGTTCAATTCAGAGAGGAACACAGCGAAGGGAACTGGCATTTCTGAGCACTTCTGTGTGCCTGGCGGTGGGCTGAAGGCTCCAGGATCTCACCTCGTTTCATCCTGCCAAACTCCTTCCTGCGAAGTCAGTGTGACCTTTATTTTTCGTGTCAGGAAACTAAAATGAGGTGCAGGGAGGTGAACTTACCTGAGGTCAGACAGCTGGAGAAGCTGGGTTAATAGTAGTAGCAGCAGTAATAGTAGTAGTGGCAGCAGCAGCTAACATTTATGTAGTACTTACTATGAGCCAGGCACTTTACTGAAATGTACTCACTTAATCCTCATGGGAATCCAGTGAGTTATGCTCATTTTACAGATGAGGAGACTGAGGTACAAAGAATTTAAAGAACCTGCACGTAGTTGGAGGCGGAGCTGAGACTGGAACCCTGGTCTCCACAGACCATGTTTTTCTTGTCTCCCAGAAGGCGTTAGGAAGGACTTTGTAGCCCACAGAAGAATTAGATTATTAAGTAAAATGGTGGCCCTTCCTTTCCTAGAGGTCTTTAAAATGAGACTCACTGTCCATATGCCCAGAGTGTGTGAAAGGAATTTTCCTGGAGGTGTAGGACAAGGGTGTGGGAACCCGTGAGCCCCCCTGGGACCTAGCCACATCTCTCCAATCCTGACAGGGTGGGCAGTATTCTTGTCACTGAAGAAACTGGTCTGCCCTTCTCCAGAGTGAAATGACAGGTTGGAAAAGGCTGTGAGAGTCTAAATTTAGCCAGCAGAACATATTCATGGTCACCAGGAAAAGATAGGTTTGACAGGTTGACTGGAGGACAGCAGCCGGTCCTTGAAGACATCAGTTCTCCCTTGGAAGGTAAGTCAGATTCAGTAATTATCTCCACGGAGCCTGCTGTGTGAGCCGTGGATCAGGGGCTGCAGCAGGAGAGCCGAGGGGTGGGAACCAGGAGGTGCAGCCGCCTCCTCGCCAGGGCTTCCGCTGTGGTCGCCCGCCAGGATCAGCCAGCGTTAGAATAACCGCCTACCGTGCCCACCCGCACGCTTTGATCCTTTGCTTTATGGTGCTGGTGAGAATTTGTCAAAGTGTTTTTTGCGGTTTTTTTGTTTTTGTTTTTTGCAGTATGCGGGCCCCTCACTGTTGTGGCCTCTCCCGTTGCGGAGCACAGGCTCCGGAAGCGCAGGCTCAGTGGCCGTGGCTCATGGGCCCAGCCGCTCTGCGGCGCATGGGATCTTCCCGGACCGGGGCGCGAACCCATGTTCCCTGCATCGGCAGGCGGACTCTCAACCACTGCGCCACCAGGGAAGCCCCTGTCAAAGTCTTTTATGTCCACGAAATGGGAGAACATCATCATTATGCTTTACTTCTTGCGCTAATCATAGGAGATGTGTCAGTGGGTGGGGCGGCGTTTTGTGGAGGCGGGGGAGCAGAGCCCAGATGTTTCAGAAATCTCAGTCTGTGTATTTTAAGCTTAAATCAGTTAGTCTGCTTTTCCATTACTAGGTAGGCCTCCTTAAATGTGTATTGAAATGTTCAATTTTCTCTCATAGTGAATTTTCATTTTCACTAAAGTGGGTGTGTCTGTCTTCATTTGTATCTGTGTCTTTTCTCTCTCACCTTTATTGTCCTTTCCTCAGCTACTTCTTGAGGTTCACAACCTTCCAGAGCTTTCCCTGCCCCCTGACAGCCAACAAAGATTTCAGGGACACAAGCAGAGCATGCTTACAAGTCAGCACCTTCAGCGCTACCCTGAGGGCTCTGCTCAGGCAAAGATAGAGGCTCAGAAGAAAATCATTCACACCACGGCCGTGTCCACGCGGCAGCCAACACACTCTAGAAGAGAAGTTCGCCAGTGTGGGAGAGGACTAAATTTAGACTTGTGTATTTCTTTTTCTGCTGCTTGTGTCTTTGATCTACTTGGCAGTTGAAAATTGAAGTTCCTCAGATCTTTTTTTCCCTGGTTATTTTCTAGATAAACCATTTGCACAGAACAGTATGTGTGCCTGCACATGCTTAATTTCCCTGACATCCGATAAATGTTTTGAAATAGGGTAATGCTGGAAGCACTTTTCATTACCTTAAAGTGCTTTGCGTAAATAGATTCTTTTCCTCGACTGCTGTGATGTTACTGCTTTTTTTTTTTAATGGATAAGAGCACTCTAACTAGCTTCCCTTCTTATCACTTCCATCCTGTTCAACCATCTTTTCTGTTCCTTCCTGCAGCATTTGCTGGCGAATGAGATTTCATGGCTCTGCATGGCTGCACAGGTGTCTGTGAGACCTCCCTAACTGTGGGATGGGAATTTGGAACCCTTTGTCTGTAAGAAGAGAGACAGTGGGTGGGGAGTAGTAAAGCAAAACATGGATTGGGGGCTGGAGATGTGAGGTCCCACCTTGGATCTGTCACTAAACTCTGTGCTCTCATGCAAGTTAAGTTCCTCTCCACCTGAGCTCACCCGTAAAATAAGGCAATTGAGCCACATGGCACCTAAGTTTCTTTTCAGATCCAAACTTGTAGGGTGACCTCAGTTCATCAGATAGACAACCCTGTATAAGATTCGGGGTTAGGTAATGGCAGATAAATTGCATGGAGGTAGCTGCTCGTTGAACTCAGTGAAGTCTGAACAGCATCTCCAGAACCTGCAACAGATGAGCTGTGAGATCATGGTGTGACTTGGAGCTTCCATGGGCTAGACATAATAATTTTTAAAATGCTGGGTTTGTCAAAGAAATCACACAAGATGCAAGCAACGGCGGGAGATTTCTAAACTGGGAAATATAGCTGGGTAACTTCCCTTTGTTATATCTGCATCCCTGCTTCCCATAGCTTTTCCAGAAGCAATGAATGTGTGTCAGGATAAAGTTCAAACTCTGTTATTAGGCCTACTGTGAGCTCTGGCCCCATTATTTCCTGCCCCTTCTTCCCCTCTCTGCATCCACACTGATCTCCAAACCATTCCCCCAAAACTATCCTCTCTCTTGTTTCATAGCCTTTGCAGAGCCTGTACTCTTGACCTACAGTGTTCCCCTCCGTCCCACCCATAGCTTGGTTCTTATCCTTAAAGGCTCACATTAAGTGTCACCTCCTCCAGGAAGCCTTCCCTGACCACACCAACTCCCAAGACCAGATTAGCTGACCCTCGTATTTGCTTCCATAGTATCCTAGAACTCTTCCTTATCAGAGCACCAAACACATCATATTATAAATGTCAGCTACTCGCCTGTCACCTCATATATGCACAAAGCATCTTGAGGACAAGGGCCTGTCTTACCACCATCGTATCCTCGTTCCCCAGGCCAAATGAGAGACTGCCCAGACAGATAGATGAGCTCCAGCTCACACAGCTCAGCTTGTTCTTGGAGCCGGAATTCACTCCCAAGGCTACCTGTCTCCAAATCCTACCTGTTTTCCACTCTAAGACTTCTCACCTTGACCCCATCTTCCCCTAACTATGACAATCCTCCTCTCTCGAGACATCTTCTATGATCTCATAAGAAACAAATAGTGGGGAAAAATGGCATTTGTGTCTCAGACATTGATTTAGAGCCTCAGAAGACTGCCCCGTGTATAAGACCAGGCATGAGAAAACTTCTGTCAATTGACTTAAACAGCACAGGGCCTGCTGTGCTCATGGGGGCTCAATAACAGTGAGGTTGCTTTCCCCCCTGAGTTTGCCACAATTTTCCTGTCCCAGGTGCATTTGTGAGATAAGTACATCAGGCACTTTTTTGGTTGGTTGGTTGGTTGGTTGGTTGGTTGGTTGGTTGGGGTGTGTGTGTGTGTGTGTGTGTGTGTGTGTGAGTTTAGAAATTAAAACACACCTTCTGCCTCTTGGATTCCAGCATCTTTAAATGTCCTTGGACTTTGAAGAAAGGGACCCAAGTCTGTAGTTTGTGTCCAGCCGTGGCTCTTATCAGAACACAGACATGCCTCTCATTACTACTAATTGCAGTTCTACACTGGGTGATGTGGACTCAAACTTCGTTCTGTGACTGCTAACCTATTTCGTAGCATTGGCTACATAGGATACATTACGGTATCTTCCAGGCAGCTGCTCTTCAGGTGAATTAATACCTGGTGTCTTTTTCCTTCTCTAGGAATCTTTAAGTACTGTAACAGAGGCTTTCATTTAAGGCTGTGCAAGGCTTATTTCACCAGGTTGCTATTTGGAAGTTCTAACAAAACACCTTTATGAATAGTGGCTGTAATACCTTTAATCTACTAAACTTCCTGACTTTTTAAACCAAGTGGATTGCTAAGAATGAAACCAGACTTTCCCGTCTCTCTGCTCTCTTCCTCTACCCAGCTCTGCTTGTGCATCTTCAGAACCGAAGCGCTGGGGTGCAAATTCTTTCTTGTTATTAAGGCGCTGAACTAGAAAAGACCAGGAAACACCATGCCATTTCTCCAGACTCCAGGTTTTGTAATTACCTGGCCTGACCCACAGCTTTTTTTAAAAAACAAGTTTGGGTGAGGTTTCTGTTTCTCATTAAAGCTTAGGATTTTTTTTTTTTTTAACATCTTTATTGGGGTATAATTGCTTTACAATTGTGTGTTAGTTTCTGCTTTATAACAAAGTGAATCAGTTATACATATACATATGTTCCCATATCTCTAAAGCTTAGGATTTAAATATAAAATTAAAGGTGATTTTCTTCCTTCCTTATTAAAGGAAAAACCAAACATTTTATTTTGGAAAAATAGAAAATACAGATAAGCAAACAGTAGGGAAAAAAGCAAAATGTCATCATAACATATGACCCAGGGAGATTCACTCTCAGCACCTTGGTGATTCCCAGACTTTTCTCTATGCATGTAACCACTTACACATTTTATTTTTGAAAAAAATCAAAAATTTCTTGAGCACTTGCTACGAGCAACACATTGTTCTACGCTCTTTACCTATAATGATTCATATAATTTTTACAGTAACTCTAGAGTAGGGACCCATCGTATGTTGCTTAAGCAACATGTCCAAAGTCAGGCAGCTGGAAGTGGCAGAACCAGGGACTGTGACTCTGTAGTCTTTAATTTTACCTGCTACGCTCTATAACCTCTAAAAATGGAAAGGGTTTTATCATCTACTTTTATAGTTTGACACTATTGCATGAGCATCTTTTTTTTTGTATCAGGATCCATCAGCATCACTTTTTTTTTTTTTTCAGCATCACTTTTGTTGGCCACGCAGCTTTCCATTCCGTAGTGGAGCCACCGTTCGATGAACTCTTTCCCCACTAAAGGTTTTTCAGGGCGTCCCACTCCTTTTGTCGTTACAAACAACAATGCAAAGACCATTCTTGGAGCTAAATGTATGCATGCTAGTGTGAGCTGCAAATAAAGACTGTATTCTATATTTTCCTTATAATTCTGACATTTGTGCGTGCAGATGAGGCCCTTGGGGCCCTGTTAGAAGAACGTGGTCTTGAGTATGTTCCGGCTACTGGGGATGGGGCTGCCCTGAACCATTCACACACTTTTTGTCTCCACACTCCATTGTTCCTGGTACCATGTCTGGGAGAAGGTTGGCTGAAGAATGAAGTTTCTGTCTGGGCCCAGCCAGCTGCCTGCAGCTGAACCTACAAATTTAGTGTCAGTGTGCACTGTGCTCTGAATTGAATGAGAGTGTTCATCTTTCTCTCTGAACTCAAATGAAAATGCAGAAGTGGGATCTACCATGATGTTACCCACCCTTGGAGTCAACTACTCCTGTAGAGAGGGAGAGAAGAAGGGAAGAAAATAAAGGGCCCATGGGTATAGGTTGTTGTCAGTGTACTTGATACTCAAGCAGTGAAGTGGCTATTGGTGAGGTGAAGAAAATTGTCCCCAGTGGGCCAAGTACCAGGCTCAAGGCCAAAATTCAGAGGTGATGAGGGTGGTTTCAACTCGAGCTCTGCCTAGTACAGTCTTTACTAGCAGTGTGGCCTTGGGCAAGTTACTTAACCCACTGCTTCCCAACATCCTCATACATATTAGGGATAACAGTCCCTAGTACATAGGGGCTTATACCTACTATATAGGGAATGTCAGAAGGATAAAATAAGACCAGAGAATTTAGCACAATAACTACCATGATAATAATTCAATAACAATGAGAGCTTAAAAAAAATCCTCAAAAGGACACTGACTGATGAATCAGGCAGACTTGTTCTTTAGCACTTATTAGCTATCTGTCCTTCAGCAACGTAGCTCACCTTTCAGAGTCGTAGATCATGTGTGAGTCGGGGACAATAAAATCTATCTTACTAGAGTATTTTGAGTTTTGATATCAGCAGTGTACATCCCTGGCGCACAGTTGGTTTTCAGTACCCAGAGCAAAATTTGTAAGCACTTACTATGTGCTGATCACTCTGTTTTATTTCTCTTCCCTCATTCAAAACAGTTTTTCTCTTAGAGACTGATGGTCAAATGGAAGGAGTTTAATTCTTAACCAGCCTGTAACTTTTCAGCTAGTCACCCCACTAGGCAAATACCTAGAATAAGTTGGGCTCTTTGCCAAACTTTTTTTTCCCTTTGACTTAGACAAGATTGTGGTTTAGAGATTGTGAATCTATTTTATAGTCCCTATAAACTCAGGAGGGAAACAATGAAATACCAAGCTAAGGGACAGGACAGCTTTTTTTTTTTTTTATAAATTCATTTATTTATTTTATTTTTCTCTGCATTGGGTCCCCGTTGCTGCGTGCGGGCTCTCTCTAGTTGCGGCGAGCGGGAGCTACTCTTCCTTGTGGTGCGCGGGCTTCTCATTGCAGTGGCTTCTCTTGTTACGGAGCACGGGCTCTAGGCGTGCGGGCTCCAGTAGTTGTGACTCAGGGGCTTTGTGGCTCACGGGCTTAGTTGCTCCATGGCATGTGGGATCTTTCCGGACCAGAGCTTGAACCCATGTCCCCCTGCCTTGGCAGGCGGATTCTTAACCACTGCACCACCAGGGAAGTCCCAGGACAGCTTTTCTTATAAGGGACTCAGGGTTGTAGGAAGGTTTGCATGGGATGAGGTATTTACAGCATTAGAGACAACACCTGACACCTAGAAAGTCTGCAGGAAATTCAGGGGCTGAGGGTTCCGAGGGAGCATGAGTCAAATTCGCCAGACAAATGAATTTTCTTTCGAAAAGGGATTTCAGCGGGAGATCTAAGGGTATAGCCTTATAAAAACGTTCATGCTTGGAGGGGTCTTCGAGAACCTCTGGGGTGGCGGTCGGCTCGCCGAGCAGGCAGGCAATCTGAGCCATCGTCAGGCAGTGATTTCGCTGAACCCGGCCCTGGTCAGTGTTTTCTCCACTGCTGTGCAGGGCACTTCCAGCGTGAGAGCTGAGTGACCCAGGGCCAGAGGGAGCACCTTGGGTGCGTGGAGTAACGAGTGAGTAACGTGAGACTCGAGTCTGCCGACCACTGGCTTCGATCCCAGCCAGCTCAAGGCTGTCCCTGATTAGCATCTATTGCAGCCTCTCCGCACCCCGCCCCCCACCCCGCTCATTATCTCACCACCCTGCACTGGACACACTCAAGGATGTCCTTGCAGCTGGAGCCACGTGAAAAAAAGCCAAAGAGTGGCTTTGAAATATTTTATTCATTACCCATCCATCTTCATAGAGATAGATAATAGTCCAGCTGCAAAAATAAATATTTGAACTCTTGAGATTCTCCCTATGCACCCATAACAGCATTATCAAAATACAACCCCTTATAGCCAATGGTATTATTTTAAATTTCCTTTATTTATTTTTTTGTTTGTTTTTCGAAAGACCAAATTGCCATGTGGACTTGCTTCTTTGGTTTTTTGTTTTTGTTTTAACTATTTTCTTCCAAATAACCAGGTTTATTACAGTGACCAAAGATGCAGGAAGCCCTAACTCTAAATTGATCCCTAAACACCAGATGAACTAACTTTCTTATCTGCTGTTACTCCTTATTGCCCGTGGGGACAATGTCAGGAATCTTTGTGGCTGTCGTATATTAGCCGAGGGTGTTTGGGATGGGGTTTATGGGATAATCTCATTTTATTATGTGGAAAGCTATAGATAAATATGCACAAAATTAAAATTTTTCACCAAACTGTCAACTTTTAGCGTTGCACAGCATTCCTGTACAGGCAGCCTAGGCACAGATTTTTCTGACTTTATAAGCAGTAATCTCCTCTTCTCCCCTCTGATGTGCTCCCACCGCTTACTATGCTTTTCTTTCATGGCATGTATCATGGTTTGCAATTAAATGTATTTGTTTTCTATTTGATTGCCTGACATCCCCGCAAACACCGCACTGTAAGCTCCATGAGGGGGAGAGTGAGACCTTTTCTCTTTTGCCTACCACTGTTTACCCAGGACAATGCCTGGCACGTAAAAGTCAGCACCCAGCCAATATTTTAAAGAGAACAGTCACTGGGAATACAGTAGAAGACATGATAGCATAGAATTTGGTGGAAGAGTAGATCTAAACAGGACCAAGTCCAAAGTATTAGAAGCAGCTAAAGGATAACCTGTTAGTGACATCTGTTGGCACGGTGACCTGGAAATGTTTGCTACTCTAAGCACGTGGAGTTATGGAAACTGAACAGGATTTGCCATCTGAAGGCATGGGCTTCAATCGGTCCCTTAGTACTTGTATGACTATGAGCAAGGCGTCTAGGTTATCTGAGTTCCAGTTTGTTTTTCTGTAACGTAAGGATAATAATATTTGTTGGCACAGTTGGGAGAATTAAATGAGATTTATAGGCAGTAAAGTATGTAAATCTGAATTATCGTTGTCATTGAAAATAACTTTGGCCTCACGTATCCTTTGTTGAAAATGCTGCCATTTGGCAGTTGGTTTGTAGTTAGTTGGCACCCTGTTAGAAGAGGCATCTCTGGGACTTCCCTGGTGGTGCAGTGGTTAAGAATCCGCCTGCCATTGCGGGGGACATGGGTTTGAGCCCTAGTCTGGGAAGATCCCACATGCCGTGAAACAGCTAACCCCATGCGCCACAACTACTGGGCCTGCGCTCTAGAGCCCGCGAGTCACAACTACTGAGCCCAAGTGCCAGAGCTACTGAAGCCCGCGCGCCTAGAGCCTGTGCTCCGCAACAAGAGAAGCCACCGCAAGGAGAAGCCCGCGCACCACAACTAAGAGTAGCCCCCGCTCGCTGCAACTAGA
This sequence comes from Pseudorca crassidens, assembly GCF_039906515.1. NCBI lineage: Eukaryota > Metazoa > Chordata > Mammalia > Artiodactyla > Delphinidae > Pseudorca > Pseudorca crassidens. The sequence continues at coordinate 36,438,481 of NC_090304.1, read as the reverse complement.
GAAAGCCCATGTGTAGCACCAAAAGACCCAATGCAGCTAAAACAATAAATAAAATAATTTTTTTTAATAATCTATATTTTTTGTTTTTTATAAATTTATTTACTTATTTATATTTGGCTGCGTTGGGTCTTTGCTGCTGCGTGCGGGCTTTCTCTAGTTGTGGCGAGCAGGGGCTACTCTTCATTGCGGTGCGCGGGCTTCTCATTGCGGTGGCTTTTCTTGTTGCGGAGCACGGTCTCTAGGCGCGTGGGCTTCAGTAATTGTGGCACGCTGGCTCAGTAGTTGTGGCTCACGGGCTCTAGAGTTCAGGCTCAGTAGCTGTGGCACACAGGCTTAGTTGCTACACGGCATGTGGGATCTTCCCGGACCAGGGCTCAAACCTGTTTGTTTCCTTCATCGCGTTTCCCGTAGCATCCAGAATGACTTTCCTTGTTTGTCTGCTCTGAGTAAATGGCTCCATCAGGGCTGGGGTATTTTCTTCCACTCGCCCTTAAATCCCCAATGTCCAGTCTGGAGTCAGGTCAGGCACTAAATGGCTGTTGGTTGAATGTTGTTCATTTTCTACCCCAAAGCTACCTCGTGTCTTATAATTTCTCTTAAAAATCACAAATTCCCTAGTGTTAACTCCTATACTGGGAAGGCTTTGCTGAAGACCTCTGGAGTATTTCTCCCCTTACCACTGTCTACTGCAGATCGCAGTCAGTAAAATTCAGTGGTGGGCAATGCGATGCTTCTCATTTTCACAGGTATTCTTTTTTTTTTTTTTTTTTTTTGCTGTACGCGGGCCTCTCACTGCTGTGGCCTCTCCCGTTGCGGAGCACAGGCTCCGGACGCGCAGGCTCAGCGGCCAAGGCTCACGGGCCCAGCCGCTCCGCGGAATGTGGGATCTTCCCGGACCGGGGCACAAACCCATGTCCCCTGCATCGGCAGGCGGACTCTCAACCACTGCGCCACCAGGGAAGCCCTTCACAGGTATTCTTTTAGCCCCTTATCTTCCCACTCTTGTTCATCGATCCAGAAGAGCCTGCCTTCCTTCTTTTCTCTCTTTGTTCTGTTACTAGCAAACCAGAAGAAAGCAACCCAAATGGGGATCAGGCTGGCTCCTGAATTAAGGAAACAAAAGGTGATAGAATGAATGTGAAACTAGACCTTGTGTAGAGCCACTGCCATAAACCTCAGAAGCAGCTGCCCTTAACCTGGGGCATATGGACAGGCTTCAGGGGATCAGTGCATCCCTGAAATGGTGCACAAAATGTCAGCATACATTTTTGTTTACAGAGAAACAGACCTGGGTTTCTATCAGATTCTCAAATGGGTCTGTGACCAAGTAAAGGATTAAGAAGCATTGAATTAAAGTCCTTGGCAGTACCAGAAGTTGCCAGAGACTGCACAGAGAGTTCAGTTCACTGTTTTGTCCTCCTGTACCCAGTTGGTCCAGGACTACATCATCGGCGCCCTAGGCACTGGGAGGAGATCTCCCAAAACAAAAGCAGACAGCACTCCTGCCCTCAAGGAGCTTACTGGTAATTTTTTTTTTGGAAAATACAGACAATAACACCCCCCCCCACACACACACACACACATGCACGCACACAAAATAAACGAATAATGTGCTGCCTGGTAAGTACCATGAAGTATCATGGAGTGGAAAGTAACTGGGCCAGAGTCTAGAGGGAATCCCTGAGGAGGTGACATTCCAACCAAGACGTGAACCATGAGAAGAAGGCAGCCATGGGGAGTTGTGGGGGGGGAGCATTCCAGGCAAATGGAACTCAGCACAGGGCCTATGAAATGGGAAGAGACCTAGTATGTCCCAGGGCCCAAGTGGGCACTGCACTTGAACATAATGAAAGAGAGGGGCAGAATGGCAGAGGGAGTGGGCAGGAGTCAGATCTCTTTTAGGCCAAGGGAACGAATTTGGATTTTATTCTAATGAATTTGGATTTTATTCTAAGTTCCCTGGGAAGCTCTTGGAGTGTTGTTTTTGTTTGTTTGTTTTTTGCGGTACGCGGGCCTCTCACTGCTGTGGCCTCTCCCGTTGCGGAGCACAGGCTCCGGACGCTCAGGCTCAGCGGCCATGGCTCACAGGCCCAGCCACTCCGTGGCATGTGGGATCTTCCTGGACCGGGGCACGAACCCGTGTCCCCTGCATCGGCAGGCGGACTCTTAACCACTGCGCCACCAGGGAAGCCTTCTTGGAGGGTTTTAGGCAGAAAGGCAACTTGATCTGATATATACTTGAAAGGTCACTGTCACTGCAGGGTGGCTGATGGACGCTAGCAGGGCAAGAAGGAAGGCTGGGCGATCAGGGAGGTGTCTGACGGTGGAGAGAGATGATGGTGGCTTGGGCCAATGTGATCTTACTGTAGATGCTGAATAGTGATCAGGTTCAAAGTGCATTGGAGAGGTATAGCCAAAAGGACTCGTTAGTGGGTTGTAGAGGAGGCATGAAGGGGAAAGAGAGACTGATAGATGACTGGTGGATAGTGTATGTTGACTGGGAAGGGGACGACTTTGGGAGTGGGATGCACACAGATTGGAAGTTGGAAACAATAGTTCTGTCTGAGGTGAATTAGATTTGAGATGTGTTGAGTACACAGAGGGGGCCAGGCTAGAGAAGCAAACTTCAGAGTTGTCTACGTCTAGTATTTGAAGCCCCACATGAGATCACCTAGGAAAAGACTAGGTAGAAAAGAGTAGGGGACAAGGGACCAAACCCTAGAGGTGTGGAGGGGAGGAGGTTGACGTAAGGGACAGAGAGACGGAGCCAGTGAGGGAGGATGAAACCAGGTGCAGATGATGGCATGGAAACCTTGGAAGAGACCCATTCCGGAAGGAGGAAGCTGCCAACCTAGCTACATGCTGCCACGTTGGTAGCAGAAGGGCCATTGGCTTTGGCAAGAATTAAGCCATTGATGTTCTTGGGAGAAACAAAACAGTTTCAGTGGAGCGAGGGGGATGCAAGTCTTCCTGGTGGGTTGAAGAGACAATGGGCCATAGGAGTTGGAGTATAGACAGCTCCTTTGAGGTGTTCTGCTGTAACATGGTCTTGGAGGAGAATATGGATGCGGGGTTAAAGAAGGTTTTGTTTTATTTGATGAAATAGGTGAAATATTTCTTGGCCAGTGGGAAAGAGCCAGTAAAAAGAGAGAAACCGATGATGTTGGAGAAGGAGTGAAGTATTAGTATTATTTTAATATTAGTATTATTTTAATAAAATAGTATTATTAGTATTATTTTAATGAAAGTATTCATTAGAAGTAAGTGAACATCTTTTTAGATTCATGTCAGTGGTTTTCTGTTTTCTCTAATTACCTACTGTATTCTAAGAATAAAGTTTTATTCTACTCTTTGATACCTGGGTAGAGTTGATCAGCTGCTTTTTGGTTTAAGAAATGGCTCTGTGAGTTAACCTGAGAACCTTGACATCTTTGATAACATTGTTTCTGTGGAGAAAAATGTTGTGAGTTCTAGAAGGTCTTTGGAATTTGGCCTATTTGGAAACCAGGGTCAGAAATGACAGGGTAAGTTTGACTCTTTGCAAAGAGCCAAAGGGCATCTGCTCTCATAGAGTTGGTTGACCTACCTTCCTTTTCTTATCTCCTCCTGTTGCTGGATCTCTTAGCCATACTGAATGTTGCCTTTCAGAGCATGGAAAAGCCCTAGCTAAATCTGAACCCATAGCTGCAAAGAATTCAGAGCGTCTCATAGTAAAGATGTGATCTTTACTTTTAACCACAGGGAGAGGACTGAGACCCTTTTAAACTATATTGTCTTGTGTAATAAAATTGCCCTTGAAAAATATTGTGCATAATTGTATAATTAGTGTTGAAGATTTACACGAACTTTTATATAAGGAGAAAACTCCATTATTCACCCTCCAGTGCATCTCTCCCAGAGTGAAAGCCAAGAAGCTTACAGTGACTTGCCAGGCTCTCCTCGGGGACCCTCCCCCTTCACCCCTCTGACCTGACCTCCTAGGCTCCCTTTGCTTCACTGCTCACTCTGCTCGAGCCACACTGGGATCCGAGTCTTTGGAATGAATGTGCAAGTTGTATCCTGCCTCAGGACCTTTGCACTGACCGTTCCCTCTTTTAGAAGGCTATTACCTCCAGAATATTCACCTAACCAACTCCCCCACTTCTTTCAGATCTGTCGTAATCATCCCTTCAGCAGGCCTTCCCTAGCCACCCTATGTAAAATTTCAGACACCCCTCCTTGACAAATCACAGCCTCTTCCCTACATTACTTCTTCTCCTTTGCACTTATCACTATAACATACTCTATACTTTACATTTTGTCTCATTTATTGTATAGTTCTATCACTAAACAGTAAGTTCCCATTAGAGTAAGGAATTTTTTGTCTGTGTTGTTGACTCTTGTATAGCAGGTGCTCAGTAAATATCTGTTAGTTGAATGAATAAATGCATGAATGGATCCCTTAGTTGTCTTGGCAGTTAATTTGCATTTTTACATATCATATTTGCTTAAAACAAGGAACAACTGCAGGAAACAGCAGAAATTTTTTATGTGTGTGTATGTATATATGCATATGTGTGTGTGTGTTTATGTATGTATGTCTCCATATACATAGTCGTTCTACCTAAATTAACCCAGAAGTCAGCGAGATTCTCAAACAAGTCATGTTGTAAAGATAATTCAGTTCCAGAGACAGTATAGAAGGTAAGAGGAATGGTTTAAAGCATCTTTGTCAGCCAGAGTTTGGGTCCGTCCTGACTTTGTCTCTAAATCTGGGATACTCTGGCCTCCCCTGAACTCACCCCTCCCTCACTCAGCCTCTGCCTTCCACTTCCCACTGCAGAGGCTGGCCTCAATTTTTCACCTAGGGGAGGGCCCTAAGGGATGAGATGTGAATGATTAACTTTGGTTGAGACTCCTTCAAGATTACAATCTGTGCTCCTGGACACATTTGCTTTTTCATTCACCTGGGAAGCCCCACTAGACCCTCGCTTCCTCTCCGAGCTGACCTTTTATTCCCCCACTTTTGGGTCGGGGAGGAATGGCTCTTCATTCCCCCTTTGAAAGGCTTCTGTTTGCTGAGCAAACACTGACCACACCGAGACCTTGCTTGGGGCCAGTTATTGCTTCCTCGCCTACCCTCCCCCCTTTCTAAACACGCACACATAACCCCCTATTCCCCCAACTGATTGGAGAGGCAGCCCAGGCCAGGGAGAGAGCCTTTCTCAAGGAAAGTCTTTGAAAGCTGCCGGGAGCCAGCTGGTAGGATTTTTGGAGAGGGCGAAAGGGTTTTGGAGAGCATCTTAATCCTCCTTCATTTTAAAATAAAAGCTTGTGGCTATGACATTATTTTGCCTTTGAATTCTCACTAATAAAACAATTGTTCATTGTTCACAGCATCTGTTTACATAGCTCCTTCTGAATTCCTTGATTACAGGTTTTAATAGGGATTAGATGGTGCAACCCCTTCCCATCACAGAACTGGGACTCTCTCCCGTCCCACCTCCCCTCCTAGCCTCTGTACTGTAATGTTTAAAGTAGCCATGCATAGACCGAGCGTCTTTAAAAAAAAACAAAAACAAAAGCCATGAGGAATTAATGCATATTTTTGTTGGCACCGCATCAAAATTGACATCACCGGAAATAACGTACATCATTGTTAGCTATACAAATAGGTATCTTTTCCCTCTCAGATTCAGAAGTTATCTCTGTAGCCTAATCATTTCAGTTAAATGCTTTGCATTCAATTGTTGATGGAATTAGTTAAGTAATGTTACCGTCAGTGATTTCTGTGTCATTAATAGTAGCAGTTTTAGCTGAGAGACTTTTTCCAACATTTTAGCACAGTCCATGGGTTTTTAGAATATTCTTTCACGTCTAGGTTTTATTCAGCTTGACCAACTGTTACCGACTCCCTTGGGACCATAGAAGCGCCCTTCCACTAGGTGCTTTACGGTAACAGTTTCCGAGTTTGGTGTTAGCTTTTGCTTTGCTGAAACTTTTCACAGCTGACTTGGTACTAGCACTCAGGCCTGACCTCTCGCTCCTTTGGCACTTTAGGGGTTAATTTTGTTGGTGGATCCGGTTTCTTTCCTGGGCAGGGGCATGGAGATCCCCTTCTAGCTGGTACTTCAGTAGCAGAGTTGCTGGGTGCCTGGAATTCCCAGGCCCGGCGTGGGCTGGCTGGCTGGCTGGCTGACGGAATTGCCTTCGTGAGATTCATTCAGCTTCTTTGTCTGCTTTCTCGAAGGACCACAATGTAGTGAAATGCTCTGGCCTAGGAACCTTACAAGGTAGGACGATATTCTAAAATTTCTAGGGCCTGGGGCAGGGTGTGGTGCCTGTACTACCTTGGATGGTATCGGAAAGCCATGCAGAGAAGCCAGTGGTGCAGCTGCCGAAATCCCAGTGAGCTAAGTCGCGGGGGAGTCACTGGTCAGGAAATTCAGCATCCTTTTCCTTACCACCCCAGCCCTTTTCATTTTAACCTTGATAATCTTAAAGGCAGCCTGACAGAGCATTACCCAAATGTCCTTGGTCCACCTGGACATTTGGGTAATGTCAGTATTTTCCAGACCATCTTATCAAATTAGGCTGCTGAGACCAGAACACTGGGTGTTGATCACCAGCTCTCTTAGGTCCTTATTTCAAGCTTTTTGGAGGAGACTTTTGAGCCTGGGGGGGGTGAGGGAATTAGAGAGAGGCAACATGGGCCCCGCGCGAGGGCGAGGGCTGCTGGTGGTTCAGAGGGCCCTGATTGAAATGACTTGCAGTTGGAGGTTTTGTTTGGAGTCTGAGAAGCCGGGTGAACTTGTGGTTGTGTTTACTAATGCTGCAAATTACCAGGTGGGTTTTTTTGTGGAAACTAGGCTCTGGGAGAGATGGCATAGATTTAAGTAGGAGCACTTTTCTTGTTTGTTAGGGGTGCTCTAAAGCTGCCCAAAGAGGAGCATTTTTATTTTTAAGCCAGACAAGGGGAAGAGAAAACAATGTTCGTTGCCACCTACTACTTGCCAAGCACCTAACAGGCATTGTCTCATTTAACTTTTCTTGCAAAGCCAGCAGTATTATTTTAAATTTTGAGGTGAGGCAGTGGGAGCCAGGAGAGGTTAAGGGAACATGCTTAAGGTCACACAGATACTAGGCAAAGCTGGGACTGGCCACCACCCTGCCTTCCTTGTTGGGCTTGGCAGATGGCTCAGGATGGTTTTATCTGTAGGTTTAAATGTGGATTCAGCTGGAGGAAGGGCAGTTTTTATTGTGGAGGACTCACCAAAGTGCACATGATACTTGCAAGCACGGCCTGCCTGGGCCTCTCAGATTCGGCTTGTCTCTGGAGCCGGGTGGTATTAAAAAGTAACTGCTTTGGCAGCAGGACCTACCTGGGAGTCTGCTAATCTCTCTGAGGCTTTCGGAGTCATGGATGAATCTGTGACTGGATTTGTGCTGGTTGGCTTTGTACCTGGTTCAGGGGGGCAGAAGCCCAAGTGAAAGTCAAATCTGGGAAGGTCAGTGGCCTTGGAGGTGGCCTTGGGCTGCTGGAACTGTGCCCTGGAACTCTCCGGCTGCCTCCCAAGAAGCTGGATTTATGGAGTCCCGGAGGGAGAGGTTGTACACCCAGAATGTTAATGCTGACCCAGGCTTGGCACTAGCCGTTCACATGTGTGACGGGGATGGCTAATTAGCTAGGGCTGAGCTGCTCTTGGGTCCCAGAGCTGATTTGGAGTGTCTGTTTCTTGACCCGAGTTCTTTTTCCTCCCCATCCCATTGCCCCAGAAGACGTAGCTTAAGGGCAGACCCCTGACCGGCAGCCCTGAGGCAGTTGTAGTTCTGTTTTATGCATTCAGGTTCCCGCACTCCTAAGATGTATGGGGAGGTGAGTGTGAGTATGTGTGGGTGGGCGGTGTTAATGGAAATGTTGGGACCCTCACATCCCCCCACCTACTCTAGACCTAGGGCAGCCAGTCAGTGCCCTGTCTGGGATCCCCACCCCAGCTTATCTTTAACTACTTGGAGATGTTTTTGAAATAAGTTGACTGCATTAAAAGGTGTCCTGGGTTTTTTGGAGAACAAGTGAGAGTTCAGAGTTCTTATATGACTATGATCTGCTTAAAAGCCTCTTTGCCTCTGCTCTTAGGTTGAATGAATGTGGTTAAGAAGAGCTTGGGTTTTAGAACCATGCAGATCTAGGTTCAAATCCAGCTCCATTTATTAGCTCTGGCACCGTAGGCAGGTCACCATAGCCCCTGTAAGTCTCAGTTTCCACATCTATAAAAAGGGGCCGTTGATAGTTTGTGCCTTATAGTGTAATAGGAGTGTGTGGGATAACATATGTAAAGTGCTTTAGCAAAGTGCCTGGAGCCCACTATTAAAACTTTTCAGCTTGTGTGAGCGTTTGCTGCTATTTTCATTAGCTATTGCTGAATTCTGTTGATGTATAGGGTACTCATGTCTTCTGGTAAACAGAACAACAGGACGAGTTTGTTGAGATCTTTGGCAAAAGCCAGGCGGCTGTGGACCAAGTGTCAGCAGCCTTCTCTGGTGGAGCCTTGGAGGAGAGAGCCCTTTGTGTAGCTAAGGCCAGCAGACACGCTGGTGCCTATTCTAACAATGAGGGTATAGGGCATCTGGACCAGAGCTCTGGGGTTTGTAGCCCAACCAGCCCCTGGAGCCAAAGAAGGAATTTCACGCTTACTCAGGGGACCACCTACTTGTCGAAGGAATGAGTTACCAAAATGGGACAAAGGTGCCGTGGGGTGAAACTTAACCCCAGGCATTCTGAGTGCTACTAAATCCCCTTGGAGCCTTCTTTATGGGGTTCCTGTTTCCCTCTCTCCACCTCAAATGATTGGCCTTGCACCTGGCACTGTCTGTAGAAGCTGCTTCTCCCCTGGGACACTGCCCGTTTATGGCAGCAAACGCTTGCGCTAGAACTTTATCATCTATTGCATATTGTGGGCCTGTGTCTCCTTCCTGCGGTCCTTGCAAAGTCCCTAGATCCAGGGCTGCAGCTGACAGGAGCTGGTTGTCTCCTCTGTGCCTGGAGATCTGATGTGGTCCCACAGAAGGCTTATGAGGACTGGGTGTTAATTAGCACCAGATCATACAGGAGGAAACCTGGGTCTCCTGGAGGTGAAGCTGCTCTGACAAAGCAAATGGCAGGGCTAGGGTTCAAACCTAGATCTGTTTTGCTTTTTCCTCCAGAGCATATGCTGCCTCCATGCAGAGCCTTGGGGATTTATGGTACCCTAGCCCACTGCTAGATGAGACTAAATTTACTGGGATTAGTATCTAACTCTGCCCTTTCTTTAATTTGAGCTCAGGTTCCGGGTCATTTTGCAAAAGCAAGACCCTGTAGGCTGATCCCAGGGGTGAAACCAGGAAGGGTGGCTTGTTTGCTCATCGCTGTTTTCAAGTAGCTATCTTTTTTTTCATGTGGAAAACTTTAAAGTCCTTTTAATACACATGTAGGTGTTCATGAAAATGTGTCAAATGAATAAATAAATGAGGCGGTTGAACGCTCTCGGATCTGTGTATGAATCCCAGCTTCAACAGGTCCTAGTTGTACGACCTTTGGGCCTTTCTTTCCAAGCGTTAGTTGTCTCATCTCTAGAATGGGTATAGAATTAGTCTCTTATCTCATGGTACCCAGGAGAAAATAAAAGTAAGCTGTCATTATTATTATATATTATATTATATTATATAGTTATTATTTTTATCATAGAGTTGAGCAGATTAAATGAAAGAATGCAAGTAATATAATTAGCATGGAGTCTAGCACAGCTTTAAACTTCAATTAAAGTTGGCCCTTATCATTCTCAGATAGGCAGCGAAAGGTAGGTTTCTGCAGGAGTCCTGCTGCATTCTTTGAAGGTCGATTTTCTTAACAGGCTCCGGCAGTGCTGGGAGGAGGTGATGCTCCTGAGAAAATCTCCTGGGGAGGAAATAGTTAACATACCTGTCTGGTGGGAAATGGAGGTAGCCAAACCTTTTCCCTTCCCCAGGGGTTGCTGCTAAGCCCTGGTTGGGCTTGCTCACTCATCCACACCAAAGGATCTCATTCCGCTGGGCCCTGGGGTTTCACAGGAACAATTGCCTTGAACAATAGCCAGAAAACAAGTTCCACCAGTCTGGGCTTTTGCAAGTGAATACAGCTGTCTGGTGGGGGGCACAGGGCCCTGGAAATGAGCTCTGCTGTGATTCTGGAGCAGAACTGGAAAAGTGAGCAGGTAAGGCCGGGACACAGCCCTGGATGGCTCTACGGTGTGGGCTTAGTCACCAGGAGAGAGGCAGAGACGGATGGGGGCAGGGGCTGTCCAGACTGTTTCTGAGAACGGTGAGGGCCTTCTGGAAGTAGCCCCAGCCCTTGGGGTTTTGGGGGAGAGGGGATTAGGATCACTGCTTTGTGAAGGCTGCTTTTGAGAACCAGAGTTACAGTACTTCATCTCTGCTAACCTGCTGTGGTTTATTAGTGAGCAGAGAACTAATATTTATCTGCAATCTGATTTTTTTCACATCATTTAAGCATGTCTTTCCCTTGCATAAACAACATTATCTCACAGGGAGTCCATTTGGAAAGTGTAATGACCCTCCAGATCCTTCAGTAACTTCTCAGTCTTTTGCTGAAAGCCAGGATTCCTCATGCCTGGGCGTGTAAATCCTAGTGGAAAAATCTGTTTAATCATCCCTCTAACCTTGGGATTCGCTTTTGCCTTTTTATTTCATGGAAGATGAAGTTGTAAATATAGTATCACATTAATTCAGAACCATTACAGATTCCTGATATATCAAGATACTCCCCAGAAGAGCTCAATATTAAAAATTTGTCCAAATTAGAGGTGATTTCTCAGGAGGGTCTGGTGAAAGCAGGTTACTCTTCCTTGGTTGTATGGAATGCTAACTCGCTACAACAGTGAGGAAAACAGGGAGTGTGAGAGGCTGGAATAATTTATGATTCTTTCACCTGCGTTGTTCATAGCAGATAGCTTGTGTTTGGGCTGTTAAAATTGTGCTTTAAGCCCTCTGAGTGGCATTTGAATTCCTGACACAGTGATGTCAGAATCTCTTGTAAGACTCTGAAACTGGATCTCCTTGTCTTATGGGCCTTTCCATTTTTTAATGGATTTTCTGGTCACTTTGGAGAGCCTTGGCTCTGGTTAAAATGCGGTGTCTTGGCCAACATGGGGTCTCACTGATATTATACTTGGTTGCTGCCAGCCAGTCGAGGTTCTTTTGAGATTCGGCTGGTTAGCAGACAGAGACTGTGAAGCTGACCTACACGTACTCTCTTTCTGACGAGAGGCATTAAGACCCTGGTTGAGTCCTATCCTGATGAGCTCTGGGCTCTTAGCCTCGGTTCATCCAGTGGAAAATGGGAGGTGGAATAATCCACGTACCGTGCCTAGTACAGTGCCTGGCATTTGGTAAACACCACCAATGGTGGCTTTAAGTATTAGGTAAGATTGCGTCTTATTCCTCTGTGGATAAACAGTGGTCTCATGAAGAACCTCTTGTGGATTGGGTTGTAATGCCTCTATAGGAGGGTCTCGAACTCAAATTGCCGGGTCAGTCAGGTAGCATATGTGAGTGCAAAGGCTCAGATGGGGGGTTGAGTCAAATGGGAAAGCACGTGTCTGTCTAAAGAGAGCAGTTACAACTCAGGGCTAAGTAATCATCTCCTATGTATAAGATATTAGCACCTATTCCAAATACTTGAAAGACTCAGTGTGGGCTTTAAAGATAATCATTTAAGGGGTGAAATCAGCCACGAAGAAGCCCAGAAACTAGGAAGTGCAGTTTACTCCTTTGGTAGCTTTTACTGAATGAGAGGAGATGCTCTGACCAGGGGGGACCTTCAGTGCCCCTTTGCCTCTACTAGCTTTTGTCTGAGCTTAAACTCCCAGGATGGCAGTTAGAAAGCACCTCTGGGATGGCTGCATCCACCTCCCTCATGAGAGACTGGGAACTAAGAGTAAGTGCAATGTCCAAACTCTAATAGGAAGCAGTTCTGGGGAGGGCTGGGGCCAGGGCCTGGCTCCTTGGCTTTGCCACTTCCAAGCCTTGAAGGAGAGCGCAGCATAGCAGAGAGCATCGGTGGGCCTGGGCTTTGCCATGCTGCCGTCTATTGCCTTGTGCCGGCACTTGGCTGGTGGTTTGAGGGGCTATTGAAGGCTGTAGAAATGTCTGAAGCCAGTGCAGTTTCCTTTGCTGACCTTCCCATTTTACATTTTCCTTTGTGTCTGAGCTATGTGTTCTTGCCTGTCACATCTACTGGCTTTGCGGTCAAGGGTGGGGACAACTGAGTCATCACTGTACCCCCCGGAACCTCACGTGGTGCCTGGCACATAGAGGGTGCTGGCTGACGGGGTGAGGTGAGCAAAATGAATTCAAGTCCCCTGGCTCGGGACTCAAAAACGTTGAGTTTAGGAGTCTTGAAGAAAAATAGCAAATGTTTGGTGGAATTCTTTCCGCCCACCCACTGGCAAAAATAGGTGAAGGTCATCTTCCAATCTGATCACTTATAAGTGCAGTTGTGCCCTGATATGACCACCAGTGGAGGACCTTTCATTGAGGAGAAAAAAAGGGACATGGCTGTGATCTGGAGGGGAAATGATCTTTTTGTGTTGATGGTTCTGAGGAGTCAATGGAAGCATCTTCTTGCCATTTCTCTAGATGTCCCAGCCAAAGAATTTATAGGACATAAACATCATATGCTGTTTTGAAATTTAAAAAAAAAAAAAAAAAAAAGACGGGAACCAGCCAAGCTGTGGGCCCCACTTGCCTTTTAGTTTCCTATGATAGAACCCGGGGCAGGAGGAGGCCCCCAGAGTTCTGCTTGTTTCCCAAGGCTATTGAGCACAATGCTGTTTCCACTAAGACTTTTGGAGTAGTCTTGGCAGTCTTACAATATAGAGTGAAGGTGAAGTGGAACGGGAAGAACTGGTGAAGAGAATAGATGCTGTCTTGTGTTCATTTATTCTTCTGGTCGTTCATATAAAAATCATTCATTCACTCACAAAATGAAATCTGCTTTAATATTTTTCTAAATGTCTGAGGAACGCTTTTGTACCCCAAAAGAATGTCTTAGAATTAATTAGATTTTACTATTCAACTGTTGAAGTTTTAATTTTGAAACCTGTTTTCTTACAAATCTTATCTGTAAGTCAAGTATTTTTGTATGCATTAAGAACGTTTCCACTTGTTATTTGATTAGTACTTCATTAATTCAGACTTGAATTTAATTAGTACTGTTGGCAAACTTGGATAATTAAGTTTCCTTAAATATTTCATTTTATTTATTTTTTGCTGCACCGCGAGGTTTGTGGGATCTTAGTTCCCCGACCAGGGATCGAACCCAGGCCCCCAGCAGTGAGAACGCCAGGTCCTAACTACTGGACCACCAGGGATTTCCCTCCTTAAATATCTCAGATTGCATTCGTAAACTTAACATACCTGGTTTCCTCATGCTCTCCAAATGTTGGATGGGGTAGACTTTAGCAGCCTAACAAGGAAAATCTTTCTAAGCACTTAAACAACCCTTGCAAATCAAATAATTTATGACATTTATAACTTCAGTTTGTCCAAAACACTTCAATTTTTTTTGCAGTCTGAATCCAATTCTTAAATCTTTCATCTTAAAAATCTCAAATCAAAAATCAGTACTCATTTAGGTTCGAATCACAAGACTATTCTTTTTAGAGTCTCGTATATTTTTTTAAATATTATAAATATAGAGAGATCACCCCAGTGATCACAAAGCTTTCACCCTAAACTTAAGTATTAATGTTAGGATTTATTTCATTATCTCCCTTCATCTTTTTGAAACTTTCCCAGGATTTAAAGTCACTTACTCCCAACTGAGGGGAGGAAGTTTATCCTCTCGGGTGGGCTCAGAACCATCATGTGGTTTTTCTCAATCAGATTCAAGGGCAGGATGCAGGAATGGTCCAATCATAGTCCAGAACGATTGTCTGGAGCCATGGCTGAGGACACTGTAGTTCTTTCTGCCGTGTCATCTGGGTCCCTCGAGCCTCTTACCTGGAATTTTGTTTCACCTCACTGCAAACACAAATCCTCTGGGTTTCTTTCAAGTTTGAGTCATAATCATGTTTTGTAACCTCTTTCAACATTTATCGCCCGACTTGGGTCAGTAGACTTGTACCCCATCCCAGGTTGTACCTAATTTCCTTTGCCACTTGATTGGATTCAACTAATGTCCTTACTGCCTGAATGAATTCTGCATGCTTTCCACATTTTTCCTGTCTGACTCTCAACCACATGTCTGGAGTCGTTTTAGAAACAAATTGCAATTCCCCAGCAGTTAGCACAAGTATACCGAGTGACAAAAACCTAAGCAAACTCGTTTTAAGCAAAAGAAAAGAATTTTATTAGTTCTCACTGTTTGGTCTCCCAGAAGTGGCTTCTGGCTTCTGGACTGACTGGATGCAGGAGCTCATGTGATGTCATTCCTCTTGCCTCTGCTTCCCCGCCTCTGGGCTAACTGCTTTCTAAGGCAGGTAAGGATGAAGGGGCCAGTGGGTCAGAGGCAGCTCTCGGCTTCCTTTGCATTTCTTCCAGAGCTGTGTGTCATTCTCAGCATCTCCTGTGGGGGGAGTGCTCTTTTAGGCAAAGTTAAAGAGCTCGTGCCAGCACTTTGTAACTTTGTAACCGTGAAGAAGTTCCTGAACAACGTGACTCTCTAAGAGGGGGCTAGCATACCCCACGTTCTCTTGTTGGGACCACATTGTTATCACAGAGCATCTTATGGACCCAGTTTTCCTTAGGATGCTTCTTGGCACTCACTGACCTTGATCTTGGTGGCTCATGGCCATTTATAATACCCTGAATTTTAGGGAAAGGACAAGTTGGAGCTAAGTGATTTTATATCTAGATAGATCCGTCAGTGTCCCCAAAGATCCAGAAGTGAGGGAGACGTGGCTGGTTTTCCGAGTGTGGGGACAGCTCTGGTTTCGGGGACACCAAGGCCGCTCTTGTTCAGCATGGACTTCCCTTGTGTCACTGCTCCTTCCTCCTCCTTAATTTCCCCTCTCCACTCTTCTGTGGGGTAGATCATTGGTTCGCCCCTTCTGGGCCAGCTCAGTTTCAAGGACTTCCTGTAATCTCATCATAGCCTCATGATGCTCTGGGCACCGATGTGGGAAGAATCGTGTGTGTGATAAGTGCCACATGCCCCTCTGCAACAGCATCTCAGTGTTGAAAGGCCACAAAGGAAGAGCGGGTACAATTTCAAAGCAAAAAAATCTGGGGCTTGGATTCATGGGCATCTGTTGCTAAGTTCCCTCCTTCCTTGCCTCCAGCCCCACTTGTCTCTTGGCTGTCCTCTTTCTTCTTCGTTGGATTATAGGAAATTTTAGATACGTTAAATTGCTAACCCTAGAGAGCAGATGCAATTAAAGACTCATGGGATTTTCTTTTCGTCATGAGGGTGGATTAGAGTCCTTTCCCATCTGTTACGTCACCCTTTTCCCAGCAGAGCCTTCCACAGTTGTCAGCCTAGATGGTGTCATCCATGTGTCACCCATAAGGCAACTGAGGCAAGGAAGTTGTGACTTGTCAGAGGCTGAAGTGGGAGGGAGCTGGGCTCAGAATCCACTGCTGGGGCTGCATTTTGCGTCAGAACTTGCCCTGCCCGTCTCTCCTGTACGTGAGTTCAGTCAGGAGGTGTTTAATAAACACATACTGTGTGCCTGGAGATGGAGTTGATGTGAGGCTGGCATTGCTGTGGCAGCACTGCTCTGGAGGTGGGCTTCAGGGTCAGGGAGGGCTTCACTGCCAGCTCTGCCATGCATCTGCAGAGAGCCCTGGACGGCAGCTCTCACAGCCTCGAGTTTCCTCATTAGGAAGCAAGGCCACCTGTGAGGGAGTAGGAACGTTGCTGAGAATACGTGCAGATACTGTAGAGTTGGCATGTTGGCAAGTGCTCAGCCAGCGGCTGTTGTGAAAAATCGGATGATGCAGGCCAGAGGGAGCGCGTGCTCTGCAATTAGACGATTCAGCGTCTCAAGCCCAATGCCAAAGTGGACTGCACGGCACTGGGCAAAATACTTGTTCTTTCAGCCTTGATCTCTTCATTTGTCAACTGGGGAGGATAATAGGTCCCTTACAGGTGTGATAGGAAGAGTGGAGACATAAGTGATGTATCGGAAGCACCTGGCATGATGCCTGACACCTGGGATGCGCTTGTTACTATCACGAAGCAGACCCCTGCATATGCTTGGAAAGTAGGACAGACCATCATACGGAGAACAGCTAGAAAACTGCAGGAGTGCATAGAATGAACCCAAATGCGGAAGACTGTGGGGATTCAGAGGAGGGGACTGTGAGGGTGGGCCAGAGCATTTGGAGAAGTCCTTAAAGGAGGATTCCGAACCGGACGGAGCCCGGGCCAAAACAGTGTCATCACAGGGGGGGAGCCGGCTAAGACCCGGAGCTGCGGGCTGCTGCAGGGCCTGTGAATTCATCCTAAGTCCTCTCCTGAGCCCTCACACTTCCTGCCTTTATCCTCCCTACTTGAGAACCACCTTTGCATGTTTCCCCTGCACTTGTGTGGGACCCTCCAGGTGGGCTTTAGGAAGCCACATTGGCGGGCTGAAGGGAAAGGTGATGAAAACAGGTTTCCACTAAGCCTCGTCTTCCTGCCTGATCAGCAGAGCTCAGACAGGCATCCTACAAGCTGGTGGAACAAACTGAAACTTCCTCTTGAATACTTGGGGGAGTATGGGGAGCTCCTGGCTTTCTAAATCTCAGATATCGGCATTTCGTTTTTGTTGTTTGGTTTTTTTGGTTTGTTTTTTTGAGATATCATTGATGTACAATATTATTTGTTTCAGATGTGCAGCATAGTGATTCACAAATTTTTTTTAGTTTTTTATGTATTAATTTATATTTATTTTTGGTTGTGTTGGGTCTCCGTTTCTGCGCGAGGGCTTTCACTAGTTGCGGTGAGCGGGGGCCACTCTTCATCACGGTGCGCGGGCCTCTCACTGTCGCCACCTCTCTTGTGGAGCACAGGCTCCAGATGCGCAGGCTCAGTAATTGTGGCTCACGGGCTTAGGTGCTCCGTGGCATGTGGGATCTTCCTAGACCAGGGATCAAACCCGTGTCCCCTGCATTGGCAGGTGAATTCTTAACCACTGTGCCACCAGGGAAGTCCCAGAGCCACCCTCTTTACTGTGATGCCAGACGGCTCTCTATTACATCAATTTTCAGTGCACACGGGCATACGACACGGCCCACTTCCCCAGGAGGAAGCCCAGGTTCGGGAGGCTAGCATATCCCAGAGCAGGAGTGGCAGGGTCGGTATCTACACCCAGGGCTGTGTGATGATGATGCATTGACTTAACCACATTACTCCACCATTCAGCCCTCCACAGTGAGCTGTGCCTCACTGAAAGGCCTGATGCCTCAGAAACGCCAGTGTCAGAACAATTCCGCTCCTGGGTATACATCCGAAAAAACAAAAACACTAATTCAAAAAGATACGTGCATCCCAATGTTCACAGCAGCATTACTTATAATTGTCAAGATAAGGAAGCAACCTAAGTGTCCATCAACAGATGAATGGATAAAAGTGTGGTATGTACACACAATGGAATATTACTCAGTCATAAAAAAGAATGAAATTTTGCAATTTGCAACAACATGGATGGACTTAGAGGGCATTATGCTGAGCAAAATAAGTCAGACAGAAAAAGAGAGGGCTTCCCTGGTGGCACAGTGGTTGGGAATCTTCCTGCCAATGCAAGGGACATGGGTTCGAGCCCTGGTATGGGAAGATCCCACATGCTGCGGAGCAACTAAGCCTGTGAGCCACAACTACTGAGCCTGTGCATCTGGAGCCTGTGCTCCGCAACGGGAGAGGCCGCAACAGTGAGAGGCCCGCGTACCGCAATGAAGAACGGCCCCTGCTCGTTGCAACTGGAGAAAGCCCTCACACAGAAATGAAGACCCAACACAGCCATAAATAAATAAATAAATTTATTTAAAAAAAAAGAAAAGTAAAAGAGAAGTACTATATGATAGCACCTACATGTAGAATCTAAAAAAATACAGCACACTAGGGAATATAACAGAACAGGAACAGACTCACAGAACAAACGAGTGGTCACCAGTGGGGAGATGGAAGAAGCAAGGGGCAAGATGGGGTAGGGGATTAGAAGGTACAAACTACTATGTACAAAATATATAAGCTGCAAGGATATATTGTGTAGCACAAGGAGTACAGCCAATATTTTATAATAACTATAAATGGAGTATAACTTTAAAAATTGTGAATCACGGGCTTCCCTGGTGGTGCAGTGGTTGAGAATCTGCCTGCCAATGCAGGGGATACGGGTTTGAGCCCTGGTCTGGGAAGATCCCACATGCCGCGGAGCAACTGGGCCCGTGAGCCACAACTACTGAGCCCGCACTCTAGAGCCCATGAGCCACAACTACTGAGCCAGTGCTCTAGAGCCCGTGAGCGACAACTACTGAAGCCCACACGCCTAGAGCCCATGCTCCGCAACAAGAGAAGCCACCGCAATGAGGAGCCCGCACACGGAAGTGAAGAGCAGCCCCCGCTCGCCCAACTAGAGAAAGCCTGCACGCAGCAATGAAGACCCAGCGCAGCCAAAAATAAATAAATAAATTTATTTTTTAAAAAAGAGGGTGGCTCTGAAGCTGGGGCAGCTGGATCCAGGTCCTGCTCCACCTCTTACAGTCTGACCTTGTGCCAGGCGCCTTACCTTTCTAAGCCTCAGTTTCTCCACCTGTACAATAGGAAAACAGTAATCCTTCCCTTTTGTCACTCAATCAAGTAGAGCAGTGTTACACTGATGCTGGAAGCTTACTTTATAGCCTCCTCAACTTCCCACTCCCATGTGTCTAAATCAGCAAGCATTTATTGAGCACCTGCTGTGTATCTGCCACCCTGCAACCAAATAAATGAGAAAATGCAACCGGCTTGATGCTGGCCGGGCGGGGGCTGGAGGTGGCACTGCAGATAGAGGGACCAGGGACGGCCTTTCTGGGGAGGTGACTCTTCAAGTGAGAAAGAAGAAGGGACAGGTGACCAAGAAGAGGTACAGTAAATGCAAAGCCTTGAACATGAAAACCCAGAGCCAGTGAGCGATGGAGGGGGGCCCAAGACAGGACTGGACGGGGAGGCTGGATCACAGGGTCTTGAGGGCCAGAGTACAGAGTTTGGGTCCCTGAGAAGCCGCTGGAGGGTTTGAAGCAGTGGAGCAATAGATCTGATTTGTGTTTCACAGAGATCTTTCTGGCGCCGTGGGGAGAGTAGATGGTCTGGGAGCAGACGAGGAGCACAGAGCGCAGCCGGCCTATTGGCAGTCACCTAGGCAGAGCTAAGCAGCTGGGGGCGCAGGGCGCAGGGGCGGGGAGGGCCATGCACACTGGGAGAGATTCTGCAAGCAGAGGCGGGCGGACCTGGGGGTTGACTGAATGTCTTGGTGTTGGGAAGCAGGAGGCAAGGCAGAAGAAAAAAGCAGAATTATTGCTTTTGGAGATTTGACTTGAATGGTGGGGGACGATGGTCCTGATGGAGTTGAGGGTTGAGAAATGGACTCTATT
Organism: Pseudorca crassidens; assembly: GCF_039906515.1. Classification (NCBI taxonomy): domain Eukaryota; kingdom Metazoa; phylum Chordata; class Mammalia; order Artiodactyla; family Delphinidae; genus Pseudorca; species Pseudorca crassidens. The sequence continues at coordinate 36,418,912 of NC_090304.1, read as the reverse complement.
TTCAATGCATCCTGGGATATTATTAGAGTTAGAACTGCCAATGGAGTTGGTGGGTTTTGCTGACTTTTGCACTTTCCTTCCCTTGGCTTTTTTGCTCCAGGAGTGGAGTCCAGGGAATTCACATAGCAGTTCTTTCTCCCGCTCTGAGCCCCAGGGAGGGTGCCACTGCTGTCTCTTTCTCTGCCCCACTGTCAGCTCCAGCCCCCAAACCCACTGCTCCTCCGCTGGCTCTAGGCCTGGCAGGTAGCCCTTGGCCTTTCTGAAGTTCCCGAGATGAAGCTGAGGATGGGGTAGGCAGGGTGTAGGTGTCCAGCCACGTCTGCTCAGGGAGGTGCCCACCCTTCAGGGGAAGGTACACATCAGCCACTTCACCCAGCTGCCAGACGAAACGGATGGATGGCACCCTTGAAGATGAGTCACATCAGAGGCAAAGGAGCTCTGTCTGGGGCTTTGCGACACCAGAGCCTTCGGGGATGGTACACACTTGTCTGTATCATCAGACGCTGCTGAGCTGACGCAGTGTGGTCTTGGTGCTCAGGCTGTGTTTGTCTTGGCAGCTGGGATGACAGCAGCTCCGTCAGCAGCGGGATCAGCGACACCATAGACAACCTCAGCACGGATGATATCAACACCAGCTCCTCCATCGGCTCCTATGCCAACACGCCTGCCTCCTCGCGTAAGAGCCTGGATGTCCAGGTAAGGAACAGGGTCCCTCCCAGAGCCCCTGCCAGCAGAGAGCCTTGGGCTTGTGGGCCAAGGGGGCTGTTTGGGGTGCACAGAATCTCCAGGTCCGTGAGATGAGGCCCGACCTCCTGCTTGATGCCTGTGCTCTTATGTCTTCACTCTGTCCTCTACCTGCAGGGAGAGGGTGGGGTCCAGCATCGGGGTACGCTAAACGGGAGTGGGGAGACTCACCGCTCTCACTGTGGTGGCCTTGGCAAATCCTGTTTCCTTCCCGGACCTCAGTTTCATCATCTATTTGGAAAAAAAAGAAAGAAAAAGGATGTTGGACTCAACTGGCCGTTCTTAGTCTGGAGTGCGCGCCCATGGCATTCGTCTGATCCCTCAAGAGTGCTGGGGTGGGAAGAACGTTAAGAAGCCTGGGCTGGAAGACCAGTACGTCCCAACAGATCTGTGGGTCGTATCCTCCTGCCAGTGTATTGTACTTGGCCCACGGTATCACTCTTCTTTTAAATGGGGTGGCATGTCAAGTTTTTTAAAGTTCATCACTTCACATGATAGTGAGCTTCTGGTTTCTCTTGAAAAATCAGAAGATATCGCCTCCCAGAGTCTATATTCTCCACAACCAACAGATGTCCAGGTGTCCCCGCCTTTGGACAGGGCGCGCATGCCGCTGTGTGCCAACCAGCTACACCCTTCAAATACCTGCCTGTCCTGAGGCACTTGAGTTTCCAACCCCTGCTTTAAACTCTCTGGTTTAGTGTTTCAGATGCAGTGCTTCCAAAGCAGTTTTGTGTAGGTGTGTTTGCTTCCCCTCATAGCATCCCTCAGTGGTCAGGGGGATTGGTTCTAATAAGCCCATTTTACTAGTGGACAAGCGAGTTGCCATCCTCACCACCAGTCCCCACAGTGGCACTGGCATATATGGACTGGAATCCTTTTCAGGATGAGTCCCTCCCACCAGTGGGGCCCGCTGCCTCGGGTGAACCCATGTGAAGGTCTGATGGGGATGGAGTCTCCCAGAGGGACCTTTTGAGGGCAGAGCTGACACAGCCCCTTCTTTCACTCCCTTCCTTTCACATCCGCTTCCTTCCTCCGCTCTGTCTCACTCGGGGCAGATAGGAGCTGCTTTGGGAATCTCTTTGCTTTCAAAGGTATCTTTCTCTTTGAGGACAGGGCTAAATGAAGGATGTGTCAGAGTGTGGGATTAATTCTGTACCACAGAAACGTAAACACAGACTGCCTGATGAAATCTATTAGGTGTTGCCTCTGGGATTGCCTGTGACTTCTTGAGTTTTCATTTTTAGCCTGAATTTCTAATTATCATTGGCAAACAAGGGTGGGTTGTGGCGGTTAAGGGAAAAAAACTACCCAAATGAAGGGAGCCCAGAGATTTGGGGGGTACTGATAATGTGCCACATCTTGATCTGAGGGGTAGTTATGTACGTTAATTTCAGAAAATTTCTTCCAATTATATACTTAAGATTGTACATTCGGTATATGAATGCTATACCTTAATTTTATAAAAGTTAATTAAAAAAACCAAAAAAACCTCTAAGCCACACCACCAACTGATCACTGTTTAATTAGTTATTAGACACAAGTTAGAAACACCCAGCCAGACTGTGTCCCTACCACTTGCCAAATGTTATAATATCCACAGTTTCCGGGACTTCCCTGGCGGTCCAGTGGTTAGGACTGGGTGCTTTCACTGCCGTGGCCCAGGTTCATTCCCTGGTCGGGGAACTAAGATCCTGCATGTCGTGGGGCACAGCCAAAAAAAAAAAAAAATCCACCGTTTTCCTTTCCTTGTGGACACTAATTTTTTTTTTTTTTTTTTCTGAGACTCATTTTAATTTCAAGGTAACAACAACCAAGCTTCTAGACAGTTCTTAGATACAGAGCTGGGGGACTAAGAGAGAAGGAGAGACAGACAGAGACAGAGAGGAGAGAGAGATCTATAAATCAGGAGGTTTCTCTCTTGTTTACGTGCAAGGTAGGAAGAAGCTTGCTCCTAAAACGCTCACTGAGCCAACAAAACATTGTTGGAACAGTCTCCTTGTCTTTGTTCCCTTCCCACAAACCTGGAGTTAGAATCTGTTTTCCACGTTGATACAGAGTAACCATCTGGGATTTACAAATGATACATTTGAATTTGGTTACTGTCAAGGCCCCCCCCCGCCCCGCCCTTGACCAGCTCTTTGCTTTCATTTAGCAAATGTCACATCAGAAAAGCTTCAAGAATATTACACAACATGTCTTTTGACCAAGATCAGAAAGATAACATCAAGGGTTGTAAAGAATTTACTATTGGGCTTCCCTGGTGACGCAGTGGTTGAGAGTCTGCCTGCCGATGCAGGAGATACGGGTTTGTGCCTGTCCGGGAAGATCCCACATGCCGCGGAGCGGCTGGGCCCATGAGCCATGGCCGCTGAGCCTGCGCTTCTGGAGCCTGTGCTCCGCAATGGGAGAGGCCACAACAGTGAGAGGCCCGCGTACCGCAAAAAAAAAAAAAAAGAATTTACTATTTATTGGGTTGTTTTTTTGCTCTATAACTACTTGAGTTTAAAATATTTAAATAAAAATTAAGCAAGTAGGTCTTGGAATAAAATAAATGTAGACTTGCACCCATAGTTACAAAGAGTCCTGCTGAGATGGTTTCTTTGGCATCCCTTTGTTCCTGTCCAGGGAGCATCTGCAAATAGCTGAATCCACATAAATTGCAGCCTTCTCCCCTCCTCCCCTGTACCACTCTGAGGAAGGCTAGGGGCCATCACTCCTCTCGGGGCAGCGTCACGCAGCGGGAAGGTGTGCACTGCCATCCTCCCCGGGGCTCATTCAGGTTCCCATCACATATGGGTTTCCCTGGACAAATGGGCAGCACAAAGCATCCCAGGCGAGGCATGGAAAGGCAGGAAGAAGTAGCCCAGTGTGTCCACTGGGAAAGCAGGTTGAGGACAGCTTGCCTGCCTGAGTTTATTTGAAAAGCCTCTGAAGACCAGCCAAAAGGAAGTACATCTAAGGAACAGGGGAGCTGTCGTCTGGAAGCCTGAGGAACAGCCTCATTTAGTTGCTTGAGAGAGGCGGCAGCCGGTAACAGAGGAGCGGTCCTTGGGGGATGGAAGTCCCCTTAGTCTGTGAGTGACTGTCTCCTCAAGGATGTCGAGGAGCACGGGGAGGGTCTTTGATGGGGCACTCGTGCCCAGATACCCACTGCTTCTCAGTGTTCTGGGCAAAGCATCTCCCTGCCTGGGGTCTGACAGCCTCTTGACCAACTTTCTCCAGGAGAGCTGGTGAGTCTGGCTGCAGTGTCAGGGAAAAGGTACGGCCTTTGAAGTCAGGGTTGAGCTCCTAGCTCTGTGGCATCCTTGGATAAGCTCAACCTCTCCAAGCCTCTGCCTCCCCGTGATTACATAAAATCACAGTAACTAGGCTTATCTTGAAGGGTGAGTGTGAGAGCGATATGGACATTCTTTATCTGAACATGCTTTCAGATAAATGAGCCTAATTCGTTTTCTTTTTTCTTTTTTTTTTTCTGGCTGTGCCACTCTGCTTACGGGATCTCAGTTCCCCGACCAGGGGTTGAACCCCGGCCCTCTGCAGTTGAAAGCGCTGAGTCCTAACCATTGGACCTCCAGGGAATTCCCTCAGAACCTAATTCTCAGTAGTTGCTCAGATGGTTCATTTCGTTTGTTTCCTTTCCTTTCCATTTCCTTTTCCTTTTTCCCTTTCCTTCCTTCCTTCCTTCCTTCCTCTATATTACCTATACCTCTGCTTCTTTCCTCCATTCATGTCAGGAACCAAAAGTTGACTGTTATTCATGTCCTTTCTTTGTAGTGTCAGAGCATTTTTTTTTTTTTTTTTGCGGTACGCGGGCCTCTCACTGCTGTGGCTTCTCCCGTTGCAGAGCACAGGCTCCGGATGCGCAGGCTCAGCGGCCATGGCTCACAGGGCCAGCCGCTCCACGGCATGTGGGATCTTCCCGGACCGGGGCACGAACCCGTGTCCCCTGCATCAGCAGGCGGACTCTCAACCACTGCGCCACCAGGGAAGCCCTGTCAGAGCATTTTGTCTTAAGTTTTGCAGCATTTTGTTTTTAGGACAGTGTGTTGGTGGCAGAAGACTTCTCACACATGAACATCACTTCTCCACATCCCTTTCATCTATCTCTTCCTGTCCTTGTGACTCGGCATTTTCTCTCAGTCTGTGGAAGGTTCCATTCCAGGTGCCAAGGTACAAAAAAGGCATATGTCAAGATTCCTCTCATTTTCACTGCCTTTGAAATTTTAATAAAATATACAAGGGGGAAAAAGTGGTAATTCCATGTGAGTTTACTTTTGGCTACTGAAGGAACAAAATTCTGAATTCTGTGGCAAGGATTCCTGTCCTGTGTGACCTTGAGTAATCCTGGGCTCTCTGGATGCTCTCGGGTGATGGTCTGGACGTAAGGATAGGGTTTGGCTGGGGTGTGGGTGGGGCACCCCTTGTGCCACCTGCTGGGTCCTGCTGCTCCTGACTTGAGGCAAGTTACCTTTCCTCTTCACACCTGTGCTTTCCTTGTCTGTCAAATACAGATAAAAGTGCAAGTTTAGAGGATTAGATGAGCTAATAATGTGTGCAGAGGCACCCAGTGCCCAGTAAGAAAGGCGGCAGGTAATGATGCTGACGCTGATCCTAGTTTCTGTTATTACTGGGACTCAGACTTTAGCCAGTGTAGCATCTCAGTCTGCGGGGGATGGTGTGGGCTTGAAGACGGCAGCGTCTCTGGCTTCTTAGAGGCTTGTGGCCTAAGAGCACAAAAGACAAGTACCCTGTTCACCTTAATGCAAGACAGAAATAGATTAAATGCTAAAGTGCCGGAGATTTTCAGAGGGGGGAGAGTTGGTGACAAAAGAGCCACTGTTAAAATTGAGTCCCTCCACCTTGAGCTCATTGCGCCCACCGTCAGCTCTCTGAGACACCTGTCTGTTATCACCCCTGTTTCACGCACAAGGTAACAATCTCAAAGAAGCTCAGCCACTTCCTTCAGGGTCACACACAGCACAGGAGGGAGTTGCAGCACCTAGTACTTGACCTCAAGTCTGTCCGACCCCAAGCCCACGCTCTTCCCTCCACCTCCCGCCCCATGGCTGCACCTCGTTCCTCAGCGCCTTGGTTCCATCCTCTCGCTCTCAGAAGACGGGCCTCCCCTCTTCAGTCTCTGGGGAACCTGGGCCCTCAGGGGAGAACTCTCCCATCTTCCAGGCCCTCTTCCTCCTTGAGTGTGGCTGTTTCCCTGCCTTCCCTCTTGGATGCTGAAGGAGTAAGTGGGCTTACAGTAGGAGTAGCTACAGAAAGGAGGTACCACTTGAGATGGGCACAGCTGGCAAAGGGGAGGGTGCAGCTCTTTGTACATCCCATGTGGCTGTCCTGCTGGCCCTCCTGTTGTAAGCTCTGGGGGCAGAGAGCCTGGCCCTTCTTCATCTTTTAATCCCTCCTGGTGCCACCACATGACCTGGCACACAGCTCAGCAGGGATTTGCTAAGGAGATGTGAACTCACAGCCAGTGTAATGTCCCGGGGCAGAGGCCGCTGTGCGGAGAGCAGCTGGGAAGCCTACCACCCTGGACCACATACATTGCGGGGCTGTGATGGTTGGATGATTGTTCTTTCCAGAGGGGGATTCAACTGTAGTCCCAGACCAGGGATGTGTGCACTCTCTCTGCCACTGGGGTGGAATCAGTTCTGGAGGTCCCACCCAGAGGCTAGGCTGGAACTGCTCCAGAATTGGAGCTGGGGAACCACCGGCCAGCCAGGGTGGAAGGAGAATCTACTGGGTGTAGGTGTTATGTTAGGTGCCCCTGGACATGCAGCATCCTCAAGTCCTTGGACTTGTTCTCCAGGAAGGCAGCATAGCCTGATGGCTAAAATATGGACTCTGCACTCAGGCTCCCTGGAATCCTTGCACCGTGTGATCTTGGGCAATTTTCCTTTCCACTCTGTGCCTCAGTGTTCTCATGTAAAATCGAGACTACGAACTGTAACCTCCTCATAGGTTTCTGGTGAAGATTAAATTAAATGGTACATGTAAAGCACTTTAGCCCAGTGCCTAGCACATAGTAAATGTTTAGTAAATTTTAATTGTTACTGCTCCTACTATTAGCATCACTATAATTTGATCAGGGAAAATAACGTATAAGAGCATTAAAGGAATAATTAATGCAGTACCCCAGGATGTGGTATGTACTAAGTTTTCAGTACCTCTTAGAGTGTAAAAGAATGTGTTAGAATGTACTTGAACATAAGCTCCAGGAGGTTGATGATTCGTATTGATATTTTGTTCTCATTAATTGTAGTATTCCCAGTACCCAAAAGCTTGCTTGGCACACAGCGGTACCGGTAAATATTTGTTGAGTGAATGTTTCCAAAGCCAAGATATTTTCTGCCTCAGGGCCTTTGCACACACTCTTCCCTCTACCTGGCATGCTCCTCCCTAAACTCTTCTCTCGGTAAGTTTCTGCTCATTCTTTAGGACACTTCTTCAAAAAGGCCTTACCAGACCACTGTACTTACCCCCATCATCATGATCTAAATTACATCACTGCCTGTAATTTTCTCTCAGACTCCTTGTCTTTTTCCATTTATTTCTTTTATATTTCCAATCCCTGCCTCTTTCACTGGATCATAAACTTCAGAAGGGTTGGGAACCAATCTTACTCACAGGTCCTCAGACCCGCCATAGTGCCCGGCAAACCACGGGCATGGAGGAAATTCTGGTTGAATGAATACACTGGAAGATTTAGAGGAAGGAACACGGGCTGGTGTAGTTGGGACACGGAGCAAGTACCGTGAGTTTCCACTTCTCTGTAAAACTGAGATGAAGACAGTTCTACTTACCTGCTTACCCTCCTTGACCAGACAGCGGTCGGGATCGGATGAGGTCGTTTTGTTAAAGTGTGCTGTAGCTCGAGAAGCATGTGTTCGCCGACCGATTTGCTCATTTCCTCACCAAGCCTGATTGCGTGCCTGCTGTGGGGACGCCTCTGTCTCTGTCCTTTGCCGCAGCTGAACGACGAGCTTCTTGCAGCCCAGGAGTGTTTCTGTCGTCCTCTCTGTGCCTGGTACCTCGTGGAAATGTTTGAGGAATGACCAAACAACTGAAGGCACCCATGAGGTGGCTGAGGGAGAGGGGGGAGGCTGTGGTGGTGATAGAGAGGCGATTGAACTTGGGCTGCTTGTCTGTATGTATCTTTGCTCCCACTTAGCCAGCGTATTCCGTGCAGGAAGCCATCGGTACTAATCTCGAGTGACGAGCATCAGGCCAGATTCTTGCCAGGGGGTCGTTTTGATTTGCTACCTTGCTGGTGTTGCCCACGCTTGGTAGTTAAGTACAGCAAATATGGGACCTGTATCGCAGGGGAGCCGCCCTAAACTGCTGCTGACCACCCTTCCCCATTCACTGCACTGCTTCTCCCCGCTGAAATCTGCTCAGACTGGCCCCAACCCCTAGGGAGGCCCCCAAAGCTTTCTGGTTAGCGAGTTATGGCTTTTAACTGCAGCACATGATTAACCATCACGCTTCTGTCCCCTCCTGGGCTCCGTGGCCAGCAGGTCAGGCCTCTTCCAAAGAAAGCTGGCTAATTATATCCCCCGTCTGCACAAAATCCCACAAGAGGAGGCAGCAGCGGCATATGAATGGAGCTGGGTGGGAGCACATGGTGTCGTGGGGAGGAAGTGGCTTCTGAGGCTTCGCCTCCTCTCGGCCCCTCTCTCTCCCTGATTCGAGGGGAGCTAGCAGCCGCCCTCTCTCGCTCGCTCTCGGTGCGTTAGACTGTGGCGCTGTGCTCGATCCAGAGATCTGGCTGCCACTGGAGTGATCGGGAGCTCTTGAACAAAGGGAAATGGGCTGGGAGGCCGTGAGCTGGGTAGAGCTCGGGCTGCCGGAGCTCGAGGAGGCTGGTCGCCAAGTGGCAGAGCTGGTGGCTGAATTTTTGTCACAGCTCCGTCCACTGGTTCTCCTCCATGGGGCTCTGTCCCTCGTTTTCCTCTGGCTCTTTTTACTCTCCTCCCTCACTCCCTTTTAGGACATATTCGTATTCTTTACCTTCCTTGGACCCAACATATCAGGCTTCCTAACAAGATAACCAGAGTACAAGGCCCAAACATTTTAAAGTGGTCATCTGTTATTTTTCCCTTAACTTGTCCAGGGCATGGGCATTTTTGCTCTGGGGTGAGGGGCCCTCTAGCCTGGGGTTTGAGAAAGACTAATTCAGAGGGTCTCCTTCGCAGACCGACGCTGAGAAGCACTCACAGGTGGAGAGGAATTCCCTGTGGTCTGGCGATGACGTCAAGAAGTCAGACGGAGGGTCAGACAGCGGCATAAAGATGGAGCCGGGGTCGAAGTGGAGGCGGAATCCTTCTGATGTGTCTGACGAGTCGGACAAAAGCACGTCGGGCAAGAAGAACCCCGTCATCTCTCAGACAGGCTCGTGGCGGCGAGGCATGACAGCTCAGGTGGGCATCACCATGCCGAGGACGAAGCCGGCTGCCCCGGCAGGCACGCTGAAGACCCCAGGAGCTGGTGAGTCAGAGGCATGTGTGGGCACTTGTCATTTTCAAAACCTGAACCGCAGTCACTGTAGCGAGGGCTTGATGATATTTTTAAATCCCTATAAAATGCACAGGTATTTCTTCTTAGGGTTTAGACTCTGCTCATAGCCAGCTTTCAGAAAGGTTCACATCCCTACCTTTCTCCAAGTGGAAGTATGTAAGCATGAGAGCCTCTGAAATTCTGAAGATGGTTCAACTGCCGAGACATGTTGAATCGGTTTAAGCATGTGCTGGGTCAGAGCTAACATACCCAGTGAAGGCTATTCAAGAGCACGTGGTTAGGAGCTGTCGGTGTGTTGAATTGACGTTGTCCATGATTTAAGGATGTATGTAAAGGAGGGCAGTGTTTTTGCAGGAAGGTGGGGTACCCCTTGAAAATGATAGGGACAGCTTTTCAATGGACAGAGGGAGAATGGCCAATAAAACACAAGGTCTCTTTCCCAGACATATCAGTAATTGGCTGGCTTTGCTTTATTCTGGGTAAATCTAGACTGCTTTGCGAATGAGGAAAACCATTGACATCCCCTAAAAGCCTCACGGTGACAGTTGTAGACGCGCTTATCTTTATAAAAAGCTCTTTCCTCTGTCTTCCAAGGGGACTGCTTTCCCCCAGGAGAAAGCGAGCTAGTTCTTTGGAGGAGGGGAGAATTTTAAACAGTCAGCTGGCGGAGCTGACTTCTTGGTCTGCAGGCTAACCTTTCTGATCTCTCTCTCAGGAAAAACAGATGATGCAAAGGTGTCTGAGAAAGGAAGGCTGTCTCCCAAAGCCTCCCAGGTGAAGCGCTCCCCGTCAGATGCTGGCCGCAGCAGTGGTGATGAATCCAAGAAACCCCTCCCCGGCAGCTCCAGGACGCCCACTGCCAACGCCAACAGCTTTGGGTTCAAGAAGCAGAGTGGCTCTGCCGCTGGTTTGGCCATGATCACAGCCAGTGGGGCCACTGTCACCAGCAGGTCAGCCACACTGGGCAAAATCCCAAAGTCGTCCGCACTTGTCGGTCGGTCCACCGGTCGGAAGACAAGCATGGATGGGGCTCAGAATCAGGATGATGGGTATCTGTCTCTTAGCTCCCGGACAAATTTACAGTACCGGAGTCTGCCAAGGCCCAGTAAATCCACCAGCCGGAATGGGGCTGGGAACAGGTCTAGTACCAGCAGCATAGATTCCAACATCAGTAGCAAGTCAGCAGGCCTGCCGGTGCCCAAGCTGAGGGAGCCTTCCAAGACAGCCCTGGGCAGCTCTCTGCCAGGTCTGGTCAACCAGACCGATAAGGAGAAAGGCATCTCATCCGACAACGAGAGCGTGGCTTCCTGTAACTCAGTGAAGGTGAACCCGGCAGCCCAGCCTGTGTCTAGTGCGGCTCAGGCCACTCTCCAGCCAGGGTCCAAGTACCCTGACGTGGCCTCTCCCACACTCCGCAGGTAAGTGGGTAAATGGCACTGAGCGGAACTGGAATACGTGGAGTGGCATCCTGGATTAATAACTTCCTGTTTTCTTAGCTGAAGCCGCCTCTGGTTTTCTCCACTTCAGTCCTTGGGTAAAGCTGTTTGGTTGGATGCTGCCAGCAATTCTGCTCAACTGATTATTTTCCCATGTTGGCGTGAAAAACATAAGCCTCTGGAATCAATCATCCTGGGTTTGAATCCTAGGTCCACCTTAATTAGCCACCATGTAACCTCTCTTAATACTTCTGCCTCCGTTTTCTCATCTGTAAAATTGGGATGATGATACCTACCTACAGGTTCTTGTGTCCATTAATCTACGTAGCTACATCTGGCCCATAGTAAGTGCTCAATAAAAGTTAGCTACCATCGAAGATGAGATCCTAATACTCCCTTAGATCTGGAAGCAGTTTTGTTTTTAATCTGTGGCTCAGATTCCTCATCTTTATGCCAGACAGTGGCATAATGGCCAGATCTTTTCCCCAAATAGTCCAGTATCCCCCGCATACTTTTTTATACTGCACGCGTAATTCCAAATCAGTGTCTGAAATTTTAGCTTCCTTTAAAAAAAGAAAAAAGAACAACTCAAAGCAGAAGCGTTTTTGAAAAAGAGAATTTGATTTCCTATTACCTGAAAAGGCATTTTCCTGTACTTCCACAACGGGTGGAAATTTGTACGTTAAAATTGATGCTTCGCTTTAAACTGCAGCTGCATAGAGCAGAGTTCATCCTACCTTTTCAGGAACTTTCTTGTCGTAAGAAAGAGTAAGTCCAAGGATAGAAAACTTAGCAGTGAAAAAATAAAAATTATGTGCACATGTACATATTTGGGGATGAATGGGAATGTTTGCAAAGCCTTCAGAAGAAGCATTCCACATGAAAGGTATAATGCAGCAGTTCACTGTTCTTTGTCTAGACTTGATTATTAGAATTTCAGCAATGATTATTTTTTCAGGGGAAAGTCTTATTGGGCTGCTCTTTGTTGTTTTAACAGGTTGCCTTGTAAATGAAAATTTTCTCTGCTTCTTGCCTCAAGTATTATATGTAATATTCGCTCTTTGGTATTATAGATTTCCTTTAGTAACTACAAAGGCATTTTATTAGACCCTTAGGCTAGTGTAATAGAATACTTGAAAATGCATGCAGCTTCTTAGGCTGTGAATTGAGCACCTTTCAGCCCACTCCTAGCAATTACATTTTTCCTGAATTGTTAAGGTGTTCTGAATTCTCTCGTTGTGCATTAGTATGAAGAAGAGGAACCTTAGGTGAAGTGTGGTAGCTCTCTTCAAATGGTTTGAAGGACTAACAGACAAAAGATGGGGCTTTTTCTGTGTAGTTACACATAGCAGGATTAGGAGCAAGGCATAAAAGTTGGAAGAAGGTGGGTTAGATTTTGGTTTTGTAACAATTGGAAGTGCTTGGCAACGGAGCCAGTTAGCCTTTGGAGTATAAAGTAGTGAGGTCCCTGACACTGGAGGTGTGTAAGTACTCTAAAGCCAAGGTTCTGCAGCAGGATAGTTCTTTCTCTGTCACCAGGCAAAAAGTGTTCCTCTTCTGTCACCAGACATTGTAGTGAGGGTTGGTTATGCGTTTGTTTATTTTTACAACAATTGGGATTTGTAACAACTCTTTGGAGAGGCCGGAGGTCAAACTCACACCACTTTGACTAGCTGGGTGAAAGGCAACCTGCCTATCATAGTATGTGGTAGTATCGTCTCTTTTCGGAGATACCTGTTCCATGACAGGTTTAGTGGATAGAATAAAGCCGTTACATTTCTAGAGTATGTACTGTCCTTTGACTTTAAGACAGTTTCCCCATCCTACCAGAGAACCCTCTGCCAACGGAAGAGGGAAGTGTCTGTGCCATTCCCTGTGTTCTGACAGCACATTTGTGGTCATGAGCAGTGGGGGAGATGACATGCAATGGCATTTCTGTGTGTCTGTCACAGAGACACAGTTCACACCCAGCGTGTCTGGTTGAACATCTTGTGAACCCCACAAGGTATGTGTGTATCACTGGACAGTACTAGTTCTCTGGACCTAAAAGACACATCTTTCAGGCTGGGCTTTCATGTGAGAATACATCTGAGAGGCTGCATTGCCCAGGCCGCCTCCAGATCCAGCCTCCTGTTCTTGATTCTGCATGTTTGCTTAGAGATCAAAGAAACCAACTCCTTTGGAGCTGAACGGTCATAAACGGAGTGCCTGCTTTGTGCCTGGGGTCATGGATACAAAGGTGGTCTTTTCCCTTGAGATGTTTCCTGGGCAAGGGCAGTTTTCTAGTTACTCTATTTATGGAAAGAAAGGAAAGCAAGATGTTGGACCAGTGAGGGATAGGCCTGTAGAAAATTACTCCCCGTCTCCCTTTGGCTCAGGTAGATCCAGGGTCTCAGCAGCATCCTAGAACTTGAAGGTGGAGCCTTTGCTCCACCAGTGCCCTGGCCCGCTGTGTGGCAGCCTTTCCCAGGGGAGCGCCTCGAGCTGTAGAAAGGACTGCGCCTCCCTCCCCAGGGACTCTCACTAGCTCCTGTGCCCTGCCCTCCTCTGACGGCCGGCGTCCCTGGGCTTTGGGTGTTCAACCCGTGTAAACCTTTGTCTCTTCGCAGACTCTTTGGTGGGAAGCCTACCAAGCAAGTGCCCATCGCCACAGCCGAAAACATGAAAAACTCGGTGGTCATCTCCAACCCTCATGCCACCCTGAGCCAGCAAGGTAACTTAGAGTCCCCCTCGGGCAGCGGCGTCCTGAGCAGCGGCAGCAGCAGCCCTCTCTACAGTAAGAACGCAGACAGCACCCAGTCCCCCCTGGCCTCCAGCCCCAGCTCCGCCCACTCGGGCCCCTCCAACAGCCTCACGTGGGGCACCAACGCCAGCAGCTCCTCGGCCGTTAGCAAGGACGGCCTGGGCTTCCAGTCGGTCAGCAGCCTCCACACCAGCTGCGAGTCCATTGACATCTCCCTGGGCAGCGGAGGGGCGCTGAGTCACAACTCCTCCACCGGCCTCATTGCCGCCTCTAAGGATGACGCCCTGACCCCCTTTGTCAGAACCAACAGTGTGAAGACCACACTGTCGGAAAGGTTGGTGCTGTGTATTTGGCTGCCTTTATCTCCCCGAAAGACGCCCTTCCGGGAGTCCAAAGATTATGTCAGGAAGCCCAAGTGTTAGCTCACCTTTGCTGGGAGATTTCTCTCTTCCTGATTACTGCCGTCTCTCCAGAGGGAAGCCAGTTGGGGATGGATTAAGCCTGGCTCTGCTTCCTGTTGTCTTTTTCACTGTGGTTTTTCTCAGTGCATGGAGCTGCTGGAAGTCTCTTGGGGGCAGATTTCATGCTGCCTTTTGAAAGGGCGTTCCGCTTTCGAAGTCCTTCCTTTTTATTGTTTGCTCATCACTGCCTCCTTCCCTGCCCCTTGTAATTGTGTTGTCCGAGCAGGGGGCGGCTGCAGCTGCGGAACGTGTGGTGGGATGTTCCTTAAGCAGCCCAGTCCACACGCTGGTCCTCGGGGCAGACACCCTCCTACTGAAGGGCCGCAGGCCAGAGCGATAGGAAATCAAGAAACCAGAATTGTCCTCAAAGCTCTGAATCTCACCGCAGTAGCGATACATGTCCATTTTCTCCACATGGGGAAGAAAGCCAGTATCAGCTCTGGAAATGAGAAAAACGTCCTAGTCGTGTATAATAACCCCACCCCCTCCTTCCAATCTAATGCACCTTCTCTTGTTTTCCACCTGCCTGGCCTTCTAGCCCTCTCTCTTCCCCTGCCGCTAGCCCTAAGTTCTGCAGAAGTACTCTGCCCAGGAAACAGGACAGGTAATGACGTTGTAGGCCGGGGACGCCACCGAGCCTCTAGCTTCCTCTGCCCCCCTGTGTCAAGCCAGATGTCTTGTATGAGGCTGTTGGCCTGCGGCTTCCGCTTGTGTTCGTGGCCCCGGTGTGCTCTGTGACCCCCCAGACATGCCTGTGAGGGTCTGTTCCGCTGCCCACAAAACTCAGAAACAGGTGGAGAGGGGCTGGCCCCTCCTCTCCCAGCTTGGGAAGGAACCTCAAGCCTGCCACCTGGCGAGGGGCGGCAGAAGCCCTCACTGGCATCTCAGCCTCCCCGTGGCATGCTCCTGCTTCCCAGCTTCCTGCCCTTTCTCCTCTCTCCCCTCCCCCTCCGAGCCCAGAAGTGACCTGCCGCCCACCACGCGGCTCTGCGGCCCTCACCTTTGTCTCCCACACCCCTGCTCCCCACGCAGCTGGCTCTTTGCCCTCTCAAAGGCCTCTGCTGCGGATTGGCTCTGTGTCTCGCAGGCTGTGGTGTTCTGTGTGCCCGTTTTCTGTAAGAAGAATATGTGGAGTGTTGTTGGCCCCCAGATGCCCTGAGGGTGGGCCTCAGACATGGATCTTGACCTTGAGTTTGTGGGGAAGCCATGGCTTGGCCAAACGTAATGAGCAGATGTTGTTTCGTGCCAGGGGGAAAAAAAATAATGAAAACCCTCTTCACCCCATTAACAGCGACAACTTTGCTTTTGTCAGACTCATAGACCAAGCCTTTAAACCTAGCTCCTTGGAAATCCGAATGCTGTGACTTTATCAGCCAGCAGGTCGTAACGTGCCCCGACTCTGCCCAGGGCTCAGCTCCTAGCTCCGCCCAATGACAGCCTCGGAAACTGAGAGGGACCTGGAATTCACTTGTTCCAGATGAATTCCAAATATGCAGACTGCTGGCCTCTTGAAACTCTCCAGCAAGTCCCTTCTCTCACTTGAAGTCATCGCCAGTGGCATTTGGTGGCGGGCCAGAGTGCTTAGGGGTGCGGGGAGCCCGGCGTGTCTCTCTGCCGCAGAAGGCATGGGCTCTGCTTCCAGATGGGGGGCAGATCCTGAGTTGGGCTTTGAACCCGTGGAAAAGGTGGAGCAGTTGGGGCCGAGTGGATCAGGCCTCCTGGGGACGGGGGTGGAGGATGCCTGGGTGTGGGCGCAGGCCTGGGCTTCCTTTGTTCCCGTGGCTGTGGATGTGTTGCATGCAGAGGACCCCTCCCTGGTGAAGTGAGTCTCTTCCTCCAGACCTCTTGGCTCGTCCTTAGCCTTTCCCCCCTCACATGGCCTGCTTACCCTGTGCTTCTCTGAGGTTCTTATGTTTGTTTTGACTTTCCTACAGTGACCCGCACCTTGATAGGAACACTTTGCCTAAAAAAGGACTCAGGTATCTGTGTTTTCTCCTTGCATCCGTGCCATCTGGTGTGGCTCTGGGGCTTGGCTGTGCGGCTCTCTCGTGGCTGGTGGGGCTCGGGCCGGGCTGGGGGTCCCCGCTTTGGCAGCAGGACCCTTTGGACGATGGCTCCCCGCGCAACCCTCTCGTTCTCATCTCTCTGTGTGTCGGCTTCTTTGCTTGAGCAGAGGCTGTGCTCTTTCAGGCTTACTGTGGTCAGACCATCTCATGACAGCCATCCCTGAGCGAGCCCGGAGAGCGGTGACCGCTTCTTCTGGGGCCAGTGGGTTTAATCGCTGATCACTTTGCCATGACCATTCCATTCACGGGCTGTCTTCCAAGAGAAAGGATATGACTTGTAGCATGTTGATTTGTCAGCCGGGACACAGAGCAAAGGAGAGAAATATCCCCCCCACCCCCACCCCCGCCAATTTGAAGATTTTTAACTTTCTGGCCCATAGAAAGTTCCTGAGGACAGGTGCTTTGCACTTGGCTGAATATTCTAATTGAAAATCGGGTCACTTTTCAATGCCCAGCAAGACATGGGTGTGCTCATTTTTTTGATGTAAAGAAAGTAAGGACTTCCTTTCCAAGAGCGAATGTCCTTGCATTCACTGTAAGTGATGGCTCGTTTTTGGCGCCAGTCCTGGTGAAACAAGATGCTATAAGTCACCTCTGCTCACGCCATCCACCTCACTTTGCCACCCAGAAGGACTTCAGTCCTAACGCCTGGCCCGTGATCTTAATGTCCCGTGGTTACAGCTGTTGTTTCTCCCGCTCTCTAAACACCTCGTTCTTTGTAGCATCGGCTTCACCCCGCACCAAGCAGTAAGTGCTTTCGCAAAACATGGAACTTGGAATGAAATGTTACGTTGCTGTCGTGTATGTCTGTAGTTAATAACCAGCAGTTCTTAAGGCTGAGAGCATTTTGACCAGTAATGGGAGGTAGGTATCAATGCTTCCTTTCAACAGGAGTTCCGAGTAAAGCCAAATCTAAAAACCTAAGAATAAAAGTATTGAAAAAGCCCCAACCGACCTCCAGACGGAGGAAGTTCAGCACGGTGGCCTTCGAGGGGGCAGTTGGCAAGGCCTTTAGTACTCGACAGTTTCCGTCATGCTTGTCGGCACTCAGGCTGATGCTTAAATCATATCCACTCTTCACGTGAGTTTGACCTTGACGCCCCAGCGTCGCTCCCAGAGGAAGCTCACATCTTCGAATATCGCCATTTCGTAATGCTAGTGTGTATATTTCTGGAGCAGATCTATTCTGTGAAAATTATGTAGCTCTAGCTGTTAAAATCAGTTTTTAAAAGAATTCAGAATAGAGGTAAGTGACAGGGTATCCTCAGGCAATTGATGGGACCTAGAAAGTCCAACTATGGTAAAAACATTAAGGAAGAATCGTGTTTATGTTCCCTCTCACTGTGACTCCCTTTCTAGCTCACCCGCTCCGTACACACACACATCCAATACCAACACATGGACAACACCTTGTCCTAAGTCAAGAGGACCCTCTATTTACGTAATCAGTAGTAACCCCACGGTAATCTGTTTATAAGTCCAAAGTACTCTGGCCGCTGGGGCACTTCAGACATTCGAGATGCTGCCTGTGGGCATAATGAGAAGAGCCCACTGGCAGCATCTGTAATGGATTTGGGAATCAGACAAATATGGATTGAAATCTCGGCACGTGATTCAAGGCAGGCCGTCAGCTCCCCTGAATGTAAAACAGGAATAATAGCATCTGTGTTGCTGGGAGAGTCCGAGGCTTCAGTAAGATAACGTCTGTGAAGGCACCTGGCACGTTGGGGACGTTCAATAAATCATTACCAAATATACATTTCAGAATTAATGACGAGGTGGACCCCGTGACTTCTGAAGACCCTCCCCTGTGTGAGACCCAATGATTTGGGTTCCTGTTGTGAAGACTGGTTTCTACCAGATCTAGTAACTACTGTCAGCGTCGGTCTCCTCATACCTTCCTTTACGTGTCTGGTTTCTGATAACTCCGTGATTCATGGCCACTTACTTGCCCTCCAGAATGCAGATGCCATGAGCTATCTAATTAAAACTTCCTCAGAGCTCTGACAGCAGCTTGTTTTGCTGCTTCAGTCCTGTCAAGGTGGAGGCTTTGAAATGACACCGTCATGAATCAACATGTTACAGATACGCCCAGGGCCGGCTCGTTTGAGCGTTTACCCATCTTGTTCCCTTTATGTAGTTCCCTCAAAACTGAAAGGAATTGCAGTTTTCCCCCAAAGACAGCCAAGTGGCAAAAAAAGGTTTTGAGAAACTTTGTGAGTTTCGGAATGTGTAGCGATCTGATTTTTCAAACGTCACCTTTGGATGTATATTTTCTTTTTATATGTTTATCGTCAGCTCCAGAGAGCTCATTTTCATAAGCGTTGTTCGTAGTTAATCCCAGCCTGATTTCTGTCTGTCCAGGTACACCCCCACCTCCCAGCTTCGCACACAAGAAGACGCAAAAGAATGGTTACGGTCCCACTCTGCAGGAGGCCTGCAGGACACGGCCGCCAACTCTCCTTTCTCCTCTGGCTCCAGTGTAACTTCTCCCTCCGGAACAAGATTCAACTTTTCTCAGCTTGGTGAGTAGCTACTTGGCATTAACTGTGTTGATCAGCGCCTTAGGGCAGAGGTTATCTTGCATTTTGAAAGAGACCTGTGGTCACATCACTCTCAGTATCTGATCAGCCCTCAGCAGTGTAGTTTGATTATAGGCAATTGATAGCAAAAGAAAAGAAAAATGTGTTTTGGTTCTCTATCAGTAATTTTCTCTACACGGTTGATATAGGTGGGGTTATAGCAAAGAGCAAACCATCCGCGGAATGAGAAGAATGTATTCTAAGACCTCTGAAGATGTAGGTTTTATAGCGTATCCCATGTTTGGTCATCCTCATTGCTTTATTAAACCGGAAATAAAGATCAGGTTTTGACCGAGCAGATATTCTTGGAAATGCCTACCGGTGACATCATGCTTTGACTGGCACAGTGAGGAAAGGAAAAGAATTTGTAACACAGTCCCTGCTGACATGTCAACGGATGCTTCTTTTAGAGAGACAAACACCCACACAGACTCATAGATAGGTAAAAGAGAACAGTCCAAAGCTTTCTATGAATCCGTGTAAAAACTGCATATGATCCGGTAGCAAGTATACACAGAAAAAGGAAAGAACAGTCCTGGCTGAAGTG
The DNA here is from genome assembly GCF_039906515.1 of Pseudorca crassidens. Classification (NCBI taxonomy): domain Eukaryota; kingdom Metazoa; phylum Chordata; class Mammalia; order Artiodactyla; family Delphinidae; genus Pseudorca; species Pseudorca crassidens. The sequence goes on along the minus strand of NC_090304.1, from coordinate 36,399,807 downwards.
ACTGGGAACGGTTACATGAAGGTGGCAGGATGAGAGCTGATCCTTCCAAGACGGAAAGAGAGGGAAATATTTTTTCCAGTCTCCTCTCGTTCTTTAGAGAGGCAGCCTTTTCTGATTATTGTAAATAATAAACTCAGTCTTTAAGGACTTCTGATCAAGTAAGGGTTAACTCCTCATCGTTAATGAACCGAAGGCGTACTTCTGAACTATCTTACATTACTGAAATGGACAGGATTTTAATTAGAAAGCCAGTTTCGGCGAAGGTAAATGCACCCCCTTTGCACTGAAGCTCTGCCGGCACCATTATGAACTCTTCCCCATCTGAGACAGTGAGACCTGTGTTCATATTGTTCTTTCCTGGCTGTAACTCTTTGAGGCAAGGGTTTCTTGTCATGCACAAATGCTTCCCATCTGATCAAAAGCCCGGCTGGACTATTTTGGGCTTTTGGCTTTAGGGAGAATTGTTCCAGATGAGCCCAGAAAGTAATTAGCTCATGCCTGGAAGGTGACACTAGCTTGTCTGAATGTGCCAGGTTGGAAAGCTGAGGCCCAGAGCCTCGCTTTGGAACTGACCCACCTTTCCTCCCTCATTTTTAGCTGTAAGTGTGTTACTCAGGTGCCGGTGTGACCACCTTTGAGAAAATAGACAAGGGAGAGAAGCTGACAGGGACGGGGATGGCTCATCGTAAGCGGCCTCCTCTTCGTCCCCCTTTAGGGTTTGAGCCGGGACATGAATCTCCAACCCTCTGACTGACTCCTTTCCTTCCAGCGAGTCCCACCACTGTCACCCAGATTAGCTTGTCCAACCCGACCATGCTGAGGACCCACAGCCTCTCCAACGCCGACGGGCAGTACGACCCGTACACGGACAGCCGCTTCCGGAACAGCTCCATGTCCCTGGACGAGAAGAGCCGAACCATGAGCCGCTCGGGCTCATTCCGGGATGGGTTTGAAGAAGGTAAGAAGCAAGGAGGTTGACCCTCTCTCACGTTGTGCAGAGCGGTTAACAGTCCTCTATACCGAGTTCACGTCACTGACCTAAGAGTCCACCTGTACAAGTTTCCAACTCGCCACTTACTCTGGGGCGGGGGGCTGGGGAACTCTGAATTGTAGGGTCTGACTCTTAATTAACCTCGCAGGACGGTAGGGAAGGACTTCCCTGGTGGCGCAGTGGTTGAGAGTCCGCCTGCCGATGCAGGGGACACGGGTTCGTGCCCCGGTCCGGGAAGATCCCACGTGCCGCGGAGCGGCTGGGCCCGTGAGCCATGGCCGCTGAGCCTGCGCGTCCAGAGCCTGTGCTCCGCAACGGGAGAGGCCACAACAGTGAGAGGCCTGCGTACCGCAAAAAAAACCAAAACAAAACAAAACCTAAAAAGGACTGTAGGGAAGACAAAACACGGGTGAACCCTGGGGTTGACCGAGTTCCGCTCCAGGCTTCTCTCCCTTGGACGTGGGCCCTAGCTTCTTGGCGTGCACTGCCACTGTGAGATTCAGCCACTGGCACACCACCTTGGCAACGCCAGTTACTGGAGAGTTCGCTTCCCTGTGCCAACACACCCGTATGGCTTTGGGAGGCTGTCGGCAGCCACGCCTCTCCCCTTCGCTCCAGAATTTTCTGTTTCTTTTCTCAAGCACCAGTTTTTTTAAGTTTGTTGCTTTCAGTTTTGCCCTTTTCCTTCTTTGTTTGCTAACTGGGAATATTTGGTGTTGGATTTTTATGTTTTGTTCATTTGAATCAGAAAACTACAGTGGGCATCTTCATCAGCCATCTTCCTAACTCAGTTCATTTCTCTTTCCTACTTCAGTCAAAGTGTGAGTTAGGTGAGCAAGCAGTCAAAATGTTGGGAAGGCATCTCACCCCCACCCCCAAAAGCTTCCCACAGATGGGGATGATAAGACATTGGTGTCAGTACCGGTGACAAATGGTTAAGAATATGGGATAATAATACCAGGGTTTGAATTCCAGCTCCACTACTTCTGAGGTATATGATCTTGGGCAAGTTAACTTCACCTCTCTGTGCCTTTGTATTTTCACTGATGAAGTAGGAGTACCAGGCTCATGGAAATATGAGAATTAAATGAGATAATATATATAAATGTTAATCCAGTAATGTTAGTACCTGTTACAGCCTGAAAACTGAGCTTCAGCATTGATGTCCTGGAAGTCCCCAGCCAGAGGAGGGGGGACTCTTGGAGCAAATGGAGCCAAGGCTGAGGGCCATGGCCCTGGTTGTGCCTTTTCTGCCAGTGACAGAACAGAATGGGGGGTGGGGAGGGGAGTCACAGGCACTTCCCTCTGCTCCCAGGTCCCTGTGAGAATGGGGAAAGATGCCCAGTGTCCTCCTGGTAGGAAAGAACAAATAAACTTGTGACTGTCGAGGAAACCCCTAAACAAGTCAAGAGGGAGAGAGATGCAAGATGTCAGCTTCTGCCCTGCCCAGTGTTCTTTTTAACAAAAGTTGTAAAGAGTTTAGTTACAGAGCAGTCGCCCCCTGGTTAATCTTCCTGAATTCTCTCCACTCTGATTTATGTATCATTTGCGTCCATTGAGCAGACACTCGTCTGTAAATCCATCTGTGGGAACCCACTGGGACAGAGGATTAAGGAGGGGCAGAGCCTGAGTTACTGAGAGCGTTTTGCTGGATTTAAGAGCTAGAAATCAGTCATAATCGTGGAGGGCACGTTGACCGTAAGGTGAAGGAGTAGGCAGTTTGTCTTTAACATTTTTCTGATCAGTGGGCGAACCAAGCATGGCCACAAAGCATTTCCCAGCCCTCCTGATAATGACTCATGAATGGAGAGTGCCCTGTGCCCTATTCATCTGCTGTGTCCCGTGTGTACCTGAGTGAACCATGTTCAGTGCTGCAACTTGTCCAAACAAGCACACTTGACCTCATGAAGGTCCAGGACCGTTACAGTATCATCATCAGATGGGTTTTTTTTATTCCATCTGGAATCAAGCCGTCAGGCAGCACCACTGTGGCATATCCGGGATGTCAAGGTGACATTGATATAAAGGGCTTGCCCACAAGCAGCGTCTAGACTTTTGTAAACCTGCTGATTCATGATGATGTGGAACTGAAGCGCAGCGGTAAAATCAAATTTGGGGAGAAGAGGTAGAGACTGCTGTCGATATACTAAGAAACATGTAACATCTTCATCTTTTGGGAAATTTGACATCAGATTGATTTTATTTCTTCCAAGGCTATTACATTACAAAAACAAAATAGGGCTTGTGCCATTCGGTGTTTTTAATTCCATTGGGGGACGACTTTTTTTTTTTCCCCCCTCTTGAATGTATAAACTCCTGGTACTGCAGAAACAGTTGGGAAAAAATCCACATCTCATGTTGGGACCGAATAGAACCTCCTTATATTGATAAGAGGCAGTTAGATATCATATGCCAGAAAGCAGAAAGCAAGTTTAGGAAGAATTAGCACAAGTACTTGAGTGAGGTTTTTGTGGGATTTAATTAGCACTTTCCATTTTGAAGGAAATGGAAGTCATAAATATGTAGATGAGGTACAGGCACGGCCCAGGTGCAACCTTTCAAGGTTATTTCAGGTAAATTAATTTCCGTCAGATGCATTATGCAATCTTCAAGTCAACTTTAATAGTGCACTTTAGGGAGACGCTTGAGGCACTTTTCAAATGAATGTTTTTGGAGAAAAAAAAATCCAGGGACTTTACCAGTCATCCCTAAGAACTGGTGCAGTCTAAATCAGTTCATATGGAGCCCACAGAAACGGAGCAGCTTATTAGTAAATAAATCTTGTGTTGCAGCTCTCCTGTGTTTCTAGCCCCTGAGTTACACTTGGATTCAAGTCCTGGCACCTCCACTGTTAGCAAGGTGACTTTGGGTAAGGGACTTGACCCTGTTCAGCCTATTTCCTGTTCACTAGAATGTGGAAAATAAGTACAACTGTACCTACTTCAGAGGACTGAAGTGAAGATTAGGTGAGATAAATCCTGGAAGGCATTTAGCAGAATGACTTTGAAAGGGGTTTATAGTAAGTACTCAGTTCAGTGGTAGCTATTGTTACAGTTGTCATGTTTGGTTTTATCCTTCTCCCCATGGGCCATTTCAACCCCATCTTGTTTATGGCAAAGTTGAACAGAGGAAGTGACTTGGGGACTTTTTGCAGCCAGAACTATGTCCTGAACTCCTGATTCTCAGCCCTCTGTGTTTTTACCCAATCCTGCCTTACACTTGTCTCTTCCTTGGCCACAGCTGGGCTTTCTCACGTGTCTGAAGCAAACCCTGCACCTTCATCAGCGTGGTCGCCATTTTCAGTTATGCTTCCTCCGCTGGTAGAGAGAGCAGCCCATTAGCCATCAGAACTGCATCTCATTCTCACCGACTCCTTCCTTCCACAGCCCCCAGTGGCAGAGCGAGGACTAGAGTGCGATACCCAGACTCACTTTCTCTCTCTGCTGCTGACCAGCTGTGTGTGCTTGAGCACATGGCGTAGCCTCTCTGGACCTAAATTTACTCCTGTGTTCATTATGGATAGAAATTCCTGCCCTGTCTGGGAATAGTACCTACAAATTCTCTATGATGAGGAGGATTACTTCAAATGGTAGTATGAGGAAGTGCTCGATTAGTATGAAGCTGAATATATACATATATCTACGTCTATATCTATATCCGTAGATATATATATGGTGCCCAAGTGTGACAACAGAGGCATTTGTTTGCTTTATTGGCTGGAATATGCCCAGTTGTCTCATTCCATCCTGTGATTTCACCCCTACCTATGCCTTCTAGTTCTTCTCAAACATGCACTTTTTGCTTGTTTGGTCCCAGATTGTGCCTATGTAGACTTAATGAGGGGTTTAGGAAACCGTTCTAAATATACCAAAAAGCTTTACCCAAAACAAAAAACCCTCAGATACCAGTAAACAAGGTCACTCGAGGGCAAAGCCACCTCCAGCTTTCTGGTCTGCAGGTTCTGTCCCTGAATGCTGTAGCACCTTAGGCAGGTTGTTCCACCTCTCTGGGTTTCAGCTGAGTCAGCGGCAGAGAAGGCCTAGATATTCTCCGTGGTGCCTTGTATCTTCAGGTTTTTGGAGGCACAGATACAGGGAGGAAGCTGCGGAGCACGCTTCTGCTGCTGTGGCTCTGTAAGTCTCACAAGCATTCTGTGGTCCAAAAGTATCCCAGCCACGTAACCCGGGCTCTGCCTTGGCTCAGTTTTCTTGAAGGAAGGCCAGCTGCAGTGGTTCAGGCAGCCATATTTAGCTCTGGGTTGATCTGGAAAGCAAGGACTCTTTCTTTGGACCACAGCCTCGCTGTTGCTCTTTACAAGTGAGAGGAATGAATTACGGAGAAAAATAATTACCTCCACCCGAAGCCTGCCGGACGCGCTCCTCTCTGCCTGCGGCCCCAAGCCTGTCTTGCGGTATTGCTGAAGGCAGTATCAGTGAATCCATGTGAGTGAGGTAGAGAAATACAAGAGACAGACCTCCATTTCTCAGCAGCCCGAGTCCACGCAGCAGCCCTGTGCAGGCCTCCGGAGCGGGCGTCTGGCACGCGCTGTGATTGAAGGACGGCTCCGTGCTAGTCACCTCTCTTCCCTCAACTTGGCCTCCAGCGTAATTTCCCCCCTAGTGTCTGTGTCGTGGGGCTAAAGTAACTTCCCCCTTTGGACCATTAGGCCGCTAGATTGGGGCATGAGAGGCCTCTGCTAACATGTGGGCATATTAACACTGAAAGCCATTATTGGCCGTTAACACCTTCAACTGATTTTTTAGGGGCATGGGCCTGATGAGTCATGGATGGAGAAAGAAAGGAGGAAAAGATCTAGAACCTCGGGCATTGCTGAAGAGGGTGGATCTGAGTGACGGTGCAGGGATAGCCTCAGAGCAATTGGCACCGTCTAAGAGAGAAGAGGACCAAAGTGCAAGCCGAGAGCTGTGTGGGTTAGAGGAGGGAGGAAGCCCATCCCGGTGGCTGTCGGGAAATGAGATGGGGCTCCAGGAGAAGATGCTGTTTGAGCTGATCCTGGTGATTTGGATGGGTAGGAGTGGGAAACTTCCTAAACCAAAGGAACTGAATGGGCAGAGACTCTGAGGTGGCCAAGTACCACGCAGGCCATGCTTGAGAGAGCCGTGCAGGATTCAGAGTGCGACAGGAGCACCTAAATGAAGGATGGGAGGTCGGAAGCTTTGTTGGGGAGACGGTGTGGAGGCACCAGAGTGGTCGGCTGAGCCGTTGCTGGGATATCTGTGGGCAGGTAGCTTCTGCCAACCGCCGATCCAAGTTGAGTTCACTCCTTGGGTGGTAGGTGAAAGCCGTATAGTACACATGGAAAGTTCTTCCCCAGCCTCCTACCCTCAGACCGCAGGTGAGAGCGCAGCGTGGGGTAGAGGCATTCCACTCCTGGTCAGGGAAGCCGTGCCCCATTAGAAGGTCTGTGATGTCTCAACAGGCATATTTCTGTCTTTCAAACAAGTTGTTGGGAGATTACTAAGAAAATGTCGTTAAAGAATCTGGTTTCCAAGAAGAGAAGTCAGCCAGAATACCTAGTCCTGGAAAAGACCATGGTTTAAATTACATGAAAACAGAAAATAAAATGTCTCCATTGGCTGGGGGCAGGAGGGGGTGAGGAGGGTACAAGGATGGTACCCAAAATACCAGTCGCAAACAGAAAAGAGAACACTTTGTAGATATGATAGAAATCAAATGAAGAATCTATGTTTCTGTGGATATGTTTTCTAAACAAGGTTCTAGCACATGGTCATCTAGAATGAATTTACCGTGGCCAACAGCCAGCATCCTGTGCTCAAAATAATCAGCTCATCTTTTTGCTTATACAAATGGCAGTTGCTAGCAGGATATAAAATATATATGCAACCCAGTCTTAACCCTAAGGGAATACATCAGAAAAAAGAAAGGAATAAAATATGCTGGAACAGAGCAGGTAAAAGTTGCCTCTGGGTAATAGAATTATGAGTCACACAGGTTATGGCAGTGAAAATGCTTCTTAACATTTCTCTGTACTTGAAACATATAACTTAGTGATTATGTGTTATTTTGATAGTTGGAGCAGGGATAGTATATAGAATGGTGTAAGAAAAAAAATTGTGGTAATAGAGAAATGACTCCCATAGAAAATGATTCCTTACTTGACACTGACCTGTCACCAAACCAGGAAAGGTTGGGTCAAGATGAGGTTAAGTTGCTGCAAGCCTGGTAATGTCCTCTAATGCTGAGTTTCTCCTTCCCTTCCCCTTTTCGGCTCCGTAGTAGCCAGCTGTGCAATTCACCTTTTCTATCTTTTCTTTTTTTTAAACAGTTCATGGATCCTCACTCTCCTTGGTTTCCAGCACGTCATCAATTTATTCTACAGTGAGTAGAAATCAATGCTGTGTGGCTCTCTGTGTCAAAAATAAAATAGCATGTCTCCTAGAGAGAGTATTTCCATTATAAGGGAATCAATTAATTAGGGAACAAGGGTTGAAATTCACAGTTACTGATGTACCAACCAATAAATCAGGAGCTGACTTTTGTTAAAGTGGCATTGTGCTTCGAGTGGTGACTAGTTAGAATGTGTGAGATGCCTTTTTCGACTTTGTGTCTGCCTCAGTTTCTTTGTCTGTAAAGTAGAAAGGACAGCAGCCCCTACCTTGTGGCATTGTAATGAGAATTAAAGTTATGAATATTACTGTTCACTGCAATATAAATTCCTTGAGGACAAGGACTTTTTTCTGGTTTTATTCCTAGTGCCTAGAACCGGGCCTAGCATATAGTAGGTGTTCAGAAAATACGTTTGCGTGAAATAAGAAAATGCACGTAAAGCAATGAATAGAGTGTATGCAGCACAGAGGAAGCGCTCGTAAATGACAGCTGTCATCAGTGAGAGGTCTACTGAACAAAAGCCAAACAATCAAATATAGTACTGGATTTATTCAGTATGCTTACTTTTTATAGCTCTGTGCATAACTATCTTAAAAACTTTAACTTGGGAATTCCTGTAGGAAAAAAAACATTTGATTAATTAGGAATTGGGAATTCTTTAGCCCTTAATTCCATGGAGGACAGATGTTTTAATAATTCAGTTTTTGGTAATGCCAGGTGTCTCGGCTCTGTAGTGGGACAGACTGTAGATAGCCCCCTGTAAGTAAAAGACCATCCCAGAATTAAGCCAGAGAGCCCAGGCCCTGACTGTCTTTCTTAGGCCTATAGTGAGCAAACAGACTTCGGTGGTTGCTGACACGGTCTGATTTGAAGGACCTAGAAACGTTCTCTTCTGCTCCTACCCACCTTGCCCCTCCAATTCCACAGTACCTCTTTCCTCTGCTAGTCATCTTGTCTGAAGTTTTATCAAAGTCCTGGCTTTCATTTTCAAGACTTTATATATGGTAACCTTGGGAAGGGGTTATTTAAGCCGTTATCCAAGAAAGCATAGGGATGGCCTTCTAACGATCAGCTATTGCATCTACTGAGTCCTTTCGTCTAGAATGAAACTCTGTGACATGGGTACCAGACCAGAGGTGGTACTTTTCTGCCTAGATTCACTTCTTCCACGGTATTTACTGGCACCAAGTCTCTGGGCTGAGCCCTGAGGGCGTGGTTTAGGTGGAGAGAGGAGCCTGCTGCCGAAAGAGGAAGCCAGAGGCACAGAGGGCACGGGGGGTGGGGGGGGGGCTGGAACTCTAGTTTCACAGGGTTGGTGCAGTGCAGACATTTCAGCGCCCAAACCCCATGTTTTCCCAGGGAGTTCCCAGGGTTTCCTGTCAACACACTTTTCATTCAGAAAAGTGAAAAATGGGGGCTGGCCTGCGTCAGCCAGCCTGGGAGGGAAAGAGCACGAGCTCCTCCACCTGTGAGAACTCAGCTGCAGGAAGCCATCACTTGCAGTTCCTGGCTGCTTCCCCTTCGTGCCAACCACCGGGAGTTCTTACAGCTACAGGCCTCTCTTTCAGTAGCTCTTGTTCTAGGTGTGTGGACCTGAAGTTCGTGTTTTCATGAAATTTGAAATTGTCCTTTCTGAGTTGATACAAATTCACAAATTACCAAAGACCTAATAATAATAATTTTTAATTCCATGTTTATCTGGATAGTAGGAGACCCGAGGCCTATTCATAGTTTTTCCCTTACTGTTTGACTTTGGACAAATTACCTCCTTATTCTGGGGGTCTCCGTTTTGCCCTTGGCCTCAGGGAGCTAGGCCAATTGGTCTCTGAGGTCCCTACAACCTCTGACATTCCACTAGTCAGTGAGTCAAAGGTTCCCATGGACTGTTCTTTATATGTGCCTCCTCTGAGAATGTAAGTTGCTTTTGCAGACTTTTTACAAAATACTCTAACCTTTGAATATTTTCATGATGGAGTGGTATGCTAATTCCAAGGAAAACTGCAAGTCTGGCTAGACTCTGCTACCACCAAGCACTGGTGTGTGGTCCCTTATCTATTATTAGCTCCTTGGTGATGATGAAATTCAGAAACAAATGCTCAGGCGCCTTTGTAAATGAAAAGGTAAATAAGTTCGTATTTGTTGTCTAAAAAGAGATCCTTGGAGTCTCTTAAGTTGCCACGAACCCAGACCAAAGAGTCTGCTTAAGGCCAGAGTGTTTTAAAGGCTCTTATTGGATGATAGTAGGCTTTCTCCCCCCTGAAATCCCTGTAATTCTTAGATATTCAATAATGTTCATTCTGGCTGCAATTTGCCTGTGATTTTAATTCCAAAGGAAAGAAAAGACAGCCTGATGCTAAATAAATGCCATGAAGAGGTCGCGGCCGGCCCTTGGAGTAGAAAAACATTGAAGAGGCCACATGTGGCCTCAGATTGGCTTTCTTGGTTGGTGGGGAGCAACAGTTGAGTTCCCAGGGGAACTGCCTAGTGGAGAGCGGCCCGGAGCTTCTCTCGGAGTTCCCAGATGTACAGAAGAGCAGCAGCAGCTGGGGCAAGATACAAAACACATGATTTCTCCAGGCTGCTGTTGAGAACAGGATTCCAACCCCAGAGACAGGTGGGCACCGAGACAGACAGTGGCAGCCGCCCAAGGAAGGCTGTTGATAGAAGTGTTTAGAAATAGGGCTGGTCCTCCGTGGATGGTTCAGCCTGCTAACAGACCTCCATTCGCCTCCCAAATGTTAGATAGCTGTGACGTTATCACCATTCACTTTTCTCCTTTGGATCAGACTCAGAAGCCAGGGCCTTATTTCTGGAAGGCCTCCAGGAGAATGTCGCTATAGTCAGAGCAGGAGAAAGTGCTGGTTAAGATCATAGGCTCTGGAGCCAGACTACCTTGGATCCAATCCCAGTTCTATCACTTATCAGCTGTCGCCATGAGTAAATTATATCAGTACCTTCTGAAAGGGTTGTTATGAGGATTAAATGAATAATGAATGTCAAGTGCTTGGAACCGTCTCTGGCATATAGTAAGTGTTCAATAAAATGCTACTTATTATTACCAGAACGTAAGCAACATAAGATGTGAGGGACTTGATCATGTTCACAGATGTATCCCAGGTTCTTAAAACAGTGCTTGACACGTAGTTAGAAATCAATAAATATCTGATGGTGGTGGGGATGAATTGATGGACAGGCAGACGGACAGACAAAGAGAGGTGGTTTAATATTATCAGAGAGGGAAGAGTAAGCCCTGAGGACTTCTCCAAACCTTCTCCTGAAAGTGTTTCTTAGATGGGGAGATTGTCCAGCTGTGTGACTTTAGGCAAGATATCTAACCTCTCTGAGCCTCAGATGGAATACAAACCTACTTTGTGGAGTTACTGCAAGGATTAACTGATTTGGCCCCAGTGCACCTAACAATTAGTTACTGCTGTTAGAAGCCAGCCTGGAGGAAGGGCTTTCTGGGGCAGGATCAGGAGTGAGGGCGGTGGGAGCAGCAGGACGTGAAGGGCGGTCAGACAGGAAAGGGCTACCCACCTGTCCCAGCTGTTAGATATCGGGACTGCGGGGCCTAATGAATCATACCCCTCTGCATCCTGAACTAATCGAGAAGTAGAAACCAGATGCTGACTTTTTAAAAGAATGGGTTTATCACTAGTGAAATTGGATTAGGACACACATAGAGGACTCAAGGACAAAATAGGGTCCTTCCTGATTTTCACTCACCTACCTGGCTCCCAAGTCACTGTTCCACCCCAGTGAAGTGCAAATGGTGGGGTGTGGAGAGAAGGGCAGGAACACTTCCAATATTTCCAAGAAAGGGCGTGTTTGCAGAGGCAGTTGGGGAGGGTTGGGGGTTTCTTCATTTATGGACCCCCCATGGGAACCCCAGAAGAGAGAAGGAATAGTTCCCCCTGCTGCAGGTCCCCCCAACCCATGTGGGCTCCCCCTATGGGAAGAGGTAGGTAGCTCGTAGTCTCTGGCCGGCCGACTGCTGTGACACCCCAGACCCAGGGCCCAGCATGGAAGGCTTTGCCGGTAAGAGGGCCTACAGGCTTCGTCTTTACTCCCCAGGGTCACAGGTAACTGGGGGACTAGAGATGGAGCAGCAGGAAGGGACAGGCCACCTTCGTCCTTACAACCTGGGGAGTCACCAGGCTGGCTGACAGGGGTTCCCAGCTCCCCCCCCCCCCCCCCCACTTCAGGAACCTTCCTGACCTGCTGCTTCAGTGCCCTAGGGAGATGAGAGGGAGGGATAAAACGGGGCAGAATTAATCTATGAGCCGTCCTCCCTGCCTCCCAGGTAGGATCGCCAGATTACATACAGAATGCCCAGTTAAATTTGAAATCCAGGTAAACAACGTATCATTTTTTACTATAAGTATGTCCCCAATATTGCATGGGACATACTTAAACTAAAAAAAATTCAAACTTAACTGGGTGTTCTGTTTTTTTATTTGCTAAATCTGGCAACTCTGCCCTAGCGTACCCCCTTCTCATCACAGCTTCTCCCTGTCGTCATCTCCACATGGGGACAGGGGGCTCCTCACAACCAAAACAGGAGCGTATTTTCTAATTCTTTCTCATTTCTTAAAATAATGTGCTGTTCGTATTTGGCCTTTCTGATTGGTCATATTAATTGAACCACTTTATCCAGAAAAGTCCATCAGGAAAGAAACTAATAAATCTTTAAGACTGCTGTAAGTGTCCAAATATGGTACTCCCTGTAGGCAGGATTATACTGTTCTTAGCTCCTCAACTGGTCTAATTTCTTCTCTGTTTTTCTTTACAGCCAGAAGAAAAATGCCAGTCAGAGGTAAGGAAGAGTTGGCTAGTTGGATTTCGTCTTTCGCTATTATCAATTATTTCTCCCAGCTCATCCTGTAAGTAGACTCCCAAAGCAAGTAACTCTGTGCCCTGTCGTCTTTAGATTCGCAAACTACGGCGGGAGCTGGATGCCTCCCAGGAGAAGGTTTCCGCTTTGACCACCCAGCTGACAGCAAATGTGAGTACAGACCCAGGGCGGTAGCCATTGCTACCTCTGAGCATTATAGAAGCAGTGTGGTGTAATAAAAAGGACATAGACTTTAGCATCGTGGGTGTGAGTGTCAGCTCTGACACTTACTGGCATTGTGCTTCGGGCAAATTCTTTAACTTCTGAGCCTGCCTTTGCTCATCTGTGTGTTGGGGAATGATAATGTTTAGCTCTCAGGGGTGTCATGTGATCAGTACCTGAAATAGATTAAGTGCTCAGAAATGTTCATTTCCCTTTCTCTTTCTGAAAATTTTCATGTTAAGAGAAAAAAAAAAAGTCTAAGGCTCCACAGTAAATAGCTGACTGCTCTGTAATGATAATATACACAAGTACGTGTTCAGGAGACACTGCCAACTGGCGTTCAATTCAGCAACCGTTTGAGTGCCAACTATGCCCCGGGTACTGTGGGTTCAACAGCAAAGCAGGCACAATCACTGTCATCTTAGTGTTCTTTGTCTGGTACAGCAGAGAGACAAAACAGTTTTGCTATAACATGATAGCTGTTGTGATAGCAATAAAGGGTGAAGGTTGCGGGAATATATAGGAGGAGCACCTAGATCAGTCTTGGTGGGGCTGGAAGAAGTCAGGAAAGGCTTCCTGGAGAAGGTGACATCTGATGAATGCTGTGTAGGGGAGGATGCATGGGAAGGGCAGCATTCTAACCAAAGAGTAATTCGTGCAAAAGCCCACGGTGCATTTGGAAGCTCTAAATAGCTCAGTGTAATTAGAATCTATGGCTTGGATGTGGGGAAGAGGCTGGGGTGGAGGGGGGAAGGAAGTGGAAAGGAGGGAGGCATCGAAGAAAGGCAAAGGTCAGGCCACATCATGGAGGCTCTCAGCTGTTAGGTGGTTAAGTCAGCTTCCTGACTGTGGTGTGGTTATAGGATGTGAGGGGTCAGAGTAGAGGCAGAGATCTCCTACCCCGTCAGATCAGTCTATAAAGGAGCCCGCAGAGCCGTGAGTTGGCGAGGGCTGAGGCTCAGAAGGCAGAGCCTGAGGTTTTGGAAGGTGCTGAGATGCCTCAGAGGCAGGGCTTCCTGCTTGGGAGCGCACAACCCAGCTTGAGATCACATATCCGTGTGTGTGAGCCTGTCAGAAAGCCACCTGCGTGACTCCCAGCATGCTGTTAAAATGAAAAGCAACTTCAAAAGCTTGTCTTCTTTGGACCAGGGCGGTAATTAATATTTATCTGCAGCTTTTGCCCACATAATTCCTGGCTTGAGCCTGAGTCTACTCAAGGAAACTTTCCATTTCACTTTAAAGTCTGCACATGAAGTACCTAGCACAGTGCTTGACCTTGATTATAGGCTCAATAATTGGTAACTACCCATAACTGTTCATTCTCCTGAGCTCTCTTACATTTCTGGAAATCTTTGGGGTTTTTTTCAAAACCCTAATATACTAGGCTACTGTGTGTTTTTTGTGTTTTTGGGTTTTTTTTTTTGCGGTACGCGGGCCTCTCACTGCTGTGGCCTCTCCCGTTGCGGAGCACAGTCTCTGGACGCGCAGGCTCAGCGGCCATGGCTCACGGGCCCAGCCGCTCCGTGGCATGTGGGATCTTCCCGGACCGGGGCACGAACCCGTGTCCCCTGCACCGGCATGCGGACTCTCAACCACTGCGCCACCAGGGAAGCCCTACTGTGTGTTTTATAATCCTTTATTTTCTTAACTTCTTCCTCCATCGGTAACTCTATCCAAAGAAGATCAGAAATTGATGTTAGATCTGAAATTTGAGGCTTAGAGCCTAGTTAAGACGGCAGAGGTATTCTTCTGTGGGTAGTCTTCATCTCAGTAACCAGATGCGTGCGTTCGAATCCAGCACCTACCCCAGACCCGGTGAGCCAGGGGTCTCCTCGAAACATGTGAGGTTTGACAGCAAGTGATTTGGAGCTACTCCCCTAGTTAAGAATTACAGCTGCCAATGGCTGCCCCTTACTAATGAAAAAATAGTAAGTAATTTACTTATCAGTGAACTTGGATGAATTCCTCCAGTGACCTCATGCTTCCCCAAGGGATCTTACATTGGGCCATTTGGAACTGTCCTCTCTGATCGAGAAGAATGAGATCTCTCACATATTATTATTATTTCAGAAGTACATTTTGCTCTTCACAAAAGCTATTGAATCCAGTATTGTTTTCTTTTTTTTCTTTTCTTTTTTTAAATTAATTAATTTATTTTTGGCTGCGTTGGGTCTTCGTTGCTATGCACAGACTTTGTCTAGTTGCGGTGAGCAGGGGCTACTCTTCGTTGTGGTGCGCAGGCTTCTCATTGCTGTGGCTTCTCTTGTTGCAGAGCACGGGCTCTAGGCGCATGGGCTTCAGTAGTTGTGGCACGTGGGCTCAGTAGTTGTGGCTCACAGGCTCAGTAGTTGTGGCGCACGGGCTTAGTTGCTCCGTGGCATGTGGGATCATCCCGGACCAGGGCTCGAACCTGTGTCCCCTGCATTGGCAGGCGGATTCTTAACCACTGAGCCACCAGGGAAGTCCCAGTATTGTTTTAAAGTAAACATTTAGTCTTGCCACACACTGCCAGCAGTGCTAACGTGTTTTACTGTCTGCCATCTTTCTTGCAGGCCAAGCTGTGTTTGTTTTTCTAGGACAAACTACTCAAAGCCACCTTCTCTGAGTGTTTTTATAGCACTTGTGTTTGTTTTCCTGGGAATACGAGATTGCTGCTTGCTGAGAAGGCTGTTGTGCGGCTCTAAACCAGCCTCCTGGCCCATATTTTCATAATCGAGATCGTGACACAAAGTCAGTCCTTTTGCTCACCAGCAAAATGCAATCCTCTGGTTCTTCAGAGCAAATGTCATTACTTCTTGAGTTGCAAAAACACTCTCTTGATAGCAGTCTTCATGGGGTCAGGTTTTTGCTTTTGTTTTTAACTGAAGAGAAATTTTGAGTGCCCACAAATAGAATCTTGGGGCACTCAAACGAGAATTGAAATAAATGGAAATTCTGTCATTTAAATTTGACCATGTCATTCCTTTGAAATGCAAGGGTAGCAGTCATTCTTTCTCACATCCATGTCCTGGCTTCATTCACTTTGTGAGTGTCTCGAATTGGTTGGCTTTTGTTCTGCCACATTGTCCCCGGCAAACTAAAGCATATCTCTTTATTTTAAAATGCAAAGGCATTTTCTCAATTTTTAATAAAGAGAGAGCATGCAATCAGAAAGAAGCTGGCCAGTCCACTTAACATTTCTATCTCAAGTGCCCTTGCTCCCTGGCCAATGGAAAAGAGACTCAGCACTTGATCCTAGAGATGTCTTATCCTCCATCTCCCTGTTTGATGAAGTCCAGTAACCGAGGCCTCTCACTCACCCGTCACGTCTCTCCTCAGACTGAAATGTCCACTGACCCTGACCCTCCTCACAGCACAGGGTGACGGCTCCCCTCCCACCCTTGTCTTCTTCACTCTGTGCATCAGTCACCTTTTCCTCTAGAAGTTTCCAGAACCATCAGATCTCACTTCTCCCAAGACTCAAGTATCTTGCTGGTCCTTCTGATTCCTCCTGTGACGTTCTGTGTATCGACCCACCCCGCTCCTAGAACCCTTTCTTGATGTCTCCACACCTGTGTTCTCGTAGAATCTTTTGTCACTTTCTCAGTCCCAGACCCCTTCCTTTCCCTGCAGTCTCTAGTCATTCCTGTGTTTTGCAATTCCTTATCAGTTTATAGGTCATTTTCAACTATATTGTTTCATTCAGTGCTCACAATCACCCTGGGAGGAACATAGATATTGCTTCCATTTTATAGATGAAGAAACTGAGGCCAGTAGGATTAGATGAGTTGTCCATTTTTTATTCTTGGTTTTAACAATATTATCAGGATCCTAGGTCAACTAACTAATATTTCACCTGCTGCTCTGTGGAAGAAGGAAAAAGGCTTAGTGTTGGGGGACAGAGTTGCATCTTGCCCTTGAAGAGGGTTTCAGAGAAAGGGGCAGACAGGGAAGCATCACATTTCTCAATTCTATGGTATATATTTTTTCATGTTTTTCACATCTCTGAAAATTGGATGCATATTTCAACTATAATTGGCGGCATTTTGAAAACTGTCTTTGTAAAATGTAAAATAATGGTGTGTCTGATGCTGTCTTCTAACAGGGATACAAAAGTGCAGGGGAGCCCCAGGGAAAGTCATAACTCCAGGGAAAACAGTGGGCAGGTTCTCTAAGGAGGTAGCAGATGGGCCTTTCGGTGGCTTTTTTATTAACCGGGATTATAACAAGCAACATCTGCCAACCACTTTGTTCATTTATCCTACGAACACGCTCAACGTGAGGCTCTACCATGAGCTTGGTGCTTGGGGAACAAGAGGTCATCCTGCCGTGAAGTGGAGACTGGCGTCAATCAGCAATCACAGGAGCGTGTGTGTGTTTGCCTGTGATGTCACAGTGCGGTCCAGTGTGCTTGTGAGAGTGAATACGAGGGAACCAACCCCATCTGGGGGTGTCTTGAAGGCATGCGCTGAGGTCTGTTGAGAAGGATGGGTAAAAATCAGTTAGGGAGGCAGTTGGGAGAAGAGCATTCCAGGCAGCGGGGAGAGCATGCAGAAAGGCCCTAAGGTGGGAAGAAGCACGGGGCGTGAAGGACGTGAAAGTCTAGAGTAACTGGATCCCAGAGAGTGGTGCGAGGTGGAGTTCAAGAGGCTGAAGAAGTCGACGGGTTAACCCACGTGGCTCCATTTGGATTTCTGTCTTTGAGACCTGGCACCCTTCAGGCACTCCTACCTTGCAAGATAATGTAACTGAAGGGAAATGTGTCTTTCCCCTCCAGGCTCACCTTGTGGCGGCCTTTGAACAGAGTCTTGGAAACATGACAATCAGGCTCCAGAGCTTAACCATGACGGCCGAGCAGAAGGTAAAGCAGAAAGAAGGCTTCTTCCCTCCCTGCTTGGAATTAACAACAAACCTAAGAACATTATTCTGTTTTATTCCAGAGAGTTGTATAGATTTTAGTGTGCTTGTTGGACTGTTGGAATTGAATCTAAAAGAATAGGTCTGCTGAGTGAAAATATGACCTAGATGGAGTGGCAGTTAACTGCATCGGCAACGGATCTGAGTCCTATTCCTTCTGCGTTGATGTACCCACATGTGCCTGTTAAAAACTGATTCAACCTAATGTTTGAGACAAAGGTTTCCTGCAACTCCTCCATTCTCTACCCTCCTCTAAGCTGACGCTAAGTTGTACTTCAGCTGAACTCGGTACAAAATGATTTGGGGATGACCACTGTTTTTTTCTATTCCTCAGGATTCAGAACTGAATGAGTTAAGAAAAACCATTGAGCTGCTGAAGAAACAGAACGCAGCTGCCCAGGCGGCCATTAATGGGGTAATTAACACCCCAGAGCTCAACTGCAAAGGTAAAGGGAGAGAAACAGCCTCAGACCAGCGACCTGCCTGCCCTTAGGAACCCTCCCTTGACAATATATGATGCAACCTCCCTGCCCGAGGGTGGGTGTCCATGTCAGTCGGACAGGTCCTAGAAGGCACTTAATCCAGTTGCTTCCAGCCTCTAGGAAAACAGCTATTCCAGCTCATCTTCTTCTCTGATGTATCTCAAAATGGAAAAAAATATATCTCTGTTGGCAAAGTGTCAAAGTATTTCATAGCCTTAACTTCACTAATGCTTTGATATTTACATGGACCTGGGACAGCCTGAAATGGGTTCGTCTCTCATTTGTCCCAGAAAATATTCTAGAAGGATTGCTTTGTCCTTGTGTATCTCACTTGGGTGGTGGGGGGAGATATGGGCATGAGGAGGAGTTACGTCCAGAAAATGATGTTAAGAGAACCGATAGAAAAGTAATGGTGAGAGTTAACATTTATGGAACATTCACCATGTTCTAAGCACTGTGCTCAGTGTGTACCTGATCTCATTGTTCCATTTTCTCTCCACAACACGCTTACTCGTGCAATGCTGGTCCTCCACACTGTACTGAGGGGAGTACTGAATTTTAGAGGCGAGAGTCCCATCCAGAGTGTGAGAAACAGAAATGGGACGAGAACCCAAGTCTGCCCCTGAAACCAGTGCTCTTAAAGACCGGGCTGTCAGGGTCGTTCTGTGATTGTGAGGAACACTGCCTGCAAACTTTATTTTGGTCCCACTACCGTTCTGGGCAGTGTTATTTCTGGTACCACTGTTATCTCAAACGTCAGACCTCCTGGGAAAGCGAGCCTAGAGGTGACGTGGGAAGGATTGGCAAGAGCTGGCCAGGCAGAGCAGAGGGAGAAGAGCATCCCAGGAAGAGAGAATGGCACCTGTAAGGTGGTGAGAGGACATGGGCTTGGCATGTCCAAGGGCATGAAAGAAGGCTGGTGCGGGAGGAGCGGGAAGAGCAAAGGAGGGATGCTCACGACACAGATGACTGTTGCCGCCACTCACAGACGCATTTTAGCTCAAAAGAGTGAGTGTGGGGGGTTCTCTAAGCCTCCCCTGACTTCTGTTTTGTAAAGTGGAGAGAGCCCTCCTTTAATTGACCAAAGAGGGCGTGGCACTCAGCTACACAAGGACCTTAAAACCAGCATCGCAGGGGGCTTCCCTGGTGGCGCAGTGGTTGAGAGTTCGCCTTCAGGGGACACGGGTTCGGGCCCCGGTCCGGGAGGATGCCGCGGAGCGGCTGGGCCCGTGAGCCATGGCCGCTGAGCCTGCGCGTCCGGAGCCTGTGCTCCACGATGGGAGAGGCCACAACAGTGAGAGGCCTGTGTACCGCAAAAAAAAAAAAAATTTTTTAATTAAAAAAAAACCCAGCATTGCAGAACAGAAGGTGATGTCTAATGGGAAATAGCTCCTAGTCCTTGGGTGTGTGGATTTAGGTGTAAATCCTGGGGCAAAGGAAGGGGCTCCAGTCAGCAGCTCCTGATGTCCTGCCTTGGGTCTCCAGGAAATGGTACCTCCCAGTCCGCAGACCTCCGTATCCGCAGACAGCACTCCTCCGACAGCGTCTCCAGCATCAACAGTGCCACCAGTCACTCCAGCGTGGGCAGCAACATAGAGAGTGATTCAAAGAAGAAGAAGAGAAAGAATTGGGTAAGTGTGCATCCAAAGACTCTCGTGGGCACTAGCAGAGTCAGGCTTGGAAACGGTGTGCCCCAGATAAAGCCCAGGCTAGCTCTTAACTTCACGACATAGGCCTTTGGGAGTCGATCCAGAGAAGTGGCTTGTGGACAGGTTTCTACTTAAATCAGTGTGGTGCTCAGTCAAACCCTAGGATTTATGAAATAACTACCTCTTTGTAGTTTCTCTGTTTCATGAGACTACGTGACGCACTCATCTTTCATTTCATATGTGTCATTTCTTCCTAGTCATATGCTGGCCACAGAGTTCCAGTTACTAGAGCAAAGTTACTCTTAAGTGGTTTTTTCCTTAGTTCCAAAGTAGTTTCTGGAATATGTATCACTAGTTATCCCATCATTAATCGTAGTCCTTATCTATTTATTTACATAATTGCCTATGATAGCATTAAATCGCCCACCCTTGTCTTTGAAATGTTTTTGACCATTTGCTGTAAGTAAAAGCTTCATAATGTAGTTGTTAGCAGTTAGTGAGTGGTTCTAAATTGGCGGGGGGTGGGGGATCATACCTCAAAATAGCAAATATAATAGAACCAGTGTCCAATGCAGTGTTTTTCCATGTTTCCATAATCCCATCGAGCTACTTGGCCTTCTGTACAGTGGCCTCTTGAACAGTTTTTCCCATTCTTCTTGGGAAATTCCACTCCCCTCTCCCCACCCAGTTTTTAGTTCTGCTGTCAGGGCTGTGACAGTCAGTTCTGACAGACGTTTGCTGCCCGCCGACTTCAGTGCAGGGACACCCCAGGTTGATCTGAAGTTGGCCAGGACTCACAAGGCCCATTTGTCCATGCTGACAGCATCGTGTTTTCACAGTAGCTTCATCGTCCTCATTCATTCCATGCACTTCCCCCTCATCTTGTGTTATCTTGGATGGGTGGCGAGGTCTCCTGATGGAGGAGTCGAGGATTTCGTCATTTTGCTTATTGATGGCTCGCATCGGAGGCAAGCCGAAAGGCCAGTTCAGTGTGGTCCTCTCATTGTTCCGATGAAATTTTTCCTTATGTTACTAATGGCTTTTAGTCAACTCATTTGCTGTGACTTAAACCAACAGAATTAACTCATGTTTCTAATGTGCTGTTGATAAATACGGTCTGATTTAATTATCAAAGTGATGAGAATTATTTTCTATGAAAAATCATGATTATCCATTTTCTTTAATTCAGGAAATAAAACTTGTTTATTTTAAGACAACTCTTGGTCACCGGTGCAATTGGGGAGGATGGGTAATTGGCAGCCTCAGGGAATCCCAGAGCTTGCTTTTGTCTAATCTTTATCATCTGCTCTAACACCGAGCGTTTTACCAGAGGTTGAGGTCAAGGATTTAGGTTGATGTATACCAGATCCTTCTCTTTCTATGACTACTCTCTGGAAATACGGCCATAAGTAGGAAATGGGAGAGAAATGGGATCCAGACTCGCCCACAAGCTGGACATGCAGATTGTTATGGGTGAAACTTTGATGGGAGACAATTCCCATTATTTCAGAATGGCCCATCTTCTGAATTTCACAATGGCTAAGAAAATGTCCAGAATACGTTTTCAGTAGGAGAAAAAAGACTTTAGAAAAAGGAAATTACTTTTTAAGAGACATTTTTCAAAATGAAACTTTATTTTTTGGCCTAGAAAAATACAAGCTTATCATGGCTTTCAGAGCAGACCTCGCACTTTAAATTCTTTATGTTCTCCCTAGAATTTTCAGATCCATCTCATGGTTTGGGGTATCTGTGATATACCAGTTCCTTTTCCCCAATATGATTAATACATTTCTTTAAAATATCATTTTTTTGAGCAAGAAGCGAGACAGCTAATTTTCTGCTTTTATCATATTACGTGTATAGAAGGACTGCAGCAGCTCCTGAGTGTACATATCAAAGAGCTATGCAGCCATGTTGGGACCAGTGCAGCAAAGAAGCTACCCTTGCTAAGAAAAGAAGACATGCCCAAAAAAAATAATAATAATAATAAGGCTTAGAGATGACTGATAAAAGGCCGGAAAAGAGTGAGGAGTATAGGAAGGTGGGACAGTCATTTCAACCAGACAGAGAAGCTTGCAGAGCTCGGATTATAGGGGCCTCCAGACTCTCTCTTCCTCTCCTTCCATAATAGAGGAGGATGCCCTTAATGCTTTGAAAGATTCTTGATCCTACCGGAAACCTCCTCTCTGTATGGTGTTTATGATTAGCCATGTCATGTCTGAAAAGTCCGAAGCTTTCCCTGTCACTGGCTTTCTCTGTTAAAAATTGTCTTTTTTCCTTCCCCTTCCCCATTTTTGCTTGCGTTTTCTCTGGCAGGTCAATGAGGTAAGCAAGACCAACGTGAATATCAGATACCAAGCTAACCCATCCATTGATATGACTAACCTCATCTGCATCCGTCACCGTGTCTGAGCACCCCGCTTTGTTGCTGTGTCACCTCCTCCTCTCGACACCCATCTGCTGAGCCAGGCTCTGTCCTGCTGTTGGCATCTAGTCTTGAGCCAAGAGTAGGCATGGAATGTTATCCACAGGTCCAGTCCCCTGAGCTGTCAACACCAGATAACTCTTCTTCCCTTAATGCACTGATCTGAGAGAGCTGTTGGGAACCTTTTTCATTGCTGGGGGGAAAGCGTGGGAGAAGTAATTTGCTGTTCACTCTGCATGTCTCCGTTTTGCCGAGGCCTAAGGGGTGGTCTCAGCTCCTGCCAGGCTGACGGTCTTGTGTATTCAGTTACGCAGCTCCTTCAAGCAAGCCTTCGGGAAGAAGAAGTCCCCCAAGTCGGCATCCTCTCATTCAGACATTGAGGAGATGACGGATTCTTCTCTGCCTTCCTCACCAAAGTTACCACACAATGGTCCCATGGGCTCCACTCCCCTGCTGAGGAACTCTCACTCCAATTCTCTGTAAGTCTTTGTCTGCCGGGGTCACTCGGGTCAGACGGCAGCTTTGGCCCCTGGGAACCCTCTCCAGCAGGAATGGCTGGAGTCCTGCTACGTTCCTTGGGGTCCTTTGTGTCTTGCATTCATAAGACCGTGCATATTCTTTCGGTGTTTTAGGACCAGAGAGTTTAAAAGAGAAAGGAAACGAGTTTCTGTTCTGCTGGCATCGGTGTGCATAATTAGCTGGCTGGGGGCTTCCCTGGTGGCGCAGTGGTTGAGAGTCCGCCTGCCGATGCAGGGGACGTGGGTTCGTGCCCCGGTCCGGGAGGATCCCGCGTGCCGCGGAGCGGCTGGGCCTGTGAGCCACGGCCGCTGAGCCTGCGCGTCTGGAGCCTGTGCTCCGCAGCGGGAGAGGCCACAACAGTGAGAGGCCCGCGTACTGCAAATAATTAATTAATTAGTAATTAGCTGGCTGATCTTGGGCAAACGGCTTAACCTCTCTTTGTTTCCATTTCTTTGTCAAATTGGGATAATGGTTGTCTCCTTATCCTATCCTAAGGATTGAACAAGATAAGTGGATGTGAAGAGCACAACAGCCATTGTGCTCTGACAGGGAGATGATGGTATAAGTGTTGGCAGTTTGGGCTGAAATTCTGGTTCACTTGGGTGACGGGGCTTAGAGAGATTATACTTTTCTTCTTTGATCGACATTTAGTGTTGACTCTTTCTCTGAGGTCAGCACTCAGAAATAAGACTTTAAAAAAACAGAGCAATTCAGTGACGATTCTCTTTCCCAAAGGGCTCTGTATTTCGTCGAGTGACTCATCACCATGAACTCTCCCAGTCGACTGTAAATGAGTCAGTTTGTACAGAGCCCTTTGGGAACACAGCTGGGTGAGTGAGACGGGCAGTTGCTCCCTTGGCCTTGGCTCAGGTGCTGTTGCCCTTGGCAGGGGGTACACAGAAGGGAAGAGTCATCTCCTCTTGCCCAGCCAACCTCCCGTGCTTTCCACCGAGCACCCATTGAGCACTGTTCCATCAGGGCCCCATCTCAAAACATGAGGCCGAGAATCTATAAAGAGGTCAGGAGTGGCTTGAGACAGACAGGCGGGGACCCAGGTGTCTGTTCAGAAGGTGGCACAGCTGACTCCCTGCAGCAGTGAAAAGGATTGCCCCTGCAATAGGGCAATCAGAGCTAGGGCTGAGTTCCATCAGAGCCCTTGGCATAACCAGGCGAGGAGCGAAAGAGGAACCAGAGCTCAGGTGGTCTGCAAAGGCAGTTTCTGCGAGATAAGACAGTGCCTGGGGAAAGAGGACCGCTGTGGCCGGGGTCAGAACAGCCAGCGAGCTAGGGTTGGACAAGGGGGTGGGGGTAGTGGTAGACACCGCAGTTTCTTCACTGGTGAAAATGGGATCTGCTGGGCTTCCCTTGTGGCGCAGTGGTTGAGAGTCCGCCTGCCGATGCAGGGGACGCGGGTTCATGCCCCAGTCCGGGAAGATCCCACATGCCACGGAGCGGCTGGGCCCGTGAGCCATGGTCGCTGAGCCTGCGCGTCCGGAGCCTGTGCTCCACAACGGGAGAGGCCACAACAGTGAGAGGCCCGCGTACAGCAAAAAAAAAAAAAAAAAAAAAATGGGATCTGCTTCACTGGGTGCTCGTGAGGGCCGGCTCAGATCCCGTGCGTGCAGGGCAACCTCCTTCCGATCTCAGGAGGTCAGGTCTGGCTCCATCCCCAGGTCCATTCCGCCACTCAGCCCACCCGCAGAAGACAGCGGCCTGCACCAGCGTCCCCAAAGCCAGCTCACCAGATGGGTGCAGGGAACGCCGGCGAGAGGGTGGGCCAGGCCTTTGTAGCACGTCGCCTGCCCGGACTGCACACAAGACAGGCAGTGCAAGCAGGGGACAGAGCATAGAGCCCTGACTTTTTTATGAACCCACCTACCAGTGAAGCATGGCCTTCTCAGGGTGTCTGCTTTACTTAGGTCAGCAGCTCCTCCTCTCTCGGGGAGCACCCTGGTAAGAGGGAGGCTGTGCGGACGGGCATGTCCATTCTGGGCAAGGGTGAAACCCCGAGCTGGGGGGTGGAGAGGAGTGCTGAGCGCTGGAGTGCGGTGCCCGCCTGAGGCCCCGTGTGCTGGTGTGAGGGTTAGACCGGTGTTCAGGAGCCTGAGTCCTGTTTGACCTGAAGAGTGCCCAAGAGGTAAATAAAGGACAAGCTGCCCGTGACTCACCTGTCATCATCCCAGAGCATCTCAATCCAGTGGTTCGTTTCCCGGCCAGGAGAAAAAGGAACTCTTCATCTGTTCTTTATGTATCGGTATAAACTTCTCATATGCCAGCCTGTGTGAGCAGGACACTACCCAAGACGGTTCTGGAGAGACCAAAGAGAATATTAACCACCCCTGGGGATTAGGGACTACGGGGACGTGACACGGTAGAGCTGCATCTCCTGGCATCTGCTCCGTGCCAGGCGCTGTTCTTGGCTCCGGTGACAGTGTATGAGACAATCACGTCCCAACTCCGGTGTAGACCCTGTATGTCAGGGGGAGAGACGGGCATTAAGCACAGACATCTGGATAAACTAGAAGAATCAGATAGTGCCAAGGGTTCATGCTGGGAACGGAAACAGTGTGTTGGGATACAGAGTACCTTGGTAGCAACTGCAGACAGGGGTCCAGAAAGGCCCCTCTGAGGAGATGATGTTTCAGCCGAGATCTGTGTGCCAGGAAGAACCCCTGGTTAGTTCTCTTTGGTAACACTAGCTGCTGTGACAAACTCAGTCGCAAAGGTCAGCGCCTTTACCTGCGACTGTCGGTCTCTGCTTCCTTCCAGACCCAACACAGATAACCCTCATGGGCAGGCGGCCTGCCGTGTGGTGATGCCGGCACCGAGGCTCCCTCTGTGCCGCGGGCCCGTGTCCTCTGCTGAGTGTCCAGCCAGCAAGCGGGGAGGGGAGAGAGTGTGGAGGCCCTGCAGGCGTGTGTCGTGGACCAGGCCTCTTCCCACCGTCCACTGAGCAGGGCTTCCGACCTTGGCGGGAAGACGTGACATGAGTGTGCCCGGGAGGGGAAGGAGGTGGGCCATCGTAAACCCGTGGCCGACTCTGCCTGCCAGCAAGCAGGGCAGCCCTCCCGACAGAACCCAGAAGCAGGCCCGGTGTGTCTGAGAAAGGGGAGGCTAGCCAGCCTGGCTGCCGCGTCACGGGCGCGTGAGAAAGTGGAGGGAAGGAAGGCCGGCCATGCAGAGGCGGCGCCCAGGCCATGTGAGGCTTTGAAGCCAAGGTGAACTTGTAGCTGATGTCCTGTGTGAGAAGTAGGCTTTGGAGAGTTTTCAGCAGGAACGTGAGATCATCTGAATTAGCTTCACAAAGGTGGGAGTCTCCGTTCAGGGGGTCAGGGACATAGTGGGGCAGGAGTGGAGGAGGGAGACCATGGAAGAGGCTGACGGCCACTCTCTCCACCAGCTGCTCTGGCCCATTTCCTGTTCTTTGAACTGGCCACTCACACCCCCACCTCCCCGGGCCTTTTGCCCTTTCTGTGCCCTCTGCCTGGTGTGCTCCTCCCCAGAGATCCACTTCCTCCAGGCCTCTGCTCAGTGTTACTACCCCATCCGTAAGGCCTGGCCTAGGCACCTTGCCTAAAACACGCCACCACCAGCCAGCACTCCCAACAGCCCCCTTCCCGTTTTATTTTTCACCACTGCAAATATCGCCACCTGCCGTGGAGCTTTTCCTTGGTTATTTTTTCTTTGCCCCCGCCCCCCAGTCTACAGCTGAACTCCATGGAGGTAGGTGGTCTGTTTCACGGGCATTCAGATATTAGGTGGAATGAGTGATTGATGCTAATGATGAGTTCCGGATGGACTTGGGATATATTCTGGAAGGAAAGTTGAGGGCACGTGGTGATGTGGATTGTGAGGGAAGGAGAAGAGTCCTTGAATATTCCTAGACCTGCCACTTGAAGACTTCGGTGTGTGGCGACGTTGTTTCTGGCATGAGTGGGAGACACACTCCATGAGTGGGGCCAGGTGGGGATCAGCGGCTCTGGTTTGACCGTGCGAAGTTTGAGATGCCCAGGAGACATCCCTGTCGAGATGCCAGCCAGCCTGGAGTTCCTGGAGGTGGAGGTTTGGGAGATGTGGCCTCAGTGGTGGTTTCGAAAGCTGGGAAGCTGGAGGGATTCTCCAAGGGGTCGAATGGAGATGGCGAAGAGGCAGAGGGGCAAGGACTGAGCTCTGGGGCTCTCTCATATCTGAGGTTCAGGAAGAGGAAGTAGAGCAGCCAGCGAGGTGGGTGGAAACCCAGAAGCAGAGAGAAGAAACTGTTTGGAGGCGGGAGTAGTCACTGGGCCAGACGCTGCCGGGTGGCCAAGCAGCGATACATTCAGCCTACGGGGCTCCCGGAGCCTGTAGCAGGAGCGCTCCCCCAAACCACTTTCCCCATAGGGACCGGGCGGGCAGGCGGGCCCACCCTTTGGCTCGGCAGCGCTTTCCTGACATTCCACAGCATCATGCACACTAGAGATGTTTGCTTTGGGTCTGATTTTCCAAAGCGTGGGCAGAGAGCAAATGCTTCCTTCCAGCCTTGAAGGGTTTGTAAGAATGTGCAGATCTAGACGCGAGAGGGCGTTCAAAGAAGAAACCAAAGGCAGAGGAGTCGGGGCTCAGAAAAGTTCCTACCCCGTGGGCGGAAGGCAGCGTTTCCCACACTAGGGTGTGTAAAGTTAGGTATGCCCCCAGCCCTGCCTCCTGGGCATGACGGCAGGAATATGCTGGAATTAAGTGTTAGGGGCTGAGTAGGAAAAATTAACATCAGGTTGCTTCAGTAAGTGGTCCATAGAGGGGACCAGTGTGTGTCCATCCATGCCTACTGGATGAAGTCCAGGAGATTGCACCCTGGAGTTAAGCAGACCCATCAGACTTGTTACTGATTCTCACTTTTTTTTTTTTTTTTTTTGCGGTACGCGGGCCTCTCACTGCTGTGGCCTCTCCCGCCGCGGAGCACATGCTCCGGGCGCACAGGCTTAGCGGCCATGGCTCATGGGGCCCAGCTGCTCCGCGGCATCTTCCCGGACCGGGGCACGAACCCGTGTCCCCTGCATCGGCAGGCGGACTCTCGACCACTGCGCCACCAGGGAAGCCCTGATTCTCACATTTTTAATGGGCATGTCAATTTCTTTCTGTCTCAGCCTCCCCGTTTTTAAAATGGAGATGATTGTAGTGTCTCTTCCCGAAAGTTAGTAGTGTACGTAGTGCGTTAAATAATATGCTACAGATGCCTGACACAGTGGTCTATGTATTCAGTCAACATTATGTGCCGATCAGTGTGATCAGTTACTACAGATGAGGCAGAGAAGAACCCTGGTCCCAGGGGAGCCAGGGGCCACGCAGGGAGTGATTATCAGTGACTCGGCAGAGCCAAGGGAGAAGGTTCTGTCCTGGGCAGTAGGCCCAGGGGGACTAACTCTTAGCCGGGGCTTGTTTTCAACATCACCTCTGTTGTAGGCCACCCCTCCTGTGCGGCCTCGCTGTGCTGTGCTTCTGAGAACTGGCCGATCTGTGGGGGACACGGGAGGGCCTTGGACTCCCAGCAGACTTTCTTCCTTTTAGTTCGCTTCCCTTTGTAAAGTCATTGTTTGGCCAAGCTTCACAAAGTAACCCATGTGATAAATTCCACAAAGTGGGTGCGGAGGAGATGTTGTCTCTCTTGCTGAGAAAGCTTTCTGGGGAAAAAGCACAGGCCACGTGAAGGAGACTGGAGCAAAGCGCCTTGCCGTGTGACAGACAGACAGACAGGGTGGACTAAAGCTGATTGTTCTCTGCAGTGAACTGGCATCTTCGAGGTCTATGCAGGACATGGTTTGGCTAAGACCAGAATGTCACAGTGGAATTTTGTGCAGACTTTACACTCCATTTAAACCCAGAAACCATAGTCCTTCCCCAAGAAAGAACCAGTTTTTGCAAGTTCCCCTCGAAAACCTCCCAAACCAGAGAAAGTATGACTGTATAGTTAAACCCTACAAACCACAGGCTATCCAAAGCACAGAGAGCTGGGGGGTTGGCGGGGGCAGAGGAGGATCTGATTTCTAAAGACATTACTGTCTCTCTAGCCCTTTTAGTCCCAAATCTGTTGGCCTCAGTTTCTCATAGGTATGAAATGGGAATAATTATAAGATTTTTCAAGGGTCTGTCGGAGGTTTCAGATTTTGAAGCGGAGAAGTTTTCTTGGATGCTGACAACTTTTTAAAATAGGAGATGATTTTGTGTCTCTCAGAACCGTTCAGCGTTCAGGTCAAGAAAGTAGCCACAAAAAGATTTGGCTGTTCAGGCGTTACATTTTTCTTCTAGTCCTTTCTGCCCCTGAAATACATCTCTTTTAACAATTATCATGGCTCTGCTTTGGCAATTAGCGTTTCCACTCCCTCTCCCAGTTTCACAGGTCAGGTTTGGTTTGGCCTCAGA
Organism: Pseudorca crassidens; assembly: GCF_039906515.1. Taxonomy (NCBI): domain Eukaryota; kingdom Metazoa; phylum Chordata; class Mammalia; order Artiodactyla; family Delphinidae; genus Pseudorca; species Pseudorca crassidens. Next base: position 36,371,024 of record NC_090304.1, on the reverse strand, counting down.
TCCAGTACTTGGGTCCTGGAGAGAGGGCTCGAGTGATTATTTCTGCAGAGACCACGTGCTCACCATGTCGTTCAGAGATAATCAGCTTCAGCTTTGTAACTTCATGAACTTGGGCTATTTTTCCTTTCTTTTTTCTGTTTTAGTTCCAAGAAATGTCAAAGCTTTCTCTTCTGGATCACCCCACACCTCAGCTCCTATAATCTTTGAAATCAACCGAACTTTTTTTTTTAATAGAAGCTATCTTTTCTAACATTGCAATTCCTCATGACTTTTATGATCTTCCAGTTTGTGCTGACTTGCCAGTATCTGAAAGGCAAACCTAAGTAATCGAATAAGGAACCCAGCCTGGAAGGTCCACCTCTTAAAACAGAGGGACTCACAGGGTCCCACAGTCTCCTGATCTGGTGTCCAGCTGGGGAAGGAGGACAGCTCACCACACTGTTGCATGTTTTCAGATAAAATTTTGGCTTTCATGTCGCATCACTCTCTGCTGACTACCTGAGATGTTTCTCTTCCTTGCCATGGGCTTATTAAGCAGTATGGGGGGTGGGGGAATGAAAGAATGTTTCTCCCTCTAGACACCTTTAGGGGAGTGGGCTTTAGAATGTGACCAGAAACAGACTAGCATCTTCCACCCGTGTCTTTTGGTTTCTTCCCCTTTTTGGCAAATAAAAATCACCCTCAGCTGTCTGACCCTGTCTGCCTTTACAACAGACAGTTGACCTCATTTCTCTGAGTGGGTTTAGCTATCAAGGGCCGTGTTGTATCTTTATAGGGGCCCGGCTGTGTACACATCACGGAGGGTTTCAAACCCCCAAGGTTACCATTCCCTTTTGCTGGCTCCTGTTTATCCCCAGATCACTGGAATTTGTCTGAAAGGCATACCGGAGCCATTCAGATGGCCAGAGCTCTGCAAAGAAAGAGTGTAGAGAACTAATGAAGTCTGTGAATTTCAGGTGCTTTCGATATTGTCACTTCCGGGAAGCACCGGGCAGCTGGTTATACGGGGTTACTCTTTAGCAAACCTGATGATGATGTGGTGGTCAGTGGAGGGCTAAAAGGAGCTGAACTCAGAGCCGCCCTGGTCAGTAACACTCCTCTTTCCCTAGCATCTCGGAGTGCATGGATAGTGAAGCTGAGACGGTTATGCAGCTCCGAAACGAGCTGAGAGACAAGGAGATGAAGCTGACCGACATCCGCCTGGAAGCCCTCAGCTCTGCACACCAGCTGGACCAGCTGCGGGAGGCCATGAACAGGATGCAGGTGAGATCCGGGAGTGCGGCGGAGCCCCAGGCTGCCCGGGGAGGAGCTGCTCCTGCCACGCTCCCTCCGCTGGGATAGCCTTCTCCACATCTAGATTGGAAGCTTCCCTCAAGGGTCAGCCTGATGCTTCTTCCTCTGCCAAGCCTTTCCAAGTCCTGCAACTGGAAGGGTTAGTGTAGTGCCCTCATCTGAATCCCTATAGATTTGTTCCTACGGCCCCTCTCACCTTTTGACACGGATTGAAGGCATTTGAGTCTCTGAGCTGTTCTGTTTTGCATCCCTTTCTCTGGATGTAGGACCAGTGCTTATTAACACATAGTAGGTTCTTTATAAGTATTCATGGAATGAAAGACCACTGTGGATTCTACTAAATCGGCTTTCACTGGAGAGCAGCGTTTCCCAGAGGAATTTCCGTGAAACGCTCGTTCCGTAAGAAACTCTGTGAAAAGAAGCCTCCTTGATCAAAAATGTTTGGGAAATGTTGCACACTATGTGCCCCTCTCAGATTCACAATGCATACCAACTTATTAAAGGCTCTGAGAAGTCCTGCAGTAGAGGTCTGGGTTGAGAAACCCAGAGTTTTCAAACTTCTTAGATAAGACTTTTTCCACTTACCACCCAGATTCTGGGAAACATTTCTGAGGTCTTGTCAAAGGCCAGCTCTCGGACCCTCTTGTGCCAGAGAGGTCTTGTGGGGGGACTTCCCTGGCAGTCCAGTGGTTAAGACTTCACCTTCCAATGCAGGCGATGCGGGTTCGATCCCTGGTCGGGGCGCTAAGATCCCACATGCCTCACAGCCAAAAAAAAACCCAAAAGAGAGAGGTCTTGTGTATACAGCAAAGGCAGTGACCACTGTTGAATCTCTGTTGGTGTAACTTATTCTGCCTCCATGGCTGGGGTATGCTCTTGATCCCTGCAGGGAACTTTCAATTCCCTCCTCCAGGAAAGGCTTGTTCGCATTGTAGCTGCCTAGTAAGTGAGCTTCTCCCTTACCCTTCGCAGAGTGAAATAGAGAAGCTGAAAGCTGAGAACGACCGGCTGAAGTCGGAGTCTCAAGGCAGTGGCTGCAGCCGGGCGCCCTCCCAGGCGTCCCTCTCCACCTCCCCAAGGCAGTCCATGGGGCTCTCCCAGCACAGCCTGAACCTCGCTGAGTCCAGCAGCCTGGGTGAGTGGCGTCACAGGGCCTGCAGCTGGCACTCTGGTCTCTAAGCAAGAGCCCCAAGACGAGCAGATCAGCAGATCAAATGGAGAGGCAGCGGGCGCGTGTGTGCTTAGGATGTACGTGTGTGTGGGTGTGCGTCTGCTACCAACATGAGCCCAGCCATTAGACTGCTGTCATGCTTTGCTGCAGCGCCCCAACTTCTCCAAGCCATGAGCTTGGCTCCCCTCGCCCACCATGCTGAGTTCTGTTTGATCCATTTTAAGAGGCTGACCTGCAAGCCGTAGGCTGCATACCACCCGCCCCCTGCCCCACCTGCCCTGTTAGCCGATTGGGACGCTGGCTTGGTTTACGACCTTCCTGCCTTGGGGCTGGATTCAGGCTGGCTCGATAATGAGCGAATGTGATCTAGGCAGATCACACAGATCTGTGTGTGAGCATATCGAGGCTGATGCTTTGACTTATTATCCGTGACGCCGCTCTTGCTGTCGTTTTGGTTGAGTCTCCCTCGCACTTCCATTTGGCAAAGGTACATCGTCAGCCCGCTGGCTCCTTGATTGGTCCACTGTTGGTTTCTGTGGTTGCGTTCTGCATTCTGCCCTCTCCCCCCGCCACCCCCCATCCCACTTCCCCTGCACCACGACACCTGGTCTGTCCCGCTGCTGTGCCGACAAGCAGCGGGGGTGTCAGCAAGCCGGCTTTGCTGTCCCCGTGTGCCTAAGGCTGTTGATGTTTTCCATTCGCAGACATGTTGCTGGATGACACTGGTGAATGCCCGGCTCGGAAGGAAGGAGGCAGGCATGTTAAGATAGTTGTCAGCTTTCAGGAGGAAATGAAGTGGAAGGAGGTTAGTTGGATCCCTTACCCTGCTTGGCCTGTCCCTTCCCCAGGTAGAACTACCTAGCATAGTGATTCCATCATCACGCCCCATCACCTCAGAGCCTGAGGTGATTTGGAAATAGTACTAACGCTTTCCCTAACTAACCCTACTCCCCAGCAGCATTTTGACACGTGAAAGTAAGCCAACGGCCCCTCCCTGTCTCTCGTGTTTGAAAAGTGTGTAAAGGGTTCTAAAAATGGTCCACACTGCACCACTTTCAAGTATCTAACTAAACACTAACATCAGTCAGAAACGGCTTTTCTGAATTTAGTATATTCCCAAAGCACTTCAAAGGCAGCTAAGCACATTTAGCACAGAAGGTACAGAAGTAAGCCACCCAAATTCATCCGACCAAGAGCACCTGTTTTAATCCAGTCGTCAGAGGCTGCTGACCAAGTAGAAACTGGGAGATAGAGGTGGTCAAGCCCAGGAGCACACAGGTGGCTAGCAGTGAAGATGGTGGGGCACCCTGACTCACCGAGGCTGGGGAATCTGAGTTTTCTGAGTAGTTTCTGTTCTCTTCCAGCGTCTAGAGGTCATACGCCGGTCAGAGACTGTTTTAGGGTGAGGGCAAGGGTTGACAGTCAAAGTTGATTTTTAGTCGTCAGTTAAATCTAAAGGATGCTGAGAATGACCATGTCTCAGATAAGTGGGAAAAGACCTCGTGAGCCCCTCATGTAAGTCCCTTGAGGTTTTTTTGTTTGCTTGTTAGTTCTGAGTATTTTAGCCAACACGCTATCGTAGGCTCCGAAAGCTTGGGAGCCTGCAGTGCCCGTCAAAACAAAGCGTCTGCAGCCAGACTTCTCTGCCAGGGGATTCTACTTTGTGGCTGGCTGTCTAGTCTCACTGACCAGGGTAGCCCCAGGATTTTGAGCTGCCAGGGGTCTGAGCATGATCTAGTTGAACAAAATATCCGTAAAATAGTTCCATTTTCAGAGCTTAGCTGGTAGAGTGATAGACTGTCAAAGGGGAAGTCCATTCTTGTAACATTCTGTTAATAAACGCAGGTGGTATCTGTGAAGGCATTTTATTCTAATGATCATCAACACAAACGGATAGATCTTACATTTTACGGAAGTCTGTCACTTTCCAAAGTTGTCTTGTCCTGGATCACCACAGCATCCAGATGAGCTTGGCTGCCCAGATTGTATCATCTCCATTTTACAGTTGAGAAACCCAAGACCCAAGCATCACTTACCTAAGGCTGTAAGGAAGTGATGGGGCCGATCATCTCACTTCAAGACTGTTTCTTTTCTCTGCTGATTTTGCTTAACCGCCAAATACACCCCCTCCTCTCCCCACCTCCCTCCACTCTCCTAACTCTATATTCTTATCAGCATGTCAGATATTTGAAAACCAAACAAAATGGAATGTTCTATTAGTTTCCTTTAATCAGAGTGATCAGTGAGCCCCACTATGCAGAGCCCTGTGGGCAGAGAGGCAAAAGAAAGATTATTTTTTGTGAATTTCCTGGAGTTTTACTAGTTTTCTGAATTAGACATGTTTTAACTTTTAATTAGAAGAAAAGAAATCAATACTATAAAAAACATAAAAGAAAAAATAAAAACATCCTGAAGGAATTTAAGATCAAGCAAAGAGACAAACTTGATAGACAAATAAGACAAATACCTAAAAATAAACCGTGCAGAATATATCATCATATAAGTTGTGTACAGAACTGTTGAAGCAGTGTGAGCTCTGAGCCTGGTGGGTTGATCACTGAAGGCTTCCTGGAAGAGGTGAGTTGGTAAGCAAGGTTTGGAAAGGGAAAGATGGCAGAAAGGAGAGGGGAGAGCATTCCCCGCAAGGGATGTGTGATCTACACACCATATGAGGTGCACAGTCGGTAGGAGGTTCTAGATTCCAGAGAGGAGATCCTCTCTTCCTAACCCACGGGTTGCTGTTTTAGCAATAAGGGAGGAAAGTGTTTAAGACCATTACATTCAGTCCAAGTTACATCTGGTGTTAAAACAAATAGGACTTTTATTCCCCTCTCAAACCATTGGCAGAGCTCTAAGACAGTCTGAGTCCTCTGCTAACCTGAGTCAGAAAGGAGCCACCTGTTTTTCACCTGCGGACATTTCCTTGCCCTTAGGATTCCAGACCCCACCTCTTTCTCATCGGCTGCATTGGAGTTAGTGGCAAGACGAAGTGGGACGTGCTCGACGGGGTAGTTAGACGGCTGTTCAAAGTAAGTGCTTCGTGAAGACAGCTCCAGCAGTGCGCCCGAGCGGGGGCCTGGGCCTCGGGAGGGCAAGGGCGGTGTGTGGCCCGAACCTGGTCATTCATCAGGCCACATCCCTCTCCCGCATCCTTATGTTGCCGGGACTTGTCCCCTGGCCCTCAAGGGAACAGAGGGAGGATGGTAAGTATAGGCTGGTAACAGGACCAACTATTCTCATCTGCCCTTGGCAGTGGTTGGCCAGCCAGGGAGAGGCACTTCCCTGGTCTTGAGCGATTATATGAGCCTCTCACAGTGAACTGCTAATGTCTACATTCTCTTCCCCTTAGAATTGTGTCCTGTTGAGTATGTTTTGCAGCGTGTGTTCTGGGGCTATGACGTCATGCTTCCACCCTTCATTTTGGTAGGGGGATTTGATCCAACTTACCCTGCGTCCCACGCCAACACTTCCAGCTCTGTGATTTGTGCTGTGCGTGACATTGACTTCTGATCCGTGGCTGGTGTCAAGGCTGTTGGCACAGTTATTTTTCTCTTCATTCTAATCACATCACTGGAGTGGGTGTTTGCCACAGGAGAGATTACGAATGAGCATCTAGGTGAACCTGACGTACTGGGTGATTTGAAAGAAGCTTTTGGTACATTTTTTTCTATTGACCTGAAGTAGGTCATAACCAGAAGTGTTCATTAATCACATCCCCTGAGTATTAAGAATAGCCCACATTTTCTGTGCCGGAGACCACATTGGTCTAGTTGAGTTGGTCTGACATCAAAACCTGACTTTTAACTAGTATACTCTAGTCTCCTAGCATCTAGACTCAGGTGGCTTCACAGAGAGAAAATTCTGTTCTTTGACCCAAGCTCACTTCCCATCTTGACAGGCCAGTGTGTAGCAATGAGACAGGGTGAGAGACAGGAATGGCTTAGAGCAGACCAAGCCTGCTGCCCCAGCCGAAACCTTATCTCTGCTGATGGACAGTTGGGACATCCCTGGATTAGAAAGACCACAGTTGGGGCTGAAAAGAGCCTGTGAGGCGTCACACGTGAGGAAGTGAGACCGTTAAAGGTAGAGACTTGTTATCAGGATTCCACCTCAGTCGTGTGGCCACCACAGAGCCCATGGACTTCGTTCCAAGTTCACTGACCTAAAGCCTTCCGGTCACTCATCTAAGATGGAACACTTTCCAAATTAAACACACGTTTGTTTGTTTAAAACTCTAAGCTGCTTTTTTCTAGCAGCCCGGGGTTTTGTTCCCTTTGTCATTATATGGCCTTTGACCTGAACCAAAAGAAAGGGCTGGTGGAGAGATTTCTTGTCAGAATTACTTTTTCACGCATTTTCCAGCACCGTTCCCAGGCCCTAATGTCTAAGACTTCAGCTGAACTTACAGGAAAAGCGGCTTAACTTTTCAGTGCTTGGTTCACCATCTTGTTAGGGTTTCCCACCCTCCCATCACTAACCGAATAGATCTGTACCTTAAGGGGCCTGTGATACGAGGGCATCCTCCCTAGAGAAAGTCAGCTCTTCTGCCCCTCGTTCCACAGCTCGATTTCAACTCTGGCATCAGCTGGGAAATAGGAGACGATCGTAAATCACCCAGTGAAGACATGAGTCTTGGGCAGATTTTTCGCCACATCTTTGACGGGGTCTTTATTCTATATTTTCCAGGAGTACATCATTCACGTCGACCCCGTGAGTCAGCTGGGGCTGAACTCTGATAGTGTCCTCGGCTACAGCATTGGGGACATCAAGCGCAGCAACACCTCCGAGACCCCCGAGCTTCTGCCCTGTGGCTACCTGGTTGGAGAGAACACAACCATCTCTGTGGCCGTCAAAGGTAATCCAGCCCATTGCAGTGGTGGGAGCTTCCAGGATTGTAGGTTTTGTTCTGTGACTTGGCACGGGAACCTGTGGCCATGATTTCGTTCGTGTGTGTATATGTGGGTTGTATTTCGATCCCCATCCACCACAGTTACTCTCACCTAAGCAAGTTGAACAGTCTTCAGCTTTTTCAGCGACCGTCGGGAACAAATAATTTAGTTTACGGCTGAAATTACATAACAAAAGGTGCCGTTAGCCTTGTGACTCTGAGATGATGGAATCTTAATAACCCTGTTGAAACGGGGCTCCACTGATACCCGTGAGTTACTCTTGCCGGCGAGCCTTGGATGCAGCCCCATTCTACAGATGGGAAACCACGATGCTCTGTGGGCCAGAGAGGAGTTGCTCGGAGCACCCTGCGGAAGCAGTGAAGCTCCTGCCCACGCACGATGCTGTTCGAGCTTCCAGCTGCCTCGTCACCTAAAGAGGCTGCGCCTGAGGCTAAAGTTCTGTGGCACTTTAGACTCACAGAGTATTTTTTGGGGAAAAAAAAAAGTTTCACGGCCAAATAAGTCCGGCATCGTTATTCCCATGCAGGTTCTCTAAAGCCTCTGTCCTTTCATGTCCTGACTCTTGCCGTTAAAAAGGCTGTGAGATCCAGTCTGACACAAACGCATTTGACTGCAAAACCCCTTTTTCCTATATTTTATGAACCACTTAAAGAAGAGATTACTAAACACCGTCCGAAGCTCAGCCTTCACGGTATCTTATTTCTTCCCTGTAAGGCATCTTGACTGTAGTTTTGGGGTTGTTTGAGGCAAGCTTTGTTTCCTAACTGGGAGGTTTTCTAGAAGCACCCCAACATTCCTCATCAGCGGGAATGAAGGTTGCTGCCCGGTGACCAGTAGCATGTTCCTGTTTGAGCCTCACACACGGCCTTATCTTGTTGGCATCCCATAATTGTGGCCTTGGACTGCAAGTGACAGAAACCTACTCAAAACTAGCTTTAGCCCAAAGGAAACATACAGGCTCAGGTACCTGGAAGATCCAGGTATAGGCTTCAAGCGCAGCTGGATCCAGGCGCTCCAGCAGTGCCATCAGGACCAGGCCTACCTCGGCTTTGCTTATTTTTTGAGCTTTCTGCACAAAGCTGATGAGTGGCCCAGATTCATCCTTCTAGCTTAGGAACCTAGAAGAAAGAGAATGTCTTTCTGGACAAGTGTGACAGGAAATTCTTAGGGGTGATTCTGGCCCACCGTGGGTCAAATGCTCATCACCAAATCAGTCGTTGTGACCGGGTAGAGGCTTTGGCCCAGCCTGGTCACAAGCCCACCCCTTTGGGGGGTGAAGGTGCTGGGTCAGCCCTGCTTGGACCAGCTGGAATGAACTCCTTGCAAGAAGGAAGAGTCCCACTACAAGGGGAGAGAGGGAGGGCTGCCAGGCCCACTTTAACAACAACTGTCCACTCCAAGAACCCTTTAGGGAAAACCTGATACACCATGACTTTAAATTGCGCTTCAGCCCCGCTGGCGAGCAGGTGAGCACTGCAAGCGCTGAAGGGTCAGAGGAGTGACCCGTTGCTGAGACCAGAGCAAACCTCTGTAGAAACAGCGACAGGATTATCTGCTTCCCGAACAGGCCACCTCACCACAGAGCCTAAGCTGGTGCTGCTGTCAGCACATCAAGTTGTTTTAGCATCTCTAGGGATCAGCTCGGGTTTATTTTATTTATTTATTTTTTTTGCAGTACACGGGCCTCTCACTGTTGTGGCCTCTCCCGTTGCGGAGCACAGGCTCCGGACGCGCAGGCTCAGTGGCCATGGCTCACGGGCCCAGCCGCTCCGCGGCATGTGGGATCTTCCCGGACCGGGGCAAAACCCGTGTCCCCTGCATTGGCAGGCGGACTCCCAACCACTGCGCCACCAGGGAAGCCCTCAGCTTTGTTTTTAAGCGATACCTGACTCCTCTGTTTTCCAGTGGTGCTTGACACTTATGCCTTCAGGGCACTGAAAACCACTCAAGGATTTGAGCTGAAAGGGATGCGTGAGCTGTGGATGATTCACTTCAGTGGCACCCGGGGCAGGGGCTGTGGCTTTGTGTGCTCTGAAGTGAGTTCGTCTGCAAAGTGGTCACTGCCAGGGGGGTTTTGACAAGAGACTGAGACAGCAACGTAGCTGCAAAGAGAGGGGTTTCACAGTGTTTTAATCACTGCCCCATGTTTGTTATTAAGTTTAGACAGGAGACCCTAACCTCCATATTTTGCATCAAACTTTGAGCCCATGTAGGCTCTATTGAGACCAGTTCTAGGAAAGTCTTAGGCCTGTACCCAGAAGATCTCATTTGGGATCCTTCATCAGGATGATTCTAGAACAGTCACTGTGCTATCTTTGGTTGGGGAAGATTGGAAACAAATGTATAGATGCGTCAGGGGGGTCTGTTTGCAGTGAATTAATTGTGTGGATGGAAGATGCTACTGAAAAACAGAATAAGTGCTTTTCAGTTCATTTTTTGCCTACATATAGTGGTTTCTTGAGGTGCTTTTTTAATAGAATTGCCTTAGGTTCTGGATAAGTAACCTTGGCTGGATCCTCTCTTGGGAATGATATGAAGAAAACAGCTCTTATAAAGCCAAGAGCCCTGAGTAATGAAGTTGTCCCAGGCGGGGAGGGGAGAGATGTTTCCTCTTGTTGTTGGAGAGGCTCAGCCTAGGTCTGCCAGTATTCACATCCCCAAATCAAATGGTCCCACCTTGCGTTTTTCCTCATTTTAACGATAAAGTGTTGATACCTTCATGGTGGATCTGAGTGTGGGCAGCAGCGGCACCTGGCGTGCAGGAAAAAGCAGGGTGAAGAGGCAGCCCCGGGGTCTGGGTGGACACAGGGGATTCACGTTTGGTTTGAGCCAGCGCCACTGGTAATGGTAAATCCAGAAAGACAAGTAGGGCTCAGAGTCTTATGAATTCTGCAGAGGATGGATGAGGACTGAGGGGCCAGATGTTAAAGGTGAATCTGTGGCGGGGGGGCGGGGGGGCAGTCAGCCAAGCCAGGAGCCGGAGCACATCGTGCTGGTGAAGGGAGCCTGCGGTGTCCCTGGGTGGGCGGGGCTGCCCAGGAAAGGGATAGCCTTGCGTTTTGGCAGTTCCAGGTGGGCAGGCACAGAGAGCCACCCTCTCTGCAGGGCTGCGAACACGTCCTCTCTCAAACACAGGGCTCGCGGAGAACAGCCTGGACTCGCTGGTGTTCGAGTCCCTGATCCCCAAGCCCATCCTGCAGCGCTACGTCTCCCTGCTGGTGGAGCATCGGCGGATCATCCTCTCCGGGCCCAGCGGCACTGGGAAGACCTACCTGGCCAACCGGCTGTCAGAGTACCTGGTGCTCCGGGAGGGACGGGAGCTGACAGACGGGGTCATCGCCACCTTCAACGTGGACCACAAGTCCAGCAAGGTGAGGAGGTCGTTCAGAGGCGGCTGCTTAGCCCTTTGAGAACTAGTGATGCCACCACCCCCGTGATGGCAAAGCAGCATTTCCTACAGTGTTCACCTTTGATGGTTCTAAAAGCCTGGGGAAGGAGGTCAGAATGGAACTAGCAGAAAGGAAGGCTTTGATCCAAAACTTCCCAGCAAGAAGTTCCACGTGTAAGTCGATGTAGTTCATTTCTTGCTTCCCCGCTGTGAGTTGGGCACCATGATCAGCGCTGGTAGTTCTTTAAGGTCAACCCAGATGCTTCCACTTCAGTTTACCAAAGATTCATCACGTGCCTACTAGGTCCTCTTGTCTTTCCAGAAGAAAACCTTCTTTTGTGGAACAACAATAATAAGAACAACAACAGCTCGCATTCGCAGACTGCTTCCCCTGGGAGCAGCAAACTGAACGCCCCACAGCAGGACCTTCAAGGAAGTAGTTGTCACAATCCCATTTTACAGATGAGGAAACTGAGGCTCGAGGCAGATGACCGTGTACCTAAAGCCACTCAGATAGTACTGAGCAGCAGACTGGAGCTCAAGTCAATGTCTTAGACCCCAGAGCCAGCAAATAGGCTTGATCCTGCCTCACAGGGAGCAGTGGAAGCGTTCGGACAGCCTGAGCTAGTCCCAGCCTAGGGTTATGAGGTGTTTTCTCAAACTTGCTCATTAGCCATGCAGTGGTTGTTGATGGGTGATTCACTCTGACTGGCCAAAGGGGCCAGGAAGTCAAAGGTGAATTGGAAGTGACTCTTTCACCTTAAGAATCACCTGGCATCCTTGAAGATGCCGCTCCCAGACCTCATTCCCAGATGATCTGTTTCAGTAGGTTGTGTGGGGCTGGGAATTTGCACCACAAGTTCTCCAAGTGATGTGGACACAGGGGCAGGACTACAGGAAGTGGTGAGAGGCCCTGTACCAAGATCCTCTGTGAATAAGCTCAGAGAAGGCACCCTTTCCCGGGACCAGCGAGAGAAGGATCCTAGGCGCGTGGCTGGAGGTCGAGCCAGGCTTGAATTCAGCCCCCACTCACTCCCCTTGGCCAGGCACCGTTGTACAGAGCATAGCTCCCCAACTATACCCTGCAGGCCTGCATGAGGAAGAGAGGGTCCGAGCCTCAGGATCCGTGGCATTGGCAGGGGCCAGAGGCCAAGAACCCATAGTGCAGAGGAGCTAAAAGGAAAGATAACTAGTAACTTAAAAAATGGGGCTGCTTCTATTGCTAAAAGCCACATTTTGACTTAAAAGGGAGGCGTGTGTGTGTGTAGGAAGCAGAGGAGATATGACCCCCCGAGCATCCAAGCCAGCATGCAGGACAGTGGCATGGGGAGGCGTCCACACCAAGTCCAGGTCCAGCCCTGCTGCCGACCCTCTGTGCCGTCTCCGGCTGCCCACCTGACTGAGGGACACTTCAGCTTCCTCCTCTGTAACATGGAGACAGTCACAGTGCCCACCCCAGAGGGTTATTGTGGGGCACAGAAGTTCCTATGTGTGAGGTCCCAGAGCCGTGCCTGGCGCAAGGTCACTCCATCCTCATGGTGATGATAATACCATCAGGAAGTTGTTCTGTGTTCACTGGCGGGCCCTTAGCTCACCGTTTTGGCCTTTCCCCATCGCACATTCTTCTTTCTCTTCCTTTTCTGATGTGCCCCTTGCCCCAGCCGTCAGTGCCCTGCCCATTCTTCACAGTTAAGGCCAAAGGTTCCCCTTTCACGCAGACCTTCCAAGGACCCCCATGCGTGGAGACCACCCCCCCTGCACCGTTCACTGTCTGTCTGCCCCAGCACTGATCAGCAGGGCATATGTGGGGGGGGGGGCAAGGGGGTCCTTTGCTGTGCTGATTCATCAAGGGCTTCTGTGTAGATGGCTCTCAGGCAGTGCTGTGCCTTTAGAGAGATGTGTGAGGCACTTGCACTCAGGAGCTTCCTGGGAGGTTGGCAGAGTAAGAAATAGTAGCGCTTCTAGAGAGTGCTGGAGCAGCTCCAGCACCGCGCCTGGACACCCCCACGGTGCCTGCTCTTGCCCGGGTTTTCTGTTGCCTAGTGAATTCCAGAAGCCAGGGCCCAGGCCTTCCTCACCACGCCCCCGCCCGCACCCCCTGCACCCGGGCAGACGCCCTGTAGCGGACAGGCACTCAGCAGCGGTTACCGTGAGGCCTCAGGAAGGGCCCCTCTGCCAGTGCCGGCCCGGGGCAGGGAAAGGCCCTGAGTACGTGCGTCTTCCCGGGGGCGTTCACCCACTCATTCCTGCCCGGCCTCCGCAGGAATTGCGCCAGTACCTGTCCAACCTCGCCGACCAGTGCGCCAGCGAGAACAACGCTGTGGACATGCCTCTGGTCATCATCCTGGACAACCTGCATCACGTCAGCTCCCTGGGCGAGATCTTCAACGGGCTGCTCAACTGCAAGGACCACAAATGGTAAAGGCAGCTCTGGACCTCGTGGCCCCCGGGAGAGACGTGTGCTACAGGGGGTAGGAGCGCTGCACGCACGTGGCAGGGAGGGGCTGGGGCCGCGGGGGGGAGGGGCAGCAGCCCGCAGCCATCTACCTAGGCCCTTAGATGCCCCAGGACGCTGCGACACCCTCTCCAACTCTCTTACCCTTCATTTCCCCCGCAGCCCTTATATAATTGGCACAATGAACCAGGCTACCTCTTCTACTCCCAACTTGCAGCTTCATCATAACTTCAGGTAAGGAGTCACTTTTTGAGTAGCTGCTGTATGCCGGGAACTGTGAGCATTTTTCCCAGCTTCACTCATTTGATTCTCACAAAAGCCTCAAGTCGTTAAATTTATCATTCACGGTTTACAAATGGGGAGAGTTAAGTGGTTTGTGTGAGGTCACACAGCCAGTCGATGGCAGGGCTGACTTGCACCCAGATCTCTTTGATGCTAAGTCCTGGGACAGCAGTGCCCCAGGGGCAGCTCTGGGCAGGGACTGTCGTCATGCAACCCTGCACGTCACCAGTGGCACGTCTGTCTGTCCCAAGGGGACGTGAGCAGTGAAAGCTCATGCTTATGAAAGTGTCCATGGAGCAGAGTCTGTGGCCTTCGAGCTCCAGCTGCTGTGAGCCCTGGGCCCCAGCCCCGTACCGAGCTACCCCACTGCTGGGCTGTGGGACTTCTGCCACGCTAGGTTGTGTGGCCTCCATGTACTGCTGCCCTGCCTGGGGCCTTAGGTAAGGATGAACAGCCGTCTCCTGGGGTGAGACCCCCGCCCCGGCTCGTTTTCGTGGCCATTCTGCCGGCATCCCTGTTGAAAGTAGAATCGCAGTCATCAGAGGAATACCAGCCCCGCCAGGTCACTGGGATCATGGGTCACCTCTGCATCCAGGCTGTCCCAGTCTTATCCACGCTTTCTCTTGAATGTCCCTCAAGACCTTTCTGCTCCTGCTTCCCCCGTCACCGCCACGTCATCTCCCAGCACACTGTTGCAGTCATTTTCTAACCAGTATGCCTGCCTGCCCCCCTGCAGGCCATCCTCTGTGCCAGTGGCAACCGGAGTGAACATTCTAGAATTCAAATCTGACTGTAAATCCTCATGCAAGAAGTCCTTCAATGGCTCCCCATTGCCTCCAGAATGAAATCCAGGCCCCTTAGGTTGGCAGGTCAAGTCTAAACTCTGGTTACACTGAACCTCTGGCAGTTTCCCTGAACACCCCACACTGCGGCTCATGCCTTTGCAGATGCTCTGCACCCACCGCCGCCCCGACCCCTGCTCCTGCCTTGCCTCGTGTGGCTGCTCCATTCATCTCCTTTGGCCTCAGCTCAGATGTCCCCTCCTCTGAGGAGCCTTCCTTGATTCCCCAGGTTTCGTCATCTCTCGTTCCTCTTATCTGCCTCCTCCGCTAGACTGTGAGCTCCTGGGGAACAGGGACTGTGTCTGAGTCACTGTTACAGCCCCACAGCCCAGCACGGAACCCGTCACAAGCACAAGGGGCAGTTAGCTCAGTGGTCAGAGCTCAGCCTCTGGAGTTGGACTGTCTTGGTTCTAATCTTAGCTCTTCTCTTGACTAGCTGTTTGATCTTGAACGAGTTACATAACCCGTCTGTGCCACAGAATTTCGACCTGTAAAATGGGTGGCCATCATATCCACGGCACGGGGTTGCTGTGAGGAGTTGTGAATTGATATATGTGCAGTGTTCCGTTGAGTATTAACATAGGCACCTTCCAGCTCTAGTGAGCTTTGGTTCGTGAGGTTGGCCGTAGTCCTTGTCATGGAAAAGTGTTCCTGACTTCTTCCAGGTGGGTGCTGTGTGCCAACCACACGGAGCCCGTGAAGGGTTTCCTGGGCCGGTTCCTGAGGCGGAAGCTCATGGAGACGGAGATCGGTGGGCGGGTACGGAACGTGGAGCTGGTGAAAGTCATCGACTGGATTCCCAAGGTCTGGCATCACCTCAACCGCTTCCTGGAGGCTCACAGCTCCTCGGACGTCACCATAGGTGGGGAGGGGAGGCCGGGTGGGTGCCGACAGGCGGGCTGGCAGGGGAGGGAACTGCTGCTCCCGGGGCCCTGGCCTCCTCGGATGGCTGTCCCTGGGCCCTGGTAGCTGGATGCTGCACTGGCCACATGGTTAGAGGAGGGGACAGAAGGACAGGCACAGCCTAGACAGACCCCGGGCCGCCCTGCGCCCACATCCCGGGGCCGTCTCTGCCCTTCTCTCCTGCCCAGAGCTCGGGGGTGATGAGCAGCAGAGAGAAGTGTCCAGCCCCAGGCTGGTGCAGAAACTATGGGCTCAGTGAGGGGCCCCCACCCCGAGGCTCCCCCAGGTGGAGACCACCCTGTGGGATTGGCATTGCTTTATAAATAAAGTAATGTTATCGACATTCCTAAAGCTTAAGCTTCAGAGAAAAAAAAAGATCACTGGTCATCCCACCATCCTGATGGAATCACTGTAATTTGAGCTGATTTTTTCTGTCCTCGTCCATACATGTTTTATGTGGTTGCAGTCATAATGTACCTATAGTATGTTCTTTATTTTCACTTCACGTTGTCTCATGAGCATTCTGTATTGCTCTGCAAAATAATCAAATGTGGGTGCACCGTCACTTCCTTAACTGTTTCTGTGCTCTCGGACATCTGCTGTGCTTCCATTTGCAAAGGTTAGGACTAATATCTCAATGAACATCTTTCTGCATAAAGCCTCGCCTCCCTTTGGGGTGATTCCCGAGAGGAGCGTGGTCCCAGGGTGGCATTAAGGAGCGCAAGCATCCTGCTCTGTGCCCGCCACGTGACAGTTGGTATTTCTGCTCTCGCTCAGAAAATGCAGGGTCCCTCCTTTGAGGGGTGCCCGGGCTAGCTTCTCCTGCCCCCCGCCCCGTTTCAGTCTGACTGATGTTCCCTGTGGTCCCCAGGCCCCCGGCTCTTCCTGTCGTGCCCCATCGACGTGGATGGTTCCAGGGTGTGGTTCACCGACCTGTGGAACTACTCAATCATCCCCTATCTCCTGGAAGCCGTCAGAGAAGGACTCCAGGTAAGAAGCACACTGCCCACTGACCTCCTCAAAGTTCAAGGGACTGTTCTAGTGACGAGAAGGGTTGTCTTTATCTCCCTCTTCAGAAATCTGACTGACGTGAGGTGAGAACCCCTCACCTGTGAAGCCATCCGTCCAGCGCAGTGTAGGAGACACTGGACTGCAGATCCTGGCTCTGCCACTGTTAGCTATGTGACCCTGAGCAAGTCATCCAGCCTCTCTCTGCCATAGGCCCTCATTGATGGAGGAGAGAACGGTAGTACCGTGCCACAAAGAGTTATTGCCAGGGTTCAGTGACATCATGCCATCAAGTGCTCAGCACAGTGAGTGCACAAGACCTGGAATATGTCACTTCACAGTTTGCAAAGCATCTGCTGTTTGCTTCAAGCTCTGCATTTGTCCTGGGGTTAGGCAGAGATTTTTTGGTTTTATCCCCATTTTTTAAGAGAAAGTTATGGCTCAGAGTGAATAAGTGACTTGTCCAAGGTGAGGAAGTGAAATTGAAGAATCTGGGGTTTGCATCCAGGCCTCAGGTTCTTGGCCCTAAGCCCCATGGCACTCGCTGCCTGACGCCAGGACCCCTCACAGGTGACCCTGGGCCCACGTGGCCGCCCATCCCTCCTGCCCTGCTGTAGCTGGAAAGCCCAAATCCTTTCTCCACTTCTCACTCAACCCAGGAGCTAATGCTAGGAGCTTAGCAGTAAGTTGGAGATTGTAACAGTTTTATTGTTGAGTCTGGAGGTGGCCTGAGAAGGTTGTCGGCCTTCAGGACCACTCTGAGTCATTAGCAGGCATCACGCACGGCTGAATAGTCCAGGAACCAGCTTAACAGCCGGGTTTCTGAGGGCTGTGTTTCCTCAGTACCGGACAGTGGGAGACACATGATGCTGGTGGAGGACCCGGGGCGGGGGGCTGTGCACACCCACATGCACATGTGTGACGGCACACCTTAATGGCTTCCGTCAGGGTTTGTCATTTGTGTACGTTCAGCTGAGCCTGGCGAATGTTCATCTGCTTGGTATCTGTAACATGCGGCAGCACTGAGGGTCTTCGGAGACGTTCAGGACAACCAGGGCTTGAGAAGGAAGGTGGTGCGCCTCTGGTCGCTGGTATTTCATTGAACGGGAGCATGTAGGCTGCGTATTCAAGCCACCGTGTTCAAATATAAGTGATTGTGAAGACAGAGAGTAGCGAGAAATTCAGCCACCCCTTGACCGGCCTTAGTTTCCGGTGCCTGAAGATCATTAATTGATGGCAGCATTGTTTTTAATTATAATTGACATACAGTATATTAGTTTCAGGCATACAACATAGTGATTTGATATTTTTGTACGTTACGAAATGACACTGTGGTCAGTCTAGTTACCATCTGTCACCGTACAGAGTTATTACTATATTATTGACTATATTCCCGATGCTGTACATTACATCCCCATGACTTATTTATTTCACAGCCGGAAGTTTGTACCTCTTAAATGCCCTTCAGCTCTTTTTCCCATTGATGGCAGCATTTCTGTTTTGTCGAATGTGGCTTTTGAAAGAAAATACGAACGATTTCAGATCTGTCAGTGGACTCTCTTTAGGTAGAAAAATTCACGGGTAAAGTAGCCATAATTTCGTCTTTACTCAAATGGATTTGTTAGGACCGCAAACCCAAACAGCCACCCAGTCACTCCTGTTTGCTTGGGATGCCCCGCCTACTGGATTCTTGGAGTCTGTTACGTTCCAGAAGCCTCTCTCTCTTCCCATCAGGGGCTTCTGGGGACTGCAGTAGAAACCCGCGCTGCTTGATAGAAGCCACAGGAATTGCAGGGGAGGAAGGGGCACTGTTGCCTTCTATTTCTGCCTCGCCTCTCACTTCTCCCCTTTGCTTCTTTGCCCAAATATGTCTCCTGGTGCAGGACAGGAGTGACCTAGAGTGTGCTTGGAAAAAGTCGTGGGTGCTGTTGCATAAAGCACGTGGGTGCCCAAGGAGGCACCAACCAGGAGGGGTAGGCTTTGCTCTAGCCTCCAGCTACACATCAGAGGCCCCTCGTTGGTCCTCGGTAAGGATGGACTGCGCTAAGGCCCTGCTCCTTGGACCTCAGCTTGAAAGAAGACCTTGTGGGCATGGCTATGAAAGTCGGGTCTGACCTTCCCTGTGCATCCTGGAGAGGTTGCTGATGGATTTGATCTTCAGGGGTCTCTTTCCCACCAAGAGCAAGGAGGCTGTAGGTGAAAGGATTTGGGGGTGGCTGTGGAACAGCCCGTTCAGGACAAGGAACAGAAGCATGTCACCGTCTCAGGAGACTCAGCAGTTCACTGTGAGGCAAGAAAAGTCATCACTTCCCTGTGCTGTTGAGGTCTTTTGAAGGACAGTCTTTCAAGAACATGGAAACAACCAGAGGAGGCAGCCAGAGTTAGCATTGTACCAAGTTGCTCAAAAGTGAGCCCTCCTGCCCCAAACCTGTGGCTTCATCCCATTCTGCAGCCTGGGAGACCCCATGGACTCTGCAGGTTCATGAGGAACCCTGGAGTGTTCTTCATGTCTCTAGTTTTGAAGGAAACTTTGATGACATTTATTGAGAGGCTGCTACCTACCAGGCACTGTGCCAGGGGCCTGACAGGCATGATTCCGTTTAGTTCTCAGCGCCCAATATGCACCTTAGAGACGAGGAAACCAAGGCTCACAGTTTTTGACCCTTCCCCAGTTCACTAGGCGGGGTGTGGATTGAGCCAGCGTCGTAGCCCATAGCTGACTCCTCGGTTACTTCCGTGATTTTTCAGGCTGTCCTGAGACCCCTGTTACTCCACCCAGAGCCCTCAGATGGCTCAGGGAACCAAGTACTGTGTTACATAGCGTGACGTTCTGCATAAGATTTCATTTGACAAAAAGACTCTTCTATTCAAAAAGAAAGTTTAAAATTCCTCACTCTCCTTCGTGTTACCTTGAGTCCCGTGCTCACTGTGTGCTGGGCGCTGTGCAGGCCACTTACTCCGCCCTGACTCTGCGAGGAGTGGTGTGGCCATGAGGTGAGCGCACTGTGGTTCAAAGCAGGTAAGCCCTTGGCCAAGGTCATAAGCTAAGAAGAGGTGGAGTCCCCAGATTGGGCTCTGGCGGGGCTGCCGGTGGTGGTTGGCAGCACAGAGACCCTGCTGCCGACAGGTCTCACCAGGGGCTTCCAGTCAGCCCCTCCAACAGGCACAGCCTTGCCTGGAGGAGATGTGGCATCGCCCCCTAGTGGATACCAGGTATCATTGCAAGTTTTGGCTCCTGAGTCTTTTCCCAGTAGTGTGTGTGTGCGTGTGCGTGTGTGTGTGTTCGCGCGCGCGACTGCTTGTAGGCTCTTCCAGACTGTGTACCTTGATGCCTTCGTGTGTGAGAAACGTGCATCCCACAGAGTGAGAAGGTGCCCCGTGGCCAAGTTTTCAGTTTCCAGTGTCTTGGCTCCCGCTTCCTGCCTTGGGGAAAGTGAATGTCCTGTTTGTCCGTCTGTCTGTACAACTGTCTGCTGTTTCCCAGAGCTGCCTTAGGGCTCTGCAGGGGGACCAAGGAGCGTTACGACACATCCTTTGCTTGCCACGGTACTTACCCAGCCATTCATCACCTGGACTTAGACATGTCCAGTGGCAAGTGGGGAGCCTTGTAAAAATATTCTCTGTTCTTGCAGACGACATTGGATATGCCCAGGTGTGCATTTGTCTTATGACTTAGCCCTCAGCCCTGTTCCCCTTTGGAATTTTCATTGTAAACACTTGCCAAAGTGTCTAAAGCCTGCAGAGTCACTCAAAAGACCCCTGTCCCCCTGGTGGAAAGGGGAGAGTGGGGAGCCATTGATCACATGACCCAACCTGCTCTGAGACTCTGGGCAAACCTCCCACTGCTAAGCCTCGGGTTTCCCATCTGTAATCTGAAAAGTGTGGACTAGAAGAGTTTTTTTCAGGCTGGCTCTGTGGACCCCCAAAGTTCCTCAGACCACTCATAGTAGGGTCAGGGGAACAGAGCAAAAATTTAAAAGCCACGGGGCCAGACCCTCTAGGAACTTGATGAGCTCGGAATTCTAGGCTCTGTTGTTCTGCAGCCCTGAGCATCTTCTCTTCCAGGCTGGAGGATGGAGACAGAAGCAGTAGCTACCAGAAACGACATTTGGTTCAGCCTCACACATGTGAAATCTGGCTTGGGAAAGTCAGCTGAGTGCTGTAGGGAAAGCCCTTGGAGGGAGACGCTTCTACAAGTTGCAGGAATGTTTCTCATGCGCAACAGGCTTTTTCAGGTCTAAATATCCCCAGGCGCTTTGTGCTCCCTTCCTCCCTGGCTCGTACCCACGCGCACACGAACCTTCACATGATCCCTTCCTGCTCGGACCGTGAGTCGCCTTTCCAATGCCAGACTGAGCTCTCAGGCCTGGAAGTCACCGCTGCCCCAGGTTAAGGAAGGTTTCGCAGTAGACGGGACTGGAGCACTAGACAGGAAGGGCGCTGGTGTCTGAAAGCGCTGAGCTCGTAGAAGGCTGTGTATCTCGAGTGGAGGGAGAGGCCATGGATGGAGGGGGGTGGCGGCCCTGTCTGCAGTGTGGGCAGGGCAGGCACTTCCCTGAGACCATCGGACGGGGCTTAGGCAATCGTGAGACAGTGGAGGGACAGCAGGCCCAGCCCCGGTGACGTGTCCTCGTCGGGTGGACAGCCTGGCCTGCATCTCCCTGCTCCGGTTTTGGCCGAGTCATGTGGCTCTTGCCGATACCGAGTGGCTCCGAGTGGAGTCTGTCAGGAGGGGTGGAGAAGGGAAAGGCCCAGACAAGGATGCCAGGGTCCTGGGTTCGAATCCAGCGCTGCTCCGAAACCTTTCACAACTGGCTCTTCTCTTTAAGCTGTAAGTTCTCCATCCAGTAGAGAGACGGCTGGGACCCCAGTTCCTTCCAGCTGAGGCAGCCTGTGACCTGGGAAAGACGTGATTTTATCAGTCAGAGCTCAGCTCTCCTGTACTGTCAGCCTTCTCTCCCCACATCCCCCTCCCTCCCCTCTCAACTGTAAGAGTTCTGGGAGGACAGAGGGCACAGGCAGACGGACAGACAGGCTGCGGTCCAGATGTAATTCCACTCTAGAGTCCCCCCCTGCAGCCGTTGTGGTTCAGGGGGCTTTGGTCTTCGTACCCCTGTGGTGCCCTACAGAGGGGGTGCTCTTCCAGAGCCACAGGTGGCACTCTCCTGGGTGGGCACATCTTGGCCTGGCTGTGAGCCAGTCCTGCCACATCTGCTCAGACTTAAGTGGTCCACGGACCTGGGCAGACTTGGATTCCAGTTCTGCCTTCCCTCGTCCCTGGGCCTGGCTCCTTGTCTGGGAAACTTGGGTAGTGATGCTTCCTCTTGGAAGCACATGGTGGTTAAACAAGATATTTGTCAAGTGCTTCTCGTAATCCCTGGCACGCAGGGAGCTGTAAGGTGTGGCGGCAGGGGTGGTGTTAAAGGGGAAAGCTACAGAGAAGGCGCCCAGCCACGTGAGATGCAGAGCCTCGCCTTGGGAAGCGGTGCAGCCTAGGTTTTTGTTCTTTGAAGAGTGTATGTATTTCTTGAAATTGCCAGAAGAAGTCACTAAAACCATTGTATTATTCGGTATTTCAGGCTTAAGGAAAGGAGCTTGGAGGCATGGTACTGGTCTTACAAAATTATGTGATAATTCCGCTTTAAGAGCAAATTAGTTGTTCCGGGCAATTTTGAGAAACACATGAGGGAGAAGAAGCAGTTACAATTCCAGTACCCACATGGAACCCCTTTAACAATTTGCTGTTCTGAAAGCGCCTCTACAGCGGGGGCTTTTTGAGAGTCAGCCTCACTTTAAGAAATGGGGTTTTATCGAGCCAGAGCCATTGGTGACCTCTGCCTGGGCTGCTGATACCCAGCATCCCATCTGTGTGCCGTGGAGGGGGGGAGGTACTCAGCGGGATGACAGCACCTCTTTCCAGCTCCACGTTCAGTGACATCGTGTTGGTAGTTGATTGGCCACGGTGAGAGTATTCATATCATGGAAACTGGCAAACACTTCAAATCAGAGAGTTGTTTTTCAAGTTGGATCAGCGAGGCTTAGCATTGAGGGCAACGCAGTGAGTCAGTGGCAGAGCTGAGGTGTGAGCCCAGGTCAGGCTGACTTCAAAGCCAGTGCTTTTACTCCCTAGGTCATGCTGCCTTTGGTCTTAGCACATCAAGGTGTCCGTGCCTTGGATGATTTCCTTAGGATTTCCTCTGGAAGTGGAATTACTCCATCAAGGGAAGCATAATGCTGGGCTTGGAGAGTTTTTCAGAAAGTTGCAAAACCAGGCCTGCAGAAGAGGTCTCGGACCACTTCCTAACTGTTCCTTCTTTCTCTGTTTCCAGCTGTATGGAAGGCGGGCCCCCTGGGAGGACCCCGCCAAGTGGGTGATGGACACCTATCCTTGGGCAGCCAGCCCTCAGCAGCACGAGTGGCCTCCCCTCCTGCAGCTCCGGCCCGAGGATGTCGGCTTCGACGGCTACTCCATGCCTCGGGAGGGGTCAACCAGCAAGCAGATGCCCCCCAGCGACGCTGACGGAGACCCGCTGGTGAGTTCTCGGCTCCCAGAGCAGCTCGGCATTCACTGAGCACTTACTGTGTATTGGGCCTCATGCTAGCTAGGCGCACCGGAAATTGGGAAGTGACTGAGCCCCAGCCTTGCTTTGGAAGGCTAGACCTATCCCAAGATTTGGGATATTTTTGCCAATATTTTCTTCCTTGTTTTTAGTTTTTCACTTGTGTCTTTAACCCCTCTGAAATTTTTCAGATAAAAGATCAAGAATTTGATTTTTCTCCCTAAATGTCCCTACACCACTCTTCGCCCTCTGGTTTGAGTGCCAGCTTTATCATGTCTTGCCCAGTAGCCCAAGCCACGTGGTCAGGAGTTCAGGCAGGGAGAGGTTTGAGGGTGGGAGGGACTCATGGAGGAGAGGGCAAGGGGGCCTGAATGCGGGTCCCCTGGCCAGTGACGTGAGTTAAGCCTTTAATGCTGCCTGAGCACCTTTACTCCACTGTTGCTAAAGCAATAAAGGCCCTTTAAGAAAAACCTGGGTCAGAGATCATACCACTGCACTTCTAGAACTCTCTGCCAATGTAAGACCCATACGTAGGCATACTGCGAAATTAGACCTAATAAATCAAAAGCCCTATTAAAAGAAGGTTGAAGCACATATACCGGAACCTCCCATGGTTAAATGACCATTATCATGCTATAAATTCAACCCTGAGCTCTCTTGGCAACTAAGGCGAAAGGAAAAACACGGCAAAGAATATTGCTTGCATTACCTAATGAAAGAACATATTCATAAGAGATGCGGCAGGATTAAAAGACAGTTGACTTGCTGTTCTATCCCTAGTGACTAACTGCTTTGCTAGATAAAAAATAATAATAATAGGTGCTTTGGGGTTGTCTGCCACTCCTGACTGGTGGGATGCAGCTGTGGTCCTATTGAGACATTTTAAATGGGGATTTGATGTTAAATGGATTTATGGCTTGTATTACTAAGCACAACCTAATTTGCAGTGTTTACCACAGTCGTTTTCCAGAGGAAAGAATCAACCTGTAGAAGGCTATCTCTAACGTTAACCGTTCCTAAAAGCCACAGTCATGGAACTGTTTTTGTGGGTTCAAGCGCATGAACTCTAACTTACGTAAAGGTAGAATTTAGGACATCTAGAGGAAGGAACGGCCAGCTCAGCCCTGGACAGTCTTTTCTTAACCAGGGATATTCGTGTCGCTGCCTAAACACAGAAGGCATTTAGGTAAGACCCGGGGTTCTCTGAATCGTTACACAGAACCGTCTTTCCAACCTCAGGCTCCCAGAAGTCAGCTATGCCAGCCCAGCTCCCTCTACTTACCAAGTTACGTACTTGGTGTTTCCCCCAAGTCCCGTTCTCTCCGCCCAGGACCACAGGTGTCTGCTACGATAGCCCTCTTGTTAACTGATCTCTCACTCTCCTGAGACTGAGGCCTCCAGGAGGGCAGGACTGTCTTGTTTTTATTCCAGACCATGTATTATGGGTACACAGGGAATGTTTGATGAGTGAATGAATAATCCTGGCTGCGAAGGATTTTTCTTTGGACTTCCGCTCTACCCCTTCCCAGTTGCAGGCATGCAGATGGACACCAGATGGTGGTGCATCTGTGGTTGGCCCACCCAGGCCCACTCTGCTAGGCATCCTGAGGGGCGGCCAGCCAGGGGGCAGCTGGACTTCACACCCAGCTGCACCAAGTCTGAAGATAGCTCAGAGAGACCCTATCTTCCTAATTTTGCTAGATAAAATATAAAATACATACACACACAGTTTATAGTTGTAAATAAAATTAAAGTATTGATAGTTTTCAGTTCCCCATCTCCCCCTTGAACACAAATGACCAATAGACTGTAGACCAGGGAAGATGCAAGAACACTGTCTTTAAACTCTTAAGAGAAATGACGGTGATGATGATAGCAGACTTACCTCATTTATTGAACAGTTACTATGTGCCAGGCCCTCTCCTAAGGGTTGAATACACACCATGTCGTTTAATTCCCTACTTCAGCCCTATGGGATGGGTACTGCCGTTTTCTCTATTCTGTGGATGAGAAACTGGTGGCTCAGATACATTAAATAATTGCCCAAAGGTTTCTGAATTGGAATCCAGGCCTCCCGGTGCTCTGAGGCTCTGCTTTACTGATGCTATCCTCCGCCTCCCCATGGAGACCTTGACAGGAGCTGGAGCCCAGGTGACTCCAGGCTGCGCTCTGGCCAGAGCCAGGACTACAGGTGGGCTCGATGCTCATCGAAGGGAGAGCCCTGTGCCTCGAGGTCAGCGTTGCTGGGGCGCTTGGCTGGCATCTCACCCAGGCTGAGGGCTATATTTGAGTAAGGTGCCCCTCCCAAGTAAAAAATATATACACATTATCTTTTAGAGGATTTTGTATTTTCAGTGATCTGCATGTATGAATCCACACCGTAACGTTAGAGGGCAGGTATAATTATTCACATGCGACCAGTGAAGAAACTGAGCTGTAGCGGTTAAGTCACTGGCCCGAGGTCATGCAGCTAGTAAGGGGTGGAGCCAAGACTTGAACCCTGGAAGCCTGGCCGAGGGCCCGTGCCCTCGTCCACCGCGGGCCACAGTCCCCAGGGTGAGTCTAGAGGACGTGGCGTGAGCTTTGGAGAGGCCAGGCGCGGCCAGCCGACCGGACCGGAAGCCATGTCGCGGTCTCCGCTCTTTCCCCAGATGAACATGCTGATGAGGCTGCAGGAAGCTGCCAACTACTCCAGCCCCCAGAGCTATGACAGCGACTCCAACAGCAACAGCCACCGCGACGACATCCTGGACTCGTCCCTGGAGTCCCCTCTGTGACGGCCGGACCGCGGGGCCTGCCCTCCTGAGCCAGCCCCCGGCCTCGGCGCGAGTGCCGCGCGAAGACCCGGACCCTCCTCGTCCTCCAGCCTCGACCAGGGTGCAGGCACCCCGGGCCAGCCGCCTCGGGCCCGCTTCCTTCACGGGGAGAACCGCACCATCTTCTGTGTCAATTATTGTCCTGCCTTGTTGCTGTGACCTTCCTAAGACACCGAAGGATACTTCTCGGGAAAGGACCATCACCGTTGAAATGAAAAGGGTTTTAAACAAAAAAGCCAACCCACTTGAAGCTCTGAAACCAAACAGCATCCTGCCCTCAGCGGCCCAGAGACAGAAGAGATTAGAGCAGAGCTGAAAGCGGAGACAGCAGGGCTTCCTCCGCGCACAGACCCTGCAGCTCCAACCCCGCCGCCGCCCTTCCACCACACCGGCCACACAGAGATCCAATGCCAGCCGGGGCCCTTGCTTTGGTCACACTCAACAAACTGCAGAGCCGCATCGCAGGAAAAACTTAGGAAAAACAAATCGTGCTTTCTCTTTGGTTTGTTTTTTAAATGGTGCTCTCCTTACCCGAGAGGTATTTTGCCTGTTCCAGTTCCTCCCCCGCCTTTCAGACCCATCAGCCTCTGGTTCTTCCATAAGTGAGAGCGAGGCCAAGCGGATGTGGCTATAAACGCAGAGCTGCATGTGTCTGTCTCCTTCTCGTACAGAAATGAATCAGGTCTTATTCCTGCTAACACTGTGTACAGTGAGAATTGGTCTACCTTGGCGAACCGATCACCCCTTTGAAAATGAGGTTGAGTTTCTCCCTTTCTGACTCTTTTGATTTTGAAGACTTTTTTCCCCTCTCCTTCCCCTCATGGTCAGAATCCATCCTTTGGTGAACGTGAGAACCGCAGGAGTTGGCTTTTGGTTTGGTCCTGCTGAGTTTTGGTTTTCAGTTGTCCATCCTCACAGTTCTGCACACTCGCTGCCTCCTGCTGGGGCCGGGGTCGCTGTGCCCTTGACAGTGGACCAGGACCCCGTCCTCAGCACGTGGGTGAGCGGGACCTTGCCTTTCCTCCTCGTCCTCGAGGCTGCAGGACACACGTTGACACCTCCAGCATGCCAGCCCCGACCTCAGGTGGGGTGTGAGGTCACCTCGCAAAACACTTGCACTTTCCCCAGAACCAACGTGACGTCACACAAGTCAACAGGTGGAGGCAGCTGCTCCCTTCCAGAAGCTCTGGCCTCCGGCGGACGAGCCTTGCCTGACCTCTTCGGTGCTGACCTTCCCAAAGCGATGCCTTAACTGGTTTTGTACTCACCGTGTTCATTGATGAGTGTCGTGCCTGCCTGGGGTCTGTTTTTCTGTTTTCCCCATCAGAGCAAACAGGGCTAACAAGTCATCTACTCACTAGAAGAACTCAAGCTAATGTGACTTTTCTCATCCAAAAGACTCATTCGTGTGGATGTGTGACTGTGGGAAAAAGAAAAAGGAAAAAAAAAAAAGATCTTTTTGTTTTTAGGTTCTTATCAGTCTCCAGCTAACGCCCTGACTTGATGACGATCTGTCTTGTGCAGGAAGAGGCAAAAGTTCCTACCATGTTACATGACATTGTTGAGCCCGTGCTCTGCTCGTACGTGTCTTCAGCATACCGGTATTTTCTCTACGGAGTGTGGTCAATCTTTGAGTCGTTTGTTTCTGTTTTATTTTTATCGGACCCCCATGGGGGGAGTCTCTGTTAATGATCAGGGGTTTTACTCCATTTTTTTTACATTTCTATTTCCAAAGGTCCCTCTCTCAACATCTTTTATTTTCTTAACCACAAGAGCTTGACCTGAAACCAGTCACATTACATTGGATGACACCATTTGCTTCCTCTTTGAAAGGAAAAGGGGAATGTGTCTCTCTAACAGGTGAATGGAAAACCTCTCAGCGTGCTCTTTTCTTTAATCTCAGTAAACTCAGACTCTATTCTGCTAAGCCTTCCTTAGTCATCTGGGTGTGTGAGTGTGTCTTGTTCTGTTTTGTTTTTCATAACCTGTTTAAAGCATATATTTAGCCTGTGACCTCAGGGGTCAGTCACACCCTGAGCCTTCTGGTAAACCTGAAGAATGGTCCTTCTCAATTTGTCTCCCAGCAATGACCTTACACGCTCATACTGTGAATTTGGGAGGAGGTGAAATGGACTTCTCCTCATGGGCTGTTTTCCCGGTCACCTTGTGAGTAGACACCTGCCAATATCCTTTGAAACGTATTTTGGTTTTGGTTTTGTTTTTGTTTTTTTTTTACAGCACCCTCTTTTCTCTTTCTTTTCTCCCCCGTCCCACAGACTTCCCTCCCACCGGGTCCAGGCTCAGCGCCGAGACCTCTGTCCCTGGTGCTGCCTGACAAGTGAACGGTGGTTTCAAGGAGTGTAGCCTTGTTCGAGTCACAACTCGGGGTCTTTCCTACAGTTTCCGGAAGCAGGGTTGTCTGATATGCACATTTCTTACTTTGGTCCTGTTCTGCTTTTGTGTCGCTCACCTTTGACAAAGTGACTGTGCTCATTTAGGGCTCTGTCCGAAATGCTTCCACTTTGCCTTTTTCTACAGTTAGGCTAATTTTGAAAATGTATGAAATTCTATGCAACATTTGTGTTGAGTTACCAATGGAAGCCAAAAGTTTTCTTTCCGAACTGCCGAGAATTTTACAGGCCGTAAGTGAGATGGGAATTCCCTTTAGTTTAAGGTGGTGGGTGGGCAGGGGGGGACACGGAACGAGACTTGCCTAGACCTTTGTTGTATCTTGGGGACATATTTTATTGTTGATGCTTAAACTTCAAAATTCTGTGTATTCGAATTTGATAATGGCGAATCTACTTCAAAAGGAGAAAATAATCCAACTTTGTGGATACGAAATGGAAGGTTTGCTGTTTTGATCTAGTTATTTCCAGTGGAGCAGTTTATGAAATATGTTCTATAAGATGTACATTTTTTCATTGTAACATAGAAATTGTAAATAATTGATTAAAGTGCTGCATTTTGATGAATTTTTTCTAGCCATTTTTAAAGAGAAAACTAGGAATTGAGTATTTTGTGTACGGTATGTTTCCGTCCTCCCTCCCCGTCCGCCGTCCCTCCCTATTTAATTTTCATTTGTCATGAGGTTTTTGGATTTGCCAATGATCTGCCGGAGATCATGCCCCACATCATAGAGAATAAAGCTGATGATTGTACCAGTCTTAAATTATTCATGATTCAATAAAATTGATGCTTATTTATTCAGATTAGTGGTTTGGCTTTTCTGTGCTAGAGAACGTCCTCGTCGGAGTTCAGTTTCATGCCGGGAGGAAGTCATTCTTATTTGGATGCAGGAAACACAGTGAGAGCTCCCCAAAATCTGCAAACCCATCTTTGCTGCTGTGTCATCGGCATCCTACCTCTTCCCAGTTCCTTGCCTCAGTTATTGCCCGTGTGGAGCTTCTTAGCAGTGCAGCACTTTGTGCTCCTCCCAAACTTTGAGTCACTGGGGATCTTGTGGAATTGCAGATTCTGATTCAGCAGGTCCAGGCTGGGACCTGCAGTTCTCAATTTCTAAGACGCTCCTGGGTGAGGCCAACACTCTAGGTCCTAGAACACACTTTGAGGCAAGCTCTATCTATCAGTATCCAGCCACCCCTCACCCCCCAGTCGACCCCTTGGCACAGGAAAGATTTTTTTTTTTAATGTATTGAGTACCTACTAATTGCTAGGTGCTTTCCCAAGTGCTCTGATATAATCTACAAAATTACCCAGAGGAGGTAAATATCCTTACTCCCGTTTTACAGGTGAGAGGAAAAACAAAGACAAAAACTCAGGCTCAGAGAAAACAACCTGCCAAGGATCCTGCAAGCTAAGAGTTTCAGCCCCGTATTCCAACCCCAAATCCTGCCTCTCATCTCAGGGGCCCCCTTCCGCATTGCAGCTGATATCCACTGCAGAGCATAGGCAGTGGGAGATGACATCATATCTTAACCTTCACTTTTACCAGAACAACAAAAACTGTAAAGGCTTGGTTTGAAGTGAGGCCTGTGGGGTCACTGTGAAATTGATCCGACCCAGCTGGCTCAACTGCTGGTGATGTGAAATGTCCAACTCAATGTAGCACACAGCAGTGGCCCAGCCAGGAGGCAGGTGAAGAATCCAGACGTTGAGAATAGGCAGTTTTTAATGCCTGTCAAAAAAAAAATGAAAGGGAGCTGGTACAATGGTGTGGCAACTAGATATCCTGAATTTCCAAGGTTTTCCACATCAAATATTCCACCCCTACGTTTATACAATGAAATATTACTCAGCCATCAAAAGGAGCAAAATAGTGCCATTTGCAGAGACATGGATAGATCTAGAAACTGTCATACAGAGTGAAGTAAGAAAAAAATATCATATAATATTTCTTATGTGTGGAATCTAGAAGAATGGTGCAGATGAACTTATTTGAAAAGCAGAAATGGAGACACAGATGTAGAGAACAAACTTATGGATCCCAAAGGGGGAAGGGGTGTGGGGTGAATTGGGAGGTTGGGATTGACATATACACACTACTATGTATAAAATAGATAACTAACGAGAACCTGCTGTATAGCACAGGGAACTCTACTCAGTGCTCTGTGGTGACCAAATGGGAAGGAAATCTAAGAAAGATGGGATACATGTATACGTACAGCTGATTCACTTTGCTGTACAGCACAAACTAACACAACAATGTAAAGCAATTTTACTCCAATATAAAGATGTTAAAAAAAAATAAAGAATATTCTTCTTCCCAATCCATTTTCTTAAGATATTCTCTCCCTTGACCATAAAAAGAATTTATGTAAAAAAATAAAACATAAAAAAGCAAGAACTATAGAAAGCATCATATGTAATGTATTTAATGCTAAAATGTTGAATGTGTTCCCTTTCAGATTAGGAGACAGATAAAGATGCCTCCTTTCATCAGGTAACATCATAGTAGAGAACCCCAGTCAGCACAGAGAAGCAAGAGAAGTAAATTCTGAAGATTGGAAAGGAAGAAATTGGACTGTCTTTACTTACAGATAGCATTATGTACTTAGGTCATCCACAAGAATTCACAGATAAATGATTAGAAATAATAAGTTGAAATTTTTTTCTGGATACAAAGTCAGTACATGGAAATCTATTGAACGTCTATATGCACCTAAATTTTTTTAAATTTAAAAATACCAATTTCAGAGCATCAAAAATATCGAATACCTAAGAATAAATTCAATGTAAGAGAGGCAAGACCTCGGAATTCCCTGGAGGTCCAGTGGTTAGGACTCCGTGCTTCCACTGCAGGGGCCACGGGTTTGATCCCTGGTCAGGGAACTAAGATCCTGTAAGCCACGCGGCACGGCCCAAAAAAAAAAAAAAGATGGACAAGACCTCTGCGTAGAAATCTATAAACCATGGGGAGAAGTGAAAGACCCCAGATATGGAGGAATATGTGATGTGTATGGATTAGGTGACTCAATGTGAAGATGTCAGTTCCTCCAAAACGGTCTAGAGAGTTGATGCAAGCCCACTCAAAAGCCCGACATAATTTTTATGGAATCGACAAGATGGTTTTACAATGTATAGTGAAACGCAAAAGGTGAAGTATAGCCAACTACTGAGCCTGCACTCTAGAGCCTGCGAGCCACAATTACTGAAGCCCGCGCGCCTAGAGCCTGAGCTCCGCAACAAGGGAAGCCACTGCGATGAGTAGCCTACGCACCACAATGAAGAGTAGCCCCCGCTCACTGCAACTAGAGGAAGCCCGCACGCAGCAACGAAGACCCTATGCAGCCAAAAATAATAAATAAAAATTTGTAAAGAGTATTAAAAAAAAAGAAATAGGGTATTTTCAGATGTAATTAATGACGAAGAAGTTATACTGGAGTAGGGTGACTCTATGCACTATGCCTAGTGTCCTTATAGGAAGATAACCTAAGGATATGAGGGAAGAGGCCCATGCAAAGGTGGAGGTGGAGATGGGAGCTGTGCAGCTGCAAACACCCCAAGGATGGATGCTCCTTGCTTCCACCAGAAGCTGGGGAGAGGCAAGAGAGGATTCTACCCAGAGTCTCAGAGAGAGCACTGCCCTGCTGACACCTTAGTTTCAGATATCCAGCCTCCAGAACTGTGAGAGAATAACTCTGCGGTTTTAAACCTGCCAGTTTGTGACACTGAGTTATGGCAGCTCTAGGAAACGCATACAGTTACATACCCAATGTATACATGTATGCACCGAGAAATATGGACACAAACGTTCACAGCAGTTATCACGTTCATTATAACAAAACCTGGAAACAGTCCACAGGTCCACGGACAAAATTGTGATGTCCGTCTCCTCCAGCAGTGAAAATATTTGTGGGTGGATGTTGAGTGAGTGCTGAGCGAAAGCAGCCGAACCCAAACTGAGGCCAAATGTGTGATTCCATTTACGTAAAGCTCACCTGCCGTCAGGTGTGGGCGCGTGTGTAGGTCATAAAACTAGAAGGAAAAGCAAGGAGGACGGGGCAGTGGTCAGGAAGGATAAGAGGCTCTGGGTTGCTGGTGGTGTCCTATTATGCGACTCGGGTGGTGATTTCATGAGCAGCTGCTTTGTCATAGATCACTAAGCTGTATATCTTCGTGCACTTTGGTCTGTGCGTGTTATACTTCAAAATAAGGATTTTACAAAGTAAATGCTACCCCAGGCTGCCCGCCTGGCCACCACACCCAATGAGTGCTGCAGGGCAGCCGAGAACACTCCTGCCCGTGAGCAGACTCAGCTTCCCAAGTCCGTAAACCAAGGACACCGTTTGCGTCCACCTCGACACTAACTGATGTGTGAGCTTGGATGCGTTAATGCCAGTTCCCTATGCCTCAACCCCCTCTGAAGTAAAATGAGGCTAAACCAGCTGTGTCTTGCAGGATTCAGGGAGGCAATGCGTCCAGAGGGTTCCTGATGCCGTGAAGTACTCACTCCATCTCCCTCATCCTCCCAGCTCTGGCTCCTCTGGCTGTGCAGTCTCTCCAGTGTGTCAAAGGACAGAGCTGCTCGGCCTCAGATGGGGGAATTGGGTCCCATAGGGGAGGATGCAGAGAGGTGAGTCTGGACTCCAGACAAGGGGAAATCGTCCTAAAGGCTGCTAGTACGCTCCCCATCACCATGGGAGTCCAAGCACAGAATGGAGGACCACCTGACAGCAGCAGCGGAGGGATCCCAGCCCTGGTTGGCAGGTGAGTTCCAGTAGTCTTTGGAGCTCTGCTTGCCTGGTAGGATCACTTCAGACAGGGCATAATGGAAAGAGCACTGGAGTCTAGAGACCTGAGTTACTGGCTCCTATCCTGGCTGCCTCCTTCAGACAAGTCCCACCTACTCTCAAGGCCATAGTTTTCCCATCTGTTTAATGAAAGGATTGGACTAGCTCAGTGGTTCCCTAATATGGCTGACCACCCCGAGCCCAGGAAGCACGTTAGAAACAGACTATGGCCCCCCTTTAGCCCTGGAGAATCAGAAGGAGCTGGGGACTGCCGACTTCTCCCAGCTCCTTCCATTCCAGGGTGCAATTACGGGCAGCCCTTTCTACTCACAGTGGCCACGAGGGGGCAGGAAAGCCCAAACAATGCCAATCCTCCACTGGGATGGACGTGCCTTTCTTGGCAAAATTTCCACCCTCTCTCTCTCTCTCCCTCCCTTCCTCCCCGCTCCCCTCCATGCCCCCACGCCCCCTCCCCCCCCCCCCCGCCATATTACCAAACAAGGATTGGATATGATCCTCAGACAATTGAGTGTAGTATTTTCCCTTCTACCCCATGCTTGGAGGATGAAGCTGCATTCCCTAATAAATGGAATATGGAAAGGAACTGACGTGTGTCAGGCATCTTGTTAGGCCAAAGAATTTGCCTTCATGGATTCCTGTGACCTGCATAACAATTGTGTGAGTGGGTATCATCATCCCCACTCTATAGACTGTTAAGGGACTTGTACAAGGTCTCGCTAATTAGGGACAGAGTAAGGATCTGAACTCAGGGCCCAGTCAGATTCCAAAGCCTGGAGTCTCTCCTATACCACATGGTGCCCTCCAACTGCAGTTGCTGAAATGCTTACATCCATAACCTCATTGCTGGTCCACCTTGGCCCTGCACGTTAGGCCCAAGAAGGCATAGTTGCATTCACAGGAGGATGCAGATGAGAGAGGGGAAGGAAATTGTCCCCAAACACACCTGAGCTGACAGTGCCACCAGAACAAGAGCCCAGGTGCCCTGGCTTCCTTTCCTGGGCAGCTAGGGAA
Organism: Pseudorca crassidens; assembly: GCF_039906515.1. Classification (NCBI taxonomy): domain Eukaryota; kingdom Metazoa; phylum Chordata; class Mammalia; order Artiodactyla; family Delphinidae; genus Pseudorca; species Pseudorca crassidens. The sequence continues at coordinate 36,337,171 of NC_090304.1, read as the reverse complement.
GCAGCTAGGCACACAGGCTCTGGAGTCCTACAGAATGGGTTTCAATCCCAGCTCCCCCATGCATAAGCTGCGACCCTGAGGAAGTTGTTACTCCCTGAGCCTCAGTTTGCTCATCTGTAAAATGAACATGAAATATCCACCTGTAGTAGTTGCTGTGTCCTTCTCAGCATCCATCATCCTCTCTTCCTAACTAAACCCTGATGGTGTGCAGGCCTCTACCCATCCCCGCAAGGTCGTGTGACTCGAGGAGGCTGACCCCCATCCCCAGGTCCAGGGTGGAGTCAATGGTCTAATGTAAAACCCAGTCTGTTTCCTAGGGGATGGGTCAGGAATAGACCTATGATGAGGTTTGTGGGAAAGTCTTTGGGGAAGGGGTGACTTCTGGGAGAGTTTATCTCTTAAGAGGGATCCTCAGGGGAGAAACGCTTCCTCTTCCTCTGACTATCGTCGTGTCTGAAAGGTGACCTCCAACCTGGTGCCACCGCCTCGAGACCAGCCTGGGGCTGAAGCAGCGAGGAGGCGGGCAGAGCAGAGATGGAACTGGATCCTGTCGTCCAGCCAGCGACTCGTCTGCGGCAGGAGTCCACTCTCCCTCTGGATGCCCAGTTAAATGAGATAATGCGCGGAGTCTGCTGAGTCCAGGTTTCTGTAACTAGACACTGGGAGGGAGCCTGGAGGGTACTTGAGGGACGTACCACCTGCTGAGACAAGCTCTGTAAACCGCTGAGCGCAGCACCTGGCGGCAGCAAGCACTAAACCAGTAGGAGCTCCTTCTCCCCTGGGGGTTGCCTGTCCACCACAGACACCAGGGTGAAGGCCTGGGCCACTCTGTGCAGTGTAGGGTGCTGGCCAAGACCTTGTGCTCTGCAACTGGCCTGCCTGGGTTTAAACCGCAGTTGTTTTAAACCATGCCTGGGTTTAAACCCCGGTAAATCCACTTACTAGATGTGTGACCTTGGGCCGGTCACTTAACATTTCAGTGCCTCTGTTTCCCCACCTGTAAAATGGAGGTGATAATAACAGGACCTACTTCTTGGGGTTATTGTGAGGATTGAATGAGTTGAGACCTGTGAGGCTCCGAGAACAGCGTGTGGCACGTTGTAAGTGCTCAACAAACGTTAGCTGCTATTGTCATATTTGTTCTGAAAAGGTTAGCAAGATCTTAGGTTGGAATTTTTTGGGGCCTCCTGCCTAGTGAGGCCAAATATAGTTCGTTACCTGTGATGGAAGTGCTCCCAGAGTTACCAGAAAGGGGACCTCTTCCAGGGTCCGAGAGTGGGCTCTTGTCTAACACTCGGAAATGAATTGTCCAAGGAGACACATGTCCTGACAAAGCAAAAGACTTTACTGGGAAGGGGCGCTGGGCGGAGAGCAGCGGGTAAGGGAGCCCAGGAGAACTGCTCTGCTATGTGGCTGTGGCTCGTAGTCTCAGGGTTTATAGTGGTGGGGTTAGCTTTCCGGGTTGTCTCTGGACAGTCGTCTTGCTAGTGCCCATATTTGGTCTGACGCAGGTCCTTCCTGGTGGCGCACATCTCTCGGTCGACATGGATTCTAGCGTGAGGGTTTCTGGGAGGTTGGCAGGACATATTATGGGCTGGCATCTCCTCCCTCCTTTTGTTACCAACCAGGGTTCTTGGCCTTCCCCAATCAATACAAGTTGACTAGGGGCCAGACAAGAAATTCAGGCAAGGCTTTACTGGGGCCCCTGCTGCAGTGGGGGAACGAGAACAAACCACAGGTTCCCTTGCTTTCTCGCTCCCCAAAAGGGGGCAAGTTTGTTCCTTATACGGGATGAGGGTAGTGGTGCGTCCAGGGGTCGGGCCAGAAGGGTGGCTTAGGTGTTTTGCCCACCCCTTAGGTGGTGTTGTGTGCAGGGGTCATGCGCAGTACCTTGCTTTTGCTCCTGACACCCTATTTTTGTTCCAGGCTCTTCAAAGGTGGCAGTTGGGTTTTTTGGTCTCTGTATCTTTTGGGTCCAGAATTTGCCCCAACTGGGCATGCACACAGCTATTTTTAATGCCATGTAGTTTCTTTGTATTTTGTTGCTGGAGGAGAGGTGTGTCCATGTGCAAGCATTGCAGCACTGCAGCAAAGGGTCCCAGGTCCCAGCCTGTCTCACTTTTGGCCTCTCCCAAATTCTCCCAGCTAGTTTTCAGCAGCAGCGCTGCCTTCCTTACCGAGACCTCCTGTTGTGAGACAACTCATGCAAGGGGTTATTATTGTGCTTGGCCAGGGTGGGCAGTTTCAGTCAATGGTTCCCTAGCATTAGGAGACCTGGGTTCCAGTTCAGACACTGCCATGAATTTGCTGTGTGACCTTTAGAGAAACATTTCCATCTCTGGGCTCAGGATGGTCAGCTGTGCAACAAAGGCAAACATGCCTGTGAGATCTCTTTAACTGCTGACCTCTTCCGTTGTTCCCTTGGCGTGTCTTTGCTCTGCATCCTGATGTGGGTGAGCCGTGGACCAGCCTCAAGCACCAGGTCAGTGGAGGAGCTTGGCAGGTATCTGTGGGTTCGAATCCTTCCGCCCCCTGCTGTCTGGCAGATGAACGAGGAAGTCCTGGGTCCACAGTGAGGTGCAATCTGTTGTGATGCAGCTGCCGTCTTGAAATTCTTCCTAAATTTTGAACAAGGTGCGCTGCATTTTCATTTTGCACTGGATCCTGCAGATTATGTAGTGGATCCTGGTTTAGATTCACGTGCCTGAGTCCTATGTCCATTCATCGAGCTGCGTATGGGGGACAGCCAGCCACACCCAGACCACATCGACCAAGAGCAGGAAGAACTGGCTCACTAAAGGCAAATCGAAGCATTGTAACCAAGAGAAGGGAATGATTGCCACGTGGGCAAAATTAGACAGGTGTCCATACCAACATGGAAGTGGGAAAGTTCCAAGGATGTGGGGAAACTCTGTGCTGTCCAGTCTGAACCTCCACAGTGTGTGTGTCTCTGGAGAGCATCACACAACCGTATTAGTAATACTCAACCCTTTCCCGTGCCAGGCACTGTGCTAAGCATGTTATATGCACTATCTCGTTTCATCCTCAGAGTGACCCTATGACATGGGTATTATTAACCTATCGCTAATAATAAGTATGATTAAGTTAATGATTATTAAGTCAATAGTAAGTATTATTAACTTAATGTTAAGAGACATCGTCTCTTCCACCTGTAATGGGACAACCAGCTAAGGAGTGCCACCCACACTCCCTCGATGGACACAGTGCATTGAGAAGATCCCCCAACCCCGTGTTCCCGGCAGCCCTGTGCCTCCCCTTCACGGTCCCCATCGCTCCACTGCAACGGGCTGTTACCTGTGTCTCCTCCACACATGGTGAGCTGGAGGCATACTGATTCCACCGTGGGGTTCTAGCACCTGGCACAGAACTTGGCTCCTATCAGTAAAGGTGATAAGGACAGAGAATAAAGAAAGACAGAAGGAAATGCAGACGTTTAAAGGGCTCAACATGGGAATTCCCTGGCAGTCCAGTGGTTAGGAACTGAAATCCCACAAGCCGCATGGTGTGGCCAAAGAAAAGAAAGGACTCGACGGGGAGAAAGTGAGGTAGAAGGAAGCCAAGCTCGAGGAAGTTCAGAAGGTAAACACCCTAGGTGTGCACATGAAATAAAGTTACATCAGCAAGGATGGAAAAATGCTTACAAATGAAGACCAGCGGAAAGAAACAGACCTAACTGCATCAGATTGATGACAGAACTTTGTACAATTTAGTGGAATATAATCTTATATTTACATGTAGGCATGCTGATGGTGGTGCTGATGTAGTCATTCCGGTACTGTTTTGTGAGTAATGTATGTAGGTTAAAGCAAATATATTGTATGGGGTAACAATAATTCTCACATAGGGTGAGTAAAGGGGGATGAAGATATGGAATGGGAAGAAAAGAAGAACCCTATGCTGATGTAGATGATGAGCGTGATCTCTCTGTCTCTCTGTCTCTTTCTCCTCTAAGGGCATGGAAGCAATGATATTACAGTACAAATCAACACCCTTAGCCACCAGATCCTGATAACTAAATACCATTCCCCATTAAAAAATAAACCTGAGCTTCTTAGAGAAGTGGCTGATTCCACGTATGGGGCAGAAAAATTACAAGGTGAGCCTGGAAACTCTGGTTGTCCCAGAAAGCATGGAGGCGCTTAAGAGCTACTGGAGACATAGCTGAGGGACTCCCATTAGCTGAGTCTGAGATCACTGAGCGTCCAAAAGAATAATGGTGGTGATGCGTCATAACATAATTGAATAAACTAAACATCGTGGGTCCACGGGGATAACAAAAGGGTAAGGATGCCACTCAGAGGTGCACCGCTCAGCCTCAGGCCTCCCTCTTTTGTCAAGCAGGCATAAAGGGATAGTTTGAAAGAACCTGGGGAGACAAAGGTGAGGAACAGTTCTGCATACATAATATTATGAAGTAGAGACTTCATGGTGAGAGAGGAGGCATGAAGCATTTTTCTAAAATGGGAAATTGCACTTAAATTCCAGATTTCCCACTTCCCCCAGGCAATCTGACCACTTCCCACGTGGTAACAAACAGCTGGACGGAGCAGCAGTCTTTTAGGCGGGCTCCAGAGTCCCCACCAGTCCTGGCCCCCTTCAGTATGTGTCACCTGCCTGATCCCTGAAAGCATCTGCATTTATGACCACTAGTTACTAATGAAACTTAAAAGCTTTTGCACAGCAAAGGAAACCATAAATAAGACCGAAAGACAACCCTCAGAATGGGAGAAAATATTTGCAAATGGAGCAACTGACAAAGGATTAATCTCCAAAATTTACAAGCAGCTCATGCAGCTCAGTATCAAAAAATCAAACAACCCAATCCAAAAATGGGCAGAAGACCTAAATAGACATTTCTCCAAAGAAGATATACAGACTGCCAACAAACACATGAAAGGATGCTCAGCATCATTAATCATTAGAGAAATGCAAATCAAAACTGCAATGAGGTAGCACCTCACACCAGTCAGAATGGCCATCATCAGAAAATCTAGAAAAAAAAAAAAATCTAGAAACAATAGATGCTGGAGAGGGTGTCGAGAAAAGGGAACCCTCTTGCACTGCTGGTGGGAATGTGAATTGGTACAGCCACTATGGAGAACAGTATGGAGGTTCCTTAAAAAACTACAAATAGAACTACCATATGACCCAGCAATCCCACTACTGGGCATATACCCTGAGAAAACCATAATTCAAAAAGAGTCATGTACCAAAATGTTCACTGCAGCTCTATTTACAATAGCCAGGAGATGGAAACAACCTAAGTGTCCATCATCAGATGAATGGATAAAGAAGATGCGGCACATATATACAATGGAATATTACTCAGCCATAAAAAGAAATGAAATTGAGTTATTTGTAGGTGGATGGACCTAGAGTCTGTCCTACAGAGTGAAGTAAGTCAGAAAGAGAAAGACAAATACCATATGCTAACACGTATATATGGAATCTAAGAAAAAAAAATGTTATGAAGAACCTAGGGATAAGATGGGAATAAAGACACAGACCTACTAGAGAATGGACTTGAGGATACGGGGAGGGGGAAGGGTAAGCTGGGACAAAGTGAGAGAGTGGTATGGACATATATACACTACCAAACGTAAGAAAGAGAGCTAGTGGGAAGCAGCCTCATAGCACAGGGAAATCAGCTTGGTGCTTTGTGACCACCTAGAGGGGTGAGATAGGGAGGGTGGGAGGGAGGGAGACGCAAGAGGGAAGAGATATGGGAACATATGTATATGTATAACTGATTCACTTTGTTATACAGCAGAAACTAACACACCATTGTAAAGCAATGATACTCCAATAAAGATGTAAAAAAAAAAAAATTTCTCTTTCTTAGACCTAGAGCATCCAGCCACCACTATGTGTCATGCAGATGCCTCTTCTTTATCTCCCATTCTGGGGAAGAGTACGTTGTCATTATCATGCAGAACAGGAAGAGGAGCAGATAGAATTGGAGTGCGACCTTTCCCGAGAGACAAGGAGTAGAGTTTTCCAGAAAGTCAGTGGAAGTCTTCCTGGTTCATGTATGAAGAGGGCGGCTCTTTTGAAGGGAGGCCAAATGTAATGATGGGGTGGAGTTGAGAAGCAGTGTTAGGACCTAGGAGAAGGGTTTGAGTTCTGAGATGCTGCAAAAGACATTGGGGGTTGTCCACCCCATAGTTACCCTACCCTTTTGACTAATAGAACCCCAGTTTCGTTCAGGCAACAATGTACACAACCACAGAGAGTGAACCACAATTGGCCTTAGCCAAATTGGCAACTCCTTTGCTTGTGATGGGTCAGGACATGGGCCTGGATCCAGTTCTGTCCAGTGAGACAGAAGGTGTCTGCTGAAGCGTTCTGGGAAGGATTTCCTCCAAGATAAGAGATTCATGTGGTACAAAAGCTCCCTTTGCCATTGTCCTTGTGGCTTCCTGTTGTGGATCTATCATGTGAAGAAGTGATGACTGGAACTGCAACAGACATCTTGCCACCCCTGAAAAAAAACCAAAAACTCAAAAGCCAACATCTAAGGAAGGTTGAATAGAAGGATGAGAAGAGCATGGGTCTTGATGAAGCGTTGATGGACAAATAAACTCTAGGCTGCCCTATATCCTGTTCCCATGAACTAGGGGAAACATCGTGTTTGGTGTACAGCTTACGTCTTCCACCTTTAATGATTCCATCCTTCAAAAAGCATGGTGGGGGTGGAGAATCTAGGGACAAGGCAGTAAGGGAAGTATGGCCTGGTCCATATTCACACCTCTACTGATGCCCATGGAGAAGTGGCAGCGTCCTGTTGGGATGAGGGGTCCAAGAGTCCTAAACAATGATGAGCAAAAAGATGAGTGGTCACCCTCAGGGCTGCTGGAAGTTGTAGGGGAGTCATGGCTCCAGGAAACACTGCCAAACATACAACTTGGAAAGAACTTAAGAGGAAAACATCCTCCTTCCCAGTGGGAGTGACCTTGAAATATGAGGGAGGGAGGCTGATGAAGCAAGTTGTAAGAAAGTATAAAGTTATTAGCATGCAGTGCTCTACCTATAGAGCATGATAAGCCATGCCAGAGAACCTAAGTTTCAGGCATGATCACCTGAGGAAGAAACACGATGTTTGATCAAAGCCCATTTTGATCAAAAGCATCCTATGTGAGCTACTTGGTGACTTGCTGGTCTGTGTTAGTTTCTTTTCCTATTTCGACATAAATGTATGTTCTTATTCAGGGCTCATTGGTGGATCACAGTAGGGTCATTTAGGTCCAATTAAACAGTTTGATCTTTTTTTCCTCTCTCTTTCTCTTGGGCCCCTGCCAATATACTGCCATTTTAATTATGGAAACACTGAGGTCTAAAAAATTATATTAGCCAATTATCTTAGTACGCATGGCAATAAGTGGCAGAGCTAAGGTATGAACCAAGATCTATGTGTCTTCCTTCCTCCTGTAACATTTTGCCTCTTTGACAATACATTTTAACATAAAAGTTTGTCCAAGGTCAGAGGAGCTCGGATCCAACTTCCTCTTGTTAACTCTTCTCAACCAGGAAACGCAAGTCGGCTTATCTGAGGTTTTATGGGCAATTCCTTAACTTACTTCAATAGCATGCTTTGTGCATAATAGCTGCTCATCACATGATTTGTGGGTATCACTCAGACTTAATAGCAGAAGTTTGAGGCACAACAGAAGGACAGAGATTGGGGGGTTCCTTTATTATTTTCCAAATCATGCCCTTCCTTCCTTCCGTGCTCCAGTCATTTCTCGAATACCTCCTATGTGCCATTTACCATAAAGCAGCTCACTGCCAGAGATGGTATAAGCTAGTAATGGTTAAGAGCATGGCCTCTGGAGCAAGACTGTTTAGGTTTGAAACTTTGTCACTTGCTAGTTGTGTGATCTCCAGCAAGTTTCTTAATACTTCGTGCCTAGGTTTCACTATCAGTAAACATAAAATAAGTTTATCATAGAACCTACCTTATAATGTTGTTATGAGGAATCACGTAGGCAATAAATGTATTATTTGTAGACTAGTACCTAGTAAGCAGCCAGTAGATTTTAAATGTTATTACTCTGTCTACCTGTAACTTGGCCTTGAATAAGAGAGGTCAGCTTCACGTCCCAGTCTCCACCTCGACTGGAATCCAAAGCAGTGTGTCCATCTCCCTCCTGCTCCCCTTTATCAAAACCCACCCTCTCTTTCTGCCCACTCTCTTCTGCAGGAAATCCCATTTCCCCCAATACCCCCTTGCTCTTTGTCCCCATTAAGCATCTATCCCCCAAATCTACTGCCAAGGTTCATCAGCCCAGAGAAGACTTCACCACCTAGATCTCAGCCAGTCTTCATCTTTTTCCTGAACTCCAAAAGCACCTGTTGTCAGAGCCCTGTCCTGCCTGCCTGTGTGCCAACCTGTTCTGTGGCTGCCTTGTCACATCACACAGACTGTGAGTCATGCCATGGGGTGCAGGGCGTGGGAACGTGTCCCATGTCTTCCTCTGAATTGCCCCCCACACACACCTGTGTACGTAATCAGTGCCCATCAGAGCCTGCTAGATGCCTGGCTAACATCATTCGATCATGCACCTCCCCTCTGATCTTCACTCCACTCCCACTCTATCCTAATCACCAAACTCTCCTTCTCTGTCTCTCTCTCCCCTTTTTGAGGGGGGGCTGCGCTGCGCGGCTTGCAGAATCTTAGTTCCCTGACCAGGGATCGAAGCCAGGCCCCCTGCAGTGGAAGCGTAGAGTCCTAACCACTGGACCACCAGGGAAGTCCCTCCTTCTCTCTGGATGTATCTTTCATCAGCCCACAGACATGCTCCAGAATCAGCAGACTTTAAAAAAAAAAAAAAAGGAAAAGCAAACCAAGAACCCTTCCTTAACAACACATCCCTTTCCAACTCCTGTTCCATTGCTCTGCTTTTGTCTATAGCCAACCTGATTGAAAAACTTGACTGTTCTTGTCTCCGGTGACTCTCAGACTTTTTGACCATGACCCACAGTAAGAAATGCATTTTACGAAGCAGCCCAGGGCACACACACTCAGTGTGTAAGCACACACACTCTCACACAAGCACCCACACTCACACACATGCACTGGCATACACACAATCACACATAAACACACATATGAAATAGAAACAAATATTTCAGAAAACATTACTCATGGAATATACACTGAGATTTTCTATTCCATTCAATGCTATGTTATGCCATTTCATTAAAAAACAAAACAAAACTGGCTTCTATAGACTGAATGCGTCCCCCCACCCTACCTGCTGCCACCAAATTCCTATGTTGAGACCTAATCCCCAATGTGATGATATTTGGAGGTGGGGCCTTTGGGAGGTGATTAGGTCATGAGGGTGGAGCTCTCGGGAATGGGATTAGTGTCTTTTTTTTTTTTTTTTACATCTTTATTGGAGTATAATTGCTTTACAATGATGTGTTTGTTTCTGCTGTATAACAAAGTGAATCAAGTATACATATACACATGTTCCCATATCTCTTCCCTCTTGCGTCTCCCTCCCTCCCACCTTCCCTATCCCACCCCTCTAGGTGGTCACAAAGCACCGAGCTGATCTCCCTGTGCTATGCAGCTGCTTCCCACTAGCTATCTGTTTTACGTTTGGTAGTGTATATATGTCCATGCCTCTCTCTCACTTCGTCCCAGCTTACTCTTCCCCCTCCCTGTGTCCTCAAGTCCGTTCTCTAGTAGGTCTGTGTCTTTATTCCCATCTTACCCCTAGGCTCTTCATAACATTTTTTTTTTCTTAGATTCCATATATATGTGTTAGCATACAGTATTTGTCTTTCTCTTTCTGACTTCCTTCACTCTCTATGACAGACCGGGATTAGTGTCTTTACAGCAGAAGCTTGAGAGAGCTCCCTCACTTCTTCCTCGGGGTGTGGAAGGCATCTGCTCCATTTGAGAAGAAAACTGTATACCAGGAGGTGGCCCCTCACCAGACACTGACTGCCAGCGCCTTGATCTCAGAAGTCCAGCCTCCAGAACTGTGAGAAATAAATTTCTGTTGTTCATAAGCCACCCAGTTAATGGCATTTTTCTTGTAACAGCCTGAACAGACTAAGACACTGGCCTAAACTGTTGCTCCACTTCCTTTCTCCTATTAACTTTTTGACATTGAGAAATGTTTAAATATACTAAAGTTCAAAGGACAGTATAATAAACTTTGTTGTTACCACTTAGCATTTACAAATGTTAACACTGTCATATGTCCTTCAGAGTTATAAACATGTCCCCTACACTCCCACCTCCCATTTCCCTTTCTTCCTCTTTGGAGGCAGGAATTGGATTTTTATCCTGTCTGTGTTCTTAAACTTCTACTAAATAAATCTATGTACATCTACAACAAGATGTATTTTCCTAAGTATTTGAAAATTTTGTATTTCACATTTGTTTTGGGTTTTTAATTCATGTGAATTTTTGCATATGATGTGAGCTCAGGATCAAAAGTGTACATAATTTTGGAGAGACAGTTGTCCCAACATCCTTTATCGAAGTGCATGCTTTCTCTCCACTGAATGAGCAAACAGCAGGGTTTTGTGTATTGGTTCTGTTTCTGGGGCATTTATTCTTTAATTCCCTTCCGTTTGGCCTACACCCATGTCTCAAATAAAACTGGTCTTCTCAGGGTCCCTGATGATTTCTATCCAGCGAGATAGTTTGTATTCTCATCTTGACTGCCTTTTTTTTTTAACTTATTTTTTTTTATTTTTGGCTGTGTTGTGTCTTCATTGCTACGCACAGGCCTTCTCTAGTTGTGGCGAGTGGGTGCTACTCTTAGTTGTGGTGTGTGGGTTTCTCATTGCGGTGGCTTCTCTTCTTGTGGAGCACAGGCTCTAGGCACGTGGGCCTCAGTAGTTATGGCTCACAGGCTCCAGAGCACAGGCTCAGTAGTTGTGGCGCATAGGCTTAGTTGCTCCGCAGCATGTGGGATCTTCCCGGACCAGGGCTTGAACCCATGTCTCCTGCATTGGCAGGCGGATTCCCAGCCACTTTGCCACCAAGGAAGCCCCTTGACTGCCTTTTTTAAAGTTTCAGGAGAACTGGCATCCCTCTACTTCTTTGCCTCTATGACACCTACTTCTGCTGGCTTTCCTCCTACCATGAGCGCTGCTTCCTTTCCATCTCCTTCTCAGGTGCCTTCTACTCTATCCAGTCCCAGCACAAGCTCCTCCTTCTCCAACCCTTCTTTGGCTTAAAAAAAAAAAGTACACAAATGATACACAAATACGTTGTTTCCAAAGTAGAGAAATGAAGCAAGGCAGATCCGTAAGAGGAACATAAAATATCCCTTTTTTTATTACTCATCACCTGCTTCCCCACAGAAGCACGTGGACTGTTGGGTGTGGGGGGCTGAGGATGTGAGCTGCCCCACTATCCACTCTCCCCTTTATCTTCTGTAATCGAACCACCCGGAAGTCAGATTACACTGAAATGTAAAGGTTTTGCTTCCTTTAAGTAGGGTTGTTGATTAATCAGACCTGGAGTTATTTTAGAGACAGCACTGCATGTGCAAGATGGGAACCCACATCTCCAGGATGAGCTTGGAACCAAGAATCTTTAGTCTACGCAAGTTAAAGAATAGAAATGTTGCCACCGGAGCCCTTTACGAAGTCAGAAGTCCTTCAATAAAGAGAAGTCAGCTTCCAGCAGCACAAGTAACTTGATTACCATAGATGGACTGATTCCAGACTAGCCAATCAGCTTCCAAGTTTGAAATTCCCCTAATCGGATAAATTTCACCCTGGACTCTGGATAGGGGAGAGATAGCTTTGAGCCCTGCTTCCTGTCCCCTTGCCAGTCGACCTTGCAATCAAGCTTTCTTTTATCACAAGCCAGTGCCATGGTATTTGCTTCAATGCATGCTGGGCAGCAAGCCCTTGCTGGGTAACAAGGTTTCCCTCCCACACAGCTGTGTGCAGCTCTGTGACTGAGCTCTGGCTCATGGTGGAGAAGTTCAATTTGTGTGTGCAGCTGCAGGGATGTTCCCTCAGAGAAAAAGACATGCCCTTCTCCTCATCTTTGCTCCTTTCTACTGTTTGGTTGCCAGAGCCAGAGCAGCCCCCTGGGACCCTCCAATACGTGGGATTTTTTTCCCACACCAAGCAACTTTGCATCGCCAGCTGGGAGTTCTTCAGTTCAACTCAATGCTGACACTATTGGCGTGGAGATGGAGTCAGCTGCCAGGAGTCAAGGCTCAGCCCCACCAGACTTCAGATGCCAATTCCAAGTGCAGCTTCTCACCTGTGCTTCTGACCAAGAGACTGTGAATCGGAGGTTCCTACAACACCCTCCTCAGTTTCCATTAACTTGCTAGAGTGGCTCACAGAACTCAGGAAACCAGTTTACTTACTAGATTATCGATTTATTATGAAAGAATAGAACTCAGGAACAACCAGATGGAAGAGTTGCACAGAACAAGTTATGTATGAAGGGGCACGGATCTTCCAGGCTCTCAGTCACTCTCCCACACCTCCATGGGTTTACCAACCCAGAAGCTTTCTAAACCCCGTCCTCCTGGGCTTTTAGGAAGGCTTCATTACGTAGGTATGGCTGATTAAATCATTTGCCATTGGTGATTGAATTCAATCTCTAGCCCCTTTCCCCTCCCCAGAGGTGTGGATGGAACTGAAAGCTCCAACCGTTTAATCATGTAGTAGGTTCCACTTGCCCCCAGCCCCCATTTTTTTTTTTGGCTGCATTGGGTCTTCATTGCTGCATGCCGGGTTTCTCTAGTTGCGGCCAGCGGGGGCTACTCTTCGTTGCGGTGCGCGGGCTTCTAATTGTGGTGGCTTGTTATGGAGAATGGGCTCTAGGTGCACGGGCTTCAGTAGTTGTGGCGTGTAGGCTCAGTAGTTGTGGTGCACAGGCTTAGTTGCTCCGCGGCATGTGGGATCTTCCGGGACCAGGGATCAAACCTGTGTCCCCTGCATTGGCAGGCGGAGTCTTAACCACCACACCACCAGGGAAGTCCCTGGCCCCCATTCTTAAGTGCTTTCTGGAAGTCACCTCATTAACATAAACTCAGGTGTTGTTGAAAGATGTTTGTTATGGATAACAAGACACCTTTACCTGTCTTATCACTTAGGAAATTCTGAGGGTTTTAGGAGCTCTGTGCCAGAAAGGGGGACAAAGACCAAATACATATTTCTTATTATAAATGACAATATCACAGACCCTAAAGTGGGAGCTGCCTATTGAGGGAGACAGGAAGACCCAGAGATGCTGTTCCAAACCCATCATTGTATATAGGAGAGGAATGTGAGTATTGTTGTAAACCTTTGTTATTTGGGATTTTCTCTCACACCCAAAATTGACCTAGCTCAAACTAGACATCCTTTAGGATCTTTATTAATAAATATATCTTTTCTTTTCCATGAATGAGTTCATGTATGGGTCTGTGGCTGGCTTTTTTTTTTTCTTCGTTGTGGAGCACAGACTCTGGACGCGCAGGCTCAGCGGCCATGGCTCACAGGCCCAGCTGCTCCGCGGCATGTGGGATCCTCCCGGACCGGGGCACAAACCCGTGTCCCCTGCATCGGCAGGCGGACTCCCAACCACTGCGCCACCAGGGAAGCCCTGTGGCTGGCTTTTTTACTGAACAATACAGTACGCTCCTCCATCCTCCTCACCTCCCACATTTAATTCATTCCTACAACCTGTGGATCCTTTTAGCCCTCGCCCTCTCTGTACCCTCACTGCCACTCCTCTAGTCCAAGCCACCATAATTTCTTTCTTTCCTTTTGTTTTAACAGGGCTGGGTCTTTGTTGTTGTTGTTGGCCGAGAGGCTTGCGAGATCTTAGTTCCCCAACCCGGGATCGAACCTGCGCCCTCAACAGTGGCAGTGAAAGCACTGAGTCCTCACCACTGGACTGCCAGGGAATTCCCCCACCATAATTTCTAAGTGTTGCTAACTGATCATTCTGCTTCCACTCTTGCCTATAGGTAAAACCAGTTTATTCTTCAATCCATTCACCTTGTGTTCAGGATGATTTTCTAAAAATCACAAGTCATGTCAAGCCATATTAAAAACCCTTCTGAAAAAAACAAACAAACAAACCCTTCTGTACTTCCTGTCCCATGTAGAATGAAATTGAAGCCCTTTAACAGGGCTACGAAGCTGGGAGAGATTTGCTCTGCCCATCCTCTGACTCCCATTTCTTTTTAACGTCATCGTGTCTCTTGGTTCCTTCCTCCATTGTTACGCCCTTTGCAGACTCCTAAGTCATCTGGAGCATCCTTTCCACAATACGTGCCCCACTGGTGCCTTATATCTGCTACAATGTCACCTCCTTAAAGAGGCTTTCCCTGGCTAGCTTTGCACTCTGTTTCCCTTATAGCCCTCATCACAATTTGTAATTTTATATGCGTCTGTTCATTGACTTGTCTCTGCCTCTCCTGCTGGACTGTAAGCTTCCAAGACCAAGGACCCTGTTTGTTTCAAGTATCACTCCATCCTCAGGAGCAACCAGAGATCCAGAGACACAGAAGGCACTCAGAAAATACTTGTTAAATGAAAGAACCCTGACTTAGAGTTAAGAAACCTTGCTTCAAGTACCATCTTTACTGCTTACAGGCCGTGCCACCTTGGGGAAATCAATCAACTTTCAGAGCCTATGTGGAACATGGGGAAAATGAAGCCTGCCCTGGTTATCTCATGGGGTTGATGTGAAAATCAAATGGGATGAGGTAAGGTAAAAATTTTAAACTCTAAACAAATGTGACGGGTTGATTTGATGTTGAGGTGAGGAAAACTTATGTGAGAACTTAGAATGAGGACCTATTTTCTCAAATACCTGTATGTAAAATAGGCCTCTGCAAACCAGTCTGTCCAAGGCCTTGTTAATAATTAATAACTGTTCATTCCTGGTCACTTCCCCCAATTATACAGCTTGAAAAGGAAGGTTTTCTTGGAATACAAACTTTAGCACTACTTACGCCATCAATCCCAGTAAATGAGTCCTTTTGAATTAAGAATGAGGAGTTTAGTGGCAGCTGCTAGTGGACAGTTTTTTGCTAAGAACAATAAAACCTCAGCTCTCTCGCCCCTTGATCTGCTTTGCTTAGTTTGTTGGTGATTGCTGGGGTGTGGTATTTACAGAAAAGTTTAGAAAAGTGCAGGAGGTGGCCTGTCCTTTCGCATTGGATGCCTACGTGGTGTAAATAATCCTCTTTTAATCACAGTCTAAACATGGTCCTAAAACAAGATGTTTGTGCCAAAAAGAATTCCAGGAGGCATTACCCTGATGGTGGGGGGTTTGGAGGGGGGAGTAGGGATGAGTGGCTTAAATAATAGAATCATGAGCCCCACTGGGCTTGGGCAGGGGGTGGGGTGCACACTTTTGTTGTTTGGATTACCAAAGAATGAATTGAAACTTCACTTTTCCTTTTAATAATCACCTTACTCTAATAGTACTTTTGCCATTTAAACTATAAAGAATGTGGTCCTGTTTTCTCCCTTGCAACACATCTATACAAACACATTGGATTTTTTAAAAAATATTTTATTTGGGAATAATTTTAGATTTCTACAAAAGCTGCAAGGATAGGACAGAGAGTTCCCGTATCATCACTTATCTTCCCTAATGTTAACACCTTACCTTACCACAGTACATTTGTCACAGTTAAAAAACCAATATTGGTACATGATTGTTATCAACTAAAGTCAGTGCTCTATTCAGATTGCCTTAGTTTTTACCTGATGTCCTTTTTCTGTCCCAGGATCTCATTTGATTGGGGTTGTTTTTTTGTTCGTTTTGATTTGTTTGAATTTTTCTAAAATTTTTATTTTATATTGGAGTATGGTTAATTTACAGTGTTGTGTTAGTTTCAGGTGTATAGCTAAGTGATTTAGTTGTACATAAACATATATCTATCCTTTTTCAAATTCTTTTCCCACTTAGGTTATTAGACAATATTGAGTTCCCTGTGCTATACAGTAGGTCCTTGTTGGTTATCTATTTTAAATAGAGCAGTGTGTACATGTCCATCCCAAACTCCCAATTTATCCCTGCCCCCCACCTCCCCCCTGATTGGGATTCTTTTTACATCAGCATCAAAAAGTCATTTTTAAACATTTTAAAGTAAAACCATAAACTTAAAATCAAGGAAACCTTTTTCTTTTTGGAGAGTGTAAAGTTGCGGACTTACAGGTCTTTACCAGGAAAACCATTTCTATAATTATTTAATATTGTCTTTCCAAATTCAGATTGTGGGACTCCAGCTAAAGATACTCTTTAAAGGAAAGCATGAATATCTACCCAAAGGACCCCATGTAGAAGCTGCTGTTGGTAGTGGGGTGGGGAGAAGGGGAGGAGACTTGGTGCCTTTGCCCCTAGTGGAAAAAGAATGTGCTGGAGTCTCTGCCATCTGGGTAATTAGGTGAAAGTTACTCAGCCTCAGTTTCCCATTCTGTCACATGCAGGTATTGATGTTTCCACGGAGAGCTGTAGTACAGGTTATATGCAAACTAAATGGACGCTTTAGCAATATGCCCAGCACACTAGGACTCGGTAGCCATTACTGTTATTCTTTTATGTTTAAAGAAAGAGAATGAGGCATTTTGGAAATGTTTACTTAGTGGCTGCTTGTTTCAATTTATTGCCCCTGAATAAAAACGTCCTATAACATCACTGTCCACAAACACACTCAGAAACATTGCTCCCTCTGCTCTTCGTGGTATGTCTTTCTGGAAACAAAACAGTATATGGTTTCCTCTTCCTACCCCATAAGTATAATACCATGCTTCAAGACTTGGGGCAAATTTCTCCACAAAACCCACTAAATGCTGGGAAAAGGGGATAACCGGAAGATCATTTGTCATGGTGATTAAAGGAAGTAATGAATATAAAATGCTAATCCCCACATCTAGCATGTAGTATGGTCTGAAATAATAATTAATAATAGCTTTTCTTTGAGATAGTGGCAGTGAGAATGGAAGGAAGAGCAGAAAATCTACTGAGGACTGATATACCAGGACAGGACTTAGAGGGTGAGCCCTGTATGGGGCGGACGAGAGAGGGAGAGGTCAGGAGTGGCACTTGTCTCTATTTTTTTTTTTTTTTGATATCATGATTGAGGGTCCACCTCTGCCTTTGATTTTTTTTTTTAACAAATTTATTGGAGTATAATGGCTTTACAATGGTGTGTTAGTTTCTGCTTTACAACAAAGTGAAGCAGTTATACATATACATATGTTCCCATATCTCCTCCCTCTTGCGTCTCCCTCCCTCCCACCCTCCCTATCCCACCCCTCTAGGTGGTCACAAAGCACCCAGCTGATCTCCCTCTGCTATGCGGCTGCTTCCCACTAGCTATCTATTCTACGTTTGGTAGTGTATATATGTCCATGCCACTCTCTCACTTTGTCACAGCTTACCCTTCCCTCTCCCCATAGCCTCAAGTCCATTCTCTAGTAGGTCTGTGTCTTTATTCCTGTCTTGCCCCTAGGTTCTTCATGACTTTTTTTTTTCTTAAATTCCATATATATGTGTTAGCATGCGGTATTTGTCTCTCTCTTTCTTTGTCTCTAATTTTTGAGCAACGGAGATGAAGGCATTCATGGAGTTAGGGGAAGACTTGGGTGGGGGGTTATTTATTGTTGTTTTTTGGGGTGTTTTTGTTTCTGTTTCTGCTTCGTTTGAATGGAGTGTTGCAACTAGAAGACTTGCCCTTGGCCCTGGGCATGTGGAATTTAACAAGTTCTTGGGACATCCAAGGGCAGATATCCAAAGACTGCTGCTTATCTGGGTCTGGAGCTGAGGAAAGAGATGTTCGAGTGCCAGGCTGGGGTTCACCATCAAACAGATGTTAGCTGGAGTCAGAGGAGAAGATCACCAGTGTAGCTCGTGGAGAGAGCAGCAGCAAGGGCTAAGGACAAAGAGAAACATCTGCGTTAAGGGGAATGAGCCACAGAATGAGCCTTTGCCAGCTTGAGGGGCTGAGAGACATGCATCCGGCAGTGGCTAGAGGGAACAGAAGAGGAGATTTTCTAGGGTACGTTTGGAGGAAGGGATAAAGTTGATCGTGTGTCAATACTGATACTACTGAGGTGCTACTGAGAAATGTGGGTGCTATTGAGGTACTACTGAGAAAGGTGGGCTGAAGATGGATAGAGAAGGGATTCCTGGAGGGAAGGGAAGAGTTGACAGAGGAGGGAGGGAACTGAGGACCTGTGGAAGGCGCAGGTGTGGTTGCAGCTAAATTTTTAAGTGGAGTGGTACGAACTTGGCCAAATAGTTTCCTCCCATTTCTCCCCTAGTAAAGCACTTCATACATTTAAATGATGAGCTCTCAAAGTGTGATCTGGGGACCCTGGAAGTCCCCAAGACCCTTCCATAACTGTACAGTGGTGTTTTCTGTACAGTAGGGATTGCATATGCAATGGTGTCTCCCTCTGACGGCTAATGGAATATGTGCTTGTATAGTCTTGTGTTTCTTAGAATTTTCTAAGGTGGTGAATTTAGATTTATGTGCATTTTAGTGATTAACTTAGTTTTTTTTCTCAGTACTTCTGCTGTGCTTTTACAGCTCTCTTCACTTATACCTGCTATGACATCTGTAACCTCATTATCACCCAGTAAATTGCTATTTTGAAATTCCCAGATTTTCCTTCCACCTGTGCAGAAACACAAGAAGTGCACATGGTTGTCTTGTTTAGCAATAATATTTTTAAATTTGTTGAAAATGTTCTACACTGTAAGATTTTGCCAAAACCTGCTATTATTTTAGAATTTTATATTTTATTTAAAAATAAAAGAAAATGTGCCATATGTTTTTCTTATATTAAGGGTGAATTGTTGGCTATTGAAAGGGAGACTATGAAGTCACTTTCTCAACCCATAGCTGCACTATTTCTAAAGATGCTAAAACAGATAAAAGTGACATATCAGAGTTCATGGAAGGCAGGAATATACTGCCCCTCCCTCCCAATAAACAAAAACAAAAGCTGGCTGAAACTGCAAAAAAGAAGGAAAATATGTTAAAAGTTAACTGATGTAATAATTTACCTTTATTGTCTTACACAACAGACCATTCGGGGATAGTATTTTGGTTCCAATTAAATTGTACTATCATTCTGAGACCAATCATTCAGAGTTTAAAGAAAGGAATTGAATTGCATTTTTAAAACAAAGATGTGAGGCACTCTTTAAAAATTAAAAATTGTTACAGGGCTTCCCTGGTGGCGCAGTGGTTGAGAATCTGCCTGCCAATGCAGGGGACACGGGTTCGAGCCCTGGTCTGGGAAGATCCCACATGCCGCAGAGCAACTGGGTCCGTAAGCCACAACTACTGAGCCTGCGCGTCTGGAGCCTGTGCTCCGCAACAAGAGAGGCCGCAACAGTGAGAGGCCCGCGCACCGCGATGAAGAGTGGCCCCCCCGCTCGCCGCAACTAGAGAAAGCCCTCGCACAGAAACGAAGACCTAACACAGCCATAAATAAATTAATTAATTAATTTAAAAAATTAAAATGTTACAGATTTTCAGACTAGAAATGGAAAGGCCACTAAAGCATCTCACAGAGTAAGTTAGCATCTTGCGTTAGCTAAGGAAGTACACTCAGCGGCTGAGAGACTAAACAATGCTGAACACCTGCTGAATGAACAGTCAGTAAAAGAAGTCATGATGGTGCCACTTCCCAATAATAAAGTAACTAATCAAAAACAGTTAATAAATCGTCTGCAGAACTGTAATTTTGCTTTGGAAAAGGACAAATCTGCAAAGTGCCCGGACATTCTATTCTGTTTGTATTTGTTTAGTATTCACAACAGCTAATCATCAAAGAAGATCTGTAAATGCTTGGCAGCAAACGCAAGTGTTGCTGAAGTATTTATAAAGTATTGAATACCTTTTTTTTTTTTTTTTTTTTTGCGGTACGCGGGCCTCTCACTGCTGTGATCTCTCCCGTTGCGGAGCACAGGCTCCGGACGCGCAGGCTCAGCGGCCGTGGCTCACGGGCCTAGCCGCTCCGCAGCATGTGGGATCCTTCTGGACTGGGGCAAGAACCCGTGTCCCCTGCATCGGCAGGCAGACTCTCAACCACTGCGCCACCAGGGAAGTCCCTTGAATACCTTTTTGAATCTTATGTTTTATTCAACTACTGTGTTGACATTTTTAGGGCATTTTTAGTGCAAAATCGATTGTCGGTACAACTACTGGCACCTTGGCACAAATCAAGGCAGGGGTGCTAAACTACACCAGTGATCATTGCATTCTCTGCTGCCTCCTGCCCACAGACAGCCAGTTTCACTTACGAATGTGGTTGGTGGGGCAGGAAAAATTATTAATGTTATCAAATTTCAATGCTTAAGTATATAATATATAATCCTTTTAATACTATGTATGATGACATGAGAAGTGTGCATAAAGCACTTCTGCATCGTGAAATGTGATGGTGATTTCAAGGAAAAGCACTTTGTGATTCAACTAGCCACATTTTTCATGGAACTCCATTTTTACTTGAAAGAATGATGGATAGAAAGACTATGGTTTCAGACTTGGGTATCTTGTAGACATTTTCTCAAAAATGAATGAAGTGAGCCTTTCACTTGAAGAAAAAATTATAGCATTTGTCCCCATAATAAAATTAGAGTTTTCAAATAAAAACTTAAATTTTGGAAAACTTGTATCTGCCACCATGAGCTTGACAGCTCCTCAACTCTTAAAACTTCTATGATGAGATGTGTGATATTAACAAATGTGATGTTTGATAATATATGGAAAGTGTCAATGTTTAGAATATTGACGTTACCCAGTGAACCAATGTTTTCCAAATGACCAGTGCATGATGTTCCAAAATCAAATATGGGTAAAATACCCATTCAAACTGCAAGACAGACCAATGGACTTTAATGTAACGTAGTTGAAAAGTTCATTGATAAGAATTTAGATTTCAAATTGCTACTAACCTTTAAAAAACTACCACTCATCAAGTTTTGCTGTTGTACCAAAGAAGAGCCACAGTCATCTAAGGTTAATCAAATACTGCTCATTGCCATTTGCATATTTGTATGAAGCCAAGTTTTCTACAGATAAGAGAATTCAGCTGTCTCCTATTAAGCCAGTCATTAAAGAGTTTTGCAGAAATGTAAAGCAACGCCACTCCTCTTTCTAATTGTTTTGTTTTGTATATAAACTTATCTTTCGTAAAGTATGGTATTTGTATGGATATTTAACAAAATTGTTTTAAAATGAAGTAATAAGTATTTAAATTTTTTCTCAGTCTTAATTTCTTATACCAAAAATATCGATAGATAAAACCCACAGAAACAAAAAAGTGTTTTAGATATTCAGTGATTTTTAAGAGTGTAAAGGGGTTTTTTAACACCACAGTTTGTGGATCACTGGTTTAGACCTCAGGGAGGAGAGCTGGTAGTTCGAGAGATTTAGGTGGATGAGAAGGGTTTTTAAATAGCCAATGATTTTTTTTTTAATTTGGATTTCTTTTTCTTTTTAATTAATTTATTTATATTTGGCTGCATTGGGTCTTCCTTGCTGCCTGCGGGCTTTCTCTAGTTGCGGCGAGCGGGGGCTACTCTTCGTTGCGGTGCGCGGGCTTCTCAATGCGGTGGCTTCTCTTGTTGCCAAGCACAGGCTCTAGGTGCTCGGGCTTCAGTAGTTGTGGCACGTGGGCTCAGTAGTTGTGGTTCACGGGCTCTAGAGTGCAGGCTCAGTAGTTGCGGTGCATGGGCTTAGTTGTTCCACGGCACGTGGGATCTTCCCGGACAAGGGCTTGAATTTATGTCCCCTGCATTGGCACGCAGATTCTTAACCACTGTGCCACCAGGGAAGTCCCTAAATAGCCATTGATTTTTTCTCATAACTTCAGAATATTAAAAAACATAAAGCTCTATTAAGAGTACCTATTCAAAAAATATACAAATCAGGGCTTCCCTGGTGGTGCAGTGGTTGAGAGTCCGCCTGCCAATGCAGGGGACACGGGTTCATGCCCTGGCCCGGGAGGATCCCACATGCCGTGGAGCGGCTGGGCCCGTGAGCCATGGCCACTGAGCCTGCGCGTCTGGAGCCTGTGCTCCGCAACGGGAGAGGCCACAGCAGTGAGAGGCCTGCGTACAGCAAAAAAAAAAAATATATATATATATATATATATATATATACACACAAATCAATTTTCACTGCAAAGTAAAGGAGCTGTTACAGTGGAGGATTACTGGACTGAATGTCAATATTATGACATAGTATGAGTGTGTTTCGTGTTTGGTAATTGCAATCATTGTTGCTTTTGTTGTGGTCATCCATTTATAATGCTTGGTGTCAGTCTATTTATCTCTTGTAAAAATAAAATACAGTGTGTGTGTGTGTGTGTGTGTGTGTGTGTGTGTGTGTGTGAAAAATAAATAAATACAAAAAAAAGAGTGCCTATTGGTTGGAGTTTGGTTAAATGAGTTTTTACCAGTTTAGTCAAGGAAGGAGAATGGTGTATTAGAGTTAGATGCACCTGAATTTGAATTCTGGCTGTGGTAAGCATGGGAAATTACCAAAACTCCTAGCCTCAGTTTGTCCATCTGTATTGTGGGATAATAATATCTACCTTAGATGGGTTATTGTGAGGATAAAACTTCATGTAAATCTTCACTACTTAAAGTGTGTTCTGTGGACCAACAAGGGGTTAGCAATGCTAAATAAATACCCAGAGCTCTGAATCATGATCTACATTTTGATGAGATCCCCAGGGGGTCTTATGCTCATTTAAGTCTGAGAAGCACTGATGTGTAAGGCACCTAGCAGAATGCCTGCCTGCCACATAATAGGTGTTCAATAAAAATTCTTTCTTTGTTGTATTTATTATTCTTCAGCTTATAACTATTTTAGTCTTTTGGACTAAAGTAATTGGCTTGATTTCTTTTTTTAAAATAAATTTATTTATTTATTTATTTATTTATTTTTGGCTGTGTTGGGTCTTCGTTGCTGCACACAGGCTTTCTCTAGTTGCGGCGAGCAGGGGCTACTCTTCTTTGTGGTGCACAGGCTTCTCATTGTGGTGGCTCCTCTTGTTGCGGAGCACGGGCTCTAGAGCGCAGGCTCGGTAGTTGTGGCCCAGTTGCTCCGCGGCATGTGGGATCTTCCTAGACCAGGGCTCGAACCCGTGTCCCCTGCATTGGCAGGCGGATTCTTAACCACTGTGCCACCAGGGAAGCCTAATTGGTTTGATTTTTAAGAACACATCTGACCAGTTAATTTAGTGTTTTTCTTTATTATCAGCCTAAGTAATCCTTCAACTTTCAGACCTATGGTCTAGAATCTAGAGTGTCTCTGTCCCTCCTTTTAATTAATTTATTTATTCAATACATATCAAACACCTAATACATGTTAGGGACTATGCATGACACTAGGAAAACAGTATGCAAAACGAACATGATTCTCACCCTTGTGACGCTCACCTAAAATTGGCACTAAAATGAGCCAAAATGTGCCACTTGTAATTCTCAAGAAGTAAAGCTTTGTGCATATGGGGGAGTAGCATACATTTTTTAAAAACCTCCAGAGTATATTTTTTTCCTTTTCTGGGTTTTCTTAACTTTTATTAATACAGAAAAAAACTTTATTTACATCACATAATACTTCTTGGTTTGAATTTTACATTGTCTTATGATAATATTGCTTACCTCAGGTAATTCCCTGGTGGCCTAGTGGTTAAGATCCCGGGCTTTCACTGCCATGGCCTGGGTTCAATCCCTGGTTAGGGAATTGAGATCCTGCAAGCCACACCGTGTGGTATGGCAAAGGAAAAAAAAAATATATATATATATATATATATATATATATATATATATATATATATATATAGCTTACCTCAGATTTTTTTACTTGCCTGCCATAATTTTGACCATTGCTGGATTTTTAAATCTGCTAACATGGGAGTTATTTTTCCAATACTGAAATATTACTGAAATTCTGCACCCATTGAACAACCCCCTATTTCCCTGTGACCCCAACCCTTGGCAACTGCAATTCTACTTTCTGTTTCTATGAGTTTGACTACGTTAGATACCTCATATAATTGCAATCATATAGTATTTGCCTTTTTATTACTAGCTTATCTCACTTAGCATATGTCCTCAAAGTTTATTCATGTTGACAGGATAACATGTGACAGGATTTCTTTCCTTTTTAAGGTGGAATAATATTCCATCGTGTGTGTATACCACTTTATCTATTCACCCATCGATGGACATTTGGGTTGCGGAAGCTATTGTGAATAATGGGAATGATGTGAACATGAATATCTCTTGGCTATTGTAAATAATGCTGCAACGCACACGGGTGTGCCACTAGAGTACTTTGATGTAGACACAAATCCATCCCCATGCCTGAAAATAGTTCTCGACTCTAAGTAATAACTGCAGGCTTAAGCTGGCAGAGAGGGAAATGTGGGCCATTTCTGGCCAGGATTCCATCTCTGGTTATCTCTCTGGGCAACAGCAGAGGGAAGGAGAAAATAGCCTGAATCACTCAGAGCAGAGAGGGTTTCCTGTCTGAAAGATTGTATGCCTACCATATGCAGGACACCATGCTAACACTTTCATATATACTGAGGGGGAAATGTGGGAGATTTCTTGAATTAAGATAACTGTGATAATTAAGATAATTTCCCCCCCAAATTCCCAGGACAATGAAAGCAGTGATTGCCAGTGTCAGGAATGGGCCCAGGAGGGCAGGATATCAGGACCTTAGCATGGAGGGGGCTTGTGTTATTTGAACAAAGAGAGTTGAGAATAGAATATATTCAAATTTCAAATACAACGCAAACTAATGAAATGTAAGCTTAACAACTTTTTTTCCTGGCTGTTGGGGTATGGGTTAGGACAATAAACAGGTGTGTTATGTGCCTGATGTGGCAGAGATCAGTCTCTCAAAGAGCACAGAGCCCTTGCCAGGGTTCTAAGCTGATGTTCTTTACTGGTTGCTGGTTAAATAAATCATTTTTGCTGAAAGTTAGTCTTTAAAGAACTTTAGTTTCACTGGGGAGCCCCAGAGTCTGTATCTGGGCTCCCAAGTCCTGCCTGTAGATGTCATTCCTATTAAAATCAGTTCACACACAGAAGTCAAAACCACCTTTGGGCTTCCCTGGGGACTAGGAAATATGCCTTCAAGGAGGGAAAGAAAAACCATTGTAAAGTTGCACCACTTAAACTGACTTTCATTGTTGTCTTCTAGTCCATCATTTCAGTCCTTAGAGTAGGGGAGAAGGATCATCACAGACTCAACTTGTTGACATCACTTGACTGGAGCTATTTTACTTGTAACCATAGCAAAATTGGCTATTTTATGGTACAGGGGAAGCAGAAAAGGCACTGGCCCGAGAGTCAGAGATGGGTTCTAGTTCTAGCTTGTCCTCTAACTAGTTGGGTGCTTTAGACAAGTGCCTTCCTCTCTTGAATATGAGCGTACCTTCTGTAAATTCCAGCAGCACTTGGATTAGAGTAGCTCCATTCCTTGCACTAGAATAGCTCTAACATTCTGTAAGTTAGGGATAACACTTGATCATTGTGTGCATCCTACTTTTTATTTGGCATTTGTTCATTTGATACATATATACATATATAAAAATCTGTACATGGTAAAAATACAAAATAAGTATTTTTTTATAAGTTACTCAATTAAACAGCTACCTTTTTAAAGTTTAAAAACCATTGCAAGAAAAGAGAGAAGGAAATCTAGTCAGTCCTTTATATCATTCACAATAAACTTGGTATAAAATATCCATACAAGTGTACAAAATAGTGTACAGTTCACAAAAGCTGTGCAAAGACAGCAAAGTTCTATGAAAAAAAAATCAAAGAGGCTTGTGGGTCTCTCTCTGTTCACATCATGCCCAGTGCTCAGTGAAACCTCCCCAGAAATAATAAAAGGGCACAAGGTAGAGTGCTTGGTGCATATACTATGCATGCAGAAATAGTAAAGAAAAGTCTTTAAAACACACACTCGAAATAGAGGCCGACTCTTCCTCCCATTTAGAGAACTCACTTCTTTGCCCAGAGAGCATTTGGAATATGACACATAGAAAAGACTCAATATTTATGTGGTAACTTAGACCAGAAGGCACGGGTAGATTTTTTTTTTTCTTTTTTGAAATTCTTGAGCTTTCTAAGGGCATTGCTACGGGAAGACTGGGTTACCAGTGTCTGGAGTTGGGCAAGAGGCCCTCGCTACCTAAGGTGGGGAGGTGGAGGGATCTAGGAAGTCAGGGGTCTTGAAGTTATATGCTTGATGTTGTGACTCGTATCTCGGTTTCCTACTTCAGAAAAGGTTTCTTACCTTATAGGGTTGTTGCTGCTGTAGACCAGCAGGGCCTGGCTCACAGCTAAACCCGGGCTGGGAGAGTGAACACCCCACTGTGTTGAAAATATCTTGCAATAAGGAAGCTAAACAGGGGCCCTCACGGCAAAGTTAAGGCTGGGACCAAGACCTAAATTTAACTTATGCGGAGAGGGCTGTTGGTAGGTGGTGTAGGGCAAGGGAATGTCGTTGGGGGGCAATGGAAGCGGCCAGGGTGCCCTCGACGACGCGACAGTTCTACAGCGGGGAGCGGCAGCGTCTGCGCAGCGGGGGCAAGTGAACACGCACCGAATCCCACCTCTTCAATTTCAAAGCACTTATAATCGCTACCCCGGGCGCGGGAGGGCTTCTAAGACACGGTGATCTCCTCCTCCTCAGCCTCCTCATCCTCCTCGGAGTCGGAGAAGTCCGAAGGTTTGTCGGGGCTGCCAGAGTGCGCGGGCGAGTGGGGCAGCGGCCCTTCCAGGCGCGGGTCCCGCAGGTGCCGAGGGTCGGGGGACGGGTGATGATAGACCAGGCGGTGGCGGAGGCTGCCCGGGCCCTCGTCCTCCTCGTCGTCGTCGTCCCCGGGACCCTTCTGGCCCACGTCGCTGAGGTCCGGGTGCGGATTGAGTTTGGTGGGAAGGGTCTGCTCGCGGCAGCCCCCGCTAGACAGGAGCTCGCGCTCCTTGGAGTTCCGCCACTTCATGCGTCGGTTCTGGAACCAGATTTTCACCTGGGGCGAGAGGGGTGAGAGCAGGGGAGAAGCAGCGGTTAGCGCAGAACCCCCGCCACCGCCCAAAGTGGGTGGGAAGGAGGCCCTGTTCTCCCTCTCTTTGCCGGCTCCCCACCCGGTAAAGTGAGTTCGGACCGGAAGTGGCCCTTACCCTACCCCCACCAGCTCGGCTGCACGCACCTCTCGCCCTTTCTTCCGGCACCTGGCCCAGGTGGGCGGGGGTGGGGAGACGCTGGGCTCGGGAGAGACGGGGTGGGGAGAGTAGCGGGCTATCGCGAGAAGCCTCCGCGAAGCTGGCTCGTGCACTTACTCCCTCTCTAGACCTTACCGCGTCTGTACAATGGGACCTAGGCGGTTTCAGAGAACCTTCCCGTTCATACGATGCGTGGGGGAAGGGGCTCTGGGGAGACTGCCCTCACCTGTGAGTCTTTCAAGCCCAGCTTGGACGCCAGCTTCTTGCGGTCGGGCTTGCTGATGTACTTCTGCTTCTGGAACATCTTCTCCAGCGCCTTGCGCTGCACGTCGGAGAACACGGCTCGACGCAGCATGCCCCTACGAGGCTTGCCGCGAGCGGCCAGTGGCCAGGAGAAGGTCCCCGGGATGGGCACGACGCTGGAGGACGCTGCGGAGGCCAGGGGTGCGAGGTGAGTGAGTGGGCGGTGGCCCGCCCGGGCCGGTGGCGTCCGCCCCACCATTGCGGCCTCCTTAGGTTTTTCTCTCTGATCCCTTCATCTCTTTAAAGCTCTCCTTTTTCTCCGCCTGGAGAATAGGCTACGAACCCACAAACCTGCGAGAGTGAAAGGCGCTTTCTGCCCAAATAACTTTCCCTTTCAACCGTGCAAACCCGGATTAGGTAAAACCACGGAAACACAGAAAAGACCCCCCACAATAGCCTATTTCGTTTTTCCATTCAACGATCTCAGGGAAACTAACTTGCGTGCATCAGCTAATATAGCTGAAGAAAAAAGTAAATTGTAAAAATAAAGTAGCCAGCCACTGGGTTCCCCCCTAAGCTTTTAACACGTTTGTGGCTTTTGCATTCTTTAGATGAAAATGAGGTGATTTACTGATTTGATAGAGAGGAGAAAATCCGCTTTGGATTTTTTATGTTTTGAAAAATCCAATCAGTATTCATCTTTTTTTATATTAATCTTTCCTCCCCTCCCCCACAAAACGTAAAGAATTCGGCCAGAATACATGAAAAGTGGCAGCTAATTAGCACATTGACCGCTTCCCAATGGGTATTGGCATGATAAAAGGGGGGAGAGTTTCGCTTTAAGGGAGAAAAAAACTCCAAAAGAAACAGAGACTCTAATGAAGCGTGAATGGTAATTGTGTAGTAATGAACTAACAGAAAAAGACTGAGGACAAGCAGCGAAAGCCATATATTACTGGGACAAAAGAGATTTACACTTTCAAACTAAACACAACTGCAGGCCAAGACCATTGGGAGAATACTGATGGCAGAGGCTTCTCTTCCCCGAATCATTTTCATTAAATGGACATGAAAAGCTATTTATAAAGCTCGGGTTGTTTTTGTTACAGCATTGAGATGGGGGAGAAAGGGAGCAAATTCCATTATCAGCAGTAGCATGAATGGTGGTGGTGGTGGTGGGGGGGGTGAATTCTCTCTCCCCCTTTCAAAAATCAATTGCTTGTTTCTTTCGCTGATATTTGGAAGTGCTGTCGAGGTTCTACCCATCCCCCACCGACCATGCCCAGTCTCTCTTCCCTTTATAAGAGTTCCTGTCTCCTTAATCTTGACCAGCTGCAGAGTTTTTGAGCCATAGTTTGAGTCACCACTGGGATTCCAGGATGAAAACGTCCTGGACCTGTTTAAGGTGTTTCTCCTTTAAACCGGGACCCAATTATGGGCTTCCCTCCGACTTAATTTACGAGCTCTAGGATCTTTAAAACGGTACGGCGGCGGGGGGACGGTATGAGAAAGAGTTTGGGAAATCAGGTAGGAAATAGAAGGTTGGGGTTGTGGGAGGATCTAGTCCCCCTCCCCCTGGGCGACCCCAGGCATCCCACACAAGAGGGCACCCCATGTGGTCTTGTGAAAAGCCTGAAGCCCTGAATGAGTCTTAAAGAGAAATTAGCCCCGGCTGGTAGGTGTCTCTCCGCGGCTTGGAGGGGCGAGGGCTGGTCTGTGTGTGGCTGCCCGGAGGAGCTGACCAATTGGTCATGGTGCTGAAACCTTTGTGGGGAATCGTGGCCAAGTGCACTGACTCTGTGGGAAAACGGCGGCGTGAAGGGATGCCAACAGCTCCTCGCCGGGAAGGGAACCGCCTCAAATTTGGACCATGACAATTCCTGCTAATTTGTAGAGCAGGGAATTGGTGCAAAGTGTCAAGCAGTCACTGCTTGTGCTAAATAGGGCATCAAATTGGCGCGACGGATTCGTGAATGTTGTACGCCTTGCAACCTCTGAACCGGAGCGTAACCCCGTGAGGTGGACGGAGAAATATATCTTCGGGGCAGGGAGCGACGGAGTGGGGCTGGGGCGACGCCCAGCCTCCTGAAAGGAAGGGGGATGAGACCTACCTGGGAAATAAGAAGATCTGATGAAAGGCTGGAAGGAGCCTTCAAAGTAGGGAAAGGCGAAGGTCTTGGGAGGGACACTCTGGAGCAAGGCGGGGGATGTTTCTGGGAGAGAGTGAGGAAAGGAGGAACAGAAGGAGGGAGACAGAAAGGGAATTTGATTAAGTACATGATTATTGTACAGCACAGTGAATACACGACATGATTAACCTTTCGGCTGGTTTCAAAGGCATCTTACTCAGTGTACTGACACAGTAAAGTAAACCTTTCCCTAACACTGTCTCTATCTGTGGAACCCCCTCCCCCAATAGTCCTCAGAGCCCCCCCCCCCCCATGTCATCCTAGGCACTAACGAGATAGAAGAACTGGTGGGGAGGGGGAGAAAAGAATTGCAGACCGATAATACTTGCTAAGCTAGTAAATATATTGTCTTGGGTTAAAAAAAAAAAAAATGGCTTTCAGAAGCTCAAGGACAGAAACGCAGACGTCCAGGGGCGTGCGCGCAATTTCACTGCGCCAGGGAACTGTGCGCGCTCGGACTGTAGGTGTTCAAATTCATTCTGAGGGTGGGGCGAACCTGGAGGCTTCCCGGGAATCGTCTGAACCTAAGTCTCACATTGCTTGACAGTGGGGCCTCGGGGATCTTGCGTACGTGTGTGCACTGCTGTGAGCGTGGGTACCCGCTGCGTATGGGAAACTGAGGCCATAAGGACTCTGCATCTAGACCGGCCCCTTAGCGTTTTGCTTTCACTTACCAGTTCTGGGCGCCGAAGAAAGGATGGCGTTCACTCCAAACTTCAGAAACGTGGGCTCGCTGGCAGGGGAGACGGCCGTCTGTGGTGAGCCGCCCCGCCGGCTGCCTGGACCCGGGGAGCCCAGGTCCGAGGCCCCTGTGTCTGTGAGAGCCGCAGGGGCCCCCTGCCTAGGGGGCGACATGCTGGCGGTGGGCACGCTGCGGGGCAGGTAGGCTGGGGGTCGGCTGATGCGGATCAGATCCTCCACCAGGAAGCTCGAGTGGCCGGAAAATGCCGACTGCAGGGACTGGGGCAATGTTAAGGTGGGCGTGGGGCGCAAGAGGCTGGGGTACCCGGCTGGGGGCGCGAGGAGGCCGGGGAACATCATGTTAGGCGAGGGGCGCGCGGAAAAACCCTTCTTCCAGTGGCCAGAGGGTAAATGCTGGGCTTCCCGCCCCTCCCGCCCTCTGTCTTGGGCTTAGCAAACGTCTTCTAGTAACGATCCCACTTGGGTGTCTGCGAGTCCTCCGCGGTCCTCCCGTTGAGGTGATGGTTTTATAGTGGCCCGCCCGTTAAAGCGTTTTGAAAAGTGACAGCTCTGACAATGAAGTTCAACAAAGTTCTCCACTCGAGCTTCATTCGCTGGAGGCTCTGGGCGCGCTGATTGGCGCAGGGGTGCAATTTATGATTGGATTAGTCTTCATAAGCATGGCCCGCACAATGGGCTGGCAACAAAGGCTGGCGCGCATCAATTCTGCGTATCGACCGCCTCTTTGCAATATAGTGCTCCCCCAAAGCTCTCGCCGGGAGTTTTTGTTCGGAAGCAACACCCGGGCTAATTAAATGCCTATTTAGAAGTTTCAGATGACATCTTGCCTCATAGAAAAGGAATTATTTAAAGAATGCACTAAATTTATTTGCAGCTCCCCTGCTGAGCCTGGAAAATAAATCAATAAATATTCATAGAAATTCATCTCCAGGCAATCAGTAAAATAATCCTCCCCCCTTGTGGGGAGGGCAATGGAAAATTTCAAGTCAGTGAACGTGAAAATATACTCCCTCTTCGGTCTCTGCCCTATACATTACTCCAGCTGAGGCATAAAGCAGATGTGATGGGTGGGTTAAATAAATGTGGGGTAGGGGAGTGCCGTTCTAACAACCCAGGGAGACTTGAAATTGATGCTTTGGGGCTATTGGATGTGCGTCCCTAGGGTTGGAGGGTGGAGGTCTTGATTTGAGTTATTTCATGTTGGGAAACTAATTGAGATTGAGAGAGTTAGTGGGTACCTGAATAGTAATATGACCCTCCTGCAAACTCCCAGCAACTTAGAAAACGATTTTCAGCGACGTATCTTTATAAGGGTCACTGAGGAAGGAACGGCAGTTCACCCGGGGGAGGATCAGAGAGCAGCATCGAAAAGGGGCAAAGTAGCCGGATTCCATTCCCAAGGGCTTACCTCTGCTGGAGGCTGCCTCAGACAAGGACACCTGGACACTGTGGGGGCTCTGCTGGCTCTTTCCTAACCTCTATAAGCCCTCGGCAGTTTCAGTAGAAACTCACAGCCTGGACTTTTAAAACCACAGCAGCGAAGGTTGGGATTTGTCCTGAGAGAGTCCTACCCATTGTGGGCGCTTAACCCGGCCAAAGTTTTGCTGCTTCTTCATCAACTGCAATGTACAAACACATGAAAACAGCACGAAGGACGCGGTTCCCAAAAATGTTGGTCCACATGAGGAAAGACGATTCTTACTTAATTTGGTGCCTCAAATGAGAATCTTCCTGTAGACAGTACTGTGCTTTCTGCTGGATTGGGGCTGGGGTGGCGCTGAGCCTCAATTCCGTTTCTCGGCTCGGCTAGATAACAGATGTGTAAAATGTCCCATTCATTTCTTTAGTGTGGCTGAACCTCCCCAAAGAGAAGTGTGCAGCCCGCCAGGCCGCCCTGATCCTATTAACCATGAACTAACTGTCACCTTCAGCTGGTTTTCCTTTTTTGCTTTTTAACACAAAGCTTTCTCAAAAATCTTATTAACCAGCTTTATTTCTCTCGATGGTTTTGTTCAGGGCGTTTTGTGTTGATGATCTCCATGTCGCTGCTTTAACCATTCAATAAAAGTGCATCTGTGATTTATATCACATTAAACCAGAAATGGAGCCCGCTAAAGCTCTCCCTTGATTCAGATTAAAAAGTTATTTAGGTCGGGCTCTGGAGCCGAATTAATGCTCCGACATGACGCAAGTACGGAGTTTCTGAGCCCAAGACTGTTTATGGAGGCATTCTGGGCAGCAGGCCCTGGAAAACCACTAAGGAAAGAACAACTGTTAAATAAGTGGCTATTTAAATGTGGGAAATGCGTTGCTCAGGTTCACTGGAGTCCCCTGGAAACGGAAGAGACAGATCTTCGGAGAACTTCAAATGTTCCTCTTTTTGAAGCTTTGCCATAGAATAGGGGAGAAAAAGTCGAAAGTATTTGAACACCTGAGCTCTAATTTTGCCACAGCGTTTTCATTCGCTATCACCCCTCCCCACCAACTGCTTTCTGGAAGCAGGAGGACCAGCTCTGGTTTTTGCATTCTCTCCGTCCTTCTCTTCTTTTTCCCCTCTTCATTCCCTCCCTCCTTGCTCCCCTACTCCCCTGTCAGGAGCCGTTGCCAGTTCCCGGAAGGAGGAAAACCCGGACTAGAGGTGTTGGGTTTCTCATCAAGGAAGTGTAGCTCAGCACTATAGCATTTGACTGCAGTCTACTGGAAGACAGAGCCTACATTTGCAGGGCTTTGTATTGAGGGGCGGTAAGGACTCACAGCCAGTCTAAGGCCTTCCTGACCCTCCTGCCCCTCCTCCCCTAGACCTCCTCTCCAGCTGAGGTATCTCCCTGGGTGTGGTTTTTTTGTTTTGTTTTGTTTTTGTTTTTTGCGGTACACGGGCCTCTCACTGCTGTGGCCTCTCCCGTTGCGGAGCACAGGCTCTGGACGCACAGGCTCAGCGGCCATGGCTCACGGGCCCAGCCGCTCTGCAGCATGTGGGATCTTCCCGGACCGGGGCACAAACCCGTGTCCCTTGCATCGGCAGGCAGACTCTCAACCACTGTGCCACCAGGGAAGCCCCCTGGGTGTAGTTTTTACAGTTACTATCTTGACAATTGACACGCTCCTTGGTTCCCACCCTTACACACACACACACACACACACAGACACACACACCGGCCATTCTGCCTCACTCTAGACTAACTGCTGCTAATGTCTCTTCTTTTAAAAGGGAGGCCTGACATTTTTTGGAAGGTGGGTCAACCCCTTGCTGCGATCCACGTGTTCTTGGCCTCCAGCGGTCCGTCTCCATAGCCTTTTTTCCTTTTTCCAAGGGGAAGAGTGAAGGCGGGGGCGAGGGCTGGCGGCCCGTGAAAAGGCAAAATAAATCCTAAGGAAGCAAGAAATCTGACGAAAGGATCTTACTTTTAAGTGATTTCCTTGAACGCGTCTTTTCAAACTCCGCCATAGCCTAAGGGGCTGCGCAGCCGGCGGCTGCGGCTAAGACCTGTGACTAATGCCGTTTGACCTGAGCCCTTGGGGTTTTGTGCGTCCTGCCATTCATTGTAATGTCGTTATCTTCAAGTTTATTTCAGAGAAGTCACTAGCGTCCTCTCTCCCAGAGCGGGGCTTTCTGTTTCTCTTTCAGGGGAAAAAAAGACGGGAGGGGAAAAGAGTATCGGAGGCGCCGGTTGGGGTGAAGATCCTCGCCTGTGCTGCGGGCGCCGCTGCTCGCTGGGGGAAGGCCTCAGTAGAGGCAGCCGAGGCTGCCGGAGCCTCCCTGGGAAGGCAGGAAGGGCTCCGGAATCCGTCTGGGGTTTCTTCCCCCCGCCACGCCCCCGGGGCCTTGGATAGCTGGCGCGTCCCTGCCCTTTGCGCCGGCGTCTGGCCGTGGCTCACCCTCTCCAGTGTGGGTCGAGGCGTGAGCGCCTGCCCCGGGTAAGTGCAGGCCGCCCGTGGGGAGACGAAGTGCCCGAAAAGTAGAGAGTGGCTTGATATATTCCTCGCCCTCCGAAACGATAACGAACGTAAATTCGGGAAGACTGGGACCCCAGGGTCGCACTTTGCAAGGGTTCAAACCCCCAGGCCGTGGCGCTCCCGACCGGAGCTACCAACAGAGAATGCTTTGCAAGTCTGGCAGGCTGCGGGGTGGCGGTGGCGTCGGAATTAGCACCCGCCTCCTGGCTTCTGCTGTCCCAGGGAAAAAGAGGGAGCTGATGCGCGAGGCAAAGGAGGAGGGCGGCGAGGCTCGGGCTGTAAGAGCTTTCCTACAGCCCCAGCTCTTTAGGCGAGCCGCTCTATTAAGACACCTCTAAGGGGTTCACCTTCAGAATAGGCCACAGGGAGCTACCGGCCGCCCCAGCCCTTTCTAGCATCTCCCCACACCGCTCATTCCTTTCACACTCGCTCCCCCCTTTTTCCTTGAAAATCCTTCTATTGTGCCAATCAAGCAGATGGTTTGCAGGAAATATAGCTTGGCCTTGCTGACCGAAACTAATTTTAACTAGCTTTCCAAGCCTGAAACGTTTGTTTTGCTCTTACAAAATAGCCCCCAAAACAGCTGGCAAGGGTGAATTAAACCCATTAAAGACACATTTATAAGAAATTATATTCACATAGATTGCCTGAACCCCCTTGTGCAGCCTAAGAGGGGAGATGAGCGCATTTAAATGAAAATGTCGCCGAAAGCTCCCCTCCTTAACGTAGCCTGAAAGTCCCGAAAACATTTTACTAAATAGATTAACTTGACTATTGTCTCGCGTCACATTTAGCAGCTTCATTAAGTGAATGGCTGAACAAATATATTACGCATGCATGGAAAGCGCTTTTGCCAAGCGCCTCATTGTGTCCTCAGCCCTGACAGGTGGTTAACTGTGTGTTGTGTTTTTTGGTGGGTTTTTTGTGTTTTTTTTTCTTTTTTTTTTTTTTTTTTCTTTTTTTAACCCGAAGAAAGAGGGTGTCTTTAGAGCAGTGCTGTGCGCAGGCCCGGCTTGGTGGGAGTTTACTTTAACTGGCTGCTTGGGCCCTGCTGCCCAGTGATATTAGCACCGTGAGATGTTGGCAAAGGCGATCTGAGCCCATTCAAGATAATCAAAATTAAATTCTGGTGAGCCGAGCCTTGAGTGCTTTTTCTCTCCATCACTCCCACCTCCTTGTCTCGGAAATTAATTTTATAATGCTCCTTTTCAAAGCTGATGTCCCCCCACCTCCCGAAAGTAAATTGCCTTTGCGTTTCCTTGATTAACTGGCTCTCTGCAGACTGCAGTGTTAAATATCCTTTTAACTCACATTTGGATCCATTTCACTTTACTGTGTGTCTTTGGGGAAAGTCCTTGTTTCCCAGGCCTCAGGGTCCCTGTGTGGGAAACAAGGGACTGGGGCCCTAGAAAGCTCTCTAAGGGCCCTTTCAGGTCTGACCTTCTAAGGTTTAAAAGTTCTCTGCTCTTTGTCACCCCACTGCGGGTCCCAACCCAGCAGCTCCCAGCATCTGGCCTCCACCTGGAGGACCTGAAAGACTGCATTTCCGGGTACTAGGGGCGAGCCCTGAGTGGAGGGAAGAAGCGTGGCGTAAGCTGGAGGCTTCAGTGCAGATCGACTGGGCTTCTGCTCCTCGGGTCTCAAGGTCCACTAGGAGCCCTTAGGTGCCAGGCCCTCGCATCCCACCCAGCATCCCGCCCCGCATCCTTCCCTGCGTCGGACTTCTCTTCAGTCCTGGTCCTGCAAAGAGGTGTGGCCTGATGCCAGGTGTAAAACAGGAGGTGTTGCTCCCTGCCTCGCTCCCCTGGTCCTGGGAGTTGCTTTTCAGCCTCTTTAATTACTCCTTGCGCTCCCCGCCCCCCTCTCCCCCCATGAACCCCTTCCTCACCTGGCCCCGCCCCAGCTTTTTTCCCCTTCCTCTCGTCTCAAGCTGAAACTATTGGTTTCCTGTCCCAGAATCTTTGAGAGGCGCTGAGTGGGAAACCATATAGGATCTTTCTCTGGACCTGAAAGAGCCGGCTTTCGTCGATGGTGGGAGGGAGAAGAGGGAAGTATCTG
The DNA here is from genome assembly GCF_039906515.1 of Pseudorca crassidens. Classification (NCBI taxonomy): domain Eukaryota; kingdom Metazoa; phylum Chordata; class Mammalia; order Artiodactyla; family Delphinidae; genus Pseudorca; species Pseudorca crassidens. Next base: position 36,300,790 of record NC_090304.1, on the reverse strand, counting down.
TTCCACCTTTGCAGTCCCCAAGGACTCCGGGATGGGGAGCAGGTGCCTCTCAGAGGCTGGGTTTGCGTTGGGGTGGAGGCGGCCCTACAGGGAGTCAGCAACCCAGCGAGTTGGGTGGCAGATCCCGGAGAAATGGACGCCACCACCTACGACCGCCACCCACACTTCAAGAATAGAGGACTCTGAGAAGACTGGTCTTGTTGATGTGCAGTGGCTGTGCGAAGCCGGTGCTGCCAGATTTACACCAGTCTTTCAAGCTATCTCTGGGGAGCTTGCTGTCTCGATATTAAACCTTAATCTTGTCCAACATTTAAGAACCCACAAGGGAAAAAGACTTCTGCCTATGGACTGAGATTCTGTTTCCCAAACCAGAATCTTGCTTCACCTTCTCCTTTTTCATGTTAAAAAAACCAGATGGCATGTTTTCAAACATAGGAGGAAGAGGAGTCATTTTAGATCTAGGGCCAGTTGGTTACAGAAGGTGGGGGCTGGTGGGGGGAGGGAGCCTCCGAGGCTAAATGTTCCAAATTCTTCAGCTCATCTTTGAAATGTAGAGATTGCCCTTTTGGGACAAAGAGGTATTTTTCTAATCCAGATACTCATGGGAGGATTAGAGGTAAGACTGCTAGTTCTTTATAATGTAGTAAAAATTCATTTTAAAAATTATTTTTCTTCTAACAGGAAGTGAGTCTTGATTTGGTCAGAGGAGGGACCTATCAGAGAGAGAGGCTGTTTGGAACCATGAGTCAGTACTTGAGAGAGAAGTATTCTGATGTGTATGGGGCTCTAAGTTGCTGAAGGTTTGTTTTGCCTGAGGCTGAGATAGGTTTAGAGGTTATTGCAGGAAAGAGAGAAGGAAAAGTCCCCCAAGACTTTTGCCTGCTCTGCAGTTCTGCTTAGTCAGCATAGGGAAACAAGAGGGAGGCATGAGAGAATGTGACATTCCTCTTACATGGGGAAGGGGTGGGGGGAAATAGCCTTATCTTAGGGTGTTACCTATACTGCACAATGGCCTTAAGGCTAACTGCCAGCTGCTGTCTACAGGAGGAAAATCAAAGCATTCCCTAGCCTGCTCACCCTCCTCCACCATCAGCTTTTCCCTCTAACTGCAGAGAGAAAGAGAGAGTCATCAGACAGAAAGGCCTTACATTTCCTTCCTGCCGGCTCACTCTCCGTTCTATTCACATCTCCACCGAGTCAGGTCCTCCCCTGCCTCCTTGGGGACAGTGTTAGTTATTTAATCTCTGTTTGCCCTTCCAAATCCACCTCCTACTCCTTCTCCCCCTTCTCTTGTCCTAAGAGACTAGCAAAATGCACCTAGGGAAACGCATCGACACCAGCATACCCTGCTGGTTGGTATCTTCTGCTTTGCTTCAGTTAGTGGGAGGCAATGGCACCAACTCAAGGATAGGAGGAGAGAAACGTTGGGGTATTTCTTCCTCTCACTCCCTCCTTTTTTTAACATTTATTTATTTTATCCATTTATTTTTGGCTGCATTGGGTCTTCACTGCTGTGCGTGGGCTTTCTCTAGCTGCGGTGCGCCAGGGCTACTCTTCGTCGGCTTAGCTGCTCCGCAGCATGTGGGATCCTCCCAGACCAGGGCTTGAACCCACATCCCCTGCATTGGCAGGCGGACTCTCAACGACTGCGCCACCAGGGAAGCCCCCTCACACTCCCTTCTTGCTTTGTTGCATTTCTGTGAATAGCTGTAGCTGCAGCTCCCAAGCTCACTGGGCCCTGCGATATAATAGCTTTCCACTTTTGCTAGTCTTCGGGTGCATTAACATTCCTTGTTTATTCCCTTAACCTCACCTGCGCTTCTGTAAGTGGTTCCTTCATTGGAAATATTTGCTGCTGAACTCCTGACTGATACAGGGACCTTGTTTTTCATTGTCCTCTCTGTCTATAGCTTCAATACCCCCTTCATCACAGGTTCTTTCAAACTGTGCTCATATCAAAAGGACCATCTCTTGACCTTATGTCCATTTCTAACTGCATCTTTTTACAGACTTCCTCTAACTTTTGTGAGGCCTGAGACAAAACTATAGATGGAAGTGTGTGGCCCACCCTACTCCATTTCCCACTCTGACTCCATTCTACATCATGAAGGGCCATGCATCCAAGAGTGTGGACACCTGGTCCACTTATCCAAGGTCCATCCATATCCCCTGCACCCTCTCCAAACAGCCAGAGGTTTAGGGATGGGCATGCCTCAGGTGTAGGGATGGGCACACTAGTGACATTGTCCACTCATGGGAAGATAGACCTAGGAGACGCTTATGTAGTCTTTGAAAACAGGCTTGGTTCCACTTGGGTAAAGAATTCCAGAGCCTAAAAGGGAGCATATGGGCTCTAGGTGAGCACGTCCCTTTGGCCACATGGACATGGGTGGAGCTGGAGGGGAGCCAGGCTGGGGCCCTTTCTGAAGTTCAGGGCCCACACAAGTTCCCTGTTTGTCCAGATCGAAGCATGGTACTTCTTTCACAACCAGACTTTTTTGAAAAGCAACGTCTAACCTTGCTTTCTCCTATTCCTGCCACCTTCATGACCTTTCTCAACCTGCTGCCACCACATTCCACTGAGATGGGTTTGTTAGTGTCATTGATGCCATCCCTGTTTGCAGAGTCAGTGATCTTCTCTAATTCTATGTGGCCTGCCTACAGCATTTGTCACTGTGGACCTCTCCCTTCTGGGCTTCATGGTTTTCTTTTTCCTCCTCAGACTGTTCCTTCTTGCTCAGTTTGTGAACTCTCTTTTCTCTGCTCAGCCCTTGGACGGTAACATTGTTCTGGGTTCTGACTTCGGCTCTTCCCCCAGACAGTTATTGAAATTCTGCTTATTACTTATTCTACCCCTGTTGCACTACATGCACTTCCCTAATTATGCCCCACTCTCTCAAACCCCAGTGCCTTTGTGCACACTGATCCTTCTGGATTCTTTTCACCTGGCTGACTTCCATTGCTTGGGAAAGATTTGGCTTGCGCCTCACCTCCTTTGTGATCCTTCTCTGACATGTCCTGTGAGGTGTGTCTGTTGGATATTTTCTTGTAGTACCTAACACTCACCTTTAATAGTGCATTTATTACTCTGTATTTAGAGTTGCCAGATAAAAATACTGGATGCACAGTTACATTTGAATTTCAAACAAACAAATACTATTTTAGTATAAGTATGTCCCAAATACTGTGTGGGATATACTTAGACTAAAGAAATTACTCATTGTTCATCACAAATTCAAATTTAACTGGATATTCTGAATTTTGATTTGCTGGCAACTGTACCTCCTGGAATAATTTACATGCTTGCTTCCCCTGTAGACCATGAACTTCCTAAGGGTGGGCACCGTGTCCTGCGGCTCTGTGTCGTAATGCCTGGCACAGAGCATGCATTCAGAGAATGTGCGCAGAGTGATAAAACCTTCAAGTTTGGGAGCACTTTGCTGCCTCATTTCAAAGGACCTTTCCTGCTTTGAAATTCAGTGTATTTAGTTTATTGACCTCTCTTCTAACCTCTTCTAAAGTCTTATCATTATTAGCTCTTTGTTTTATACTGTTTGGTTCTCTAGATGGTAAGCAGATGGGAAGGCTCCCAGATTTTGTCAAAAGACTGTCTGATCTTCATCTGTATCTCCTAGGGCAGTCCTCTTTGCTGATTTGAATGATTAGGTGATGAGGTCTGTTGGCATTGTTGGTCATTATTAGATATTACTGGTGAATATGCTTAGTTGACTAAATATGTTTAACAGAGGGTCAAATTCCATAGCACAGGAACCAAGCTCAGATGAACGCATATACACTAACTCTTGGTCTCACAGCATTAAATTAAGTAAATATTTAATTTTCACCGTGTAAATAATGAATCCACTGGCAGATCCCCACCCAGCCCTCACTTAGGGGGTATAAATATGTGTTTTGTATACATGTTTATATACATACATAAATATATTTGTATAAATATATATGTTAATGAACTCATCACTAAGAATTATTCTGTGGTCCAGAAAGCAAAATATTGCAGCTCTGAAAACTGGTGCCTGCCAGCTAATCCTTAGGTCTTAGGTACTAAATCGGTTGACGTGAGACAGAAAGCCAACACAGGCATGGGTATCAGAATTGGTTAATTATGGTGGAGAGGAAGTTAAAGAAAGCAAGACTCACAGAGAAAATGCAGAGATATCCAATTTATTATCAGAAAAAAAGTCAGAATGTAGAACTAGAGCTGCACTCTCCAATGCAGTAGCCACTAGTCACATGGAACTATTCAAATTCAAAGTAGTTAAATAAATAAAATGTAAATAATTTAAATAAAAATTAAATTTTAAAATTTAAATAAAATTAAAATCTAACTCCTCAGTCACATTAGCCACAATTCAAGTGCTCAGTAACCACATGGGGCTAGTGGCTACCATATTGGACGGCATAGATATAGAACATTTCCATCACTGCAGAAGTTCTTTGGACAGCGTTGACTAGAGTTCCTGAATGTGAACTGAATCTCTTGGCCTGGGGAAATGGAAACCTAGAGGAATATGACTGTCATATTCAAGTACTCGCAGGGCTGCCAGGAGAAAGAAAGTAAGTAATGAGTTCTAAGTTACTAGAAGGAACCAGAGAGAGGCCAGATGCATACTTCACAGCAACTAGAGATTTTAAAACATAAGTCAGTCCTTATTGCCCCATCCTCTCCTTCAATCAACAAATATTGATTGAGGTCCTACCGTGTGCCAGCAGGCACTGTTCTAGGTCTCGGAACACTGGAGTGAACAAAACAGACAGAGCTTGTGCCATCTTGGATCTCCTCATTCCACTTAGGATGAAGTAGGAACGGCCCCTGCCAGCCCCTCCCGCTCCCCCTCCTCTACCACAGTCCTGTCTCCCATCTCTTCTCTCTTCCTCTAAGATGCCAGGCTCTTTCTCACCAGTATACCTTTGCGTATGCTCTTCTCTCTGCTTGCTTCATTTGGTTAACTCCTGCTCATCCTTCAAACTGCAGTTTAAATGCTACTTTCTCTTCACCCAGTTTTAATCACCCTGCATTTTTTTCTTCTTGGCAATATATCTATATCTATATTTATACATATACAGTAAGTCCCCTACAATACAAACCTTAAAGTTGCAAACTTTCAAAGATGCGAACGTGTGTTCCATCAACATCTGACGTGAGTGAAACTGCAGCTTGCCCTCTGCCTCCTAATTGCTTACGATCCTTCAGCTCTACCATCTCCCACCTCCTCTCCCTCCTCCAGTCAGTAACTCTTCTTGCCTGTTCACTCAGTGCCAGTCCTTGTATGCCAGCTGTTGTGCTGTACTACTGTACTTTTCAAGGTACTGTACTGTAAGATTAAAAATGTTTTCTTTATTTTTCTGTTTTTTTTATAAAGTCTTTTTATTTTTTATTTTATTTTTTAATTTTTGGCTGCATTGGGTCTTCGTTGCTGCACGCGGGCTCTCTCTAGTTGCGGTGAGCGGTGTCTACTCTTCGTTGCGGTGCGCGGGCTTCTCGTTGTGATGGCTTCTCTTGTTGCGGATACGGGCTCTAGGCGCGTGGGCTTCAGTTGTTGCAGCACGTGGGCTCAGTAGCTGTGGCTTGCGGGCTCTTTTCTTTTTTATGTAGTATTTGTGTGAAAAGTACTATAAACCTATTACAGTACAGTACTGTATAGCCAATTGTGTTAGTTGGGTACCTAAGCTAACTTTGTTGGACTTACGAACAAATTGGAACATGCTCTCGGAACGGAACTCGTTCGTATGTAGGCAACTTACTGTATAAAGAGAGAGCACACGTTGTCACTCACTAGCTGTGTGACTTTGGGCCCAGTTACTTAACCTCTCTGTCCCTTAGTTTTTTCAACTGCCTCATCTAAAATGGTAATAATAAAACTTACCCTAAAAGACTATGAAAAATGTTTATTTATTGCCTAGAACAGTGACTGGCTTATATTTAGACACATAAGAAACTTAGTACCCTTTCCTCTCAAGAAACTAAATACCCTAATCCTATACCTGATTTCCTTTTAAAATGTCAGTGAAGGACATTTAAACCAATAATAATAGCAACAGCAATGATAATGATAGTTAGCTTTATTGAGAACTTACTATAAGCCTGGTACTGTGTTAAATATTTTCCAGGCATGATTTACAGTAATCCTCAAAACAGCCTCATGAGGTAGATACTATTATTATCCCCACTTACCTACAGGAGGAGATACAGAAACTTAGGGAAATTTAACAACAGAACCAGGTTGGCTTTGCATTGTGTCAGCCTGGCTAGGCTGAACTCTTTCTCAGAATTTCCAGTGCAGCATGACTCCCGTTAGGGTGGACAGCTAAACAGGCTTGAGAGATTTGGAGGGTGGAAGTAAGCAGTGACTGGTTTGTCCCTGACCAGCTGGCTTATGTCACTGGTGTGAGGCAGCTGGTCCTCCACTTTCCCCAGCTTCTCTGACTCCTGTGTTTACCCCGCTGAAGGAGGGTGTTGGCTTTTGCAGGACATTCACACCAACAAGGTCAGAGGCAGTAGAGACTGACAAGGATTTCAGTCTGTTCCTGTGGGGTTCCAGCTTGTGTTTGTGGATTCCAGCCTGCTCCTGATATGTGTATGGTATACTGCCTGTTAGTTCTGCTTCTCTGATTGAATCCTGACACACAGTTAATAAATACCAGAGCCGAGGCTTGGAACTCAGTCTGACCCTAGGACTTACGTTCATAACCATTATTCTATATTGGCCCTGAAGAAACTCTAGGGATTTTGAAGGTAGATGAGACTAGTCTGAGGTTTAAATTTTAGGTCTGGAGCCCTCTTCTGCCTTGAAATATTACAGCGATTAACAGGTCATTATACTCATGGGCCAAACTGACACTCAGAGGGCATATAGCAACTGATAAAGTTTACCTTAGTTTATAAAAATCAAAAGTTCTCAACATCGGTAATATAGCCAATGTTTTGAATAATTGTAAACGGAAAGTAACCTTAAAATTATATAAAAATAAAAAACTTCTACGACAGTAATAATGATATGAGCACATATTTAGCATCTACAGAATTTCAGGTACTGCTCGAAGTGCTTATGTATCAACTCATTTAAGCTTCACAGTCCTCTCAACAAGTAGAAGCAGCAGTTCTAACACTTACTTTATTCATAGAAGTAGGTATTAGATTTCAAAAAAGTGAACTTTGTGAGGGCAAGGGATACAGAGTGAGGGGAGCTGTTAGTTCCCTGCTTCGACAAAGGGAGATAGATATAGATGAACCTTAGGTCTCCACTAGCTCCATTTTGGAGAGTGTATATCTAAAGCACTTAACACATACCTATCAGTTAGGATGATTTCAGCTGCAGTAGCAAAAGGACCCATCCAAAAACAGTAAACTGCAAGGAAAAGTTATTATTCCATAAAACAAGAATTCCAGAAATAAAACAGGTCCAGAGTCCATTAATTTATTGTCTCATTGATATCATCAGAATCCAGGTTCTTTCTCTCTTCTCTGCCATCCTTAATGTGTTGAGTTATCCTCTTTTTTTTTATAAGTTTCTACTTAGGATGTTTTTTTAAATTTTATTTATTTATTTATTTATGGCTGTGTTGGGTCTTCGTTTCTGTGCGAGGGCTTTCTCTAGTTGTGGCGAGCAGGGGCCACTCTTCATTGCGGTGCGCGGGCCTCTCACTGTCGCGGCCTCTCTTGTTGCGGAGCACAGGCTCCAGACGCACAGGCTCAGTAGTTGTGACTCATGGGCCCAGTTGCTCCACGGCATGTGGGATCTTCCCAGACCAGGGCTCGAACCCGTATCCCCTGCATCGGCAGGCAGATTCTCAACCACTGCGCCACCAGGGGAGCCCAAGTTATCCTCTTTGGCTGGCTCCCTCATGGTGTCGAATGGCTGCCCCATCTCCAGACATCACATGCAGATGACAACATCTAGCAGAAGGAGAGTCAGTTTATTGTCTTCTCTCTCCTTTTATCAGCAGGAAAAAAAAATCTTTTCCAAAAGCCCACCTGGAGGATGTCTACTCCTGTCTCGTTGGCCAGAATAGTGCCAGTTGCTCATGTCTAAGCCAGTCACTGGCAAAGAAAACGGAATTACTATTTTTTAATTAAATGGATCTAGGGTAACCTTCCTGGAAATAGGAAGGACCTAGCTTCCTGAAATACATGGGTGTTAGATTTCTGAACAAAGAAGATACTGATTAGCAAAGGAAAAGGTGTGTGGCTTTATATAGGCAACAAACAGTGTCTGTTACTACATGTTAAATAAAGCAAAGTGTATAAAATGTGCCTTACCCAAAGCTAGACCCATGGATGTGTCCTGGTAGCTGCCCTTTACCACTGTGTCTTACTCCTGTTTTAAAAAAATTTTTACTGACCACCACAGATACTGCCAATGCTCACCAATGCCCATTCTTCTCTTTTTGAGGACACAGACAACATTTTCTAGCTTTCCTCACAGTTAGATGCAGCCATAGACCCTGTTCTGGGCAATGGAATGTGGGCAGAAGTAATCTATATTACTTCCAGGCTTGGCATATAAAATCTCTCAAGTACAATCCTTTTTCTTTTTTCCTTCCATTGGGACATGAAGGCCACGTGTAGGGGTGGCAGAGATACAACATGTAATGAACCTGGATCCCTGAGTCATGGCTTGGAGGATAGCCACCCATCTTGTATTGGACTGTGCCATGAGTAAGAAATAAGCTTTTATTATATGATTTGGGGGTTATCAGAGAATTTATCCTGTTGTGACTAATGTACCCATCAAATCATCTTCCTTGTGCCTTGTATTTTGAGCACAGGAGCTGCAGATCTGGTATGCAGGTCTCAGGCTGCTAAGAGGGTTATCTGAACATGCATAAAATCCCATGCATGTTAAAAATAAAACCCCTTTCATGGTAGCCTTACTTAAGTACTTCCAGTGATAAGGAACTCACTATTTCTAGCAAGAGATAACCTCTGGTTAGCAAGAGATAACATATTAATGAAAGGTGGTAAATACACTTCAGTTCATGTGCCAAATCTCGATGGTTAGTAGTTGCATTTAAGCTACTATTGATATGTAGAGAAGGATTCTAAGATCAACTCTGGGTGGCCTGGGAAAATTTTCTGCTATTAATTAATAATGCCTTCCAGGGCTCTGGCAGCAGGAGCGGTAGACCCATGCTCCATGTAGCATCTGTGGTTTGACAACTATGAGAACTACGGCGAGAAAGCTCATAGGAAAGAGGTTTGCCGTTAAATAACAGGACTCAAGGGGATTGGATCTTGGGATACATTTCCAGGGATGATGATACAATTGCAACAATAATTATGCCTTCCGTTTAGCGAGTACTGTGTTAATGCTTTATATATATATATATAATTTCCTTGTCTCCTCATAACAAGTCCATTTTACAGACAAAGAAACTGAGGCTCAAAAATGTAAAGTAGCTTGCAGGGCCTCATGTAGTTAATTTAGTGGCAGAGGCAGATTTGGACCAGGGTGGTCTGACCCAAAGTCTGTGTTCCTACCCTGTCGCCTATGCTGTCTATGGAATTGGGGAGGGAACTGATTAAAGATTTCTGAACTTCAGTTTTTGTTGTGGGGGAATGTGTGGTACACTGTAGGAGGTTTAGCAGAATTGCTAGCCTCTACCCATTAGATGCCTGTAGCATACTCCCCCTCCCTCCTAGAGAAAAATGTCTCCAGACACTGCCAAACTGGCCCCAGTTGAAGACCAGTGGGTTAGAGGAAGACACGCCCTATGTTTGAAGCATTTGTGGTTCTGGGCAGGCAGGTGATCTGGGAAGGCGCCGAGGAGTGATGTGGGAACTTAGGGGGCAAGGGAGTCCATTAGGGTAGCCTGGGAGCCTTTGTCACATGAAGAAGGCAATAGCATTGAGGAGGCTGAGTCCCCTAAGCTCATGCACTAAGTCTCCCAGATATTTCCTGTTAAGGGGCAGGATTGAGGAGGGAGAAGCTTGCAGGAGAAGGTTCCTGTGGCCCCAAATTGTAGGTAAAGGAAGAATGTGGAGTGAGGATTTTAACCACACAGGTCACCCTGAATGCTACTGAGAGCCTGCCGCCGTGGGCACATCTCCTACTCGGTAGATGCGGAAGGAGTGCTTGTTGAGTGAATGGTGACCAGTCAGACCGAAGGAAGGGAATAAAGCAGTTACACTTATTTTTAAGTAAAACTATGGTATGAAACAGCGTTCTTGAAGAGTCACTAAATCTGTACTTGGCAGACATAAAGCAGCAAATTTTAGACATTTGGGCACAGGCACCAGTGTTCAGGTGAAAGCAAAAGACAGTGTCTCTTTTAGTGAAAAGGAATTATCAAAAGCTAACATGTGCCCTCAATGCCTCTTTAACTTTTGAATGGAAGTCTATTTGATATGAAAGCAGAGGTGTTTGCTGCTGGCATAAACAGAAAGCAAGCTGCTTTGAAAAAAGTATGAATGGTATTTGGCAAAACCAATGACTTTCCTTGTAGGTAGGTGTCCTGAGGCAATGTTCATGTATTTCAATTCTTATTACTTATTTTGCTTTCTCTTATTCTCAAAGTGAGTAGCTTCTTAATATACATATTTAGTTAGAATGTGTTTTAAAGGGTTTCTCAAATTCAGAGCCTCTAGAGGGATGGTGGTTACAGAAGGTATCCCTGCCTTCACCCATTCAGAAACACAAGCGTTGCTGTAGGGTCACTGTCCTCTATTTTAGAGAAGCTAAAAGAAGTTACAGAAATATTTAAGCTAACTAACTACAAAGCTGACAAACATACCAACAGCACAAGTTCAATGTCACATATAATTTCTGCCCTTTTCTCAAAAAACCAAGTACTAAATCAGTTGGGGTTGCTTTTTAACAAATAAAGCAGGCTTTGTTTTCATCCTCTCTCATTTCCATTTTTAGCATAGTTCACAGATTCATATTTTTTTCTGCCACCATTCAAGATATTTTTCTCTGGGTTATGTGCACTAAATGGTATAAAGCATGAAGGGAGAGGGGACCGTTGTGGTCTGTGCTATTCACATTTGCCTGTTAATCTAATTACCAAGGTAGGGGCTCCAGAAACTGAGCTGCCCACATAGAAAAGCTTTCCCCCCACCTGGTGGATTGTTTAGCCAAGCTTCTTAAATGGGCAGAGTTTGGGGTTGGGGGGCAGGGAGAGAAATGAATCTTTTTTTGTTGTTGTTGTAAGTTTCTGTGCAGAGCAACGGAAAGAATTTAGTGGTTGTCAACATGAGTTTAGTCCAAAGGTATGGTCTAAAATGTAGGTTCATTTTGACTGAGCTTCAGGTCACGCAAGCCTCGGGAAACCTGTGCCGCTATTTGTTTTTTGTGTGTTTTAAAAAGAGTTCAGAAGACGCCAGGGAGGGAGATGAAGCGGAGATGGGGGCCGGAGCGTCCCAAGGGGATGACGTCCTTTACAGGGTGGATACTTCAGGGGTGTTGTTTCCAGAGGCTCTCAGTGACGGATTGTGTGAAAGGGCAGCTTTGAATGAACAGCCCCAGCCAGGCCTGATTTTGAACTGGTTTTCAGTCCTTGATTCCTACACACAAAATGAAATACCTTGTCGAATAGAGCCCATTGAGTGAGGATGATGGGCTAAGAGCCGGGGCTACGAGGTGGCAGCGTGGGTGCTTGTTTATCGAGGAGGAGTTGTCCGTTGTTCCTGGGGCCCGTGAAAGGAAAGACGCCAGAATCCGATGGCTGGGGTAGCACTGATGTGAGGTAACGGGGTAATCGGATTGAAAGGATACCATAGTATTTGTGTCAGTTCACATCTCGTCAAAGGAATAATGTGAGGCGCTACCTAGCTGAGGCTTTGGCCCGGGGGTGGGCGGGGGGAGTTCTGTTAGCAAGCATCCAGGCCTCATTGGATTCAAATATAAACTAATTCTCACAGGAGCATTGCCTGATTAATCTATTTGCATAATAGTAGAAAAACTACAGAGTGGTTACTCTTTTTTTTTCCCCCCTCTGTAGGGATTTGGAGAAGAAAAGGTTTAAATTCATTTGAAAGAAGGGTGTGTGAGAAGTCAGCAGAAAAAGCCCCCTCTGGGGCTCCCAGGGCTGTTTTCTGGATGGAAGGGGTTGGTAGTCGAGGCAAGCCCTGTTCACCCAAGAAGTTTAACTCTTCCTGGGAAAAATCACCTTCTTCCGAGGCCCTTTCCTGGCACTTGCTTTAGGGGACTTTGCTCTTGGCTGAGACGATAGTATGAGGTTCAGAGGAGGAACAGGCCCCGAGTGAGCTATCCCCCTTGTTTCAGATTCTGGTCCAAGACCATGGTAGTTTCAGAAAATATATAGCTAGGTTCCGTTCTGACTTACTCTGCTTCACGGGTGTTTGTGAAACGAATCTCAGGTCTATTTGCCATTCCACAGAGAAGCAAAGTAATTAGGTTTCTAAAACTCATGCCATTTGCAACCTGTTTTGACTAAGCACGTTGATTCAATAAGCACCCGCTTAGCACTGCCTGGTTCGGTATGTGATGGTGGGTGTGCCGATGGGATCAGTGTTATCTTTTTAAGAAATCACATTATAAAAACAGAATGTGAAAAGGGGGCTAAGGATTCCTGAGTTTCAGATTTTCAATGTCAAACGTTACTTTTCCTGCAGACACTTCAATAATAGAAATTTTAAATGTTGCTATAAACATTGCTTAGCAAATCCAGCTTTGATTACTTCCAGCCTCTGCTCAAGAATAAAGAGCCTTCTTTTCATAGTCCTATAGACACTATCTTCAGTACTTCTTCCTCATTCTCATCACCTTTATTCCCTCATCTTCCATTGTTGTGGTAAAGAAAGCCGCAAGTCATTCACATGAAGCCGCCATGTTGGCTCAAGATGCTTCTGTTTCTACAAGTTCCAGATGGAGATACTTTAAAAACGATGGCAGGGCAAATCCTACCTTCTAACTGATTGCATGGTTAATTCCAAATTTTATAACGAAAACTTCCTGCTATAAGAGAAATGCCTATGGTAGGTGCTCAACAAACGTTACTTTCACTTTCGCTTCACTTGACTGTATCCAGGATGACAATGAGAAAATTCCCTTGTTTCTTAGGAACATCCAAGAACAAGAGCCTAATACAGCAGAGAGGGAAAATGATGTTCTGGGAATGTGAGTTGCTTTGGGGGTGCCAACCCACGTAGGATTCCCTTCTTTGGGATCTGTACTCCCTCAACCACTATTAACAAGGGTGAGCCTCCAACAGTTCTTTTTTTTAAGACTTTTATTTATTTATTTTAGAGCAGTTTTAGTTTTACAACAGAATATCAGCATCACTTAACCAGAATTGGTACATTTTTGCCAACGATAACCCTACATTGACAGGTCATAATCATCCAAGTCCATAGTTTACCTTAGTGTTTACTCCTGGGGTTGCCTTTTCTATGGGTTTGCACAAATGCATAATGACATGTATCCATTGTTACAATGTTATACAGAGTGTTTTTACTGCCCTGAAAATCCTCTTGCTCTGCCTAGTTATCTCTTTCCCTGATCCACCCCTGGCAATCAGTGATCTTATTGTCTCTATAGCTTTGCCTTTTCCAGAATGTCATCTAGTGGGAATCACACAGATTGGCTTCTTTCACTTAGTAATATGCATTTGAAGTTCCTCCGTGTCTTTTCATGGCTTGATAGCATATTTCTTTTTAGCATCGAGCAGTATTCCATCGTTTGCATGTGCCACAGTTTATTTATCCATTTACCTATCGAAGGACATCTTAGTTGTTTCCAAGTTTTGGCAATTATGAATAAAGCTGCTCTAAACATCTGTGTGCAGGCTTTTGTGTGGGTATAAGTTTCCAGGACATTTGGGTAAATTCCAAGGAATACGATTGCTGGATCGTATGGTAAGAGTATGTTTACCTTTGTAAGAAACCTCCAAACAGTCTTCCAAAGTGCCTGTACCATTTTGCATTCCCACCAGCAATGTATGAAAGTTCCTGTTGCTCTAGAGCCACCCCAGCATTTGGTGTTGCCAGTGTACCAGATTTTGGCCATTCTAATAGGTGTGCAGTGGTATCTTATTGGTGTTATAATTTACATATACTTGATGCAAACCAAGGAGTATACTTATGTTCAGAGTATACTCAATATACTTACTCCGAAAGACAGTCATCAATTTTTGTATGTAGAACTGTGCTAGCTACCGAGCCAGAGAAGTTAACCCACTCTCATGCGTCCAACATCTTATTATCTATCAGGGAAACAAAACAAACACATTCCCACCCACAAGCTCATGTATTCTCACCAGTTGAGCATTACTGGGAAGCCGTTATGATTGAGGGGCAAAGTGATTATGTTGCTTACCGGGTGAAATTGATCGGATAAGGAGGTCACTGGGACCGAGTAGGGCAGGAGCCTGTGAGCAGCAGCAGCATTGCCAGGAGAGGAGACGGCTCATCCTGGCTGCCGCTAGTGGTAAGAAAAGGATCTCAGGCTCCAGGCGTGGAACCCAGAACACTCTGATTTGCTCTGGATGGGTCTCAACTGTGACACTGCGCTCAGTCCTGGATAAAAACTGCTTGTGAGAGGTGCTGAGCCTAGTGGAGGGGTTCTGAGGACAGCATGGAGTCTCAGAGAAGGAAATCAGAATCATTCCACACGGCTTCAAGTAAGTAGAACTGGGACTAATCAAGGAAAACTTATTTGGCTGAATACAAATAAGACCTTTCTAATAGCTCACTCTCTAATCCATGTAGTCTCCACCTAGCAGTCACAGTGACCTTTTTTATTTTTATTTTATTTTATTTTTTATTTTTTGCGGCACGTGGGCCTCTCACTGTTGTGGCCTCTCCCGTCGCGGAGCACAGGCTCCGGACGCGCAGGCTCAGCGGCCATGGCTCATGGGACCAGCCGCTCCGCGACATGTGGGATCTTCCCGGACCGGGGCACGAACCCGCGTCCCCTGCATCGGCAGGCAGACTCTCAACCACTGCGCCACCAGGGAAGCCCCACAGTGACCTTTTTATACATAAATTGCTTCAAGAGATGCCCCTGCTTAAAACCCATCCACGACCTCCCATTGTGGTCTCCTGTGCCCTGCTTCGTCGGCCCTTGCCCACCTCGCCAGCTTCCTCTTACCAAGTTCACTCTGTGTTCACTAAACTCTAGGTCCCTTCACCTTCTGGCTCCTGGAACCAGCCAAGCTATTCTGTGGTTCAGGGCCTATGCAAAGGTTATATTATCAATCCTGGCTAATTCCCCCCCATCCTTGAGTTGGAGCTTAAAGATGGAGAATTTTCAGGCTTTACTCTCCAAATGCATCTGCAAATCTGACCTTGTTCTCACTGCCTCCACCCCGCCTGCTATTCCTCACCCCCTTCATCTCTCACCTGTTTTATTGCAGTAGTCTCTCTATTTCTAACCTGGTACAACAGTCTCTGTATTCAACACAGAAGCCAGAGGGTCCCTTTTAAAATGCAGGTCAGATGATGTCATTTCTCTGTCCAAAACCCTCCAAAGCTTCCCATCTCAGAATAAAAGCCAAAGTCCCCATCACCTTGCCGTCTTTCCCACTACCCTGTGATGCCTCAGACTTCACCTCCTGTTACCCCTCCCGCTCTCTCTGCCCCAGAAACAGCAGCCTCCCTGTGGCTCTTTGAACTTGGCAGGCATATTCTCAACGTGGGGCCTTTGTCTGACTGTTCCCTCTGTCTGAATTGCTCACCTTCCAGGTATTCATATGTCTCACGCCTCACCTTTCTCAGTTCTGGCCTCCAATCTCACCTTAGTTTAATGAGTCCCTCCCTGAGCTCCCTATTTAAAGGAGAACATCCCCACCCCCTCCACTCCCCAAGGTCAGGTAGATCCTGACCCCCTCAGGGCTTTGTGATGGTTCTGGTATGGCTGGAGCACAGGGCTGAGACCGTGGGAAGTAGATGACCACTTTGGATAAGCTGGCTCCCGTCCAACTGTGGGACGTGTTCAAAGGCAGACTAAAGATGCTGGACTTTTAGCCTATCGGAAATGACTCTCCCCGCTTGGAAATGTTCAAGCGGGGAGAGTCTTGATGAAGCAGTTGTTTTGGACAAGTTATTCAGCTGGTGGGGAGTTAACCAGGCAAACAGCATGTCTGTGGATAAAGACCGGAGCTAAGTCAGGGTCCTGTGAGAAGCATACTCAGAGGGTCGACGTCACTGCCGTTTGTTTACTACAAGTAGGTTGTGCATATATTACAGAACATCTATTCTGGGGCACATAAAGAAAGAGGCAACAAGGCCTCTTCCTTTGCAGGGATGGCAGCACAGCGAGGATTCTGAGAAACGAGGAGTTCTGGCTTGGTGATGGGTTTTCCATTTCCGGGAAACGGTCTGGAGTCTCCGAGCTTCCCTTGGTGCTGGGCACTGCTGTTGTCACCTTAACTGAACATCCTTTCCCCCAAAGTGTGCTCCCAGACATCGTACCGAAGAGGAAAATTTTCAATGGCTATAGTTTCTAAAGTAAATTTATTATTCATTATTCACGTAGATTAATTTGGGTCTGCAGAGCCAGCCCTTCGGGGACTAATTGATTACTTATTTCCTCGCAGGCACACAGTTTTCTCTGATGTGGATCCTCCCTCTGTGAGGCCAAGGGTTAGGTCATGGCTCCAGCTGTTCTTTTTTTTTTTGCGTTACGCGGGCCTCTCACTGCTGTGGCCTCTCCCGTTGCGGAGCACAGGCTCCGGACGCACAGGCTCAGCGGCCATGGCTCACAGGCCCAGCCGCTCCGCGGCATGTGGGATCCTCCCGGACCGGGGCACGAACCCACGTCCCCTGCATCGGCAGGAGGACTCTCAACCACTGCGCCACCAGGGAAGCCCCAGCTGTTCTTTTAATTCACCGTGACCTTGGGCAGTCACTTCACCTTTGCCCCTTGATTTTATCATCTATAAAGTGGAGACATTGATATCATATCTAACTTTCTCAAAGGGATATTGTTGCAGAGAAATTAGTGGATTTTTAAAGGAAGTAAAATATAGAACATATAAATATTAGTTATCATTGGTATTATATCACAACCCCTAGAACAACTATTAAAATCACTGGTGCTACTACTGTCTGTTCTTTTTTAATGAAATTATTATCCATTATTTACTTCATGGATCATGACTTTAGTGTCGTCTAAGTCATTGCCATACCCAAGGTCATCTAGATTGTCTCCTAGGTTATCCTCTAGGAGATTTATAGCTTCATTGTTTTACCTTTAGGTCTGCGATACATTTTTGAGTAAATTTTTGTGGAGGGTATAAAGTCTGTGTCTAGATTCATTTTTTAAAAATACTTTTTAAATTTAATTTTTTATATTTTTAAAAATTTAATTTTATTAATTTATTTATTAAATTTAATTTCCCACCCCAACCCCCGAGGCAATCATTGTCTAATTTTTTTCACAACAGATTATGATGCCCATTTTTAAAATTTGTTTTAAAGTTTATCTATTTATTTATTTATTTATATTTTTGGCTGCATTGGGTTTGAGTCTTTGTTGCTGCGCACGGGCTTTCTCTAGTCGTGGCGAGCAGGGCTACCCTTTGTTGTGGTGCGCGGGCTTAACACTGTGGTGGCTTCTCTTGTTTGCGGAGCACGGGCTCCAGAGCGCAGGCTCACTAGTTGTGGCTCATGGGCTCTAGAGCACAGGCTCAGTAGTTGTGGCACATGGGCTTAGTTGCTCCGCGGCATGTGGGATCTTCCTGGACCAGGGATTGAACCTGTATCCCCTGCATTGGCAGGTGGATTCTCAACCACTGCGCCACCGGGGAATTCCTGCCTATTCTTATTCTATACTTTTTCTTTTTACAACTAGAACTGAAAAGCAGAGAAATATCAGATCATGCCCACATCCCTGGCAACAAGTATTTTTTTCCTTTCAGAGAAGGATCCTCTGCAGGTCCCTCTCAGGTGGTCCTCCAAAGCTTGTCACAGTGTGTCCCAGTCACTCTGCATGGGATGGCCATGGATAAACACTATGTATTAAGTAGCCCAGGTATGATTACCTGTGACCAGGGGATGATTTTTCCCTTCAGGGGACATTTGGCAATGTCTGGAGACCTTCGCGGTTATCACAAATTTGGGGAGTGGGGGGTACCAGAAGAATGCTACTGGCATCTAGTGGAAGAGGCCAGCGATGCTGCTGTTTAGTGTGCAGGACAGTCCCTCAAAATGTTGTCTGGCCCAGAATGTCAATAGTCAAAGGTGAGAAACTCTGAACTAACCTAAGGACTTTAATTTTCTTCTAAATTTGTTTGTTATAAGCAGGTTTCCTTTTTTCTTTTTCATTTTTTACTTTTTTTGGTTGAGGAATAATTTACATATGGTGAAATGCGGATATCTTAAGTTTAGTTACAGTTTGATCACTTTTGGCAAATGCAAATATCCTGCAATCCAGATTCCTGTCAATACATAAACCATTTCCATAACCCTTCAGAAGTTCTCTTCTACCCCTTCCCAGTCGGTTCCCACCCCACCCCCCAAGGCAACCATTGTCTAATTTTTTTTTTACAACAGATTATGCCCATTTTTAAAATGTGTTTAAAAATTTATTTATTTATTTATATTTTTGGCTGCATTGGGTCTTTGTTGCCGTGCTCAGGCTTTTCTCCAGTTGCAGCGAGTGGGGGCTACTCTTCGTTGCGACGTGTGGCCTTCTCACTGTGGTGGCTTCTCTTGTTGCGGAGCACGGGCTGTAGAGCACAGGCTCAGTAGTTGTGGTGCACAGGCTCAGTCGCTCCACCGCATGTGGAATCCTCCCGGACCAGGGCCCGAACCCATGTCCCCTGCATTGGCAGGCAGACTCCCAACCACTGCACCACCAGGGAAGTGCCCCCGTTTTTTAAAATTAAAAAAAATTTTATTTTTTGGCCGTGCCACACGGCGTGTGGGATCTCAGTTCCTTGACCAGGGATCAAACCTGCGCCCCCTGCAGTGGAAGCGTGGAGTCTTAACCACTGGACTGCCAGGGAAGTCCCTGCCCATTATTTTTGAATGTGAAAGGTGTCGTATCTGGAGCATGGTAGTTGGTAGGGCTAGTTTGAGCAGAGCTGATTAGACCCCTGGGACCAGGGAGCTGGCCCATAAGAATGAGGCTTGAGAGGTATGAAGGGCAAGTCACATGCAAAGAGCAGACAAGCAGGTCGCTGGCATCAGAGAGACCTTGCAGCCAACAGCTGACAGAGATGGTCAGGTGGGTAGGAGAGAAATAAAGGAGAGCCAGGGACAGGAAGCAGGGCCCTAGTCTTAGGGATGCAGGTGGAGGGGCTGGGTGAGGGCTGTTGGCTGATTCAGGCAGAGCCAGGCTGCTTGAATAGAAGCACCTGTTGAGAATCTTGTCAGGGGAAGTGTATTTGTTTCCTCGGGCTGCCGTAACCGATTACCACAAATTTGGTGGCTTAAAATAATAGAACTTTATTCCCTCACAGTTATGGGGCTGGAAATCCAAACTCAAAGTGTTGGAGCGCTCAGCTCCCTCTAGAAGCTGCAAGGGGAAAATACGTTCTTTGCTTCTTCCAGCTTCTGGGGCTGTCCGCTTTCCTTGGCTTCCTCGGCTTGTGGCCACATCCCTCCAGTATCTGCCCTGGACTTACATTGCCTCCTCGTCTTCTGACTGATCTCCTCTGTGTGTCTCTTATAAGGATTGGATTTGTCACCGTCAATGTCACTGGTCATTGGATTTAGGGTCTACCTGGATAATCTAGGATGATCTCATCTCAAGGTTCTTAATTACATGTGTAAAGACCGTTTTACCAAATAAAGTAACATTCATAGGTTCCAAGGATTTGATGTGCACATCTTCGGTGGGAGGTAGGAATTTTTCAGCTGACCAGAGGGAGCAAAGTTTAGAGAGAAGTTTTTTGAATTGGGCTATGAAGTCGGAGTGAGCCCACTGCAGGGCTGGCTGAAAGCCAAGCAGATAGTCCACAGATGTCAGTTCCTTTATATTTCTCCAGTCTAAGATTGGGATTAGTTCCAGGGAATGAAGGACATTAACATTTGTTGAGCATCCAGTACTGCCAGGCACAGTTTTTGTTTTGTTTTGTTTTGTTTTGCGGTACACTGTTGTGGTCTCTCCCGTTGCGGAGCACAGGCTCCGGACGCGCAGGCTCAGCGGCCATGGCTCACAGGCCCAGCCGCTCTGCGGCATGTGGGATCTTCCCAGACCGGGGCATGAACCCGTGTCCCCTGCATCGGCAGGCGGACTCTCAACCACTGCACCACCAGGGAAGCCCAGGCACAGTTTTAAGTGCTTCATTATCAGATTCCTTTAATTCTAACAAAGACCCTCTGAGGTAGCTACACCATTTCCCCCCCTTCATCTCTTTGTATTTTGAAAACAGTCAAACTTAGAGAAAAGTTGAAAGAAAAGTACAGTGAACACCTATATATCCTTCTCCTGGGTTCACTGATCACTGCCTTATTGCCTCATCTGTTCTCTGTGTGCTAACATATACATCTGGGGAAGGGAAGCTGAACCATTTGAAAGTAAGTTATAGGTATCCTGATATTTCAACCCTAAATAAATCACCAGCAACCCCTTGATTTGACACATGAGAAATAGTTACTTTTATTTGACAAACGAAAAAATGGAATCTCAGCAATGTTAGGCACATTTCTCAAAGTCTCAGAACCAAAATACACAGCCTGTGTTTGAGTACAAGGCTGTTTGACTCTCAAATGCATGCTCTTTCCGCACATTTTTATTCATTTATCTGTTTATTCATATAGTGGTTTTGGTGGGGTGGGCAGCTGTATGCACTGAGGATACACTGATTAAGGCATGCAAGGTGGAGAGATAATAGCTTGGTAAATAGATAAATATTACTAAGGTAACTTCAGGGTCTGTGATGAGCAAGGACTTGTAGGGGAATAGTGGCGTACAGCCTGGGAGGTTAAAAAATGTATATAGGTCATGGCCCCTGCCTTAAAGGAGATTGTAAGGGAGCAGGGTTCTTAGACTTGAGAAGCGGGAGTCTTAACAGCAAGGAGACCTCTCTTCCTCTTCTCCCTTTCTCAAGAAGCTTCAGCAGGAGATGCTTTACCAAAAGAGAGGATAAACCAAGAAGGGAGAAGACACAAGGTCCTGGAAATAAGAGGTCCAACCCAGAAGAGAAGCAAAGGGAAATGTGGGCCAGCAGGCCCAGAGGACACAGCGAGGAGCAGGAGGATGGAAGGGTGCAAGAGAAGACAGACAACTGGTGGTATCTGATGCCTTTGAGCACAAAGTAAAGAGAAGAGTATTTAGAGGTGTTTTAGAATTCTGAGGGAGAGTCTTAGAAGAACTTAATGAGAGCTACACAGAGCTATGTAAAGAAAAAGAAGAGATTATTAGTTTCAGGAAAAAAGAAAAACACAATAAAGGCAGTGTAACCATTGCCTAATACTAGCTCTTCAGTGCACAGTATTTGCATACTTGTAGTAAAGGACACACGTAATGGTGATTGTACCAAAAGTAGAGATAGAATTATTGCGGGAGAGTGGTGGCAGACATTGAGTGTGAGGGGTAAACCTTCACCGTCTCTTATGGAAAGTCGATAGCTAATGTCTAAAACGTAGGGCTTCCCTGGTGGTGCAGTGGTGAAGACCCTGCCTGCCAGTGCAGGGGACATGGGTTCAAGCCCTGGTCCGGGAAGATCCCACATGCCACAGAGCAACAAAGCCCGTGTGCCACAACTCCTGAACCTGCGCTCTAGGGCCTGCGTGCCATAACTACTGAAGCCCGCGTGCCTAGAACCCGTGCTCTGCAACAAGAGAAGCCACCACAATGAGAAGCCCTTGTGCAGCAACGAAGACCCAACGCAGCCAAAAATAAATAAATAAATAAATTTAAAACGTACTAGTCAACAAAACAGAGCTAGAAGCACACTGTTTAGAAATATGGGGGTAAATAGCAGAAGAAATTGTTAAAAATATAGGAAAATAGTTCTATCTGGAAAGTAGGAGGAAGGGGCTGAGGATTATTATTGTAACCTTTGTAGTATAATTTAACAATTAGATGATGTGCATGTACTACTTTGATACAAATAAAAATGAACAAAAGTTGGTAGAGGGGAAGGAAGAGTGGGAGGAATAGAGAAAGCGAGAGGTAGAGAGAGGGAGGGAGAGAGGCTGACTGAGTTGAACTTCCTTTTCTCTGCCAGTCTGGAAGAAAAGAGCATGGCTGGGTTAGAATAAACGAAGATTCAGAAAAAAACAGCCTCAGGGGTAGATGACTGGAAAAGGATTTTGATTATTCACAGACTGGATAATCAGACCTTAAATTATTTAAATTAGATGTTCTAGAAAGAAGGCTGTGTATCCAACAGAAAACAAGGGATCAGTACTCTTTAATGTTGAAACCAGATTATCTAGAGTTGATCAAGAATTCCTTATCATATGAGCTCTTCAGATTGAATGGTTCTTAAGACATTTTCGTCTTGAAATTGTATATGCTTTTTCCTCATTCCTAACTTTTATAACAATTTTATTAAGTAATAAGTATAGCTAAGTATAAATGAACTCCCAGATTGTGTACTTCAACTTTTTAACGATTTTGTAATTCATCTAAGATTTTTTCCACATGCTTCTTGTTTTCAAGAACTTCCAGAGTCTAGAGATAAAAACAGAAATAAGACCTCAACGTTGCCCTTGATCTACAAGGGATATTTAAAATATTTTAAGGTAGGCCACAGGGTATAACATTTATATTTTTCCATATTTTATCTAATTTGTCAGGGCAATCCATTTTGTATTTTTAAAAAGTTAACATTCCGAATTAACACTAAATTTGTTATATTGGCCTATATTTTTATTTCATTAATAATATTGCTTGCATTTTCTAGACCTTTCCCTAAAAGCACATATTTAATTTTCCTGAGTTGTTTTGGTTACAAATTCTCCTGACTGTTTTTAAATTTTCAGCTTTTATTTGTCCACCTCTGGTATTCTGAATGCTGAGTTTGATCATAGCTGTGATATGAAAAGGGCTATTTCCCTAAAGTCTCTTTTAAAAATTGCCTTTTCCTCTTTAACCTGCTATAGAGTTTATGTAGAATAATGGAACTATTTCACAGAGTCACTCCTGTGAATATTTGCCTTGCACATGGTAGATAATAAATATTTCATTGAACAAATTTAGGATTGATGACTGTTCTTATTTGGGGTCCTAATAGGTGAGAGTTAGTCAATTTGAACATATGTAGAATTTAAACACAATCTGATGGGAAATACGATATTCTTAGTGCCTTCCCTTCAATCAAACACCAATTCTTTTAGCTTCGATTTGAAATACTTCTGAATTATTTGCCCAATGGTAGGTTTAGAGAAGCCTTCCCCTATAATCCAGTCTCCTGCTTCTTAGCTATTATCTTCAGTGATTGAGTCAGATCCCGAAAACCCCAAACTTGCTTTCTTTGAAGTTAAAGACTTCTGGCTCCACCCAAGCTTAGGATGTCAAGTGAGAGTAACAACCATTACTAAGACAGTAATAGGGTTAAAAAAAGAAAAAGGAAGAAAAGAAGGGCATACAGAAGGTAAACATTCATTATTATTTAGAATACGTCAAGTTTTAGGTTCATGAATATATAATTGAATCCATATGAGATACCCCTAGTCCTCTAAAAATTTTCCCATTCCAATAAAAGTCTTTATAACATCTAGAAATTTTGGTACTTGGATTATATTCATTTATTAAAATTGGATTGAATTATATGAAAATATTTGGTCTAACTTATCTACCATGGTTTGATTATGCTACATAATGAGATAGAAATCCCTAAGATACGTCCTGACTCTGCAGCTTCTGGATTACGATTAGGCAAGTCCCTGCATGCTTTTCTGGCCTGTCTGTCCCTCTGGCTGCCATCTCAAAGCAAGCTCATCCTCACTCTCTATGCTCCAGCTCTATCCCTCTCCCTCCACCCACAGGGCCTTTGCACAGGCAGCTCCCTCTGCCTGGAATGCTCTCCTGTACCCCCCAACGCCCATCTCATTCCTACTCATTCTTCAGGTATCATTTAAAATGTCATTTCCTTAAGGAAGCCTTCCCTGACCTCCAGTCTACATGAGATCTTCCCACCATAGTGTTGGTCACAATGGTAATCAATTTATTTCATGATTATTTGGTTTTTATTTTTCTCCTCCACTAGATGAGACAGAGATTATGGCTGGTTTGTTTACCTTTGTTCCCCTTTGAGCACCTTGTCTGACAAAGTAAATGTTTAGTACGTATTTACTGAGTGAATGAATTAAAGCTGTCACTCAATGCTTTTATTAATGTTCTGTACCTCAGTTTACTCTAAAATAGGGATCATAAATCCTACCTCTCATGCTTGTTGTATGGGTGAAATGAGGTCTAGGGCTTGAAAACATCTTGAATGGTGCCTGCATGTAGTAGACATCAATAGATATTGAATAAAGAGTTTAAAAATAATAGTACTTCTTCAATATGTGAAGCAGCACTTAAGTGGAAAGCCTTGAGTGTTAGCAACACCACTCATATGATGATTTATACTTCATAAAGCTCTTTCCTCTACACAAAGTGGCAGATTATATTTTCCAAAGATGGCCCTACCGATATATGTCTATCCCCTCCCACATTATCATCTTACAGTGGCACTGACACTCCTCCTGTGGAGAGGTGGGGGCTCTCCTTGAATCCCAATGGGACTTGTGACTAAGGGAAAATGGCGGGAGTGATGCTCTGTGACTTCAGGCTTGGTGATCTGCCTAATCAGGCACTTACCCCTAACCTGCTACCAGGTTGTGAGGAAGCAGTGAGGCAGTCAAGAGTCAGCACTGACCATCAGTCGTGTGAGTACACGAACCCTCTGAGATTCCAGCCCCAGCCATTGATTGGCCCCAGCTGATACCAAGTGGAGCAGAGATAAGCTGTCTCCACTGAGCCCTGTCCCAGTTGCAGATTTGTGAGCAAGGTGAATGTCATGGTTTTAAGCCACTCTGTTTTGGAGTAATGGTTATGCAGCAATAGATGACCAGAGCAGGTGGTCATCACCGATGCTGCTGTACTATGCAGCAAGCAGGGTGGGTATGATCATTTATTCCCATTTTTGAGATGAGGGGGCTGCAGCTCACAGGGGTTCAGTGACTTCTCCAGGATCACATAGCTAAGTGGTAAAGCCCTAGCATCTGGATTTCGGATTTGTCTTCCCAGTACCCCGTAAGTCCTGACTCTCCTTACATGGGCCTCAGAAGTAGGGGGGGGTACGAACCCTCTGGGAAATCCCACCTTCTGTTTAAGTGGGCTTGGGAGGCGTGGGACTCCCTTCTCTTAGAACTTAGGTTCCTTCAGATATTCGAGTGTCCTGGTCACACACTTTGGAGAGAGGAAGGAGATAGTTGGAACAGATTATAGCCTTAGATAGTACTTAACTTTTCAAGGTGCTAGGTATCCCTTATGCCATAAAAGTTCTCAAATGAGGCTTGGCAGGTGTTATTTACACAGACACCAGAGAGAGGAAGGTTCAGAGAGATAAAGAAACCAATTGGAGGTGTATCCATGCCTCTTGACCCCAAATATGTGTAGAATTTTTCAAAAGGTTTATCTGCCACCCACCCCCTCCCCACACACCCACACACAAACTTGGTTCACTATTTTTCATCACAAGGAACTCAGTGGGAAGTCAGCTCCCACAGTGACATCAGCTTTGATTACCCTGACTAGACAGAGTATCACAGCGATTGAGCATAGCACATGGCACCTAGTAAATGCTCTGTGGGACAGGCATGTTTTGAAGGCTCCTGGTGATGATAGGATAAAATCTAAGCTCCTTTGTATTGGACATGCACAGAGCTCTTTCTGATTTGTTCCTCTCCCTGCTCAGCCTTGTCTTCTGCCACATGGTCCTTGCCCACCATACATCAGCAGCAATAAGAGTGCTATCACCTGCCTCTCTGGCCTTCACATCTGCCTGGGGTGTCTCCTTTCTGCTAGTCTGCTGACAAACTTCTCCTTCTTCAAATCTCAAGTGCTGTCTTCTCTGAGAAGCCTTCTCTGATGCTTCCAAGCCAACTCAGTCAAGTCTTGCACCGAAGCAATTTTATTTTCCTTTCTAACTGGATGCACTAAAATCAAAGATAGTATTTTCCTTCAAACGTTTTCTTACCCGGGCTTCCCTGGTGGCGCAGTGGTTGAGAGTCCGCCTGCCAATGCAGGGAACGTGGGTTCGTGCCCCGGTCTGGGAGGATCCCACATGCCGCGGAGCAGCTAGGCCCGTGAGCCATGGCCGCTGAGCCTGTGCGTCCGGAGCCTGTGCTCCGCAACGGGAGAGGCCACAGCAGTGAGAGGCCCGCGTACCATTAAAAAAAAACCAAAAAAAAACAAATGTTTTCTTTCCCAGTCCTAAATGCTTTGCCTAATGCAGAGAAGGCACTTAGAAAAGATTGACTTGATGAATAAATTATCTCATTTAATCCTTATGACTACTCCGTAAAGTCGGTACCTTTACAATCCCATTTCACAGACAGTGAAACTGAGTTCAGGAAGATGAAGGGACTTAGGGTACCATGGCTAAGCAGTGGCACTAGGTATCAAATCCAGGAATGTCTACTGCCAAAGCCCCTTTTCTTTCTCCCATGCCACAGCTGTGGCTGACTCACTGTTCCGGGATGGTTGGATTAACAGCTAGGGAAACAACAAGAAAATCCTCTATAGACCAAGGCTGCCCTGGAGCTCTCTGCACTGCTCTCAGGAAGTCCTCCACCTGCTCTGTGAGTCAACACAGCTCACAGTGCACCTTTTAAATCAGCTGGTATGATTAAAGGTCAGTGCCTTTTGTCCCTCACGTGATTATTTTTTTTAGAGACATTTTCCTGATCATATAATCTATTATTTCCATGCCCTAAACTCTCTAGAATAGCTTTAGGACTTGGGCTACACCTGATTCCCATCAGGGTTTTTATGTTCCTGTGGACCCCCTCTCTCCCCCTCCAGATTAACCTGGGTTTGAAGTTTTGATTCATTTCATTCTGCATTAATGGGGGATTCTGAACTCTGCTGCTTTGAAACAAGCCCTACTGGTTCTGTTGGCTATATGGTTGCAGAGGAAATGATCTTCTGCCACAGTAGCTATAGAAAGTCGAGTGGCAGAAGTAAATTAACCTACCGTTTCCACAAAGGGATATGCTGAGAATTGCCAACAATATTTATGTGGGCATTGTGCTCCCAGATACACTTGGATGGCAGTGAATTGTCAGTTACTATGACAAAATAACTGAAGAAATCAATCTGCCAAGTATGAATAGCTCTCAATGGGCTTCAAGGTTCTCAGGTTAAGGGACCCGCAAAGCTGACAGCGGTTGGGTCTCATATCGATATGACCTCCATTGGGGAGCATGTAAATTAGCAGAGATGGAAGCAAAGAGGTCTGTTCCCCCTGCCCCTGCTCCCAAGAAGGGCATTTTCCAATATTCACATGGAAATGAAAGACCATTTTAGAAGGCCTGGAAGTCCAGCCATGTTAATTGATTCAAATCAGGCCTTTTCTCCAGAAGAACCTTGAAGGCCTTTCTAAAATACATACCTGCCCAATTCCATAGAAGAGACATGAGTTTCACCTTCGCATGCGACATTTTCTTCCTCCTTATTCGCCCTCTCCTCAGTCTCTAGCTAAGTCACATTGGATTGCACAAAAAGTAACACACTGTGGATAAATCAAGAATGAGTCTCTCTCTCTTTCTCTCTCTCCCTCCCTCTCTCTCCCTCTCTCCATCTCCCTCTCCCTCCCTCCCTCCCTCCCCCCCCCATATATATATAACAGGCACACACCCAGTAAGAAGTGATTTTTCTGATTCTTCTCCATTGGATTCTAGGCCATCCCTGGGGTCCTCTCCATTTCAAAGAGAGTGACTTTTAATAAAAGCTTTTTATGGGTGAGTACTGGATAAGCTCCCATCCTATTGATAATAAAAAGAAAGATAAAGCTATTCATTTGGAACATTTGTAAGGACTTGACTTCTGGAGCAAGAGTTGGGAGGAATAAAATATTGAAAGCCATAGGCTGTTTAATTTCATTTCTGTTATCATTGCTGATTTGTGATGTGATTTTAGGGTGACTCATGTAAATCCTTTATATATAAATAACCCATAAAATCAAGTTCTGAGGAAATTTGATATTCTTTGTTTTAAAGGCAAAGGATTATTAAAGTAATTATGATCAGAAAAAGAATAAAACAAGTCATTTTTCTGTACCAAAAATCTAAAATATCAGACTTGGTTCTATTTCTTACCAGCTAAGTCTTCTTTGTGAGCTCTATGAATTGTGTTCTATACATTTAAGATAAACTAAGAGAAAATGTTAACATAAGGTTAACTCAATGTAAACGTGCTAACATGAGACCTGGAAGAAGCACTGCAGGAGTCAGAAAGCCTGGTTGAGTACTTAGGATAATCACATAGTAGCTGGCAAATCTGGGCTGAACCCCAGTTCCATCACCTGTTAAATGGGGATAATTACAACCAGATCATAGTAAATGACACTGAGACTTCAGAGATGTCAAGTTGGTCATCTTTGTAGTTGTTGAAAGACATGAAGTCTCCTCTGGAAAGGTATTATGGAGGACAAAAGAAGAAACTCTAAAGAACTGCAAACAGTGTATAATTCAGTATTGAATATTGTATTAGGATTTTAGAAGCAGGAGACTTGCATAAGGGTTGGAGGATTCAGGAAAGGCATAATGAAAGATGCAGAACTTGGTCTGGGCCTTGAAAACAGGTCCAAATGTAGTTTTATGCAATTATTTAATATTCTTAATATGTAAAGAGCTCTTTAAAATCAACAAGTCAAGCATACCAATAGCAAAAAAGGGAAAGGACATAAAAGGTAATTCATAAATGGCAAAAATGTCAAGAAGAATGTTAAAATATTCAACCTAATAATGAAGGAACTTCAAATAATAACATGCTTTCCTCCTTCCATTTAGTTGGTAGAAATTAAAAAAAAAAATCCTTACCCAGCAGTGAAAAGATCGTTTTTGCATCTTGTTCATGGAGGGTATATGAATACAACCATTTTGGAAGACAATATGGCAGTATAAAGAACAAGAAAAGTGTTGTTTAATCTTGATGAAATCATCAGAGATGTCCACAAAAATACAAAATACTTGTACAACATGGAGCTACCTATAGTAGCAAAAAATAGAATTACTGGATACCTAACTATAGGGAATTGGTTTAATAAATTTTGATATGTAATATTAAGAAGAATGTTTTCAAAGATTTTTCAATGGCATGGGAAAATGTATCCGGCATAATAAGTGATTAAAAAGCCAGGTTAAAAATTATACATAAGATTAATTCTATTAAAAATGTCCTTATGTATGTGTATTATATAAGTATATTTAAATGTGTATATTACAAAAAAATAGTGAGTATTTCTGAGTGACAGGACTATGGATGATTTTTATTTTCTATTTTATAATTTCTAAATTTTCTATATGAACAATAAATGTTATTCCTTTGTATGTATTGTGGTTTTGTATTTATTCTTAGTCGAACAGAGAAGTAGTGATGTTATTGTTTTGCTTTGTAGAAAATCAATTCCATTTTCTTGGATAACTCTTTGTTGCTTTCTTCCCATTGGATCAATGATTTATTTTTGCTACTCTAGAATCTTGCCCAAATGCCATATTTCTCATGAGTTAGGAGGCGCATATCCTCTTGTCATTACCTTTATGCAACATTCTTTCCTCCTTTTGGCCAGATCATCTATTTTGCAAGAGGCAGTAAGAATGGTGCTTAATGAAGGGCATGGACTCTAGTCTGATTGCCTGGGTTCTGTAAAACCTTAGGCAAGGCATTTAACCCGTACCAAGTATCTTTTGGGAGTGGTGGTTAGTAAAAGATGCTTAATGAATATTTATTACCTTGTTGAAATGAATGATGCAAAAACAGATAACAGGAAAAGAGAGGCCTTATATCTACTATCCTATATATACTACCTTCCATGAACGTTTACAATGTGCCTTCCTGCTCCTGAGAGGCAGCATATTTTTAAAGAGTAGACTTGAAGCAGAATTTCAGCCCCACCAAATAGTTGCTGTCTTCCTTGCGCAAGAAACTGAAACTTTCTAAACTCATTTTACTCATCTGTAAAAATGGGTCTAGTAAGAGTTCTTGTGCTGATTACCTTTGTAACAGTGCTGTTCAATAAATATTTTCCTACCCTTCTACCTGCAAACCCTATTTCTCTTTTCCCAAGGCAAATGAAGTGTATCTTTCCAGGCACTTCATTCCTGTAGGTCCTGCAGTATCTTCTATGGAACTTGGTTAACCTAATTGCAATGACACACTGCCTTCTGATCAGCAAAGTTACAGTGACTGATGCTATATACAAATAGTTCCCTTCGATTTATTATTCATTTTCAGACTTTTCTTCTGTTACACTTAAACATTTCCCTCTCACTCTCCAGTTGAACTTAATTGGCAGAATCAGCTTCTATTAAACATGAAGCTTTCCTGTCTGTGAGAATGTCTTTTTTTTTCTCTGCAAGTCCTGGGAAAACTTAGCAGATTCATTCTTTTAAGGGAAGTGATTATGTGATAACTGGCTGCAACTTTACCCTAAATGTGGTCATATTTAGTCTCTTTCTTGCTCATGTCTTCCTAAAAAAGAAAAGAGTAAAACTAAATAAGTCCTCCCTCGTTGAATTTGACATAGATGATTATGAATGACTTCAGAAACAAACCCCAGTGCCCTATGAGGCAAATTATTTGAGCCCACCCCATGTGACCTATAATGTTTATGGTTTTTAAGAATATAAGAGACCTGGTTTAGGAAGTAATTATAAGAAAGCCAGATTGCAGAGAAAGAAAGTGAGAAAGAAGCCAGTGGCATTGAATTCTAAAAGTCTGCCTAGCAAGAAGCCAGCGCAGGAGATGTGTAGTTCAGAAAAGGGTTCGACTCCTTTTGAACCTTTATATTCCCTAATCCTTGAAACAGGTTTGCTCTCTTGTTCACATTCACTAAAGATCCAAAACAGCTGGGTAAAATCTGGAATAATATAGGGTTACTGTTAACATGTTTAAATTGAGATCAAATCTTAATCTTTTTCTTTTCTGTGTATTTGCTTCAAAGGGTTTCAGGGGGCAGTGATGTGAATTATTCTGCATGTGCTTGATAGATTTTAAGCTTTATGAGAGGCAAGATGCCTGCTGACTTTGTGAGCATGAAAAGACCACTCTGACCAGGGTTTTCAGATTCGGTTAGTCTGAAAGTAGTGACTCATGTAGGTCATTATTCCCACAAAGGCAAAAGACTTGTCTAATTGGACTACAGGTGGTTTATACCAGGTTGTCTCTTTACCTTAAGACAAGTGGAGAAAATGTTTAGGTGAGAAATGTTATTCCGGTTTATCACAAGGCTCACAAATTAATTTTCCAGTTGCTGAGTTCTGAAGGAGATTTTAGTGTTAGAAGACCAAAATGCAGATATCCCCGTTTCCAGCGACTTGTTCCTCTTCTACCTTGGCTTAACTGAAATTTATGAGCAATTGCATTAATTTTTTTCAATTTCTCCTTCTCTGAAACTTCTGGAGAAAGCATCAAAATCAAATGAAAAGCTTTCCTCAAAGAGCCACATTTAAGTAACTTACATAAAAGATGCATTACTCATAATTCAGTTGAAATTTAGAATATTTAAATTTGATCTTATTTCCTCTTCATAAAGATGTAAATTTGAAACACATCTATTTAGTGGAGGAGTTAAAAATAGTTTTATGTTCTGACTTTTTTTTCATTGCTCAAACAGATATCTCTAGGTTTTATATCTCTTGTCATTTTCCTAATGAGAAAAGATGTCAAGTGTCTTTACAAACCTTTCAGTTTGTATTTGTTTCTGGAGAATTTTTAATTTAAGTATACTATGAATATAGCCATACTGCCGTCTAAGGAAACTATGACTGGTTTTCTTTTAAAGAGTCTGGTTTAAGACAAATCAGACATATGAAACATTAACAAGGGGGTGTTTATTCGCATTAGAAAAGTCTTCTTCACTTTACAGAATAATTTGCACTTGAGTTCCTTTAAATGCAGCAGTATTTGTGCGTTTGAAGTATGATTTTATATAAAACGAGTTCTTTCCAGAAGTGTGTATTTATTAGTGTTAAAATTAGTACTTAAATTTTATTGCATTAGTCTAATTACGCAGATAATTATGGTTTTTAAAAAAGCTGTACTTTCACTTGAACTACCCACAAACTGAGAAATATTATTTATAGAACATTAGAACTGGAACTTAGAAACATTTTAGTAGAGCCCTGTGTCCATTTGGTTTTTCATTGTTGAGCTCGCAGTTAGAAAGGAGATGCAGAAAAGTTGGCCAGCATTATCAAATTATTCCTGCTCTCAGTTTGGAAGTGTGTACGTATGTGTGCTTGTGTTTGGTGTAAGAGGTTGGCCAAAATTTCACAGCTCAAAAATGATCAAAGGCATGTTTTCTACAACCATTTATTCAGCAAGTGGCAAACGAAAAGGAAGGGATTTTAAAGTCTTTATATGCGCTTTTTATTTTTAAAATACATGTCATTCAGCACAGATAAATGTAATAATTTTAAATGCTATTTGGCCTTTGTTCACCTCCGCGCTACCGCCTTCTCATCGCTGTTTCTTTAAACGTCTGAATTTGAGAAACCTTTTGAAATCCTCCCCCTCCACCCCCGTCTCGCTATCCTGAAGACAACACACACTCCAAATCACGTACACTCTCGGGCCACACACACTGGCCAGAGAGGGAAAGGGGAGACATTTTACAAACATTTTAAAAAGGAAAAATATCAAATCAAAGACAGTTTTGCCATGGGCAGTGGCAACGTATCTACCCGGCTGTCTATGACCCCCAATAAAAATCATGTTCAGAAATGGTGAAAAGTCTAGCGAAGCAAACTGTCAAACAGGAGGAAACAGAACCCTTGAGGAAAGGGGCGCGTTCATCGTTTTACAGATTTAAGGAGGGACCGGCAGGGACTGCTTTAGAACCGCTCCAGGCTGCCCCTGCACGTACTTTGCGCAGAAAGCTGGGCGCTGGACCTTTTGAACTCTGGCCGCTCGACAAAAATACCCTTTTGAAAAGGTGGCGTTCACTGGGCTGTCAGAATTAAGCGACACCGAATTAAGGCGCTCATAAGACCGCGTTGGGCTCAGAACAGAGCCTCTGGTTTTTATCCCGACATTTTGGATTAATATCAGGTGTTAATTTCAAACAGGGCAGCCCTGTGGAGGGGATAAAGAAGGGAACGTCGTCATACTTACTAAACTTCTTTTTTTTTTTTTAATGCTAGAAGAGCGTGGGGGGTGGGCATTGCATTTCTTATCACAAGCACCCCAGTAGCGTTAACTGCGTGCGGAGGGAGTAATTGTGAAGGCAGGCAAAGATCGAAACAGCACTCTGCGTTCCTCCAGGTCCTCTCGGGAACGGCGGGTCTGCGAGGGGGAAGCGCCCTCCGCGCAAAGGCGTTTTGCAGATTGCGGGAGCCCCTGTTCCCGGAGTGGCCCGGAGTCTGCACCCAAAGGTAGGAACCTAGAGGCCGCCGCTATCTGCTTCCCACCAGTCAGCCAGGGTCTTGTGAACACCCCCGTCCGCGATTCTCCGCAAAGGGTGGCTTGGAGAGGGTGGAACTTTGGAGTGGAGTTGTTCTTTCTTCTTTTGAGTGCAGTGTGAACACAAAGGGCCAAATTGGGCCTCCTGGTCTGCGGGTGCTGTTGCGTTTCAGACCGGTGTCCTAGCTGCGAAATCAGCCACCCTTGTCGCACTCTCACGCCAGACTCGGCACTGTTGAGAGCAGTGGGGCCCGCGGCGTACTGTACTCGTTCCATTAGGCCCGTCGGTCGAGAGGCCAGAGCCCGGCGTCAGCAGAGACGCGGGCACCCTCGGTCCCCTGCGCGCCCCACCATGGGTTGCTGCTTTCCCGCCGGTTGCTTCGGGCCGGCCAGCCCTTCTTTCAGCACAAAGGGTTTGAGGTGCATTGCTTTCTTTGGCGTAAAGCCCTCGCCGGGTCAGAGTGAAATCTCCGCTTTTTTCAGGAGCATGGCAACACAAAAGGTTTAAGGGGGGAAATTGTTAAAAGGAAGCCCTTTTCTCTTTAGGCTGAATGCAGTGGGGAGATTAAAACTTTCATTTGAGATTTTTGCAGTATTCATGGTGGTGGGCCCATGAATGGGACTGAGTCAAAGCCCCCAGCGCTGCTGTGTGTGCCCTTTTATCTCCCGCACATCTTCAGACACAGGTTGTTTTGCACTTGAAAGAGGGGAGAGAGGGGAATGTGGGACTTTGACAGCTGATACTGGCCTCTGAACTCTTGATGGGGATTTTCTAATTAACCCCAAGTACCCATCAGGTGGCCAACACAGAATGATTTCTGTCAGAGAGGGCAAAAAGTTTCCCATTTTGATCAGATGGACGGGAGAGTTTTTAACATTCAGAGTAAGGAAATTCAGGAAGAGTCTCTGAGCACAGAATTGGAAAAGCCTGATGGAGCAGGCTGGGTTAGGGGAGGCAGCCGTGAGGACACCAGTAACAGAGGCTGTGTGCGGGCCATCTAGACGTGGCCACCATCAGATCGTTTGGGGAGGGTAGATGTGGCTGCTGAGACTTGGAGAAAGTGATTCTGTGTGCTTTGAGAGTTAAATTAGCCAAGACCTTGGGGTGGAGAGCTCTAAC
Organism: Pseudorca crassidens; assembly: GCF_039906515.1. Classification (NCBI taxonomy): domain Eukaryota; kingdom Metazoa; phylum Chordata; class Mammalia; order Artiodactyla; family Delphinidae; genus Pseudorca; species Pseudorca crassidens. The sequence continues at coordinate 36,266,179 of NC_090304.1, read as the reverse complement.
TTGTAGTTTGACTTATGTCTGGACGTGGGAATTCCCATTTGTTTATTAGGTGATTTTAATTCTAGTTCAAACCCAGGACTCTTTGCCAAGACCCTAGCATTCGCTAAAATCAATTCCATATGGTTTTAGTAAATGCACCTCCAGTTGAAGAGATGATGGAAATGGTGTATCAGCCTTTGTCAATGAAGAGAGAACTACTGATTCGTTGGTTCAGAAGCAAAACTGTGGAGGGTTGTTTTAGAGCAAGTCCCAAGAAGAAATAATAAGGTTGGATGATGAACCTCCAAATTCTAAGTCCCTTGGGGATTCAGTTTCAGTGTATTTGGGGGTGAAGTCTCTGAAAAGTATGTGTTTAAAAAGGGCCCCAGGCAGGTGATTCTTCTGATTGGGCCAAGTTCCAGGGCAGTGTTTCCCAGGTTTCTCTGATGAGAACAAGACTAGGAGTGCTTGTTTAAAAAAACCAAACAAACAGACTTTGGGTGTTCATCTTCATACTGAAAACACCAGTGGATAGTTCTGAAAGTGTATGTTTTTTAACAAACTTCTCAGCGTGCTTCCAAGGCCCCCAAATCTCCTGTTTTTTTCTTTTACGGAGGTGCTGCTTCCCAGTCTCCTTCACAGGTTTCTTTCCAACTCCCTGACCTTTAAATGTTGAGAGAGCTCCACTGCCCAGTGTTTGGTCCTCTTCTCTTTCTAAGCCCCCTTCCTTGGTGATCTCATCTAAGTCTTGTGGCTTTTCTACTAGACCCCCAAGTTACAGCTCCGGCTCAGATGTCGCTTGACATCTGAGACTCTCCATCTATCTAATTGTTTGCCTGGTATCTCCACTTGACCTTGACCTTTGTCCTAGAATTTTCTCTCAGGCATCAGAGAGAAGGCCATTGTGGCTGGAGCATGTAAGGGTGGAAGGGCAGTAGAGGTGAGGTTGGAGAGGAGGGCAGGGCCACATCATTAGGGCCCTTTTAGGCCATAGGAAGGGGTCTAGGTTTTATTTAAAGGGCCACTGGAAAGCTTCAAGGGTGTAAGGAGTTGGGGAGAAATAACAGGATCTAATTAAGTTTTCACAAGGACATTCTGGCTGCCATGTGGAGAAGGAATTGGAGAAGGGCAAGAAACACAGGAAATGGAAGCCCAGATAGGAGTCTTTTGCAATAGTCCAGGCAAGAGATGATGGTAGCTTACTGCAAGTAGAAGCATTGGAGAAGGAAAGAAGTGGACAGAGGGGATAATTTTGAAAGTAGCAACATCTGGACTAGCTGAAGGATCGGATTTAGAACATGAGGAAAAAAGAGAAATCAGGGTAACACCCAGGTTTTAGGCTTAATAATTTTGATAGTGGTGCCATTTACTGAGAGAAGTAGAAGGCAGTGCTTCCTGCCTTTCTTCATGTTGTAACACATATAAACAATGATGATGGGGCTTCCCTGGGGGCGCAGTGGTTGGGAGTCCGCCTGCCGATGCAGGGGACGCGGGTTCGTGCCCTGGTCCGGGAAGATCCCACATGCCGCGGAGCGGCTGGGCCCGTGAGCCATGGCCGCTGAGCCTGCACGTCCGGAGCCTGTGCTCCGCAACAGGAGAGGCCCCAGCAGTGAGAGGCCCGCGTACCGCAAAAAAAATAAAATTAAAAAATTAAAAAATGATGATATTTGTAGGATTCAGTGAGTAAACTAGAGGGGATTTGCAGATGTCTATATGAAGCTTGGTGAAATTTTTCTTTATATTTTCTTTGTATATTATTTTATTATGATAAGAAAAGTAGAATACAAAGCATTAGGGAGGATATAGCAAATACATTTTAAAAATACCTCTTACAATTTTAAAAAAATTTTAATTAGGAACTTGCTTTGGAACATTGCTTCAATGAACATGACCTTTTTTTTAATGTCAGGTTTTAAACTTGAAGTAGCTACACACAATTCTAATCAAGACTGTTTAATGATAAGCTCTTCCAATTCTTGAAAATCACAACAATGAAAACCTTTTTTCACAGAGACAAAATTAGAAATATTTTTCTCACCATTAAAAAACTTCAAGAGTTGCACTTAAATGTAAGGACTTTTGTTTGTTTTTTTTTTGTTTTTTTGCAGTACGCGGGCCTCTCACTGCTGTGGCCTCTCCCGTTGTGGAGCACAGGCTCTGGACGCGCAGGCCCAGCGGCCATGGCTCACGGGCCCAGCCGCTCCGTGGCATGTGGGATCCTCCCGGACCGGGGCACAAACCCGTGTCCCCTGCATCGGCAGGCGGACTCTCAACCACTGCGCCCCCAGGGAAGCCCAAATGTAAGGACTTTTAATGTTGAAATCTCTTGTAATATTTCTAATGGACTTCAAGTCCAATCACATATTTTCATTTTCATTATTTATTCATTCAACAAGTATTTATTGAGGCTTGCTAAGTGCCAGGTACTGTTCTAGACACCTAAATACCAGGTCTTTCAAAATAATGATTAAGCCCTAATTTGCAGAATCTGCTTGCCTGCCAGTAGCTCATCTGTCACAATATGTCATCTGATTTATGTGAAGGGAGAGAGTAAAAGCCACCAGCTGGAGCCCACCTGTGTGGCCCCTAACCTCTGTCTCTTTGTCCTGTGCTCTGTGCTCCTGGGGCACCTGAAACTCCTCCAGTAGCCCTGAGGGTGTTACTTGCCCAAATAAGTGAGGGCCAGGCATAGCTCATTTTGTTTGCTGATCTGGGCATTCATGAGACTGCTGGGCATAGCATCTGGCTGTGCTCAGTGGCTGTTTTCACAGGATGCTTGAGTAGCTGCATAGGGCCAGAGACAGCTATCCCAGGGCTTCTGATGGCCCCAGAGTCCAACTGGCCACCCTCACAACCTGATACCTCGTGACACACGTGGTGCTATGGCACTTTGGGTAAGGGGCTCTAAATCAACCAGAATTGTGTCTCCTGCCCCGTTCCCCCTCTCCCCTGCCCCCATTCACATATGAAGCCCTAACCCCTAATGTGGCCTTCATGGAGGTAAGTAAGGTTAAATGAAATCATAAGGGTGGGGTCCTAATCCAATATGACTGGTAAGAAGAGAGAGGGAGAGGGAGAGGGAGAGAGACACACACACCTTGGGATGCGCAAAGCACAGAGGAAGGGCCATGTGAGAACACAGTGAGAAGGCAGCTATCTACAAGCTAAGGAGTGAGGCCTCAGGAGAAATCAAACCTGCTGACATCTTGATCTTGGACTTCCAGTCTCTGGACTTGTGAGAAGATTAATTTCTGTTGTTTAAGCCACCTGGTCTGCTGTATTTTATTATGGAAGCTCTAGCAGACTAATGCAAGAACTGAGCCAAATGCAGAGGTTTTCAAGCTTGGTCCCTCGTTGGGACCATCCAAGGAGCTTTAGGCAGTACTAATGCTCGGGTTCTCCCCTCAGAAATTCTGATTGGCTTGGTGTGCAGCCTGGGTATCAGGACTTTTTTTTTTTTAATTTATTTATTTTATTAATTCTTTTATTTTTGGCTGCGTTGGGTCTTCGTTGCTGCGTGCGGGCTTTCTCTAGTTGCAGCGAGCGGGGGCTACTCTTCCTTGCGGTGTGTGGGCTTCTCATTGCGGTGGCTTCTCCTGTTGCGGAGCACGGGCTGTAGGCGCACGGGCTTCAGTAGTGACTCGTGGGCTCTAGAGCGCAGGCTCAGTAGTTGTGGCTCACGGGCTTAGTTACTCTGTGGCATGTGGGATCTTCCCGAACCAGGGCTCGAACCCATGTCCCCTGCATTGGCAGGCGGATTCTTAACCACTGTGCCACCAGGGAAGCCTATCAGGACTTTTTGATAAGTCCTAAATATCAGTCAAGGTGAGAACCACTGGGGTAATGGGTAGAAGTTTCGAGGAAACAGTTTAATTTGACTGAAAAACAAAAAACAAAAATTTTTTGTTTTGGGTCTGCTTAATGAAGTGGTTAGATAACCCCCCTCTGCCCCCCTTCACCACTGAAAGTATTTAAGCAGAGGTTGGAAATGGTGCAACGGTTTCCTGGGAGAGGTTGCACCAGATCACCAGAGTACCATCCTCCTGGGAAATGGGGCATCCACTCTGTCACCACCACACCCAAACATCCAACCTCACCCTTGCCTGACCCCACACGTGTGGCCATTCTCCTAGAGCACGCTGGATCCCTGTCACCTGGTAGTTTCTGATCCACACCACTCACTCTCTGATCTGTCTTATGTGAGTGTTTCTCTGTGACCTTCCAGGTCCTCACCATCAAATGAAGAGGCTAAACTTGAGGTATTCTGAGCTTCTTTCCAGATCTCAAATTTCTTAATTTTAATCAAGTAAAAATATAGCTTCCTGATTGTAACAGGAGATGGGAATTAAGTGAGCAACTTCAAGCCATATCAAGTTCCTCTCTAAGAGAAAGACAGATTTAGTCAATGAGCTATGCTTATTTCTACACAAATTGAATTAGTAGGAAATGAAAGGGTCACCTGCTAGAGATGTCCCTTTGGCCCTGGCGGATAAATGCTTTTCTAGACTGACTGCCTGGGAAAGCTTAGATTTGTTGTGGGCACACCTGTCAGCCTTGCTAGTGTATTGTTTTGTTTTTGTTTTTGTTTTTTTCTGCTAGATGCTTATTATCCTGTAAACTGGTGCAGTAAATCGGCACAGAAGCGGGTGGTGTGTCAGACATTCAGGCGATCTCTATATACCCCCTAACTGCTGGGGTATTATGGGCTCCTGGGAGAGGGGAGACGTCAGAGGCCTTTCTTAGACCCTCAAGTGGGATTTGCCTTCCTCTATGCTTTATTCCTCCTCATTGTGGACTTTGGGACTCACCCTGCTCTTGTAACTTTGGGTCCTGCCCCAGTTCTCCCCACTGGGATTCTCCCCTTGCTAAGTGCAACTAGGGAGTAGAGTACACCTGCTCTGCGGCCCCTTTTATACCACCTCTGAAACTAGCTGTGACACTTTGGCATTGAAGCATTTAATGTCTGATAATGTGGGAAACAGGCAGGAAGTAACAAAAGTGGATGTAACAGTGATTTTAAGCCCTACAGAGTTTTAGAGTCAAAGCCTCTGGCCTTCTCTTCTTGCTTCTTTCTGATGGAAACTAAAAGTCTAACATGAGAATGAGTGTCATGTGTGTGTACATGTGTTGTGTATGTGTATATATACATACATAAAGATACTTATTTTAAAGAATTGGCTCACATGATTGTAGAGGCTGACAAATCTGAAATCTGTAGGGCAGGCTGGCAGACTGGAAACCCAGGTGGGATTTGATGCTGCAATTTTGAGGCAGAATTCCCTTTTCTTCAGAAAACCTCAGTTTTTGCTCTTAGGGCCGTCAACTGATTGGATGAGACCCATCTTCATCAAGGGTAATCTCCTTTACTTAAGGTCAACTGTTAACCTTATCTAAAAAACACCTTCACGGCAACACCTTTATTAGTATTTGATTAGATAACTGAGTGCTCTAGCCTAACTAGGTTGGCACATAAAATTAACCATTATAGACACTAAGAGGCCAGCAACCTCTGGGCCCAACTTTTGATTCAGTCTCTGCAATCTTCTAGGTTTTGGGGGAAAAAACCCATCATTTTTTTTTTTTTTAATTTTATTTATTTATTTATTTATGGCTGTGTTGGGTCTTCGTTTCTGTGCGAGGGATTTCTCTAGTTGTGGCAAGTGGGGGCCACTCTTCATCGCGGTGCGCGGGCCTCTCACTATTGCAGCCTCTCTTGTTGCGGAGCACAGGCTCCAGATGCGCAGGCTCAGTAATTGTGGCTCACGAACCTAGTTGCTCCGCGGCATGTGGGATCTTCCCAGACCAGGGCTCGAACCCGTGTCCCCTGCATTGGTAGGCAGATTCTCAACCACTGCGCCACCAGGGAAGCCCCAAACCCCATCATTTTTGACCTTGGTTTCTCTTTCTAAAATGATCTGGCGTATCTGTGGACGTTGCCCCCACTGAAAAACTGATTTGAAGGTCAAGGCCAAAGAGGCATAGACTTATAGGATGATATTGATGAAAAGGGCTTGAAAGATGATCTGGTCAAGCCCCTCAATTTACAAATAAGGAGATTGAAGCCCAGCAGAGAGGTGCTACTTAAAGCCAAGAGATTGTGACCCATGGCTGCAGAATGTCACTACAGCCATCAAGTGTATTGTGACAGTAATTGCTGTATTTTCCTAAAAATGGCTCTCAGTGACCATGTGCTGGCCTGGGTGTGGGCAGGATCCTGCATAGACTCAGGAAGATTCATCAGGTGCCTACAAAGGAAACTTCTGGAGATTAGACCTTAGTAGAGTACAGTCCGTTGGCATCTAGTAAGTGTCCATATACTGAGAAGGCATGAACACACTGGGCCGTCTTGAGGTAAAAACACATAAGAGAAAAGGTGGAACCCCTGTGAGAAAGGAGGAAGAAAGAAGGGTGACTGGGTGAGGAGATAATGCCAGAACTACAAATAGAATATATCTGGTTTTCCTCTTCCCTCTCTCTGAAGGCTTCTTCTCACTCTCCTTTACTGGCTCATCCTCCCTTGCCCAAGTCCTTTAAATACTGACATTCTGCTAAGTTCAGAGCCCCCTTCTCTTCTATCCTCTCTCCCTAAGTGAAGCCATCTTCTGCATGGCTTCCATGTCACAGAAGATCCTCCAGTATGAACCTGCAGCACAGATAACCTCTATGAGCTCCGGTCATGTATATCCGACAGCCTGCTAGCATCTCCATTTAGATGCTGCCTCAAGCTCAAAATTTCTAAATTTGATCCCACGCATCCCCACAACCCCTGTCCTTAAAACAACAGCAAAGCACGAATGAAAACTCATTTCATCTTCCTCCAGGGTTTTTGTTTTCTCTGAGTGAATGGTATACCACATCCATCAAATTGGACGAGGTGGAAATTTAGGAGACATTCTTCACGTCCCTCCCTGTTCCCCATCATTATTTCTTCAGTAGCTCTCAAATCCACCCACTTCTCTACATCTCTTATTCCCAAAAAGCACATTGTAACTCAAAAGAGTTTTCACAAACTGAACCCACTCATGCAACCAGCGTCCAGATTAAGCAACAGTACATTACCTGCTCCCAGAAGCCCCCCTCGTGGCCCATTTCAATCACTAACCTTCCCTTCAATTAGTTATTCACTAGTTATGAATGGTATCGTTCAGTATGAACTCTTTGTGTTTCAGACGGTCCTGTGTGGAAAAAAAAATCTGATGATGTCGTGTCATCTGACTCCCTTGTTTAAAACCTTTGCGTGGCTTTTTCTTGCTCATTAGATAAAGACGAGATTTTTCAGCCTGCTGCTTCTCTTACCATACTGCCTTGCTTTTCTTTCAAATACCCAAATATGTGTGACCCTTCTTGTGACTAGGTCTTTATATATGCTGTTCCTTCTTCCTGGCATGCTTTTCCCACCCCCTTCTTTACTCCCCTGGGCTAATTGCTTCTCATCCTTCGGATCTCAGCTCACCTTAGTCTTCCCCAAATAGATCAGGTTCTTCTATGATCTCATAGCACTCTTCCTTTCCAGCCCTTATCAAAGGATGCTGTTGATAACCGTCATCTTCCCTGGCCAGCCTGTAACCTCAGTGAGAGGTGGCAGTGACAGCATGAGCTCGACGGGGCCAAAATGGGGGAGACCACAGAATGAAGTTGGAGGAGGGGAGCCCCAAGGACAAATGCTGCCCACCTTGGTTTTGCTTAGACCAATTGAGGATAGTTGTTTCTCACCTCCTAAATTCACTATTTGGGGAAGGGTTTGCCTGATTTATTTGTTTGTTTATTTATTACATAAATAATAATCACTGTAAAAATTCAGTCAGTATAGATGTATATAGAGGGAAAAATAAGTGAAACCCACTTTCTATTGTAATCCTAAATCTCTGCTCACCCCAGAAGTGACCACTACCAGGAATGAGGTGTACATCTCCCAGACATCCTTCCCATGCATTTACAACATGTGAATGTATATAGATTTTGGGGGTTTCTTTTCGCTTAAGTGGGGGCATATTATATATATCTTTCCATGACAGTACATACAGATCTACAGAGCACCCTTAAACAATTTCCACTTCACTAATTCAGATAAGCCACTACTTTCCATTCTCTTTATAACGTACAGATGCATGCTTGAGGCCCCATAAACATTCTTAGCTAATAGGTCACTCTGTAGCCAGCGGGCATGTCTGCGCTCATGGGTTGAGTCGTATGCTTACCAAGAGTTGAGTTGTTTGTTCCCAAACCTGTTTATACCAGTTGTCCTTGCTACTGTAGTTATATGCTTTAACTAAATGTGAGGTAAATCAATGACATTTCAGTGCAAAATGAAAGAGAGCTATTGTTTCTCCAAAAACTAAGTTTGATGTTTTGGGATTAAGTTCAAAGATGATCACTAAAACAAATTGCTATCCAAGTAAAGAAAACTGGGACTATTTGGGAAAAAATAGTAAAAACGGAAGGTTTTATACTTGCTTCTCAAGTGTCTTTAAGTTCTCCGTACACTTAAATAAAAATGAAGCTGGAAATGATATGTGATGTATTACGGGTGTGGTTTCTGTAAGAAAGATGACACAGAGCACCGATTATAAGACTTGTCCTCAAAGAAAAGCATAGGCCTCATTTCAGGAGCTTGGCACATTGATGTTCATATACATGTTTTAGATTAAAATAACATGTTTTAGGTCAGTGTGTATTATTTTGCTTGATCCTCTGCTTGCTTTCTTTTAGTATTTATTTGGTTGCACTGGGTCTTAGTTGCGGCAGGTGGGTTCCTTAGTTGTGGCATGCAGACTCTTAGTTGTGGCATCCATGTGGGATCTAGTTCCCTGACCAGGGATCAAACCCGGGTCCCCTGCATTGGGAGTGTGGAGTCTTAACCACTGTGCCACCAGGGAAGTCCCTGATCTCCTGCTTTAACTGCACCTTCAACTAGCTAACTAACTCCCAGCCCCGCCTGCGGGAGCTTCCACTATATGATAGGATAGGAGAGGGTACCATGCCATATCATCCCATTCCATACCATCCTATAATATACTATTTATTTTTTACCTTTTTTCTTCAAACTAGATAGTAAGAGCCAAAGTGTGTCAGGACAGCACATAACTTTTTAAAGTCATTTAGTGACTTTCTCTGTCTCTCTTCCTGTCTCCCCCCTCCCCCACCCCCCATAATGACCATGTCCCAGGCACTGTGGCAAGCACACATATACCCTAGTTTATATATATTTTAAAATTTTATTTATTTTTGGCTTTGTTGTGTCTTTGTTGCTGTGCACAGGCTTTCTCTAGTTGTGGTGAGCGGGGGCTACTCTTTGTTGCGGTGCGTGGGCTTCTCATTGCAGTGGCTTCTCTAGTTGCGGAGCACAGGCTCTAGGCGCGCAGACTTCAGTAGTTGTGTCTCCTGGGCTTCAGTAGCTGTGGCATGTGGGCTCAGTAGTTGTGGCTCGTGGGCTCTAGAGCGCAGGCTCAGTAGTTGCGGCGCACAGCCTTAGTTGCTCCGCAGCATGTGGGATCTTCCCCGACCAGGGCTCAAACCTGTGTCCCCTGCATTGGCAGGCAGATTCTTAACCACTGCGCCATGAGGAAAGGCCCTGTGCTATTCTATATTGACAGTAGCCCCATGGAATAGATGGCATTATTCTCACTTCGGAAGCAAGTAAACCAAGGCTCATATAACCTATACAACGTATTTCTAAGTGGCAGAGCTGAGATACAAATCTAAGTCTGCCTGATTCAATGTCTGTGTCTTACCAGTTGGCTCCACAGCTTCCCCTGGTCCTTGATCCAAGAAATTGAACTCATCGCACTCACACTAGATCAGAGACTCTCAGAATGAGATCTTGAAACTCCTGGGGGCTTCCAGGACTCTTTCAGAGGCTCAAAATTATTCTCATAAAAATACTAAGATGGTATTTGATTTGTTCACTCTTATTCTCTCATGAGTGTATAGTGGACTTTTCCAGAGTCTACGTGACGTGTGACATTGCCATGGATTCAAGGCAGAAGTAGCTCTGAAGATCCAGCTGTCTTCTATTAAGCCAGACATTAAAAGGGATTTGCAAAAATGCAAAACAATGTTAACTCTTCTCCCTATTTTTTTGTTTTGGAAATAGAGTTATTTTTCCCCAAATAGGTTATTTATGTTAACAAGTTACAGTTTTTGGGATATTGAATTAACAAATATTTTTAAAATTTCTCAGTTTAAATTTCTAATAGAATGATAACTGACAGATATAACACACATAAACAAAATCCCTTTGGAGTTCTCAATCATTTTTAAGATTGTAAAGGGATCTTGAGGCCAAAAGGGGGAGGATATATGTGGGCCTTTTGGTACTAAGGGATGAGTAGGATCCAGCCACATGGGTGGACCATAGCACCCAGGGCTGTAGAGTCAGATGTGGCACAATCCAGGAGAAGGATTGATGTTAAGAAAGTCCAGCTGGTTTTGCCATCATTTTCATATTTCTGTTATAGGGGTGAGATCCTAAATGTTTGTATACCTCACTGTGGAGGCTCAACTTTATCATACGATCGTTGGGAAGCCAGTGGATGATTCTGAGTTGGAGAGTGACATAAACAGAAGCCAAGGCAAATGTTAAAGGTGTCGTTGGAAATTGAGGTGGTTGGATAATGAGGAGAAGAAGGATTCAATGCAAGCTTCTGGCTCAGAAACTAGGAAATCAGAACGTTGCAGGGACTTGCCTTTGGTCACACAGCCTGGTGACAGCAGAGCATCTGTAGTAAGTGTTCCCGAGCTCGTTTGCTTTGCACTGTACTGAATAAGGCATTTTTCTTCCTCCTCCCTTGGTTTCCTTCCCCTCTAAACCTCAACCAAAGAAAAGGAAGAGAGAAGTGGGCACGCTCTTTCCAACTCTATGCTCTCCCTGTCGAGGGTGCACCACCGGAATTCAAAAAACATTTCTTCGAGTAAAGCTGCTCTTTGGTGGGTCTCTTTTGTCAATTACGGTGGTGCTGCTGCGTGATGTTTGGATTGTACAGGCATAAGTAGAGCCACATGAGGCTCGTAATAGGGCGGGATGGGCAGGGTGGTCATGTCACAGGGAGACACTGTTGGCTGAGCTGGGCTGTCTCCAATGGCCCAGGTGAAAGCGAGTGCTGGGGGCTTGCAAGACTGTGCGTTCTGACTGGTTATCGCTCCCCAGCCCAGGCTGTAAGAAGAAGGCACAGTCATCGCAGTTCTGATGGGTGCTGGGGCCTTAATAATAAGTCTGATCAATCTTGCTGACCCTTCTTATTTCAGCTGTTGCCGTGACAAATTGTTTCTTTGCTGAAGTTCAGCCCAGGTATCAGTGGGGGGTGTGTGTGTGCCCGCGTGCGTGTATGTGTATTTGGGCAAGGGTGGGTCTGGTTAAGGAAGCATGCTAAATTTTAGGATGCCATAGAGTGCATGCGTGCTGGAGGTCTTGAAAGAAACTTGTTCTGTTTATCTTATGTCATTCTTCTCATTTAATTTTGTTTGTTTGTTTGTTTTGCGGTACGCGGGCCTCTCACTGTTGTGGCCTCTCCCGTTGCGGAGCACAGGCTCGGGACACGCAGGCTCAGCGGCCATGGCTCACGGGCCCAGCCGCTCCACAGCATGTGGGATCTTCCCGGACCTGGGCACGAACCTGTGTCCCCTGCATCGGCAGGCGGACTCTCAACCACTGTGCCACCAGGGAAGCCCTTCTCATTTAATTTTAAATTCAGAATGCAAAAAGTGGTTATTAATCACAGTCTGTGCACATTTCCACTTTATGTTTTGGCCTCAAGTGACTAGATAAAAAATCAAATGTCCCTCTATTGATTTATTATCTATAATTTAAATCCCTTCTCTGAGACCCTGAGTATGCTGACATTTGTAAAATATTCCTAGCCAAGCAAGGCAGGAAGGTTTCCATTGGGAAAGGATTTGGTAGCAGAAACTGACTTCCTTTGTCAGTGTCAGTTGGTCAAATCCATCGGTTTTCCTCCCTCCATGTGTTGCGGGATGTACCCTCAACTTTCTACTGGTGATTTTCAGCTTCTGATGTAGAACTTCATACATTTGAGGATTAGAGGAAAATTTTAAGGGGGAAAAATTATGTAACAGCAGCAGTTGGTCTCAAAGTCTCTTATGGTCTTTTGAGTTACAACATTCTATGTGCAATATTTTAGTATATTTTAACTATTTACTTGGTAATTTCATTCAGATGTCCCATGAGCACCTTCAAGTCAGTATGTGATAATCTTGTTATTTTCTGGCCCAAACTTGCTCCTTCTGTGTTCTCTACATTAGTAATGGGAACCACGAAGCTCAGAGCTGTCCAAGCCAGATCCCAAAGGACCTTCATTCTTCTCTTTCCTTCGTGCTCTACACCTAGGGTAACATATAATTAATCACTCAAATCAAGGCCCTTTTATAAGTGCAAGGGGGCACTGTTAATAATTAAGCCAAGACAGTGGTATAAACGGAAATTGTCTTGAGCAAACTGGAACATATGGCCTCTATATAATCTCCATTGTAATCCTTAAATGTCACTCAATCTGTTTCCTCTTTCAGTTGCCTTTGCCACTGCTTTGGTTTAGGCCCTTACCAGCCCCAACCTAAACTAACTAACTGCCTCCTAACTGGTCTCCCTGCTTCCAGGCCTCTCCAGTCCACCCACCGTTCCCATCCAGGTCGCTCCCTGGCTTAAATCCCTTCGGTGGCTCTGGGTGGGAGGATGAAGACCAAACTCCTTAGTGTAGAACGCAAGGCCCTCCTTGGTGGCTTCTTCGCTTCCAGCATCCTTCCACCCATCTCTCCTCTACACCCACTTCTCTAGTTTTTCTGACTTGCTTGCGGTGCTCGACATTGAACCACCGTGCGTCACGCTTTTGCGTGTGCTGTTCTCCTGCTCAAAATACTTAGCCTTCTTGTCTGTCTGTCTGAAATCGTTCAAGATTTAGCTCAAATGACCCCTAACGAGGAGGACTTTTGCAATGTAATAACTATGGGTTTAGCCTAAGAGAACCCTGAGGGTAAGAGTTGTACTTGATCAGTATCAGGAAGCTTTGGACCTCAGGTAGGACTGCTACTGATTTTTGTGTGAACCTTAAATGGGGTCCCCCTCTGGGCAGTTATAACCCCCACAGGCACACGGTTGGCAAGCGGAGCTTAGCCCAGGTTTTAGATCGCCACTCCCATCCATCCTTTGCTCTGCACACAGACTGCAGACCAAACCAAAGGTGCAGGCCCCCCAGTACTCCACACATAGTGGACCCCGGGTGAGTGACTGTTGGACGAATGTCTTCTAGGATGTGAAATAGCTTAGTCTCATCATTGTGACACGCTTGGTACCGAAGTGCACGTGCTATAACCCTGCCCCCTCTGTCGGCCCCTCCCTTCTCTCCTAGGACACCTTAAATACTTGCTGCTACCAATCCTCCTGCCCCATCACACTGGACTCTTCCCAGTGAATCCTTTGGTCATTTATTTCATTTTCTTACTGTCTCTTTTGGCTGGTAAATGCCAGTTCAGATTGTCAATGTCTTTTTTCACAGTGACATTGACTTATGTTCACTTGTCTAACTTTACCTTCCTGACCTGCTCACTTGATGGGCACAGCAATTTATAGCTGTCACTTATCCATGTGCCTTTTTGACCAAAAACAATGTGCTTTTATGGTATTCTTAAGGTTGCAAGTGATAAAAACTCAATCTGAACAAACTTAAGAGAAAGGGGTCTTTAGTCTGTGGATTCTGCCGTGTCTAGTGGATGCCAAGGACAGGGCTGCACCAGGGCCCCAGAATACCTGGACCAGGCACAGGAATGCAGTCGGGACACACTCTGTCTCTTGCATTCTGCTCTAGGTGCATCTGCTTTACTTATCTCTTTGAAAATTTGTTGTCTCTATTTTTCTGACTCGTGGTGGAAAACAAAGTCATTGATAGCCCATTAAGTTTTTATGGTGCAACGTTATCTACCTGAGAGGGATTGAAAGACTCTCTCTCAATCCCAGTTCCAAAATCCTGAGGCAGAGGCTCCGTGTTTTGATGTGAGACAGATGTACTGTCCTGGACCAGTGAAGGTATGTCATGTAAGAGCATGGCAGCTTCTGCAGCAGTCATATAGAGGCTGACCAGGAGAGGAGAGGTCATGAATTCACTCTCAACGAGGACTTACTATGTACCCAATGTGCGTTCACTGTGCTAGAAGAGAAGACACAGGGGTGAGCAAGCTGACCTGCTCTCCCGGAGCTTCTGTTATAATAAGGAAAAGAAATCATTAACTGGGAGCCAAATGAACACTATAATTATGAGGTTGATAACGGGTATGAATAGGGCCAAGGAGGGCTGCTCTGAAGAAGTGACATTTAAACTACAAGTTAAAGGGTAACATTGAATGAGCTTTTGCAAGAACTGGAGTAAAAGCTTTCAAGTCTCCTCTGGGACGAGGAGAGGGCAAGTGCAAAGGCTCTGACCTGGGGAAGGGATTGAGGTGTTTCAGAGTCAGAACCAAGCCCTCTGTACGTAACAGAGAATAAGTGAGGATGAAAGTGTTCTGAGATGATGTTGGACAGGAAACGCAGAGGACTGTGGGCTGTGGTAATGATACTCAGCAGTGAGAAGTTATTGAAAGATTTTGAGAGGAGTTAACATCGCCTGATCCAGGGGCTATATGGGAGGCATGGGTTGGAGAGATGAGTGCAAATGCTGGGAGACTGGGAGGGTTTGTCACTAGATGGTTTGAACTATGGTTATACTAGTCCCTTGGCAACTACTTGGATATGGAAAGAGCGGGAAGGGGAAGAAGAGTCAGCAATGTCTCCTGGAATTTGGCTTAAGTAACTGGATGGATAATGGTGGTATCATTTACTGAAAAGCCTGGAAGGAGACATGGGCTGGTGTGGGATGAGAGGAAATCAAGGCCCATTTGATGACTAATTTTGAGGTAGATCTGTAGGATATCCAAATAGAATTGTCAAGCAGCCACTCTGATATGTTAATTTGCAGCTGTTAAGAGAGATCTTGACTAGAGACATAAATTTGAAAGTGCATAGATAGACCACTGTTTCAAGCAGTGGCACATGTAATGTGCTTGACCCCCAAGTCGATCATTTTAAAACACTCCCTCCTCTATATGACAAAATATTTTTCATAATAGTCATGTAATAATAGGTAATATTCAAATTTTCTTGATTAATACTTTAGTTTTAAAAGAAAAATTAAAAGCAATACATTTTCATTTTAAAGATATTATTCAAATTTAGTAAAATATTTCAGTATGAGTTATATATTTTACACTTACCAACAGAAATATTACACCTTGAAGTTCACACTCAGTTTCACTGTTTTAAAGACAAATAAAAACTCCAAATGTTCACGTAGAATGACAGGATTGAAAAACTCAAGTTTGATTTTACCATTTTACAATCACTGCTGTCATTGTTTATTTTAAATCGACTGCCTAACCACGGGAATATGTAGTGCTACGGGGGAACAGACATGAACTGTACCTGACACAAGATTGAATAATTTCAAACTATTAACTAACCTCTCTTGAAATGAATGCATGTAGCGGAGTCTGCACGTGTCCTGTGGAAGAGGGGGAGGGCTGACTGCATAAATGGGCATTCTCCAGATGAACTTGCATGTCCAATACAATGCTTATTAAAGAATAAGTAATTAAAATATGCTAATTTGAAATGTACATATTTTTATTAAAACTCAACAGTAACTGCAGCCATTGTTTACAACTTAAATCAATAAAAGGTACGCCCTCCCACCTTAGGAGTATTTTGTTGCTGACACTGTTTAGAATTGGTGATAATGAAAATTAGACCCACACATAGCTGGTCCTATTGTTGTTTTAATAATCTCTACAGACCATGCATCCCCATTGCCTGTACCAGAGGTGGATAGCTCTCACTGCCCTGCCCTTGGTACCCCTCTGATTATAAGCTATGGGAATGGCTGAGATAACCTGGGAAGAAAGTGCAGCTGGAGAAAAAGGACTAGGACCAAACTTCGAGGCATTCTTATATGTAGAGAGTTACAGGGAAGAAAAAAGATGAAACAACAAAGGAGACAGAAGGAAGAGCCATTGAAGTAGGAGAAAAATCAGGAGTCTGACTTCACAAAAGCAAAGGAATAAACACGTTTCAAGGAGAGTGTGGTCGGTGGAGCCCAGTGTTGCTCAAAGATCATATGAGACGATAACTAAAAACTGACCTTGAATTCTGCAGCCCGTATCTGGTGGATGACTTTGACAAGGTCAGTTTCAGTGGAGTGGTGGAAACAGTAGGCAGATGGAAGTGGGCTGAAGCGTGATTGGGGGATTAACAGGAGTACATCTAGACAACTGGTTTGAAAAGTTTTACTACAGTTGCCTGAATTTCCCAATAGTAAGTATAAGAATGAGATTGGAGTGGAGAGGGGGTTTAGAACCCAAAATACATATGTTTGGTGGACAGGGAATTGTGGGGCAGTAGGTGGTAAAGAAGGGCATGGAGACAAGTCACTGCTAATTTTCTCACAGGTCGCTGACTATCTCATGATTCAAAATATCCATACAGGGCTTCCCTGGTGGCGCAGTGGGTGAGAGTCCGCCTGCCGATGCAGGGGACACGGGTTCGTGCCCCAGTCCAGGAAGATCCCACATGCCGCGGAGCAGCCAGGCCCGTGACCCATGGCTGCTGAGCCTGCGCGTCCAGAGCCTGTGCTCTGCAACGGGAGAGGCCACAACAGTGAGAGGCCCATGTACCACAAAAAAAAAAAAAAAATCCATACAGTCGTCATCCTCTAATGAAACTTGCTTTTCTAAGGCACCTTTATCTGAAAGGAATTTCTGATTTAATGCTGTTGATTTCCTCTTTGTTGTGATTTTCCTAGCAAATACATTATTAATTGTTATATTACATTGCCAATGCATAGTTGTTCCTTCAACGTTGTGGGGTAATAGGCTCATTGATAAATTGGGGAACCTAACTTAACATTCGTGTCTTTAGGAATATGTGTCCCAAGAGTCAAACAATGGAGTATTAGTGTACCTTGGCATTTCAATCTGTTTGTATATTGGAGGCAATCCATTTACAATTAGATAATTATAGTGGCTTCCATTCTTCCCCTTGGCAATGTTATTTTGCAGTTCCTCTCATCCAGAGTCAGACTCTGTTTCCCCACCTTTTGAATCTGGACTGATCTTATATCTTATTTTTGGACAATAGAATGCAGTACAGACCATGTGTTAGTTCCGAGTCTAGACCCCAAGAAGCCTTGATCGCTTCTGTTCTTTCTCTCAGAACTTTGCCATTGCCATGAAAATAAACTTGGACTAGCCTGCTGGAGGATGAGCCACCATGTGCAAGCAGAGCTAAGTCATGCCAGCCAAGGCCATCCTAGACCATTCTGCCCACAGTCAGTACACCAGCTGACCCTAGGAGGAGGCCCAGTGGAGATCAGCCAGGTCTCATCCAGATCAGCAGAACTCATGAGGATTAATAAGTGGTTGTCGTTGAAGCCACAAAGTTTTGAGTTGGCTTGTTTACCAGCAATAACTAACTGATAGAGTCACGTCGCCTTGAACCTTCGGAGATGTTACTTAAGATGGAAGCTGAATGCACTATGATTAGATACAGCAATACTCTTTCCAGTTACTTGGAGCTTCAATATAGCATATGCTAGAAATGCATTACTCTGAACATTGAGTTGTGGATGTTATTAGCTCATAAAGAAGTGATTATTTTTAGTGTATTCTGATGGAAAGCATTCATGGGAAAGGGCCAGGTTAATTTTACTTAGATTCTTTAACTCTGATTTTCTTCATGCCCATCCCATGACCGTCTCAAATCTTAATGTTACGGCAACATAATCACATTCTTTTGCTCATTAAGTAGAAGGATATGATTTCAATTTGGCGTCTTCTTTGAGAGCAGAAAATTGCTGAAATGATACTAATGAAATGCTCACTGACTTACATGCCCTTAAAAATATCTCAATTATTTGTGTCAGTCTCTTTTTTCTTTGACTTTTTTCCATAAGCATCTACTTGGCATATCTACAAAGGGATGTCTTCCTGCAGAGGGGAAAGAAATGTTCACCGGTTCTAAAAAGCTGCTGTCAGGATCCTGACATAGGTGAAGATCTTTTTCTCTCATCACTACATTATTTCCCTGAACAGACTGTAATTTCATCAATTTTCCATGCTTATGGTCATGAATGCTTGCCATTACCACATCTTAACGTTAACAAAAAAGAAATTTCATGGCTTCAGTTTTCATTTGAAGACAAAGAAGACATGAAGACCTCATTAGAAATATGGTGTGTCTCCTGCTCACACCTGCTTTCCTTTGCTTTTTCTTTCCTTCGTGTTGATGCCAATGGCAGACATTGCTCTCCACCTGCCCATCCCCTTGCCCAATCCCTGCTGGTAACAAGGAGGTCAAAACCTTTTCAGAAGCCAGTTTTTGTGATACCTACACATGGTGGTGCTTATAGAGTCTGGACTCTTCTTTCAGTATCAAAGAAATAGCCATTTATGGGGAAACTTAGGTAGCATTTATAACAGATTTATTTCCCTTTGTATTTCTTAGACTACTCATGTGGTTTTGAAGTGAGATAAATGCATTTTTGTTTCAAAATTTGAAATTGTAAATTATGATAAAACCTACTAAATTTAGAAAGAACTCTATCATGTGGGGAAGTTCGTTACTCCTTGAAGTTTTTTCTGAGTCTCCTACTTATTAGGTGTATGACTTTGGGCAGGTTATGTAACTTTTCTGTGCCTCAGTTTTCTCACATGTAAAATGATAGTACAGTCAGCCCTCAGTATCCACGGGGGATTGTTTATAGTACCCTCAAGGATACCAAAATCGGTGGATGCTCAAATCCCTTATATAAAATGGTATAGTATTTGCATATAACCTACGCACATCCTCCTGTATGCTTTAAATCATCTCTAGATTACTTATAATACCTAATAGAATGTAAGTAGTTGCCAGTGTGTGGCAAGTTCAAGGTTTGCTTTTTGGAACTTTGTGGAAACTTTTTTTTCCTGAATAGTTTTTTTTTTAACATCTTTATTGGAGTATAATTGCTTTACAATGGTGTGTTAGTTTCTGCTTTATAACAAAGTGAATCAGCTATACATATACATATATCCCCATACCTCCTCCCTCTTGCGTCTGCCTCCCACCCTCCCTATCCCACCCCTCTAGGTGGACACAAAGCACGGAGCTCATCTCCCTGTGCTATGTGGCTGCTTCCCACAAGCTAGCTATTTTACTTTGGGTAGTGTATATATGTCCATGCCACTCTCTCACTTTGTCCCAGCTTACACTTCCCCCTCCCCGTGTCCTCCACTCCATTCTCTACATCTGTGTCTTTACTGAATAGTTTTGATCCATGGTTGGTTGGATCTGTGGATGTGGGACCCACAGATACGGAGGGCCAACTGTAGTAATACCTACTTCACAAGATTGTTATGAGGCTTAAGTTTGCTAACACCTGTGAAATGCATAGGTCAGTGCTTGGCACACGAAGCATTCAATAACTGTTCATTTAGTTGTTATTCTTAATTTTTTAAAAAAATTATTTATACGTATTTTGTTTTTAAGATCATACTCTTCCTCATAAAAACTTTCTCATAATCTCTTGCATGAATTTGACGTTTACCAAGTTACAAAGGAGTTCTTATCTGGTTCGCAAAGCCCCACAGGTGTGGACAGAGCAGGGATAATCATACTTATTTTACAGATAAGGAAAAAATTAAAGAGAATAATCACATGGTCCAGCAATTCCACTTCTAGGTATATACTCGAAAAAATTGAAAGCAAGAACTCAAGCAGATATTTGTACAAAAATGTTCAAAGCAGCATTAGTCACAATAGCCAAAAGATGGAAGCAACCCAAATGCCCATGGATGCATGACTAGATTAAACAATGGGGTATTATTCAGCCTTAAAAAGGAGTGAAATTCTGATACGTGCTGTAACATGGATGAACTTTGAAGACATTATGCTAATGAAATGTCAGACACAAAAGACAGATATTGTATGATTCCACTTATATGAAGTACCTGAGATAGTCACATTCATAGAGACAGAAAGTAGATTAGTGATTGCCAGGGGCTAGAGGGTGGGGAACGGGGAATTATTGTCTAGCGGGTATAGAGTGTCAGTTTGGGATGATGAAAAAGTTCTGGAAAAAAAGAAAAAAAAAGTTCTGGAGATGGATAGTGGTGATGGTTGCACAACAGTGGGAATGCACTTAATGTCAATGAACTGTATACTTAAAACTGGTTAAAATGGTAAATGTCACGTTATGTATACTTTTCTACAATAAAAAAGTGAAGGTTTCTACACATGTCATAAGTATGAATAATAAAAATACTCGGAAAGAATAGATACCTTCCTATCTTGTCTTTTAACTGTATCATTTAGAGAGCAGAAGGCAGGTCTTTGAGGGCATTAAAGTTTTAAAATTTTATTTTATTTTAAAACTAATATGGACTAATTGAAAATTTGAGAAGTGTAGGCAGGCATAAAATGAAAATAAAAGGGCCGTCCCCCTTTCCTCTGATGCTCTACAAAGTAACTTTTGACATGCTTTTTCTCTGTATCCATTCTGTGTGGGTATATATAAGCAAATATATATATTTGGGTGGGGGAGGGGAGAGAGACTACGTTTTAGAAAAATACGTGGGCTCAATGGTAGTATTCAATAACTTTAATTTTTCACTTGATATCATATATTTAAATTCAGAAATAGATATCTACCCATGCATAATGTTCTATAACTTCAACCCTCTTTTCCTTCCCTTTCCCTTTTATTAAAAAAAACTTTGAGTTATAATTTAGGTAAAATACACCTATTTAAAATGTGCAGTTTATGGCGTTTTGACAAATATATGTAACACCCTGCTAGTCAAGGCATAGAACATTTTTATCACCTCAAATTCCCTCACAGGTATTCTCTCAAGAATATATCCTTTTGTGAAATGACAGTCAAATATTTTGGCAATTTTAAATTTATTTTATTTTTATTTTTGGCTGTGTTGGGTCTTCATTGCTGTGTGCAAGCTTCCTCTAGTTGTGGTGAGCGGGGGCTACTCTTTGTTGCGGTGCGCAGGGTTCTCATTGCAGTGGCTTCTCTGGCTGTGGAGCATGGGCTCTAGCCTGCGGGCTTGAGTAGTCGTGGCTCGCGGGCTCTAGAGCGCAGGCTCAGTAGTTGTGGCACACGGGCTTAGTTGCTCTGCGGCATGTGGGATCTTCCTGGACCACGGCTTGAACCCGTGTCCCCTGCATTGGCAGGCGGATTCTTAACCACTGCACCACCAGGGAAGCCTGGCAATTTTAAAAATGGGTTGCTGTCTTCTTACTGAGTTGCAAGTGTTCTTTGTATTTATTCTGGAAATAAGTCTTTTGTGAGGTGTATGTATTGTGAGTATTTTTGACCTTTCTCTTAACAGTGTTTCTTGAAAATCAAAGTTTTTAATTTTGATAAAATTCAATTAGTCAATACTTTTCTCTTATTGCTAGTGCTTTTCTATCATGTTTAAGAAATCTTTGGGCAGGTTCCCAGATGTGGTGGTGCAGTCAGTGGTGGCTTGGGCTTCCACACCCGGCTGGGTGGCCAGTTCACTGTGGTTGGCTGGTGGTGTGAGCTCCTTCAAGGGGCAAATGGCGAGTATCCAACAATCTCCATTGACTTCTTGGACAGGGAGAACCTGAGGGCCCACACCTTCTTCCTGTCCCGCTGCCATAAGGATCACATGAAAGGATTAAGAGGCCCTACTTTGAAAAGAAGGTTGGAGTACCGATGAGGAAACCCGAAGAATCAGAGAGGTTAAATTAGTTTCCCAAGGTCACACAGCCAGTAGATGGCAGGACCAGGATTTCCACCAGCTTGAAGGTTTACTTATACTGTTCGCTGTTACTAAAGAGTTGTCCACTAGTTGTTGCTAACTAAAGATTTTGGGAGAAACGCGTTATATCAACTGAAATTGAAACTCCTACCCAGATATCTTTAGTCAATGAAGGATCAAGAGAGAAGGGAGAGATTGTTGTGACTCTCTTACCAGCTGGTCATTGCCCAGGATCAATTACGTTTTTATTTTAGGGCAATAACAGAACTGTCTCGTACATGGGAGACTTCAGGCTCGCAAAAGGAGAAGCTGCTAGAAGCTTGCATTCTGGGGGCAGACTGCAAGACATCTTCGAGTGTGTACTTATATACTACTTTCTGCAGTCCAGAAGATTATTAAATTCCTAGTTGGGTGGAGTGTCTGAGTGGAATATCCGAGCTGGTTTGAAGCTGGATCGTTCAGAGTCTGTACCATGATGTGTGGCTGAACTCAAAGCAGCTTACGGGTAGGAGTATTAATCAGCCTTAGTGAGGAGTTAGGAGTCCAGGTTCTTGTGGATAAACGAGACATTTAGAAACATACCTGACATTCTTCATCATCTCATAACAGACGGTAGCACTCAGATCCACACATGTCAGCATCCAAAAGCAGAAGAATATTTTCAGTGGAATAAGTTACCCTGCAGAATTAGTTCCAAAAATAGAATTCCACTTCACACAGTCGGCATGAAGCCATCCACTATGTGGTCTGGAGAAAGAACCAGAAAAAACAATGTCATTGTGAGGATTGGAGAGAGTTTGTACAGAGCTCACTTTTTTTTTTTTTTTTAACTCCTCCTACAGTGAGATTAAAGATATGTTGAACCACATCTGTCCTGTGAATGTTACCGAACTCAGGTCCGGTTGCTCACCACTCGAAAGTCAGTACCCGAGAGGCAGTTGTTGGTAGAAAGGAAAATTGCTTTTAATCAGAATGCCAGCAATCTGGGGAAAAGGTGAACTCATGTCCCCCCAAAAAACCAACTCCAAAGATTTTGCTCAGCCATGAAAATTTTTAAAGGGGAAGTAATCTCAGTTAATCGTTGAGATGGGGGATCAAACTCGTAGCCATCTCCCACTGTGTGCAGGCTTGTCGACACCTTGTGATCTTTCTTTAGACGCTATCTTGTTCACATGGTTTGTGAGATTACTGAAGGGAAAGCTACTAGGAAAAAGACCTGGTCTTCAGTTAATTACTTATTCTTCATCTCAACTTTTTTGATCTAAGGAAAGAACCAACAGGTTAGGCAAGGTATTGTGTGATCAAAAGATTTGAAAGGTATATTTGGGCCGGAGATGAGCAGATCTTGGGGGTGCCTGGTTTAAAAGTTAGTTACAGGGCTTCCCTGGTGGCGCAGTGGGTGAGAGTCCGCCTGCCGATGCAGGGGACACGGGTTCGTGCCCCGGTCCGGGAAGATCCCACATGCCGCGGAGCGGCTGGGCCCGTGAGCCATGGCCGCTGAGCCTGCGCGTCCGGAGCCTGTGCTCTGCCACGGGAGAGGCCACAACAGTGAGAGGCCCACATACCGCAAAAAAAAAAAAAAAAAAAAAAGTTAGTTACAATTTTCTCTTCTTGGACCCCTAGGTGCACCCTTTCTCATTTCTTAGATTAAAATGAGAGATCTCTTGGAGCTCCTACTGTCTGCACCAGTGCCTAATTCTGGATTTTTGCATGCCTCTGGGTCCAGGCTGGAGATACTGGTGGAAAAAAAAATCCCAATAATTCACTGCTGAATTGGTCTTGCTTTGAGTTTTATTCTTTTTCTTTCCTTTCCTTTCTTTCTTTCTTTTTTTCTTTCTTTCATTCTTTCTTTCTCTTTCTCTCTCTCTCCCTCCCTCCCTCCTTCTCTCTCTCACCCACCCTTCCTTCTTCCTCCCTCCCTCTCTCTTTCTTTCTCTCTCTTGCCTGCCCTTCCTTCTCCCTCCTCCCTCTCTTTCTTTCTTTCTTTCTCTTTTCCTTCCTTCCTTCCTTCCTTCCTTCCTTCCTTCCTTCCTTCCTTCCTTTCTTCCTTTCTTTCTCCTTCTTCTTCCTCTTCTTCTTTTTCCAATCAGCCTGCTATGATTTCCTTTTCAGAGTCCTCAGATGCTGCCCCATGCATGGTTTACAATGTTTTTAGTTGTATAGTGTGGCAGAGACAAGGTGCACTATAAAAAAAAAAGAAGAAGAAAAACGTTAGTTACAGTGTAGCTTTGCTAAAGTGACCGGCAAAGGGGCTTCCTGCTGAGGGCGGTTTCCTGCAAAGAGCTGCTCACATGCAGCTCAAATGCAATTCCAGAAGGCACAACTATGGATAAAGTTAAAGAAATCTTCAAGCCTTCATGCTGGTCGTCCCCAAAGTATGGAGCCAAAGTATAAACCACTTGGAAAATTGAAGAGAGCTAGAACAATCCATCTAGACTCAGGAGGAAGACAGTGATCTCTTTGATGATCCTCTTCCTGTACTTTTAAGGCACAAGGTTCCAAACCAGCAAACTCTTCACCCTGAGGTATTTCCCATGGTGACTGCAATATCACAAAACCAGCCTGACAAACTGAGAAAGGCACAGGATGCCTCCAAGCGGAAAGTACACCAGCCTCTCTTTGGGCAAACGTTACAGATCATGAAGAATCCATCAGTGAAAGTGAAGAATTAGAAATCACAGCTTCATCTTAAGGGTTTTCATTTAGATTGCTTTGAATTATATAGATCAATTTATGGAAAATAGACATTTTAGTAATATTGAATCTTCCAATCCATGAACATTTGGGTCTTCTTTAATTTCTACCAGTACTATTTTTTTGTTTGTTTTTACTATACTGTTCCTAACCATATTTTGTTAAACTTATCACTAGGTATTTCATATTTTTTGATGCCTTTATATGTGATATTAATAATACAAAGTCATTTTTTTCTTTCAGCATTGAAAAAATGCCATTCCATTATTGTTTGGCTTGAGAAATCAGTGATAACCCTTATCTTCATTCTACTATATGTGTTGTCTTTTCTTTCCTTTCCGACTGCTTTTAAGATAGTCCCTTTATGATTGGTTTTCAGCAATTTAATTAAGATGTGCCTTGATGTGTGTTTTTATGTTTATTCTTCTTGGAATTCATTGTGATTTATGGATCTGTAGATTGACGTTTTTCATTAAATCTGGAAAATTTCCGGCCATAATTCATCAGATTTTATCCTCTCCAAACACTCCTTTCCTTTCTGGGAACCCAATTACCACTTGATGTTTTTCCACAGTTCATTGAGGCACTGTTATATTTCTAAGCCTATTTTCTCTGTTGCTTTAGTTTAGATAACTTATGATGCCATGCTAAATTCACTAGTATTTTCTTCTGCAATATCTAATCTTCTGTTAAGTCCATCCAGTGAATTTTTCATTTTAGAAATTGTATTTTTAAGATCTAGAGGTTCCCTTTATTTCATTTTTATAGTTTCCATCTGTCTCCTCATTGTATTTGTTTTTATAAATCTGTGAACATATTTATAATAAGTTTTTCAAGTCTTTTTTTAAAACTTTATTTCTCTTATTTTTGGTCTATTCTAATGATTTATTTTTCCACAGGTCATATTTTCCTGACTTTTCATAGGCTAGTAATTTTTAAGTTATATTCCGGACATTGTAGGTTCTAAATCTTTGAGAGTCTGGATTTTCTGATCTCCCATTAAAGCATGCTGACTTTTGTTGGGCAGTTAATTTTCTGGAAGATCAGATTTATTCTGTAAAGACTTTTGAGGACTTTCCTGGTGGCGCAGTGGTTAAGAATCTGCCTGCCAAGGCAGGGGACATGGGTTCAATCCCTGGTCTGGGAAGATTCCACATGCCGCAGAGCAACTAAGCCCATGTGCCACAACTACTGAGCCTGCGCTCTAGAGCCCGCGAGCCACGACTACTGAAGCCCGCAGGCCTAGAGCCCGTGCTCCGCAGCCAGAGAAGCCACCGCAATGAGAAGCCCACGCACCGCAACGAAGAGTAGCCCCCGCTCGCCACAACCAGAGAAAACCCGCGCGCAGCAACGAAGACCAAACGCAGCCAAAAATAAATAAATATATTTTTAAAAAAAAAACTCAAGTCATCTTGAATCCTAAAAACTCAGGACTTCCCACCTCATAACTTATATCTTACTGCCACCAGAGGGCGCTATGCAGGGAAGATGAGCTAGGTTTTTATTCAGCACCAAAAACCCTTCTAGGATTTTTGTGTTAACACTTACAGGAAATCTTGAGGCTTTCCTCACACTTAGAAGTATGCCTTCTACAGAAGAGATGCTTGATAAATATTTGCTGATGATAAGTAGGAAGAGGCCAGGTGAAGAAGTGGAGGAGAAATCCAGAGAGCTGGGTTCTGGGTGCTTACCCCTCTACCAAGAGGCTGTGAGATCTGAAGCACAGCCGCACAGCCTGATGGGGCTTTGTAACTCTTTCTGTAAAATGAGAATAATGGGGTTATTGGGGGAAATAAAATAATCTATTTAAAAGGATCTTGAAAAATATAAAATGCTATACAAATATGACAGGTAAAGAAATGTCCCTATGAAAACAAACCTGCAAAATGTTCTACTCACCGGTACATTATCCTCTTCAGTAAATGATGGCCCAAGCCCTAACACGATGCACTTATTGCCAAGGGCCTCTAAATGTGTGTGTCTGCTTCCCCTTCCTGATGTTGATGCAGAAACAATTTTTATCCTGGTTAGCCCATTCCTGGACACAGGGGCTGCTCATGAGGTAGTTGTATGTCATGCTTGGGCCTGAGGTGTATCCATATTCCTGCTGTGATAGGCAACTACATACACCCTTGGCGTGTTTTTTTTTTTTTTTTTATCCATTCAGTCCCTGGCATTCAACACACACCAGAGATCTCTCTGGAAAAACTGGGGAAGTTGGTCTAACACCCACTGGGTCTTCCACGGTTCCTTGAAAAATTACGTGTTCCTCAGTGACACCTCTCATTGCTTTTCCAAATTAGCAAGAATTGACAGTCTTGAAATTTAGAGACACATAACTCATAAATATGCATTCAGTACTCTGGTCCAAGAACACAAATCTCTACATTTTTGCTGTCCTGAAATATATTCTGCTGAGATTATGTTTCCTTCTTCCTCTCCTAGGCTGCCCCACACAGATTAACCTTCTCCAATACCCTTACATCAGACCGTTCTTGGAATCCAGAAGTTCCAATGTTTTCCCACTTTCCATAGAAATCAGTCAGATTGCTCCAGATCCCATGATGCCCACGCTGCTCCTGTGTCGGTCAACTGCACTGCCAGTCAACCTGAAGTTGTCTCTGACTTCTGCACATACTCCAGGCTTTCCTGTCTCTGCTTGTGCCCTCCCACCCCCACCTGCATAGGGCCGAGTCCTGCCCGTTCCTCCTGGCAGAATTTAAATGCCAGCCCTTTTTTGGAGTAATTTCTTCCACCTCTCAACTCTCACTTAATACTTTCTGCTTGGTACTCTAGGGAGCTATGACTCTCTTCTTCTTGTGTCTGATTTATCTTTGTATTCCCACAATATTAGCACATGATAGACCCCGTATAAATATTTGCTAGGCAACATAGATGAATGGAATTTAATCTAAAGGGTCTTTAGGGAGTATCCCATTAGAATACGTATCTATCCAAAATTAAAGGTTGTCTTTTCTTTAGAAGTAGTTATTTGTAGCCATTTCTATTGTCTTAGTTCCCCAGCTGACCCCTTCCTGAGGTCTGTGCCTGTTTTTGCTAAGTTTTTACTTTTCTCCATATTAAATTTACAGTTTATATCAAGCTCACTTGTTTAAGTTTTTTATTTCTGTTCCCACTGTTCTCATGTCCCTTTACAATGTATGCAATTACATGAGCTGCCTTTGAGAGCAAGATTAGATTTTAAATCTTGTGATTAACCTTTCACATTACGAGATTGCCAGCTCCAAGTTTCTCGCACACTTCTCTTGTTTTGCTCTAGACTAATTTCTCTATTTCATCTCTTTTGTTTTGTGTTACTTTGTAACTCGATTCTTGGCTGCATAGGCCCAGCTTGGGAGAATTTCTTGCCTCCCTAGGTTTTATAGAATGACTCTTATGCATAAAATCAAACAAATCTATAAATGTTGGAAAACAGCCTATCTAAATCTGCCTGGTAAGAGTTCCAGGTGGCTACCAGAGTTGCAGAGTTCTCGCTATTCTGATATTTTGAACACAAGATCTTCAAAGAAGACGTTTTGAAAATTTACTGGAAATACAAATTGCATGTATTTACACATGGAAAATTTTCCTAAATAGAAAACTACTTAGCTTTAAATTGGAACATTAGATTGGAAATCTTTTCAAATTCATTAACTGCTGAGGTTTTGGTCTACATTTGTTGAATTCTTATTTTTATCCAATTTGTTTTAATTAAAAAAGGAAAAACCCTTTTGAGCTTAGAAGACCACTTTAACTTTTACAGTGCAGTAGAAAAGTATTTTGCCAGTGACCCAACAAAAATGATAAAGGTGTGTATTTTCAAAAGTGCTTACAATACATCCCTTCAGGAAATAACTAATTTACAAGTAAACAAGATATTTGATGTTTTAAGATCTTTCTCTTAAGATCATTGCAGTAACTTCCAAGAATACTTCATTTCCTGGCAGTTTGAATACAACTAACAGGAAAAAACAATCAGTATTTAGACCTACAAAAGAGATTCATTTATAGTAATTGGTTATAGACAACATCCTAGGCATGAAATTAATTCCAGCCTGATCTGAAAACCCTGATAGTGTTAAAATGGATGTTTAATGTGTTATTAGTTAATGATATTTCTTCTGAGGACCTTATCAAGTTGCACACAGCAAAGCTGTTGTCATTATTTTTTACTCTCCCAAAGTGACACTTTAATGAAATGTGTCAGCACACCAGTGTTAGGATACGTTTCATTAATGCCCAGCACTTTTGTTCTATGCTTTACATTTGGAAACAGATTTAAGTATTAAGTGCCTCTAATGTCTGCAGCCAGGGAATCCTTTCCGAATTTGTAACAGTGACCAGAACAGACCGCATTACACTCTCCAAATGGTGTGGTTTTGCATTTGAATGTCTGAATTATCCCGGTTTCTTAGAGACGACCAAAACGCCAACATCTTAAATCCTCAAAATACTGTCCGCTTCATTGAATGCTAGTGATCTAAGCATATGTGTAATTATTCTGTAATTCTCCCCAAAATGTGATTCCTTGGAAATGCATACTAGGTTTCTCCCATTGTAAATGCAATGACTATTTCTTTGTGGCCACTTCTTTAAATACGGTAACAAGCAAGTCTGTGTGTCTGTGTGAACTGCCTTGATAATGATGATTTCTTCCCAAGCTCTCCTTGGGACACCCATCGGGGAAAATACGCCCTGCATTTGTGTAAGAGAGAGACCCTGATCACAAAAAGACCATTTAAGATGGTATACATTACAACTAGAGGATTTCTTGCCAGAAACAGGCCTAATGTCACTCACAATAGCCTTAGAAATAGCCTCAGATAGTAAGTTAGACTTTGCACATGTTACCAGGGCCAGCTGTGGTAATCCATGGCTGCATATAGATTTTAGAGAAGAATAGAATCCCATGCTCCTTTCAAAAAACTTTGGTTGTGGTCAACCATGGAAAATTAAAACATACACTTTAAAAACTGACAGCTGGAAAGAAAAGTGGTGGTGGAGGGGGGGCAGGATGAAGTAGAAGGGATGGTTAGGGTATATCTTAACTTCGGTTTTTATTTTAAAGTTTTGCACTTTCTTTGGGAAAACCCGTCGGTGGCACCTTTCCCTGGAAACCACCTTAGTGGGCAGTTATTCCAAGCTGTGAGATCCGGTGTGTGGAAGGCCTTTGCAAATGGTTAACGTCTCCTGCAGATGTGGCTGGGCTGTTCTTATTACAGCCCCTCATTAATTCCAGTGTGAGTCGTTTCATTTGGCCTTTTGGTTTAGCAGAGTGCAGTGGGTTTGTGGGTGTTTACTGGTAAATACAAACGACCATGGAATGGGGGGGCCGGAGGGGAAGGAAAGTCAACTTGCAGGATCATAGTTACTCTGTGGATAATTTGATAATCACTCCGCAGCAGGTGCTTGCATTGAGTCATTCCTCCTCTTGGCATAATTTTGCAAACAGCTTGGCTTATACAGCCTGTGCCATTCCCGCAGCACCATTTCTAATGGTAGCTTTCAAAATGATTTCAGCATCATGTGAGCTGGGGCATTAGTTTCCTACTAGTCCATCTCAGTTATTTGTTTATTCTTGGCAATAAAATTTTTAGAAATTTTAAATCTGGGAGAAAACACTGGGAGACAGTAGGAAAATCAGTCTTATTGATCATTTAAAGGAATTTTAAAGTTTGAATTAAGGGAAAACCGTTTTAATCTTTTCAAAAATACGCAAGTAACAAGTGAAGAAGTGAAAACGTTGGCAACTTTTGTACTTGAGAGGAAGATAGCAGCTGGGGGTGGAGGGGAGTCAGGCAGTGGCGGGGAGGGGTTGGGAAACAGCCCCCATAGTGAAGTCTGTCCTCTGTACTTGCCAGGCCCCCATGAGAGATGCCACGGCTGGCTGTGTTTCCATTAGCATTAGAAAAGACCAAATTTATGTTGCAAAGTAAATTTTAGAAATTTAAAAGAAATGACGGAAATAAGAACTCAGGACGCACTATGTTGCTAGGAGATTTGGATCTCTTCCCAAGGAAAGAATGATGTGCGTAAAATCAGCAAAAGATTTCTGAATTCTTCATCCTGTTTATATTTATTTTTTAAGTACTGTACTGTATCATTTATCTGGGTGTTATTTATTTGCCAGTCTTATGAGAAAACAAACTTAAGAAGGCTTCTGAGCAATAAAAGTATGTGTCCCTAAGTCTGCTCACTAACTTTATGACTAAGAGAGCCCCCTCCATACTCACTCAGAGCCTAATTACTCGTATGTTACAAATACTTCTAACACACATGGATATCCGCTTCTCCAGCCATAAAAGATTAGAAGCAGCATAGCAGATGGGGAACAAATGAGGAGAGGATCTCGGACATACTGGAAGCAGCAAGAAATAATGGCTGACAGCTTGATTGTGAAGGGGAGACAGAAAATCCATATAAAGCAAACATAGCACTATGAAAGCTTAGCGGTCTGGAGCCATTCAGGGTTTTACAGTTTACCAATCCCAGAAGGTCTCACTGTGTCATGGCATAGAATAAAAACTGATGCTCATAATCATGACTTTGAGTCATCAAGAAAAGATTGTGTTGTTAAATGCGCCTGTCTTTTTTTTTTTTTAATCTGAGGCCTATAGCCAGTGTTTATGAGGCACTTAACTTTATAGAAAAAGGAACTCAGTAACTGTCATCTTTATGTATAGCCCCAGAGTCATGTTTCAATCTTGCCCACGTGCAGGCATTCATTTTCCCATATATTGCTGTCATGAATGTGAATGCACCTGCCTTTAAAAAGGCATATGTAGAATAATTTCCACTGGAATTGGCTAATATTGATATTAAGATGCAAGTCTTTGTGCTTAAAAAGCTGACCTTTAGTACTTTGGAAATTACTATTTATGTGGAGGTTATTTCTCTCTCCACAATGCCAAATCATTAGTACATAAAAATTCCTCATGCTTTGAGTTTTGGCATAGCTAAATGTTCTTACTCAGATTGAATTTTATAATTCTTTCTCTAGTGACACAGCTGGTATAGTGAGGAAAGAAAACACTAAAATGAGAATCAGAAGATTTTCTTGGTCTCTGCTCTACCTCTGAGATGCCAGGCATTATGGGGAAGTTAGTTACTCTCTCGTGCTCAGTTTTCTTACCTATTCAGTGGGGTTCTCAGACCCCATCCAGTCTGACAAACTATGATTTTCTCGAAATGGTAGCTCAGTAAGTGATAGGTGATTGGTTCTCTGTGCTTGACGCCCGGCTGAACCACAGAGGCTGCCTTCCATCCTGTGGGGATTAGAGGGACTAACCTCAAACTTTACGCTCACCAGCATCCTGTTAAGGTATTTTAAAATGACTCTAAAAGGACTTAGAGCCCAAAATGTTAATAACCTTTATATTCTCAGTGGTGAGAACACAGAAGATTTTTCTTTTCTTTTCTTATGCTTTTTTCATACTTCCAACATTTCTAAAACAAATGTGTATTCTTTTTATAAGGAAAAAAAGCAGTAGAAGCTATTTTAAAATTATAGACACAAAAGAGAAAAACTTGGGGCCTTCTAAATGCTTAGAGAAGTTCGGTCTTAAAGGCAGAGCACGTTTGAAATAGAAGGTGGATAATGTTACATCCCCGGAAGTAGAAAATCCACTCGGCAACAATTATGTCTGCCACATTCAGGACTCTCAAAATGGGTGGTAATGTTTCAGACTTGAGGAAGAAAAGGAGCATCCAGCAAACCAGGGGAATATGGCATTAAAAGAAAAGTCCCCAAATAAACAACTACTTAAAATCCTGGGCTCCCAGCTGCCTTTTGTCTTCTAGATGATTATCATGGCAAAGTATCTTCCTTGCCAGGGACAATCTCATTGTGATTTGTCAGATGCTAACTGATAAGACAGGAGCATTTTTCTAGACTCTGAATCTCTGGCTACTTTCCCCAGGATCATCTCCTTGGATAATTGTTAGAAAATTTGCAGCCTACCCAAAACCTGTCTAAAAATACTGGAGAAATAGAGAAGGATCCAGGAGGCTGATGAAGCTCTGAATGTTTAATGTCCCAGGAAACTGGCTGCCTGGATGCTGCCAGCAACCAGGGAACCAGTCGATTGCAGCTCAGGAAAATGGGCCTGGCCCGGACAGCCCCAACTTGGCAACAGCTTGTGGGGAGTAAATCCTCTCACTGAAGGTTTTGCTTAATCTGAATACATTCAATTTCAAAATCTGCCCTTGATCTAAGCCCCTTAAGCTTCTGGGGGAGGACTAAGGACCTTCAGGGTCAATGCCAATAACAAAAGCTAGGAAAAATCCACCTTTCCTCATATCTCATTGCTGCATTCTATAAGCTGTTAACTCACTGCAGAAAATGTTTCCTTTCAATGAAGTTGTCTTTAGAGAACCTCCTCCCTTCAGTTTAAAGATGACATTCAGTGCTTCCTTTTTTACATGTTCAACATGTTCAGTAGAAGGAACACCAGACAAAATGTTAGGAGGCCTGGGTTATAACCTGAATGTGCCCCCACCAGCAGTGGGATTGTGGCAGAGCAACTGCTCTGAACTTATGTTACCAGTACAGTGAGTTGGTTGGGCCAGATATATTTTTCTCCTAACTGTGGTCTTTGTAACACTTGTCCTTATAGGTGCTTTCCCAGGGGCGGGATGATTGTAATCAAATAAGCTTGGTGAACACTGAAGATCACATCCCTCCTTGGAGATTCACAATGTCCATCAGCATATTAAAGGCTCTGAGAAGTCCTGTAGTAGAGAAGCTTTTACAAATGTTTTCAATCCAGTATTTCCCAAACTTCTTTACTAAACCAAGAAGCCCCTTTTGTCTGGTAATTCCTATTTTGAAACCAGAGTCCCATTCCGACAATATAATAGATGGTCCTGTGTCTGATCTACATTTTAGCAGTTACATGAGTATATATGTAGAGGGCATGATCCAGATCAAGGCATGATATCTTTTACATTGCTGGGAGCTTAAGGTTGGGAGATATAATTTATTCATTGGTTTAGGGAATTAAGATCCACAACGACTCAGCAGTTGCATTAGTTTCCTGTGGCTGCTGAAGCAAACTACTGCAAATTCGGTGGCTTAACACAACAGAAATGCGTTTTCTCACAGATATTGTATTGGTGTTGTATAGCCATCCGTACAAATGCAATATGGTGTAGAGTTATTACCCAAGTTCCTATATGTAATGGAAGACCCAGTGTCCCAGGCCATAAAAGCAGTGTTATGTAGTAGTGAATAGAGATGAATTCAATTAGATCAAGATATGAGTGCAGACCTATCACTTAATATCTACATCACCCTAAGAAGTTATTTACTCTTCAAAGCCTCAGTTTTCTCATCTGTAAAATGGAGATAATAATACTACCCATCCCAGAGAGTTGTTGTGAGGATTCAATGAGATGACGCCTGTAACGAGCTTAGCACGTTGCCTGGCTATAGTAAATGCTTAATACCTTCTGGCTGTTACGGTAATGCTTATAATTGTAGGGTGGGAATGTATTCTGCGAGACCCCCAAAGGAGTAGAGATCTGGACCCATGGCATATGAGGAGGACTGTCCCTGGGGGACACGAGATCTGCCTTCAGTTATGCAAATATGTTCTCGTTATTTTTCAAGGGATAGAAATCCAACTTCAACTCAATTTAAAAAAAGGAAATTAGTAGTTTAACACCCCTAACTTAAAAATTTAGGGAAATACTAGCTTTGGGCCTCATTGGATACAGGTATTTAAACAGTGTCCCTAGGGGAATTCCCTGGTGGTCCCAGTGGTTAGGATTCCACGCTTTCACTGCCGAGGGTGTGGGTTCAATCCCTGGTCGGGGAACTTGCCTGCAAGCCACGTAGCAGTGGCCAAAAATAATAATAATAAACACTGTCCTTAGGATTTAGCTTTTTCTCTTCAGTGCTCTATCTGTTCTGCCTTTCCTCTGTGTCAGTTCCATTCTTAGGTAGGCTTTCCTCTCATAGTGGAAAGATAGTTGCCAAGGACACCAGGCTTTCCCTTAACTTCTCAGCAGTTCAACCAGTTTCCGAAATATCCTGGAATTGATTTTCAAGGTTGTCAGGTATCCTGTAGCAGAGACAGGTTTTCTGACATGGGCAATCCAGGGTTGAACTCTAAATGGCCAGGCTTAAGTCACATGTCTCTCCCTGAACCCACCCCTGTGACCAAGGATTTGAAATGCTGTGATTGACCAGCCTGGGTCCCCCGTTTGTCCCTGAGGCCCCCTGGCTTAATAGTGAGGGGAGTGGGGTTTCCTAAGCACACTCAGGGAGCTTTCCCAGAAGGTGTGGGAATGATTGAAAGACAAAGCCATAAGTATCCCCTGTGGCTGTACTGGGGACCTGGTGGCAAAAAGTGAGGAGACTCTTTCCTCTGCCTGGCTGATTACTCATCTGTTGTTCTGGCTGCCTCATTGCCCCCTAGGCAGAGTCTAGGTGGAGAGGGGCTGAAATTCATCCGGATACCACCCTTAACGTTCCCTGGGACTGCCCTGCTGCTATGGCCAATGGACCCTAGAGCTTCTGAGCACATAATGCATTATCCACCCTGGGACAATTGTGAGAGTGAAAGGGGATGCTGTGAATAATTGTGCTAGGACAACAGACATAAGCCAGGGCTGTCCCAGGAACTCTAGGACATGTAATTATCCTATTGCGAGCCAACCCAATGCAATTCCGCCCAGTTCTACCAGTAGTGACAGAGCCCTTACTGTGCTTGCTCTGGGGCAACAGGTGAAAAGATACCAATTTGGGATGTTTGCTGCAGTTTTAGCAGCTCCATCTTCTCTTTCCTTCCCCAACTCATCAAACCATGTTTGCTGGCAGAGGTGTACTTGTCTGTCATGCTCCTCAGCGGGAGAATGAAGGACCTCTGTGTTGACCCTTTGAGAGACATAATAAATATAAAGCCTACTCTTTCATTCTGGAATATCAGACTGTGGCTCAGGCTAAGGAATTCAAAGTATGAGTGAGTAGATGGGTTTGGTGAGCTTGAGACAGAGCCCCTCCCTGGCCTTTAAGGCCATACTCCAGTTTTCCCAACACCATTTATTGAAGAGACTATCCTTCCCCCATTGAGTATTCTTGGTGCCCTTGTCAAATGTTAGTTGACCGTTTATGCGTGGGTTTATTTCTGGGCTCTCTATTCTGTTCCATGGTCTTTGTGTCTGTTTTTGTGCTAGTCCCATTACTGGTTGATTACTTTAGCTTTGTAATATAGTTTGAAATTAGGAAGTATGATGCCTCTAGCTTTGTTCTTCTTTCTCAAGATCGCTTTGACTATTTGGGATCTTTTGTGGTTCCATATGGATTTCAGGATTTTTTTTTCCATTTCTGTGAAAAATGCCATTGGAATTTTGACAGGGGTTGCAATGAATTTGTAGGTCACTCTGGGTAGTATGGACATTTTAACAATGCTAATTCTTCTAATCCATGAATACAGGATCTTTCCATTTATTTGTGTCTTCTTCAGTTTCTTTCATCAAAGTCTTAGAGTTTTCAGTGTACAGATCTTTTACCTCCTTGGTTAAATTAATTCCTAAATATTTTATTTTTTTGATGCAATTGTAAGTGGGATTTTTAAAAATTTCTTTTTTGGTTTGTTTGTTCTTAGTATATAGAAACACAACTAATTTTTATATGTTCATTTTGTATCCTGCAACTTTACTGAGTTCATTTATTTGTTCTAACAAATTTTTAGTGAGTCTTTAGGGATTTCTATATGTAAGATCATGTCAAACAAAGATAATTTAACTGCTTCCTTTCCAATTTGGATGCCTTTTATTTCTTTTTCTTGCCTAATTGCTCTAGCTAGAACTTCCAGTATTATGGTTTTTTTTCTTTTTTTAAATGTAGTTGACATACAATACTATGTTAGTTTCAAGTGTACAACATGGTGATTCAACATTTAAATACATTACAAAATTCCAGTGCTATGCTGAATGAAAGTGAAACAGTGGTTACCTTGTCTTGTTCCTGATCTTAGAAGAAAAGCTAAAAAAAAGAAAAAAGAAAAGAAGAGCTTTCAGCTTTTCACTGTTGATTATGATGTTAGCTGTGAATTTGTCATATATGGCCTTTATTATGTTGAGGAACATTCCTTCTATACCTAATTTGTTGAGAGTTTTCATCATGGAAAGGTGTTGAATTTTTCAAATGCTTTTTCTGCATCAATTGAGATGATCACATGATTTTTATCCTTTATTCTGCTAATGTGATGTATCACATTTGTTGATTTGCATATGTTGAATCATCCTTGCATCCTAACACTCCATAAACAAAAGAATGAAATTGGACCCTCATCTTACACCACACACAAAAATTAACTTGAAATGGATTAAAGACTTAAACTAAAATGTATTAACCTGAAACCATAAAACTACTAGAACAAAACAAAGAAAAAGCTCCTTGAAATCAGTCTTGGCAATGATGTTTTTGGGTATGACACCAAAAGCCTAGGCAACAAAAGCAAAAATAAACAGAACTACAGAAGCAATCAACAAAATGAAAAGGCTATGTACAGAATGGAAGAATATATTTGCAAAGCATATATGTGATAAGGAGTTAACATACAAAATATATAAGGAACTCATACGACTCAATAGCAAAAAGCAAACAGCTCAATTAAAAAATGGGCAAAGGGCCTAAATAGACATTTCTTCAAAGAAGATATGCAAATACCCAACAAGTATGTGAAAAGGTGCTCAATATCACTAATTATTAGGGAAATGCTAATCAAAACCATAAACCTTGCACCTGTTAGGATGACTATTATCAAAAAGACAAAAGATAAGAAGTACTGGTGAGGTTGTGGAGAAAGATACTATACCATGCTCATTCCTACCTTAGTACCTTTGCTCCTGCAATTTTCCCTGATTGGCCCACTCTGCCCTCAGATCTTCCTGGGGAAGACTGTTCCTCTGGATCAACCAGATTTCACCACACATGTCATCTCCAAAGATCTCTGTCCTAACCACTCAATTTAAATATCTGCCTCACTTCATATCTCACACTGTTGACATTCTTTGTTGCGTGGGACTGTCCTTATGCATTGTAGGATGTTTAGCTGCATTCCTGACTTCTACCCACTAGATGCCAGTGACATGCCATCCCCACTCCCACCCAAGGTTGTGACAACCCAAATATCTCCAGACATTGCCAGATGGCCCCTGGGGGCAAAATGGTCCCCACTGAGGACCACTGGTGTGTTTCCCTCATGATCTGGGGGCACCAGTAACTCCTGATTCAATTCCTTGCTGGCTTCACTATGATTTCCCTCACCATTTACATTCCTCTTGTTAAAGCTCATGCTCTGTTTGACTCTTTGCTCACACGCACACGGGGCTATCTCTCAGCTTCTCGTTATTCTAGATTCCTCATTGAGGAGGAATCATTTCCAGGAACGGGAAGGAGAAGTGGTTGGGAAACCAACGGCCATTATCTGGAAGCGTGAATAATGGGCTGATGAATACGCTTTTCTGTGGGCCATTCTCTGCAGGGCACAAACTGGCTACAGGATAGAGGGGCAGATCCAGCTTACAGATGTGAAATATTGGGTTGGGATGGTGCTTTTTATATTTTAAATAGTATGCCATTAGGTGAAACATGTACTCTTCAGTTTAGCATGGCATCACCACGTCAGTGCATCAGTGTCTTATATCTGTCCGGTTCACACATCTATATGGCCTGCCTGGCCACTGTAAACAGTTGAAGTTCATGACCAATCGTGCTTTAGACATAAAGTACTCATCTAAATGGAATATTCTAACTCTAACCTATTCACAAATAGAGAATGGTGCAGTTGAAAGTGGAAGATGGGATAGCTCTGTAGACAGTTTTATTTGTATTTCTACTGTGGGGTCCAACATCATAGACTCTGACTATATTTATTTTCTCCCTTAGGTAGAGAATTTTGGACTCTAGATGGAAAGTGTTCTTTTCTTCTTCACATTGACACCTGCCTATTTGCATTTGGAGTTGTACTCCTGAGTTTAGGGGACCAAGTGGGAGTAGCTAGAAGAATCCTGGTGCCCTCATGATTTTGGTGACCTTGTGCTATTTGAAGACTCTTCAGATTCTTTCCTGGGTATTTCACCTCCTAAGAATGGATTGCTGATGCATTTAATTTTATCTTTTTTTTTTTTTTTTTGACAAATATGGGGCTCACCAGGTTGGGGCCTAATTTGACAAGAGCATTCCAGTAAATAAAACCTAAACTAAAACACTTTCTACTTCCTGATGAGAAGATATAGCATGTGCAAACTCTAATCATATTAAAGTATTTCTGCCAACTGCTTATTACCACAACGGTAATTCTTGTGGGATTTAATAAACAGCTTATCTGTTACATCCTCAGAGAAACTTCCTCTCTTAACTTCTATGGCAGCTCATTTGTACTGTTCTAAGGATCCTTTTGTCATTACTGCCTTGCTTTGTATAAGGAACAATTTTTCCTTCTAGACTGTAGGGTCCTAGAAGCCTATGATCATTCTTCACACCTTCATGTCTCCACCATGTCCAGCAGAGGGAAAAGATGCACAGGAGATTCTCCAAATGTTTTGTTGGCTGAATGAATATGTGATTTGAAATTTGGGAAGGGAGTGCTGCAATTAAAAAAAAAAAAACATTTTAAAAAGAAAATTTGCAAAACACAGAGATAAATAGAAAACAGACATTATCTATACCCCTATTGTTGACAGTCACTGTAAATACTTCAGTGTCTTTTTTCTTTACTATATATTTAGATAATATATTTTGCCATAAAATTGCAATTATACTTAAATGCAAGTTTGCGTCGTGCTTTATTTTTACTCCTTACTACGTAGTTTGAGCATTTCCTAAGTCATTAAATATTTTTCCAGCACACCATTTTCAATGGCTGTGTAGCATTTCAATGATGGCTAGATAATGATTTACTCATGGACATTGGATTGGTTTTAATCTGGGCTATTGCAGATACGCTTTGATGAACGTCTTTATGCAAAAATAGGATATATAATTTGATACGTTCTTAGAAGTCAAATTATGGTACCAAAAATTTAAGAGCTTTTGGTACACGTGTTTCCAGCTGCCTTCCATTTTTCTCGATAGGTGTCCCAAAACAAATTTATTAGATGGTACTTTACTCACAATAGTGATGCAGAGGATGACCAACTTCTGAGCAGCAGCAGCA
The DNA here is from genome assembly GCF_039906515.1 of Pseudorca crassidens. Taxonomy (NCBI): domain Eukaryota; kingdom Metazoa; phylum Chordata; class Mammalia; order Artiodactyla; family Delphinidae; genus Pseudorca; species Pseudorca crassidens. Next base: position 36,226,532 of record NC_090304.1, on the reverse strand, counting down.
GGAGTAATAGCTGTAATAAAGATAATAATAATGACACCTGTATACCAAGTTACAGTTTAGAAAGTGCTTATCTCTCACTTATCTTCTTTTGTACTTAAGACTTGTTTTCTTTTGTACTCAGATATTATTTCTTACAGATGAAAAAAACGAAAACTTGAGGAGATTAAATGGTTTGTTCAAAATCACATAACTCATTGGAAGTCTTATATGTTCTTTCAACCATGCCAAGAGGTTTAGAGACAAAAATGAAGAGGAGATGTGGATATGGAAGGACAAACACAACAAATGTAACGAAAAGAACCTTTGAAGTTTGGCTATAACCTCAAGAAAGAGAGTGGCAACATTTTGTGAATAGATCAATGAAAAAAATCTTTTGGAGCTAGGGCTGAAATTTTAAATTCTAGGAACATTTCACAGAGGGTAGTCCCTTAAGCTCCTGAACCTCAGAAATACTTTCCTAAAATACTCTGATAAATTTGTACCTTTGTGGCCCCCTAATTGTGTCTGGTTGGAGATAACGTTCTAGGCTGGAGGTGATTTTATCAGGAGAAAAGGATGTCTAGAACTTGTTTTAGGTGCCCAGACACTGTCAGAGCTAGAAGGGACTTTAGAAACCATTTTCTCTGATTCCCTCGTATAAACTAAGTCTCAGGAGAAGTAACTCACTCAAGGTCACACAGAGATTCAATGTCAGGGTTGAGGCCAGACCTGAGAAATACAGTGTAAATCTGGACAGAGTACAGAGAAGGAATCAGGTTAAAATAAAGCAAAGCAATTTTTTTAAAGTTCTGGACCAAAGGAGTTCTTAATTCATTTAGTATGAGCATTTCTATTGTGTTACCTCCAAATGCAGTTTCAATTTACACATAATGCAAGGAAACACCCTTGTAAATCACTCAAATAAGCTTTCCTGTTTATTTTATTATACTTGTTTTTTTACCTTTAGCTAAGTAATTTATTTATTAGGATTGTACAAGTCATACAATAAGAAGTCAGAATCATGCATTACCAGGCATCTTAGTAAAGTATAAGTAAATCAGACCAGTTGTTTCTGAACCTGGTTGATTCTCAAAATCGCTTGGAGGACTTTTTGAATGTACACATTCCCAGAGCCCCACCCCAGGGATTCCGATTTAGTAGATCTGATGAACTTGACTACTTCCTCCTAAACTTGCTTAAAAAAAAAAAAAAAAAAGATTTTCAACTGTAACTGAATCTTTGAAAATAAAATCATGAATTCTCAGGAATTCTTAACATATAACGCAGAATGCTTTTTTGGAAATGTCAAAGTCAAGTGACCATTCCTGCTTAAAAATTAATTGGGGAGGTAAACCACTAAATGTCTATTCAGAATGACCCTATACTTAGAAGTGTCTGAAAAAATTAAGTTAGGGAGGCAGTAATAGGCAATAAATGGATTTTCTGTTGTGTAAATGTTTATACAGATGTTGTAAGTGAGACTTTTCAAAAACAACCCCATAGGTTGCTGACAGCAGACAACTTTGCATATGTGTGTTAACAGGAGAATGTGCTGTGTTTCAAATGAATGGGGAAGCCGGTCTAAATGACTTTCAGATTAGCTGGAACAGATGGAAGGGTCACAGTTGAACAACTTGACACACCAGCATAAAGGCAACATTGGAGTGGAGTTCATTGCCTATGATAGATACTGTCAATCAACCCCGGCACTCTCTCAAGTTAACCAACAGTCTGGACCTTTAAAGATTTAAAAAAGAATTAAAAAAAAAAAAAGTATTTTGAGGCAAGAATTGGAATTTATCTTTTTTTCCAGGACCAAACTCTATCCCAGACTACCTAGGGTTTTTAGACACGAAGCAGTAGATTATAGACGTTTTGGAAACTAATATGATATAAACTTGACATTAGGGGCTTTCAATAATAAATAAAAAATTTAGTCCACATGATGGCTTTTGAGGGTTCTATCGTCACACTAATTAGAATATAGTGCAGAATACCAGAATGAAGGAAATGCAAGTCTTTTTCTTAACTGTTCAACTTGGATTTTGATCAACTGTTGTTATAACAATATGTACAAGCAAATATTAAAACATACTATATGTAGGTTATTTTTTCTAGGTCTAACTTTGTAACTTGATATGTGTTAAACTTTTGCATGCGGCCCAAATGGTAAAAAAAAAAAAAAAAAAAAAAAAAATTCTCTTCCATTGTGACCTGCTCCTCAAGAACAGGATGGGGCTTGGGAGGTAGCTTTGTCCCCTCAGGCCACTAGGGAGGGGACCCTTGAAGAGTCTGAAGACCCTTCCAGACCATCAGCCCCAAGTGGACTCTGCAGAAAGCTACTGTTTTTCCTGCCTCAACATAGCTGATTAATCCAAATTAACACATTGTTTCCTATGTGCTTCTATGCCTGTTGCTAGAAGGTTGGAGTCCTGGAAATTTCAGAAGGGGGATTGCAAAAAAAAAAAAAAAAAAAGAAAAGAAAAGTAATGTTACCATTTGCAACAATATGGATGGATCTAGAGGGTATTATGCTAAGTGAAATAAGTCAGAGAAAGACAAATACCATATGATTTCACTTATATGTGGAATCTAAGAAACAAAACAAATGACAAATGTGATACCACAGAAACAGACTCATAGATACCGAGAACAAACAGGTGGTTGCCAGAGGGGAGGGGGTGAGGGGATGAGTGAAATAGTTGAGGGAGATTAAGAGGTACAGACTTCCAGTTACAAAACAAGTAAGTCACAGGAATGAATGCACAGCCTGGGGAATACAATCAATAATATTATGATAACTTGTGTGATGACAGATAGTAATTAGACTTATCATGGTGATCATTTTGTCATGTATAGAAATACCAAATCTCTATGTTGTTCACCAGGAACTAACATAGTGTTATAGGTCAATTATACTTCAATTAAAAAGAAAAGAAAGGTGATTGCTCTTTGCACTTCTCTGTCAGGGAAGGACTCTGACTTTGATCATTGGCTGACTGTGGACCCTAATAGTCTTGAGAGTGCCCATGGGAAACAGAGAGGAGATGCTAATTATTAGAAGCGTAGGGAATGCCACAGTATGTGTCATGACTAAGTGATTAGCTTTATAGCTTGATCTCTGTCTTTTGAACTAGTGGCTTGAAAAGCAGATGGGTCATTGGAGCATCGTGCTCATGGTATTTATATGGTCATTTTATATCCTAAATACATTTTCATAGGACCATGGACCGTAGCCCAAAGCTTCAGAGGGTGGAGAGCAATTCCCTTAACTCTGTTCTTACCCAAGTCATAGCATCACCGTTTCCTCCGCAAACAATGATCCATTTTAGAAAACCTGTCTTATTCACAGCCTAGAAGAAGGAGCCCAAAGAACTGCATGATTCCAGCCTGGTCACAGCCACTTTTCTTATGTAGACACCTGGATCAAGCTTAGCTAATTAGAGTCTGTCCTGGAAGTTGAAATTTAGGTAGAGATTGAGTCAGCTGGCAGTGTTGGTCATCCGAGCTATAGGCATGTAGGGTAGTCAGCATGGCTACCCAAAGCCTCAAGCAGGTAGAATTTTGGGAGAATAGAAACTAAAATCTTAGCAGAGGAAACTAATCCATAAAGAGGAAGAGAAGAGTAGGTTAGATATAGACAAAGGAGTCAAGGTGAGAGATCCACAGGGCTCCAGGTAGAGGAAAAGAATGGATAATTGTTCTCATGAGACCTTGCTGTACATTCTGTAGTTGGTTTGTGGGAAATTCCTCTTTATCCTTGTACTAAACTTAGTTAATTTGACAAAGTTTCTGTTTTTTACAAGCAAATATTATGACTAGGAAGCCATGAAATTTCCATTTATTTCTTTAAAAAGTTTATTGAGCACCTACTATGTAGCTGGCATTGTGCCGGCCCTGGGAAATACAGTAATGAATGACAAAGACAGCGATGGACTCCTCAGTAGTTTACAGTTCACGTCGGTGTCTTGTACTTTCCCTACCATCTTCTCCAAGCCACTTGTGGGACTTGTACTATGAATATAGAGAAGTAAACCAAAGTCTTCCTCTGCTCCAACCTCTCTTCCTTTTTCCATCCATTTCTTTGCTAACCTGCCATGTAGGTGCCAAAATGCACTCACTGTGGGTGACTACAAGGAGGTTCTTTTTCCCGCTGTTCTCTGCCTCCTCACTTTATTTTATTTTATGTTGGGCTGCACTGTGCTACTTGTGGGATCTTAGTTCCCTGACCAAGGATTGAACCCAGGCCCTCGGTAGTGAAAGAGCAGAGTCCTAACCACTGGATTGCCAGGGAATTCCCTCTGCCTTTCCATCTTAAAACTTCCTTCTCCATGTCCAATTTTCACAGGTCCCTGCTAAAGAATAACTAGGTATTAATGAATAACATATGAATGAATCATTAATGATTTAATTTGGTATTTGTGTCACTTATCTGTTTCTAAGGGGAACCATTTTAACCATTATAAAGTGTACGTACAATAATGGCATTTAGTACACTTGCAGTGTTTTGCCACCATCATCCTCATCTAATTCCAGAATATTTTTATCACTCCCATACAAAAAACCCTACCCATTAAGCCCTTACTCCTCATTGCCCCTCCCCCAGCCCCTGGCAACCATTAATCTACTTTCTATCTCTATGAATTTACCTATTTGTGGACATTTCATATATATAGAATCATATAATATGTGGTCTTTGGTGTATGGCTTCCTTCACTTAACGTTTTCAAGATTTGTCTATGCTATAGCATAGACACTATTTCACTCCTTTTTATGACTGAATAATATTTCTTGTATGGGTATAACACATTTTGTTTATCCATTCATCAGTTGAAGAATATTCGGGTTGTTTACACCTTCTGGCTATTGTGACTAGTGCTGCTATGAACATTCATGTGCAAGTTTTTGTTTAAATGAATGTATTTTTAAAGAAAATTTGATATAGAAAAATTGCAAAATATTCTATAAAGTGAGTAAAAGCCTATGAAATTATAATTAGAGTCAGATTCAATTTTATATTTCAATGTGTAAAGACTAGATGGATAGAAAAATCTCCAAAAGATTCACTCAGTTGTTACTAAGTCACAGATCTATGGATGATTTTTTTTACATTTTTCAAACTTTTTATAACTTACATATAACAAGGAAAACCAACTCATTTAACAACTTATCTAAGCAGCTTATTTAAAAATGAGTGCTTGGGAGGTGAGAAAATAGAGGTAGTGAGTGCTATCGTTTTGAGGACCATGTCGCACAGGAGATGCTGGTACTAGTAGAGGATGAATAATTGAAGGATTTTTATAAAGATGGGTGATTTGAACATATTGGTAATCTGCACAGGAGGGTCTGGCAAAGAACGAGAGGGTAATAATATAGGGGAGAGAGGAAGAACAAGGTCCTGATCTTAGAGAAATCAGAAAAGGAAGTGATCAGGTATAGAGATTGGCCTAAGAATGGGAAAAGATCCATCTTCCTGTTAGATGAGAGGGTGGTTTGGTGAGAGTGCAGGCACATGGAGATGAGCTATAGGTATGTAGAGAAAAGTTCGAGGGGTTTCATACCTAATATACTTAATATTCTTGGTGAAATAGGTTAAGTCAGATGTTGGAAAGAGTAGGATGGATTGTGTTGTAACCTTGAGGAAGAATAGTGAAAGCTTGGAATGTGCCAGGGGAGTAACCGGGCATACCCAGACTGCTGCAGTTTATTGCCTTCACTACATTCTGAAATTCATTAGTTGTACCTTCCTTGTTTAAGAAGACTTTCCTCTGTGTAGGTTTTTTCCCCTTTTGTTGCTAATTTGATCCTGGTTTATAGATGCAATAGCTTCTAGAGCTCATTGACAGTACAAATTGGAGACGTTTCTATAGTTCTCTTTTGTTTTTAGGTCTTTATATCTTCTCATACTTCATATTGGCCCTTTCTTTGGAATTGCCTAATATTGCTACGTATCCAGAGAATTCTTTCCTTTTGCTCATCCTTACAGTGTGAAGCCTCTATTTGTCCAGTATTGAGGTTTCTATGATTGATTATGTGTGACCTTTATATACCGCTTTAAATTCAGATGAAAGGGAAAGTACACACTTCAGATTTACTGTAGTGTTGCTTTTTGACTCAGTTAGAATTAGGTTGGACTGTATCCGAGATAAGAAATAACAGTATTTTAAATGAGAGAGAGATTTGTTTGTGTCATATGTAAAGATCTGAAGACAATCAATATAGGGTTGGTAAGGCAGCTCTCTCCAAGTCCTGAGGGACTCAGGCTCCTTCCAGCTTTGCCATCATAAGGGTGTGTTTCCTATGCCCATGGTTCAAGATAGAGTTCCAGCCATCACACCCACATTCCAGATAGCAGGATGGAGGAAAGGGGAAAGAAGAAGCTAAGGGAAGTTTATGGAAGCTACCACATGACACTTCCACTTACATTCCATTGGCCAGGACTGAATCCTACCTGCTAGGCAGGCTGGGAAATGAACATTTTATTCTAAGCAGTCATGTGCCCCACTAAACATTTCACTACTTAGAAAGAGGAGGAGAATGGCTGTGAGGGGCAACCCACAGTCTCTGTCACTCACTGATCAGAGAAATCACTTCATCTTCTGGGGTAGGAGGAAGCAGCCACACCAGCAGTGTCTAAGCAGGGCTACTGACTTTTGTGTGTAAGATGTTTCTTCCTTGGGTATAGCTGAATTTACCTCGCTCATTCTCTTCTCTAAGTTGCAGGACTGCTCTTGCTAGGATCTACCTTTGGCAGGTCCTTTGTATGTTTTGACCAACCATCCATCCATGTCAGGTATGGTCTGTTGCAACGAGATTCCCATTCCTTTTGCGTTATAGCATTCTGCCCTTCTAGAGGCTTTAGGAAGCTTGAAATTTGACTTCCTGCACTAATTTCCCCCAAGAAATCCTGCAAGGTAGGGATTGCTGTTTGGGTTCCACTGGGGTTTCTTCCATTGACAACTCATGGCATATTGGTGCTCCCTCCAGACAAATGGTACTGCTTGTGTTAAAATCTGCGGAAATTTCTTAAAATTGCTGGCATGTGAGTTTCCCTAGCTTCCAGTGATAAATTGGATTTTCCCCCTATAATAGTTGATTTTCTTTGATAATTTTAGTAGAAATTTTACTGAGAGAGGGGACATTAAGCATAAAGCTTATTTGGCCTTCCCTGGCGGTCCAGTCATTAAGACTCTGCACTTCCAATACAGGGGGCATGGGTTCGATCCCTGGTCGGGGAACTAAGATCCCACATGCCGCGAGGCGTGGCAAAAATTTTTTTAAAAAAGCGTAAGGCTTATTATCACATTCTTCAATCAGAATCTATTCTTCGTCTTTCTTAGAGTGTCATAGATGATAACTTGGCATATCCCCTCCACTGCTAGGCTGTTTCCAAAATTGAGATATTAATATGCATAAGACTTTCTGAAGGCTTGAAATCACTTTATCCAAGAAACCCCAGAAGAGATAAACACCACTGTGTGTAGAGAAGTTTGGGAAACTAAAAGTCATAAACCCATTCAACTAACTTTAAGGAAAGGGGGGTTTTTGTAAGGACGTACAGAAACTGAATCTGGAACCAGAAAACCACCAGTGCCTCAGGTAGCTGCTCTCTCAGTCTCTCTTATTTCTCACAATAATGTTGCTGCTTCCGTCCATGTATGATCCAGGTTCCTTGCTCTCTATCATGCAGCATCCTCCTAGCCTCAGGGTACCTATGGTCCCAAGCAGACACCACAGCCCCAAGTCTACCTCAAGACCTTTCTGCTCAGCTCTAGCAGCTACTGTCTTGTTCTTGTTCCGAAAAGAAGAATCTGGATTGGCACAGCTCAGTTTTGCTCACAAGTTTTTTAAGCATAAGTCACAGCTTACCGGACAGGCTGCTCTCCAGGCCAAGGCCACCTCGGTTCACTTCAGCTGAGGCATAGAGCATTGTGAGAAGCACGTGGTGCAGAACAGAGCTCTTTAGAACAGTGAGGACTGTAGCTCTTGCTGGGCTCGTCTGCACTCAGTTCTAACCTAGGTTGTGTCTAGGACTGCTCCACGTTCATTGTCTTCTTAGCCAACAAGAATAAATGTCAGGGGCTTCCCTGATGGTGCAGTGGTTAAGAATCTGCCTGCCAAAGCAGGGGACACGGATTCGAGCCCTGGTCCGGGAAGATCCCACATACCGCAGAGCAACTAAGTGCGTGCGCCACAACTACTAAGCCTGTGCTCTAGAGCCCACGAGCCACAACTACTGAGCCCGTGCGTTGCAACTACTGAAGTCCACACGCCTGGAGCCTGTGCTCCGCAGCAAGAGAAGCCCGCGCTCCGCAGTGAAGAGTAGCCCCCACTCTCTGCAACTAGAGAGAGCCCACGCGCAGCAACGAAGACCCAACGCAGACAAATAAATACATTCATTAATTTTTTTAAAAAAGAATAAATGCTAGCCTCCTTAGCCGCACATTCAAGGCTGCACCCTCTTAAAGGTGCCCACTTTGCTGATCATGCCTCCCGCTCTCACCCTCTTTGCCAGACTCACTGAACTATTTACTGCAAAACCCACCATAGATATTTCCGCCTCCAGGCTTTGGTCACACTCTGCCTACCTTCCCTCCCCCACCCCTGCCATCCTTCAAAGGCCAACTGAAGTTATTCTTCCTTTATACCAATAACAGTTACTCTTTTTTTTTTTTTCTGGTGGTACAGGGGCCTCTTGCTGCTCTGGCCTCTCCCGCCGTGGAGCACAGGCTCCAGACGCACAGGCTCAGCGGCCATGGCTCATGGGCCCAGCCGCTCTGCGGCATGTGTGATCTTCCCAGACCGGGGCACGAACCCATGTCGCCTGCATCGGCAGGTGAACTCTCAACCACTGCGCCACCAGGGAAGCCCCTAACAGCTAATCGTTGTTGAACATCTGCCATGAACCATGTATTCTCCCAGATACTTTACATACATAACCTCATTTAATCCTTTCTACTTACTTTTCAAAGTAGGTATCATTATTCCCATTCTACAGGTGGGCAAAAGGAGGCTCGGCGAAGTTAAAGTACTTACCCAAATTCATGCAGGGAGTAAATGTCAAAGTTGGAATTCTCGCCCCAGAGTCTGATGCAGAGTCTATACTTTTTCTTAAACCATGCTTAGTCGTGAAGAATTTCCTGATGAGTTGAAACCCGTTTTCTTGCCCTTTTTTGAATAGTACTTGATGTCTATTCTGCATGACTGATTTGACATTTAATAAATGACTACTTATGATATAATTGTCTTTTTTAAAAATTTTTATTTATTTATTTATTTTTGGCTACGTTGGGTCTTTGCTGCTGCGCGCGGGCTTTTCTCTAGTTGCGGCGAGCGGGGGCTACTCTTCGTTGTGGTGCACGGGCTTCTCATTGCGGTGGCTTTTCTTGTTGCAGAACATGGGCTCTAGGCATACAGGCTTTAGAGCACAGACTTAGTAGTTGTGGCTCACGGGCTTCTCATTGCAGTGGCTTCTCTTGTTGCAAAGCAACAAGAGGCATGCAGGCTCAGTAGTTGTGACTCGCAGGCTCTAGAGTGCAGACTTAGTAGTTGTGGCGGACGGGCTTAGTTGCTCCGCGGCATGTGGGATCTTCCCGGACCAGAGCTCGAACCTGTGTCTCCTGCATTGGCAGGCAGATTCTCAACCACTGCGCCACCAGGGAAGCCCAGATATGATTGTGTTTTGGGGTGTGAACCTTCCCTCCTCCAGTAAGCTCTAAACCAGTGGTTCTCAATGGGATGGCATTGCCGCTAGGAGGCATTTTGGAAATGTTTGGGTGGGGACCAGTGATCACATTAATTGGAGAGGACTATTGTCATTTACTGTGCAAGGGGCAATGCACAGGACAGTCCCAGGCAATGAATAATTACGCCACAGTTCACAAAATTTTGTGATGTTCCACTGGACATTCAGGGTTAACAACTCGTTTATAATTATCCAAGGCTCAAACTTAACTGTTTTACATATAGACACTAAGTAATCTTTGCACAGTTTAACATATGGAGAATTTCCCAGGAATGCAACAACCATTGTTAAAAAATAAAAAAGGACAGTTATACTTTGTTTAGCATGGCCTTTGACCAAGAGTTTGTCACCATTTCAGAAAATGCATCCACTGATGGCAACACTGCTTGTGGTACTTGAGTCTCCACAAGATACAGCTACGTTGTTCTGCTTTTATAGTGATTGCATTTACAATAATTCTATATGTAGATGAAAACTTCTGACCTCTTATAACTGCTAGTGTAAGCTTCTTTTAAGCATTTACATATTGAAATACATGCTGTTTTATTATAAATTATTTTCCTTTATTTCTCTTTTATATTACTGAAGAGCATCATTGCTTTTTTGGAATTACATATGTAGGTAGGCTAAATAATGTAATACCTGTAAATAATTTTCATATAGTAAAAAGGATGTTAACACTATGTACTGGGAGAGAAGAGGATGAAGAAGCAGGTGTATGAGCCCTGCTAGGGCAGGGACCAAGTCTCATGCTGGTCCAAGCCAGCTGGACTTCCCAGAACTCCTGGTGGAGCTTTGTGTACTTTGGAAATAGGTCAGCATTTTGGGGATCTAACCAGGAGCAGGAAGGTGGCTCCAAACAAGACTGCTAACTGCTGAGGCTATGGGTGAGGAAGGTCCCTATCTCTCAGAGTTCATTCCTGTTTGAAAATTAGATGGACAGTGCAATGTCTCTAGTTCCTGAATGTGCCCTTGGGTCCCACACTTTTGAGCTCTGCCTGTTCCTCCACCTGGAAGCTCTTTTCCTCCCCCAGCCAATCTCTGCAAGGACAAATCCAGCTTTAGCTTTTAAGGCACAATTTTCCTGATCCTATCCTTTCTCCTCCCTACTCTTGAAAATTGAACTAATCTCTGTTTTTTCTGGACTCCTACGATATTTTGTCTGCACCCCTTTCATGGCACAGTGGATTTTCTAAACTATGCCTTAGAGTTCTTTGTATGTAGTCTCATTATCCCACCCAGAGAGTGAGTTCTTGGCCATGGAGATCTCTTCCAGACTCATTTCCCTATCCCCACACATGGCAGAGGACCAGGCACAGAGTAGATGTTCAATTAGCAGTTGCTGAATGAATAAATGAATTACTGACAAGCAGTCCTACTTTATGAGGCTGAGAGGAAAGATGTCACAAAGTGATGGATTCTCTGCAGTGGGTTAGAATTAGGGCGGGATTTCCTTTGAACAGTTTCCCCCAAGCTTTCCCTCAGAGAGCTTTGCGCTGATCCTAATGGAGGACCAACTCGAATAGTACACAAATGCATTTATTCTTGGTAAGAGAAAGAATGCTCTCAGTGGGGCAGCCTCCTCCCTAACATCCAACCCTACTGATTTTATTTTTTTTAAGATTTATTTATTTATTATTTATTTTATTATTATTTTTATTTTGGCTGTGCCGGGTCTTAGTTGTGGCACATGGGATCTTTGTTGAGGCGTGCAGGATCTTTCGTTGCAGCGCGTGGGCTCTTCGTTGTGGTGCGCAGCTTCTCTCTAGTTGTGGCAGCGGGTTTTCTCTTCTCTAGTGTGGCACGCAGGCTCCAGGATGTGTGAGTTCCAGAGCGCGTGGGCTCTGTAGTTTGCAGCACGCGGGCTCTAGCTGAGACGCGCGAGCTCAGTAGTTGTGGCAGGCGGGTTTGGTTGCTCCGTGGCATGTGGGATGTTAGTTCCCTGACCAGGGATCGAACCCGTGTCCCCTGCATTGCAAGGTGGATTCTTTACCACTGGACCACCAGGGAAGTCCCCCTAATGATCTTAGAAGATCTATACACCAATCAGCATGTTGATCAAAACCCTTGTGGTTTCATCAGGGAAGTGTTGCTAGTGCTTGATATTTCAAAACAGAGACCTCAGAGACGGTTCTCCTTGAAGTTTGCATTTTGTACCAGTGATGTTCCAGAGGAAATGCTGGGGGAATAAGGGGAAAAAAGGAGGCTGCCCCCACTTTTAGATTCATTTTCCTCTAAATGAGAAATCGCTAAAAGGGTCTCTCTATCTTTCTGGAAGAGAGGGGGCAAAGCGTTCATTTTGTTTCACACAGTGAAATAAAAGGTGAGCAAAGAGTACAGAATAAAAAAAGCGACAATGAAAAGTCTTAAACTTTTCTTCCTAAGCGTTCTCAAGCCTCAGTGATCTTAACACAGGCCTTTGAGGTCGTGGGGATATTCACTTCTGTTATGGGAATGAGGAAATATAAAGTAATAGGAGGAGGTAGTGTCTCCTTCCCTGAGAAGCCAGCTTAGAAAGATCTGAATGGCAGGTGGTCAGCATCCTTCAGAAGCCAGAGACTGGCCTCAAAGGGCTCCTAAGTCTGATGAATCAGAAGAATAACAAAAGAAAAACAGAATAATAATATAGTAATCAAATCTATCATTTATTGAATTCTCTTTCCTACTGGGCACCGTGGAAAACACTTTACGTACACGGATCTTTTTTTTTTTTTTTTTTTTTTTACGGTACGCGGGCCTCTCACTGTTGCGGCCCCTCCCGCTGCGGAGCACAGGCTCCGGACGCGCAGGCCCAGCGGCCATGGCTCACGGGCCCAGCCGCTCCGCGGCATGTGGGATCTTCCCAGACCGGGGCACAAACCCGTGTCCCCTGCATCGGCAGGCGGACTCTCAACCACTGCGCCACCAGGAAAGCCCACATGGATCTATTTTAACCTTTGATAGAAAAGAACCTGTGAGATAGATTATTTTTAGCCCTATTTATAGATGAGAAAACTGTGACTCAGACAGGCAAGTGACTTGCCCAAGACCCCGCAAATTAATAAGTGATAGAGCTTGGAATCACGTCCAGCTTGGTGCTGCTCTAAAGCCCGGGTTCTTCTAGGACATTCTGAAGACAAACATGCCCCCAGCGTGTCTATGTCCTGTAGGGATGCCCTACATTTTCAAAACCAAAAGAGACAGGGCTCAGACAACAAACAGAGGTTTATTCCTTCATTAAAAAAAAAAAAAGTCTCCTACAACCCAAATAAATAAACCCATAAGAAGAGCAGGGAGAAGGCCAGAGCCTCTGGGAGTTGGCCTTCACCTGTAGAAGAAAGCACAGAGATTCCTCCTGGGGACCGACGGCCCCATCTTTTTCCCTCTTGTTTCGGAAAGAGGCTTGGCTGTCAGGCTTTGATTCAGAACAGGAGTGCATTCAGAAGCATCCTCTGGCGAGGCTGGGAAGCTGCTCACATCCCCGGAAAATTCAGTGGGAGAAAAAGGTTATGGAAGCGAGCAGGAGTTTATTCAACAGTGTCTGAGGCCTTTCAGAACCATGAGTGAGTGTCTATAAAGAAGCAGTCAAGCATAGGCTGGGAATTATCTCTGTTGGGTGCCTACCTGTGACAGGCCCTCAAGAGCTGCTAAGAGGCTCATTCAGTGCCCGGGGGACAATGGGCAGTGGGGACAAACAATTCAGAGGAGTCTATCATTCTGGTGGTGTTATCTTTAGCACTGAATAAAACCGGAGTTCCCCCTTTCTGCCTCCTAGTCAGCACTATTTTTAGGAGCCAGTGGTACTTTTCAACTCTCTTTCACTATTTTTCAACAGGTTCACAAGGGCACGAAGTGCAGTATATAAAAAGAGGATAATGACTTGAGTGCAGGAAAACGCCCAGTGAACAGAGCAGCCAAGCTTGCCGGGGACTAGAATAGATGAAAGTTTGGAGAAGAGTCAAGAAGAAATGGCATTGTCTGCATGGAGAAATTCCCCATTTTACATACGGTACTTCTGAGATGCTAAAGTAGACTTTCTGAAGTTCAAAGTTTAGAGGAAAAGGAGTCAACTTTGAACCGTTATGAGTGAAAAGCTGGGATAACGCGAGGCAGCCTTCTTGGCTAAACCGTTCGTGATTGTCTTGTGTGTGCCTTTGCTACTCGGACGCTGACGCACGAGCTTTTTTTCGGGGCTGGTTTCATGGGTGTGCAGCCTGTGCAGACACACAGGACCCCAGGCTCAGAAGGGCCCTCATCTGGTTTAATGCTCTACCGTAGCTGTCTTGAAATTCTTGATAATTTTTGAGCAGGGGACCCCACATTCTTATTTTGCACTGGGCCTGGCAAATTATGTAGCTGGTCTTGGATTAGAGAAACAAAGAGCTGTCACATTTACAGAGTCCCAGACACCAGCCCTTTGCTGTGTCAGAGTTATAGGAGGAGTTAAAATATAATATATGTTATATAAACCCCCCAATTGTGTAGCCTGTCCTGTTTTTTGTTTGTTTGTCTTTGCTTGTGTTTTCATTCCATGCATTGTTCCTGTTAGGGGGAGACAGTTGGTGCTGGATTTTCTTTTAATGCATGCTATTTTAAAATTCCTGGAGGAGGGAAACAGTCTTTGTGCAAACCTGTGTCTGTGTTCTCTGAGTAATTCTATACTCTGTGTTCCACATGGGATTCCTCATTCGAGATTCCCTTATGTGATTCCGTGGCCAGAGGCTCAGGAGGAAATGAGGTCCTTATTGAAATCTAGGGGGAGTTGGATTCATCTTGGGGAAGTTTTTTCTTGCTCTGCTGGGTATGGGGCGGAACAAAAGAAAAGTCAGCCTTTCTGTCACTCTTTCTGCCTGCTGTTTCTAAGCCCAATCGCAGCCCCAAAGTTGGTGACATCCAGAAGTAAGACGACATTCACGGAAATAGAGGAGAAATGAAAGTTAACACCGTGGAGTGGTGTCTCCCTCGATGGGGATTGGAAGTGTCTCACATTAAAATCAGGGCAGGGCCAAGGGCATACCTCTGATGATGCCCTGCTCCAAATAAAAACTGTGTGTTAGTGACATGTTACCTACCTGACGCTGGATCTGAGGGTTGAAGAGAGAGATCGTGCCAAACTATGCTATGTAAACTTTCCACCCTTTAACATTTTTTTCTAATTTCAAGGGGAAATTATTATTACCAACGATAATAATGACAGTAAACACAGGAAGCACACTGGGCTAATGATCGCAGATGTGGCTTCAGGTCTTGATTCCTGCATTTCTAACTGTGATCATGGGCAAGTTCCTAACCTCGCTAATCCTTGCTTGCTTCATCTCAAAAGGATGGAGGAGATCAGGACGATCCTACATCTCAAGGCTTTTGTGAGACTCAGACTTGGCTAACCTGTGTCTTAAATCACTTGAAAGTGGAGAACGTTGTCATAAATGCTTAAAGGCAGTTCTCAGCATTCCAGACTCTATTATTTGGACACGGAGCCCTTCTCACCTCTGCCCCCTCCCACCCTCTTTCCCTTCTCAAGCTTCTCAGTCCTTGTGTGCTCCGGGAACAGTCTGGGCCCCATGTCTGGAATGTCCAGGTTGCCGGCAGGAGTCAGAACCAGTATCTGTAGCGAGGGACCTGAGACCCCCCTGCCAACCCCAGCCCCTTGTCATCTTCGTGGGATGATTGTCCCATCGGCCATCGTTCCCTCACCACTGGAGTGTTACCTCACAGATGGAGGACCCAGTCTGTGGGAAAGAAGAGACCATGACTTATCGGAACATATGGTTTCTTAATTCACGTTAAAATGTCTGAACCCTGTTGCATCTGGTGCCATTTTAGTTTGTTAAAAATGCCACACAAGGCTGTGACTAAAGGGGAAGAAATGGAGAAAAATACAGTTATTACACACTCAAGAGCCGGGTTTTGCGGCTCATTACCCAGTGGCCTCCGTGACTAATTAGGTTTTGTCACTGTTGCTGGGTCATTATGCCTTAATTTTTTTGCATAGTTATTCAGCCGTCACTTGAGGAAAAATGAAGTAGAGAAATACCCTTCTCTGTCTCTCCTGCTCTGAATCACTCAGGCTAGAAAACTCTCCCGGCAGAGAGTGCCCGAAACTGATGAAATGATCATTTTGCCACAAAGGGACAAAGAAGTGTTAGTGGATTAAAAAGGCGCCTCTTTATCTGATGGCAAAGGCCTCACTGAGGAGCAGAGGGCACAATTCAGTGGGGAAGATCATTAACTTTGAAGTCAGTCATCCAAAGATAATGTTTGTCCCTTTGCTTCCTTTGTTGCCCAGCTGGCCTTAGCAACCTCTGTTTTTTAACCCGTCCTTGAAAATGCATAAGAAAATAAAGGCCTTAGGTCTTCTACAGGCTGCATGCCTAGGTTAATTTTTGCTGGCAGCAGAGGAAATTGAAGACACCACGGTATTAGCACAGTGGGGCTTGTGTTGGGTCTGGGATAGTAAAAGGACCCATGGTGAGAGGGGAGACATTGGTGTCAGTCACGGGGTAGGACGCCACAATGGCTGGTAATTGGCGTGGGTCCACCTTCTACGTCTGTCCCGCTGAGCCCGCAGCCCCCGGCCCACTCTTGAGCGCCATCACTAACAAGTAAACAATTTATCAGGGTTAGGTCTCCTGCGGGTTGCCTCATCACACGCTCCATTCAGCCCCGTTACCCCCCCCCCCAACCCCCGTGACAGCCCCGCCACACACACAAAAATTTACGTACACCGTGCAATTTGGGGCAGACGCACCATGTAACAACAAATTTACAACAGGCCTACCATGAAAATGGCTGTGTCAATATAGCTGCGAACTGGGGTAGCAGAGCAGCTGTGTCGGGCCAGGACTGGTGGCCCCCGGAGGATGTCAGGGGGAGAGGGTCACAGGCACCGGATCATATCAGAGCTAATTATGACCCCTGCATTTTTGACACGATAACTCACACAGATGCTCACTGTGTGAATCAATCAATGTCTTATAAAGAGCCTAGCCATGTTAACTTCATTCTCCGGATCTGACCAGAGTGCAGGGCTTGGGGCCTGCGGTGAGGATATCGACAGAGTTGGCTGTTGTATGGGAAACAGAACACTAGACTGTTTGGAAACCCGAGACCTGTCTCCTTTACCAGCTGTGGGACTTTGGTCAAGTTACCCGTTTCATTCCCGATGGGCACGTTTTACAGATTGCATGAGCTTTTGGGGGAACTATATATCTGGTATCATAAATAGTTCTGTGTAGGGATTTCCCTGGTGGTCCAGTGGTTAACACTCTGCTTTCCTAATGCAGGGGGCCCGGGTTTGATCCCTGGTCAGGGAACTAGATCCCACACGCCGCAACTAAGACCTGGTGCAGGCAAATAAATTAATTCATTTTAAAAACTCTTAAAAAATAATTCTATGTTGATAGAAAAGTAACTTTTATTGAGCATCTCCTACACGCCATCTCATTTAATCTCACAACATTTCTAGGAAGGAAATGTTGTCATTAACCTTTTACAGAGCAGGTAAGTGAAGCTTCAGAAAGTAAAGGAATAGTAGGTACCAGAAATGGACATTAGAACCAGCTCTGTCTGCCTAAAGTTGATTCTGTTTCCTTGTAGTTTTGCTAGGAACCAGGTAGTCTTAGGGAATTTTAAATAGACCATCTCATTTTCAGATTGATAAAACACAATTCTGTCTCCTGGAAAACATTTCTTTAGAGGATTGGGTTGGAAAGGGAAATCCCTTTCAGATGGGCAGAGCTTGTCAATACGAGAATATTTTGTTTGTTTATCAGTTTATAACATTCTGTCATTGACTTTCACTATGAGATTTTTTAATCTAATCCAACATACCCTCAATTATTAGACACCCACTATTTCATGTGCCACCAGAAAAGAAAAATTCCTGCCATTTATAATTTTAGTGTGCTGTTAATTATAGGACTTCTACCTATTTAAGAGATATTAAAATGTAGAAAATGGTGCATTTTAGAATCAGATATATATACTTGGATCTCAGCATCATAGGGCTGGTAATTTTTTCCAAGTTCTTCTTGGAGAAAGCACTGACTTTATGTGCTGTTTCTCATCTCTTTCTCAGATGCCAGGAGTCTAGGCAAATCAGGACTTATGCATTAACCACTGCGTAAATAGTAAAAGAGGAAATGAGTGAATGAAGTTCCCATGTCTTAAGCTTCTACTCCTGAAAGAAGGTAGAAACCGCAATTTAGGGAGGAATACTTTCTGTCCTGTCCAAGTCTCCAGGTCCTGTTTTACATTTTCACCCAGAGATGAAGGAGGTCGAGACCAGAGACTACCTTCTTGGCCTTTACAGTTGGAAGTCTGGCTGATCCTGGGGCCCCTGGGGTCTTTGTGTGGGGGTGGCCTGAGGCAGGGTGGGGGAAGGGAGAGGGACTGTCTCCCCAGCCAGGAGTCTCGGCACCATTGTCCTGTGTAGCAGCTGAGACAAAAGAGCAATTTTATGCTGATCACTGTACGTGAAATGAGCATTTTTTACAAAATTTAATTCTTTCACTTGGAAACCCAATAAAGGAGCAGAGCCAGTGCAGCCGCATTCCTCAGCGAGGCGCACAGCTGGGGCGCCCTTGGGCGAGAATGTGTGCAGGCAGTGGATAACCTGACGTAACCGGCCTGGCCTGGCCACCTCTTTAGTTGGCTCTTCAACTTGGGGCCCTGTGCATCTGGGGGCAGTGTTGCAGCCAGCTGTCTTTGTGGAAATGAAATGAATACACTCACCTATTGAGGAGAGAAGGATCCATATTAGAGGGAGAGGGAAATTGTCTGCAGTATCAGGAGCAAAGGAAGTAGAAAAGAGCCTTCGTGAACCAGACCTACACGAGGCAACTGTATGGGTAAGGCTTCCAGAGTAAGGCAAGTGCTTTGAAAAAGCAAAACACTTCCTGCACATAATCTGCTGAGCGTTCTCCATTCTTCACAATGTGTCTCTAACCTCCTCAGATCTCCTACAAGCTTCCTAGGCTCCCGTGCTCCTGCCACACTGTGAGCAGACTATGAGCTCACCAGATTCCATGCCTTTGGCCTTGCCCTGTTGCTTCTATTGCTGCAATTGACCTTTCATTCATCTGCCTCATCTGCTTCATCTCCATCTGTCAAAATCTTATGCATTCTCTTCATGTTCTTTATCAAATGACCCTTCCTCCTCCACGCGTCCTTTCCTGATTTCTTATATCAGGAAGGATGTGGTCTTTCCTTCCTTTCAACCCCAGTGACACTATCTTAGAGTTCCCATGGTGCCTTGTGTGATAGTCATTTTGTGTCATTTCATGACTATAGCTTAGGACTGCCCAATGCAGCAGGTGGCTACAGCCTTCAAAGGACTGTGTCTGGGAGAAGCACTCTCCACCAGGTGAGGACACTAAGACAGACAAAGATATAGACACTTAGAAATACAGTTCACCAGGCTGAACACAGAGCAATTTTTATAACTTTCTTAAAAAAGAACATCTTTAATATTTAAAAAAGAAAAACAAAAAAGTTTAAAAAAATTGCCTTAATTCTACCACTCAAAGATGCTTAAAGTTGGGCTTCCCTGGTGGCGCAGTGGTTGAGAGTCCGCCTGCCGATGCAGGGGACACGGGTTCGTGCCCTGGTCTGGGAAGATCCCACATGCCGTGGAGTGGCTGGGCCAGTGAGCCATGGCCGCTGAGCCTGTGCGTCTGGAGCCTGTGCTCCGCAACGGGAGAGGCCACAACAGTGAGAGGCCCGTGTACCTCAAAAAAAAAGAAAAAAAAAGATGCCTAAAGTTAACATATTGACCTTTTTTTCCTTATTTTTTTTTTTCCAATGCACATATTTTTTTTTCTCTTAGCAATATAGTTTAGGGCTTCCCTGGTGGCACAGTGGTTAAGAATCCGCCTGCTGATGCAGGGGACACAGGTTCGAGCCCTGGTCCGGGAAGATCCCACTTGCCGCGGAGCAACTAAGCTGTGCCACAACTACTGAAGCCTGCGCACTAGAGCCTGTGCTCCGCAACAAGAGAAGCCACCTTAACGAGAGGCCTGCGCACCGCAATGAAGAGTAGCCGCAGCCCGCTACAACCAAAAAAAAAAAAGCCTGCACGCAGCAACGAAGACCCAACACAGCCAAAAATAAATAAATACGTAAATTTATTTAAGAAAATGAAAAACAATATAAACTACTCCCCCTTCATTAAATTTTCTTCCATAGATAGCTTTTTCTTTTCATTTTTTGACATGGGAACTTCCAAACATATACAAATATAGAGAGAATGGTATAATGAATTTCAATAATGTAATACAGAATATAATGGATGAATACTATAATGAGTTAACATATTTCTCTGCCTTCTGTATTTCTTATAAATTGGCACTTAGATCTCAGAGTATGGTCCTGGGCCAGCAGCATCAACACCTAGGAACTTGTTATAAATGCAGATTCTTGGGACCCACCCAGACCTGTCCAATCAGAAACTTCAGTTGAGGGTCCCAGCAGTCTGTGTTTTCAAAATCCCTCCTGGGGATTTGAAAGCACACTGGGTTTGAGAGCACCTGAACTAGAGGTTTGATCAGATGCAGGATTGACTTTCTGGCATAACTGCTTTAGAGGAGGTGCTGTGTAAGTCCATCAGGAGGGACACAGTGTCTGTTTTTCTCTAATGTTTGCAACCCTTAAGATTATTGCCTACATCAAGGCTTCTCATACTCTGTACTATTGATGTTTTGAGCCAGATATTCCTTTGCTGCGGGGGACTGTCTTGTGCATTTTCAGATGTTTAACAGCATCCCTGGCTTCTATTCACTAGATGCTTTAAGCACCTCTTTCCCGGTTGTGACAACCAAAATTGTCTCAGATGTCAAATATCCCCTGAAGGGCAAAATGGCTCCATTTGAGAACCACTGACCTAGACTCATTATTTCCTTAGAGGTTGCAAAATGTTGATATTCTAAATACATCATTCAGTCTTTAGTTATCAGCTGGTGTCCTTTTATAAAGACAAACTTCCCCTCAGCAGCTGGTGATTTACAGTGAGGTATAGTCAGTCCTATAAGAAAGGCAGGATCAGTGCTTAATTCTTTCCCTTTATCAGTTTTTAAGGAGTTGGTTCCCTAGGCTCTTCCGAAGATCACAAATGAAGTTTTGTTTTGGAATCTTTCGATTAACGCTTTGAATTATGAATTTAATCATATTTAATGTGTTCAACCCATTGATGTTGTTAATCTCATTGACATTCATATTGTCCCAGCTCTGGCCGGTAGAAGACTCTTCCAGTTGGCCTCATTTAAATGGCTGCAGAAAATGTAAGAATGTATTTGAAAGTCAAGGCAAGTAGTGTTTGCAGATCGGATCAGCAGCAGTAATACAGGGAGGTAACACAGGGAATGTGCCCCAGATGACACATTGTGACATAGTCTTTCATTTACTCATTCATTCCTTCAGCAAACAGATATTGAACCCCATTTCCCTGCCAAGCCCTGGGAATATAATGTGGAGGAAGCTAAGGTTCTCTTCTCTCATAGGTAGGGTGAACATGTAATTTCTTATGCAAACCAGAACACTTTTAAAAGGGAAAGGGAATGCTATCAATAATTACACAATAATGATACTGGCTCAATAGGTATTAACTAGGACTGTCTTGAGCAAACTTACGGAGATTATACTTTCCTGACTGGAACCCCACCACTGGGCTGTGTTTCAAGAGCAGGACTCTGGGTTGGGGTTGACTGTTGAGGAGGATCCTTATCCAGGCAGCCAACTTGCTGATCATGTTACAAAGTCCCAGGGAAGAAGGCAGAAGCCAAGTGATCAAAACCTTGGCAACCCGAGGTCAAGACCAGACAAGCAGGAAAGGTGATGATGCTCAAACCCCAAACTTGAGACTAAGTTTCCTTGAATCCCTTTGATTCAGAATTTGAAGATCAGAACGTATCCTATAGACTGGGGCTACGGTATGACCAAAGGTGGGCACTCGGTGATCATGGGGTGAGTCCAGGAGGCCTTGAAGGATCGTGTACCTGTCTTCTACCCCTCCTTGAAGACAAGCTTCTCAGGGTCTTTGGATCTCCTCCCCTTTGCTCCTGCAGCACCTCAGTGGATTATATACCTTGTTCGTGCAAGGACGGGGAGGGACCCTAAACTATTTTGGCTCATCCTTTTATAGTGAATGCCTCTCACTTTACCGATGAGAGCCAATTTTCTAACATGTATACTATTTAACAGGATACTAGGGTCATAACTCACAATACCCCTTTTTTGACAGCCTATATGCCAATTAGCAGCATGTGAGTTATTGATCAAGAATGACCTGGCCTCCTCTGGAGTGTATCTTATGAGATAGCACTAGCCAACTGCTCCTGGGCAGTACATTCTAGACATGTGAGCTGACCACCCCTAGAGTTACAGTTTATGCTCCCTGATCCATCCATACTATCACAAGATTATACTGAAGTATTTTAAAGCACTGCAGACATTGTAACCCCCATACTGCTGACCACTGCACTGAACTGTCAAAAAGGAAAGTCCCAGAATCAGAGAAGCAGAGAGGCAAGACTATTTCCCTAATAGTTGTACATGCTAACTTCTCATTTCACCTCTCAGAACCTCCTTTTCCTCATCTAAAATGGGAATAACTGTGCTAGCCAAAGTTAACACAGTACAACCTTGTGGTGAGTTCAAGTAAAATGTTAATTATCATCCTCTCATTATGTCTCTGTCAATTACCTGTCCCCGCGTTCTTGGAATCACTTATTTAAGCTAATTTGATGATTGAGGTCCTATAATCCCTGGAATTGAGAGAATAGGTTTAATCTCCAGTTCAGACTCTGAATGACACCTGGATGTGGTAAAAAATGAAATTAAGCAGATTATTTGGTTTACCAATACAGGACTTAATACCGATATATTTCAAAACATCCTGAAGTGTGCCTGACTTTGTTTTTTCAGGTTTCATCAAAATGTGGACTAGGCCTAATCAGAGCTTTGGTTTGAAAATTAAGCCCTACTAATTAACATTTGCCTAATCCCCCCTGTGGATCCAGGGTTGTGTTCTCAAAAAAAAAAAGTGAAAAACAGCTCATTATTAGTTCTTTGATACGGGATTCCAGACATTTAGAGTTTCCCCCCCATATCAGTCTTTGGAGGTACAAAGACAAAGCACTGAGGAGATTAATTTCATGTTTCAATACCATGTTTTATCCTTTGTTGTGTGAAAGGGAAGATTTTGACTCTTCTTCCAAAAACGGAAACCTCTTCCTTTTTTTTTTTTTTTTTGCGGTACGCGGGCCTCTCACTGCTGTGGCCCCTCCCGCCACGGAGCACAGGCTCCGGACGCGCAGGCCCAGCGGCCACAGCTCATGGGCCCAGCCGCTGCACGGCATGTGGGATGTGGGATCTTCCCGGACCGGGGCACGAACCCACGTCCCCTGCATCTGCAGGTGGACTCTCAACCACTGCGCCACCAGGGAAGCCCAACCTCTTCCCTTTTTGCAGGAACATGCACAACCAAGACTGCCTCTTACTGCGTTAACTTTGTCAAGTTTACTTTGGATGGTTTCCTTTTTGCAGTTTTCAAAAGATAGAACAAGGTTCTGTTGAAATCAATATTTCCTTTTTATGTAGTTTGCTGCCTGCTCTGTGGATCCATTTCCTCATCTGTCAAAATAGACAAAATGATTCCCCACCTCATTGACCCATTGGAAGTTGTAATATCAAGCTATCAATAAGCATTTTTTTTCATTTTAACATCTTTATTGGAGTATAATTGCTTTACAATGGTATGCTAGTTTCAGCTTCACAACAAAATGAATCAGTTATACATATACATATGTTCCCATATCTCTTCCCGCTTACGTCTCCCTCCCTCCCACCCTCCCTATCCCACCCCTCCAGGCGGTCACAAAGCACCAAGCTGATCTCCCTGTGCTATGCGACTGCTTCCCAC
This sequence comes from Pseudorca crassidens, assembly GCF_039906515.1. NCBI lineage: Eukaryota > Metazoa > Chordata > Mammalia > Artiodactyla > Delphinidae > Pseudorca > Pseudorca crassidens. The sequence goes on along the minus strand of NC_090304.1, from coordinate 36,202,914 downwards.
TAGCTATCTACCTTACGTTTGGTAGTGTATATATGTCCATGCCTCCCTCTCGCTTTGTCACCGTTTACCCTTCCCCCTCCCCATAGCCTCAAGTCCATTCTCTAGTAAGTCTGTGTCTTTATTCCTGTTTCACCCCTAGGTTTTTCATGACATTTATTTTTCTTAAATTCCATATATATGTGTTAGCATACGGTATTTGTCTCTCTCATTCTGACTTACTTCACTCTGTATGACAGACTCTAGGTCTATCCACCTCATTACAAATAGCTCAATTTCGTTTCTTTTTATGGCTGAGTAATATTCCATTGTATATATGTGCCACATCTTCTTTATCCATTCATCCGATGATGGACACTTAGGTTGTTTCCATCTCTGGGCTATTGTAAGTAGAGCTGCAATGAACATTTTGGTACATGACTCTTTTTGAATTATGGTTTTCTCAGGGTATATGCCCAGTAGTGGGATTGCTGGGTCATATGGTAGTTCTATTTGTAGTTTTTTAAGGAACCTCCATACTGTTTGCCATAGTGGCTGTATCAATTTGCATTCCCACCAACAGTGCAAGAGGGTTCCCTTTTCTCCACACCCTCTCCAGCATTTATTGTTTCTAGATTTTTTGATGATGGCCATTCTGACTGGTGTGAGATGATATCTCATTGTAGTTTTGATTTGCATTTCTCTAATGATTAGTGATGTTGAGCATTCTTTCATGTGTTTGTTGGCACTCTGTATATCTTCTTTGGAGAAATGTCTATTTAGGTCTTCTGCCTATCAATAAGCATTTGAAGTAAGCCAGCTTTGGAAAAGGAAGTCTAAAGTACTTAAGCCATTATCTATAGAGTATATATGAAGTTTTCATTTATGAATTTGTACTTTCATGTGTTTATTCAGTTAATTCAACAAACATGTGTTGAATGCCTTCTATCTGCCAGGTACAAAAGTGAATATAGTCTCTGCCCTTAATGAGCATCCAGTATGCTGGATACAGACTATTCTCTTGCTTCCCCACATTTTTTTTTTTTTTTTTTTTTTTGTGGTACACGGGCCTCTCACTGCTGTGGCCTCTCCCATTGCGGAGCACAGGCTCCAGATGTGCAGGCTCAGCGGCCATGGCTCACAGGCCCAGCCACTCCGCAGCATGTGGGATCTTCCCGGACCGGGGCATGAACCCGTGTCCCCTGCATCGGCAGGCGGACTCCCAACCACTGCGCCACCAGGGAAACCTGCTTCCCCACATTTTAAATCTCTTTTTTAATCCTCTCTGAATTTCATCAGTGTCCCTCAAAGGTGACACAAACCCAAACTGTGTTGGCTGGACTCAAGATTGAAGTAGCAAAGATTGGCTAATGCTGTCAATGTGATTACTTTCTGTGAGGGGGAAAAAAGGTAGCAACATTGGTAATTCTAGATTTATTCCCCTATGAGAAAAGTTCTTAGCAACTCAAAAAGTAAAACATTTAAGTTATTCCAGTGCTTCAAATTTTCATGAAACAAGAATGGTATAAATTCATACCCATGTTTTTCAGTTGAGTGCCTACCTAGCTCTCCAGTGATTGTAATTGCATTGTTCCATTTTTCTCTTTTTTCACAAAGGTAGTGGGCATCAGATGTTGAATAGGCTGTATAGTTCATGCCAAGATACCTAGCTGTCCTGCCTACATAATAGTAATCATGTGTATTTGGAAGGCATTGTACATATTTGATTTCATAGCAGCAGGGTATGTGGTTTATTAATTCAGTTTTTCATTTTTGATTCACGTAAACAAGATAAAAACAACACAACACAACAACAAAAATAAAGGAAGGGAGATTTTGTGATTCAGAAATTCATAAATGTGCCCCGGAAACCATTCTGCCCTAAGAATGCTGCTGCAAATATGACATGGTGATATCTTCATTCGTTATCTGGCTTTGAGGGTTGCTAAGTTACTTGCCCCTGGGCCTCTGTTCCCTATGTAATTGATTTCTAAAATCTTTCTGTTGGGAAAATTATATAGCTCTATTTCTATTCAGTTATTGAGTGCAAATGAAGGACTATTCTGTTGTGGAATTGTCGTTTCTAAAGGAAACATCTGAAGTGGCTATTAATACTCTGATGCATAATTGGTTAATTTCTTCTGGTGGCAATGGCTGTATGTATGAGAGATCATGAGGTTTGGGGTCAGCATTTCCTCATCATCTAGTATCTGCAGGACCTAGAGAAACGATTTCTCCACAGGTTCTCAGTCTCCCCATTATTAAAAGTGGCATTAATAAATGGAACTTACAGAATTTGTGTAAGGATCAACTTGAGAAGATGTATGCCGTCATAATGTGTAAGGGATAATCCAAGTATTAATCGTACTTTTCACCTCACTTCGAATGAATTTCATTAAGCTCTCTGGTGCTAGTTGCCTCATAATATCACCTCAGGTACATGTTGCACATTGATATTATTATCACAGAATTAAAACTGGTGTTCTTTTTTTCTGCTACCTCTTACCTCCTCTCTGCCAATGCCAGGACCGTCTGGATTCCATAAGCTTGCCTGAAGCTTTTTCCTTGACTAAGAATTGTAGAACCTCTTGCAATCACACGCAAGGAACATCTGCTCAGAGAAGCCAGTCAATATTGTGGAAAAGTTCAAAGAACGCAGCCCATTGGTAGTGTCAGCTTTACAACCAGGAGGTAATGGCATTAAAGGGAACGGTCATAATACCCAACAGTAGTGACCTTATTAGCCAGTGATTTATCATGATGAAAAGACCTGTTTAACCTTTGGTCTCCACAAGCTTTTCCTTTTAACAAAAAAGTCTATTATTTCAAGTTGTCAGGAGATAATTTGTGAGTTGTTAAAGGACAGATTTGATTACTCTGAAGACAATTATATGAAAACTGTACTCACTGCAAGGCGCCTACACAACAATTTTTGTTTTCCTCAGTGTTTTTTTTCTGGGAACAGACAAAAACACAGGAGTTTGATGACTTTTGCCACAAGAATCAATTGCAATTGTACCTTCTAATGGCCCCGCTTTAGACATCTGGTTACAAATTGGGCTTTCTTTGAAACTAGCGTAAGGGAGACTTGAGCGAAATGGGCTCATTGGCATTTAAGACATGTTAAGCTCCTCTGTCAATTCCGTGCAACATTTACAGAGGGACTATTGCGTGATCCACTGAGTTGGACACTGTGGGGTGGGTACAGCTGTGGATGAGGCTGGGCTCTGCATTCCAGAAGCTCAGAAACTTCTGTGGAGATGCTCTCTCAGTTTGTATTTTTTAGAGCCCTTCTAATGATTCATGAAATGATTGTGTGCCTGTAGGTCTCCTGCTGGTTGGTTGTGGCAATGGCCAAGGGGCTCTCATGCTAAGGAAACTGATCAGAACAACATCAAAGAGCTAAGAAACAAGAGAGAGAAAAAGGTGCATGTTTGGGGTTTTGCAGATTGCTTGGAATTATTAACTCTGAATTTTGTCCCTGTGGTCCAAACTGAGGAAAGAGGAAAACTGTAACATCTGTGCCACTCCAGGTCTGGGCCTCTTTAGAGCAGAAACTGTCAGTTGTGACAAATTGAGCCCAATTGTATGGAGGCTTTTGTGAGGTAGACAAATGTCCATCAGGGTCTCAAACAACCACCACACTCAGTTCACTTGTGCCTTCTCTCTATTTACACCCTGAGACCCTGAGGTGAGGGACCCTTCTATTTGGTTGCCTGACCACAGTAAATAATACCAACTGGAGAACTTTTAACTGAAGATGTTTAGAAAAAGACCAACTTTCAGAATGGGATGGCAGATAGACATTGCAAGTGTCCGCTCACATTGTTTTATTACCGGTGCAGGGGTATACGAGATATTGGAAACATGATCATCCCTGATGAGATTCTATTCAGAGGTAAACCTGAACTCCAGATTTTGGTCATAGGTTAAAATTTTTGATGCTGTCTTTAAGAAAACATGTTGCTTATTATTCATGTTGTTCGAATATCTTATATATTGTTTTGAATGTTTGCTCTTAAAGACTAATTTCAAATTTTTATATCAGTATTTTCTTGGGGAGTACTGTTACCTACTGCCTGGTTTTAGTTGTTTGCTAATTTTTTAAATTTTTGTTTAAAAAATTATCTTCTTCACAAACCTAATAAGTTATTTCTGATTTTATTAGGAGAGAAAGGATAAATAATATCCAATTTTACCTTAATAAATATTTCTACCTGATTATATCATTACATGGATTTCATTAAAAGAAATAGATCTAGGCTCTTGAAACACCTCAAAATCCAGTAATTATACAAAATAGTAGTGAATGGAGAGGAAGGAACTAATAGAATCCATTCTTAAATTGCCATTATTAATTTAATCAGTTTACCTTTGAGTGCTGTATACCTACTAACTTCCACAGAAGTTCTGAGGCAGCTTAAATAAGGTTGTAAGACAGATAAAATGAGAAGTAAAAAGATCATATAGAGGAAGAGTTGAGTAATGTGACCTAGAGACATAGTTATTTGGCTTGAGCCAAAAGGAAATATGATAAATTACATAATTCCCATTTTATAGTAAATGGAAGTACAGGGGTTCATCAGGAAAGTCAAATCATTTCCTGGGGGGAAAAATTCTAGAAAGGACTTTATAGATGGTTGGGTTTTAAACTATTAGCTTCAAAATGAAAACCATTCAGATCATTATCTCCTAAGGTCCTGGCCTTCACATTTCTGCCGAGGAAAAGACTGGAAATTAGGATTTCTATATAAATCTTGCATTCCACTACTTGAAAATAGCAACAAACTAGAGGAAATTAACGTTACATTTATTACCTGAACTGAAAAACCTATAAATGAGTAAATACAGAACATTTTTAAGCAAAAAAGCTAAGACAATGGGAGAGAACAGGGGTGTATCAAAATCAAGCTAATTATCTAATTGCCTGTGGCGATTTTACAGACAATAGTCAGGCCCTTTGGGAAGGGAGGCTCTATCCTTCTCGGATAACAGTTCCGAATGGGCAGTGAAGACCTTAATCAGTAGGAATAAAAACTTTGAGGAATTTGGAATTTGGGTAGAATTAATGCTTAATTTACTGGAATTGAAGGAAAGAGCTATTTCTTTTGACTCTTGTAATTATATAAGTTTTCTAACATTTCTGGCACTTTGTTACCTAAGGAAGAAAGCGCAATTGAATGTTTCCTGATAATTCTGGATCTTATGGCTTTGGGATCATCATTTTGAAGAGTAATTCTTACTATAAGATGATCTATAAATCTTTTGAGGGGCAGACTCTGCCTTGTTCGTCTTTTCTATTATAGGGCTGAGTAGGGGCCCAATAGAGAGTAGGTATCTGTTACCATTGGCTGAGTTGAAGCGAAGTGTCCAGGATTGGTGAACAGGACTAGGGTAAGGAGACTTCTCTATGCAACGACCCGGGCAGACACCCTGAGCATTGTTTGTTTTAAATAAACTCTTGGTAGAATCTTAGGATTTTAAAACCGGAAGGATCTTTATGTTGAGGTTTGATGTGGCCAGTCATATCCTTTCTCCTCCAATTTCAGGAAGAGTTGAGAATTAGTCACAGATTGCCAGGAGAGCTAAATTGGGAAATGATCTTGTACTTGAGACCCAGTCGAATTTCTAGAATTGTTACTTGCTTATGAAGAGATTGAGTCTGCAGGATGGACAGTGACCCAAATCAATTACAAGGGAAACAACTAACACACACACGGGCACGCACACACACACGGGCATGCACACACATGCATGCACACATACGTGCACAGGCCTCTACACCTGCCTTAATACTGCTTCTAGAACTATCTGTGCTGAAGAACCAGTTTTTCCTTTTATTATTCCTATTCAATAACAGACCCATTAATTTGCCAAATGCAGTAAGAATGGATTACTAGAGAAATGAAATGAAGAAAGCAAAGACATATAAAACACAAATTGCAATGTTTATTAGATTCAACAGATAAAAAATTATGTTTCCATTAATATAAAACAAACAACAGGTTAAAAAAAAAAGAATTACAAAACTGTAAATACAGTTCATTGAAAGTGCCTATAGGCAATCAATATATAGAATCATTATCACACATAATTTTTGCCACTTGTCAAGCATAACAAAATTTAAAATTATGAGTGAAATAGCAATTCCCCACACTTAATACATATATGCACACTTTAGGTGAATGTTGTATATATTGATGTTATTTGTATTAGTCAGGTTTATTGAGGTATAATTTACATACAGCATAATTCGCCCTTTTTAGGTACACAGTTTGATAAGTACAAAGGTGTACGGTCATGTAACCAATCAAGATATGGAATATTTCATCATCCCAGAAAGTTCCATTGTGCCCCCTTACTAGTAAACCCTTCTCCCCAAACGCCCAGTCCTTGGCAACCACCAAGGTTTTCTAGTTTTCTGGTGCTGTGATGTTTCCTTTTCCAAAATGACATATAAATGAAACCATATATGATGTAGCCATTTGTGTCTAGCTTTTTTCACTTCACATAATGCTTTTGAGATTGAGCCATGCTGTTGCATGTATCCATAATTCATTACTTTTCATTGCTGAATGGTACTCCATTTGTATGGGGTGTGTACAATCTGTTTATCCATTCACCAGTGGATGAACATCTGAGTTGACTCCAGTTTTGGTCAATTATGGATAAAATTGCTATAACATTCGCATACAAGTCTTTGTGTGGACACATGATTTCGTAGCCTTGAGTAAATACCCGGAGTTGCTGTGTCCGATGGTAATTGCATATTTAACTTTATAAGGAACTGCCAAAATCTTCCAGAGTAGCTTCCCATTTTACATTCCCACCAGCAAAGTGAGAATTCATTGCGCACCAACATTCCGTACTGTCACGTGAAAAATTTTTCAGCCATTTTAATAGGTGTGAAATGGCATATCATTGTCACTTTAATTTGTATTTCTTTAAATAACTAATGAAAGTGAGCATCTTGACATGAATTTATTTGTCACTATAATCTCTTTTTTGGTGAAATAGTTCAATTTTTTTTACCCACTTTTTCCAATTTAAATATTTATTCATCACATATACCAGGTATCGTGTTACATATTGATGATGAATAAGTCTACTAGAGATATATATTTAGCCAAATAGTTAGAATACAGTATGATAAGAACATGGACCAAACTTGATATACAGAATCACATATGCATAAAGATAATTATTATAGTTACTCTGCGACATATGAATGACACAGACAAGATAAACAATGTAAAACCAATTGGATCACATTTTAAAAATTTATTTATTTTATTTATTTGTTTTTGGCTGCATTGGGTCTTTGCTGCTGTGTGCAGGCTTTCTCTAGTTGTGGCGAACGGGGGCTACTCTTCGTTACAGTGCATGGGCTTCTCATTGCTGTGGCTTCTCTTGTTGCAGAACACGGGCTCTAGGCACTCGGGCTTCAGTAGTTGTGGCATGTGCGCTCAGTAGTTGTGGCTCACAGGCTCAAGAGTGCAGGCTCAGTAGTTGTGGCGCATGAGCTTAGTTGCTCCGCGGCATGTGGGATCTTCCCGGACCAGGGCTTGAACTTGTGTCCCTTGCATTGGCAGGCGGATTCTTTTTTTTTTTTTTTTTTTTTTGCGGTACGCAGGCCTCTCACTGTTGTGGCCTCTCCCGTTGCGGAACACAGGCTCTGGACACGCAGGCTCAGCGGCCATGGCTCACGGGCCCGGTCACTCCGCGGCATGTGGGATCTTCCCGGACTGGGGCACGAACCCGTGTCCCCTGCATTGGCAGGCGGACTCTCAACCACTGCACCACCAGGGAAGCCCTATAATAATTTTTTTGTTGTTGTTAATTTGACAAATGGGAACATACTACACCTACTTGAACATCTTTCTATGGTGTTACATATTCTTTTACAATATCATTTTAATGGTTGCATTGACCTGAAACAAGCATACTACCAGCTATTTCTCCAGAGCAAATGGGTGTATTTGGGATCAGCAAAGAATTACAGTTCAGGGTCTGCAACCATGGCGAGCCACATGCAAGTCCCCCTGCACAGGAAGAGAAGGAGAATGCTTTTATAGAGGGGAAAAGGAAGTTGGGAGGGCTATAGTAAACAAAGAATCCATGACTTTTCATTGGCTGAGTTATTGCCAGGAAAGAAAAGGAGGTCTGTTTAGTTTTTTATTAAGTCCATATTATCTATTTTTTCCTTTATGGTTCATGTTTTGTGGCTTATTTAAGAAATATTTGCTTCATATAAAATCACAAAGATCTTCTCCCATGTTTTATTCTAGGAATTTTATAGTTTTAGGCTTACATTTAAGTCTATGATCATTTTGGGTTAACTTATACAAATATGTCGTGAGTAAAAATTGAGATTTTATTTTATTTGACATATAAATGTTCCACATTTTTTGCATCATTTACTGAAAAGATTGTACTTTGTCCTTTGAATTACCTGGACATCTTTGTCAAAATCAGTTGACTGTATATCCGTGGACGTGTTTGTAGACCCTGTGTTCTGTTCCATTGGTCTATGTCTATATTTACTCAAATATTTCACCATCTTTATTAGTATAGCATTGTAATAAGTTTTGAAATCAGTTGGTGTTCTACTTTTTCAAAGTTGTTTTGGCTATTTTAGATACTTGATTTTCCATACTAATTTTAGAATAAGCTTTTAATTTATAATTTATACAAAATATCCTAATAAGATTTTGATTGAGGTTGATTTGACTCTATAGATCAATTTGAGAAGAGTTGATATCTTCCTAATACAGAATCTTACAGTCCACCAATATGGTATACCTATTTATTTAGGTATTTAATTTTTCTTATCAGTGTTTTATAGTTTTTAGCATACAATTCGGGCATATATTTGGCTAGATTTATCAATAAGTATTTCATGTTTTTCAGTGCTATTGCAAATGCATTTAAAAAATTTCTGATTGTTCATTGCCAGTATATAGAAATATAATCAATTTTTGTATATTGACTTGTATATTGCAACCTTGATTAACTTACTAATTACTTCTAGTAGCATTTTAAAAAAAAATAGATTCCGTGGCATTTTCTACTTAGATGACCATGACGTCTGCAAATAAAGACATGTTTAGTTCTTTCTTTCCAATTGTTTGTCTTTTATATCTTTTTCTTGCGTTGTTGCACTGGTTACAATCAATGCTGAATAAGAGTAGTGAGAGCAAACATCTTTGCCTTCTTTTTGATTTTAGTGAGGAGAGCATTCAGTTTCTTACCAGTAAGTATAATATTAGCTTTAGGTTTTTCATAGATGGCCTTTATAAGGTTGTTGAGGTTCTCTTCTATTCATAGTTTGCTGAAAATGTTATCATGAATAGATGTGGATTTTGTCAAATGGTTTTTTTTGCATTTTGTTTTTAGCCCATTGACATGATTGATTAACTTTCAAATGTGGAATCAAATTTGCATTTTTGGAATAAACTCTATTTAATCATGATGTATAATATTTCATATACTGATGGATTTGATTCGATAAAATTTTGTTAAGGATTTCTCTGTTAGTAATCATGGGGGATATTAGCTTGTTGTTTTTTCCTACAATGTCTTCTCTGGATTTGCTGGCAGGGTCATGCTGGCCTCATAAAATGACTTCGGAAATATTTTCTCCTCTATTTTATGTAAGAGTTTGAATAAAATTGGCATATTTCTTTCTTAAATGTTTGGTACAATTTACCAGTGAGCATATCCAGGCTTGAAGTATTGTTTGTGGGAAAGTTTTTGATAATCAATTCAATTGCTTTAATAAATAAGGACAATTCAGATTATCCATTTCTTCTTGAGTAATTTGTGTCTTTTAAGGAATCTATTTCACCTAAGCTATCAAAATCATTGGCATAAAGATGTTTACGATATTATCTTATAATCCTTTTAAATTCTGAAGGCTCTATATTGATATCCTCTCTTTCTTTGTTAATATTGGTAATTTATGTCTTGCCTCCTTTTTTTCTTGATCAGTATGGCTAGAAGTTTATCAGTTTTATTTCTCTCTTCAGAGAGTCACTGTTGACTTCACTGATTATCTCCATTATTTTATTTTATTTTATTTTATTTTTTATTAATTTTTTTGCGGTACGCGGGCCTCTCACTGTTGTGGCCTCTCCCATTGTGGAGCACAGGCTCCAGACGCTCAGGCTCAGCGGCCATGGCTCACGGGCCCAGCTGCTCCGCGGCATGTGGGATCTTCCCGGACCGGGGCACGAACCCGTGTCCCCTGCATCAGCAGGCGACTCTCAACCACTGCGCTACCAGGGAAGCCCCATTATTTTATTTTTATTTTATTGATTTCTGCTATTATCTTTTTTATGTCTTTCCCTTTGCTTGATTTGGTTTTAATTTGATCTTCTTTTCTTAGTATCATAAGATGGAATCTTATATTATTGCTTAAAGGAGTTGTTTTCCAATATAAACATTTAATGCTGTGTATACATTTACCTCTTGGCTACATCAGTATTTAGTTTTTGTTTGTTTTTTTGTGTTTTTTTGTGGTACGTGGACCTCTCACTGCCGTGGCCTCTACCGCTGTGGAGCACAGGCTCCGGACGCACAGGCCCAGCGGCCATGGCCCATGGGCCCAGCCGCTCCACGGCACGTGGGATCCTCCCAGACCAGGGCACGAACCCGTGTCCCCTGTATCGGCAGGCGGACTCTCAACCACTGCGCCACCAGGGAAGCCCCAATATTTAGTTTTTAATGTGAAAAATGAGCTTGCTTCATGGATTGACAGATTTCTAATTACTAATGACAATGTCTGCATTACTTATCATGGATCAGTCATAAGCATTTCGGTCAGCAGGTCACATTTGAGTGTCTCTGCTTTAGAAGACGGGACCTGGCTTCTAACCTGGGTTTTCTTACCCCATGGCTAAAGACATGAGGGCTAGAAGGAGAATATTGTACCTGTGACCTTTTGGCCAGACAATCAGAAAGAGAAAAGGACAGGCCTTGTGGAAACATCAATCTTTAACACCACGTACCACCCAGGAGAGAGAAGTGGCTGCAAGGAAACAGACACTAGCCGTCTCCCACCTTAGGTAAGGGTCAATGAAAGGAAGGGCTAACAGTGCCATTCTGATACCTAAAAGAAAGTAGAAATTGCCAGTCTACAGACCTATATAAATAAGGAGAAAGAGAGGCCATAGCCCCACTCTCCTTTCACTGCCCCCATTACCATCCAGTTTTCCAATTGACACACCTTAGCGATAAACTACTACATTTAATAGTTTCCTAACTAAGCTCACAGTGCTTAAGTGATGTGCCTAAACTCAACCAGCTGGTTAGTATTAACAAGCAAGAACAGGAATTCCCTGGTGGTCCAGTGGTTAAGACTCCGTGCTCACAATGCAGGGGGCCAGGGTTCAATCCCTGGTCAGGGAACTAGATCCCACATGCTGCAACTAAGACCCAGTGCAGCAAAATAAATAAATAAATAAAACGAGAGACTGAAAGGTTTTTTTACTTTAATGTACTCTTTTCACAATGTTAAGTTTATCATCTTTTCCTTGACTTTTAACTTCTAACTAAAATGCAGGTGTGTGTGTGTGTGTGTGTGTGTGTGTGTGTGTGTGTAGAGAGAGATGTGGATTTTAATTATTTAAAGGTTTTGATTAATCAACTTCTAGTTGATAGAGATAAATGTCATATCAAAGATTTCTATTCTAAGAAATAGGAATTTTTATTCAAGTATAGTTGATTTACAGTGTGTTAGTTTCAGGTGTACAGCAAAGTGGTTCAGTTATATATATATATATATATATTTCAGATTATTTTCCATTATAGGTTATTACAAAATATTGAATATAGTTCCCTGTACTATACAGTAAATTCTTGTTGCTTATCTATCTTTTTAAAAATATTTATTTGGTTGCGACAAGTCTTCATTGTGGCAGGCGAGCTCCTTAGTTGTGGCAGGTGGACTCCTTAGTTGTGGCTCTCAGCTGCCTAGTTGTGGCACGTGGGCTCCTTAGTTGCAGCAGGCAGGCTTCTTAGTTGCGTCGCAAGGGCTCCTTAGTTGTGGCATGTGAACTCTTAGTTGCGGCATGTATGTGGGATCTAGTTCCTGGACCAGGGATCAAAGCCGGGCCCCCCGCATTGGGAGCATGGAGTCTTAACCCCTGTGCCACCAGGAAAGTCCCTCTATTTTATTAATATATGTAGCAGTGTGTACCTGTTAATCCCATGCTCCTAATTTTTTCTACGCCACCTCCCTTTCCTCTTTGGTAACCATAAGTTTATTTTCTATGTCTGTGAGTCAGTTTCTGTTTTGTAAATAAATTCATTTGTATTATTTTTTAGATTCCACATATAAGTGATAGACATTTGTCTTTCTCTGTCTGACTTACTTCACTTACTATTATAATCTTTAGGATCATCCATGTTGCTGCAAATGGCATTATTTCATTCTTTTTTATGACTGAGTAATATTCCATTGTATGTATATACCACATCTTCTTATCCATTTATCTGTTGTTGGACACTTAGGTTGCTTCTATATCTTGGCTATTGTAAATAGTGCTGCAGTGAACATTGGGGCGCATGTATCTTTTCAAATAAGAGTTTGCGTCTTTTCAGCATATATGCCCAGGAGTGGGATTGCTGGATCATATGGTAACTCTATTTTTAGTTTTTTAAGGAACCTCCATATTGTTTGCATAGTGGCTGCACCAATTTACATTCCCGCCAACAGTGTAGGAGGCTTCCCTTTTTTCCACACCCTTTCCATCATTTACCATTTGTAGACTTTTTGATGGTAGCCATTTTGACCAGTGTGAGGTGATACCTCATTATGGTTTTGATTTGCATTTCTCAAATAATTGGTGATATTGAGAATAATTTCATGTGCCTGTTGGCCATCTATATGTCTTCTTTGTAGAAATGTCTATTTAGATTTTCTGCCCATTTTTTGATTGGGTTGTTTGTTTTTGGGTTTTTTTGTTTGTTTGTTTTTTGCGGTACGTGGGCCTCTCACTCCTGTGGACTCTCCCGTTGCGGAGCACAGGCTCCGGACGCGCAGGCTCAGCGGCCATGGCTCACGGGCCCAGCCGCTCCGCGGCATGTGGGATCCTCCTGGACCGGGACACAAACCCGCGTCCCCTGCATCGGCAGGCGGACTCCCAACCACTGCGCCACCAGGGAAGCCCTGTTTTTGATATCGAGTTGTATAAGCTGTTTGTATATTTTGGAAATTAACCCCTTGTCACTCACATCATTTACAAATAGAAATAGGAATTTTAATATACCATATTGTTAATTGTGAGTTATGTCAAAAGTCATTTAACTTAAGAGCCTGGATCTGTCTGACTCAAAACTCTGCTGTTTTTCACTTTGTCTCATCTCTTCTCACATGTGATTACAAGCCCCAAATAATAAAGGCACTTGATGTTTGCTTCCCAAAAGTGTAATTCTCTTGCTGTTTTCTCAATTGGGCAACACTTACCACCAGGGTACTGACTCTAGGACACAGGGCTCTAAATCACTGCCCTTATTTTCACTTTACAAGAGGAATGAAGGCTTTCATGGGTCTGTTTGAAGTTGAAATTAGTGTTGAAAGTGAGGTTGCTCCTCTTACTAAATTGTCCCAAGAGCAAGGAGTCAGGTGGCTCCCTCTCCTCCCAGCCAGCCTCCCACCCCCAAGCCACACCCCTTTACTAAAGCAAAGGAGTATGCATCTATCTGCATAGTCATTAAAATGCACGGAGTCTCGGAACTGGCTTTCTCTCCCCCCATTCTACTGCCTGACAAAGGATTTGGGACAAAAGACCTTCTTCCCGGTTTGTAAAACAGTTGTGTAAAACTTGGACTGTAAAGTCACAGTTGACTGCTTTAATGTGGAACAGCTGGGAGGGTGTAGACGCACTGGCAGGTTGAGACAGGGACTGGGAATGATCCTCCATTCTGCCAAGGGTCGACTTAGTCACACCACCTGCTGCCCCTATTATGTCAAGAGCAAACCAGTCATGACAGCCTCAACAGACGGACACACGGCACCAGACGGTGCAAGGGAAGTTAAGAAAAGATAAATTAAGTGATCAATAAAGATAAGAGACCTGCTCAGCAGTAAATGGTGCTGACAGACCAGACAAAACATGAAGCAAAGGGGCATTTGATGACGTGGGGGTGTGCTGGGCTTAGCGTCAACCTTCATAGTATTGACATTTCAGAGACCACTGGGACATTAGCAGTGGATTTTTCTGCCTGGGCTGACTTGAGTTGGAGGTGGCTGCCTTTATCTTTCCATTGTACATGGAGAAGGGTTCAGGGCCCAGTTTAGAAGTGTAGTAGCCACATACACGGAAGAGGTCACTACTGGCCTTGACCCAAGCCAAACTGAACAGTGCATGGGGGGTGAAATCCAAGGTTAAGGTCCACAAAGTTTCCTCTTTCTTTTGACTTACTTGTTGAACATTCATGTATTCATTCTATCTGGTCTTTACCGAGCATCTGTTATGGGCTAGGCACAGTGCTAGGCCCTAATGGGGATGGAGGTATGGTAGTGGTAGCAGTGATGATGATACAGGATTGCAGTCATTCTCCTAGAGGATATTGTAGACTAATGAAAGAGCCAGCCCATTCCACTTTAAACATCCCACCCCCAAAACAAGTTTAGATATTATCTCTTAAGTACTATAGTGGAGGGATGTACAGCATGCTAGAGAGTGACTAAGTCTGCTTGAAGGAATCAAGAACACTTTTACAGAGGAGGCTGGGAGGGTCAAGTTCAAGGAAAGGCATTTCTGGCAGAAGAAACAGCTCCAAAAGCACAGAGATGTGACAGATTTGGGCTTCCTTCTCAGATCTGGATCTGGGGGGAATTCTCAAAGTCACAAGCTACTCAAGGTTGACTGATTTAAACAGTATAGTCTTATTAATATAAATAGGATATTGTGGAGGAGAATAAAAATTTAAATTAATTTTTTGAGATAAAATCTAATACTTGCAAGAAATTTTGGGCTTTTCCATAAAGCTATTTCAGGCTTTGTCTCCAGATATGCCTGGGGTCTGTGCTTATTCTTCTCTGCCATCAGTAAAAAAGTTTGAGACTAGTGTAGGAGGTGGTCAGTTTGGTGTAGCTGGAAAATGAGGTACATGGAAGGAGGGGTTGGGATGGACAGAGAAGAGGACGAGAACAAGGCTGGTCAGAGAAGTGTGGCCATAGTGGGAAGGGCCTTGATGCCTCCCTTTTAGATAGAGTTTTACAACATACAAAGTACTTTTACAGAATTATTTCATTTGACCTTCATCATAACCCCATTAATGGCTTTGCAATGGGGATAATTGAGCACATGTATGAAATTGGTTGTTTAATAACTAGAATTTAAGAAAGGCTATCTGAGTATAGTAACAAGAATGGACTTGATTGGAAAGATGAGAGAAAGAAACTGAAATTATTGAGTGCCTACAAAATGCCAAGTACTTTGTCATCCATTATCTTATATGGGTTTGGCTGCAGGTGACAGAAAACTCAGAATAAGATTAATTTAAACAAGGTTGCTTATTTTTAATCATTCTTAAGAGGTGTTCAGAGATAGTCATTACAGAGCTGGTACTGGAATCCCACTGTTTCAGGATTTAGGCTCTTTCCATTCTCTGTTAAATTATCCCCAGGGGCCACGAAGTTTTCTGAGTTCCAGCCATTATGCCTTTGTTCCAAGAAATAGGAAAGATTAATGAAGTGCCAGGTAATACTCCTAGTTATATCTCACTGGCCAAAATTGAGTCATGTGACCATGACTAGCTGCAAAGGGAGGTGGGAAATGTAGTCTTCTAAGTAGGCAGCAGTATATGCAGATAATAAGGAAGGGAATGGATACTGGGGTCAACGACTAGAAGTTTGGCCACAGAATTATTATCTAGGCAAGAAAACAGTTCAGAGAAGTAAATTATTTGTCCCAAGTCACAAAACTGTAAAACAACAGAGCCTAGATTCATCTCTAGTTCTCCCTGCATCTGAATCTGATGCCACTTGTATTACAACACTCCGCCTGGACGTGGCCTGTGAGGATACGGAGTAGTGGAGTAGTGGTGGAGGTGTGGGTGAGGAGTAATAAAATTAAAACTGCAAACATAGGAGTACATGGAATAGCATAATACAGGTTAGAATTGAAGAAAAAATAAAGAATCTCATATCCTCCTTTTAGTAATAATAATAGACTGCTGTTGCTTGAATCTTGGCCACATAAAAGGCTTTATTTTATTTTATTTTTGATTGTTAAAATGATTTTTTAATTTATTTTATATTGGAATATAGTTGATTGACAATGTTGTGTTAGTTTCAGGTGTACAGCAAAGTGATTTAGTTATACATATACATGTATCTATTCTTTTTCAAATTCTTTTCCCATTTAGGTTATTACAGAATATTGAGCAGAGTTCCCTGTGCTATGCAGTAGGTCCTTGTTGGTTATCCATTTTAAATGTGACAGCATGTACATGTCAATCCCAAACTCCCAATCTATTGCTCCACCCCACCCTTCCCCCCTGGTAACCATAAGTTCGTTCTCTAAGTCTTTGAGTCTGTTTCTGTTTTGTAAATAAGTTCATGTGTATCATTTGTTTTTAGATTCCACATATAAGCGATATCATATGATATTGTCTTTCTTTGTCTGACTTAACAAGGCTCTATTTTACATTAGCTCATTAATTCTCCCAAATTTGGGAAATAGTTATCTTTAATTCTTACTTACAGATAAGAAATCTAAGACTCACAGGGGTTAAGTAATGTGCCCAAGTATGACTCTCTCTTTGGGCTTTATTTTTGTACCACACTATCTCTCAACGTCTCATTAGAAGACGATGAATTTGGATTTATAGGCTTTTATTTATCAGCAGTTTTTTTGAAGTATTACTATCATTAATTCAGAGCTGAAAGAAACCTTAGTCCTCACTATTCAATTTCCTTTTCACTAATAGTGGAGACACAGAAATGTAACGACAGAATGATGACAATGACAATAATTATAATTAAGGTATATTGAGTGCTGTCGGGTAGGTGAGTCTTCAAGCCTTGTCTCCCAATGCTGGCCCTACTTCCACTCACTTTCTATGACCGATGTCACAGGAAGAAGAGTTGCTAAAATGAATAACAAGAATGTAAAACGTGGACTGGGTCATGGTTATCAATAGACAGGGTCACTGTGTTAAAAAGCACCTGCGGGCTTCCCTGGTGGCGCAGTGGTTGAGAGTCCGCCTGCCGATGCAGGAGACGCGGGTTCGTGCCCCAGTCCGGGAAGATCCCACATGCCTCAGAGCGGCTGGGCCCGTGAGCCATGGCCGCTGAGCCTGTGCGTCCGGAGCCTGTGCTCCGCAACGGGAGAGGCCACAACAGTGAGAGGCCCGCGTACCGCAAAAAAAAAAAAAAAAAAAGTATGGTGGGCAGATCCAGATGGAGCTGGCACAGCAAGCTGGGCCCAGTCGCCTCGCTCTCCCTCTCCCTGCACTTCCTCCTCCTGCTGCCCCTGTTTCCTCTCTCTCTCTTTACAAACCTGACCAACTTTTTCTCCCTCTTTCCGTCGACCTCCCTCCTGCATGAATCCACCAGAAGGTAGATGATTCTGAGATTTAAATTTAGGAGGAGAGTGGGAAGGCTCTGTCTAGTCCTCAAGCTGAAATCATGTGCTCCATCACAGCTTTTCCAGAACTTAGGGCCGGGGGGTGCAAGCAGTAATGCCACAATGGAAGTTTAGTTTCCATTCAGCTCTTGTTCCTCATGTGTTTATCTCCCTCAAAGGAAGGGGTTGGTTGCAGGGCAGGACTTGGACACACCTGGGTTCCTCACTCCAATACTATCAATTCATCCTTTACCAGTAAGAATTGGCCACGTGCCAGGCACTGTGCTCAGCACTTTATGTGCAAGACCTCACACTGTCCACACAGTCACATGCTAGTAAAGCTGTTCTTACTGACGAGGAATCCAAGACCCACCGAGCGAAGGACTTGCCCAGTGCGTGGCAGTGCCACCAGGATCAAAATCCAGGTCCGTTGGACTCCACTCCCTGCTCTTTCTGAAGGCTTATGTTGGTCCTCTCCAGTGTGCGAAGGGAGCTGTGTATCCCAGTCTAGTCTTGACCGGTAGCCGTGGCAATCCGAAATTAAGTAGAGGATCCCAGTTTTCCAAAGTCGTTCCGATAGTGACCATCCTAGTCTTTGGTGAATGCTTTGTATCTGTGAGCTGATCACAAATCAAGCTGGCTGTGGAATGGTTTCCTTGTATGAACCTGGCTCCACAACCCTAGTCCATGGAACTTCATGCTTCGTGTTGCCGTACCTGCTTACTAGGCCCACCAGCTCCAAAAATGATTTTAGCCAATGACTGGAAGTGTTACGACAGGGTGTGGCATGCACCAGGGCTGCCATCTCATGACGCATTTGGCTGTGTTGCCTTCATCTAGTCCAGGTTTTCTTAGCGATTTCTGGAGATCTTTTTCCTCCACAAATGACACTTTCTGATTTAAATAAGTGAGACATTGGGGGCGTCATGGAGAAGCCTGCAGCAGAGTGGCCAAAGATGCCAGCCCTGGTCCAGGCTCTTCATCCCGGCTATGGGCCTCTCCGATGCTCACCTTCCCTGCACACCACTGTCTTCAGCTGCTTAACAGCGTTGACAGAAATGCTGTTGAGCTCCAGTGAGTCAATAATGTGCACGAGTGTGTTGTGAAATAACCAAATAAACGTTGTTTTTTGGTAATGTCTTCCGTAGTAGAGTGTGAACTTTTCAAGAAAAGGGACCATGTCTTATTCACCTTAGTCACCTGTAATCAGGGAGAATAACTACCTACTGGATTCGTATAAGAACTAAATGAAAATATAAAGCACCTAGCACAGGGCCTACATAAATAGGTGGTAAATAAATATTAAATCTTTCCCACCCAGTTCCTTTTTTTATGTTCCTAGGCCTTAGCACATGCTAAACATTAGTAAATATTGAGATAGGCAGTATAACATATGGGTTAACAACAATAACAACAGCAATAATATATTGTGCAGAGTCTGTACCAGGCAGTATTCTAAGTGCTTTATATATATCCACTCCGTCTTCATAAATATCCTTCTAAAAGGGTCCTGTTATTATCCTTGTATTACAGATGAGAAAATAGGCGGGAAGAGGTTAGTTAACTTTCCCAAGACATCATGGCTAACACCTAGCTGAGCCAAGATTTGAACATACACTGTCTGGCTCCAGAGCAAAGAGCATAAACCACAGACCATATGTTCATTGCAAATGGCCCCAAATTCTTTGCAGCTCCTCCCATCAAGAGGCAGAATCTATTTTCCCACCCGTTAAGCCTGGGCTGGCCTCGTGACTTGCTTTGATCAGTAGAATGCAGGGAAGTAACCATGAGTTCTGAGCCTAGACCTCAGTAGATCTTGCAGCTTCTGCTCTCACTCTTTTGAAAGGCTGCCTCCATATGAACAAGTATGCCTTAGCCTCCTGAAGGATGACATGGAGGGAGGGCCAGCTGTCCTAGCCATCCCAGCTGAGGCCCGGCCCTATGAGTGAGACCCTTCTAGACCATCCAGCCCCAGCCACGCCAGCCTAGATCAGCATAACCTCCCAGCCAAGCCACAGAATCATGAGAAATAATAAAACGGCTGTTGTTTTAAGCCACTGGGTTTGGAGTAGTGATTAGGCTGATCTGTTTAAAGGTTGTGCGTCCTTGGACACACTGCTCAGCCTTCCAGACCCTCCGTTTTATTATCTGTATGTGAGAATAATTATTCCCACTTCGCAGGATAGTACATGTTTGGCACCTGCTGTAGGGTGTGAGTAGGTGCTCAAAAAATGTTAAATTCCTTCCCCATGAAGAATATATTATGTAAAGATAAGTTTGAGAGGAATGCAAAGTGGCTAGAAGATCAGATTACAAAAATTGTAATTTGTAATCAAATTGTAGATCAGAATTACAAAAATTGAAGAAGATGATAGGTCCCAAATGCTTGGAACAGCTAAGGAGGTGTACTGAATTTTGCTCTAGGGGATTTGGAGTGTTGATTGCATGACTGGATTTGAGGATCTTTAAGGTTCATCCTATTCTTGACGTTTGATGAATCTCTGTCTTCAAGGATCATTATATGAGCCAGGATAAAACTTTCTCCTATTCTCTTTTCCTCACTACCTTTCTCAACAGATTTCCTTGATTGCCCACTTGGTAATTCTGGGTAGTGGCTGAAATCTTACATGCTTTGTTGGGTGACCCTCTTTCTAACCCTACCTTAAACACACCAAGAGTAGGGACTCAAAAATGTTAGCTGAATTGAGCGTCAAGCACAGGGGATCCAGTTGCTTTAACAGGAATGGAAAAATAATGAAAATCATAAGGACAGAGGGAAGTAGAAATGGCAACATTTTTCTTTTACTGATGGATCAAACACACATAAATGCGTGCAGGATGGTTACTGTGTGGTGTTTTTTGTGTGTGTGTGTGTATGTGGTGTTTTTATTTATTTGTTGTCCTGGCTTGTTGGCTTGGTGTTTTGTTTGTTTTGTTTTTAACGATTGGATTTTACTGAGGGAAACCTTTTATAAAAACTGTCACTGCAGTTTCTCTGTTGCCTATGGGGGTCTCATCTGAATTCCTTGATCTCGATAAATGATTTCACTAAAAACCCTGCAAATGACCTAACTCAGACTTGCATTTGGTGGACGCTTTTTGTTTTCCCTTCATTAAAGACATTTAAAAACATAAACCCAATTGAAATGGAATATTTCAGCAAGTGATAAAACTAAGTTTCACATCAGAATTTTTAGGAAGTGGTCGTGGCTGTGGCTTTTAGTAGAGAGAACTGAAAATATAAAATAAACCTTCACAGGGTCTGAGTTGAAATATTCTATACTTCTCCGATATTTTTAAGGAAGAAAAAAAATTCCCCAATCCACATTCCCCCCCGTCTCCTCTGGCTTCAAGCTCTGGCCTCGTGCTCATCCAACCTCCCTTCTTCACTCTTTGCTGGTGGGAGTCCTCATCTCCAGGCTTTGCAAGCCCCAGTCCGGCTAATGAATCAACATCGTTCTGTCTGTGGCGCCCCATACACTTTGGAGACAGTGGTCAGCTTCAAAGTTTGCAGAATTGTCCAGTCCGGTTTTGTGAACGATAGTAGTGGGACCACATTGTCGGGGTGAGGGGTGAGACAATGGCGCATCTCTGACATCACCAAGCACAAGAAGCTCTGTCTCCAGCTGTACAAACAGCACAGGAAATGGATTTTTTTCCCTTCGTGTTATTTTTTGTCTATTAAAATTATGCAAACCCGGCAAACACAACAATTGCTTTGTTAAGTCTCCGAAACGTCTAACGATTCATTTCCCAAATAAGGAGCCTGCGGTGCCTTTGATGCTGAGGATGGTTAATCCCAAATGTGGAGAACTAATAAAATAATCCAAAAAAAGCCCCCAGCAGTGTTGATAAATTTCAATGATCTCTTGCTCTCTCTCCCAGGATTGGACGAGGCGGGATGGGGCTACCTTCAAGTAGTACTTGAGTCGGAGCTGCATTTTCTCTTCCCTGGGCCCCTGTGGCTGAATCGCCTTAGCGGGGCTGGGGTTTGGAGGTGCTTGGGGCCAGAGGAGACAAAGCAGACCTGCTTCACAAAGGCAAGGGAGCCAAAGAAAGCAAAATTGAATCTCTAGCACCCTGCTCCTGAGTAAACAGACAAAACTAATGGGTCTGCCATTTCTCCTCCCATCCAATTACTGGGCTCCAGTACAGAGAATATGGCAACATCAGCTCACACAAATTCTAATACTCTTAATCCCTTCCATACATATAAATCTCACATCCACCCACATGACTTCATTACCAAAGCCACCCAGGCAGGCGGTGTGAAGGAATGGGCCCACCAGCTGCAGAAACCTGCCTTCTTCAAGTTTTAATCAGCTAATGAGGGGTATGCAAATGAAAAGCTTATGGGATTACGGCTTGTCCGACAGCGGTTCACCCTGAGTGATGGAGGACTAATACAGGTGTTAGTAAACGGGTTATTAGGCCCGGCCTAATTTAGGCCTATTCATGCTGGCTTGCACTCTTAGCCTAACCGTTTGTCCTCCTGCTGGGGTCTCAGCAGGAGCCATCTTTAGGCCTGTGGTGGGTCTGATGTGAACTCCTACTAAAGATATGAAGTTAATAAATCCGGCTCTTGGGTGTTTAGGCATACACAGCAACACAAGAGCGGTCTCTGGTAGAGGCTTTTCTTTCTTCTGCACAGGGGGAAGGGCCTGAGAAACGGCTGTGAAGCACTGAGAGGAAATTTTATCCAACATGATTCACTGCTTATTACTGCTTTTCCATACACCATCAGGCAAATGCTATCTGGGAGTTGCACCTGGCCCATCATTTGTTTTTTTTTCTTGTGACGCAACGCAATGACTTGGTTTCCCGTCTCCAGAGGGATGTACCCTGTACAGCCTATCTGCAGAATGTGCAGCTGAGGACAGGAGTCAGAGGCCGCCTGGTTTCAACTGGGCAGTTTCCTTGGAGAGGTCACTACCATACAGGGTCAGATGCCCAGCTCTGCCAGCCTAAAGCCTAATATGGTCCATACTCCTCCTCTGCAATTCTGAAATCCGCAAAGCTCAGAAAATCAAAGGTTGTTTTTTTTTTCCTTAATAATTCATCTGACAGCAAAGCCTAGCATGAACTGATGCAAGGCTTCTTATAATCTTTCTATCCCATCAAGTGTCAGTGTTTATATATTTTTTTGCCAAAATGTTAATATGTCTGATTATGAGGTGCTGCTGAGGGTTTTATGTAATGTTAGTATATGTTTGATATTATTGTTCTCAAATTAAAAAAAAAAATCTGAAACATAACTGGCCCAAGGGTTTCAGGAAAGGAGTTATAGAACTGAATAACCAGTTAATCCAGAGACAATCAAGATTCTACTTGATTATCTACTTGATTTTGACAGTCAAAAAAACTACTTTAGGGCTTCCCTCGTGGCGCAGTGGTTGAGAGTCCGCCTGCCGATGCAGGGGACACGGGTTCGTGCCCCGGTCCGGGAAGATCCCACATGCCGCGGAGCGGCTGGGCCCGTGAGCCATGGCCGCTGAGCCTGCGCGTCCAGAGCCTGTGCTCCGCAACGGGAGAGGCCACAGCAGTGAGAGGCCCGCATACCGCAAAAAACAACAACTACTTTGTAAACCCCACGTAAAAGAGGAAACATTTTCCAATGACTAGGATACTGGTAATAAGTACAGGTTAGCCTCTTTCTAGTCATTAAGTTACCTGTGAAAGCAAAATAGTAATCAGAAGTTAGAGGATAAAGGCTTCCCTGGTGGCTCAGTGGTTAAGAATCTGCCTGCCAATGCAGGGGACACGGGTTCAAGCCGTGGTCCAGGAAGATCCCACATGCCGCAGAGCAACTAAGCCTGTGCGCCACAACTGCTGAGCCTGCGAGCCACAACTACTGAAGCCTGCGCGCCTAGAGCCGGTACTCTGAAACGAGAGAAGCAACCGCAATGAGAAGCCCACGCACCGCAACTAGAGAAAGCCCACACACAGCATGAAGACCCAAAGCAGCCAAAAAAAAAAAAAGAGGATAAGCATAGAATAATTCAAACAAACAACAGTAACAGTAGCTAATATTCATAAAGTATTTAGTATGTGCCAGGCTTTGCAACACTGCGTGATTTGGCACACACCAAAATCTCCAAAGCAGGTACTATTATGATTCCTATTTTACAAATGGAGAAACCGAGACTCAAAGAGGTAATCTCCCGATAGCCTGCAAGTATCTTGAGAGAGAGTTCATCCAGGTTCAGGTAAAACATAATCAATTCTAGTTACCTCGCAGCAGAATTCCAAATTCTTGTACCAGAACACTCTCACTTTACCTCTCTCCCTGGGATGCCGTAGCAGAAACATTGACCAATTACGGATAACTTCTGTTTCTGAATGTTATTTGGCCTCATTATTTCCTCATGACCATTGACTACTTTCACTTTCTTTTCCATTATTCTCACTTTTCTGAGAATACAACCTTCAGCACTTCAGGTTTACCATCTTGTGGAGCTTTCCTCTTCCTTCCTTTCCCATGATTATTTATGTGTGTGTGTGCTTATAAGGTATCTTGAGATTAGAATTCCAGGCTTAATTTATCCTCGTGTCTCCAATAGTGACTAGTACAGTGCTTGAAACATGGAATTCATTCACAAGATACTTAATGAACATCTGTTGTAAGCCAGATGCTGGGAAGACAGCATGGATGAAGAAATAGATGAGGTGGAATTAATTAACATTTATTGAGTATTTACTGTTTTCATTCCTAGACAAATACTAACCTGTTTAATTCTTCCAAAAATCCTTGGAAGAAAGAGCTAACGTGATTTCAACTCTGATTGTAAAGCCGGAAGAGGTGAAATGAATTGCCCCACATCAAAGAGTTAGCGTGTAGCAAAATTGGGATCAGAATTTAGGCAATTCAGCACACAGTACCTGTGTGCTAAACTATTTTGCCAGGTTGCCACCCTACAGGAAATAGTCTCTAGAGATGTCCGCAGACTCATGAGGAAAACTAACCTGTAAAACAATTACAATTCAGTATAACCAGTGTAGAATGCTAAATAGTGAGAACACAGAGGAGAGGTTGACTGCCTGGAGAACCTGGGAAAGCCTCCTGGAGGAGGTGGCATCAATAGATTGACTGATTCATTTACTCTTGTTTATTAACAGGTTTTCATTAAATACATACATGTGGCAGGAACAAGGCAAGACACTGATTCACAAAGAAGTAGGGACACAGATAGTGGTGTGTTGGTAGATGGTTAACAATCGCCTTTCCAGAAGAGGAAAAAAAGACCGCAGTTTGTAATGTCTGATGACTTCTGTGCATTAAACAGTCCTGCCTGGCTGATAACACAGAGCCAACATGACATCAACCCCCTTGCAAAAATTCCTGTAAAGTTAACAGTCAGCTCTTGCAAGCCAATGCAAGCTGGCTCCAGCACACCCCTGGACATGAGAGCATGAGGCCTTGCGCTCAGGTTAATTACAGTCCAGTGCAGTAGCTCTCACAGGGGGTCTGTGAGGTCAAAACTATTTTCATTTTATACTAAGATGCTATTTGCCATTTTTCACTATGTCGACATTTGTATTGATGGTGCAAAAACAATACTGATAAAACTGGAGGCTTAGCGTGAATCAAGGCCTGGCACTGCTAGTACAGCCTTTCTTCAACACTGCACACTTGCAGGGAAACAAAAAATTCCAAGTTCTTTTAAGGATTTCCTTGATGAAGCAGTTAAAATTATTAATGATTAAATATTGATCGTTGAATACATGTCTTTTTAGCATTCTGTGTGATGACCTGGGAAGTAATAAATAAAGCAGTTCTTCATGCCAAAGCATGATTACCTCAAGGCAAAGCATTGTGTGATTGTTCAAGTTGTGAGCTGAACTAGCTGCTTTTTCGTGAAACACAGTTTTCACTTGAAAGAGCAACTGACAGACAAACTATGCTTACGCAAACTGGAATATTTGACAGACATTTTCTTGCAAATGAATGAGGTGCGCCTGTCGCTTCAAGGGAAACAACTGACAGTACTTGTTAATGATAAAATTTGAGATTTCAAGCAAAAATTACAATTTCAGAAAACTGTATGCCCCCCATCATGAATTTGACATAGCCCAATAAAAAGACCTCTTCAGTGAGATTAGGGGTGATATTAGTGAAAATGACATTTCAATATTGTATAATGAAATGTGTCAACATTTGAAAGATCTGCTTCACTTAGTGAATCAGTATTTTCCAAACGACCGATGCTGATGTTAGAAAATCAGACATGGATAAAAGATCCATTCAGAGCATCAGGTAGACCAATGGGTTTTAATTTAACAGAGTATGAAGATTCCATTGAAATGGTTTCAAATTCCACATTGCAACTAACCTTTCAGAAATCACCATTTGTCTAGTTTGGGCATAATGTCAAAGAATAAAATCCACAGTTATCTGAAAAGGTTATTACTTTTTTTCCAACTACATACGTACCGGTGAGGCCAAATTTTCTTCATGTACTTCAACCAAAAATAACATATCTAAACAGATTCAAGGCAGAGGCAGGTATGAGAATTCTGCTGTCTTCTGCTAAGCTAGACACTAAAGGGATTTGCAAAAACATACCAAATATGTTTTGTCTTGGAAAATAGTTATTTTTCATAAAACACATAATTTATATTGTTGTTTTTAATGAGCTAATAAATATTTTTAAAACTTTTTAGTTTTATTTTTTTACCACTATAAATATCAAGAAATATAACCCTCATAAACAAAAACCTTTGGAATTTCTCAGTAATTTGTAAGAATGTACAGGGGTCCTGAGAACAAGAAGTTTGAGAACTGCTGGTCTAATAGAACATTATTATTTGTTTTGAAGAATGAGTAAGAGTTTGCCTGTTGGAGATGATGGGAGGGGGAAGCCAAACAGGCTATGTGAGGCCAAAGGGGCATGTGCTTGGGTTACCATAAGAGGGTCAGCATGCCTGGATTCGAGATATGTGGGCAAGAGGGGATCGATGGGGGCAAGGGACAGCTTGTGAAGCTGCAGAAGCAGGCAGGAGGCTTGTTTGCCTGCCTAGGAGTTTGTATTTATTTGGGGGGCACCAGGAGCCACAGGAAGTCTTTAAGCAGGGTCATGATCTGATCTGATCTGCAATTTAGAAAGGTCACTCAGGCCCCTGGGGTCTGTAGCATATTTATCCAGGGGTCAAAGGCTAATGAGTGAGAGCCCAACTCCAGGATTTTTGTTCAGCTGGCACTGTGTTTCAAAAGTTTGGAATTTGATATCCAGATTGTTCCAGGCCCCACCATTCCCTTTTTTTTTGTTTTGTTTTGTTTTTTGCGGTACACGGGCCTCTCACTGTTGTGGCCTCTCCCGTTGCGAAGCACAGGCTCCGGACGCGCAGGCTCAGCGGCCATGGCTCACGGGCCCAGCTGCTCTGCAGCATGTGGGATCTTCCCAGACCGGGGCACGAACCCGTGTCCCCTGCATCGGCAGGCGGACTCTCAACCACTGCGCCACCAGGGAAGCCCCCACCATTCTCTTTTGTCTTACACTCCCCTAATCCCCATATTTATGCTATCTTCTTAGTCCTCATGGTGGTGTGAACTTGAGAACACTACCAGAAGGGGTGCACTCTCTTGACTGGACAAAACTGGGGACTTCTCAGTGCTTCGTGAGGATCCTCTTTGGCCAGGACCTTCGAAATGCAACTGATATTTGGCACACACAGAAAGAAAAGAAGAAGCCTTTATGTAATGAGTAAAATCAGGCTTAGAAAATTTTAAATCTCTAATTTTTAGATTTCTCTGATTTTCTTTTAGTGGGAAAAAAGGGCTCTTACATGTTACAACTTGATTTTCTACAAACTGTCTCTTCTGGAAAATAGCAAATTTATATGCCCATTATGGAAAGAGGTATCTCTTATCCTCCTGAGGACAATCTTACAATAAGCTGGACTTTAAAACATTTTTAACTTGTCACTTATTTTCCAAGGAATATTGTGATATAATCAAAAACTGAGAGAGAGAGAAAGGAAAAAAAAAATCACCTCTAATCCCCCCTCAATACAGTTTTTATTATTTTTTCATGGTCTCTCTCAAAGTTGGCCCACAAGCATCCACAATTATAACACACTTGTTGTCATAGCATAAAAATAATTTTATATTCTACCCTTTTCATTAAGGCAAGGAGAAAAATGGACATAACCGACTTCTGTTTGCACTTCCTTCTGTACACTGAGTAATTGCCACTACCACTACCAGCACCCTCCTCCCCACAAATTTACCTTTCAACTAGATCCATACACTTAATTTTTAAAATTTTGTAGTTTACAGGGTTTGGAGGTAGTTTCATGTACAGTAACTTTGGTTTTAATTTTTTTCTGGCCAATCATTGTAAAATCAGGTTAAATTCCTACTTGATTGGTACCAGGTTCATATGGATTTGCTAATGTGATCCTTTGCATTCTGTCTCTGCCAACATCTTCAGAATTCAGCAAGGTGATATGAGAGTTCTGGCTCTGGATAAATTTGACCAGGGGTCTCTTCGGAGTATGTTGTACAAATGCCTAAAGAAATACTCTTCTCTTCATTCAAAATACCATTTTCCGGATTCATGATCTCATTGCTATAGAATTGCTATTGAATAACAACGTAGCCAAAGTCAATGCTTAAGTGCTTCCCAGGATGAATGAAGACAATTTTTCTGGCCTTGGAATGTGTGGGTTTGGGGGGTGGGGGTGGGCAGGTGTCCAATGAGTTTCTTTCCTCGTACTCTGAAATTATCTCCTTCTTACTGCCCTTGCCTCAAGCCTAGTTTTTACTGAAAAATTCACTGCCCTTAAAAGTAAAAGAGTTATTTAAAGTATCTGGATGTCAGTGTAACAGGCAACCACTTGTACTTCTTGGTGGTTCTGTTTCTCTCAGTGGAAAAGTAATTCCAAATGAAAGTTACTGAACAAGGAGTCGTGCCAATATGATGTTGGTTCTCAGAACACAAAACGAGCTTCAGTGTTTTTTATCTATAATTGTCTCCTTGAAATAGGGGAAAAATTTTAAACTTTTTGGTTCCCTTGGAGAAGAGAGGACCTAACTAAATTTCCTGAATTCTTCCACACAAAAGTCTTTTTTTGTTCCCTAAATACTTTTGCTGTTGGAAATAAAGAATTCGGCAGACTAAGTCCTTCAGCAAATGTTTCAGACACCTAATTTGGGCCAACACCTTGTCCTGGGATTGGCCTGTTAACCTTTCACCCTTTACCCAGCCTGCTATGGGGCAGTGATCCTCTTAGAATCCTCCCCAGACAAGGCTACAACGTGGGATGCTTAAGTCTGTTTAACCTGGGGATTTGGGGAGGCAGCTTTTCCACACTGCATTGTTCATCATCTCCATTTGTTTTCTATAGTTCCTCCCAATTAGTTGGCCAGGACTTTGAAAACACATGTGATTTCTAAGGCCTTGTAAGCCATTCCTCTATTTTGAGTGGGAGAAACAAGAGTAGCTTCATGATTTATAAGATGTCATTATGCTTACATGCTTAAACATAGTCCATAAAGAAATAGGTGTCCCACATATTACAACATATGTGAATAATAACTGATGTCTCCAACATGCTTTAGAATTTACAAACTATTTTCTATGTCTAATTTCTTTAGTTCCTTACAATAAACGTGTGGAGTAGGTGGCAATTATAAATGCCCATTTTACAGATGAGCAAACTGAAGTTGAGGGAAGTAAAGGACATTTCCAAAGTTGCTTGGTTAGATGAAACTGATTTTATGTCATGTTTCCATTTGTTTTTTTCTCCCAACTGAATAATAAGCTTTAAAATTTTATTTATTTATTTTTATTTTATTTATTTTTTGGCTGCATCGGGTCTTAGTTGCATAATGTGGATCTTCGTTGCGGCATGCAGGATCTTTCGTTGTGCAAGGGCTCTTCGTTTCGTTACGCAGGCTTCTCTCTAGTTGTGGCATGCAGGCTCCAGAGTGCGTGGGCTCTGTAGTTTGCAGCGTGCAGGCTCAGTAGTCGTGGCATGCGGGCTTAGTTGCATGTGAGATCTTAGTTCCGCGACCAGGAATTGAACCCACGTTCCCTGCATTGGAACGTGGATTCTTTACCACTGGACCACCAGGGAAGTCTCCCTAAGCTTTTTAAATA
This sequence comes from Pseudorca crassidens, assembly GCF_039906515.1. Lineage (NCBI taxonomy): Eukaryota > Metazoa > Chordata > Mammalia > Artiodactyla > Delphinidae > Pseudorca > Pseudorca crassidens. Next base: position 36,173,258 of record NC_090304.1, on the reverse strand, counting down.
TAAATAATTTGCTTTTTCATTTGATTGACTCATTTTTATTAGTAAAGAACAACTAACCAGGGAAAGAAAAAACTTCCCATAAGTCTCCTGTTCTCACAATATAGAGTTGGCAAGAGCAAAGAAAAAGAAAAGAAAACGAAAGCATCGGAGCCAAATAGAAAATCTAAAACGACGATTTAGTGCATTTGAGAACTTCTGTGTTCAAGGGTGCTTATTATAGCAAAGCTTATCATCATAAAAACAAAAATAAAATAAAACTGGAAGTATTCATTAATAGTGGTATATGGCAAATAAATGAGTACATCAACTCTATAGAATATTTTTCAGCCCCTAAAGAAAGTTGTATCTTTATCTCTTAACTCAGATGGCCATGATGTGTTTAGTAAATGAAAAAAAACAGAGAAATGAATCTGGTGTGATATATTTTTACTATTTAAAACTTTACGTGTGTGTGTGTGTGTATCTGTATGTACTGTGAAGACATGCACCACTCTTAGGGTCATATTGGTAAATAATACGAACTTCTTAATAGTTTTAGGTAGGAAAAGTTAGCTACTCCCCTACAATCTCACTACTAGGCTGTAATAAAAGCAAGTGTCTGACTTATTTATTTATTATTAGCAAACAAACACAAACAGGTCACATCACCACTTCTGGAAAATTAATTAGGTCCAGCTCTGACCTCTAGTTGCTTTATTCACTGCCTTGCACAGCAGGTTCCCTTGAGCCAGATGTGACAATACTGCAGGGGCAGGATTCTATTTCCCTTATGGTCTTTCAGGCCATCAGAAATCCCCCAAAACAAACTAGACGGTACCCTTTAGGATCAGGCCTCAGACACCATCCCTAAGGGAGCAGGCTATAGCCCTTACTGGAGTCTTAAACCCTATCCATGCAAGGAAGTGGAGTGTCTGTAAAAGAGTTTAAATAAGCCATATATAATTGAATACTACCAGTTTCACCAATGAGAGCCCATTTTAACATCTATCATGCTAAAAAGCTACTCATTTCACCTGTGAAAATCCCATTTCTGACATTCACTATATAATCAACCAAATGTCCTTGTATCCTTCAAAGATGAAGATTGCTGAAGCAGTTATAGTAGCCACATCTGGATCAGGGCAACTGACTGTTCTTGGCTTGTGACTTAAACCAACACACACACACATAATACCACACTGTCTGGATCCAAGCATTTCAAAACAATTTAGCTACATCATAACTGTTTCATAGAGAGGAAGAGGAAGATTCCACACAAAAGCAATGTATATTTGTTGGGTAGAAATGGAATGAGAATGGAGATAGAGAATATTAACTTATTCTTTATAGACCTTTATATTATTTCATATAACACAACAAGCTCATATTATTTTTGTACTTTAAAAATCTTAGAAACATATTTAAAAGGAGGCAGTGGGCTTCCCTGGTGGCGCAGAGGTTGAGAGTCCGCCTGCCGATGCAGGGGACACAGGTTCGTGCCCCGATCCGAGAAGATCCCACATGCCGCGGAGCGGCTGCGCCCGTGAGCCGTGGCCGCTGAGCCTGCGCGTCCGGAGCCTGTGCTCCGCAACGGGAGAGTCCACAACCGTGAGAGGCCCGCGTACCGCAAAAAAAAAAAAAAAAAAAAAAAGGAGGCAGTAACTTTACAAAAGAAAAAGCGAGATTGCCTTTGCTCATGCTCTTCTTTCCACGTGAAACACCTCCCTTGCCTTTTACATTACCAGGGGTCTCTTTCTGCTCCAGTTCTCAGTTTAGACCCTACATCCTTTGGGAAGCTTTTTTAAAAAAAAATAAATTTATTTATTTATTTATTTTTGGCTGCGTTGAGTCTTTGTTGCTGCGCACGGGCTTTCTCTAGTCGAGGCGAGCAGGGAGCTACTCTTTGTTGCAGTGCGCAGGCTTTTCATTGCAGTGGCTTCTCTCGTTGCGGAGCACAGGCTCTAGGCGCTCGGGCTTCAGTAGTTGTGGCTCACAGGCTCTAGAGCACAGGCTCAGTAGTTGTGGCGCACGGGCTTAGTTGCTCCGTGACATGTGGTATCTTCCCGGACCAGGGCTTGAACCCGTGTCCCTTGCATTGGCAGGCAGATTCTTAACCACTGCACCACCAGGGAAGCCCAATGAGAAGCTTTTTCTAACTGCTCCAGACAGTCACAAACTTGTTCTTTATGCTCCTGTCGCACCCTAGCCATTTCCTAGCAGAACACTCATAACAATTCCTATTTGTCTGTTTCTTTTGCTAGATTATACATTTTATGAGAGCAGGAAGTTGGCCTTATTTGGTACTGTGTCTCCTAACACCATGCCTAGCAATAGTAGGCTCTTGACGAGTATGTGCTGAATTTATGAAAGAAAGAATGGATGAATGAATGAGTGAATGTCAAGGCATAGAATTTAGTATTTTTGTTGGACTTCTACCTTCACAATGTTTATGAAACAGGCCCAATAGGATTTCAAGCTTTCTTGCTCAACTAGTTTCTTACCATCATTTCATGAGAGAAGATATAGGTCACCAGCGTAATTTTCAATACCAACATTTGCATTCTATAAGGAGGGAGTAAAAATCTCCTCCTATAATAAATGGTCAGGCAGATCAGTGGTGGAAATTACACTACTCCAGACCTATAGTTCGAGTCTTGGTCTCACCGTTCATTAAATGTGAAATTTTGGAAGAGACATTGAACCACTCACTCTGAGTTTCAATTCCATCATCACTTGTAAAATGGAATAAAAATTGCTACTGCAAAGGTTTATGGTAGGGATCATATGAAATAATATATGCGAAAACACTCTGTTAACTATAAAGTGAGTGGTACAAATGTATTTTTGATTATAATGAAGGTAGAATGAAGTTTCGCTTTTCCTTCTGGAAGATTAAGGTTTATCCATTGTTAGGGCCTAGACACACCACATTAATCTTTTGGGCACATCAGAAGGGAAGAATAATAGAATCATAAAATAGTAGCATCTGAAGAGATCACAAAATCCTAGTTAACCCTCCCCATTTTGTAGCCAGGAAAACCAAGGTCCAGATAAATTGTATGGCTTTACTCAGGCCACAGGGCAAGGTGGTTCAACTGAGGTCATCATATCCAAAGGATCATCTTAGCATCTTTTTCCAGTTTACTTTTTTTGTGCTGCAAAAAGAAACTCATTTCAGGCAGAACTTGCCTTGCTTTGACAGAAAGAAATACTCTTAATCCCAGGCACGACACAAAGACTTCTTTGAGGAATTTACTCATGTGTTGAGCAGTGAATTCAATTATTGCAATGACAAATGCAAATTTCCCTGAAAAAACTGTGTCATCTGTTGGCCAATTCATAAATGAATCTTACTGCGCAGTCTTCATGAGCTTGTGCAAGTCTTATGCAATGCCAGTGAAACAAATATTAACAACTAAAAGACCCACAGAAACTCTAAAGTCTGACACAATAAAAAGAAAGACTATGAACCACAAACCTTGCCTTCCCATTGATTTTGTGTTTGCAGGAATTGTTTTGGGAAGAGAGCTTCGGGTTTTGTTTTTAGTATGGAGATAATAATGATCCCTTCCATTTCTGAAGGCCTTCAGAATTTTCAAAGAGAGATCACACACATTCTCACTTTGATCCTCACAACAGCCCTGTGATGGAAGCATGCAATTTTCTAAGAAGGTCCACTTAGGTTTTTCAACTGATCTCCTCTTTTGTTTCAGGCATATTGCAACTCAAGGGGCTACAAGTCTCAAGTGCAAAGAGTCAGAATAATTCAGAAAGACAAACATAATGGTTGAGTATTTCTGAAGGAGCTGTGTGTGTGTGAGTGTGTGTATTTATGTGAATGATAAAGAACTAATAACAAGAAAATGTGAGAGTGGTGTGGCAAATAAGAATTCCAGTAGCCTATGGGTCTAGAATACCTACAGTAACTGGATTTACTGTTTTAAATTTTCTGTTTATATGCTTCTCTTAAGATAAGGCTAAAGACTTCGTAGCTTCAACTTTTGGGAATTTTTAAGTTTGTCGTGGCAGTGGTAGTTGTGGTGGGATCACTTGTTTAGTAACTGACATCACCAGCTGTGTGATAGCAACTTTTGGGACAATATACTATGGCCTCTGGTGTCAGACTCCCTGAGTTCAAATCCTACATACAAAACTTATTAGTTGTATGGATATTGGGAAAATTGAATGAGTTAGTATATATAAAGTGCTGAGAACAATGTCTGATACAAAGTAAGTACTGTACACTCAGCCCTCTGTATCCGCAGGTTCCGCATCTTCAGATTTAACCAACCACAGATCAAGAATATTAAAAAAATTTTTTTCATGAAGTTCCAAAATGCAAAACCTAAACTTGCCATGCACCGGCAACTATTTACATAGCATTTACATTGTACTGAGTATTATAAGGAGTCTAGAGATGGTTTAAAGTGTACAGGAGGATGTGCATAGGTTATATACAATACTATGTCATTTATATAAGGGACTTGAGCATCCAGGGGAGGACTGTATGTGTGTGCTAACATCTGCATTGTTTCTGAATTTGTGTCCTCAGCCTCTCCTGTCACTAGGTATTAGAATGCTAGGTGTGTGTGTTATGATGTACAAGGCTTCATAGCTTGGGATCAGTATTTTCTGAACCTTTTCACACAAAATTGGTGTGAAAGTATTTTGCAACTTGGTTTGGAATTTCTTACACAGGGATTAGGAGTCCTGGCTTGAGAGCCAGACTACATGCACAGAGTTTCTCCTCTACTACCTTCAAAGCTATGTGATCTTGGGCAGGTTATTGAATCTTCCTGGAGCTGAGTATAATAACGGTACCTATTTCATTGGGTTGTTTTGAGGACTAAATGAGGTAATATATTCAAAGTGCTTACCGAAGTGGCTGCCAAATTGTTACGGAATTACTCTTAGACAGCCTGGGAGAAGGAGGAAGAGAAGTATACTTGTACTCAGAAACTAAACTTCCATTTTTTAAAAAAGGGAATCCAAAGAATAGCTAAAGTGTAACAGGGGCTTACTGTTTGTGCTGAGTCTTATACTAAACTCTATATGTGCATTAGCTCATTTAATTATATAATTATAATAGTATACATATCTATATATAATAATATATATTATTGATATATATTGTACATATACCTCTGTGACACAATTTTGAGATCATTTTTTCCTCTGGCCAATCATTGTCAGCAGGCCTGGACTTACTGACACTTTAGTAAGAATGCTAAAATAGTGAGAACTGTGTTAGCTTCTACAGCAGTTCTCATCAAGACAGCGGAGGCTGCATCCTATGGTCCTCTGGTGAGGAAGGGCATCATGCTTCCATAGTCAACAGTGTGTTCACTTAGTATCCCTCCCTTCCTCACTGGTTCAGTGGAAAAAATACAGATGGAGAATGAAAATAAGAATTTCTCATTTTAGTTGGTAATATATCTTGGACTGAATCCTCGAGAAGTTTGTGAGTTAGAATCTCTGGTGTCCTTTGAGAGCTAAAACTGACTTTAAGTGGGTAAACTGCTAGCCTGGAGAACGGTTTGATTTTTTGAAGGCATTACTCATTCTTTTGCTATGAAGCGCATCCTGGGTTGTTTGTATGCCTGTTATAGGTGATATTGTATATTTAATATTTTTAATTAAATATAGTAGATTTACAATATTGTGTTAGTTTCAGGTGTACAGCAAAGTGATTCAGTTATATGTATATATATTCAGTTATATGTATATATGTATATATATTTTTCAGATTATTTCCCATTCTAGGTTATTACACGATATTGTTATACAGTGATAGACAGTAAATTCTTGTTGCTTAGATATAGCAGTAGTATAGTAGTTTGTATTTGTTAATTCCATACTCCTAATTTATCCCCCCGCTTCCCTTTTGGTAACCATAAGTTTTTGTGTATTTAATTTAATAGATAGATATTATGAAAAATTTGACATAAGCTTTATGCTTCATTTTCACAACCAAAGTGAAATACATAAAGCAGATGATTTGGGGCAGAAATTATCTAGATCAGCACTACAATAATAGAAACGTTCCATACCTGCAATGTCTTCTATGGTTGTCACCAGCCACATGTGGCTGTTGAGTACTTGAAATGTGACTAGTGCAGCTGAGGTATTAAATTTTTAATTTTATTTATTTTAAACTTAATTTTAAATAGCCAGGTAGCACTATTATTTGTGATACTATGGCTGATTCTTTTAAGGTCTGACCACTGAGAACATCCGAGAGCAGTGAAAGGGCTGGAAGAAGCAAAGCCCCAAAGCAATAGCAATAGCAAATGGCAATCCGGTGCCCAGATCTTGGCTCCTAAATACCATTCTCTATGAAAAGGAACCAGAGCTCCTTTGAGAAATGACTGATTTAAGGGCTGGACGAGGAAAATGTAAGATGAGCCTGGAACACCTTATTGAATCAGAAAGCAAAGATGTGTTCAAAGAATAATGGAGACATGATGAAAAGACACAAGAGTTCTGGTTTTGGTCGGGATGGAATAAGCATACTATACTCTATTGCCTTCTCTGACTACAACTAAAAATCCTGGATAGAATGTGTAAAGCAACTACCAGAGGACTCCGGGAGGGGGATCAGAGCAGGAGGCCGGGTAGGAAACCCAGTCCTTGAGGGACAACCCAGCAGTGAGCTTCCTGGATTGCTGCTCTTTTTCCCTCCTAGAGAGCCTGTCTCTGGCTCTAGGGCAGCCTGAAACTTACAACTACCAGCCGGTACAGACAGAAAAGGCTTTGAGGAAAGCTCATGCTTTCTAGCCTGAGGACTTGGAGGAGGAAATCCTGCGGGACAGAGGTCTTTTAACTGTCCCTGGCTTACTCCAGGTGACAGCCAGCAAGGAAACAGCAGACCTCCCCTCCCCATCAGTAACAACAGCAGCAGTGGAAGTGGCCCACGTAGGGTGAAGCTCTGGGGATTCTCCCCACCCTCTACGGGGTGAGCTCCAGCAATGAAGGGGCATCCCTTTCCCAACATTAGCGTGGTGGAGGTGGCCGCTACAGGGCTGAGCCCTTGTGAGTTTCTGATATATACCAGGTGCAACAAAGGGACATTATTGGGATACTCTTTTTGCTGTGGTCATTCAAGATGGTTGTATCTGCTTGAGTTGGAAAATATGAATCCCTTATCAACCCTATTGATAGGACAAACAAAGGAGAGAGACAATACAGAATAGAAAATAATATTCTTCCCTCCTGCTGTGGACTCCCTATCTGGCTCTGTTGTAGACAGCCATTGGCTGAGATGCAGCCTGGAGGCAAGAAAGCATCAGCCGTTTCCCACCTCAGGCTTTTACTTTGCTTAGCAGAGGCCAAAGTGGTACCTAATGATCAGAATGGGAATTAGTTAAAGTGGCAAGACTGTTGCTAAGCGACAGAAACCGCAAGAGTGGTGTCTACATTTGAGGATCATGAACAAGATTTCTGGCTTTGGACCTTAGTCCACTGACACTAACAGATTAACAGTTAACTGTGGTTTTAAGGATTGCTTTTGCCAGAGAGGTCCCAAGCTTACAAAATAAGGTCTTGAAATCGATCAGCTTTTTTTTTTTTTTTTTTTGCAATCCCTAGATGCCAGAGCTCAAACTAATAAGAGAGAACTGCTAAAGCAATATAGCCTTCAGAATAGGAATTCCACTAGAAAATACTTCCCTGGAGTGGCCATGAGGCAAAGGACAATTGGGTTTCTGTCACTTGCAGCTTAAAAAGCCTTTACTAGTACAGACAGAACGTTGGTTCTCTTTTTTCCTGGCAAGTTGTCTCAAGATGTCTTGTGTATATACTTTTCTCATATATTCCCAGTCCCAGTATCCCCTCCTTGGGTCATCCTTCCAAGTTTACCCCAGCCCTGAGAGTAGAACTGAAAGCAGACTAGAAGGTGAAACTCTGTTCTCTTTGTACCCAGCTGACATCTTGATGTCCCAAGCCTGGCCTGGCACCTTTTTCCCACTCCAAGAAATACCCCAGCTTTGAGAAACATCATCACTGCCAATGGTAACTTACGTATTATGTGTAAAATGAAAGTTTGAACTAGATGAGTTTTCAAATTTTTTCCAGATTCCTCTGGGGCGTGGGACTCGGGCATCTCATTAACTACAGTGCACCCTATTTAAGGAGCCATGGCATATGAATGGGTCCCTCTAATTCCCTGGCACAAAGCCATGCTTGTAGTAGGTTTCTTAGTGACTATTCCATTGATTACTAATCTGGGGCAAAGCCAACACAGCTAAAGCTTTCTCCATATAGGTTCATTTTGTCTTACAGTTCTTGCCTTGGGCTGTTGTAGTCTTTTGATGAAGGTCTTAAATTAACAAGCTCATTTCACATCTAGAACTAAGACAACCCTTCCTGTTCTCCCCATTCCAAATGAGGGCAATTTCATCCCTATCACTCCCAGATCCCTCGCCCCCAAAAGCTCAGATACCAATTAGCCTCCATTGGAGATTAATAAACAATACAATAATGACAGATAAAAAGACTAATTCTGTGGCCGAGAGAATCACTTTAATTAATTTAATCCTGGCTGAAAGATCAGCTGTGCTCAGGCCTGCTCACCAGCAGGGCCCATTTATCCCAGTCTGTCCCTTCCTTGAAAACCAGGGTATGCTCGGGAGCCGGCACTTAAGCAACAATGAGAAACAGATTGTACTGTCAGGCTTCATTAAAGGTCATCATTAGTATTCCAATTTGAAGACAGTTGCTCCAGCTCAACCTTTTACCAATTCTTCCCTGGCGCATTGTGAAGTTTGGTTCAGCTGTGAAACGGAAAAATTCTCCCTGGGCTCCCGGCATTGGGATGGGTATCATTTGATGCCTGTCGGCTCTGCAGCTTAAAGGGCAAATCCCCTGGGGAAGTGACGGTCCAGGACTCTATTTAAAAATCAGGTCATGTGCAGCTGCCTAGAATCCAGACATTTCAAGGAATAGAACTTTCTAGGAATCAGCCATAGCAATCAGAAATAGGATAGATTTGTCATCTTCCACAGGAGTCTATTTCCACTGTTCTTCTGCACAAAAAGCTGGAGAAGATTTTTTAATGGAACTGGCGTGAGTGACAGATAGGAATCACCATCAAAGTGGGAAATTGTTTGGGGCCTAAGGCTCCACAGACGGTCAGGAGACAGCCCTGGTAGGCCTTTAAAGGCCGCCAACCTCAGCGCACAGTCTCAGCTGGCTTTGGGGAGATAGTTTTCAGACTGCTCACTTCACACGGGATGTGAAATTTTAATTTCCTTTCTCTGCAAATTGCCAATTTTTAACTGCTTTCCCTCTGCTGAAGCAGTTTTTATTTGTGGGTGGTTGTGTGCACAGGGGTAACATTTTACATATTTTTTTTACTCTTTTTCCTAGTAGGTAGAGCCATCCTAACTAGGGTGTAAGGTGATATATCTCATTGTGGTTTTGATTTGTATTTCCCTGTTGATAGTGATGCTGCACAGTTTTTCATGTACCTGGTGGCCATTCATATATCTTCTTTGGAGAAGTGTCTATTTTCTTTGCCCATGTTTTAATCAGGTAATTTTTGTTGTTGTTGTTTAACTGTAGGCAGGTCCCACTCCTTATTTCCTCTTTGGATACTTCCATTTTGTACGTAGTCTTGGTAGAAGATAGTAGCTCTTATCCCAGGTTCCCCAGTGCCAGATTTCACCCTCCATCCCATGTACAAAAAAAGAACAGATGTGATTTCCATTTGATCAATCAGACACCTTCTCATCTTCTGCGAGCACCTAATATCTATCTAATGAACCCCCTCTTTTTCTAATATAGCCAGAATCTGTGTTTGTTGCTGCAATAAAAAATCCTAATGATACTCTCTGCAAGTTCAATTTCCAACTGCCTCTCCCCCTATAGATTTTCCTGTGAAGACAGTGGTGTATGTGTCAAATGTCTGAAGGGAAGGACACAGGGAAATGAGACTTGGCTAAACATCATGTTCATAGAATCTCAGACCTCAGTTTCTCTCTGAGTGCCTGGAATAAGAATAAATGGACTTGTACTTTCCCAAATATTGATAGTTAGCTAAAGCTAAATCACTATAGGCTGTAATTGGGAGATCTGGAATAGACTATGTCCTTTCTACCTTCCTCTTTCAGGGCTATCCAGTGATCTTTACCATGCCTGAGTTATCTGGGACATTGTTCAAGCATAAGATTCCTGGACACTCTCTCCCTACCCTATACCCCAAGATTCTGGTTCAATAGGAGAGTCTGATGAGGGTGATCTCAGGACTATATCCTGAAAAACACTGGAAGCCAGCCTGAGGATAAAGCCATTACACAAAGAAGGAAAAATTAGAGAAATTCAGAGAGAAACAAAGTTAGAGCCCCAGTCAAACTGTGCTTGAAGCTTGATCCACTATGGTTTTAAGGAAGAGAATACATTCCTTGGAGTATTTATGCCAAAATTAAAATTGGTTTTCTGTTACTTACAACTGAAAGCATCCTAACTGATATAAAAATACTTTCACCTCACACATCATATGACTGGATAATCAACACCACCCCATGAAGAAGGTTTTAGTTTTATTCCTATTTTCTGCATGATGACACCAGCTTAAAAAGCTGGAATCTTTGCTTAAATTCAAGCATTATATAGAGCCAGATGCATGAAGGTAGGTCTTATTGAGGCGGAGGGACCCTCTGTTAAGGAAAATAAAAAATTTCCCCCTATTATTACTGGATTCATGTTTCACTACCTTCCTGAAGTCTTTTCTGGAAACTGGGCCCACACCATGTTCGTTATGTGGCTACCAATTGTAAACAGATTCAGTGCTACAGACATACATTTTAATTATTCTTAAATAGTTTTTAGTGTTTCAGTATTTCTCTTCTTTCCTCCAACTCCTCATTCCCCTAAAAGATGCTCAAACAGTAATTGCTAATTGTTGTCTGGCTGAATTAAAACGAAAGGACAGGTAACCTAAAGGTAGAATAAACTGTGGTTTATTCATATGTGTGACTGAGTTCTAGTAGTTTATGACACATAGTTTGTCCTCAATAAATTTTTGCCAAATGAATGAATATCAGTCACGCCTTTCTATTACAATGCGACTCCACACCCATGACATTGGAGAATGGGCTTTTTAGTGAAACACTGAAAAACAAACAACAGGTTAATACAGGGTCTCATCTTGCTTTCAAAGAATAATGCTTTCAAATCGACAGCAATTTGTAGAGTTCCACTGGACGCCCTTAACATCAGTGCTAGTAGCGATAACCATGCGATGTTTACAACCCAACTTTCACATAACTTAACATCAGTATCTCTGCCTTGTTATACTGGACAGGACAAGAGTTTCAACACATTCAGTGCGAGTTACAGCATACTCAGACCACAGGCTAGGGCCCACATGCAAAAGGTTTAAAAATTAAGGAATCCGGGCTTCCCTGGTGGCGCAGTGGTTGAGAGTCCTCCTGCCGATGCAGGGGACACGGGTTTGTGCCCCGGTCCGGGAAGATCCCACGTGCCGCGGAGCGGCTGGGCCCGTGAGCCATGGCCGCTGAGCCTGTACTTCCGGAGCCTGTGCTCTGCAACAGGAGAGGCCACAACAGTGAGAGGCCCGCGTACAGCAAAAAAAAAAAAAAAAAAAAAAAAAATTAAGGAATCCAACCATTGCTGAAAACCAAAATTAAGATTCTTCATTTTATAATATGTGTCTACCATGTTTTAATAACATTAATAATTGAAAAATCTTATATGTTGCCTAGGTCATGAAAGTTTAAAAATCTGCCCTTAATTTGGCATTTCAACATGACAGGGTAGAGTGAAAAGTAAATTGTTTTAGACCAGAACACATAGTTCCATTTCTGGCTCTAACATTTACCTGGTATGGACCTTAGGCAAGTCATGAACCTATCGGAGACTTCTTTCCTCTTTTATAAAATGGAGATGAGTCACTGAGTCATTTTGAGTGTCCAATTATGCAATATATGATGGCAAAGTCCCTTATATATTAAATAATATCATGTCAAATGATTTGTCTGGCAAGAACAGAAAATCAATTTCAAAGCTTAAATCTAGAGAGAAGGTATTGGCTTTCATAACCCAAAAGCCCTGAGATGGATAAGGTGCCATTCTTTTCTCTACAGTCTCAGGATAGCTGCCAGCAGCACACTGGGCTACAAGACTTTCTCTTTCACATTCTGTGGGGGGGGAGGGCGGGGGGAGGAAGATGCTTCCCATATCCTCCAAACGAAAGTTCTAGGTTTTACTGTGATTGGATGGCTCCTGAGTAATGACAGAGATTAAGATTATCCAAACTGGTTTAGCTCAATCAGGGCCAACCCTAAGACCAAAGGATGAGGTCAATACCACCTAAAGTACATAGAGCTGGACATGAATGATGTTTTCCCAGAGCAAAGAATGGGAAAAAGGGAAATAAATGCTGAGTAGGCACAAATCTCTACTTCTTTGTATGAATGGCCCAGATTTACATTCTGATGGATATTAGTATCATAGCTCAGTTTGGTATACATCTGTGTATTTAATCTGTTTTACAGTTTTAAGTTATTTAAGTGGTTTAGCTGATATTTCCTTCCTTTTTGTTGTCACCTCTCAGATTACTGAGATTACTCCCATGATGCAGTCATATTACACATTTGGTTTGTAACACATGGAAGAGCTTAGAAAACTGCAAAGCACTGTGCAGATGACAGATACTTTCCTTGCTACTTTGTTTGTCACAATGGTCCTTTGACTTTGGGGTTGCTGGCTAGCATGTTAGGATCATCTGATTCTTTGGCTAGTCAAGGTCCTTGGTAACTAGATTTATTCATAAAGGATAAGCCTTATAGGTTCCAAGAAAAAACTCCTTACCCCAGCTCTTATTAGACAATCTAGCCTGAGGCTTTTCTGAAACAGGGGGCTCACTGGCTCTTAGTATAATAGTACTAGTCATTTTTGTAACAGCTTAATTCGTATGATGATTTACAGTTCACAAACTGCTTGGAAAGGGTCTGAGAGCAATGGATGGATGTTGAAATTTTGTAGATTTGGGGCCTAGGGCTCAGACCCCTGAGTGAGTGGTTTGTCTAGTGTAGACTGAGAACTGTCATAACCGAGATTCCTAATAGCATAATTATTTAAGATCTAAGCCCTAAATCTTTATTTCTTTCTAAACTTCCTAATATCACAAGGCTTAGGATGAAAGTCTGCAGCTTTATAATTATTGCACATTTTTACATACCTTAGCTCATTTGATTCTCACAACCTCCTTTGAGATAGGTAAGGATTATTAGCTTTGCTTTACAGATGAGGAAACTGAACCCCAGAAAGGATAAAGGACTTGCTGAAGGTCAAATAGGAAGTGCCAAGTCCAGGTCTTTTTTTTTTTTTTTTTTTTTTTTTTGCTGTACGCGGGCCTCTCACTGTTGTGGCCTCTCCCGTTGCGGAGCACAGGCTCCGGACGCGCAGGCTCAGCGGCCATGGCTCACGGGCCCAGCCGCTCCGCGGCATGTGGGATCTTCCTGGACCGTGGCACGAACCCGCGTCCCCTGCATTGGCAGGCGGACTCTCAACCACTGCGCCACCAGGGAAGCCCAAGTCCAGGTCTTTTGATTCTAAGTTCAGTACTCCTTCTACAACAGCATGGCGTATACATTTGGAAATTTACAGGGACCACAACAAAAATATCAGATTCACTTTGGGCTCTAGGAAAGGACTTAGACGTCTGTGTTACTAAGTTCTTAGAATCAATTAGTAAGCTAGGAATAGAATCTTCATCCTTGGGGAGTTTTACAAGTCAGAAGAATCTCCAGCCTAATACGAACAGTGGCTACAAGAAGAGCTAAATGACTTAAAGTCTCCTTCAACTCTTAAATTCTAGGATTCTGGAATCTTTATTTCAGGGGCAGATCATCATGCCAAGGGCAGATCATCATGCCATGATTACACTGTCAAGAATAACTTACCCATATTAAAGCATCTGTTTCTGACAATTAGCATGGTTTACTAACAATTAGGTCCACTTTTGAACTATGACTACAGAAGGAGCTAATGTTTTCAGGCAGTCCATCTTATCCTGGAAAAAGAGAGTAATACCAACCAAATGAATTAATGTTGACTCTGTAGAAAGTGTGTGATCCCCTCCAAGCAATTTCAAGGGAAAAGGCCATCCAATTTTAAATTGAGGAATTTGGTTTGCAGATGAAGTCATTCATCTTGTGGCCACTAACCATAGTTATCCAATTGATAACCTTCCCTCTCTTTGAATTCCAGTAGGTTTGATTTAAATCACTAGTTTTCCTACAAAGAGCACATTTTTGTTTTTTATTGTATAATCCTATATGCTAGTCCTTGCAATTCAGGTAGTTCATTCAAAAGCACAATACCTTGAAGATAGTAATTTTGATATCCATTTTTATAGCATGTTAGAAAACAGAAGGATGATTTTGTAATAAGCAGAGCTAATTAAAGCAGATGGTTTTGAAGTTACTGGAGAAAATGGTGAATCATCTCCAGTGTAACATGGATTATATATGGGGGTTATTTTTGTTGTGTTAGCATAACGAAGCTATTGCCAAAATTACATTATCTTTGAATAAATATTTGTGTTTTGGATGTTTTCTCTTAATAAGCCTATGTAATTATTTTAACACAACAAGCACGTGTTTATTTTAAAATGTAATTACTGTGTTTTCATTTCATTTCATTCCTTTACATATAGCTAGATTTGTACCAAAAAGAATATGAAACAGAGCGCTATCTTTTAATTTAAAAGATTTTAAAAATGCATATAACATAGAGTATTCAATTCAACAAAAGAAACTTAAAATATTATCAGCCGACTTTACTCTCTTCTTTTTGTTCATATACAACTTGGGGGTAAACCTAAGTCTTTCCACTTTTCAATTCCCAAATGAATTCTTTTTTTTTTTTTTTCAGAGTGAACATTCATTTATACAAAAAACTTTTCCAGGAGCTATTCAGGCTAGTTCAGCCTCCATGCTCAAAAGGGTGCACATTTTTCACTGAAAAGGAAATAGTAACCAAGTGTAAAGGTAAAAACTTAAGGAAAACCCAGTTTGAATGGACATGAATAATTTCCAGCTAAGGTGATTTCTACAGTGGATACCACCTCACTGATTGCTGTTTGCAGTAGTTATTCAGTCTTTGGGTCAAACTACTTGCCGAAGTCTCTTTTATTTTTTCATTTTTATTGGAGTGTAGTTGATTTACAATGTTGTGTTAGCAACACAGCAAAGTGAATCAGTTATACGTATACATATATCCACTCTTTTTTTATATTCTTTTCCCATAATAGGCCATTACAGAGTATTGAGTAGAGTTCCCAGTGCTATATGATAGGTTCTTATCAGTTGTCTATTTTATATATAGTAGTGTGTATATGTGAATCCCAGTCTCCCAATTTATCCCTCTCCCCCATAACCCCTGGTAACCATAAGTTTGTTTTGTACATCTGTGACTCCTGTTTTGTAAATAAGTTCATTTGTACCCTTTTTTTAGATTCCACATATAAGCGGTATCATATGATATTTGTGTTTCTGTGTCTGACTTACTTCACTCAGTATGACAATCTCTGGGTCCATCTGTGTTGCTGCAAATGCCATTATTTTGTTCTTTTTTATGGCTGAGTCATGTTCCAAATGAGTTCTTGATTCAGACTGTATTTGTCCAGGCCAGTAGTGGTTGGTAGCAATATTTCTGAACTGCTATTAAGTGTTAGATTCTCACACAATAATCTCTAGTGGACCAGGCAGCTTCTGTGACTCCTTCTGTTCCTTGGTGCTTTTTTCTTCATACTCTCACCAGCCAATATTTATTTGCTGAGTGATTTATCCATAGTATAGTGATTTATCATGATTGACCTTATGGCAGGATGACTTGGATGCCCAGGTGAATTCTTCTCGTCAGTTAAGGCTTAGCAGTCTTGTTGACTGGAACAATGAGGACTACTGTCATTATCATGACTATCGTTATTGAATCAGGTATTGGGATTTGACAGGAAAAACTGGATTATAAATTCTTGGCTTGCTGGGCTGTGCTCAGAAAATTTTTCTTAGCATCATCTTAACACATAATAGTACATTTTCATCTGCTGTGGCTCTGCAAGAACTCTGACTTCTATATTTGAATGAGTTATACTGATCCCCACAGTCATTAGATGGTTTTTCAGCGTGAGAATGAATGTGACAGGGCTAAACTAATTACACTTTTCATCCATGATGAGGATGAAAGTAAACTGTCTGCTGTTATAATCAGATTGTATATCACTTATCTTGTTCAGAAATGGTAAATACTATGAAAATAACATTCAACAATAATAATAGTTATCAATTATGCTGCAGCTATTATGTCCCAGGCTCTTCCCATACATTGTCTTATTTAATCCTTCCAAGAATCCTGTGTCCCAATACATCCATTTTACAGAACGCTTGTATCCTTTTACTAACCTTCCCCATTTCCCCCACCTCTCAGATCCTGACAAACATCATTCTACTTTCTGTTTCTGTGAGTTCGACTTTTTTCCTTTCCTTAATGTCATGTTTAGATGCAAGTCTGTGTATATTTCAGGAAGTCGGTGCTGAGATAGTTAGCACTGCACTGCCCTCTCGTGCTTTCAACCAAGTTTACAGCATCAAGATTATTAAAATCTCACTGCCTTCCTTCCACCTAATCTTCTCTTTTCCACTACTACAGTTGAGTTTGCCTGCTAGTTTTAAATTTAAATTGAGGTTTTAGAAGACTCTTAGCAGATAATGGTGGCTTTGTACACGCTGGAATCCTCAATGCTTCCTCCCTGCAAGATTTTCTTCCCTTCATTACTCTCTGTTAACAGTAAATTGCATAAAAGAGGTGAAAAGACCCCAAAGCAGCCAGTTTCCAAGAGCTCAAATGTTTGAAAGAGAAACTGCAGTATTTGTCGCTGAGAAGTTGACTGTGTTCTGGTAATTCATTTTTATAATTAGTCAATTATGAATTCCCAGTTATAAATAATTAATCGATGTTAATCGTATCTCCAAGCTGATGAAAAACCCAGTTCCAGGCATCCTTAAAATGACTTTAAACAGAAAGAAGAAAAGAAATTCTGAGAAATTTTTTTTAAATGACAAAAATGCCAACAGATGTAAAATGACTCTCCCCAAAGTAAACCAAACTAACCAATTTTTGTAAAACCAGTAACTGAGAAAATTGTTTTCATCAAACTTTTCTTTTGACCACATTGTCCTCTGAGCCAATTTAATTTCAACTAAACTGCTTTCTTCCAAATCGTATTTGGATAAATTGTTTCCAGTTTGCCTTTAGCCAAATCCTATGTTACCCACCCGGACCAATCAATATAAGGAATTCAGTAATCACAATGAGATTTTTTAACCTATTTTACCTAGAAATGTATGAATTCAATTTATGTCTTCCCTTGTATATCTTGCTTGGTTTTTTCATGTTTTCATAACCATGTAATTTTTTTTTTTTTTTTTTTTTTTTGCGGTACACAGGCCTCTCACTGTTGTGGCCTCTCCCGTTGCGGAGCACAGGCTCCGGACGCGCAGGCTCAGCGGCCATGGCTCACGGGCCCAGCCGCTCCGCGGCATACAGGATCCTCCCAGACCAGGGCACAAACCCGCGTCCCCTGCATCGGCAGGTGGACTCTCAACCACTGCGCCACCAGGGAAGCCCCAGAGGTCATACTTTTTAAACATGTATTATACCAGAGGGTATTTGTGTCATTTGGGGGGAATGACAGTTTCTGAAAAAAATGTCAGTTTTACAATAAGAGTAAGACTAGAAACGGATTCAGACCTTGATTCTTTCCTTTATTAATTGTGTGATCGGAGATGTGTTACTTAGTGGTTTTTACTCTCAGTTTCCTCATCTGTAAAATGGAAATAATATTAGTACCTGTCTCATCTCTACCTCTTACTTCGAAGCCCTTGTGCTTAACCATTACACAGAATCCCTCTGAAGACATTAATGCGTGAACAGATGAAGAGGATAAAGAGAGTTTTAAATAAGAAAAAATAAAGTGTTATGATAATTTTGACTTCTGATGTTACTAATAAGTTCAATGGAAAATTGCGGGTTCATTTATCTTTGCACTCACAGCATCTAACCAGCAGACACACAGAAAGCAACTAATAATTTGACAAGTGAATTGATTCATCATTAGCAATCTTCCTTACCCTCTGCATTCTCCAATACTGCTTACATATTTTAGCGTTTTCACTTGTGAACTACCCACCTCACCCGAAAGTATTAGCCAATAAACTTATGCACATAGTCATTTCATTTTTTAAAACTCAAGAGAACTACTAATAAGCATCCTTATTTATATAAAGATCAGAGAAGACTTTTTAACACTGAGTGGTTCCTGGGAAAACAAAAATTTCTACCGTCTCTGGCGCCCTCTTGTGCTTTGTGGTGGAAGCTAAGCAAGAGGGCTGATGCTTCCAGGAGTTGAGAGATCTGAAAAAATTCTACAAAACACACACTCTTACACGTTAATTTTTTTTTTTTCCCTCTCTATCTGTTACTGTAATCAGTGCTTGTGTCGGGAATTGTAAAATATTGTGTAACCTGAGTTTCCCTAGCCCCAGTAGGCTGTCATTTACCTTATCAGTTTGAATTTCCTCCAGCTCTTATTCCTAGAGACTTACACAACCTATGAAATGCATTTATGTGTTTTTTGGAAGTATGTGTCATATGTGTTATCTGGCAAGAATGCTCTCATTGCTCTCTCTCTCCTTCACTCTCTCCCTGTCTCTCTCTTATCCTCATGTCAGGGCTCTGATTTCCTTAATAAGTTAAAGGGTAGGAAATTCTCTTTGGAAGACGGAAGCATATCCACTCTGCTTTCACTTTGCCTTTACTTACAGGGCCCCTTGAAGCAGAGTTGCTTGTTCTTCAATGTCTTGCTGAGTTTTTGTTTGTTCACTAGTACCACAGACCTTTTAGCTTTTCAAGTCCCCCTGCACCATTGGACTGTGACATGTGAGCACTGGAAATGAACAGAGGCTCAGGAGGTAAATGTAAGTGATAGATTCTGCATTGCCTTAAACCAGGTGTCCTGCCCGAGCAGCTCGATAAACAGGCTCAGATATTTCAGAGTATTAGTTAGACTTGAGCTGGAACCTGCATTATATTTCTATGAAACTGAATAATTAGTGATAATATTAAAATGATTAATAATGGCTGACTTTCATTTAGTGCTTAGTAGGTACTAAATACATTGCTGAGTGCTTTACAGGCAGCATTTCACTTCATTTTCACAAGTCTCCTAGGAAGTAAGTAATGTTATAATCTTCATTTTGCAGATAAGAAAACTGAGATGTAGAGGTTACATGCTTTGAGAGTCACTATAGCTTTGAGAGAAGCTGTTTGCTATAGTTGTTTGAGCCAGAAGACTGCAGTTCCAATACTGGCTCTACCACTTTCTAACTGTGTGACTTTTGATGATCTGCTTAACCTCTCTGTGGCTCATTTTCCTTATCTGTAATAATCACTCCTGCTTCATAAGGATATTGTGGGTATTAAGTGAGTTAATGGTCCTTGGCATATCATAAGTGCTATGTAAGTATTGATACTTTTACAAAAAGGAAAAGCGGGGCTTCCCTGGTGGCGCAGTGGTTGAGAGTCCGCCTGCCGATGCAGGGGACACGGGTTCGTGCCCCGGTCTGGGAGGATCCCGCATGTCGCGGAGCGGCTAGGCCTGTGAGCCATGGCCGCTGAGTCTGCGCGTCAGGAGCCTGTGCTCCGCAACGGGAGAGACCACAACAGTGAGAGGCCTGTGTACCGCAAAAAAAAAAAAAGGAAAAGCGAAGCCCAGGTTGGTTCAGGCTACTATATGGTCTCCCTAAGATAAAGACTATGCTTTTTCTCCTGATGGATGTTGTTAGGAAATGGATCCTAATAACATGTCCTGCTGTGGTGAATTTCTCCTTTGTGCAGCAGAATCATCTGAGGATCTTTAAAAACTACTGGTCTTGATTAATAGGTTTAGGGCAAAGCCCAAGCATCTTTATTTTTATAAAGTTTCAAGAGATTCCCATCTGTAGCCAGAACTGCAAGTCACTGCTGTAAGTACTTAGATGTTGACAAAAATCTTTCCCATAATAAGATAATATTTATTCAGCGCTTACTGTATTTTAGATACTGAGTGCTTTATTTGGATCATCTCTTTTAACCCTCCAACAAAAACTTCATGAGTTAGGTAATTATTATCATCTATCCTTTACAGATGGGAAAACCAAGGAATAGAAAGTAAGCAATTTGCCCAAGGTCACTTACATAGCTGGTGGCAGAGCTGGGATTTTAAACCAGGTGGACCGATGCTGTGGCCTGTACACTTAGCTACCAGCCTACACTGCCTTCCCATGTGGTGTCTAATTTGAATTTTGCCATAAATCTGTATAGTGAACTGGTTTTGCCATTATCCCCAATTTATAGCTGCAGAGACAAAGGACTGGACTGAATGTACACAGCTAGTCAGTGTACAAGCTGGGGCTTACACCTGGGTCTGATAACTTGAAATCCTATGCTCTTTCTATATTGTTGCAGAGAACTTCAAATAACCAAGGTCAATAGTTATTTTATAAAATCTTTCATATACTTACCTCCTTCTCTTTCCTGCAGTGCCTGCTTTGGTCCATGCTTTCATCCTATCCGGCAAGAGCTTCAACCAAAAACCCTCTTCTATTTTTATCCCTTCTCTGCACCCTACTTCCAGCTTCCTTTTTATCCACTAAATGTAGAGCTCATCAAGCAACTCTTTTGCTTAAAATTTGGCTAACATTTGTTCTGTTTGCCATCTGTAGTAGGTTGAATGGTTCCCCCCCCCCCAAAAAAGTATGTTCATATCCTAACCCCTGGATCCTGTGAATGTGGCCTTATTTGGAAAAAGGATCTTTTCATGTGTAGCTAAGTTAGGGATCTCCAGATGAGACCATGCTGTATTTCTCTCGGTTGGCTTTAAATCCAGCAACAAGTATCTTTCTAAGAGATACAAGAGAAGTCATGGACGCACAGAGGAGAAGCCCATGTGAAGACAGAGGCAGAGATTGGAGTCTGCAGCCACAATCCAAGGGATGCCCGAAGCCACCAGAAGCTGGAAGAAGCAAGGAAAGAGCCTCCAGAGGGAACATGGCCCTACCGACACACTGATTTCAGACTTCTAGCCTCCAGGACTGTGAGAGAATAAACTTCTGTTATCGTAAGCCGCCCAATTCATGGTAATTTGTTACAGCAGCCCTAGGACACTAACACCATCTCTTCACTTCTTGACTTTCACGGTTCGTGACATCTGTGGCTTCTCTGCTCATCAGGCTCTGTGTCTCAAATAAACCCTCTGCCCCATCTGGCGCTCCTTCACTGTCTTCTGCATGGGACCCTTGGGTCCTTCATGTGCCTTCCCTCAGTTTGCTTCCTCTTTGTTGGAAAGAATACATGCTATCTCAACAGAATTTACCCTCAGAAGGAAACTGTCTTTTGAAGTGGGTAATATGGGAAAGGAGATGAACTCTTGTAAGGACAGTTGGTGGAGTGGGCAGGGCACCCTTTGCCCATGAGTTACTTGCCATGTTTTTTCCTTTTTTTTTTTTTGCGTTACGTGGGCCTCTCACTGTTGTGGCCTCTCCGGTCGCGGGGCACAGGCTCTGGACGCGCAGGCTCAGCGACCATGGCTCACGGGTCCAGCCGCTCCACGGCATGTGGGATCCTCCCGGACCGGGGCACGAACCCATGTCCCCTGCATCGGCAGGCGGACTCTCAACCACTGCGCCACCAGGGAAGCCCTCCTTTTTTTTTTTTTTTTTTTTTTTTTTTTTAAACCCTTTCCTATGTTGCTTCCATTAAAGAGCCCATCTGAGGCTTACTACTTGCACAAGTTATACCTCAGCCTTGTGAAACAGGAGGGAAGGGGGCAGGACACAACCTTTAAAAGCATAACCTAGCCCGAGGACACAACATAAACTGATTAGAACCAAACGGGTCCAAGATGGCAGGCGAGTCAGCTTCCACTAGACCTTGAGCCTCAGTATATGCTCACTGTAACACGTCAGCAAGCTAAATGACACACCCACAGGCACCATGACAGTTCTGAGGCCATCCATAAGTGTCAAAAAGTGGATGGTGCCCCAGTTCCTGGAAGTCCCCACCCCTTCCCCGAAATAGCTGGAATATTCCTCCCACTCTTTAGCCAATGGAATTACCCACCCCTATAAAAACGGACAACCCCATACCCTGGTGCCGCTCCTACCTTCTGAGATGGCCCACACTCTGTGGAGTGTGTTTCTCTCTAAATAAATCCACTTCTTACCTATCACTGTGTCTCTCACTGAATTCTTTCTGTGATGAGACAGCAAGGACCTGAGCTTCATTAAGTCCTGAGACCAGGTGTGTGATTTCAGTTAAAAGACTGTGGATTCAAGTCCCAATCTGGGTTTTGGCTGTGTTTGAGTCCTGACACGTGGTTTCAAGTCCCAGTCTGAGTTACCTGGTTTCACTTGTGTATCACCTGAAAAGTAAGAATGTTTGACAAGTTGCTCTCTTACTCTCCTTCTAGGCCACATAAAAGATGAAATCCATCCATACAAAAGTTTTTTCTTGGGTACCAACTAAGTATTAAACACAACCCCCAAGAGCTGGGGCTGTATTGGTGAGATAGATGTGATGCCTGAACTTACAGGGTAGAGTCTTCCTGGGGTGATGAATACTGGGCTTCTCTACTTGGACTTGCCCAAGGTCACACAGCTATTAAATGGCCAAGATTCAAATCTACTTATGTCTGATTTCAAAGTTCATACTTTCCACCACATCAGGCATACCAGTCAGGGTTCTGGCAGGAAAATGCAGAGTGTTGAAATGGGATAAGTGAGGAGAATTTAATAAGAGAAGATTTACAAGGGTTAAGAAAAGCCCAACAAGGAGTGGCACTGCGTCCCAATGGCAAAAACAGCCGGAAGCATTACCACGCCGGGGTGTGAGAGGTGTGGTGGCAAGGTGGTTACAGGAACCTTGGAGAGCACCTGTATCTGTGAGGGAGGTCTGGTGGGAGCAGTGCCCTTTGGCAGAGGACCGACCCACAGTGACCCTGTTGCAAGGGATGTGGGGGAGTAGAGACCCTTATCTCACATTCTTCCCCTTTTCAGATCCAACCAGTGCCTCCCATTGGCCAAATCCAGCTAGAAGCCACAGGACAAGGGAAACTGGGGTGATACGGGCCTTAGAGGTCAGCTCTGGGGTCACAGAGAAGGGTGCAGAGGGTAGAAAGTGGATCTGAAGGGGTAGATGAAAATGCCCAGTACGTCAGTATTTCACAGACTCTTCTCATTCAAATATTTCCTTCATGAATTCGTTATATCCCATGTGTACTCTACACTCACCTATTCTTAATATCTTTAAAACGTCCTCACTTTTACACACTTATTAAATGTATTAATAGTAATAAGTACTAATAAATGTATTACTAGTAATTAATGTAATATGCGGCTACTTTAAATAGAGGAAAACCATTAAAAATACAATGAAATAAAGTTTACTGAACTTAAAAAATTAAAATTGAATAATAATTATAAATGATGATTTATCTTATGAGAGCGGGTACAGTCTGGCCCCTGCCTGCCTCTCCAGTGTCCTCTCCCCCGCCCCTACCCCATGCGTTTATGCCTCCATTTCAGTCATATTGGGTTTTTGGCCCCTCAAAACCAGCCATACTCTCACCCACCACAGTGCCTTTGCATAGGTTGTTCTTCAGCATTGATCAATGAGAGAACACTCTCAAAAATGCTAGGGAACCTGAATAATACAACAAAATAGGACAATCAGCTAAAAAGAGAGGAATTATGCTTTCCTGAAGACTATTCTAGAATTGCACTGGTATCGCTAAACATTTTGTCATCGATCTGGATATCCAGGTTCTTGTCCTGGCATCAAACTTTAATTCTATAATCTTAGAACAAATATTTAACAGATACGTGACTCAGTTTCTCCATCTATAAAATGAAAAAAATTGGCATGGAAGCAGGAAACATGTGAGCACATATGCCAGCAGTTCTCCACTCGTACAACTTTCAAAAGGGAAAAAAATTACTGTCAAGAACGTGATAAATATACCAAATCAGCTACCTAAATTGTTGAATGCCGTTCATGGTTGCATTTGTTCTGTAACAGGGGAATACAGAAACATTTTCTTCCAAACACCTACCTTTTCCAAGTCCAAACTCTTTTTGCCCCACCAGATACCTTAGTCATGCTACATTTATTTATAACTCTCCTTTGCAAAAAAATTGTTCAGCATACATATTTATATGAATAAATGGGATAATAAATGGGGAAGAAGTATGGTCACTGTAGATACTGTTTAAATCCATTCTTTCTTTTTTTAAATAGTGACCTCTACTTCTCAGCCACAGCAATCAGAGAAGAAAAAGAAATAAAAGGAATCCAAATTGCTACTTTCCTTGGGGGTACGACCTCCTTCTCTACTCACAGACATGTGGGAGGCATTGGCCCCATCTAGGCTTCATTCCTCTGGCCACAGTGATGGTCAGGAGGGTCTCCTTAGTGCTCCTCAGGCAGAACTAAGGAGACACAGCTGGGGACTTTTGCTTACAATTGTGCCCTTTTCTGTTGGACTTAAGTCTGGTAGGATGCACTGATATCTTGAATAATCCACTCTCTTCATTTCTGCCCCCTGCTCTGTGCCCTGAAGAAAACTGGTCCGCACAATGTAAGCTCTTTCTAACTTCTAGTTGACTGCAGCCAATTAAGAGTAACAGCAGGAGATAAGGGAAGGAGAAGAGTGAGGCTGGGCTATTATTCCGCTGACTCTTCCTCTGTGGGGTTGCTGCATACTGGCTGTGTTCCTCTACTGAAGATCACAGGTCCTGAGAGACAGCTCTCTCTGTCACAGTTTTGGTAACTGATCCTCTCTCCTCCTTTGCTCTTTGAAACATCCATTTAGTACCCTTGCCTTAGACTACCCACTTTGAGTGCCATGTCTTTCCTATCCTGGACCTTGACTAAAACAGAGGATGACAGGCTGGAGCTGCCCACCGCCTTCGAGTCATGTTGTGGGGTCTTAAAGTAAGATGGACATGAAGGAGAGCAGAGCCAAGGGAGGAGGAGGGAGTGAGTCCTGGCCTCACTGGCTGACCGCCTGACTCCAGTGATGTCTGAGGCTGTCACACACACTGACATTTTCAACAATATGAGTCAGTGTATTTCTTTTTTTGCTCAAAACATTTTAAGTTGGTGTTCCAATAGCTTGAAACAGAAAGTCTTTATTAAAGTATCACTAAAAATATGGCTCTAAAGTGAAGATGCATGGATCCCTGATGCTAAAGACCCTACATTTGACCTAAATACAGAACTACTTTGCAGTTTCAGTCTCCCTGAGGCCCGATCCTACAGCAGATCCTATTTTCAGATCTCTTTGAGATTCTGTCTCCTTTACACACTGTGTGTATCCTTACAATATTCACCGTCTTTACTCAAGTTAACATGAGTGTGTCTCTGTTTCTTGGAGCAAAGTAAACGTAATAAAACAGTTTCCATTTTATAGATAAGAAAAGGGAGGCCAAATAAATGAAGAAACTTCATCTAAGTCAAAGGTAATGTCAATCCTGGACTTGGCAGGCAGGTCTTCTGGCCCAGGACCTTTCCATGTTACCCCAGCTTCCTTGTGTTCCTTTTGCCTTTTTCCGTTATGTGTTTGCCTTCCCATTTGCCTTGAACTTTTGTGGCCCTGTCCCCCTAGTAGCCTAGGGTGTGTCACATTATCTCAGGGCCTTGATGCTAGCCAACTGTCAGAGAAGAAAAGCCATGGGCTTATCTTTTTCTGCGTTTCCATCCCTTGTCTGTCCACTCATTTGGCATTTAGCATGTGTTACCCTATGAAAGTTTGGGAGATGTTGGATAATGTTAACTTGTACTTTTATTTAGCTCCCCAAGTATTCATAACTTGCCGTCTCAGGTGAGAGTACGTTTATCTGGTATCTGATTCATCCTGGAAAAATCTATAGTCCTTACCACAGTATTTAGCTCACATTAGAGAATCAGTAAGTATCCATTGACAAGATTGACTAAAAGCATTTTATATTAGGCAAAATGCTGGCTAAGCTGCGGTGACACAATTACAGTGGCTCCAACATGACAGAAGTTGACTTCTCTCTCACAGCCCAGAGGTGGGCGGACAGTCCAGGGTAGGTAGGCAGCTCTGTTCTATGAAGTCATCCAGGGACTCAGGTTCCAGCTTCTTACTCTGACATCCTCTAGGATGTCTTTCTCCACATGGTCAGAGCTGGCTCACTTGTACCGCATTCACATCCTGGCCTAAGGAATGGAGGAAAGGGAAGGGAAAGCAGGTAGCTTTCTTATTAAAATGTGATTCAAATATGCACATATTATCTCTGCTTGCAGCTCATTGGCTAAAATATCGTCACATGGTCACATCAGCTTGCAAGTGATGCTGGGAAATATAGAATGTAAATAGTCAGCCACGTGGTCTGATAAAACTCAGGACTCTGTTGCTAAAAGAAAGATGAGCCATTTGACCACTTACCATCCACTGGAATGACTAAAATTACCAAGATTGATTTTCACCATTGATTGATACCAAGTGGGTTGGAGAATAAAATAGTGCACCCACCTTAGCGAGCTCTTTGGTCATTCCTCTCTTAGGTATTAACCTAAGAGTAATGAAAACATATGTCCACTGGTACAAGAAAGTTCATGGGAGCCTTAGTCATAGGAGCAAAAAACAAGAAACAGACTAAATATCCATCCATACGAGAATGATTAGTCGTGTTGGGATAGTCATACCCTGGACTGCTGCTCAGCAATAAAACTGAACAAACTGCTTATACATCAACCAACGTTCACTTACCCATTCAGCATAGTAGGCACAGAGCCCAGGCCCGTGAAAATGTTTTAATTTCTTTTAAAATCAGAAGGAAAAAATGAACTTTTAGGTTGAAGAAAATATTTTATTATATAAGACGGATATATTTGTCATAGTAACACAGTTATAAGAGATACATTTTAAATTTTATTTTTTATGAAGGAAGGGGCCCATGAAGTCCCTAGGACCCATGAAGGTCATAACGCAGCCCTATAAACAATAGGGATGAATCTTAAAAACATTATTTTGAGCAAAACATACTGGAGACACAAAAGTACATGCTGTATGATTCTATTTAGTGAAGTTCTATAACAGGCAAAACTAATCTGTATTGATAGATCAGAAGGTGGTTGCCTCTGGGACGTGGAGGGATTGAAGGCACTTTCTGGGGTGAAAGAAATGTTTTGTATCTTGTTTTAGGTGGTGATTACCTAGGTGTATGCGCAATTGTTTAAAATCATGGAACTGAACCTTTTGCATCCATGCTTTTTTTTTTTTTTTTTTTTTTTTTTTTTTTTTTTTGCGTTACTCAGGAATCTCACTGTTGTGGCCTCTCCCGTTGCAGAGCACAGGCTCCGGACGCGCAGGCTCAGCGGCCATGGCTCACGGGCCCAGCCGCTCCACGGCATGTGGGATCTTCCCGGACCGGGGCACGAACCCGTGTCCCCTGCATCGGCATGCGGACTCTCAGCCACTGCGCCACCAGGGAAGCCCCCGTGCATTTTATCGTATATTAATTATGCTACAACTTTTTAAAAAAGAAAATCAGTGCAACCGATTTGATGAATGAATTCTTGAGACAGTGTTAGCTGACAAGATTTTCAGCTGCATTTTAGTAGAAAATCGTTAGGAGCTCAAAGGGAAGAGTTCAGGCACTGTGGCAGGCCAATGTGGAACAAACCACTCTGCTCTGTATCAGTCAAGGTTTTGGACTGCAAGCAACAGAAAGTAGCTTAAGCAGAAAATGAAATTATTGCAGGAATAACAGGAAGTATAACAAACAGGTTTTGAAAACAGGCAGGAATTAAAGGAAGCAAAACAGAAACAATCAGATAATCAGATCACTGGCAGATCCCACGATGCCATTATCCTGTATCTTCGCTCCACCCAACCAAACTCTCTCTCAGTTTTCCACTGCGTCTGTTTATTACTCCCCGCAAAGTAAAAAAAACCTGGATGAGAGTGTCTGATTGGCTGAGTCGAGATCTCACCTACATATAATAATTTTCTAGGAATTGGGAGGGGGAACATATTTCACTTGGTTTCTAGAGTGGCAGGTAGGGCCCTGTCTCCCACTTATTTTGGAATTCCCTATAATGATATGTTTGAATGCTGGGCAGCCAAAAATGACCACTGTCCACAACACTATCTGTGTTGTTCAGATTCTGGCGTGTGATCCTAACTCCTGTCCAGGACTTTCAGGATCCAGGATAGGCCCAATGTAGATAGTTATGTTCTAAACCACGATCCTGGCCCTGGAGAGTGAACAGGAGATCAGGTGTGGAAGGTCGCCCTGGCTCAACCATCTAGAACCTGAGCGGGGAAACCAGTTGTACTGGTGAGATACAGAGAGAACTTGAATTACATGAGAGAATATTTGAAAGGCAGAGAAGATAGTAGGCCTTGGTGATTAATCTAGAATGTGGTAAGGCGGAGAAAGGAGTCAAAGGTGACAGTCCGAATTTCTGACTTGAGAGAGAAGGGGTGAATGAAGATTGTGCGGACGAATAGGGACAGTGACACTGAAGAGAGGCAAGGAGTAGACTTTTTATTGCTGTTTGGGGTGGTTAGAAGGGAAGTGTTACGTTTTAATGTGGTGAATTCAAGATGAAGATGTCCAACACACAGTTGACATTACAGGTTTTAGAAAGGGATCAACGAAGATCAAGTCTATTGGCTGAGGCCTTGGATGAGGGCGAGAACAGCCCAGGTGGTGAGGAAGAACGCCAGGGAGAAGGTTCCGGAGATTCCCGATATTTAGGAGGTGGTCTCCCATCTTCCTACCTAGCCTGGTGCTGCGCACGTGCTCTGGGCCCCCCACGCCGGCGCCCAGGCACCCTCTGGTCCACGGGCGGGCCACCCCTCCACATCCCGCCCCTGTGGGCGGGGTGAGCAGCGATAGAGCAAAGTCACCCGGAAGATGAAGTCGGATAGGCGCGGACCGGGGAGGGGCCCCGCAGAGTCGGGCGAGGGGAGGAAAGCGCCTGGGCGGAGGGATGGCCGGATGTCCCGGCCCGCAGCCCTGAGCGCTGCGTTGGCGGCGGCGGCGGCGGCGGCGCTGGTGGTCGCGCTGCTCCTGCTGCAGCCTGAGGACGCGGGGCCGGGGGCCGGCTCCAGGTAAACCCTCCGTGTGGGGGACCAAGCTGGGCTCCGCGCCCCTGCGGGCGAAGGCAGGAGGGGCCGGAGTCGGGGACACCGGGGGGGAACGAGGCTTCCTGGTACCCGGGCGCATTCCCTGTTCCAGCCCCTTCCAAGGTGTGGGTTGGCTCAGAAGCGGGTAAGCAATACGGCGCCCCGCCCTCAGGGTGACTCTGCACTTTCCCCCGCGCCCAGACTGCAGAGAATAACCGTATCTTCCTCCAGAACAAATAACCTTTGTTCCCAGGGTAAGCACGGCTGTCCCTTTAAATATCCCGAGACCAGCACCTGTTAATGTTATTTCTGTAGCATGGCCGAGACAGAAGCGCTACCGAGGCTTCGGGAAGACTTCAGGATGCAGAATAAATCCGTCTTTATTTTGGGTGCCAGCGGGGAAACCGGCAGAGTGCTCTTGAAAGAAATCCTGGAGCAGGGCCTGTTTTCCAAAGTCACGCTGATTGGCCGGAGGAAGCTCACCTTCGACGAGGAAGCGTATAAAAACGTGGTGGGTATTTGAGCTGGAACTCAAAAATGTACCCGCAGTGGTTCTTCAGAGTGAGCATATTTTATGCTGCAAGGCTGAACATTACCCTGCAATGGCGGCAGGAGGTGTTCAGAGCGTGACCACGATTGGTCTGTGAGAGGTCTTACTGGAAGCTGGATTGTAGGTCCAGGTGGGCCTCCCCCTCACTCCCAGGCCTTGGACAAAGCCCTTCTCTCAGGCTTTGCCCCCATAAAATGGGGCCTAAGTGTAAGGGGGTCTAGGGAGACAGAGAAGAGCCATGCTTCCAGGGTCCTTTAAGCTGGCTTCTAGAAAAAAAGCCCTGTGACCTTGGGTAGTTAGTTTTCTCAACCCCATTGCTTGTTTTGTCTACCTGTCCACTACACACTGAAGTTAGCGAATCAGAAATAGCTTTGCAGAGGGGGAAAGGTCTATGGCACTGAGAGGTGGGGTTATTCACCTACAAGAATTTGCCCTGTCTCAGGGCTGCAGGCTTGTGTCTGTAAGTGGAATAGTCCCTTTCCTGTCACTTACACTTTTCGTGTTTAACCCACTGATAGACCAGACTTCAGTCTGGTGTTAATCCCCTAAATATTTGAAACCTGAGCTTGGTGGAGATTCCTTTCCCCTTGCAAATGGAGTTATTTGTGAACTGCAGTAAATTAAACTATAGTGAGACCGCCCCCCCCCCGCCCCCCGCAACCTGGACCCACAGGTAGAACATTCCAAATAACAAACGGTCTCACAAATAAATGTTCATGGCCCCTGCAGGTCCATGATCAGGTCATTTTGCATATGTCTTTGGTCCCTCAGGACTTTTCTGTTAAAATGGACATCTTTGTTCAGACTTAGGCAGGTAATACGTGATCTTCATCGTCTGGCTTCATGGGGGCATGTCACCTCTGGTCGTTAGAAACTGAAATCGAGTTCTGTGCTTTGACAGTTGAGTTTTGGTGGTGCCTCTTTTGGTCAGGCACTTTTTGTAAACATACATTTCTTCAGCATTGTGTATGGTGCCAGGAAAATGCTTTTGAAAGAGTCAGTGGTAGAGAGGGAAAGCAATGTTTTATTTAAAGTCCTGAATGATGGAAACTTCCCAAACTTTTCTTTTTTAAGCTTCACAACAAACTTAAGAGGTTAGATGGAGGTTCTTAAATTTCCATGGGCATGAGAATTACCGAGGGTGCTTATTAAAAGTGCAGTTTCTGATTCAGGAGTATTGGTGTGAGACCTAGGAATATGCCTTTTTGTCAAGCACCTGCTGACTGATTCTAATGCAGGTGGGTCGTGGTGTAGACTGAGGGAAAGATTATCATTCACATTTTACTGCTGAAGAAACTGAGACATATAAGTAACTTGGCCAAGATTATTAACATGCCTAGTAAGTAGCAGACCCAAGACTCAAGCCTAGGTTTTGAGACTCCAAACACCATTTCCTTCCCCAACATTATACCTCATTGGTATTTCTCCTGGTAGTATACAGACAGGTCTTTTATTTTTCCAGAGAGAAAATTATAATTGAACCTGACTTTAGAGATCTAGATCACACCTAGTCCAATTGTGTGTACTGTGGACATATAAGTACATTGTTGATTTTTTTTTTTTACATTGTTGATTTTTGAATTCAGATTAATTGCTTTTTGGTGGGAGAAAATGAGCTTGCAAAATTTGACGTTAAGTGGGTGGACTCTTTAGTAATGTTCTGTCATTCTTTAAATCTAGAGGGGGTATTTTTGTCTGTTTTTTTGTTTTGTTTTAATAACATCAAGTCATATACAACTATGTCTTTGTTGTCTAGAATCAAGAAGTAGTGGACTTTGAGAAATTGGATGACTACGCTTCTGCCTTTCAAGGTCATGATGTTGGATTCTGTTGCCTAGGTACCACCAGAAAGAAAGCTGGGGCGGTAAGGAAGGAATCTGCCCTTTTCCCCTTTCTCTGGTCGGTAATGTCGAAGATTCCATTTTTGCTCCCTCTTTTGCTTTATATTTGCTGTGCTTAAATGTAAATTAGCTCTTATCATTTAAGATTCCATATACTGCCCTAGCCTTTGCTATACTTTGAATAGTACTTATAAGTTCATCTTTCCTTCAGCATAATCCTTGAGTTCAGGCCTGTGTGCTGGAGATGTCATAAATATTTACATGGTCTTGCCTTTTGCAGATATCGTGGTCACTACTTGCCCTGACTTACGCAAACCATTATGTCTGAGTAAAAGTAACTGGCTCATGCTCTTAGCAGTAAGTTATTTTGGTTTCTTTATAAATGTCTTAAACTTAAAGCATTCTCTCTCACTTGAGTGATTTGCTTCAACCTGTTTTCATGCCAAGCTTTAAACTTCTGGGCTAGAACATCAGAACAGAGTCACGATTCAGCTAGCCTCCGGTGATGACTCAGCCTCCAGCGATGATTCAACCCCAATGGTGATTCAGCCTTAACTGACGCAGAACTGTCCTAACACACATTTTATTCTTTTTTAAATGATGTTCTAAATTGCTTCGGCCTCTGTATAGAAGTCAAATTTTACTACATAGTTAGAAATCATAGCTTACTATGTAGATCCTGGGCAAGTGTTAATACGTACATCTTATTTAATTTATACCTTGACTATAGTTTATCCCTTTGACAAAATTTACTTGCTGGAGTTAAACATGTCTTTTAAACATGCAGAACCATGATGCTGCCATGGGAGCTTACCATAGTTTTATAAACAGGCCCATGCATCAGAATCATTTGGAGAGCACAGAACTATTGGTTTATACCAACCAAGGAGTTAGGCTCAGATGTATTTCTCTGGGCTTTCTGGTGATCTAAAGAATAATTCTATTTATGCTTTCAGTAGGGACAAATTTCCAAATCTTCTGTAGTTCTACCATGCGCCCGTGGGAACACATCTGAGTTTTGAGCTCTGTGCTGGGAAGTGTGGATTATCGAGAAGTTGACTCTCCCGGGAATTGGCACATTATCTCTCCTAGGAAGGGTCATTTTCCTGCTGATCAGCTCCTGCAGTCTTTTCTGTCCCAGGGACAGTCACAAGGCATGTGCCCTCTGATAGCATTGAAAAACTTTTGTTCTAGTACACTGCAGGTTACATTGTCTCAAGTGCCAACCTGACTTGGGTGGTGACTCAGCAAAATAAGAACACTACTGCATTAGGCATAGAGCAGTTGATTTTCATGACATAAGGCAAATCTCATTATAGGGCGCTCCAGGGGAAAGTCTAAATTGCTTTGTTGCATCCAAATCACCTAATGCAATTTTAATCAGAGGAGTTGGATGTCTTCCCTATCCAGAATATTTTTTGAGATGGAGTTGGTTCTCCACCCGGAAACTAAATACCTTTTGTTCTCCAAAATCAGTTTGGAAAGATAAAAGTAATTGACCAGTAAGCAAGAGAAAAGACTGGTAAACCAAGTATAATCTCAGAAATAAGTTAGAGCTTAAATGGTTTAAGAGGATAGTGACAGAAAATAAGCTGACATTTCCTCCAGAAAGTCTTTCTTTTTTTTTTTTAATTTGAAGGTGATTTAGATTGGATACAGTATGAAGTTTGGAGGTTGTGATAACTTCAGGCAGTTTAAAAGAGGTGACAGTTCACAAGTGGCTAGGTAATAATAGTTGTTTGAGCGGGGGGAGGGTGTGTGGATTTCCAAGCTCACTCCACCTGGTATTCTGGTGAGCAGCGTTCTCTGTAAAAAAAAAAGGGAGCATCAGATGGGTATTGCAAAGCTGGTGGCAAGCCTAGTGTCATTCTGTAGCTGTTTTGTAACTGGAGCAGCCCGCATTTTACTTTAGCAACTTCAAGAAATTCAGGGTTTCTGTCTCGTTGAAATCCTATGAGTAGCCTGCTTATTTCCCTATGACCTTCAGTTTAATTTGCTGGGGATGGATGTTATAACAAAAAAGCATAATCAAGGTGGCTTAAACAACAGACATTTTCTGTCTCACAGTTTCCAAGGCTAGAAGTCTGAGGTGGAGGTGTTGTCAGGATTGGTTCTTTCTGAGGGCCGAGAGGGAAGGATCTTTTCCAGGCTTCTCTCCTTGACTTGTAGATGGCTGCCTTCTCTCTGTGTCTCTTCACATGGTGTTTTTCCTACGTGCCTGTGGCTATGTCCAAATTTCTCCTTATTATAACAACACTAGTCAAACGGTATTAAGAACCACCCTACTTGGAATGACCTCATCTTAACTAATTACATCTGCAAATAAGGACACATTCTGAGGTACTGGAGGTTAGGACTTCAACACAGGAATTTTGAGGGGGTAACATTGCAACCCATAAAATTCAGTCTACCCAGATTTCTTTTGACACAGGTGCTAGGGATAGGTCTGTTAGCTTTCTTCAGCTGTTTGGAAAACCATTTTCTTTAGCAGTAGCTGGTAAGATGCTAATCTTTCTTTTCACATTCACAAGCCATAGTTGTCTAATGAATGCAGTGACTGTGACTTGGCCCTAATCCAGATCTACTGGATCAGAATCTCTAAGGTTGGAAGCCTATTTTTAACATGCCTCCTGGGGGATTCTGATGCAGCCAACCTTTTCTTCTTGTTGGACCTGCTTTCTGGATGCATTAGACAGTATTAGTCCTCTTTGCCTGCTGGGTTTCCAGGTACTGTTGTCCCAGATAGCCTTCACCTTGCTTTGGTAAGTAACTTATGTACTAGTGAAGGTTGAAATACCCTTTGAAAACCAGATCTACATTGGCCATAAGTGAAGAGCAGAACCTCACACAGGGGCCAGAGAATGGTGCTTTCCCCTTATTAAGAGAAGGATTTGGTTAGTGAGTTTGAGGGGGTGTGATTTAGTTTCACCTTTTCATTTGTCTCCTCACCTGGTAGGCACAGGCTCCAGAAGTCCAGGCTCTTGTAGTCTGTTGAGTGGACGATGCCATTAATGTGATGAATGCAGCCATTGTCACACTTATTAGGCATCATTAAAGTCTCGTGGCCTCTGATTCAAATGATACACTCTTCTAATCCAGGGGCTTGTAAACTACAGACTGTGGGCCAAATACAGCCTGCCTGTTTTTGAACAGCCCCTGAGCTAAGAATGTTTTTGTATTTTAATTTTTTATTTATTTATTTTTTTAAAGTTCTTTTTCTTTTGAATTTTATTTTATTTATTTTTTTATGCAGCAGGTTCTTATTAGTTATCTACTTTAGACATATTAGTGTATATATATCAATCCCAATTTCCCAATCCATCCCACCACCACTACCCCACACACTTTCCCCCCTTGGTGTCCATACGTTTGTTCTCTACATCTGTGTCTCTATTTCTGCCCTGCAAAAAGGTTCATCTGTACCATTTTTCTAGGTTCCACATATATGCGTTAATATACAATATTTGTTTTTCTCTTTCTGACTTACTTCACTCTGTATGACAGTCTCTAGATCCATCCATGTCTCTACAAATAACCCAATTTCTTTCCTTTTTATGGCTGAGTAATATTCCATTGTATTTATGTACCACATCTTCTTTATCCATTTGTCTGTCGATGGGCATTTAGGTTGCTTCCATGTCCTGGCTATTGTAAATAGTACTGCAGTGAACATTGGGGTGCATGTGTCTTTTTTTTTTTTTCCATTTTAAAGTTTTTATTTTTAACATCTTTATTGGAGTATAATTGCTCTACAATGGTGTGTTAGTTTCTGCTTTATAACAAAGTGAATCAGCTATACATATACATATATCCCCATATCGCCTCCCTCTTGCGTCTCCCTCCCACCCTCCCTATCCCACCCCTCTAGGTGGTCACAAAGCACTGAGCTGATCTCCCTGTGCTATGTGGCTGCTTCCCACTAGCTATCTGTTTTACATTTCATAGTGTATATATGTCCATGCCACTCTCTCACTTCGTCCCATCTTACCCTTCCCCCTCCCCGTGTCCTCAAGTCAATTCTCTACGTCTATGCCTTTATTCCTGTCCTGCCCCTAGGTTCTTCAGAACTTATTTATTTATTTATTTTAAGATTCCATATATATATGTTAGCATACAGTATTTGTTTTTCTCTTTCTGACTTACTTCACTCTGTAGGACAGACTTTAGGTCCATCCACCTCACTACAAATAACTCAATTTCGTTTCTTTTTATGGCTGAGTAATATTCCATTGTATGTATGTGCCACATCTTCTTTATCCATTCATCTGTTGATGGACATTTAGGTTGCTTCCATGTCCTGGCTATTGTAAATAGAGCTGCAGTGGACATTGTGGTACATGGCTCTTTTTGAATTACGGTTTTCTCAGGGTATATGCCCAGTAGTGGGATTGCTGGGTCATATGGGAGTTCTAGTTTTAGTTTTTTAAGGAACCTCCATACTGTTCTCCATAGTGGCTGTATCAATTTACATTCCCACCAACAGTGCAAGAGTGTTCCCTTTTCTCCACACCCTCTCCAGCATTTGTTGTTTGTAGATTTTCTGATGATGCCCATTCTAACTAGTGTGAGCTGATACCTCATTGTAGTTTTGATTTGCATTTCTCTAATAATTAGTGATGTTGAGCAGCTTTTCATGTGCTTCTTGGCCATCTGTATGTCTTCTTTGGAGAAATGTCTATTTAGCTCTTCTGCCCATTTTTTGATTGGGTTGCTTGTTTTTTTGATATTGAGCTGCATGAGCTGTTTATATATTTTGGAGATTAATCCTTTGTCCATTGATTCGTTTGCAAATATTTTCTCCCATTCTGAGGGTTGTCTTTTCAACTTGTTTGTAGTTTCCTTTGCTTTGCAAAATCTTTTAAGTTTCATTAGGTCCCATTTGTTTATTTTTGTTTTTATTTCCATTACTCTAGGAGGTGAATCAAAAAAGATCTTGCTGTGATTTATGTCAAAGAGTGTTCTTCCTATGTTTTTCTCTAAGAGTTTTATAGTGTCCAGTCTTACATTTAGGTCTCTAATCCATTTTGAGTTTATTTTTGTGTATGGTGTTAGGGAGTGTTCTAATTTCATTCTTTTACATGTAGCTGTCCAGTTTTCCCAGCACCACTTATTGAAGAGACTGTCTTTTCTCCATTGTGTATCCTTGCCTCCTTTGTCATAGATTAGTTGACCATGGGTGCATGGGTTTATCTCTGGGCTTTCTATCCTGTTCCATTGATCCATACTTCTGTTTTGTGCCAATACCATACTGTCTTGATTACTGTAGCTTTGTAGTATAGTCTGAAGTCAGGGAGTCTGATTCCTACAGCTCCATTTTTCTTTCTCAAGACTGCTTTGGCTATTCGGGGTTTTTTGTGTCTTGATACAAATTTTAAGATTTTTTGTTCTAGTTCTGTAAAAAATGCCACTGGTAATTTGATGGAGATTGCATTGAATCTGTCAATTGTTTTGGGTAGTATAGTCATTTTCACAGTATTGATTCTTCCAATCCAAGAACATGGTATATTTCTCCATCTGTTTGTGTCATCTTTGATTTCTTTCATCAGTGTCTTATAGTTTTCTGCATACAGGTCTTTTACCTCCTTAGGTAGGTTTATTCCTAGGTATTTTATTCTTTTTGTTGCAATGGTTAACGGGATTGTTTCCTTAATTTCTCTTTCTGATCTTTCGTTGTTAGTGTATAGGAATGCAAGAGATTTCTGTGCATTAATTTTGTATCCTGCTACTGTACCAAATTCATTGATTAGCTCTAGTAATTTTCTGGTGGCATCTTTTGGATTCTCTATGTATATATCATGTCATCTGCAAACAGTGACAGTTTTACTTCTTTTCCAGTTTGTATTCCTTTTATTTCTTTTTCTTCTCTGATTGCTGTGGCTAGGACTTCCAAAACTATGTTGAATAATAGTGGCGAGAGTGGACATCCTTATCTTGTTCCTGATTTTAGAGGAAATGCTTTCAGTTTTTCACCATTGAGAATGATGTTTGCTCTGGATTTGTCATATATGGCTTTTATTATGTTGAGGTAGGTTCCCTCTATGCCCACTTTCTGGAGAGTTTTTATCATAAATGGGTGTTGAATTTTGTCAAAAGCTTTTTTTGCATCTATTGAGATGATCATATGGTTTTTATCCTTCAGTTTGTTAATATGGTGTATCACATTGATTGATTTGCATATATCGTAGAATCCTTGCATCTCTGGGATAAATCCCACTTGATCATGGTATATGATCCTTTCAGTGTGTTGTTGGATTCTGTTGGCTAGCATTTTGTTGAGGATTTTGCATCTATATTCATCAGTGGTAATAAGAATGTTTTTATATTTTTAAATGGTTAAAAATTTTCAAAGAGGACTAATGTGTCATGACACATAAGAATATAAGAAATTCACATTTCAGTATCCATAAATAAAGTTTTATTGGAACATTCTCATTACTTTATATATTATTAGTGGCTACATTTGCACAATGATGGCAGAGCTGTGTAATTGCAATAGAGGCCTGCAAATTTGAAAATATTTACTATCTCACCGTTTATAAGGAAAGCTTGCCAACCCCTGTTGTCACCTATACTATTTTATTTGATGTCTAGGAGGGGGCTTGTGAAGTGGTGAGGTCCCAGACGTTTCGTGAGACCCAGATCATAGCCTCTGTTTGGGTACCAAATGGCTGTGGGACCTTGGGTATGCTGGTTAGCTTCTGTGGGCCCCTGTCTCCTTGTCTGTACTGAGAGGGTGGTGACCACCGAAGCCCCTTTGGCCTGCAGAACTCTCTGACTTTCAAAACAGAAAGAAAGGAATGCCCCAAATGGAAAAAAATGTGTGATAACATAGAGATTGACTCAGGAATCCTCTGCATCTATAAGATTTTATTTTTCTATCCAGAGCTCTTTCTCTAACCAAGATCTTGGTTCCCCCTCTGTACATCAAATATAGACGTGCCCTCCAGGACACAAATAAATGGGGTCTCAGGTCACACCATTTGTTGTTTGTCAGTGTCTCTGTTTTCTAGTCTAATTTATAGGGTTGAATTGAAAAGGGAGTGAAGGAGAAAGAATCTGAAGCAGAAGTATGGCCAAGTGGGACCCTTTGCAGAATGAAATCCTCCCTTCTTGGAAAAGGGTCTTGTTGACCTTGACTCATTCCTGCCTGCTTGCTTGTCAATGCTGAAATACCTTATCAGGATGAGGTGTTCTTAAGCCACAGTGTTCCCAGTTTGCAGGCATTGGTAAAGAATATTAGAAGGAATACTTAGTAGCTTTGGATTTTCATAAGACTTAAAGAGTAATTAGAGAATTTGTCTACCTAGATGTTTGTAGAGCCCATGAAGACATCTCTGCTGTGTCATATCAGTATATTGTGTTTATTTTTTCGAGCAGGTGCTGGGAAAGGAAATTTATAGTGGGAATTTATTTAATCATTTCCTTTTTCTAGAAGGACTCTGATTCCTGTCTTAGAGTAAAACACACCAACTGTGGAATCATAAAGACACAAAGACATAATGGACTTAATTCTCTCAGAAGAGACATCTTTTTTTCTGCCATATGGTTGGGGAAACTAAATATGGTTTTTCTGAAAATTATGTTTCTGGGATATGGAGTAGCTTGTTTTAGTTTGTTTTTCTATTCTTTTATTTGAGCTGCTAGAGAACAAGAAAGGGTTTAATAATATCTTAAAGATAGCTCCTTTCTATCTACAAAGGGAGTCTTCCTCACTCCAGAGAAAATCAGTGTGTGTCGGTATCTCTGAGTAAGTGTCCGGGATCCACGTTTAAGTTTGGCTTCTGAGTCCTTGAAAGCCATTGACCCCTTTGCTTTTGAGTTTCATTCACCAGTTAAAAGGCCACGCATCAGGGCGGGGGAAGTGAAATTCAAAGTTTGTGGGCTTGGAATGATGCGTATTTATAATCAGCTTGAGGGCTCAGAGGATTTGTGAAATCGTTTTGGATTAACAGCCATTGATTGCTAATAAAACAGTATTGAGCTTTGTCCAGAGAACAGCAGTGAAGAAAGGTATGGGCACCTTGTCGACAGGACCCATTGAGCAGGGATGATGGGCTAAGTGTGAGGGTCTCTGCAGCAGCGTGGGTGCTCGTCCTGCCCGGAGCCGTTGTCAGTCCTTTGCCAGGCGGGTGAAAGGAGGGACGCCAGAGGCTGATGGCTGGGGTGGTATTGATGTGCCTTAGCTGACTAATCAGATTGTAAAAGTCCCATGGTATTTATGTCACTTTAATTTTCATCAAACAATTGGAGACTGCAGGACTCTATTAAGGAGTGGTTGATCCAGAACTAAAGCCAGATAAATTGGGGTCTCAGTTTAATCAAATTATCCCTTTACTGGCCCAGGATTAAGTGAGAGGGACAGCGTCGGTCTAGAGCCTTGTGATTGGCTGAAGCTTTCCCGTATTTTTAAAGACACCGATGAAAGAAGAAACATTTTAACAGAGACAACTCTAGTAATCCTTCCAAGAAATAGTGCTAAACCACCATCAGCAACAGAAAGGAATTTATTTCACTAGTCAACAATGTAATTTTATTGGGAATAATGAACCTGTTATCAAAATCAGAGTTCTGGTGAATTGGAGTGAGGGGAAGAAAATAGATGTGGAAGACAAATAGAGTGTTTTAGAATTTTTTAAAGTCGTTTTGGGTTGTTTTTCTTG
The DNA here is from genome assembly GCF_039906515.1 of Pseudorca crassidens. Classification (NCBI taxonomy): domain Eukaryota; kingdom Metazoa; phylum Chordata; class Mammalia; order Artiodactyla; family Delphinidae; genus Pseudorca; species Pseudorca crassidens. The sequence goes on along the minus strand of NC_090304.1, from coordinate 36,133,007 downwards.
GCACATCTTGAGCACATGTAAAAATCTCAATCCAGAGAATGACTCTGAGGAGATCAATCACAGCCCACTCCCAGGATGTGCTGAGTATTAAAACTGGTTTGCTGCACACTGATTTAAGAAAGCAACAACATGAGTTTCAATCAGTGTGTAGGACAGGTTGCTGAGTCCGTTATTAGGATGGAATGTCAAAGTCTACAACACAGAAGCAGATGGGGATGATTCCCGCTAAGAGTTAAGTTTATATTACCTAAAAAAAAAGAAAGAGGAACAACAGTACCCTGCAGGTCGTGGACATCGTTAAAAATGCTCCATAAGTGATAAGAAGAGAGGACGAGACAGGCTTTTGGGGTAACGGTGGTGCTCTATTTCTGGATCTGGGAGCTGGTTGCAGAAGATATTTATTAGTTTATGAACAGCTTATATAGCCAGCTCTATGCTTAGAATATATTTACTTTTATGATCTACTTCAATACAAAGTTTGAGAAGTTTGCTTGGGCCCCTTGTTTTAGAATTGAATTCTGTATTAGTTTCCTATTGCTGCTGTAACAAATTGCCTCAAATTTAGTGGCTTAAAACAACATAAGTTTATCATCTTACAGTTTTATAGGTTAGCAGTCCAATGTGGACTTTGCTGAGATAAAATCAAGGTGTTGACAGGGCTGATTTCCCTCTGTAGGCTCTAGGGGAGAATCCATTTTCTTTACCTTTTCTGGCTTCTAAAGACCACCTGCATATCTTGGTTCATGGTCCCTTCCTCCATCTTTAAGGCCAGCAATGGGGGATCAAGTGCTACTCACGTTGCCTAACTCCAGCCTCCTTTTCTGCTTCCCTTTTCCACTCTAGGGACTCTTGTGATTACATTGGGCCCAGTTGGATACTACAGAATAACCTTTTTCAAAGTCAGCTGATTAGCAGCCTTAATTCCACCTGCAACCTTAATTCCCCTTGGCCACGTAGCCTCTAACACGTTCACAGGTATGGGGATTAGGGCATGGACATCTTTGAGGGGCCATTATTCTGCCTACCACAGTTATGAATTAGTTCTGTTATTAGCTGGTGATGGTGTGAGGTAAGAAGGAACGTGAGTACCGTGGGGAGCACGGCTCAGAGAGTCAGGAATTTGCGCTCTGCTCTCAGCTATCTCACTCATTAGCCGGTAGTTCCTGGATCGCTGGACCTTGTTGTCACATCTCCACAGTGAGGGGGTTAGGCGTGATGTTTCCTAAGGTGCCTTCTATCTATCTTATGAAAGATACATATCTCCATACAAAATATAACATTTAGGGTCAGTAACTACCAGAGGGCAGATTTTTAATTTAAAAAAAATCACTGGGGCAGTAATCCAGTCTTCAGATTTGGAATCCTCATTATATGAAACCTCATTATATAATTGTGGGTACCCATGAAGTTCAGCTTCAGTGGACTTTAGACCGCTCTTCAGCTGTACCAAGTTTGAGGATGCCAGACTTCGTGGTGGTCCCAAGAAGCTGTTACTAAATGGAATTCCCTAGTCTGGGTACAGGCCGGTATCCTTCACTTAGGCCCTGGAAACCAGTCTGTATTCTCTTGTTTGCACCATCCTCTCCCCTCTTCCTTTGATTGCCACTTAGTTCTTTTTTTTCCTAATTGGATTTACCTTTTCTCTGCTTTCGCTGGACTTTTATTCATTCATTCAAATATTTTTGGAGCACCTGCCATGTGCTGGGTGGGCATGTACTGATGCTGAGATGTGAATTAGGAAAGACCCAACCGCTACCCTCACTGGACTGAGTCTAGACCAGGGGTCTCCAAACACTCTTGAGTATATACCTGTCAGTAAAAAAAAATTTGCAGATGCACTCCTTACTAACGTGTGAAGTATGTTGTAAAGCATACACAAAAATTGGAAATTAGATAGACTTTGTTCTCATAGTGCATGGGTAGTGTTCTCTGCCACCCTTTGAGACCCTCCTATGTTAGAGTTGACACACAAAAAAATAGAGAAAACAGAGAGAGGGTGGTAAGGTTGTAAAGGATTAAGGACAAAGAAATGTGAGACTAAAAACAGTTTCTCAGGGACTTCCCTGGTGGTCCAGTGGTTAAGATTCTGTGCTCCCAGTGCTGGGGGCCAGTGTTTGATCCCTGGTCAGGGAACTACATCCCGCATGCCACAACTAAAGATCCCACATGCCTCAACTAAAGATTCTGCATGCCACAAAAAAGATCCCGCATGTCACAACTAAAGACCTGGTGCAGCCAAGTTAATAAATAAATAAATATTAAAAAAACAACAATGAAAAACCCCAGTTTCTCAGCCTGATATTATTGTTCCTTTTGCTCCTTGCAGATTTTCTTGGTGTCTGTGTTTCAGTGTCATTGTCCTTGTTTTTTCATTGCAGTCTGGCCTTGCTACTAAAGCTGGTACATCTATCCTGAGCATCATATTGGAGTCATTCCCAGGGTCTAAGCCTGACATTCGTGTTGTTTTGGATGCATTTTATTTGGATCCCCATCCTCGTCCACCCCCCCCCCACCCCCCCGCAAGGACTCTTAACCTGCCACCCAAGCTGATAAGTAATCTTTAAGATGAACTCACAGCTTTTGGGAAATAACTCACATCCTTTTCACCCTTAGGAGGGATTTGTTCGTGTTGATCGAGATTACGTCCTGAAGTCTGCAGAGCTGGCAAAAGCTGGAGGGTGCAAACATTTCAACTTGCTGTCCTCTAAGGGAGCTGATAAGTCAAGCAGTTTTTTATATCTGCAAGTCAAGGTTTGTGCATGTTTCTATCTTTTGTATACTTTGGAGAACCCTGGCTAATTGGCAATACTAAATAATACAAAATGCTAAGTAATGCCAAAATGCATTTAATGCATTATATTATGCATTTTTTATAACTACACGGACTGCTTTTTTGCAGAGATGTACTTAGTAAACAGGAGTGATTTGAAAGATAATTTCCAGTGTCTTCCCCTCTGTTGATTATCTAGTCATCATAAAATGAGATGTTGCAGCCCTGGTCTTGAGGATCAGCCCAGAATCTTAGCATTAGAAGAGACTTTGAGACAGTGATACTTTTTCAGAGTAGATTAAATGTTATTATTGGGTATGGTTCTTGTCCTCAAGAATTACAGTCTTGTTTGGGGGTATCCCCAAAGCCAGCCCCAAGTTTGGGAATGCGCTAGAAGGCCTCCCAGGACTGCCATATAGTTATCTTCACAGCCATGTTGTATTACAATGAAAGAATATAAAGCAGAGTCAGTGCAGGGAAAAAGAAGTGCATGGAGTGAGCTCTGGAGGAATCTAGGTTCAGGCTTCCAAGGGTCTTCTGCCAGTGGAGTTACACGTGTTTCATTTCTCCAGCAATGAGTATTGCCTACCAGAGAAATTCACTTGAGCTCAGGAGTCCAGGGTTTTGATGGGGGTCAGTCACGTAGGCACCCTCAGCGTAAAAAAATTACAGACTTCCAGAAGGAAAGCAAGTGTTCAGCATAAACCACATTGTTTGTACAAATAGTTTAGGCATAGTAAAGTACCCTTATCAGTTAGCTAATGCCAGGAACACTCCTAAAATCTGAGTTCCCAGACACAGGCCAGAGGACAACCTGGCAAGCAGACCTTTCTAAGCAGTTTCAGCCTGGTACTCTTGTACACATGTTGCTAATAGAGACAAAACACATCTTTGTAAAAAACCAACTAAGAAACGCACCCTCATAAAAATTTACATATGAATGTTTATAGAAGCATTATTCATCATAGACAAAGAGTAGAAACAACTCAAATATCCATCAGCTGATGCATGGATGAAAAAAATGTGGCATATACCTACAAAATAACATTGATTTAACTATGAAAAGAAATGACATATTATAGCATGGGTGAACGTTGAAAACAGTATGCTGAATGAGGGAGGCCAGTCACAAAGGGCCACAACTTACATGACTTAATTTATAGGAAATGTCCAGGATAGGCATATCTTTAGAGACAGAAAGATTAATGGTTGGCTAGGGTTTGCGGGAGGGGATGGGAGTGAGTGCTAATTGGTACGGGGTTTCTTTTGGGGTGATGAAATATTCTAAATTTAGATTGTGGTGAAGGTGGGACAACTGTCTGTGAATGTATTAAAAATCATTCATTGAAAAAAGCTTTTTAATACATTAATACATTTAATACATTTAATACATTAAAATGTATTTTTTAAATATATTGATTAAAATGTATTACTGCAGATTATACAGTGCTGTAGGTTAAGTGCCAAATGAATGGTATGAACAGCCCAAGAAGGCGGCGGTGAGCAGGCTGCTTAGTTCATAGGCCTTTTAAACATCCCTGTGGCCAAGCTTCTCTGGCATTTCTGTTTATAGAGATGCCTGGCGTGAAAATTCATGGATTGTTCAACAAATTTAATTTAAAGCCTCATCTAGATGCTCTGTCTCTTGAAATGTTGTGGGTTTTGTTAGGAAGTAATACAAGGGAGTCTGTGGTTCTTCTGACCTCCTGAAACTACCTGGAAGCCAAAAAAGGTTAAGGTCCCCTGGCCTGCAGCACTGATTCTGGAGTGACGGACAGTTCTTTATGGCTGAACTCCTAACATGTCACTCTCTGGATCTGTTTCAGTAGGTCACATGACAGGCTGGACTGACCATGCAGCCATTTACTCATTCGGTGCATCTTTTTTCACTCTCTACTACATATCAGGATTAACTGATCTCTTCCTTAACTTCCCAGACTCTCTGGAATCTAAAAATCTAGGGGAGGATATTAACTAGTATTGAGACCTGCAGAAGTAGATTGTCTTCAAAACCCCAAGTTATTCTTGTTATTCTCTCTTAAGCATTACAGCAAGTTGGTCTTGATTAAATACTAGAAATGTTTTTTTTTTTTTGTTAACAGGGAGAAGTGGAAGCTAGGGTTGAAGAGTTAAAATTTGATCGTTACTCCATATTTAGGCCCGGGTAAGTATTCCTACTGCCTAAGAGTACACCACTGTTGGTTATTCCCTAGAAGCTGGTTTTTCATTTGAAGAGGCTGACAAATTTCCACGATATGAAAGAGTTGGCTGGAGGGAGATTGCTTCTCTGAAGAACCCACTTTTAGCTTTGAAGGAAAGGCTAGACGGTTGGTGGTGCCAGGTTCAGAATAGTCTGAAATTTTCTGGGTAGCCTTGGCTGCCTTCTTCTTTAAAATCCTCTTCCTGCCCAAATAAAACCATTTATGCACTGTATTAGTGTGTTTGGGCTGCCACAACACTAACACTGCAGAATGGGAGGCTACAAGTCCAAGGTCAAAGTGCCATCAGGGTTAGTGTCGGGTGAGGCCTCTCTTCTGGCTTGTTGATTCATTGCTGCTTCTCTCTGTGTCCTCCTATGGTCTTTCTTCTGTGTGAGTGGAGAGAAAGAGAGAAATATCTGATATCTCTTCCTTTTCTGTAAGGACACTAGTCCTATCAGATTAGGGTCCCATCCTTATGCCCTAACTTAACCTTAATTACCTCCCTAGAGGTGTGTCTTCAAATACGATCCCACTGGGGATTAGTGCTTCATGAATTTGGGGGGACACAGTTCAATCCATAACATCCTGTATGGTCTGAATGCAATGTACCATCTCTTCCTCTGCTCTTCTTTTTCTCTTTAGAGTTCTATTATGTGATAGGCAAGAATCTCGCCCAGGTGAATGGTTGATTAGGAAGTTCTTTGACTCCTTACCAGAATCTTGGGCCAGCGGTCACTCTGTGCCAGTGATGACTGTGGTTAGAGCAATGCTGAACAACGCAGTGAGACCAAGTGACAAGAAGAAGGAACTGCTAGATAACGAGGCCATCCACGACCTGGGGAAAGCTGATGGCTCTCTCAAGCCGTGACCACACTGGAGAAATGCTTTCTATCGTCAAACTCAACACCCATCACCTAATCGGTAATTTCAGGGTCTAAAAAAAACATGTGCTTTAACTGTGGTTTCACTATTCTCAGTCGCCCAGATCCAATCAAAAAATGATCGTGCTCTGCATCAGCATTTTAGAGCCTGATGGTACATATATAGACATTACCCTGGGAAGCCTTTCAAAAATAGAGATCCAGCAGCTCCCTGGTGGTCTAGTGTCTCGTATTCGGCACAGAAATGAGAAGTTCATAGGCCCTACCTCAAACTTTCTCAATCAGAATTTTGGGGGTATGGGGACAGAAATCTGTTGTTTTAGTTAAGCTTCTCTTATGGTTCTGATGCCACTGGTGGGGAGGCCAGCTTTGAAAGCTTGTCTGCAGAGTCACAGCAGCAGTGAAGACTTTATGTATCATGCAGATGAGTCCTGAACAAAAATTGTTGACATTTGTGTCTCTGAGTTACCCAGTGCTGACTGCATGTTAATTGTGTAAGTGAACATTGTGCCTTACTATTTCTTTAGAATATATAATAAAAGTTATTATATAACTGAGCTTATATAATTCATGGGAGAATTAAATAGAAGAGTTAAAATAAATGGACAAGTCATGGGTTCCCTTAGATTGTTAGAAAATGCCCAAGTATCTGTGGTAATATGCAGTTATTTTGGGCAATGGGATTATAGAATAGCAGCTAATATATATCAAGTGCTTGCTAATTGCCAGCTTTTACACATGATGTCTGTCCTTTAACCCTCCAAACAATCTTTATAATTCTTACAGGCAGTACTATCATCCCCCTATCTTAGGTGGGGAAACCGAGGCTCACTGTGGTTAAATGCCTTGCCCAAGGGCTTAAAGCTGAAGCCTGAAGCTAGGAAATGGCAGAGCCAGGATTCTAACTAACCCAAGTGAGCCTGAGTCCATAGCTTCTGTTTTTAACTACTCTGCAAGAGCATCCAGTATCTGTATATTTCCAGGAAGTTCCAGTTAATTGTTACTGGATCAGTACATGCCATGGATGAATAAGATAGAAATGTTTGGGTTTCTTCATTGGTCTAGGATCCCTCTAATGATTAACTACACAATGTTCACATAGCCAGTAAATGTATATCTCAAAGTGCTTCACTTTAAAAACTATGGAAAAGGAAAGGAAGAGGCAGAAGGAAGGGTCAAAGTCAAGAGGAACACACTGTTAATTTCCATCATGGAACAAAGGATAGTAGTGAAGTTTGTCTTAACTTCTGTGCTGGGGGAAGCAAAGTAATAAATTTCAAGCTTCAGTGGACTCCTTTAGTGTGTGTGTGTGTGTGTCTGTCTTTAGATGGGGTTGGACATTCCCAATGTCAGTCATCTAGGAAAGAGGCATATTTTAGGATGGGGTGAGGACTTGAAATGTGGGCTTTAAGAAGGAGATGGAAGGAACATCTTCCTCCTGCCAGGTGGGGTTCCTTTGGGGCTGGACTCTGAAGAGCCTGTTTGTTTAGGTGATAACAAGCATGGGCTCCAAGAAGTGAGGCACGAATTACGGGGACTCCGTGAGGATATACTGAGGCTGGCGGGCTCTAAAAGCAGCTAAACCCAGTGGCCAGTTTTAAGTTATTCTCTGTGTGTTGAAATTCCTTACCCACAAACCTGCTGTCAGGTCTTGTTCAACATTCTTTTCTGACCTCAGTAGTGAAGTGGCGTGATGGGAGAGGGTCTGTGTTTATCTTTGGAGTAAAGAAAAGAGCTGTTCCCTCCTAAGCCCAGCATTGTGGAGACACATAAACTTCAAGGAACAAGATTCTGGCCCAGTCACTCCTCTGGATTGGGTGTTACTTCGCTACTGTTAACATGGAATGATTGGGTGTTAATGGGATTTAGCAGGTTTCCCTCCAAATGGGGAGAAGATGGGCCTTGCTGGAGAGTATGTTGGAAGGATGAAGGAAAAAAAATGACCTTGAAGTTCATTCAGCTTATTGAAATGCCTCCTGTGTGCCACTGGGCACGTAGGCAGTGGGTCTACATCAGTGAATAGTAAGTCTAACCCAGCAAAGCCTGCAGCTATTCTGGCAGTGGCCTGCAATATAGGGGGCTTCCAAACTATTTGATGGATTCTGTCCTCTAGGGGTTTACAGTCAAGGGAAAGGAGTGCATTCAGAAGAGTTTAGCAACAATACAAGGCATCGTTCTCATTCAGCAAATTAATATTGAGTACCTACCTATGAGTTAGGCCATATATTATGTGCTAGAGAAATGAAGGTAGAGACATGGCCCTACCCTCATGCTCAAACAGTGTTGTGACTAAAGACGGGAAGAAGAAAGGAAAAAGCAAATGGTAGGTGATGAGAAAGCAACTTAACAGGAGGCTGCTGGAATGACGGTGGAAACTACTGTAGAAGAGACGACCTGAGGAAGGACTTTCTGGCTGAGACAAAAAGTACCCTTTTGTAGAACATTCTTAGCAAAGACTTTGAGGTGGGAAAATGATTAGCACCAAAAAAAAGGCTGGAGGATGGGGCCCAAGGTGGAGGGTTGAGGTGAGATGTTAGGCGGACTATGCAGAGCCTGGTAGGCCGTGGTAGTCAATTTAACTGGATAAACTTGTGCCAAGCCCAGTGCTAGCACCTGGCACTAGAACTTGGGACATACACTTTAAAGACTGAACTCCTTAAAATAGCCCTCGAGGCTCTGGCTCCTTTGTGGCCCCTGGTACACCCACTGGCCCCTGCAGTTCCCTCCCCAGCCGCACCCCACGGGGACCAGGGAGCCCCGGAACCAGTGTGGAGTACCAGCCTCTCTCCTGCGTTCGACCTCCTCCGTCACCAGAGGGCGCAGCGAGCAGGTCGCCCCCCACTAACCGCTCATCCCTCGAATAAGGGACGCACAGGGTGCGCGATGCCGACCGCAGAACCGCTTCCACCTCTGGGCTCTGGGCCGCGGTTTAGGACCTCCCGCTAGGGCCTGCCGCATCCCGAGGAGAAAACAAAACCCAGGTCCAAGCCTGCAACGCCCAGCCCAGGTTTCAGCGCTTACTCGGCGCGCGCTGCATCAACCCTGCGGCAGGAGGCGGAGCCCGGGCTCTCGCCCCGCCCACCCCAGCTCACGTGAACAACGCCGCGGCCCCGAGGCCGGAAGCGCTAGCGAGCCGGCGCGCACGCGCTCCTGTTTCCAGGCGCCGCAGGGTTCCCGGAGCTTCGGCCCCACCGCGTGCCCGCGCTCGCCCTCACGCTCACACTCACGCTCGTTCCCGGGTTCTCGGGCGGGGAGGGCTCGGAGGCAGTTGCGCCTGCGCAGCCCAGCCTGGTCCCCTTCCCCAGGCGCGCCGGGCTCTAGCGGCACCGCCGCCATGTGTTCGTTAGCGTTGGGCGCAGATGGTGGGTACCCCGGCCCCTCAGCCCCTAGGCCGCGACCCCGTGGGGCCGGTGAAAACCCTTCCCCTCTCCCTGCGCCCGGGACGCGGAGCCGGGGTGGTGGGGCCCGCAAAGAGGGAGGTGGAGGTGGGGGGGAGGGCCCGCCGGGCCCAGAGCGTTCTCGCTTTGCTGCCCCTCGTCCGCCCTCCTGGCACTGGGGTCCGAGGCAGAGCTGACCGTTTGCGTGTGCTAGGCGGCCGGGGCGCTGTGGAGGAGGACGACCTGCCAGGACTGTCAGACAGCGGTGACGAGGCCTCCTGGGAGGATGCGGAAGATGCCGATCTCCCCCACGACAAGCAGCAGACCCCCTGCCTGTTCTGTGACAGGTTCGTCCACCTCAGCGCGAGGCGCCAGCCCTAGGGTGGCCGGGCCCCGTCTGCTCCTCTGGAGTCCAGCCCAAGTGGCTGCCCTGGAAGTCTGGAGCCCGTGCTTTGGAGTGAGGGTTTGTTGAGCCGGAAGACCCACAGTGGTTTCCAGGGAGGAACCATGAACTGGAAGCCAGGTCACACTGCTTCACTTTGACGGGCCTCAGTTTCCTCTTGTGTAAAATGAAAGGGTTCTGGGCCGGATCTGTGGTTCCCACATCTGGTTGTGCACCTCTGTCACCTGAGACACTTAAGAAAAAAATACACAGATGCTAAACTGCACCTCAGCCCTTGTAAATCAGGGATAGGGTCTAGGAATCCGTTTCTACAAAGACTCTAGCTGAAGTGATTCTAAAGAGTAACAAGTTTGGGAGTCACTAAACTCGATTAATCCCTCAACCTTCTAGAACCGTTCAGGCTCTCCCATTCTATAATTCTTTGACAGTTAGAAAGCTTATCAGGTGTAATAGTTCCATTTGAGCCGTTTAAAGAATCACCTTTGTTAGGGGCTCCCCCCCGCAATTGAAGGGGAAGGAATTGATACTATTTTCACTTAGGGAAAAAGACGCTGCAATACCAGTAACTTGTTCAAAGTCACAAAACTGTGGTTTGTCTTATAAGCAAATCCATGTTTTTTCCACTTAAAATTCTGCCTCTTCATCTTTGACTTTGGCTGCTGTCCTGGGCAAGTGGGCGTGAAAGAGGCCTGGTTGGCACCGGCCAGTGTTACTTTAATAAACATTTTACCAGTATCCCCTGAGTCTCAGCATGGTGCTGATTGGTGGTATATTAGCTTCTGATGATTCGTCATTGTTCCCACGTGTAGCCTCATGTGGGTAGGTACGGGATGTCTGCATATACTGTAGTCGTCAAAAAATAATATTTATTGAGCATCAGGGAGGTACTTCTTTGTGATAGGCTGTGTAAATACTGTATAAATAAGCTCTCTCGGTAAACGTTTGTTGAAAACTGCTGCATATGTGCTAAGCATATAGAAGAGGTAATGCAGGCTCTCTGCCGTGTGTTCTTATTACACGTCCTTCAGTTTTGCAGGTCACAGAATAAAGGAGCTTGGCCCTCACAGTGTATAATACAAATCCTTGGGGAGCACTGTAAGACCACTTTTTGAAATATGGCACTTTGGGAATTTACCAGCTATAAAATTACATTTTATGCTTTATTTCTAAAAGCAGTTTGAGCTGTGTCAGTTCAGAGCCTCTGAAAGCAGAGTTGATACTTAGAGGAGAAAAGAATCTTATGCAGTGAATTTTTCAGGTCTTAAGAGACACAGTCTATCAAAGGGAGTTCTCTTTCTTAGAAGCCTTATGATAAATTCAGTGCTATTATTTGGCAAATTCAGCTCAACATTTTAAAGGGTGGTTTGTTTTAGGTGTAAAATGGGACTCAGAAGTACTAATTCCTTTTAGGAGTGCTGGGTTCCTCTCTACAGGTGTGTTTGGTTTTTTTTAATTAATTGGAAGTAAAACTGGAAACCTGCAGAGTGAGGGGGAAAAGTTTATATCTAACATGAAGTCAATATTTAGACTTCTTTGGGGACTATTTCATGAAGCTGTTGCTTGGTTTTTCAGGTTATTTACATCTGCTGAAGAAACATTTTCACACTGTAAGTCTGAGCATCAATTTAATATTGATAACATGGTTCATAAACATGGTGAGTAATTTTTAGAATAAAGAAAATTTTAGTTGAGAAATTTAAATTCAAACATTATGTTTTTCCAGACCATTCCTTTCCTATACAAATCCAATATAGTGAAACACATGACAACAACTTATGAAAATGGCGTGTTTTTGACAAATGGCTTTTGAGGAAAGATTGATAAATAAGTCATTCTTCTAGATATGATTGACTGTATTTAAGCTTAAATTGCCTTCACAACGAAAAAGGAAAAAAAACCCCAAAAAATCCTTGGCATGTGATTACATTTTAATCATTTTAGAATTAGGAAGACAAGGGGCGTGGATATTAGGGAGAGCAAAGGATAGAGGTGGACTTTGGAAAAGGAGGTGGATCATTATGAAAAAAGACAACTTATCAGGTCAAAGCATAACATGGACTTCAAGGCATACAAGATTGAGTTTTATAAGGAGTTTGGTAAGAGAGTGTGGAAAAAGCGAGTGCTAAAGTTAAGGTGGTAATCCAGAGATTCAGCTGATGTTTCTGTTGAAACTTGCATCTAAACATACTTGAAATTAAAGCCTTCTAATTTAAACGAATATAGAAGAGCTACAGTATCCCACTAATATTAACTAAATACAGAATTGGCTTTTTGGTCCCTGTATTTACTAACAACTAGAAAGGACATTACTGAAGAATACCAAATATTAGGCAGATTTGGGGTCTCAGATAAACATATGATACAGTATGTTTATGAATCATAAATTCAACTGCAACTACTTTTGTAAGATATAAGTGACTTAGTTTCATTTTTTTTCATGTTTTTAATGTGCATTTTAAAACTGAATTGAAACTGTACTTTATATTATTTTATATCTTTTTCAATACCAAATAGGGGCTTTTGTGTGCTATTATGCATATGAAACATTTTTATATGCTGGTATGTTCTCATAACAGTATTTCTCATGACATAATAATTGGTTGGGTATGCTGTTGCTTTCCCTTATTTTAAATGCTGCTTCATTTCTGAAAAGATGAGAACCAGATAACAAGCCTCACTGTTTTTTTCATCTGCATCATTTAACTTAATGTAAAAGCTAGTATACTTTGTATACTCTGTGTCCTGGCAAAATTATAGTTTGGTAGGTACCATAAAAATTGGGGATTTAGAAACTTTAGTATCAACTCTCGTATTAGCTGCCAAATACTTGGTAAAATCAAGGGCCTAATTTTCTTCATCTGTATTGTTCTGATAAGTGAGTAGAATTCTAAAAATTAATTTCCAATTTTTCAGAAATGCAAGAAAAGCACTGAAAAATTTGTCCTTCCTGGCTGTTTCTCAATTAAAATATTCTGAAGTGTCAGAGTTACTGTTTCTAGTTCTTAATAAAAAATTCAAAACTTTTAAGTAGTAGTTGAGAGGACAGAAATATTTTATTGTCTAACCAGAGAAGCATCTTCGGAGCAGGTTAATGAAACAAAACTCATGTTATGTTAAAATAGGTGAATTATTATTTTTTTTTCCCTTTTAGGACTTGAATTTTATGGATACATTAAACTAATAAATTTTATTAGACTTAAGGTAAGGTGGTAGCTTAATCTACAATTTTGTTTAAAACCTAAAGAAGTACTACAGCGATTATCAATGCACCGATTTTTAAAAGAATATGAGGAACTGCTGTATAAGGAACTGTTTTAAATTTGACACTCATGATATTGGGGGAATCATGGACATTAGGAACTAGCACAACATACAGCACCAAGTAAATGGATACATACCATACTTAAGTGTGGTTTTTAATTTTGTGTAGGAGATGAATCAATGTTATGTGGCAAAGTAATTCACTGTCAGATAAAGGGGAATACTGATAGTCTTTCTGTAAAATCAGAAATAATTTCTAGTGCGATTTTTAAGTGCTTTGGTTACTCTTTTTGTTCTGTTTTTTAAATACTTTGTTCTAGTCAGTTGATGTTTATATTGCCATTTCCTCAAAATCCAAACAATATAAAACTGTGCATTGAAACAATTAAGCAGTCATCCAGTCAAGTTAATGAAATAGCCGGTGAACATAGACTGTTTAAATAGAGATTTTGTGTGATGTAGACATGATTTCCTTTTTGTTTAATTTTCCCAGTTTTTTGGTAGGGGGATTTTGTGATTATGTGCAGTGAAAAAATATGCAATTAATTTTACTTCCAGAATCCTCCAGTTGAATATATGAATTCCATATACAACCCAGTGCCTTGGGAGAAAGAAGAGTATTTAAAGCCGGTATTAGAAGATGACCTTTTACTTCAATTTGGTAAGATGAACATATGGTATCTACTTTAAAGCAGGGTCATTTGTTATGGCAAAATAGTGGTTAGGTGTTACAGGAAAATATATCATCCCCTTGATTCTCTAAAGACCTCGTCAGGTAGTTGGTTTCAGAAGGAACGTTAAGTCACTTAGAAAGTGAGAGTCACACTAACAGTTACCAGGGAGGAATATGAGCTTGGGTTAAACATTGTGTAAAAGATGTTTTGAAACATAGGGAGACTTGAGAGAATAATTTTTAGTTGTCAGACTGATTTTTAATGTAATTAAAATCGATGAAATTTTAAATTTAAATAAAAGAAATTAAATCAGTATATTTAATATTTAATAGATTTAAGTAAATTTAATAATATTGCTGTTTTTACCTCAATACAATCAGATACATGACTTTTCTTAAGACATCTAATTTATGGAGCTTTTGTTTCGGTGCAGGACAGATTCCACGAAAATTCCCCACGTATACTAACTCTTAAGCCTCCCTTGTGGCAGGGTCACTCGTCTTTTGACTGTAGCTTTCTTAGTTTCTTGCTCTGTGCTTTGGTTCATTCCTTATTGAACAGGAATCTTATGAAAATTCTGTTGGCTCTCTATAGGTCTAATTTGTTGGAGTTCATGATTTTTTATTATTTTTTAAATTTATGCTTGCTTTCATGTTTTTTGTGCCAGTTAGGTGAGATAGAGGGGTTTGCTGTCTTCGGATCAGCAAGACCATTCTAAACAGACACATACCTTCTCAGATAGTAGTTTGACAGTGTGTATTTGGGCAGTCCTTTGGTAAGTGGGAACTGTGGAAAACCACTCATTTCCTTGAGAAGTACCATCAAGAGAAGTTGTGTGGCAGTGTGATGCAGTAGTAAGAACCTTAATGTAGGATTCAGGAACTAAGTGACCCTGGACAAAGCACTTAAGCTTTCTGTTTTTTAGGTCTTCATCTATAAAATGAGAACTAGGGCCAGATTTCCAACTTTCTACCTCTAAAATTTGGTGAGGCCTAGGTTGATTCTTTCCCATTTTTACAACTTCTATTAAATTTTATTTCTCCTCAGATTAACCAAAGTGATCTCTTTGATACATGACAAAGTGCCCACTAGGTGTTCTTCGTGACTCCCTAAACTCAAAATTGAACACTCACAGGTTGAAAGTAGTATGTTAAATACTTTAGAAATATGAAGAAATGAATCCTTCACATTGGGAGCCCACAGTCTAATAGTAGGAGTGTTTTGTTTTTGAATGACTGTCCTGTATTATAAGATAAGGTGGAATATAGTAAGTTTCATGAGAAGTAGGAAAAATAGTGCAGTTCAGAAGAGGAAGAGATTACTCAGATCAACAGATACCGAGTGCTATTTGCTGGTCACTATGGATACAGATCGGTATTGACCTCTTCACTCTCCAAAGGTATATTAACTTAACTTCTTTCAGACTTAATTTTAGTTTATAAAAAGGTGATAATGACACCTACCTTATAAAATTGTTACAAAGATAATGCATATTAGCACAGTGCCTGTCAGAGAGTAAGTGCTTAATGAAGGAGAATTCATTGTTATTAGTAAATACGTTCTAAGGAGTTTAGATGAAGAAGTCACGACCGAGATCTGGAACAGTTAAGGGGCCTAGTAAAGGAGGTGGAACTTGAACTGGGCATGCTTGTTAGTGCACCGCCCGTGCCTCTCAAAGCATCTGTGGGACTTCCCTGGCGGTCTGGTGGTTAGGACTACATGCTTCCACTGCAGGGGGCACGGGTTTGAACCCTGGTCAGGGAACTAAGATCCCACAAGCCACACGGCACAGCCAAAAAAAAAAAAGCAAAAGATCTGTTCTCCTGGCCATTGGTGTAGAGAGATGGAAGAGAAGGTTCTTCATTCTCATGGCTCCTGGCTTGATTACTGACTATTTCACCTGCACTGTCTTTCAGTAAATAGTTATTGAGCATCTGCTTTGTATTAGGCTTTGAGAATATAAAGATGACTAAATTTAAAAAGGAGATAACTAAGAAAATAGGCAATGAAAGTACAGTGTAAGTGGGGAGAAGTAACTATACTGATGGAGAAACCTGGCAAACACTGCCTTAGCCAGGTAATGAAGGTTAACATCATTGGTGATGTAATGTCAGCGGTATGGACCCTTTATATCATGTGATGAGGATGGCAGTTTACCTCAGTGGTCTTCCTCCCAGGCCAGTAATCTCAGTCTAACCATGAAAAACCATGAGACAGACACAAAGTGAGGGACATTCTACAGACTGCCTGACCAGTACTCCTCGAAACTGTCCATGTCAAGGGAAGCCTGAGAAGCTGTTGTAGCCAAGAGGGGCTTAAGGAGACATGACAACTAAACATATGTGGTATCCTGGATGGGATCTTGGGGCAGAAAGGGGACATTAGAGGAAGACTAATGGAATCTGAGTGAATAAAATGGAGTTTAGTTAATTTTTTTTTAAGTATGGTATAATATTTGAAACATATTCCACAAAGGGTTAATATCCTTTTTACATAAAAGACTCTTGAAAATTAAGGGACAAAGGATCAAAACAGTTGATAGAAAAATGGGGAAAAATTCTACCAAAAAGAGGTAGGAAAATAGCCCAATAGCAAGATACCATTTCTCACCTCTCAGACTGGTAAAAATTTTTACAATATGACAACACATTCTGTTGACAAAGCTGTGGAGAGACAGGCACTGTCCTAAGATTGCTAGTAGAATGCAGATTTAGCAATACCTAAAAAACTGAACATGCGATTTTTTTTTTTTTTGGCTGTACGCGGGCCTCTCACTGTTGTGGCCTCTCCGGTTGCGGAGCACAGGCTCCGGACGTGCAGGTTCAGCGGCCATGGTTCACAGGCCCAGCCACTCCACGGCATGTGGGATCTTCCCGGACCGGGGCACGAACCCGTGTCCCCTGCCTCGGCAGGCGGACTCTCAACCACTGCGCCACCAGGGAAGCCCTGAACATGCGATTTTTAACCGAGCGGTTTCACTCATAAGAATTGGTCTTGAAGGTACACCTCCAACATTCTGAAAATACATATAAGACAAATGCCCATATAGAGGAGAGCGGTTGAATAAACTATGGCACGTCCACACCATGGAGTAGTATACCTCTATCCTCTATTGCAAAGAATGAACTGAACTGGTACAGAGTGTTATCCAGGACATACTGTCAAATGAAAAAGGCAAAGCTCAAAAGAATATCTACTATGATACTCTTCACATAAGAAAGAAAGAGATTTAGGAAAATGCTTATGTGTCTGCTCATTTGTGCAAAAGAAATACAGGAAGGATAAACTAGAAACTGAAGAGATTGTTACTGAACGGGGTTTGTGGGACAAGGAAGGAAGGGCACAGTGGGATTGAGGTAACAGGGATGAGGATCGAGTGACACTTTGCTGAGTATATCTCTTTGTATAGCTCCAACTCTCAGGACTATAGTAATGTTTTTTTAAACTTTATTTATTTATTTATTTTTTCTTTGTGGTACGCGGGACTCTCACTGTTGTGGCCTCTCCCGTTGCGGAGCACAGGCTCCAGACGTGCAGGTTCAGCGGCCATGGCTCACGGGCCCAGCCACTCCGCGGCATGTGGGATCCTCCCGGACCGGGGCACGAACCCGTGTCCCCTGCATCGGCAGGTGGACTCTCAACCACTGCGCCACCAGGGAAGCCCAGTAATGTTTTTTATAGCCTTCATATAATCAAAAAAATCAACAATTGAAACAACGAGGATGTATGTATACACGGGTGGTGCTGGTGCGAAGTGGAATGCAGGCACTAACAGATGAACTGAACTGTAATACAAAGGAATAATGTAACCATACTGCAGGGAGTGGGGAGGAAAAGAACTAGGTGAGTAACTGAAACCTTTAATGGATGTTGTGCTGAGGCTACAGATAAAAAGAACTGCATCAACGTTGTAATCCAGTAAGAAAAGGCATTTCTTGCAGGGTAAGAATTAGCAATTCTGATGCTATTTTTGTGTATGCTAGAATGGAACATGTAAGTTAATAATTTATGGATGGGGCTTCCCTGGTGGCACGGTGGTTAAGAATCTGCCCGCCAGTGCAGGGGACACGGGTTTGAGACCTGGTCCGGGAAGATCCCACATGCCGTGGAGCAGCTAAGCCTGTGCGCCACAACTACTGAGCCTGCGCTCTAGAGCCTGCAAGCCACAACTACTGAAGCCCTCATGCCTAGAGCCCGTGCTCTGCAACAAGAGGAGCCACCACAATGAGAAGCCTGCTCACCGCAACGAAGAGCAGCCCCTGCTCACCACAACTAGAAAAAGCCCACACGCAGCAACGAAGACCCAACACAGCCAAAAATAAAAAAATAAAATTAATAAATTTATTTTAAAAAATTATGGATAAAAGCCAGGTTTCTCACAGTTGGAGAATGAGGTTTCAGATAAGGAAATGAAGGATGAAATGAGTCCTGTGTTGACAAATTGGAATCAGAAGTGTCAGTGTAAATTCATAGTTTTTCTTATACAGACAGACAGATACAGAAATGTAGGGGGGTGTGTGTGTGTGTGTGTGTGTGTGTGTGTGTGTGTGTGTGTGTGTGTTTAGTATAATACATATACTTCCGAGCTCTGCTGAAAGGGCCTAGAAAAACCCCAGTAGCAATGATCATACCTAGTGCCCAGATCTTGATTTATAATCCTTTATTAATGAAAGGAACCAAGGGTCCTTAGAGAGGTGATTGATTTCCAGGAGGGGCAGGGAAAATACAAGATAAGTCTAGGACACCTTGTTCCAGAAAATTAGGAAGTACTTAAGAAAAAGTGGGGCAAGAGGGGACATAACCTAAAGAACACAGGAACCAACCTGAAGGACCTCCTAGTGGCCAAAGCTAGAAAAATTTAATCAATACAGAAAATGACAGTATTGGGTTTTAACCCATAGGATAAAATAAATGTCCATGAATTCTTCTTGACATGAATAAGCAACCAAATAAATGGGAAGGAGTAGCTCCGCTTCAGTGTAGAATTCCTGTTAATAAACGTCAAAGGAAAAAGAGAAACGCAAAATCAGCATTAGGCAAACACCACGGTAGTAACTTGCAGAAAAGAGCAACCCATGCATGCTAAGATTAGTGGGTGAAAATTTAGGCAGGTGAGATAGGATTTGCATAGTTCAAAGTATGTCCCCCAAGAAATTTAACTACAAAGGAGCTGTTAAACTTTTGAGTGGAAAAACTGAGCAGACACTACCATAACCAAGTGATCAAGGTTAACATCACCAGTAATAAGTGTACTGACGCCATGAACCCCTTGGTGTAATGCTCTGAGGAGGCAACGTCATTTCTCTGCTGTTCTTGCCAAAAATGTTTAACCTCATTCTAATAATGAAAAATCATCAGATGATCCCAGGTTGAGGGCCAGTCTACCAAATTACTGATCAGTGTTCTTCAAAAATGTCAAGATACAGTAATTGGGTGCAGTATTCTATAAATAATTCATGGTGCTGAATATTTTTGTTCAGATCTTTTATGTCTTTTTGGATTTTTAAAAATCTACCTCTATCGGTTGTTGATAGGGGTGTATTTAAATCTCTGTGATTAGAGGATTGTCTTTTTTTGCCATTCTGTCAGCTTTTGCTTTGTGTATGTTGAAGCTCTTTTGTGAGGTTTATTCTCATTTATAATTGTTATGTCTTCCTGATAAATTGACTATTTTTTGTGTGTATGTGTGTGGTACGCGGGCCTCTCACTGTTGTGGCCTCTCCCGTTGTGGAGCACAGGCTCCGGATGCGCAGGCTCAGCGACCATGGCTCACGGGCCCAGCCGCTCCGCGGCATGTGGGATCTTCCCAGACCGGGGCCCGAACCCACGTCCCCTGCATCGGCAGGCGGACTCTCAACCACTGCGCCACCAGGGAAGCCCTAAATTGACTATTTTTATGGTAGTTTTCAGCTGCCAAAATGAAGTATCCAGGTGATTTGAACCTCCTGAGACAGAATATAAATGTGGAAGTTCATCTTCCTGAATATGGTTTAGGACTTTAAATTAGACTGTTTTGATATATTATAGTTATGCATCGTAATGTTTACTGAATCTTTTCTCCTCTTCAAAGCTATACACTTTAATATATAATTATCTGTGTACAGTTGGCCGTCATATCTGGGAGTTCTGCATTTTTGGATTCAACCAACCTTGGATCAGAAATATTCAGGAAGGGCTTCCCTGGTGGCGCAGTGGTTGAGAGTCCGCCTGCCGATGCAGGGGACATGGGTTCGGGCCCTGGTCTGGGAAGATCCCACATGCCGCGGAGCGGCTGGGCCCGTGAGCCATGGCCGCTGAGCCTGCGCGTCCGGAGCCTATGCTCCACAATGGGAGAGGCCACAACAGTGAGAGGCCCACGTACAGCAAAAAAAAAAAAAAAAAAATTCAGGAAAAAAAAGTTCCAGAAATTCAGAAAGTAAAACTTGAATTTGCTGCCCAGTGACAACTATTTATATTGTATTTATAACTATTTGTATAGCATTTACATTGTGTTAGGTATTATAAGGAATCTAGAGATGATTTAAAGTGTTATATGTAAATACGCCATTTTATCCAAGGGCTTGAGCATCTGTGGGTTTTGGTGTCCGAGGGAGGGGGGTCCTGGAACAAATCCCCCACAGATACCAAGGGACAACTGTGTTATTAATGCTGACAGCTTTTATTCTGACTCACTTCTTGCAGCAGAAAGCAAAATAGAGAAACTAGCCAAAACAAAGAAACCAATTTCTTTGTTTAGTTCTAATCCATAACTTAAATTAACAAGGTGGTTTGCAGACAGTGTGAAGAATTTTAAAGACAAGGTACACAATGAGAGTTGTAGTAGGAAGTAGAAAATACGGTACACCATCCTTTAATAGTTCGGCAATATTTTGTTGCTCATTAATTTTTGGTGAACTAAATAGTGGATGAATCTGTAGTTTTTTGGGTTTTTTTTGCGGTACGCGGGCCTCTCACCATTGTGGCCTCTCCCGTTGCGGAGCACAGGCTCCGGACGCGCAGGCCCAGTGGCCATGACTCACGGGCCCAGCCGCTCTGCGGCATGTGGGATCCTCCCGGACCGGGGCACGAACCTGCGTCCGCTGCATCGGCAGGCGGACTCTCAACCACTGCGCCACCAGGGAAGCCCGAATCTGTAGTTTTTTAAAGCAACGAGTCAGTATTCTGGTAGACTGTTTAGAGTTTCGTGGCACACCATACTGCTTTTATAACAAGTTCAATTTAGGCTCTAGTCTCTAAGTTATAATATTATCATGTATTTGTGAAGCTTAGTTATTTTGTCCCAGCTCTAAAGAAGTGTTGCAGGTAAAAACTGAATAGGAAAAAAAAAAGTCGTGTTTCCCTCAGAGCTGTACTGAGGAGACAGTGTATTATCTACATTGTTTTCATTGCTTTAAGTTGATTCAACAGTTAATTAGACGGGTCAGTGGACATTGGGATTTTGTAAAACTCACTAGATCCATATATTAACTTCTGTTTGCAGAATTAATGATTTACATATATTAACTTATGTAGCAGAAGTTAATGATTTACATATAGTGAAATTAAATTTAAATCAAGAATTTTGAATAATATTAGGAATTAGGATATTTAATAATGTCAGCAATAAGACAGTGTATAGATTGCACACCACCTTACCCATGATGAAAAAGTTATTGAATGTACAGAATTCCTTACCTACACACTGTCCTTAAGGAATATCTAAATGTCATACCTGTTACTCTACAGATAAAGACCCAGAGGCTGGAGGTGGCCCTGTGTGGTGGCAAGAACACGGGCTGGGAAGGCAGGCATGGGTTTGAATTGTAGTTCCTTCATTAAACAGCTGCATGACTTTGGGCTAGTCAGTTTCTCTGAAATTTATTTTTCCCCTGTCTTAAAATAGGGATAAATGTTTATATTTTAGGTTTGTTTTGAAGATGGAATGAGATGTAATGCATGAACTTGAAAGATACCTGATGATCAATAAATATGAGTTTTTTCCTTCTACCTTTTTATTTCTTCCTGGGTTTGGTTCAGTACAATTAATGCTTATTTATGTGTTCAGTTTAGCCAACTAGTGAAAAGTTTAGACTAACAGCATGCTCTTTAAACTCAAATTGGAATAGTTTGGATATTAAATATTTATTTAATTAAAAGTACTAATTTTTCTCAGTTGGCCGCATAATAGGCACTTAGTATATACTTATTCGTAACACATTTATATGTGCTTCATTGTTATAAGATGGCCTGATAGAAATGTCCATTTGTTTATTTAGATGTAGAAGATCTTTATGAACCCGTGTCAGTTCCATTCTCATACCCCAGTGGACTCCGTGAAAATACATCAGTTGTTGAAAAATTGAAACACATGGAAGCCAGGGCACTGTCTGCTGAAGCTGCGTTAGCTGGAGCGCGTGAGGATCTGCAAAGAATGAAGTAATTTATCAATCTTATAGAAAATTAATTGTTTAGATCCCCAAAATAATATATTCATAAAAAGATAGAATATGGTAAAATATTTCATATACTGGAAAGCACAGTGTAGATATTTTAATTTCAATAATATTAAAGGTACGCAGTATTTTTTATACATTGTGGATGTCGTTGATTAACATAAAATTCTGTAGTTTTATCTGTCCTCTTATATTTCTTTATAATTACTTTTGTACTAATGATAATTGTTCTGGGGAGTGTGTTCCTCCTGAGTGCTTTTTGTTCCTTGATATTGCCTTCCTTTGAATTACCTTATTTCTAATAGATTTCTCCATTTTACTTTTTCTCTCCTGGACTTTTTAAAGTGTAGGGATTAATATTTTTTAGGCTTGTGGAAAATACAGGGTTGAAATTTTTGTTTTTAAAGAATCACAATATAATTATGATGAAGTATATAATCAGAAAACCAGCTACATAGGATGGTTTTCTCTAGTGAGTAAATTAACATTCTGCTGGCTTAGTACTTGTCAGAATTTAATGTGCATACGAATCATCTGGGTATCTCGTTAAACTAGATTCTGATTCAGGAGGCCTGAAATAGGTAGTGTCTGAGATTCTGCATTACTACCAAGTGTATATACCTCTAACTTAACCTATTAGATTTGTAAGTTGGTTGCTATTGCCCAATTACCCATTTTTGATGGTTTGCCAGAATGTCCAGCAGAAAAAATAGTATAGCTGATTGTAGTTTCCCTTTTTCTGAGATTTTATGCTGGGTAATCTAGTAACCAACGATTCTATTATGTGCCTCTTTACACTTCTCTCCCATATATACCTCATAGATTCTTGATGTGTTGTTATCAGAGAAGGAGCTGAGTTTTAGAGCCTGAGCAGAGGGTGTTGATGTGTGTAAATAATTCCCAGTTTGGGTCTGCTTTCTGCCTATATAACCCTTCCATGAGATACTATGGTTTTAAAGAATATTCATAGCATTGGAATATGCTCTATTGATTCAGCTGCTAAAATAGGATTTTGGAACAATAGAAATAATAAAGTTGAATAAAGTCATAGTGTGCTTATTTTGTTCACTTGAAAGATAAAACAGCCATAGCCTGCAGTTGGCAGTGCTTTTGTGATTTGTAGAAGGAATGCTTCCAGCTGGGTTTGAATATGCCATTGCTTAAGATCCAGCAGGGGGAGCTTTCCGTGCTTAAGATAGAACGTGATTTAGAAGGCTCATCACACCGCGCACTCCCTCCCCCCTCCCCCTTCCTCTTCCTCAGCCTCTAGCCTTTCCTTTTTTCATGGTCCAGTAAACTTGTCTCAAGGGTGTATTTCAAATTGATTACAGACAGTTTGCTCAGGATTTTGTGATGAACGCAGATGTCAGAACCTGCTCGTCATCTACAACTGCCATTGCAGACCTCCAGGAGGATGAGGATGGCGTTTATTTCAGCTCATACGGGCATTATGGGATACATGAAGAAATGCTAAAGGTTAGAAAAGAGCACAAATGTACCAAATCCATACTAAAGGAAAAATAGAGTAAAAAGGTTCTTAATACATATGGGAGAACTGCTTTTTTGGTTTTTGGTTTTTTTGAGAACTGCTTTTTAAATCTTTTTGGTGCTTGATAGCTCATCTTGCATTGAAAAGATTATAGAAGCATCAGAGACACTGTAAATTCTGTTTAAGATCATTATTAATCTTTATTATGAGATTACCTTTTGCTGGGAATAAAACATTCAAAAAAATTGCTGACGATTTTAGTCTTCTCAAGAGCAACTTTTAAATAGGAAGAAAAATACGTTTGCCTTTTAATGTGTGAAGGAAATGATTAATTTTAGTGTTTTAATTAGCAGTACTGACTTTAGTTTGGGCGAATAATAATTCTTTGGTACAAAGTTAATTATAAATAATTCTCACAGTTGTTACGGCATTACTTTTTTACATTTGAAATCATTGCTATATAGAAGAATTTCCTAAATCAGATACTTGAATTTGGTTGGTTTTAAGTTTTATAATGGTAATGTCCATATAAACTATAAGTAGATTTCTAGGTATACCTGGTATATTATGTACATTTTATCATGTATTATAGATTATAAAATAGCAAAATGGTTTTTTAATTCAGTAAAACTGAAAATATCTAACTAGAGTAAAATAAATGTTGGAGTGTAAAAATTACTGAAAACTTTAATGTTTATCTCTGTGAATTTTAGATGCCACTACTTTTTTTTCTTAAAAACCAACAAACGAAAAATTCCTTTCTGAATCCTTCCTCAAAAGATTGGTTTATTTTACGGACACCCCAAGACTGTGTTCCTTGAAACATGCCCATTTAAGATAACCAGGGGTAGTTAATGAGTATATATTTTGTTGAGTCAGTTTTGCAGGATCACAGAGTGGAGGTTTGCTGATTAATAGTAATTGTAATTAGTTGGGGTCTTTTAAAGCAATGTCATGTCATTTCTTTGCTAATGACTTGTCACAGTTGGTTGTGCTTTTTGTTGTCACTTGGGTAGTTGCATAGCATTACAAATAACAGTTATAACTGTTGCTAAGTAATAAATTAAGTCCAGAGTGAATTTGTTTAAAAGAAATTGACATACTCCATTTTCTCTGTTAAAATTAATTTTATTGTGTCTAGAATATTTCCTTTAAAGGAGTTAATCTAAGCCCATGTTTGCCGTTATAAATCACCCCATCAATTTCAATGCCATGAACCTTTAATGCTTTTGATATGGTAATTTTAGTTGGGTTTTTCAGACAGATAAGGTTACTGAGACTCCTAGAAGATAGTACATCTGAGTGCTCTCAGTACAGTCATCAGGGAAATCCAGTTTGGACTTACTTCCAAATCTCTGTCCTGGACCCTTGTAGCTCTGTATCAACAACTAGAGGATCTTTACACCTGATGGAATATTTTAAGTCCTTTTGATGTACATATATATTTAAGAAGTTCCAGCTGGAAGTTTCCAGTGCTGTGTTTTCACTTTTAGAGAATCACTTAAGACTCCTTATTAATATAAGTTTCCATGCCTTAATTCCCCTTTGCTGTTATACAATGTAACCACCTTCTCCTTGGAGATAACTTAAGTCTTTATAGGAAATATGGATATATTTCATTCAAAAAGAACTATTTGTCCATTTTATGTTTTGTTAAGTTACATACTGTGGATGAATATGAAATGTGCCTTATATCAAGCAATATTTCTCCTATTTCTTATCAAAACAGTTCTTAGCACACATAATTTGTTCAAGGTTGTGCTACTACTGGAGTCTCACCTGATCTTTATAAATAAATTAAAATTGAGAAGCCATGCATACAGG
Source organism: Pseudorca crassidens (assembly GCF_039906515.1). Taxonomy (NCBI): domain Eukaryota; kingdom Metazoa; phylum Chordata; class Mammalia; order Artiodactyla; family Delphinidae; genus Pseudorca; species Pseudorca crassidens. Next base: position 36,107,695 of record NC_090304.1, on the reverse strand, counting down.
ACTTATTTTTATGCTTAGAATTGGCCTTTTATAACAATATTATTTGGATTTTTTGTTACTTACTAGTCACAGGTATTTTAATGACACTTTTTTGGCATATGTTGTGATTATAATTATAAATAAAGACAGTTTGTAATCTTATTTTCCAGAGTCAAGGTGAAGATAACTTTTTTGAATTCTAGAGATAACGGGATAGTAGTGGACATTAACTTTCAGAATCCTTTGCCACTTTATCTTTCTGAAGAAGAGTCATTGTTGCCAATGTTATAATTCGGAGATGCATCACTCTCCTTTTTTTTCTCCCCAAGTAAAACATTGTTCATCGTGGTGAACATTTATCACAGATTATAGTACCATTAATTTTTCATTACTGCATTTTCCTCATTGTATCTGCAGCTGACTCTTGCATTCTATCCACCTTCATGAGCCTATACATTTAAAACATACTGTTACTTATATAGGTAAAATTTATAATACATAACTTTTCTGTTGTCTTTAGTCTTATACTTAATTTTTTTTAATATTGGTAGGAATTATTCCATGACACTGTACTAGCCTTAAAAGATTGTCTTTCTTCTTAATATTGGACCTCTAATTTTATTCTTTTGTGCTTCTTAGTTTTACTAGGTTAGTGCAAAAGATAACTTTATTTCTGTTTATTACCTTATTTTATATTGAAGAGTTAGTCTTTTGTTAGAATAAATTTTTAGAAATGGTTTGAGGGCTAGTCTTTGATTTGCTTGAATTTTCATGTTTAGTGAATTTTCCTCTCAAAAATTCATTTATTAAATTGAAGCTCTGCTATGTCCACAGCACTGTGTTTAGTAGACTTTGAATTTCATTGCACCAGTATGAGCATATGAGCAAAAGCAGATGGATATGTAGGAAGAGACTGGATGAAGGATTGTAGTTGAGCTGAGCAGCAGTGCATGGATTTAGGACAGGAGTTGGGATGCTAGTGATTAAGTTAGAGCAGCGGCGAGGCAGTGTGATTGGTGAGAGCTTTCCGAGTGACTGCCTTCTTGACTGATGTTCACCCTTTGTAGGTTTTGTTGTGTCAGCAAAAATCACTGGTTACAGTGTAAGAAGGGTATAAAAATGGTAGAAATGTATGAAATGGTATGTTTTTTTTAAAAAAGACAGTTTTTAAATTAATTAATACTATGTTTAAATTCATTTAAAACATGAAGTTCTCATAGTAATGCTTTTCTTTAAAATTTATTAATTTTTGGCTGCATTGGATCTTCGTTGCTGCACAGGGGTTTTCTCTAGTTGCGGCGAGCAGGGGTTACTTTTCCTTGCGATGTGTGGGCTTCTCATTGCAGTGGCTTCTCTTGTGGCAGAGCACGGGCTCTAGGCTCAGCTTCAGTAGTTGTGGCACGTGGGCTCCAGTAGTTGTGGCTCGTGGGCTCTAGAGCACAGGCTCAGTAGTTGTGGTGCACGGGCTTAGTTGCTCTGTGGCATGTGGGATCTTCCCAGACCGGGGCTCGAACCCGTGTCCCCTGCATTGGCAGGCAGATTCTTAACCACTGCGCCACCAGGGAAGCCCCATAGTAATTCTTAAAATACACTGAGGGAAAGATTTCAGTTTTTAAAATATGAATTAAAATTTTGTTTGTAAAGCAATTAGAAGTAATTCCATCAGAAAACATGGAATTAATTATGGAATTTCCCTTTTTTAGATCCAGCAATTAAGTAAAACAGCTTGCCTTTTAATTTAAGCCCCTCTTTGTACTTTTTTTTAAATCCCAGTATTGGCATAAAAGTTTTTTTGGAGGGTATGGACTGTGTAAAGTTTTATGTTGTAGTATTTAGTGTAACTACTTTTTTTTTTTTTTTTTTTTTTTTTAACCTAGTGTGAAATCGAAAACTAGAATTCCCGGTATGAGTTATTTTTTATCATACTCATTTTACTCACTTGGCAGCAGAGCCCCTTACTGCTGAATTTGCTGTCAGCGTGTGTCTCAGCCGAGGTGATTTAAAAGGAAATCAGCTCTAATGTTCATGCACCAACATAAATGTTAGCATTCAGTGCCTGCCTTGGTCACAGGTCTTGTGAGACTCCATAGTGGAGAAGTCTTGCAATATGGTCTGCGGGGCTCAAGCGATTGACTTTTAGGCTTATAGGCTTTTTTTTTTTTTTTTTGGCGGTACACGGGCCTCTCACTGTTGTGGCCTCTCCCGCTGCGGAGCACAGGCTCCGGACACGCAGACTCAGCGGCCACGGTTCACAGGCCCAGCCGCTCCGCGGCATGTGGGATCTTCCCGGGCCGGGGCATGAACCCATGTCCCTTGCATCAGCAGGCAGACTCTCAACCACTGCGCCACCAGGGAAGCCCTAGGCTTATAGGCTTTTAAGCATCATTTCCTACTACAGACATTTCTAGAAACAAAACAGGATTATAAATCAGATAGGTGCTGATCAGTGACTTTCTTAGGAAACTATACTCTGTTGAGCTTCATTTTTCATACGTAACTGTAACTTTTACATCTATCTAGTTTGGTTCTTTCCTCCCATATTTTAACTTAGTTCTACCACAGGGAATCAGACTCTAGATTCCAGGCCCTATTTAAAGGAGTAAAACATGTTCATCTTCTACTAGCATTATCACTTGAAGTCTTACAGTGCATGTCAAGATGAAAATATGTACATTTTTAAGAACTTAGGTCTTACTTGACTTTCAGTGTTGTTCTTAAACGTTTTCTTTGTGTGTTGTTGCTATTTCCATTCTTTATTATTTTCTTTTAGGAAAAAAAGATTAGGCTTGGTTTTCCAGGCAAATTGTAGCTATGGAAACTAGAAGTGTGTGATAAATTAGCAGATATCTTCCTTAAATATTTTTATTTGTTCAGACTATCCTGTAAACACAATGTCTTCCTCTTTCTACCCTAGGACAAAGTACGAACAGAAAGTTACCGAGATTTTATATACCAAAATCCACATATCTTCAAAGATAAGGTGAGTAGCACAGACTACAGAATTGTACATTTCATGTGGATCTTGGGCAGCAGAAATCCTCTCTTAGGTCATCATTGTGATAGCAGTTGATTTCATGTACACTGGCTTTATTTCATGGAAAACTTTTATGATGCTGCCCTGTGGTGCAGTATACTGATAACAGAAATGCTGATTGGTGCTGTCATTCAATATACTCTTTTTTTTAAAATTGGAATTAATTAAAATTAATTTTTAAATTAATTACAGTGACATAGCTTAGTTAAACTTTGCTTATCCAGATAATTTTGCTTAAACCATATTTTTGGTTTACTGTGATTCCTGTTCATTTCAAATGTATAAGCTCTGTATCAAAGCACTTTTAATTATTATTTTAGTTTGTGTTAATTAGTTACAAATTAATAATTTTAAGAAGTCATTATTGGTAGGTAGGGTCAAATATTATAAGGTACAATTTATTTTATGTGCTTTCTTTTAAGACCTCATTTATTTACCCTTTTATGAGTTACTTTATTTTTTAAATTTTTAAAATTTTTATTCTTGGCTACATTGGGTCTTCGTTGCTGCACGTGGGCTCTCTCTAGTTGCGGCAAGCGGGGGCTACTCTTTGTTCCGGTGTGCGGGTTTCTCATTGCAGTGGCTTCTCTTGTTGCGGAGCACAGGCTCTAGGCGCTCGGGCTTCAGTAATTGTGGCACGTGGGCTCAGTAGTTGTGGCTTGCAGGCTCTAGAGCACAGGCTCAGTAGTTGTGGTGCACGGGCTTAGTTGCTCCACAGCATGTAGGATCTTCCCGGACCAAGGCTCGAACCCATGTCCCCTGCATAGGCAGGCGGATTCTTAACCACTGCACCACCAGGGAAGCCCTGAGTTACTTTAAATTTTACAGTTAGTGTTAATACTGCCTCAGGTTATTTCGAAGGTGATCTTTCACTTTGTATATGGGTGGGTGTGTTAAAAATGTGTCATTTGTTTTTCCTCCCTTGTGAATTTTTCCATTTTTCTTCTTCACTTTCTCCTTCCCTCCCTCTCTACATTGGCATGGCATCTAAAAGTTCAGGTTTTCTGTTTTTGTTCCTCCTCATTGGAAATTAGTCCACTAATTTAGTCAAATATATTATCGTCTCTGCCACTTATATACTTTTGCTTGGGAATTTTTCCCCAGTCTTTCTACTTCAAGAACATGTATATTGGTAACATCAGGTTTTTATAATGCCCCTTTCACCTCCATTTCAAAGATACTTCTGTCAGGTGATTTCATGGGCTTTACGTGATGTTGCAGCAGTGATTAACAACCTTTATATGTTGAAAAGCTCTTTCCCTGATTTTTATGTTGTTTGGAATATCGTAGATTGGCTTTTCATTTTCCATACCTGTTTCCTAAGAGCGGTGTTTCACTTGTGACCTAGCCAAGTTGGACCTGCGAAATTTATATGGTGCTCTGATACCTTTTGGCCAAAGCATTACCTATGAGGTAATGGTGGTGTGTGTTTCTTTGTTTTTGCTAATTCCCCTATAGACAAATGATTATTTTATTTTTAAAGTATTAGTTTTTATCAGTTCTTTATACTTGACCTTTTTGTATGCTTTTTATATGTTTTTGCAGCAGAGACTAAGAATTTTTTTTATAGTTTTTATGTTTGCACCCAAGTGCTGAAACACTTTATTTAATATTTGTCTAAAAAACCACATTGTTGGGCTTCCCTGGTGGCGCAGTGGTTGAGAGTCCGCCTGCCGATGCAGGGGACACAGGTTCGTGCCCTGGTCCAGGAAGATCCCACATGCCGCGGAGCGGCTGGGCCCGTGAGCCATGGCTGCTGAGCCTGCGCGTCCGGAGCCTGTGCTCCGCAGCGGGAGAGGCCACAACAGTGGGAGGCCCGCGTACTGAAAAAAAAAAAAAAAAAGTTGCCTTATATTTACAGTTCGATTTTGCCTAGATTTTTATTTTATTTTTTCCTTAATATGTTGTATAGAAATTAACCATGCTCTAGTCTGGGAATAACTAGTCCTGCCTGGCTTCTTAGGAACCATCTACATAGTAATTTTAGACCGTGGTGAATCTCTGGGGGCTTCACTTGTAAAATGATTTTTTATGTATAGCTGATTCGCTTTGTTATAAAGCAGAAACTAACACACCATGGTAAAGCAGTTATACTCCAATAAAGATGTTAATAAAAAATAAATAAAAATACAATGATTTTTTAAACCTTTCTGGTTCTAAAATTTTATGATTTTTGTTTTTATAAAAGCAGTATCATTTTCTTTCTTTGAGCCATCTTTTTAAAAATACTTTTTGATATGAATGCCATAAGAATTCCTTAAGTAAAAGTAGTTAGAAGTTTCTTTTTCAATATGCTCTGAATAGACTTTTGTGTTATATTATATAAGAAAATACTGAAAAGGCACAAGTATTAGTAAACATAAGGTTAATCATTGGGAAATTAAGTAATTATGAATATTTCTATGTATATGAAGCACATCTTACTGGGTTCATAGACCTCTACACAGTCCCTTTCTGCTTTTAATTTTTCATTTGTAACAGTCTTATAGAAATATTGTATATATTATACATTTTTGGACAAAATACGTGACCATGGAACACATAGAGTGTTTAATTATTTTGTGTTCCACTTACTGCTTTTACTGAAGAGATTAAATCTGCCCAAGTCAGAAAGGGGCTTACTAATAAACAGGGAGTATTTTTCCTTAGTACTTTGCCTAAGATGCTTTCATTTAATTTATCAATGTGTAATTAATTTTGCTTGGCATTTGTGTTTTCTCAAAAGTATACTGTGATGTAAAATATATGTGTGTCAATTTCTAACTCTTTGAAGTATATTCAGGATATAATTTTCTATAATTAATAATATTAAGTAATCTAGAGCTTTCATATTTTTAAATGATTTGGGATACTTTTCTTTATATTATACTATGACTACAGATTTTAAAAATATACGACACATATTTAAATAGCATTTGATAATTTATAAAATACTTTCAAGCATGTTGTCTCATTGTTGCTATACAATATACCAATATGGTGTATTCATAGCAGGTATGTATTCATCTCTATTTTTCACATGAGGAAATTTGAAACCAGTAGGTTAATTGACTTTCCCTAAAACAGACAGCTAAAAAAAAAGCAAACAAACGCGGGTTTTAGTCCTAGTCTAGTGCCCTTAACCCTGTGCCACTACACTTTGAAACTGTTATGTTAAAATAGAATGAGTAATTAGGGTGGGATTCATTAGTCATATTTTAATTAACACTATTTTACATATATAAGTCATATAATTTCTGTGTGCCATGACAGAACATGTTCATGAAATTATTTAAATATAGTTCTTTTAAAAAATGTATGAAATAACATGTTTTCTTAAGTTTTATTACCATTGTTTTTGTTTGCTTTTGTCTCCATTAGGTAGACAAATTTCATATCACAGCACTAGCTTCTGTATCATATTATTTAGTGAATGGTAGAGATTTATTTTTCAGAAAGGTGCTTAAATTTAAAATGTCTTCCTTCCTTCATTCCCTTCTCCCTCCATCCCTCCCTTCCTACTTCCTTTCCTTCATTTCTTTCTTAATATTGTTTTAATTCACAAAGCTCCTGTGGAGGACATATGGTTTCTCAGATTTAATTTAACTTTGGGTGGCGTAATTGTGTTATCACTCACTCATAATTAATTTCTATTTGTAGTTCATTGAAGAAATTCACAGTTAGGTGCCTTTTTTATGCTTTTGATTATTATCTAAGTTAAAGTTGACGCACTTTTTCTCTCTTTTTTTTTTTTTAGAAACAGTGAATCACAGTCCTTCATCATTTTATAAAATAACGTTAGTGTATTCTGTTAGCATTTCTACCTCTTTCTTTGATTCTACCAGATTTTAGTTTATTTGCCCAACTACCTAAATCTGAGCTAGATGTAATAAATAATTAGTATATAATTTAAAATATAATTTAAATATAGGCTTTAAAAAGCAGATTGACCTATGTATGTTTGAGTGCTACCTTTACAAATTACTAGCTCTATGATTCTGGATCTGTTACTTTCCTTGTCTGAGGCTCTCCTTCCTTCAGAAAAGGTTAAAGAAGAATTTTATATATATATGTATATAAATTATATATGTGTGTGTATGTATAGTCTTAAAAAAGAACACACACTCTAATTGGAGTAAATGATACATACCCTTCTGTACTTAGCTTTTGTAGCTCAGCAATTTCTCTAAGATAATTCGGTATTAACATTATTTTAATGGCTCAAAAACCCAATGTAAAATTGTCCATAAATTGTTTTAAGTTATATTAGAAATAATGCTGCATGTAAAAATATAAAATATTAAAAATCTTTTTATAAATATGAGAGTAGAATAATAAGATAAATTCCTAGCAGTGGCCTCCCTAGGTCATTCTACCCAGGATGGTTTTAGTGCTGCCAACTTGTCTTTCCAGAAACTGTGTGGGTGTTGATATTCCCAAATACCATTGCCAAAGCCCTGTGCTATCAAACTTCTAAATTCCACACTGATCTTTTATTTTTAATTTTTTAATTTTGCAAATATCTTATTTCAATGAAAGTTCTTGGGAAGTTATCACTTACTATTGTGTTATACATATATATTTTTTGTGTTTTTTTTTTTTTTTGCGGTACGCGGGCCTCTCACTGTTGTGGCCTCTCCCGTTGCGGAGCACAGGCTCCGGACACGCAGGCTCAGCGGCCATGGTTCATGGGCCCAGACGCTCTGCGGCATGTGGGATCTTCCCAGACCGGGGCACGAACCCGTGTCCCCTGCATCGGCAGGTGGACTCAACCACTGCGCCACCAGGGAAGCCCGTGTTATATATATTTTTATATTTTATGCCACATAATATTTCAAACTGATATACTATAACCATACTATAAATATATATGCTCTGTGTTATAGTATTTTCTTGATGTTGTGGTTAATATATTTTATTTGTAATATTAAAAAAATAGTTTTGCTTGCAGTGATGTTGTATAGATTGCACCTTACAATTTTAAACTTTCTTGTGTGTGAAGTGGTTATGTTAAAATGTGCTGACTCACCCAGATAGGCCACATGTGCAGGAACAGTCACATTCTCCCTGTGGAGCCATCTGGGCCACGTCCTTCTTAGAGCAGTAGCCTTTTGGCAACCTTATTTCTTCAATAGAAATTAGACTGTTTAGATTCTGTCTCTTCTGGAGTCAGTTTTGGTGTATTATATTTTCAAGATATAATGGAACAGGGCTTCCCTGGTGGCGCAGTGGTTAAGAATTCGCCCGCCAGTGCAGGGGACACGGGTTTGAGCCCTGGTCCGGGAAGATCCCACATGCCGTGGAACAACTAAGCCCGTGCGCCACAATTACTGAGCCTGCACTCTAGAGCCTGCAAGCCACAACTACTGAGCCAGCATGTTATAACTACTGAAGCCCGTGTGTCTAGAGCTTGTGCTCTGCAACAAAAGAAGCCACTGCGATGGGAAGCCTGTGCACCACAACAAAGAGTAGCCCCCGCTCGCCGCAACTAGAGAAAGCCCGCGTGCAGCAACTAAGACACAACACAGCCAAAAATAAATCAATTAATTAATTTTAAAAAAAGATGTAATGGAACAGACTTCACTTACACTAGTAAACAATGCAGAAGATAAAATGTGTAGGAACAGACTTAACTAATGTGCAGGACGTAGAGGAAAAAGATTTTTTAAAACCCCAAACTCCTGAAGAACATAACATGATTTAAACAAATTGAAAGTCATACCATGTTCCTGAATGGAAAACACAAAATAAAATTGTCTGTGTTCCATAAATTTATATTTTAGTGCAATCCCTATAAAAATGCTAAGACTTAAAAACAAAACAAAGAAACCATAGACAAGCTGATTTTCTTGTTCTTGTGGGAAAATAAACATATAAAATTGTCCAGAAACACTGTGAAAACAATTGGCAGTGAGGGTGGACCAGCTTTACTAGACAGAAATTCTGCCAAGCTTCTATAATTAGAATAATTATTGGTACGTGATTGTACAGATTAATGGAGCAGAATAAAAATCTAGAAATAAACCAAAATATACACAGATCTCCAGAGGGATCCCTTCCTCTCCTCTGTCATGTGAGGACACAGCAAGAAGTCATGTCTGTGAACCACAAAGCAGGCCCTCACCAGAGTCAACCTGTGCCTTGATCTTAGACTTTCCAGCCTCCAGAACTGTGAGAAATAAATTTCTGTTGTTTACAAACCACTTAGTTAATGGTATTTTTGTTATAGCATACTGAATGAATTGAGACAGGGACCTTCAGCATTCACTAAAATTTCTGTGTGTTTTGGTCTGTCCCCATGACATAATCACCTCCGAAAGGCCCCAGCTTCTAATACCATCACCTTGGGGGTTAGTATTTCAACGTGTGAATTTCGGGGGGTGCAAACACAGACTGTTTAATAACATGTTGGGACAATTGGTTAGCTTTCTGAACAGAAGTAAAGTTGGAACCATACCTCTTAGTGTATACTATGATTTAAAAAAAAAAAAAAACTGTAGTAATGAAACTATAAATGTACCAGAAGGAAGTGTGAATGAAATAGGAGAGAATATGGGCTAAGTTGGCCTAATTATGATCAAAATCCAGAAGCCATTAAAAGAAAAAATTAATGAGTTTGACTGTTGGTAAAGAATTTCTACATAGCAAAGATCAGTTTAAGCAGAATCAAAAGGCGAAAAATCATATGCTGAGAGAAAACATTGCAAGTCATATTACAAAGGTCTGCTCTTCACTAACAAAGAACTCTTATTTGATAAAATTTGATAAGAGAAATTTGGTAAGAGAAGGACTAACAACTTGGTGGAGAAATGGAGAAAGGCTAAAATAGATGGTTCACATAGAACTACAGATGGCTCTACAACATGTGAAATATGTTGCAAAGCCTCGTGATAATGGAAATGCACATTAAATCTAGACCAGTATATCATTATTTTGTACTTGCCATATTGGCAGAAATCTGAAAGTTTGATTATATGGGCTAATGTCACCTGTGAGGAAATTGGCCCTTACACATTGCTGATTTGAGTCTTCATGAGTAGAATTGCCATATGGCGGGTAATTTATGTTTAGCAGAATTACAAATATGTATATTCTCTCTGACCCAGTGTTTTTATTTCTAGGAATAGAAATAAAACTACAGTACATCTGTAGAGTTACTCATGTATGAATGGGATTAGGTATAATGTTATTTACAGCATTGATTGTCATGGTAAAATTTCAGGAACTACGTAAATGTCCATCAGTAGAGAACTGGATCAGTAGATTATGGTACAACCATGATACGGAATCCTATACAGCTATATAAGAGAAAGAAGTTCTATGAACTGATATGGAAAGATCTCTAAATTACATTGTTAAGGAAAAAAGCAATGTGTAGCACAGTGGGTATAATATGCTTCCATTTGTGTAAAGGAGGGAAGGAAATACATATATAGTATTGCATTGTATATGCATAAAAATTATTTTGAAGGATAAATAAGAAATACACTTTTTGATGTTTAAACTGTATGAATGTTTTACCTAGTGAAAAAGTAATTGTTGAAAAATATAATAGAGTCTTAATTCTAGTTCTGTTTGTCTTACAGTAGCTTCCCATTACTCAGAATAAAATCCAAGGGCTTTATGTGATCTGACCCCTGCTTAACCCTGATCTCACCGCCAAGGAACCTTTCTCACCCAGCTCAGCTACAGTGGCCTTCTTGCTTTGCCTGGAATCTTGTGCTTTGCATTTAATATCTTCTATGGCTAGAAGACACTTCCTCCAGATCTTTGCCTGGCACACTCCTTTACTTCATTTCCTTCTCTGCTCACATGTATCAGAGAAGTATTCGCAGACCTATCTAAAATTCTAAAAGAGTGTGTCCCCCGCCCCTTGCTCTAATGTCTACTCTGTGCTTGAGTTTTCTTTATAACACTACTATTCTCTGTTAACATTCTCTGTTCTTTATTCTCTATTCTTGGTCTGTTCATTGTCTCCCCCACAAGATTGTAAGCTCTATTAGGACAGGGACTTGGTCTTGTTTGTTGCTGTACCCCATCACCATGATCAATGCCTGCACTTAGTAATGCTCAGTGAATACTTATAGTAGAAGACTACTGAAATAATTTCATATTTTGAGACAAGTATATAGGGTTTCAGGTCATTGGTAATGAAAGACTTAAGGCACTACAGTTTTCAGTAATTTCTAGTGTACCTCTGAGTATTTTGCTGAATGTGTTTTCTTGGTAATTAGTTTTTGTTTTTTACTATGAACCAAGCACGTTTCACTATACTGTTCTGGGAAGAACCGTGTGAAATTCTTGATTAGAAATAATTGCTCCCTGCCTATCCCCAATAACATCTTAAATTTGGTTCTTCTTATTTCTTTCACCAATGATAATGAATATCATTTTTAAAAATTAAACTCTCAAGTTACGGAGTTCTAGAAGCCAGTTTGTTTTTATTGTACCTGTATTATTAAAAAGAGTTGAGGGCTTCCCTGGTGGCACAGTGGTTGAGAGTCCGCCTGCCGATGCAGGGGACGCAGGTTCGTGCCCCGGTCCAGGAAGATCCCACATGCCGCGGAGCAGCTAGGCCCGTGAGCCATGGCTGCTGAGCCTGCGCGTCCGGAGCACAGGCTCCGCAACGGGAGAGGCCACAACAGTGAGAGGCCCACGTACCGCAAAAAAAAAAAAAAAAAAAAAAATGAGTTGAACATTTAATTTTGGCAGTGGAGGGGTTATGGCAATATTCTATATCCATGATTCCTTTATTTTTTTTTACATATTTATTGGAGTATAATTGCTTTACAATGTTGTGTTAGTTTTTGCTGTATAACAAAGTGAATCAGCTATATTTATACATATATCCCCATATCCCCTCCCTCTTATGCCTCCCTCCCACCCTCCCTATCCCACCCCTCTAGGTGGTCCCAAAGCACCGAGCTGATCTCCCTGTGCTATGTGGCTGCTTCCCACTACCTAGCTATTTTACATTTGGTAGTGTATATATGTCCATGCCACTCTCTCACTTTGTCCCAGCTTCTCCTTCTATCCCCCTGCCCCGTGTCCTCAAGTCCCTTCTCTACGTCTGCGTCTTTATTCCTGTCCCGCCCTTGGGTTCATCAGAACCAATTTTTTTTTAGATTCTGTATATATGTGTTAGCATGCAGTATTTGTTTTTCTCTTTCTGACTTACTTCACTCTGTATGACAGACTCTAAGTCCATCCACCTCACTACAAATAACTCAATTTTGTTTCTTTTTATGGCTGAGTAATATTTCATTCATGATTCCTTTATAACCATTTTTAAATTGTACTGGATCAGGCTATCTTGCTTAATTCCTGCCACTCAAACTTGAGAAAGTTTATTTCTGTTAAAATTTAGAATTACTAAGCCTAAATTAGAGCATACATACAATAAGGAAATAAAAAAGAGACTAATTCCCCCTTAATAAGTCTGTGGGAATTGCTTATTTCATATAAAACATTTCTTAAATTTACATTGTTGCATCTGATTGCAGCAGACTGTGGCCAAAACACTGTTACGAATTTAAAACAACTTAATGTAATTATATTTTCTATTTCCCCAAAGAGAAATTATTACCATATTTGATCGGTAAAGTTTAAATTTTGTTATCTATTCCTAGCCAGAAACATCATCATATATGAATAGGATTTAAAGTATTAGACCTTCTCGATAATATCTGTTTTTTTATTACACCAGGTAGTTTTGGATGTTGGTTGTGGAACTGGAATTCTCTCTATGTTTGCTGCTAAAGCTGGGGCAAAGAAGGTTCTTGGAGTTGATCAGTCTGAAATACTTTACCAGGCAATGCATATCATAAGGTAGTTGCATTTTATGGCTTGATTTAAGATTATTTTTAAATTTAATGATTAATATCAATTGATTTTCTTGTCTTTAATAGCTATCCAATGCAGACTCAAGACACTTGTCTTTTAGTAAAAATTGATTCCAGAATAATAAGATTTTAAGTTGGATTGACCTAGACATGTTTGAGCTATGAATAATCTTTTCATTGTTCTTCTCATTGATGAGAATTATTTTTATATAGTTTTCTGTCCTTCCAATTATGGCTATAGATATGCTGATTACAATAATATGAAATTAGAAATCATGGACATATAGGGCAGTGTTAGAAGACTTGCTACAAAACTCAATATGTCAGTAGTATTTCCTTTAGCAAATTAGCAGTTCAACTAAAAAGACTAAGGATTATCTTTTTCTTTTTGACAACACTAGCCCTTGTGCCTCCTCAAATTAAAATAAGTAAATTCCAGAATGGCTACAAACTTAATTATGTTCTCTAAAAATATCTCCTCTCTTTGAGGAATTAAGTTAGTTAGGTTAATTGATCCGTGATTGATTTTACAGTTGGCTTATATCCTAGTAAGAAGACCTTCATTTGAATTACAGCTTTTAGAACTAGATTTTGTTAGCTGTGTACTTAACCAAAGCATGTTACATTTGGAACTTTGGAATAATTTCCAGAATAATTTTAATAGCAGGCTTATTAGTGATTCTTTTTTCCCCCAGCTTTATTGAGATATAATTGACACATAATATTGTGTGAGTTTAAGGTGTAAAATGTATTGCTTTGATACGTGAATATATTACAGAATGATTACCACCATAGCATTAGCTAACACCTCCATTGTGTCACATGAAATAATTACCATTGCTTTTTTGTGTTGGAAACATTTAAGATCTACTCTTTTAACAGCTTTTGCCATGCTTATGTTAGATTCTCGGCAATGATTCTTAAATGGTCCTCCCCACTGATACATATGTTTTATTCTTAAAATTGGTTAATATTGATCATTTCTGATTCATATAAAATTTAATTATGTAAAATGTTTAAATTTTTAGATTTTATTGCATTGAAGTCTAGTGTTGTGGTTAAGAGTGCAAAGTTTGAGTCAGACAGGTTTGAGTCCTTGCTCTTTCCCTTCCCTGTTGTTTGAACTTCAGTTAAATTATATCTAACCTCTTTGAAACCTCAGTTGTTCTACTGTCAAAATGAAAATAATGATGACTACCTCATATGGTTGTGAGTAAGGTAAATAAGTTACAAGTAAGATATGCACCTCAGTCTCTTTGGCATATTGCGTGCCCTGGCATGTAGTAGGTATTCAGAAGTTAGCAACTGTTATTACTAACAAGTACCAAATTAATGTTAATGAAAAAATGACATTGCTCTTGCTTAGATTTTTTCATAGATAGAGGTTTGTGGTTATTATTTTCATATTAGAGAATATGCATCTATGTTGCATATGCATATTCAGTCCATAATCTAGTAAAGTTTTTTTTATTTCTTATGTTGCCATTAACTACAACATCATCATTTTGGGGGTTCTGTAAAGAGCACCCTCTCTTGCTTGTGCATTACCATCCAAACAGATGTGAGAACCACTGTCCCAAAGAAGAGATTGTTTTAGATGAATTATCAAAATTTTATTGTTGTGATAGTAAGATTACAGTAAGATATTTCTATTAGAAATTCTCATCTTATGAAAGACCATGTTCATTTATGTATTCATTTGTCATTTTTGATTTCTGTAAGATGAGACTAGATGTGCTGTCATTTTAATTCCCTTATGGAAGAAAAAGATAGTGATAGCACTCATTTTATTTTGTTTTGTTTTCATTTTATTTCACAGAAGTCCTGATTCCTAGTGACTTTTTAGAAATATGTTTGTACAATGATTATAATCAAATTCATTGTGTATGAAATTTAGTGCTGGAGTGTATGGAAATTTTGCATGAGAGCATTTATTGAAAATGACTTAGCATTCAATTCTAGGTACTTAAATTTAACAATAAAAGTTGCTAACATTAACTTAGTACTTTCTATTTAATTATTTTTTGAGGTAGGTACAGAAACAGTACATATATATATATTTGTTTTTATAGAGATTAGGAAATTGAGACACAGAGACTATGTAACTCTCCTTATTTGTAGTGCAGCCAGGATTAGATCCCAGGCAGCCTGACTCCATGGTCCATACTCAAAGCCAATTTACTATGCTGTCTCTTCATTTCACTACTCACAGTGCATGTATTGGTTGCATTCAGTAGTTTGCTTTACTTAGAACCTATAGAGTTTGAAAATCAGACCTTTTTGTTTTGGATGAGCCAACATTGTACTTTTCTTCAAAGATGTTCTCCTTTGCCTTTTTTTTCCCCCACATCTTTATTGGAGTATAAATGCTTTACAATGTTGTGTTAGTTTCTGCTGTACAACAAAGTGAATCAGCTATATTTATACATATATCCCCACATCCCCTCCCGCTTGAGCCTCCCTCCCACCCTCCCTGTCCCACCTCTCTAGGTGGTCACAAAGCACCAAGCTGATCTCCTTGTGCTATGCAGCAGCTTCCCACTAGCCATCCATTTTACATTTGGTAGTGTGTACACGTCACTGCTACTCTCTCACTTCATCCCAGCTTCCCCTTCCCCCCATGCCCTCAAGTCTGTTCTCTACATCTGCGTCTTTATTCCTGCCCTGCCACTAGATTCATCAGTACCGCTTTTTAAAAATTCCATATATGTGTGTTAGCATATGGTACTTTTCTCTTTCTGACTTACTTCACTCTGTAGGACAGACTGTAGGTCCATCCATCTCACTACAAATAACTCAACTTTGTTCATTTTATGGATGAGTAATATTCCCTTGTATATATGTGCCACATCTTCTTTATCCAGTCATCTGTTGATGGACATTTAGGTTGCTTCCATATCCTGGCTATTGTAAATAGTGCTGCAATGAACATTGTGGTACATGACTCTTTTTGAATTATGGTTTTCTCAGGGTATATGCCCAGTAGTGGGATTGCTGGGTCATATGGTAGTTCTATTTTTAGTTTTTTAAGGAACCTCCATACTGTTTGCCATAGTGGCTGTATCAATTTGCATTCCCACCAACAGTGTAAGAGAGTTCTCTTTTCTCCACACCCTGTCCAGCATTTACTGTTTCTCGATTTTTTTGATGATGGCCATTCTGACCAGTGTGTGGTGATACCTCATTGTGGTTTTGATTTGCATTTCTCTAATGATTAGTGATGTTGAGCATCTTTTCATGCATTTGTTGGCCATCTGTATGTCTTCTTTGGAAAAATGTCTGTTTAGGTCTTTCGCCCATTTTTGGATTGGGTTGCTTGTTTTTTTGATACTGAGCTTCATGAGCTGCTTGTATATTTTGGAGATTACTCCTTTGTCAGTTGCTTCATTTGCAGATATTTTCTCTCCATTCTGAGAAATGGAAATTCTGTCTTTTCGTCTTGTTATGGTTTCCTTTGCTGTGCAAAAGCTTTTAAGTTTCATTAGGTCCCATTTGTTTATTTTTGTTTTTATTTCCATTTTTCTAAGAGGTGGGTCAAAAAGGATCTTGCGGTGATTTATGTCATAGAGTGTTCTGCCTATGTTTTCCTCTCAGAGTTTTATAGTGTCTGGCCCAAAAATAAATAGAGTTTATTTTTGTGTATGGCTTTTAGGGAGTGTTCTAATTTCATTCTTTTACATTTAGCTGTCCATTTTTCCCAGCACCATTTATTGAAGAGGCTGTTTTTTATCCATTGTATATTCTTACCTCCTTTATCAAAGGTAAGGTGACCATATGTGCATGGGTTTATCTCTGGGCTTTCTGTCCTGTTCCATTGATCTGTATTTCTGTTTTTGTGCCAGTACCATACTGTCTTGATTACTGTAGCTTTGTAGTATAGTCTGAAGTCAGGGAGCCTGATTCCACCAGCTCTGTTTTTCTTTCTCAAGATTGCTTTGGCTATTCAGGGTCTTTTGTGTTTCCATACAGATTGTAAATTTTCTTGTTCTAGTTCTGTGAAAAATACCATTGGTAATTTGATAGGGATTGCATTGAACCTGTAGATTGCTTTGGGTAGTAAAGTCATTTTTACAATATTGATTCTTCCAATCCAGGAGCATGGTATATCTCTCCATCTGTTTATATTATCTTTGATTTCTTTCATCAGTGTTTTATAGTTTTCTGAATACAGGTCTTCTGCCTCCTTAGGTAGGTTTATTCCTAGGTATTTTATTCTCTTTGTTGAGATGGTAAATGGAATTGTTTCATTAATTTCTCTTTCTGATCTTTTGTTAGTGTATAGGAATGCAAGAGATTTCTGTGCATTAATTTTGTATCTTGCAACCCTACCAAATTCATTGATTAGTTCTAGTAGTTTTAATTATGGTTTCAATTTCATTACCTGTGATTTGTCTTTTTATATTTTCTAATTCTTCCTGGTTCAGTCTTGGAAGGTTGTACTTTTCCAGGAATTTGTCCATTTCTTTCAGGTTGTCCATTTTATTGGCATATAGTTGCTTGTAGTAGTCTCTTACGATCTTTTGTATTTCTGCGGTGTCAGTTGTAATCTCTCCTTTTTCATTTCTAATTTTATTGATTTGCATCCTCTCCTCTTTTTTCTTGATGAGTCTGGCTAAAGGTTTATCAATTTTGTTTATCTTCGCAAAGAACCAGCGTTTAGTTTTATTGATCTTTGCTATTGTTTTCTTTGTTTCTATTTCATTTATTTCTGCTCTGATCTTTATGATTTCTTTCCTTCTATAATTTTGAGTTTTCTTTGTTCTTTTTCTAGTTACTTTAGGTATAAGGTAGATTGTTTATTTGAGATTTTTCTTGTTTCTTGAGGTGAGCCTGAATTGCTATGCACTTCCCTCCTAGAACTGCTTTTGCTGTGTCCCATAGCTTTTGGATCGTCGTGTTTTCGTTATCATTTGTTTCTAGGTATTTTTTGATTTCCTCTTTGATTTCTTCAGTAATCTCTTGGTTATTTAGCAGCACACTCTTTAGCCTCCATGTATTTGTGTTTGTTACTGTTATTTCCTTTAATTGATTTCTAATCTCATAATGTTGTGGTTGGAAAAGATGCTTCATATGATTTCAGTTTTCTTAAATTTTCCAAGGTTTGATTTGTGACCCAAAATGTGATCTGTTCTGGAGAACGTTCTGTGTGCACTTGAGAAGAAAGTGTATTCTTCTGCTTTTGGGTGGAATGTCCTTAAGATATCAATTAAGTCTGTCTGGTCTGTTGTGTCATTTAAAGCTTGTGTTTTCTTATTTATTTTCTGCCTGGATGATCTGTCTATTGGTGTAAGTGGGGTGTTAAAGTCCCCTACTATGATTGTGTTACTGTTGATTTCTCCTTTTATGGCTGTTAACATTTGCCTTATGTATTGAGGTGCTCCCACGTTGGGTGCATAAATATTTATAATTGTTATGTTTTCTTCTTGGATCGATCCCTTGATCATTATGTAGTGTCCTTCCTTATCTCTTGTAACTTTCTTTATTTTAAAGTCTATTTTATCTGATATGAGTATTGCTACTCCAGCTTTCTTATGATTTCCATTTGCATGGAATATCTTTTTCCGTCGCCTCACTTTCAGTCTGTATGTGTCCCTAGGTCTGAAGTGGGTCTCTTGTAGACAACATATATATGGGTCTTGTTTTTGTATCCATTCAGCCAGTCTGTGTCTTTTGGTTGGAGCATTTAATCCATTTACATTCAAGGTCATTATTGATATGTATGTTCCTATTACCATTTTCTTAATTGATTTGGGTTTGTTTTTTTGGGTCTTTTTTATCTCTTGTGTTTCCTGCCTCCAGAAGTTCCTTTAGCACTTGTTGTAAAGCTGGTTTGGTGGTGCTGAATTCTCTTAGCTTTTGCTTGTCTGTAAAGCTTTTGATTTCTCCATCAAATCTGAATGAGATCCTTTTTGGGTAAAGTAATCTTCATTTTAGGTAGGCTCCCTGGTGCCTAAGTGGACTGGGAGAGCGCTGGCCGTGTTCTCTTCCATGCCGCCCCACACCCACTGTCTCCCCCAGGATCTCCCTGGTCCCCGCTGGACCCCTAACTGTGTGTGTGTCCCACTGGGTGTAGGAACTCTCCTCCCCCAGCGACCCCTCAGGGATGCCCGTATGGGAGGTCCGGCCTTTACTTTTGCTCCCCCTTCCCTCCCTCCCACTCCCTCAGGACCCTCATGGCTGGAGGGGGCCTAGGTGGGCAGAAGATCAGGCCTGGGATCTCAGCAAGCTCCTGGGGCCCCAAGTGGGCAGGGGAAAGCTGGCCACACTCCCTTTTGATCCTCTGCCCTCCCAGTGGTCCCCAATTTCTGCCTTCAGACATGGGATCCCTTCCCCTCCCCTAGCCACCCCTCTCACCACCAGTCCCGTCCTGCCTTCACTTTTCCTCCCCCCTCACTCCCCCCCAAAGCTCCCGTCCTACCCAGTCGCTGGGGGTTCCTTCCATCCCCTTAGGTGTCCATGGTGCCCCACTGGTGCCTGGTAGGTGCCCTGGTGGTTCAGAGACGTGAATTCCGTGTCCTCCTAGTACGCCATCTTGACTCCACCCCCTGCATTTCTTATATTGTGAAAAGATAGCTATTTCCATAGTGTTCTCAGCATCTCTCCTTTGTTTTCCATTCGAATATTTGAAATTTATACTGTGGGGTGATATAACCTCTGTTCTTCTGTTTGTGAATGTCCCTGTAGAAGAGTATTCAGGAAACAGTTTATGTTAATATTCCCAGCATTTACTGGCCCATTATTCTGCCAGTTGAGGAGGCAGAATAGCATACTTCTCTCAGCATCCGGAACCAAATGACTTGATTTCTAATTTTGGCTTTTTGACTATTTAGCTTTATGAAAATGGGAAAATTGCTTAACTTCTTTAACCCTGGTCTCTTTTTTTTTTTTTTTTTTTTTTTTTTGCGGTACGCGGCCCTCTCACTGTTGTGGCCTCTCTCGCTGCGGAGCACAGGCTCCGGACGCACAGGCTCAGTGGCCATGGCTCACGGGCCCAGCCGCTCTGCGGCATGTGGGATCTTCCCAGACCGGGGCACGAACCCGTGTCCCCTGCATCAGTAGGCGGACTCTCAACCACGGCGCCACCAGGGAAGCCCTGGTCTCTTCATTTATAAGATGGGGTTGATGGTAGTACCTATCTCACAAGATTATTATAAGGATTGAATCCATTTATGGTGCTTTACCAAGTGGCTGACATGTAACTGCTTACTAAATGTTAGTAATTATAATAATATTAGGTGATAATTGTAGTGGTATGTTTGGCTTGTCACCAGTGCCTCCAATAATACTTTACATTTGGTTGGTTATGTTTCTAAAATGATCATTTCTTGCAGCTATCCCACCAACATATGATGACTCTCTTTTTTGTATCCTTTCTGTTTCACAGTCTGTTCTCTTACACCATAAAGCTTCAAGCATTAGCCAGCTGTATTCCGTATTCACTCTCCTCCCTTGAAATCTACCCTAAGCTTCTCTTATACTTGTCTGTTATTGCACTGGAGTTTTCTAGAACTATCATCAGTCAGTGAAAGCAACTCTTCTGATTAGCAGGCTGTGATTGTCTTTAGCAATTCTGAAGCTTCTTTCTCTGTCAGAAATCTGTACACAGCAGGATATCTCTAAAACTCCATAAGCTTACATCTGAAAAAAGTACTTTAAATTCTAAAAGATGGATACTTTTAAAATACATGTTTCTTTATTCTTTTAGATATATTCGACTTACAATCCTTGAATTGTGTTCAAAGTAATGATAAAATAATTATTTCTTTTCTTTGTTTAAAAAACAGATCTAATATTTCTAAAGAAATGAGTGTAGAATGGAGTAAGTTTTGGCTTTAATGTAAACTAATATATATATATTAGGGCTTATATACATATATAAATTATTTGTATATAAATTGGGACTTAATAAGAAACTCAGGCTTGCAGTTCTGAGGTTGTAGACATGAATAACGTAGAATATGGATTTTTAAAGGTGTTATATTAACGGGCAAATAGAACTCAAAGTGAATATGGAAGGAATGAAAAATTGTTTCTTTTTCTAGCTGTCACATTCCAGTGAATGATCATTTCAGAAACATAAACTTACCTAAGGACAGTAAAGCTATTCAGTTGCCAGACAGTTGTATCCAGTGTTCACCCTCAGGAAGCAGAGGTAGCTTCTGGCAATATTTTTACCATTACTCTGGCTGCCTTTGGTTTCTCATTGACTCTGCTGTGGAATAGCTCCTTATTCAGACTTTTGGATGTTATTGCAGAGGAGTTTTCATGAGAAGATTGATCTATCATATGGCTACAATGCAGTGCTTTCAATCTCAGTATGACATTAAAGATGCAGTCTGTTATATTGCCTGTGTCTAGAATACTGTTAAAAATGAAACATTAAGAAAAGCCTAGATCTGTTGTCATATTTATGTAAATGTCCTTCTCTGGATTCTAGGATAGGAGCTTTATCTTCTTAATATTTTTATCCCTATAACACCTGGCAAAGTGTCTTATATGTGGTAGATACTTAGTGAAAGGTTTTTGAGAAGAATAAAGTAAGTTAATGAATTTAAAGATAGTGGTGGTATATATAATATTTGGAACAAGATCACAAAATGCACCGGATAAATCCTTGAAGTAAGGGATGTTTCTTCATATTTGTTTATAAATATAATAGAAATAATAGAAGAGCAAGTTAAAGCTGAAGGGAACTTTGAACCACTGATGAAGCTAAAATGGTAAAAAAAAAAAAAAAAAATGCTGCTCAGGAGTCTCCTAATGAAGGTAATGAAGGTGATCAAGACGCCTTACGTGGAAACTAAATTCAGTTTTTCTTGTGTCCCACCATCCCCTTAGTTTTGTGTCAACTCAGTGGTCCTGTCTTGGGGGTCCTGTGACTACCCACTAGTTCAGTGGTTCACTGGAAGAACTCACATGACTCAATATAAAGTTGTGTTCACAGCTAAGATTTATTACAGCAAAGGATATAGTCCAGGGACAGTAAGAAAAAGATATCCATCGGTAAGGAGGTCATGTACAGGCTTCCACAAAATCCTTTCTTCTCTGCAAGAGTCACGCAAGATGTACTTTTCCTTCTAGCTGTGAACCTCAGAGACTCTTATGAGATGTCTCTACCCAAGGAAGTTTGCTTGAGTCTTAGAGTCTATAGTTCTCAAAGAGAACTGTTCACGTAGGCACATACCTGTTGTGTGACCAGCCATTGTACAAACCCATGTCAGATACTAGGTACATATCATTAATCTTCATGTTTACTTTAAACATTGCTGTCCTCCTGATTTGTCTTGGTCCACAGCTTCACGTGTATAGAATAGCATCATTAACCAGAAACTACATGAATGTTCAGGAGTTTTGTTCTTAGGGTTTGATGAAGAATTATTGACATGGTTACAGAGATAAGTAAGAACTGAGAGAACAGACCTGCATTAACTCTTCTCACAGGTCAAAATGGGAACCTGGGACTCAGACTTGACATCTCCATCAGCAAACTTGCTGGAGATAGAGTCCTCTTGAAAAGCCTTACTGTTTCTCAAATCCATCCCTTGTCTACAGTTGATGTGTCTTTTATATTTATTTATTTATTTATATTTATTTTTGGCTGCGTTGGGTCTTTGTTGCTGCACTCGGGCTTTCTCTAGTTGCAGCGAGTAGGAGCTACTCTTTGTTGCGGTGGGTGTGCTTCTCACTGCGGTGGCTTCTCTTGTTTTGGAGCACGGGCTCTAGTCGCACAGGCTTCAGTAGTTGTGGCACGAGGGCTTGGTAGTTGTGGCTCACAGGCTCTAGAGCACAGGCTCAGTAGTTTTGGCGCACGGGCTTAGTTGCTCTGTGGCATGTGGGATCTTCCCGGACCAGGGCTCGAACCTGTGTCCCCTGCATTGGCAGGCGGATTATTAACCGCTTAGCCACCAGCGAAGTCCCTCATTGATGTTTCTTAAATCCATGCCTTAATTCACATTCTTGCATTGCGTATATACTCACATGAATTAACACATCTGCACATAAGTAGCTCGGTTATTTGTATTCAGTTATTTGGTCTTCTATCATGTACTCTCTCAGTGCAGCCAGATTGACTTTCCTACCAATTCTCTTCCCCTTTAAATAAATAAAGGAAGAAAGGGGAAAAAGTTGTTTTTGTGTTGGGAAGACATGAGAGAATAAAGGAGAAACTAAAAATTACCTTTAATCCTGGTATGAGATCTCACTTTAAAGACTTAGGTTACAGGAGATGAAATACATGAAAATGTAAGCTTTACTAAAAATATAAGCTCCCTAAGGTTAGACAGGGATTTTTCTCCATTTCATTCACGGATGTGCCCCAACCTCCTGGGAGGGTACCAGGCACACAGGTAGGTATTCAGTGTACATACTTACTCAATGAATGAATGAATGAATGTATTTTCAAGATCCAGGACATCAAACATTCAAAGCCAGATAAATTGTCAACACGAAAGACTGAAAACCTATTGTCTCTGCTTGAATCCAGGTTATTCTTTCTTCATTTTTTTCATTGTGTTAGAAGCTAAGCTATTGCTAATTTTAAATAATAAATGTCCCCAGTGTTAGTAATTGCACAGCTACACTCCTGTAAACACAAATGGTACATTTGGGAGGGAGGCAGCTCATGGAATAGCTTTGTTCTGATTGCAAGTCTGGCCCCTGCATTGAAATTATCTGCCTTGTAGTACTTGTTGTTTATGAGATGTCCTTACATCTTTCCCCTGTCTCAAATAGTTAAGGATTCCTTTTGTTTTACATTTATGAATGGAGGACTAGATTATTTCATAAAGGTAATTGGTATGGGTTTTCTCTCATCTCTCTGAGAAAAAGGGAGGGAGATCTGTTCTGGGCACCACTTTTCCTATGGTTTTTCAGTTCCTTTGTCACTTCCACTTTGTATACCTCTTGACATCAGGGATTTGTGTTGTGAAAAATGGCTCCCACCTCCACTACAGTCTTCTCTGATGTGTGCACTGAGCACTGGGTCCTTCTTCACAAGTTTACCAAAATCATTTGAGTCTCCTTTTTTTCCCCACTGAATTTATCAGAATCTTTGGTTGTTTGGTATTACCTTCTAAAATCTCCATGAGTTTATAAATGTATTACATTTTGTATTACTTTATTGTCATTTCAGCATGTTTGGGGAACAAGAGAGAAATATGTATGCTTGGGTGCCATAGCTAACTGAAAGCAAAGTAATACTATACCTTGTATATTTTTATATCAGGGTATTCCCTCCCTGTCCCCCTGCCCCATATGCATTTTGAAAAAATAGTTATCACCCATGTATTCTTCTAGGTAAACTTTATAATAATTTTGTCACCAGCTTTAAATGCCATTTAGTTGATAAGGTGTTCATTGTATGAACCCCTGTGGTACTTTATGCTGTTTGCACGTCTATCTCTCTGCTAGACCATGTTCTTTCTTAGAACCTAGACTATGTCTTTTATCAAAATCACATTGGGCAGAGATACATTACAAATTTGATCCTATATTTCTCATTCTAAAAATCCTGAAATATGTCCTCATTTTCTCTAAATAAAATCTAGACTCCTTTGCATCCCCTGTAACTACCTCCCAACTTTGTCACTACATACTACCTCTTGTTGTTCTAATCATACTAAACTATTTATAGCTCTTCAAACTTGGAATTTCTCTTCCATACACACACACGCACACACACACATAACCACAAGCAGTTTGTGCACACAGAGATGAGGCACCCTCCTTTACCCCCATGCTTGCATACGTCTTTGTGGATGCTCTGTTTTTTCCTGACTAAGCTCAAATGTCACTTAGTTAAGGGCTTATTATATTAGCTCCTGTGGACCCTGTGTTCTTTACTGCTCTGAATCCCTTAGACCATGTTCTTAAGTGCACAGACCATGTCTTTTATCTCTGTATGCCCAGTATCAGATAATCATGATGATGTCCCTGTATCATGAGATAAAACTTAAATTGCTACTTTTAAATAGGAAATAATATAGGATAGTGATTGTTGTTCTAACAAAATGTTCACTTAGAAAAATAGATAATTTGTGTTTATTGGATTAGTTAAGAGACTTACTTAGCGTACTCTTTTTATTATGGTGTTGTATTTCTATAGATTAAATCTATGCTAGTTTTTGAGCAGGTGTTTCCAGAGATAGAATTCATTTCGAATGCTTTTTTTTTTTTTTTTTTTTTTGTGTGTGTTACGCGGGCCTCTCACTGTTGTGGCCTCTCCCGTTGCGGAGCACAGGCTCCGGACGCGCAGGCTTAGAGGCCATGGCTCACGGGCCCAGCCGCTCCGCGGCATGTGGGATCTTCCCGGACCGGGGCACGAACCCGTGTCCCCTGCATCGGCAGGCGGACTCTCAACCACTGCGCCACCAGGGAAGCCCTCGAATGCTTTTATGCTAATGTAAGGTTTAGTGATTGGACACTTGAGAAAAGAAAAATAAGTAAAATCTGTAGTTACTTTCATGAATGGTAAATCAGGTGGTGATTAAGATGAGCAGTCTCATAAAAGGGGTTATCTACATGAATGATATCTGTTGTGATGTTTTAATACAGAATTACTGGGAATTATGGCCTTTGTCTTTTTTTCTGTATTCCCTGAAATCTTAATCTTTCCGGTTATATTTATATTTGAACAAGTAATTACTGAGGCAAATAGGATTATGACTTGTAGCAGACAATAAACAGCCTGAGCAGATGGCCTTTTACAGGATACACCTTGTTTCGCATGAGCATTCTGAAGATATTTCTACGGCAGTGGGAACATTTTGCTCTTTTTAGAAGATTGCTTTCTGTTTCCTTTGCAGTGTCTGTAGTTGTGAAAGCCCAATTAAATATTGCAGTAAATAGTAAGCAACTGCAGCAGTTTTTTCATAGACAATTTTATTAAGTACCTCTTTGAAAAAACTCAGACGG
The DNA here is from genome assembly GCF_039906515.1 of Pseudorca crassidens. Classification (NCBI taxonomy): domain Eukaryota; kingdom Metazoa; phylum Chordata; class Mammalia; order Artiodactyla; family Delphinidae; genus Pseudorca; species Pseudorca crassidens. The sequence goes on along the minus strand of NC_090304.1, from coordinate 36,081,949 downwards.
GATATAAACATCCTTTCTTTTTTACCTTTGTGTGAGATATACATATTAAAAAGTGCATAACACATAAATTATATGTTCTAATATGCATATGTATGGATAAATAATAGGAAAGAGAACATTTCCAGCACTTTAGAATTCCTCCCACCTCCTTTTGCCCTTTTTCAGTCAGATGCTCTCCCTGCTTGATTGAGGTAAGTACCATACTGACTTTGGTGGTAATCACTTCCTTTATATTGCTTTATATATTAACCACTTAAATGGGCATAGTTTCGTTTACTCAATTTTGACCTTTAGATAAATGAAATCATATGCATTCTTTTTGTCTAGCTTGTTTTGCTCAACATTATTTTTAGTGTTCATTCATGTTTATTGTTATATAGAATGCCATTGATTAATATATCCCAATTTATCTTTTCTGTTCTTGATGGGAATTTTTGTGTTTTCCAGTTCAGGTCTGTTAAGAACAATTTTGTTATGAACTTTCTGTACATGTGCCTGGTACACACATCTGTGGGGTATATATTTACATATAAAATTGCAGGCTTTAGGGTATACATATCTTCAGATTTTCTCAGCATTGCCAGGCTATTTTCCAGAGTGGTTATACCAATTTATACTTCTACCAATAGTATATAACAGTTCTGGTTGGTATTGCCTACCTTTAAGAATTTTTTCCAGTTGGTTGTATAGCAGTATCTCATTGCAATTTAAATTTGCACTTCTGTGATTGTCAGTGAGGCTGAGCATCTTTTCATGTGATTATTGGACATTTGGATTTCCTTTTCTGTGAAATATCTGTTTATGTCTTTTGTTCAGGTTTCCATTGAGTTGGGCCTTTTTATTATTTGTAGGCAATCTTTAAATTTTTTTTTGATTTGATTTGTTTATAGATTTTATGTAATGAAAAGTTCTCATTCTTGCTTGCTATTTCACTCTCTTCATAGTGACTTTGATGTACTGAAATTCTCAGTTTTCATGAGCATCATTCATGTTCATGGTTGCCACTATATGTGAGTTGGGTAAGAAGTCTTATGGAGGTGTTTTCCTATATTCTCTTATAAATTTTATAGTTGTGTTTTTTACATTTAAGTTTGTAATCTACCAGGCATTGTTTTTTGTATATGGTATGAGGTAGTGATCCAGCTTTTTATTATTACTATTATTATTATTATTTGTAATCTGTTTAAATGACCTAGTTGTCCCAGTCTCACTTAGTGCAGAGACCATTCTTTCCTCTCTACTTTGCACTGTCATATTTGTTGGGAATCAAGCATCCATATATGAGGCCAGTATAACCTTTATACCAAAACTCTACTAAGGCAGTAGAACAGAAAATTACAGGTCACTAATTTGTGAACATATGTGCAGACATCCTATACAAAATATTAGAAAATTAATCAAGCAATATATTGGAAGGTAATAAAGTTTATCCCAGGAGTACAAGTTTGGTTAAATTTGAGAAAATCAACCAGAAAAATATTTTGAGATATCTCAGGAAAAAAAGTTTGATAAAATTCCATATCTCTTCAATGTATCTATATATTAAAACTCTTAGCAAACTAGAACTAGAATGTTATATTGTAACATGGCACAGTGTATCTACAAAAACCAGAATTACAGCCTAGAACTTGATGAAGCTTTGAAAGCATTCACTTTAAGTTCAGGAACAGGACAAGGATACTTGCCATCACCTTTTCTATTCAACACTGTAAAGGAGATCCTAGACAGTGGAGCAAGGCAATAAAAGGAAGGGTATAAGAATTGGAAATGAAGGAACAAGACTGTTCTTGTTCCCTAGTAATATGTTTGTGAATATTGATATCAGAAATAAGCTATAAATAAGTTATTAGAATAATAAAGTATCAAGGTGCTGAATACTTTAATTTTTTTTATTTGACGTTTAGTTGATTTACTGTTGTGTTAGTTTCTGGTGTACAGCAAAGTGATTAAGTTATACATATATACTTTTTCATCTTCTTTTCTATTATCATTTATTAAAAGATACTGAATATAGTTCCCTGTGCTATACAGTAGGACCTTGTTGTTTATCTGTCTTAATATATAGCAGTTTGTATCTGCTAATCCCAAACTCCTAATTTATCCCTGTCCTCTGTCCCTCTCTGCCTTTCCCCTTTGGTAACCATAAGTTTGTTCTCTATTTCTGTGCCTCTGTTTCGTATATAAGTTCGTTTTTATTACTTTTTAGATTCCACATATGAATGATATCATACAGTATTTATCTTTCTCTGTCTGACTTGTTTCACTAAGCATAATATTCTCTAGGTCCATCATGTTGCTGCAGGTGGCAATATTTCATTCTTTTTAATGGCTGATTAGTATTCCATTGTGTGTGTGCGTGTGTGTGTGTGTGTGTGTGTGTCTGTGTATCATATCTTCTTACTCCAGTCATCTGTTGCCGGGCACTTGCGTTGCTTCCATGTCTTAGCTATTGTATATGGTGCTGCTGTGAGCACTGTGGTGAATGTATCTTTTTGAATTAGTGTTTCTGTTTTATCTGGATATATACCCAGGAATGGAATTGCTGGATCATGTGGTATTTCTGTTTTTAGTTTTTTAAGGAACCTCCATACTGTTTTCCATAGTACCTGCACCAATTTACATTCCCAGTAGCAGTGTAGGAGAGTTCCCTTTTCTCCACATCCTCTGCAGCATTTATTATTTATAGACTTTTTAATGATGGCCATTCTGACTGGTGTAAGGTGGTACTTCATTGTAGTTTTGATTTGCATTTCTCTAGTAACTAGTGATGTTGAGCATCTTTTCATGTGCCTATTGACCATCTGTATGTCTTCTTTGGAGAAATGTCTACTTAGGTCTTCCGCCCATTTTTTCATTGAGATGTTTGTTTTTTTGTTATTGAGTATTATGAGCTGTTTGTATATTTTGGAAATTAAGCCCTTGTCAGTTGCATCATTTGCAAATATTTTCTCCCAGTCTGTAGGTTGTCTTTTTGTTTTGTTTTGTTTATGGTTTCCTTGGCTGTACAAAGTTTGATTAGGTCCCATTTGTTGATTTTTGCTTTAATTTTTATTGCCTTGGGAGACTGACCTAAGAAAAAACTGTTACAATTTACCTCAGAGACTGTTTTGCCTATGTTCTCTTCTAGGAGTTTTATGGTATCATGTCTTATATTTGAGTCTTTAAGCCATTTTGAGTTTATTTTTGTGTATGGTGTGAGGGGTTTACATGCAGCTGTCCAGCTTTCCCACCACCACTTGCAGAAGAGACTGTCTTTTCTCTACTGTATATTCTTGCCTCCTAGGTCGAAGATTAATTGACTGTAGGTGGTGGGTTTATTTTCAGGCTCTCTTTTCTGTTCCATTGATCCATATGTCTGTTTTTGTGCCAATACCATGCTTTTTTTTTTTTTTTTTTTGTGGTACACGGGCCTCTCACTGCTGTGGCCTCTCCTGTTGCAGAGCATAGGCTCCGGACACGCAGGCTCAGCGGCCATAGCTCACCAGCCCAGCCGCTCCGTGGCATGTGGGATCTTCCCGGACTGGGGCACGAACCCGTGCCCCCTGCATCAGCAGGTGGACCTTCAACCACTGTGCCACCAGGGAAGCCCCATACCATGCTCTTTTGATTAGTGTAGCTTTATAGTATTGTCTGAACTTTGGGAGGGTTATGCTTTCAGCTTTGTTCTTTTTCCTCAGGATTACTTTGGCAATTCTGGGTCTTTTGTGGTTGCATATAAATTGTAGGATTATTTGTTCTAGTTCTTTGAAAAATGTCATAGCTAATTTGATAGGGATCACATTCAATCTGTAGCTTGCTTTGGGTAGTATGGCCATTTTAACAATATTAATTCTTCCAGTCCAAGAACATGGGATATCTATCTGTTTCTTTAAATCATCTTCAGTTTCCTTTACCAGTGTTTTATAGTTCTCAGTGTATAAGTCTTTCACCTCCTTGGTCAGGTTTATTCCTAAGTATTTTTTTTTAAATGCAATTTTAAAAGGGATTTTTTTTTTTTACTTTCCTTTCTGATATTTCATTTTTAGTGTAAAGAAATGCAACAGATTTCTGTATGTTACCCTTGTATCCTGCTACCTTGCTGAATTTGTTTATCAGTTCTAGTAGTTTTTGTGTGGAGGCTTTAGGTTTTTCTATATAAAGTATCATATCATCTGCATGTAATGACAATTTTATCTCTTCCCTTCCAATTTGGATACCTTTTATTTCTTTTTCTTGTCTGATTGCTGTGGCTAGGACTTCCAATACTATGTTGAATAGAAGCAGTGAGAGTGGTCATTCTTGTCTTCATCCTGAATTTAGTGGGAAGGCTTTCAGCTTTTCACCATTTGGTTTGTTGAAAATTTTTGCATGTATATTCATCAAAAATATTGGCCTCTACTATATATGTGTGTGTGTGTATTTTCTTTTGTTTTTTGTAGTGTCTTTGTCTGCTTTTGGTATCAGTGTGATGATAGTGGCTTCATAGAATGACTTTGGAGGTGTTCCCTCCTCTTCAGTCTTTTGGAATAGTTTGAGAAGGATTGGTATATGTTCTTCTTTGTATGTTTGGTAAAGTTCCTCAGTGAAGCCATGTGGTCCTGGACTTCTGTTTGCAGGGAGTTTTTTTTTATTACAGATTCTATTTCACTTCTAGTGATTGTTCTGTTCAAATTATCTGTTTCTTCTTGATTAAATTTTAGTGGGCTGTATGTTTCTAGAAACTTGTCCATTTCTTCTAAGTTGTCCAATTTATTGGCATATAATTGTTCATAGTACTGAATACATAATTAATATGTAAAAATCAATTGTATTTCTGTAAAGAACATGAAACACACACTGAAAATTAAAGTATATCAAAGTGTATTGTTAATATTTCTAACCTCCTTCCAGACAATGCAAGGATGTTAAGTCACTTTTTTTTTTTTTTTTTTTGCGGTACTCGGGCCTCTCACTGCTGTGGCCTCTCCTGCTGCGGAGCACAGGCTCCGGACGCTCAGGCTCAGCGGCCATGGCTCACGGGCCCAGCTGCTCCACGGCATGTGGGATCCTCCTGGACCGGGGCACGAACCCGTGTCCCCTGCATTGGCAGGCAGACTCTCAACCACTGCACCACCAGGGAAGCCCATTAAGTCACTTTTAATGGAAAATTCATCCAAGGGATGAATATCCCCCAATAGATGCTGTGCATGAACTACCAGTCAGCTGTTTTAACAACTTCTTCCCCATTTTACCCTCTGACATTGGTCAGTATTTCCTTGCCATGTATTTCTCTGGTATCTTTAATCTTACAACATTTTCTACAATGATTTCTGCAAAGAAAAAACCTGTGAAGACCCTAATGACTACCAGGATTTGAACCATTCTCTACAAAGCTTATTAATAACTCAGTAGAAATGTTATCTAATTTCTCTTTTTCACATCATATTTCGAAAGCTATCTAAACTCCCCTCTCAGTGAGCTGGTTTTTGTTTCCTCCCTCTGTCTTTTCTACTGTTGATGCCCCCTTTCTTTGGTATGTCAAAAACATCATGCAGTACTATTCTTGGTAACTGAACAAAGTAATCAGATACTGCCTCCTGAATATTCTCTTGGCTTCCCAATAACAAGATTACATAAAGTGCTCAAGAAGGAGGAGTTGCTGATTTCCACATCTGTTCTTATCTTTGCCAATAGCATTAAATTATATTGTTATCATAAAGCCAGTCTAAGTTGACTTGCATGCATAACATGCCTACTGTTCTAGAGAACTGTTCTACTTGAGGGTTGGGGTGATGACAGGGGATTACCTCTCTTGAGATAGATAAACTGCAGCCCTGCTCTTACTCACTGTAGTAGTTTAGTTGTTGTATCACCTGGAAGCATCTGTTCACAGCCTCTTAGGGATCTATCATCGACCCAAGTAATCCTTTCTACTCAGTTGTATGTAAGATAAGTGATAGTATCCTCCTGATTGTTTATCCATGCCAGTAATGATTTCACCAGCATTTTCTGGGCTGTCTCTCAAAAATGTCCTCTTTCACAAAATATTCTCAGCACTCAGTCTTCTGACCATGTCCTCCTCTGTTTGTATCGTCTTTGGGGTTAACCCCAAGCTTTAAGTTCATTACTTTCTTAGTGGATACGTCATCTTCCCAGGCAGCCATATAAGCATAAGAAGGCCTTCCAGTGAGAGGAAAAACTGTTCTTCTGGTCCTTTCTCTTGCCATCATTCTCTTCTCTGAAAAGACTGGCATTTTTTCAGAAATGCTAGTAACTGCCAGATGGTGTAATTTTTTACTATCTTCCTCTCTGCCTGCTGCTGCCTATCAGGCCAGTAGCTACTTTCTCTGAATCTCAGTTTTGCCACTTCATACCAAGGATGAGTAGGCAGCTATCCCAGGATTAGATCCTCCTCTTATTTTTCAGTCTCCTCCTTTTTCTGGCTAAAAAGTGCCTCAGCCTTTTTGATTCATGGATCTGTATGAGTCCTCCTCACAGCACTACTCTGAGATAAAATATTTTCAAATCAGACACACAGAAACCTGATTACCCAGGATTACCCAGAGAGATTATCCAGTATTAAGCTTTATTAATAATTTCAATGATACAGGCAATCAAGAGACTCAGAAAAAGCAAGGAGCAATCTGGTACATAGAGCAGGACTCCTTACTGTGGAAGTTAATAACCTGTGCACCTTACTTAGAGGCCTGTCTACTCTAGGCCAGAGTGTGCATGTCTAATACAGGGAAGGGAAGAATAAAGAAGTTGCTTTTCATGTCCCAGACTTCTCCCTGATTAGTCTGGACCTCTTAACTGCCCGTATTTTTGAAATTATTTGTGAAGCCTGACACTGGGTAAAATCTCTGGCTTATGTGAGTCAGATTTGACAGTCTGACAGTCTGATCCTTATTCACTCACCGAGATATGTCCATTCTCTTTTCTCATTACTTCCTATTGGGACATAGAAATGCTGTTTTGTTTACATATTGTCTGAGAGCTGATCCTAAAATTCATATGGAAAACACAAATGACCTAGAATATCCAAAAGAATTTTAAAAGAAGAATAAAGTTAAAGGACATACACTGTCAGACTTCATGACTTGATTTAAAGCTATAAAAATCAAGAAACTGTTTTATTAGCATAAGGATATGCATCGAAATCTTGGGGCAGAATTGGAAGTTCAGAAATAAGCTTACACATTATGTTTAATTGATTTTTGACAACGATTCTGAAGTAATTCCATGGGTTGGTAATACTTTTTCTTCAACAGAGTTGAAACTATCACTTGTGATAGTTTTTCCAGCAAAGTTTTTTCATTATATATGAAAATAATGATCATGATGCTATATTGGAAAAAATAACTTAAAATGGAAACTAAAAAAAATTTAGAAGAAAACATAGGTGAAAATATTTGATGTAGGCAAAGATTTCTTAGATATGTCACCAAAAGCATGAACATCAAAAGAAAAATATGATAAATTGGTTTTTATCAAAATTAAAAACTTTAGCTCTTCAAACATATCATTAAAAAAATGGAAAAGCCACAGAATGGAAGAAAATATTCACTGTACTTAAATCCATCAGGGTTTTTATCCAGAAGATGTAAAGAACTCTTAAAATTCAATAATAAGAAGACAACTGAGCCAATTTTTTAAATGGGCAAAAAATTTGAACAAAAGATGATAGGGGAATATGGCCAGTAAGCATATGGAAAAAATACTTGGTCATTAGGAAAATGCAACTTTTAACCATGATGAGATCTTAACACACAGTTAAAATTTAAAAGATCAGCAATACTAAGATGACTAGGTTGTGAGGCTATAGAGAAAACCATAATTCAAAAAGACACATACACCCCAGTGTTCATTGCAGCACTATTTACAATAGCCAGGTCATGGAAGCAACCTAAATGCCCATCGACAGATGAATGGATAAAGAAAATGTGGTACATATATACAGTGGAATATTACTCAGCCCTAAAAAGGAACGAAATTGGGTCATTTTTAGAGATGTGGATGTTGTACAGAGTGAAGTAAGTCAGAAAGAGAAAAACAAATATCGTATATTAACGCATATATGTAGAACCTAGAAAAATGGTACAGATGAACCTTTTTGCAGGGCAGAAATTGAGACACAGATGTAGAAAACAAACGTATGGACACCAAGCGGGGAAAGCAGCAGCGGGGGGTGTGTGTGTGCTGAATTGGGCGATTGGGATTGACACGTACACACTGATGTGTATAAGATTGATGACTAATAAGAACCTGCTGTATAAAAAAATAAAATAAAATTCAAAAATTTAAAAAGGAATGCTCATATATTGCTTGTTGGAATGTATAATTGTATATGAACTTTGTAAAACAAAATTGCAGTTTTCTAAAAAGTTCTATCACTTCCATTTAACAGAGCAGTTCTTGTACATAAATGTTAATAGCAGCTTTATTCATTATAGTACAAAGCTGGAATAATCCAGAATTCCATCCCCAGGTGTGTGGGTGAACAAAAGTGTTTTATTCATACAGTGGAATACTACTCAACAATACCTAGGAATAGAGCTACTGATATACAGAAACATATGCATGAATCTAAAAAGTATGCTTTTTGAAAGAAACCAGACACAAAGGGGTACATTCAGTATGATTCCATTTATGTAAAACTCTACAAAATAACAAACTTTAAAACAAATAAATTTATTTATTTATGGTTGCCGTTGGGTGTTTGTTGCAGTGTGCGGGCTTTCTGTAGTTGCGGCGAGCAGGGGCTACTCTTTGTTGGAGTGCGTGGGCTTCTCACTGAGGTGGCTTCTCTTGTTGTGGAGCACGGGCTCTAGGCACGCGGGCTTCAGTAGTTGTGGCTCGTGGGCTCAGTAGTTGTGGCTCGTGGGCTCTAGAGCTCAGTCTCAGTAGTCGTGGTACACAGGCTTAGTTGCTCCGCGGCATGTGGGATCTTCCCAGACCAGGGCTCAAACCCATGTCCCCTGCATTGGCAGGCAGATTCTTAACCACTGCGCCACCAGGGAAGTCCCCAAAATACAAATTTTAATACGTAGTAAAAGAAAGAAATCAGTGCTTGCCTGTGGATGGGAGGATTTTCTGGAAGGAGCACTAATGAATCTTTTAAGAAAATAGAAATGTCTGTATATTGATAGTGGTGGTGGTGGTCACCCAAGTATATCTGTTTTTTTTTTTAATTCAATAAAATTTACCCTTAAAATGCATTTAATCTTACATATATAATACCTCAGTGAAATTTGGGTGGAAAATCCCTCCTTTGTTAGCAGAAGAAATCCTTTATAATTCAGATGTACATCCTTTGAAGGTTGTGAGTTTATTTAATTAGATACAAGCTTAGTAGCTTGCTTTTAGCTTTTTGGAATTATCTCTTTAACTCTGTTGTTCATTTGAAATTGCAAAAGGAGGGGGTGAAAAATATGTGCTAATCTAGTGATCAAGCATGTAAAAATATCTAATTAATGGTATTGGACAAGGTTAAATTATTTATGTTGGGAGGAGAATTTCAAGTTTTACACAGCATACGGTATTTTGTTATTCATGATAATACGTTACCATTATATAGGGCTTGAGTATGTGTACATAGCTTTCACAAATATTTCATCCTCATAATAGACTGTGAAGTAGTTAGGGAAGGTATCATCTTTCTGTTTTACACCTGAACACACAGGCTCAGTGAGATTGTTACATAATTTGGTGAAGATCACTAAGCTGACAAGTGCTAGAGGACCTGGAAATCAGTGTAAGAGCTCTGGCCCTAACTGTCTCTCCACTGTGACACACAACTTCCCTTTAAAATATACTTTTGTTGTCTGGTCTGTCTGTCTCCACCTCTCCCTTTAAAAAAAAAAAAAAAGACCCATTAACTTTATTGACATGTATTTTGAATAGAATTCGGGTTTCTTTTCATGCTGTAGTTTTAAATGCTGGTTTAGTTGTATTATTGTATTAACCAGAAACATTCTGGGGGGTTCATGATGTGACCAAAAAGCAATTACAGTGCCCAGAGAATAAATAAACTTTGAAAAAACATACCTTTGGGTTCCATAAACTAAAATGAACGGTTGCCAAGAAATTATGTAATTTGACTAGTTTTCAGAATCTGTTTAACATACTAATTTAATTCATTATGACAATTTTCAGACTAAATAAACTTGAAGATACTATTATGCTAATTAAAGGAAAAATCGAAGAAGTTCGTCTTCCGGTAGAAAAAGTGGACGTTATTATATCTGAGTGGATGGTAAGTGTTTGCAGAGAAAACTACTTTTATTAATTTTTAAAGAAGGCAATGAATAAAGTAGCAGGTTTTCTGCGTTTAATTATATTTGATAAATGGCAAAATGGTAGCATTATTTTAAAAACAGCTACAGTCTTTTTATGGTAGTTTATTCTGAAATGGCACTTTACTGGCCATTTATAATTTTTTAAAGAAGAGGGTAAATTAGCCTTTTTGCTTTTAAAGTCATAATAAAGAATTATTATTTTTCTACTTTCTAGATTTGTAGAGACCTAAATATGTTTTCCTAAAAGCCTACAAGGACTAGTTAAGGATTTCCTAAGACTGTTTATGTCAGAATAATGTGATGTTGCCACTGTTGCTGTCATACTTAATATCCTATCTTTCTGATCTGTTAGGTCATGTAATCCGTGTCCTTTATCACATAAAATAGAATTTATTGGCATTATTAAGATAATAAAATTAAGGTACAATATATAGCTTTATAATTTGCTTTTGAAACCACAGATCAAGACTAGAGTATTTATTTTAAAGAGTCTGTAAAGTAAAACTAATGGTATTGTCAACTGATTTAACTCACTGATACGCCACTTCAATTAAGACAAGTATATATTATTTCCAGATATACGAAGATTTTTTTTTTAACCATTTGGAAGTTGTTAAGCTTTTTTTAAAAAGAAGTATTTGATAACATGTATTTTCATTAAATGAATTTATCAAAACTTCTCGAAAAGAATGAGTTTTGCTTTACAATTTTCTATAAATTTTGAATAAACATAGAAAATAATAATTCTAGCAAAACTGCACTGACTTCAGGAAGCTTTTGAAATGTTCAGTTTTAATGTAGTGGTTTTAATTTAGAGCCGGTGACAGTCACTGTTGTTGGCAGTTACTGTTTTGCATGTGAAACAGTGTGTTGATTTTTTCATGCTAGGCTTGGCTTTTAACAATTCTTGATCACAATATCATTATTCTTCTTATGCCAAATAATTTGTATCAGCACCCTGATTTCCCTTATGAATTGAGTGAGAAGGAATTAATTTAGTATAATTAAAAATTCAGCATCTTTTTAAAGACTACAAAAAGGTGTTTTGGAGAAAGTACATTTGAGGCATCTGCTTGGCAACAACTTTAAGTAGTTTATAGTAAATGTTGGCTGACATAATCCTCATTTCTCTAGGGACCATTTTATTTTTCTTGGAAAATCCATCTTTAAAATTAACCCGAATTATACTTGAAGCAAACTAAAAGGTAGACTTCACTAAACGTGCTGTCACCTCAGTTAACTAGCTGAGTAGTTCTTGCCCTGCCTAGCAGAATTATCCTTCTGGGTAGTGATGTTCTAGGAATTTTCATTTCAGAACTTGAAATGTGGTCTAGAAATATTAATATGCAATTGAAATCTTAGAGCCAGTTGGTATAATAATAAATGATAACTTAGCTAGGTTGAGTGAAATTATGAGATTGTTACAATTATGATGTGAACTTTACTGGAAGGTATGCTGGTCTTGGGCTTATTTTGCCCTCAGATCCATTTGACATCCTTCTTTTTTCTTCTGTCTGATTGGAGAAGGGCTACCGCTGCAGGTGGCTTTTCCTAGGCTCCTGTGGCAGCCAACTTCTATTGGGTTTGGGGAATCTAATGGCAAACACTAATGGGAGATTTATGGAAGGGAGAAGACAGGGCATTTCTCTACTTCTCTTTTGTCTCTAGTGGTGTTGCTGACAGAAGCTGTTTCTTTTGTGGCTCCAATTCCCACTTGTCATAATTCCAGCATCCACTGTGCGAACCTAGCCCTGGATCAGTGATTTTTCGTTTTGTTCCTCTAACTCTTGTAGTTAGACTCTAATTGATGTAAAGGACACCTTTCATTTTGGAAGATTAGTCAGGCATGATCTCTGCCTTTATCGGGAAGGCAGTGTCACAGAAACAATACTGAGTCACTGGAACCTGAGATGAAAGGGGTCAGTTGTTTGGAACCAAGGTGCTTTCAGAAACCCTTCAGTAAGGGAAACAAATATATGTGTCCAGGAAGTGGTAACTAAGAACTTTCTTTCTTCCTCTTCACAAAGGTATAACTTAAGAGTGTGCATTATCTTACTATCTGCCTTTTCTTTGTAAGCATCAATGAGGTTGGAGTCTAGCAGATTGTGTTAAACGTGTTAGGTGGAGCATTAGACACTGTAATTTAAGGCAGTTACCGAATCATCTTTGTGGCTTGGCAGTATCATTTATAGTATCTTCTATAAGTAAGTCCCCTCCTAACTTTGGTACTTCTACTCGGATTTCTGAGCTGAGAAGCTGGAAAATTCTAATTACATAATTAAACAAGAAGAAGGTATGCTTCCTAAAATATATTCAAGATTTTTTTCAGATATTCCTACTTTGGCTTAAACAATGGGCAAGTGGCAAACAACTGACTATTCTAAATTTATTTTAAAGCCACATTTTCATGAAGCAGCATTTAAAATTAAAATACCTTGCATAGAATCCTCTGTCTTTGATTTTTTTTTTTACATCAGTCAGGATGCAAAAATCTAGAATAATCCAAGTTCAAGCTATAGCATAGATTTTTTTTCTCTTTTTAAAAGTATTTTCAACAAGGAAGGGCCGAAAAAAGAAAATACCCTGCAGTATTGAACACAGATGTTTAATGGACGTGTAATCCAGTATAGCAATGTAGGCATCATATATTGCAGAGACGTACATCTGTTTTCTTCTGCTATGGTCCACTAACTGATCCATGGCTTAATCTAGATATGTTTTTTGTCTACAGCTGTTCATGAACTTTGCTTTTATTTTGGAAGATGTTCTTAGATAAGAATGTAATTTTAAAAGCCAAATCATTGCTGTTAGCATGTCAATTTAATAAACTATCACTTGTCTCTTAGATTTATGCATTTCTGCATTTAGATTTGCATTTAATTTTACATTTTCATTTTTATTGAATGAAATTTCTATTTGATAAAATTGTTATAATTTAAATAAAAAGTTTAATTTCTATAGGATGTTAATTTTCATGCCTATGAGTATCTGTTCTCATTTTTTACATTTTACTTACCAACAGAGCCATTCTTTATGACTTCCCATTTCTGATCACCTAATAAAACTTCAAAGTAAGCATCCCTAATTCTTGTCCTGTGAGCCAGTAAAGCCAGATTGACTCATTTGATGTTGCTCTTTTCTGTCTAAGTTTTCAGCATGACCTCCTTACAAATAGATAGATAAGATCCTGGCATTGCATGATACAACTGCCAGAGGTGATTCTTGTTTGGACATGTTATTTTCTGTCATCAGGACCATCAGGAAAATTATACATTAGGTGAATTTACATTGTCATGATCACTTATAATATACATTCAGGTTGTCTAAAGTCCTTTGTAATTTTTCTGTCTAGGCTTGCTCTTCACAGAAGTGACCTAAAATTTTGTCACCTTCCCCATCCCATTTTCACCAACACAAGTGTGTCTGTATAGTGCATGCATGCACCGGCCCACACCCACAATGATGGGGTATTCTTTGTTCATATTTAATATTCTTTATTGTTTGTAAATAGTTTTTCAGGATTTGATAGCTTTTATCACTTAGAAACATGACTTGTGATTTGGTTTATCAACAGTCCAGAAACTGGGCCATGAAGCCTGTCATAGGTCACATTTTCAACTGGTGCGTGTTGAAATGTCTTTGTTGGTTTTAGTTTGGTCTGGCAGTGAAACCATGCCATTTCAGACAACTGCCACAAGGATTAGGTGGCCTTTCCTGGTCTTTCTTGCCTTAAATGATATAATAATAATTATGTAAGTAGTTCAGTAAATTAGATAAGTTGAATTAATCTTAGAGTTAGGGAAAGTATAGGAGATTAATTAACAACACAAATTTTCGGTTGTACAGGTGTGTTTTTGCCTTTCCTGTCCATAGCTTATGACCTAAATTTAAGGATTTTTTTAAACTCTTCTATTTTTCCTCTTTTATATTTATTACTCTGAAAATTTTAAGCGAAATAAAACTGTACATGTCTAGTATGTATTGTTTTGTCAACTTAAAAGTAGACATAATCTCATATGTCCAGTGGTTCAAGATAAGGAAATGTAAGACATAACTTTCCCTCAACTCTATACCTCTTGCCATTTTTTTTCTTGCTTTTCTTATTTTTCTGTTGGTCCGTCAGAGTAAAAGACATCTTTTTACTGCCAGATTTTTGGTATATTTTTTAAAATCAATAAATAATAATCAATAACAGGGACTTTCCTGGCGGTCCAGTGGTAAAGAGTCCGCCTTTCAGTGCTGGGGACACGGGTTCGATCCCTGGTCAGGGAACTGAGATCCCACATGCCGCGGGGCAACTAAGCCCACGTGCCACAACTACTGAGCTCATGTGCCTCAACTAGAGAGTCTGCGTGCCTCAAACTACAGAGCCCATGTGCCCTGGAGCCCACGTGCCCTGGAGCCTGCGCGCCACAACTAGAGAAGAGAAAACCCGCACACCACAACTAGAGAGAAGCCCGCACACTGCAACGAAAGATCCCGCGTGCCACAACTAAGACCCAACACAGCCAAAAATAAAATAAAATAAATAAATAATAAATCTTTAAAAATATAATAGTGAAAAATAACAAAGGTTAAAAATCAAAAATACAGTGTTACGTAAAATTAACTGTAAAAAATGTTCCTTTGATAACAAAGATTACTGTTGTTTTAAAGTCTTTTGTTTCTATTTCTAAAGTCACATTATTATTAGTGTGTTTTTGGCAGAAATAGTTTGCCCCTTAATGGAAGATACTGATGATTGGTGAGAGCACAATATGTGTTAGCAAACTGCCTTATTTCTTTTAGTGTGTTTTACCTTCCCTGTCTGGCAAACTGCTAGTAGTTCTGGAAGACTCATCTCAGACATCTCTTCCCTTATGCAGCTTTCCCTTTTAGCCCCTTGATCACATATAGAATCTCTTTTCTCCCTTCTTTTGCGGTTTAGTTTAAGCTTCTATTATGCACTTTTACAGTGTATTAGAATTAATTGTTCATGTACCTTTTTCGATTCTCTTAAGACTGGGAACCAGGATTTACTTGGTATGGTCATATTCTGTGAAAGGGATCAGCATTAGTAAATGATGGGGGAATATACATCATAAGAGAAATTTCCCAGATAGAAACTCACTGGCCACATACACGATCTTATTTATAATTTTCTGTACATCACAGGAAGGCAAGGATGTAGCATGTGACAGAGTTAAGAATATTGCTCCAGAGTCAGACCACCTGAATTCTTGGCCCTGTTTTGCCGCACCTAGGTTTGTTACTTTGGGCATGTTACTGAACCTCTCTGTGAGTCAGTTTCCTTTTCTATAAAATGATGATAACAGTAGTACCCACTTCACAGGGTTTTTGTGAGGATTAAATGGAATTAATACCTGTAAATGTCATAAAACATTCTGGCACATAATAAGACCTCAGTAATTAGCCATTCAGTTTTGAAAGTTACACAAACTTTTAAGCAATCTGTAACTAGTGCGTGAGCTGCTTGAGTAGGTTATTCAATAACTAAAAGTTGGGAATGGTAATATACATGAAATAAAGAATATTAATACTTGAGGGAAGAACATTCTTGGGGCTTCTGCCTTGGCTTATTAGCCCTTTGTAAGAGCAAAAGGTCCTCTGTTTCCATGGCTAGCATTTACTAATTGACTCTGCCTATGATGAGTGCAAAGAAGTATGATAATCACCTGATGGATGTGGATTACTGGGGTTAGGGATATTTTTGATATTTTTCTTAATATGAATTAAAATGTATTATATGTATGTTTCAAGAAAAAGTCTCAGTTTGCTGCTCTGTAAACAAATTTTAGGTAGTACTGATAATACCTAATTATTTTACATAAAATATAAAGTGCATATTCAGTAGGGCTTTTTTGAGTACTCCAAATATTAACAGAGAGATAGTTACTGTATTTGAACACTGAAAGGAAAATTGTGGTTTATAAGCATGATTTTTTCACAGATGTGCTGACATCTGAATTAAGAATAAAATGAAAACAAAGACAGTAAAAATGTAATTATGAATAGGCCTCTTGGGCTTCCATGGTGGGCACAGTGGTTAAGAATCTGCCTGCCAATGCTGGGGACACGGGTTTGAGCCCTGGTCCGGGAAAATGCCACATGCCTTCTAACAACTAAGCCCGTGTGCCACAACTACTGAGCCTGCGCTCTAGAGCCCGCGAGCCACAACTACGGAAGCCCACGCACGTAGAGCCTGTGCTCTGCAACAAGAAGAGCCACTGCAATGAGAAGCCCACGCACCGCAATGAAGAGTAGCCTCTGCTCGCTGCAGCTAGAGAAAGCCCGCGCACAGCAACAAAGATGCAACGCAGCCAAAAATAAAATAAATTAAAACAAATAAATTTATCCAAAAAAAAAGGCCTCTTATGTATAATTATTTCAGTTTTATAATCTTTACATTTGTTCTTAGCTGCACTCTTAACCACTCCCCATCCTCCCCTTTATTTAATCTTAATGTTTATTTAAATTAAAACTCACATGACACTCTGCAGCCATTTTATTTCTTACTCTAGAGAGGAGACCGTTTTGTAATAGTGGAATCTTGGTAGCTGTAGGGAAAATTTAAACCTTTGAGAAATTGTTTAAGTGGATCTCAGGCTATTTTATATTGCAGGTATGTTAGAAAAGTATAGTAATATGTATCATATTCAAATATATGCTGTTTTTTTTCTGTGCTTGAGACCAAATTTAAGTGAAAATGTTTAGTCCCTTAAGGAAAGTTGTTTATGTTGAAGCAGTTATGTGTTGTGGGTAACTTTTTGCTTTTGAAACATAATATTTTAGATGTTTTATATCTCTTTCATCACATTTCTGGAAGTTGCATTTGCTAAGAGATTCAGTGCATCATATGTGATTGATTCAATTGGATTTATTTGCTTTTTGGCTCTCCATAATCCATGTTGCATTCTAGTTGTGCTTAATGTTTGCTCAATGAGTTGTAAATTATTCTAATTATGAAGATAAAGGGCATAAGTTATTCAGGAGTGTGTATCAACTGTCCTTACAGAAACTTTTCACTATATTAGCCAGAGGACATGAAATATTTGTTAATTTTTATTTCAAACTCAAAATTGTATAGCAATTAAAAAAATTTTTTTTCAGTAAAACTGTTTACCTCTACCTGGGAGTGAAAGTAAGCTCCTAAATTTTAACAGTTTGCATTCGCAGACAGATGGGCATTCATTACAAACTCGGATTGTTTCATGTAACTCAGTTGTCTCAGTCATAATTACTATAATAATTAGTATGAAGTGGTTGTAGTTAAGAATTATCTTAGGACAGATATTTGATTCACAAGCCTTGAGTAATCATATGAATGCCACCAATTTGTAATAAATAATACCTGCTCCAGTGCTCCACAACCTGGATTTAGAGAACCCCCAATCATGTGTTTGAGGAATAACAAATTGTATCTGTGTGAAGATTCAAGGGGGGCATTATTAGTATTTTTATGGAGTGGAATGCAAAATTCTTACAGATTTTTAAAGTAAAACACCTGCCTTCTTTTTTGAGCCCTTGCAGAGCTGATTTTAGTAATGTACTCCCTAATTCCTTGGGAATTCCAATTCATTCTCTTTAACCATTAGAAATCCTTTAAGGGACAAGTTTAAGAAGCCATGACTTACACTGCTTTTTGAAACTGATTTAAAGGACTTGATGGAGATAATTGTCCTCTTAGTTTTTCATCCCTTTTAGCATAGATCTTTCATACTCTCTTTAATAGATCCTCCAAATTGGCAAAATTTAGGTGACAGGACTCTGAAGTAATTATTTATTTAGGTGAAATGAAAATTTTAGCTGGAGTTAGTTAACATTAAATGTTGATCTGTTCTTATTAATGACTTTCTTGACCTCTCAATACATGACTTGTTTTGAGTAAATTTTTCAGTGGTGGGTATACATTGATTTGGTTGGCTCCATTTTCACTCTCTTTCCTCTATACCTTTTTAATACTAGAATATTTATTTGGAGATATCCAATTTAAAGTCAGGACTACAGCTTTGAAGTTGAATGAATGTGAGGTTAACTGACCTTTTCATGAATTCAGTCTTCAACCTTATTTTTATTAATTTGTTCTTCTGTCCAGTAAAAGGAAGAATAAACCCGAGGCTTAATCTGTTCCCTTAATGAAATTTCTGTTTCATTAAGAAATTAAATGTGATTTGTCTTGATCAGTTTTGCTAAGGGTTTATCATTTAATATGCTTTTCAAAGACCCCAAATTTTGGCTTTGTTGATTTTTTTCTATCATACATTTATTTTCTATTATTTATTTCTGACCTTATTATTTCCCTCTACTCTTTTAGTTTGACTTGCTGCTTTTATTCTAGCTCCTTGAAATCGAAGCTTATTAGATCATTGATTTTCAGATTTTCATTTTCTAATATTTTGCATTTGAGGCTTATATTTCTAAGTACTGATTTAAGTAATTTAAAAGAATAGTTCTAAGTGTTACTTTTTTTCTGAAATGCTGTTATTAAAAGAAAAACCAAACTACTGTCATATTTTAGAATTAATCTACCATTAAAAAAACAAAGGCACTGGTACTTCTTGTGTTAAGGCTTAACTAAGTGCTGTAAGGGACCCTCTTATTGCAGAACCACAAAACCCCTGAAGAATATACATTTTATGTTTTTTTTTTCTTATTATGGAAGTCAGTTTTGCTGTTATTTTCTCTTTTCTGGTTCAGTTGTGTTGTGACTATATTTTTTTTATTTTATTTTTATTATTTTCTTTGCGGTACGCGGGCCTCTCATTGCTGTGGCCTCTCCCTTTGCGGAGCACAGGCTCCAGACGCGCAGGCTTAGCGGCCGTGGCTCACAGGCCCAGCCGCTCCGCGGCATGTGGGATCTTCCCAGACCAGGGCACGAACCCATGTCCCCTGCATCGGCAGGCGGACTCTCAACCACTAGCGCCACCAGGGAAGCCCATGACTATATTTTTTAAAAGAGAAGGAACACAATTTTAAATAAATTTTATTTTATTAAATAAACATGAAACCAGAATATGATTTGCATCACTGGCAATCCACTAAGAGATTACAAAAACAGAAAGAAATCTCATCCTTTTATATAACCAAGCACATACAACCCATTGCATACATGTTCTCAAGTTAAACAGTATTATTGACTGGTTTTAATTGCTAATTTTTGCTCATTTCTTTATGTAATTTGGGAGGGAAATTCTAGAGTGCAGTTATATAAATGTGTAAGAACTAACAGTTTTAAATGAGCTTATAGCTCATTTTGGCATTGTCTTCTATGAAATTTCTGTTCATTTATTTTGCTTATCATTGTATTTGGGATTTTTGTCTTTTTATTATTTTTCTGAAAGAGTTTCTTATTTATTCTAGTTACCAATGTGTTACTAGGGCTATTCTTTTTTTTTTTTTTTTTTTTTTGCTGTACACAGGCCTCTCACTGTTGTGGCCTCTCCTGTTGCGGAGGCTCCGGATGCGCAGGCTCAGCGGCCATGGCTCACGGGCCCAGCCACTCTGCGGCATGTGGGATCTTCCTGGATCGGGGCACAAACCCATGTCCCCTGCATCGGCAGGCGGACTCTCAACCACTGCGCCACCAGGGAAGCCCTAGGGCTATTCTCATATCTTTTGCTTCTCCTTGTTTCTAGGCACATAGGAGAATTTATCTTTCTGTCTCCTTTGAAGTTAGATGTGACCCTATGACTTGCCTGACTCCCTTAGTGATTATAATAAGCAATGCTTCTTGTCAACCTGTAATACCAGAAATAAACCTTTTTTTTTGTTTTAGGTGATTATTTGGATGGTGTTTGTTAATGCAGGGTAACCCAGCTTGTCTTGACAGATACATTATTCTCTATCAATTATGTTTGTTGGCAGTGTGTGGCTTGTCAGTTCATTATTTTTTTGATATGATTTGATGAATAGACATTCTTAATTTTTGTGTATCAAATTTATCAAACTTCTTTATGGTTTGAGTTTTTCATATCTTGTTTAATAAATCTCTCTAGACTTACCATTGTATATTTATTAGACTTCTCCATCTTCCATGCCTCCTCACCTTTTCATATTTTCTAATGTTTTGGCTTTCTGGACTGCATTCTGGATAATTTTTTTCAGTCCACCAATTCTGAAGTTAGTTTTAATCTGTTAAACAAATCCATTGTTTTTTACTTTCCTTTTTTTTTTACTTCTAGGTTTGTTTTTTCAATTAAAGTATAGTTGACTTACAATATTCTGTTAGTTTCAGGTGTACAGCATAGTGATTCAGGATTTTTGCAGATTATATTCCGTTATAGGTTATTACAGGGTAATGGGTGTGATTCATATGCTATGTAGCATATCCTTGTTGCTTATGTATTTTATATATGGTAGTTTGTATCTGTTAATCCCATACCCCTAATTTTTCCCTTCCCCTTTCCCTCTCCCCTTTGGTAATGTTTCATATATCTGTGAGTCTGTTTCTGTTTTGCATATACATTCATTGTGTTAATTTTTAGATTCCACATATAAATGATATATAGTATTTGGCTTTCTCTGTCTGATTTATTTCACTAGGCATAAAATTCTCTAGGTCCATCCACATTGTTGTAAATGGCAGTATTTCATTACTTTTCGTGGCTGAGTAATATTCCTCTGTGTGTGTGTGTGTGTGTGTGTGTGTGTGTGTGTGTGTGTATCACATCTTAAGCTAGTCATCTGGTGGTGGGAACTTGAGTTGTTTCCGTGTCTTGACTATTGTCAAGCCACTAGCGCCACCAGAAAAGCCCTCATAAATCTTTAATTAAGCTTTTGGTTTTGATATAATTGTAGATTATCACACAAAATTATAGAAAATTACACAGAGATTCCCTGTACTTTTATACCCAGTTTCTGTCAATGATAACATCTTGAAAAACTATCATGCAATGGCACAACCAGGATACTGATATTGATATCATTGAGATACAGAACAGTTCCATCACTACAAGGAGCCCTCCTATTGTCCTTGTCCAATCCCAGCCTTGACCTGTGGTAAACACTAATCTTTTCTCAGTTTCTTTCATTTTGTCTTTTCAAGAATGCTGTGTAGGAGACTTCCCTGGCGTTCCAGGGGTTAAGCCTTCATCTTCCAGTGCAGGGGCTGGGGGTTGGATCCCTGGTCAGCAGCTAAGATCCCCTATGCCTTGGGCATCCAAAACACCAAAACATAAAACAGAAGCAATATTGTAACAAATTCAATAAAGACTTTTAAAATGGTCCACATCAAAAAAAAAATGCTGTGTAAATGGAATCATACAGTATCTGACCTTTTGGTACTGGCTTTTTTCACTTAGCATAATTCACTGAAAATTCATCCAAATTATGACTCGTGTCAATAGTCTGTTCCTTATTTCTGAGTATTATTCTGTGGTGTGGATGTACCACAGTTGGTTTAACCATTCGTCTTTTGAAAGACATCTAGTAGTTTGGGGCTGTTACAAATAAAGCTTTATGAACATTTGTGTATAGATTTTTGTGTGAACATAAGTTTTCATTTCTTTCAGAGAAGTGCCCAAGAGTATAATTGCTAATCATATAGTAATTGTATGTTTAGTTCTATAAGAAACTGTCAAATTATTTTCCAGAAGGGCTGTACTATTTTCTATTCCTACTAGCAACATATAAGTGATCCAGTGTCGCCACATCCTTGCCAACATTTCCTATTGTCACTATTTTTTTCATTTAAGCCACTGATGTGTAGTTATATCTCATTGTGCTTTTAATTTGCATTTCTCTAATGGCTTATGATGTGAAACATCTATTCATATATTTATTTGCTGTCTGTATCTCCTCTTCAGTGAATTGTGTGTTTCTGTCTTTTGTTCATTTTCTAATTGGGTATTTTTTCAGTGGTGAGTTTGATGGTTCTTTTTACCAGTTCTTTTATCGGATATGTAGTTTACAAATATTTTCTCCCACTTTGTAACTAGTCCTCTTAACAGAGCCTTTTGCAAAGCAAAAGTTTTTAATATTGATGAGGTACAAATTATGTTTTTATTTTTATGCCTCATGCTCTTGGTATCAAAATCTTGGTATCTAAAATCTCTTAATCTGTAGGTTCACCTTCCTCTTTTTTTTTTATCATGCAATTCTTTGAAGAAACTGGGCCATTTTTCCTGTAGAATTTTCCACGGTCTGGATTTTGATGATTACATCCTCATGGTGTCATTTAATATGTTTTTCTATCCCTTGTATTTCTTGTAAACTTGAAATACAAGGTCAAGAAATAGAGGATTAACAAATTCAAGGGGTTTTTCCCCCCAGAACACCTCATGTGTGATGGTGGTGATTGGTTTCTATTGTATTGAGTCAAGGGACTCTTAGTGTTTGGCTGTCTCTGTTACATTGAGATTGATAATTGCTTTTGGAGTTGTCAGCCTAATCTACTTATTATAAAGTTCCCTATCAGCCTTTGACTTAAAGATTTTAGAATTCATTGAAAATGATTTCTTAGATTCATTATTTCATTAGAAGTTATAAAATTGTGATATTCTAATTATATCATTTATTCTTTGTTAGGTGAAGTTATTCTGTAAGTACTCTCATCAAACATTTGGTTATAAACTATAGTTTATATAGGAAAAAGGGGATAAATGCCGTATATTTTCTACTTAACATTTTCAGAATAATGAACTGTTTCCCTAGCATTTTCTAAAGGGATTTTTTTGGTTTGTTTTTAGTGTCATTATGAACTCATGGACTTTTAACATATTTGATGTATTTTGAACCATTGTAATTACTATTTTTGGTGTTCACACTGGCCTATTTTTAGCTAATGACAGACGTTTGAACTTGCCTCTTATATCCCTTTAACAATTCCTAGTTGTCTTCAATATAATAATGAAAAACAGAAAATATAAGTATGTTTATGTTTCAGATTATACTTTCTGGTACTATAAGATATTTTACAGTCATTTTATACTGCCTAAACATGGAATCAAAGAATCCTGGTTCTTTCATTGGAAAACGGTATATATAGAGATCACAGTCTGGGTTCTAGGAGTGCTCATTGCTACTGTACTGCCATTGGTTGTATGTTGTTCTTAGTGGACAGGTATAGCTATTTTTTTTAATATTAAAAAAACCAGGAGTTTACACTGATATTTCCAATTTAAGATTATGGAATTTTTACTTAGAGTCTTTAATTTTGTACTGTATCTCTTTTTCTTCTATGTAGAAAATATTAATTCTTAAAATAATAATTGTTTACTTTATCATATAATAGATTACCTATAATAGTTTTAAATTTTTTATATCAATTTTACTACTAACAATAAGATTTCTAATGCAGTTTATGATTCCTCTATATTTTCTTTTGTCCTAGAGTATATCTCATGGGAATACACAGTCTAAATACTGTGTTTCAAAGTTACTTGAATTAATTATTTTCCTCTGGTTATGTAACGAACTTGACATACAATCAGATTTATTTGTTTACTTTTTCTTCAATCTGGGGGAATTGCTTCTTTTTCCTTTTTTAGTTTAATTTTGTTTTAATTACAAAAACATTTATGTGGTTCCATTCCTTTTGTCCCTTAGTGAATAGATAACCTTAAAAAAATTTTTTTTTAGCTTTTGGTTTATTAAAAAGATATTAGATATGTATATATTTATATTTTCACCCTATGTTACGCAGAGTTAACATACTCTATGCATTGTTCTATGCTTTGCTTTTTAAATTTAAAATTATATCTTGGCCATCACTCTGTATCATTATAGAAAGATACACCTCATTCCTTTCTATGGCTATATAATACTCCATTGTACAGATAAATATAATGTATATAACTAACACTCATTTAAATTTCTATCATTCTTTTGCTGTTACAGCTAATGTTGAACATTCTTGTACATATTTCATTTCATCTTCCTGGAAGTGGGATTGATGGGTCAAAGGGTTAATGCATATGCATATGCAATCTTAACAGTTTTTGCCAAATTCTCCTCAGCACTTACCTTATTACCATTCTGCTTTCTTACCAACAGTAATGAGAATACCTGTTTTTTCACAGTCTTGACAACAGAGTATGTTGCAGAATCACTTTTAAATTGCTGAGGTTTTTCCTGCCACCTAGACATTGTAAATTAAGATTGTATATTTGCATGAGGACTGGCTTATGTTAAGAATTATTGGAGGCGGAGTTGGGGTGGAGGGGAGTATGTGTTTGACCACCCAATGCCAAGGTTCTAAACTGGGTTGTCGGGGAGGGAGCAGGGTGGCAGCAGGTGAGATTTTAAATTTACATTTACTCTGTAGATATATTTGGTTGTCTCTGTTTTGTTATTTGGGTCTTATATTCCTCACTTTGGCTGGACCATGGGTTTTATCTCCCGTTTTTCCATGTTTATTTACTAGCTTTAGCAAATGGTTCTCAAGGTGAAAGCCAGCTTACTGATGCATCTAACTAGATATTCTTTTTTTTCTTCTGGCCTATATGTTGTACGTAGAGGATCAGGAGCTCCTAAAATGCATTGGTGCAGGAAACAGAATGAGATCTTGTTCTTTAAGCCCTGAATCATACTGTTAATAGAGTTCATCTTTCCTGTAGTCTCAAACATCTATAATTTACGAGTTTTTTAGGACCACCATGTTACATATAAGTATAACTTAATTAATTCTCATCAGTAAAAGTGCTAGCAAGTAATTTAGTTGTATTTTTAAGAGTAGAATTTCCAGTTATAATTAATGATTTTTTTCAATCACCGTGCAGGATTGGAATATTGTTTTAGAAATACAAATGTATCTTTCTCCAAAGAAGAAATGCAGATGGCCTACAGGCACATGAAAAAGTACTAATTATTTGAGAAATGCAAATCAAAACTACAATGAGGTATTACCTCACACCGAGCAGAATGGCCATCATCAAAAAGTCTACAAATAATAAATGCTGGAGAGGGTGTGGGGAAAAAAGGAATCCTTCTACACTGTTGGTGAGGATGTAAATTGGTACAGCCACTGTGGAGAACAGAATGAAGGTTCCTTAGAAAACTAAAAATAGAGTTGCCATATGGTCTAGCAATTCCACTCCTGGGTGTATATCTGGAGAAAATTAATTCAGAAAGATACGTGTACCAAAGGGTTCATAGCATCACTATTTATAATAGCCAAGACATGGAAGCAACCTAAAAGTTCATCGATAGATGAGTGGATAAAGAAGATGTAGCATATATATACAGTGGAATATTAGTCATACAGAAGAATGAAATAATGCCATTTGCAGCAACATAGATGGACCTAGAGATTATATTAACTCACGTAAGAGAAAGACAAATATGATATCACTTTTATGTGGAATCTAAAAAAAAAAAGATACAAATGAACTTATTTACAAAATTGAAACAGACTCACAGACATAGAAAACAAATTTATGGTTACCAAAGGGGAAGGAGGGGTGATAAATTGGGAGTTTGGGATTAACATATACACACTACTATATATAATATAAATATATATATAACAGGGACCTACTGTTTACACAGGGAACTGTATTCAATATCTTCTAATAACCTATGGAAAAGAATCTGAAAAAAAAATACATGTATGTATGTATAACTGAATCACTTTGCTGTGCACCTGAAACTAACACCACTTTGTATAAACCAACTATACTTCAAAAAATAAAAAGAATAGGAAGGGAAGGAGGGATGGATCGAAGTATTTTTACGTCATTGCCCCATAGGTTTGCCACACTGGATATTGCATAACTTTGTAATTATTGCCAATCTGGTAATCATTTGGTAGTCTCATTGTGTTTGAATTACTAATGAAGTTCAGCATGTCTGCATATGGTTATTGGTGATTTCCTGGCTCGTAACTGTATATAATTTTTTTAACCCATTTTTCTTTTGGGTTGCCCGCATTTTTCTTGTTGATTACTGTTCCTTGTTGGAGATGGAAATGTGTGTGTTATCTTTCCAAACTCTGTGACTTATTTTTTATTCTTCTGATGTCTTTTGATGAACAGAGGTTCTAAATTTTAATGTCAAATTTATTAGTCTTTTTCTTTATGGTTAGTACTTTCCCCTGCCCAGAACATGGAGATATATATGTGTGTGTGTATAAAACTTCATACCTTCCCCATTTACATTTAAGTTTTTAGTACACTCATGTAGTTCTGGTAGTAAAAATTGTCACAGTCTTTCTATGGGGCAGTTTTATGACACAGGTCAAAATTTTAAATGTGCATATCCTTTAATGCAGAAATTCTGCTTTAAGAAATTTATCTTAACCAAATACATAAAACATTGAACAAAGATGTCTGTGTGTTCATGTTTAAAGCATTATTTTTTTACCCATTTTATGGCAAATGAGTGCAAAGGATACAGATATTCTTGTTGCTTGATATCATCGGACACCTTGCATTTTTCCAGGTGTGTGAAAGTGTAATATAATCTGTCTCGGTTACCGTAGAGCTATCAGTAAGGAAAGTATCTTACCCAAAAGTATTTTACATAATTACTTTAAAATTCTCATGTAACGTCCTTATCATATTTGTGATAAATAAAATGGTTAGTATTAGCACATTTTAAGGTGAAAGAGTCAAATCACAGGCTTGGGAATCACTGAAAAAACTTTGCAGTTTAGATGTTCAATGTCTAAGGCTATTATAAATATAACAATGAAGTAAATAGAGGTTCTTTTACATCCTTTAAATCTTCTAAGATCAGACAAGATCGGGTACATCCCGTAAAATCTTAAGTTTGGTACATTTCTAGCAGAGAGCACTGTAGATGAGGAGAAAATGCTTATCTAATTATTTTTGTTATATCTCTAGAGCAGTGATTCTCAGCAGTGGAGGGAGCATGTCTAATTTTGCCCCCCTGGGATATATGGGTAATGGGAAATGTCTTGGAAGCATTTTAGGTTACAGCAGTTCAGGAGAGATGGGGACTGGAGGAGAGTGCTGCTTAAATACCCTACAGTGGACAGAACAGCCCCTACAAGGAAGTATTATCTGGCCCAAAACGTTGGTAGTGCCAAGGTTAAGAAACCCTGTTTTAGAGTTCTCATTTCTATGCATTGATAATAGCTCATACCTCAACTTAGATGATATTATACAGGCCACCTGACCTAGTCTGAGACATCAAGGAAGTTTTTCCTTAAAAGGTGACATCATGACAGTATACTTTGTCACATGCATGTACAGTTGAAGCTTCCTAACCAACCTGCGTTTAATTCACCAGATTAATGATGCTTTGCATTCTTTTTGTGTAACATCTGCTAGATTCCTATGGCTACCTGAACACTTAGGCTAATGAGGTACCTTTAGTGTGCTGCTCCTCTTCTGCTCCTATCAGTTGGATTGTATTGTTTACCAAGAGCTTACTGTATTTGTTTGCCTACTTATTTATGA
This sequence comes from Pseudorca crassidens, assembly GCF_039906515.1. NCBI lineage: Eukaryota > Metazoa > Chordata > Mammalia > Artiodactyla > Delphinidae > Pseudorca > Pseudorca crassidens. Next base: position 36,054,333 of record NC_090304.1, on the reverse strand, counting down.
AAAATCAGTTAATATTAACATAAACTATTGAACAATATTGTAAGAAAAAAATTGTTGTAAAATAAAGCACTAAAACAATCGTGAAGGACTTAGGAGTGAGGGTGGAAATTATAGGATTGAAGGATTCTCCACTTGGCAGGTGGATACTGGTAATATTGGTAAACAAATCTACATTTGTATGTTTTTACTTAAAACATGTTGTTTTCAGTTAACTGACTACTAGTCCCAGTCACATTGGATAAAATCCTATCTATAGTAAATCTTATAGAATTGAGAGGAGTATTGAAAAAGAAGTCATCAAATATTTATTATGCTTCAGAAATGTACTTAAGAATTTGAGATTAGATTTCGTAGGTTTATTTATTTGTTGGAAGTAATCTTTAAATATTTTTAAATAAATCTTTATTTTTTATCTTTAAATAAATCCAGATTGTTGACTGTTTGTCACTAGACTTTCTACACATAAACTCGTCATTTTATTGTTGCCTTCCCCTTGCCTCACTTTTTTAAACAGTTAATTCTACCTAAGCGTGTGTCAGTAATTCAGTTATTTGAACTGAAAAAAAAATTAGTCAAGAGAAGCACCTTATTCTGAAGGTATCACAGGTTTCTTTTATCATTAATTTATCTATTCCAAGAAGATACCATGAGCAGACATTTTAAAATAATAATAGGCATTATTTCTATTTCAGTGAATAATGTTAATGGTTCTTCTAGTTCCAGATTTGATCCAGTGTGTTACTTTTGTAGTTATTAATTTTTGAAGTGTAAATGCAAATTTTAATTTTAAAAAGTGAATGTCAGTTTGGGAAGAAAAGTGCCCCATGAGCATCATGGGAGAAGTATTGGGTATAATTCTCTTCCAGATGGCACCCCTACAGGTGAGGCAGCAGCCTGTGAAATTACAGTCTGAATTACACTGCAGATGAGCAGGGCATTTGGAGCAAAGCCTTCTGTTATCAGTAATAAATGACTTGGTTCAGAACCAAGGACAATTCCCAGGAAGTTAAAGCCTATTCTATCACGTAGGGAGCCTATAGTAAAATGAAGTTTAGCAAAGTGGAAAGTTGAGAGAAAGGACAATAACCGCAAGCAATCCATATATGAAACTTTTCATCTGCTAATATTTTTAACTAGACATTTTCATTTATCTCACAAATGTTAAGTTTTGTTTCTACATATATTCTAGTATATTCATTGATTTTCTGAAGTTATATTTTTCACAGTGAATGGTGGCTAACAGCCACTTGCCAAATAAGCTTTCACTCTGAAATATTAATCAGATACCTATTGTAAATTCTAATCTTGTTTAATATGCTCTATGGGAATTTTCTTATTTCAGAACACTTGAGTCCTTAATTACAAATGTAGTATAATATAATACAAATACCAAGTCTTATTTTCAATCAGGTAAATCAATTTAAGAAGCAACATAGAATAGTTATTCAGAACTTGACCTCTGTAGTCAGGCAGACCAAGGTTCCAAATTCTGACTTGTTCAACTGTTTCTGTGACTGTGTGCTGTTTTTTTAAGTCTTATTTAATGTTTCTAAGCCTTAATTTCCTCATTAGTTAAATGGAAATAATAACATGTGCTTTAGGGAAGAATTAAATAAGATATTCCATAAAAGAACACTTAATACTATGAACTTTGACAGTTTTCACCACTATTATTATTTGAGAATTTTAATTTTAGAAAGCAAAACAGCATTTTAAAATAACCAATTTTAAGTGCTATGATAGAGTACAAAGCAGGGTAAAGAGAGAGAGTTCGGTGGGGGAAAAAGAAGATATTTTATGTGGAGACATTAAGAAAATCCCTTTTGAGGAGGTAATAGTTGAGCAGATATCTGGATACTAAGTGAAATAAATGACCAGTAAAATTGTCAGTCTTCATTGAGTAATAAATAATGTGGCTTGGGAATTCCCGGGGTCCAGTGGTTAGGACTTGGCGCTTTCACTGCCAGGGCCCAGGTTCGATCCCTGGTAGGGGAACTAAGATCCCACAAGCCCCGTGGCGTGGCCAAAATCATAATCATAGTCATAATGTGGCATATTTAGTAGATGGACTAAATATGAATATGTATAATCTATTCTTGTTTTGAAGGAATGCTTTTCTACTGATTTGCTAGTTTAGTTATTCTTTAACATAAAGTTTAGAAACTGCTTTGACAGAACAGAAGCCTTGTCATATACAAGAAATATCTTGCTACAGAAATAAAAAAGGTATTATCAGAAATAAAGTATTGTTTTTAATTATACACCAATGAAGAGAGAAAAAGGAGAAAAAAATGGAATGGGAAAAGACGAAAAAAGAAAGACGTGCTTTAGCCTTCTGCTTCAATCCATTTTAGCCCAATTCTACCTCATAGTAGCTGACCCCATATGATGACTTCTGCCAAATTAGAATTATAAAAAATGGTCCTTTGTAGGTTTTATGTGTTAACTCTGTGCCAGGCACTCTGCTAAATCCTTTACATGTATCAACAAAAACATTTGATTATTTGCTTTCAGAAACTCTCTGACTTCATAATGTTGGCTGACTCTCAAAAATGGGAAGTAAAGACATGGCATTTATGAAAGGATGTTTTTGCTGCCGGGGATGATTATCTTTGTTTTGTTTATTTGCACGCTTATCTCTTGTTGAGTTTAGTTAGCAGCATTGGGAATTGAATCTTAAGACCAGTGTTTATGAGGGGATCTGAAAATTGTCCAGTATTATTTTTCCAGCTACGTGACCTAAAATACCTCACTTAACCTTGCTAGTACTGATTTCTCTAATGTGAAAATTACATTGTTTAAATAGTTAGAACCTTAGAAACTCTCTAATATTGTTTGATCAGGATTCTGATCTTAGCTAAGGTGATCATTATGGGGTATGTGGAAAAGTGCTTATTGGTGTTTATTATTTTAAATGGAAGCAGACATATAGGAAAGTCTTAAGTATAAATACTAAAGTTCAGAAGATTAAGTAAAATTAACTTTTTTAGCCCAGCGAAACAAATCTCTCTATCTTCACAAGAAGAATCTTGAAGCTGGAATTGGCACTAATTTGGCCAACCTGATCAAATTATTTCAATTGGGTTTAAAATTTTGTTTCTTAATTTTAAAGAAAGTTTTCTCATTTTTATCTTTTTTTTTTGTATGCACACAATGCGTATAGTTTTGGCTGGTCTGAAAAAAAAAGTGACTCCGGGGCGGGGGGGAAAAGAATTTTAGTTCTGACTGGATTTTAATATAGGACCATTCACTAAATATTATATAATTCTGGACAATCTGGTAAGCCTTCATTCTCTATTAAATGTAATTTAAAAATTCTCACTAGCCTTTACAAATATATTTTTTAAGTAGCTCTTAATTTTTTTTAGTTAAACTAATTAGTTTTACTGTTCCAAACCTTTTTACATGTATTAACATACTTAGTTCTCATAACAGCTCTATGGTGTAGAATACCATTGTTATTGTCACTTAACGTCACTGAGTCTCGGTTTCTTCATTTGTAAACTTGCCCAACGTTACATAGAGAAAGAAGCTCCTCTAGGATATAAATCCAAGAGTCCACCCTCTAAATTGGTTCTATTGGTATTGACCATAGTACCGATTTAAAATATGGTTATTTAATCTCAGATGAATGGCTAATTATAACTTTATCTTAAATGCAATAAATGAGCATGTTGCTAGAAGGAGCTACTTTCAGTTACGGATTGAAAAAACTTTTTTGGTTTGATTGTAGTATGTGGAAGTAAGATGGAGTTTGAACTTACAGAGGGAAAATACTTAGATTTAACTAACTACTTTGAAAGAATAATACTAGAAACAGTTTGACATGGTGCCAGATCAGTAACACACTATACTTTTTGCCCCCTTCCAAAAAAGATTGGACTATAATGAATACTCAATTTGTATGAAAATGTGATTTGATTTTATTTTAATGTTTTAACATGCAACAATCTTGCAAATAAGGACCGTTTTTTCCCAACCTACTAACATGTTTTACCAACTGATCTTTTCCTCTTAGGTAAATAGATGCCTCCTCTTCAAATAATTTTTTTGGCAAAAATTATAATTCACTTTAATCAACTGATAAATGCTTATTTATAAGCATCTGTGTGCATAGATCTGCATGAATTATGTCAGATTGATAAAGATATCTTAGTTGAATTCCAGAAGGCTCTTGTGCTTTGAATACACAGATGATATTAATGAGGAACTAACTTATAAGAGTTAGACATTTTACTGAAGTGCTGTATCAAGGAAAGCAGTTTCCACCAAATCCTTAATTATCCGAATGTAAACACAGTAATAAAAGAGTTTTGTTGCTAAGTCTGTCTTTTGTAGGCAATTATTTTCTTATCAGTGGATTAGTGTGTTGTGGGGAGAAGCTAAATGCCAATATAGAGTTGCTAGCAGTAGTTTAATTAGGTTCCTTTATAAGTGATTCAAGCACTAGAGCTGTATTTTCTGTAAATTTAAATTTGCTATTAATCTCTTGGGAAGATTATCCATTCTGGGTTTGAAGGTTTTTCCTGTGCTAGAGAAACATTTAAAACAGTTTTGTTCATTGTGTTGTGTATTGATCCTCTTAGTTATTTGTGCACAGAACAAATGAGTGAGAACAGTTTTGACTTAGAATGCTGACATGAGGGTAACATTCATATTGGTTAACCCTTAGCCATAATAGGGTGTATTATGTGCTAAGCACTGTGCTGAACACTTGACTTACCCTGCTGCTCAGGGCTATTGGAGGATGGGCCCCAGAAGAAGACTGACAGAAACTGGCATTGATCTCTCACTCATGATTACTTTATCATTTCTATAATAAAGTGTATAGCATACTATTAGAATGTACTGTGTTTGTGACACCAGTAGTGGCAGATTATCTTTTCATCTGTGCTGTGATTAGGCTTTCTTGGTGGAGGAGTCAAGTGTTCTCCAGAGTCTGGAGCACACTGGGGCTGAGTTTCATGAAATGTATTTCAAACAACATAGTTGTGCAAGGTGTTGATACATGTTAAATAGAAAAAAAGAGATTTCTAGTTAAAAAGTGGGTAATACTTGTTTAGAATTTGTTCAACCATCCTCTTTACCATAACACTTCTCAGAACTGTTAATGTGCTGATGTGTATTATGAATCTCTATATGAGGATGATACAGCATCTGGTCTTTCTCACCTCTCCCCTCCTTTTTTTTTTTTTTTAAAAAAAAACTCTTCAAAGAGAATGTTTTTGGGCAGGAAACATTTTGGGAAAAGGTGTTCCAGACCAGAGTTTCTCAGCCTTAGCTCTGTGGACATTTGGGATCAGACATTTCTTTGTTTGGGGGCCGTCCTGTGTCAGTGAAGGACGTTTATCAGCATTGCCCCCACCCAGCTGTGACAATGAAAAATGTCCCCCAGGGGCAAAATCTAGTTAAGAACTATTGCTCTAGATTAATATTGCAGTATTCCAGGAAATTATAGGATACATTAGCAATTTCTATCTGAAAGTTTCCTTTTAATGTGGAAGAAATAATAGTCTAGAAAGTGGAAGCACAGGTAGAGAAGGTTCAGTATATTCTGCTGTAATAAACGTTCTGGATCCACTTTGTACCCTGGCCTGATTTTCTTTTCTTTTCTTTTCTTTTTTTAACATCTTTATTGGAGTATAATTGCTTTACAATGGTGTGTTAGTTTCTGCTTTATAACAAAATGAATCAGCTATACATATACATATATACCCACATCTCCTCCCCCTTGCATCTCCCTGTCTCCCTCCCACCCTCCCTATCCCACTCCTCTAGGTGGTCACAAAGCACTGAGCTGATTTCCCTGTGCTGTGTGTGGCTGCTTCCCACTAGCTATCTGTTTTACATTTGGTAGTGTATATATGTCCATGCCACTCTCTCACTTTGTCCCAGCTTACCCTTCCCCCACCCCATGTCCTCAAGTCCATTCCCTGGCCTGATTTTCTAATAATTATTATGTGGAGAATTTACTGCAAAAAATAATTTCAAACTTTGCAGAATATTATATGGTAGAGACTAAAAGTATATTTTCCATTAAAACACTAGCCAGATATTTAAATTGAACTGCATATGATGATACTGCACTTTTCTAAAATCCATTTTTTCTTTTTTTATACAGGGCTATTTTCTTCTTTTTGAGTCCATGTTAGATTCTGTCCTTTATGCAAAGAACAAATACTTGGCAAAAGGAGGATCGGGTGAGTATAAAATTCTAGTTTTAGTAATCTAATTCTAGTCTAGCAGAACCAAATGAACCTTTGGATTTCAAGTAAACTATGCATGACTGAGAAAGTTCCCAATAGAGATGAAAGACATTTCCATCAGAGGAAGATTTAAGACATTTGTTTAGTGTACCGTTGATAGTAGAACATTATATAAGATATGCAGAACTCTTAAGTTAATGGTATTCTCATGAATACTTTTAATAAAAATACTAAGGACTAGATTTGGAAGCTTTTTGATATTCAAATAAAAATCTAACAGAGACTCTTTGATTTTTAATCTTTGTGACATTTAGGGTTTTTTTGTTTCTGTTTTTTCCCAAAAGAATGTTTCATACTAGGTTGGAGATCATTCACTTTGGTAGCAAATATTCCATGACTTCATTGAATGTATAAACCTGGCTTCTTTGTAATTTAACAAGAGCATTTAAGTAGTGAGTGGTTTCTACTAAGTTTTTAAACCACAGTATACCCAATCAGTATTTTTCAATAGATCCCAATAAATTTGGAAGGCTTCCTTTTCATGGCCATGGTGAACTTTTAATCATATTAGCTCTGCGTACTCAAAGTGAGATTGTGTTTTTACAGGCTTTCTGCTATGAACAGTTGTATACAAATAAATGTTCTCAGGGATTATGTTTTACTCATCTTTGGCTCTTCACTGAGCTCCACAGCTTCTGGAACATAGATAGAACATCATACATGTTTTTTGCATTGAATCATTAAAACTGAATTGAATAGCACGTCTCCCTTCATTCACCTTTCCCTGTACCTTCCCTTTCTCAAAGCTTCAGAACCAGTAAATCATTTCCATGGTCAGAGTACAGTTGATAAAACTGTTATATAAAAGTGGGTGAAAAGGAGGATACATTTTGAACTGGTGACATAAAGCACTTGACCATACTTACGCCTCCTGCCCATCCATGTTCGATGAAATTACTTTGGCAGTAAAAATCAGTAAGGCCAAAACATAAAGCATAGAGAAAATTCTCCAGTACAGTTGAGTTCTTTTTATAATATCATTTAAATAGATTGCCTTTGTTTTTCAAAATGCTCTCATTTTATCACTGTATTTCCTGCAACCATTTCAAGATACGCTTCTGATCTCTGACGTGAACGTGGCTAGAATTTTTAGATATATTTTACCCTGCAACAATTAGCTGTATCTCTCAATAATTGCAGTGATTGTTTTTTAAAGACAACTACACTTAATGACTAAAAACTAATATTATCTAGCATTTGTTGATTGTGCAATAGTTGCCAAATAATACGCTGTACCTTTATCTTATTACATGTAATCCTCACGTGTTGTAATCCTCACAACAGCCCTGTGAGACTTTAGAAACATAGGTGTCCTGGATGGTACATATTAAGTGTCCAAGTCTTGAATTTTTTTTTTTTCTAAGCTCAGATCTGCCAGACTCCAGTATTCTTGTTCTTTTCAGTATCCCTTGTTGTTTCTTTACTAAAGTGCATTTTATTGAATCTAATTCTTGCCTTGAAGTTGTTCTAGGGAAGATTCAGAAAACTGTTTCCATACTTCCCTGAGTGGTGTTCATTGATCTTACTGAAGGACTGACAGCAACTTAATACATTTAAATTGAATTCTTGATGAAATTCATTAAGAACTTACAGCCATGTGAATAATGAGGTTATAGCTGAAACAGTGGCAGAGCTATTTCCCATCATCAAAGGGATAAAGTGGAGGCTTTATTCTAGCTCTTTCCATATTTTTATATAACTGCTGTTAGCACTAAGATAATCTGGAAGTATATTGAAGAGAGGTCAGCATATAACTTCATAAGCAGTGCTGTTGAATGTTACTTGTTAAAAGAATCAAGAGTAGTAGGAAAAGTCAGAAATGAGTAACATGAAGTGGTTTAGCCTATTTTGTGTATTTGTGTATGCCTTGATGAATAAATATCATCTAGATGCTCATTCTTTTATTGTAAACAAAGTTTTCTTTCATGTTTTTCTGAAGGAAAGATTTATTAAGCAATTAGCAGTGTCAAGGTTTTAGAAAGAATGATTGAATTATGAGAGAGGGAGACTATTGGAGACCATATAAGCATGAAGGGACCACAGTTTATTTTTACATGAATCCAGGTTCAGTTTATGTCTCACTTTATATTTAATGGCATGGAGTAAAGCCTTTATAAAAGACAGTCAGCCAGTAACTTGAGTATTCATGCTCCTTATCACCAGGCAGTTCCACAGTACTTTAGAGGTACTCATTTACTACTGTTATCACTAATAAAAATAAAGCTTTGTGGGGATTCCCTGGCAGTCCAGTGGTTAGGACTCTGTGCTTTCACTGCTGTGAGCCCAGGTTTGATCCCTAGTCAGGGAACTAAGATCCCACAAGCCATGCGGTGCGGCCAAATAAAAAAAATTTTTTTAAGTTTTGTAAAGTTAGTGAAAGTGGATTTACTATTTTCTTCTATTATTAGCTAAGACTTACTAATTGTATATCAGAAATTGTTGTGTTTTACATTCAGCCAACCAAGAGATCAGGAGTAAAACCAAGAAAATGTTAGGTTGAGATCAATGCATAATTTTACAAGGAATTAAGATGAAAACCAATGTATATTTTAGGATGACAGCATAGAATGTAAATGCTTTATACCCTAAAAGTGTCAAATACCACATCTCACAAAAATTGTAAAGGGAATGCAGGAGGTAGGTGGGAAAGTGTGTATACTTAAATGGATTTATCTTTTTTTTTTTTTTTTTTGCGGTACGCGGTCCTCTTACCGTTGTGGCCTCTCCCATTGCGGAGCACAGGCTCTGGACGCGCAGGCTCAGCGGCCATGGCTCATAGGCCTAGCCGCTCCGCAGCATGTGGGATCTTCCCGGACTGGGGCATGAACCCGTGTCCCCTGCATCGGCAGGCAGACTCTCAACCACTGTGCCACCAGGGAAGCCCAGATTTATCTTTAATAGGAATTTATGGGATATCATTTAAAGCTGACAACTCAAGTAGTAGCATTAGAGCACATTTAGCACTACAGAGGTAATATTAAAATGATACTGTTGATTAAAATTGAATGGTGAGGCTTGTGGTCATTGATCCTGTCTGTATCATGATTGTAGTGGTGATTGTGTAACTCTATGTTATCAAATCACATAGGATTATACATCAAAAAGGACAGAGAGTGAGTTTTACTGCGTGTAAATTTTACCTCAATAGAGATGACTTAAAAAAAAAAAAAATGAGGGCTTCCCTGGTGGCGCAGGGGACACGGGTTCAAGCCCTGCTCCGGGAAGATCCCACATGCTGCGGAGCACCTGGGTCTGTGCACCACGACTACTGAGCCTGAGCTCTAGAGCCCATGAGCCACAACTACTGAGCCCACGAGCCACAACTTCTGAGCTGACGTGCCACAACTGCTGAAGCCCACGCACCTGGAGCCCGTGCTCCAAAACAGGAGAGGCCACTGCAATGAGAAGCCCATGCACTGCAACAAAGAATAGCCCCCTCTCGCCACAACTAGAGAAAGCCCATGCACAGCAACGAAGACCCAACACCGCCAAAAATAAATTAATTAATTAAAAAAAAATGAAGCAGCATCTTCCACCTCCTTCAGGTCAAATGAATTATGACATAATTTGATTTCTAGCTATTTTGAAAAATATATTAAAACTCTGTACTAACTACCTACTTCTGTAATTGTTGTTAGTATTATCATTGCATCTCTTTTTGTAATTAAAAAAGTAATTGGGTGATTAAGAAGAGGAAAGGAGGTCTTCCCTGGTGGTGCAGTGGTTGAGAGTCCGCCTGCCGATGCAGGGGACGCGGGTTCGTGCCCCGGTCCGGGAAGATCCCACATGCCATGGAGCGTCTGAGCCCGTGAGCCGTGGCCGCTGAGCCTACGCGACCGGAGCCTGTGCTCCGCAACGGGAGAGGCCACAACAGTGAGAGGCCCGCATACCGCAAAAAAAAAAAAAAAAAAGAAGAGGAAAGGAAAGGGAAAAACAAGGAAATATACTAACTTTATCATTACTCGCAATAGGAGATTAGTAAATAATGTTAAAAATAGACAACTAAAGATATTCTATAAGGTTGTAATTATAAAGTTAGCTACTAGAACAAAAAGGCAAACTTTGTAAATTAAAGAATTAATACTTAGGAAAAAGCAAAAAGACCATGTAGTTGAACTACTTAAAAAACAAAATAAAACAAAAACTACAGATACAGAATAATATAAAATGGTAGAGTTGTGAACAAGAAAAAGTTCTCATATCAATAATGTAAATGGACTAAATTCATTTATTAAATGAAAAAGAATTTCAGATCGGATCATAAGAGAAAACCCAATTCTGTGCACTATATAGTGACACACCTAAAACAAAATTATATAGAAAAGTTAAACTTGGGTTAAAAAAGATACTCAGGCAGATAGAAAAAAAGTCATGATATTGATACCAAACAAAAGGGAATTTGGGCAAAATATTATATAATTATATGAATAGGGCTTAGCATTAAGGAGCAAAATCATGCCCATCTTCATAACTACTGAAAAGGTTTTTTGTTTTGTTTTGTTTTTTGTGGTACGCGGGCCTCTCACTGTTGTGGCCTCTCCCGTTGCGGAGCACAGGCTCCAGATGCGCAGGCTCAGCGGCCATGGCTCATGGGCCTAGCCGCTCAGCGGCATGTGGGATCTTCCCGGACCGGGGCACGAACCCGCGTCCCCTGCATCGGCAGGTGGACTCTCAACCACTGCGCCACTATGGAAGCCCTGAAAAGGTTTTTATATATAAAATGAATAATCTGAAAGTTTAAGAATGGAATACTTACCTAGTTAGTTTCCAAGAATCTCCCCACAAAATATCTACTAATTACAAAGAGAAAAGAGTAAATTTCCATGTAGAAGCCTAGCAGACTCCACTTTAGTCAAGTAATCAGGGTTGACATCGTCCAGAATTGGACCAATTGAAATTGTAGGAGCACAAAGAAATAATTCGTTGCTTTGAAACTTCCTCAGAACTGATAATAGTTTTGTAAAATCATAATTGTTGCATAGAAATGTAGGTGCCCATTAAAGGAGACATCTTCCATGGTACTGGAAAAGAATGTTGTTTTCATTGCCTTTCATTGCAAGGAAAATGAAAGGTTTCTTCCCCCCTCATATGGTCAGAACAAAACTCAACTTTCTTATGAAGTCCTTCACAGTGTACATCTTCTCTGATTTATAGTTGTCAGGATTATAAAGTTGAGCACTATGTTCAGTACAAAGCAAGTTACTAAGACAGCCGTATCCTAAGTCATTGTTTCCTAATCTTGGCAGACCATCACAGTCACTGGGACCTTTTGTTAAAAATATGGATCTTCAGACTCCACGTCTGATCCTTTTGAAACAAAATCTAGGGGAAGAGTCCTGTCGTAAGAATTTATTTAAGATGTGCCCAGCAGTAGGTATTGCTGCCTCTGAAAAGTAGACAGGTTTAGGTGTATATCATTAGTAGAGCCTAAGTCATGTGTTCATGCCTAACTTGCAAGGGAGGGAGGGAGGGAGGGAAAGCAAGTTTTTGTCATTTTCAGCTTTTATAGAGGGAAGTAGGCCCTGCCTCAACATAGGAAATCTCTCAAACAGTTCAGAGGGGGGCAGCAAAATAGAGTGGCAGATATGTACTATATACACTGACAGATCTGTCTCTCTCAGGTTTTGCATTAGAATTTGCATTGGAAACCTGATCCATGCGAATAAGAAATTGCCTCTGTTATAAAGTCCAGGTTTACAAATATACTTTTCTTACTATTTCCCTCTCTGTAGAAAGCTGAGCTGTAGACTTTACTGACTCCTCCCCCATTTCTGCTTGGTTGCTCTCCTTTTTAGGATCTCTTTACCTTATCACCTCATTCCTTTACTCAGATGGAATGGGTACGGCTGAATGTTTCCATTTTCCTCACTTTGCCCTGAAATTTTATTAATCTCTAAACTTTCTCAACCCTTTTTTCCTTCCTCTTTCTTCTCCAACAGGTGCTCATTTACTATGGGATAGTCGAGTTCCTCTTTCCTTTTTTTCCATTTGAAAAGCATAAAATTTGGCATCATGAATAAATGGAAAGCATAAAGATTTTGCAGTCAGACCTTGAGTTAAATCCCTGCTTCATCAGATGATTAGTTACCTAGTTAGCTGATGAAGACCAGTAATTTAGGCAGGTTACTTAATTTTTCTGAATTTCAGTTTCCTTATCTGAAAAATGAGGATTATAATCCAGCTTTATAGAATCAGTCAAAAGTCTGAATGAGATGCTTGACATAAAATAGTTGCTCAATAAATGTTAATTCCCCCCCTGAGTTATAGCTGGTAAACATGAGATTAGTGTTAAGGTTATACCTTATAAAAGTTTTGAAATGAATTTAGGCATCATGGTGTTATCACCTGCTGTTTGTATAGTACATATCTCAGTGTAATCAGCCACTAACACTGTCTCATAGTGCTTAGAGGTTTCTTTAGTATTTCCATAATTTACTGTGTACTTCCTCATCTTCAAATCTGTTTTTCCCACGTTTATTATTTTTGTTCTGTTCAGTGATATTGCAGTAGTGTCATTTTCTACCTTTTTTTCTTATTATAATTTTTCAATGCATATTGCAGCAACATTTTAGCCTAGTTAAGCTTTAGAATGTGGGCCTAATCACTATTTATACATTTATTATAAGTTAACATGAGAAGATGTTCCAATTTCCAAATAAATATTAATTTTTAAGATAACCTTATTATATAAATTAATTTTTTAAGCTTATTCAACTCCCAAATTATTTATGGATGTCAGTCATTGTATTGTTGACTATTATTTCAGTGAAGTCTACCTCCATGTGGTTCACATATATTGTGAAAAGGACAGTCTATTTTGATTTATTTATTATCTCCTTTCATTCTAAACCTTTTTCCTCTCTGGTTATTTATATACAAGCAGTGATGCTAGTGTTTACTAGGAATTGTTTCTTTATGCATCTCAGTCTTATCCTTTAGTGTCCAAAAGTTTGTGAGGCATTTCTAAGGGATAAAGGATTTCCCATCTTTATCTGTTCACCATGTGAGCTGTTCTAGTGACAGATGAATTTTGGGCAGTGAATCGAGAAGGACACAGATGTCAAAGCCATGAATTTATAAATGGTCTGTTAAGAGAGTCCTTTTGTCCAATCAACACTTTGTTAATTTCACCTACAAGAAGGAATAATTATTCAATTATGCTTCTTTCTGACAAAAATCAGGTGACAAATGTGTCAGAATATGAAGGTAAAGGGTTAGTCAGGATTCTGACAAGTGGCCCAAAATTTTAGCCAGCTCTGAGGAGATGGATAAAGAATCAAATTGACCTATAGCATTGATAACAAGTCTTTCATAAATATTCATAGATCTTACTAACTGAAAGATAAAAGCTAATTTCATTTCTAAATTATAACAAATACAGGAACGATGATTTTCTGTTTTATTCTTTTGATTTTCTGTATTTTTGTGAAATATAATTAGCTTGAAAAATAAACCTTGAGGGACTTCCCTGGTGGTCCAGTGGTTAAGACTCAGCACTCCCAATTCAGGGGACCTGGGTTCGATCCCTGGTTGGGGAACTAGATCCCACATGCCTGCCTCAACTAAAAGATCCCGCATGCAAGTAAAAGATCCCACGTGCCGCAATGAAGATCCCACGTGCCACAACTAAGACCCGGAGCAGCCAAATTAATTAATTAATAAGTTAATAACAAATAAGTAAACCTTGGAAAAGTTAAATCATATTCCTCTTTAGTCTGTTTCTCTTATTACCAACATATTTTCAAAACTTTTTAATTAGTTTTAGTAACTTACAGTTTTTCCTTATGAATGAAAAAGCTATCCTTATTTCTTAGTAATATTACTGACTAGTACATCATATTGCTTGATACAGAGCCGGAGTTCAGCAAACTTTTTCTACAAAGGACTAGGTAGTAAGTATTTTAAGTTCACTAAGATTTTTAATAATATTCTAAAATAGAAGAACTCTGTGAACCATGTTAAGTAGCTTGAATGTACACTGCACAACTCCAGGGGATATTTGGACACTGTGAGTGGTGCTCCCAGAAGTAGCACAGTATAATGGCCCTGATAATGACCTCCCTCATCCATTTTTCCCTCATCTATATCAGGGATATCTATATCTGGTGTGCTGCCTGTTTTTGTAGATAAAGTTTTATTGGAAAATAGCCATGCTTGTGTATTTATATATTGTCTTTGGGGCTTTCACATCGTAGCAGCAGAGATGAGTAGCTTTAATAAAGACCATACACAAAACCTAAAACAGTCACTTTACATAAAATGTTTGCTGACCCCTGATCTGTACCCTTATGTTCCTCTTTAAGGGTGAAATTAACAGGATATAATGTTGGAAAGCTTACATGATGGTCATATTAAGTCTGACAAAGTATACAAAAAGAAGTTGCCAACTATCTAACATTGCTTCAGAATTCTGTTTCTTCTTCAGTGCTTCTCATAGTAAGGACCTGGTTCAGGAAACTAAACGTACATACCTTTCCTGTAGCAGATACTCTTGCTGGGTCAGCATTTACAGTAGCACATCATTTACTTTGAAAAATTTGTATTGATCAGAAATTTAAACACAGTCAAGAGGCTTAACACATCCGTGGAGGAAGAGGAGGGTAGAAGTAACTCAGTTTACACAGCAGTCGACTCCAGCCCAATGCAGCTATCATATCTGCCTTACATGCCCCCTTAGAGAAGACTTGAGAAACTTCTTATCAGTGACATAGCACCAGTTATTTTTTCTGGGTATCTCAGATGTCAGGTTTGGAAGAAGCAATTGCTCTGATGCCAGCAGATCTTATCGTGGGCTTTATTTAGAAGATAATTTAGTGCTGCTGTCGTTGAATAATAAAATTCCTACAGCTGTGGAGAGAAACAGTTTGGGGGAAGGAGAGGGTTATTTCTCTGCTGTTTAAGTCTGAAGGCTAGTTAATAATAGTAAAATTTTTTCCTTTGTGCATTTCTTTGGCACATATGTACTTGCTTTCAGTTTGTTGATATAGGGGTATGTAACTTATATTTTAATTCAAGAATCCCCTACATGTTGACATTTGAAGGACAAAGTTAATTTTGCTATTTATTAGTCCAAAAAAAAGAACATCAATGTTATTTTTTAAATTTTGTGTTATAAAGGTTTTTACTAGTTATGAGAGGAGAGTTTCTCCCTGAACGCTCTCTTTCCTTACCTCTCTTAACACTTACTCTCTTGGTTTTCTTCTTACTTCTGTGGTCTAGCTTCTCAGCCATTTCTTTTCAGCCTCCTTTTCTTCTACTCATCCCTTAAATTCCACTACTCATTATGTATCCCTAGGTGACCTCATAAGCTCCCATTACTTATACTTGCATTTATGTGCTCACGGTTCCAAATTTATATATTGAACCCAGATCACCGCTTTTGAATTTCAGACCTGTATAGTCAGCTGTTTGTTGGATATTTTTACCTGTTTGTCTCATAAGCATTAAACTCTCATATTCCTCTTGAATCTGCCCTTTTTTAAATTTCCTATTATAATGGTTAGTACCACAGTTTACCCAGTTGCTAAGTCTAAAACTGTGTCATCCTTGACTCTTCCCTGTTTCTCACCTTCACAGCCAGCCGGTCTTACAGCCCTATGAGTTCTACCTCCTAAACACCCCTTGACTGTATCTCCTCCTCTCCATTCCCACAACCGTCAGTCTATTTCAGATCACCTGTATTATTACATTTATCTCTTAGTTTGTCTCTTAGTCTTGCTCCCTACCTTTTATTCTCCACATTGCACTCAAGGTGGCTTTTCTAAGACCAAAATCTGATCAAGTTGCTACCCTATGTAAAATTTTTCACTGGCTTATCATTATTCTTAGAATAAAGTCTAATTTATTAATGTGGTTTACTCAGCACTGTTTTCTTTGGTCCCTCCTTTGTCGACTTCTGTTTCACTGTTCCTCTCAAATTGGAGTGTACTGTGCCCCTACATGCCCACTGCCCCCTCTGCCTAGAACACTCTTTCCCTCCCACTGGTAACTTAGTTGGTCTTCAGTTCTTGCCTTAAACAATATCCTTGTTCCCCTGCTACAGCTACAGCTAACTCAGATTTCTGAGTTAGCTGTTTTTTTCTGTAGGTCCCTTAGTAACTTGTGCTTCCCCTTTCTTAGTATTTATTACATCACTAATAATTGCTAATATATTTGTCAGAATTGTGTAAATGTAAGTTTGAGTAGGGACATGTATGCACAGTCTGTAAAATAGAATAACTTATCAGCACACATTTGGTGCTCATAAATGTTTACCTTTCATAATGGATGAGAGAGGGTAATATGAACTGGTCTTCTACACAACTGTAAAATTCTATCACACAACACACCTTTTTAAAGGATTTGCCTCTTCACGTTTCAGAGGAACATTTAAAGTAAAAATCTAGTACCTCTTTCTTTTACAGTCAGCATGTTTAATGTTAATAAATATGTTTATTTCAGGATTGTGTCCATCCTTTCTAAATAATTTGAGTGGGAACCCATCATTGAAATCTTTGTTTTAATCTTACCATCACAGTAATAGAAATCTTTTATTTATTATTTTTTTAAAGAGGCCACAACATGGAACTTGGTTATTTTCTCTGATCTATACCTTTGTTAATCCCCTGCTGCTAGTAATCATTTGCTAGCAATCTGTACTGTTGGATTTGATATTTATATTTAGCCTTTAAAAATTATATTTTGTTACAAAGAGAGATAATGCTAAATTGCTCGTTGTTTTATTTGTTACAGTCTACCCTGATATTTGCACTATCAGCCTTGTGGCAGTAAGTGATATGAATAAACATGCTGATAGAATTACTTTTTGGGATGATGTCTATGGCTTCAACATGTCCTGCATGAAGAAAGCAGTTATTCCAGAAGCTGTGGTGGAAGTTTTAGATCCAAAGACTCTTATTTCAGACCCCTGTAGTATTAAGGTAGGTATTTTACTAATTTTATTTTCTTTAACAATATGGCTATTTTTCTTAGTTTTCATTTATGAGTTTAGTATTTCAAATTAATATATTGATTTTATTTATGTATCTTCAAAACAGTAATTATTCTTTCTATTTTAATTAATCTAAAGCAGCTTGATATCATAATATTTGCCAGTTCACTGTGTCATCCCTTTGGAATCACTTCTCTTTATATATTGAAGTTCCTTATACTGAAGGGTTGAATCATTTATTTTGGCTTAGCGAAGGCAAAAAGTCCTGCTGTATTGTCATTTCTGCTTCACCAGCACATTCTGGCCTTATCCTAGCATCTCGTTTACAGCCAGATTATTCGTTCATATATGTTTCACACAACTTCTCTCACCCAGATTTCTTCCAGCCTTTTCAGATTAATTAATTATAGTGCCTGTGCCCATGAAACTAAAACCCTACTATGTTCACATTGCTTAGTTAATTCCTTTTGTGTTTCAATCTTACTCTTCACCATGTTAATCTCTAGTTTTATTGTCAATTTTGCTATGTCGAATTTACATGGGTAGAATAATAACTTTGCAGTGAGTGAAAGTCCTGTTGCTTTTTTAAAAGACTTCTTAATTCATCTGTTTCAGTTGTATCATCAGATAAATATAGCCTGTTCAGTGTTAAGTTCAGAACATTGTCTCTTCTTTTTTAGTCCACTGTTACTTTCATAGTATCAATAGTTGTTCTCTGCACAAAGTAGATACTCAGTTAGTGTTCATTAATTTTCTTAAATTGATAAACTGTTTTAAGTTAACACATAAAGTTTCTCAACAACAACAAGCTGATTAAAATTGCATTCAACTTTTAAGAAAAAAAAATACAGCCTGGTTAATGACTGTAGGACTGTTCACTGCCCTGGTATACTGAGTGTAAGGGATTTATTTGGGTTCTTTGACTCAGGGTAGGGGTGTAAGCCAACTCAGCATTAAGACTGAGCAGAAAGAGGAGGGTCATGTGGGTGTGCTAATTTCTCTCTCTAGTTATCTCTTTGCTTAATGCCAGAAATTCTATGAATAAATAAAATAGTTGAAATAGAAAATTTAGGACTGATAAAGGTGTTTAAAAAGTGTATATATATATATATACACCGTTTCTCTTATTTTCTTTGTTTAGGTAAATATAGTATGTTCTGTGTTCTGCAATCCTCCTATAAATAAAAGGCAACCATGCTGTAACGTTTTAAAATTTTTCTCAAACTATTTAAAATAGAGTAATGTTTCAGGTAGTCATATGAATTGTGTTCACTGTATACCTACTCATGGTAAGTCAAATGTTGACAGCCTTTGCAGCATCATTTGGTCACACTGCTGTAACTGAGTCCATCTACTCTCCATAGTGAAATGGAGAAGGATTTGAACTAGGTAGGGCAGAATAAGAAAATAAGGATATTTGGCCATTTTTTTCCTGAAGTGAATCTTCGTAGTTGGTTTTGCTTGTTGGTTGGAATTGTTGTGGTTTTTCCTAGTATGTAAGAAACTTCAGATGCACTTACAAGAGTGAATTCTAAAACACCTTGTCCTTTTAAATAGCATATGTTTTCAAGTTGGCATTTCCTACAAAACTATTAACTGTTATCACACGTAATTTATTGTAAATGTATACCACTGGTGGTATACAGAATGATTTTAGTTGGAACACAGGAAAACATTTTTTATTTGAGAGTATTTTAATGTGCCTTAGAAAAAACTTTAGTACAACAGAGCCATGATTTGATATATATTATTCTTATAAGAAGTCTAAGTAAAAAATACTAATTTGATTTAAAGAAAAATTAACTGAATAATAGTGCTAGTAGCCCTTAAATTTAGAAATAATCCCAAAAGTGGGGTGTGAATGATTAAAGTTGGCAAAGCATTGGTTTACAGTAATCCTTTTTGCATAAAAAAAAAGAAGGAATACTTTTCTGTTTGTTTCTGGTTTTGTTTTTACTATTTTTACTAAGTTCTTCCCTCCACTCTTTTTTCACGGGTAGCATATAGATTGCCATACAACATGTGTCTCAGATTTGGAGTTTTCTTCAGATTTCACCCTAAAAATCACAAAGACATCGTTGTGCACGGTAAGCTATTTCATTCTACTTTCACAAATCTCTCTAGTAGTGCAGTTGATTGGCAGGCTAATGAATTACCAGGCTTGTGATAAATGAAAAAGACTACTGCCTTTGACAGTCTATCTTTGCCTTTGTTAGACTATCGAATAGATCTGTTTTAATAGGTCAGTAGACTTCAGAAAAGTTAGTTTAGTTCAGAAGAGAAAGTATTAGGGAACGGTGTTTACAGAATGATTTTTCTTTATAGATTCTTCATTATTACCTATCACATAATTAACTGAGAGCACTCAACTTTATCTTCATAGACAAAAATTAATGTCCTGCTCCTCTCAATAACTCTTAACACTCAATTTAGACGGAAATAAGATGTTTATTTGGTGTAATATTTTATATTCTTGTGAGAAAAATAATGAAGAAACTGATTGTTTACCTTTCCTTAAAGAAGCAACCTGGTGTAATAGAAAAAGTATGCACTTTAGAAGAGTTAGACAAATCTGGTTTCACATTTGGTTCTGCCACTCACTAGTTTGTTACTTTGTTCAAGTTACCTTAGGTAATCTGTACCTCAGACTAATCAACTGCTTTAAGAAAAATATTAATAATCCTTTCTGACTAGAAGACTAGTTACATTGATTAGTGATATAATATGTGAAAGCACCTACAATGTAGCCGGAAATGTTATTAAAATATAGTAATGCTTTTCTTAAATAATTTCTAAATGTATATTCATACTAAGGTAACAATATATGCCTTTACCGGGAGACTCAGAATGTTAATAAAATGTAGGCCTTTACTTAAGAAGGTATGAATTTACATAGGTGTTATGATATAAATATTTATATTATTTTAAATTTTAATTATATTGTTTAAAAAATACGAATTATAACTTCAGGATTAAAATTTGTATTGAAAACTGTATTGTCAGAAACTGTGTGAAACAGATTATAGTCATGTTAACTGTGACTCTTCAACCTGATTCTTTTCAATACTTTGCTCAGATTGACATACAAAAGATTATATGATTTCTTTAAAATTTTTTCAGTTCATTTTGAGCCAATAATTATTTTATATCCAAATGAGTTTAACTGTGTTCTTTGATGTTTTGAGGAATTCTTTTTTTCATTGAAATTGGTTTTACAATTTTGAAAAGTTTAGTATCTAAATCCCAGATGTATGATCATTAAGCACCCATTGTATATTCATTTAATTGGTGAAAAGCAAAATCTCATTCTTCCCATTCGTTTATCCCAGATTTTCTAATTCTGCTTTTTAGTAACTGAAATGATTTGGTCAATTGAAATTACAGGCTAAAGTCTTTAACTCTTACACTTACTCTGTGTTTTGATATTAGTAATCCTTGAGAGTTAAAAAAGACCTCTTTTTAAAAAAATTTATTGAAGTGTAATTGATTTACAATGTTGTGTTAATTTTTGCTGTATAGCAAAGAATGTATATATAACATATATATGTATATATATGTTATATGTATATACACATTCTTTTTCATATTCTTTTCTGTTATGGTTTATCACAGGATATTGAATATAGTTCCCTGTGCTATACAGTAGGACCTGGTTGTTTAATCCATTCCATATATAATAGTTTACATCTGCTAAGCCCAACCTCCCACTCCATCTCTCTCTACCCCACTCTCCCCGCAACCACAAGTCTGTTCTCTATGTCTTTGGGTCTGTTTCTGTTTTGTAGATAAGTTCATCTGTGTCATAGTTTAGATTCCACTTATAAGTGATGTCATATGGTATATGTCTTCCTCTGTCTGACTTACTTCACTTAGTATGATAATCTCTAGATCCATCCATGTTGCTGCAAATGACATTATCTCATTCTTTTTTATGGCTGAGTAGTATTCTATTGTATACATGCACCATATCATCTTTAGCCATTCGTCTGTCAGTGGACATTTAAGTTACTTCCATGTCTTAGCTATTATGAATAATGCTGCTATGAACATTGGGGTGCGTGCATCTTTTTGAATTATAGTTTTGTCCAGAAATATGCCCAGGAGTGGGATTGCTGGATCATATGGCAACCCTATTTTTATTTTTTTGAGGAACCTCCATACTGTTTTCCATAGCAACTGCTCCAATTTACATTCCCATCAACAGTGTAGGAGGGTTTCTTTTTTTCCACACCCTGTCCAGCGTTTGTATTTTGTAGATTTTTTAAATGATGACTATTCTGACTGGTGTGAAGTGGTACCTCACTGTAGTTTTGATTTGCATTTCTCTGATAATTAGTGATGTTAAGCATCTTTTCATGTGCCTGTTGGTCATCTGTATGTCTTCTTTGGAGAAATGTCTGTTGAGGCCCTCTGCCCATATTTTGATTGGGTTGTTTGTTTTTTTGTTGTTGAGTTGTATATTTTGGAAATTAATCCCTTGTCAGTCACATCATTTGCAAATGTTTTCTGCGATTCCGTATGTTGTCTTTTTGTTTTGTTTATGGTTTCCTTTGCTGTACAAAAGCTTATAAGTTTGATTAGGTCCCATTTGTTTATTTTTGCTTTTATTTTTATTTCTTCACCCTTTCAGAGTAAGTTTATAGTTGTTTGATTAATCATCTATATTTTTTTTTTCTTTTTTTTTTTTAATTTATTTATTTATTTATTTATTTTTGGCTGTGTTGGGTCTTCGTTTCTGTGCGAGGGCTTTCTCTAGTTGTGGCAAGCGGAGGCCACTCTTCATCGCGGTGCACGGGCCTCTCACTATCGTGGCCTCTCTTGTTGCGGAGCACAGGCTCCAGACGCGCAGGCTCAGTAGTTGTGGCTCACGGGCCTAGTTGCTCCGTGGCATGTGGGATCTTCCCATACCAGGGCTCGAACCCATGTCCCCTGCATTGGCAGGCGGACTCTCAACCACTGCGCCACCAGGGAAGCCCGATCATCTATATTTCTTAAAACCTTCCTTTCCTTCCCAGTATGTGTCCTCTAACATGAGCCTGACATGAGTAAGATTTGTGGCCTAATGCATTTATTACATTTTCATTGTCTGTGAATTCCAACCACCCACCCATACCTGCTCCAGCTGTCTTTTGCTCTTTGACATTGTGCCAGCTCCTTACACTCTCCCCTGCCAGCCGTCTGGAGTTATTATGCAAGCCTAGTCTCTGCGGCTACTTTTTAGAATTTTTGCCTGGTTACTTGGGAATAATCCATTAGAAAAGGTATTAAGAGGATGAGTGCCTAATTGGAACTTTGTTTCTCCATTACATAATCAGAAGAATTAATGGAAATATGGGAAATAAAAAACAATGCCTGGTAAAGTGATGGAGAAAGTTACTTTGGGGAGGAAGAGGTGTGGCTTTCTTAGAGTGAAGAAAAAGATATCCAGTTTTGTACTGCTAAGTACAAACCTTCAAATACATTAAATGCTTGCTTTCTTATGCTGGAAACTTGAATGAATAGCTAAAAAATAAGATGGACGATTTCTCTGAATAGTTAAGCCCATTTGAAATCTATGCATAACCATTTATTTCATAATGAGATTCTAAATTTGTGACCTAATTAAAATATTGGAGGAAACTGGATTTTTCAAACTAACAAGATGCTTAGAACACCCTCTTTGAATTTAATTTCGATCGCATGTGTGCTGTAGACTGATAGTGCTTTTAGATGGCTTTGTGAAGTGTGTTGGAGCCTTTAATGGAAAAATATCTTTTCTTTGCAGTCTCCCCCACCAACATACACACAGACACACACACATACAGCCCAGAAGAAATTTGATAGCATTTCTAATTTAATGTTTTGCATTAGCAAACTTTATGTTTTGGGGAATTTAACATGATGTGATACTTATATGTAAATGTTTGAGTCTTGGTTGTCTATAATGGTTGAAGGATAATTTTCCAGTGAATGCTAGTAACACATACATAGCAATTTTCTGACCATTTTTTACTGTATCAGTTGATATTATTGACAGTTAAGGTCAAATCACCTTTGCTTTTATGATGAGGTACAAAGCTTTAGTTAGCAACTGGCTTCCTATCTATCATATCAGCCTGTCTACCCTTGCAGTAAATGAAGAATAAAGTCCATTATTTTTATGGAAAGTTTATAGGTGTTCAAAAGCAAATGAGTTAAGGCTATACAATTTAGAACCAGTGTGTTTTATCTTGTGAGTTATGGCTTATTTTTTAATGTCATTTATGTAATTGTGTAATGTTCTCTTACTCTGTGTTCCAGCAGCATTTATATTGGCATCTGTCTGTATAAGCTCCTTAAAGATATAGACAAGCATCCTTTTCATAATCCTAGGTGTACATTAAATGACTTCTCATACTTCCTTTTATATAAATGTGAGTTGTTTACCTTAAGAATGAAAATATTTAAGAGGGTTTTATCAGATTACATGCTCACATACGTAATGTCTTTAACATGTAAAGATTTTTTTTATTTGATACATCATCTCTTAAAGCAATCATTTTTCTATCTTAATTTGAACATTATATTTTCTGTGTTTTATTCTACCTCTCTATTAGTGTGTACTGGAATAATGACTGTACAGCAGTGTTCAGTTTGTATAAACTTTCCTTAATCTGATTTTAAGCCTCATTTAACAAAGAATATTATTTTTTCTAGCCATTTTTCTTTTACTGCAGTTGTTAAAGATGAACCAGTGGATTAAATAAAAAATATCAGACTTTGTCAATACTTGTATTTAAAAACCTCTTATATTTTGGATTTTATACAAGTGCATAAACATGAGTTCAGTGACATTTGAGAGCTATTTAATTTTTATCATAACTTTTAAAATCTTTATAATAATGTAAAATTTTATATTAACAGACATTTCAGTTTGTTAAACAAATATTAAATGCTGACTATGTGCCAGATACTTGTCCGAAATCTGTGGGCACAAAACAAAACAAATAAAACTATACTCTGTCCTGAAAAGGCACTTAAGTGAGAGGAGACAAGTACTGACATTTTAGTATGAATAATAAAGATAGGAATATAGAGATATTAAGAGGGTAGTCTGAGATTGGGAGCACAGAAGTGAGGTATTTTTCTGGTGGAAAAATTATAGTTGGTAATCAAGTTTTACAGCCAAGATTTCATGACAAAGAAAATAAACTTTACCTCTCTCAAAAAAAAAAAAAGATTTGTGTTTTAAACAGGGAAGCCTATTCTGTTTCGAAGGATGAAAAGATTGACAGAAAAGCTTAAGTATGGTAGCCATGTAGGAAGTTCATTTTGGGGTAATTTCTATTCACTTATTTTTTTAATTCACTGGTCTTTTCTTCATTTGTATTCTTTCTGTTGTTAAGGTCTCCAATAAATATTTTCATTTTAAATATCATGTTTTTTAGTTGTAGAATTAATATTTTGATTGAGTTATTATTTTTCATCTTTTTAACCACTTTGGTCAATCTTTTTACCTAAATTCCTTAATATTTATAAGAATTCTTTTTGCTAATTTTTTTTTTTTGCTAATTTGATCTTAATTTGCTAATTAAGATCTGTTTGCTAATTCTATGAGCCACCTGCGATTCTACGTCTGTTTTTTCTTTTGACTGTGGTCACATTTTCCTATTTCTTCTCATATTTCATAACTTTATATTTTATGCTAGACATTGTATAAAAGATAGTACAGTCTTATGTAAGTAATACTTTCTCCTAGACAGGCCTCCACTTACCTCTGTCTGGTAGCTAGGATGACGGCCTGATCCCTTTTATCTAATCTGGAGTTGAGCTTGATCAGGGCTGGGTACCACTGCAGTTAATTTACTGTGACTTGAGCATAAGATTAGGCCTCTCCCTCTTGCCAACTTCTTGGAAAGACCATCAAAATAAAGCTGAGTTTAGGGAGGAAAACAGAGTTAGGATTATTTATGAGGTTTGAGAGATCTGATTTTCAGAGGGTCTGTCTATGCAGAGCAAGGGATTAGAGGGGAGAGGAAAGGTCCTGATCTGGGTTTGGCATAGTTCATGATCTAGTTGAGAATTGGTAGTGCCAACTAAAAATTGTCACTTGCTGTCTGCCTTTACAAGGATTAGGTCACTAATCTTCATGAGAGATTAGTTGCTCCCTCTTCGGAGCAGTTCCTCAGTGCTATCTGAGACGCTGTGTCCTGGGCTAGAGTCCCCATTTTGCCCCAAATAAAACAACTCACAACTCTCACGTTGAGTTTTTTTTTTTTTTCAGTTGACCGTAGACACAGCGAGGGGTGGGTTTCAGAGTGAGTTTTGAAGAGTAAACAGTGTAGTTGAGCCTTCTGCTTTTGAGAAGAGGGTGGTGCGTATTTACTCTCAGGATTAGCTGAAAAGTTTATTGTTCGTACAAATGGGTTTTCTTGAGATGCCTGAAACAAACCACCTCATCTTTCTGGGCAAGAGTTTGTGGAATAGCAGAGAGCTGAATAGTAATACCTTGCTAATGGTGACAGCGAACTGTGTGGTTGCAGATGCTTTTGGCTTTGAGATCTAAACACTGCAAGAAAACCTCTCTCTTCCTGTTTTGTCGTACAAGCACCAGCTTCATCTGCCTTCTTAGTTTGCAGAGATGACTAGATATCCCTTTCGGGATTCTCCAAATTCCAGTGCACCATACTAGCCCAGACCTGGCGGTCAAAAATTGGTTGGGTTTTCCTTATCCCAGCAAGGTTCCTGTGCCTGTGGCATTTTTACTGCTTTGCCCACGCATTGCCCCAGCATTGGATAGACGCTGTCAGGTGACAGCAACTGTTTCTGCCTGCTCAGTTGGGAAGGGCTCATTCCTCTCTGAAAATAATTTATTTAGACTTTTTTTTGCATCCAAGGCTCTTTGATGGTTTTAGTGAAAAATATAATTGTTTAGTTTCCCCAGTTTTTTTTTTGTTGTTGTTGTTGTTGCATCAGAGTAAGGAGAGGGTCTTTTGCAAACATACCCTACTAGAAACAGAAGTCCCTGAATGCGTTATTTTAAAAGACCAAAAATCTAGAGAATAAATCTGGGTCTACACATTTAGGATTATTTTTAAGTTAGGAAAAGTAAGTGAAAATAAACAAAAGTTAATGAGTGAACTGAAAATAAATTATATGTTACCTCTCAATTCTCATTTTGTTTTTCTTTTTTTAAAAAAATGATATACTTGATGAATGGTAGAAACATATATTTAAGAGGCACTGATATTTAGCTTTGGATGGAATCAGAACAAGTCTTGAGTTACAGTTTTTAAGGCTAATGTAAATGTTATTAAAAGAAACTTTGAAGTGTTTACCATTCTAACTTTCCTGATTCTCAAGGAGTACTCATAGTACTTGTTTTCATTTTACACTTTCAATAAGCTTTAAATTTTTCTGATGGCTAAAGAAGAAACATCAAAATGAGCCCATTTCTTTGCAGTTGTGTTCTTTAACTCTTCTTTCAAAGCTTTTTAAAAATCTCTGACAGTCGAAGCCTACTAATTTTAAACTCATTCCTTGGTATTAAATCAGTTCTTAGTACTTTTGGGTGTAAATTGACGTAATTTTGACCTTGCAAAGCCAATCAACTAAAGAAACTATTAAAACACATCTGTGTTTCTTAGAAATAGTAAGATTTGTCTTGAACTTGCATCATAGATTTTAGTGGGACATCTGGTATATATTTTAACAGGCTTCATTAAGTAAATTTTATGTCTCGGAGGGAGAGCATTTCTAATTGTGAGACTCCACCTCTACAGTCAGTTTTAGGTTTCTACTTAAATGAATAACCATACAGTCTAGAGCCTGTTCCTGAACTTTCTGCTCTCTTCTGAAACCTGAACCTTTGGAGTTAGGCTTAGATGGTGTTGAGAATACTTAAATCTCTTTATTTCCAGGAACTGGTTATTGAATAGTATTATGTGTTAAGAGCTGCAAGGCATTATAGTAATATAATAGGCATTAGGCAATATATAAGGCATTATAGTAATATAGCTGCAAGGGAATATAGTAATTAGCCATTAATGCCTCTATTCATGAGGCATTAATGGGGGAGACAGATATTAAAGTTTACTTTGTGGCTATTAGATAATACCAAAGAATTAATGAGAATTTGGTTATATGTGATAAAGGCATTGTAGTTATATAAGGAAATGTTCATATTTTTTAGAGTCATAAACAAGTAGGTAGGGGAGAAGTGACATGATGTCAGGCATTCATTTCAAGACAGTTCAGCAAAAAGAGGGTCACGGGGCAGAGGGAGAATAGATGAAGCAAATGTGCCAAATACTGGTCACTGTTGAATATAAGTGATAGGTACTCAGAGGTTCTGTAATTGTGTATATGTTTGAAGTTCTTCATAGTCGGATCTTTTTAAAAGATCATACTAATGACAGTATTCTAAGAAACACCTAAGAGTGATGAGGCAAATGTACTGTGCTAAGTTGCTTCTATAAAACTCAGCTATCTGCTATGGCTACCAAGGCTGAAAACATGCTTACCCTATGGCTTAACCTTTTCACTCTTAGAAATACCTTCATATGTTCACCAAAAAGACCTGTACAGGAATGTCCATTGCAGCATTGCTCATTAGATCCCTAAACTAGAAGTAAGGCAAACATTCATCAATAGTAGAATGGATAAATACATGCAGTATATTTATGGAATAATATACATCAGTGGGAAAAGAAGGTGATCTTGACTATACACTATGACATGGATGAATTTCATGAATGCAACATTCATGAAAAAAGGAAAAAAAGCCAAATATAGAATCTGTCTTTAAATTTCCATAACAAGCTAAACTAGTATAATGGTGATAAACATCAGAATAGTGGTTACATTTTGTGGGAGGATTTATCATTGGATTGGAAGGGGAATAATAGAAGCTCTGGGGTCTTGAGAGTGGTCTGTATCTTGATCTAGGTAGTGGTTGAGTGTGTTCACTTTGTAAAAGTTCACTGTGCCCAGTCAGTGATTTCCTCACTTTTATGTGTGTGTTATATATTTTATACTTGTATTCTTCAATAAAACATTTTTTAAATAAATGATTCTCACATTGGCTAAAAAAAGAAAATATTTTTTTGCATGTACATAATATTTCAGTTTAGGGCTTCCCTGGTGGCGCAGTGGTTGGGAGTCCGCGTGCCGATGCAGGGGACACGGGTTCGTGACCCGGTCCGGGAAGATCCCACATGCCGCGGAGCGGCTGGGCCCGTGAGCCATGGCCGCTGAGCCTGCGCGTCCAGAGCCTGTGCTCCACGGCGGGAGGGGCCACAGCAGTGAGAGGCCTGCATACCGCAAAAAAAAAAAAAAAAAAAAAAAAAATTTCAGTTTAAAAGTTCTTAAAGAACAAACCAAAAAAGGACATCCAGTGGTCAGAAGCTTGGTGAGTAAAAGGAACTGAAAGAAGCCCAGCGTGGCTGGCGCATGTAGACCAGTGCTGAAGGAGGGTGGCAAGCTGTCCAGATCATTTAGCACCTGTACTATTTGTTTTTTTCCTTAGACCAGTGGGAAATAATTGAAGTTTTTTAAAGAGAGTGATATGACCTTAAGGGCACTTGAGAAGGATCATGGTTGGAATGTGGAGAACTATTAGGGAGACCAGAGTGGATATGAGAGGCCTATGGGTCAGCTATTACAGTACCTCAGGCAAGAAATGACAGTGACTTGCACAAAGGTAGTTTTAGCGGAGATGGAGAAAAGTGGATGTATTTGAGAGCTGTCTAGAAGGTAAAATTGCCAGGACTTGAGCACGGATTAGATAATGAGAGATGAAGGAAAGAGGTCACAGTGGTGTCTGCAAGGTTTCTTGCTTTTACAGTTTGAAGAATGATGGTACTATTTTGTAAGACAAAGAAACTTGGAAGAAGAACAGGTTTAGAGGGGAGGATAAGAAGCTCGTTTATTAGTATGTTGAATTTGAAATGCCTTTGAGATATGCAAGTAGTGATGTCCAGTGGAAATTAGAATACTCTTCTGTGGTCTGTCTTGTCCAGTCAGACTTGTGACATGTTCTGTCCACATATGATATATGACAGTAGAATCAAAGAAGTATAGGCAATCATAAAATCACTCTTGAACTAGGATGTATTTTCTAACCTGTGCTACTTCTTGAGGTTAATAGGCTCTAAAAGTTTTCTTTTCTCTCTCTCTTCCTTTTTTTTTTTTTTGGTAGGCAGATCCGAGGGAGTAGCATCACGTGCAAATAGAACTTGATCCAAATTAACTATTCAGGTAGAAGAAAAAGAGTCCATGAGAGAATTAATGGTCTAATTAGTGCAGATGATACTACCCTCCATTTTACTTAATGAATATGTGCTCCAAAATGAGCCTGAGGTGGGAAACACATCTGCTGTTTCTTTAGTTATCTTCCACTTCCAAGTATTTCTGTAGTATGAGCATCTTGCTGGACTGCATGCGATTCTTGCCTCTAAAGGTATATACAGTAGTCACCTTTATACACATTCCAAGACCCTCAGTGCATGCCTGAAATCAAGGATGGTACCATACCCTATATATACACTGTGATTTTTCCTATATATACATACCTGGGATAAAGTTTAATTTATAATTAGACACAATAAGAGAATGTTCAAATTGCCAGCATCACTACTCTTGGAGTTCAGGGCCATTACTAAGTACGATAAGGTTTACTCAACAATTGATCAAATAACCGAGTTGGCTACTTAAGTGAGTGACGGGTAGGTAGGATAAACAGCAAGGATACTGTGGACAGAGGGGTGATTCTCAACCTGATTGGGATGGAGCAGGAGGGCGTGAGCTTTTGTCACACTACTCAGAAGGTCATGGAATTTAAAACTTATTGCTTATTTCTGGAAATTTCCATTTAATATTTTTATGGGTAACTGATACCAAAGAATGGAAAACTGCAGATAAGTGGGGACTACTGTATTTTTAATACAACATGGCACTCTGCAAGCCATCTGCTTTATCTGGAGCCCAACCAAAGAAATGGTGATTTGTGCCATTGCCAGAAGAACTGGTTGTATTGAACATATTGAGGGATGGTTTATATTTCAGTCTCCAATGCAAAACCTTAAGGGGTTTTCCTGAGTGATTTTGATTATCTGAGATTTTTCCAATATGTGACTTATCCTCTATATAATATATGACTCTGCTGTAAAAGAATGCTTTGTCTCATATTTAAAGGGATTCTAGCTAGTTCTGATATTTTTGAGATTTGGTTAAAGTCCAGGTGTACCCTGTGCATTACCTACAAAATTTTGGACACTTCCACTTAATCCTGTCTTATTTTTCATTTTTTCCAGCCACAGAGGGTCCATCCTTCTAAACTGGACCCCTAAGGATTTTAACCTTTTAAAATCTGGATTTCTTCAACTCATTCTCCATGTTTAGTTGCCCTCTTACCTACTTTTGTTCTCTCTCCTTGGAAACATACCATTAAGAAAAAATTAATTTTTAAAAAGATATCTTTCCCACTTCATATTAACTTTGAGGTATATGTTTATTGAGTAGAATAGTGGGAAGAATCACTGCAGTATTTAACTGTTACTTAACCTACTCAGAGAGAATGCAGAAGTCCACAAAATGAGGAACCCTGAAGTTGAGTAAGACATCTAGTCCTTGGAGTCAACAGAGATTCCTATGCTTTATCCTCTTTGAAAGCCATGCTGTAAATGACACTTCTGAATCTGCATTTTTAAAAATTCATTAAAATTGATTCTGAATCCACCTATTGAGTTATGTTATAAAAGGATTTGAACATCAATTGTTCTGAAATACAGGTTGAGTGGAATGTTGAAATTCTTAAGCTACATTACGATCATAATTTAATTTTAGATAGGTATAGGGTCATGCTTAAAGTCAGCAATGCCCAGGGTCAGAATCAATTTATGAGAGAAATAATCATACTCAAGCCCAACTAAAATATTTATCTTAAGCACAGCAATAAGCATAAAAATCAAATAATCAATAATAGTGGACTCTTGATTAGAGATGTCAGGGAAGTTCTCCCCAGCCTTATCTCAGAGGCTGCCAATTAGCATTATTAGGTTGTGATAGTAAATGAGTTTGACCAGGTATTTTCCTCTCTGATTCAGGCAGTTATCTCTGGAATAATGACCTATAAGGAAGTAATTTTCTCAGTACAGATTCCCTTTGACTTATGCTCTGGCAGAAACCATCGTAAATATTAGCATTCAGATCTTCTAAAAAATCCTAAAGCACTTAGTATTTCCAGACTTCTGAGGTATATGCATGTATTCACAGGAGAGATCAGTCCACATGCAAAGATGAGTCAAGAATTGAAAAAATAAATTTTTGTTGTATATACCTGTTTACCTAAATCAGTCTTATATTTTTCTTTTTTAGAAGACTAGATGAAGAAAGGACCACTCTTGAAATAGAAGGGAGTTTTCTAAAAATAATTTAAATCAAAGAGGAAAGTTTAAACAGTGGTAATCTAGCACTGTGGTTAGAAACTTCAAACTTTGGGCTTCCCTGGTGGCGCAGTGGTTAAGCATCTGCCTGCCAATGCAAGGGACACGGGTTCGAGCCCTGGCCGGGGAGGATCCCACATGCTGCAGAGCAGCTGAGCTCATGCTCCACAACTACTGAGCCTGCACTCTGGAGCCCGCAAGCCACAACTGCTGAGCCCATGTGCCACAGCTACTGGAGCCCACACGCCTAGAGCCTGTGCTCCGCAACAAGAGAAGCCACGACAGTGGGAGGCCCGTGCACTGCAACGAAGAGTGGCTCCCGCTCACCACAATTAGAGAAAGCCCGCACACAGCAACAAAGACCCAACACAGCCAAAAATACATAAATAAATTTATTAAAAACGAACAAAGAAACAAAAAACTTCAAGCCTTAAAGCCAGTGGGCCAAGTTTACCAGTATGACTTTAGAAGAGGTATTTAACTTCTCTGAACTTCAAATTTTTATCTGAAAAGTGGAGATAATAACACCAATAATTGCTGGGTATTATTTTCAGTGCTAAATGAGATAGTGCATAAAAGCGTTTACCACTATGCCTGGCACATAGAAAATGCTCATAAAATGATCTGATTAATATTTCCATTCACTTTCCTATCTTGCTGCATTTTTTAAGGAAAGGATTATTTAGTTTTATTTTTAACATTCATTTCCTTATGGGGATTTAGGATGGTGTGATTTCATAGATTGGATTTACTTGCTCCATCAGGATTGAACAAGCATCACTGATTTGGCTCTCAGTACTATCTTAAAGACCAGTTTCTTTACAGGCAAAGATATACAATGAACTCTTTGACCTGTTCGTATCCCTGAATATCTAATGGATTAAAGAAATGAGACCTTCTTTCAAAATGCCGCATATATGCAAATCAGGTGCTTCTCAAAGCAAAATCACTCCTTTCTTCTTACAGTTTTGCAGAGAGTCACATTTTTTACTTTTTAGATCACTAGGACAGTGACATCGCTACTACAGCATGCCCGTTCTTTTAACAAGTGATATGTCCTGGCTGTCCCTGAAGTCTGTACCATAGCATTCAATCTGATTTCTTTTTTCTCTTTTCCTCGTCATCCTTTTATTCAGCATCCAGTCCCATGAATGGGGGCCCCGAAAGATGTAAGTCATTGTCTCACTCAGTATTCAGAGATCATAATCAAAAAAACACCTAACTTCTACTAACTAGTATAATTACCTTTGAAAAATTGCAGCCCTAAATGACAAAAAAAAAAAAAAAAAAAGTAATGTTGCCAGATTTTTCATTCTCACCCCAGATGTTGGATAGTTTTTAGAAGGGCTCAGGCGGGGAGGTGGTAGCCATCTTTTTTACTTCACTTTTCAAAACAGAAAAAAAATCCTGTTCATTCCTGGAAGGTAAAGTGTATCACGTCTTCTACTTGCCCCCTATTTCCTGTCTGTCAAGATTTCTTTCAGTATTCCATCTCCTAGTTTATACTTCTGAAATTTCACGAAGACAAGAAGCGTCTGGTAGAGATTGATTTCCTAGTCACAAAAATGAGTTTTTAATAGTTTTCAGTTTTAAACCTCTGCAGCAGTCACAAAACTGATTTCTTTTTTGTTCTGCACTCATTTTTTAATTCAATATATCTACTATTTTTTCCTTAAAATTAAAAATATAATGTTTACTTATCATTGGTAGTATTTTCTGGCATTTGAGGAATGAGGAGTGGGCCATAGAGGCCTTATAGCTTTTAAGGAACATTGGAAATCAGCATGAAAAATGGAATATAAGGAAACAGTAACCATTGACATTGAGCTGTGAGAAACTGATGACATGTGAGGAAGCAGGAGATAGAAAACTAGAGAAGCAGTGGGCTGTAAGAGTTTTTAAGTGGCAAGCACAGACACACACACACACACACACACACACACACACCTTTTCAAAACGACTTTTCATTCAAGCAGCATGTATTGGATACTAGTGCTGTGTTAGGCACTGTGAATACAACAAAGAATGTAGTCTCTGGCCCCAAAGACCTTCATTTAGTAGGAGAGGCCAACATATAAATAGATGATTGTACTATGGTGTGCTATAATAGAATTTAAATACTACAGGCATATATAAAAGATAGCGTTGACCTGGCACACTCTTATTTACTCACTTTCCTCGAAAATCTTGTTCATATTTAAGGTTTTACCGTATTAGGCATGGCTTTCTTCCAGAAAGCCTTCCTCATACTGTATGCAGTAAATTAGTGGGGAGTGACTGATTAATTGATGCTGGTACTGACATCAAGGAATATTCTAGAGTAGTTGACATCAAATATGAGTTTTGAATAAAAAGTAGGAAATAATAAGAGAAGTAAAGCCTCATGGTTTTCTTTTCCCAAAGGTCGGTAGGAGTTGAGCATAATATATCATTTGATTTCTTTTATTTGTTCACTCAATTAACAAATCTTTATTAATTTCTTTTAGTCCCTGAACATCCCAGGCTATTTCATGCCTTTGTAACTGCATGGCTATTTTCACTAAATGTTTAGATTGAATGCCCAGTCATTGTGCTTAGGCATTGAGGATAGGGAGGCGGACACAGTTGCAGAGAGATTGCCCTAAAGGGCCTATTGGGGTTTACAACTGAACAAAAGACATTGAACAAAAAGCATTATGAATATGGTGAATGTTATTGCAGGGAATGCAGGGACATTTAATGGATGTATTATAATCTACTCTGCGGGATTAGGGAAGGTTGACCAGGGAAAGTAACATTTAAACTGAGACATAACAAGTAAGAAGGAGCTAGTTTAGAGAATGGGGAAGAGAGTTACAGGGGGTACCTTAGATAGGGGAAAAAAAAAAACCAAAACAGTGCAATGATGAATCTGCCTTCTATAACAGTGGACTGTGTAAAAGGAGTTACCCTTTTACTGAGACCAGCTACAAAAGCTGAAAAAAATACTAAATATTATCTGTTTGAAAGTACCAGAGAGATAAATTAGTAAAGCATTACCAAGCCAAGACTCAGAAAAGAAGGAAATCCAAAGAAATGAGACTGGCATTTGGGACTGCTTTTGCCCTGTAGGCGTTTACCAGTTCAGAGGAAGCAGCTAAAGGACTTTGTAGCCCTTTTGATAGCCTCACATGGTTAGGAATACAAAAATGGAGCTCTTTAAAAATTCCCCAGTGCATTGCATTGGGACCCAGAAAGACTGTACCCAAGGGTAAGGTAAAACAGAGGTAAATGAGCCCTTGCAGGGACTGCAGCCCCGCTTCAAATCATCTGGGTGGCCCAGGAAATTCTCAGACCCCATTTTTATTTATTTATTTATTTATTATAAATTTTTTTATTTTTGGCTGTGTTGGGTCTTCGTCGCTGCACGTGGGCTTTCTTTAGTTGCAGTGAGCAGGGACTATTCGTTTTGGTGTACGGGCTTCTCATTGTGGTGGCTTCTCTTATTGTGGAGCATGAGCTCTAGGCACGCAGGCTTCAGTAGTTGTGGCTCATGGGCTCTAGAGCGCAGGCTTGGTAGTTGTGGCTCACAGGCTTAACTGCTCTGCAGCATGTGGGATCTTCCCGGACCAGGGCTCAAACCCATGTGCCCTACATTGGCAGGCGGATTCTTTTTTTTTTTTTTTTGCAGTACAGGGGCCTCTCACTGTTGTGGCCTCTCCCGTTGCGGAGCAACAGGCTCCGGACACACAGGCTCAGCGTCCATGGCCCACGGGCCCAGCCGCTCCGCAGCATGTGGGATCCTCCCGGACCAGGGCACGAACCCGTGTCCCCTGCATCGGCAGGCGGATTCTTAATCACTGCGCCACCAGGGAAGCCCCAGACCCCATTTTTAGATTAAGATAACTTTGCTTTTGCCAGCACCCCCCAGGTTCCTGGCAGAAAAAAAGATTCTTTCTAGAAGAGTATTTTTATAAGTCTGAAATTATTTCTGCAGTTTTTCATATATAATGTTCAGAACATAATCGAAGGTAATGAGTCACACAAGGACACAAAACAACATCAATCAAGAACCAGCTAAAACAGGAAATAAAAATAGAGCTCCAGGTGTTACAGGTGTTAGATGTATAGATATGGGCTTTAAAATAACTATGCTTACTAAGTTCAAGGACAAAAGAAATTACAGATGTCAAACAAATAGTTGGAAATATTTAAGAAATAATAATATAACAGATTTGATAAAGAACCGAACAGATATTCTAATACTGAACTAAAGATGAGTTTAGCGGTAAATATTAAATCACTAGTGTAGAGAGGATTATTGAACTGGATTTTATGTCAGAGGAAATATCCAGAAGGAAGCACAGAGGAATGACACGATGCAGCATTGGGAAGGGCAGGAGATATAGAAGACACAAGAAATGGTCTAATATATGTTTAAATGGGAGTCCCAAAGGGGAAAGGAGATGAGAATATTTCAAACTATTTGAAGAGATAATGGCTGAGAATTTCCCAAAACAGACGAAAGACAGTGAGCTACAATTTAAGAAGTACAACATAACTTGAATAGGAATGGATAGATATTTTACATTTCTGGGTATATACCCCCGAGAAATTAAAACATACCCACACAAACACTTGTTCATGAATGTTCATAGCAGCGTTATTTATAAAAGCTAGAAACTGAAAGCAATCCAGATGTCAGTCACCTGAAGAATGAATAAACAAAATGTGGTATAGCCACACAACGAAATATTATCTGGTTATAAAACAGAGTGAAGTCCTGATACCTGCTGCAGAATGTATGAACCCTGAAATGATGAGTCTTGAAAACATTATACAAGCGAAAGAGGCCAACTACAAAAGAATTCCATTTATATGATATTCCATTTCTGTGATTCCATTTATATGAAATGTTCAGAATAGGCAACTCTGTAGACAGGGGATAAGATAAGGAGTATGGATATAGGGTTTCTTTTGGGGGTGATAAAAAATGTTCTAAAATTAGATTATGGTGATGGTTGCACAACTCCAAATATACTTTTTTAAAAATTGAGGGACTTCCCTGATGGCACAGTGGTTAAGAATCCGCCTGCCAATGCAGGAGACACGGGTTTAAGCCGTGCTCTGGGAAGATCCCACATGCCGCGGAGCAACTAAGCCCATGTGCCACAGCTACTGAGCCTGCGCTCTGGAGCCCTCAATCCACAGCTACTGAGCCCACGTGCCACAACTACTGAAACCCGTGTGCCTAGAGCCCGTGCCCTGCAGTGAGAAGCCACTGCAACGAGAAGCCCGTACACTGCAACGAAGAGTAACCCCCGCTCGCTGCAACTAGAGAAAGCCCATGCGCAGCAACAAAGACCCAATGCAGCCATAGATAGATAGATAGATAGATAGAATTATACAGTTTATTTAACTGGGGAAATTTTTATGGTATGTGAATTATATTTCAGTTGAAAAGAGGGGAATAAATCCACACCTAGATACATCCTACTAAGACTACAGAAACCAAAGAGAGCATTTTAGAAGCCTCAGTGGGGCTGTAAGTAGAGCATTGGAATTACCTTCAAAGGAGCAGTAAATAGATGATTTCTCAGCAGGAACAGTAGAATTGGAAAGACAGAAGATAATTCAATGATGACATCCTCACAAGGACTTCCCTGGTGGCACAGTGGATAAGACTCCGCACTCCCAGTGCAGGGGGCCCAGGTTCGATCCCTGGTCAGGGAACTGGGTCCCACATGCATGCCGCAACTAAGAAGCCTGCCTGCTGCAACCAAGGAGCCTGCCTGCTGCAACTAACACCCAGCGCAACCAAGTAAATAAATATTTTTAAAAAATGATATCCTCACTGTGCTGAAAGAAAATAACTGCCAACTCTGAATTTTACCCAACTAAAATAACTTTTAAGAATGAAGCTGAAGTAGATTTTTCAGGTGAACAAATAGAAAGAAGGACTTCCCTGGTGGTCCAGTGGTTAAGACTCCACGCTTCCACTGCAGGGGGCATGGGTTAGATCCCTGGTCGAGGAACTAAGATCCCACGTGGCGCAGGCAAAAAAAAAAAAAAAAATAGAGAATTTGCCCCAGGAAACTGATTTCTGAAGGGTATATAGGCAAACAAAAACGATCCCTGGTGGAAGACCAGAGGTAAAGGAAGCAATAAAGATTAACAAAAGTTATATATGCACATATATATGCACATAGCAATAGTTTCACTCCTAGGTATATACCCAATAGCATTGAGTACTTATGTTCACCAAAAAAACATTATAAAAAAAGTTCATAGAAGTGTCAACTTAAAACTACTCAAGGGGCTTCCCTGGTGGTGCAGTGGTTGAGAATCTGCCTGCCAATGCAGGGGACATGGGTTCGAGCCCTGGTCTGGGAGGATCCCACATGGCACGGAGCAACTGGGCCTGTGAGCCACAACTACTGAGCCTGCGCGTCTGGAGCCCGTGCTCTGCAACAAGAGAGGCCGCGATAGTGAGAGGCCTGCGCACCGTGATGAAGAGTGGTCCCCGCTTGCCGCAACTAGAGAAAGCCCTCGTACAGAAACGAAGACCCAACACAGCCAAAATAAATAAAATTTAAACTGTTGATTCATTAGTGTAATTTAAAACAAAACAAAACAAAACAAAAAAAACTACTCAATACCTGTCAACAGTAGATTGGATAAATAAATTGTATAGTCGCATATGTCTTAGAGCCATATAACAGCGTAGGTAATATGCAATAGTATAAGTGAATCTCAAAAACAATAATAAAGAAAATTAGCCAGGCACAAAAGATGACATGATATATGTTGAAGTATGTAATAGGGAAAATGAATCTGTTTTAGAAATCAGGGTAGTTAGTGAGGTAAATGTTGGCCAGGATGTGAAGAAAAGGGAAGCCTTGTGCGCTTTCGGTGGGAATGTAAATTGGTGCAGCTACTATAGAAAACAGTATGGAAGTTCCTGAAAAAATTAAAAATAGAACTACCATATGATCCAGCAATCCCACTTCTGGGTATATATCCAAAGGAAATGAAAACAGGATCTTGAAGAGGTATCTGCACTCCCATGGTCATTGCAGCATTATTTATGATAGTCAAGATATGGAAATAACCTAAGTGTCCATCAGTGGAATAGATAAAGAAGATATGCCATATACATATATATATGTATATACACACGCACACGCACACATAAATGGAATATTATTACGCTGTACAAGAAGGAAATTTGCCATTTACCACAACATGGATGGACCTTGAGGGTATTATGCTAAGTGAAATGTCAGAAGAAAACGAATATTGTTTGATATCACTTGTATATAGAACTTAAATAAAAAGGCCAGACTCAGAAACAGAGATCAGAATAGTAGTTACGAGGGAGTGTGGGATGGGAGAAATGGGGAAATGTTGGTCAAGGGTACAAACTTCTAGTTATAAGTTGAATAAGTTCTGGAGATCCAATGTACATCATGATGATTTTAGTTAATAATACTATATTATATACTTGAAGGTTGTCAAGAGAATAGATTTTAAATGTTCTCATCACAAAAAAATAAATGATAATCATGGGGTATGATGGGGGTTTAGCTAATACTATGGTGGTAATCGTTTTGCAATGTGTAAGTGCATTAAATCAACACATGGCACACCTTACGTTACACATTGTTATATGTCAATTATATCTCAATAAACCTGGGGAAAAAATCAGGGTAGTAGTTACCCTGTGGGGGTGCCTAGGGTTGGCTAGGTGCCTAGGGGGACTGCTAGGTGCTGGGGTGTTTTGGTTCTTGATCTGAGGGTGGGTATCATAGCTGTATTCCGTTTGAAAATTCATCATGGTGTGCACTTTTGTGTACTTTTCTGCATGTCCGTTATACTTTAAAAGGTTTTTTTAAGTGAAAATATTGGTAAATCTCAGTGAATATTGAATGTATAAAATAATAGTATCTTATTTATAGCTAGGAAGAAATGTAAAGGAGTTAGGCCACGTAAGATATCAATCTACAGAACGTCAGAATTGAAGTATTTACGTTTTAGGTTCTGAAGAGGTGATCTCGTCTGCTCCGTAAAACCACTTTCATAAGCAATTTTGAAATTACAAGGGAGAAATCTAAGTAAATTTTAAAGGAATTTCAGTTATAATTTGGGAATATTTTAAGTAGATCAAAAATTAGTTATGTTGAGTTTTTCAGTAAAAGTACCTTTTAAAAATATTCTGAGACCTGTGGTCTGTTTTGATGCTTTCCATATTGCTTGATCTATTTCTAAACACTACTCAGTTTGGCAATATCCCTTGAGAAGTATATGGCACTTAACGTGTATTGTTCCCTAGAGGAATCAGGAAAGAAAAGATGCAGATTTCCTCTTGGGATAAAATAGAAAATTAATTGAAGAGGGAAGAGTCTATAATTTAAGCTATTGTTAACATTAGGAGAATATCATAATATGTAATTTTCATTTTTGTTGATTATGTCTTCTTAGTTTAAATACCAGTTATCACCATCAGAGTTCATGCTCTTTATGCAGCAGCTTGGTATGGCCTGTATTTTTATCTTCATCTTGTTGGTTTATAGACAATGATGTAAGCTTAAAACGTATAATCTTTTTTATGCAGTATCTTCTTACTCTTTCTTCACTTGCTTCAGACTCATCGTCAGTTAGCTTTTGAATTCCATACTAAGATTTTGAAAGAAATACTCCAACAAAAAATGAACTGTATTTTTGTTATAGTGATTCTGCTGCATGGATTACAAGCACTCTATCTGCATGCTTGGGTAAACTCCATCAAAAGCACATTATCCTCCTACTTCTGTGGCCAGCTGCCTAATTGTATCTGCTGTAACCACACGCTGTTGGAACATGATACCAATGAAGAACAGAAATGATAAATTACTCCCTGCAGGTGATAGTGATAATGATAATTTTTAATTTCCTTCTTCATCATAAGGTGTAGTCTGATCTTATTTCATTGGCTGCATCCTGTTACATACACACATGATATGTCTGCTTTAAAGAAGTACTCATCACACCAAAATACATGAGAAAGTAATTCGTTTTTATTCCATGTCATTGTTCTTCAAATGAGCACGTATAAAACGAACTGCATCTACCTTTGTATGTATGGGATGAAAAAGCAAAACGTGGCTTAAAACAGATTTTCAAATGATTCAATTTACAAATGCTGTGAGTTATGTTTTCCTTTTTGTGAAATCCACAAAGCAGAAACAAAACAACTCATTGTGAAACTCTGTTCTAATACTTAGGAATATTTAAGATGCACAATAAAGCTACACGTCTGTATTATTTTCCTGTGCACTTCAAAGTAATTATGGAAGATTCTCACCAAATTACAAGCGTGATCAAACTATCCCAGAAATTTACTGTATATTTTTCTTTCATTCTGTTTCCTTCTGTCGTCATCACTATTGTTCGTAATTACTACTCATTCTTTCTCTCAGTCTAAGTGACTTTTATAACTAAAATTTTTCTGACTGTGGTGTGTGGTGTAAGTCAGTGAAATTTTATTTATTTCATTGTGACCTTGCCTTTGCAGATTAACCCAGCTCCTATAGATAATTGATTTCAATGCTTATTTTTCTCCTTAGCATTCCCTTTGCCCCTGACTAGAGATATGTATGGAACAAAAGGGACATTTATTCTGTGGTCACGCCTTCAAACCTATCTGATCTTTTTCAAGCACATGTCAAGTTGTGCTGCAGTTATTTATTACCATTGCCAATTAGTCATTTTCAATTTCCTGTGGTGGTTGTTTATTCTTATATTTGAATGACTTCCACAGACAGAGTGTTAAGTTCATTGAAATTAACATTTAAAACACCTAGAGATAGCCTGTCAAAGTGATGGTAACAAGGAGGTGAAACTATAATTGAAAAATAGTTGTATGTTTATATTCTGCAGCAAAATGAATAGTTTTGTCCCCAAATCAGCTGACATATTTGATTGTTTATAATGGCCTTGCAGAAATAAAAACACTGATCATAGTTCCACTAGTTTATATGACTATGTTTCAAGTTTAAGGTTTTTTCCTCTTTTTTTCTAATATCTATTTTAATTATCAAGGATCATTTATACAGG
This sequence comes from Pseudorca crassidens, assembly GCF_039906515.1. Classification (NCBI taxonomy): domain Eukaryota; kingdom Metazoa; phylum Chordata; class Mammalia; order Artiodactyla; family Delphinidae; genus Pseudorca; species Pseudorca crassidens. Next base: position 36,012,682 of record NC_090304.1, on the reverse strand, counting down.
GGGGGAAAAAAAGGAAGCGCTTTCCCTAACGTGGCATTTTAGGCCTTGCTTGTGTTTGAGAGTAAATACCATTTTAAGCCCAGAAAATCCCTTTGGTTTTTCAGAGCAAGCATCTTCCACTTTCTCAGTTAAGTGAATGCTACCTCTGCATGTAATTTTAAATCCCAGGTGATTTTCTTTCTGACTTCTCCTCATGCTTCTGATTAATATTTGCTGTGGAACTGATTTTAATACTACCCTCAACCAAACATCATTAGGAGGGTAAATCTGCATGAGGAGTTGGATATACTATAACGCTCTTCAGAGGGAACTATAAAATAGCTGTCGTTCATTTTTATTTCTTATTTATTTGTCTTCAGGCTTATAAACTGTTTTTTGGTTACCCCCAAACTACTCAATATTTCACTGTAGTTTTGGGTATCTGGGCAAGCGTTAATTTCTTTTTTGATTTTTAACTAAATTTCATAGATAGTTGGATTTGGGGATTGGGAGACAGTTCTAAAATATCTTTGTATTCTCAAATCTTTTTATCTTTATTTTTTAATTTTGTTGTAAACTTGTGTATCAGCTTCTCCTCTTTGTTAAGACCTTCTATAATTATAATTCTGCAGTGTTCTACTATATTAACATTACCAGTCTGTATTTTATCAGAGTTAAATATATCACTTAGTGTATTTTATATATATTTCATATCACTTAGTGTATTTTATATATATTTCAGACTCACGTCACATTTTCTGATAATGTTGTAAGAGCTTTTTTTAAACCTGAATTTGTTTTCACAAAAGGTTTTATTAGCTAACTAGGGTTTTTTTTCCCCTCTGCTTTCTTTTTTGGTAACAGAGTATAAGGAATACATAAAAACATGTGTATAACTTAAAGAATAGTTATAAGGTAACTAACTGTCTCACCATGAAACCCACTTACTAAAATCTTTAAAAAATCATCTTAATGTTTTCATATAGTTTCCATAGTTTTTATTACTGTTACTATTCTGTTTACACCTTTTCTCCTTTACCTGCTACTTTCCCTTAATTTGCTTTTGCTAATCTCTTGAGAAGAAAAATAGTTATTGAAAATGTTCTTTTTGTAGAATTACTAGTTGGGGAAAACTTGTCATTCTTTTTCTTCAAATTCATTTAGTTCCTACTATATATTAGACTCTGCCCTAACCCTTGGGGTGCAGAGATGAGTGATTTTTCAGAGTCATTAAGGGAAATGTACAAAGGTAATAGTTGAATTGAATGCCTCTCTATGCAATACTGTAGATTATTTAACTCAAGTATTATTAAAAATAACTTATCACAGAAGTTGTTCATATTTTTGGGAAATGTAAATTATATATAAGCATAAAGAATATTAATATTAGAAATCTATCATCCACTTTCAATAGCTTGGTGAAATCTTTCCATATAGATGTATATATTCACATTTGTATAACACAGGATAAGTGCCCATAATAAATATATATTATTCTTTTCACCTAATAGTATATCACAACTATTTTTCCAAATCAGTAAATATTTGTCTACAGGATTACTTTTCATGGCCAAATGGTATTCTATTATTTGTAGATTTTATGCTTTATTAACTGATCACCTGTTGTTGAAAATGTGGGCTAAAATTGACATGTTTAAATCTTTGCAAGCATACTTAATTTTTGGAAGTTTTTAATTACTGGATCAATGAGTATGTACATTGTATGAAATCTTAGTTGTGTGCATGAAAACAGAAAAGTACACAAATCATAAGTATAGTTTGGTAAAATTGCACAAAGTGATTACCCCACCATATACCCAGCATTCAACTTAAGAAACAGAGTATTACCAGCAACCCAGGAGCCTATCACATAACCCCTTCCAGTTTCTACCGGTATTGCAAGGATAACTACTATTCTGACTTGTAACACTAAATTAGTTTTTCTGTCTTTGAATTTCCTGTATATGAATTGAATCATATTGTGTGTACTATTTTGTGTCTGACTTCTTTTTAGTACAAATGTTTTATCTTTTAATGTGTATTACTTAATTCCCCTAGAAAGGTTATTTCAGTTTACTTTCACAGCATGAATGTTCCTTTCCCCACTAATTGTAGATATTATCATTTAAAAAATCCTTTCCTCAACATGATCAAGGAAAATTGTATCATGTTGTCTTAATTGACTTATTTTTTTCTAAGTAGGTGAAACAGTTTCTTTAGCATGTTTATTAATCATTTGATTTTTCTTTTGTAAATTTCCTGCTTTTTTGTTGTTAGTTTCTTTTGACGTATTGCTTTCTTTTTTTTTTTTTTCCCGGTACGCGGGCCTCTCACTGTTGTGGCCTTTCCCGTTGCGGAGCACAGGCTCCAGCCACTCTGCGGCATGTGGGATCTCCCCGGACCGGGGCACGAACCCGTGTCGCCTGCATCAGCAGGCGGACTCTCAACCACTGCGCCACCAGGGAAGCCCTGACGTATTGCTTTCTTATTAATTTGTAGTAGCTTAATGTACAAAGGACAGTGAGCCTTTGTTACTTATATTGTAAATACTCTCAGATCTGTCATTCATGTTTTAATTTTGATACTACAATTTAAATTTTTCTTTATTAAGTTTCTGCTTTGCTTATGATACTTAAAAATAAACCTTCTTTATTTCCAGATTTTATAAACACTTGTATATACTGGTGGGATTTCATTCTTCCTCCCTCCTACCCCTCCACCCCCTACACTGATCTTTGTGCATACATGTGCATACATTGAAAACCCCACCAGATGATGTTATAATTTTTCCATTAAAAACTCATAGGTATCTTAAAGGAATTCAGAGGGGAAACATAGTGTTTTATATTTACCCAACGATTTATCGTTCTTCTCTCATTTTTGATGTTTCAGGTTTCCTTCCAGTATTATTGCCCATCAGCCTGAAGAACTTCCTTTAAAATGTCTTCTAAAAAGCCTGTTGGCAATGGATTCTCTTAATATTCCTTCACTTGAAAATTCATTTATTTTATCTTCATTCCTAAAGGATGTTTTTCCTGGATATAGAATTTTGAAAGGTTTTTTTGGTTTGTTTTGTTTGTTTGTTTGTTTGTTTTGTTCCAATATCTTTTTCTTTTCCATCTGGACCTCCTATTACATGTATGTTAGTTCCACAGGTCCCTGAGTCTCTGGGCATTTTATTTCAATCTTTTCCCCTTGTTTTTTAAAATTAGATAATTTCTTTTGATCTAACTTCACATTCACTGACTTTGTCCTCCTCTATCATCTCCATTCCGCAATTCAGCAATTCAGCCCAGGAAGTTTTTTGTTTCAGTTATTGTGTTTTTCAGTTCTGAAATTTCCATTTGGTTCTCTTTTCATAGTTTCTATTTCTCTACTGAGAATTCCTGTCTTTTGATTCATTTCAGTGTGTTTATTTTACGTCATTGCTATTAACTTATACCAGCATAGTTATTTGCTTTAAGTCTTTGTCTGATAGTACCAGCATCTGGATCATCTCAGCATTGGCATCTGTTGATTGTCTTTTCTCTTGAGAGTTGGTTACATTTTCCTGGACTTTGTATGTTGAGTAATATTGGATTGTATCCTGGATATTTTGGACTCTTAGTTGGCTTATAATCATCTGGGCAGTGTTGATGTTCGTTGTTAACAGGCAGTCCATCCAAAGTCAAGATATAAGTTCTGTCAGCAGTGTCTTGGCAGACAATGGTTCAAATCTCATTTCCATTCTCTAAGAGTTTGCTATACTGTTTTGGGTCTCTCCTGCACATACACAGTTTAGGGATTGGTCTGAGACTTATACAGGTTTTTCAGTTTGACAGAATTATATAGTATTTTGATTCTCTCTTGGTATCTAAAGTATAATGAACCTCAAGGTTAAATATTGAATTTGGAGAGGAGTTGAGGAAGATGGCAGAAGAGTAAGACGCGGAGATCACGTTCCTCCCCACAGATACATCAGAAATACATCTACACGTGGAACTGCTCCTATAGAACACCCACAACGCTGGCAGAAGACCTCAGACCTCCCAAAAGGCAAGAAACTCCCCACGTACCTGGGTAGGGCAAAAGAAAAAACAGAAACAAAGAATATGGACGGGACCGGCACCAGTGGGAGGGAGCTGTGAAGGAGGAAAGGTTTCCACATACTAGAAGAACCTTCACTGTCAGAGACAGGAGGCCGGCGCGGGGTAAGCTTCGGAGCCGCGGAGGAGAGCGCAGCAACAGGGGTGCGGAGGACAAAGCGGAGAGATTCCCGCACAGAGGATCGGTGCCGACCGGCACTCACCAGCCCGAGAGGCTTGTCTGCTCACCCGCCGGGGCGGGTGGGGGCTGGGAGCTGAGGCTCGGGCTTCGGTCGGATCCCAGGGAGAGGACTGGGGTCGGCTGCGTGAACACAGCCTGAAGGGGGCTAGTGCGCCACAGCTACCCGGGACGACGGAGTCTGGGAAAAAGTCTGGACCTGCCGAAGAGGCAGGAGACTTTTTCTTGCCTCTTTGTTTACTGGTGCGCGAGGAGAGGGGATTAAGAGCGCTGCTTAAGGAGCTCCAGAAACGGCCGCGAGCCGCGGCGATCAGCGCGGACCCCAGAGACGGGCATGAGACGCTAAGGCTGCTGCTGCCGCCACTAAGAAGCCTGTGTGCGAGCACAGGTCACTATCCGCACCTCCCCTCCCGGGAGCCTGTGCAGCCCGCCACGGCCAGGGTCCCGTGAGCCAGGGACAACTTCCCCAGGAGAACGTACGGCGCGCCTCAGCCTGGTGGAACGTCACGGCGGCCGCTGCCGCCGCAGGCTCGCCCCGCATCCGTACCCCTCCTTTCCCTCGGCCTGAGTGAGCCAGATCCCCCGAATCAGCTGTTCCTTTAACCCCGTCCTGTCTGAGCAAAGAACAGACGCCCTCAGGCGACCTGCACGCAGAGGCGGGTCCAAATCGAAAGCTGGACCCCAGGAGCTGTGCGAACAAAGAAGAGAAAGGGAAATCTCTCCCAGCAGCCTCGGGAGCAGCGGATTAAATCTCCACAGTCAACTTGATGTACCTGCATCTGTGGAATACATGAATAGACAACGAATCATCCCAAATTGAGGAGGTGGACTTTGGGAGCAACGATATATATATTTTTTCCCCCTTTTCCTCTTTTTGTGAGTATGTGTATGCTTCTGTGTGAGATTTTGTCTTTAAAGCTTTGCTTTCACCATTTGTCCTAGGGTTCTGTCCGTCCGTTTTTTGTTGTTTTTTACTTAAAAAAATGTTTTTTCTTAATAATTATTTTTTATTTTAATAACATTATTTTATCTTTATTTTATTTTATCCTCTTTCTTTCTTTCTTTCTTTCTTTTCTTTCTTTTCTTTCTTTCTGCTTTTTCTCCCTTTTGTTCTGAGCCATGTGGATGAAAGGCTCTTGGTGCTCCAGCCAGGCATCAGGGCTTTGCCACTGAGGTGGGAGAGTCAAGTTCAGGACACTGGTCCACAAGAGACCTCCCACCCAGCTCCATGTAATATCAAACGGCGAAAATCTCCCAGAGGTCTCCATCTCAACGCCACGACCCAGCTTCACTCAACAACCAGGAAGCTACAGTGCTGGACACCCTATGCCAAACAACTAGCAAGACAGGAACACAGCCCCATACATTAGAGAGGCTGCCTAAAATCATAATAAGGCCACAGACACCCCAAAACACACCACCAGACATGGACCTGCCCACCAGAAAGACAAGATCCAGCCTCATCCACCAGAACACAGGCACTAGTCCCCTCCACCAGGAAACCTACACAACCCACTGAACCAACCTTAGCCACTGGGGACAGACACCAAAAACAACGGGAACTACGAACCTGCAGCCTGCTAAAAGGAGACCCCAAACCCAGTAAGATAAGCAAAATGAGAAGACAGAAAAACACACAGCAGATGAAGGAGCAAGATAAAAACCCACCAGACCTAACAAATGAAGAGGAAATAGGCAGTCTACCTGAAAAAGAATTCAGAATAATGATAGTAAAGATGATCCAAAATCTTGGAAATAGAATAGAGAAAATGCAAGAAACATATAACAAGGACCTAGAAGAACTAAAGAGGAAACAAGCAACGATGAACAGCACAATAAATGAAATATTGAATTTGGTTTGGGCCCAATCCACATTAACCCTGCGGATCAATAAAACTCCACATTCTTAACGAAAGCAGGAAAGTACAGTAATTAGCTTTATAGTGATTTTTCAGTAATCAGTTTCCAGTTTTTAAGACTTTATAAGCTTTATTTAATGCCAGTTTTAAAATAGATTAAGTCAAGCCTATCCCACTAGTGAAAGAAAAAGGAATGGTATCGTTCAAATTTTAAACAAAAATAAGTGAAAATTATTTATTTGTTTGAACATGTTAATTTCTTAGAGGCCTTTTTGTAAACTGTTAACAGTAAACCTGAGAGTTACGTTGGAGTTTCTTCTTTGGGTATTTGCCTACATATACGTTTAATTTGAATAGTCTTGTTTTTATTTTCAGGAAAAAAAAACGTAGTATTTTAAAATTTCATTTATCTCATCACAAAAATAATCATAGTACTTTGCTTTAAAACTGGATGAACAAGATCAGAAGAAATTAAATGAGCGGGCTTCATATAAAAGAGTACGTTTTAGTTATTTATTGCTGTGGTTAGCAAACCACTCCAAAACTTAGCGCCTTGAAGTCAAAAATCAGGTAGGTTTACTTGTCTGTGTTTCTGCAGTCTGGACTGGACTTACATACTAGTTCTGCTCCTAGGGTTTTTCATGCTGCTGCAGTTGTGTGGAGGCTTGACTCACATGGCAGCATCTCAGTGGAAGAGTCTGGTTGGGCGAGGGGCCGCATGAGCCTTTCTCCATGTAGATCCTCACCTTTCAGTGGTCCACCACGGTCATTTCTCTAATTTAACACATACTGAGTATTTGATTAGCCTTGTTGCCCTTATTATTATGTTGTTTCTGTGGGGAAAAGCCAAATTATATTACTTTATTTTTACTAATATCGTGTTTTCCAGGAAAAATAGTGACCTACCATAAGTTTAAGAGTGTCTGATATTGGAAATGGTTTCTTATTTGTCATGGCTTAAGACTGTATAATCAATTGTTATGTAATTAGTTTAATAATTATTTATATTCCTTTGTTTTTAAACAGGCACTTGCTGGCTACTTCGATATATATTTTGAGAAGAATTGCCACAATAAGGTAAGTATCACGAGTTGTCTCATAAGAATTAATTATGTGAAATACATTGTATTTTATTTTTGTGCCCCAAGGTGTTTGATCATAAGCATTTTGCTGTTGTAAGCAGTTGGAGCTTGTATTAGATGTAGTAGATTAATGTACCATGATACTAAAAATCTTGTGCTTCATCGGGTACTTTTGAACTCTACCAATGCAGGTCGTATTCTCTACGGGCCCCCAGAGTACCAAAACACACTGGAAACAAACAGTATTCCTATTGGAAAAGCCATTTTCAGTTAAAGCAGGTAAGAAAGAAAAAGGGGGAAAATGTCTTATCCATTCTGAAGTAAACAATATTCATTCATTCTACAACCACTTTTTCTATGCCCACTGTATTTGAAGCAATATGACATACTAAGATAAGTTCTTAGAGTTTACCATGTACATAAATTTTAGGTGGCATATCGTTTCATTAAAGAAGTAAGTTAAAGAAAACTTTTATTTAAATTTAATTTCTGCCAGTTAAAATATATGTGACATTATGTAGCTCTTATTTTGAGTACCACAAAATCAGAAAATTTTTCTTTAAGCAATAGCTAATACGTATTAAATAGCAAATATAAATAAAAGAAAATGTTCTCATTTCCCAAGTGACCAAAGAGAAATATCACCAGTAGAAGTAAAGTGTAAATTAAAGAGAATGTCATTCAGTAGTTATTATATTCGAAATACATTTTTATTTGTCTAGAATGCTCTCCACTGTGTCCATCTCCTCAAATCTTACATAGTGTTTGAAGACTGATCCAATTCTACATTCATCTCATTGATTGTTCACTTACACAAGCACCTATAGTTCTTACATACCTACACATTTAACTCCAAAAGTTAGAATTTGATTGTGGAATTTTTTTTTTAACTGCTTATTACATATAAGTCTTCTTGTCCCATCTTCACTGAAAGCCTTCTGACTGTAGGAAAACTGAATGTACAACAGACTTCATTGTAAAGATATTCAACATCAAATTATTTGTGTGTCTCTCAAAAGCAACACGGAGCAAAAATTTGCAGAATGATTCCTACAATATATGATTTATATGAAGTTTGAAAACATGTAAAACAGCTGTATGTACACACACACATAGTAAAAGTAAGAAACAACACTTAAGAATGGTAACCACTGAATTCATGGTAGTGGTTCACTTTAGGGGAGGATGGAAGTAGGATCAGAGAAGGCTACAAAGGGGGTTTAGTGCCATGTATCTGAACAATTTCTTTTAAAAACTGAAGGAACTGTGGCAGAATGTTAAGATTTGACAAAGCTGAGTAGAGGTCATTAAATCATTCTCTTTGTGTTTAAAATATTTCATAAAATTCTAATGTGGTTTTGATTTCACTGTTGAGACATAAAGGAATTTAGTAGATGCAAATAAACACTGTTAGAGTAAAGCAGCACCTTGTCATTTTTTTCACTTTGAGGTTGCAGTGCTATGGAAATAAAACCTTGATGGCGTGATTTTCTCTTTCTCTAGAAAGCTTGAGCACAGCAAAACTGAAATGAAGCCAACACATCCTCATTTCTGTTTCTTTGTTTTGTTTTTTGTTTAGCTCTGGTATTTGGATTGATTTTGGGAAAATTGAAGATACTGCTTTTTTCCCTCACTGTAACCATTTTGTTGTCTTAATGCTAAAATTCTAAAGGCAATACTAATTCTTTCATGTTTTAATCTTGAGGGGGATTTAAGATAGCATTTGAATTTTCTCCTACCTAATTACAACAAAGTATTATTTGATGCCTAGTGAAATTTTGAAATCCTAAATATTCTTTACCCAGTAATCCTTACAGTAATTGATTCAGCTTTTTCAGAATACTGTGAAGAAGGTATATGATTCTAATGCTGCCCTCTGGCACCATCTACATTCTCTTTTTCTTTCATTGCCATTGTGTGTACTCATATTTAAACGGTAAGGCCAATAGGCTCCCCTAAAATAGCACAACCTGCGGAGAGTTTGAAAGAGAAATTTCAAAGTAAGGAAAATGTGGTCATTCTCAGTTACAAGAAATTTTTTTTTTAACCCTGCTGTAGTAAGCCTTTGGTGGTAGTGCTGATGAATAGAAGCCAGAAGCTCTGGGGCAGAGTATTGGGGTACACATTAGTCAGAAAAAGAGCTCTGGAGATCTTCGATACGCCCTTGAGTTTTAGATGAGTGCTAAGATGGTGTGTATGTGGGATGAAATGCCTGAGGTCAGGCAAAGCAGTTGGAGTAGTTGTGAACCAGATATTTCCCAGCATTTACACAGGGCTGGGGTATTCAAATTTCATCAAGCTAGAGTGGGGCGTCTTTCTGGACTCTATTCAGTGGAGATCCCAGAAGGACCATAGTAGCGGGAATAAACTGTCACTTGAGTAAAGGTAACTCTGGATGCTCCTTAACAAAGCTTAAAAACAAGTCTTAAGAGGAAAAACTGAACTGCGTGTAACCTTAATAGCAACAAAGGAGAACAATAATATCAGATGTTCAATGACATAAAATTCAACATGGGCCAACATTCAATCAAACATTGAATGCAGGAAAATACCAGTCAGTAGAAACAAACCCAGAAATGATAGAATTAGCACACAAGCATGTTGAAATATATTATAACTACTTTTATATGAACATAGGAAAATATGAGAAGATATTTACAATCCAAATAGGACTTCTAGAGATGGAAATTACAGCATCTGAAGTGAAAATGTCATTTGATGGAGTTAACGGCAGGAAAGATCAGAGAACGTAAAGATACAGCAATAAAATGTATCCAAAAAGAAGCACAGAGAGGGGGAAAAAGATTTTTTTTAAAAAAAATTAATGGGGCTTCCCCGGTGGCGCAGTGGTTGAGAGTCCGCCTGCCGATGCAGGGGACACGGGTTCGTGCCCCGGTCTGGGAAGATCCCACATGCCACGGAGTGGCTAGGCCTGTGAGCCATGGCTGCTGAGCCTGCGCGTGCGGAGCTTGTGCTCCGCAACGGGAGAGGCCACAACAGTGAGAGGCCCACGTACCGCAAAAAAAAAATTAATATATCCTCAGTAACCTGTGGGAAAATATGCATCATTCAACCTTAAATATAATAGTAGAAGTCCATGGAAGAATCAGGGGCAGAAAACATAATGGATAAAATTTTCTTATATTTGATAAAAACTATAACTCACAGATTGAAGAAATTGAGTGAACTCCAAGAAATTGAGTGAGCTCCAAGAAGGATCAACACAAAGAAAACAACCCCAGGACACATCATAAACAAATTGCTGGTATGCAGTGATAATTAAAAAAAAAAAAACTTTAACCAGAGAAAAAGAAAACATATAGAGAGGAGCAGACCAACAATACAAAATATATTAAAGTAAGCTCTTCAAGTGGAAAGAAAATATCACCAAAATTTTCAATACTTAGAAAATTCCACTCTAAACAAAGGAGTGGAAAATGCCAGAAATGGTAAATGTGTGTGAGTACGAAGAAAAGCCTTTATTTTCTCACTTTTTAATTTCTTAAAAGATAATTGACTATTTAAAGCAAAAATAATAATGCATTGTGTGTTTTAAAACATATAGAGACATAAAATATATGGCAATGATTTTAAAAAGAAATTAATTAGAAAATGGAAATATATTGTAAAGTCCTTACACTTAGATGAAGCAATTTAATGGTGAACTGATGAATTAAGTATGTACATTGTAAACCCCAGAGCAACAGCTAATAATTTTTAAATTAAACCACAAAATATAGCTAATAAGCTAGTAGTGGAGATAAAATAGAATCCTGAAAAGACTATTCAATTCAAGAGAAGATAGGAACATAAACAGATGGACAAATAGAAAACAAAAGGTATGATGGTAGACTTAAATTCAAACATATTGATAATTATATTAAATATGAATGGTCTATACATCCAGATGATGGAATTTCATTCAGTGCTAAAAAGAAATGAGTTATGAGCCCGTGAAAAGACATGGAGGAATCTTAAACACAACTTACTAAGTGAAAGAAGCCAATCTGAAAAGGCTATACACTGTGTGATATGAGGTAATGACATTCTAGAAAAAGCAAAACTATGGAGATAATAAAAAGATCAGTGGTTGCCAGGGGCAGGGGATACAAATAAGCAGAACACAGAAGGTTTTAGGGCAGTGAAGATACTCTTTATGATATTATAATTAGGATAAATGTCATTTACATGTGTCCAAACTCGTAGAATATGTAACCCCAAGAATATGTAACACCAAGAGGGAACCCTAAGGTAAACTACAGAATTTTGGTGATTATGATGTATCATCAATGTGGGCGCATCCTTGGTTAAAAAAAAAGTACCATTCCAATGAGTGAGTTGATAGTGGGGGAGGCTGTGCATGTGTGGGGGCCGGGGGATATGAGAAGTCTCTGTACCTTCCTCTCAGTTTTGTTGTAAACATAAACCTGCTTTAAAAAGTTAAGTCTTTTAAAAAATGTTAATAGTCTAAACATGCCAATTAAAAGGCAGAAATAAACAGAATAATAGCAAGAACTAACTAAATGCTGTTTACGGGAAACACACTTAATATAAAGACAGTAATTCCGGTTGCCAGTGACGTAAGTGCATTCATCCCATCTGTCTCACTGAATGCAGCTTTAAAACCAGAATGCATGGAACAGCTCTTTGAAATCTCTGAAAAGTACATAATAGCAGATAAATTGGAGAAGATTACCAGAATTTGAAGTACCACTGAACTGGTGGTAAATTTGTGATTAGTTTTCCTTCAGTATCCCCTAGCCTGGACTTCAGACAGCCTGAAACTCAGAAGAGGGCCTCAGCACAGACAGGAAGAGCTCCCAAAGGAGCCCTCTGATTCTAGCTTGAGGAGTGGGGAAAGGGTCTCCTAATGCTTAGAGAGAGTGGGGGGAAATCCCCATTTTTCTTTTCTATGTTTCTTCTCTGTTCTCCCATATCACAGCCCGCAAGTAATCCTACAGTGGTAGCAGCAGTAACAGTGGCAGCAGTGGGGACCTGCATACCCATAGGTAAATGAGTGGGTGTGGCTGTGTTCCAATTAAATTTTATTTACAAGATCAGCAGCCAGACTCAAAAGCCTTCCATAAAACAAATCTCCAGGCACAGATTGCTTCATTGCAAATTCTCCCAACGACTTAAAGGGAGAAATAACACCGGTTCTACATAGTCTCTTCCAGAAAATAGAAGAGAGCTAATTTTATGAGGGCAGTATTATCTTGATACCAAAAATTAGACAAAGGTAGTACAAGAGAATTAAACTGCAGACCAGTGTCCCTCATGAATATAGATGTAGAAATCCTCAACAAAATAGTAGCAAATTGAATCCAGCATACATGTAAAAGAAGAAAACACACCATGACCAAGTGCGTTTTATTCCAGGAATGCAAGGCTAATTCAATATTTTAAAATCTTGTAATGCAGTCTGCCATGCTAACAGTCTAAAGAAGAAAAGCCACATGATCGTATCAGTGGATGCAGAAAAAACACTTGACAGAATTCAATATTCACTTATGACAAGTACAGCAAACTAGAAATAAAAGAGAATTTCCTCAACCTGACAAAAGGCATCCATACAGTCTGTAGCTAGCATCATACTGAATAGAGAAGGACTAAATGCTTTCTCCCTAAGTTTGAGATAAGGCAAGGATGTCCAGTCTCACCCCTCCTACACTTCTATATTGGAAGTCTTAGCCAGTGCAATAAGAAATGAAAAAGAATTAAAAGCCATTGGAAAGGAAGAAATAAAGCTGTTGTTATTTATAGATAATGTATACATAGAAAATTCTAAGAAATCTACCCAAAAAAACTACAGAACTAGTAAGTGAATTTAGCAAGGTTGAAATTGACAGGCTGATTCTAAAATTTATACCAAATGCAATAAGAACCATATTGGAATTATGATACTATGTGAATTCTAAACTTACTTAAAAATTACATTAACCCAGGCAGTATAATACTGGCATATAAAAAGTAGATATATAGATTAATATAACAATAGGAAATCCAGAGTCTCAGTTTTGTATAGTCAATTAAATTTTTCCAAAGGGCCAATGTAAATTCAATGGGAAAAGGATAGTCTTTTCAAAAAATGGTGTTAGAATGACTGAATATTCATAAAGGAAAAGAGTGAATCTCAGTTTTTATCTGACACCAAATATATAAAAACCAATTTTAAATGGATGATAGACCTAAATATCAAAGTTGAAACTGTAAAACTTCTAGACGTTAACATAAGAAAGAATCTTGAGACTTGAGGTAGGCAAAAGTTTATGAGAGTGAGATATTACTAACACTCATTGAACTGCACATTTTACATGTTACAGTTTTATTGTATATAAATTACACCTTAATAAAGTTAATTTGTTAAAAACCCACACTGGACCGTCAGGATATCCAGGATAAAATCCAGATTCCTTACCTTGGCCCTTTACAGTCTGACCATTTTTCATCATTTCCAACCCCACCCTGTCACAGCCCCACATAAGCCCATCATATGCTCCAGCTCTACTGCTCATTTTTTAGCTAACTTTCCTGTCTTTTCTTCTTTGCTTTTATCTAAGGTATTCTTCTACCTAGGAAACTGTTTTTACCTCTTTCACTTGATGAATTCCACTTTTCCCTTTATGACCCAGCTTATTTCTGTAAATCTTTCCTCTTTGTCCTTAGAAGGTTAACTGCTCTGTTCTTCGTTCTTCCAGATCAATTCATGCATACATCTGTGTTAGAACATACCAGTGTGTAGGGTAAAGGGTTCTAATAGAAGATGAGTTGTTTGCCTCTCTCACTTCTTTTTTATCTGATGTAGTATTTGGCATATTAGAAATATCCTGCTGAACGAATGAATAAGTACAGTAATATGTGTTGTCATTGAAATTAATTTCCTCTCATCACTGTGGGTGACACACGCCAAGGGCATTTATCTAGCTCCTGTATTTGGTTGCCCCATTTTGTCAGCTCTGATGTTCTCAGAAGTTTCGGCATGGCTAAAGAGAGTTCTCTGTTGTTGAGTTAAAAAGTAGTTTTTGACTCTATGCCATGTAAAATTTTTAGATAAAATTAAATAAAGCCAGAAGTCTAATCAGGACAATTTGCTGTGTATGTACCGCTTATTTTACTGTCCAGAAAGTAATATGACAAGATTTTTTTCACAAATAAAATATTGTATACATAGCTGTACAGTTATTCTTCCGTGTATGTGTGTGTGTGTGTGTGTGTGTGTGTGTGTGTGTGTGTGTGTGTTAATATCTTCAGTAATGATAAATCTTTTTTTGGGAATGGTAAATCTACCGTTGGGGGTAGACTGGATTTTTGGAAAGCAAGAAAAGACAGTGTGAATAGGGAATTTCTCAGACTAAGAATTTTACATTTGGCCAAAAGCACAAGGGAACTATAAAATGATGAGCCTAATTTGTTTTTGCTTCATTTTGGGTTTTTGTTGTTGTTGCTGTTTTCACAGCCTAGTTCTAACAATAGTTCCAAAAGAAGTACTCTACAACATTTGAGAACTTCCTGCATTGTGGGAGTTAAGAGACCAGACTTCCAGGATGAATACTTTTAAAGGATTTAAAGAACACTTACTTTAAATTCAGGATTTTTTTTTATTTGTTTTCCTTTAAAAATAATGTACAATTTTATTGTAAAAGCTTATGTGGCAGTATTTATTTTAAAAATTCAGATCTTTTTCTTGTGATTTGGCTTTGAAAAATATTATTAAAATCAGGCTGTTTAGTTCTCTTTCTCTATTATTAGTAAGGTCTTATGTGATGGAGAATCCATTTCTTTTTTTTTTTCTTTCACTTTTTAACTCTAAGCTTTAATAGTGATAGTAATGATTTTTTATTTATCCCCCTTGTGGGGAAATGAAATTTTATTGCTCTGGAAGAAACTTAATTTTAAAAAACGACTAGGACAGAATTAAAATGAAATCAATTTTGTTCTTGATTGAACTGCACCGCTGCTTTGTGGTATACTAATAGCCGTCTGCCGATGATAAAAACAAAGTGATATAGCACAGTTCCATAGAGAGTGTCCTATTCAGCTCTCACCACAGGATACACACTTAACAGCATCAGTCATTTTATATCTATTTGACACTGATTAATTACTCTGATCTATTCTGGTATTATAGCCACAGACTTGGTACTTTAGTCAGACTTGAACAATTGAAGTGAGTGCAGCAGTGTGAACTATGTATTTATTACTGTGACCCTTCGTGCTATTTAATTAACATAAATAAGTGCTGTTTGCACCCCCGTTTTGAAATTAAGGTTATTACAGAAATAGTTATTTTACTGGTATTTCATTTTAAGACATGAAAATTACAGCATCAGCTTATAAGACAATGTTATAACTTCTTTAAAAAAATAAATTTTTTAATTTATTTTTGGCTGCGTTGGGTCTTCGTTGCTGTGCTCAGGCTTTCTCTAGTTGCGGCGAGCAGGGGCTACTCTTTGTTGGGGTGCACGGGCTTCTCATTGTGGTGACTTCTCTTGTTGCGAAGCACGGACTCTAGGCACTTGGGCTTCAGTAGTTGTGGCTCGCGGGCTCTAGAGCGCAGGCTCAGTAGTTGTGGCACACGGGCTTAGTTGCTCCGCAGCATGTGGGATCTTCCCGGACCATGGATCGAACCTGTGTCCCCTGCATTGGCAGGCGGATTCCCAACCACTGCGCCACCAGGGAAGTCCCTTAATGTTACAACTTTTTAATTATTCAGGTATTGTAATTTAACATTGGTGCTTAAAATTTTTTATTTTGTGAAAATTTAACAAAATTATCCACTGCCAGTTCATCTTGAGTTGGGCTGTATTTTAAATTAAGGGGTACAAAGACCACTTAAATATATTCTTTAAAGTTGAAATGCAGAATTAGATAACCTGCTTTACAGGCACCAGGGAACATTTCCATTTTGACCCTACGCTAAGGATTGAATAGGATAGTTACAAACTAGCCAACTTAACATTTTTTTTAACATGTCTAAAGCAACTTAAGGAGCAGCAGCCATTAGGGCACATACACTAAAAAGAAATATTTGCAACAAAACCTCATATACATCAAGAAAATCACTAAAGGTAAATGCTCAGAGGATTTCTTTTTAGATGGTGGTTAAACATTTGAAATATTAATAATACACATCACTACTGATAATCACTGAATTGCAAATCAAAGCAGATTCTGGTTGTTGTTTATCTAAATAACAAAGATGTTTTTATCATTTTCTTTCATTCTTTTTCTGTTGTTGCTTGGTTTCTAATAATGCTCAATATTGATGAAGATGGCAGGAGTGTAAAACTGGAACACACTTTATTCCTTTTTTTAAAAAGTATTCCACTTCTCATAATCCATCCTAAGGAATCGAGTGAAAATTTACTTTTTTAAAAAATCTTTGCTATTCTAAGCAGTGAAAGTAACGTTGTAATTTGCTTTTCTTTAAAGCATCTTTATAGAATTTTTTCATTTTTGTATAAACAAATCTTCAACCTTTTCCTTTTGGTTTCTGACTTTGGTTCCATACTAAAAAATTTTGTATTACTATATTTACATATTTCTCTTGACTCCTTTCCTCAGTGAGTTAAAATGCTCCGTTTACCATGTACTGAATCTCCATAATGGATCTTTTGGTTTCTCTACTATATTCTATTTATCTATGAATTTATTCCTAAGCCACCACATTTTAAAAACAGCTTTATTTTATATCTACATACAGTAAAAATTCACACATTTTAGGGCTTCCCTGGTGGCACAGTGGTTAAGAATCCGCCTGCCAATGCAGGGGACACAGGTTCGAGCCCTGGTCCGGGAAGATCCCACATGCTGCGGAGCAACTAAGCCTGTGCGCCACAACTACTGAGCCTGCACTCTAGAGCCCGTGAGCCACAGCTACTGAAGCCCGCGTGCCTAGAGCCCGTGCTCTGCAACAAGAGAAGCCACCTCAATGAGAAGCCCATGCACCACAACGAAGAGTAGCCCCCTCATCACAACTAAAGAAAGCCCATGTGACAACGAAGACCCAACGCAGCGCCCCCCAAAAAAATGTCCTCCTTCTAGAACTTGCAGTCTCTTAGAAAAAAAAAAATTCACACATTTTAATTGTACAGTTTAATGAATTTTGACAAATGTATACCCCACCCTAGTTAAGACATAGAATATTTATATCACTCTAAAAAGTTTCCTTGTTGATCCCCTCTGCAGGCAGTCATCCCCACTAGAGTTGGTCATCCCCAGCTTCAATTTCCAGACCAGGAGAACTACTGATCTGCCCTCTATCACTGTGTATTAGTATTACTAATAGTTAAGGCATTAGTATTCTTTTAGAATTTTATATCAAAGTTACTATACAGAATATACTCCAGTTTCTTTGCTTTTAGCATATTTTAAAAATTCATCTGTGTATCAGTAGTTTGTTTCTTTTTATTGCCAAGTAGTATTCCTTTGTACGGACTTATTGTAATTTACATATGCATCCACTTGCTGCTAGACTTTTGGATCGTTTTCAGTTAGGCGCCATTATGGATAAAATAGCTATGGACATACATGTAAAAGTTTTTGTGTGGGCATATGTTTTCATTTCTCCTGGGCAGATACCTAGGAGTGGGATTATTGAGTCTTATGGTAAATATATATTTAACTTTATAGGAAACTGGCATACTTCTTCACAGTGACTGTGCTTATTCAACATTCCTACCACTGTTGACGGTTCATTTGCTCCACATCTTTGTCAACACTTATATAAAAGGGCAGTCATTTTAAGTCATTCTATTACATGTATATGTAGTGACAGCTGTGTTTTTAATTTGCATTTGCCTTATGACTAATGATGTTGAGCATCTTCTCATATGTTTATTGATCATTTGTACATCTTTTTTTGGTGAGGTTTCTTTTAAAATATTTTGTTCAATTTTTGATTGGGTTGTCATCTTATTGAGTCATAAGGGTCTTTATATATATGCATACAAGTTCTTTGTCAGATGTATGTGGTGCTAATATTTTTATTCCAATTCCTAGTTTGTCTTTTCATTTTCTTAAGGTCTTTTGAAGTCTGTGCTTTTGTGTCCTAATTAAGAAATCTTTGCTATCTTAACATCAAAGTTTTTCCTTTATGGTTCCTCTAAAAATTTTTATAATTTTGTCAGTACATCTAGGCCTATAATCTATTTCACGTTGATTTTAAAAATAATAGTTCATCTTTTCCCAAATGTGTATTAGGTTGTCTCATCATCATTTCTTGAAAAGACTATGCTTTTCTCATTTAATTATCCTGGCTCTTTTGTCAAAAATTAATTGACCATATATGCGTAAGTCCATTTCTGAGCTTTATTTGTTCCATTAATCTGTGTCTCTTCTTATGCCAGTAAGACACCTTCTTTGTAAGGTGATATAAGTCCTACTTTATTCTTTTTCAAAATTGTTTTCACTATTCTAGATCCCTTAAATTCCATATAAATTTAAAAATCAACTTATTAATTTCTGGCAAAAAAAAAATCCTACTAGGATTTTGATAGGAATTGTGTTGAATCCATAGATTGCTCTGGGGAGAACTGACTTCTTAACAGTACTCTCATCCACAAGCAAAATGTATCTCCCCATTTACTTAGATCATCCTTAGCAGTGTTTCATAGTTTGATGTAACTAAATGTTACATATATGTTGTTATATTTATCTCAAGTATTGCATGCTTTTTCAATGCTATTGTAAATGCTATTGTGGTTTTTTTATTACAATTTGTAATTCTTCATTGCTCACATGTAAAAATGCAATTAATTTTTTGTATTGATCTTATATCCTGAGATTGCTAATCCTTTCAGTTCTAGTAGCTTTATTTTTTTTGAATATTGCTTAAGGATTTTCTATTTGTTAAGACCATATAGTCTGCAAATAAAGACTGTTTTACTTTTTTTCCCCCAGTCTGTATATTTTTTTCTTTCCCCACATCTTAATGCTGTGACTAGGACATCCAACAGAATACTAATTAGAGGTGGTCAGAATGAGCATCCTTACCTCAGTCCCAGTCTTAGGAAGAAAGCATTCAGTTTTTCACCATTAATAATGATGTTATCTATAGTTTCTCATAGATTTTCTTTATTGGGTTGAAGAAGATTCCTTCTATTCCTAGCTTGTTGAAAGTTGTTAGAAATTAATTTTGTCACAATTTTACTCAAAAAAAGAAATTAATTTTGTCAGATGCTTTTTCTACATTTGCTTGAGACAATCATGATTTTTCTCTTTTGTTCACAGGATATTTTTTTATTTCTTATGCAGCAGGTTCTTATTAGTTATCTATTTTATACATATTAGTGTATGTTCAAAAGATTTTTGAATCTTTTTTCATAAGTGATATTTACCTGTAGTTTTCTTCTAATAAATTTATCTTCTTTTACACTAATATGTATAAAATGGATAACTAATAAGAACCTGCTATATAAAAAAATAAATTAAATTCTAAAATTCAAAACAAAAAAAGTTATTTTAGTATCAGGATAATGCTGCCCTCAAAAGATGAGTTATGGAGTATTCCCTCCTTTATTTTTTGTACATTTGGTATTACTTTTCCTTAAATATTTGATAGAATTCCCCAACGAAGACCTTTGGGTCTGTCTTCTTTGTTTTCTAATATAAACATTTCAAGTTATCAGTTTTTCCTCTAGGCACTGTTTTAGCTATCGGCCACCTGTTTTTACATGTTGTGTTTCATAATCATTCAAATCGAAATGCTGTCTAATTTTCTTTTAGATTTTTATTTTGATTTATGGAATATTTAGAAGTCTGTTTAATTTCTAAATATTTTGGGCTTTTTCAAGTATCTTTCTGTTACTGATTTTTTATTTCATTAAGTTTTCGTCAGAGAACATATTCTGTATGATGTCTATATGTTTAAATGTATTAAGATTTGTTTTATGAACCAGTATATGATCCATCTTGGTTCTATAGATGTCAGCCAGGTCAGGTTGGTTAATAATGTTCAGGTCTTCCATATTCTTTCTGATTTTCTGTCTAGTTGTTATTATTATCAACAAAGGAGAGGCGAACTTTGCAGTGATGATTGTGGATATGTCTGTTTCTTCTTATGGTTCTGTCAGGTTTGCGTCATGCATTTTGAAGCTCTGTAATTATATGCACACAGAAGTTTATGATGTCTCATTTATGAATTGAACAACTTATCAATTCGAAATGTCTTTATCTCTGGTTATTTTTTTTTCCTTTAGTCAACTTTGTGTGAAAGTAATATAGCCATTCCAGCCTCTTTTTTTTTGTGATACGCGGGCCTCTCACTGTTGTGGCCTCTCCCGTTGCGGAGCACAGGCTCCGGACGCGCAGGCTCAGTGGCCATGGCTCACGGGCCCAGCTGCTCCGCGGCATGTGGATCTTCCCAGACCGGGTTACGAACCCGTGTCCCCTGCATCGGCAGGCGGACTCTCAACCACTGCGCCACCAGGGAAGCCCTCCAGCCTCTTTTTGATTAATGTTTATGTAGACTATCCCTCTCCTTACTATTACTTTTAACCTGTGACTTTATATTTTATTATTTCATTTTATCTCCTCCCTTGACTAATTAGCTATACACTTGGGTTTGTTTCTATAATGGTTGCTCTAGAGTTTCAAACATGCACCTGAAGCTTATCACAGACTAACATCAAATGATGTCATACCACTACATTTGTAGTTTTGACTCTTAAAACAATACTCTTCTGTTTA
Source organism: Pseudorca crassidens (assembly GCF_039906515.1). Lineage (NCBI taxonomy): Eukaryota > Metazoa > Chordata > Mammalia > Artiodactyla > Delphinidae > Pseudorca > Pseudorca crassidens. The sequence continues at coordinate 35,991,810 of NC_090304.1, read as the reverse complement.
CCCTCTCTGATCCTTTGTGCTATTTTTTTTTTTTTTTTTTTTTTTTTTTGCGGTACTCCGGCCTCCCACTGCCGTGGCCCCTCCCGTTGCAGAGCACAGGCTCCGGACGCGCAGGCCCAGCGGCCACAGCTCACAGGCCCAGCTGCTCCGCGGCATGCGGGATCTTCCCGGACCGGGACACGAACCCGCGTCCCCTGCATCGGCAGGCGGACTCCCAACCACTGCGCCACCAGGGAAGCCCCTTTGTGCTATTTTTATAAAAACATTTCACTTCCCCAAATGTTTTAAATCCCACAATACAGTGTTACTATTTTTGCTTTAAACAATTATCTATTAAATAAATTTTAAAAAGGAAAAAACGTATTTACCACATACTTACTATTTTCTAGCACTGTATTCCTTTGTGTAGATACAGGTTTCTTTTTGGTGTCATTTTCCTGCTGTCTGAAGAACTTCCTTTAACATTTCTTGTAGTGCAGGCCTCCTGGAAAAGAATTTCTTGCTTTTGTTTCTTTGAAAAAAGAATTTTTTTCTTATTTTTCATTTATTAAGGATTTTTGCTGGATATAGAATTTTTAACAGGTTTTCTTTCATCACTTCAAAGATGTGTCCAGCTGATGAAAATTTTGAGATCACTCTTTTCTATCTTCCCTTATATGTAATATGTCTTTTTTTCTCTGAATATTTTACAGATTATTCTTTTCATCACTGGTTTTCAGGAAGTTAAGATGTGCCTTGATGTGTTTTTGTTATTGTTGTAACTTTTTTTTTCCTGTTTATAGGCCTCAATTTGCAGCGCTTTAAAAATCTATCCATTTTAAAATGGATGTCAAACACTGGAAGCATTATTTTGCTGAATGTTTGGATTTTGGTTCCTTTCTTTTAAAAAGTATGTGAAGTTTGCTTTGGCAGGCAATTAAGTTATTTAAAGATTACCTTGATCTTTACAAGAAATGTTTTAAAGCTTTGTTAGAGAGCAGTGGTGTGGCCTTTACTCTTTGGGTGGTGTAATGCTAAAGCGTAATCTGGTGTCTCTAGTGAATCATCATAAGTGTTCAGCAGGTTCCTTCTATTCTGGCTGCTTGGAACTCAGACCTCCCAGCCTGTGTGAGCTCTGGGAATTGTTCGGCTAATTGCTCCCTAGGAGTTGTTCTTTGCTCAGAATCATGAAATTTTACCATATACAAACAGAGATCAGTATTTAGTTAAAGTCTCAAGAGAACTCAATGAAGATATATGGAACTCTTTCCCTGAAAATAACATTTGAAATTAGTTGTATCTCTTTTTTCCCCCGTAATAGTAGTACATATGTATTCTTAATTTCTGTTTTATGTCATATTGCATTGTGTAGAACATTCAAGAATAATGTTAAATAATGTAGTGATAGTGGTATTTTTGCTGTGTTCTCACTTTAATCTAAATGCTGCTGTGTTTGCTTTTTATCATATTTGCTCTCAGATTTTGATAAATATTCTTTCAATAAAGAAAGTTACACTTCTTATGTAGATAAGAGACTTTTTCTATGACTAGATGAAGTTTATTAGTAAAGGCCCATTTATCATTATATGGTAATTTGAGCATGTGTATGTCCTAAAATCCTGCAGTTTCCATCCTAGAGAACCTATTGTCTTATGGACACAACAGACATATATAACAGTAATCATAGCAGCATTATTTGTAATAAAAAAAACTAGAAATAATTTAATGGAAGAACAAATAAATAGCAGTCTATTAATACAGGATACATCTCTGTGAAGTGGAACTATTTTGAATAGGTAATGGTAACAAGAAATTAGAATCATGGTTACCACTGGAGGTTGGAGAAGTGATGTGATTGGAGGGACATAATACGGGGTTTCAGTGGTTTGTGTAAGATTCCAGCCTGATGTTGGGTCTGTGGAGATCATTTCATTATTTTTATCTCAAGTATACATTATCTGTCTTTTCATACATAGGAACTACTGTAGAGAAGCAACTAAATTAAGTAATTTACACTAAGACACATTGCTTATAAATAGGAAGGAATTAACAAGCCACTAATTTGTAAAATTCAACACTTGTTAACTTGTGTTGATAATTCAGTAACAGTAATTTAAACCTAATAACCAAGTTGGTAATTACTCTTTTCTGTCATATACTTATAAAACCAATAGCAGTTTATCATAGAGCAGCTACTCATTTCCAATTTTAGTATCAGTAAATGATAAGTTCAGGATATGACTGTTGGTATAAAATAACAATTTTTAAATGTTGGTAAAAAATAGAAACAAGAAAATATTGCCTTTATATTCAAAAATGGAAAATCTCTTAGATTTGTTGAAGATACTTATGACTTCTTCCCTAGGTTAATGTCTTAATGGTCAAGAAAACATGTCTTATAGCTTATTAAAGTTATAGAATAAAAATTATTATATAAAATTTAATATTAGTAAAATTTTTATAAAGTGGCTAAATGTTTTTACAAATAATGTCATAGAATAGTAAAATTTTGACTGTCTCATGTCCATTAAAGTGTATTAAAACTATAATAATCAATTTTCAGGTAGAGATAGGGAGGTACTAGACTGTTGTTGAAGAACATGGGCTCTGGAATCAAAACTGCCCTGCTTAACATCCTGGTTCTTCCCTAACTGGTGGTATGACCTTGGGCAAATTGCTTAGCCTTCCTGAACCTTGTTTCTCATCTGTAAAGTGAGGGAAACGTACTTAACCTCACAGAGATACTTTGTAATCATTAAGTGAGATAAATCACATAAAGGCTTTAGAATAGGGCTAGCACAAAATAAATGTTAAATAAATATTAGCAATTATTGTCTAATAATTAACCTGAACTTTCTACAAAGTTTGTAGAACTACCTCACAGGTAATCTTTGTCAGGCTATTGATGAGCTTGGCGTGTGATGTAGGTTTTTTTTCATTTTCTTAGTAATATAGAGGAATAGGTCAGATACAGAAGCCAAAGAAAGCCAGATGTACGTATTAACATAACACCCACACGTAAAATCACTGTTATATTAGGTTACATAGACTGCATCTTGGGCCACATTATTTTTTTCCATTACTCTAATTCCTTAATTTTGTATTAAACTATATAAGCCTTGCCTTTTTTACAGGCTGTGTAGAATGTATCAGTAATGGAATCTTTATACTCTGAAGTATAACTATGAGGTGGTTCTGCTGTGTTTTACTGTGTTATTTCAATATCATATTGAAAAGCATTCAGATTCTTTAGCCCTTAATGTGGGGGATTTGATTTGCAGCGTTTTTTAAAATAAGATATTGATTCAGTATTTTGATAGTTTTATATAGATTCCACAATCATTTTATATGGAGCCTCACTGTATCCATCCAGATTTTCAAAGCTATACCTGATAGTATTTGCTGTGATTTTACTCTTATTAAAGCAAGGAGTGGTGATCAGTTACAACTTAACAATCTTGTTTTTATTTTTAAATGGCTGTTGGTAAATAAATGAAAAAACTTAAATGAGAAGTATCTATAATCAGAAAAGCACATAGATATAATTCCATTTTGGAGTGAAACAAAATTTGGAGCATACAGGATAAGTTTTTAGGGAATCATTCTTTGCCTTGTATTTTTTGTGTTCATTCTTTTACCTGTGTAAGCTCTGTTTTACGTTTACGGTGTGAGTACCTTAAAGGCCAACAGCCTTGTCATGTGCCTCTATAAAATACACATGTAAATTTTCGCAGCTGTAATTTTCATTTCCCCAAAATGCCATTCACCAAGGGCTCTCTATATGTGTTTTCTCTTCCTTAAAAGCTGCTCCATGTACACTCGTTAAGGTAACCTTGACTTTAGTCCTCAGATAATTCATCCATCAATTCTTGTGAAGCTTTGCCTTTTACTGCCTTCCGACCATCCCCAATCCTCACCTCCAGCACACTTTAGACACATACCTGTTGTATAATTATTAATGTAGCTATTTCTCTTCACCCTTGACCATGAACTCTTTGAGGGCAGGGGCCATGTCTTTTTTTTTATGCCCAGGACACACCATAAGGGCTCATATTGAGGAGTCCAATAACACAGCCCCCAACCCTGCAGTGACCACTGTAGTTTTGCTTACTCTTTCACAAGCATTTGACACTTGTGCTGCGTAAGTTAGATCTGTTTTGTTCAAAAATTAAACGTAAAATTGCCCTAAAAAATTTTAAGTTAAAAAAAAATAGTGAAACATTTCACACCAAAAAAGAGCAATACTAGGTCTACTCTTACTTTTCTGCTACACTGTATTCCTTGAATTCTGAAACACACTTTTTGCCTTTCTTCTATAGGTGAAGCCTTGAAAGGAAAGATCACAGTGCACAAGAATAAGAAAGATCCACGGTCTCTCATTGTGACCCTCACATTGGATAATTCAACTCAAACTTATGGTCTCCAGTGAAAAGGCCACAAAAGCACTACTTTGCAGTTTTTGTTGTAGGGGAGGGATGGGGAGGGAGGGGAGGGAGGGTTTTATGTGAGCGCATGGATGATGGGTCCTTTCCTGAGCCTCCTCAGTAGGAGAGAAGAAGCATGGCAGGAATCTGAGGATGCAGCTAAGGAGGGCACTGCCTGATCCTGGTGATCCACCGCCATAATCACATTCTTGGAAGTCTGGTCAGTGAGATTTAACCAAATGTAACCCCTACATTGAGTTTGCCTGTATTGAAAGTCATTTAAATTGGCCTAAATTTGGAACAGAGATAGTCTTTTGTTGTTTTAAATAAGTTTCTTACTATAAATTTTAAATACTGGTAATTGATTAGTTATTTGGATGCTGTTTTATTAAACTAGTAACTGTGTACAAGGTATTACATATTTTATTGCAGATTTGCTTTCTGAGGAGTAGTTTTAATTGTATTTGCTAGAATATCAGGCTATAATACATTAAAAGAGCAAGCATAAGGGACTAAAATATGGAAACGAGACCACACAAATTGTATTTGAAGACAGCTTAGTTGATTGCCACATAATTCTGTTCTCATTTTTTAGCTTCTTCTCTCTTTGCAAATATTCTTGAGTCATATAGTTTTCTAGTATTGCCCAGGAAATCTAGTTTCAATGCATTTACCCTAGGTTTCATAAAAGTTTTTAAAGATTGGGATAAATATGTACTTATTTACTAATACTTTTTTCAAACTAGATTTATGTGCAAAGTTAAACATGTAACTGTTAATATACTTATATCACTATACAATTGTGTCATTTACAATTATTGACTCAGTTTGAAGCGCAGAACAGAAAACATTCAATTAAATGTATACAACAACCATTAGCATTATAAAGTGACATTTCAATATATTAAAGCCTTTTATAAAATCAGAAGCATTTAAAACAAGTCTTAACAAAGGAATCATTTTTAAGATAACGGAAATTTTAAGGAGAAGTGGGTCACATGCTTCTTTTCAGTTCACCAGCTGGTTCTTTTTCAAAACAAGACACACACAAGGCAGCATAGTTAAGTGTTGAGAAGCATGAGCTCTGGAGCCAGTTCAGGCCTTGGCTGCAGCTCTTACTTCCTGTGTAATCTTAGGTTCCTTAACCTCTCTCCCCCTCCATGAATGTTGCCAATTCATAAACTGATACATTTCAACTGTTGATACTTAGATCAGTGCCTGGCACATAGAAAACAGTCAGTACATGCTAGGTGATATTAATTATCATCATCATACAGACAGGGACCCCTTCCAAAGAATATATGACATCGACATTAGATCAGTTTGTGAATTGTCAGCCTCATCAAATACTACACTAGTATGTGTGTGGGAAGATTACAACAGAAATTAATATTTAATATAGGAAAAACTGTATCAAAAAGAAATTGTCTTTTGGTCTTTATTAGAAAATTAGACTTATAGCAATGGGAAGAATAACCCCTTCAAATTATGATATTTCAGATCTTAGTCTAAGTCTTCCTTCATAAGCATGATTTCTCTTGTCACTGGGCTAAACTAGTTAGCTTGTTTTCACCATGATTTGAATTCAGACCATTGCTGGAAATGTGTAGTGCTGATAATACAGCACAAAGTACTTTAAGTTTTTGTCTGGAGTGGCTTCACGTACAAATTTGAGCAGGGTGGGACGATAAAACAAAAATAAGCCCGTAAGATTTACCATTAAATTTTTAAAGTAACCAAAATTTACTTTTTTCTTTTTTATAAGTGCATAACAGATACTTTCTACTATTTAAAAGAGTACTTCTCAAAAATGATTTCTTATTAAAACTCTTGTTTGATTTTTAGAGGATTTTCACCCAGTGGCTCTACTGATTTTCTTCTATTGGTTATAAGTAGTCCAACCATAGTTAGTGGATCTCTGTTCTTTTCAGTTAGCCTTTCCAGGCTGGAACATGCTAATTTGTGTAACTAAACATCTTATGAGATGTGAGAGTCCAAATATTAACTCTTTGATTAGAATTTCAGCCATTAAACTGTTGTGGAAAGTAAGTACTTTATAGCCCTTACAGTGATAAATGCAATTTTCTTTCATGCTGTGGCAGATGGGCATTTATGGTTAGCAGTTTGCTCTGTCCCAAGGATCTTATTCCCATTAAGAAAATACATTTTTCTCCTATTTTCCTTTGTGAAAACTAACATTATAATTTTGTAATGTGTGGGGTTCGCACGATTAGTCATCTCTGAAAGAGCATTTTGAAAGGAATGTTCCAAGAAAACATCTGAGAATGTACAGTGGTTGCACAGTGAAGGTGGTTAATACGTAGCCTCAACTGCTAGGAACACACTTTAGAATGAATCAGAGAGCTGTCAGATAACTTTGAAATAATTTCTGTTTGGGGAGGAGGGTAAGGCTCCACAGAATTATTTGCTTTCTTATCACTTAGTCTAGATTAACAGTCTGGTTCACCTGTGTCTCGCAGCATTCTACCTGTCACTTCTTTTTTTTTTTTAAAGATTTGTTTATTATTTATTTATTTTACTTATTTTTTGGCTGCATCGGGTCTTAGTTGTGGCACGCGGGATCTTAGTTGAGGCGTGCCGGATCCTTCGTTGCGGCACGTGGGCTCTTGGTTGCAGTGTGCGGGCTTCTCTGTAGTTGTGACAAGCGGGTTTTCTCTTCTCTAGTTGTGGCACACAAGCTCCAGGGTGTGTGAGCTCTGTAGTTGTGGTGCGCGGGGTCCAGAGTACATGGGCTCTGTAGTTGGCAGCACACAGGCTGTCTAGTTGAGGCGCGCAAGCTCGGTAGTTGTGGCGTGCGGGCTTAGTTGCCCTGCGGCATGTGGGATCTTAGTTCTCTGACCAGGGATGGAACCCACCTCCCCTGCATTGTAAGGCTGATTCTTTACCACTGGACCACCAAGGAAGTCCCTACCTCTATCACTCCTTAAAAAGGAATATTTAGAATGTATTGTGTGACATTGCTGATTTGAGATCAGTCTAGACTAATCTCACCAATCAGGCTATCAAGTGGAGGAAGCAGGGTAACAGTACAGCTAAGATCATTCAACAGGAAAAATTAAAACAGGATGAGACGCCACTTGGCTTCCACTGGCCATTTGGTAAGCTTCTAGGCCATAACATACCCAAAACGTCCAGGTGTTCAGATTTTCCTGTGTAGTGGAATATCTCAAAAATATATATCAAGTATGCAGTACTGTCATAGAGTTTCAATCCATTATGAAAGGCAGGGTAAGTAAGATAGCTGAAGTCAAGCATTGTCTACCTCAGGGTCGGTAAACTACAGCTTCGGTCTCAATATTAAGTATCATTCTCACTACCTATCTTTTATGCTCACTCTCTTTAGTATCCTAATTCCAGTAATCCTGCAACTGCACCAAGACCAAAATCCACTGATACAGATCACATTTTCACTGTCCCTCACCTCTTCATGTGTACATTTCCCACTTTGCCCACCTTAAAATCCATAATCCATCATTATAAGCACTGTTCTGCATGTCTCCCCTGTGTCATCAGGTTTTCCCTTTACTGCTCTGTGATCAACATACAAATAGGCTATTATTTATCCTACGTTAAAAAAAATTTCAACTCCACTTCTCCCTCCTGCTGTTGTGTCACTATTCTAGCTTCCCCTTTACATTGAGACCACTCAGAAAGACTTGTTGATGTTCACTGTTTTGTCTCTTCCCATTATTTTTAAGTATACAGTATAATGAGTTTTGACAAATGTATGCATATAATCAGCATTCTATTAATACTTAGAACATTTCCTTCACAGCAGAAAGTTTTCGTGTGCCACTTTGCAGTCAATACTTAGCCCTACTCTCCTCCCTGGGCAAACACTAATCAGACTTCTATCAATATAAATTTGTTTTGCCTGGTTTAGAACTTCATATAAATGGAATCATGTAGTACGTACTCTTTCATTTCCAGCTTCTTTCAGCACAGTGTTTTTTGAGATTCATCCATGTTGATATGTGTCAGTAGTCTATTTTTTTATTACTGGATACTATTCCACTGTATAAATGGGATTCTGCTCATTTGTTTATCCATTCACCTGTTGTCGAACACTTAGACTGTTTCCAGGTTGAAGCTGTTATGAATAAAGCTGCTGTGAACATTTTTATAAAAATCTTTCTTGAGCCCACTCTCACCAGAACTTCTGCCTCCACAACTCCATTGCGACTACTCCAAGGTCACCAGTGAACTACATGTTGCTGATTCCAGTGACCAGTTCTCAGCCCTCGTTTTACTTGCCTTACTAGCAGTACTCAATGCCGATGATCCCTCTCCTGGAAACGCTGGGCTTGGCTTTCCCTCCTTCCTCCTTGGCCACTCTTCAGTTTCTTTTGTTGGCTTTCTCTTCACCTTCGACATGTTGGCACCTTGGTCCTGGGATCTCTTTTCTGTCCATCTTCCCTCCCTTGGTGATTTCATCAAGTCTTGTTTTTTTGTTTTTGTTTTTGTTTTTGTTTGCGGTATGCGGGCCTCTCACTGTTGTGGCCTCTCCCGTTGCGGAGCACAGGCTCTGGACGCGCAGGCTCAGCGGCTATGGCTCACAGACCCAGCCGCTCCACGGCATGTGGGATCTTCCCGGACCAAGGCACGAACCCGTGTCCCCTGCATCGGCAGGCGGACTCTCAACCACTGCGCCACCAGGGAAGCCCCTCATCAAGTCTTATGGTTTTAAATACCAATATCTAAATGTGTGTCTCCAGCCATCTTTCTTCCACTGCCGTCTGTATCCAGCTGCTCAGATGACGTCTCTAGGTGTCTCATGGGCATCTCAAAATTAACATTCAAAACTGAATTTCTGATCTTCCCCAAACCCTGCTGTCTTCCTCCATCTCAGTAATGGAACTTCATCTTTCAGCAGTAGCTCAGGCCAGAAAACTTGACCCCTTTCTTTCACTCCACATCCAAGCGGGGCAGCAAATCTTATAGAATACAAGATTCCTTCCTTCCTTCAAATTCCTTCCTTCCTTCAAAATACAGCCAGAACCAAAATAGATCTCACTACTTCCACTCCAGCCACGCTGGTCCAAACTGCTATCATCTTTCATCTCGATCACTGGTTCTCAAAATGTGGTCAACACACCCCTAGTGACTCCAAAAAAACCTCTTACAGGAAGTCCAGGAGATCAAAACCGTTTTTGCAATAGTACTAAGACAGTGTTTGCCTTTTTCACTGTATTAATATTTACCCTAATGGTGCGAAAGCAATTGTGGGTAAAATTGCTGGGCCCCTAGCACAAATCAAAGTACCAAACTATACTAGTAGTCACTGTATTCTTCACTACCACATGCTCTCATTAAAATGTCCTCATGAAGCTGTAAAAAATATTAATTTCATTAAATCTTGACCCTTGAGTACATGTCTTTTTAAATTCTATATGATACTAATAAAGCACTTTTATTGCATACTACAGTAACAATATTTGCAGGAAAAGCAGTTGTGTGATTGAGTTGTGGCTGAACCAGTCACCTTTTTCATAGAACATCATTTTTACTTGAAAGAATGACTAACAAACTATGACAGACATTGTCCTGCAAAAGAAAAAAGTGAACTTACCACTTCAAATAAGACAAGTGATAGAATTTGTTGCTAGTTTCAAGTTTTTAAGCTAAAATTAGAATTTTGGAAAACATTTATCTACCACCGTGAGCTTGAAGGCTTCCCAGTTCTTCCAGACTGAGATAAATGGTATAGGGAGGAAAACCTCTTTTTTCCTCTACCATTTTAAGTTCTCAACTGAGACTTCTGTAACAAAAGACAGATTAACAAGAGGAAAGCATATGAATGTATTTAATACAAGTTTTTATGAGACACACAAGCCTTCATAAGGAAGTAAATGAAGACCTTAAGAAACAATTAAACCTGAGTGTTTTTATGTTAGGTTTGATAAAGAGTGGGAAGCCTTGGGAAGATGTAGTAGGACAAAGGTGAGCTGAATTTAGTAAACAGGGAAACAGCAAGGCCCGATTGTTGGATTCTTCCGGGCAGCCCTGTGCCTTCGGAGATAAGGATGTGCCTTTCTTCTGGGTACAGGGAGGGCACCTATCACATGATGGTTTTATGACCTGCTTCAGGGGAAGGTCAGGAGGTCCTTCCTGAAGGTGGAAGAAATAAGAACAAATCAATGTTTATTCTCATAGCCTCTGTTGAGCACTGTGGGTTCACCTGTTTGCTGAGAAGCAACAGGTCATAAGCAGACTAACAAAATAGAAAAGAAAAGAAAGAAAGAATCTTCCTTCACCTGCCATTTCTCAGATTTTTTCAGCTTGAAATATTCACTATGCCAAGGTGCCATATCTGGAGGCAGCGTGTTCTGAACCTGGACAGTGGTATAATGACTGATTTTTGACACTGTGTAATGAAATGTGTCAACATTTGGAAGATCTGCATAATTCAGTGAACTAATATTCCCCACTCACCAAATTGCATAATGCTAATAATATCCATTCAAGGGGCAAGATAAACTACTTGTCATGTTTGGGTTTAGTATTGAAGATTATCTATGTGAGGCCATATTTTCTTCATATACCTCAACCAAAACAACATTTCATAGCAGGCTGAATGCAGAAGCCACTATGATAATCCAGCTATGTTATTCTAAACCAGATAATAGAGATTTGTAAACATGCTAAACAACACCACTCTTGTCACTAAATATTGTTTTGAAAAATACAGTTATTTTCATTAAAAAGTGTTATTTCTGTGTGTGGGTTTATTATTCAGTGAATTAATCCAGGACTATAAATGTTTCTCAGTTTTAATTTCTAATATAATAGCTAGCAGTAGATGTAATCCACATAAACAAAAGCTCTCTGGGGTCCTTAATAATTTTTAAGAATGTAAGACCCTCCTGTTTTTTTCTGATTTTGACCCACCGCACCCTGCCCCTATCTGTTCTCAATACATCAGCTGAAGTAATTCTCTCAGGACGTAAATCAGATTGTTATTCCTTTACTCGAAACACTCCCAAGAAGCTTCTCATCTCCCTCAGAATAAAAGCATAAGTCCTTACATTCACCTGCAAAGCCCTACACAGCCTCACATCCCATCACTTACTTCTCTGAAGCATTCCCTACTGCTCCCCCATGGACCCACCTCCAGCCACCCTGGCCTTGCCCTCCTTCCTCACCCTTGTTCTCACGCTGGAAGGCACACTTCTGGCTGAGGCTCTTCCTTCTGCCTAAAAAGCTCTGCTCCCCAGTTTGTCCCCTGACTTATTCCCTTGTCTCCTTCAGGTCTGGCCTCAAAAGTCAGTTTCTCAACGAGACTTCTCTGGCCAGCCAATTTAAAGTTGTACAACCCACACTCACGCTCCCAATCCCCTCCCCCTCTTTTATTTTTCTCTTGGCTCTTATTGCCATCTAATATACTATTTTACCAATTTATCTTCTTTATTTTCTTTCTCCCTCCACTAGAATGTAAGCTCCAGGAGGACAGGGATTTTTGTCCGTTTTATTAACTGCTGTATTGTGCCCTGGCACATAGTAGGACCTCAGTAATTATCTGTTGGATTAAAAAATGAATGCAGGGAATTCCCTGGTGGTCCAATGGTTAAGACTTGGCGCTTTCACTGCTGAGGCCCAGGTTCAATTCCTGGTCAGGGAACAAAGATCCCGCGAGCCACACGGCCAAGAAAAAAAAGAAGAATGCAGCATTTACTGGCCAGTCATCTAAGACTGGTGGTTTGCTACAATTAACCAATGATACAATGCTGGTTTATCCTAATTATTATCTATGAATTATTTTTGCCTTTCTGAGTTAGGAAACTTCTTGCATATCAGTTGTACATATTTAAATGTTTCTGTTTTTTCACCCACCCTGATGTTTTAAAATTTCAGAGCCTAAGACTATCATATGGTTTGGAGCCCACAGAAGAACCCTGGGTTTGCATAGGGATGAGTCATTTAGTTGACATATACACATTTACATAGTTTTTAATTGACTTGCATGTTCATCCTTTGCAAAAAGTACATAATTTTGTATATTTCAGAATTGTCAAAGACTAATTCTGCTGTTTGGTAAGTGTGTGGAAACTGCAGAGATACAGTTTAAACTTCTTTTAAAAGATCAAATTATTTCTAAAACAATGCTGTTTTCCTTATTTATGAATTAGTAGATACGGAAACAAGGACAAAATTATGAGTCACTCTCAAAATCTCTTCAATGCACGGCTACATAAACTAATAACATTCATAATAGGAATATTTTAGCTAATGAGAAATCTTGACCATAAATTTTCAAAATCTTACAGAGTTTTATAACAACAGTGACAGCAAGGATTTTTTCAAGTCATGTTTTTGTCTCCATCTCTATCCTAAAGGATGTTGAAAGAACAAAATGTCTTGTGTGGTTTAAGCAGTGCCTTTGGAATGTTTTCTGAAAGCAAACAGCACATTTTTCCCCGTCGGTGACTGGAGCAGAGACCACATGAACGTGAATGTAGCCCCAGGTCATTCTTTCATTAGTGTGTGTGTGTGTCTCCAGTGACCCTCCTGCTGGGAACCCTAATAGGATTTCTTCCCCTTACACCTTTGTCTGCCCTGGCTTCTCACACTGTTCTATGGTGTTTGGTTTAATGAGGCAACTCCTGTGATTAGGGGGGCGGGGGGGGGGAGCCTTTTTCCTTAAATAGATACAAGGATAGCTGAGGGAATTCAAAATTATGTTCTGTGTTTCTTACCATTATATGTGACCCAGCATTTGATGACAGACCTGAGTATGCTGAACCAGGAAGATGACAGTAGTCACTTAATCTCAGGTCTCAGCCATGGCTGGGCAGGTTGCATGTCACAGAAGAGGCTCCATCTAGCCTTCATAATGTGGAAAGACAGAAGACACTACCTGGGAGTGGAAAGGGGTGGGTGCAGAAAAGCAGAGGAGAAAGTAGGAACACTAACATTTTTCTGATGAAGTAAGAACTTGAAATACAATCTAGTGTCGATGGGATAAGCAATAAAATCTATGTGTAAGATGTCTGAAGTAACCAATTATGAAAATTGGAAGGGTAATAGATGCTGGGAAGGTTAGGATAGTATAAGTAAGTAAAACCCTCTTCTGCTGTAGAGAAAGGTAATAACAGATACTTCCTAAAATGGATGTATCAAAAATAGAGTTATAAATACATTATTTAAGGATTTAAAGGTGACGGCAAGAAAAATTTAGAACAAATTGTTTAACAAATTAAAAGAGGTTGGTTCTGGGGAGGAGGAGTGGGGTTGAAGAGGACTGGGAAAAGGGAATCTTGTTTTATTATTATGATCTCTTACAGTCTTTGATTTGATGACCAAGTGTGTATGTGTAAATACATACATATACATACATATCTGCTAGGTAATAAAGGTAAAACATTTGAAATTGAGCCACAACTAGTGACTTCTCTGATCGTCCATGGAGAGGTGGAGCATGTCTGGGATGTCCGGCTCGGGTCTGATTCAGTACATCAGCTCCGGCTGTGAGCCTTGTTCAGATGTAAATGATGCGCAGAGGCTTCGAAAGCCTGCACTGATCCTGGTGTCTCAGCCTTGACGGTGAGATTTGGATGAAAGACAAGTAAAAAAGGCTCATGATAGTAAAGAGCATTACTAAGTGCAACCTCAAAAAACTGAGTTATTTGCACATCCTTCGGATGGCCTAGAAAAATTATGGACACAGAATTATGGACACAAAGTAGCTCTGGGGAGCAGGGAGACCCTTTCTCGGCCTCAGCTCTGTATCAGGTCCCACTTGGGAAAGAGAAATCTTGACTTTATGCTTGCTGCTTATGCTGGAGGTGGAAGAGAAACATAACTCTTCAGAGCTCGTTAGTCCAGAAATTTCCTTATTTTTTCCTGCTGGTGGTTTTAACCACTTGTTCCCAAATGCAGGTCCACGTGCCCTGGGGAGCTTTATTTAAAATGCAGATCCCTGGACATCACCCTGGAGATTCTCATGCTGTAGGTCTTGAGGAGCACTTGGGGATCTGTAGCGATTCTGATGTGCAGCCAGGTGTGAGAACAACTGCTTTAATCCAGTCTAGTTATGTAACCCTCACAAACCACCTGGAGAAATAGAAGATCAAAGTTCAAAGACATTGAGTCATTTTCTCAAAATTGCACTTACAGTGAAGTTAGTATTTTAAGCATATGTGTCTGCTGTGGTGTGCTGGTAAATGTTTAACAGCCAGTTCTACAAAAACAGACCTCCTCCCCTTCAAAAGAGCTCCGATTTGGAGCCCTTGACAAATTTTGGTGGTGTAAATACTCTTCCCATGGCTGACTTCAAGCTACCAACATGATGTCACTGAACTTGGAGGTGGGAAGAGATGCTTAAGAGATCCTAGATATTTTCACCATGTGGACACAACCTTAACATCAAGGACTTACTGTAAAAAATATATTTATCTACTTTAAATATAGCAGTATGTACATGGTAATCCCAAACTCCCAATGTATCCCTCCCTACCATTGAGATTGGTATAGTGTAGGTCCTAAGAAGTGCTGAGGGAAAGAGACCTGATAACCCTGACCCAAAGTTTCCTTTTTTGTTTAACAGCATTCAGCTGATCCTGCAGAATCAGTGTTCCTTAGAATCCACTTGGGGACAAGCTGTGCATTTGGAGAAATTCTAGCAAATTGATTAAAGCACAGACTCTGGAGACAGACCACTTGAGTTTGAATCCTGACTCCACCATTAACTAGTTGTGGGTCCTTGGGCAAATATAACCTTCTTGTCTCGGCTTCCTCAGCCATAAAATAGGTATAATAATACAAGCACACCTTGGAGATATTGTGGGCTTGGTTCCATACCACTGCAATAAAGTAAGTCATATGAATATTTTGGTTTCCTAGTGCATAAAAAAGTTATGTTTACACCATACTGTAGTCTATTAAGTGTGCAATAGTATTATGTCTTAAAAAATGTATATACCTTGATTTAAAAATACTTTATTGCTAAAAAATGCTAACCATTCTCTGAGCCTTCAGTAAGTTATAGGGGTAATATCAAAAGTCAGTGCTCACAGATCACTATAACAAATATAATAATAATGAAAAAGCTTGAAATGTTGTGAGAATTACCGAAATGTGACACAGAGACACAAAGGAAACAAATGCTCTTGGTAAAATGGTGCCGATAGACTTCCTCAACACAGGTTACCCCGAACCTTCAATTTGTAAAAAAAAATGCAATCTCTTCGAAGTGCACTAAAGTGAAGTGCACTAACATAAGGTCTACCTGTAATACCTATTTCATGTGGTCGTTGCAAAGAGTAAATGAGTGAACGCACATGTAAAGTGCTTAGGGCAATGCCAGGCATCTAAAAAGCGATATGTAAATGCTTTTAGTGTCATGTTATTCTCATACCACTAGGCTTCCAGCCCAATCATTCCAGTCTCCCCAGCTCTCAGGTTTCCTGTCAAGCAATCTGGAAGAAGGCAAAGGGATGGGAAGGAAGGGTCTCTTGACATTCTTTTCTGACATCAAATCATCTCTAGCCACACTAGAGGGATATATGATTTGCCATTTTCTTCCCAGAACCTGCCAACTGGGACTGTGATTTTAGATGTACATGTATTTAAATAAAAATGCCCTTAACTAGAAACCATTTAGATATCCCATGACATTGGTTACAGAGAACTTTTCCCTTGCATTAGAAAGAATACTAGTGAGTTTGTACTAGGCCTCTTCCTTCTGAGTCAGCATCATCAGGAGCAGGAATTGTCACCCTTCACAGAAGACTGGTTCCAGGTTCCGACCTTCCGTAGCTATCTCACATCCGTCGCTTCTTCCCAGTCAGGTGAAGGGCATGAACCCTTCCATTTTTTTGCCTTCTTGCCAACTTAGCTGATTGTATTCTGCTCAGTAAAGGGGATGGTGGTGAGGTAACAGCATACAGAATTCCATAAGAGTTGGCTTAAGAGAAGCTAGCAGTGACTTCATCCTAGTTTTGTGAAAATCTGATTTTATTTGAAAAAGAGTGTGTTGAGGTTAAGAGCATGAAGAAGTCATTCAAAAAATATATATCTAAAAGACCAACAAACAAAAATATTTCTAACCTCACTAGTAATCAAAGAAATGTAATAAAGTTAAGATGTCCTATTTCTTCTATCAGAGCAAAGATTTTTTTTTAATTATTAAAACCTAGTAGTGGCAAAAGTGAGGAAATAAGCACTTGATTGCACTGTTATTCGGAGTATACAACCTTTTTGGAATAATATTAGATAATATGCCTCAAGATTCGAAATGCATATGCACTTTGCCATAGCAATTTGACTTTAGAAATTTATCACAAGAAGGAATTGGACATGTAAACAAAAGTGTATGTTCAGAGAGGTTCAAAATGGCTCATAATAATAAAAAACTGGAAAGCATACTAATTATCTATGTAATAGATTGAATGGTTGGTCTTCTTCACCCCAATCTGCACATGTCTTCATTGTAAGCAAAGTTTAGACTTGGCCATGTGGTAAGTTTTGGTCAGTGGTACGTGGGCAGAAGTGACATTAAGCCTAAACTTTAAGAGACTTCAAGTGTTTCTGCTTTCCCTCCTGTGTTTTTGTATTCTCCCTAGCATGCCTCAGTTGGCTCTTTGGCCCCAGAAAGAGGATGAGAGACACATGGAGAAGAGCCATCTTTGCCAGCCTATAGATAGAGCAGCTAGGCCAGGCTAGCTCAGCCAAACTCCAGCCAACCTGCAGACATGTGATATATGTATGGAATTTATATAGAATATGTATAATTTATATAGAATATGCATATTGCTTAAAATTGTTTTAAGCCACTGAGTTTGGGGATGATTTGTTATGTAGCAGTAGTTAACCAATACAGACCATCAATAGACTGTTAAATGTTATTATATGGTAAACCATACTACAAAACTGTTATAAATGGTGATATGATCTATATTTACTGACATGAAAAGATGTCTATTCAATATTGTTAAGTGAAAGAAATAAGATTTCAGAACACTATCTAGGCACAATTACACGCACATACATAGATGTAAGAAAGGATGTTTTGCAGTGCTGACTTCTCAGGGGGACAGTCAGGAATCAGGAAAAAATTGTTTTTCTTTTCTCTATAGTTTTGTTTATTGTTTGATTTTATTTTTCAAAGAGCATCCACCTGTTTTGTAGTTGGAAATAGGGTAATGGCAATAATTATCATACGTACTGAGAGAACAAAAAGATGAGCCTTTGTAGAATAAAGAGAAATGCAGTTAGAGAGGAAAAGAGGAGCCCAGATTACATGCAGCCTTGAAAGGTGGCTAGAGTTCAGATTTGATGTATAAAGAATTAGAAGTAGACGTAATAATAGTTAGCATTGATTATTGCTTATGCTAAGTATGCCAGTAAGTGTACTGTCTCACTTGGTCCTCATAGCAATCTTATGAGGTCAGAGTTTTAACTTTTCTTACTTTACAGAAAAAGAAACTGAGGTTCAGAGAGGGTAAATACTTTGCTGTGGCTCACACAGCTTGGATCTGAACCCAAGTCTGTGTCCAGAGCTCATCTTCTCTCCAGTATACACGCTTATTCTCACTGCATGGCTTTGAGTGGAAGGAGGACATGGAGGAGTGACCAGGAAGCACCAGGTATGGAATCCAAATACCCGAGGGACTGTGGGTAAAGGATAAGTAGAGAATGTTAGAGGATAGGTCACAGAATCAGCCAGAATGACAGGTCAGATCCTACCGCTGCAGTTAGGAGCTGAGTAATTGCGCACCAGTCACTTAGGCCCCTCCAGCTCTGGCTCTATCCTTCCATGAAAACATAGAATAAATAATAAATGCCTTCTTCCTGCTCACAGGAATTACTTCAGTGCCTGGCATAGAAGACACCAATAAGTGATTGCTAATATTTTAACATAAGTAAAGGCACTTTGGAAACTGTAAAATGCCAGTCAGATACTAATAGTTGCTATCTGTAATTTGAACGATCACAATAGTTAAAGGAAATTGATCAGGTCGGCTGAGGCGAGATCGGAGTCGCCTGAGAGACGGCTCGCCTGACCTGTGAGTGTCCTGATGGGCTCGGCGACGGGCTGGCAGTGGGGATGCCTGTCAGGCAGGGGAGACATTCCAGTGGAAGAATCCACAAGAATTGGCAACTGGCCGGTAACTGAAGATGCATGAATGTGACAAGTTTAAAAGGCTGCCAAGGTTTCAAACCTGGAAAAATAGTGATGATCTTGATGAAGAAAGCTTCATTCTCAGTTTGTGGGAAATGTTTGAAAAGTCAGGGAAAAACTCTCTGTGAAGGATTTGTTCACTCATTCATTCATTCACAAATACGTATGGAGCAGTTGCCATGTGCCCGGCACTGTAGTGTACCCAAGCAGATTACGGTGTGTGGTAAGGGCGGCGGGGGACAAATATTAAACAAGCACACAAATCAGTGTAAAATATGCCTCTGATACAGGGGGTGATGGAAGCACAGAGCTGGAAAATGTTTCCTGAGAAAGTGATGATTCAGCTGAGATCTGAAGGAGAGTAGAAACGTGAACAGAGTTTAGCTCAGGCTGTTACTTTGTAGATGCACAGATCAGCTGTCCCAGAGGCCATTTACATCTTGCCGTGTAAATCAGAGGTTCTCAAACTTGAGTGTGCACTTGAATCATGCTGAGGGCTTCTTAATACACCAGCTTCTGCGCCTTCCCCTCAAAATTTCTGATTCCGTGGGTCTGGGTGGGGCCTGAACACGTGTGCATATCTAACAAATTCCCAGGTGATGGTGCTGCTGCTGATCTGGGGGCCACCCTTTGAGAACCGCGACGCTAAGTGAACAGCCACACCACCTCTTGCCAATTCATAGTTCAAAACATGAGCAACTTCTAACAAATGTTTCCCAGGTTGCTCACCACAAAAATCAATTTCCAAAGTCTTGGGGTTGAAATGTTTTTACACCAGGTTGAGCGTTAACATTACATGTTCAACCTTTCTCTTTACTGAAAAAAAATAAACAAAAAAACACGGCTGTAATCGTAGAATCACCCTGCAGTTAGCTCTGGGTGAACAAATGTCAAAGCCCTGCAAACAACTCTAATGGAATCTTTGAAGGGAGAAGATGAGTGCCTGGCCTCTGAGACCGTCCTGAGAGGCAGAGGGCTGTTTGAGTGCAGAGCCAGACAAGGCACGTGCTGGGGGGAGTGGGCTGGTTTGGGATGATCCTGTAATTGACGGCATAGGAGTTGTGTTCCTTGGAGGTTGGGAAAAGGGGAGCCTGCCAGCCACCAGCTACTAATATATTTTAATACTTAACAAAAAAAAAACAGTCTTTAAGATTACACAAGTCATGCACAACTATGTCACCTTTCTGAAGAAACCAGAGCAGTAAAGATAAGGCCTCTCCAACACTGATTCTCCTCTCCCTTTCCCCAGAACTAATTTATATTGTCAATTTGGCATTTATGTTGCCAGGCTCTCTTCTATACAGTTTCTATGGGAACAATTGATTGCTGTTTCCTGTGATGGTATCATACTCTCTTGTTTCACAACTTATCCTTTTTTCACCCATGGGTATGTGCTATGGATTTTTCCATGTCAGTACATATCTCCACCAGACTCTTCTTAATTTTTGCATATTACTGCATAACAGAACAAATGAGGTTTATTTATAGACCAGCATTGAAGTGGCTTCCTCTCCTTCCATTTTTTGTTGTTGTTTTGTCTTGTTTTTCAATGATGACAAACAGTGCCCGAGTCACCATTCTTTATGTGCCTCCCTATAGGCAGGTGTGGGTGTTCCTCTAAGGGACAGATTGGGAAAGAGAACCACTGAGTCCCAGTATTTGAAGGTTTTTTTAACCTTTTAACAGATACTGCCAAGCTGCCTCCCCCTCCCACTAACAGGGTCACTGCTTTTCCCTTCAGCAGGCTGCTTATGTCACCAGGTCTCACACAGTCCCATGAAAGCAGCTCTTCTAGCTTCTGCCTGTCCTGGAGGGCTCAGACCCGAGTCTGTGGGACCAGGCTGAGGATCCAGAGCTGAGCAGACACACACCCCCTCACCTCCCCAACCCCGTTTTCCCCCTTCAACTCCAGCCACATTTCAGGATTAGGAAGCCCAGCTCATCCATTCATCACATGGATAGCTGAATCCCATTTTTAGACTTTAGCTGAGACCTCTGGTGTACGTGACAGATAAAGTTGCCCCAGGAATTTCACTATTGCTGAGCCTGCACTTGAGAAAGAATCATTTTCACTGGGCCTGAGAGATAGCGCAGCGGTTCTCATTCATTCTGAGGACTTAGCCCTTGTGGCCCCAAAGACTTCCTGGCATCCCTCCTCCAGGCAAGTCGAGAGCTCTTTTTGATCTTCAGACAGAGGCCTGCGGCGGATCTGACTCCTGTCTGATTCGGTTGCAGCCATTTATAGTGCTGCCGCGCCCATCAGACTGGCTGAATCTTGAGAATAGATGATCCTGCCTGCCTTTAAATTCCCAGTTCACTGCCTGGCGCTTTTAGGCACACAGAAAATGTTTGTCCAGTGATTGAATGAGGCAATGAGACATTGAGACCTTCTGGAAAGCGGAACTATCACTAGCAGATGGGTTCAAGCACAAACCGGCTTGGCAAGGCAGGTAACACGGAGGCCTCTCAGCGCGCGCCCTGGGTGATGTTTGTCCCTTTCTCGAGGCTGTGTGCTCATGACAACAAAGACTCCTCCCTGCTTACTACTGTATCCCCATACCTAGAACAGAGCTTGGGACAGATGGGCCCTCCATCCGTATTTATTGAACAAATGAACGAACTCCAGGTATATTTCCATCTGTCTTCTCTTTAGAGACACTAACTAGCTTGATTTTCTGGTTTTCTTCCCCTCCTGGGTAGGAGGGCATGGAGCTAATATTTCTTCCCCCATCCTAACATGATGGTGTATTGCAGATGCATTTTTGCAGATGTAAGCTTGAACCTCAATGTAGGTAAACCAGAAGTACACCCCGGAGAGCTGTCAACCAGAGTCACAGTGAGCCATCACCCAGAGTCACAGTGAGCCATCACCCAGAGTCACAGTGAGCCGTCACCCAGAGTCACAGTGAGCCATCACCCAGAGTCACAGTGAGCCGTCACCCAGAGTCACAGTGAGCCGTCACCCAGAGTCACAGTGAGCCGTCACCCAGAGTCACAGTGAGGCATCACCCAGAGTCACAGTGAGCTGTAACCCAGAGTCACAGTGCTACAGATGGGCTGAGGGCAGATGAGAATTTGGTCAGTGAACTGAAACTGTAGGGCAGAAGGTAGAGGGTATTATGCTATATATATATATTTTTTTTTTTTGATGTAGTGCTTTTGTAAGAAGTGGCCCATGTACCCAGAGAATGATGAAGATAATGTAAAAATCACTACAGATCCTGCACTCCTAAGGCAGCCACTGTTAACATGATGATGAACATCCTTGCAGGAATGTGTCTAGGCACATGCACGCCCGTGTGTGTGCATGTGTTAGGTTATGTTTAGCTAACAATGACGGGCAACCAAAATAACGATGATGGAAACGTGATAGCAGCTCATTTCTCTCTCACCTGCAAGTCTGGGTGGGTGGTTGGGGACTGGCAAGGTTCTCCCTGGTGTCAGCCATCCAGTCTTATGCTATCTTGTCATTATATTGTATATGGCCTCCACCTCATGGTCCAAAGGACAGCATCTGCATTCTAGAAAGCAGAAGGAGGAAGGAACAAAAGAGAGAGAGGTTGAGAGAGAGAGAGAGAAATGCCAAAGGAATACACAATATTTCTGCTTATATCCAGTTGGCCGGAACTAAGGTACATGGCCATACCCAGCTGCAGGGGACTTTGGGAAATGTAGTCCTTGTTATAGCAGCCATGTGCCCAACTAGAAATCCTGTTACCATGAAAGAATGGAGAAATGGATATCCAGGGGTATCTGGCAGTCTCTGTCATAATGTTTATGCAACATTACTTAACAGGATCACAGAGACGGTAGAATATAGATTACAGGCTCTGAAGATGACTGGGCTGAAATCTGGCTTCACCACTTACTTTTCAGTTTACTTGTTTATAAATTAGGGATCATAACAGAATAAACCTATTTCATAGGACCAATGTGAGGATTGAATGAGCTAATGTATGTAAAAGGGCTAATGTATGTAAAAGGGCTTAGCATGGTACCTGACAGTAAGCTCTCAGCACGAGTTATTAATTAATCTCCTGCTTTTTCTTTTTAACGCTCACCAATATAATATGGATAAGGTTCTGTGTCATCACCTGTAAATCTCCTTATATTATCCTTTTCAGTAGCTGCACAGGATTTCATTATGTGGCGAGAACATAATTTATTTAACTAGTCCCTCATTGATCACCATCTTAGGTTGTTCTTAATTTTTTGCGTTTATCAACAGTTCTTGGATCCACATCATTTTGTACTTGCATGAATATCTCCTTAAAGTAAATTCCTAGATGTGGGATAGATGGGTCAAACTTAACGCATATTTTAAATGTATTGACATGTCGCCAAATGTGGGTATCATTAACAGGTGATTTCTGAGGACACTGGAGTATTCCATTTTGACCACAAATTTTTGAGCACCTACTACATGCTGAGCCTTTTGCTAGTTGCTACAGAGAGCCCAGAGGTAAATAAAGCATGCCCTGCCATCGGCAAGGAAGTAACCAATCAGGATTTGTGGATAGGAAATTCAGGATGCTACGAGTGCTGGTGACCCAGGGCTTGAGAAGGTCTCCCTAGGGAAGTGCTATTTCACCTTGAACCTGAGGCCCAACACATGTGTGGGTGTGGTGGGAAGGGGAGAATTGGAGAAGGAGAGCATGTTCTAGTGGAGAAGGAATGTGGGTTGAACAGTATAATGTAGAGGTGAAAAGCATGCATTCTACAGCTAGAGTGTCTTGGTCCAAGTCATGGCTCAGCCACTTATCACCTGAGAAAGACCTCTATGCCTCAGTTTCCTCATCTTTACAATAGAGATGATAGTAATAGTAGGGTGGTTACGAAGATTGAATAAGTAATGCACAGCAGTACTTAGAAGAGCTCCTGGCTGATAGAAAGCACACTGTGTCCGTTATTATTAATACTTTCATCCCACCTTTGCTTAAAAGTCTTAACCCAAGACTGTGAGAGTTCCAGCAGTCAGCACCAAAGCCCCCTCTTCATTTTCCCCAATGTTGAACTCATCCATTCAACAAATATTACTGAACACCTCTAAGGGAGATGGTGTAAGCAAAATACTCCCAGACACAGTCTTCAAGGAACAAACTGTTTGGTGGTGAAGATATTTTAAATGAAAAATCCCATACAAACAGAAGCCCAGTTAGCTACAAAGCAATCTGTGCTGTTTCGAGAAGCACGGGGTGATCTGTAAGAGCCTGTCAGGGGCTTTTCCAGTGAGGATGTGACAAAATGACAAAGAAACCAAGACCAGGGGGTTGGGGAGGCTTCAGCCAAGTGGAGGGGTGAGGGGAGAGAATAGACCAGGCAGAGGGAGAGCTTATGGAAAGACCTTGAGGAGGGATGTCTAGCACATCAGAGGAAATAAGTAATTTTTTATTATTAAAAATTATAAATAATTTATAATAATTATTATAAATAATTTATAATAATTATTATAAATAATTATAATAATTATTGTAATTATTTATAGGGGGAGGGTGGGGTGGAGGGAGTGAGGGTAATGGGCAGAGCGAGTGGGGGGAGAGGTCAAGGGTGAAGTGCAGAAGTAATCAGGGCTGGGTCACGTGGGGTCTCCAGCTCTCAGACAGAGGCGATCCCTGGACTCTAACGGTGAGTATGGAGACTGAGTCCCCTCACGAACAAGTTTGTAGCCCCTCCAAGGTCTTAATTCCTGCCAGCCGAAAGGTACCTCCTGTCCAGTAGTTCCTCAAAACTTTTCTTGCCCTTGGCTCCCAAAGAATCCTGAGACTCAGCAGAAAAGTTCTCCACACCAGCACTTTTTCAGGAAAAAAAAAAGAGCATTTAATGAACACCTATTATGGGCCAAGGAATGCCCTGAGCCTTTTACCCATCTTACCTCATTTACTGCCCAACAATCTGCAAGATAAGTAGTATTACCACGAAAACAGAGACTCAGCGTAAGTAACTTGTCCGAAGTCACACAGCTATCAAATAGTAGAGTCAGGTTTCTGAAGGCAAAGTCATGATTATTGACTCTGTGTTGCTGTGACCATGAGGCAGGCATGGCCTGTTTCACACCAGCTTCTTAAGAGTCTCAGGAAGCCACTTCCCTGTGCAGTGTGATACATTTTCAGGCAGCAGTGAGCTGAAAATTACAGGAACCTCTCTTCAACCAATTGTAGAGTTCATTAAGCTGCAGGGAGCTCTTACTATCTTCAGATATTTCAAGGCAGCTCTCTGCTCCAGGAATAAAGGAAAGAACAAATACCCATCCCCAAAAAGGTGAATGAAAGCCTTTGCTAACTAAATACTGCAGATGAGCATCTTCCTCATTTGGCTACAATTACCTCAGTCCCAACTTACATCATTGCTAGTGAAATGATTAACAAAAAATGGTAATGGCACCGATGGTAAATTAAATGGAAATAAAAGGAGCTCAGTGTACTGTTCAATTTCCCACTTGGAAAATTTCCTAAGTTGTGTTCTTCAGCTTCCCACCAGGAATTTTCACATGTAAATAAATAGGCCTGATTGAAACTGCAAACCCAGACCTCTGTGCGTGGCTAACACTGAACTGGAAGCCTGGGATCGCTTCTCTCCATCCCAAGGCTAATGTCAGTGAAGATGGATTTTCCCCTCGTGAAATGTTCTAATGAATTATGTAAATAGAGACAAACACCTTATAGGACTGACCTCTGCCATGGAATGTGACATCCTCCTGCCCTAGCCAAACCAAGTGGAACACTGGATTTAAAGAAGAATCAGGACTTCATGACAACTCAGATGCTTGTGGTGTCTGGGTTCTCGCCGCCACAAATCAACACCACCCACCAAGAGAAATTACCAACAGGTGTGACAAGGAATGGGCATGACAGCTGGGGTCCAGTTCAAGTCATCAGCAGATTCCTATCTCGTTAGAAGCCCCTTATTAGGGTTTTAGGCATAATTGTTAGTTTTTCTAATAGGACAACCTACAAGAAGAGTAAAAGCCCTGGGTTTAAAACCCAGCTCCTCCTCTTACTAACTGTGGGATTTGGGACATGTTACGCAAAAATCTTTCTGAGCGTCCATTTCCTCATCTTTAAGGTAAGGGTAATAATAGCACCTATTTATTTTTATTTATTTATTTTACATCTTTATTGGAGTATAATTGCTTTACAATGGTGTGTTAGTTTCTGCTTTATAACAAAGTGAATCAGCTATACATATGTTCCCATATCTCTTCCCTCTTGCATCTCCCTCCCTAATAGCACCTATTTATGATGTGGATTTGAGAATTAGAAAGAGAATGCATGTTGCACAGTGCCTGACCCAGACTGATTGCTCAAGAAATGGGATCTGTTCTTATCATTATTCGCCTCAAATGAAAGGTTGATTCCATTTCAGGATGAATATAAATTGGGTTTTAGACTCTGACTTCTTAACATAACTTGAGACCCTTTTGGTCTTGAAGTTAGATGTATTTCAGGTTGTACAAAATTAAACTGTTTTTTTAAAAATTACTTATCTGACACTTATTAGCAATGTAACTTGGAGCAAATCCTACCTTCACTGGGTCTTAGTTTCCTTGTTGAAATTATTGAAGCTAAAACTATAAAGCTCTTAGAAGAAAACGAAGGAGTGAATTTTCATGACCTAGGATTAGGCAATGATTTCTGAGATATGACCAAAAGTGTACAAGCAATAAAGGAGAAAGTTGACAAGTTGGACTATATCTGAATTGAAAACTTTTGTGCTTCAAAGGACACCATCAAGAAAGTGAAAGGACAACCCACAGAATGGTAGAAAATATTTGCAAATTATATATAGCAGATAAGAGGTGTGAATCCAGAATATATAAAGAACACTTACAATTCAACAACAAAAAGATGGGCAATCCAATTTAAAAATGGGCAGAAGACATTTGTATGGTCAGGCCATTCAAGATGGCTGTTCTCTTCCTCTCTGTACATCCCCTGCTTGACCAGTCCCGCTTCACTCACATGACTATCCAATTCTCTTAATTATAGAGCTTAATTAGTCCCTGGTAACTAATGATGAGCCCACCTGATGTCAATTCCCCCCCGTAAATGGTAGCCTCCTTCTCCCCCAGTAGCGAAGACTGCTGCCATTCCTGCCCATGGTCTGCCACACACAGTGGGGTGTCCCTCCAGGACCATTTGTGTAAGATCCCCTGTCCCATGAACCACTGATGTTTCTGTTGCTGTCTCCAGGCTCTTTATTTGGTCTCAAGGCTCAGCAACTACTAAGGCGTGAAGGCCTGTGGAGTGCAGCCCAACAACATTTCTCCAAAGAAGTATACAGATGGCCAATACAAAAGCATATGAAAAGACGCTCAACATCATTAGCCATCAGGGAAATACAAATGAAAACCATAATGAGACAGCACTTTATACCCACCAGAATGACTATAATAAAAAAGACAATAAAAAGTGTTGGTGAAGTTGTGGAGAAATTGGAACCTTTGTACATTGCTAGTGTTAATGTAAAATGGTACAGACACTTTTGGAAAAGTCTGGCAGTTCCTCAAAGGATAAACATAGAGTTACCGTAAGATGCAGCAGTTCCAATCCTGGTACCTAAGAGAAATAAAAAAGTATGTCCACACAAAAACTTGTACATGGATATTCACAGCAGCAATATTCATAATAGCCAAAAAGTGGAAACAACCAAATGCCCATTGACTGATGATGAATCTTGAAAACATTAGGCTAAGTGAAAGTCAGTCATAAAAGACTACATATTATATGATTCTATTTTTATCAAATGTTTAGAATAGGCAAATCTATAGAGACAAGTAGATTAGTAGTTGCCTAAGGCTGGGGGTGCTGGGGGGGTGGGCAGGGAGGAACTGGGAAATGACTGCTCCTGGGTACAGTTTTTGTGGGGTGGGGTGATGAAAATGATTCAAAATTAGATTATGGTAATGGTTGGTCAACTCTGAAAATACACTAAAAACCGTTGAATTATACACTTTAAAAACTAAATGGCCTGGACAAGATGATTTGTTTGGATCTTGCCCGATTTAACATTTTCTGGATGAGAAGCACATCTTGGAATGGAGCCAGGCCCTACTGGAAAAGAATGACCCTGCCCATGTAAGTGCACCAAGAAGGGAGAAGAGGTGGATAACTTCGCCTGGGCACGGTGACAGGATCCCATCCCTGGACCATAAACATTAGCTAATTCACAAGTTATCTGCTGCATATGCAAATTGGTGGTCACATGCTCAATAACCACTAATGCTTGATAGGATACTTGCCATATGCCTGGTCCTAAGCGCTTTCCATGGATCTCATTTAATCCTCACAACAGCCCTATTAAGCTTCAGATGAGAAACTGAAGATTGGAGGGTTACAAACACAGGAAGTTGAGGGATCAGAAGCAAATACAGTTTGACCAGTGGCCCAAGGCCTGCCCAGCTTTCTCTCTACATCCTGCCCAGCTTTCTCTCTACATCCCCCTGGGTGTAAGGAAAACGTGTGCTTCATCAGCAGTGAGCAAATAACTGAGTTTAAAATAACCTTATCATTTCTTGCTACAGTTCTTAAAAGCAGGGGTTATGATCATTTCATTTTTTAAAAGCCCTGAATTCAGCTTTCTCGCTGCTCTGGCAGGTACTGCTGTTTGCTTTGCAAGACACACACTCCTGGCTTCCCAAGGCTAGATGTGCACCGCTTATCTAAACCAGGCTGACTGTTCTCTCTTCTTTTTCCTTTGCAAATGTCTGTAATCCAGCAGCTTCCTGGCAGGCTCCAGGAGCTCCGGATTGCTCTACACCTGGGAAGTTTGCTACGGAAGCCTTAAAGGAGCCAGATTTTGAAGCGCCTGCCATTTGTTTTTCCTCTCACCTCCAGCCATAACGCTTTATTTGCACCCTAGTGATTGTACCACCGCCAGCGATTCCTCCATCATAAACAAGAAAATGAGTGGGAATGAGGAGAGCAGTAGGAGACGTAAGTTGTGCTGCCGGCCTTTGCCCCAGCTATCCTGACATCAGAGCCTGGGCTGCAGGGCGCTTGCCTCCAGCCCGACTCTCCCTGCTCACACAGGTGGCCCAGCTCTTATGCTGCTATCAAGCAGGGCCCAGGCCAAAGCTCAAACCCAACAGAGGCTGCACAGAAAGACCTGAATGTCTGCTTATAACTGAGAAACACCTCTCAGTCCAGCTTTGGAGCTTGCCATGGATATATGGAAAGCAGGTGCCCAGGTCTCGGAAAGAACTGCCAGGCTCCATGCAAGCATTTGGGCCTCCACCACGTGGACAGCCCCACAGGTGAGGCGAGGCTGCCATCCTGCCCAGATCCCCGCCCTCATCCCTGCGCAGCCGCGAGCTAGGAGCGCTCGCCGGTTGCCGGGGCTCAGTGGACTGCCATGGGCACAAGAGGCCCCTTCGGAATGATGCTTCCTTTTCAGATAACTAGTGCTTGTGTGAACGAATTGCCAAGGTGTGTGTTTTATAAAAATTCCCAAACCTGAAAACCAGAGTTGTATGATGACCTCACCTGGAGTATCAAAACTGCCCGGAGCGCTGGATCCCTGCCCCTCTACATACCCCACTTCCAGTGAGGGCCCCTGGGGGTGCTGAGCCCAACCCTGGGATTCCCTGTCTACCACAGATCTAGGGGTGGTGGAGATTCCCAGGGCCATGCTTGGGCTACCTTCCTGCATCGCCTGATCTCCCAGGGTCAGATTTACTTCTCCAATGAATGTTCCTTTCTTCTTTAGCAAGGAAGCCTGAAGAGTAAGTGGAGCCTGACTGGGCACAGAGCCAGATCCAAGGACAAATCTACTGTCTCCAGTCCCTGCAAGGAGGGCCAAGAAAGCAGCGATAAACTTAAGGGGATGGCGATCATTCTATTTTCCAGGACTCCATGGAGGTAAGGTAATAGGCATGCTCTGATAAACCGCCTAAAGTGGGTGCAGGTGGTGAGACCTTCCAAAAGCACTGCCTGAGTAACAACAGGTAAGTGCTGCCTTCTGAGCTGGAAGGTCGGTGGGAAGAAAAGTCTGGGCCAGAGCTGCTTGGGTCAGGAAGGAGAGAGATGGAGCCCTGCTCTCTGTGCTCTCCGTCTCAGCCATTTCCTGCACGGCTCAGGCTCTTCTCTAAACGACTAAAGAATGTCTGATTGAAGAGGTGTCTAATTATCAGGCTCCCAGGATCCCCCAGGCCTGGTCTGGCTGTGTGGCTGGTCCCCACCCCCTGCTCCCAGCCCTTTTCCAGGCCTCCCTTTCTGCATGTGGAGAAGGTGGGGCTGGCCCACAGGGGTCTCTCAGGGTCGGGCCTGCGGGGTCAGCCTGAGTCTGTACTGTGATTCACTCTGAAACCCAGGTTGAGTAATAGAATCTGAAGCTCTTCCTGTAATTTTCATGATGGTTCCCTTGGGTTTGTTTATCCGTCTCAGTCTCCCTGATTCTGGCCTGAATCTGAATCTAGGCCACAGTGTGATGAGCAAAGTAAATGGTGCAAGACAATTGCTTAGATTTGCTGTTTGCTTCAAATCTGGATTACAGTTGCCCTTCTAAGTAAGCCTCTGTGAGCACAGGATTTAAAAACTCACAGGTGTCAAGGTCCTTAAAAATCACCAGTCCTTCCCAATTGGTCCTGTGACTCCCTTTCCATAAAAAAAAAAATATTTTATAATACCCTCTTTGCTAACCTGAAGTGCAACTCATAAATAATATAAGCCACCTGTATACATAATTTTTAAAAATCATTATTATATCCTTATTATATTATATAATAACGATCCATGGCCCAATGTGGATGAACCTCAAGAAACGTGCTAAGTGAAAGAAGAGAAACACAAAAGGCTATATATATTGTATGATCCTATTTATGTGAAATTTCTAGAAAAGACAAATCTGCAGAGACAGTAAACATATCAGTGGTTGCCTGGAGCTGGGGGTGGGCATGAGAATTGACTGCAAACAGACCCGAGGGAGCATTGAAGGAGGATGGAAATGTTCTGAAATTGCCTTGTGGTCATGGTCACCCAACTTGTCAATTCTACCAAATCACTGAATTGATGAAAACCCTATCTGAATTGGACACTTTTAAAGCGAGTGAATTTTATATTATGTAAATCACAACTATTTTTTTCTTTCTTATTGAAATATAGATGATTTATAATATTGTGTTAGTTTTGGAAATCACAACTATTTTTTTAAATGTACTTTATCCTTGATTTACATGGTAACTCAATTTTTAAAAAATTCAGTGTGTGTATACTGGTTGTGAAAAAAACAAATTGTGTTCATATTTAAAGCAGAGCTAGATTCCAGAGTCAGAGAACTACGAACAAGTTCTTCATCTACATGAGTATCCAGTAGGACACGTGACAGTTGTGTAGGGTATGGGATAATTCTTCACTGTGAGGGATTGTCCTGGATACTGTAGGATATCTAACATTCTTGTCCCCTGCCTACTAAATTCCAGAAGCAGCCTCTAATCATTGTAACACTGAAAAATGCCCCTATAGAAGTCCAGATCACCCCCTAGGAAGTGGCTTCACCCCCACTGAGAATCCCCGATGTTGTCCAGCATCACGTGGGGAGACTGAGGCCAAGCGAGGGGCAGAGACTTGCCTGCGGGCAGAGAGTGAGCTGGTGCTTAGCTGAAGTCAACCCAGACGTCCTAAATCAGACTTCAGAGCTCTTTGGCCTATACCAGGCCTTTTCACTCTTGCTTGTCTTTCTCTCCCAACTTCGCTGTCATTCTGGTACCTAACATGTAAACAGCTTCATCTCATTCAGAGCTATGGAAAAGGCAGACAGGGGGGCAGAGCTTGTCACTATTATGCTAGCTCATGAAATTCACCCACAGGGAATCCAAGCAATGGGGACAGCTGGTTCTGAGTCCCGAACATGAAGCCTCGGTGAGTGTGTGAGCCCAGGAATATCAAACATCCACTGTACAGACTGCTGTTCCCATCCCCTCCCATGGTAGATATTGCTAATCACTGATGACGTGCTTGCTCTCTGAGATTGAACGCAGACTCTGCCTCTTTCTCAAGGCAGCCATTGTCAATTACCTAAACTTGCAGAAGAGATAAATCAAGTTACTGTCCTAGGGGTGCTGTGTCTAAAGAAAGGAAACAGGCTGGGTGCAGACCTGAAACAAAGAGCCACCATTAATCCAAGAAGTTCAATGCAGGGGCGGAGGAGAAGGCTTCTGGGTGTGATGAACAAAGGAACAGACCAAACTGAGAGACCAGGCAAGGGCACTGGAAACAGCGCTTCAGGCTTTGGTTGAGACAGATGGGTCCTAAGAGAACAGATGCTCAGTAACTGCTTGACGAATGACCACTGAGAGAGGAACAGGGACTGTCTGCCCTGGCTTCATAGCAACCTCTTGGTCAGAGCCCAAGGAGGTGTGTGCTGCTCCCCAAAGTGAGGCTGGAATCCGGAGGCCTCTGAAGCTGATCTCATGGGCTAGACTCTCTGGAGGGTCTTTGCCCCTTATTAGATGTAATTCACCCGGGGCCCAAGGAGTTCCCCAGCACAGCTGGAGGCGATCCCAAGAACAGGTTCCTCTTAAAGGCAACCAGAGAGACTCACGCAATGTCTAAAATTTGGAGAGTAGAGTCTAGTAGCCAAGTGCATGGGCTTTGGAGGCAGACAGACCTGGGTTTGGATCCCAGTGTTGCCAATTACTAGCTTTGGGATCTCAAATTGCTTGACTTCTTGGAGGTCATTTTTCTCTTCTCTCCGTGGGACCTAATTCACAGAGTTTTGTGAGGGTTAAATGAATAGACATTCATTTGGCTTTTCAATGTCCATTCATCTCTCTCACTGTTTAAAAGTAGCCATGCAGTTTAGTTAGGATGGCCTGCATCCTAGGTTCCAGGGATAGACCATCACTGATCTACCCATTCAGGATAATACCAGCCCTGTTGCTACACTGATTGGTTCAGGGATGAGTTACTTAGGCTATGCCAACCAACATGTGGTTTTCTCTTGGTTAGTTCAGTTTAGTTCTGTTAGAATAAATCCAGAAGTGTTGTTTGATGGTAGGAGGAGGTCTCTCTCCTTCTCTCTCTTTCTCTCTTTCTCCTCCTGGATATGAGTGAGGGATTGTGTGTCCTCAGCTTCTGCCAGAAGTCATTTCGCATCCAAGTCATTTCGCAGTCCAGCCTGAGGAAAGCAAACACATGGAATAGGGCAGAGCCGAATCACAGAGAAACCAAGCCAGACCCCTGATCAAACTTTACCTGACCCAGTCTGATCTGTACCTGAACTTTTTTTTTTTTTTTTTTTTGCGGTACGCGGGCCTCTCACTGTTGTGGCCTCTCCCATTGCGGAGCACAGGCTCCGGACGTGCAGGCTCAGCGGCCATGGCTCACGGGCCCAGCCGCTCCGCGGCATGTGGGACCTTCCCGGACCGGGGCACGAACCCGTGCCCCCTGCATCGGCAGGCGGACTCTCAACCACTGCGCCACCAGGGAAGCCCTGTCCCTGAACTTTTAAAGCAAAATTTGGGTTGGAATTCCTGTTACATTTAAGTACTCAACAAATGGTAGCAGTCAATACTATTAGTATTATGATCAAAAGGATTACTAAATAAAGCCCAAAAAAGGGTTTGACATTTTCATTACAAGATACAGTACAATTTTCCCAGTGGTATTCATTTATTTCACAAATTCATCAAACAAATTAATTCAACAAATAATGATTGAGTTCCTACTATGTGTCCCGCTTGGTGCTAGGTGCGAGGTTAGAGTGATGAGCAAGAGAGGCTTGGTACTGCCAAATGCTCAGATCCCAGCCCCACCCCTCGGAGAGGTCTCCTTGCTGAGCTGGAAGGGAGGCTGCTTGTTCACAAATGTGTGCATATTTAAAAGGAAAGCCTTGCAAAATGGTCACACATGTAGAAGCTCTACATCAAAGTCAAGTGGTTCTCAGCGTGAAGATGGCAGGATTTACTCTTATCTCTTCCTGCCTTCACACACTCCACTTCAGCCAGGTACACCCTCCTCACCTTCCTCTGCCTTCAAGGCCCCACCGGAAACTCTATAAGAGGCTTCCTGGCTGATGTAGATGCTTGCTTTCCTCCTCCTGGGACCTCACATCTGTTTCTCTTTACATCTCACCCTGCTCTAATCTTGTAGTCACTCCGGGTCTCCTAGCTGCCAGCTGCCCACTCTTCTAGGTGATCGTCGCCTTGCCTTGCCCTCCAGGCCCTGAACTCTTAGTTTGCATTTACCACCATGATTTCCAACCTACTGCTCTGTCCCAAGGGCCTGCTGTGAACCTGCTGATGGTCCCACTTGCCCAGAGGTGTTTATAGGTGGTTTAGAGGTGATTTATCTGAAGATAATTCAATTCCTATGTTTGTTTGTTTGTTTAAGATTTTTTGATGTGGACCTTTTTTTTTTTTTTTTTGGCTGCATTGGGTCTTCGTTGCTGCGCGTGGGCTTTCTCTAGTTACGGCAAGTGGGGGCTACTCTTCGTTGCGGTGCACAGGCTTCTCATTGCAGTGGCTTCTCTTATTGCAGAGCATGGACTCTAGGCACACGGGCTTCAGTAGTTGCGGCACGCAGGCTCATTAGTTGTGGCACACGGGCTTAGTTGCTCCGCAGCATGTGGGATCTTCCCGGGCCAGGGCTCAAACCCGTGTCCCCTGCATTGGCAGGTGGATTCTTAACCGCTGCGCCACCAGGGAAGCCCCTGGACCATTTTTTTTTTAAGTCTTTATTGAATTTGTTACAATATTGCTTCTGTTTTATGTTTTGGTTTCTTGGCGGGGAGGTATGTGGGATCTTAGCTCCCTGACCAGGGATCGAACCCACACCCCCTGCATTGGAAGGCAAAGTCTTAACCACTGGACTGCCAGGGAAGTCCCCTCAATTCCTGTGTTTTTGTACCTAAATTCCTGACTTCTAGTTCCTGGCTCCTGGCCTTGACTTGCCTGGTGCCTAAATAAATTCCTACCATTAACTAAGGAACTAGTGCCTGGTCCTAACTCAAAAGTTACATTGTAAAAAGGCGAGGGGGGAAATGCTACACTGCTATCCCATCTTCCCCAGCACTGCTTTTCCTTTTATGATATCAATATATTTTTAAAGCAAAAAAGTAGCACATGCTTAGGGGGAAAACTCAAACAGTATAGCATTTGGTAAAGTGGAACGTGAAAGCCTTCCCTCCACTGGCCCTTAGTCCCTTACCCCAGAGGCAGCCATGCTACCAGTTGGCTGTGTTGCCCAGACCCAAGGTGGTCCCTGGGCTCCAAAGGCAGGTTGCCTATATTCAAACCCAGCTCCATCATTTATTAGCCATAGACGTTGAACAATTCAGCTAACCTCCCTGTGCCTTGGTATACTTATCTATAAAACTAGGATAATAACAGGACTTGCTTTTGAGGTTACTGGGGGAAAATATTTTTTAATTTCAGTAAAGCACTTAGAATAGTGATTGGCACATGGTTAAGTGCTTAATCAAAGTAAATTGTTATCTACCTCTTTTTAAATAACAGTTATTAGGGTTCTGTGGTGTGGATGTCTTTTATTATAACCCATGTGGTTTATAGATTCACTAACTAGTTTCTGCAAACTCAGGATCCAATACCGAGAAGTTGGGGCCACATGGAACATCAAGAATGTGTGGTTATGGTTTTCTAACTTGGAACCCAGTGACATCAGAGCTTGCAGGGGTTCACCTGCTGGCCTGAAGATACTGTAAGAAACCATTTTCTAGCTGGGGTCACTTCTTCATTCTTCTAGACCTAATGTTCTCAAACCAGACATCCTTTCCTTCCTCCCAAGTTCTGTGTCCGGGGAAACCAGCACCCTGGACGATGAGCTCTGCTCTGAGCTTAAATTGCTACCAATTAGAGTTAGAGCAGTTTTTCTCTCTCCTCTTCAACATGCTGGGCTGGCAATACTGTGGCTTCCCAGCAGGTTAAAGTGATCACAAGTATCTTGGAATAGATCTCTTTCCTGGAGAGAAAGAAGGGAAACAAGATAAACCAGATGGATCTAAATTGAACACGCTGTTCCTGGCACTTAATTTCCCAAAAGGCATTTTGGTGGCCTCCTGGGAATACTTCCCAAGCAATGCCTGGAGTTTTAACCATTTGACAGCCGTTAACCATGTTGAGCCTCATGGGGCTTAGCTCCCCACCCACCAGTGAAGAGCACCAGCAGAAACTACCGTTTGCCCTGGGAAAATGTCCTATAAGTAGCACCAACAAATCTTCCCCCAATAAGAGCAGGCCACAAGCAATGCTGACAACAGTGCTCAGCAGAGCCTTGATCTGAAAATGCCGAGGAGAAGAAAGAGAAAGACCCAAGCTAGCCCCTTGGAAGCAAATTTTCCATCTTCCTCAATTAAGATGTCCATGCCTCTGTTGTTCCTTTTTGTTGGTGGCACTATTCCGTAGCACTCGGGGGGTTAAAGGCAGATCAGTAGGAGGCAGAATTCCCAGACATTGTTGTTCTTTCACCTCTCGTGTCTAATCAGCTATGGGTCAGGTCTGTTCAGTTATGGGTCTTCCATCCATCCCACCTTTTGCATTGCTAATGTGTATTTCCTGGTTCAACAGAGTATATTGGAACTATTGGGACTTTGTTGACACTCAGCTAAGGGCACAAATTCTAACAATTGTTGACCTCCAGGAAGCCACTTAACTTTGCTGAGTCTTGGTCGCAACGGTTAAAGGAGGAAACCAAAGCTGAATGCGACATTATTGTAAAAGTGAGAGTCGCATTACAAGTGCCCAGTGCTGCTGGTACCTGCTGGATGCTCAAGAAATACCTGTCAGGCTGCTGAAGTAGAAGTGAATGGAGACTTCCAGTTAAATGTGGTGGAACTGACATGTATGTGCAATTTTACTGCTTCCCCAAACCACAATAAAATGGTAACACAGGGCTAAAAACAAGTGTAAACGTATAAGGACACAGAGAACGAAAACAGCATAGCCTTGATCTGTGTGACCTATAATTCAAAGGGAACAAAAAAGAAAGCTTCATTGTAACACCTCTGTATCAGTTATCACACTTGCATAACAAACCATCCCAAAACTTAATGGCTTAAAACAAATACCATTTTATTTGCTCACAGTTGTGAGTCAGTGATTTGGGCTGGGCTCATACAGGTGGATCTTCTGCTAGAATTAACTAGCTCACTCATTTGCAGTAAGCTGGGAGCTGGTATGACTTAGGGCTGGGCTCTGCTGGGATGGTTTATCTTCTCCCTGCACGTGGTCTCACCATCCAGGAGGCTGGCCTTTGCTTCTCCACTTGGTGGGCTCCGGGTTCCTAGCAGCCAGAGGATAAGACCCAATGCACTAGCCTCTGCATGCCTCAAATTTGCTAATACCTCATTGGCGAGTCACAGATTCAGTGGCTGAGCCCAGACTCAATGTGGGAGAGATCTACACAAGGTCACAGATACCTTGGTTCATTCCTGCAACAGTCTACGACAACCTCTGAAGCACGTTTACCATCTTTGCCAATTAAGATGATCATGTCTGTGTTGCCTCTTATTAATAGAGATGCTATTCAATGGTGCTGACAGAGTCAAAGCTAGATCAAAAGAGATAAAAAGCAGGTGGACAAGAAAGACCAACTTAGCAGACCAGAGAAAATGGAAACCAAAGCCTGAAGTGGGGGACTGAAGGAAGCTGGTTCATTCTATAGAACCCTAGAGATTCAGAAATTGAAGCTACCAAGTATCAATACATCTGAAATTCAGAGTACAGGTGGGGCTAAAAACAGAAGAATAGGCTAAACGTCTGTGTAAGAGGCACTATCTCGACCCTCTGCATCTTTGTTCCTGCCCCACACAACCAAGTGAATACCTTTCTATATCCCAGGATTGAGGTATGCTCTGTGGAGAGGTAAAAATGGAAAGATTCTTATCTTGGGGTACCAGGCATTGCTAAAGGTGGGGACACCATACTGAAAACAGGGAGATTACCCAACTGACAGTAAAAGAACATTCATGAGAAAATTAATTAATTCCACAATTGATTAGTAGGAATTCCAAAGAGCAAGAAGACACAGAAAAAGAGAAGTGAAAGTTATCAAAGACTTCAATACATTTCAATAAAATTTCCCAGAACTTAAGTAAATGAGTTGGAAAAGACCCACTGAGTACTTTGTGGAATGAATTTAAAAAGAAAAAACAACTAAGGCGAATCATTGTGAAATTCAGGATATCAGGGATAAAGAGAAAATCCTAATGGCGTCCACAGAGAAAAGATCAAACAAACAACAACAATGAAAACAGGTGACATACAAAAGTTCAGAAATCTACATGGCATCAGACTTAATGGCCACAGGAGATGCTAGAAGATAATGGAGGAATGCGTTCAGAATAATGAGTGGAGAGGGGACCTTCAAGATGGCGGAGAACTAAGCCATGGAGATCACCTTCCCCCCAACAAATACATCAAAAATACATCTACATGTGGAACAATTCCTACAGAACACCCAGTGAACACGGGCAGAAGACCTCAGACTTCCCAAAAGGCAAGAAAATACCCATGTACCTGGGTAGGGCAAAAGAAAAAAGAAAAAACAGAGACAAAAGAATAGGAATGGGGGGCTTCCCTGGTGGCGCAGTGGTTGAGAGTCCGCCTGCCGATGCAGGGGGCACGGGTTTGTGCCCTGGTCCGGGAAGATCCCACATGCCGCGGAGCGGCTGGTCCTGTGAGCCATGGCCGCTGAGCCTGCACGTCCGGAGCCTGTGCTCTGCAACAGGAGAGGCCACAACAGTGAGAGGCCTAAGTACCGCAAAAAAAAAAAAAAAGAATAGGGATGGGACCTCCACCTCTGGGAAGGAGCTGTGAAGGAGGAAACGTTTCCACACACTAGGAAGCCCCATCACTGGCGGAGACAGGGGGGTGGGCGGGGGGGAAGCTTCAGAGCCATGGACGAGAGCGCA
The DNA here is from genome assembly GCF_039906515.1 of Pseudorca crassidens. Lineage (NCBI taxonomy): Eukaryota > Metazoa > Chordata > Mammalia > Artiodactyla > Delphinidae > Pseudorca > Pseudorca crassidens. Next base: position 35,953,404 of record NC_090304.1, on the reverse strand, counting down.
GCAACAGGGGTGCAGAGGGCAAAGCGGAGAGATTCCCCCACAGAGGATTGGGGCCAACCAGCACTCACCAGCCAGAGAGGCTTGTCTGCTCACCCGCCAGGGTGGGTGGGAGCTGGGAGCTGAGGCTCAGCCTTCCTAGGTCAGATCTCAGGGAGAGGACTGGGGTTGGCTGCGTGAACACAGCCTGAAAGGGGCTAGTGTGCCACAACTAGCCGGGAGGGAGTCCAGGAAAAAGTCTGGACCTGCCAAGAGGCAAAAGACCTTGTTTCGGGGTGCACGAGGAAGAGGATTCCTTCCCCGTCTGCCCACAGAAGGCAGAGAACCACCTAAGTGAGCTCTAGAGATGGGCGCGAGCCATGGCTATCAGCTCGGACCCCAGAGACGGGCATGAAACGCTAACAGTGCTGCTGCAGCCACCAAGAATCCTGCGTGCAAGCACAGGTCACTCTCCACACCTCTCTCCCGGGAGCCTGTGCAGCCCGCCACTGCCAGGGTCCTGTGATCCAGGGACAAATTCCCTGGGACAACACACGGTGCGCCTCAGGCTGTTGAAACGTCATGCTAGCCTCTGCCGCCACAGGCTCGCCCTGTATTCCAATTCTGACTACCGTACCCCTCCCTCCCCCAGTCCTGAATGAGTAAGAGCGGCCCTACTCAGCGGCTGCTCATGTCGGGGTGGGGAGCAACGGCCTGAGGGTGACCTACACTCAGGTGAGGCCAAAACGAAAGCTGAACCCCAGGAGCTGTGCGAACAAAGAAGAGAAAGGGAAATTTCTCCATGCAGCCCCAGGAGCAGCAGATTAAATCCCCACAATCAACTTGATGTACCCTGCATCTGTGGAATACCTGATTACACAACAAATTTTCCCAAAATTTAGGCAGTGGACTTTGGGAGCAACTGTAGACTTGGGGTTTACTCTCTGCAACTGATTTGTTTCTGATTTTTATGTTTATCTTAGTTTAGTGTTTAGGGCTTGTTATCATTGGTGCATTTGCTTATTGGTTTTGTTGCTCTCTTTTTTTCTTTTTTTACATCTTTATTAGAATATAATTGCTTTACAATGGTGTGTTAGTTTCTGCTTTATAACAAAGTGAATCAGTTATACATTATACATATGTTCCCATATCTCCTCCCTCTTGCGTCTCCCTCCCTCCCACCCTCCCTATCCCACCCCTCCAGGCTGTCACAAAGCACCGAGCTGATCTCCCTGTGCTATGCAGCTGCTTCCCACTAGCTATCTACCTTACGTTTGGTAGTGTGTATATGTCCATGCCTCTCTCTCGCTTTGTCACAGCTTACCCTTCCCCCTCCCCATATCCTCAAGTCCATTCTCTAGTAGGTCCGTGTCTTTATTCCTGTCTTACCCCTAGGTTCTTCATGACATTTTTTTTTTCTTAAATTCCATATATATGTGTTAGCATACAGTATTTGTCTTTCTCTTTCTGACTTACTTCACTCTGTATGACAGACTCTAGGTCTATCCACCTCATTACAAATAGCTCAATTTCATTTCTTTTTATGGCTGAGTAATATTCCATTGTATATATGTGCCACATCTTCTTTATCCATTCATCTGATGATGGACACTTAGGTTGTTTCCATATCCAGGCTATTGTAAATAGAGCTGCAATGAACATTTTGGTACATGACTCTTTTTGAATTATGGTTTTCTCAGGGTATATGCCCAGTAGTGGGATTGCTGGGTCATATGTAGTTCTATTTGTAGTTTTTTAAGGAACCTCCATACTGTTCTCCATAGTGGCTGTACCAATTCACATTCCCACCAGGAGTGCAAGAGTGTTCCCTTTTCTCCACACCCTCTCCAGCATTTATTGTTTGTAGATTTTTTGATGATAGCCATTCTGACTGGTGTGAGATGATACCTTTGTACTTTTCAATTGCATTTCTCTAATGATTAATGATGCTGAGCATTCTTTCATGTGTTTGTTGGCAGTCTGTATATCTTCTTTGGAGAAATGTCTATTTAGGTCTTCTGCCCATTTTTGGATTGGGTTGTTTGTTTTTTTGTTATTGAGCTGCATGAGCTGCTTATAAATTTTGGAAATTAATCCTTTGTCAGTTGCTTCATTTGCAAATATTTTCTCCCATTCTGAGGGTTGTCTTTTGGTCTTGTTTATAGTTTCCTTTGCTGTGCAAAAGCTTTTAAGTTTCATTAGGTCCCATTTGTTTATTTTTGTTTTTATTTCCATGTCTCTAGGAGGTGGGTCAAAAAGGATCTTGCTGTGATTTATGTCATAGAGTGTTCTGCCTATGTTTATCAAACTAAGAGTTTGATAGTTTCTGGCCTTTCATTTAAGTCTTTAATCCATTTTGAGCTTATTTTTGTGTATGGTGTTAGGGAGTGATCTAATCTCATACTTTTACATGTAGCTGTCCAGTTTTCCCAGCACCACTTATTGAAGAGGCTGTCCTTTCTCCACTGTACATTCCTGCCTCCTTTATCAAAGATAAGGTGACCATATGTGCGTGGGTTTATCTCTGAGCTTTCTATCCTGTTCCATTGATCTATCTTTCTGTTTTTGTGCCAGTACCATACTGCCTTGATGACTGTAGCTTTGTAGTATAGTCTGAAGTCAGGGAGCCTGATTCCTCCAGCTCCATTTTTCGTTCTCAAGATTGCTTTGGCTATTCGGGGTTTTTTGTGTTTCCATACAAATTGTGAAATTTTTTGTTCTAGTTCTGTGAAAAATGCCATTGGTAGTTTGATAGGGATTGCATTGAATCTGTAGATTGCTTTGGGTAGTATAGTCATTTTCACAATGTTGATTTTTCCAATCCAAGAACATGGTATATCTCTCCATCTATTTGTATCATCTTTAATTTCTTTCATCAGTGGCTTATAATTTTCTGCATACAGGTCTTTTGTCTCCTTAGGTAGGTTTATTCCTAGATATTTTATTCTTTTTGTTGCAGTGGTAAATGGGAATGTTTTCTTGATTTCACTTTCAGATTTTTCATCCTTAGTGTATAGGAATGCCGAGATTTCTGTGCATTAATTTTTTATCCTGCTACTTTACCAAATTCATTAATTAGCTCTAGTAGTTTTCTGGTAGCATCTTTAGGATTCTCTTTGTATAGTATCATGTCACCTGCAAACAGTGACAGCTTTACTTCTTCTTTTCCGATTTGGATTCCTTTTATTTCCTTTTCTTCTCTGATTGCTGTCGCTAAAACTCCCAAAACTATGTTGAATAAGAGTGGTGAGAGTGGGCAACCTTGTCTTGTTCCTGGTCTTAGTGGAAATGCTTTCAGTTTTTCACCATTGAGGACGATGTTGGCTGTGGGTTTGTCATATATGGCCTTTATTATGTTGAGGAAAGTTCCATCTATGCCTACTTTCTGCAGCGTTTTTATCATAAATGGTGTTGAATTTTGTTGAAAGCTTTTTCTGCATCTATTGAGATGATCAATCATATGGTTTTTCTCCTTCAATTTGTTAATATGGTTTATCACATTGATTGATTTGCGTCTATTGAACAATCCTTGCATTCCTGGAATAAACCCCACTTGATCATGGTGTATGATCCTTTTAATGTGCTGTTGGATTCTGTTTGCTAGTATTTTGTTGAGGATTTTTGCATCTATGCTCATCAGTGATATTGGCCTGTAGTTTTCTTTCTTTGTGACATCCTTGTCTGGTTTTGGTAACAGGGTGATGGTGGCCTCGTAGAATGAGTTTGGGAGTGTTCCTCCCTCTGCTATATTTTGGAAGAGTTTGAGAAGGATAGGTGTTAGCTCTTCTCTAAATGTTTGATAGAATTCACCTGTGAAGCCATCTGGTCCTGGGCTTTTGTTTGTTGGAAGATTTTTAATCACGGTTTCAATTTCAGTGCTTGTGATTGGTCTGTTCATATTTTCTATTTCTTCCTGATTCAGGTTTGGCAGGTTGTGCATTTCTAAGAATTTGTCCATTTCTTCCAGATTGTCCATTTTATTGGCATAGAGTTGCTTGTAGTAATCTCTCCTGATCTTTTGTATTTCTGCAGTGTCAGTTGTTACTTCTCCTTTTTCATTTCTAATTCTACTGATTTGGGTATTCTCCCTTTTTTTCTTGATGAGTCTGGCTAATGGTTTATCAATTTTGTTTATCTTCTCAAAGAACCAACTTTTAGTTTTATTGATCTTTGCTATCGTTTCCTTCATTTCTTTTTTATTTATTTCTGATCTGATTTTTATGATTTCTTTCCTTCTGCTAACTTTAGGGTTTTTTTGTTCTTCTTTCTCTACTTGCTTTAGGTGCAAGGTTAGGTTGTTTATTCGAGATGTTTCCTGTTTCTTAAGGTAGGATTGTATTGCTATAAATCCATATTCTTGGATGGGAAGAATCAACATTGTGAAAATGACTATACTACCCAAAGCAATATACAGATTCAATGCAATCCCTATCAAACTACCAATGGCATTTTTCACAAAACTAGAACAAAAAATTTCACAATTTATATGGAAACACAAAAGACCCCGAATAGCCAAAGCAATCTTGAGAAAGAAAAACGGAGCTGGAGGAATCAGGCTCCTGGACTTTAGACTATACTACAAAGCTACAGTAATGAAGACCGTATGAAAGACTGGCATGAAAACAGAAATATAGATCAATGGAACAGGATTCAAAGCCCAGAGATAAACCCATACACATATGGTCACCTTATTTTTGATAAAGGAGGCAAGAATATAAAACGGAGGAAAGACAGCCTCTTCAATAAGTGGTGCTGGGAAATCTGGACAGCTACATGTAAAAGAATGAAATTAGAGCACTCCCTGACACCATACACAAAAATAAACTCAAAATGGATTAAAGACCTAAATGTAAGGCCAGACACTATAAAACCCTTAGAGGAAAACATAGGCAGAACACTCTTTGACATAAATCACAGCAAGATCCTTTTTGACCCACCTCCTAGAGACATGGAAATAAAAACAAAAATAAACAAATGGGACCTAATGAAACTTCAAAGCTTTTGCACAGCAAAGGAAACCATAAACAAGGTGAAAAGACAACCCCCAGAATGGGAGAAAGTTTTTGCAAACGAAGCAACTGACAAAGGATTAATCTCCAAAATATACAAGTAGCTCATGCAGCTCAATTTCAAAAAACAAACAACCCAATCCAAAAATGGGCAGAAGACCTAAATAGACATTTCTCCAAAGAAGATATACAGACTGCCAACAAACACATGAAAGGATGCTCAACATCACTAATCATTAGAGAAATGCAGATCAAAACTACAATGAGGTATCACCTAATACCGATCAGAATGGCCATCATCAAAAAATCTACTAATAGTAAATGCTGGAGAGAGTGTGGAGAAAAGGGAACCCTCTTGCACTGTTGGTGGGAATGTAAATTGATACAGCCACTATGGAGAACAGTATGGAGGTTCCTTAAAAAACTAAAAATCGAACTACCATATGACCCAACATTCCCACTACTGGGCATATACCCTAAGAAAACCATAATTCAAAAAGAAGCATGTACCACAGTGTTCATTGCAGCACTGTTTACAATAGCCAGGACATGGAAGCAACCTAAGTGTCCATCTACAGATGAATGGATAGAGAAGATGTGACACATATATACAATGGAATACTACTCAGACATAAAAAGAGACGAAATTGAGTTATTTGTAGTGAGGTGGATGGACCTAGAGTCTGTCATACAGAGTGACGTAAGTCAGAAAGAAAAATACCGTATGCTAGCACATATATATGGAATCTAAAAAATAATGGTTCTGATGAACCTTGGGGCAGGACGGGAATAAAGACGCAGACGTAGGGAATGGAGTTGAGGACACGGGGTGGGGGGAAGGGTAAGCTGGGACGAAGTGAGAGAGTAACATTGACATATATACACTACCAAATGTAAAATAGGTAGCTAGTGGGAAGCAGCTGCATAGGACATGGAGATCAGCTTGTTGCTTTGTGACCACCTAGAGTGGTGGGTTAGGGAGGGTGGGAGGGAGACACAAGAGGGAGGGGATATGGGGATGTATGTATACATATAGCTGATTCACTTTGTTTTACAGCAGAAATTAACACAACATTGTAAAGCAATTATACTCCAATAAAGACATTAAAAAATACTGTTACATAAAGTTTTTGTTATACAAGATGCGTAAGTTCTAGACATCTACTGTACAACATAATGAGTATAGTTAACAATGCTGTGTTATGCACTTCAATAAATGTTAAGAGGGTAAAAAAAAAAAGTGATGAGTGGAAATGAATTTCATACCAGAGTGCCACGCTCAGCCAAACTATAATTGTGATGGAAGGCTAAGGATATTTTAGACATTAAAGATCTGGAGAAATATACCTTACATGCATTCTTCCTTTGGGAGAAATGAGGAAGACATAGAAATCAGAGCAAAGGTGTGCCAGTTATTAGCTAATTGCCCGTTAGCTGCAAACCTACACTTCTATACTCTGCTGTGTGATGCTGAGGCCAAGACTCTAAAAATCCCTTTCACCTTGGCCCACTGGCCCCCTGTTAAGCTCTCTAATGGGGAGAGATTACTAGAGGGCGACAGGAGGGCTGGAGAAGGGAGAAGGGACTTTCTCCTTCCTGTTGGATTCCTGTCTACTTGTGGTTCCTGAGAGCATCACACTGGCAACCCTTCACCCCACAGAAACAGCTCCTTCCTGTAGCAACAGTTGAGTCCAGTCTGCAGTTTTCTCAACACTTGCAGAAGCAACTTTTCTGGGCCCTTTAGAGATACCAGCACCAGCTATGTCACCTCCTTCACCCCCAGCACACGCAGTTAAAATAGCTGGCATGGTTTCTAAAGCCTGACTGATATACAGGGGATCCAACACAGGATAAAAAGTAAAAACTCCAAGGATGATAGTGAGAGGAGATTCCAGGGCAATAGCTATGCGTCAGACTGGTGGCTTGCTTGAACTGATAGCCCCAGTTCGTGACCTTCCTGTATCCATGTTCTTTGCAAAGTGACTTTTCAGATTCTTCCATCAAGACGTGCAGTCTATTTCTGTTCTCCTTGATTCTGGCCTTGTGACATGTTTGGCCAATAAAATATGATGGGAGTCATGGTGAGCCAGCTCCAATCCTAGCCTCAAGAAGCCTTGCATATTTCCTTTCTCTCTCTTGGATCCTTATTTCCGTCATGAAGTCTTGTCTAACCTGCTGGAGGATAAGAGACCATGAGGCACGCCATCCAGTAGCCAGCTACCCATCCCCTCCCCTGGCAGAGATGCAGTTAACTGCAGATGCCTGAGGAAGTCCTGCCAAGTCCAGGAGGACCATCCAGCTGAATTCAGCCCCAAATGCCAACCTGCAGAATTGTGAGCTAAATAAATGATTGTTGTTTTTAACCACTAAATGTTTGGGCGATTTATTATGCAGAAACAGCTAACTGATCCACAGACTTAGAGAATAACCAGTCCACACCGGACCAGGAGGATTGAAGGCTCACAGATGGATGAATTCAAGAAGCAAAAGTGATATCATTAGGGAAGCTAATATGTTCTCTGGAGGGCAGTGGGGTGAGTTGGAGTAAAGGCTTGCAGCTTCTTGTAAGCCTTGTAGAAATATTCAGTGTGACCTACATATATGTATAACAGATAGAAATAAAATTCAAATTTACAAAAATGAACGGACTTTGTGGATTTCCTTCTGTAGTGAATGTCAACTCACGATCGTGGACTTGAATCCCAAGGCGTGGTTTCAGCAATCTTGTCTTTTCATGACTGCTGTTTTCACTAGTGGACATGCAGGCAATATTCATCAGCAGTACTCATTGTGCTGCTCGGGCCATCACTCCCAAATCCAATCATCATCTTTGATTCTACCTCCTAAATATGGTCCACCTCTCTCCATTGCCATGCGTCTGCAAGAGCTCAGGACACCATCTCTCACCTGGACCATTACAGCATCTTCTGAACTAGTGTCCCTGCCTCTCTTCTTTTTTTCTTTTTTCTTTTTTTTTTTTTTTTTTGCGGTACACGGGCCTCTCACTGCTGTGGCCTCTCCCGTTGTGGAGCACAGGCTCCGGACGCGCAGGCCCAGTGGCCGTGGCTCACGGGCTCAGCCGCTCCGCGGCACATGGGATCTTCCCGGACCAGGGCACGAACCCGCGTCCCCTGCATCGGCAGGCAGACTCTCAACCACTGCGCCACCAGGGAAGTGCCTCTCTTCGTTCTTGTTTCCTTCAAATAGTCTTCACTGAGCTTCCAGAATGATCTCTCTAAGCAAGTCATCTCAGCCCATGGCCCTGTCTAAAATCCTTTATTGATTCCCCTTTGTCTACAGGACAAAGTGTAAACTCCTTAGGATGGCATACATGGCCCTTCTTGCTCTGGATGCTTGCCTTTCCAGATTCACCTCTTGCCAACTGTCAAGCTTGTCTCCAGCCTTACTGAGCCTCCTCCCACCCCTCATTTTTGTCATGCTCTGCTTTTCTGCCAAGTTTTTGCACATTGGATTCCCTCTGGCAGACTCTGTTGGCTGCCTACTCAAAACTCACTCTTTTATTTTTGCCTGCAGAATCCTAGAAATCCCTTGGTCTCAGGGAAGGTGAGCCTTAGCCCTAGTCTAGAGGTAGACATATACCCTAGTTCTGGCTAATTATTTGTAAGAGGAAGTCACTATGGAACATATGGAAAGTTTTTCCCTTCCTGATAAGAGGCAGGTATGCCAGTCAAAACTAGATCAGCCAAGAGATACTCAACAGTCAGTGCTGGGCTGTAGCATTTTGCCTTGTCCTGGTCCAAATCTGGCCTTCTTGAGATGAAGCCTGTAATCAAAGGTAGAACGTAGGAGATAACAATGAATCAAAGCACCCTGATTCCAGATAATCGTTTCCCCAGTATCTTTCTTGTTTCAGTTTGAATTACAATGCTTTTTCTCTTGCCACTCACACTGTTAGCAGGGCAACTTCTACTCTCTGGACTTTCGGCTCATCCTTATTCTTCACTTGGGCTGGAACCTCATGACAAAGCTATTCTTTGTAGCGTGTGTGCGTGCTACATGTGCAAGCGTGTGTATTTGTGTAAAAGTAGAGAAGGGAAACCTAGCACAAGCATGATTGCATACAAGTATTTTCTGGTGCGTGTGCAGTTTTATTCCCTCACGTCTGCTGACAAGTGACAGGGAAGATACTTGCTGGGTCTTCAGAAAGCTTCTATTATTGCCCTTCGTGATAATTTACTTTATCTCTTTTCCATTCACCTTGAGCCATTATGCCTTCTTTCTTTGCAGCTCAGTAATTGGAAAACTGGTTTACAAATCTACTTTTTCTTCACTAAAGGATTTTTTCCTCATCACACATAGAACCAAGGGAAAGAGAAGAGAAAGGGGGAAAAGAACACACTTTAGTGAGATCTAAAAAGGATGAAAATTGAATTTATTTACTATTCCCACATATTATTTTTCAGGAAAAATGGGAAAAGGACACAGGAATTTGATACTTTGGATAACACAATGCTAAAGCCACACAAGGGATATATTTTTTAATGTATTTAAAAATGTTTGTAGCCTCTAGATCAAAGACTTTAAACTACCTTTGTGGGAGGATGTCAGCTCCAGAGATCACTCCATAACAGAGAAATAACAATGACAATAATAATATTAACAACAGCTCACCTTGATTAAGGATTGTGCTAAGTACTTTATATATCATACTTCATTCACTCCCAGCAAACCCAGAGGTGGGTTCCATTATCACCTCATTTTCAAAAAAGGAAACTAAAGTTAAGAGAGGTTAAAAATAACTTACCTGAGGTCATGGAGCTAATACATGGAGAGGCTAAGACCTCAAACTAGGTCTGACTCCAAAGCCTACAATCTCAACCAGCCGGAGAATTTACATAGCATGCATGACCAGTATGGGAAGGGTTTCTGGACCCACCGCGAAACTACCTACATTTTGTCAGGGGTCTCCCATTCAAGTTCTTATGATTTGAGAAGCCTGGTTTTGATCAAAAGGGTAACCAAAGAGTGTAGGCAGGAGGTAAAAAGTACAGCTGGCACCTGTACTTTTGCTTGCTTGCTCCAGAAGTATTTTTAAAGACTACGTAATTAGGCAGGTATTTTTAATTTGCAAAAACAACCAAATCCCCCATACCTTTCCAGGAGCCCCTGTAAATGCAGAGAACCTCTGTGGAGGTAGACGGTGCAGTCAGACTGCTGGGAACATCACCCTCATCTGCCTCTCACTAGCTGTATGATCTTCTGCAGGTTCTTCACCTCCTTTTTCTTATCTGTAAAGTGAATATAATAATAGCATCTGCCTCAAGTCCTCCAATCTAGAGAATCATCCACAAGCCTTGAAACCTAATGGAATTTGCCCCTTGGGTTTTGAAACTTTGCAAGGGTGACCTCTTTCTTCTTTACATTTTCTCCCTTTGGAATGGGAATTTCTGTAACTGCCCATCCCACCATTGTATTCTGGAAGCAGATAACTGGTTTTCTAATTTCATAGGTTCACAGGTAGAGGGGGATTTTGGCCTAGGATGTTATCCTACAGAGTCTCACCCCCACTTGATTTAGATGATTTAAGTGATGAGATTTGGGACTTTTGAGCTGATATTTAGATGAGATTTTTGGACAGGTTGATGCTTTAATGGGTTGAAATTTGGGGGAATGTAGGGATGTGGTGAATGTATTTTGCCTGTGGGAGAGAAATGAATCTTTGGGGCCCAGAGGACAGGTAACAATAGGCTGAATAATGCTCCCCTACAAAAGATATCCCTGTCCCAGTTCCTGTAACCTATGAATGTTATCATATGATGAGAGAGAAAGAGAAAGAGAGAGCTTTGCCGATGTGATTAGGAATTTTGAGATGGTGAGATTATCCTGGATTATCCAGGTGGGACCTAAATGCCTTTTGTTTGTTTGTTTTTGTTAGAATTATCATTATTATGGGCATTGGAAGGCTTTCAGGAAATAGAACTTTGCAAGGGTCCTTCAGTAGGGGTCTGTGGATGTTCTGGGGTAAATTATAAATTCCCAGAATTTGTGTGTGAAATTTGGTGTGTATGTGCATCTAGTTAGTTGTTTATTCGTTTCCCAGGACAGCAGTAACACGGTATCGCAGGCTGGGTGGAAGAATCTGTTCTAAGCCTCCCTCTGGCCTGTGGATGGCTGTCTTCTCTATGTCTCTCACAGCATTGTCCCTCTATGTGTGTCTGTCTACGTGTCCAATTTCTCCTTTTTTCTAAAAAAAGGGATTCATTTATTATTTATTTATTTTATTTTTGGCTGTGTGGGGTCTTAGTTGCGGTGCACGCGATCTTTCATTGAGGTGAGCGGGCTTCTCTCTAGTTGTAGTGTGCGAGTTTTCTCTTCTCTAGCTGTGGCATGCAGTCTCCAGGGTGCGTGGGCTCTGTAGTTGTGACACGTGGGTTCCAGAGTGCGAGGGCTCTGTAGTTTGAGGCACGCGGGCTCTAGTTGAGGCACGCAAGCTCAGTAGTTGTGGCGTGCAGGCTTAGTTGCCCCACGGCATGTGGGATCTTAGTTTCCTGACCAGGGATCGAACCCGTGCCCCCTGCATTGCAAAGTAGATTCTTTACCCCTGGACCACCAGGGAAGTCCCCAATTTCTCCTTTTTATAAGGACACAGGTCATATTGGACTAGGGCCACCCTCATTTTAACTTGATCGTCTCTGTTAAAGACTCTGTCTCCAAATAAGACCGCATTCTGAGGTACTGAGGCTTAGGAGTCCAACATATTTGGTGGGGCGGGGAGCTTAACGATGTGGATGTTTCCAGAGCTTTCATCAGATCTCAAAGCATCCAGTACACACATTCATGCTTGCACAGGCACACATGCTCACAAAGATTAAAACCCTCAGAAAGGGTGAAAGCCCAGAGAGTGGGCAGCAGGTAGTGAATGGTGGTGGGGAAAGGCTTCCAGGCCCTTGGATTCTCATCTCAGTAGGCAGATGCCAGCTTTGCTAAGCAACATTAAACCGTGTTTTGAAGTAGGCAGTTTATTTGAAGGCAGTGCATGGAGTGGAGGAAGCACAGGCTGTAGAATGAGTCCAATCTGCCTTGACATCACCGAGGCTGTGTTTCTTCAGGGAACTCACTCAACCTCTCTGAGACTGTTTCTTGGTCTAAAAAATACCATGTACCCTAAGGCTATGGATATAAAGTACCAAACTCAGAGTCTGGATCCTAGCAAACATGCAAAGACCCGTTATCATTATGGGTGGGGTACAACTAATGAACAAATATGCTGCTCTGCCTCTGGAAGCCTAGCTCAACAGCAGCACAGAATAAAGGAATAGTGGTGGTGACTCACGCTCTGCTTTCAATCTGAGACAGACCATGCTTGCCTCGTGTACGTGACTTTGGCAGGCTGGGCTGACAGATACGGCTTTCAAGAAAATGGCTCATTGGTCTTCCAGTAAGTCAAGGAGGCAAGGAATCCTTTAGTCGGTTGCATGGGCACTGCCTCAGTTTGACAAAAGACTTTTGCTCCCCCCTGGGGCAGGCTCAGGTTGATGTTGTGTGGAATGTCCAGTGTGTTAGTTAGGGTAAAGTCTGAGCTGCTGTAACAAACAGCCCCAAATGTCATCAGCTTAAACCAGATAAGAACTTAATTGTCTTAATGTCATAGCAGAGAGATAAGAGGTGCTAGGTTGATAGGCTGCCCTGCCATTCTTAACATGTGGCTCTTCCTTGTAGGTACAGAGTGGTGGCTCTTCATCTCTTAACTAGCAGGGAGGGAGAGCATATGCTCAAGATTTTAAGAGAAGACCCTGAGGTCACACATCATCAGCTTATGTCCTATTTGGCCAGAAGTTAGTGACAAGGGCTCATCAAGCTGTAAGAAAGGCTTGGATGCATCATTGTTAACAGGGTTGCCATGTGCCCAGCTAAACTTAATTATTATGGGAAAAGAAGAGAACTAAGAGTGGGGACTACAGCTAGCAGATTGCCTTATCTGGCTCATGGCATCTTTTTCTCATTCTGGGACTGTCCCTTCCTTAGGTAAGTGACCTTGATTATGCTCCTCTTTAAGAAACACCCTCCTCCTGCAACACACACACACACACACCCCTGTATGATTCAGCCCAGATGTGTGGGTATCAGGCCCATGAATATTGGAATATAGAGGTTCAAGCTCCCGTGATTGCATGGTATTTTACAGCCACCTAGCTCTCTCCGTTCCATTATCTTATTTGATCTTCACCTCAGCTTTGAGAGTTAGGCACAGCAAGATTTATTATCTCCTTACAACTGCAGAAAGTGAGTCTCAGAGAAGCTAGTAATTTATCCAAGGCTGCACAATTCACTGGTTCTAGACTCAAGGTATCTGATAGCTAATTTAGAGCATATCCATCTACAGCCAGGGAAAAAGATGGGAAATTGGAACTCAGTTCAATTGGAACAAATTCATTCATTCTTATTAGTGATTCTAGGGGAGTGATGATTGAAAGTAGCTGAAACGCAAGAGAGAAAGTTTACCTTTCTCAGGCACCTTTACGCCTCCTGATGCCTCTCTTCTGACGGCTCCCAGGTCCAGAATCATCATGTCCTCTTCTGGCAGCATGCATTTGTCTACTGTTGGGGGCCTCCACTACAACAGCTTATGGGGCAACACTGTCTATCTACCCCTATCTTTGCTAACTAGGGTTTTCCTTTAAGGATACTTCATGTGTCAACTAGGCGTAAGGAGGAAAGCCATATAGTAAAGTTTACACCAGGATGTAAATGTGTAATTAGTTGTTCTAGGAGCATGTGAAATCAAAAAAAACTTGGTTATGATACTAAATGGACTTAGAATTGGTGGAATTTCAGGGGGGTTGGTGGCCAAGTAAAGATGGTTGAGTTTGGGAGGTTCTTTTGACATAAGGCCCCAAATCTTTGCCTGGCAGGAAAGTCTGCCTTAAAATAAGGTTAAGGGATCACAGCAACACATTATCATTAATTAAGCACCTACTATGTCTCTGGCTCTCTCCTGGGCATATTACCTGCATGACCTAATTCAAGTCTATAACAATGCTGTCAGTAAGGTGTGATGGTCCTTATTTTACAGACGATAAGAGTAAGAGCTGCTATTTTGTTTAGCATTTACTACGTGTAAGTTAAGATATGAGGTTTTGTAAGATTAAATACATTGACCAAGGTCAAATACCTAGTAATAAGAACTAGAATTCAAACCCCAAGCCCTATGACTCCAAAATTGGTACTCTTCTTAACATTGCTTCCTCTGATGCCTGCAATTCTACCACTAACACTTTTTCCTCTGGGAAGAGAGGCTACTGGGGATTTCGTATATTCTTCTTCCCAGTCCACTTTTTTTTTTTTTAATTTGGTTGTGCCAGGTCTTAGTTGTGGCAGGCAGGCTCCTTAGTTGTGGCTCGCCTGCTCCTTAGTTGTGGTATGTGTGCTTCTTAGTTGCTGCCGGTAGGCTCCTTAGTTGCAGCTTGCGAGCTCCTTAGTTGCGACTCACCAGCTCCTTAGTTGCGGCATGTGAACTCTTAGTTGTGGCATGCATGTGGGATCTAGTTCCCCGACCAGGGATTGAACCTGGGCCCCCTGAATTGGGAGCTCGGAGTCTTAACCACTGCACCACCAGAGAAGTCCCCCCAGTCCACTTTTAATCAAATAATTTAGCACAAAAAATTTTAAATATATTGACTGATATATTTGATATATTTCTACAATATATTCATATGAAGTGTTCACTATATATTGAAGTGATTACATATTATTAAGAAAAAAGTGAAAGTATACATAGATGGCATGTTTCCCGTTTGGAAGGAAAAATGTATAAATAGATATAATCTGGGGCTTTCCTGGTGGCACAGTGGTTAAGAATCCGCCTGCCAATGCAGGAGACACGGGTTCGAGCCCTGGTCTGGGAAGATCTCACATGCTGCAGAGCAACTAAGCCCATGCGCCACAACTACTGAGCCCACGCACCACAGCTACTGAGCCTGCACACCTAGAGCCCGTGCTCCGCGACAGGAGAAGCCACTGCAATGAGAAGCCGCGTACCGCAACAAAGAGTAGCCCCCGCTCGCCACAACTAGAGAAACCCTGCATGCAGCAATGAAGACCCAATGCAGCCAAAAATAAATAAATAAAATTTTAAAAATAGATATAATCTGGAAGGATATTTACCAAAACATTCAATGGTTATAACCCTATAACAGAATTAAAGTTTGGAAGTGAATATCTTTTATAATTATGATGATGTCCATCATCTCTCCTGCACATATTCTGATATCTGTAATTGACTACCTCCCCCTTTGCTTTGGGAAATTTCTTCCCCCTCCACGTGCTTTGGATGGAGCTTCCACTCATGGCACGCTGCCCCACTGTGCCTAAGAAATGGACACAAGCCTGGACCAATCAGTGTCCTGTGTGATTGGTCTCAGTGGGGAACAAGCTAAGGTGCCGTTATGATGCCCCATCCACACTGATTTGTCCCATCTGAGTCTGTCGGCAGTAGTGCTGGGGAATTTCTGGGGTACTGACAGCTTCCCACCTCAGACATCCATGTCTCTCTGTTTCTCTATCTGAGAGTTTTTCCCAGTGCTATAGAAACTTGCCAGCCCAAGTGCAGAGTGCTCACAAGAGCTGGGGATTAACACCCTCAGGGATCATTCTCAGCCAATTAGGGATGGGAGTCTGTGGACAAATCACCTTCTGGCTTCCCTGTCCCCTGGTGGGAGAATTCTGACTTGTGTTCCACGTGTTGCCTCTGAGGGACCCCGCAGGCCTGAACTCCAGTTGCCCACAGTGGAATCTCACTCACTAACACTATGTTGACTCTTCTCCCATCTGTTGAGCTTCTCTTGCTCCCTCACCTGTTTTCCCTGGTACCCTTTCCCAAATACTCTACCTGCATCAAAGGCCTTGTCTCAGGGTCTGGCCCTTTCCCCAAACTTCCCAAACTCAGGTAGAGACGTAGCTATCTCTTTCCGCTTGCATGATAATCCATGAGCATTAAACCCAGAATTCTGGTGGCATGACTTCTACAACATGAGAGTCTGAAAACATGAGACAGATGGACCAACAGAGTCCAAGACTCAGAGAGAGGGTCCTCATGCTGTGGGCATCCTGGGATCCAGCCCACCTTGAGGTCAGCTCCCCTCTGACCCTGATCTAGCCATTACTTGTTACCTTGAGCTTCAGCTAGTGTTGAATTGGGTTTCTGTCCCTTGCAAGCAAAAGAGTTCTGGTAGGATGATGTTTATTTTCTTTTTTTTGCTTATGTTTTTCTCTAATGTAATATACAGAAACTTTTTAATGCAAAAAATATGGCAGAATAGGGCAGCTCCCTGGTGGTCCAGTGGTTAGGATTCCGCTCTTCCACTGCTGTGGTCCGGGTTCCATCCCTGGTCAGGGAACTGAGATCCTGCAAACTGTACGGTGCAGGGGGGAAGAAAAAGGCAGAATGACATTCTAAAGGGAAAAAAAAACCCACTGCAAATGTCATTGACATTGTCACATAAATAGCGCATGTGGGTGCACAGTTCACCTTCCTCTCTTAGTATCAGTGAAACCAGGCCTTCCTGAAACAATGGATTCATTGAACCATGAGTCTCCACAGGCAATCACACTCCCCAAATGCTCCCACGGTGCTGAATGACAGAGGGTGTTTCCTTTGTCAGCTCTACCAATCGCCCCGACTCTTAGAATGATTTGGATGAGGCTTCACATTTGGCCCCAAAGCTGTGCCCAAGTTAATGACTTGGAAAAACATATCATCATCCATGTAATCTGCAGAAACCAGAGAGAGCCCTGAATCACGCATTTCCACTGCAGAGGAAGCATTCGCAAATCCTGCACATTTTAACGATGTTTATATTATTTCTCACAACTATTTAGTTAAATGCTGTATAAACAGATGGGCTTATTTGTTTGGTCCTAATAGTTATAAAATTTGAATATTGTGCATATTGACAATTACAAATATTTGTATTTGCCAAGTAATATTCTTTCCATTTAAAAATTCCTTTATGCTAAAGAGGAAGCTGGTTTAGTCTTTATAGAAACATACTATGGCTTTATGTTTCCATGGCTTTTCTATAACCAGAGGTATTCACAGATTGCTGGGTATCACTGGGAAGAGGAATGGAAATAAACCACAGAACACTGTCACGCTGTACTCAGAGCTTGGTTACATCTTCATACACAGCTCCATTCTATGTCTTGAGGCAAACATCAACAAAACAAAACTGGTGCAAATAAGATGGCTCTAATTCTCAAAAATGTGCAATTTCTTTAAACTATAATTCCATGTTTAGGAATTTGCACTAAGAATCCAAATTACAGATGTGAGCAAAGATATATATAGATAGATATGTAATGCAGTAGTATTTATAATAAATATTGGAAACAATTCAAATGTAAAATAATTATTAAATTGTGGTGTATTCATATCATGAAAATCTGTGCAACAATTAAAAACAATAATGTAGGTTTCATGGCAGTGGGGCAGAGCTATTTCAACAATATAAGTGAAAAAAGGCAGATTACAAAAGACTATGGGGACTTACCTGGTGGCGCAGTGGTTAAGAATCTGCCTGCCAATGCAGGGGATGTGGGTTCGAGCCCTGGTCTGGGATGATCCCACATGCCGCAGAGCAACTAAGCCTGTGCGCCACAACTACTGAGCCCGCGTGCCATAGCTACTGAAGCCTGTGTGCCTAGAGCCTGTGCTCCACAAGAGAAGCCACCACAATGAGAAGCCTGCGCACCACAATGAAGAGTAGACCCCGCTCTCCACAACTAGAGAAAGCCCGTGGGCAGCAACAAAGACCCAAGGTAGCCAAAAATAAATTTTAAAAAAAGACTATGAACAGCATGATCTCAATTTTATAAAAACAAAAACCATACCTTTATGCACATGAAAGTCTAGAAGGTCTTACACCAAAATATTAATAGGATATATTTGGAGGTGTTGGGAATATATAATTGTATGTTCTTCTTTGGGCTTTTCCAAATTTTCTGTAATGAGCACGTATTGTCTTTATAATCAGAAAAACAAAATGAAAAAGAATAAAAAGGCACAGTAATATGATTTAGAGAATGCAGTAAGGTGACATAAGAAACCAAGAGGTTATTCTATGACTTTTAAGTCACTCATTCAAAAATACTAAGGGCCTACTCTATGTCAGTACGAGTAGAAATACAGAGGCTGTAAAAAAAATCAAGCTCTTCTGCCTTTGAAGGCTTCACAATTTAGAACAGCACTGTCCAATAGAATGTTCTGGAATGATGTAAATGTTCAGTGCAAGTAGCTATTGGGTAGTTAGTATGACTGAGGTATGGAATCTTACATTTGATTTTAATTAATTTAATCGTATGTAGCCGCGTGTGGCTAGTGGCTTCTATAGAAGAAAAGGCACACTTGGAAATAATTATACTACACTAGTGCTAGAGAAGCACGGAGCGTGGAGCTATTAACTCCGTTCAGAAGAAGCCTCTGAGAGGAGATATTTGGGCAATGAGTCTAAAGGTGTGGTTAGGAATTCACTCTGTAGGGAGGAGAACTTCAGGCAAAGTGTACCGCAGATGCAAAGGCAGAGTCATGACTGTGCCTGGCCTTTCTAAGCAAGACGGAAAACAAAAAGCAAAGCAAACAAAAAAGGATTCCAGAGAAAGCTCAGAAAACAGAAAAGGACACCAGAAAAAGCTCATGACCCATCAGGAAAGATGGGGAGAATGAAATTTGGCCAACAAATCCAGTCATATTAAGCTCTCGAGGAAGGAGTCATTTTGTTACACTGCTAGCGGAATGGTGTTAATCAAACCCACTAAAACCCACTGTCTCACGGTAGGAAGAGCTCTTACTCTGTGCCAAGCACTGTACTAGACGCTTTCAAATGCTTAATCTCATTTAATTACGACAGAAGCCCCGTTTTACTGAAAAAGAAAGCGAGGCTCAGAGAAGTAACTGCCCAAGAACACACAGCTAGTAACTGAACTTGGATTCAAACCCCTGAGTCGTCTAATTCTAAAGCCCTATTTTCACCATATCATGTTACCCCCACCTAGGAATATGTTTAGATAGAACATAGAAACACTCTGCAATGGAATGCAAACCCTAAGAGATTATTTTTAAACATATCATGGGTCATTTCTAAGCTCTCATGGCTCTAATGGTGACATCCCGGGGGCAACTACCATCATGATCAATGAACTCTGGGTTGTCTATCAAAGATAGTAGACTGAGCTGGACTCCTCCAGGTCATTGTTTGATATGGTCTCATGCTGTAGTGAATGCTGTAGATTACTAGAGCTAACAGTACCAAATTTGGTGCCAATGTCCATGGCCCCCTAAGCCCAATTTACAAGAGCACCACCAAATGACAAAATCATAAGGCCCAGAAACCTATCTATGCTGCCTGGCAGCTCCCACTCATGTAAAAGATCTCGAATTTTCAGTGTCCCACTTTCTGGACCGCTGTCCTCACCATCGTGTCTTTTTGTACCTTGCTCAGATTTGACTCGGTAGCCTTGAGTTAACTCCATCAGCTGCCTATACAGTAAAGCTTCCCAACATCTATTCTGCTCTACTTGTGGGAATTCCTGCTAGGTTTGCATGACATTGAACTCAAATTTTTTCCTCCACTAACTAGGACAGCAACAGAAGGCCAAGGGAAACAGGGACATTCAAGAAACAAAAAAAGAGACTCTTCTTTGCTAACATTTAATAAAATGTCAATTCTCTTGTACCCCATGTATTAGAAATCTTCTATTTCTAATAATGAATATATTTGGGACCTGATCTCTCTTTCAAGGATGGTTTCCCCAACTTTGGGTTTGGGAACTTTGAGCAGAAGACTTAAACTTGGGAAGTGATTACTGGGTCGTTTTACCAAACATATGCAACCATTAAAGCAGGGCTACCAAAAGAATGATTTAAAAAAAGGGGGGCGGGGAGCAAGGGAAAGAAGTGAATATGTTGTTGGTCAGAAAAGTATCAATGTTGTCATTATGGAAAAAGTAGAAATCAGAAAAAATTTCAGTTTAGTGTTGTTTTAGTTTAAATTATTTTATAGTTTAATGGACATTGCAAGGATGGGGTGGGGGGAGCAGAACATCATCATATTTTCCAAAACTATGTTCTCTAAAGGTTTTCATTAGGCCCTGGTTCCAGCTCAGCAGAGCTAGGAGGCAGAAACAGCAGGACTTTAGGAAGGAGGATTAGCCAAATATCGGTAGCTCGGATCCTTAATTAACTGAATTCATTTCTCTGAGTTCTGCTCCTCAGAGAAAGACAGTCAGATAGATGTAGGCTTAATACTTCCTAATGAAAGTAGCTCGTTTGGTGACTATCCTCATTAGTTAAAGCAGTAGGTTCTAGTACTGAATTTATTTTTCTTTTAAAAATTGTTTATACACTTTTTAACAAATTTATACATATGACAATCAAAACCATTTTTAAGACATCTTTATTGGAGTATAATTGCTTTACAATGGTGTGTCAGTTTCTGTTATATAACACAGTGAATCAGCTATACATATACATATATCCCCATACCTCCTCCCTCTTGCATCTCCCTCCCAGCCTCCCTATCCCACCCCTGTAGGTGGTCACAAAGCACCGAGCTGGTCTCCCTGTGCTATGCGGCTGCTTCCCACTAACTAGCTATTTTACATTTGGTAGTGTATATATGTCCATGCCACTCTCTCACTTCGTCCCAGCTTACCCTTCCCCCTCCCTGTGTCCTCAAGTCCCTTCTCTACGTCTGCGTCTTTATTCCTGTCGTGCCCCTAGGTTCTTCAGAACCATTTAAAACCATTTTTTTTTTTTTTTACAGTACAGCCTTTTCCTTCTCTTTTCCTTTTTTGTTTACCTCTTACCCTCTCTCCTCTCCACTCACATCAATGCCCATGCTGCCCACCAGTAATCCTACATACTACCCAGTGTGTATGCTGGAAAACACACACACACGCAAACACACACACACACACACAAACACACATACACACACACAAACACACATACACACACGCAGGAATGATATTATATACACTTTAGTGCATCTGCTGTTCTCATTCAATACCTCATGAGTATCTGTCCAAGCCAACTGTATGGCTCTGAACCATTCTTTTTAAGGCTACAAAATCATTTCATGCTTTAGACGTACTATTGATCTAATGTGGATATTTTCCCCCGAGGCTTCATTTATCAACTGTGCTATAATAAGCATTCTTGCACTGTAGTGTTGTTTCTTTGGGATAGATTTCTAAGAGTGAGGTTGCTACATCAAAAAATAGTGTAGTTGCTCTTTTTTTCTCTCTCCTTTTAAAAAAGATTATGCTAGACGTTCTTATTTTGCAAGTGACCTTGAGCACTCACCTCTCTTCCCTGGACCTCTGTTTTCTCACTGTAAAGCAGGCGTGTGGGACTATAGATGACCTTGAATGTCCTCTGCAGCTTGTTTTAAACTTCTCTGCGTCTGCACCTATGCCCACTGCTCTGTGTTTTGCTGCAGTGAAGTGAAAATCATCACTGCTGCTGACTCAAGAACAAGCGTCCTGCCTGTCTGAGTCTCAAGATTTTGGACCTACATTTTGCACACAGGCTAGTTACTTAGCTGAGCCACTGATTTCCAAGTACAAACTCTTCTGAAATGCTATAGTGAGGGAAGATGTCCCTGATTAGTTTGTGTTTCCTTGACACCCGCGGTTCAAATGAGAGCTGGACAGTGAAGCTGATTGCAGAGTTCTAAGGTTCTGCTGTGTACGTTTAGATTTACCTCCATCTAAACAGGACACACTCCTAGCAGCCTCTTTGATTACTTTTTCAGGATGCTCCCAATTTTAATGAGGATAAATACTTGATTATTGTGTGACCACACCACTGAATGAGGAGGGAAAATGTTGCACAATGGTTATCTAGTTTGCCAGGCTTTCTATTCTGTGCATGTCTACCCATAGTAAAGCTTCTGGACCAGGGAGAAAGAACTGTTTTATTTGCTAAATCTAAGGGGCTTCAAACAGATAATTCTTGCAGTCTGAGTAATAACAATTGCTTATTGCAAGAATACCACGCAGCCGACCTCAGTGTAGGTACTTCACACGCATACTCTCATTTAATCCACAAACAACCCTTGAGGGAGGTTAATACATATTCTTATTATCCTCATTTTACAGATCGAGAATTTCCCCGCAAGGTCACAGAGCGAGGAGGTGGTGTAGTCTGTCTGCAGAGCCCACATTCTTAACACAGAACAACACTGCAGTGGAACCCGGCAGTAGCAGACAAGTGGGACAAAAATACTGCATGGCTTCTTGACTATGTTATCAATGTCACCTGAAACCCACACTGAGCACCCCGCACCCATCATCTATAGAAGTTTCAGATGTTTATGGCTCCCATAGCAAAATCATCTGAACACAGATACAGACTGTGGACCAGAGTCAGCACAGACCGTGGGCTCAAATTCTGGCTCTGCCCTCTGACCTTAGGCAAGTTTCCTCGCCTTTCTGTCAAATTGGCCAGGCAGCTGTTTCTCACCTGCTGCCCTGAGGACGAGAGGAAGCTGGCGCCGCAAGCGACAGGCTAACACCAGAGCCAGGGCTTGTAAAACGCCGTTTCCTCTCCATTTCTCTCCTCCTCTAGTGTGGAGGAGGGCAGCATCTTGAAGGCAAAAGGCTGCCCTCCAAGCCCTCTCCTGCCTGGGTTCCAGTTTGCCCCCTGTGTCTTGGCACAAACACTGGCGTCAGGGCTGCCACGGGATGGCCTCCTTTTCAGTAGACTCCCCTTCCCCTGCCCCCCCCATTCTGCTGGGTGGACAGGGGGGTTCAAAAATAGCTATTTATTTGCTTAACTGCGGGGCGGGGGGAGCAGAGTGATCAAGGGCAAAATCAATTACTATTTTTCATCTTTGACAAAGTAATTAAGGCCATAGCGACCGGCTGATTCCGACCGAATGGCTGCTCAGTGACGGATGCGGATTTACGGCCTGCTCGGCGGCGGCGCTCAGAGGCCGATTATCACTCCAAACAGGCGGCGGCGTAGGGCGTGGGTGGAGGCCCGCAACCGCAGGACTTGAGCCTTTTCTTCTTGTTTTTCTCAATACTGCGGCTCACTCCTCGGCGCTTCCCGAGCGCTGACACCCAACGGGGCGCAAGGCCGCCCCTGGCCTCCTGCCCCCGCACGCTCTCTCTTGCCTTCGCCCCCTACCCGGCTGCCAGGCTGGTGCCCGCCACTCCGCATCCGCGTTGGCTTCAGAACAACCCCTCTAGGTCTCCCCGCTCCGCACTCTTCCTCCCCTCTCCACGCAGCCCCTCCTCTACAGAACCTTGCGACTGGAAGTGGGGGGAAGGTGGGAAGCCAAAGCAGTGCCTCTGCCAACCGCCTGCAGCCTGCGCGTCAACCGCCTTTGAAGGACCTGACGCACGTCGGGCCCCAGGAGGGAACCGAGTGCGCACTTGGCGAGGGAGGGCCTGCGGGAGAAACGTCAGACCCGGGGGACTGACCCGGGGCGCGGGGCGGCGAGGACAGCAGTACTCCACCGCCTCTGCGCACTCCTTCTCTCTCCAACCCGGGCAGGGACGTCAGTGCGCCCCGGAGCATCATCGGTGCGCTGGCTGGACGCTCCGCTGGCGCCGGGCACTTGGTGCGGGCGGCTCAAATGCAAATTGCGAAAACTGACTTTCGAAGTCGGGACTCCCTCTTGGACGTGGGCCCAGGGCCCGCCGAGGGAGGCCTACTCTGACCTAGGGGCGCGCTTCCTGGCGCGGAAGTCGGGGGGCTGCCAGGCCTGCCCTTTACAGTTCTCGCATCCTGGTTTGGCTCCTTGGAAACTGGGGACTGTTTCCGAAGAAGCGCCCAGTAGAGCCCCTCGGCTTTCCCCGTGGCTGCCAGAGTCCAGGGTGTTTTCGAGCGCCCACCAGGGCCGAAGCAAGCGCCCCTGTGGGATTCCTGGCCCCGCCTTCTCTCCTGACCTCCCCCAGCGAGAGCCCACCACAGTCCCACCCCATCTCCCTTCCTCCCCGCTCCCGACCTCGCTGGGTTTGCCTTAGAGCGGTCCTCTAGGGAGGGCGCGATCGGCCCCCAGACGGCCCTGTGGGAGGGTTTGGGAGATTCTCCAGGGGTCGAACGCGACTTTCTGAGCCTCAGTTTCTCCAGCTTTCAAACTGGGAGTTTCTCAAAGGTTGTTGTTAAGCCTAGATGGGGTAATTCATGGAAAGCCCTTGCACGATTGAGAGCTTAATAAATATTAAAGCGACAATACAAAGCGGCCTGAAGCCCTCAAGGAAGCTCACAAGGAAGGTCTCTTCAGGGAACCTGTCCTCCTTCCATAGTCATGCAGACCGTGGGTCCCTAGCCGGCTGCCCCCGGAGGGGCCAGGGGGCAGAGTCAGTGAGCTGAGGCATCCGCGTGCGTTCGCGCAGCTCGGAAGTGGAGGGAGGGGCCCGGCAGTAGTGCTCTGGGCGCCCACCGCAATCTGCCGCCGCAGCCTCGCCTGCTGCCGCCGCAGCATTGTCCTCCCGCCGCGTGGGGACGGCCCAGTCGAGTGTGACGGAGCCGACCCCGAGGCAGTTGGCAAGGCTGCGGGCAGCAGGGAAGGGACAAAGTGCTTTCCGTAGCTCCCCATTTCCGAGGCCTGGAGTTGCCTGAAGGAGCCCGGCCAGAAAGGAGAGAAGGGAAGCGTTTTGATACGAATCCCCTATTAGTCTCCAAACTACACCTATGTAAAGGTGTTTTCCCTTTCTAATGATTATAGCCATTGCTTTGTACCAGCAGGAAAGTCCATCTTTCTATCGCCACGGCCACCTCCACCCCAGCCAAAGAGCAGTAGAACGTCCTCTGGTGGCATCTCGGAGGGCCAGCCCTACCGCCTGGTTGCAGCAGATGGTGATTTGGAGGGTCTGTAACACCTTGTGCGTCCAAATCATTCCTGGCTCTGGTGAATTTTTACTGAGAGGGCTAGGAAGAAAGAATGGGTTTCCTTTGACTTTGAAAGTGACCTAAGAACCAGGTCAGTGTTGGAAATAATTTCCTTTTTACTTATAATATTTTCAGAGGAGCTTAAAACATACAATGAGAATAGTGCTAATTTTACTCAGGGATTTCTCTTAATTGTGTTAATGGAGATAAAATAGAAATGCAAACACTAGACCTCAATTTTTAAGCGAAAACGTAGGATCTCTCCAACACTGGTTGGCTGGGAGGTTGGGCTGTGGGAATCTGAAGTCCCACACGCAAGGTTGGTACAGCCTTATAAATGCAGGAACCGTGCGTACAGCCATTGCAGAACTGTGTCGCTTCGTGAGACCCTCCATCTCTTTATAGTAATATTGCGGAATCCGCTGCCTGCAGGTTTGGAGAGGTGGCAACGGGATCTAGCCGAAAGAAAGAGGGAAACATGACAGTGATTTAACTCCTTCCTCTGAGCCCACCTCAGCAGCCCAAAGTGCTCCTCTGGCGGCTGCGCCTCAGCTTGGGTGCAGTGGGACGTGTCCCTCTCATGTTTCCCTTAATTAGGAGGAGGCAAACTTCTATCATTCCCTCCCGCCTGCTTCGGTTTAGTAATCAGACCCACATGAGTCACGCCAAACACGCAGCCCCCTCCCGACCGAGTGACAACTGGCCAGCGTACTCTCGGCTGTTGTCCCTTTAAAACTCGAATCCAAGGAGGTAATGATTTATCAAACTTGTCTTATCAAGAAAATGTCAAACGAAGGGCACCTTGCTTTGCACTGACGCAAACCTGGCCTTTCCCAAGGAGATATAGAAAGCGCCTCTCTTGCTGGAGCCGAACCCAGTCTTGTCAATAGCTGGTTTCACTCTCTGCCTTCAATCTATTATTGCCTGTTTCAGACATGGTGAGTGTTTGCTTTTGTTCTTTTAAGAGGAGAGGGGGCTGCGAGGGTAGGAAGGGCAGATTCGTTTTGGATATTTCTTTTTGAAATGTTCTG
Source organism: Pseudorca crassidens (assembly GCF_039906515.1). Taxonomy (NCBI): domain Eukaryota; kingdom Metazoa; phylum Chordata; class Mammalia; order Artiodactyla; family Delphinidae; genus Pseudorca; species Pseudorca crassidens. The sequence goes on along the minus strand of NC_090304.1, from coordinate 35,927,527 downwards.
TGCATTCTGGAAGGCGAAGGGAGCGCACATTGTACTTGTGAGCATCACCTGGGGTCGGAAAGAGGTTTCCGAGGCTGTGGAGCTGAGAGGCTGGAGGTGTCTCCCAACCCCGCTATTCTGGGAACTGTCCTTGGTGCTGAAAAGCCAGGTGCCGGTACTGAAGAGAGCCTCTGTGGGTCCTAGAGGCTATTGAGATAAGAATGCTGACTAGAACTGAGATACTTAGATTTGGTGCAGATTAAAGAGTTCTGATCTGTGCGTTTGTGAAAGAAGGTTAGACGAGAGGTGTGTGGTTGAGGTGAAGGTAATAGGATTATTCTTAAAGTATAATAGTAATTATTGGAACGAATATTTACAAAGCCCGGAAAGATAACATGAGGGGAGAAAGTGGATGGAAAAAACACCGCTGACAGTTATTTTCATTTGAACCTCAATTGGGAGAAAGCAAATGAAAACTAGTCGTGAGTTTTGGTTCCCAAGCCAGTGGAGGGGCATGGATATTAAACTCGTGTGAATAGTTATTCGTGGGGAGTGGATCAAAAAACTTCTCAGGTTCTTTTACATATCTGGGAATCTAGAAATGAATGTAGGTTGTGTAAGATAACTCCAGTTACTACCTTGTGTTTGAAATCTGGTTTATTACTGTTCTTGTGGGGTTGTTGTTGCTGTTATTTTGGTCGTTATCCTTATTCTTGCTTTTGCTACCTGGCGGGCGGGGGTGGGCTTTGGAGCACTGGGATTCGCACAAGCAATTTGGCCTCAAACACTCGCAGGTGCCCGGGCATCAGCTTTTGTGGCCGCAGCTTGTTTATCGCTTATTTAAAAAAAAAAAAAAAAGCAATGTGCATTGTTGAATGACAAAGGAAATGGGGCGGAAAATTAAAGAATCTTTCTACAATGGTGATGGGAACGTGGGCACTCTACAGTCGTGATGTGAAATCCAAAGAGGGCAGGGACCTCATGGCTGTAGGGTGATTTCCGCGCTCCGCTTCTCCCCCCTCCAAAAAACATTTCTGCCTCTTTTCTTAGTTCACCTTCTATCAGGGAGGAGAATATTAGTTTCTTTATGTCATCCAGTTATCCACAAGACGGACAGACTGAGAAATAATGATTACAGTTTTTCTTGGAGAAGGAAAAAAACAATCCAGATTCCAATTTGTTCCCTAGATATTATGTCTGGACCTGAGTTGTGAACATCTCTATAGGTAGATACAGGTATTTTTAAAGCTGCCGTGACTTTTTTTTTTTTTTTTTTTTTTTTTTTTTGCACGAACTTCACATTATGTTTGCAGGATTGTGGTGCTCCCAAGGAAATGAATAAACAACCAGCCAACAGCCTGGAGGCGGCGGTGGCGCTGGGCCACCACGATGGCTCGTGCGCACCCAGGACGAGCCCGGAGCAGGGGCTTACCGCGGCCGCCGCCGCGCCGCCGTCGCGTGTGCCAAGGTCCTCTTCCACCGGCTCCCAAACTTTCCATTTCCCCGACGCGCGAGCCTGCGAGGCCGAGTGGCCGGGAGTAGGGGCTTGCAAACTCGGTAGCCCGCGGGCGCCGGCGGCCTCGGCGGCTCTGCGGGACTTGAGCGAGGCGCACGGCGCGCAGGCCGCCCCTCCTTCAGGGGGCGCCGGGCCCGGCAACGCGCTGCATTGTAAGATTCCGGCCCTGCACGGCCCGGAGGGGGATGCGAACGTGAGCGTGGGCAAGGGCACCCTGGAGCGGAACAATACCCCGGCCGTAGGCTGGGTGAATATGAGCCAGAGCACCGTGGTGCTGGGCACGGATGGAATCACGTCCGTGCTCCCGGGCAGCGTGGCCACCTCTACCGCCCAGGTAAGCAGGTCGCGCTCGAGCCGCGCCGCCTTCTGCTCTCCAGCCGCGCGAGAGGCGAGCCAGGCCGAAGCGGGTGCACGTGTGCTGTTGGGGAGACCGGACGGCAGAGCCAGGTGATGGATGCGGGAGGCAGCTTTGGGGCTTCGGAAACTCGCACTGCGCTGGGGTCACTAGTTCAGGGCGCGAGGGCTGCAGCGAAGCTGCCAGAGGAACTGCGACCTCAGGACCTGCCGCTACCTGCCCCCTCCCAGCCTCAGTGGTAGCGGAAATCCAGGTGCAGACTCATTAAGCAGTTGAGGCATTTAGATTCTTGCCCCTTTCTGCAGACAGAACCCCCTCTTGCTAATGACTGGGTCTTCGTTTTTTTCCAAAACAATTCTTAATTTAAAAAAGGAGAAGAAAATACAGAGAAAAACCTGGGGGAATAATCACTTAAGTCCTGTAGGCTTTGCACTGCGAATTACATTTATCACATGAGAGCTCATTTGATGAGAGGTGGCTTACATGAGGCCAGTACTGAAGTTTAAGCCTCAGAGCCTATATTTTCCAAAACCTGGTACCTAATTTTGTATATATATTTTCTTAGAGTACCTCTCTCAATTGTATGAGCCTCAGGCCCCCAAAACCTGGATTCACCTGTGCATTTGATCCTTTACGCTCAACCAGAAGCATGAAAAGCCCACAAAGCAAATCCCAGTCCTGAGTTAGGGATGAGGCAGCTATTCCTGGTGGCCCCCCTCCCATATGGACTTTTGTCTTCTTCCATCTCCCTCCAGTTTCTCTCCCTCCTTCCCTGATTTCTTTCCTCCATCCCCTTTCACATACTTTAGCTCTTCCTTTCCCATTGCCTGCCTCTACTGCTATCTCCTCTCCTCCCCTGGGCTCAAGGGCTAAGCGTGTGTAGCCAGTGGTGGACTCTTGAACCAGAACATCTGCCTGTGTGAGATCTAGGGTATGTATAGCCCTTCTTAGTTACTCTAGTGTTTGTACACACACACACACACACACACATGCCCACACAGCAAGAGCTCAGCTGTTACAATAACTAGAAATGGACATAAACTTAGGCTTTCCTGCTCGCCCTTGCTTTTGGGGTTCACCTCTGGAGCGTTTGACTGTGTGCATTAACAGCAAGTGACAGCATGTGCCCAAGAGTGTGACCTCAGGTAGAGGCAGGAAATTTGTTCCGCATGCCTTGCTTAACCTCCGCACTGCGGCAAAAGGGCTGGAATCCCCACCCTTCGTAGCCCCGGAAGAATTGAAGTGGGGTGGTGGTGGCTGGAGGTGGTCTGTGTGTGGGAGGAGTGTAGTGGGGTTATTAAAGATGTTCAGTATAGATCAAGCCCTGCCTTTGCCTATTTTCAGCTCTGCCCATCTTTCCGATTCTCGCCTTTCTGCCACCCACCTCGACCCTCCTCCTCTCTCCCCAAGACTTCCTTCCCATTTTGGCAGGTGCTTCTTTACCCTCCATGGCCTGTGGAACAGTGTGGACATGCCAGGTTGCTAGAATGAGGTGGAGGGTGACTGAGGAGGTGGAAGCTGTGCGGTGGCTTGGGTCCCTGGCAGCTTTGTGTGGTGTCCAGGTGTCCTGAACATTTCCCGAGTTTATTTGAGGTGGCTTCACCTCCAGTTTTTTCTGCTTTCCAGTGAGGCATTCCAGAACCAGGGACTGCCCCAAGAAAGCATCTTAGTGTGAGCTTGGAGAGGTGAGCTCCAAAGATCCAGAGACTGCGGGAGCTGGGGGGTGCCTCAGGGGACAGTGATTCTGAGCCCCTCAGTTTACAGATGGGGACACAGAAGCTCAGCAAGGGCCAGTGGCTTGCCTGGGGTTATCCAGCTGGGACGATAAAGTTTAGACCAGACCTCAAGGTTTTCAATGTCCTGTCTCTTTGCATGTCTGTTTCTCCATTCTTCCTGTTGTTTCACCCCCGCGTCTCTCTCCTTCCCACCTCCCTTGCCCCACTGCTGAAAGGTGCCCCCTTCAGTGAGCTGACCAGGCAGGTCCTGCCCGTAGGCTTTAGAGAAAGTGAGGCAGGGGCTCTGGCTGGCTTCAGGCATTGCAGCTCTCCTTCTGGCCTTAGCATGGGGTCCAAAAAAAGAAAGGGCTGAGTAAGGGGTGTGAGGAATTTTGGGAGGAGGGGCTGGTTAGGGACCTGCTTGCTGGGGACTCTAGGCATGATATTGGGGGCCTGCTTGCCAAATGAACTCTCGGTCGTGGGTTGGGGATGGAGGGACCTGCTTGCAATCCACCTACAGTTCAAGGTTTGGGGAAAGCTGCTTGCTGGTGTGATTTGACTGCAGGGAGAGAGGGGTTCAGGAGTCTATTTAAGATGGCTCTTCTGATCAGAATTGGGAGCCTCCTGCTGACAGACTCTCTGCAGGGTTGAAGGGTCAGGGCCCTGCTTGTAGATGCATCCTCTCTTCAGAATTGGGGTCCTGCTTGCCGATGCATCCTCGGTTGAAAAGTGGGGGCCTGCTTGCTGGGAAGGATCCTCAGCAGTGGGGGAGGGGCGGAATGGGGCCTGCTTGCAGACCTTCCCCGGGGCTGGTATCCGACCATGTGCTTTTCCGCCCCCAGGAGGACGAGCAAGGGGATGAGAATAAGGCCCGAGGGAACTGGTCCAGCAAACTGGACTTCATCCTGTCCATGGTGGGGTATGCAGTAGGGCTGGGCAATGTCTGGAGGTTTCCCTACCTGGCCTTCCAGAACGGGGGAGGTATGGCTTTTCCGCTCTTTCCGCCTGCGGCGTGGCGGGGCGGGCACTTGTGGGTTGGGGGGTGACACAGAGCCCTGGGACGGGGACCGAGGCTGAGAGGGGAGGCTCAGAGCAGCCTCTTCACACTCCAGTTCGTCCCCTGTGGGCATCCGTGTGAAGCCGGAGGGCAGGAGCTATTGAAAGAGGTTGGCACTAGATCCGGGAGGCTTTTGTCTGGAGATGGAGCTCAGAGAAGAGATGGGTCCCCACGCTTCCTCACTGGTCCAGCTTGGGGGGCTGGGCCCTGATCCAGCTGAGCCTTGGTGCAGGGAAGTTCAAATCCTAATTTAGCCCACAGGTATTTCGGTACCCGCCACACTCCCCGCACTTAAGCAACTTTAGAGCCAGGAGCTGTGCGATCCTGGACACTGAATTAAGGAGGCTTTAAGATCATAACCTGGAAATCCGAGCCTACATAGGAGACTTTGGGAATGGGCGCTTGGGTCGTGCAGAACGCAGGATAAAGGCGAACCAGGAGTGGGGAGAACAGAGGGGCTGGGCGTTGTGCTGTTGAAAATCTATTAGAAGCACCCCCCCACACACATCCTCATGGGCACAAGCAGGGCATATTCTGACTTTAGCAAACATCGTTTTGCAAAAACGGTTTCCATTTCATTTGTCCTCACTGGGTGGAAGGAAAACCGTTTCTACAATGGGGAGGACGCCAGTTAGGCCTCTAGGATCCTCTCCCCTGCCCACCGAGGAGGGACCCGGCACATTCACGGTCTCCTTTGCAAGGCGGGGCTAAAGTGACAAGTCAAACCCCCTCTAGGAATAGGAATTTGCACCCAGGATTCCCTTTCACAGCTTCTCAACTGGACCAAGGAGACCAGAGCTGCGCCCCTCACTCCATCGGGTTAGGCAGCTTAAGTTTGTTTGTTTGTTTGTTTGGTTGGTTTTGTTTTTTGATTTTGGTCTCTCGGTGTGCTCCAGGCACAGGGACAAGGGACAGATGCAGCCCCACGTGATGATGAAAACGGAAAAATATGTTAATACCCTCCCCCTAATTCCAAATTAGGACACGTTGACAAGTATTTACGAGGAGCGCAGAGCGTTCGCAATCAGGGGTGCCCCGGAAACAGAAGAACGCATGCTGGCCACACACATACGGGCGCCCCAGCCGTGTTACCCCTTGGTTCTCTGCAGGGAGTCCCCAGACCAGGGTGCCGTGTTAAGCTTTACAGTACCAGGAAAGGGGGCGGGCACTCAGGTTGAGGGTGGGAAGGGAGTTCCAGTCCAGGGAGCGCGGCAACTTTGCAGCCCTGCTGCTCTCCTTGCTGGACAAGTCAAAAGGGTCCGTGCTTTGCTCGCCCGGGATCTGCGATCTGCAATCTGCAAAGTGTTGGGCTGCGCAGGGAGCCGGACGCTGGGAGGGTAGGCAACCTCTTCCGCACTGCGGCTCCGGGCCCTTTCGCGGCGCGGGTGGAGAGCTCGCTTCCTCCCTCCCAGCAGCAAAAGAGAAAGATTGCGCAATCTACATCTTTCTCGAAAACCCATTCAGGAGAGGATAAAGCAAGAGCCCTGGTTTAAAGCAAGAGCCCTGGTTTTGCCCCGACAGGAAAGGCCCTTCCAGCAGGAGGAAGAGACTACAGAAAGATCAGCTTTCCTTCAGTGGAGCCCAGTGTTCTGGACTCTGGCATCTCGAGTCTGAATTGGTTCTGACTCTGCAGCAGCACTCCCTTGTCCAAAGATCATGGCTATTCCCCAAGCCTCTACCGAACAACCTCAAAGAATCCTTGAGGATAAAGAACCCCAGAGAACCCTCAGGAGGTCTGCGGAGGCCTGCCAGCTACTGGTGCCCTAGACTGGGCGTTCTGGGGAATAGACGGGAAGGATCAACATCAGGGGCCCTCGGTCTAGATGAGACACCCACATAAATAGTGTCAAGTGCTTAGCGCCGGGGGAGAGGTACTGTGGGAGGATAGAGAAAGGAGGCTTCCTGAAGGAGGAAGCATTTGAGTTGACCTTGAAGGATGGAAGGGACTTCTAATGTGGAGAAGGAAGTTGAGACGTGTGTGATGGCTGAGGCAGTGGGGAAAGGGATGTCCCTGCCACCCGTCTGGCAGAGCGGGTCCAACCCTGGTTGGCAGAAGGTATGCAGGTGACAAGTTGAGGGCTCCTGGAGTCCTAGCTTAGAAGATTTTAAGGTTTTGGAGGGCTGAGGTGCCAATGAGATTTCACCAAATCTGACTCCAGTAGTGAATCAAAGATGTGAATTTGTTGAACATTAGAAGAGCTTAATTTGGAGACATTGAGGTACTAGAATAAAAAGAGAAAGAAGAGAAAAGAAAACTCACCCAGTATGCAACCCCTAGCAACCCATCCAATGGGGAACTGAAAAAAAGAATGTGTTTGCAGGGTACCCTTGTACATTTCAGAGGAGGGCTCTTAAATGTCCTGGGTACCTGTGGTTGAGCTGGAATATCGAAAGCTTCCTAGAGAAGGCAAGGGAGCTTCCTCCTTGCGGGGGAAGGTGGAGCCAGCTGGCCTGGGCCTCCCTGGGCTCTCACCTCGCACTCTCTCTTTCCAAGGTGCTTTCCTCATCCCTTACCTGATGATGCTGGCTCTGGCAGGGTTGCCCATCTTCTTCCTAGAGGTGTCTCTGGGCCAGTTCGCCAGCCAGGGGCCGGTGTCTGTGTGGAAGGCCATCCCAGCCCTACAAGGTGAGTCCCCCCTGCCTTCCAGCTCCCTCAGCCCTCCCCTGCCCTCCGTGGCACCACGTGGCCCCGGGGAGGGAGACCTGCTTCTGTGATCAGGAGAACCTGCTCCTTCCTTCTCTGTTTGATTGGTTTCACCACTGGGGCCCTCTGGAGAATGGCCAAGATCACCTCTGGCATCGTTCCGTTCCTGGCAGAGTGCCTCAGTGTTCCTGGTAGACACAGAGTCTATTCCACTATTAGCGTATCCATCTGTAAGAGAGAGCCAAGACCTAGGTCCCCACCCTGTGCCCAACTGTAAGGATTCCGCAGGATTTGGAGGGAATGAATCCCCGGAACTTTTGCTTCCACAGGCTGCGGCATCGCAATGCTGATCATCTCCGTCCTAATAGCCATATACTACAACGTGATTATTTGCTACACACTTTTCTACCTGTTTGCCTCCTTTGTGTCTGTGCTGCCCTGGGGCTCCTGCAACAACCCTTGGAACACGCCAGAATGCAAAGATAAAACCAAACTTTTATTAGGTAAGTTTGGATATACCTACACTAGGTGAACTATTCATTCATTCAACGAAGACGAATTGAGCACGTATTATGTTTGCCAGGTTTTATGCTAGGTGCTGGGGGCACAGAGATTAAAACCAACATCAAATGTACTTAATTCTAATATTTAAGGAACTCGTGGCCTAGAGGAGGGGTAATCAAATTTTTGTTTGCTCATGAATAGCTGGAGTGTTTGTTTAAAATGTAGAATTACAAGTCCACCAAATAGTCTGATTTACTAGATTTGGCTGGGGTCAGGTCCCCAGGTGACTCACATGCACGGTACAACTTGTAAAGCAATGGGGTCTAGCATCTAGGGGAGCGATGCTTGTGATCCTGGGTCCACACTTCACAAAATGCTGCCCAGTGCATGAGGTAAACATGAGAAGAGACACTTGAACTGAGGACCTGTGATAGAAGACCTAACCTAGAAGAGGGGAAGGCTGCCCAGGGAGGCAAGGCGTGTGCCTGGGGGAAGGCTGGTTCGGGCCTGAAATCCACTGGGACTTGAGGACTTGGGGGAACTGTCAGCTTGTTGGGTCAAGGGCAAGGGCGTGACGGTGAGGAGGAACAGTGCAGAGTGGCTGGCAAGGCTTCTGATCTGTAAGACGTTTTGCCCCTGATGGTACATGTGTTTGTGTCAGGTAACTTCTCTCTGGATCTCAGTTTTCCTCATTTGAAAAATAGAACTACTAACAACATTCTTCATCCTACTTACCTCTGTAAGGAGAAAAGAAACGGAGGATATGATCGTAGTTGGAAAAACATACAAATAGAAGGTGCTAGTATCACTTGCCTTTGCAGGGGCTCATCATTTTAATGGGCACCAATAAGCAAGGAGTTTCTTCTCTCCCCGGCGGAGCTGTTATTCCCTTTAAGCTGGATCTGGCTGAAGTCAGAATCTTGTGGTCTCTGTATGATTGGCTTTTAGTGTTGGTCCCCCAAACCAGCACTTTTGCCCTGACAGCCTGCACACTGCAGAAGTAGGAAGTTACTTAAATGCTTTGAGTGTGTAAGAGAGAAAGATGACCCATCCCTCCCACACCCCAGAGAGATGCACATTCCTAAAGGCAGTAATGCACACTGGAGTATTTTTCCACACATGTGCATGTATGCACACAACACGTCCAGCCTCCACCTTGAGAGGCTTTGAACGAGACTGCAGGAAAGCTGAAACTGGAAACATGCGCCCATCAAATTCAAGCCCAGTGCACCTGAGTGCTCAAGAATGGGAGGATGGGGATTTGTGGGGTTCCCAGGTGTGCGGCCCAGTGGAATGACCAAGAGTAAGCGCCTCTAGACTCTCTGGGCCTCAGTGCCCTCATCTTTACAATCTCCACGTGGACGGATTCTTAACTTAGCGCAGTGGTTCTCAGCCCAAGCTGCTACACAGGAGAATCACCTGGGGAACTAGCAAATCAAGACATCACTTAGGGTCCAGCCCAGACCAGCTAAGTTGGACTCTCTGGGGATGGAGCCTAGGAATCTATTTTTACAGTTCCCCAGCTGCCCCCAAGGGTGAGAACCACCAGGTTGGTGTTTGCCCACATCCCTTAATTAAGCTGCCCTTAACCATGTTTGGAATGGAGTGCCCACCTTCTTTGCCCTGGAGTCCCTACCAACTCAGGGTCACCTCTGCAAAGCTGCTGTCTGAGAGAACCCCACTCAGATACCCCACTTAAGGTAGCTGTTCTCAGATTCACAACCAATAATCTGCTGCTGGAATGGATTCCCAAAAATGTCGTTTTGGCAAAGTGCATTTTCTAGGATGTGGGGCTGGAGTGGAGAAAAACCTCAAGGTCATCCCAGTGCCCTGCCTGTCTTTCCCAGATTGTGTCTGGGACGGAAGTTACTTTCCAAGGGAGTACCTCTTCCAAAGAGAGCTGTTGTCTTGATCCAGCCTCCAAGGAAGCTTCCCTGGACACTTCCCTCAGGGGTCACGTGTGTCCCACAGCTGTTCCTCGCGAGGGATAGGAGTTCAGAAACACGTTCTCCTCTGCCAACAATATCCACTAATATGTGTGCAGCACCTTAATAATAATAGCCAGCATTACTTACTACACACCAAGCACCATGTTAAACCCTTTAACTCATATTATCAATGTTAAGATGGACAACAGGGGCTTCCCTGGTGGTGCAGTGGTTGAGAGTCCACCTGCCGTTGCAGGGCACACGGGTTCATGCCCCGGTCCGGGAGGATCCCACATGCCGCAGAATGGCTGGGCCCATGAGCCATGGCCGCTGAGCCTGCACGTCCGGAGCCTGTGCTCCGCAACGGGAGAGGCCACAAGAGTGAGAGGTCCGCGTACCGAAAAAAAAAAAAAAAAAAAGATGGACAACAAGCCAACGTATGGTTTAATTATTATTTCCATTTTACAGGTGAAAAATCTGGAGCTCAAGTTTACAAAGCGAGCTCTGTGGTAGACCTTAGATTTGACCCCAAGTTTGCCTGCCTCCCAAGGCCACGGTCCTAACGACCAAGTTAAATGCTTCTCAGTCTACAAAGCAGCTTCATAAATGATGTCTCTGCTATTCCTAATAAGAGCTCTATACGTCCCAAGAGGCAGGTGACGTGATCACTATTTCACAGGTGACAAAGTGGACTCTAAGCCTTAGAGGGTGGAAGTATCAGGCCACAAGTCTCAAGGTAGAGCCAGCACAAGGATTTGGGTCTCATGACCCCTGATTCTCTGCTCATCCAGGGTTCCTGAAGGTTCTATTCTATCAGCCCTGGCAGAGTGACATCTGTCCAGTTGTTCCCTAACTGATGTTTTTAGCTGAGATTCTGTAGGTTTAAAAGAAAGCTCATTTAGGGGCTTTCCTGGTGGCGCAGTGGTTGAGAGTCTGCCTGCCGATGCAGGGGACACGGGTTCGTGCCCCAGTCCGGGAAGATCCCACATGCCGCGGAGCGGCTGGGCCCGTGAGCCATGGCCACTGAGCCTGTGCGTCCGGAGCCTGTGCTCCGCAGCGGGAGAGGCCACAGCAGTGAGAGGCCCGCGTACCGCAAAAAAAAGAAAGCTCGTTTAAACAGTAGTTTGACTTAGTAATTCCACTTCTGGGGATCTATTGTTAGAGGAAAATCAGAGACACAGGTAAGGACTATTCGAGATTGTTCATTGCAGTCATATTTACAATCTAGGAAAACACCGGAAACAGACATGTAACAAAAATTCAATAATTCCATGGTTCAAATAAATCATGGTGCATCCATAGGATGAAGTATTCTATAGTCTTTAAAGGTGAATATTCATTAAACATAGGGAAATCGTCAGCATATCCTGTTAAATGTAAAAGCAGGATACCAATTTATAGTATAATTTCATTTTTACTAACAATATGTGCTGGCTAGAAAACATATAGGAAGGTGATACACAAAATGTTAACTGGTAAACTTGGGGCCATTCTTTTTTTTCTACATTTTCTATCAGGGATGTGTATTTATTTTATAGTCAGAGAATATATATGTATATATATGTATGTGTACATGTATATATATATACACACACATATATATAGTATGTGTGTGTGTTTTTTACAGCAAGCTGAGCACAGTGACTGGGCCAGGCGTGTGGGTGCAGGGCCCCCCGGGTTTTGTGGAATTTTTTGCCTGGCTCACAATATCCCAGGGAACATGAAAGGCAGAGTGAAGACATTAGACAGCTAAGCACCTTGTCGACTGGTATAAACCGTAAAAACGATGCAAGCTCTGAGCAGAGAGAGACAATGGACATTTTTCACTCTGTTCCCTGGAAACATATGGACAGGCTGGGCAGATCTTATTTCATTCTTAGCCAGTGCTTTAAAATTTTTTGTTTGTTTGTTGAAAATGGAGGTATCAATCCTTTCCCCTCTCTTAGTGGAGACCCTCAATCTGTCCTTCCCTGGGTTATCCTCACTTGACTGGGGCCAGGTATCCTTTGTGTAAGTATTGATCCTTTGGGGTCCTGGGGTGTCTTGGAAAAGGGGATGATGGCCTGACTTATAGAGACATGGATAGCTTTGTAGCCCCACTGCTCTGCTGGACAAGACCAGAGTCCAGACAGTCCCAGGCTGCCTCCCAAGTGGCCATACTGAGAGAAGCTTGTTTAGGAAATGGAAAAACTCCCTCCCCCAGGGCGGTGTTCCACAAATGACCTTCCAGGCTCACCCTCCCCCTTACAACCCCATAACCACCGTACCCTGTGTTAGTAGGAAGCTTGTCCCAGGAGATGGGGGTAGATTCCCACGCCATTATGACCTTCACTCATAGCAGGGAGGGGTTTATCCCATGGCCCTTCAGCTCTGCTAGGGACATACTGCCTGGGAGCCCTACCTCATCATTCAGATGCCAGGACCCTGTACCTGCTCCGGCCATGGGCAAAAGCCCTGGCTCCATCCACCGTGGAGGCTGAGCTTGCCACACATTTCTCAGGTGTAGATTGTGAGAGAGGCTGTCTTCCTTAGGGGCATTCAACCCTCCAGGTATTTGTAATGTTGAAGGGCTAATCCATGGCCCGCCAAGTAAGACCAGCAACGGTTCTTTGAAATTGGGAGCTAGCTGGGTCATTTAAAATGCGAAGTGCACAAATATCATTTCTGTTTCTGGAATGGCTTAATTTTCATTAGAACCTTAATTCAGTGATTCCTTTTCTCCCCAGTCTTTCACATGCTTTCATTTATTCATAATTGCCCGCGTAAGGAGAATCTCATTCGAACAGCTTCCAATTCAGCACGATCCTTATCGCTGTTCTTTGTTCAGGGTTGCTGGGCCGCAGAGCTAGCCGATGACACGGCCCATCGTTCCTTCCGTTGCTGGCCGACCTGAAGGCGCAGTGTGCTGGGAAGCGCGCCTCTGCCGCCCAGTGGTGGGAAGGGATGTTGCAGGAGGCTTGAGGCTGCAGGGAGCCCTGCTGCAGTGCCTCAGGGACGCTGTGACCTTGCACTGCAGGGGAGAGCGGTGATCCAGGGACGCCCAGAGACGCTCTGTAGGGAAGCTGTCCATGTGCTTCTCAGTGCCAGTTTTGGAAGCAAGCGATTTGGCGTTTGCCCGTGTGTTAGCGATCTCGTCTGTCTTAGGGGACGTACTTTTGGGCAGGAGGGCGAGAAATAACTTCTGTGCTTACTTACAGAAAAGGGCTATGGATGGTGCTTTAATTGTCTTCATTCTGGTGCCTGCTGGGGGAGACAAATGCTTCCTCGGTAAATAGTTGATAATTATGAGGTGAGATTCCCCCTGAAAGTCTCTGTTATTTGACTAAAGAAGATAGTTTTGAGTAAGAAGGTATTTTGAGGACTCTAATAGTGGTTGGTGGTTCTCAAACCTGGGAGATTTTGGCAGGAGACATTTGACAGTGTTCATAGACAGTTTTGGTTGTCACAACTGGGCTGGGGTGGGGTGGGGTGGGTGGATGTTCCTGGAATCCAGTGGGCAGAGGCCAGGGATGTTGCTAATACCCTGCAATGCATGGACAGCCTCCCACAACAGAGAGTTTTCTCGTCCCAAGTGTCAGTAGTACTGCTGTTTAGAAAAATTCTGGTCTAAAGGACTCATCAGAGGGAAGGGATTCTTTTAATTACTCTTTGCAGTTTTATCCAGTATTCTGAGATATTCTGGGGGATGTGTGGGAGGTAGTAGATAATTTACGGCTGGCAAGTGGGATTGAGAGGTGACGCTGAGGATTAGAGATGCTCACCCCATGCAAAGGTATAACAATGGCGATTGCATTGCGCCCAAGTTTTACTGAATCCAGCTGTGTGCTAAGCATTGCATGAAATTTTCCATTCATGATCAATCTCACTTAATTTGGTTCTTGGAACAACCTTCACACTAGATACACTATTATCAGAAAATGGAGGCTTGGACAGATTAAGGAACTCATCCAAGCTCTCAGGGCTAGTGGAACTCCTGAACCCATGGTTTTACCCACTTTGCTGTTCCACAGAGGGCATAAATTGGGAGTCCATGCACCAGATCTAGGCTGCATGTGCTTTTTTTTTTGGTTTTGTTTTGTTTCGTTTTGGTCCACAGTGCTTAAAGACAATGTGGCCTTATTTCCAATGTTTTAAAATGGAGAGATTTCATGTAAATATTCGGATTTTCTGCATCTTTTATCAGGACACCTAGCAAAGCATGGCACTGATTGGCTGGTAAGTCGTCCCTCGGTATTAATGGGATTGGATCCAGGAGCCCTTTCGGATACCAAAATCTGCAGATGTTCACGTCCCTTATATAAAATGGTGTAGTACAATGAAAACAGTATTCAGCCAACCGCCATCGAAATTTCAATCCGTGGTTGATTGAATCCATGGATGTAAAACTGCGGATACGGAGGGCAGACCGTACTCTCTGTTCGCCACCCCTTTTTACCCTCCATTTTATATCTTTCTAATTTGTGTCACCAGCCTGGCTTCTGAAGGTGTTTGAGTTTATGTTCCCTGCTCTCTGTTTCCCAGTAAAGTGGTTAAGAGCATGGCCTCCAAAGAGAGAGTGACTGTTTGCCTCCTGATTCTGCTGTGTGACCTTGGCAAGCAACCGCACTTCTCTGTGCCCAGTTTCTTTACCTATAACATACAGATAATAACAATACCTACCTCGCAGGCGTGATGTGAGGCTCAAATTAGTTAATGCATATAAGACATTTAAAATAGTACACAGTAAGTGCCATATAAGTGTTAGTTATTGTTGTTATTGTTACTTTTCATCTCTTTATAAATTAATATCCTTTGGCATTAATCCCGGTGGACTCTTTATCTAAAATATCCATCAAGTGATCATAGAAACATTGTAATGTGGTCAGGAAGACTTCAGTATCTTCCTATTTCAAATGAGGATCATCATAGGCACCTCCCAGGTCTTCTGAGGCTTCCACAAGATAATAATTGGTAAAGTGTCCAGCACGGTACCTGACATGCTAAGACTCACCTGATTAGTTCCCTGTTCCCATCCCAGCCTAGGTCAGGCATTCTCAGCCTCAGCACTATTGACATTTTGGGCTGGATAATTCTCTGTCGTGGGGCTGTCCTGTGCATTGTTGGACGTTTAGCAGCATCTCTGGCCTCTGCCCTCTAGTTGCCAGTACCACCCTTTTCCCCAAATATGACAACTAAAAATGTCCCCCGACATTGCCAAGTGCTCCCTAGTGGACAAATTCGTTCTCAGTTGAGAACCACTGTGTTCAGTCCTGTTGCAGGCTCACGAGCACATGCGAGTGTGCAGAAAGCGCGTGGCACACGTATCTTAGGGAACTTCCGTATGTCGGCCGTTGTGCCAGGCAGTAGGTTCAAGGTGGGCTTATTAGTGAGCCTTCTGTGGTAGAGCCCTTCAGAAGTTTTACTTATGTCTCATTAAAATTCATTTCTGCAAGCCATTTATTTTTTGTGGAGTCATAACGACCCGGCTTTGAATCCTGATTCTCTTCCTCATTAGCTGTGTGATTTTGGTAGAATGACCTAACCTCTGAGGCTTTTCCCTCATCTGAAAGACGGAGGCAATAGTACCCACAGCACAGGCTGTTGTGAGCCTTACGTGAGATAATGCATGTAAAGTGCTTGGCGTGTAGAGAGCGCTCCAGAAATGAGAGCCATTGTTGCCAGGACCGGGCACTGCTGGGGGGGTACTGGGGGCTCTGGGATGAATAGCACACAATTTGGGGGTTCATCTGCGTCTAGCTTTGCTCGGTTAATACCCTCGCAAAGTTACTCTCCAATATTTGGCAAATGTTTGGCTTTTATTTTTAAGTTGCTAGAGAGATACACGTGTCTACTTCCTGTACAGATTTAACTGTGTTTTCGTTCCATCCTCTCCTAAACAGATTCCTGTGTGATCAGTGACCATCCCAAAATACAGATCAAGAACTCAACTTTCTGCATGACGGCTTATCCCAACTTGACAATGGTTAATTTCACCAGCCAGGCCAACAAAACATTTGTCAGTGGGAGTGAAGAGTATTTCAAGTAAGATTTTTAAAAAACTTTTCTAAGAGAAACCCAGTGAATTAGTGACTATCCAACTTGTAGACTAGAGGGATGGGTTGCCTCCCTCTGTACCTCCCTACATACTCAGATGCTCAGGGAGGAAGATTTTTTTCCCTGGTCTGGCTTCTGGGAGCGGGTTACTGTGCCCTGTGGGCCTGGAGAGGAGAGTTGGCTGAATGCTGGTGGGAACAGAATTGGTGCTGCTGTAGTTCATGACGCTGATGCCAAAAACATTGCAAAACCTTCCTCCGATGCGATCTAAGCAGACCTTCAGTTGACTAGGTTGTTTTTTGTTTTTACTTGTTTTATTTTTTTCCTTCTGCACTTGTGAGGGGAAGAGAGACACAAATTCAGGAAAGTCAGGAAACAAATCATGATCAGTGATTTGGTTTAAAGAAGAACTAATTCTTTCCTTTTTTTTCTTTTTTAAACAGTTCTGTCTTAGTTTTCTACTTTCTTCGTCCATTTTGCCAGACACTGGGGATTGAGGAAATCCTCAGCCACCACAGGAATATTTAATAATGTTCAGGGAATTATTTCATAAGGGAGGTAGTTGGAGACAGAGTTCAACAGAGAGTAGATAATGTTCTCTAGCTAAGCCTTAAGTCGGGGCTTGTAAACTCAAATGTACTTGGGGGCTTGGTAGGGAGGTAGAGGTAAGACGATAGAGAATGGTGGGGACTGTGGCCAACAGGAGGGGAGGTCTGCCCAGTGGAAGGGAGGCTGCTGATGCTCAGCTCCAACTGGCCCCTGTCTTATGGGAATTGTAGGCAGTGCTGCCAGAGCTTCCATTTTACAAGAGAAGTTGGAAATCAAATAGGAGTTTTTATGTGTCTCTCCCACTTTAAATGTTAGCAAACGAATTCAGATGAAACACTGGGGTCACGTAAAATGCATGTGTCAGGGGGCCCCTGGTTTGTGGCCTTTACTTAGATAATAGGAAGTGGTTACTACTGTTCCCACTAGTTCTTCCAAGCTTTCTCTCTTGTGGACTTAGAGGGCACATGGATGTTTCCTGTAGAACAGAAGGGGGGCACTTAGGCTGAATGAAGAAATAATCCCCTTTGAAGAAAACGTAGGACCAGTGAGGGTGGGCCTTGATTCACCCTGAGCTCTGAGAAAGGAGTCTGACCTCGTGGTGGGCTGAAATCTGATCACATAATCCATGTGGTCAGGTGTATTATGAAGTGTTTTGCAAATCTGCTTTTGGTGGCTTTGCTAATCCTCTGGGACCAGTCTTAGTTTCCAAGAGGGAATGTTATCAGGAGCTTCTTGGGGCCCATCCAACATCCCTTATTAAATCATGGAGTAGTTGAGATGGCCAAGGGGCCGTGGAATTGTTGGCTAGATGGCCTGCCCATTGTAGGGTTGGGGGTCCTTTTCAGTGCTTTAGAAGTACGGTCCCTAAGGTTTGGTAGCCCAGGCTGGTTCCACCCTTGGTGACTTCTACTCTACTCTAGAGCCCAGATTGCCCCAGGAGTTGAGACTAAAAGAGCTCCGGGTTGCTCTTGTGAACCGCAAAACAGCCTCTCACAGTGTCGCTGGCTAGCTGGCCGGAGGGGTGCTGTCCCCTTCACTTCCCTCAGCAGGTCAGGACACTCGGCTGTCATGTCTGCAGTCCAGTAGAGTCTGGATGCTGGCTGGCCCTTGATTCAGGTCACAAAAGACACCCACCTACATGCACAGCACTTTCATCCAGGCAATGTGACTTTATCACAGAGTTGAGGGGATTGTCCCCTCTGGCGTCATGACTCATGGTCTCTGAAGCTGCTTCCTGTCCCCAGGGATGAGGCTACCTGCTCGCCCTCTAGCCAGGGATGTGAGCGTCGCCACCTTCAGCTTACACACAGGTGCCAGCAGCCGCTACAGATGAGCGCCAGCCCCCTTCTGTTTGCGGCTGGTTGTCTGTCTTCGAATACGTTCCCTGAGTAAGGCCCCGCCAGCCCTGCTTTTACATTTCAGCCAACCTCAGCCCTGGGACACGCTCATCACAACCTGAACTAAAATGCACGGCGGCATTTTAAATTCTTTTACCATAATGACTCTGTACTGAATTTTTTAAATTTAAAGTTGTACAAAAACTATTGGGATACGTTCTCACAAAAGAGTAGAACAATACAGAAACACACAAAAATCATCCTTGACAGTTTAGAGTTTCTGTTACTGATGTGTCCTTATGTAAAGACAACAACCTCCATAATGCCCATTCCAGGGGCTGCTACACCAGGACCCCCGACGCTGTTGGATTTGTTGCACTGCTCCTGGGGCAGCTCCAGTTGATGGTGGAGCTGACATAGCCTTGTTCAGAGCCTGCCCAGGGCCATAAATAATTTTTTTTAAGTCGAAGTATAGTTGAATTATAATATGGTGTTAATTTCAGGTATATAGCAAAGTGATTCAGTTACACACACACACATATTCTTTTTTAGATTCTTTTCCCTTATAGGTTATTACAAAATATTGAGTATAGTTCCCTGTGCTAATACAGTAGGTCCTTTGGGACCATAATTTTTTTTTAAATTTATTTATTTTTGGCTGCGTTGTATCTTCGTTGCTGCGCGCGGGCTTTCTCTAGTTGCAGCGAGTGGGGGCTACTCTTCACTGTGGTATGCAGGCTTCTCATTACGGTGGCTTCTCTTGTTGCGGAGCACGCGGCTCTAGGCGCGCGGGCTTCAGTAGTTGTGGCACGCGGGCTCAGTAGTTGTGGCTCACGAGCTCTAGAGTGCAGGCTCAGTAGTTGTGGAACACGGGCTTAGTTGCTTTGCGGCATGTGGGATTTTCCTGGACCAGGGCTCGAACCTGTGTCCCCTGCATTGGCAGGTGGATTCTCAACCACTGCGCCACCAGGGAAGCCCCTTTAGTGCCATAATTAATTAAAAGCAGGGTAAATTCAGTTGGTCTCACCGCAGACAGCTGTGGGAGGGAGCCCGGATCAGCAAATCCCTCACAACCTGATCTGATCAGGTCCCTGATGGGGAGGGTGGGGATGCTGGGATTTTGTCTGAGGCTCTGCAGGAAGATAAAGCCTGCAGACTGTCACCTCCGCCAGCTCATCCTTCCCCTCCTTCCTCCCCTCCCTTCTCTCTCCTTTCAACTCATAGGTACTTTGTGCTGAAGATTTCTGCAGGGATTGAATATCCTGGCGAGATCAGGTGGCCACTGGCCTTCTGCCTCTTCCTGGCTTGGGTGATTGTGTATGCATCCCTGGCAAAAGGAATCAAGTCTTCAGGAAAAGTAAGAACTTGTATTTATCTGAGAGAAAGCTCTGGGACCCCCAGGGCTGTTTGTGTCATAGAGCAGCCAAAGGGCACTGGGATGAGAGTCGGGAGGTGTGGGTGGAATTCTGACTCGTCCCTGAGTAGCTGTGAGGCCTTGGACAAGTGACTTCACTGCTGTCTGTAAAATGGGATAATGCCTTTCTCCCCGGGAGGTTTTAAGGGTTAACTGAGACAGATGTACTCAGGGCTCCTTGTGGATGGCGGGGGCTCTGTGGTGAGTTTCCTTCCTTCCCTATTGGGGACCCTTCACTCAGCAGATGGCACTCCCCGATAGGATTCAATCTCTCCCGAAAGTCTAGAGTTGGTGCTGCCGGCTTTTTGCTTCTTGGTCTGGCTGCCAGCTCAGTCACTGCTCCTCCCAGGAGGCTGCAAGAAGATCAAAGTTGTGAAGGGGATTCCTTCTCCTCCCTCCTGACCACCCCGTTCTCCGTCTTTCGTGCCCTTTCTCCAACCCCCTCCCAACACTCTCCCATCCCACGTGCCCCCAGCATGACAGGGCGATAATCCTGCCAGTGGGAGTTTGGTCGAGCACGTGCTTGGCCCCTCTTGCTAGATAGTCGCTTGGCAGGTCCTTTGGAGGTGGTGGGACACCCACCCCAAGCTCAGTTCCAAGGCACGGCAGGCACGGTGTGCAGGGTCCCTCAGGACACGCTGGATGTTGTGGTAAAGGTCCCAGTGTTTTCCCCTCATCTTCCTGCTGCTTTAGAAAAACCCCGTGAAACAGTTAACCAACCACTTTGATGATAACCAATACGAGTTCATCGTCTGGAGGGTCATTTGCATGTCTCAGCATGAAACCCCAAATGTCTTTACGGCCCAAGGAATAGAATGTGATGGTGGACTCTGAGACCATAGGTTGTGGAGTTCGGCTTGGTCCAGTCGTCCAGGCCAGGGTTTACTGTGGTCACAATAGCAAACAACCCGTTTGGAAGGATCCGGCCTCACGGGAGTGAGGGTCCGTGCCGCCTCTCACCTCCCAGGCATGCTTCACAGGCCCCACCAGGCACCCACACCTGGCACCCATCAGCTACAGAGAGCGGTCTGTCTTCTCCCTGGACTCATGGACAAGCTCACGAGGGCCGTCTGATAACAATTCTTTCTGGTGCCCTCCATGTAATCTGGTTCCACACGGGCTTGAATGGTGGATTCTGGCAGCTTGGCCGGGGTCGCCTGAGCCAGTGGTGCCCTTAAATGACATCAGGTGGGGAGAGAGCCAGACTGGGGGTTAGGAGACCTGGGTTCTAGCCCCCCAGCCCTTCCGTGGTGTTTTCTGTGTAGGGACATCTCCGCTTGGACAATGAAACCTGGTTGAGCTTCGGATTTGCCCTTAGCTTTTATTTATTTAGCCGATAAGTGGAAAGCGGATTTTCTTTATCTTAGCTATTTCAGGAGGCTTCGGTTGTCTCATTTCTAAAGTGAAGGCAGTTGGATTGGGCGATGTCTAAGACCTGCTGGCTCTAACATGATTCTGTCAGAACACTTGCTGGGTGAGCTGGGGGTACTTTTCCTCTCTGACCTCTGTTTCCCCCTCTGTAAAATGAGAGCTGGGATTGAGGACCCTGCTAGCTCTGAATGAGTATTATGAGACTGGAGCAATTGTTTTTCTAGGGCAGCAGGAAGATGAGGAAATGTTAACATGACCCTCACAGTAACGTCCTGTGAGTCCTGAGGTTTCCTGGGCTCCTCGCCTTCCGTGACTTGGAACTGAGCTTGGAGTGGCAGTGAAGGGCCAGCCAGGGCTTCCCTGGTGGCGCAGTGTTTGAGAGTCCGCCTGCCGATGCAGGGGACGCAGGTTCGTGCCCCAGTCCGGGAAGATCCCACATGCCGCAGAGTGGCTGGGCCCTTGAGCCATGGCCGCTGAGCCTGCGCGTCCAGAACCTGTGCTCCGCAATGGGAGAGGCCACAACAGTGAGAGGCCCGCATACCGAAAAAAAAAAAAGGGCCAGCCAGGTGGTGATTGTTTAGCAAGGGGGACCATGTCTTTGCTCAGCCAAAATCGAACTGCAGGACCATCACGTATAGCTAGAGATGGAGAGAGGGCACCTTCAACCATAATCGAAGTGGCCGGACAGGTCTCTAGCAGGATAGGCTAGAAGGTGTGATTGGCAGGAGAAGAGGTGTTAGGTGAGGAGGATCAGAACAGCAGCCTTGTTGGCGACATGAGGAAGGATGGCCTGGTGGCTTTAGAGTCAGACCAGTCTGAGTTCAAATCCCGTCTTGATCACTTTCTAGTTGTGTAACTCTGGACAAGCTGTTTAACCATTGGAACCTCAGTTTCCTCATCTGTAAAATGGGGATAATAGTACATACCTTGTAGAGCTGTTCTAAGATTAGGTGAGAGAATATATATATATATATAATATATATAAATACATATATATAAAAAATACCTGGCATATGATCAGTTCTTAATTGACATTAACTCTTTTCATTTTTGTGATAATGATTGGCTGATGTATTGAGTGGATATTGTCCCGTGATGACATCTTGAAAGCAGTGGCTCTGGTGGGAAAATGGAAAGAGAAAGGGAAGTTGGTTGAACACTCTGTGTGCCAGGCACTCTGCTAACTACTTCATCTGCATTAGTGCATTCAATCTACCCAGCAACCAGCTAGGTAAGGACATTTCTTCCCATTTTATAGATAGAGAAGCTGAGGTGCATCGAGGTAGAGTAAATTGCTGGAGGTCACACAGCTTTTTTTTTTTTTTAATGGTGTAGTATTTACATATAACCTACTCACAAACTCCCGAATACTTTATTTTACTTTATTATTTTTAAAATTATTTATTTGGCTGCGCTGGGTCTTTGTTGCGGCATGAGAACTCTTAGTTGCAGCATGTGGGATCTAGTTCCCTGACCAGAGATGGAACCCGGGCCTCCTGCATTGGGAGCGCAGAGTCTTAGCCACTGGACCACAGGGAAGTCCCGGTCACACAGCTTTTAAGTGGCAGCGCTGGGATTTGAACCCAGGTCTGTCTCCCTTTAAAGCCTAGACTCTTTCCACTACGTGACATCCTCTCCCAAGGAGGGGCTGTTAGGAATAGATGGAAATGCAGAATTCTGGAGCCATCATTTGCATCTGGGGGGATAAAAGTCCCCCCCACTGTGAATCAGGACCCTTGCACTGCTACCCCGTCCTGCTGTCAATAGCTGTCATTACCAGCTGGGCAAGTCCCAGGAGGCATCCGGGTCCCATCTTCCACGTCTGCAAATTCAAGGTTAAGATAAATATTCTCTAAGATCCTTCTTTGCTTATCAGTCTGCAGTTTTGGGGGGATGGTGTTAGAATCAGTTCTTGGCATTGATTTAGAATTTAATCCTTGGTGCTAGATTTTCTGGGCTCTCTCTCTCTGAAATGGGGATTTTTGAGTAGCCCTGAGCAAGTCAGCTTTTCTTTTAGATCTGCTAAGTTATCTTTCTACTTCATCGAGCGAGGTTTCCAATTAGGGTTCAATGATGGATTTTCTTTTAATGAGGAATACCACCGGAAATAATGCCTCCCGGTTTATTATCCTGCCCTGGCTCGTGCAGACATTAATCACGGAGCTTTGTTTGGAAGCACGGCTGCAGCACCTCATTATGACGGGCTCCTTTGTGACCGAAGTTCCACCAAGACTGTCATTTCTAAGCAACAGAGATGTCCTTCTTCTGTTGCGGCAAGATAAACTCCGTTCCTCTTGTTCAGGGCCCTAGGAGACAACGGTGGCCGGTTGCTTCCTATGAGACCTGAGTCTCCCTTTGAGCAGCTAGAATTCCAGAGGCACGGGCGACCAGCAGGCAGCCTGAAGGTCAAATGCAGCCCATCTGACCTCAGGGGCCGCTCTGCCTGAGAGTTATGGCGAGGACACAAAGCCAGCTTAATTAGCTGGCACTGGCTGGGGTGGGGACCGTGGCCTTACCACCTGTTCAGGGCTCCTGTTGTGAGGACTGTGCTGCCAGGTGTCGGGCCAGCAGGCTCAGATCAACTCGTCATTGTCACTCCTGCCAAGTATAATTCATTACTGTTCAAGTTTAATTCTGCTGGCAGTCCATCCTGAAACAGGTACATTCTGAAGCCCCCGTGACACAGGAGAACTAGCTGTGAAGAGACCTCCACAAACACCTGACTAACACTTGGCTCACATCGGAGGCATCCCCGGGATTTCGAAATGAAACTCTGTGCCCTTTCAGTTCACCGCAATCCCCACTGACAAAGTGAGTGCATCATTCCACATACCAGGGCCGGACCTGGTGAGGCAAGCAAGTGCCTAGGGTGTGAAATTTAAGGCGGCGCTCACTCCCAGGTTCCTGCACGTGCAGGCTCGGCCCCATGAGGGTGAGTGCTTCCTTAAATTGTGCACCCCGGGTGTTCCCTTGCCTCACTCTAGTCCCCGCCCTGCCTCACATGTTTCTGATCCTGTGGCCCAGGGAGTGGCATTAAAGGTATGGAAATAGGCTTTGTAGTTAGAAAGCTTCAAGTCTGGACCTTGGCTCCAGCTGGGAGACCTTGAGTGAGATATTTAACCCTTTGTGAGAGGCTTAACCTGAGCCTCAGTTTCCTCCTCTGTAAAATGAGACTGCAAAGAGCTGATCCACGGAGGGAACTCCAGAAATGCGCTGTCTCCCGCACTCAAATGGGAGCAGCGTCTCAGCCGGTTAGACTGGTGCCACTCTTGGGGTCTTCTTCCTGCCGGACCCCACTTTCTATGTCATCTCCTCTCCCTTGCCTCCTTCCACCCTCATCTCCCACCAGCTCCACATGGTCAGGAGGTGAGGAGGATATCCCTTAGTTGTCACCCTGCCCCTTCTGTCTTGGCGGGGCCCCGCCCGGCCCTGTAGCGTTCCTCTCCCCAGCCCCATCCGACAGCTGGGAGGACAGCCCGGGTCATCCTGTGGTGGGTGATTTTCTCCTGAGATGTCAGATGCCTTTGGGTTTCCTACCGTCTGTGTGTGGAAGGGTTTCACTTAAGGGGAAGGAGAGAAGCAGCTTTGGGGGTGGATAGGAGGGAGCAGGGAGCCCCCCCTTCATGGTCCCTGGTAATTCCAGTGCCTCAGGGCAAAGAGTGAAGGGGGCTGCTGTCCTGGGGAACAGGGAGGAGACTCCTGGTCAGTGGTGGCAGCAGTGCAGAGAAAAGGAGACCAGCCCATCTCTGGTCTGTAGACAGGAAGACTTTGGCCTTGACGAGTAATTGGGTTTAGAGGAAGAAATAACTCCTTATCTTTCTTTGACCTGCAGCCTGTCCCATTTCAGCTGACGGAAACTCTGCCCACCACCTGCTGAGGCCACAACCTTTGGGGTCACCCTTGACTCCTGCCTCCCGCCCCCCTCACTCCACATTAAATTGGTCAGGAAGTTCTGTTGCTCTTCCTGCACGGTGTATCTGGTTTCTGATCATTTCTCCTAACTGCCCTGAAACACCCTGGATGGAGCCTTCGCTGTCCCTTGCCTGGACTGCTGCTGTGGCCTCCTAACCGCTGCCCCTGCAGTGTAAACGTGACGCAGCAAGGCGGCGACAGCTAAAATGTTAGATCGTATCACTCCTCTGCCCAAATCCCTGCAGTAGTTCCCCATCCCCTCCCCACCCACACAGACCCACAAGGCTCTGCAGGATCTGTCCCTGCCTCCACCCCTACCCCTGCCCTCCTCTCCCACCTGTGCCCCTGCCCAGCCACAGCAGCTGTCTGGCTGCCCCTAGAAGGCTGGCACACTCCCTTCTTAGGGTCTTTACTCCAGCGGTTCCCTCTGTCTGGAATGTTCTCCCAGATATCCAGTTGGCGCATTCTCACTTCCTTCAAGTCCTGGGCAACTTCTCAGTGAGGCCTTCCCTGTCCTCCCCTTTATTATGGCCATCGTCCCAGCCACCCTGCCCAGCATGTGCCTGGAACATATTAGATGCTCAAGAATATGTGTGCCTATGTATGCATGTGTGTGTATTTGTTGGATTAATAAGAAGTAACCCCGAGAGATTTATCTTCATCTCAACCCTAACTTTCCCTCAATCCATCCTTTGCAAGTCCTTGGATCAGTTCTCATCTCTTAAACATCCCAGTGCCTGCCAGTCACTGCCAGGCTGGAGCCCCTGTCAGGCCACGGGCTCTGTGCAGCCAGCGTGTGACGGGGACTCTATCTCTCGCCCGGAGGCAGGTGTTCTGGGTTCCCCAGGATGGAAGGCTGGGGGTGAGCACAGAGGGGCTCTGAACCAACAGTGCTCAGCTGGTTGTCTATGCCCATCCTGTGGGTGAGGATGAGGGAGGGTTTGGTGGTCCAGGACAGGAGCTTAGCCTCATCCTTCCAAGTGTCTCCTACTGTACTTTTGGGATGTAACTGGCCTATGAGCTGAGGGTTGCGAGGGTTATTAAATTTAGGAGTCATTGGCAAGACAGAAATGGTACTTCCCTTTCCAGGGTCCCAGGCCTGTTCCATGGCGTATGCATCGTCCCACTGTGCTCTTCCAACAGCCCTGTGAGGAGTATGCTTTTGTTATCGCCACTGTGCAGGTGTGGGCACTGAGACTCAGTGAGGTTAAGTCACTTCCCAAGGCGGCCCAGCTCATAAGGGATGGAGCTAGGGTTGGAACTCAGGCCCGTTGGAGTGCAGAGCCCAAGCTCTCCCAGTCTGCTCTTCTCTCTGTCTACTGAATCCGGGTCCCAAGCCCTTCCTGCATTCTGAGTTTTTTTTTTTTTTTTGCGGTACGTGGGCCTCTCACTGTTGTGGCCTCTCCCATTGCAGAGCACAGGCTCCAGACGCATAGGCTCAGTGGCCATGGCTCACGGGCCCAGCCGCTCTGTGGCATGTGGGATCTTCCCAGACCGGGGCACGAACCCGTGTCCCCTGCATTGGCAGGCGGACTCGCAACCACTGCGCCACCAGGGGAGCCCCATTCTGAGGTTTGATTGACAGATAAGGAAGGTGCCTCTCACTCATCCCCATTCAACCACAGCCCCCAAGTTCTGCGATGATATTTCCCAAATATTTCTTGGCTCTGGTCCTTCCCTCTCGTTCAGAATCCAGGAGCCTCCTTTGGCTGGTACTCAGGGCCTCCACGACCTGTCTCCTCCCATGTCTCTAGTGCCCCATTGCTCTTAG
This sequence comes from Pseudorca crassidens, assembly GCF_039906515.1. Classification (NCBI taxonomy): domain Eukaryota; kingdom Metazoa; phylum Chordata; class Mammalia; order Artiodactyla; family Delphinidae; genus Pseudorca; species Pseudorca crassidens. The sequence goes on along the minus strand of NC_090304.1, from coordinate 35,901,442 downwards.
TCTCAACTGTGTGCTGTGCTCCTAGTGAATTTAGGGCCTTGCCCTCACCCCTGCCTTTCCCACTTTCTCCCCTCACCTTCCCACCTCACCTCACCTCCTCTGCGTTGCACTTGGCCTCTAAGATCCGACTCGCACGTCATCGCCATGCATCTTTCTGTAATCTCCTGGATTGAATCCAGTGTCCTCCCCAGGACTTCACAGTGTCCTGTTTGGAACTGCTTAGCCCATTATTCAGACATTGTCTCTGGGTCTCCGAGGTCGAGTTCCTTCACTGTTATGCATCTAAGCCCTGGCACAGCTCCCAGGTCATAGTAGGCTGTGATAAATGCTTGTTGAACTTAACTGCATTGAATGACCATCTGTTACAAGTTAGGTGCTGTGCTAGGGGCCCATTTAATCCTCAATTATTTTAAGAAACATGCTATTATCCCCAGTTTACAGCTGCAGAAACTGAGATTCAGAGAGCTGATTAGCTTGACCTAAGTCTCATAGCTACTCAGGGCCAGAGATGTGATTTTATTTGAACCTAAATATGTCTAATTCTAAGATCATGGTTCTCTCATGTCACTAGGCTGCCTCACTTAGGGTGTGTGTATAAACAAGGATGGAAAACTTAAGATAAAGAAATTAATCTCTAATGGTGGGATTTGGGGCCTGAAGCAGAGGGTGGGCTAGGAGTTAGGGAGGAGGGGGGCACATAACCTTTCTCTTTCAGTTGGTCCTTAGGGAGTTGTCCACTTCTGCGCTGCAGGCTGACTCAATCCACAGTCTTGGGTGTCCCCCTCAAGATTTCATTTCTGGGCTTCCCTGGTGGTGTAGTGGTTGAGAGTCCGCCTGCCAATGCAGGGGACACGGGTTCGTGCCCTGGTCCGGGAAGATCCCACATGCCACGGAGGGGCTGGGCCCGTGAGCCATGGCCACTGAGCCTGCGCGTCCGGAGCCTGTGCTCCGCAACGGGAGAGGCCACAATAGTGAGAGGCCCGCGTACTGCAAAAAAAAAAGACTTCATTTCTGGCTCTCTCTGATTCACCTTTGTTCCCAGTGCCTTCCTTGTGTCCCCAGACCTGGAAGAGTTTGGGGAAAACTACCCTATCAGGCACTTGCGTCCGGGTGGCAGATCACACTCTGCCTCTGTCGATGCTCCTTTGGTCACGTCCCGTGTGTCTGCTCCTTCCTGCCCCCATGTCGGTGGCTTTTCCAGGTGGTGTACTTCACGGCCACGTTCCCGTACGTCGTGCTGGTGATTCTTCTCATCCGAGGTGTTACCCTGCCTGGAGCTGGCGCTGGGATTTGGTACTTCATCACGCCTAAGTGGGAGAAACTTACGGATGCCACGGTGGGCTTCTGATTTCATTTATGATGTGCCTGTGGGGGGAACGGCACATGGGGGTGGGTCCTGCTCCAGAACACTGTTTAGCAGAAGGGGTCAGACCTCCGACCACAGGGCATTTCACTGTTTGCCTTTACAAACTCCTGATAATCTTGAAATGTTACACACTCTGGAAGTTTTTAATGAGAACTGAGCAGCTGGGGGTTTCAGATTCCTGGAATAGTTGTCCTACGCCTGGGAGGCTGCAGAGGCTGAAATGAAGAATGAAATTCCCTTAATAGCTTTGGGCCACCTCATGCCACTTATCTGTTGCTAATTATAGTGTGTTGGAAATGGAGTTTTCCTGGTTGGAAAATAATAGCACTTAGGCAAACCGCAAGCAATTATAATTTAAAGGGCTCAGACAGATTTGAATACTTCTGACACACCGAGACACAGAGCCAGCACACACTTACACTTTCTCTTGGCATATTCTGTACAGGCATATCTTACTCTAAAATTCCCAACCCCCAGAACTTCACATGAGGGGGTGATTGTTTAATAAGAAATGCATTTTCTCACCTTAAAGAAAAATCTGCTTTTCCAGAAGATTTTAAGAAAGCATAACTAGGATTGAGTTTGCACATAATGAAAAACCTCCAGATAATGGCAGCTTTAACAAAAGTTTATCTCACTTGCAGCCCAGTGGTAGATAGTCAAGCCCTGGTTGGGTGGCTCCACAGTGTCCCAGGTTCCTGTCTTTCCGCCCCACCATCCTCAGTGAATAGCTGCCATGTAGCTGCCAGAGCTCCACCCATCATGTCAGCATTCCAGGTGGCACAAAGCAGTGAGGGAAGAGACAAAGATAGGCATCCTCCTTCTCTTTAAAAGAGGAGAAAGCCCAGAAATTCCACATAACACTTGATTTTCTCATCATTGGCCAGAAACTAAGTCATATGATGATTTCCTCTCAGCTGCACCTCTCCTGGATTCTGGGAGTTGGCCATTTGGCTGGACATATGGCTGCCTTTAAATAAAACCACAGCTTTGTTAGTGAGGAGCATGGGAGAATGGAGGTTGTGGTACAGGCTTTGCCAGCACACACTTGAACTTTCTCTTTGCATATGTTAAGCACAATTTAAAAAGCAGTTTTAATTAATAAAAAGGATAGGAAGTCCATATCAAATCATATAAATCTATAGCTCAAACTCTTGAGTAGCTTTCTGGAGTTTAATGAGGACAATTAAAAGAAATCGCCAATGGGCTCCCCTGGCGGCTCAGTGGTTGAGAGTCTGCCTGCCGATGCAGGGGACGTGGGTTCGTGCCCCGGTCCGGGAAGATCCCACGGGAGAAGCCGCGGCGCTGAAAGGCCCGTGTACCTCAAAAAAAAAAAAAAAAAGAAAGAAAAGAAATCGCCAAGATGACCAAGAGGTGTTGTCAGCCAAGTTCGAGAATGAGGAGGCACTGTAACATCCACTCAGCTGTGGCACAGAGCTTGCTTTACTTTGATGAGGGGCTACAGAAGTTCAGATTTTTAGTAAATTGTCCTAATCTTTAGGAATGTCAATTTTGTTTTTTATTTTTGGGGGGGAATGTCAATTTTAAAAGGTTTTCATTTTGTACCCATGAATATTTTTGCTGTTCCAAATTGTTTTTTTGAGTGTGTTTCCAGCTAAAGAAGGGGTTCTCCCCTTCTGTATAGTTTTACATTGTAGGGTTTGCAAGCATGAAATGTGTACATTGCTTATTGAGTTCCTCTCCTTTGATTAGAATGAAGTTAGAGTCTCCCAGGTCATTTACTGCCTTTTTGGCTTCCAGTGCAAATGACGTATGTTTCTCGTTTATGTTGGTGCCAAAGTCATCTTGTCCTGACTGCCTTTTCCCCCGGGGAGATGGTGTGGCTTTGGGAGACTCCCCTCCCCTGGGCCAGCCTCCTTCAGTGACCTTAAATCTTCCGCTCTTTTGCCTCCCAGGTGTGGAAAGACGCTGCCACTCAGATTTTCTTCTCTTTATCTGCCGCATGGGGAGGCCTGATCACTCTTTCTTCTTATAACAAATTCCACAACAACTGCTACAGGTATGTGGAGGCACTTCAAGCCCCAGAGGTAGCGGGTGAATGGGACTAGGGCCTGGGGACAGAATCATGGGCTGTGTCATCAGACACCTGAGGCCATATCCTCACGCTTCACCCAAGGCAGAGCCAGACAGTTAGCTCTGGTGTAGGGGAAATCTCCTGCTAAGGCCTAGCTGCTGGCTTCTGGTGGCCTGGCTTGGACCCCAACTTGCACCCTGATTCTGATGCAGGGGATGGAATTGAGTTTCTCTGGAGGTGCCATGCAGCTGGTTGTGTCCTGGAATAGTCATTTGTGAGCTATCTAGTCCATGGATACAGTTGTATGGTAGTCGCTGATGAAGTGTGGTCATTCAGTCACTCGACAAACACCTTTCTAGAGAGCCCTGTAAGAAAGGCAGCATGGTACAGTGGAAAGAATACCTTGGTGATGGATGTGTTAATTAACTCAATGGTGGGACTCCTGTTTCAATGCATATGTATATCAAATCATCACGTTGTACACTTTAAATATGTTAAAATGTATTACAGTTTTATCTGTCAGTTAAACCCAAAGTTATGCAAACTTTGAGTCTCCTCCCAGATTTAGGAAACAGAACATCTGGGAGGTTGGGCGGGCCTGGGAATCTACATATCGAGACAGGATCCTCAGGTGACTCTGGTGCAGGATGACATTTGGATAGTGTGATATTAGGGGACTCTGGAACCCCAAAGATGTGAGAGAGCCTGGACAGCTTCTGGAGGAGGTGACATCTGAAAGTTAAATCCATCTGTGACAAACAGTAAGAAAATACTGAGGGGCTGATTAAAAAAAAAAAAGAAAAAGAACCTTGGAGTCAGAGAGACTTGCATTTGTATTATGACTTCACCATTTTCTAAAACTCCAAGACATGGGTAAGATACTTCACTTCTCTGAATCTCTGTTTTCTCATCTGTAAAATGCAGATTATAATATTTTGTTGAAGGGTAGGAGATGATGTATGCAAAATTCCCACAGCAATATTTTGCACGTAGTAGGTGCTCAGTAGACAGCAGTAGCCATTCTTATTATTTTTAATATGCATGAGATATTTCGTGAACCAAAAGGAAGAGATTATAGTTAAACTGTGGCCTAGCCTGGCTGGGATGGCCTCACACAAGGGACATCTATGCTGGGCCAAATTTCAAAAGGTGTTAGGGGAGGAAGTGAATGTTTTCAGGTGGGGATGAGTGTGGATGGGTGTGATGGAGACGTGGGAGGGAGCAGGTTGATGAGACTGGAGCAGGTGTGTGCTCACCGGGCAAGAAGGAAATAGGGCCTGAGAATTGGCTGAGGCCAGACTGGAGAGAGCCTTTGTGCTAGTCTCCTGGGGCTGCCGTAACAAATAGCACAGAGTGAGTGACCTGAACAACAGAGATTAATTTTCTCGCAGTTCTGGAGGCTAGAAGTCCAAGATCAAGGTATCGACAGGGCTCGTTTCTTCTGAGCCCTCTCTGCGTGGCTTGTAGCTGGCCGTCTTCTCCCTGTGTCTCTACATGGTCTTCCCGCTGTGCACCCTGATCTCCTCTTCTTATAAGGGCATCAATCGTATTGGATTAGCGCCCACTCTCACGATTTCCTCTTAACTTACTCACCTGTTTAAAGACCCTATTTTCAAATGCAGTCACATTCTGAGGAACTGGGGGTTGGGACTTCAACATTTACATTTTTGGGGCACACAATTCAGCCCGTAACAGCTAGAATGCCAGACTAAGGTGTCTGAACTTCTTTGGTCATAGTTGCTTATTAACTTATGACCCGCGAGACTCAGTCTGAGCATCGTCCAAGGGGGAAGCATTGCTCTGTGCTTTGTTAGAAATGAGGCTGTGTGGTGTGGCTAATGGGCAGGAAGTCTGGGTTCAAATCAGAACCTACCATTATGAGCCCATTACCTTCCCCTGGGCCTCAGTTTCCCCATCAGTAAACTAAGGTCCTGGACAAGGTGGGCTGTATCCTGAGCACTTGCTCTGTGCCAGGCTCTGTGCGGTGCAGGCCTCATCTGGTTCTGTCCTCACAACAACCTGTGAGGGAGGTGGAGTCATTGCCACCAGTTAAAGTCAGAGTGGAGAGAAGGGAAGCCTGCAGCACTGTTGGTGGGAATGTAAATTGATACAGCCACTATGGAGAACAGTGTGGAGTTTCCTTAAAAAACTAAAAATAGAACTACCATATGACCCAGCAATCCCACTACTGGACATATATCTGATGAAAACCATAATTTGAAAAGATACATGCACTGTTTATTGCGGCACTGTTTACAATAGCCAGGACACGGAAGCAACCTAAATGTCCATCAACAGAGGAATGGATAAAGGAGATATGGTACATATATACAATGGAATATTACTCAGCCATAAAAAAGAACAAAATAATGCCATTTGTAGCCACATGGATGGACCTAGAGACTGTCATACTGAGTGAAGTAAATCAGACAGAGAAAGACAAATATCATATGATATCGTTTATATGTGGAATCTAAGAAAAGGGTAGAGATGAACTTATCTACAAAACAGAAATTTTTGTAGAGTTACAGATGTAGGAAACAAACTTATGGTTACCAGGGGGTAAGAGGGGGAAGGATAGATAGGGAGACTGGGATTGACATATACACGCTACTATATATAAACTAGATGACGAATAAGGACCTACTGTATAGCACAGGGAACTCTACTCAGTACTCTGTAATGACCTATATGGGAAAAAAATTTTAAAAAAGAGTGGATATGCGTAAAAAAATAAAGTCAGAGTGGAGAGGAAGTGACTTGGTCAAGGTCATGCCTCTAACATGTAAGAGAATTTGGCCTCACGGCTCCATCTAGCTGTGACCCCTCTCTTGGGTCTGGGATGGACAGGGCAGGCCGGGAACGGCAGCCATATGGCCAGCAGAGGGCGCCGGCACCGAGGTGCTGGTCTCTCCTCTCCCCGCCTCCCTTGCCCTTCTAGGCCCCTGTACTCCAACCCCAGGCTGTTCTCATGCTTGGTGGCATTTGTTGGTCCCACCGCCTTCTCTTCTCTCATACGTCGTTCCTGTCCCGGACTCTGCAAAAGGCCTCATCCCCTCAATTTCTGCTCTGATGGACAGACTTACCTCTGCCACTGCCAGGAGGGGAGATCCAGTTCTCGGGCAGGTGGAGCCAGAGCTCTGTCCCAGAGGCCCTGGAGCAGGGCTGTTAGGGGAGGGAGAGCTTTTTGAGTCTTTTGGTGCTTATCCACTTGGCCCAAGAGAGCCTGCGGTCAGGACTGGTGGTTCCTTTCCTTGTGAATAAGAGAGAACAAGACCAGCCTACAGTGAGTACCTATTTAGGAATGGGCATGTGGACGTGGGCACACAAACACGCGAGCACACATTCATGTGTCCCTCCCCTATCCCTTCCTCCTCACAAAGCACGCCTATTGGCAAACTTGTCTCTTCCTCCCAGGGACACCCTCATTGTTACCTGCACCAACAGTGCCACGAGCATCTTCGCCGGCTTCGTCATCTTCTCAGTCATCGGCTTCATGGCCAATGAACGCAAGGTTAACATCGAGAACGTGGCAGACCAAGGTACAGTGCGCTGGTCACCCTGCTGTCGTAGGGCAGGTTCCAGGTTCACACCCTGAGCTCCTCATTCATGCTATGCTAGGAAGTTGGCCTTCTGGAACCGGCTGGAGAGGGGGACAGCCTAGGTCCCCCTTTGCGGAGAGACCCAGAACAGCTGGAGTCTGAAGCTCATGCAGGGTTCGATCTGGCCGGTCCTTCCCCAGAGGTGTGGCTATAAAAGCCCCTTTCCTGTTTCCCTCTCCTTTCCTTCGTTTTCCTGTCCTCTGTTAACTCAGCTCCGGCAGAAGTAAGGTCTCTACCTGTTGGGCGCGGGGAGAGGATTCTCTAGGCAAACGATGGCTCCTGCAGCGGATGTAGGCACAACCTGCTTCCGGGTGGCTTTCCTTGCCGCGGGCTCTGTAGGCACCAAACGCTAATGCTCAGCAAGCACAGCCTTTTCCTGATGAAGCACTTTCCCGGTTGTCAGGTCAGATGTGTTCTCAGGGTCTTCTGCTTAGTTCGCAATGCAGACCCTGCAAATCGTTTCCCCAGTGGGTGGAAAGGTTGGACGGTGGTGTGGGAGGGATGTGGAATACATGTTTACCTTCTGCCCAAGGGATCCCTCTATGAACGCTAACGTTTGTGTGGTCCCTCTGGAGTGTACAGAGAGCGCTCCTTTTTTATCTCATTTAATCCATATTTCTAGCACAGAATCTTGCAGAGAGTGTGTAATACTTTTAGTTGACTTTTTACTTCCACCCAGCCTTGATCTACAGAGGGTTTGGGTGCTGAGCAGGCCTCGGTGATGGAGGGATTTCATCGTGGCGTCGTGTATCATGACGGGCATTCTCTAATCAGGCATTTATGGGCTGCCTTGGTGTAGGGACTGTGCCAGGGGCTGTGGGGACAGGGCTGTGGGCCCGGACGATCCAGAGTGTGGACCTGTCTGTGACTTCCCTGTGCAGTTATCTTTCTTCAAGGAGCTCACTGCAAGTCTCAGGTAGTGGCTCAGACGCCAGCACGAGAAAGAACTAGGCCCTAGCAATGTCATCTTCTTGGTGGGCTGCTGGCTGTCTTCTGGCTCCCTAAGGATAATTAATTACTGCTTCAGCGGCGCTGATGGTGCACTGCAGGCCGCAAAGGGTTACAGAGCCAGCTTGTTGGTGGGGGGAGCTACCTCTCCCTGCAGAGGGTGCTGAACCCCCAGGGCTTTTGGTTCTGCAGCAGTGCACTAAATTAGAGGTCCCAGAGCTGAGCAAATGCCCTTCCCTGGTTGAAAAATTTAAACCTTCTGGGGAGCAGGGAGGTGATGAGGGGGAGGGAGAGAGTGGCGGAGGCTTTGTTTTGGGAGTGCCTATACCACCCGCGCTGTCCTCATTTCCCTCCAGCAGCGTAGCTGGAGCAGGTAGGCCCTGCTCCACCTGCCAGCAGATCTGAGGTGTTCTGTTATTTTTGTGACATTACTGAGCTCCTTGTGAACCAGTGGCCGAGTGGCCAGAGATAGTGATTCTTAAGATGTGGGCCCCATTCGTTAACTCTTCTGAGCGTTTCCTGCCCCAGGAAAGGGATTTGGGGGCACAAGTTGCTAAAACCCAAATTAAATTTTGGTTTTCATTTATATAAAAAGCATCAGACAAATGGCCTGTGTTTCCCTCTGAAACTTCCCCTTTCCAGAATTTTTTCATTTCCTCTGATTTTAACAGGGAGAGAGGAGTACTTCTCACAGGTTCTAACGTGTTGCGTTCATACAGTTGACCCTTGAACAATGCAAGGGTTTAGGGGCGCCGACCCTCCACGCAGTGAAAAATCCGTGTTATAATTTAGAGTCAGCCCTTCGTAGATACAGTTTCTCTGAATCTGCAATTCCTCCGCATCCTTGGATTCGACCAACTGCAGATTGTGTTGTACTGTAGTATTTATGATTGAAAAACATCTGTGTCTGGGTGGACTCGTGCAGTTCAAAACTCTGTTGTTCAAGGGCCAGCTGTACTTGGTAGTTTCTCATTGTCAACAGCACAGGGACAGTGGGTCTCATCTCCCACAGGGGAGGGGCAGTGGCCCGGGAGGTCTTCTCCCAGACCCGTGGGCAGCTAAACCTGCTCATCTGAATTCGCATACAGTCTTACATGTGATTAGCAGGCTTGTCTGATTTCCCCCGTTGTAATGGAGGCTCTGCAGAATACAGAGATCGGGGTCAGGCCTGCATCAGGTACCAGCCCCAAGCTGTCCTAGCTGGGCGACATTGGCACGTGGACATTCAGTTCATTTTTGCTGACCCAACATTAGAACCTGTGCTTTGGTATTCAGTCAAAAGCAGGTTCTCTTTAATGACCTAACACTAGTCCATTTCGTCTACAGCCCCCTTGTAAGGGAGGCTCAAAGTTATTACCCCAAATCTTGGCCGTATCAGAGCTTCTGGGGGCTTGAGGGTGGGGTTGGTGATGAGACCAAGCTGTCCTCTGCTTTTATGATGGGCACAGGGAAGGGGGCGTGGTCTTCTCAGGCATCTACTCCAGAGAAGGAGCTTGCTGGGGAGTCAGCCTTTTAGAGTCATCTCCCAGCCAACTGCTGCCTGGGGAGCACTGACTCATGGTCAGAATCCAACTCAGAGCCCTACCAAGATGCTCACCCACTAGCGGCAAGACTGGGTTGGACCACAGCAGAGGAACACAGAGGTGCGTATTGCATATAGAGTCCCAGGTCTAGGTGGTAACTCTCAGGTAACCAGGCCACTAGGAAGTTCTGCCCTGGCTCCCTCACCCCCTCATAGTTCAGAGACCCTGCTGATGAAGATGAACGCTCTCAAACTGGACTGACCGTCCCACCATCTGTCTGTCACCTGGATGCCAGTCCTTCCAAAGGCACAGGAAAGGGTTCCGGTGTTGCGCCCTCTGAGAATGCATCCACATGTAGTGGGTTTCTCAGAAGAGTAACCACTCCCCGTGTGCTGCGGGTCGTGATGGGTCCATTGACCGGAGCCCCTGGTTCTGTCTTCAGTGGCTCTCTAGGACCAAGGAGGCTGTCACTGTAGGTCTCTGGGGGCCCCACCCAAGATGCTGGCATGCAGAACCCCTTTGATCCCCTCTCATGGGAAGAGTAATAATGGTCTATGCTTACTGAGTTCTCGCCATGGCCAGGCATGGTTCTGAGCCCTTTACTTGTATCAACACGCTTAATGCTCACAGAAATTCCCTGAGTGTAGGTGCTATTATTATCTCCATTGTACAGATAAGGAAACTGACGTTTGTCCAGAGTCTTACCTACGATCCCGCAGCTAGTAAGAGGCAGAGCCAGTTTTCTGGTCCATGGGGGAGAGAAGCCTGCGGTCCACCCACTGGGTCTTGCTGCCTACCAGAGGGAGAGGAAAGAGGCAGGACTCAGCCTCCATCAGACACGAGGGCCTAGCCCGGGGAAAACTCCTCTGTGGCTCGGACAGTCCATCTTTCTGAACTCTACAAAATGTTCTAAAAACATATTTAAAAAATCCACTCTCTAGCCGTCTTGGATAAACAGTGTGCTGAAGATGATGCCTTTACCCTGCATACTTTAGGGAGGCCGCTGAAATGGAAACAGGCCGAATATTTTGAAATCATTCCCCTCCCTGAGAAAGCAGTAAAGCCCAAACGGCCAGAATCCTGTTAACGCAATGAGCCGAGGTCCTCCGGCAGTGGCCATTTGAAGACCTTCTTGTCCACTTTATGGGCCTAAACTGAACTGGCTTCCTCGGTGTTCAGGGCACTGAACTGGCTTCTTCGGTGCATTGCATTTGAGACCTATTTTGAACTGTAGCTTAATACAGATTTTTCTTTCATGGTTCACTCAGGGAGACTTCAGAGGCTGTCTCTACTGTCTGTTCAATAAATGCATCGAGCAGGGGCATCTTAGGCATTCCAGGCTTTATGTTTTAAATAACCAAGGCCCTAGGCAACACTGGGAGCTAACAACCTGATGAATTCCAGTTTAAAAAAGTGTCATTATGCTTGAGTTATAAAAACTCCAGGAGCTACGATTTCTGGCTTCCAGACGTGCGCTGGCCGTGGATTACCCCGATGTTCCCTGGTCTCTGCCCCTTATCATCTAGGTTTCTACCTACAGGGGAATTCACAACTGCCAGGTCTTTAGCCATCTTCCCAGGGAGGCTGTGAGGAAGACAGGAACGGCTGGTGGGGCTTTCTGTTAGCAGAGAAAACTGCAGGTCAGACATCCTCCACCAAGACCACACGCGATATTCTTGGGAAAACCGGAATCAGAGCTGCTAATTTCCAATTTCATTGTCTACCCCTAAGAAAAGCTAATATTCTGTGAGTGCTGATGATGTGCAAGGCACTGGTCTCAGTGCTACCTGCGTTTCCTCATTTGTCCCTCATAACCGCCCTGTGAGGAACTATTGTTATCCCCATTTTACAGATGGGCAAGATTGAGGCTTACAGAAATTAAATAACTTCTCTAGGGTTGCACAGCTGGCAAGTCATGGAGTCTGAATTTGGACCCAGGTCTGTCTAACTATTAGAGACCAAACTCTCTTAACCCTTCTATCATGCTTCCCTCTTCCCCACTTAATTACCTGTGGACTGATGAATCCCCCTCTTTACCAAGCCTTTATAGGGCAAGTTCCTAAAAGCGTTGGACTGATTCATGTTTTATGTACATGGCTTCTCCTGGAGGAGTGACTAGGAACAAGGGTAACAAAATGGGGAAACGATGTCATTCTGGGCATGTTTAACCCTTACGGCAGGGTTTCTCAACCTCAGCACTCTTGACGTTTGGGTAGGATAATTCTTTGTTGTGGGGACTGTGCCATGCATGGAAGGATGTTTAGCAGCATCCCTGGCCTTTACACACTACACACCAGTAATCATCCCCCATAACATCCCAGTTACGAGAATCAAAAATGTCTCCAGACCTTGCCATGTGTGCCTAGGAGGGCAAAATCACCCCCTGTTCTAGAGGGTAATCATTACATTCTCCCCCAACTTACGAATACAAAGATGGAGGTTTTCATGTTATTCGCATGGGATACAGCCTGGCCTTAGAGTCGAGTTGGCCCCGAGTCTCTGCTTTGGCACTCTTTTTGAGCATCTCCTCTGAGTTCCCTGAGGTGTGGACCTAATTCCCCTGGTCTTTCCCTCCCGGGAGCTTGAGGTCTAATTGGGGAAATGGATAGAGAGGAGTAAAAACATAGCAAATAGCAGGAGCAGCAAGTGATAACTAACAACTCGGGGCTTCCATGGAGAGAGGACCCTGTGGGCTTCCAGGAGGAGGGGGCCTTGAGCTGGACCTGTTTGCAGTCATGTGTCTTGTTCCTTCCAGGGCCAGGCATTGCATTTGTGGTTTACCCGGAGGCCTTGACCAGGCTGCCCCTCTCTCCGTTCTGGGCCATCATCTTTTTCCTAATGCTCCTCACTCTTGGACTTGACACTATGGTGAGCCCCTCCCCGCTTCGATCCCTGCTTCTTCTGAAGACTCCTGTCCTGGGTCCTGCATCCAGCCTGCAATGGGGTTGAGCTTAGTGGTCCTTAAACGCCCATCCCTGAGTGATGTAGGGGTGGTGAGGTACCTGTCCAGGGCTCAGGATAACCTTGCATTTGTGGGTGACTCAGGGGATGGGCGGAGGAGCCGTACTCTCTCCCTCTCTGTTCTCCATGCAAGTTTGAGCCTGTGTACTTCCTGCTTTTGGTGTCATTTTGCCAAAGCAAGTCCTTTGGGGCTGAATAAGGGAAAATAATATGAGGTCAATTTTAGGGGAATTGCTCTGGGGCTGAGACTACTACAGATCATGGTGACAGGCACTCAGGGTTTAGTATTTGGGTGCAAAGAGGGTTTTTCCTCAAGCAGAAGATCAAATGCGATTTAAACGGGAGGAGAGGAATTTACATCTCATGAATACAAAGTGAAGCTTAAAGTGTCCTGATGGATGGGTATGAGTGCAGCCTCTGGGGGCTGGAAACACTGCTCTAAGGCCTACATCCTGCTTGGATTCCCCTCACTGGCCTTGTGGGTTGGACCCCAGCAAAGTCTTTCAGGCCCATGGAGGGAATGCAACCCTAAAACCCAAACCTCATACAAATACCACTTGGCCTGGTGGGAAACACAAAGGGCTTTTTGGAGACTTTGGGGTTGGGCGGTGTGTCTCAAGTGTCGCTTTGCTGGCATCATTCCAGTTTGCCACCATCGAGACCATAGTGACCTCCATCTCGGACGAGTTTCCCAAGTACCTGCGCACACACAAGCCGGTCTTTACTCTGGGCTGCTGTGTTTGTTTCTTCCTCATGGGCTTCCCCATGATCACTCAGGTAAGCTGTCTGCTGGGCACAGGCTTGGGATGGGGGCAGGTTGCAGGGGCGCCTGATGGCTCTCCAGCCTTTTACTCTTAGCTCCCGGACCTTATAACAACAGCCAAATCATTGCCATTTCCACGTAGATGGAATCAGTTCATTAGGGATTCTGACCACAGATGGAAATATGTCACCTTGGCTACTAATGATACTTCTAGCATCTTCGTAATTGAGATGTAGCCTTCTTGAGCCAACGAGACAGGTGTGTCCTACTTTAAGAAAATGGAATACATGAAAATACTGACTAGAGAAATTGATTACCTGTAATATACAAGACTTGTAGCCATTTGAGTTCCTTCTAGCCCTGAGTGTCTGGTAAGTTGAGTATTAGCTTACCTGATATATATATATATATATATATATATATATATATTGCTGTCCCTGTGACCTTGAGCGAGTCACTACTTTGGGCCTTGGTTTCTGCATCTGTAAAATGATAGATTGAAAGGAGATGGTCTCTAAGCCTCATCTATTGTAGAGAGACTTAAAGAGTGAGCTGAAAATGCAGGGGGTTGCTTGAGGAATGCCCAGAGACACCTATAGGTCATATGAAGGTCAGTCACATGCAGGTATATGGATAGAAATGGTCATCTATTTCTTAAAGCAAACATGAAGCAATCTGGCTACTTTCACGTATACATCTTCAGATGCTGACCTTTGCCCTTTAAGAGTAAGATGTTAGATCACGTTTCTGGGCTTGTTCTATTGATTAGCTTGGAGTCTTTCCAGGGACTGCTTTGCTAACATGGCAAGGCCCCCAGCTTACATACCTGGCCAGCGTTAGGTTACTGATGTCAAGGGGAGGGGAGATCTTTTGACTCCTGTTTGCACCTGACCCAGCTCAGGATGGAAGGATTGACTGCTAGAAGTGGGAGAGAGCCTAGATCCAGGCCTATTGATGTCGGTTGTTTCTCTCCCCTACCAGGGTGGAATTTACATGTTTCAGCTCGTGGACACGTATGCTGCCTCCTACGCCCTCGTCATCATTGCCATTTTTGAGCTCGTGGGGATCTCCTACGTGTACGGTAAGGGAACCACTGTGCCTCATGCTGAGGCAGAACTTAGTGTCTGTTGCCAAGCGTCCAGCAAGCAGGTCTCCCATATTAAGTAAGACAATGAAAGGGCTTCCTTACAGCTATTTGGGAAACATAAGAGAGCCGCACCTTTATTTCCAACTTGCCTCAGGACCTCTGGGGTCTAGATTTAATAGAGGAACAAAAGACGGCTGATGGTGAAACTCAGTAGTCTTTGTACCAGAAACTACTAGGACCAGGACATGCCTTTGGGTGTGGTCTGGCAAGCGAACTGTCGTTAATGCCTGAGGACAATGGCCAGATTGGGTGGCGGGGGAAGGCTTCTTTTGTATTTTGAGGTCTTGGTAGTTGCAGTCTTCCTGTAGCTTGAGGTGAGGAGAAGCTTCATGGCCGATGCCCGGATACTTTAGTGAGAAAAGAGAACACAGGCCTCGCAGATCCTTAGGAGATTTTGTTAGCATCATGGGAGCCTGTGATACAAGATCTCAACCCCAGATTTTCCTAGGAAGAAACTGCCTGTTCCCTTTCAGATTAGCCCTTCTTAATATCACCATAGCAACCTGCATTCCATTATCAGCAGGGCCATTATCTAGAAGAACAGGAATGGTAAGTCAGCGGATGCTATCTTTGCCCTTCAGTGGAGGTGTCTGTGCGTGCGGGGGAGGGGTCTCACCGGGTGATCTCCTGGGCTCCTTGTGTGCCCCACCAGTCGGCACAAGCAAGTCCTATTGGATTCAAGGCACTGCTGACTTCCCTGTGCCTCGAAGTCTCAGAATCATCCCTAATATAGATGAGGCCTCCTTAGCAAATACCAAGAAGGTGAGAAATGCCAACTCAGATGATCCATCAGTACTTCAAAACCAAAAAGAGATGGTAAAAAGGAAAGCAGGGTATCACTTGGAAGCAGGATGTCCTTGGTATGAGCATCTTGCTTTTAATGTAACTGTTAGCCTCCTGTCCATCAGGGTTCAGCAGCTTCTTGCTTGCCTGAAAAACGCATTAAAATGGAGGGTGATGGGGAGTGAAAATATAAAAAGGAAACCTCTCATGTAAACGTTAGGTGCCCTAGGAAGAGGAAGATACTGTAGTCATCGTTAGGTGTTGGCAGAAGGGAACTTTGTCTCAGCTGGCGATTACATCCCCACTGCAGGGAGAGTTTAGTTTCTGGCCAGAGAAGTGGGCAGGCATGCCAGCTGTCGTCATGGGATCAGAGGCCAAACTGCCAACACTTTGGGCTGATGAGACAGCCTGGAGCCTGCAGTGACACTGTGATTGAGGACCTGCATTTAGGGTGAGGCTACAAAGAGCTTCCTACCTGAGCAGAGAGTGGCAGAAACCCAGCCAATCTACCACAATCCTAACTTTCTGCCCAGATACCAAAGGCTTTGCCATGGAGAGGCCTCTGGGGCCCTCCTTTGGAAACTTAAGCCCTCATGGGTCCATATATAAGCTAAAGTCACCAGATAGTCTGTTGGCAAAGTCAGGAAAGCTCTTCGTTGCAGCACTGGCCCAAGTGCAGGTGGCCATATCATTGACCTCCTCTGCGGTCTGTATCCTCAAAAGACACATTTGCACAGTTCTTTCCGATAGAACAGGGCTGTTCAGTGTGGTTTACAAGCATCATTAAAACAGAAACCTTTTAACGTCTCTATTTTTAGAACTTAAGTAGCTCCCCCCAGCCTCCATATAAAACTGGTGGTAGATTTTTTGGTTCTGAAGGAAAAAATAAGTCCTGAGTGCTTCCGTCCCTGGGCTCTGCTAATCTTCCTGGGGGACCACCCAGGAAATCGCCTGGCCTCTAGAGGGCTCGTGCTGGGCCAGCTTCCAGGGCCAGGTGGACTCTGTGCTGAGCTTAAGGTGAACTTGACTCCTGCTGTGTCGGATGTGGGTGTGAACCTCTGATTTGGACCTGGATGGAATTGTAAGAAGGGGCTCTTGGAAGAAATATTTGAAATAAGCTAACATAATTGTTCGAGGTGAAAGCAAAAGCCTGCACAAATATATAATGTACGCTCCAGAGGACACTGGATTCTTTACTGAGGTGATGAGGCCCCAAACAAATGCAAGGTTAGTTTAAGGAAGTTGGACATGAACCTGTGAAGAGTGAAAATGAACCCGACTGATTTGATTCCCCCCATCCTGGCTGCTGAATTTGAAAAATAAGTAGCTGGATTGCAGACATTTGTGTTTTCTTCTTAGTTCTAAGGATCTCTAGATTCTAGAGGTTGCCATTCAAACATTTAAAATACAGTAGGTACAATTTTCAAGTTTTATCTTTAGATCATAATATCTGATTCAGGTTCTCAAGGCAACACTCTTCAAAGGCCAATATTTGGGTTTGAGGTAGCTAGAAAAGTGGAACTCCCTGAGTTTGGTGTAGGAACAATCCCTTTAACAGGCTGTTACCTAACAGAGTCGCTTTGAAGAAGTGATTCGCATTTTCCCGGGAGCCAATACAGGGACTTTCTGGCTGCGGGGACCGTAGGACTGACCTGCCACCACAAAGCCCTGCTGCCTGCTTCTCTGCTTGGCCCCACACTGTGCATTTCCCCCAAATCACTATATGCTCCATTGTCTTGATCTCTTTTCTTCCGTGTTGATCAGTTACTTGTTTCACGTCCTACCCCACTCTGTCTTTCTCCACATCCTTGTGAGGGATGTTGGAGTCACACAGGCAATGACTTTTACGGGATGGAATATGTCATTCTCCAGTTCTGGCTGTCCATGCTGCAGGCTGAACGCCTCAAAGTGTTTTTGTTTTTGTTTTTAGTATAAAAGAAAACAAAATAACAAAACAAAACACATGATCTCTCTGGAACCCCACAAATGCAAGCTTAATTTTGTTCCTCTCTGGTCCCCCGCCCTGAGCTCCATCTTCACATATGTTCTTGGCTGAAATGTCACTGTCCACCTCTCATTCAGGGTGTAAGTTCCCCCAGCTCCATTTGCTGGGGTTCAGAAAACATTAGGAACAAGAGGTTTCAGTCCATTCATAACCCACATAGGTAAATGCCTGTGTTTAAATGTTATCTTTTTAAATTAATTAATTAATTTTTGGCTGCGTTGGTTCTTCATTGCTGTGCGCAGGCTTTCCCTACTTGCGGCGAGTGGGGGGCTACTCTTTGTTGTGGTGCGCGGGCTTCTCATTGCGGTGACTTCTTTTGCTGGGGAGCACGGGCTCTAGGCGCGCGGGCTTCAGTAGTTGTGGTGCATGGGCTTAGCTGCTCTGTGGCATGTGGGAACTTCCCAGACCAGGGCTTGAACCCGTGTCCCCTGCATTGGCAGGCAGATTCTTAACCACTGCGCCACCAGGGAAGTCCTCAACAGGTATTTATTAAGTGTTCACTGTATGCCCTGCATGTGGGGAGGGCAGAGGTAGTTTTCTATATTCACGGATATTTCCAACTAGCTGCCGGGAAGAGCGAATCTACTTCGTATATTGAGAAGAAGGCCAGTACTAAGCTGTGCATCCCAGCTGTGCGCTTTTGCTGCCCAGAGATAAAGGAGGGCCAGGGTAGCCAGAAAAACTTTGAGAAGGTGGAGTTTTGGAGATAAAAGAATATAAAAGTAGATAAAGACGTAATTTAGTGTTGAGTTTATTGCTAACCAAGGCAGGGAAATTCTGAGCCCACACATAGGGTTTTGGCTCCAAGAGATGCAGGCAGAACATTACATTAACTGTAAGAGAATAATATTTGAGATACACACAGGACTGGAGACCTCATTTGTGGGACCTAGTGCAAAATGAAAATGTGGAGCCCTGTGTTAAAAAATTGTCAAGAGTTTCAAGATGGCAACAGGAGAGATTAAGATTAATCCAGGGGTGGCGCCCTTCTGAGCACCAGGCCCTGTATGAGTGCTTGGCTCACAGGCTAGGAGGCTGGCCCTGGCCACGCAGTGGGGAGAGCAGCCCCTGGAAGATCATAGTCAGACCAAGGGCAAGGGTATGGTTCATAAAGACAAAAGCCACAAAGTTGCATGGGTGAAAGTGGTCGGTTGGTTGAAGGAGGTCCTTGACTTACAGTTCAGGATTGGCTGGTTATACGGAGGTTGTGGTGGGCACATTTCTGGACACCAAATCTGTTGGTTTGAATCTAGAACAGTTGCTATGAGTTCACCACTTTTTTTTTTTTTTTCTGCTATTTTTCTGCTAATTCAGTGAGAAACAGTTGCTCTGATCCCTTTTGGAGCTCTTACCCCTCCAGGTTCAAGGTCATGCTGCAGGCAAGTCTCCATGCACATGCTCCAGGCCCCAAGATCAAGTCCTCTATCAAGAGGTAGCCTTCTAAATAGGAAGGAAATCCAAAAACGAGGGGTGTATGTGTATATTTAGCTGATTCACTTTGCTGTACAGCAGAAGCTGACACAACAATGTAAAGCAGCTGTACTCCAATAAAAAAAAATAAAAAGAGTTAGCTTTGAAGAGGGATCTGGACCAGCAGGCAGGATAGAGCAGGCAGAGGAAGCCGTATGAACGAAGGCGGGAGGGGAAGGTAGACACTGAAGCTGTAAGGGACTCAGGTGGGGGCGTGAGTCAGGGTGTGGGCGGGCTGTGCTGGGCGGGGGCTGGAGCAGCCAGAGGATGGAGGGACAGGAGAGCCTGGCTCAGGAATGAGCAAGGGGCAGGAGGCTTGCCGGGCGGCTCCCAGCTGGGGGGCCACATTTGTGG
The DNA here is from genome assembly GCF_039906515.1 of Pseudorca crassidens. Classification (NCBI taxonomy): domain Eukaryota; kingdom Metazoa; phylum Chordata; class Mammalia; order Artiodactyla; family Delphinidae; genus Pseudorca; species Pseudorca crassidens. Next base: position 35,882,485 of record NC_090304.1, on the reverse strand, counting down.
AACAAGCAGAGCAGTCAAGGGACCTGGAGCCTGTTGAAGGCAGAGGCCTGTCGTCCAGAGCCCTCGCGGAGGCCCACGGGGAGAGCTGACCTCCAGGGCTGGAGCTGACTCTGGAAACCACCGTCTCCCCTTCAGTCCCAGCACTGCTCTTCAGCATCAAACTGCCTCTTGCTGCAACTGGGCCCCCGTCATCCACCCCTTCCTACAGCTCTGGGTCCAGCTCTTGGTTCCCTCTGGGGGAGCTTGAGCACTTCTACTGCCACCCCCCTCCTCCCGTAGGAGGCTATCTGTATGTCTTCCTCTGTCTAACCTTGAACCCTGTCAAATCGATTTCCCCAGGTGAGCTGTGCACCGTCATCTCCTGGGGATGATTTAATAGCCTGGTAACAGGATTGATACTGATAATAGACATTTTTAGAATCTTTTTTTTTTTTTTTTTTTTTGCGGTACGTGGGCCTCTCACTGTTGTGGTCTCTCCCGTTGCGGAGCACAGGCTCCGGATGCGCAGGCTCAGCGGCCATGGCTCACGGGCCGAGCCGCTCCGCGGCATGTGGGATCCTCCCAGACCGGGGCACGAACCCGCATCCCCTGCATCGGCAGGCGGACTCTCAACCACTGCGCCACCAGGGAAGCCCCATTTTTAGAATCTTTTAAGAACTGAGGCCTGCTTTCAGGATCTCATGTGTGCTTCTGAGGGCCTCATCTTTGACCTTTGTCTCTGTTTTTGTTCTCACCCCTCACTTATGCCCAGAGGGTCTACTGTCCAGAGGCCACTCGCTTGAAGGTGTTTGATGACATGAAAGGAGACAAACCAACCAACCCAAAGATGGTCAGGTCAGCTGCTCAAAGTGTGCAGTTCTTGCCTGTGGTGGCCCGTGATTTGGGGCCACCAGTCAGAACCGCCGACTATGAAAGGGCTTGAACTTGGGGCCCTTTCAAGTGCCTTCAGCATAGCGATCCCGCGGTTCTGAGAAAGCCGTGCTTCTGATGAGCTCAGGAAACAATACAGGAAACCGTTCCCTCCTCAAACATCCTCTGTCGCTTTTCCTTTCAGAGAGTGGATGCTGGTTACATGGGGTCCTGAGAATAACTCTCTTGTCTGCTTTTTACTTTACGTAGTTATGTTGATCAGCGACCAAGAAGATCGCAATCCTCTGAGTTCCAACAAAGTGGGTGATGGCCACGTGGCATTCACTTTGGTTCTTGCCTGCCTGTAGCATCTTACATAGAGCGGAGTTAAACTGACTATGGGAGAGTGTCCTTGTGATGGTGAGGGGTAAAAAGCCACATACAGCGAGTCTCCCTCAAAATCCCAAGGCTTTCCTAACACACTGTGCTTATCGATCACAGTCTCAATTGGCTTTGTCAGAGTTGGTTGCTGAGCCCGTGAGCCTACCTCCAAAAGCAGCCGCACGGGTGACCATGCCAGGCTGTGGCAGTGTGGAGACTCCCGGGGCAGGCCGGGATGGAGGTTTTTAGATGTCATGGTGGGATGACATCTCACTTTGAACTTCACTGCAGAGGGTGTTTACTATCTATTTAAATGTCCCATTTGCCTTAATCTTCCCGGCAGCGAGTCATTTGTCTGATGGTTTCCTGCATAAATAGGGGTCACGTTGACACCAGGATGGGGCCGTCCCAGCCAACGGCACTCGAGTGAGGGGCTCTCGCGCCGTCCCCTGCCGTGGCATCTCATGCTTGATCTCCATTGGTCTCTTTGCAGGCTTGCAGAGGTTCTGTGAAGATATCGAGATGATGATTGGATTCCAGCCCAACGTTTTCTGGAAAGTCTGCTGGGCGTTTGTTACTCCAACCATTTTAACTGTAAGGACCGTGTGCTTTATTGCATGGGTAGCACCTTGCGAGCATATGTGATGCTTTATGTTGAACAAGACCTGTGCCTGCATACAGAGGAGCCTGCGGAGCTGGTAGGATGAGTGTTACTCGTGTCTTTCAGCTGAGGAAATGCAGATTTGAAGAGGTGAAGCACCTTGCCTAAAGGTGCTTGACTGACCGGGTGCAGAGCTAGGACGCACGCACAGTTTGGAGCATCCCTAGGGAACATTTCCCATTATATCTGTCTGCCTCATGTGATCACATTTCCCATGTGCTAACTGGGGTCCACGCTCTGTGCACAGTGCTTTATATTAGGGGTTCCCAACCCCTGGGCCGAGGACCGGCAGCGGTCTGTGGCCTGTGAGGAACCGGGCCGCACAGCAGGAGGTGAGCGGTGGGTGAGTGCACGAAGCTTCAGCTGCGGCTCCCCGTGGCTCCCCATCGCCCGTGTTACTGCCTGAACCATCACCCCCATCTGTGGAAAAATTGCTCTCCATGAAACTGGTTCCTGGTGCCAAAAATTTGGGGGGCTGCTGATTTATATGTATTACCTCATCTCTCCCTCACAGCCACTCTTAGGGGTTGGTATTATAATCATCTCCATTTTACGGATGGGGAAACTGACACCCAGAGGTTATGTGACTTGCCTAGGATTGTACAACTATAATTAGCAACAGCCTGGGTTCAAACCCAGGCAGTCTGGCTCCAGAACACTTAATCCTAAACGCTGCTCAACACAGCTACTCTACAACGAATATGTATAGCAGAAGTTAGACTTTTATTGTTCATTTTTATTGCTTTTGGGGACTATCTTATCATCCTCAAGTGTGATGATGACATTTTGAGATCATCTGACATTCATCTTCTTAAAGATCAGAGCCCTTCATGTGTCAGTAAATCTGCATAGGGACTTGCAGGCATATCCTGTCACCGCCTTTATCGTGCCCCAGCTCCTGGCTTTGCCTCCATCTACTCTCCAAGCACAGTAATTGACAGAGACCTTGCCTTTCCCTCTCTTCCTCCCTGGCTTGAAGGTGTCATCTGGGCAAAGGCTGCAGGAAGCTGGCTGTAGCCCCTCCTGGGCCCAGCAGGTGGCACTAGAAACCAGATTAAGACCCTTTTACTACACTGTACCAGCTTCTTTAAAGGAAAACAAGACAGTAAAATTGTAGAGAAAACATATATTTTCCTAAAAAAAAAAAACCCAAACTGTCACAGGGTGAGTTTTAATCAAAACATCTCAATTTCTTTCTGAAAAGACAGAAGTTTAGACAGAAAAACCATTCAGCGTTTACCTCCCTCTGCATTGACAGGAAGACATCATACAGAAGCCCACATCTGTACTCAAATTTCAGAGGCTGTAATTTGTCTGAAAAGTCCCACCAGATTTGGGGCATGAGAGTTGAAAAGGACTAAGGTAGACTTTTCAGTTTCATGAATCTAGGACTGAAGTGTGTGTGAAGGATGGAGAATTACCCATCTCCTGGGAGGAAGACGGGAGACCCCCCTCCCCGCTGTTCCCTATCTCTGCTGAGCTTTGCCACGTCCCTCAGTTACTACTATACACAATTTATTCTTGGGTGGAATCAAAGTTAGAATCTGTTCCAGATTCTACCGACCTTTCCCTCCTGTCTTGGAAGAGATTAAGCTTTAGAGAATCTTATTATATTCTGCAGATGCAGACCACATAATAATAATCAGCAGGATGACTTGTGGTAGCTGCTTTAGTAAGTACGTCTCTCAAGCTGCCAACCACTCTGATTGGTGGGTGATTCTTCCCCCATTTTACAGTTGCCTGTGCTGAGGCTTGGAGAGGCTAAGGAGCTTGCCCAAGGCCACACAGCTTGCAGGGGGCAGAATAAGAATGGAACCCAAGGCTACCTAGGCTTCAAGATAACACATTTCTAAATACATTTCTAATACATTTCTAAAAGCCTAGTTGCTTTCATCTCCAAGTGGAGTTTGGCCAATTCTGGATTAAAATAATCCTTATCTTCTTTAGGAGCAGAATGTCAGGGGAAAGGGATTCTAGGGCCTTGCTGTGTTTTTCTGAGACAGTTCCTCAACGGTGCTGTGCTTTACTCGATTTCCATTATAAAACTCACCTCAGAAACCTGTGGAGAGGTCCCTGGCTCGGTGGCTAAATTATCCTTTCTCCTGGCCAGGTTCATCTGAGGGCAGGGTGTTTGTCAAACCTGACCTGGCAGAGGGAAATTGATGGCAAGACCAAGTTGGCACAGATAAATTTGATGTGATATTTGTGTCATAGGAAATGGGTATCAAAGGACCAAGGCTAACCCTTCTTTTTTTTGCCACTTGCCCTTCTGTAACATGGCTATCTTGTAGTAGGCTAGAATGAGCTGAGATTATGGGTTTAAATGACTTCAAAAACCCTGAAATGAAATTGATCATTTTTATATGTGCCTTCATGGAATTATAGAGCTATAAATATTCTGCATGCCATTATTGTACACATAGGCGATCACGTGACTGAATTATGCACACACATAAGCAGATGTATTGCTGTTTATATAGTAAATGAAATGGAGCAACTTACCATAATTACATGAGGCCATGCTTCCAACAGACTGGTTAATAAAGCTTATAACTCTAGGGGCCGATATTTGAAAGGGGGCCTAGAGGAGATATCTCTTATAGGAGCAGTTTTCTCAACCACTGTCTTCAGTCTCATGTTGCTTCGAATCCATATACTGAACTGCTGTTGCATTGAAATAATCACTTGCCCCGGCAGCCTGGGCTTTACAGCAATCAGGCAGATGCCTTACATTTGTCTAATGCTTCGCACTTTCCCCAAACACTTCCATATATTATCTCGCCTGACATAATTCCCTCTAATCATTTTCAGGCAGTTCTTTTACTGCTTAAGATAGAATGAGAGAGCTGGGGAGGAGGGAAGGACTTAGGCAGGTACACTGTTCTAGGCGGAGGCTGCCATAGGCGGGATGAATACAGGGAAGAACTCAATTTTCTGAGGGCGGTGCCCCCTCCCCCAACAGAGGCTTGGCTAGAGCGTTAGGACCCCTCTTCTGTCCTTTTCGGTGCCTCTTTTTCCAGCATATCTGTCGCCTTGTTCCTCCTCAGCTGCACTAAGACTTCAGAGGGCTCGCATCACTGTTTCCAGCCAAAGTGTGCGGTGATGGGGGAAAACGGGGCGGCTCCTGAGTAAATACCAGACTGTTGTTCCCGGAAAATCCCTGTGTTGTGTACCTGGTGTGAAGTGGATCTGTTATATAGCAGAGAAGTCTGAGACATACAGGTCCCTCAGCCAATTCGTGGTAGAGCTGGGATTAGCCTGCCCGTCCCCGGCCTCTCGGCTCACAGGTTGCTGACGAGGCCCGTTCACCTCGCATCAGTTGAGGGGTGGGCTGGGCCTCCACTCTCTTTGTCCCACAGCTGATTATAGGACCAAACTTCCTGCTCAGCCACTGCTTGGGGACCTCTCAGCCGGCCTTAGAGGCAGCTCCTGCAGATGGGCTCTTCCCCATTCAAGGTGAAAGCAAAGTAGATTTTATTCATTTTTCACATTAATCTAATGGAGTTTTTCCTTATAACAAAAGCTTGATTATCCATTATAGACAGTAGAGACACCCCTCTCCTTAAAAACACCCACCATCCCCTCTCCTGCCTCCACCCCTCTGTCACCTTAGCGTATAGCCTTTAAAATCGTCCTCTCAGCCAGTCTGTGTGTATAGACACCCATATGCATTGCTCAGTTTTTATGGGATGGCGAACGCAGCATCAGCGGCTCAGTGTGTGTCACGTTCATCTCTGTGAAATCCAGTTTCTTCATTTAGAAAATGAAGTAATAATACTTCCCTTTCAGGGTCGTTATTGGGGTAAAATGAGGTAATAGACAAAGAAGCAGCCAACTCACAGCAGGCGACCAGCACATGACTGTTGAAGGAATACTTCACATCCCCACCCTAACGCGTGTGTTTCTCTTTCCTTCCCAGTTTATCCTTTGCTTCAGCTTTTACCAGTGGGAGCCCATGACCTATGGCTCTTACCGCTACCCTAACTGGTCCATGGTGCTCGGATGGCTAATGCTCGCCTGTTCCGTTATCTGGATCCCGATTATGTTTGTGGTAAAAATGCATCTGGCTCCTGGCAGATTTATCGAGGTAATTGTATCAGCTCCCTCTCCTGCCGTCCCCTCCCAGGGCAAAAGCTCCGAGAGCTCTGTGCTTTAAAAAAACAAAAGATTTGGTGAACTTATTCTAAGGGGAGACATGGTGATTAAGTGGTTACAGTTGCTACCGTTTCTATTAAACCCATTTTTATTACGTATTAGTCCTCTAATGGAGGGACTCAGCCAGTCCAGTGGCTGAGCAGTGGCTCTGGGGAATAAACGATCAGAGTGTCGCCTCTCTCCTGGTGCTTCCCCCTCCTCTCCCCTCATCCAGAGCTTAAATCCCAGTGTTTGGTTTTTAACCACACATCAAATTCCCCCTTTCCTGACGTTCCTCTCTGTCCGAGGTGCCTCCCCCAAAACACCTATTACGATTACGTTTAAAATCACTCCCCCTTCCTGCTATGCCTGTGTTAGGCATGGCTGAGGGGTCCAAGCTGATTAAAATGTCACCATCCCCGAAGGATGTAATGAAAGGTCCAGGGCATGCCTGGTATAAGGCATGTTGGTTGTCTTTGTCGGTTAGTCCCTTGCTGGACCCATTTCTAATGCAAAAAACTCCCCACCCTCACTCCAGAGAGGGTGGTAAGGGGACTGCCACTTGCTGAGCCACCAGTGAAGTGTGGTCAGGCCTTTGTTATTCATGAGAAATCACGTGCTCAGACGTGTTAGGAAGAGATCGGCACTGCCTTGTCTTGGCGGTCCAGAGGGCTGCCATTTTGATCTGGCCCAGGGACTATGGAAATGCAAATGATCGGCCTCCAACTCTGCTCCGCTGAACTAGACTCTCAGGGAAGTAGGACTCTGGCGTCCATTGTTTAACGAGCCTCCAGGTGATTCTGATGCAAATTCAAGCTTGAGAGGCATTGGATTAGACTCAGGCAAAGAAACACCTGCTGATGAGGGTAGTGAAGAACAGCTGGGTGGGCTTTGCTCTTGGTCAGCCGGATTGAGGAGGAGAGGGCCCTGGAGCATCTCTCGCAGGCTCGGGAGGGGAGAAGCAGATGGGAATAGAGCATGTGAGTAAACGCCTTACACACATGTCCACGCGATAAGGAGGTGGCCTTTGTGGGGGGTTTTTTGTGGGGTTTTTTTGCGGTACGCGGGCCTCTCACGGCTGTGGCCTCTCCCGTTGCGGAGCACAGGCTCCGGACGCGCAGGCTCAGCGGCCATGGCTCACGGGCCCAGCCGCTCCGCGGCATGTGGGATCTTCCCGGACCGGGGCTCGAACCCGTGTCCCCTGCATCGGCAGGCGGACTCTCAACCCCTGCGCCACCAGGGAAGCCCTGGCCTTTGTTTTTATTGGACTAAAGATGGAGGCAGAGTTGACAAAGGGAGATGCAGGAGTCTTCTTACTGAAGCAGTGTTCCAGTTTCCATCCTCAGGAAATTGTTATCTCCTTAAGGTAAATTGACTCAGCCCTCTCACCGCCAGGGATGGCTTGCCTGAGCCTCAGATGGACCTCCTACCCACTGACCCAGAAATCTCTGTCCCTCTGAACAGAAGCTGCTTTAGCCTCTGCTACTTTTGTCTTAGGCTGAAATCCTCTAAACTGATGAGTCGGCAATATACATTTATTATGGTTGGTGCGGGACACGAAGGTTGCAAACTGATGATTAAGGGGAGATTAAACTAACAGCTATAAGAAGCATCTTCACTTTAATAGGTAATAAACACATACCTGTTGCCTCTTATGTAGTCAGAAATATGTTTTCTTTCCTTTTTCTAGAAAATGCTCCAGTCAAATTATGTTTTCCATGAAAGGTTCAGTTGACGGATTAGAGACATTCCCATTATTTTTAGCTTGCCTGCAAGAACCCACACTTCTGAACCAAGTCAGAAGCGTGTATTTTTGTCAACAGATAATTAAAATCTTTGCTCACTCCTGGCAATGTATCTTTGTGGTTGAGGGTTTTTTTCCTGGCCATTTATATACTTTGGGGAAATATGCTAAACAAAACCCAATTATTTTGATATAACAACTCACTGTTGAGGCTACAGAACAAAAGTGAGTACATGTCCTTTGCAGACTGCATTTGGCAGTGGAGAGAGCAGCTTGTAGATCCTCTCCATTTGGAGGGGAAAAAATGTATAATTAAAATCTGGGCCCTTTATTCTCTATTAATCTTGTGCAAGGCAAACCCTGGGCAACTGTAATATTGCTTGCAGGGTGATATAAATAATTTCCAGTGAACTGAACTAAGTCTCCTCTTAACTGCATCCCTGGCCTTGTTAATTAATGGGGCTGATCTTCCTAACTGCTTCTCTTGGTGGGGGACCTCTTGGTTCCAGGAGGCGTTCTGGCGAATGTGGTCACACGCAGTTTGGGGATGGGTGGGTGGTGCCTGGGGGAAGAGGGTGCTTTGCTTCTGTGACCCTGTGTGTCTTTGGCTTCTTTGCAGAGGCTGAAGTTGGTGTGCTCGCCGCAGCCGGACTGGGGCCCCTTCTTAGCTCAGCACCGTGGGGAGCGTTACAAGAACATGATCGACCCCTTGGGAACCTCTTCCCTGGGACTCAAACTGCCAGTGAAGGATTTGGAACTGGGTACCCAGTGCTAGTCCGATGGCATGGGTGGCCCAGACTTGATTCCGTTTCTGCTCTCTGCCTTCCCCTAGTGTTTTCCCCAGCTCTCTTCCCATTTTTCTTCTTCTCTCTCCCCACATCTCGGTTCATACCCGTGCACGAGAGTGGTGACTTAGAAAAGTAGGACATAGTGTCGCATGCTGTAGCCAGGAGCTAGATGGACCACTTGAAGAGCGGTTTGCCTGTGTCCATGCTGTCAGTTTCTGGTGGGGTTTACCCCGCAGGCTCGAATCAACTAGGGGAGCACTTTCCAGCGAAGTCTCAAGTAGATGTGCGTGCGCTGGTCAGTAGAGAAGCGTCCTCTGTGGTCGTCACTGGTGGTGCCGGTCAGGCTTATGCAGCAGGATGGCAGGATAACCAGACCGTTAGTTTGGACTCATCTGAGCAACGTAGTGATTTCATTCCGACACCCAAAGTTCAGGACTGGGTACCTTTGGAGGGTCAGCAGTGGTCAGAAAATGGTTTTGAGTAAGACGAGCCGGTGGATTTGGACACCCCCGAGGTGGTGAAGTTCCCATTTCCATTCATGATTGGGGCTCTGTTTCCTTCATCTGGACCAACTGTCTCAAGTGTACCAAGGACTCAGATGCTTTCTCTCTGCAAACTGCAAATCTCAGCAAAGAGTTGGTTCTCTCCCCTCAGTTGTCTTTTGTTGGAATAACCATATTTGTGAATTCTTTGGATGCTTTCCCCCACCTCTGCATTGTATTTGTGCCCAAAGTTGTACATTCATAGCAGAGTGCCCTTTTTGTTTCTCCATGACGTCTAGCACTGTGGTTCAATGTCGCCCTTCCATGTTTCTTCTCTTCTAAATGTCTTTCTATGAGCTGTAGCTACCTTGTCTTTCAGCCTCTGGGAAAGCAAGACTTACCCCGGTTCTGTCTGTATATTATATATATAAGACACAAACTCTTAAAAAACATAATGTCTCGGTTTTTACTCTTCATTTTTTCATTCACAGTCAATGCCAATTGTGGCCATAGAATCAAAGAAACGGAGAGTTGAAGAGAAAGCAACCACAGTATTCACTGCACTGGTAGCACATTTAGGTCACTGTATTTACAGAGATTTCTGATAGGTACAGGTTAGGTCAGTAGCAAGTGAGCTAATTAAAGCTATAGCTTTTAAGACTACATTTAGCTAATTCAATTGTAAGAGTTCCCAATTCACAGTACTCATAACCACACTCTAATGAGAGCGAATCATAAGTCCGCAGAGGTTGGTGAAGCCGTAACCTTTATTATCTTCTTGTATCCCGAACATACATATATGAGATTTCTATAATGTGATATGTGTTCACGTAGTGTGTACTCGCAGTGGTGTTTTCTGTCTTTATAAATATCTTATTAATCACTGTAGAGATGGTGAGTGTAGGATAGTGTAGTCTGCGTTTGTTTTTTTTTCCCTTACAGTGATAATATCTAAACCTAAAATTGTTTCCTTAGGGGAGACCATTTCAATCATTTTCTTATTTGTCTTCATATTACAGGGTCTCAGGCAAAGTTTTCAGTTCAAATCTTGTATACTGGTGTGCCATTTTCATCCTGTTGAACAGTAATGAAACGCAACAATAGACCTTAAAGTAACACTTTTTAAAAAATGACTTCATTTGTTAAGGAAAAAGGAAAATCTCAACTCATCTTACTGAGCTCTCCCTTTTCTGGGGCAAATATTGTTGTCATTTGCCGGCACTGACGTGAACTTCCGGTTTTCAAGAGCAGCCTGTGGAAACTTTCAGAAAAGGAAACAAAGATGGGTTTCGAACTTTAGGTTTTTCATCTCTTTTGTCTGCAGGGCACGTTTGTTCTTCCCCCTCCTCGTTCTCTTCTTCTGCTTACCTCCCAAAGCTAGAACTTACTAGAATCCATCACAGAGACTGAATCCTAAGCTTCCCCTAGACTTAGCTTTAGGAAGCTGAGTTGTGGCTTCCCCTGTCCCAGTGTTTCCCATAGTGACCTGTCTGCCATTAACACTGGTTTCCCCAAGAAAGCCATATTGTAGAGAAACCCCCTTTGCTGTAGCAGATTCTGCATAGTGGTACCAAAAATTAGCCTCTCCAGTTGATATCTGATGAGGTGGGAGAGGAAGGAAGCACTAACTTAGGTTTGGAAGTGTTCTGCAGCCTTTCCCCTTTGAAGGTTGAAGAAGAGAGCTGAAATCAATTAGCATTCTCCCATAGGACTGGTACGTTTGTGTCAGGATGAGTGGTTTTTGGCTTTCCTCTCTTGCCTCTTGGCTAAAACTCGAGTCTGATGCTGGATGCCAACCCAGTTTCTGTTAATTATTGCTGTTGTGATTAAAAGAAAGGGGGAAAAACTCATGGATGCTGCCAGATTTGTTTTGTACACACTGCAAGTTAACTTAATTGTCAGAATGGGGACAGCCTCACTAGCTAGTGTGTTTTGCATTTGGGGGCAGCGACATCCGTATTCATTACAATTTGTCCAGTTAAGACCCAGGACCTGTTCCCTGAGCAGCTGGGTTTTTGTTTTTTCTTCCTTTTTCCTACAACTTTCAAGTTTTATGTACAGTTTCCTTAAAGGTGGAAGGTTCTAAGCTTATCTGGAAATAGTTACCTTGTGAGTTTAGTTTTGCCAGTTTCTACAGTCGTGTTTAACTTTTGAGGCTTTCCTTGTCAGAGATGTGTTCAGTATCTGAGCTGTTTCTAGTCATCACCAATCTACTCATGCTGCACGTCCCCTAGACTTGGCTGGGACGCTAAGAGCTGAGATGCGTATGACCAGATGGATGTTTCCATGCTATTAAAATGCACAGTCAAGTGGAAGGGAATAAAATGAACGAATAAAAATAAAATGAGCAGCATTGTCATAAGGTACCACTTGAGATTTCCCCTTCAAACTGAGGCAAAAACCGAGTTGCTGAAGAAAGACTTTCATTGGTTCACTGTGCAGAATGGTGGGGTATTTTCCACTTGTGAGATTATTTCCTAATACCAACAAATGCCAGAAACCCATCCAGAGAAAAAAAAAAAGCCATATGTTAAAAACAGTAACGCTGTAATATCCTTAAAGGAGAAAAAAATGTATATGTCTTAACAATTGGTGTTGTGGCTTCTTATGCAAACATTTGTCTTGCATATTAGTAACTTTTAATCTCTTTAAGGCTGTGTGTTTGCCATGTACAAATGTGTCCAGTCTGGTCTTTTTTCTCTTTTTCTTTTATATTTATTTATTGCATGAAATCTGTGGTCAATGCAAAATCTCGATGACCTCAACGTCTTTGAAATTTCCAATGTGTTTTTAGTATGTCAGAAATGGAATCAACTTGTTTTTCAGTGAGTGGCACTTTAAAAGGACACTGAACGCAGTGACCCGGAAATGGATAAGACTTGGGCTGTCTTTGCTAATGTTGCACTGGAGTGGAGTTTTCCTTTAATTAAGTTCTAATTTTGTTATCTACATGTGCCTCAGTGCTTCTTGATAACCTTAACCTGTCAGCATGGTTTTCCCATGCCTAAAATTAAGATATTTTTCTTTCCTCTTTGTTCCCTTGGCTATCGGTATCGGTCATCATTCTCTCCTCAGAGACTTGCACAATAACTATGACTTAAAGTAAGTGTGATGGCAAGATCCTACTGCTGCTGCACTTGGATTTGGGTCTGTGACACGCTTCTCTGAGGCAGATGACTCGAGCAAGGCAGGCTGGGTGGTAGGTTATCTTGCAGAGAAATAAAGACCAAGGCCAACGAGTGGAATGAGCGTCACCTATGTTTCATACCAGGTATCACGCAGAAAACCTCCAGGCTGGGAGCAAAGGTTTGGGTGATTTAATCTTGATACTAATTTCTCTGCAAAGTGGCCCTAGGATTTGCAAAAGTGAAGCTTCCTATCTTTCCTGGATTTTGCTTCAACTGTACAGAAAGGCCAAGTAATTTTGAATTGTGGTCTCTGCTCGGGTCACCTCTGAGCAGCCTGCAGCGAAAGAGGAAGGGTTCTCGGATTGGGCGTTCATCGCCTCTGAAGAGCAAGCAGTGGTTTGATTTGCCTGCTATGGGTTAAATACATCTTCAGGTAACCATTTGCCTTATAGGTGTATTTTATTGTTAGGGTGATGCCTAGTAACTGACTAGGAGCTGTTTTGTCTCTCATTTTTTTGGTCTTTTTTTGCACTTTATATGGACCTATCATGGAATAGGTTTACTCTTAAATTGTGTACTTGGCTAATGTCCTAAATGCAGGCATCTTACATGGTCCTGTCGCCTATGAATAAAGATATGTTCCGTAATCAGGTCCTTATATTTTTTCATTAACTGTACTTGAAGAAAATATATTACGTTATAAATGATGCATCATATATATATATATCTTATAGAGTACATATTATATACTGTGCATTATTCATTTAAGAAGTCATTATTCTTGAGGCCCTACCTCAAATTTTGTATTTATGTGTACAAATGCAATTTATGGTATTATATATTTGCCTATTATATACTGATATAAATTAGAATTTATCCTAATAATGTATGAGTTCACAAAACCCTAAATAAATGTCAGTGTTTAACCTGATGATTACAGAATTGTGTCTATTTCAAACCCGTTACCCACATTCTTTCTTTCTTAACAAGTGGCCTTCAGGTATTCCCAGGATTGATCTGTTTTGTTGGGAGAAACCTGGAACAGAAATGGAAAACTGCCTTCTTGGGAAAATGAGATATTGCACTGCTGCAGAAACAAATATCAATGAAATTGTTATATTCTTAGCCATTGGAATACACTAATCATCCCTCCTGGAGAAGGAGAAGGAGGGAGGGAGAGAGGATCTGAGTGAATCTGAACAGAAGGATTGGGCAAGTTAAATCCTTGGGTGTGTTTTAACGACCATTTTGTCAGTCTTCAATTCAACTTTATTTCAGTTCTGCAAACATTTACGTTGCTCCTCCACTGAGTCAGACCCCAAGCAACACTGAATAAAAAATAAAACAGTCCCAGAGCTCATGGAACACAGAGCTTAGCAGAAAGACTACCCATATTAAACCGACACACAAGCAAATAAACGTCATTCCTCTCCTTTTAAGTGTGTGGAGCCCGCACATTCCCTGCCCAGGGAGGGGCCCTGAACTCTGGTATCATGTGTAGAGACTGGCAGCTGGACACTCCTGTCTGATCATGTTAACCCGGAAGCTTGACCCTGTCCTCCTCCAATAAACACAGACACTCGCATTCCACCTCCAACTTCAGCTGCCACGTGGGCAGGCTATGGGCATGAGCTGCACCGCTCTTGGTGGGAAAAGAGATGCCCTCAGAAGCTGATGCTGCAAACCCCAGGCCATGAGCATAGGTGTCCATCCTGTGGTAAGGAGGCTTTCACACACCCCCTCAGGCTTGTCCATAATACTGTGCTTCGGCAGGCAGATGGAGCCGCAAATACTAAACTCAGTGAAGACCTCATCTTGAAAGAAGAACGCTCCGTGGCATCAGAATTTGGTGCTGGCTTGTCATCCTTGATTTCCTTCCTGTGATGTATTTGCTCAGTTGTGTTTTAACTTTTTCTGGAAAATTCTCAAGCATATATAAAAGTGGAGAGTGTGGAAAAATGAACTCCCCTGTCCACATCACTCAGTTTCAACAACTATCAACTCATGTCCAAGTTTATTTCATGTATCCCTCTCCCCACTCTGAACTGAAACTTTATTTCTTTGGTGTATTTCAAAGCAGAGCCCAGACACCATGGAATTTCACTTGGGAATGCGCTGTTGTGTTTCTATAGCCCTATAGTATTTATTTTTTTTATTGAAGTATAGTTGATTTACAATGATGTGTTAGTTTCAGGTGTACAGCAAAGTGATTCAGTTATACGAACGTGTATGTGTATATATATTCTTTTTCAGATTCTTTTCCATTACAGGCTATGAGAAAATATTGAGTTCAGTCCTCTGTGCTATATACAGTGGGTCCTTGTTGGTTATCTAGTTTATATATAGTAGTGTACTATGTGTATGTACCCCTTTAAACCGTCTTTCCCTAAATGGGGATAATGCAATGTGGGAAGCTTAGCGTCCACACATCTGTAGCAGGTTGATCTACTCTGGGCTGTTAAAGAGGGTACAAGGATCTTTCTGGAAGGAGCTAATGGTGTTTGCTCTGATACCTCCCCTGGCTTCCTGCGTCCAACCTTTCATCTCGTTTTCATTTGTTTGGCGACTATTCCTCCCCGTGGACTTTGTGGCTATTTTCCTAAGGAGCTCATTCCTGCCCCTTTGTTCTCTGCTTTTGTTCATGCCTCCTTCCTGCATCTCCTCAGATGTCTCTCCTGGAGCCAGACATTCAGAATCTCACAGCTGCAGAGAAGTCCAAGGTCATTTATTCCAGCATCTCTGATACACAGATTCTTCTATGACAGTCTGTTTTGTGGGAACTGGATTTACAAGGCAATGCAAGGAGGGTGGGTAGTCGCTGTCTGAAAGGTTCACCATAGGAGCCTTTTACAGGAGAAAGCTCCTCCCGTGCCTTTCTCAACTTGACAAAAGTGGATTTACTTCTCTGAGTTACACATTCTACTGCATAAACTGAGACTGTGTGTGGTTTGGGCCGCTCCTTTCTTGCCTTTTAGTGTAATCTGTAATTTTATGAGAATTTTCGTATTGTACGTCATTGAACCCAGCCCCATTCCCTTTTGCAGAAAACTTCTCCTGTTGCTTGTAGGATGAGGAGAAAATAACATCTGGAATAGAGTGTGGATCGGCATTGAAACAGAATCACATTTTCATCATTATTGATCCATTCACTCATGTATTTACTTTTACACTCTACTCAATGTCTTAATTATGTTAAGATGTTAATATAGTTCCAGTACCTAATAATTTGTGACACAGTAGGTAATAAATGCATTTTTTATTCAAATGAGCAAATACTGAGTACTGGCTCTGTACGAGGAACAGAGCTCAGTGTTATAACATGTAGGAAAAACACGAGTAAGACTTGGTCTCTCCCTCCAGGTTACTCAGAGTGAGTGGGGCTTTGAGACAGGTACACACGTTGCCATAACACACGGTGGCAAGTACCAAGTGTGGCCACAGGATTTAGGACAAGAACATACTGAGGGGATGCAGAGGAAGAAATTCCTTCTGGCTGAGAGGATGAGGCAGGACTTCAGGAGATAGGGACACGGGGAGGGTTTTGACCATGAGGAAGGTATTAGGATGAACTTCCCAGGTGGATGAAAGCAAGTGAGTGATGGTATGAGGATAGGACTCTTTCAAGGAAGAGTGGTGGGCGAAGTTGGAAAGCATCACATATGCTTGTGGAAGTGAGAACTAAGGCTGAAACAGAGTTTAGGACTTGACAGGCAGGTGCCTCCAGTGGCAACAAGAAGAGTTTAGAGGCTCCCGGGGACGGTTATTGAATCATGGAGAGATATCTCCTGGCAGAGGCATCCATGATGCCGGAGACAAAGCACTGTCACGAGTTCAAGTGCCGGCTCTATATCTTATTAGCACAGTCTCAGTTTTCTTACTGGTACAGTTGGAAAACATACCCATCTCACATAATTGCTGTGAGCATTAAGTTAAAATCTGTATGTGCAAATTTAACACCACAGATAAATGTTGGATGTTTACTGTTATCGTCAGATCTGTGCATTCGGAATATTGACCTGGTCACAGTGTCAAGGATCGGTGGAAGTGGGGAGAGACCTGGGGCAAGAACACTGGTTTGATTGTGCAAGAAACCAGCCTTTTCAAAATGTTAGAAGAAACACCAAGACACCAGGTCGTAAACCTAGAAACATAGGGGTCTGTTTACAGGTAATCTCCTTTCTGACTCATGTGACTGGGGCCATCAGCGGTTATACTTAAAAATGTGAGCAATCAGCATGGAGATGACACCAGCCAATAGGGACAGAGGCTGGAGCATGGTCCTGGAGACTCTTGCCCTGCCAGGTGCTGCCATGTTAGTTTCTGGATCTTGGCAAATTCTCAGAGTCCAGGGGAGGTGCTGGGATAGGGGTGGGGCTTTGAGGAGGGACTCAGGATTCTCAGGACAGCCTGGATGTTCTTATCCCATTACTCGGTTCCTCCTGCTTTCTCCTCTCACTCAGGAAGGGGAGGCTAAGGCATTCTGTGGTTATTTATGAGGGATACTCATTTGTACCATTTGCAACCAGACTGCGTGCCATCTGCATCCCATGCTGGTGTTGGGGAGAGAGGCACCGAGAGAGCTTTGGGTGCTACCTTCCAAGGTTGTATGAATTTGATCTTTCTTGCCTGTGGGTTTTGAAAAGAGACCATAATAAAAAAAATCACTCTGCCCCACTTGCTTGAAAGTGGAGAGCACTGCTAAGCGTAGGCTTGTGACAGTCTTGGTGTGCGGTCCCTCTCTTTTCCTGCCTTCAGGTGAGTGTTTCTTATACACCCTGTGTCTTGGGGTGAGGGTAAGAATGATGATGAACTTGCACTAGACCAGTATTGGTATTTTGCAAAACTGGAACAAGGTGAGGGAGTGCCACAGAGATAGAATTTCTCTGAACTTCTGTTCTTGCCTTCCTCAGGAACATTTCTGACTTTAGCTAGGCTTGTCACCCATTCAAAACATGACGTTCCCTAGTTCCCTTGCAGCCAGGTACGGTAGATGGACTACCGGCTCTACTTGTCTTCACCCCGATCCGAATCACACCCGGGGTTTGTCCTCATCGTGGACGGATTGTACTTGTCCCTCGACTTTACTAGCATGTAAGCAGGAGTGCCAGTGTGCCAGTTTTGAGTCTAGACCTTAGGAGACCTGGCCTGTTTTCACATCCTCTTTGTGCTATGAGAAGAACATGTCCTGACATGTGGGACAGAGTCGTTCAGCTGACACACAGACCTGCTGTGAGAAGTGGGATCAGCCCAGCCACTGTAGCCTGAAGCACACATGCCTGAATGAGACTGAATGAGCTGAATCCTCGCCAACCTGCAGATGTGTGGGAGTAAGTGCTTAGTGTTGGATGCCACTGAAATTTAGTGGTGTTTGTTATGCTGCAGTAGCTAACAGATACATAGGGAGTGACCATGTGACTAGGTTCTGCCGAAGTTTGAGTGGAAATGATACATGGGGCTCCTAGGCATACCCTTCTCCTTCTCATTCTCTTCCATATTTGCTGTCTGGAATGTGGATCTAATGGCTGGAGTACCAGTAGCCATACTGAGCCATGAGGGCAAGAACTACGTTCTAGGAATGATGGAGCAGAGATCTGGGAAGAGCCTGGCTCCCTGTGGACTTCATAGAGCCACTAAATTAAACCTGGTTCATTCAACTCTAGGATATTTTTTTTGCCTGAGAGAGTCTTAAACATCTCTTATGTAAGTTATTACTTGGGAGTTTTTCCTGTTATATGAAGGCAGATAGAATCCTTACTGATATAGGTAATAAAATGAACTGGGCTGACTGGAAGGAGACCCAAGGAGCCTCTGGGAGATGTGGGAGAGTTTAATGTTACTTTGTTGGTGAGGAGAATTTTCATGGCCTGTGACTCTGGAAAGCAGTCTTAAAAGCGCTGGAAATGACCATTTCTGTTTTATGTATTGTAGATGGGCAGAGCCAGTCTCAAGAATTGATGTGATAGGTTGTTGCCTAAAGTACCTCGAGCAGGCTATCCCTGTTCAAAAATACCTCTCCCACTATAGCATCCCACGGCCTGAATTCCCTCCAGTAGATATTCATTGCTTTGTGTCAACAGGCCAGCTCACTGATGTGGCACTTTAGTGAGGGATGCCCCATCTTCCCTAATTCAGTGTGAGTACCAAAGGATGCCTTCCTCCTAATTTTCCTGCAGAGTGATGGTAACACTGTGGAGCACATGGGCCTTCTACCAGGCATAAAGGATCATTTTCAGCCCTGGAAAAGAAGGCTGGGTGAGCACCTTGTGGGCAGCCCAGGGCCACGGGACAGTAGAAGGAGGCTTTATGGAGGAAAGTTTGAGAGTTGATCAAGAGGATCATATCTTCCCCAGTATTTTGGTTTCCATGTGAGGGATTTTCCTTAGACCCTCCTGGCCCTTTACTACGCTCCCTACTCTCTCCTCTTTTATAGAGGAGGTGGATGGCCACTGGTCCTCATTTCTCAATGAGCTCTCTTTCACTTTCTTTCTCCACCCTGATCAGTGAGAGCAGACGGCTGTGCCAAGGTCCAGCCTGGAGGGAGGGCAGATGGCCAGTCCGTTCTGGCTTTCACACGAGGCTGTGCTCTCCCAACACTGTCTCTATATTCATAAAGGCCATGTTTGGCCTCCTGTTAACTCTTTTATTTCTCGGTTGGTCAGAACTCATGCAGGAAATAGGGCTGCTTTGTATTATTAATCTCCCACAGGACCTCAACAAGGAGACTGAATCCACAGGCTTTAGCCCAGGAGAAGCGGTATAGCTCAACTGTTAAGTACACAGATTCTGCAGTCCTACTGTCTGGGTTTGAAGCTTTGCTCGGGCATATGTTTGACAAATGGCTCAGTTTCCATATCTGTAAAATGGGTATAATAATCCCACCTACTTAATTGGGCTGCTTTGAGGAATAAATCCATAGAAAGCACTTGGCTCAGTAACCCACACCTAGTTACACTTAATAAATGGAGCCATTATCATTCTGGTTAGTGTTGGGGCAAGGTCTGCCTCTAGGGCCTGTTAGACGATAGGGTTTCTGCTCTCCCCTGGTTATAGGAATGGACATGTACTTATATAACACTGAAAACCTGGATATTGTGTACACCTTGGTCCTTATCCTCAGAAACTCAAAACTCAGATTATTGATTTTATGGATTAGGAGAGTTTCTTCCGAAAGAATTATGAGATGCCTTTATCTATATGTCTATGTACAGATTTTTCTATGTCTTCCTGCGGACTTACACCTAGCTTTGTTCTAAAATGTGTTTGAAGCTGCAAGACAGAAGGACAATAGTTATCTTCACAAAATATGAGTCCCTGTAATCTGGATGTCATTGAAATTGATTGTAGTAATTGGAGTAGGGAATACATTTTTTGTGTGTAGAATTCTTATATTCATATTGAAACAGAGGTATGGGCGTGAATATATTCACTCTACCCCTCTTTACGATTGCACGTGCATTTCAGGAAATGAAAATACCCACCCAGGTCCAGGCGTGCATAGTTCTAGAGAGTTTGGGGCTTGCTGGGTTTGTGAAGGAAACTTGGGGGTTTTTGCACTTCCCTGGGCTCTGTCAGCAAATTGGCACTTGTGTTAGTTTCCTAAGGCTGCTACAAAGCACTGTAAATCGGAAGGCTTAAAAACAACAGACATTTGGTCTCTCTCAGTTCTGGAGGTTTGAAGTCTGAAATCAAGGTGTTAGCAGGTCCATGCTCTCTCCAAAGCCTCTAGGGGGAGGATCCTTCCCTGCCTCTTCCAGCTTCTGGTGGCCCCAGGCACTCTCTGGCTCGCAGCCCTTCAGTGTCTGCCTGTCACATGCTGACATCTGTTACATCTCTGTCTTCACATGGCATTTTCCTCTTCCTATAAGGACACCAGTCACATTGAATTAGGGCCCACTAATGACCTCATCTTCACCTGATGATGTCTGTAAAGACTCAATTTCCAAATAAGGTCACATTCATAGGCACTGGGAATTAGGACTTCAACATATCTTTTTTGGGGGACACAATCTTATCCATAACAGCACTATCCTCTATTCTCTCCAGTTTTACAGGGAAATGTGTTGTGCACCCATAAATATGAAGGTAGTTGGAAGGCTGTTTGGACAAAGGAGAGTGACTTATGGAGGGGACTGGAGGGCAGTATATGAGATGGAGAGTTTCTCAGCCTTGGATACTAAGGAGTCTTCCTCATTCTTCCTCTCTGGAATCCGCTGCCCTACATAGAGTCAGCAGTGGAGCAGCTCCGAGGGTCAGTGGGACATGGCAGTCTTACTGTTGCCTTGGTGATGGTCAATGAGAAATGTCAGTTCTCTATGCTGCTTCCTGGGAGAACATCCGTTGGTTCATTCAGCAAAGGTTTATTGAGCTCCTAAAATGTGCCAGGCACTGTTCTAGGTAGAGAGATATGGCGGTGAACAAGGAAGACGAAAATCCTACTCTTGTGGCATTCTCTGGGGGGGAGACAGAATAAATGTCAACAAATCAATTGATATTTCAGATAGTAATAAGCACTATAAAAACATGAAGCAGGGTTAGGAGACAGAGAGCCATGGGCGTGAAGTGAGAAACTTCTTTAGGCAGGTCTCCCCGAGGAGTTGACATCTGAGCAGAGATGTAAGTCAGGTAAAAAGTGAACCACACAAAGATTTATGGAAAGAATGTTCCAGGCAGAGGAAGCAGCACATACAAAGACCATGAGGAGGGTGTGAACTTGGAATGTTTGAGGAATAGCAAGATGCTGGAGTGAATGAAGGGGAGAGGGAGAGAGAGCTGGGAAGGTGGGCAGAGACCTTGTAACATGTTTGGATTTCTTCAAGATATGATGGGAAAATGCAGGGGAGTTTTGAGCAAGGGAACGTGATCTGATACATGTTTTACATGTTTACATGCCTGCTGGGGGATGGCTGAATTGTCAGGGGCAAGAGGGGAGGCTGAGAGAATGATTGAGAGTCTAGGGCAGTAGCCGAGGGAAGGGGTAGTCATGGATTGGAGGAAGGTGGGAGTAGTGAAGGGTGGTGAGAAGTAGCTGATTTGGGATTTTTCTTTAGGTCTAAGGGAAAGCAAGTCAAGGATGACCCCACGTCATTTGGTTGGAATACCTGATGAAGGCTGGTACCATCTCCTTAGAAGGCAGCAGGAAGGGAGTTTGGAGGGGGGCAAATCAAAGGTCCTCATCTGGCCACATTACAATTTTTTTCATGATCATTAACAAAGTTTTTTAAAAACAGGTTTATGGATATACAATTCACATATTATACAACTCACCCATTTAAAGTGTACAGGTCAATGGCTTTTAGAATATTGTGAATATCTGTGAGAGTTTTACGTCCATCACCACAATCAATTTTAGGACATTTTCATTTCCCCCCAAGTAAACCCTGCGTTCCTTAGATGGCACCCGCCAAGCCTTCCTCCCCCTTCCCCCTGCCTTAGGCGACCAAGAATCTACTTCCTGTCTCTATGGATTTGCCAATTCTGGACATTTTATATCAATGGAATAATACGACGTGTGGTTCTTTGTGACTGGCCTCTTTCACTCAGCATAATATTTTCAAGATTCATCCCTATTGTAGCATGTATCCGTACTTCATTCCTCTTTATTGCCGAATAATATTCCATTATGTAAATATACTGCATTTTACTTACCCACTCGTCATCAGCTGATGGGCATTGGGGCTGTTTCTACTTTTTGGCTATTATGAATAATGCTGTTACGAACATTTGTGTACAACTTAGTGTGTGGCCATATGTTGTCAGTTCTTGTGTATGTACCCAGGGGTAGAATTGCTGGGTCACATGGTAACTTTACGTTTAACTGTTCGAAGAACAATTTTACATTCTTGCCGACCAGCAGTATATGAAGGATCTAATTCCTCCACTTCCTTGTCAACATTTATGATCTGGCTTTGTGATTTTAGCCATCCGAGTGGGTGTGAAGTGATACCTCATTGTGGTTTTGATCTGCGTTTCCCAGCTCGCTAATGATGTTGAGCATCTTCTCATGTGTTTACTGGCTGATTGTATATCTTCTTTGGAGAAACGTCTATTCAGATCCTTTGCCCGTTTCAAAACTGGGTTACTTGTCTTTCACTATTGAGTTATAATAATTTTTTTTTTTTTTTTTGTGGTACGCGGGCCTCTCACCGTTGTGGCCTCTCCCGTTGTGGAGCACAGGCTCCGGACGCGCAGGCTCAGCAGCTATGGCTCACGGGCCTAGCCGCTCTGCGGCATGTGGAATCTTCCCGGACTGGGGCACGAACCTGTGTCCCCTGCATCGGCAGGCGGACTCTCAACCACTGTGCCACCAGGGAAGCCCTATAATAATTTTTAATAAATACAAGTTTCAATCAGATATAGGACTTGAAAATTTGTTTCCCATTCTGTGGGTTGTGTTTTCACCCGTCATGATGTCCTCTGAAGCACAAATATTTTTAATTTTGATGATGTGGCCATGTTACAATTAAGGCACCTGATAGGTAGTTGGGTATGTAAGCCTGGGGTTCAAAGGAGAGGTGGGGACTGGAGATACGCATGAGAGAATTATCCATGTGTAGATAGTAGTTAAACCCAGGAGGCTGGATGGCAACACATAGGAGTAAGTGTGGCCGGAAGAGAAGAGGACCGGGGACTGAGCCCTGAGTCTCCCCAGTATTTAGGGGTCAGGAAGAAGAGGCAGAGGCATGATCAAAGGAAGCCTCTTCCTGGAGAGACCATGGAGGGAGGCCATTCAGAAGGGCAGGGTGGACTTGGGATGTGGTATTGGGTAAACCAAGGCTCACTGCTTTCACTGAGCATGGATCCCATTGCAGTATCCCAACAGCATAGCCACGTGGTCCCTTAATTGACACCACAGAAATTTGATAGACGAATTCTGTGAAGGTTACCTTAGGCTACACACTCCAAATCCCTACTCAAAGGCATTTATAGGAGGAGATTGAAGTACTTAGTTATCTAGGAAGATTTATGACCTTGTTAAGATTAACACTTGTTACTGCTAATGGATGTGATGCTGCAAAGCTTTGACAGAACATATGCCTTGCTTTATTTTTTAATGGAACATGCTAAAAGCTCCATCCCACAGGACCAACTAATTACACAGAAGCTTTAACAGAGAGAAAGCTCTAAAGGTCTGACTCAGACTACCTTTTCCCTTTGTTGGGGTCACTGTGACTTCTAGGATTTCTGAGATCAATAAAAGGGCCTTTAAAACAACAGTTCAAAGCCACGAAGGGCTGCTCCTGCTGAGGTGTATTTAAAATCCGTGGAGAGACAGGGGGCATGGGTCTCACAACACAACATGGTGTAGGGGAGTTCTCGTTCATTAGGCTCAACTAAACTTGGGGAATCCAATTTTCTGAAAGATGTGTGATTTTAATGTTAGCTTTAAATGTAACATGCTCCAGGTAGAAGGAAAAAGTCCTGACTCTGTAATGAAAACACACAGAGAGAGTCAAGGCAGACAGATCCCCTCTGGGCTGGAGCTGATCCCAGAAGAGATGGAGAATCAGTTCAGCCTTGACGTCAGTTTACCTCAATCCTTCAACTCAACTTTGGAGTGGCAGTACACTTCTTTGTTGGCTTCCCTTCTTCTACTTCCGCTGGTAGGAGCTGGAATTTATCTCTTGTTCATTTCCTTTTTCATCTGCTAAGGGACCACAATGCAAAGGGCCTAGTGGGACAGTGGCTTGCATACAGAAATATCCAGAAAAATAGGGCAGAGATCAGAAGAGTATGCAGATAAAACCTTCTCTTAAGGGCTTCCCTGGTGGCGCAGTGGTTGGGAGTCCGCCTGCCGATACGGGGGACATGGGTTTGTGCCCGGGTCCGGGAGGATCCCGCATGCGCATGGGAGGATCCCGCATGCCGCGGAGCGGCTGGGCCCGTGAGCCGTGGCCGCTGAGTCCGCGCGTCCGGAGCCTGTGCTCCGCAATGGGAGAGGCAAGAGTGAGAGGCCCGCGTACCGGAAAAACAAAAAACAAAAAAACCCCACCTTCTCTTAATAAACTGTGTTGCAAGTTTGGTGACCTTCAGTGGTGGATCCTGGGATCATAGCGATGTAGGGGTTACGAGTACAGGGAGTGAGAGGGGGCACGAGAGGTGAGAAGGGCAGATCCTTATTAGTGAAGAGGATTCTGGAACGTTGGAATTGTCTCCTGGGAAATAAGGGAGGGTTGTGTTCAGAGAAGTTTCCCTTTCCTTCTCTGGGATCCCTGTTGCCAGTATCAGAGGTGTGGGGTGGACTCGGAGAGGGGACCAGTGCGAGCAAGCTGAGGAGTTTTAAATCACGTGGGGCTCATTGGGTACAAATCAAAGGTTCTGTCATGTCTGATTTCACGACTCTGCATCCTAGTTATAAATAACATTCCTGGATGGAAGTGCGACAAACCTGGGAGCTATTTCTAGGGAAGGCTCGGTTCCAGAAGGGGGTCACATAGAAGGAGGAGGACTTGAGTTCTTTCCCACACTCCTAAAACAAAGCCCAGCTTTTCCCTCCGGGGAATGGTGCTCGG
Source organism: Pseudorca crassidens (assembly GCF_039906515.1). Taxonomy (NCBI): domain Eukaryota; kingdom Metazoa; phylum Chordata; class Mammalia; order Artiodactyla; family Delphinidae; genus Pseudorca; species Pseudorca crassidens. The sequence continues at coordinate 35,857,809 of NC_090304.1, read as the reverse complement.
GAGGGTCCCAGAGGGACTGCGGGACAGGCCTAAAAGTGACTATGATGGCTTTTGACAAAACCATCGAGAAAGTCACTCAAGAAAAAAAAAAAGGTTAGGAATTTCCCCTAAGTGGCAGCATCTGACCTGCGGAACCGGAAGGCTTGCAAGTAGACCCCCCAAACCCCACCGTGGCTCGCTCAGGCTCAGCGACCCTTTTTCTGGGCCCCCTGCCTCAGCGTCCTCTCCCTGAACCTCCAAAGCGTGTACCCAGTCAGAGGGACCCACCGAGGAGAGGGGACAGAAGGTGCAGGTGGCGAGCCGCGACTCGGCCATCATTCCCCTCAGGGCCCTACTCGCTCCTCGCCAACCAGTTGCCTAAGCAAATCCCGAGTAATTGTTTTCCGGGGAGGGGCTGGGCGCGCTCTTTGGCGCCCCCTGGGTCGGGATTCCCCCTGGAAAAAAACCCACCCGCGGGGGCTCCGCGGTTCTCAGTCTCGACCAAGATGAACTAGGGCAACTTCTGCAGTCTCCAGCACGGCACGGAGGCAGAGACAGCGGCGGTGGCGAGGCCGGCTCGTCTGGGCTGGAGAGCGTGAAGCCGAAGGGGTGCTTCCGCCTCCAGCTCCTCCCTTTTGCCCGCGGGTCCTGGGACTCCAGCTCCGGTGCTCCGAGGGGTAGCGGCTGCTGCGCCGTCCGCCCGGGTCTTCGCAGCGGAGGGGAAGCCGCTCCCAGCGCTGAGCGCAACCTGCCGGAGTGGCCGAGCCCCGCGCTCCCGCTCCAGCTCCGAGGAGAGCGCAGCCGCAGCGGGGGCCGGGGCCCGAGCGGGGTGCCGCCGCCCGCTCTGGGGGACGGGCTGGGGGCGGGGCGGCCGGGGCCGCCTTCCTGGGCGCGATCCCCGAGCGCAGCACCCGGCGCTGCCGAGCCACCTCCCCCGCCGCCCGCTAGCAAGTTTGGCGGCTGCGAGCCCGGCGCGCCTCGGAATCGAGGCGCATTTGTTTCCTCCTGGCTTCCGTGCGCCCGGTTCGGCGGGGACCCTTGGGAGCGATGCCGAAGGATGTGATCTTAATTGTGTGGTTTTGTGTGTGCACCGCCAGGACAGGTAAGCACGGCTGTGGCTGTCGGAGGGATCCAGGGATAGGGGGGAGCCGCGCCGCTGTGCCCGGCGCCCACCTAGGCGTGAGGAGAGCTGGAGCTGAGCTCTGCACTGGTCCGGGGAAGGGCGTGGATGGGTCCCTCGAACCTCTCTGCCCCGGTCCAGGTGAAAGGGTGAAAAGTGGGACTCACAGGCTGGAAGATGCCCCCCGAGGAGTGCCCCCTTCCCGGAGGACACGGCCTGGCGGACCCAGGAGTGAGGGGCGCGGCCATTCGGGCGCACCCTCCTGCTGCTAGTAACCGGCTTCCGGGTCGAAACCCACAGTAGGGCGGGTCCGCGAGCCCCACACCCGTGAACTTGACAGATGCGGTGGAAACCGCTGTTCTTGCGTCCCGCCGGGCCGCAGAGGGAGCGCTTCCGGCCGGCGGGCGCTGCGAGGGCCGGGAGGGCGCGGCGCGGGGTGAGGGCTGCGGGCGATCCTGGGATTCCGCGATCTCTTCCTCGTCCCCTCCTGACTCTTCTCCAGGGGAACTCCAGGAGTGGTCTCTCTTGCCACCCCTATCCCCCCCTCCCCCAGAGGGCAGGACAAACTGGGGGGAATTGGAACTGTGGGAGCAATCCCGGGGAGATTCTCTCAAGCTCGCACTAGTTTTCCCGTGCTATAACTGCACGTTGGGGGGTTGTAAAGGGGAGGCAAGGATAATTGGCGTAATTTTCTGAAGTCCTCACTTCTTTCTGCCTCCAGAGACGCAGTTGTGAGGACTCTAAGCGCGCCTCCTTCCTTCAGCTTCTACTCGCCCCCAGCCCCCATGTCCCTTGGGGTTTGGAGACCCTCTCTCAGCCGCCTTCTCCAGGGGACTAGTAGTAGATTTGGAAAGGTGGGGGTGGGGTGGGATGGAGGAGGAAATTAGCAAAAATAGGACCCTCCCCCCAGGGGTGGGGACCGGGCGTCGCGAGGTTTCATCCCTACGCTAGCCATCCTCACCACGCGCGGCCGACTTTGCACCCCAGAATCGGTGTGTAGTCATTCCCTCTGCTTTTCTCTTTTATCACTCTCATTTCCCTTCTCTAGAGGCATAGCCTCCTTCCCATGCAGAGTTTATCTGTAGAGGGCTGGGGAGGGATGCCCGGCCTTGGTCCGCTCAAAAGTTCCCTCCGCTGGCCCTTTCCATTTTCCCCAGGACTGAGCGGGAAGCAGCTTTTCCTTTGCTTAATGAAAGAGCGGCGGGTGTGGACTTCTCCGGGGACAAAAGGCATCCCCATCCCTTTCCTATCTCCATCCGAGCTCCCCAGGCTGCCGAGGTGCCAAGACTCGGTCCAGCCTAGAATAGGTGCTTCTTGAGTGCCGGCCCATCTAGATGGGTTAGTCTTTTAAAAACCGAGAACACACTGGAAAAAACGCGCCCCCGGAAGATCAGGGCAGGCGAGGCTAGTGCAGAGCCTGGGCTGGCAGCCCTGCGTGCAGAGAATTGGAACCGAAGAGAGAGAAACTAGGTGGGGGAGAGGGCAGCATCGGGCATTTCAGGTCTCAAGTGCACATCACAACCAAATATACTTAACGTCCTTTGTTCTCATTACTCTTTTGAAAAGTCGGCAAAAAGTGCTTCCCCCAGAAGTGGACTGTGTCTCCAGGGCACGTTGCTTTTGGAGATCTTTAACGACACTGTCTTTTCCCCTTCCCCACATCAAGCCCCTTTAAAACTTGTAAACAGTCTCTTGCAGGGAAGATTTACTCCTGTATCTATTCATTCATTCAGCGAAGAGTTGAGTGTCTTGCTGGGTGCCAGGATTGCTTATATAAAGAGGAACCGGCTTGCTTGACTTCCAGAAACTTACAGCTTAGCTGAGAATCTACATAGAAACTGAAAAGCAGTTTTATTGTACAGCTTGATGGGGGTGGGGGGGGGGAAGAGAGGTGGGAGTACAGGAGTTTGTATTGAGGAAACAGAGGAGGGGAGGTAGGAGTGAATTCTGGGGAGGGGTGGTCGGTAGTCAGGGAGGTGACGTTTGAAAGTTGTGTCTGGAAGGCTTTGTAGGGAGTTTTCCAGGTGCACAGAGTAGGGAAAGCATTCCAGGCAGAGGGCACAGCTTGTCCAAAGTCAAGGAAGCATGGAAGGATCTGCCCATTGGTTGTGGCAGTTGCTTAGGGAGCTTGAGTTTTCCATGCCACTTGGTACTCTTTGAACACCAGAGGCTGCCTATTTCTTCTACAGAAATTATCAGAAGAATGAGAAAGACGGGGGGAATTATATCTCACTTCTTTCACTTACAATTTCTTGCAGCTTGAGGTGGTCTGATGAGCAATTTTTTTCTTTGGTTTTGGCCAGGAACCATCATACGAGCATCACACATCCATCCTCTGAGGTAGCTAAGCCTGGCTCTCAATTAGTTTATCAGGAAAGTTTATTTGTCAAGTGGGACAATTGCTGTCTGGGCTGTTAACAGTCCAAGATGAAATAAACACGTGGTTCACTGAGTGAGCTGCTCAGATATCACTGCCTTTTAATGGAAATGAACAGATGGTATCAGGCACATTTTAATTAAAGCAGCACTGCAGTGCAGTAGCAGTTACATATGAAAAGATCTAATGATAGGTGTCACAGGAAGCTGCTTAAATTACTCATTGTTCAGAGAATTTGTTTTAAAGAGTAAAGTGGAGTCAAGAATAGGTCCTGTTCTCCAGTGCTGGTTATTTCTGGGTGAAAAAAATCTGAGATTTCCAGGTACCTCACTAATAATGAAAATTTAGAAGGCTATGATAACAGCCGTAATAATACATTACGTCCATGAGTTTTCTCCAGTAACCTGGAAGTGTGAATAATGTAAAACTCAGTGATTACTCCCCCATGGCTTTCAAGTGTGGTTTGGTCGCCAGGGCAATGGTTAGAGGGAGCCCCTGGGGCTGAGTGGATGCCTTTTGCTGCCACCTGCTGGAAAGGAGAGCTTTTCTTTTAGAAGCACCTCCCAGGCAGTTCATTAACTATGAATTGAATAATAGAGCTGTGAACAAAAGCCTCCAGCCTCCAGTGATCATGTGAAATATTGGCTGACTTGGAACAGGCATAGAGCATGTTCTTTAAGGACGTTGCTTTCGGGGTAGTAAGAAACTTTGTAGGAGTCCAGAGGCCCAAGTCCGATCAAATGGTTGTGAAATCCTGCTGGTAAATGAGGTCTTGGAGCAACTCTGCAGCATCGTATTCCCCTGCATGTGCCAGAGGAAAACAGCTGCCACCATGCACAGTGAGCTGGATTAGATCTGAAGTGAGCCACGTCCAGGAGGATTCGCTTGGGAGCTTAGGCCTGGGACCCTGAAGGTGGACTGAGTGGGCTTTGGGCCTCAACACTCTCTGGGCTAGACTGAGGAGTGGCCAGCAGCAGGTGTCCTGGGAGATTAGGGTGGAGAGTCTGAATCTCAGAGCCAGGCCTCAAGTGCCTCTGTGACATTGACATGCTGCCTTCCAGGTTTTAAAAAATATTTTATTTTTCCCCAGAAGCTTTTTTTTTTTTTTTTTGCGGTAGGCGGGCCTCTCACTGTTGTGGCCTCTCCCGTTGCGGAGCACAGGCTCCAGACGCGCAGGCGCAGCGGCCATGGCTCACGGGCCCAGCCAATCCGCGGCATGTGGGATCTTCCCAGACCGGGGCACAAACCCGCGTCCCCTGCATCGGCAGGCGGACTCTCAACCACTGCGCCACCAGGGAAGCCCGTTCCCCAGAAGCTTTTTATCCTGCTTAATTCCAATACCCAACTTCAGCCATTTGAGAGCAGTTATGGCCAAAGTAGAAAACTTCAATAGAGTTTCCTTGGAAAGGGCAAGAGCTCCATGCTTGGATAAGAAGCAGAAACATTAAAATAAAAAAAATATTTTTATGGAACCAACACTTTCATACTGTATAAGGTTCAGGTGAAGCCATGCAAATGCTGCCTTATTAAGATTTTCTGATTCTTTAGGCAGTGGGCAAAGTGCTATCTTTTACTCATCCAGCTATTGGCACCAGGTATTTTCATCTTGAAGGGGACCACTTAGAGAAAAGAATACAGTTCTGTTTCTGGAAGCCTAATTGATTTCTCTTGTTCTGTTTTCATGACTAGAGGAATACAGTTATCTTAAAGCCAGGGAAGCCCCTTCGCTTGCAGGGTATAGGGGGAGGGGTTAATATACATTTAATATATAGATTTCACAAAGCACAGCCAGGGACTTCCCTGGTGGCGCAGTGGTTAAGAATCTGCCTGCTGATGCAGGGGACACGGGTTTGATCCCTGGTCCGGGAAGATCCCACATGTTGCGGAGCAACTAAGCCCGTGCGCCACAACTACTGAGCCTGCGCTCTAGAGCCCGCGAGCCACAACTAATGAAGCCCACGTGCCTAGAGCCCATGCTCCGCAACAAGAGAAGCCACTGCAATGAGAAGCCCGCGCACCGCAATGAAGAGTAGCCCCCGCTAACCGCACCTAGAGAAAGCCCACGCACAGCAACGAAGACCCAACGCAGCCAAAAAATAAAAAAAAAAAAGCACGGCCAGAGTGAGAAGCCCTTCTACGTCATCTGGGCATGTGGAGGGGTTGGGAAAATGGGAGCCGCCTGTATCTTTCGTATGATTCCAGTGGAGTTGAGGACCAGGGAGCTGGAATGGTCTGGAGAGCTGGTCCTGTGAAAGACAGACGCAGCAGACCCCAGCTGGGCACCAGATATGTGCTAGGAGTGTTCATACAGTTATCACTGAAACCTCACGAGGCTGGGAGGTGGGTATTGTCCCCATTTTACAGTTACGGGAAATGAGGCTCGGAGAAGTGAAATGATTTTTCCAAGGGCACAAATTTAGTAGGGAGAAGAGACGGGACTGAAAGTGGCTCTTAGTTTAGTGTTGTTTCCACAACACTTTCCAGATTGAGGTGTTCTCACATGGAGGTGGGAATCCAAGGGCACCATTGGGGGGTTCTGCCAGTTCTACAGAATCTGTGTGGGTGCCTTTGAGGCTTGTCCGGTTGCAGGGCTCCAAGTTTGGGAGATTCAAACAACTTAGGGATAACCATTATTGTGGGTCTTTAGTCCCCGCGTTGGTCAACTACTGCCACAATAATATTGTATAACAAGCCACCCTAAACTCAAAGCAACATTTCTTTCTGTTCACGCGTCTGTCGGTTGGTTTGGTATTGGCTCACTGGGGCCAGGTTGGGCTGGGAGTCGTTCCAAACCCAGGTAGGGTGTCTGCTCCGTGTGTCTTAGTCTCCTTGGAGCGTGGCCCAGTAGGGCCATGTTTTTCTCACTGTGATGCAGAGGTACAAGAGAACAGGCCCCACCACACAGGCACATCCAAGCCTCTGCTTGTGTGACATTGCTAACATACTAATGACCCAAACTAGTTACATGGCTGGGCTCAAAGTCAAGGGATTGGGAGGTTTACTCCGACTCTAGTGGAAGGACATGCAAAGCCACATAGCAAAGGGTGTGGCTATGGGAGGGGTAAAGATTTGTTTTTTTAATTTATTTTTGGCTGCACTGGATCTTCATTGCTGCGAGCAGTCTTCTTCTAGTTGCCCTGAGTGGGGACTACTCTTGAGGCGCGTGTTTTGCGGTGGCTTCTCTTGGTGCAGAGCACGGGCTTTAGGCGCATGGGCTTCAGTAGTTGTGGCACACCGGCTCAGTAGTTGTGACTCACGGGCTCTAGAGCGCAGGCTCAGTGGTTGTGGCGCATGGGTTGTGGCGCATGCACTCTGCAGCATGTGGGATCTTCCTGGACCAGGGATGGAACCCCTGTCCCCTGCATTGGCAGGTGGATTTTTAACCACTGCGCTACCAGGGAAATCCAGGGGTAAAGATTTGAAGCCAAGAATTCGGTCAACCATATTCCTTTTAGAAGGTTTCCTGGGCTCGAATGCCATCCTGTCCTCTTGTGGTATTCCTCAGGTATGCATATTGCCCTTAGATCACTGCACCCAAAGCAGTGATCATACATCCACTCATCAATTAATTAATCAGGTCCTGGGCTTCCCTGGTGGTGCAGTGGTTGAGAGTCCTTCTGCCGATGCAGGGGACACGGGTTCATGCCCCAGTCCGGGAAGATCCCACATGCCGCGGAGCGGCTGGGCCCGTGAGCCATGGCCGCTGAGCCTGTGCTCCGCAACGGGAGAGGCCACAACAGTAAGAGGCCCGCGTACCGCAAAAAAAAAAAAAAAAAAATTAATCAGGTCCTAAATTCAGGGCCTGACATATATGAAGCCTTGTGCAAGACACTGGGGCTACAGGGATGCTTCCTTCCTCTTGTGTCCAGCTAAGGGCACATTTCCCAAACCACGTTCCAAATTCCTGGCCAGAGATAGACTAGTGTGGAGGTCCTCTGAGATCACTCTTAATTTAATTTCTGCCATATAGGTGTAGAGCACTATAGATCAAACTGAAATATTAGTTCCTTTCCTGCCTTTTCAAGGTGATCAAAGAACTGCTGGTATCTGAGCTCACTTGGAGAAAAACATTGCCAGTCTCAACAAGAGGCTTATGGTGCTGTGACCTGGGCTGATAGATGCCCGTTAGCGCAGTACTTCTTTGCACAGAGTAGGTACTCGGTCAGTCATCAGTCTTTGTGAATGGAGTCTGTGTCAAGCAGGTAGGATGGAACCTTAAGTGAGATCATAAGGTAAATCAGAGCACATCCCACTCTTCCTCCCCTTAAACACATACCTTAAAGCCCTCCATTGATACTCCATTGCAATTAGAATACTGTCCCTTTCCTTGTTGCAGCTCACAAGGCAGGGCCTACTCTGGGGCCTCATTTTCTACCACTCTCCCCCGGGCTCACTCTGCTCTGGCCACACTAGCCTTTTCACTGTTTCCTCTACACGCCAAGTTTGTTCCTGGTTTGCATTTGCATTTTCTGTTCTCTAAACCTGGAAAGCTTTCCCCTCCAGGTCTTCCCTTCCGGAATGACTGCACCATCGCCAGCCGCTATAGTCATCAGTTGTCTGCTCAGAGGAACCTTCCTCTACCACCCTTTCTAAGTCTCCACCCAAGCTGCTTTCTGTTTCATAACTCTGTTTTATTTTCTTCGTGGCATTTATTGCCATCTCAAATTATCTTATTTATGTATTTGTTTATTTTTTGCCCTCTCCTCACCCGCTGCCCTAGGAGTGCATGCCCAGGGAGGCCATCTCCAGTGCCTCGCAATGCAGTGTGTGTGTTACATAGAAAGCACTCAGTCGTATCTGTTGAAAAACGACTGAATGAATGAGTTGTCTTTGGGTAAACTGGTCTCGCATCTGGCTGCATTTCAGAGGACGAGGGGAAGCCTGACAAAAATTGAGAAGGCAGCTCTATGCATGTGCCTTTAATTTAACCCTTTGTCCACCTTCGGCTCCAAAGACCCTTCCCAGAGCCACCTTCTGTGGACAGAAGCCTAGATTGCTGCAGCAGCCCCTGTTTCCTAACAGGAAAAGAGTGAGGGGAGGGTACATTTCCTTCTCCAGTTCTGTGGGGAAAGGGGTGAGGGCAGGAGGACAGATGAGATTATCACAGCGCTTGGTGCCCTGATGAAATGCACTCGGTCTCTCTGGAACAAATTGGGTGTAAGCTCTCCACATCTTGCCTCAGCGACTGCATTACCACCAGACAAACGTTGACAGTTGTTGCTGATTAAAGCATTTCCAGCTGTGCAGTCAGAATTGCACTACTGAGGTGCTAAGTGTAGACAGGCACAGCCTTTAGGAATGGCTTAAACATGGTCCCTTGGAGTGATCGCTAGCCTTATTAATATATATAATTGGAAGCCACTTTGCAGTCAGGAGTGAATCATTCTGCAGAACACCCTGTAGATGAGAGACAGGCTTAAGGATTTGCCTTTTTCAGATGAGGCAAGGGGGGCTCAGGGCCCTGTTTCTCTGTGCTAAGTTTCTCCAACAAGAGTTGTCAGGGTGTCTAACTTTTCACGAATCCCCTTGAAATCGACATCCATTGTTCTGAGGATCTCTTTCCTGGCCAGTCCCTCTGCCACCCTTATCCATCAGGGTCAGGATCCCTCTCATTTTCTTCCTCTTTATCGAAGGTGTTGTTGCCTCATTAATAGTGCTCTGTGGAGGTGTTTCCTGGTGACGGTGGTGTCAGATTTCACTACTGTATCAGTCTCTGAAGCAGGTAGATCAGGGGCACAATCCTGTATCCACAGTTCCCGAATCTAGAAAAGCTCAGAAACCCAAAGCTTCTTCATAACCCACCTGACAGCAACACCTACCCTGAGCTGAACTCCTCTGGTGGCAGAACTTGACCTGAACAGATATGAGGCTATTTATAGTCTTTATTTATACCAATTAGAGGACAATATCAGACTTCTTGCTCTACAAATATTGTGTTTGGTGATGGGGGACTGATGCAGACTTTGCGGAGGGTGTTACATAGAATGTAGTATGTGGGCCATATTAGCTTTCCAACAGATGATCCAGTCTGAGTTCTGAAATATATTTGGCCCCTAGGGTTTTGCATAGGGATTATCAATCTGTCATGGGGAATGGGAGAGGGGGAAGGGATGAAAAAACCACAGTATCAGCGGGGGTGATGGAGCAAAGAGTTGCCTTCATTTTCCATCCGGGGAAAGAGCATCTCTAAGCGCTCATCGCTGGGTTCCTTGTATTCCCTGCCACTCCTGTGGCCTCTGTCATTTCTGTTCCATGTTCCGCAAGCAAGTCAGCATTTTAAGCCAAGATGGCTCTTTGTTCCTTTGCAGTGGTGGGCTTTGGGATGGATCCCCACCTTCAGATGGATGTTATCACTGAGCTCGACCTCGTGAACACCACCCTTGGAGTCACTCAGGTGTCTGGACTGCACAATACCAGCAAAGCATTTTTATTTAAAGGTAAAGGCATTTTTCTCCTTTGCATGGGGGCAGAACTTGGGGAGGAGGGTCTGTCTGGGGACTGTTCCTCTGGTGTGTATGTGTCGGTATTTGTGTGTATTTGCTATTTCCCTTGTGTTACCGTCGTGAGGAATGTTCAGAAATGCCGAGGGTGTTTAGATGTTTGGGGGGTGTTCTGAGGGTGTGGGAGGGGGCAGTCGGGGGCGTGCTGATGAAATATTTGGCTTGGCAGTGACGTATTTCCCGGGGGATTTTGGTGGGGCTCTAAAGTGGAATGAATTTGTAAAGTCCTTGAAAGCCATGGGCAGCCACATTATTTTTACAGGATATTTCTTCTACTGTTATTCCTATCTTTACCTATACCTACGTCCATTCCTGTTCCTGTATCTTTATCTCTCATTTAATGGGTGGACCATGCACAAAGAGGATGTTTCATGGCTGCATTTTCTTAGGGGTACAGCTTACTTGGTTCTGCCCACTATAAACTTGACTATAATTCATTAACTTGTTCAGCAAGCATTCATAAAGGCAGTGCAGTGCGCTTCTTAAAAGCCTGGGCTCTGGAGCCTGACTCCCTGGGATTAAATTCCAACCCTACCACTTACTGACTTTGCGACTTTGGGCGATTCCTTAGGCTGACTCTGCCTGTGTCTTCATCTGAAATAATAGTACCTAATGGGGCAGGTGCAAGGATTAGAGGAGCTAATCCATTAAAGTGGTTCAAACAGTGCCTGATAACATAGTAGATCCCTGGTAAGTATTAGCTGTTATTATGGAACTCCTATTGTGTACCAGGCAACATGCTAATAGTAGGATTATTAGTAAGAGTAAATAAATGTGGTGAGAGAAACAGTCATTACACAAGTAATTATTGACTTCCAGTGGCTATACTTACCATGAACGGGGTGTATAGGTTGCCAAATAAGAGTATACAGGGAGATCTGATTTATTGGGAGTGGGGAGATAGTGGTGGTCAGGAAAAGTGACCCTGAAAAAGTGATACGTCAGCAGAAAAGTGAAAAATGAATAGAAAGCTTGTGTAGGAAGAGGTGGCGGCTCAGAGCATTCTGGGCAGAGAAAATAATATGTAGGAAGGTCTTAAGGCAGAAACAAATGGAAAGACATTTAGCGTGGCTACAAGGTGGTGAGTGGCTGGAGAGGTAGGCAGGGGCTAGGTCACACTGGGCCCAGAAAGCAGAATTGATATTTAGCTTATATCCACGGGCTTGGGTGTACTGACGCTTTATGGCCAGTGTCTATTTTGATAGGTGGGAGGCCATGTACTTGTTAACTATTGCAAATATTACCCTTGCCCATAAGCCATGTTAGTTTTTCACTTTACTCTCAGATCAGTGGGGGCCTTTGATGAGTTGAAGGAGGGGAGTGATCTGATCAGATATGGCAGCCTAGATATTCCTCTATGAAAATGCCTGGCAGGCTTCTTTTAACCCAGCCTTTTGTGAAGATAACAGAAGGATTATTTTAGAATGACTGAACCAACATTATGGGATGAGATATATATATATATTCCCTCTGCAGAGAACTTAAACCTTCTTAGTAATATACAGCACATCTACAGATACTACTATATAATAATATATAACAAGACTACAGATATGTTAATTTCCACTTACTCTTACTAAGGAATTGGTGAAGTAAGTAAACTGGGCATGGTTGAGAGAATACAAACAGGATTAGTTTTCTCTTTGCATTGTGCAAGGTCTCTTCAGTTACTGTTGAGAGGCCATTCCATTCTTTTTTTCTTTAACGTTTTTATTGGAGTATAATTGCTTTACAGTGGTGTGTTAGTTTCTGCTTTATAAAGAAGTGAATCAGTTATACATGTATACCCATATCTCTTCCCTCTTGCGTCTCCCTCCCTCCCACCCTCCCTATCCCACCCTTCTAGCTGGTCACAAAGCACCGAGCCGATCTCTCTGTGCTATGCGACTGCTTCCCACTAGCTATCTATTTTACATTTGGTAGTGTATATATGTCCATATATACACTACCACTCTCTCACTTTGTCCCAGCTTACCCTTTCCCCTCCCCGTGTCCTCAAGTCCATTTTCTAGTAGGTCTGTGTCTTTATTCCCGTCTTGCCCCTAGGTTCTTCATGACCATGGTTTTTTTTTTTTTTTTAGATTCCATATATACGTTAGTATAAGGTATTTGTTTTTCTCTTTCTGACTTAACTTCACTCTGTATGACAGACTCTAGGTCCATCCACCTCACTACAAATAAGTCAATTTCATTCATTTTTATGGCTGAATAATATGCCATTGTATATATGTGCCACATCTTCTTTATCCATTCATCTGTCGGTGGACACCTAGGTTGCTTCCATGTCCTGGCTATTGTCAATAGAGCTGCAATGAACATTGTGGTACATGACTCTTTTTGAATTATGGTTTTCTCAGGGTATATATCCAGTAGTGGGATTGCTGGGTCATATGGTAGTTCTATTTGTAGTTTTTTAAGGAACCTCCATACTGTTCTCCATAGTGGCTGTATCAATTTACATTCCTACCAACAGTGTATGAGGGTTCCCTTTTCTCCACACCCTCTCCAGCATTTATTGTTTGTAGATTTTTTGATGATGGCCATTCTGACTGGTGTGGGATATCTCATTGTAGTTTTGATTTGCATTTCTCTAATGATTAATGATGTTGAGCATCCTTTCATGTGTTTGTTGGCAAGCTGTTTATTATGTTGAGGTAAGTGGAGAGATATACCATGTTCTTGGATTGGAAGAATCAACATTGTGAAAATGACTATACTACCCAAAGCAATCCACAGATTCAATGCAATCTCTATCAAACTACCACTGGCATTTTTCACAGAACTAGAACAAAATATTTCACATTTTGTATGGAAACACAAAAGACCCCGAATAGCCAAAGCAATCTTGAGAAAGAAAAACGGAGCTGGAGGAATCAGGCTCCCGGACTTCAGACTATACTACAAAGCTACAGTAATCAAGATAGTATGGTACTGGCATAAAAATGGAAATATAGATCAATGGAGCAGGATAGAAAAACCAGAGATAAACCCACGCACATATGGTCACCTTATCTTTGATAAAGGAGGCAAGAATATACAATGGAGAAAAGACAGCCTCTTCAATAAGTGGTGCTGGGAAAACTGGACAGCTACATGTAAAAGAATGAAATTAGAACACTCCCTAACAACATACACAAAAATAAACTCAAAATGGATTAAAGACCTAAATGTAAGACCAGACACTATAAAACTCTTGGAGGAAAACATAGGCAGAACACCCTATGACAGAAATCACAGCAAGATCCTTTTTGACCCACCTCCTAGAGAAATGGAAATAAAAACAAAAATAAACAAATGGGACCTAATGAAACTTAAAAGCTTTTGCATAGCAAAGGAAACCATAAACAAGATGAAAAGACAACCCTCAGAATGGGAGAAAATATTTGCAAATGAAGCAACTGACAAAGGATTAATTTCCAAAATTTACAAGCAGCTCATGCAGCTCAATATCAAAGAAACAAACAACCCAATCCAAAAATAGGCAGAAGACCTAAATAGACATTTCGCCTTCCCATTCTTGATTTGAGAAGTGCTGCTGACACTTTGTCAACAGAGTTGCTATGGAAGCCTGGCTCATCTGTAAGCTTCATGAAAGCAGAAGTCTTCCTGTCTAAATACCCCTACATCTCTAGGGCCAAGTATTGTGCATGGCACACAGTAGGTGACAAGTAAACATTTTGAATTGAATTAAAATTTCCTCTGTCCAATGTGCTCTATGAAAGGCTTGTTGCCTACTTTATATGCTGGTCATTCACTCAATTTATTTATTCCCTGGGCTAGATCTCTGCTTTCTAATTTGTGTGTTCTCTGCTTTAGCAGCTGCTTTTGGGATGTCTGCCATCCCAAATCTCTCCAACATTAGGGAGAGATTTTCAGCTTCTTTGCTGGGAAGAGTAACTTTATTATGGGACTTTGAGGAGGTTTTTCCCTTTCAAGGTCTCTTGTGATGACCTTACCTGGATAATCTCTCCATCTCTGAATCTGTAATTTAATCACATCTGCAAAGTCCATTTGCCATGTAAGGTAACATATTTCATAGGTTTTGGCAATTGGGACATTGACATTTTTGGGGAGCCATTATTCTGCCTACCACAAAGTCTGCCCACTGGCCCCCAAAGATTCTTGTCTGCCCCACATGCAAAATACATTCACCCCATTCCAATATCTCCAAAGGTCTTAACCAATTATAACATCAGCTCAGAGTCTGAAATCTCATCCACTCATCAGTTGAAAAATTCCAAATCTCACTCTCTAAATAATCTAAATCAGGTATGAGTGGGACTCTGAGTATTTGCCATTTTGGAGCAAAATTACTCTTTATCTGTGGATCTGTGAAACTAGAAAACAAGTAATCTGCTTACAAAATATAATAGTGGGACAGATATAGGATGCCAGTTATAGAAGTTCCTGTTCAAAAGGGAAAATTGGAAAGAAGAAAGGGGTCACCAGGCTCAAGAAAATGTGAAATCCAGCAGGGCAAACTCCATTGGGTTTCAGGGCCTGAGGATCATTCTCTATGGTCCTTGACTCTGCCTTCTGGGCTTGTGACTCTTTCCTCTGAATCCTTCTTTTTCATGAACAGTAGCATAGGTTTGTAGTTGAATAGTTTTATCAACCTGTTTCTTGCTTATAGAATTTTGGGAGTCGATCAGCCTTCTTTCATTTCATGTTCTTTCTGTCCCCTTCAGTCCAAGTTGGCAGTGTTTCTGCTGGTATAACATTCTCAAGAACGCAGAGGGTCTCCTGTCCATTAGACAAAAGGCTCATTTACAGATCTTTCTGAGATAATCTAATCTCTATTTCTGACTTCTGCTGGGATGGCTGAGGGGATCCATGAATTACAACCATGATCTCTTCAAAGAACCCTCTGTGTGACTGAATATTCTGACCCTTTGGTCCTTCAGAGTCACTAGCAAAAGGTGGTTCAACCACACCCTTGGCTTTTTTCCAGAGCAGACTTTTCCTGACAGTGAATCTCCTAATTTTATTGTCTTTTCCAATCTGGATAGGCTGGGAATTCTGCATATAATCAGTCCTGGTTCCTTTTTGCTTAACAGCTCTTCCCTCAATCTGTCTTTTTCTTCTTACCTTTTACTATAAGCAGCAAAGAGAAACCAGGCTGAAACTTCAACACTTTGCTTGGAAATCAGAAGTCAAAAATGGGCTTTAAAAAGGGCTAAAATCAAGGTGTTGGCAGAGCTGTGTTCCTTCTAGAGCCTCTATAGGATAATCCATTTATTGTTTTTCCAGCTCTAGAGGCTTTTACATTCCTTGGCTTGTGGGTGCATCACTTCAACGTCTGCTTCTGAGGTGACATTTCCTTCTCTATGTTTCTGGCATGTTTTCTTCTCTGGTACTGACTCTTCTGCTCCCTTTTTCCCTTATAAGGACCCTTATGGGTCCTTTTCCCTATATTGGGTCCACCTGGATAATCCAGGATAATTTCTTCATATTAAGATCCATAACTCAGTCACATCTGCAGTGACTCTTTTGCTGTGTAAAGTAATATATTTATAGATTTTTGGGATAAAGATGCAGACATCTTTTGGGGGTAGGGAATATCATTTTGTCTGCCATAGGATGGCTACCCTCTGTTGGGCAGAAATATGAGCAATATGATATTTCCAGTTTACTCCAGATAAGTACTCCTTTCCAGTGCAGCACTGCCCAATAGAAATATAAGTAAGTGAGCCATATCTGTGATTTTAATTTTTGTAGTAGCTGTATTAAACATGTAAAAAGAAACAAGTGAAATTAATTTTAACTATACATTTTATTTAACCCAATATATGAAAAATATTATCATTTCAACATATGGTCAATACAAAAAATTATTAATGAGATATTTTATATTTTTTTCAAAGTCTTCAAAATCTAGTCTATAATTTATAGTTACAGTTATAGTTAGAGTATACAGTAGATTTGCCAAGTTATTCCATACATAGTTTTAAGTATCATTAAAAAATTTAACAGCTTTGTTAAGGTGTAATTGCTTATAATAAACTGTGCATATTCAGACTGTATCGATTGTTAATTCTGATATGTGAATGCATCGGTGAAACCATCATCACAATTAAGATAATGAGCATACCTATCTCCCCCAAAGTTTCCTCTTTTTAAAATAATCCCTCCTTCCTATATTTCCCAACCCCCATCTGCAGGCAACTACTAATCTGCTTTCTGTCACTATACAGTAGTTTACATTTTCTAGAAATTTTATATAAATAGAATTCTACAGTGTCTAGTTTTTTTTTTTTGATCTGAATTCTTTCACCTATCATAGTTATTTCGAGATTAATCATATAGTAACATGTAAAGTGCTTTTCTTGTAGCCAGTATATAGATGGGTCTTACTTTTTTTTTAAACCAGTATGATAATTTCTGTTCATCAAGCTATTTAGATCATTTATACTAATGTGATTATTGACAGTGTCATATTTAAATCTATGCTTTTGTTGTTTGTTTTCTATCTGTCTATCTATTCTTTGTTTCCTTTTTTCCCTCTTTCTGGCTTCTTTTAGATTAATTGAACTTTTCAACTGATTTTTTGAAAACTCTTTTGTTGGCTTACTCATTGTTTCATTATTTTAGTGGTTGTCTTAGGGTTTATAGTATACATCTTTAAATGACAACAGTGTACCTTCAGGTGATACAACTTTATGTATGTAGTAAGTATATTTCAAGAGTATACATCTCTCCCCCTGACATTGTACTATTGTTGTCATACATTTTACTTTTGATTCTGTTATAAACTCCATATTACATTGTTGTTATTTTTATTAGTCAATTATCTTTTGAACATATTTAGATAATAAAAAAATCAATCACATGTTTACTCTTGTAGTTACTGTTTCCTGTGTTCTTCAGTCTCTTGCGTGGATTCATATTCCCATCTGGTATCATTTTTATCCTGCCTGACGGACTTCCTTCAACATTGCTTTTAGTGTAGGTCTGCTGGTGATGAATTCTTTCAGATTTTGTATGTCTGAAAAAGTCTTCATTATTTAAAACAATTGTTGCTGAGAGTAGAATCTTGGGTTGACAGTTTTATTTCTTTCAGTACTTTAAAGATGTTGATCCACTGTCCTCTCACTTGCATTGTTTCCAGTGAGAAATCAGTTGTCGTCCTATTTTTGTTCCTCTGTAGGTAATGTAACTTTTCCCCCTGCTTTTAAGACTTTCTCTTATTGCCAACTTTAAGTGATTTGATTATGATGTACCTTGGTCTGATTTTCTTAATGTTTCTTGTGTGAGGGAGTTATTGAAATTCATCACATTTAGAAAAAAAATGGCCATTATATCTTCAAATATATTTTGTTTCTCTTTCTTTCCTTTAGGGACTCCAATTATGTGTATATAAAGCTGATTAAAGTTGTTCCATAGCTCACTGATACTCTGTTCATTTCAAAAATTCTTCTTTTTTCTCTCTATGTATCATTTTTGATAGTTTCTATTACTTTGACTTCAAGAACTGTTTTTCTGTATTGTTTGCTATTAGTATCATTCTGTTTTTTTTTATGTCATGTATAGTAATTTCATCTCTGTACATTCAGTTTGACTCTTTAAAAAATCTTCCATGCCTTTATCTAACTTTTTGAATAGATGGAGTACAATTGTAATAACTGTTTTAATATCCCTGACAACTAATTCTAATATTTGTATTAGCACTAGGATGATTCTGATTGACTAACTTTTCTCTTCATTACTGCTTCCTTGTATACTTGGTAATTTTTGATTGAATGCCAGACATTGGGAATTTTGCCTTGTTTGGTTCTGGATATTTTTGTATTATAAATATTCCTGAGTTTTGTTTTAGGACACAGTTAAATTACTGAAAAACAATTTGATCCTTTTGGATCCTGTTTTTTTTTAAATTGAGGTATAGTTGATGTACAATATTATATCAGTTTCAGGTGTACAACATAGTGCTTCACAATTTTTGAAGGTTATGGATCCTACTTTTAAGATTTGTTAGATGGCTCAGAGCAGTGCTAGTGCTAGTATATAGAATAGAATTAATTACTTCCCATCACTGAGGCAAGACCTTCTGTATACTCTACCCAGTGCCCCATGAATCATGGGGTTTTCCAGTTTGAGTGGTGAGAAGAGGTACTCTTCTTGGTCCTGTGTGTATGCCAGGCACTGTTGCCTTTTGGGTGGTTCTTCTATGTCAGCTGAGAGAGTTCCATATTTTTCTCTCTGCCGTTATCTCTCACGTGTGCTGTCCTGTGAAATCTAGGTGCCTTGGTCTCCCCACACTCTCAGCTT
Source organism: Pseudorca crassidens (assembly GCF_039906515.1). Lineage (NCBI taxonomy): Eukaryota > Metazoa > Chordata > Mammalia > Artiodactyla > Delphinidae > Pseudorca > Pseudorca crassidens. Next base: position 35,839,565 of record NC_090304.1, on the reverse strand, counting down.
CTCCTCAATTTGAGTGAAGACTGCTGGGCTTTGCTTGCATTTCTCTTCCTTGTGGCACAGCCTGGAAACTCTCAGAGGGGTAAACTTGGGTAATTGTAGGGCTCATCTCTTTTGTTTTCCATCTCTTGAGGGTCACTGTTCTTCATTGACTGATGTCCAGTGTCTTGAAAACTGCCATTTCATTGAATATTCATTTAAATTCAAACTAATTCAAATTAAATAAAATTAAAAATTAATCTCCTCCACCACACTAGTCACATTTCAAGTGCTCAATTGCCATATGTGGCTTGGGGTTACCATATTGGACAGTGCAGGTCTAGAGAGGCTCAGAGATTTTAGTGTTTCACCACGGTTCAGTTAATATGAGCAAGGTAAGAAATCCTGTCTTTCAAGTTTAATACATGATAGTAAGGAGCAAACTACTTAATCCCTCTACCTCACAGTACCTCCATTTACTCACTGATAAGATGGGGTAGTAATTGTACTTACTATATATGGCTGTAGTGAGGATGAAATATTTATACACATAATAAATTAATACACATTAATACACACAACACACTGTATTTGGTACATGGCAAACTCTTGTTAAATGTGAGTCCATGCATTTTTAAGTAATAGGGTATAACTTTGGTCTTCTTCTCCTATGTGTATCATCTGTCTTGTGTGTTGTTAATGTCAGATTTTAAAAAAAATTTACTTATTTATTTATTTTTGGCTGCGTTGGGTCTTCACTGCTGCATGCGGGCTTTCTCTAGTTGCAGCGAGTGGGGGCTACTCTTTGTTGCGGTGCGTGGCCTTCTTATTGCAGTGGCTTCTTTTGTTGCAGAGCATGGGCTCTAGGCACATGGGCTTCAGTAGTTGTGGCACGTGGGCTCAGTAGTTCTGGCGCATGGGCTTAGTTGCTCTGCGGCATGTGGGAACTTCCTGGACCAGGGCTCGAACCCGTGTCCCCTGTATTGGCAGGTAGATTGTTAAACACTGCACCACCAGGAAGTCCCTTAATGTCAGATTTTAACCTGCAGACGTAACTTGGGATAGTGGGAAAAGCAGAGGGTTGGGGAGGGGGCAGAAGATTAGGGGTTAGCACTTTCTATGTATTAATTTATTTTACCTTACTACACCATATAAGGTAATTATTATCATGCTTCCATTTTATCAGTAAGTAAATGGAAGTACCTTGAGGCAGTACTTAGGGGGACCAGTGGATATGTCTCTTAATGTCTTCCAGCCTCAGTTTCCTCATCTGGAAATGGGATTGATTGTAAGAATTTTATGACAATGTGTGAGAAAGTACTTTGAAATGTAAGTATAACTGATGCTGCCTGGGTGGGAGCTAAGCCAGAGCCAGAGCCACAGAGACACGGAAACATGGAAGCCTGAGGTGACATGTATCACCCTGGCTGTCCTGCTACTGTGGCTTGTTCTGTTCCCCTCTGCCACTCACTCATTTTCCCATGAGCTGGAAGTGGATCACCCCACTGGCTGAGACAGGTTGTCTTGTGGAAATGAAAAAAAAAAACTATTATATATAGTATGGATAAACAATCAGGTCCTACTGTATAGCACAGGGAACTATATTCAATATCCTGTAATAAACCATAATGGAAAAGAATATGAAAAATAATATATATAGACGTATAACTGAATCACTTTGCTGTACACCAGAAAATAAGACGACATTGTAAATCAACCATACTTCAATAAAATAAATGAAAAATAAAGAAAAAAGAGAAAAATATAAAGTATAAAAAACAAATTCATTCTCTTTCCTTCCTTTATTTTTATTTCTTCTCCTATTTCACCATCCTAAGGCCAGCTCTGAGTTGATGTGTATTGAGGGAGTGAAAACCTTCATTTCAATGCTAGCCTCTTAATATTGATAGATTTAAGTAGAAAGCCCAGTTAACTGGAAGCACTCCTATTATACCAGCTCCAAAGCCTGATAGGATTTATTTTCTGGCTACTCAGCTTTTTAAGGTTATCTTTGTCACTGCTGTCCTTGTAGAGTGTAAAGGCTTGAATGAGGAAGATTTTTATTGTCTTCTTACCTGAAACAAATCGTATTTTAATAGGGATTGGTGATGGGGGCGGGGAGAATAAATGGCTATGTGTAAGACAGTCATAGATCTTCTCTAAGCTGAAAAACATCCTAAATATTGAATACCAGAATCAGAGTTTCAAAAATCATCCTGGAATATTTTGCTTTGCTTTGAGTGGGACTCACAGAAGCTCTGATGGTTTGGGACTGTACTTCTCCCTGACTGGCCATGTCTTAGCGTTGAGTAGTTGGGAGGATTTGTCTGTCTATTGGTGTTTCATTTATAAAACTGAATTAGAATATACATGAGTGCAAATTCTTTAATGTGTTACTTTCTTTTTCCTGTCAGGAAAGTGCTACCTTTTAGGAGTTGTACATTAGAATTTCTAAAGAAAAAGTAGTATCTTTCCAGTAGCTTGTTTTATGTGACAAGATAGAACAAAGGCTAACGTGGGATACTTTGAGGAGAAGATTGAGGCTTTTAGCACCTATTTGCATTCTAGGCTTTGAGCTAGATGTTGGGGAAGACACAGATGAATAAGGCAAAGATCCTGGCTGCAACGAGGGTACAGTCTAGAAGGCAAACACAGCATGTTGTCAGACGTTGTAACGTAGAGGACAAGAGAATGGGCTTGCAGCGGGCTATGGATAAAGTATGTTGAAGAGAGACATTTCTTCTCACTGGCTAACCTGGGGAAGGCTCCCTGGGGAAGGTGGCACCTGAACCAGAACTTGAAAGATGGATAGGAAGTAAATCCGTTTCTGTTTCATAGGAGCACTGCCTAGGTATAATCATTTTTACAAGATGGTGCTTGAAGTTTGAGCCATAACTCTTAATACTTAGAAAATCTGAGTAAGATGGAGTTACCCAAAGGGTTTGTTTAATGCTGATCTTCCAGATTTCCTGCCACCCACTATTGCCCAAGTCTAAATTGTTTTTTCTGTTGATTGGATGTGCCTAGTCGCTAATTACCTCTGGGAGCATTTCAGAGTCAACCTCACTTTGAGTGGAGTGATTTAGTATAACTTTGCATTTAATCAATTAGTGGAGTGATTCAATTCACATGCCAGCGTCTCCCAAATATAGGTATTTTTTTGCTCTTGGCAAAAAACAAAAAGCAAAAAACAAACAAACCCTCAAGCAAGCTGCGGGAGTGGAGTGGGTTTACAAGTTCCTCTCTGGCGCAAATTAACACCTGCACTGGTGTATTCTGGAAAATCATTCAATGGCTATGTGAGTAAATGGATGTCATAGATCAAATAAACTCTGTCTTTGTTTCCCAAAACTGCCCACTTCTAACATCTGCACTAAAATCTATTTTCTCAGTCATGCTCCTTTTCCTATCAAATTGTACATTAAGGAAAGCAGAGATGGAGAGAGACAGCAGAGAATGTAAAAAGATAATAATTCTTTTAGAAACTATTAGGTATAAGAGCCAATTCCATACTAACAAATTGACCTTGGGCAAATTACCTCTTGGGATTTGTTTCTTCTCTGGACATTAAGTAATAACGGTAGTGTCTATGATACAAGATATTTTAAAGGGTTAATTTAGATAATATAAATTTATCATAAGTCATAAAAAGAAATTGAAAATGTTAGTCAATATTATTATTAAGAGTATTTATTCAGAAAATATACTTTTAAAAATTAAATAAATATTTAGCAGGTACCTACTATGTTTTAGGCACTCTTTCAAGCACCAGGACTATAGCAGTGAGCAAATCAGAAGTCTGGCTCTTAAGGGTAAACAGACAATAAGCAAATAAATAGGTATAAAGTAAGTTCAGATAACTTTAAACAATTAATATATTTACAGTCAGGAAAATATTTCTGTTCATTTTCTCTCAAGGAGTATATATTTGCAGTTACCTACTTACTTAATTCCTAATAAGGATGGATAACTGTTGTCTGACCTTCATTTTTTTTTTAAAAGAAGGGTTACCTCAACTCCTAAAATTTATCTGCCTTTTAATCCTTCCACCAACATTCCTGTATATGTACTGTTTTCATGTCCATTATACAGATGAGGAAACCGAGACCCAGAGAGTTCCAGTAACTGACATTAGTTGTAGTGACAGACATAGGATTTAAATTCAGGAGTCTATACCTGCAGAGTTTGTGCAGGTCCCAATCCGTCTCATGGCTGTTTTTCCCTACTTCATGATGGTGGGAAAGACAAAATAAGTGCAATATGCTAGAGATATATCTTCTTCTAAGAGACACCAAAGGACAATCTGTCAAAATATATTTTGGCAGGTATTTTATTTTTATTTATTTATTTAACATCTTTATTGAAGTATAATTGCTTTACAATGGTGTGTTAGTTTCTGCTTTATAACTAAGTGAATCAGCTATACATATACATATATCCCCATATCTCCTCCCTCTTGCGTCTCCCTCCCACCCTCCCTATCCCACCCCTCTAGGTGGTCACAAAGCATAAAGCTGATCTCCCTGTGCTATGCGGCTGCTTCCCACTAGCTATCTATTTCACATTTGGTAGTGTATATATGTCCATGCCACTCTCTCACTTCGTCCCATCTTCCCCTTCCCCGTCCCCGTGTCCACAAGTCCATTCTCTAGGTCTGCGTCTTTATTCCTTGGCAGGTATTTTAAATCAACCAGGGCAGATGGTTGTTTTGTAAGTTGATGAATTTCATTTAATAGAATTTTTAATAATTCCTTCACTTGGAGGGTCCTGCTGCATATCTGGAGATGAATACCTGGTAATCTGTTTGGCTGCTTAAAGAGAACATGCAAGAAAATCAGAATTCACCATGGGGCTACAGTTTAATATGTGTCCATTTAAAATGTAGTCTCTGTGGCCATTTGACCAGCCTTTCTTGAGAGAGCATTGTGGGAGAATTAGCTCCACCTTAACTGCTGTGCTTTTTAATGAATGCTGTGATTCTTAATTGGGGTTTATTTTAACATATTGGGACTAAACTCTTTTCTGTGGGAACACATCTCCAAAATTAGAATGTAAATCAGTGGAGAAAGTATGATTTGATATGCAAATATTTTATTTAAATACAACTTTTCAGGGATGCAGCCAGTGTACGAGGGGGAGCCAAGATGTTCTGATAAGCTAGGCTTGCTCAGCCCTCATGCTTACTGTCTGTGAAAAAATAAGGCACACACACCATCTGGCAGCATGGGGTCGCAGAGCATGCACGCACCGCGAGCCTGGGAACCCAGGGTCTAGCTTGGCTCTTTCGCTGTTGATTCCTGGGTATATCCCTTGACTTCTCTGGACCTCAGGTCTTTAAAGTCATAGAATATCTAGCTTGACAAGGAATTCTTTTGCAAAAGAAAAGAAAAATCTGGACAAGCACAAGGCAACAACGCTGTAGCTGTTTTCTAGAATCAACAAATATTAATGTTTTGTCATATTGTTTAGAGCCTTACAAAACTTTAGACTCAGTTGAAGTCTAGATTCCCCTCCCTGTTCTTTCTCTCTCTCAACCTCCTTAAAGGCCATCACTAACGTGGTTGATTAGTATTTAGTCCATTTGTGTATATGTAGGTGTGTGTGTATGTGTTTGCACGCTCACATATTGCCACATTTATGTTTTTGTACGTGTCCATACACAAGACACATAACAGAGAGGGTGTATGTGTAGGGGCTAAGTACAGCCTTTGGAACCAGATGGCCTAGATTCAAATCCCAGATATGACTCTTAATAGCTGTATCACCTTGGGGAAGTTCTTTAACCCCTCTTTGCCTCATTTTGCCCAGGTGTAATATGGAGATAATAAAGCATCTGTCTTCAGATTGTTCTGTGGGTTGACTTGATTCATGTGATATATTAGAATATTATTGGGCATATAGTAAACATTTGGTAAATGTTAGCTGTTGCTTTATGTGGCCTAAGACATATGAATGGCATCATATAGTATGGACCTTTCTGAAACTTATTATATTCACCATTATTCTTTTGAGGATGAATAGATCTAGTCCATTAGTTTGAACTGTTGTATAACTGCACAATGTATTCATTCGCCTATTGGTGGAAACTTGGCTCGATTCAGATTTCTGACAAACAATACTTAAAGGTACATCTTTGTGCATGCTTCCTTGCCCATGGTTCTTAAATTCTTCAAATACGTACCTCACTATAGGGAGTCTTCTTTAAGGGAATCCTTAAGTGTCCAATAATCCATTAGTCCAATCCTATGGTTGGTCGCCTAGTGATGGAAGTAACACCACATCGTGAGGCAGCTCATATTACTTTTGGAATTCTCTGTTGGAAATAATTTAAAGGAAGACAGATTTTGGTTTAATGCCGTGCCCTTGCATTGATCCCATCTAAATAACTCTAGGCCAAATAACATTGGCCACCTCTTTGTTCCTTGACTGCAGCAAGATTTTCCCTGACCCACGCCATCATTCCTGCTTGCCTTTTGCCTGGAAGACCACCTTATAGCTGCATTTTCTCTATCTGGCTCCTACTCTTATATATCACTTCCTCAAGGAGGTCTTCCCTGACCATCTTACATATGAGGGTTCCCCATTTTGTTATGACTCATCACTTCCTGGTGTTTAGTCCCTCAGAGTTCTTTTCATAAGTTGAAAGTATGTATATATATACACACACACATATATTTTTTGTTTGTTTGTTTCCTATGTATGTTTTTGTCTCCCAGAAGATCATAGGTAACTCCATGACTCCACTTGTTTTTTTTCTGTCGTAAGTCAGTGCCTAGCACAATGCTTGGCACTTAGAGTTGGTACTTAAGAAAGAGTTGTTTAGGCAGTGAATAAAGAAATGATTTAATGAGGCACTATGACCACAGAGATAAAGTCTAAATCCTTTCTCATGAGACATCCTCTCAGATATTTGCAGACAGCTTTCAAGGTCTCCCTCCTTTCCTTTCTCCAGGGTTAACGTTTCTGGTTGCTTCAGCAGTTCCTGATAGGACATCATTTTGAATTTCCCCATCATTTTCTCTTTTTCAACTACCTGGCTAATTGTCTCTGCTCCTAATGATGTCTGATGTCTTGAATTGAACATGGTGTTTACAATCTAGTCTGACCAGGACACAGCAGAGCATCCCTCCTTGTTCAAGTTTATATTCAAGTTCATATCAAGTTTCTATTACTGCAGCCCCATCACAGAATTAATTCATAATAAACTTATTGTGGACCAAGACCCCATAGAGATTGGTTTGTTTGCTGTTTCACTTGCTAAGCTCTGACTTTTCCCTTCTTGATCTTACACAGTTGGTTTTTTGGACCCATGTTTATGTCCTTATGCTCATTACCATTAAATTTCATTACTATCTATAGAGGGAGAGGGTTGGATTAAACCACCAAGGTCACTCGCAGCTCTTAAAAATGGAATTGGTTGTTACAGAACAGCACTGTCCGATAGAACTTTAAATTTAAGTAGCCGCATGTGGCTAGTGGTTACTGTATTGGACAGTGCAGTTCTAGAGAAAAAGTTTCAAATTTTGAAAAGATGAAATGGTATGTATAACATTTAGGGAGAAACCAGTGTGGGATCAAATGGTCTGCTCAGGGTCAGGATTCATTTATTCAGTGTTCTTTTATTTTATTTAATAGATTTGTTTTCTTTTTTTTACTGAGCGTTAGCAAAGTGCCAGGCACAATACTAGATGCTGGAGATATAGCTTTGAAGAAGGTAGTTATGACCCCTGCTCTCAAGGAACTTCCTGTCTGGTACAGTGTTTTCAGCCCTGGTTTCATACTAGAATCACTTAGGGAACTTGAAAAAATTCAGATGCTGAGGACCTACCTTTAAGAGATTATGATTTATTTCATCAAATGTGAGGTTCACGTTAGACTTTGATAGTCTTATAAAAACTCTCTGGGTGACTCTAATTGGCTGTTGGGGTTCAAAATCTTTGGTCCAGGGGAAAGTAACTGCCCTTCTCGATAACTAGCTGGAGAGAGTCCTATTTAAAGTTACACTTTGGTGGGTAGGTTTTCTGCATATTCTAAAGTCCTCTACTTGATACTCTGATGTGACCTAATCTTCCCTCCCCAAGTAAGAAAGACTGCCTGAAACACGATGGTCCATGGAATCGATTACATGGTCTTGTTTGTTGTGTAGTGACGTCAAACATGCAAATATATCCTCAAGATAAGCTCTGAACTCCATCTCTTGACAAAATGTATTATTAGTCTTCAAACTGGATTTCTCTGCCCGTGCTTTTTTCATCTATAGTCTTGACCAGGTCTCCAGATTCTAGAACTTGATACTTTAGAACTCAGCCCCAGTAGAATGAGAGGAATGAGGAGACAAATGTTCATGAGGTGGAGGGAATATTGGCTTGGACTCTTCAAGCAGGAGGATATTTATGATTGTGTCACTCAATCTAGGCTGGGTTTTACTGCGTCTCATAACAAGGGCTGGTTTCTCTCTCCATGCTCATCGTGGGACATCTGGGGCCTCTGGAACAAGCAGACAGAGCATTCTTTACGTAGAACTTTGCTGGTTGTTGTGACAGAGGGAAAAGAGAACATGGCAAAGCATGAGCTGACCTTTAAAACTTCTGCCTAGAAATATGTCACTTTTGCTGAAAGCAAGTTCCATGACAAAGCAAAGAAGGGGCCTTCCCCAGGGAAAGGCAGCAAATATTTGTGAATGATAATATAGTTTATTATAGTCTTCCCTTATCATCACAAATATTTGGTTCAATTTCTTTTCAGCTCGCAAAACACACCCTCCTCCTGCCTTCCTCTTGGGAGACCATACGGAAAGTCTATCCAGTCGTGGCGGTCCACTCAAAGCCCAGGATCCTGTGATGGACTTTACATCAGTTATTTATTTGGCCTCTCTTGCTTCTGATACCCATGCACTAAAAATTCTGCTTCCCGTATACCCAATATATAATGTTAGAACAGGGCTAGAATAACTTAAATAAATACTTTTTTTTGGAAAGGGAAAGACTGATAGATACACAATTATAGCAATTTTGGGATTTAATGGGAGAGATGCTAAAAGGGCCTCTTACCTTAGGGATTGGGCATGTTCTGTGGCTCCCCAGAAGTGGATCTCCTGTCTGTTGTTTTCGATGGCTCTTGCTTTCACTTTCTTGGGAGTCTCTCTTCTTCCATTATCCTTTTTGGCAGCTGAAAAACTCTGTCAATCCACTTCTTCCCCATAGAAGGTTGGGGGCCCAAGTGTTGTTTTGTTTCCTAAATGGTCACCGTCTCTCTTAGTTTAAGATAGTATTCATTTAATTCCAGTCAGTTTTATGTACCAAGGGCCACACTCACAATTACTTTTCATTACCTTGAACTTATCAGGCTTTCATGGAAGAAGAGCCAGACCCTTAGCCATTTTGTCCAACTGAAGGGATTCACTGGAACTACTTTAATTTGTTAAGATGTTTTAACAAAGGGTGGATGTCCGAACCCTTGATGTGATCTTTGCCTCAAGGCTGAGTTTTTTTTTTTAAAAACTGAGTTTTGATTGGCTTGCTCAAAGTATTTCTCAGTTGTATCTTTTTTACAGTTTGGAGATAAAAAAAAGTTGTCTCTTTCAACAATACAAGTCCTGGAATTTCTAGACTATGTTCCCTTTCCATCCACAAGGTGGCCAATTCTTTTGTCTCTCATCTTGTATTAGTTTTCCAGTGTTGCCATAATAAAGTACCACAGACTGAGTGGCTTCAATAACAGAAATGTATTGTCTCATAATTCTGGAGGCTAGAAGTTCAAAATCAAGGTGTTGGCAGGGTGAGTTCCTCCTGAGGACTGTGAGGGAAGGATCTGTTCCAGGCCTCCCTTTTTGGCTTGTAGATGGTTGTCTTCTCTCTATGTCTCATCATATTATTTTCGTTCTATCTACATTTCTGTGTCCAAATTTCCCCTTTTTATAAGGGCACTAATCATATTGGATTAGGGTCCACCCTAAAGACCATGTATTAACTTGTTACCCATTCCAAATATGGTAAAGAACCTATTCCATATATGGTCACATTTTGAGGTATGGGGGGGGTGGGCACTTCAATGTAGGAATTTTGGGGGGACCAATTCCAATGCATAACACATCTCTTTCCCCTAGTCCTTGTCAAATGCAGCCAATAGTAATTGAGACATACACTAACTTTCTGGTCAGTGTACCTGAACTCACCCTGCCAACACCTTGATTTTGAACTTCTAGCCTCCAGAATTGTGAGGCATAAATGTAGTCACCAGGTACATTTATGTCTTCCAGTTTATTTCAGATGACAGCTTTACCAAATAGTCCATCACTGTATAATAGAAATAAACATCTTTCCAGTCTCTAATAATACAGTTTCTGCCCACTGCCAGAAGCCAATGCCACATATTTTTAGTTTATCTCTTGTTGTTGTTGTGTTGTTACAGCAACACCTCATTTCTTGTACCAATTCATGTATTGACGGGAAGGCTAGGTGTTGTTGCAATAAACAACTAGTGATTTACAAGATCAAGAGTTTATTTCTTGCTTATGCCACGTGTCCTTCATGAATTGGCCACCTCTCTCCTTCATGTTTTTCGCTCTCTGAGATCTAGTGCAACCTCTGTCAATAGCCTGGCCATTGCTGTGGCAAAGGGAAAAAGAAAGGTGAAGTGTCCACTGGCTCTTAAAGCTACTGGTCTGAAGTGATATGTGTCACTTCTGCTCAAATTTCATTGGCTGAAGCAAGGGGTATTGCCAAGCTTTAAATGAAAGGAGACGGGGAGTACAGTTCTCTTCTAGCGACAGGCAGGAAATATTTGTGAGCAGGTTTACAGTCTAGAACAATGGACTAAATATTTTTAGAAAAGTTCAGAGAGATAGAGGACAGAGCTTGACACCTTGGGACTAAGCAGGTGGGAAAACTAGAGCAGTTGGTGAAGAGAAGGACTTTGGCCTTGGGAATGAGAGGAGCACCAGAAGATTCTATCTTTCATCAGAGACTTAACAGGTTAATATGTCAGAGTTGAAAGGATCCTTGGAGGGGGCATAGTAGGCTGTATACTCCAGAATTTCAAGTTGCAGCTCTGCCACTTAATTGCTGTGTGACTTATGTCAACTGACTTGACCTCTCTCAGTCTCTGTTTCTCACTTGTCAAAGAAGATAGCGGTATCATTCATTCCACAGGAATGTTTTGAGTATCTCACTTCCCCTGTGTAGTAACTGTGTAACCTTGGATAAGGTGCTTGACTTAGATATACCTCAGTTTCTTCATCTGTAAAATGGAGATAATAACCGTAAGTGTTTCGGGGGGTGGATAAAGGATTTCCTGGTTTAAAACATTTACGCCCGTACCTGGCTGGTAGTAAGTGCCCAATAAAAGCTAATTATTGTTGTTGTAGCTGCAGTTAGCCCAGGTGATACACAGTGCTAGACGCACAGTGGACAGTGGGCACATGGTACATACGAGATCATCACTTTCTGCACCAACACTTTATTGAGGAGTGTGAGTCTTAAAAGATGAAGCAGAGGAGGGGGGAGTATAAGAGAGAGCATCACCAAGCAGGCCATGGGTTCCTGGCAAGCTGATTTTTCCGTCTCTCAGGATGTACTCATAGAGGTCATGTATTGTCATCGCCTCTCCAAATGGTCCGTACACTAAGGGGGGACGGGAGAAGAATGTACCTGTTGACTCCTAACTCCCATGGGTCCAAATTCCTACCATGAAGCATCTATGTTTCAAGACATCTGGGCTACATGTGCGTGGATGCCATGTGAGTCCTGAGATGTCTCCTGCCTCTGTGGCATCAGGGAGGCCCCAGAGCATGAGATGAAGGTGAGTGGCCTGATGAGAGGGGAGGAATTGTTCGAGCATGCATCTGGGCGACAAGAGTAACTGGGAGCAGCTCCACAGCAGATGTGTTGGTGGCAGCAGTCGTCTGGCTGCATCACCGTGGGACTAGTGTAAATGGGTGCCAGGGCCCTCTCTGGCTTGAAAGCAAAGCAAGTTCATGAATCCGGGTGTCCTATAAACATAATCACCTTTTGAGCCCCGTTTTCTCACTTTACAGGTGAGGGAACAGATAACCAGAGTGGGAAAGGATTTATAGAGGGTGATACTACTTGTTACTTGCAGAATAAAAATTAGAATCCAGGTCTTATGAAGAGTTAGTTCTGAGATTTCCTGATCTCTGGTTCAGGCCTTGCTCATCTCCATCCATCCATCCATCCATCCATCCATCCATCCATCCATGCATTCATCCATCATCTCTGTGCTTGGCATTTACTGAAGTTCTCCCTTGTATCTGGTGCTATGCTGTGCTGGGCACGTCTCACAAGAGAATGCAGTCACCTCTTTCTCCTATCTTTATGTCCTCTTCTGCCATGGTGGTGGGGAAGGCAAGCCAACAGGGAGGAAACTGGAAGCACTCCGGATGCCTGGTAGACGGAATGACTGAGGTTGCCCGGGCCAAGGGAAAAGGAAAGGAGCTGTTCCATCTCTGCCTTGAGCTCCAGTGTAGTGGCAGCAACTCCCCAATGTAGGGAGAAGATGGATTTCCAAGGAGGATACCCGGCTTCTCTGAATCTCACAGGACCTTAAGACATACAGCCTCCCCATTGGACCAAATCATCAAAGGGCCTAGTGGCTCGCTAACTGCAAGGCACTGTGTAGGAATTATGAATTACAGGCAGGTCCATGTTATGATTCCTATCCTTTAGCAAATGAAAATGTAGTTGGGGGATAAGCAAATATATAAAATATTATTAATAGTACTATGTTATTAATATTAATAACTAAGTTACTGTTCTTGGCTAGGAGGCATCTGTTGTATCTCAGTGATCTCAACTTGGAGTCCATGGACAAGCCTGGTGAATCTGTGGACTCCCTGAAGTTACATGCAAATCTATGTATTTTTCTGGGGAAAGGGTCTATTCCTTCCATCATATTCCCAAAGATGTGTGCAGTCCCTTGCAAATAGAATTCACTCTATTGAATTCATTTTCATAGCAGCCCTAATTTTTCAGATGAGAAAACCAAGGCCCAGAGAGGTTAAGAGGCAGAGTCAGTACTTGGACCCAGACCTCTTTGACCCCAGACCCTGTGCTTGACCCACTTTGCCGTGGTGTATTCCTACAGCATTAATAAGGGGAAGATGAGGCAAGCACCTCTGATCTGTGCCTGGGAATGGTGTGTGATTGCTGCTTTGAACAGAAAGTACATGCTTTGGGGCAAGGCCCTGAGACTTGGGATCATTCATCTTGGAGAGCGGGGGTCCGAGGGCAGCACGCCTTCCATTGGGTTCCTGGATGTGCACAATAAGGGTGGTGGCAGCCAGCTGTCCCCATCCCCACAGAGGCCAGGGCCAGTGCCTGGCTGCATGAGGAGTGTAGTTTATACCCAAGGAGGAACTTCCTGACTATAAGGGGGTGACTGAAGGAGGAATTAAGTCTCCTGAGTGGTCAGAGTTGGCTCTGTCTTGAATAGTTTTATTTAAATTCAGGGGAAGGATACATCATCTCTGAAGGCTTCCTGTGATCACCATTTTTCTTTGTGGTTCTAAATCCACTATAATTTCCTGACATCCAGTTGTCACTGGTGAGTTCATTGGTATGTCCAGGTCCGGGTTCTCTGGTATCTTCAAGCTGCAGCCCCAGCAGGGGCATTCACACCCGCACCCCTTAACTCTGCTCTTCACCTTGAGAAATGCAGTTCTGCAGATACCCGGGGAGGTCTGCACCTGCATGAGGCACTAGGGGCTTCAGATGCGTTGTGAGAACTTTCACAGCTTGGCAAGTTGCAAGACTTTGGAGATGACCTGGTGAGGTTCTGTTGCGTGACTTGAGACCACGCTGGGAAATCATTCTGTTGGGTTTAACAGGCTAATGGTTGTGGCCAGATGAAAGAGGAGGAGAAAGCTGGAGCTTCTGGAATTCATGGCTGAAAGAACCTTCTAGAACTACAGAACTGCATGTGAGCTAGGCCGGAAGGGGGTTCACCATGAGGGTGTGCATAAGAGGTGTGGAGTGGTGTGTGTGAAGTTATGTGTGTGAATGTACCCCTATGGCTTTGGGAGTGTGATGTGGGCACGGGTGTGAGTGTGAGTATGTGCTTGGGGAGGGGCTGTGTGTGTATGTGGTAACGAAGACCTGGGTCTAAATTCCAGACCCACCGTTTATGAGTGGGGTGGGTTAGTTAATTTACCTCTCTGCATGTCAGTTTTCTCACCTGTCAAATAAGAAGAATAATAACCACCTCACAGAGTTACTGTGAGGGTCAACACAGAAAGCATGCATGAAAAGTGCTAAGTAAGGGTCGAGTCCATGGCAGATGTTAGTGTCTGTCATGGGAGTATGTGTGCGCATCCATGTGTGGTAGGCTGTGCATATGTGCATGCACACACATTGGTTTTATCCCCAGCTGTCTTAGCAGACTCTCTTTAACTAAGGGGCTGTCTTAGCAGACTCTCTTTAACTAAGGGGCTGTCTTAGCAGACTCTCTTTAACTAAGGGGCTTCCCTCATCCAAAATCACGGGTGTACTCTCCAAAGCTCCTTTTCTAGAGAAGCATTTCACAGGGAATCTCTCCTGGGACCCATCCTTCCTAGGATTTGCCCTGATTTCCCACTAGGATTGTTCACAGTTTTTGTGCTGCCTTTTTGAGTCTTTTTCTCACCAGCTGTCATTTCCCAGGTTCTTTCCCTGTTGTTGGTGGAGGGAGGAGGTGATGGGGGCGCTTAGGTGATCTTATGTACATCGGGCTCACTTACGTCCACTTGAGACCTACCTACAGTTTGCCCTTTCCTCCTGCCTGTTCCCTCCTGGTTCTTGTGCTTTGTGGATCTTAGTGAGTGGAAGATGGTACTTAAGTTCCACTTTCAATCCGCATCAGCTTTTTGTGGTCGGTATTACCATATTTTCTCTATTTTGAGATTCACGTTTTACCTTTTAACATGGTGTGTCGTACAGTCAAGGTATACATATAGTCACTGAAGGTGATATTGCTTGTCTCTAAAGCTTTTACTAAAATAATAGTGCAACTTAGAGGGGATGGCTTCTTTGACCTTCATCTCAGCACTCGTAACCTTACATTTCAATGATCTGTTTCTAGGACTGGTTCCCCAGCTTCATCAGGAGCAACTGTGGGGCAGGAGGGACTGGGTCTGGCTTCTGAGCAGTGTCAGGCACATTGTGGGTGCTCTGCTCAGGCTGGTTTGAATGAGTGTGTAGATAAGGTGTGAATCCTCCCTGGAGGAGCCCGCAGGCTGGTGGGTCTTAGTTGCTCCCTTTACTGTGGCTTTTGTCCTTTTATTCTGCATTAAAAGTTTGGGGGTACTCCTGTAGTTTTGCTGCCAAGGTCACTACCAGAAGAATCTAGTTAGGGAGGCAGTACAGGTGTGCGTGAAAAGATGATGAGCCATGGGGGGCATCCCTGGTGTTCCTGAATGGCTCCCCGATGGTGGGTGCGGTGGAGGGGTGAGGTTCAGAGATGCTTCAGGGCTGGCGGGATCCGGAAGGACTTGCAGCAGGAGCGGAAGAATGAGTAGGGCTGGGTTAGGCTGAGAGGGGGAGGAAGGCATAGGATGCTGGGGGAATGGCATGAGCAAAGGGACAGGGGGACCGTGATCAAGGGACAGTGAGAGGAGAGTTTGGCTTGAATAAAGAGTTCATGTGAGAAAATGTGGGAGAGAAACCTGGAAAGGCAGGTTAGGGCTTGGCTGTGAGAAGCTTTGAATGCCAGGCTCAGGAAGTTATGGGGGGGAAGGCATGGACTTTGGTATCGTTTAGACCTGGCTTCATTCATTCTTTCTTTCAGTAAGACATTAACTGAAATGCCAGGTACTCTTCCAAGTGCTGGGACCACAGTGGAGAACATGAAGACCAGCCCCTACCCTTGCACAACTTACATTCTAGTAGATTCAAGTCCTAGTTTTGTTATTTACTTCCTGGGTAAACATCAAGAAGTTCCTTAAACTTCCCAGGTCTCAGTTCTTCGTCTGTGGGATAGGGATAGCCGTCACTAAATGAAATCATGTAAAAAAAATAACAGCTCTGTATCCAAGTGGTGTTAGCTTCCCCCTTCCTCTTTCTTCTTGCCATTTCCCTTTCCTCACTTCTTTCCATAGGTTCTGGGGAGCCATTGGCTCCGCTCTATGCCTGCTGCTCTGAGAGAAGGACATCGCACCTTTTCAACTGCCGCTGGGACTGCCAACTACAGTTTAGCGCTCTCCATAGGCTCTTGACCTCATGCATTTGCCTCCTGGGAGTGACTGTAAATTGTCATAGACTGAGGTAGTTCATCAGCAGTAGAAATTAACCTACACGTGCCTTGGGAGTTTCTCCAGGACGACTGCAATTTCAGGGTGTGGTCTGAGCTCAAGCTGAGGCATACCTAGCAAAAACTAGATTGGGAGCACAGGCCAGAAGGGGCAGGAACAGGTGGAGGTACGAAGCAGAGTCGGAGGAGGGGAGAATGGGAGATGAGAAGAGATAAAGGGCCCTAGGTGTAGGGCGAGACTCTACTGGGGAGGGGTGGACCCCATGCAAAAGTTTAACTCCTGTTAAGTATTTGTTGAGTGCCTGCCACACGCCTGCCAGTGTCCAGCTGCTGAGGCTAGAGCAGTGAATAAGAAAACAAATTCCCTGCCCTCATGGAGCTTGTGTAGATCAGAAGAGACAGATAATAAGCACACTAACAAAGAAATTACAAGATAATTTTGAACAGAGATGAGGACCATTCATTCATTTACTTATTCATCAACAAAATTTTGAGTGTATTCTATTTGCTAGCTATTATTTGAGGTGCTGAGAATACAGCAAGGAAGGGGACAGTCTTTACTGTCATGGACTTTGCATTCTAGTGGAGACAAGTCAGTCAGTAGACAAATATATAGTAAGGCTCAGTTAGTGATAAGTACTATGAAAAAAAGGAAGATAACAGAGTACAGTTGACAAGGGTGCTTTTCAGATCAAGTGCTTATAAAAGGTCTGAAGAAGAAGATGATGTTAGAGCTGAGACTTGCTGAAGTAATGGAAGAAGCTATACCATATCCTGGGGGAAAAGCATACTGGGTAGATGGAACTGCAAGTACAGAGGCTCCAAGCTTGGTGAGTTTGAGAAAAATCTAGGAGGTCAAGGTGACTAAAGTGAAGAGGGTGAGGATGAGAGTAGTAGGAGTTAAGATCAGAGAGGTAAGCAAAGGCCAGATCGTAGTTGGACTTTATTTTCCATGGGTGAGAGCAGTTGGAGGATTTTGAGTGGGGCAATGATGTATGATTTGCGTTTTTGAAATATGACTGGCGCTCTGTGGAGGATAGAATGCAGAGGGCCAAGGGTATACTAGAGAGATCAGACAGGAGGCATACAGGCAGGGGTCCAGGGAAGATGATTGCTTTGACTAAGAATGTCGTGGAGGAGGTGGTCAGAAGTGTTCAGGTTTGGGATGTATTTTGCAGGTAGAGACAACAGGATTTGTGGATTTGTGATGAACTGAATATGGGGCTTGAGGGATCTGGTGGAATCAAGGCTGCCTTCTCCTTATTGCTGCTGGGAAGACTAGTGGGGATACTGCTGTCATTCAGTCCTATTAGGTCATGTTGTCTTTGGGGAGCCTATTTAATGTCCACAGGAGAAGTGAGGAGACATTGGGTCCTACAAGTCCAGAGTTAAGGGGAGAGGCATTGGGTCCTACAAGTCCGGAGTTAAGGGGAGAGGCATTGGGTCCTACAAGTCCAGAGTTAAGGGGAGAGGTGGGGCTGGAGGTATATTTCTGGGTGTCATCAGCACGAGTGTGGTATTTGAGGCCAAGGGAGTGTTGAAATCACGTAGGGCAGCGGCTTTCAAAATGTTGTCCATGGATGAGTAGCAGTGGCAGTAGCACCTGGTGACTTGATAGAAATCCAGATTTTTCAGCTCTTCCCTAGACTGACTGAATCAGAAACTCTGGGTGTAGAGTTCAGTGATGTGTGTTTTAACAAGCCCTCCAGATAATTCTGGTACAAACTCATACTGAGTGTTGGGGGGTGAGTGTAGACAGAGAGGAGGTCCAAAGATTGATCCATGGGTCCCTCAACAATTAAAATCTGGAGTAGAAGGAGCCAGCAGTGGGAACTGAGAAGAACCAACCTGGAATTTAAGAAGAAGACGCAGAAGGTTTTGCAATGGATGACAAATGCTTATGAGGAAGATGTGGATGGTTGGTTCAAATGCTGCTGAAGATTGAAGGAGATGAGGAACCAAATGGTCCAGTGGATTTGGCAAGATGAGCATCTTTTCTTAGCCTTAGCTAGAGCAGTTTCAATGGAGTGGCTGTGACGAAGCTTGTTAAAAGAGAAAGTGAAGTTGAAGAGAGAAAGGAAGGTAAAGAAGCAGAGACAGCAAGTATAGGCAAGCGTTTGGAGAGGTTTTGTTATAAAGGGGAACAGTGAAAAGGAGCAGCTGCTGGAAGGTGACTTGGCGTCTATAGGGAGGTTTTTGTTTTGTTTTGTTTTGTTTTGTTTTAAGGCAGGAGATATAACATATTTGAAATTGAGTGGGAATAACATAGTGGAGACAATTAAACAGGAGATAAACAAAATCTACAAACCTCTAGCCAGGCTTTCCAAGAAGAAAGAGAGAGGACCCAAATAAACAAAATAAGAAGTGAAAGAGGAGAAATGGCAACCAATACCACAGATATACAAAAAATCATAAGAGAATACTATGAACAATTATATGACAAATGCAACAACCTAGAAGAAATGGACACGTTTCTAGAAACATACAGCCTGCTAAGACTGAGTCAAGAAGAAGCGTAATTTGAACAGACTGATCACTAGAAGTGAAGTAGAATCTGTAATAAAGCTCCCTGCAAACAAAAGTCCAGGGCTGGATGGCTTCACTGGGGAATTCTACCAAACATACAGAGAAGAACTTCTACATATCCTTCTCAAACCATTCAAAAAAAATGGAAGGGGAGGGAACTCTCCCAAATTCATTCTATGAGGCCTCCAAATGCTCTGATACCAAAACCAAAGACGCCACCAGAAAAGAAAAATTACAGGCCAGTATCTTCGGTGACTATACATGAAAAATTCCTCAACAATATAAGCAAACCAAATCCAGCAATACGTGGAGAAGATCGTACACCGTAATCAAGTTGGATTCATTCCAGGGTCACAAGGGTGGTTCAACGTATGCAAATCAATCAGTGTGATACACTATTAACAAAAGGAGAGACAAAACCACGTGATCATCTCAATAGACATAGAAAAAGCATTTGACAACGTTCAGCATTCATGCGTGATCAAAACTGTCACCAAAGTGGGTATAGATGGAACATATCGCAAATAATGAAAGCTATATATGAAAAACCTAGATAGACATTTCTCTAAAGAAGACATAAGACAGCCAAAAAGCACATGAAAAGGTACTCAGCACTGCCAGTTATTAGAGAAATGCAAATCAAAACCACAATGACCTCACAGCAGTCAGAATGGCTGTCATCAAAAAGTCTGCAAATAACAAATGCTGGAGAAGGTGTGGAGAAAAAGGAACCCTCGTACTGTTGGCGGGAATGTATACTGGTGCAGCCACTATAGAAAACAGTATGGAGGTTCCTTAAAAAACTAAAAATAGAGCTACTGTATGATCCAGCAATCCCACTTTTGGGCATATATCTGGAGAAAACTCTAATTTGAAAAGATACATACATGCACCCCAATGTTCACAGCAGCACTATTTACAATAGCCAAGATATGGAAGCAACTCAAATGTCCATCAACAGATGAATGGATAAAGATGTGGTGCATGTATATACACAATGGAATACTACTCAGCCATAAAAAGGAATGAAATATTGCCATTTGCAGCAACATGGATAGATCTAGAGACTATTACGCTTAGTGAAATAAGTCAGACAGAGAAAGAAATATAGTATATGATATCACTTACATGTAGAATCTAAAAAATAATACAAACGAATCTATAATATGTATAAAACAGAAACAGACTCACAGATGTAGAAAACAAACTTATGGTTACCAAAGGGGAAAGTGGGGGGAAAAGGGATAAACTAGGAGTGTGGGATTAACAGATACAATACTATATATAAGATAGATAAGCAACGAGGATGTACTGTATAGCACAGAGAATTATACTCAATATCTTGTAATAACCTATAATGGAATATAATCTGCAAAAAACTCCCACAACTGAATCACTATGCTGTATACCTGAAACTAACTCAATATTGTAAATCAGCTATACTTCAGTAAATAAAAAAGAATGATGCAGGAGAGAGGGGTACTAATAGCAGGAGGGAGGTCCTTGAACAGGGGTGAGAGGAGCTGGAATCCCATACATGAGTGGGGCACTGATCTTAGGAGCAGGACGAACCGATCCTTGGCAGCCAGAGGGGAGGCAGGCTATCATACATACAGAGGACAGTGAATACAGAGGACAGTGAATACGGGGCCATGAGGTTGGCAGACTTAAAGGTGCAAAGATGAGGTCGTTTCCTCTAGTTTCTCAGTAAAATAAAAGTGAGGTCATCCATGGAGGGCTAGGGGAGGTGGTGGAGGTTTGAGGTGAGAAAAGTAGGTGTGAAATAGAAGAAACTACAATGGGTGATGTGATATGATAGAGAATGCTTCCTCACGCCCCTCTGCTCTCATGGGTGGCAGGTGAGAGGGCGGGGAGGGGAATCAGAGCTCCCACAGGGCACACTGGCCTTGCCCCAGGAACCCCAGGTACCCACTGGCTGAGGAGGACCAGCTGTTAGCACACAGGGATGGTGCAAACAAGCATCCCAAGATGCCCCCAGTCAGGAAGGAAGCCGGGCACTCAGCCCAGAGTTGAAGCTGAGCCCCTTCACTGTGGTTTGGGATGGTCTAGAAGTTCTAGAATCGTCTTGGCTTTTCTCTCCATCCAGAGAGGACAGAGGTCTCCTTGGTCCCTGGGGTTTCTCAGGCCTGTGCTCTGCTGACCCGTGTTCAAAATGTGGCATTAGTTTATTTACTTTATAGAACATTCTGTATTTATCTTTTAAATTGCAAACTACTTTTTCACTGTAACAAAGGAAATAATCCTAAAATTTATACAGCAAAAATCAGTCATCTCCAGACCCTTTCTTCCTGCCCAACCCCACCTACATCCCGTAGTTGTGCATAGCGTTCTCCCTACTGTTAAGTTTTGTTTTCTTAGTCCTATTTTTATTATTTTCCCGGGCTCTTGAGTCTGATAACCTGGTTTCAGTCTTGGCCCTCTGGCTTCCTGTTTTTTTTTTTTTTTTTTTTTTTGCAGTACGCGGGCCTCTCACTGTTGTGGCCTCTCCCGCTGCGGAGCACAGGCTCAGCGGCCATGGCTCACGGGCCCAGCCGCTCCGCGGCATGTGGGATCCTCCTGGACCGGGACACAAACCCGCGTCCCCTGCATCGGTAGGCGGACTCTCAACCACTGCGCCACCAGGGAAGCCCTGGCTTCCTGTTTTGTCTCTAATATTGTTCTCCATTGAAGGGGACCGGAGCTCCCTAGGTGTAGCTAATTACGAAATTTGGGGCAGGGGAACATCACGATGGCCCTGGGTTGTCTGCTTTCAGATATATCTGGATTAGTGCAAAAAATGGCCAAGAGGAACAGTGAAAAGGCTCCCGTTGGCTGAGGTGGGGCAATTTACTTATAAAAAGCAATAATTATTGCCATCAATTGAAATAAGCTGTTACTGGCAATCCGTGAATACATGATAATGGTCAAAAGGAATATGACCCTGAACAAATGCTTCAACTTCTCGGTGCCTCAATTTTGCCATCTGTGAAAAGATTGTAAAGATTGAGGAACGTTAATTCCTGCAGAGAGATTAGCAAGCAACTGGCACATCATATTCAATGAGCATCAGCCATAATTCACATTATTATTGGTATTATTTCCATGGAATGCTCTACAGGATTCTAGGATAAATATTCCATTTGTAAAAGTTCAGAGTGGGAAAAACTCAAATATTTACTAAGAGCTACTATTATGTAGGCGCTGTGCTGCACTCTGAGTTGGAACCAACAGGAAGTGTTGTTTGCAGTTATATGTGAATTTGATGTGTTTCTTCCCCACTAGATACAAGCTCCATGAGTTAGGTTCTTTGTGGTGTTCAGCAACTGTATCCCAGTAATACTCAGTTGAGTGGCAAAGGGAGGTATTTATACAGACTATAAGTAGTGTGAGAAAATGTAATCTAAAAGATTGTGAGATCATAGCAAATATTTCTGCTGTGGGTTGGAGGGGTGTGTGTGTGAATGCACGTGTGCATGCATGTGTGTATGGTGTCTGGGAAAGCATCCCACGAGAGGATCCTCCAAGCCTTGGTGAGTGGGGGCAGGTTGAAGAGTAGGCAGGAGACGGTCTGGGCAGAGATGCTAGGGCCTGGCAGAGCACTGGCGCACAGAAGTGCTCGGTGCACACAGACTGAATGGATGAATGAGAAAGAAAGGCGCTGAGGTGCTGTCCAGGGCGCTGGGTTTTCTGGGTCCAGGGAGCGCAGATGATGGGGAATCACTGATGGTTTTGAACAAGAGTGCTTCAGCTTGGACAGGAGGTCTCAGGAGAGAATGGTTTGAGCTGTTGTGGAATCAAAATCTGGGTCGCTTTACTCCTTGAACTCTTGTCAGAAAATGTGATGTTTTTCAGAGGCTATTTCTTTTTTTTCCCTTCCTTCTTCTCTGGTAAAATTCAGTAACAGCCTGGGCTCTGGACTGGGACCTGGATTCAAGTCCCAACTTGGCCAGGACTAACTGCGTGACATTGGGCCATGTCCCTCACTTGTAAAGTGGGGGAAGTAATACCCATTTCCCAGGGGTCTGTGACTCACCGGTGAGGTAGCGTCTGGGGAGGAGCCCTGTAGACTGGCTAAGAGCCATGGAGATGCGAGGGATGGGGCTTCTTCCTTTTCTCCTCGGAGGCGGTGGTGCCCTGGTCTTTAACTCCAGAGGAGCCAGACTTCGCTTCGATTAGTGAATTCCTTGAAAGTGTGGTTCACACTGCACTGGCTAGTGTCCTGGATAGCACAGCTGTCGCTGTAGAACATTCTAGAGGATGCACTGCCTGTGAAGGGGTAGGGAGGGAGGCCACAGGGGTCTGCAGACAGCGCCGAGGAGATGGCGGTGGCTTGGCAGTGCCTTCCAGGGCCTGCTGACATTGCCCATTGGAACCTGCAGAGGAGAGAGCCCTCAGGTAAGAGTGACCTCGTTTAGCGGCAATGTCACTCTGTCTTACGGGCTGTATTTGGGGACGGGCAGGACACACACTACCCTTGTTTGGTTGTTTCCTGGGAGCCAAATGCTCCCCATCAATGAATGCTGCCTCTGAGCTTCCTGCTGTGCTTTGTAGCTCTTTTTTCTTTTTTTAAACATCTTTATTGGAGTATAATTGCTTTACAATGGTGTGTTAGTTTCTGCTTTATAACAAAGTGAATCAGTTATACATATACATATGTTCCCATATCCCCTCCCTCTTGCGTCTCCCTCCCTCCCACCCTCCCTATCCCACCCCTCCAGGTGGTCACAAAGCACTGAGCTGATCTACCTGTGCTATGCGGCTGCTTCCCACTAGCTATCTGTTTTACGTTTGGTAGTGTACATATGTCCATGCCACTCTCTCACTTTTTCACAGCTTACCCTTCCCCCTCCCCATATCCTCAAGTCCATTCTCTAGTAGATCTGTGTCTTTATTCCCGTCTTGCCCCTAGGTTCTTCATGACCTTTTTTTTTTCCTCTTAGATTCCATATATATGTGTTAGCATACGGTATTTGTTTTTCTCTTTCTGACATACTTCACTCTGTATGACAGTCTCTAGGTTCATCCACCTCACTACAAATAACTCAATTTCATTTCTTTTTATGGCTGAGTAATATTCCATTGTATATATGTGCCACATCTTCTTTATCCATTCATCTGTCGATGGACACTTAGGTTGATTCCATGTCCTGGCTATTGTAAATAGAGCTGCAGTGAACTTTAAACGTTCCCAGCAGACAGTAACCCAGCCGCTTGCCTGCCAGTGTTTACATTTTCTGTCGAGGCAGAGAGAGTGGGAGCTGTAGCATGGTAAAAGCACTTTCCCGTTTCTGTCATTCTCTTGACAGTCTTTCCAGAAACCTTGGGCAGTGAACGTCACAGCGGCCCCTTGCTCAACTGATGTGCAGTGGGATTTGGGTGGGATTCAGCTGGGTAAATGACAGACACATTCATGGACATCTTCCCCAGCCATTCCCTGGGCACAGAGAGAGGACGTGACCTCCCCTCACTGTCTGCAGGGCTCCCCAGAGGAAGTGTTTGATGTACAGTGGGGGGTGGAATGGGAAAGGCAGGTGGGGAATGGTCCAGAAAAGTCGAGTGGTCTGGAAGGGTGGTTTTTAAAGGACCCATCCAGAGGTAGATAACAAGATACACAGTAACTCTGTGCCATATGATCCAGCACTCCCACTCCTGAGCATGTATCTGGACAAAACTGTAATTCAAAAAGATACATGCAACCCTATGTTCATTGCAGTAGTGCTTACAGTAGCCAAGGCATGGAAACAACCTAAATGTCCATCAACAGATGAATGGATAAGGAAGATGTGGTACGTATATACAATGGAACATTACTCAGCCATTAAAAAGAATGAAATAATGCCATTTGCAGCAACATGGATGGACCTGGAGATTATTATACTAAGTGAAGAGAAAGACAAATACCATATGATATCACTTATATGAAGAATCTAAAATATGACAGAAATGAACTTATCTATGAAACAGAAACAGACTCACAGACATAGAGAACAGACTTGTGGTTGCCAAGGGAGAGGGGGAGTGGGGGAGAGATGGACTGGGAGTTTGAGATTAGCAGATGCAAACTGTTATATATAGGATGGATAAACAACGAGGTCCTAGCGTATGACACAGGGAACTATATTCGATATCCCGTGATAAACCATAAAGGAAAACAATAACAACAAAAAAAGAAATAGTTACTAATACGCTTCACCCTTATACTAGGATGAAGATTCAGAGAGAGAACTATTCATTCACCTAACAAATATTTATTGAGCAACTACTATTTGCCACGTCCTCTTCTAGGTGTCTAAGCTTATAGCAGTCACAGACAATAATCCCTGTCCTCATGGAATTTACATGCAGTGAGGGAAGAAGAGCCAGCACTTACTGAGTGCTGAACACACCAGACACTTTTCTAATCCAGTGACTTGTTGCAACAACCCTATGAGATCCACGCTCTTATTACCCCCCATTCTTCAGAAGTTAGGTAACTTGTCCAAGGTCACTCAACTTGGAAGTGGCATGGCTTCTCCTCTTCTTTCTGTCATTTTCTAAAACTGCAGGATCCTGATGCTTTCTTAGCCTTGCGATGCCATTTAGGGCACAGCAGCTTCCGGCTGCCCCTGGCCCTGAAATTCCTCAGATTTAGGACTCCTTTCTTCCTTGGTCCTGATGGAGAAGCCCCTTAACAGATTCCTGCTGCTACTGGTGCCCCAGGTCGCAGCATCAACCTACTTTGTCTTTCCACAGCATTTGATTTCTGCAGGCTTAGGTCCCTTTTCTGTTTCAGTGATGTCAGGAATAATCTTTTGCCTAGCACCTCTTTGCCTGCAGAAAGGGAACTTGAATCTATTTTTTCTAATATTTTCTTTTTGATTCTGTCTGGTGTTCCCGTCCCTCTTTCTGCTGGTTTAACTTTTCTGAAATGGCTTCAACCTGCTTCTTCAGTTCCTTCTCTGCCACTTTTAGGCCTAATACTGTGGACTGGTCCTGAGATTTTCCTTTCCTTTTCTTCTTTCTCTTTCCCACTCTTCTTGATTTGACTTCAAGATCAAAATCAGTTTTTAAGCTATTCTAATCCTTCCCGGGTTTCTGATGTCCTTATGCAAAGTGCAAGTAGTAGCTTTGTGTGCACACGTTCGTCCCTGAAGCCTTCATGCCTCCTGATGGTGCTTTTCCCTCTGCCTTGATGCAGGTCTGGTTCTCAGTGCCAGCATTTTAGATAGAGACCTTTTACTTTTCCCGACTGGAACCTGGCTTTGTGCTACCACCAGTATGCTTTTTTTATCTATCTCAACTTAAGAACGTGTCATATTACATCACCTGGCAGAAGAGCTCTCATTCCTCTCTACCTGTTCACGGGTGATGCCACCTTCTCATTGTGATTGAATTGATCCCCCTGTCTCTGAAGTCCACGAACATAATCAGGATTTATTTAATATCCCCAATTAGGATAAAAGGGGCAGAGGCATCTTGGAATCCTCCTGTCAAACCACCAAGATCATCAGGGTCTTTCTTTGTTTTCATATCTGTTAACATCCCTAAAAAATTCCAGAGACTCGGGTTTCTAAGAGATGGACTTCTGGGAGTGGTGAGTAATTCAGAGAACATACAGACAAGCCACTCGAACCCATCAAGGTTAAGTCTGCCATGGAACACTACAAGTCTTGTGCAAACCTCTCTCAACTCCGGGAATTCTAGTATCTTGTGCTCATGAAGATTGGATTGGGTATTTGGCCAGGGAACTGAGGAATACATCATCTCTGCTCCATCAGTCATCCCTTCCTACAAAGTCCCAAGGGACATACATACTGAAGTCATGCTTTTCCAAGTTTACTGTGCATATGAAACTTGCAGGGATCTTGCTAACGTATGGATTCTATTCAGTAGATTGGGGTAAGACTTGAGACTCTGCATTTCTAACAAGTTCCTAGGAGACGCTGATGCTTCTGGCCCATGGACCACCCTCTGAGGAGCAAAAGGCTAGACGGCGAAGAGTCAGCAAAGGAATATTTTTATTATTTGCTGGAGCTTTGGCCCCAAACTCTGTTACTTCCTCTAATGAGGTGGACTTTGCAGTAGGGAGGACTTCTTTTTCCAAGAGAAGCCTGTTGTTTCTATCGGGGCATCAGTCTGGTTCTTTTTTTTTTTTTTAATTTTATGGAAGTACAGTTGATTTACAATGTTGTGTTTAATTTCTGCTGTACAGCGAAGTGACTCAGTTATACATATTTATATTCTTTTTCATATTCTTTTCCATGTTGGTTTATCATAGGATATTGAACATAGTTCCCTGCGCTATGTAGTAGGCCCTTATTGCTTACCCATCCTATATATAATAGTTTGCATCTGCTAATCTCAAACTTACCTCACCCTGCTCCCCCCCACTGCCAGCCCTGGGCAACCACAAGTCTGCTCTCTATATCTGTGAGTCTGTTTCTGTTTCATAGATATGTTCGTTTGTGTCGTATTTTAGATTCCACATATAAGCGATACCATATGATATTTGTCTTTCTCTTTCTGACTTACTTCGCTTAGTATGTTAATCTCTATGTCCATCCATGTTGCAGTCTGGTTCTTATTTGGCTTTCTTAGGGGTGAAGAGCTGCGAAGGACACATCTTCCCAAGCTGGAGAAGGTTTTGAGCCATGTCTTACCTTAATGGCTGTAGACAAGGAAGGGGGTCAAAGAGGCAGTGAAGGGAAACCAAGAGGGAAATGACTGGAAATCCCTCCAAGCAGCAGCAAACACAATGCCTTTCCTTGACATTCAAGGATCCTGGTCTTTGTGGGCCTTGCCTTCACCTCTCCTTCTGGAACACTAAAGACTCTACTATCTGCCCCTTAATATCACCAGTCCATAGCAGTGCTTCTTTTTGGTGGTGGGGGAGATATGGGGATAAAAGAACTCACTCTTCCTTTGCATTCTGTTCTTTCCACCTAGGATGGCTCTGTGTACACCTCTCCAGTAGATATAGATGCCAGATGATCTACACTGAACTAATGTAGTCCTACCCAGTCTCCAGTCACAGACTCCACAGAGCTCTCTTTCTGCTTGTAGAAACCATTAAATCCCGTGACTCTGAAACTTTTCTAACTAAAGTCCACTTACGCACAAGACCTGTGACTCACCTGCCAAATCTATCCCTACTTTCTAGAGGTGAGGTATCATAACAATGAGATGTTACTCTTCAAAGTGATTCTTGGCCTTTATTTTCTTTGGTAATGAGATGTACATCTTCTTCAGCAAGCACTCAGAGCCATGTATGAATTCAGTTTGATCCATGACTTTTCTCTTCATTTCCTGCTACTGACCTTGCCCGCTTTTCTCCTTGCATAGGCCCATATTTCCTGGTGTCCTTTGCTGACTTATCCTCAGCTCCTGTATCTCCAAATGTTGGACTCAGTTGTATCTTCAGGTATCTTATCATATTCATGTCTTTAGGTGATCTCCTCTGGTCTCATGGCTTGAAATGCCATCTATACATTGTTGACACTCAAATTTATATTTCTAGTCTGTACCACTTTCCGGAAACGCAGAATTGAACACCTAACTGCCTAGTTAACCTCTCAGATATAAGATGCCAAAACCACCCACCTTCCCCACTCCTCAACTCTGGACATCTTCTTACCCCAAGCCTTCTCCATCATTTACTCAATTGCTCAGACCCAAAACTTAGGGAGTATCCTTGAACCTTTTTATCTTTTTTTTTTTTTTTTAAATGTATTTATTTATTTTTGGCTGCGTTGGGTCTTTGTTTCTGTGCGAGGGCTTTCTCCAGTTGTGGTGAGCGGAGGACACTCTTCATCACGGTGCGCGGGCCTCTCACTGTCACGGCCTCTCCCGTTATGGAGCACAGGCTCCAGACGCGCAGGCTCAGTAGTTGTGGCTCACGGGCCCAGTCGCTCCGCGGCATGTGGGATCCTCCCAGACCAGGGCCCGAACCCGTGTCCCCTGCATCGGCAGGCAGACTCTCAACCACTGCGCCACCAGGGAACCCTGAACCTTTTTATCTTTACATCACTAATCCAGTCCACTAATTAGAACCATCTCCTCTACCTCCATAATATATCTTGACTTAGATCACTTCTCAGCATTTTCATAGCCATATCCCTATTCTAAGCTACTATCGTTTCTTGCTTGGAATATCATGATAGCCACCTCACTGGTATCCCATCTTCCACTTTTGCACCTCTGCGGTCCATCCTACATACAGCAGCCAGATACTATTACTCTTATGTTTGAAACTCCCTAATGACTTACCAATACACTTAAAATAGAATCCAAGCTAAAACCATTCTTGTAGAGCTCTACCTTATCAGGCTCCTTGCTATCTCATCCATATTGGCATATGAGTATGGAAGATGACTTCCTTCCTCACTGTAATCAGACCGATTTCCTCTGTCTGAACATATGAGTCAGCTATTGCTGTGTAATAAACTACCCCCAAACTCAGGAGCATAAAATGATAAACATTTATTCTCACTTTTATAGGACTCCAAGTTGAGTGAGTCAGCTGATCTAGTCTGAGCTTGGCTAGGAGGTTCTTCTTCAAGCTGAAAATCCAGCTGGTCTTGTCTCTTCACAGTAGTTTGAGCTCAATTCTGCTCCAGCTGTGATCATTATGGAACCCAGGATGAAGGGCCAGCACCTACTCAGGGCATGCTCTTCTTGTGGGCAAGGCAGAAACCCTGGGGGGCAGGCCAATCACACAGGCCCATTTTAAGCCTTTGCTCATGCCACATTTGCTTATACCCCATTGGCCAAAGCCAAGTCATATGTCCAGTCTCAACAGCAGGGGGCAGGGTAGTGTTTTCTGTCCACAGTGGGAGGAGGACAGGAATACATTTGGTGAATGACAGTCCAAACCATGATATACTCCAAACTTGTTCCTGCCTCAGAGCCTTTGTACTTGCTGTTCCCTCTGCATGGAATGCAGTTCACCTAGATCTTCATGAGCCTGCTTCTCATTATTCAGTTCTTAACTTACATGTTACTCCCTTAGAGAAGACTTTGAAGGTTCTTGATCTTGGCTAAAGTAACCTTCTCATTCCCTCTTTACCACATTACCCTGTTTTATCTTTTCCATCATACTTGATTGAGGCCTGGCATTGCCTTACTTACTTGTTTTGTTTGTTTATTGTCTATAATCCTCCAATAGCACATACAGTTTTGGAGGACAGGACCTTCTGTTGTTCACAGAAGGATTCTAATACCTGGAACAGAACTTGTTACATAATAGGTGCTCAATAAATATTTGGTTTGACCAGGCATCCAATTCTTATATGCCTTAAAGTCCAACTATTGAAAATCCTAGGCCTCAAACACTGTGGACACAAGAGTGCATCACCACACGTGGTAGGGTTAATCAAATGACCCCCTACAATCTATAATAGTAATTATGGAGCTTAATTAACATTAATTTATAAGCAGTCTTAACAGTAATTGAGAGCCACAATCAACTAAAGATAGCGCTAATGATGTTGATACCAATATATTCTTCCTGAAAACTGTGGGTCTTCCAACCATCTGCACATGTTCATACACCGTAGGAGATTGAATGTTGCCAGTAGGAGCATTGGATGTTGTCAAGTATTTAAGTCCTTAGTAGACTAGAAACACGCTAATTTTAGTTGACTGGTAACACATTACAGTAACCTAATTAGTATGTTGCTGGTAAGTAACCCTTAGCTGTCCATAAAAATAATTCTTTGAAATGATGGGCTATCTACTCATGAAATTTATAAAAGCACCTTTATTTCTTGGTCAAGTTTGAGACTCTTGAAGAGAATGCGAGTGGTGTACCCCTGGGCAGTGGGCCACATTTGAAGAGTTACTGATCTGGTGCAATGACATCATCTTCTGAATGAGGACATTGAGGCTCAAGGTTGGGAAAGGATTGTCCAAGAACACATGGGTAGTAATGGCTGAATCAAGAACTATTATTTCTGGTCACCTGACTCTGATCTCACGGTTCCTTCTGCTCTTCCATTCTGAACCTCCATGCAAAGTGAAAATGCCTTCACAAGGAATAAGATTTTCTTACCTATCTAGGGCCTATTCACTCTTAAGTATTTAACTCTGAATGGGCTGGTGAGGCAGGTCAGGGCAGGTATTATTCTATTTAATAGGTAAGGAAACTGAGATGTGAGGGGCCAGTCAGTAGCAGAGTTCCACTAGAATCCCTATCTCCTGAGTTAGGGAAGACTTCTCTGGTTATGTGGACTGTGGCTACAGGTCAAGGGTATCATTTGACAGTGTTAGTTGACAGAGAGTGAAGCACAGGGTCTGTAGGACCTTTGACCTTACTCCTAACAGTGGGCCATAGACTGAAGTTCTTTGAGAACCATCAGACAAAGGTCTCTAAGCTTCAAAAACTTTAAGGTGACATGGACTAGTGGAAAGATGTGATTTGGAGTCAGATTTGGGTTCAAATCCTGCTGTCTACTTACTAGGTCAGTGGTCTTGGGCAACCAGTCTGACCTCAAACTCCTCATCTGCAAAGTGGGGGGACATTGACAGCCTTCCCCTTTTAGGTGTGTAGTAAGGAATCAAAGCATGTGGCCCATAGTGGACACTCAGTAGTGATGATGATTATTTAAAGTTGTATTGAGCATTGCCCTTTTGCGATTCTATCACATTTGCTGAGTGGGACTTTCATATAATGTGAAATTTTATTTACATCATGTATCCTAGATCATTTTAAGGTCTGTTTTCTTGATCCGTTCACCATTCTTTACCAATTATTTACTTCTTTGTGGTGGTTTGGTAAATGGAAATTTAAGACGTGTAAGACATACAGCCTCCACGGAGCTTTGTTCCTGGTTATACACGATATACTCTGAAAGCTGGAAAGACCTTGAAACGACTTTGACCTATCCCCATGACTGAAGTTTAACACCATGCTCACCCCGTACCAGGCTGATAAAACCCTGTCCTTTTCTTTGCCTTCTGATGAAGTCTCCGGTGACGACTCCTTTTTTTATGTAATATTTAGTTTTTTGAAATTTATTTATTTATTTATTTTTGGCTGTGTTGGGTCTTCATTGCTGCGCTCGGGCTTTCTCTAGTTGAGGTGAGCGGGGGCCCCTCTTCGTTGCGGTGCGCGGGCTTCTCATTGCGGCGGCTTCTCTTGTTGCGGAGCATGGGCTCTAGGCTCGTGAGCTGCGGAAGTTGTGGCA
This sequence comes from Pseudorca crassidens, assembly GCF_039906515.1. NCBI lineage: Eukaryota > Metazoa > Chordata > Mammalia > Artiodactyla > Delphinidae > Pseudorca > Pseudorca crassidens. The sequence goes on along the minus strand of NC_090304.1, from coordinate 35,807,661 downwards.
CGCAGGCTCAGCAGTTGTGGCTTGCGGGCTCCAGAGTGCAGGCTCAGTAGCTGTGGCGCACGGGCTTAGTTGCTCCGTGGCATGTGGGATCTTCCCGGACCAGGGCTCGAACCCGCGTCCCCCGCACTGGCAGGCGGACTCTTAACCACTTGCGCCACCAGAGAAGTCCCCACTGATGACTCTTGAGATAACTCATTGTTGGTCTTCTCCCCTTTAACTCAGAGATGTGTCTTGTTCACAATTACATGCCTGACTTCCTTCTTATAAAACACCTGGCATATGTAATAATAATTTTGTGGAACAACTGAATATTGTCTCAGAGTGACGGACAGTGCTGACCTGGAGTGCAGTTGAATATATTTAAATAGTGGGAAAAAGTTAAGTAGTCTGTGTGGGAAATGTACCTGCTTTGAACCTCTGTGTATAAAAAGATATTCTCATGTGGTCATGCATGTTTGGGAATATTTTATATGATATATTAGTAGAAATAAAATGTCTTTTGAAATAAGCATATAAACATACATTGATTGATTCAGCGAGAAGAATGTGTCTCGATCAGCAAGATACTAGGAAGTCTAGGCATGATGGGAAGCAAGAGCTGTTTGGTTTGGCATCTTTTCATTTAAAAGGGAGGAAGGACTTGAGATGGAGTTTGGAAGGCATCTATGCAGAGGACAATGCCTGAGATCCTATGATAATGTTCAGATGAGAGTGATCTGGATATCAGAGGAGAAGTCGAGTTTGTGAGCTTCAGACCTGGATCCTGTCAGCTCTGTGTGGTTTCTCTTGCTTGTGTGGTTGGGACCTGCATGTCAGTAACCCATATGCCCTCACCTGGCCTGTCTGTTGGCATCACTGTGTGAAAGAAAGGTGGGTCTGGGGGTGGAGTTTATATTCTTAGTGAATTTCCTGACCGGTCAGATTGCTAAGCACGAATTGCTCTGCATACCCTGGCCATAGCCAAAGATGGTTGAGCTTGTGCCAGAGTTAGGGCTACAGTGTGTCAGTCTACGCGCAAATCCTTCGTTCCACGGCCAAAGTTTTCTCCTTCCTGCCTATCCACAGTGGAGTTAGAACACCAGTGTTCCTTCAGTGCCTTCCCATCACCTTGGGATGTGTGACATGGCCTCGTCTAGATGCGCGACTGTGTCTTACCACCCTCTTTGCTCTCTGTACTCCAGTCACGTTGCTGTGTCAGTTTCTCGAATGCTGCGTATTTCCTCATGCTCTTGTGTAAGTTTTGGATATTTTGCCTGCAAGTAAGTGATCGTTCACACTCATCTGGCTTAAGTAACAAGGAAGCTTTACGTATTATCTCATGTAATAAGAAGTCCTAAAGAAGAGAAGCTCTAGGTTCAGTAGATCGGCAGGCGGACTCTGAACCACTGCGCCACCAGGGGAGCCCTGTATGCAGTCTTTGTATCTGGTTTCATTTTGCTCAACATAATATTTTTGAGATTCAGCCATGTTGTTGCATGTATCAGTGTTTCATTTTTACTGCCAATTAGTCTTCCATTGTATGAATATATTTTAATTTCTTTTGGGTAAACATCTAGGAGTGGACTTTCTGGGTCAGAGGGCCAGTGTAAATTTATAAGAAACTACCAAAGAGTCCTCCAAAGTGGTTGTTCATTTTGCTATCCCATCAACGGAGTGTGAGAGTTAAGGTGCTCTACATCCTCGCCAATATTTGATATTATTAGTCCCTTTAATTTTAGTCATTCTGACGTGTATTTAGCAATACCTTATTGTGGTTTTAATTTGCATTTCCCTGATGACTAACTATGTTGAGCATCTTTTCGTGTGTGTGTGTGTGTGTGTTTCCCCATTCCTATATCTTTGTGAAGGGTCTGTTACAGTCTTTTACCTGTTACTATTTTTTTTCCTTTTAATTATTGCTTTATGGGAGTTCTTTACATATTCTGGCTACAAGCTTTTTGTCAGAAACATGCATTGCAAATATTTTTCTCCCAGTCTCTGACTTATCTATTCATATTCTACTGGTGTTTTCATGAGCAGAAATTTTAAATTTTGATGAAGTCCAATATATAATCTTTTTTCTTTTGTGGTTAGCTTTTTGTATGTTGTCTAAGAAATCTTTGACTACACTATAAAGTTATGAAAAAATTTTATCTTCCAGAAACTTTATGGTTCTAACTTTTATGTTTAGGTCTATGATGCATCTTGAATTAATTTTTGTGTGTGGTATTAGATAAAAGTTGAGACTCATTTTTTAATATACATATATCCAGATCTTCTGGCACCATTTGTTAAAAAGACTTTTCCTATTTCATTGACTTGGTGACTCTGTAAAAAAAATCATGTGATCGTGTTCTCTATTCTTTTCTCACTGATCTGTAGCTTTATTTTTACACTGATACCACATTCTTTTGATCACTGCAGCTTTATAGTAAGTCTTGAAATCAGATAGTGTAGTAGTTCCAGCTTTGGTCTTTTTTCATGATTGCTTGGTAATTCTAGATCCTTTCAAGTTAAATTTACATTTTAGCATCAGCTTTTCAATTTCTTCAAAAAATTCTACTGAGATTTTGATATGTTTTATATTAAATCTGTGTATCAATTTGGGACAGTGTGCATCTTAAAAATATTGAGTCAACCAATGAACACTATATATCTCTCCAGCAATTTAGGCTTTTAAAAATATCTCTCAGCATTATTTTGTAGTTCTTAGTGTAGAGGTGTTGCACATCTTTCATTGGATATATTCTTTGATGTTAGATTTTTAAAAGCTATTTAAAATGTAATACCATTTAACTTTCATTTTTAATTGTTGCTATTTTGTAGAATTGAATTAACTTTTATATATTGATCATTTATCTTGAGACCTCGGTAGATCCACTTATTTGTTCTGGTAGTTTTTTTTTTTTTCCTTTCATATACTCTATGAGGTTTTCTTCATTTACAATGATGTCATCTGTTAATGATGGCAGTTTTACTTCTTTCTTTCTAATCTTTTGTCTTTCATTTCTTTTCTTGCCTTATTGCACTGTTTAGGACTTCCAGTACAATGCTGAGTGGAAGTGATGCAGAACATTTTTGTCCCTATTTTAGAGGGAAAGCATTCAATGCTTCACCATTAAACATGATGTTACCTGTAGGGCTTTTTTCTGGGGTACATGCCCTGTATCAAAATGAGGAAGTTGTCATCTATTCTTAGGTTGCTAAGAGGTTTTTTGTTTTTTTTATTTTTTGAGGTATAATTGACATATAACATGATCTTGGTTTCCTTGTACCACATAATGATTTGATATTTGTACGTATTGAGGAATGATCACCACAACAAGTCTAGTTAACATCTGCCACCATACACAGTTACCTTTTTTTTTTTTTTTGTGGTTAGAACTTTTAAGGTCTACTTTGAGTTCTTTCCCCCCTATCATCATGAAAGCTTGTTGCATTTTGGTCAGGTGCTTTTCTTGCATCAATTGAGATGATCTGATGCCAACTCTAGCTTTAGTCAGCTTTGGGAGCACCCGTTCCAACAGCAGGAACTGTGGAAGGGCAAATATTTATAAACATCTCTTGTACAAATGGCAAAGAAAAACCTACTCTTCTTTGAGAATTTTGTCTATTAAATAAAGTTATAACTGGTGAGACCACAAAATTATTCTTTACCCTAATTATTGTCCTTTAAACAGAAAATTTCAGAGATATGTCTCATATACTAGAAATTACCGTGCTTTTAAAATCTTATCATTAACTATGTCTGGGAGAAGTAGAAGAGAAAGGTAGGAATGGGTACCATGCTTGGACTAGGTGGTGTGAGATTAACAGATGACACAGAAACACTTTCTTTCATTTGGCTCAATCTTTCCTTCTAGAGGAGTGATCTTAACATGGGACAGTGTGGAACAAACAGGAAGTGAAAGTCCAATTTAGTTACAAAATGGAAAGAGAACTTCAAAGTGCTTTAAACAAGTTCTAGCCCTGAGGCTCAGATGAATCTCATCCAGAGAAATAGGATGGACTTAGTTTTGATCATCCAACCTCTGTCTTATAATCTTAGGGAAATCATGGGAAATGAGGGAGGAGATGAAGGGCTGGATATTTATCCTTTATAATTATTATTTTTTAAAGGGGAAATTCTGGGTTCCAGAAAGCATAGCCTAGTGATCTTAATATCTCTTCTTGGCAAATTTTTTAATATCTCTTCTTGGCAGATTTCTTTCTTAATTAAACATATGGGAACATTAGAAGAGAAATTGTTGACTCCCCTGGAGCTGGTTCAAGAATCCATTCAAGTGTCACCTTTCTTTGATGGCTTCGTGGACCCTAAAAGGCAGAATCAATTCAGTTTGGTCTTTGTGCTCCTACATTAATTATACTTGACTCTGGCCCTGACCACATATTTTCTCATAATTTGTGTCTTTAGCTGTCTGTGTCCTTCACTAAACTACCTTTCTAAAGGCCAGAACCAAGTTTATTCTCAGTTATATCCCTGAGTTTAGCAAGTGCCTTAAATGTAAAGGCACATACTAAATGTTTGTGTGATAAATGAAATGATAGGACTTGCCAAACTCATATTTTTGAAAGAATATTATGTACCAGCCAAGCTCTTTTACTTGTAATAGATCAACAGACAACTAAAATGGCTTAAGTAAAAAGGAGAAATTTAATTGGCTTGTGTAACCAAAGTTAGGGATAGAAGTGGCTTGAGTCCTCATAGATTAAGGTACTCTAATGATGTCATCATGACTTAATTTCACTTTCTCTTCGTTTTTTAGCTCTGCTGTTTGGGGCTGGTTATTTGCAGACAGGCTTCTCCCGTGGGGAGCAAGGTTGCCCCTAGGATCTCAGGCTTATATCATATTCTCTCCAGAATGTCAGTGGAAAGATGCCTCTTTTTTGTCAAGAAGTAAAACAAAAACTTTGGAACTGTCTTATAGGGCTGTCATTGGTCATATACCCATCCCTGAGCCAAATACTGTGCTCAGAAGGATAGATGATGCTGATTGGTCAGGCTGGGTCATATGTCCACCCATGGAGTTGAGGGGTGGAGTCAAGACCTGAACCCAGTAGACTGAAAGTGAGTGAGTGGTGGATCTCCAAAGGAAGACAATGGTGTAGTTACAGAAAAGGAGGGAAAGTGCGTAATGAACAGGGAAAAAACCTCAAATACCTCTGGGTTCTCAACCAGTTCATCCATTGTTATCTCATACACAAGTATACTTTGATTTCAGTGGGGCCTTAAGCACAGTCTCTCAGGATGCTCTTTGGGCATGATGGTTAAATGTGAGCTCGTTGATAATACAGTTCGGTGGATTTATAGTTGGTTGAACAAACATATCCTAAATGTGTTGATTCATGAATTGATGTTGACAGGAAGGGTGGTCCCCAGGGCCATGCTGTCTGATTTTGCACGTAATCCTCTCTGGGCTGGCACTTTTCAGCAGCAACTTGGAAGAAGACGATCATAGGTATGCTTATCAGACCTTTGGGTTGACAGCTCCTGGAATTTTGGGTTTCCCAATCTGGTAAAGTTGCAGAAAACCTTTAGGAAATGATGCAGAGTCTTCAGCTTTTTATTTTTGCCAAGTAAGGATGCAAATATGTTAACTATCATCTATTCATTTCACCAATATTTTATGGAGAAAAGATATTTTAATATCAAAAAAGGGAGGAAGAACGTGATCTTACAGAAAAAGAAAGCGCTTCCCCCAAAAGGACAATTGGCTTCCTTATAGTGACATTAAAAGAAAATAATAAAATGGGTATAACACAAATGATTGCAACGTAAAAAGTCAATTTTCCAAATTACAACGAGTCTGATTTCTGTAATTTTCTCCCTTATAGATTTGGCATTTTGGAGATTTATATTTGACAGTACATCACAGCACAGAGCTTTAATGTCAGCCTAGGGACCAGATTAGTTTTTAGACTTAGTGGAAAGTTCAGATTCACATAACTCTGCTGACACAAATAAAAGAATGACACTCTTAATGCTATTTCACTCGATTCAGACATTTTACGTTATACCAAGAGAGGATAGGAAACAACTCACCCACCTACCCACCTACAGGCCATATACGTGCACATCTCTGGCCTGACATGCCTCAGCCATTTCTGCTGCCTACTTTTCCCCACAGGGCAGGGAAGAAGCTCTGTGGTTTCTGGTAGTGAGGTGTGCAGGAATGATGGTGGGGGACTCGGGAGTGGTTATGGGGAGCGCTGTCACCTAGAGGGCTGCCCTCACCTGGTGTGCTCAGGCAAAGGCCCTGAGCATCTTGAGTGAAGCAGGCAGGAAAGCAGCTGAGAGGAATGCTGAAATCAAACCCTCCTTCACCCACCCGCAACCAACCCAAAGTCTGTTCAAGTCCCCTATTCCACAGCTGTTGCTGGAGGTGATGAAGAGCTGGGAGAAATAGCTCCTTCACTGAATGTCAGGATCAAGGTTCTCAGTATCCCCGTGAGCAAGAACCAGGAACCGAAACTGACAGGATGGAATTTCATAGGGATTAGTACAAAGTTCTTCCCAGTGGTTCAACTGCACAAGAGCAAGCCTACCTTGAGAGCAGTTTAGGAGAAAAAGACCTGTTTTGTAAAAAATTTATTATTATTATTTTTTTTGCGGTACGCGGGCCTCTCACTGTTGTGGCCTCTTCCGTTGCGGAGCACAGGCTCTGGATGCGCAGGCTCAGCGGCCATGGCTCATGGGCCCAGCCGCTCCGCGGCATGTGGGATCTTCCTGGACCGGGACACGAACCCGCATCCCCTGCATCGGCAGGTGGACTCTCAACCACTGCGCCACCAGGGAAGCCCAACGTGGGGTTTTTAATGGACTCAAGTTCAGTATGAGCCAAAAGAACCTATGCCATCAGTCTTTGACCACCTTAATGGGAACATAATGTCCAGATCATTCTAATGACTTCATCTGAATGTAATTACTTCCCAAAGGTCCCCCCTTCCAAGTACCATCACACTGGGGGTTAGGACTTCAGCACAGAATTTATGGGAGGGAACACCATTTAGTCCATAACACATACCTATCACTTTCCTTCCCAAACAGCCCCTCATTCTGATTTCCCCTCATACCATTGCTAATCTTTCTTTTCTCTAGTCTGCACTCCAAGCTGTGGCCAGCAGCATTCTCCCATAGGACCTGTTCAGAATGCGGTGCCCTGTTTAGAATGTGGCCTGATGAATCCAAACTCCTTAGCATGACATTTGAGACCTTCCACCAATCTGGCTCCAACCCATCTTTCTGTTCTCATCTCCCACCACATCACATTCCTGATTCTAAGATCTGTCCATCCTACAGCTGATCCTTGAGAGTGTGTTGCCCTTTCCTGATGGAAGTCTGTGCTTTTGGTGTTTCATCAGCCAGAGATGCCTCTGTCTCCGTTTCAGCCTCTTTAACTTCTTTCATGTGTATCACATTTTTTCTTGACCCATCCTGGATGACCTCAGACTTAAATGGGTTCTTTCTCCTGGAGGATACGGTATATTTCTTACCATTGTCTTTAATCCACATTTTATTCTGCCTTATTTTGTAGCTTGTTCATCTCTCTATCTCCTCTGTTAGGGTGTAAGCTTCCTGAGGGCAGGGGCTCTGGTCATTCATGTTCTATTCTCCCCCAGGGCTTTGCATACAAGTGGTTGCATACACCAACCTCTTGACAAGCTCAAGAGGTTTTAGGTTTATTCTGTGGAGAAGGAAAGGGCACAAGTAGGACCAACCAGTTGAAAGTTCTTTATTTTGATTTAATCTACAGAGAGACATTTTGAATTAGGTCTGATCAATAATGGAGAGGGTTTGTCAGGAGGTGGTGAGTGTCTGTCCCTGAAAGTATTCAGACAAAAGCCAGGAAGACCATCTCTCAGAGATATTAGAGAGAGAATGCCTGAATTAGTGGGAGGTTGGGTTAGGGGTCCTCCCAGGCAGGGTTTCTCAGTCTTGGCACTGGTACCATTTGGGGCTGGATAATTCTTTGCTGTGAGGGCTGTGCTGTGCATTGTAGGGTGTTTAGCAGTATCCCTGTCCTCTAACCACTAGGTACCAGTATTACCGCGTATGGCTGCCAGGTTGTGACAACCAAAAATGTCTCCAGACATTACCAAATGTCCCCTGGGGGCAAAATCACCCCAGTTGAGGATCGCTGTTTTAGGGTCCCTTCTATCAGTGAGAATCTGTGAATGTTTTTGTTTTTCTGTGTAACAAATCTGCCAAAATCATTGCAAATTCTGTGGGTTGGGAGAGCAAAAGGGAAGGATGGAGAAGGAACAGATCTTTATGGAGTCTACCATATTCCATGACAATCTTGGAGGTGGGGCGTTTTACTTTTATTTTACAAATGAGGAACCTAAGACTCAGAAAAGTCCTTCAGCTGTTGAATAGCATAGTTGGGGCTCAATGTGGGCTTGCCTCACAAACTCTGTCTTCTTCCCCCGCCTCCCCCGCTTGCTGTTACCTAAGTGTGTTTCTCATTGCCTTTAAACTCGACTCTTACGTTAACCTACCTCCTTTTGTGAGCCTCACATTTAAAGTCTGAGGGTGTTTCAGTACAGTTGTCCCTTTGTATCCGCAGGTTTCGCATCTGCAGATTGAAACAACCACAGATCAAAAATATTTGGAAAAGAAAAAAATTCTAGAAAGTTCCAAAAAGGAAAATTTAAAGTCTGTGCTGTGGCAACTATTTACATAGGGTTTACATTGTATTATGTATTATAAGTTGTCTAGAGATGATTTAAAGTGTATGGGAGTATGTGTGTACGTTATATGCAAATACTACACCATTTTACATAAGGGGACTTGAGCATCCCTAGATTTTGTTATCTGAAGGGGTCCTGGAACCAATTCCCCATGGATACCAAGGAACTACTGTATTTACTTCTTGTAAGTTTCCGCAGAGCTTTCGCTCAGTGCTCCCCAATAGGGCTGACCTAGAGCCTCGTGGAAGAAGCCCACGTTGTGATGCCTTGGCACGGATGCCCTTACTTAACGCTGCTCATGGCTTGTTCTCCCCCTTCACCAACTTTATCAAGATACAATTAATATGTAACATTGTGTAAGTTTAAGGTGTAGAACATGATGATTTGCTATATGTATCTATATATTGTGAAACGATTACCACAACAATGTTAGTTAGTACCCATTACCTCACATAATTACCATTTTGGTGTCTGTGTGGTGAGAGCATTTTAGGTCTCTCTTAGCAAGCAGATCTTAGAAGTTCTCATCACAAGAAAAGTTTATAACTATGTATGGTGATGGATATTTTTGTGGTGATTGTTTCATGATACCTACAAATGTCAAATCATTATGTTGTGTACCTGCGATGAATATAATGTTCTATGTCAATTATATCTCAATAAAAAAGATCTACTCTTTTAGCAACTCTCAAGTATATAATACAGTTTTGTTAACTACAGTCACCATGCTGTACATTAGATCCCCAGAACTTATTCATCTAACAACTGGAAGTATGTATCCTTTGACCAACATCTCCTCATTTCTTCCACCTCCCAGCCCCTAGCAACCAACGTTCTCCTCTCTGTTTCTATGAGTTTATTTTTTTTAGATTCCACGTATAAGTGAAATCATACAGTATTTGTTTTTCTCTGTCTGACTTATTTCTCTTAACATAGTGCCCTCAAGTTTCATCCATGTTGTTGCAAATGGCAGGATTTTCTTCCTTTTTATGGCTGAATAGTATTTCAATGATATAATAATATTATTATATAATATAATAATAATATATATATATACCGCATTTTCTTTCCTTTTTTTTTTTAAGTGAGCAATGTTTATTGAGCCTCTATTATTATAGTCCTGGGAGGTGATTTACAGGAAAATAGACATGGTCCTATATCAGGAGGTTATGTGTGAAGACTCTGGAGAAGTTTTTATAATGATAAGAATAAAAAGTACTATTTTTTTGAGGGATTTCTACTTTATAGGATTATTGTGAGGATTACATGAGAAACTTTTACTCCCTCCCCACTTTTGTACAGATATAGAAACTAAGCCTTAGCAAGGTCAAATGGAGACAAACTCAGATTGAATGTTTCCACTATCCTGGTGCTCTGTCAGCATCATATTGTACAGTTGAGCAGGTTGTTCAGTGCTCAGAGGTGCCTGGCTGAGAGTGGAAGTTATACCACATTTTCTTTATTCATTCATTTGCTGATGGACACAGGTTGTTTCCGTATCTTGGCTATTGTGAACAATACTGCAGTGCACATAGGGGTGTGGATATTGCTTGAGGTAGTGATTTCATTTCCTTTGGATATATACTCAGAAGTGGGATTGCTGGAACACATGGTAGTTTTATTTTTAATTTTTTGAGGAACCTCCATACTGTTTTCCATAGTGGTTGTATCAATTTACATTCCCAACAACAGTGCACAAGGGTTCTCTTGTTTCCATGTTTTCACCAACACTTGTTATCTCTTGTCTTTTTGATAATAGCTCTAATGGCTTGTTTTAAGGGAGACTTAAATGTCACCAGGATTCACAAACCTGTGAATACCAATGGAACCCCACGGTATTCATAATAACCACAAAAACATCTATTCTCGCTCCATTCTGCCCAAGAAGAACCTAGTTTTCTGTGCACCATCTCAGGAACCCCAGGTCTTTCTGGGGTCCCTTATAGGACACCTCACCACTCAGTCTGACAGCTTCATCCACCACTGGGCATGTTTTTTTTTTGTTTTGTTTTTGTTTTTTGCGGTACGCGGGCCTCTTACTGCTGTGGCCTCTCCCGTTGTGGAGCACAGGCTCCGGACGCGCAGGCTCAGCGGCCATGGCTCACGGGCCCAGCCGCTCCGTGGCACGTGGGATCCTCTAGGACCGGGACACGAACCCGCGTCCCCTGCATCGGCAGGCGGACCCTCAACCACTGCGCCACTGGGGAAGCCCTGGGCATGTTTTTTTTTTCTCAACTCTGGCCAATTCAGGAGTCTGCTGGGAGAAGGTTCATTATTGCCAGGACTGTTAGAATCTCTTATGAATCACTACTTCTGTCCAGGGTGCTGTGCCCAGTGGACCCCAGGGATGCCGGTCTTCAGGGATGCAGAAGGCACTTGCTCCATTTGAAGACAGAGCTATCCTCCCTACTTTGGCTTGGGACCCAGCCCCTTGGAGGAACAGAGCATTCCTAGCTTTAAGTAGGAGAAGGACTCTTATTCCAATTACTCCACACTTTGTTTCCTGGCCCCCAGTTATCCCTGCTTTGCCTAGACCCCACAGAATCTCTCAAGAAAAGACTCCGTCTCCTCTGAGCTCTTATCCCTCTAGATATAGAAGCTCAAACCCTGCCCAAAGGCTGGGCTGGGGAGGGAGCAGACATCATTCTCTACCTGCATCCTCACAGAAAAAAGGAATCCTTCTTTTTTCCACCCCAGTTGCCAAACGAAAGTCCCAGAACATATAGCGGCTCTATGGTTTAGTGCGGGGAGGGAGCTTGCCTATACTTACAGCACCTGAGTCTCCACTCAGCCAGCCATGATGCCCTCTTACACAGAGGAAAGAGGAGGTCTAACACTCGAACTGGGAAATGCCAATATTTCCTGTACCATCAGTGAAAGGTTTAGGCTGGAGTACATGTAACTGTAATGCTCTCACGTGTGTTTGTTTCATCCTTTTGATTGGTTTGACTAGTGTGGCCGGTTTCATTCTCTGCTACTCAGGATCTGTCTAGGACACCACAGATAGCTGCATGTAGGGTTATGATTGGAGAGCCCTGGAAACATTTGGGTACACACTGGTGTTGGCACACATGTGGATGGGTCTCATGTCCCAGATCGTGAGTCCCTAGACTTGATCCGGGACAAGTGGACCTAATGAGCGCTGTCCTTCCTCTGCCCTCATAGGCCTGGGTGGGAGAAGAAGGGAGATGGGGTGTGGAAGGTAACACCCAGCCAATGGGGGAGAGAGGGAGTGACCGACTAGGGCCCATGGTGCTAGGAGTCAGCTCCCAGATCTATCGAGCAAGACCTTGAGATTTGCCACTTGAGATCCTGTGACTTAAAAACAAGATTTCTTAGGATTTCAGGCAGCATTGTTATTGGTATACATGCGGCTGATTTGGTCATCTTTTTATCTTCGTTTCTTTTTGCCCCTAAACCTGAACTTTGATGTCTAATCCCATTTGACAGTGTCTTTTAAAGATTTAAATGCTGCTGCCAGATTTCCCAGCCCTATTTGGCCTCTTTGAAATATTGGGTCTGAAAGAAGGAAGGCTCAGCCCGGCACCTACAAACGGCAGCCCCTCAAGAGTGCCAAACGGTGCTACTGTGCCTTGCGCCGAGGGAATAAAACTTAGCTTTTCCTCATGAGCATTCAAGCTGCTACCTTATTTTTCTGCCAGAGATTCAGACTCATCTTGCTGTCCACACTGCAAGCATGTCTGGCATGTGAGTGTGTGTGTGTGGGTGTATTTGTCATCAGCACCTAACCACCTTTGCATTCCCTGATGTCATGAAGTGTCAGTCGATGGCAAGATGCCGTTTAATGCAACATGGCATTAGGTAAGACAATGTGACTAAAGTCATCTCGGAAACTACAGCCTCGATGTAGTCGCCATTCACTGGGCTTCAGAATGGTTCTCATGGGTAGTAAAAGTCACAGTTCAAGACTACCTGGTGTCTTGGAGGAAGTGAGTGAAGATGAAAAAAAAACGTACGAGTTTACAATTTCCCCAAATAGGCATCACTGTGCACCTGCGAAGTACACACAAGAAAACAACAACATATGCTGAAGCTTTTGCATTCTGGTTTTCCTGATGATGCCGGGTTTCATTTTCTGGAGGAGTGTTAGAAATGTTTCCTAGCCTCAGCTTAATCTTAAATGTGCTTGTCATGTCCCACAGACAAACCCATAAGTTGGGAAGTTTGGCAAATTGCTCATCCAGGAGGTCTACATCTTGGTTCTTCAAGTTCTAGGCAAGCAGTGACTTTAAACTGTCTTTTTGCTCTTACATATTTTGAAACAAACTCTGGGGCAAAAATGTATTGGGGAGGAAACTTGGAAGCCAGCTGGTTTTCTATGTGTGATAGAACAAGATGCTCAGAGATTCGTTTGAAAAAAATGAAACCTCGAAACTTGAAGTCTGATGTCCCTGGGGCCATATGATAAATGCCAGTGGTTGTGCAAGTTCCTTTCCTTTCTTTTTCACATATATTTCTTTGAAAGACAGACCAGAGCCTGAACTTGGAAGGAACCTGGCAGCCTTTGCTGGGGAGAGGAAAATTCTCGAAAGAGAACGCTGTGGGTGATTTAAATATCTCTCCAGGTGAGTGCAATCACCTGAATGATGTTTAAGATGTAAAGTCACATACTTTGCCCACTAGTCTGTGGTTCTGAATGTGTCTCTTTGAGTATTGGCAGGAGGATTCTTAACCACTGTGCCACCAGGGAAGCCCCCTGAGTCACATTGTTTGATGTGCTGTTTCAAGTCAGTTTCATAGTGAGCAGAGCACCCTTTGGTTTTTTGATTTGTTCCCTAATTATCTAGAAATGTCCTCATTAAGAGAGAAAGTAAACACGGTTTCAGGTTCTGTGCTGAAGACAGGAATTGTCAGGTAGTGGGAGGGGGACCCGGGAGAAGGGAGAACCCACGTGTTTCTTCTTTGAGATAAAAGCCCATCCCAGAAACAAAGGCTGTTAGAATACAAAAGCTCTTTGTACACTGAGCACGTCTGCTGTTATGGATGAACCCTCTCCAATGGCTACTATCAAACTTGTCATATTTTATTCATGAGTTGTGGTGTGCCTGGATGAAATAAGAAAAGCAAAGCTCCAAATCAAAATTATTGCATAAAAAAGATAAAATAGTTATTATTGTGACATTTTGGAAGAATTCTTAAATCTCTCCAAGAATTCACTTGAAAAAGTTACACGGAACGGCTGGGTGTGCGGCATGTCATTTTGCTGGTCGGGGCTCCTGGGCTCAATTACATCTGGACCCACACTGACAGACTCTATGCCTATAGTGAATAAGAGCATAATTAAAGAAAGGGCGACAGCAGTGGTCGTCAGGCATCTTTTTTTTTTTGCAGTACACGGGCCTCTCACTGTTGTGGCCTCTCCCGTTGCGGAGCACAGGCTCCGGACGCGCAGGCTCAGTGGCCAGGGCTCACGGGCCCAGCCGCTCCGCGGCATGTGGGATCTTCCCGGACCGGGGCATGAACCCGTGTCCCCTGCATCGGCAGGCGGACGCTCAACCGCTGTGCCACCAGGGAAGCCCTGTCAGGCATCTTTGCATTTATCATTCTTACATTATTACTCTGTGGTTGATAAAATATGGCATTCTTGTTGTTTTATTTTTATCTTTTTTTTTAGAATGTGGTGTCTGGATTGTGTGGTATGCCTTGTATGGGGAGATTTGGGGGAATAGTGGCAGGAAAGTCCACTTAAAAGTATGCCTTAGGGCTTCCCTGGTGGCGCAGTGGTTGAGAATCCGCCTGCCAATGCAGGGGACACGGGTTCGATCCCTGGTCCGGGAAGATCCCACATGCTGCGGAGTAACTAAGCTCGTGTGCCACAACTACTGAGCCCGTGTGCCGCAACTACTGAAGCCCACGTGCCTAGAGCCCGTGCTCCACAATGAGAGAAGCCACTGCAATGAGAAGCCCGTGCACCGCAATGAAGAGTAGCCCCTGCTCGCCGCAACTAGAGAAAGCCCGCACGCAGCAACAAAGACCCAACACGGCCAAAAATAAAAAAAAAAAAGTATGCCTTACACCCATAGATGTTGTAGGACAGCAACAAAGAGTTTAGGAAAGAAGCTGTTGGTTTACATCATGAATTTGAAAAAGTAAGCTGAAGTGCTTTTGTAAAAAGACATGCCAATTTCACTGAAAAAAAAAAAAGAAAAAAGAGAAAAAGGCCCACTATTGCTCTAGTGGCTCTCTCTGCTGACACAGGGCTTGGGTGATCCCCATCTATTTCCTGATTTATCCGGAAATGCCTACCATCCCACTCTACCCTTATGCTCATGGCCTCCCCGTCTCTGGCCCAAATTAGTGATGGATTCATTGTAAGCTAACTTACTCAGGATTTATTTTCATCCTATGGTGTTCTCTCCACTTGTTCACACTGCCGGATTGTAAGTGACCTGAAAGCCAGTGAGAGAAAGCCTTGTCCACATAGTCTCCGTACGCGCCCAACTCGTGTGGTGTCGTCCAACCCCTGGCACTCAGACAGGGAAGAAAGTGACAGTGACGAACATTTTAAAAAACTGTTCATGTAGATGATTACATGTACATGTCATGTAGATTCTGTGATATAAGTATCATCATTATATTAGTCGCCATTTAATGGAGGAGAAACTGAGTTTCGGGGGGATTGAATGACCTGTCACTCGGATGCTAAGTGCCAGGACTGATGGTGGATCCAAGGTCTTCTGATCTCAAATTCCACTTCCACACAGGGCAGTGTTTCCCAACCTTTTCCATATCATGACACATGATTTTCAAATGGCTATATTTGTATATTACACTGGGGAAAAGACAAGGGGCTGTTTTCTTTTTTTTGCCTGAAGTACTCTTCCTGGCCACACCGAGGGCTGAGAGGATCCAAACCTCAGAGATACCTGTTACCAGAGCCGCAGCATCTGTGGAGAAGCACCTGAGTGAGCCAGAAAGGGCCTGGGAAGGCAGGGGATGGAGGTTTTGTGTGGAGCCTGGGTGTATGTAGAGTGTGTGGTATTAGCACATGTTAGAGCCATGCCGGGGACGGGTTGCGATCCCAGATGCATGGAGGGTCAGCCAGGTCATCGCTGAGTGTGTGCACCAGCGAGGGAATGCAGACAGCGGGTGACATTGTGCAGTGCCCTGTTATCTCCTCAATGCCACATTCACTGCATTGTTACCTGTGGGAATGTGGGCCCTGTTGCCAGATCATTTAATTTTTTACTGGAGGTCTGGATCTTTATATGAAAGCTGGGAATTTTTATACTATATCCCATTGATTCCAAGACACACACACATTCACATTTTTGTAGTTATGTAATAAACGGTCTTATGATCAATAGTGTCTCAAAGTCCTAATGGGTAGCTTTTGGTGTTCTTTGTAGGGTGTGTAAAATAACGGTGTATCTTGTAATCTGTGCCACCTTGGACTTGATGAAATGTGATGTGTAGGTTGGGAGAGCGGTGGAAGACACTGAAGGCTAAACTAACATGCTGGCGCTGCGCCTGGCCTGAGGCTGGTCACTTTATCACTTTGGACCTGGAGCCAGGACTCCGCACAGGACCCAGTTCTCAGCTGTGACTGCTTCTTACAATCACTTCGGATACTTAAACAAATAAATCCTGATGCCGTCTTCACCCCAGACTACTTTCCTGAGTCTCCGGGTGTGAGGTACCTTAAAGGAGAAGGCCCCCGTCTGCCTAGGCATTTATGAGCTGCAGGCATCAGTGGAAAGGAGAAACACAGGGTGACAGGTACTTAGGGCTTGGCAGAAGTTGCCCTGGCAATTGGCTTTTAACTGTATGTTTCATGCATAAGCTAGCCACAGCATCCTTTTTGATATTTCCTTTAAATCGAAGATCTCACCATGATTAGAAAGCTGCCCGACCCACTAGTGTGTGCTGGGGACAGGGCAAGCTTGGGAGCACAGCTTCCTGGACATCTGCTTTGTTTTTTAAAATTTTTAGTTTTGTTTTTTTAGTTGAAGTATAGTTGATCTATAATGTGTTAATTTCTACTGTACAGCAAAGAGATTTAGTTATACATATATTCTTTTTTTAATATTCTTTTCCATTATGGTTTCTCATAGGATATTGAATATAGTAATACACTAGGACCTTGTTGTTTATCCATTCTATATATAATACTTTGCATCTGCTAATCCCAACCTCTGACTCCATGTTTCCCCCAATCCCTTCCGCACTTGGCAACCACAGTCTGTTTTCTATGCTGGACTTTTGCTTTGAATCTCGCTTTTTTCCATGTGTAACTTTGGAATCCGTTCCCTCTTTGAGTGACTGGCTGGAGGACAATCTTTTTTTTAGAGCCCTTATCTTAAAGGTGCCTCTAAAGCTCATTTATATATTAATCAATCAGCAAGCATTAACTGGGAGTCTGCTGTGCTGCCGGGTGCCAGCCACTGTGCTGGGTCCTGTTTGCACAAGAGGAATGTGGAAGATGCTCTGCGCTTGGGGGCCCTTGGTCCAGGTGCAGGGATGAGAGAACCAGAAATAGATCGTATTCATTCATTCAAAAATGTTTATTGCACACCCATATGATGGGCACTGTTCTGGCTGTTAGAGATGTAGCGGAGAAAAGACAGAGTCTCTGGGTTCCTGAAACTTCGGTTCCAGCATTGATGGGGAATCACAGTGAACAAGTATACTCATAAATTAGTAACTATAGATAGCCATATAGACTCTGAAGGAAATAAAACAGCAATACCGAGGAGAGAAAGAAGGAGAGGAGAGACTTTAGATAGATAGGATTATTGGGGAAGGCTTCCTTGCAGAGGAGGTGTTTGATCTGATGCCTGAATGAAGAAGCCAGCCATGCAAAGATAATAGTATCATTCCTGATCACTTACATGATTAATGATGAACACTTTTTATGTGCTAGGCACTGTTTTAGATTCTTTATATTTGTTAACTAATTTCATCCTTAAAATAATCCATAATAGTTGTAACAGGGAGATGGGTATTATGAGCCCCATTTTACAGAAAGGAAAACAGAGGCACAGGGAGGTTAAATCATGTGGCCAAGGTTAGGTCCAGTAAGTGGCAAAGCTGAGAATTGAATTCAGGCTGTTTTGCTCCAGAGCTGACATTTTTGGAAGAGCTGGTACAAAAACCCTTGGATCAAACAAGTTTAAGGGGCACAAAGATGGCCAGTGTGGGTGGAAGTACCCGAGGAGGTCGGAGAGTGCGGCCAGGGCCAAAGTAAAAGCTTGGTCTTTGTTTCAGCCCCAGCAGCAACACCAAGCCACGCAGGGTCTTTCAGGCCATTGTAAGGAATTAGGGTCTTATTCCAATTGTGCTGGTCAGTGTGGTAGGTTGAGAAATGACCCTCCCCCACCCAAAGATATTCTGTCCTAATCCCCAGAACCTGTGACTGTGTTACTTTACATGATTAAAAACAACTTCGAAGATGTGATTAAGTTAAGCATCTTTTGGTGGGGAGGTGATCCTGCATTATCCAGGTGGGCCCAATGTAATCACAAGCGTCCTATAAGAGGGAAACAGGAAGTTCCGTCAGAGAGCGGGTGATGCAAAGATGGCGGCAGAGAGAGATTCTACGTTGCTACAAAGCTAAGTTGGAGGATTAGGAAGGGGACCTGAACCACGGAAAAGGCAAGGTAAATGGATTCTCCCAAAGAGCTTCTGGAGGGAAGGTGGTCCTGCCCGCATCTTAGTTTTGGTCCAGTGAAACCCATTTCAGCCTTCTGACCTCCAGAACCGTGGGATAATAAGTTCGTGTTGTTTTAAGCCACTAAGGTTGCAGTGATTTGTTATAGCAGCAACAGGAAACCAATACAGGCACCTGTTTGAGGGTTTAAAGTAAGGGGTCGACGGGATTGATATGATGTGATTTAAGTATGAAAAAGATTTCCTTGATTCTCCAATTGCTACATGAGAGAGAGAGAGAGAGTCAGAGAGGAGTGGGGAGAGGAGAGGAGGGGGAAAGAAACAAGTGGAAGCAAGCTGGCATTTGACAACTGCTGCAGTATTACAGTCAAGAGGATGGAGGGTCTCGGTGGTGATGGAGGTGGAGCTCAGGGCTTGCTGATGCACGGATGTACCCTGAGACACCCTGACAGAGAGCAGGCAGATGAGGGCATGAAGGAGCCTCAAGATGGCTGGAGAGGTGGGAGGAAACCCAGAAGAATGCAGTGTCCAAAAGACAGAGTGCCTCAGGGCTTCCCTGGTGGCGCAGTGGTTGAGAGTCCGCCTGCCGATGCAGGGGACACGGGTTCGTGCCCCGGTCCGGGAAGATCCCACATGCTGCGGAGTGGCTGGGCCCGTGAGCCATGGCCGCTGAGCCTGCGCGTCCGGAGCCTGTGCTCCGCAACGGGAGAGGCCACAACAGTGAGAGGCCCGCGTACCACAAAAAAAAAAAAACCAAAAAAACAAAAAAACAGAGTGCCTCAAAAAGGAGGGAGAGGACAACGGTTGGGAGGTTGCTGAGAGGTTAGTTAGGCCGAGGATAGAGAACTGACTATTGGATTTGGCAAGATGCAGAATGTAAGATGGGTCACAATGGGTGGTAGTGGTCAGTGTAGCTACAAATACTGGCTGGATGTCTCTGTCTAGACCAAGTCTGTCCTACTCACCGTGGCCCAGCGCCTGCCACAGAGAACACGCCCCGAGAATATGTTTGAGCGAATGATTGAATTTTGGAGTGAAGGGGGAAAGCACGCTGAACTGGGGGCTCCAGAGCTTCACGGAGCTAGAGGAATTGGGTTGGGTCTCGCGAGATGGGCAGGTTTTGCATCGGCATGGTGGCTGGAACTCCAGGTGGGAGGAGAGTTGAGATCCCATGCCCGTGGAGCTCCTCACCTGTGCCGGGCACTGCCCCAGGCACCACACGTGTTCTGCATTCCCAGGGCTCACCTGGGGCCCGAGAGAGCTCGCCAGAGGGTCAGCGAACAACCACTCGTGGTGGCAGAGGTTCAGGTGGTTTGTGGCTGAAAGAGTATCTGCAGGGACTTCCCCGGCGGTCCAGGGGTTAGGACGCTGTGCTCCCACTGCAGGGGGTGCGGGGTTTGATCCCTGGTCGGGCAGCTAAGATCCCACATGCAGTGGGGCATGGCCAAAAATTAAAAAAAAAAAAATCTTCTGGCTGAGTCAGATCATACCCAGGTAGAAAAGACTCCTTGGAAACCTACCGGGCACCCTTTGAGATGAATTAATCATAAAGACACTATTTAAAACACTGAAGGAGTAATTTACTGAAAACTGACTCAGCGTTGTTACCCTAGGACGTGCCAGAGCCAAATTATGTGTGGCAACAACGATCAAAGACCAATTTTCCCCCAAACCAACATGTTCATTTCTTTACAGAAGCCTCAGTAGGTAGGGCTTGTAATTTGAGCCCTTGGTTGTAGATCTTGTTTGGGAGGGTGGCCGCGGGAAATTGGTGGAGAAGGATCCAGTAGCCAGACGGCAATGGGCTTTGAATTCAGGCAAGCAGCATCTCCAGCGGTTCATTTTAAGGGTGACATTAAAGATTGTATTCTCATCCTAGTAAACATTAAGAGGTCAGTTTTCAAAGGAGCACAGCACGTCTGCCAGAATCCACACCCAGAGCCCCTTTCTGCACTCACCCCATTCTGCACTCACCCCACATTTCCTGGAGCTTCTGTTCACAGCCTGGAGTTTCAGGTGTTCAGAAAGCTTTACTGACCCTCCTCAGCACAGGGTCTGAAAGGCCTGTAATGACACTTTCCGGGAGCCAGGAAGCACACCCAGCGAGCATTGCAGATAGATGAATAGTGCGGGAGACCTCCCCAGCAGTGACTCTGGAACTAATGAGCTAACAAGGCATGTAATTAGATTAACACATGTGATCTTAGAGCTGATGATCTACTTTTTAGGACAGTGGAAATAAAGGAGCTGAAAAGAAAGCATTCCACTGAGGAGTTCCAAATTATTATCCCTTTGGAAATATTCAGGGCACTTGAAATAATAGAGCAGAGCACCTTCTCCAGTGGCCATGCCAGCAAGTATGGGCCCTGACAGGTGGTCAGTCTCAGGCTGGGGGTAGGGCGGTGCTGAGCCGAGAGGGTACCTCATTCATCACTTAGTTCTTGCTGTGTTACCTGGGACCGATGCTGCTTTATGATTTCTCTGTTGTGGAAAGGATTTCTTTTTCCCTCCTTTGCATAGCATAGTGAGACGTTCCCATATTACTTTCTTGGCATGTATAGTGACCGGGCCTGCCCTAACCTAATAGGCCAATTACTTCTGGAAGGACCTCCTGTAGCGTTCCTCTTTTTCCTTCAGCTTACTTGGAGAGAAAGAAATCGCACATTTGAGGTTTGCCAAGCTGCCTCCCTCTCCCCAGCTACAGACTTCTGCCATGCAGAGTCCCTACCCCCTCCACCCTGGAGTCATACCCCTCACCTCTGACCACTGGGACCCCAATAAAGCAGATTTTACCTCTGACCCTCCCCTCATTCCTTACTTCTCATTCATTCTTTCACCTCTGAGCTAATGCTACCCTGTTGGTCCCCAAGTGCTAAATTTGTGCAGTTTCTGGGGTGAAATCTCCGAGGCCACCAACATTGTTTCTCACTTGAGCTCCTGACGGCTTGCTAATTAATATGATTTTGGCCGTTGCAGCCTGTGTTGAAGTTGGACCACTTTCCCAGAGGTGGGAAGTCAGACACTCATCCACAAAACCAAGTAAATCACTCGTATGTGAGGGGGAAGACCTCAGATACATCAGGAGCATCTTCCTGTGGTTTGGCATCTAGCTTTGCGGGCTGTGGGCTTTTAAGAGCACTTCCTGGCCTCATGAACAGGGGTGCTTGGATTCCTGATAGAAGAGTTATGTGATTAAGATACCTCAAGTAAAACACACGCTTAGAGCTCTCTGCCTATCACCATGATGAGATGCCAGCTCTGTTGCGAAAGCTGGGAAAAGAAAGCGCTGTTTTCCATCAGGCGGAATACAGGCTTATCTGGAAGAGTGTCGCTTTCTGCTTGTAGATGCCACAACTATCTCTTTGCCCACAGAGCCACGGGAGCTTGCCTTTGAAACATTAGCTGTTCACCCTCGTAATTGCACCATCCTTTAATTTAATGAAAACCCATTAAACCGAAACAATAATTAAAATGAGACATCATCTCTGTAGGAGGTTTGCATATTAAAATCACTGCATTTCAATGCCAGCAGATTTTTATTCTTGAACAGTATTTGAAGCAACATGTAAAAATGATTTATAATGAATAATCATAAACTAGAGAGCTTGGCGGTTGAACATGATGCCTCACTGTTCACTATTGAATTTGAGTAGATGTGGCATGGTCAAGGCCAGTACAGCATTGAAAATGTCTCTCTTAAGCCTGAGAATTAGGCCTGTGCACAAAAGGGAAGTAATTATAATTAGGTTAGCCCACTGCTCCAAACTTTTCAAACAGGCTAGAGAGTGCATGTTCAATATATGGGGCGGTTTAGGGTTTTGGAGGAGCGATGCCCCTTAGATAGGGGAGACCTGGCATTGGAGTGCAGTGGAGAAGTTTAAAGGTTCTTCCTTGTCTGGGGATTAGGGAAGTCGTACAGAAATATACAGAAAGAGCTGGGAAGCTGGAGTCAGAAGACACATCTGTACTTGCTGGAGGTAGGATCTTGGGTGAGTCACTTAACTTGTACACACCAGAGATTCCTTATCTTTAAAGGGAGGTTATTAATGCCTACCTAGTGGTTATTATGAATATGAAATGTGGTCATGTGTGAACCCATTGGCAAATGTTAAAGCTCAGGCTTCCAGTGTGTAGATTTCTGAGCCACCTTTGCAAAGCGTCTCGGAAATGCTGTCCTAAAGAGGCCAGGGAAGGGGAAATACTTCTGGCGCACAAGCTATATGGTAGGCACACTCCATGTATTCATCACTCCTTACTGAGCCCTGCCACGTGGGTGGTATTACCACTGTGTTTACGCATGGGGCAACTCAAGGATGAAGGAAGGAAGCTGAGTTACCCAACCTCTCACAGAGGCTACATGGTGGAGCTGGCATTCAAACACCAGTTGGGCTGAGATGGGTGAACAGGGCAGAGGCGGTGGTGTGCCGTGATTGGCAGTACACAGATCTGAGTTTGAAATCCAGTGACGATACTTAACTCTTAACGATACTTAACGATACTTAACTCTTAACTTAAGAAACTTTCTAAGTTTCTTAACTCTTTGTGCCTCATTTATAAGATGGAGATAGCAATACTGACATCCCTGGGCTGCTGTGAGGATTAAATTAGGAAGTATATTTAAAGTCCTTAGCTCAACATCCAGCACACAGCAAAAATTCAAAGATGTTTGGATGTCGGTCGGTTGGCTGGACCTAGATTGGAGTACCTGGGAGCTCAATAGACTCTGCCCACTTTTTAGTTTAAGAGAAGAGAGAACTGGCCACTCATGCCTCCAGCCATGGCTGGCAACCCCTGCTGACCCGCCCGTTGCCCTCCTGCTGGGCCACAGCCATAATCTGCCACAGCCCCAAGCCTCTCCTGGCAGGGTGGTGGTTGGCATAGCTTGGTACACCCCATCCTCCAGGACTCAGGGCCTGCCCCAGCTGTGTTCCAGATAAACAGTTGGCCTGTTCTTCCTGTGTGGCAGGCACTGTTTTAAGAGATTAACATGTGTGAATCTTATACTAGCTCTATGAGACAGATGCAGTTTTATTCCCATTTTACAGACGAGGAAGCTGAGGCACAGAGAGGTTAATGAGTCCATGGTCACACAACTAGTAAGTGGTGAAGCTGGAATATGAGCCAGTCAGGCTCCAGAGTCTGAGCGCTTAACCGCTGCCCCGCACTGTCCCTTATCGGGAGGATCAGGTCTCTGAGGGGGAGCTCTCTGGTCCTGCTCCAGGTTATTTCCAGCCATGTGTTGCCTCCTGAGCATACTATTCTTTTGCCTCTGAACTGAACAACTGAACAGTTCCCATTCATTTATGTTTGTGTCTTTTTTTTTTTGGCAGTATGCGGGCCTCTCCCTGTTGTGGCCTCTCCCGTTGCGGAGCACAGGCTCCGGACGCGCAGGCTCAGCGGCCATGGCTCACGGGCCCAGCCGCTCCGCGGCATGTGGGATCTTCCCGGACCGGGGCACGAACCCGTGTCCTCTGCATCGGCAGGCGGACTCTCAACCACTGCGCCACCAGGGAAGCCCCATATGTTTGTGTCTTTATTACTAGATGCTTAGCCCCTGGCAGATAAAAGATGTGTTTTCGTCAGTTTTGTGTCCACAGTGCCTGGTTCAGAAGAGTGCTCGATAAAGGTTTTAAAGGTGAAGAATTAATGAGCTAATGGTCGGATGGATGAGTGAGCAGTTCGCAGAGGGCCGGGACCAGGACTGTCCTCATGTCTTTTGTAGCAACCCAGAGAGCGTCCCGTGCTGGGAACAATGTTCTTGCCTGTGCTTGACAAACTTCTGTGCAACTTCATCCACCATGTGGTGGGCATACCTCTGCGTTCTCAGACTCTTGACCGTGAGTGTGGATTAAAATGACACCTGACTTGACTGTCAGTTATTACCAAAATACACCTCAGTCCCATCAGCCTGAGCTGTCATGAGCTGAGGGTCTCAGCTTATGAGAAATGCCCCAGCAGGCCATTCGGGGAGCTGACCAGTCCTCTGCTTTAAGAAGGGGAGTGTTATTCCATGGGAAGCCAGACCTGGTTGAGCTTGGCTGGAGGGAGAGGAGGGGGGAATGTCACTAATTTAAAGAGACATGGTTTCATGATGGAAAGCTGGGTGGTTTATGCTTATTTTCTTCTTTTGTAGGATGCCCTCTTTACTTCTCCCCTGTTTCTATAACAAAACTGATTGTTTTTTCCTTACAATAATTCTGGAAATAATACAATCTAGAAAATTGAGATGTGTGGAAAGGAGAAAAATGTCACCCAGATTAGCTCCCAATGCTAACATTTTGATTGAAGGCCATCATATCTTTCTGCTGTGCATCACCAAATACATTTTTTATATACTTGGTATGACATTCTACATAAAATTGTGTCCCTGTTTGACATTATTGCCTAGGAATTTCCTGTGTTATTCTAGTACCTTTGATATTATGTTATCCTACGTAATTTTCCATTGTATACAGTCTAATTTACAATCATTCCCTGGATAGCTTTTTTGCTATATGATGCAGTCTTCCTCTCCTCCCTGCCCCAGTTTTAATGAGATATAATTGGCATGAAACATTGTATTAAAGTGTACAGCTTAATGATTTGATATATGTATACTGCAAAATGATTACCTCAGTAAGTTTAGTTAACATCCATTGCCTCATATAATTAGAATTCTTTTTCTTGTGATGAGGACTTTTAAGATCTCTTAGCAACTTTTTTTTTTAAATGTATATATTTATTTTTGGCTGCATTGGGTCTTTGTTGCTGTGCGCTGACTTTCTCTAGTTGCAGCGAGCGGGGGCTACTCTTCATTGCGGTGTGTGGGCTTCTCATTGTGGTGGCTTCTCTTGTTGCAGAGCACGGGTTCAGTAGTTGTGGCTCGTGGGCTCTAGAGCGCAGGCTCAGTAGTTGTGGCACACGGGCTTAGTTGCTCCGCGGCATGTGGGATCTTCCCGGACCAGGGATCGAACCCATGCCCCCTGCATCGGCAGGCGGACTCTTAACCACTGTGCCACCAGGGAGGTCCCTTAGCAACTTTCAAGTAGCCAGTATGGTATTGTTAACTACAGTCACCATGCTCTACATTACATCCCTAGAACTTAATTCATCTTATAACTGCAAGTTTGTAGCTTATACAGTGCAGTCTTTTTATTAAAAAAATCTTTATCAGCCTTTTTTTTGTTGTTGTTCTCCTGTCCTGTGATTCAGATAGAGCTGGCATCCATGCTTTACCCCTATCTTTATTATGAGGCATCCAACTGAGATGGGGGTGGAGGGATGAGGGTTAGTGGGGAGACTTGACCACTGGTAGGTTATAGTGCCAGTGTAGGGGGACAGCGTGAAGAGAAAGAGTGATCACAGTTTGCTAACTTCTTAGTGACAAGGGGATGCATTGATATTCCTTACCAGTATTTTTTTTTTGAAGTTCTGAACACTACTTTTAAATGGTTGGCTTTGTTCATCACTGAATTTTTTATTTATTATTTTTTTACATCTTTATAATTGCTTTACAATAGTGTGTTAGTTTCTGCTTTATAACAAAGTGAATCAGTTATACGTATACATATGTTCCCATATCTCTTCCCTCTTGCGTCTCCCTCCCTCCCACCCTCCCTATCCCACCCCTCTAGGCGGTCACAAAGCACCGAGCTGATCTCCCTGTGCTATGCGGCTGCTTCCAACTAGCTATCTATTTTACGTTTGGTAGTGTACATATGTCCATGCCACTCTCTCACTTTGTCACAGCTTACCCTTCCCTCTCCCCATATCCTCAAGTGCATTCTCTAGTAGGTCTGTGTCTTTATTCCTGTCTTACCCTTAGGTTCTTCATGACATTTTTTTCTTAAATTCCATATATATGTGTTAGCATACGGTATTTGTCTTTCTCTTTCTGACTTACTTCACTCTGTATGACAGACTCTGGGTCCATCCACCTCATTACAAATAGCTCAATTTCGTTTCTTTTTATGGCTGAGTAATATTCCATTGTATATATGTGCCACATCTTCTTTATCCATTCATCGGATGATGCACACTTAGGTTGTTTCCATCTCCTGGCTATTGTAAATAGAGCTGCAATGAACATTGTGGTACATGACTCTTTTTGAATTACAGTTTTCTCAGGGTATATGCCCAGTAGTGGGATTGCTGGGTCATATGGTAGTTCTGTTTGTAGTTTTTTAAGGAACCTCCATGCTGTTCTCCATAGTGGCTGTACCAATTCACATTCCCACCAGCAGTGCAAGAGGGTTCCCTTTTCTCCACACCCTCTCCAGCATTTGTTTCTAGATTTTTTGATGATGGCCATTCTGACTCCTTACCAGTATTTTAAAATATTTATAAGAAGAGCTTAGCTCCTCCACCATGATGATCTACTTAGTAAAATTATGGGGCCACCTGAATCTCTTTTTTGAGTCATGTAGTAATTATAAAAATGATTAATACCATGTGTCACAGGGTTCCTTGGGTTTAGTCCCCGAATAGAGGAGTTAAGGATGCTTAGCTGGCTTTACCCTTAGGTGGCTCATTATGTTAATGTACTTTTTCTCAGCAGGTTGGGGTTATAGTTGAGTGTCTTTGGTAAACCTCCTCCGTTGTGTTCCAGGCTTTGGAATCAAGAAATAGTATTAATGCAGTAAACATTTTTCGAGGTTCTACCATGTGCCAGGCAACATGCTGAGTGTATCTGTTGATAAACCTTCCCTGTGGAATGTAGTCCAGTAGGCATGATAGCCATTAATGAAGGGATGACACACAATAAAGTGATTAGACACATAAAGACTTGATATTTACAAGAAGTACAGTGAAGACAACATAGGGAATTCGAGCTGGTCTGGGATGGTCAGGGAAAGCGGGCCTGAAGGAGTAACGATTAAGCTGGTATCCACGGAAGAGAGAAAGAAGAGAGGTCACTGAAGATGAGAATATACCAAGGTGGGAAGGAATATGGCCCTGGGAAGAAGAGGCAGGAGGCTTGTGTGGCTGGAGCGCAGGATGAAGCAGGTGGGAGAGAGGAAAGACAGGCGAATGAAAACGTAAGCAGGAGTGCCAGGCGGATGCTATGGAATGTCCTGATCACCTCTGCTGGGGCAAGACTCAGTTTTATCTCCAGTCATGTTGTGTGACCTTGGGCAAGCCATAAAACTTATGTGTCTCAGTTTCTTTACCTGTAAAATGGGGGATTGTTATTTAGCTCAGGGGTTGTACGAATAGATTGTTCATAAATATTTCCCGAGTGGATACAGTGTCGGGCGCTGGGTATATGATGGTTTGTCCCTTTTCCACAGGCACCAAGCCCTGAGGTCCTACATATTGGCAAACCGTAGACATAGCACAGTGAAGAGTGTAGCATATGGGACCAGCCTGCCAGGTTGGGATCTCAGAACGTGGACTCCTAGCACAGTGTCTTTTAGAAAGTCATTTAAATTCTGTAAACCTTACTTTTCTCATATGTAAAGTAGGAAAAATAATAATGGCTACTCCTAAGATTATTGTAATTAGATGATATGCGCAAAGCAGTTAACCCTGCGCTTGGCACCATCGTAAGCCATACACGTGTTTGCTTTTTATCATTCAGGCTCCTGGAGCTAATGGAGGTTTAATGGGATATTATCGTGAACTTGTTCATGGAGATAGAAATCCTTTACACATTAAGTGGGAGTCTTCTGGTGTCCCTATTACTTTCTGCTTGTGATTTCTGCTGCTTTGAAAGTGCTTGGATCAATAACATCTGAAGTTCTCAAAGAAGGGCCCCAGGACCTAACAGGGGGACATGTGCCTCTCTCCACACAGTAGGAATTGCCCTGTGGACAGTTGGCAGTTCTGAAATGGCAAATTTCCTCTCTACTTAGAAATGAAAAGCCAACTGTCCTTTCAAATTAGCAAGTGTTGCTTTATCTTTCGGGGCCAATCTTAACCACAAGCTTATGTGGGACTCAGGCTAGAAGGAGGTGCTATGTCTATATGGAGGTTCTGCCACGTGTCGAGGTTCTTAGTGTACACATGCTGTGATTACGGAGACGTCGCCTGAATTCACCATCACTCAAGACTGAGGCCAGCTGCCCTGGTGTGTCTGTTTCGTCCTGTTTCTGGCTGCTGCTGTCTTTGCTCTCTCAACTCACCAATCAGTGGAGAGTTCCCTCCAATGTTAGATTGAGTAGATGCTCTCCTGCTGGACTTTTAGTGACAGAGGCTTGCAGAGAAAGAAAAACGCCAGGATAATGGAAAACACCTGGGTGTTCATAGCCTCACAGCGATCCTGCAAGGAATGCCCTCTTCTCTCTATTTCTCACCTGGGTGTTCATAGCCTCACAGCGATCCTGCAAGGAATGCCCTCTTCTCTCTATTTCTCCTGTCTAGTAAATGCTTATTCATCTTTTTTGACTCAGGCTCAAAGTTACGTCCTGTATGATGTCATCCCCAGCCTCCCCGGGTCCCTTCCTTCCTTCTTTTATGCATTGCCCTACTCTGTTTTCACCAAGTAACTGTCTTGCTTATGTAGCTGTCCTGGATGCCAGAAACGGTTTTTACCTTTTTGCTGATACCTGACACAGCGTTAACACAGGTATATGTTTGTTGACATTGAAAATCACCACCCTCCTCACCCTGTAAGTCAGGGAAAATGGAAGTGAAGTTTCTTCTACATTAGGCAGAGAAGAGCTTGTGAACACCCTCGTTTAATTTCTCTCCTCCATTCTTCAGCCTCCTTCCTTCACCTAACACGTTTTTACTGATGCTTCCTCATCACATTAGCATTTTTAGTGTTTCTCGAAAATTGACTAGGTAGAGCTATTTCATCCTAGTGGGGAAAGAAAGGAAATAAGGTAAGGAACATGAAACAAGATTATGGTAAGTGATACAAGGAAATAGTTGATCACAATACATATACTGTGATAAGTGGTCTGAAGGAAGTCACCAAAGTGGCATTTTAGACATTAATGGGGGCCCCGTTGGAGGGAGTGGCCAGGAGGTTGCATTTGCAGTGAGAGCTGGGGGAGAAGGGAGAGGTAGGCAAGAGGCATTTGTGTGTGACTGTGCGGGCCATGCGGAAGAGCCTGATTTTATCCCGGGAGCGATGGGAAGCCACTGGAGGGTTTTAGGCAAGAGATGGAAATGATCCTGATTTCTGCCTTAAGAAGGGCACTTGGGCTGCTGTGTGGAGGATGGAGAAGGGAAGGTAACACGGAGACCAGTGAGGATGCAGTTGGAGAGATGATGGCAGCTTGGACAAGAGTTTGAAGAGTACAGCTGGGAAGAAATGGACAGATGCCAGACATGGGAGCCCTCATGACACACTCTCGGATTGAATACGGAGCGTGTAGGAAAAGAAAAAATTGAGGACAATTTCTAGTTTTTTGGCCTGAGGAAGTAGGTGTTTCCATTTACTAAGACTGGGAACTCTAGGAGATAAGAGAGGGTTGGGGGAGAGAACAAGAGCTCAGTGGGCGAATACAACTTGGTGTTAGATATTCAGATACTGAATATGGAGATGTTCAGAAGGACACTGCATATATGAGTCTGTTACTTAAGGGAGAGGTTGAGGTTGCAGATATAAGTTTGGGGGTCATTGGCCATCTGGCTTGATGATACTCCCCCAGGGAGAATTGAATGAGAGGTGAGGATACCCGTAATTGATGTGATATTAACTCCCCTAGTAGGCATTGCTGATCAATCATGGCCCTCTTTGCATTGGGCCTAAGCTTCAGAATCCTCTAATGAGCTCCCTGGGCAGCCACCGACAATCAGTTGATTCCTAATTGATGGGTAAAGTAGGAAGTAGCAAACAGGAAAAAAAAAGTAAACGACAAAGTTAATCAAGAACCAAGTGTCTTTTCTGGCACCAAATTCTAGGTAAAATATATTATGAGGCTCTTTGCCCAGTAGTAGTAATAATAAAAATAACATTAACAAACATTGGCTAATGATCTCTAGTTTACAGAGTGATTTGTTCATACGTTTAATTGGTTTTGAATATCATCCTGGAGAGTCTTCGGCTAGGATTCTGTAGAAGGCATAAAAGCATTCCCTAAGTGGCTGTCTCTTATCTCAGCCCTGGACAGAAGCTGACAGCATGCCGCTTAGTAGTAAAGTAGTGAAAGCCTTTCTTTGGGCAGAAAGGCAAATGTCATTGAGGTAGGTTTTCTGTGGGTACAGTGTTCTTGGGTTGGGTCCCTCCTTGGAAGAGGACCAACCTTGCTTCCCACTGTGCATAGCCTAGACTTGAACAGCTGCAAGACTGGTGTTCTGTGCTGCAGACTTGAAACAGCAGTGTATAGAGTTATAGGAGATAAAGCTGGGGAGGCCCTGAGAAATCACCTAGTCCAAGCCCCTCATTTTGCAGATGAGAAGACTGAGGCCTGAGGTCAAGAATTCAAGGATTTCTTTTTGTTAAAAACCACTCTTCAGGATGAGGTTCTTCAGGGTCCGAATACAAGTCTGTGATGTTGCTTGGGCCATGCAGCCTTTGCAGTTCTATGTTTTTCTTTTAAAATGTTTTTAATACAATTTTTAAAGGTTACTTTCCATTTACAGTTATTACAAAATATTGGCTATAGTCTCTGTGTTGTACAATACATCCTTGAGCCTGTCTTACGCTCAATAGCTTGTACCTCCCACTGCCCCACCCCTGTGTACTCCCCACTTGTAACCACTAGTTTGTTCTCTGTATCTGTGAGTCTGCTTCTTTTTGGTTATATTCACTAGTTTGTTGTTTCTTTTAGATTCCACATATAAGTGATATCATACAATATTTGTCTTTGTCTGACTTATTTTAATTAAGCATAATGCCCTGCAAGTCCATCTATCTTGCGGCAAATGGCAATATTTCATTCTTTTTTATGGCTGAGTAGGATTCCATGGTATATATATATACCACAGCTTCTTTATCCATTCATCTGTTAATGGGCACTTAGGTTGTTTCCGTATCTTGGCTATTGTAAATAATGCAGTTCTATGTTTTTCAAAGCTTCCTCGGGCAGTCCTGGAGAAATACCCAAGTAGTTACCATTACCATCAGAGGACGTGGTCAGGGCATGAGAGAAGGCCACCAAACACGTCTTTGGTGTTCATTTGTCATCCTCTGAATAGTTTTCTCTAATTCAGCTCCCTTGGTGCCCACTTTCTGCTGCCAGAAAGTGTAGTGTAAAATAGTGATGTAATGCCCAGTTTATCATGACAAGGGTGAGCCGGAAATGAGGGATGTCTCTCATTATGCGGATGTTGCAGAAAGAAAGATTTCTGTCCAGTAGCAGGATTAGCTGGACTCGCACACCTCTGGCCTGCTGAATTGGCCTCAACCTTAATAAACATTTCACGAGGACAGTCATCCGC
The DNA here is from genome assembly GCF_039906515.1 of Pseudorca crassidens. Classification (NCBI taxonomy): domain Eukaryota; kingdom Metazoa; phylum Chordata; class Mammalia; order Artiodactyla; family Delphinidae; genus Pseudorca; species Pseudorca crassidens. The sequence goes on along the minus strand of NC_090304.1, from coordinate 35,776,050 downwards.
TGCATGTTTACAGAGGAATTCCAGGCGCGCTGATGGATCATGGGCATGCCTTGTATTTATCCTTTAAGCAAAAGCAGAGTTGTCTGGCATTATTAGCTCTAGTAAATCTCTTTTGGGTACAAGGCAAGGACGGGTTTCCCTAGATGCATTGTGGAGAGAAAGAAGCTGAGGCCACGGGAAAAGGGAAATTAGAGACTGCTGAGTGGCCCTGGATCCTATTAGACTCAGGATTCTCTGAATTTTGGACCCCATTTATCAGACTGCCTCTCACCTTATTTTCAGCAGCTTAATCTGTTTGCAGCAGGCCAGATTGCTCCGTGTCCCATCACAGTTCCTGTCAGAAAATCACCGGCTGGCCAATTGTGAACTTGTCAAAGTGACAAGCGGGCACGGTGGCTGAGACGGCATGCCCAGGCTTTGCCTTGAATGCGCGCAGCCGTGTGGAGTGGTGGGTGGCGCCTGAAAACGGAAAACTACTGACAAGAGGGGAGAAGGGAGAATGTACCGTGGACCCTCTGGACAAGGCATTTTTAACTGTGCATCTTTTCTCCTTTTCCTTCTTGTATTCCCTCTCCTCTTTTCCCGTCTGTATTCCTCCTTTCCTTCCTCTTCTCCTCCTCCATTTCCTCTTCTTTCTCCCTTCTGTTCCTTCTTGACTCCTAGATATAGAAAGGGAGATCCACGCAGCCCCTCACGTGAGTGACAAATTAATTCAGCTGTTCCGGAATAAGAGCGAATTCACCTTTCTGGCCACTGTACAGCAGAAGCCATCCAGTTCAGGAGTGATACTGTCCATTCGAGAACTGGAACACAGGTAAGAAAGAGCTTTCTACTTCTCAAAAATATCTACCTAGCATTCATGGGCTGTACAGAATGCCTTGGAATTTCCTGGAGCTCCAGGAAAATGTTCGGCTTGCTGAAGCCTCGTGACTGTTGAACACATTCATGGACTGACTTTGCCTTAAGATATCTTTCTCACCTATTTTCTATCTCCTGGTAGACTTTGCTCATATAAAACTACATGCTATCCATCAGATTTAGGCCATCAAGCAAGTTACATTTACCAAGAACCTCCAGTAAGCCTTCATTGTGTTTATTTTATGTAGGAACTGTGCTTGACGCTGGGAACATTAAGGTGAATAATACAGAGTGTTTATTCTAAGGATCGCATCACACAAGCTAGTAGGGAATATGGACAAATGAATGTCACGAAGAATTGTAGATGCAGTGCTGGAAGCTTGTGTTTAGGGAATAAAGGTAGTAGGCAATTCTGCTAAGCTTTGTAGTGAGCCAGGAAAAGGTTCAGAGAAGATGATGACTGTATAAGGAAATCAAGTGAGTAGATGTTTGACAGGCTGAATGGGAAGGAGTAAGGAATAGGAAGAAAAACATTCAAGGAAGAGGTTGTGATGATTTGGGGAAGGAACCGGTAAGTGGGTAAGTAGATGACACAAAGTGTGTGGGGTGGGGGCTGAGGTGTTTGAGGCAGGCAGAGATAGGTGGTATCATAGAGGCAGGTGGAAACGAGATCATTCCAAAGCTCTGATGCTGTGTTGAAAAACTTGGACTAAAGTCCCCGTAGATGATGGGAAACTACATAATGGTTTTAAGTTTGAGAAAGGTCACGCTATTTGGGAGTTCAAAGTAATGATTATTAGATAATCTAAGACAAGGATATAAGGTCCTTTCTGGGATATACTGGTGAGCTGTGGCAAAGCAGAGGGTGAGGGGAAAGATTGTGTCCACGAACCTCCATTCCCTTAGAGCCCCTCTGTTGGCCCCTGTAAGCGTGCTGGAAGCCTTCTCCCCAGACCAAAGCTCCTGGACAAGCAAACAGATCTCTTTCTCAGAGAGACTGGCGGTATTTCAGTCTGCTGTCTGTGTAGTGCCCTGGGGGTGACAGCCTGCCAAGGACTGTCTCTTCGACTGTTTTGGTCCCATGGGACCCAGGAGCTGGGCTCCAGAGCCAGGGAATCAAGGGTGTTCCTTGGGTGGCAGCTCTAAAAACCAGGGCACCGCATGGTGTAAGAGCTCCCTTCTGGGAGATACTGACCCTCTGGAGTTTGCAGAGGGAGGATGTCACGGCTGCCAGTCTTCCTTCTGGAGAGGGTTCCAGCAGGTTCCTGGATGTGTGTGTTAGATTAGATGCCTGCCCCTCAGGCCAATGCTTTATTATAAGCAAATGAGCCTCTTTCACGTGAAGTCTGGGCGCCAGAGGCTTCCTCTGATCTGGGCCCCGAGCTGGGTGAGTCCCAGTGTGTGAGCTCTTTTCTCAGGTCATTACAGCCTTGTGGGTCTTGTGGACACGAGCCTCTTTGGTTTTCGCAGCTAGACGTTGTGGAGGATTGTCTCTTAGGTGCAGGTGTTAAGAGGTGGGGTGCCTGATGTGGGGTTCAAACTCTTTGCTTCTTAAGGAGAAGCTTTGGGTTTTAAGTTCCCTACTGACTCTGGGTCTCTGAACTGGGGCTGGGGTTTACAGTGAGATTATGTCTCACCCTATCCTATCTGCTTCGATGCAGTTTTTTTTTTTTTTTTTCCCATCATTTGTCCCATGTGCTCAGCCAGCCTTTAGGTTTTTTCCAGAGGAAAATGTTCCATAGGTAGCTGTAGACTTAGTGTGGAGGACGAGGTGCACTCGGGATCTACCTGTGTCACCATCCTGAACTGGAACCTCCCAGCCAATTTTATTTTTATTTATTTATTTTTGGCCGCGTTGGGTCTTCATTGCTGCGCGCGGGCTTTTCTCTAGTTGCAGTGAGCAGGGGCTACTCTTCGTTGTGGTGCGCGGGCTTCTCATTGCGGTGGCTTCTCTTGTTGTGGAGCACGGACTCTAAGTGCACGGGCTTCAGTAGTTGCGGCACGTGGGCTCAGTAGTTGCGGCATGCAGGTTCAATAGTTGTGGCACACGGGCTTAGTTGCTCTGTGACGTGTGGGATCTTCCTGGACCAGGGATCGAACCTGTGTTCCTTCATTGGCAGGCAGATTCTTAACCACTGCACCACCAGGGGAGTCTCCCAGCCAATTTTAACTGAATACCAGTTTTATATTAATCCATTGAAAATACCGATGAAGCACCTGCTCTGTTCTAAGTGCTGTGCCAGTTTTTGTGGGGAAGTGAAAGAAACGAAATCTAACAGAGTTTGGCAATGTGGGAAGCAAGGCATGACCACGTAAAAAAACTAAAGAATAAAAAAGAGCTATTAATAGAGAAGTAATAGACTGGAGTTACTAGGCAGTGTGTAGCTAACTTCAAAATTATGTGGCTCCCCAAACTTACCCCTGTACCCGTCCCTCCCCCCCGCCCCCGGGGTGGACAGCAGTGGCAGAATGCTGGCCCCCCACAAGCCCACAGAACAGTCGCTGCCTAAGCAGAGGGTGGCAACTGGGGAAAGACAGGTGGGCCCTGGGCACCAGGAGCAACCGGGCCAGTGGCTGAGAACTGGTCCCAGGGAGGTGGTAGGTGGTGGGAGGGAGCTGCACATGAATGGAGGCTCCAAGGGCCCAGTTCATGCTCTACTGTCCCATCGGACTTCACTGACAAAACTCAAAGTCAAAGGTAAAATTACTGAGAATTTCAAGATGGTGACTGCAGAGCATTAACCCCCAAGTGTGGGTCCCTCCTGAGGGCAGGATCCTGTGCAAATGCACTGGTCACATGCCCATGAAGCCAGCCCTACCTTGACCTTGCAGCAGACACGGTGGTGCTCTCCCTTGACCCCCTCACATCTCTTGTGTAGGTTCTGTGTGCCCTTCACCTGGCTTCTATGGGCTTTGCTTCTGAAGATTGACACCTTACAACTTGCCTCAGAGCACTGACCCTCAGCCTCTATAGCCCCTTCACCCTACTATACTGAGAGCGGAAGTGTCTAGGAGTTCACTTCCTCCCCAGGCAGCCTGGAGTCAATGATTGACTCATGAGTGTGGGAGTATGGAAGCCTAGTTCCCTGGCCTTCAATGCCCAGAGGCCAGTCATTCTCTGAGGCTTCATTCATCCCCCAGAGCAACCAGGGATCAGGCTGAGGCTGGGACTTCCCTCCCTCCCTCCCTCCCTCTCCTGGGAGCACTTCCTTAGGAAATCACTTGCTCTCAAATCTTGTCAGGGTCACTACTGGGGAACCAGAGTTCAGATAAACCTTCCCTTTTCCTACTTTTTGATATATCAACCTAGATAGGTAAACTGAGGCAAAAGTGATATAAAGGTGGTAAGTTCACTGAGTTCAGTACATTAAATTGGTGGTTAAGGAAGACCACATAGAAGGGAGACTGCTGAACAGGTAGACTTCTGCAGGCAAGGGAAAGAGAAGGGTATAGAAGCAGGGAGAACAGTGTGGGCAGTCACACGGGGAAGAAATGAAAGAAACGCAATTTTTTTTTTTTTGGTTGTGGGGAGAGGTGCGGAGAGCAGATCATTCGCTGGAGCAGAGGATCTTTCCATGTACATTTTCCACAGAGGTGAGGATCTCAACAGTTCTGCCTCTTTCCAGTGGTTAAGTTTGCCCTCAGCCTCAAAGGGATGTGATGGCCCCTGACCCTTCTGTGGGGATGCAGTCAGCACGGTGAGCTGGTTGTTTCTGGGCCAGCCTGGCAAAAGTGAGCTGCCATATGTGTTGGTGAGCAGGCATGGGTTAGGGTCCACATGTTCCGTAGGCTGGGAGAAACCACAGGTTCTTATTGCCCAAGGGTGGAGATGTCAAGTCAGCCTCAGCTTCACAGACATAGGAAGGTCATGTCCTTGCCCCACTGGCTTTGTGGGGTTGGGTGTGAGGGCTTCCCCAGTATGAGGGCCATACACACGTCCAAGAATAGAGTGTGGGGCATCTTCAAATGCTTCTCAGTGGAAGCAGAGAACTTCCCAAAGCAGGTGAGAAGTGAGTGGAATGGCAACCGATATAGTAGAGCACTGGCTTCAGAGTCAGACATGATAGAGGCTGGAGTCTGACTTCTAGCTTTGCAGTACCCGCTGTTTAATATGTTGGAACCTCAATATCTTTATCTGTAAATGGGGATAATAATCTGTCTTGCAGGATGGCCGTGAGGATGAAAAAAGATAGTGCATGTTAAGTGCACAGCTCTGAACAAATATGTATTTCTTCTCCTTGTCTAATCCTAAGTCTTGAAACTCTATTTTATGGGTTTCTCTTTTGGAATCTAAAAAAATCCATATCTTTAAGAAACGTTTTGAAAAGCCTTTTGTGTTGCCAGGAGAGTCAGCTGAGGCCACCTTCTCTTACTTTCCCGGCAGGATTCTAATAGACCTTAAGGGTCATTGAATGGAAATCATCTGACCATTTTTCATTGTAATAGGAAAACCTCAGGTCTTGACTCAAATGAAATAGATATAAAGAAGTAGAAAATAAGTTCCCCTCCACTTCTGAATTCTGTGGTGCCTTCCTGCATGTTTGTTTAGTCTAATCAAGGCAAGGTATAAAGGATTAACTCTGAATCTGAAATGTACTTGGCTGTGGGTACTAAAGATCTGGTTCCATGCTTAAGGAGATTACCATCTAGTTAAGGAGGCTCTCAGCATGCAAGAAGTAGAGGGGAATATATATTTACGAATTAGGCTTTTTATAATACAAAAGATGTTCCCATCTGTAATATGTGAGAACCTTTAGTCATTTTCAGATTTCTTTTTGTTTTCCAGGGTAACAGTGTCTAGAGCAGCGAATTGCCTTTGTACACATTTGGCATGCACATTTGACCGGGTATAGAAGATAATCGGGCTCTTCTTTATTCAGTAGCAGAGGATCCAGGGATTTGATAGACTGGATTGATAAACTGGAATCTATTAAGGATCTGGGAAGTCAGACACCCAGGTTTTTCTTTTGATTCTCTCCTGTGTGATCCTCATTGCACCTCTCATGATCAAGGTGAATTGAATATGCATTTGCTACAAATAGGATATGATGGGCACTATTAGATTCCTAGCTGAATTTTTTTTCACATTTGGTTTTTTTAGTATATTCGGAGTTGTGCATTTATCAACATTATCAATTTTACAAGTTTTCATTACCTCTCAAAGAAATCCCTCACCTCTTAGCTATCACTCCCCAATCTCCCCAAGGGTCCTCCAGCCTTAGGCAATCACTAATCTACTTTCTGTCTCTGTGGATTTGCCTAAATGGAATCATACAAGGTGGCCCTTTGTAGCTGGCTTCTTTTATTAAGAATGTTTTCAAAGTTCTTTAGTGTTGGTAGTATGTGTCAGTAGTTCATTTCTTTTTTCTTTTTTTTGGCCACACGTTGTGGCTTGTGGGATCTTAGTTGCCCGACCAGGGACTGAACCTGCACCTTTGGCAGTGAGAATGCAGAGTCCTAACCACTGGACTGCCAGGGAATTCCCCAATTGCAAAATAATATTACATTGTTTGGACATACCACCTTTTATTTGTCCATTCATCGATTGATGGGACGCTGGAGTTGTTTCCACTTTTTGGCTATTATGAATAATGCTGCTGTAAGCTTTCTTGTATAAATTTTTGTGTGGACATATATTTTTATTCTCTTGGGTATTTAACTAGGAGTAGACTTGCTGAATCAAGTGGTCACTGTGTTTAACTGTGCAGTTGTCGGACTGTTTTTTTCCAAGTGCCTCCACCGTTTTACATTCCCACCAGCAGTGTGTGAGGGTTCCAAATTCTCTCCATCCCTGTTAAAAGCTAGTTATTAGCTTTCTTTTTGATTATAGCCATCCTAGTAGGTGTGAAGTGATATTGCACTGTGCTTTTGATTTAAATTTTCCTGGTGGCAAATAATGTTGCGTATCTTTTCATGTGCTTATTGGCTGCTATATATCCTCTTTGGAAAAAATGTTTATTCAGATCATTTGTCCATTTTTAACTGGGTTGTGTGTCTTTATGATTTGGTAATAGTTATTTTATAGATACAAATCCCTTATCAGATGTGATTTACAGAATTTTTTCCCCCATTCTGTAGAGTCTATCACTTTCTTCATGGTGTTCTTTGAGGCACAAAAGTTGTTAAATTTGATGTCCAGTTTTTCTTTTATTGCCTAATCCTGAGACTGAAGATTTATTCCATATGATTTCTTTAAAAAGTTTTATAGGTTTAGTTCTTATATTTAGATCTTTGATATATTTTGAGTCAAGTTTTTTAATATGGTGAGAAAGGGGTCCGACTTCATTTTTTTGCATGTGGATAGCCAGTTGTCCCAGCACCGTTTGTTGAAGACCAATGAATTTTCTCGGTACCCTTGTTGAAGATCAGTTGACCATAAATGTGAAGATTTATTTCTGGACTCTCAAATTCTATTCCACTGATATATTTGTTTATTCTTATGCCAGTACTCTTTTGATTATTTGGCTTTGTGGTAAGTTTTGAAATGGATAAGTGTGAGCCCTCCAACTGTGTTTCTTCTTTTTTAAGATTGTTTTGGCTATTTCAGTCCTCTTGAATTTCCGTATGAGTATTAATGACCAGCTTTTCAAATTCTGCAAAGACGTCAGCTGTACTTTCAAAGGGATTGCATTGAATATGTAGATCATTGTGGGGAGTACTGCCATCTGAACAATATTAAATCATATCCATGGAATGTCTTTCCATTTATTTAGGTCTTCTTTAATTCTTTCAAAGTGTTTTATAGTTTCAGAGTATAAGTTTTGCAAGGCTTTTGTTAAATTAAAAAATTATTAAATATTCTTTTTGATGCTATGGTAAATGGAATTATTAATTTCACTTGTTTGCTCATTGCTACTTTATAGAAATGCAAATTTATGTTTGCATATTAATCTTGTATCCTGAAGCTTTGCTGATCTCATTTATTCTAATAATTTTTTAGTGGATTTCTTAAATTTTTACTTACAAGATCAGGTCATCTATAAATAGAGTTTTATTTCTGTCTTATCTGAGTGCCTTTTATATTCTTGCCTAATTGCCCTGAGTAGAACTTCCAGTACAATGTTGAATAGAAGTGATGGGAACAGATAGTCTTGTCTTGTTTCTGATCTTAAGGAGGAAAGCTTTCAATTTTTCACCATGAATTGTGATGTTAGGTGTGGATTTTCTTAGATGAGTTTAACCAGGTTGAAGAAATTGTCTTCTATTCCTACATGCTCTCATCAGGTTGAGGAGGTTCTCTTCCATTCCTTGTTGGTTGAGTGTTTTTTTTTAACATGAAAGGGTTTTAACTTTTTTCAAGTGCTTTTTCTGCATCTGTCAAGATGATCATGTAGTTTTATCCTGTTCTATTGATGTGGTGTATTATACTAATTGATTTTTGGATATTATACCAAGCTTGCATTCCTGGGATTAATCCCACTTAGTCATGTGGTATAATCCTTTTTATATATTCCTGGATTTGATTTGATAGTATATTAATTTCTATATCTATATTCATGAGAGAGATTGGTTTGTAGTTTTCTTTTGATGCCTTTTGTCTGATTTTTGTATTAGATTTTTAAACTATGTGAGCTATGTGGAATAGTTGTTTTTTTTTTTTTTTTTTCCAGTACGCGGGCCTCTCACTGTTGTGGCCTCTCCCGTTGCGGAGCACAGGCTCCGGACGCACAGGCTCAGCGGCCATGGCTCACGGGCCCAGCCGCTCCACGGCATGTGGTATCTTCCCGGACCGGGGCACGAACCAGTGTCCCCTGCATCGGCAGGCGGACTCTCAACCACTGTGCCACCAGGGAAGCCTTGTTTTTTTTTTAAACTAACATTTGCTATTTAGTGTACCATGAGCCAGGCATTTAATTTTTTTTTTAGATGACGCCCCTTTATTTGTTAAGTGTACAGTTTTGTAACTCAAAAATATTGAAAATTTTGTCTCTCTCATTCCAGTATTTATACTAGCTATGTCGCTCACATTCCAATGTTTATACTAGCTATCCCTTTTTCTTGTCTTATGATACTGGCTGGAATCTCCATAACAGTGGTGAATAATAATCATATTAAAGGTCCTCATTAAAGTCAGGAAGAAGACATCAGACAATCCTGTCTTTAATGTGTTCCTTATCTGTTTAAGCTGCTTGATATAATGTCTGGTAGTTTCTGATCTGTCTATCTTATATATGTGTGTGTGTGTGTGTATATACACACACACAGTCCACATGTAAAGGAAATTGAGATCTATTTCTGATTTACTGAAAGGTCATAAGATCATGAACAGCTGTTACATGTTACTAAATCAATCTAGCTTATATATATAAATATGTATATATGTGTATATATAGTATGTATATGTGTATATGGATATATATGTATATACATGTAGTCATCATGTAAAGGAAATTTAGTTTTCTGCCTGATTTAAAAGGCCAAAAAATCATGAACAGCTGTTACATTTTATTAAACACCCTCTTCAGGGTACCTTTTGAGATAATTACGTGTTTTTTCCCTGTCATTTATTAACATTAATTACATTAATAGAGTCCATAATGTTGAACTATTTCTGAAATCCTTAAATTTATATTTAGTAATGTTTAGGATTTTTGCATCAATGTTAATAATAGTAATATTAATAAAAATAGTAATAATAACTAATTACTGGAAGCATTGATAAATGCCAGGCATTGTTCTAAACATTTTACCTTAAACTCATTAAACTCTTTTTAACTCGTAAGTGAGATACAATAGGTTTTCCTGTGTACGTGATTTAATTCAAGGCTTTTTGAATTTTATGCTCTAGACTGGTTTAAATATATAGGCAATACCTCTTTTATAAATGATTCTGATGGAATTAGCCTGAAAATAATGTGGGCTGATAATTTGTGTCTCGGGAGGCTGGGAACTCTTATTACTGAAAATGTTCATTTTCCATCTCTTTATGGTATTGTTCTGTTTAATTAATTTTAAGCTCTTCTGTGGACCAATTTACATTTTGTTGAAATCATATATTTCATCGAGATCGCCCCCTTTTTTGGGGCAAATAGTTGGACATTATATTCTTAATAAAATTTTTATATTTGTGGTTATATCTTGTAAACGTGGAATAATGTGTTTCCTTCTTGGTCAAGCTTATGGATTGTGTAATTTATTGGCCTTTTTGATGAAGCAGTTCTTAAGTTTTATTGATCAAGTCTACTGTTTTTCACTTTAAATTCATTGATTTCTGCTTCTTACCTCTTTTTCGATCACTTTGGTATTTTTACTAGCTTCTTGGATGTTCAGTTCATTTGTTTTCAGTATTTTCTGTTTACTGGTAAAATCCCTGAAGGCTTTTTCTTCTGAGTACCACTGAATATAGCCCACGGATACTGCTATATACTGTTTTCCTTTTCTGTACTTTTCTATAATTCTTAATTTCAGTTAACTTCCTCTTTGATCCAAGTTAGAGGAGTATTAAAAATTTCAAAGTGATTAAATTAAAAAATACTTAATGGGTGACTCCTGGTTTTATTGTTAACTGTACATGTAAAATATGTTCTGTAAGATGTGAGACGGAAAACCTCTCTGGTACCTGTACGTGCTCAATATTTTTAGTTTTTGAGGGGGAACATTTTAAAAGGATGGACAGTTTTTGTGTGTATATAGATATAACTTTATGTGTAACAGTTGTGTTATTCAACTTCTGTGTTTTGATTTATGATCTCGAACTATGACATTCTGAGAGAGATAGATTAATAGCTTCTATTATGATTAGACTTTTGTCATATCCTCCTTGGATAAGTTTAAGGGCTAAGCCTGGAAATGTCATGCATTGCCTGTACCGCATTTTATTGACTAATACTGGGAAATTTGATCTAGCAGTGTGCCAAGGATGAGAAAACCTGGATGTTGGAATAACGAGGCGGTCTCTGTTTTGATTGTCTGGGATGTAGTCTGTGCCCAAATACATGAAAGTAACGTGGGTAAGAGGCTGCATCACATAGGGGCTTTTTCCAGGTGGTACTCTGAGGTACATAGTATATATTAAGCAACTATTAAGTGAATAGATGATTCATTTACTCCAGCTCTGGTTAGGGCTGCTCAGAAATTTCATGGCTGATTTCAAAGGTTCACATGGAATATATTGTGCCAGGAATAGTACTGTCCTGGATGTACTATATGTGGGAGGCTGCACCGGACAGTGAAAACGGCAAAGGTGTTGGTATCTGGAGACTGAAACGAATAATTCCTTGGGATTTTTATATAGGATTAGAAGTATTTGCAAAACATCTACCATAGTTCTTGGCACATAATTTAAAAAACAAAAAGCCATGATGGTGTTGTTAAGGTGGAAATTTGATGCTGAGGGGAAAGAGGATATACGGAGGAGTGACCAGAGAAGCAAACAGCCACTTGACTGTAGTTCACTGGTTAAAGGAAAACAGTATCTATCACCCCAGTCTTCAGGTAGTGTTCAATTTCCAGTCAAAAGTCACCTTTGCTGATGAAGCACAATGGGGAAACCACATTCTGGATCTGAACACTTGCCCTCATGTGCACCACGGGGAGTTGTCATCCACTGCCTTTTCCAAAGCTGTCATCCAGAAAACCTGCATTTACTGTTTTGGAAATCACTGTTTCCAATTTCTGCTAGGCTTCCAGCTATTCTCAGGTAAGGCCATTATTGAATTAATGTCCGAAGAGTTCATTCAGTGGCTGAGTTTCCTTCAGCTAAAGGCGGGCATCTCTCTCCCTCGTGGGGTTCCAGCAGCCAGAAGTGGATCATTTGGGAGGTGATTCCTTAAACCAGGGGCGAATTTCTTGGCATAACAATATCTAGAAACTCCCTAGGTAACTGAGCCAGTTGAGTTTCTATGAATACCTTGAGTGAGTAGATAAAATGAAATGATAAAACTTAAATATAAAGGCAATTGAAAACATACCTGGAGGTAGCAATTGAAATAGACTCTTCCGTGTAATGGAATGGGCACTCTGTTATTAATTCTCATCTATATTTCTAATTTGATGGATTTTTATTTTTTTTATTTATTTTTTTTTTACTGTACCCATAGAGCACGTTGGAGGAGCAACAAAGATGAATCTGTCTCGCTGAGCTATCTTAATAGCATTGCAGACTTAATGTTTATTTTTCCTGATTCAAGTGTGTTAATACGGAGCTTTGTTAAAATGGAAAGCTTAATTAACATAGATTAAATCTAATCAAACATTCTGCCAGTATACGCAACTCTATAAGATATAATGGTACATCTTCTGGTTTTCAATTTTATTCCTAAATTATAGATAAAATTAAATCTAAGCATAATTATCTAGGAAGCTGGAAGCTAGGAGTCTAAGAAAAAGCTTCCTGTGGGACCCTTCTGTGAGGAGATGAAGAGGACATTTTGCGCCCCCTAAGAAGGCATCTCCTCTTTTAAAAGATTTTGTGTTTCGAAAGATACTCTTCAGTTTTGGGAGTTCTTGTGGAAAGAACTACTTTCTACTTTGATGCCAGATAGATGTGGGTTCAATTCCTGGCTCTATCAGTTACCAGGCAGGTGAGCTTTTGCAGCTGCTTTTGATTTACCTCAAACTCAGCGTCCTTTCATGGAAAGTGACGTTAATGATTACCATGTCATGGAGTTACTGGGAGGATTCAATAGAAGCACGTAGGTGCATAGTTCCTCAAGCGTCTCAGTTTTCAAGGCGCTCATCAAATCTCATTTCCCTTCCTCTCCTCATGTTTGTTTGTGGATATTTCCTCATACCGTCTCAAATTCTTCAGAAGTGAAAAAGGTAGATATTGGGAATTTCTCATCATTTGAAATAGTACTTAGGTTTTCACATCAAGAGATTGTTGTACATAATCTAAAAATAGTGGTTGTCCTAATGGAGTGCATTCAGTAATTTCTAAGCAGCAGATTTACCTTCCTAGTTATGGATGATTTAAGCTAATATGTAAATTATTTTGCACTTTCAGACAATTTATTGAAGATGTCAGAATGGAGGGATAGGAGGTGGAAGAAATTCCAGAATAGTATTACATGGTTTGAACCTAGCCCAATAAAAAGTTTTTCTCGGGCTTCCCTGGTGGCGCAGTGGTTGAGAGTCCACCTGCCGATGCAGGGGACACGGGTTCGTGCCCCAGTCCGCGAAGATCCCACATGCCGAGGAGCAACTAGGCCCGTGAGCCATGGCCGCTGAGCCTGCGCGTCCGGAGCCCGTGCTCCGCAACGGGAGAGGCCACAGCAGTGAGAGGCCCGCGTACTGCAAAAAACAAAAAGCTTTTCTCATGGGTGATTAATAGCACATTTTTAGAAATTAAACTTCTTATATAAACTTAAGTTTAATTCTTTCCTCAAGGATATATAGTATAAGGCTTATATTAAAAAAAGAAGTAGGTGACTTCAGTTGTTAAATTGCTTACATTTGGGAAGGAAAGAAGCAAGTTCAGATTGGAATCTTGTCCAAATGCAGATCTCTCTATGCTGCTTTCAAAGTATACAAATAGGTTTTCACTTTCCAAACAAATGTGGGGAGGCTCTAGATTTAGAGCTGTGTTCCTTTTAGACTGTAAGCTCCCTCATCAACAACATTCAGGAAATATTAACGCAGATCTATCAAATACTATGTGTGGTGCTAGATACTGCAGTACAATTGTGAAGCATACAGGGATGGAGATAGTCAGTTGAAGAAACACCCCAAAGTATGGTTAGTGCCCTGATAAGAGGAATACAGGGAGCACAGAGCAGGGTACCTTGACTTTCCCAAAAGGAGTTGGAAAGCCTTCTCGCTGAGGGTTATGCTTAAGAGGCAAAGTAGAATGAGTAGAAATCAGGCAGAAGATGGTGAATGGAAGAGGGTTCTGGACGCAGCATGAGCAAAGGGGCGAGAGATGAGAGTGATCATGGTGCCGTAAAATAACTGAAGAAAAATGCCGCGTTGTTGGAGAGTGGGCAGAGCATTAGGTAGGGAAGAAGGGGCGTGGCCAGAAGTGAACCGCAGAGTCAGGCAAGAGGCTAGATGTGAATGGCTTTCTAAGCAATGCATAGGGGCTTAGCTTTTATCCCAAGGGCAATGAGGAGTCATGCAAGGGACTTAAGTACAGGTGCAGCATGATTAGATTCGTGTTTTAGAAAAATCGCACTGGCTGCTTAGTGGAGAATGGCGTGGAGGAGGCAAAATTGGAGACAGAAGGCCAGTTAGGAGGTTGTTGCAGTTGTCTAGAATCTAGACTCTAGATAAGAGGATGGAGACCTGGACTATGTCAGATAACGGTGGTGCAGATGAAGAGAAATTGATTAAGATAATTAGGAGGTAGAGTGAACTGGTTGTGGTTTTATGTCGGATGTGGTAGGGAACAGAGACGGGGAGGGGTCAAGGGTGATGCCCAGGGCTCTGGCTTGGGCTACGGGGAGGTACTGTGCCCTGAGCAGGCAGGATGAGGTGGTACATGACTTTTTTTTATCCTTGTATTTATGCATGTCACATGGTATAGAGTTCCTTGAATTTGCTTTGCTCAATTTTTTAGTTAAATCAGTTAACAAAAATAGAAGCTGCAAAGGGTAAGAATGGATGGGAAATATTCTCTGGGAAATGGGATCACCTACTTCTGGAAGGAGCCTTCTTCTTGAAGAAGGAAAAGGCAGCTAAAAGTTAAATATGCATCATCTAGAGATGCTGCTAAATGCTAGGAGACAAGACACCTGGAATCTGGGTTTCCATCATTTTTATCTTTATGCCTAGCAGAGTGCAGACAGTTCCAAGGGAAAGTTTAAAGGCTGCAGTGAGCATTAGAAAGTAGTAATTTTCAGATAGAAATAAATGAATGGAAGGATTGCATGTTAAGAAAATGAGGTTTTTCAGTAACACACTCATTAAATAAAATTTAAATCTTTGTCAGAAGAAATGAAGCTGCTCAGATGACTTTTGACCTTAATTGAGGACGAGAAGTATCATAGCAAGAGAGTATAACGTTTTGGGCAAATTGCTCATGCTTGCACATATGCTTATTAGATTTTGGATTGCATAGTGTTTGAGAAACAGAAAACCAGCAAGTGTAGCCATGAACCCTTACTTTCTTAGTAAGAAAGTCGCAATTGCATTAATACTTATGTATAAAATCATTCAAGTTCAGTGGAATTCTCCTAGAGAATTTAAACTGTCATCTTTGACTTCCTTTAGAATTAGTAGTTGTGAAACACTTGCATGCCTGCGTGATAGGTATTTACTCATTCGGTCTGTGGAGAGAAATGTGGAGAGGTGGGCCTTGTCACTGCTGAAAGATTTAACACCCTGACTTGCCAAATTCTGGGTGGAAGGCATTCCAGACTGTCAGACCATTGACGAGAGTGGTACATTGGCAGGGATGCGGGGCCAGAAGTTAGAAGGCCTGGGCTCAAGTCTCTGCTCTGTCAGTGAATATCCAGGAGACCCTGGGCAGGCCCCTCCCTATGCCTCGGTTTACTTATCTGTCAAATTGGAATCTGTTCATTATTCCTCAGATACTAGTCTGTGTCAGACACTAATCCGTAGGCAGGAGCAGCGGTGGATTCTGCCGTGGCAAAGAGGACATGCAAGGGACCTGATCTTGGGGACCTTGCATTCTAGTGGGGCGAGTCAGAAGGTAAATACAAAAATAAACCTAACTGTACATATCATGAGAGAAAATAAAACAGGGATGAGTGACAGGCCTGTGGAAAAGAGGCCAGAGAAGCTTTACGAAGATGGGGCATTTGAACTGAACCTAAGAGCGAGCCAGCTATGAGAAAATTGGAAAGATGCGTGTCCCGGGTGTAGGAGAGGGTAAGCACAAAGGTCCTGTGGCAGAAACCAGCTTGGCGTGCTCAGGAGGTAGACTGAGGGCTGGTGTATATGGAGTGTTATAAATAGAGGACTCAGTGAGGGAGTGGCTCTGGATGAGAAGCTAATAGTAATAGCTGCTGTGACATTTTTGCAGTGTGAGGGGAAGTGCTTCATAAATGACAAAGCATGATGTTTACACAGGCCGTATCATTTCTCGTCAGAAATCACTTATGGAGCACCAGCTGTATACAAAGAAAGTCTACCCATCCATGAGAACTGTTCCTTGGAAATCAAAATAATTTCATAATGTGCGAAGAAGCTACAACAGTTACATTTTTTATAGAGCAAATGAACTTGGTGTTTTTTTTAAAAAAAATTGTTTAGGAACCCCTTCCTCCCCCAACAACCCTTAATTGATTGAATTCTTTGCTGATTCTCATAGCTTGGTAGGAGTGAATCGGCCGTAAAGGTTATCCGTTCATCTGGAAGCAACGAGAATGAGGTTCTTCTAGCCAGTAATAGCCTTTCCTGAGAGGTGGAGGGTCTTATTCCCGAGAATGTGGGTGTGGCACAGAGGTGCAGGATGTGTGAGGAGGTGCAGAGGCCCTGGGGCTGGAGTATAGCCTGCAGGGCAGTAATGGCAAAGAGCTGGTGTGGTGACCTTGGTGGGCTCCCCACGAGAGGCAGCCTTGCAGGGTTTGTTGATGAGCATGGACTTTATCTTATGGGGTAAAGGTTGAAAGTGCAGGCCTAGAGGTGGCTTGCAGAAGAGCTTTGTTTGCCTCACATTGTACTGGCCCCCATAGTAATTTTTTTCCATTAAAATTAAAAAAAATCATGAAATTATTGCCAACATTAAAAAAAATTGGGTGATTTGGCCTAAAATCTCAGCTTTCTAGCTTCTCATGAGAAGCACGACATGCATTCTTCAGATGACCTCAGTCCCTAGCTCCCCTGATTGTCTCCCTATCACTGTGACACCCTGTTGGTTGCTGTCTTTTTTTTTTTTTTTTGCTGTATGTGGGCCTCTCACTGCTGTGGCCTCTCCCGTTGCGGAGCACAGGCTCCGGACACCCAGGCTCAGTGGCTATGGCTCACGGGCCCAGCCGCTCCACGGCATGTGGGAACTTCCTGGCCCGGGGCACGAACCCATGTTCCCTGCATCGGCAGGCGGACTCTCAACCACTGCACCACCAGGGAAGCCCTGGTTGTTGTCTTTTTAAAAACATTTTTTTATTAATGTACAGTTAGAAAAGTGAAATTCTTGTACACATGTTTTTATTCGAAGAAAAAAACTAAAGAAACTTAAAGGGCTGCTTGTTTCATGAAAAATAGTTCAGACTGTCAACCCACTGCAGTCATGTGAGATACCTCCGGGCCCCTATAGCTAACGGAGTTGGTGATCCCCTTCTGTTGGGGTTGGGGTGCCGGTGAGGCGTTGAAAAGCAGGAGACAGGCATGCTGAGCTGGCGGCTTTAGAGAAAGTTCTTAGGTGGCTGTGCAGAGGATGCATTTACCATACTGGCATTTTTGTTGCTCCTTTTCTTAAAGGAGTCGGGCCAGTTCAGGAATCATGATTGATGCTCTTCAAATTGAAAGGACGAAAGGAATCCAAGGGCAAAGAGATGAAACTAGCTAAAAAGCCCCTTGGCCACGCATTACATCTTCCAAACAGGATTTCTTTCCGAAGCTGCATTAGACTGCTTTCCACAAATCACCCCAAGGACATTGCATTTTCTTATGGCCTTGGTGGCCACATTCTCTGAAGTCAGAGTTTGGGAGCGTATAGTCTGATAAAGAAATTTAGGCTGACTTCAGGGGTGGTTCTCAGTTTGGAAGGTAGAGTTTAGTTCCTGAGATCGTGGAATCCTTGGGATGGATTAGTAACTAACTGGGCAGTCGGACAAGAAATTATCCTAGAAGAGCTGTCCTTGAAAATCTGAGCTGCGTAGTCATCATCGGTTTAGCAGAATCGGCTCTGCAGAAACAGTAAGTAGGTACACATGATGAGTTTAAAGGGGACAGTGAACATAACCACTGCTGGCCCATTTGTCTCCGTTTGTTCTGCCCTGATTTGATTCTGGGTGCCTGGCTCTCAACTTTGGGAACATGGAGTAACTGATGTCTTTCTGGGTATTGTATATTCAGTGCCTTGTGTTTTATCTTGATCAAACCAACCAGAGGTAGGAGTGCTTCATAGTTGTTCCCAGCATTCAGAACATGATGTATTTTTTTCAAAGAGCACATGAATTCATTTGGTGGTTTTGACTTCATTCACAGAAGAACCTTGGGCTAAAAACTGGGGCTGTTGGTCTGGCCCCCCTTAAATGATGACAGCTTTCAGCCTGAATTTACACTTCTGAGACACAGTGAAAGGGGAGGCAAAATTGATTACCCAGAATGTGCTAGCTATTGGACAGTCATTATCTCATTATGTCCTCATCACAACCAAGATTGGCAGTTTCCTGATCTCAAAGATGGAAAAACAGTGCCTTTCAGAGAGGTGAAGTAACGTGCCCAAGGTGATGTAGATAGAAAGTGGCACAGCTAGAATACAAAGCCAAGTCTAAAGTACTGGAAATAAGACCCAGAAGGGTGCTTAAGGATTTTGACCAACATGTTATCTTTAAACATCACTTTTTATGTTTTATGTCTGGCATTCATTCATGTGAGTGATTACAGTTTTGTTGAGTTGGACATGTTGAGATTGATGGCATTCCAGCCTGGCTCAGTACATGCATCACTGACAAGCATGTGGCAGGTCTGCCACATAGGACCCAAGGACTCCTGGGTCTGCAAATAGTCTTGTAAAACGAGAACTATGTTACATGATAAAATAAACTTGAGAAAGATGACACATACTCTTTCTTTCTCGGAGAATCACAGTAAATATTAGCATATTTAAGGCTCTTCAAAATCATGTAATAAAGTCCTAGACCCTTTATTAAGCACTTCAAATGCATCATTGCATTGAATCCTTACAGAATGATGAAGTAGTTTCTATCGTTATCCCCATGTCATGGACGAGGATCAAGCATAGATTGTTGGTGGCCTTGGCAAGGATCGCCCAGCTGGTAAAATGATGGAGCTGGGAGTCAAATCCGGGTGCCCATCTCCTCAGCATGTTTTCTTAACCAGTGTATTGTATTGGTTCCTTCAACTCGCTTACTGTAGCATTTCCCAAACTAATTTTTATCATGCAGTGCTTTGCGGAGTAGTGTTTAATATCATTTAGTTGAACTAGCATTCTAACAAACACTGGGAAACGCTGCACGTACAGCATTGATTCAGGGCCGCTCTGGCCTGTCAGTCCAGAAAGAAGCAGTTTGGTGGCCCCAGAGAGGCTTGGAACTCTGAACACAGCTGAATAGGGGAGGGTGTCACGGAACCGGCAGTAAGAGGCCACCAGAGGCTTGATGGTGTTGAACCCAGTTCAAGTGTTTCATTAGTCATCGGTGCCTGCACTTCGCCTTCGTGTGGTTGGCAATGAGAGGCCTGCTGAAAAAGACTGTTGTTCAGATGCTTCGAAGGTGTCCAGTGCCCAGCTGGGCTTTGGTTGGTGCAGTGAGGGTACTGCCTGGGGCTCTGTCCACCTGTCCAAGTTCAGAGGCAGGAAGAGGGGGCTGACAACTACAATATCTGCTTATAACTTGTCAGATGAGACTTCTTAAATTGTTGTGTTTCAGATGAGGTAAGATAAATTGCTCCTGCGCTTGTCTAGTCAAGGAAAAGTACAACTCAAGGACTTGATGGATGTCAAATTTCCCTCCTTTAAGCCACTGTGGATCCCAGAAATGGGTGGATTGGCTGGGAACATTCAGACACTTTATTTTATTTGTTTTTATTAAGACTTTAATTTTTTAGAGCAACTTTAGGTTTACAGCAAATTGAGAGGAAAGTACAGAGATTTCCCATATACCCCTTTTCCCCATGTGTACATAGCCTCATCCACTATGAACGTTAATCACCAAAGTGGTACAATTTTTACCAAGGATGAACCTACGTTGACACGTTATAATCACCGAAAGTCCATAGTTTACATTAGGGTTCACTCTTGGTATTGTACATTTTATGGGTTTGAACAAGTGTATAATGACGTATATCCATCATTATAATGTCATACAGAGTATTTTCAATGCCCTGGATATCCTCTGCTCTCTGCCTACTCATCCCTCCCATACCTAGAAACTACTTTTTTTTTTTTTTGGTGGACAGGATCAGTTTGTTTATTTTTTCACACACACACTGTATTTTATTTTTACAAGAGATAAATAGACTGACACTGGGCATTGTAAATGGATGACCACAACAAAAGCAGCAATGATTGCAATTACCAAACACGAAACACACTCACACTATGTGATAATATTGACATTCAGTCCAGTAATCCTCCACTGTAACGGCTCCTTTACTTTGCAGTGAAAATTGATTTGTATATTTTTTGCCTCTGAGTCCTTGTGGGATTTTTTCTTTTTATTCATACAGAAAGTCACAAAAATTATAATCATCCTCATCAGTTCACTCATTCCCATGTAATTAATTTGTTTTTTCATCTTTTGTTAACACTTTTATGAGTTCATCAGTTTTCCATTAGAGTTCTGAAAATGCTTATTCATTCAGTTCAGCAGTACAGTCAGTTACCAGAAACCTGTACTTGTCAGAGTCTTTTCCATGAATTCCTTGAAGATGAAACCCTTTTATAGGAACATTTTTGCAAAAGCATCAGAGTACACCCAGAACTGTCTGTAAATGACAAAAGACTTAAAAATGATCACGTTTAAGATTTGATGAAAGTTCATAATAATTCAGTTGACAAGGAAATTTAGTTATTTCTGAGATATACATTTTAAAGTAATAACTAGATTATGACTTATAACATTATACCGGAACATATAAGATTTTTAGAAATTTCATGTAATGTCTGAAACAGTAATGTTAACATTTCCATACAGTTAACCCAAAGAAAGTTTAGTATTAGTTGTTTTTTTTTTGTTTTATACTGCAGGTTCTTATTAGTCATCAATTTTATACACATCAGTGTATACATATTTTATTTTTTTAAAAAGCTTTTTGGATATGGACCATTTTTAAAGTCTTTATTGAATTTGTTACAACATTGCTTCTGTTTTCTGTTTTGGTTTTTTGGCCGCGAGACATGTGGGATCTTAGCTCCCTGACCAGGGATCGAACCTGCACCCCCTGCATCGGAAGGCGAAGTCTTAACCACTAGACCACCAGGGAAGTCCCCAGACACTTTAAACTTGAGGAGAACCGTGAGAATTTATAGGAATCTTTTCCCACTTTTTGCAAAGCCTCTGAACTAGAAGTACAGCAGCCCCCAGGGATTCAAAATAACTTCATTTTTCATCTTTCAGAGTGCCTTGGGGACTCTAAGAATTATTTACTGTGGCTCCATGGTACCTCAGGGTTGGAGAGAGAATCTATCTGGTCCTTTGAGCTCCTTCCAAGCAAACCGTTTAGGAAGATCTATAGTGGGTATTACTGGAGGGTGGGATGTGGTTTTCAATCCAGACTGTAGAAGCAATGGAACTTGAACCCTATAACAGTGTCGAATACTATTTTGATGGTCCAAGAATTCTACAGGGATTTTGAGCAACCTTTTTCGGTTAGTGACTCTTGGTGCTCTGTTGTTTGGGGAAGCTGGAATAATTGCTTGTTTCTGTGCTCAGAGAACAGTGATGTTTCTCAGTAAAGCCTGATGTAAGGTAACCATGGGTAGATACAGAACTTAGGAGGCTGATCCTTTCCTGAGAAAGATAGTGGAGGACAGCCAGTGTTGGTGCCCATGTACGCCCACTACCGGTTCAGCATCTTCTATTTGTTCTGCTCTCCTTTTTCCCTCTCCAAAGAGTTATTAAACACCTTTTGTGAACTGGGTGCTGTGTTAGTTTTTGGAGAGATTGAGCTGTGCCTTTGGGGAGACAAACCCATCAATAGGTACAGCACACTGGGTAAGGGTTAGAAAAGGGTGACTTAGGACGTTGCTCCTTTGCTCAGCATCCTTCAATTGCTTCTGCAGTGATTCAGGATAAAATCCAAAGGGTTTACCATAGCTACGATACAAGTCCCAATATGGTCTGGCCCCTGCCTCTCCCTTTGATCTCATCTCCTGCCCTTCGATGTTGTCACTTGGTTCAGCCCCAGTGGCCACCCTGCTGCTTCAGAAACATGGGCAGCTCTCTCTTGCCTCGGTCCTAAGGCTTTTGCGTGTATTTCCCTTGTCCAGGAGCACGTCCTTCCTCAGGACTCACTTCTTGCTTCATTTCATGTGCTCACACCTGGTTAGAGAAGTCTTCTCTGGCAGCACTGTCTAAAATAGTCCCTCCTTGCCCCTGCCATTCTCTATTCCTACAACCCTGCTTTACGTTTTATATACTTTCTCATCATCTTACACAGCATATATTTACTTGTTCCCCTCTCTCTTCTATTATATAAGCAGCTTAAATGCAGAAATTTCCATTGTTTTCTTCTTTGCTATATCCCAGGTGCCTTGAACAGTACCTGGCACCTTGTAGATGCCCAGTCAATATTTATTGAATGAATAAATTAGGAAAAATTTTGTTGAAACACAGAAGGAAACCATCAACTTCCAGGGAAAGTCAAGGGAGTCGTTATAGAGTAGGTGGCATTTCACTTGGGATTTGAAGTATGAATAAGCGTTTGCCAGGTGGAGAGTGTGGGATGGGGAGGTAGGTGGAGGGAGGGAAGGATGAAGGGTATTTCTGGGCATGACTCCTTCCCTCCTTCCACTCTTCCCCTTCTCTGGCTGCCTCTACATACAGATTACCAGCTAGCATCATTTCTGGGAGAATTCACCACTAAGTCTCTTGTTCTCAGGCTCCCACATTATAGTAAGATGTGTCAAGTGCCTGATTGAGCTTAGATATGATTATGATGAGGTTGGGGAAGGGGTGGGTGTATTCATTCTTCTGCAATGAGTATTATCAGCTTATAACTAGCTCCTTATATGAAGTACACAGGGGTTTCACCTGCTGGCAGAGGGATTGTAAAGCATCTTGAATTGATTGTAGGGTAATAATGTCCATCTCCAAAGGACTTGTTATGATTGCAAAGTATCCAACTGTTTTCATATGTTTAAAACTCAGGATGAAGTTAGATCTCCACTTGGAGCTTTTTCTCACTCTGACACTTAGAATTTTAATTGAGCCCCAGTAGCTAGATCTTTAAAATGAGATAGTGTTCAAACACTGTAATTAAATTTTTAAAAAAGGCAGTGGTAACTTACATACCAACAGGCTCAGCCTGGATTCTATAGTGATTCGCTTAATGCTTGATCTGAATATCAGGGCTGCTCTCTTGTCCTTTTTGCATGCTACTGGGGAACACTTGCTTAGCAAATGAGGGTGAACCATCAGAAAGCTCTTAAATACCCTCAAAGAGATGAACTGAGGGCCTCTCTCTAGATCCCCCCTGGGTAGGCAGTAAAAGTAGGTCCATTTCTTTTCTATTTTCCTCTTTCCTTTTTTTTTTAAAGTCAACTTATTGAGGTATGATTGACATACAAAAAACTGTACATATGTAACAAACAACTTGATGAATTTGGACATATGTATACATCTGTGCCATCAGTACCATCTATGCCATAAACTTATCCGTCACTTCCAAAAGTTTCCTCCTGCCGTCTTTGTCATTTTATTATTTTTTAAAAAATAAATAATATTTTATTATTTATTTAATATAAATAATAATAAAAAATATTATTTTGTGTGTATGTGATTAAAACACTTCACATAAGATCTACCCCCTTAGCAAAATTTAAAGCATGTGATGCAGTGTTTTTAACTATAGGCTCTGTGCTGTACAGCTTTATTTTCTAAGAGGCTTATACCCAGGGTACCTCAATGCTTAGTCAGGACACTGTGTTGTATTAGGTTTGTACTGGGTCCGTGGTGGTCCCAGGTAAGAACTGCTGACCAAGTCAAGCTGGGAATGGATGGGAGCAGACCATGGGTTGGCAGTTGATGCTAGGCTAGGGGGCAGAGAACACATACAGGTTGGATTATTAGGCAAAGTAAAGGTTGGAAACCAAGCAGAAGGAATCCATGCCACGCAGAAGTTGAAGAGGTCAAGGTCAAGAGAATGGTTCAGTAAACTGATGTTGTCAGGACTCAGGGAGCACTTGGGTAATGGACACCAAGGTCTCACAGAAAGAAATCAAATAGACATTAGCAAGAAGGTAATTTCATTTTCTTTCCTCGGGGGACCTAGCAGGGAGAAACATGGTGTAAATGCCGAATATGTTGATTTCATTAGTGAGATTTTTTTTTTTTTCCCCCTTTCCTGAGATAGAAAGCCTTTTTGCTAGGTCAAGAGTTGCCCTTATGGCAGGTCTGCCCAGGGCCTGCATATGTGGACAGTGAAATCCCTCTGGGATTGAGAATTGAGAAGCTGGGTTTTCCAGGAGACTTTTGACAGTTAACCAGTGTTGGGAGTAGTAACCATCTTTACATCCCTTCATATGGCTGCTGTAGCTGAGTCTGGAAGGGTGGGTGTGAGTTGTAAGTGTCCAGGAGAGGAAGAGAACTCCAGGTAGAGGGGGTAGGAGTAAAAAACGCAGGGTGGGAAGGTAACGGTGGCAGGTGAAACCAGAAGGTTGGTGGTGGTAACATAGTTAGGAGTCTGGTGTGCTTGGCTTTGCTGGAAGAGCTTGGACTTGTGATGATATATGCTGATGAATGAATGAGGTCTTCATGTAGACAATGGGGGTAAAGAGGCTTAAAGCAGGTCCAGCTTGCAGTGTAGAAGGTGATCCCTGTGGGTGCATCTGAGGTGCTTGACCTGGAAAGCTGGAGAGAACAGCTTTGCCCCAGGGACACAAATCATAATAGAACTGAAGGATCGTACTGCACGAAAGGGAGAAAAACACGAGGTCTAGGAGGGAAAGCAGCAGCAGGCGATGCTCTAAGGGTTCCAAGAAGCCCCGAGACCTTTTCCGCAGATGCACTCGTATCCCCATGAACTTCAGGCTCCAGAAGATATGGTTGAATATTTTAACTATGTGGTGAACTTGTAAAATACAGATTTTAGGAATGTTATAAATGCCCAGAATCTGAAGCCCTGGAAATTTGGTCAGTGTGAGGTAAGTTGCCAGGTGATTCTAATGCAAGCATTCTGTGGATAAGTGTGTGGGAATCACTGCAAGGCATTTCTAACTATGCCTATGCCCTTGCTCTCTGAAGGCCAGAGAGAGGAAGCTGCCATTCAAGCAGGGCTGGAAGGCGAGCCAAGACTCGTGGAGACCACCCAGGAATCTCCCTGCACCTGCTGTGGGGAATCTGTACAGGAGGAATCTGATTAGGATACAGGTTCGGCTGCTGAAACAAAGACCAAAATAACAGTGGTTTAAACGAGATGAAAGTTTAATTCTCGCTCATGCAGCAGTGTGAATGCAGGTAGTCCAGCATCGATGTGACTATATTTTTGTCCTGCAACCTCTGGGATATTGCCCTCTGCCCCATGGTTCATGATGGTTTGCTCCCAACCCCTGCTAAGCCAGTAGGATGGAGAACAGAAGTGGAGAGTGTGCTCCTTGTATCTTACTGTGACTTTCACTTGCATCCAGGTGGCCAGAACTTGATCACATGGCCGCACTTAACTGTAAGAAAGGTGGGGAATGTGGCCTTTATTCTGGGCGGCCATGTGCCCCACTAAGAGTCTGTTACTAAAGGAAGGAGAGGAAAGTGCACTCGGGGGCAGCTGGCATTCTCTGCCTCTAATAGTCTTTCAGATCTTTGCTGAAAGAGTCCTGGTCTCCTCTCTGGGCATGTGAGTGAATTCCTGGAGAATTAACTTTTATTGCATAACTCTGGGTCAGGAGATTGATAGCCTTCCAGGAAAATCATACAAAGGCTCTCTGTGGAAGCTGGCTTCCTGTGGAAGTTCTCACCATGAAACCCCTCCAAGCAAGAAAGAGCTTTGGCTGGAGCTCATCTAGATACTTGACTGATACAGTTTAAATTAGCTTGTGCTTTGAACATGACCTTTGCATAAAAGAGAGGGATGGGGGGTTGGGGGGTCTGTAGAGAGAATATTTTGTGGCTGAGTGGAGGCACAGGGACCCAGAATCTGCGGAGGCTATGCTTTTGTGTGTTAAATGCTTTTCATATGGGATGGTACGTTATCTATCCAGAAGATGTGAATTTCAGACCAGTCTCTATTGCTTACTGGCAGTTGGTCTAACGATGAGATCTCTGAGAAACTTAAGTTGAGATTGACAAGAAACAGCCTTGGTTTTGGGGTCGGAGAATTGAGAGAAGGAGCCATGGCTTGGGTTATCTGAGTCTCAATGTCCTCATCCATAAGATGGAGATTCTTATT
Source organism: Pseudorca crassidens (assembly GCF_039906515.1). Taxonomy (NCBI): domain Eukaryota; kingdom Metazoa; phylum Chordata; class Mammalia; order Artiodactyla; family Delphinidae; genus Pseudorca; species Pseudorca crassidens. Next base: position 35,750,064 of record NC_090304.1, on the reverse strand, counting down.
GTCACTGTCAAGATATGAGCATTAAAATTCCTAATTCCATGGACCCCCTAACATTGTCCTGTGATCTGAAGAGCCAAAGTGACAAATGTCAAAATATTATGTTTTCATTCATGTGAATATTTAAAATCAAATGAGACAATTTTAAAACTCTGTAGACATTGCACCTTATCAAATGAAGTGGAGGAAGCTTTTTCTGTGGCTTAGAGAAATTCTTGTGGCTGATCTTTGGGACTGTTCTTTTAATTGAAGTATAGTTGATTTACAACGTTGTGTTTCTGGTGTACAGCAAAGGGATTCAGTTGTACACACACATATATATATATTCTTTTTCATATTCTTTTCCATTATGGTTTATTACAGGATATTGAATATGGTCCCCTGTGCTATACAGTAGGACCTTGCTTATCCATTCTACATATAAAATTTGCATCTGCTAGTCCCAAACTCACAATCCATCCCTCTCCCATGTCCATCCATGTAGCTGCAAATGGCATTATTTCATTCTTTTTTAAGGCTGAGTATTATTCCACTGTGTGTGTGTGTGTGTGTGTGTGTGTGTGTATACACCACATCTTCTTTATCCATTCATCTGTTGATGGACATTTAGGTTGTTTCCTTGTCTTGGCTATTATAAATAGTGCTGTTTTTCTCTTTCTGACTTACTTCACTCTGTATGACAGACTCTAGGTCCATCCACCTCACTACAAATAACTCAATTTCATTTCTTCTTATGGCTGAGTAATATTCCATTGTATATATGTGCCACGTCTTCTTTATCCATTTATCCATTGATGGACACTTAGGTTGCTTCCGTGTCCTGGCTATTGTAGATAGAGCTGCAGTGAACATTTTGGTACATGACTCTTTTTGAATTATGGTTTTCTCAGGGTATATGGCCAGTAGTGGGATTGCTGGGTCGTATGGTGGTTCTATTTGTAGTTTTTTAAGGAACCTCCATGCTGTTCTCCATAGTGGCTGTATCAATTTACATTCCCACCAGCAGTGCAAGAGTGTGCCCTTTTCTCCACACCCTCTCCAGCATTTATCGTTTGTAGATATTTTGATGATGGCCATTCTGACTGGTGTGAGATGATATCTCATTGTAGTTTTGATTTGCATTTCTCTAATGATTAATGATGTTGAACATTCTTTCATGTGTTTGTTGGCAGTCTGTATATCTTCTTTGGAGAAACGTCTATGTAAGTCTTCTGCCCATTTTTGGATTGGGTTGTTCGTTTTTTTGTTATTGAGCTGCAAGAGCTGCTTGTAAATTTTGGAGATTAATCCTTTGTCAGTTGCTTCATTTGCAAATACCGTATGCTAACACATATATATGGAATCTAAGATAGAAAAAAAAAAGGTCATGAAGAACCTAGGGGCAAGACGGGAATAGAGACACAGACCTACTAGAGAATGGACTTGAGAATATGAGGAGGGGGAAGGGTAAGCTGTGACAAAGTGAGAGAGTGGCATGGACATATATACACTACCAAACGTAAAATAGATAGCTACTGGGAAGCAGCTGCATAGCACAGGGAGATCAGCTCGGTGCTTTGTGACCACCTAGAGGGGTGGGATAGGAAGGGTGGCAGGGAGGGAGACGCAAGAGGGAAGAGATAAGGGGACATATGTATATGTATAACTAATTCACTTTGTTATAAAGCAGAAATGAACACACCATTGTAAAGCAATTATACTCCAATAAAGATGTTTAAAAAAAATAGTGCTGCTATGAACATAGGGGTGCATGTGTCTTTTAAAATTAGTTTCAGGGGACTGTTTTTTAATTGACAGTTTTAGCTAGGGATGTACTGTGTTTGTTGCTCACATAACAGACAAACGCAGGTATTTCTCGTGGAGGTTTAGATTCAGCTCCATCTGCTTTGTCATTCCGCCCCCTTCAACATGTGGTACTTAAAGTTGCTCTGGGGTTGGTCTTCATTCCAGCATCCAGAAAGAGAAGGATTGGATGTGGGAAGTTGAGGGCCATTCCTGGAAGCAGCATATATCAGTTACTTCTGTCCACATTCCTTTGGCTGGAATTCCAGCACATGGCCATACCTGACAGCAAGAGAGGCTAGGAAATGAGTCCAGCTTTGTGCCAAGAATAAAAGTACCTGCGTTTGGTGATTAGCTAGCAGTCTCTTCTATGCTGAGTTGACGTGAACCATCTTTTTTCTTCTCTGTGGAGAGAGTGATGAGGTTGTGAAGGGGAAACTTTGCTGAAGTGACTGTCATCTGTTGTGATGGGTGCATGTAAGTCCTCAAGGAAGTTTTGCTACCAACTCTTACCTTCATTTACATAGTGCCAGCAGTCTCAGTGTCTCTTTGCTGGTGCCTGCAACTTCATGTGCTTTACAACATCCTAGACGTGGTGTCATGGAGTAGAAAGAACATCATTAGTGTTATGGAAATCTGGGTTCAAATCTGTGATCCACCACTTACTAGCTGTGTTATGCTAGTCTGATCACTCTATATCTTCGAACTTCAGCTTCTTCATCTATAATAATGGATATAATAACATATTATTATACCTTCCCTATGGGCTTATTTTGAGGATTTGAAACAATGTCTGCTACATAGTAGGAACTCAGTCATTGGTGGTGGTGGTAGATGTTATTATCATACAGGTGTGCTTACCGTTCTCAGCCCAAAGGGCATGGGTTGAATTTTTCTTAATGTCTGGCTCTATCTTGTATGCTCTACTCTTGGGATATTTATTAAAATCAGTCATGTTGGAAATCTGATCTCTACATCTAACTTGGAAACACCAAAGACCCATAAAAGAACTACTAATAATAGTAACTTTGTCATTATATTAGTGACTGATGAGGAACCATTGACTGCTCTCTTCCAAGGTTTAGAGTTGAGGCCTTGTTCCTACTCAAATTTTGCTCAGGATGGCTGGAGATGAGGGCTTTATGGAACTATTTTGGGGTTCCTTTTCCCCAGTAGTTAGTGGTCTGCTAACTTCTGCCCTCTGTATGTCTTTGGGCCTTCCTTGCTCTCAGATACCCATCCCGTCTCATGCAGGATGGGAGAACATGTAATTTCTTTCTCTTGCTGTCTTTCTTCTCATTCTTTTTCCCGGAAAGTCCCTTTCAGTCAATTTCAGCAGCTCATTTCCTAGCCATTCTTCTTAAGATTTCACCTTTTTGCAACTTTGACAGGTAGAAGGTGGATTTCACAGTTGGAACCAGAGTGAGTTGATTGTGTCCCTTGATTTATTATAAGAATGATCCAGTGCCTGGGGGAGACAAGGAGCAGCCATGAGCCAAGATCTTGCTGGGGGAAAAGCAGTCAAGAGAGAATGCCTAGAGGATCCAGTCTTTCCTTTTCCCCAAGTACAGAAAATGTCACAGAATCTTCCGTTGCGATGTCAACCATTGGTATGGCCTCCTTGGCTCTGTGTTTTGGGGGAGTAATTTATTTACAGTACTTACAGTAAACAGTAACTTAGCATTCTCTTTCAAACTAATTTTAGACTTAGAGGGAAGTTGCAAAATGGTACAGAGGTCTTGTATATCCCTCACTTACCTTCCTCTTATGTAACCGTGGAAAAATGATCAAAAGCAGGAAATTGACATAGCTGTAGGATTGTTAACCAAATTGCATGCCTTATTTGAGTTTTATCAGTTTTTCCACTAATATCCATTGCCCCTCCCTGTTCCAGGATCCTATCTAGGATCCCACCTTTGTATTTAGTTACTATTTCTACTTAATCTCCAAAATGTGGCAGTTTCCCAGACTTTCCTTGCCTTTCAGACTTCGACATTTTTGAAGAATATTGACCAGTTATTTTGTAGAATACGCTTCAGTTTGAGTTTCTGACGTTTTCTCATGGTTAAGCCTTTTTATTTTTAACCTTTTTAAAAAATTGAAGTATAGTTAATTTACAGTGTTGTTAGTTCAGGTGTACAGTAAAGTGATTCAGTTATATATATATATATATTCTTTTTTGGATTCTTTTCCATTATAGGTTATTACAAGATATTGAATATAATTCCCTGTGCTATACAGTAGGTCCTTGTTGGTTACCTATGTTATATATAGTAGTGTGTATATGTTAATCCCAGACTCCTAATTTATTCTCCACCCTCCCCACTGCTATCCCCTTTGGTAACCATAGGTTTGTTTTCTATGTCTGTGAGTCTGTTTCCATTTTGTAAATAAGTTCATTTGTATCTTTTTTTTTTTTTTTTTTAGATTCCACATATAAGCGATATATGACGTTTGTCTTTCTCTGACTTACTTCACTTAGTATGATAATTTCTAGGTCCATCCATGTTGATGCAAATAGCATTATTTCATTCTTTTTTATGAAGGTAACCCTTTTGAGGGGGACAGGACTACTATAGAAACGATGTGATGCTTTCTCCAGGCATGCCATCCTGTCAAGGGGTTCCTGATGTTGACATGTCTTGTTACTGGTCGTGTTAACCTTGATCACTTGGTTAAAGTGCAGAATGAGAGTTTTCTTTGCTGTAAAGTTTCTATGTTTCCTTTTGTAATTAAAGGAAGCAGTAATTTAAAGGTCTTTGCCCTGCCACAGGTGAGAAACTGCTTCTGAGTCACTGGGCTGAGGAGGTTGCTGGTGGGCCTGTTTGTGGAAGGAGGCAGAGGCATAGGATCAGGAGCCATGTCTCGGTAATACCTTGTCTTGTCTCGACGCCATGGCTCTCTCCAGCTTCTTTCTTCATCCGACTTGCTCGTCTAACTTCTTTGTGGTCTAAGTAAGCCAGCAGAATTTCTTTTTATATTTCATTGTAAGGTCTTCCGTTAAAGGACGTTCTTAGCATGAAAAGAGAGTTTTTCTTGGCCTCTTGGTGTGATGGAAAGGGAGGCATCTTTACAAATGCATTTCCGTGCATTCCGTGCACAAAAGCATTCCGTGCACAAAGGCATTCCGTTCAAGGTAGTCAGGGATATATTTTACGTGATTGTGAAATTCCTGATTTTTAAAGCAATTATTCCGTCTTCTTTTTAGGAGATTTGACTTTTGAAGCTTTCTTAGTATTGAAAAGCAGTTGCCCAGTAAACACTCTGTGATTTCAGAGAAAGTTTTGGTCACGGTTTCCAACTCCAAGGACGTATGAGTTAGTCTCTGATCGCCTTCTCTTGCATCCTGTGTCCAAGACCAGAGATGAGGATACAAAAATCCAAATCTCCTAATATTCAGGAGTTTTTACTTCTAGTCCAACGTGTGCATCTTAAAAGCCACACTCATCTTGTGATGACCTTGCTACAGATAGTGTGGCGGGCAGACCAGCAGCAGGAGCATCACTGGGGGCCTATTTGAAATGCAGTATCCTAACCCTCGGCCCAGACCTACTGAATCAGAGCCTGCATTCCAACAAGATGATTTATGCGCACCTTAGATTCTATGGAGCACTTTTTTTTTTTTTTTTGTGGTACGCGGGCCTCTTACTGTTGTGGCCTCTCCCGTTGCGGAGCACAGGCTCAGGACGTGCAGGCTCAGCAGCCATGGCTCACGGGCCCAGCCGCTCCGTGGCACGTGGGATCTTCCCGGACCGGGGCACGAACCCGTGTCCCCTGCATCGGCAGGCGGACTCTCAACCACTGTGCCACCAGGGAAGCCCTCTATAGAGCACTTTTTAAGAGATGCTGATTTTACAGTGGTTCTACCTCCCAGATGCCTGGGTGGTCTGAGCTGATCAAGGATGAAGATAAAGTCAGCTTCAGGATGATGGTATCCAGGAAGCTTCTCCAGCCCTTAAGCAGGCTTGATGGAGATGGGGAATATAATAGGAATTCTGTCAGTGCAGTTAAAATTGATTAATCTTGAAGGGCACAAGTTCTTTGGGGAGGCTGGATGGACTCTATCCTTCAGGAGGATATTTTCCCTCCTGAAGCATCTTCTTGCCCCTCTCCCTCCAGTCTAATAGTTCTCATCTACCGCCTTCTTGAAACTTTCCTGGATCACCATTCAAGACTGGACTTTTTCCCCTTTCTTTAAATGTCAGGCTTGTATTGTTTGTTTTTCTGTACTTTTTTTTTTTTTTTTTTTACTTCAAGTGGCATGTAGATTCCTTGCAGGGAGGCGTGTATATCAAAGGTCTTCATACTACTCAGTGCTTCCTGCTTACTTAACACTGAGGGCCATCCCTTGCATATGATTTTCAGTTCTGCTTTCATGCCATGTAAACCTTGCCTAGCCTTGAGGAAATGGACCATTAACTAGTTGTAGTCTGGATTTGTGCTATATAGAAGTCATTGATTTTAATTTTGAGTGGGAGTATGTTTCAAATAACAATTGAAAACTGCAAGGATAAAGAAGATCTGTGTATGAAAAGATCTCTTGTTACATTAAGTGAAAGTGTAGAACTGTAAGGATGGTATACTACCACTAATGTTAGAAAAATGGGAAAAAAAGAATATATTCATATTTGGTTTTATAGCATAAAAACGTCTGGAGGAAAGGATAGTCTTTATCAAATGAGGCTGCAACAATTGGACGTCCTTATGCAAAAAAAAAAACCTAAAACAAAACAAAACTTTGATAAAGACCTTAACCACTTTCACAAAAATTAACTCAAAATGTATCATAAACCTTAATGTAAAATGCAAAACTATCAAACTTCTAGAAGAAAACAAAAGGGAAAATATACATGACCTTGGGTTTGGTGATGAGTTTTTATGTACAACATCAAGTGTATGAGTCATGAAAGAAAATGGGTAAATTGAATTTTACTAAAGCCAAAACCTTGTGCTTTGCAGAAGATACTATTAAGAGAATGAAAAAAGTAAGATTGGGAGAAATATTTGCAAAACATCTGTTAAAAAAAGTTGTGTCCAAAATATGTAAAGAACTCTTAAAACCCAACAAAAACAACCCAGGTAAAAAATGGGCCAAATACCTGAACAGACACCTCACCAAAGAAGACGTGTAAATGACAAATAAGCATATGAAAAGATGCTCAATATCATTGTCATTAGGGAAATCCAAATTAAATACGAGATACCATTACATGCTGATTAGAATGGCTAAAATCCAAAAAACCTGACAACACCAATTGCTGATGAGCATGTATAGCAATAGGAACTCTCATTCATTGCTGGGGGAAATGTAATATAGTACAGCCACTTAGGAAAACAGTTTGATAATACCTTACAAAGCTAAACACAGTCTTACTATATAAGCCAGCAGTCACATTCCTAGATATTTACCCAGTTGACTTGGAAACTTATTTTCACACAAAAACCTGCGCACAAATATTATTAAGCTGCTTTATTCATAATCACCTAAAAGAAGCACCAAAATACCCTTCAGTAGGTGAATGGGTAAGTAAACTATGGTACATCTATATAATGGGATACTCTTCAGTGCTAAAATAGGAATGAACTATCAAGTCATGCAAAAAAATGAATTAATCTTAAATGCATATTTAATATTCCTGGTAAAGGAATCCAGTCTGAAAAGGCTACATACTGTATGATTTCATTTATATGATATTCTGGAAAAGGCAAAAAAAGGAGGTGATAAACAGATCAGTGATTTCCAGGGATTTGAGGAGAGTTGAATAGGTAAAGTACAGAGGACTTTTATGGGCAGTGGAGCTATTGTGTATGATACTCTAATGGTAGATACACGACACTGTGCATTTGTCAAAACTCATAGAAATTTACGGCACCAAGGTGAACCTTAACGTATGCATATTTAAAAATACTATTCAGGGGATCAGGGGATCCTAGGATAGAATGCAGAATGTGACTTACCAATCTAACTGTATTACAAATGTGTGAAACAACCTCAGTAAAAAGGGAGTTGGAGAAAAAGTTGCTGACCTTAGTAACTTGGGAAACAAGAGGAGCCTGTAAGACTAAAGGCCAAGGGAACTGTATATGGATATTTCACTCTAGTTGAAAGTCGTTGACATGAGGGTGTGGGTTAACAATTCTGCAATCACTATGCATGTATGCTAGACGTGAATAATTAAGTAAATGGCTGGTGGATTGTGGGAGGTTACATACAGATAACTCTGGGGAAGAGACCGGAATGATCCATATGGTAGTGCATTAAAGTTTGACATCAATATAAACTCGTGCTTAGCTTAATTTACATGCAGATAGATAATATAGAAATATTTATGGATATGTGGTATAATAACCAGTGTGTGTATGTATATATATATATATATATATATATATGTATTTCTTCTGTTAGCACAGAGGACCTAAAAGCAACAGTACCCCAGTAGTAATGAGCACACCAAGAGCTCAGATCTTGGTTTCAAAACCATTCTCCAATAAAAACAACCAGGTCTCCTTGCAGAAATGGCTGATTTTAGGACTGGGCCAGAAAATACATAAGATAAGGCTTAAGCATCTTGTAGTACCAGAAACCAAGGAAGTGCTCAAAATGAAACAAAACCAAGAAACCACAAATGATGGGAATATGTTTAAGGGGCATAGGAGCCAAATGAAAGAACTTCCAGTGGCTAAAGCTGGAAAAATTTAAGGACGAAGAAAACTAATACTGGATAATAACCCAAAGTATAAAGTGATAACCCATGAGTTATTTATTTACTGTTATAAAGAAATGATTGAATAAATAGACGGAGAGAACAGACCTTCCTTGCAGTAGAATTCCAAATAATGTATGTAGATGCTCCTCCCTCAAAGAAATGGAGCTTAACTCTCCACTCCTTAAAGTGTGGACTGCACAGAGGGACTTCCTTCCAAAGAACACAGTATGGATAGGGAGGAGGGGGAAGAGTAACTTTACAGTGGAGAAACCTAACACACTAAACACACTACTCAGCCAGGTAGGGGAACAGCAAGATTAGTATCAACAGTAATAAGTCAGATCGATGGTATGATTCCCTGATATGGTATGAGAATTTACCTCTGGGGCCTTCCTTCCAAAAATCCAAACCTAAGTCTAAGCATGAGGAAAACATTAGACAAATCCCAGTTGGGGGAAATTTTATGAAATATCAGTACTCCGTAAAATTCTCAAGGTCAAAAGGCAAGTCTAAACTGTCACAGCTAAAAGGAATCTAATGAGACATGATAACTGAGTAATGCCATATCCTGGATGGGATCATGGAATAAAAAAAAGGGTATTAGGGGCTTCCCTGGTGGCGCAGTGGTTGAGAGTCCACCTGCCGATGCGGGGGGCGCGGGTTTGTGCCCCGGTCCGGGAAGATCCCACATGCCGCGGAGCGGCTGGGCCCGTGAGCCATGGCCGCTGAGCCTGCGCGTCCGGAGCCTGTGCTCGGCAACGGGAGAGGCCACAGCAGTGAGAGGCCCACGTACCGCAAAAAAAAAAAAAAAAAAAAAAAACCCAAAAACCAAAAAAACGATATTAGGTAAAAACTAAGGCAGTCTGACTAAGACATAGACTTTAGTTCATAATAATGTATCAGTATGGTTCATTAATTGTGATAAATGTACCTACTATATGAATGTAAGTTGTTAATAATAGGGGAAACTGGCTATGGGTTATATATGGCCTCTGTGGTATCTTTGCAGTTTTTCTGAAAATCTGACTATTGTTAAAACGTTTATTTAAAAACTTTTTAAGGATACACAGGAAACTGTTAACAGTGGTTGCCTGTGAGGGGTGATTGGGGCTGGGAAGATGGAGCATAGGATGGAAGGGAAATATTGAGTACCTGAAAAGATATTTATTTAACATCTTTATTGGAGTATAATTGCTTTACAATGGTGTTAGTTTCTGCTGTATAACAAAGTGAATCAGCTATACATATATCCCCATATCTCCTCCCTCTTGCATCTCCCTCCCACCCTCCCTATCCGATCTCTCTAGGTGGACACAAAGCACCTAGCTGATCTCCCCGTGCTATGCGGCTGCTTCCCACTAGTATCTGTTTTACATTTGGTAGTGTATATATGTCCATGCCACTCTCTTACTTCATCCCTGCTTACCCTTCCCCCTCCCCGTGTCCTCAAGTCCATTCTCTACGTTTGTGTCTTTATTCCTGTCCTGCCCCTAGGTTCTTCAGAACCTTTTTATTTTATTTTTTTAGATTCCATATATATGTGTTAGCATACGGTATTTGTTTTTCTCTTTCTGACTGACTTCACTCTGTATGACAGACTCTAGGTCCATCCACCTCACTACAAATAACTCAATTTCTTTTCTTTTTATGGCTGAGTAATATTCCATTGTATATATGTGCCACATCTTCTCTATCCATTCATCTGTTGATGGACACTTAGGTTGCTTCCATGTCCTGGCTATTGTAAATACAGCTGCGGTGAACACTGTGGTACATGACTCTTTTTGAATTATGGTTTTCTCAGGGTATATGCCCAGTAATGGGATTGCTGGGTCATATGGGAGTTCTATTTTTAGTTTTTTAAGGAACCTCCTTACTGTTCTCCATAGTGGCTGTATCAATTTACATTCCCACCAACAGTGCAAGAGGGTTCCCTTTTCTCCACGCCCTCTCCAGCATTTATTGTTTGTAGATTTTTTGATGATGGCCATTCTGCCTGGTGTGAGGTGATACCTCATTGTAGTTTTGATTTGCATTTCTTTAATGATTAGTGATGTTGAGCATCCTTTCATGTGTTTGTTGGCAATCTGTATATCTTCTTTGGAGAAATGTCTATTTAGGTCTTCTGCCCATTTTTGGATTGGGTTGTTTGCTTTTTTGATATTGAGCTGCATGAGCTGCTTGTATATTTTAGAGATTAATCCTTTGTCAGTTGCTTTGTTTGCAAATATTTTCTCCCATTCTGAGGGTTGTCTTTTCGTCTTGTTTATGGTTTCCTTTGCTGTGCAAAAGCTTTGAAGTTTCATTAGGTCCCATTTGTTTATTTTTGTTTTTATTTCCATTTCTCTAGGAGGTGGGTCAAAAAGGATCTTGCTGTGATTTATGTCATAAAGTGTTCTGCCTATGTTTTCCTCTAAGAGTTTGATAGTTTCTGGCCTTACATTTAGGTCTTTAATCCATTTTGAGTTTATTTTTGTGTATGGTGTTAGGGAGTATTCTAATTTCATTCTTTTACATGTAGCTGTCCAGTTTTTCCAGCACCACTTATTGAAGAGGCTGTCTTTTCTCCATTGTATATTCTTGCCTCCTTTATCAAAGATAAGGTGACCATATGTGCGTGGGTTTATGTCTGGGTTTCCTATCCTGTTCCATTGATCTATATTTCTGTTTTTGTGCCAGTACCATACTGTCTTGATGACTGTAGCTTTGTAGCATAGTCTGAAATCCGGGAGCCTGATTCCTCCAGCTCCGTTTTTATTTCTCAAGATTGCTCTGGCTATTCAGGGTCTTTTGTGTTTCCATACAAATTGTGAAGTGTTTTGTTCTAGTTCTGTGAAAAATGCCATTGGTAGTTTGAGAGAGATTGCATGGAACCTGTAGATTGCTTTGGGTAGTATAGTCATTTTCACAATGTTGATTCTTTCAATCCAAGAACATGGTATATCTCTCCATCTGTTTGTATTGTCTTTAAATTCTTTCCTCAGTGTCTTATAGTTTTCTGCATAGAGGTCTTTTGTCTCCTTTGGTAGGTTTATTCCTAGGTATTTTATTTTATTTTTTTGTAATGGGAGTGTTTCCTTAATTTCTTTTCCAGATTTTTCATCATTAGTGTATAGAGATGCAAGAGATTTCTGTGCATTAATTTTGCATCCTGCTACTTGACCAAATTCATTGATTAGTTCTAGTAGTTTTCTGGTAGCATCTTTAGGATCCTCTGTGTATAGTATCATGTCATCTGCAAACAGTGACAGTTTTACTTCTTCTTTTCTGATTTGTATTCCTTTTATTTCTTTTTCTTCTCTGATTGCTGTGGCTAAAACTTCCAAAATTATGTTGAATAAGAGCGGTGAGAATGGGCAACCTTGTCTTGTCCCTGATCTTAGTGGAAATGGTTTCAGTTTTTCACCATTGAGGACGATGTTGGCTGTGGGTTTGTCATATATGACCTTTGTTATGTTGAGGTAAGTTCCCTCTATGGCTACTTTCTGGATGGTTTTTATCATAAATGGATGTTGAATTTTGTCAAAAGCTTTTTCTGCATCTGTTGAGATGATCATATTGTTTTTCTCCTTTGATTTGTTAATATGGTGTATCACATTGATTGATTTGCGTATATTGAAGAATCCTTGCATTCCTGGGATAAACCCCACTTGATCATGGTATATGATCCTTTTCATGTGCTGTTGGATTCCGTTTGCTAGTAGTTTGTTGAGGATTTTTCATCTGTGTTCAACAGTGATATTGGCCTGTAGTTTTCTTTCTTTGTGACATCTTTGTCTGGTTTTGGTCTCAGGGTGATGGTGGCCTCATAGAATGAGTTTGGGAGTGTTCCTCCCTCTGCTATATTTTGGAAGAGTTTGAGAAGGATAGGTGTTAACTCTTCTCTAAATGTTTGATAGAATTCGCCTGTGAAGCCATCTGGTCCTGGGCTTTTGTTTTTTGGAAGATTTTTCATCACAGTTTCAATTTCAGTGCTTGTGAGTGGTCTGTTTATATTTTCTGTTTCTTCCTGATTCAGTCTCGGAAGATTGTGCATTTCTAAGAATTTGTCCGTTTCTTCCAGGTTGTCCATTTTATTGGTGTATAGTTGCTTGTAGTAATCTCTCATGATCCTTTGTATTTCTGCAGTGTCAGTTGTTACTTCTATTTCATTTCTATTTCTATTGATTTGAGTCTTCTCCCTTTTTTTCTTGATGAGTCTGCCTAATGGTTTATCAATTTTGTTTATCTTCTCAAAGATACTTTTTTTTTTTGCGGTATGTGGGCCTTTCACTGCTGTGGCCTCTCCCGTTGCGGAGCACAGGCTCCGGACGTGTAGGCTCAGTGGCCATGGCTCACGGGCCCAGCCGCTCCGCGGCATGTGGGATCCTCCTGAACCAGGGCACGAACCCGTGTCCCCTGCATCGGCAGGTGGACTCTCAACCACTGCGCCACCAGGGAAGCCCTTAAGATACTTATTTTTGAACTATAAAAATAAAAAAATTCAGTAGAGTTAAGAAAACTGAAGACTTTATATTTCTTGTTTGAGAACAGTAATATTCGTTCTCTTTAAAGTCTTTAGGAAGTTTTTAGAAGTTTAGAAAGTACTATATTTGTGTTGACCATTACTACAGCTACTACTGTTACTATTTAGAAACATCTTAATTTTGAATTCCTGGAGATCTGGAGCTATACCTTAGGTTTAAGATAAGATACAGCTGTGTGGTTCTGAGCTCCATACCTTGCGCTGGGTTGCTTAATAAATATTTATATTTGACTGTATTTGGAGGCCTTTAGTCAAATGCTGACAGTCGTTCTCTCCTTTGTTAGCTCATCGGTAGCTGTGAACTTTTTAATCTTTTTAAATTAAAATTTTTATCTTAGCTTTCCAAGGTTCCGTGTCTTTTCTCTTGGTTCTCCATATCTGGGAAAGTTAGAATCCAGCCTTTCCTTCATTAAGAATAGCATGCCTACTCCCATGATTTTTAAGACTGTCACGGAACTGTTGTGAATAGGGGTAAAGAACCTGATTTTTACATTTCGTTTCACATAAATGTTTTATTTTCAATAATGGAGGCAGTTTGTAGTTGCTGTCACCATTAATTTCTTGCTAGATGTTTGCTAAGAGGATCGAGTACAGAAGTAATATGTAAGTTTACAACTGCAAATAAAATCATGTCAAATCTAAACAAGGGAAGAGGGAGGGCAGAGAAACATTCTTTCTGAGAAAAAGCAGGATGTGGACTCTTTCATCAGCATCATCCTTCTATGAGGCTGTTTGTTTCCATGTTTGCAGAAAGAAATAAGTGGACACTAGGCACTTTGTAAGGTGACTTCCAAATGTTATGTCATTTTTTTTCCTTAAAAGAAACCTGTGAGGCATATTATTTTCTACTTGTTGAAGAAAAGGAGGCTTAGAGAAAGGATGTATCTTGTCCACATTTACACAGGGATTAAATGGCTGCGTCAGGGATTGAACACAAGCCGGCTAGATTCTGAAGCCCCTCGTATATACTAGGCATGTTTTTTCTGGTGTCTGTCCTCTTTCTACTACACACATTGCTGTGAATAAAGGAGACAGAAGTTGGTATTAATGGAAGTTTGTCCAGATAAATTAGTATCCTTTAACTTGGTAACTTTATAGACTGGAAGAGAACTTGGGGCTAGAACCCACAGAAGATACCTGATTTATAAAAGGACCACCGAGGTGACCACTTCATTTCACTGAACATGATGTTTGAGGCCAAAATGTTGGGACCTGATACAAGAAAAAAAAGGGTTAGTGAGAAAGATACCAATGTATTCCTTCAGTATTTATTTCTTTAAATAGCTACTGAAAATGATGCATTTTAAAAGATATGATTTATTGATACTGTTTCCATTGCATTTTCTGGGCAGAATTCCATTTTTTATGTTGGAAGAAAATGCATAGTTATAAGTCTGCGGGGCTGTAAGCAGAAAATTGGCACTTTGAGGTTTGATCATGTGGCCAGTGGCCCCAGGCATTTAGTAGGCACATACCTAAAAGATAGTTTCAATTTTTAAAGTTGTAAGACCTGTATACCTGAAGTTAGAGTGTTCCAGTTTCAGTAACAGGTCATCCCCAAACTTAGTGCGTTCACAGATTCTGTGGGTCAGGACTTTGGACAGTATCCAGAGAGGGATGGCTTGTCTCTATTCCACAATATTTGTGGCTTCAGTTGGGAAGAGTGGACAGCTGGGGAAACCATCTGGATGGGTTTTCACTCATATGTCTCGTATTTTTACTGGTGGCTGGCTGGGGTCTATCCTGGTAGTTGGAGGTGTTGACCAGAGTACCTAGATGTAGTCTGCCCAGTCTGGGCTGGCCTGTCTTACAGCATGATGGCATCAGGGGTGTCAGGGTTCTTACACAGTGACTCAGATCTTCAAGCTCAAGTGTTCTAGCAAATGAGATAGAAACTGCACCGTGTTTTATGATCCAGTCTTGGAAGTCATCAGGCATCACTTTTGCCCTTAAAGCACTGAGAAGCCTACCTAGGTTCCAGGGGAGGGGACATAGATCCCTCCTTTCAATTGGAAACAAGTCACAGTTGCATTGTAGAAGACCACATGAGATGGACGATACCATTGTGACTATTTTTGGGAAGATATCATTTGCCCACCAGAATATTAGGCCATACAATGCAGGTTATCTATCTTATATAGGACTGGAGATGACTGTATTCATGCCTCCTGTCCTTCCTTTCTATTTATAGCCTAGCAATAGCTTCATGTCCATGGTTACTTCTCAGTTTTTTTTACCTTTCCTCAGTTTCATGTTGCTGTATTTCTCATTAATAAGTCAAGGTAATCTAATAGCCTCTAAATCTCTGTGGATTAGTAACAATACAGCTTTATTTTTGTTTAGTCCTTATGGGAGGAATGGTGTTCCTGCAGTCATTTGAGGACCCAGACTTACTCCATCTAATGACACCACCACCCACTAAGGGCTCTGAATCCTCTTTTAGGCCCTCCGCAACTGGCATAGATAAGACACCCTTCTCTTAACTGCCTAGTGTTGGTCATTCATATCACCTCTGTTCATGTTTTGTTGGTGACAGCTAGCTAGTCATATGGTCCCCCCTAGACTCAAGGGCACTGAGAAGTACAGTCCGGTGTGTGTCCAGGGAGAAAGGCAAGGTGTGAATATTAGCTACATCTGCTACATTTGCCATGTTTGCCATCTCCTGTCCTCTATCCCCCAGGCTGCTAAGGAACCTGAACCTAAGCATTGCCAGAAAAGTCAAGGGTAGAATGAAACTAACCAAGCAACCAATTATTCAGTTTCTTTTAAAGTATATCAGTTTGCAAAGTAGTATTGGAATTGTAGGAATTTAGACCTGAGGTTATTAAAGATTATTTAGTTCAGTGGTTTAAGACTGTTGACACCATGGTTTCCTCATGGTGTTTGGAAGGAGATTGCTTTCATCCAAACAAACTTATGGGAAACTCCAATTTATATAACAGGTAAGAGTGAAGCTGCTCTGGTTAAAAAGAGGTTGTGTCCCCATCCTTTTCCTCTGTGCTAGCCCCTAAGGCTTTTCCAAAGAATCCTAGGGCTCTGTGGATCAGATCTAACCACTTTCTTTAACAGACATGAGAAACCGGGGCACAGAGAGGCAGAGACATATTTACCAAAGATTACATGGCTTGTCTATAGCAGACTGAAGGTTGAAATCACATCTTGGTATCCTTGGGCCAGTGCTCTTTGTATTATTATTCACTTAAAAATTGTGCCATTGCCTCTTTTCCGTACACATAGTCCTTGAGCCCCTGGCCTGAGGTAGGACATAATATACCTTCCTGGTATTTTTGGCTTCTTCTCTTCATTATCCTAGGGGTGGGCAAAGGGCCAGGAGAGGGAAAAGAGCTTCTCTAGGAATAGCTATAGCATTTCTCTCCGTAGATGATGATTTCCTCATACTGTGAGGAATGGGGGCTTGCACTTGAGTCCATCTGTCGATGGACATTTAGGTTGCTTCCATGTCTTGGCTACTGTAAATAGTGCTGCTACGAACATTGGGGTGCATGTATGATTTCCTCATGGTGTGAGAAATGGGGGATGCCGTGGCATCATGGGGACCAGGGATGGGGGCTACCTGAATTCACTTGCCCTCTGACCCTGATAGGGTCATGTCACTGTATCTGGAGGGGAGCACAGTGTGGTGGAAACAACATGGGCTCTGGAATTCAGCAGACCTGGATTTAAATCTTAGGAGTTGATGTGACTTGGGGCAAGGCATTTTCTCATCTGAGCCTCAGTTTCCATACTTCTCATGGGAATATAATTACTGGCATTGAAGATTGTTGGCAGAATTAGAGGTAATATACTTGAAGCCTCATTACACAGTAGAAAGTAATGTTGCCATTGGGAGCATCCACTTGGTGTCTGTCAGACCGAAGTTTACGTCATAGTTCTGTCACCTGTACGAGCTTCAGATCTTAAATTTCTTTTCTGTAAAGTGAGGTAGTGGTTAAAAGCGTGGACTTGGGAGGCTGCATAAAGCAGGAACCGTGGAGCCAGACTATTCCCCGTTGGAATCCTGGTTTTGCTCTTACCTAGCTGTGTAGCCTTGGGAAAGTTATTTAATCTGTGTCTTGGTTCCATCTTCTATGAAATGGGGATGGTAATAGTTGGTAATATTTGAGGTTGCAGTGAAGATTAAATAAGTAAATATTTGTAGAATAGTGCCTGGTACCTAGTGCTGTGGAAGTGTCTGTTAAAGCAAATAACAAATAGATAAATACCTCATAGGATGCGGTAGAGATTATTTTGATATGAAATATAAAGACCTATAATCATTTTCTGGTAATAAGCACCATAAGTATTGACTATTATTATTTTTTAACAGAAGTATAGTTGATTTATCATGTTGTGTTAGTTTCAGATGTACAGCAGTGATTCAGTTATACATAGATACATCTGTTTTTCAGATTCTTTTCCATTATAGGTTATTACAAGAGAGTGAATGTAGTTCCCTGTACTATACAGTAGGTCCTTGTTTATCTATGTTATGTATAGTAGCTTGTATCTGCTAATCCCCAAATCCTAATTTATCCTTCTCCTCCCTTTCCCCTTTGATAGCCATAAGATTGACTTTTATGTCTGTGAGTCTATTTCTGTTTTGTAAATAAATTTATTTGTATTATTTTTTTTTAGATTCCATATGTAAGTGATATCATGTGATATTTGTCTTAGTCTGACTGACTTCACTTAGTATGAAAATCTTTAGGTCCATCCATGTTGCTGCAAATGGCATTATCTCATTCTTTTTTAGGGCTAATATCCCATTGTATATATGTATGTATTGGGGGTGTGTGTGTGTATATATATACACACCACGTCTTCTTTATCCATTCCTCTGTCGATGGACATTTAGGTTGCTTCCACGTCTTGGCTATTGTAAATAGTGCTGCTATGAACATTGGGGTGCATGTATCTTTTCGAGTTAGAGTTTTCGTCTTTTCTGGATATATGCCCAAGAGTCTTGCTTGGCTATTATTAAATAAGTATTAGCTATATTGTTAAAGGTAGAATTAACCTTTCCTGAGGTCCTACAAAATTCTAGACCATATGCTAGGAAATTTTTCTTGTAATCATCTTTGATATTTTTCCGGATTTGGGGGAATGGTCCACACAGGTGCTTCCTATACCTGTGATTTGTTTCCCTTTACAGAAAGTAGGTAGTGGCCTGCCTGGCTTTCTCCCTGTCCCAGTAACCCTGCCAGGGACACACATTGGGTAGAAGTGGCCTTGTTTCCCAAATCCATTTTGCCGTGACCTCCCCACCCAGACTTCCAGGAGGTGGTTGTTCAGGGGCACAGGAGAGCTGTTGGAAAGTAAGCCAGTGCTACAGTGACTCTGGAGCTCTTTGGGGATGTTAGTTATTTCTCCAATAGTCAATATATATCCTTGTGGAATCGCTGGAAAAGAGACTTTTGCTTAGAAACTTTCTGTCTTTACTAATGAATTAGCACTGGATACCATTTTATTTTATTTATTTATTTATTTATTTAGTCGTGCCACTAGGCTTGTGGGATCTTAGTTCCCCGACCAGGCATCGAACCTGGACCCACAGCAGTGAAAGCACTGAGTCTTAACCACTGGACTGCCAGGGAATTTCTTGATACCATTTTAAAATTAACTTTTGCTGTTTTCATCCTAGTATATGGAAGAAACACATTCATCCAGCAATAACCACTTCAAACTTTTGAGTGTGTATAGTTATCTTGTCGGTCTATCTAATATTCTCAAGAAATGGATTCCGTGGTATGTTTTCAGGAAAATGCCAAATATTTTAATAAAAATAACTTTGTTGATCTTAACCTATTTATGTCATTTGGAATTATTGTTCCTACATTTTATTTATGAATATAGCATGGGATTCAGGCAGTCTTGTGAAATTTGACTTCAGTTCATAGTAACTGATTAATACTCAAGGGTGGGCTTTGGAGAATTATTCATGCTGATTCTGGATAGGGTCTGCCTAGCACTTAAGCAAGGCCTTAGGTTGAAAAAACTTGAGCTATGTAAATACAGGATGGGAATGATTCACCCTCATAGCATCTTGTATCAAACGACTTGTAGTATTAGACGTTTGGAAGTCAGTGTAAGCGTTAGGATGCAGTCAGAATTGTGTACAGCCCAGAGGAGGAGTCTTTATTCCCGGATGCTGTATTTACGGCGGAAGCTGATCCATTTTACCATACGTAGATCGTGGTGACCGAGTTGGGGAAGGATCTGCAAAGAGTAGTTAAGACAGCATCCTTGGCCAGGAAGGACTCAGTCTGGGTGGGGGACAGGAGTATAAAAGAGAGAGCTGGGGATGCTTGGTCTGAAAGAGAACACTTTGTAGTGACTGTCATTGCTGTTTTCAAATATTTGAAGGATGCACAGGTTTTTCTGGGAGCCGAGACAGTTCAGTAGAACAGCACACTTGGCTGAGGTCCCAGGCTAAGGGGAGAATTGCTGCTCACAAAATCTGGCTGGTAACGTTATCACCCATACAGCTGCCCCTCCCTGCAAACTCCTGGGAGGACCCTAAAGCATTCGGGGCAGAGAGCTCACTGGACACTGGCTTACCATCTCTTCCAGTGGCCTTCCTTTCCCTGCCAGCACCACATGGCTCTTACTTGCTCATAACATCTCCTTCCTTACCATGACTAGTTGGCCAGGAAGTAAAGCGACACCTGGTGTACTCTACCACAGTGCTGCTTAAGTTTTAATGTGTACATGAATCATCTGTGGATCTTATTGAAATGCAGATTCTGACTCAAGTGGGTCTTGATTGGGGCCCCA
This sequence comes from Pseudorca crassidens, assembly GCF_039906515.1. NCBI lineage: Eukaryota > Metazoa > Chordata > Mammalia > Artiodactyla > Delphinidae > Pseudorca > Pseudorca crassidens. Next base: position 35,730,279 of record NC_090304.1, on the reverse strand, counting down.
TAAGCTGAATTTCCACAGGTGATGATGCTGCTGGTCAGTGGACCATCCTTGAGTAACAAGACTCTACTACAAATCATGAGTCTACCCTTTAGGCTACAGTCAAGCACTGTCAGGCCGAATGGCCACCTCCTCCATGTTGCTTTCAGGACTAAGCCGTACATCTGTATTAGCAGAGGGTTACTGCCTGGAAATCCTGCCTTTTTCCCTTCCCAGCACTCATGAAACACTTTTAAAAAAATTATTTACTTATTTATTTTTGGCTGCATTAGGTCTTCGTTGCTGTGCACGGGCTTTCTCTAGTTTCAGGGAGCGGGGGCTACTCTTTGTTACGGTGCGCAGGCTTCTCATTGCGGTGGCTTCTCTTGTTGTGGAGCACGGGCTGTAGGCACGCAGGCTTCAGTAATGTGGCTCATGGGCTCTAGAACGCAGGCTCAGTAGCTGTGGCGCACGGGCTTAGTTGCTCTGTGGCATGTGGGATCTTCCCGGACCAGGGCTCGAACCCGTGTCTCCTGCACTGGCAGGCGGATTCTTAACCACTGCACCACCAGGGAAGTCCCTCATGAAACACTTTTATCCAGAAATCACTTAGCCATTTGGTTTCTTTGTCATCTCTAGGGCCACTTCTGCAGTTATCCAACTTTTTTTTTTTCTTTTTTTAATTGCCTGAGAGCATTCTCAGGCCACAGGATTTGGCCCTGTCTGCAGGCCAGAAATGCTGGGGAATTACTGTCACCTGTAAGCAGTTCTCAACTCTGACATGTTTGTTTGGTTTTTTTTAAATTAAACACATCATCTTGACTTTCACCCAAGTTGTTTGAGATACAGAAGTTTTTGTATATGTGCATGATGCTGTCAGATACTTTACCCCGAGACACAAGTATCCATTTGCCTAACATTGGGGCACATTTGTTTTCTCATAACTGTATACTTGTGATTATCCCAAGGGTACCCACTTACTCCAATTCATTGCAAAATGATCTTTAAAGATCTGTTTATAATACATTGAGCATTGAGGCCATAACCCCAGGAATAATGATCAAATCTTGTTAAATATATATGCCTCTCTTTTTCTTTCTTTTTTTTTAATGATTCAAGTTATCTGGAGTATTTTTGATTGTCATTGATTGAGGTCTTTTCAAGGTCATGTCTCTTCCCCCAGCAGTAGCTTGTTGGTCAAAATAAAGTGATTGAAAGTGTTCTTATGATGTGTTGATCTTGGTACAGTCTCAGGTGTCAGGTCCTACTGCTTTTCCATACAGGAGCTGTGTGGTCTCTGGCAAGGTACTTAATATCTCTGATCATCTGTGAACTCATCTGTAGAATAGTGATGATAATCTTTACCTTGAAGAAATTAATTGAGATGTTTATGAAAGCACTTGGCCCATTTCCAGCACATGCCAGTCACTTTTATTTTTATTTTTTGTACGCGGGCCTCTCACTGTTGTGGCCTCTCCCGTTGCAGAGCACAGGCTCTGGATGCGCAGGCTCAGCGGCCATGGCTCACGGGCCCAGCCGCTCCGCGGCATGTGGGACCTTCCCAGACCGGGGTACGAACCCGTGTCCCCTGCATTGGCAGGCGGACTCCCAACCACTGCGCCACCAGGGAAGCCCGCCAGTCACTTTTAAAATGACAGCTTTGCCTCCCATTTGTTTCTCTTAGGCCAATTTCTAGCTTTTTTGGAGGGAGGGGCACACATTTTATTTCCTTTTTCACTATTCTCAAAGCATCTTGAGAACAGGATCTGTATTTTAAATCCTATCTTGGCTTTTCACTATGTGTTCAGTCATGATACGAATAAATTAATGAATGACTAGATAATCTCTAAGGTTTTCCTGACCTTTTAAGTCTTCTGATTGTTCGATCCTTCCAGTGTTCTGGCTGCTTAGAAAAAAATTGGGAAATTCTCTTAAAATGAATGTCTTCTATATTAAGGGATTTCCTCCTTAGTAGTCTTAAAAAAATATGTATTATATTATTACTAGTAAGTATGTACCTGGGCCCAGGAGTCGGCTGCAATAGTATAAGTAACATTTTCAATTTGTCATCTTGGGCCTGATTCTTTGTATAGTGCAAATGAGATAGTCAGAGGCTGGGCTTGATTTTGCTTCCCCTGCAGTGCTCTCTTGGGAAGATCTCTGTGAAAGATGAGCAAGAAATGTGCATTTGTTTTCATCTGTGACGTGAGATTTGGAAGTTATGCATAATAGAGGCTGAGTTTTGTGATATATTCATCTCAGTCCTCATGGAAGATGCATTTTATGTTCTGGATTAAATGTGCCCGGGATAGTGGGGTCAGGCCAACTCAGCGGGTTAGAGGAGAAGCAGTAGGTCCTTGCAGATCTTGGGATTGAACCTGATTATCTGTCTAGGCGAGTAGTCCTTGAGTTGTCTGTATGAATAAGCTGCTGGGAGATAGGGCCAGTTGAGGCCATCTTTAGTACTTTGTCCTGTGCCTCTGGGATGGGCACCAAACTAGTATAAAGTACGTAGACTGTCACATCTAGACCTGAGTTTAAATCCTGGCTTGGGTACGTTACTTAATTCCGGAATCTCAGCTGTTTTCTTTTTAATATTTCAAAAGGGGTAATATCAGTCTTACAGTTTTTCGTGAGTGATAGATTAGATAGTATATGTTAAATGCCTAGTGCAGTGCTCGGCAGTGAGATTGGGCCCTGTGTTGATGATGACCATGGTGACACATTTCAGAAGGGCCACGTAGGAGACGAAGCAGGCCTGCCAACCGTGAAAGTATCAGCCCTGGTGTGTGACTGGGGAGTGTCCCAAAGTTGGCTGCCTTTTATGACTAAAGTGCAGACTGCAGTGGTGGTGCTCAAAGTTTTTCATGGGTCTGAAAAAAGAAGGTAACAATCTGGGGAAAGAAACACTTAATTGTATATTTCATTCCATGAAATTTTGAAATACTGACACATATGTGAGTAGCTTCAAACTTTGCTCCCCTATTGATTATCTAAGAGTTGTTCTTCACTTATAGCTTCTTGTCCAGAGGGAAGTAAAAAAAAGAAAAAAGCCTTACTCATCTCTCCTCTGACAGTTTATTTCCATTCTGAACTATGCTTAAGCGACACTGCACCAAGCTTTGCTAATTAGCTTGTGGCCTGTCACTCACAGCGGATCATTCAGTCTCCATTTCAGGGCTTCAAGCTGTCACCGTGAGGGCTCCCAGACAAAAGGTGTATTGGGTTCCATACCGTACAATTGATTGTGGGTTGTGGTTCTTTGGGTCAAGCTGAGCTAATTTTAGATTCTGGGAACCCTGGTAGTAAGTCATGAGGATTGATGATGGCTGTGTAAAATAAAACACATTTTTGTTCTTTACATACAGCTATTTCGAACTGGAGAGCAGTGGTCTGAGGGATGAGATTCGATACCACTACATACATAACGGCAAGCCCAGGACAGAGGCACTTCCGTACCGGATGGCTGACGGACAGTGGCACAAGGTCGCACTATCAGTTAGTGCCTCCCATCTCCTGCTCCACGTCGACTGCAACAGGTATGACTTTGCCTTTGATCTTTCGTGATTGTGCCCTTGAAATTGAGCAATGGGGAAGGGATAAAGCCAACCCCCTCCAAGCCTTACTGGGAAACAAACCAAAGGACCCTAATCGTCATTTAACATACCAAAATGGGCCATTAGGCGTGCTGGAATGACCATCTGTAATATGTTAAGAAAACAGTTCATTAAAATGGAAACATATCCGGCAATTAGGAAGAAATGTACAAAAGGTTGATTATAGATGGGGGAATATTAAGTGCACCTCGGTGTACTCCAGGTACTAGCTGGAATTCCATGGAGCTGTGATCACAGTTAAGTGTGATATATTGTTGTTGAGTTCGTTCCACTTGGAAGCGAATGAGCTGGTCTACCTTCGACTGAATCTGAGAAGGCGGTGCTAGTGGAGCGGCTAATCCTATTCGACTTCATCAAGCACAGCTTTGCTTAAATATCTTTTCCAAATGGCAACTTCTTAAAGAGGCTGTTCTTTGAATCTTTTGGAATTGATGCCATTTATCCTCTGTAGAGGAATGAGCCTCCCAGCTTGTCAGAGGATGGGAGGACTATTTTGAAGTCGGGGCTTTCACAGGAGGTTGTGGGTTGGGTTGAGAAGGAGATGTTGGCTCCTGTGTCCGTCCCTGGGCAGGGAGGTTGACTGCCAGCTGAAGAAAGGACACTGTTGGTCTCTATTGGATCACTTGTGGCTGGACAGCTGGATGATGGTGGTCAAGGGGAATATTTTGATTTCTCTAGAACCCACTGAAAGTCCTTACGGATAGTGATCTGAGTCCTATTATAGAGAATTTTTGGTGCTGCAAGGTAGCTATGAATTGTTGGTTTTTGTTAATGATACTGTCAAAGTTCAAATGATTGTTTGGCCACAGAACTTGTTCTCTTGGGCCCAGGATAAGGTACAGGCATGTTGGGGACAGCCTCCCTTCCGGCACCCAGTAGAAGGAAGCATAATCCAAGGTCAGGCATTTCTGATGAGATGATGCTTCAATGTACTTGCCATTCCAGCTCCGCAGTCTCTTTTTAGAAGAGGACCTGGAGAGGCAGAGAATAGAAACTAGTGTCAGGTTTAAGGGAAGTCCCGCCATCTTAAAGTGAGTCTTGGTACAGTTTGATGTCATCTGTTTTGGGCACTTTCTGGATTTTTCTGAAGAATCGTGGCTTCAACTAGATGTAATGTGTGTGCCTATGGACCACGTTTCCATAGAAACCATAAACTCCTTTTTACCATGGGCTGGGCAGTCTGGGTAAAGCCAGCCCTCAGTCACTAACTCCACTTCCACCTTCAAGAGCTTATTGGCTCTTTCAGTTCTCTAGAACTAAAGTGGCCTGTCAGGGAGCACGCTTGCTCCCCCCTACCCACCACTCATGCTGCCCCAATGGGAGAGAAGAAGGGTCCTGCATATCCCCCTATGCCATAGGCCAGAAAGGAGCCTCAAAGGCCTCGTTTAGTAATTCCCAAATGAAAAGTCCTGGAGACACCACTGTTTCCTTGCTTTGCAATTTTTTTGCTTCCTCTTTTCAAAAGTTTTATCTTCTATTTCCCCATATTCTCCCCTCTAGAGAAGAGGCAAAAGAGGAGAGAGGATATGTCTCTGCTAATCGAAGGTTTCCTGCCTGCAAAATGCTCTGGTCCCTCTGAAATAGTCTCCCCTGCCATCCTCAGCCATGTTAGCTGTGGGAATTTGGGCACATTAATATCTTTTCATCCCAGTTTTGGGACTGCTAATACTAGCACATACTCACAGATGCTAATGTTAGAAGAGATAATTCACATAAGGTGCTTTGGGTGGTGCTTGGCCTTTGGCACCCAGTACGTGGTGGTGGTTGTTACTGTTCTATTATTATTTATTCTGCACATCTGTGGTGTCTCTTCGTCTCCAAACTTTCATTTACTGTATATCCTGGCCTCTCTACCAGGAAAGTAGGGAGAGAACAGGAGAGCTGGAACCCACAGTATACTTCAGGGTCAGCCCCATTTATATGGAATGGATTGAGGAGATTCTAAATATTATTTCCCTTCTCTTGAAACTTTTTATACTTTGGTTCATGGCATAACATGTTTTTATGTAAGATCTTGGAGGGAAAGCATAAAGTTGTTGCCAGTTAATGATTTATGGACCCAACACAAATGGGTTTTTTAGATAGGTTAGGGAAAGAGAGGCTGGGAACGACTGGGCCATAGAGGAGGTAAATTTTGATTTTGGTGTAGGAAAAGTCTAGAAACAGAGTTCCCAAACCTGAGTACACTTAAGAATTACTGGGGAACCTATAAAAAGCATATGAGTAACCGGGTGCTATCTCTGACCTAGTGGATCAGATTCTCTGAGGGTGGAACCATATTCTTCATAAGCTCTCCGGGTAGTTCCTAGGCAGGCAGGTTAGCCTTGGTGCATGGACTCGCGTTTGAAAACCCGTGGTTTAAATAGAGGGGGCATCTGTGGTTTCCCCAAATGTGGGAAACTCGACTGCATAGTTTGTGGTAGTGGGGGACTGCATTCGTGCTTTCCGCTGAAAAAAAATAGGGTGGGTAGAAGCTGGAGGACAGGCTGGGCTGCAACAAATAAGTGAGGGACCCTGGAAATCCAAGTACCTGAAGCAGATCCCCAGTAGGGAGGAGGAAAGTTTAAGGTGGGCTAGTGTCTATTACATGGAATAAACATATCTTCTTCAGAAGTTTCTTGCTAGCCAGCACTGGTTGATTTTAGGGTGGCAGAAGCTCTGGTCTATTTATCAAGATGCTGCTCTACTACTCATCTAGGCCACCCTCACAGAGAGTGAATTCAGAAAGGCTGATTTTTATTCCTTAAGCTATGTATTTCATACTGCCGTGAGATTCTTCCTTTTTGATTCCTTTACCCTTAAAGTTACACTGTCTTATTTTTCTCAACCTGTCACCTGCTAGAGTTGTGCTGGGTAGATGATAAATGGTGATGTGATAGATAATATTTATTGAGTGTTGACTGTGCTAGTGACAGTGCTAAGTGCTTTACATAGATGAATGCATCACTCAGGCTGTTATTTTTATCATTTAAAAATGATGGAGCTGGGCTTCCCTGGTGGCGCAGTGGTTGAGAGTCCGCCTGCTGATGCAGGGGACGCGGGTTCGTGCTCTGGTCCGGGAGGATCCCGCATGCCGCGGAGCGGCTGGGCCCGCGAGCTGCGGCCGCTGAGCTTGCGCGTCCGGAGCCTGTGCTCCGCAACGGGAGGGGCCACAGCAGTGAGAGGCCCGCGTACCGCAAAAAAAAAAAAAAAAAAAAATCAAATCCTAGAGCTGCCACTTAGCAGCAGCAGGATTGCAGAAATAGAATGTAACCTCAGTTCCAACGGGAGGGACTATTGTCACTGGACTTAGAATATGAGGCAAGGCAAGAGCCAGACTCAGTGTTAGCAGTTTGTTCTTTATTTCTAGTATTTTTCTCCCCTTGTCTTATATTGCCAGTCTTTGGAGTTGTTGGGTAAGATGTGGACTCTTACTAATGGAACCCATTGCCTTGGCATAAGGGAAGGGACCTCCATCTATTGTTGCACATCTACCACAGGCCAGCTAATGTGCTAAGTATAATACTCCTTAGGACGGCCATGTGGTGTGGGGGCAATTTCATTAGACCCATTTTACAGATTTGGAATTAGAAAGGCTCCGAGATGGTAAGTAACTCAGTCTCAATCACATAACATAAAAAGCATAGAGCCAAAACTGTGAACCAGGATCTAACTTCCCAGCCTTGTCTTCTCTCTTCTCTGCCTCTGAAATTCATGTCCTTCCCAAGACAAAGTTATAACCATGCCAGGAAGTCTTCCCAGGAGAGAGAATCTACAGAAGGTCCAGGAACCATAAAAACACTTGAAATCAGGAAGAGAAGATTGCCAGGCAGTTCTTTTGCTCTGAGGAACTGGAATGTAGCAGGATTTTCTACCTTTTTTAGAATTGAGAAACAGAGCCCTTTCAGACCTAATGACACAAATTGTCACAAGAAAAGCGACCGCTATTTTAGTTGGTAGGTGAACACTTTCTGCTTGCTATTGAGACACACTTTTCTCCCTGCTTCAGCTGTTCAGCTGGGCCTAGTTAGAAACTCCCAGAGTGTGGGTAGCAGATCACCTCAAGCTAGAAACATAAAAGGAACCACTCAGTTGGGTGGTCAGCCTGATTATCTCCACTGCCTTAGGTCTTTCTTTAGCTGCCTTGGTAATAATAGTTGCCAACAAAGCTGAGAAGGAGGCCTGAACTAATCTTCCTCAGCTTCCCCTGCTGCATTCTCGGCTCACCCCGTGGCCTCTCCCCATTACTCAAAGCCCACAATCCATTGACATTGGGGATTCAGGGCCTAAGAGTTCTTTCACCACAAAAGGGATTTTCTTTCCTTCTCTTTATTTGGTACCTCTTAATTTTCAATCAATCCATCCAATGAAAGTATTGGACACACTATCTCTGCCAGGCTGTGGAGATACAAAGCATTAGGAGTTCTTGCCATCAGGAAATCCATGGTTTATTTGTCCAGTACTTTTGAATTCTGAAGCCACCAGGGCCCCCCCAGTGATTGGCCCTGGTCCTTGGATATCAGAAAAATCGTGGACTCAGATGGAAGCCTTGTGCACAGGCTGTTCTGACAACTCATAAAAGCAGCTGAGCAGTAGAGAGAACTGAAAAGCGTTACTCCCAGCATCTTGGTCTTGAAGTGACAGTGGAGGAACGGACTCAAAAGTGTTTTCCATTCAAATGGTACACGTATCCAGCCTTCAGCCAGAACTTTCTGCAATATGCAGGTCTCCCCACGCAAATCCCACCTCCTCTTGCCTCACTGCTGCAAAAATTTCTCTTACACAGTCCCATTGTAATGGAGCTCTGAACTCTCACCTCATTTGTTCAGATGTGCACAGGTAGACAGAGCGCGTGTGCACACACACACACCTGCAGCCCAGTTGTCACTCTGACCGTTAATATATTCTAGACAGTAAACATATTTAGATTTTACTTCTAACGCACGCTATTTATTCACTGCAGAGCGCATTCAGTGTTTCCGTACAACTGATTTTGAAGAACATGCAGAACCAGGAAAATAAACTTTCTATAAATCACTGAACAAGTCAGTAATTCAAGGTTCCTCTTGAATATTTCAGAGTAACTTCAGGATGTGAGCATCTGTTTGTATCTCTAGGTTTTTCATAATGAAATATGGTGACACGGCATCTTCTTTCCAGAGAGCTCCTAAAGTGTTTACAAACATCATATTATTAAACCACACATTCCTTAAGGTAGTTAAGTCACGTATAATGTACTCCACTTTCTTTTATACAAACGTTTGCACTAGAGTAAGGAGGGGGAAATTAAGAGATGAAGATCAAAGGCCAACGCTTCCAAAGGAGCCAGGCCAAGATTCTCAGTCTCCTGCTTCTCCTACTGACAGATTATTTACTTCACAAACAGGAACACGTGCACACAACTCATCATCAAAATTAAAACTGAGAATCCAGCATATGCCTCATGTCCAGCTAACCCGGTAGCACCAGCTCTTCTGTCCAGGAAGAGATGACGAGCAAGCTAGGAAGATAGGATATAACCCACGTGTAAATTTAACTAACAGTACAAGGCGACAGTGCAAGGGATGTTGTAAGTGCACGATGGATTGCTAGATTTCTGCTAGAGACAATCAGGTCTTGGAGACAACAGGAGAAAGACTCCTGGGGACATGGAATAGCCTCTCAATTTCTTACCATCCCAGGTGAAAATGCATGACAATTTCTGCAGCTTTACAGTTTTTGCCACTGTGTGATGTGATTCCATGCCAGTCATATGAGAACTGGGCTTAGAATGAGGTTCATCTTATAAGCATTACACAGCCACTTATAGTGCTGGTGAGAGAAGAGTGTGTATGGGTGAGTGGATGAAGTTGGCGGTGAGAGAAAGCCTGCAGGAAGAGACAGAGAAGGAAATATGACAGGGGAGGGGAGGACAGGGGAAGAAAAGCTGTTCTCCAAGTGACCAGGCATATGGGCTCTGTGGTCTAACCTAAACTTGTAGCGAATGCTGGACCTTTGTCTTGGTTTTGCCATTTATAAAATGTGACTTAAATGCAGTGATGCAGGGATATGAAATCAGGAAATCTGTGTCTTACATTCTTTGAAGATTCCTCCCATCGTCTTGTTCTCTAATCTTTCCTCCCTCCCTATGCCAGAAACTCTGCTTGCATCTGTAAAATGGGAGTAATAGTAACTCTTCTACCATATGGTTGTTGTAGGAATGTAGCAAGAGAGTGTGTGCAAAATCCTTAGAAAATTTCAAGCTACTATATGAACACACAGCATCATGAAGTACTATAAACATATACCATCATATAGAAAAGATGTTAAAGTATCATATTGAAAATGAATACAATTTAGCCAGATTTTCACCTGTATAAAAACAGTGGCTCGTGTCCCGTGGATGAGGATCTAGTGTTTAATGTGGATCGGTGGTGCAGTGTAGGGTTTGAGGTCCCTGAAGTTATTCTGACTGCCAAATCCTAGGCATGGTTCCCCAGTAGTTTGTCTTTTAGTTCCATGGTAGGTACTGCAACATCATGGTGCACGGTTTTTATGCCAACACAGTCCCTTTAAAAATAAGTAATTGCAGAGTTTCTTTAAAAATATGTAACTGAGGCTGAATGGGGTAGGAAACATGCCCTCCAATGTAACACGATCTTTCGTTGGTCCTGGCAGGGCTTTGAGAATGTGGTATGGCGTCTTTCCTTTTATATTTCTGTGAGAGAAGAGGTTCAAAGATTTACTTCGCCCCTCCTCAAGCCATGAGCCAAAATCGTCAGAGCTTTTAGGAGGAGGTGTAAATAAAGCAGGTGAATGAGGAAACTCATATGTTACAGTTTCCTGGGTCTCCTAAACAAAATAGATACTCTTCGCTTCTCTACTTTGAAAATCTGGCTTTCTAGCACAAAAACATTCTGGATTGAAAATTTGAGATGAAGGAAATTGTTAAATTTGTATGACCCTAGGAAATTCGTTTACTGTCTCTGGGCCTTAGTTCCCTAGGTATTAAAAGAGGGGCTAGGACCAGATTGTTTCTAAATCTTCTTCCACCTCTACGCTTCTGGGCATCTCTCTGATTCTAGCTCATCACAGTGAGCTAGATGAGCTAGTTAGGGTATGATTTTTTTTTTTTTTTTTTTTTGCCTTCAGAACCCTGGAGAGCAACCCAGCATGCCACCTTCACAGGGCTGCCTCTGTAGTAGACCGGCAGGGGGTTTGCAGTCATCTGAATTGATACCTGGGTTGACAGTGCAGCGTGCTGCTGGAGAGCAAAGATTACTTACCGTGGCTGCCCAATCTTTTTCTTTTTCTCATTTGTCTCCCTTCTTGCTGGAGTAGATGCTGAATATGCATTTTTGGTTCTAAGACATGTTGGCATTTTGTTCCCTCCACTTGTGTTCTTTCTTTCTTTCAGACGTATTCTGACCCAGACATGTGGCAGCAGACAGCCTTTTTGGAGGGTACAGGCTGCCCTGGCTATGGAGGCCCTGGTAGCTTGGTAACCTACAAGATAGAGCAGTGTACTGTAGTCAGCAGATGATGGGTAGTTGTGCTGTTAAAAAACATAACACATCCTCTGAATACTGAAGGAAAAAAAGCCTTTGCTGCTGCCAAGCTGTAAAGACTTAAATAATGGGAGGGAATGAATCTAACGGTCTAGGTGGCCAATTTAATACAGTCCATGTTGTAGATTTTTTGGCAGAGTAGAGAGTGGCTGCTTAATTGTTACGACAGCTCAGACATTACCATGTTGGCTGTCTCATTCTGGCTGAGACCCTCACAGTTCTACTCATGCTTTGTACCCTGCGGCTTATTCATCCCAACCTCATTAGGTGGATTCCGAATTTAACTTTGCCCTATCTTCTAATGACATCAGTAGATAAACCTATTTCTCATTTTGTCTTTTCCAAAACCTTTATCTTTTCCTCTTGTTGCCTGGTGGGTTTAAATATGCTTTTGGTCAACCGTGGCCTCAGTGGCAGAGAGAGGTAGGAGGTGAAAGGATCAATTGAAATGGATAATGAGAGAGTGGCCTGCATTTCCCCCTATCCACCTGCACTCCTGAGCTTTCAAAATTGCAAATGGAAAGGACTAAAAAGAAATACAATAGGTGGTTTGTATCTCTTTATCTGGTGGTTTGTTGGCTACCTGAGGCCATGAGGAGATTAATAAGGAGGCACAGTATTGCATACATGGGGCCTAAGATGTATTAAAATAGTAAGGAAAATAAGACTTCATTTCCAACTTACAGTGATTTCGTCTACATGCCTTCAGACACATCTTGAGTTGTGATTGTATTGCATGGGCATGGGTCTATACGGGATGAATGGAGGGGGAAATAGGCTGCAGGAGAAATAATGTTTTCTTGTAGGAGAAAATATTGAAGCTTGCATCTTTATTGTTACAATTCTACTCTGCCCTTTTTGATGGATGTGTATGGTTATTCCTTAAAAAGGAAAGCAGTGAGAGAAAATAAAAAGTCAAACCAGAACAATATGTATGATGCAACCGTATTTTTGAAAAAAAAATACATTTATACATTAGTTGTCTCTTTGCTTTTATGCTTCACTCATTGGAAAGGAGCATTGGGGAATAAAAAAATGCATGAGCCAGCCATGAGGACTTTTTAATTGGAAAGGAAAAAGAATTCCAAATACTACATTAGTTTTCTAGTTAGACCAGGGGTACAGATGTTGTCATTGAAAAGAACTGACTTTCCACACTACCAGAAAGAAATTCATCTATCTCTCTGGGAACTTAAATTAACGTTATAAATAATAGGCAGAGCGGTTGGAGGCAAGGAAACAGATTTATAGCTGAACCTGTTCGGCTGCTTTTCTCTTAGGGGGTGTGGTGGGGATGGGGTGTGAAGATGAGAAACCTTGGAAGGACAAGGTTTCCGTGCACGCTTTTCCCTGCTCTAACCCCCAGTTCAGTTGACTTGTCTCTCAGCCCATCCATCTTAACTTCTTGCGAGTGTGACTCCCAGATGGAGCTCCAGAGCCACTAAGCCAGCTGGTTAATGTGCCTGGGCCCTCAACTGAGGGTTTTCTGGGGCAATTAGAGTTGAAATAATTTCCCTTCTCCTTAAAGGGCCTGTGTGATGCTGTCTCTAACTCGTCCTCAGGAGTGTCCTGTTGCATCTCTACTCGTTAGAGTCTATTAGTCTGAGGATATCACTTACCTGACAGCAAATTTCACACGTAGGAACTTACAGGCTTGGAGTTGGGGCCATGAGCTGGCTTCTTTGGGATACTCAGAATACTGGTATTACCCAGAATGGAATTTCATTTCCACTGGAGGTTAAGAGCCTTGGGCTGTGTTTCATTCTGGTGTGTCCCCAGCACAGCTCATGCAGTTACTCAGTGTTCTCCAAGTTGGTGCTGTCTTTGAAGCGGAAGCAAGGAAGGAGCTGGGCAATCTATGATTCCAATTTCTCGAATTCTTTGACATTTTGCCCTTAGAGGCCCAGCACTATGCTGGGAAAAACTCAGGCTTTTTGCTCAGTCATTGCTGAGTGGAGGTTAGTGTTTTGGACTTTTTTTCTTTTTTTTTTAAGAGGTGATTTATATATTCACTTGATTTTTTTGTAAAAGCACTCTGAGGTAGATGTTCTTGCATCGTATAGATAGGGACTTTTGAGGTGCTGAGAACAGAAATGACTCGTCCAGGGGTTCATAGTAAGTCAGTGGCAGGCTGGAGCCAGAGTCCAGAGGTCGTTCCTTACTCCTTTTTTTTTTTTTTTTTTTTTTTTTGCGGTACGCGGGCCTCTCCCGTTGCGGAGCACAGGCTCCGGACGCGCAGGCTCAGCAGCCATGGCTCACGGGCCCAGCCGCTCCGCGGCATGTGGGATCTTCCCGGACCGGGGCATGAACCCGCGTCCCCTGCATCGGCAGTCGGACTCTCAACCACTGCGCCACCAGGGAAGCCCAGCTTTACTCCTTTCTCAGGGAGATTATTCTCTACCAATCCCCTCTACCTTCTTCCCTCCTTCTCCTCCTCTATCTTTTTAACACTCCCATGTGACAAGATAACACTTCTAACTTCTCATGGAAGAAGTGTAAGCCATCCCATTTATAAACTGAAACCAACAAAGGCCGAGTTCCATGTATTACTTTCTCAGACTGGGGAGGCTGGTCACTTCAAAGGGCTGCTTCCTTGTTGCACCAAAATCGACCTTGTTATAAATTCCAACCACTGTTGGTCTTTGGACTCTAGAAAGCTTATGTGAAATTATTTTTAGATTTAAAGACTCTCCTTCCTTCCTGGAATCTACAATGTTGACCGACAGGTTCATGACTTCAATCCCACAGATATAATATGGGGTCAGGCCTTCGAATGGCCCATTATCCACATATGATTGGTATGCCTTGCATGTGCCTCTGTGCTGATGTGTAATGACCAGGGACCTAATCTTAAATCATGACTGACTGCAGATGAGCCATTCGGCCATTTCTTCAAATGTGAAATAGATGTGTTACACCGGTCTCCAGTGTTACACAGCTGGCTTTACACTGTTCCAATATAAATTTTGATATTCCCTATTTCAAGGTGATAAACTCTGTGTGTTCTTTAAGGTGACTTCGCAATCACAAGGTCTCATTAAAAACTACTGATGGTGAAATAAAGGGTTGGGCGGTAGGGGACCCCCATTTAGGAGGGCATTTGTCATTATTGCTTCTTTTATTGGTATCTAATTAGATATGTACTAGAGCCTGCAGGAGCTAATAAGAGAACAAGGCCAAGGATGTAGGTGAGCACACTGAATCTGAGTCATTTTCACAGGCAGCAGTTTTTCATGGACATTAGGGCGATACATAAAGACTTCACCCTGCAAACCTGATCACCATATGCCCTTCCCACCCCAATACACATGTAAGCTCGTTTAATGGCCTTCTATGAGTTTTAGGCTAAAAGTCACAATCCTTAATATAGCTTAAATTTTTGAATAGTCTGGCCCATGTTTCCTTCTTCAATTTCCTCTTGCACTACATTCTTTTAGTTCTTTAAGTACCATATTCGTTTAAGCTGCAGGATCTCTGTACATGCCATTTCTCGAATATCAAGTTCATTTCTACTTATCCTTAATCTTCAGGACAAAAGAAAGAAGTTTCTTGTGTTTTACAGTTTCACCATAAACTGTTTATCGACAGAGTGGTTTTTTTTTTTTTTTTTTTTTTTTTTTTTGCTGTACGCGGGCCTCTCACTGTTGTGGCCTCTCCCGTTGCGGAGCACAGGCTCTGGACGCACGGTCCCAGCGGCCATGGCTCACGGGCCTAGCCAATCCGCGGCATGTGGGATCTTCCCGAACCGGGGCACGAACCCGTGTCCCCTGCATCGGCAGGCGGACTCTCAACCACTGCGCCACCAGGGAAGCCCTACAGAGTGGTTTTTGATCATTTGATTGACGTCTGTCTTTCTCACAGGCTGCATACACCCCGAGGGCTCACCACTGTATCACCGGTGTATATTGTGGAGCTGTCACATGATAGGTAGTCAACAAATATTTGTGAATACCTGAATGAATAAATAAATGGAAGAGTGGTCTAAGGGTCTGTATTTGTGGCTTCTGACTTGTGATCCTATCATTCTAGGTGGTTCCATTTGTTAAGTCTCCTTGTTCTTTGCCTCAGTCTCCTGATCTGTATCGAATAGGCATTGTTTCTACTCAGTCTGCTTGTACAGGGTTATTGTGAGGGTGAAATGAGAACCTGCATGGGAATAGGTGTTGTAAATTTCAGTGTGCTTTGTAAATATAAGGCCTGGGGAAAGGTGAAGATGAAGTAAGCTTAGCATTTCTTTTTTTAAAATTAAAAATTTTTTTTAACATCTTTATGGGAGTATAATTGCTTTACATTGTTGTGTTAGTTGCTGCTGTATAACAAAGTGAATCAGCTATACGTATACATATATCCCCATATCCCCTCCTTTTGCTTTGAATTTCTGAGGATTATTCTTTGCTCGAGGAAGGCAGTTAATCTATAAGACTTCCAGTGATTTCCTGGTCTGATTCACAGCACAGGGTGAACTATGCCTCACTCTCGAGTTGAATTTACATGTGTCCTGTGTCCACAGGAGCTCTGGCAGGCATGAAGGAGTGGACGTAATTTACAGAGAGGGTACAAACAGAAGCCAATCACAGGTAGGATTAAGGGGCATGTGCCCTCTCTGCTGGAGAGTAAATACAGTTGGATATACTTGTCTGGACTGTGGATATATCACCATCCTAAAATTCTGTGGGTCTGTTTCTTCAACCTACAGCTGAGGCCCGCGGTAAGGGGCTTTCATCAAACCCTTTAGTAAGCTCTTCAGGCTGGATTTCATGATTGTCCCAGGCTGTTTTGGTATAGCCTTACTGTGAAGTTCAGTGGACATGTTTTTCCTTTAATTTTCTTAAATTATGAAAGGTGCTTGCCTGATTCACACTTGACACAAAATTAAAAACAAAGAAGAAAACAAGAAGCTATGAGGACACAAATTCTAAGCAACACTGTGAAGTTTGGGGTGAAAATTCTTGCAGTATAGGTTATTTTTAGCTTAATCTAGTGGAATAATTTATTATAAAGCATTCACCATATAAATGATATAATAGGTAATAAAATACTGGATAACTTATAAATAAAAAAAAACATGAAAGGTGCAAACTGTTCAAAACCACGTGATACCAATCACCCTGCCCCTAATTCCATTGCACAGAAGTCATCATTATTACCAGTTTTATTTCTCTTCTCTGGAAGTTTTCTTTGCCTATGCAAACACATTGTTTTTCAATAATAAGACAGCACTGTACGTATTGGTGTTTAATTTGCTTTTTCATTTAACAGAATAAAGCCTGATATGCCATCGGTGTGCAGCAGGAACATACTTAGGAGGAACGAGGGCTGCTTTGTTCCTTGTAGGATAGTCTGGACAGCTCTGTCCCTTGGCAGTGTGGGGAACAGTATCTACCTGCAGGCCTCTAGCCTCCTGCTTTGGGCTGTAATCCACACCTCTGGCCTGTCACGCACAGCAGTGACTATGGCAACAGGGCAGGGAGCCAAGTGCCCCTGCCCTTGGATCAGCGTGGCCTGTCTCAGCTCTGTAACTAGGTGAGACCGTAGCAATTAGCCTATGCTAAGATGGGAGTTACAAGATTGAAGTGGGTGTATGATGAGGGTCAGATGCTCTGAGCGTGGGCATGATGCTAAATCTTATTTCACGTGGCTGAAGTGGAGCTGGTGCTAGCCAGGGTTAGGCATCGGTGAGCACAGTGAGAGCAAGTGTAGTTTCATGGTTAAGAGCACAAGCTTTTGGATTTGGATAACTCTGGGTTTCAACTCTGGCTCTGCCACTAGCTGTGGGACCCTTGGCAAGTTACTTAACTCTTATAAGTCCCAATCATGAGATAAGGTTAATATAATGCCTCCCTCATGGGATTACTAGAATTAAATGTGACAGTGCACATGCATCAGATGAGACGTTCCTGGTTGCAAACAACAGTGGTTTAAACTGTAAGGATACATAATGTTTATTTAAACAGGAAGTTTAGATGAGGCAGTGCCTGAGATGAGTTGGTGCTCAGACATGTCATCTGGGACCGATGCCATCCTTTTTATCCATGTACTCTGTCACCCTTGCCAGTGAAAAGCCTCTAGAAAGGCACAGACGTAGAGAATAGACTTGAGGACACGAGGAAGGGGAAGCTGGGACGAAGTGAGAGAGTGGCATGGACATATATACACTACCAAATGTAAAATAGATAGCTAGTGGGAAGCAGCCACATAGCACAGGGAGATCAGCTCGGTGCTTTGTGGCCACCTAGAGGGGTGGGATAGGGAGGGTGGAAGGGAGACGCAAGAGGGAGGAGATATGGGGTTATACGTATACGTATAGCTGATTCACTTTGTTATACAGCAGAAACTAACACACCATTGTAAAGCAGTTATACTCCGATAAAGATAAAGATGTTAAAAAAAACCCGAAAAGCATCTAGAGACAATGACAAAGGGAAAAGGGGTCACCATGATTGACCCCTTAGACCAACCATCCTTCCTTCCATGATGCTGGTACACATCTCCCTCAACAAAACTGAGGTACTTGGAGCAAAGAAGGGGAAACGACATCTGTAGGCTGTCAACGGTGTTGCCACAGCTTATCAGTAGTTTAGTACCATGCCTGGTAATTGTTCAGTAAATGCTGCCAAGGTGCTGCTGATACTGAATTTGATAATGATGGGTCTTCCACATCTGAGCAGAACAGAAGTAAACAGGAGGACAAATACAAGGAGATAATACGAGTATCTGGCTAATCAGGAATCATTTATATACATGGATGTTCCTGCCATCAGGGAATCTTCAAGGCCACGATCAAACGGGGGAAAGAATATGAGTGGGTCCGAGAGGCTGACCCAGCTTCTGTCTCCGGAGTCCATTAACCCTGTTGGCTGGGAGCTCTTGTTAGGCATTTACTTTGGGAAACCTGGCCTCTGCCTGTTGCTGCTGTCTTCTCACGGGTCCTTAAAACACAGCCGCCCCTTCCACATGAAGTAGCATGGCAGGCCCCTCGGAGCCAGTGCCTGACCGCAGCTTTTCCCCAGGCCCGTCTTCCCCCTTACTCTCACCTCATAGTCTCATCTCCCGTCTTCTTGGCTCACGGATCCCTAACTTTTGATACCTACTGCTTTCCCCACTCAGTTTGGCAATTTGTTTGGATTTCTTCCCTGTTGACTGACCTCAGTGTCACGGCTCCTCTGCCGGCCCAATCCCCAGCGGCTCCACTGGCAGGACAGCCCTTTCTGCACTCTGTACTCGGCTTTTCTGATCATCCTAATGTTGACTCCTTCCCGTAGCTTGATCTTTTTCTTTTCCTGCTATATTTTGACTGCAAGTTGGGTCCTGGACAGCTTGACGGGGTTCCTGCTTACCCCCTGGAGTTACAGCCATGCAGCAATGGGCTAGACATCTGCAGGTGGGTTCAAGGCTTCACTTGGAGTCAACCTCGATTCCTGATTTCAGTGGAGACGAAAATGATGACAACGTTTACAGTATCCACAGGGCTATTCAACATACACGTTATATGACCCAGCCTTGCCCTAAAGCTTGTCCTTACTAAGTGCCACATGAAAAAGATGAACTGCTATTTGCAAGATGGGCAATCACTGGATTAACCCAAATGTCACCTCCTTCAAAAGGGAGTGTGCTTAGGTATTGACTCCAGTCTTCCCTCAAGGGGGAGACAGGGTAGGATGGTGGTAAAAGCCTGGGGTCTGGGCTGGGTATCTTCCATCTGCTTCTCCAGAAACATCTCTTCCGTCTCTACTCCACTCTGCTCTGTGTCCTTGCGGGCTGACCTATGTGGACTGCATCTGGGGGCTCCTTTGCCATCTAGATTTCTTTTGAATTTCATCAGCAGGAAGAAGAGGCAGGAAGTTGGAGGGAGGTGAGGATTTCTACTCCCCATCTCCTTCTCTGTGTGGTCACATGGCACTAGGTCACTTTTGACTGAAAGCCACAGGCCCTATCAGGTGGCCTCTTTTTTGAGTTTCTGGCCCTTTTATGCCCAGGAAGGAAAGAGCTCCCAAGCCTCCACCCACTTTTTACAGTCTCTCTGGTAGTCTGCCATCTCTTGTGGTTTATCTAACTCCCTGCTCGTACTTCTTTCTGTAAATAATCCCTTTAATTTATTATTCTCTTTTCAAATGACCAAATTTCAGTATGGTGACTATTTCCCACCAGGATCCTTACTGTTACGGGTTCACAGTCAGATACCCCGGATCACTCTCTGGCTTTACTGCTTCCTAGCTGTGCTTCCTTGAGCTACTCATCAGTAAAAGTAGGGTGGCAAGAATAATTGCTTTTGTCTATCTCTTCAGGAAGAAAAAAAGGGTGTGAAAATACCATGTAAACTGTAATTTACTGTGCACAAAGAGGGGTTCCTGTCACTGTGATATGCCAGGAGCTTGAAGTGGGAACTGGGGAAAGCAGAAGGCTTTGAGGATGGAGTGCATAGGTCTCTAGAGAGGGCTGTGCATCCTCACCTCCTTCTCCAGCAGAGTTAATGAGAAGTACAGATGACAGGAGGATGGGACCCCACAGATGATCCTTCAAAGACAAGCCCACAAGACCTCCTCTTGCATTCACCTCAGCCCACACGTCCAACTCATGTGGAATACGGATGAGATCCCCTCCAATTACAGACACGTTACTGAGTGATGATGTTAGCCTCTGCTCAGATGGGTTCTCTGATAAGGCCTTTGGAAAATATAATTACATGGTCAAAAAAGAGGAAATTGTCAAATGGTGCTGAGAGACAGATGAAAAGGCCGATCGCTTGGCTTTTGTTTTTCACTATTCAGAGAGCACAGTATTGCAAGAGTAAGTCCTGTTATTTGTGTCCAGGATAATCTGACACTGGTTGCTAAAAAGAAATGGCAGTGGTATTTATATCGGAAATTACTCTGGAAGGCGTGTGCCTGAGCTTCTAGAGGGATGTG
The DNA here is from genome assembly GCF_039906515.1 of Pseudorca crassidens. Taxonomy (NCBI): domain Eukaryota; kingdom Metazoa; phylum Chordata; class Mammalia; order Artiodactyla; family Delphinidae; genus Pseudorca; species Pseudorca crassidens. Next base: position 35,710,254 of record NC_090304.1, on the reverse strand, counting down.
GTGCCGTCTCGAGCTGATCGCTCTTGATCACAATAATCTCATCCTTTTTTATTGCCTGTGAAGGACTTTCACTGTGTGAAATTATCTTGATCATTTAGTTGTTTACAATTTTACCGTGTCTCATTCTCTCTGACCCGTACTCCTCACCTCCGGTAAAGAGTGTCAGCAGGGCTTCCCTGGTGGCACAGTGGTTGAGAGTCCGCCTGCCGATACAGGGGACACGGGTTCGTGCCCCGGTCTGGGAGGATCCCACATGCCGCGGAGCGGCTGGGCCCGTGAGCCATGGCCGCTGAGCCTGCGCGTCCGCAGCCTGTGCTCCGCAATGGGAGAGGCCACAACAGTGAGAGGCCTGCGTAAAAAAAGTGTCAGCAAGTTAAACTTGTCTTGCGTTTCAATGCTGTATCCCCAGCACCTGGCTGAATGCCTGAGTCAGAGTGGATACTTGTTTGAGGATTTGTTGAATTAGGGAATGAATGAGTGAAGAAATGAGGGGAGGAATGCTATGCATAAATGACTAGGCATGAGAGAGAATTCTGGACCTTGAAGGAGCTGACATCTAATATTCTTGGAAGAGTATTTGAAGAGATGGGCATAAACCCACAATTCCAAGACATGAAGTGCTCAGAGCCCTAAGCATTGTCAGAAGCAAAGACACGAGTTAACTGTTCGAGGGTTTGAATGTGGGAGAACTGACTTCCAGTGGAAATGAGTAAGGTATAATGAATGGTGATTTGTGAGTAAGCCTTTGGATTAGAGCCAGACTGCTGTGTTCATATCCAAATCCCTCATTTTCCAATGGTTTCCCTAATAAGTTAAATGGACCACAGTTTTGTCATTTATGGGGAGAAAAAGGTAATAAATGACCCTACATCATGGATTTAATTGAAGTAATACATGGAAAGCATATAGATTTATGGCTGGTACATAGTAAGCACTCAGTAAATGTTAATAATTTTTACCAACAGTAGTAGTAGGAGGAGAAAGGAGGAAGAGGAGGACGAAAATGTTATGAAATAAAATTCAGTGAATCCTAGCCAGTAGATGAGAAGATTTGGATTCCAGCGCTATCTCTGCTACTCAATTACATGACCCAAAGGAAGAACTTCCCTTCTCTGGGTGTCACGCAAAGTCAAGAGTTTGAACTTGATGGTCTCTGGGTGCCCTGAGATAATGATTACGTGCTTAGAGCTGGGCTTGAAGGATGCGCAGTATTTTTGTGTTAGACTCGTGTGCATGTGGGGGATACCTTCCCTTCTGATTTTCATTTTCCTGCTCATAACGTAAGGTTATTTAATTAAGAGAAGAACATCCTCTCTCTTGTCCCTCTTCTACCCCAGCGCACACACAGCTTTGGGTACAGAGAAGGTTCTCAGATGCCCATTGGTTGCTTGACTGACGGATTTGGTTGGGTGTTAGGGTTAGAAAGAGTCCCAAGGGGTCCAGAAGAGAAAGGAAAAATGAAGGATTATTTCATTGTTTAATATCAAAATTGTCAATGAGACTTTTAATTTCATCCTCATCCATATATACTTGAGATAAAAAGAGGGAAATGGGAGAACAGAAGATAAGAAAGTAGGAAAGGAATGAATGGTATTTATTAGGTGCCTACCATGTGTTGGGAGTTGACATATGGCATCTCACTGACCTTCAGGACAACCCTGTGAGATGTGGGTGCAGGTATTGAAGGCATTTTTATTCCCATGTTGACCATGAGGAGGTAGGATCAGGGAGGGTTAACCTCCCTAAGGCCCCAAGCAGGACTCAGGTGAGGGTGGGATTGAAACCCAGGCTTGTTTGACTCCAAAGCCATCATACTCTCCTCCTTTGTGAGGTGATATTCCATCTCTCCTCTCTCCTTACACCTTCAACACTTACTCCTCTCCCCCACACTCAGTGGATAAACTTTCTTCCTGCCTCACCCAGAAAATAGAAACAGAACTTTACTGACTCCTACCTCCACAGCCTGCCTGCTCCGGGACCATGGCCTCTGCATTTCCCATTGCTGTGCACGCTCTCCATGCTCCTGTTGAGGGCCATCCCCCTCCCTGTGCAGGACATCACTCGTCCCATTTCATTCAGTCCTGCATCATCAGTATTTCCTCTCAACAGGACTACCGCAAGCAATATAAATACATTGTAGAAACCTATCATATATAAATAAAAATCTTTCCTCAATCCCATATCCCTCTCTCGCCATTTCTCTGGTTCTCTTTATAGTATAAATCTACAGTAGAGCTAGTAAACACTGTTCACTTCTTCCTCTCCCCTTTTGAATCCATCCTAGTCAGGTTTGGTCCCTATAATCGTACCAAAGACACTCTTGTTAAAGTCACCAAAGGATCTCCATCTTGTCAATTCCAGGGTCCATTATCCATCTTCATCTTATTTGACTGATCAGCTGCACTTGATGTTATCGGTCACTCTCTCCTTGAAAATTATTCTTCCCTGGGTTACTGGGCCTCCCAAAACTTGGAATTATCTTTTATTCCTTAAATTTTCCCTCACACTCTAAATGTAATTTATCAGCAAATTCTGTTAATTTTATATTCATAGTGTATCTAGACTCTGACCACTTTTCACCACCTCTGTAGAGTCTGGTCCAAACTGTTACCATCTCTCATCTGTACTGTTTCATCTGCAACCTGTACTGTTGCCATAGTCTGCAATAAGTAGTTTTCCCTGATTCCACCTTTGCTATGTCCCTATTCCTAGTCTATTCTCAACTCATCAACCAGAGTAATCCATTTAAATAAGATCATGTCAGTCCTCAAACTTCCTAAACCACATGAGAAAACTAGAATACAGTGGTGAAGCAACTTATATGCTCAGGGTTATATTGCTGGTAAGCAGCAGAGTCATGTTATAAGTCCAGTTAATGTAGTTAGGAATAAAGTCATAACCACCTATATTGAAGAAAAGCTATATGTTCCAAGTATCCCAGCGTGTAGTTGGAAAGGTAAATCAATTCCTATAACAATGTGGTAGGTTCCACCATAGTGTAGTAAAGGATGCTTCAGAATACGGAGATGGTGCTATTAATCTAGCTTGGTGGGGTGGTGTCACAGGGAGGATATAGAAAAGTTTCCCTCCTGTCTGGATTGTTCCAGGAAAATGGTGGTTGCCTAAATCTGAATCTCTTCACATTCTTTCCGAAAACACTTATAGGTCAACAAGGAGAGCAAATAAATGTATATATACTGACATTGTTAGCATAAATGGAGGCAGAAAGTACCATAAACTTCAATGTACCTGAAAATAAGTCTTTACAAAATGAACATAAAAGAGCAGAAGATTGTGTACAAAACTATTAAAAATGAGAAAATATGTCAGCTGATGCAAATTCTTCTAAAAAACCAAAGTAGAAAAAACTGTAATACAGTATTCCAGCCAGAGTCAATTATACTTTAACAAACTTTTAGAGATATGAAACCCACTCCTAATCAGAAATTCAGAAACTCAGAGTGGAAATATAAAAACAGCAGGAATATATAAAACATGAATGACTGAATGCAGGAAAGAAATGAAATAGACATTATTATTTTAGAAATAAAGAACAAATGACAAGAACCCCAATAGAGAATAAAAAGAACTACAGGGGCCATTGAAGAAAGGCATTAAAATAACTAAGAAAATGAGTATTAAATAAAAAAAATAAACAGTAAAATCATCCTTAACAGAAAATGCATGTGTTAGATAAGCTTTATTTAGGAGTGACTTATAGTGCTGTTGCTGTTAAGTTCAATGTTAATAAATCAAAAACAAATAGATTAAATAAGGTGTCTTTAAACTGAAACACACATAAAACAAGGTTATGCATTGATTAATGAAAATGTTGTGATCTGAGGCTCACAGGAACCTAACTCTGTATTTCCTTTGGGATAATGATTCAGTATTTGTTAGTTCTGCATTTGCAGCAACCTTATAGAATAAATACTGTGAATAATTTAAAAAAAAAAGAATAAAAATACCTGGAAAGAAAATGGTCAATAAAGAAAATAGGTAAAGATAATCCAACATATATATATGTAATTGAAGTACCTGAAGAAGAAAAATGAAATAATCAAATGGAACTAATATTTAAAATTACAATGCAAGATAGGCAAAATAATCTTGAAAAAGGACTAATTTGGAGGACTCAGTTTTCGATTTCAAAACTTACTATATAACTTAGAATAATCAAAACAGTGTGGTGTTGGCATAGGATAGACGTATGGACCAATGGAATAAATAGAAAATCCAGAAAGAGACCCTCACATATGTAGTCAGTTGATTTTCAAAACAGGGGTACCAATGTCATTCAGTGGGAAAAAAACAGTTTTTCAACAAATGGTACTGTAAAACTGAATATCCACTTGCAAAAAAAACGAAGTTGTACCCTTACCTTTCACTACATATAAAAATTAACTCAATGGATCAAAGACCTAAATGTAGGAGCTAAAACTAGAAAACTCTTAGGAGACATGGGGAAAAATCTTTAAGAAGTTGAATTTGGCAATGACTTCGTGATACCAAAAGTACAGGCAATAAAAAAATAAATAAATAAATTGGACTTCATCAATATCAAAAACTTTTGTGCATCTAAAGGAGTATCCAAGAGAAATAAAGCCCACAGAATAGGAGAAGATATTTGCAAACTATATATCTGGTAAGGGATTAATGTCCAGAATAAAGAACTCCTACAACTCAACAACAAACAACCCAGTTCTAAAATGGGCAAAGGCAGAGATAAACCCACGCACATATGGTCACCTTATCTTTGATAAAGGAGGCAAGAGTATACAGTGGAGAAAAGACAGCCTCTTCAATAGAGGTGCTGGGAAAACTGGACAGGTACATGTAAAAGTATTAAATTAGAACACTCCCTAACACCATACACAAAAATAAACTCAAAGTGGATTAAAGACCTAAGTGTGAGGCCAGACAGTATCAAACTGTTAGAGGAAAACATAGGCAGAACACTCTGACATAAATCACAGTAAGATCCTTTTTGACCCACCTCCTAGAGAAATGGAAATAAAAACACAAACAAATGGGACCTAATGAAACTTAAAAGCTTTTGAACAGCAAAGGAAACCATAAACAAGATGAAAAGGCAGCCCTCAGAATGTGAGAAAATATTTGCAAACGAAGCAACTGACAAAGGATTAATCTCCAAAATTTACAAGCAGCTCATGCAGCTCAATATCAAAAAAACAAACAACCCAATCCAAAAATGGGCAGAAGACCTAAATAGACATTTCTCCAAAGCAGATATACAGATTGCCCACAAACACATGAAAGAATGCTCAACATCATTAATCATTAGAGAAATGCAAATCAAAAGTACAATGAGATATCATCTCATACCGGTCAGATTGGCCATCATCAAAAAATCTACAAACAGGAGTTCCCTGGTGGCGCAGTGGTTGAGAGTCTGCCTGCCGATGCAGCGGACACGGGTTCGTGACCCGGTCCGGGAGGATCCCATATGCCGCGGAGCGGCTGGGCCCGTGAGCCATGGCTGCTGAGCCTGTGCGTCTGGAGCTTGTACACCGCAATGGGAGAAGCCACAACAGTGAGAGGCCCACGTACCACAAAAAAAAAAAAAAAAAAAAAATCTACAAACAATAAATGCTGGAGAGGGTGTGGAGAAAAGGGAACCCTCTTGCACTGTTGGTGGGAATGTGAATTGATACAGCCACTATGGAGAACAGTATGGAGTTTCCTTAAAAAACTAAAAATAGAACTACCATACGACTCAGCAATCCCACTACTGGGCATATACCCTGAGAAAACTGTAATTCAAAAAGAGACACGTACCAAAATGTTAATTGCAGCTGTATTTACAATAGCCAGGACATGGAAGCAACCTAAGTGTCCATCAACAGATGAATGGATAAATAAGATGTGGCACATATATACAATGGAATATTACTCAGCCATAAAAAGAAACGAAATTGAGTTATTTGTAGTGAGGTGGAAGGACCTAGAGTCTGTCATACAGAGTGAAGTAAGTCAGAAAGAGAAAAACAAATACCGTATGCTAACACATATATATGGAATCTAAGAAAAAAATGGTCATGAAGAACCTAGGGGCAAGACGGGAATAAAGACACAGACCTACTAGAGAATGGACTTGAGGATATGGGGAGGGGGAAGGGTAAGCTGTGACAAAGTGAGAGAGTGGCATGGACATATATACACTACCAAATGTCAAATAGATAGCTAGTTGGAAGCAGCTGCATAGCACAGGGAGATCAGCTCGGTGCTTTGTGTCCACCTAGAGGGGTGGGATAGGGAGGGTGGGAGGGAGACGCAAGAGGGAAGAGATATGGGGACATATGTATATGTATAAGTGATTCACTCTGTTATAAAGCAGAAACTAACACACCATTGTAAAGCAATTGTATTCAAAGATGTTAAAAAGTAAAAAATAAAAAAAATGTGCAAAGGATTTTAATAGACATTTCTCCAAGGAAGATACACAAATGGTCAATAAGCACATGAAAAGATGCTCAACTTGCTTAGATAAAAAGCACAGTGAGATACCACTTAATACTAATATGAAAGCTATAATTAAAAAGAAAATAACTGTTGAGGATACGGAGAAACTGGACCCCTTATACAATGTAAAATAGTACAGCAGCTACGGAATGGTTTGGTGGCTCCTCAGAAAGCTAAATAGAAGTTACCATATCACCAGCAGTTACACCCCCAGGTACATATCCAAAGGAACTGAAAGCAGCTTTGAATAGATATGTGCATGCCAATGTGTATTTTAGTATTTTCCACAATGGCAAAAGTCAGAAACACCTCAAGTGTCCATCAACAGATGGATAAACAAAACGTGGTCCATACATGCAGTGGAGTATTATTCAGCTGTAAAAAGGAATATAGTTCTGATACATCCTACAGCATGGATGAGGCTTGAAAGCATTACGCCAAGTACAAGCCAGGCACAAAAGGACAAATATTATTCTCCTTATATGAAGTATCTAGGATAGTCAAATCCTAGAGAATGTAGAGGTTAACAGGGTCTGAGGGGTGGGAGAATAAAGAGTTATTGCTTAATGGTTACAGAGTCTCTGTTTGGAGTGATGAAAAGTTTTGGTAAAAGATGGTGGTGGTAGTTGCACATCATTGTGAATGTAATTAATGCCCCTGAATTGTACACTTACAAATGGTTAAAATGGCTAAAATTGTTATGTAAAGTTTAAAAAGTTAATAACAGAATATATCCCAAACCATTTAGTATATACTTTAAATAAGTTATATTGTAGGTGAATTATATCTCAATAAAGCCGTTAAAAAGTACAATGCAAGAAAACCAAAGGAAGTCCAGATCTACATACCGAGCGGAACCATCATGAATTTGGGAAAATGGACCTGTAAAGTCAACTCTGAGATATCCTAGTAAGGGTATTAAATTTTATATAAAAATATTCTCATGACTTCAAAAAGGCCATGTCATTTACAAAGGAAAGAAATTCAGGTTGGCATCAGACACTCTGACAGCAGCATACAAATCAGGACAAAAGTAGCATTTTCAATAAAACTTGAGAAAGATAGTATGAGAAAAGCTTCCCAGTTTGACAACAGAGTTGGGTCTTGCTGTGTGATACAGCCAGATAAGTGCTAGAAAGGTATCTTGAACCAGGGGACCAGAGTGTACAAAGGTTGGAAGGAAGAGAGTGCACGAAACTTGTAGGACTTGCAAATATCAATAGTTCAGTGTGGCTGGAGTCTCTGTGAATTGGAGAGGCTCCTAAGGCCTTAGATTACATCAAGCAATTCATTTATTTATTCCTTAACTTAATGGGTGTTTCTTGAGTATTCGTATTAAGTGCTCAGTAATGTCTAGTCAGTTATGTGTTACTGAGAGCGTCGTTTCTGAGATCTGTATGAAAAGATGAGGGAAAGGTTAAAGGGACTAGGGGAATGTGCATATAAATTTTTATTTATGTGTGGAAAAGTAGCATGGGGTTTACTTGAGTAATTCTTCTGTTACTCTGAATATCCTTTTTCAATTGAAAATGTGCATTTCAGCTTTTCCGTCAACCTAGTAGTATTAAAAAAGTATGTTGGCAGTTAATCCATTTAAGAGGCAGAGGGAGCCTAGCCAGTTCACCCAGTGGGTAATCATACAAGCACAGAGAGATGGTTGCATCCAGGAACTGATCAGACTGACACAAATGCAAAAATACATGAGATGAAAACCATTGTTATTAAGCATACATTTTGTGCCTAGCACTGGTCTAGGTACTGGGGATGCCACAGCAAATAAGATCTTATCAAGTTGCCCACAAATTCATAAATTGCTGATTACATCACAGAATGTAAATGAGGTAGGCACCAAGGTGTGGTGAGATCAGAATTTTTATCTTCATATACGCTGCTGAGTGGGCATCCCAAGACTTACTGTAGTTCTTCATCTGAGTATAGAATTGTTTCAGTTAAGTGTATTTTCCTTTACATTTTCATGTTAGTTAAGATCCTTACGTTGTAAGTGACAGAAATCAATTTGAATAACTTGAACAAAAAAGGCAAGATTATTAAAAGGTTACCAGATTATCTCATGCACAAAACATAAGGAAAGGGATGTAGCTGGGTCCTTGGGAGGATCTGAAAAACCAACAAGCATTCAGGTGGTTCAACACTGCATTACTTAAGCCATTTCACATCAGTATTGGGCATCAGTTTTTAAAGCAATTACTGTGCAGTGTCGTATAGAGCCTTAGAAAGGTAAAAGGAGCAGGGATCATTTTCTTTATGTAAAAGTTGAGGAAATAATCCTAGGAAGATAAAGTGATTTGTCCAAGGTCACGTCCCAAGTTTAGTGGGTAAGCCCAGAATTTACAAGTCTTTCTGACTCTTGAATCTTTTCTTTTCCCATTAGCCTTCTTCAAATCCTTCTTTTTCTGACATGCAAAAATTTCCCTTATAATTCCCTCACCTTCTTAATTTTTCTTTTATCATTCATTTTGGTTTTGGAATTAAAGGAGTCACCTATGTGTCCTTAATAATAGGCTTATCTGAGACATCTCTTAAAACTGTCTTTAATTTGTACCCTGTAATCTGAACATGAAGGGGCCACTAGGAAAGGGAATAATTAAACAGATTAGTGGGAGATCTCAGTTGTCTCAGTGATTTTCTTATTATCATCCATGAAATGCCTTATCAGAAATGGGCCATTATAGTTTAAATGATCAGTCGGAGTTTGAAAAGGATTTGAAACCTCATCAGACACTTTCTGAACTTGGAGTTATAGCCTCGTTGTTTTCCAAACTCCAATGTTTCCTCCACAATGAACAATAACTTTTTGATTAAACAGCTGGCAGTCACTACTGAATGCCTCACAATAACAAAAGTCTTCCTTCAGATCAGGAAATTTTATCTAAATTGCTTTGCTCTGCTTCGGTGATTGTGAACTCTGACCTAAAAATTTCTTGCAGCAAAGTGATTACTTTTTAAAAGAAAGAGCCCCAAACTAAATGAGTAATTCAGTGAACGTGATACAAAGCAGAGGTCAAGGCACAAAAGTTGTCCTCTCAGTAAACATTATTAAAAAACAATCAAGTCTGTATCAACACATTTATATTGGGAAGGCTATAGACAGCAGCTGAGAGAGAGGCATGAAAGTACCGCTTAGTAGTCAAGGGCCTTCCTCACTAGTTTTGCTCTTGAAAGGAGCAGCTACCTTTATGTAGCTAGTACCGTGTGCCAAGGACTGTGCCGTCTTTTCCATATGAATTAATTAGTACCCCAACTTCAACCCTTCCTGCCCTCCTGCTGGCGTTTCCCATTGGTTGAAACCAACTGGAACCAAAAAGGAGAGGGAACCTCTTAGTCTTCTTTGGAACAGAACAAAGCAGAGTCCATCTGGAGGGGGTAAATGGAGATAGTCAGCTCACCTTAGCTTTTGCCACTATTTGAAATTGAACAACAATGAACAAATAACTATAATTTAACTACACTGTAATGAAGGCTCCAGGAGGCCAGGAATATAATATTACTCTTGTCAAATAAATTTACAGGTGGCTACCTATATATTGTCTTTCTATCCGTTCCTGTGTTCCTCCATCCATCATCTACACAACTATTAATGGGCCACGGTCAGGAGAACCCTTTTACTTTTTTATATGCACCACAAAACGTTGGGATGCTGAAGGACTTATTCTTTGTGCTGCTCTGTTTGTTTGTTTGTTTTAATTTAAATAGAAAAACATCTAGAAACGGCCTCATGGAGGAGATTGTTCCCCTGTGCCTCTCACTCTGCCTTGGAGACGCCCTAAGCAGAGTCCCAGCTGCTCCTGTCATAGGCTAGCTTGACTGTAGCAGGGCAGGAGGAGATCCTAGTCAAACCTGACTTTGCTTCTTGAGGACAGACTTTGCCAAATAAAGCCTTCATCAGAGATTCTTTTTTACAGTGGGGCCAGGCTGGCACCTGTTGAATCTGATTTTATGAGGGGTGTAGAAATCTGTATTTTTGGAAAGCTTACTAGGCTCCCTTAATGTTTGGCAAGAGACCTTACCTTATGTGTGCTTTCCAAGGTCCTGAAAAAGTGAAGAGGTCAAAGAATACAGATCTCTGCTTGACTCTTGGGGACACCAATGTTGCAGGTGGTGGTGGTGGTCTGTGGTTGCATCAGGACTTCATGGAGAGAGAGAAATATTTACCTTGTCCCTTATCATAGCTTCTAGACCCTGAAACATTTCACATGGGTTGTTTGGAAATGGTCAATCTCAGGCCTTTGGGGAGACATCCATTTGCTCTGGGAAGCTTTAAAGCATTACATAAGGATGTCCCATGTGGTCTCTGCATGACAGATGGCTTTTGGATCTTTATCTATTAATATAACAAGTAGCAGATGGAGGTTGAATCAGAGACCTTCAATGTCCTTTCTGACCCTGACAGTCCTAGTTACCAATGTGTGCTTTATATAAACATCAGTCCTTTGATTTATCATTAAATTTAAATCTCCATTTAGATGAATAATAAAATGGGGCTACACTAAATTTTCACCCACTCATGAGTATCAGCAAATATTTTGGAGGCAGCTAGTCTAGGGTATAATTGAACACTTCGTGCAGCACGTTTTCTGAATTCCTGGAAAAAAATGGGACTAACGACTGGATTCATGTGCTATCAGTGGCTACACCAAGGGAGTGATGTAGGAGGCTCTTACTCTCCTCTCCTTCCTATCACATTGCTGCCTCTAAACTCCTCTTTTATAGAAATTGTAAAGCTGACAGTGGGTACTGTTTTCTAACAAGCTGAGCCAAGTGTCTTAGATGAGGCTTCTGGTATCGTTTTTCTGAAAATACTTCAAATTAAAGTACCTCCTGGATTGTTCTGTGAGGGTGAAAGCATTGACCTTACCTAATAACATTAATAATGTTTTACTTTAGAAAAGCATTTTAGAATTTGCAATGTACTTTTATTGAGATTATCTGTTTTATATTCATTGAAAACCTATGTAATAGGTATTGTTATTAAGCTTGTGAGTGAAGAAACTGAGGGCCCAGAGAGGTTTTGTAACTTGCCCCAAGTCACAAAGCTTAAATGGTAAAGGTAAGACACAAACGGATGTTTTCTGACTTTAGTCCAATGATCTTTCTGTATCTCACACTGTTTAGGTAACCAACTGGTTGAACATTTGACTTTTTAAGAACAGAATCAATAGAGGATTGTAAGACAATGTGGCATAGCACGAGTTTACATCTGGATTTGAATTTAGGCTTTGCCATTTATTGAATGGTATCACGCAAGTCATTTAACTTCTGTGAACATCTATCAATTGAGTATAGCAATGCCTGCCTTTTAGGGTTATTTCAAGGATTATAAAGTTTGTAAAGTTCTTGCATATAGTAGATAATCGAGGGCAGCTCTTAAAAGTTTTGAGGCTGTGTCTCTCTGAGTTTGAGGATTACTGTCCTTGCCAAGTGGTCTTCTATCATCTACTAGGACATCCTTCAGAGACTGTAGTTCATTGCTTCCCAAGGCTGTTCCTTCTCTCTTTGTTTTCTGACTGCTAGAAAATTCTTACCTTGAGCTAAAAATACCTCCTTGTAACTTACACTTGTTGGTATACGTTTTACCTCTTTTAGCTACATAGACCAAATCCAATCCCTCTTCCACGTGACAGTCCTCCAAATATTTGAAGACTTTATCTTGCTTTCCCTTAATCTTTACTTTTTCAGGCTGCACATCCTCTGTTCCTTCAGCCATTCAGCACTTGATTTGGCTCACGAGACCCTCACAATCCTGCTTGGTTCTTTCTAAAGTGTGTCTGTTGATCATCTGAGAAGTTCCTACAACTACATGTGATTATCTCTAGGCAGATGGACTCAGATTAGAATGAGATAATTGTCTTCTTCTGGTACAGTTTAAGATGATAACATCCTTTTTGGCAGCCTTAGCTTACTGTTGATCAAAACAGCTGTGTACTTTTTCTCAATATGTATTTCTGTTAAACCTTAGATCTCACATTCTGTCTTTGAGAAGCACAGTCCCTAAGCATGGGATCTTTCATTTTTGATGTGAAATTTCATCTTATTTGATTTGGCCCTAATTTCTGCCTATTAATGTCTCTTTTAACCCTGGTGGTATTATCTGAAAATGTATTATGATTGAAACAGTCATACCAACTCCGTATTTTCCTGCAGATTCAATAAGCCCACTGCTATTACACTGTTGAATCGTAGGTAACAATGCTAAATATGACAGAGCTGGTTGTCTGACCTGATCCACAATCAGCATGATCTTGGGATAGGCAGAGCATAAGGGTTAGTAAGAAGTTGTAGGACAGAGATATTTGGGGCATAAAATATGGTTAAGAAAGGAAAGTACTGTTGGTATGGAGATCCCAATGAGGAGAGAGAAAAGAGTAAACTTTAATTGCCAGACAAGAAAAAGCATGCATCTGGCAAGTGTTCGCTAAGTGGATGAAGCAGGTCTTCATCCATCTTCTTGGGGAGACCTCTCTTTCTCTTGGAGGGTATTCATACCCTCCTCCGGCAAAGTCTCTTTGCTAATCTCATTTGAACACTGCTGCCTTCTCTTTCACCACAACAAAGGCATCTCCATCCAGATTTCAACTTTGCCTTCTCTTTTTAGTTCGCATTTGTATTTACTCTGCTGACAGCGGCTGCGAAACTGTTTAGAAACCTGCTGAGCCCTGCTACCGTCCTCCCTCCTGAGCTCTGCATGGATTTGGTTTAGAAGTCAGTTCTTACGTGTTGGCGCCATTCTGTATTCACCTCTATTATCCGTCTCCCCGAATACAGTCTGTACCTCCTGTACAATGCCAGAGGTGCCATTTTCCCCTTGTCATTTGCTGAGTGTCATTGGTTTCGTTAAACAAATTGGTAGGAGGAGACCACAGAGCTCCCCTTTGGGGGTATTCCTTTCATGTCCTTCTGGTACAAGCCCTGTGTGATGTGTCTTCCATGTTAGGAAATAATTACCAACAGCCAAGCGACCTGACACGGAAATTCAACAAGTAGCTCATCAGTGTACATCGCTGGCAGACACTCTGGCCACAGTGAGCAAGCTTTGAGGAACTATTTTGTAGATTGCCATGACCTACGGAATGAATGCTGAACAGGGCCAAGAGCAATGCCAATGACGCCATAGGTGTCTTTTGTTTTTCTAGTGGTGACCAAGAACTTCGTGTTCCCACATTTCCCCTATGAAGCTGAGGGGGCAAGATTGCACGATGCCCCCTTTAGCCTGAGTTCAAAAGAGGGAATTGCCTCCTGTGCAAGCTCCCCCGCCACCGTATTAGTGAGGGGAGATAGAATGGGAGTTGTCTTGTGTTCTCTAATAGGGAACTTTCTCTAAGGAACACCTTGATATTCACCAGTGCTGGCTTAAAGGCAGTGAGGATGAGGCTCTCTATCTAGCAAAGGAAGGTCATTGTAACTTTCCTCTTCAGGGAGTTTGTGAACACTTTTCTTCAATTCTAGGCAAAGCCCCAGATAAACCTCTTCATTTAGCGTCTCATTTGGGCTTCATATTGTCTTATTGAACAGCGGCCTAATACATGTCAATTCGCAAGGTTTACATTGGAAATTCATTCTTCTGTATAATTGGGAAAGGTACCGTGGAGTCCCTTCAGAGGCCTTTCTTCACCCAGGTAAATAAAAATCCAATATTCCTTCATATGTAGTGTTGTTGAACCACTGCATTTCTTTGTGTTGAGCTCTGAGGGCTTTATCGGTTAACAGAAAATCTAGTTCTTCATAGAATATTGACTGGTCTTTAAGCAGATGGCATGCTTGCTAGGGAGGGCATTCTTAAAGTCATGAATAAAGAGAAGCTGTACCTTGTGAAGAAAATTCCTAATGGGAGCCCTTGATTCAGTGGCTGACTTGCACGAGGAGCATGATAGTTGCTCTTTGCAGTGTTCATTCCTCTTGAGCAGTTTTTATGTTTGGATGTTTAATTTTTCATGCTATTGTATTAGAAATGAGTTACTTACACTTTAAAATACCGTTAGATACTAATGGCATGCAAAATTCCCATAATTCTCCCAATACATCTTAATAGCCAGCATCTCATTTGAGTTCAAGGCCTAGAAACACGACTAAATGGGAATTGGGCCTTTTTTTTGGCCAAAAGAAAGGGTAGATTTTAGATGGTTATAGAGTAAATGCATTATTTGTGTCAGGTAGCCTATGGGAATATGATAAATTTGGGCTGATTGTAATGCCATCAACTTAAGCAGTAAATCGTGCACTTATCAAAAGGACTATGCTTGATCTGATTAATTTTCAAGTTGCTGACTATTTCTCTTGACTATTTCCTTCTGAAATACATATATCTGGCTTTCCTGTTAGTGAGTTGTCTGCCTGACAGATTCAAATTTGCTATCCCTATCTCTTTTCTGCATGGAAAACAGTGAGAGGGTTTTTTTTTTTTATCTTGCTCTATTTTTTTGTGGGGGGGCGGGGGGCTTCTTGTGTGAATCTCATGAGCTGGTGATGATGGAGGAAAACACTTGAAAAAAGTTATCATGTCACTCATTTTCACTGACTGCATTTTCCTCAGGAATATCTGCATAAAGTCTCAAGTTCAACTGCCTGATTTCTTAGTTTGTGTCATTCATTTTTGGGAATTGTGCATCATAAAGTCTTAGCCATAATACTTTAGGGCTTGTGTAACTGTCTGTAGCCCTCTTATTCTGAACATACTGCCTTCATTCATTCATTCAGTATATGGAGTGGGCACCTACTTTGACTAGGCTCTCTTCCAGATGGTAGAGATACTGACATGAAAAAGATAGACGAGGTCCTTGCTTTCAAGATGCTTACTTCTGGTAGGAGGAGACAGTCCATCAGCAAAGAGCCAACGGTGGAGAGTCATGTGCTTTGATAAGCGTAAAACAAGCTAAGTGATGAGTGGTTGGTTGCTACTTTATTTAGAAGGGTCAGGGAAGGTGTTAGTGCAGGAGACAAGTGAGCAGGTGCAGGGATGTTGCTGCGAGGGTTTTATTTCCTCCATACTCAGCAGATAATCAGTGGTTGTAGCAGTCAGGAAGTGCAGACACAACTCGAGTGTGAAAGTGCTGGACGCAGGGGTACCACGAAAGGCCAATTGCTCCTTCCTTGGCAGGGAGGTCTGGGAAAGCAGGTTCAGCCAGGACCAGAATTTTAGACTTCAACGGTTAGTGGGAGCGTATAGAGTCATATGCTGATGTTCTAGAGAGTATGTCCAAATGGGCCATCCAAGTGGGCAGGGTCTCAGAGGTCAGTAAAGAACCAAAATACAGGGCAGTCAGAATACATAAAAAATAATATATATAAAAAGGATAAATAAGGACGGCCTGAGGTAAGAACGTAGAGGGCTTTGGCTTACTGCTGACATTTTTTGTTTCCCCAGAAACCTTTTATATGGATTGGCTAAATCCAATTAAGGTCCCAAATGGAGTAGGAAAGTGCCTAGTACTGGATTAGGCAAAAGTGTTAGGAGTAGTGTCTTGTCATATTTTACTCATATAAAAACCATGTATTTTGTTGTTGTTCTTGGTTTGGTGATTGTGTGTTCAAACATACAGTCTAATATATTATAAAATATTTCTTATACCTCTTCCTTTTTCCTGAGCCCTTCTCCTGTCTAATGTGAGTTTATGATGAACTTTCAACAAAAGTCAAGCTTTTGTAAATGTCAAAGAATTACATATTTTGGAGGGATGTAAAAGATACCAAGATGTTTGCTTAATTTGCATAGAAAAGTTTGTGACTTACGTCTTGAAAGAATTGAAAAAAGCTAATGAATGACATTTCAAAACTAACATAGTAAAAATACTGGGATTTTGGTATGTCATAGAAAATGTACTTTGTCCAAAAATTTTGTTTTAATCCTAGAAAATGTACTTTGTCCAAAAATTTTGTTTTAATCCAGAGTTTAGAATCTTAAGTAGGCTGTCAGTGTGTACTCTAATCAGGTTAAACAGCAACAGAAGTTAATGCTGTTAATTCCTTTGTTTTGTTCCTGTTACATATTCACTTGTTCTAGCTTTTAAATTTGTAGAAGGTGAAAAGAAATTTAGGATTTAAAAATTTTCAGTGTGGGAATTTATGACAAAATAGACACTAAATTCTTGCATTGTAACATTGAAATCTCACACCCTCCCATGCGACCGTGATGTCATTCCCCTAAACTGTGTCCCAAAGCACAAGCCAGGCACCTAAGATACTGATAATCCCATCTCAGTGGATTCATTTGATGTGAGGTGCAGCCGGTGGGCTGAAATGTATCATGTGACCTGTGTAGCTCTGCATCCTTAGACACCTGTGAATTTTACAGACTGGCAGCACCTACTATGTACCAATGGCATTAAAACTATTCAAGCCTCACCACAGCCCATACAGTCAGCAGTAACATCCCCGTTTTTTATTTTTTTAATTTTTGCTTGCATTGGGTCTTCATTGCTGTGCGCGGGCTTCCTCTAGTTGCGGCGAGCGGGGGCTACTCTTCGTTGCGGTGTGCAGGCTTCTCATTGTGGTGGCTTCTCTTATTGCGGAGCACGGGCTCTAGGCGCGCGGGCTCCAGTAGTTGTGGCACGTGGGCTCAGTGGTTGTGGCTCGTGGGTTCTAGAGCACAGGCTCAGTAGTTGTGGTGCACGGGCTTAGTTGCTCCGCAGCATGTGGGATCTTCCCGGACCAGGGCTAGAACCCGTGTCCCCTGAACTGGCAGGCGGATTCTTAACCACTGCGCCACCGGGGAAGCCCATCCCCGTTTTTTAAATGAGAAAGCTGAGGAACAGAGAAATTAAATCACTTAATTAAGGTCATATAGCTAGTAGAATGCACAACTGGAATGTGAACCTAAATCTATTTTATCCCAAATTCATGTGTCTCTGCTATACCACGCGATCTCTGATATCTCTTGGCATTATAGGCGTGAATCTATGACAGTCACCTTTCTGTCTTTCGTTGGGGTATACTTGTTAGGGTAAAGAATACTAGCCACAACTACGGAAAATCCTCTCTATCTCAGTTGGGTTGCCGTCCAGTTGGGTGTGTCTGGCTGGCAGGTGGCCTCCCACATCATCATTTAGGAATCCAGGCCCTGCCATCTTGTGGCTCTGCCCACCTCGCAGCCCTTAGAGCCTTCTCTTGTCAGCTGAAAGAGACAGTGTGAAAGCTGCTTGAGGGAGGTTTTCTGGGGCTAGGTCATGGCTAGCAGTGGTGCAGATCCCTTCCATTCACGTTCCATGGCCACACCCAGAGGTGAAGGAGGCTGGAAACCTTGTAGCCACGTAGCAGTGTAGCAAGGAGGAAGAGAAAGTGGGTTCTGGGAGAGCTAACCGGTCCTGACCTTGTGCTTTGGCATGTGGTCTTGTTTCCCCTTTCCCTTCCTGATGAGTAAGTCAAGTTAGGAATCTTAATTTATTTGAGTGAATCGCACAGACTTGGGGTCTGGGTTCAAATCCCAGCTCTGCCATTCACCAGCTGCCTAACCATGGACAAGTTATTTAACCTTGCCAAGCCAAGAATACCTGCCTGATGGTGGTATTGCGAGGATTAAGTAAATCAATATAAGGAAAGTCCTTAGTACAAATGCTTGACACACACTCGGTACTGTGTAAGTGCTGGCTGTTATGTGGGTGTGTCAGCTCTACTTTATTCTTCATTCACAACTCAGCTGTAGTGTCCCCTTCTTTGGAAAGTCTTCCCTTTCTTTTCTGCTTTTAAAAAAATATCTTTATTGGAGTGTAATTGCTTTACAACGTTGTGTTAGTTTCTGCTGTATAACGAAGTGAATCAGCTATACGATATTTTCTTTCTTCTCTGCTTCCGCAGATCCTTGCACTTATTGCACTGAATTGTAAGGTATGTGTGTGGCTGTGTTGTCTGTCTGGCTCAGGCATTTCACCTGAGGGCAGGAACTTGGCTGTGCTAACTTCGCCTGTGTGTCCCCATAGCCAGCAGAGTGTCACACACATTGTAGACAGTCAGATGTTTCCTGACGGGAAGGAAACCTCATTAACCAGAAGAGTAGAATATCAGAATACAGTATTCGATTTCCTGACCACGCTGGAAGCCAAGGAGTTCATGTATTAGCTTTGACTTTTCATTTCAGTTGGTTTGGGCAATCCTACATTTAAGTGACAGATCATTGTGCCCTACCGGCTTATTTGCATGAGCCAGTCCAGCTCAGGGATCAGCAGCCCTTTTGCCAAGATTCTGATTGTATTTGTCTGGTATGTTGGTGTCATAACTCCCCCTGTAGAAGGGTGAGCTTAGAGATGTGATAATCCTGTTTCTTAGTTTATGAGATATTATCAGCATTAATCCATGCAATCTTCCCTCCCCTCCCTCCTTCCCTCCCTCCCTCCCTTCTTCCCTCCCTCCCTCTCTCCTTCCCTCCTCCCTCACTTTCCCCCTCTCCTCCTCTCCCCATCTCCCTCCCTTACTTCCCTTCACTCCCCTCCCCCCCAACCATTCCCATTCCTTTAGGAAAACACTGTCATATACCTTATGTGACTCTTAAAGTTTGTGTATATCTTTGGCTAATCGATAAAATAGTTTTGCATGTACGTAGTTTTAATTTACATAATTGTAGACCTTTTTAGCTTTTTCACTCTATTCTTAAAACTTTTTAGCTTAATATAATTTTAATCCTACAGGAAAATTGAGAATGGTCCAAAAAACAATCATAAACTCTTTGCTCAGATTCTGCTCTGTCTCTCAAAGTAATAATGTGTGTTTACATATGTATGTACTTATAGTGTGTATATACACATTGTTATTTTGAACTCTTTGAGAGCAAGTTGCAAACCTCATGACCCTCTACCCCTAAATACTACAGTGCATATTTCCTAAGAACAAGACATTTAAATAAACACTATCCACGTTCTCAAAATCAGGAAATTGCACACCAATCCAACACTATTTTGTAATCTACAGTTTCTATTCAAATTTCACCAGTTTTCTACTAATGTCCTTTATGAGATTTTCTCTTTTCCTGCCCCCAGATCCAGTCCAGGATCCTGCACTTAGTAAACATGAGATAAAGGCCTCCTTTGCTCATTGGCGCTCACATTCTAGCATATTGAAAACCAAAAAGAAAGCATTTGAATGGAAAGCTCCTGTCACTCTGATAGATGCAAATGTTTTAAAATGAAGGTGAAGATAAATAGTTTGACAACATTTTCAATTTTTTAGTGAAATGAACTCCTGGAAAATTATGCTTCTGCCTCTTCCCCTAGATAGCGATTTCCGATTCTCTCTGGCCTCCTCTGAAATTCACCAGCGTTGAACATAAGTTTTGCATCGTTATCTCCATAGTGCATAAATAATTTTGCATTCTACTTTCCTCTGGTGAAAATTATTTTGTATATATATTATTTTGTATATATTTTCCCATATTTCATAACCTGCATATTTAATCACTATTAATGACTAGTAAATTCTGTCAAGCTGAACTACTGTAACATATGTGTTTCTCTTTTGTTGTAAATTTGGCTTGTTTCTCGTTTTTCACTAATATTAGAAAAAAACTTTTTTAAGGAAGTATATAGCATCTTCTTGTATTAAAGCAGTTTTGACAGATTGTTTCATTTAAAATGTTTCCTTCTAACATACAGAAAGAAAGGTTGCATTTTTGTGTAGAAAACACAGGCTGTCTTTTTCAGGGAAACTTATTTTTCCTTGATTATGTTTCAAGCCTCCATTTATAATGGAAAGATAATTAATAGAGAGGGATCTGATATATTTAGATCTTTGTCAGTTGAATACTTTGCATGTATTGTTAGGAAACAGCATGTTTCCGGTGGGGAATAGGAGAGTAATGCATGATCTGGCTAAGATACAAGACTGCAGTGTGATAGTTCCCAGCTGCAACGGCCTTGCAGTCATTCACTGGCTTTGACACAACTGGACAGTCCTTCAGGTCTTCTGCACTTACCTACTGAGAGCTGCTGGAGGAATCCATCACCCTCTGCTAGGAGGCAGTCAGCTGCATCCCAGCTGGGAGGATTGATGAGTTGTTAGACCTCTGGACCTACCTGGGTGATGATTCTCCCCACGGCTGCTCCAAGTAAGGACAGAGGAATGAATGGAATGGACAGGGCCATCATGAGGAATGGAAATTCACAGATGGTCCCTATATCTCACCCCATTCAGAATCTTCTGAGCGCCTCAGGAGACAAGTTCAGTTCTTAGGCAAGCTCTTCCTTTCCCTTCTCAGTACTCAGGTGCTGGAAGGTACTTGCCAGGGGTGAGGCGGAGGCCTGTGATCAGCTGGTGGTTACAGGGACTGTTTCTAAATTTCAAGATTTGTAACTGACTAACGTGGGGCTTGGGAGGGCAGAGCAACTGAGACAATTCAATTGAATTGCTCAACAGAGCAATTCAGCTGTTCAGTAGGTTTTATCAGTGCTTTCAAAGGTCCTGCGACTGTTGCCTTCTCTGTATTAGTTATATGTCTTACTATATCATATGAAGGTTTTCTTCATATACAGAGTTTTATCTTTTACTCTATGAGGGCGGGACTTTGTACGTCTGGTTTATTGCTCTGTCTCCTGCTGTCTTGTATGGAGCTTGGAGCATAAAGAAATGCTCAATAAACATTTGTTCATTGGATGATGACTTCAGTTACTTGATTTTGTACACTAGGCACATTATCATGTGTGTAGCTGCTACTCAGTTATTTAGAGGGGGATAGGAGGTTACCGTAGAAATGAGTAGCAGCTGAATAAAGCAGTCAGGGAGTAGTAGAGCACAAAGGAGAGTACATGGGCTTTGCAGCCAGACAGGTGGAAATTCTCATCCCAACTTTACTGTTCCCTGGCTGTCTTGGTTGACCCATTTACGGTCCCTGAACCTCAGCTTTCTCACCTGTAACATGGACAAAACCACTTTACTCACAGAGTTTGTATGAAATTCGTTGCTCAGAATAGACACTCAAAAATGGTACCCTTTTCCTTCTTCCCCTGCCAAAAGGGCAAAGATAGAAAGCCAGGAGGGGCCCAGATAATGTGTCTGAGTGTTGTCAGGAAACAGATCTCTGTTTATGTTACCTGTCATCTAAAATGTGCCACATGTTGGCTTCATCTCTCTATACCAGCTGCTGATGCCATGAGTACTTCAAACAGCGTGTATGTACCTTTTGGTTCTGCTTTGAGCCTCTCTATTAGTAACTGTGTTCTTTGCCCTTATAGGATTTATGAACGTGTGATAGACCCTCCTGAGACCAACCTTCCCCCAGGAAGCAATTTATGGCTTGGTCAGCGCAACCAAAAGCATGGTTTATTCAAAGTAAGCACTACTTTCTACTTTTGCTTTTCTATGTGTTTGACGTGAATTTAATCATTTAATTGTCACAACAGTTCTCTGACGTAGGTGTTTTGAGACTAGACAGAGAGTTCAATGACTTGCCCAAGGTCACACACTTCACTCTACTGCCAGATATGGATGCTCCAGAATGTAAATAATTCTCAAAATGTTTCTTATTGCCCTACTTCTGGGAGATTTAAGGTAATCTTCAAATTGGTTTTCATTGTCAGAACCTGTTAATTCAGGTTTGGGTGGATGTCTAGTCTAGATAAACAATAAGAAACGACTCAACTTCCATGAGCTTTGGTTTTCCTGTCTACAAAGAGGGTAATATTGGGTTGGCCAAAAAGTTCGTTCGAGTTTTCCCATAAGGTGTTTCGGAAAAACCCTGAACGCACTTTTTGGCCAACCCAATACAATAACTGCATTCATAGAAACATGAGGATTCAGTGATAAAGTGAATTGAAAAAGTTAAAAACATCATGAAATTTAAAGATTGCCTTGTTCTTCAATAGAATGGCAGAATTTTGCTTCTGGCAGTATGGTCGACTAGACATTTTTAAAATCCTCTTGCTTCAAAATGCCTGTAAATGCTGGATAAAACAACAGAAATCTTTTATGATTTGTCATTGCACTTACAATAAGGTATATCCTTAGAGGCTAAATACATGAAGGGAAGTGAAAACCAGAGGGATATAGGCCAATATCAGGAAGGTAGATATGTAAGTTTATTCCTTTTCTTTCTCTTAATCTATTTCTCTATTCCAACTTTATTGAGATATCAATGACATATAACATTATGTGTGTTTAAGGTATACAACAGTTCGACACACTTAATATATTGCAAAATGATTTCTACCATAATGTTAGCTAACATCTCCATCATATCATATAATTATCATTTCTTTTTTGTGGAGAGAACATTTACGATCTACTCTCTTAGCAGCTTTCAATTATATAATACAATATTATTAGCTGTAATCACCATGCTGTACATTAGATCCCCAGAACTTACTCATATTATAACTGGAAGCTGTTACTCTTTGACCAACATCTTCCCATTTCCCCCACTCCCTCTAAACCCTGGCAATCATCATTCTACTCTCTGTTTCTATGACTCAGGTTTTTAGATTCCACATACAAGTGATATTATACATGATTTCTCTCTCTGTCTGATTTGTTTCACTTTGCATAATGCCCTCAAGGTCCATCCATGTTGCAAATGGTAGGATTGTTTTCTTTCTCATGGTTGAGTAATATTCCACTCGTGTGTGTGTGTGTGTGTGTGTGTGTGTGTGTGTGTGTGTGTGTGGTGTGTACACATAGACATACCATATCTTCTTTATCCATTTATCTGTTTATAGACACTTAGGTTGTTTCCATATTTTGGTTATTATGAATAATGCTGCAGTGAACATGGGGCTGCAGATATCTTTATGAGGTAGGGGTTTCATTTCCTTTGGATATATACTCCACATTATGTGGAAGCCACCCAGAAGTGGGCTTGCTGGATCACATGGCTGTTCTATTTTCAACTTTTTGGGGAACCTCTATGTTGCTTTTCATAGTGGCGGTGCCAATTTACATTTCTATCAACAGTGCACAAGGTTCCCCTTTTCTCTAATCCTCTCCAACACTCGTTATCTCTTGTCTTTTTGATGACAGGCATTTTAAAAGGTATAATGTGATATCTCATAATGGTTTTTTATTTGCATTTTTTGATGATTAGTGATGCTGAGCACCTTTTCATGTACCTTTTGGCTATTTGCATGTCTTCTTAGGAAAAATGTCTCTTCAGTTCCTCTGCCCATTTTAAAATGAGACTTTATCTTGCTATTGCATTGTATGAGTTCTTTGTATATTTTGGATATTAACTCCTTATCAGGCATATGGTTTGCAAATATTAGTTGACTGTATAGGCAAGGATTTATTTTTGGGTTTCAATTCTGTTCCATTGGTCTATGTGTCTTTTTTTTTTTTGTTTTTTTGGGTTTTTTTGCTAGTATCATATTGTTTTGATTACTATAGCTTTGTAGTACAGTTTGAAATCCAGAAGTGTGACGCCTCCAGCTTTGTTGTTCTTTCTCAGGATTACTTTTGCTATTTGGGGTCTTCTGTGATTTTATACAAATTTTAGGGTTTTTTTTTTCAATATCTGTGAAAAATGCCATTTGAATCTTGAAAGGAATTGCATTGAATCTACAAATTGCTTTGGGTAGTGTGGACGTTTTAACAGTAGTAATTCTTCTGATCCATGAACATATGGGATATCTTTCCATTTGTTTGTGTCTTCTTCAGTTTTTAATCAAAGTCTTGTAGTTTTCAGTATACAGATCTTTCATTTCCTTGGTTAAATTTATCCCTAAGTATTTTATTATTTTTGATGCTATTGTCAATGAAATTGTTTTATTTCTTTTTTGGATATTTTGTTGTTAGTGTATGTAAATGCAACTGATTTATATATTTTGATTATGTACCCTGCAACTTTACTGACTTCACTGATTAGTTATAAAAGTCTTTTGGTGGAGTCTTTAGGATTTTCTGTGTATAAGATCATATCTGCAAGCAAAGACATTTTTACTTCTTCCTTTCTAATTTGGAAACCTTTTTTTTTTTTTCTTTTTCATGCCTGATTGCTCTGTCTAGGACTTGTAGTACTATGTTGATTTAAGAGTGGTGAGAGTGGATACCCTGTCTTTTTTCCTGATCTTAGAAGAAGAGCTTTCAACCATTCACTGTTGAGTATGATGTTAGCTGTGGGCTTGTCATATATGGCCTTTACTATGTTGAAGTGTGTTCCTTCTATGCCCAACTTGGGTGTTTTTTTTTTGATTTTTTGGTTTTTTTGTGGTACACGGGCCTCTCACTCTTGTGGCCTCTCCCGTTGTGGAGCACAGGCTCCGGACGCGCAGGTTCCATGGCCATGGCTCACGGGCCCAGCCGCTCCGTGGCATGTGGGATCCTCCCGGACCAGGGCACAAACCAGTGTCCCCTGCATCAGCAGGCGGACTCTCAACCACTGTGCCACCAGGGAAGCCCAACTTGGGTGTTTTTATCATGAAAGGATACTGCATTTTGTCAGATGTTTTTGACAGAGCATCTACTGATATGATCATGATTTTCATCTTCCATTCTATTAATGTGGTGTATCACATTTATTGATTTGCATATGTTGAATCATCCTTGCATCCCAGGGATAAATCTCACTTGATCATGGTGTATGTTCCTTTAATGTACTCTTTAATTTGGTTTGCTAATATTTTGAGAATTTTTGCATCTATATTTATCAAAGATACTGGTCTATAGTTTTCTTTTTCTGTAGTGTACTTACCTGGTTTTAGTATCAGGCTAATGCTGGCCTTGAAAAATAAGTTTGGGAGTGCTCCTGCCTCTTCAGTTTCTTGAAAGAGTTTGGGAAGGATTGACATTAATTCTTTAAGTGTTTGGTAGAATTCACCAGTGAAACCCATCTGGTCCTGGGCTTTTCTTTCCTTTTCCTTTTTTAAAAATTAAGGTGTAATTTATATACAATAAAATTCTCCTTTTTAAATGTATGGTTCTGTAAGTTTTGGAAAATCTATGCAGTCATGTAACTACCATCAAGATAAAAGATTGTTCCATAACCTCCAAAAATTCCCCTGTGCTGCACTTTATTCAAGTCTTCTCCTCATCCTAAACGTCTAGCAACCACTGATTTGTTGTCTGGCCCTATATTTTTGCCTTTCCCAGAATGCATTATAAATGGAACCATTTATGTAAGTATGTATGTGTGTTGAGGTTCACCCATGTTGTGTATTTCAGGGATTCATTCTTTTCTATTGCTGAGTAACATTCCACTTCTGTTCTATGGATATGCTACAATTTGTTTATTCATTCCTTAGTTCATGAACATTTAGGTTGTTTTGAGTTTTTAGCATTTATGAATAAAGCTATTAAAACATTTGCATACAGGTTTTGGTATGAACAAAAGTTTTCATTTTTATTTGGGTAAATATGTCAGAGTGGGATTGCTGGGTCGTATATTAAGTGTATGTTTAACTTCATAAAAAATGCCATTGAATTTTTCCAAGTGGCTATACTATTTTACACTCTCATCAGCAATGTATAAAAGTTCCAGTTAGAGCCTTAAATTCAACATTCTGTGTGGGATGGGGAAAATGGCTTAGATTCCATGCAAGCTTAGAAGTTGGGACAGAAACTTCTGAAATAAAGCCATGATTCAGAAGACCACCCCTCCAGTGAAAGGGTAGGCAGAAATAGTCTACTACTTAGCAAAGGGAGGCAGTCCATTGACTAGCTTTTCTCTGCTTTATCTCCACACACACAAAAAATAGTTCCCTGATAAGAATTTGAAACCAGCTCTTGACATCAAACAGATGTAAAATTTGGATTTACATCCTCATGAAGCTCAAGAAACTATCTTAATGTGATCCTGGGTTGGGCACCTTGGGATTCTTAATGAAGAAAATACAAATTATCTTTGGGAAAATCACTTTTCATGCAAACTTCACAAGATTACTACAGATTAAGTTCATGCAAATATGAGTTTTTAGCCATCATGAGTAAGAATGGGAAGACACAACAAACTTCCCAATTATCCCTCAAAGGGCTGTAGAAATTGGAATTACAAGATAAAGAATTCTTTAAATCCCTATACTTAAAATGTTTAAAGAAGCAAAATAACAAATTAAAAAAAAATGCATGATGACTAGAGACGATAAATATGACCAGGGAGATTTGAGTCAAAAGTTACTTCCAGAAACGGGCTTCCCTGGTGGCGCAGTGGTTGAGAGTCCGCCTACTGATGCAGGGGACACGGATTCGTGCCCTGGTCTGGGAAGATCCCACATGCCACGGAGCGGCTAGGCCTGTGAGCCATGGCCGCTGAGCCTGCGCATCCGGAGCCTGTGCTCCGCAACGGGAGAGGCCACAACAGTGAGAGGCCCACGTACCGCAAAAAAAAAAAAAAAAAGTTACTTCCAGAAATGAAAAATATAGTTATTGAAGTGAAAAAACTCAGTGAATCTGCTAAACAGTAAATTAGACACAGGTAGGGAGAGCATTTGTGAAATGGAAAATATTGTCAAATGATTACCTTAATTGTAGTGCAGGGATAGAGGAAAATAGGAAAGGTTAAGATGTAGGGAAGATGCATATATATGGAAAAAATTTTTATGTATGTGTTTTGCTTATATGTATTTAGTGTGTGTATGTATGTATATGCTTCCATAAATATTTAAAAATTCCAAAAGATAATGGGAGAAAGGGGTTATGGGCACTATTAGAAGTATGATGGCTAAGGATTCTCTAAAGTTGATAAGACATCAATTCTTATTACACAAAACAGTGCAATCAAAGTGTAAGCTCTTGCTGTCAAAAAGTCACTTAGAAAACTTAGAAGCTTAAACTATTTTTTTTAAATTATTTATTTATTTATTTTTGGCTGTGTTGGGTCTTCATTGCTGCGCGCGGGCTTTCTCTAGTTGTGGCGAGCGGGGGCTACTCTTCGTTGTGGTGTGTGGGCTTCCCACTGCGGTGGCTTCTCTTGTTGCGGAACACGGGCTCTAGGCGTGCGGTCTTCAGTAGTTGTGGTGCACGGGCTTAGTTGCTTGGCGGCATGTGGGATTTTCCCGGACCAGGGCTCAAACCCATGTCCCCTGCATTGGGAGGCGGATTCTTAACCATTGCGCCACCAGGGAAGTCCCTCGCCTTTTTATTTAGCTCATAATTCTTTGGGTTAATGGGATGATCTTTCTGGCTTGGTCTGGGTACGCTGGTGTCTACTGGGCTCTCTGATATGTCTATTGTCATTTGGTTGGTCAGTAGGTAGCTTCTTCACATCTCTGGTGGTAGATTGGCTGTTGACTGGTATACTGCAGTTCTTCCCCATGTGTGGAGTCTGCTCAGGCTTATCCAATGGCAGTCTTGAGTTTCCAAGTGTAAGAAAAAGAGGAAGCCTTACAGCACTAGTGCATTTCAAGGCTCTCTTTGCTTGATCGCATTTGCTAATAATTTATTGCCCAAAGCAAGTCATATGATGAAAGCCAGGAGTGAGGGGTAAATAAATAGACTTCATCTCTCGTAGGACTGTTCTGCAATATAACATTGCAAGAATATGGATGCAAGCAAGGGAAGAATTGAACATTTTAATAATCTATTACACAAATGATGATTAATAGAAAGCCACACCTAGACATATTAGCAGAATAGCAGAACCCCAAGGTCACAGAGAACATCTTAACCGTAGCCAGTGATAAAAGGCAACTTCTTCAGAAAAGAATAACTTAGACTGAACATCTGGAAGTCTGAGCAAGAAAAAATAGGAGAAGGTATGAAAACCAATATAAATAAGAAAAGCACACAAAAATCACTGCAAAAATTAAAACAATGGTTATTAATTATTAACAATTTTGTGCCAATAAAATAGAAAACGACCGAAAAATGTCTTAAAACTATATAAATTATCAAAATGGACTTAAAAAGTGCAAAACCCAGGTAGTCTTAGAATCATTAATGTATCATCAGGAATTCATGATTCGAAATCTGTTGTATCAGTTAGCTTTTGATGCATAGCAAATCAACTCAAACCTTAATGGTTTGAGACAGCAACCATTTCTGTAGCTCAGAATTTTGTGAGTTGACGTTTTGGGCTGGGCTTTGGTAAGTTGTTCTCATATTCTCAGTGGGTTTAATCATGCATCTTTGGTTAGCTCCTAGGTTTCCTGGGGGCTGGCTGTACTAGAATGGCCGTTAGTTTGATGGCTCATCTCTGCTTCATGTGATCTCTCATTTCCTACCAGTCTAGCCCAAGCTTGTTTACATGGTGGCTGATCAGGGTTTCTAGAGCTGGAGCAGATGTGGGAATGGCCTTTTGAAGCCTATGCTTGAAACTTGCACGTTATTTTTGCTGCGTTATTTTGGCCAAAGCAAGTTACAAGGCCAGATTCCAAGGGTCTGGGAAATTGACTCCACCTTTTGGTGGGATACAAATTCCCATTACACAGGGCATGGACCCAGAAAAGAGCAAAGGACTGTGACCATTTTTTTAGTCTACAATGTCTTTCCGCCAAATAACTGCTGGGTTCAGATGGTTTTACAGGCAAGTTCTATTACATCCAAGGAAACCATTCCAATCTTACATAAACTCTTCCAGAGAAGAGAATAAATGAGA
The DNA here is from genome assembly GCF_039906515.1 of Pseudorca crassidens. Taxonomy (NCBI): domain Eukaryota; kingdom Metazoa; phylum Chordata; class Mammalia; order Artiodactyla; family Delphinidae; genus Pseudorca; species Pseudorca crassidens. Next base: position 35,681,318 of record NC_090304.1, on the reverse strand, counting down.
ACACTCATTTATGAAGATAGGGTTACCTTGATTCCTAAACTAGACAAGGACTGTATAAGAAAGGAATTGTATAATACAAGGCAATTTACTTTTGAACACAGATTAAAAATGTAAACAAAATATTAGCAAACTGAATCTAGCAGAGTGTGTGTGTGCGTGAGAGAGAGCGAGAGACCCAGTTGTTGGTTATTTCAACAATATAAATTTGTTTTTATCACCAAAACATTTATTAACATAATTCAACACATGAAACAAAGGAGAAAAAAATACTGTGGTCATCTCAAGAGGCAGAAAAGCACTACATAAAATTCAGTCCTGACTCATGATAAAAAAAGTTCTTAGCAAAATAGGAATAGAAGGAAACTTCATTAAACTGATAAAAAGTACATAAGAAAACATACATAGAAACATCGTACTTACGGTTTAAATATTAAGAGAATTCCTGTTAAAGTCGGGAATCATACAGGCCATCCCTATTACCGTGTTTCTTTTTGACACTATACTGTAGATTCTTACCAGTAAAGTAAATTAAAACCTTAAGGATTATGAAAAAGAAAAATATAATTATTCGTGAATTATATAACTGTCTACAAAAAAATTGGACTCATGAATTATTAGAATGACCAAGAGAGTTCAGAAGCACTGTTGGATGCTTTTTGTGCGAACAAAAGTTTTCATTTCATTTGCATAAATACAAAATCGAAAAACAAAATCAATTGCATTGCTGAACAAAAGTAGCAACAGTAGCAGTAACAAAGATACAGTTAAATATAATATTTTGTTTATAATATAAAAAATGTGTAAGTACTTAAGAACAAAATCAAATACATACAAGACAGTTATGAAGCAAATTGTAAAATTCTATTAAAAACTATATTAAAGAACACCTAAATGGGAAGAAATATACCATGTTCTTGGAGAAGGAGGCTTAAAGCAGTAAAGTCAGTTTTTCTCAAATTCATCGCTAGATTCTGTGAGCCTGTAGTAAATTCCCAACAGGATTTTATTTTGTTTGTTTTTGGGTGGAATCTACAAGCTGATTCTAAAATTCTAATGAAAGATTAAAGAACAAGAATAATGAAGACAGTTCTGAAGAAGAAAATGGGAGAGGGACTTGGCTTTTTCAGATACAAAGGCTTATTATAAGGTTATAGGAATCTTATAATGTCATATTGGTGCAAGAATTGGCACATGCATCAATAGAACAGAATGGAGAAGCCAGAAGGATACCCTTCCATTACATGTGGCAACTTGGAAACTTGAAGTGGCATTCCCGATCAATGGGGAAATGACGTATTCATTGATAAATGGTTAGGAAAATCAGTTATTTAAATATTTCATATATATATTAATTGATGTAATTGGTTTTTGTGTATGGTGACAGGAAAAGCTTTAAATATGTATTTGCTCACCATATGTACAAAAATTTACAAATACAGTTGATTTAAAAGCTAAATGTTAAAGCAAAACTTTGCAAGTTTTAGAAGACAACGTAGGAGCATATCTTCATGTTCTTCGAGAAAAATTTCTTAAGCTTAAAATATAAAGAATCTTTAAAGGAAATATTGATAAGTTTAATATGTAGAATAAAAAGATCTCATCACAGATGATCTTGACAACAAAATCAGTTGACAAAGACATAGTATCCATTAAAGAAATGCTATAAATCAATAAGGATTATTCTTATAACTCAATAAAAATTCTGGCAAAAGATACGAAAAGGCAGTTCCCCAAAGTGGAAACGTGAATAGCCAATGAATGTACTAAAAGGATTGCCACTTCAGTAGCTATCTTGGAAATGCAAATTAAAACCATTAGTAGATACAATTTCTTAGCCATCAGCCTGACAAAAATGAAAAAAAAACAAAACAGCAAAAAACCTGACAATGTTAAGTGTGAGGGAGACAGTTGGGAACAGGACACATACTCATTGTAGTGGAAACTTGCATTGGTAGAATACTACGGAGAACAGTTAGGGAGATTTTGTATAAAGTTGAAGATGTGTGTACCTTATGATACAGGAACCCAACTTACAGGTATAAGCACTGAAGAAACTCTTCTTTCTATGTTTCTTCATTGAAGAAACTCATGTACCCAAGAAGATATGTACAGACATTATCACAGGAACAATTTCTTTCTTTTGTAATTTCAGAAATTTGGGAAAAAACTATCACTGGGAGAAGGTTTAAATTGTGGTAAATATTAAAATCATAGAACTTGAATAAAAATTGATGAATTGCAAACATAATGTTGAATGAAAAAGCAAGTAGCAGGAGAACATTATGGTATTAAATCATTTGTATGTGTAAAAATCAAAACAGTCCAATTTATTGCTTATTTATACATTCACATGTAAAAAGGTAAATGCATGGGAATGATAAGCACTAAATTCAGACTAGTTTAACTTCTAAGAGGAATAAATGGGGATTTTATTAGAGATGGGTACCCAGAAGTCTTCAACTATAGTGATAACATTTTATTTAAGGTGGGTGGGAAATTCACAGGTATTTGCTGTAGTTTGGTTTCAACCCTTCTGTGCATCATAAATATTTGAAATTAAAAATCATGACATAATTTTTCAGGGTGATAATTCACATGTATGTGTATAAATATGTACATGTATCCATATCCATACAGGTGATTTTTTTCATGTCCTATGATTTTCCACATGTCCAAGAATCATCAGAAATTTATCTCTCTGTTCCAAACTGGCTCTCACTTATGCTATTTCTTGTTTTGTAGCTAGTTACCCACTGGTGAAGCTACACTTTTCTTAGGGGTCTTACCTCTGTAGTGAAGGGCAGCAACTGGTTCCCAGCCATGGAGATACATCAGAATCAGATGGGAAGAGTTTACAATTCAAATTTCTGTGCCTACCTAGACCCACTTGTTGAGAATCTGAACTGTAGGGTTTGGGAATTTATATATTTTTAAAAGGCCTTTCTCACTGGTTTTGATCTGTAGATTTGAAGGCTCAGATTTGAGTGCACTGACATAGGTGACATGTGTTGATGGTCTAGATTAGTGTTTCACCTTGGTCTCTCTAAAGATCTCACAAAATATAAGATATAGTCAACAATTAGCTTCTGCTTTAGTGTCTTTTTAGATTAGTGTCTCTCCAACTTTAGACTGCATCCAGGAGGGATTGTTAGAACACAGGTAGCTGGATGTCAATAAACAGTGGAGTAGGCAGCTCCAAGTTTCTTTACTTCCACAGAAACATCAAAAAATAAGCAGAAACTGTTAGAACCAACTTTGTCAGAATTTTGGCAAACATTAAATGTTTGTAGCAACCAAGTTAATTTTGAATCAAGAAAAAGGCAACATCAAAATAGCAGGAAAGCTTTATGGCATTTTTACTTGCCCTCGCCCCACACCAGCTACAGCTCAGTGGCAGTCTTGAAGATGTCAGCCCATGTTTCCAGTGTGGGAAAATGGTCCCTGGCTCTAGAGGGAGCAGAACAAATCTTATCTACAAATTATTTTGTATGTCTGTTCTGTCTGGGACTATCTGAAGGACTGATGCAAGGCACTTACCTCTATTTCACCTAACTCAGAATTCTCCCAGGCCAAAAAAATTGGTGGACATTTCTTGAAAATATTGCAAAGCTACCAAACAATCTGGGGCAAAACCTTACAGTTGACACACATTAGACAATCTAGAGATAGGAGGAAGAGCTGAGGAGAGAGATTCTTTGGGCAGTTTAAGGCATTCAAAAGCAGTCATGTATATGGGGAATTTAGAGAGCTATATGCATGCCCAGAGCAAGATTCATGCTCAGAAAAGACCTGAGAATACCGTAAGCGTTCACTTTGGGCTGATCCCTAGGATCAGTGCAAGCATGGCTAAGTGTTAAATGAGGGCTCCAGCATATAGCATGCTCTCCCCCAACTTTCCCCCTCTCCCAGCTCCTGGCATTCAAGGAAATCTTGGTCTAAAAACTGTCTGAACACAAGATCCAGAACAGAGATTTTAGTGACCAGACATAATAAGGAATACAGTCTCTATAAAAATAGTCAGAGGGCTTCCCTGGTGGCGCAGTGGTTGAGGGTCCGCCTGCCGATGCAGGGGACACGGGTTCGTGCCCCGGTCTGGGAAGATCCCACATGCCGCGGAGCGGCTGGGCCTGTGAGCCATGGCTGCTGAGCCTGCGCGTCCGGAGCCTGTGCTCCGCAGCGGGAGAGGCCACAGCAGGGAGAGGCCTGTGTACTGCAAAAAAAAAAAAAAAGCCCCCATGATTGGTTTAAGGCTCTGCTGTTGCTACCTTCAAGTTTTCAATAAGTTTTGAACAAGGGACTCTGCAAATTAGGTAGCTGATCCTGAATAGTTTATAGGGGGGCTTACTTGTTTCTTATTGGTCACATTATCTAGATTCTAAGATTTACCAGGGTCAGAACTGTGTCTGTTTTATTCAACAAGTGCTTCAAATAGTATCAGGTGCACCGTTGGCAGATGATGTACTCTTAACATGAATGAATAAATGCACTAGCTATGAATCTGCCTTATTTGTAAAGTGCAAAGATGTCTCTCATAAAGGTAATGCAGATTGTATAAGAATATATATATTAAAAGCACCCGGCACTTAGTAGGTTTTCAGCATGCATTCCTTCTCCCTCTTTCTTATGTATTTAATGCTCCGTATACGCTTAACTCTATACTGTAGTAAAGACAGGCACTTTTGCTGCCTTTTAGGGACTTCTGTTTTAGTTGGGAGCTTGTGATTAAGACAGGGAGAATAGTTTGTCCTGTTATCTATTCCAGCTTGATGAGTGTATGATTCTCTGTAGATATAAGGAATCCTTGTTTAAGAGCCCAAATACCTGATACAGGCAGAAAACACAACGGGTGTTTACAGACTTGGACGATCATTTTCCTGCGGAAGTGGGTTGTGGGGATGAGAAAGAGAGTACCAACAATTATTAACTGCTTTCTACGTTCTAGACCTAGTCTGGCTGTACATATATTATCTTAGTTAATTATGTGTCACCTTCAGAGAATCCTAATAAGGTAGTTACTATAATTGTCCCTCTGTATCCTGTTTCCAACACCCCTGTGGATACCAAAATCCATGGAAGCTCAAGTCCCTTATATAAAATCCATGTATGCTGTGAACTGTGCATCTGCGGTTACAAAGGGCCGACTGTGTTATCCCTACTGTGTAAATCAGGCAATGGGGCTCAGAAAGGTTAAGCAACTTGCCAGTCTCACGTAGTTTGCAAGTGATGGAAATAGGATTGAAGCTTAGAACTTTCTTTTTCAATATTTTTGCTTATTCAGTCAACAAATATTTTTTAGGGGCTTGCTTGCTATGTACTAGTCACTGTGTTAGATGGTGGAGTATTTCACTTAGGTATGCCATGTCCTCTGGAGGAGACAGACCTGTCTTTTTCCAGGGCTCTAGCCCAAAGAAACAGGTGGTCCCAGTGAGAAGCACCAAAAGGAGGTGGCAGTTCCACACACCACATCTCCCTAGGGAGCATTGTGATTCTCCTTGTTCCCCTATAGGAGTAGCGCCATCCAATAGCTCTTTAGAAGGAAACCTTTCAAAACTCATCTCCCTGTATACCAGCCCGTGTTTCATTCCATCCTTTGGTGAGATGAGATGGCTGGGGTAGGGGGAATGTATCACTGTCTCATTACAGAAATTATCTTGATCAATGCTGCAGAAATCTCCCTGTAAAAGAGGCAGTCACTTCTCCGATGACTTATCAGGCTTTTAATATATACCTGGTAGAAGCTGCCTCCTGGGTCCAAGAACCACACCTGCCTTTTGGCTCCAGAACTAAATAATGCTTATGTTGTGTTCTCAGGTTAAAACTGTATTGTTCTCTATTTTAAGTATGAATACATCATTTCATAGGCAAAGTAAAAGCAAAAGCTCACTTGTCAAACCTAATTTCTGGGTCCTGGTGCATCGTTAGGAATAGTGCAATGAAGGTGCTGCTGATAAAAGAGCAGAGGGTGGAATCGCTTGCTTGTTGCTTGGCTCGTAAGCCTCTGGCTTTAGTTACTTCCTATCAGAGACACAGAACACAGGCTGGGAATTTCTTCGCTTCAAAACAGCATTCATTTGAGAAAATAGTTGGCCAGTAGTGATAGACTTATCTGAATCTTCTGATTGTCATAGGTTTTCATTATCAAGGTGGTTGCCTACCGCTCAATTTCCCTTTGTTGCATTCTAAAATGATTATGCTGTCATTATTCCGAGGGTAAGCCTAGGTGAATCACAGTGCTTCAGAGGTTTGGGTGTTCTGACAGTTTCTAAATAGTTGAGATCTCATGGAGAATTCCCATCTCAAAGCCTTTCACAGAGGCCAAGCCTTTCTGTCTCTGTCTCTCGCTATTTTTCTGTCTGGTGAACTTGGGTCTGAAACCGTTCCCTTACCTGGACTTCACCGTCTCCTTAACAGCTGAGCTGTCACTGGGAAGTGAAATTACTTTTTTTTTTTTTAATGCCACAGCTGTTTTTTTTTTTTTTTTTTTTACCTCAGCTGGTTCCCATAATTCCACAGATGGTAAACATATGTTTATAGGCACATAGAAAAAGAAGCTATATTGGATTCCTCCCATCTCTAATTCTCACTTTTCCTTTCATGCAGAAAGTCAAAGTCACAGAACTGGGGAATCTTACATATTTGTAGATTAATATTTCTGTGCATTAAGGCTTTGGAAACAGCAGGACAGCTAATGATATGCTAATGAACTGACAGTTTTTATTGATCATAATGAAAGTCGACAAGTGTCTTTCTTGGCTTTTATGCAAGCTGGAATATTTTATTAACTGTCTTCAGGGCAGAAATACATAATTGGCTGCATTGTGAAAATCCTCCTTGTCGGTTTCCCAAGTCTTACTTTTTGCTAGCCTGTTGCCAAGGCTTGGGTCCTTGCCAGTTTATAAACAGAACACATCCTCATCCATATATTTACATGCCTTCCAGGAACTCTCCCCACCTCCTTTTCCTTTCCCTTTTAAAGCAATTTGTTTCAGTGCTTTAGCATACAAAAAAATGGAACCATTTTCTTCAATGTAAACAGAGATCTGCAGGGAAATAAGAGCGGTAAAAAAAGAATTAGCATTTGTTTGGCGGCAAAGCTGCTTTCATTTGTATCAGAAAGCTCCAGGTGTTAGTAGGGTTTGCCTAATAGTTATTCCATACAGAAGAGGATAAATAATGGCATAATTTTTCTAATCTTTTTATTGCATCTTCCTATATTCCTTACTGTGAAATGAGTAAATGTTCTTGGAACCACGGAAATAATGGGCATCAGTGCCCCAGACAAAAAACCCATAATGTATAACCTGCCTGGTACAAATTTAGTTTTCAGTGCCTGGTGAGCTGAGTGCAGGGGGAAGCAGAAGGTGGCAACAGGTGGATGTCACAAAGAGGAAAAAATATCTGTTTTTCTTCTTTCCATCGTACTGATAGTAAAAGCTTATTAATTTGGGTTCTGCCCCTTAGGGAATTTTTTAGATCCTCAGAGGGGCTGAGATCTACCATTGCACTAACAACAAGAAAATGGATTGTTTAGCAAATTAATAGTGCAAATAAGATTGCAGGGGAGAATGTTAGGCTACCTAAAAGGACCTCAGTTTTCCAGCATTGAAAAACTGTTTTAGCAAGCTGTTAGTATCTAATGCAAATAATTCATTATGGCTGGTTGAATACTATCTTTCCATGAAGGCAGCTAAGATAGAACCTCACTTTGATAACAGGACTTCCTTGTAGCACCATTTTGTGCTACAAAGCCCACATAACTGTGAGACTTTCTCAAATGATATATTTTACTTACACTGTGTTGCAGTGGCCCAGCCCTCATTTGGAGTTAGTAGACCTGTAGTTGATGGCCAAAGATTAAAGTGTCCTTTAGGAAAGCTAATTAAAGTATCAGAGCTTTAGATTTTTCATAGGTCAAATGACTAGGTAATCTGGCCCTAGATCAGTAGTTTTCATCGGGCATCTCAAAATCACCTCAGAACCACTGTCAAAATTTCATACATGACTGTGCTCCCTCACCCTCCTCTAAAATTCTGATATGTTCCCCTAGTTTAACAACTAGCATTCTACATGATTTTCACAGACTCTTAACAGCTGTGAAAATTATAGTTCAGTATTGCATCAGGGAGGAAGAAATTTTCCTCTACCCTTCTAGGTTCTTCTGACAAGTCTAAGAATTCAATTGACATGAGACCAATTAGCAGAAACTCAAAACAAATTTTAATAACATGTACACATGGCAGAGACCCAGGAAAACTGAGTAGCTTACCAAAAGAGCTGAAACCCTCACCTTAAATACTGTCTTCAGCTAAAGACAACAACAGAGAGTGTGGTGGTAGGTCTTTGGGACTCAAGGGGAGGTAGGCAATTCACACGGAGATGGCAAAGCAAATGTTCAGTAAATAAATGTTTGCTGGGCCATGCAGAGACAATGGGATGCAGAGTGCACGCTGATCTCTAAGTTGCCCCACCACACCTAGTTCATGTTCCTTGCAGATATTTCTGATGACAGTTCTATTCTGGGAACAGGCCCTCTATCTAAATTCTTTTAGGCAGTTAGGGGGAAGGTCAGAGTTTCTTCCTGAGTCTTTTGGGCCTTGATTGTTTTCAGGTCTAAATAATCTGCAAGCCAATGAGACATTTAGAGTGGCAAATTTTGCTCTCTTACAATTATATAATTTATAGTTTTTAGGAATTTGATGCAGGTTAGGTATTGATTGTACCTACTTCGTGAAATATACTATGATAGGAATGGCAGGGAAAGCTGAGGTGAAAACCTATGAGTTTTGCTTTCACGGTTTTTATAATTTAGTGATTTGGTTAGTTGCCATTCAGTTCCAAATCAGTAAGATTTTACTCTGTTTGTGTACTGGATCCAGGTGCTGCTTTCACCACTCTGAACTTGTAAGGAGTAAACACTCTTGCTCCAGAAAATCCAAGTGATTGACAACAGGGCAGGGTTTTTCAAAGTGGGCCCCTTGACCTTTCATGGGAATCCTTTGGGACGGCCTTTAAAAATGCCGATTCCTGGGCCCACTCCAACCCTCCTGAAACAGAGTCCGGGGTTGACCCAGGAATCTGATGTTAAACAAATACTCAATGTGATTCTTAAGAAACTGGCAGTTTGAGAAATACTGCTGTGGTGAATGGTACAAATGAGGTCCACTACTTATAGGCCCAGCCAGAGTTTTTCTTTTTTTTTTCAGTTAAGTGTAGATACATTTAAAGTGAAATGAAGAGAAATAATAGAAATTCTGTCTTTTTATCCCTTATTTCATCTTTTCTGGGGAGAAGTTGCTGTGCTCTAAGGTACATTTTCATCTATAGAAATCCTCCCAGATGATTTTTCTGGGAGAAATAAGGCTGATCGAGCTTCTTTGTTGCTTTATACTTTATAAAACTCCGTTTTCTAAAGAAAACTACAGGCTTAGCAAATGCTTCTTTTATTGACAGATGTCCAGGCACTAAATAGTTGGCCCTCCATCTGCAGGTTCCACATCCGCAGAATCAACCCATTTCAGTCTACAGTCGGTTGACTCCGTGAATGCTGAACCTGTGTGTGCAGAGGACCTACCGTTCTATGCCATTTTATATAAAAGACTTGAGCATCCACAGATTTTGGTATCTGTGGTGGGTGGGTGGTGGAGGGGGAAGGGAGGGTCCCAGAACCACTACCTTCCAGCTACTGAGGGATGACTCTAGTTCATATGACCATTCAGTGCAAGACCTTTTGGTTCTTATCATGGGGAGGTACTGGGATATATACACAGGTATGTATTTGTAGGTTCACATACATACACTCACACTTCTTTGGGTTACAGTTGGTATTTGTACAGTACATTGCCACCCTTCATTTAATCCAGCATGGAATTACATCCGTGCAAATACATTAGCATTTCCATCTTGATTCATTTGGCAAGAACATGTTTTTATGCCACTATGTGGGCTGACCCTCATGACCTCTTTTTCAGAAAAAATATCAAGTGCCTTGAGTTTTTGTGTTGATAGGGATTGAGATGCTGTCAGTTCTTATTGCCATTTTTGTTCGAGTCAACATCATTGATCTTCACCTAATGATCTGTGTAACACACACGCATGTGCCGGAGATTAAAAGTGGAAAGACAGAGGAGGGAGGCAGGTGGAAGAAAGGTGTGGGAGAGGCAATTGTTAAGAAAACAAAAGGAATACTGCCATGTATAATATATGTTGCTACAGGATAAGTGGATGGGAAATCCTTTTCAAATGGACTTTTTTTTTTTTTTTTTTTTTTTTGCGGTACGCGGGCCTCTCACTGCTGTGGCCTCTCCCGTTGCGGAGCACAGGCTCCGGACGCGCAGACTCAGCGGCCATGGCTCACGGGCCCAGCCGCTCCGTGGCATGTGGGATCTTCCCGGACCGGGGCACGAACCCATATCCCCTGCATCGGCAGGCGGACTCTCAACCACTGCGCCACCAGGGAAGCCCTCGAATGGACTTTTTATTTGTTTTGGCAAAGATAATACCATGACAAATATACACCAGGTTTCTGAGGGCCCTTTCCATGGCTGATAAAAATAAGAATGATTTAGGCTCTTCTAACCGGCAGATATTAGATAGACCTCATCCTTTCCTGGTACGTGTGCTTTTGCCACTTTGGCATCAGGGAGGGTGACCAACTGTCCCGGTTTGCCTGGGAATCTCTGTTTTAGCACTGAAATCTCTAAATCCCAGGCAAACCTGAATAGTTGGTCACTAGAACTTCATCCATATTCAGCCTCATTAGACAGATATTTTCTGATGTGTACTTAGTTCTCTCTGACGGGCTGTTCTTTGAGGGAAATCTATCACTTTGTCTGCTCGGGACTGATTTTTTCTTTTATCTTGAAAGTTAGCAAAAGCACAGAGATCTAAATTGTGACACTTTCAGTTTGGACGCCTGCTTCATTGACCCAGCACTTGAGTGCTAGAAGGTTCTGTAGCTTTTACATGCAGCACTTCTTTTTCCAGATGAAGCAACTGAAGCTCAGAGAGGGTGGTTGACTTATTAAGTCCAGCCAGTTAGCTACAAATGGATCCAGACCTTAAACCTTGGGCCCCTGACTGCCAATCCCATGCTTTTCTCAAATTCCTCACATGTGCTTGAAAGGCACCCTGGCCTCTCAAAGGAGTTAATTTGCTTTGAAAAACTGAGCAACTTTGTGCCAGGAAGAAGCTGATTGACTTAGACTGTGCTCCATTAATTGCTCCCTGTAATTCCCCGACAAGAGATGACAAATTCATTTTGAAGAGCTGTGGCAGGCACCTTCTTCCCATGGTGAGGCTGTCTCTTCTCTTAATCACGGACACTGCATCATCCTCGAAGAGGAAGAGGTTAATCAAAGTATCTAATTCGGAGGAAGAGGCCTTGTGACCCTGTTATTTCTATTAATATTTCCAATTAATATTTTATCTTGGAATAATAAGCAGAAACAGCATTTGCTGACTACCTTCTGCTGTTTAGAAGATGAGCACATAAATGTTAAATGTTGCTTCCTTTGAAAGACTCACCACACTATCATAAGCCTATATTTTATTTATAGATTAAGCTCAATATTCTGAACCAGCTTCTACATGTTCCATCCGTTCTGTAATATCTCTTCCATCAAATCAGGAAAAAATACCCTAAAAACGGAATCTTGAAATTCAATGTGAAAAATCCAAAAGCCAAGTCAATATTTTCATTGAGAGATGGTGGCCCCAAACACTTTCTTAAATTAGGGCTGTTCTTCCAGACTAAATTGCAGAATTAAAAGACCATCTTTTATCCACAGTGAGGTGTTGAGCAAATCTTAAGACTCACCAGCAAAGACTCATGTTACTCAAGTAGCTGAGAGCAAGGTTCTTAAGGAGTTTTCCCCATGTCTAATTTTATTTCCTGGACTAAATGAATCAGTAGAGCATTTTAGTCTAATATGTTCCTATTGTCGCTTTTTCCCACTTAAAAAAATCCTGTAAATCAGCAGTATTTAACGTTCCAAGATGACTAGGGCATTGAGGAGAATTTTTATTGCATCAATGTCTTTATAGTTGGACAGTTTGAGAACATTGACTGATGGATCCTTAGTTCTATGATATCATTAGCATAAACCAGTGGTAAGTAATTGTAGCTTTCTCAAGATGAATGGATATTTTGAGATTTTGTAGAAGAGGATGGTTTGGAGTAGGTCAGTGTGCACTAAGGCCAACTCACCTTCTGAGTATGGTTATCAGTCTTGCTAAAAAAAAAAGAAAAGAAAACTTCCCTGCAGAGAGCATGTGACAGGGGCCATTTGAACTGGTAACTGTAATACTGATTGCCACCTCTCTATTCTGTTATCAAGGGGATTATCCAAGATGGGAAAATCATCTTTATGCCGAATGGATACATAACACAGTGTCCGAACCTGAATCGCAGTAAGTAGCAACTTAAAGCATTTCTGAATTATTAATATTATATAGCTTGTTGATAATATCAGAGAAGCACTTCAGGAAGGATACAAACAAACTGTTTACATTGTTGACTTATGAGGTGGTGGAGTTAGTGAGAGATTTTATGTATACTAAAATACTTCTGCGTCTTTGGATTTTTAAAAAGCTTATGTATTTGTAGAATAACATTTGAAGGTAAGAAGAGATTATGTGAGCAGTTTTGGGTCTGTAATGTTTCATATAATTATATAAATATATGTATATAAACTATTTTTTAAACTTCTTGACTTGGATATATATGAGTGTACTTTTGCTGCTTCTGTGATCATTCACAATTCTTTAGTCCCAATAAAAATGAGAGTTTAGTTTAAATTTAAAAATGTTTTCAAGGTAAAAACATACTGTCCTTTTCAGTTAGTCCTTGTTCCTTTCTTTTTGCTTATTAATAAAAGGAAAAGATCTAGATCTGAAATCCTCTGTGAATTCACTCCAATTTTGAAGTCACACTTAACCAGAAAAGCGAAAACACTTTTATATAGCTAAACAACTACTGTTTAAAAAATATATATATTTTTCTGTTAGCACAGTAGCAACATTTATTTTATATTTTCTTTATTGAGCTTGTCCAACTTGCAGTGATTTCTTAAGCCTGGTGCAAGGAATAATGGATTTACAAGAGCTTTTGGCCAAGATGACTGCAAAAGTAGGTATCTAAATTTCACTCGTGATGTTTCATTTCTTTGTCCATCCTATCTGGAGTTTAGAATGATATGCTGTAATGGAAACATTTTTAGTGTTGGCATCTGCGATATGTTACTATAAAATGGTTTATTCTTTTTTGAAATAGGACAACCTATAGTAAACATAACCATTTGCGCCTTTGATACTGTTAGACGGTATCAAAATACTTAGTTGAAAAATGTTTGGAAGAAAAGCAATATGTATCACTGTATATTCCCTGGGAGTGGAAAAGGAATTTGCCCATTGGCTATTAAACCAGTAACACTGAGAGATGATATATGGTCAGAGTCACTGCTGCTTATAAGCTAATGCATTTTGGATGCAAGAATCATTGCCAGTAGTCGGAAAGGGCAGAATAGCTATTGTTAGGAACAGATTATTGTCACAGGAAGGCATTATATCACATTTCTAATATATGATGCATTTCAAAACTGGTCCTGAGTTAAATAGTGAAGGAGGCAAAGTTTGCCTTTCAACACCTTCAGTTTTATAATTCTGCATCTTTCCCTCCTCCCCATGATTCACTTAACAAGCATCTTTTGAGGATCTGCTATTTGCCAGGCACTGTGTTAGGCACATAGGAGGCAGTGATGAAGAGGATGTGATTTCTACCCCAGAGACGTTCATATTGAGCGGCAGAGCCGGGAATGTAAACGATTAGGGGCTTTGATAATATATACTCATAACGTTTAGATGGATAATGAAAAGCCCTGAGCCTTGTGAGGAAAGGCGCTGAATAAATAGAAAACGTGGCCGATGCTGTTGTTATGATACCGATCAGTCGTGGACATGAGTTCTAGCCTAGGGCAGAGAAAGAATTTGGTTGGCCCTAAGAGACATTATGCTCTGCAAAAGGGAGAATTTTAATAACAGTGAAAATGATACCTCAATCCTATTCTACCTGCGGCTCTGACTGCTCCTGCCATCAGCCATAGCACGTGGAAAAAATCAGTGGGTAGGTCGGTGTTTGGGATGTACGGCTGTATTTTGGACTCAAAGACTCTGCTGCTGAAGATAATGTTTCTGCTTCAAACTAGGTCTCTGGCCAAGTCCCCTTTTTGTCTGCAAAGGAGAGCACTTTTGTAAAGAGAGAAACTAAAACTGAGATTCGAGAGATTCTTTTCACTTCAGAGTACAGTGGAAATGTGAAACGTAGGCAATAATTTCTCTTCCCAGCTTGTGGCATAGAGAAGCTTTTATGTCATATCGTCTGAAGCAGCTTGATCTCAATACTGTTAATTATATTTTAGATCGCTACCAAATTTTTGGAACAAGAAACATGCCACTCAGCCTCAGGTGACTGTGGTTCTCCATCTCCTGGTGATGAGAGTGCCCTTTTTCATTCTCATTCTTTCCCATTGCAGGAATGTCATTTTTCTCTTTTTAGCTGTACATTATTATCTAACAGCCACATTGAGCTCTGTCCACAAAACATTATTATGTAAAATGGCCATTTGTGAGGCAGAAGGTATTTAATTGTGAGCAGAAATGGTTTAATCCACCGTCTAAACACCCCCAGCACTCTGGAAGACTTATAAAAGTCTATTTCTTTCAAACCGTGAATAGAATTATAATTAGAAAACTGAGTACTTCCATCTTCACTGCAAAATTTGGAGTCTGTGATAATCTAGAAGAAGAGTTGGCAAACTTTTCTTGTAAGGAGCCAGCCAGTAAATTTTAGTCTTTATAGATCAAGAAGCAAAATTGAGAACATGATGTATATACCTATTTCACTTCAATATAATCAATCAATATAACATGAAAGGGGGCTTCCCTGGTGGCTCAGTGGTTAAGAATCTGCCTGCCAATGCAGGGGACACGGGTTTGAGCCCTGATCGGGGAAGATCCCACATGCCGCGGAGCAACTAAGCCCGTGCACCACAACTACTGAAGCCTGTGCACCACAACTGCTGAAGCCCGCATGCCTAGAGCCCATGCTCTGCAACAAGAAAAGCCACTGAATGAGAAACCCGCACATCTCACCTCAGTGAAGACCCAATGTGGCCAAAAAAATAATAGTGATAATAATTAAATAAATTTATAAAAGAAAAAAAATATAACATGAAAGGATGCTTAACATTGCTAATCTTCAGGGAAATGCAAATCAGAACCACAATGATACATCACCTCACACCTGTCAGAATGACTATCATCAAAAAGAACACAACCAACAGATGCTGGCAAGGATGTGGAGGAAATGGAACCTTTGTACACTGTTGGTGGGAATGTAAGTTGCTACAGCCACTGTGGAAAATGATATGGAGGTTTCTCAAAAAAACTAAACTAGGACTACCATATGACCCAGCAATTCCATTCCTGGGTATATATCCAAAGAAAACAAAAATGCTAATTCAAAAAGATACATGCACCCTAGTGTTCATAGCAGCACTATAAACAATTGCCAAGCTGTGGGAGCAACCTAAGTGTCCATCAACAGATGAATGGATAAAGAAGATGTGGTACACACACACACACAGAGGAATACTACTCAGCCATAAAAAGAATGAAATTGTGCCATTCACAGCAACATCAATGGACTTGGAGGGCATTATCCTAAGTGAAATAAATCAGACAGGGAAAAACAAATGCTGTATATCACTTATATGCGGAATCTAAAAAATACAACAAACTAGTGAATATTTTAAAAAAGCAGCAGACTCACAGATATAGAGAACAAAATAGTGGTTACTAGTGGGGAGAGGGAAGTGGGGGAGGAGTGATATAGGAGTGGTAGATTAAGAGATACAAACTATTATATAATAAGCCACCAAGATACATTGTACAACACAGGGAATCTAGCCAATATTTTATAATAACTATAAAGGGAGTATAACCTTTAAAATTGTGAATCACTATATTTTGCACAGGTAACTTATATAATGTATTGTACATCAACTACACTTCCATAAAAAAATAAAATATAACTATTGAAAAATGTAAAAGTTATTCTTAGCTCACAGGCCATACAAAAATAAGTGCTGGGCCAGATTTGGTCCATGGACCTTAGTTTGTCAACCCCTGATCTGGAATAAACTGGAAAGATATTCATATTAGGTAATATTTATTGAGCATTTACTATGTGTTAGTTACAATGCTTAAACTTTTATATTCACTCTCTCTCTAATCCTTCCAGCAATCCTCTGAGCTAGGTTTATTAGCCCACTGTCCAGATGAGAAGACTGAGTCCCAAGAAAGTTATGTAGCTTTTCCCAAGAAAAGTGGATGGCAAAGCCAAGGCTCAAACTTAGATTCTGTAAGTTGGATCATAACCGAGGAAGTTTATGGTTGGAGGAGAGAAGATTAGAAAGAGAACCAAAAGATATAAAGAAGGAATGACTGATGGAGAGAGGGAGGTGAAAGCTACCAGTAGGAGGATGGCGATACCAGTGAGAAGAAGAATGAGCCCATAAGACGAGAGGAAAAGAGAAGTGTGTGTTCAGATGGTACCTGTTGGGAGTGAAACGTTAGCATAGAGCTTGTGGCAGCTTTTGAAGGAGGAATGTCAGGGCAGGGACAAGCCCGCTTAACTCACCCATCTGGTTACAGCCACTTGTTTTCCTTAGATAGATGTGGGAATTTTCTGAGTCCTGGGTTTACATTATGTGTCCTCCTGCCAGGACCGCACAGGGGTCACTGCTATTGCATTATCTCCTTAAGGGTTTTCAGATCATAGGGACTGCTCAGAATCAGACTGCTAACCTAGGATCCGCCAAGTGAATTCTCAGCAAAGAATTCTTTAAGACTTCTGAAGGAAGATATTTCCCTCTAGCCAGTGCCATGGTCTGAGTAGGAAGGTCTTCCTTCTGAGCCTGGTGCAAACCTTGTTTCCTTTTCGTTCACTCTTAAGCTGAGGGTACAGCCCTTTGGGGCTGTACCTTGATGTAGGAGTTTCCTTTAAGACATCCCATCTTGGGCAGACCCTGTTCTCTATTTCCTCTCCCTGGCCCCCTGTGCGAGGTGGGAGCTTGAGGGCTCCATGTTTTGGCTAACGTCATGGAGGTTGGCTTTGGTGCTCACTCGCCTTCCTGGATCCCTGGCTGTCAGTTTGTTTTGGCCACTGTGGCTTTATTCCTTTTCTGTCAGCTCCTGTGATGATTTTTAAAAGTTACGATTTGTGTATATTGTCCAGCATTTTAGTTGGTTCAATTGGTGAAGTCTTTTAGGGTACCTAGTCTGCCATCTTGGTGGAAGCAGAGTGTAATACACCTCTTGGCAGAGTGAAGGAGATGGAGTCTGGAGGGATAAGACGAACTGGAACTCAAGTAGGGTTCCTGGGTGCAAAGGGAATTCTGTGGCGCCAAATCGACCTGGATTTGGGCTTTGCCTTTAGTTAGATAAGCCTATCATGGCAAGATTTAGCTGATGGGTTTGGAGGTTTGGTTTGAGTTGCCCAGCAGCTGTGATTAAAATAGGCATTAGTCATGTAGATCATGGTGGAGATAGAAATGGGCTTTGGAGTAAGATTCATCTGATGTTGAATCTCATTTTTATCACTTCTTTGGTTGTTTGCAGCCTGGAATGAGTCAGTGGTCTCATTTCTAGCTGCAGTTTCCATGTATGTAAAATGGTGACAATTATTCTTCGTTTTATAAAGATTGCATTGAAAGTTGCTGTCAGAGCCCTGGTCTAGAGCCAGGAGGTTTTGGAAAACAGCAGAAAGTCCTCACACTTGGGTCACAGTGGAAGCCATGGAATCCTACCGGAGAGCGAGCCCAGCGCACAAGCTGGACAGGAGTTGGTAGCCAAAGTCACATCAAACCAAACAGACACAGACACCAGATCAGCTCAGGGTTGTGCCTAGGAGGGCTTGCTCTTCCTTTTCTCCTTTCAAAGTATAGGGTGATTGAAAATGACTGTGCCCTTGCTTGATGTAGGAAAGATCAGGGAAGCAGCTTGCATGTAGCGTCAGGTGACAGAGGTCAGGGTACAGAAGAGCCCTCTTGAAGAATCCCAACATTGTGGCAAAACCATACTTTTTCAAGGGGGAGAAGGTGCAGGGAAGCGGTCCCCTGATACTTCCCCTAAGTGATCCACAAGAGACCACCAATCCCCTGGCTTATTCTGGAAATTCTCCCAGGTAGTCTCTACACTGTGGGAACCACAAACCTGCTGAGCCAGGTACACAGCGATAGGATCAGGCTGTGTCCTGCTCTTGCATCCCACCTGTGCGGTAATCACATTCTTCCTTCAAGCTCAGGAGAAGAGATGCTGAAGATGGGGAATTTCTTGATTACTTCTGTTTAAATCTTTGACAAATCTATTTATGTAAATCAAGCTTGGAGTGGCGTTTCAGCTTGTAACATTGGATTTTGAGACTTTCATTGTTTCAAGGAGCTCAATAGTGATTTTTCAATTAAGCTTAAAGGTTTAATACAATAGATTTCTTTTTTCCCTTTTATATAGCAAATGCCAAATAAATAATATTTCAAAGGAAAAAAGAAATCTACTGCATGACTAATGTACTTAGATTCATTCATTGACCTCTTACTGTGAAAAAGGCCTCTGCTGTCTGTCTTTGAACGTGTAGAGTTAAGAATAAATGATTCGGTCCATGGTTGCTTGGATAAGTGCGCAAAGGTAAAACAAAAAAGAGTTGTAGATTTGATACCGTATCTATTTTGGATCTTCAGGCATTCTTAGAGAAAATGGCAGGTAGTGTAGAAATAGCTTTTGAAAATGAACTTGTATAAATTCAGCATGCTAATGCCAGTGACAGAAAATGTAATTCATTTTTTAATTCAGAGTTGTTTTTCTCCTTTATTGTGGCTTCAGGATTTAAGCAGGGGAAAAGGAAGGCAAGATTACATATTAAGTGCCTTTGAAAAATTAGCTTTTTGCCTTAATATTCCTTTGTCTTGGTGTCTGTCTGATGCATTCTTATCATCACAGAGATTAGGGTTTTTTACTGTTGTCAGAACAGGCTAAATATATTAAAAATTTAAAGACAGTACTCAGAAGGGAAGCAAAATCGGCCTTGAGAATAGCTTCCATTGTATTAAAATCGAGGCTTTTCCTTGCGGTTGAGTTTTGTAGGGGAGCATAGCTCAGCTTTGTTGGGCAGTCCTGGAAATTGACAATATTGCCTTTAGGCAAAGCTCCTGGATTTACAGGAAACTTGGGTAGATACAGAATAGCCTTTTGAACTAGTCCATAAGAAGTCCCCTTCTTGGAGTGATACAGACACTAGGGTTCTTCCAGACTTTCAGAGTAAGACAGGCACTTTCCTCTCACAAACAGATTCCTCATCCTGAGCCACTTTTAGGAAAGATTCCCTTCTAGTTCAACTCTTCCTTGTTCATTCCACGGTCATATGTCTATCACTACCTTATGTGGGAACTACTGAGGCTATAGAAATGAAGTAAAGATAATATGTGATGAGTTATCACTTCCTTTTTATTATCTCTTACCAATACACGGTTTTGGTACTTGGTGTCATCAAACTCTTGGAAGTATATGTTATCTGCATTTCCTAAAAAATTCCCAGAGAACGTAATTACCGTCGATTCTGGATGCTCTATGATTAAGCTGGAGATTTAAGTGTAACTTGAATGTTTGGAAGATCATGTATAGTAGAGTCATAGGAAGCTAACTCTTAGGCACGGTCGACTCAGTTTTTTCGGGGTTGATTATAGTGCATGTGGTTTGTTTAGGATTCTATTTGTTCTTTTCCCTTCCTCTTGGTACTACCCATGGCAGGCAGACGAGGAACAAATTTTCTTGAGAAATTCCAAAAGTTTAGAGCAAGAGATGGAATAAATGACAAAAACCAAGGTTGAATTCCATTTCCAAAGAGTAGCACTGTTATGAGTAATTGAGAGGAGCATGTACGGAGTGGAACCATAGAAAATGTAGAAAGATGGTAGAAGTCATCATTAGCCAGGTTCAACCATTATAACTAAAATGTTGCCTCCAAATAGTCTTAGTTGGGATCAAAAATTGATTCAATCTCCTGTATGGGGAAAATACTCAAGACGGGGATATATAAGTATGATTGAGAAGGAAAAGGAACTGTGTGATGAATTTTTAGAAAGTGGTATTTGTTCTTCTGTCATGACCTTCTCTATGTAAGGAGAAAGGAAGAAGGGTGAGATTGCTACCAGGCCAAGTTACTCCTTGGTATGGATGTGATGACAGAGAGATCACACCACATTTCAAGTTTTTTTTGTACCATAGTTTTGAAGGCAACCTGGAGTCGCCTACATGGACAATGGTCAAGAGGGAAGGTTGGAACCATATCACGAGGAGCTGTTAGGGGAACCTGGCGGGGCTGACTGTGGTCAGGGGCAGGCATGAGGACAGGATAACCTCAAATGTTTGTAGAGCGGTTAGATTTACTCAGGATGGGCCACAAGGCAAAACTAGGTCTAATAGGAAGAAGGGAGAGAAATTTCACAGCTCAAGCTAAGAAAGACATTTCAAATATCCAGAGCTAACCAAGAAAAGTAGCTTTCGTTGGAAGGTAATGAGTGTCCCATCACAGTTACATGTGCAAACAGGGGCTGGATGACCACTTGAAGGGGTTACTTGTCACGTCATTTAAACTTTATAAACTCTTTCAAATCGGAGATTCTAAGATTGCATGTTTAATGGTAGCAGTTGGGTGACCTAAAAAAGGAAAAAGCTTTTCTTTTCTTTTCTTTCTTTTTTTTTTTACAAAGTCCTCATCTCACCCGGGGGTTTGGTTGCCTCTCTTGAACTTGTCTGAACACCAAAGTGGATTCTGGGGCATTCTATTTGGAGGATACTGAGCTGGGGAGAAATAAGGTCTGCCTATGACTTCCCAGAATTTTTCATAAAAGAGGAAGCAGTGACTTCCCAGCTTGTAAACCATGACACTCTGGTTAGTGTGTGAAGAAGAGGGATAGGATTGCGGGAGATAAATGTAAGGGCTTCAGAGCTGCTGATTAGATCTCCTGTAAACATTGTAAGGAGTCCTTGAGAACACATTCATTACAAGTGTTTCTGTGTGAGTTTGAGCTGAAAGCACACACGTTGATGAACACCCATGAGGTCCCTGAGATACAGTTTAATGTCTCATTTGGTGCTCATTAGACCATGGGAGCCAATATGTCTTCAATTTAGAATGCTTCTACCTTGTGTGAAATTAAAAAAAAAATCTTCGAAAAACAGATCTGGCTAAGAATCACTGAACTGCTTTGAGCATTTTTTTCTCCTCCCGCTTGGATTTATTTTTTCAGGTTGCGATTAGCTTTGTTAGGACAATGCTGTTGAATTACAGAAATTACACGTAGTCACTCTTGTTTGCAGCTGAACTATGCAGAGACAAGACTTAGTCAATTGGAAAACTGTCATTGTGAGAAGACCTGTCAAGTGAGTGGACTGCTCTATAGAGACCAAGACTCCTGGGTTGATGGTGATCACTGCAGGAACTGCACGTGCAAAGTAAGCCTCTTTGTACCTAAATGGACAGTTTTAAGAGGGCAGTTGTACAAATTATTGTGTAACCTGTTTCTTTATAATGCTGACTCTAAGAAGTACTGCCTTTTTACGAAGTGCCTACTTAGTAATTGGCGCAATTGTGAAGGGAAGCTGGAAAAGTGTCATTACAAATGCAAATTCTTATCAAGAGAAAGCAGATTTTAATTTCCAACGCACTCTAATATGATCTAACATGATTAAGAAGCTTACTGTTTAGAGATTAGAGTAGCAGAGGGAGGAAGGGACTCCTTTGGTTTTCAGACCACCTAATGGCTCATTCACAACTTTTCTCTGCTATAATACCTTTTAAAAAGGTGGTTTATTTAGTTTCTAGGTGTTTTCATTGTATTTGACGAGGTAGCCATTTTCTGTTTTAGAGACCCCCTGACTTTCTTTCAGGTTATCCCTTATTTGTATGTACTATTTGATCTGTTTCAGAGAATTACAAGAGGTTCCCCCAAATTAATATCGAAACCCTGTTCAGTTGCAATTATTTGATAACTATCTGAAGAATGCCATTGTTTGTCTGCAAAAATACAAAATGATTGTTAGCGCTTCAACAATGGTTGACAGGGTCTGCAAAAGGTGTTATTTATGTTCTTGTAAAAATAGGCTTTTCTGTTTTCTGCCTAATCTACTTAGTCCACATGGGCAGGTGGAATAAAGCCAGTGATGTGTATCAGAAAAGTAACTGAGGTGGCATGGGTTCGTTTGGGCTGGAGAAAATTCTTTATTTGGGGTCCTGGAGGGGACTGGGAGTTTCTCACACTGCTTCTGTTTCCCTGGTGAGGCTTCTGGGATGAGATGTGAGCTTTTTGCTGCTGAGGTCACTTCTGCTGAGATTCCTCTCCCTGTTGTTCCTTCCTCAGAGTGGCGCTGTGGAATGTCGAAGGATGTCCTGTCCCCCCCTCAACTGCTCTCCGGACTCCCTCCCTGTGCACATTGCCGGCCAGTGCTGTAAGGTCTGCCGACGTGAGTACTAACTGAGGGTCAGGGTGGCCCTCTGTGCTTCGAGATTGATTTATTCCCCTATTTTTCAGGCCCCAATTGATTAACATTGATGAAAGGAAGTCCTAGCAGTTGATATAATAATAAATGTATGATAAGAGTGGCTATATTTTAATCACTTGTGACGTGCAGACACTTTACATAGGCTATTTTTTGTTTTAAATCCTCACATCAACCTTAATTATTATTCTTTACATTCTTATGTAGAGGGAACTGGCGTTCACAAGTATTAAGTCACTTGTCCGAGGTCAAACAACTGGTAGTGTGTGGAGTTGCTCCGTAGTCAGGACTCCAAGGCTCCGTGTGCTTTGGTCCCCTCATTTTGATTGATCAAGGGCCACACTCTGTGTTTCGGCTCTCTGAGGTCTTGGCCAGGTTTCCTGTTATTAAAGGGCCTTTGTTAGGAATTTCTGGATTGAACTTCAGTTAAAATATTGGAACAATTTCCTTCAGAGTTGGCGGGTCCAAATTATATAATGATTTAAAAATCCTTTTCCGTCTGAATTACAAAGGACACTCTTTCAAATGAAATGGTGAAATGAACACTGAGACAACCAGGAAGAGTAAAAGCTGTCATTTAGAATGATTGGTATGTGCCGGTTACTATTTTAGGTCATTTCATTCTATTAGCTTATTGAAACCTCACTGCAATCTTTTAGGTGGGGATTATTTTTATCCCTGTTTTATAGGAAGCTTGGGGAAGATAGTTTACCAAGTTTGCAAGGCTGGTGAGTGACAGAGGTGAGATACAAAATGAATTCTGTCTGACTACAAAGCCCAAAGTCTTTTTATCAAACCATATGCTCTTCTTTGAAAAAGGAGAGTTTACGTTAGAAACGTGCCATCTGATGGATAATTTTCAAGACCATTTCTCTACCAAAAAACCCACCATCATCACTAGGTCTTCAAAACACAGTGGTCTAGTTTTTTGTCAAGAATAGCATGTCACCTAATATGACAGTGGAAGTAGGGATAGCTGGTCTGTTTGTACCAGCCCAATCTTTTTTTATACTCTTTCGAAAGGAACTTTGGAAAATGTCTTCTATTTATGGTTGGCACGGTACACCCGTTACTCTGGAGGGCTTACGCAGAGTTGATCTAAAAGAAACTTTCTTATTTCTATTCTAAGTGCTTTTGGAAGTCATGTCTGGCAATACAGATAGATCAGGGGCCCAGATGTTGAGATTATAGTTTGATTCCATGATGGAAAGATAGTTTTTAGTAGCCATAGATTATTTTTTTCTATCTTGATATATTCTATATAATAGAGGAAGAAGTTGAGAAACTTAGGAATTTGTTTAAACAATACGAGTTACTTTTAATCTATTACTTTGAGCTCTGTGGATAGATCTGTGAAAGCTGTCTCTTGGCAGTTGTTGTTTGGACATGGGAGTAGGTGAGTCCTTCAGCTGTTTTTTGTGTTAAACTTTTGATAATCTACTTGTAAAAGCGATGGAACATTTGAAAACACATAAGGGTAAAGGTAAAGATGGAAAAATCACCCATAATGCCACCACTTGGAAACAAACACTCTTGAAGTTGTAGTGGATTTCGTTTTTTAAAACTTATACTTTGTGGACAATTGAGGTTTTATTATGCAGATAATTTTAACCTACTTTGTTGACTTAGCGTTATCACTTAAGTGTATTACTATCCTTTAAAAAACTCTGTATAAACCTCATTTTAATGAGCTTCATAGTGTTCCACCCTTTGGCTGTTGTGTAACTTATTTAATTATTCCCCAATTGTTGGAGAACTAGGTTGTTTTCCCACTTTTCACTATTGTAAATTACTCTTCAATAATATGTTTTGTGAGGACACATTTTTGTATTTTACGTTTTCTTAAGATAGAATTCTCCAAAGTAGAATTATTGGGCCAAGAGACTGACATTTTCAAGGTCCTTGATGTATATCATCCAATTATCCTCTCACTAGAAATGTGTGGGATAGTCATTTTTCTTTATTCTAAGTTACTGGAGAATATTAAGTTTTAAAAAACATTTCAGCAAGTTACCCGATTTTACCAAGATGCTGATACATGAGCTAGCTAAACCATCAGTGTGCTTTTTGCCTTTGTTTGGAATTGATAGCAGTTTAGCTAGGTAGAATGAATTTTCTCAGCAGCTCTGATCGGTAGTTTGAAATGTTTATAGTTTAATAAAATGGTAATACAAATAAATGCTTAAGAACACTGCTCAATTATCATATGACCCAGCAATTCCACTCCTGGTCATATATATGGAAAAGACTAGAAGGGTGGGATAGGGAGGGTAGGAGGAAGATGCAAGAGGGAAGGGGATATGGGGATATATGTATACGTAAAGCTGATTCACTTTGTTATACAGCAGCAACTAACACAACAATGTAAAGCAATTATACTCCAATAAAGATGTTTTTAAAAATAAAAGTAAGCAGAAAAAAACCGTCTAATTTGAAAAGATATAGAAGTTTTCAAATATTTTCACATCAGGAAAAGGATGGAAAATATTTCCTTTGGTTGTCCCTTTCAGATAAAATTTCCCAAGCTACTCTCTGGATTTGGGTGGGGCAGCGTCCGAGGGTTTCTGAGAAAAAGTATTGATTTGATTCAAGAGCCGATACATGAAAGCTGATTGTTTTGTGTGCTCGTTTACTAAGTGTTCATCCACTCGTCATGGCTTCAAGGAGCTGTAGCACTTACAGATGAGGACATCCATGTGGCAATAGGAAATAACCTGGTCTAAGTGTTTAAGTCTCAATTCATTATCTGAGAAAAATACTTTATTTTGATAAAAAAACCCAATAAATCAGGCCATCTCCAAGAGCAAGGCAGTTTTCATAATTTCTGATACTAGGCTCTTCCTCCATCTTTTTGGGAGGCATCAGGGAGAACTCAGGAGAGCCTTCTAGATTCCTTAGCTATGGGCATGGAAGTCCAGAAAGTAGTGCAGGAGTCTCATTCCTCCAACATTTCTTGGGTGTCTGCTCTGTTTAAGGAATTGCACATACCTAGCTACACATTAGAATCCCCTGGTGAACTTAAAATAGAGTGTCCCAGGGCCCCTCTCTGATCTGCTAAATTGGAATCTCTGGACAGTGGTGTCCTAGAATTAGTATTCTTTTGGTAGATAGATTTGGGAACCATCAGAGATGGGAGAGAAGGAGAAGGATGGAGAGGGAATCTTGAGCTATGCAAAACAGCATTTGCAAAGGAAAACAAGTTGCAGAAGGACAGGGAGATAGTCTGTTAGGTGATAACAGGGTTTTTGTAGGTGAGAAGTAGAAATAAGCTGCAAAGGTGGGTTGGGGATGGACGATGCTGACTGTAGTCCACTGAATTCGTTCAGTCATCCTTACTGAGATTCCTCTCCCGACTCTGTTCTGTCCTCTGGTTACAGCAACGGGCACATGTGGATCATTCATTCTATGTCAGACACTGTTAAGCTTTTTTATGTGTATTAATTCATTTCATTCTTCCAAAAACCTAGAGTCATAGGCTCCACTATGATCCCCATTTTATAGATGAGGAGGTAAAGCACAGAGAGGAGCACTAACTTGTCCAAGGGCTCTCGGCCTTGGTGGAGCCAAACTAAAACCCAGGTAGTCTGGCTCCAGAATTAATGCTTTTAACCTGTCTCCTCTCCCCGCCTGCTGTCCAGGGAGATGTATGCCCCATCTCATTACAACAGAGTACTGTGCAGTATGTATGCTATGTAAGATGCAAGGGTAGCACAGAGAAGGGAGTGATTAATTCCATCAGAAACTTAGGTGTGTGTGTGTTAGGAAGACTTCATGGGGGAAGGAATAGCTGAGTAGGGTGCTGACAAATGAATAGGAGTTTGCCATGTGGACAAGGTAGGTAAGAACACACCTGCCAAAGGGAATTGCACATACAGAATCATGGAAGTAAACACAGCGTTTGTTTGGGGGGCTCAGAAGCAGGCTTTGGAAGCAGGGTTTGGCATAATCAGAGAAATGCTTTGATAAAAGCCCCTGTGTGGGGAGAGCTGGAGGCAGGGAGCTGGGTGTGGGATTCAGGCCCATTTGCAGGTGGAGGTGATTAGGCCGGCAGGCAGTTAGGCACAGCCGGAGGACATGGAAAGGAAGGGATGAAGCTGAGTGATGGCCAAAAGACCTGGGGCAGGGTAGGTACTCTGTAAGCATTTTTTTTTTTTTAACGTGAGACAGATGAATCAGGGACAGAGCATCTGTAAGGGAGCAGTTGCCAGGTTTCGAACAAGAGCCTGTGGGAGACTCGTAGTGTGATTAACAGAAATAAGGCAGGTGGAAGAAATGGCTTCAGGAGCAATACATTCTGTTCGGCATAGGAGAGTTGGAGATGGCTGAGGGACAACCAGTTTGACGTGGGCGTCATGCTCAGAGGGGTGGTATCTGAAGCTAGGTCTGTGAACGAGCTCACCGAGGGAGGATGGCTCCTTGGGCGTTGAGCTTTTCTGCTCTGCCACTCTCCTTTAAAGTGTAACACAGAGTGTTGATTTTGATGTTCTCAGCTGCTGAGTGCCAAGGGATGGCTGGAGTGTGTGCAGGGTGCAAATCCCTAAATAAAGACAGAGCAACCTCACATCCACATCCGACAGGGGTGCCAAGTGGGGCCTAAAGGTTGTTTATTTAGTGTGCACCCGAATGGCAAAAGTGTCCATCCATCGCGCTAGAGCAATCAGGCTCGGATTTGAAGGGCCACGTGTCTGTGGGCACAAAAAGATACAACTGCATAACTGTTTCTGTAAATCCCCAGTACCTTTGTTTCTGACATCGTGGAGAAGCGTGTGTTGGTGCCGAGTTTCAATTTCATCGTCGGACACTGTGAAATGGTCTTGTTTGCATGTCCCCAGTGTGATGTGAAGGGCTTCAGGTATCCATTTACATTTCTACTCATACTAAAAGCTGTTGGAATGGCATCCCAAATGCCCCAGCCACAGGTACCGGAGCCTGACTTACCTTCTGCTAGAATTTCCCAGATATCAAAAATAAGCCTTTTGGCTGTAGATCAAGAGGTTAGATAATGAGGACTGGTGTTAGGCATACGGTGGGGCCGGGAAGGAAGGGCATCGTCAGAGAAGTGGGGTGAGGATGAGGAAGCAGGGGAAATTCTTGTGACCTTCAGTGGTGATGCTGAAAGCTGTCCTGAGATAACTTTGGAGATATTGATATTGTAATCGTCCATGCATCCTGCATCAGTGCCAAGGCTGTGAATGGCTGAGGTACACAGCATCATGTTGATGTCACTTGCAGCCCCTAAGGCACCCTGCCATGTGAAGACATGAAGTTCAGTGGACATTTAATTTTTATACCAGGTTGGTAGATTTGAGGGATGGATGTGTCCCTGTGTGTGGTGTGACTGTAAACAGTAAGACCCTCCTGTCTCCAGATCGAAGTTCTGGGATGAGTGTCTATTAGAGGATGAGAGGAATCGGGCGAATGTCTTCAGACAGGGTAGCAAATGTGATCCTAACATCATGGGGGT
This sequence comes from Pseudorca crassidens, assembly GCF_039906515.1. NCBI lineage: Eukaryota > Metazoa > Chordata > Mammalia > Artiodactyla > Delphinidae > Pseudorca > Pseudorca crassidens. Next base: position 35,653,243 of record NC_090304.1, on the reverse strand, counting down.
GGCAAGGTGCAAAAATAAGGAAGGAAAGTCTATTTCTTTGCTTCCCACCCTGGGCCAAGGAGCAGATGGCAGATTTGACAGCCGTGTATTTAGCAGAATTGTCACTCTGGAGCAAGCCGTCTTGCCAAGTTGGCAGCAGCTGTGTTTGGGAGTGTGGGAGTTTATTAGGCAGGAATTTCAGGCTCTTGGAGGTATGGTCTCCCCATGCAAGCAAATAGGGGAATCCACGTGATCATTAGGACCCATGAGTCAGAGTCAACTGATTTATCTGGAAAACTGAGGCATAAGAGATGATCGGGGATAATTTTTTAAAATGAAGTGAGGAAGGGGGTTATCTAGAAAATGTTATTGGTTCTCTACCTTGTTGTTGATGGCTTTGCTCTGAAAACCTTGGTGTCTGCTTTTAAAGTTTGGAATAGCATTGAATAGCATTGAATAGCAGAAAGAACTCTCATCTGGGAATCAGCACATTTCTCTGCGTTTTGCTACCAAGGAGGCTCATTAATTCTAAAATTGTTACTAACAATAAGCCCAGAGAGGCACTGAGCCTGGGGCTAGAGATAAAGTTATGAATAGACATAGTTCCTACCCTCATTGGGGCAACAGAGGTAAAATGTGATATTTTCTCTGTTAGGGCGAGGTCCAGAGTACCGCACAAACACAAAGTGAGGGCAATTCTCCAGTGTTAGAGGTCAAGAACAACTTCTTGGGGGGAAGTCGGGCCTAAGTTGAAACTGATGGGTATATAGGATGGAAGGTTACCAGGAGCAGGTAGATGAGGCTGAGTGTTCTGGAGAAGCAGAACAGTACATGCAAATCCCAGAAGCAGAGCGTGGCTGGAGTCTTAAGTGGAGGTGTGAATGTTTGGGAGTTTGGGAGGGAGAGTGAACGCACAGGGATGGCCTTGTGTGCTGACTTCAGGAATTTGAACTATATTCTGAGGGCTTGAGTGACTCATAATGATTTTAAAGCAGAGCGTCCTATTTGCACTTAAAATATATATTCAACTGTTGTATGGGGAAGGACTGGGTAAGATCAGACCAGAACATAGGAGGCAAGTTAGGAAGTTTCCTGGTAGACTAAAGAGGAGGGATAGCCTGAGTGAAGGTAGCACCTGGGGGCAGGTGGTGGGAATGGAGAAAAGTGGGTTGACTTGAGAAACAAGGAGGGAGCCTTGCAGGGATTTGGGTACTGATTGGACACGGTGCTGAGTAAGAGGAAGGGCATAGAAGGGCCCTAGGCGGTGGGGTATGGGTGGTGGGTGTGGAGGCTAGGGGTGGATACTGGTACCATTCACTGAATGCAGATACTAGAGAGGCACAGATCTGAGTTAGGTACGTGTTGTTTGTTGCAGGGCAGGTTCTGAGAAGAAACAGACTGTGAAACGGAGATTTGCTTGTACTTTATTAGGAAGTTCAGGATCAGTTCTGGGGTGGGAGTGAGATAAAAGGAAGCTGGGTTGGGCAGAAGGAGAGGTTGAAGTGCAGTGCAGTTACAACAGATACCTCAACCATTTCTCCAAGGAGTTGTGGAGCTGGAATGACCCTTGGAGTTATCCTGAGTTGGGGCAAGGGGCCAGGACTTTGCAACATCTTCATCAACTGCTCATTGGATGTGGGCTGTGCTGGGAAGGGGCCTTGACTTTGGACAGGGGCAAGTCCCGGATCACTATTCAGCTGAGAGCTGTAGCTCATCACCTGTCTGGCAGTTTCAGGAATGTGACCTTTGGCCGTGGAGGGGGATCTGGGTTGCACACCATAGTAGTCACTGTAGGATCGTGATGTTAAGTAAACCAGTGTCTCTGGGCTTTCCTTTTCCTGTGGTCAACAAGAGGGAGTTGGATGAGTTGTTTGCTGAGGTCCCTACATACCTGAACATTCCATGAGTCCGAAGATTGTAGAACTAAGAAACTACCAGATTGAATTCACCTGTTTCTAACAGATGGCGAAATGGAGGTTCTGAGAGCTGAGGTGCTTTCTGTAAGACAGTGAGTTAGTGGTGGAGATCTCTTCGAGTGCGTGTCTTCACTTCTGCTTCTCCCGAGGACGAGGGCTGAAAGCATCCTCATTTGTGCGGAGAGGGAGTGATCAGGCCTTTGCTTTCCTGTGGATGTGGCTGGAGAATTTGGCAGAGCTACATTAGGGTCATATCAAATTAACATATTCTGCGCTTGCTTAAAAGTGGGTCAGCATTTATGCTTCTCTGTTAACCTTTTTCCAAGGCCTGTCTCTCTTCCCTGCCCTCCCTGTTAGCCTGTTCAGCTTACCTTTCCAAAGGCAGTCTGTCTAGTACTTTTTTTTTTTTTTTTTTTTTGCGGTACACGGGCCTCTCACTGTTATGGCCTCTCCCATTGCGGAGCACAGGCTCCGGGCATGCAGGCTCAGCGGCCATGGCTCACGGGCCCAGCCGCTCTGCGGCATGTGGGATCTTCCCGGACCGGGGCACGAACCCGTGTCCCCTGCATCGGCAGGCGGACTCTCAACCACTGCGCCACCAGGGAAGCCCTGTCTAGTGCATTTTGATTCAGCATTTTACTCACTTGTATTTCTTGGTTGTCTCTGAGCTTCTTGGGAACAGTTAAGTTAAAGACATGCGCTTCCTATGATCACAAGGGGGAAAAATGGTGTCTTTCTGCACGTGACTGAGGTCCTGATGAGTGGAGTATATATGCAAGTCCGTTCTCACCCAGTCATTTGTTTTATTGCTGGAGTAGCTGAATCAAAGCTATGCTATTATACTCCACGGTGATGACAACCACCTCTTCCTTGTTTTAACATTGACCGCATCAATTCATTCTCTAGTTCCTTCAGCAACCGCAGCATTGAAATAGTTGTATGTGCTTGGTGTGAAGGACTCCTGGCAAACGTAATAGAGATGACAGTCTGAAAGGGGATTCAACAGTTATCCCCATCCTATTTCCATGTCTTACTTCCAGACATGCAAAGAGCTTTGCATTGCTTAGAATGAGAGCATTTATATTCTGTGGAATCTATTGGAGTTGGATGGTGCCCCTGAGGTCATTTTGTTGCATAGTATGACTGTCTGAACTGTTTTTCTGTTTTATTACAGCAAAATGTATCTATGGAGGAAAAGTCCTTGCAGAAGGCCAGCGGATTTTAACCAAGAGCTGTCGGGAATGCAGAGTAAGTTTCAGTCTTATGATCCCCATTACTTGTAGAGAAGGAGATGCGGGCTTTAGGTAGGAGTCTGGAATGGAGCATATTGTCCTGAGTGGACCACTGAGGGGGAGGACTCTCTGGTGGGCTTGAGTCCTGGCTGTGGAGTTCCCAGCCACTGTCATTGTGTGGTTAGCCTGTGGTCAGCCGTGGATCAGGTAGCCTTGGGAAAGACTGTTAGGGAAGGAAGTGAGAAGGGGGAAGGGAGCTAGCAGCTACCATGAGTCAGGGAGGTTGTCAGGTGGCCCTGGGAAAAGGTTTTGATTTGGTGTTGGGGCAATTAGTCTGTGATGTTAGTTGTGGATAGTGCCACTTCTACTCCTAAGAGTCTGATATAATGTTAGACAGTGCCTCTGTCTCCTGCCTGCCCCATCCCGTGTATTTCTCAAAATAAGATGTGTAGAACCATAGATCTCATTTAAGACTGTACTTCAATAATAATAAAAAAAAATCATGCAACAAACATGCATTGAGCAATTGCTACCTACCAGCATGGTACTAGATTCTGGGTGTACAACAGTGAACAAAACAAAGTCCTTGTCTTTATAGAATTTGCAGTCTGGTGGGGAGACAGGCAGTAAGATATAAACAAATAAATATACAAGATGCAGCTGAGCCTTGAACAACACATGTTAGGACTGTGTGGGTCCACTTATGCACGGATTTTTTCCAGTAGTAAATACTGCGGTGCTACACTATCCACTCTTGGTTGAATCCCTGGATGTAGAACCGTGGATACGGAGGAACCACAGGTACAGAGGGCTGACTATAAATTATGTGCCGATTTTAGACTGCGTGGAGGGTCGGCGCCCCTGACCCCCGCATTGTTCAAGGGTCAACTATGATGCCAAATTCTATGAAAAATACAGAGCAGGTTGAAGGGGTAGAGAGCTTTGAGGTGGGGATGGATGGTCTGGGAAAACCTCTCGGAGGAGGTCATATTTGAACAAAGTGCTGCATGAAGTGTGGGAGCTAGCCAAGCACTTACTTGGTTGAGGTGCTGTCCTAGAACGCAAGAGTGAGAGACAGAGGGAAAGAAGGAAGTGAGGGAGAGCAAATTCAAGGAGGCGCCTTCCAGAGCTGCCACTGCCCCACAGCGAAGCAGGCCTGGTTTTGAGGGGCATCTCCAGGGAGGCTGGCTGGAACTACTGTGTCACAGAAGAGACCATCTCTCCAAGTGCTGTTTCCTATGGCATTTCATTTGCTTTTCGTCACATCCCTGGAGAAAAGAAACGAGTGTATTTGAAAGGTTGAGGAGAATGAGGCATTTAGGGACATGCTGAAGCTCTCAGGGAACTCGAATCTGGTTCGTTTTGGGGAGCTTTGGGGGAGGGAAGGCTCTTTCCTGTCTCCTGTCTCTCATTGGCCAGAATCTACCGCAGGAGTTAACTCCTTTGCGCCTCCCCACTGCGTTTCCCATTCGCTCTTTCTTGGCTGCCCCTGGGAATGGCAGAGATTCCATGGGTCTGGACAGTCTGGCAGGTATGCAGGTGTGGTGGTCCTTCTGCGTCAGTGGGGACTGTGGGGTGGACTCCTTAGTCTGTGGCAGAGGTAGAGATGGTGTCAGTGAGGGCTCCGTGATCTCTCAATCAACCATGGGAGCTTCCAAACCTGGGAGTGGGGAAGCGGGTGGGTGGCCCCCAACGTGCGGCTGGGACATGACCACATAGGGATGGTGGGTGGATTAAATGAGATAAAGCATGTGAAGGACTTCGTTGGTACAAAGTAAGCCCTCAACACGTGTGAGCTATTTTTCTTATTCCACATGACCATACATGTCCTCTCTGAATATAAGGCAGATGTCATGTTCCCTGTGGATTGTTTCACTTCTGGGGGAGGGAAGGTGATTTGGACTCTAAAACGCTTACTTTTTTCTTCCACCTCAAGGGAAGTTGGGATGACTAAAGGCAGTCTTACCCACTCTGCTGATGATCCCAGGATCCACCCTGCATCTGTCACTCACGACTAGCAACCCCCTTTACATATTGGGCAGAAGTAGTGGGTAACCCTGGCAAGGGTCACGATTGTGACTCCATCCCTGTTACCAGCAGAGAGGATCAGGGCAGACACCATCTGAGACCTCTAGAAGATATGGGTGTGGACTTACATGCCAGCATATTGGAAATGTACTTAACATGATTATTGGCACGTTGTAGGTACTCTCCTTGCTCTGGTTCATCTTTTACTGTTTTTGTTTTGTTATGATTTTATAACTTAGGAAGAAGTTGGGGCAGACAGGTTATTCTTTTTGCATATGTGGTTTGTGTTCGTGTGAATAATTTCAGCATCTTTTAAAAAGTCATTAATTTCTTCATTTATTGTCTTTCTACAGTTATTTACTAAATACTTTATGCACAGAGGGAAGCCTCACTGACAATAATATTTAACATTTCTTGAATATTTAGTATTTTCTAGACACTATTTAAAACATTTGAAACTTTATCTAATGTAAACCTCATAATAACCCTGTTATTTGGTAGGGGTAGGTAGCATTATTATCATCCCCATCTTACAGATGAGGAAATTGAGGCACACATGATCAGAGTCACATAGCTAGTCAAGGAACCAGTTGGGATCTGAACCTGTGTGGTCTGAATCTACAGGCTCCTCTCTTAGCCTCTCTACTGCCAGTCCTGATGGTGTTAGACTTGCTTGGAAATAGTTCACATTATTGAATTGTAGAAGGGTGGATTCAGAAGGGTTGAATGATCACTTTTCAGTCTATCTGAGAATACCAGATTGGTCAGGCTATGGCTCATTGATTCCCTTGATAAAGGGTAGCATTTATAAAAGGCCAGAGAAGAGCTTCGGGACACATTTAATGGATGTGGTCAGCAGGGAGAGAGGGTGACGGGTGTAGGATGAGAAGGCCTCGGGTCTCTCTCGCGCAGCCTTTTGCAAGATTTAAGCCTTAATGCCCTAAGGTACCTGTTGTATATGATGAATTAACTTCTCTCCTAGACATCTAAAATGGTCTTGCATAAGTGCTATCCTTGGGAGAATTGAGCAAATAATTACTCAAATAATTTGTGTTCTTTTTTTTTTTAATGACAGGTCATAGTCACTAGACTGCTTGCATGACAAGAATGGATGCATGCACTGAATTTAGGAAGAGAAACTGTTTCCTCCTAGTCTGTCTGGGAACAGTTTCCCAGCCTTTGTTTGTGTTCCTCATTTGGAGGACAGTGTTTGTAACTTGCCTACACTGTATTTAAGACTATAATTTGATTTTAATTTCCTGTTATTAGCTTGGTATGTCAATATGTAGTCCCATTCCCATAACTGGACTGAATTGATTATACCTTTTGAAAATATAAATAGCAAACTTGTACAGTAATATATTGTAAGTTATGGGAGGTCAACCTTTTTTCAAACTAATCTTAATAAAATCACACATAAAATTCTAGTCTTATAAAAGGTCACAGCCTCAGCTGTAAATTGTTAAGATGTTTTTATTTTTATTTTTTTTACATCTTTATTGGAGTATAATTGGTTTACAATGGTGTGTTCATTTCTGCTTTACAACAAAGTGAATCAGTTATACATATACATATGTTCCCATATCTCTTCCCTCTTGCGTCTCCCTCCCTCCCACCCTCCCTATCCCACCCCTCTAGGTGGTCACAAAGCACCGAGCTGATCTCCCTGTGCTATGCGGCTGCTTCCCACTAGCTATCTATTTTACGTTTGGTAGTGTATATATGTCCATGCCACTCTCTCACTTTGTCACAGCTTACCCTTCTCCCTCCCCATATCCTCAAGTCCATTCTCTAGTAGGTCTGTGTCTTTATTCCTGTCTTACCCCTAGGTTCTTCATGACATTTTTTTCCCTTAAATTCCATATATATGTGTTAGCATACGGTATTTGTCTTTCTCTTTCTGACTTACTTCACTCCGTATGACAGACTCTAGGTCTATCCACCTCATTACAAATAGCTCAATTTCGTTTCTTTTTATGGCTGAGTAATATTCCATTGTATATATGTGCCACATGTTCTATGGTTCAAATGCAGATCCCCAGTTGACAAAAGGCTGCCTGATGATCCATGCGTTTCATTTTCCTGGGATCATTTCAAAGCTTCAGCAAGCCCAGTTAGATAAGAAACAAACTTTTGTTTTCAATATTTTCACCAAGTGATTCCAGAAGTTAACATACTGTTTTATTTTGTTTTATCTCTTTTATCAAGATGAATAAACTCTCCTAGCAGTCTTGGTCAGTTTTGTCCAGTTATTGCTGCCCTGTGACAATATTTTAGGCTAGCAACATTTTTTTTAATTTTACTTAAAGATGTGAGTTTTATATGGTATTAGAAATTCAGGTTGAAGCATAGTGATTAGTAAAGAACTTGAAAGTGTTTATATTTGACATGGTGACAGTTACTCTAAATGAGAAAGAATGGATGAATTATATTTTGCCACCAATGCAGAGTTCCAAAGGTCATAAAATAACATACCACAATCAGGAAGTTTTAAAAATGTTAATCATCAGATACTTATTAGAGAGAGTTTGAAAATAAAGTAAAAAATGGTTTGTGCCAAATTATGTGCCTGGACTAAATGGACTTGGTGGCACTTATGTTACTGTAATCACAGTTCATAGTATTTTCAAATTCATGTAAAGGGGTTTGTCTCTCTTTGAACGTTTGGAATTACGGTCTTACTCATTAAGTATGTTAAAGGTTGATTGGAATTGTTGACTGCTTTAATCAGTAGTCACAGCAACCTTTTATATGTAAAAAAAAGAACCTTTCGTGTATAATTATTTTTTAAAAAGCCTTCTGTGGCATTTTTATTTTTTTTAATTCAAGAATTTATTTTATTATTATTTTTTTTTGCGGTACGCGGGCCTCTCACTGTTGTGGCCTCTCCCGTTGCGGAGCAACAGGCTCCAGACACGCAGGCTCAGCGGCCATGGCTCACAGGCCCAGCCACTCCGTGGCATGTGGGATCCTCCCGGACTGGGGCACGAACCCGTGTCCCCTGCATCGGCAGGCGGACTCCCAACCACTGCGCCACCAGGGAAGCCCGGTAGTGATGTTTTAAAATACACAGAATTTGAAGCAGTTTGCTGAAGCTTGTTGACACATGACACAAAGATAGGGGTTTTAAATGTTTTCAGATAGCCACCAAAGAGATATTACTGCATGCAGATTTTTAACTTGTATTTACAAATATTTCATGTCCAAAGCATTGCAAAATGAGAGTCTTGATTTTTCCCATGTACCAAAAACACATTCACCTTAGATTTCAATGACAAATGTAGTGTTTTTAATATTGCTTTTTTTAATAAAAGCAAATACATACTCAAGATACAAAATTTGGACTATAGAGAAAGGAAGGAAATATAAGGAAGTAAAAAAAAATCACTCCAGAATCTCACCACCTAGAGATAATCTCTTTTAACAGTTTAATTTTTTGACAGCAAGAGTGAAATTTATCTCATCGTCTTAGTTGAGATTCTCCTAGAAGCAGACCCTGAGCTTAGGATTTTAGTACAATGATTTATTAAGATAGTGCTCCTGGGAGGAAGAAGTAAGGGTGTGGGCATGCAGGCTTGGGCAGGCAGCTCAGCAAGGGTGCCATTTTAGGTGAAAGGTCAGAGGTACCCTGATTCACCTGGGGTTCTGAACGTACCCCAGCTATCATCTCCCCTTGAAGTAAAGAACCTCCCATGCCTGTCAGTCACTGGCTCTGGGCCGTGGGGCTGGGGGTTGTGGAACTTGTAGGTAACTTCTGGCTCCCTACAAAGTGGCTCCAGTGCCCAAAGGGACCCTCTGAGGGCTGAGAGATGAGCCATTAGCAGAAAGGCATTTGAAGTTGGGAGATGGGCACAGTGAACTGATAAAAGGGATCCAACAGAGTTCACCATTCATGTTTATGCACGGAGGCAGTAGATAATGAATAAATACATTAATATTGAAGGATCGAAGTCGAGGCAGCAATGGTAAGTAATTAAGCATTGTGTTTTCCTTTGCATTCAGCTTATGCTGCTGATAGTGAGGTTATTAACATCCATTGGTTTGTAATAATCGGTTTGATTCCCTGTTGCAAAAGCTGAGGTTCAACTGATAGGCATACTGCCCTTAGACTGGTGCTAGCTCTTGAGGCCAGGTGCCGTCCAGCGTGGCCTGGATTGAGGGGTGAGAGTGGAATGTAGCTGAAACGGGGACCGTGGGCGAGTAGCAGGGTCGGTTCTCAGCATCTTAGGGCCAGTTTTAAGATAGGAGAAAAGCAAGAGATCTAGATGCCTTGGGACGGATCAAGAAATGAAGAGCAAAAGGGAACAAAAGACACTACAAGGAATGCCTTGGCTGAAATTTATGAGAAAGGAGAGGAAACCATGGTGCCAGTAATCCAGATGATGGGTAGTTGGAAATTATATTACATTTGACATTTAAAGTTATGTTTATGTTCATATTTACGAATGGATGTGCCTGATATAATGGGAGTTCTGCCAAACCAGGGAACCCTGGAATGACAGCATATCTTGGAGATGGAGAACTCAGAATCTCCCCCATCCTTCCTGGTGGCCCAGCTCCATCCTATTCTCCCATCTGTGTTGAGAATTACCTTTTGGACTTAAATGAGCTTGCTTCTTGGTTGACTTAACCATGCTGTTAAGAATGGGAGAAAAAAACTTAACATTTTAGATAAAATAAGGGACTCTCAAACCCTTTTTTATAGTAACTATTGAGCTGATTTTAAAAATTCAGAGTGAAACTAAATATAGATGCTAGTGATGTCAACAAAGAGGACCTTTGGTGAAGTGAGGTCCTAAAGATTCACCTGCTGAATATTTAAAATTTTATTGTAAGTGATTTTATTTATGTCTAGGGACTATCTAGTGCTCATCTAACTGACCCACTTTCAGTTCATCGTACCTGTATACCTTGGTCCTTGCTGGTCCCTCTGCCAGGAAGCTCTCTTCTTCCTTATCTTATTCACTATTTAGTTCCTTCAAATGTGGCATTTTCTTCATAATTTCTCCCCACTTGGGCAGAATTAATTATTCTCCTGTGATGAGTTACCATAGCATAATTAGAGCACATTGTTTTAGGACTTACTGTATTGTATTATGGTTTCTAGTCTAAGAGGTTTTTTTTCCCTCCCTCCATCCAAACTGTGAGTTCATCAAGGGCAAGGAAAATGTCTTATTTATCTTGGGGTTCACAGTGCTTGTGATCCAGGGCAGTGCCACAGCTGTCTCATAAAAGCTCATGAGAGCTCATTGTACATAACTTCCCAACTCTGTGGTCAGTAATGTCATGTTGGTAGTTCACAATGTCCGGTTATTGACACCACAGAAATCAGCAAATGCTAACTTTAGGGTTCCGCCATCCAATAGTCAATTGTTAAAAATTTACCAGCTCTACACTGTCCGTGACATTCTGCTATATAGAAGATACTCAAAACCCCTTTGTTGAAACAAAAAAGAAAAAAAAAAAAAAACCAATTGTTGAAATTGAGGCTCTTCTGATACAGAAAGGGAAATTGACCTTCTCTCTTCCAGGAGTCTCATCAGTTTAATTTGCGACTTTGTCATTATTGTGGGATTCCTGGGATTCCTGTTAATTATCGTAGGTTGTTATCAAGGCAGGCTGTTAACAATGAACATTTATGTTTGGATCAACAACTAAAAATGTGAACATTGTTTTGTTTCCTGATTATTTGGCTTGCAGGGTGGAGTTTTAGTAAAAATTACTGAAGCGTGCCCTCCTTTGAACTGCTCAGAGAAGGATCACATTCTCCCAGAGAATCAGTGCTGCAGTGTCTGCAGAGGTAAGAGGGCTTGGCATGGAGCTTTGGGTGGGGATGGAGGGCAGGGATTGAAGGTTTAATGACTAGTGTGATGACAATAACAACTGTCCAAAACTCTGCTACTTAGATATGTGTATATGCTATTTACCGTCCTCAGTTATAGTCTTATCAATTGCAAAACGGGGATAATAATCCTATCTACTTCCTAAGACTGCTGTAAGGATTAAATGGGATAATGCATAAGCACCTAGCATCATGCCTACCACATGATAAATATTCAGTGAACGATGGTTCCTATAATAATAATAATAGTTCCTGCATCATTATTGCATTTTTTTCTCATGAGTGGGATTGGGAAACATTCTTATCAGCTCTTTCCATGGGCCAGTTCCCCTATCTGCCAGAGGATGACATACACTGAATCCTTACTCATAGATTTATATACTGCTTTTTTATTTCCTGCAAGGAAAAAAGCTTCAAGTAAGTAGCACTTAACTGCTAATTAATGCACGAGCAGAAATTATTTTGCCGCCTATTCCTGAAATTCCCCTCTTTTCCAAATTTATTTCTTCAAATCCTCTGGATCAAATATCACTTCCTCTCTGAAACTTCTCACCCAGGCAGAATTAAATAGATTAGGAGAATCTGAAATTGATTTGAAATCTTACCAAAAAACATCCAGTTAAACTCATTGCTATTATTTTAAACCTCTACCCACCATACAGTCTTCTCCACATTCTCACATATCCAGTGAGTTAGATTCTTTCCGGTTTACCTTGGAAGCTTCTAGAGTTAAGAAGCCGGAGCATAACAGTTTAGCTCAGGTTATATCCTATCTTACTTTTTTCTGTCTTTTCTCTAACCCAAGCATTGGCAGATATTTTCTGTAAAGGGCTACAAAGTAGATATTCTCACCCCTGCTGTTGTATTGACAAAGTGGCAGAGGTGATAGGTAAATAAATCAGTGCAGTGTTTCATTAAAATTTCATTTTGAGAAACGGGTGGCAGCTCGTAATTCGCTGACCCCTCCTCTAGTACCTTCTGATATATAAAAGTATATATTTGATCATGGCATGTTTTCAGCTTGGGCTGAGATTTCTCTTTGTGGTTAGTCTAAGAGAGCTGTGTTTTGGTAAAAATTCCCAGGAAAACTTAGTACCTGGATAACCGTAAATGGCTGTTAGAATTCGTGGTATGCCGTCAGAGTATCTCCCCTGATTTATCTGCTTTCATGGCTACAAGTGTATTTGCTGCTCAGATGCTTTAGAAAGACGAAAGATTGACTGGAATTTCAGAGGGATGCATTTGTTGGTAACTGATAGGGTTGTTAAGTAGGTCTTATAAGTTAATGCAAAATCCATCACTTGATATTTGTTCAGGTGCCACGTGGGACTCAGTGTATGTAAATCCTTTCTGATTTATGGTTTCATTCGAGCAGGATCATTGATTATCCCACAGAAATTCAAGAAGATTTTCATTGCTCTGACCCAGTTTACAACAGACTGGGTACCACAGCTTCTGCTAGCACTTCTCGGGGATGCAGAAACTTTTTTTTTTTTTTTTTACCAACGAAGATGCTGAGAGATGGGACATCTCATTGCAAAGTTGACTCATTTAAGGCTCCTGTTGCTAGCGACCTGGTGGCTTTTACCAAAGCTAAGTCAGCTTTGAGGGGAAACTGGGAGGCAGGAATAGGGCTTCATAGATGCGATCATAGCCAGGGCCAATCTGTACAGTTGAGGATTTTCTTCTTCCTCCCACCTGCTTCCTTCTCAGCCGGGAAACTACCAGCTCTTTTTATTTAGCAGCTGATGGTTTTTCTTGGAGGCGCGTGTGAGTGAGGGAGTTATTTATGTCCCTTGACAAGTCTGTGTTTTAACAGGAACCAACGTGTGTCTTTAGAAGAGATAGGGAAAAGGTGGAGAGGTTCTTTTCCTGGGAAGCAGGTTGAATGCAACCATTTGGGTATATGGATTCTCTTAGGTTTCTCCTATTTATTCCTATCTCAGAATTCAGACCTAGAATGAAAACAGCGTTATTTTTGACTGAAGCCCTTGTCAGCACCATTTACTGTCATTACCTCCTTTCCTGTTGACCCATAGCAGAGAGGAGCCCAGAACATTCAGCCCACTTGTCCACATACTGGGACTTGCTCTGCACATTGGACAATCAGGAAATGAAAAGGGTATTTGTCTGGGCAGTGGGGCGTTCTCTTTTTCATAAAAATGTAAAATTTATGTGGTGATGGACAAAAAAATCCATCCAGATGCGCTTAAAGGTCCATTGTCTTGACATGTGCTCTCCATGAATTTTGCTCTGTGTCTCTTAATTCCAATTTATTTCCCAACAGCGTCCTTAAAAATAGCCTAAGAGTTTCTCACAATATTGTGGGAGATATTTTTCCCCTTTGACTTCTGTTTGTCTTTTACCTTTTCCTCTGTGCTCGTGTTTTCTGAGTGGAGTCTTGGAAGATGAGGGGGGCTGGACAGTTTTGATTCTAATTAGACTGGGAAAGCCCGCTGGGCCTCTTCTAAGGCACGTTATTCAGTTCTCCTTCCCCCTCCTCCTTGCCCCTCTCAAAACCAGAAAGTAATGAAAAGATGAGAAACGCTCAATTTCTGTGTAAACTAATTTTTATCCTGCATATGGAGGGGCTATACCATTTGCTTTGTGGATTGAGACTGTCTCCTGATTGACAGGCAGCGAGCGAACAGAGAGAGGTAAGACTGATGACCTGAAATACTTATTTCAGGGATGAGCACAGTGGTGTGATTTCAGCTGTGTGGTTTCTGCCACCCTGATATTATTGATTACAGACACGGAAGTGGCTGTAGCCTCTTTCAATACCTGTACTGAAGGCCCTTCAATTAGCATATTTATCATCTCTCTTTGTCTTACTGGGAGTGTCAGGTCTTTAGTCTGAGGGAAATCACCCCTCAGTATCATCGCTCAGAAATCTGAGTCAAAGCCTTTCTCATGCCTGCTTGGGGATTTGAAGTTTTCCAAGGTTTATTTTCATTAGGTTTAGACTGGAATTTGAGAAAGCACGGACGGTGCTTTTTGCCCCCTGTTGGTTGATTAAATAGTATCCATGAAGCTCTCCAACTTGGAAAAAATAACGCTTTTTTTTGTTTGTTTGTTTTTGCGGTAGGCGGGCCTCTCACTGTTGTGGCCTCTCCCCTTGCGGAGCACAGGCTCCGGACGCGCAGGCTCAGCGGCCATGGCTCACGGGCCTAGCCGCTCCGTGGCATGGGGGATCCTCCCGGACCGCGGCACGAACCCGTGTCCCCTGCATCGGCAGGCGGACTCTCAACCACTGCGCCACCAGGGAAGCCCTAACGCTTGTTTTAATGATTACATTTTTTTTTTCCGGTACGCGGGCCTCTCACTGTTGCGGCCTCTCCCGTTGCGGAGCACAGGCTCCGGACGTGTAGGCTCAGCGGCCACGGCTCACGGGACCAGCCGCTCCGCGGCATGTGGGATCTTCCCGGACCGGGGCACGAACCTGTGTCCCCTGCATCGGCAGGCGGACTCCCAACCACTGCGCTACCAGGGAAGCCCTAATGATTACATTTTATGAATCGATTCTTTGAATGTAGGAGAAAAGGGAGGGATGAAGGTATGTTCCTACCATAGAGAATAGTCCTGTCGTTTTCATGTCAATGACTGAATGAAATTATTTTCAGTACCAGCTGAAGGCTCTGTTTCATCTGTGAAATAGCATTAAGACCCATTTTGCAGAGTTATAACTTGTTTCCTCAAGACCTAACGTGTTGGCTTGATTATGAAGCTAATTTTTTTTTTACACTGAGTCATGCCCATTTTCTGATACGGTGGTATGGTGATACAGCTCCCTCCCCCGCTTGCTTCCATTCAAGGAGAGAGGTGCAGATTATAGCTTTATACTGGGTTTTTCTCTTTGTGGGAATCAGACCTAAGACCTTCGAGTTAAGGATAACAGGCTCTGGCTGATTTATACTGTTCGTTGTATCAGCAGAACCGATATCCACACTCAGTGCTTGGACACCTTGACTCTTCAAATCTTGGGTAACGACAAATGCTGTAACTCATTTCTCTACCCTTCAGAGAAAAATGAAGGTAATCAGCTGAACAGGTAGTTATATCCACAGGGCTACTGGTGCAGCCAGGATGCTGTTAGGGACAGAACTGCAGGACAGTTAGGGAAAACACATGCAAAAAGAATCACGATGTTAGACGTTGGCAGGGAGAAGCCACTTTGCAGTTGCTGGGATCCACCATCTCAGTCACCAGCGACACTACCCAGAGCAGCCCTAATCACTGGTGCAGTTTGTTTCTGACGCCTCGGGACAGTGTGTGCTGGCAGCATGAAATTTGTTTATCCTCATCATTACCTTGAGGTAATGGCTATAGCAGGAGCCCGTCCACTTAAGCATAAGGCCACGAGGGTGGAGAAAGGGGAGTGGGTACCGGAGTGACATCTATGCTTCTGCCTTGGAAGGAGTAACAAAAGTGTGGCTGTAGCCCCAGCGGAAAAAGATTGCTCATAAGTTGCCAGTGCTCTCAGTTGAAGGGGGAACAAAAACCAACGTGACTGTGTCTTTTCAGGATCGCTCCGGGAGAACACACCGATCGTTTGGCTCATCCCAGAATGCTTGCTACATACACTCCTTAGGGTTTTATTCCCTTCATAATTGGCTCTAATTTTATCTTCAGTGTTGCCAGTGACTTTGGAGGGTTTGGCCGCATGTTTAAGCTTTTCAGTGTTGAGGAAAAAGTTCTTTCCGACATCTGTTCCCAATGTGTTTATCTGTAATTTTAATTCATGCCCACTTGCCTTGTCATCTGGCCTGGGCTGAAATTAGTTGAGATTATTACTTGTACTACTTAAGATTTTATGCCCTTCAGTTAACTCCTCCCAAAGAGTCTTGGTGTGGCATGATCTTCTTTTTTTCTAGACCTCCTCATCATCTTAGATGAATTTGTAACTGAAATGGTTTTAGAGGATTTCAGTGTATTTGAGGTGAAAAGAGACCTGTAAAAGAGGCACTTAATCAGAAGGTAAACTAGTGCCTGTATAGAGGAACCCATAGTTTATAGATGGGTCAGGTCCTCTGCATATTGATAGATGGAATCTGATCAAAATACCTGCAACCGTGGACCACAGTGGGCACTGGAATGACAAGGCTATATGCTCAGCTGTTGAGGTTGGGGACAGAGGGCCTTTGGAGAAGAGTTCAGTCTCAGGGAGCCCTTGAATTCTGTGTTCCTGAAAGTGCCACAATGGATCCAGGCCCAGGGAGCCTTGGGAAGGAGGCACATTGCCCCAGAGAGAAGACCTGAAACTAAGACCAGGCTGCCTTGGACTGGAAGACCCCTAAGTGTTGACTACTGTAGAAAAACCAGTTGCTTTCTAAGACAGAACCTGTGAGAATCCAGAGCTCTGTCTCTAGTAGGCCCATCCTGATGTTACAACCCTCTGTCCACAGGAGCTAAAGGACTGTCTTCACCCCTCCAGGGCCCAGGCTTCTGTGGTATGTATGTTGGTTGTGGAGTACGTTAGGGCATCCTGTTCCCATAAAGGATCTTTGGGCCGTATCCCTCCTATAGGGCCAGTCCATGGGTGGAGCTGTCTCCATACCAACTAGGCACATGGAATATATTGTACTCGGTTTACCTTTGCTCCTTGTGACTTTCAAGCTTGGGCAAGCAGCAGTGATATGAGGAGTATTGGCTTTCTAGGATCTGAGTTAGTGTAGAGGAAGCTGAGGTGCATTTTCAGATTGTCATTTCAAAGGTAACCTGCTTGACCCTTGGGGGATGCGGGAGATTGAGGACAAGCAGTGGTGCCCTATGTGGAATCAAACTTTATCGTAGAGAAACTAACTCCTGCCCAGGGGTAGTGACCTATTCATTCCTTGCTGTGGAAGAAGTCACAGTAGTCAACCGTAAAGATGCTTATCCATCGTTGGATGGAGAAACCAGAGATGAAGCAGAATGGGTGGATGGTTTGCTGTAATTATAAAAAGGTACAGAGTGGGATCTGGAGAGTGGCAGTGTGAGGGCTTCATTACGATGGGCAGGGTTTATTATATGCAGATTAGGCCAATGGATTTAAAGAAAGCAAAGAGTTTTACAAGTGTTATTGATCTTTCACTGGCAATAGAACTCTAGATTCAGGACCACGAAGGGAGTCCAAATTTTAGACCGCTCCCAATGAGAGGAGAAAATATGACCCCAACACTTAACGTTTCTTCTTTAGTTTCCTTGATCATGTCGTGGACACATGCTGCTCCCTGTGTTTGGAACTCTTACGATTTGTCCAGTCAACCTCACTCATCCCTCAAATCTCCTTTTGATACCTAGTGTTAGGACCCTTCTCTGTGATACATTCCGGAAGTACCTTGCTCCTCTCCATCACAATATTTCCTGTAACCCAACACTCAAGGGTAGCCATCCCTGCTAGAGTGTTAGATGAATGAAGGCATGTTTATGATGTTTGTGGCTTTTTTGTTATATCCCTATTGTGTAGCACAGCGGCTGGGCACACAGCAGGGGCTTAATAGTTGTCAAATGAATGAATAGTACCTCTGCCAGGAACTAAAGGAGGTGTTTGGAATAAAACCTGGAATCCCATTTCAGCAGATTGTGTGTCTTCCTCTGAGCATCTGCTCATTTCCATCACTCGAACGTAAATAAGCTCCAAGTGGGTCTTACTCATCTTGGTATCTCATCCGTGGATGGTGTTCTGTCGTGTGATGTTATTTTTCTTCTGACTTTGAGTCCCCAAGCAGCAAGTAATAATGGACTGTGTGCTGGAGAAAGAAATAAGGTTTGTTCCTTTGAAAGGTTCAAGGCATGTCAGGGACTAGAAATTGCTAATGACTGATGGAGTACTGGTCTCTTCAGGTCAGGGTTGGCGTTCCTTGAATGTCCCTTAATGGTTAAAATTATGGCTGGGAGGTCGTGTAGAGTGGTGGAGAGAGACTGGGTATTAGAATCATATTTGGGTTTATATCTCTCTTTCACCCTGCTAGCTACGTGACCACAAGGAAGGTAATTAACATCTTTGAGGCTTGGTTTATTCATCTTTAAAACACTCCTTTAGTTCTAGTTTTGAAAGACTGAGGATTTAGTCATTAGCTCTACAAATATTGGAGTGTTTATAATGTGTTGGGTATTGCCTTAGGCACAAGGGAAACAAACTCACAGGGTCCTTTCCCTTGAAGAAGTGAGCTCCTCATGTGAAGACAGACATTCAACAAATAAACACAGAAATTAACATGTAATTAGTAATTGTGATACCTGCTATAAACAAGAAGAATAGGGTGGTATGGGAGAGAGTAATGGGATTTTCTTTAGACCTGAGGGACAGGAAAGCCTTCTCTGAATAGAATATATTTAAGCTGGGACTTGACGGCTGAGTAGAAATTATTCTGGCAGGGATGTTTCATAATGTTCTGAGTTGGTGGGACAAGCTTGCAAAGACCCTGAATCAGGAAAGAGACTGGAGTACTAGAGGAATTAAAAACAAAGGCTGATACAATTGGAGGGAAATGACAGAGGGAGAGGAGAGCCTGTTTGTTGTTTCAAATCAAAGTTAAGGATTTTGTATTTTTTCTTAAGTAAAATGGGAAGCCCTCACAAGATTTTTAAGGGGGATTGTGACATGACCCAATCTGTTTTATTTATGTATTTATTTATTTAGGCTGTGCTGGGTCTTAGTTGCAGCATGCAGGCTTCTTAGTTGTGGCATGTGGACTCTTAGTTGTGGCATGTGGGACCTAGTTCCCTGACCAGAGATTGAACCCAGGCTCCCTGCATTGGGAGCACGGAGTCTCACCCAGTGGTCCACCAGGGAAGCTCTATGCCTGGCAAGTTAGAAAAACTCAATAAATAGCAGCTTTTATAATAAAAGTGTTCTCTGTATTTGGACCAGTACTAGTTAAATGATGTCACTGTGTGCTTCTAATTATAGGACGATAATTCCACAGACTCTAGAGCTACTTATTAAAAATATTCAAGTAAAATAACGTGAATATTGAGTATGTGTGCGCATGTGCGTGTGTATTCTACAATCTGGTCACAGCTTCTGATTCTGGGAAAAAAAGAGTGATTTAAGAAAGAGGGTGATAGATATATATATCATATATATATATATGGCTCTGTGTACTTTCACAAGTGCACTAACTTCTCTGAACTTCAATTGCTACATCTGTGAAATAGGGATAATAATTCCAGTTTCATAGGGTTGTTAACAGAGTTAAATGGGTTAATGCATCTGAAACACTTCACTGAGTGCCTAGCATATATTACATGCTCAGTAACTGTTAATCATTATTATTACAACTGTGCCAGATTATTTGAGGTTCTTTAAACTTACCCTTTTTCCTCAAGGGCTGGAGTTCCATTCCTCCCACTAGGATCTGTGTCTTGCCCCTTTTCAAGTTTCTACCTGTGATGAATCAAAGGTCAAGTTTTGCATCATCTAGAAGGGATTTCTTCTCTGACACACTATGATAATTTGTACTGCTCACAACTTACCTACCCCTGTATTTAGCTTATATCCCCTTAGAGTTTCTAATTTCCTTGTGGTCAGGGAATGTCTCACACATTTTGACGTTGCCCCCGGGAGCTTGCGTGGTGCTGCAGTCCACAGAGTGGGTGCCCCATACAAATTCAGTGGATGTTATTCACTCGTGCATAAAGGCAAGCAAGCACTGAATAAATATTGCTTGAATAAAGGCCTGCATTAATTATAAAAAAACAAAACATGTGTTTTTGGCACAACGGTGAGGCCCAGCCAAAGTGCATTTGTCCATAAACTGGGTTTGTCTCACAGGGGCCCTTCATTGTCCTTGAAATACAATTGACCCAACTCTCTGCATTGTGAATTGATATGGCACGTGCTTGATAGATATGCATTGGAAAATCAACAATGTTTGAGGGGCTTTTTTCCAGCCTGTCAAATGCATGTGGAAGGAGGACAGTTGCAGTCTTGGGAAAGAAAAAAAAAAAAAAAACGCAGCCATGTAACAAAGGATGCACATATGACATTGAGTCAAGGATTATAATGAAAGAAAATGTGATAACTTAATTGATCAATTCTGACGTGGGGAGGGAAGGCCAGGCACTTCCTCTGGCAAAGAAAGCTATGATGCCTAAAAATTGTCCCTTTGCTAGCAAAAACATCACGTACTTTTAATGGTTATTATAAGCTTTTCAAGTCCTTGTGAAAGTGCTCTTGACTGACACATGTTTCACAAGTCCAGCAAATTCTTCCTCTGATTTTGATTGGGGCAATCTCCAGTTAGCAGGTCAGATAGTGAGGCTGGATGTGATGCCACGCTCCCCCAAGCCTGTGGGTCTACTCTCTAACATCACAAGGAGCATCTACATCTTTCACTTTTTTTTTTTTTTTTTTTTGCTAGGTTTGCTCTGTGAGAGGATACAGGAAAAGTACATGGGCCTTGGAGCTTACCAGACTTAATTTAGAATCTTAGCATCTCCACTTACTAGCTAGATATTAATGAGTCTGGGCTTTTCTTATCTTGAAGCTGAGGATAACAGTGTTATCAACTTATTTGAACTTCTATGTCGTTGTCAGTATTATCATTATCATAATCATTATCATTCTCATCACAGTGGCTAACGTTTAGTGACCACCTAGTACGTATCAAGAATTGCTCTAAGTGCTTTATATGGATTAGCGCATTTAACTCTTTCCACACATATTAATAGGGTATATTATTATCCCCATTTAAAACATCTAGTGTAATGCCAGACATATAGGTACATGAATGTTATTATTTAATAAGAGTTGTTATCTTTTAGACTAAGTATGGTCTAAATCTTGTGTTGGTTTAAGATTCTGTTTCAAAGGAAAAACATTCTAGAATGTTATCACCAAAAGGAATTAAACTTGGAGTTGATATAGTTTAGTGTTTTCTATATTTTTTACAGCCAGAAACTGTTGTTCACATGATCACTATATCAAAAATATAAAAGCAAAGCTATTCTATTTGAATCAGGGGTGGGGGACTTGAGCCCTATCCGACAACTCAGCTGTGCCCAAGATTCTGAGGAACAGTGTGAAAATCACTGATGTTGTCCTTTCCTGGTATACGTACCTAGACAGGCAAAGCGATTTATTTTGTTTATTGGTATAGACCCTGAATTATAAATTAGATCTCCTCTCCAAGAACAGTTGTTTTTTTTATGAGACTGCAATATGTGATGTAGCAGTATAATTATTATTTGCTAAAATGTACTGAGTTAAAGATGATAAAGCACCTTCATATACCTTGTTATATTTGAACTTCACAATTCCTGTGGTGGGCGTAGCCTATTACTTCTTGTTCACCTAAAAATGATGCGTAACATAAATTTTTGGGGGGGTCGGGAGGAAATTGGTGCAGCTTGTCATAGAGGTAGGAGAAAAAAATATCAGAGACCAGAAATGTTGGAAAAGGGTGATTCTTTTGAGATAAGTTAACACACTGGAGTTGGCATTTGCCCAGAGGGTAGAATGGTAGCATCTGGCTTCTAATGGACACTGTTTAAGTAGACAGGAGACAAAGCCTGGGGCTGGTGTGAGATGCGTAAATCAAGAACCTTGAAGGGTAAATCCTCAGTGGGTGACTAGGAAAAATCCACTCTGCAAGAGAAGACTTGCCTATCAGTCTCGACTCTAGATAGCCAGTATGGCAGAGAAAAGTTTGCATTCCTGAAAGCTTAGGGCCTAAATTTATTCTACCCGTGTGGCTCAATCCTTATGCCCCAAGGCAAAATGTAATGTAAAGTGATGGTGGGTTGATAGTTCCCTCAGGCACCTGACAAAAGCAAACACAGATGCTCTCTGAAGAAATACAATTTTACAGCCCAAACCTCAAGTAATTTCCACAGATTAAATACTAAAACATATGAGCTCACAAATAAAAGACTCACTCAAAACACAAGAAAAGAAGTCCTCATGCATGATACTCAGCAAAACAAACTGTAAAATCAGATGCTGATTTTACTTTAATAAAGTCGGAAGACTGAAGATACTGGAGTTATCTGTATAAAATATGTCTAATATGTTTTTAAAAAAGGAAATTAAAAGATGAAAGAATAAGAGACCACAAATTTGATCAAGGAGACTGAAAGAGAAAGAAATTGAATTCTACAAAATAAAATTGTAAGTAAAATAAAAATGATATGGATGACTGAAACAGAACATGACACTACTTGAGAGAATTAATAAACCAAAAGATACATCCAAAGTTAAACAGAATTCAGCATAGAAAAAAGCAAGGGGAATAGTAAAGCAAGTCTAAGAAACATGGAGGAGAGCTTGAGAAGGAAGGAATAATATTTATCTAATTCAAATTCCAGAAAGAGAGAATAGATAAAATGGTGAAAAGAGAATGTTTGAAGAGAAAATACCTGATAATTTTGCAAATTGATAAAAGATTTAATCTTTAGATTCAAGAATCCCAAGGAATCCTAGGAAGAATAAATAAAAATAAATTCACACCTAAATACCTTAAAGTTAATGAATACAAACAAACCCCCTTCCCCATCAAGCAAACAACCAAATAAAATAGATCTTAAAAGCCACAGAGAAAGTGTTTGTCACATACTAAGAAATGATGATTAGGTTAACAACTGACTTCTCAAGAGTGATAATAGAAGCCAGAAAACAATGGAATATCTTTAAAATGTTGAGGCAAAATAACTCTATACCCAAAAAAGCTATTTTTCAATTAAGAGGGTGATCAAAGGACATATTTAGATAAATTAAAATTGAGCACAGTTACTATCAAAATATCTTCATTAAAGGAACTTATAAAGGATACATTAAGAAAAATAACCATCCTAGAAGGAATGTCTGAGATTCAAGAAGACTCTTGGGCAAAGAAATGTTAAACATGTGGTTAAAAAAGTATGCCTCAGGAAGCATGTTCAAGAACATTCCTTGCAGCATTGTTTGTAATTCCAAACCTGCAAATAACTCAAATGTCAATGTGTAGTATAATGGATAAATTTTGGAATATTCATGCTATGGAATATTATACACCATTGACAAATAAATGAAAGATAGCTATAGACATTAACATGGATGAATAGAAAAAAACCACCGTGGAAGATATTACAGTATGATTTCACATGTGAAGTTCAAAATGGGCAAAACTAAATAATCTATAATTTTGAAATACATACCTATGTATGGTAAAACTATAAAAATATGTAAGGGAGTGATTAACACACAAATTAAGAGAGTTGTCTGATGGCAGGGAGGAGGATTCATTGGGGACCTGTAATAAAGGGGTACTGATAATACTGTATTCATTTTATTTATATATTCATATATACTCATTTTATATATCTCTTATGTATCATAAATTTTGCAATAAAACAATTATAGAAAGACAAGTCATATAAGAAGGCAGTAGAAAGAAAATTCAGGATCAACATGGATAAAAGCCTTCAAGAAGGAACAACTTTAGCAAGTGTGTATATTAGGGGGAAAAAATGTGAAGCATGGGATGGTCCAACGTTTCCTAGTCCTACTCTTCTACCCCCTTGCCAGCTTACCTTTGCATATTGCCAAGGCGTGTTCTCATGTATGCTGACATATAATAAAAATGTCTCATGCTTTATTATTTGGAAGTCTTTTATTCTTTTCTTTCCTGATGTAAAATTTTGTTTGCTTCTTCTAGGTCATAACTTTTGTGCTGAAGGACCTAAATGTGGTGAAAACTCAGAGTGCAAAAACTGGAATACCAAAGCTACTTGTGAGTGTAAGAATGGTTACATCTCTGTCCAGGGAGACTCTGCCTACTGTGAAGGTAAGTGAACTATTTAATAAAGTCAGCTTGTGAGAAATGTATTCCTGGTGGATGTGGTTGAAGAATGAAAGCCTTCACTTGGTTCTGGTCCCATGGGATCCTATAAAAAATTATACCAACAATCTAGGATATTCTCTTCTTCTGACTTATCCAGGCTGCTTAGTAGCATGTAAAAGCAAGACCTTTCAATCACCAGCAAAACCCTAAACCCCTCATTTTATGTTGTCTTGTTTGGGTATATTGTCTTCTTCAATTTCAGTTAAATGTTACATGGTGGATCCTCTTTTTGAACGGATGCTTTGATACTAGCTTATACCCAATTGCCATCATCTTCACCTGCCAAGGGCAGAGTTTTTTTTCAGTTGTGTTTCCTAATGACTGATTCATGTGTTGCTAATTCCCAAACTCTACTAAAAGTCCCAGTGACAGATGGACTCATAACTTTGGCACATGGATTGGTATAGTAGGTTGGTGGCCTCAAGCATCAGTGACCCCCCTTTTCTACTTTATAGAGCAGAGCAACTCCTCTGTCTTACGTGAACTCCTCTTTCCATGCTCAGCGTGCTGGGGGCAAGCATTGCATACTCCTTTTCCTTTAATATAGCAGAGGATCAGGGATTAGTTCTGACCCTGGATTTACATGTACAGTGCCCTAAAATCTGAGCCCATCCATTTCTCCAGTGCTCACTGGCTCTCTCCCATCAGTTTAGAGAAATTCTTATAGGCAAAGTGATGGCTAGGCTGTTTTTCCATCCTGGTTGGACCTAATTATTCCTGTCACCTTTACTAGTATTATTGAACCTTGGTGTTCTGTTAATTAGGAAGGTAGATGTCTTGACTGGAATAAATGCTGCAAAATCTTGGTCACTGTCCTCCTACTGATTTGGTTCTCATGTGGGTCAAGTATTGTCAAGGTAAAGACAGTTGATGACAATAATGGTAAATTCCTTTCCATTCTTCTGTTTTATGTTGTTGACCCCTGCTTAACTTTTTGACTTTGACTAAAGTTGTTAAGGAAATGTTTCTAATTACTGTTAGTGTTCAGAACCTGGTAGAAAGCCTCTGTTTTTCATTTCTTCTGGAAGACTTTCTTTATTACTGCTTTGGTTCTCATTAGCAATATAAGTCTAACTAATAGTTAACCCCCAACACACACACTTTTTTCTACACTTTTTTTTCCTTTTGCTTACCTGTATAGATTTGAACTTGATTTGGGAGACATGCCACTTGGGAGGGTGAAGTTGCCCTTTAGTTATGAACCTTTTCATCTATCCATTAACATCATGTTACTTATTTGTCAGTTTTGAGGAAGAGGACTATTAATTTCAATACTTCACATTAACATTTATTTTTTATATCTTACCTTATGCTATTTTGTATTTTTTGTCAGAAAATTACTGTAATTTTAAAAATAAAAAATGTGAACATTTTCTTCTCCATTTATCATGAAAAAATCCCACAAGCCAGGTAATGGTCTAAAAAATTTGTTTTCTTACCTTCTGCTATATGTGGGGAGAGACTATGAACAATTATAAAAATGATAGAAGGAACCTCAAAATAATTTGAATCTTGATTCTACCATTGGCCGGTGTTTTAGTTGTCTGTTGGAAGCAGTACACCCACCATTCCTGGCTCCCCTTAGCTATTGAGACCTGGCAGAACCTGGGAGGAAATTGCTGGTACCAATGCTGTTTTGGGACTCTTTGACTCTCTCCTCATTTTTTGTTACATAGAATCAATTTTATGAGGTACCATTTGTGGTATTATGCCTACCCTTTGTGAGGCCTTATTTTATTGATTATGTTGGGCGATTCTAGGTCTGAATCCCTGTTTCCTTGAACACGCTTCTCAACTCGTTGTGTGCGCGGGGCCTTGGGTCAGTGTATACTGTGGTACCACCCTTGAGTCATGGTAATGTCCTCGGGCTTTAGTCATTTTTCTGTGATCAGGGGGACATTCTGCAATTCCAGAGGGCATGTTCATAATGAGAAGGATAGCACTTAAGGAGAAATGACTAAACGTTAGAGCCCATTTACAGTCTAAGAATAGAACTCAGGGACTAAAACAGGGGTCAAATACTGGGCAACAGGATGGGAGGCACTGAGAACCAAGTAGAGTGAATATCAACATTTAGAGCAAACGCCCTCCTCTCTCTTCATTCAGCCATCTTCAGCACACTTGGGCTTTGGGCTTATTTTCCTGTGGTTGAGTGGTGGCTGCCATAGCCCCAGACATGGTGTCCTCATACCAGCATCCCAAAGAAGGAAGGAAGGGGCAGGGGTTAAAAATCTTCTCTGTGTGAGGTTCTGTGTTTTTTTTGTGTGTGTGTGATGATCATATGGTTTTTATTCTTCAATTTGTTAATATGGTGTATGACATTGATTGATTTGCATATATTGAAGAATCCTTGCCTCCCCGGGATAAATTCCACTTGATGATGGTGTATGATCCTTTTAATGTGTTTTTGGATTCTGTTTGCTAGTATTTTGTTGAGGATTTTTGCATCTGTATTCATCAGTAATATTGGTCTGTAATTTTCTTTTTTTGTAGTATCTTTGTCTGCTTTTGGTATCAGGGTGTTGGTGGCCTTGTAGAATGAGTTTGGGAGTGTTCCTTCCACTGCAATTTTTTGGAAGAGTTTGAGAAGGATAGCTGTTGGCTCTTCTCTAAATGTTTGATAGAATTCACCTGTGAAGCCATCTGGTCCTGGACTTTTGTTTGTTGGAAGAATTTTAATCACAGTTTCAATTTCATCACTTGTGATTGGTCTGTTCATATTTTCTATTTCTTCCTGGTTCAGTCTTGGAAAGTTATACCTTTCTAAGAATTTGTCCATTTCTTCCAGGTTGTCCATTTTATTGGCATAGAGTTGCTTGTAGTAGTCTCGCAGGGTGCTTTCTATTTCTGTGGTGTCTGTTTAACTTCTCCTTTTTCATTTCTAATTTTATTGATTTGAGTCCTCTCCCTCTTTTTCTTGATGAGTCTGGCTAATGGTTTATCAATTTTGTTTACCTTCTCAAAGAACCAGCTTTTAGTTTTATTGATCTTTGCTATTGTTTTCTTTGTTTCTATTTCATTTATTTCTGCTCTGATCTTTATGATTTCTTTCCTTCTACTAACTTTGGGTTTTGTTTGTTCTTTCTCTAGTTCCTTTAGGTGTAAGGTTAGATTGTTTACTTGAAATTTTTCTTGTTTCTTGAGGTAGGCTTGTATAGCTATAAACTTCCCTCTTAGAACTGCTTTTGCTGCACCCCATAGGTTTGGATTGTCGTGTTTTCATTGTCATTTGCCTCTGGGTATTTTTTGATTTCCTCTTTTATTTCTTCAGTGATCTCTTGGTTATTTAGTAATGTATTGTTTAGCCTCCATGTGTTTGTGTTTTGTCCATTCTTTTCCCTGTAATTCATTTCTTTTCTTTCTTTTTTTTTGCGGTACGTGGGCCTCTCACTGTTGTGGCCTCTCCCGCCACGGAGCACAGGCTCCGGACATGCAGGCTCAGCGGCCATGGCTCATGGGTCCAGCCGCTCCACGGCATGTGGGATCCTCCTGGACCAGGGCACGAACCCGTGCCCCCTGCATCGGCAGGTGGACCCCCAAGCACTGCACCACCAGGGAAGCCCCCCCTGTAATTCATTTCTAATCTCATAGCGTTGTGGTTAGAAAAGATGCTTGATATGATTTCAGTTTTCTTAAATTTACTGAGGCTTGATTGTACCCAAGATGTGATCTATTCTGGAGAATGTTCTGTGTGCATTTGAGAAGACAGCGTGATCTGCTGTTTTTGGATGGAATGTCCTATAAATATCAATGAAATCTATCTGGCCTGTTGTGTCATTTAAAGCTTGTGTTTCCTTATTAATTTTCTGTCTGGATGATCTGTCCATTGGTGTAAGCGAGGTGTTAGAATCCCCCACTATTACTGTGTTACCATCAATTTCCTCTTTTATACCTGTTAGCATTTGCCTTATGTATTGAGGTGTTCCTATGTTGGGTGCATATATATTTATAATTGTTATATCTTGTTCTTGGATTGATCCCTCGATCATTATTTAGTGTCTTTTCTTGTCTCTTGTAACATTCTTTCCTTTAAAGTCTATTTTATCTGATATGAGTATTGCTAGTCCAGCTCTCTTTTGATTTCCATTTGCATGGAATATCTTTTTCCATCCCCTCACTTTCAGGCTGTATGTGTCCCTAGGTCTGAAGTGGTTCTCTTGTAGATAGCATGTATATGGAGCTTATTTTTGTATACATTCAGCGAGCCTGTGTCTTCTGCTTGGAGCATTTAATCCATTCACATTTAAGGTAATTATCAATATGTATGTTCCTATTTCCATTTTCTTAATTGTTTTGTGTTTGTTTTTGTAGGTCCTTTTCTTCTCCTGTGTTTCCCACTTAGAGAAATACCTTTAGCATTTGTTGTAGAGCTGGTTTGGTGGTGCTGAATTCTCTTAGCTTTTGCTTGTCTGTAAAGCTTTTGATTTCTCTGTTGAATCTGAATGAGATCCTTGCCAGGTAGAGTAATCTTGGTTGTAGGTTCTTCCCTTTCATCACTTTAAATATATCATGCCACTCCATTCTGGCTTGTAGAATTTCTGCTGAGAAATCAGCCATTAACCTTATGGGAGTTCCCTTGTATGTTATTTCTCATTTATCCCTTGTTGCTTTTAATAATTTTTCTTTGTCTCTAATTTTTGCCAGTTTGATTATTCTGTGTCTCGGTGTGTTTTTCCTTGGGTTTATCCTGCCTGGCACTCTCTGCACTTCTTGGACTTGGGTGGCTATTTCCTTTCCCATGTTAGGGAAGCTTTCGACTATAATCTCTTCAAATATTTTCTCAGGACATTTCTCTCTCTCTTCTCCTTCTGGGACCCCTATAATGTGAATGTTATTGTGTTTAATGTTGCCCCAGAGGTGTCTTAGGCTGTCTTCATTTCTTTTCATTCTTTTTTCTCTATTGTGTTCTGTGGCAGTGAATTCCACCATTCTGTCTTCCAGGTCACTTATCCGTTCTTCTGCCTCAGTTATTCTGCTATTGATTCCTTCTAGTGTAGTTTTCATTTCAGTTATTGTATTGTTCATCTCTGTTTGTTTGTTCTTTAATTCTTCTAGGTGTTTTTTCTTTAATTCTTCTAGGTTTTTGTTAAACATTTCTTACATCTTCTCGATCTTTGCCTCCATTCTTTTTGCAAGGTCCTGGATCATCTTCACTGTCATTATTCTGAATTCTTTTTCTGGAAGGTTGCCTATCTCCACTTCATTTAGTTGTTTTTCTGGGGTTTTATCTTGTTGCTTCATCTGGTACATAGTCCTCTGCCTTTTCATTTTGTCTGTCTTTTTGTGCATGTGGTTTTCCTTCCACAGGCTGCAGAATTGTAGTTTTTCTTGCTTCTGCTGTCTGCCCTCTCAGGTTCTGTGTTTTTAAGTTTGAAGAAAGTCCTTCCTAGAAGGTCCTTTGTAACCTCCTTGCCTCTCTCTCCATGCAGAAATCTTCTGCTTATTTTTCAGACCAGGATTATATCCTCTCCACCCTGAGACCAACGAGATGACTGTCATTGGTTTGGGCTAATTGTGTCCAACCCCCGGATTTGGAATAGGGGGTTTGCCTTCCCTGAGACTAAATGATCTTTGCCCTTTGTCTGAACTAATTAGAGTTGTAGCAGTAGGAGGCAGGTGTATGGGTGGTTTTGGGTGGGCACAAAGCTACGTATACTACATTCTTTTTTGGTAAAATTTAGCTTATGGCCATTTACCCAGCTCTGTCTTCAGAATTTTCCTCTGGGATGCTCACCACGTGCCTGCCTGGGTACTAGAGACTCTCAGAGGCTGAGTTCATTGTTTCACTATAGCATAGAGAGGAGTAGATAACTTATGAACTGCTTCAGGCAAGTTATTTTTTTCTCTGAGTAAGTGGAGTGAAAATGACCCGTATTTCACAAACTACGATGAACACGACTGGCTTGCAAATTAAAACAAAATATTACATACATTGTCCAGGCTAACTTGAAAAACCTCTTCAGGCTTTCAGTGGAAAAGGAAGCACAAAAGACTTTCAATTTTCTTAACTTCCTAAGGTAGTAGCAGAGATATAGTGTATTAGGGACTCCTGCTCTGCAGAGACTGTCATAGAAATTGCCATAGAGAAGATATGGGAACTCCTGGCCAATCAATAGAAGATAATAAGACCCTTTGTCAGCTGTGATACAATTCACAGGATTTCGTTTCATTTTGCCTCATCTGACTCGAGCAGGAACATTCCCCATTTTGAGAATTGCTGTAGTTGGACTTTGGTGTTTTATGAATCTGGTCTACTGAGGCTTTTTTACCTTTGGGATGGCATTTTCAATGGGTTGGTCTTAAATGGTTTCTGATTCATTAGCTTCAATTAGAGGTAGTGTCTGAGGAAAGTACAGCAGTTGGGGTCTATTCATGATCTTCTTGAATTTGGAGTCTATATAGAGTTTCATAAACTTTTTCTTCCTATAGTAAAAAGTTACATTGAAGAATAAAGAACAATGTGATGTGCGTATACATCATGCAATCTGTCAGGCATAGAGAGTACTACAAGTAGTATTAAATAATGTCTCCTACTTACAGAGTGCTCTGAATTTTTCAAACTCCTTTTATATATATTGTATTCTTTGAGCCTTCAGTAAATGTCTGAGGAAAATGGTAACGTTGGCCACATGAACTCCACTTTGCAAGTGAGGACAGAAAGACTCAGAGAAATGAAATAAAGATAATACTCGACTCATTTCTCCTCCAGGGCTTTATGCCCTGACTTATGCTGCTCCCTTCCTTCCCATCCCCCACCCTGTTCCAATGTGGTATTGTTCAAAATATTTGCTATCTCCTTCATCTAATGAAATCTGAATGGATGTGAGATGTGTACCATTTCGTAGTAGAAGATCTAAGAGCTATTACAGGGTTCCACCTCTTTCTCATAAACCTGCATTGTTCCAGAGCAGGGCCTCTCCTTTAGCTAGGGTTCCAGAATGAAGTCTACATAGAGCTGTGTGACAGCTGACAGGTGAGGAACATGTGGCATGGGTGAGAAATAATTGTGTAAATCACTGAAACTTTGAAGGGTGCAATTATCTGTTACCTTTGTGTGACTTAGCCTAAGCCTATTGGTACACCTGCCTGAATTAGTTGACCCACATCTTGTAGTTTCAGAAGGATACCTCCAACTAAGCGCTCATGACTGAAAGTAATTTTTTATGGAGCAAGCATTGAGAGTTACTAGAAAAAGTCTGAACTGTATGGATCATTAATAGTCTGCTCTGGCCCTGCTGCCAGGTAATAGATATTTTGCAGACCGCAAGTTGTAAACCAGTGCTTTATTATGGCCAGTTCCGATGTGGGAAATTGGTTTTCCCAATTAAGATGATGAGACAATGCAGGTCAAAAATTTAGCAAATTGTCTGGTATTTACTAGTGATTTAGTGGGTCACAACAGTTATCATCATCAACTTATATCAGTGTTTATGAGGATCTTTCTTGGAATTGGAAGAGTGTGTACTCATTGAGACCAGTACTTTGAGAAAGTGGGCTTCTCACGTCTGCATCTTTTGGGAGAATTGGAAGGTAGCAGGGGAGAGTGTTCTTAGTAGGAAGGACCAGGTTTTATCAGTTCTGCCAGGAGCATATTTTTAGCAGTGAGGTACCAAGTATAATAATTTATAAAGATGAAGTTATTCCTTCCTTGGAGAAACACAAGTGGAGCTGAATTCAAGGATAATATGTTGTGGAACAAAATGAGTTTTATTGGGTTGAATTTAATAATGTCATGTAACAAAACTGCTGAGATGTCTGAAACACAGCAACTGATTAGCAAGGTGATTTATAACTTCTTTCGCATGACGGAAAATGATGACAGGGTCTGACCCTTAGAGTGTTAAGAGGCTGGGAAAGTGGCAGAAAGGTCGGAGTTCAAGCAGAAAGAAGATTCAGAAGAACTAAGGGAGTAGATATTTTTTGGATGCGGTGGCTAGAGTGAGTGCACTGCTGTAGAAACAAGCCCCTGTGAATTCCTGATGAAGAGAATGAATGGAAAAATGGTGAGTATGCTTAGTTATACTTCTAATTCTCCAAGGATTAATTAGGTAACCCTTGTTTTGAAATTTTATAAAATGCACACGCCTCATGATCCATGTAGCCTAGTTTATGCTCAAATCTGGGCTTCAATCTCCTGCTTTGGACAGCGCAGGGATCAAAAGCCTCTTCTGGATTATTCATGTTAGTAAAAGCTTAACTCTAAGCTCCTGCTCAAACTTATTTCCAGGGGTTCAGAATGTTTGAGATAAGAATACCTCGGGGTATCCTTTTTTTTCCCTTTCTTATTTAGCCTGCATGACTAATGGAGAGATCTTCTGGTATTCAGATATCTGGCAACAATCTCACTGCCACCACCACCCTCACCTTCCCCGTCAGCCTTCCCAGGACACAGAGATCTCTAGCCATTGCTTTGCGTGTGATAACCCACTTGCCCCTTTCCTCCTAGCAGGAGATAGAGCTGAGCTTTCTTCCTGGGCCTGGCTTTTCTTCGCCTCTGCTTCTTTATTCCCAAGGCTGCTTTACAAAAGCATCTACTCCTGCTCTCCCACCTACTTAAACTCTTGCCTCTTCTTAATGACATCCCCCCACCCCCATCCCTATAACTTTTTTTTTTCCCTATAACTTTCTTTTTGGAATTAAAACAGCAAAAATATAGCCCAAATCCAAACCTTGGTTACTGCACTTGGGTTGAACCACGGGGTTATTTTTTCAGCTCTTTACTTAGGAAGGAGCCCCAGTCAAACCAACTGGGGCAGTGGTCAGGACTAGAGGTTAAAGTAGCACTTGTCTTTTTGTTGTTTTGTTGTTGTTCTTGTTTTTCAATTTAACCATGTTTTGAAAGATCATTTATAAGATATTTGGAATTTTTAGTTATTTCTTCATGATAAAAATGTCCTGAGTGTTGATGAGTTTTCTAAGCCAGCACATAGAAGCCAAGCGAACTCATCATGTAGCTGAACTATTGTACTACAGAGCTCTCCTGAGTTCCACGGTTCTGAGAGCAGAGGACCATGTATTGGGTTGGTCAAAAGTTCTTTCGGGTTTTTCAGTAGAATGTTACGGAAAAAACCCGAATGATCTTTTTGGCCAACCCAAATACTTTTCTCCCGATCTCAGTTAATGACACTTTCATCCATCCTGTTGCTGAGGTCACTAGATGGAGAAGTCATCATCAATTCCATGCTGCCTTCACCCACAACATCTGCTGCATCAGGAAGTCTTGGTAGTTTTACTTGGAAAATGAATCACGAATTGACCCATGTCTTGCTCCGCCTCTAGTCCAAGCCTCCTTTATCTCATGGCTTGTGATTGCAGTGGTGTCCACTCTTGCCCCCCATAATCCATTCTCCAAACATCGATCAGGGTGAGCTCTTAAAATGGTAAGTCATATTATGCCACTCTTCTGTTTGAAATCATCTGATGGCTTCCATGCATCTTAGAATAATGTCCAGGATTGGTCCTGTGTAAGGCACTGTGTGAACTGGACCCTGCCTACTCCTCTGTGTTCGTCTCGTACCACTCTTTCCTGTGTTCTCTCTTCTCCCATCAGGCTCTAACTCCTTGTATTCCTTCAATAGGCTTGTGCAATAGTTCTTACTTGGCCGTAGGATGCCCTTCACCTAGATCTTGGCAAATCCCCTTTCCAGTCATCATTTAAGTTGTAGCTCAAATGTCACTCTTTAGAAAGGTCTCCCCTAACTACCCTCACCTAATTAGCTCTGTTCCTACCCTCAGCTCCTCTATACCATTTTCATTTTATTTAATTATTTTATTTTCTTCATAGCACTTTCTAAAATTGTTTTCTTTTCTTTTTTTTCTTTTTTTTTTTTTTTTTTTTGGCGGTACGCGGGCCTCTCACTGCTGTGGCCTCTCCCATTGCGGAGCACAGGCTCCAGACGCGCAGGCTCAGCGGCCCTGGCTCACGGACCCAGCCGCTCCGCGGCATGTGGGATCTTCCCGGACCAGGGCACGAACCCATGTCCCCGGCATTGGCAGGCGGACTCTCAACCACTGTGCCACCAGGGAAGCCCTAAAATTGTTTTCTTGTTTGTGTTCTCCTGTTTAAAGGTTTATGATCTGACTTTTCCCTTTAGAATAAAAGCTGCAGGAAGGCAGTGACTTTATTTTATTCACTGTATCTCCAGCACTAGGAAAGTGCTTAGGATGTGATGGGTGCACCAAACTGTTTAAAGAATAAATGAATGAATGAAAGTCTCTCCCCGATTCATGCCTTTCTGTATCTGACACTGCTTTCTTGAGTCCAGTTTGTCTTGTTAGTGTTGATCAAGGGCTGCCACTTAGAATCTGTATTTTGGGGGCTGATTCTGCTCTTTGCTTTGCTAATACCCCAGTCGTGTAATGTTCTGACGCTGCCTGCTCACTTCATTCCATGTAAACTGCACTTCCATTATCTGCTATAGATTGACTTTCTTCACCACATAGCAAGAGAGAAATTGTAGCTCTTTCTTAATTTTGATAAGAAAAGCATCATTTAAAAAATTGTTTTAGTTAGTTGCTTATAGAAAAAAAAAACATTCTCTGGGATTCAACAAAATAGAAGCTTTTGTTTCTATTCATGTAGGCTTTGAAGTGGATGCTTCTGGTTGGCAGGTGGCTTTTCTCAAAGCTGTGATTCAGGGACCCAGGCTCCTTCTCTCTTTGGCTCCGCCATGTGCAGCGTGGCTTCCCAGGTTTCCATGGTAGGGGAAAGGGAATGGAAGGTGATGGCCATGAGGTTTTTATGGACCAGTCCTGGCCACATTCCACTTGTCTCAAACTTAGTGACTGGCCTTACCTAACTGCAGGAGAGGCTGGTAAATGTTGTCCAGCTGTGTGCCTAGGAAGAAAAAGAATCTGTTTAGGTCAATAGTTTTCCAGTTTTGCCACAGTTACTAAGTGATTAAAAAATAATCTCCCCCATTAATTTTATGCCTCTTACTTTTTGTTTATTTCCTGAATCCCCCCATATGTATCTCTGGTTTCAACTGATTGTAGGAAAACTTGCTCACGTGGAAACCAGATAGGATTTCACTATCTTGCTTCCCCTTTCTTGTTTGTGTTATCTCCAGACTTCCCCATGGCCCTCACTGTATCACCTCATCTGCAATTGCTCTATCCCCATACACCTCATGTCCCGAAGTGACCCATCTCTTCTTCCTTCCAAACAAAATTTACAGCTTCTCATGTGCTACAGTTCTGAGGTTTATGCTAGGAGGAAAACAATTCATGAAACAAGTTTACACACATTTGTAAATGATTGATATCCATATAACATTCCCAGAGATAAATGTATTCTTAAAAGAGGATGCCTGTTAATTAAGAAAACCCCCCAACTGTTAAATTTCAAGTAGCATAGCAAAAGAAAGTGAAAAATTAAAGTCACTTGAATGTGGGAGAGAGAGCTCTTGGCAGGAGAACTAAGCAGGTTGTCCGTGCCTCAGAGTTTGTCTTGGTAGTCAGCTATCCTCAAATATTCCTGCTTTGCAGAATTTTCCTTGACTCCATTTTTTTTTTTTTTTCTTGACAACTCCCAGGGCAGTGATATAGTGAAAGAACATGAACTAAGGATATGGAGATCTTGAGTGATCCTGGCTCTACCTCTTACCATCTGGGTGATCTTGGAAAGTCACCCAGTTCTTTTGTATTTTGATTTTCTCATGGTCCAAACAGGACTTTTAAGCATCTACTAAATAGTACTGGTTGCTTGTGCAGGTTAAATAAGGTGTTGAGTGTGAAAGTATTCAATATTTTGTAAATGCTAGAGCAGTGTAGCTCTGTACTGTAGCTTACTGATGATGATAATTACATATTTATACATTATGTAATTATTCATCGTTATAGTAACAATAAATATTTTCATCTTCGGCAGTGCTTGGACTAGAACTTGGCCTTCAGGTATTTAGGGTTGAGATATACTTGCATACACACATGCATGTGCACGCACACACATATACACACACACAGAGATTATATATCTAACTGTGATGGTTAATTTTATGTGTTAATTTGGCTGTGCTAAGGGAAGGCCAGACAGCTGGTAAAACATGGTTTCTGAGTGTGTCTATGGGGGTGTTTCTGGAAGAGATTAACATTTGACTCCCCTTACCAATATGGGCAGGAGTCCTCTAATTCATTGAGGTCCCGGATAGCACAAAAGAGCAAAAGAAGGATAGATTCCTTCTTTGCCTTGAGCCAGGACATCCATCCTTTTCTGCCCTGGGACAGTAGAGCTCCTGGTTCTCAGGCCTTCAGACTGCAGGACTTATAACAGCAGCCTCCTGGTGTACATGCCTTTGGACCTGGACTCAGTTATACCACCCACTCTCCTGGTTCTCCAGTTTGTAGATGGCCTATTGTGGGACATCTGAACATCCATAACATGTGTGTTACAATGTCTGTATGAGGTATTGAGCCAATACCTATAGTAAATCTCCTTTTATGTATAAATCTACATGAGAATGGCGATACGGCTGGTGGTCAGATGGTGAAAAGCATTGTAAGCATGCTAAGGAGCCTGAGTTTTATTCTGTAGGCCAGTGTACACCCATGTAGGATCAGACATAACAGCAGGTGAGAAATTGGATCCATTGGGGTATGGAAAAAATATTAGAACTTTCATTTAAGTTTATTTTCATCTCATCCTTTAAATTTCTATTTTGGTATAAGTTTTATAATGTACATCCTATATTAGTATAATAACACATATATGTATTTTATTAAATAAATATTTTCATATAGGAGGTACATGCCCCAAACTGGTATCAGCGAAGATACATGATTAAAAGCAGAGATCACCGCTGTAGGCCACAGAGAATTTAGTGGGGGATCTGAGGTGGGGAGGACATTACTGAATTGATACGTTAGGAAAGTCAATCTCATAGCCACATGGAGGCAACACTGGCTGGGGAGATGCTGGGGGCAGAGAGCCAGGTTAGGTGACAGTGCTTCCATAGTGGTGTCTGCATCGGTTCTCAGACTTGGCCACAATGGGTGCGGAGGAAATAAAGCATCATTAAATCAAAGAAATCAGCTTGTCTGGCCTTGCTTGGTGTCTTTCCTCAAATCCTCGCAGACATGTTCCATCTGATTCTTGACCATGACTTCCTTCTGAGAGCTGGGTGCCCCAGTGTCTGGCGTTTTCCCAGGGGAATCTTCCTTGCTGTGCTCTGTGGTGCATCTGTCAGAGGGGCTGGATGGTACACAGAGGCAAAGCCTGCAAGGATGGTCTTAGATTATTTTCCGATGAGGTACTTTCACCTTTGGCTTACTGTGCAGTAATTTAAGACTTCAGAGTGTCTCCTTGAAAGACATTATGCATATATTATGTTGTGTACAGTCCTTAGCATTTTTATGTAGCAAAAAAGAAAAAAAAAAGAAAGGAAGGGGAAAAAAATCCCTGCTCACTTTCCAGGGACAAGTCAAAGTTTTAGAGCTTTAAATGGAAATGGGAATTTAGTAGACTTAAACATTTTTGGTTGTTTAAAAAATATATACCTCTTGTTTGCTTTGTTATGGAGCGGAGGCTGGCACACCATTGTAGAGCAATTACACTTCAATGGAGATGCTGAAAAAAGGAAAAAAAAAGTAAAACATTAAAAAACATATATATATATATATATATACCTCTTGGCTATCTCTAAGATGCCTAATATCTAGACAGGACTGAGAAGAATTCAAATCAGTGAGTTTTAATTGTGCCCTTGGTATTGTGGCTGGTATAATGCCTGCTGTGGCTTCTGCTTTGTCATGAAGCTTGCCTGGGAAAACAAGAATTGTACACTCAGAATAATTAGGGAAGAATAGCAGGGGGATAATAGAAAGATTTGACTCAGATGAAGTGCACTTGAATTAGAAATCCTGGCTTTACCATTATTTTTGTGAACTTAAGCAGGGAACTTCATGATTCTCCATTCCGCTTTGTAAAATTAGTGTGCCAATTTTTACCTTATTAGTCTCTTAAGCATTGTTATAGGAACTCAAGTGAGCAAAAAGGTCTAAGGTAAGATCTAGTACAAAATTGGATTTTAGTTAAATGTTACGTTTAAGTGTGGTAAATGCTC
Source organism: Pseudorca crassidens (assembly GCF_039906515.1). Classification (NCBI taxonomy): domain Eukaryota; kingdom Metazoa; phylum Chordata; class Mammalia; order Artiodactyla; family Delphinidae; genus Pseudorca; species Pseudorca crassidens. The sequence continues at coordinate 35,615,380 of NC_090304.1, read as the reverse complement.
AATTAGACATAATTCAGTCTTACAATCTACGGTTCAAGATATGCGTCAGTGAGTAGTAAGGAAGAGGAGGTCTAATTCCTGTAACTACCAGGAAAGATGCCGTAAGAGAGGGGTTTTGCAAGGTTGGGATTGACTGGGAAGGTAAGTAGGGGATGCTATGGGACAAGCAGAGACACTAGGATGAGATTCAGTTAGTGAAACCAGAGGGAGGGTAAGAAGGAGATCAGTGTGAGAGTTGGGAGGAACAACATCTTTCAAGATCTGGAGGTACAAGAGAGGTGGAAGATGGAGAGTGGTGAGTGCAGAGGGAGGCATCCTGTAAGCCTGTGAAGTTCAGGGTCCACACTGAACAATGGGAAGTTGCTGAAGGGTTTAAGAAAGATGTGATAAGATCTGATGTGTATTTTGAAAAATCATTCTGTCTGCAGTGGGGGACGGAATATAACAGCAAGGCAGGGACTCCAGTTGTTGGTCTGTTGGAGTCATCTAGGCAAGGTGTAGTGGTGGACGTGGAGGTGGAAAAAAGGGCAGGAGGGGAAACTGGCAGGATTGGTTGATGGAGTGGATGTGAAGGGTAGATTGGATATTATCTGAAAAGTGGAATTAGAGTCAGTTCTCTGGCTGCTTCATCTACAGCGCAGCAAACTCTAATGGCTGACTTAGTGGCTTCCTCCTCTGGGCTCTGATAGTATTTTGTTCAGACTCGTATTAGAGTGCCTGTCACACAGGATATTAATTACTTTTTTTTTTTTTTAACAATAAACTTTATTGCAGAAGTACACTTCAAAATTTGGATGGGGAGTAGAAGAGAAAAAGGGATGGTGAATGCTGAGGAAAATAAAAGAGGAAAAGAGGAAGAGCCCACCCCTCTTAATTACTTTTTAACATATTTTCTAGGTAAAGAGCTATTCAAAGTTCAGGGCTATGTCTGATTCGTCTTTGTATCCCCAAGACCCAGCCTAGGGCTGGAACATGCTAAATATACAGGGAATACTTTCTGAATGAACCGATGAATAAATGGAGTCACGATTCCCCATGAATAAACTTCAGGGCTCTATGGCGTCTTTCCATGAAGGTGTTTAGCATCTCATAGAGAAATCTTGTTAATTTCTTTGCCAGTTTTAAAGTGGAAAAAGCGACCTTGACACGTGTTCCAATTGTAGCACATCTTTACAGGAGCCTTCCCCTCCTTTTATAGTATTGAAAAGATTTGCAGAAAGCCCAGTGCTAGCTAACAGCTTCTGAGGAGCCGTGGCAGAGATTCAGGGACTTCTTCCCATTCACTTCTGGCTATTTATCACTTTTCTTGCTGCTGCTGAAATGCTGAACTTTGTCTTTTGTTGTTGACACCTGGCTTCTCAAAAATCTAATGGGAACTTTTCTGAGCCAAACGAAAGGAATGTGGTGTAGCAGGTAGATTAGAGTTTACCTGTCAATGCCTCTAGCATTGTGCAAACTTAGGTTTTGCATTTGACTGACAAGGTAATAAATATATTCGTTTAGGGTTGGGAAGAAAGAAGGGAAATGAGCATTCACAATGTAAGGTTCATGGGGGCTGGAACTGTTGCTTGTTTTGTTCACTGCTGTATCCCTAGCACCTAGGACAGTGTTTGGAAGAGAGTGGCTACTCAGTTAAGTATTTATTGAATAAGTGAACGATTGGTGGTAGGAAATGGAACCTTCTCAAGTATTTGATAGTTTTCCTTTGTCTAGAGAAGCTTAGCATTTGTGCTAGGCAGGTCTTTATACTTGTTATCTTATTTAATCCGAACCGTCTCTACTTGGTTAATAAAGAAACCCAACACCACACATCACTGCTCTGTAGTAAATGACAGAGACAGGACTTAATCTCGGGTCCTCCTGACACAGAAAGTAATGCATAGCCCGTTGGCATCATCCAGAGGAAAAATAACTCCAGTTGATTCCTGTTATACTTTTTTTTTAATTTGCCAAGACACATCTGCCCAGGTGTCCATTTTCTCCAGTTCTAGTCTGTGTCAAATTTCTTACACAGAAGTAATATTATATTTCTGACACACCAGCACAGCATTTTGTGGAGGGCAGGGTAAACAGAGCATCCTTTCTCAATTGCAGACAAGCTGTGATAAATAGCGATTCTCAGGATGCTTGGGGATCTTTAGTTAGCTCTCCCTTCCTGGGCTACTCTTCTGCAAAGCCATAGGAGACTGGGCAGTTTCTCTCACATCCAGGTTTTATTGGTCTGGGGTGTAGGCAGTCAAAGGGAATCTGTTTAATGTGAAGTTTGAAATGCTTACCTTTCAAAAAGATAAGTGGTTTTGGTACTTCTTCTGTTCCCAGTATCTCAATGTACTTCCACAACGTGGATTTTTTTCCAAAGCCTTTTTGATGAGTTGCAACTCATTAGTAGTGAATGATTATCTACTATTATTCACTAATGCTGTTCCCATAGGTGATCAAAATTAGGGGCTTCTTTGAGTCTTCTTGGATATATCTCAGTGCATTGCCTGCCTTCTTCCCCAATCCTTTGTTAAGAGCTGGGCCTCGCCTGAGGATGCAATTGAAATCTACCACTTATTATGTAATTAGTTCTGGTATAGCTTCAAAAGTAGACTTTCCTTGTTAGCGGTTACGAATATTATATTTGAAAGTGAAGAACTCAGCCTGAACACCACACACACACACACACACACACACACACACAGACACACACAGACACACACACACAGACACACACACACACGCAGACACACACAGACACACACAGACACACACACACAGACACACACACAGACACACACACAGACACACACAGACACACACACACAGACACAGACACACACACACACACACACACACACACACAGTGTTCACGTTGTTTTTTTCACTTTTGAACATAATTTGTAATATATTTTAGTATAGACGATAAATGTCCACGGCATACAGTAATTGGCCAAAGCGCACTGGAATTTAACCGGTTACCTAGTGACAGGCGGGCAGTTTGGTTTCTACATCCCCACCCAGCTTTGTGGCTCTCCACTGATCACTGAGTATTGAACCCCTCTTGTTGATCTGGAGGGCTCATCCCAGTGTTGCAGTGTGCTCACTGTAGCATTTGTAAAGTTTATTCCACTTGTCCTAAGAAGGGAATGATTCCTTTGCTCATATATGTTTCAAACATGCTGCATACCAGAGATCAGAATTGCATTCAGTGCTTTAAAAAGCCCTTAGAAAACTGTGTTTAACCTAGCATCTGTTCAACTTATTTGTACGTGAAATCATCTTAACACGTGAAATCTCTTATTCCATGAAACTAGTGTTTTGTGGAACACATTTTGGAAAATGGTCCTTAATGTGTTTTACTACCTAAATTATAGGCTCTACTAATGTTTACAAATCTGGGGATTCCGGAAATTTCTGGATATTTATATTACAGATTCAAGATTTCATATTATGACTCCAGTGAGTTGTAAAAGTTTAAGAAATCTTCTTTAATGTGAACTCCTACAAAATCTGTTTTTTCTCATTAGGAATTTGTCTAACCTATGCATCACAAATCTATTTTTTTCAGAATAATAATTAAGAAAATGGTTCATCCTCTTCTTTTCCCTCATTTGGTAAAGTTTGGGTTTGATATTGCTGAATATGTGACCATTAAGCGTATGTATGAGTAGAATAAATATAACAAATATTTGTATAGTGCATTGTAGTTTATCAAGTGCTTTAATATATTCTATTTCCTTAATCTTCTATCAAATCCCGTACAATATGGATTGTCATTTTAAGACTCTTTCATAGATGAGAAACTAGGATCCTCTCTTAAAACATACTCAAATTGCTTTTTGAATACTTACTGGACACAAGGCACTCTTATTAGCATGGAGAGTAGACTCCAAGAGGTCAGGGGTTTTGTCTGCTTCCTTCCCTGCTGAGTTTCTAACATCAAGCCTCACCTGGAATGTAGAAGCTAATCTGTTGTAATGGTTGGGTGCATCAGCGAATGAATAAATCGTAGTTATCATTGCTGCTAATATTTAGTAATATATTTTATATAATTACTTTACGTGCTTTTTCATCTTCTTCATATTATACCCTAATAAAAATATTGATATTCTCATTTTACAGATGAGGACCTAAGGCTAGGAAAAGTCAAGTGGCTGGCCTGAGGTTACCCCATTAGTTAAGTAGTGGAGTTAGATCGCTTAGCTTCTGTAATCCTATTTCTTATCTCTGCAAGAGGGAATTGAGGCTCAGACGTTATAATTAAACCTGTATCTTTTTATACCTAAGCCAGCTGTTTTTATACAAAACCACATCATTAGACCGAATTCAGCCCCATGGTAAACAAATAATGATGCTGCTGTTGCCACTGCTGCCAATTACCATGTCTTCAGCATCTATTCAGTGGCAGTCCGTGTGCTTAGCATCTTACATGCATTATTTCACTTAATTCTTACAACTCTACAAGCTAAGGTACTACTTTTATTTTCATAAAACCACAGCTTGGAGAGGATAAATGAGTTACCCGAGGTTACTCTGTTAATAAATGGTATGCCCGCAACCCTAATCTCAGACTGTATTTGTCTCCATGAGAAAAACACAAAACAACAACAGCGACAACAACAACAAAAAAACAGAAGAAACAATCAGAGGAACTCAATGAGGTGTTTTATCTGTTTTTACTTTCTCTTCTTATAGTGGGCCCCGGGAGCATAATTTGGATCCCTTCGGTAGGAAACAGTTTGGGCAGTTTTTATTTCACAGTCCTAGACCACACAGTTGAGGAACACCCTCCTGGATTTCCTAGATCCCTTTCCTAGTGTCTCCCAAATGGAGAATTTCACGGAAGAACCTAGATGAATAGCAGACCTGGACATATCACCTTCCTGCTCTCATGCTGTCATTCCCTTCCTCCAAGACCCAGGAGTCCTCCCCTCGGCTTCCTTCCTTTCTCCTTAGGTTATCCTGCAAAATCAGCTCCTCTCGTTTAGCTGTCTGCTCCATTGCCCTTCTCTTTCTAATCCCGCCAGTTTCCTCATTTTCTAATTATTATCCACATTATTGATGCTTAGTGCGTAGTCTAATAGGACATTTTGTTTATAATGGCCACAGGTAGTTACACTTCAAAATGAATGAATGGGATTCGACAGGCCCCTCCATCATATTTACTGGAGGAAGACAAAGGGTTTAAATTAACGGATTAATTGGAAGCCTGTTAGGTGCACTTAGTTTCTGGTTGACTGAACCAAGTTCTCCTCTTAAAAGGTCAATGAGTTTTTCCATAATTTTTAGCTGCTCTGAGAAAGGAACTGTAAATCTTTCCGTTTATTTGCTTTATAAATCTTCCTTCAGCTCACTTAGTACAGGGCCGAACATCATAAATCCATGGCTTTCTTCTAGAAAAAGAAAAACAGGCCGTGTTAACCTAAAAGGAAACCTGGTCTACTAAAACTATAAGAAGCTGTTAATGTCAACTCTTCCTGACTGGAAGATACAAGAGAGTGTGTGTGTGTGTGTTTGTGTCCACACACACACACACATGTATATACATATATACGTTTTGAAAAGTCATACCACCGGGCCTGCTGGTATTATGTAAATAGCACATTTTACCATATTTTCCAAGGGAATGAAATAATCTTTTTATTGAAATAGTATCTGCTTTAACCCAGGTGCCTTAGAGTTGGAAATAATAGAAAACATGGTCAAACTAGTTAATGATGTGCTTGGAGACTTGGAATTTTTGATTATCTGAGGGGAAATCTTGGGAACCCTTGTGTGCCCCTTTGTTGTTGAAAAATCTTTCAATTCCTGAATCCCTTTTCTGGCCTTGGAGTGCGTGAGGCTGTGCTCCTTATTGATTTCTGCTTGGTGACTGAGGTTACTCACAAGGCCACCAGCTCTTCTTGGGCATCGATTCTCAGCCTCTTCTTGTTTATCATGCTAGGTGTGTATGGTCAGGTTGAGGCTCATTGCCTCTAGTCATATGTACATGGAAACACAACTTTGGAGGTGGTTTTTGTGCCCTATTGTTAGCATTTGGGTTTTTTCTCCCAAAGTGGTACCCAGCAAAAGAAGAATGGGATCTTCTTAAAGTCAGAGAGGGTGTCTTATTCATTGATGCAACTCCAACACCTAGTACTGCTCATGGCACACTGGTTAGAAACTGTGTTTTCTAAGTATTTGATGACTTAAAATAGATGTGTTTGAATCACTGAGGTTTTAAGTATTTTGGATAGCTGACCTCTCTTCTTCCCTCCCTTTCTTTCTCTGAGTTTACTGAGCGCTTCTTGTTCTCAGATACGCTGCGGGCACCAAGACTACCAAGAAAGGAGATCAGCATCTCCTGACCTCCTCTCTCACATTAGACATTGGTTGCTTTTACACATGTCCTCTTATCTAATGGTCACAATACACTATACAGTAGATTGTATATTCCTCATTTTTAAAGATGAAGATATAAATTCCAGAAAGATTATAGCTAAGATCGACATTAGGTCAGCCTGTGTATACACATTCATTTATCCCTGGGGTTCCTGAATGCTGCTGAGCAGCAGAATCTCCTGGGAAGTTTGGTGAAGATTCAGTTTCTGGGGACCCTTCCTGGACCCAGAGTCTGTGCAGAATCTTTAGGGACCCTAACTGCTGAGAGGTTTATGATGTATCCCTCATAGATAAGTCATTATTTTTGAAAATAAAATTATAAAGTAGGTATAAAGAGGCCCTATAAAGTTCTTAACTTTTCTTGGATGACTAATGCATAACTTAAGAAAGATTACATATCAATTTATCTTTAAATTTCATACTCTTGCATGTACTCTCTCTCTCTTTTTCCTTTACTCCTTTTGCTTTCCTTGTGCCTTACCCCATAGTCTGACTATTGGATAACTCAGCAATTCCCAGACCATGGGATTCTGATGCACAACGGTGGAGCAGTTCACTAAATATTTTGGGTTCTATGCACTTCTAGGCACTAAACATTTGCCATGGGACATGTTCTGGCCAAGGAGTTTTAAGCTGAAGTCATGTGTGTTGCTTCCAAGCCAGAGTATTTAATTTCTGTGTAAGAACCTCCCAAACCCCTTGGCAACAGCAATCCCAGATAAGGGCAGTTTTGTTAGCCTAGATTCCTGAGTATTACAGTAAGCTGCACCCACCTCCTCTGACCTGCACTGGACATGTAATATGAGTTAAATTAACTTTTGTTGTCTTTAAGCTACTGAGATATGGGATCGTTTGTTATCCCAGCAAGACCTGTGGTAGCCATGTGTGGAAACTACCATTCTATATTATACAAGACACTTGAAAGTGAGTTTTAAAGGCTGAGTAGTATTTTACCAGGCAGATAGGGAGGAAAAAGGATATCAGCCAGAGGAAATGCAGATGTACTTTGACACCTTTATTTATCAAATTCTTAATTTTTGTCATTTTAGAGGATTGTGTAGAAGCTGAAAAAATAATTTTAGTAGGGAGCATGAATTCTCAGCTGGGGATATCATAAGGTCCATCAAAGGCATTTGGGTATGACAGAAAATAGGCTGGAGAGAGGGCACAATGTGATGGTGAAATGCAGGTGAGTTGTTTATTATACCTAGAACATTAACTAAATGTGGGGAAGTGGTGGAAAATGAAGCAATTTAAGTTGATAGTGGCCTAGAATACAGCCACTATGGAAAAGAGTACAGAGATGCCTCAAAAAATTAAAAATAGAACTACTGCATGACCTAGCAATTCCACTCCTAGGTATTTATCTGAAGAAAATAAAAACACTGAGTTGAGTGGATATATGCATGGCTGTGTTCATTACAGCATTATTTACCGTTGCTAAGATATGGAAGCAACCTAAATGTCCATCAGTGAATGAATGGAGAAAGAAGATGTGGTGTAATATATATATACACACACACACAAAATGGAATATTATTCAGCCATTTAAAAAGAACGAAATCTTGCTATTTGCAACAACACGGACCTTGAAGACATTGTGCTAAGTGAAATAAGTCAGACAAAGATGAATACCGTATGATCGCACTAATTTGTGGAATATTAACGAAAGAAGAAAGCAAGCTCATTGGTGGTTGCAGAGATGGGAGATGGGCAAAATGGGTGAAGGGAGTCAAAGGTACAAACTTCCAGTTATAAATTAAATACGTCATGGAGACGTAATGTACAGCATGGTGACTGTAGCTAACACTTGTATTGCATATTGTAAAGTTGCCGAGAAAGTAAATCTTAAAAGTTCTCATCACCAGAAAACATTTTTTTGTTAACTATATATGGTGATGGATGTTAGCTAGACTTACTTTGGTGATCATTTTGAAATACACGCAGACGTTGAATTACGATGCTGTACATCTGAAACTAAAATAATGTTGTATTTTAATTGCACCTCAATTTTAAAAGTGTAAAAGAAACAAAATAAAAACCAGTGCCTAGGAGGCATCCCTCTTCTTCTGAGCAGAGCAGTGCCACGTTAGGCCTATTGTCTTAATTTTGCGAATAGTTGGCAAAAATCATCAGACCTTTGACAAACTCAGTTAAGCTTAAGACGTTTGACTTGGCCCTATTCCTATTTCTCTCACCTCTGGTTTCCCTTAATGGTAAGCTAATCAAATGTAGGTATGTGTTAGATTCAGAGTTTCTAGCCAGAAAATTTCCCCGTGAAAAAGCAAGGAAATAAGAATCCAGTAATGGTGTATAAGTGTGCTCGTTGTATGATTAGATTTCTTTGATATACAAATAGCAGGAATCCAAACCCAAAATGGCTTAAGCAGACAACATTTATGGACTGAAATAACTGAAAGTAGTCTTCGGGCAAGGATGGATCCGGGGCTCCAACAATCTCACCAGGACTCTGTCTCTTTATCTCTGGCTTCTGTTGGTTTTATTTACAGGCAAATCTATTCTACTGCTACCCTCAGCTTCAAGCTTGCTTGCTAACTAGGTAATCCGGGTCATTTTAGCAAGAATCATAGAGTTGAGTCTAATTAGTCTGGTTTAGGTCCAGTACTTGGCCCTGAACCACTCATGGTATCCTTGAAACTATAACATACTGATTAGCCAGTCCTAGGGTACAGCGTGGAAAGTGACAGCAAAGGTCATCTCTACTCAGTCTACATGGAGAGGAGAGGTGGTTCCTTAAAGGAAACTCAAGGTGTTATATCAGAAGAAATGGGGGATAGATTTTGGGTAGGAAAAGACAATAGCTATCCTCTACTGTGATGTCTTTCAAGTTTGCTGATGAGGTTGCTGTAAAAATGATGGTATGGTTGATAATGATTCCTCAGAGAAAGCCCTGAACTGAGATTTAGGAGAACTGGATTTAAATCCCCAGTTTCTACTCTCTGGCTGTGTGATCCAATCTCTGTGTACCTTAGTTGCCTTACCTGTTGAGTGGATGAAATGATACTCTGCACGATGTTGCTATGCAGGCAGTAAGATAGGATATTGCCCACGTGGTATCTTTAGAGATTGTCCAGCCCCTTCATTCTGCAGGTGAAGAGGGTTAAATGACTTGATCAAGGTTGTATAGTCACTAAAGGCAGAATCAGAAGTGGAGTCTCTGTCTCTCAATGTTAAAGCCATGATTTTAGTAACAGTTGTGAAAGCACTCGGGAAGATTTTAAAAATTATGTGTATGTGATTTGCTCTTTCTAAAAAGTTGTTTGTATGTGGAATTCTTGTTAATGAAATAATTTTAAAAGGCAGAGCTTACTAATTTAAAGGATTTCTATAGTTAATCATTTAGAATCTTCTTGTTAAGTGAAAAAAACCTCCACCCAATTTACCTTTGTTTTGGTAAGTATTATATTTTTTTACATACCACCTTTACTTCGAGTAAGGTCAGATCTGCTAATTCTGTTATTTTAAGATGACATCTTGATTTTCATTGTTTTTAGCATAACGTAGTGGGGAGAGAACAATCTTAGGCAGCAGAAAGACTGGCTGCAATTCTGCCTTAGCTCCTATTAAGCTTTGTGACAGGGGCAAGTTACGGAGCTGCTGGTCTTCATCCTTTGTGGTGTGTATTATTGCCCACGGTAGCATTCGAAGCTATTCAATTCCCACCCCACCTGCACCTTCTTAAAACACACTCTCTACTGTGGCGCAACATTCTGGAATTCTTGCTCCCTCTCAGCTCACTTCCATTCTTCAGCTGTTAAGCGATGGAGATGGAGCTCCGCAAGGCTTGATCCTAGACATTGTCTCTGCTCACTCCCTGTTCCTTGTCACTGCCCCACCCATCTACATCGGTGCTTCGCTTAGCTCTGATGGATGATTGACTAACACCTTTATACTGGACCCCCAGCCGAGACCTCTCATCTAAACTCCATGCCTTCGAGTCTGATTGCGTATTTGACAGCTACTTAGATGTCTCGAAGGCACCTCAAATGCAGTGTGGCCAAAACAGATGTCCCATGTTCCTCTGGAACACCTGCTCTTCTCCTAGTACTTCCTCTATCTGTGAGTGATAGCACCAACCATCTTGTTACACAAGGCACAGATTTATGAGGCATCCTTAATGTTTTCCTTTCCTTCATCCCAGTATCCAATCCATCGTCAAGTTTGCTTGATTTTATGTCCTGAGTATCTTATCAGTCCATCCGTTTCCATCCACATTCCCTGCCTCCCTTTAGTCGCAGCTTTCCTTGTGTCTTATCTCCACTGTGGCAGTGGCTTCTTAATTTCCTTCCTTCTGGCTCTTTCCAGCGGGTTTTGCATGCTGCACAGAGAGCCATCTTCTCAAAATGCAAAACGTATCATGCCATCCCCCTTGCCATAGTGCATGGATTCCCACTGCTTTAAGGAAAAAGATGCACCCTTATCATGGGCCATAACGCCCTTTAGGATCTCTCTTCTGGTCTCACTTTGCACCATGCTCCATCTTTCTATTCACATGAGCAGTCTCTCACTAACAGCCTGTAGCATCCTTTCCCCATTCCTTGTAACTTCTCCTTTGTTATCTTCTACCTTTTCTTCAGATCTCAGATCAATTACTTCTCAGGTGACTTCACCATCAGGGTCAAATTTTCAATATACACTCTCTTAGGACCATATATATCTCCTTTTTGTGCACCCTCACAATGCTAATTTTATGTTTGCATAATTTCTGGATTCTTCCAGTGATTTTTCCCTTGAACATTATATCCCTAGCACCTAAAAAAGTGTTGGACATATTAGGTGAGTAAAAAATATTCGACCCTCTTACTTTCACCCACTTTTTGTGAAAATGCATGACCTCTGAAGCCAGACAGATCTGAATTTGTATACTGGGTTTGCTTCTTACTTGTTACCTGACTTGAGTGAATGACTTGAGTTCTCTGGGTTCTCGGTTCCCTCATCTGCAATGTGTGCTAGTAATTCTACTGTATACGTTGGAATCAGATGAGATAACATAGTAACCCACCCAGTAGGGGGCCTTATGCATGGTAGAAACTAAGAAAATGTTCATTCCCTTTCTTCTCCCCTCCAGTACTCCTTAGAATATAATAGGTTATTTTTTACAAATGTCGCGATGCTCTTCTCTTTACATTTTTCTGATCTTTACAGCCATCTCCTTTTTTCGCCTGGGCTGGGAATCTGCATGACTCCTACTGGATTCTGTTCAGTTCATTAGTGATGAGTCATCACCATCTCGTGTCCTCTCAGTGGTCCATGCAGAATCACATGGCACCTTAATAGCCAACATTTATGATGATGGGCCGTTTGTAGGGAGATGGGAGTAATTTGCTTAGGTTCAAAGGTACATTAACTCGCTTTGGTCACTCAGACTCAAGGATTAAATTTTTTCCGAGTCCCCAAATGGCATCTCTACTTGGGTCGTCTTTGATTTCAAACCCGATTTCAATAAATTTTAAAAAATCCATGTTGTACTGGCCGAATTATTGGTTCCCTCCCAGTTATGTTGATTCCCTCAAGGATCTGGGTTGATTAGGTCAGCTCTGTTTGCTGAAAAAATTAGTAATGTAACTTTTTGATCTGATTTACCTGGTCAGCTCACCAGAATGATCAAACTAGTTGTCTTGAGTACCTGTGAACAAGAGGAATGGATGTGCCATTAGGATGATGAGGTCAAATAAAGTTACTCTTCGTTAGGTATATCCTGCTTTGTTCCATAAAATGTTTGAGGTCGCTTACAAGAATATAAATGAACGGTAAAATCATAGAAATAAATGTAAAATGAAAATCCCACTAGACAATGAAATCATGGCTAGACTAGAAATATAGAAGGAAATTTTATACCTGAATTTGTTGGCAATAAGCCTTATATAATTACTAAAACTGGGCTGCACATATTTTGCTGAGCAAAAGAGGAACCCTGATTAGTTGCAAGATTCACACTGTAACAAAAATTAGGGCATTTCAATGGAAGAAGGAGCCTTTGGATTCAGGGCCAGGCTACTGCTGTCTTGTGAGGCTTTGCTTAGGAACTTTCACCCCTTTGATCTCTGTTTTCTTCTTTGTCATGAGGCAGTTGGACTCAGATTCAGAAGTCACACTCTGGCATCCTAGGTGCCATATTTGGCCTACAGATGTTTCTCTCTGGCTTACAGGGCACTTTGGAGACTTTATTTGATGCCTCTTGACAAGGTTTGCAGGCCTCCAGTTTGCCACATTCCTCTTCACTCCCTCTTGTGATACACCTGGTTCTCTTCTCTGGAAGCCAGGAAGCCCCCGCCAGAAAGCAGACCAGGGGACGCCTCAGGCTAGTCTCGAAAGACTGGATGTTTGATCAGGACTTTTCAGGGTCCCAGGACCCTCCTTTCCCATTCTGCCGTTTTACAGTCCTGTCCCAGGTCCACTTCTCTCCCCAGACATTGACTGTCCATGTTCCAGATGGGCATGAGAGGGAGATTGTCTGGAAAGATGGCCCTTGTCAGCTGGCCACTCTCACCTTCACCCCTAATTTGAAGATGCTTATCCTGTCAGTCTCCTATCTCCTCATGAGCTCTGGACACCTTCTCAAGGACCCCGAAGGATCGGGTTTTACCAGGTGCTACTGGCTCATGAACTTCATCCTGCATCAGAATCACCTGGAGTCAGATGGCCAGGCCCCATCCCCAGAGTTTCTGATTCATTACGTCTGGGGTAGGGCTTGGTAATTTGATATTTTGACATGTTCCCAGATGATGCAGCATCCTTCCTCATTCCGGATGGCAAAAATATGCTTTGAGAACCACTGTTCTATACATTGGGGCACCTTTTTACCTTCTTAAGTCCACATCAATAAAATAAATGGCTGTAGACATCATGTATGCCTTACCCTGCAATGATGGGAAGTTATCTCCATCTCTAAGAGAATCAGAGAACAAAGTTGTGGCCAGGTGGCTCTTCTTTTCTTTCCCCTCAATTTTATAACCTTCACTTACATAACATTATGTAAGATATCATGTAAATAAACTTCAAAAATTACAAAATTTGTAATTTTGTTATTTTTCAACTGGATTGAAGGGTTAAGTATTTTAAAGAATTAATCCAGAAGAAAGCTACTGAACATATAATGCAATATTTGCCTAGTACAAACTCTGGCATATGGAAGGCAATAATCAAAATGGCTTTTTTAATAGATAAGAAAGAAACCACACAGGGCTGAAACATTGCCTAATTCTGATGAAAAAGGCCAAAGCCATTTTAATTAGATTTTGCTCTAGATACATCCTACTTAATTTATTATTCTCCCTTTGCAACTCTCCTCAACTAATTTGAGCTCAGTTGTTATGAACTAGTAAAAATCTGTATGGTGTCGGCTCTGGAGCCAGACTGCCCAGGTTTAAATCCCTTCTCTACCACTTACCAGCTGTAGATACGGAGCAAGTTACCTAACTTCTTTGTGCGTTATTTTAACTCATGTGGATAATGGGGATAATAATAGCTCTTACATCATACCATTGCTCTAAGGATAAAATGAGTTAATATATGTAAAGGGTTTGGAACGATTCTTCACACATATGTATGTCGATGGTATAATGGTATTCTTGCCTTCTCCAGGGCATGGTATATTTTGTGGAGATTACTTCTCGATTTTGATACATTGTTTTCCACTTAATAAAAGAGAAAACTAAAGCACAAAAAAGACTGGAATTTGTCTGTGTTTACAGAGACTAGTTACCATCCCCAGCTCAGCCTCCTGGGTTGACCTGCACTTACACCTTCCATCAGGGAAGGTAAATGTGATGTGGTGTTTTCACTCCGCTACTTGGTAGTTGGAATCTCCTGTTGTTTCAAGAAATACCATTTCCTTGATTTAATAAATTCCCCTTGCTTTTCCTGCTATTTTATCACATAGGGATGGACTGCACTTCAGACTTAAGATTCCTTCTTCTGAGCAGACGTTACACTAGTCATCTGAGTCAGAATTGATCCACCTATCATGGTAAATAATAGCTGTGAACGTAATCCAGAAGCCCTATTATCCTCTGCTTGTAGATAATAATGGCAACATCTTATGCTCATAATACTTCGATGGGTTTTCCAAAGCTTTTTCCTCAGGGAGGGTTGTTATTTTTTCAGCTTGCTACCACACAAAGATTTGGAATCCGACAGGCCTGAGCTCTTCAGCTGCCTCCCCAACTAGCTAACTGTTTAGCTTCAGGCAAAGTGCTTAACCTCTCTGAGCCTCAGTTTTTCCACCTTCACGGTGTTGAAGTATCTCAAAGTTGAGCCACTGGCCTGCACTCTTCCAGCCAACCAGTCTCAGAGCTGGGTATAAATCCAGGTCTGTGCGACACAGAATGCTCTCTTATTTATTGTTTTTTTTTTTTTTTTTCTCCCCCCTGTAATTGCTTAAGAGCAAGATGGTTTGTGCTTGCTGGTCCTGAGCCTCTGTGGGATGAAGGAGCCTGGGGCTCTTGACCAGTAGCTCTCGTTCCAGCAGTTTGATTGTAGCTGATAAGCTTAGGTGGGCCCCTCCCTCTGGGTAAGGCATCTTCCCAACTCTGGGCTGGAAAATCAAGCCTGTTCACTCACTCAATACAAAAAGGGTGATGGATACAAACCAGGCCTGGCCATTGAAACTTTTTTATTGTTTTGATTTCTCCACTTTGCTCTTGTCATCCTCTCTGTTCCACTGCCTTAGTTTCTTGACATTGACCTCCTTTCTAGTCCTCGAACTCATCTAGAATCACATAGCAGACTTTGAGGTTGGTCTGCTGAATGGTCTGAAGTCAGTTGGGGTATAAAGCAAGAAGCAGCTTTATTTGTCTTCAGTCACTGCCATCAGTTGTTTCCTTAACAACATCCTGGGCTGATTCTACCACTTTCTAGTGACCTCTGTGTATAAAAAGTCCAGTCTAGTTTGAGACTTCCGTTTCATATCCAATTTAATGCTCATCTTTTCCCTTCCCTTTGAGCACTGCCCAAGCTTTGGCCTGAAGGCTTCAGTGGGGATGGAGTGTAATCCAGGTTTTCATTCTGCCTCTTCCTGGGTAGCCAAATACTCATCCTTTCATGCGTCAGTGTGTAAAGTCTGTGGCAGGTCCTGTGGGAACTCCTGTGGCACCTCCTGTGGCATGTGTCCTGAACATGGACATTGACTCTGGCCTGGCCTTTCATATCTAACCACCCCTCCTTTTATTTCCCTTTCTCAACAAGGTACTCCAACAGCCCCTTGCTGCTGGGATCTCCTTATTCAAATGGCAGTTCTTCTGGATATTGACCTGGAAAAATAGCTCGAATTCTGGTTAGCCTTCAGTGTTCACTTGACACGTAGGAGACACGCATTCTCGACATGCCAATACCAGGGGTGCAGGCCACTGCTCTGCAAACCTCTCTTTCTGTTGGCCACTTCTCTCTAATACTCTTTTCCTTCTGTTCTGACGCAGAGAAGATCAGTAGGTTCATTGCCTAAGCAGATATCCATCCGGCTAAATAGCATCTCAGTTTCTCCTTGCTGACACCCCCAGTCCTTTGGAACCATCCTTCTGTGACCAAGTCATTCCTCCCAAGCTAGTGACTCTTGGCATATTATCCTGTCTCCCTGCTCCATAATCTTCTGCTTGTGTAGACAGGGGACGGGAACGGAGTTACAGTGCTTTGGTTAGCAGAGCCTGCTGAAGGTATCGGGCACTCAGTTGCTTTTAACTCGCTTTAGAATTTGGTACTTGACTCCTTTCTGTCCTCAGCTTTGAGACCGAGTCTGGCCCTCAGGAGAAGCCCTGGTCAGCATCCGATGACACTCGCTTCTCTGTGTCTTGACCCCAGCAGCTTCCCTGGCCATGCCCTGTGGCTTTCTTGTGGTGCTTCCTACTCCTGGGTTTCTCAGCTCCCTATTTTCCTGACTAGCCCCAATCCCTGAAAACCAACTGTGGTGTTTGCCTAGAAGATCCAGCTTTGTCAGATGTGTTCCAGCTCCTAGGTGAGGAGATTATCCAAAGGAACTATCCAGGGAGGGTCAGAGTGGCCACCATGGCCTGGTGAGAAAGCGTGGAGCCATAGGCCATCACCAGGGAGGGGAAGTTTGCCTACTGAGGGCACACATGCCCAAGACTGTCTTTCCCCTGTCTCGTTACTTCCATCTCTGATACCAACATTTCTGGCAACAAATGATTTTGTTGTAGTATGTTGTCTTTGTTCCTGTAGCTCTGTGGGCTGGGCTGACTGCAGAAACCCACCATTTAACTGCTACTGAGATTTCTAAGGTGTATTTTCAACAAGGGAAAGTCATGAATCTTTATTTTCTAAACTTCATATACATGCTCTCATTTAATTTTCCCAATGACTTGTTTGTGGTAGGTGACCTTATTCCCATTTTAAAGAGGTGTACACTGAGGCCCTGAGAGACATACATCACATGCCCAGTCTGGCTAGAGCCTGCGCTGGAGTTAAAAATCCAGAAAGGTCTGATTCCAAAACCCTTAGCTCTTTCCCCTACATAACAATGAAAAGATAGCTGAGGAGGCATTCCAGGCCAGGCCAGCACACTGACACCTCCCTTGGGTTGGTTGTTTACATAAACTGCCACAGGTTTCAGTAACGACCTCCTGACGCTGATGCTGACCTCTTGGGAGGACATGCCTGGCCAGTTCTTGGCCTGAGGAGTGGCTGCCCTTGAACCGGAACCTGCTCTGGGGACCATGCTTGCTAGGCCACACTAGCATCCTATTCTCCAGGCTTATCGTTATGCACATTCCTAGCAGCAGCAGAGAAAGTTAATTTGGCAGAAGGAAATTAAACTCGTCTCTTATTCTTCATTCCCCCAGAAGTATTGTACTTGAGGAATATCACATCCCCAAGGTGAGAGGTATTGTGCAAAAAGGCACAGCAACCCCTCTCCTTCCTTTGTTCCTTCAAAGCCTGTGTAGGGTGAAGGCAAAAAATGTGGAAAATATTTTTATTTACCCCAATAACATTTTTAGGAAGACAAAGATATTTACATGCAAGGTCAATAATTCAGAGTTGCAGGCTGCTGAATTTGTAACTAAGAACAGTTCCTGGGGTAGCTCTGTAAACAGGGCTTTGCAGATGAGGAGTCTGGGCAGGAGACTGTTTCTATTTAAATGTGATCTCCATCACCGCACGCGTGCCTGACAAATAAGACTGGGTTTCTGTATTTCTTGCTTCGTCTGTGATTTTAATTTCTGGCCTTGCCTTTAAATTGGAGTCTTTACATATTTCGTTGCTGTCCAGGGTGCTGGAGGCTAGGGTTTGCAGTCTGCAGTACTTTCTGGAAATTTCAATCTTTGGAAACTTTGGCTCAACCTGAACATCTTATAGATTAAGAAGGGTGATCCAAAGAGATTGAGAACCTGGGTTTTAGTTGTAGTTTCTGTCACTTACAAGTCAGTGGCTTCTCTATCCTGGGGTGGGTCAAGGTCAGGTGAATAGTGGTTGGTAACAGCCTGGAGCAGAACCTCTGTCTTCTGATCAAGTCTTGACCTCTTGCCACTGGATCAGAATGACTGCTATTCCCCCAGCCTGAAGTATCATTTTTGACCACTTACTAGAAACTTTGAGTTTGATGGTGCTCATCACTGCCTTGCTGTGCTTACAGCTTTTAGTGAAGCGGGTGTCTCTCTGCCTAGAATGCCCTCCTCTTGCTTGTGTGCCTGGCAGACTCTTACATAATATTCCTGGCTGCATCGAGACACTACTTCCAGGAAGCCTTCCTTGACTTCCCCCAGGCAGACTTCGATATTCTCTCTGCTCTGTTTCCGTTTTACATGTTCTATTCATTACAATTCCGCTTATTGCGTGACTGATGAGTGACACGTTATTCCCTGCAGTGCTTTTCCAGGGCAGGCGCTAGCCTAGGGTTGGTGTGCCATACCTGTCCGTTGACTAAGCGAACACACAGCAACACTGGGCTGTGGTAGGTCTGTTGGTGAGACTTTTGCTGCAGCAAGCAGGGAGGTTGCCGTCACTTCTCACTTAGACAAGGCAAAAGTGGCCCACTTTTGGCTAGTGTCCATTAGCTTGGCCAGCAAACAGAATCTTAATGAATATATTTAAATGTGCTTTTTTGTTGCGAAAGAAAGAAAGAATATATCTGGTCTCTGCCCCCATCCCCTTTCCTGGCACTGTTGGCACAAAGCTCCTAGAACCCCTGGAAACATCTGAAGTGATACAGGTCTTTTTTATGCTAATGAGATGACTGGCGCCTGGGGGTAGGGACTGGTTGCCAGGGGAACTAGTCCTGTGATTAGAGAGTTAGCCCTACCCCTGACCTCTAGAGAGGGAAGAGGGGCTGGAGGTTGAAGCCCCCATAAAAAACCCTAACCTAAGGGGTTCAGAGACCTTCTGGGTTGGTGAACAAGAATATATCCTTGTGCCAGGAGAGTAGCACACTCCAAACTCCACAGGGACAGAAGCTCCTGTGCTCAGAACCCTTCCAGACCTCACTGTATGTATCTCTTCATTGGACTGTTCATATGTATCCTTTAAAATAGCCCTTGTAATACATCATTAATAGTGAAAGGTAAAGTGCTTTCCTGAGTTCTGTGAGCTGTTGTAGCAAATAATAGAAATTGAGGCAGGAGTCATGGGAAACCAGTCAGAAGTCCGGTGACCCAGATTTGCAACTGGCATCTGAAGTTGGGGCGGTCTTTTGGGACTGGGCCCTTAACTTGTGGGACCTGACACTACTTCTGGGTGGATAGTGGCAGAATTGAATTGAATTGTAGGACACCCAGCTGGTGTTTATTTATTTATTTTTTTTAGGACTTTATTTAATGAAAAAATTTTTGACCACGTGGGGTCTTTGTTGCTGCGCACGGGGGGCTTTCTCTAGCTGCACCTAGCAGGGGCTACTCTTCGTTGCGGTGCGCAGGCTTCTCATTGTGGTGGCTTCTCTTGTTGCAGAGCACGAGCTCTAAGTGTGCGGGCTTCAGTAGTTGTGGCACGCAGGCTTCAGTAGTTGTGGCACGCGGGCTCTAGAGCGCAGGCTCAGTAGTTGTGGCGCATGGGCTTAGTTGCTCCGCGGCATGTGGGATCTTCCCAGACCAGGGATCGAACCCTTGTCCCCTGCATTGGCAGGTGGATTCTTAACCACTGTGCCACCAGGGAAGTCCCCCAGCTGGTGTTTAGAGAGTCAGTTGTTGTGGAAATAATCCCACACATCTGGAGTCGGAAGTATTTTGTGAGCAGAGGGGTTTTCCTTTAGTAAGAGTTTCTCTTTTAGCATCACCATTCTGTATCCTCAATGAAATTTGATAGCAAAATAAATGTGATTTCTGTATTCTTCCATATCTTCAAAGACAATAATGTAAAGATAAATTGGGATCATCATATATCCCTATCTAGTTTAATGTGCTAGTTAATTAAACCAACTTCTGAGGAATCTAACTTACTTTTATTTTTTGCAGCATATACAGATTTGGGGGTGTCATATTTTGTAGCTATTAAGTCATTGTTGTTTAGGATTTGGATGTTGGATTTGGAGACACATACACCCGTTTTCCCCACGTATAGCACACTATCAAAAACAATCATGATATGAACTTAGCAGGCCAATTTTGAAATAAGTACTGAGCGTTGTCATGAAAAAACATGAAGATTCCCTGAGCCACCAAATGCTGCAATAAAGGAAATATGATGAAACCTATGTGAAATCTAACAGTTAGAAATAGCTACAGTGCATCAATGCCTGTACAGGCTCACAACAGCATGACTGTTTTTATGATCCAATGTATTGTTCACTGTGAACAGAGAGCCATCAGCTAAAAGCTATGCTTTCTGGACATTCACAATTAAAAGTAAGAAAGGACAGCAACAGCATTGGTGATGAACAGAAAGGTTTTTTTACATTGAAAATGTAAAACCAAGCAGTGGAAACTTATGAGGAAAATGTAAATTATACATGTCCCCAAAGTGGTAAAGAAATATTTATACTCATTCTTGTAGTAGGTAGATTGTCCACATTTTCCAAATCTGCCATTATACTTACAAGTGAATTAGTTTAAATTTTATATTACAAGTGCCAGGCCTTAGAAGAGCTAAACTAGAATTATTCGTTGTCCCCTGGAGTTACTCTAGTAATTTTGGTGTAATACCCTGCTGAGATTTATATGAAAATGAATTTTAATTTCTAATAAAGTAACCATATGCTTTGGAGGATGTTGCAATAAAGTGTCATAAATAATTATTGTTTCTAACAAAGTCAACCTTGCGACAATCACATCTTTTAACAACTACATTAGACGTGGATTTTAGCCATCTCCATATTTCCACCACACTTTCCTTGAAATCTCAACAGGAGGGGTAGCCTGGTGGAAACCTTTTTCTTTCTCCTTTCTCCTCACTTACATAATGTTATTTTATTTTAGAACTGCAAGTGCCTCAAAGGAGACAGGTCTCCCACAGACTTAATGTTTTTTTTTTTTCTCTCTTAATTTGTTGTTTTTCCCTTACTGCTTTTAATATGTTTTCTTTGTATTTAATTTTTGATAGTTTGATTAATATGTGTCTTGGCATGTTTCTCCTTGGATTTATCCTGTATGGGACTCTCTGTGCTTCCTGGACTTGATTAACTATTTCCTTTCCCATATTAGGGAAGTTTTCAACTATAATCCCTTCAACTATTTTCTCAGTCCCTTTCTTTTTCTCTTCTTCTTCTGGGACCCCTATAATTCGAATGCTGGTGCGTTTAATGTTGTCCCAGAGGTCTCTGAGACTGTCCTCAGTTCTGTTCATTCTTTTTACTTTATTCTGCTCTGCAGTAGTTATTTCCACTATTTTATCTTCCAGGTCACTTATCTGTTCTTCTGCCTCAGTTATTCTGCTATTGATCCCTTCTAGAGTATTTTTAATTTCATTTATTGTGTTGTTCATCATTGCTTGTTTCCTCTTTAGTTCTTCTAGGTCCTTGTTAAATGTTTCTTGCATTTTCTCTATTCTATTTCCAAGATTTTGGATCATCTTTACTATCGTTATTCTGAATTCTTTTTCAGGTAGACTGCCTATTTCCTCTTCATTTGTTAGGTCTGGTGGGTTTTTACCTTGCTCCTTCATCTACTGTGTGTTTTTCTGTCTTCTCATTTTGCTTATCTTACTGTGTTTGGGGTCTCCTTTTTGCAGGCTGCAGGTTTGTAGTTCCCGTTGTTTTTGGTGTCTGTCCCCAGTGGCTAAGGTTGGTTCAGTGGGTTGTGTAGGCTTCCTGGTGGAGGGGACTAGTGCCTGTGTTCTGGTGGATGAGGCTGGATCTTGTCTTTCTGGTGGGCAGGTCCACGTCTGGTGGTGTGTTTTGGGGTGTCTGTGACCTTATTATGATTTTAGGCAGCCTCTCTGCTAATGGGTGGGGCTGTGTTCCTGTCTTGCTAGTTGTTTGGCATAGGGTGTCCAGCACTGTAGCTTGCTGGTCGTTGGGTGAAGCTGGGTCTTGGTGTTGAGATGGAGATCTCTGGGAGATTTTCGCCGTTTGATATTACGTGGAGCTGGGAGGTCTCTTGTGGACCAGTGTCCTGAATTTGGCTCTCCCACCTCAGAGGCACAGCACTGACTCCTGGCTGGAGCACCAAGAGCCTTTCATCCACACAGCTCAGAATAAAAGGGAGAAAAAGTAGAAAGAAAGAAGGAAAGAGGATAAAATAAAATAAAGTAAGATAAAATAAAGTTATTAAAATAAAAAATAATTGTTATGAAAAAATTTTAAAAAACGGACGGACAGAATCCTAGGACAATGGTGAAAGCAAAGCTATACAGACAAAATCTCACACAGAAGCATACACATACACACTCACAAAAATAGGAAAAGGGGAAAAAATAATCTATCTTGCTCCCAAAGTCCACCTCCTAAATTTGGGATGAGTCGTTGTCTATTCATGTATTCCACAGGTGCAGGTACATCAAGTTGATTGTGGAGCTTTAATCCGCTGCTCCTGAGGCTGCTGGGAGAGATTGCCCTTTCTCTTCTTTGTTCTCACAGCTCCCAGGGGCTCAGCTTTGGATTTGGCCCCACCTCTGCGTGTAGGTCCCCGAAGGGCGTCTGTTCTTCGCTCAGACAGGACGGGGTTAAAGGAGCCGCTGATTCGGAGGCTCTGGCTCACTCAGGCCGGGGGGGAGGGAGGGGCATGGAGTGCGGGGCGGGCCTGCGGCGGCAGAGGCCGCCGTGACGTTGCACCAACCTGAGGCGCGCCGTGCGTTCTTCCGGGGAAGTTGTCCCTGGATCCCGGGACCCTGGCCGTGGCGGGCTGCACAGGCTCCCCGGAAGGGGGGTGTGGATAGTGACTTGTGCTCGCACACAGGCTTCTTGGTGGCGGCAGCAGCAGCCTTAGCGTCTCATGCCCGTCTCTGGGGTCCGTGCTTTTAGCCGCGGCTCGCGCCCGTCTCTGGAGCTCCTTCAAGCAGCGCTCTTAATCCCCTCTCCTCTCGCACCAGGAAACAAAGAGGGAAGAAAAAGCCTCTTGCCTCTTTGGCAGGTCCAGACTTTTCCCCGGACTCCCTCCTGGCTAGCCGCGGTGCACCAACGCCCTGCAGGCTGTGTTCATGCCGCCAACCCCAGTTCTCTCCCGGGGATCCGACCGAAGCCCGAGCCTCAGCTCCCAGCCCCCACCCGCCCCGGCGGGTGAGCAGACAAGCCTCTCGGGCTGGTGAGTGCTGGTCGGCACCGATCCTCTGTGCGGGAATCTCTCCGCTTTGTCCTCCGCACCCCTGTTGCTGCGCTCTCCTCCGCGGCTCCGAAGCTTACCCCGCGCCGGCTTCCTGTCTCCGACAGTGAAGGGTCTTCTAGTATGTGGAAACCTTTTCTCCTTCACAGCTCCCTCCCACTGGTGCCGGTCCCGTCCCTATTCTTTGTCTCTGTTTTTTCTTTTTCCCTACCCAGGTACGTGGGGAGTTTCTTGCCTTTTGGGAGGTCTGAGGTCTTCTGCCAGCCTTCAGTAGGTGTTCTGTAGGAGCTGTTCCACGTGTAGATGTATTTCTGGTGTATCTGTGGGGAGGAAGGTGATCTCTGCGTCTTACTCTTCTGCCATCTTCTCCTGGTCCTTTCTCTTTTAGTTGCTGCAAAGAAAATGGATCACCTTAGGTTGCAGTGTGCATGATTTGTCCAGAGGAATTAACTTGGCTCATCCTTTTCCTGTGATTAATAGTTATTAATTTTGGTAACTGTGAACAACTGAGTCAGAGGGAACAACAACAACAAAAAAACCAGCTTCCATTTATAGTTTCACTTTCCACATCTCAGAAGAGCTCAGTGGTTCCATTTCTTATCTCCTTTCTTCCTTTTGTTTTCCCTTCACCAGGCTTTCTTTGCCTTACTTTACTCAGTGTCAATCAGTAAGTCAATTAGCACATATTTATGTGCTGCCCTGGTTCATGATGGGTAGTGTGGGGCACTGAAAGAGGAGTAAGACAGGATTTTTATCTTCTGTAAATCACCTCCTTACAGCTAATCAGGCTACCCGGCATGCTACTGAATTTAAGTGGAGGAGGAATTCAGAGAAATGTTAGGTCAGTGGGGGCTGAACTAGACAGGGGTTTCATGAAGAGGGTGGGAGCTGAAGAATGAATAGGATTTGGATGGAAGGATGGAGGAAAGGAAACATTTTATGCTCATTCCACAAAAGTTTATTTTTAAATATTTTAATACTCAGGTATCAGGTATATTAATACTCAGAAATCAGTACCCTACAATTCAGTATATAAGAATTTATTTTCTTCAGCCTGATCTAATTCCCTTGCCTTCTTCTCAATAAAAGAAGTGGGGAAGTGTCCAATTAGCGGTACTTGGGTCTCTCTTAGTTTGAAACTCTTATTTGGATGAACTCAGTCTCATTTAGGTAAGCCTAAGTGTTAAGTCTGTTCAAAGTTTCAAGCTTACTCACAGCTTTTGGAGATTTCCCCTTTCCCTTCGTTTTCTCAAGATGATACTGACATGTCCTTATGGCAGAGGGGCTAGGGTGTCTGGTCTAAGCATTATTCCAAGCTGCTTTGCTCTATCTACCCTTGGATGAGGTATCATTCATCTTACCCAGTCTTTGGGTGGTGGTCTCTGTTCTTCTGTGTCCTTTGGGGGTTTCCATGCATGATGAGTGCTCCCAGGGAGCCTCTCCATCTTGATGACCATGGTTCCCACCTCTGCTGATTCTCTGAGACCTGATTGCAGCTCCCATTTGCTCTCCTGTTGGCCCCTACTTGGTGACCTCCCTAGCTGGCATGCTTAGGAACCTTGTCATGGTGGGGACCCAGGAAACTCTGAAATCCTTCCTGCCCATACCCAGGGTCCTCAGAACCACTGATCCTCTCTCTGCATAAGTATGCCACGCCACCATTTCTGTTCAGTTGCAACTTCCCCCTGTTGGTGTGGTAGCACCCTGTTGGAGGGGTCTCCTTCCAGACTTCCAAATGGCAAGTTGACTAGCAAATTCTTTGTTTTTATATCCTCCTCTGCCCTCTCTGGGGTGTTTATCTTCTTGATGCCTCTGCCTCTATAAAGCTAAAGAGCTGGGGATGTTAGGTCCTTAACACCTTCATTCTTCATATATCCTCTTGGAATCTCCCCCATCTCCATGCTGCCCTCACTGGAAAGTCTTCAGCTTCCTCATTCTATCTAGTAGGAACTTCTATATCATATTCTTTTTCCCTATCCAGTGGGCATACCTTCCATTTTTCTTTGGCAAAAAAACCCTTTATCCTTAATGATGAGAAAAGCTGTAGGGGAGAACCCTGACCCCCACCACTAGATTATCAAGGGGAAAATACGCCAAGAAATATTTCTCTAATAATTAGTCACACCACTCAGAATAGCCATCATCAAAAAAATCTACAAACAGTAAATGTTGGAGAGGGTATGGAAAAAAGGAAGTGCTCAGGCACTGTTGGTGGGAATGTAAATTGATACAGCCACTATGGAGAACAGTATGGAGGTTCCTTAAAAAACTAAAAATAGAACTACCATATGACCCAGCAGTCCCACTACTGGGCATATACCCTGAGAAAACCATAATTCAAAAAGAGTCATGTACCACAATGTTCATTGCAGCTCTATTTACAATAGCCAGGTCATGGAAGCAACTTAAATGTCCATCAACAGAGGAATGGATAAAGAAATTGTGCTACATATATACAATGGAATATTAGCCATAAAAAGCAACGAAATTAGGTCATTTGTAGAGACATGGATGGACCTAGACCGTGTCATGCAGAGTGAAGTAAGTCAGAAAAAGGAAAACAAATATCACATATTAACGCATATATGTAGAATTTAGAAACGTTATAGATGATCTCATTTGCAAAGTAGAAATAGTGACATAGACGTAGAGAACAAATGTATGGATACTAAGGGGGAAAGGGGAAGTGGGAGGAATTGGGAGGTTGAAATTGACATATATACACTAGCGATACCATATATAAAATACATAACTAATGAGAACATATACAGTATAGCACAGGGAACTCTACTTAATGCACCGTGGTGACCCAAATGGGAAGGGAATACAAAAAGGAGGGGATATATGTATACGTATAGCTGATTCATTTTGCTGTACAGCAGAAACTAACACAACATTGTAAAGCAACTACACGCCAATAAAAATTAAAAAACAAAATGAAAAAAATATTTCATAAAATCTACCAATAAATACAATGTATGACCAAATGAGCCCAACACTATTTTTCTGATTCACGATTCAATGAAATTGTGAAAGGTGATGACTGCTCTGGATTTAAGATTTCAAGGTTCCTGACACCAAGTCAGTCGTATGGATGGGACATGACAAGACCAGGTGTTGGGCATCATGAAGAGCTACAGGATGAGACATGAGGCTCAAGGGTTCCTTTATACTTTACAGCCCAGAGAAATAGCAGATTTGGAGTCCATCCCCCCAAACCAGTCTGAAAAAGAGAGTAATGCTAAATGCAACATGTTACCCTTGATGGAACCTGGAACAGAAAAAAAGACATTAGTGCAAAAACCAGTGAAATATGAAGTCTGGAGTTTAGTTAATAGGAATGTACCAATGTTGATTTCCTAGTTTTGACAAATGCACCATGGTAATGTAAGATATTAACATTAGGGGAAACTGGATTACGATATTCAGGCTCTCACCGTACTACCTCTGCAACTTCTTTGTGAATTTAACACAATAGAAAGTTTCTTCAAAATGAATTACTTATCTGTGGACAAAGCCAGAAAGCAAGAAGCAAAATGAAAACTATTATTCATT
This sequence comes from Pseudorca crassidens, assembly GCF_039906515.1. Lineage (NCBI taxonomy): Eukaryota > Metazoa > Chordata > Mammalia > Artiodactyla > Delphinidae > Pseudorca > Pseudorca crassidens. Next base: position 35,588,807 of record NC_090304.1, on the reverse strand, counting down.
GTTATAATCTTGTTTCTTTATTCTTTTTTTCTGTCCTTATATTTTAGAATGGTTTTAAAAATCGTGAATGTTAAACAGTTTCTTTGGTGCCATGTATATGTGTATATATATGTGTGTGTGTGTGTGTGTGTGTATAAATATATATATATATAGTTTACATGGGCTGTTTCAATAAACAGTCATTTAGATATGTGGAAAAAAGAAAGATTCCTCTTTTCTTTTCCAGCACTTTTGACAGGTTGATCCTCTATGAGAATGCAAGCCACCTGCATTTCAGTGATTTAGTTTAGATACCGGAAGTTCTTTTTTTCTTTTAGTCACAGTTGATTTTGTTGTTACTGCTTCTGAAGTTTCTTTTGTAAGGAGATATTTTTGCACTTTCAGTTTATAATTTTTTTTTTTTTCCCCACTGATGGTGGTGACAATTTTCATTAAGCACTTCACACATTGCCTTCTACCATCTTTAGGTACCTCCGGTCCTGTTATTGCCAAAATTAATCTTCTTCCTAGGTGTGGAAGCACCTCGACACAAAACACATCTTGCAGGCTATTGAGCCGAAGCAGCAGCTCATTTACCGGCTTTGGCTTGGTCAGTAATGTTGACCAGTAGGAAAACTTCGACTGTCTTTCATCCTCCCGCTGGTCAGTATTATTATTATTATTATTATTTTTAAGATGTTGGGGGTAGGAGTTTATTAATTAATTAATTTATTTTTTGCTGTGTTGGGTCTTCGTTTCTGTGTGAGGGCTTTCTCTAGTTGTGGCAAGCGGGGGCCACTCTTCATCGCGGTGCGCGGGCCTCTCACTATCGCGGCCTCTCTTGCTGTGGAGCACAGGCTCCAGACGCGCAGGCTCAGTAGTTGTGGCTCACGGGCCTAGTTGCTCCGCAGCATGTGGGATCCTCCCAGACCAGGGCTCGAACCCGTGTCCCCTGCATTAGCAGGCAGATTCTCAACCACTGTGCCACCAGGGAAGCCCTGGTCAGCATTATTAACTCGCTAGTCTAATGAGTGTGCTTGAAAATTGCCAACCACGTTTGCCTCTGTATAAGGGAAGATTGGATTAAATTCAATCTGTACAACGTCAAGGATGATGAAAAGTACGTGTCTTGCCTATTTATAAAGGCTACTTTTATGGAGATCTTCCTTCTTTCTATAAACTCACCTTTTTTTTTTAAATGAAATATACATTTTCAATAGGAACTTATTTTCACTAGGAATAGAATAGGATGACACCTATTACTTGATGAGCAGCAAATGTGATTCGGCAGATTACATTAAATGAGATTCCTGTTACACATTAGGCTGAACTCATTGTGCAGAAAGACTCATGGCATCCAAGTTTGGATTACGTGATGGTTTGTAATATTTTATATTGTATGCCACGCTCCTACTCTAGGTCAGTGATGGATGGTAACTTGCTGCTTCGTTTTTTGTTTCTGTGCTCTGCTTTCTTGCCCATCATAGTTGGCTCTTTCCTAATAGTTGGGGCTTCATCATATTTTAATGTGATGCTACTGTGTCATCCTGATGCAGTCTGTCCACAGCTGTGCTACTTGTTAGTTCTTGGGTTCCTGGCAACACTCTATCTGGTGTATGACATTTTTCCTGTTGATAACACAGATGACCCCAAATAATCAACTGGTCCCTTAGACTTGCCATCCTAAAAATTTGTGCCCCAGCTTGAATTTCCTTTGGTTTCATGCTACTGTATTTATATTTCCAAGGCAAGAGTTTGAAGCTTTTAAGGGAAGCTGAAGGGCATCCATTGAATTCACCCTCAAAAATTAGCACCCCTTACCCTGGTGGCTAGATTGGTACTAATACAAGTCCATCAATAATGATGGAATTGAAAACAGGTGATTTTTAAAAGAGTTACATGCTTACTAATATTCTTCCTCTGGACCTTGTTTTATTTTGTTTTCTTTTAAAAAAACTCATCGATAAAAACTTTGACCCCCGTGTAAAAAGTCCCAGCTTCCGTTACTTGAACTTTTCCCTCAACTTTAATGGGCATGGGCTTTTCTTATTTTGAGTTTTAAGCTGTTTTAACTGGAAATGTGTCTCAGCTTCAAATTAGGTGCATTCTGTTGTTCTTCTGCTCATTATGGTATCAAAGGTTGAGCTTCTTATCTTCCACCTGCTCTGCAAAGAACATGGATACTCCAGAGTGTGCTTGCTAATTATATTTGATTACTTGAAAGGTCGTGTGAAGGCTTTGAGTGGGTTTGGGTGGAGCTGTTTAGAGTGTCGATGGATGATGTCCCTCAGCTCCAGAAAGGGCTAATAAATGGGGTTGGACAAAGGGTGTTGGCAGTGATTAACTAAATCATGGTGAAAGATGTGGATCTGCCCTTGGGAAACTTTTCTCTCCTAATCAGCTGGTATTCATAGTTGTCGTTTGACCTTGAATGAGAACCTTAGTCTGGTTTCCTGTGTCACTGAGGGATAGTGGGATTCAAGATCATTGTGAAATGGTTGAGTGTAACTACTTAAGAGCACCTTCTTGAACTGTCCAGTCATCCTAATCGTGCGTTTTGGGGCCCAGAGTTAGAACCTCAGAATTGTTGGCTGTTGATTTTTAGCCAGAATCTAAAGGGATGGTGTTAGGGTCTTGTTATCCTTTCTCCGAGCAATTATGGACAAATATTACTTTTTAAAAAGCTAAAGAACACCTAGGAAAGACAAAGACAGCTCTTAGGAACTTTTAACATCTTATGTTTTTGAAGTCATGGGAGACTCCATAGGAGAAGTATTTTTGAGACTCCATGGGAGAAAACACTGTAATGCCTCCAGTTCATCCTGATGGAGTACATTTGACAGGGGTTTATATATAGGTCAGATACCTTGCTTTTTTATGTGAGCAGAATGTGAGCCTTTTGATAGCCATTATTTTTGGACTTAAATGTTCTTTATGTAGCAGGATGTTAAAATTGGACTCTTTCTGTCCTGTGGAGAACAGCTCAGAGGCATAGAACAGAACATCAGGTGGCAACAACTTCCTCATTCCGAAGTGATGCTGGACCACTTAAGTAGGACTTACAAAGAGGTGCCTAAGGACTCTGGACCATCCACTTCATCCTACTGAGAAGGTCAGGGAAGAGAAGAATGGACAGGTGGAGAGAGCATTTCTCTGGATGGAAATAAACTCTTCCCATGGGAGAGGGAGAGAATTCACTCCTCCCCATTTAGCCCAATGAAAAGAACTTCATGGATACTCCTGGAGAATTTGTGTTTTGGGAGATTTTGAAGGGCAAACGATTTATTGGGTAGGATGGGAATGCCTATTAAAAATGAAGTGAAAGGAAGTAGCTTTGTGCAGGGAAAGCCCCAGACCACATGCACACCTGATAAGGGCTTGGCCCATCAGTGGGGAGCTCCCCAAAAAAGAGGAGTCCCATGTGAGGCACAGATGGCCTGGGCTTGGTACTTCTGCAGGGCTCAGTTACTCTCTGGGGACAGCCTGGGGAGAATGGGGCCTCAGCTCTGGTGCCGTGGCACGGGGATGCAGAGGGGGGCTGTCGGCTATCTGTGCTTTTCACAACAAAACAGTAAGGTCTTTCTTGAAGAGAGATCCGTGCAGCATATTTCCATGGCTACCAGGAATGGCAAACGGCTTCTCCATGTGTTTCCCAATGGTTCCAGCATCTCTGCAACGTAACATTTCTGAGGAGGACCTAAGTACCTATTAGGGGTCATAAAAGGCTTTAGACTAGAATATGGACGCTCCTAGAATATGGAGGCTGGGCAAAGATATTCTATAAAAATTACTACATTGATTAATGAACAAAGGGAAAGACTATGCAGATATTTGGGTATTCTGGCCATTTTGTCTCTGATAAACGTTGTATCCATAGCAGTGAATGCGAAATGCTGAGGATTGAGGGATAGATGGGGTGGAAAGTCTTCCTGCTTGTCTGGACTGTCTATTCCATTCTATTTAGAAAGCTTTAATCTTCATAAGTAAAGAGTAACGGGATGCTGCAGAGAAAGAGGTAGGTATGTTTGTCTGGAACTTCCTCAGCTGGAAAAGTCTTCCTGGATTTGCACCAAATCTGCCTCCCACATTCCCCCCTCTCCCCCAACATCCCTGTCTCCTGCTCCATCCAAAAAGTGTGCCCTTCAGTCTGGCAGAAGGTGTTACTGCCCAAGGGCTGCTTGCCACAGAACTGCCCAATCCTGTGGCTCTCAGCCAGTGGAAAGCTTTCCTCCTCTGCTAAGTCACCTTAGTGAGGCACACTGCCCTTAAACTTAGACTCTTCTAATCCTCTTCCCCCCTGCAGCTGTCACATGCTGTCTCCTGCCACTTCCACTTGCAGTGGATTTTCTTCTGCAACCTTTGGATATCCTAGGAGTCGTCTTGAATGCTAAGGATTTCTTCTAATGCTCCCAGTTCCTCTGCCTCTGAGGAGTTGTGCTGACTCCTTAAAAGCATGATTGCAATTTTTAACCACTAATAGAATGAGTATTAAATTAATATTTCATTCACTGATGGGGTTGATAATTTCTGTATTCTTAAATATGTTTTATTCATTAACTAGTTGATCATTAATTGAACAAGCATTTGCAGAGCATATCCTATGTTCCAGGCTCTGCTAAATTGTGGAATAAAGTCATTTAGACTTGGTTCCTGACTTCAGGAGGCTCAAGGTGTTTACATTTTCCTATAAATCATGCCTATAAATATAGAACTAATTTTTTTCTTTTAGCTTTACTGAAAGATCCCTGGTTCTTTGACAGAGTGCGGATGTGTCTGGTGGGCCAGCTACCACTACATCGAGATATGATATAAGCCTATATGAAGAGAACAAGCCTAGAGAACATCAACAATGAAGTGGTCACTAAGACTCCATTGTTCTATTATGTCACATTCATCTCGTGTGTTGGAAAGTTGAGGCTGGCAGGAACACTAGAGACCATCTAGCTCAGACTCTAGTTTATTGGCCCAGAGACCACAGCTTGGAGAGAGAAAGTGACTTGCCCAAGGTCAGATCCCATAACTGAGAGATCTGGGACCCTGGCTCTTTCTCCACACTCTTTGCTTTCTTCTGACATGTGTTGGTGCAGAGACCAATGGCCCTTGTGCCAGGGAAGCTGGAAGAGGTTTTGCCACCGTGTAAGCTACAGGATGGGTTAACTCCAGGATTCTTAGCTCGAAGGGTCTCTGACTCCAAGAAATAAACTGCTAGAATTAATGCCAAATTACTTTTTGTGTTGTACATAAATTATGAAAGTAGGTGTTTCTAAACTCTGTAGGCTCAAATTGTTTTTAGCTGTTGTCATGTTTCCTTTTTATTGCTTGATTATGATTGTGATTTATCATGGTCATCCACAAGGGTTGAAAATGTGGAGAAAACAGCATTTGGAGCTTCCCCAGCTTCGATGATATGAGCTTTTGCTTTGACCACAAATGGCATTTTGAACATTTAAGTAGCTGCTTGTTGTTTGTTCCATGTCTGATTCCCTCACTTGAGAGCAGGGACAGGCTCCTCCGAACCTTCATCCCCAAGCCTGACCTCAGTCCCACATGAAAGATGTTACGGGTTTGGATGGTGGGCATGGTTTCTTGATAAGCAGGTCATCCCAGTAATGAAACTATGTAGCCCATCGGAGCTGAGCTTTTGAAACAAAGCCATGTAGGCTCAGATTTTAAGGTGAAGAAGTGTTTAAATACAAAATACAGATGAAAATTTTCCCTGGACTTTTTGTTTGTTTGTTTGTTTGTTTGTGGTACGCGGGCCTCTCACTGCTGTGGCCTCTCCCGTTGTGGAGCACAGGCTCCGGACGCGCAGGCTCAGCGGCCATGGCTCACGGGCCCAGCCGCTCCGCGGCATGTGGGATCTTCCCGGACCGGGGCACGAACCCGTGTCCCCTGCATTGGCAGGCGGACTCTCAACCACTGCGCCACCAGGGAAGCCCTCCCCTGGACTTTTGTAGAGTGACGGATGTGAGAAAAATTGAAGGACCCATGTATATTCTTTTTGCGTTGCCTTTGCCTTAGAATCCCTTCCTCAGCTTCTCTGCCTGGAAACTTTGTATTCATCCTTCTATCACTAGTGCTGTATGCTTCCACCTGAAGAACTGTCTTCCTGTCTGTGTCCCCACTGCACTTTATGATGACCATTATAGCGCTCGTGACACTGAAGTTTCATTGTCCATCAGCGTCTTTCTCCCTGGCTGTGCTGTGAATTTCAATGGCAGGGAATCGTCATATTCATCTCTGTGTCTCTAAAGCCTGTCACAGGTGCTGGTACATAGTAGGTGTTCAATATATAATAATCGAAATAATAATAAAATCTAATAATTAGAATGACAGGCTAAGTTTACATAATAATATGTATAGTAATAAACATGAATGCAGATCTTTTTTGATTACAAAGTATTTTTGTTTATTGCCTTACTTGATTCTAATATCAACCCGAGGAAAGAGGTATTAATATTCCCATTGTTCCAGGAAGGCACAGAATCAGAGGAGTTATTTTTATCTAATAAGAAAATTGAGATTCAGACCCAGGAATTCTGGCTCCAAACCACATGCCCTGACTTCTCCATGGAGATTTTCAAATACCAGGCATGGACTGGTGCCTGTTTGCACATATCCATGATAAAATGAGTAAAATAAGGTAATAAATGAGTTTTTTATAACGCTGAATTTAAAATAAAGAACCGTCCTTTATGTTGTTTTAAAGTGTCCTTTCTAAAATAAAACGATAGTAGTAAAACATGGTATATTAAACATCTCTACTGTCCAAAAAAGAATATTGGCTACAGTTTGTAAGATAAACATTATTACAAAAAAATTTTTTTTGAAGTGTTGCCAGTTTGCTAAACCGCAAAGCCTAGGAACCACAGCTACCTTGGTGAAATACCTCAACTAGTTAATTTTTTCCACGCCTGTCTCCTGGAAGCAAATGATGAGGAAACAAGCGCGTATTAGAAATTTAATCAAGACCACATCCATCCCAAAGTCATCTAGGGCGTGTCCTGGAACCAGAATATAAGAAATCTAATTTCTCATATTTGCCTTAGCTACATCCCTGGAAAGTGAGGACTCATATTCAGAATAGTAACCGTAGTCACATTATTCTTATGAGCTTGTATTTCATTATGACGGTATTCATTGACGCTTAGGCGTGGGTAAAAACGTCTGTATGATGACTGTCCACAGTAAGACTTAAAACGAGGTTCGTTGCTATTTCTCATTTAAGCCTCATCTTAAATTCGTATTCTGTTATTTCCGGAGCATGCTGGACAATTGCCTTTTTTCCCCTGTGTTTACAAATTGGATAACACAACAGATTTCCCCACTTTTCAATCCAGAAGCTGATACTGGGTGCAGAAGGTCTGCTCCACCAGGTTTAGTTTTTGTCCCGGGCTGCATTCCCACCCAGTGGCTATTGAACGGGACTATTGACAGAGCTTTTTGCTGGGCAAAGAACGTGGATGGTTCATCACACTGGTGGCATTTGGAGCCCACGTCACTGCTCAGGGGTGCTGCTGCCTGATCACTGGCATTTTGCTGCCTCTTGGCCCTTGTCTTTAGGAATGAGTAGCATGTATTTCCAATCTCTTCTCTTCTTGATAAACACAGTGTTTGTGAGCGTCAGCATTAACGGCGCAATTTTGCAGCCCCAAGGTTAAAAGCTTGCCGATGTCTCATTAACTCACGATGGCATTTCATTTTTAATATTGCCTAGGAGCCCTTGCTTGAATCATCACTGTTCAAATGACTTTAATTTGCAGAGGCAAACATAGCGGTGATGGATGCTTTAGAGATGCAGACCAAAGTGCAAAGCGGTGGGTGCCGCTTTGGTGGGCTTATTCTTGGTTAATAATTGTTCATAATGTTAGGAACATAACGTGTGACACTAGTATAACAAAGCGGCGATAAAGCTAGCTTTGGACTTAGACTGATTTGGGCTTGAATCCCACCTGTGTCTGTTGCCAGTAAGCCTTAGGCAACTCACTTAACCTGTGTCACAGTTTCTTTATAAAATAGATGTAATTATTAATCTCCTAACTTCAGGGGAAGATTAAATAAGAAAAAAGTGAAAATTAAAAAATATATATAGCTAGTGTCTAGCTAAGTACTGGGATGAAGTCTGTCCTGTGTGTTACCTTCCTGGCGGCACACAAAGAACTTTTGAAATCAAATGCTTTGCCTGAGGTCACTAAGACTCAGAGTGACAGCAAGTGTAGACAATCAGAAGCCTTCCTGCTCCCTCAGTGAGGTCTCTGAATGGCAGAATCTCCACCCTGTGGTGGTGGGGGGGAATGCAGGATATGGAGGACCCTTCTCTCCAAGTCTTGTTTTTCTCAAGAAGTGGGACCATTAATATACCTGTGTCATGTTGTACTCTAATGATTGAGCCCCATCTTCTAGGGGGTACGGTCACTGTGCTTGACCTTCGCCCTTGTTCATCTTCCCTCCACGTGGTGAGTGACTCAGGCCTTGCTCCCGGAACAGACCCCACCCACTCTGGTCCTCAGTCCTCTCTTTGCTCTCCTCTCATCAGTGTTTATAGGTTCTCAGTGACAGGTCTCTTATGTAGCTGGCTGCAGCAGGGGATTGGGATCGAAGCCACCAACTCCATCCCATTCATCTGAAAGCTCGGCGCTGGAGTTTTGGCCAGTGTGGTACCTTATTTCCCCACTGTCATTGACCCTGACACGACTCTTTCTGACAGTTTCATGGGGAGGTTGGCTGGATGGGCCAAAGTGAATTCCTTGGCCTCTGAATGAAATAAACGTCTCTATCTCCCTCTAACACGGTGAATTCCTGGGAAAGCAAAACACAAAGTAAAAATCAGAGTTAACTTTTTATGGCTATCCGCCTGTGGGTGGGGTAACAGGTGATATATCTACATATAACAGTGCGAGGTGAAGGTGGGCTGACCATGCTTTGTTCTTGGGACTAGAACAGGAGAAGGCAGGATTTTTCTTGAACAAGGCAGGATTCTATTCCAGATGTCATCCTCCATCCTATCCCATAACTAGGGAAACAAAAGAAAGCAGTCAACTCACCTAATATCTTTCCCTTATCCTATTATTGTCTGGTTACATTTTGTTTTCCAAAGTTGGGATGGAGACAGGCATTTTTGAAATTACTAGAACCTTTAAACTCGTTACAACTATCCGTTCTTTGTGACATATTCTCCCTAGAAGACATAATAACATGTGACATATTGTTAGGATCGGGGCATTCACAACTGGTGTGTGTATATCAGGCATGGGGTGAGAAGCTGCAGAAATGATTGGGGTGAAAGTTATTGCTAGCTTGGGGCTGCTGTGTGCTGTAACTGCTGCAACTCTCTGTCTGGAGCTTTTTGCATATGCATAGTGTACACACACACCGCCCCCCCCCTCCCCCGCCAGTCTTCCTGGCTGGCCTTCTCTTCCCTGTCTTGGAGAGCTCTCTGTTTTGTTAGAAACAAGGTAGCCAGCTTCCATCCTCTTGTTGTCTCAGTGCCAGGTTTGTGTGGGAGGGATGCATGCTCATTCGCACTCAGTTGCAATTGTAGGTGCTATGCAATTATGATTTAACAGTGAGCAATTTCATCACATCCTTCAGTTCTCAAATTAAAGAACAGTGATCATAGGATCTAGATGCTCAGTTAAAAACAAGCAACTTTAAACATTAAGGTGTGGCCTGCTATCTAAGATGATTTCTGTAACTTCACATGTGTAGTTAAAACGTCATATATATAGTTACAGATGTAAATAAGGATAGCAATATCCCCATTGGTTTATCTGCAAAGGCTCAGATGAAGTTCATGCCCGAAAGTGAAGCCTTCTGTAACTTGTACAAGAGACATACCAAGGAGTTCAGAGCTGGAAGTGACTTTATTAAATCATTGAAGACAACCCTCTTCATTTTTTTTTTTTTTTTTTTGCGGTACGCGGGCCTCTCACTGTTGTGGCCTCTCCCATTGCAGAGCACAGGCTCCGGATGCGCAGGCCCAGCGGCCATGGCTCACGGGCCCAGCCGCTCCGCGGCATGTGGGATCTTCCCGGACCGGGGCACGAACCCGTGTTCCCTGCATCGGCAGGCGGACTCTCAACCACTGCGCCACCAGGGAAGCCCGACAACCCTCTTCTTTTATGGTAGGGGTAATAGATGCCCAAAGGAGTGAAGCAACTCACCTAAGCCTCTTTAGTGGAAGAGGTTGAATTCACCAGCTCTCACTAAACTGCTCCCACTCACCTTCTCTCAACTCTGACAGTAATTATACCCTGAATCCCCGAGTAATTAGAAATTGGATCACATATTTTGAAACTTCTTACATTGCTTGCTTATTGTTTCATATGTGCAGACTTGTCTAACCTACTTCACTGAAAGTGTGTTGAGGGTAAGACCTGCAAGCTCTTCTGTCATGAAGGCTGGGTTGATGCTAATCGTTTAGCGGAAAGATTCAGTGAATATTCACTGATTGATTGAAAAAGCCAAGTACTTTGTCTACATGATTCTATGTAAAAGAATACTAGGAAATTAAAAATGAGATCTGAACATTTTAGATTTCCTTCCAATAGACGGCATTTAGACTGTGAGTGTCTTGGGGAAAAGGTTGCATTAGAGTAATTTTTAGACTCACAGAGCCTGGTACATAGTAGATGCTGAAAAAAAAGTTTGCTGAATAAGTGAATGAGTAAATGAATGAAGAATGTGGGTAAAGAACTAATTAGGAAAAAAGCTGTGGACAGAAGCTGAGAGAGGGGAGGTCTATAAGGAAAAGCTAGCTTGTCGGGATCCCCATGCTTGCCCTCACACGTATCCTACACCAGGATGTGAGACAGGCAGACGTGAGAGGTCTCCCTCTGGGGGCCTGGGTCCTAGAGAACTTTCTGTTGTCTTGTGGTACCAGGTCTTCTACTAACTCACTGACCTTGGGCACTTGAGAGGGCAAGTGGTAATTAACATGGAGGGGAAGATGAAGTTCCTAAAACACCGTTGCTCTCAAGGTCCCATCAACGGAGGCAATTCAAAATATCAAGTAAAGTGCAAATGAGGTAGGTTGGTTGGTGGGAAGTGAACATTTATGAACACTTGGTTGTCCTATGGCCTGTGTCAATTTGATATGTTCCCAAACCTTTGTACTTCGTTTTACTATTGTAATCATTACAAGTGCCGATGATGGGTCCCAGTAATGACCGCCTCTGACTCACGGCTGCCACCAGCAAAACTCCTGGAACTCCAGTGCACCTGATTCAGCATTCTCCTTGGCTTTGAGCCCACAGTTGTCTCACATCAACTTCTAAGGAGCCTCATGGAATTTAGCATCACTTCATTCATTCATTCATTTAAGTAACGTTTATTGAAGGTCTTCTACTTATTAGGTGGTGTGCAAAGTGCTGAGGATATGAAGATGAAAGGACCGTTACCTGTGTTCCCAGTGCTCACTGTGATGTGGGAGGAGTAAAATAAGGCCCCAAGCCCTAATCTGACTTCATAATATCTCATAGAAAGAGCCTGGGGCTCACAGTGGAGCCGAGGGTTTCACCAGCAGAGGTACATGTGATAGGTTACCCAGAGATCACACCAAGGTGGCGATTCCTCTGATGCAAATCACTGCCTCTTGCTGCCTCAGACATCTGATCTTGCCAGTTTGCTGAGAAGAGCTCCATCTCTGAGGGACAGGCTTATATTTGACATGCTCGTAGAACTTGATTATAGACAATATCTCAGAATGTCAATTCAGTAATTTACAGTAACTGTCAGGCAGGTCAGACATCTCAGGCAGACCAGGATATTCTCACCTTGAAGGGAAAGAAAAATGATCAGAGGGTTCCTTGACGAGCATGTGCTCGGAGGAAGGTTTTCATAGTAGCTGGCTCTGGTATGCTGGTCGCTCCATCCGAACAGTACACGACCCCCGGTCAGGAGGTGGCTCTGCTTGAACGGCCACCAGAATCCCCTCTCCCCAGAACGGGCCCGCCTGACATCCCAGTTCTGTCCTTGCACTCTGGCAATGTGACTGTTTACTATTGTGGCTTTATCGAGGTGTAAAGTGTTCAGAGGAATGGATTGAGGGCATGTCTTTCAGACTGTGCTACAGGAGTCTTTTTTTCTCTTCATAGAGCATTGCACTTCATATTAATTTCATTTTTATCAAAATACAGCCTTTGTATATTTTAAAGTGACCTAGGGACCCATGGCTTATAATGGAGAAAACAGCAGTCTGCCGCTCACCCCTTCCCACTCCTTCCCTGAGGAAGTTTCTTTCGAAATTTCTTCCATTGTTTATATCCATTTGTTCTTATGGATGTGTGTGTATGCTATCATTTACACCATTTTGTGCATTTTCCATGGTGTTTCTCTTACAGTAAACAAGGATTCAGCTTGCTAACTACTCCCGACCCCGCCTTGTCTGCCCTTCCTTCTTTTCACCCTTCCCCTAGAACTAGGATTAACAGGAAGCTTCTGGTGAGGTTTGAAAAGGCTTAACTTGCCGAGTGTGCAGTTGTAATCCCCAAAGCCCAGGGCGCAGCCCATGCTCTGACCTAACAGTTAAGACTTCAGGAAAGTCATTTAAAATATAGGACCCTGGGTTTCAACCTCCTCAGAATTAAAGTGGTAATTCTTGCCATCTAGAAAGTGAAGGTGGTGAATAATATATGTAAAGTGCTTATAACTGCATACCTTAAAAACAGGCTAAGCTAAGGGTAGACCTGAGGGGCTCCTTTGAATGGTGAGGTGTCGCAGAGAGCTTGACTAGAAATACTTCTATACTGGAGAATTTAAAGCAGGTAGAAATATGCCCCTCCTCCTTTGCCTCAGATCCTAAAAAAAAAAAAAAAAAAAAAAAAACCTCTGCAAACTGTCCTTAGCTTGGCCAGCTTTGAGCCGTGTCACTCTGCAGTATTTTTCCACCTTTGGCTGCCCAACCCCGTTTCTGTTCACATTTTCTCTAAACAAGGTACAATGTCATTGATGAGGCGTCCTTCTGCTTAGTAAATTACAATCACATGGCAGTTCTCATTCCTTGAAATGACTCCCAGATCACCTTGATGGGGATTTTCAGTGCTTCTGAATTCCTCAGTCACACATTTACAGACATTCCCTAGGTTTATTTCCCCAGATGGCTAATCTCACCCCATTGTATGTGGATTTTATGAGTTTAATTCTCAGGTGGCAACCTTATTTCTCTTCTCTTTGCTTCCTTAAGACCTAATCATCCTCAGAAATCAATCTCAGAATTTCCTTTCTGGTGAAGCCTTTTTGGACTTCCTTTGCCATCCATGGGATGGAGCACACCCCTCTCTTCCTGTTACAAGTTGGGTTTTCCGGAAGCAGATGCTGCTGAGATGGAGTGTGAGGTACAAAATGTTTATTAGGGATCAACACCTATGAAATGGAAGGGAGCAGGACTGGGCAGAGGGGGAAGTTATAAAGCTGATACAACGAAGACCTGGAGTAAATACTGTATGTCAGAGTTGTCATGTATGTCACGTCAGATCAAGACACCTATGCCTTTAGATCTACTCATGGCTCTACCCCCAGTGAAGGCTGCCCTGGGAAGAGCATGTCCTCAGACCTGCAGCTAAGGTGAACCCGGAAAGAGCCGACAGCTGGGGGCTGCCTACTGACTGTGCTCTGCAGCTGGGTGGCCAGTCCTTCCTGCGGGGTCAGTGGGGGGCTGGGGGTGGCGGTCTTAGATATCCATCTTTGTGTCTGTCACATAAGCAGGGTACTTATGTCAGTTTCTTAGTGAACACCCTTGATTGTAATTTATCGATTATTGTCCGCCTTCTCCCTAGGATGGTAAGCTAAGCTCAGGAGTTCTGTCTCTATTGGGCTCATCATCTCCAGCATGTAGTGGGCATGCAAAAAAAAAGTCATAAAACCAGTGTTTGTCTTCAACATCTAGAGTTATTTCTACCACTGTAGTCATCACTGTAATCTGAAGGGCAGAAAATGACTATTGCCTGAGCCCCTCTTGGAGGCCTGCTACTGCGCCAGCCTTACACCTGCAAACTGGTACTTTGTGAGACAAAAGCCATTGCTCCCACATTACAGTCGAAGAGCTGCGGCTCAAAGAAGTTGAGCAACTTTCTGACTCCAGGGCCTTAGCATTTTCCCATGCACTGAGCCAGCTCTGCTGCTGAGGCTGGGCTTCCAGGTACCACGATGAGAGCGCCTCTGAGTTAGGACCTGTGTCTCCTCTGGCTTCCATGTCGATATTCAAGCCCAGAGGACATAGGCCACCCCACGTTGAGCACCACTTTAGCTGCTGTATTTTCCTGTTGATGCCGCACTAAGGTAAGTCGAGCACCCTCCTATAACCAGAATGCTCTGTTTCATACAGCAAGCATCCTGGAGCTGCGAATCTTCACGTGGTTTGCTCTGTCTTTTCCAACTCTGATAGCGTATCCCAGATGTTGCCTTTGGGAACGTATGAGAGTATCCCAGCATACCCTTTGATGTGCTGTGTTCACAGCTGTTCTCCCTGTCAGCCTTTCACTGAAGACCACAAAGTTTTCCCCAGGGGTGCCCTTTCTCTCTCCTCCATCCAGGAATTATCTGGAGTTAGGGGCATGGGAAGCCCACTCACCCCCTTATCCTGGGGGAGTCTTGGCTGGCATCTCTTAGGACCAGCCCACCATTCTTGGTCTCTCCCATGATGCTCATGGTGCCCTGATGCAGGCAGAGCCCTGGCCATCCCCTGGGACTGCTGGCTTGTGCCCCATGTTGAAGTGGATACTCATCTGACCTAAGCCCTCCCTCTGGCCCCAGGGTATAACAGTGCTGAAGATATTAGCCCTGGAAAGGTTAGAAAAACCTGGGGTTGTTTGGGAAGAGCCTAGGAAGATGCCAATTTGGTTTCTAATCTTGAGGCAAGGGGTGAACATAGATGGCCAGAGGATGGCGGGGGGGCGGGGGGGGGCGGAAATGGCAGCAAAGGAGGCAACCAGGCAGGAGAAAATCTCAGAGGCTGTGCCAGGAAAGCCCAGAAGCAGTGGTCTAGGCTGGAGAAAAGCGCTATCCCTGGAAGGGATGAGTAGGAACAAAGCGCGTGCAGGCGAGAAAGCGCTTGGAGTGTAGGATGTGGGATCAGTACAGTGTGTGGCTGAAAGCACAGTCTCTGAAACCAGACCATTGGGATCTGAATCCACTTGCCACCAGTCCTGTGACCTTGAGCAAGTTACTTAACTGCTCTCTGTCTTAGTTCTCTTCTTTGTAAAACGGAGATAATTACAACCGTTACAAAAATGGGCTGCTGTGAGAATTAAGTAGGTCCAATGTCACCTGCCAGGGATGTTTTTTGTTCTTTAAATGAACTTTTGACTTCGGAACAGTTTGAGATTTACAGAAAGATTGCAAGGAGAGTGCAAGGAGTTCTCAGTTTCCCTTATATTAGCATCTTACGCTAGCTGTGTGATGCCTTTGTTACAATGAATGAACCAGGGTTGGTACATTGTAATCAATTAAAGCCCATGCCATTATTCAGACTTCCTTGGTTTTACCTAATGTTCTTTATCTGTGACAGTATCCCATCCAGAAACACCACTTATATTTAGTCATCATCTCCCCTCAGGCTCCCCTTGATGTGACAGTTTCCTTGTTTTTCACGACCTTGACAGTTCTGAGGTGTACTGGCCAGGCGTTACGTAGAATGCCCATCAGTCGGGATTTGTCTGATTTTTTTCTCACTGTTAGACTGGGGTTATGTGTTTTGGGGAGGAAGACTCATAGATATTTACTTTGTACTTTGGGTTATAATCCAATACTACTTTATTTTGCTGTTCTAATTGTTCCCGCCTTGTCGTGCGGGAGCTCCTTCCGCTGGCTCCTCGGAAGGGGATTTTCAGTTGGATTCAACCGTGTCAACTCAGTGACTTAGTTGGATTTGATGCAGTGGGAAACCGGGGCCCTGAGCAGAAGTTGCCTGTGCTGTCACTTTGCGATTAGATTCTTTCAGTTGCCAGAATGTGTCTAACCAACTCCGGGCAGGTCTTCCTAACCTCCGAGATGGGAATTCTTGGAGTGGAATCAAGTTTGTACATTTTGTAACCTTATCTTCTCTCCCTGTTCACACTGTAAATTCTGTTTGAACAGCTGAGAAAGATCCTCCCTAGGACAGATTAATGAAGAAATGGAGTTTAATGTGCTATTACTTCCTCAGCCCCGCGATGCTGGCATTCTTTACAGTCTGAACTTTTTCTAACCAAGCGCTAGACAGGCTTATTTCCCAAGTAAGTTTTATATTCATGGGGCTGATGAAACCGTAATTCAGTGAATGCACAACTCCTGGTTTGAGCACTTATACTTCTGTAATTACTTGCTTGTGGATTGCTCTAATCTCAGGACACTATGAAATCCTGGAAGACAGAGAGTGTATTTTATGTATAGTTGTGAATCCATTGCCTAGCACAGTACTATATTAGAGGCTTAACAATGTTGATTAAATAAATGAACACAGGACTGGAAAAGTAATTAATTTGTTTACTCGGTGAACTTGTTAATAAAATATTATTTAAAGAAAGTCAGAGATTGTGTCCCACCCCCCCCCCATCTCCCCGTTGTGGTGGTTTTCGTATCAGCTTCTTAAGCACTTTTGAAAAAATAGCCTTAATTTTGGCTCTTGTTTTCCTTAGCTGACCTTTCCCATTGCACTTGTCAGACCTTCTGCCTCTTGGCTTTCACTTATCACTGAGCATTACTTGTTCACTGACCTGAACTTTGTCCGTTTTTTTTTCAGATTTCTGTACCTTTTCTTGTTATGTCAGCTCTGTTTTTCTTTAGGTAACCACCTTTTGACAATTTTTTTCTGTTCACCAGTTTTATTTCGTTTTCCCCTTTTTATTCCTTCTTCTGGAGATGCGATGCTCAGTTTCCCTTCAAGCTTCAACATCAAGGAGTTTGATGAATATATTAGTTTTGTTTATTGCTGGATGCCGTTTTAAAGAACGGACCCAAGTGTGAATGGAGCAAGGTTGTCAACGAAGGGCCCAGAAGAAGAGGAAGAGATTCATCCTTGCTGTTGAACTTACTGCTGCGGGAACTGGGTATAAGCACAGGGTGGGCTCAGGGTTTGCTCTGCAAACCAGCCTCCCGTTTCTCTGTGGCGAAAGCAGTTCTTACTTGGGAGTGACCTTGGTGATAAATGCCTGTCTGGGTTGTGTTGGCCTGACAGTATATTAACCTTTGAAGGTCAAGCTTCTTTCTTCTTTCACAGTTTGCTTTAACCTGTGACCCTCAGGTGACTGTTTTTTTGCTGCACGGCTTTATTGTCCTGTGGCCAAATCAATGCTGTTGTGAAAAGGTCAGCAGCTCTGAAACACCTTTGGTTCATAATGGAATGTAAGGCCCATTTTCAAGTTCCTTCCCATCCCTTCTTTCTTCCCCCTCCCACCGGTAATCGATTCCAGAGCCCCATCTGTGCTTTTCCTCTAAATGGTTCTTCTTTACAGGTGTTAACATTGCATTTAAGTAAAACATAACATTGCCCTCGTTTTAGCAGGCACATCCTGTTAGAAACACAGTATGCTCTTCATTCCCACAAACAATGATCTTTGCATTGTCCCTGTTTCTGGGCAACTGTTTTGCTGTATAAATGGCCATTTCAGCCTGGTTTATGTGGACCTGATGTATAGAGCTTTTATATCTGAACACTGAGCTGCAGGATCCTATAGCATTTGCCTTCTGTGCTTCCCATACTGGCAGAAAGTAACTGCATCCTGCAGACCCTGCGGTGGAAAGAGGCTCTTCCACTGTGGTGCTTATTGGCATTACTGGCCACTAATGGATGGATGCCAGGTAATGAATATGTCGTTAACTAACCTTTCCATTTCCATTGTGTGTTTGGACAGGCAGGGCTATTCAGGGCAAGGTGAGTGCAATTACATACCTTCCCTTTAATGACAAATCCGTTTTGGTTGAATTCACCCACTTTCTCCCATCCAGTAGCTAAGAATAAACCAATTACCTAGAGAAGCCTTGAGATAAATCAGATAAACACATTGCTTACTTTTTCTTAGGCCATGGAAGCATTTGGTTCGGTAAGCACAAACCAATCCTACTTTGAATACCCAGGAGGTCTCCAAACCCCTGAGAAAGGCACATAAGTGTGCCGTGATTTAGTTCCACCGTCTCTCTAGTTTCCTTTCTCCATTCACACCCACAGGCACTCCTTTTCTTCCCTAGCTGTAGTGAAGAAATCACAGTCCCTGTAACAATCTATGCCCTTCATCTGTTGGTGCCTTTGTACACGCTGTACTTTTACCCTAAGTCACCTCTCCCTACTGGTTTCCCACTCATGCCCCATCATTGTTAAACCTTCAGTGACCCCCTTCCCCACCTGTAGAACTGACCATCCCTAACTTCATGCCCCACTTGTACTTGGTACATTGTTGTACCTATCATGACACCTGGCAATTTTGGGTCAATGTGTCTGTCTAGACCAGTGCTGTCCAATAGAGCTTTGTGCAGTGAGGGGGAATATGTTTAATAGGGTAGCCAGCAGCCACGTGTGGCTACGGAACACTTGAGATGTGGCTAGTGCAAGTGAGCGCTGAAACTTTAATTTATATAGCTGGTCGTTGCTACCATATTGGACAGCGCAGGTCCAGACCAGTGGTTTTCAGACATTAGTATGTATCAGAATCACATGGGGGGCTTATTAAAACACATATTTCTAGGGCCCACCCCCAGGGTTTCTGATTCAGTGGGCTTGTGTGGGGCCTGAGAATTTGCATTTCTAACAAGTCCCCAAGTGATGCTGATATTTCCTTTTTTTCTCTTTTTTTTAAAAATTGGGATGTAGTTGCTTTACAATGTTGTGTTAGTTTCTGCTGTACACAAAGTGAATCAGCTCTATGTATACATATATCCCCTCTGTCTTGCATCTCTCCACCCCCGCATTCCACCCATCTAGGTCATCACAGAGCGCCGACCTGAGCTCCCTGCGCTATACAGCAGGTTCCCACTAGCTATCTGTTTTACACATGGTAGTATATATATGTCAGTCCCAATATCCCAGTTCATCCCATCCCCCTGCCCTCCCCCCACCCCGTGTCCACATGTCCATTCTCTACATCTGCATCTCTATTCCTGCCCTGCAAATAGGTTCATCTGTACCATTTTTCTAGATTCTGAGGATTCATACTTTGGTTTAGTGGTCTAGACCACTGTTGGCAAATTATAGCCTCCAGGCCAGATTTAACCAGCTACCTGTCTTTTTAAAAAATTAATTAATTAATTTGACTGTATCAGGTCTTAGTTGTGGCACGTGGGATCTTCATTGCGGCATGCGGGATCTTTTATTGTAGTGAGCGTGCTCTTCCTCGCAGTGTACGGGCTTCTCTCTAGCCGTGGTGTGTGGGTTCCAGAGCGCACCGGCTCGTTAGTGTGGCGCATGCGCTTAGTTGCCCTCGGCATGTGGGATCTTAGTTCCCTGACCAGGTATCAAACCTGCATTGGAAGGCGGATTCTTAACCACTGGACCACCAGGGAAGTCCCAGCCAGCTACCTGTCTTTGAATGCATCTTGTTGGAAACAGTCTGCCTATCCATTTACGTTGTCTGTGGAGGCTTTCAAAATGACAGTCAGGTAATTGCAAGAGTAGATCATATGACTTGTAAAGCCAAAAATATTTGCTATCTGACCCTTTACAGAAAAAGTGTGCTGACCCTTGGTCTCTGTGAATGTGACTTTGTTGTCTTTGTAGCTTTGGACCCTGCAACAGTGTGGGGTACAGAGTAGCCACTGAATGAATGAAATATTATAGAGGATTCCAGTTAGATATAAATATTGGCTTTATTTATTATGGTAGATTGTTGTAAGCTTTTTACAAATTTTGAAACAATCTATTTGAGTCATTTTTACTTGAGCCATGAGGCATTTAAAATTCATGTCCTTTAGCAATTTGATCAAGGTGAAAGCTTTGAGTAAAGGACTATGAAATGGAAAAGCCACATTCATCTGAATGGTAGGAATATTGGCTGTTGAATTTATTATTAGTAGTTGTAGTAATGTTTTATAGAAATCTCATTGGAAAGCCATTATTAAGGCAACATTCTCTTAAGACTGAGAAGAGCAGCTTCAAGGACCTGATCCCAAAACCTCTGCTCTGCTTCCAGGGCTAAAATTAAGGGGCCTTTCACACTGGCTTGTCCTGGTGCTTCCTCTAGGCCACTGAAGTCACAGGTGTGCTGAAAATTTTCAAGGTCCAGATACCAGTAACTAAGAGCTTTTTGGAATTCCATTAAAGTGAGGATTATAGCCTTTAAGCTTTTTTTTCTTCTTCTTTTTTTCCTGTTTCACACGGCTTTTTTGGGGCGCAAAAGAACAGTTTAGAATAGTTTAAATTTAGCAGCATCTAAATTTGCTATCCAATCTGAAACCTGGAAGTTATTCTTCATCTCTTCTTTTCCCTCATATCAGCATAGTGGTTAAATGGGTAAGCCTTGTAATCTTACTTGTTATGAGCTGTGTGACCCTGAGCAAATTACTTAACCTCTCTGGTCTCAACTCTTAGGGGTTCTTGGGAAAGTCACCCAAACTCTCCATGCCTCAGTTTTTATGCTGGATTCTGTGTTGTTGACTGGGCACCACCACCACCACCAACCCCTTCTAAAGGCACCGTTTACATCATATTACAGAGAAGCAGGAAAAAAAATTCCCAGACTTTTCTTTCCTAAATGATTTCTGGTTAGTAGCAGCCAATGACAGGCCCTTGGACACGTGTTGGGAGGAAGGAGAGGAGAAGCCCCTGTTCTCCAGAAGCAGTTACAGCCAGACACCTGGTGGATGTGGGAGCCACAGCTGTTTTCCAATGAGCTCTTAAGAATGACCTGTTTACACTGCAGCTCCAAGCAGTGGTAAGAGGGTCTCAGAGGTTCTTTAGATTTTTAGCGGCTTCCTGGTGAGCTCTCAAAATGACTGACTTCATTGCTGCAGTCTGAGATCACTAGTGGTTGCTCCCCAGCATTTACTCTCCTGGTCCTTCCAAACAATATGAAGCTTCAGTGTTCACCTTCTTTCCCATACCTGGAATCCATAGGTTGGCTTCTGTTTTCCTAATCAAGCTCTGACTGATATAGTATTCTCATTAGTTAAATAAAGATAATAATAGTCCCGCCTCGTAGGATTAAATGAATTTTATAAAGACACACACACTCTCTCTCACACACAGACACATATACCTGAAGCTCTTTTAACGTATTTTATATTTATTTTTTATGTGTCTTCCCCATTCCCATTGGAATATGAGCTCCGCTCTGTTTAGATTTTTTTGTTGGAAGCCTCCTCTGCTTTTTTTTTAAATAATTAATTTTTTGGCTGCATTGGGTCTTCATTGCTGCACGCGAGCTTTCTCTAGTTGCGGCGAGGGGGGCTACTCTTTGTTGCGGTGCACGGGCTTCTCACTGTGGTGGCTTCTCTTGTTGCGGAGCACGGGCTCTAGGCGTGCGGACTTCAGTAGTTGTGGCACACAGGCTCTAGGGTGCAGGCTCAGTAGTTGTGGCGCACGGGCTTAGTTGCTCTGTGGCATGTGGGAATCTTCCCGGACCAGGGCTCGAAGCCGTGTCCCCTGCATTGGCAGGTGGATTCTTAACCACTGCACCACCAGGGAAGTCCCCTCCTGCTTTCTGTCTAATTTGCATTATATGTCCATCTCTTACATTTTTCAAACGGATTGATATTTGTCAATGCAAATTTGATCGTGTGTCTTTTCTCCTAATCAGCAATAACTCCTCATTATCTATGAGGTAAAGTAGAAACTAGTTCCATAGAGTGGAAGATAAAGTTGGCCATGATTGATCACTTACCCACTCACAGTCTGTGCTGTAGCTCTACTGAAGTTTTGAGACTTCTATAACTTACTTGACTATTTCATATATCCGTGCCTTTGCACATTCTGTTCCATCTGCTGGGGAGATCCTTCCCTCTTTTATCTACCTGGTTAACTTCTCCATCTTTAGTACTTTGCTTAAACATCATCCTTCTGCATTCTGAGATCCTAGGCACAATTGGTCATTTATTTCTCCTTAGTCCTCTTACATTTTGAACTTATTTATCAGGCTTACCTCAAAGTATCCAAAGTAAATATTTGCATGTTTGTCTTTTCCTTAATTCTGTAAGGTATTTGCATCAAGAACCTTTACTTATTCCTCCTGGTATCCCTAGCCCCGGGACTAGGATTGAACAGGATTTAGTAATATATGTGTAACATATGAATGATCGAACACTTTCATAGCTACCTCAGCCTTACAACTTCCAAAGGAGTACACTCGGGGTCCACGGCGGGTTAGAGGCTATGGTGTTACAGATTCTGTCATTCTGTAAAAGCTATGTCTGAGTATATGGAACAGTGGGAAATATTTTGGCCGGTGGGCACAAAGACTGATCTGCTAAACCAATAGCAACTGGGAACAAACTGTTCTCACTGTTGTGGCTCCAGGGGTGTCAGATGTTTGGGTTTGATCTCCCTGATTAGGAGAATTTTCAGTTCTTCAGAGGATGCTGTTTTCCTCTCTGTTTGCCTGGTTCTCGTCACGGGCTGTTTCATTGTGGCAGGTCCATTACATCATGGCTGTCTGGTAGGAAAAGAGGTTCTTGGCTGCAGGTGTAAAGATGAAGCCGACATGTAATGTGCTGTTGTTTCCCCCCAAGCTGGTGCAAGAAAAGATGTATATTTTCAGTGACTCTTCAGCTGTACTTGGGAATTTTTAGCGAGTGGGTTTTTGCAGGAATGCTTAGCTCTGTTATTTACCACATGGTACAAGTTAGAGACGGATGCGATGTGGCAGAATCCTTATTTGTTTTTCATTGGCACAGGCTGCTTCCCATTCAGCCCTTGTTATGCTGCTTCATTTTAAGTGTTCCTAATGTTTGGACATTTCCCACTCTCGCCTCAAGATGGTTTAGTCATCAGAATGCAGTTGGGAAGTTTTCACCTTTCTTTCTGCTTTAATTAGTCTTGTGAAAGCTTTACTCCCCTTGGGGGTGTCAGGGAGCTATAATCAAGTTTGACATAAAAAGTCTGGGCTTGAGTCTTAGTTCTAACACAAGCCAGCTTTGTGACTTCGGATAAATCACCTAACCTGAGTCTCGTGTGCATGCTGTTTTAAACGGGAATGATAAGCTGTGACAAAGCGAGAGAGAGGCGTGGACATATATACACTACCAAACATAAGGTAGATAGCTAGTGGGAAGCAGCCGCATAGCACAGGGAGATCAGCTCGGTGCTTTGTGACCGCCTGGAGGGCTGGGATAGGGATGGGGGGAGGGAGGGAGACGCAAGAGGGAGGAGATATGGGAAAATATGTATATGTATAGCTGATTCACTTTGTTATAAAGCAGAAACTAACACACCATTGTAAAGCAATTATACTCCAATAAAGATGTAAAAAAAATAAAAAAATAAAAGTAAAAAAAAAATTAAATAGGAATGATTACATTTGCTCTTCTTATCTCCTAGGGTATATTAGTCTGATGAAGGGCATTCTAGTTCTAGGGCAAAACCAGGACCAGTACAGTTGACTCTTGAACAACGTGGATTTGAATACCTCAGGTCCACTAATACACGGAATTTTTTCAGTAGTAAATACTACAGTGCTCCACAATCCACAGATGTTGAATCCGTGGATACAGAAATGTGGATAAAGGAACCACTGATATAGAGGAGCTGCATACACAGAAGGCTGACTGTAATTTACACATAGGGTTTCAACTGCATGGAGGGTTGGTGCCCCAGACCCTCGTGTTGTTCGAGGGTCAGCTGGACTCCTTTTCCCCTAAATGAGTGACCTATTACACAGGAAACGTAGACTCCCAAGCAGTAAGACACTGCTGAACTTTAACATCACCTTCTGTCCTGCCAATATTCGGTGGCTGGAGAAAGGGTGACTATATGTGGCCCAAGAGGGGTTTAAGAGTTAGAGTGTCCCATCATTCCAGGTGAGTATGGTTTACTCTGATGACAGAAAGGGAAGTAGGGTCATTGTACACTCTGAGTCTGTCTTGTCTGGTTAGGGGCTACATGTATTTTCAGCTGGGGGTGATTTTGCCCCCAGAGGACGTTTGGTAATGTCTGGAGACATTTTTGGTTTTCACCACTGGGATATGCTACTGGCATTCAGTGGGTAGAATCCGGGGATGCTGCTAAACGTCCTCCAGTGCGCAGGACAAACCCTCCACAACAAAGGATTATCTGTTCCCAAGCACCAGTAGCGCTGTGGCTGAGAAATACTGATGTGTTCTGTGTCGTCCTGTCCCAGAGCTCCAGGACTAGTCAGGAGGAGCGGCAACCATCTGGATGCAGACACCAGCGGAGGGGATGCGCACTCTGAGTGGCCTGCCTGAGGGCCATTGCTTGGTTTAGCCCTGGACCCAAATCCTGAATTCTGCTCCAGATTTTTTTTTTTTTTTTTTTTTTTTGCCGTACGCGGGCCTCTCACTGCTGTCGCCTCTCCCGTTGCGGAGCACAGGCTCCAGACGTGCAGGCTCAGCGGCCATGGCTCACGGGCCCAGCCGCTCTGTGGCATGTGGGATCTTCCCGGACCGGGGCACGAACCCGTGTCCCCTGCATCAGTCGGACCCTCAACCACTGTGCCACCAGGGAAGCCCCAGATTTCTTAAAATTTTACTTTTTATTGAAGTATAGTTGATTTACAATATTGTGTTAGTTTCAGGTGTACAGCAGAGTGATTCAATTATATACATATATATCTTTTCCAGATTCCTTTCCCTTATAGGTTATTACAAAATATTGAGTACAGTTCCCTGTGCTATACAGTAGGTCCATGTTGATTATCTATTTTATATATAATAGTGTATATATGTTAATCTGAGCCCAGTACCTGCTTATGACGTGCACTTGCATTAGACTCTTCTCTGCCCATTGTTCACCCTGGAATAGTCTCTTGCATCAGTATAACCTAATGGTTAAGAATGTGGACTTAACAAATGGAATGCCTACTTTGAGTCCTGACCTGTCGTTTATTAGTCACGCGACCGCAGACAACTCTCTGTGCCTTCACTTGTTTGACTCTAAAATGGAGATATGAGTACCCATCTTACTCGGTTGTAGTCCAGTTAGTATGTGGAAATAATACTATCATATGCCAACTACCAAGCGCCTAGAATGGTGCTTGGCCCTTAGGAAGTGCTTGAGAGATATTAACCATTATGTGTCTGACTATACTCCAGAGCCAGTACACACCAATAGCATCAGGATATGGTTCCCATATAATTTCAATTCAGTTGGTCAAAACTTTATTTTACGCCCTATTTTGTGCAAGACACAGGGCTGGGCAGTAGGAAATTAAAAATGCCCTAAACATACATTTAAGTAAATGTATTAGTTTAGTCCAATGAATATAATAGAACTGTATATCTTCTCTTACAGCAGCTCCAAATTGGGAGTGGTTAATTCTATCTGAGAAGAAAGTTCTTTTTTTTTTTTAAAAAAAAGGTTCATTTTTAAAAGATGAAAAAGCAGATGGGGAGAAGGACTTTCCCGGTAGAAAGCAGAAACTTCGCCTTATTCTGTAAACTCAAGATGGTTTATCTCTCTCTCTTTTTTAAAAAAAATTTATTTATTTAATTTACTTTTGGCTGTGTTGGGTCTTTGTTGCTGCGCACAGGCTTTCTCTAGCTGCGGTGAGCGGGGGCTACTCTTCGTTGTGTGCGGGCTTCTCCTTGCAGTGGCTTCTCTTGTGGCAGAGCATGGGCTTTAGGCGCGCGGGCTTCAGTAGTTGTGGCATGTGGACTCAGTAGTTGTGGCTTGCGGGCTCTAGAGCACAGGCTCTGTAGCTGTGGTGCATCGGCTTAGTTGCTCCGCGGCATGTGGGATCTTCCTGGACCAGGACTCGAACCTGTGTCCCCTGCATTAGCAGGTGGATTCTTAAGTGCTGCGCCACCAGGGAAGCCCAAGATGGTTTATCTCTTGAACCTTCTCCACATCTCAGCTGTTCAGTCTCCCTGCCTGGTATCACTTTGACTTTATCTCCCTGATCTGCAGTGACAGGAAGACATCACTCCTTCTTTTGTCTCTCTGTACTTTTTCTGCCTTGATAAATAGACTTGTGTCAGAAAAGACATCTTTGTGTGGGAGAGCCTCTGAACTTGCTCCTTTTATCCCTTTCCTGCTTGGAAGAGATACCACTGTAGGAGGCCCAAACTGGCCACTAATTTTGGGAGCCCCTGCAGTAGACCAGCTGGACATTGGACTGATCAGCAGTGATCTGTGAAGCTGTGTGAACTTGTTTACCCTCGTGATGAGCAGGAGGAAACCTCTCCTGGTAGGGATCTGCTGGCTGATAGTACAGAGAGAAACTTAGGAATTAAGAAAAAAAAAATTCTCTTTCCTAAAGTTTTTAGACCTTCAGAAGTGTACCCAAACTACAAAGTGCCCATTCTACAGAGAAAGAGGGATTATGTTTTGCTTGTAGCTGTGTTTATTTTACTTTATTTTTTTGTGGTACGTGGGGCTCTCACTGTTGTGGCCTCTCCCGTTGTGGAGCACAGGCTCCGGATGCGCAGGCTCAGCGGCCATGGCTCATGGGCCCAGCCGCTCCGCGGCATGTGGGATCTTCCCGGACTGTCCCCTGCATCGGCAGGCGGACTCTCAACCACTGCGCCACCAGGGAAGCCCTGTAACTGTGTTTTAATGAGCTACATTTGCCTTAAGAGTTGAGATAAATGTGTTTATATATCCAGCCTTACAGCCAGTCTCCTGAGGCAAGCTGCACAGACTGAAGGAAACACTGAATATTGAAGCTTGGCCTGATTGGGGGTAAGGGAGGGTTGCAAATCTGAACAGAGCTTTTTAAATCTTTAATATCTCTTTCATGTTTATCTAAGTGTGAAAATATGAGTGAATGATCAATTAATTATGGCCCGTACAGTTGAGGGTAATTGCTCATTCACGCTCAGAGAATTTTGGTTCCCCAAATAGTTGCTTCATTTTAGGCATAGGTCTTAAAAATTAAACTTGTTTCAGCATCAGAGCATGTCCTAGGGAAGGCAAGTCAGATGAAGGCTTTATTATTGCTAATTACAATGTTGTACCTTTAGAGAAGCACCTGTGTTGACTGCATGCGAGTTGCTGTTCTTTGAATGCATGCAGATTGCATTATGTACGCTGTACTTGGCCTCTTGATTCCGTACATAGGGAGTTGCCTCTGAGGTGTGAGATGATACTTTCAGAGTGGTGGTAGGTCCATTTGCAATTTTGTTTCTAGTAATTAAACTATCAAAAGAATGTACCATTTCTCTTGAATTCCAAGGGGACTGATTTCAGTAGCGCCATGTTTCGGCTGACCCAGGATAAAACCGTGAGAAGCCAAGTGAACTTCTGTCCTTGACATCAAAACTTCTCTATCCTCTCTTCTGCTGCCTTAATGGAAAGTGCATTTTGGGGGTTTCTCCACCTTGGCATAATTGCCATTTTTTTCGTAGGGGCCTGTTCCGTGCATTGTAGGGTGTTTGGTAGCATATCTACCTTCTGCCCACTAGATCCCAATAGCATTCCCTCCCCGAGTTGTGACAACCAAAATGTCTCTAAACATTGCCAAGTGTTCTCTAAGAGGCAAAATTGCCCCTGGTTGAAAAACCACTGTACTATTCAATGCTTCATTTATACAGGGAAAAAAAAGGCGTCTATTACACTGTGACCCTCAACTATATGCTGGGCAATGCAGGAGGTTATTTGACCTTAACAGAGGACCATGTGTACTGATTTGCCTTGGCAAGTCTTGTTTCATACCTGTTGTCACACCACAATGATTAATAGCACCCCCCCTTTCCCTTTCAAAAGTATACAGGTTTGAATGACAAATTTTAAAGACACCATAGGTTTGAGTGAAATACTTAGATCCTCCCAGTTGGAGAAATGGAAATTAAGCTCTGAAATTCAAGTGATTTGCCAAAGGTCAGGAGCACAGCTGCTAAATTGGGTTGCTAAACCTTGAAATCAAGATGATTTACATCCGAAGTCCTATTGGTTGTTTTGATATTTCTGTCTGATCTCCCCAGAGTGATCTGTAGTAACTCTTAACAATAAAAGGCAAGCCATGGCAAGACCCTGGAAGAATTCATCCTTCTCAGTATCCAGAAACAAGAAGAGTTTAGAATTGGACAGTCCTAGATGCAGATCTGAGTTTCACTATTTACTTTTCCATGACCTTGGGACTATGCCTCCTGTATTTCTGTGTCTATGAAATAGAGATAATAAACTGAATACAAGGCTATCCTAAGTGTTAAATTAGATAACGTATGTATAATATGGCACCTGGCATATATTAAACACTCCATAAAGAATTGACATTATTAGTATCAACCCCAGGAGAAGACAGGAGGTGGTAGAGTTCAAGACGTAAAGGAAAGCAGGCAGAATCCTAGGGGCTGTGATAGGCGAGAAGAGTCCTGGGCGAGGGGGTGCCGTGTAGGGCTGTCAGCGTCCTCTGGCTCCCCTGAGAGGCTGCATCTGGAAAGAATACTCACTGAAATTTTGTACCTCAAAGCTTAAGCTCTTCCTCCCTTCCTAGGATATTGTGAACTTATAGGGCACTGTTGAGAAGCAAAATGCCGTAAAGACCCAAAGCCGTGAATTTCTAACAGTGGGATTTCACCTTGGAGAGTTGAGTACAGAGAGGGCCAAGCCTGGTGCTGGGAACGCAGCAGTTCTAGTTCTGTTCAGATAAGCAGCTGGGTGGTCCTGATCTCCTCCTTTAAACCTTTATTTTCTCACTATAAAAAGAATTGTAACTAAGCCCTAATATCTTCTTTCACATAAAAAAAGACGCACAGAATGACTTTATAGCAAAGTTAAAAGAACAGTAAAAGAAACTGTCTAGTCAGCCACGACACTGTCATCCCTAAAAGTCCCCTGTGCTAGTTTTAGTTGTACTTTGATTTTTAAATTCTGGAATCTAAGGAGGTACCCCTGGGGAGTGGCAATACAGGTAACTTTTATAGGTTTTTGTGTTTACTTGTATTTTCTGAATGTTCTACCATGCGCATGTTATCACTTTGCAAATCAGAAAATAGCTAATGCTGCTCGTTTATTTTTTAAGGCTATGAGACTGCAGGTTGAATAGGCCAGTGGGGAAAAATACTCCCTGCCTAGAAAAAAAGAAGTCCTTTGAGTATTAAGACTTAGAACATCGGTAGTGTGTAACCCTGCCGGGCCCGTGGACCATTACCTGAGAGATAATGTACCATGGAACATGCTAATAAACACAACGCATGATGCTTGTTCCCGCTCACCCCCATGTCCCAGCTGCATGGGCACAGGTGGCTGGTGTGGCGTCTTTGTTCTGGCCCATCACTCTGGGGAAAACAGACGTGCTGGGCGTTCTGCTCAGTTGCTTCGATGGGTTTTAGTACACCACATTTTATTTTATTTCCATTTTGTGCATGTATTAATAGTCACTAAGCATTTCTCTAAGGAGGTGCATCATTGCATAGAAGCTGCTCTACCAAAACAGGTGCAAATGTTTTTCAAAAGCCTTCTTGCAAATAAAGATGGCTGATGAGTTTTCAAAACTAGTAACAATTCTCATCCTTTAGAGAGAAGAAAAAAGATCTAGAGATGTTTTGATGTTCCAAAGTAAGAACAAGCACATTCAGTTTCACTCAGAGATTAGGGTACTTTTGGAATGTGTGTATTTTGTTCATTCGTTTACAAATATCTGAACTATGAAACCAACTTAGAAAAATGGATTTGCTCAAAATCAAGTCAGTCAGGGGAATGATATTGATTATCATCTTTACCATTAATTTGACTAAATTCTCTGTTCCATGGCTTTCTTTACCTAACAGGTTCTTTGGCGCTTGTCAGTGTTTGGACCTATGCACTCATATAGTCTCCTCAGGACACACTGTAATAGCTAAGGGCTCAGTTCTGGAGTAGAGGTGCAAGTCCTGGCTCTGCTAAGTACTTAGTAGAGTTAGTTAAAATTGTATTGTCCCAACTTCTTCATCGATCAAGTGGGAATAATAATAGTATCTATCTTGGAGGATTGTTTTGAGGAGTAACTGAATGTAGATTGCATTCAAGAGTGCCTGGCCCAAGTTAGAGCTCAGTGACCGTTCACTTTTATTTCTGATATTCATGAGTGAAAGAGATTGCATTCTGGGATTGACAAATGAGAAACAAAGCAAACTTCCTTAATACAAAACGTAGCAAGGCAAAAGGATTCTCTGTTTAGATTCCAAGGCTTACTCAGTAATCCCAATGCTATAGTTTTTTATAATCCAGACTCTCTTTATTTTCTCTTTCATCTTGGCTCTTTATGTAAATTGTGGTTCATTCAGTGGGAAAAATTTACCTAAAACGTTTTCCCCCATCTCATTCATGAAGTGTTCGGTGTCCATTTCAACTCCCAGTGATCTCTCCCTGCCACAAACTCTTAAGTGTTTCTTCACATCAGTCTCTCATTCATTCCTTCTTGAAACACTTGAGTGCCCTGCTTGTCCCACTTGCTAATAAGACTGAATCAATCAAATGGAAAAGGCCACTTCTTTCAATGAGCTTGTCTTGGGGACCGTGGTCTGTATAATGTTTTTGAACTTTTCATCTTTTGTTCTCTGCTAGATTTAATTCTGTTCTCAGTGCCTGAGACTGTGCTATTTGCATCCCCTGTAGGTGATGAAAAAGTGCTTAATGAGTAATAATTTCAAAAACTGTAGCCATATATATATATATATATATATCTCACATCTTCTTTATCCATTCATTTGTTGATGGACACAGGTTGCTTCCATGTCTTGGCTATTGTGAATAGTGCTGCTATGAACATTGGACATGTTCATAGCAGCATGTATCTTTTCAAATTAGAGTTTTCTCCGAATATATGCCCAGGAGTGGTATTGCTGGATCATGCGGTAATTCTATTTTTAGTTTTTTAAGGAACCACCATACTGTTCTCCATAATGGCTGCACCATTTTACATTCCCACCAATAGGGTAAGAGGGTTCCCTTTTCTCCACACCCTCTCCAGCATTTATTATTTGTAGACTTTTTGCTGATGGCCATTCTGACTGGTATGAGGTGGTACCTCCTTGTGGTTTTGTTTTGCACCTCTCTAATAATTAGCAAAGTTGAGCATCTTTTCATGTGCTTATTGGTCATCGGTGCGTCTTCTTTGGAGACGTGTCTGTTTAGGTCTTCTCGTTTTTTGATTGGGTTGTTATTGAGTTGTATGAGCAGTTTTTATATTTTGGAAATTAATGCCTTGTTGGTTGCATCTTTTACAAATATTTTCTCCCAGTCCATACATTGTCTTTTCGTTTTGTTTATAGTTTCATCTGCCGGGAAAAAGCATAGAAGTTTGATTAGGTCCCATTCATTTATTTTTCCTTTTATTTCTATTGCCTCTGAAGACTGACCTAAGAAAACATTGCTACGATTTATGTCAGAGACTATTTTGCCTATGTTCTCTTCTAGGTGTTTTATGGTGTCATGTCTTATATTTAAGTCTGTAACCCATTTTGAGTTTATTTTGTGTATGGTGTGAGGGAATGTTCTAAATTCATTGATTTACATATGATGTAGCTATTCTTCAATGAGCATCTGGGTTACCCAGCTCTATGCTCTATATGCAAAGTCTCCTTTATTCCTCATAATCCTATGAAATTAGCGTTATTCTCTTCACTTTATAGTCAAGGAAACAGAGACTCAGCAAGGTTAAAGAACTTCCCAGCATCACAGACCTCATTAGTGGAAGATTCTGGATTTGAATCCAAGTTTATCGCATTTTAAAGTTCATGGTCTGAACTGTTTTGCCATACTGGTTGGGTAGGTACATGGGGGGCATGCATAATTAAGTGAATAAGTTTAAAGGAAGTTTAGGTTACATATATATCACCTGGTTGTCCTCAATGGTCAGTTCTTCTCAGTATCCTTTGCTGGTTCTTCCTCGCTTTCCTGAGTTCTGACCATTGAAGCTCCCAGGGTGCTCTTCATGGACTTCTCTTTCTGTTTTGACTCCCTTCCTTGCTGATCTCATGTAGTCTCATGGTTTTAAATACTGTCTATATACTAGTGATTCCCACATTCACATGTGAATCCAGCCCTGACCCCTCCATCCTAGATTCACACATTTTACTGCTTACTTTATAACTCCACTTGGTGTCCAGAAGGCATGTACAACTTACATCTAAAACTGAGCTTCTTGTATTTCCCATGACCTGTCTTCCCCAACCTGCTTCTCTGTCCATCATTCCCATCAATTAAAGGCTGTCATTCCATTTGCTCAGGCTAAAACCTCAGGAGCTATCCTTGATTCCGATTTCTCACATTGCACATGTAATTCAGTGGCAAATTCTGTCGACTAAACCGTCAAAATAGATCCGGAATCTATCTGACCACTTCTCCCCATCTTTATTGTCACTATCTGGTTTAAGCCACCATCAGCTGTCACCTCTATGATTGCAACCGTCTCTTCACTCCCCTCTCTGTGTCTGCTCTTGCACACACACACACCCCCATCTCTTCTGCACATCGCTGCTAAGGGGATCCTGGTAGAGTGTAAATCACATCGTGTCACTTATCCCAGACCTCTTCCTCAGCTTCCTAATTCACTCAGTGTAAAAGCCAAGCTTCAAAGCCCTCCCTAGTTGGCGATGCCCTTACCTCTTGGATCTCATCTCCTCCTAACCTTCCCCATACGTAGCCTCTTCCTGCCCCTCCTACCTCCGCGCTTATCTGAAACACACCAGACAAACTCTTCCCTCTAGGCTGTTGCAGTGGCTTTTTCCTCTGTACGGCTCATTCCCATACCTCTTCAGGTTTTTCCTGATTTGACATGTTGTCAAATCAGTAAGGTCTATTTCAAACTGTGTGTCATCCCCACTCCCTGTCCCCCTTCTCCGCTTTTATATTCTCCGTAGCAATCACCACCACGTGAAACGCTCTACACCGTAACAGTAGATGGTAAGCAGCACAGAAGCAGGAATTTGTGTCGTGTTTCTCGTCCCAGTCCCTAGAACGTTGCCTGGCACCTTCTATATACTCATGAAATATTTCTTGCGTGAGTGAATCAATCGTGCATTTATTTCGTGCCAGGCACTGTGCTGAGCATTTTGCATTCGTTAGTAAATTGTAAAATATCCACTGTTAGCCTTTGAATTAAATAATCTTATCATACATATTTGACAGAGGAGAAACCTGAGCTTGGAGAGGTGATATATCCTGCTCAAGGTCATGCAGCTAAGTGCAGACATGGGTCTGCTTCACCTCAAGACCCCGGCTCCAGATAATTACATTCTGCTGCTTTTTGTATGCCAGCCCAGACCCCTGTCCCTCTCTTTCTTGGAAACACATGCACGGTTAGCCCTTTGGGGACATTTCCTTCTGGTGGGCTGTAACATGTCCTTTCTTAGTGTCCTGCCAAGGATTAACGGATGTTCTCTGGGGGAAGGTAGGAGAATCAATGCCAGTGATTATTTTTCTTTCATAAAGGAGCATAAGGGAGTAGCTGAGGGGAAGGTTTAGGATCAAAATTTATTTTGAACGACATATGTAGGAAGAATGTTACACCCATTGGTTTAGTTCTCACAAGGCAGTAATTCACCATGTCTGAGAGCGCCGGCCATTCTCACAGGGCATCTCTGATTGAAGCTCCAAAAGCTCCCATGATTACTCTGGGGAAAGCCTGACTTAGCTGTTTCCTCTCTATTTCTGGTTTCTCTACTTAGTTTTCCAGCTCCTGCAGGGCAGGGACCGTGTCTCCAGTTAGCAATGAGTAAAGCACTCTTGACTATTAACCAAAGTAAAGAAAAAATTCCAAGCTGGCAGAATAAAGGAATACACGACGACACGAAGTCAGTTCTCAAACATCCTCTGTTGAGACTCTTCACACCAGGCCCAGGGTTGATAATGATCTTCATGCCTGTTTATTCCTCCACTGTCCTGTTAATGCTCAAAGATGTCCATGGATTATGTACAAATAATGCTGTGGTTCTCTCAGAATTGGTTTGTCTCAGCGATAACCACCTCTCAGGTTCTGGGATTCTGCCAATGGAACCAGAGGGCAGAGGGTCAGTTGTTGTTGTTGTTTTTTTTCTTTTTTTTTGCGGTATGCTGGCCCCTCACTGTCGTGGCCTCTCCCATTACGGAGCACAGGCTCCGGACGCACAGGCCCAGCGGCCATGGCTCACGGGCCCAGCCGCTCCACAGCACGTGGGATCCTCCCGGACCGGGGCACGAACCTTGCATCCCCTGCGTCGGCAGGCGGACCCTCAACCACTGCGCCACCAGGGAAGCCCCCAGAGGGTCAGTTTTAAGGACAATTTTCTTACGGTTTACAGTTTCTAAAAGGCTTTTGTTTTGTTTTGATTTTTAGCAGTTTAGTTTCCTTGAAACCTTAGCACCCTCTCTGGAACAGTTTATTTGTTGGACTAAAATGAACAGGTAAAAGGCATTAAAAGGAGCTGAGCTGCCGGGGTGGGCCTGGCAGTGGACAAGGCGGGGTGAAGCTGAGCTGTGCTTCAGGGGTCATTGAACACACAACTCCTGCTGCAGCTTAGCTTTCTCAGTGGTTTTAGCTCCTCTTTTGCTCACACGTTACAAAGGTCAGGTAGACACAAGTCTGCAGAGAAAACCTGCTTCTGAACTTGGTTCTTAGAAACTCATTTCTTTTTTGCAGCACCCAGCTGAAAACAGAGAAAAAACATAATTATATATATCATGTTATAATTATAAAATCTAGAGTGTAGGAACCTACACTCTAGAAGCCCTTCTACATTTTTGAGGGGATGGAACAATGTTTTCCACCCAGAGCATAAGATTTCCTCATTGAGGACTGGTCCTCGGAGATTGATTTAATTAGTTCAGAGCAGACAGGGCGTCAGTGTTTTATTTGGGACGTCAGTATTTTCCTTTAAAGCTCTCCTTGTGATTCTAATACAAGGATTGAGAACTACTGCTTTAGGCAAGCTCTCTGGTCTTGGTGCAAAGAGAATTATTTCCTCCTGCAGACTTTATGGAGTGCTTTGGCCAGAGGAAATATGACCCATTCAGAGCTGGAAAAAACATTTGGAGAACACAGGGGCTTTAAGTGAATGACTTCATACTGAAGACCTAATCAGCATTTCAAAGGGAAGTGATAACAGGGAGTGTCCACTGATGAAATGAAAAGCTGGGATTGGCAAAACCAGTTTAATTAATTAATATATTTATGTGACAATCTGAGCGTAACTCACAGTCTGATTTTATTCTGGTCTTCTTTCCGCTCTCTACAATTCTCTCCTCTTCTTCCCTCTCTTTTGTATCCATGCACTCTACCTCTTTCTCTTTTCCTTTCTCTTTCTTCTTTGATTTATATTTTTCTTCACTTTTTCCCTCTACTTTTCTTATTTCTCCCTTTGGCCAGAGTATGAGATGAGGTATATTTTGTGTTGTCTGCAATGTTTATTGAGGAATTGTGTGTTCCCAGTGATTTATCTTAGAAACAAATTAGTTGGAAAGTTTATAGTTTTTTTTTTTTTTTTTGGTGGTACGTGGGCCTCTCACTGTTGTGGCCTCTCCCGTTGCGGAGCACAGGCTCCGGACGCGCAGGCTCAGTGGCCATGGCTCACGGGCCCAGCCGCTCTGTGGCATGTGGGATCTTCCCGGACTGGGGCATGAACCTGTGTCCCCTGCATCAGCAGGCGGACTCTCAACCACTGAGCCACCAGGGAAGCCCGTTTATAGTTCTTAAATTAGAAGACTCTCAAACACAGATGTAGAGAACAAACGTATGGACACTGAGGGGGGAAAGTGTGTGTGGGGGTCATGGGCTGAACTGGGAGATTGACATATATACACTAATATGTATAAAAGGGATAACTAATAAGAACCTGCTGTATAAAAAAAATAAAATAAAATCCAAAAAAAGGAAGCTCTCAAGTTATCCTTAATATGTTGCCCTGAAGATTTTGCCCTCCCCCACTCTGCTCTCTGCCTCTTGTGGGTTCTTGGAACCTAATAGAAATAGATTCCCTTGCTGGGTTAGCACAGTACAGGTTACATTAGAATCACCTGAGCCAGCTAATGCTGCTTTCTCATCCTGTACATCATGTGTAGGTTTGTAAGTGTTAACTTTAACGTTTCAGAAACCAAGCAGTGAAGGACAGAACTATTTGCTTCCCGGTAAATATCTTTTTTTTTTTTTTTTTTGTGGTACGCGAGCCTCTCACTGTTGTGGCCTCTCCCGCTGCGGAGCACAGGCTCCGGACACGCAGGCTCAGCGGCCATGGCTCACGGGCCCAGCCGCTCCGCGGCATGTGGGATCTTCTCGAACTGGGACACGAACCCATGTCCCCTGCATCAGCAGGCGGACTCCCAACCACTGCGCCACCGGGGAAGCCCCCGGTAAATACCTTAATTGGATGTCAGGAATGTCCTTGTTGTGTTGTACCTTACTGACATTCATTGAAGGTGGAAGAGACAGGGGTTTTGTCTTCAATAAATGGCAAAGTTAAGCTTAATTTAAACTTCACATCATAATTAGGTCTGTACTGTCTTCCTTTGACGTCGGTTGTATTTTAGTCACTTTGGTGTTTGTGTAACAAATATGTTTTGTTTCATAGGCTAATCTTTGCTGAGTTTCCCAGCTCATATCACTTCTTTCTCACCATCTTCCTCTTCTCCCTCACCATCATCACACCATCATCATCACTACCACCATCACTGTGACCACCCAAAGGCACCTAATTGAGATCTGAGTCTCTATGCAAGAGCCTGACCTACCAGGGTTGTCTCTGAAAAATCCACTTTACTGACTTCAGCTAGATTCATCTGATTTTTCTGAGTTCCAAACTTATTTTGTCCTGAACCGCTTGGATTCAGGCTCACAGTGCCAAGGAGAAGCAGGGGAGGAAGAAGGAAACGGGAGTGGGCTTGAATAAAGGATATGAGAAGAATGTTTGATTGAAATAAAGGGACGAATCACCTAATATGTTAGCTTCCAGCTTTCATTCCCCTCTCCACTCACCATTTGTCTAACAGAAAAGAAATGGAAAACCGTTAACTGCTTTTATTTTGATGGCAGGGACGTTATACCTGAAAACAAGATTGAAGATCTTAAAATTTCTCCATCCTCAGCAAGACCTCTAGTGACCTGCTGAATAGTTACTTAAGAGATTGTCAGTATAGAACTAAATGAAGTGATCAGAAGCTCATCACGATATATTAGATGATGGGTACACAAAAGTTTGGGGAAGTGACAGCCTGTAGTATTGGATGCTGGCTTGTGAATTGAACTTTAAAATTAAATTAGATCTTTCTTTAGGAGTCAGCAGAAGAGACTCAGAACGGGTATCTTCTACAAGAAAATTGTTACTGCCCTTGCATGCCTGGATTTAGGAACTGTAGATGGTTCGGAAGGGTCCCTAATTTGTTCTGGTTCAGGTTACAGCCTTACGATTAGAAGATATGATGTGTCTCTGTAGTTGGGTGGTTTGTACTTTCTGAGACATCATTTGACCTTTCAGTGGCACAGACAACTGTTATAGAGGAAATGTCACAGCTGGAGTGGAGTGCCTTTTTTGGGGGGGCAACCTTTTTGATATTCAGCTAATAGTGTTGGTACTCCAGAAACTCGGGGCATTAGGGTCCTTCTGTGTTTGGTTTTCAGTTATATGTCTGAGGCCAGTTAACCTATTCGTTTAGGACCCAGTGATAATGAGAACCAGACCTCATATGATGCAATTTCAAAAATGTTTTATCTTCATCTTTGATTTGTTTTATTTTCTTTTGGTTTTGGTTTCTCTTAGCATGGTTTCTCTTAGCAGGTTTCTTTTAGCTGTTTAACTCAGTGGGGGAGTAAGATATTTAAAGTTTCTGGTGCTTTTGTGAAAAGAGAGTTCTAAAATTTGTTAATTTTACTTTGCTCAGATTAGAGCAGCAATATGTGTTCATTTTAGGGAATGAAGATAAAAATCATTGATGATTTCCACCCCTCCACCCCAGATATAATTACTGTTCATGTTTTGGTACATTTACTTATAGGCTTTCAATATGCCTATATCTATCATTATTGCCAGTTTTTACATCAACATCTGTAGTTTAAAAGAATGGATATTACAGTGTTAATATTTACCATATTTCCCCTTAATATTATATCATTAGCATTTTCCTAAGATACACATATTCTTTTAGAATATGGTTTATGCTGACTGTAACATTGCATTGCACAAATATACCATTCTCTGCACTTCCGTATTGTGAGATATTTAGGTCATTTTCAATTTTATAAATAATGCTTCAGTGAACATCCTTGTGCATAAATCTTGCTTAAATTCCTTTTGAGTATATTCTTATGTTAATACTCAGAGTTTTTTTCAGGTAAAATACCATTTCTACGGGGCTTGCTGATTCTATAAAGTAGCCTTTAAATTTTTTGACAGATGCAAGGTAGCATTGTGTTCTGGGGAGACACTGAATTACAGTTAGAAGACTTAGACGGAGGACGCGTTCTGCTACTTTTTGGTTATGTGACTTTAGGAAGGGGATTCACTGCCCTGGTCATTTTTGCTTCCTTGTTTGCAAAATGGAGAATACGAAACTCATCTTACTTTCCTTTTCCACTTGTGAAGATCAAATGAGGCAGTGAGAATAGAAGCACTTCGTAAACTTGAATGCACTTTCATCTTGTGAGGTTTTTTTTTAATACTTCTTTGTACAGCAGATATTTTTCAAGTGAGGCATATCATTTTTTGTTTGTTTTAATTTATTATTTTAGACAAGTGAAATGATACAAAAGATAAAAGAAATATCCGTGTGGCCAACATCTGATTTAGGAAATAAAACATTTATTTATGTAACAATTACTAATCTAACTGAGGCATTGTACCCACTCCAATTGCATGGCCTCTCCCTTCCCCCAAAAAGTTGCTCTTCAGAATTAGGTTTTTATCATTCCTAGTATGTCTTTATCACTTCACTGGCTTTGAAGTTATCCACTTTATTTCTGGTTGTTATCCTTCAAGTTTTAACATCCAGACTTAGCTTAACAAAATCTAAAGTTATTATTTTTATCCCCCTTCTGAACAGACCTTACTTAGAATACTTGAAGTCCAACCATCTCTGTCTTTTATGTTGCTTTTCTCAGAATTTGAGTTCTATTTTGTTTCGTCACTACCCAAACTAATTATACTGCATAGTCATTGTTGGTGTGATTTACCCACGTGGTCTTTGCTCACCATTCCTTTCTACCTGTCATTCTTTTGTCCTGGCTTACTTTTCTTTTGTCAGAGGGTATCCGTGAGAAGTTTCTTCAGTGAGAACTATTAGTGGTAAATATATTAGTTTTTGTTTGTTTGAAAATGACTATTTCAATCTTATTCTTGAAGAATTATCTCTATATTTAATTCTAGGTTGTCACTTATTTTCTCTCAGTATCTTAAAGTCATTATCTCACAGTCTCCTGGCTTCCCTTTGTTGATATGGAGACATCTGCTGCTGTGGTTGTCAATATTCTCTTGAATATTGTGATGCTTTCTAGTCTGTATAATCTTGTTTTCTTTGGTTATCTGCAGTTTTATTAAGATTTATTCATTTCTTTTATGAACAATGACAAAATAAATTGTGTATTTTAATTGTAAAAAAAAAAAAACAGATTTATCCAGGTGTGGATTTCTTTATATTTATCCTGTTTGGTATTAATTTCCTCAATTTGAGGGGCGGGTGAGTATCATAAAATTTGGAAAATATTCAGCTTTTCTCTTCAAGTATTGGCTCCTTGCCATTCTCTCTCTTCTCTCTCCCTTAGAACTCCAGTTAGATTTCCTCACTCTGCCTTTCATGTCTCTTTACCCATATTTCTATACTTGCTGTGGAAAGTGCTGTGTTGCCAGTGAATGAATTCTTTCTGTAGTCACTGAGTTTGTAATTTCAGTGATTACACACACATGTATCACATATATATACATACATATGTATTTCTAGAAGTTCTGTTAGTTCTTTTTCAAATCTCCCTGACCCCTTTTGATAGCATCTTTTTAATTTGTTACATTTTTGAGTCCATTTTCAATTTTAAAACATTTAAAACATGTATTTTATAATATGTATTGGAAAATTCTATTATCCAAGTTGTTATTAGCTTTATTGCACTGTTCTTTTTCTGTTTACCCTCACTCATGGTGCCTTGTTTCCGTGTATTTTTTATTTTTAGTAATTGTGGATTATGAACTCATTTTCAGTACCAATTAGCTATGGGGATCTTATGAAGCCTGGCTTAAGAGTGTGTATGTACAGACCAGTAGTGTTCAATAGAAATTTCTGCAATGATGGAAGTATAATGTTTTCTATCTCTGCTGTCCAGTGTGGTAGCCACTAGTCACATGTGACTATTGAGCACTTGAAATGTGACTAATGTGAGGAACTGAACTTTAAATTAAGATTTAATTAAAAAATTTAATTTAGTCATAAGGCTGGATAGCATAGGGCTTTTTGCTTCTTCCAGGTACACTTGGGAACTACTAATTTGAGCCCACTTTATGTTAATATTTTTACCTGTGGTATCTATCCCATGCTACAAAGATGAATAGATTTGATCTTGAAACTGTCAGTCTAGGCCTATGGTTACACAAATTCAGGGGGATATTTTTATACGTACAGGAGAGGCGCATTACTTACCCATCTCCCTTTTCTGGTGGGCAGATGAAGTTTTAGCCCACATTTTCCCTAATGCATGCATGATTCTTTAGGAGTCCCAGCTTTACTTAAGGATTTTGTTTCTAATCTTGAGAAAATCTAAATCCTTCTCTTCTTTCCTGAACAGTGAAATCTGGTGGTCATTTGGTCATCAGTCACTCATGTCTGTGGTTGCTAGTTCCCCCTTCCTTTTGCTGACTGCAAATTTCTTCTCTATCCTTGTAAGCTCAGATATTCATTTGTCGAAAAGGGTTTGTTATATTTTATCTGACAACACTCATTGTTATGAAATAGGCAGTTCTCAGGATATTTATTCTGCCTTATTGCTGGAAATGAAAGTGTCTCCAATTCTTCTGAGTAATTTCTTTGTAGTGGGCAGATATCGGAGGCCTTTCTTGCTGGGCGTGGGGAGATATGTTGGTTGGTAGTTAAGTAACAGAACAGAAATGTAAATAGGTCTTTTTCATGGGCTGTTAAGTTCATGAATAAAATAGATGAAACATGATACTTTGTATTGGCAACTGCATACTACTAACTTGTTTGTAGGTAGGGTTTTATGTACCTGGTTTATGAGCAAGCTGCAAGCATCCTATTCTCCCAGCTCTATCAAGGCGCATAGGATTATTGATCTGTGAGCCATGAATCCACACTGTGAAGGGTACATTTTCATATTGCAACTGTATGAGAAACCTAGGAGATAATAGTGAGGTTCAGTCAGCGAGGCAATATGTTGTAGATGCTTTTGTTTTATTTGTTTTGATTGTTTTTGGAAAGATGATCTTGATTTGATGAGTCTGTCGGTGTTAAGTAGTCAATATATTTTCCATCCCTCTCCATTTTAGAATGCATATATGAATTAGATGCTAACACAAAAAACAACTGTGTAATACAGAAAGAGAAGGCCGTGGGTAATGTGTACTAGGAAGACTGTAGGACTGTACTTTCGCTAATAAAAAACGGGGAAGGGCTAGTGGTGATGGCCCCTTTTCTGAATCTTTTAATTTTATTCTCTCAGCACTATCATTGTAATTGCCGATATTCACTGAACACTTACCGTATTCTGTGTACTGTTCTAAAAGCTTATTCGTTTTTCTTTTTAACCCTTCACTTACTCCATAATGTAGGTTCCGTTATAATTCCACTGAGGACATTATTCTCCATTGAGGACATCAGCACAGACAGATTGAGAAACTTGATCAAGTTCACACATCTAATAGGCAATGAGACTCAGGTTTGAAGCCAGTGCCCGACTCTGAACCACTGCACATCATTTTAGAAATACTCTCTAATGTTGCATGTTTTGATTTCTGTAACTACAGAATCAGTGGCGTAAGTGAAGGTTGTAGGTGTGCTCTCTGCTATAGTACGGTGTTTGTAATTTTCTTTCTCACGTAGCAAGATGTCTGGATGCTGGTTCAATGATGCTGTCAAGGATCCAGGCTCTTTTATTTTTCCTCCTTCCATCCTTAGCATGTTTGGTTTTCATCCTCAGGCTTGCCTCATGGTTGCAAGATGGCTTCTATACTCCAGACATCACATTCTTCAAAGTAGGAGGAAGGGAAAAGAAGTGGCAGCTACGTCTGTCCCTTTAATGGGGAGAGAAAAGACTTGCCCTAAAGCCCTCACAGAGCCAAGCTCTTCTGTCTCACTGGAAAGGATTGTATCAC
The DNA here is from genome assembly GCF_039906515.1 of Pseudorca crassidens. Classification (NCBI taxonomy): domain Eukaryota; kingdom Metazoa; phylum Chordata; class Mammalia; order Artiodactyla; family Delphinidae; genus Pseudorca; species Pseudorca crassidens. The sequence continues at coordinate 35,546,558 of NC_090304.1, read as the reverse complement.
ATGGCCACCCCTGGCTGCAAAGGATGTTGGAAAATTGATTGCTTCACTTTTTTCAAACTCTTGAGTAGAAGGTAGGCAAGGAAGGAATTGGGAATGAGTACGGAGATAGTTAACTAAGTGTCCTCTACAGTGCAGTGCTGGAAACTTAGAATGGTTGGAATCTACTTGGTGAGACAAATTATCTGGAACTCACCTGGGTGAGAAAGTCACATTGTGGGAGGCAGGAAAGCCCTCTTGCCTTGCCTGTGCCTTCTGTTTGCTTGTACTGATGAGGACCCGAGGACTTCTGTCCTCGGCACCAGCCTCATTCCGTCCCAGAGCCAACCTGTGTGCACCAGCCGGTGGCTGGGATCTGGAATTCATCTGTTGTTCTAGCACCAGGCTTCTGGAATGGAATACCTAGCTGAGACCCTAGTTTCCACCTAGTTGCTCCGTGTTCTAGTTAGTCTTTAAGTGCTAAAGAGTTTCTCCAGTTCCTGGGGCTGGGGTTCAGCTTTGATTCTTAACTGTGCTTCAGACTGTCCTTGGCACCTCAGCGTGCCGGGCTGAGGGTAGGACACCTGCATTCATGTTATGCAGCCCCTTCCCTTTGATGCTCTTTACTGAACCATGACACCATCACTGCCAAGAAAGTCCTGATGCCTGGCTGCCTCTCATGGCTCCTGTGTATCAAATCAAGATGCCAACAAGGCAGTCTCAGGTTCAGCATGACTTGGGGATACTGTTGATTTTATATGCCTTCTTCTCAGGCTTGCATTTTCCTAACTTTAACATCTTCCTCTTCCTCTTGTTACGTGCTTCACTGCCAAGGCTGCCCAAGCTGTATCAGTTGTTATGACCTACACTGTCCTATGTCCACACCTTCCTGGGCCTGAGGCAGAAACTCTCAATAGACTGATTGGGTCCTAGTCTCTTCCAATTACAGCCAGTTTTGATACGGCCTGAGAGTTCCCTGATGATCCAAATACCTTTCCAGTCTACTTCATAATATCTAAAATTCTACAACCAGCAAGTTGTTCCTCATTTCAGCCAATTTAACAAGGAATTATTGGTACTTACTAGGTTCCAGGCTCTGTGGTGGGAATACAGTTACATAATACATTACCAGCTACATTATAGCCTAGCAGAGAAGACCAGAATCAACACACTTATCACAAGGGTGAAGGTTTTATGAAAGAGGTACTACACAGTGGAAATGCAAAATGTCGAATCTATCCCAGGGAGCTTAGAAATGCCTCCCTGAGGGACAATCTGGGACCACTAGGTTAGGGAGAAGGGGAAGGGGGGTCAGGCAGCATGCAGGGCCAGCACGAGGACAAGTGTGGCAGGTTCAGGGAACTGAAAGCAGGCTGGCTTCATGGGTGAGCAGCCTGTATAATCACACAGGGTCTTGCCTTTAGAAAGACCTTGCCCTTGATTTCATGTTCTGCTGTTGCCATCTTGAGATTTTTGATAATAATTTTGAACATGGGGCCCCATGTTTCCATTTTGCACTGGGCCCCACAAGTTATGAAGCTGGTCCTGATTGAGAGGAATCCAGTGTGCTGAAGGGTGGCCATCAGAGGTCGATGGAGAACACGTAGGCAGTTGGTGGAGAGAAATGCCTGTGGGAAGGTGAAAAAAATTACCTCTTGGTCAATCATTTATAGTCAACAAATATTAAATGACTGCTACGCATGCCAGACACTGTGCCAGGTACTGGAAAGCTATAGTGAACAAAACTAATGAACAAAAACAAATTGCTGCTCTCATGGTGCTCACTTTCTAGTGGAAGAGACAGACAATAATAAATAGTATGTCAAATGACAAGTGCTTTGAGAAAGAAATGCAGTAGGGCGGGAGGAAATGACGGGGAGATGTAGGATGTGTGTGTTCTTTTATGTGGGCTGGTCAGGGAAGGTGTGGTCGTGTAGATGGAGCATGTGACAGAGGGGACGGGGTAGGAGGTGAGCAGAGAGGTGGTCGTGTGGGTTCTTGTAGAGCATGGTAACTAAGGACTTTGGATTTCACTCTGAGTAAGATAGGAAGCCACTGGAGAGCTTCCAGCAGAAGAATGACATACTTATTTATACCTCACAAGTGCCATTCTGATTGTGTGTTGAGAACAGACTAATGGGAGGCAAAGGTAGAACCAGGAAAATCCATTACAATGCTGTTATAATAGTTTAGCACAAGAGGCTCGTGGCCTCATTAGAGTTCTAGTGGAAAAACTGGTGAGAAGTGGTTGGCTTCTTGGATAGATACATCATGACATTGATAGGATTTGTTGATGAGATGGGATATAGTTTGTGAGAGAGAGCAAAATTGAGATTGCTCCCATATTAGTCATTTACATGTTAGTGTGAATAAGCTTATCTAATCCCTTCCTAAGAGCAAATTTGATAAAGAAGATAGAATATTCAGGGAGATGCAAAGGAAACAGAAGGGAAAGATTGGAAACGTTTTGGAGAAACAGCATACGCTTACAGTTTTGCCTTGTTAACTTTTATGAGAAAACTAGTAAAATTATATTTTGTTCATATTGTCCACAGGATGGAAGCAAAGCATTACTATAAAGATTGATACAGATAAGATTGAAAAGGACCCCCAGAAAGGTGTATGAAGGAATAAGAAATATTGAGCTTGCTGAAAGGCATGTTCTTTAGAGTAATTTTATCATTTATACGAAGAGTTCTCAAATGTTTGTCTGACAACAGATGCTGGCCTAGTTACATTGGAATCAACATCAGCGTTTGTTAAAAATAGAGATTCTTGGGGTCCATGCCTCCCAAATTCTGATATATGACTAAATTTGTCAGGCGTATTGTTTTATGAAGCTTCCTCTGTTGATTCCAGTGCATAGATATTTGGGAAACTACTGGTTTATAATCTTTCTTTGATACTTAATCAAAATGTTGTCAGGAAAATTCTGGACTGGCAAGAAAGCAAATAGTAAACTTGTACAGGAATCATGCATAATGAGTGAGCCAGCGATTTATAGGCTGTGGGATAAAAATCAATTAGTCTTCATACCTGTTAAAACCTGGAGAAATTAAGAAAAGAACTAATTGGCACAATAGGTTGATTGCATTGCCTTTTGATATTAGGCAATACAGGTATTAATAATGTTGTCTTGGCAATTTGCTGAAGGAGAAAGAAAACACTAGATTAAAAAAAATGGGAAAACAAATTTATGGTTACCAGGGGATAAGGAGGGGGAGAGATAAATTGGGAGATTGCGATTGACATACACACACTACTATATATAAAATAGGCAACTGATAAGAACCTACTGTATAGCACAGGGAACTCTACTTAATACTCTGTAATGGACTATATGGAAAAGAATCTAAAAAAGAGTGTATGTATGTATATGTATAACTGATTCACTTTGCTGTACACCTGAAACTAACACAACATTGTAAATCGAATATACCCCAATAAAAATTAAAAAATATATGGATTCTAGAACCAGCTCTGGCACTAACTTGCTTTTGGCAGTGATGTGCTGGAATTGTCTGGAATTGGCTTGAAATGGCTTGTGAGAGCCAAGCATGATGTTTTCAGGCATCTTGAGAGCCAATTTAGCATAGCCCATATTAAAACTAAATTACATCAATTTATGATTAAATAAATCATATTAAAAACAAAGGTAATAAATACGGAAAACTCATCATCCGCTAATTATTTTTCTACATTTTACTGTTATTATCTGTGATCTTGCATCTGAGTGGTGGAAATGCTATGAAATGGTTCTATGGACTGAATGTTGTCCTCCTCAAATTCATCCTTTGAAGCCTGCACGCCCAATGTGACTGCATTTGGAGATAGGTGAAGAGGTAATTAAGGTTAAATGAGGTCATCAGGGTGGGGTCCTGATAGGATAAGATTAGCGTCCTTATACAAAGAGACACCAGAGACCTGGCTCGCTTGCTCTCTCTGCCACGTGATCATGGAGAGAAGGGGGCTGCCTGCAAGCCAGGAAGAAAGCTCTCACTGCAGACCAAGTCAGCCGGTGCCTTGGTCTTAGACTTCTCGGCTTCTGGAACTGTGAGAAAGTAAGTTTCTGTTGTTCAGGTCACCTGATCTGTGTCATTTTGTTACGGCAACCTGAGCAGACTAAGACAAATGGTGCTCTACTATGTATTTCTTCCCAGCTCCACATATAGTGACATCATGTCAGTAGCTTCAAACTGGCCATGCTGGAAGCATTTGCTTCACAGAAATTGGCAAATGATACAAATCAGAGTGTATTTGATTTATTGTTTTGTTGATTGTTTAGACCAGGGTTTGAAAAATCATGGCTCATGGAACAAACCCAGCTCAGGACTGATTTTATATAGCTAGAAGGCTAGGCATGCTTTTTACATTTTTATAAGGTTATAGCAACAAACGAATTTTAAAAATACACAAAGAAGAATACATGACACATACATACATGGCATTCAAAGCCTAAAATATCTGTCTGGCTCTTCACAGAAAATGTTTGATTCCTGACCTAGACTAAACAAAGTGACAGAGAAAGTATTAATAATACAGAGTAAACGTGAGAGCGTTTCATTTCTGTATTAGTTACCTTGTGAATAGTACAAAAAAATGGAGGAAATAGTCTTCTGGGATTCAAAAACTATTTTCCAATTCAGCAAAATGTCTCTCAGCATAAAATGAACAAAGTTTTGAAATGTGTCTTTTTTGTTTCATCTTCCTCATTTGTTTAAATAAGAATATCAACCAGCATTCATGTTGGAACTTTGCTTGTTCATCGCTTGCAACAATAGGTTGTCTATGGATTCAGGAATTCAGAAAAAATCAACAATAGTATTCTGTGAGAATCAACTGGCTATATAGAATTGATAATAAAGACTATTGCATATTTTATTATTTGTAGTACGACACATCCTTTATAGCAGTAAGACTATAATAAAAGTGTGTACATATATATGTCTATATTAGGTATAGATTGCTACAGAATTAATTATGGTAAACTTATTGTCTTAAACAGTATATATTTATTATCTTACAGTTTCTGTGGGTCAGGAGTCCTGCACAGGTTAGCTGGGTTCTAGGCTCAGGGTCTCCCAAGGTTACAATCGGGGTGTCAGGTGGGCTGTGTTTTTATCTGGAGGCTCAACAGGGTTGGAAGCTGCTTCCAGCCTCCCTCAGATTGTAGCCAGAGCTCATTTCCTTGCAACTGTAAGACTGAAGGCCCTGGGTTCTTTTTGGATGTCAGCTAAAGGCTGCTCTCAGTTCCTGGAGACCACCCTCACTCCTTGCCCTGTGGGCCTCCCACATGGCCACTTTTTTTTTTTTAGCACATAGAAAGCATTTAATAAGTGTTAGCTATTACATTTAAGACCTTTGTTGTCATTGTTGTTGACTTATTTATTGTGAAGCATAACACACACAGTGGATCCCCAGAAGCTCCTGTACCCAAGTCTGTTTTTCAGGTTCTGCTTTCAGGGATGGCCAGTTTTTTTTGGGGGGGGGGTATGCGGGCCTCTCACTGTCGTGGCCTCTCCCATTGCGGAGCACAGGCTCCGGACGTGCAGGCTCAGCTGCCATGGCTCACGGGCCCAGCCGCTCCGTGGAATCTTCCCGGACCGGGGCACGAACACGTGTCCCCTGCGTCGGCAGGCGGACTCTCAACCACTGCGCCACCAGGGAATACCACGGCCACTTTTTAAAAGCCAGTAGGCAGAAAGAAATTCTTTAGTGAGAGTCTACTAGCAAGATAGGGTCTTCTGTAAGTTAATCACACAAGTGACATCTCATCAGCTTTGCAAGTCACAGGTTCTACCCACATTCAAGTGGAAGAACATACGCAAAAGCATGAGCATCAAAATTTGGGGATCACAAAGGTCACCTAAGAGTATGCCCGTCACAGTATGTGTATTCTGGGGACAGGAGGGAGGAGGAGAGTTGGTTGTTAAACATTTACCAGCACATCACTGGATGTGGGTCAAGTCATCAAATGTCTTTGAACCTCAGTATCCTCAACTTTAGGTGTTGGAAAGCATATCTCAACTTGGACTCCAAGGAACACTTGGAGATTCCCAATGCCCACTAGCAGCTGAGTGACTTTTTCTTTAAACAGTTTAAACTTAATTAGCTCAACTTTTCCCAAACTTACTTGAGCAGGGAGCATTTTTAAAATGAAGCACCACTTAACGTCCCGTGGAGCTTTAGGGTACTGTAGCCTAGGTGACTTCCAAAATTCACTTGCACTTAATAATTCTATCATATTTTTACCTAAAATTTTTTTATTGGAGTATAGTTGGTTTATAATATTGTGTTAGTTTTAGGTGTACAGCAAAGTGATTCAGTTATACATATACATATGTTCATTCTTTTTCAGATTCTTTTCCCATATAGGTTATTACAGAATATTGAGTAGAGTTCCCTGTGCTATGCAATAGGTTCTTATTAGTTGTCTATTTTAGTAGTGTGTATATGTTAATCCGAAGCTCCTAATTTATCCCTCTGCCCCTGCAGCATTTCCCCTTTGGTAACCATAAGTTTGTTTTCAAAATCTGTGAGTCTGTTTCTGTTTTTTTGTAAATAAGTTCTATTTAAAAAATTACATTCCACATATGAGTGATAGAAAAAGACAAATATCATATGCTATCTGATTTCACTTAGTATGATAATCTCTAGGTCCATTCAAGTTGCTGCAAGTGACATTATTTGGTTCTTTCTGTGGCTGAGCAATATTCCATGGTATATATGTACCACATCTTCTTTATCCATTCCTCTGTCTGTGGACATTTAGGTTGCTTCTATGCCTTGGGTATTGTAAACAGTGCTTCAGCGAACACTGGGGTGCATGTATCAATATCTTTTCGAATTATATCATACTTACTTAACTTTCATATTCTACCTAAGCACCTTTGCACCAGCTATTTCCTCTACCTGGAAATTCTTCCTCTAGATCTTTGCTTGGCTAGCTGCTGCTTACCAACTCATAAGTCACCTTCAAACACAGTTCTCCCCTGAAGTAACTCAAAATGTGGTATGTGGACTAATACTGCCGTCCAGATATTTGTTGCTGGTCTATGACAGGAAATTGAACTTTACTCCAGGATGTAAATCAATGAAGCCACTGAGTATGCTGCTTATTTTAGATGACATTTTTGTTCCTTTCTCTATTGGTATTATTATTATTATTTTGCAGCAAAACTTTATCTGAGAACAAAGTACATTCCGGAATAAACTTCTTAACTTGTGGACTGAGACAAAACTTACTCAAAATAATCATTTTTAATAACATAGGGTTAGAGGATGAGGAAGGGTTAAAGGATGAAGGAAGTAGGAAGGAATAGGGGTAGGACTCAGTGGGAAGGGGACGGCAGGTTAGGGGTGAATGGAAGGCCCTATGTTTAAGGGGAAGGGTGCAAGTTCTAGGAGAGAAACTCCAGGGATTTTTTTTAAAAGCACGTATTTACTCTGCCTTTAGAAAAGTTTTTTAAGATCCATAAAGGAAAAGATTCATAAAGAAAAAATTAACACTGCTGGATGATTTTCTAGATGAGGGAAAATCTAGTTTTCTGGGGAAGATCTGTACCAAGATCTCTTAAAAATCTCCAACATCATCATTGCTAACTGGTTCAGTTTTTGTTGCATAAAACAAAAAAAAAATGCAGTAATAGCAGGTTTGGCTTTATTGAGTCCCCATGCAGGGGCTAACAGAGGAAAATCCTTCTCTAAAAGGCATGAAATTGGAGGGTGGGAATTCCTGAGGGTAGTCTGGGGTCATCTCTGAGCCGACAGAGATCTTTAATGCCCTTATTCCAGTGACACACACCTTTCTTTGGCTTCAGGTGATACAAAGTCTTCTTTTGAGGGGAGCTCAGCTCTGTTTCAGTGGATGCAAGAAATGTTAATAGTTCTGTAGAAGTTGTGTCACTTAGTATTATTACTGATACTGAAGGAACATGATCCCTTCAGATATGATGGAAAATACAGATAAAATATGAATCAGAAAGAATTTCCTCCTAATCTCACCAACCTAAAATTATAACATATATTTTCATGTATTTCCTTCCAGCTTTTTTCTATTCACCCACGTACTTTTAATTTTTTAATTTTTTTAAACACAGTTGAGATAACACTGAATATTTGCACCTTTTAAAAAATACTGGACATCATGTCAAAAGCACTTCCCTATGTCCTTAGAATTCTTTGTAAACATCAATGGAACGGCTGCACAGTATCCTATCACGAGGATAGAGTAAGTTACATAAACATTCCACTATTTTTGGACTATTAGGTGGTTTTAATTTTTCCCCCTATTATATGTATGAGTTGGTAAACATCTTCTGATTCATCTTTGAATGCATGTTGAAGGAATTAAATTGTATTAATGAAGTGGGTGTGCGCAAATGTGGCATCGTGTGTCAAAGCGTTGTAGCCTTCTACCCTTTACCCTGCCCCTACGTTTCTGCTTCTGTTACCCTTGTGCTGGTGGAGCCGTGGGTTTGCTGCTAGTGCTGGCTTGGCCGCCTTTTCACGTGAGCACGAGAAGGATCTGGCATATTCTTAATTGGGAATTTTTATGTCTGCTTGGACCCTGAAATTTCTCTGGCAATAGTGTTTGCCAGTCTTGGACTTTGGCCCTCATAGCCAATCTTGGGTAAAAAAGAAGAGAGTGGGCAGTTCCCCCAGTTTCAATGGAAATTCAACTGTACCTATATTTTCATGGTGAAAGCTTAAACCGCTTATCCCTCATATTATCTTGAGTCATTAGAAAAAGAATAACTCTTCTCTGACCTAATATAATTTCCAAAGCCATTACACAACCTCTTTGCAGCATGAATTCGTAATAGACTTTAAAATCTGAAAGGATGCAATTGTGAGCAAAATGATGAAAGGAGAAAGGGAAAAATGAAATTGTCAAGGTCAGTAATCAGTGCCCTTGCTTTAAAGCCAGTGTTCCCTGCCATGGCTGTACAGCTTTTCTTTCTCAGCTTTGTTGTTGTATATTATTTATGAAATAGCTGGGCCCTTTTCACGTACCTATCAGCAGACCACAGTGTAATATTACATTGAAAGAATTTAGAGGACTCCTTTTTTTTTTTTTTTTTTTGCGGTACGCGGGCCTCTCACTGTTGCGGCCCCTCCAGTTGCGGAGCGCAGGCTCCGGACACGCAGGCTCAGCGGCCATGGCTCACGGGCCCAGCCGCTCCGCGGCATGTGGGATCCTCCCGGACCGGGGCATGAACCCGTGTCCCCTGCATCGGCAGGCGGACTCTCAACCACTGCACCACCAGGGAATGCTAGAGGACTCCTTTGATCATAATCTGGATGTAGTCTAGTGAAGAGAACAGTGACACTTGAGTAAAAAGACTTAAAGGAGCTGAGTGCAAACTATACCATTGATGGTGTATCACTGCATGATTCTCAGTGTCTCTCAGCTGCTTTTTTTTGTTGAGGTATAGTTAATTTGCAATGTTGTGTTAGTTTCAAGTGTACAGCAAAGTGATTTAGTTATACATACATAGATATTCTTTTCCAGGTTCTTTTCCATTATAGGTTATTACAAGATATTGAGTATAGTTCCCTGTGCTATAGAGTAGGTCCTTGTTGCTTATCTGTTTTATATATAGTAGTGTGTATATTTTAATCCCAAACTTCTAATTTATCAGCTGCTTTAAAATTCATCTTCCACTTCAACAAGACTGGACTAATAATGCCTAATTGCTTGCCTCCAAGGTTACTCTCAGTTCACACTTAACTGTATTATAAAAATATAAAGGGTTAATACTAATGTAATATTGTGCCATTAATGGGTGAACACTGAGTGGTTATTGAGTTCAGTTTTTTTAGCTGGTTTTACAGAGCAGCAAGTCCAGGGAAACCAAGCTTTTTTTCTCACCAGCTGTGGGCTGGGTGGTTAGCATACATCACTTTTCATAATGCTTACAATCATTCTGGAGAAACTCTGGTTCAAAGGGAATGTGTAAATTGCTCCAAAAGACTGCAGTGCTAGTTGCTGGCAGAGCTGGGGTTTGAGCTTAGATTGGTCTGATTCTAAACATCATGCCTTTTGTACTAGATCAGTATTCATAAACTTTTAAAGGGCAACAAGCAAACATCAACCTTGATTTAAATATGTCTGTTCTAACAGTTCTTAAATACATACAAACATAAAATCAGGTATATGTTCCCTATAATTATAGCTCTTATACATCTACAAAGGCAAACGGATTGACTAGTTAAGTATAAACAAAACCACAGGCCAATAAAATTCAAATTTTAATTTCATTGATTCAACATGACCAATGATGGTGTGTGCTGGAATTCAACCTGCAGTGGCGGCATGTAGAGAGCACGGATTCTAAGGTACAGGTTCTTTGGGTTTGGCACATGTACACCACCAACTGCGGTGTGACCACGCGTTTGCCTCCATTTTCTGTGTCTGAACCATCGTTAAGTCTTCTTTTGGACAGTGTGCCATAAATTTCATTTGGCCTTGAACATATGCTTTATCAGTCAAGTCCACCTCTTTCTTATTTGCTAACGGTCCTTAAAGTATAACCTCTTAGCACATCGCTTTATCAATAAAAAACAAAGATGGGCACAAAAATTGCACAGCAGCACTGTTATAAAGAGTTCATCCAGATAACCCCAGATATCCTTACATAAAACAAAGATTGTTGTCAAAACATATTGTATTGCAGTAGGATTCACATACCCCGGCAAGCATCCATATATTCTTAATGTCTCGTGGACGGTTTTTCAGGACACTGGGCCATACTGCTCTGCTCGTGAACCCACAGGGAAGACAGTGTCTGGGAGAAAACAATAAAACGGGCTAGGAAAAGAAATATTCACAGGTGTTACTGAGCCTAGCAATGCCGTGGAGCAATATTCATTGAGAGACTCAACAGCGCTGCTAGTCCAAATGGTCTGTACTCCCAAAGCTTGGCCTGTACACAGAGGTGTCAGAAGTCTCAGCATCAGGTGCCTGAAATGGAAACCCGCTCTGGGGACAGCGGCTTCCTCACTGCAGCATCCTGTCTTTTCACCTCTTGCTGGTGAGAGCCAGCCCCTTGCCAGGCTGACCTGGGGACTTGCAGGTGATGATGCTTGAGAACATCTGATGAGAGGTGAATGGGAGGTCAGGGAACTGTTGCTGCCACAGATTCCCAGCCTTGTGCTCTAGCCCCCCTGGGAACTGAATTCTACTGTATTTGTTTTATCCATGTGTCCTAGCTGCATACACAGAACGTGCTTTGCGAGATCGTATTTCATTGTAATGCCTATTTTTTTCATATTTAGTGCATAAACATGTCTTTTGGTAAATTGAGGACCCAGATGAATAGTAATTATGGATCAACGCATTGAAGTAGCTTTTGAAATTGTCATAAGCACCCTGAGGGTTTCTTATGGTAATGCGTGTAAAATTCATAAAAAGTTTATGAGTACTGATCTAGTTGCTATTAATAATGCACAAAGATGGAAATGGGACATGGCTGTGACAAAATTATCTTTTAAAAGTAACTAAAGATGAGTGCAGGAAAATATGGTAGTCCCATTTGGGGTGAAAGCGGCATGTGGGCAAGGAGAGTACTTCTGTTCACACCCGGTAACTTCAGAAATACTTACTGTGAATCTGTAATGGCCAAGCACCTATGTTCATTGCAAGGGATACAGCAGTTAAGAGGTTGACAGGGTCTGGCTCTGAACTTATGAAAGTTATTTTCTGGATATTAAATAGATACTAAATGAGAAAATAAATGAAATGGCCAAAAATGTTAATAAATGCTAGAAGTCAAGGCCTTACGTTTGGAAAAGGACATGGTGTGTTTTTGGGAGTGTGGGTTTGCTTAGAGAAATAGGGGGAAAGAGGCGCACCATGCAGTTCAGGAGGCTGGCAGAGTTCACATGTTGAAGAGTCTGAGGGCTGTGCTAAGGAATTTTTAATTTTTTCTAAGTGTAAGGATTCATTACTAACAGATTCTAAGCAGAGACAGGACATGGAATTTGTATTTTTATATGATCTAATGACTGATTTATGAAGAATGTGGTGGAGGAGATCACATGGAAACAAGGACTCCAGAGAGGCTTCTCCAGGGAGAAAGGACGGTGACTGGATGGTAGCAGTGAAGATGGAGAAAAGTGGATGGACTTGACATGCATTTACTGAAATATATTCAAACAGATAATAATACTTGGGGATGGAGAGAATAGAGTGGAATAAAAGACAAGAGGATTCAGGGATGATCACAGAGTTTCTGGCTTTAGTAGTTGTGTAGATGATGGTGTCACTTTGTGAGAGGGAAATTCAAGCATTCCCTTTGGGGCATGTTCTTGAGATATCTGTGAAATATCTAAGAGGAGGTGAGTAGTAGGAGGTTGGACATAGGAGTCCTGAGTTCAAAGGAGAAGTCTCCAGTGTAGACTGGAGATACAAATGTGGGAATTATCAGGATGTAGGTGATATTGGAAACCATAAACACGGCTGAGATCATCAAGAGAGAATGATAGGGGCTCAGACCAAATCCTGAGGATTTAAAGTTTCGAGTTTAAAGGAGATGGAGCAGCTAGCAAAGAGGACTGATAAATTGTGCCCAGGGAGATAGAAGACGCTTTCAATGAGAAAGCAGAAGCCTAGGATAGGGATTTCAAGAGGAGGAATTAATTCTGTCAAATGCTGCTGAGAAACATTAGATCAGAAAAATATCTGTTTGATTCAACAAGAGGTTTTTTTTGTTGGTGACTTTAGTAAAGAGCAGTTCCCAGTGGGAGTAGTTGAGGCAGAAGGCTGCCAGAGAGGAGTAGGTTGAGGAGTGAATGAAAAGTAAGAATGTGGAGAAGACATGTGTAGGCAACTCTTTTGAGAAGTTTTGAGTAACAGAAAAATGGGTTAGGAGCAGAGGGACAGATCAGGGGACAAGTTGAAGTTTGTTTTTGTTGTTTGGGTATTGTGGGTACATATGTTCATGTTTTAAGATGAGAGAGATCAGAGCATGTACCAACATGGATGGAAAAGATCCAATAGCGGAGAGAGTTGTGATGTCAGAGAGAGGGGATCGTTTAGGGGGCAAGTAGTATGGCATCTATAGGACAAGTAGAGAAATTGCCCGTTGATAGGGAATGGACATTCCTTTTTTCTTAAGAAGTAAAAGATGGGTGTGGTTGGTGTGTTGATTTGTTGGTGGAGAGATGAGTGTGGTTCTATCTTAGGCAGTTTGTTTTCTCTATGGAGTGTGAAGTGGGGTCATCAGATGAGAGGTGGTGAGAATACAGCGATGGGAATCTGGAGGTAAGAGGAGAAGGTTTAACTAGTCTTCTCAGAGTTGGGGAGGGAACGGTTAAAAGGAATGTATAGGAGTGTCCATTAAGCTAGTTGTGTGAATTAGTGTTTTTGTTGTTGTTGGTTTTGTTTTTTTTTTTGGAACTTTCAATTAATTGTGTGAAGGCAAAGCAAAACAAAGAGTTGAGTTCAACAAGGCTTAGGGTTTTGCCTGGACAAAGTATATAGAGGAACAGATGACCGAGGAGGTCGAGGTTAAGGAAATGATTAAAAAGAAAGACATGGAATCTAATCTAAGACCGGGGAGAAGGCTGGTGACCAATGAGAAAGTAAATAGTAGATTAATGGATCTACTATTCTATAAGGTAGAAGAATTGTGACAGAAGTGAAGCAGTGCAAGTGAGCCAGAAGTATAAAGAGCTATTGGTTTGAATGTAAGAGGCTTATAATGAAATTGTTGAAGGAAGTAAAATTTCTGGTCCTGATAAGGTCTTGGGTGCGAGTGATGGTGTGAATGGCTGACGTGGATTGAAGGAAGAGTGTTGATAGTGAAGAGGTCAAGAAACAGAGTCCAGGAGACTCATTTGTAGTATTAGAGTTTCTCAAACTGTCTTCTATGGTGCAGAGGAAATATGTATAGGGACTATTTTATAAAGAAGAGTTTCTTTGTCAAATGCACTTGGTAAATACTGCATAATTTTCTATCACTCCTCTTCCTCAGATACAGATCGTATTTGCATTGGAAAGGCACCAAGAACTCTGGTAGAAAGATACCTGTTTAATTAAATTAATTAACTTCTATAACTTTTTTGGGGACCACATTCTTATTTCTTAACTGTTGCTAAACTTTCTTGACTATTCTCACCATTTTATTCTTCCAGGCCAACATGGTTACATTTCAGTAATAATCTTGTGTGGACTTTAATTGAAATTGAGTTAAACATATAATTAAATTTTGGCATAATTGCCTTTTAAACATTATTTAGTTTTATCCCAAATGCCTTTCTTTCCACTTATTCAAGTACTCTTGAGTCTTAGGTTACATTTTAATAGTTTTTTTTCCCCAACGTATGCCTTTCCTGAATATTTCTTGTTAATGTTTTTCTGGTTATTTTTTGTTGTGCTGCTAATATGGTGATTATCTTTTTCCACTATATTTTATACCTTTTTATTTCTGGTGCTTAAGGGTGCTATTGATTTTTGTATATTTACTTTGTATCTGTCTTTATTACTGAACTCTTTTATTAGTGTTAATGGCATTTTATTTGATTCTCTAAAGCAGTGTTTCTTAAGTCTCAGTAAGGTGTAGACCAATTTTTAAAAGAAAACAATGTTTTGAACAGTGTGTAATGACTTAAATTATTTCTTGAAGTTAATTAGAATAACATTCCTAAAATATAAAAACTTATAACTAGGAATATGCTTCTTTTTTGGTAGCTCTTAATTATAAGCCACAAAACTAATACACGTCAGATTAACAGCGTTCGTTACATGTAGTTAATAACGTTATTTTGCTGAATTCAAACCAGTGCTTGTGATGTGATGGTGTACTGATTGCTTCAGCCCAGGGTCATACGGTTCAACACATCTCAAATATCGTGCTCTGTGAAGGCTCAGTTCTCTCCCTGAGTTTCATTCATTCCATCACTGCAAAGCCTTCATTTATGTCATCACTTGATGAAAATGCTAAATTTATGTGCAACTGTGTTCTTTTCCTATCAGCACTCAACAATTAGTACACTAATTTTTGTACCAATGTAATGTATTAATAAATTGGTGTAGCCACTTTAGAAAACAGTATGGTGATTTCTCAAAAAAACTAAAAATAGAACTACCATATGACCCAGCAATTCCACTCCTAGATATATATGTGAACGAAAAAAAAAAAGAAAAGAAAAAACACTAATTCGAAAAGATACATGAATCTCATTGCTCATAACAGCATTATTTACAATTGCCAAGATATGGAAGCAACCTAAGTGTCCATCAACAGATGAATGGATAAAGAAGATGTTGTATATATATACAATGTGGTATATGTATACAATGGAATCCTACTCAGCCATAAAAAAGAGCAAAATTTTGCCATTTGCAACAATATGGATGAAGTTGGAGGGCATTATACTAAGTGAAATAAGTCAGAGAAAGACAAACACTGTATGATATCATTTATATGTGGAATCTAAAAAATACAGCAAATTAGTGAATATAACAAGAAGCAGACTTGAAGATATAGAGGACAAAATAATGGTTACCAGTGGGGAGAAGGGAGGGAGGAGGAGAAATATGGGGGTAGAGAATTAAGAAGCATAAACTATTAGGTATAAAATAAGCTACAAGGATATATTGTACAATACAGCACAGGGAATATAGCCAATATTTTATAATTACTATAAATGGAGTATAACCTTTAAAAATTGTGAATCACTATATTGTACACTTGTAACATATAGTATTGTACAGCAACCATACTTCAATAAAAAACTAAATTAAAGAAAATCCAATAATACTTGGGAATAATTGTGAGCAAATTATGTGGCCATTCGCAGTTATAATCATCTATGACCTGCAGGCCAAATTCAGCTTTCCCCATTCATTTATTCTAGATTTTTAAAAGTTTATATTTCAGATGATCATAGAAATAAAAATATAAACATAAAAGCACTATTGAGAACTGGAGGATCCCTGAGAATGTACCCATCCATGAACCTTTAGGAAGATTCCGTGAAGCCAAGTGTGAGAAATGTTGCTCTTGGGAAACTGAGGTAAAACGATACAACCCATGTGTTTTATGAAAGAGGTACCAATGAGATCTTTTCATTTTCAGTTGCTCTCTATGTTAGCTTACTGGCAGAACTGTCAAATGGTAACTAATGTTTAAAAAATGATAGTAGGCATCCTGTTTTTATTTATTTGTTTATGATTTTAATGAGCATTCCCCTAGTGTTTCACTATAATCTGCATCAAATTTGATCACATTCATTTTATTATGAATTAATTAATTCATTAATGGCTGCGTTGGGTCTTCATTGCTGCGTGTGGGCTTTCTCTAATTGCGGCGAGCGGGGGCTGCTCTTCATTGTGGTGCGCAGGCTTCTCATTGAGGCGGCTTCTCATGTTGCGGAGCACCGACTCTAGGTGCTCAGGCTCTAGAGTGCAGGCTCAGTAGTTGTGGCGCACGGGCTTAGTTGCTCCGTGGCATGTGGGGTCTTCCCGGACCAGGGCTCGAACCCGTGTTCCCTGCATCGGCAGGTGGACTCCTAACCTCTGCGCCACCGGGGAAGCCCTATCCCATTCATTTTAGGCACCTATTAGTTGATCCTGTTGGTTATTAACAGATGCATTCGTGATGCTATTAATAGATTTTCTAATAGTAAGTCATTCTTGCATTACTGAACAGACATCTGTTTAGCGGCAGTATACAATTTAATATTTCATGCTTAAAATTTCTAGAATTTCTAAATAGCTTAAATACTGTTTTCTAGTATTTTACAACTCGGTTCTTTATCAAAATTGGCTTTTATCTTGGAACTGGTTTTCTGATTGTGTTGTCACATTAGGTTATGGTATCCAGGTTTGTTAACATAATAAAATGGATTAGGAAGAGAGTTTAGCAAGACTGCTGAGGGTTGGTTTAGGTTCAAGAATGACAACGTACACTCAGTTCAGAGTTGCTTTTACTTGGTTTGCCTACTGAACCAGCTAACATGTAGACTTAGAGCTTATACAACAGCTGAGGATGCAGGCGAACGGACACAGCTCACCAGCACTTCCTAGTCCTCTGAGGATGCGCACCAAAAGTTGGGTGATAACACAGTCCACTTGGAGGGTGAATCCTTCAAGTCAGAGAGGCCCAGAGCTGAGGGGTGTGCCTTTGCATACTTAGGTTAGGCTGAGGGAGGGCTCACATCCGCATTGGAGGGTCCGTCTCTTACCATATAAGGCTTTACTCTACCACAATGAGGTACTTCCGTGTTCTGTCTCTCACTGTTTCATCAGCCCTAGAGCAGGCCTGGGCTCATCAGGGAACATCCGTTTCTTCCTTTAATTGGGACACTATATCGCATATGGGTCATTGGTAACTTTGAAGTTAGAAACAACTTTCTGGTGAAAGTAGATCTGGAAGCTTTTTTGAAACTAATTATTGGATGTCTTTTCATTTCTTAGATGCATTTTGGTCTAGTCAAATTTTACACTTTTGAATCAACCTGTGATCTTGTGATTTCTAGAGAGTGGTTTATTTCTTCAAAATTTTCATGTTCATTAACGAGAAAGTCAAAATACTGCTATAATTTCCACTTTCCTTCAGGTCTTTTGTTAGATTCCCATTTGCATTCCTGAGTCTTTGTCTCATTTGATCTGTTGATGTCTTTCTGCCTCTTACAATCCTTGTTTGATATGTGGACACATTCTCCTGCTTCTTGTCCCCTCTTTTCCAGGAGAGGAGTTCTTCACCTGCTTATTATTTTTCTGTTTTCTGGCTCCTGTGACTTAGGTTTGGCCTTCTCCTCGAAGCGAACAAACATGATTCTTGCTTTCTCGGGGCTAGACAAACCGTGGGGCGCCGGTTACAAGGGTGTGTAAGCCCATTCATCCACTACTTCCTTTCCGTAGGCTACTTCCCTTGCTTCCTTTTCATGCCTGTGGCACATTCATGCTTCTGTTGGCTTCTTCTCCTTTTCCTCCTTTTCTTCCCTGTTACGTGATGGCTTCCTTCTGTGACTGCTGCCCTTTATTTTCCTCATCTGGCAAGACAGTGCTTCTGGGAGTGTCTCAGATCCAGTTCACCGGAACACCCACCCTGGCTTAGAGAGTAGCATGCAGGAATTTTGGGAGGGAGTGATCTCAGGATCAATGCCCGTGAAGAAAGGAAGGAAGCAGGACTGGGAAGGGAAGAAGTTGAACTGCTACGTGGTCAAAATTAAAGCCTCAGCCAATCCCACAGGAAGCTCTGGAGTGTGCTTGGCTGGCAGACTTGTCCTGCATTTGAATAAGCAGATTGCATCAACCCAGGGGGGACCAGTCATTGGATGTGATCCTAGGAAGGGGACATGACCTTGGGCAAGGCAGCTTCTCCTCAGCTGAGGGAAATTCCTAGAGAGAGACTCAGCTGAGATCTGTCAGCTGCCAACACTCTCAAAATTGGAGGGATTAAGTGCTTCAGTCCTGTAAAGGGAGCCGGGCGGCAGCATAGCCCTGCAGCCATTACAGGAAGACTCACTGTTGTCCTTTCCCACTTTTGCTTTTGTTGTTGAAACTTCTCCTGACCAGGCATCTCTGCCACAAATGTTTTCAAATGTTATCTTTCCCCCCAAATTACATCGCTTTCAACTACCGTTAGTTGATTTGGCTTTGCGATGATGCCAGAAACTGTAGCTACTTGAAATGTTCATTAATCAAGAAACACAGAGCAAATTCTCCCCCAAGATCTGAGCTAGATAGTATTGGATTAAAATGTCTAGGATTGCACATTAAACACAGTCTTTCCCAATCAGGGCCACTGTCATAGGATGTATCTTTGAGTTTCCCCTGCCTTAGAGTGAGGTACTGACTCAGTAACTTTTGTTGAATAACAAACCACCCTCAAGGTTATTGTCAAATAACAAAAATGTGTATAATTTCTTATGTTTCTTCAGGTCAGCCTGGGCTGGATGGTCTTTGAAGGGCCTACTTATATGACTGAGAAGGTGGCTTAATGTCAGGTGGGGCATGGAGGGAATTAGCCACACATCTGCCATCCTCTAGGATGCTAGCTTAGACTTGGTCACGTGGTAGTGTTTTCAGAGTTCCCAAGAGCAGCACGAGAGGGCAAGTGCCAACACACAGGCACTTTTTATGTCTCTGTTTTTGTGATGGTTGTTATTGTCCTATTAGACAAAGCAGATCACATGGCCAAGATGAGACTTAGTGTGGTAGGGGACTACCCAAAGGCAAGGCTACAGGGAGGAGAATTATTATGGGCATTTTTGCCAACACTCTACCACAGGTACCATCCTCAGATGGTGTGACAGACGTGTTTCATCTTTGCTTAAGTGTCTGAAATTGCAGTGTCCTGGAATCAGCTTATATGGCCTTGAGTCCCCTTCACTACTTTTTCCTTATGTCAGCAGGAAATCTTGTGGTCCTTACTCATACCCTTGGTGTCTGAGGTGTTTCTGCATATTAGATGTGGTTTCTTTGCCCCTCTGTAGAACTGTGACTCAATTCAACTTGATTCTGTCATTGGCCAGTGCCCAGCAATATGTAAGCTGTCAGTGAATGTTTGTAGAATGGATGAGTGAATGAAGGAAATGAGAGAGTGATGGGAATTACTGATAGATGGCAGCACTTTTTTTTTTTTTAATAGTAAAGCACAAAGCCCTTGATCTTGCCCCTTGGAACTGATCTCATGGGTTTACAAATGTCAGCATGTTGAACAATGGGAATAAGTAGAAAATAAGGAAGGAAGGAGAGAGGTTAGCTGGGAGAAAGGTGGGGTCACTGCATAAAGTCAGGGAGTGCTGTTCACATGGAATTAGTGAGCGGCACCCTCTGAAGTTGTGCAGTATGGAAGGCTCAGGACCATGTTCTGCATCCATCTCTGAGGTTGTCTTCTTGTCCCCTAGTTCCTTTGCGTTCCCTCCTTCAACAGTAAAGTGAACCGTGTTTAAGATTTTTGAACTGCATTTTTAGGAGTTCCTAAGTATTTTCCTGCCAAGCCATCGGGGAAGAGGAAAAACTGTTTATGCCTGGATACCTATTCACAGACATCACTTGAAGTACCCCCGCCCCCAATTTGGTGGGTCTCAGAACATAGACTTACCCCCAGCAAAGATCTCAACTTTATGTTGCTACATACGAGTTCAATCTTTTGAAGACCCACACAGCTCAGTAATTCCTGGCAACTCCCCATTGCAGGCCCAAATTCAAGGCTTTAAAATTTAAATTGAAAAAAAAAATGTATTAATGAAATGTTAGTTTGACAACGGATGCCACAAGCAAACACAGATGTAGATGTCAGTTAATGGCGATGGCTGTGCTGCATTTGAAATGCTTTCAGAGCCCATGAATAAAAATAAGATATAATTGTCTGCCTTTGTCGGCAGTATTATTAACTTGGCTCGTCCCATCCCCCTCCCATCACAGGAGATCATCTGTATGGTTTTATTTAGCATCATAATATCAGGGATAGGTGGGGAAACCAAAAGAAAAACCTGCAAGGTTTTCTTTTTTTCTTTTAAGGCTTGCTTCAGTCTTTCTTCTGTAAGCTAATAATTGTAATCAGATTCTTAGAAGTGACAATCTGAATAGATATTACTTAAAACCCATCAATTATATACGTGTAATTTTTGAGACAGTCTATTTTAAATTGGCTTTTTTGGGGGGTAGGTTGACTTAATAAGGTGTAGGTAGCACAGACTCTGAAACAACTGGCAGAATTAAAATATGCAGTGTTGTCTGGCTCAGACAAGAAGAATTACTTCTAAATCCGCTGTGACATGTAGATCTGCAGCCCTACATCCTGCATCAGCACAGCTAGGGCTGGGGTCAGCAAGAGCCTCTTTGTTAGAGAAATGGTTTTGAAAAAGTTTTATTCTCTAACGTTTGTCCTCTTGCCTTAACCAAGATTAGGAAATACCTGGGTGACCCCAAGGTCACTTAACCTCTCTGGGACTTAGTTTTCTCATCTGTAAAGTTGAGGGGGTTGGACTCAGGGCCCACAAAGTTTGCATCTCATTTTGCAGTTCTGTGACTCTAAGATTGATTCTTGACAGCCAAGTGACCATGCCTCTGTAGATTTGAGGTTCAGGGGGCTACTCTTAACAATTCCTCACCACCCTGCTGGCTCACCAAGATTGTCACGGCTGCTGGGGTCTGTGTCCTGTTAGTGGGAAGGGATCCCAGGGACAGGAGCTCGTAGAGGAGCACCTCTCCCTTTCTGGACTCTGCACCCAATCAAATCCAGTGGTTGCATTTTAGTTGCATCTGTTTAACTGTGGGACATGACATTTTTCATTTATAAATTCTGGGGCAGCAGTGGCAGAGAGATAAGGAAGTGACCTTCACCACATGTTTGACACAAATGGTGCCAAAATAAGTACCTGTTCTATTTCTTCTTCTCGTGGTTCATTCATTAATTCAGCAGACATTTGTTGAGTGCCTACAACGCGTCAGGCATTGTTCTAGGGGGCTGCGGAGGCGGGGGGTGGATAGAGCAGTGAACAAAATGGACACAAATCCTGCTTCTGCAGGGCTTACATTTCCTATCTAGCAATTGGAAGTAGAACATAAATATAATGATTTAGAAGATGGTAAGTGTTAGGGAGAAAAATACAGTAGAGTCAGGCAGATGGGCAGTGCCGACCCTAGGAAGGGTGCAGTTCTCAGCGGGGCGGTCAGGGTGCTGCTCACTGAGAAGAGCAGTTGATGAGACTTGAAGAGAATGAGTGAGCCATGTGGATATCTGGGGAGGAGAGTCCCAGGCTGAGGAAACAGCCAGTGCAAATGGCCCAGGTGGGAATGTTCTTGGCAGGAGCGAGCAGTGGCAGGAGTCTGGCCAGTGTGGCTGGAGTGTGGGGACGAGGGGAGATGGAGCGGTCAGGGCGAGTGAGATCTCCCAGACCCTGTGCATCATTGTAAGAACTTTTGCTTTTGCTCCGAGCGAACTTTCCCCCAGGGGAACCTAAGCTGAAGAGTCACATGGTCTGACATTTCTACACAGGATCGCTATGACTGTTGTGTTGGGAATAGACTTTCGCGGGTGAGGAGACAAGGGTGGTGGCAGGCAGATCACTCAGGAGGCTGTTGGGAAAATCCAGGAAGATATGGTGGTACCTGGGACCACAGTGGTAGCAGTGGAGATGCTGAGAGTGATAACATTCTACATATATTTCGGGGGTATAGTCAACAATGTATTAATTTAGTGAATCACCCCACAGATATTTATTGAATGGTCTTCAGTATGCCAGTTCCAGACATGGAGATATAGTGAGCAAGGGCATCTCCAACAGTGCTGTGAAGAAAACAGAAGTGAGTTATATCTTGGACTCTAGAGATGAGTCGTTGAGAGCACTGGTGAGTTGGTTAGTTGATCACTGAAGAGGCAGCTGAGACCTGAAGGAGCAGAAGCTACAGTGTAAAACGTTTCAGGAGAGCATTCCACTGCCGAGGGGACAGCGGATGCAAAGGCCCTGGGGCCAGCACAAGCTTGGCCCGTTTGAGGACATGAGGAGCCTACAGTGGGTAGGTGAGTCGAAGGAGTGGATGTGGAGACAGAAAATGAAGTTGGAAAGGTGGACGGGGCTAAATCAGGGTGGGGATTGGATCAAGGGGGAGAGTTTGAATCACTGAGGCTTGTCAGGTCAGAGACATCAGACAGCTTGAAGGGTGGAACAGACATTTTTGGTTTGATACTAGAACCACATTGCTGCAGCTGAGTGCCAGCTGTCTTGAGCCCATATTCAGTAAGGCTCCATCCCAGCTGCGCCAATGAGGTGAAGCTGGGACTATTGATCCGTTACAGCTGGATGGTCTGTGTTAGCATGACCCGTTCTGAACTCAAGTGCACTGGGACTTCAGAGGATCTCCTCTGAGACCCTCAAGAGTTCAGGGCAGGAGCTCTCCCCAGGGAGCCCAGGGGGTAGGCTCAGCTGTATGCTATGTACGTTACATACTCAGTGTCAGCATGTAAGTTGCAGGAGGTGCAGAATAAACTACCCGGAGTCCTGCACAGTTAAGGGGGAAAAAAATCCATCAGCATTTCTCTCAGTCATTTTTTATCACTTTTGAGAGCTTCCTGCCATCATCTCCATCAGTCAAAAAACAGAGGCAGTTGGGGAAATTGTCAGGCCCAGGAAGCTTTCCCTAAAACGTAATTGTTTGGCAAAATTGCTTTTCTTTGTGTGTGTGTGTCCATGTTTACAATAGGTCTCCTTCAGGTGGCAGGTGCCTTACTTGAGTGAATGTGTCTCTCTGATAAACCAGATTCTTGGTCAAAATCAGTTCCTGTTTCTATGGAATGTAAACAATAGGAATAAAAACAGCAACAAAAAACTTGATGTGTATTTTTTTTCCCATTAACGTTTTCGTAGGTTCTTCCTATGTATCTTTCAAAATATAATTGCTTTTCCTGATTTCAAAAGTAGTCTATTTTCATTGCAGAGAAGTTGGAATGTAGAAAAATCTCTGAAGACAAAATAAAACCATCCATAATCCTATAACTTAGAGATCAACCACAGTTAACATTTCCATAACGACTTTTCCAGTTTCTGTCTCCGTTATTTCTGTCTCTGTCTCTCTCTTTTCTATCTCTGTCTTTCCCTCTCTCTCTAATATGAACACTTTTTTTTATAAAGTTCGTATCCTATTGTACTTACTATGTGCTAAATGCTTTTCCATTAAATAATATATTTTTCAGCATTAAATATTCAAGACCATAATTTTTTTTTTTTATTTAAAAATTTTTTTTGTGTGGTACGTGGGCCTCTCACCCCTGCAGCCCCTCCCGTTGCAGAGCACAGGCCCCGGACGCGCAGGCTCAGCGGCCATGGCTCATGGGCCCAACCGCTCCGCGGCACGTGGGATCCTCCTGGACCGGGGCACGAACCTGTGTCCCCCACATTGGCAGGCGGACTCCCAACCACTGCGCCACCAGGGAAGCCCAAGACCATAATTTTAAGTGGCTTCTTGCATTATATCTTCTGTGTATTATAATTCTCTAAAGTTTAATAATATTTAAACAACTGTGGGGACTTTGTGTATACATTTTTGTGATTATCTCTGTTTTTTTTCCTTAGAACATGTAGAACAGCTAAAGAAAATAGATTCTACCCTTTTAAGGTTCTTGTGAAATATTGCTCAATTGTCCTCAAAAAATGGTATGACTTCATACCCCACATAGTTTATATAGTAATTTTACCCCAACCGCGTTATCCTCATGATATTACAGTTTTTGAGTCTTTCCAACTTGATAGGTCAATAAGTGATAGTGCACTGTTTTAATTTACATTTGTCTGATTCTTAATGTGTTAAATATTTTTCATATGCATATTGTACATGTGCATTTCTTCTTTGGGGAATTGCAAATTCATGTCCTTTGCCTGTTTTTTATCAGTGTATTCATCTTTGCCTTTTTTGTTTTTACATTGAATATTCCTATTTGTTTTTTTTTTTTTTACGTCTTTATTGGGGTATAATTGGTTTACAATGGTGTGTTAGTTTCTGCTTTATAACAAAGTGAATCAGTTATACATATACATATGGTCCCATATCTGTTCCCTCTTGCGTTTCCCTTCCTCCCACCCCTCCAGGCGGTCACAAAGCACTGAGCTGATCTCCCTGTGCTATGCGGCTGCTTCCCACTAGCTCTCTATTTTACGTTTGGTAGTGTATATATGTCCATGACACTCTCTCACTTTGTCACAGCTTACCCTTCCGCCTCCCCATATCCTCAAGTCCATTCTCTAGTAGGTCTGTGTTTTTATTCCCGTCTTACCCCTAGGTTCTTCATGACATTTTTTTCCCCTTAGATTCCATATATATGTGTTAGCATATGGTATTTGTCTTTCTCTTTCTGACTTACTTCACTCTGTATGACAGACTCTAGGTCCATCCACCTCACTACAAATAACTCAATTTCGTTTCTTTTTATGGCTGAGTAATATTCCATTGTATATATGTGCCACATCTTCTTTATCCATTCATCTGATGATGGACACTTAGGTTGTTTCCATCTCTGGGCTATTGTAAATAGAGCTGCAATGAACATTTTGGTACATGACTCTTTTTGAATTATGGTTTTCTCAGGGTATCATCTTTGCCTTTTTTATTTTTGTGTTTTATGAGCATGTTCAGTTATTTTCCAAGTATGTCATTTGCATTTTAATTTTGTTTATGGTGTTCCTGGATTAATAGAAGGTTTTGGGTTACATCAAATCTTTAAAATCTTAACCATCATTGCTACCTTATTTGCTTTTATGATTAGAAAGATATTTGTCACTGATGGACTGTTGTAATTTATACATTAGTTTCATTTAAAACCATTATTTGTGCTTTACTTGGTCTTGTGGTGAGTAGGGGTATAGCATTATTTTTTTCTTCAAATAGTTGATCAAATGAATCAGAACTATTTACTTAATAATCCTCATTTTATTTCTGATTTAAAATCTTTTATCAAATAAAATAACAAGTCAGTATTTCAGTTTTTGTAGTATTGCACTGTGTTTTCAATATCAGACTATATAAGTTTTTACCTCAAATCTTTTTCTCTTTCTTCTTTTTTCTTTAAAAATTCCTTGACTTCTTCCTTATTGAGTTTTTCAGAAGATGTTTCTAATAATTGTATCAACTTTCAAAGACATTTACGTTGAAATTGCATTAAATTTATCAGTAGGTAATTTTGAGAGCATTGCCATGTTTATAGGAATATAGCTTCTCTCTCTTTAGCAGGTCAATTTCCAAATCCCTTAATAAAATTTTTGAGCTTATTTTCTTCTTATAGTCTTGCATATTTCTTTATAAATCTATTACTGTGTATTTAAGCCTATGGTTCACTGTTATGGACAGAAACTTTTGTTAGATGTTCTAGCTGAATGTTGGTCTGATTTAGGAAAGATCTTGGTCTATGGTTTTATTTTTTAACGGGTGTCATACTGAGTGGAGGAAATACTGAGGAGGGATTGTTTAAACATGGCCCTGATGGGAATAGGGGGTCAGGGATGCCTCCTGTAAGAGGAAACACCTGGACATGGATTGTTTCTCTTTCAACTTTTATTCCTCATACAATTCAGCATCATTCTGAACACACCATAGAAACTCATTAAAAGCTTTTGTAAAAAGTACTTGTTGGTTATTCGTAATAATCCTTTTTCACTTCTGCTTATAGGTGAGATTGCGAAAGTAGGGATGGAGGGAAATATTGATTTCCATGCTGTATAGTTGGGAACACTGTAATATCTAAGTCAGTGTACCACTGATGTTTATTGAGTACTGTCACCTTCCCAGGTCTTGGGCCAAGCAAGAAGCTCACATGAATGCATTTAATCTCCACAGTACGCTTGTGAGCTAGGCACTTTGTCGTCTCCAGAAAAGCGGAAGTGAGAGAGCTCCAGCAGTTTGCCTAGGTATCAGCAGCAGTGGTGGGCAGGGCCAGACTTTGAAGCCAGGGAGTGCAGTTCCATAGCCCTTGTTCCCAAATGCTAATTTGAGTTACATTGATTCACGAAAGTCCCGTCCAGTGAATTATATGACATCGTATTGGCCATGGCAATATGACATGATATTGGCAAATAATATGACTTTACTTGCTAATTTCCATAAATTGAACGTTTATGCTTGAGATCCAAAAGATAAAGACGGGCTGTAGCAGAAGCGAGGAGGTTTGCATTCCTGTTCAACTCTTCATCTAACTCTGTGTGTGACTTAGTCACTTTCATTTTCTGACTTTAGTGTCATCATCTGAAAAATGGGGGTGGATTATGTAAACTTCAGAGAACTTTTCAGGAACTCTAACAACCTATGATTATAATACAACATTCTACCCTCAGAAGATAGGCTCCCAGACCTACCTTTCAAATGGGCATTCATTTGAGACTGACTATATTTTTATGCTGAGCACAAAGCTTATTTTTTGAATTAATCATTTGCTTTAGCAGGCTCTTCTCGCCATTAAATTTCTTTTCAATTTTTATTAAAATTGAAAAAGAAATCCTCCTCTAAAACATAAATGCACATCAAATGTAGACTTTAATATTTGTCATTTCATAGACTCACCAAATTTTAGAACCAGAAAAGATATTAGAAATTGTCTAGCACAGATAAGGAGACTGAAGCTCAGAGATGCTGAATTACTTCCTGAGATCACATGGTAATTAGGTGGCAGGAATGTGATACAAAAACCACGTTTTGTTTCTAGCTACAGCCTGTGTTATCTCCCTGATTTTCATGGTAAAAATATTTCGCTATCAGAGGCCTGAAAAATTGAAGTCATTTCTAGGAAAAAGGATAAGAAAAGGGGTTTGTGGGTTTCAAAATTTGAAAGCTTTAAAAGTAAAAGACAAATGACAAATTTGCAGTATAATACCATTGTATATATCCTTCGTATATTAAGGATTTCATCATATCAATAAAAAGATAAACATGGAAATTTTAAATATCAAGCAAAACATGACATATAAGAAGACATTTCATAAAAGAAGAAATATATCGGCCCATTAAAAATTAGAATGGATGAAACAGGTGAAGGGGATGAAGAGGTACAAGCTACCAGTTATAAAATAAGTCACAAGGATGTAATATATAGCATAGGGAATATAGTCAATAATATTGTAATAATTTTTATGGTACCTAATCTATAAAAATATCAAATCAGTATGTTGTACATCTGAAACTAATATAGGTGGTTTTAAGTCAACTTCAATGAAAAAAAAAAGATGATCTAATGGAAAAAAAAGTTAAACTTCTCTGTTAATCAAATACATGCAAATTAAAACAATTAGATACCATTTTCCAAACTATCAAATAAGTCAAGATACCATTTTCCAAACTATCAAATGTGTCAAGATAGCACAAACAGGGAAATGGACACCCTTATACTTTCCTTTTTTAGCAGAGCAATAATAGGGCGGTGCTCATCAAAAGTCTTAAACTTTTACACATCCTTTGAGCCAGCAGTTCACCCCTCAGAATTTATTTAGGACGTGTTATGGTTGTGTTATCTTTAGGACATGTTATAAATATGTCAATATCTAGATGTTTATCCACCTATCATTTTTAAAATAGTGATTGAAACAAACAATGTCTAATAACAAGAAACTGATCAAGTGTCATTAATGTTAATCCATGTAATTAACAAAAATGTAGTCTGCAATAAAAGAGAAATAAATACTTGATATAATATTCTGTGTACAAAAAGCAAGCTGCAAGTGGGGTGTTAAATGAAATCTCTCTTTTGAAAAATTGAATCAACATTTGGAAATATAACCCCCAAATTTAAAACTGGCTATAGATTATGAATAATTTATAACTTTTTATCTATCTATATTTCTTTATTTTTCTATAATGACAATGAGTTATTATCATAACAATAAAAAGATAAGTATTTGGATTATTTCCAAAGACATTTAAATGGTTTAAAGAAACTGTTATTCCTTTTCCTTATACCTTTATTATGTGCAGAGAGGCTGTTGGTTAAAAGCTGCTATGTCAGTTGTTTGGCAGCTTCTAGCCAAAGGAGATTGAGTTTGAGCTCAAAATCTGGACAATAGAAGATCCCAGAATATAGGCAATGTTGTTGTGTACAAGGACAAGTCCTCTGTCTAGGGAGATATTATCACTCACCAATGGGCACAGCTCCCATACTATGTAACTGTTGGACTCATGGGTAGAAGGGCAATTATGTGAGCATGGGTCCATGGATGTCATTTGAAGCAGATTTGTTCACGGTTCTCTCTGGTTTAGGCTTAGTGATTCATAAGTTCATTATAAAATTTTTCTGAAATCTCAGATACATTTTGAATTGCTTAATCGAGAAATGTATTATCTTGGGACTTTCCTGGTGGCGCAGTGGTTAAGAATCCGCCTGCCAATGCAGGGGACACGGGTTCGAGCCCTGGTCGGGGAAGATCCCACACGCCACGGAGCACCTAAGCCGTGCGCCACAACTACTGAGCCTGCGCTCTAGAGCCTGTGCTCCACAACAAGAGAAGCCACCGCAGTGAGAAGCCCGCACATCACAAAACGAAGAATAGCCCCTGCTCCCCGCAATTAGAGAAAGCCCGTGCATAGCAATGAAAACCCAACACAGCCATAAATGAATGAATGAATGAAATGTATTTGCTTTATGTTCCTTTCTTCTATTATAATAAAATAGTTTGGGTCTGACTGTCATCTTTTGAAATGAAAACATGATTAATGAAAGGGCATTTTCCAAACTTTAAGTGAAACAAATGTTTGGATTAGCTGGTTTAAATTGAATTGTTTTCTTTCACTTTTATTACGAAGCACACTCTGTGTCATTTCTTATTTCACTGCACTGTGCGTTGAGATTTGTTCTGGAAGTGAGATGGGAGGCTTCTCAGCATTTTACCCTCTGCTCTCTTGGTGACACGTAAGCCTCCTGTTGCTGAAATCCTAGCGGTGATATTTGTGTTTATGTGCACTTGTAAAACAAGATCTAATATGAACTTTTCTTTATCCACGGTGCCAAGTGAACTTCCTCTTGGTTGTGGGGGAGATGTGATTAAGTCAGATGTAGCAGTGGATTATTTGTATAAACAGGGCTTTAACGCTCTAGAATGTCTTAAGGAAATGTGACATCTAGTTTTGATGCATTGAGACATCAGAGGGACTACGTGCTCTGGGGCTTCCAAAAGACTTCTGACCCTAATTCCTTTCCTCCCACCCTTTCACTGTTGTGTCATCTCTTTGGGTTTGTGTTGAGTTCCAGAATGAGAGTTATGATTTTCTGCAGGGCGAGAATTAACTTCCATTGATTGTGGACCCAGAGCCAACTTTGGTCAGACAGTCACCATTTTCTCTGGTCTCCTCTGGTTGAGTCTTTGCAGCCCTGGCACCTAATGCTATATTAGTCACATGATGAGTTGTGAAATCCTGCTTATCCTTCAGGGCTCAGTGCAAATATTACCCTTCTCCATGGTAGAACAAACAGTTCCCTCATCGAGTTCTGGTAATATTTTAAAGATAACCTCTTTTTACACACTTTTCACTTTGCGTGGCACTTAATCTTAACTCTCTATCTCTACATCTATACTGTGAGTTTCTCAGCTTCCTGAGGGCACAGACCAAATTTTATTTAGATCATTATCTTCAGTGTCTAACCCATGGTCATACTCAGTGAATATTTACCTCATACGTTGAATAGAACTTTGGAAATTTCCCAGTCTGCTTTTCTGAATCTCTCCAAGAGAATCCTTCTCAAATGTTCTCCTCACCTTCACTCCTTGCCTTTGGGGCAAGATTCTCCTGGCTTTTATTCCTGGTGATACTAAAGGCATCCCAACAAGACATTCTTACTTACTCTGATATAATTTTATTTCCCCAAGGAAAAGCAAAATGTGTATTTTACCAATTCAGAGAAATTAAGAGCTTCTTGCTTTCTGATATACATTAGGGCCTGAAAGTGATCGACATGATATGGCTGGCTTCCCGTATTCTCAAGGACAGCTGGCATCTGTTCTCTGCCCTAAGAGACCTAGGGATGACAGGGCATGAGGATGAATAAATAGGTCTGCTTTGTACTAGTGCTTCGACCATTGCCGCCCTTGGGATTAAGTGGAGTACGCTGTTGCTGGATCACAGGTTGGATCTATGTTCTTATAGTTAAAAAAATTTAATTCATCTTATGACATCCTCAGGAGTCTATCTGCATGGGCCCAGCAGGGCAGCCAGAGTGAAGAATGCTTTGTGCTAATGGACCACGTGGCATTAGACATATTAACTAGGTAAATAGGACCTTGGTGTCCCTCTCCGCTTCTGCTTCTCCTTGGGAAGGCCACGTTGTCACTATTCATTTCTTTAGGCCATTTCTGTAGCTCCAGCCTCACTTAGCAGAGCTGTGGCTTTGGACTCACACAGTCCTGGATTTGAATCTTGACTCTGCTTCTTATTTGCTTTGGGACTGTGAGCAAATTACTTAACTTCTCTGAGTCTCAGTTTCCGTCTCTGTAATGGTTATTTTACGTGAAAATGTGACTGGACTAAGGGATGCCCAGATAGCTGGTAAAACATGACTTCCAGTGTGTCTGGTCTGTGGGCGTGTTTGAGTTAGTAGACTGAGGACAGAAGACTGCTCTCCCCGTGTGGGTGGGCATCATCTAAACCGCTGAGGGCCAGACTAGAGCAGAAAGGCAGAGGAAGGGTGAATTCTCTCTCTCTTCTTGAGCTGGGATGTCCGTCTTCTCCTGCCATTGGATATTGGAGCTCTTGGTTCTCGGGTCTTCAGACTCTGTGACTTACACCAGTGGCCTCTCATGTTCTCAGGCTTTTAGCCTCAAACTGGGAGTTACACCATAGGCTCCCTTGATTCTTAGGCCTTCAGGATTCTGACTAATCCGGACACCACTGCCTTGCCTAGCTCTCTAGCTTGCAGTTGGTAAATTGTGGGACTTCTTGGCCTCCATAATGACATGAACTAATTCCTCTAATAAATCTCCTTTTATATATATATGTATATATATATATGTAAATCTGTATATATATTTATCCTATTGGTTCTGTTTCTCTGGAGCACACTGACTAATAACCTCTGTATAATGGAAGCGATAATATTATTTACTTCATAGGAATGTTTTGAAGATTAAGTTAAATTACATAATATGTGTTAAAACCTTGGGAATTATAAGCACTTAAAAATGTTAACTGTTACTGTTAACTAATAAGTTATGTCATTTGGTTTCCTGTGAAGATGTGGATCAGCCGTGCCATCATTATTATGAGGATGGTCTTTGCGTGCTCTGTGTTTTTACGTAACATTTCAACCTGTTTCTCCGTTTGCTTGCTGACATCTGGTAAAACGTCACATTATTGATTTCAGAATCCTATTATGTACCAAATAATGAACCAGAGTGTAGGGAAGAATAAAATACAACAGAAGAAAATTCTTGAATTGTCTAGGATCCCCTCAGTTACCTCTACTGACAGTGGTTGTGTTTGTGGACTTCCCTTTTTTTTTTTTTTTTTGCGGTACGCGGGCCTCCCACTGCTGTGGCCTCTCCTGTTGAGGAGCACAGGCTCCGGACGCGCAGGCTCAGCAGCCATGGCTCACGGACCCAGCCGCTCCGTGGCATGTGGGATCTTCCCGGACCGGGGCATGAACCCGTGTCCCCTGCATCGGCAGGTAGACTCTCAACCACTGCGCCACCAGGGAAGCCCTCCCCTTTATTATTTTTTTTAATACCTGAAGCATCTTTGGCATCAGAAAACCTGATACCCGGCTGACACATCTGGTCAATTTATCAGCTCTTCCTACTATATGTACAAATCACTGATTTAAACCCTGTGACTACAACAGTATACAAGATGGACAACGTCTTTGCTCTCATGGAACTTATATCCTAGTGGAGACAGACGGTGAGGAGACAAATATGTGAAATGTGTGTGTGTAAAAATTTCAAGTGATGATAAGACACTAACAAAATCAACTAGAGTAATGGTTGGGGTGGAGTGGTAGTAGGGTCTGCTTTATTGAGCAAGGAGATCATGGAAGGTTTCACTGAGGAAGTGGTCTTTCAATTGAGCTTTGATGGGTGTGCAGGAATTGGCCAGGTGAAAAGGAAGGGGGAAAGCTGTTTACACTGTAGAATTTTAGTTGGGAAGTTAGGCTTTGGGGTCAAAGTTTTGGTTTCCAAATTCAAATCTGCTCCTTACTAGCTGGCCTTGGATAAAGTATTATATTTAACCTCACTGGATTTAAATACTTATCTGAAAAAGGGGTTTGCTGTAAAGATATATTTTTTAATAAATTTATTTTATTTTTGGCTGCGTTGGGTCTTCGTTGCTGTGCGCGGGATTTCTCTAGTTGCGACAAGTGGGCTTCTTGTTGCAGTGGCTTTTCTTGTTGCGGAGCACAGGCTCTAGGCATGTGGGTTTCAGTAGTTGTGGCACGCAGGTTCAGTAGTTGTGGCTCGCAGGCTTTAGAGCACAGGCTCAGTAGTTGTGGCGCACGGGCTTAATTGCTCCGTGGCATGTGGGATCTTCCTGGACCAGGGCTCGAACCCATGTCCCCTGCATTGGCAGGTGGATTCTTAACCACCGTGCCACTGGGGAAGTCCCTGCTGTAAAGATTAAATGAAATATATTTCTTAAATTTCTTGATGAGGTGCCTTGCTCAAGAAACATTAGCTGGCATTAACACTTGCAAAAGCCTTGCAGTGAAAGGGAAACCGTTTTCTCTACTGTTTTTGCTGTGGCTGATAGAGAAGCAAAGTTCCCTTTTTTCTCCCCTGTGGAGAACTGGAGGTTGTGGGATTTCTGCTGTTTCCCTGTTGTACTTCCCCTCCAATTTGACTAGTCAGAGTCTGAGACATTCACGGGGCCATGTTTCCTTAGAAGAGGGTGAACCTGTGTTTCCTTAGAAGCGTGTGAACGTGTTCTTTGCTCTGGAGGGATGGGCTCTGCTCTTTTTTTTTTTATTTTTGCGGTATGTGGGCCTCTCACTGTTGTGGCCTCTCCCATTGCGGAGTACAGGCTCCGGACGCGCAGGCTCAGCGGCCATGGCTCATGGGCCCAGCCACTCCGTGGCATGTGGGATCTTCCCGGACCGGGGCATGAACCGTGTCCCCTGCATCGGCAGGTGGACTCTCAACCACTGTGCCACCAGGGAAGCCCCATGTGCTCCGCTCTTTTGAAATGAGCACCCTCCCCTCCTTACCTCCTAGCCTGAGGTTCCTGCTCAAAGGAAGTGACTTAGGCAAGACCTGCCTCAGGCCAGCCATTCTCCCATTTTGCCTCTCGTAACTGGTTAGTCTCTTCTTTTCAAGACAGTTTCTGGTATCTAGAACTGAGCTGTCCAGTATGGTAGCTATTAGCAACATGTGGCTATTGGTAGCATTTGAAATATGATCAGTCCACTTTGAGATGTGCTGTTGTTACCAGGCAGGGTCTCCTGTGCCCAGGGCACAGAAAGCCAAACAGAAAGCCAGACATTGGGTATTTGCAGCAAAGTAAGGGTTTATTTGCAGGGCACCGAGCAAGGAGAATGGGCAGCTCATGCTCAAAAGACCTGAACTCCCCAGTGGCTTTCATGCAAGGGTTTTTAAAGTAGTTGTTAGGGGTGAGGGTCATAGGATGCATGATTAGCTCATGTACCTTCTTCTGATTGGTTGGTGGTGATGTTTGGGGAATCCCAACCTTCTGGTTCCAACCAGTCTGGTGTCTACATGCTTGTGGTCAGCATGTAGTCACCATCCTCCACCTGGGTTGGGGCGGGGGAGTCTAGTTTCTTTAGAATGACTCAAAGATATACATCAGATTGTTATCCATATGCCTTTAGGAGGAACTAGGAGTCCTGTGACTCTTCTCCTAACCCTTAACTGCCTGAGCCTGTTCTTTGGAAGTCTTGGAAGGCCTACGAGGTTAAAACCTTTTTTCTACAAACAAGGAATAGGGGACTGGGAAAGGCTTTTGTACCCCGGAAGGCCCCATAGGGTCCTGCTTGTTTTCAGTATAAGTATAAAATACGTGGCAGATTTTGATGAATTAGTGTGAAAAAAAGTAAAATATCTCAATGATTTTTTATATTTATTACTTTCGGGGATGATGTTTTGGGCATAATGAGTTAAATAAAAATTTATTAAAATGAAATTTACCCTTTATACTTTTAAAACAGTGGTTAGTAAAAAAACTAAAAATATGTAGGTGGCTAAGATTTGAGGTTCACATTATATTTCCTTTGAATGGTGCTGATCTAGAAGTATGAGGATTCTAGGAGATTCCTTACATCTATGCCAGAGTCTTCAGCCCAGTATTAGTAAATCTATTAATTTGATCCCTTTTGTTGAATGCTCTTTCTCTATTTTATAAACTAATTAAAATTGAAAAAACTGGAAAGAATGAACTTTAGGCCTCTTGTCCCTAATAGGTTTGAGGGACTATATTTCTACGTCAGCAGGTGTATTGCATTTCAGTTCTGGCCTTGAGCACCGACAGTTAGCACAACCCTGTGACTTAAAGGGCCCAGCTTACAACAAGACTGTCCTAGTTTCAGACCCACTGGCTACAAATCTGGGGTGGGAGGTGGCTTCACAGCCTTCCTCAGGTTCAGTAGTTCACTAGAACAAGTCAGAGAACTCAGGGAAGTTCTATATTTATAATTACAGTTTATAATGGATGCAAATCAGGAACAGCCAAATGAAGAGAAGAATAGGGCGAGGTCTGGGAGGGTCCTAAACATAGAGCTTCCATGTCCCGATGGAGTCAGGATGTGTCACCCTCCTGGCACATCAGTGTGTTTGCCAACCAGGAAGGTCCATGAGCTTTGATGTAGAGTTTTTATTGAGATTTTGTTATGTAAATATGATTAATTGAATCACTGGCTATGTAATTGAAGTCAATCTCCAGCCCCACTCCTCTCCCTGGAGGTCAGGTTGGCTCAAAGTTCCAACCCTGTAGTCATGTGGTTGGTCTTTCTGGTGACTAGCCCCCATCGTGAAGTTACCGAGGGGCCCACGAAGAGTCACCTCATTAGCAAAAACTCAGATGTGATCCAGGGGGCTCAGGAATAACGAAAACACTTCTATTACTTGGGAAATTCTAAGAGTTTTAAAAGCTCTGTACCCAGATCCTAGGACAGATCCTCTGTACCCAGATCCTAGGACAGGCAAATTCTTTATTATACAAAAGACTGAAAAGTCCAGTGTGGGAAAAGCAAATAGACCAATTCATCATTTAACCTGTGTTCATTGAGCTGCCAGGCATAGTTCTAGAAGCTTGAAATATACCGTGAACATCAAACATCCCTGGTCTCTTGGAACTTATATTCAGGAAGGGGCAGACAGACAATAAACAAAAAACCAAACAACAACCCTACTATGTAAATTAGTTACAGACTATATTAGAGGGTGGGGCCCTGGGTAAAAGCAAAAGTAGAACAGGGATTACCAGTGCTGGTGTGGTTGGTGTGACAGTGGTAGGTTGTGACTTATAATACGGTGGTCAAAGTCGGTCTTGTTAGAGACTGACACTGAAGCAGAGACTTGAAGGAGGTGAGGGAGTTAGCCCTGCAGAAATCTTGAAGAAGTATGTTCCAGGCCAAGGGAACAGCCAGTGCAAAGGCCCAAAGGCAGAAATGTTCCTGGTAGGTTAGGAAACCACCAGAAGGCCAGTGTGAACCGAGCAAATGAAGATGAAAGAAAAGGAGAAAAGTAGAGGGAGCAAGGGACCAGACTGTATGGGGGACCTGGTAGACCATTGATGGGGACTTTGGATTTTTTTCTGTTTGAACTTTTCCACTAGAGAATTTTGAGCAGAGGAGTAACGTGACCTGACTCCTTTTGAAACATTGACTCAGGCTGCTATGTAAAAATTCACTCTAGCAAGCAAGGATAGAAGAAGAGAGATCTGCTTTGAGACAGTTGTCATTCTCCAGGCAGGAGATGATCGTTGCTCAGAATAGGGTGATGGCAGAGGACGTGGTGAGAATGGTCCAGTTCTGCATGTGTTTTGAAGATAGAGTTAATAGGGTTTCCTCAAAAATTGGAGAGTGAGGGATTGAATGGTCTAAGGTAAGACTGGCCCCTGAATATCTTCTAGGCCATGATAAGGAGTTTGGGTTTTATTCTCACTGCAGTGAGGAGCCGCTCAAGAGTGTAAGCAGAGGAGTTCTCTGATTACATTGGTATTTTACAGCTATCACTCTGGAGGGTCTGTGGAGGAAGGATGGGAAAGGGGAAAAGAGGAGAGGATGCTGGGGCCAGGGGAGGCAATTAAATCCTTGTAACTGTTAAGTACTCATACTGTGGAGGACCTAACCCCCTTCATATGAAACAAATTAAAATACACCCACGTCCTCTGTTAAATAGCAATTTTTACTGTAATAATTTGAAAGGAGTTTATTAATTTTGCTTTTGAAATTTTTGACCTGGGTTACACATTTAATTCATGAATGACTTTGACTTCTCAACAATCATAATGCCTACCTAGGGTAAGTGAGAAAAGTCTAACCTACAAATTGTTTTCAGATGTAAAGGTGTTTTTGCAAATGTAAATTTTAATAATTTTTTGAAATTGACATAATGGTACATTTTGTAGACAAATCAACACACGTTAATATTGATTGTGTAGTTTTCTTTTTGTATTTTTGAGCACATTCTTCCCCCCCCCACCAAGGTCTTAAAGATTTTTATAGGCTCCTAAAAATCTTACAGGCTTATAAACCTAATGGATTAAATGACCCTGGATAACAGGAGGACAGTTAGGAAGCTGTTTCATCTGAGAGATACATTTTTTTTTTTTAACATCTTTATTGGAGTATAATTGCTTTACATTGTTGTGTTAGTTGCTGCTGTATAACAAAGTGAATCATCTATACGTATGCATATATCCCCGTATCTCCTCCCTCTTGCGTCTCCCTCCCACCCTCCCTATCCCACCCCTGTAGGTGGTCACAAAGCACCGAGCTGATGTCCCTGTGCTATGTGGCTGCTTCCCACTAACTATCTATATTACGTTTGGTTCAGTGCCACTCTGAGAGGTACCTTTTAAAAGGATTTGGTTCCCACTGGCTTCATGATGGCAAGATTTTAGAGAAATTCAAGTATAGTCAGTGTCCTAGGTTTTGTTATATAATTTCTACATTTCTTTTTCAGAAGTCACCTTGAGGCTCTTGGACACACCGATCTTAGATTTGCTAGAATGAGTTGATGATTTTGCTCCTTGACTCCATTTGCTTCAATATGGTCTGTTCATGTCGCCATGGAAGTATTTTCCACCCTGATTCAGTGAGGGTGTCTAGAGAATTATTAAGAGGCTTCAAAAAATGTACAAACCGTTGGTTTTGTTTTTACCAGACTAGATAATAGATTTCCTTTTTATTTTCCTGGTAGCCTGGCATTGGATTGCATGTATTGAATTAAAAGAGATGTTTAGTCCTAGCTATATTATATAGGGCTCGATTTTAACTGTGGAGTAAATAATTCTAAGGGGACACTGCTTGTCTTAACTCTGAATTCACTTTCAGTTATTATAAAACATGCCAAAAGGTTTTGCAATGAATCTGGGAAGAAACGACTTTTCCCCATTCAACTGAGTAAGTGCTTGTGTGATTAAATGTTCTGATATTCTTTGAGCTACGGAAGAAAGAGAAAACATCAGTTTAAAAAATCAAACTAGCAATCTTCAAGGATCAAGTATTTTCCCCTTTTTGTCAAAAATGCTCTGGGTAGGACCCTTTATAAACACTTTATGCCTTTGCTGGGGAACTCATCCATGTCTGCCCTAGGTGTCCTTAATTCTTTTATAATTTTGAATGTTACAATTTATCTGATTTGTCAGCCTTTTCCTGAGTGGGATTTCTAGTTCCCCTTTAAAATGAACACAGTTCATCAAATTTGTTCTCTTGGGTTAATTTGCTCTGGATTCCTTGCTAGTAATGAAACAAAAGGCTTTTCAGGCTAGATATGTGAATGATAAATGATGACATCTTTTCCCCCTTTCCCTTACTTAGAGCTGCCAATCTCTTTATAAAGATGTGATGTCTCCCTGTTCTCTCAGGGTACCACTTTCATCCCTCTGATAAGAAAACCTTAACAGGCAGCCCTGGAATTGCATTCATCCTCTGATGATCTCACATTTTGCCTTGGCAGTGGTCCGTAGCAAGTGTTTTAACTCTCTGCTCTGACCGTATCAGTGGAGTTGGCAAAGGAATGCTTTTTGATTTTGTTTTTAATATGCCATGAAAAAGTACAACATGGAATAGTGGGGAAAATATGGGCTGTGGGTTTACAGTTTTCAATCTGTAGCTTTTCCCTCGTCTGAGTACTTTGAGTTATTTGTTTCTCTTTGTGCTCATCAGCTTACTGATCTGTAAGGAAACAGGTACTATCATTCAATCATTCATTGTGTGTTTATTGACAACTCCTACATGCCAGGCAGTGATCTAGGCACTGGATTTATAACCTGAATAAAATAGTTCCTGCTCTCTTGGATCTTTTTATTAAGGCTTGAATGAGGTAGGAAATGAGGCTGTCCGACACGTAGTGATTCCTAAGTACAAAGTTAATTCCTTGACTCGCCTTCCCTGCAGAGTAAGGGATTAGCTTAGTGAAAGTATATTTAACATTTTTTTATTGTTTCATTTCTGTTGGTTTGTTTTTGAATATGAAAGGGGAGTTCATGTGAAGTCACACGTTTTAAACATGAGAGTCCCTAACAAGTGCAAAGAAAGCAAATGATCAAGGGAGATTTCTAGACAGCACATTAAGCCAGATGACCTAGATACTGACTGCTTGCAAGACTTGAAAGCTTCTAAATTTGCAGACACGATATTTTCTGAAAGTCTTGCATTCTAAAGTAGTGTTCAATCTCCCTGGCCTAGCCTGGGATGAAACACTCTGTCTCTAATGGAGGTAAGGCTTGTTCTGCTGAGACCTTCCATATGTTGGGAACAAGGCAATGGTCAATGTTCAGAGGAATATCTTCAGGATGGTCTTTGGCCAAGGGAAATACTGACAGGTTTTTACAGAGGGGGGGTTTCCTCTTCACTGAGGAAAAATGCATTCACAAAGAAGTCTAGAAAGGAACTAGAGGCAAACACAAAGAGCTTGGGAGGATCACTGGCTTGGTGTATACCAGCAATAAGATACATTTCTAAAACTCCATCATCTACATTCTTTTCCTCCCAGATTTGACACTTCCCTTGCTTTCAGTCAGTCCTTCTCATAAAGGGTGATGTGTTCATTGTGGTGTGGGTGGACTTTGGGTGTATGCCAGACCCTTCGATAGGATGAATGCAAGTCCCTTTGTAGGAAGGGCCCTGCTTTACAGGACAGAGTAATGACGTGAACAGTGGCTAACATCTCTGGAGTGCCTACCCCGTGGTATGTTCTGTTTTATATCTTTTACACGTATTACCTTATTTAATCCTCATAATCAATGTTCTCCCCATTTTAGACGTAGACATTGAGAGCTTAATTTATTTGCCCAAGGCTGCTGAGTTAATAACTAGACTCAGGATTTAAAGAAGGACATTCTGAGCCCAGAGTCCACTCTTCTACTTAGTTACGTAAGCAGAGGATAACTGTATATGGATTAGAATCACTGACAGACCTGGGGTACGTGTAGAAATTGAACTATCACTTTCCATCTGGGGCTTCCTCTCCTTCTCTTCTTACTTCTCTTTGCTTTTCAACACACACACACACACACACACACAGACACACACACACAGAGACACACACAGACACACAGAAACACACATATGTTCAAACATGCACGTTTTCCAGAGTTTTGATTCCACGTCAGCTCAAGATAAAT
The DNA here is from genome assembly GCF_039906515.1 of Pseudorca crassidens. Lineage (NCBI taxonomy): Eukaryota > Metazoa > Chordata > Mammalia > Artiodactyla > Delphinidae > Pseudorca > Pseudorca crassidens. The sequence goes on along the minus strand of NC_090304.1, from coordinate 35,506,360 downwards.
GGATAGAGCAGCTAGGTGGGGCTGCTGAGAGTACAGTCAGAATCTCAACTTTGAAGAGTTGAGAGAAGAAGGATAAAAAAGGTCAGTGGGCTGGTCAATTTGCTATTGACCAACAGATTCAGGAGTCCAGGTGCCTGCCACAGCTGTGCAGTCTGACTTGAGGTGAATCGAATCTTGGGGCTAGATTGATGGGGCAGGACTGCCTTTAGAACACCTTGAGTTTGCTTGGAGGAAAACCCCCAGGGTCTCATAATATGCTTAATGTTTATTAAATAAACAAGGCTTTGGGGGCCCAGTGAGCCTCTGAACTAAGGCAATGGCAGCAGGAATGCATTAGCTCTAAACACGTATATGTACAGGTATACATGCATTCCTTGGAGTCCTCGGGGACCTAAAGCCTACATAACAGAGCCAGACTCTGAGTTTCTTTCGGAATTTTCTATCTTTTGGAAACACTCTATTTGGCTCTTATCGTCTGGAGTTGAAAGCAGTGAATATCTCTGTCCACTTGGCAAGAACAGAAGGCCTTAGAATGTGGAAACAGATGTGGTTTTTTTTTTCAAGCCCTTTGGATGGTTCGTTGCCTGGAAAATGATTACACACTGTACCTCCCATTTGTGGTGAGGCTTCTAGAAGTTGTCAACACTCTTTAAAGATTTCAAGAAGGGCAGCTTTGGGGCGTTATTGCTGGCACTTGGCTTGATAATGTTACTCTGGGAGAAGGGGGTCAGGAGGGGAAGTAACGTGCAGAGTAAATTCTGTACATATAGTCCAGTAAGTCCCAACCGTTTGTGAAGTTGTGTAACCTGATTTTATTAGGTCTGTTCTTACACACAGAGGGTTGTGGGACATACATTTATTATTAACCGTTTTAAAATTAGATTGATTTTTGGTTTGCAGTATTATTTGGAGGACTTTTGAATTTTTCTTGAAATGGTTATTATACTGTAGGCTGGGAACCACCAATTAAGGACCCGAGGAATATACTGGAAAAATATGGACCGTGGAGGCAGCTTCACAACTTCACCACTTACTGTTTGTGTGACCCTGTTTGGGAAAGTTATTTAACCTTTCTGAGCTCTTTTCGGGTCATTGTAAGCTTGAAGATGAAATATGTGGGCACAGTGCCTGACATAGAGTTAGGTACTCTTTGTATATTCACTTTATTTTTTTCCCTTGTCACGGATATATAGGTATTAATAGACAAATACGGTGCTGTCAGGGATCATGCGGTCATTTAAATTGAAGGGACAAAATCATTTTCCTGACCCGAACAGCATGTGTGTTCATCTCACACCCCGAGTAGCTCACTTACCTGGTCACTCCAAGGCGGTTTTATTGAAGTAGCCTGATGCCAAAGGGAAATCGATCAGGATTCCAGTGTGAGGCCTTGTGCTAAAGTAAATGAGAAGAAAATTGGAGGGAAGCTAGTTTTACACTAATACCTGTACATAACCTTTCTCCTCTGGGGCTTTCTTATTTAAGAGAGAGATAAACAGCAAAGTCCTACTGTATAGCACAGAGAACTATATTCAATATCCTATAATAAACTATAATGGAAAATAATATGAAAAAAATCACTGCTGTACACTAGAAACTAACACAACATTGTAGATCAAGTATACTTCAATAAAATAAATTAAAAGAGAGAAAATTTCAGGAGTTAAGAAGCCCTTATAAACATAAGGAAGGTTTTGGAATTGATACTCACGGTTAAGGATCCTGGATGAGCTTTAAATCAGAACTGTTTTTTCTCTCCGTTTGGTGTCGGGAGGTCGGGTTCTCAGAGGCTGCAGTTAGAGGCAAAAGAATTAGAAAACCAGACAATGGGGCTGATCCAAGAGCAGTGAGTCTATTGCTGTCGTTTCAGAGGCTCCATGAGGGGTCTGCTACTAAAATGGAAGAATACAGGTGTTGTCCTACTTTGCATGAAAGTACATTAATACACAGAATGTGTTTCTTTGAAAGACATGCTTCCATGTTTTTTCTTAAATTTGTCACCTGCTGTTTCTTATCTAGAGCCTGGTATGTGCTGAACATACACAATTCAGCACAGTGTGATTTGAGTATAAAATCTCCATCATTCATGATGAGTTGCAAAGCGCCCAATGACATTAGGATTTGCGTCTGAAGAAATTTGAGAAATCACTGTCCAAGATCTGAGCCTGAAGATGTCTTAAACAGCATCTCCAAGTAGGAGAGATTCTTAGCCACATCAGCTTTCCCACTTGCCAGATGGTTAATAGTGGGCAATTTTTTTTGTCCCTCATTTTGACAACTGGAAAACCTACTTATCTTGCTTGCCTAGAAACTGACAAACGTGTCTTCCAGTGTAAAGACACCAAGTACTCTAAGGGCTCACCTTGTTTCCAGCCCTCCCACATTGTATAGTCCAGGTTTGCCTCAGAACATCAGCATAGTTAAGAGGTTAAGAACATGGCTTTGGAATCAGGGTGCCTTGGTTTTAAATCCTGCCCCATCACTTATTTACTGTGTACTCGGGCAAATTTTAATAATAGTACCTATCTAGTAAGTTTATTGTGAAGATTAAGTAAATAAATTAACCAGAATGTATGCTTTCTCTAGGGAAGGGATTGAGTCTGGTTTGAACATTGCTGTAACCCTGATACCCATAGCAGATGCTCAATAAATATTACTTATGAGAATTAATGGATAATGCATATTAAGCATTTAGCAGTAAACCTGGCATATATCAGTCTCAAAATGATTAGGATAGTAGTAATAATTATAATAGTTGTATCATTAGCATTAAGTTACTGCATCTGCCAAAATAGAAAACTACAAAGTATTTTGTAGCCGGAAGGAGGGCGGGATACTTTTCAAATGGCATCTTGCAAAGCAGTCTCCTGTCATTTAGATCCCTTTTTAAATCATCAGTGTGGCTTTGGACGGGTCTCTGGCCGACTCTTATTTCATCAGGTGAGGATGACATGACTTCTAATCTCTCCGTTTAGCCTTGTGTGTCCAGACTGATGAGGGTGGCTCTTGGAAGCAGCAGGTAGCTCATGGACTCAGACATCTGGACTCAAAACTTTACTAAGAGCGGAGAAGATGGCAAATTCTTCCAGTCTTTTAGCTCGATAGGTGACCTAATGGGACAGTCACTCCGGAAAGCATTTGTTTCCTTCCTGGAAGAATGAGTATCTTTGAATGAAAGTGTTTCACCCTTTTTCAGGTCTGACTTCTTAGATATCTTTGTGGGGTTTCTTTTTTGTCTGATGGCTCAATGTGTCTCATAATGATCAGGTCTTCATCATCCTGTCCAACTGGATAGCAGAAGTTCGTGAGAAGCAAAGAAAATGGGAGCCACGCCCCTCTCATTATCAGGGGAATTGGATTCCCTTGTTACCCATATATGCAGAAGGGAATGAATTTAAACTAGCAACTAAGATATCTTTATGAAGGCTTGGTCTGTTAACTTGTTTAGCTTGGTGCTGGAAGCCATCAGAGTTGCTAGTGTAGCAGGTGAACTTCTAGAGAGCTGATGCGGCTAATAGCCAAATGCCATACAACAATCAAGTCAGTAACTGTGGGAATTATTAAACACAAGTGTAATGGCCTGGAATAGAAACACTGAGTGCTTTGTAAATTACTCCATTGTTATTTGAAGGAAAGAACAATACAAGTTGAAATATTGAAACTTCATACATCACATTTGTCTCACTACTATTGTCCAGTGCAGAGTGATCTCTGGATTTTATTTATAATTCACAGCTAAATTGTTTTTTTCCCCTCAGCTGCAGAACTCTGACTTGAATTCTATTTTCATTTTAAACATCAATAGTTCATTGTGTAAGAGCATTCTTTGCCCTGAAAGTTCTTGGTGTTTTCTATGAGGAATATAGCACAGTAACAATTCTTTATATGGATGGGAGATATAAAAAATGACAGACTAAAGATAGGTGGTTAAGTTGTAACAAAACCCAGCACATAAAGCTTGGCAAAGATTTATAAAGAGAAACAGAACTCTGGTTCGTGCCAGAGAAATGAGTAAAGAGGAATTGAAAAAGGAAAGAACGTATGCTTCAAAGCTATATTGAGACATGGCTGCCTCAGTCAGGAATAACATGCCCTAATTTTGTTGTCTCAGAGCAAAACACTTCTTTTGCTGTTGATTATTCAGAATACGTGCCATTAACCATATGTGTACGTCTTTAGTCAACAGTGTGGCTGTAGCCTACATTTCACTAACGTGTGTTCTACTTCCTGTTCAGGTACCCAGCACCCAGAACTATGCCCCTGACCTTTTAATCTCTCTTGCTCTTTCCTCCTCATGTATCTCATCAAAGCTCCCTGAACCTTTGCTTCTTAGGCAATCTCCCTCCCTTTTTCTTTCTGCTGTTGACGTTGCAAGCTGCTCTTTTGTGCAAGATGACTTGGAGCCAACCCTTTCCACACCTGGAAGTTATGTTGAATGACTGTCTGGTCTCATCACCTGGGAGGCAGATAACAAACCTTAATCAGTGCTAGCATTTTGCAGATAATCTTTGGTAATCATCATAGGCCACCTTGGAATAGATTACTTAGGATTGATCTGGAGTCTCAGTGCCTGGATTTTCTAAAGAAAGAATCAGAGGGTGCCATTTCCAGGATGTATCTTGAATGGAAGAGAAAGTACAGATAGAAACCAATTTTTAGTCTATTGCAGTCTGACAGTTTTGGGAATCTGCAGTTGGATATAAATAGATGTCAGTAAGGACAGTTTATCTAATGAATGAGTTGATGATTTTCAAGTTGAGTTCTTGTGTAGCTGTTCAGTGTTGAGCCAAAGGAGATGTCAGCCCCTCAGATGCAAGTTCTAGTGGATGGGGTGAGACCTTTGGTGCATAAAGTTATTGTGAGCAAGCACAGTCAGGAAGAGCTTCTTGGAGGAAGTAGCATTTAATCTGAGATTTGAAGGCAGTAAAGTAAAAACAATAAAAACAGGTGTTTTATTACTTCACAGTTTAGTAATATATCTTAAAAATTGTTTTTGTAGTTAGGTTCAACCAGTTAATTCAAGTGCTATAAACAGGGAATACGTAAACCTTTTCCATTATCAGTTGAAAAAGGGGCTTCTAAGCAAAACACGATAAAGTTTAAGCTGGAGAGAAATGGGCAACTACCTCCTTCCAGTAGCTGTTGAATATCAAGTAGTCAGGAATTAAAAAAGACAAACATTTGGTATATAGTTGAGAACTAGATCAAGACTGGGAGAACCAGTTTTTTAGCCTTATTGGTTGAGGATGAGTTTTTGTGGTAAATGGCATTTCTAGGAGATTAAGGACTTTGCTGCCCAAAATGTGGTCCAGAACCATTAGTATCAGAATCATCTGAGAGTTTATTAGAAATGCAGAATCTTAGGACCCTCATAGACCTACTGAATCAATTCCTCATATTAACAAGACTCTCAGGTTCCTTGTAGGCACTTTCACATTTGAGAAGCACTATTGTAGAAAGCAGAAGTATTCTCGTGTGGGCAGCATGTTGCAATGCAGTCATACCTCACTGACAGTCATCTGAATCAGAGTCAATTGGGTAGCATTTTTTTTAACAGCAGTAACACAGATCTAATGAATTAGAAGTTGGGGCTAGGGTTGTGGGGAGGTTGTAGAGATTAGGTATAAGTTTCCACATTTTGAAAACCTCCCCCAGACATTCTGATAATCCAGGTTTGGGAGCTACTGATGTGTGAGACCACAGCAGTGATTCTTACCATGAATGCTCACTAGAATCCCCTGTAGTGTTTCAGAGAATGCCAGTATGAGGGCCAGACCTCCAGAGACACGATTTAATTAGTCTAGGGTGGAGTTTATACACGAGTATTTTTGTAACAGCCTTATTGAGATATAATTTACATACCACAAAATTCATCCATACATGAGTGTTTTTAAAAAGCTTTCTAGATGATTCTAACATGCTGCCAAGCTTGAGAGCCCCTGGAAGAAAACTAGCAGGAGGTTATTATACTTCCCAGATGGAAGACGCAAGAGGCTTCGAATTTGGGCATTGTCAGTAAGTGAAGGTGTGTGTGATTGTATGAAGCAGCGACGTAGGGAGGAATTCAGAGAATTCTGAGGTTGAATTAACAGGATTTCATGATTAATTTTCATGGGGTAGAGCAGGGGTCCCCAACTCCCTGTTAGGAACCGGGCCGCACAGCAGGAGGTGAGCTGCAGGTGAGAAGAGCTTCATCTGCCGCTCCCCATTGCTCTCATTACCTCCTGAACCATCCCCCGCACCCCTCCCCCCGGTGGAAAAATTGTCTTCCACAAATCTGGTCCCTGGTGCCAAAAAGGTTGGGGACCACTGGGGTAGAGAATTAATTCAGGCGTCTAGGATTATGTCCGTTTTATTTGATGGACTTGGTGGATAGTGACATCTGGGGACTTTCCTACCTATTTCCTTTATGGGGTTCCTTTTCATACAGAAATTAGGCAACGTGATGTGTGAAATATTTAGACCTATAGATTTTCTATAGTATGACCAAATTCAGCAGGAGCAACAAGTTATACTGTTACCAGAAGGGAGACCCCTTCCAGGGCCTGAGGGTGGGCTCTTGTCTAACCCTCAGAAATGAATTGTCAGGAGATACCCATACTGACAAAACAAAAGATTTTATTGGGAAGGGGCGCTGGGCGGAGAGCAGCGGGTAAGGGAGCCCAGGAGAACTGCTCTGCCACATGGCTGTGGCTCGTAGTCTCAGGATTTATAGTGGTGGGGTTAGCTTTCCGGGTTGTCTCTGGACAGTCATCTTGCTTGTGCCCATATTTGGTCTGACAGAGGGTCCTTCCTGGCGGCACACGCAACTCTCAGCCAGGATGGATTCCAGCGTGAGGGTTTCTGGGAGGTTGGCAGGACATCTTATGGGCTGGCGTCTCCTCCCTCCTTTTAGCCCCTCTGGAATTCTCCAGGTTAGTTTTTGGTGGCAGCACCATGTTCCTTATCGGGACCTCCTGTTGTGAGACAGCTCATGCAAGCAGTTATTACTGTGTCTGGCCAAGGCGCGTGGTTTCGGTCAACAGGTCCCAAATGCTACCATACCAAAGAAATTCCTGAACACATGACCTTAGTACCTTTTAAATCTGTAACTAAAGATATCTCCTTTTCGATCTATTCATTGTGTGTTGTACAAAACTTTCCAAGTATCTCCCTGTACCTTTCCTAAAGGTGAGTTAAGATAAATAGTATTGTTACATGTGTTGCCCCACTCCACATACCCTTCATTTACACCGGCCAAGTTTCATTATAATGTCATGAGCAAGAGGAGGGAGCTTCAAGCTTGAAGTAACCACAGGTGATACATGCACAGATCAGTCTTTGCCAAGATCTCAGCTCTACAGTGTTTTTGTTTCGATTCACTCTTAAACTCACAAGAAAGTACATTTCCTGCAGTGTTCTCCTTATCTCTCCATTTTTCAATAATGGGTCACGTGGCACAGAGTTCAGAAGAAACATGGTTATTGAGAGTGATAAGGAGAAAAACTTGGTCGTAGAACAACTTGGAATCTATTAGAATCTCTGACTATGTCTCTCTTGGGTTCTTACTGATTCTGGATGAATTTTTATGAAGATGTAAACAACTGAACTCTTAAACTGCTAATTAAAGATGACTAAACAGTTTTCCAGAGCCTGGAGGAAATTTTGTTGACTCAAATGTTTACAGGTTGGATTGAGAAACACAGCTTTGGAAATGGTCTTTTACTCTCTGGATGTGGAATAGTTCAGCTAATAGGAAAAAGATTGAAAACAGCCTCAACTCATCCCACCATCAGTGTCCAGCATGGCTGTAGAGTCTGCATCAACCAGAATTGGGCCTGAGCCTCTATGACATGGGTATCATGTTCTGAGCTGGACAGAGCTGGATTTTTCCCTTAGCTACCGTTTGTTGGCTCCTTACTTTCCTCCACTCAAGACTATAACTGTAAACAAGATATGGGACATTGCCTGCATTAGTGGTTGTTTCACATACACTACTGTAGGCAGGAGCTAATGCAGAAAATGACCCGGAAATGATGTATGTGCAGGGAGTTATGGTTTTTCATAGGCTGGATTACATTAAAGCAAGATTACAAACCATCTCAGTTTCCTTGGACAAAAATCTTTTTCAGGATTACAGAGTCAGGTAGGGGAGGTAAGAGAAGACACTGGCTAGCAGAACTGTACTTGAGAGTGTTAGCAGAGCCGGACTAGGTCTTGTCCATGTCAGCTCACCTTCCAATTTTAAATGTGGAGGGACAAATAACAAGTACTCAAGAGAATAAAAGTGATGGAAAGGACCTTTCACACCCTTTAGTCATTAGTTCTACCTTGCTCTCTGTTCATTTAAAGATGTATAAAAAGGAAAGCGTATGAGCTTATTTAAAAATTGACCAGAATAACGTAAGCCATAGAATAATTTACATGCCTTTGTAAATGATGCTCCACAGGAAACAAAAGGCAGTTTTAGATGATATCTCATTAAGATAGGAAATAAAAGTACATAATCACAAGGAGATATCAGAATACTATAAAAAGCCCGTAAGCTGAAGTTCAGTTCAAGATGATAGACATATTGACTGAGAAGGCAACTGTTGCAAGAGTATTAAAAAATTAAGAGCAGAATTAAAATTCCTGTTCTGTACCGTAAATAACTAACACGGTGGAAAATAGAATCAGTAGCAGATCAGTAGACTCAAACTTGAGAAGTTGTCCTAGAAAGCAGGGAAAGGACAAAAAAAAATTTAAAAAATGGGTCAGAAGGTTATAGATAGGATGCAACCATAGTAGTGCTTCTCAAATGAAACATTGAAAATACCAGAGACTAGTAAATTATATGATCAATTGTAAAACCAAAACGTATATTCATCCATAGAACAAAAGACTCCATGTAACAATAGCAGAAAGAGTACTATGCCTAAATATATTCTGATGATTTTTTCAAAGATAAAGAATTTTAAAATTCTATAAAATCCTCTAGAGGACGAAATAAAAATGAAAATAAAATTATAGCCTCAAAGAAACAAAAATCAAGCGGGTCCCAGACTTTTCCTCTGCAAAACAAGATATCAAAAGATAAAAGAGAAATTATGTTGAGTTTTGATAGAGAAAATTATGCAATCTAAGAAATACCTCTCCAGTCAAATTGTTCTTTATATATGACAACAGAAAGTCTAAGGGCTCAAAGTTTATACATTAGAAGAGGCATACCACATAACCAGGAAATAATTTAAAGTAAAGAGCTCAAGAATGGAGTAATCATTTTAATAACTGATTTTTTAATTAAAAAACACATACAAATGGATATCAAAGCTGATTGCTCTTAGAAGGAAATGTAAATCATTTTTATGTAAATTAATTGCTAAGGAAAAACATGTACACACACATGTATGAGAGACAGGAGGAGGGGATGTGATTCTTCTTTTGAAAATCTTAAAGGTAAATACTAGTAAAATTAAAGATAGAGGATCAGTGTTCTAAATCACCACAGAAGGTACAAGCAAACTAATCACAGTCCTCTTAATACAATGAACAAATAAACAGACAAATGGTGAGGGAACCTAAAATATAGAAAATTAAACATAAGATAATGAAAAATTAAGTATATGGTATAAATAAAAAGTTAAGGTAAAAGACTGCCCTTGAATTTTAAGAAATAATTATATTCATGTTATAGGTGCTATTTCTAAAAAAACAAAAGCAAAAAGCAATAAAATTCCAGAACTGAGCCAAGTATAGAAAACATCTGAACAGAAAAATGCAAGAGAGGCAGTATTAATATCTGTCAAAATAAAATTCAAGGTAAAAAGCTTTAAGAGAAAAGAGAGTAGTCAATATTGATGAAAGGTAAAATCCTTAATAATGTTGTAGATATGAATCTGTGTTTACTAATAAAATATCAAGACATAAAGCAAAATCTGTTAGACAAGCAGGAAAAAATTGAAAGAAGCCCCTGTATTTTTCCTTTTAAATAAAATGTAGTGGTTTTATTTTTTTAAAAAAGCAATACAATATATCATTAAAAATTCAATCTTTTTAAGGAACTATTGAGTGAAATACACATCTCCCTCTTGCCTCTCTTAGACCCCCCAACAGCCCTCTTTGGAAATAACCACTATTCTTGTTTCTTGGATGTCCTTTTAGTGACACTGTGTGCATATTTAGGAAAATATGTACATATAAGTTTGTGCATATATTCCTTTTTATTTATACAAATGGAAGCATATTATACATATTATTAAGTGCCCCTTTTCCCACCTTACCATATATGTTGGATATAGTTCCATGTTGGCAGCATATGGACTCATTTTCCTCTTTTCTGTGTCTATGTTGTATTCCTTTGCTCAGCTCTGGCATGATTTATTTAACCAGACTGCTATTGGTGAATATTCCAGTTGTTTCTAGGTTTGCTTCTTCAAAACATGTTTTCAGTGAATATCATTGAACTTATCTCTTGGTGCACATGTACATGTTCATCTGTAGGAAAAAAATCTTGTAAGTGGATTATATCAAATGTGCATTTCAAATTTTGATAGATACTTCCAACTTGCCTTCCCAAAAGTTTGTGACAACAATCTCTCTCATCACTGGGGTCCACACCATCTGACTATACCTGTCTCTCCCTGATCTTGCTACTCTCATGTGTTAGCATTTTCCCTTATCCATAGCTTCTGATTACAGTCTTTCTCTTCATGCCAATTCCTGTCATTATTCTTGATGACTTCAACACCTACTTGGATGAAGCTATCCAACATGGTGATATCTCAGTCTCGTGAGCTTCTTATCTCCACTTGACCATAGCCATCCGTCAGCTCCTTCTCATGGTTTAAACAATATTTTTATGCTGATGATTTCCATGGTGGTACCTAAGGATTTGTCATCATCAGAAATGGCAGTGTTTCCGGCATCTTGAATCAATTCCATTCTTTAGACAGAAGATTGTATCCGTCCATCCTCCTTGCTCAACCATTCCCATAGCAAAAAATTACTTTACCTCTTTGAAATGTTTAATCCATTGCTTCCACCTCTTCTTCATGATTCCTGGGTCCTCTCATGTCTTTCCTTGGTACAGGTTAAATTCCGTGGCCCATTATTATAATCACTTTCTTAAAAATATTTCCCAATGCCTGTGGCCTTTTCTTCCACGTTGTGTACCTTAACCTTGGATGAGCCCAACTCTCCAGCTTCTCCACGTTGTCCACAGGGAGCTTAGCATTACCAGAGAAAGAAACCAGGTAAGCTTCATTTTACACTTAGGATCACAGAATTTCACTTAGAAATTCAACATTACTCAGCGATCATCTAATGTTTTACTAGTAACCTTGTATGCTTTCTTTTTCTACTCAAACTTTCAGCCAAACCTCTTTATGCTGTCACTCCCACCGTTAATTTGTAACCTTACTTCATACGTCCGTGAGAAAAATATAAATCTTCAGAAGAGAACTGCCTTGTCATCCAACCCCCAGATCCGCCCCATGTCAGCACCCAAATGCTGCTCTTTCCTGTTGCAACAAGCGCCTCTTAGCTGATTAAAGGCCAGTCCTTCTCTGTGCTCTGCATTCCACTCCTCTTTGCTTTCCTGGGACCTCACTCTTTATTCTGCTTCGTCAATTTCACCCTCTCTCCAGAATTCCTTCCTTCAGTATACTATCCTTATCTTTCACCCTACAAAAATTCCTTTTTTTGTCCACATCCTCTAGCAGCCCTTGCTCCTATCCGTATGTCTGTTCAAGGCCGTTCCTCGGAATTGTCTCTTTAGGCTGCTTCCGACTTTTATATCTACTCTGTAACCTATCCCAGTGCCATTTCCAGCCTACCACTCTGCTCCGACTTACGTGTTGCCACATCCAGGGGAAAGCTCCCTGTTATCACTTTACTGATCTCTCAGCCGCATGTGACCTGGGCTAATCAGCACTCCTCTTCTTGGGACGGTTTCATCTCTGTTCTTCTGCGATTACATATTTTCCTCTTTCCCTCCCCACCTCTCTGGTCGCTCTTTCTTAATCATCTTTGCAGGCTCGTCTTCTCACTAAACTCAAAATTTTGATGTTCTCCAGCTTCAGTCCTGAACTCTCTTTTTTTAGTTTCTTTTTTCCCCTATAAATTCACATTAGGTGGCATCAGTTTAATATCTTCAGCTCAGATCTTTCTGAGCTCCGAGTGTGTATATAATCATCCAATTCCTATTTCGAAATACTGTGTCCTAAGCTGAACTCCTGACTTTCTACCCTAAACATACCCCTGGCCGTCTTTACTATCTTATTCTATTAGACTGGTACCCATCCAGTTCTACTGCTGGAAGCATGGGAGTCATTCTCGTCTTCATCAAGCAAGTCTCCATCCAGCAATTTCTATCCAGTTTACCCGGGAAATGTATCTCCAGTTCATCTACTTGTCCCCATGTTCAAGATGCCATTGTCTCTTCTGTGGACTAGTGAAATAGCCTCTCTTCTGCTCTCTACGTTTCCCTTTTCTCCCCATCCCACGTAGTCTACATCCAGCAGTCAGAGCGATCTTTGTCAAAAATAGAGATCAAATCGTATGAGCACCAACTGTGTGTTAAGTGATTTAGGTGGATCGTCTCATTTATTCTTCAAATGATCTTACGAGGTGGGTACTACTCTTGCCCTTAGCGAGGTTAAGCAATTTGATCAAGGTCACGCAGAGAGCAGGCGAGGCAAGTGAGATATAAACCCAGGCTGCTCGATTCTAAAGCCCACAGTCTGAACCACCAGGCAATGCTCTTTCGGAGAAATGTACCATTTTCCTCCTAACAGCGACTTGAACTCTTGTAGCTTAATACTTCATCTGTAGTGCCTCTGGGGACCTTGAAAATTACAGCTGAATTCTTTGCAGTGGCGATCACTTGTTCTTCTGGCTCTCAGCGTCAGAAGGAGTCATGTTTTAGGCAGTTGAATTAGGACAAGCTTATTGGAGTTTCATTCTGAGTTAGAGAGCTCCATTCTAGTGAGCTCACCATTTTGGGAGTCTGTTGTGGACCCAGCAAGGAAAGAAAACTTTCTGAAAGTACAGAGGAATTGGACAGCACCAAGGTGATTCTATAGCAATAACATATGTACATACTCTTTCTCTGCAACTGCCCAGTAGCCACTGGTCTCTTATCAGTTAGTCACGGTAATCAAAGATGCAGAGATACACTGTTACCTTTAGACGACAATTTCTCCATGAAGCTTTTGCATAAAAACAAGCACAGTATGGAGGTTCCTTAAAAAACTACAAATAGAACTGCCATATGACCCAGCAATCCCACTACTGGGCATATACCCTGAGAAAACCAAAATTCAAAAAGAGTCATGTACCAAAATGTTCATTGCAGCTCTATTTACAATAGTCCAGAGATGGAAACAACCTAAGTGCCCATCATCAGATGAATGGATAAAGAAGATGTGGCACATATATACAATGGAACATTACTCAGCCATAAAAAGAAACGAAACTGAGCTATTTGTAATGAGGTGGATAGACCTAGAGTCTGTCATACAGAGTGAAGTAAGTCAGAAAGAGAAAGACAAATACTGTATGCTAACACATATATATGAAATTTAAGAAAAAAAAGTGTCATGAAGAACCTAGGGGTAAGACAGGAATAAAGACACAGACCTACTAGAGAACGGAGGATATGGGGAAGGGGAAGGGTAAGCTGTGACAAAGCGAGAGAGAGGTATGGACATATATACACTACCAAACGTAAGGTAGATAGCTAGTGGGAAGCAGCCGCATAGCACAGGGAGATCAGCTCGGTGCTTTGTGACCACCTGGAGGGGTGGGATAGGGAGGGTGGGAGGGAGGGAGACGCAAGAGGGAAGCGATATGGGAACATATGTATATGTATAACTGATTCACTTTGTTTTAAAGCAGAAACTAACACGCCATTGTAAAGCAATTATACTCCAATAAAGATGCAAAAAAACACACAAAAAAATAACAAACACCTTTAGTTCTTTCCTTCCAATCCATCCTCCCCATGCTGCCAACTTTATCTTTCTAAAAATACAGCCCAGATTCAGCAAGTTCAGTAAGTAGGAACCTCTGCAGCTTTCTCCTGCCTTCTGAACAAAGGCCAGACTCTTATTTTGGCTTTCAAAACTCTCTAGGATGGGGTTCCAGTGCTATTTTTTCTCCCCAGACTTATCTCTGCCTGTACCCTTAATATATATTATGCTCTCATAAATGAAAACAAATTGCTTTTCCCTACACAAACGGGTATTTTTCTCACTCCATTTCCTTGTTCTCTTAGGTTCTTCAACCTGTAATGCTTTGTACTCCCCAATGTCTGAATTTAAAAATCCTTATTTAAGGTGTGAAAGCATATGGCATAGTGTTAGGTAGATATTAGCTTATTGTTACTGTTTGCTACTCTTTCTCCTACAGCATGACTTTTAGCAGACAGCTCAGAAAAGTGGAGAGCAAGGCTTTCTAAAGGGATGGTGAGTTTAGCGGTCCTTGGTACTGCTGGGCTAGTGGTAATGCGGAGAGCAGGGGCTGGGCCATTTGGGAGAGCTAGAGCCTCAGGGCTGGAGAATGTATATTCAGGTGGAGGTCACTGAATCCCCAGACTGGCCAGCTAGAGTGGGCATCTGGCTGGCTCCCAGGTGAAGTAGAGAGGAGGGAACAAGATTGTAGATGAGAATTAAGTCAGTACGTTTTTTACTGGGCCATTGGGAAGGTTAAAAATATCAGAGATGAAAAACTGGTTAGGAGTGTGGTGGACCGCACAGCAGTGCTTGGAGGGTGTTTTTCTTGTGACGCAGCACATGGCCTGAGGTCAGAAGTTATAGGAGGGATTTTGCCCAGGGCGAGAATCAGTCTCCCCAAACTGGCCTGCTAAGTTTCCTTTTATGAGAGGCTTCTGGAAGAAAAAGGGGTTTGGAGAAAACAATAACATGCTTGGGTCACACTGCTAGTTGAATCTCTTATGGTATCAGTGTCACCAGAGCATATACTGCTTCTCAGAACACCTCTTGTTGGCTATTAGGAGCTGTGATAAGATTCAGGGCAGAATCACAGGCAGAGTGGAAGGCCCATTTGTAACGACCTCTAATTTGGACTGTAGACATTTCCTTGCAAGGTTATGCCTGGGGTGACAGAGACATTCTGACAGCATTGAAATTACGCATCTATCATACAGTTTTAAACTTGGGCCTTATTACCAGTCCTCACTGCTATATAGTATATGTAAATTAACGTGCATTAATTTTTTTAATCATTGCCAACGACTCAATGAAAATGCACTGTTATGTTACAAGTCTTATTTTGTGTTAGGTAAACATCATTACAGTTTTTATAATCCTATTTTGGAATTTCATTTTTAAAAAATATACAAAGAGCCTCAAAAAAAATTGAAATGACTTGGCAGGAACATTGCTTATGATAGTGAAGGTTGCACTTTGCACAACTCCAGGGAGTGCTGTTCTCAACTTAGGTACTATAGATTCATATTGTTATTGCGATTTTCAGGTAGGTGGCATTGAAATGTCTTGAGAAAGGGGCACCTTTGTCTCCCTTTCTCATACAAGGTTGCGGTTGCATCTAACAATGGGGCTACGTCCTGAGCTTCTCTGAGGCTCTGAGGTCCTGGGTATATGAATGTTAAAGGTAGAGTCAAAGGTAATTACTTATCTGTCACCTCAGTTTCTTAGTCCTCCTGGTTGTTACATTGATGTAAATAGACCAATATGCCCTTCAACCAACAAATTTTTCAGCAGTGATTAGAATAGTAGCAATTGCTTATGATTGTTAGGAGGATAGAACAAGATAAAGAATACATTCTAAATGTGGCATTTGGCTCAATAGATTTTAGTTATTGTATTGATTTGATTTATTGGTTAATGAAATTTGTTCTGAGCTGAAAGTCTGGCTTTCCGTATTAGCATCGAGGATGTCTCAGGCCCAGGATGGAATGGTAGCTTGCTGGGTCAACTCTGCTGGGGTATCCAGTAGGTAGAGGCACCATGATTATTTACAGATAGCTGCCATTTGTTAGCCAGTGGTTTGTAGCACAGGGGACTGCCCATCATCTTGTTTTGTTTGGTTCCCTTTGTCCTGATGGCACAAGCATAGTGCATCTGTGTCTCATGGCTCTAATCCTTCTCACAGTACTAGGGTTGAGAGGACTTAATGGCAGTACATGCATAGACCCAGACAGGTTAACAGCACACCATCTAGGATATTTTTCTCAACACGGTAATGGTTTAAGAGCGCATTCTCCTAGCTTGTGTGCTTTATTAGCTGTGTGACCTTGGACTAGAACTTGATGATGGGGTGCTTCAGTTTCCTCACCTGTATGATGGGTATGAAAAGTAATTACCTCTTATGGTGTGGGGATTAAAGGAGATCATTCATATAATATGCTTATAACAGTGTTTAGCACATAAAATTAAATAAGTGTTAAATATTCTCACACGTGAATATACATTCAGTTATTAAAATTTTGAGAGCCTATCATATGTTAGATATTATTCAAAGTATTGGGGTGCCACGGTGAATAAGACAGACAAGCTCTCTATACTCATAGGAACCACATGCTATTGGAGGAGACGGATAACAAACAAGAGAACAAATAAATGAATCCTGTATTTCAGGATGATAGAAAGGGTGGCAAGTGACTGGAGAAAGTACTAGTTTATCCAGGTCTTCAGAGAGGCCATGTCTGAGGAGGTGACCTTAGAGTTAAGACCTGAAGGATGAGAAGGGACCAGTTTTGGACAAAGATTATTCTAGACAGATTATTCTATTCAGAAAGAACAAGAAATGTCCCAGTGCAGTAATGAGCTTGATAGGTTCAAGGAACAGATAGAAATTTGGTGTTGTTCTAATAGAATTGGAGACCAGGAGGGTGGTAGGAAAGACAGGTGAGCGTCAGGTCCTGTATGGATCATAGGAAAGCAAGTAGACTTTATTCTAAATGTAAGGAGAAAGCAAAGGAAAGTTTTAAGCAAGAGAGGGATATGATCTGATTTATGTTGTTTTAAAAATAGCTCAGGCTGCTTTGGCAGAAATGGACTTTCAAGGACAAAACTTGACATGGGAACGTCAAGAAGCTGTTGTATTTGTGTCTTTTCAAACCCGTGAGCTCCTGAAGGGCAGCTGTTTCATCTTTCTGTCTTCTGTGTTTCAAACGCAGTAGTCACTTAGTAAATGCTTTTGGAAGGAGGAATAAATGGAATGAACCAGGAACCTCTAAGTTCCATGTATGGGAAGCATATTCCCTATGGGCGTGTAGGCAGGGGCCGTGTCTTACCCTAGCACCTGACCAAACCCAGTTGTTTTGTTCTCAGTAGTGTAAGTTGAATGACTATTCCCAATGTCAAAAACATAGCAAAAGACTGAGAAAGAAGGAAAAGAGTGCTCTTTTTCAGCCTCTAGATTTTCAAGCAATAAACTTGGTGATGTCAAAGTTTTGCTTTCTGTTTGGGTCCACGGGCTATTTAACATTAAGAAGATTTCGCTTCTGCAGTCCACTAAAAGCACCAGTGTTTTCATTTAACTAAGTGTGATCTTAAAGTGTGAGTAGGTGGAATTGAAAGACTTCTCGAGCGATCATTGCTGCAGCTAATAAATGAAATTTGAGGTGAGTCTGAGTCTACCCACTGGGGGCACCCACCGCTCACTGACTTCTGTCATTTGGATAAACTTAAACTGAGAGCGTGATGTTCCCAACTGCATCTGGCAAATTCTGACTGCATCATTGTCAATCCTGGATGCTTCCACTCACTTTCGTAATAACCCATTCATCCTTTATCAGCCTTTACCCTAAAATAGGTTATAAATCCAGATCATACTCAGCATGACTTTCAGATAAAAAGCACCAGTTTTAAAGGTAGATTGAAAAAATCTTGAACAGGAGAGAAAAAGGAATGAGTAACCAGTGGACTATTGAGTCTTAATGGAATCGTTTTTAACTAAAGATAAAGCTTGGCTTTGAGATTGGAGGCAGCAGAATGAAAATGCTAGTTTTATTTCACAGCCAGGAGCAAAACAATTTAGATCAAATTTTCATTAAGCTTCAAGTGTGGAACAAGGATGGGTGAGAAAATTTTGTGTTCATATCCAGGAATTAAAAAACAAAAAAGCTTTCTGTTTGAGTTACCTTAGGTTATGCTTAAGGAATTTAGTGCTTGTGTGATCTGGAAAGACAAAAAAAAGAATGAAAATAATTCTCTAGTTACTAGTGTTATAAATTATAGCAGATTACCCAAATTCATTGAAAGAGGTGTCTATTCTCTATTTTTTCATTATCATACTGACAGATGTTACCATTGTGTATGAGTGAGAAATGATTCTTTGAAGACCAATAAGAACTCCCTGTCTTGCCCTAATATTATATGAGTGTTGCAAACTTGATGTCCTGTGAAAGTGTTTGGATGTGAAAGTACTTTAAATACCAGGGTTTGCTGAAACACAGCAGGAGGGAAGGAGAACGAAAGATGCGGACTCCATGTACTTGTTCCCTGCTTTCCTTTAGGTCAAGAGTCAGCAAATTATGGTCCTTGTGCCAAATCTGTCCCACTGCTTGGTTTTCGTAGATAAAGTTTTATTGGAACACAGCCATACTTGTTTGTTTATGAATTGTGTATACAGTAGCTGTTTTCATGCTACAGTGGCAGAGTTGGGCAGTTGTGATAGAGACGTGACCCACAAAAGTCTATTTACTATCTGCCCCTTTATGGGAAAAGTTTGTCAACCTCTGCCTCAGAGTCAGGTTTTACAATTTGCCGTATTTCGTTCCAAAAACAAATTGGTACTTCTTGGTATTTACCCAGAGGAGTTGAAAGTGTATATCTGTGCAAAAACCTGCACACGGATGCTTATATAAGCTTGATTCATAATTGCTAAAATTTCAAAGCAACCAAGATGCCCTTCAGTAGGTGAATGGATACACAAACTAAAGTATATCCAGATGATGGAATATCATTCAGCACTAAAAAGAAATGAGCTATCAAGACATGAAAAGACATGGAGGGACCTTAAATGCATATTACTAAGTGAAAGCCAATCTGAGAAGGCTACATACTGTATGATTCCAGCTATGTGATGTTTCGGAAAAGGCAAAACTATGGAGAAAGTAAAAAAAAAAAAAAAAAATCAGTTTTTACCAGAGGTTGGAAGGGAATGAATAGGTGGGGCACAGAGGATTTTTGGGTCAGTGAAAATACTTTGTCTGATACCATAATGATGGATATATGTCGTTATGCATTTGTCCAAGTCCATAGAATGATTAACACCAACAGTAAACTGTAATATAAACTATGGATTTGGGGTGATTACATGTCAGTGTAGGCACATCAATTGTAAAACAAGTACCACTCTGATGGGGGTATTGATGATGGGGAAGGCTCTGCTGTGTGGATGAGGGGGATATGGGAAATCTCTGTACCTTCCCTTCAATTTTGCCGTGAATCCAAACCGTCCCTAAAGAAAGTCTTAATTAAAAAAATTTAAAAAGCAAACTGTCAATCAGTCTTCTAGGCTGACAGCTTGTTTTCTGTGACTCCTAGGGAGTAAGTGATTTTGTGTGTGTGTGCGTGTGCGTGTGTGTGTGTGCGTGTGTGGCTGAATAATTTTTGTAGCTCCAATAAAGCCTACTGTTCTAGATTTTATACACCCGGCTGTAGGAGTTTATAGATGACCAGGGCAAGCCCCAAGGGACATGACTCAGAGTGTGTGATTCAAAGGAGACATAGCAGCGGTCTGGGAAAAATGATAATCTTGATGGAAGTAAACTAATTGCAACAAAGTGCTTCTGTGTGTCTGAATCTGTATTGTACGTTTTTGTCTCATTAATTGTCACCATTACCCTACGAGGTGGAAGAGTTAGGGTTTCACATAAGGAAACTAAGATTCAGAGAAGTTATTTGCTTAAAGCAACAAATCTAGTGACAAGCCCAGACTGAAACCAGAATTTGAGCCCAAAGCCCATATATGTCTGTTCTACCACCGCATTGCTTTCCCCCGGGTAAGCTGTGTACATAAGCCAGACAAAGTCAACAGATTTGTACTGATGGCAACAGGTCATTTTCCTCAACTTCACACTATCTTATGTTGCATGTACAGGTCAAGGAAATACAATTTTTTTTCCAGCTGCAAAGTAAGAGAGTATTAATTTCTTACCACAGGCTGCTATTCGTAATTCACATCTAATTTTTTAAAAGTATATCTTCAAAATGGTTATAGAGGTCAGTGTTCACACTTCTTGGAAGATTTGCAACATTTTTTAAGGTAGAGAGAGAGAGAGAGACATCCTCCCTTAAGCATTCTCATCAGCATTTAATTTTTCAAAAAGGTACAAAGTCCTTCAAAATGCCAGAGCTAAAGGTTGTTGGGGGCACGGGGAATTCAAGATCAATTATATGGGTAGCCTGCTCTGATTTATCACTTGAAAATAGCATCTATCTCTGAATTTAAAGAGAGGCTAGTCAATATCACAGCACAGAGATAGGACACAGCCAGTGTAAGAGTATTAGAGATAAAAAAGAGAGAGAAGTGAAGAGCCCGCCCCTCAGCCCGATGGTTGGGGGATGGGAAATAGATCAAAATACTCAGAGTGGCAGCTATTTTAACGTAATTGTTCAGAATAAAGCAGTGGTAAGGCAAGAATTACTCATTTTCGAGTACAATGATCTAGTGTTCATCCTAGACCAGTAGCAGAATCAGGTCTAATGGATGGCAAAAGTGAAATATGTATTAAACGTATGGAAATTGGTTTAATTATATTAATATGTCTCACTTTTCATTCTCATCTTCAAGGTAGGTGAAAGGCGTGTATAAAAATAACCTAAGTGTGGTAATCCCTTGAAATTCTTCTAAAATTTTGAATAGTATTAAATAAAATTATCACTGAGATTAGAATGAAAAATTATCGTGGATGAATCTCTTCCCACCTTTGGACCAAGTCATCTCTCTTTTAATGGCTTCTTTTTGTGGACAGAGGAGTGGGCTATAAATGCATCAAGCCCCTCATTTAGGATACATATTGATATGGCTAACTATATACATTCTGTCAGAAACAAAACCACGTCCACGACAAAATTAACAAAGTGTTTATTCATAAGCTTCTGGCAAGGGAATCCATCTGCCATTACTTTTAGTTCTGCAGGGTTCGAAGGTATTACAAAGGAGAGTCATTTTTATAGAGTAAAAAGAGGAAAGTCAGAGATAGTCTCTGATTGGCAAGCATTCTATTCAGGTATGATTTTTGGAAGTTGGGCAGGGGGAGACTTTCCAATTGCTCTTCAGTCCTTGGTTGACTGTGAGGGAGGAGAGAGCAGTTGAGGGGTGTTGCAGATGAGGAAGGAGTTTTCAGTGTTAGGGATGGAAGGCGCTCTGTGGCCGGCCATTTCCTCGAACAAATGTGGACCCAAGAGGTGCCTTTTTGCAGTCAGATTGTCATATGGTTCTTATTTAGGGAGGGGGGCACTGCCGAGGCAGGTAGTTTCTCAGTGCTCATTTTCTTCTGACCATGATGGGGGATGGAGCAAGGGCTTCTCATGGACTGTGGTGCATTTGTGAGCCAGCTAGCTTCATCTCATGTTCATCTCATATTCATCTCATATTCTTCAACTTCCATTCTGCCACTTCCTGTAGTTTGTGATGTACAATGTACAGTGTACAATGATACAGAAAAGAAAGAGTCCGCAAAGAAGAGAAATGGCCCAAGAATGGGTGTTAAATGGCCCAGAAACATTTGCGCACAGCTGGGTCTATAAAGCTGAGTTCATCTTCCCAGGATTCGACAGCATCATTAGTCATGGGTGATGGTGTGGGTGTTCACCACGAAATTATGGTCAACACCCCTCTCTTGGGAGGGTAAGCAAAATACAGCCACGATGTGGATCATAAATAATGGAAAAAGGCTTTGGGGTTCTCCCTTGCTTGTTCAGTGTTTCTCCAGCTTTAACAGAGATATTTTAGTTGATGGTGTGGTGACATATTTCTGATAAGCAGCAGTGAACCTTGGGGTCAGGGTATCTGAGATTTAGGCTTGGCTCTGTCTCTTTCAGCCGTGTGACCTTGGGCTCATGGAGAGGCCTAGTATCTTGAGTAGGACAAATTAGGGAGGAGATCAGTGCCATAAGTGCAGAGAGGTCTGCTTAAACTTTGGCTTTCTTGGTCTGATTACCTGAAAAAGAAATGGATTTATTTTTACATGGACCTTAACGAATATCTTCATGAGTGTGTCTGATGGAGGATCATTTTTGTTAGATGGGATTTGGATGTGAGGCAAAGCCTCCAGCTCCTTGGGAGACAAATGACAGGGATTCACTCAGATAGAGGATGTATTGGCTCTGGTAGGAAGAACCTGTTATAATATGCTCACTCCTAACTAATTGTCTTATGATCAGGCACAATCTCTTTATGAGCATCAAATTTTGAAAAAGTTGGAGCGTCAAAATAAAATAGACAGATTTCAACCCTGGCTCTGCCACTTGTGAGTCACATGATCTTAGGAAACTTAATTAACTTTTCAAAACCTTAATTTCCTTCTCTATAGAGTGGAAAATTAATGCCTTGAAGAATCAGGGAGGTTAAAGCTAATGAATGCACATTTCCCAGCACATAATAGGTGTTCAGTAAACTGTAGCTGTTTTTATATGACACATAGGTATTTTACCTCAGCCAGTATCAGGCAGTTCATTTGTGGCTGAATATCCTCTCACCAAGAAATACCCTCTTCTCTAAAGACCTCTTCTGGAGCTTGGAAATATATTATGTTACTCAATAGATTTTACCCCAGTATTTAAAAAGCTTAGCTAAAGACCTCAGAACATTTTCTTAACATTATAAAATGTACCTAGAGGAATTTCTAGCTAGTTGAAAACTGACCTTCATTTAACTCTGGTTTAAATAACCCAAGTATGTGAGAAAGGGGACTTAGTAAATAAATGAGGTTATTTCTGAAGCCGATAGCAAATGCACAGGAGCATGGATAGGAGTGGGTGATAATCTGTGTTCAAATTTTAGAGGACATTTTTAAAATCAAGGTATAATTGACATATTGTATTTCAGGGGTACGACGTAATGATTTGTTATTTGTATACACTGTGAAATGATCACTGCAGTAAGTCTAGTTAACCATGCATCAGCACGCAAAGTAACAGGAATTTTTTTTCTTCTGATGAGAACTAAGATTTATTTATTTTATTTTTATTTTTTTGCGGTACGCGGGCCTCTCACTGTTGTGGCCACTCCCGTTGCGGAGCACAGGCTCCGGACGCGCAGGCTCAGCGGCCATGGCTCACGGGCCCAGCCGCTCCGTGGCATGTGAGATCTTCCCGGACCGGGGCACGAACCCGTGTCCCCTGCATCGGCAGGCGGACTGTCAACCACTGCGCCACCAGGGAAGCCCAGATTTATTTTTTTAATCAACTTTCAAATATGCAATGCAATATTATTAACTATAGTCACCAGGCTGTAAATGACATCCCCGAGACTTAAATTTATTTTATGACTGGAAGTTTGTGTCTCTTGACCTCCTTCACCCATTTTGCCCACCCACCCCAACTCTCCTCCCCGCTGGCAATCACCAATCTGTTCTCTATATCTGTAAGTTTTGTCTTCTTTGTTCGTTTGTTTTGTTTTATAGATTCCATATGTAAGTGAAATAATATGGTATTTGTTTTTGTCTGACATTTTACTTTATAATACAATTGACCCTTGAACAAGATAGACTTGAACTGCGTGGATCCACTTATACTGGATATATTTCAATAATTAATACTACAGAACTACACAGCTGAATCCACAGATGCAGAGGAACCATGGAAATGGAAGACCAACTCTAAGTTATATACAGATTAACCCCTGTTTGTTCAAAGCCAACTGTGCTCTCAAGGTCCATTCTTGTTGTAAATGGCAAGATTTTATTCTTTTTATGGCCAAGTAGCATGCCACTGTGTATATGTATGTGTGTATATGTGATATATATACACATATCCCCCACGTCTTCTTTATCCATTCATCCACTGATGGACATTTAGGTTGTTTCCGTATCTTGGCTCTTGTAAATAGTGCTGTAATGAACATAGGGGTACAGATATCTTTTTGAGATAGTGTTTTCATTTTTTTCATATATGTACCCAGAAGTGGAATTGCTGGATCATGTGGTCATTCTATTATTAATATTTTGAGGAACCTCCGTACTGTTTTCTAATACTGCACCAATTTACAATCCCATCCACAGTGCACAAGGGTTCCCTTTTCTCCACATCCTTGCCAACACTTAGCATTTCTTGTCTTTTGGACAGTAGCCATTATGACAGGTGTGAGGTGATATCTCATTGTGGTTTTGATTTGCATTTTCCTGATACTTAGTGATATTGAGCATCTTCCATTGTGCCTGTTGGCCATCTGTATGTCTTCTATGGAAAAATGTCTATTCAGATCTTATGCCTATTTTTTAAATTGGATTGTTTGTTTCTTTGTTATTGAGTTGTACCAGTTCTTTATATGTTATGGTATTAACCCCTTATAGGATATATGATTTGCAAATATTTTCCCCCATTTGGTAGGTTGCTTTTTCATGTTGTTGGTTTCCTTTGCTGTGCAGAAGCACAGTTTGATGTAGTTTTGCTTTTGCTTTTGCTTTTGGAGTCAGATTCAAAAAAAAAAAAAAATTTGCCAAGATTGATGTCAAGGAGCTTACTGCCTGTGTTTTCTTCTAGGAATTTTATGTTTTCAGGTCTTACATTCAAGTCTTTAGTCCAGTTCGAGTTAATTTTTGCATATGGTGTAAGACAGTAGTCTAGTTTCATTATTTTGCATGTGGCTGTCCTGTTTCCCAACACTATTTATTGATGAGGCTGTCCTCTTCCCATTGTATAATCTTGCCTCCTTTATCCACAATTAGTTAATAATATATGTGTGGGTTTATTTCTGGATTCGTTTTTCTGTTCTATTGATCTGTATGTCTGATTTTATGTGAATAACACACTTCCCCCCCCCCCCCCGCCACTCTCTCTTGATTACTGTAGCTTTGTAATATAGTTTCAAATCAGGGAGCATGATGCCTCCAGCTTTGTTCTTCTTTCTCCAGGTTGCTTTGAGTATTTGGAAATTTTTGAGGTTCCATACAAATTTTAGGATTATTTTGTTCTATTTCTGTGGAAAATGCCATTGGAATTTTGATAGATATTGCACTGAATCTGTAGATTGCTTTGGGTAATATGGATAGTTTAATAATATTAATTAGTATTATATAAACAATACATTAATATTAATAAATTAAGTAATATAAATTAATCCATGAGCATAGAACATTTTTTCATTTATTTGTGTTGTCTTCAGTTTCTTTTATCAGTGTCTTATAGTTTTCAGTGTTCAGGTCTTTCACCTCATTGGTTAAATTTATTCATAGGTATTTTATTATTTTTTTATGCAATTGTAAACGGGATTGTTTTCTTAATTTCTCTTTCTGATGGTTCTTTCTTAGTGTATAGAAGCACAACTTATTTTTATGTATTATTTTGTGCCTCGCAACTTTATTGAACTCATTAATGGGCTCTAGAGTCTTTTGGTGGAGCCTTCAGGGTTTTCTCTTTATATAAAATCATGTTGTTCACAAACAGTGACAGTTTTACTTCTTCCTTTCCAATTTGGATGCTTTTTATTTCTTTTTCTTTCCTAATTGCTCTGACTAGGACATCCAATACTATGTTGAATAAAAGTGGTGAGAGTGGGCATCCTTGTTTTTTTCCTTATCTTAGAGGTAAAGCTTTTAGCTTTTCACCGTTGAGTATGATGTTAGCTGTGGGCTTGTCACATACGGACTTTGTTATGTTGAGTTACATATCCTTTATACCAGTGATCTCCAAGCTTTTGGCACCGGTTTCGTGGAAGACAATTTTTCCACGGAATGGGGAGGGGATGGTTCAGGCGGTAATACGAGCGATGGGGAGTGATGGGTAGCAGCAGATGAAGCTTCGCTCGCTTGCCCGCAGCTCACCTCCTGCTGTGCAGCCCTGTTCCTAACAGGCTGAGGACCGGTTCTGGGGGCTGGGGACCCCTGCTCTATACCCACTTGGTTGAAAGTTTTTATCATAAATGGATGTTGGATTTTGTCAAATGCTTTTTCTGCTCTGTTGAGATGATCATATGATTTTTATCCTTCATTTTGTTAATGTGGCATATCATGTTGATTTTGTAGATGTTGATCCATTCTTGCCTCCCTGGGATTAATCCCACTTGATCACGATGTATGACTCATTTAGTGTCTTGTTGAATTCAGTCTACTATCATTTCATTGAGGATTTTTTCATCCATGTTCATCGGGGTTATTCTGTAATTTTCTTTTTAGGTAGTGTTTTTGTCTGGTTTTGTTATTAGTGTGATGACAGCTTCATAGAATGACTTGATAAGTGTTTCTTCCTCTTTAATCTTTTGGAAGAGTTTGAGAAGGATTAGTGTAAGTTGTTCTTTGTATGTTTGTAAGTGAATTCCCCAGTGAAGCTATCCAGTCCTGGACTTTTGTTTTCAGGGAGGTTTTGTTTTTATTTTTATTTTTTATTACAGATTCTGTTTCACTTCTAGTGATAAGTCTGTTCAAATTATCTGTTTCTTCTTGAATCAGTTTTGGTGGGCTGTATGCTTCTAGAAATGTGTCCATTTCTTCGAGGTTGTCCAATTCATTGGCATGTAATTATTCATAGTATTCTCTTATGGCCCCTGCTAACGTTGGACTTGCCCCAGCCATGGGAAAGCCAGTAATCCACTTGGATGTCCAACAGAAACTGCACTTACAAAGCCACCAGCCGCATAAATCCAAAGCCACCAGCCATGTAAATCCGCCAAAGTCACACAGCTGCGGGACTTGGCTCAGATTTCAGCCCTGCCTTCGTGTGTGGGTAATCCACTGGTGCCTGTGGCTCCCAGATCTCCTAGAGGTGGCCCTGCCCCTCCTTTTACTTGTGCGTTAACAATAGGGCTTCTATGGTGGAACCTGGCTCTGTTCTGCACAAACCTCCAGTTGTGGCCAGACCACACTCCTGTCCCTTTGGGCTGTCTCTGCGCAGCCAACCCCAGTCCACTCCCTGGGTCTGTCAGCTGAAGCCCTACCTTCAGTGCCTGGCTCCCACATGCAGCAGTGTACACGTGTCCTGGGCTGGGGAGTGCAGGGAGGTGGCCAGGAGTGTCTATGCTGGTCTCTCTCTGCCCTGTCTGCTGTAAGCCAGCTGCTGCACTCTCCTCTGAGCCTCTGAAGTTCCCTGTCTTTTCTGCCTGATCTCCCAGCTGGTGAAGGGGATTCCCAGGGTGAGGGACCCTTTCCTCTTTCACAGCTCCATTCTAAGTGTACAGGTCCTGTACCGATTGCTTTTTAAATTTCTTTTGTCCTACCTAGTTACAAGGCGAACTTTCTTGCAGCTTTCATCGTGTGAGATCTTCTGCCAGTGCTCTGTAGGTATCCTGTGAGAATTCTTCCACATGTTGATATATTTTGATGCATTTGTGGGAGGAGGTGAGCTCCGTGTCCTTCTATTCCGCCATCTTCATCTCCGCCCAGGCTTCATGACTTCATACTAGCTTTTTAAGTGATTAATCCACTATGCTTACTATATATTTTCTTTACCTGTGAGATTTTTACTCTCATGTGTTTCCTTGTTACTGATTAGTGCTCTTTTCAGCTTAAAGAAATCTCTTTAACATTTCTTATCAGGTTTAGTGGTGATGAACTCCTTTAACTTTTTTTTTTTAACGTGCTCAGTAAAAATTTATTGAATGGAAAAATATTATTCTGTTCAAAGTTTATACAAATCAATGTAAAATTTTAATCAAAATTTCAACAAACAAATCACAGAAATGAGAATTTTAGAAGTTTTGGATTTCTAAAGAGAGAAAGATGAGTAGATGTGTTGGAAAAACAAAGACCATTTTATTTATTGTGATCTACATTAAAGGCAATGATTCCATCAGACAAAAAGTGTGCATATATTTTTCCTTTTAAATGTATCTTTTATACATTAGAGGTGTGGCTGTGTAGCACTCTTTATTTCAAAGTAATTTAAGGTGAGACAGAAAGTGGATTCTGGTAAGGTAAACTTAGGAGTGTTTTGCTCAAATGTTTTATTATAGTCAAAATTATTTGAAAAGCCATTTAATGTATTACAGATATTTCACTGTAAAAATGATCCTTGTAAAGGTTATACGGAATATTTTATAATGTGATATATATTATAAATAAACACTTTAAACTGTATTACGGAGAAAAATACAAATAAGCCCTACAGCATTTTTTTTAAAAACCAAACTTGAGTTTAAAATTTTGACTGTTCTTTCTATAACCATTGAAGAATACATTTAATAAAGAGATACAGTATTATTCTAATAATTGTCTTGCTAAAAATGTCTTTTTTATGTATTATGAGTCTTAAAATTTCTAGTGACATTTCACTGACTCCATACATTTAACCTAGAAACTACAAATACTAACTCTGAATCACAGCAAATGGGAAAAGAATTTGATTTATTCAACTCTTAAAGAGAAAATAGAAGTTCTGTTTCATTCCTTTTTTTTTTTTACTTTTGGAATTTTATTTTATTTTTTTATGCAGCAGGTTCTTACTAGTCATCAGTTTTGTACACATCAGTGTATACATGTCAATCCCAATTGTGCAATTCAGCACACCACCATCCCCACCCCCCAGCGGCTTTCCTCCCTTGATGTCCATATGTTTGTTCTCTACATCTGTGTCTCAACTTCTGCCCTGTAAACTGGTTCATCTGTACCATTTTTCTAGGTTCCCCATACATGTGTTAATATGCGATATTTGTTTTTCTCTTTCTGACTTACTTCACTCTGTGTGACAGTCTCTAGATCCATCCACATCTCACCAAATGACTCAATTTCATTCCTTTTTATGGCTGAGTAATATTCCATTGTATATATGTACCACATCTTCTTTATCCATTCGCCTGTCGATGGACACTTAGGTTGCTTCCATGACCTGGCTATTGTAAATAGTGCTGCAGTGAACATTGGGGTGCGTGTGTCTTTTTGAATTATGGTTTTCTCTGGGTGTATGCCCAGTAGTGGGATTGCTGGATCATATGGTAATTCTATTTTTAGTTTTTTAAGGAACCTCCATACTGTTCTCCATAGTGGCTGTATCAATTTACATTCCCACCAACAGTGGAAGAGAGTTCCATTTTCTCCACACCCTCTCCAGCATTTGTTGTAGATTTTCTGATGACGCCCATTCTAACTGGTGTGAGCTGATACCTCATTGTAGTTTTGATTTGCATTTCTCTAATAATTAGTGATGTTGAGCAGCTTTTTATGTGCTTCTTGGCCATCTGTATGTCTTCTTTGGAGAAATGTCTATTTAGGTCTTCTGCCCATTTTTGGATTGGGTTCTTTGTTTCTTTAATATTGAGCTGCATGAGCTGTTCATGTATTTTGGAGATTAATCCTTTGTCCATTCATTCATTTGCAAATATTTTCTCCCATTCTGAGGGTTGTCTTTTCGTCTTGTTTATGGTTTCCTTTGCTGTGCAAAAGCTTTGAAGTTTCACTAGGTCCCATTTGTTTATTTTTGTTTTTATGCTCAGTACTCTAGGAGGTGGATCAAAAAAGATCTTGCCGTGATTTATGTCAAAGAGTGTTCTTCCTATGTTTTCCTCTAAGAGTTTTATAGTGTCTGGTCTTACATTTAGGTCTTGAATCCATTTTGAGTTTATTTTTGTGTATGGTGTTAGGGGGTGTTCTAAGTTCATTCTTTTACATGTAGCTGTCCAGTTTTCCCAGCACCACTTATTGAAGAGACTGTCTTTTCTCCATTGTATATCCTTGCCTCCTTTGTCGTAGATTAGTTGACCATAGGTGCATGGGTTTGTCTCTGGGCTTTCTATCTTGTTCCATTGATCTATGTTTCTGTTTTTGTGCCAGTACCATATTGTTTTGATTACAGTAGCTTTGTAGTATAGTCTGAAGTCAGGGAGTCTGATTCCCTCCAGCTCCATTATTTTCCCTCAAGACTGCTTTGGCTGTTCCGGGTCTTTTGTGTCTCCTTACAAATTTTAAGATTTTTTTTGTTTTAGTTCTGTAAAAAATGCCATTGGTAACTTGATAGGGATTGCATTGAATCTGTAGATTGCTTCGGGTAGTATAGTCATTTTCACAGTATTCATTCTTCCAATCCAAGAACATGGTATATCTCTCCATCTGTTGGTATTATCTTTAATTTCTTTCATCAGTGTCTTATAGTTTTCTGACAATAGGTCTTTTGTCTCCCTAGGTAGGTTTCTTCCTAGGTATTTTATTCTTTTTGTTGTAATGGTAAATGGGAGTGTTTCCTTAATTTTTCTCTCAGATTTTTCATCATTAGCGTATAGGAATGCAAGAGATTTCTGTGTATTAATTTTGTATCCTGCAACTTTACCAAATTCATTCATTCACTCTAGTAGTTTTCTGGTGGCATTTTTAGGATTCTCTATGTATAGTATCATGTCATCTGCAAAGAGTGACAGTTTTACTTCTTCTTTTCCGATTTGTATTCCTTTTATTTCTTTTTCTTCTCTGATTGCCATGGCTAGGACTTTGAAAAGTGTGTTGAATAATAGTGGTGAGAGTGGAAATCCTTGTCTTGTTCCTGATCTTAGAGGAAATGCTTTCAGTTTTTCACCATTGAGAATGATTTTTGCTGTGGGTTTGTCATATATGGCCTTTATTATGTAGGGGTAGGTTCCCTCTATGCCCAGTTTCTGGAGAGTTTTTTATCATAAATGGGTGTTGAATTTTGTCAAAAGCTTTTTCTGCATCTATTGAGATGATCATATGGTTCTTATTCTTCAATTTGTTAATATGGTGTATCACATTGATTTGCATATATTGAAGAATCCTTACATCCCTGGGATAAATCCCACTTGATCATGGTGTATGATCCTTTTATTATGTTGTTGGATTCTCTTTGCTAGTATTTTGTTGAGGATTTTTGCATCTATGTTCATCAGTGATATTGGTCTGTAATTTTTTTTTTGTAATATTTTTGTCTGGTTTTGGTATCAGGGTGATGGTGGCCTCATAGAATGAGTTTTGGAGTGTTCCTTCCTCTGCAATTGTTTGGAAGAGTTTGAGAAGGAAGGGTGTTAGCTCTTCTCTAAATGTTTGATAGAATTCACCTGTAAAGCCGTCTGGTCCTGGACTTTTGTTTGTTGGAAGGTTTTTAATCACAGTTTAATTACTTGTGATTGGTCTGTTCATATTTTCTATTTCTTCCTGGTTCAGTTTTGGAAGGTTATACCTTTCTAAGTATTTGTCCATTTCTTCTAGGTTGTCCAGTTTATTGGCATAGGGTTGCTTGTAGTAGGCTCTTAGGATGCTTTGTATTTCTGCGGTGTCTCTTTTCACTTCTCCTTTTTCATTTCTAATTTTATTGATTTGGGTCCTCTCCCTCTTTTTCTTGACGAGTCTGGCTAATGGTTTATCAATTTTGTTTATCTTCTCAAAGAACCAGCTTTTAGTTTTATTGATCTTTGCTATTGTTTTCTTTGTTTCTATTTCATTTATTTCTGCTCTGATCTTTATGATTTCTTTCCTTCTGCTAACTTTGGGTTTTGTTTGTTCTTCTTTCTCTAGTTCCTTTAGGTGTAAGTTTAGATTGTTTATTTGAGATTTTTCTTGTTTCTTGAGGTAGGCTTGTATAGGTATAAACTTCCCTCTTAGAACTGCTTTTGCTGCATCCCATAGGTTTTGGATTGTCGTGTTTTCATTGTCATTTGTCTCTAGGTATTTTTTGATTTCCTCTTGGATTTCTTCAGTGATGTCTTAGTTGTTTAGTAACGTATTGTTTAGCCTCCGTGTGTTTGTGTTTTTTACGGTGTTTTCCCTGTAATTCATTTCTAATCTCATAGCGTTGTGGTCAGAAAAGATGCTTGATATAATTTCAATTTTCTTAAATTTACTGAGGCTTGATTTGTGACCCAAGATGTGATCTATCCTGGAGAATGTTCCATGCGCACTTGAGAAGAAAGTGTAATCTGCTGTTTTCGGTTGGAATGTCCTATAAATATCAATTAAATCTATCTGGTCTGTTGTATCATTTAAAGCTTCTGTTTCCTTATTTATTTTCATTTTGGATGATCTGTCCATTGGTGTAAGTGAGGTGTTAAAGTCTCCCACTATTATTGTGTTACTGTTGATTTCCTTTTTTATAGCTGTTAGCAGTTGCCTTATGTATTGAGGTGCTCCTATGTTGGGTGCATATATATTTATAATTGTTATATCTTCTTGGATTGATCCCTTGATCATTATGTAGTGTCCTTCCTTGTCTTTTGTAACATTCTTTAAAGTCTATTTTATCTGATATGTGTATTGCTACTCCAGCTTTCTTTTGATTTCCATTTGCATGGAATATCTTTGTCCATCCTCTCACTTTCAGTTTGTATGTGTCTCTATGTCTGAAGTGGTTCTCTTGTAGGCAGCATATATATGGGTCTTATTTTTGTATCCATTCAGCAAGCCTGTGTCTTTTGGTTGGGGCATTTAATCCATTTACGTTTAAGGTAATTATTGATATGTATGTTCCTATGACCATTTTCTTAATTGTTTTGGGTTCGTTTTTGTAGGTCCTTTTCTTCTTTTGTATTTCCCACTTAGATAAGTTCCTTTAGCATTTTTTGTAGAGCTGGTTTGGTGGTGCTGAATTCCCTTAGCTTTTGCTTCTCTGTAAAGTGTTTGATTTCTCCATCTAATCTGAATGAGATCCTTGCTGGGTAGAGTAATCTTGGTTGTAGGTTTTTCCCTTTCATCACTTTAAGTATATCATGCCACTCCCTTCTAGGTTGTAGAGTTTCTGCTGAGAAATCAGCTTTTAACCTTATGGGAGTTCCCTTGTATGTTATTTGTCATTTTTCCCTTGCTGCTTTCAGTAATTTTTCTTTGTCTTTAATTTTTGCCAATTTGATCACTATGTGTCTTGGCGTGTTTCTCCTTGGGTTTATCCTGTATGGTACTCGCTGCCCTTCGTGGACCTGGGTGGCTATTTCCTTTCCCATGTTAGGGAAGCTTTTGACCCTAATCTCTTCAAATATTTTCTCGGGTCCTTTCTTTCCTTCTTCTCCTTCTGGGACCCCTATAATGCGAATGTTGTTGCGTTTTATGTTGTCCCAGATGTGTCTTAGGCTGTCTTCATTTCTTTTCATTCTTTTTTCTTTATTCTGTTCCGCAGCAGTGAATTCCACCATTCTGTCTTCTGGGTCACTATCCGTTCTTCTGCCTCAGTTTTTCTGCTATCGCTTCTTTCTAGTGTAGTTTTCCTTTTAGTTATTGTATTGTTCATCTCTGTTTGTTTGTTCTTCAGTTCTTCTAGGTCTTTGTTAAACATTTCTGGCATCTTCTCGATCTTTGCCTCCATTCTTTTTCCGAGGTCCTGGATCATCTTCACTATCATTATTCTGACTTCTTTTCTGGAAGGTTGCCTATCTCCACTTCATTTAGTTGTTTTTCTGGGGTTTTATCTTGTTCCTTCATCTGGTACATAGCCCTCTGCCTTTTCATCTTGTCTGTCTTTCTGTGAATGTGGTTTTTGTTCCACAGGCTGCAGGATTGTAGTTCTTCTTGCTTGTGCTCTCTGCCCTCTGGTGGATGAGGCTGTCTAAGAGGCTTGTGTAAGGTTCCTTATGGGAGGGACTGGTGGTGGGTAGAGCTGGCTGTTGCTCTGGTGGGCAGAGCTCAGTAAATCTAATGTGCTTGACTGTTGATGGGTAGGGCTGGGTTCCCTCCCTGTTGGGTGTTTGGCCTGAGGCAACCCAGCACTGGAGCCTACCTGGGCTCTTTGCTGGGGCTAATGACAGACTCCAGAAGGGCTCACGCCAAGGAGTACTTCCCAGAACTTCTGCTGCCAGTATCCTTGTCCCCATGGTGAGCCACAGCCACCCCTCGCCTCTGCAGGAAACCCTCCAACACTAGTAGGTAGGTCTGGTTCAGTCTCCCCTGGGGTCACTGCTCCTTCCCCTGGGTCCCGATGCGCACAGTACTTTGTGTGTGCCCTCCAAGAGTGCAGTCTCTGTTTTCCCCAGTCCTGTCAAAGTCCTGCAATCAAATCCCACTGGCCTTAAAAGTCTGATTCTCTAGGAATTCCTCCTCCCATTGCCGGACCCCCAGGTTGGGAAGCCTGGCGTGGGGCTCAGAACCTTCCCTCCAGTGGGTGGACTTCTGTGGTATAAGTGTTCCCCAGTCTGTGAGTCACCCACCCAGTAGTTATGGGATTTGATTTTACTGTGATTGCTCCCCTCCTGCCGTCTCACTGTGCTTTCTCCTTTGTTTTGGATGTGGGGTATCTTTTTTGGTGAGTTCCAGTGTCTTCCTGTCGATGACTGTCCAGCCGCTAGTTGTGATTCTGGTGTTCTCGCAAGAGGGAGTGAGAGCGTGTCCTTATACTCCGCCATTTTGGTTCCTCTCCTTTAAGTTTTGCATGTCTGGAAAACTCTTTTTTTCCCCTTCGATTCTGATTTACACCTTTGCTGGGTAGAGCATTCTTGGTTAGAAGTTTTTGTTTTCCTTTCAGCACTTTGAATACATCATGCTATTGCCTTCTGGCCTGCAAAGTTTCTGCTGAAAAATCTTCTCTTGGCTTTATGGGTATTCTCTTGTACATACAAGTTTTTTTCTTGCTGCTTTTAAGATTCCTTATCTTTAAATTTGACATTTTAAGTATGTGTCTTTTTTTTAACATCTTTATTGGAGTATCACTGCTTTACATTGTTGTGTTAGTTTCTGCTGTATAACAAAGTGAGTCAGCTATACACATACACATATCCCAATATCTACTCCCTCTTGCATCTCCCTCCCACCCTCCCTATCCCACCCCTCTAGGTGGTCACAAAGCACCGAGCTGATCTCCCTGTGCTATGCGGCTGCTTCCCACTAGCTATCTAGTTTACCTTTGGTAGTGTACATACGTCCATGCCACTCTCTCACTTCGTCCCAGCTTACCCTTCCCCCTTCCTGTGTCCTGAAGTCCATTCTCTACGTCTGCGATTTAATTCCTGTCTTGCCCCTAGGTTCTTCAGAACCAAGTAGAATGTGTCTTGGTGTAGATCTCTTTGGTTTCCTCTTGTTTGGAACTCTCTGGGATTCCTAGATCTAGATGTTTTCCTTCCCCAGGTTAGGGAAGCTTACAGACATTATCTCTTCAAATAATTTTTCTGCCTCTTTTCTCTGTCTTCTTTCTTGGACCCCTGTCATGTTTGATGTGTTCTATAGGTCCCTTAAGCTATCTTCACTTTTTTAAATTCTTTTTTCTTTTTGCTTCTCTGTTTGGGTGAGTTCCACTGCCCTATTTCTAGATCACTTATCTTTCCTCCTGCTTCCTCTAGTCTGCTGTTCAACCCCTCTAGTGTATTTTTTAATTCAGTTATTTTCTTTCGCTCTGTGGCTTCTGTTCGGCATTTAAATTTTTTCTCTCTTTGTTGACGTTCTCATTGTATTCATCTATTCTCGTAAGTTTGGCAAGCATCTTTGTGACCATTACTTTGAATTTTTTATCAGGTAAATTACTGATCTTTGTTTCATTAAACTTCTTTCCTGGGGTTTTATCTTGTTCTTTCATTTGGAGTATATTTCCCTGTCTCCTCATTTTTCTTGCTTTTCTGTGTTTGTTTCTCTGTATTAGGCAAAACAGCTACCTCTCCCAGTCTTCAAGGAGTGGCCTTGTGTAGGAGATGCACCTTTTGTTCAACCTTGCCCTGGCTCTTGGTTGTTTCTTCAACCTTTGTGATTATCAAAGCAGCCCGATTTATTCTTGATAAGTTCCAGTTGTTGAGGGTGTGCCATGACTTGTCAGTGTTCCAAAGGGACGGATCTCAGTCAGTGCCTAGATTCAGGCTGATTGGAAGCCAGGCCCTCAGACAGCTGCTTTTAAAGTATGCAGGTGTATACAGTCCTCTGGCCTGCTGTTGTGAAACCTGCTGGCCTCCAGAGTGAGCAATTTTCATTGTCCTCTGGGGTCGACAGTTGCAAATATTGGGGCTCCAGATGAGTGTGTAAGCTCCTTTCCGGGAGGTACTGGTGAGCTGTATCAAGGCCGAGGGAGAGTGCAAAGACGGTGTCCCTCATCTCTAGCCTCTCGATGTGTGGCAGACTTGAGGTCTGACCTGCAGGCTGAATCTCCAGGACAAGTAGATAGAACTTTTTCACAGGAAAACTGGGGGTGTATTTCAGTCTGCTGTCATGACCCTGGGTGTGATAGCCTGCCAGAAACTCTCTGCAGTTATTTCAGTCCCATGAGACCTAGAAACATAAGCCCCCTGACCACTAGCGCCAGGCATGCTTAAGGGGTGCCCCCGTCTGAGCTGTGTATTTGGCTTTACAAGGGAGGGGGAGTGCACAGGGCCAGGGCAGGGCCGGGGCGTGTTTGGTAGCTTTCTCTGGGCAGCAGGGGAGTAACAAGGCAAGGTGTGCCTGTCGATTTTAGCAAGGCACCTGGAGAGTGCTGGCTGGGTGTGTCCCTCTCTTTTAGAGAGGCAGAGGGAAAGTACAGGGGGTAGGGCATGCTTGCTGGCTTTCGTGGAAGA
This sequence comes from Pseudorca crassidens, assembly GCF_039906515.1. Lineage (NCBI taxonomy): Eukaryota > Metazoa > Chordata > Mammalia > Artiodactyla > Delphinidae > Pseudorca > Pseudorca crassidens. The sequence goes on along the minus strand of NC_090304.1, from coordinate 35,469,859 downwards.
GTGGCGGGCCAGGGGGCACCCACTGCTTTCAGGGAGGGGCATGCGAGTGCAGGCCCAGGGGACACTCACTGGCTTTAGCAGGGCCATGATGGAGTGCTGTGCTTGCCTGCTGGAGTTAACGAGGTAGAAAGACAGTGCAAATGTTGTGCCCGCTCTGCCCTTCGCCCCCAGAGAGAGTCCCAGAAGGCCCCTCCCATCTGGCAGATGCTCTGACATTAGCAAATGAATCTTCACATATGGTCTGGGCTCTTTTTTTTTTTTTTTTTTTTTTTTGAGGTACGTGGGCGTCTCACTGTTGTGGCCTCTCCCGTTGCGGAGCACAGGCTCCGGACGCGCAGGCTCAGCGGCCATGGCTCATGGGCCCAGCCGCTCCGCGGCATGTGGGATCTTCCCGGACCGGGGCACGAACCCGTGTCCCCTGCATCGGCAGGCGGACTCTCAACCACTGCGCCACCAGGGAAGCCCCTGGGCTCCTTTTGAATGTCTGTTCTTGTGCTGGCTCTCAGGATGAGTGAGTCTGTGTGCAAGCACTCTATGAGTGGAATCTCAGTATCCTACAGCCCTTTGGGGTCCAGAGCATGAGTCCCGCTGGTTTTCAAAGCTCAAGGTTTTGGGAGCTTGTCTCTCTGGTGCACATTCCAAGTGTTGGTATGCCTAATGGGGGGCATGAACCCCTTGTTCCTCAAGGAGAAGGTTCATATTCATGAGATTTCTCCCAATTTTGGGTAACCATGCCTGGGGTAGGGTTTTGGTGAGACCACATCTCTGCCTCTTTTGCCCATCTTGATGTGGCCCTTTTATCCTTTGTTGTGGGTCTTTGTTTTCGGGTCTTTTGCAGAGGGAGTTGTTCCACTTGTAGTTGTAGATTTGGTGTATCTATGGGAGGCGGAGAGTTTAGGATCTTCCTACGCCATCATCTTGAATTGCCCCAGTTCCTAGAGGGCAAATATTTTAAACAATTTTCTGTCAGTGTTCAACTAAGAAACTAGGCAGTGGAAAAAGTGATCATTGTTGGAGGACCAACTCTTATCTGACTGTGTGTCTGATTCTGAATTTTACTATATAAGATATTCATCATAGGTCTTTTTTTTTTAAGTTAAGTATTTTTAAAAAATTAATTGTTTGGCTGCATTGGGTCTTCAGTGCTGCTGCACGGGCTTTCTCTAGTTGTGGAGAGCAGGGGCTACTCTTTGTTGGGGTGTGCGGGCTTCTTGTTGCAGTGGCTTGTTGCAGAGCACATGCTCTAGGCACGTGGGCTTCAGTAGCTGTGGCATGCGGGCTCAGTAGTTGTGGCTCACGGGCTCTAGAGTGCAGGCTCAGTAGTTTTGGCGCATGGGCTTAGTTAGTTGCTCTGCGGCATGTGGGATCTTCCTGGATCAGGGCTCGAACCTGTGTCCCCTGCATTGGCAGGCGGATTTTTAACCACTGCTCCACCAGGAAGTCCCTCATCATAGGTCTTATTCTTCGCTGTTTATTATTTATCCATCCATCCAATTAGTCATCATCAAGTCACTTGTTTTCAAATGTTATTTTGCCCATATTTTATAGTAGGTGCTTTGTGTCATGGGTTTTATGGACATGGAAGTGTCCCTAAGACAGCCTCTCTGTTTGAAAAAAAAAAAAAAAAAATCAGGCCAGCAGGGGAGAAGATAAATGCAGAAATAATGATAATATAAATTTACAGAAGTTAAGTTTCTAGAAGTTGAGGAGATAGAGTGGTTCTTCTACCAGGGTAGTTCCTGAGTCAGGAGTATATACAGGGCACCACAGGGGAGTCAGTGGAAAGGCAGAGAATGGGAATGCAGGGGATTTTGCGGAGTGGAACTTAAGATGGGCTCTGTATGATGAGAATATATTTGCTAAAAGGACGGGTGGGCGGTGGGGTTGGAGGCACAAACTATTGGGTGTGAGACAGGCTCCAGGATGTATTGTACAACATGAGAAACAGAGCCCATGTTTTGTAATAACTGTGAATGGAAAGTAATCTTTAAAACTTGCATAAAAATTTAAAAAATTTAAAAAGTAAAAGGACAGGTGAGTAGAGCACCCCAAGTCAAGAGAATAGCATGAAAGGTGGCATCGTATGTTCCAAAGTGATGTGGTTCGTCTTTCTTTCTGCTCGTTTCCATAATATTTACTGAACAGCTTTATCATTCTCTTGGCTCAAGCCTGTTACTAGGACTCAGTAGTTCAGGGTTTTGGACAGTAGTGACTTAGGTTTGATTGGCAAGTTAGGCAGGTGAAGAGAATAGGGAATAGAGACTACTGGGAAGATAGCTTAGCAGTAAAGAGTGAGAGCTCTGAAGCTAGCTGCCTGGCTTTGGGTCCTGGCTTTAGTAGCTATTAGCTGTGTGATCTTAGGCAAGTTACTTAACTCTTCTATGCCCTAGTTTTCCCCATAGTGAAACAGGCTGAATAATGGTACTACTGCATAAGGTTCCAGTGACAATTAAATGAGTTAATACATGTAAAGAGCTTAGAAGAGTGTCTGGCACACAGAAGTACTGTGTATTCCAATAATAATAATGATGATGAGGATGATATCTGCTTCTTAGAGAGAATGGGAAAACATTGAGGCCCTTATGCATTTCAGGCACAACTGCAGGCAATTTACGTACTTGGTCAATTCTTAAAAACAATCCAATGTGGGTATTCTATAAAATAGCCACTTTGTAGGAAAGGTCACACAGCAAGGTACAGGAGGAGAATCTGCATTCGAATCTACTTGTTTACTATTAATATTTATCATTCCAAGACCTGATAGCTGGAGAGCATGGTGGTGGGCAGTCAGTGGGAGGGTTTGGGGCCTGGGAGGCTCAGGGGTAGGTCTAGTGTGAGAGTACCTAAAAGTGAAGGTGGAACTAGAAACAGACTCACTGTAGAAGTCTAGGCAGGTGGGCAGTTCTCTTGAGGGTGGCCTGGTGAGATCAGAGTAGAGAAGAGGCAGCTTGAAATCTGAGGCATGAATGTTGTTTCTCATGAGTTACAGGAACAAAGGCAAGGCAGGCAGTGGTGTGCTGGTCAATGTTTAATGTTGGTTCAGGGAGCAGGGGGCCTGATTTGTAGCGATTGTTTATTTCCATGCTTTAACGATAACCACTAAGCAGCCAACGTGAAGACGTGACTGTGGCTTTGGGAAGATACGGACACAGTCATCTCTCATGAGCCCATTCAAAGGAGCAGCATTCTTCCCACTTGGGCAGAATCCTCTTGGGGGTTTCTTTAGCCATCATGATGCAGTCTCCACTAGTTCTGCCTCTTCCTTGGCCCCAAAGAACTCTCTGGCATTCAGTCTGGTCCCCAGCAAAGGATGTACTTGTCGACTCAACAGCGTCATCAGGCTTTTGACGTTGCCTAAGATCATCCCCCGGGCTTGCTGGAGCCACGCCGCTGCCCACCTCCGTCATCTTTACTCACTGCATGAACTGCCAGGTCTTCCGATCGGTTGTCCTCTAGACCCTACTTCCAGTCCTATTTTCCGTGTCCTTTGAGCTGATTCTTCTTTCTGTCTGGTCTTTTTCCTCCCATTGCACTGTGTTCTCTGGAACCCTTGTTGCCTTGTAAACAAATGCCCCCACGTCCTCAAACTCGCTGCAGAACAGCGTCCCTCCATCTCTCAGCCTCCTTGAATTCCTCTCAGAATACAGCTCTCCTACAGCTCGCTGAGCGGAGACTGCATTTTCTACAGAACCTCACGTACCTTGGAGGCCAGAGGTGACATTGGCTTCTCCAAAGATAGCTTTCCTGCATGTAATTTCTTTCTTCCTCATAACAAAACCTTTTCTATTTGGAAGTCTCAGCCATCTGCTCATGACACCTGCTGTCCCTTCAAGTTGCCGTCAGTGACACATCTCCTGGCCACTCCCCCTCACTCACGGAGGCCTTTGGTACCTGGCTGCTCACGCTTCATCTCCACGCTGAGCTGTGCCCTCATTCTTGGCAAAAGACTTGCCTTGAAGATTTTTATCTTTGGGAGCACAGTCACCTTCGCTCCCACAGCACTTCATTAAGCTCTTGACCTTGCCATCACTTAGTGGCTCTGTCCCTAAATTCATCAGCTCCTGTCCCTGGGTATAATCTTTCAGCTGCAAGCTCGTGCACACTCTCTCTCCACTTATCAACCCACCGCAGCCAGACTTCTACCCTCGTTCTACTGGTGCCGTTCTTAACGTGGTCACCGGTGCTCTCCTGCCAGATCCGCCCTCCATGCATTTGCAGAATGATCTTTTAAAAATGCATCGGTGATCGTGTTATTCTCTAGATTAAAACACTTTAATAATTCTATTAATTCATCCATTTACATTCAGTTACATTGATCTACAACAATGAACGAAGTAGTAAAAACTCACTGCACTCAATAGGTGTATACACCTCATTAATATTTTCTTTAAAAATGAAATAAAAATATTTGGCAACTCCTCGTGTTCAAAAAATTTTTATCCTCAAGCAGCTTTTGTTCCCATGTAGTCCACATAACCCTTTTAATTCAGAACTGAAGTGGAGGCCCCTGAGCATGACGTTCAAGGCCTGGCTTTGACCTATGCTCACCTTCCTCCCACTTTCCTTAGTTCTGTCTGGTTCCTTCACGACCTTTCAGTTCTGTGAAGTCATGTTCACAGATGTGTGTCCTTCACGCCCTGGGCCTTTCCTCTGGTAATCCTTCTTGCAGGGATTCCTGTCCTTCCCATTTCCTACCTTCTCCTTTATCAGTTGTGTGAGCATTTCTTTCATGACAGTTCCCGTCGGATAGAATTGCTCATTACCTCCTTGTGGCTGTTCCATGCATATTCCCTCTAAAGTGGCTTCAACCTCAGTGTCCTTCTTTGTTTATGCCTCGGTCTCCCCTTATTCACTGTGGACGCCCTGGCCAAGCTGGCCTCATCTCTGTCACCACACCAGCCGTCAGAGTTCCTGGCCCGTTGAGCTCCTGAAGGCAGTGTGAGCATCCCAGGGCCAGGCTCGGGCCCAGGTAAGCACTTTCACCCTCAGCAACCCACAGAGAAAACACCCGCCCCACCCTGTCCCCCAAATCCGAAATAGTGCTGCAATCCTTGGAAAGATCAATAGTAATTTTTTTTTTTTTTTTTTTTTTTTGCGGTATGCGGGCCTCTCACTGCTGTGGCCTCTCCTGTTGCGGAGCACAGGCTCTGGATGCGCAGGCTCAGCGGCCATGGCTCACAGGCCCAGCCGCTCCGCGGCATGTGGGATCTTCCCGGACCAGGGCACGAACCCATGTCCCCGGCATTGGCAGGCGGACTCTCAACCACTGCGCCACCAGGGAATCCCAATAGTAATTTTGAATGTGGCTTTTTAGAGAGCCCTGGTTGTACCACTTGGTAAAAGCATCTTTACCTTGAATTAGGTGCTCCATGGGCTGAGGTGTATAAGACCCCGAAGAGGAGGGGTCTGCCATTGAGCTCTGGCCCTCTTTTCTTCCTCCATCTTTTCTCCCCAGTAAATGTTTTTAGATGAGCATTTGATAATCACTGCCTCCCAATTCCATCTCCGCCACCCCCTTCTCTGCCTCTTTTTCTCTGTTTATTCTGTGGAGGGGGGGTATATTTTAAAATTCTAAAATTTGTTTGCAACTCTCAGGCATATCTTTGAATTAGATCTCAGTGTATATCTAAAAGGAGGGATCTCAGCATTTTTTAACCTCACTGAAATGCCATTATTATTATTATTGCTATTTAAATTTTATTTTTCTAAGATTAAGTTCATTTTCCTAAAGTAGGAAGACCAATTCATCTTTGTTATCAGCCTTTTTTTAAATTAAGAATCTGCCTCTCTCAAAGGAGGTTTCAACTCAAAAGGCATAAGTTCTTTTTTTTTAGAAGATGTTGGGGGTAGGAGTTTATTAATTAATTTATTTATTTTTGCTGTGTTGGGTCTTCATTTCTGTGCGAGGGCTTTCTCTAGTTGTGGCGAGCGGGGGGCCACTCTTCATCGCGGTGCGCGTACCTCTCACTATCGCGGCCTCTCCTGTTGTGGAGCACAGGCTCCAGATGCGCAGGCTCAGTAGTTGTGGCTCACGGGCCTAGTTGCTCCGCGGCATGTGGGATCTCCCAGACCAGGGCTCGAACGCGTGTCCCCTGCATTAGCAGGCAGATTCTCAACCACTGCGCCACCAGGGAAGCCCAAAAGGCATAAATTCTGAGTTTTTAAACTTAGGCATTTTAATTTTTCACACTTTATTGGACAAAGACATTACAGAACACACACACACACACACACACACACACACACACACCCCTTCAACAGATTGACTGTCTCTCACTCACACACACACACACACACACCCCTTCAACAGATCGACTGTCACACACACACACACCCACCCCTTCAACAGATCGACTGACACACACACACACACCCCTTCAACAGATCGACTGTCTCTCACTCACACACACACACACACACACCCCTTCAACAGATCGACTGTCACACACACACACACCCACCCCTTCAACAGATCGACTGACACACACACACACACACACACACACACACACACACACACACACACACACACACACACACACACACACACACACACACACACACACACACACACACACACACACACACACACACACACACACACCCCTTCAACAGATCGACTGTCCGTGCCATCATGCAGTCCCAGGAATGGCAGCTGCTCTCAGGAGGAAAAGGAAAGTGAGTTAGCCTGAGCAGGGGGTGGCAGCCCTGCTGTCACCAGTGGGGATGGGGAATGGGGACCCGCAGGGCGAGGAGGAGGAGAGTGACTGCCTCTTCTCATCTTTTGTTTTTTGGGGTACGCAGGCCTCTCACTGCTGTGGCCTCTCCCGTTGCGGAGCACAGGCTCCGTACGCGCAAGCTCAGCGGCCATGGCCCACGGGCCCACGGGCCCAGCTGCTCCGCAGCATGTGGGATCGTCCCGGACTGGGGCACGAACCCGTGTCCCCTGCATCGGCAGGCGGACTCTCAACCACTGCGCCACCAGGGAAGCCCCTCTTCTCATCTTTGAAGGAACAAGTCAAGGGGCGTTGGCTGGCTCCGTGGAGGAGTCACTGACGGGCAGAGGACGCTAACTTGAGAAGCCTGCTCCCTTTGGGTTGGGTCCCCCAAGGCCGACTAGAGAGGAGAGCCAGGCCTGGCAGCCTGTCAGGAATGGCTGCCTTTGAAGCCATAAAGTGAGAAGAGGCAGCCAAAGACATTGTGGAGGCCCAGGACCCTGTCCAGGGTGCACATGTGTGTCATGCACGCTGTCTCACTGACTCTGCGTGAGGATACTGTGCTCCTCAGACGTGGAAACCCAGTTCAGAGATATTCCGTAACTTGCCCAGAGTAACACTCATTGGTAGCGAAGCTGGGCTTTGAACTGAGACGGGCCACATATTTTTCTTTCTAGCTCTGTGACATTCAGCTGCACAGGTGCTTACCTGGTTTTGTCCCCCTGAGAAAGGAGAAATGCAAGTTTTGGATTGTCCCCCTTGCCCCCTTTTCAAACAGCTTTATTGAGGTATAATTCCCATACCATATAATTCACCGATGTAAAGTGTTCGAACCAATGGTGCTTGACATAGTACACTCTTTTACAAATTGTGTGTTAAATTTTATTTAATATTTGACATTTTAGCCATTTTTAGGTGTACAATTTCATGGCATTGATTGCATTCACAGTGTTGTGCAGCCATCACCACTCTCTATTTATGAAACTTACTCATCACCCAACAGAAGCCCTGTAACCATTAAGCCATGACTTCTCATCCTTCCCTCCTCCCAGCCCCTGCAAACCCCTCATCTTGGTGCAGCCATAACAGTTTGGGGCCGTAAAACAGTTCAGTGGTTCTTCAAAATCCAAGCATAGAATTACCAGATAGCCCCACAATTCCAGTCCTAGATCTATACCTAAAGGTGTTGAAAGCAGGTACTTGAGCATGTACTTGTACACCAGTGTTCATTGCAGTGTTATTTGCCACCGCTAAAAGGTGGATGGTTCTTTCTTTTCTTCATCCCAACCATATGCCTGATCCTCTTCTTTACCACAGCAGCTCTGCTTAAATCTTTTCTTTTCAACAATACAGTGTTGTTAACTATACTAACCATGTTGTGCATTCCATCTCCATGACTTACTTGTCTTATGACCAGAAGTTTGACCCCTCTCACCCATTTTCACGCCTCCTCACCTCTGACAACCATCAATCTGTTCTATGAGTTTGGATTTTTTTTTTTCAGATCCCGCATGTAAATGAGATCATATGCTATTTTCTTTCTCTGTCTCACTGCACTTAGCATAATGCCCTCGAGGTCCCCCATCCCTGTTGTCACATATGCCAAGGTTTTCTACTTTTTTATGGCTGAATAACATTCCATCGTGTGTGTGTGTGTATGTATATATCTATATCTACATATATCTAAATCTATATGGGTTTTCTTTATCCTTTTATCCATTGAAGGACACTTGTTTGCATGTCTTGGCTATTGTAAGTAATGCTTCAGTAAACACAAGGGTGTGTATACCTTTTTGAGATGGTGATTTTATTTCCTTTGCATAAATACCCAGATGTGGAATTGCTGGATCATGTGGTAGTTCTATTTTTAATTTTTAAAGGAACCTCCATACTGTTTTCCACAGTGGCTGCACCAATTTGCATTCTAAACAACAGTGCATAAGGGTTTCCTTTTCTTCACATCCTCACCAACACTTGTTTTTTCTTGTGTTTTGGATGAGAGCCCTTCTGACAGGTGTGAGGTGATAGCTCCATGTGGTTTTAATTTGTGTTTCCCTGATGATTAGGGATGTTGAGTACCTTTCATGGGACTCTTGGCCATTTATACGTCTTCTTTGGAAAAATGTTCAGGTCTTCTGTTTTTTAATCAGATTGACTTTTCTCTGTTGAATTGTATGAGTTCTTGTATATTTTGCATATTAAGCCCTTATCAGATATATGATTTGCATATATTTTCTCCTGTTCAGTAGGTGGCCTTTTCATTTTGTCGGTGGTTTCCTTTGCCATATAGAAGCTTTTTTAATTTGGTGTAGGGTTTAATTCTGTTTTTTATATTGAGCTTCCAATTTAGATGTTATTCCAAATGGAGTTACTTCAGTATAGAGCAATGTGTCGTAAATGTTTTTTTCATTGTCATCCCCCTAAGGTGTCTTTTTGACATTTTTTTCCTTATCGTTTACTCATGAAAATTTAATACCAGAGATATACTATATATCTGCTCCTGTGCTGTGGCCCTTTGGAGAATCACAAACTTTTAAAAATAGCTAAGATTTTTTTCACTCCCCCAAGAGCCCGGTTGAGAGTGAGGGTGTGAAGATTAAAGTATTACCTTGGGAGCCAGGTCTGCCTGGACTCGAGTTCTAGCTCTGCCCCCTCCTTGTTGGGTGACCTTGGGCAAGTTGCTTAGTCTCCCATGCCTCAGTTTCCTCATCTATAGACTTGAAATTATGAAAAACCTACTTCAAAGGGTTATTATGAGAATTAAATTAGTTAATAAATGTAGACCAGTACCTGGTACTTGGTAAATGCTACACAAATGTTAACTATGATTATTTTTTAAACGGTTCTTCCATTTAAAAGTAGTTCAAGACCAGTAGATTGTATGAAAACCCGATTCTCTTCCATTTTCCTCCTTTTGAATTGTGTTTTCCATTGTACTTTTGAATTGTGTTTTTAGAGGAAAGTGGGTTATGAGTCATTATTCTGTGGATTTTTTCTCATTTCTCTTCATCCATTTATTTTAAAGTTTTTCAACAATCACTTTTCATAGGAGTCTGGACTTGGTGAATTTTAAGGACCACTTTAAATGCTTTATGGTTTCAGCTTTCATATTAGATAAGATGGATTCAGTCAGATGTGTAAAAATTTGGAGTTGGGAATAATGTTGATTTCAATTCAAGAAGATTGTTGCATCTAAGGAATCTCTTCATATGGGGAAAGGCACGGAGAAGTAGCTGTCCTTCCTGAGGACGTTCAGCTGATCATCATTCTTCATACAGGTGCTGGAAGACAAGGACTGGTTTTATTGAAACCCGGTTGTGTTCATTAACGAACTGCCCATAGGTCCACAGGCGCCTGTTTGTTTGTGTAATTCAGAGGCTGGTATTTAATCACTGGTTAATTTGATGCTGTAGTGAATCAGATATAAACCTCTGGCACCAAATCATTTATTTTTAAAAGACTGAGACCTCTGTGCCCTTTATTGTGACTGCATGGGAAAGGTGGTGAATAAATAATTTGACAAATTGTGGCTACAGGAAATTGCTATTTAATTAACTGAGGAAAGTGGATATGAGGAAGGGGAAGCTAAGGTGGCTTTGTAGAGAGGCAGAATAGAGTAGATACCAAGGTTCAAATTCTCTGAGGTCACCTTCCTGCTGTTTAACCCTCCATAAAATAAAATGAAAGTATTAATATATACCTATCCATATGGTACTTGTGAGGATGAAATGAAAGTATTAATATATACCTATCCATGTGGTACTTGTGAGGATGAAATGGGTTAATCCATGCAAAGTGCTTCATAACTATGGCACAAAGTAGTGATCAATAAATGCTACCTGTAGAAAGAATAGTGCAACCAGAGATAAAGAGGATGTAGATGCAGCTGGTGGTGCTGCAGTCTCCCATCTCATTCACTCTTGGCTAACTTCTGTGTATCTTTGTAAAGCAAAAGAATAACTGCCCAACATCTCTCCATTTTTCCCAACTCCCAGCCCCTGGTCATCACCAGTTTAGTAATTTCTATGAGTTTGGCTTTTTTAGATCCCACATGTAAGTGGTATCTTATGGTGTTTGTCTTTCTCTGTCTGAGAGAGAAGTGCTTATTTCACTTAGCATAATACTCCCAAGGTTCATCCATGTTGTTGCAAATGGTAAGACTTCCTTCCTGTGGCTAAATGATATTCCATTGTGTGTGTGTGTGTTGTGTATCTCACATCTTTTTTCATTCATCTTTTGATGGTCAAAGAGTACAAACTTCTTAGTTATAAGATGAATACGTTCTTGGGATCTCATGTACAGAATGGTGATTATAATGAACAATACTGTATTATGTATTTGAAAGCTGCTAAGAAAGTAGGTCTGATGACTTCTCACCACAAAATAGAAATGGTAATTATGTGACCTGATGGAGCTGTCAGCTAAGGCAGTGGTAGTGATCATTTTGCAACAGTAAGTGTATCAAATTTACACATTGTATACCTTAAGCTTCCACAATGTTATATGTCAATGATGTCTTAATAAAGCTGGAGGAAAAAGAAGAATTGCTGCCCAATCAAAGTGATAAGGGAAGGCCGTCAACATTTTATGAAGGCTGCTTCTTACCTTCTCAAGACCCACAACGAACATCTTTTGGGTGAAACCTTCCTCAGTAGTTTTTGATGGAATTAGCCGCTTCTTTTTCCGGTAGAATTTTGTTCATGTTCAGCTGACTGCCTCTTCCCTGGCTTAGGACTGGTTCTGTATGGTCTGGCTTTTTTCACTTAGTATAAAAGCCAGAATACAAGGACCACATCTCACTGACCTTCGGAATCGTTACTGCCTCTGGAATTCAGCAGTCTCTTAATAGCTCTTGAATTTGCTTTCCCAGGGGCAGGGAAGGCAAGAGACCATATAGCTTCCACATTTCCAACTGATTCATAACTCAGGAGGAAATCTTGGATCTTTTTGGAAGCGCTCAGTCGTTTTGTTGGTACCGTTGGCTGAAGTAGGGTTCAGATATTAATAGATTCAGGCAGGCTGGAGCACAGCCTACAGCTAAAGCTGAACGAGTCACCTTTCACTCAACGTACTTCTTTCCTTGCAGATAGATACTCAGCATCAGTTTGTGGATGCTCTCCAAGGTCAGAAAAACCAGCCTGGGAGAAAAAAAAAATCATAGAGAGGTATCTTACAATGCTCTTCCGATGTCAGCTAAAAATTGGTGTGCTGTGATTCCCAGTGGCACAAAGAGATGTTACTTTATGACAGTATTTAATTCTGAAATTGAGCCCAGCAGGGGGAGAAAACATCTTAGCATGAATTTGCAAATATCTGACATAGCTGTATATGGGAAATACTTTTAAAATATCAGAAAATCCAACGATCTAACTTCTACCTTATGATGTATTTAACCCTGTGGGAGAAGACTTCTTTACTATGCATGGGATGACCAAAAGGTTATTTGAATTTTTAATCTGCAGATATTTGATCTGGCAGGCAACATGTTTGTTTGACACATATCTTGGAATATGATGTAAAAATTCATCTCACCAGGCAACAGAAATTGAAAGGGTTATTGTATTAGTCAGTTGGAGCTGTCATAACAAAGTGTCGTCGACTGGATGGCTTAAACAACGGAAATTTACTCACAGTTCTGGAGGCTGGAAGTCTGAGATTAGGGTGCCAGCAGGGTTGGGTTCTGGTGAGGGCTCTCTTCCTGACTTGCACATTGCTGCTTTCTCCCTGTGTCCTCACGTGGCAGAGAGAGAGTACGCTCTTTCATGTCTCTTCTTTAAAAGGCACTGATCTCATCAGGAGGGCACCACTCTCATGACCTTATCTAAACCTAATTACCCCACAAGCGCCCCATCTCCAAATGCCATCACATTGGAGGTTAGTGAATAAACATAATGAATTTGCTGGGGGAACATAACTCAGTCCATAGACGTTATATAGGAAGCTCCCTAGATTGTCTTATTTTTCTCTTCTCTTCTCTTTTCTTGTCTTACTTTCTCCTTTCTTTGCCTTCCTATATTGTCTTTACTTCCTGTCATGTTCTCTCTCTTCCCCTCCCTCCCTCCCTTCTCCTCCTCCTTCCTTCCTTGCCCATTTCCATCCTCCCTTCCATCCTCCTTCCTCTCTCTCTCTCTCTTCCCACCCCTCTCTCTTACACCCCCCTGTCCCCCAAAGCTCCTTGTGATAACATGCTTCAAGGCACAGACATTTTGGGGTTGAATCTGATAGGCAGATGTGTTTTGCTTGGTTCAAAATATTTGAAAAAAAAAAATGGAGGCACTATTTTAAAAAGTTAAATTAATACTAGGGTATGTAAATTCTCTAGAAAGATCAGAGATCTAGCCCACAGTCCCTGGGAGGCAATACTACAGAGTGATGAGTACAAACTCTGGAGTCAAGCTGCCTGAATTCACATCCCGGCAGTCCAGGTACGCCTCCTGGCTATGGGACCTTAGACAATTAACTGTCCATTCCTATGGCCCTAGTTTCTCATCTGTAAAGTGAAGATAACATTTCAAATTCTTCCACTGTCTTTCCGCCACTGAGGTTTAGTGTCATTTTCCATGTATCATTCGCCTTGCACAGTGTTTTTTACCTTGTAAGAGAAGAATCATTTCTTTGTTCTTGGAAGTAGAGAAGTGAAAACGATTGAGAGAGATTGGTAGAGTGAGGGAGGGAAGGGAGAGAAAGGTAGGTAGGTAGGGATTGATTTATATTTTAGGAAAAATAATATATACCTTATTTATTTGGGGGAAGGGGCATATTTTGCGCGTATATCTTCTACCTGGCTTCTGTTGGCATTTGGTTTATATTTCTGATTCCATAGGCATTTAATTTCTCTCCCCTTGCTTTAGGAAGAAAACAATAATTATAGAGAAGCACGGAACATTGGATAAAGCACTAACTCCAGAGTTAGAAGACCTTGATTCTGTTACCAGCTCACTGATTATCTGTGTACCTTTGGGCAAGTCAGAATTCTTCTCTAGGTCTTTATTTTCTCATTGAAAGAGGTCATAATAATTCATATCTTGTCTGCTTCACTGGATTTTTATAAGTTCAAATCAGAGACCATATAGGCCCTCACTTTACAAAATACCCAGTGTGACACAGTTGGGAGAGTACTGACAGTTCTAATATCAATCCCAGTGCCACCATGTTTTTATAACTCATGATTTCTGAAAAGTCAGGAGATTAAAGTCTGGTAGAATTCCTCTGCGAGTTATCTTGCTAGTCCCTGGAGGGCTTGTCCCAAGCTGTGCTTTTGTTTGAATGTCTGTTGCTAGTCCTGGCTGTTCTTCATTTTCTGGGGAGACGCCATCTCAGTTGAAACAGGTATCAAGGAACAATGTGAAGGTTCAGGTCATCTTAGTAGTATTTTCTAGGACTTGTGTCTTGGAAAAGACATCTGGAACATCTTCAAGCTCATTGAAACAGGATGAAAGCGGGTGGCCCAGAATATAATGCTACGGAGGCAGGGTTTATGATGAATTGTGAGGACAGAAACACCTGAATGTGTCAAGAACTTTAGAACCAGGGAAGTCTTTAGATGCTCTCTGATCCAACTCACCATTTTATAAATGGGAAAACTGATGTCTAGAGAAGTGCCCAGTGCTAGGGTTAACTAATAGAAAGAGCAAGAATAGAGCTTGACTCTTGACTGTCAATCTAGCACTCGTGTCCAACAGTCAGAGTGGAAGAAGTGTGCTCTTTTTTTTTTTTTTTGCGATACGCGGGCCTCTCACTGTTGTGGCCTCTCCCGTTGCGGAGCACAGGCTCTGGACGAGCAGGCTCAGTGGCCATGGCCCACGAGCCCAGCCATTCCGTGGCATGTGGAATCTTCCTGGACCGGGGCACGAACCCGTGTCCCCTACATTGGCAGGCGGACTCTCAACCACTACGCCACCAGGGAAGCCCCGAAGTGTGCTCTTGAAGTCACAGAAACCTGGGGTGAAATTGTAGGTGCTCTCCATTGTCGTTTCTGATGGCAGTCCATTGGATGGTTGGGGATAATGAAATGAGATGCACACAGTTCTAGGCACAGAGCACAGTCTCAATAAATATTGATTTTCTTTGTTTACTCTGTTTCTTTTTTAAATGTGCACAGGGAGTGGGGCATAACTTCTCCCCCTACTCCCCCCTCACCCCACTCTCTGCATCCAACCCTCTCTGGGCTGCCTTTTTCTAGGAAATTCTTATGTAACTAGTCTGAGTAGATCACACTGTTTTATTTAGAGAATTCTTTGCATTTGCTTCTATCTTCGCTACCCAAGCTCTACACTCTAATTTAATGACGACGATGCCAAATTCAGCTCTGTTTGTTCTGAACAGTCTTATGCAGATGGACGCTGGTGATATGTGAAGAATCATGCCACATCAGATTTCACTTGAAAGTCCATAGGCATACCTTCTTAAAACAAAAACAAACTACTTTATTTTCCTGGGAAGGGACATAAATCATGTATTTTTGTTACCCCAGAAGACCAACAGAGGACAAGCACTGATATTTCAAAGGTGACAAGCAATCTATAAGAAGGAATCACAATCTGAGCCCCATTATACTCCAGCTGATATATACTGCAGTGGGGTTTATAGGTGTTTCTCTAACAATATTTAATAAAAGACCCAGGCCCCTTTGTCACTAGTTTCTAATCCTACAGGGGGCCTTCAGTAGTCTTAAGCATCCTGAGTTAAGGTTGTATCAAGGGTTCCAGCTCAGAGCAGAATGCTATCACCTGTTTTGGGGTCCTGGATCTCTGGAGTCTAAAGTTTGAAAGTATTAGGATTTAATATAAAAGAGCCACAGAAGCGGTGATGCACAGTACAGCTTTACTATTTTAACAGAGAGTGTAATACGAAACAAATGTCATGAACAGTATTGCACATGGACATAGAATTTGGAGATCTGCCTGTTTCCATACACTTTGTGATGGCATCAGCCACGTGTAACATAGTCACAGGATCGAAAAGTTATGGAGGGCTAAAACTGGCCCAGTGAAATCAATGCCAACTTTGAAGGGAGACTGTGGATTCAAACCCAGGGTCTTAGGCTTACTGACTTTATGCCTTGGACAAGTGATCTAATAATCTCTGAGCCTTGGTTTCCTCATCTTGACATGGGGGTATCTATCTCCTATAGTAAGTAGTCAAGTGGAATAAATGGGGTGATGGGATGCTACCTGTGGAGTACCTAGCATAGTGTCTCATATGTTGAAATGACAGCTACTGGGTATTAACCAGGTGCTAGGGGCTGTTCCTAGTTTTACCTTTTGAGATTAGCAACTATTAGCCTCTTATTCATTTTGGTATCATACTGTGCTTAATGATGTGTTTTAAAATTTTTATCCATTCATCCTTCTGGTAGTCACCTTAACTGTGGTTCTTAGAAATTCTTGCTAGACTGATCCAAACCTTTAGATTGAGCCTGGCCTTCAGTGTGTTCAACTTCTCCTTTGAAGTTCAGTCTCAGACATTGCCTCTTCTTGCCTTCTGGCTTTTGGGTAAATATGAGACTGGAAAGGACCATTGCTTGAGAGAGGGACCTGCTTTAGGCAAAGCACCATCACCACTTGGGCAAAAGTCAGATGGCTTTTCAGGTTTATATTTAAAAACCTCATTGTGGGACTTCCCTGGTGGCACAGTGGTTAAGAATCACCTGACAATGCACGGGACACGGGTTTGAGCCCTGGTCCAGGAAGATCCCACATGCCTGCCGTGGAGCAACTAAGCCCGTGCGCCACAACTAGTGAGCCTGCACTCTAGAGCCTGCGAGCCACAACTACTGAGCCCGCATGTCACAACTACAAGCCCGTGCGCGTAGAGCCCGTGCTCTGCAACAAAGAGAAGCCACTGCAATGAGAAGCCCGTGCACCGCATCGAAGAGTAGCCCCCGCTCGCTGCAACTAGAGAAAGCCCGCACGCAGCAACGAAGACCCAATGCAGCCAAAAATAAATAAATAAATGTATATATTAAAAAAAAGAAAAAAAACCCTCATTGCTTTGGGCTCACTCAGTTTCTCTCTCTGAGCATCAGGTCATTCTTTAATTGGGGAGTTCTGTTTGTTTTTTTCTTTCTTTTTTTGGGGTAACTATTCATGACCTTTTAGGATCTTTTGTCTGTGAACAAAAAGCATTTGTCCTAGGCTCGTTTTGAAAAATCTCAGTTGTTTTCTATGTCTCAAGATTTTCTCAGGATATCCCAGGTCTCTGAAGATGTTAATTCTGTTTTGATTCTCTGCATAACCAGACTTGCTTGTGAAGCACTCTTGAATCCTCTTGAAACTGTCTCCAGGCTTGTGCCTTCCCCTGAGGATGGAGAGGCAATCTTTCTTAGGCAGATGTGTCTCCCCTCCATCCCCTGTCCCCATCCTCAAGCTAGGGGAATTGTCAGTTCCTTACTTTCTTCCATCCTCTTGTCTCAAGGGACCTAACCGATGACTCTAAACACTTTTTCTCTCCCTACCCTCATTTTTACCAGGAACTGATTTTTATATCTGCTGTTTGTGTGATAGAAGATAAGCAACAAAGATAAGGTTGTGACAGTTTAATTTCCTGGTACATTTGTCAACTTTTCTGCCTTACTTTGGTTCTTCCTCTTTCTGGACTGGTACCAGAGCATTATTAGATATGCAAGGGCTGGAATTACCAATGGTATGAATTGAAAACAAAAGCAACTCAAAGACACATCAGCAGAGTGGCAGGGATGTGTGGCCATGGGGTCCTAGGTGGCTCGCAGAGAGCAAGGGTTGGATAAACCTATGTGAGAAATTCTCTCTGGGGTTTCCTAACATCCCTTTTCTGATTTTTGAAAATATTTTTACTCAGGGCCTTGGCATCCTATGAAACAAGGAGATAGCTTAGCTGTTTGAATCAAAATAAACTTGTTATGGCCAGGTAACTCCTTCAAATCTAGATGAGGCAGACAGCTCTCAGCAGTTATGCAGTGGCCTGAGGGAGATGAGTCAGGAGTTTCTCTCTGGGAGGAGCTGACAAGGGTCCATGACAGAGAAACAGTCATTGCCATCAGCAGCCTGGTTGGCAGCTGTGGCCCATGGGTGGAAGATTGAATTGCCTCTGAGGCAAGTCCTGACTAGTTTCTCATCTTAAAAAATGGCTGGGCATCCTAGCAGTACAGAATGAGTTCAGTGTGGCTGCATCTCTGTGAGTAAAATACCAGTGTGACTTAGCCTTCAGCTGGCCCTGCTCCAATCCACTCTCTTCACTACAGCCGAGTGATATTTTGAGAACAGAAATTGGACTGTGTCACCACCGTGATTAAAGCCCAGGCTCCTTTACGTGGCCTCCAGGGCCCAGCAGGGTCTGGCCCAAGCTCATCTTTCCAGTTTCTCTTCAACTAGGCAAAGTTCCCTCCTCTAACGAATTCTTCTTATTCTTCTCTATCTGGTATGTTACTCACCTCCCCTTCACCTGTTTCATTTCTA
The DNA here is from genome assembly GCF_039906515.1 of Pseudorca crassidens. Classification (NCBI taxonomy): domain Eukaryota; kingdom Metazoa; phylum Chordata; class Mammalia; order Artiodactyla; family Delphinidae; genus Pseudorca; species Pseudorca crassidens. The sequence continues at coordinate 35,451,708 of NC_090304.1, read as the reverse complement.
TTTCAGGTCTTGGATGAGCAATCACTTCCGTAGAGAATCCTTCTCTGAACCTCTCAGACTAGGTCAAATCCCCATGAATTGATCTCACATTATCGGTAGAACGTATAAGTTCTGCTCAGTGCCTTGCCAGTCCATGATGGAGTTTTGTTCATCACTCTGCCTCAAAGTGTAGTAGAGGGCTAATTAGTGTTCTTTGAACGTACAGACTAAATGGTCCTCTCCCTTTCTAACTCTGCAATGACAAAAAGTTTAGCCCCTGTAGTTTCCCTTCTGTTTCCTCACCTCCAATCTCTAAGCTGAATTTCTGTTCATCTTTCAAGGTCAAGCTTAATGATCTTCTTTGAGATGTTTCTCATGGTCATTCTTTGTACTAGTCAGAGTAGGCTCAGTGGCTTAAACTAACAAAAGCATATTTCTAGGTCATGAAATGTGTCCATCATGCTGGTCTGGTGACCTGCTCCTCATTCAGGGAGCCAGGCTGAAAGAGACTTCATCTCTGTGCTCCCACACTTTCCAAAAAAGAAAGAAGGAAATGCGTTAAGCCTGATGCTAGCCCTTAATCTTTCCACCCCGGGGTGGTATGCCCCTGCTCAGATTCATGCTTTGTCATATAGTCATGCTTAGTTTTGAAGAGGATGGGGAAGTACAGTTGTATTATGTGCCCAGGAAGAGGAAAACTGGTAATACTGGATGAACAGTACTAATGCTGACTAGCCCCCTCCTATACCTGGCTTTTCTTGGTGTCCTAGTCTCTCACTTACAATGATCGATTCTTCTCCTCTCACATAGTCATATGAAAGACCTTGTAATCAACGAAATCACCTTTGAACTCTTAATGTCAAGCACATTACTCTATAACTCCATCTCCTAGCTTTCCAGCTCACACGCTCCAGTACTCTCACTGGCATAGTACTCTCACTTGCCTCCATCAGGATTCCTGCTGCTGTTAGGGTTCACTTAGGAAGCAAACTCTGAGTTGGAGACTGGCATGCAGGAAGTTTGTTAGGGAGTGCTGTAGGGGTGAACATATATGGGGGAAGGGAAAGATACAGGATTGGGCAGAGGGCGGATTTAGCTCATCTCAGTGAGTTCTCTGAACCTGGGATAGTCCTTTACACTTATCTTGAGTTGGGGTAAAGGAGAACCAGCCTGCATTGAAGGTTGTCCTGAGGACGGCAGTGTAACTAAGGATAAGGCAGCTCGATTCAGTCAAGGACAGTTTTCCTAAAAGGCTAACAGCTGAAGATCGTTAGCAGGCGGTACTTCAGGCAGCTGGGGGAATAAGTTCTTCAGTTGTGAGGAGAGATCTGGGCAGTACATTTCAACTGTCTACATCCATCTTACTGTCATCACTTCTGTCCTTAATAGCTGAGGTTCCTTGGTATCTCATTATCATCAGCTCTTTTTTTTTGCAACCTCAGTTCCCTTATTTCTCTTTTTACCTATCCTGTTTGTTTAAAAACTCATCTCTGGGTACACCTAACTTTCCAAGTACCCTGCCCCTACCACAGATATCTGGATGAGACAGGAAAAAAACACATGGCCATGCTGACTGCTCTCACTTAATATTTATGGCCACAAATCACACATGCCTCTGCAGCCACCTAGTATACTCTATAGTAAATTCTCTTTCCTTCTTTCCAAAATGATTATTTCATAACTTTTCCCCTTTCCTTAAACATCCGATACCTCCTTCCTCTCCTAGTTCTCTTTCTTCTCGTTTCACTGAGGAAATAAAAAAACAAGTAAAGGAGAACTACTTCATCTTTCCACCACCCAATATGCCAACTTATCTCCACCTCTTCCCTTATCTCTTTGTTTCATTCTTGTTGTGAAGATGACTTCCTCCATCTGTGGACTGGAACACAACTCCTCTTGCCTCCCCAGGACTTGACTTCTGCAAAGATCTGTTCTCTCTTCTATACTGTCAATTTTCTTCACTAGTGTTGAATCATTCCCAATGGCGTGTAAACTCACTGTGATCTTTTCCATCACGAGAGAGTCTTTAAACAAGACTGTCTTTCATCATCGAGTCTCCCTAGAGTTACTGTTTCAGTTTTTCTTCTCTTGATGACAAAATATCTCAAAAAGTTTGCCTTGTTTCTCTGTCTCCTTCATCTTTCATTCTTTCTTTAATTGACTCCTGTCAGGCTTTGCCAGCCACTTTCCCCAAACTACTCTTACCAGGCCAAGGGCAGCAGTGAACTTCTTGCCAAATCCAATGGTTAATTCTCTTCCTATCTTATTCAACTTTCTCAGCATCACGTGACAAAACTGACCATTACTCCTTTCTTGAAACATTTTTCCTCTTGACTTTCATGATATCCACTCTTCTGTAAAGCAAAATTTCTTTTTATGGCCGAGTAATATTCCATTGTATATATGTGCCACATCTTCTTTATCCATTCATCTGTTGATGGACACTTAGGTTGCTTCCATGTCCTGGCTATTGTAAATAGAGCTGCAATGAACATTGTGGTACATGTCTCTTTTTGAATTATGGATTTCTCAGGGTATATGCCTAGTAGTGGGATTGCTGGGTCATATGGTAGTTCTATTTTTAGTTTTTTAAGGAATCTCCATACTGTTCTCCACAGTGGCTCTATGAATTTACATTCTCACCAACAGTGCAAGAGAGTTCCCTTTTCTCCACACCCTCTCCAGCATTTATTGTTTCTAGATTTTTTGATGATGGCCATTCTGACCAGTGTGAGGTGATATGTCATTGTAGTTTTGATTTGCATTTCTCTAATAATTAGTGATGTTGAGCATCCTTTCATGTATTTGTTGGTAATCTGATATATTCTTTGGAGAAATGTCTATTTAGGTCTTCTGCCCATTTTTGGATTGGGTTGTTTTTTTGTTATTGAGCTGCATGAGCTGCTTGTATATTTTGGAGGTTAATCCTTTGTCAGTTGGTTCGTTTGCAAATATTTTCTCCCATTCTGAGGATTGTCTTTTGGTCTTGTTTATAGTTTCCTTTGCTGTGCAAAAGCTTTGAAGTTTCATTAGGTCCCATTTGTTTATTTTTGTTTTCATTTCCATTTCTCTAGGAGGTGGGTCAAAAAGGATCTTGCTGTGATTTATGTCATAGAGTGTTCTGCCTATGTTTTCCTCTAAGAGTTTTATAGTGTCCGGCCTTTCATTTAGGTCTTTAATCCATTTTGAGTTTATTTTTGTGTATGGTGGCAGGGAGTGTTCTAATTTCATTCTATTATATGTAGCTCTTCAGTTTTCCCAGCACCACTTATTGAAGAGGCTGTCTTTTCTCCATTGTATATTCTTGCCTCCTTTATCAAAGATAAGGTGACCATATGTGTGTGGGTTTATCTCTGGGCTTTCTGTCCTGTTCCATTGATCTATATTTCTGTTTTTGTGCCAGTACCATACTTTCTTGATGACTGTAGCTTTGTAGTATAGTCTGAAGTCAGGGAGCCTGATTCCTCCAGCTCCATTTTTCATTCTCAAGATTGCTTTGGCTATTCAGGGTCTTTTGTGTTTCCATACAAATTGTGAAATTTTTTGTTCTAGTTCTGTGAAAAATGCCATTGGTCGTTTGATAGGGATTGCATTGAATCTGTAGGTTGCTGTAAAGCCATTTTTGAAAACATAAATTCCAGAAAATACTAAACTCTTTACTTAAGGTTGTAGGTTATCTTAATTCTTACCATGAACTTTTTATGAGAAAGCAGTGGTGCTCTGATCTCCATTCCAAAGAGAAAAGATCTTTTTTGTTGAATCAGCCCATTATTCTTTGACATGGGATGCATCTCCAGGTTAAGGGGTGAAAGACATTAATTTGCATTAGACAGTAGCTGCAGTCTGTATTCACAGTACAACGTGGGAGAAAGTGGCTACACCATCATTTTGTAACAGATGGATTAAAGCATGTGTTAGTAAGAAAAACAAGCAGAGAGGGGCTCGATTCCCTTTCTCTCTCTGATAAAAGAAACACCATGTACAGTGGACACCTAATAAATATTCATTGGTATCAATGCCTGGACACAGAACTCCTTGATTTTGGACATTTAAAACAAGCATTTTTCTTGGTTAGAGATTACTAATAACATATTCAGTCTTCATACTTAGGTTCTTCACTGTTGTGTCCCACCATGCATCTTTCTAGAAATATTTTCAGTTTAAGGTGGGATCTTCTGCATCAGCTGAATTTGCACTTAAGCTTTTGTGTTTAACACATCTTGCTTTTTCTCTTGGCTTCAATGGGCATTCGCTTTTTCTGATTTCATTGTAAGATGATTACATTCCGGTTCAACCATCTGACTAACCGTGATATTGCTTCTTTTTTTTCTCCTTCAGATATTGATGAGTGTGCGGCTAAGATGCATTACTGTCATGCCAACACTGTGTGTGTCAACTTGCCTGGGTTATATCGCTGTGACTGTGTCCCAGGATACATTCGCGTGGATGACTTCTCTTGTACTGGTGAGCATTAAGAAGTTGCTTTTCTGATTCAGTCCTTCTCTGTGCCGTATCTGTGTCATTACATTTAGCTCTAAGTACACTAAGTACTATTTTCAACTAAGTAGTTCTTCTCTTGCATTATCTTATCATCAACTTTTTAGGAATGAAGTGATAATAAGAGAAATTTTGTCGGCCTAATTTATTTCCACTCCCAGTATTTCTGTCTCTGTGTGTGTGCGTGCGTGCATGGGTATATGATTTGAAATTGAAGACCCAGTTGCCTATGGTAACACTGAAGGACTTAGAGAGAGACATCAGTTCCAAATTGAGAAAAGTATCAAACTGTTTTCCTTCCATCAAGGTGAAATGTGTTTTTATGTGAGAAAATGTACTTTGTTCTCGTTGGGAAAGATAAGAGGTTAAATTTAAAGCAGGAGCGAGAGTATCTGGTGGGCACGGATTGGGTATATGGGAGCCAGTCAAGACTTTTCACTGACATATGCTATTGTCAGTTTTGTCCCTCTTCTTCCCTTTATCACTGGGCTGTGAATACAAAACTGGAATTCCATGGACTGTGGTCACTGCCTCTGTGTGAGCAGTGCTGGCTTGGTGGGCATTTGGTTTGGGGTTCCATTATCATGCAAATCACGAACACAGAGACAGGAACAGTAAATTGGTTAAGGGTGGTAGAAGATTCTGAGTCTTTCTTCTCTTGGATGAAATGTCTTTGAATGCCTAATCTGTAACCTATAAGGAAGGTGCTCCCTGAATACACGATTTCAGTCATGCTGTGTATTTCTCTGACTCTTGGCATCTTTCTCTTTGTCCTAATGACTGATATATAAAAAATGATTTCTTTTTAAACTAATTCATTTATTTTAATTTATTTAAAAAATTTTAAATTTATTTTCACTCACAGTGGAATTCCACTCTTAATATATTTTATTTTAATTTTATTTTTATTTTTTTTTAAATTTATTTATTTATTTATTTTTGGCTGCGTTAGGTCCTCATTGCTGCACGTGGGCTTGCTTTTAGTTGTGGCGAGTGGGGGCTACTCTTCGTTGCGGTATGTGGGCTTCTCATTGCGGTGGCTTCTCTTGTTGTGGAGCATGGGCTCTAGGCGTGTGGGCTTCAGTAGTTGTGGCACGTGGGCTCAGTAGTTGTGGCACACGGGCTTAGTTGCTCCACGGTATATGGGATCTTCCTGGGCTCGAACCCGTGTCCCCTGCACTGGCAGGTGGATTCTTAACCACTGCGCCACCAGGGAAGCCCCAATATATTTTATTTTGAATTGCCTTTTCAGAGGTGTAAAAAGTTATAAAAGTTTGAGAAGCATGTTTGTATGTCCAAATACTTTTGCCATTGATTGTTGTATATTTTTACGTTACTGTTCTTTGGCTAAAGGATTTCAGATTGATGCAAGATTCTGACTCCTGCAGTAGACCAAATATTGTTTACCTGTCTTTTATGTATTATTACAAAATTCCCAGAGAAAAAAGAGACTTCATAAACATTATGCTGTGATCCAAACATTTTAAGGGGGCAAAACTCTTTTGGACCTGTAAACAAATATAGTCTAAAAATCTGTGATATTACAGATGAGTCTTGTTCTGTTCTCAGTGGTCTGTCCAGGTCCTGACTTATGTTAACCCTAACATGAGGCAAAGGCAGTGGATCATCTCCCAACACAGAGGCACCGTATCATGCAACTCAGACCTGATTAAGACACTGCTGGGTGGAAAGGCCTTGTTGAAATTATATCAGAATACGTAGCACCTCTGCTCTTATTTTCTTCACTGAAGGAGGAAGACAAGAGCTGGTGCTTGTTGAAAGCCTCTTAAGGACAGGTGCTCTGCCTGGTAGTTTGTACAGTGTATATGCAACCAGATGGAAAATGTAGTATTTTAAGAACTAGCTCCAGAGTTACTTTTAGAAAGAGAAATGTGTTGTTTGGAGTAAAAGGCAAGTGTATGATTATCAGTGGGTACACCATCCAAAAAAAACAAAGAGTAAGTAGTTCTGCAGGGAAACTTTTTGTTTTGTTTGTGCATGTATTTTGTCTGAGAGAGAATAGAAAAGTTAGAACAAAAGAGAGAAATAAAAGAGGGAGGAGAGAGGAACCAGCCAGAGAGCAGAAGGCTGGGTGCTGTGGAGGACAGGGGTCAACGAAAACTGCTCAGTGAAAGGATGACTGAAAGGACTTTTAAGGGTAGGAATATTTAGTGTGAGGGGTTTTGTTGTGGTGGTTTTGCAGAATAGTATGCAGGGCGAGTCTTCCTCATGACCCTCTAACTTTCAGCAAAATCTGCCACCTTGAAGACTGGGTGAGACCCTCCCCATTCTGACCCCAATGAATGCAGGTTAACATGAGGGACAGTGAGGGAAATGGTACATGTGTGTATAGGATATCGTGACCTCAGGGGCAGAGGTAACCATTCCGATCCTTTCCCTGCCACCCAAAGTACACTTATACAGACATGAATGCAACAATCACAGTCACCACGGCCTCCTCTCAGGAGTGTCAGAAATCTCAGTGAGGGCTTTTGGACTGCCCCCATAGGTCATAGAATTGGGGATAAGATATTTTTCTTAAAAAAAAAACTTCCACTGATCCCAGAATTCTTCTTATATACTGCCCATTTTTCTGCTTCTGTTCATAGCAAACGTCTTAATTGCATCGTCAGGGGTTACTGCCTTCCTTACATGTACTTGCCTCACACACCCTCTTCATCCACTCCCACTAAGTCTTCCAGATGCACCATTCGACAGAGAGTACATTTATCAAGGTCAACCATGAGCTCCATTTTGTTCAGTCTAATCTTCTTACCTCTTGTGACCTCTCAGCAGCATTTAGCAAAGCTGACTACGTCTTCCTTTTTTAAGCACATTCTTTTATTCACTTCTGAGACAATGTATTTCCTGATTTTCCTTCTATGTCACCGGTCACACCTTCCCAGTGTCCCTAGCTATTCTTCTCCCTCTGCTGATATCTTAAAGGTTACAGTACTGTAGAGCCCTGCCCTGGACCTTTTCCTCTTGTTCATCCATGTCGTCTTTTCAGATGCCTCCATTCAGTATGATGACATTACAGCATCTCTATGTTAATAACTCGTAAATTTCTATCCAGTTCCAGTCTTTCTCCTGAGCTTCTGAATCATATATTCAACTTGACATCTACACATAGGTATTTAATAGGCATTTCATATTAACATGTATGAGATAGAACTCTGGATTTCCTTCCATCCCCGCAAACCTCCTCCTCTTCCAATTTTCTGCATCTCAGCAAATGAAAGCACCATCTATCTAGTTTTTCAAGCCAGGAAGCTCCGGGTGATACTTGATTGCTTTCTTTCTCTTGTCCCTCCCTTTCAGTCTGTACATCAGACTTGTTGAATCTACCCTCCACACGCTGTCCTAAGTCCGTCCACTTCATCCATTTCCGTCCATATCCTCTACTACCAAACTACGAGACATCCTCAGTGATTACCATTCTGGACCTGCTGCTCAGGCTTGCTCTACTGCAACTCTCTATTCACAGAGTGATGAGGGCAAACTTGTAAAACCAGGACTTTCTGAAGATCTCTTGTAGTTTTCCATTTCTCAGAAAATCAAGTTAATTCTCCTTATTTTGATTTAAAACCCTATGCGACTTTTTTCCTTTCTGCCTCTCTGACTTTATCTTGTACCATTTCCATCCTTGTCCTTTAGGAGGTGGCCACCCAAACTTTTGACTTTGTTTTTTTTTTATTCAACAGGCTTGTTCTGCCTTAGGACAGTTCTACCTTGGCTACTTAGAATATAGCCCGGCACAGGGCAGTGCTCAATAAGTATTGAATGAGGGAATGAATAAAGCTGCTTGACCCTGGGCTAATTGTTTACTTCTCTAAATCGCACTTGTAAAACATTGCTCATATCTGTTGTACCTATAGGTTACTGTGAACATCAGATAATATGTGTGAAAACATTTATCATGGCCCTTGTATCAGTCAGGTTAGGCTGTTCTGCAGTAACAACCTCAAATATGAGTGACTTAAAATAATCAGGTTTTGTTTGTTGCTCATGTATTTCACTGGTCAACAGGAGTGGTGCTCTGCTTATCATAATGACTTTGGGATGTAAGCTGATGGAATAGTCACTATTGTGAACATTGCTAGTCACCAAGACAGGGAAAAGAGAGCCTAGAGCATCTTGTATCAGCCAAAATATAGTCTAACCAAATCCCTTTGACCTACAACTCATTGACTAACTATAACTAGTTGCCAGTCCTCAAACAACTACAAGGAGAAGAGGAAAGGCCTTCCTACCATGTACCTAGGTTTGACAATTAGACGTATTTGGTGAATGGTGCTAATAAATACCATAGCAAATGATACAGTAGATTCTTAACAAATTTTGTGTCCATTGACATGAAGAGCTGTTGATTAAAGTCACCTTATTTTTGAGTCGCAGTTCACAATGTGATGGGGAATGTAGTCTCAAAAAATAATGATGATATTAAACACATTGTACTGAGTGCTATGATGGAAGTTCAAGCAAAACGCAATAAGAAAAGGGTGTTTGATTGTCAGGTTGGAGCATCTGGAATGTGTTTGCAAGCCAAGAGGAGCTATTGGAGTTTACCAAGGCATGTTAGCACGCATGTAAAGTAGAAATTTGGGAATATAGATGAGATGTGAATGGGAATATGGAATATTGATGGGAATGTGGAGAGGTAAGAGACAAGCATCCTTTCTGATGGTCATTTCTCCTCTAGACCAGATTCAAGGTCCTCCATTAGACATTTCTATAGTAAGCTGGAACTCTGACCTTTACCTTGGTGTCCTGAAAAAAATAAGCCTGTCAGGCCAAGTGTGCTCTTTATAAGATAAGCAGGTCCACAGCTTTAATTTCTGTCATTTCTTTATTGGCAAAGAAGACTTCTTCCCCCAAGTGGTTAGTAGTCTATGTAATAAATGAGGTATATAACAGATATCTGCCACTGTAAGATGTCTTTTCAGATGCTTTGTTTCCAGAAGAAATTTGCTAGGAGAAATTGACAGGCCTGAAGACATCCTTTTGTCTGCCATGAGTTCCTGACATGGCATTTCTCATTATTGACATTCTTATTTCCAAAGATCATTCTAGTCTCTGTCCCAAATCAGTTAGTATCTGCTGCCACTGTTCAGTTGGTTTTCAAAGTACATTGGGCCATTTTTTTCTCTCCTTTTTTTTTTAGTTTGTCATTTACTCTGGTGCTAACATTTTAGAAGTTAGTAGTCATATAGAAAATCTCCATTCAACCAAAAATGAGTGAGCGTATAATTAAAGAAGACATATGAGCTTTGGTGGTACATTGATTTATTGAATGATGGATTCACTCATTCATTCACTCACTCATTCATTTATTCATTTATGTGTCCAATATACAATTAGTGTCTGTCATGAGTGTTAGGAAATATGGCCAAAGACATTAGTGACAAATGACCTCTTTGCCCAGGAATTTCATGATTAGTGAGGCAAGATCTTCAGCTGAGAAAACTCAAATGTGCATTCACCATCAAATATGTTCCAAGTTTACCAAATCAATCCCTCTTTAAAGTCTTAGTGGGGTTTAGTTAAGTACTGGGTATTTCACATCCTATAGTGTTGGCCCTTGACAAGTTCCAGAGAAGGATCCCCAAAATTGCCCTTCCCAGTTCTATGCTGTAACAACAGTTCTTTGAGAAAGGAGAGGAAAGACAATATATCAAACAGAAAAGAAATGTTACCTCTTTCCTACATTTTTTCTGGTTAAAAAGTGAAAAAGTCATATCTCGCGGGATAATGAAATTTCTGAGGATTCAACATTGAAAATAGTCACCTAGAATTTTAAAATGTGCTATAACTTAATCATTACTGTGATGGCTGGGGTTCCCTGACATAACTGTGTAATTTGTATGAGGCTCCATGCTTTTTTCTAGGAACATTTCTGTTGGTGAAATCGAAAACATTGGACCTTTGTCACTGGGGGAGTTTTTGGCCTTGGAATTTGTGTGTGATTCTAAATCACTTTCTGTTCTGTAAGAGATCCCTGAGTTGCCCTTACTTTTTTATGAATTTTGAAGCTGGAGGAGTATCAAAAATTGAGGTTGGGGAGTCCTTTCCTCTTCCCTGGAGCCTTTGATTTTTGAAATGGTCAACCTGCTTGATTTATTGGTCCCTGACTTTCATTTATCCCCAGTTAAACTCCCTGTGTTTAGGTTGTTTGATAAGACATTACCTTTGAATACTCAGGAAGCTTTAAAGGAGGATACTTGTGATTTATGATCAAAGCATGCAGCAGTAAGACAGGTACTTGACAGTAGTGGGTAAGCACCCATTTTTATGCCAAAAACTTTCCGTAAAGGTAAGAAATAAAGGGAACAAGTGAGATAACAAATATCATATGTGATTTCCATTATCTTGCTAAGAGATTTTTTTATGTTTTTTGATATTGGCATGGAAGAGAGCTTGAAGGAAGTATGTATTTGAAATCAAGTAAGCTTAGTTAAAGTTAGATATAATAGTCTATTAATTGAATGGTTTAAGTTAAGTACCACATAATGAAAGATGTGAGATAACAGTTTAAAAGATGTAAAAGAAATTTGACACTAGTTTTCTGGAAGATGTTTTCCTACTAAGGTCGATGAAATACAGAACATTTCAAATATGAGATACCTGATGTTTTCTCATTGAGCAGGGCCATATGAAATGGAGCTAAAGTAGAAAATCCTCCACCTTGATTGAGCACAGAAGTAAATTATGCATTGATTATCCTTATCTTTCAAGCACATAGTGTGTGCTTGTTTCGGACACATTTGCTCTGGTATACTTTTGACTCTCTGGCATCATAAAAGGTGCAAGTTCTAATTACTTGCCTCTCAGTCAAGAGGTGATACAGACATAAGAATAAAATTCCAGTCATGGACCTGTAGACTACTTTTACTTTAGTGGGAAATGCTGTGTCAAAGGCTTTAGAATGCAAAACATTTTATTAAAGATAACAGACTACATTTATTGATATATTGAATAAGAAAAGTCAAAATAAGACTTGGACCTTTGGATATTTCAAAACCCAATTAAAAACTCTGATGTTCTTTGGAGGCATTTGCCTTTTGTTTTGATTTGTTTGCCTGGTATATTCATTTTTTCTTCCCTTTATTTAGAAAGACTTTGTCACCTTCCTCCCCCTCCAGAGGAGGGATGTGAAAGTACCAAAGTAGGATTCCAAAATTCTAACCCTTTAGGGCAGAGGGTCTCAACTCTCATCTCAGATTAGAATCACTTAGGACATGAATTTTAAAAAGTCGATACCTGGGATCTACCCCTTGAGGCTTTGATTTTCATTTGGTCTGGGGTTGTGACCTGGCTTCAGTGTTTTTGTTTAAACGTCCAAGTGATTCTAATATGCAGTCATGGTTGAGAGCTCTTGCCTTTGTAGAGCAGAGATGGTTAGAGTTTGGAGGGAATATTGGGGTGGGGTTGGAATCAGAGAGAAGAATTGCCCTCTATATTGTAGACTAGAAAAGGATTCCTTTGAATGGGTGGTGGGTGACATGGTGGCAGAAGGTAATTAAAGCAGAGATTTGGATGGTTTCTGGAGGGAAGGGCTCTGCCTCCAAGGCTGCCTTCTGGGATGTGTATAAGACTCTGGGGAGAGAATGGCTGTGGGATGCTCTGTAGGTAGGGTCTCATGGGGAGGTCCCGAATCTTCAATTGTGTCCTGACTGTTACGATGACTCAAAAATGGGACATCTCCATGGTGACCTGTGTGTTCCACGGGCCAAGGACCAGACTGATGTCTCTCTGCAAGTGTCTTGATTACTTGGAATCTCCTAGAACCATGACACAGACAGATGAAAGCAAAGAATCCTTAAAATGACTGAGACATTTTCACTACCCCACTAGTGCAGAAGAATAGGAGTTCAGAACCATTCATTAAGTTGAAACGAAGAAATTATAGAAAGCTACATTACTTGCACGTACAAATTTGTGACTGGGCTTCTCTGCCCATCATCTGTTTTCACAGGTACAAAACAAAACAAAACAAAAAAGTTAACAAAAGGAGAAAACAGGGAAAAATTGAGAGACCCCTCTAAACAGGGTTCACGGAGTGAAAATTAATAGAATATTTGGTTTTCCGGGCCAATTTTAGTTTTCCATATGTAGTCCTGGAAAAGCCGAAGACCAGAAACTTACTCCATTTAGCAACAGTAGTGTTAAAATAGTGCTAAGGTTTATTAAAGCCAGGAAATATGTCTTAGGGAGGATATCAAAGGGCATATCCCTTGATATTTTAGGATGAAGGATTTGTCTGGTGTTTGGCTTCCTTGTTGGGTTTAACTGAGAGGTTTTTGTTTGTTTGTGTGTGTTTGGTTTTTCGGTTTTTGTTTTTTTATCAGCACATATTGTAAAGGATCTGAACCACATTAACTGCTGCAGACCAACTAGCATAAACGATGGATCTTGCCCCCAGGGTGTTTGTGCACAAACCTATTAAGAACCGTGTTGCCTTTGACTCCAATTCATCGTAAAAGCCTTGTTAGTGTTTCTGTATACTCCATTGTTGGAGTTGTGCATGCAGAATGACAATTAAGCTTTCACATAAAGGGGTTTGATTAAGGATGCTTTAGCACTTACAACACCGTTGAGGCCAGCCTTGCAGCCCTGCTTATATCCACATTTGAGTCGACACAATGAATGGGCATTTCTCTTTAATAACCCAGCAAGCTATCATGTATTCTTTATTTCCATCTTAAAGATTTGGTAAATGCATATATGTTTAGCTGTTTCCACACTTGTCTAAGATATAGCGAAGTATCTTTGGATTATGTTTCCTTTATGTAAGAGTATTGAAAATATACATTACTTATTCTTGAGCCGAATGAAAGCTATACATTCTCATGGTTAAAATCTGGTGTATAAACTGGTGTATAAATTCAACTTGTTGCAAGCTTTGGCAGTGCCACCTTTTTACTTTGTAAATTAGAAAACCGTTAAAGTTCTGTGCTTCTTCATCAGTGTCCTCTGTACACTTTCATGGAGTTGTTGAAGGATAAAGTGAGACGGTGTAAGTACTCGGTTCAGATGATTTTAGCTTAAAGAATGATTTAAGAAAAACCCAACTCTACCGGCTTAAATGATAAATTTATTCTCTTATAACAAAACGTCTAGGACAGTGTTTCTAGAGTTAGTTAATTCAGCTGCTCCGTGACATCATCAGTGACATAGATTGTTTCTAACCTTTTACTTTGCTGTTTTCATCGTGATAGTTTGAAACTTGATCTGACTCCCTTCCAGGTCTCAGAATGGCTGAGGCAACCCCATGCATCATATCTCAATTTAACAATGTCCCAAAGTCATAAGAGAAAAGAGGATTTCCTTCCTAGAGTCCTTTGTTAAGACCAAGGATAACTTTATCAGAAATCCATCCCTAGAAGATCTGTTTTCATGTCTCCTTGGCCAAAATTGTTTAATATGCCTATTAATAAATTATACCTTAGAAAAGCAAATAGAATTACCTTGAATCAAGATTTATCCCTGAGGGTGGGGCAAGTCCCGGTTTCCTTTATAATACTTGGGTTGTATTGTCAAGGAAGGAGATGATATGTATGTATGTGTAGATCCATAATTGTCTAGGCAACTGACAGCATCTGTTGTCTATTCAAAGCCTTGAAAACTATTTCAAGCGTAGGAGTAATTAAAAGAAATGCAATTAGATGCTTATACTAAATTTATGTATGTGCCTATCTCTGTGTAGATATATGGATAGATATTATATTTATTTACATATATGTCAACCACCCATTTTTGGAAATGGTTTAGGAAACAGGCACCTTTTCATACATTGCTGGTAAGAATATAAATTGATACAAACGTTCTTGAGGATAATTTGACAGGATGTATCAAAAGGCCTAGAAATATTTATTTACAGCAACTTATTCTAAAGAAACAATCAGTCACAGCTACATATGTGAGAAGATTTTCATTGTGCCCATTTATTCCACTTATTATTTATAAGAAAAGAAACTAGAGGCAGCCTAAATACGAACTAATGAAAGTTTGATTGAATAAATTACAATATATTCATATATTGGAATACAATGAATTTTAAAATAATATTCAGAAGACTATTCAGTGTCAATGGAAAATTCTCATCATACAGTATGATGAAATTCTAACCAGTATGTATACTATTTTCCAATTTAAATAATAAATAAAAACTATCTACGGATATACATAAACACATAGAAATAGAGGCAGGGAATATTCCCCCAGATAAATAGGTATCAGAAAGTATCTGTGAATGGAAGATTATATGTGATATCTTTTCTTTACACTTTATGTGTTTTCCACTTTTTTCTGTGGAATGGAATACAATGCAGTGAACTGTATTACATTTTAGTTTTAGAAAAGTGTTATTAAAATATTAGAAAACAGAAAATGCTAGATAAAGATGACATTGAGTTTATTCCTCCAAAATCTCCTACGTGTCATCCTACTAAATTAAATTTTAAAAAATGTTTATGACTTGGTTGTGCTAATGCATTTCATCCTTAGTGACATAGATTAGGAGTCTGAACTAAAGAGATTAAAAGCAATGGCTTTGCTTCATCAGGTTTCTGAGTAATTTGATTGGCCAATATGTCAGTTGAAGGGCACTTGCAATTATGATGCTGTTTTCGTCCTTTGAGGGTCCTAGAAGGTAATCTGATAGCCAGGTTCTACCTGCCCTGTTTTTCTTCAGCTCTTCTGGCAGGGTTTCCAGATTCAAGGCAATTTGTCCAATTTTTTTTTTTTTTTTTTCTTGACTGTAGCCAAGTCAAAGAGAGAAAGTGAGGGGAGACAGAAAAGTCCCAGGATTTTCATAGAAAAGCAACCACTGGATGAGAATCAGGCAACGTAGATTCTAGTTCTACCCTGGATACCAGCTCACTGAATGAACGCCACTGTCTCAATATTTTCCTTTGCACCTTGAAAGATTAAGGATTAATTAGCTCAATAGTTTTCAGTCAGAGGAGCTGGGATTCCAAATAAGATTTCTTTTGAAAGGAGTTCAGCTTATTTAAAAAAAGACGTAATCTCGCAAGCTACTACTTTTCTAATTCTGTGATTCTTTAAGATATGGTTCCTGACCTCTAGGAAATTATGATCTCTTTGGGGGGCATACAATTTACATTTTAGGAGCATAATTTTATAAGGCATATAGGTGCTAAATTGTGAGGTGTGAGTGTAAATGATGTGGGAAAGAGCACTGGTGCTGGGAGAAAGAAGGGCATTAATTACTACATGGTAGCGAGAATGTGTTTTCCACAGGGAGCTGTCTGAATGGGTTTGATTTTGCCGTTGAGTGGGAGATGGCATAAGAGAAATAAGATAAAATAGGGTGAGTGGTGCTTTAGACATAGATCCGTCTCCATGTTGGTCAATCTACAGCAAACCTGGAGGTGTCCTGGGTCGAAGTGGGAAAAACAGAAGGCTCTGAATCAGACAGACCTGGGTTCCTGCCCCAACTCCAGGCATTTATTAGTAGTGTCAACTTGAATCAGCTTTGGGGAAATGGACATACCTTTCTCCCAGACTCTTGTGAGGAGTAAATTAGATAATATTTCTAAAGTGGTTGGAAGAGAGCTCAGCACAGAGCTCTCTGTGTTTGTTCAACAAACATTATCTACTACTACCTCTATTTTACAGGTGAGGAATCTTACTTGAGACACAGGGAGGTTAGAGAGCACATAGCCACAGCCCTTGGGAGTGCTGGAGGAGGGGTAGATAGGAACGAAGGACTTCTACCTTCAGAGACTCAGATGCAACCTCCATCAGAGCTCTTTGGAAGATGCCTTTAAAATGCTGATGCAATATGGACTGCAGAGGCTCAGTCAACATTGGCCGTTATTAGAATGACAGGCAGAGCCTGGGACTTGGGTCCAAGAGAATCCTGTTTAACCCACAGCTCTGCCCTTTATAAGCTTTGGGATATAGGTGTGATTCCTTAAGTGCCCTACGGCTCAGTTTGTAACCCCAAGAAAGCAGGTTGGGTTTTAATGTTTAGACACATGAAAAAGCCCAACCCAATGACTGATTCTGAGATGGTGCTCAATATTGAAGCACTAAGACTTGATCAACAAATTTCCCTTTCTCCCTTCTTCTCACCAAATGGCTCTAGAAGCACTTCCAGGGACACCGAGGCTCTTTGAAGTACATCTGGAAGCCCCTTGTCTTTAGAGGCTCAGTCTCTGTTGACAGTGTCCAGATTCTCTGGGAGCCTGCAGTTAGATGCTTTGGGCTCATGGGTTAAGGAGATCAGCAAAAAGTAGATTCCCAATGGTCTGTAACTAGCAAGGAATACATTCCTTTATTTAAAGAAAAATATCACCTCTAGAGTCATTCGTTTTGTAAGTTCCTGGAGACCAGAGCTTTGGAATATGTTCTATAAGCTCCCTTAAAACATTTATGTTTATTCCCTGAGAAAGGAAGCCCCCTAAACTGTGAACACCTTTGGCATTTATCAGCTCTGCTGGCTGGCATCTGGTTAGTCCTTAGGGGCAGCCATAGGACAAATTGCTTTCAGGACAAGGGTCAGAAGCTTGGTCTAGGTTGGACTCCAGGATGCGGTTTTGACAGTTGGGAAATGTCCTCGGAGGGAAATCACAGCATACAGAGAGATGTGTAAAGCCAACAGTGAGTTTGTCGTCCACCTGTTGAATACCCGATGCCTACATGGGTATTCTGCATTGTGGAAATCACACTGCAGCTATCAATTAATATTTTAATTGTTTCTACTTATATCACGAGCGTTGGCCAACTTAGTAAATTCCATAAAAATACAACTGCTCGTGGCTGCAAAATATCCTGTCTTCTGTATGCATTATTTTAGTTTTTGCCACATTGAAGAAGTATTAAGATCCAGTTGCTTCTCTGTCTTCATTTGGGTCTATCATATACATGCATTTAGTCTTCCGTTATTACGATGGATGGTGATGGTTGTTTTTGCCTCAATTTGGATGAGGAGTGAGTGAGTCACAGAGCAAAACTCAGACCAGCCCCAAGCAGGAAGTACACATACTTAGAGGTTCACGCAGTGGGAGGGATCAGGGTTTCTTAGGTGTTATTCATTAACGGACATTTCTGGGAAAAGTATAGGACCCTAAAGAACTGTGTAGCATTAACGCATATCTTGGCGGTGTCAGGACCTTGCATAATTATTTTACATAAGAACACTTTGTAACTAGACAGGTGCTCCAGCGAGCCCCTGTCTTGTTTATGAGATGTGTTTTCCATATTTCTTATTGAGTTCTTTGTTCTTTAAAATTCAAAGAGTCTTCCTAGATCAGCTAGCAATTATTTTTCCCCTTTTGGCATTCATTTTCCCATTCTGACTGATCAGTTGAATGTAGGGAAAGCATTAACGTATCAGGAATTTCAAATAGCTGGAATGTTAGAGACATATAAGGCGTCAGAAAATACCTTCATGTTACAGTGATTTGATTCTGAATTTGGACGAACTGTTGAAGAAATGTGCCCAGAGAGAGCTTGCTTTTTGATTCTCCAAAACTTTAGGGTATTTTCTCATTAAGAGAAATTCTTTTCTTCAAGCAGGTTGTCCATTTGACTTGGTTCTGTGAAAGATGTGGCATTGTTTGGAAGCAGATAGCATCCTTGCCTATCAGTGTGAGAGGGGCATGAGGGGACAGTTCCTGTCTCAGCCAGAGTGTGTGGTCTAAATGACTGTTAGGTCACAGCAACCCAGGCTGAGCGGCTTACAGTGCAGTGGAGGAGATCAAGTGAAGATATAGCCTGTCATGCTTCTCTTGGCCTCAAGCAAACCTTTTTTTTTTTTTTTAAGGACAGGTTGGAGCAGCTCATAGCTTCAGAGCCAAGCCCATGAGTGAGGCCAGAGAGCAGTGCCCTCAATCTATTTTTAGGATTTAGAAAACCTGCAAGTTAGAAAATAGCACTGGTATGTAATCGTGCTTACGTCTCAAAGTTCCTGGAGGTTTGAATTTGCTCCACTGCTATTTGGACATGTTTAATTTTATTTTGTCTCTTTTCTCGTCTCATTTTGTCCCTTGACTCTGTACTCTCGGGTGTGTTATTATAGCTTTTTCCCTCGAATCTCCTTTCATTTTTTTCTTTTCATATTTGCTTCATTAATGTGTGTGTTATTATTTATGACTGATCTGAACAAATGATGGTTTGAATGAGGGATGTAGGATCAAAAGTGAGTTAAAACAGAAATGAACAAGTGTTGATAAGAATATGGAGAAATTTGGAACTCTTGTTGTACTGTTAGGGAGAATATAAAATGGTGCAGCTGCTGTGGAAACCAGTTTGGTAGTCCCTCAAAAAATTAAAGATAGATTAAAAATCATATAATCCAGCAATTCCACTTCCAGGTATATACCCAAAATAACTGACAGTAAGATTTTGAAGAGATATTTGTGCACACATGTTTACAGCAGCGTTAGTCACAAAAATAACTAAAATGTGAAAGCAACTTAAGTGTCCCTCAACAGAAAAATGAATAAGCAAAATGCAATATATCCATACAGTGGAGTACCATTCAGCCTTAAAAAGGGGGGACATTCTGACACATACAACACGGATGAACCACAGGGAACATTATACTAAGTGAAAGAAGCCAGTCACAAAACGACAAATACAGAATGATTCCACTGTATGTAGAATCTCGAGTTGTGAAATTCATAGAGACAGAAAGTAAAAGGTGGTTGTTACAGGCTGGGGAGTTATTGTTTAACGGGTATATAGGTTCAGTTTTACAAGATGAAAAGAGTTCTGGAGCTGGATGATAGCGATGATTGCACAACAATATGAATGTAGTATTTAATACCACTCAACTGTACAATTGAAATGGTTATAATGGCAAGTCTTATGTTATGTGTACTTTACCACAATAAAAAAACAATGGGAAAAAATGCCACCAGGACAGATCTCTTCCTGTTACTGGGTCTGCTTTAGAAATAACATTTACCATGGTTCTCCTTGCTTCCTGTAACATATTGGGTATCAAATTCTGGTTTTTCCAGAGAGTGATTTATTCATTCATTACTTTATTCATTAAACGATTATTGATTGAGAAATCTACTGAGCATCAGGTATTATTCTAGATGTCGTGATACATTAGCGAAGAAAACAGAAAATTTTGCTATCAGTGGAGCTTTCATTCTAGTTGGGTGGAGTCAAACAATAAACAGGAAATATCAATATACAGTATGCCAGACGGTAAGAACTATGGGGAGAAATAAAGTGATGGAAGGAGATGGGGGTGCTAGGGTGGGCAGCGGTGCGGTTTCTTTTTTATGCGGGCCTCTCACTGTCGTGGCCTCTCCCGTCGCGGAGCACAGGCTCTGGATGCGCAGGCCCAGTGGCCATGGCTCACGGGCCCAGCCGCTCCGCAGCATGTGGGATCTTCCCGGACCGGGGCACGAACCCGCGTCCCCTGCATCGGCAGGAGGACTCTCAACCACTGCGCCACCAGGAAAGCCCAGTGGTGCAGTTTTATATGGGGTGGTCTGGAAAGGTCTCACAGTAAGGGGCACAAAAGCAAAGACATGAGAGGAGTGAGGGGAGTAAGCCACGCTGATCCCTGGAATAACGATCCTCCAGGCTGTGGAAACAACAGATGAGCAGAGCAGTCATCTATGCAATGACTCAGGATGAGGTAAGGAGGCTTGTTAAATCAGTAAACTCCCATTGGCTCTTATCTACCGTACGTCTGTCTCTAGTATTTTCCCATGGAATCAAGTACGTGTGTTTCGTGCCGCAGAGACTTCTTTCACGGACTCTGGGTCATGACTGTCTTCCCAAGACTTAAAGATGATAGAATTTGAGCCATTGCCTAAATGGGGAGTTCCTGTGTTTTTTTCTTTAAATGGCAAGCAAAGCTTTAATGGCCCCAGCCATTACTAGGACAATACCCTTTTTAGAAGAATAGAGTTCACAAAGGGACATTTGAACACAGCTTGTAGGGAGTTCAGTTCTCATGTCCCATTACTGTTAACAAGGTCTCCACATTTAATTCCACAGGGTAAATGTGACAACTGTAGAGTCAGGGCCAGAAAGTATCTCTAAGCAACCAGGGAGCTGAAAGAGCCTTGCTTTTTTCTTTATTTTTATGTCTGTGGTATTCCATTTCCCCTGCTGTTGATAAATAATTCAGAAAAGAAAAGAATGTTTCAGCCCTGACTTTTTAATGCCGAGGACAAATGCATTATGCGATTGGTCCCCAAACATGCACAGGCTTTTGCAAGAAGGTCAGTATTTTGTGTTTGTTGGTTGGCAGTGTGTTCTCTGGGGTTTGCAATCGATTGGCTTTGTTCTTGTAGCCAGAAGAAAGGTGAGGACTGCGTGTATGAAATACACAGAGCTGACGCTGTCATGTTGTCACGGTCCCTAAGCGGGCTGCTCAGCAACAGGTAATAGACTGGTGGGTGTTGATGAGCTGTGCAGCTTGGCTTAGAAGGGGCGATTATCGGAGGACATCTGGTGACATAAGGTAATTGTCTTGAAACCTGACTGGACCTGGGCTACAGTACCACACTGAGCATCTAGGTACCAGGGCGTGCTGGCAGGGGAGGACAGATGTCACAGTGCCTCTTGTTGAACTTGTTTCTCCTGCAGCTAGGATGTCCATGCTTACCCAACTATGGTACCCATTTGCTTACACTGGAAAATAATTCTAATACAGAGATAATAATAGTATATAATATATGTGTGTGTATATATACACACACACATATATATATATAAAGTATAATAATAAAGTCAGAAAATGGCCTCTGTGGATAGAATCGTGTTGACAACTCATGTTTAGAAACAATGTTACTATCCATATACTAAATGAATAATTTGGGTCACCATTCACAACAAATGCCAATGGTTAGTTGGCTAAAAGGAATGGAGTGGAGAGGAAAAAATTCTGTATTGGTTACTAGAGAGACATTTTAATCCAGACTAACACAGTATATGCCCTTGGGTAAGTCATTTTATCTCTTTGGACCTCAGTTTTCTCATCGATCACAGGAGAATGTTACATTATAAATAATGTTCAGAGGGTCTACTAAGCTCTTAATTCTTTGAAGCCAAGAATCATGGCTTTTCCTCTCTTTATCCACAATGCCTGCCATACTAATAGGCACCTTTTGTTCGTTGTTTTTCCTAGTGCACATCTGTGATCATTTGGAGTATTGCAATTGCAATTTTGTTTGATTTGTAGAACTTTATTTTTTTATTTTGTTTTATTTTTTGGGGGGGTACGCGGGCCTCTCACTGTTGTGGCCTCTCCCGTTGCGGAGCACAGGCTCCGGACGCGCAGGCTCAGCGGCCATGGCTCACAGGCCCAGCCGCTCTGCGGCATGTGGAATCTTCCCGGACCGGGGCACGAACCCGCGTCCTCTGCATCGGCAGGTGGACTCTCAACCACTACGCCACGAGGGAAGCCCAGAACTTTATTTTTAAAGGTGCCTTTGAGTTTTATATTTACAACTTTTTAACATGTTTTAAAAGAATGTGTGAATGAGCTACTGAAATACTCTTTCTTTGGTAGCGTTTGTTTCGCTGAATATTTTATGTGACTTCTGCATATTGGCTCAGGCCATAATGATGTTTTATTAACCGTTATTAACTTGTGACTCGGACTTATCATACAAGCGATCAAAGAACCTTCCTTTTGCACATGAGGAGATTTCTGTGAAGGAGAACGGGAGACACTGGTTCAGGATGGACAGCTGGTCTCCCTTTTGAAGCCCTTTTCATGCTGAGTTTTGTAGATGCTTTTGAACACTTGTTGACAAATGTCACCCCTCTGGCACTCACCCTGCTTCTTTGTTTAAACTGGTGCCCGCAGAGCCCAAGCAGCAACACAGCTGCTGACAGTGTAATGATAATTGCTACCAGTTGTGCCTTTCCTCAAGGATTAGGCTGTACTGGGGGCAAGGGGAGGGGAAAAGATATGATGGAGGATCACAGAAAGAATGGGGACTAAATATCAGAAGACCCACAGTGAAATCTCAGCTTGAACTATTATGAGTTTTATGACTTTGGACAAAATACATAACTGAACACTTTCTTCTTTGGTAAAATGAGGGTGGAGACCTCTGTTTTAAGGCCTTTTAAAATTTATGAAAGTGCTATGAATGGTGCTGTGGTCTAAGTGCTATGGTCAGAGGAAAGGTAGCACTTCAGGCTGGGGTGACCAAAGAAAAGTTTGAGTTAGTGGCTTCAGAGCTGTGAAATAGCATTTGGTTATTGTTGGAACCACGAGGAGAGACTTTGCCAGTGGAAGGACTGGCAGGTGTCAAAGCAGGGACTGAGAAAGACTCAAGACCTGTTGAGGCAAAGCAGAGTGTTTTAACTTCACCGGCAGTGAGAGCCCTTAAGAGTGGGACGCCCTTAACCAAAGGCTTCCGTGCTCCTTTGGCTTCTTTGCTTTAAAATCCCTGATTTTGACAATTCTAATAATCACTCATTCAACAGCAAATATTTGTGGGGTGTCAGCTCTGTTTCAGATCCTCTTTTATGTGCTGGGGATAAAGGAGTGGGAGAGACAGAGTCCTTGCTGTTAAGCGTTTTTAGAGAATTTGACAATATTTGTGCCTAATGAGGACATCCTGCCATGGAATTGGTATGAGCAGAGGAGGAATTTTAGCAGAGTTTTCAGTATCACTTGAGAGGCATCTATTTACAGGCTACAGTAGCCTATTGAAAAGAGCTTGCTTTTTGAACGTGAAGTCCAAATACGTGAGTATTGGAGGCGTGAGTGTAGAGTGCTTGGAGCTAGTGAAACTAGGTTTCCTAACTAAATGAACTTGTGTACATTTCTTAACTTCCCTAAAGTTTGATCTCTCATCTATGTAATGTGCATAATATTAATATTTATATCATAGGGTAGTTTTGAGGATGAAATAAAATATCGGTGTAAAACACTTTGCCTGATGCCTAGCATATGATATGTGCTCAGTACATGTTAGCTGTTATTGTTCCTATTATTAAACTTTTTATTGGTTTTGTTTTCCACTTAATATTTAACATGTACTCATAATACCTCTTAAAAGAGGGGGGAAACACACTATCACCTTTATTACTATTACCTTTACTGCTTTCCATTAAACCCAGAGAGATCCTTGGCTTTTGGGAAAGTGCAGATCAGAAGAGCAGTTTATTTGTAGCTTTTATAAAAAAGCATCTCTGTAGATTCTTTGAGTGGTAGGAAGAAAAGAAAATTACTACATTTTTTAGGCATGATGGTGATTGTATTTCTTAGGAATGGATAGAAAGGTCTCATGAGTGTTAACTTGTGAAGGAACAAACCAGAGAAGTATGTCTGGTGTAGTCCAGGTATTCAGGGAGCAGATGAAGATGATGATTTGGGAGGCATTTGTCGATGTGCCCAGATTTACCAACTGGATGGAGGACGCACTGTGCAGAGTTGAGCCCAGACTGTGGAGCCAGAAAGGCCTGAATTAGCATCTTACCTCCACAGCTCATGTGGCTGGCAGCAAGTCATTTTAACCCATCTGAACCTTTTTTCTTATTTGTAAAGTAGGAGTGATAACAATAGCAGTACTTGTATCATGGCATAATATGAAGGTTAAGCGAACTAATAAATGTAAAACCATTGGTGGCAGTGTGGCACATGGAATCAGCAAATAAAACGTATAACTAGATATCTCACCAAACCTGCAACATAGTAGTTGCTCAATGAATATTAGCCACCTCTTTCTCCTCAACTGCTTTATATATTTTAATTTGTTTATGCAGATTTGAAGGAAAATATTTAAAACACTGGCTCTTACCTCTTATTTCTCAGTTTTTGGTCCCACAACTTGGTGTTTCATTCTCATGCCTAAATCCTTGCAAACTGTTTTCAGATTCTAACACCTGTATCCCTCCCTGCTACCAGGGCTAGAATGTAGGTTGTCTTTTACCCACATGACCTAAAAGACAGTTAGTGCTTTATTATCAGCCAGATGATTCAAGGAGTTGCAAAACAGATCTTAATGATATTTATATCAATCATTTATTCAACAAATACTTGAGTATCTGCAGTGTGTTGGGCTATGTTCTAGACGTTACATATAGAGAGCAGGATATAAGACAGACCAAATCCCTGCCATCATGGTGCTTATATTCCAGACATGGAAACAGTTGATTAAAAACAAAAAAACTTGTTATTTCAGTTATAAGCATTGTGAAGAAAAACAAAAGAAAATATAGGACTAGGAAATGATTGGTATGACCAGGAGGGTATTTTATAAAGGACAGTAGGATAAGACTTATTGAGGCATTGGCCTTTTTGAGCCAGAATCCGAATAAGGGGTTAGGGTAAGCCGTACAGAGCTCTGTGAGAACACTGTAGTTAGAGGGACCGCTGAGTGCTGAGTCCCTAAAAAAGGACTGAACTTGGTGTGTTTGAGGAACAGAGAGAAGGCTGTCCTGAGAGAGACACATGGTAAGATTAGGTCAGTACAGAGAGATCAGGTCTTGCACGGTTATGTGGACTCTGGTAAGGGTGTAGATTTAATTCTAAATGTTCTGGAAAACCATTGAAAGTTTATCCAACCATAGCAATGATAGGATAGTCACTACTGAGCACAGCGGTGATTATATTCCATTGATCAACCAATATGCATTTCTGTAGCATTTTCTGTATTTCCAGCAGTGGTGCAGTGGGTAGGGTTTGTGGGTATTGGTGAGTTCAGAAAGGTAGGATAGGAAATGCCTCTGTCCATAAGAAACTTAATATAGAAATGGGGAGATAATTCTATTATACATGGAATAATTCAAAACCAATGCTCTAAACTATAATATTATCTCTGAATACAAAAGAAGGTGATAAAAGGAAGAGGCCCCGTGTTTTGAAGAAACTTGGGAAAAATGTCTGGAAAGTTTGGAGGAACCAGGTATAGAGGGCATATAAGTCTCCCCGAGTAGATTAGACATAATAGGTCACCGGGAGCCATTATAAACTCCTGGACTGGGTATTTAGATGATCGATCTGGCAGTAGTGTGCTTTGGAAGAAGCGGGATTAAATACTCAGAGACTAGTTTGTGGATTGTATAATAAACTTGTTCACCAAAGCCTGGATAAAGCTGGTGGCTTCGGTGGCAGGTTGGATAGAGGAGACTGAAGAGAGGGAAATAAGTTTTAAAAATCCTAATGTTTGTACTTTGTGAAACTAGAAAGACGCCATTTCCATGAATGGAAATGGCATTATTGGAAAAAACGAGTCATTTTGGAGTAGAACAGTATGGGTCCTGTCTGTAGTGACGATAGGATATTTATTCAGGCGTGTCTGGTCGGTGCAGTTTAATAAAGCAAAAGGGTATCAGATGATATTTAACCAGAGGATTCAGGAGTGGCAAATGAAACTCAAGGAAGGTGATGACAATAGCAATAATGACTACTGTTATTCTGCTATTACTATTTCTTATTACTATCATCGTCATCACGTCACTATCATCTTTTAGGTTAGTGTCCATTTTCTTCACTACAGGGTAATTGTGCACCAGTGGTGCATAATAGGCAACTTAATCACAAGTTGAAATGAAGACATCTTCACCCGTCAAGATCAAATTATATCACCAGCTCTCCTTTATGGACCACCATGTCCCGTGCTCACCTGTAAAGAAGCAAAGACAAGAAGGGAAGTTGGCTGGGCCTGTCTTAGATGTATAATTCTACCTGCAGTTAACATGGTCCAATTAATGCCTTG
This sequence comes from Pseudorca crassidens, assembly GCF_039906515.1. Taxonomy (NCBI): domain Eukaryota; kingdom Metazoa; phylum Chordata; class Mammalia; order Artiodactyla; family Delphinidae; genus Pseudorca; species Pseudorca crassidens. Next base: position 35,425,552 of record NC_090304.1, on the reverse strand, counting down.
GACAATAATTCTGATTGATATGCCTTACTTTTAGAGTGGAAAGAGGAATGAGACATATAAAGAAAGCAATGGAGATCTCCTCCCTTCTTATAAAGTGAATTCAACGTATAAGTGGATAAAAATACCAAACTGGATTAGATGTGAGAGTTAGGTATGTGAGATAGAGATGGGAGTCATCCTGCTACAAGTATGTGAATAAGGATATAAGAAAGTGTACAGAGAAAGGTGCGTAAGGCCACGTCCTAGAGGAGAACCCCATATGAAGGCCTTGGGTTGTGGGGTAGCAGCAGCAGTAAATGTGGCAGTAAAATTAAGAGATTAAGATTAAGAGTAAAATTAAGAGACCATACAGAGGCTTTAGGAGAGTGAAGGTATGGAAAATTCCATTATATTTGACAAGAAGAGAGTCACTGGCAATCTTCCGAAGAGCAGAATCACTGCTGTCTCCGATAACAGGATTTAAAAAGAGATATTTTGATAGAAAGTTGGACAGTGGTTAGAATATGGAGGTTTTTGGCAGTCACACAGTTAGAAAGAATTGTAGAGAAACCTAAAAGGGACAGCAAGGTCAAATGAAAGACACTTTGTCCGCTCAAGTTGACTTTTAAGATGAGTAACATTTGAATGTTATACGGGAGAAGTGGGTTGAAGATGCTTAAGAGGCGGGCTTTATTGTGGGCAGGCAGGGTACAGGTGGAGGAGCTGGCTCTATGGGAGGGCTTGGAAAGGAATTGTAAGACAGGAAGGAATAGAGGATAGAGCCAGGGAGAGGGGTCTAGAGTGAAAGCCATGTATGCTTGCGGAGATCCACGCCTGGCAGTGCGCTAAAGCCAACTTTTCATTCGGTACGCTTTCTGCAGCACATTTTCCTTCCTCTGTCTTTCACAAACCACAGATACCAGTTCTACCTTATGTAAATAGAAATGTAAGGCTTTCCCTCTGGTGGGACCTTTGAAATATACTATCCACTTTATTGTTCTGTCACATTTCTCAGCACTTTGTTTTTCAAAGGTGTTTTGCTATGTGAGGATAGGGAGAGCCTGATGGCATTGTTAAGCAACTAAATCTGGGGTTGAAAGCTCTGCATGAGTGGCATTTAATTATTCCCTCAGTGCTTTTGGGGAGATCTCATAATTGCTCTCTCAGTCTCCCCATCTGCAAAACTGGTATAAAACCAGCTTTCTGGGCTTCCCTGGTGGCGCAGTGGTTGAGAGTCCGCCTGCCGATGCAGGGGACACGGGTTCGTGCCCTGGTCCGGAAGGATCCCGCGTGCTGCGGAGAGGCTGGGCCCGTGAGCCATGGCCGCTGAACGTGCGCATTCGGAGCCTGTGCTCCGCAACGGGAGAGGCCTGCATACCGCCAAAAAGAAAACAAACAAACAAAAAAACCAGCCTTCTTCTCCCTAGGGCATTGGAGGCTTACTAAGTTAATGTTTTATAAATCACCAAAAAGATTCTAAATGCAAGTGCTATCATTACCCACCTACCAGATATGATGGCACTCATAATGACACATGTATTACCTCATGTTCATTTCCTTGGCAATAGCCTGTGCATTTGTAAAGAGATTCTGCTTTCTCTGCCAGGGCATAAACAGAGGCAGACCGTCTGTCACCCAGAGACACATCGGCAAGAGAGTGAAAAGTGGATATATGGTTTGTTTTGACCTAAATTTTGTTTTGGGTGTAGTATGTGTTACTACTGTTGATTGGGTGTAGAGCCTGTTGTGAAATTTTCTCTTGAAAACAAAAGTCTGCCCCCCACCTTGCTGTAAAATATTGAAAAATAAAATGAGACATGAATGCTTCTTGGGACGTGTTGAGTTTGGGATGTCAACATAGGAAATTTGAAATTCAACTGTGAATAGGCAGGGTTTATCTCAATGAGTGCTCAGCAATGTTTAAAATCATATTCAAACAACAAAGTCGAAAAGGTTATGAATTGTAATTAGGAAGGTAGGATAGTTTCTGTTTGGAAGTGTGGCCGATGATGGGATCCTTCCTCTTTGCAACGCATCAGTGCAAGGAGGTCTCTTTGTGTGGTCTTGGGTCAGGGTCCTTGGATTACTAGGGATCCCAGCATGACGCTCATCATATTTTAGGAAATACTTGACTTTATTTATTTATTTATTTTTTCGGTATGTGGGCCTCTTACTGTTGCGGCCTCTCCCGTTGCGGGAGCACAGGCTCCGGACGCGCAGGCTCAGCGGCCATGGCTCACGGGCCCAGCAGCTCCGTGGCACGTGGGATCTTACCAGACCGGGGCACGAACCCGTGTCCCTTGCATCGGCAGGCGGACTCTCAACCACTGCGCCACCAGGGAAGCCCGGAAATACTTGACTTTATTTCAGTTAAGTTAACTAACGATGATACGGTTTGTCATGCACTGTCCTCATTGGAGTATTTCTGTAAGAAGCCAGAAATAATAGAAGAACAGAAGAACAGAAATAATAGAAGTCAGAAATACTGAGGGTTTGTGTTTCCAATGGAGGCTTAGCGAATTATCTCCTCTAGATAGTGCGGGGATAGCATGGATTGAATCACAACAGAACAAGTGCATCCTACCTCCAACCCCTAACATACTCTCTTAAGGTAGGGGACAGGACCTTCTTCAGGAAGTAACAGGTTGGTCCTTTTTCATACATTCTGTCGGTTGTTATTTTCTAAATGTGCCCTCATGACCATTGAAGCCTGAACTGGTACCATCAGTTCAGTCCCCATCTGGACTCAGGGGCATTGCACTTGCTGTTTCCTCTGCCTGGAATGTGCTTCCCTCTGACATCTGCCTGATTCACTTCCTCACTTCCTTCAGGCCTCTAACCAAAGCTTTATCTCAGCAAGGCTTCCCTGGCCACCTTTCAAAAATGTCAGTCCCTGGTGACACGTCCTTTTTCCCTTCTCCATTGTACTTTTCCTTCTTAGAGTGTATCACTATGCACCATGCACCACATATATCCACTATATATTTCACTCAGTTACCTTATTTATGGTCCGGTTCTCCCACTAGAATATAAGCTCCATGAGGGCAAGGATTTTTGTTGGTTTTTCTCACTGCTGTATACTAGTACCTAGAATAGTGTCTGGTATATAGTAGATACTTAAAAAATAATTGTTTACAGTGTAAGTGAGCAATAAATGTGACACCGAATAGTCTGTGTGCTGTGGTGGATACTACAGATGTATTCAGTTGCAAGTAGTAACAAAAAATCCATCTCAAAGTAGTCTAAGCCGTAAGGGGGATTTATTGATTCATGTACACATAAGTCCAGAGGTCAAGAAATTTTTTTAGACGAATTTTTATACTGTTTTTCCACTTAACATTTTTATTTATTTAATTATTTATGGCTGTGTTGGGTCTTCGTTTCTGTGCGAGGACTTTCTCTAGTTGCGGCAAGCGGGGGCCACTCTTCATCGCGGTGCGCGGGGCTCTCACTGTCGCGGCCTCTCTCGTTGCGGAGCACAGGCTCCAGACGCGCAGGCTCAGTAATTGTGGCTCACGGGCCCAGTTGCTCCGCGGCATGTGGGATCTTCCCAGACCAGGGCTCGAACCCGTGTCCCCTGCATTGGCAGGCAGACTCTTAACCACTGTGCCACCAGGGAAGCCCCAGAGGTCAAGCAATTTTGAGGGCTGGTTTGACACAGCAACACGGGGATGTCATCAAAGACCTGGTTCCTTTCCTTTCCTTTTCTTTTCCTTCTCTCTGCTCTGACTTCCCTGATTTCAACTTCACGCTAAGCCTCCTGGGATCTCATTATCTCATCCTGATTCCAAGATGGGTGCCAACAGCACACTTTCTTTCACATCTGAAGAGAGAGAGAGAAGGTTGTCTCTGAGAAACTCTATCCGAAGTGCTAGAAAGCCTCTTTCCCAGAAGCTCCGAGCTCACATGTCCACTCTTGCACCAAACACTGTGGCCGGTGATTAATTTAGCTTCAGTCACAGGCTCATCTCAAGAGCCTAGGTTGGACTTGCTGTTTCCCAAAGCTCCTGGTGTGTGTGTGTGTGTGTGTGTGTGTGTGTGTGTGTGTGTGTGTGTGTGTGTGTGTGTGTGTGTGTGTGTGTGTGTGTGTGTGTGTGTGTGTGTGTGGTGTGGGTACCCTAATGAAAATCAGGATATGCTTGATAGTAAAGTAAATGGATAAAGAGAAAAAACTACAAAGCTTTCAAAAACAGACAAGACGTTATTTCACAAAGCCTAGGTCTTCTGCAGGAATTAAATATAGAATTAGCTTCATGTGCTATATGCTATGAAGTGGGAACACAGATGTGAGGGTTTAATGAGACCACATGTATAAAGCACTTGGAACTTTTGGACACATTGGGGTTTAATAACTGCTGTTAAAAGTGCTTTTATTGTTATTTCAATACACAGAAACCTTGGGAAGGGTCTTTTGGCCATCACCAGCTTTGGACCAGAATTTAGCCACAGTGCTGAAAGTATGGTAGTGTTTGAACCTTATAAATCCAAGGAGGAATGATAAGGGAGGTGATTAAGGAAACAGAACAGTAGCTTAGAGCAGAGGGCAAATTCTCAGCACCTAGCAATGCAGAAAGCAGCAGTGCAAACACCATTTCGTGTCCCCTTCTCTGTCCTTTTTCTTTCTGTATCTCTCCAGTCACTCTTTAATAGAGCCATGACTCAAAGGTCAAATGCTCTGAAACCAGATTCCAGTCCTGTCTCTCTTTTCCATTCCTTCAAATGTTGCTGTCTGAGGATATCTGCTGGTCAGCAGAAGATGTCCTGTTAGGATGAGCCTTTCCATTCCTCTCAAGAAAAATACATTGATTGGTAATGGAATCTAGATGGTAGACAGTGGATTGTCTCACTCAACACCTGTTCAACCCCACAGAATGCCTTCCTGTTTTATGTTGGCTGGAATGCTAGAATCTGCATTTCCCCAATTCCCTTATTATCAGCTCCCAAGCATGGCAAAGTATGACTGAGGGTTGTCAAACAGGTGACGTCTTGGAGGCTTTGATCAGGAACTGAATTATGTGGGAAGAAAGAGAGTGATAGAGGTTTCCATCATGCTGGCTTAAATCATGGCAGAGACAATGGTGTCAGTTTCTAGCTTTTTCTGGAGCCTTTCTGATTTGACAACTTCCTGATCCTGGCAGAGTTGGAGTGGTTCTGTAAAGGTGGCAGCTCTCTAATGCTGTAACCTACTGATTGCAGCACAGGCAGCATCCTCATTTGTGTGGCAATTCTGTGGTGTGGTTTGGGGAATTGTTCCTGGAAGTTCAGTCTGGAGTCTATTTCTTCAGCCTTTTCCTTTTACTGCCTCCTTCTCACCTGGAACTGGATACAGTGAAAGAGCTTGGGTGCCGCTGACCCTAGAACCAGCATATCTTTCACTCTTGGACTGCCTGCCTCTGAATTGCTTGAAACGAGAGAGAAATAAACTTCAGTATTTAAGCCCTCAAAATCAAGCCACTGCTTTTTGTTGCTGAAGCCTAATCCTAACTGATACATAGGCCCCATGGCAAAGGAGCACAGTATGACATAAATAAAACTGTTCCCACGCATCTGGGAGCTAACGGTGGTTCCTTCGGGGTCCTGGGTTATGTGTAAGTAAAATGAGGTTGAGATATATACCAATGAACAGATATTTTCAAAAGGGCAGCGTGAGTGGGATGCAGGCAGAAGAGGAGCGTCTGGGTAAGGATGTTTTTTTTTAATTTAATTTAATTTTTTTAACATCCTAACGGGAGTATAATTGCTTTACAATGGTGTGTTAGTTTTTGCTGTATAACAAAGTGAATCAGCTATACATAAACATATATCTCCATATCTTCTCCCTCTTGCGTCTCCCACCCATCCTCCCTATCCCACCCCTCTAGGTGGTCACAAACCACTGAGCTGATCTCCCTGTGCTATGCGGCTGCTTCCCACTAGCTATCTATTTTATATTTGGCAGTGTATATATGTCCATGCAATTCTCTCAGTTCTTCCCAGCTTGCCCTTCCCCACCTCCATGTCCTCATCCATTCTCTACGTCTGCATCTTTATTCCTGTCCTGCCCCTAGGTTCATCAGAACCATTTTTTTGTTTGTTTAGATTCCATATATATGTGTTAGCATAAGGTATTTGTTTTGCTCTTTCTGACTTACTTCACTCTGTATGACAGACTCTAGGTCCATCCACATCACTACAAATAACTCAATTTCGTTTCTTTTTATGGCTGAGTAATATTCCATTGTATATATGTGCCACATCTTCTTTATCCATTCATCTGTTGATGGACACTTAGGTTGCTTCTATGTCCTGTCTATTGTAAATAGAGCTGCAGTGAACATTTTGGTACATGGCTCTTTTTCAATTATGGTTTTCTCAGGGTATATGCCCCGTAATGGGATTGCTGGGTCATATGGGAGTTCTATTTTTAGTTTTTTAAGGAACCTCCTTACTGTTCTCCATAGTGGCTGTATCAATTTACATTCCCACCAACAGTGCAAGAGGGTTCCCTTATCTCCACGCCCTCTCCAGCATTTATTGTTTGTAGATTTTTTGATGATGGCCCTTGTGCCTGGTGTGAGGTGATACCTCATTGTAGTTTTGATTTGCATTTCTCTAATGATTAGTGATGTTGAGCATCCTTTCATGTGTTTGTTGGCAATCTGTATACCTTCTTTGGAGAAATGTCTATTTAGGTCTTCTGCCCATTTTTGGATTGGGTTGTTTGTTTTTTGATATTGAGCTACATGAGCTGCTTGTAAATTTTGGAGGTTAATCCTTTGTCAGTTGCTTCATTTCCAAATATTTTCTCCCATTCTGAGGGTTGTCTTTTGGTCTTGTTTATGGTTTCCTTTGCTATGCAAAAGCTTTTAAGTTTCATTAGGTCTCATTTGCTTATTTTTGTTTTTATTTCCATTTCTATAGGAGGTGGGTCAAAAAGGATCTTGCTGTGATTTATGTCATAGAGTGTTCTGCCTATGTTTTCCTCTAAGAGTTTGATGATGTCTGGCCTTACATTTAGGTCCTTAATCCACTTTGAGTTTATTTTTGTGTATGGTGGTAGGGAGTGTTCTAATTTCATTCTATTATATGTAGCTCTCCACTTATTGAAGAGGCTGTCTTTCTCCATTGTATATTCTTGCCTCCTTTATCAAAAATAAAGTGACGATATATGCGTGGGTTTATCTCTGGGCTTTCTGTCCTGTTCCATTGATCTATATTTCTGTTTTTGTGCTAGTACCATACTGTCTTGGTGACTGTAGCTTTGTAGTATAGTCTGAAGTCTGGGAGCTTGATTTTTCTAGCTCCATTTTTCTTTCTCAAGATTGCTTTGGCTATTCGGGGTCTTTTGTGTTTCCATACAAATGGTGAAATATTTTGTTCTAGTTCTGTGAAAAATGCCATTGGTAGTTTGATAGGGATTTCATTGAATCTCTAGATTGCTTTGGGTAGTAGAGTCATTTTCACAATGTTGATTCTTCCAATCCAAGAACATGGTATATCTCTCCATCTATTTGTATCATCTTTAATTTCTTTCATCAGTGTCTTATAGTTTTCTGCATATAGGTCCTTTGTCTTCCTAGGTAGGTTTATTCCTAGGTATTTTATTCTTTTTGTTGCAGTGGTAAATGAGAGTGTTTCCTTAATTTCTCTTTCAGATTTTTCATCATTAGTGTATAGGAATGCAAGAGATTTCTGTGCATTAATTTTGTATCCTGCTCCTTTACCAAATTCATTGATTAGCTCTAGTCGTTTTCTGGTGGGATCTTTAGGATTATATATGTATAGTATCATGTCATCTGCAAACAGTGACAGTTTTATTTCTTCTTTTCTGATTTGGATTTATTTTATTTCACTTTCTTCTCTGATTGCCGTGGCTAGGAATTCCAAAAGTATGTTGAATAATAGTGGGGAGAGTTGACATCCCTGTATTGTTTCTCATCTTAGAGGAAATGCTTTCAGTTTTTCACCACTGAGAATGTTGTTTGCTGTGGGTTTGTCATATATGGCCTTTATTATGTTGAGGTAAGTTCCCTCTATGCCTATTTTCTAGATGGTTTTTATCATAAATGGCTGTTGAATTTTGTCAAAAGCTTTTTCTGCATCTATTGAGATGATCATATAGATTTTTCTCCTTCAGTTTGTTAATATGGTTTATCACATTGATTGATTTGTGTATATTGAATAATCCTTGCATTCCTGGGGTAAACCCCACTTGATCATGGTGTATGATCCTTTTAATGTGTTTTTAGATTCTGTTTGCTAGTATTTTGTTGAGGATTTTTGCATCTATGTTCATCTGTGTTATTGGCCTGTAGTTTTCTTTCGTTGTGACATCTTTGTTTGGTTTTGATATCAGGGTGATGGTGGTCTCATAGAATGAGTTTGGGAGTGTTCCTCCCTCTGCTATATTTTGGAAGAGTTTGAGAAGGATACATGTTGGCTCTTCCCTAAATGTTTGATAGAATTCTCCTGTGAAGACATCTGGTCCTGGGCTTTTGTTTGTTGGAAGATTTTTAATCACAGTTTCAATTTCAGTGCTTGTGATTGGTCTGTTTATCTTTTCTATTTCTTCCTGGTTTAGTCTTGGAAGGTTGTGCTTTTCTAAGAATTTGTCCATTTCTTCCAGGTTGTCCATTTTATTGGCATAGAGTTGCTTGTAGTAATCTCTCATGATCTTTTGTATTTCTGCAGTGTCAGTTGTTACTTCTCCTTTTTCATTTCTAATTCAATTGATTTGAGGCTTCTCCCTTTTTTTCTTGATGAGTCTGGCTAATGGTTTATCAATTTTGTTTATCTTCTCAAAGAACCAGCTTTTAGTTTTGTTGATCTTTGCTATTGTTTCCTTCATTTCTTTTTCATTTATTTCTGACCTGATCTTTATGATTTCCTTCCTTTTGCTAACTTTGGGGTGTTTTTGTTCCTCTTTCTCTAATTGCTTTAGGTGTAAGTTTCGGTTGTTTATTTGAGATGTTTCTAGTTTCTCGTGGTAGGATTGTATTGCTCTAAACTTCTCTCCTGGCACTGCTTTTGCTGCATCCCATAGGTTTTGGGTCATCATTTTTTCATTGTCATTTGTTTCTTAGGTATTTTTTGATTTCCTCTTTGATTTCTTCAGTGATCTCTTGGTTATTTAGTAGTGTATTGTTTAGCCTCCACTTGTTTGTATTTTTCACAGATTTTTTTCCTGTAACTGATATCTAGTCTCTTAGCGTTGTGGTTGGGAAAGATACTTGATATGATTTCATTTTTCTTAAATTTACCAAGGCTTGATTTGTGACCCAAGTTATGATCTATCCTGGAGAATGTTCCATGAGCACTTGGGGAGAAAGTGTATTCTGTTGTTTTTGGATGGAATGTCCAATAAATATCAATTAAGTCCATCTTGTTTAATGTATCATTTAAAGCTTGTGTTTCCTTATTTAGTTTCATTTTGGATGATCTGTCCATTGGTGAAAGTGGGGTGTTAAAGTCCCCTACCATGATTGTGTTACTGTCGATTTCTCCTTTTATGGCTGTTAGCATTTGCCTTATGTATTGAGGTGCTCCTATGTTCGGTGAATGAATATTTACAATTGTTATATCTTCTTCTTGGATTGATCCCTTGATTATTATGTAGTGTCCTTCTTTGTCTCTTGTAATAGTCTTTATTTTAAAGTCTATTTTATCTGATATGAGAATTGGTACTCCAGCTTTCTTTTGATTTCCATTTGCATGGAATATCTTTTTCCATCCCCTCATTTTCAGTCTGTATGTGTCCCTAGGTCTGAAGTGGGTCTCTTGTAGACAGCATATATATGGGTCTTGTTTTTGTATCCGTTCAGCCAGTCTACATCTTTTGGTTGGAGCATTTAATCCATTTACATTTAAGGTAGTTATTGATATGTATGTTCCTATTACTATTAATTGTTTTGGTTTTGTTATTGTAGGTCTTTTCCTTCTCTTGTGTTTCCTGCCTAGAGAAGTTCCTTTAGCTTTTGTTGTGCAGCTGGTTTGGTGGTACTGAAATCACTTAGTTTTTGCTTGTCTGTAAAGGTTTTAATTTCTCCATCAAATCTGAATGAGATCCTTGCTGGGTAGAGTATTCTTGGTTGTAGGTTTTTCCCTTTCATCACTTTAAATACATCCTGGCACTCCCTTCAGGCTTGCAGGGTTTCTCCTGAAAGTTCAGCTGTTAACCTTATGGGGATTCCCTTGTATGTTATTTGCTGTTTTTCCCTTGCTGCTTTTAGTAGTTTTTACTGTGTATTTAATTTTTGTTAGTTTGATTAATATGTGTCTTGGCATGTTTCTCCTTGGATTTATCCTGTATGGGACTCTCTGTGCTTCCTGGACTTGATGGACTATTTCCTTTTCATATTAGGGAAGTTTTCATCTATAATCTCTTCAAATATTTTCTCAGACCCTTTCTTTTTCTCTTCTTCTTCTGGGACCCCTATAATTCGAATGTTGGTGCGTTTAATGTTGTCCCAGAGGTCTCTGAGACTGTCCTCAGTTCTTTTCATTCTTTTTTCTTTATTCTGCTCTGCGGTAGCTATTTCCACTATTTTATCTTCCAGGTCACTTATCCGTTCTTCTGCCTCAGTTATTCTGCTATTGATTCCTTCTAGAGAATTTTTAATTTCATTTATTGTGTTGTTCATTATTGTTGGTTTGGTGTTTAGTTCTTCTAGGTCCTTGTTAAATGTTTTTTGTATTTTCTCCATTCTGTTTCCACGATTTTGGATCATCTTTACTATCATTACTCTGAATTCTTTTTCAGGTAGACTGCCTATATCCTCTTCATTTGTTAGCTCTGGTGTATTTTTACCTTGCTCCTTCATCTGCTGTGTGTTTCTCTGTCTTATCATTTTGCTGAACTTACTTTTTTTGGGGTCTCCTTTTCGCAGGCTGCAGGTTTGTAGTTCCTATTGTTTTTGGTGTCTGCCCCCAGTGGGTAAGGTTGGTTCAGTGGGTTGTGTAGGCTTCTGGTGGAGGGGACTGGTGCCTGTGTTCTGGTGGATGAGGCTGCATTTTGTGTTTCTGGTGCGCAGGAGCGCATCCAGTAGAGTGTTTTGCGGTGTCTATGACCTTACTATGATTTTAGGCAGACTCTCTGCTAACGGGTGGAGTTGTGTTCCTGTCTTGTTAGTTGTTTGGCTTAGGGTGTCCAGCACTGTAGCTTGCTGGACGTTTAGTAGAGCTGGGTCTTAGCCTTAAGATGGAGATCTCTGGGAGAGCTTTCACCGTTTGATATTATGTGGAGCCGGGAGGTCTCTGGTGGACCAGTGTCCTGAACTTGGCTCTCCCACTTCAGATGCACAGGCCTAACACCCAGCTGGAGCACCGAGACCCTGTCAGCCACATGGCTCAGAAGAAAAGGGCAAAAATAAGAAAAGTGTTAAAAGCAAAGCTATACAGACAAAATCACACAAAGAAGCATACACACTCATAAAAAGAGAAAAAGGAAGAAAAAATCTCTATATATTAAAAAGGAGAGAGCAACCAAATCAATAAGCAAATCTACCAATGATAATAAACTGTAAATACTAAACTAAGATAAACATAAAACCAGAAATAAATTAGATGCAGAAAGCAAACCTGAAGTGTGCAGTTGCTCCCAAAGTCCACCTCCTCGATTTGGGATGATTCGTTGTCTATTCATGTATTCCACAGATGCAGCAGGTACATCAAGTTGACTGTGGAGATTTAATCTGCAGCTCCTGAGGCTGCTGGGAGAGATTTCCGTTTCTCTTCTTCTCACAGCTCCCGGGGTTCAGCTTTGGATTTGGCCCCGCCTCTGCGTGTAGGTCGCCTGAGAGCGTCTGTTCTTTGCTCAGACAGGACAGGGTTAAAGTAGCAGCTGATTCAGGGGCTCTGGCTCACTCAGGCCGGGGAGAGGGAGGGGCATGGAATGCGGGGCGAGCCTGCGGCGGCAGAGGCCGCCGTGACGTTGCACCAGCCTGAGGCGTGCCGTGCGTTCTTCCGGGGAAGTTGTCCCTGAATCAGTGGACGCTGGCAGTGGAGGGCTGCACAGGCTCCCGGGAGGGGAGGTGTGGATCGTGACCTGTGCTCGCACACAGGCTTCTTAGTGGCGGCAGCCGAAGCCTTAGCGTCCCATGCCCGTCTTTGGGGTCCGCGTTAATAGCCGCAGCTCGCGCCCGTGTCTGGAGCTCGTTTAGGCGGTGCTCTGAATCCCCTCTCCTCATGCACTCTGAAACAATGGTCTGTTGCCTCTTCGGCAGGTCCAGACTTTTCCCCAGACTCCCTCTTGGCTAGCCGTGGTGCACTAACCCCTTCAGGCTGTGTTCACGCAGCCAGTCCCAGCCCTCTCCCTGGGATCCGACCTAAGCCTGAGCCTGAGCCTGAGCCCCCAGCCCCGCCCGCCCCGTCGGGTGAGCAGACAAGCCTCTCGGGCTGGTGAGTGCCGGTCGGCACCGATCCTCTGTGCGGGAATGTCTCCGCTCTGCCCTCCGCACCCCTGTTGCTGTGCTCTCCTCCGTGGTTCCGGAGCTTTCCCCCACCCGCCACTGCCACCCGCAGTCTCCGCCCACGAAGGGGCTTCCTAGTGTGTGGAAACCTTTTCTCCTTCACAGCTCCCTCCCACTGGTGCAGGTCCCGTCCCTATTCTTTTGTCTCTGTTTATTCTTTTTTCTTTTGCCCTACCCAGGTACGTGGGAAGTTTCTTGCGTTTTGAGAAGTCTGAGGTCTTCTGCCAGCATTCAGTAGGTGTTCTGTAGGAGTTGTTTCACATGTAGATGTATTTCTGATGTATTTGTGGGGAGGAAGGTGATCTCCATATCTTACTCCTGTGCCATCTTGAAGGTTTCCTGGGTAAGGATTTATAGAATGGCTGTAGGCATGTGTTTCCAGTCCAAACTCTCCCTTTATTCTCTTACCAGTTGCCTTCTTGAGTCTGTATTTGGCCAGTAAGTGCCACAGTTGATGATTACTTTTCCCTGATTCACTGGAGCTTGAGGACAGTTTTGGTTAAACGTTGTGTAGCAGGGCAGAACTTTTTATTATCTTAATAGCTGGCCAGAGAATTCCTCTTAGAGAGGGATTTTTGCTTAGGAAAATAATTCAATGAACTCAGTGGCTAGAATTGAGAAGACGGAAGGGATAGTTAGAGTAATCGACTGTGGAAGTAAAACAACGTGTAGAGTTGATGGAAATGAGAAAGGAGATTGGAGGGGAGAGAATAGCCAATGATATGATGGGAAGTTGGGACATGATGTGAGGTGAAATGGCTAGCAGAAAATTCTCAGTAGTGGCGTGGACAGAGGACTTGTAAGACCAAGGACATGTCATGTTCGGTGTGTTAAGTCTGCATCACTGGGATGTAAGGTACTCCTGTTAAAAAGTAAATAAATATATCTGATTTTACAAACACATATTGAGAGAGTGCTTTTCCTTCCATTCTTTCCCTCTTTATTTCCTTCTTTCAAAAATTAAGGGAAGAGCTGAAGGTTTTTTTAATTATTTATTTATGACTGCGTTGGGTCTTTGTTGCTGTGCGCGGGCTTTCTCTAATTGCGGCAGGCGGGGGCTACTGTTTGTTTCAGTGCGCGGGCCTCTAATTGCGGTGGCTTCTTTTGTTGCGGAGCATGGGCTCTAGGCACATGGACTTCAGTAGTTGTGGCTCGCGGGCTCTAGAGAGCAGGCTCAGTAGTTGTGGTGCACGGGCTTAGTTGTTCCGCGGAATGTGGGATCTTCCTGGACCAGAGATCGAACCCGTGTCCCCTGCATTGGCAGGCGGATTCTTTTTTTTTTTTTTTTTTTGTGGTATGTGGGCCTCTCACTGTTGTGGCCTCTCCCGTTGCGGAGCACAGGCTCTGGATGCGCAGGCTCAGCGGCCATGGCTCACGGGCCCAGCCGCTCCGCGGCATGTGGGATCTTCCCGGACCGGGGCACGAACCCGTGTCCCCTGCATCGGCAGGCGGACTGTCAACTGCGCCACCAGGGAAGCCCCAGGAGCTGAGTTTGACATCTAAATTTATTTCATAGGAAAAGAAAATGGCACACTTCACACAGTAAAACTATCCATAGGATAATGAATTCATTCAGATTGTGTGCCTCAATCCCACCCTGTTGGGATTTGCTTAAATCTAACATAAGCCTTTGGATTTCTACAGTTGTGTACTAGGGGTGTGGACCAATCTGAAAGGTTGAGGAAACCCAAGCTATAATTAGGTGATGTTTCTTTCCAAGGAGCTCTCTGTTTGTAGACAGGTTGTTCATTATAAAGTCACAAGGAGGCTGAAATATCCATCAGTATTTCAACATAAAGCAGAAGGTGAGTGTTGGAAAGATTAAAAAAGATGAGGGTCTGTTGACCACGTGAAAGAAGGCTGTGTCAAAACCAGTGTAAGGACAGAGAGCAAGGAGATGGACCATGGTGCCACCAGTAGCAGAAAGTGGGGAAAAGGAAGGTAAATAAGCGATAGACTCCGAAAAGCAGGAAAGGGGTAGGTGTCAAGTCTGGATTGAGAGGAAGAGTACACGTCACATCTCAAAACGGTATCTGAGGGTAAGTGAGAAAGGGAAGGACAGTGGGGAGCTGAGGGGCATTATGGGAGTGAGTTGAAGGAATGGACATATCTGTAAGTGAGTCAGCTCCACACAGGCAGAGCAGTATAGCTGATTTGCAGGAAACCTCAGGTGGGCCATGTGATGGGCCCAGGGAATTTTGCAAGGGAAGATAAAGGGAACATCTTGGGATAAGCTCCTGCGAAATGGAGGTTAGAAGTAAACTACTGTTTTTTCTTGAATGTTTAATCTAAGGAGAGTTGTATTATGATCAAGTCAGGTAATCTGAGACACGTGAAATCTGCATTCATGCTCACATCCCTGCATCTGCTGGCTGCAGTGTTGGAGGCTACAACTGAGAAAATAAGATCTTACCAAACAGCGTGAGGGGAGCTTTAGGTTTTCAGATTTGTCAAATTATCTATCTATGTATCTATCTATCTGTCTATCTGTCTATCCGTCTATCTATGTATCTATCTATCTGAGGTAGAAAGACAGAATGAATACAGGTTTTATTTGTTAGCATTAGCATCCTCTCTCTTAGGCTGTAGTTTTCCTTCCTACTCTGTCACTGGGGTCTTATTCCCAGGGGAAGACTCCTAGGTACAAGGAGAAGTGGGCATTTCACCCCAGAAGTCTTCTGCTTTTAGTGTGTCTGTTTCAGGAGCAGATGGGAAGTGAAGGTAGCAGTCACAGCAGGTGGAAGGCGCATATGCCCATTTCAAGACCTAACCTTGATCCAAAGGCTGAGAGAGAGTCCCTGAAGAATTGGCTTGAATAGAATGCTAAGTAGGAAAAGGAGTTTCAGTAACAGAACATGCTGTAATTAGAGAGCAAGGGAGAAAAAGACTGACAAGCCCCAAACCCCAGTGGTGAGGTAGAGATTCCCTTGACAAAGAAGCCCCTAAAATGCTAGTCTGTAGTGCCCTTCATCTCAGACTCTGGAATCAGACAGACCTGATAGGAATGCCTACTCCATCACTTACTGGCATGTACCTTTGGGCAAATCGTTTTAATTTGTCTCCTCAGTCGCAGAGCTTAAAGAATAATAATACCTGCCATATACGGTTTTTATGATTATTAAATGAGTATATGTAAAGCACTTGAAAAAAAGCTGGGTACAGAGTAAGTGCTGTATAGTTATGTGTTTTATCATCCTCTTCCTCGTCATCTCTTATGTGCCAGGTACAGAGGGCAGTGCTTAATCTGGAATATCTAATGCTCATAACAATTCTATGAATAGGTGTTATCCCTATTTTTCAAGTGAAGAAACTGAGACTGAGAGAAATTAAGTAATTTGTTAAGTAGTACGTGTTGGAATTGGGTTTTAAACCTAGACAAGCTGGATCTAGAGCCCCAGTGCTTAACTTCAGAAAGTGGTCAGGTGCTCAGCACACACTTACGGCTCCGCACGTAGTTCCTACTACCATCATTTGAGATGGAATTGGTCGGGTGGAGAGAAAGAGTTAATCCAAGCAATTAAGATAGAAAGGTGGGCGTTGGTAATACTAATCAGATGTCAGATACAGAAGAGAAATGTCAAAATTAATGTTTGGATACTCAGTTTGACAGTGCTGCTCTTATCTCTTTATCCAATTATGTCAGATACAATTCAAGAGCCAATCAACTTGGTCTTGACCAGGTGTTTTAGATTTGTTTGAGTAGGACAGACCTAGTACAAAGATGGCTGTCGGGCTTCTTCAGCCTTGGTGGTGGATGTTGCCCTCTACAATGTGCCTTGGAGCCAATGTCAGGATCAGGGTGGTGGGCCAGATGTACCAGGAGTCAGATGTAAGTCAATTCTTATTTTACAACATTGAATTTCAAGGGTGAAGGGATTTCCTTTTACAACATGAGAGGTTAGCCTCTGTTTCTTCTCTCCTCCTTTTTATGTCCCTTCCCCCACTCTATCTCCAGAGTTTAGCCCAGGGCCTAAAACAAAGTAAGTTCACAGAAAGTATTTGTTGACAGACTGAATACCCTCAGAGTGATTGTGCTTCTGCCCCTCTTGGGCTATGTAAGCTCTTCCGTTGCCTTTCGGTTTCATTCTACTCATTTGTAAAATGGGGGTAATAATGCTTATCATCAAAGGTGGTAAGTATTAAATTATATAATTTATATAAAATTCTTTTGTGTACTGTCTTATACGCAGAAGGTGCTGATAGATACGAGTTTCCTTTCCTGTTCTAGCAATTAGGGTCTGCCAGAAGAAAACAAAAGAATTCATCCCAGATGGTTCAGAAAGAGACTGATTGATGGGGTTACTTACAGAGACCTTGGTGGGGTTAAGGGTATATGAAAGCAAGGTGACACACTCGGCCTTTGCCGTCCTTAGGTCTGAGGATAGCAGAGGCAAGAGAGAGCCAGAATTGTGGGTCTGGGGCTGCCATTGAGGGCTGTCGCTATGGAGGCATGAAGGAACTAGGAAGAATTACTCCTACCCTCTCAGCTCCTGTCCTCCACCTGGAAGGCAGCCAACAGAGAGCATGCGGACGACAGCACAGGGCAGAGAAGGATGAGAATAGGTGTGGCTGTGAGTTGGGTGGGTGGAAAATGGAGAGCTACCAGTATGCATACCAACAGTAAAGAAAGATAATAGGGAGAAAAATACAACTCCCTTTTAATTCTAGAAAAGCATCATTTCCTGCTTCATGGTACCCAGAGATCCCGATGCACTGGGCTTCTAAAAGCAGCGCTGAAGGAATTTACTTAGAATACCTTTTACTTAGAGCAGCAGTAGTTCTGTGGGACTTCAATAGCTGAGATTTGGAAAAAAATGTTTTCCATGCTTAAACGAATGTGGGAAATGCTGAGTTGAACAAAATTAAACAGATTCACTCACTGAAATCTTTCTCAGAGCCTGTGCTTAACTAAGGAGCATTTTGAATCTGTCTGTGGGAGATGGAATGTAGAGCATTCCCCAAACCTGTCTTCTTGGAGTACTTCATGGATAAATACTCCTTGGAAATATACCAAAGGAAATTCTCATCTAGGAGTTTTTTTCAGCTGTCGACTGAAAAAAAATGCACCACGTGAGAGTTGTGAGTTAAGTTTTATTTGAGGAAAAATGAGGACTGTAGCCCGGGAGGCAGCATTTCAGATAGCTCTGAGGAACTGCTCCGAAGAGGTAGGGGGAAGGCCAGCATTATATGTGATTTTAGTGAAGTGCGGGTGTGTGCAACCAAACACACACTTGGGCAGAGTGCTGCCAGGTACAAGGAACAGATGTCATCGTTAATGATTTTAGTGCCTTTCTAGATATGAGGAGATGCAAGATCTGGGCTCATAACCTTTTCTCCTGAAAATATTTAACTATTCCTAAAGACCCGTTCTGCCAGCTTTTCCCAGAGCACAGAGTGCGTCATTCTTGATCTCAGCCCTGACCTCCTTTCAGGGGGTGTTGAAGGTCAGCGACTACAGTGGCTGGGGACCTAATCCTTGTAGAGGCAGATGGCAAGTGCCAATTTTTAGTTGGCATGGCCTAGGGGAAAGTCACGACCCTCTTCTCTCTGCTTCTCAGATGCAAGCTGGGGCCCAGACTTCCTGAGTCAGAATCCTCAGTTTCCATACTTGGATCAGCATATGGTTTTAAATGCCTTTGTGTGCTCTATCCTTTCCATTTCTCTGATCCCTTAGAAAGGTAGTTGCCTTGGATTAGTTCGGCATTAGCAGGAGTATCCTGATGGAGAGATGAGCTGTACAGGTAGCGGTCTTCAAGCGAAGGCTTCTGTTGGCAAGGATTTATCCCTATTGGGCGTCCTCAGGGCAAGCCGGCTGTGTCCGCTTTCTCAGTATTATGTGAGAAGCATCTTAAGTGTGTATGACACCAAGAGATACAAAAAGGGCTGGACACCATCTCTGTCGCCAAGGAACTCAAAATCTCATTGTGAAGGCATATAAACACGTAAACTGCTCAGAAAAGAATTCCGTATCGCCCTTGACCCAATGCCAGAACCCACTGTGGAACCAAAGGGGTGTTCCGTAGTTGGTTGTGGCTGCGCATGTGAAGAAAGCAAGCTTCTCAGAGGTTGAGCAGTCCCCCCTGGACCTCACAGGTGGTGGGATTTTAATAGGTGGATGGGGAGGACTGGTGGGTGTGGGGGAGGGGAGACAAACCCGGAGAGAGAGGTAATTTCAGGCAGAAGAAGCTGCGAGAATGGGAATAGCAGGGGTTTAGCAGGTAAAGCCTGTCTTCCTTTGGGTGATAGATTCATGGAAGGCGAGGACCAGGCTCTGACTGTTCTCCTTCTGAAGCCAAACTGACTGCTCTTGGTGGATTTCACTTAAGCGGGCTTTCAGAGGCTTCCTTCAATCGGTTCCTTGAATTGCTTATGAACAGCAGCGGGTTCAACTTCTCCCTGTGGGCTCGTGGTGTAGCTTTCACCCACTGAAAGTTAATTAGAGGACGCAAAGCCCCACACAGCTCTCACACTGGATCCTCTGTAAGGAGCCAGCAAATTGGGCTAGGGACCAGGGTGAATTTCACTCGAGGTATTTTCTTTCTGCAGAGAAATTGCCAAAACTGAAGGCTTGTGAAGTCTCCAAATTTGAACAGCAAGTTTTCCTTTTTAAAATTCTTCTGTGTGATAGAACCTTCTGATAAGATTTCCTTAATAGTGTGTTAGCTTAGGGGCCACACTGCAGTCCTGGAACATAAATCCTGCACGTGGAGAAATAAAGACTCATTGATCCTTTGTGTATCTGTTTGGTTCTGTTACTTCTTTTCCGTCCCCTCTCTTTCTCACACCGGCCACAGCATACAGAAAAGAGTACCAGGGAAAATCATGAGACCTTTGTGCCAGTTTTTACTCTTTGCCTTAGGTTCTACTTAGGAAGGGAGACTTTTTATGCTTTAGTGGTTAAGAGCACTGGCTTTGTCATCCCATGGACCTGAGTTTGCCCCATTGGTGACCTGGCTGTTAAGGAGTTTTCAGTTCACGGCTTAGTATTAGATGCATCGCTTCCCACTATAGCAGGTAGGTTTATATTTCCTGTCTTAGATTTCCTAAAACCTAAAAAAAACAGTCCTGCTCTTCATTCACTCATTTGTTTTTTCATTTAGTCAGATATTTATTGAGCACCTACTATGTGCCAGGATGTGGACAAGATGCAGTGAGTTCCTATGATGAGTTTGTTCTAGGCGATGGGAGGAGACAGGTAAATAGGTTCATTTGGTTACTGCGTATATGACAACTTCAGGTAGGGATAACGGCAACATTAAGTTAAAAACTACCGGCTAGTGATACGTGCAATGAAGAGAACAAAATAGGGTAAAGCTGGCCGGTGACTAGGGTTGGGGGAAGGGCCATGTTAGATCGGGTGGGCAGGGAAGGGCTCTCAGAGGAGGTCGCTTTGAGCTGAAGAACTGGAAAGAACCAGCCATGCAAAGACGTGAGAGGAGAGTATTTCAGGCAGAGGGTAGGGCAGTTGCAAAGGCACTGTGGCTGTGGGAGTGAGTTTCTCTGGAGCATAGTGAGGCCCAGCAGTGGGTGCTCAGGTTGGAGACAGGCTGCAGGACCCCTTTGAACTAAAAGCAGGAAAGCTGGTGGTCAGCAGAAATGGGTGGTCCACATGCTATCGCGGGCTGGCCACGCCTTGCTCTCATCAAGCCATGGCTGCACAGTTGTCAAGCATACAGCAACTCTTACCCAAAATGCAGCCAAGAAAGGGGCTTCCCAGACTGGCGTGGGCGCAGAGGGGCTGCAGACTCTGACCTGGTGACTGGCACAGCTTTCTGTTTTGTGTTTTGGTTCAGTTTTAAGGTTTTAGGCTGGAAAGCTGGAAAGCTGCCACTCAGAGGGTCCCCTGCCCCTGTTCTCAGTGATCTCCCCCAGTTGCTGAGGGGCTGGGAGAGGGGAAGGTAACAGGGAGGCAGTGGGGGTGGGTAAGCCCCAGCTGTTGCCTTTGCCACACTGATTAGGATGGGCCTCCCTTGTGGCCTGGGCAGTAGGATGCTGAGATGCAAGTACACTTGGATGAGTGGAAGACATCATTCTCCACCTTGGCTACATATTTGAAGCATCTGAAGTGGGTGTGTTTTCAAATGCTGTGGCTCAGAACTCCACCTTCTCACCCAAACATTTCTAATCGAATTGGTCTAGGGTGAGACTTGGACTTAGGTATTTTTCCCAGAGCCCCCAGGTGGGACACCACGTGGCCTGGCCACACAGTCAGGCTGTGGACCTATGGTCTAGAGTGATAAACATTCTGCTTTGTTTGTTGTTATTTCTTTGCTTCTTTTTCCTAAGACATTTCTCCATGTCTTTGACTTGAGAACCAGGGTCCTTTACCAAGTTCCGAACACCTGCTCCTCAGAAAGTAGAGTGCAGGTAGCAACCTGAAAACAGGTGTGTGTGTGGTATGAGTGGCGTAAGTTCATGCACATATATGTATATGGTGTGAGGATGTGTATGCAGTACGTGTATAAGGCGTATGTGGTGTGTGTGTGTGGTCTGTGGGTTATGTGTGGCATGAACAGTGTGTGTGTGGTGTGTATGTGTGTGTATGTTGCATTTGTGTGCTCTGTGTGGTGTGTGTGTGTGTAATATGGAGGGTGTGTGTGTGGTACATGTCGATGGAGTGTGCCTGGTACATGTGGTGTGGGTCTGATGTGTGTGTTGTGGATGTATGGTGTGAGTGATGTGTGTGTGATTCTGTTTTCATGCTGTGTGTTGATGGTGCATGTGACGTGTGAATTTCAAGTGGATCTTCCATCACATGTGGTGACGTTGGTTAAATTCTTTGCCTCTCTTGGTCTCAATTTCCACATCTGAAATGTGGACTGTCCATAGTATCTCTGCCTCATATGCTTGCTTTAAGGATTAAGTGACATAATGCATATAAAATCCCTTTAGCATGGTGCCTAGCACAGAGTAAGCTCTCACTAAAAGTTATATGATGGAGATGAAGTTTTGATGAATTTCCTTAACCTTTCTGAGTCCTACTTTCTATCAGTTAAATGGGAATAACTATGACAAATAGTGTTATGGCAAAAATCAAATGAGTTAATATCCTCAAACATCTGTTCCGAGTTAAAGTGCTATACAGAGGTAGGTGTGTCTGTAAGTCTCACTTTATTGAAACATCTTCCTACGTTTGTTAGGTCTGGCTGATTTCTTTGTTCAAAATAAGTAGAGGTCTGTTGTCTCTTCCTGATCTTGACCTTAAGATTGGTTGACATCATAGAAGTAGGTATGGACCCCACTGCTCCCTAAAGGTGAAGCGCTTGGGGTATCAGAGTGTTTAGACCACTCCTGAAGAAGGTGGGCAGATCTACTTCTAATGCCCTGCTGTACCTTGTCACAGTTCTGTATGTTTTCTAGCAAAGGAAGTTTGGCAGTGGAGGGGGGCTGATAGGATTTTGTTTGCACAAAGCATTTGTTGTCTAGCAATGGTAGCATCAGTGTGATTGAGAGAATTTATACTTTTAATCTATTTCCTGATCCCAATTCTCCCCTTATCAACCTTCATCTCTGCCTATTGCTCCCAGTGTAGCCATTTGACAGGTGGTATGTTTTTGCTTGACAGTGATTAACGTTCCAACCCCGTTGTTCAAAACGAAGTGCATGCTAAATGTCGAACCAGCAAAGCTGCCTGTAATTTTGGCTGAGAGACATCGTTTCAAATATGTTTGTGAAAAACTCAGTCTGCATTTGTTTTCTTGTCAGAAAGGTCCTGGGCAGCTTGGGGGTTGGAGGAGGGAAAGGACAAAAGTGGGGCTTGTGATAATACTGACCTTGATCAGCCACTAGAATACTGTGGACTCTTAGATATAATGTTATTAGCATTTTCATTTTATGAAGTCTCAGACATTTATTTGTGCAATTGACAATTGTGAAGATGGTCCTTAAAATGAGAATTCTTTCAAATGAATTTCTTTTTAATTAAACAAAAATATGCAAACAAGAAATTATAGGGCTTTTTTTTTTCCTTCCAGGAATGAGCATGAGAATGAAATATTTCAGGCACAGGATACTTCATATCTCTGTGTTCTTTTTTTGTCTCTTCCCTTGGGCTTTTACTTAATTATATCCTGAGTGGTTTTTGTGATTTGGCGTCAACCGCTTCTGTGTCTTTCTGCATTTACATAGACTTTCTCACAGAAAAGTCTGATCTCGGTTCAGATGTGTTTTCTGTAATTGTCATTTATGTCACCTCTTAGAACCTCAGAATGACCTTTCTAAATTATTTTTTCTGAAATTCATGACATGCCTCCTTCCTGTTGCTGCAGATCGCACATAGACGGTTGGGACTTTTTATGTTCCCCATAACCTTCTTAGAGAAGATGAATTTCAGTCCAGACATTTAAAATACAATTGTATTTTTATCAGGTGTTTTACACATCATAAAATTGCTAGTGTGTTAAATAGTCGTTTTCGATTTAGCCAGACGAACCATTCATTAAACCCATCTGAGGTCTACAGACAAGCTCTCAAAAATGAGAAGCTCGGTTTGGGGCTTTGGGTCTGAGTTGTTAATGGTGTGTGTGTTGTCTGTTGTGTGTGTGTGTGAGGGAGAGAGAGAGAGAGAGCGAGCGAGCGAGCGCATTATTGTATCAAAGTAGCTGGGAATAACCTAAGATTTGTTTTGGTGGGAGTGGGTAGAACAGACTTGTAGGTATATACATTTCATTAACTAGCTATTGAGCACTTGTGATATACCGGGCGTACATACTAGTACTTGGGATACAGCCGTGAACAAGACAGTTCATCTTAAATAGGGCTTTTGGGATCTGGAACTTAAGGGAAAAGAAAGGAAATATCACTTATTTAAGGCCTAGAACGTGCCTGCTACCTTGCAAGACAATTTAATACATTTTATCACCTTATTGATCATAATTATAAATAGTAAGTCAGTGAGGTCGTGTTATCCTTATTTTACCGGTGAGGCAAATTGAAGCTCAGAGGTTAATGTCAATTGCCCAAGGTTATTCCACTAATAGGAGGCGGATCTAGAATTACCTGACTCCAAAGTCTCTATGTTAGCACGCCGTGCTATTTCTCTTTAGAAGTTGAGAAAGCATTTTTACCGCATAGAAATCCTACTTTCAAACTCCAGAGACAGCCATTGATTTATCAAGTCTTTTTTACCAGGATTGAGAACCATGCTAGGGGCAGCATTAAAGTGTTCAAGTGTGACAAAACTCATGGCTCTTCTATCTTCCCATTTAGGGGACAAGATGCAAAGAGCTGTGAAAATGGGATTAGATTGCCCGAGTAATAAGCCGTATGGCTCTGTAGCTTATGCTGAAAGGTTTGATTGTTCTGAGCCCTCTTGTGGGTAAAATGTTAGTCTTCTTTAAAGACCACTGAGTGAACTGCTACCTCTCCTGACCAGGGGAGGGGGAATGGATTATTTTCAAGACCCTGTTTCTAGATCAGCTGAAATCATCAGTGATCAAAAATAATGCATGCATTGCAGAGAATATTTTCTCACCCTGGGGAATGGTAACATTGAATCTGGGTAGAAAGATGATTGGTCCAGGACTTGACATGGCCGGGGAAATCTATCTTTGCAGCCACCTTTTAAAAGCAAAACTGAACTGTGAAATCCAATTCAATTCAATCCATCCAGCATTTAGTGACTGATTATTATCTGCAGAGTTTATGCTAAGTTTTGAGGATACAGAGATAAGTGAGCCACAGTTTCTTCCCTTAAGGAACACATGTCCAGTGGGTGGGGCATACATGTAAAACTATAGATACTCTTCCAAGGAGATCAGGGCAAAAATATAAAGGTGTACATATTTCTTACAGCACTTCTTTTCCTCTATCTGACTTATTTCACTTAGCATAACCCCCTCCAAGTCCATCAGTGGTGCTGTAAATGGCAAGATTTCATTCTTTTTATGGCTGAGGAGTGTATGATATCAATTATATGTGGAATCTTTAAAAAATACAGCAAACTAATGACTACAACAAAAAGAAGCAGACTCACAGGTATAGAGAACAAACTAGTGGTTACCAGTGGGGAGAGAGGAAGGGGGAGGGGCAAAATGGGGGGGGAGTAAGAGGTACAAACTATTAGGTATAAAATAAGCTACAAGGATATATTGTACAACGTGGGGAATATTGCCAATTTTTATACTAACTATAAATGGAGTAGAACCTTTAAAATTTGTGAATCATTATATTGTACACCTGTAACATGTAATACTGTACGTCAACTATACTTCAATAAAAAAATAATATATACGTTTCTTAAGTAGTCAAGAGGAGGGGGAGATTAATACAGAGGGAGAGAAGGAACTGAAGAAAGGCTTCCTGGAGGGAGGAGAATATGTAACCTTCCTGGAGGGGAGGATTTTGTAGGATGACAAGAAATAAACCACACAGTTATAGGACATGTGAGAAGGTGTTTCAAGCAGTGGAGACAAAATTTGAAATGGCCATCTTTAAGAATTAGGTTTGGGAAATGTGTTAGTGCATAAATGTGAGAGAGGGAGGTGAGGAGGGTAGATGATGAAAGTTAACACAGGCCATGTTATAAAGAACACTGTATTGTAAGGTATAGTATTTATAGGTCTGGGTTGTAAGCAGTTGGTCTATGGGTGTCTTGTGGGTGAGGTTAGGGGCAGAAAACTCATGTGAAAGTGTCTTGCGTTATTTCAGGTAAGAGGAAGTGGCCTGAATTAAGGCAGTGAGGTTTGAGAGGCAGATTTAGCCTAAGGTACAAGTGGCAGTTCCAGGAGATTGTTGCGAGTTGGGAGTGTGTGAGTGAAAAGTCAGCAGAGAATGATGTTCAGGTTCTGACTCGGGACTGGGTGGATGATGGTGCTACTAGCAGAGAAAGGCATCTGGGAAAATGAGAGTTTGGGAATGGGCATGGTGGAGATCATTTATTCAATTTGGACAGGCCGGATGAAGGGAATTTCAGAAACCCTTACGGAAATGACTAGGGGCTGGGTAAGTGGGTTGTCTGGAACTCTAAATCACTGGACATGGAGAGTTTTGCGGAGTGTTGTCAAGACAAGGGTGGCATTTTAAAATGTGTCAATACATGAACTTACCTTTGGAGAGAGCACAGAACAGAACTCTAGGAAAACCAGCATTTTAGGAACTTAAGAAAGAGGAGAACATAGCTAAGAAAACTGAGAAGTAGTTAAGAGGAAGGAGAAACACCAGGAAAGTGTTGTCCTTGAAATGAAGGAGGTAGGAGTTTTAAGGAGAGAACAGGAGACTGAGAGGTCAAGTTACATGGTTGTAAATTGCCCCTTGAGTTAACATGTAGGAGTGCATTGTGACCCTTGCCGGGAAGTGCCGGGGACAGGGGCAGAAGCCAGAGGGCTATATATTAAAAGGTGAATGAGTGATCAGGAAGTGAAGACAGTGAGTGTAAATCAATTTTTCAAAGAGCTTTGGTGGAAGGTAATGAGAAAATGGATGGTAGCAAGAGAGGGCTATGGGATAAGGGAGGAGAGGCTGAGGTTGATGAGATGGGGAGAGACTTGAGCATACCTTTAGATGAAAGCAAGTTTTCGGTAACAATCCAGAGGCTGAAGAGAGAGGACATACTTGAATAGCACGTAGACAAACAAGCCCGCATAGAGAGAGCAGTGTTGAATAGAACAGGATTCTTCACCCTGGGAGTCAGTAGGGAAGGAGGAATTATGGGTATTCCCGAGACATGGAACTTCATAGTTGGGACATAGGGCAGGAGACTGAGGGAATTGACAGCTCCTGATCACAAATTAACGGGGCACGTTGGAACTGAGGGCATCTGCTGAGTTTAAAAGAGAGTGAAGATTTAAAGAGAGTGAGAAAGTGACTGAAGATGTGGGGAAGGGAGTGTCCCAGAAGGAAGTTAAAAAATTAATTTGAAGTGTGGAAGATCCACATGGAATTGGAAAGAAGAAATTTTCAGCAAAGCCCATCAGAGGACGTGATCTTTCTTCAGCCATGCTCAGCTGTCTTTCAGGGACAGAAGTCTGACTGTAGGGCTGAACACTGGCTGGGGATACGGGAGTGTGTTAGTGGGAGAGACAGGAGCTCAAGTGATGGACTATGGAACTTCCCTAGGATAAACATCAGAAAACAAGGGAAAATAGGGGTAGCACCAGGGTTCACAGTTTAAAGAGCAGGTGTATTAAGAGTAGGAAAGTTGGAGATCTGGAAGGAGAGGAAGTTATGATTAGGGATCAGGGTGTTAAGAGTTTAAGATTCCTGATATGGGTCACTTCAAGGTCACTGGATAACCCAAGAGGTGATTATGAGAGGGAGACACTGAAGTGGAAAGGAGGTAGAAGTTTGATTTGAAGAAATCCAAAGCTTTGAAAATAGAGTGGTCACTGGTCACCCACATGGACATTGAAATCATTGAGGATAACACCAAGAGTTGGGGTAAAAGCACTGGGGAAGCCTTTAATACACACCAAATTAAAAAAAAAAACCCAACCTCTCTAAAATATTTGCCTTTGACCGCTATTATACTTGTCCTTGCTGACTCATTCCATCTAAATATCTCTACAGTATTTCATTTTCCTCTTCACATAAATAGACCATGTAGTATTAGATATATCTTTTTGTAATGGAAAATTATACAAGCATATTACAATAAGCATTGTGTATGAATGCAAGCATTTGATATTTGTTGAATAAATTAAAGTGTTTATCATCAACTTCTTGCATCTTGAGAATGACACACTGGAAGTTGACACAGGACATGCATTTGTGTTTATGTTTTTGGTACAGTGGTTCTTGCTGAGACATGACAAACCAACCTGTCTCTGGCTCAAATGAAAACTGCAATCTTAAATTGATTATATATGTTGGTTGTTCAATTTTGAATTCAAGTTTCTGATGTCCTTGCTCTTTAATAACATTTTTTCTTCTTTGAGAAGCAATATGATACAGTAGTTTAGAGCATCATCTCTGGAATTAGGCTTCTGGGATACAAACCCTACCTGCAACCCCTTACTAGCTTTATGTCCTTGGACAATTACTGTAACCTCTCTGTGCCTCAGTTTCTTTACTTTTAAAATGAGTATAACAGTAGTCCTACAACATAGTATAGTTGTAAGGATTAAATAAGGATTCAGTGAGGTGTGAGGATTAAATTAGTACTTAAAGCAGTACCTGGCCATCCTATATGAGTTTTGCCTGTTATTATTTTCCAACTATATGTTCTATAAATGCCTAATCACTTGAATACTAGATATGATTCTGCCAC
The DNA here is from genome assembly GCF_039906515.1 of Pseudorca crassidens. NCBI lineage: Eukaryota > Metazoa > Chordata > Mammalia > Artiodactyla > Delphinidae > Pseudorca > Pseudorca crassidens. The sequence continues at coordinate 35,397,922 of NC_090304.1, read as the reverse complement.
CTTGACATTCCATATTTTTACCTTGGTTCTTTGTCTCATGGGATGTCTTAGGTCCTCATAGTAGATGAACTCATCTTTATAGTAAGTGAACATGTTCTGCTATGACATAGTTTTCGTCTGTATTTGGAAAATATTTTTTCAGTCTTCATATCATATCTGTATTTCATTCAGACTTCCTAATGAGTATGATAGGATTGTGTGGGCAGGCAGTTATTGGTTTAGATGTGGTTATTAAATTCAGATTTATTTATTAAATAGTAAAAAAAATCTTACCTTTTTACCAAGGTGTGTTTTTTATTCTTCCAGAAAGATTTGTGTTTTCATGTTTCCATGTTGTTCAGAAACCAGGCATCCTGTGTTTTCTCAATCTGGACATATGGTAGTAACATTATTGACAGAAATGGTGGAATTGAGAGGTTCCTTGCCTTGTCCAAGGTCATATAATGATTGGTATGCTTTTTTGTACTCAACATAGCATTCAGAATGCTTCTGGTTTGGCTTTCATCTCATGCCTCGGTTCGATCCTGGCTCTCTCCCAACATTATTAAAGCTGGATTCTAGTTTCTCTGCCCGTCCCCATCTCAGTAACTTATCCATTACTCTGGATCCTCTAGAACTGAGCCCCTGATTTATTTGTATCAGTCACTCTAAGTCCTTAGGGTGTGAACCCCTTTGTTCATAGACCGTCTTCCCTGAAGCCACTTACTTCGACACAGCATTATACATCCTTCTCAGTTCTCCATTGGTGTTAACTTAGTAGGCTTGACTGTGATTAATTTAAGCAGAAAATAAATGTTTTGGAAAGATCTGAGAGTAGGTAGATGGGAGATATAAACCGAGGGAGGAAATGCACATGCACGATCTTGCTTTAGGAATGGCCTGACTAAAATGCCCTGGATGGTGCTACTGCACTTGAACACTGCAGCTGTGTGTCTGGTTTTTCCAACCCTGGACACTCAGCATCATGCCACTGAAGTCTCACATCTAAAGTCCTACTGCAGTATATAAGTCTAATTAGCCAAAGCCTTTGATTCACTTCCCAAGAGCCAGAGGCCCTGAGAGAGGGCATCTCTGCTGAAGTCGCACCTCCGTGCTCTAGTTATCCAGGTGTGGGGAGGGGAATCACCCATCCTCTTTGGCATCTATCGTGCTAGGTGGGACTCTGCCTCCAGCCAATCTTTAGGTAACTGCCAAAATTTTAGTTGCTGGACAGTTAAGCAAAAAAGTTCAGCACACCGCCATTTGTTCTCCCGTTGCTTGTAACAACATCCATATCCCTCCTACTTGAGCCACTGCTGAGTCCAGTTTTCCCACTCAGATCATCTGCTCCATGGTCAACTCTCAGGATTGGATGAGGTCCCAAGACCTAATAACCAGAACACAATTATTCCTAATGGTTTTAGCAGTCTCCGCAGACACCTCTTGTCCTGCTAGTTAATTTGTATGTTACCTAACAAACAAGGATATTCTTTTTTTTTCCAAAGAAAACTGCATTTGGATTTTATTAAGTATAAGCACATTTATCTCTTCAAAGAATACAAAGAATGCATATGGAAGTCTACCCTCCCCTTATTAAATGAGGACAGGTAAAAACTTCAGCGGGTAATTTAAAGTATCAGAAACTGCAGTATTGTGCCGTGTGGGAAACACTGAGCATCCTCAGCTGGGAACTATTTTCTATTCATGGTTTGAGGACATATTTCTCAGCTAATATTTCTTTAGATCCTGGGTGTTGTTTGAAATGTCTATTTGTAAATATCATCTGACATGATATTTAATAATTATCATGATAATTTGATAATTAATCTCTAGGTTAATTATTCAGAATGGGAAGGAGTTTTTATTTTAAATCACTTTTCAGTGTGTGGTATGTTTTGATTTTATCATGTGCCCTTTTCTTCCTGAGTAGCAGTTAAAGGGTGACAGGGTTTTGTTAGCTACACTAGACTCTAGAATCCATTATCAAGTTGTATTTTTCTGTTACTCTGCAACTGGCACTTATACGTGTGTGTGTGTAATCATAACATTTGAAGTCTCCTTATTCTTTTGTTTAAAGGCAACAAATGGAGCTTTCAGGGAAAGTAATTTATTTATGAATACTTTAGCAAGTTTTGAGCAATGGGTGTTTTATTTCAAGGCAAAAGAAACTAGACTAATAGTGTGTTTTCATGGAAACAAAGGAGACTTATACATTCTGAAGAATTTATTACCCGATTCGTGCTCTGTTTTAGCTCTGCTACAAATGGAAAGGTCATCTTCTTTTCCCTGCAGGTATTACTGCAGTCTCTTTGGGAATAAGTTCCTTTTATCCTAACATACTGATTTTAAATAACGTATCCAATTTAAATGTGTATAATTTTCATGGATTTGCTGTTTTAACTATGATTTTAGCCTCCTGCTATGCTTCACACATAGACACAGACACACACATTGGTAATTACTAGTAGCATTTTTCCAACCCAGGTGCAATCAGTTTTAAAACTACATTTTACTTAATCTACTGTACCCAAAATATTATAATTTCATCATGTAATTAACGTAGAATTATTAGCAAGGTATTTTATGTTCATTCTTTCCCGCTAAGTCTGAAATCCCGTTTGTAATTTACACTTGCAGCACATCTCAATTTGGAAGAGTCACATTTGGCTGCATATTGGACAGTGTGACTCTAAGATGTTAAACGTCTCTCTCCAGGCTTGCCTCTGGGAAGAGAATCTTTATCTCACAATTAGGTCAGATTTTTTTCTTATTTGGTTTTGTCTTCTTTTTCTGCCTTAGTGTGAGCTGAGTGGAGAGGAGGTGGGGCTGGCTGGAGCAGGGTTTGGGTGTGAGATGCCTCTCGGAATAAGTGAGAGAAATGAGGAGGCCGGGAATCTAGTGGGGATGACTAGATTATTGTACCTCAAGATGTAAGTATATTCCAGTGGGGTCTTACGGGTTGGTTGGGTTATATTTGAGTAGTGTAGTGTGTTCGTATATATATCTTTTCTAGACACAGCCAAGTTTTAAGATTCTGGATATTTTAAGATTCTGGATATGGAAAAAAGCATGAAGCTATGCCCCCAAGAATGCATTACTTGGGATTAGTTTCTAAATGAAGTTGGTAGAGCCTGACCTTCAAGATCTCAAGCCTGTTCGACGTCACAGAATCACTGGGGGCCAGTCTTATGCAGAAACAGTGCCGAGCCAAAGACTGCTTATGTATTTGCAACCTTTTGAGTATTGTAGACAATAGCCACTAGTTTAGGAATTGGTGCAATATGTACTTTTTGTCTCTATAGTTGTTTGTTTTAAATAATTCAATTCAGCAATTTCATTGAGACTTAAAGATACAGAAAGACATAAATCACATCTACTATGTACCCAAGATGTTTATAGTCTAGAAAGGGAGACACGTCATACTGCGGGAGTACAGTAATAGAAATTGGTATGATTTAAAGTGGTTGTACTGAGAAAGAGATTAAACCTGCCTAGGGAACAATGAGACTTTACTGAGCTAATGGTACTGGTTCCTAGTTTTGAAGAAGACCAGGTACCTGAGAGATGGGAAAAGGTAGTCCAAGTAGAGGAGTCAGGTGGCAAATGGAAGGGAAATTTCGAGTCAGCTGGTATCAAAGGGGTGTGTCAATGTCAAAAAGGAGTGGACGGCAAAGAAGAGAGGAAGACAGAAGGATTCAGGTTACAACGGGCCTTACCCACTGTGCCTGGAGCTTCAACTTCATCCTGTAGAGTTTCGTTTAAAACAGAGTCTTTGACAGTCTTGCTGAGGATGGGTGGAGAAAAGGCTATCTAGAGACAGATGGTTTTAAAGCTTTGGGGATTGTCTGGGTGGAGGACAGTGGTGGTCAAAAGTAAATCAATGGTAGTGAAGATGAGTTTGTGAGCTACTATTTAAAAGGTAGACATTTTGGACTGGGTGGCTGTTATAGACTGAATTCTGTACCCCTAAAATTCATAGGTTGAAGCTCTAACCCTCAGTGTGACTATGTTTGGAGATGGGGCCTTTAAGGAGGTAATTAAGGTTAAATGAAGTCGTAATGATGGAACCCTAATCTCATAGGACTAGTGTTCTTAAAAGAAAAGGAAGAGATACCAGGAGTGCTGGTACAAAGAGAAAAGGCCCTGGAGGACACAGACGGACGGTGGCTGTCTGCAAGCCAAGGAGAGATGCCCTCCAGAGAAACTAAACTAGCAAGTACTTTGATCTTGGACTTCCAGCCTCCAGGATTGTAAGAAAATAAGTTTCTGTTATTTAAGCCATGCAGTCTGTGGTACTTTGTTATGGCAGTCTTACCAGACTAATACAGTGGCTGATTTCAAGTTGATGTAAATAGTAAATAGTTTTCATTTATGGGCTTTTTCATTATTTTCTCTGCCCTGTACTTCATAAGAGGCCTGAGAAACAGGGTTGCTTAAATACCTTGTGGAATTTAAGAGAACAAGGTGGCTAAAGTCGAAGAGTTAATTGAATACTAGCATGACTGTGTGAGTCTCAGAATTCTACACACATTACTACTCAGCCTCCACAAGCTAATCTGAGGTTTGAATGCCCAATTCAGGTACCTAGATAACTGTGGGAATATTTGTTTCTCCGTCAACCTGATTAGCAAAAGTCACCTGCATTGGCCAAGGCCTGTTTTTGCCTGTTATGCTGCATGCACTTAATACCACACTTTTTATCTCTCATCCAAAATGCCCCCACTTGTCCCACTTCTGAAAGAAACCGTGGTACAATATAAATGCATTAGTCATTTTGGCTTTTAAAAATAGTCACCTCCTAGAGTAATGGAAATATAAACAAAGATAAACAAATGGGACCAAATGAAACTTAAAAGCTTTTGCCCAGAAAAGGAAACTATAAACAAGACGAAAAGACAACCCTCAGATTGGGAGAAAATATTTGTAAACAAATCAACGAACAAAGGATTCATCTCCAAAATATATAAACAGCTCATGCAGCTCCATATTAAAAAAACAAACAACCCAATCAAAAAATGGGCAGAAGACCTAAATAGACATTTCTCCAAAGAAGATATACAGATTGCCAACAAACACATGAAAGAATGCTCAACATCATTAATCATTAGAGAAATGCAAATCAAAACTACAATGAGATATCACCTCACATCGGTTAGAATGGGTATGATCAGAAAATCTACAAACAACAAATGCTGCAGAGGGTGTGGAGAAAACCCTCTTGGACTCTTGGTGGGAATGTAAATTGATAGAGTCATTATGGAGAACAGTATGAAGGTTCCTTAAAAAACTAAAAATAGAATTACCATATGACCCAGCAATCCCACTACTGGGCATATACCCAGAGAAAACCATAATTCAAAAAGACACACACACCCCAATGTTCATTGCAGCTCTATTTACAATAGCCAGGTCATGGAAGCAACCTAAATGCCCACCAGCACGAATGGATAAAGAAGATGTGGTACATATATACAATAAAATATTACTCAACCCTAAAAAGGAACAAAATTGGGTCATTTGTAGAGATGTGGATGGACCTAGAGACTGTCATACAGGGTGAAGTAAGTCAGAAAGAGAAAAACGAATATCGTATGTTAACGCATATATGTAGACTCTAGAAAAATGGTGCAGATGAACTGGTTTGCAAGGCAGAAATAGAGACGCAGATGTAGACAACAAACGTATGGACACTAAGGGGGAAAAGCGGGGGGTGGGGTTGTGGTGGTGGTGGGATGAACTGGGAGATTGGGATTGACATGTATACGCTGATATGTATAAAATAGATAAACTAATAAGAACCTGCTGTATAAATAAAACAAAATTCAAAAAAAATAGAGTAAGGTCAAAGAAAATACAATTCTTCTTCAGAGCATTCAGAATCTTCTGCTGTGGTGCATTCTCATCAAGAGGATGGAAGGAAAACTAAAATCTTGTAGTTTGTACCTCATTTTAAAAAGCTTTATACTATTTCCATCACAAAACCACTTAATAGGATGAAAATGGAATCATAGGTGTGTGGAATCATACCTACATCTTATTACTTGGTGCTTCTCTGCATGATTTCATTTTTAGCAAACATTTCTCACTGGGAATCTTTTATTTTCTTCTTATTTCTATTCAACTCAATTATTTTGTCAATGACATTCCTTCTCATAGAGCCTTGATTATTTCAAACAAGTTACCATCAAAGTTATTTTGACCATAAGTGTGTGGATTTATTTTGGGGCTTTCTATACTATTCCATTGATCTATGTATCTGTTTTTGAGCCAGTACTAAAAATAGGACTACCATATATGACCCAGCAGTTCCACTCCTGGGTATTTATGCAAAAAACTCAAAAAACAAAAACACTAATTCAAAAAGATACATGCACCCCAGTGTTCATAGCAGCATTATTTAAAATAGCCCAGGTCTGAAAGCAACCTAAGTGTCCATCAACAGATGAATGAATAAAGAAGATGTGATATACACACACACACACACACACACACACACACACACACACACACAGGAATACTACTCAGTCATAAAAAAGGATGAAATTTTGCTATTTGCAACAACATGGATGGATTTGGAGGATATTATGCTGAGTGAAGTAAATCAGACAGAGAAAGACAAATACTGTATGATACCACTTATACGTGGAATCTAAAAAATACATCAAACTGGTGAATGAAACCAAAATAAACAGACTCACAGATATAGAGAACAGTGGTTACCAGTGGTGAGAAGGAAGGGCGCAGGGGCAAGATAGGAGTAGGGATTAACAGGTAGAAACTACTGTGTGCAAAATAAATAAGCTACAAGGATATATTGTACAACATGGGGAATATAGCCAGTATTTTATAATAACTATAAATAGAATTAACCTTTAAAAATTGTGAATCACTATGTTGTATACCTGAAACTTAAATAATATTGTACATTAACTCTTACCTCAATGAAAAATGTTCTTTTGATTTGTATCATCCTATAGATAAAGCAAGTCTAACTATTTGTGTTGAGTAATTGTTACTAACTTTCAAAGGTTGACTTCAGAAAGCATTACTGTACTTTCCAGCTAATTATTGGTGCTATTATCAGAGGCAGTAGTTATCTGCCCCTGTAGTGATCTTCACTTTAGTTGCCTATGTGCAGGCTATGGTTTTCTGTTTCTCATTCCAAACTGCTGAGGTCTATGGCCTGGGATATGTCCATTCCTTAGACTAATAGCAGGAATTTCATTGCCTTGGTGATCTCGTGTAGTCCAACTTCTTTTTCTTTCTTTCTTTTTTTTTTTTTAATAAATCTATTTATTTTTTATTTATTTTTGGCTGCATTGGGTCTTTGTTGCTGTGCGTGGACTTTCTCTAGTTGCAGTGAGCGGGGGCCACTTTTTCATTGTGGTACGCGGGCTTCTCATTGCGGTGGCTTCTCTTGTTGCAGAGCACGGGTTCTAGGCACACGGGCTCAGTAGTTGTGGCTCACGGGCTCTAGAGGACAGGCTCAGTAGTTGTGGTGCAGGGGCTTAGATGCTCAGCGGCATGTGGGATCTTCCCAGACCAGGGATCGAACCCGTGTCCCCTGAACTGGCAGGCAGATTCTTAACAACTGTACCACCATGGACGTCCCCCAACTTCTTTAAATAGTTTTTTTTATATGCTGATGATGTCAAAATGTATATCTCCAGTCTTGAACTCTCTCTTGGGATGTAATCTTCTAAATCCAAGAGCCAAGTTGACAGTTCTGCCTAAGTATCTAATAAACATTTCAGACTTATCTTGTCCGTAGTGAGCTCTTGAATTCTCCCTCCCCTAAAAACATCTTTTTTCTCCAGTCTTTCCTGTTTCTATGAATACTACCCTAATCCATCCAGGAGCTGAAGCGAAAACTTTTGATAAAATGAAAGAAAAAGAAAGGGAGAAGGATGTGGCCATCTAAAACAAATAATAAATTTACAGATGAAGGAATAAATATATTAGTTGGCCACTGAATATAAAATTTGGAATCCTCTTATTAACAGAAAATAATTTTTAGAGTAGTTTAAAAAACAAAAGTGTTAAGAAATTATTTCTGTTTCAAGCTTAAAAGTCTTCAAGAACTTCTCTTGTCCATAGGATAAAATTGAAGTACCTTACATTGTATATTAATTAGGGATTTTTTATATTGAGTAGTAGGAAACCAAATTGGCTTAAACAATGGAAGAAACATTGACTCAAGCAACTGAAAAGTCCGGACATAGGACTAATTTTGAGAGAGGCTTGACGCAGTGAATCAATGGTATGATTTCTTCCCAAATACCAAGAACACAAAATTTAAGGTATTGTTAGAAACGAGGGAGTGGCTTGATCATAAGGTTGGCACTTGACAAATACTCACTACAGCTGCCCTTGAAGATACTATGCATCCTTTCCTGCCTCTGACCTTGTGGGGTACCAGTATTCTCCCTTGCTCAGTATTACCCAGTTATGTTGATTTTCTTTTTATTCCTTGGTCACACTGAGCTCTTTCTTGCTTCAGGGCATTTGCACTAGCTATTCTCTCTGCCTGGAAGTTGCTTCCCTCAACACTTTGGCTCCCTTTCCTTCAGATCCTAGCTTAAAATCATCCTCTTAAAATATTCTTCTTTTGACCACATACCGAGAATAGACTAAATGCTACCTTCTCCCCACACCCACACCCCACCTTAGTTACTCTACATCATCCTATTTATTTCCTTTATCATAGTCATCAAAATCTGTAATGGTCTAGTTCACATACTTGCTTACTTAATATTTATTGTCTATTTCCTCATTATATTTTAAACTCTATGGAGAGAAAGGTCATATCATTCTTATTCCATGCTACATCCTTAGCATGAAGAAAAATGTCTAAGAACACAATTGCTGTTTAATGTTTATGAAGTAATAAAGGAATAGGTTCCTAAAGCCATAAAAATCTCTGCGCTGGAAGGAAATTAAAAGGTCATCTCTGACAAAAGGCCATCCAATCTCTGTGTTAATAATCCTGGTGCCATGGAATTTACTATCTCCTCAGGCATTTCATTCCAACTTTGGTTGTCTCTGACCATTAGAATGCTCTTCCTTTTTAAACTGAGTTAAAATATATCATCTGACCCAGATATGCTGAAGCTAGTTCTACTCCTTGGAGTCCAATTTGTATATGATATTCTTTCAAGCTGTTGAATATAACTGCCACCTCCTTCTCCCTTCCTGTGTCTTGTTTTCTTTAAAGTTAGATTTCCCTAATTTTTTCATCCATTTCTTATCTAACAAGGTTTTGATTTTCTTTACCATCCTAGTGACTCATCCATTAACATGTTCTAGTTTGTCTATTTAACTGTGCTCCGCGATACCCACAGTATTATTCATTGTCCATTGAGAGGAACCTTTCCCTGCCTTGTTTTATTGATAGATGCTGTAATTCTCTTAAATCCACCTGAAGTCTCTGAGCTACTGATTCTAGTTGAACCTATGGGCAATTAAATCTCCTAAGTATTTTTCCTCAAATGCTGCTGTCAAACCTCATGGCCATCAACTTGTAAAATTATGCATATTTTTCAGTGACTCATCTTCCTTTTCATTGAAACAGGCAGAGGATTGTTTCCTGAGGAAGGTTTTGCAAGGTCAAGTGGTTGTTCAGGCACTTGCATTGGTTAAACTCCTAAGTCCTGATGGAAGACTTTATTGCTGCCTTCTTCCCACACGTTTGTCAGAGCCTATGATTCAGTTCTCTACTGGTGATGCAGTATATCTGCTCTCTGAATTCTGATGAGAGATAAAACCTTGATACTACTATTATATAATTCTTATCAAAAACTCAGGATTGCCTGAATGATAGTCCATCATTCCCAGTGCTCTAAATTATACCTTTTAATCTTGCCAACTCATTGGAGCAATGTCTATTGGGACCTTGGTGCTTATTTTTTCCCTTTATAAAACCACTTCTTTCAAGTGGTGTTTGGGCTTTTGCCTTATTGAAGGATGTAATAGGGAACAACTGAGAGAAATTTGTTGTTGTTTTTGTTGTAGGGATATTGTTAAGGATGTTGCTTAAGGTACTTTACCGAGGACTCACCGTTTTTATTATGAAGATCTAAGAGCGAATTTTTTCTCATGTTTCAGTATCAAAATGAAGAAGCTCTAAAGCTCCCTTGAAAGAATGACTTGTGCTTTTTTAAAAATTTAATTTAATTATATTTATTTGTTTTTATTGAAGTATAGTTGATTTACAATGTTGTGTTAGTTTCAGGTGTACAGATTCAGATATATGTATTCAGATACATGTATAGCTGAATGATTCAGATATATGTACATTCTTTTTCAGATTCTGTTCCATTATAGGTTATTACAAAGTATATAGTTCCCTGTGCTATACAGTAGGTCCTTGTTCATTATATATTTTATATATAATAGTGTGTATATGTTAATCCCAAATTCCTAATTTTTCTGAAGAATGGCTTGTTCTTATTTTAGGATGTTGTGTATCTTGTAACTGTCTACGTTCTTCCTTTCATTTGACTGTTAGGAAGCTTAGAGCTACCTTTTGGCTCACACATAATAACTCTGCAGGACTGTCTTGTAGGCATTTCTGTTGCTGATATTACTGTTGATTTGGCTATTATGATGGCAATATTCCTTTTCACATTAAAATATGAGATTTGGTTTATAATTTTCTATTATATAATGCATTATGCTAATTGAAGTTTTACTCTGCATGAAGTCTTTTCCATCTCCTTTATTCTAGTAACTTTGGTGAACCCCTCCCTTACTCCATTTGGGTCGCATCGGGACAGTCAATCTTAATTCCTTGGTCACTTTTTGGCACAGAGGTAGTCATGTGACCAGTCTGACCGTCAGACACATGGGCGGGCATTTGATGCAAGCTAGGCCAATTAGAATAAACCCAAGTCTTCTCTGTTGAAGACGCTGGGAAAATTTCATGTCCTTTTGCTTCATAACTGCAAGGATGTGGGCTTAGAACCACTGGTGGCCATATTTCCTTCCCCATGGCACTCTCCTGCATCATTTGTCTATGAGAATTAGGTTGATATGCAATTAGAAACAGAGGCAAAAATGAGAGAGACACACACACAAAGACAGACAGAGAGACCGAGAACACCTTAAGGACATAATTTGAAATCCAGCTAGGACTGAAGGCAGACACACCCTTACATGTCACAATTTTACGCAACAAAAGAAAAATCCTATTTTTTTCTCCAAACAAATTGGATCTGGTTTTGGTCATATTTACCTAATATATAATATTGTCTATTTGTTTGTTTGTTTATATATTTATTTATGCTGCGTGGCTTGTGGGAGCTTAGTTCCCTGACCAGGGATTGAACCCATGCCCTCGGCAGTGAAAATGTGGAGTCCTAACTACTGGACCTCCAGGGAGTTCCCATAATATTGTCTTTTTAATTTACTTTATGTATGTTTATAAGATCCCTTGGACTTCCCTGGTGGTGCAGTGGTTAAGAATGTGCCTGCCAATGCAGGGGACATGGGTTCAAGCCCTGGTCCGGGAAGATCCCACATGCCGCGCGGAGCGACTATGCCTCTGCGCCACAACTATTGAGCTTGTGCTCTAGAGCCCGCGAGCCACAAGTACTGAGCCAGCGTGCCACAGCTACTGAAGCCCGCACGCCTAGAGCCCATGCTCTGCAACGAAGGAAGCCACTGCAATGAGAAGCCCGTGCACCGCACCGAAAGAGGAGCCCCCGCTTGCTGCAACTAGAGAAAGCCCGTGCGCAGCAACAAAGACCAAACACAGCCCAATAAAAAATAAATGAAATCCTTTAAAGAAAAAAACACCCTTAAATACTTTGTTGAATGAGTGTCAGTGTGTGTGTGTGTGTGTGTGTGTGTGTGTGTGTGTGTGTGTGTGTGTTATACATGCAATTGTTTTTTAAAGACAGAAATGAAAACTTTTAAATTTATCTCTATAACTACATCTTGTGACACCTACATCTTCTTGGCTTGCTATGATCCTTTTGGATTTAAATTCTATTATCTAACACCTTTTTCTCCTCACTAACCTGTTATCAGTCATTTATATATCCGATCAGTGTAACATAGATGTCCATGCAAATCATTGACCAAAATGATAAACACAGCAGATCTGGGCACTTACATGCCTTTTAGAGACCACTTTGCTGGTAGATACAGCCTATTAATCAGGATTTGGGTTAGCTTATTTCTCATCAGTAAATCCAAATAGTGAGTCCTTGATCTTATGGCTGTCCTCTAAAAGGTTTTCCTAATGTTCTGAAACACCTCTTCATTCTAGTATTAGAGTGACCTTACTAAACTTTGATGTTAGTTCCTATGGAATTCCTAACAAATGATATACTCTTTAGCCCTACTATTTCAGAGTTTTCTTATTATAAAAGAAATACATGTTTACTGTGGAACTTGTGTGCAGTATAAATATATATAAAGGAGAAAGCATAATTAATCTATAATCACACCCAGAGATAACTAGTAACTTTTTGGTACATATACTGTTACATATACAGTGCCTTTTACCTACACAGTATGTAAGTAAAAGCAACATTTTGGTATGTATACTTGTGTATACACAGAGATAGTTATCCCAGAGATGACTCTTAACTTTTTGTTATGTATACTTTTATTCCTTTCTTTGCACAAAATAAACATAAAGATGCAAAATATTGTATTTTTTTAACAAAACCGTGATACACCCTTTTATAAATTCCTTTTTCCACTTGACAAAAGGTGAGCATTTCTATGCATTACTAGCATTTTCAATGCCATATGGATTTTTTCTATTTTTAGATATTTATGTAAGCTGCTTACAACTGTCAGACAAATAGTTTTCTTACTCTAACTTTTGCCTTAAAGCCCAAAGCCACAGAGGCCTGGGCTCCTTTGCATTTCTGAATCAGGATATATATGCTGATATATATATATTTATATTTCTTTTTTCCTCAAGAAACCTGTCTTATTACTGTGAGGTATTTCTTGGGGTCCAAAATGGAATTTCCCTATATTAAATTCAATACTATAGTACTCTTCTGGGGCTATAGAGCGTGTATGTGGATTTCTGATGCTTCTCTCTTAGTCTTCGCTCCCAATTTTTCTCAAAATTAGGTCCATCTTCCTTAACGCATTGTTATTGCATTTGCACTGATCTTTTTCTAGTAGGATATTTTTATTACAATGAAAATAAAGTATTTTTCTTATGACTTTGGCAATTGAAATTACATTTACATGTTTGTGAACTTCCTCTGAACCTGGTGAAGTGCTTTGCTATGAAAGTACTTCATGATGATCTGGTTTTCAAAGGCCCAAACAATTTTATTTCAAAGTTTTCAACCATCAAGACTGTGAAAGTTGCTGTGTAAGCCCAAGAAAAGAATTTAAAAATTATACCCCAGAGGTTATTTTTTAGACCTATCTATTGAACCACTGTAGGGTCATTCATGTCTAGTCTAGCCTATATGTCTCCTCAGCTGCTTGCAAATCTGAAATTTTAAACTCCTTGTTATTAGACTTTAACTAGTAGCAATGTCCCCAGGGCAGTATCAGGTTAGTAGACCAAGGTGTTGCTGGATTGCGGAGTTTTAACCCAAGCTTGTTAGCCCGCAGTGTTTGACTTTGTGGTTTCTCGTTTCCTATCTCATATGTGGGCGGGGTGGGGGGGGCACCTATTTCAACTAGCCAGGCCCAGGACACAGTGACACAAGACTGATTTAGCAGTCCTCCTGTTCAGCTGATAACAGGCTGCTTCTCTGAGATCATATGGTTGATCCCAACTCTACATCCACTCTCTTTCCTTGGCTTTGAGAAAATGGCCACTATGTCAGATATTATGCCCCAAATAGTTTTGTTTTCATATCTTATCCCGGGAATGTACCATTCATTACCTTTCCTGAGGAATTAGTCTTAAGGTCTAATTATTAATAGCTTTTTTTCTATTCTTGTTATTTAATAATGCTATTAGTGCAAAGAAGATCCTTTATGGGACATTTAGTGTATGCCACACACTGCTCCAAATACCTTATGTACATGTTTAAGCCTGAGGCTGTTTCTGCACATTTTCAGAAATGTAACTCATATAATTTCTTTTTAAAGGCAGCTTGCAGCTTAACCTAGATATTTCTGGGTAGCAAGGCAGGGAAAACAGGCTAGTTTTTGTTAGAGGTTGATGGGGCTTATAAGACTTGACTCACTGACAGGTGTGTGTGTGTTTGTGTGTGTGTGTGTGTGAGAGAGAGAGAGGTGGAAAGACAGAGATGCTACTTTGCCTAGATTTTCTAGAACACTCTCTGAAAGCTAGATCAGCTATAGAAACAATAGAGATTAAAGTGTGATTTCCTCTATTAATTTATTACATTTACTTTACAGTAGAACTCACTATGGGATATCCCTAAATAACTGGCTACTCCCATGCATTTCAGATTTGATTGGGCTCAGAAAAATTTGATTTACCTACAACTTCTCAGAAAGAGATTTGTGCCAGTACACTTCTCTGCTAAGAGACCCTTGCTGTTCCAGGCATCCTGATTTAGGTGAATTATTTGACAGTAGGAAGCCAATGGGGTGAATTACAGGCTTCACTGTAGAGGCCAGTGAGGGAAAAGTTGAATTGTAGACTCTGGAGGATTTTCTGGAAATGTCACTCTAACTTCCAGTTCTCTGTTTTGCTTATAATTAGGTATGTACAGTGATCTCAGATTTATAAAGCACTTTCACATTCTTTCTCTAGTTTAATAGCTGATGTACTTTGTCACATGGAGAATGACACTTTCTGTCTCCCCTGCCTGTCAAAACTCTCCTGACATAAGTTCCACTTTCTCCACGAAACCTTTCCTCATTACTTCAGGGGACAGCAGTGCTTATCCCTCTTCTTTCTTCCCTTCAAGTCAGTTCACCAGATATTTGAGAGCTAACTACGTACTAGGCTAGATGGATAAGATCAATAAGGGAATTCTCCATCTTCAATAAGAGGCAATCCCATAAATGGTGCTTGGTACTGTGCCTGATATATGATGGGTGGCTTTCAGGAAGTATTTATTGACTTGATTATTGCCTTGGTACCTAGAGGGATATATGTGTGTGTGTGTGTGTGTGTGTGTGTGTGTGTGTGTGTGTGTGTGTGTGTGTGTGTGTGTGTGTGTGTGTGTGTGTCTGTCTGTGTGTCTGTGTGTGTGTGTGTGTGTGTCTGTGTCGCTATAAAAATGCAGTGGAAGGAACCTGAACCAGCCTTGGAGGTATGTGTTTGGGTTCGGAGTAGATTCAAGGAAGGTTCTTAGAGCAGGTAATACATTACCTTAATTGATAATAATTACGGCTATTGCTACGTGCCAGGTGTTCTTCTAAATGCTTTGCATACATTTCTTTCTTTAATTCTCACAAGGATTTACCAGGAAGCAAGTACTATCATTCTCCCTCCTTTATACACAAGAAGACTGAAGCTCTGAGTGGCTAAGAAACTTCTCCAGGTCACCTGGCCGAAAGGGACTGAAGCCAAGATTCAAATCTGAGAGAGAACTCCCTCCTTAATGCATAGGATACATTCTTTATCCAAACTCGGTCACTCCTGACAGTGAATCAGAGTGCAATTCAGTAACTAAGCCAGGACGACAGGCAGAAATTGCACATATCAGAAATTGCACATATCAGAAATTGCACATATCAGATGGTCTAGACTGCTATTTGTCCTCTCAAATGATAAGATAGTTGGTTAAATGTAGTCTTGATCTCAAACAATAGAAGTGAAGGACAGACAGTGGGGATGGAAGGAAGGAGAAAGATGCTACAGTTGCAGCAAAGCAGGTGGGAGCTTGGGGGGAGTTTGGGGGAGGGAAGGAGAAAGCAGGTGTGATCATTCATCCTCTGCGTTCAAGTTTAGAGACTGCTTTAAGACCCATTGTTCTTAGTTTTTTGTTTTTTTTAAAAATTATTTTATTTTTGGCTGTGTTGGGTCTTTGTTGCTGCACATGGGCTTTCTCTAGTTGAGGCGAGCGGGGGCTACTCTTCGTTGCGGTGCGCGGGCTTGTCATTGCAGTGGCTTCTCTTGTTGCAGAGCACGGGCTCTAGGCATGCGGGCTTCAGTACTTGTGGCACGTGGGCTCAGTAGTTGTGGCTCATGGGCTCTAGAGCACAGGCTCAGTAGTTACGGCATGTGGGCTTAGTTGTTCCACAGCATGTGGGATATTCCCGGACCAGGCCTCGAACCTGTGTCCCCTGCATTGACAGGCAGATTCTTTAACCACTGTGCCACCAGGGAGGCCCCCATTGTTCTTAGTTTTTTTGTGTGCTACAGTTCACATGGTGAATAGATTCCCTGGGTGTTCTCAGGTGAGCTAGCATCCTACATCATTTATGATTTCTCAATATGGGCTGCAGAATAGATAAGAGAGGCCGCAGGTGGTTGGTAATTAATCCCTGTAATCTACCTCCACTTCTTTCACTCCCTCTCCAGAACTGACATGCCAGTGAACGAGAGGGAATAGCCTTGAAACCATTCTTAATGACATTCAAGAAGTAAATCATTCTAAATTTCTGTATCTTAATTATGAGTCATTGCAAATCACTTGTTCCTCATCTCCCACGCAGACAGACCATGCTGGAACATAGATGTCCTGGCATCCTTTTTGAAAATCCTGCTCTAGGCTACAAACAGAATATCTTGCACAAAATTCAAGTTGACTGAGTTGCTGTCTAAAATGGGAAGCAGTGTCGCCCTGGCCTTCTTTCATTTCCAAAAGAAATTTCCTATTTACTTAGCTCTTTCCTATCAATTGTGCATCCTGGGTGGGTCTGTCAGCCGGTAGCCCCGTTAGCACTTGGAGATGACATCTTCTCATTTGTTTGGCTTCTGGGCCTTTCTGAATTTTCATTTCTAACCATTCTTCAATTTCATATTTGTACTCTCCCCCTCTTTTTTTCTCTAACTCAAGAGTCAGTGTTAGAACTTGATTTTATTGTGAAAGCACATGTGGTATATCCTGATACAAAGAGATATGAGAAGGGATTTTTAATCCCTGTAAATATTTACGGTTGTTATTAGAATTCATGATGAATATTAATCAGGTGGATAATAATCCTAATTGGTCCAATTTAGAATTCAAAAGTAATCCACTGAAATAGGGTGTGACAGTCTTGGCTTTAAATTTATGCATTTCTCATCCTTAAGGTGAAAAATGGGTTGGTAGTTAGATATCAGTCTTTCTCCATTTAGCTTCTCTACAAACAGAATGATTAAATGACCTTTGGCTGCTCTTTTGGCGTGGAAGCATCTTCAGGTCATCATGACAATAGGGTTGTTGTTTATTTCTTCAAACAATAGTGTTTTCTTTTTTCCTTTGAACACATTTAAATGTTGGAAATTAGTTTTAAAATACCTCCTCTTTGGGATGACTGCTGTCATAGATAATGGGAAAATTCAGGCTTTGGGCAGTCTAATTCTGGCTTACAAGGTTGGCGTGCAAGATCTTCAGTCAACTGACCCTTTGTGCTTATCTTATCTGAACACCCTTGTTTTCCTGCATGGCTTCCATAGTCTTTACCTTATATGGTTACCAAAGGGAAAAGGGGAGGGGATAAATTAGGAGTTTGGAATTAACATATACACACTACTATATAGAAAATAGATAACCAACAAGAACCTACTTTATAGCACAGGAAACTATACTCAGTGTTGTATAAGGGAAAAGATTCTGAAAAAGATTTCATCTATCTATCTATCTATCTATTTATATACATATATATATATATATATATATATCTGAATCACTTTGCTGTATACCTGAAACTAACACAACATTGTAAATCAGCTGCACTTCAATAAAAAAAAGTACTTACTATTTTCTTCTTGCTAATGTTAGGCCTCCATATTTACCTGCAAAGAGAATCTATGTACTAACATTAAGGTTTCTTTCTCTTCTTTGTGGGTTGCTGTGAGCATTAGATGAGCTAATGCAGATAAAGCAACTTAGTACAGTGCCTAGTACATAGTAAGTGGTACCTGTTGTACCTGGAAATGTCAGGAAGTTTTTCTGTCTGCAGGAACCTTCTGCACCGTCCAGCTCACAATTCCAGTACCTTTGTTTTGAATTCTCCCTGAGTTGTTTCATTGAAGTACAATAAAATGCGTTCCCTCTCAAGAGGAAAGGTGAGTGATTGAGCAAATGCTTGTCTCAAGAGTCCCTTTGTTTTCGTCCTGTGGGATGCTGGAAATGTGATCACAGTTACATTTGCTGATCACAGGGGGACTCTAAAAAGCTCCCTACGAGCCAGACTGGCCCACCTGAGGTTTTGAGCAGCCATTGTTACAGTGTGACAGCTTCCTGCCAAGTGTCCTACTAGTAGGCTTGAACCAATTAGTAATGGCTGTCAAATTGACCTGCTAGTCACTATAGCATTTTTTAGGCCTTTAAATTTGATTCCACTTAAATTACCTCATGCAGTTGAGGAACAATTGCATGGGCAATTTACATGTACATTTCTCTTTACAAAAGAGAAAAAGGGGAGCCTAGCATCCTTATGCACTTTGCCTACATTTGCATCACACCCAATAGACGTCCAGCCGGCATGGGCCCTCCCTACTCTATTTTGTCATCAACCAGACATTTCGTTGGTAACACAAATGTGAATTTCTGATAATGTGAATCCCGACTGAAACTTCTGAGACTCTTGTGTTTCTGTCTGTATTGACAAATTCCAGTAAGGACTGGCAGTACGAATAAGGAATTCCCAGAATGGAGAAGTCTAACAGTAAATCCAGGTATAATGAGCTCCTGTGTGAGAATAAAATATAATTTGTCAAGAGTTATTACTACTCAACTAATAGTGAGAGCAACACCAAGACTCAGGTTTTCTGGCTCTAGTTATCTACATGTGTTTTCTCCCCTAGTGGCAGGGTTATTGATTCAGGTGCAATGATAAGAGACCCCCTCAGGGGCTTCCCTGGTGGCACAGTGGTTGAGAGTCTGCCTGCCGATGCAGGGGACATGGGTTCGTGCCCCGGTCTGGGAAGATCTCACATGCCTGCACGTCTGGAGCCTGTGCTCTGCAACGGGAGAGGCCACAACAGTGAGAGGCCCGCGTACCGCAAAAAAAAAAAAAAAAAAAAAGAGACCCCCCCCCCCATAGGTAACAGGGCTGCCTGACATTGCATTTTCCCCAAAGCCAAGAGACATTGCCCACAGTCCACGTGCTTTGGCAAAGACTCTAGACTCCTTGAGAGTAATATTGGTAGGTCACTGTATCATTGATGCACAGACTTCAAGTTGCATATTCATACCTGGAGAACTTGTTGCAACTGCTGATTCTGGAGCACCTACCCCAGAGATTTAGATTTAGTGGACTGTAAGTGAGACCCAGGAATCTGCATTTTAAAGTGCACCCCACGCCCCCTGCGCCTAGTGTGTGTTTTTTTTTAACATCTTTATTGGAGTATAATTGCTTTACGATGCTGTGTTAGTTTCTGCTGTATAACAAAGTGAATCAATTATACATATACATATATCCCCATATCTCCTCCCTCTTGCATCTCTCTCCCTCCCACCCTCCCTATCCCACCCCTCTAGGTGGTCACAAAGCACCGAGCTGATCTCCCTGTGCTCTGCAGCTGCTGTGCCTAGTGTTTTTGATGTGATTCTCTACAGTTTGAAAATGACCGCACTGAGAACTGTGACGGTCCTGGTGCTTGCAGTGTGGGAGGCACAAAGGTTATGCCTCTCTTATTTGATTCCCTTTTATCAAATCCTTTACTAACTCTTGAAAACTGCACAACCTCCGGCACTTTAGTCTTGTCTGAAAACTCCTGTGTGGCCCCGGAATCCCTCCATGCTTTGGCCTTTTTCAAAATGGAGGTAGAGGGGGTCTGTGGATAGTTATGGAAATTGTAGCATGGATCTGACTCTGTACTATGATTTTACATATGTTGTTTGCTTAATTCATTTAATGCTCACTGCAGGACTATGAAATCGGTACTGCCATCTCCGTGTTACAGATCCAGAAACAAATCCATAGAAGTCACGGATTTGTCTAAGTCACCTAAATAATGCACCATAGAACTGGGAGTCAGGTCCACATCCTTCCTTGTTTGAAGCCTGCGCCCTTTCCATTGCAAAGAATGTGTAACATATCAGAGTATTTACCACCTTCTTCCTCCATCCTGACCCTTATTCACCCAAAGCCATGTTATGGACTTCAAGGACATTAATGGACTCCAGGTTTAAGGAGTGGTAACATGTTATGTGGTCAACCTTAGTTCTTTCTTAGATGCTAATATGAGTTACCTACAATTCGTTAGTGAACTAGTAAGGGGAGTAGTACTAGTTTTTTTTTTTTTTTTTTTTTTTTTTTACAGTCCTCCTCTCTAATAAGGATTTCATTTTGTTCTCACAATGTTTCTTTATTTTCTTGGCCTTGTCTGAGGCCACCAGTTACCAAGTATTTAATGAGACTTGATCGTCATTCTCAAAGGGTTTGCAATCTAGTTGAATAGATGAAAATAAATATGGACTCACTCAGAACTCTTCCTCCTTTCCTCTTCACTCTAAAGGAGAGTCCAGGTGATATACCAGATTATTTTAAAGGCCTTTTGCTAAGACGTTAATTAATAGTATTACCATGAATAACACAATGAGACATTGACTTCTTTTTCAATGATAAAGTCTCCTTATTAGTACAATTAGTTAAGTCCAAAAATCAATTTAAAGGAAAATGTTAAGTAAACAACAGTAGAGACTTCTATGGTTGTAAGGCAAAAATCAGAAGTTATCCTTGAGAGCTACCACAGGATGAGAAAGAATGACTGTGATATTATGAAACGCTGAGGAGTTGTGTTCTGACTGGGCAAGGCATGGGAAAAGGGCAGAATATCACAAGCACCTGAGGACATTTTTAAAAACTACTCAGCATCTTCCAGACTGAGAATCACTGATTCATAGAATAATTAATTATTGTCTGGGTTCTGGCCTTCAAGGAGCATAGACGTTTCGCACTAGTTTTTTTTATGATCAGATCATAGCTGAAGATATCTCCTTGGAAAAGTTGGTCTTGAGCTAGTTCCTGAAAACAAAGTATTTTGAATATGGAAGAGGTAAAGAGAGGATAGTTTAGGCCAGAGACCAGCAGAAATATAGGCATAGAGGAAGTAATGTGTTTGGAGTGTTTTAAAGCATGGGTCCCCGATACCCAAGCCGCGCCTGTTAGGAACTGGGCTGCACAGCGGGAGGTGAGCAGCGGGTGAGCGAGTGAAGCTTCATCTGTATTTACAGCCGCTCCCCATTGCTTCCCATTACCACCTGAACCATCCCCCCAGCAACCCCGTCTGTGGAAAAATTGTCTTCCACGAAACTGGTCCCTGCTGCCAAAAAGGTTGGGGGCTGCTGTTTTAAAGTATAATGAGGGAAGGTGGTTTGATTACATTCTAGTTAGCTATTGCCACAATAATTATAGATCACAAACCACCTCAAAACTCAAAGGACCTTTGGGTTAACTGGGGTGACTTTGCTTCATGATGTGAGTCTGCTAGTGTGTGTCTCCTCTCTTCCTCCTTGGGACAGCAGGTGAGCAGAGACATGTAATTTTTATGGAAAGGAAAGTGTAAGACAAGCCCAAACATACATACACATGAATTTTAAACCTCTGCTTACATCATATCTGTTAACGTCCACTGTCCAAAGCAATTCATGTGGCTGAGACAAAAAGACAAAGGAATACACTATCCCTTTAGTAGTGGAGCTACAAAGTTACCAGGCCAAGGGTGTGGATACAAAGAAGTGTGAAGAATTGGGACCAATAATGCAATCTATGATAGACTTGAACATGTGGTAGTAACGGGATATAAAATTAGAATGATGGTGAATATCTATTACAGCTAATGTTTAATAGATAACAATTGCTATATAAGTAATAATAGATGTTTGATAAGTGTTATATGAATGTGTATGGACGAAAGAACTGGAATTCAGTAATGTTAGATTTAATAAAATTAACGGCAGTTTCCGGTTTACTTTCTTGGCCATAAGAATAGCGTGAAGAAAAGAGTATTTTTGAAAAGTGAATTTGATATCCATCCATCTAAGGAATTAATCAGTTCTATTGCAGTTACCCAGCTGTTCTTCGTTACCTATTGCAGTCTCTGAGCTCCCTCCTACCCAGCTAGTTTTGCTCTGTGTTCTACTATTATTCCTTAAACTCCTGTAGTTCTTGTCCCAATGTATGTTTTTGGTGTTTCTGTAATCACATTTGCAAATATGCAGTTACTAAGTGCAGAATGTATCGTCTCTCAATGCATGTTTCTGTATTATGCTACAGCTCTGTCTTTGGTATTCATGGTTTACAATTTTGCTTTTTTGGTATTTTCCTGTCTTACTGTTTCCTTCTTCATCTCCATTTTTGAGGAATACTTCCCAAATTCTCACCCTCCTTGCCTATAGACAGTCACCTGCTGCTCATTCCTTGTGGCTCTAAGATTTAGAAGTAAAGATAAAATAGAGTTCCCAGAGTGGAAGTCTTATGCTCCAAATCTATCTGATTTTAAGACCTTCTTGAAATTGATAGCTTTATACTTTGACTTTTTTTTTTTTTGCGGTACGCGGGCCTCTCACTGTTGTGGCCTCTCCCATTGCGGAGCACAGGCTCCGGACATGCGCGGCCATGGCTCACGGGCCCAGCCGCTCCGCGGCATGTGGGATCTTCCTGGACTGGGGCACGAACCTGTGTCCCCTGCCTCGGCAGGCGGACTCTCAACCACTGCACCACCAGGGAAGCCCTATACTTTGACTTTTTGATAAGTCAGATTATACTCTTCAGCTTCATCAAAGTCTCATGTATATTTGGTGAAAGTTTAATTTTTGGCACATTTGATAAGTGTTCATATTTCTTTAAGTAAACTTATACTGTGTTGATATTTTGTAGAGTAGTTTCCCTTATACTATCTCTCCCTATTACATGGAGTAGCATATCATCTTTCTTGAAAGGATGATCGTTTTGATCAATGTATTATTATTTTCTAGCTTTTTTGAACAATGATAGTTACACAGAATGTCTTTTTTTCCCATTACTAGTTTTGGATAAATGAAAAACAGTCTTCATAATCTCCATTATGTCTTTAGGGCTAACTTAGTTCTTGGGCTTCAGTAGTGTGTATTTATCTACTAGTCATAATTACCATCTATCCAAATTCCTAGGTAAAATGTGACTGCCCTAGAACTTGGCTTAAAGAGAGGACTCAATGAGTAGCCTTTTACTTGTTTCTAGGGAGGCACATTTTGCATGTAGTTTGAGTTAGGAGCGTCTTATCCCTTCTCCCTTTGCAACTGAAATATAGGAGAGTATCTGTGCAACAATTTGGGACAGGAGTGAACAGACTTCTTCTGGAAAGGGCCAGATAGTAAAATGTCTAAGTTTTATAGGCCATACAGTGTGGGTAGCAACTACTCAAGCCTGGTGTTGTAGCAGGAAAGCAGCCGTAGAGCATATGTAAACAAAGATGGATGTAGCTATGTTCCAATAAAACTTTATTCACAAAAAGAGAGGTTCAAGATGGCGGAGTAGAAGGACGTGTACTCACTCCCTCTTGTGAGAGCACCAGAATCACAACTAACTGCTGAACAATCATTGAGAGAAAGACACTGGAACTCACCAGAAAAGATACCCCAAAGACGTCCAAAGACGAAGGAGAAGCTGCAGTGAGATGGTAGGAGGGGCACGATCACAATAAAATCAAATCCCATAACCGCTGTCTGGGTGATTTACAAACTGGAGAACACTTATACCACAGAAGTCCACTCACTGAAGTGAAGTTTCTGATCCTCATGTCAGGCTTCCCAACCAGGGGGCCTGGCAATGGGACGAGGAATTCCTAGAGAATCAGACTTTGAAGGCTAACAGGATTTGATTGTAGGACTTTGACAGGACTGGGGGAAACAGAGACTCCACTCTTGGAGGGCACACACAAAGTAGTTTGTGCATCAGGACCCAGGGGAAGGAGCAGTGACCCCATAGGAGACTGAACCAGACCTAACTGTTAGTGTTAGAGGGTCTCCTGCAGATGTGGGTGGTGGCTGTGGCTCACTGAGGGGACAAGGACACTGGAAGCAGAAGCTCTGGAAAGTACTGCTTGGCATGCGCCCTCCTGGAGTCCACCATTAGTCCCCCAAAGAGCCCGGGTAGGCTCCAGTGTTGGGTCGCCTCAGGCCAAACAACCAACAGGGAGGGAACCCAGCCCCACCCATCAGCAGACAAGTGGATTAAAGTTTTACTGAGCTCTGCCCACCAGAGCAACACCCAGCTCTACCCACCACCAGTCCCTCCCATCAGGAAACTTGCACAAGCCTCCTAGATAGCCTCATCCACCAGAGGGCAGAGAGCACAAGCAAGAAGAATTACAATCCTGCAGCCCATGGAACAAAAACCACATTCACAGAAGCATAGAGAAAATGAAAAGGCAGAGGACTATGTACTAGGTGAAGGAACAACATAAAACCCCAGAAAAACAACTAAATGAAGTGGAGATAGGCAACCTTCCAGGAAAAGAATTCAGAATAATGATAGTGAAGATGATCCAGGGCCTCAGAAAAAAAATGGAGGCAAAGATCAGAAGATGCCAGAAATGTTTAACAAAGACCTAGAAGAATTAAAGAATAAACAAACAGAGATGAACAATACAATAACTGAAATGAAAACTACACTAGAAGCAATCAATAGCAGAATAACTGAGGCAGATGAATGGATAAGTGACCTGGAAGACAGAATGGTGGAATTCACTGCCACCAAACAGAATAAAGAAAAAAGAATGAAAAGAAATGAAGACAGCCTAAGAGACCTCTGGGACAGCATTAAATGCAACAACATTCGCATTATAAGGGCCCCAGAAGGAGAAGAGAGAGAGAAAGGACCCGAGAAAATATTTGAAGAGATTACAGTCGAAAATTTCTCTAACATGGGAAAGGAAATAGCCACCCATGTCCAGAAAGTGTAGAGAGTCCCAGACAGGATAAACCCAAGGAAAAACACACTGAGATACATAGTAATCAAATTGACAAAAATTAAAGACAAAGAAAAATTATTAAAAGCAACACGGGAAAAACAACAAATAACATACAGGGGAACTCCCATAAGGTTAACAGCTCATTTCTCAGCAGAAATTCTACACGCTAGAAGGGAGTGGCGTGATATATATAAAGTGATGAAAGGGAAGAACCTACAACCAAGATTACTCTACCTAGCAAGTATCTCATTCAGATTCAACAGAGAAATCAAAAGCTTTACAGACAAGCAAAAGCTAAGAGAATTCAGCACCACCAAACCAGCTCTACAACAAATGCTAAAGGAACTTCTCTAAGTGGGAAACACAGGAGAAGAAAAGGACCTACAAAAACAAACACAAAACAATTAAGAAAATGGTAATAGGAACACACATATTGATAATTACCTTAAATGTGAATGGATTAAATGCTCCAAGCAAAAGACACAGGCTTGCTGAATGGATACAAAAATAAGACCCATATACATGCCATCTACAAGAGACCCACTTCAGACCTAGGGACACATACAGCCTGAGAGTGAGGGGATGGAAAAAGATATTCCATGCAAATGGAAATCAAAAGAGAGCTGGATAGCAATACTCATATCAGATAAAACAGACTTTAAAAGAAAGAATGTTATAAGAGACAAGAAAAGACACTACATAATGATCAAGGGATCAATCCAAGAACAAGATATAATAATTATAAATATATATACACCCAACATAGGAGCACCTCAATACTTAAGGCAAATGCTAACAGGTATAAAAGAGGAAATTGACAGTAACACAGTAATAGTGGGGGATTCTAACACCTCACTTACACCAATGGACAGATCATCCAGACAGAAAATTAATAAGGAAACACAAGCTTTAAATGACACAATAGACAAGATAGATTTCATTGATATTTATAGAACATTCCATCCCAAAACAGCAGATTACAATTTCTTCTCAAGTGTACATGGAACATTCCCCAGGATAGATCATATCTTGGGTCACAAATCAAGCCTTGGTAAATTTAAGAAAATTTAAACCATATCAAACGTCTTTTCTGACCACAGCCCTATGAGATTAGAACTCAGTTACAGGGAAAAAAACATAAAAAAACAGAAACACATGGAGACTAAACAATATGTTGCTAATTAACCAAGAGATAAATGAAGAAATCAAAGAGGAAATCAAAAAATACCTAGAGACAAATGACAATGAAAACACAATGACTCAAAACCTATGGGATGTAGCAAAAGCAGTTCTAAGAGGAAAGTTTATAAGCAGTACAATACTACCTCAAGGAATGAGAAAAATCTCAATCTAACCTTACGCCTAAAAGAGCTACAGATAGAAAAACAAAACGCAAAGTTAGTAGAAGGAAAGAAATCATAAACATCAGAGCAGAAATAAATGAAATAGAAGCAAAGAAAACAATAGCAAAGATCAATGAAACTAAAAGCTGGTTCTTTGAGAAGATAAACAAAATTGATAAACCTTTAGTCAGACTCATCAAGAAAAAGCAGGAGAGTATTCAAATCAATAAAATTAGAAATGAAAAAAGGAGAAGTTACAGTGGACAGCATAGAAATATAAAACATCCTAAGAGACTACTACAAGCAACTCTATGCCAATAAAATGGACAACCTGGAAGAAATGGACAAATTCTTAAAAGGTGTAACCTTCCAAGACTGAACCAGGAATAAATAGAAAACATGAACAGACGAATCACAAGTGATGAAATTGAAACTGTGATTAAAAATCTTCCAACAAACAAAAGTCCAGGACTAGATGGCTTCACAGGTGAATTCTATGAAACATTTAGAGATGAGCTAACACCTGTTCTTCTCAAACTCTTCTTAAAAATTGCAGAGGAAGGATCACTCCCAAACTCATTCTATGAGGCCACCATCATTGTGATTCCAAAACCGGACAGAGATATAATAAAAAAAAGAAAATTATAGACCAATATCACTGATGAATATAGATGCAAAAATCCTCAACAAAATACTAGCAAACAGAATGCAACAACACATTAAAAGGATCATACACCATGATCAAGTGGGATTTATCCCAGGGATGCAAGGATTCTTCTGTATATACAAATCAATCAATGTGATACACCATATTAACTAATTGAAGAATAAATACCATATGATTTTCTCAATAGAGGCAGAAAAAGCTTCTGACAGAATTCAACACAGATTTATGATAAAAACTCTCCAGAAGGTGGGCATAGAGTGAACCAACCTCAGTGTAATAAAGGCCATATATGACAAACCCACAGCAAACATTCTCAATGGTGAAATACTGAAAGTATTTCCTCTGAAATCAGGAAGAAGACAAGGGTGTTCACTCTCGTCACTATTATTCAACATAGTTTTGGAAGTCCTAGCCTCGGCAATCAGAGAAGAAAAAGAAATAAAATGAATACAGATTGGAAAAGAAGGAGTAAAACTGTCACTGTTTGCAGATGACATGATACTATACATAGAGAATCCTAAAGATGCCACCAGAAATCTACTAGAACTAATCAATGAATTTGGTAAAGTTGCAGGATACAAAATTAATGCACACAAATCTCTTGCATTCCTGTACACTAACAATGAAAGAGCAGAAAGAGAAATTAAAGAAACACTCTCATTCACCATTACAACAAAAAGAATCAAATACCTAGGAATAAATCTACCTAAGGAGGTAGGTAGACCTGTTGTCAGAGAACTGTAAGACGTTGATGAAAGAAATCAAAGACAACACAAACAGATGGAGAGATATACCATGTTCTTGGATTGGAAGGATCAATATTGTAAAAATGAGTGTACTATCCAAAGCCATCTATAGATTCAATGCAATCCATATCAAATTACCAGTGGCATTTTTTACAGAACTAAAACAAAAAATCTTAAAATTTGTACGGAGATACAAAAGACCCCAAATAGCCAAAGCAATCTTGAGGGAAAAAAAACAGAGCTGGAGGAATCAGACTCCCTGACTTCAGACTATATTATAAAGCTACAGTAATCAAGACAATATGGTACTGGCACAAAAACAGAAATATAGATCAATGGAACAGGATAGAAAGCCCAGAGATAAACCCAGGCACCTTCGGTCAACTAATCTATGACAAAGTAGGTAAGGTTATACAATGGATAAAAGACAGTCTCTTCAATAAGTGGTGCTGGGAAAACTGGACAGCCCCATGTAAAAGAATGAAATTAGAACACTCCCTAACACCATACACAAAAATAAACTCAAAATGCATTAAAGACCTAAATGTAAGACTGGACACTATTAAACTCTTAGAGGAAAACATCGGAAGAACACTCTATGACATAAATCACAGCAAGATCTTTTTTGACCCACCTCCTATAGTAATGGAAGTAAAAACAAAAATAAACAAATGGGACTTAATGAAACTTAAAAACTTTTGCACAACAAAGGAAAC
The DNA here is from genome assembly GCF_039906515.1 of Pseudorca crassidens. Classification (NCBI taxonomy): domain Eukaryota; kingdom Metazoa; phylum Chordata; class Mammalia; order Artiodactyla; family Delphinidae; genus Pseudorca; species Pseudorca crassidens. The sequence continues at coordinate 35,369,513 of NC_090304.1, read as the reverse complement.
TATAAACAAGATGATAAGACAACCCTCAGAATGGGAGAAAATATTTGCAAATGAATCAATGGATAAAGGATTAATCTCCAAAATATATAAACAGCTCATGCAGCTCCATATTAAAAAAATAAGCAACCCAGTCCAAAAATGGGCAGAAGACCTAAATAGACATTTCTCCAAAGGAGACATACAGATGGCCAAGAGGCACATGAAAAGCTGCTCAACATCACTAATTATTAGAGAAATGCAAATCAAAACTACAGTGAGGTTTCACCTCACAGCAGTCAGAATGGCCATCCTCAAAAAATCTACAAACAATAAATGCTGGACAGGGCGTGGAGAAAAGGGAACCCTCTTGCACTGTTGGTGGGAATGCAAATTGTTACAGCCACTATGGAGAACAGTATGGAGGTTCCTTTAAAAGCTAAAAATAGAATTACCATATGACCCAGCAATCCCACTACTGGGCATATACCCTGAGAGAACCATAATTCAGAAAGAGTCATACAGTCCAGTGTTCATTGCAGCACTATTTACAATAGCCAGGTCATGGAAGCAACCTAAATGCCCATCAACAGATGAATGGATAAAGAAGAAGTGGTACATATATACAATGGAATATTACTCAGCCATAAAAAGGAACGAAATTGGGTCATTTGTAGAGACGTGAATGTACCTAGAGACCGTCATACAGAGTGAAGTAAGTCAGAAAGAGAAAAACAAATATCATATATTAACGCATGTATGTGGAACCTTGAAAAATGATAAAGATGAACCAGTTTGCAGGGCAGAAATAGAGACACAGATGTAGAGAACAATGTATGGACACCAAGGGGGGATGGAGGGGTGCGATGAAGTGGGAGATTGGGATTGACATGTATACACTAATATGTATAAAATAGATAACTAATAAGAACCTGCTGTATAAAAAATAAATTAAATTAAATTTAAAAAACCAAAGCAAAACCAAAAAGAGGTAGCTGACTGGAGAGCTGTATTTAACTCCAGGCCATAATTTGCATACATGTGATTAGGAGACAATGATGTGCCTATATGTACTGCGCAACACTATTTTGCTTTCTTTATAGTATTAATCTGTATTGCATAATCTCTGATTTATATCACATCATCTGGAAGAAAAAAGCCCAAATCTTTGGTTGTCTCCAAAGCTGAGTTTATAGTAGGTGCTTCCTTTTTGTTGTTCAAATTAGTGAGAATTAATTGGAAAACAAATTTTTAGATGATTGAAATGTGTCCTGTTCTAGAATTACTAATTTGTGCACAATTCTGTTTGCCACGCTGTTGTTCATGATTTTTATCAGAGCATTTACATAGAAATTCTCTTTTAGCCTCTAACATGATTTGTGAGCAATCAGAAATACTGTAAGATCAAGAGTAGACCATTTTGCTTTCTGTGGAAATTAGTTGGCAAATAATGTAGAAATTAATCATCCGTTTCTATTTATTTACAGCTGGGAGCTGTTTAGGGCTCACTTTAGAAGGAGGGTTTCTCTTCCTCCTCTGGCTGGGCAAAGAACACACTGGCCTAATCCTTTCTCTGAATTTTGTCTTAGAAGCTCTTTGGCTGTGATCAGTCTACTGCCTTCTGTTTGTCTCTGATGTGTTTCCTTTCCCTTCTCTGGACCAAGGCTTAGGGTCACTGTCCTGGTTAGGTCATCTGGAAGTCCCATTGCAAATCTTTTGTCTAAGTTTCCAGCCCTTTTAAAGAAACTGTTCTCCGTAGATTCTCCTAATAATTGAACAGCTTATTTCAAAAAATGTCCTCTGCATAGGAAACTGTGCTTTCTAGGTAAATCCTGAATTCCAGCCCTTGTCTTCTTATCTCATCATTTATGTAGTAGGCAAAGTAAGCTCCATGTCAGAGAAACTTCTTTGAAAGTGACGATGCACCTGAGTGCCCACATTTCCCTAAGTTCCACCAGTCTTTAGTGAGCTGAATACTTTCTGTCCCCAAGGTGACCATTGCAGGAGCTTAGACCTCTGAAACCTAATTTATGACTCATTGAGATTCTGCTGGCTTTCATTGGACTGATATGTGGCAATGAGCAGTAATTTTATATTGGGTTGATAAGGAAAAGCAAAAGAAATAGCACAAGGTGAAACTAGACAGTTGTATTTATTCAGGGAATACCTACTGAAAGGGGAAAAGCTGCTATTTGTTGAACACCTACTAAGTGCCAAAGCTGTGTGGCTCTGAGGAATCCGAGGCTGAGGAGTTAGTAACTTGTCAGTGTCAGAGGTAGGAGATGGCAGAGCTGGATTTGGAACCCAATTCCAACTTCAAAGTCATTCTCTTTCCCTGCATCACACTGTCACATGAGCAGTACATATTGGTTTAAGGAAAGAGCTGGGGAATGACACCTCTTCTTTTACCATCTCTGAACCACATACCCAGTAAGAAGTTTGTATTTTTGTAGTGTTAGTGACAGAGAATGTCTCCACTTAATTTTGTTGACCTTTACTCCTCTGTTTTTTTCTCGATTTTAGCGAGTTAAGTGTTCTCACTTTCTTGACTGGACCGTGGCAAATTGCAAAAACCTCAGATCTTCATTTAAAGAATGGAAAATGCAGCACCTTAAATTATCATCATTATTTCTTCCCTTCTAGTGCACCAAAGGTGAGAGACTGGTTTCTGAGTGTATGTGGTCCATCCTGGGAGAAGAATAGCTAAGATTTTAATAGTGCGTCTATGAGTTAGGTATTACTCTAATACTTGACGTATGTTGACTTATTTAATTCTCCCAACAACCTTACAATGTAGGTACTACCATTATCCCAAGTTAACAGATGAGAACACAGACACAGAGAGGTGAATTAACTTCATACAACTACTGTGTGGAGGAACTGAGATTCAAACCCTGGTTGTCAGACTCTAGGGACTGTATTCTTAAGGAAATGGGATCCTCTGAACTTTGCAGTCAGTCAAAGTTCACCCAGGAGACAGAAATCATACCAGATATATTAAAGGAGAGACTTAATATGATGAATTGTAACTATATATTAAAGAACTAAAAAGGCAAAAAGAGAATGTCAGGGTACCACTGATAAAGCAACTTCTGGATGCAGATGGGCTGGGAGGACAAAACGGTGAGGACGGAATTACTAATATTTCAGAAGCTTGGAGAAGAGGCTTTACAGAGCAGAGACTCAGATATCCGAGGATGGGGCATTGTTTAGCTGGTGCTAGTGTCTCTGAGAGTGGAAAAGTGGTATCACGGGACTGGTCTGTGGATGTCTAAGGAGGAAGTGTTGGCCAGCTGGTATTGATATCTGGGGGCGTCATAACAATGGTTCTTCAAGTGCTAGGAAAAATGCAGACTGGAACCAAATGCTGCTACTGGCAGAAAATTGCTGCTGTTGGATTGAAGAATCATTGCTAGGAATCAAAATGAAAACAAATAAGAAGGATGAAGTCCCTTCTGCATTCTGAAACCTTGCTTTTCCCTTCCTGCATCCTTATGGGCAGAGCCTAACAGGGTGAAGCTGGCAAGGTTGAGATGTGGTTTTGAGTCGCAGTCCCAGCACCACAAAGGAGAGTTGGGTTTGACTCAAAGCGCAATTTTCAAATAGGGAAATCTGTTCAAAATTCAGCAGGAAAACATGCTACTTGGGAATTTCATTTGGTTCCCTCTGTACAGTGAAATCTTACACACCTTTTATGAATATGATCTGCCTCTCCTATTAAATTAGAGAGTCTCTCTAACAGTGCCTGACTTAGACATTTTTCAAGGGCCAGCCTAGTACGATGCACATAGTAGGGACATAATAAATTATGATTGCGGAAGTGACGTCTAAAAAACGTGAGTATAGATTTCCTGTTTAGAAATCATTTTATAGGTTTCAGAGAATCTGTTCATGGGTTCAGCTGAACAAATAAAGCCTGAGTGTATCATTCAGGGTAAGGGCTTATTAGATCCTTGTGGATTCTCAAGAGAGCTCCAGTGTTTGCAGCAAAGTTTACAAAGATTGAAACAATATCCACTCTCTTTCCCCTGGTGAGATGCTCATTAATTAAGGAAATGGAGACATCGATCTGTTTGGTGGCACTCCGTCAGCAGAGCCACGGCCTATGAAAAGGTAGGGTCCAATTTTCATTCATATTTCAGGGATGCTTCCCAGTTGGGTGGCAGTGTTCTGATCCCCCATGTAACCTGTCAAAGGATAATGGATGTCCCTGATGGGAACAACGCTGACCCGACGGCTCTTCTTTCATTTTAATAATGTGATTGGGATCAGGTTTGTGGTGCCAAATTGATAGGAAATCAGTCATGTCTTTGAACAAAAACAAAAATGTGTGTGAGGGAAGGTAGAAAGAAATAATTCCCTTAGTTTGAAACAAAAGAAGAGAAAGCGGCATTTCCATTACCGTGATTCTTACTCTAGGATTACAGATCCTAAAAGGATAATTTTCTGTTTCCTTACTTGTTGGCCCACAGTATGTTTTCTAGGTTGAGTGTGGACAGTGTGGTATAGAGGCGGTAACCCCATCCTACACCAGGATGCTTGAGCGTGAGCCCCAAGTCGGCCAGGAGCTGCTCTGTGAGCTTGGCTGTGTCACTTGGCTTCATTGACCTTCAGTTTTCTCTGTTGAAAAATGAAGACGTTGGTCTTAATCAACATCCCACATTTTCTTCCTCATTCCTACAGCATCTTCTCTGGTCTTATTTTCCTTGGCATGCTAACGTGTATTGTTTCAGATGAGTCAGTTGAGAAGAAACCCTCGCTTTGTCAGACCTATGTCAGTACCTCTGGGTGGGAGTGTGGTGGTGGTGGTGGGGTACATGCCATTCCCCAAAGAGTAGTAGTTTCTTTACAAAATGACTTAATTTATGATATACATATTTTACTAAAGTGAAGGTCACCAGCCCAGTTGATGAACAGATTTTGATTGAAGTGAAATCCATGTTTTTTCTAAGTCATGTAGATTTTTGCTTTAGGTCCTGTCTGTTGAGATGGAAAGTTTGAAGCCATATAGTAGTATAGTGAGAGTAAATTTCTTCACTCTTCTAAATATAATGTTCAAAAAATCTATGTGCAATATGAAGTGATTATGTTATATCTTAAAAATGGAAACTTCAAAGATAGCATTCTGTTCTATTTTTATGTTAGCACCAATTATTGCTTGTGCTTTAACAGCTAATCACATAAGAATTGTCTTCTCTTGAGCTAGACCAATGGTCTTTCTTCTTTTTGTACATCCATCTATCTATCCATCTATCCTGAGGGCTTGGATCTGACAGGATCACCCAGAGGCATTGTACAATAGTGTTTTCTCTTTTGATGTCCACAAAGATTATAAACCAAACAGTCCAAGTATCACTTGTTTCAATTTACAACTCTTGTAGTTTGACTAGGGACATACTTGTATTTTATTCTATGCTCTTTCCTTTCTTACCACTTATAATGGGCAAGCTATTCATCTTTCCTGAACCTCAGTTTCAGTCTGCGGAATTGAGATCCTACTTCCCACCTCACAGGGTTATTCTGAGACTTAAAAGCAATTGTAGGTATAAAGGTCTTAGTGCAGTATCTGACATACATCAGTTTCTTCCCTTCTAGTTTTTAACCTGCTTCTTACTTACTATTATTTTGAAAAAGTGGTTGCCTTGTAGCACCATATCTGGGCTTTGGTGAGTGTATCTGTTTTTTAGAAGGATCTGAAACTGACGCTAACCTAAACAAAAGGGATTTATGGCAAGACTATCAGGAACTCATAGACTTGCTTGGTAGGATGGAGAAACTCATATAGAAAATGACTGGAATCCTGGAGGTTCCTAATGGCCAGGATACAGGAAGAAAGGAATAGTTCCATAGCAAGAATGGTTGAGTGGATAAACCTAACCACCACTTCTTCTGCCCTCTTATTTCTCCCTCTCTCAAAATTTAAAGCTGAAGGAGAGGAGGAATCTGATTAGCTGAGATTAGGTCATATGACTTCTCCATGGCTTTATGGTGCTCTTGAAACAAGGCTCCATTACGTCAGATCCTAGGTAGGAGGGAAATTCCTCAAATTACTCTTCCATCACAGTACACACACTAGTGGTAAAGGACAGGAAGCTCCCCATAAGGAACCCCAGATACCGGGGGAAAAGGAAACGGATGCTGGATGGACAAAAAATAGCAAATGCCAATGATGGTGAGCATATGTGTGCTTATGCTATCTATCCACAGATAAGTTTACAGACTCTGAATCCATCAGTTCTCAGTTTTTATGTTGGTAAACTTAAGGGTCTTGATTGATTTTAGTTTGTTCTTCTAGGACAGCCTTTTCTGTCCCCTAGGATGTTTTAATTGCTCATCCCTGGACTTTTTCCAAGTCTTGTTAAGTCCTTATTGAGCTGTGGCAACCAGAACAACACAGCTCTTTGAGTGCTGATGTAGTGTGATTAGTTTCAAGGAGAGGACAGTGTGTTTGGTTTTATGTCCAATATCCTTGGTCAACATTAATATTATTTATTGGAGGATAATACGTTTCATTTTTACATCACTTGGGCATCTGGCAGTGTAAGCCTTGCTGGCCCTGGGGAGACCTAACATTGTAGAAACAGAGAAATATGGATAAACAACGGAGTTATTTGACACTACTTAGGAGAAGGGGAAAAAATAAGCAAAGATCCACATTTCTGCATACCCGCAGTCTGTTCTCTGAGCAGAAACCCTTTGATTTGGGGTTTAGATCCAAGTTGATTTGGTTGTCAATTCTGGTTTTCCAAATATGTGACCTTCAGCAAGTCACTTTAACTTTGCCTGGTTTCAGTTTTGTCATCAGTGAAATAGGAATAATAATAGCTTGACGGGATTAAAGGTGATTTTATGTGATTACAGTCATTGAGGCTTTAGCAGAATATCTGGCACATGGTAGAAACAGAATTTAAAGTCTCCCTTTCTCTTCCCCCTTATATCAAAAAGACAAGAGAAATCTGAAATAATTAAAATCATTGGATCCTCTTGGAGTTAATCAAGGGAAGACTTTACAGGAGAGGCGAGCCTGGAGCTGGTCTTTGAGAGAGAGAAGTGACAGGACTTCATGGAAAGAGAGAGCGAGAACATGAACGGAAAAGTCAGCATATCTGAAAGCTGGAAGTAAGGAAGACAAACCACCTTCCTTCTGGATTTCGGAGTAGCTGGTTAGAAAAAGATGGAAGATGGTGGTGAGATACGTGCTGATGAGGTTTGATTTGAGAGGTTTCTATGCCCAGAAAAGCATACAACAAAGCAACACTTAAGGTGGTAAATTCACCCATGATGACCTGCCTGTCTCGAAGAGTAGATTGACTATTAAGCAATGAACACTTTCCTTTCAGATTTTTTCCTATTTATTTTTAAATTTCATCCAGTATCTCTGATAAAGAGGGTTGACTCTATTACTTGTCACAGGCTCTATTCTAACTTCATCTCTCCAAGTTGTCTCTGTGAATTATAACTCTGTGTCTGCCCCAGGGTTGCTTTATTCAGAGTCATAGAATGTTAAAGATAGGCTACTACAGTTCATCTACATTTCAGATGAAAAACCTGAGGATCTGAGAGAGGACCTTGAAGTGCCAAAGACTATGGACTTTTGGAAGCGTGGTGTAGCAGAAAAAACGTGGATTTTAGGGAGATTTCTTGCACTTACCTAAATGCATGAACTTGGATCTGTTATCTGACCTTTGGAAACCCAATTTCCTCTCTGTTTAAGAGGGTGGACAATGCCTGCCTCAAAGGATGAGTGTGAGGCTGAAATAAGGGAACATCTCGCAAAAGAGCTCAACAAATGTTAGTCCCCTTTCCCTTCCTTTGGAGCTGATTCACGTTCTGCAGTTTAAGAAAAGGGTTTGGCCACCTCTTAGGGGAGGAGCACCAAGGGGAAAGGTAAAATTACAGAAGGAATCTAAGGGTAAATGATTGATTTTTGGTTCTGTTCTTTTCTAGGCAGAATCATTTTGGGGAAGGAGGTGAACAGCGTTTCTTCCTTAGTCACTGCTCCTGGGGTTGGGACACTTCTCATGATTCTGATAGAAATTCAGACTGACGTTTGAGGGATGAGGCAGGTGGCTGTCATCTCCATTAAGAATAACGGCACCCCAGCCCTTTATCCTCACGTCTGCAAGTGTGTTTGGCTCCCATAGGAGGTTTATGTGTCGGCAGTTTCAGCGAAATGATTCCTTCCAGCTCAGACATGTAAAGACTTTCAGATGGCCCTGCGGCTTTTTTCTCTCACCTTTACTTATTTCTGTAGTCTTGAAATTTACAACCCTTAAGGCTACACAAGCTGTTACCCAGAACTGGAGGAACTACTGAACTGGGATTCTTTTTCCCTCTAATTAAAAATTTAAAAAAACATTTTATTTAACTAAAAAGAACCAGAAATGAAAGTAAAGCCTAATACACTGGAAGGCACAGTGAATAGAGAACAGATGTGCAAATTAGAGAAACTGGATTTAAGTTTCAGAATTTCCACTTAGCTGCTCTTAGGCCTCTGGCTGTGTGTGCTTGACCATCTGATCTTGAATACAGTATTTCAAGGATCCATTCCAGCATAATCTTTTTGTGACCCGGTAAGTGTATTCTTTTAATAGGTTCACAAACGATTACAAACATAGAGAAAAATTGAGAGTATAATGTAATGAGCAGTCTTGTACCTACCGTTGAATCCTATCAAATTTTAACATTTTGTTGTCTTGCCACATATACTTTCTTTAAGAAGTTATAGGTAACATTAAAATGCTTGTATACCTCTCTTGGATCTCATTCATCTTCCTGTTTCTGTTGAATTTGATACTTATCTCCATGGATGTTTCTGTATTTTTACTGTCTATCTATATATCTGTCAACACTATGTAGAATTCTTTGGTATGTTTCTCACATTACAAACATGATATCATACTGCATATATTCAGTTGTCATTTGCTTTTGTCACTCAACATGTTTTTGAGATATATCCATGTTCACATACATAGCTCTGGTTCATTCATTTTAATTGCTATAGTAACCCATTACATGAGTAATCCACAATTTACTTATTCTTTTTCCTGTTCACTAGTTTTTACAATGGCAAATAATGCTGGAATTATTACACTGGTAAAGGTCTCCTCTGCTATATACATCTTTAACTTGCCTTGATATTGTCAAATTGCTACCAGAGATTGGAATCACATTGTTCCAATTGCTTATTCCTGTGTTTGTTTATTTTATAGTTACTTGTTAGCTCAAGGAATTATTAAGAATCCTAAATTTACTTTCTTTTTTCATTTAACACACATTATGTGTTCTCCTCGGCATTGGACTGCATTAAATATAAAAATCAGAAAGACTCTAACCTGGTTACAACAAATTCTATACCGTAGACGAGCCATATGCACTTATCATACTTATTATTATCATATATAATAGTAAAAATGTCTACTCAGTCCATTGGGCTATACGAATTTACTAGGACCACCTTTCTTAAGTTTAGTTGAAACAAATGACCTTACAACAATTTTTAGGTGCTCTACTGTGGTTTTTATTTGTTTATTGTTTTTGTTTTTACTTTTTTTACTTAGAGTGCTTCTGGCATTATAAGAAACACATATTACTTGGGACACAGATATACTTTAATTGTTTTCCTATAGTTTTTTTTATTTCTATAAATCTATTTTATTTATTTTTGGCTATGTCCGGTCTTCGTTGCCGCACACAGGCTTTCTCTAGTTGCGGTGAGTGGGGGCTACTCTTTGTTGCGGTGTGCAGGCTTCTCATTGCAGTGGCTTTTCTTGTTGCAGAGCAAATGCTCTAAGTGTGTGAGCTTCAGTAGTTGTGGCATGCGGGCTCAGTAATTGTGGCTCACGAGCTCTAGAGCACAGGCTCAGTAGTTGTGATGCACAGGCTGAGTTGCTCTGCGGCATGTGCGATCTTTCCAGACCAGGGCTTGAACCCATGTCCCCTGCATTGGCAGGCAGATTCTTAACTACTGCACCACCATGGCAGTCCAAATTCTTAATAAATTTGCCTTGGTTATGGTCAAAGTCCTCTGGATATATTGTTCAGCTGCATGTAATGTTGTGACTATTACCAGAAGAAGAAAGAAGACTTTCTGTTGTTGTTTGAGTTTAATACAGATGTTTGCTTGTGATATTTAGCAGTACTGAAACTGGAGTCTCAGGAATGGCTCTTGTGAAGATTGTGAAAAAATGCTCAGTCATTTGTTGAACAAGATAACAGGTCTTGTTTCCAGTTGTGTTGTCAGTCGAATTGACAAGACATGATCGTTTTACCCAGCAGCAAGTAACTTACTTTAAGAAAAGATATGGAACAAGGAATACTGCCACATACACAACCAGTAACATCATAGAGGCCTCACACACCTAGATGCAGCTGCTGGTGTCCCATCCCAAAGCATGGGATTTGTTTTGGTTTCAAGGCATGGGAACTGACCGTAGTCTGGAAGGGAAGACTCTGCATGTTATATTGGGCATATTCTAAGGTAACAATATAATAGAGGGATTTGAGAGCATGGCTTTGGTGTCAAACAAGTTCAGGTTCTGGCTGTAGAGAAGCTGCAGGGTCTGTGGTCCTTCAGCTTAATATTCCTGAGAGTCACCTAGTACGTGGAGGGGAGCGTGCCCAGTTCCCATTCTGAAGTACAACTGCTGACATAGGTACCTAGCTATTCTGACGACAGCCTTAAATCAGAAATCAGCATGTGGTAAACCTAGTGGGACCATCATTTATCTCTAAAGGTTGTATTTCCTCGCTTGATGTTGCAGAATGTGCAGCCAGGGATCAGACGTTCCTCAAGCGTTCCCAGAGGCTGGAGGAAGAGATTATCGCCCAGCTGTTAACTCTTACCTGTTATGTCATCTCATTTTTCTAAGCCTCAGCAACTCAGTGGACAGTGGGAGAGAGAACATAGTAGAGATGGTGTTTTCTGCCTCCCTGGCAGAGAAAACTTTGCATGTCATAGTGGGCATATTCTAAGGTAGCAATATAATAGTGATTTGAGAGCATGGGTGGGCTTTGGGGTCAAACAAGTTCATGTTCAAGCCCTGGCTCTACTACTTCCTAGCCATCTGTCACCGTGGTAGGCAGAAGATGAAGGTATCCACATCCTAACCCCTGGAACCGGTTAATATGTTAGGTTAAAAAAACAAAGGATCATATGGTAGTTCTATTTTTAGTTTTTCAAGGAACCTCCATACTGTTCTCCGTAGTGGCTGTATCAATTTACATTCCCAGCAACAGTACAAGAGGGTTCCCTTTTCTCCACACTAAAAATATAACTACCATAACTAAAAATAGAACTACCATACAACTGAGCAATCCCATTACTGGGCATATGCCCTGAGAAAATCATAATTCAAAAATTGTCATGTACCACAATGTTCATTGCAGCTCTATTTACAATAGCCAGGACATGGAAGCAACCTAAGTGTCCATCATCAGATGAATGGATAAAGATGTGGCACATATATACAATGGAATATTACTCAGCCATAGAAAGAAACGAAATTGAGTTATTTGTAGTGAGGTGGATGGACCTAGAGTCTGTCATACAGAGTGAAGTAAGTCAGAAAGAGAAAAACAAATACTGTATGTTAACATATATATGGAATCTAAAAAAAAATGGTTCTGAAGAACCTAGGGGCAGGACAGGAATAAAGATGCAGATGTAGAGAATGGACTTGAGGACACAGGGAGGGGGAAGGGTAAGCTGGGAGGAAGTGAGAGAATGGCATTGACATATATACATTACCAAATGTAAGATAGATAGCTAGTGGGAAGCAGCCACATAGCACAGGGAGATCAGCTCGGTGCTTTGTGACCACCTAGAGGGGTGGGATAGGGAGGGTGGGAGGGAGGGAGACACGAGAGGGAGGTGATATGGTCATATATGTATACGTATACCTGATACACTTTGTTATACAGCAGAAACTAACACAACACTGTGAAGCAATTACACTCCAATAAAGATGTTAAAGAAAAAAACCAAAGGAGAATTCAGGTTTCAGATGGAATTACAGTTGCTCATCAGCTGACTTTGAGATGGCTTCATTATCCTGGATTATCTGAGTTGGCCCAATGTAATTACAAGGGTCTTTATAAGTGAAAGAGGGAAGCAAAAGAAAGAGAACCAGACACGTGGCATCATGAGAAGGAATTAGCTACACATTGCTGGTTTTGAAGACAAATGAATGGGGCCTTGAGCCAAGGAATTCATGCAGCCTCTGGAAGCTGGAAAAGGCAAGGAAACATCTGTCTCCATAGCACTCCCCACCCGCAGCCCCCCACCCCCCGCAAAAGGAATACAGCTCTGCTGATACTTTGATTTCAGTGCAGTGAGACCCATTTTGGACTTCTGACCTCCAGAACTGAAAGATGATAAATTTGTATTGTTTTAAGCTGCTAAGTTTTTGGTAATTTGTAACAGCAGCAGTAGAAAACTAAAACAATGCCCTTTATTCTTCTGTGATTTAGTTTCTCATTTTGTAAAATGATGTTTGTAACAGTCCTATTCTCCTACCATGGTTAGAAGATATAAGTACCTGTGCAGGGCTCTGTACTCACTCATTTTTTTTTTTTAATTGCACTACAACTGCTTTACAACGTTGTGTTAGTTTCTGCTGCACAATGAAGTGAATCAGCTATATGTATACATATATCCCCTCCCTCATGGATCTCCCTCCCATGCCCCACCCACCAATCCCACCCATCTAGGTCATCACAGAGCACTGAGCTTCCTGTGCTTTATAGCATGTTCCCACTAGCTATCTATTTTACCCATGGTAGTGTATATATGTTAATCCTTATCTCCCAATTTGTCACACCCTCCCCATCCCCCTCTGTGTCCACTCGTCTGTTCTCTACATCTACATCTCTATTCCTGGCCTGGAAGTAGGTTCATCTGTACCCTTTTTCTAGATTCCACATATATGCATTAATAGACAATATTTGTTTTTCTCTTTCTGACTTACCTCATGCTGTATGGCAGACTCTAGGTCCATCCACATCTATACAGACGACCTAATTTCATTCCTTTTTATGGCTGAGTAATATTCCATTGTATATATGTACCACACTACTGGGCATATACCCTGAGAAAACCATAATTCAAAAGGGCACATGTACCCCAGTGTTCACTGCAGCATTCTTTACAATAGCCAGGAAATGGAAACAACCTAATGTCCAACGACAGTTGAATGGATAAAGAAGATGTACTCACTCTTGGTGAGACTTGGTGACTAGAAGTCAGGAGACTTGGGTTATGGTCTTAGGCAAAATGAGGACAATAGTAATTTCTTGCCGTTCATATGGAACTGATGTGAGAAGCAAATGAAGTTGTCTTAACTTTTATTTTTTAACTAAGGTACTATTCAAAAGTAACTTGTTGTAGTTTAACTCTACATTTCAAATGGTCTTAAAAGATGTTTTGTCAAAGATACATGAAAAAAGGCAAAATATGACACATGAACCACCATTTGATTCCAGGAAATAGTGCTGGAGTAATAGGTGGTATTAATTTCATTGATTGGTACTGAGTAGTATGGTTTTTTCTTTTAGATGTTCTATATTTATTGCATTTTTAATTTCCTATTTATGTGGTAATGATTATGGTTCTTAATTACAAATCCCAGAGTTTTATGTTATCTTTTAATTGCAACCTTTGCTTATGTCTGAATGTAAACACAAAGCTATTTATTTAATTCAACTGAAAATGAAGTGGAAGAATCATCTATTTGGCAAGAATATAATTATCATACATCCAGTAACACATTTTGAGTGTTTTAAAAGATTAATTGTAATTTTCAGTAAGTGGAATGGTTCTCATAGTACTGCTTGCTAATGATTAAGTAGTTCACAAATATTTATGGTGAGTTTTGATTGAATGTACAGTTGAATAGGTAAATTCAGGCAGATACAATTAAGACTTATTTGTCTTGATTCCTTTTTAAAAGTACAGCTGACCCTTGAACAAGGACGTAAGGGGCGCCAGCCTCCACACAGTTGAAAATCCACTTAGAATTTATAGTCAGCCTCTTATATGCAGTGCTTCTGTATTTTCAGGTTCAACCAACTGTGGATTGTGTAGTATTGTAATATGAATTTATTTTATTTTTTTATTATTTTTTAACATCTTTACGGGAGTATAATTGCTTTACATTGTTGTGTTAGTTGCTGCTGTATAGCAAAGTGAATCAGCTATACGTATACATATATCCCCATATCTCCTCCCTCTTGCCTCTCCCTCCCACCCTCCCTATCCCACCCCTCTAGGTGGTCACAAGGCACAGAGCTGATCTCCCTGTGCTATGCGGCTGCTTCCCACTAGCTATCTGTTTTAAATTTGGTAGTGTATATATATCCATGCCACTCTCTCGCTTCATTCCAGCTTCCCCTTCTCCTTCTCCATGTCCTTTAGCCCACCCTCTACGTGTGCATCTTTATTCCTGTCCTGCCCCTAGGTTCATCAGACCATTTTTTTTTTATATTCCATATATATGTGTTAGCATACGGTATTTGTTTTTCTCTTTCTGACTTACTTCACTCTGTATGACAGACTCTTGGTCCATCCACCTCACTACAAATAACTCAATTTTGTTTCTTTTTATGGCTAAGTAATATTCCACTGTATATACATGACACATCTTTATCCATTCATCTGTCGATGGACACTTACGTTAATTCCATGTCCTGGCTATTGTAAACAGTGCTGCAATGAACATTGTGGTACGTTACTCATTTTGAGTTATGATTTTCTCAAGGTATATGCCCAGTAGTGGGATTGCTGGGCCATATGGTAGTTATATTTTTAGTTATTTAAGGAACCTCCATACTGTTCTCCATAGTGGCTGTATCAGTTTACATTCCCACCAACAGTGTATGAGGGTTCCCTTTTCTCCATACCCTCTCCAGCATTTATTGCTTGTAGAGTTTTTGATGATGGCCATTCTGACTGGTGTGAGGTGATACCTCATTGTAGTTTTGATTTGCATTTCTCTAATGATAGGGATGTTGAGCATCCTTTCATATATTTGTTGGCAATCTGTATATCTTCTTTGGAAAAATGTCTGTTTAGGGCTTCTGCCCATTTTCTGATTGGATTGTTTGGTTTTTTGCTATTGAGCTGCATGAGCTGATTGTATATTTTGGGGATTAATCCTCTGACAGTTGCCTCATTTGCAAATATTTTCTCCCATTCTGAGGGTTGTCTTTTCATCTTGTTTATGGTTTCCTTTGCTGTGCAAAAGCTTTGAAGTTTCATTAGGTCCCATTTGTTTATTTCTGTGTTTATTTCCATTTCTCTAGGAGGTGGGTCAAAAACGATCTTGCTGTTATTTATGTCATAGACTGTTCTTCCTACGTTTTCCTCTAAGAGTTTTATAGTGTCTGGCCTTACATTTAGGTCTTTAATCCATTTTGAGTTTGTGTATGGTGTTAGGGAGTGTTCTAATTTCATTCTTTTACATGTAGCTGTCCAGTATTCCCAGTACCACTTATTGAAGAGGCTGTCCTTTCTCCACTGTATATTCTTGCCTCCTTTATCAAAGTTAAGATGACCATATGTGCATTGGTTTATCTCTGGGCTTTGTATCCTGTTGCATTGATCTATATTTCTGTTTTTGTGCCAGTACCATACTGTCTTGATTCCTGTAGCTTTGTAGTGTAGTCTGAATTCAGGGAGCCTCATTCCCCCAGCTCCATTTTTGTTCTCAGGATTGCTTTAGCTATTCGGGGACTTTTGTGTTTCCATTCAAATTGTTAAACTTTTTGTTCCAGTTCTGTGAAAAATGCCATTGATAGGGATTGCATTGAATCTGTAGATTGCTTTGGGTAGTATAGTCATTTTCACAATGTTGATTCTTCCAATCCAAGAACATGGTATATCTCTCTATCTGTTTGTATCATTTTTAATTTCTTTCATCAGTGTCTTATAGTTTTCTGCATACAGGTCTTTTGTCTCCTTAGGTAGGTTTATTCTTAGGTATTTTATTCTTTTTGTTGCATTGGTAAATGAGAGTGTTTCCTCAATTTCTCTTTCAGATTTTTCATCATTAGTGTATAGGAATGCAAGAGATTGCTGTGCATTAATTTTGTATCCTGCTACTTTACCAAATTCATTGATTAGCTTTAATAGTGTTCTGATAGCATCTTTAGGATTCTCTATGTATAGTATCATGTCATCTGCAAACAGTGACAGTTTTACTTCTTCTTTTCCAATTTGGGTTCCTTTTATTTATTTTTCTTCTCTGATTGCTGTAGCTAAAACTTCCAAAACTATGTTGAATAAGAGTGGTGAGAGTGGGGTAACCTTGTCTTGTTCCTGATCTTAGTGGAAATGGTTTCAGTTTTTCACCATTGAGAACAATGTTGGCTCTGGGTGTGTTATATATGGCCTCTATTATGTTGAGGTAAGTTCCCTACAATTCCCACTTTCTGGAGAGTTTTTATCATAAATCAGGGTTGAATTTTCAAAAGCTTTTTCTGCATCTATTGAGATTCGCATATTGTTTTTCTCCTTCAATTTGCTAATATGGTTTATCACATTGATTTATTTGCATATAATGAAGAATCCTTGCATTCCTGGGATAACCCCCACTTGATTATGGTGTATGATCCTTTTAATGTGCTGTTGGATTCTGTTTGCTAGTATTTTGTTGAGGATTTTTACATCTATGTTCATTAGTGATATTGGCCTGTAGTTTTCTTTTTTTGTGACATCTTTGTCTGGTTTTGGTATCAGGGCGATGGTGGCCTTGTAGGATGAATTTGGGAATGTTCCTCCATGTGCTATATTTTGGAAGAGTTTGAGAAGGATAGGTGTTAGCTCTTCTCTAAATGTTTGACAGAATTCGCCTGTGAATACATCTGGTCCTGGGCTTTTGTTTTTTGGAGGATTTTTAATCACAGTTTCAATTTCAGTGCTTGTGATTGGTCTGTTTATATTTTCAGTTTCTTCCTGGTTCAGTCATGCAAGGTTGTGCTTTTCTAAGAAGTTGTCCGTTTCTTCCAGATTGTCCATTTTATTGGCATATAGTTGCTTGTAGTAATCTCTCATGATCCTTTGTATTTCTTCAGTGTCAGTTGTTACTTCTCTTTAATTTCTAATTCTGTTGAATTGAGTCTTCTCCCTTTTTTTGTTGATGAGTCTGGTTAATTATCAATTTTGTTTATCTTCTCAAAGAACCAGCTTTTAGTTTTATTGATCTTTGCTATCATTTCCTTCATTTCTTTTTCATTTATTTCTGATCTGATCTTTATGATTTCTTTCCTTCTGCTTACTTTGGTGGTTTTTTGTTATTATTTCTCTAATTGCTTTAGGTGTAAATTTAGATTGTTTGTTTGAGATGTTTCTTGAGGTACGATTTTATTGCTATAAACTTCCCTCTTAGAACTGCTTTTGCTGCATTCCATCGATTTTGGGTTGTTGTGTTTTCATTGTCCTTTGTTTCTAGGTATTTTTTGATTTCCTCTTTGATTTCTTCAGTGATCTCTTGGTTATTTAGTAGCATATTGTTTAGCCTCCCTCTGTTTGTATTTTTTACATTTTTTATCCTGTAATTGATATCTAGTCTCATAGTATTGTGGTCATAAAAGATACTTGATATGATTTCAGTCTTCTTAAATGTATGCTGTTGTATTTGGATGGAGTATCCTATAAATATTAATTAAGTCCATCTTGTTTAATGTGTCATTTAAAGCTTGTGTTTCCCTATTTATTTTCATTTTGGATGATCTGTCCATTGGTGAAAGTGGGGTGTTAAAGTTTGCTGCTATGATTGTGTTACTGTCGATTTCCCCTTTTATGTCTGTTAGCATTTGCCTTATATATTGAGGTGCTCCTATTTTGGGTACATAAATATTTACAATTGTTATATATTCTTCTGGATTGATCCCTTGGTCATTATGTAGTGTCCTTCTTTGTCTCTTGTAATAGTCTTTATTTTAAAGTCCATTTTATCTGATATGGGAATTGCTATTCCAGCTTTCTTTTGATTTCCATTTGCAAGGAATATCTTTTTCCATCTCCTCACTTTCAGTCTGTATGTGTCCCTAGGTCCGAAGTGGGTCTCTTGTAGACAGCATATATACAGGTCTTGTTTTTGTATCCATTCAGCCAGTCTGTGTCTTTTGGTTGGAGTATTTAATCCGTTTACATTTAAGGTAGTTAACGATACGTGTGTTCCTATTACCATTTTCTTAGTTGTTTTGTGTTTGTTATTGTAGGTCTCTTCCTTCTCTTGTGTTTCCTGCCTAGAGAAGTTCCTTTAGCTTTTGTTGTAAAGCTGGTTTGCTGGTGCTGAACTCTCTTAGCTTTTGCTTGTCTGTAAAGATTTCAA
The DNA here is from genome assembly GCF_039906515.1 of Pseudorca crassidens. NCBI lineage: Eukaryota > Metazoa > Chordata > Mammalia > Artiodactyla > Delphinidae > Pseudorca > Pseudorca crassidens. Next base: position 35,351,205 of record NC_090304.1, on the reverse strand, counting down.
ATTCTCCATTGAATCTGAATGAGAACCTTGCTGGGTAGAGTAATCTTGGTTGTAGGTTTTTCCCTTTCATCACTTTAAATATGTCCTGCCACTCCCTTCTGGCTTGCAGAATTTCTGCTGAATGATCCGCTGTTAACCTTATAGGGATTCCCTTGTATTTTATTGCTTTTTCCTTGCTGCTTTCAATTTTTTTCTTTGCTTTTAATATTTGATTAATATGTGTCTTGGCATGTTTCTCCTTGGATGTATCCTGTATGGGACTATCTGTCCTTCCTGGACTTGATTGACTATTTCCTTTCCCACATTAGGTAAGTTTTCAACCATAATCTCTTCCAATATTTTCTCAGTCCCTTTCTTTTTCTCTTCCTCTTCTGGGACCCCTGTAATTTGAATGTTGATGTGGTTAATGTTATACCAGAGATCTCTGAGACGGTCCTCAATTGTTTTCGTTCTTTTTTCTTTGTTCTGCTCTGCGATAGTTATTTCCACTATTTTATCTTCCAGGTCACTTATCCGTTCTTCTGCCTCAGTTATTCTGCTATTGATTCCTTTTAGAGAATTTTTAATTTCATTTATTGTGTTGTTCATCATTGTTTGTTTGCTCATTAGTTCTTCTAGGTCCTTATTAAACATTACTTGTATTTTCTCCATTCTATTTCCAAGATTTTGGATCATCTTTACTATCATTACTCTGAATTCTTTTTCAGGTAGACTGCCTATTTCCTCTTCATTTGTTTGGTCTTGTGAGTTTTTACCTTGCTGCTTCATCTGCTGTGTATTTCTCTGTATTCTCATGTTGCTTAACTTACTGTGTTTAGGGCCTCCTTTTCACAGGTTGCAGGTTCGTAGTTCTCATTGTTTTTGGTGTCTGTCCCCAGTGGGTAATGTTGGTTCAGTGGGTTGTGTAGGCTTCCTGGTGGAGAGGACTGGTGCTTGTGTTCTGGTGGATGAGGCTGCATCTTGTGTTTCTGGTGGGCAGGACCGTGTTCGGTGGTGTGTTTTGGGGTGTCTGTGAACTTAGTATGATTTTGGGCAGCCTCTCTGCTTATGGGTGGGGTTGTGTTCTTGTCTCGGTGGTTGTTTTGCATGGGGTATCCAGCACTGGAGTGTGCTGTTTGCTTAATGGAGCTTGGTCCTAGCTTTGAGATGGAGATCTCTGGGAGAGCTCTTGCCAGTTGATAATTCGAGGGGCTGAGAGGTCTCTGGTGGTCCAGTGTCCTGAACTCAACTCTCCCTCCTCAGAGGCTCAGGCCTGACAGCCGGCCGGAACCTCAAGACCCTGTCAGCCACACGGCTTTTGGGAAGTCTGAGGTGTTCTGTCAGTTTTCAGTAGGTGTTCTGTAGGAGTCGTTCCACATGTTGATGTATTTTTGATGTATTTGTGGGGACTGAGGTGATTGCCACATCTTACTCCTTCGCCGCCTTGAAGGTCCTCTCTCTTTACACCTCTTGTTGCTAGAGGATCCACATTTCATCAGGAAAGGACATAAATCTGGCAGTCTCACTTCAGGCCTAGCCCATCCACCTTTTTTCCCTTTGTGCCTAGTCTGTTTCAGTTGCTCTGAGTGGGCCCTATGCAGAGGCCTTGCGCCCAGCCCTTCTGACCAGAGTTACTTGTGAAATGGCTGAGCCGACACCTCAGCTCGGGACATGCACTGAAGCTCCTCCTGTAATCTGAATGTAGTGAAGAAAATTCCGAATGTAAGTAGATCCTTGCAGTTGAAACCCATTTTGTTCAAGAGTCAACTGATTTTCTTTATTGAGGTCAGGATTATATTACGTGTGTGTGTGTGCGTGTGTGTCTGTATGGAACGAAAAGTGAATGAGGCTGTTATTATAACTGGTTACCACTGTTTCCCTTTTCAAAACCACATGGCAATATGTAGTGTGATAGAGACCCTGTTTGCATGTTCTAAATTTTCAGGTGACTTGTGGTCATAGTTAGAAGGTACATTTTGTAATGACAGATTTTTAAAAATGTATGTTTCCTGTGGAGATTTGATGAAGTAGTGGTTTGTTTAGGTTCTATACTAGAAGCATCTCAGTTAAAAAGAAGGCCACAGAAGGGGGTGTGGTCACACTTTTATGGATCAGCAGATAGCCGAGTCAGTCGTGCTTACATCACGCCCAGAATCTGAGCTGTTTCAGTTACCTCTTAGGGCAAATGTATCACAAAAGGTCCTCACCCATTTTTGAGCCTAAAGATGAGGAGCAAGGTGGACATCTAGGAATCTATTAAGGTTTTTACAGGACTTTTCAGCCATTGTTTTTAAACCATTTATCGCTGAGGAGCGATATCCATTTGTAATATTTAAACAATTAAAATGAATATAACTCATGCAGACCCTGACAGTGTATTTCTTGTTATTTCTTCTCTTCCTCTAAACATCAAATAATGGTGAAGACTCTGGTTATTTGACTACTCCTATGTGAAAATTCAAAAGTTAAAATTGGAAAGATAAATGGAGCAATTTATAATGTTGCAAATAGTTGATTTACCTTGTACAAGAATACAATTCCTTTTCAAAGAGGTTGGCAGAGAGAAAACTTAAATTTGAAGAGTTTTGTAGTTTTGATACTCTCAAGTCAATCAGCAATAAAGAATGGAAGTTTCTCCTTACATTTTACAGCACATGGGAGGCCATTGGATCATTCTTCAACAACTGGATAAGGATTCAGTTGGGTCTGCATTCAGACCCGACATTGGAGACTGCATAAGTAAAAGGAATTTTTTTATAGAAATCTTGAAAAAGTCATATCAACAAATATTGGAAAATGTGTTTGCATTTTAGAGCCAGTCAGCATCTTTGCCACAGCCACAAGGCAAAAAAGAAGCATCTGAAAAGGAGAAAAGAATGTCTTTATAGAGAAAAACAATCTTCCTCTAAGTAAATCTAAAATAGAAGTGTTTCAGGAACTTTGTGTCCTTCTACAAAATTACCAAACACCAGAAAATTTCACAGATATGAAGTCGTTTCATTTGATGTTTCTGATTTTTTTTTTTTTGAGTGACAGGGATAAGGGAAGGTTTTAGAGAATGTCTGCTGCCTTCACTTCTGACACTGCAAAGGGAGAAGCCAGTATCAGATTTTTAGATTGCAAGGATGTGTGTTACTTTTATGAAAAAAAACTCATGATGTTTATACGTGAAATTCTAAGCTTTGTAGATTTTACAGGATTAGATGTTAGCTGTGCTGGGTCTCCTCTTTGCAGAACCTCACAGATGTGAATCATTTCCATTCCATCAACTTTCATTCCTGTTGAGCCCCATGATAGTTATAATGTCAGTGTCCTTCACCTTAGAAGATTCTCCAGCTGTGAAGCAAAGGACAGGGACTGAACACACATTGACCTTTAATCTATTAAACTATCACTACAGGACAGACTCATGTCAGTTACTGGGTGGCATTTCTGAGAGCTCTCTCTCTGGCTGCTGTGCCTGTCCTGTGGCCTCCACACCTCCTAACCCCCATCCTGATACCCACCCGTCAACCCGCAGGTGGGAGCTCAGCCCTGCAGCTGCTCCTGTCTTTTGTGAATCAGTGATGCCTTAGCCCCTTGACTGCAATAGGCTTAGTTATTTTTCCCACTTTTAGCTTTTGGAACAGCTGGAGAGCAGGGTTAAATAGAAGGAGCAGGTAGCTCAGTGGTTCTCAACCTTCCCTTCTTTCCTGGAAGATTTAAAAAATGCTTATATCTGGGCCCCATCATAGAGATTCTGATTCTTAGCCCAGTTGTTCTGGGCTAAGACTGAGCACTGATTCATTTTTTACATTCCTGAGATGATTTAATTGTGGCTGAGAAGATCTAGGAGCTTAGATATAGACTTAGGATTGCCAAAGTCTAGTTCCTGGACCAGCAGCATCAACATCACTTGGGAACTTATTAGAAATCCAAATCCTCAGGCTCTACCCAAGAACAACTCAATCGGAAACTTTTAGGGGCAGGGCCCAGAAATCTGTGTCTTGATAAGCCCTCCATATTCAGATGATGCCAGAGTTTGAGAACCACGGGTCTAGACTAACTTTCCAAGGTAGGGCAATGGCTTGAGGGCGCATTCCATTGATACCGCTATATTATATGTGAACGGAGGGTCAGCACAGACCCAAGTGGAGGAATAAGTCAGACACCAACCTTTGGGGAGCAAGCAGGATACCAAGATTCATGCTGGCAACCCAGCATCCCAGAAAGTTCTGTTTATCAGGAAATAGTACCAGATCCCAGCAAGTGGTGATTAGAGTGTGAGATTTAGAGAGATGCTGTACTGGGTTCAAATCCTGGCCTTTATTCACTTAGGAAACTAACCTCTCTGAATTTCATTTTTCACATAGGTAAAACAGGGACGGTAGTTATACCTTTCAAGGTCGCTGTGAAAAATAGAATAAAATTGTGAATGGAAAATATCCAGCAAGAGTAAATGTCTAACACATGCTCACAGCAAAATGCATTCTCAAGCAATTATTGATAATATTATTTCTGTACAAGAAGAGTCATTGCATTGTATGTGGTGCTGTCACTTTCTCCTCTTGTGTCCATGGCAGGTATTAGAAATTAACCCCAGCAGTCTTCCCAGTGGATTGGGGCCTTGAATCTTTTCTGATACAGCACTCCAGGCAACAACAATCAGACCTGGCTTTCAAGATGAGCCCCGTTTGTCACCCGCAGTTAAGAATGCAAAAATCTTCTTAGAGGTATTCCTGTTCCTCCATTTCTTTCTTGCCCGCATTTACGAAGCACCTGCTATAGCAGTTTCCAATAGGTACGTAACGCTAGCCACATTGAAAAGTTCTGGTAGCCACATGAAGAAAATAAGAAACAAGTGAAACGAAACTTAAATTTTTTTTCATTTAATGTCATGTATCCAAAGCATTATTTTTTCAATACATCATAAATATAAAAATTATTGAGATATTTTACATTCTTACTTATGGGACTAAGTCTTGAAAGCCAGTGTCTATTTTATACTTAGAGCACATCTCAATCCAGATTAGCCTTTTTTATTTTTCGTGGTACGCGGGCCTCTCACTGTTGTGACCTCTCCCGTTGCGGAGCACAGGCTCCGGACGTGCAGGCTTAGTGGCCATGGCTCATGGGCCCAGCCGCTCCACGGCATGTGGGATCTTCCCAGACCGGGGCATGAACCTGTGTCCCCTGCATCGGCAGGCGGACTCTCAACCACTGCGCCACCAGGGAAGCCCAGATTAGCCATATTTTAAGGGCTCAGTAGCCACATGTGGCTAGTGGCTGCCATATTGGACCATGAAGCACTAGGTCCTCACGTCAAGGTCATAGCCTCAACAAGCTCACAGTTTATTGTGACTCAGTCACAGAGAGATGATAATATTCTCCTGCACAAAGTGCTGTTACCCCCCAGTTTGGATTTTCATGAAGAACAGGGTAATGTCTGTGTGGGACAGAATGACTGGCATTTCTGCAGGCTTCGTTTTCTTTTTTTGCTTCTGTATCTTGCCTATGTGGCTGGAAATATCAGCTCCACTTGGAGCCAGCAGGTCTGACACTCTCTGATCGCATTGCTTACTTTGAGTGGAGGTTTGTTTAGTGCCGCTGCTAAGGAATGTGTTTCTGCTGTCCTACCTTGATATTTGTCCATAATCATGTGACAACCAACCACTCATTGAGCTTGTGCAATAATATGCAAGGCACTGTGCTAAGCCACTCATGTACCAGTGGCTTCCCACCACACTCAAAATGCTATCTGATGACTTCGAGGGACCTACCTGGTTTGACCCACGGCCACCTGGAAGACCTGATTTCCTACCATCATCCCTTTTCCTTACGCCACTCCTGCTACCTTGACCTCCTGGATCTTCTTTTTCCATACTCAAGCCTTTCTCTTGGATTTATCTCAGCCTTGAATGCTGTTCCCCAGAATAACCATATGGTTAGCTCCTTCATTTCACCCAGGTCTTTGTTTAAATGGCATCAGAGAAACCTTCCCAGACCTTTCTATCTAATTTAGCACTCTTGTCACTCCCCATCTTTTCTCTCTGGTTTATTTTTCCTCATATTAATTATCACTACCCAAAATTATGTCACATATTTCTTTACATATTTATTTGTTGGTTGTCTCCCCCACCAAAGTGTGGTCTCCATCATGGCAGGGAAATTCTCTTTGTATACTATTTGGTTTTCTGTGTTAGCACAGTGCAAACACATAGAAGGTACATGGTAAATATTTGAATGACATTGCATATGTATTATCTCATTTAATTTTTTTTTTTTTTTGCCGTACGCAAGCCTCTCACTGTTGTGGCCTCTCCTGCTATGGAGCACAGGCTCCAGACGCGCAGGCTCAGCGGCCATGGCTCACGGGCCCAGCCGCTCCGTGGCATGTGGGATCCTCCCGGACCGGGGAACGAACCCGTGTCCCCCGCATCGGCAGGCAGACTCTCAACCACTGCGCCACCAGGGAAGCCCTCTCATTTAATCTTTATCTGGCATTTTTGACTAAAAGAGAAACAGTGTGAGAGATAACACATCATAAGTGTAAAATTACAGTCATTAAGTAGCAGAGCTGAGACTTTAACCTAAGATGGTGTGTGTCCAGAGCTCAGATTTCTAATCCCTTCACTTTACCACCTTTTGAGAGGACAAAACCTTGTTTATGACCTTTATCTGCGCTTTTGACCTCCTATAAATTCTCCAGAAAAACCTTTGGCTCTGATGGTATGATTTTCTATTTCCTCCCCTATTAATACATTGCTAGATAGCATCAATCAGAGGAACCGATACCGAATTTGGTGACAGGTTTCACCAGTGCTATCAACATATGCATTGAAGTTTCTAGGGAGATCATGTAGTTGATGAAAATATATTTTGATTGCTGCAAAATTGCTCATCCTTGGGTTCATTTTAGGGCCCATCTATGTCAAGTGATAACCGAAACCATTGCAGAGTGAAGACGATGTGAAACTACTGGCAGATAGTGAGTTACCCTTTAATATACCTCATTCTGAAGATTGAAGGCTGTCTCAAAGGAATAAACAGTCTTTCCAGGTGCTTTGATTTCATTTCAACTGAGCTCCATACAACCTCATTGAGCTGCTGTGTCACACCATGCCCTGGGCGCAGAGCCAGGGATACTGTCCTGGTAATCTATTGCTGTATGATGGCCACCTCAAACTTAGTCGTGTAAAACAACAACCATTTTACTATGTTCATAAATTCTGGGGGTGGATAATCTAGACAGGGCCCAGCAGAGATGGCTATTATCTCCTTGATATCTGGGCCTCAGCTGGGAAGAATTAAGGGCTGGGGAGACTCAAACAACTGAGAAATGCCATCTTCCTAAGCCTCCTATCCTCACGTGTCTGGTGCCTGGGCTGATATTCCTTGATGTCTGGGTTCAGCTGGGGCCATCACCTGGAGCTTGTACACATACATGTGTGGCCATGTGTCTTCAGCCGTCCACAGGTTGGCAGCTGGGTTCTAAGAGGTAATGTCCTGGGATGGGGCATCCAGAGAATGAGCATTACAGAAGCTGCCAGACTCTTTCTGACCTTAGCCTTGGAAGTCATGTGACATAGTTTCTGCCACATTCCCTTAATTACAAATGCATTTCTAGGGGAGGAATAGATTGTACCTCATGATCCAGGGAAGGGTGAGGTTATATTGTAGAATAGCACGTGGGTTGGGAGATATTGATTTGGCCATTTTTAGAAAATCTGCTACAGACCCAGGAGAAAATGATATTTGTTACTACCTGTAAACACCAGGAGTTACACAGAGGTGGGAGACAGGCGTGGGAGACATATCGGGCAGCTTCATTTTCCTTTGGAAAGCAATCCTGGCCTACAACGTGCACATTCTATATGTAAATGGGGTTATTTCCTCTGCCTTGTGTTTCCATCCCGTTGTTCACTAAGGCGATTTTTCTAGATCTGTCACCTTGCTGTAATGATTCACTGTATGAGTTCTGGTATTGCTTTGACACTTAGGCTCAATTTGTTTGCTTCTTAATCATCCAAGACAGTGTACCCTCCAATCCATGAGGCTAAGAAAGCTTAGTGTCTTCTCATGCTCCAGGGATTTTCTTGTTACTACAGATTCCCAGGAATACTCATCAGAGAGCTGAGGCAGCACAGACAGATTGTAAGCCTCTTTCACGCTTAATAAATCTACACGTTAATATTTTTAGGGTGGCATTCCCTTTGTTAGTTGGCCTGGCATATGTATATACATTTAAAATTCATTTTATTGAAGTATAGTTGATTTATAATGTGTTGATTTTTGCTGTACAACAAAGTGATACAGATGTATACATATTCTTTTTCATATTCTTTTCCATTATGGTTTATCACACAGAATATTGAATGTAGTTCCCTGTTCTATACAGTAGAACCTTGTTTTTTAATCCATTCTATACACAGTAGTTTGCATCTGCTAATCCCAAACTCCCATTTCATCCCTCCCCCACCCTCTCTCCCCCTTGGCAACTACAAGTCTGTTCTCTATATCTGTGAGTCTCTTTCTGTTTCATAGATAGGTTCATTTATGTTATATTTTAGATTCCACATGTAAGTGATACCATATGGCATTTGTCTTTCTCTGTCTGACCTCACTTAGTTTGATAATCTCTAGGTCCATCCATGTTGCTGTATATGACATTATTTCATTCTCTTTTACGGCTGAGTTGTATTCCATTATATATATGTTCCATATCTTTATCCATTCATCTGTCAATGGACATTTAGGTTTCTTCCATGTCCTGGCTATTAATAGTGCTGCTATGAACATAGGTGTGCATGTATCTTTTCGAATTATAGTTTTGTCTGGATATATGGCCTGGCATATATTTTTAAGTATTCTAATTTTCAGAATCCTAGCCCAGCTGAGCAAAACAAAAAAAACTAACAATTACTGAGCATCTACTATGTATTAAGAACTGTGCAGATCTTTCTAATTATATCTTTATTAATACAACTCCACAGCAAGGTGGGTGGTGGTGTTTCTTCTTAAAGATGGGGACATTGAGCCTCTGAAGGTTTAAGTGACTTGCTGATTTCTTAGAGCTGCTTCACATGGGGACTGGGGTTCAAACTCAGTATGCGTGTCTCTCAAATACCTGCTCTTCCCCTTATCCCACAGATGCTGTCGCATGATTTCATTATGGACTTTGTATCCTCAGTCCCCTTTCTTTCGATCCTCCTGTGTCTCTTTTCTAGGAAACACGAAGGGCATCAGGACTTGGTCCCTCACTGTCCTCTCAGAACCTTATCAGGTGAACAATTATACGTAATGTTGGTAGATTCGTTTTCTAGCAGTGCCATAACAAAGTGCCACACACTGGGTGGTTTAAAACCACAGAACATTTTACTCTCACAATTTGAGAGGTCAGGATCCAAAATCAAGGAGCTAGCAGGGCCACACTCCCTCCACAGGCTCAAGGGGAGGGGCCTTCCTTGCCTCTTCTGTCTTCTAGTGGCTCTGGTGTTCCTTGACTTGTGGCTGTGTGAGTCCAGTCTCTGCTTCCAGCTTCACATGGCTTTCTTCCTGCTGTGTCTTCTCCTCATATAAGGGCACCAGTCATTAGACTTAGGGTCCACCTTAATCCATTATAGCCTCACCTTAACTAAATACATATGCAAAGATGCTGTCTCAAAATAAGGTCATGTTCTGGGGTTCTAGTGGACATGAATTTTGGGTAGAAACACTGTTAAACCCACTACAGTTGGGTATGGAGGAGGAATTCAAAAGGAACGAAGGGATATATTGGAAAGCACGATAATAGGACTAGCACATTTTCAGGGTTCTGCGTTTCCCTTTAATTCTATCTTCTTTTTCTTTGGAACCTCATGAGTCAACTGAGCCCCAGAGCAGTAGAAAAAGAGTCATAATCACTGGTAAAAAGGGGGAGGAAAAGAGACTTTTCCCTTTGGCCAGTCTTTCTCCCAGATTCCTTTTGTTTTTCTGCACTATCACCTTGCTTCAGAAAGACAAAGAGCAGTACATTCATGTCAAGAATCCCTGAAGGAGAAGGCAAACTTCTGTGATAAAGAAAAACATCAACACAACATTAGTTTTCTTGCCATATTTCATATTTAGACAGTTTTCTTCAGAGTTTCTCTGGGTAGTTGTGGAACCGAAACAATAGCAAGCCAGCCTCTTCGCAGTAAAGAGATAAAAGGGTCACTTTGGGGATGCTTAAGGGACCATTACATAAAACCCCAGTCAAACAACAATTTCACATCTTTCTTTCATTCTCATTTTGGATATTTCTATTGGACTAGCGTTTTAAAAGAAACATTGGACTACAGTTCAGCTCTTCATTAATTTCGTAGTTTAATGATGCATTGCTGAATTATCCATGTGGAACAAAACTAACGTTTACTGAATCCGTATTACTTGGCTGGTACACCCTAGACACATCTTCATACTTGCTCAGTCACTCTTCCCAGCAGCTCTGTGTGATGGATCTTATTGCTTCCAATTTCTGGTGACAACACTGAGGCTCAGAGAGCAAGTGACAAAGCTGGGTTTGGACTCAGGGCCTTGGGGACATAAAGGAGAGTAACAGAGCTCCTAGTAATATCTTCCCGGAATTATTGAGGAAGGGTTCATGGAAAACGCAGGCCAACACCACACAGTGATGATGGTGGTGGTGGTGGTGGTGGTGGTGATGGCCTCTGCCATTTCTGGAGCACCTACTGTGTGCCCTAAATGATACCAGATGTTTTACAATGTTTCTTCCCACGAACATTCACTGTATAAATGTTTCTTGAATATCCCTTCTGTAGTATAATCTGTTTGAATCTGAGGAAGCAGATACTAAACCCAGTTTTCTACTCTTAGTCATGGTATCATTGTCTGCATTTTATACAGACGGAAACTGGGGCACAGAGAACTTGTCAAATCTTTCTGGGATTTGTATCCAATGCTGAGATTTGCATCCAGATCTGTCAGCCTCCAAAGTTTTGTCTTTTCCGTGCAAACTTGATTATACTCAAAAACCATTTTCTTTCTTCTTTAAAACAAAACAAAACCAAAAACCCCTCTGTTTTTTAGCAATAAAAGATACATATTGGTTGTAAAAAATTCAGAAGTACAAAGTGAATAAAATAAATAGTATAAGTGCCTTCCATTTATCCTCTACCCAACTTCTCGGTGTAAATCACTGTTAATAGTTTAATATACATTTTTATAGATTTTCTACATATGTACAAATATCATATGTAAATGATTAATATATATTATGTATAACCTGCCATATTTAATATATAGTACTATATATCCAAGCAGAAAAGCACTTGATTGAGTTACTACTTTGTGTTTTGTTTCTCTCTGCTGTGGAGAAATTAGGGTATAACAGAAAATAATAATAAAAATAAAAGATTATTTTACACAGATCACACATACACACAAGAAAGGATGGGAACTGGCTCGTTGCCTTTCACTTCTCGTCTTTACTTCTGCAACCCTTCCACCATATCTATTCTGCTCGTAACCCTACTCGGGGCTTTGAGTTGAGAATGGCTTCCAGTCCTAGAGACCCCAAAGCATCTTTGCCAATGGGAAGTTAGTACACATTTTCTGGAAACAGCTTAAGTGCTCAACAGATGAATGGATAAAGAAGAGGTGGTATATATATAAACAATGAAATACTACTCTGTCATAGAAAGATGAAGTCTTGTCATTTATGACAACATGGATGGACCTTGAGGGCATTATGCTAAGTGAAATCAGTCAGATGGAGAAAGACAAATGCCATCTGATTTCACTCATGTGGAACATAAAAAAACAAACTAAAAGACCAAAATAACTGAACAAACCAAACAAAAACAAACATGTAGGTGCAGAGAACAGAGCAGTGGTCACCAGAGGGGAAGGTTGGGGGATGCAAAATGGGAAAAGGGGGTCAACTCTATGGTGAGGGAGGGAAACTAAATTTTTGGTGGTATGTACACTGTAGTGTATACATAAACAGAAATATACTGTTGTATGCATGAAATTTATACAATGTTGTAAAACAATATTACCTCATTTAAAAAAAGAAAGAAGAAAAAATCAAAGACTGAATCTCCCAGAAGGAGCTGGGATTATAAGGATTATAAGGAGCTTGGTATTTGGGAGGATAAAAGTAGTCTAAGCTACAGTAGTTTAGCCCCAGAAGAGGGAAGATGGAAACCTGTAGATTCTTCAGTGGTGTCCCTGAGAGTGGGGAAAGAATGGGTGTATGGTACACCCCCAAATTCAGGTCCCCACTACTGGGATACCTGTTCTTGGCAAGGATCTCAGCACCTGAGTTTAGCAGGGGACTAACAGGGCTTCAAGCCTCCTTTTTATGGGCTAGAGTAATAACCAGTGTGAAAATCAGACAGCCCTCCCACCAGCTTTTGCCTGAGACCCCCAGAACTGTGATGGAATCCAGCTGAGGGCAAAGTGGGGTGGAATGGAGCTCAATAAGGAACGCAATTTAGTTGTCCATTCTGGCAAATAGAGCGTTTAGAGTTATATTTATTTTGACTTAGAAAATTGTTTCTTGAATTCAAGTTCTGTGTTTGAACATTTGTCCTTGAGCCTAAAGCACAGATTTTCAGATTTCACATTTAAGAAACTGGGGATGAATACATTTTATATCTAATTACTTCTCTCTCCTTCCCCAAATATTACTATTAAATAACTGCTGTTTTTTAATTAAGGAAATGTGACATATCCCTAGGATATTAGCAGAATAACTAACATTCCTGATCCTCATTTGCAGAAGCACAATTTCACCCAAGAATTATGTCTGATGAGTCTTTACATCCTCATCTTAAGACATGGCCACAGAGATAAATGTGCCAGCTTATTTCAGAACTTTATCCTTAGTAATTTTTAACAGATTTATTGAGATATAATTTACATAGCATAAAGTTCACCTCCTTAAAATGTACAGTTCACTGGCTTTAAGTATATTTTCAGAGTTGCACAGACATTATAATACTCTAATTTTAGAACGTTTTTATCACCCCGAGGAGAAAACTTGTACCCATTCCCTTGAACTTAGCCCTAGGTAACCACGCATCTACTTTGTGTATCTATATATTTGCCATCTGGATATTTTATGTAAATGGGATCATACAATAGGTGGTCTTTTGTGATTGATTCTTGCACTTAGCAAAATGTTTTTGAGGTTTATCCATGATACATGTTGTAGTATGAGCAGTGCTTTACTCTTTTTTATTACTGAAAAATATTCCATTACAAGGGTATACCACATTTTCTTTATGCAATCGTCTGTTGATGGCTATATGGGTTGTTTCCACCTTTGGCTATTATGAATGATGCTAGTATGAACATTCCTGTGCGAGTCTTTGTGTGGAAATGTTTTAATTTCTAACTGGTGTATACATAGGAGCATAATTGCTGGAACATGCGGTAACCCTATGTTTAACAGTTTGTGGAACTGCCAAAGTAATTTCCAAATATTTTACATTCCTGCTAGCAATGTACAAGGCATCCAGTTTCTTCACATTCTTGTAAATAACTTTTAGTGTCTTTTTGATGATGGCATTCTAGTGGGTGTGAAGTGGTATCTCATTGTGGTTTTGCTTTGGGTCTCCCTCATGACTAAAGATGTTGAGCACCTTTTCATGTGTTTATTGGACACTTATATACATGCCTTAGAGAAATGTCTATTTAAATATTTTTCCCATTTTCTAGTTGGGTTATCTTCTCCTGCTAAGTTTCTTTAGATATTCTCAATTCAAGTCACTTATCAGACGCATGATTTGCAATTATTTTCTCAGAGTCCAGGGGTTGTGTCTTCAGCTATTCTTTATGAAAGAAATGGCCTGCCTCAGAGAGAGCTCCTGAAGCTGCATGCCTTTCTTCTTTTCCCACAGTCACTGTGATAAATAAATATATCAACACATTATTACCTGGTTGTATTTCATTTATAAGCTCTGCCCATCTAAGTTTCCCCCAGCTGCCTGATTCAATTACTTTTCCCTTGTCTTAATTCTCCTTGAGCTGTCTACAATTTTTGATGCCAAAGACAATAATACTCTTTTCTTTCAGTCCTTCCTTATTCCCTCCCTCCCTCCCTTCCTTTCTTATATAAATAGGTACTTTTACTAGACAATTACTGGGTTTCAGAAGCTCTGCTAGGGCTTGGGGATAAAGAAATATATTTTCTGTCTTTGTGCTCTAGTAAAGAAGACAGATGTTAATAAACCACTAATACACTAATAAGCATAAAACGATAACTGTGATTAGCCCTTTGAAGGAGAGGCGCTGGGGGTTATATGAATATATTACAGGGGAAACTTCCTGGTCAGGGAAATAAGTGATTCTTTTCTCCAAGGAGGTTAAGAACTGGGTTGGATACCAAGGATAAGCAAGTGTTAAGGGAGCTAAGAGGGAAGAGCATGTGAAAGTGCCTGTGACCAAGGGAACAAAGCCCTTTGAGGCAGGAAATAAAGTGTGGTTGGAACAGAGCGGGCAAATATGAAAATGAACCGAGGCAGTTAGGTAGAGGCAAGACCATGATGGGCCAAGGAGGTTGTAATAGAAGTGTTTGTCCACATTTTAAGACCAGTGAAAAACAACTGAAGTTTTAGAAAAGGCGGGAAGATGATCACATTTGAATGCCTACGAGATTATTCTAAGTGCAGTATGAAGAATGAATTAAAGGTGGGCAATAGTGAATGTGAGGGTCCACTGAGGATCTATAGCAGGAGCTCAGGTGACAGCAGCTTAGATGTGGGTAAGATGATTGTAGCTTGGATGAGGGCGGTGGAAATGGAAATGGAGATAAAAGAATGAATCTGAAAGATATTTAAAAAGAAAAATCAGTGAGACTTGAAGATAGCTTGATGATAAGGGATTAAGGGAGAAAGACATTTCAAGAATGACTGATAACTACATGACGCTAATTATTCTGCCATGGTTTGACAGTAACTGCCTTGGTTTGAGTCTACCATCCTATAACCTTGCACCACTTAAAACCTCTCTGTTCCCATTTCTTCATTTAGAAAATACGGATGATAATATTTAGTTCATATGAATGCTATACCACATTTAGAGCAGCATCTGCATAGTAGTATGTGCTCAATAACTATGCTAAATAAATAAATGTGCTCATAGCATGTTTAGGAAAAATCCCAATTACTAGGGATTTCTCTGTTTGAAAAACCAGAGAGGGAAAGTGACTACTTTCTTAAAAATTAAACACACTGAAGACTTTTGGTTCTGGCCAAGGTCGACTATCCCCAAACCTCCCAGGTCGTTAACAACTAAAAATCCCGTGGATATAACACAAAAAATATCCAGCAAGACTCTGAAAGGTGCAAAGAAGGTGGACTACCTAGCAACTCTGGGAGGTGAGGAACAACAAGGGGTGAGTTCTCCATTTTCTTTTTTGCCTCTGGTGTCTCCCGGATGGGGAGTTAAAGAAGCCTGAAACCTAAATCCACAGACAGGCACAGAAGACAAACGCTCCAAGGAGAGCCAATTCTACTGCTCCTAGGGAAAGAATTAGAGAAGGGGCTCTAACACAGCCGAAACCTTTTTGAAAATACCTACCCTCCTTGAGCCATATGTTCGTAGAAAATCTGCTTGGTAGAAGCAGG
This sequence comes from Pseudorca crassidens, assembly GCF_039906515.1. Taxonomy (NCBI): domain Eukaryota; kingdom Metazoa; phylum Chordata; class Mammalia; order Artiodactyla; family Delphinidae; genus Pseudorca; species Pseudorca crassidens. The sequence continues at coordinate 35,335,633 of NC_090304.1, read as the reverse complement.
CAGTGCTCTGATTCCCTGTCTGTGGGAATGTCGGTGGGGCTCAACATGGAGCTGGGCCTCTACTCTAGCCCAGCAGCACACAGACTGAACAACACAGACTGGCAGTGCAAGGCAAGGCTGATGGGTGGTCCAACTCTCCCAACTTCATTGCCAGTGGGTCCCAGCCAGACTTCCACCTCCACCCAGCATTGCCAAGACTGTATGAGGTGGAGCTAACTTTACACTTAATGGTGAAAGACGGAGCGCTTTCTTTCTAAGATTAGTGGCAAATGATGGTCTGCTCTCATTCCTGTGTGCCGTAGCACCAGAAGTCTTAGCCAGCAGAATAAGGTGGCAACGCAAGGAAATAAAAAGCATACAGATCAGAAAGGAAGAAATAAAGCTATTCCTATTTACAGATGACACGATTGTCTATGTACACAATCTTGACGAATCTACAGAAAAAATTGTATAACTAGTAAGTGAGTTCAGCAGAGTCAAAAGCTCTACAAGATCAACACACATAATCGTTTTCCTATATGCTAGCAACTATTACATAGAAACCAAATTTAAAAACGTAACATCGTATACAATAACTGCAAATAAAGTGAAATCCCCAGTTGTAAATCTAATAAAACATTTACAGGATCTGTGTGCTGAAAATTACAAAACCCTGATGGAAGAAGTCAAAAAACAACTAAATAGGGAAACAGACTGTGTTCATGGATCAGAAGATTCAATATAGTGAAGATGGCAGTTCTCCACAAATTGAACTCTAAGTTCCTGTGAAAATCCAAACAAGATTTTTTATAGAAAGGGACAAGCTTATCTAAAATTTATATAGAAAGGAAGAAGAACTAGAATAACTAAAACAATATTGGAAAAGAACAAAGTGGAGGGAGTCACTCTATCTGATATAGAGGCTTTCTGTAACTTAGAATAATCAAGGCAGTATGGAATTGGCAGAGGAATATATACACAGATCAGTAGAACACAGTAGAGAACCCAGAAACAGAGAACACAAATACAACCAATTGTTGTTTTTTTTTGTAGGTCAGATATTTATTATAATAAAAATGATCAACTCTACCTGTAGCAGTTAGGTTCCTTTAAGAATATGTCACTTTACAAACAAAAAGGATGAGCACAGTGCTACTTTATTTTACTTACTGTGTTTACTTTTTTTTTAACATCTTTATTGGAGTAAAATTGCTTTACATTGTTGTGTTAGTTTCTGCTGTATAACAAAGTGAATCAGGTATACGTATACATATATGACCATATCACCTCCCTCTTGCGTCTCCCTCCCACCCTCCCTATCCCACCCCTCTAGGTGGTCACAAAGCACCGAGCCAATATCCCTGTGCTATGCGGCTGCTGCCCACTAGCTATCTATTTTACATTTGGTAGTGTATATATGTCCATGCCACTCTCTCACTTTGTCACAGCTTACCCTTCCCCCTCCCCGTGTCCTCAAGTCCATTCTCTATGACTGCGTCTTTATTCCTGTCCTGCCCCTAGGTTCTTCAGAACCATTTTTGTTTGTTTCTTTTAGATTCCATATATATGTGTTAGCATACGGTATTTGTTTTTCTCTTTCTTACTTCACTCTGTATGACAGACTCTAGGTCCATCCACCTCACTACAAATAACTCAATTTCATTTCTTTTTATGGCTGAGTAATATTCCATTGTATATGTGTGCAACATCTTCTTTATCCATTCATCTGTCGATGGACACTTAGGTTGCTTCCATGTCCTGGCTATTGTAAATAGAGCTGCAGTGAACATTGTGGTACATGACTCTTTTTGAATTTTGGTTTTCTCAGGGTATATGCCCAGTAGTGGGATTGCTGGATTGTGTGGTAGTTCTATTTTTAGTTTTTTAAGGAAACTCCATACTGTTCTCCATAGTGACTGTATCAATTTACATTCCCACCAACAGTGCAAGAGTGTTCCCTTTTCTCCACACCCTCTGCAGCATTTATTGTTTGTAGATTTTTTGACGATGGCCACTCTGACTGGTGTGAGATGATACCTCATTGTCGTTTTGATTTGCATTTCTGTAATGATTAGTGATGTTAAGCTTCCTTTCGTGTGTTTGTTGGCTATCTGATATATTCTTTGGAGAAATGTCTGTTTAGGTCTTCTGCCCATTTTTGGATTGGGTTGTTTGTTTTTTTAATATTGAGCTACATGAGCTGCTTTGTATATTTTGGAGATTAATCCTTTGTCAGTTGGTTCGTTTGCAAATATTTTCTCCCATTCTGAGGGTTGTCTTTTTGTCTTGTTTATGGTTTCCTTTGCTGTGCAGAAGCTTTTAAGTTTCATTAAGTCCCATTTGTTTATTGTTTTAATTTCCATTTCTCTAGGAGGTGTGTCAAAAAAGATCTTGCTGTGATTTATGTCATAGAGTGTTCTGCCTATGTTTTCCTCTAAGAGTTTGATAGTGTCTGGCCTTATATTTAGGTCTTTAATCCATTTTGCGTTTATTTTTGTGTATGGTGCTAGGGAGTGTTCTAATGTCATTCTTTTACAGGTAGCTATCCAGTTTTCCCAGCACCATTTATTGAAGAGGCTGTCTTTTCTCCATTGTATATTCTTGCCTCCTTTATCAAAGATAAGGTGACCATGTGTGTTTGGGTTCATCTCTGGGCTTTCTCTCCTGTTCCACTGATCTATATTTCTGTTTTTGTGCCAGTACCATACTGTCTTGATGACTGTAGCTTTGTAGTATAGTCTGAAGTCAGGGAGCCTGATTCCTCCAGCTCCATTTTTCATTCTCAAGATTGCTTTGGCTATTCGGGGTCTTTTGTGTTTCCATACAAATGGTGAAATTTTTTGTTCTAGTTCTGTGAAAAATGCCGTTGGTAGTTTGATGGGGATTGCATTGACTCTGTAGATTGCTTTGGTTAGTATAGTCATTTTCACAATGTTGATTCTTCCAATCCAAGAACATGGTATATCTTTCCATCTGTTTGTATCATCTTTAATTTCTTTCATTAGTGTCTTATAGTTTTCTGCATACAGGTCTTTTGTCTTCTTAGGTAGGTTTATTACTAGGTATTTTATTCTTTTTGTTGCATTGGTAAATGGGAGTGTTTCCTTAATTTCTCTTTCCAATTTTTCATCATTAGTGTATAGGAACACAAGAGATTTCTGTGCATTAGTTTTGTATCCTGCTACTTTACCAAATTCATTGATTATCTCTAGTAGTGTTCTGGTAGCACATTTAAAAAACTTTATATTACCCCTTTTATGGCTGTTAGCATTTGCCTTATGTATTGAGGTGCTCCTATGTTGGGTGCATAAATTTTTACAATTGTTATATCTTCTTCTTGGATTGATCCCTTGATCATTATGTAGAGTCCTTCTTTGTCTCTTATAATAGTCTTTATTTTAAAGTCTATTTTGTCTGATTTGATAATTGCTACTCCAGCTTTCTGGATTTAATCCAGATTTAATTAAATCTGGATTAAAAGGGTAACACAATAATAGTAGGGGACTTTAACAGCCCACTTTACCAATGGACAGATCAACCAAAATGCAAATAAATAAGGAAACACAAGCTTTAAATGACATTAAACAAGAAGGATTTACCTTGCTCCTTCACCTGCTGCATATTTCTCTGTCTTCTCATGTTGCTTAACTTACTGTGCTTGGGGTCTCCTTTTCTCAGGCTGCAGGTTCATAGTTCCTGTTGTTTTTGGTGTCTGCCCCAGTGGGTGAGGTTGGTTCAGTGGGTTGTGTAGGCTTCTTGGTGGAGGGGACTAGTGCCTGTGTTCTGGTGGATGAGAATGGATCTTGTCTTTCTGGTGGGCAGGGCTGCATCCAGTGGTGTGTCTTGGGGTGTCTGTGGACTTAGTATGATTTTAGGCAGCCTCTCTGCTAATGGGTGGGGTTGTGTTCCATCTTGCTGGTTGTTTGGCATGGAGTGTCCAGCACTGGAGCTTGCTGGTCGTTTAGTGGAGCTGGGTCTTAGCACTGAGATGGAGATCTCTGGGAGAGCTGTCGCCGATCGATATTATGTGGGGCCGGGAGGTCTCTGGTGGTCCAATGTCCTGAACTCAGCTCTCCGAACTCTAGGCCTGACACTAGACCAGAGCACTAAGACCCTGTCAGCCATGCAGCCAGGTACGTGGGGAGTTTCTTGCCTTTGGGGAAGTCTGAGGTCTTCTGCCCGTGTTCAGTAGGTGTTCTGTCGTAATTGTTCCACATGTAGACATATCTTTGATGTATTTGTGGGGAAGACGGTGATCTCCATGTCTTATTTCTCAGCCGTCTTGAAGGTCACCCACTGTGTTTACTTTCGATTACAACATTTATTGTTATTCTTGTCTTGGTATCATATTTGTTATATTATTTCAGGAATATCCTGATGGTTATAAACTTGTCCTCAGGGGGGAACCAAGCAACAGGGAGCTGTGCTGACATTCGCTGCTGTCACTGGAGCTACTGTTCCTGCAGCTTCGCTCCTAGGCCTCCACTCGCCAGATCCAGGCAGCCTTCCAGGAGCTGCGACTCCTGGTTACTGATCCCAGAGCTGCCCACCGGGTCTCACAGAGGTGTCTGGTATTAACATCTGTACCAATGCTCTCGGTTCCAGACTCTCCTCTGTGCTAAGCAGACATCATCATCTGAGCAACAGCGGTGCTCCCTCAGCTGGTCTCTCCCCGTGGAAGCTCCCAATTGGTTTTTGACAAAAGTACAAAAGCAATTCAGTGGAGGAAAAGTAGCCTTTTCAACAAATGACATGCACAGGCGAAAACCTAATCTTCTTACCATATACAAAAGTTAAGTCAAAATGGGTCATGAACTTATCTAAGAGGTAAAACTACACAAGTGTTAGGAAAAATATGAGAAAATCTTTAAGACCTAGGGTTAGAGAAAGAGTTCTTATATGTGACATTAAATGCACTATCCATAAAGTGAAAAATAGGTAAATTGAATCTCATCAAAAGTAATACATTTTGCATTGTGAAAGGCTGCTAAGAGGATGAAAATACAAGCTGGAGACTGTGAGGAAATATTTGCAAATCACATATCCAACAAAGGCCTTATATCTGGAGTATATGAAGAATTCTCAAAACTCAACAGTAAAAAAACCATCCCATTGTAAAATGAGCAAAAGACATTTCACCAAAGAAAAATAGATGGCAAATGAGCATGTGGAAAGACATTCAACATCATTAGCTACTAGCAAAATGCAAATTAAGAGCTCAATGCAGTATCATAATACACACACGAAAGACTAAAATTTAAAAAGTGAAAATACCAAATGCTGACAATGATGTAGAGAAACTTGATCACTCATGCATTGCTAGTGGGAATGTAAAATGGTTCAGCCGTTCTGGAAAATCATGTGGCAGTTTCTTACAAAACAAAGCAAGCACTTATCGGATGCCCCTATAATCACACTTTTGGACATTTAACCCAGGGTAATTAAAATATATGTTCACACAAAAGCCTGTGCACAGATGTTCATAGCAACTTTGTTCAGAGTAGTAAAATACAGGAAACAATCCGCATGCCCTTCAATGTGTGAATGGTTGAATAAACTGTGATATATTTTTACAATGGAATACTACACAGCAGGAAAGAGGGATGAACGATTGAAACTACAACAGTCTGGATGTGACTCAGGGGCATTGAGCTTACTGAAAAAAAGTCAATCTCAAAGATTACTTACTGTGTAATTCCACTTGTATAACAGTCTCTAAATGACAACTATAGAGGTGGAAAACAGATCAGTAGCTGACAGGGGACAGGGATTGGGGGTGATGGGGGGAGTGTGGACTAGGTGCAAACACAAAGTCATAGCATGAATGTGGTGGTGGTTACACAAACTTATACATAAGTTAATGTTACTTAGAACTACAGCCATATGTACATACACAACATGAACGCAGTTTGAAAGCATGGTGTGAACTGAATTAGGTCAGTAGACTACTTAACAGTGACACACAACTGTCAGTTTTCTGGTTTGGATATGGCACTACCACTATATAGGATCGCACTGTGGAGAGAAACTGGGTGAAGGAGTTAAGGGACATTTTGTACTACTTCTACAGCTTCCTGTAAATCTGTAATTATTTTTTTAAAGGTAAAAGAAATTACCTACATTGTGGCCAACATTATAGATACTCCTTTGACTCACATAATAAAGTGGGAGTTTAGAAAAAGTGCAGGAGAAGAAATGAGGAGATGGGAGTTCGAGTTACAGACGTACACCTTACTATCTATGTACTTACAGGAAAAGCCTCTTACATGCTCCAAACTGCAATTTCGTCTATAAATATGACTAATAAAACCTGCTTGGCTTGTCCCAGTGAGGTTACTGTAACAATTTTTTGTAAAATTCAAACTAGATTATTTTGAACAAAGTGAAACTGTAGCCAGCCAGACCCCAGATGTGGACGTTTGCAGCCACAGCTGGAGTGACTGTTACAGTAGCTTGTTTGGATCCTGCTTAGTTCTCTAAGGAAAACAGTGTGTTAATTGATAATGGCTATTGATTACAATGTTACAGAGGTGGATTAGAGCCCTTGTGAGCCATCCCATAGCAGGGAAAAGAAGAAGGAGAAAGGAACCGTGTGATAATGACAGTGCTTAATGAGTACCAATAAATATTAGCCAGCATAACAATAATTATCATTAGTAGAGAGCTTGCTGCCAAAATTGTTATTTATTTGTCCTGAGAGGTTTAATACTCCAAATTTACCATAATCAAACTCTGGTTATATATCAGCAATCCTAAACATAAATCCTTTACCTTCCCAATCTATAGTCTTGTTTCCCAGGGACCATAATTGAATCTAAGCAAATATTTCTTTGAATCTTTAAAGAGGTATTCTAATTTGTGTCTTCAAAGGCCTATCTGTTCACAGCCTTTCTGCCTGAACTACCAGCCTGTAAAGGAAAAAGAAAGTTTTCTTAACCAGTTTTAACCACCATTCAACAATTGATTCTGCTTACAAATAATTGTAGTAGTAGTGGGAAGAGTAGTAGTAATAAGAACAATGATAATAAAATAGCTTACACTTATGGAGCACTTACTAGTTGCAATTAGCTGTAATAAGTATTGTATCTATATTAGCTAATTGAGTCCTCATAAAAACCCCAGGAGATAGATTGTATTATTATTATTATTTTTTTTACCATTTTAACCATTAAAAAAATATTTATTGGCATATAGTTGCTTTACAATGTTGCGTTAGTTTCTACTATACAGCAAAGTGAATCAGCTATATGTATACATATATCCCCTCTTCTCTGGATTTCCTTCCCATTTAGGTCAGCACAGAGCACTGAGTATAGAGTTCCCTGTGCTATACTGTAGGTTCTCATTAGTTATCTATTTTATACATAGTATCAATAGTGTATATATGTCAATTCCAATCTCCCAATTCATCCCCCCCCCATAGGTTGTATTATTATCCACATTTTACATGTGGAAACTAAGAAGACACAGATTGTCTGAGTCACTCAAGTGCACGTAGCTGGTGAGTGGCACGTCCAGGATCATCTAACCCGGGCTGTGTGGTTCTAGAGTCTCTTGCCTCTATGTCCTTCTACCTCTCACAAGAGCTTTTCTCACACCTGAAGCATCTCCAGCAGCTGGAAGGGGATTTGAGATTTTTAGAAGGAGACCGTTTCTTCTATGGCCATCTCTGTCAGACATAGTTTTGAGGGTACTGGTTACTTTGAAAACTCGGTTGTGACTAAAGATAATAAGATGTGAAAGTTTTGGAACCTTTGTCGTTTGGGGATAGGCTGGATCTTCAGTGGGTATTTGGGACCAGTGTAGAAAAAGACAGACTTTATTCTTGGCTTTAGGGGGTCACTTCTGTGTGACTTGGTTTAGCTCCAGCCACGTCCAGGTTACTTCCAAGTACTCAGTGATGTGATCATTCTGTGTCTGGAGTTACAAGTCCAAACTCCTCCACTTTTTAGTTTCGTGATGTTAAGTTATTTAATAATTTAATATTTAAATTTAATAATGTGTTTTTGTCTCACTTCCTTCATTGTAAAATGAGCAAACATATTTCACGTGACTTGGGAGAATTAAATGACATCATATATGTACAATAGTTATCCCAATGCTTGGCACTCGAGGCTGAATACTACTATGTGAAGTCGAGAAAGTAAAGTCAGGGTTGTAGAAAATGGACTACAATTCCTTTCCTCAAAGTTCACTACTTAAGGCATTCATGATAAAATTCGCAAACCTCATCACCATATATTGTGATTTGATTGCCTCCAAAGAGATAAAATTTTAAATTTATTAAAAGTTCCAAGAGGGTTAAAGTTCATGTGTTAACAGAGAGCAGGCGTGGACGCCTGCACGGTGAAAAGTGTTCATATGAAGTGGTCTTTGAAGCCAGGCAGGGGCACAGATATTCAACTATACTGGGAGAGTATTTTGAGTCAGGGAAACATCATGACAAACTAGAGAGGTAGGAGTCAGCTCGTGCACTTGCAAGACAGTGATGGGACCACCTCATTAGAGAAGGGGCTTTGCATTAAGAATATTGGGAGATAATACAAGGTAGGATAGATGTGTTAATTAACCTGATGGGGGAATCCTTTCAGAATGTATATGTATATCAAATTATCACTTTGTACATTTTAAGTATCTTTCAACTTTGTCAGTTGTAACTTTATAAAGCTGGTGGCAGGGGCGGTGAGGTGGGGGACACCACATGGGCAACGATGGACCGGACTTCTGGAATGTTGCATAGAACCACACCTTTCTCCATACTGTTCTGTTGCCTGGAGTGCCCTTCATGGGCATTTCTGGCTGAGAAAACCATGACCATTTTTAAAAGACTAGTTCAGATACTATGTCTTTCAAGAAGACTTTTCTCCCTCTTAGAAGTCATTTCTTCCCTCCAATGAACTTTTATTCCAGTTAATCTTTATTTCTTTTATCAAGTATGAGCACACATGCCAGTTTGCCTAGGTCATTCTGAGTTATGCCTGTTATTCCAGTGTAATTATTAGCAGAGCCCCCTTTCACTCTAAAATATGTTCTGTTTATATGATAAAATATGAGGTCACCTACTTATAACTCTTATCACTTCTCCCATGTGTTCCGGTTGGTTACATATTGCTGTCTGGTGGCCTCTATTAAAATGTTCATATGAGCAGAGACCATATCTACTCATTTGTATTCCCAATACAGACTCTAATAATTACTACTTAAATGGATTTAAATAAGGAGATTGAAAACTCTTGGGGTCTAAACCTATATTCTTAGACTTCTTTGTGTCCCTAATATCATCTGGTATTGCACCTGTACATATTAGGTGCTTGCTAGGTCCGTAAATGTGATTGGACATTCATAGGATTATACTATTTCTGGACTATCCTGGAGATGATGATCTGAGCACAGACTAGAAGTGTGTCTTCATGAATCTTCTCCCTTCACACTGCTTGCTAACCTGTTCGCATTTCTGTCTTAGAGTTTGTGTTGGTTTTAAGGCCTAAAGAAACATTTTCTTTGAAAAACCCAAGGTGTTAAATTAAGAGCCATGTGCATTTGTATACTTGACATTATTGCACGTGGGTGACTGAAACAGCTCTACTTTGTAGAATTTAACCCTTCTCATTACTGGTCCCTGTTAGGCAATTTAAAATAAAAATTAATGAAGGGACTTCCCTGGTGGCTCAGTGGTTAAGAATCTGCCTGCCAATGCAGGGGACACGGGTTCGAGCTGGTCCGGGAAGATCCCACATGCTGCAGAGCAGCTAAGCCCGTGTGCCACAACTACTGAGCCTGCCCTCTAGAGCCCGCAAGCCACAACTACTGAAGGCCGCGTGCCTAGAGCCTGTGCTCCGCAACAAGAGAAGCCACCACAATGAGAAGCCCGTGCACCGCAACGAAGAGTAGCCCCCGCTCGCCACAACTAGAGAAAACCCACGCGCAGCAACGAAGACCCAGTGCAGCCAAAAATAAAATAAATAAATAAATTTATTTTTAAAAATTAATGAAGATAGATGATATTTCAGTTTATTGGTACATTGATCTAACAGTTTGCTTAACAAACTATATTGAATTTTTAGTTTTGTTCAATTAGTGTTGATTTCTTTGAGATTTATAGCTGGAATTGCAACTCTTGTTTTATAACCTGTTCTGACTTAAATAACCCTACTTGATTTTTCTTCTTAAGATTTCTAAGAAGTTATACTAGCAGATGTTAAAGGGAATAAGGGGCATAAACTTTCTCACATTATTTATTTACAGAGGAGTCGTTTAGTTGAGTATTAAAATATCCTGAGGATGAGGGGAGAGTCTAGTTATCTGTGAAATCTTGATTTCTAACTTGGAATCTTTCAGTCCATTTCATAGTGTTAGATGTATTTTCCCCTATGTCTTGTGGATTAAGGATGCCATGGCTCTTTGAATGTATATAACCATATTACTACACGTTAGGCAGCAGCCCAGTGGTTAAATTCTGAACCTTGTGAAAATACTTGTGAGTTGATGCTCCTCTGCCGGGCTGTATTAGCTGGGCCTTCCTCTTTAGTTTTACCCTCTTTGTTCTGTTGGAGAAGAACACTGATAGGGTGTGACAGGTGGTTTACCTCACGAGCTGGACCCAGGCGATCGGAGCCTCCATACCCAATTCCCAACCTTGGGGCTGTTGACATATCAGACTGGTTAATTCTTGGTTGTCGTGGGCTGTCCTGTGCATTGTAAGAGGCTTAGCAGCATCCCTGCCCTCCACCACTAGATTCCAGTGGCATCTCTTTTCTCAAAGCATGACACCCCAAAACATCCTCAGACGCTGTCACATGTTTCCTAGGAGGAGGAGATGCAGCATTGCACACACCGTGCCCCTGTCCCTATTGAGAACCGCTGCCTTGGAACCTCTGCAGAAACCTTTGCAGACATGGAAGCAGCAGTGACCTTAGAGAAGCACTTAGCAATCATTGTCACTTGCATAAGTCGCTTGACTTCTCTGACACTCAGTCTGTTTACCTGCCAAGTGAGGATAATAACATCCATCTTTTAGAGTTGTTGAGATTTCAACCACATCAGGCATGGAAACTGCCAGGCATAGAGTAAGGTCCCGATGCACGGTAGTCACTGTCGTTCTTACTTGGTGAGTTCCAGCTAACTTTTCCAACACCAGTGATTCCAGCTTATGAAAAAGTCTCTCTCTTTCTCACCCTGCAAACAGAGCACGACGAATGTGGCAGCGGGCAGCACAACTGTGATGAGAATGCCATCTGCACCAACACCGTCCAGGGATACAGCTGCACCTGCAAACCGGGCTACGTGGGCAACGGGACCATCTGTAGAGGTAGGCTGGCCGTGTAGGGGCAAGCCCTGAGCTGCAGCCCTGCCCAAGCTCTTGGCGCTCCTGTGGCAGACCCGTTGTGCCATTCTGGTGGCTGAGCGTGGCCAGTGTTCCTGTTCCTGGACTGCCAGTTGGCAAGGGCACTGTGCATCAGAGAAGAAGGTGCTCTGAGTCTACCTTTTGGGTTGAAGGAAGAAGGTGTGAGTGTGGTTCGGGGGCATGGTTCCGTATCTAGATGGCTCTCTTCAGCTTTGCCTGTTGGCTTGTGTTTGTGATGGACGCACTGGTTGCTGAGAGCCCTGCTCAGAGGGCATGTGGGCACTGCTCATGGCCACACTCTAGGTATCTGTTCAGCGTAGGAAGCTTAAAGTTTCAGCCTCTCTCTGTGTTTGGAGCAGTTCAGAGGCCAGTGCCCTGGCTTCTGTCTGCATTTAGAATAAAATTCCCATTTGTCCTTCTGGCTAACGAGAACATTCAGAATCTGGTCCCTGGCTCCTCTCAGCTGCATCTCTGTGTTCTCCCCCATTCTCCCTTGGTACCAGTGCACTATTCCTCGCACAGGCCAACCACATTCCTGTCTCAGGGCTTTGTACTTGTGCTCCCCTGAGCCTCCATGCTCATTTCCTTCAGGTCTCTGCTCAGGTCTGCCCCCATCGTCAGAGACTTTCTTTGACCACTGTTTCTGAAATAGACCCCTGGTACTTTTCGGCCCCATACCCTCCTTTATTTTTTCTTCACTAACACAGCCTATCATAACATTATGCATTTATGTGTTTGTTTCTGTATTGTCTGCCTCCCCATGGGGATGTAAGCTATGTGAGAGTGACCACTGGGTTGCATCTCCCTACTCTGTCCCCAGCAACTAGAATGGTAGCTGGCACACTGTAGACAATCAATAACTAACTGAATCAACCAAAGAGGAAAGAGACCCAGTCACATTGAAAAAGAGGCAAAGTGTACAAAAAACCCAGGAAATAACCCTTTGAGTTAGGTATTATTATTATCCCCATTTTAGAGTTCACAAAGCTGAGACACAGAAAGGTTAAGTAACTTACCCAAGGACACACAGTGCATTATCAGTATTCTTCTGAAGAGGTGACATGCTGATGGTGAAAAATAATGAACAATGACTTCCAAGAGGAGAATCTTAGAAGATTGATTTTATTCTGTGTTGGGGAAGTTGGGGTAAACAGCCTCATGCATGACTGAGAGTTAAATTGGTGAGACTTTTTAATGGCAACTTGACAAAATCAATCTACTTTTAAAGTAAATCTGAAGGGTCATAGAGGGATTCTCTTGAGTCCATAGATTTTACCTCTTGAAATGTGTTCTAAGCATATGCTCCTGAGGGGCGAAAAATGCACATACAGGGATGTTTTTGCCACATTATTTGTATTTACCAAAAACCAGAAACAGCCCAAGTATATGTCAGTAATGGAATGATTTAATTTATTTGGAGTATAATTTAATGGAATACAATACAGTGGTTTGAACTTCTGAGTGTATCTACAGACACGTGCACACACATATACACACCCACACTGAAAGGCATATTTTTGAGAAAAAAAGAAAAGTAAATAAAACCAAGTTGCAAGACAATACATATGGTAGACATATAGTATAATCACCTGGCTAGTTTACTATTATTATTTTTTAGCATCTTTATTGGAGTATAATTGCTTTATATTGTTGTGTTAGTTTCTGCTGTATAACAAAGTGAATGAGCTATATGTATACATACCTCCCCATATCCCCTCCCTCTTGCACCTCCCTCCCATCCTCCCTATCCCACCCCTCTAGGTGGTCACAAAACACCAGGCTGATCTCCCTGTGCTATGCAGCTGCTTCCCACTAGCTATCTTACATTTGGTAGTGTATATATGTCAGTGCCACTCTCTCACTTCCTCCCAGCTTACCCTTCCCCCTCCCCGTGTCCTTAAGTCCATGCTCTATGACTGCGTCTTTATTCCTGTCCTGCCCTTAGGTTCATCAGAACCACTTTTTTTTTTTTTTTTTTAGAGTCCATATACGTGTTAGCATATGGTATTTGTTTTTCTCTTTATGACTTACTTCACTCTGTATGTCAGACTCTAGGTCCATCCACCTCACTACAAATAACTCAATTTCATTTCTTTTTATGGCTGAGTAATATTCCATTGTATATATGGGCCACATCTTCTTTATCCATTCATCTTTATCCATTCATCAGTAATATTCCATTGTATATATGGGCCACATCTTCTTTATCCATCCATTCATCACTTAGGTTGTTTCCATGTCCTGGCTATTGTAAATAGAGCTGCAATGAACATTGTGGTACATGTCTCATTTTGAATTATGGTTTTCTCAGGGTATATGCCCAGTAGTGGGATTGCTGGGTCATATGGTAGTTCTATTTTTAGTTTTTTAAGGAACCTCCATACTGTTCTCCATAGTGGCTGTATCAATTTACATTCCCACCAACAGTGCAAGAGTGTTCCCTTTTCTCCACACCCTCTGCAGCATTTATTGTTTGTAGATTTTTTGATGATGGCCATTCTGACCTGTGTGAGGTGATACCTCTTTGTTGCTTTGATTTGCATTTCTCTACATATATTTATGTAAATACAGGGAGATGGGAACCATGCAGATTGTTCACCTTATTACCAATGGGTGTGTGAACAAGAACATCCACTTATTGCTATAAATTCAATATTGTTTGCATCTCCTACAGTGGGGATTTATATATGTAATATTTGTGTGTTTTTTAAAAAGTTCCATGAGACAAATAAAGAAACTAGTGCTCAACTTTTAAAAGAAGACTTGAAGATATTTCCAAAGCAAAACAAAAAAATATAAACTTTAATATAGTTCCACAGGTTATCAAGCCACTGCTGACACCTGCATGGTAATGCTGTAAATCTGAAGAACAACACAGGGAATTGTTTTTAATGCATTATTTTTCAAATTGCCATTACCTCATACAATGCTATTGGTTGCACCAGGTCAGTGGGTTTTGTTTGTCACGCCCTCTCTTGCCACTGTGATAGGTAATGGCTTCACCTTTGTGGAATTTGGAAGTCCCAACTGTGAAAAATACGAGTTCAAATAATGTTCCTGGTGTCCATGGACTCTGAAAATACATCTTCCCTTGAAAGTTATGAATCAGGGAAAATAATTTTCTTAAAGTAATTCTCATGGCCCATTGTGTTAACCTTAATGAGATCAGGAGAATCCTGCGTTTCATCAGTGTTATGTGGGGAAGCATTGCAGTAGAGGTGAAGACTGGACAAAGGAATTGGAGAATTGGGGTTTAGACCTGATTTCCTTACTGGTGAGCTGTCACTTCTGTAGTTTTACATAGTACGGTTGGGTTAATGTTACCTTCAGTGTTTATCCAGCAGTGTTATTGCAAAGAATTATTAAAGGAATACATATATTGTTGTGTTTTAAGCTATCAAATGGTCTAAAGGTGGAAGATAGTATGATTGGTGGAACAATGATGAAGGGCAAGGGGAAGGCAGTACATGAGTTGGCTTCAGCCTCAGCCTTGTGACTCAAATACCCAAACATGTGTCTGTTTCAAGGCATACATTTTATAGTTGAGTTTTCCACTAGTAACTGGATCATTTATAGAGGGAGTTGGACAAGGCGTATCAAACAGCTTGAACTGATTCAGAAGGTCTGAGAGAAGAGATGGCTTGTATTGTGCTGGAACCACGGTCTCGGGCACAGATGATCCAATCCTCACCAGACTTGCCAAATAGACACTCCTCTTCATAAAGGAAAAAGCTATTACTTGGGTACAGAAGCAGAGAAACTTAAAGCAATCATTTCACTACCATTCCTTCCTGAGGGCTGGAAAAGATACATGATCAAGACTCTCCTCATCGCCCAGAAAGGCTCCCCTATTTTGGATGCACTAATATTATTGTTAATAAAAGTATATTGGTAGCAATGTTCACAGGAGTACTGGAGTGTCAATACTGCAGTGTTGAGCAGAACTAAAATAACGTCAAACTTATTTGTAAACTCACTGTCATGCAAATACTTACCAACAAGCACTGGTACTGAATTTAGATCTGAATGTATCTGTTATAGTCCTTAAGGGTGGGGGCAGGAAGGACACTTTACTGATTTAATTCTAAGAGAAGGAAGTCTCTAGGCCCAGAGACTATTATTATGCTTACACTTTCAATAATGCTTCCTTTGAAAAATGTGACTGAAACTTGAAAATGAAACTGATTGTCTAGTCTAAGCTTTCAAGATACATTATGTTCATCAGCTTGGTAAAGAAAGGCAGACAGACACAGAAGCTGTATTGCAGTCTTGAAACCAGCAATAGTGCATTAAGAAAACAGTCACAAGAAGGGAACTTGTGTGGTGCTAGGTGCGATATATTGGTTGTGTTATTTTGACTTAACAAGGCAGACCTTGATGTAGTCTTTTCATATTCTTTTCCTACAAGTGCATTTTTCCTAGGCAAAAAAGGGAGTCTCTTGGATGCACTTTAAGTACTCTCCATCACTTACCAAAGTCACTGCTTACCTTTTAAAGTTTGCAGCCCAGTAGACGTAACTGCATCCTTAGGGGCTTAAGGGAAGCACGTTAAACCAGCTTGTATCTCAGAGGGAGTGGAGATCTGGCACTTAGACAACTGCTGATTCTTTAAAAACTGCATTTTGAGGTTGCACTTTGGTGAGTCACATAGATGTTTGTTATCTGTAATTGTCACATCCAAAATGATACATGAGATTAGCAGAGCCATATATATATCAGTCAATTTTATTTTAAAACAGGCTACTGAACATTGAGTTTCTGGTGAAAAATCAAGATAAGACTGGCTTTCTTTCCTAACTAACAATTCTCAGTGGACCAGGAGGCTTTCTTTAGGCAACGTTATTGAAAGATGTCACAGTCAATCTCTAGGCTCTCTGCTGGATTATGATCTGTTTGGGGAAGCAATTATTTGCAAGATATTTAAGGTGCTTAACAACTGCTACTTTTATAGAATGGTGCGAGCTATACTTAACATACCCATCTCAGTTCAGAATATATGCAAAGGGTATTTACCTTTTTTAGAACTGAAAAACGAATGTACCTGGTTGGATGTCATTTTTTTTTTTTTTCTTTTTGGGCAAAGCTGATGAGATCTTTATGATGAAAATAGTCTTACAGTGTATTTCTGTTAGATTCCCATGAAACGCAGGTTGTTTTTTTTTTTTTATTTTTTATGGAGTGTTTAAATTCCTTCAACAATTCAAAACTGAATTCTGCTGTCACATGTAAAATGGTATCCACTTGAAGAGCTAATGACATCAGATGCATTCTACAGCAGACTTTTCATTTTTAAGCACAGTGAGAAAAAAGGTTATATTCTGGGGGGCAAAATGGTAGGTGAGGTTAAGAAGGTCACGTGATAAATCAGTAGCCTGTACTGACGCTTCAAGTTACGCTCCCTAATTGAGGTTATTCTTACAATCAGTTTTCAAACAATAGTGAACATATTCCTCCCTTATAACATTGATATAAGGGCTCAATTGTAGCTTTCCTTTCTATACATCCTGAAAGGATGTACAAGAGGAAATCACTGAGACATCTTGAAAAACAAATCTATTTGTCAAATACCATGTTATTTCAACAGCAGCAAACTAGTCAGTTAACAGTTAAAACCCTAAGAAAATATTAACTTGTTTGAAAACAAGTCTATATTGTAATAACCCCAAATATCAACCTTAACATCCGATTCTAACTTTCAAATGCTGGGTACCTTTTCCAAGAGGAAATTACATCTGCTTTAACATGAATCCCCAGTTTAAATACTTGCAGAAAAACACACATATTATCTACTCAGCAAATGTCTGAAATCAAACAAAATAATCCAGCACTGGACATTAATATCTTACAAATAGCATAAGATCCCAAAAGTACAAGAAAAACCTTTATAGAAAAAGAAATTATTTGGACAAATTCTAAGTACAACAAGACATCTAAAGAGGGGACCATCTAGAAATCTACCATACAGTACACTAGACTCAATCTGGAGCATTCTACAATTTTATATTAAATTTGTACAATTTTATACCAAAACTATAGTCATTTTAAGAAAACATTTTACATTTAGAATAACTACTTAAGACATTTAAACTGTAGATAATATTTAACTATAAGCAAGAATAAAAAATAGTCCTATAATAATCTTTTATCTTTTCTCAACAAGTAAATAAACACAGATGCCTTCTTTGCTTTTATGCCTAACTACCTCTCTACTCCTTTAGTCCAGTTCCACATCATCAAAAGTAGGGGTGAATAAACAAAATCAGTAACGACAAACACAGCAAGGGCCATTGTAGTAGGGGTTATCAATGATGGGAAATTTGTACAATGAGATATCTAGTTAAAGGAGTAAAGGTAGAATGTGCTTTTTAAGAAAACGGCCAATAATCACTCATCTGAAAAAATGCAAATAGGCGCCAGGTAAAATTGGCAGAATTTGAACTGAAACCAAACTTTTAGTGTGTATCAAACTAGCATTAAGAAATGCACACAGGATGTAAACCAAAATAGTGGTTATCTCCAGGTGGCAACATTACAGGGAATTTAAATTTTCTTCCTGTTTTAATATGCATTTTTTTCACGTGTGTTTTTAGATTGCACACAAGTAGTACCAAGTGGCTAGAAAGAACACAGACCAAGGATACTAAAGTAAAACCACAGGGTCTTTTTCTAGCAGAAAGGACCTCAAGGATTATCTAACTTAGATACATTATCTATGTATGTATCTGGGATATAACGGCACTGATTTAAAAGATTAGACTAGAAATTCCAAGAATACTTCCTAGACGATTAAAAATAATCTATTTTCAGGATTGTTTACACTCCCTAAGTATGCAAAACTTAACACATTTAAATGTAAATTCCTTCATATACGTTATTAAAAAGTAGGAAAAACAAATTTAAAGGGAGTTTACACAACCTTGTAATTATAGCATAAGTTCATTGTTGAATGACAGAGCAAAGCAGGTCATTACAGAGTTTGTCTGAAAGCAGGAAGCTGGCCTGCAAGGGGCCTTTAGGGAGTAGGCTGGGTGCCCAGGCAGGTAGCTCTTTGCTTTGCTGTCTGCATTCTTCAATAAGCCCAGTCCTTTTACATGAATGGGTGTGATTCAGCCTAGTTTCCCCATGAAATAATGTAATGAAAGATTTCTACTGACGAGGGATTACACTTGATGCAAAATTTCTCAGTGACATTCAGATTAATTCCAGTGTCCACAATTTAAGCAATTTCCAGTAGGCATTTACAACCCAAAATCCAATGACCTGGTGTTTTCATGATAGGGAAAGTGTTCCAGCGAAAAATAAAGTTTAGATTTGCTCCACTATGTACATCTGAATATATCCAGAGGAGTAAAACTCAAAGCCAACCAAAAGACAAAATGCTATAAAATATTTTTTTTGTTGTAAGGTAATCAAATTCTTCCCAGAATAATGTGTAACTAATTTCACATATTTATTTGCAACCAATTTAACTTTTCCAAATTCTCATTTGCAAATGAGAGGCTCATACAATTAAAGCTGATGATACAAACCATTGTTTCAGAAGGGTCAGAATTTACACTAGTCAAACGTGATTCCATAAGATTGATTTTAACATGTTCTTTCAACTTTATTAAAATCATCAATATCCCAGACGCATTTACCACTTAAAAAAAATCAATGCTATCAAAAGGTGATGTTCACTTTAATCCTGTTTGCCTTCACACCACTGCCGTGAGCCTTTATTCCAGGCCACATAAACAAAGAGGGCCAGGACCACGTGGACGGCGACCACTGCAACAAAAGCAGCATAAAAATAGCTGTCTCTGTTGGACATCCCAAAGGCGCCTTCAAAAGCATAAGATTTAGTCGTGAAATGTAACCCAATAGGTAAAGTGATTATTAAAGCTGTGAAGAACAGGAGCGTCTCCAGAGTAGATGCTAATGAACTTTCATTTCTGAAGTCTCATGGCTGCAGCGCATTCAGCACCACTTTATCAAAGCGCTCCATGGCGTCGACACACGCTAACAGCAGGCGCTCAGAGGCAGGCTGGGCTCAGGGGCCGCGCTCAGTCGGCTCCGCAAGAGACCGGTCGCGGCTGACTGCGCCGCTGGATGTTATATTTTAAGGCAAGGTTAGCATAAATAGATCTGGTTCTTTATTTTTTTAGTCTGTAAAGGGTGACAATTACTTCATAATACTAGTTTCTTACTGATTTAATCATGCAGTTATGAGAAATAGCCAATATCTATATCCGATGTTAAATTCCTGATTAATTTTGTTTCTTTAATTAATTAGTTAGTTTATTTATTTATTTATTTTTGGCTGCGTTGGGTCTTTGTTGCTGTGCGCGGGCTTTCTCTACTTGCGGCCAGTGGGGGGCTACGCTTCGTTGCGGTGCGCGGGCTTCTCATTGTGGTGGCTTCTCTTGTTGCAGAGCATAGGCTCTAGGCACGCGGGCTTCAGTAGTTGCGGCATGCAGGCTCTAGAGCTCAGGCTCAGTAGCTGTGGCACACGGGCTTAGTTGTCTGCCGCATGTGCGATCTTCCCGGACCAGGGCTTGAACCCGTGTCCCCTGCATTGGCAGGCAGATTTTTAACCACTGTGCTACCAGGGAAGTCCCTGATTAAAAAAAAAAATTTATTGGAGTATAGTTGATTTACAATGTTGTGTTAGTTCCTGCTGTACAGCAAAGTGAATCAGCTATACATATACATATATCCACTCTTTTTAGATTCTTTTCTCATGTAGGCCATTACAGAGTATTGAGGAGAGTTCCCTGCGCTATACGGTAGGTCCTTATTAGTTACCTATTGTACATATAGTAGTGTGTATTTGTCAATCCCAGTCTCCCAATTTATCCCTCACCCACCCCCCACCTTACCCCCTGGTAACTGTAAGTTTGTTTTCTACATCTGTGACTCTGTTTCTGTTTTGTAAATAAGTTCATTTATAGCCTTTTTGAGATTCCACATATAAGCGATATCATATGGTACTTGTCTTTCTCTGTCTGACTTACTTCACTCAGTATGCCAATCTCTAGGTCCATCCATGTTGCTGC
The DNA here is from genome assembly GCF_039906515.1 of Pseudorca crassidens. Classification (NCBI taxonomy): domain Eukaryota; kingdom Metazoa; phylum Chordata; class Mammalia; order Artiodactyla; family Delphinidae; genus Pseudorca; species Pseudorca crassidens. The sequence continues at coordinate 35,315,272 of NC_090304.1, read as the reverse complement.
AGATGGCATTTTTTAATGGTTCTTCTTAATGACTATCACACTGTGAAAGCTAAGTAAGTAGTCAAGAGCCTAGAACACGTTCCGTTGCTGGGTCTGCCTGGCCCAGAGACTTCTTAATATTACCTTAGAGGCTTCTTTTTTTTTTTTTCGGCCACACCTCATGGCTTATGGGATCTTAGTTCCCCAACCAGGGGTCGAACCTGTGCCTCCTGCATTGGAAGCATGGATTCTTAACCACTGGACCGCCAGGGAAGTCCCCTTAGAGGCTTCTCTTGATTCAGATATTTATTAAGGTAAAGGATAAGTCTAAAAACATTTACAAAGAGTGTGCAAGTGTCAGCAGGGTTTGGCAGTAGTGCTAACTGCGATCCTTCCTCAACAGGATTTTGGTGGGATGCTAAACTAGTACTGACCAGTAGAACGTGTTGTGGTTTACACTTGCCTTCTTTCACATTTCTGCCTCTTCCTATTCCCAACACAAGGATATGTTTCTTCATTTCAGCCTCATGCATGCCACTCTGTTTGTTTTCTAGAATAAAGTTAGATACGTTCCTGGCAGAGTAACTCAGCTCTGCTGAAAACTGCTCAAAGCTTTAGTCCCTAAAATACGGCCATCTTGCAACTCAGCCACACTGAGTTTGGTGTCTGTTTCTGTTGCTTTTGCCTAATCTTCTCATTTATACATAGATGTTTATTTTCCAGGGCATCTGGATTGCACCTTGTCCTGTGATAATGAACCAGTGTCCTCACTTGCTAATAAACATGACATTTTCAAATTTCTTCTCACCCTTAGCTTCTAAATTTTAGGGAAAACTGGAAGGCAGTAGGGTTAACGTGTGAAACTGCTTGTATAAGGTTAGGAAACAGTGGTAGCTTCTGTCACAGACAGGCTTGAGAATTTCAGTAGTTCCAAAACACTAAGTTCTTACCTATCACTCACTAAGAGCTGGTGGTGTGTGTAGAGGGTTGTGCTCCACACAGTAACTCAGGGACCCACTCACCTTACATCTTGTCGCTGTGATCTCTTCTTGGTTCTCAGAATCCTCACCACTCCATCAGCAGACGGGGAAGGAGAATTAGGTCATGCGTGGGAGGTTTTGAAGGGCCAGGCCTGAATGGGATGCATACTTCTTTGGCTCACATGGCATTGAGCAGAATTAGGTCCATGGCCCACCTAACAGTACAGCAGAATGTCTGTGTGCTTGGGAAGGAGGGTGAGGCCACAGCTGTGGGTGAACACTAGCAGTCTCTGCTATATTGCTGTTGTGAATACAATTCTAAGTGAATAAAAGTGGCTGCATTATTATTTGTAGAAAACAAACCTCCGTGTGCAATTCTAAAATGGGTTTTGGCTGATGCACTGTGAAGAGCAGGCTTTCCAGTAAGAAAGATGGAGTATCCAGGGTTTAAAAAGGTCTGCAGTAGAGCTTCCCTGATGGCGCAGTGGTTAAGAGTCCGCCTGCCGATGCAGGGGACACGGGTTCATGCCCCGGTCCGGGAAGATCCCACATGCCGCGGAGCGGCTGGGCCCGTGAGCCATGGCCGCTGAGCCTGTGCTCCGCAATGAGAGAGGCCACAACAGTGAGAGGCCCGCGTACCACAAAAAAAAAAAAAAAAAGGTCTGCAGTGGAATGCACTCATTCTTTCCAACCATGTCATCACCACTTCTGTCTGGCTTCTGTCAAATTAAAGATAGCTCACTTTTTATCTAAGCTTCTGATCCTGCCAGTTACAAGAAAAATTGAGAAACTTTATGGGTCACTTGAAAGTAGTGCAAAAAACTCAGAATCATTAAATATCTCTTCAGCAGAGCTGCCAGTGACATAGTAAAGTAACTCCACTTGAGCCCTGGACCTCTCATCATTCTGTTACTTAAATAACTGATTCCTGCTTGTTACTATAACTCTCTTCCTAAGTTTTGTGATCATTTCTTCCAAAATCAGTGAATTTTCCACTTTTAAACTTACAACAGAGAAATCATGTGTTGGTTCTCTTGCACTGTGTTCTTGTATCACCTTACTTATTTAGGGATGATACTATTTGTAATGTGCGATATTCTGAAACAGATACTGGACAGGGATAAGGCAGAATTTGAAGTATTTATTCAAATGTAGTTTAACTATAGTTTTAAGTTGTGTTAGGAAAAATGTACTAATTTAAGATAGATTTTCTTTTAAGTAGAATATTAAAATTTCATAAAATGGATATTTTGCCTGGATTAAGTGACTATGTAGATGAGGGAGGAATTCTAGATATTCTTCTGAAACACAGCCTAGTTTTGGAGATGTGACCAGATGAGCTTGGAAAATGGTTTGAATTCAGCCTCCTAGACTATTTATTTTTATTTTTTTTACATCTTTATTGGAGTATAATTGCTTTATAATGATGTGTTAGTTTCTGCTTTATGACAAAGTGAATAGTTATACATATACATATGTTCCCATATCTCTTCCCTCTTGCATCTCCCTCCCTCCCACCCTCCCTATCCCACCCCTCTAGGTGGTCACAAAGCACCGAGCTGATCTCCCTGTGCTATGCGGCTGCTTCCCACTAGCTATCTACCTTACGTTTGGTAGTATATATATGTCCATGCCTCTCTCTCACTTTGTCACAGCTTACCCTTCCCCCTCCCCATATCCTCAAGTCCATTCTCTAGTAGGTCTGTGAAGGGAATAAAGACACAGACCTCCTAGACTATTTAAAGCGAGGGCATGATCTTTGGCATCTAAATGGCAAACTCTGTTTTGCACAGATAAGGGTATTGAATATTGGAATATTCATTTATAGTATCTCTCTAAAGACTACATTAAGTAGAAGAAAAATAAGGTGTAATAAATTTCTCAAAAGCAAACTTGCTTTATGTTTAACAGAACAAAGTAAAACACACACATGCACGTACACAAGCATATGGTTTGACATTAGTAGAAGACGTAAGGGCTCTAGAATAGCAATGCCCAGTTGAGATACAATGTAAAGCACACAGGTTAATTTAAGTTTTCTGGAAGTTGCTTTACCAAAGGTAAGAAGAAATAGGTTTGACACCTCTCGATCCAGACATTTCAAGTGCTCGGCAGATAGCTGTGACTGCTGACTACTCCAGTAGCTCTAAAACATTTAGGATAGGTTTCAGTTAATAAGGATATGGTACACTCTTTAATCTGTACCCCTGATCACATGGAGAAGATGGCTAGGGAGGCAGCATGGTGCCCTGAACGTAAGAAATGGGGCTTTCCATCATTTTCTTTGTTATAGCAGCCCAGGTCTGGCTTTCAGTTGAATGCAAAACCGTAGTGTTTATTAAGCAGACGGATGGCTGGAATCCATATACTGGGGGCTGAGAATATCTAATTCCTTCTACAGTATAGCATTTCCTGTCTCAGGATGGAATTTCCCCATAAAGTCACATATTGAATAGAAATGAGTAGCATTCATCAAAGCTCAAATTATACTAAGATAAGAGAGGGTAGATGGGAAAAGAAAACAAGTCTAGAGCGTTTACTTTTGTTGCGTTTCAAGATCAGTTTCATACTAAAAACAATTCATAAGAGAGCAGACATGTGCAGTTCATAATGACCTGCTTACTCTGGCGATGCTCACCGGCTTTACATAGCAGCTCGCTCTGCAGTCTCTCGCAACAGCCGTGAGCCAGAGGAGAGCCATGCGTTCTCGAGGCTAGGGAAACGCGGCAATCTGTGGATCATTTTCTGACACGCTTATCCGTGCCACTTAATGGGATCGTACTTGAATGCTGAATTTACAGAGAATAAAACCTCATTATTTTAGACCCAGATAATTTGGAATTTGCAATAACTTTATTGAAATTGAATTAGCAAGAGGCAACCTCCAACAGTGTAAATACAAGGGCTTTTGAATCTGGCACTCTTGACGTCAGACCTCCACTCCCACACACACTGTGGAACGTAGGGCCTAGTCTCTTCACTTCTCTCAGTTTGCTTGCTCGCCTAATGAGTTTGGAGGAAATGACAGTAACTTCATCGTGGATGTTACCACTCGTCTTTTCCAGTCTGGCTGCTTTCTAATCCACCCAGCGCACGTCCAGATCCAGTGATTCTCTGTGGCCTACCTGCAAGCTGGATGACAGAGTGATGAAGGGCATGGCTTCTGGAGCTAGACTGCTTGCTTAGAAGCCTGGTTCTTACACCTAGCTGTGACATCTTGGGCTAGTTACCTAACTAATCTGTGCCTCGCTTTTATAATTGGGCATAATAATTGTATATATCTCCATAGGTTGTTTTCAGGACTAAGTGGAGTGTAAGTGCTTAGGGTAATGCTTGGAATATATTGGGTACTATCGTGTATCTCTCTCCACTGTGAACTCTATGCAGAAGATCTTCCCGTGCTTCCCCATGACTTTAAGGGTGGGATTCACACCTCTTAGCCTGTGACACAGGTCTTTTCTGATCTAGTTGCCACCTACCTCTTTAGTCTCATCTCCTGCCACTTCCCCTCCAACAAAACCAGTCCTACTTTAGTCAAACTACTTACAGTGTTCCAAGTCTTCCTTGCTGTGGAATAGCTCAACGGTTACGTGCATGGATTGTTGAGGCCAGTCTGCTGGGTTCAAAACTGGTTTCTAGCACTTAGCAGTTCCATGACCTTAGAAGTTACTTAAACTTCTCTGACTTGAGGGTTAAATAAAGTGCCTGTACATCGTATGTTCTTAGTTGTTACGTCCTCACTTTGAATGAAAAATCTTTGCCTTCGTTTTTATTTGGTGGGAGCTTGTCCTTCAAAATGCAGTTCACGTTCTACCTCTTTCAAGCCATTCGCCTTCACCCCTCCTCCGTGTTCCTGCATATCATTCTCTGTCTTGGCATTTATCACACCATAGTGCAAGTGCTAATTTGCTTAATCTATCTCCCTCACTGTCCTGGGAAGGCAGACAGCGTGTCCTTGTCATCTTTGTGTCCATAAAGCCTAACACATAAGGGTTATTTAATAAATATTTGTTGAGGAAAATAAGCAGTAAACTAGTTGTGAGGATTAAGTGAAATAACCTATGTTGACCATTTGGCACATAGCAGGAACCCAGTAAATACGAATTTCCTTTCCTTTAGAATTTACTAACAGTAAAAAGTAAAATTTACTTTTTCCTATGTCGCGTGTGAAAAGGGTTTTTCGCTTTACTGGGAAAATTAAGAAAGTCAGTAAATAAGGATCTTGCTCACAGTACAGATATTCTACATTTGATCTCTATTTGGATGTGTCTTTTCTCATCAGAGTAGTGATGAGAATGGTTTGGGGGTTGGGTCCACCATATTCAGCTTATTCCAGTTAATATAAAGTATGCTTTCTTTTTACACAATGAATGTCGAAGCCATAGAAATATAATGCTCTAAAGAAAAGTATGGCCATTTACCTAGAAGGCCACCCCTTTGACAATAATAACAGCTAGCTCGTTGTTGTTGTTGTTGTTGTTTTTCCCAGTTTTGCTACATTTTAATGGTAGGTTTTTTAAGGGATTATTTTTAGGTCTTGTCAGCAACATCAAACAAAAGGTACTGAGTACTCCACAGGGTACAGAGCACTGCCGAGCACCTCAGAAAATGCACGTGACCTGGCGAACATGTTGTTCTTGCCCCTGAGGAGCTTACAGTCTGGGGGGGCGCGGTGTCCAGGGGTTGGGGGGTGGCTGACAGCTCACAGTCTTAGGAGTTGAGTGAACAACAGAGTAATTTATTAAGGCAAATTCTTCATCCCCTCAAGCTACTGTGGATGGAATCATTTTGAAACTCAACTAATCAAGCGAGAGGCAAGACTGACTTTGGTTGAGAATTCTTCAGACTCATATAGTTTTTTAACATCCATCATAGCAGACAGAACTGACCTATCAGACAACTGAAAGTGGAGACTAGATCTCTTGAACTGCAAGGGCTAGGACTTAATTGTGGTTAATTATTTTAAAAAGCAAACATGCTGAACGGTATGACTAGGCTTATTACACTAGTTTAAAAATAGGCCAAGTACTGGGCTTCCCTGGTGGCGCAGTGGTTGAGAGTCCGCCTGCCGATGCAGGGGACATGGGTTCGTGCCCTGGTCCGGGAAGATCCCACATGCCGCGGAGCGGCTGGGCCCGTGAGCCATGGCTGCTGAGCCTGCGCGTCCGGAGCCTGTGCTCCGCAACGGGAGAGGCCACAACAGTGAGAGGCCCGCGTACCGCAAAAAAAAAAAAAAAAAAAAAAATAGGCCAAGTACTGGCATGGCCTTCCCCTCTCGCTAGCATTGGTCATTTAAAATAGTGAATAGTAAACATGTGGGCTCCACATCTAACCCACAGAATTAACAGCTAGCTTTTATTGAACACCTGTGAGCCAGGCACTGTGCTAAGAGCTTTACAACAAACATCTCATTTAAGTCATACCAGTTCTCTATGAAGGAGGCAGAATTATTGTCCCCATTATATACATGAGGAAACTGAGGCTTTAGAAAGGATGATTGAGGCAGTTAGCTATGTAGTCTAGGCCGGGGATGAGATTAGATAAGGAGAAGGGGGTTTTTGAAAAACAGGAGTCATCATGTGTGTGGATACCAAGTCATTATATGGATACAAGCTTGGAGAATGCCAAGACTTTTCCTACAGGTCATGTGGGAATAATAGACTTTTCATGAGAGAATTGTAAGGGAAGGAAATTTTGGGGGCATGAGCAAGGACCTGATTGTTGTTGAGGACCTGATTCTTTTTTTTTTTAATTTTTTTTTTTAAACCCCACATTTGTTTATTTATTTATTCTTTTGGCTGTCTTGGGTCTTCGTTTCTGTGCGAGGGCTTTCTCTAGTTGTGGCAAGCGGGGGCCACTCTTCATCGCGGTGCGCGGGCCCCTCACTATCGCGGGCTCTCTTGTTGCAGAGCACAGGCTCCAGACGCGCAGGCTCAGTAGTTGTGGATCACGGGCCCAGTTGCTCCGCGGCATGTGGGATCTTCCCAGACCAGGGCTCGAACCTGTGCCTCTGCATTAGCAGGCAGATTCTCAACCACTGCGCCACCAGGGAAGCCCGAGGACCTGATTCTTGTTCCACCTGGTGGAGGAAGCGTTCTCTGAAGAGGATGAGGGTTTAGGGAACTCCGTTTCACATCCACTGAAGTCCCATAGCCAAAATCTTTGGGACAGAACGGAGTAAGGAGCAGGAAGGAGAAAGGAAGCAGCAGACCTGATGTTGAGTTTGAACTGAGATGGATGCAGGGAAGGGTTGCATTTTGGGTGATGGAGATCAGAGGAGTGTGGAGCCTGGTTAGATTAATCTCCATATTCCAGTGGTGGTTCCTAAGGTAGAGTCAGGGGAATGACAGCTGCAGAACCTGGATTACAGACAACTGGGGAGAGAAAAGGAGGATGGCCAGAGTAGAGAAATGGACATCTGTTGTTTTTACCAGTGAGCGTTCTTTCACCATATTGCTAACGATTCCTCAGTTTCCTTCTGGGAGCCACCCCTCCTCACTTTTAGTCCCTATGGCCCTAATGTTGGAACCTGTAACCCTTCTCTGGCACAATTATAGAAGTGCATTCTCCTGGCCACAGAGATTGGTTCAGGTTTGACACGTTACCCAAGCAGATCCAATTAGTTCCCCCCCCCACTCTGGTTACATTCGACAGGGAGACTAACTTTTCTACTATGGAAGGGGGTCTGGAAGAATATGACCAGGAACATTTATGGCCATTTTGAAACCACAGGGGAGAAGCTGTCTGAGAATGAAGCCAACACACAGAACTGTGTGGAGAAACGGAGCTGAATCAGACCTTGACAATATCGTTGGAGCTTCTGTATCCAGTCATGCCTGAAGGGTTGCTCTGGGTTTTCCGTCATTTTCTAAGAAAGTGCTAACTGTTGGTACGGTAACTCAACCGCTTTGGGAAGGAAAGCAGTAAGAATCCTTAACATTCCAATGGGAGAAATCTTTGTATTTCTATGAGCATAACATATATTTGGAAAAAAGGTGCTAATGAATCAGGGTGGTTAAAGTTCTTACTATGAAACCAAAAGGCAGGCAACATTTTAGAGAGAAGAATAATTAGCAGATTTGACTACAGACTTGTACTTGTTTTTCCTCTGGCATGGGCAAATTATTATCAGTCTTAGTATTCTTTTTTTTTTTTTTTTTGCGGTATGCGGGCCTCTCACTGTTGTGGCCTCTCCCGTTGCGGAGCACAGGCTCCGGATGCGCAGGCTCAGTGGCCATGGCTCACGGGCCCAGCCGTTCCGTGGCATGTGGGATCTTCCCGGACCGGGGCACGAACCCGTGTCCCCTGCATCGGCAGGCGGACTCTCAACCACTGCGCCACCAGGGAAGCCCCAGTCTCAGTATTCTTGAATGAGGGTTTTTTCTTATTCCCTAGAAAGTTATTTATTGTATGAATGCATATGTGGAGCTCTGTGGATGCTTTTCTCCTCTCCACTCTCCTGGAGCCTTTCAGTCCAGGTCAATAAAACAGGTACCACTCTGCATCATTCATACCATCCTCAAAACCCACAGGGTTCTTCCTTGGTTCTTGACTGTTGGAGTTAAAATATAATTTCCCTCTTCTTTAGAACGGTGCTGTTTAGATTTCTTATCAGAGTCCAGCTGTATCTGAAGGCCTATATTCTAACCTCCCGGATTGGTCGGGGAGAGTTGTCATATTTTGTCTCTGGCTGATAAGAATTGGAACACAAAAGAGTTCCCCTTTGGGTAAGATTAAACCAATAACTCTAATTCAGATCATTTCATTCAATTGTATTATCTTGAGCAAAACACTCTATTCCTTGATATTGCAGATGATAAATGTTGGAGAAAAGGAATAAAAATAGTAATTCCCAGTTTCTTTCACGTCATGATACACATAGAAATGATACTATTTCATAGGCACATGGGTGTAAATAGATGAGGCTGCTCACTGCTGAGGGTCACCTGGCTGGACTGAGTGGATCAGTAGCTCAGCACACCTTCCCCTATTCCTGGCGCTCTGACTGGGAAGCTTCTGGGTTTGCAAACCATAAGGCCTGGATTTTGGTCGTAGCTCAGCCACTCAACCCCCCTATATTCTTGGGGTGTCCTCCTTTCCTTTTTTAAAAAGTTTTTATGATACTATAGTTGATTTACAGTGTTGTACGAAGTGTACAGCAAAGTGATTCAGTTATATATATATATATATATATACACACACACATACATGTGTAGAAATTTATATACTCTTTTTACATTCTCTTCCATTATAAGTTATTATAAGATATTGAGTATAGTTCCCTGTACTATACAGCAGGTGCTTGTTGATTATTTTGTATATAGTAGTATGTATATTTTAATCCCAAACTCCTAACTTATCTCCCCCTTCCCTTTTGGTAACCGTAAGCTTGTTTTCTACGTCTGTGAGTCTATTTCTGTTTTGTAAAAAAGTTCATTTGTATCATTTTCTTAGATTCCACGTGTAAGCAATATCATATGATATTTGTCTTTGGCTTACTTCACTTAATATGATCATCTCTAGGTTCATCCATGTTGCTGCAAATGACATTATTTCATCCTTTTTATGGCTGAGTAATATTCCTTTTGGGTCCTCAGCTCTGCATCCTTAAATGAAGAATCTGAGGTCTAGTCCTAATGTAAATGTCTGTATATCAGGAGCATTATCAGATCTGATAAACAGAGGTTTATGAGGTGCACTGAGGCTTTAAGCATGAAAGTATCAACACTAAGCTCATTGCTTAGATCTGTTTAATTACTGCTAAGCATCCCTGTTTTGTGCTGGTCTTAGCCTATCAATCACCAATGTTGTGGTTTGCCGTCAAGATGCCAAAGATCGTAATTGATTACACCTTATTTTTCTTCTACTTAATGTAGTCTTTAGAGAGATACTATAAATGAATATACCCTTGTTTTTCTTAGTGTGACTGCAAGATGCCCTTCAGCAATTACCAGCAGGAAACTGGAAACATAAAGGTTTCTTAATTGAAAGACCTGGAAATTACACAGCACACCAGGAGCAACATAGCAAGGTCACCAGGGGTGGGCCCAGAGGGAGGGTGAAGCCCAGAGCCTGGGGCTGTGCCTTTATGGAGGCCAAGGGTGGGGGGCCTAAGTTTCTGTGGGCTCACTCCTTATTGGTAGAACATATTTAAAACATAAGAGTGGTGATTTAAAGGACAGCAAGAGGAAAAAAGAAACAAGTAGTCCAAATGGTCAGATATTTAAATCAATCAACATCTGTAAAACAAAGGTGTCTCAGTGCAGGGAGGTGGCCTAGCTCTTGATGTAGTTGTGAGGCTGGAAGTGTGTTTATTTGGGTTAACCATCTTTGAAGGGGATGCCTCTTGGAAATGAATGCCTTGGAAATCAATGTTTAAATCAGACATTTGTATTATAAAAAAGCAACAACAACAACAAACCTGCCAGGGCTTATACCACAATACTCTTTAAAAAAAATCAGACCTACATTATTTAAGATACCTGTATGATAGTCTATGACGTAGAGTGTCAGGGTCTGGGTTAAGTACTCAGAGATTATTCATAGAATTACTGAATGAAAAGGAAGAGTTGAGATAATTTATTCCCCAGATACAAAAGAAGATTCTCCTAAAATCATCAGAGTGTATTTACGTAGAGCGTCATGCAAATACACAATTGAGGATGCTTAGAGCCAGCTCCTAGTTGTCCTTTAGCAGCATAAAGAGAAAAGCATAAATACTTAATCCATACATTATTAGCCAATTTACTCCTCCTTAGCCAAGTCTTTAGTATATAGAATTAGAGACATTTCAGTATCAATAACCTGTTACATCCAGCAAGAGCGGGAGCTGACCACTTTGATGGGACAGGACCGCACTAGATCCAGCAGGTACGGATAATTGGAGTCAAATGATCAAGGAGTAAGGAGAATGAAGACACTACATGTGCCACCCAGGGTGCAAGAGAATCATGAATTCATGATCATAGTCTAGGCAAACTTTTGGCAAGGGTCTGAGGGAGTGCTGTTGTCTGCATGTTTTGTGTCCCCGTCAAGTTCATATGTTGAATTCTTAAAACCCAAAGGTATTAGGAGGTGGGGCCTTTAAAGGGTTCTCAAGTCATGAGAGTGGAACCCTTATGAACGGGATGAGTGCCTTATCAAAGAGGCTTCAGAGATCTCCCTAGCCCCTTCCAACATGTGAGGAGGCACTGGCTAGGAACTAGGAAGAGTGCTGGCACCTTGATCTAATGTTCCCCAGCCTTCAGAGCTATGAGAAATGCATTTCTGTTTATAAGCCACCCAGTCTGTGGTATTTTGTTACAGCAGCCCGAACAGACTAAGGCAGGGGGGTTCAAGATGATGGAATGGAGTACAGTGAGGAGAACTCAGAAGTGGGAAATAGTGAACCAAGCAGATTTGTAGTGTTAAGATGGTCTATTTATGGGTAGCTGGGTTCCAGACACTAGAATGAAGTTCAGGAACAAGTTCAAGCATAAAGTTTCAGTCTATCAGAGGAGCAAGGACAAGGATAGGATTTATGAACAGGGCTGTATTTATTGAATGCACACAGACACACACAGAAGTTAACATGCGTGGTATATTTAAATGTAAGGCTCTGTCCAGACATTTACACATACTATTCCACTTAACCCTTACCAGATCCCCGAAAGGCATGCATTATTCTTTTTACAAATGAGACAGCAGAGGTTTAGGTAACCACCTGTAGTCGCACTGTTTGCAAATGGTAGAACTAAACTTTGAAGTCAGGTCTACCTAACTTCAAAGTCCATCCTCTTTTCACTGGTATGTAAGAGAGGTTAGGTAACTAGAATCTTAGAAACAGGGACCAAGGAAGAAATACTGAATAAGATTTGTAAAATACCCTAATATTGATTTGGGGGACATTTATGCATTCTGCCTTATGTCAGGGTTGATCCCTGGAATAATAGGTGCAACAGGATTTGGGGTGCAGGAGCCCAGCTCAGAGCCTCGTGGCCAAGTTGGCCCTGACACGCTCTGTAACCATGCATCAAATTTCTTTCAAATCTGTTGCAACTGAAGGAAGCTGTGTCCATCTGAAAACTTGATGCCATTTTTTAGTGCAGCAGACTGAACCTCAATACTAACCCAGGTATACATTGATATCCCTTACTAAAGTTAGTCAAAAGCAGTCAACTCCTTCTTCTATAATAAGTTGACAATCGGGAATTATCGTAAATGAAGCTAAAACAGAAGCTTTTCATACCTTGAACAAGCACGTATAGTTTGAGGTTTTGCTTATTTTACGTGTTCAGACTTTTAGGAGAGGTATCTCAAGAAGGGAAACATTTCGAATAAGTCAGAGTGTAGGAAAAATGATACAAAAGCCTTGAATATTAGGTTCTAATCTCTTTGAAGGTAGGTATTGATCACTTACACATGAGTTTGCATTTGAAGGCCTCTTAGCGCCTACCTCTTGATCAATTTAACCAAGTGAATAATTCCTGAACTTGGAGTGTACAAATGATAACAGGTGAAGTGTCCTAGTCTCTATTGAAAAGTATTTACATTTGAGTAAAGTTACCAAAATTACATCCTTTTAAGTAAATCATATGTTTCTGAGGATAAGGATTAATCTAGAAATGAAACTCTTCATTGATGGACAAACAAGTCATTATAGAGGTAGAAGCATCTGTAGGGATCATGTCTCTTATTTGTATGTCAGGATGCTCTGGGGAAAGGACTTGCCTATAACTGTTACTGAATCGGACTTGGGTTGGCTTGCTCACACGCAGTAAAGCCAATATACTGCCACCAGGTTGTAGTGAAGGAAAGTGCAGCGTTTACTGCAAACACCAAAACAAGGAGTGCAGGGAGCTAATGCTCAAAAAACCCAAACTCCTTGATGGGTTTCAGGGAAGTGGGGAGGAATTTTAAAGGCAAGGTGAGGTAGAGAGTTACATGGTATGTGATCAGCTCATGCACAATTTTCTGACTGGTTGATGGTGAGGCAAAAGGGTGGTGTCACGACTTAGCATTATCAACCCTCAGGCTCCAGCCAGTCTGGGGGCTACATGCTTATAGTCATCATGCAGTTAGCTTCTTCCATCTGGTGGAGGTTTTAATGTCTGTAAAACAATTTAGGAATGTGCATCAGACAGTGTTATCTATGTCTTTCACAGAGGAACTAAAAATTCTGTGACTCTGCTATATGGTTGATTTACTATTGAAATTGTTACCAGTTCTCCTAGCCCAACTGCTACTATCTGTTACTACATGTTTGCATTCTTTCCATCATTAATTCTTGAGCCAGCCTTTTATGACTCAGGGGAGGTCTGAGAGACTAAAGCTTTTCTACAAACAAGAGGCAGGTAGAGGACATTGGCAGTGGGGGTGTGGGTGGGGGTCTGTCCCGGGAAGGCCCCATAGGGTCTTGCTTGGTTACATAACCTCTTCACTATAGAATGAGGCTGAGAATCCACGTTTCTAACTCTTGGAAATCTTTTCATTATTCCATGGTATCTTCCTCGACTTGTTTGTTTCACAGCTATTTTTATATGCTACTGTACATACTACAACTATAGTGGTAGAGTGGGAACTATGACTTACATGGCAATTTACGTGCTATCAGAGTAATTTTTACTTTGTTATTTCCCAGATAACCCTGGAGGGAGATAGAGCTGTCAACTCTGTTTTACAGATGATGAAACTGAGTTTAAAGAGGGGGAATATGTTGTTCGAGGCCACATAACAAAGACACTAGAGCTCAGAATCAAATGCAGATTTCCTTGAATGCAGAATATAGTCTTCTTCCAATGTATTGATCATAAGGCAACCATGTACTATAATATTCAACTTCTGACATTTTTGAGAGTGAGGAGGAAGATATTAATGGTTTCACTGGTCTGGGATAGACATGTGGTCGCCTTATGATTCACGACACTTCTTGATCAACCAAGAATATGTCAGATGTTTACCATCAAGGGTGTGATGGCCAAAACAAAACCTTGGTCTTAGTTCAGGAAGAGATGTCTGGGATTGAACAAGTCATTTATTTATATTTATTTATTTTTAATTGAAGTATAGTCGATTTACAATGTTGTTAGTTTCAGGTGTACAACTATATATATATATATATATATATATATATAAAATATTGAAGGCTGTGGGGCTTGCTCAGCTGTGAAAATATATATTCATTTTCAGATTTTTTCCCATATAGAATGAAGAAGCTGTTTTTAAGCTGATTAATGAGGGTGAGTAGAAATTAGTGAAATTAACAAAGTCAGAGGTTTGCAGAGGGAGGTGATGTGGAGAAAAAGAGAAAGACACCTATGTCAAAGGAGCAATGTGGACCAGTTGCAAGAAAGCATGCACGTGGAACTGCATGGAGAAGCATGGAACTGCTCCTCTCCATATGCCTGGTCATTCAACTACCAAACTTGCCTAAGAATTGTAGGCCACTGATTTATGCTGAAGATTTCTTTTCATAACATTAGGCAATGAAAATAGTAAATGTGTCTCTGTGAAGTCAGCGTATGTTTAAATATAAGAGTAATTGTAAGACTAAATGGAATGCTTATAATGGTACCTGAAGAAAATGGAATGATGGAAAAATGCCGTTTCCGTGCTACCCAAGAAATTACATTATGGAAATTGTGCCACCAGAGTGAATTAATAGATGGCTTAAAAAATTCAGTGCCCAGCAAACAAATGCATATATTAAGTATCTTGAGTAAGATTAATGTTACAGGAACGTTTGCTCAGTTTGTGGAAAAAGGCCTTTGCGTGCAGGGAAGGGGGTGGGTGAAAAGGCAGCTTTGAAATTGGACAGCAGGAGAGCATGCATATGCCCGAGGGATCTGAAATCCGTTGAACTGCCTGGATATTCATCTTTGCCCACCAGCCATTTTCAACAATCCCGGGTCAGACTTGTCTTTGTTGCTAACTCTTGGCTGTAAATGTGGCAGACACGCCGGTGATCATTGATGAAATGACCAACAAGCTGAACTGGACTGTCTGCTGGGTGAGCTTTGTCTTTGCCATTAAGCGGAGTTTCCCGGCCCTTATTTTCACAGTACATTTCACAGCCATTTCTGAAAGAGCCCAGCTGTGCTGAGATGGCCACTGGGGGGTATGTGATGCTATTGCCTGCAGCTCAGGGATGTCTGAGAGCAGCTGAGCAAGCCCCACAGCCTTCAAACACTCATCGAATTGCTTTCCAGAAGCACATTTCTTCACCATTGTCTGACATAGAAGGGAGCAGAGGGAACGGTCATGATCTGAAATGACAGACACTCTGGGTGGGAGTGAGCTAATTTACAGGGGAAAATACAGTCTACAAGTTAAGAACAAAGAGAATAAGAGCCCTGTAGACTGTCTTGAGGCTTTTAGTGTATCCTGGAGAGAGTATCCTTAGCAGTGAATAGATGGGTCTTAGAAGAATGATTTGGGGTGCCAACGTTTTCCGCCCACTGTGGTTCACAGGGGTTTGCATTTATCTTGCCTGTCCACAGAAGCTGAACTTCTGAATCTGACACCTCAGCTGTCTTAAGTTTGTTGATAACCTTCAGACATTC
Source organism: Pseudorca crassidens (assembly GCF_039906515.1). Taxonomy (NCBI): domain Eukaryota; kingdom Metazoa; phylum Chordata; class Mammalia; order Artiodactyla; family Delphinidae; genus Pseudorca; species Pseudorca crassidens. The sequence continues at coordinate 35,299,773 of NC_090304.1, read as the reverse complement.
TGTTTCCCAGGAAAGTAATTGCTTTAGTCTTTGAGTGGTTAAACCACAGAGAAGCTCTCCTTAGGAAACCCGCAGTATCTATCATAAGGCAAATAGGCTTTTCTGCTTGGATCACCTACCACAAAGCTAACAACTAAACTCAAAGTTTCTTAGTAAAATGCTTTTTCTAAACTAGATTTGGAGGGAGAATTGGAATGCAGTTTGACAAGATTATATCCAGGCAAACATCTGGGGCAGGGGTTGGGGGGAGGAGACAACTTCAGTAGAGCTGGGAAACCGGAAATGAGGACGTGTTGTTAAGAAGCGGCTTTTCATACATTTGTATAGTAATTAATCTATGTCTCCCTTTCCCTCCCATTTCCTGAAACACTCTGATTATTGTGTTTCCTGGTTGCGGATTATATTCTTTCTATTTTTAAATTTGTTCACAAAAAATGCACTAGCAAAATACGATTTAAAACCTACCCAGTTGCTTCTGGAAAGATCTTATGTGCTTGTGCCTGCCTGTCCAGATTCAGTACTGACCCTTCTCACCTCCGCTTCTGATGGGGAATCACCCTGTGCTCTTATTACTTAACGGCTTTTGTATTTGCTGGTATTTCCGCATGGAATTTTCTCTAGGTTTTAACCGTTGAGGGAAATTTCCTTCCTCTTTAAAGCATCAACTCAAGCCTTACCTTCTCATTGAAGACTTTCCCAGTCTCCTTAGCATTCAAACATACTCCCTCTCTGCTCCCACTGCAAGCAGTTCTTACAGACATACCAACACTTGGTGTACATATCACCTCTATTTACATAGCTGTCGCCCCTACCAGCCTGTGATTCCCTCAGAGGCAGAACTGCTATCTTTCTCCTCTTCATTGCCTAGCAGAGTGTCTGGTACATAAAAAGCACTCTATACTACCCATTCATGCTTATGACATTTATTTTTTCAAGGTTCCTTTACTTCATATCCATATGATATGTACTTTTTACCTCTACTGAACAGTCTCTATATAATTATATATTAGCTCTTGCTAGGAACCAAACATATATACGGATTGGTATGACTTGAACACACAAATGCTGCATGGAGTGGACTTACGTCTGTCCTGTGTAGTTAACAGAAGTGAAGTGCTGCTGATCTGGGTGTGAAGCTAGGTAGGAAACAAATCCCACTGGGTTGCCCTTCGTGGTAACAATTAAGTTTTGGAAGGTAGATCTGCTGTTGGATCTACTAATATCTATATTTTTTTCTTTCTTTCAAAGGCGATATAACTCTTCACTTTAGCCTCAGGAGGTCATAAGTAGCTTAAAGCCGTCATCATGCTTGGACTGCTTGGTTAGCATGAAATACACAGCAGGTGTCAGCCTGCCTCCCTGGGGTCAGATATATTCAGGTTACCAAACTGCCAGGGGTGTAAAAGTGCTCACTTCGTTAGACTGTGGAGCCTGGAGTCGTGGTAGGTGTATGACTGCTCTCATCAGTGACTCCCTTTCCTGAAGCCTCTTGCTCTAGGCTGTGGGTGCCAACTTGGAGGGAAGGACCCGGGGTGTCAAAACAATGGCAATATAGTAGAATGACTAAGAGTATAAGAGTATCTGAGTTTGGGTTCCCCAGAGGCAGGCTATAAGAAAAGGACCTGAACTCCTCGATTTTATTTGGGAGGCAAGCACAGGAAACACGGGTAAGGGAATCAGAGTCAGACAGGAAATGGGAGGTGGCCAGTGTTGGGTGCTTCACTTGAGAAGTGAGTTACAATTATGGGCAGCAGGAGCTCCATCCTTATGGGAACTTTGGATAACTGTGGCCCAGAGTTATCTCCCCCAGGGGCTGAGTCGTTGCTGGTTGGCTGCTCCTGAGGAAAATGAATTTCCCAGCATTTGTCTATTGCTAGCCTCCCCTCAGGCTCAGCAATGCAGATGCTGGAAGGGGGACCTGGGCATGTATGTGAGGAAATGGTAAGGCCCAAGGAGATGTGCCGGTTTCCTGCTGCACACTGCTTACAAAATCAATATTCAAAATTGATAGAAAAGAAAGTTGCCTTTAACCAGAATGCCGGCAATCTGGGGAAGACGGTGGACTCAACACCCCCCAGAAAACAACCTCCAAAGATTCTGCTCGGCTATGAAAGCTTTTAAAGGGAAACAGGGAAGTAACCTCGGTTAATCATTGAGATGGGGTCAGAGTCGTCGCCACCCCCCTGTGGGCAGCCTTGTGGGCAGCCTTGTCAACTCCTCGGGATCTTCCTCTAGATGCTATCTTGGTCACACAGTTTGGTCACACAGTTTGTTCGGGAGATTACTGAAGGGGAAGCTACGGAAGAGATCTGGTCATCTGTTAATCACTTATTCTTCATTTCTACTTCCTTGATCTATGGAAAGAACTGACAAGTTAGACAAGGTATTGTGTGATCAAAAGATTTGAAAGGTGTGTTTGGGCTGGAGATGAGTAGAGCATGGGGGTGCCTGTTTTTAAAATTACTCACAATATAGCTTTGGTAAGGTGACAAGAAAAGGGGCTTCCTGCTGAGGGCAGTTTCCTGCAAAGAGCTGCTTACAGGGGAGGGACCAACAGTGTCCACTACAAGGAGATGTTAGAATGTTCTCCAAGACACAATTAATGTAGAATTTCAAAGTGAGATGCCAGGCCACCAAGTGGACACTTCTAAGGAGATATTTTTGAGCCAGTTTCATGACTCTTGTATACCTCACCCACTTCAAGGATGTGGAAAGTCCAAGAGAGTGGAGTTAGCATTTTTGGAGGAGACCTTTTCTGGACAGATCTGTCCTACAAGCCTCTTCACGTCCAAATGTGCCTGTACCATTTCTCTTACCAAGCCTGGGAGCCCTTCAGTTATATTACTGGGGGAGCCTCATATGTGGCTTCTGAAGTTTGGTGACACAGTGAGCTGGAACCTGAGTCCCACCTGGGGAGTGTTGGAAGACAGGCTGGTGAGTTGCTCTGGGGCTGAAGTGAAGGGGAACTTCTGCTATGATGGGAAGTAGCAGCGCTCTCTGAATAGCCCTCAGAGGAGGCCTGGGTGTTTCCTCGTGGCCACTATGCTGCACTGGAGCCATTTTAAGTTTTGCCAAGAATGTTGCAAGGAAGTAACAATGGAACAGCGAGACTATATGTGGATTGAAAGAGAAACAGGAGTTGAAGCTATAGTGGCCACCTGGAAGAGAGTCATTGTCAAAGTCAGTGTAGTGGCAGGAGAGGAACACCCACAACAGAGTCCATAACTGTATATCTGCCACCAGAGATCCCTACTCTAGATGACAACTGCACCTCCCATCTAAGATGCATCCTTTTCTCCTAGTTTCTTCTCTCCAACCTTATCCTGGAAGGGGAAAAATAATTAGTTAGCCACCTAAGGAAGAAGGAAACCTGTAGGTGGGGAAAGAGAATGGACCATGTCCCTTTCTCCCACTGGAAGTGCCCAACCACAGTAGACCCCAGCAGTGATTAGAGGTTGAAACAGTCTGGAGTTTGGATTAATGTCTAGAGCTGGACAATTGTTCATAAGTCTTTCCATTATCTAAGAGGGAGGAAAAAAGTTATGGGACTTGATCAAGATTTCATCTAGGAGCAAAAAAAAATCTTTCCTCAGAGTCAGAGCTAAAGTGAAAGTTGTTTATTATATCATGTGGGTGGTGTTTGTTAAATCATGGTCTGGAAACAGACCTGGGTGGAATTTTTTTTTCTGTAGCTTGTTGGCAATGTGGTCTTGGTAAAGTTCCTTACTCACTATTCTCCAGAGAAACAGAATCAATAGGGAACATGTACACACACACATATAAACACATATATAGTTAGAAAGGTTATTATAAGGAATTGGCTCATATGGTTGTGGAGGTAGCCATGTCCAAAATCCCAGAGCCAGTGTCACAGTTGGAGTCCAGAGACTGGAAGCTGCTGTAGAACCAGGAAAAGCCAAGGTACCAATTTGAAGGCCATCAGTCAGGAAGAACCAGTGTTTCAGTATGAAGGCTGTCAGGCAGGATAATTCTCTTTTGCTTGGGGAAGGGTCAGCCTTTGTTCTATTCAGGCATTCACCAGATTGGATGAGGTCCATCCTTATTATGGAGGTCAAAGTGCTTTACTCGTCTCCTGACTTAAAGGTTAATCTAATCCAAACACACCTTCACAGAAACACCAGAATAAGTTTTGACCAAATATCTGGGCACTCCGTGGTGCAGTCAGGTTGACACATAACATTAGCCCAAGCATTCACGCTCTGTGAACCCATATGGTTCCCTCAAGGGTGTGGAGAGATGAAATGTGAAAGGTGGAGAAGCACTGGCAGAGTCAGAAGCTCAGGAAATGGTGGCCATAATTGTTGTTAATGGGAGTATTCAGAGAAGCAGAAGTTTGATCCAAGCTTAGGAAAGAGAGAACTCAGCGGTGTAGTCACAGCAGTGTGGCCAGCAGTCAGGGGAGTAAGAAAAGTATGTCCCTGAGATAAGACAAATTTGAACCTTAAGTAAGTCTGGTCTTGGACAAAGAACCCCTTATATTGTGCCTGTTGAAGCAGGGAAAAGGTGATTGATTTAACAACCTTAAACATTTTTTTTTTTTTTTTTTTTTTTTTGCGTTACGCGGGCCTCTCGCTGCTGTGACCTCTCCCGCTGCGGAGCACAGGCTCCAGATGCGCAGGCTCAGCGGCCATGGCTCACGGGCCCAGCCGCTCCGCGGCACGTGGGATCCTCCCAGACCGGGGCACGAACCCACGTCCCCTGCATCGGCAGGCGGACTCTCAACCACCGCGCCACCAGGGAAGCCCTAAACATTTTTTTAAATAAATTTATTTATTTATTTTTGGCTGCGTTGGGTCTTTGTTGCTGTGGGGGGCTTTCTCTAGTTGTGGCGAGGGGGGGCTACTGTTCGTTGCGGTGCGTGGACTTCTCATTACGGTGGCTTCTCTTCTCTAGGCGTGCGGGCTTCAGTAGTTGTGACTCGCGGGCTCTAGAGAGCAGGCTCAGTAGTTGTGGCACACAGGCTTTGTTGCTCTGCGGCATGTGGGATCTCCCCGGACCAGGGCTCGAACCCATGTCCACTGCATTGGCAGGCGGATTCTTAACCACTGCGCCACCAGGGAAGCCCAACAACCTTAAACATTTATTGATCATCTGTTATATTCCAAATATTGCATTAGTATTTGGAGATTTGAGAATGAATGAGATGTCATCTCTGCCCTTAAGGATGTTATAATCTGTGTGGGTAATCTTTTGATAACTTTACAAGTCTATTGGGTCTTAACAGAGGTATTATAAAGCATAGTGGGAGTGACTTTCTGTAATAGGGGGTCAGGGAAGGCTTTACCAACAGGTTTCTTTTTACATGAATTTCAAGGAACGGGTAGGAGTTTGCTAAATGAATATGAGGGGTAGACATTTCATGCAGAGAAATAGCATGAGCAAGTTCATGGAGGAACAATTGTTCATGGTATTTTGGGGGAACAAAGTATAATATGTTGCTGCTGGGTCACAGGTTAGTTGAAAACAGAAGATGAAAAGAGTTCCAGGAAGGGTCCAATGGGTAGGCTGGGCCAGTAGCCAGGAAGTCTTGAAGGCTCCAGTAAGGAGTTTGGACTTTAATCTCCATAGAGCAAAAGAGTGTCATGGTCACGCTGGTATTTTACAGAGGAAAGAAGAAAAAATAAAACAGCAGGGAGGAGTTTCTCTAGACCACTGTAGTTAAAAGACGATTATTTTTCTGTTTTCTCAGAAATGATTTCCAGGATTTAGCTGGCCTAGCTCTTGGGAACCCAGCTGATATCAATGAAGCAATTCACCCTGCTTAGCAGATTTGAATTTAAGCTGAATTTGAATCGAGTTGTCCTGATCATACACTTTAGAGTGGAGTCCTGTGTGGCCAATAAATTCTGAGATGCAATTTATGTACAATCAGAATTATCATCAAATCCTTTAAATCTCCTGTAAAGTACAGCTCAGCATAGTTCCTCAGTTTAGCCAACAGATATTTATTGAGTGCCAAGATTTGTTCTAGATATTGTGTGTATAACAGGGAACCAAACAGATTAAGTCCCTGCAGCTGGGGAATTAAACAATACAAATGAGCAAATAAATACATGTTTTCAGCTAGTGATATGTACCAAGAAGGAAAATAAAGCAGGATAAGAAGCTACAGAGTGAAGGATGGAGGGAGGCTGTTCTCTGATACAAACAATAAACAGCCTTTCTGATAGGGTGATATCTGAGCAGAGCCTTGAACGAGTGAAGAGGTAAGCCAGGCAGGTATCTGGGAAGACTGTTGCGGGCAGAGAGAATAGCTAGTGTGAAACCCCTGAGGCTGGAGATGCTGAAGGAACTGCAAGTAGACCTGGGCGGCTGGAGTAAGTGTTCAAGAACAATGGTAGCAGATGCATTGAGAGGACCTAAGGTCAGATCACCAGGGACTTGCAGGTCCTGGTAAGGTATGCACCGGATTTTATTCCGTGTATGCAGAGGAATCAGTAGAGTCTCTCTGAGCAGGGTAGTTTCATGATGAGATTTATCTTTTGTAAAGGATTACTCTGGCTATAAGGAATTAGGATTCCTTATAGAAAAAGGATTACTCTTGCTTCTATAAGGAAGCAAAAGTGGAAGCAGGAAGACAAGATAGGATATTTCCGTAGTTCATGTGCGAGATGAGGATGGACTACAGTTGTAGCTCTGGAGGTCTTCAGCGTGGTGGGATTGAAGCAATTGTTTGAATTTAGAACCAAAAGGATTTGTTGATGGATTGGGTGTGAGTATGAGATAATAAGGGGTCAAGAGGGATGATTCTGAGGTTTTCAGTGTGAGCCAAAAAAATGAGCTCTTTATTGAGATTGCTAAGATGGTGGGCAGAGCAGCTGGTGAACTTAGTGAGTCTAACACAACCATTTTTTTCCCCTGAAGAGTTAGAAGAGTTTGAAGTTTATTAGTCAAGCACCAGATGAAGATAATGTGATCTGAAGCCACATTAAAGACAACCAAAAATAAATACTGTGTCTTTAAACATTAAAGTCACATTCAGTAAAATACTAATGCTATTTAGAGGCATGCAGGAATAACAGAGACTGAGTCACACAACAACAGGTTCCCATCTCCCATCTCAGACTCTCTCGTTTTATGGCAGATACTCATCAAGTGAAGTGGAATGGCAGAAGGAATCACCCACAGTCTAAAATATTTCTCCCAGTGTTTCCTCCTTTCTCCCTCCCACCCTCCCTCATTTTCTCCCCCTTTTGCTGTCTGCGTACAGGACATTAAATATACAAATGTTACATCACTGTGTGTTGAACCTTTTTTCTTGATACACTGCCGTGATTGCATTAGATGTTGTAAATGAGGAACTAGGATTTCTCCAGATGAGATGAATGAAAGTAAAATGCTTTTATTAATTTTCAGATGCGCAAACTGACACTTCACTTATCTCTAGACACTTTATGTAGATTCAGAGCTGACATACAACCTTCCAAAATATTTTTATCGAACAGCACCCAAGTAGTCCATAGATATGAGAAAGCGTAACACTGCTACCTGTGACTGAATTGAATTTGAACAAACCTGGCACATTGTATATTTGTTTGAAAATAGTTACTTAGTTTTATCACATACTATTCTTTCTGATGCCCAGACCTTGATGAGCACCCTAGACAATGTCTCCCAGGTTTTTTTCCAGTGGACTATGGTATTATTGCATTCATTTCATGTAAGCTCATTGGGGACATGTTAACAAGGTACTAGACAAGTGATAGGTTTCTGTTCTGCTGGTAATTAGATTTGACAAGTATTGTAGGCTGCCTCAGAAGACAGATTACTGTCCATGAGGCTGCTTTAATGTCATGACAGTGCCTTCATAAGATGTCCCTTTGTCCAGCCAGAGGGATTCAGGATGAAGTGGCTGGCACCATGGATATTCAAACCTGACTCATTAGTAGCTTAGAGCATCCTCGTGTATTTCATTTTTTAACATACCCTCTGGCAGTTTGGGACAAAAAGGATATAGAACTTTCACCTTCAGTTGACCACTTATGTATGTATGTTCTCATCCTTTGACATCCCATGCCAAACTGTAGCTCCGCGAAGAGAAGTATTTTAAGTTGCTGGAGACTTGTCTGTCTTCTAGCTGGTTAAGCCGGCAGACTAATACATGTACAGCGGATAGAGCCCTTATCTACGTGAGGGCAAATGATATTCTGTCTTGTTATTGAGGAGCCTCTCCCCTTTTCTTGTCATACTTTAGAGGAATGAATTTTAACTCATATAGGTCCTAAGATATTAAAAAATTAGCCCATGCTCACAAAATATGAAGACAGATTTTAAAACCATTTCTTTTTGGTAAGAGGAGAATTATAGATGCAAGTTAATTCATTTTCCCCATAAGACATATTAATATTTTCTATCAATTTCTCAAATTGTTAAGTGGAGGAATATTAAACTATTAAGTGCTGTAAATATTCTTTATGTGGATATAATATTACAGAACCTTCTCTACCTTTTCGAATAGACATACAATACATGACTGTACTAAACAACTATATTGTTATCGAAGTGTTGCTTAATAAATCATTACTATTTAGAATGTTAGTTTGTTGGTTCTTAGAATTTCCTACATTATACTTTTGGGCCAATATGTGCAATTTGGAATCAAAATAAAATGAAATGGCATGTTTTAGTATTATTCTTGTATTATTTAGACTGATATAAATTACCCTCAAATATGGCATTCACACTAATAATACTGATGATAGACATGCGTTGAGCTGGGCACTGTTCAAATTGCATGCATTTATTCCTCACGAAACTCTTTGAGGAAGATATCATTCTCATTTATACAAGAGGAAACTGAGGTAGAGAAATTTCGAAGCAGTTTTCCCAAGCTCAAATAGTTACAAGTAAAAGAGCCAGGATTAGAACCCAAGCAGTCTGTTGACTTTTAACCCTTATGCTTTGCTGCCTCAAAGGAACAATCTCTGCACACTGAAAATTAATTTGTATTTCTATCAAGTTTATACATACATGTAGCTTAAAGAGCTAAACGGTTGTAGAAGGATTTATAAAAATGATTTATCCCCTGGAGAACTTTTCCCATTTCCTATCCCTAGAGGCAACCACTTTGAATGATTTTAACATTCTTTTTTTGGTGTTTTTGTCCATATCTCTAAATAGCACATGTCTTTGCTACTTCTTTATATTTCCAACTTTGGCATTTTTTATTGACTTTCCACCATATAAGGGGGATTTGGCTCTCTTCTGCACACCTCAGCATGCATCTTATTGTTAGACCAATATTCTGCATTTATGTTATCATGACCATGTGCGTGCTATTGGTAAATGAATTACTATCAGGTACCCTTGGTTTCCTTTCTTGCACAATTCTCGGTTCCCCTGTCGTTAGTAATCATTTAGTTTATTCGTCTTCTTGCTTAGTTTACTGTGGATTTATCATAATTTATTCCCAAACTCTCACCAGTTATATAAATGCCCTCAAAGACATTAACACTTTCATGTTCTTGAATAAATCTCCTCCAAAGGTCGACTGACTTACAGGCTCACGGCATAGCTCATCTCCTGGGAATTGCTCTTTATCAAAGGGGACCCCCTTTGCCTCCCTGGGGTGGTAGCCCCTGTTCCAATATACCAGGCATATTCTTTCCTGGTTTACTGCTCTGGCTTGATGGAGTACATTCTCCATTAATTATATGAGGAAGGATACATGGGAGAAAAATTTTGAGACCTTCTCTGAAAAATGTCTTACTTTTATTAAATGCATGAATACCTAAAAAATTGCTAGGAAACTGTCTGGCATATAGTAAGCAAAAGATACGTGTCTAGTAGATAATTTTACCTTCATCCTTGACTGACAATTTAAAAAGACTTTATATTTTAGGTGGTAAATAATTCTCCTTTCTCAGAATTTTGAAGACATTCTTACATTGTCTTCTAGGCTCCAGTATGAAATTTGAGAAGTCCAATGTCTTTCTGACATTCTAGCGTTTGTTTTTTGTAATTGGCAGTTTTAAATTTCCTGATGATATGGGATAGTTTTCCTTCACTTTGTCGGGCACGCAATGGACCTTTTCAATCTAGATATTCATAATTTTTTTTGGTTTTGTTTTGTTTTTCACACACACACACACACACACACACACACTGTATTTTTTTTTTACAAGAGATAAATAGACTGACACCAAGCATTGTAAATGATGACCACAACAAAAGCAACAATGATTGCAATTACCAAACACGAAACACACTCATACTATGTCATAATATTGACATTCAGTCCAGTAATCCTCCACTGTAACAGCTCCTTTACTTGCAGTGAAAATTAATTTGTATATTTTTTGCCTCTGAGTCCTTGTGGGATTTTTTTTTTAAATTCAAACAGAAAGTCACAAAAATTATAATCATCCTCATCAGTTCACTCAGTCCCATGTAATTAATTTTGTTTTTCATCTTGATCTTTTGTTAGCACTTTTATGAATTCATCAGTTTTCCATTAGAGTTCTGAAAATGCTTATTCATTCAGTTCAGCAGTATAGTCAGCTACCAGAAACCTGTACTTGTCAGTCTTTTCCATGAATTCCTTGAAGATGAAACCCTTTTATAGGAACATGTTTGCGAAAGCATCAGAGTACACCCAGAACTGTCTGTAAATGACAAAAGACTTAAAAATGACCACGGTTAAAGATTTGATGCAAGTTCATAATAATGCAATTGACAAGGAAATTTAGTTATTTCTGAGATATACATTTTAAAGTAATAACTAGAATTATGACATATTATAACAGAACATATAAGATTTTTAGAAATTTCATGTCATGCCTGAAAATTTATATTAACATATTTTCATACAAATAACCCAAAGAAAGTTTAGTATTAGTTGTTTTCTGTTTGTTTGTTTTTTTATTCTGCAGGTTCTTAATAGTCATCAATTTTATACACATCAGTGTATACAGGTCAATCCCAATCGCCCAATTCAGCACACCACCATCCCCACTCCACTGCGATTTTCTCCCCTTGCTGTCCATACGTTTGTTCTCTACATCTGTGTCTCAGCTTCTGCCGTGCAAACCGGTTATTCTGTACCATTTTTCTAGGTTCCACATACATGCGTTAATATACAATATTTGTTTTTCTCTTACTGACTTACTTCACTCTGTATGACAGTCTCTAGGACAATCCACGTCTCAACAAATGACTCAATTTCGTTCCTTTTTATGGCTGAGTAATATTCCATTGTATATATGTACCACATCTTCTTCATCCATTCATCTGTCGATGGGCATTTAGGTTGCTTCCATGACCTGGCTATTGTAAATAGTGCTGCAATGAACATTGGGGTGCATGTGTCTTTTTGAATTATGGTTTTCTCTGGGTATATGCCCAGTAGTGGGATTGCTGGATCATATGGTAATTCTATTTTTAGTTTTGTTTTTTTTTTGCGGTATGCGGGCCTCTCACTGTTGTGGCCTCTCCCATTGCGGGGCACAGGCTACGGACGTGCAGGCTCAGCGGCCATGGCTCATGGGCCCAGCTGCTCCGTGGCATGTGGGATCTTCCTGGACCGGGGCACGAACCCGTGTCCCCTTCATCAGCAGGTGGACTCTTAACCACTGCACCACCAGGGAAGCCCTATTTTTAGTTTTTTAAGGAACCTCCATACTGTTCTCCATAGTGGCTGTATCAATTTACATTCCTAAAAACAGTGCAAGAGGGTTTCCTTTTCTCCACACCCTCTCCAGCATTTGTTGTGATTTTCTGATGATGCCCATTCTAACTGGTGTGACGTGATACCTCATTGTGGTTTTGATTTGCATTTCTCTAATAATTACTGATGTTGAGCAGCTTTTCATGTGCTTCTTGGCCATCTGTATGTCTTCTTTGGAGAAATGTCTATTTATGTCTTCTGCCCATTTTTGGATTGGGTTGTTTCTTTAATATTGAGCTGCATGAGCTGTTTATATATTTTGGAGATTAATCCTTTGTCAGTTGCTTCATCTGCAAATATTTTCTCCCATTCTGAGGGTTGTCTTTTGGTCTTGTTTATGGTTTCCTTTGCTGTGCAAAAGCTTTGAAGTTTCATTAGGTCCCATTTGTTTATTTTTGTTTCTATTTCCATTACTCTAGGAGGTGCATCAAAAAAGATCTCACTGTGATTTATGTCATACAGTGTTCTTCCTATGTTTTCCTCTAAGACTTTTATAGTGTCTGGTCTTACATTTAGGTCTCATATCCATTTTGAGTTTATTTTTGTTTATGGTGTTAGGGAGTGTTCTAAGTTCATTCTTTTACATGTAGCTGTCCAGTTTTCCCAGCACCACTTATTGAAGAGACTGTCTTTTCTCCATTGTATATCTTTGCCTCCTTTGTCATAGATTAGTTGACCATAGTGTGTGGGTTTATCTCTGGGCTTTCTATCTTGTTCCAATGATCTATGTTTCTGTTTTTGTGCCAGTACCATATTGTCTTGATTACTGTAGCTTTGTAGTATAGTCTGAAGTCAGGGAGTCTGATTCCTCCAGCTCCGTTTTTTTTCCTCAAGACTGCTTTGGCTATTCGGGGTCTTTTTCGTCTCCATACAAATTTTAAGATGATTTGTACTAGTTCCATAAAAAATAATTTGATAGGGATTGCATTGAATCTGTAGACTGCTTTGAGTAGTAAAGTCATTTTCACAATATTGATTTTTCCAATCCAAGAATATGGTATATCTCTCCATCTCTTGGTATGATCTTTAATTTCTTTCATCAGTATCATAGTTTTCTGCATACAGGTCTTTTGTCTCCCTAGGTAGGTTTATTCCTAGGTACTTTATTCTTTTTGCTGCAGTGGCAAGTGGTAGTGTTTCCATAATTTCTTTTTCAGAATTTTCATCATTGGTGTATAGGAATGCAAGAGATTTCTGTGCATTAATTTTGTATCCTGCAACGTTACCTAATTCTTTGATTAGCTCTAGTAATTTTCTGGTGGCATTTTTAAGATTCTCTATGTTTAGTATCATGTCATCAGCAAACAGTGACAGTTTTACTTCTTCTTATCCAATTTGTATTCCTTTTATTTCTTTTTCTTCTCTGATTGCTGTGGCTAGGACTTTGAAAACTATGCTGAATAATAGTGGTGAGGGTGGACATCCTTGTCTCGTTCCTGATCTTGGAGGAAATGCTTTCAGTTTTTCACCATTGAGAGTGATGTTTGCTGTCGGTTTGTCATATCTGGGCTTTATTACACTGAGTTTGGTTCCCTCTATGCCCACTTTCTGGAGAGTTTTTGTCATAAATGGGTGTTGAATTTTGTCAAAAACTTTTTCTGCATCTATTGAGATGATCATATGGTTTTTATTCTTCAATTTGTTAATATGGTGTATCACATTGATTGATTTGCATATATTGAAGAATCCTTGCATCCCTGGGATAAATCCCACTTGATCATGGTGTATGATCCTTTTAATGTGCTGTTGGATTCTGTTTGCTAGTATTTTGTTGAGGATTTTTGCATCTATATTCGTCAGTGATATTGGTCTGTAATTTTCTTTTTCTGTAGTATCTTTGTCTGGTTTTGGTATCAGGGTGATGGTGGCCTCATAGAATGAGTTTGGGAGTGTTCCTTCCTCTGTAGTTTTTTGGAAGAGTTTGAGAAGGATGGGTGTTAGCTCTTCTCTAAATGTTTGATAGAATTCACTTGTAAAACTATCTGGTCCTGGACTTTTGTTTGCTGGAAGTTTTTTAATCACAGTTTCAATTTCATTACTTGTAATTGCTCTGTTCATATCTTCTGTTTCTTCCTGGTTCAGTCTTGGAAGATTATACCTTTCTAAGAATTTGTCCATTTCTTCCAGGTTGTCCATTTTATTGGCACAGAGTTGCTTGTAGTAGTGTCTTAGGATGCTTTGTATTTCTGCGGTGTCTGTTGTAACTTCTCCTTTTTCATTTCTAATTTTATTGATTTGAGTCCTCTCCCTCTTTTTCTTGATGAGTCTGGCTAATGGTTTCTCAATTTTGTTTATCTTCTCAAAGATCCATCTTTTAGTTTTATTGATCTTTGCTATTGTTTTCTTTGTTTCTATTTCATTTATTTCTGCTCTGATCTTTATGATTTCTTTCCTTCTGCCAACTTTGGGTTTTGTTTGTTCTTCTTTCTCTAGTTCCTTTAGGTGTAACGTTAGATTGTTTACTTGAGATTTTTCGTGTTTCTTGAGGTAGGCTTGTATAGTTATAAACTTCCCTCTTAGAACTGCTTTTGCTGCATCCCATAGGTTTTGGATCGTCGTGTTTTCATTGTCATTTGTCTCTAGGCATTTTTTGATTTCCTCTTGGATTTCTTCAGTGATCTCTTGGTTATTTAGTAACGTATTGTTTAGCCTCCATGTGTTTGTGTTTTTTACGTATTTTTCCCTGTAATTCATTTCTAATCTCATAGCATTGTGGTCAGAAAAGATGCTTGATATGATTTCAATTTTCTTAAATTTACTGAGGCTTGATTTGTGACCCAAGATGTGGTCTATCCTGGAGAATGTTCCATGCACACTTGAGAAGAAAGTGTAATCTGCTGTTTTTGGATGCAGTGTCCTATAAATATCAATTAAATCTATCTGGTCTATTGAGTCATTTAAAGCTTCTCTTTTGTTATTTATTTTTATTTTGAATGATCTGTCCATTGGTGTAAGTGAGGTGTTAAAGTCCCCCACTATTATTGTGTTACTGTCGATTTCCTCTTTTATAGCTGTTAGCAGTTGCCTTATGTATTGAGGTGCTCCTATGTTGGGTGCATATATATTTATAATTGTTATATATTCTTCTTGGATTGATCCCTTGATCATTATGTAGTGCCCTTCCTTATCTCATGTAACATTCTTTATTTTAAAGTCTATTTTATCTGATATGAGTATCAGAAATGTTCTCTTAATGGAGTCCCTGTATCCTCCTCATTGCTTCTGTCTACTGATTTGCTTTGGCTTCTGTCTTTTATGTCAGAAGCTTTTCCACATGTTTGAACCTGGCTCTTCACTCACTTAACATATGGATAATAACGCATGAATTGAAAGTTCTGTGCAAATGGAGATGTGATGGTTGACAGTGAAATTCAGTATAGGATGGTCTGGTCCATTCTCTTGAGAATCAGTCGATTGTCAGTATCTTTAAATATTTTATTTTTAGTTGTTGGTTTTCTTAGAAACTGCTCTTCAAAACTCCTATCCAGGGAATCTAAGTCCACCTGTCAGCACTCTGTTTGCTGTATAAACTTTCACTTATTTCCCCTCAATTCAGCATGGAACTTGCATTTAGTTGTGCATAGTGTTCCCCAGAGCAGAGCGTAAATGTCCGTTCTTCTGCTAGGTTGGTGGCTGGGGGCAGTCATGTAACTGAGCAGAATAAGGAAGATGATCTGGGTGTTTGTTTATTAAAGAGACTTTCCACGCACCTTTACCTGCCACTCTCAGGGGTATCTGTTGTTGCCAGTTCCTGAGGCTTTGGGGTTCCGTGTTGCAAAACAAATGGTTTCTTGGCTTTTCTCTCTGAATGTTTAGGATTCAGCTTTATCACATCTGAAAAGTCAGTCATCACTCCTTCATCTGCTTTCCAGTTTACAAAATTGTCTTGTCTTCTCTGTCATTCTCATTGCCATTGTAGTTTTACAATTCAAAAACAAAAAATAAAAATTGAAATAGAAACGTAGTGGGATTTCAGGAAGGAGCAGATGCAAGTACATGCATTTAAGCATCTTTACTTGGAAATTTCTTTGTGGATATTTTTAGTTTTGCATAATCATCAGTTTATCTGTTAGATGCCTGAACGTCCACCATGGTGATTTGGTTTTTGTGTGAGAGTCTTTCTTCCCTTCTCAGGGATACGAGTGGGTGGGGGAAGGTTGCACATGGAGACATGGAGAAGCACAGGAGAGAAAAAGCAGCATGATGCAGGGGAAAGAGCACAAGCTTAGGGGGAAGAGACTTGAGTTTGAATCTTCTGCTAACTTCATAAGAGTTGCTTATCCTCTTGGCATATCACTATGTTTATTTATAAAATGAAAATAAAACACCTATCTCCTAGTTGCATTTTGCAGATGGAGATAAAGTGCTACCAAACACACAGCCTTGGATATGGTGCCCAGTAGAGGCCGTTGTCCATCTTGAATGAAGGGAGAATATTTGCAGGCCAGGGATGGGGAGAATGGAGGGAATCCTTTGGAGAAGGTTTTTTAGATTAGTGTAATCACACCTACTTTGTAATGTTGACAGGGGATAAACCAGCTGGCTAAAATAGCTGGCTTCAGAAAGTCCGCTCTAATTTCCAGATTCTGTAGTTACTATAATAACCTCATTGCAAATCTTGGGTCACTGGGTCATGCTGGGTTAACAAGTATGAAGTGTGCTTTATAGGGACTATGATTTCAGGCTAATTGGGAATTTTTAAGAAAACCCACAGTGTATGTTTACCTCAGCTTGTGTCAACAGTTGTGGAATGTGTGTGTGTGTATGTTTTGAACTAAAAACTGAGATAGGTGTAACAGAGAGGACTTTGTTAACTCATGCATCTAGTCATTATTAACACAAAGAGATTCTCTTGCCAGACCCTGGTTCAAAGGGAAACCTCTGAAATACAGAGCCTTCAAGAACAATATAATGATTATACTCGTGAATCGTTCTTGGAAGACAACAATCCTCCCAGACCAGCAGAGAGAATTGAATGGCATAGTTAACGCCCTAGGTAATAGCAAAAGTATTTAATAGAGTTGTTCATGTGGCTGTAAAGTTGAGTTAGAAGGGAAGATAAAAAGCTGTTTCCAATTAACCTGTAATCTTGAGTCTTCACCTGTCTTTCCAGAAAGGCCAAAGTTGCTGCTTAAGCGTCAGTTTTATGACTTGACTCTAAACTTTACTGTTTCATTCAAAAGCCAACCTGCTTCTCACCCCAGAAAAGAATAATGTGACTCCCCACCCCTACCTCAATATCCTTTTGGCAGGGTGGGAGTTTTTCCTTTACTAAATGAAAACTGTATCTGAAAAGCTCTTCTTAGTGTAAGAATAAGTGTAGCTCTTCCTCAAACAAGGACTTCTACAGCCAATTCAGTATTGTACAATATGTATCCCCTTTTGGAAAACAAGGAGGACATCTCTGGATTACTTTTTTTTTTTTTTTCTTTGCGGTACGCGGACCTCTCACTGCTGTGGCCTCTCCCGCTGCGGAGCACAGGCTCCGGATGCGCAGGCTCAGCGGCCATGGCTCACGGGCCCAGCCGCTCCACGGCATGTGGGATCTTCCCAGACCGGGGCACGAACCCGTGTCCCCTGCATCGGCAGGCAGACTCTCAACCACTGCACCACCAGGGAAGCCCTGGATTACTTTAAATCTGGCTCCTCACAGTCCTCTTTGAGAACTATGCATCTGTCAGCTCTTCAGTGGTTATTGAATAGCGATGGAATGACAGGTGAGAAATTGCATTAATTGTGCAACAGAGAAAATGGAGCAAATTATGTCTCTGTGCATTGATCTTTTTTAGAAAATTATTGATAAAACAATGTTCATAATCAGTTGGTTCTATAGGACAACATGAAATGGATATTAAGAGTTTTCTAAAGAGTGTATGTGCAGATAGGTGGGGGTGGGTGTGTATTTTAAAATTCTGCTTTCATTAAGGCAAAGCTTTGATATAAATGGTCCTGTGCCTTGAAAATTTACTGTCTCTTTTTTTAAGTGCATGTTTTCCTTTTTAAAGGGGTATCTTTCAAAACCTTTTATTTTGATTTCAAAAATCCTGAATGTTTCTCTCCTGCCTTCAAGGTCTCATAAATTTCTTAGATTTGCCATTCAGGGTTCTCCACCCTCTGACCCCAGTGTACTTTCTCCATTTGTCTGCCACTGTTTTCCTACATAAACCTTTCCTTTCAGGTGAATGGCAATGTTTAGTGTACCCTACAGGCCTTTCAATTTTGCCTCCATCTCAGAAATCCTCTCCTTCCCTCTGTACTTATCTGCTGCTAGCCCGTCTTTCAGATGTGTCTGAAACACTTTCCCTCACCATCCCTACCCATATACATGGTCAATCCATCCTGTGCATTTCCACTTCCCAGCTGGGTCACTCAGGAATCATTTACCATCCACTGCCAGTTTGTATTCCACCTATATTCATTCCATTTAACTCTGCCTAGAATGCAAGCTCCTTGAAGGCAACAGGTTTTATATTTGTTACATAGCATTTCTCTCTTCTGACATTAAAAGATCCACTTATGTGTTTGTTTCTTGCTTGTTTATATATTTATCTATCTCTGTATCCATTTATCTGTCCATCTATCATTCATGTATTTTTTGCTGTCTACTCCCACTAGAATATAAGTTCCAAAAGAAGTTATGAAAATTACAAAGGTTACAGAGGTTATATGTGGCAGACAGTTTGGCTTTTGAGCCAGTGCTCACAATCACTAACCTATACAGCCTCATGGTTGTGGTCAGTGACCCCATCATTCTTCTAATTTTACTTAACCTCTCAAAGGATGTTGATACTGCTGACAATTCATTCCTTGAGTGTTACACTTCTCTTGGCTTCTATGACCTCCTTTTCTCTCTGTTCTCCTCCCGCCTCCCAGATCACTTCATCTCTATTCCTCTCATGGTTCGAAGACTGATGGTCCCCAGTTTTGTCTTCATAATTTTTCTGTGCTTTGTCTACAGTCATCTTTCTAGCCTAGTACTTCTTTTTTTTTTTTTTTTTTTTGTGGTACACGGGCCTCTCACTGTTGTGGCCTCTCCCGTTGCGGAGCACAGGCTCTGGATGCGCAGGCTTAGCGGCCATGGCTCACGGGCCCAGCTGCTCTGCGGCATGTGGGATCTTCCCACACCGGGGCACGAACCTGTGTCCCCTGCGTCGGCAGGCAGACTCTCAACCACTGCGCCACCAGGGAAGCCCTCGCCTAGTACTTCTTGACCTTAGTGACATATGACACGTTACAGTGTCACAATCAGTTATGACATATGTCAAAACCACTCACTTATTCATAAGTGTTGAGTTACAAGCTCCTGTGAATGATTTACATTTTTAATAATTAGACTCACCTTAGAGTTACCATTATAAGGATGTCATATTCACTCATTTGCATTTCAATGGTATAGGCTTGTTGGTGTGGGGAAAAGTGGAATCAGAGTTAGCTGGAAGTGAATTGCTCATAATTCATAGCCTATTTTCTGTTTGCTGAAAATACCCAGGAACTGTGGTTATTGATGCGGCATTGATAGAGCAATTTTGAAATACTATAATTGTAAACTGTGGATTTATACTTGTATTTGTTTCCTTGATTTTACCCATGGATACTTTTTGAAAAAGGGAGAGAGATGAAGAAAGCATGCATCTTTATCTGCATAGCACAGAAATGAGAAGGAGGCTCTAGTTACAGTTTCCCAGTCACAGGTAGTGTGATTATCCAAAGGACATGTGCAGTAATACCATTTATATTAACATCATGAATAAACATAAATATTATGTGCTATACTTTTTAACCATAAAATATGAATTATTTTTCTTTGTTAGTACATGCTTACTTTTTAAATATTAACTGTAGAGGTCTGAATTTGGTCTTTAAAATATAATTTTATGTAACTTTTATATTAGATTATCCATATATATATTTTTCCCTCAAAAAGAAGTCATGTTTGAGATCAGTAAATAGATGGCTTTACTAATCATTTGCAGGTAAAATGCTTTTGTAAATATGACCTATAAAAACAGTTTGGGAATTCCGTGGTTTATTTGGCCAAGTACTTTTGTTCATACGTGTGTGTGTGTGTTTGGTTTTCATTACAATCTGAGTATACTCCTGGGAACATGTCTCATATGAATGCTATTCATCGTCTGTCATGGCAGAAGCAACGTTGAAAACCTCTGCTTGAGGCTATTTCATATACTTTTGTGTGTTTAACTTTCTCCCATAAGTTGATGACTCCTGAATTTCTGTCATCACCCACAATCCTTTCTCTGGAACTGCAGACTTATTTATTAGGCCACCCACCAGGCATCTTTATGTGGATGTCTTACAGCTCCCCAAACACATCATGTCTGAAACTGAACTCGTTTTCTATTCTATTTCCCCAACCCAGCTGCTCTTTTTTCAGTGTTGTACATCATTTTCATCGATTATATTATCAGTCACCCAGTTCATTAAGAACATTAAGAATAATAGTCCATGTCTCCCAGGTCAGTAGCCTAGTCCTGTTTATCTCCTAAATATCTGTGAAATTATTTCTCTCCTTCCTCACTGCCTTCATCTTAGTACAACTGCTCATCATTTCCTGTTGGAACCATTTCATAGCCCAGTGGTTCTCAAATTTCAGCATGCGTCAGAAGCATTAAAACACAGATTGTTGGGTTCCCACTGCAGACTTCCAGGTTCAGTATGTCTAGGGATAGTTACAAGAGATTACGTTTCTTAGCAGTTCAGGGTGGTCCTGATTCTGCTGGTTTGGGGATCACTTTTTGAGAACCACAGTGATTGCCTGTTAATTGGCCTCCTTGCCACCAGAATAGTCACCTTATTATTTATTCTGCAAATTGCTTCCCAGAGGATCATTTTTTAAATGCAACTTGTATTATATCTCTCCCTTACTTAAACCCATTTACTGTCTCAGTGTCACACTTAAAATAGACTTAGTTTAACTCTTACCACTCAAATATGTGAAACCATGGCACTCTTATTGTCCTTATATCTGCATGTTGGAATATACATATCATAATTTTGTCCCATTGAGGCTAAGAACTTTTTCTAATATCTGGGGATGTTTATAGGTCAATCTGGCTATTAAAATCTCAATGAGTATCCAGTTTATACTCGCAGTCTCAGGGCTTCCTTCCTTCTTTATCCATACCTTTAAAAGATTTATGTCCTTTCCAGGGTTAGGAAGAAGATTGGGGTGTATGTAAGGGCGGCCCATTGGTTGAAACAAAATTGTGTAGTTGGGTCTGTTTATTTTTCTGCCAGCATTCTCTCCTGGTATTATCATCTGCTCTAGCCTCAGGCACTGGTGGTGGACAGCTGTTATCCATATTACGTGCCATATTAAGTGCCAAGCAGGTACCCAGCTGGCTCCTACTTTATAGCCATTTTATATCAGTTTTTAGAAAGGAGCAGTACTGCTTCTTTCCTTTATTCCCAGCAGCCTCTAAGTACACCACATGCTGGCCCCGAGTTGCCCGGACCTTGTGAGGATGTAAATACAGGCCCTTGCTACTCAAAGTGTGATAAGAGGCCAGTAGAATCTGTATGACTAGGGAGCAACTTGAAAATGAAGGCTCTGCTCCCCTCCCTCACTAGAACTACTGAATTAGTGCCTGCATTTCAATGAGATCCTAGGGTGATCAAGTATGAGAAACTGGCCTAGGCCTCTAGGACCCCTAGAAATATTCACCTCACCTGTTGCAATTCTCTGTTCCTTCACAATATATGAATTTGTAGAGTCTGTGTTAGCCAGTTTCTTCATCTGTGAAATGGGAACTATAATGCCTACCTTGGCAGATTATGATGTATATAAAATATTCAGCACAGTACCTTAGATGTGGCAAGTGTTACATAGTGGTAGCCACTATTAAGTCTGCATCTTCATCTTCTTGAATTTTGACAGCCTTTGGAAGTCTTCGTAAATAAGTCACCAACCTCCCCAAACAACCGCTAACCTACATCAGGGGTGGTGGTGCCCGAAAGTTAAGTGAGAATGGGATTGTGGCTGGTTTAAAATTTGCCAATAAATATACTTGTACATTTATTTGCCAATAAATATACTTGTATATTTATTGGCTATACTGGTATAGCTTTGGGAATCTAAGAGTTTGCCTGCCTTCCACGGTTGAGTGGTTGATTTCTAGAAATATCAGATGTTAATGCTTGTAGCTCTGATCTGGGAGAATATATTAAAAGACACTCCATATCATAGTGAGAAGGGAAACACAAATCAAAAACATAGTGAGATACTACCACCAAAATCTATTTGAATGGCTAAAATAGAAGTACAATAATACCAAGTATTGATGAAGATGTGAAGCTGTAATTCTCTTACATTGGTAGGGATATAAATGGTATAACCATTTTGGGGAAGTGTTTAGCAGTTTCTTAAAAAGTTAACAACAATAAAAGGAACGAACTCCAGCAGGCAGAAAATCAGTAAAGACATAGTTGAACTCAACAATGTCATCGTAAACTGGGTATAATTGACATTTGTAGATTCCTTTACCCAACAACAGCAGAATACACAGTCTTCTCAAGTTCACATAGAACACTCACCAAGACCACATTCTGGGCCATAGAACACACCTTAACAAATCCAAAAAAATTGAAATCATACAATGTCTGTACTCAGACCACAATGAAATTAAATTAGAAACCAGTAATAGAAAGATAGCTGAAAAAATCCCCAATTAAATGTGGAGATTAAACAACACATTTCTAAATAACATATGGGTCAAAGAAGAAATCACAAAAGAAATTTTAAAAATATTTTGAACAAAATGAAAATGAAAACACAACAAAATTCATGGGATGTGGTGGAAACAGTGCTTAGGGGGAGATACATAGTAATAAATGCATATAGTGGAAAGGAAGAAAGATTTAAAATCAATAATCTAAGCTTTCACCCTTGGAAACTAGAAAAAGAAGAGCAAATTAAATCCAAAGTAAGCAGAGGAAAAGAAATATTAAGAATTTGAGCAGAAATCAATGAAATTGAAAAGAAAAAAAATCAATAGAGAAAAATCAATGAAACCAAAAGCTGATTCTCTGAAAACTTCAGTAAAATTGATAAGCCTCTAGTCAAGCTAACAAAAAGAAAAAGAAAAAAAAGGACATAAATTACTACTATCTGAAAAGAGGGACATCACTATAGATCCTATGGGCATTAAAAAGATAATAAAAGAATACTATGAACAACTTTTCACTCACAAATTTGATAACCTAGGTGAAATGGACTAATTCCTTGCCAAAATTCACACAAGAAGAAACAGACAATCTGAAGAGGCCTATATATATTTTTAAAACTGATTCAACAATTAATAACCTTCCAAAATGGAAATCCCCAGGACCATTTGTGTTCACTGGTGAATTCTACCACACTCTTGAGGAAGAAATTATACCAGTTCCCTATAATATATTTCAGAAGACACAAGGAAAAGGAATACTTTATAACATAGTCTATGAAACCAACATTACCCTGGTAACAAAAGCAGACAAAGGCATTACAGAAAAAGAGAACTACAGACCCGTATCTCTCATGAACATAGGTACAAAACTTCTTAACAAAATATTAGCAGATTGAATCCAACAATGTATAAAAAGACTTATACACCATAATCAAGTGATATTTATCCCAGTTATGCAGGGCTGTTTCAACATTCAAAAATCAGTTAATGTAATCCATCACTTCAACAGGCTAAACAAGAAAAATCACATGATCCTATCAATAGATGCAGAAAAACATTTGACAAAATTCAACACCCATTCATTATACAAAGCTCTCGGTAAACTAGAAGTAGAGGAAAAACTGCATCAACTTGATAAAGAATACCTACAAATAATCTACAACTAACATCATACTTCATGATGAGAAACACAAAGCTCTTCCAGTAATATCAGGTACAAGGCAAGGATGTCCCCTTTTACCCCTCCTTTGCAGTATTACCCTGGAATTTCTAGCAAATACTATAGGACAAGAAAAGGAAATAAAAAGTATACAGATTGAAAAGGAAGAAATAAAACTGTCTTCATTTTCAGATGACAATATCATCAATGTAGAAACCCTGAAAGAATCAACAGAGAAACCTCCTGGAACTAGTAAGTGATTACAGCAAGATTGCAGGTTACTAGGTTAATATACAAAAGTCAATTGCTATCTTACACACCAGTTTTCAATTAAAAACACAGTATCATTTACATTAACATTTCCAAAATGAAATACTTAGGTATAAACGTTAACAACATATATATAAGATCTATATGAGGAAAACTATGAAACTCTGATGAATCAAATTAAAGAAGTACTAAATAAATTGAGAGACATTCCATATTGATGGATGGGAAAACTTAATATTGTTAAGTTTCCAAGATATCAACTCTTTCCAAGATTCGATGCAAACGTAATCAAAATACCAGAAAGTTATTTTGTAGATATTGATAAACTGATTCCAAAGCTTGTATGTAGAAGCCAAAGACCCAGAATAGCCAACACAACATTGAAGGAGAAGAACAAAGCTGGAGGACTGACAGTGTTTGACTTCAAGGCTTACTGTGCAGCTACACTAATCAAGACACTGTGGTGTTGGCAAAAGAACAGATGAATAAACCAATGGAAGATAATAGCCCAGAAACAGACCCATGTAAATAGTTAATTGATCTTTGGCAAAGGAGCAAATGCAGCACAATGGAATAAAGAGAGTCTTTTCAACAAATGGTGTTGGAAAAACTGGACATCAACATATACAAAAAATTAATCTAGGCACAGGCCTCAAACACTTCACCAAGATTAACTTAAAATGGACCATAGACTTCTATGTACGATGAAACACTACAAAACTTCTAGGAGAAAATCTGTTATAGATGACCTTGGGTATGGTGATGACTTTTTAGATACAAGACCAAAGACTGGATCGATGAAAGAAATAATAAACTAGACTTCACTAAAATTCAAATCTTCTGCTCTGCAAAAAGACTTTGTCAAGAGAATGAGAAGACAAGCCACAGATTGGGAGAAATTGTTTTTAAAAGGCACATCTGATAAAGAACTGTTATCTAAAGTACAAAGAACACTTAAAACTCAACAGTAAGAAAACAAATAACTTGATTTTAAAAATTGGCAAAAACCTTAACAGATATCTGATCAAAGAAGATATACAGATGGCAAATAAGCATATGAAAAGATATTACACCTCATATGTCATCAGGGAAATGAAAATTAAAACAACGAGATACCACTACAAACCTATTAGAATGGCCAAAATCTGGAACACTGACAGCACCGATGCTGGCAAGGATATGGAACAGCAGGAACTCTCATTCATTGCTGGTGGGAATGCAAAATGGTACAGCCACTTTGGAAGACAGTTTAGCAGTTTCTGACAAAACTGAGCATACTTTTACCATACGATTCAGCAACTCTGCTCCTTGCTATTCACCCTCATGAGCTGAAAACATATGTCCACACAAAATTTACACATGGATGTTTATAGTAGCTTTGTTCATCATTCACAAAACTTGGGAACAACCAACGTGCTTCAGTAGGTGAATAGATAAACTGCGGTACATCGAGACAATGGAATTTTATTCAGTGCAAAAAAGAAATGCATTATAGAGCCATGAAAAAACATGGAGGAAATTCTAATGCATATTACTAAGTCAAAGAAGCCAATCTGAAAAGGCTACAGAGTGTATGATTCCAATTATACAACATTCTGGGAAATGCACAACTCTGGAGACTCTAAGGAGATAGGTGGTTACCAGTGGTTGCAGAGAGGGAGGCATGAAGAGACAAAGCAGAGAGGATTTTTAGGGCTATGAAACTACTCTATATGAATCTACTAGATGATATATGTCATACATTTCTCTAAACTCAGAATTTGCAACATGAAGAGTGAACCCTAATTTAAACAATGGATTTTAGGTGATAATGAGGTGTCACTGTAGTGTCATCAGTTGTAACAAATGTACCACTCTGTGTAGGATCTTGATAGCTGGGGAGACTGTGCCTTTGTAGAGGCAAGGAAATCTTTTTTGGGGGCATTACTTTCAAGTTTAATTATTAAATGACTGAGAAAAATTGGTAGAAGTTGATGGACTATAAAACAAATGTAATAAAGATAAATAATGTCAATAGAAAGTTTTCTGTAATCAAGAACTAAATTGTTACCAAAACAAATTTCAGATCCCATCAATAGCTTTAATTAATTAAAACACCTGTAATTGAAGTTATAAATAGGCCCTTGGATTGTTTCCTAATATAATTAATGGAGAATAATAAATTGTTTGAACTTATTAGAAAAAGATTTAAATTTCTGACAGACCTGACATGAGTGCTAATCCCAGTGAAGGAAACATATTACTTGGGAGAAGGTATTAACAATGGTGTGCTGGTACTTGCTTAGCAGCTAGCTTTCTAGCTAGGAAATAAATAGGGAAAATAAATAGGGAAAATAAATAGGAAATAAATAGGGAAAAAAATAAACAGAAGGGCTGATTTGTAGTTTTGAGGCAAGGAAATCTTTGTATGGGAAATCTCTATACCTGCCATTCAATTTTTCTGTGAACCTAAAAGTTATAAAATATGAAGTCTATTTTTAAGTATGTCATATGGGTACATTGAATGTGCTTAATGAATTGTCCAATTCCAAAGTGTATTTTCTACTCTATAACACATCTCCTTGTGACTAGTACTCTGTCTCTCACTGCAGTAGAATGTCTGTCCAAGATAGAGTACAAGGAAGGAGAGACAACTGTGACCGAGGCAAGAATTTTGGATCTAGAATTCCACCAAAAGAAGCCAGTTCAAGCCAAGAGGAAAAGCACGTATTTTTACATAAATTAAATCTCTACTTATGGATCATGGCACTGAAGATGCTGACAGCTGCCAGGTGCTCTTGAAGGCCATGTTCCCACCAACTATTCTAGGCCACTCTTGGGAGATTTTCCTTGGCCATGAGACCTCACTGAGGAGCTTCTCTTTTAAACACAACATTCCTCCAGCAGCTAAGTCTGGTGGGTGGCACACTGTGACTGTGATTCCTGGGGATGGCATTGGACCTGAACTTATGCTGTGCAACAAGAATGTGTTCAGACATGTGTGTGTGCCCGTGGACTTTGAGGAAGTGCAGATTACCTCCACTTCTAGTGAAGAGGAAGAAGTTCACAGTGCCATCATGGCAGTCCATCAAAACCACGTGGCCTTGAAGGGCAACTTTGAAACTGACTACAACCTACCACCATCTCACAAATCACAAAACAGTGTGTTTCGCAGTACTCTAGATCTCTATGTCAGCGTCATTCGTTTTAAGAGCCTACTAGGTGTGGAAACTAGGCACAAGACATCAGAGGGTGAATACAGCAACCTGGAGCATGAGAGTGTGAAAGGAGTGATAGAGGGCCTTAAAGATCATTCCTAAGGCCAAGCTTTTGCATGTTGCTGAATATGATTTCCAGCTGGCCCAGCAGATGGGGTGCGAAAAAGTGACGGCTGTGCACAAGGCCAACATCATGAAACTGGGAGATGGTCTCTTCCTCCAGTGCTGTAGGGAGGTGGCATCCTGCTATCCTCAGCTCATTTTTGAGGGCATGATTGTGGATAACACCACCATGCAGCTGGTATCCTGGCCCCAGCAGTCTGATGTCATGGTGATGCCCAGTCTTTATGGCAACATGGTTAATAACGTCTGCACAGAGTTGGTTGGGGGAGCAGGCCTTGTGCCTAGTGCCAACTATGGCCACATATATGCGGTGTTTGAAATGGCCTCAAGGCAATCAGGCAAGACTATAACCAATAAAAATGTGGCCAACCCTACTGCCATGCTGCTGGCAAGTTGTATCATTCTGGATTACCTCAAGTTCCATTCCTCTGCCACCTCCATTCGTATTGCAGTCTTGGCATCCATGGAGAACAAAGACATCCAAACTCCAGACATTGGAGGCCAGGATACCACATCGGATGTCATTCAGAATATCATAGATGACATCAGTGTTGCCAATTAAACAGTCAGTGCCTTAGAGGCTGAGCTAGCCTTCAAATTCCTTCCTGTCCCACACTTTACGTTGCTCTACCCAGTCAGAAAGCCCAGCCGGCTTGGCTAATGTGGACTCTAGAATAAACTAGCTCCTGTTCCAACTCAGAAGAGGTAGGGGGAGGGAATCAAGTCTGATTTTTTTTCTATTAAATTTGAATGCCATAAATACCATAAACATTGTTGGTTTAAATTAGCCATACCTATTTTGTCGTCTGTGTATTGAGGAATTCTTCTCTATTTTAATGCACAATTCACACTTTTCTATGAGATGATGCAGTGAATTAATAATCAAAGTTGTTCGTAGAGTCCTGGGCCTTTTCCAGAACCTGGCACACTGATTTTCTCTTATCTGGGTCATTAAAATTGTGCAAACCAACCTGCAAAGGAGGCTGGCTTCTCTCTGGAGGTTGTTAATGAGTTAATTGGTGCAATAAAATTTGCCTACAAAATATACATTGTCATTTTAATAATAAATAAGGTACCATAAAGCTGAGCTAGTTCAGAATGCTTCCACTCCCTCCTAGATATCCTGTCTTTTCCCCTGGTCTTGTTTATGTGAGGAAGGAATTTTTGCCAGTGTAATTTTTCACACATGGGCATCTCTGAGTACCGCAGCACTCCTGCAAAGGGGGTTCTTGAATTCCTTCCTTGAGCCTCTAAGCTCAAGAGTCTAGACATTATATACCCAGTTAACAGGCACTGGGCCCATGACTCTGCTATAGAAATAGAAGCATGGACTGTAAACTCCATGCTCACTGCTTTACAATCTTCCATGGTTTACTTTCTTTTAATCTCTCTTTCAAAGAGAGAGTGTGCATAAGAATATGAAAAACACTGTGCTCGTTTGAATGTTTACTGTCATTTTATTATAATATATTTTATTTACAGTAATTCTAAGGTCATAGGTGGGAGAAACACAAACAAAAATGATAATTTTATTAGTGCTGGGAAATATTTATTACTCAAGTAGGAAATAAAAGCAATGACTATAAAAATTTACAGTAGTTTTATCGGCAGGAACAGCTTGCAGATAGAAGGGAGATTGAAAAAAATAGTAAATCCTTAATAATATTTTGGAAACCTCTGTGTCTCAGCTATAACCCTTGGATCCTACCATGGTTCTTGGGCCATAAGTTAAAGACATTGGACTGAGACCTGAAAAAGTCCTTATGGTTTCCAAAAGACTCTGTCTTATATTGCCTTAATCTCACCTATCCTCATTATGTATAATGTCAGGGCTCAGGGTTTGGAAAACCAAATGCTAGTTTGAGGGGATTTAATTTGAGGAGGAAATGACTACCTTCAACCCTATCTAGAGGTCTTTCTTGAAGAACAAGGCAAGCAGGGAGAAGTCAATTATAAAATAATGATGGTATTATTCCTTTTATTGGACACTAAACATGTCATTGGCCATGGCTGCCACTGACCTGTATGGTCCTTTCCTCTGGGCAGATATAGACCTGGAACCAGAGGCATGGTTTGATGAGTGGAGAAGGGATGGATTTTTGGCTTGAAGTCCCCCTACCTCCAATGCTACATGAACCCGTATTACCTTAACCCACTCTCCCCACTCTGTACCCCTTTCTCTCATGGCTAGGGAAGTTTACTCACCGCACAGCCAGCCCAACTGCAGACAGTAGCCCAACTATTGGCTTTTATCTGCCAATGGGAATTTCTGCTGATAGGTACATTTGAGCTGAAGTTTCCCCTCTTCGTTAAAGATGACTGTTTCCAAAATCTTCCCATAGTTTTTGGGCCAGACTGCTGTGATGGCACCTAATACACCACAGTGGAATTTTCCATTTATCAGTATTTGATATTCCCACTTAGCTATGAACATCTGTAGGGCAAATACCGTGTGTTCTTTTTCCTTGTCTTCTGTATCCCCTAACATAATGACTGGTACATACAAAATAAGTAATATGTTTATTGAATCAACCAAAAAATGAATGATATGGGTGACACTGCCTAACTTTTCTTATATGTAACATGAGATAATAACTGTATCTACCTCACAGCATTGTTGGGAAAATAGAGCAAGAAAATACACGTAAAGCTGGTAGCACTGTGCCTGTCCAATGGTTAGTGCTTGGTGTAGTTTATAAATTTTTATTTTCATTAGTATCCATTATATACCATTCTAAAAGCTAGTTCTGAGGAGAAACTGGGAAATGCTATTAATTCATTACTGTCTTTGGAATTTACTGGATAAGTTACTTTACCTATTATTCTATTATGGGTTTGTAACTGACTTTCAACTAGGGTAGCAAACCATATCTGCTTATTCATCAAGTCCCCTTATCTCTCTCCTTTTTATTTCTTGAATCCAGCCATCTCTCTTCTTTCTCACTTACCCCTCCTTTCTCATTAGGCTTTCTCATCTTTGGTGACTTCCCAATCTCTGTTCCTTCTCTACCTTGTGTCCTGCCTATAGTTTAGCCCACTTAAATCTATTTCTACAGCGCACTCAGCCTGAACTTTCTAAAAGGGAAATAGGATCATGTCACTTCCTTACCTAACACTTCTCATTGAACAGCTTTCCTTTGGCCTTGAAAGAAAGTCAACTGAGCACAGCATGAAAGACCTTCCATATTCTGATCTCTGCTTCCTTCTCCAGGTTCACCATTTCTACCCCCTCTCCCCATCCCAATAACAACACAAAGTGGCACAAGAGAGTGCAAGCAGAGCTCATTGTCAAAGAGCCATGTATTCTTTCTAGTTCAGGCCTTTGTATGTGGTCTTGCTTCTTCTCCCCTTCAGGAGATGATCTCCTTGTCATCTAGAGGACTAGATGTAATTGTCACCACCTTTGGGAAGCCTTCCTTGACTAGCTCTTTCCATTCCCTGCTGAGATTGAAGGGAGGAACTCCCAGTTCCCCCAGAGTCCTCTGTGTATCCTATTTCGTGTTTTTCTCTCCGGTTGTCATTACATGCTTTCCTTCCCATCAACCTTACTATACAATGTGTTCCTTGGCAACAGGGGCAATTGAGTCATGGATCACTATAGCATCAGCACCTAGGACAGGGACAAGCTCTTTAGCGTATGCTCATTCTAAATATTAATGGAAGGAAGATAGGAAGGAAGGTCAAAGGAAGGAAGAGAAGAATGGACTGAATTCCCAGGTAGGAGTGGAGGATTGGAAGAACTAATCTATTGCAAAATTCTCCTGTTTGGCTCCAGTGTATGAACCTTTACAAGATTGCTTCTCTCTAGAGAGCACTAAAGCCCTCAAGGCCATAAAACGGGTAGTTGGCAGGCTGCCTCTGTTTCTTGAGAAGATTTCTGTATTATTGTTACATAATTTTTATCTTAGGTTTGTCAGTTTATTCTGCTTTGTTTAAAGCTAAATTCTGCTATCAATAAATATCAATACAAAGTTGGACAGCTAAACGGTATCACTCTGTAAATATCTTTCCTCACCACCATCTTCATAGATTTGGTTTTCTAGAAGGATGTTTTAACATTCTTACTTCAGCTTTCTGGTATTCAAAATCTTGTTAGGGGACATCTATGAATTTTGGGGAAAACAGTGAATCTGTTTAAAAGTTCAACTGGGAAGATTCCTCTAAGAACCAGGAAAACCTGTGTTTCTCACCATGAATTTGTGCCCTTCTTGTACTAGATAATGTGAGGTATTTAATCAATTGAAAGTTTCCCTCATTGCCTTGCCTACTAGCAGGCACAGGAAAAAGCCTTCAGCAATTTTTTCTTCTCTGAAATTTTCTCTTGTCATTCTATTACTTGATTTTAATGTATTTTGCTCTATTAATTTCATTTTCTTATATTTTGTTTTACTGTAAGCCACTTAAATCACAATTAAGGAACACAAAAGGAGAACTGGGTTCTTCACCTTTTCCTTCTTTTCCTTCATTCTAGTTCATTTTCAACATTGGCATCAGACGGATCTCCTTAAAGCAGTGTTTAGATTGCCATTACTCTGTTCCCTCAATTTGTAATGTATTCAAAACCCTCCATAATTTTAGCTCACACTGTCTTTCCACTCTTAGAGGTTCCAATTTTCCTAGATGATGTTCCAGGAAATAAAGATACCTTCATTTACCTAAGTACAACCTTATCTTTTCCTTCTATTGTAATGTAATTCCTCTCATTAAGGAATTTCCCAGTTGAGTCTCTCTGCCTGTTACAAGTCTACCCATTATTCAAGGTTCCAAAAGTACTTCCTTTACTAGAAGGTTTCTGATTACCCCCATCCAGATATACTCCCCTTATCCTCTCTGAATACACAAAACCCTTTTATTGGACTTTTGAACTCGTTCATTTCACATTTTGTCTTGTATTAATGTTTTATCTACTTGACTTGAGCCTTAATATATTATATGCTCCTTGAGGATAGGGATATTTTAGCCCATGTTCTGGATCTTGTATTACTCAATATAGTGCATTGTATGTAGTAGGTACTAATTAAATACATACCAAATTGGATTGAAGATAATGATGATTTTAGCTAATAAATTTTTTGTTTCTTATGTGCCATACATAATTCTTCATGCTTTGCATGAAGAATTTTATTTAATTCTCATATTAGATGAGAATTTTATTTAATTCTCAGATGATTATTATTGTATTCCAAATTTTGTAGATGAGAAAACTGAGGCATGTAGAGGTTAAAAAATTGGTCTAAGGTCACACAATTAACAGGCGGTGAAGCCTGAGTTCCAGTTCTGGCACTGTGGCTCTGGAACCCAGGTGTTTAAATGGTCATGAGGGTTTGTACATGGTGAGTTTCTCATACTCTTATATGAAAGTGGATTAGGTTTCACCAATAGATCTCTGTTCATTATACCACAGCTATCTCCTAATATAATCTATAGGAAAAGTTATTGCTAACGTTTTTTGAACCCTTACTATTGTGTTAGGTACTGTCCTAGATGGTTTACATATATTAACTCATTTAATCTTCATATGAGCCAATTATATTGACAAAGAAACCGAAGCACAGAAAAGGTAACTGACTTGCTCAAGGTCAATCAGATTGTAAATAGTGGAGCCAGGATTAAAATCAAGCCAGTGGCACCAGTGTCTAACCACTATTACTAAACTGCTTCCCCACATTTTAGGTGGTCTAGATAGCCCAGGATGAGAAAGGCAGAATATCTAATCAGGAGAATAGCGCCGGAATCAAGCATCACATGTTGAACATGGTAAATCAAATAGTCGAACTGCTTCTTTGTAGTAATGGCAGATAAAAAAAGACAAAACATGGAAAAGAAATGATGTGCTGTTGAAACAAGAGAATAGAATAATGATAGGAAGTGGAAAAGCAATGCTGAATTTTGCAAAGAGGAGAATTTTGAATAAATTTATCCAGTTCTGGCTCATTACAGAGGTTGCAAGAAACTGACAGTATTACTGGGGGCTCAGCTGGGAATATGTAAAATGTCTGCGGGAAGCTGTTACAGAGCTAGAAATTTTTTGAAGGGAGACACTTGGTTCTTGGAGTTTGTCTGACAACTTGCATAACCTTGGGACTCAATGCGGTAAAGTCTTCTTCACATTGAAATGAATTTGCTGACATGGGAAGCTACATATATTGCATTTGTGATTGCTCTAAGAAATGCAAGGAAAAGAGAAGAGAGACACATTGAAAATGGAAAACAAAAATCACTCAACTTCACAAAGCAATTTAAAAATTGGAATATCTTGTTACCAATTTTGCAAATGCTTAAAAACCAACACAGCCTGAGTAAAAACAGTGTCTACTGAGAAAGACACTAGTCTGGGCTTTCATCTGCTTAAGCATCTGGTTTGCTAGAGCTAATGCCAAATTTAGTTCATGCCAAATAGATGTAAATGAATGGTTGTTGCCACAAGGGAGAAAGAAAATATTGTGTATGTTCAAATACAAGTTATTTCCCCCTTTTTTATCCCTCAGAAAAAAAGAATTCCCTTAAATTCAAATCCTTATAATGTTCTTATATTAACAGGTGTTCTGTCAGTTCTTTGATTTTGAGTGGCAGAGTATTTGGAGTAGGGAAACACAGGACATTAGCTATGCCAGTTTGGGGCTTTTATAGAAATTATCTGTAGAATAAATTTTTAAAGGAGGCAAAAAAAAAAATCCCTCAACAAAAAATGAGTCATTATTCCTGGGAGCATATTGTCATAATTGCAAGTATTGAGTGTCATTATATATGTGCCTTTTAAAAATCACTTAATGGCAAATTTCAGGTTTTGGTCACACTGGAGATCACATATATTTACCTACTAGACAAATGGGGAAATGAATCCTAATATTATACAATTGGATTCTTGTGGCTTTGCTTGAGATTTCCAATGAAAGCATCAAATACAGATTCAAAAAGTGCTTTATCTCAAACTACTTAGACAGATGGGATGATGATAGGTTTGGAAAACTTTAGAGAATTTGAAAAATGACTCTGGGTTGGGGAAGACCTTGAGGTCAAGATTCATGGGAAGAGATTAAATGAAATTATTTCAGTGTCGTGGTAAAGGACAAAGTAATAATTCTAAATTAATCTATTATTTAATATCACCTATTAAATAATGCATTCAAAACAACTATGTGTAATAACTGAATCCACAAATCAAATCGTATGCATAGATAGTTATCTCATTAATATGTCCCTCAGAGTTATTCACCTTTGCCCAGAATATTTTTTCTTCCTGTTTTCTTTTTTAGATCTTATCACTGATAAAAAAAGGAATCATTTTCCTTATATTTGGAGTTGCTTCCTATTTAGGCATTTACATTATCTCCTAAATGGAACATGGGAAATGAGAAAAATGAAAGAAAATAGATTTTGAAGTTATTGTGCAGAAATCTATAATAGCAGAGGAAGAAGTCGAGATTTCTGGAAATATTAGTAGTATTGTGGAAAGAAATGCAAAGGAATTTCAAATGAAATAATATTTAAGGCTGTGGCTGGAGCCATACCTAGGGTACTTCATCTAGGTTTGATTTTTCAGATTGATAAAAGATGTAATTTCTGTGAAAAAGCACGGTGTCACAAATCAACTATATGCCAAATACCAGAAAAAGATGTTGGAGAGCCTGGTTTATAAATAACGTGTTTACTCCACGGTAAGAAAAGTCCCTGGGATTGATCCTTTACAGGGTATTCATGTTGTGATGGAATTAGGTTATTTGGATGCCAATTTTACTCTTGCCAGCAGCAAGGTACTTGTTGCACAGTAACTTCATCCATCTGTTCTTTTAGTTATTCACTTGTTCCTCAGTGTTGTTTGACCTCCACTGAACACTTGCTTTGAGCTGGGTGCTGTGCAAACCACTGAGGGTACAGCTTGCCTATCAATGTCCTTTCTCTCCAGGAGTCCTCGGGGCTGAGGGAATCAACAGTCATCCAGGAATTACAGTCATACCTTGTTTTTTTGTTCTTCACTTTATTGTGTTTTTGACAACATCAAGCAAGTCTGTTGACACCATTTTTCCAACAGCATTTGTTCACTTCGTGTCTCTGTATCATTTTGGTAAAATTCTTGCAATATTTCAAACGTTTTTATTAGTATATTTGTTATGGTGATCTGTGATCAGTGATCTTTGATGTTATGATTGCAAAAAGATTACAACTTGCTGACGGATCAGATGGTGGTCAGCATTTTTTAGCAATAAATTTTGCTTCATCAAGGTATGTACCTTGTGTTTTTAGACATAATGCTATGGTATACTTCATAAACTACAGTATGGTGTAAACATAAATTTTATGTGCACTGAGAAACCAAAACATTTGTGTGACTCGCTTTATTGCAATTTTTGCTTTATTGTGGGGGTCTGGAACCGAACCTGCAGTATCCCTGAGGTACGAAAGGGAGTGTGATAAGTATTGTAATAGAGGTATAAGCAAGGCGCCATGAGAGCACAGAGGAGGAGAAATCAGAAATCTTCCCAGAGTAAGTTGTGCCTCTATGGGGGAGAGAGGGAGAGAGAGAGAGAGAAAGAAAAAGAAAGGAGAAGTAGGAGACAGAAGGGGAGGACCCTGACTGGGAGAGCTCTTAATACCATCACAAGCCACTTATCTGCCCATTACCTGATACAGCTTTTACTCTTAACTCCCATCCTTTCTTATTTTGCATGTAATTACTGTTGAACTCATTTTACCTACAAAACCTTGCCCTAAAGATGTTTACCTAAAAGGTAAGATTTTCAAGGTTAAAGGGGAGCATCCGATTTTTCTGTGAAGTGATTTTTTTGGAATGAACTCTTTACATTGATTAGTGAACCTGATTAGACGCCTCATCGTAGTTGACTCTAATTCTTGTGATTAGGAAGATTTATTATTTTTCTTAAGCTCCTTCAAAGCCCAATGCTGCTCTTCAAAGCCTTTCTGGTTTTTTTCATGTTTTTC
The DNA here is from genome assembly GCF_039906515.1 of Pseudorca crassidens. Lineage (NCBI taxonomy): Eukaryota > Metazoa > Chordata > Mammalia > Artiodactyla > Delphinidae > Pseudorca > Pseudorca crassidens. The sequence goes on along the minus strand of NC_090304.1, from coordinate 35,263,716 downwards.
TATCAGTATCTCTGTGAGCACGGTTCATCATTTTGTTCTTTCCAGCACCCTTCTTGTTTCCTTCATCTCTCTCAAATGCCTCCTTGATAGTGAACTAGATCTCTAGAAACATGTCATCTTTTCTTCCTTGGTGATCAGCTCCAGAGTGAACTCCCTGCTCCGATACCATTTTGACTTCTCACTCCTTCTGCAAATGGCCTTGCATTTCGTTTGACATTGTATCTGTTGCCCTCCTCAGTCACCTTTCATTCTAATGGCAGTGGCATCATCTACTCCCCTGTTGGCCCTGAGAAGCTGCCCATAGGCTAGGCTCTGCCTGGGGTCTGTCGTAGTTGCACATCCCTCTTCTCTGTCATGGTAGCAAAAGGCATACCCATGGCTCGAACATTCACCACACTCCTCTGGTTCAGGTAAATAAACAAACCACCACAACAGCATTTCCAGTGAGAATAACCTTATCACTCTTCCACCTGATATTTTCATCTTCTTTTTCCAAGAAGCCACCTTTCTACAAAAAAGATTGTCAAACTCTTGATCTTCTCCAGTGAGCCTATTTCATGTCTGTTTAGAGCACTCCAGAAATGGGCAGCTGAGGGTATTAGCATGACTTGACCATGGTTATTGTTTTCCTCCAGACTGACAGATGCTTTTTGTAGAATCCAGCTGAATTTCATTGGAAAAGAGCTTAAAATGCACAGGAGGAGGAAAGTACTTCTCTCAGGATCCCTGCTGAGCTGATAGCAGTCTATGCGAAGTCATCTATTTAAACAGAAATAAACATGCCTTGGGATTCCAGGAGCCTATTCTCAGCTTTATTAAGCTATTTTCGGGTTTATTAAGAAATCTGTGTTTAATTTTTCCAGCATCTTCAGTGTTGTTCATTTAGCTTTTCTCTGTGTGTAGATCAGTTAGAACCCTTGATGAGAACACAGACTTGGAATTCTGCCCCTCATGGAAACACAATGCGTTCAGAGAAGAATAAAGAACCTGGGAGACTTCTGAGGGCCTAGGCAGAAACTTGTACTTAACTGGCTTTTCGTGGGGAAAAGTATTCCTGGTCAGATGTTGCCTGTGCCTGGGTCCTGGAAGATTTCACCGTTGGGTATTTTTTTCCTTCTAAAAGGTCCCTCGGATTTATACAGCTTGGTCACCTGTAATAAGTCATACACTGCTCTAGGCCAGGGTCAGCTCTGTGTGTGTGTGGGGGGGGATAGTAAATATTGTAGTTTTTGTGGGCCACGTGGTCTCTGTTACAAGCATTCAATGCTGTCATTTTAAAGCAACGGGAGCCACAGACAATAAATGTGACTGGGTTCTAATAAGACTTTACTTATGGGCACTGCAATTTAAACTTCACATAATTTCCATGTCATGTAATATGACCCTGATATCATAGGACTTTCATTTGCCAGAAGGGGAATTAGGCAGTGAGCCTGAAAACACAAATAATGAAAATTATGTCAAGTTCTAAGGGAGGAAGAAAGAAAACAAAACAAAACAAACCAAGGGTACTGTAACTGACAGCAACTGGTGGTTGAAGGACTGAGGATGTGGGTTGCTTGAGCTAATCAGGGAAGGCTTTTCTGAGGTGGCATCTGAGCTTATCTCTGAATGATGCCTGAGAGACGTGAACATCTCGTGCAAGTAGCAGGAACAGGGAAGGGAAAGCACTGAGTCAGGCAGAGCTCCGGGCATTTGAAGAAGCAAGACGACTGGTTTCGCTGGAGAGGACATTGTCTGGCCCTCCTCTTTCCCTTCTGCAATGAGAGAGGGATGTGGTGATGGTCAGCTAGGATTCTGGCTCAGATGAAGGGCTTTGGGATTCATTCAGGTACCAGTGCCAGACCATAGGTAGGTTTAAAGTTGGAGAGTGATGGGAAGTGGTTTAAGAATTTGGACAGGTCACTTTGGCTGCTGGGTGGCTGAGAGATTGAGGTGGGGGAATGAGAGTGGAGGCCAGGTGGTCGGGAAAAGTGGTTAGGAGGCATGTCTGAAATACAGTCTTTTCCATTTCCTTTCCTAACACTTTTCTTAAGGTCTGGATCTGACAGAGGCTAAGGAGACAGTGAAGAAAAGTGATAAAATATATAGCTCAGGTTGAACTACCAAATGAGATTTGCATCAATAACACTACCAAGAAATTAAGTCCATATTTTACTCTGTAATGGCCTATATGGATATGGAAAAAGAATCTTAAAAAAGAGTGGATATATGTGTACGTATAGCTGATTCACTTTGCTGTATACCTGAAACTAACATAACATTATAAATCAACTATACTCCAATAAAAATTAAAAGAATTTTTTTTTTTTTTTTTTTTTTTTTTTTTTTGTGTGGTACGCGGGCCTCTCACTGTTGGGGCCCCTCCCGTTGTGGAGCACAGGCTCCGGACACGCAGGCTCAGCGGCCATGGCTCACTGGTGCAGCCATTCTGCAGCATGTGGGTTCTTCCCAGACCAGGGCACAAACCCGCATGCCCTGCATCGGCAGGCGGACTCCCAACCACTGCGCCACCAGGGAAGCCCAAAAGAAAAATTTTTTTAAAAAGAAATTAAGTCCACATTATTTCTGTTACCTCAGCATTGCTCACAAGGACAGCTAACTATCCTGGGGGTGCTTGCTAGGTGTGGCATTATTTCATTTCATGTTCACAGAAATTCTGTGAGGTTGGTGTCTTTATCCACTCTACAGATGAAGAATCTAAATTGTAATAGGTTCTGCAATGAGCCAAGAGGTCTCAAAACTGGTAGGTGGCAGAGGGAGTCTAGGACCCACGCTTGTCTGACTCTTAAGTATGTGATCTTTGCCTTTATGTTTCAGTTATCTGTTACTGCACATCAAACAACCTGGAGTGCTGTGGCTTAAAACAACAATGGTTTATTCTTTCTTGTGATCTTGGGGTTGGCTGGGCTCAGTGAGCGGTTCTCCTGCTCGGTGTGTTGTTAGCTGGGATTATGCGTGAGGCTACAATCAGATGGTGGCTCATCCAGGGCATGGAACGTCCAAGATAATCTCATCCTCCTGGCAGTTGATGCTAGTTGGCTGAGGCATCTCTGTTCTCCTCCATGTGACATGTCAGCCATCGTTAGGCTAGACAGGCTTTCTTACTGCACGATGGATGCGCTCCAAAAGGGAGCAATGTGGAAAGACAAGCCAGGCCCAGTGTGTAAGTGCTTATCAAGCTCTGCTTCTATGATACTCATTGAGGTCATTACCTCAGAGCAAGTCATACCGCCAAGCCCAAAATTAAAGTGAAAAGAGAGGGACTTCCCTGGCGGTCCAGTGGTTAAGACTCCATGCTTCCAATGCAGGGGACATGGGTTCGATCCCTGGTCGGGGAACTAAGATCCCACATGCCGTATGGTATGACACAGCCAAAAAATACAGTAGAATAGAATGGAATAGAATAGAGTACAGTAGAATAGAACAGAATAGAATAGAATAGAACAGAACAGAACAGAATAGAATAGAATAGAATAGATAGAATAGAAAGAATAGAATAGAATAGAAAGGAGATTCTACATGAGAGGTGGGTTCATTAGGATCCACCAATAACAATGACATTGTTATTCTAGCTTCTGCCTTTATACAGAAATATATGGAAACTATTTCCTCTTTTGTGATACATCAGGACTCTTCTCAGCAACTAAGGATAAGCCAAGGCACCAGATATGTATTGATCCATGTGTTAACCAGACATTATTGTTACATAATAGTTATTGTTCCTACTATGAGTGAAGCTAGGAACAGTGTGCTAGGAATTGTGAGTAAAGAAAAGCTGGTTCTTTCCTCAAGGTGATTAGAGTCTAGAAGAAAACATGTATGATGCTATCAGATGAGTACCTAAAAAATACAGATGTGTGTTTGTGGATAGAAATACACCTTAAGATATATTTCAAATTGCTCTTATTGGAGGCCTGGATACATTTCAGAAAGATGTTCTTCTTATAAAAATATACCTTTTTCCAGGTTGGTATGATTTTTTATATCGTGGAAGAAATTGAAGCATTTATTCTTCCAGAAAATTAGAGGGCATTGTGAAAAGTCAATTTTTGTCAAAGATGAACTAATATCCAAGTCCACTATTTTAAGAAGGAGAACTGCATCTGCTACCATGACCTTCAGCTTTATTTGATCTCTGAAACCTTCTAGCAGTCAGCTTCCTATAAAAAAAACAACATAAAAAAGCCACTGGCATGAAAGCTTCTAATTTACTCATCACGTGTATGACAGCTCTCTAAGCAGTATAAACTTTTACATACAGTAGATGCTCATTTAATGTTAATATCTAAGCTGGCATCTGCTGTTCATTGTTATGGTATAGGTGTTTGGTATTCTAATGAGATTTAAAAACAAACAAAAAGTTACAATAGCATTTAACATGTGCTTACAATATTTCAGGCACTGTCAAAATGTCTTCTTTGTATCATTTCCTCTTGCCTTTGTGCATGTCTGTGATGTAGGTACTGTAATTATCCTCATTTCCTAGGTAGAAAAGTTTTACGGAAAAGAGTTAAGTAACTTGTCCAAGAGACAGGCCTTGAACCTTGGACCTTTTGATTCCCAAACCCATTCTTTTTACCCCATATGTAACACAGACGTAGCAAGAGCTTGTAATGGGAAAGAACGTTGGAATGGCCTTCAGGAGACTTGAATTCTAGTCCTTTGGGCTGAACTAACTAGCCATGTGATCTCAGATAAATCAACTTTTGCTTGAAAAATAAAATTTAACTCTCTTCTCTGAAGCACAGACATTTGCAGCCCATATTTTTATGCTAATTTAGAGCCTACATTTTCTTCACAGCTTACATTGTATCTTCTGTGCTCCTAATCTCCCTTATCCTACTGTGTTTTTTTTGGGTTTTTTTTACTTAGCATTTTCACCTTCTAATATTCTATATTCCGTATCCTCTGCTTAATTATTCTCCATTGTTTATCTTCTGTCTCTCCTATTCAGGGGTGCAGACTCCAGTGAGGGCAGGGACCTTTGTCTGCTTTGCTTCAAGGTGTATCCCAAGTGCTTCCAAAAGTTCCCAGCACATGGGAGGCCCCCAATAAATGTATAGTCATTCCTGTTAAGGAATGTGGTGGTGGAAGATAGGAAGAGGCATTCCAGGACGAAGGATATGGTGTAAGAAAGGACAATAAAACATTGGATATCTTGGCCTTTTAAGACATTTCATTTATGTGAGGAAGTAATACGGGAAGAAGATGGACCCATGCAGAAGAGGCACAGTGGAGAGGTCTTCAGTGCCACACAAGAGAGTCCACATTTGATTTGTTAGGTAATAGAAAGCCACTTTGATCACCAAGATTTACTCAGCCACCAAAATTTCCAGGGTGGCATCATTTGTTCTAAGAGACAAACCTTGAGGCTTAATTGTATTTTGAAGCAACATTTAACTTTCTTCTCTGAATGTGTGGTCAGTCTTTCCTTGGGAATGACAGGAGGCATCAAGGAAATAAGAAATGATGTTTTACTCGGAGCTCAGTGTGAAAAATGTGCAGGTGAAGATGTGCTATTCTTTATTTATGGTTATTGAATTCGAAATTTAGCAGTAAAAATCTGCTATTTAAAGGATTGCTACACTGCAAAAGACTTGAGAAGCACGTAGATTCTAGGGGTACTTAGAGAATCGTTTGATGCCTGTTGGGTGACAAGCATAAATGCATTCAAATTAATCATTATTGCCATTCTAGCAAGTAAAATGCAGCAATGTGTTTATCAAAAGGACGTTTCCAAGAGATATGAAGAGAATATGATAAATAGCAGAGCAAGTGCGTCATGCTACAAAGCCATGTGGTGAACAGAGGCTATCAAACTGCATCCACTGCATAGTCTAAGGCAATATAGATTTTATGTATATATTACATTTCTTATAAACATTTCATAAGCATCATTTTAAGAAAATAGCTGCATGTTTTTCTATTTTGAGTATTTACAATCATCTTAACCTTTCACACACTTTTGGACATTTCAGTTTCCAAATTCTCATAATCGTAACTAACTCTGCAGTGAATATCTTAGTGCACATTTTTCCATGTTGATTGTTTTCCAACGAGACCATACTCACAGTGGAATTAGTGGGTCAAAGGATATGAATTATTTTGCATCAATTCTGTCTGCTAATTTGGCTAGTGAAAACTGGTACTTGTTAATGTTTTTTTTAATTACTAATGAGGCTGAAATTATGTTGATTAGCCAGTTGTTTCCTTTTCTCTGAAATGTCTGCCCATGTCCTTGCACCTTTTATCTATTGGAGCCTAGTGTTTTTCATTTGGATATGACACTCAGAATTCTGCATCTTCAAAGGCTGAGTCTTTGGGTCAAGCCAAATTGTCAATATAACTGAAACAATTAATCAACTCATTGGAGCAGCTGGTCAATCTCCTGATGTGATGGGTCATTTCATCCATACAAGTGGATCAATTTAGTGATACATCTGGTGGAATAAAGGTGCACCCAATAAATCATGTTAGGAAGTAGAGCTGAAAATCTGGACATAAACTGCATCAACTAGTTCGATTTGCTCATGAGTTCACACGCATCTCCTTTCTGATTCTTTCCAAAGTATAATAATGGTGATGATGGGAAGTTCAGGGAACTTCTGTGTGTGCACTAAGAGCCTCTGCACGAATTGCAGTATGTCAACCTTTTTATCTTCTTTTGAGTTGGAGGTTCTGAAAGCAATCTTCTCCTTGAAATTAACATCCTCGATTCTCTCCTTTCAGTGATGCTTTGCCAGATGAAACTCTCATTGACTTCATTTAATAAATGAGAAAGCTCATTCTCTCATTTATCATAGGTTGTACTCTGCAATTGGATTTATGCCAGAATCAGAGATAAGGAGATTATAGGAAAGTGTATGAAATTATGAATGCAAGGTTATTTATACTTCAGGTGAAAGGGGAATATATTTTTTCCCATCTGATTCTGTGGAAGTTTTTTTTTTTCTTAATTAGCCGTGGTATCTTTCAACTTTACCATTGTGACTCTGAGATGTAATAACATTTAGGGACAATAGAAGCCAAAGTCATCAGGCACAAAAGGGGTCTGAGTTTTTTTAATCTAATTTGATGCCGTGAATGGAAATTAGATTCTTTAACTATAGGTTTGTTCTATGAAGAATTAGGATGTTGACAATGTGTCTCTTCTCATTATTTCCTTTCCAGTTATGCAATTTATTTATGTGTTTCTTTGGATATTTGCTCTAAAAATGAACACTGACTGCATTACTGCTGCATTATTGCTCTGCTTGAATGGTCCTTGGCGACTCTACATCAGGGGATACAATTTTCTCACGAAAGGTGTCATGGCTGTGAACACTGACAGCTCTTTGGCTAATTAAAATTTAAAAGATGTTAGTATCCATGAAGCTTTAATAGATTTATACCTGATCTGTTATGGATGGAAATAGTCCATTTAATCCATTTGCAGCTAGCGCCTAATACATACATGCATGTGTGTGTGTGTTTTTTAATGAGATAAAAGCAAATTCAGATAACAGGAAAAAATAATTAAAAGAACAGTTCCTTTTTCCTTTTACAAAATTATTTTGTACCCATTCCCAAGCACACATACATATTTACAGATACACACACACACACACACACACACACACGAAAAGAACAGTGGCTCATGGTGAATATGTAATTGTTTTGGACTCAGGCAGACATGATTCCTTTCTAGGCAGTCTGTTCTGAACATCTATCTACTGCAGTGGAGCAGAAATCTAACCACATCCCTCAAAAGCTAGCCCAGGACAGAAGCATTCATTCTGTGATCTACCATGATACAATATGGTGATGCATTTCCCCAGCTTTAATTCTAAGCTAAAAGCCAAAAGCTTTTTATGTCTTTTCAGAAGAGAGCTTCATCTGAACCACTGCTTTAAACTAGCAGATTGAACCACAGTTCAGCAGCCTGCAGCTCAAATGGTCAAGTTGAACCCAAGATCAATTTTTAATTGGTCAGTGATAGAAGCAAGAAAACTAGCGTTCAGAATTAATTTCTTAAAGATAGTGAGTATGGTTCTCTATTCTTATTTCGACTCAGAAGGATCCCGAGCTATTGGTCACAGGTAGCAACCAAACTAAACAAAAAGCTTGTGTGAAACCAAGTGCTTAGCATTACTAAACACATGTAGGAAAGACCACGGGCTGTGTAGAATCAGACAGCTCTAGGTTGGAACCTTGGCCTTGTCACTTACCACCGAGGGACTTTGAGAAAGTTATTCAACTGCTCAGAGTCTCAGTGTCTTCATCTATAAAATGGGGATAAAACAGTAAATACCTCCTGAGATTGTAAAGCTGAAAGGAGAATCTGCATGTAAAGGAGGCTATGGTGTATCACGGTGTGGAGTTATCAAAGATAACAATATTGGTGGATGTAGCATCAACATTGTGTAAAAGGAAGCCAACCTGACTTGAAAATTGAGGTGCTGAGCTAAGACACCAAGGAAGAAAGCTGCTGAGAATGAGGGCAAATTCAGCCTCCCTAGACTCTCCCTCTGTGAGGGCTTCTAGGAGGGCATCCAGGGGAAATGTGACCTGTAAGACCCTGCGTTTCTTTGTCAGATTTTGAAGAAAAATGCCTAAAGTGTATATGTGAATGGAAATGTGACGGAGCAGCATCAAATATCTCTGTAAGGAATAATCGATGAGTGTCTTATTCTCTTACTGTAGAGCATGTGATTTCATTTCCAAGATTATTCTAGGAAGAAGAGAGCATCAAGAGATTATTTTTTATTTCATTTCTATAAAATTCTGTTTTCCTTTTCTCTCCGTCCTCCCCAACATACTACCACTTCTTCAACTTTACTTTCAAGTTTTATTTAGCAGTGGGAAACCATTTTCTTGTGACATTGCCTTTTGATAAAATCATAAGCCACTGACATTATTTCTAATTATACACAGTGAATGGTTTAATTTCCTCTTTGAACTGCTTAGGTGCTGTATGTCAAACATGTTTCTTTTGATCATCCCATGGGGTTGATACCACGTTATAGGAATTTCATCAAAAGGAAGAGTATTGTGGAGCAATGAGGCTCTAACATGCCTTGAAGAAAGCAAAGTTCTTAGGTAGAGTTAACCTTCTGACAAGCCCAAGGAGCCCCCATTTTTCAGAAAATTTACTATGCGCCACACACTATGTTAAACCAGTAACATAGGTATGCTTTTATTTCAGTTTTACATCTGCTCTTTGGAGCAAGTGTAATTTATCGTAATTATCCTTATTTTATTAATTCAGAAACGTAAGGTAACTTTCTCAAGGTCACACAGCAAGCAATTGGTATAACTTCTCTTTGATTACAGCTCAAATGCCAAAGCTCTCTTCCCCACCCTATACTGTCGCTTAAAGCCTAAATAGTTTAAATATATATTTTCTGAATGTAACACTTTTTTTTTCATTTCATACAATGATTTTTAAAATGTTTCACCTTCCTGCTCTTCATTACTCCCACTTTCTCAGTGACAAGATAAGAACTGATATAAAAACAAATATTTTGTCAAGAAGAGTTCCTCTTTAGCCTTTCCTAATTATGAGTAAACTGGGAACTTTTAGAAAATGTAAGTTATTTTTAATCATTCATGATAAAGAACCAACTCTTCTTCATTCCAGTCATTATTCCAATGTTTATGATCTTAATGATATAGCTTTATATTAGATAAGGATAGGAGCTACAATTTCTTCATCTTAATAAAGGCATTTCTACTTAATGTTTGTAATGTGTAAGGGGCTGTGATAAGTGCATTATATTTTTTAAACTTTACAAAAACTGTGTGAGAAAACTAGTATTAGATCTCATTTAATACATGAAAGAAGTGAGGTTGAGAGGAACTATTTACTTGTTCAAGTTAAGTTATATAAAACTAGTAAGTAGCAGAGCTCATACTTGAAACCAGATCTGTCCGGCCTTAAGTATGTGCACTTTCTTTTACACTTACTGTAATAATATCAGTGTTCACTCTCACTGTGAACTAGTGTCCAAACAGGCTGATAATGACAATAACACCTTGCCATTTAGTGTTGTGTCAAGAATAACAGAAACTTAACTCAGCAAATAGTCACCGAGTGGCTACTCTGTGTCAGGCATTAGCATAAGCAGTGGATCCAAAGCAAAGCAAAAACAAACGTGGTGCCTGTCCTCTTGGGTCCTTATAAACTTGTGGGAAGACATAGATCAATTCAAAGAATTAGTTAATGACAGTTGTGATACATGCTGTAAAAATAATACAGGCTATCACAAGAGTGTGTGACTGTAAACTGACCTAGTTTCTGGGTCAACAAAGGCCCCTGGTTTCTGGGGAAGTAATCGTTGGTTGAACCAGGAAGAAGGTATAGGAATTAGCTGATGTTCCTTTTTTTTTTTTTTTTTAAATCCGGTAGGGTTGATGACATATTATAGGAATTTAACATAGGGTGGTGGTTTGGAGGGGTGGCGGCCAAGCAGGCAATGATGTTACAGCCTGTGTGCACGTTCAGAGGCAGGAAGGACTTTGAATTTTGGAGTGGAAGAGGAGGATGCTGATGAGGTAACAGGGCTAGATCCTGCAGAGCACTGAGTGCATCTTAGCCATTTTCTTTCTTTCTTTCTTTCTTTCTTTTTTTTTTTTGTGGTATGCGGGCCTCCCACTGCTGTGGCCTCTCCCGTTGCGGAGAGGCTCTGGACACACAGGCTCAGCGGCCATGGCTCACGGGCCCAGCCGCTCCGCGGCATGTGGGATCTTCCCGGACCGGGGCACGAACCCGCGTCCCCTGAATCGGCAGGCAGACTCCCAACCACTGCGCCGCCAGGGAAGCCCTTAACCATTTTCCTCTGTATCTGATGGGTGCTGCGAATCCATCCAAAGGTTTAATGTGTGTACAGTCTGTCATTCAAGTTGGCTGAGCTTTCCTTTCCAACTTCAGTGCATGGACTGCAGACACCAAGCAAGCAACCCGTGTAGTGGCTTTATGAGCTGAAAACCAATCTGTGTGTTTCAGTAAGGAAATCTGTAGCTGTACTTGTTTCTCACATAGTGTTTAACGACTGAAGCAGCTTATTGATGCTATCAAGAAACTGATACATTTGTAAAAAAAATGCATTATCCATGCTATAAAATTAAATGTTGCATTGCAGAGCAATATACTAAATATCTCCTTAGTCAATTTTTGCAAACTAAATGTTATAAAATTACATTGGAGCACAGAGGCAGCACAAATCCATGGGAAATATATTTCTTTAAGAAGTCTATTTTGTTAGCCCGTATTTATTTATTTATTTTTTTTGGTTTCACTGCACAGCATGTGGTATCTTAGTTCCCTGACCAGGGATGGATCCCGTAACCCCTGCACTGGAAGCGTGGAGTCTTAACCACTGGACCACCAGGGAAGTCCCCTGTTAGCCTGTATTGATAGGCAGGTTTTAATTACCTTTTTACAAAAGTGTGTATTTTCCATGCCTGGGAAAAGATGTACATTCTTTTCCCCATGTTTTTCTCTATATTTGTGTATGTCTATTTGGGGCTTTGAGGGCATATGCATTTTAGCAACTGCTTTGTGTGGTATGTTAGCATAAAATCAGATATATATTCTTTATCTTTTTCTATACAAATATAAATAACATGTCCCTGTGTAGCCAGGATTCTGTTTTTAAAATCTCTAAAATAGATCGTGGATGTAAGTGCCTAGATTACTTTTCAGTGCAAGAACTGGAACTGTCCCCAAAGCATTCTGAGCATGTCCTGCATGATTGGATAATCCCCAAATTTTGCATAAAAAGAGGTTGAATAACCTCTTCTTATCCCTAGAGAAATAACAGCATTTACTGAGCACCTACTTTGTGGTAGGTGCTTTACATATTGTCTTGTTTAATTCTCACAACCAAGAGTGAGTACCATTATTACCCTGTTTTATAGATGGATGAACTAAGGTGCAGGAAGATTAAGTAACTTGTTCTATCCACACAGCTAATAAGGGTTAGAGCTTAGATTGAACCAGGCAGTCTGATTGGAGAGTCCATATTCTTAGCTTCTACCTGGCAGTGCACTATTCCAATGTGAGATGGCTCTTTTAGAAAGGATGTTTTCTTTTATATGGTAGCTTTTTTCTCTCTTTCTTTTTGGAAGGACCATTTTGTGCAGCTTGATGTTAACACATATCCCCTCAAATATACTTACTCCCCCAGAAAAATAATTAAATGATAATACTGATGAAAATAATAGCAGCTGGCATTAATCAAGCCCTAATTATATGCCAGACACTGGGCTCCTACTTTAAGTGTCACATTTCCTTCTCATTTCTATGAGAATTCCATTTTTTATAGATTATGACACAGAAGCCTAGATTATAGTAGATTCTTCTTGGAGTGGCAAAGGTAAGAATGCAGATTATGTCTGAGCAAGGTGCAAGCCCGTGCTTTTCACCCAGTACACAGAATTGTCTCAACTCTATACCCTTTCATGTGCAGTGCAGTTACGGGTACCTATAAAAGCCAGGGATGGATAAGGGAAGCATTTTATAGTTTATCAAAACATGAGGTCTGGCACTGCAGTTTTTTAAAACCCAGCAATTAATTAAGCCATCTCCTCTTTCTCACCTCTGAGGGGAGATGGAGTTCATAGGATGTCCTTCCTCCGTATAAGAAGCCGTCTGTATTTGGAGTCTCCCTCCACAGCCTCCCCTTCTCTATGATGAGTGAGCTTGAAACCATTCATGCATCTGCACCCATGTGATTTTTTTCCAGTAGGGTTATCTGACAGTCAGTTCTCAAGACCCTGCTAGGTTTTTCCTTTTTAAAATTCAGGTTTGTAAAATCTTCCCTGGTAATGGAGCCTGACAATCTGACTACCTGTCTCTGAGCACTGACCATGGGACAGGCTCAATGTCACCTGTCATTCAGGATTCATGGAGGTGAATGAGGCATGATTCCTCCTTCTAAGAGGCATCAACTTAAGTGAAAGAGATAGAAAAACTCGGAGTAAATGTGACCTTGTCTTCTATGAGGAAGATGACCTTAGATCTCCTCTAATAAAAGTCCTATTTTCATGGCTTTAACTTTTTGACTTTGGCAGTTTCCAAGCAACTCCAAAGACTATGAACGCGACATACTTCTCAACCTTGCTGATACGCTGAATTGGGTCTTTTACATTTGAGAGTCAAGTCATTAGGCACTCTGGAAACAGACGGTTGTTCAATTACTCATTCAACAAATGTTGATGGAGCATCTCTGGGGAGAGCTCACACTCCAGAGTCCTCTTTCCCCAGTTCCCACTGTCACCAGCTCTGCAACCTTGAGCAGCTTCCTTGGTTTTATCAACCTTTATCCTCATCTGTGAAATGTGGATGGTAATAGCACTGTTGCCAGAGAGTTGTGGTGAGATCATATAAATAAAGCCCTCGAAGACCATGCCTGAGGCACGGTAAGGCTTCAGTAAAGGTGAGCTGTTACTATTAATAGCAGCACTTTCCAGGCACTTCACAGGGTGCTGAAATGAAATGAGCAAACCCATATGCTTTGCATCCATGGCAGAGATGCAGAGAGAGAGAGAGAGGGAAAGAAAGGTCCCTGCTCTCTGGAAGCCAAAGTTTGAGGAAATGAAAGAAGGCTCAGCATGACTGGAGCACAGAAAGCAGGGGAAGTGATGGTGGATGAAACTAGAGAAGGGGATGGGAACCTTGTCAGTTTAAAAGTCGGCCTAGGGCTTCCCTGGTGGCGCAGTGGTTGAGAGTCCGCCTGCCGATGCAGGGGACACGGGTTCGTGCCCCGGTCCGGGAAGATCTCACATGTCACAGAGCGGCTGGGCCCGTGAGCCATGGCCGCTGAGCCTGCGCGTCCGGAGCCTGTGCTCCGCAAAGGGAGAGGCCACAACAGTGAGAGGCCCGCAGTACCGCAAAAAAAAAAAAAAAGTTGGCCTAAATCCTTAAAGCAGTGGGAAGCCACTAAAGTGGTTAAGAAAGGGAGGGGACATTTTCTATTTATATGTGGGAGGATTAATGGCTGATGGATGGGTGGCTCAGAAGAAGGGCACAGTAGATGTAGCATGAGAGCTCTTAGTCAGTATGTGAAATAGCCTCAAGTGTAAACACTTGCATGCAGTGCAAATATGACAGGTGTTAAGAGGCAGGAAGGAATAAGAGAAACATTTTATTCTTTATTGAAATAGGAATTGCCCAGTGTCACACAACTAGTAAGTGGTGAGGCTGAGATTGGAAGCAGAATTCATGCTCTTAGCCCCATGATCTTGCTTAATGATCCAGGCAAGACACAATGGTAGCTTGGACCACTATGGAGGCAGTGATGGTGGAGAGGAGATTCAGTAAGTGTTCAGGTCGAAGAATGGACAGAACTGGGTGAAGGATTGAAAATAGCAAATAAGCCAGGCTCTGTCTCTCTATGTGACTCTACTTAATTTCGTGCTTGTAAAGGGTCTGATGGAGATCCCTGAAATTTCTCAGATGTCACTGCATTACGTGATCTCAAATATGTTGTTAAAAATATTTATGCATCTTAGAGACTTGCAAAGGTCTAGAAAATTCTTTCTAAATGATTGCCACTTTCTTTTGAGAATATTTAGAATCTTTTCATTGTTTGTCCACAGAGTTAGTCACTTTCAAAGTTGGATATAATAAACAGCATTTTACCCCAATATATTGGGTGGTGGTTTTGCTTGTTTTCTGCCTCTAAACATATTGCAAATCTTTCAAACTTTTGAGCCAGTTAAGGGAGTCACTCTGTTTTTCTTTTGTTTGCTTATTTTTGTTTTTGTTTCTTTGGTCTATAGAGAAGTTTTAAAAAGAAATGTTAAGTTGCAAATAATACAATGACCTTTCAACAGTTATCTTACACTCTTACCATATGGATGTATTAAGTTTGCTTCTCATTTTAAAGGGTTTAGTGTTTCTTAGTACATATTTGGACTAGTTTCTGAACATGAGTTTTTCAACAATATGTTAGCTTTTAGTAATATCCTCAATATGCCAGCTTTCTCTTCTTTTTGTGTCATCCATATCTCTAATCCTCCCTGTTCCCACAGTTAAGTCCCTGATTTTTAAATCCTGCTAATACCCAGGAGACTTCTTTTGGAAAATTTCTAGCTTGAAAAAAAATGTCAAATTATGACTTTTATTTGACATTATGCTACCTAAAATTCTTGCAAACAGGTTGAGGAGATCCTTTTTTTTTCACACATTTAAAAAGGTTATTTTTTCTCCATTACTGAAGATTAAAATATGACCAGTGAAATAATCTTTGGAAACATTGAAGAATAAAAGGAAGGAGAAAAATCACTCATAGCATAATATCACTATTTAGAGATTATCATTGTTTATGTGTTGATATATTTCCTTCTAATCCTTTTTCTGTATTTAGTGTCACAGTTATGGTGGAGGTCCAGTCCATAACATGCAGGGGTGACAGGGTCTACTTCTTCCCTGTCTTGGTGGTGAGAAATCCAAGCTGATTTCACCG
Organism: Pseudorca crassidens; assembly: GCF_039906515.1. NCBI lineage: Eukaryota > Metazoa > Chordata > Mammalia > Artiodactyla > Delphinidae > Pseudorca > Pseudorca crassidens. The sequence continues at coordinate 35,248,264 of NC_090304.1, read as the reverse complement.
AGTCTCAGTGAGGTCAGGTGTACCCACGCCTACTGCACCCCTAAGATATCCAGAGCTCCCCTATGTAGTTCTGGGGACTAAAGAGTTTCCTCGATCACTGAATCGAGTTACTCCCATGAAAGATGGTTAGATGTGATCTGGGTGAAGTCTCAGGATACTGGTGAGTGGCATAATGTTGGATCTTTTTCAGGCAAAGTACGGGCAGCTGGTCCTCACTGGACAGCACAGAGAGATGCCTGGGTGTCCACTTCTACTGCTTGGAGGTTCTGGTTGTGGGAATTACTTCCTCCTAGCAGGTAGAGCTAGGGAAGGGGGAAGGAAAAGGGTGGGCCCTTAGGTGATGATGAAAACATTTCATAAGCCTAGAGCCTGGGGTGGAGACACATAAATTATTATCTTGATATGATGGTTGCTTACTTTATGTTGTTATGATTGTGATCATAACATAAACATTATTATTTGCTTAAATCATGCTTTGTCCCTGTTAATATATTCCATCTAACATAAACATTTCATTTCCTAGGTTAGTGTAAATAATGATATTTATGATAATAATCATAATAATTTACACTTATACAGTGATTATGGAAACTTGCCCAGTATCACACAGCTAGTAAGTGGTAAAGCTGAGGTTGGAACCAGTATTCATGTTCTTAGCTACTAAATGCTACTGCCCAAACTCCTTCCAGGCATCATTGTAGTACACATAATATTCCATTGACTGTATAAATTAAACTTTACTTAAGTATTCTCTTACTGAAGTAAAGAACTGTTGTTTGGGTGTATTTTTATAAATAATGCTGTCATGATCATATTGATACATAAAGCTGTGTTGTTTCATTGCTTTAAATTTTTTTCTGTAGGACTTACTCATCAAAGTGGGACTATTGACTCAAAGTTTATAAACAAGGCTGTGGCTTTTGATATATATACCAAAATGCTTTTTCTTGTCAGAGAGGTTTAATTCACACTACCATCAAAGATTTGTGGGAGTTTCTGCCTTAGATATTTTATCTCTCTGTGTAGCATCCATGCTAAACCTGCTAGTAGAAAGCAGTCTGCTGGCAGTCTAGGAAGATATTCCATATTTCCCTCAAGGGATTAAACATTTCCTTGGGGCATTTGATAACATATAGGTAAATTTGGCTATGGGAAGTAAGCAGTGCAGGGAAAGAAATGAATTTCAGGCAGAGGAAACATTAGCAAAAACAGATGTTGAAAAGTAAAGCCCTTGATTTTTGGAACACAGATTTATTTTAACTAAATACTTGTGGGTTGGGTGACTTTAACAAGGGGTCTCGCCCTGGGCAAGTCACTTAAGCTCTCTGGTCACGCACTTAATAGGCTATAAAACCAAGAGTTTAGATTATTTGATTTTAAGCATCCTTAAAATTCTAGCATGAGTTATTCTCTAACCATGCAAGTTAAATAAAATGAAAAGTCCCCATATCTCAAAACAGAAATTCTGTATGTTGCTTAAGTTCTGAAAATATGTATTTCTAATGGGTAGGAGGTAAAGGCTTTGCAATGAAAGCTGTTATTTCTAGACGATAACTAATAATTCTGGGAGATTCATGGGCGCATATGTCAATTGTGAGCAACTTAAAACTTCAAAGTTCTTGTTCCACTCTATAGCCTATAAGGATATTCATTTGTTTCCCTGACCTTGAGTGGATTCTATAGCACAGCGTGTTCCTTCTCTTGTACTATAGAGAGAGTTTCTTATAAAATTAGGGGGAACATAAATCAGGTCAAACTGACATTGGCACCCAGAGATAGGGCAGCGTGAAATCCATGTTCTTAATCCAGTGGGCACCATCTGCTCTTTGGGGTCAGGGAGGCAGTGCTTTAGGATGGTAGCTACAGTTAGCTCACCCCAGAAGCTGTAAATTTGAAGGGCACAGAGTAGCTCTTCTCTTCCTGGAAAATGATTTACAAGGGCTTATCCGTCTTCCTGAAGTTAGTACCTTTGTAATTTATTTGAAGCAAGGCCATTATGGCCCTATCACACCACAAATGTCTTATTTATCCTTCAAGGCCCCACGGAAGTGCTCTGCCTTCCAGGAAGGAGGTTATCCTCATGATACCTCTCTTTAATATCATCAGAGTGTAAACTCCAAAGCAGAATGCATCCCGTTTATCTTTGCATTCCCGACATGCAACACATAGTAGGTGTTCAATAAATGTTTGTCAAATAGATGCAGGAAAAAACGATGGATTACTTTTCCCAGGAGGAATTATTCTTCCCCTTGGGTTCTTACTAAACTCTGTTGTTGGTAGATGTGCAACATAATAGGTAAGAGTCTGGGAGATGTGAAACGTAATACATAAGAGTCAAACTGGGGGTTCAACTTCTGGCTCTAGCTCTTATGAGCAGTGTGACTAACCATGATAAATGGCTAACTTCTTTGTGCCTCAGTTTATTCACCTGTAAAGTGGGGTTACTTTATAAGGCTGTCCTTCAAAATAAATGAGATAATACTTGTAATGAGTTTAGATTATCGTGTTACTTGTTTCTTCCATCATTATTTGTATGCATGTTAATATGATTTATTAGATTAGAAGCTTCTTTAAAGTAGAACCTCATTCAAATTTGAATCTTCTCTTAACAGTGAGGTCTCAGCAGTATTTACTAAACATAATTGACGTAGTGATTTGGAAGGTTCAGCTCATCAAAGCACAAACAACTGTTAAATTTGCCAGCCTGATGAACAGCCTTCGACTGCAAACCCCACGAGAGCTGGGATGGTGTTTTTTATTTTTCTTTCTTTCCTTCTTTTGTACACCCAGCAGCTAACACATGCTTGGCATATACTGGCCATTTAATAAATGCCTGTTGACTGCTTGGTATATGCCAAACGCTGTGCTAAAGATCTACAGATTCCTAAGACCCAGTCCTTGCCTCCAAGGCCTTTAAGATTGTTCTTTATTTTTGAGTGAGTTTATGAAATTCAGCAGGAAGCAGAGAAAATAGAATCCAAGAGTATGAAGTCTGATGGGAGGGAGGTGCTACAGGGGCCAGGGATATACCTCAAAGCCCCCCAGAAGATGCTGACCAGGTTTCAGTGGGCTTCATGTCTCCTGAATCACTGTAGATACCTCTGCTCTCGCCAGAGCCCCACCACCAAGCCTCGGTGGGATGGTGTCCCCTTTCCCCTCCTACTGACAACAGTCACGTTCTTACAACACTGCCTTGCAGTCCTGTTTAAAGCAAATATATTTGAATACGAGCCTACGTCATTGGCATTATTTATAATATTTGTAATAATTATTTTTATTTATCCTCTGGAAATCCAATGCTAAACTGCTCAGCAAACTGCTCCAGAGAGCAGGGAGAGAGTTGGAAGCCCTCATTCTTCATTAAAACATTGAAAAGCCAGTACTGTGTCCTGACATCACCCTGAGGTGATGATCGTCTGAGAGGCACTCACAGCTTCACTGAGATAAGTGTTGAAGTATCAGAATAAACACTGAAAATACTTGGTGTGGATATGATGCTGTGCTGGTGAGGAACTCATTGTACTTTCTCATACATTATCTTGTCCTCACAGTAACCCTGAAAAGTAGGTGGTCTCATTCCCATTTGACAGGTAGCTCAATCTGCAGTTTACCCCAGGAGGGCCGGGCCCCTTACTGGCTCTCTCCGAGTCTCTGTTGCTTCCCAGCAGAGTGGGAAGCTCCCATGTCGCTTCCATTTGGTCCCAGTGCCAACTGGAGAGCGGCATCAAAGCTTTCCTCACCTGACACAGAATTCTGACTTCCCTTTCTATGCTGTTCTCCAGGACAAGACCCCTGAAATATGCTTTCTATGCACGCTTAAATATTTTATGTTAAGAGTGATTGAAGGCAGACTTCAAGTAATACTTCCTGTGGTTTATTGGCTCAGTTAATTTAACATTAGGAAAGAAATGAGAATGAATAAAAAGCATTGCCCATTTCCATATGCAAATGTGTGCCTGGAGGAAGCTGTTAGTTGCAGGGCAATCCGTACATTCCAGAAATTTAGGAGAATGGCTCATGACTCTGACATTAGTTTCTGCAGGTTCTAGGGTTTGTCAGAGAGCTCTTCCTTCATCCGTTGTTTTCTTTTACAGGATGTGGCGTTTTTGTTATTGTTGTTTTGTTTGATTTAATGACTCAGAAATTCCCTGCCTCTAAGAATGCATCATCAGTGCTGTGTGTGAGCCATGGGAGGCTGTCTCCCGGGAGATTTTTAATTATGCGGCTCTGATAGGTGCTCATTATTGGGCTTCATTTCCTCTCCAGCCTCAGCAATCCATATCAGCTTCAGCAGGAATTCTGCCAGAGACCTGTCAGGTCATGGTCCCTGGGGTGGGGGCGGGGGAGTGATTTTCATGCAAAATTCTCATCAACTCTGGGATTCCTCAGAGGTGATTCAGGGGCCATTGCTGGAGGCAAGAGGGAGGCCAACCAGCAGCACTCCAGTCTAGTTTTGCTTTTCATCTCTTATGTATATGTTATCTTTTACATAAGGGGGTTCTACTGAGTTAAAAGTCAAAGACCACTGATCAAGAATAGGAGGGAGCTAGTAATAATGGCAGACACTTATTGATGTTTGCTATGTGCTGGGTTCTGGATCTGCATTCTCTCACATGATCTTCTAAATGTGTGAGTATTCCCATTTTATGGATGAGAAAACTGAGGCTCAGTGATGTGAAGTCACTTGTCCAGGTCACGTTACTAATAAGGGGCAGACCTAGGGCTCCTTTCTTTCCTTTGTTTCTTTCCACAAAGCTTCATTGGGCAACGGCCCAGTCCCACACATGGTGTAAAATACTGAGGAAATGGCAGTACGTAAGAAAGATATAGCTCCACCTTGACGGGGTTTATGATCTAGCAGGATTTGAATCCAGGGGTGTGCGACTGTGGCACCTGAGCTCTTAACTTTTGTATGATAGTGTTTCTAAACACCAAACCCTGGGGCATGATCTTGAGGTAGTCTCTGGGGAAGATGTGAGCAATGAAAAGAATAGATGTACACCAAATGAGTCAGACTGTACTCACTTTCTGGAGGGTGTGTGGGCAAGGAAGGTCCCATGATATGATGGATTCTGTACTCCTAGAAAAACTCCCCCCTTTTGTAGTGACTAGAAAATGCATGGACAATTCTGATTCTCTGCACAATTCCTTTCCAGTGTTAAACTATGACTTTAAATATGGTGTAATGTAAAGATCACTGGCCTGTGAACCAAGAGAACTTGGTTCATGTCTTGAAGCCCTTGTCATCTTGGGAAAGTACTTTACTTCTTTAGCTCATTTCGCCATCTGGAAAATAATGTATTTAGGTGGTATCCTTGGTTCCTTCTAGTTCAGATGCCAAGATTTTGAGTTTGTGAGTGTAGTAGGTATATGCCCTAGGGTTGGAGGACATTTGTCCTCTTTAAGAAGGGATGCCCCCTACAACAGTGGTTTAAAAAAATTTTGACTATTGCCAACAGTAAGAAATCCATTTTATATTGTGACTTAGGATGCAAGCATATACACATACCAGAAAAAAGTTCATAAAGGTACCATTACTTATGTGATACACTCTTAAATAAACTATTGTATTCTGTACTACTTTATTTTTGTAGAAGTGTTGACTATGATCCAATAAACTGATTTCATATTGATTTCATTACCCACTAGCTGTGCCTGGTTTCATGAAATCAGTCTGCCAAGGGGAGTTTCTCAAGGTCAAGCCACATCTGCCTCCTGCTTGCTTTGGAAGATTAAAAAATATATATATTTATTCCTCAGACTGCTGAACAAATGCCCCATTGCCCTCTGGGATGGTTGTCCCTCCCTCTTTGACTAGGCAGGCAATCTGTCCCAATTTCCTTCTTTGCTTTTGTGATGCATTAGACCCTTTGCTATTCTTAAGTGCATTGAAAGTGTCTCCTTAGGATAAAAGCACAAACCATTGTTGTATGAAGAGGTGATCAGCCAATTCAGCCTGGAATAAAACTGCTTCACTCAGTCATCAAAGAGCTCTTTAAAATTTTCTAATGCATGGAACTTAACTGGAGAGAAAAAATAATCACCCGTATTTTGTCAGGACGCAGCAATGCAGTAAAACACTTGCAGCTTGTGAAGTGGCTTTATTTCTGTCAGGTTGGGCTCCCTTCCGGTTGGTGGAGAAATTATTATGGTAACGTAACAGATTTGTAAACTGAGGCCGAGAGCCCGAAAGACTAGGGGTTATCTCAGACAGTGACCACATCACATGATGAGGCAGAACAATGTGTTGAAAACTCACTGGCTGTTCTCTCCCTGAAGTTCTTTCTCACAGCACCTCTATTTTGTTGCTTGTGAAGCTAATAACAGTGTCAGGAGAGATGGAAGTTGTCATTTAGCCAAACCTATTGGAATATGTAATTTCTGGTCTTCTCTCCTGTTTCTGTCCATCATGGGTGCCATTTTATTTTTATCCCAATTTTTGGTGATAAAAATACCAAAGAAAATGGGTGAGATTGAGAAAATAAAGAGGAAGATAGATGTTATAGAGGTAGGTCTTGGAAACATTTAATCTTCACTGAGATGCGTTTTTTTTCTCCTTTCAGTTAGAGGATAATGTTATTTTATCCTATTTCCCTTTTCTTCTCTGTCTAAGAATTTCCAAATCGTATTTTCATATGATTTGGAAATCGTATGAATTTGGAAATCGTACGTATTTGGAAATTTTCATATTTCCCTTTTCTTCTCTGTCTAAGAATTTCCAAATCGTATTTTCTTTTCTTTTTTTTAAAAGCATATTTGCATTCTATTATTTTAAGCTGACTCTCACTTTCTCTTCATTAGTCTTTCTGTGTGTCTTTTAAAATAGGGGTTTCTTTTCCTTCTTGGAGGGAGAAAAATCTTGGCGAAAACTGGAAAAATACAAAAAGTACAAATACAAGTATAATTTTATCATTCAGAGAAAATACTATTATTAATTCCTTTCCAGTATGGCTACATTTTTCTTTCTGTGTATCGATTTGTCATAAATAATATATAATTCTATTTTCTGACTTGTTCCTCTTAGACTTAAGCACTTAGGTTGTTTCCAATGTTACTCACTTACAAATAATGCTTCAGAAGATATCTTTTTACATTAATCTTTATCTACATCCCTGATTTATTTCCTTTGAATAGATACTTGGAAGTAGAATAGTTAGACCAAGGCTTTCCACAAAGGCTAAAACAATTTAGTTTCCCACAGTATCACATGAGAATGCTTGTCTTGCCGCCTCTTCCCATTTGTTTTCTTTTTTTCTTTTTTCTTCATTTTTTATTGGAGTATAGTTGCTTTACACTGCTGTGTCAGTTTGTGCTGTACAGCAAAGTAAATCAGCCATACATATACATATATCCCCTCCTTTTTTGGATTTCCTTCCCATTTAGCTCTGAGTAGAGTTCCCTGAGCTATACAGTAGGTTCTCATTAGTTATCTATTTTATACATATTAGTGTATACATGTCAATCCCAATCTCCCAGTTCATCCCACCACCCCTTTCCCCCTTGGTATCCATACGTTTGTTCTCTATGTCTGTGTCTCTATTTCTGCTTTGCAAATAAGATCATCTATACCATTTTTCTAGATTTCTCATATATGAGTTAATATATGATATTTGTTTTTCTCTTTCTGACTTACTTCACTCTGTATGACAGTCTCTAGGTCCATCCACGTCTCTGCAAATGACACAGTTTCGTTCCTTTTTATGGCTGAGTAATATTCCATTGTATATATGTACCACATCTCCTTTATCCTTTCCTCTGTTGATGGACATTTAGGTTGCTTCCATGTCCTGGCTATTGTAAATAGTGCTGCAGTGAACATTGGGGAGCATGTATCTTTTGGAATTATGGTTTTCTCTGGGTATATGCCCAGTAGTGGGATTGCTGAGTCATATGGTAGTTCTCTTTTTAGTTTTTTAAGGAACCTCCACACTGTTTTCCATAGTGGCTGTATCAGTTTACATTCCCACCAACAGTGTAAGAGGGTTCCCTTTTCCATTTGTTTTAAAGTGAACCTTTTGATTACTAATAATGTTGAGATTTTTTCCCATTAGTGTATTGATCTTTTGCATGTTTTCTCATGTTAAATTTTTAAACCTATTTTCAAAACATTTTAAAATTGAGGTATTACTTGCATATAGATAAATACACAGGTCCTAAGTGTACTTTTCAACAACCTATGAAAAATGCCTATGCTTGTTTAATCTTGTCACTATCAAGCTATAAATCATCCCAGAAAGTTCCTTTGTGCCTATTTTTAGTCACTGACTCCACCCAGAGGCAACTACTGTTCTGATTTCTTCCAGAACAGTTTTTCCTACCCTAGAACTTCATATCAATAGAACTACATAGTACATAACTCTTCAGTAACAAGCTTCTTTAGCTCAGGATCATTTTTTTAGGGTTCATCTCCATGGTTCAGTGTATCAATAGTTTATCCCATTTTATTGCTGAATAGTACTTAATTGCATGGGTATACCAGCATTTGTTTATTCTGTCTCCTATTGATGGACATTTGGACTGTTTTGTGTTTGTTGGTTTTTTTTTTTTTTGGTTATTATGAGTAAAGCTGGAATGAACACTAGGACTGTTTTGGGGTTTAAATCTACCATCTTCCTATTGGTTTTCTGTTTGTTCCACCTGTTCTTTTCTCCTCTTGGTCATTTCCTGCCTTCTTTTTAATGAGCAGAATAGTTTTCACTCTCCCATTTTATCTCTACTATGAGCTTATTAGCGGTATCTTTTTGTTGTTTTCAAGGATTGTGCTATGGTTTGTAATACGCATCTTTAACTTATCACAGCCATACTTCAAATACTATTATTCTAGTTCATGTTTAAATTAAAATCTTCACAAGAGTATATTTCAGTTATCCCCTTCCAACATCTGTGTTCTTATTTTTATACATTTTATACCTATCCATGTTGTAAACCCTGAAATACATTATTACTGTTTTTGTTTTAAATTGTCAATTGATTAAAAAAATTTTAAATGAAGAAAAATATCTTCTGTGTTTGCCCTAATATTTACCATCCCTGGCAATCTTTATTCCCTTCCTCCCCCTCCCTTTTTTTAAGAACCAATTTTCTCTCTGGTATTATTTTCCTTCTACATGAAGAACTTCCTTTAATAAAATTCAGGTTTGCTGGTAAAGTCTCTCAGCTTTTGTTGGCCTGAAAAGTATTTTGCCTACTTTTTGAAGGATATTTTCACTGGATATAGAATTGGAGCCTTTTTTTCTTAGTACTTAAAAGATGTAATTCCTTTGTCATCTGCTTGTTTTTGCTTGTGTGCTTGCTTTAAAAAAAAAAACACTGAAAATCTTTGTCTTATGACTGGATGTTTAATCTATTCAAACTTAATGTTATTTTTACAGTTGGATTTATGTCTACCATTTTACTTTTTGTGCTCTGTGTGTCTTGTGTCCTTTTTTAAAAGACTCTATTTCTTGTTAATGCTTTTTTTAAAATTAAGTGAGTATTTTTTAGTATAGCATTTTAATTAATGACTTTTTCACTAGATGTCTTGAGTTATTTTTTTTAGTAGGTGATCTAAAGTTTACCATATGCATTTTAATTTACGAGAATCTATGTCAGACTTATATTCATTTAATTCCAGTGAAATACAGAAATACCACTATGTTGCTCTATCTCCTCTTCCTTTTGTGCTATTATTGTTACACATATTACATATATATATGTTAAAAACCCAACCATGCATTGTTGTGATTCTTTGTATAATTTCATACCTTTTAAAGTAGCTGAGAGAAGAAAGTAGAGCAATGACATGGTTTATAAATTTTGTTGTTGTGTTCTTATTCGCCATTTTTGGTTCTCTTCTTTTATTCCTGTGAATATGAGTTGCCATCTAATGTGAATTCCTTTTGCCAATATAGCTTTGCTTCCACTCACATTCTTTGTGTGGTTATTGTTAAATATATTATAGTTACGTATGTTATAGGCCCAGTAATATAATTGCGTGCACACTGTTTTATACAAATGCATTTTAAATGAAGCAAGAGAAGAAAGGAGAAGAAATATGCATTTATACTGTGTTATAATTGCGTAAGTACCTTTACTGTTTTTTCTTTTTAAATATGGACAAGAATCCCATTTGGGGTCACTTGTTTTAAACTGAAGAACTTCCTTTAATAGTTCTTATAAATGAGCTAGATAGCAACAAATTTTCTCAGTTTTGTTCATCTGGGCATGTTTTTATTTTTTCTCATTGCTGAAAGATTTTTTTTCTTATCTAAGTCTTTCTTTTATTTTTCTCCAGGTCTATTGAAAAATTATTGACAGACATCACTGTATAAGTTTAAGGTGTTCAGCATGATGGTTTGATTTACATATATTGTGAAATGAGGTTTAGTTTAGGTAAGATCCATCATCTCATACAGGTAGAATAAAAAGAAAAGAAGAAAAAAATTATCCTGGTGATGAGAACTCTTAGGATGGATTCTCTTAACAATTTTCATATGTATCATACAGCAGTGTTAACTGTAGGCATAGTGTTGCATATTACATTCCTAGTATTTATTTTATCACTGAAAGTTTGTACCTTTTGACCACCTTTCTCTGATTTCCCGTGGCCCCTCCTCTGGTAACCACAAATCTGATCTCTTTTTCTATGACTTTGTTTTGTTTGTTTGTTTAAGATTTCCCATATAAGTGAGATCATACCGTATTTGTCTTTCACTGTCTGATTTATTTCACTTGGCATAATGCCTTCAAGATCCACACATGTTATTGCAAATGGTAGGATTTCCTTGTTTCTTTTTATGGCTGTGGTGTGTACGTGTATATATGTATGTATGTGTGTACCTGTATATAAACGCATGCCACAACTTCTTTATTCATGTGTCCACCGATGGACACTTAGGTTGTTTCCATGTCCTGGCTATTGTAAGAACGCTGCATGTGACATGGAGGTGAATATAGCTTTTCGGGTTAGTGTTTTTCTTTCCTTTGGATGTATTCTTAGAAGTAGAATTGCTGGATCACATGGTAGTTCTATTTTTAATTTTTTAAGGAACCACCATACAGTTTTCCATAGTGGGTGCACCAGTTTACAATCCAGCTAGCAGTGCACAAGGGTTCTCTTTTCTTCTCATCCAATCCAGCATTTGCTATCTCTTGTCTTTTTGGTGATGGCCATTCTAACAGGTGTGAGGTGATATCTCGTGGTTTTGATTTGCATTTCTCTAATGACTAGTGATGTTGAACATCTTTTCATGTACCTGTTGGCCATTCCTATATATTCCTTGGAGATATTTTTCCTAGAAACAAGATTTTTGTTCATCAGCTTTATTCTTTCAGAACTTTAAATATGTCATCTCACTGTTTTCTGACCTCCGTTGTTTCTGATGAGATGTCCACTGTTAATCGCATTGAGATTCTCTTATGCATGAGGAGTCGTTTTTCCTTTGCTGCTGTCCTAGATGTTCAACATTTCAACTGTGATCTGTCTGGGTTTGAATTTCTTTGTGTTTATCCTCTTTCGATTTTGTTGAGGTTTTTGAATGTGTAAATTGATGTTTTTCATCTAATATGGGACGTCTTAAACGTTATTTCTTTGAATATTTTTCTGTTCCTTTCTCTCTGTCTTCTCTTTCTGGTATCCCACTTATGCATATGTTGTGCACTTAATGGTGTCCCTCAGTTCTAAGACTCTTTATTTTTCATTTTTTCCTCTTTCTTTGGACTGAATAATCTTTTGATCTATCTTCAAATTTGTTGATTCTTCTGCTAGCTCAAGTCAATTTTGGAGAACACTTAGTAAATCTTTTATTTTGGTTACTGTAGTTTTCCACTCCAGAATTTTCATTTGGTTCATTTAAAATAAGTTTTTATCACTTTATTGATATTCGGTATTTGATGATACATCATCACCACACCTTCCTTTACCTCTTTAAGTATGGCCCCCTTTAGTTCTTTGATTACATTTTGTGTAGCTGCTTTAGAGTCTCCGTTAAGTTCAATACCTGAGGCTTCTCACAGGCAGTTTCTGTTGCCTGCTTTTTAAATATTTTTTTTTCTGTGTATGGGTCATACTTTCTTGTTGCCTTGAGTAGCTCATATTTTTTTGTGTGTGTGAAAAAGTGGGCATTTTAGACAGCATATTGTAGCAACCCTGAATACTGATCCCCACCTCCAAGAGTTATATTTTTGCTGTTTGCTTGTTTGTTATTTGTTGGTACAATTTCAGTGAATCCAATTTTCCTTGAAGTATGAAGTCTCTGATTTGCTCTTCAGAAGTATAGTCTTGAACATGTTCGTGGTCACCCTGGCAGACAGTCATTTTATCAGGCTCTCTCTTTCTCTGATCTCCTTCGTAAGCTGCCTGCCTCTATCGGTAACACACATAGCTCTCAGGCTCCACTAATTTCTCCTTGATTGCTCTGCTGTTTTGGATAATCCTATGAAACATAATGTGCTCCACCATACGATTCAATTAAATTTAGACCCCTTTTCTGGAGAATATTTTGAGGCTGATCTTTGGAGTATATTCTGACCACAGGGGGTTTCCTTTTCACCGTCTCTTCCCCTGGTTCCCTCTGGTAAACTTGTTGACCTGGGGTTTAGCCTGTTGCTCATAAGGAGGTATCAGCCTCCTCTTAATTGCTTACCATCAAAATCGCTATTTTTTTCAGAGTGCCCTAAAGCTTGAACTTTTCCACATTCTTTTCTAAATAAAATCAGTTTCTTTGGGGAAGTGCTTTGGTATTCTTTCTTATGGCCTGTTGACGTATATTTTTAAGTTTAGTTTCAGTGAATCTAATATAGCCTTTATCCAAGGGGTCTCTTAGATCTATTTCTAAATTTGGTTCTTTCTGGGGTCTCTACTTAATGCTCTGGGTATTCAGCAAGATCTCTCAACTTTTACTGGACAGAACTTGAATGTTTGCTATCCCTGTTAAGCTCCAGTAAGTGCTTCAGGTCATAGTGCCCCATTAGTTCTTCTTTGCCTGGCTACTTGGAGTATTACTCCAAGGATGCACAGCTTTATCTTCAAATATTCAAGGGCTCCCGTATGCAGACTTTTAAAACTTCCTCTGCTCAGTTTTCTCTTCTTGAGTACTCTGCCCTCAAATTCCAGTCACCTCTGCGTCCTCAGACTCTAATCTTTATCCCTAATCCTCAGCAAGACGGCTGTACCCTGCTGACTTTCCTTATACCATTGTCTGGAAAGTGCATCCAGGCAGAAAATTGAGGCAACCTTAGGGATTGCCTTATTTGTTTTCCTTCTATGAGGCGTAATCTCCTGGGCTTCTCATTGTTTGATTCCTGAAAGTGGTTGTTTCATATATTTTATACAAGTGAAGTTGTTTAGGGTAGAAAGAATAATCATATCCTCTAAACTCATTGCAAGAAGTGGAAGTCCTGCCCTTTTTTTTTTTTTTGCGGTATGCGGGCCTCTCACTGCTGTGGCCTCTCCCGTTGTGGAGCACAGGCTCCGGACGCGCAGGCTCAGCGGCCATGGCTCACGGGCCCAGCCGCTCCGCGGCATGTGGGATCTTCCCGGACCGGAGCACGAACCCGCGTCCCCTGCTTCGGCAGGCGGACTCTCAACCACTGCGCCACCAGGGAAGCCCCCCATTTTTTTTAACTTAGTGTTTTTCTTATTTATTTGAGCAAACATCTCAAAACGCCCAAAATTTGACTTTGTCTGTTATATTAGCTGATATTTTCCTTTTCTGTCATTTACCTTTAAATTATTTTTCACTGTCTTATGATCTTTATGTTTTAATTTTTACATAACTAAATATATTGGTGTTTTCTTTGTAATTGCTTCCAACTAGAGATCAAGCATCCACCTAGAGTTTCTTTCATGGAGTTTTTGGAGCTTCATATTTTCTTTTAAATTATTATTCTACTGAGACTAGTTATGGTATTGTGATAAGATCATTTTGTATGTCTTTTTTTCTAATTTTCTTCAAATCATTTGTAGAAAAAGGTGTCGTATAAATAAAATAAATAGGTGTCACTGGAAACTGGTTAAATATTTTTATCAATTATTTTAGAGTCCGTGCATATCTATTCTGTGTCATGGATTTAAGGTCGTTCTTGGGTAAAATGAGATTAAGACAGATCATACTGCATGCTTCTTTTTAAAAGACAAAATATGTGTAAAATCAATAAAAATGGAAATGAGGACATAAAGACTAAGACAAGCACTAAGGAGCAAAGCAGCAGCCAAAGTGGATAGTTCTAATTTAAGGTAGTGGTTACAGTGACCAGACTTGCAGTCAGAAAGATCTAGATTTGAATGCTGGCTCTAACACTTACTACCTTCTTGATCTTTATCTCCATTATTTAGAGGTTATGCTTAAATTGAAATTGGACGGTTCCTGACACCTCACCACTGTGGTCATTATCGTTGTTGTGATGGTAGTGGTGAAAATCAGAAATATAAAAAGTTGGAGATGCAGTTTCAGTGACGTGATTGGGCAAGGGTGAAGGAGTGTGGTGTGGCCTTTGCTCTCTTTATAATAAAATGAGTAGGATGGTGTGAACTATGTGTTTCTAAGCTTGCTTCCATATGTAAGTATATATATATATATGTATGCCTGTGTAGCATCACTAGGTATTTCCCCTAGATCCATCTCTTTCTACTTACTGGTACCATGAGTTGCCATATAATTCAGTCCCTGACCTTTGCACAGGGAGGCACTGAATGTTGAAGCAGTGAGTGGGGGAAACAGGTAGAAGGTGGAGTGTGGGGAGCAATTGGATAGTTGGCAGTGTTTGCATGACTTTCCCTGTCCCATTGAGTACGTGTTCTGTTTGGTTTATCTGTTCTTCATAGACACATGGTAAACCAGATCAGACAAAATCGGCTCTTTCCTCCTTTGCTCAAAGGAAGCTTGTAGTGAAAATACACTAAAATACACATAAGGATCGCTGAATTGAAATTCCCTTTTCTCCACTCTGAGGTGGATAATTGTAGGCCGGTTTCTTTTCCTGCCCGGTTTCTACTTTGCTACTAGGATGTATAATCAGTAGGGCCAGAGAAAGTCCTGCATATGCATCAAAGTTTATTCACTTATTAAGTTTTCAGTCAAGTCCTTATTGAGTGATTTCTGTGTGTTAGGTGCTGGGGACGCAGCTGTGTAACAGTCACAGAGCCTCTCCTTGTCCCTGTCCTCAGGGAATTTATCTAGAGGGATAGACGGACATTAAATAAGTGAACATATGTACAGTGACTACTACAATGGAGAGAGGCCAGGTGTCACGGATGAAAAAAGTGTAGGCCAGTGGTTGGCAAACTTCTTGCGCAGAGGGACAGGTAGTAAATATGTTAGGCTTTATGAGCCAATAAGCAAAATGGAATAATTGTTCTTACCAAACCGCCAATCAGTTGCTTTTACATTTAAAAATTTAAAAAAAGTCTTAAGTCACATGGGCCTTACAGAAACAGACAGCAGGCTGTAGTCTGCTGACCCCTCATTAGGCCAAGTATATAATACGTAATGTAGTCTGCTGAGTATTATATCTCTGTCCAGAGAGTGTTAATGGTCACTATTTTCTTAAAGGATTTGTGTGAGAGAGATCTCCCTGGCTTTCTACTTCCACCTATCTCTACTTTATTTATCTCTCTCTATATATATTTATATCCTCATAGAATTCAAAAGTATGAATGAAATACATGCAGTTGTACTTACCAGTATATTTTTGTTATTTTAATTCGGCTGCCTATGTGGATCCTCTGGGAGAGGACAGAACCATTTCATTAGTTTCCATACAATGTTCTGGTGACTTTAGTGGTAAAGTTACTGTGATTGTGTAGATTCTGTGACAGTGGCTGGATTAATCACCAGTATGTTGTGGTGTATCTGCTGAGGCAGCTGGGGAGGGAGGCTGAGAACAGGTACTGTGGGAGCAGACAGAGGAAGAGAAGAGAACAGCTCAGATACCTACTGTCCCAGAGTAAGATCGGCCACCTTGTTAGTTTTGACTCTCCACTGTTTCATAGGTTAAAAAAATCTGTTTGTACTTAGTAGAATCAGAGGCATGGTATCCTCTGTGAACATACTAAGGTATTTGCAGAGGCCCCTGAAGAGCAATGTAATTCAATTAGAAAAGAAAGAACACTTAGTACTTTCAAAAACTCATTGATGATATTACAAAATACAAAAGCCAAACCTTTTTTTTTAAACTGGCACTTAAAATGTCTGAAACACTTTAAAATGTGCTGAATTTTATTCATTCTACTGTAAATCTATCCTAAGTTTTCGATTCAAGCATTCCTATAGGTACCCCTATATATTTTTGGGGGGCAGTTACACCAAGAAGTAGAAAAAGACAAAAAATTCAAATGCATTCAATTTGACTTTATAAATTTCCTTTATTTCTCTCTTTCTCCCTCTTGCTCTCTTTCTTTTTTTCTCACTTTCCCTTTAATTATCTCAGTGTCTTACTTTTTTCTGATCTTATTTTATGTAAACTAAGGAAAGAGCTGTGGCTGGGGAAAATGCCAAAGAGCTAATCAACAAATTGTCAATAATAACCATGTGACTCAAGCCATAAATCACTTTGGATTAAGCATCAACCTTCATCTGGGTATGAAATTTCCAATGCCATTTATTTGTTATCTGCCAATGGAGATTAAAATGTCCCGTTCCCAGGAGATTTTTCAGAAATGGATGGATCCTCACTCTCAGGGCAGGTGGGAAGCTGCCTGCCTGAAAACGGTCAAATAAAGGCAATGACATTGCTAGGTCCTTTTCTTCCCTAAAAACTAGAATCCATGTATATACGACATCCAGTTAGAGAGTGAAAATTTGGTCAAGCCATTATGTTTTGCATATCATGCCAAACACATCTTAGATTAGAAGAGCAATCGACTGATGATCTTAATGTTGTGTGTATGTTGTGTGTGTTTGTGTGTGTGTGTGTGTGTGTGTGTGTGTGTGTGTGTGTGTATTACTTGCCCTCTGGATATATTGTTTAACAAAGTGAAGAAAGAGCCTTTTCATGAAACTCCTGTGATTAAAATAATAACTAATATTTACTAAGCATTTGCTATGTTCTAGAGTCTAATTCCTTTACTTACAGGTGTTATTTGATTTTCTCAATCACCCTGTGAAGTAATTAATTCAGTATTTCCATTTTCAGAAGAATTTCTAAGGCATAGAGTGGTTAAGTTTTTGGCCCGAAGTCACACCATTTGTAAGTGGAAGGGCTAGGATTTGAACCCAGTGTCCAAAGCTATGCTCTTACTACACTGTGCCAGTCCTATCGCCTTCCTTCGTAGACATTTTCATAATTTGCAGTTCTGTATTTCTTTGTGTGAGTATCTTTTTATAATGTCCATCTCCTCCCTAGACTATAATATAAGTTCCATGAGTACAAGATTGCAGCATTTTGTTCTCTGCTGCATTGCTAGAGCTTAGGATAGTGTTTTGCACACAGCAGGAAAGCACTAAATAAACATCTGTAGGAAAAATGAATGAACAATATGCTACAGGAATGGTGTTGTATAGCAGTAGTACCAAAGATAACATTTGTATCCTGCTTTGCAGATGACAAAGCATTTTTATCACAGTTGCCAAGAACTGCTCCCTTCAGCTCTGGGCAGTGGCCAACAGAACTTTGGGGTGTTTCACTGACCTAATGTTGCCAGCTGCCACCATGAATACCAGCTTTATCCCATCTGTAGCCTAACTCTCACAACTGAAACATCCACAGAGGCTTTCCAGCTGAGCCTCTTACCTCCTCCTCCCAATTTCTTCCAGCTTTCATTGAACTTTTCTTCATTTTCCAATAAGAATCAGAAGCAAAAGCTTTTGTTTGTTTTTATATTTGGAGGGATGTCATCTAAAGCTCTTTTTTTTTTTTTAAGCGATTTTTAACCTGTTCTAATGATCATAATAGCCCACTTTTTGCTTACTGGCCATAAATCAGATACAGTTCTCAACATTTTATATATATTAGCTCATTTAATTCTCAGGAGAAGCCTATGAAGCAGATACTATTACTATCCCTAATTTTTAGATCAAGACACAGATACAAAGAAAACTTAAGCAATCTGTCAGGATTGAGCACCCAAGTAGCCTGGTTCCAGAGTGTGCCACCTTAACCCCACACTACTATGATAATAACTTCTATGCCTCTTGGCCAGTATTGATTGTGTTGGGTCTACCCTCCACTAAGTCCTTTACATTTTTTCTTAAAGATATTCCCCAAATAGTATCAGCAAAGTGGATACTATTAATTTCTACATTTTGCATAGGAGAAAACTGACTCATGAAGATGAATATAATATGTCCAAGTTCACATAACAAATCAGGTCATCAGTTCATATGGCGAATCAGAATCAAACCCCAAAGGCAGAGGTGATAGACTCAGAAGCCTTCCACTGCCCTTGAGCAAAGTTTGCTTCAGTTCTGTTTGAATATTACCGTTTATCCCAAGTCTGTTTTAGTGTTAGACCCACGCAAAATCAGCAACTGACATTTATGTAATAATAGTTCTTGCACATTATTCAATAAGTTAAAAAATCTTTAACATTCTTTAGAGATGACCTATTCTAACATCAGAAATGTAATTGTGATGTCAAATCTGCACCTTCTTATAAACTTCCTCAGGTTATACCATAAACTTGCCCTGGAATATTAACCAGAACTTTTTATATGTATGTGAGTAATAATACCACTCCCCATCTGTGTAGCACTTACAGAAACACATTTATTTAGTATTTACTCTCAGCCGGGCGCTGTGCCAAGCCCTTTTCCATTATTATCTTTTGAATCTCACAGTGACTGTATAGGGTGACTTTATCCGTTTGTATACCTGATCCACTTGAGATTTGCAGAGGCTAGTGACTAGCCCAAGCAAGAGTCAGTAAACGGGGAAACTAGGTTTCATTCCCAGGACTGTTCATTCAGAATTTAGAGTCTTTCCAACTTGTTTTTTCAATCTTGCTTGGTTCTATCAAAATTTATACATAAAAAAAGAACCAAATAGTTAGTTTAAGTGATTTGCTTGAGATCACAAAGTTAATAATAGGCAGAGGCCTCGCTAGCATTAGGTCTTTTTTCTTCTAATCTGTTGCTTTTGGCACTGCACTTAACACATCTCATACATGTACGCATCGTATACACACATATTAAACAGATACGAAAATAAAATACTTCGCAGTTAAACTTAGTTTTTAGTTTTATTGTCTGTTTTCTTTCCTTTACTCAGGTGGCCCTTTAAATGTCTAATTGCTGAAGTTATTACATTCAAGGATTATACAGCAAGAACAAGTCAAATTCCAAAACTCACAAGAAATAAAAGGTATTCCCTTTGAAGATCTTACGATATTCTGAGAGAGTAAGGCTTAAATAAAGAGGTAACTGGGTTGAAATTTCAGACCAGTTTTGCATGCAAAATCTTGGTGAGTTTTATACTCAGTTAAACAATATGCAATCATTAGAACAGATATATTGTGAGAAGGGACTCCTGCGAAAGTTGTTTCAATGCAAGGAGTTATTAATGCAAGCTGGGACTACGTAGGTTGTTAGGGTCTTCTCAGTGAAATGGTAGTTTTTAAGGTACTTGGCTTGGAGCGCTGAGTGTAATTTTTCCTAAAAATGGAACTGAAATGGAAGAGACCAGGGAGGTTGAGTCAGTCTACATAATTTATATCATAATAAAGTAAAGGATATTCTCTGGATCATTTTTGTTTTTCTCCTATGATCAAAGATAACATTAAAAAATCCATATAACCCCATCCATCACATTTGCTGTGTCCTTGTATTAATCAGGATAGAAAAACTATGGCATTCTAATAGTAAACCATACAGTCTCAGTAGCTTATACTATAAAGTTTATTTCTTACATAAAGTCTGATGTGCACTGAATCACCCTCCTCCATCTTATACTTATGCCATGTGTTTGACATGGCTTCCAAGATCACTGTGACAGCAGAAAGGATGGGTAGACAAGACCCACTGACGCTTATATGGCACATGTGCCTTCTACTCAGAGCCCATTGGCTAGAACTAGTCACATGACCCTGGCCAACTGCAGTGGAGGATGAGAAATGTAGAAGAGCAAATGGTTATTTAGTGAATGATGTCTCCGACCCATTAACTATGATTTATTCCCTTCCTCTTCTGCCAGCCTGCTTTTTCCTCTCCCACTTTTCTTTCTTCCAGTGCTTTTCTTCCTTCATCTTTCCTTGTTTCCCCTTCATTCAGCCACTATTTAACAAATTCCATATCTCTTGTGCAGGGTGCTTGCATGCCCTTAAGAGTGAGTGCCTCCTAAGTTATGTGCCTTATATGCTTCTCTTGTCTCACCCTCGTCCTGGCCCAGCTACTCTGTGCCACATGGTTTCTAAGTTGAGGAATATACCAGAGTCAAACATGATTCCCCACACTCCAGTTTCTTACAGTCTTTTGAGTGAGATGTGACATGTAGGCAATGCAGTAGTAAAAGAGAATGCATGTGTCATACAGTTTCTACAGGTAATGTGTGTGGGAGCTGATTCAATATTGTTCTGCACTGCTAAATGCTAATCAGAGCACTTTGCTGGACCACATATTAAGGGAGTAAGAGAAATACAGTCCTCCTGCTTTATGAAGAGCAATTGCAATGGAAAGACATCAGAGAAAAAAAATTTGTGTGGTCACCCATTATGCATACTTTAAATAGGTATAATCATTGTGTCAGAGGTTCGCAGACTTTGCAAACTTTAAGCTCTGAGCGTAGCTTAAAATGTGTGAGATTATCTGGCCTAGGGGAAGGCCCAAGGTCCAGATCTATCAAAGCTCCTGAAACGGTTATTTACTCCAGAGCTTCTGGAGTAGGTGCAGATACTGACTGCTCTTCTGTTTTCATGAAACTTTACCCCAGATTAACAGCAGCAAAGGTACTCTGACTCCTCAAAAAATATCTAACATCATTCATCCCTTGAAACTCCTGGCATGGATAGTATTGCAAGTAGGAAAGAAGCATTTCCTTTCTTTTTTTATGTCTGAAGAGAGCTGTCCCTGCCACAGGACTTGGAATAGCCCATAAAACTTGAGCAAAAGGTTAGTAAAGCATAGAAATAAATAATAAAACTAAACTGGCAAAGTTTGATGAGATCTTGATTAACTGGGACAGAGATTGCTCTTAGGGGTCCAGGGATGGGCTTTAGGAAGACTGAGGACCGCCCTGAAACATTTGTGTGTATTTAGTTATATACATTTTTGAAGAAGGGTCTATCTATAAAAGATTAAGAGCCACTCGCCTCATTTCAGAGAGGTGGAATCCCCAGTCCAAGAGATTTAAAGTCATGCCAGATATCAAGCAAGTAATCAGGAATACATCCACTTCTAGAGCCCTGTTGGTCTTATCCCCACCATTATGGGTTGAATTGTGTGTCTCCCCCCACCCCCAATATTATTAAAGTCCTGCACCCTCTGTACCTGTGAATGTTACCTTATTTGGGAATAGAGTCTTTGCAAATGGAATCAAGTTAAGATGAGGTCATTGGGGTGGCCCTAATCCAATATGACTGGTTTCCTTATAAGAAGAGGAAAACTCCATGTGAAGCCAGGGATACACAGCAAGAAAAGCTGCAGGCACAGATTGAATTAGTGCACCTAGAAGCCATGGAGTGAGAGAATACATTTCTGTTGTTTTAACCCACCAAGTTTGTGGTAATTTGTCATGGCAGCCCTAGGAAACGAATACGCTCACTCATCACTAACTTTCCATATCCATACATTGTTTGTTTTTTTTTTATCATGTTGGTGCCAGTGCTGACAGTTATGTTCTGCTGTGCTTTGAAATGAATGTTTACTGGACCTAGTTTATGTACTCCCCCGGGTACTCTGAGCCCATCTGCCCCCTGGGCCTTGCCTGCTTGCCCTGCTTCCTGACTGGAATAGCTGAGCAATGGCTCCTGTCATTCTCACAATTCTAGTATTCCAGCCACCAACCAGAGTTTACTGATTCTCTGACCTGTCCTGGGGTCTAGTGCCAGGCTTTGGGACCACCTCCATCGTGCTGGCTCTGGGAGGGTCTGCAGCAGCTCCTATGTCTAAATCCAACCTGACCAGACCCCAGAAGCTCTAGCTTCCCCAGCACCTCCACAGGGGTCAAATAATACCATCTAAAATTACAGGACAGTTGATGCTCTGTGGAGCAAACTGATGGAGAAAAGGCATGAGTCATAAGGAGACAACATGTGAATTGTTTTCTCTCCTTCTTGCAGACTGTTCTGAGATGCAGAGGTTTTATAATGGTTCTTCTGAGATATCCCATGTCACCAAGAAACCATTATCATCATTCACAATGTTATTTTGCTTTACCTACTGTAAAGGAAAGGCTGCTGTGTTTCCCAGTCTGGAAGCTCTTCAAATCCTGTCCTTTTAGGTTTTTATGGAGGCTTCATTTTGTAGGCATCGTTGATTGAAATCTTAGCCATTCATGATTGAACTCAATCTTCAGCCCCTCTTCCCTCCCTGGAGGTGGGGGATGGGGGCATGGCTGAAAGTTCCAACCAGCTAATCATGTGGTTGGTTCCCCTGAAAGGGATTTATTATGCATAACGAAAGATACCCATTTCACCTTTATATTGTGGAACGGAGAACAAAACTAAATATTGTTTTTAAAAGATGTCCCTACAGCTCTTACGTAGGAAATTACAAGAGTTTTAGGAGCTATGTGCCAGGAACTGTGGATGAAGATTATTATTATATCACAATATCATACCTACTGTTATGGGTTGAATTGTGTTCCCACAAAATTCATATGATGAAGCCCTAGCCCCCAGTATCTCAGAATGTCACCTCACTTAGAAATAGGGCTGCAGATATAATTACGATAAGGTCATAGTGGAGTAGGGAGAGCCCCTAATCCAATATGACTGGTGTCCTTATAAAAAGGGGAAATTTGAACACACACACACACCATGCGAAGATGAAGAACGAACACACACACACACACATACACACACACACACACACACACACACACACACACCCATATGAAGATGAAGGCAGAGTTCAAGGTGATATTTCTGCAAGCCAAGGAATGGCAAAGATGGCCTGCAAAGCACCAGAAGCTAGGGGAGAGGAGCATGGAACAGATTCTCCTTCACAGCCCTCGGGAAGAACGAATGCTACCAACACCTTGGTCTTGGACTTCTAGCCTCCAGAACCGTGAGACAATGAAGTTCTGCTGTTGAAGCCGCCCAGTTTGTGGTACTTTGTTATGGCAGCGCTAGCAAACAGGCATAACTACTTCTCATTGTCTCTTTCCTTCTTGCTTTCACTGGATTGCACCAACTTCCCTCCCCCATCCGCCGCCACCGCCACAATAAACATTCAAACTTGTCTCAGGCTCTGGTTTTCCATAAACTTAAAGCTAATATACCTTTTAATCCTATTTTGGCTTTAATATGTGTGTGATTATCCCTGGATTGGGTACTGACTTAGGGAGAAGAGATATGATATATCATTTTCTTAGAAAAGCTCACAGTTTTTAGCTATGCCCAATTTGTAAAGCACTAGGAATCAACTAAGGCAGAATGTTTCATGTTATACATCTACATAGTGACAGAGTTCAGAAAAGGGAGAGTCACATCATAAGCTTCTAGAACTGCAAAATGAACTATTAACTATGGCGGACCCTATTTTATCTGTGTGGTTTCCTAGCATTGCCAAAAGCATAAACTTGTATTTAGTGTATTCTGTACGTATTTTTGAATTCTCACAAAGGGACTTGTGGCAGGCAAAGGGGAGTCTTATTCCAAAAGGGATACTCAGGCATTTGTAGACAAGGCCCCGTGTTGGTAATTCAGACAAAGTAATTAGAGATTATGACTGTGGCAGTCTGGAGTATATGTGATGAATGGTATTAATTGGGAGTGAATTGATGCTGGTGGGTAAGGAAAGATAATTTCTCCAGCCAATTTCTCCAGCTAAGTCCACATGAAACTATTCCCCAGACCAATCCATTATTCCCATCAAAAGGCATTTATTAAATGTTTATTTGCATATCATACTATGATAAAGGGAGGAACCAACCAGCTCTTGGAACACACTCCCTTGTGTTAATAGATAAACTGAGGCACATTAAAATGTCTAAGAGTTTACCTTAGCAAACATCAATTCAAATCCAGCAGCACTCTACCAGCAGGAGCTAAAGGAAGGGCTTTTGTAGAGCAGACAAGGAGACAAAGCACGGAAGTTATGTGATTGGCTATAGCTTAAGAGCTTGCCTTTTTTGGGAAAGACTGGTTGGCTGTTTGTGATTGGTTCTTCTTAAGTTTAGATTTCTGAACCTCGAGGCATTTACAGGAATTGACACTAGCTTAGGTTTCCATTTGCTCACCTAGGCTCCTGATGTATTAGAGTCAGCTTAGCCTAACGGCTTCCTTGTTTACTTTAGTACTTGACATACGTAACCTATTTAAGTTTGGAGAAAAGAGCAAGCAAACTTCATATGGAGTTTAGAGCTTCAAATAAAGAAAGTTGTGTACTTAGTAATACCTTTTTTTTTGAGAGGAAACCAATTGAGTTCTCATTTTTCTTGTTCAGAGTTTCCAAATATCTCCATAGTTAGAGATTCATGTGAGCTTGTTTATGTATATAACTGATCAAAATATGGAACTGACTCAAGATCTCTGATTTTTGCTTCCAAACTAAACTCTCACTACCCAAGGAAGACGTGTACAGCAGTACCATGGACTGTAACATCTGTGATGCCAGGGCCAAGTCTGAACTGTCTCCAGTGGGTCCTGAGTACCTGCAAAAAGCTTGGGTGAGAGAAAGTATGTAAAATCATCTGTTAAATGACAAAGCCCTCAGTTCTGGTTGGATTCAATACAGATAATTTCTCAGGACAGTTCCATAAGGGAAGACATTAAATCTCTGTCAATCACCTATCATGTCCCAGACTTTATACTAATCACTTTACATAATCCCTAGCAAGACCCTTCTCTTTATTTTAAAATGGTTATAATAGTATCTGTTTGGTTTTTATGGCAATAGAAGGAATCAAGTAATAGTATGTGAAGAACTTGTCACTGTGTCTGACATAGAGCACATTTTTAGTTACCTTTCTCTTCTTTATGAGGCTGTTGTTAGCTTTTTCTTCTTTCCTTTATTATATTCAATATCCACCCAACATGCCTCACTTTGATTTTTTATGTCTGTATTTAGGTGATGAAAAAGCTTATCAGAGATGCTGGCTATGTTTAACATCATTTTTAAGGAAATTCCTCAGTGACGCCCATCTTCCTCTTCACTGGTCTCCTTCCTTTAATATTATTGAATGATAGTTTCGCCACAACAACAGCCTAGACCTCTAATATCTATCACTGGTACTATTGAATTGTTTCTAAGCCTAACAGCTTCTAATTTTGTCTCTTGCAATTCATACTCCTCTGTCCTCTAAGAGAGATCTAGCCAAAATACAAATTTTTTTAACATCTTTATTGTAGTATAATTGCTTTACAATGGTGTGTTATTTTCTGCTTTATAACAGATTGAATCAGCTATACATGTACATATATCCCCATATCTCCTCCCTCTTGCATCTCCCTCCTGCCCTCCCTATCCCATCCCTCTAGCTGGTCACAAAACACTGAGCTGATCTCCCTGTGCTCTGCGGCTGCTTCCCACTAGCTATCTGTTTTACATTTGGTAGTGTATATATGTCCATGCCACTCTCTCACTTTGTCCCAGCTTACCCTTTCCCATCCCCATCCCCGTGTCCTCAAGTCCATTCTCTAGGTCTGCGTCTTTACTCCTGTCCTGCCCCTAGGTTCTTCATAACCATTTTTTTTTTTTTTTAGATTCCATATATATGTGTTAGCATATGGTATTTGTTTTTCTCTTTCTGACTTACTTCATTCTGTATGACAGACTCTACGTCCATCCACCTCACTACAAATAACTCAATTTCATTTCTTTTTATGGCTGAGTAATATTCCATTGTATACATGTGCCACATCTTCTTTATCCATTCATCTGTCAATGGACACTTAGGTTGCTTTCATGTCCTGGCTATTGTAAATAGAGCTGCAGTGAACATTGTGGTACATGACTCTCTTTGAATTATGGTTTACTCAGGGTATATGCCCAGTAGTGGGATTGCTGGGTCATATGGGAGTTCTATTTTTAGTTTTTTAAGGAACCACCATACTGTTCTCCATAGTGGCTATATCAATTTACATTCCCACCAACAGTGCAAGAGGGTTCCCTTTTCTGTACACCCTCTCCAGCATTTATTGTTCGTAGATTTTTTGATGATGGCCATTCTGACTGGTGTGAGGTGCTACCTCATTGCAGTTTTGATTTGCATTTCTCTAATGAGTAGTGATGGTGAGCATCCTTTCATGTATTTGTTGGTAATCTGATATATTCTTTGGAGAAATGTCTATTTAGATCTTCTGCCCATTTTTGGATTGGGTTGTTTGTTTTTTTGATATTAAGCTGCATGAGCTGCTTGTAAATTTTGGAGATTAATCCTTTGTCAGTTGCTTCATTTGCAAATATTTTC
Source organism: Pseudorca crassidens (assembly GCF_039906515.1). NCBI lineage: Eukaryota > Metazoa > Chordata > Mammalia > Artiodactyla > Delphinidae > Pseudorca > Pseudorca crassidens. Next base: position 35,221,780 of record NC_090304.1, on the reverse strand, counting down.
TCCCATTCTGAGGGTTGTCTTTTCATCTTGTTTATGGTTTCCTTTGCTGTGCAAAGCTTTTAAGCTTCATTAGGTCCCATTTGCTTATTTTTGTTTTTATTTCCATTTCTCTAGGAGGTGGGTCAAAAAGGATCTTGCTGTGATTTATGTCACAGAGTATTCTGCCTATGTTTTCCTCTAAGAGTTTTATAGTGTCTGGCCTTACATTTAGGTTTTTAATCCATTTTGAGTTTATTTTTGTGTATGGTGTTAGGGAGTGTTCTAATGTCATTCTTTTACATGTAGCTCTCCAGTTTTCCCAGCACCACTTATTGAAGAGGCTGTCTTTTCCCCATTGTATATTCTTGCCTCCTTTATCAAAAATAAGGTGACCATATGTGTGTGGGTTTATCTCTGGGCTTTCTATCCTGTTCCATTGATCTATGTTTCTGTTTTTGTGCCAGTACCATACCATCTTGATGACTGTAGCTTTGTAGTATAGTCTGAAGTCAGGGAGCCTGATTCCTCCAGCTCCATTTTTCTTTCTCAAGATTGCTCTGGCTATTTGGGGTCTTTTGTGTTTCCATCGAAATACAAATTTGATCATTTATTCCCTTGTTTAATCTTTTCAGTAGCCTGGAATAGCCTACAGACAAAGCCCAGACCCCGCAGCCTGACATACAGGCTCCTACCTTCCTCTTGAAACTTGCATAGTTCAGCTGCTCCTATGGAGGTTGCATTCCCATGCACACGAATGATCTTCTTGTTCTACAACTTTGCACTTTTGCTTAGCCGGCCCTTCTGCTGTGTTTCCTCCCTCTCTTTTCTTACCTTTCTTTACCTCACCAACTCATCTCATTCTTTCAGAGACTGCTAATGCAGCTGTTCTTCTTGGCAACTTAAGGAAAGATTAGGTACCCTTCCTTAATGGTTCCTTATCATCATGTGTTCTGATTATGAGGACTTAAGATATTACATTGAAATCATTCATTAGCACCTGTTGCTCCCACAGTAGTCTAACCCAGAAGTCAGCAAACTCTTTTGGTAAAGAGACAAGTAATAGATATTTTAGCTTTCTGGGGCACATGGTCTCTGTCACAACTAGTCAACTCTGCCGTTGTAGCACAAAAGCAGTCAAAGATAATAGGTAAATTAAGGAGCTTGAATGTGTTCCCATACAACTTTATTTACAAAAATAGATTGCAGGCCAGATTTGGCCTGTGGCTTGTAGTTGGTAAGTTCTTGATAATGGAAATCACAATCATGTCTTTTCTTTCTTGGTATCTTCAGCACCTGTTTTGGTGCCTGGGATGGAAGGGTTGCTCAATACATGTTAATTGAACTAGGAGTGTGTTAGCCCCTCCAAACCATCACATGCCAAGTGCTTATTCTTGTTTTTATTTGAAGTACAGTCGGGTTGCTGTTAAACAGTTTCAATTCTGTATCCAGCTGGCATGCCTCATTTGAGGACCAAAAGTGAGTCAGTACTTCCTAAATTAACAGTTTACACTCTAAAAAGGAGATCCGTGTATCCTGCCTGAGCATCTAAGGCTTCTTGCTAATTTTCTCAGGTATTCCATTACCCTTGGGTCTTTCAGCTCTCCTTGAAACCAGCCACAGTGCCATCTGCAACCTGTTTATTGAAAGCTGTGTGACTAAGTACAGTAATAGAATTTTTCAATCAATACCCAATTGTAGCAGAAGCCAGTGGAGAGATTTCAGGGCAGCTGTAACATGCTGAGGTAACTTGGTGTCTCTAAGAAATCAGGCAGCAGAGAGCAGTATTAACTGAGTTCCATCAATCACACATGTAGGCACTGGGCCTGAAATTTGGTATAGGAGCTAGAGGATTGCATGATGTGTATTTGGTTGTGTAAACCCAGGCAACAAATTCATCTGAACTCTGCTTATGACATTCAGCTGGTTTGGGCCCTTTGTAACAATTTTCTTTTCTTTTCTCCAGTTCAAAAATTCATCAGTCTCCTCTGTGCACATAACACAAAAGGAAGAGCAGTGGCACCTAATGGTAACCCTGGGAGAGTTGGTACCAAGAGGGAATATAGCCTAATAGAAAGAAACTTGGAAGTCAAAAGACCCAGAATTCAAATTCCAGCTGTTCCTCCTACTGCGTATTTTGGGTCTGAGTCAGGTTACATCCAGAGCGTTAAGTTTTCCTGCCTTTACAATGGGGATAATGCCTGCCTGCCTGCCTGCCTACCTGCCTGCCTCATCACAGTGTCTCAGTGAATTTCAAAGCAATTTTGGGCTTTGAAAATGCTATGCAATGATAGTTGTTGTATTATGAGCACCTCAGTTATTCCGCTTCTCCAGGGAATGATGTGTCAACCCTAAGTGAATTTCCCTTATAATTTAATCTGTTAAGTGCCAGGAGTTTAATTTTAACAAAGTTTATGTAAGTCTTTCTCAAAGAATGCATAGCAAACTAACTGCTTTATTAAACCAAATAGTCGATGCAGATTTAACCCACGTGCTGTTCAGAGTTAACACTGGGAATTCTGCTTCTGTTTGCAGTATCATAGCTGTAGGTGCTGCTGGCTGTGGAACTGACATGTGATTGGGCTCTGGCTTAGAAGGAGGATGGCTTTTGCCTTCTGGAAAAATCCCAACGACTTTGTTAAACTGAGCTATTTGCCTCTTTTCCACAAAGGGAAAATGCATAGTTGGAGAATTATCGAAATACTGTTGTAGTATCCAACAACACCCAACATCCAACACCACGGAGTTTGATCTCTTCTTAGAAAGAAGTGAAATGAGATCCCAAGGGTTTAATGACCTGCTCGTGATGATATAGAAAATGAGTGTCAAAGCTCACACCCAGGGCTTCCCTGGTGGCGCAGTTGTTGAGAGTCTGCCTGACGATGCAGGGGATATGGGTTCGTGCCCCGGTCCGGGAAGATCCCACATGCTGCGGAGCGGCTGGGCCCATGAGCCATGGCCGCTGAGCCTGCACGTCTAGAGCCTGTGCTCTGCAACGGGAGAGGCCACAACAGTGAGAGGCCCACGTACCCCCCCTCCAAAAAAAAAAAAAAAAAAAAAAAAGCTCACACCCAATCCCTGATCATCTGACAACATTAACAGTAGTGGACATTTGCATAGAGCTTTACAGTTTCCAAAACATTGGCATATCTGTATCTTATTTGGAAGTTGACAGAATGGGGGTCACTCCCTCCATTTCCAACATGTTAAGTGACTTTTCTAAGGCCACCCAGTTGCTGTCTGGTTGGGGAGAGATGCTGGGGACATGCACCTATCTTCTGATCACAGGTTCCAGTTTCATTCCAAGCCATCATATTTCACACCCCTGCACTGTGCCTTGTCTATTAGAGCATGCCGTGTAAGTGCTGCATGGCATCTGGGGCAGTGTGGCTTTGCTGACTGCTCTAAATTTTCTTCCTGAAAAAAGATGTCTTCTCTCAATAAGTTCTTCCTGTTTCAGAGCAGTTTCTCCAGTGTGGCCGTTGGTATGCTCTGAATTGTTCATAAAGCATTTAAAACCTTACTGTGAGGTCTGTACCACTGGTCCTAGCAGTCACAGGCACCTTCACATCATATCAGCTCTACCCACTTGGACTCACAGTCTGCTTCTGTCTCCAGCCTCATCTCCTGCCCCTTTTTTCTTAGCATTTTCGGTTCCACCCATGCTGAATTAATTGAAGTTCCCAGCATAAGGAAGCCTCTTTTTTTTGCTGTTTTAGTAAAAAATATTTCAGCTGGAAGCGATGTAACCCCAACTCAAACTGGCTTAAACATACCAGGGAATTTATGGGCTCCTGAAACTAACAATCCAGGGATAGATCAGGCACTGCTGGACTCAGTATTTCCAAATTAGTATAAGGAAGACGTCTGTCTCTCTTTTCCCTTTCCTTCAGTCTGAATTTTTCTGTGTTAGATTTCTTTCTTAGGCCAGTTCTCTCAAGTGGAAGGAAAGATGACCACTGGCAGTTCCAGATTTATATTACCTAAGCAATTCCATTGGAACGAGAGTACTTCCTACCACCTCCAACACTATGATAGCATCAAGAAAATGGTCTTTTTGAATTGGCTTAATTATATATTTCCATACTTAGAATTGGGACATGCAATGAGTTCAACCCAATCCACACAAACTGAGAGTAGGGATAAGAGAGATTCCTGAAATAAAACAACACATCGTGTTACTGTTAATGGGGAGTGAATGCTGAACAGGCAAAAACAGCAAACTTTCACTACGTGCACTAAAAGGCCTGTCCCTCAGTTCACCCTGTTAAAATATCTGGTGCCATGTTACTCACCTAGAAAACTCCTGTTTATCTTTCTAAACCCTACTCATAAGCCCTTTACCATGTGGATGATTTGGGGGTAAGTTACTTAACCTCTATATGTTTTAGTTTCTTTGTCTACAACATTTAGAAATAATCAAGCATCAGACTAAGGCCCTCAGTTGGTCAATGTGTCCTCAGTATGGCTCTGTCTCAGTATTACTGATTATAGTAATGTCCTATGAAACCGAAAATGAATGTGAAGTGATTTGGCCTTTTATTTAATGTCTCACAATCTGCTAGACTATAAGCATTACTGTTTACTCTGCAGCTCTTGAAATAAGACTTAGTTCTTTCATCAGTTGCCTTGACACAGTCTAGAATTTATAAATCTGATAGACAGTAAGGCATCTCTGCCGTCATGCCCAGGAGGTTGCTACTGTCATCTCAGGAGACTCCTAGTCTGAGAGACTGGAACCCCCTCTATCCCCTCTCTCCATATGCTCTTTTCATCTTCATGTTAAGAAATGTCCTAAGTCCTCAACTCCTTGCTTTTAGTCTTTGACATGGCTTCTGCTGCTGTAGCCAATCTCTACTTCTCTTCCTTCCATGTCTTTCCTATCTACTGCTTCTCAGGTTCTCCGATTTTATATCTAATGATCATCAATTCCTTTTTTATTCCTAATTTGAGATACAATCAAAACACCCTTTTGGATGATAATCTCATTCACTTCATTTGGTTACCTAGATGTTTTCTCTTGTGCTTACTGCTTTGACAGTGTTCTCCATTCCAGTAATTTCTTGGGTATAATTTTGGATATGCTATCATTCTGGATGCTGCAAGTTCCTGATTCCTCTTTTGAAAAATAGCAAATGGTAAATACCAGCACCATGAATGGTTAGTGAAAGAAGAGGAAATGATTTAACTGTTGAGGTAGATTTTATTTAAAAGTTCGAAAGCTGCTAGTATTGTTCTTACGATTCAGAATTTTTCTTCTCCATTGCCCAATGCATAGGTATAAAATTTCATTTATACTGTATATTCTGTTCTGTTGAAGAAGAAAATAGAAGCCAAAGCACTTGTAACAGGCCAATAGAAGCCACCTGAGTATCTTCTCCAATGATAACAGGAAGTTTAAAGTGCCTAGTGACATTCAGCTAAATCTTTTGCTGGTTTTAGAAGTCTACTCTGTGATTTGTAATTAATTTATTCAGTAAGGAGCGATTGCTTATGTATTATGTGCCAAGAACTGGGTGCGGAACTGGAGACAGAGGGATGAAAGACATGATGTGCATACTTGAAAAGCTCAAATCTCTTAGGCCAGACAGACTGGTAAGAAGACAGTTAGGAGAGTATGATAAGTGATGAAATGTCTCTGGAGGAATACAGGAGGGGCCTTATAGTGCATTAAATAGTGACCCCCTCCCCAAATATAGGTCCATGCCCTAACCCCCAATACCTGTAAATGTGACCTTATTTGGAAATAGGGTCTTTGAAGATCTAGTTAAGGATTTTGAGGTGATACCATCCTGGATTTAGCGGGGGCCCAAAATCTAATGACTTGTGTCATTCTAAGAGAAATGAGAGGGAGATTTGAGACAGGGCCCCCCTGGGGAAGGCCATAGAAAGATGAAAGTAGAGATTAGATTTAGGAAGCTACAAGCCAGGGAATGCCAAGAACTGTTGGCAGCCAGAGAAGCTGGGAGAAAGGCACGGGGCACGTTCCCCCCACAGCCTCCAGAAGGCATGAACCCCATTGAAACCTTGATTTCAGACAGAGAGAGAGTAATATTTTTTGTCTGTGTTAACTCACCAGTCAGTGGTAACTTCTTACAGCAGCTTTAGGAAACTAATACAGGCCTTTAACCTAGACTGCAGGCCTGGGGTGAAAGAGGGTCATCCAACATAAAATGCTTCCCAGTTCAGGAGACGTTTCAGCTGTAGATTGGAGGCCAAGGAGGAGTTAACCAATTTACCGATGGGGAAGAGAATTCCAGGCAGAAAAAATACATGTAAGCGTAGTCCATTTTATTGCCAGAGAAAAAGCCTCCCTAATTCATAACTCTGTAGAAGAAGGGCAAGAGACATGTTACTTACCCAGTTTGTTTCCTTTGGACAAAGTTCTTGCTTCTACTCTGCGGAGTCTACCTGGTCCATAGATTATTGGGGGAGCTGTTGACTCCTCTCACGCCTCCACTTCTATCACACCGGTTTAGGGGACCGTCGGTTTCTCATCTGAATTATTGTAATAGCTTTATAAGTGGTCTGTTTGCTTTTATTGTCGCCTTTTCCACCCCATGGTCTATTTTTCCTCAACACAACAGCCAGAAAGATCCTGTTAAAACCTAAGTGACATTATGTCACTCTGTAGCACAAAACATTCCAACGGCTATTTCATTCAGAGCAAAAAGCCAAAGTCCTTAAGTGTCCTAAAGACGCTAAGAGAAGAGAGGTTCCATGACCTTTCTGCTGCCATCTCCTGTGACTCAGCCCCTGCCTCACCTGGCCTGCTTGCCGTGCCAGAAGGTGCTGGGTAAGGGCCTGTGCCAGCACCTTGGCACTGAGCTGTTCCCTTTGCCCAGAACACTCATCACCCTCCTTGTCTGCCTGATCTGCTCTCTCTCATCCTTTATGTGTCTGTTCAAATGTCAATTTATTAGGCCTTTATGACTACCCTACGTAGGTATTAACCCCTCTCCTAACACTTATCTCCCTTACTCTGCTTTAGTTTTCCCCGTAACACTTACTATTATCTGAATTTTTGTACTTTTGCTTGTTTGCTTGTTTTTCCCCCACTAAAAGGTAAGCATCATAAAATCAGAGACATTGTCCGCTCTGATCATTGTTATATGTTAACTGCCTAGCAGAGTACTCGGTGCATAGTAAGATTTCAACTGCTGGTTTTTGAATGCCTGGATCAACGATTCTTAGATTTTTTTTTTAACTGTGAACTTTATAAAAGAAATGAAAATGTTTGATAGGAATTTCGAAACCCATGCTTTATTTAAAAAAAACAAGTTTCAAGTGTAATATTATAGAAAAGATGACTGAGGCCTGCAGTGGGTTCTGATATTCATTCCATGTTCCTTCTCACTGAAAAAACAAATGAGCAAACAAAAAATTGGGGTTGCCAAGTACTTTTTTTTTTTTTTTAACCTGAACTCCCTTTTTACTTCTTACAATTATCCAAGGAAAGATTATAGTCCTTGAGGCCCAAATGTTATCAAATGGCTTCTGAGGGAGGCTCTGCTTCTCTCCTGTGTATTTTGCAAATGCTGGCTGGGCTGTGAGATGCCCCATCTTGTCTTTCTGTCCCTCTAACCTCGTACTCTGTACCTGTCATTTCCTTGCTGGGATCATAGTACGCTGATCAGAATGAACAGTCTCTGCACACTGTGGGTATAGAGGAGATATTTAAAAATTCCCTGCATGAGCAGATTTCCTTCCAGCTGAGAGTCTGAGCTGGGAGCAGCTCCTCAGCTGGGCAGAAAGTTGGACGCCATGAAAACTCCTTTATAACACCCTCAGGAAATAGTAGCCACAGCATCTTGCTTACCCTCTTCATAGGCAGCATCATGTGGGCTAACCAGATGGATACAAAAGCAAGCTCAGCCTGTGTGGGGAACTGTGCCTGGGGCGGTAAGGCAGCCAGTGAAAGTGGCAAGGGACAAATCTGGAGAGGAAGGCAATGTATCAGGCTCTGTGCCACTTGCTTTCATGTTTATATTGTCATTTAACTTGGAAACAAATTTGATGAAGAGGTATTTATGTCTTCATTTCACAAGTGAGCCCACAGAGGCTCAGAGAAGGCGAGTAATTTAGCCGAAGGTCACACAGCTAGTGATTTAATCCAGGTTTCTCTGATTCCAGGGGCTGTGTTCTTTTTACCTGTACCACGCTGGCTATAAATTAGAAATACGTTTAGAGGGATGTGAGCTTAAATATTTCAAAAGGAACACTGGCTGAAGAATGAGGGCAGCTCATGTTGTAGATGAGATATAGCTAAACATCTAGACCATACAGATAACCAGGCGGTGGTGAAGGCTAGAGGCCCGGTGGGTGTGTATGAACATGAAAGCAGCCATTAATCAGGCAGGCTCGCTTAAGAGGACCCTGGGTTTTGACTTTGAAGGCAGCCAAGGAAAGGTCAAATATATGTTTTGAGTCCACCAGCAAGCAGCACTCTTTGGAATTCCTTTGCATTCTACAACATGATAATTAATAATTCTAACTCTGGATTCATTGGTCGGGACCTTCCAGCATGGAACTGAAAAGCAGTACATTTTCAACAAAATACAAATGTAGCCTGATAGCCCTGTGAATTAGGGTTTCATTTACCCTTGGTTCCCCACATCAGTGTATTTGTCCTCAGATGGGTTTCCCCACTGTGTATATAAGTATGTAACTAATAATAATAATTAAAATCGTTTGAGTACCTGGGACTAAGCATTTGACCTTTATTCCTCATAACAACCATGTAATGAGGAGGGTATTTTTCTTTCAATTTTGTCGTGAGGGAAATAAAGTTCGCTGATATTTCTAGATCAGCCCCAGGTCACACAGCTAGAAAATGGCAGATGTGAGATCAGCAGTCATGGTGCCCATTTCTGAAAGCCTCTCATCTGACAGCCTAGGTGTCTGTCTGTGGTAGGTATTACAGAGTGTGGGTGCAGAGAGCAGTGTTTGCTGCAGGGTCTGATTGCTAAGTTAATTCTTCTTCATTCCTCTATTCTTTTTATGCTTTCATCCTTCTCTCCTCCCTTATTTCTACCTTCTCTTCTTCCCTCCCCACAATCTAAATCCCCAAACTAGTTTTCACCCATTGGGTAAAGTTGGCATCACTTCTCAGATACCTGATGCTGTTTTAGAATCCCAGAGCCTGAAATTCTTTGTCTCTGCTTCCTAATTAACTTTCTCTTGAGCAGGTCATCTACTTCTCTCCTCTCAGTTTTCCCATTTACAGAATGAAGGTACCATTACAAATCACCATTCAAGATTCTTATGAAGCACTTTCTAAAACAAAAGCTTAAAACTCTTTACAAATCTGGGAAACTGTTCAAGTTCCAAGATGGAGGTGGGAAATTGAAGAGCTCTCTTGAGAACTTGGGTCCACCCGAATTACCCAGCTTCTGTCACTGCAGCTGGGATCCGTATCTCACTCAAGATTTAACGTCTAATTCCATGCGGTTATATAAAAATCACATAGTGATTTTTCCTGGGAGAGCTTGCTGGAATTTATTTCTTAAAGTCTCTAGACTGTGACCTCCAGGGGTAATAGATGTGTTGGGCTCCAGTATGGCAGTACAGCAGGGAACCTTCTGACCCTCGCACCCCAGGCTTTCTCCTCAACTGCTTTTCACAGCTAGCACTTGCAGGCTCCCATTTCCTAATGCTCCAGTAAACGCTGAACACCAAATTTTGAATTGCTTTCAGAGTTTTTGTTGCAAAGATGTAATTTGACTGTTGCCCTAGTTTGTACATTGTAGGGAGTCCCGAACTAACTTCCTGAATTTTGCTTTTGGAAATTTGAACACCATCTCTCATTCTGTTCCTCTTCTTGGGTTTTTGTCTTAATCCCGTTCATCATTTTCTTTGTTATTGATTCCAGTGCTCAACAAGCTCTCAAACTCTGCCATCGATTTGTGTACCGGTTAGGGAAGGTAGGCTGTGAAGAGTTTTGATATTTGAAAGAAAATGCTGTACTATATTAATTAACCTGGAGAGAAAGAGATTGACAGATTTAAAAAGAACTAACATTTACCGAGTGCTTACGATGTCAGGGCATTATGTCAAGTACTTTACCTGCACTATCTTACTTAAGCCCGGTAGTATCAGTATGATGTAGGTTCTCTTAGTGACCTAGTTATACAGGTAAGGAGTATGAATGTAAGTTCATTTGTATCTTTTTTTTTCTTTAAATACAAAGCAAAAGTAGACTTACAGACATAGAGAACAAATTTATGTTACCAAAGGGGAAATGGGGGGGGAGGGATAAATTAAGGGTTTGGGATTAACATATACACATTACTATATGTAAAATAGATAAGCAGCAAGGACCTACTGTGTAGCACAGAGAACTACATTCAATATTTTGTAATGACCTGTAAGGGGAAAGAATGTGAAAAAGAATGTATATATATGTATATACATATATATGTATATAGCTGAATCATTTTACACCTGAAACTATCACAACATTGTAAATCAACTATACTTCAATAAAAAAATAAAAATTAGAAAGAAAGTTAGAAAGAAGTTTGATGCTCAAGGAGATGAAGGAACTTTCCAAAAATAATCACAATGGTAATCATTTTGCAATATATAAATGTATCACACCAGCATGTTGTACACTTTAAACTTACACAATGTTGTATGTCAATTATATCTCAGTAAAGCTAGGAAAAGAAATCAACCAGCTAATAAGGGCTGGAACCATGACTGGAACCTAGGTCTCTCTTTCCAGAGTCATGCTCTTAACCGCTCACTGAGCCATAGGTGGTCCTGAAAGACTTACCGAGGCACCCCGGTTGTTTGGGTGATGTGTCAGTGATTGACCCCACCCCCCAGGGGCACCCCCCAGAGGCTGAATGTCCCTCATTCCCAAGTTCTTAGTAATTTCCTGTTGAGTTGTTCTCCCTTTTAGATGATTCTTCCAGTTCTACATTTCAGAGATTTTAAAATCATAAAAATGAATTCATATTCAATATTTTGATTCTGCCTCCCTAAGAAAGAGACCACTCTTGTTCTGAATGAAAGTGAGTTGGGGAAAAATAAGATAATATTGGCAGTCCTAAATCCTTCATAAGACCAGTGGGTATCTGGTGAGACAGGCAGAGCAGAAGTGGCCTGTCTGTGAAGTAGCACACATCCTGCGTTCATGACATCCCAGCTAATCCCCCCCACTCCTCGTTCCTCACAGCCCCTCTTCCAGGCAGCTGAAGCCTCTTTTAGTTCCACTCAGTTGTGCTTCATGCCTCCGTACCTTTGCAGACACTGTTCCTTCCTCCTGACTTTAACACCCTTGGCCCCAAGCTGCCTGATGGTTTATTATTTATTTTTCTGATTCAGCTGAGGCAGCAGCTCTTCTTTGGAGCCATTCTTGACCTTCCAGGCAGAAACAACCCTTTCCTTCTTTCTGCCTCCTTTTGGTTTTGTGTATTGCTAGGATCTGTAAAGCATTATGCGATCCTAGCAATCTGCTCCTTAGGGCCTTTGCACTTGTGGTATCCTCTGCTTGGAGCACTCTTCTGCCTGATAACTGCATGGCTCACTCTTTCTCCTCTTTGGGTCTTTTCTCAAATGCCACTGTCTTAGTGCCTTCCGTGGTTACCCTGTTCAATTACAACCTTCCCCGCTGGCGTACCTCATATCCCCCTGGTCTGCTCTATTTTTGACCATAACACTTGTCATCATCTAATTTGCCATCTCACTGACATGTTTATTTTGTTATTCTGTATCTTCCCGCTAGAATATAAACCCATGTGTTGACATGTTTTTATCTGTCTGTCTGAGCCCTGGTTCTCAGAATAATCCTTGGCACAGAGGGTACTCAATAAGTGTTTATTAATTCCTAAATTAAGGGACTGCCTTCTCTCAACTTTCATCATACTGATATTTTGAGCTGCACGATTCTTTGTTGTGAGGCTGCCCTGTGCACGTAGGATGTTCAGCAGTATCCCTGATTTCTACCCACCAGTAGCATTCCTCCAGCTGTAACAACTAAAAATGTCTCCAGGCATTTCCAAATATCCCCTGCGGGGGATATTGCCCTCAGGGAGAATCCTTGTGTTAGAATCCCAGATCCTGGAAAACAGGGATCATATCTGTTTAGAGTATCTGGTGTCAAGCACACAGTAGATGACTGATAAATTTGTAAAGCTGGAATGATCTGACTTGGTCAAATGTTTATCTCAAATTTCACGATATAGTTAGTTTGTACACAAGACTGTCTTCTCAAACTTTATTTTCTCTATATAATTAAATTACTCTACCAAGAAATATGGGTTCAGTTTCACCAGAGTTCAGGATGATATAGAGGAAGGCAGAGTTGCAATAAACATGACCATGGCCCTTAAGAATCTCATAGTCCAGTTATAGAAACATATATATAGCACCCCCCAAATGCAGAAGGATGCATTATCTCTCCCTTCAAGCTATGCCACTCCTGTCTAGTTCACCTTCTGTAACAGATTTTCTATAAAAGCCTAGTGAGCAAATATTTCAGCTTTGCAGGCCATATGATCTCAGTTGTAACTACATCCATAGAAAATAACACTTGTAGACATTTTCTTATCTTTTCAGTCTTTCTAGAGCTAAAACCAACATCTCAATGTGAAGATTTCAAGGTTAATCTAAAAGTGACTCTATGCCCACATCCTATCACAAAATGCTATGGACTAGAAAAATGTGGCTATCACCAAGAATGTATGAAACAAGTACATGGTTTAAACCGCAGTTTTAGTGGGTTGGGAAAGCAAGTCGTTGATTCATAGCTGCATTTATAAATTACGTACAACAGAATATAATACAATACCATACATGGAAGGCAGTACAGTACAGTATAATGCAAGGCAATATGATAGAAAATACCAGAACGCATTACACGTACTAAGAGTACATTTTATATTTCTGGTTGTCTGTGTGTGTACGTATGGGGTTTCTGATGTAAAACTTATTGCGAACTATTTAGTGTAATAAAAAAGATCAGCAAAGCACTGTTTTAAACCAACTAGAATAATGGATAGAAAAATGGAAAAGTCTATATGCAGATACCCAGGCAAGACACTATTGTACCTTAAGGTAGGTAACAAATCTGGAAAGGGGATGAGAGATGGCATGATGGGGAGGATGGCTCACAGATTGTAAAACGCCCCTGCTTCCCCACATGGCTTACTGTGTTCTGTTCTAATGTTCAATCTCTAACCTTGATGTGAGCTATCAGCACCTGTTCATTTTCTTCATTTATTTGTTACCTTTCTGCAGGACAAAACCATGACCTGAACTGTCTTTTCCTGTGCTTCTCTACCTGGCAAAAATCCCATTCCTTCTTCCAGGCCCAGCTCAAATGCCAGCTCTGTTGCAAAGCTTTGCCCAGGTGCACCAGGCACAGTTAATCACGTTCTTCTCCACGTTCTCTCAGTACTTTATTTGTACTGCTACAGGGGCACAGATCACATTTGAATGTGCTTGGTTTTATATGTGCCATTCTCTGCTACTCGATCGTGAGCTTCTTGGGCATGGAGGCAATTTTCATGTCTCCTTTTAGACTTCTCAGCACTCAGCACATTATCTATGTTCTATTATGTTCTGAACAAGGTGAGGAATAAACCACAAAGCAGACATGGTGGAGGGGGGTGATCTCACCTTTATTATTGACAAGGCTGGATTGGAGAACAGGAGTTTAAGTCTGTAAGTCAAGCTGGTTTGCTAAGAATAAACACAGAATAAGACCAGCTTACCCACTGAATCCCAGGGAGAAAGGCATCATCAGGGAAGTAAGGAAAATTGATACCATTTGAAGGCATCTCACTCCCAAGAGAGAAGCGAGGTAGGCATGGAGTTTTACTGAGCGTGACCAGATGTTAAATATTTTCTCCCCCCTTTGGAATTTAGGTGCATATAGTCAAATTAATTATAATCTTTGGTTTATGACACCTTGTAACCATTGGTCCATGGTGGCCAGCTTTTATTTATTTTGATATCTTGATAGTTATTTTTAATAATGAAATTCACACCTACTAACTCACCATCCAAAATAAAACTAGAAATGTAAATATTACTCACTCCTAATGATAGTTTTTCTCAGCCCATTCTCCTGTTTCTCCCACCCAAGGGACATCATCCTGATATATATTGTTTCCAAATTTACCAATACAATAAATCTCTCTACCTCCCCAGGGACAGAATGAGCAAAGCTGGCAAAGAGAGGGCAGAAATGAGCTTAAGGAAAATGCTTTCTCAAGGAAACCAGGAGGGAGGGAAAAGGGTTTACTTCTACCAGATGGTGTTGATATGTTTCCTTATTTTTTCAGAATACAGGGTGTCCCTAGAAACTAAATATAGGCCAGTTATACTTTAAGAGTATCATACCAAGTGTTTAGAACTTGGAGGGCTATTACTTTTTTTATTAGTGTAAAACTATTTTTGTCAAATTGAGCACATGGTGATAATACTAGGCATCCACAAACCTGGCGTCCGCAAACCCAGTTTCTCATTCTGTTCCCCGTAAAGTCCAAGTTTTGTTTCACATGCTAAGAATTTTTTAAATATAAAAGTAGTCTTTCTTTGGATAAACTCCCTCAGTTTTGAATTTTTTAATTTATTTTATTGCGCAGCAGGAAGAGTCCTTTCAAAAATAGAATCATACCATTTTAGAGTTGATCTGATCCAATATCTCCCCCAGGGTAGCAGTTAATAACAAATGCCATTATAATGACAGATTCAAGTTTGTAATCTCATTGAATATCTGCGGTCTACAAGCCATACTTTGGAATCTAGAAAGTGGTCGACAAAGGAGTGACACACCCATGGTGCCTGAGTTCTTCTGAGTTTGCAAAAGAGCTATGATTCCAAGTCCCATGGCAAACCACATGATACTGCTGGGGTCACCAAGTCAACGAAGGAGGGACAATTAGCCCTTACTAAAGAATAAGTACCATAGCATAGGGATCTTTCACCGCTGCATCTCCAGAATCTAGATGAGGAACTGGTGCGTTATAGTACTGGTATTTGGAAAAGCAAAGGCCTGGTGGTAAGTTAAGACAGTCACATCCAGTTTTAAGCTTATTCCACTTGCAGTGCCCTGTGCTGGGTGGTTTACGTTGGTAGTTTAATTTAACCTGCACAGCATGGTGTTTTCATTATTATCATTATTGCTTTGCTCTTGAGAAAACTGAGGTCCAGAGGAGTGAAATTATTTGCTTAGGTCACACAGCTAATAAATACAGAGCAAGGATTTGGACCATGTGGTTTCTACCATCCTGTCTTCTCATAAGCTAGAAAGAGGTATAGAAGGTGACCTGGCTTCTTGTTCTGGTTATGCCATCAACTAAGTCATGTCGTGCAAATTATAGGTCCTGTGAGTACCAGAAGAAATGCTAGGTTCATAGTTGATCCAGAAGGGCCTATCCAGATATAAATAATGTGTGCACAATTTTTAGACTAGGATCCAATAGTGTGTTTTGATGTTTTATGAGGTTTCAAAGAAAACTCGCACTGATCTTGATTTCTCCAGAGTAGCTTAAGTTTTGGATGACATGCTCCTTTTTAATTTGCTTTTGTGTTTTTTTTGAAATTTTTGGCATATTACCTAAGGTTCAAGTAGGCAGTGAATTTCTTTATTCCAGATAAGTTCCAATAGAAGCAGTATGTGCAATTGGGTGAAATGTGACTTAAAATGGACAGAAATGGAGTTTAAGTAATAGGTGCATGAAGTTGCACAACTCCCTACACCCCTTCTTCAATGCAGTGTGTGAAATTTGGGAGATATTGTTTTCTTCCAATTTGTAGTCAGTTCCCTTAGCCCTTATGAGACTATTCAAAAAGGGAATAAACCTGCCTATGTGAATACCAGATTGCAGGGGAATCTGCACTGTATCTTATAAAGAGGAGGTAAGACTTTGAAGCCAAACAAGTCTTTGTTTGAATTGGCTCTGCTGCTTATCATCTGTGCAGCTTACAGAGGGCACTTGATTTCTGAGTCCCCATTTCACCATTTTTATTTGGAAACAGTAACACCTATCTGATATTTGATGATAAGGGCTACTACTACTCTTTTGAGAAACTAAATCAAGCACAAAGAACAAGGGTTGTGGGCTTCCCTGGTGGCGCAGTGGTTGAGGGTCCGCCTAACGATGCAGGGGATGCGGGTTCGTGCCCCCGTCCGGGAAGATCCCACATGCCGCGGAGCAGCTGGGCCCGTGAGCCATGGCCGCTGAGCCTGTGCGTCCGGAGCCTGTGCTCCGCAACAGGAGAGGCCACAACAGTGAGAGGCCCGCGTACCGCAAAAAAAAAAAAAAAAAAAAAAAAAGAACAAGCGTTGCCTTAAACCCATCTTGGTGAAGCTGAACACCTTATAGGATGGGTTTATGTTGTCTGTGTATTAGACAATTTGTACAAGTTTCACAGTCATAACCAATTAATTTTATTTACAAAATACTTAACACTATGTGCCAAACACTATTTTAAGTCCCTTACAAATATTGACTCATTTTATCCTTATGGCATCCTATTTATTCTATCTGCACATTCTTAGAACATCACAAACATATGCTTTCTTCACAAAATCTGTTATCATTTCTGTTTAAGAGGTGAGTAAGTCAAGAGCACACGTGTATTATAAAACAACACCAAGTCTCCTAACCATGTCTGCTGATGTGTGTGTGTGCGCGCACGCGGGCACATGTGTGTACACAGATCTGGATCAAGTGCTGTTTGTGCCACAGAGAAACCCAGACTGAGCTTCCTGCTTCCAAGCCCCTGCCTTCTTTGGGTGCCACTTGAAACTTTTCTTTACCAGATTTGCATCTGTCATTCTTAGCTTGCAAAAAATTTTTCTTGTTCTGTTGTTAACTTCAATGCAGAGCTCTACTCTAAAAACCTAACTTGAAATGTTTGTCACCAGAGCCCACAATGTGTGATTTGGGGGACAAGAGGTTTCATATACATTTGTATACATATATTTATATGCATTTGGTTTCTGATGAACATACCAAGGTAGATATTGTCTAAAGCTTTTTTTTCTTAGTCTCAGGGTACTGAGATGCTGGAAATAGGAAATGGTATTCGAATACCAAGATACACACTATATATCTTCTGGCAGAAACAGAGGACCTCACAATTAATTGCTCAACTACAGAATGTTAAATCATCCAAGGGACATCAAGTGATGTGGAAAATGACAATATTGTGAGAAGTTCTATTTACTTGAACTAGCATTCAGCTATCTAAAGACATAATGGAGCTTTTTAAAGTTAGACCCATATTATTTATGTGATAATGCCAAAACATAACCATGACATTTTTCCAGGGTGACATTTTCCAACTGCAATTAAAAATCAAAACATTTGCTCACCGAGCTCTCATGTGAATAAAAGAAATCCCGTGTTAACAAGTTGCAGTCATCTTCATTAATGAGAAATTTTGCAGGTTAAGAACACAAAATTATTGGTTATCCAGCAGGGTTTGACAATAACTTATTCAGATGGAACTCTTGCACAGTTGTGAGAACAAGTGTTTTCCTGTCAGAACAACCTGCAGAATACAGACTAATTCATTCAGCAAATATTTTTTGAGCATCTACTGTGGCCTCAGATTCTGAGACTATGGTGCCACGGGGAGCAAAAATAATCACAGTACTTGCCATGATAGGTCTTGTAGTCCAGTGGATGGAAGAGGAGATGGTAATCAATTATGCATAAATGAACATTTATATTTAAAACTGCTAAGGAAAGGGGCATGGAAATATGCTCTGCTAGTGTGTAATAAGGGGAACTAATCTAAGGCTAGCAGGGTAGTGCGGAGATGGCCTTAGGATGACTTTGCGATGTTTGTCAAAAAGCTTTATCAAGTCTATACCCCTTGAAATAGGATTTGTACATGGAGGCACTTTCCCTGAAGGAATAATTTGAGATGTGTTAAACATTTTGTCTATAAGGACAAGGCATTGTTTTTATTATAGAAATGTTGGAAACATCTTAAATATTCAAAAGTAAGCACTTAGTTAAATTTATTATGTCCTTCAAAATTGTTTTGACTACCGAAAATCTTCAAAAAAATGTAAAAATATTTTTATTGTAATAAAAATGCTTAGTAAGAAAGAGTATCTACAAAAGAGTATTTTAAATGCCTTTGCCTTTATCCTAACCCTGTCCTTTCTAGCTCCTCAAATGATTCTTTGATTTCAAATATATCAATAATCATGCTAATAGCAACTGTAAGAGCTCTTCATACCAGCTACCATTTAGCACCAAATACTTTATATCCATTATTTCAATTGATCTGATGTAAACCAGTGAAATAGGTATTATTTCATTTATTTCTTTTTGTATACCGTGACTTTTAAATATGTCAACATAGATATGTATTCCCTGTGCAACAATGAAAGAATTGTTTCAATGCCCATGCTATCTACCATGAATTTCCTTATTGCCATTCTATCTAAGAGAAATCCCTTATCTTTTTGTGACAGCATTCTGTGAAGAGGGCTGCAGATATGGTGGAACATGTGTGGCTCCTAACAAATGTGTCTGTCCTCCTGGATTCACAGGAAGCCGCTGCGAGAAAGGTAACCTCATCTGGTGTGTGTCTCTGTGTGTGTGTGTGTGTGTGTGTGTGTGTTGGGGTTGGGGGGAGAGAGAGAGACTAGGCTTCAGAGAGAATGGAGGCTCTTCCTCTGGAGCTATAGTACTGCGGGTTGACTTAATACATTATGTCTTGATGGTGGATGTGGCTCTCCTAAAGTTGGGTACCTTTTGATGACTGTGTAATAGGCATCCTCCTTCTGAAAACAGAGCTTCATTTGCCCTCCCTCCAGCGTCTCTAATTTAGCAAGGTCGAGTCTTTTCTCTGCCTCCGTTTGCAGTGTGCATTTTTAGTGCTAATTAGAGATAAAGGCTGACAAACTGACCAGCTCCACTTAATCCTCTATTGGGTAGCGTCACAGGCAACCACTGGAGTTCTAGCAATCTGCAGCACCCACGGAATCTAAATGAGAACCACATGCTCCTTGTGTAAAAGCACATTAAATAACCCCAGCAGCAGGTTTATTGGTGTGCTTGGGATTTTATTATAATATTGGTTTACTAGGAACATTATCATTCATGGACCTGATAATATAAGCCAATTAGTATTGGTAAGATTCCATTATGTACAGCTGTCTATTTGCAGTAAATGTAGTGTTTACACTGGGCACTATTTAGTGAAATCTAGCTCTTTTATTAATTGGAGAAGTCCTCCTACCTGTGTGTAAATGAAATCGACATTCAGTGCCAAAGTGGCAGTGTATGTATCAGTGCAAACAAGAGGTTTATGCCATGTGAAACTGAGTATTTCATTGTATTTTCCCATGAGCTTCATTAGGTTAAAATCACTGTGTTATGTGTTTCTGAGTCTGGAATGTCACACTGGACACTTCTCATAGTAGAGCATAGCACGATGGCAATATGGTGCTATAGTCCTTATCCCTATTATTAGATGAGGGGGAGTATGTTTTCATCTAATGCCAAAGATCTAAGCAAAGCTCTTGCTTCCTTGCCTTCATGTTAAAGGTTTCTGAATTTAAATAATAATTTTTTTTTTTTTTTTTTTTTTTTGCGGTACGTGGGCCTCTCACCGCTGTGGCCTCTCCCGTTGCGGAGCACAGGCTCCGGACGTGCAGGCTCAGCGGCCATGGCTCACGGGCCCAGCCGCTCCGCGGCATGTGGGATCCTCCCGGACCGGGGCACGAACCCGTGTCCCCTGTATCGGCAGGCGGGCTCTCAACCACTGCGCCACCAGGGAAGCCCTAAATAATAAATTTTTTAAATGAGCCTGTTTATTATACCCCAACTCGTTTGACATATTACATTGCACTGCCTGTGTATTTATAAGGCAGCCTGATCCTTTTAAGAACATGTCAGAATTTAACTACATAAATTATTCAACAAGGAAATCAACAATGAGCATCATTGTTTCCATATTTTGTGATATTATCAACAAATCAGGTCACATTTGTTAAATAATAATTACTTGGTTTGTCTTTAAAAAAAAGACATATAGAGCCAAGTTCCGCCTCCGAGCAGCATGAGAGAATTATCACATGGAACTGAAGGATTCTTGTCAAAAGCAAAGTCACTTAGCACACATAACCATATTGCAGTGCATTTGATTTTAATTCGGTTTTCTAAAATGAAAAAAAAAAATCTAAAGGTTTCTCAGTATTTCCTCCAAAACTGCTATGTTTCCCTAAAATTAGAATACAGGAATTAATGGAGACAGAATGGTGATGATGGTAATGCTGATGGTGAGGGATTCTGATATTACTAATGATATACCATTTGTCATGTACTAATTATGCATGAGACCTTTTAAATGATCATTTTAATATTAAGAACAAACAAAAGAGATAGATATTATTACGCTCATTTTATAGATGGCAGACTAAAGCTTGGGTAGATTAAGTAACTTAAGCAATGCTACAGAGCCCGTATTAGAACTGAGAATAAAACTCAACTTGTATTCCACAAACTACATTTTAAACCCTTGCATGTGTTTCAAAGGGATAATGATGAACTTCCTGTAAAATCTGGGCTCCTGGTGAATCAGAATATCTGGGGGAGGGTCCATGAGCCTGCACTTTCACCAAGCACCTCGGGTTGCTTGTTATAAACCAGTCATTTTTATATTGTCATAGTGATATTTAACCAGAGTATCTACTGTAAAGTTCTTATTCTTTTTGCATCATAAAGCATTGGAGGAGAGCATTGATCTTAGACCAGGGCCTGAGTCGGTGGCAGCCCAGGAAGAATCAGTTACGGTTTCTGATGGCTTGCTGATTTGACCTCTCTCCTTTGCTCTGCTCAATAAGTGGCTGATTGAATCGGTGCTTACATTCTGGTCCATAACGTGGAACAGGAAAAAGCGAGATAAAGGAGAAAATCAAGACCAGAGGCAAAAGTAAGACAGACATTGGCAGGTTATTGGTTCCTAGATAAATATTAAAGTTGAGATTGAGAATTACTTACTCTTGAAAACTTATACAGTTGCTATAAGGTAAAAAAAAAAAAAAAAAAAAAAAATAAGGTTTCTCTGTATGTGATGTTGTCCTCCATTTGTAGCAAAACGATTCCATTTAATATTGGCCAATATTCTAGTTCTATGAGATTTTTTTATGGATAGCGTAAAGTACATGTTTTTCCAATCACTTGTGTGCAAGGGATCTAGGTGAATTATAGGACAAATACTAAAAACCTGTTCCATATCTTGTCAGAATTATTTTGTGGTGCTCACTGTCAGCAATAAACATTAAATAATTCCACTTGACATTGAATAGTGATGCTAGATACCTTGAGACACAAGGTGCAAAGGGGAAATACAAATGCATTGTGAATGTCTAATGGCATGGTTACATTAAATGTCATATTTGGTTTGTTTTAATTTTAGGGCTAATTAAATGGTCCCATTTGAGCTATATAGAATCCACTTACATTTAGTTTTAAAAATGTTTCCTTTGCCCCCGCCCCCCGCCCCCCGTCCCCCGTTACTGGTTTTATTCATTGCTTGTGATAGCCTTTCAGAATTCAAGTATATTCAGCTAAATCACTGAAAAAGAAAATGCCTATCTGAAACATAATGAAGTTGAAAATTCCACTCACGTTTGATGTGTAACACAGAGATGAACAACTCTGCATTTATTTTATATTGATAAGATTTTAGTAAATGTACACTTTTCATAACCCCACTCAAGATAAGCAAACATTTTACCTCCCTTGGTTTCTGGACGACGTATTACGTTAGCTCTTCTCTTACCCTTTGTTCCTTCTCTGTGCCCTTAGCTTTGATTCGGTTTCACATCTAACATGGAGATGTGTAAAGAGAGAGATGAGTGAAGAGCCAGTAAGAAGAGTAGTTGTGTTACTCTTAGGATAGAAAAGGTCCGCCAGTGAAATCTCTTTGTAATCCTAGAGAGCTAAAAGGATATCATGCCACACTGACGTAAAGGAGCCAAATACAAAACAAAATGAAACAATACGATTCGTCCTAGAGACTTTTCAAATATAAAATCAAAGAGTTACACTAAATCCAGAGGTATGTTACTTACCATAAAATAGCATAGGATCATCCTCTAAGAAGTGAATGTTTTCTACTTAGCATTAAGCAAATTTGCAAGCAACAAGTAGAGATTAAATATAAGGTAGCAAGCTTGTCTAATGAAGGGTTTCTTAACCTTGACACTATTCACATTTTGGACAGATAATTCTTCATTGCAGAGGGCTGTCCTGTGCACTGTAGGATATTTGCAGCATTTTAAGCAGGCTTTTAAAAATTTATATATCTATATGTCTAATATTAAAATATAAAATATTTATATAAATATTTATATTTCTAAATATAAATATAAGCATTTTTTAGGAGACAGAAAATCATTTTTAAAGCATCTCTTCAGGAGTTCTAGAAGTACTTTGGGTTTACTGTAATTAGAAAATTCTTTTTTTTGCTAAAGTATAGTTGACTTAACAATATTATATTAGCTTCAGGTGTGCAACCTAGTAGTTTGACATATTTATAGACTATACTCCATACAAAGTTATTATAAAATATTGACTCTATTCCCTGTGTTGTACGTTATGTTTTTGTAACTTATTTATTTTATATCTAGTGGTTTGTACCTCTAAACCCCCTTCACCTATCTTGCCCCTCCCCCAGCCCTCTCCCCTTGGGGAACCACTAGTTTGTTCTCTGTACCTGTGAGTCTGTTTCTATTTCTGGGTAATCAATAAATAGCAAAAAAGTTGAACAGTATTGTGCATTCACAGTATAATTTCTAGTTATTTTTTTCTATTTTGCTTATCCGAAATTTCTAATTTCTCTACAATAAATATAAATTATATTTGTAATAAGAAATGATTTTTTAAAAGCTTAACATAAAGAGAATTTAAAATTCATGAAAAGAACTTCATTTTTCTCAATGACTGGGGGCCTTTTAACCTTTCCTAAAGGGAAACGACTTTTTGCAGGATAATTTATTCTCTTTTTTTCCCTGTGCTTCAAGACGTTGTAGATATATAGGCAGAGGGTAGTAGTTTACCCTGAGTATATTGTCCATCCACCAAGTAAAAAGAATGGTCAGAAGAAAGAACTTGTCTATTTTTCCAAATTTTAAATCTTGCCCCAATTTTGATGGAGCTCTACCAGTGTTCTATTTGCTACTGCTCTGCTCACCTCTGTCATGGAGAAGATTTTTGTACGAGTCTTTACAAGGGTGGATAGTAGCTCCATTATCTAAGTGGAGAAGAGGATATTTCCTTGCCAGGTATAACAGGACTCTGGGGAGGGCATTTGGGAGGAGAATTAGTGCAAATTCACAGCAGTTAGGAGAGTTATTTAACTTTTCTTAGCACGAGCGTTCTCAGGCTGTCTGACACATGGCGCATGCTCAGTAAATAGCAGCTTCTGTTATTAATGTTGCTGCTATTGTTGTGTAGCTAACAGGTGCCCAGGAAAGAGTAAGCAGGATTTTTGTGGCATCATACAAAAGGGAAGTACTAGGAGTTGAGTTTTCTCTGAGTTGCCCATCCAGTTGAACCCACCAAAAAAGGAGAGATGCAGATCCTCTTAAAAATTTCATTGAAGTCAGATGAGTATAAATTTGTTTGAGGAACTATTCCTTGCACTGGTTCTTTCCAGAAATAGAGAATGGCAGAGGATAGGCATTGCGCCGGAGAATGGGAGGAGCCCAAACCCACCAGCACTGAGATCATTCATGTTTAAAGCAGCTCAGCCTTGGGTTCAGCTGCTGAACCTATAGTATCTCGTTCCCCTCCTCTTCTCAATTCCACCCGCTCAACTTTATTTTTTTCAGCCGTGATAGAGAAATGGAACTAAAGATGTGACACGCTTCTCAGTGGCTCCAAAATGGAGTTGTCACTGAACTCTCAGACCTCTTTGGAGCAATTTCAAAACCCTGTCCATGGTCCTGCCAGGCTCACCATTTTGCCAGGTTTCAGACATCTGGAAAAATACCTGAAACCATTTTTCATTCTCATCTCCTTGGTACAGAGCAAGTTTTCAAGTCATCTCAATATAATTGTAGGGAGCTATGCCTTCTGTTCACAAACAGCGATTTGGACTATAAAGATGCAGCCTGGGATAGTGTAAAGACTTCTAGACGGAAGGACAGAGGCCTGTGTTCTGCTACTCGATCTGACATGAATTACGTAGCCTCTGTGAAGTGAAACTTCCGCCCACTACCCATGGATTATGAGTCCCAACCTTTTGCATTTGTTATTTCTTGTGAGGCAACTAGTCCCACCCTAGGGAACATATATGAGGATGTGTATAAGTGTTACTCAGCCAGTCAGTAGTGGAGTTGTGGTTGTAACCCATGCATGACTGAATCCAAATTTTACACACTTTCCAATAACCTGTTGCCTCTAGCTCGTATTACCTGTGTTCAAGGGCAATTAAATCTAACAGATTACATGCAAGGCTAAATACCTTATGTTCTTCTGTGGGTAATAAACCGTACTCTCCTACTTGATGATGGGCATTGATTTATATATTCCTTTCAACATCTTTGTTGCACCTAAGGTGAGAAGAGAATAAACAAAATAGGAGTAAGAACACACCCTCTGACGTCATTCTAGGTCAGTCTCGGTTGGGTTCCACTATTTACCAGAATCGATGAGATTAGATCAGATATACATAATGTTTCTAAGCTTCAGTTCGCCACTAAAAAAGGGATATCAGTATTACTTATTGCATATTATTATTGTAAGGTTATATGAAATAGTCTGTTTAAGGCATTTGGTAGAGTCCCTGCCGCAGTCTGAGAAGTCTGCACTGAGGAGATGTGGACACTTTCTCTTTTCCTCTTTCAGTATCGTATTTTAAAATTCATAGGTGTCAGGAATCTTATCCTGGGTGAGATAATCTCGTGGGAAAGAGGATAAGGTCTCACGTAACCAGTACAGTGGGTTTCTAGTGTTGAGGCCCTCTGGACGAGCGATGCGCAGTTGCTGGTTCTTCCTTGGTGAGTTGTTTTGGTAAGGGCCTTTGATCACGAATTACTTCCAAACGAAGTTCCCTTGACATGACGATCCTTTGATCTTCTGTAGCTCTGAGCTTGTGAAAGGCCACTTCTCTGTTGTGGCTCCTTTGCTCTGCAAGATTAACATAAGATTAGGGTGACGCTCTGATGCTCTTCTGTAGGATTCCAATAAAGCAGACACTTTCCCCCTCCTTCAGTCCAAGCGCAGCCCTCTCTTAATGTGGTCTTTTTTTTTTTTCCTCTGCTATGTGACCGAGGCAGTGCCAGACCCAGGCATTAACTTTTAGGCTCTTAGGGTACAAGTCAAATATAATTTGCTTTGTCCCTAACCATCCAGGGGACATTTCTAGATATGCTTGAAGACTGTCACCCTGGGATGAGTTGAGAGAGGATGTTCTTCCCCCTCTTTCCTGCAAAAAGAAAAGAAAGGGTGACCTGGAACTGGAAGCATGCCAAATCTCTCTCTCTAACCAAGTTCTCACTTTTGGCCTCATCACCATCCCTTGCTAAATTTCTAGGTCTTTGTTTACAGAGCCGGAAGGTGGTTAATGGTTAATGTAAGAAGATGGTTAATGGTTAATGGAGGCATTGCTGATTTTTGAAAGTATTATAAAGGTAGTCTAGCATACAGCTTTGAAACATAGCATTATTATGTATCAGAACTCTAACATAGGAAAAGTCCAGTTTTAATATGCTATTATGTTTGAATTCAACAAATATTTGGTAAATGAATAAATGAGCATACACAAGGACCCTAAATTTCACATGGTCCAGTCTTTTCATTTTATAGATCACAAGTTGTAATGGCTCCAGTTGAAATCTAATTTAAAAGACACCAAAGTAAAAATGTATTATACTGGGGATGGAGGAGAGAAAGGCCATTAATAAGAATGCCATTAATAAGAATAGTATAGTATAGAAATTTTGTGTATTTCCAGTAGCTTTCTCAGCACACTTTCCAGAAGCAAAGTAAAGGGCACCAATCTTTTTAATGGATTGGCATTCCTCATCAAATACATGAAAGCTATTAGGGATTACCTAGTCTAGTTAGTAATGCAGAAAATAATTCCTGACTATTTAGATGACAAACGGTTCTTCCTCCCCCGCCCAGGCAAGCTCGTACTATTGAACTGTGAAAGTCAGGAGTTTGGTTCATAGGCTCATTTTTAATCCTCTGCCCTGGGAAATACAAACACCCTTGTAACTTGAAGCACAATGGCTGAACAGAAAGGAAATCCAGGCTTCTGTAAAAATAGGACCGACTGGAGCCCAGAAATTACAAATGTTCCCTGGTAACTAGTATCCAAGAATTCTTTCGATCCAAGTATATTTAATGCACTGTAGATCATGTGGAAAAAGCCTAATTGAAGCCAATAGCTTGGCCGAAAAAGAATGTAAACTCTTGCAATTTGCATCACTCTCTCCTAATAGGATCCACTGATTAGAAAAGGTAAGTTGCCCGAAGATGTTCGCTTGGGTCCAAAATATGATGAATCAAATAGCAATATCTATGCATTCATTTTGGTGATGGTTGAAAAGATAAGAAGTTTCAGGCTTGGTGGGCTAATGTGGTTTTAAGGCATTCTCCAGTTTAATAGAGACCTTGAAGTTATCTGTGGGAGGCAACAATTTTAGCCAAGAAGATTGAGTCCATAAGGGGAGATTCTGGAAGATTATTTTATTAATCTTGCTAAGAAAACCTTTCAGTACCTCCTCAGTGCTTACAACATAAAGTCCATCTTCCATAGCGTGATATCTAATGACCTCCCTGATTGGACCTCTGCCTACCTCTCCAGCTTTATCTCCTCCTTCTCCTCCACATACATCTTAAATCCCAGCCCATTCTAAACTACTCTGGTCACTGAAATGCACCTTATTTTTTCAAATCTCGGAGCTTTTGCCTGTAATGTTCTCTCTGCCTGTAACACACATACAGGCTTACATGTTGATCGCCAATATCTGATATTAATTAAAATACAAGCGTACCTCGGAGATACTGCAGGTTCAGTTCCCGACCACTGCAATGAAGTGATAATCACGATAAAGCAAGTCACACAAATTTTTTGGTTTTTTGCGTATAGAAGTTATGTTTACACTATACTGTAGTCTTTTAGTATGCAGTAGGATTATGTCTCAATAAAACACTGTACGTACCTTAATTAAAAAATACTTATTACTCAAAAATGCTATCATCTGAGCCTTCAGTGAGTTGTAGTAGTAACATCAAAAATCACTGCATTAGCACATTATAAATCAACTATACTTCAATTAAAAAAAAAATTAAAGGAAAAAAAATCACTGATCGCAGATCACTGTAACAAATGTAACAGTAATGAAACAGTTTGAAATATTGTGAGAATTACCAAAATGTGGCACAGAGACAGGAAGTGAGCAAATGCTGTTGGAAGAAAGGTCCCGCTAGACTTGCTTGACACAAGGTTGCCACAAACCCTCAATTTGTAAAGAACACAATGTCTTCCAAGCACAATAAAGCAAAGCACAATATAACAAGGTGTGCCTATAATGGAAAAGATTGGTTATTGAGGGTCTCTAATTATCTAGAATCCTCATGATCTGCTCCCTCTCAAAATATTCCTCCCACCGTCTTCCCCATTCCAGTTGATGATGAAATCTACCCTTTCCCATTCTCTGGATCAAGACCTTGAAATTGTCTTTGACTTCCTTCTTTTGCACAGCACATCCAAATCCTTGCTCTGCCTTTAAGATATATTTGGAACCCAAACATTGTATAATCTCCACCACTACCACTCCTGTGCATGACATCATCATCTTTAATCTAGGTTATGGCCAAAGCTTCCTAACTCATCTCCCATCCACTGTTGTACAGCTATCATCTCTTCTTAGCATGGTAGTCAAGGGGACATTGCTAAAAAATAGGTGAGATGGAGACACTGCTCTGCTCCAAACCCTCCATGGCTCTCCATTTTCACTCAATAAAAGTCAAAGTCGTTACAGTGGTCAAGACTCTTCATGCTCTGAGCCCCACTCCCTATTCCTTCTCTGTCCTCACTGTTCACTGTGCTCCCCCTCACTTGAATACCTTGTTTTCCAGTCATGTTTTCCTTACTGTTTGGTTGCTTGGAATGTTCTTCCCCCAGATATTTTCATGGTCAGCTCCCTCATGTCATTTAGGTTTCTGCTCAAGTGTTACCTCCTCAGGAAGACCTTCACCCCTAACTAAAATAACATATCTCTTCCTGCTTGTCACTCTTTTATGGTCATCAGAGCCCGTATCACTCTCTGATATGATAATGTTGTTTTGTCTGGTCCAACTGCCCAGCCAGAATATAAACTCCATGAGGGCAAGAGTTGTTTTATCTTATTGTCACTGTGTTTCCAGGGACCAGGGCAACACCTGGCACATAGCAGCTGCCCAAAACATTTGTTGAATAAATAGATTCTTTAACAAGAATCTCTTTAAGTTTTTGTGTTAGTCTCCAAAGCCATGATACTGTCATCATGACATATCTTGGGAAGAATGAGAAAATTATTGTTGTCAATCACACACTTTCATCCCTGGTATTTTTAGATCATATGTAATCAGAGTTATCCTTGATGTTTTCTTCTCCCTCACATTCCCATTCGATCAGTCACCACAATCTATTTTTTCTCCATCCTACTGCCTAGTCTAAACCACTGTCATTTGGGTTTTGCTTGGAATGATAGCAAAAGGCAGATCTCCAGGTCCCAAGTCCTGCTCTTTCCTCACACAAAAAACGGTTCTTTCTGCTGAATTGCAGCCAACATAATCCCTATAAAATGCAAATGCAATCAAATCATTTTCCTGCTAAAAAACCTGAAATGGTTTCCAGTGCCCTCCAACCTGGACTCTCTCTGAGTCCCTTCCCCATTTCAAGTTACAATCAATAACTTGAATTTTTCCCAAACTGAACTTTTTTACATTTTCTCAAAGCAATGATCTTCTTTTCTTTTTTTTTTTAACATCTTTATTGGAGTATAATTGGTTTACAATGTTGTGTTCGTTTCTGCTTTATAACAAAGTGAATCAGCTATACATATATCTCCATATCTCTTCCCTCTTGCGTCTCCCTCCCTCCCACCCTCCCTATCTCACCCCTCTAGGTGGTCACAAAGCACTGAGCTGATCTCCCTGTGCTATACAGCCGAAGCAATGATCTTCTTACTGCAGGTCTCCACCCAGGGTATTTGCTCTACCTGGAACTCTTTGCTTCTCTTTCCTCACCTTCCTTCTTCCTCCCACCGTATCCAGCCCCCATCTTCCCTTGTTACCTTACTTAGATTTTAACTTAAGCTTTTCTTCAAAAATATTTTTCAGACTTCCTAGTTAACGGTAAGTCCCTTCCTGTGTGCTCTGTATCAACTTGGTTTTCCCTTTCATAAAATGGATTACATTTAATAGCATGTTTACTAATTTTCTCTCCCCTTTCTTCCTACCACCCATCCCTGTAGCATAGCCAGCATATATGTTTAACTTCTCTTGCCCCACGCAAAAAAACCCTATAAAACATTAACTTGATTCAGCAACTATTAACCCACAGTGTCTCCAAACCAAAATGGCCTATGTCCTAACCACTTTTCTTCCATCCCTTTCCTGGTCCTATTCTTCCCACTTCAAGGTGTTAATGACAAAGAATATAAATTAGATCATATGGGATCTGTATAACATGTTTCTGGATGAAAGAAGCATTAGCATCTATGAAGAAAACATTAATAGACATAAACTAGATGGTTCATTTCAGGAGGAGAAGCAAGTCCTTCCTTCCTCCCATAGACAAGCCCCAGCCTGTCTTAACATACCCCTGACCCAGGTAAGCCTGCCCAGATATGGCCCCTCCCTGGTTCTTAAATTGGCACGTAGTCCTGTTTGGATTGGACCACTTGATTAGAAAAGTCAAAGAACTGCGAACTGCACTTTTAAGCCCTTTTTGATTTACTGTCAGCAAGTTATTATGGTGCTCTTCTTTCAATAAATGATCTCAAATACCCAATGGCAAGCTTTAACTTTTCCAGCTACTTGGTCTCCAGTTATGTGGAAATACCATGGTCACTTACGCATTCCCCACTAACTCCATGGATTAGCATTTTAGACATGCTTACATTTTTTTCTCTACATATTTTTCTCAGTGTCTCTTGCAGTAGTTATACTTCTCCAATCTCTAAGATTTTAGTCAGAATGATGAACGCACTGTTTAACCTGCATAGCTATTATTTAATGCTTAGGCTGGACCTTAATTGAGGCTAGAACTTGTGCTGAGTGCTTGACATATATTATAGTATGTTATTTAACACACTATACTATAACCCAGAAGTCTGGCACTGATTAGCACCCTCCAAACCTGTATTGCTTGTCTAATTTCATTATATAATTCTGTACTGTTCCCACTTGCCATTTTTCAAGCATATAAGCATATCTCAGGCTCTTTGCACCTGGTGTTTTTTCTTTCTGGAATGTTCTTTCTCCATATATCTCGGTGGCTCATTTCTTTACCTCCTTCAGGTCTCTACTCAACTGTCAGTCTCAGTGAGGCCTTTCCTACCACTTTATTAAAATTGCAACCCTAAATCTTGCCCCAGTCAATATCACCTCCATTCTCTGATTTCTTTCTTTTTTCTCTTTGCACTCATCACCATTTATGACACTGAATATATCATTAATCTATCTTGCTTATTCTTTCTTCTCCCACGGGAAAGTTGACCACCACGATGGCAGAGATTGTTGTCGGTGTTTGCCGCTATAGCCCCGCTCTTAGAATAGTGCCTGGCATTTAGTATACATGCAAGAAATTGTGAATCATTGATGATTATCGTCATTTATCGAGTAAATTGGGATTAAGAACTGTAAGGTAATATGACCACGATTATAGGGCTAGGAAGTGTCAGATGTAATTTGAACAGTTCTTTGTGCTTCAAAGCTCTGGGTTTTAAACACTGTCCTTTGCTGCCCTTCTCCAAAAGGCAAGGCTGATTACCTTTAACAATTGTCAGAGCTCATCTCTTGTGTGTTGTTTTTCTCAGTTAAACTCTGAATTCTGAGCGTGCCACTGTGATTCCTTTATATACCATCGACACTGTGGTGATGGTCTGAGAGACTAACTTTCCTCGTTATACTTCAGTTGATACCCTCTTCCTTAGAATGGGACTAATGTAATAGAAGTATTTCATGTGGTATAGATCTTTACAGTCTCCAATGCATGTTTCCAGGAACTGTATCATCTCTCTTTTCATCTCATAACAATTCCATGGAGGATGTATTATCATCATTCTGGTTTTACAGATGAGGAAACTGAGGCTAAGAGATTAAAGAAACTGCTCAAGGCTAAGAAGGGGGACAGCTGGGACTTGAATTCTTGTGTGGTGATTTAAAATTCCACGCTCTTTAAGTTTCTGTTCATTATTATGTCATGCCACCTGCCTCCCTCCTACAGGAGTCTTCACGTCTCTTGGCTCCAATTCATTAATATGTAGGCTGAATTTGGAAGTGCCAGAAGAATGCCATTGTTACGCCTTTTACTCATAGGGCATTCCTGAATTAGGACAGTGGGGCACAGCGTAACCTTTTGAGATGAACTGCCTCAACCACTCACCGTGTGGCATTGACCAAGTTATATAACTTCTCAGGCGTGCAAGTCACAGGAACTGGAGAAAGTCTAATTAGTAAATAGTAGATGATGATAAACTGGTAGATTGTAAAGAATCACAGTGCAGAGACTGTCATTTATAATTTCTGTATTTGAGAGCTGTGTTATCAATTGTAGCCAATATTTATATAGCTCTTTATAGTCACAGACTCTTTCAAAGATACTTTGTTTTTAGAACACCCCAATAAAGCATTGTGAAGTAAGCTTCATGTCCATCTTACAGACAAAGAAACATATTCATAGAGATTAAAATGGCTTTTCTAAGTTCATCCAGTTAGTCAGCCTTGAGCGGGTATTCTAATATGGGTCTTTTAGTTCCACCATTCCAGACTTTGAACTTGAAGTAGAATAAAGGCAATGTGAACCTCCCCGTGTTGATGCCACTCCAACAGAGATTAATGCCTAAATATTGTTCTTAAAAAACCCTGAACATGTTAGGGCATGACTTAACACATCCTCAGAGTAGTGACATTTTAAAAATCAGAAGGAGACAAGATGTCTGAACAGATGTTTGCAGGTAAGCAGTGTACCAACAATTTGGAAGTTTCTGGAGAGATCTGAAGTCTGTTATATACATATCTGCAGATCTTTCCCTGCTCTAACACCCTCAGGTTTTTTCTCAAGGAAAACTTATTTTAATGTAAATACATTTTCGTTAAGTGAACCATCTTGCTTATAATTTAGTAGTAGTTAGCACTCAAGTGCTGGGCATCTGAGCAGAAACTGTTTTCCTGTTCTTCAGTCTATTAATATACCTGTAGTCAATATTTTTGAGGTGACTATGTACCAGGCACTGTTACAAGTACTTAAATGGATTATAGGATAAATACTATTATTATCCTCATTTTATGGGCGAGGGAACTGAGGCTTGAACAGCTGTTAGGTTGGAGATCAGCATTTGCTTCTACAGTGCAATGGGCAGTTTCTGTTGTTCCAGCTGTCTGTATCATTGAAGGTATTCCTGGAAAATAAGTTCTGTAATTACTTATTTAAATCACTCTCCCTTTCTCTCCTCAGTTTCTGCAATAATTAGCCGAGATGTTATCTAATAAAACCCTTGATTGGTAAATGTCACATTCATCCCCTTTTGTTTAAGGGTGATCTCAAGACTTGAAATAATCCTAAGGGTGCAGGAAGAGGGAAAAGCAGGAGATCTGGAAAACTCACAAAAAACTTAATAAACATTTATTGAAATATAATCTGTAGATAGAGAAGCACACAAAAGATAAGTATATCACTCAATGAATTTTTAAGAACTGAAGACATCTTTGAAATCAGGAACAAGACTGAAAAATAGAACCTTAACTGCATCCCAGAAGCACCCCTTCCTGTCCTCTTCCAAGACCCCACCAAGAGGAACTACTGCCCTGACTTATAGCACTGTAGAAGAGTTTTGCCTGTTTTTGAAAGTCATTACAAATGGAGTCAAATTGTAAGTCCTCTTTTGTGTCTGACTTCTTTTGCTCAACAATAGATTTGTGAGGTTTATCCATTCTGTTGCTTATAGTCGCAGTTATTTAATTCTCATTGTGGAATAGTATTTCATCTTGTGAATATGCCAAATGTATTTATCCATTCCATTGTTGGACCTTTGAATTGTTTCCACTTTTGCTTATTTTGCCAGACTGAAATCCTTTTATATGACTTTGGGTTACCATATGCAAGTATTTCCATATATCTGTATATCTAGGAATGGAATTACTGGAATATGCTCGGGTTCAATTTTAATAGATACTGCCAAACAAACAGCTTCTCAAAGTGGCTCTACCTATTTATATTCCCAGTAGGCACAGATGAGAATTCTAATTGCACCACAGTTTTATCAATACTTATTTACTATCTTTTTCATCTTAGCCACACTGCTGTTGTGGTATTATATTCTTGGTTTTAATCTGCACTTCTTTGATGACTAATATAGTTGAACATGTATGCTTACTGTCCATTTGATTTTTACTGTTTTATGAAGTATCTAGCCAGGTCCTTTTCCCTTTTCTCTAAGGCACTGCCTGTTCTTTTCTAATGCCCAGTTTTAAAAGGCAAATAATTCTACATGATTAGCTATGAAAACACAGCAATTTCTTGTTCCTATCCTACTCCATTCCTCCTCTCCAGAGTCAATCATTTTCTTTTCTACATCTCTGATTATAAAACATTCATAATATTATATCGTGATTTCTCAGTTTTAGGCATTATCTATTGACCACCAGGGAAGATGATGAATTATATCCTTTCAACCTCTCACTCAAAGTGCACTCACAACACACACAGACATGCCGACATACACACCGCACACAAACACTTCTTATTTCCTTCTTCTTTAGTTTCATTAGGTCAGTATTTTTATCTTTTTATTTCTATGATATTTTAACGCACGCTGCAGAGTTAGCTATGGTTATTTCTCCTGTATTGTACAAATGCTTGCTTTACCTGGATTTAATTATTATCTCATTTTGTTATTGTTTATTTGCTCAGTTTTTTATTCACTCAACATCCATTCAATCTCAGATATTCCTCAAATAATATTGGGTTGGCCAAAAAGATATTCCGTAAGATGTTACAGAAAAATTCGAATGAACTCTTTGGCCAACCCAATACTATCATCCCAGTGCCTTCAAATATATTTTATATTTTACAACTTTAACTCAATGAGGAAAGCTTTTCCAAAGCCTTCTGACCTCTTCCATTCTACACTGGAAGCTTGTTAGGTGTACAGCACAGCTGGGATTTTTTGGATAACCTTTCAACATCATCTCATTTCCGTTGGATCTCCTGTTTTCTGACTCCTGTCTATTTTTCATTTTTGCATTACACCCTTATTTAGAGGACGGGTATTTAATTAGCTTCCTAAGTGTGCATGGAAGATAAATTGTTCAAATGTTGCATGTCTGAAAACGTTTCTACTCTACTTTTGCATTTATTTGATAGTTTGGATGGATGTAGAAATTCAGGTTAAAAAGCATTTTTCTTTAGAATGTTATAGGAATAACTATTATTATATTTTCTAGTGTAACTTTTGAGAAGTACATTGCCATTCTATTCTTGATCATTTGTACGACAACTGGAAAATTCTGGAAAACTTTATTCCTTAGTGTTATAAAATTTGATGAAAATGTACATTTGTGAGGGTCTATTATTAAAACAGTGTACTGGGAACTTTCAAGATTCTTTGAATTTGGAAATTCCTGGGTTTGTTTTTGGGATTTAAAAAAAAGTTCTTTGATGATTTATTCCCTTGAATTTTCATTGTTATTTATTTCTGGAACTCCTATCATTTGGGTGTCAGACCTTTAGATTGGTCTAATTACTTGAATACTTCTGCCTCATTTTTTATCTTTCTCTTTTTTAATTTCACTTTTTGTTCTTTTTCTGGGAGGTGTAGATATTTTCTCAAACTTAACTTCCAAATTTATTGTTATTTATTTCTACTATCCTGTTTTATTACTGTTTTCTGAGTGTTCTCTTTATGTTGTTTCCAGTTCTTGTAGGTAGTGTCTTCTTTCACCTTTTCAGAGATAATAGCAAGAATTACTCTTAAAATTTTTTCTTATTACTTAATATAATATGTTTTTTATAAATTGACTATTTTTCTTCTAGTTTGTTCTTATCTTTGTATTTTCTCAAACATCTAGTAGCCTTGGCTATCTGCTTATTTTTGTGAGTGAGACATTAAAAAGTTGGTTGAAAATTCAGTTTACCTATGTGTGATATTGATATAAATGATTTTAGGTTTATTCTTTTGAGCTATTCAGATTTTTCAGAGAAGATTCTTCCAGTCTAATGGAAGGGATCAATGCAATTTCTGGAAGAATTATACTTGGTTGCTAGCGTTCTGAGAGCCAGGTGGGATGGATAAGGCAAAGGGTTTCAAAATTCAGTATGTGTATTTCCACTGAATCCCCCGTTTTTAGTATGGTATCTTTGCTCTCAACTGTCTTCCAATTTCTGTGGTACCCTCTGCTGAGAAGAAAACTCCAGTCTTTGTCGGGGCAGGAGAAAGGCCAGGAGTCTGGCTGGGGTGAGGGAACATCTCTGAGGAGTCTAACTGCTTCTTTATCTAGTTTCCAATTAGTTTTCCTCTTTTAGCCTCACTATTCCCTGCAGTGCCAGAGATACCTGATGCCACCACTTCCTGTGTTCTGTGGTGTAAATCACCTTGCTTTCTGGCTTCCCCACTGCAGGCTATGAGTCATTTTCCTTAGGTCTTCTGACTGAGTTAACTCTCATCCACCTCTTTTCCAGCTTCCAAAATTATGTTGCCCATGTCTCTTCTCCAATGTCCTTTGCCTTTTGAGGGTTTATGGCCTTCATAATTTGTCTTTGATATTATTTTATTAGTGTTTCATGGAGAAAGTAGAGGTAGATGTGAGTATTTAATCCAGCATCTTTAATTGGAATTTAGCCCCTCAGTTCTGAAAGTGTTTCTGACTCATAAATGAAGAGTCACAAGAAACCATGGATGAAAATGTATATACAATAACAGTAGTATAAATGAATGTAGAATTAGAGGATATAAAATATATTTTTCTTTCAGAAAAGAGAAGATTGGGGGAAGGGATATAATATAATATAATAATATAAAAAAATATTAGAAGAGGCTTCCTGGAAAGACAGACATTTCCCCTATCTGGAAGTACAGTATCTGACTAATTTCAAAGACCAATAGAGCATTATTTATGATGTTAAATGTTTGAGTTATTTCTTTAAATTTGCAGGATGTTTTGGAAATTGCGGCCATAAATTGCCTTTCCACTAAGGATAGTTAAGTCAGGTTTTAAAAAAAATCAAGAGCTATTTCACATGAAATTTCATTTGAAATGTAATTTCAAATGATTTGGAAGTGGGCCTTTCAGTGGCTTGGGAAATGACCAAGGGAAAATAAGTAAGAGGAAATGGCAAAGGGAAATTTAGTACATAATTGGGGTTGAAGGACCATCAAGATACCATAGAGATAAGCACTGGGCTCAGACTTATTTAACAACTTCATTAATGATCCGGAAGAAGGAGGATTCAAGTTAATTAAATCTGCAGATGGTCCTTAGTGGAGTTACACATACCAGGGCGAACTAAGAAATAATACAGGAAGACCTGGGGGTCAAAAGCTTTGATAGCTTTGGGCACAGAAGAGCAAAATTAAATTTGGGAATGATAATTAAAATTGAATACACTTTGTTCAATGA
Organism: Pseudorca crassidens; assembly: GCF_039906515.1. Taxonomy (NCBI): domain Eukaryota; kingdom Metazoa; phylum Chordata; class Mammalia; order Artiodactyla; family Delphinidae; genus Pseudorca; species Pseudorca crassidens. Next base: position 35,184,977 of record NC_090304.1, on the reverse strand, counting down.
GAAAATAGGAGTTAAACTGCAGACAATCGGTGCTGAATAGAAAATAGTAAAGCTGAAAGAAATCCTGTGGCTGATGAACAAGTTATTTAGACAAGAGCCTTGCTTTGTGACTCCAGAAATACATTCATTTTAAAAAGAACATGTACTTTTTAATATATTTGCTGTGTGCATAATATTCACAAAACATTTAGTCACCAGGAGATGGCTGACATTAGAAACACAAATAAGAATCTCTCTAACCTCAGATGTATTTACGCTCTATCAGTAGTAAGGTAGGTGGAGTAGAATCTCACAAAAATATTAGAATGGATTAATGAGGTTAAGATCAAGACATGATGAGAGGTGTATGATGGGGAGGAACCACTGAGAGGCAACTGACTACAAAATCGATGATTTCAACTTTTCGATATAGACTCTTTGTGTTGATGTGGTGTGAGGTTGGGAAGATTGTTGGGTAATTTTACACGCTGTCCCAGTAGTACCGTTCACTGTAGGGCACCCTCTCAGGTCTGGGTGTTGAAGAGTTTGTCTGGTTTCAGTAGTATGGTCAATAGAATGGAAACCAACCAAGGCCTGGGGACAGTAGAGCAGCCTAGATGAAATTATAGTGATAACTATCAGAATGGAAATCATATGTACGCAAAGACATGCAGGGGCAAGATGTCGACCACTTATTGAATACCTTGCGTGTGTCAAGATTGTTCCAAGCAATTTACATTAAGTTAACTCCTTTAATGCTCACACTCAATCTACAGGATTAGACATTATTCTCATCTCCAAATTGCAATCAAGAAAACAAGCCTAGGAAATGTAAGAAAATCACCTAAGGTTAAGTGCCAATAAGGATGCGTAAACTGGAATTCAAACCGAGGGCTTTCTGTTTCTAAGATCTATGTGCGTTTGTTTTTTTTTCCCAACTATGTTACACCGTTTGTCACAGAATACTAGCATAAATAATATATGTAGAACTCGTGTGTGTGTGTATTTTGTCTATTCTTTAGAGTTTTAGGTAGAGAAACATTCTTCTGAGACTCATTGACAGCGCTATTCTTGCACACTATAAAGTTGTGAGCAGATTTCACTCTGTGCAGTTTTCAGTGCAAAATCGTCTTAAAGGAGTGTTTTGTACTTGGGTTAATTGTTTTGCGTCTTGGGAGAGGAGACACATTAACTAACATGTAGCAGAAATTATATAATATGATAGTGTCATTCCCAACTGTTGTCACCCAGAGTCACCATGTTTTAAAGTTTAAGTATCAGTATGTTTAAGAAGTAATGTTTATGTATGTTAGCAGATTCAGATACTCTACACTTTAGGTAAGGAGATACATTGGAAGTCTTTCCATTTGTCTTTCAGCTGTAAGTTCCCCTACTCGGAAGGAACAAGAATTACCAATTTCTTGTGTGTAGGCTACTAGACCACCAATTTTAACAGGACCCAGATGATGTGGGTTTTTTTAGAGGTGATGAGGGCACCTTGTGTGTGTATATATATATATATATATATATACACACACACACACACACACACAAGAGGCATTAAGTGGGTCAGAGAGAATTAAGATACACTTCACAGTTTTATTTGAAGAGGCAAGAGTGGAAAAATTCCCCATGAAGTGTGCTGAAAACCACTAAGAAATGGGAAAATTGGAAAATGCAGGCAGCTTTGCTGGAAAGTGAGCAAGATATAAGGAGGGAAATCCCGAAGATTAACAGTGAGAAGAGATATCCAGGGTGACTGATTGCTTTAGCGTCTCTGTATCTGCCCTCTCTTTGAAACTAATCAGAATTCCTTGAGCTTCTGGTGAATGAGATTTCTAGGTGAGAAGAATTCTGTTTGTAATACAAGTGAGGTGGTTTGAATTGAAACTTAATCACATTTAGGAAAGTCAAGGATCCCTTCTGGGAGAGATCAAGCAGATTATGAAATGATTTTAGCACACTGGTAACAAGACCATTCTTTCTAACTTTCGAATCTATATTTGGCTAACTAAAACACATGGAAAGAAAAATCCTGTTTTGGTCCCAGGGGCAAAAGACCTAAGAAATATTTCTTTCTAACTCCTATTTAAACGACTCATTCAGTTTCTAGAGCTCACTTCACCCACTAAAATTGCATCAGTAATTGTAGAGAAATTTCTTCATGATAGAGTGGAATCTCTTCTATTATTCTAGTCATAGTAATTCCCCCATTATTTAACAGTACATGGGAAATATCACAAGTCATGTTACAATATAGGACTTGGAAAAACATGAAATATTAACAGCATAATTCTACTTTTTCACATGAGTAGAAATTATACTGGCCTCTCTGAAAATAACACCTGAATGGAAGTCTCAAAGATGAGAAGCCTGAAAAAATAATAAAAAAGAAACATCAATCCTCAAAACCAACCAAGTATGAGAATTTATTGATTAGGGTCGGGGGGAGACAACACTAGCTGAGATAACATCTAGCCTAGAGAGACCAGGTCAATTCATATAGACCTTAAATATCTTTTCAGTACCCTCTTCAATTCTGGGAGCATGCAGTTGCAAGTTTTGGCAGAAGTAGTTTTCACTTGCGCATATCTGATGATGAAACTTCCTTCATCACATAAACGAATTTTTGCCCCAATGCTTGTCATCAAAGCATCAGTAGTTAACAAGCCATACCCTGTGAACTTGCTCATCACCTGCACTGTTACATTTTTCCTAAGGAGAAAAATCTATAGGGAACTAAGCTTATGGAAGGGGGCAGTGGGGCGGGGGGAGGGAGTATTGGATGTATATGTTTTCTAAAGCAATTTTCCAATACGAGCAACTGAAACCACCACTTTTATAGAATTACTTACCTCATTTACCTATTCAAAATTATAAAATAATATGTGGTTCATTTAATAAATAAAAACTGGTTTCAGAACACTATATACAAGAGCAGAAACCAATTTTATCCCAGGTAAATGAAAGATTTCTGAAGAAAGGGCTAAAGAAATACAGACTAGGGTCACTTGTGAATTGCAGAATTCACATGTATTTACTTAGTCCATAAATGGTTACCAACTACTTGCTATGTACAAAAATGCTTTAAAATAAATCCAGATGATGAGTTACCAGGGGAGATAAGAGAGGTACATAAATAATTATTAATACATGATTTTTAAAATGATAAATTCTGTATGAGAATCATAAAGAGCTTTCGTAGGATTTTAGAGGAGGAATATTACTTCTGTTTGGGGGCAATGGAGGAAGAATCAAGAAAATTGTAATGAATGACAGGCATTTGGATAGCATTTTAAGTAATGAATCAGACACATCCAACTCAACGTAGAGAAGTAGCATTTGAGAAAGAGAAAATAGCATGAACGAAATCTTGCAGTGTGAAATTACAGGACCACCTTGGGAAAGCTGAGCAATCTAGTCTGAAAGGTGGGTTGGGATTATACTTATTTGTATTAAGCTCAGATGCAGAAGGATGAGCTAATCATCTCTCTCACTTGCTGCACACTATCATGCTACTCTTGTAAGTTCTCTCCCATTTGTTTATTTAATCTCCTGTCTCTCGCTGCTCCCTTCTCTCATGCCTCGCTCTACTGCAAAGACAACTATTTAATGTATCTGATATGTTTCTTTACTTATATGTGTTCCTTGAAATGTGAATTCCTCTTTTTTGCATTTTGATTTTCAACTTATTCAAATGGTATAATGCTGTATATTTTGCCATGATTCCTCTCTTGAAAAAGCTCAGCACCTTTGTTTAAATGTAAGATTTAGAGTGATTGCCCTGTTTACTTAAAGTCCACTTGTTCTGACTGACGAGATTTTTTTTTCCAACATTAAATGATTGTTTATTTTTCAGGTTTAAAAGTTTTGAAATATATATATACAAGCTAAATAAACTACACTCAGAGAATCAATGTGGAGCAGAACATATTATTCTGGATAATAGGATAGGATACAAAGATGATAATGTCGGGAATTCTGTGGTGGTCCAGTTGTTAGGACTCCGTGCTTTCTTGGCACAGGCAAAAAAAAAAAAAAAAACAAAAGGTCATGTCTTCAAGTACAAAGAAAAACTGGTAATGCTGCATGGTGTAGTGTCCTAAGCGTGTTTCCATCATGTTTTTCTCATACATTTTCCCTCCAAAATAAAACCCAGACAGCCACTATTCCCCTTGACTGCAAGCAATATCACTCTGAATAGCCTCTTAATTGTCACCTTGTCATTCTGAAAATTTTCCTGGTACATAGACCAAAACAGGGACTGATGGGTTAAAATGCACGTATAAACTTTATTTGACTAAATCCTACCAGATTGTTTCCAGAACGGCTGCATCAGACCAACTGTCTGCCAACAGTGCATGATTCTAAATTTCCCAATCTTGTCTGTGTAAATCATAGATCATTGTTTAATTTTAATTTCTCTAAGTACCAATGAATTTATGTATCTCTTCCTATGCTTCTTAGTCTTTTAGATTTACTTTAAAAATAAAAATTGCCTGTTGACTCATTCTGCCCATTTTCCTGTTGAGATTCCTATCTTTCCCTGGTTGATTTTAAGGAGCTGCATATTAGAATGATGTTAAATAGAGGTAGAGATGGGGGCAAGTTCATCTTGTTTCCCATCATAAAATAACGTGTCAAAAATTTCTACATTAACTATAATGCTATAATATTTCAGTGAGTTTCTGATGTATCACTTCCAGTGCAAAGAGTTCTGTTCTATTCCAGCACTATAGAATATACATGTATATACACACATTATATTTATTATATTATATAATTATATATGAGGGCTATATATCATATGTGAGGGAGGGTTATATGGACAGAAATAAATGTTGGACTCCTATTTTTGTGCAGAGTACATAAATGATTTACAATTCTTTTAAAAATTAACAGTATAAAACAAATGAAGACTGGGTCTTGGTATTAAGCATGAATGAATCCATCATTTTTTTGTATGTCTCAAAGGTTCCCTTGATTTTTGTATTAAATAAAAACATTGCAGGGACTTCCCAGGTGGTCCAGTGGTTAAGACTCCATGCTTCCACTGCAGGGGGCACAGGTGCTATCCCTGGTTGGGGAACTAAGATCCCGCATGCTGCGTGCATGGCCAAAAAACCCGAAAAACAAAGAAAAAATTGGATTAAAAAACGTGGTATATTCTGTGGTGACCTAAATGGGAAGGAAATCCAAAAAAGAGGGGATATATGTATACACATAGCTGATTCACTTCGCTGTACAGCAGAAACTAACACAACATGGTAAAGCAACTATACCCCAATAAAAAAAATTAAAAAATAAAAAAGTTGTAGTTTTTCATTGTAAAAAATGGGAAAATATGAAAAAGTATAAAGAAAAAATTAAAATTACTCATAACTTTATTCCAGGGGAGGAAATACTCATATTACTCTATTTCTTTTCACCTAGCATACTTACGTATGCACACTCTTTAAAATTTTTGCAGCTTAAAATATGCTTATTGTATAATTTTAAGTTGTGTAAAACATATATAAATTATATAATTAAATATATATCTATATTAAATCTTATATAATTATACAGATAGATTTCATAGGCACATATGCTCTAGAATCACGTTTTAAACTATCTAAAATTTTGCATATTAAATATTAATATTATATTTGTGTAAGAAATACAAACATCTATATAAATTTCAAAAGTATATTTGTAACTAACAAGAGTTAGCCCATACTAGAGATATCAGACTGTATTTTGTTTTTATTTTAATAATCATAAATCATTGCTTTTTTATGGAAGATATTTTTAATAATAATAATGATAATAATAACAGTGGACTTGGCTTACTCACTTAAGGCCTGTGTCTTCCACTGGAGTTCCAAGCATCAAACTCTGAACATGGCTACAAACCACGTTTCCTGAGGCTCTCTGTGTCTTTAAATGTTCATTAAAAAATATGCCATGTATGGTGCCTCCTGCTCTAACACTCCGAAAGCCTGTGTGATTCACTCCCTGTGTCTCTCCTCATGTTGAATGATTCATCAATGTGCATGAGTTCAGCTGTATGGAGTTCCTGGGCCCATGGGCCCACCTGCCTTGATGAGACAGAAAATCAAGGAGGTATCTCATCAGTTGGTCTTGGGAAGAATCTTCAGGATGATCAAAGGAGACTGGCCTCAGGCAAAAGCAAGGATCCTTACAGGGCCTCAGAGAGGTCCAGTATGAGGAAGGCAGGTGGAAGAAGCACCATATTTCATTAGAACAAAGATAAAGCCTGTTTTGCCAATGATCACCTGACCCTTAAAGTGTCTGGTAAACAGTAGATGCTCAGTAAGTGTCCTCTGAGCTGAATTCTAAGTTCTTTTATGTAGTAGTTAAAAAGGTTTTTGTTTTTACTTTGTATTAATATGTGCCTCCTTAAAAAGGTTATTCCTATTCCATTCTTGCCTCGTATGCTCATTTCTCCATTTCTCTTTTCTTCCAATTCCTTACACTTTAAATAGGGAGCTTATGGTCAGTGATTTTTATAGCACTAATTGGAACTAACAACTCCCAAGTGATCCAGTTATTCAGTAGCAGTTAGAAACACTGCTCAGGACGGTCATTACAGTATTCTGATTTGTCTGTGCTGGGGATAACAGTCATCTCTCTATTGAAGAAAAAAACAAAAAACTTAGATAGAAGTATAAGCAGGTACAACTAGATGCATTTCCAAAGACGTCTCTTGAAATTAGCTGTAAAGCCGCAGGGAAAATAAGGCATTAGAGAGGTGGCAATGGAGTATGAAACCTCTTCATTTCAGGTCAGTTTTAAGTCTACAGGTGGACAATACTTCATGATTGATGGTTGGCTAAGAAACATTGAATTGGGTGTTTGGTTTCATTATTAGTAAGTAGGCATTTTGTCAAGCTGTGTTTGTGGTTGACAGTCTGATTTTGATGGTGTTCAGCTATTGCCATTTGGTAGAAATTAAGGTAAATAGTTAAGAAAGCCTGGGTTTTACGATGAGACATAGACGTGCCTTTGAATTCTGGCTTCAGCACTTACCACTGAGTCTCATAATTTTTGGTTTGGGCTTTAGTTTCCTCTCCTTTCACATTAGGATAATAATGGCTAAATGAATTTATTTAGGATAAGTAAAAATAATACTAGTTAGCACTTATTGAGCACTAACTCTGTACCAGACGCAGATTTAAGTATTTTTACATATATTTACAAATTTAAGCATCAAAATGCATACAACCAATTCCCCATTTTACAGATGAGGGAACTGAGGCAGAGAGAAATTAAGTAACCCAAGAATATGGCAGATCCAGGGTTTTTGTTTTTTTTATTGGAGTATAGTTGCTTTATAGTGCTGTGTCAGTTTCTGCTGTACCCCAATGTGAATCATCCACATGTATACATATATCCCCTCTTTTTTGCATTTCCTTCCCATTTAGGCCACCACAGAGCTCCGAGTAGAGTCCCCTGTGCTATACAGTAGGTTCTCGTTAGTTATCTATTTTATACATAGTATCAATAGTGTATATATGTTAATTCCAATCTCCCAATTCATCCCACCCACCCCCTTTCCCCTTGGTAACCATATGTTTGTTCTGTATGTCTGTGTCTCTATTTCTGCTTTGCAGATAAGGCAGATCCAGGGTTTGAATTTAGGAAATCTAGTTACAGAGCCTGCAGTTAAAACACTGTGTGTTACCTTGCAATAATATCTCTCATCTGTGAAAGCTGTGATGCTGATGGAAGATAACGGTAATGCTGATGATGGAAGTCGATAGTGATGGTGGAGTCAGGTCAAGGAAAAACATTACTAACACCCTTACCCTGGGCAAGTCAGCTTCCTCTTCATAGCTCCTTCAGTGTAGCATTGCCAACTGGTTTAGAATTTCACAGATGGAATATCTGTGCAAATATAAAAGATTATTTCTGTACACGTTACTGGTGGACTACTCAGTGATTGGATAGTACTTAGAAATAAATTCTAGTTTTGTGTTTCTTTTTTCTCTTCATTTTCACCCTTCTTTAAGAAAGTCACCTTTAATAAAACTCTGGTTTGGGTCACAGAATCCTTTCTAGAATCTCCAGATTGGAGATGAGCTTTAGATCTTCTCTTATTCAAACACCCACCCCATGCCTCACTCTCCACCCAAAGTTTGTTTTCTTATGAACTCATTCTAATCTCTTTGTTATGGTGGTTGTTGTTTGTTTGTTGTGAAAGGAACTCACTCCTGCTGAGGCAGCACGTTCTGTCACATTCATTCATATTTTCAGGTGGAATCTGCCTCCTTATGATTCAACTTTTGGTCCTAGTTTTCCATCTTGGAACCAGTTAGGGAACTAGCTCCTTCCATGTAGCAGCTTCCTCGTGCTGAAACCTAAATTTATTCCCATTAAACTTCTCTTTTTGGATTTGACCCACAGCTCTAGGCTGCCAAGTTCATTTTAGGTCATAATTCTGCCATCCTGTGTATTCACAGTCCAATCAGTTTCAGGTTACCTCTAAAGTTGGTAAACATGTGATGCCCTCTGTGTCTCTCTCCAGTTCCTGAGTTGAGGGAAACTTTTATTTCTGCTCTGCAATCAGATCACATTAAAAAGCTAAGTTGGCAAATACTTATGACTTGTCTGTGCCACAAATAAAGGAAAAAAATTAGACTTGCAGTTTCATTAACATGTCACCCTTTAGCGTTTATCTTTTTATACGATTGTACTGATTTTAGCTCTTCTCTCTTTGTATGTCCACTCGTTTCATAGTTAATGATCCCTGTCCACATCTCAGTGCTAGGGCAAAGCACTAGGCATAGCAGTCATAGGATTTAGCTCTATTCCTTTCTTTCTACTTTAAGTTATACAACCCTTCCTGTAACATTGGCTGTTAAAGCTGAACCACCACTTGCTATAAAACAATCTTAATAGAACATACAAAGCGTCTTCTTAGTGAAAACGTAAAAGATTTTTATCAAATTGACGATATAAGATCTTCAGCCAGAACTCCTTGGGAAGAAAAAAATATATTTTAGGTAATAGAAGTTACCTGCAAACCATGAAGTTATCCAGGGTACAGTATAAGACACAGACAATTAAAAGGGACAGGGGGAAGACTTTGACAGATGTCGAACGGCGTCTTTTTTCCCCAAATTCTTAAATGCAAAATGCTTACTTGGCAAACTAGAGCCTGAGTGAGGACTGTGAAGGGCTGTTGTACAGGTGTTAGGTATTTGTCCTGCATCCAGCTAATATCAGCAATTTAGGTAAGTTACTCTATGTTCCCTGCGGGGGGACACTACCCAGAAAGTACAAAACGACCTAAGAAAAATTATTCTGAGTTCTTGCTGGCGGCAGACTTAGTTCATAACCTCAGATTGTACCAGGGATCCATTAGACTTTAGCTGGCAGGTAGAAAGATGCGTCACTGAAACTTAAGGAAAAGGAAGTTGTAGCATGCTTGCATGGTCAGAGAAAGCGAGGCTGACGCAGCATTTCTGATTTAAGCCACTCGTAGGACATGAAGCATCTTTAACCTTATCGCAGGCTTTATGTATGCCGGATCAGAAAGAGTGTGAAGTTCACATCAGGCATCCTGGGTGTGCATCCTGCCTCTACCTGCCAGTAACTGTGTTTATCCTATAAAATGGATTAATAACCTCTACTTCACGAATGTACAGTGAGGAGTAAATGCAATAATTTAGGTGTAGAGCTGTGCCTGGCGCATAGTGTATTTTTAGATACAGTTTCCCTCCCTCGTCTTTGATTTAATTTTTTTTTTTTTTTTTTTTTTTTTTTTTTGCGGTACGCGGGCCTCTCACTGTTGTGGCCTCTCCCGTTGCGGAGCACAGGCTCCGGACGCGCAGGCTCAGCGGCCATGGCTCACGGGCCCAGCCCCTTGGCGGCATGTGGGATCTTCCCGGACCGGGGCACGAACCCGTGTCCCCTGCATTGGCAGGCGGACTCTCAACCACTGCGCCACCAGGGAAGCCCTGATTTAATTTTTTAACCAGGGAAAGAGGTAGGTTGACACTTAAATGTTAGAAAAGGTATTCACATCTGATGTCAGATTTAAATATTTATACCTGCAGTCTGAAAGAACAGGTGCAGGCTTAGATAATTCAGCTTGCCTTCCAGTTAGTCCTTCTAGTTGTCAGGAATTGGCTGTGGTCATGCTTGGTTTTTCATCTACCTTTCCTGGTGTCAGCCATACTAATATTTTTGTACATATGAAGTTTGACAACTGCACTCCAGGAAAATTCTTTTCTGGACTCTTTCCGCATTTTCAGTACCTCCTTTCCTCCTCCACCTCCTTCTGGGGGAAGAAAGTAAAGCTGTATTTTCATCTGTAGAACAGTACTGAAGAATTTAGGCAGGAGATCCACCCATGATATTTGCAGTTGACTAGAGATTACAATTTTGGCATGAAGTACCCGTGTTCTAAGGGTGAAATCTCAGACAATCCCAGATTTTTGCTATGTCAGCCATGGCCTGGGCATCTAGATATTCCTATAAGGTAGCCACACCCTTTTACCAGGTTGCCACGTGTGCTCGCTCATCAGGGGAGAAAGGCAGAGTTAAGAAGAATAATTGGAACAACAGAGTACTTTAACTAATGCTTGGTAGAAATCACTATTCCTTTCTTTTCTTTCTTTTTTTTTTTTAACTCATTTGTCTCTTAATCTAGACGATGTCTTTGGTATCTTGGTCTCTACCACTCTACTGAAGAATAGATAGATTTTATCTCTTATGTTGTGAGTTTGTATCTCTTACTCCCCTTCATCTATTCTGTCCTTCTCCTGGCTCCCTTCCCCTCTGGCAGTCACCAGTTTATTCTCTCTGTGAGTCTGTTTTGTTTTATTTGTTTGTTTTGCTTTTTATATTCCACATATAAGTGAAATCGTATGGTATTTGCCTTTCTCTGATGTATTACACTTAGCACAATACCCTGCAAGTCCATCCGTGATGCCACAAATAGCAAGATTTCATTCTTTTTCATGGCGCATAATCCTGGTGACTGTAAATAATAAATATAAATATAAGTACGTGTATATATATAACATCTTCTTTATCCATTTATTTATTGTTGGACACTTACGTTGCTTCCATATCTTGGTTATTGTAAATAATGCTGCAATGAACATACGGGTATGTATATCTTTTTAACCTAGATAAATACTCAGAAGTGGAACTGTGGGATTATATGGTAGTTCTATTTTTCATTTTTTGAGGAACCCCCATACTGTGTTGCATGGTGGTCACACCAATTTACATTCTCACCAACAGTGCACGAGGGTTCCCTTTTCTTCATCTTTGCCAATACTTACTGTTTCTTTTTGGTAATAGCCATTCCAACAGGTGCGAGGTGGTATCTCATTGTGGTTTTAATTTGCATTTCCCTGATGAGTAGTGATGTTGAACACTTTCTCATGTGCCTGTTGACCATCCATATGTCTTCTATGAAGAATGAGCTATGATTCTTTAACCCAAGAGGGCATCTGAAAGAAAGGTCTTTCTCAGTCTTCCATCAGGAGCTTGTGAGGCCTATTGAAGTTTCTGAACCCTACCCATTTGCTTCTAAAGTCACCCTGAGATAGAGCTGAGCATTGCAACTCTTTCTTTTAATTGGATAATTATGCAAAGGTGAGAGCAGCTAAGAGTTAGCTGGCCCTATTGATATTAGCTGATGCCTGAAGAATTGAGCAGTGACTCAGTTATCAATATCTGCTGGGAAGTCACCGACAGGATCAAGTAAGAGATAGCTGACCTCCTGTGGAGGACACACTTTGCTGCTGAAATGGCTGTTAAATCATTCTACATAGATTCAGGTGTATAGGAAAAGCCACTTACTCTATTTTTATTATCGTAAATTATAACCCTATTCTGAGCCCCCATTTCAGACTAGTGGGAATTCAATCTTTAGCATATTGAAGAGGGTTCCTTCACAGAGTCCTATGAAGATCTTGGGGTCTCATGGGGCACAAAGCATTTGAGCATGTTGTATAGTCTACACTGGTCAGTGCTGGGATGCTCATAGACCAAACCTGCATAGACTGTTAAATTTGGAGACTTTACAGATGACACAAATCCAACCCAACCTATCTTAACCAAAAATGCAAAATGTTTTTCACATTGTTGGAATGTCCAAGGGAGGAGCCTCGTCTCTGGGCATAGCTAGATAAAGGTGCTCAGATAATGTCATGAATCTATCTTTCTCTCACGGTTGTTTCCATCTGGGTTAGTTTCCTTTCAGCAGGCTCCTCCCCCATCATAAAATTTTGGCCACCTGCCACCCCAAGTAACTTATCCTAGTGGATATAGAAGAGCTCTTTAGCTCTTCCAGCAGATGGGTCCTTAATTGGCTCTCATTGTACTTTTGGATTAAGTGATGCAGGTAGATCATTCTGCATGAATCACAGGGACTAAGGGAAAGAGAGGGGCCTAATGGAAAGTCAAGAATGTTATCAAAAGAATGAGGAATAGATGTTGGGCATACGGAAACAACCAGCATCTACCTGGGCACAGAAAATGGGAATCTTTCCAAAGGTGGGAGCACAATTATTAGAGTCCTGTCTCCCTACACACATCATTTAACTATTTCTGTCAATTCTAGCTCAGCCTTTTTTGTAGGGTGCTGAGAATGAGTGGACAGGGGCTTCCACCACCTGTGGAATGCATCCTCATTCATCCTTTAATCAATGTTGCAAAAAGATCTCTCTTGTTTCTGCTCCCACCTCTGCAGTCAAATGGACTGGGCTTCTTCCCCCGCAGATACATTAGTACAATCTCGTTGAACTTTAGTTTTCACAAAAGGCATGTGGCCTTCAAGCAAGTTTGTTTCTCAGGCCTGAAATATAGAAGGAGCCTGACTACTCTTGGAAGCAGAGAGCGGAAAATATAAGAGATTGCAAGAAATTTCTTAAAACATTTTCCTAGTACTTTTGTTTCATACTCATATTTTCTTTTGCTTAATCCACACTAGGTCACACACACAGAACGAACTGGTTGACTGACTTAGTTCTTGCTGTTCTTCAATCTCTTGCCTTTATAGAGAATATAGGGGGCAAAATGGTACAGTTCAAAGGCTTTATCAGGAACTTTTGAGTATGTGGTCCATACAAGAGTAATTAAAGTAAGTTCAGATTTTCTGATTTACCTTCTCCAGTTCTGCTTCATAGACTGCTAGAAATTCTGATTTGGGTTCACCAGTCCTAACCTCTCATGTTATAGACAAAATTAACACCAATGACATTGTGATTTGATCAAGAATCAAAATGACTTGTAACTACCCTTACCTGACGGCTTGCTGTGATGCCAGGCGCTGTAGAATCATACTTTTTACTACTAAATTATCACAGTAACCTCTTATAAAATGGAAATAATGATGAGGTTTAGAAGTCTTAGGCACTAAACATGTAGCTGGTGTGGCCTGGAGATGGGGTTAAAATTTTATTTTTGATTTTCTTTTTAAACTCCAGAGTTCATTATCTGCAGGACAGCATTATTGCTAGAATCTCTCCCTGGGTCTCCTGTATCTCAGTCTGAGGGCCTTCCCTCAGTGGCCCAGAGGAGAGCAGCCTCTGTCAGTGTTGTTCAAATTTTGCTTCTTGGAAGAGCTTTAGGGTTTCACCCACATCCCCTTACTACTCACTTGGGATGGGATGGGAGCCAAAGAGCCCACTCTAAGTCCTCCACTCCCACTTTAACCAGAGCTGCTCTGCTTTTTCATCTCTTAGGTAAGGGGATGGCAAGGGAGCTTGCATTTGAGGAAAGGTTTACCAGTATCTGTGAAGACCCCAAGTTTCACCATCTCTGAGGGCTGTGTGGTTCTTCTGCCCAAAGATGCCTGGGGCCACCAAGCTCTTCTTTAATCACACAAACCACTTTGCTGCCCCAGGCCTTGCTACTTCTTGTCTCTATCCTTCCTCTTGGTGTTGCCATCACACATTCCAGTGGTGGCTTGTTCAGCATTTCAGCAGGGACTAAAGTGGATGGCCTCACCTAATTTTGTAAAGAGTATGGGAATATCTTGGGTTTGATTCATCTTTGTAGTTTTGTTTTTATTATTGTAAGAAGAAACAGGACTTGGGGTGTTTTTTGTTGTTGGGTTTTTTGTTTTGCTTTGTTTTTTATCGTCTTGAATTTATTATTTCAGACTTGTCGTTGTGCTCTGTGCTAATAGAACACAAAGATCTGTGGCCTGAGGTAATTGAGGTCAATGGAAATGTTTCCAGTGAAGATAGTGCAAAAAATTAGATTCTGGGCTCTCAGAAAGTTGGCCAAAACAAACTGTTATCTTCATGTACTATTTCCTTCCTTGGGATTTTCATTAGCTCCTCTGCAGCATCAGTTACCACCTGCTAAACAGATGATGTACCAATCTATATTCTGGGACCTAATCCTTTCCAAACTCTAGATCCACACGCTGCTCTGAAATGGATTTTTCAGTGTGTTGAAAGACCCTTAACTTGGTCAAAAATGGACATATCTTTCTTTATTGTGAATTAATTCCTTTTGCTAAAAATTCCCATTATTTTCCTTCTAAGTCTGCCCCTAGCCCCAGCAGGAATTGTGGACCTTTAACCGAATTAAGTCCTGACACCTAGGAAGTTGGGTGGACCCTGAACACGTGTCGATTCATGTTGATTCTGGATTCTGTCTTCCAGAGGTTTCAAAGCAGGATGCGAGACTGAGTCAGTAAGGTTGTACTGACCACCGGAATTTTAAGGTAGTAAGTAGGAGCAGAGTTGATGCTAGGAAAACCGAATTCATAGAGAAGCAGAAAAAAAGAGTTTTGTAAAGGAAGCCACAGCAGGAGAAGAGAGAGGACAAGGAGAAAGATATGGAAAGAGTAAATTTCTTAAAGCTCGCCTAGTTCCTGGGAAGACCAGCAATATTTGTCATTGGGTTCATTGAAAGTTCTCTGTATGTTTTTATAATCAACCATACTTTCCCTTGAATTTATTCAAGGGGGGTTTTGTCCCTTATAGCCAAATTATTCCCAGTTGAGGCCTTGCTTTTCCTGAATTTTCTAATAACAGTAATTATCACAAGAAGTAGATTATCGAGTGATTACTCTCTCCAAATTATGGTATCACTTAGTGCTTTACCTCAATTAACTTCTCGATCTCAAAACACCCTTATGTGATAAGGATTATACTCTTTGTAGAGATGAGGGAATGAGGCTTAGGGGAATTGAGCATCTTGTTCAAGGTCATTTAAAACTATGCCTGACTCCAGAATTAGGCAATTAGCCGTCTCACTAAAATATCTCCTTATTTCTATTAATGCTACTTTTTATCACTCAACCTCAAAAGTTGAATCTTTTTAAAAATTACTTATTTTGCATCATTGGCAGCCAATAAATTATCTGAATTTTCTCTTAAATATCCATTCTGCCTTTAACTCAGGCTCCCCATCCCCCTTGTTCACAGCACTGCAGGGGCAGGTTTCTCTGTTTTCTCGGTAGAGCTCCTTCCAATTTATTTTATGAATTGCAGGTCTGATTTATCGTTCCAAAGCCCAGCTCTGATTATATGACTTGGGTTCTTCCGTGGACCCCTACTTCCTGCCAAGGCTGATAATATGCTTTTATACTAGAACTCATGCCTTATCCAGTATCTGCCCAAATTAACTTTCTTACCTCATCTCTCCTCGACCTCGTGCATTTACCCTGCCCTCCTGCTAAACAAAGCTACTCATTATTTCTCCAAATAGTCCTTGAACATTGCTGAGCCCTGCCTATCTGCTGGTTCTCTATTTTCATAGGTCAGGTCACTATTTTAGGATGAAAAGGAAAGAAGGGCAAATGCTCCAAGGCTCTGAGTCCTCTTGCTACAGTTTTTCCAGTAGCTCTGCTTGTAGAGATATGGATGCTAGATCATTAAAAAGGGCAACTAGCCTGTTAAAGAACTTAAAAATTAAAGAACACATGTTTTGATGTGAGCATTGATTTCCAATCAGCTGATAATAAGGTTGTTACTTTCACATGACATTTATTCCCAATATAGCTGGTCAGATTTTATCTTAGGTGAACAGACGCTGGCCTAGATGAAATCTGTCATCTTCTTACATCCTTCTTGAGATTTGAAGGAATGTGTTGTATATCACTGTCTCCTATACATACACATATACACATGACAGTGAGCACACAAAGAGTGAAAGAATGCAAGAAAGAATGAGTGAAACTAGGAAAAGACAACACCATTTAAATGAGTTTTGCATTTTTAAGTTGAAGACATAAACTCACTCCATTAAGATTTCATTTATGTTGAAAGTAATTTTTATAATAATTACATATTTTAGATTAATATAATTTTTTAAATGAGCTTGCTTTATCGCTGCTTTTAGTTACTTTCTATACTGCAATGCTTTTCCCCTTCTTTTTCATATGGGACTTTTTTTGTCTTCTGATACAGTGGAAATGTCAATTGCTTTTCATTTTTCATTGTTCCATCATATAGACACAAGAAAACAAATCTGTTTGAGAGAACAAGGTGATTAATGTCTATAGTGCATTAAGTATTCAGAACTTATGTCGTTCATTTCATTTCCACTCTGTAGTAAACTGAAAAACATTTAGTTATTTTGAAAGTGCATTGCCAACAGAGAGAATACATTCTGAGTAAATTTCAGGTTCCATTAGGTTTGCTTTAAAACTGAGAGATGGAGTGGGGTAGGGAAAAACGAGGAAAGAAGAGAGATTTATTTCTCCATCTTTTTTCTTTTTTTGGTTCTTTTTTACATTTTCTGGCCTGGGCTCTATTCTAACAGCATAGTCACATGACTCAATAATTTATAACCTAACATAAATCAGATACCAGTCACAGTTAAATGTGATTTGTTACACATGTGGATTTCTGTTCATGGTATCTTTATTGAGATTTTCAGCAATAAGATGTAATATGGCATCTCTACCTATTTAAAAGCTTCATGCTGTTTGATCCCAAAAATGATTTGCATCTTCCTTATCTCAGTGGCGAGAATATTTGATACAAGGTTGCCTACTATGAAGTCCCCGTGGGGTAGTGTGTCTGGTGAGCTCCCTGCACTGGAACAAATGGCATTCACCGTTTCTGTGGGTTTAGAGATGCTTACGGCTGGAGACAGATGAATAGCAACTTAGTTTAAGAGGGAATTAACTTAATATAAACCCAAAGTTTCCTCCCTCCCCCAACAGATGGCATATATGATGATTTTTTTTTTTGAAGAGATTATAATCTGTCCAGTTTCTTTCTTTTAATATGATAGTACCAATTTGGGAGTCAGATTACACAAGTCCCCTGGTGAATTACTATCATAACCTCAAGGGAGGTTTAGAACTTTCTGCTCCTCATTTTATTCATCTGGATGTGAAGAAAATAATGTGTAAATTACAAGATTGAGGGAATTAAATGGGATACAGGCCTACCTTCGTTGTACTGTACTTCATTGTACCTTCGCAGATATTGCTTTTGTTGTTGTTGTTTTCTACAATTTGAAGGTTTGTGGCAACCCTGCATCGAGCAAGTCTGTAGGCACCATTTTTCCAGCAGCATATGGTCATTTCACGTCTCTGTGTTACTTTTTGATAATTCTCGGGATATTTCACATTTTTCATTATATATTTGTTATAATGACCTGTGATCTTTGATGTTACTACTGTGACTTGCTGAAGGCTCAGATGAAGGTTAGCATTTTTTAGCAATAAGGTATTTTTAAATTAAGGTATGTACCTTATTTTTCTTAGGCATAATGCTATTGCACACTTCATAAACTACAGTATGGTGTAACTTTTGTATGCACTGAAAAACCAAAAAATTTGTGTGACTCGCTTTATTGTGGTATTCACCTATTGTGGTGGTCTGGAACTGAACCTGCAGTGTCTCCAAGGTGTGCCTGCACCTGTAAAGTGCTCTAGGATAATGTCTGTCATATAGTAGGTGTTCAACAGAAAGTGTTGGTATTCTGCCACATGTCAGGGGAGAGAGAGAGAGAACAAGCAAAGGACACTTTGTGGTTTCATTGAGGTTTTGTAGTCCTGTGTGTGGGCTTTGCTTTGCTGTCCAGTTCTCAGGAATTCCTCTGTTGAAACCACAACCTTGAAGAGTGTTTGTTTCCATGCAGTGACTTTACTGCTCATGCCTCTACACTAATATATGCCTACCAATAACATAACTCACAGTAAACCCTAGTCAGGGTGGGGTAGAGTAAAAATACCTAGTGGAGGTTTGTGTAAAAAAATTATTTGGGGCCTATAGCAGCACTGAAACTAGGGTGAGGTGAAAGAGACTCTCACTTCAGATGCCAAAAACCTTGGTAATGAAGATAAATATTATTCTAATGATTTTTTTTCTTTTCGAAGAGACTTTAATTTCTAGAGACAAATCCCACTCTTCCTTTCCCAATCCATTCCTTTTTACCTTGAAAAGTATTTTTTTTAATTGAAGTATAGTTGATTTACAATGTTGTGTTAGTTTCAGGTGTACAGCAAAGTGATTCGGTTTTATATATATATATATTTTTTTTCTTTTTCAGATTCTTTTCCCTTATACATTATTACAAAATACTGAGTAGAGTTCCTTGTGCTATACAGTAGGTCCTTGTTGTTTATTTTATACATAGTAATGTGTATCTGTTAATCCCAAACTCCTAATTTATCCCTCCCCCACTTTCTCCTTTGGTAACCGTAAGTTTATTTTCTACATCTGTGAGTCTATTTCTGTTTTGTATATAATGGAATATTTTTAAAAATCAAATCAGTGCAAAAAATCTACTATGAACAAAATACCAAGTTTTTAATAAAGACACGATCTACCAGAGGTGGGATTCAGATCAAGTGGGTGGGATCATGGTGCAGGTGTGAAGCCCAATAAAGATCTGCAGCACATCAACGAGTGCCTTGTGAGGATTTTAAGCGTTGGTTGGGAGATTTCAGAGATGTACTTTTTTTTTTTTTTTCTTTTTTTTGTGGTACGCGGGCCTCTCACTGTTGCGGCCCCTCCCGTTGCGGAGCACAGGCTCCGGACGCGCAGGCTCAGCGGCCATGGCTCACGGGCCCAGCCGCTCCGCGGCATGTGGGATCTTCCCAGACCGCGGCACGAACCCGTGTCCCCTGCATCGGCAGGCGGACTCTCAACCACTGCGCCACCAGGCAAGACCCAGAGATGTACTTTAACAGACCTTCCTCAACGATTTTGGCTATCAATAGAATATGAGGTTTATATTGATGATCTTTTTTACCCCCTTTTCAATAATGAAAATACGTGCCCCGCCATAGATTTTGTTACAGGGCCTTTAACCAAAGACCATAGTGGGAGGGGGGAACTCATGACGACTGATTTTCAGGTACAAGGTTGGCAAGTTTGCATACTAAGTTTCATTTAGAGGTTCTCAAATTCAAGGAAAATATTGCTTTATATTTTCAAAACAGCTTGACTGATGAAAAACTAGTAGAATAGTGTCTTCTCTGTTCAGTTAGTTATTTTCTCCAAACTTATAGCTATAGAAAATGTTGTTCAAAACAAAGAGTGTTTCTTCTTCTGAACCCAGCCTAGGTATTAGAAACTCGATAATTTTGTTTGGATTGTATTCAGCGGATTGATAGATAAATAGAAATTCATATTTATTGCTATTAAATAATAGAAACTGTGACTTCTGGGTGCCTAGTCTGCCTCAGGCACTAAACCAAGTGTTTTTTTCCTTCCCTCCTCTAATGCTCAGGTGAGCTCCGTAAGATGGATTATTTACAGGTAAAGAAACTGAAGTCTAGAGACGTTGAGTGAGTTCAAGATCACACAGTCACTAAGTGACTGAGGCAAAAACTGAGCCCAGGTCTTTCTGATTCTGATGTCCATGCTCAGTGCACGGAGGCAAAGGTTGAGGCTTGAACATCTGTGCTTTTTGTTTGGAGGAAAGTGAGTTCACAGAAAACGAAGTATCAGGAAGAAATACCCTATCAACCTCAGGAATGTTTACCTCCTTGGAGAAGCTTCCAGAGATAGAAAAACCAAAACTAACGTAGAAACACAGCAGATGGAATATGATCCCCCTCCGGTGTGTCTCGATGAGGGCGCTGGGGGCGTGGCATGGAGGGAGTAAGGCAACGTGGTGCCTAAAGAAAGAGGCCTGAGAGGAAGCTGGCCAGGTCTGGTTCTGCTTCGAGATCTCTTCTGAGTCTCACCTGCCCTTCCTGCACGAGCCTGGCTATTGCCCCTGCATCACTTTGCAATCCTTCGCCAACCAGGAGGTATCACAGGCTGTTGGAAATAAACCTCTAGTTCCACAGGCATCCCAGGCAGTGATGCTGACCCCCTCTCTTTCCTCATTCAGATGTCTGGAATGGAGTATTCTGGGTGACCCAGTACTTCAGCTAATAAAAAAGTATGCAGTAATAAAACACATGAGAAGCTGTATTAAAGCTAATAAAACTCATGACTGCCAATTTACAGGGCCCCTCAGTCCTTTGCAGTGGCTTACTGTCACTGTTACAAGTATCGGTATCACTGTGTGACAGCTGTTGAGGACTGCTGAGTCATCTGGAATTCTCAGAGATGGAATGTGAGATCAACCATAACCCAGGATGTCAAATCTGGATGAAGCACCTATTATAATGGTTGTGAAACGACATGACGGAAATAGTGACACGCAGGGGTGGCTGGGGTGAGGCTGCAATGCAGTGAATGGGCTTTAGCACCCATCCCGATGTAAATCTTAGAAGCTTCACCTGTATGGTTCTGTGTATTAGGTTCTTACGTAACGTTGATTTGAAGAAGTTTGACTGCTTAGAAGGATGAGCATAAATAGATCTTTCATCAAATCCTATTTCCTCATCTTCTGTTTATGAAATCTGAGTCCCAGAAAGGTTATTAGACGTCTTGCCTAAGCCTCACACTGGGTTAATAACAAGACTAAAACAGGAACCCGGGTCTTCTGACATCTGGCTTCCAGTTCTTTCTCTATTTTGGCCTGTATTTGTCTGCATACCTGTTCCAAGGCATCTCTGCTGCCGTGTCACGCATCTTCCTCAAATCTTAGTTGTCTGTCACCCCTGTGCAATAGCAAAGCGATTCCTTCTGATGTAGAAAAATGTTTTTTGAGGCCATGGGCAGATATCAACATTTATTTCTTCCCATGACCTGTCACACTTTGAATCAATCCCTCTGAGTTGAAAGGCAGGACATATTTCATCAGCTGTCAGGAGGCAGGCGGCCTCAGTGGGGGCATGTAAATGGCATTTTGGTTTATATTCCTCCTGTAGAGGCAATAATAGTATGATCAAGGCTTCCGTTGCTTACGATGGTAGTAAAATCTTTACAGCCCTCCATTTAATGACAGACTGGTCTTTCTGATGCCGTATGACACAAACCTACCCAGAATTAGAGATTAGGGAGAAAGAAATTCATGAACTTGAGCAACTGTGATTATCGTCCAGAGAGACTGATTATGTGTTTAATGAGCTTGAAGCAGGTGGAAGATGCGTGAGAGTTCTGTGCCGCTGGGTCTGATAAAGGGTCTCTAGAAATCAAGTTAATCTGAATATTTTTATGAAGGAGGGGGTGAGGGAGAGGGTGGGTCAAGGAAGAAAGACCTGGTGGGAATAAAGTATACAGGGTATTTGTTTAGTTTGTTTTTTTCCCTTTTTGCTACACACACACACACACAAACACACACACTCCACTCTGGGAAGTTGGTGGAAGCTCTGAATAATCTCCCGAGAAATATTTGCGTATATACCTTGAACATGTTTGAAAATTTGGAAGGGGTTTTAGTTACCTGAAAGTCTATCCATTGACTTGTAAGCATCCATGGATCACAGCCTAAGAACCGCTGATACAGCAAAAGAAAAACCCAGATGTGATTTGGTTTCTATGATGCCTGATAAGCCTTTCTCTTCTGAGCTCTTTTTCTTTTAATAAGAAATCCCCAGACCTTTCATAAATATACTACTCTTTTCTTCCTATGTATTATCATTTTTCATTGCATCCTTTGGATTTGAAAGGGCGTTTTATGGAGTGGGAATGGGGCAATTTGAAAATGGGCCTTTGCTTTTCAAGTCCCTTAATAAGGGTTACTTTGGGCAAAGGACTCTACAGATAATTCTGGAATAGTTTCAGCCTATCTCAGTGCAGGGCTCCTCCCCGTCGCCATCCCCCAGCTGCTAAGGAAAAACATGCTGAGTAGGGCAGCTTCCATATATCCTCCTTCCCTTTGTTCAACCTCTGAATGAGGCATTAAAATATGAAGAACCATCCCCGCCCCCCCCCAAAAGGCATCAGGAGGAAATGAAAAAAACTAGAGGGCCAAGATAATCCCCAAGGTACCTCCTGAATTACTCAGTTAACCATGCTCTTCACTCCTTCTTGGTTGTTATAACTGTCTAAAACCAGAGTCAGTTGGTGCTTTGAGGAAACTGAACTTGTGCTTGAACCCACACATAGAGTATCACTTCCTCCACCTTTCCTTGCCCTTCCTCTCAGCAACTTTACAGAAGGGAAAGCCAGAGAAACCTGGGTAAATGTACCTTGGCTTGCCAGCCATGTTCAGAGGTGCACTGTCTGTGGCTGCCTTGAAGCCAGTTGCCCTGGAAAGAAACAAGTGATTTGAGCAGACTGGGATAAGTGCCTCTTTCCCAGACTTAAAAAGGATTGAATTTCTCAGTAAGAGGCTGATTAACACCAGGCTGTCTTATTTTTTAGCAATCTGATGGACAAGTTTCTCTTGTTGCATCTGTGCACATCCAGATTAAAAATGTGATGATGGTGCTGGGTTTATTGATCTCTGTTTCTTTGTTTGTTTGGCTTCTTTTTTTTTTTCATTTTCTCCCTATCTTTTCCATTTTTACAAGAATGGTCCAAGGTAGTAACTATGTCACCGTGATGTCCCTCCTTCCGATAACAACCAAGTACCCAGGCTGGGGCTTGTAATCACTTACTGTGCCTAAAGTTTGCCTTCCATTTGCATTACTAAGGGAGCGTTAAACAAAAGGAGAGGGGGTGGAGTTTCTCCATTCTCTGGCACCAAGACTTAAAAACAGATGTAGCAGCCATGTGTCTGGGACTCCAAGACCCATGCCAAGTAACATTGTAGTTACCACTAATTAGGTTCCATTCACCAGGAACTGGTGTTTCCACAATCCTTAACATTCAGTATCTTCTTCATCCTCAGGAGGGGTTGGGAAAGATGGAGGGAAGCCTTTTGGTAAACCAACTTCTGATGCTGTGTGTCTGCAAAAAAATTATGCCTCTTACAAAGATTGAGCTATGCAGTGTTTTGGTCTCCTGGAGCCCCTGCTGCTACAACACTCCAGGAAGCAAATATCTTTCGTCAGAGAGAAAATAAAAGTCTGTGCAAGGTGCCTCCAAATGCATACTGATTCTCCACCGAGGACAAAGATTGTTGTCTGTTTTTCTGCCCACAAATCGAGTGTGGTTGATCTGTCTCGTTCATACATGGGCATAAGTTAAACAGTGGTACTGATAGCAGGATGATGTGCTAAAATGAATATTACCTCAGATGGGATGATTTAGTGCTTCTAACCTTGGGGTGAGGCCGCCTCCCTGGTAATTAGTGAGGTGGCTGACTTCATAAATGGTGGCCTCCGTGAGCATTCATTTCCCCTGCAAAAGTCATTCAGCCTCTGTGCCTATACTCCCTGCATTAATTAGTCATTTGCAAAGGAAAATGAGGGAAAGAAAGGGGATGAAATTGACCTTTGATTCAAATTTCATGTAATAAGGCCAAAATGCTCTGAAGAAAGTCAAGGTGACAGAAAGATAAATGTTTTTTCTATCTTCCCCTCTTTCCCTTAACCCTTAAACTGGAAGATGCTAATGTAATTTTTACATACAGGATCTCCCATTACTGCTTAAACACAATAAAACATACAGTGGCGATTGGATCTTCACAATCATACCTCTGAACCAGGGGGCTGGCGACAAGTGATCCTCACAGGGAACGGCGCTGGAGGCAAGTTGCGGGCGGCATGACTGCCCTTCACTTGCTGAGGCACATGTGGAATAAAGTCTAGGTCCTTTGTTTTCCTTCAATATTTAGTGGAGTCAGGAGCGCAGTTGTGCAAATTGCATTTTAGGTAATTTATATTGTCTCATATTTCATGTTGATTATTTATGGAACCCACCAAATCCTCACAAAAATTGTGAGTTTATCCCTTTTTATGAATGAGGAAAGTAAGGCAGTAAGAAATACAATAATTTGCCCAAGGTTCCAGCTGGTAAGTGTCAGAGTGGGGACACAAACCCAGGCAGCATGGCTCCAAGTTCATGCACCTGAATAGTATGATACGCTGCTTCTTACTATTAAGTGAGCTGACGTGTGTAGAGGGCCTAGAATAGAGCCTTGAACGTAGTAGGTGTTACACGAGCATTTGCTCTTGTTCTTGTTGTTTTTCTCCTCCCCCCTTCCTCTTCCTCTTCCTCCTTCTCCTTCACTTTACTATAATAATAATTACATTTATTTTAACATTAACGCGTTGCTGCCTTTAGCACCTTTTCTGTAACATTACTCCGAAATGACTAATAGATGTTTCCATTCATTTCTCACGTTTGGTGATTTTCATGTCAGAGCTGTTCACGATTTTTTTTAATCGGGAATCCTTGTTTAAGGAGTTTACAAAACCAAAGGAGGATAATTTGTCTCCCAAACGTGGCTCTACAGGTTATTTTCTGTTTTACTAGTGTATCATCTATGATGTACCTAATAGAGTTGTTATGAATCAGACTCATTTGCCACGTGAGGTTCATGAGTTAAGAATTTGAAGTGGAACACAGGAGTTGATGGACTGGGAGGCCTTGATTGGTTATCTCCGGGATTAGATGATTGTCAAGGGCGACTCCCTTCTCCTTGTTCCCGTCATCTGACCCTATGCTACGTCTCCTATTTGATTTCTCACCAGGGTCAGGTCTGATTCCTAAGTGCCCCCTCCACTCCCTGCTGTCCCATGTCACATCCAATACCTATGATATTGTTTTGAAATAACAAAACAGAACATGTCATTCCTCTCCAAATCCCACCCAGGTCAATTACACCTGCTCCTAGGGAGCAGGTAATCTGTAATTTTACCCAGAGGTAAAATTGCTTGATCATATGGTAGTTCTATTTTTAATTTTTTTGAGGCACCTCCATGCTGGTTTCCACAGTGGCTGCACCAGTTTACATTCCCACCAACAGTATACTAGGGCTTCCTTTTCTCTATATCCTTGCCAACACTTGTTACTAGTCTTTTTGATAATACTCATTCTAACAGGTGTGAGGTGTTATCTCATTGTGGTTTTAATTTACATTTACATGATGATTAGTGATGTTTAGTATCTTTTCATGTGCCCATTGGCCATCTGTATGTCTTCTCTGGAAAAATGCCTATTCAGAATCTCTGCCCATTTTTTAATTGAATTTTTTTTTTTTTTTTTTGCTATTGAGTTATATGGGTTCTTCATATTTGGGATATTAACTCCTTAGCAGATATATGATTTGCAAATATTTTCTTCCATTTAGTAGGTTGCCTTTTTGTTTTGTTGATGGTTTCCTTTGCTGTACAGAAGCTTTTAAGATTGATGTAGTCCCACTTGTTTATCTTTGCTTTTATTGAAGATTTTAAAAGTTTCCTTTGAACGTTTGGTAGAATTCACCAGTGAAGCTGTCTGGTCCTGGATTTTTGTTTGTTGGGTGGTTTTTGATTACTGATTCGATCTCTTACTAGTAATTGGTCTATTCCTATTTTTTATTTCTTCCTGATTCAGTCTTAGAATATTGTATATTAAACCATTTCTTCTAGGTAGTCCAATTTCTGTGTGTATACTTTTTCACAGTAGTCCCTTGTGATCCTTTGTATTTCCATGGTGTTACTTGTAACTTTTCCTTTTTCATTTCTGATTTTGAGTCTTTTCTCTTTTTTTCTTAATTAGTCTAGCTAAAGGTTTGTCAATTTTGTTCATCTTTTCAAGGAACCAGCTCTTAGTTTCACTGTTCTTTCTATTGCCTTTTTAGTGTCTATTTATTTTTTCACTGCCAGCCCTCACTTAAGACCACCCTTCTATTATAAATCTTCACAGTATATCTGCCCACAGACCCATAAAGTTTTTTTGAGACATTTTAAGGGAAATGAAAAAATTTGATTCTTCTAGCCTATGTGCTTCTAAAGGCAGTTGCTATGTCTTGTATTTCTACATAGTAGGTGGTCAGTGGCTTTTAAATAAATGAGGTTTACAGAAATGAATGAATGTATGAATAAAGATATACTAAATCTTATGTCTTCTATGGTAGTGCCATTCAATTCAGTTCAATTCAGCTCAGTCCAATAAATATTCATTTGCAGCAGGTAGTGACTTTTATATCATGGATACAAGATGAATAAGAAACTATTTGTTTCTTTCCAGGAGTTTAATCTGGGGCAGGGGCACCAATTGTAAGTAGGCAGCTCTGAGAACAAGTTTATTGATCCGATCTCATTTGAGATCAGAGAGCAAGTTTTTATGCCTAATTTAAAGAAAAGCAGAGACTTTGCATCAGGTTAAAGGCTTTTCTGAGTCAGAAAATCTTGAAGACACAGGTCTGCAAAGTGAAAAAGAGTACCTTCTTCCATAGTTGATTATACTATTTATTCAAAAATTTTGCCTTGTCTTTTTTCTTGGTCCTTTCCTTCTGGGTTTCTAAGCCATTCCTTGTTAGGTCCTTCCCCATGAAAGAATTATACTCCCCACCTTGATGACATCAAGCTTGGCCATATGGCTTGCTTTGACCAATAGAGTATAAGTGGAATCAACTCATGTCACTTATGATCAGAAGTTGTAAAAGACTTTGCATAGTTCAGTTATCTCTTTTTTTCTCTCTGCTATGAGGATGGCATGTCCAAAGTTAAATTTAGATCAGAGGTGCAGCCAACCTGCACAGACATGAAAAGTGAATGAGAATTAAACCATTATTGTTGTAAAAAGCAAGATATTAGGTTAAAGTTGTTTATTGCTGCACATGCCTAGCCTAAGATAGCAAATATATTTCCCAAGAGCAGAGAGAGACTATCCTCACCCACTCTTCCCCTTAACGACCGCTGCTCACCTTTGTCTGTTCCAGAAATTCTGGATGGATGAAGAAGAGGACTGAGGTACACGTGCACACTGTGCTCCTTTGGTTATACTGCACTGTAATGTAATGTCTTTGACCAAATCCTTTGTACTTGAAAGCTGGTCCTACTACCCAAAAATGTAAAATAGAGTTAGCAAATCCTGTTTATGGTATAAGCTATTGAGAGAAAGGGGTCTCTTTGATGACAAAGCCCAAAATGATCTTTTATAATCCTGCTAAGGCAATTTTAAGAGTTCTGAAATTGCCACATAAAGTTGAAAAAGAAAATCCTATCAGCTATGTTTCCCCATCAGTTGTCATGGAAACTGTCACATTTTGGGGGGAGGGGGTGTACAATACTGAGACAGTTAAATGTTAACCTGAGTATTAGTAGAAAGAAACTGCTAAGTTGCAGATAGAAGAGGTTTTGAAAGGTCACAGAAATAGAGACCCAATCAGTCATGAATTCAACTTTTCTCCTAAATCTTTGCAGCCACCATTGTCATCAAAGGCACGTACTGAAATTCTCTGAGGAGTCTGACACTCTCCTCTGAATATTCTCTATTGCTTGTCCCAAGGAAGAGCAGGAAGCTATTAGTTTGATACACATATTTATGACTCCAGAATATAATTTTACTTAATCCCTTGGGGGAAAAACACCTTAGGTTGTCACTTTGATGAAGAAACAGGTGAAACATGTAAGTAAGAATACACATAGGGGATATCAAATATATAGTTTTGGAAGATGATAAAGACATTAATTCATTCAGTCGATGAGAAATACAGCTTTCATCACATTCAGGTCACATTACAATTAAAAAAATCTCTCTCTTGTTCCTGATGCTTTTATTAAACTTTCTCATTGCTATAACTTTGCATAAGGTTGTTCCTATTAATAGTCATTTCTGGCCACTTCTTGACAGTTTGTTCTACACCTACTTTTCTGTCACTTGTTGGTTTAATCATACCTGCCTGGATGTTCCCATATTAGATTGACCATGTTATTACAGTATTTGAGGCAGAACTCTGTGTGTGTGTGTGTGTGTGTGTGTGTGTTGTTTGTGTGGTGCCTGCAGTAACATAGTACAAACCTGGTACACTGAAGTGCATGTTTAATGAATGAATGATGAATGAATGAAGAGCATGTAAGTGAGATTGTGTTAGGCTTATGTCAACTTTGTAATATTGAACAAGTCTTTAAGTTTCAATCTTTTCTATAAAATGAAGGTACACTGGCAACGTTGACCTACTCATTTAATATTAAAGGAGAGACAATTCAAGTTAAATGTGGTAGATTAAACATATGCATTTATATCTGCTCCCTCCACATATCTCCAAGAAAGGAACAAAAAGTATATAAATGACATTAAAAGGATAAGAAAAAGATACAAATACACAAGTATGGAAAGAAGAGGAGAGAGACAGTAGTGACTGAGAATGGAAATGCAAAGTATATAGACAAATGGGAACAGACAGCATATCAGAGAAAAATGAAACTCAAGTATCTGGATAGTTACTTGCAAAGAATTTTGGGAAGACTTAGGAATTGGTACCATAAGCTGCCTCTGAAGATGAAGATCAAGTGTGGGGATGAACAGAGGAGAATTGGGTGAAAACTTTTCTGAAGATCAGTATCCCTCAGGTGCCTTCCCCTCCCTTTTGAAAACAGGGGCTACATCTTTCCCTCCCATCAGAAGACTGAAGGTTTGCTCTTATGAGAAATTGTACCAGAAAAGCTTCATAAATGGGAGTACCAGGCACAGCAAAAGGCAGGGTGAGGATGTACAAAATAAATCAAAGGAAGTAAATGTAAAGAAGTCTCCAGAATTGCAGCATCCCAAATTCCCTCCCCCTATTTGCAGTCTGGCATTTAATTCTCAAGAGGATGATTAGATGATTTCTCTCAGAGAACACTGATCACCTCAAAATAAAAGACCCTTAGGAATACTAGAATTTGAATACCATACAGCAAAGTAACCAAGAAAGCCTAAAAGATGAAGCACAGATAAAAATCAGAATAGATAAAAGAAACCCACAGTGAATAAGAGACAATGTGAACAGAAGAAGATGCCAAAGGAAAAGATGCAGAAAAATGAAAAGACCTTTCATTTATGAAATA
Source organism: Pseudorca crassidens (assembly GCF_039906515.1). Lineage (NCBI taxonomy): Eukaryota > Metazoa > Chordata > Mammalia > Artiodactyla > Delphinidae > Pseudorca > Pseudorca crassidens. The sequence continues at coordinate 35,155,849 of NC_090304.1, read as the reverse complement.
ATGATGTGATGCTATAAAATGAAACATTCCAAGAATAAAAAGAGGTTTTGGAAATTAGAGCTACAAAAGTTCATTTGACTAGTTAGAAGGTCAAGTTGAACATATCTCAAAAAAAGAGAATTAAAAAAAAGAATAAAAGCAAAAAAAAAAAAAGAAAAATGAGAAAGAACAAATAAGAAAATCATAGGATATGTTCAGAAAGTTAATTCTGGATAATAGAAGTTCCAGAAAGAGAAGGTAGAAAAAATTTGAAGAACATTATCAAAGATTAATGAATAAAATTTCCCAGAATGCAAGGACATGAGTTCCCATACATGAAGAACTCACTAAATATCTAGGTAAAAATTTTTAAGTGGTGCTAGGAAAACTGGACAGCTACATGTAAAAAAAATGAACTTAGAATATTCTCTAATGCCATATACAAAATTAAACTCAAAATGGACTAAAGACCTAAACGTAAAATCATATACCATAAAACCCCTAGAGAAAAACATTGGCAGAACACTCTGACATAAATTGCAGCCATCTTTTTTTTTTTTGATCTGTCTCCTAAAGTAAAGGAAATAAAAGCAAATATTCACAAATGGGACCTGATTAAACTTAAAAGCTTTTGCACAGGAAAGGAAAACATTGACAACATGAAAAGACAACCTACTGAATGGGAGAAAATATTTGCAAATGATATGACCAATAAGGGATTAATATCCAACATATACAAACAGCTCATACAACTCAACATCAAAAAAGCAAACAACCCAATTTAAAAATGGGCAGAAGAAATGAATGGACATTTTCCAAAGACAACATGCAGATGGCCAATAGGCACATGAAAAGGTGCTCAACATTGCTAAATCAGGGAAATGCAAATCAGAACAACAATGAGATTGTCAGAATGGCTATTATCAAAAAGACTACAAATAACAAGTGTTGGTGAGGATGTGGAGAAAAGGGAACCCTTGCACACTATTGGTGGGATTATAAATTGTTGCAGCCACTGCAGAAAACATTATGGAGGTTTCTCAAAGAACTACCTTACGATTCAGCATTTCCACTCCTGGGTGTATATCTGAAAAAACCCAAAACGCTAATTCGAAAAGATACTTTTGAGGAAAGTTATTTAGAGTCTGCAGTTTTGCAGATACTAAAAATCAGTTACAAAGATAAAAAGACAATACTAGATATTGAAGCCAATTTCCAAAAGTACTTCTATGCTTTCTTCCTTAGAAAGCTACTAGAGATGTGTTCCTCCAAAATGAGGATGTAAACCATGGAGTGCAGGGAATCTGGCAAAGTGAGCATCCACACAGGAGACAAATTTCAAAGGATAGGGTGTATAATTATAAAATCAACTTGAGCCAACCATAAAGAGTGTTTACGTAGTCATAATAATGTAAGCACTAAATAATTGGCTGACAACATTTGTGATAAACTATGCTGAGACATGGAAACAGCAGAGAACAAAAAGGTGTCCTCATCTTCCAAACAAGGAAGTCAATTGAAAATGTTAAAAATTAGACAAATCAAGGAATGAGCGTTAAATGTGGAGGGAAATACCAGAAGACATAGCTAAAGGAGAAGAATATGCTTGCCTTTGGGGGCTGACAGTCAGAAACAGGAGGGATTTGACATTTTTTAACTCTATTTATATAGTATGTTGGACTAGAAATACACCAAAAGAAATACAGTGAGAATGAACAGGAGAAAACCTTTTGTTCACTGTGGAGTCCATTCCTCCTTTTTCAATAATTCTACTGTTTCTTGAAATTAAGTTTTCCATTGGACTTCTCGCATCATAATATTAAATGTCTGTTTATGGTTCTGTTTGCTGCACTAGTCCCCGAACTCTGCATTCACAGTGCCAGTACAGTGCCATGCAGTTGGTATATAATCTACCTGGGCAGAGTTCTGTGTCTCATTCATCATTTTATCCCAGAATCTAGTAAAATCCCTGGCATAGAATATATATTGGTTGAATAAATGAAATTCGGGCTGAAAATGAATGAATGCATAATCCATTATTATGATTTTATGAGCATCATAAATCACAGATTAATATGAGAAAGAAGATACTTTTAAAGATGTTCATGAAAAGTGGGTGTTTGAAATGTTCTCGAGGAGATATGCGAGCACAAATTGCGAATCTCTATATAGGCACATACATTGTTTCACCTTCAAGGTTCATTATATAATTATGCACAGGTCCCTTCATACTGTATTGAATTGGCTGATTCCACAGCTGAATCACTGCAGGGATCTCGGTCACTAAACACAGTATGCACCACACTATCAGCTATCTGGAGTTGACATCCCTGTGTCCTATTGTGATACACTCCTCACAACAAGTGTTGGTAGTAATATGAAACTGTCTATCATGATTTTAATTATTTCAGGCTATTAGGACAGTTATATAATACTTTAATACATTTTTATATTTTCCCTGCACCCCATTGTTTAAGCTTACCAAATCATTGGATGTCAAGATAGAGTAAATGACATCCTAGACCTGGATTTGAAGTCCTGGATGCAAATCCCATCTTTATAAAACTTAATAACCTCTGTGAGTGTATTTGTAAATTATCGTTGCAATAATTCTATGTAATAAAGGATTCCAAAACACAATGGCTTACAATAGCAAACATTTATTTTTCTGACTCAGGTCTGTAGGTTGGCTAGGATTCTAATGGGTTCAGCAAAAATTGACTGGATTTAACTTCGAGTAGTGGTTGGGCTTAGGTATATTCCAGATATCTTTTCATTCTCTTTGAACTTTCAGCTACAGACATGTTCTCCCAGGATGATGGCTGAAGCACAAGAGCTAAGCCAACTCATGCAAGAACTTTTAAACCTCTGCTTGTATTAACAGTCTCTAATCTTTCATTGGTCAAAGCACATGGTCAAATAGAACATCAATCAGGTATACATCAGTCAGGGTTCAGTTAGAAAAAAAATGAGCTGTTATAAGAAGTGGTTAATTGTAGTAAATTGATCTTACACCAATATGGAAAGAGCTGGTCATTTAAGGTCTGGTAAAGGTATGCGGAGAATCAGAAGGACCCCGGGTGAGGGTTGAGAGCAGTGGGTGCAGTAGTGAATCTGACCTGGTCTGTGCTCTCAAGCAGCTGGCGCTGAACCTAGTTAGAAAAGCCTGGTGTACCTGTACTTATAGTTAAAGGTGGCAACTGTTGTTTTGAAGATAAAATGGTTTGGATTTTCAGTGAACAGATAGGGTATTTCAAGCAATTAGCTTCAGGAAAACTTTCTAGTTTAAACTCACTTGAGAGTGAAGGAAAGGAGAGTTAATACAGGGCTAGTATTGTATTCTGAAGCGGCTGGAGAACATGCAGGGCTAACATCTTTGTTCTCCATTTTTCTAGCATCCTCAGTAAAGCCAGGATTTTGATATTTTAAGGAGAATAATCATTAGTCAATTTTCTGGCAAAGGAGTGAAACCAAAGCGTTCTCTGGTGGCATTCTTAGCCAATTAAATACTATGAAGTTATAAATTAATTTGGGAAATTTCTGATGTTGTTATTTCTTAATCTGTGTTTAGGATTTGGATTCAGTTACTGATTGATAAACATTCCAGAAGTACTCACTTCTTTCACTTCCTTCCAACTTTCCCATTTATTTTTTTCTGATAGAATGTTTCAGATGGGAAAGCAATAATTCTTCTTTACTCAAGGCATTTTTTTATATAGGATTTATGACTTGGAAACCTTTTGTTTTCTTAAAGGAACCATAGTGATCACCCTTTGTATCTGAGCTGCCACCATTTAAGAGAGACTTGGTGCTGAGAAAGAAAGAAAGAGAAGAAAAATGCAGCTAATTCACAAATCATAAAATATGTCCCCAGAATTATTAAAATGCATGCATTGTGATCTAAGAGTCCTGGAAGGTATGAAAGGCTTCAACATCAAGTGACAATTTTGGCTGTGATAATCTATGAAAAATCTATGCATGATCACATTGGATGTCTAGACCTGCTTAGAACTGTTACTGGCATTTTCCGGGTGGGCAGTGATAGCCTTATGGTCACTGCCATTATAACCCTCCATACTGTAGTTTCTGATTCCTAGCCAGACCAGTTCATTTTGACTTTGGCCCTATAATTCCTAATGACATAGAATGTGAGTTCCACTCTTGCATTAACACGAAGTATTTTTAATTTTTAATTTGCTCATGCAAAAAGATAGATACTGGTTTAATAATTTGATTGCTTTGTTCACTAAAACAGTGATTTTAAAACACTTAACATTAAACTGAAAGTCAAAAATGTTTTAAAACATTAACAAATTTTTAAACATCTTTAGACAATTTACAAAGCTTATGGGCTTCAATATTAACGTAACATTGACAAGTTGGGAGAAATGAAAGATGACTCACATGTCTTAACCGATTTTCAAACAAGGGCTTGAATCTGACTTTCCTATTTTAGCTTTTAAAATGGTAAAGGAGGAATTTTTGACTTCATTTAAGACCAGCATTTAAAAGTGGAAGCTAGTCTATTGGAGGTATGTAAGCCATGTCGCAACGGAGCTTCAATCCTATCTTGGCTTGAATCCTATCTGTAAACACCCTAACTTCAGTGCGTGCACAGCAAAGGTATGGCTTGCTATTCCAAGAGAGTTTGCTATTCCAAACCCACACATTCTTAGCTGCATCAGGTTTGAAATTCAAATGCTAGATAATTTGGAAATCACTTTTGAGGAGGAAAATATATTAAGATGCATTTGCCCTTGTCAGACTGGATTGATGACAAAGGCTTTGCATATTTACAGGTTAGAAGAGGCTGTGAGCAGGATAGTCTCTCATATGTCTGCAAGATAAATTGAGCAACTTGGTTGGCGTGGGATGTGGGTTCACAAAATTTCAGAGTGTCTTTGCCAGGAACCCTAAAACCTCAGAGCAGCAGCATCTCTAGACACAGGAGAGGATCCTAGTACTTCTCTATCTTAATCCTTTGATTTGTTGATCTGTAAAAATGATAAGAGTACTATCTATCCATCTTAAAGAGTTGTGGTAAAGATTAAATAAGATAAGCCAAGTTTCCCTACAGTGCTTGAAACGTCTGAGACGCTTGTTACATACTCACTTCTTCCATCTGTTTACACAGGTTTCAGGCTTCTTTTGTGGTTACTGGCAGATAACATGAGTCTATGAAGCAAGTACGTGGAAGACAAAAGATATTAAGAGTTTGGTATCAGAACTAAACATAACATCTGCCTGGTTATGCTGCCTGTTAAAATAATCTGTTGACTACACTTGACCAATCTTTTCAATTAAAAGCTTGCTTGGAATCTAACTTTTTCAGTAATTCTTGCATTCCTTTGATTATTCCACTATATACTGACATTGTGGGTACATTTTAAGATTGTGTTTATTTTTGCTGAAGACACTTTCCACATGATTTTTATAATATATGTAAGATTTGTAACATTTTATGAATAATGAGAATGTTTTGAATTCTTATGGACATCTTATTATACTTTATGCAAATGGAAAACTGAGGACTTTATTTTTTATTGAAGTATAGTTGATTTATAATATTAGTTTCAGGTGTACAACATAATGATTCAACATTTTAATAGACTATACTCCATTTCAAATTATTACAAAATAATGGCTATATTTTCCCTATGCTCTATAATATATCCTTGTTGCTTATCTACTTCATACTTAGTAGTTTGTACCTCTTAATCCCATACCCCTATCTTGCCCACCCCCCTCCCCATTGGTAACCACTAGTTTGTTCTCTGTGACAGAATTGCATTCATTTTTTTGGTTGGGTAATATTCCACTGTGTGTGTGTGTGTGTGTGTGTGTGTGTGTGTGTGTGTGTGTGTACACACATCTTCTTTATATATATGGATACATCACACGTCCTTTATCCATTCATCTGTTGATGGACACTTAGGTTGCTTCCATATCTCAGCTATTGTAAATAATGCTGCTATGAACATTGAGGTGCAGGTATCTTTTCAAATTAGTGTTTTCATTTTTTTGGATATATACGGGATAGAATTGCTGGACTATGTGGTAGTTCTATTTTCAGGTTTTTGAGGAACCTCCATACTCTTTTCCATAGTGGCTACCTCAATTTACATTTCCACCAACAGTGCAAGAGGGTTCCCTTTTCTCCACATCCTCAGCAACATTTGTTACTTGTGGTCTTTTGTATGATAGTCATCCTGGTAGATGTGAGGTGATACCTTATTGTGGTTTTGATTTGCATTTCTCTGATCATGAGTGATGTTGAGTGTCTTTTCACTTGCCTATTGGCCATCTGCATGTCTTCTTTGGAAAATGTCTATTCAGGTCTTCTGCCCATTTTTTAATCAGGTTGTTTGCTTTTTTGATATTGAGTTTATGAGCTGTTTATATATGTTGGATATTAACCCCTTATCGGTCACATTATTTGCAAATATTTTCTCCCATTCCATAGATTGTCTTTTTGTTTTGTCGATGATTTCCTTTGCTGTACAAAAGCTTTTAAGTTTAATTAGGTCCCATTCGTTCATGGAAAACTGAGGACTTTTAGTCATTTTGTCTGAAAACCTCTACAACTAATCTTTAATTTGTCGGTTTAATTTTTAAAGGAAATTTGAGCATTAAACAGAAGTTTCAAGGGAACCTTTTTAAATGCTGTTACCACCTCAGATGTACATTCAGTTCCCTTAAAAAGAACCTGGGTCTTCAGAGAGGCAGGGCAGTGCCCCTTAGATCATAAAACATAATTTTGAGGGTGAGATGGGGGTCACCACTCAGGCTTCGTGAACTTCAGATAACAAGAAGTGGTAGAATAGAAGACAACTCAACCTGCAGCATAAGCCAGAAGGAGTCCAGCCTAACTCCAGGAGGAGCGTGTGTCCCCACTGTATACACAGTCCCCTGCAGCACCTTGATCCTGTTTGTATTTTCTTGCCTGTCGCACTGTGCTTTCATGATTATCCCTCCCCCACCAAACCAAGCAACTTGAGGGTAGTTACCAAGTCTTTCTCATCTCTATATCCTTTACAGCTACGGCCTGGAGTATGGTAGGTCCTCAGTAAATTTTGAAAAAAGCGAATGATTGGGGGGGAACTATATGTAGGTTTTAAAAGAAAATCTTTGAGTGACTTCCCAATTCAAAACCCATCCAATCTAATTCTTTCAGCATATGGAGCAAACTACATTATAATTTAATGATGCTATTGATTCCAAAGGATGTTTGAGATACCTGCTTTCTTCCTGCCAATAATTTGCTTGGCTGACTTCCTTCAAATTTATGTTCATACCTTCCTTTCTCAAAGAGGACTGTCTTGACTACTTGTTTTTGATACCGCCTCACTCCTGGTACTCCCAGTGCCCTTTACCTGTTCTCTATTTTCTTTTTCCAAAATCCATGAACTTTCCAAAATCCTACATCATCTAATTATTTATTATCATTTACTGTCACTCTCCTGCTGGAAGCATGTAAGTTCCACTAGGGCACCTCTGTTGATTTGTTTTGTTCACTGATATATCCGAAGTGCCTTGGATGATGTCTAGTACATTCAATAAATATTTGGTGAAGATTATAATACAAGATACTTAAATAACAAAGAGAGTCAGCTTTGATTCCTATAAAGTGTTTCTAAGGTAGAAGTTAGGATTTAGATATTTTATATAGATTTGCCATAATAAGGTTGGGAAAGAAAGAGGTCTAATGATCAGAAAATAAATGTATCCATTTATCCAAATTGTGATCTGCTGAAGTTTTGCCATAGTTGAGAGGGGTTTCCTTCTGTGTTAGCACCAATGGGACGTCTTGTGCTTTGAGTGGCCACGGTTATTTTCCTACCCCTTTTCCCTTTCCCTTTGTCATTTGGCTCAGTGTATTACCTCTACACGTTTTCATGTTTAACCATGTTATGTCTTGTGCTATTAGCTGTCTCTCACAAGGAGTAATGTCAAGGGTTTATGAATGTGGGCTCTGAATTCAAACTGCTTGTCTCTTTACCTTGAACCCGTCTTTACTAGTTAAATGTAAGACTGGGCTGTTTTCTTTACCGTCTGTACCTCAATGTTCTCATCAACAAAATTGGAATAATACTTGCATCTTTTTTTGTAGGGCTGTCTTATGGATGAATAAGATCTTTTGTGAAGCACTTGTTAACGGTGTCTAGCACGTAGTAAACTCAAGACTAAAACTCCAAGGATAAAATGAAAGCCACTTTAGTTTTGTCTTAAGTGGACTGTAAGTGTACTGCATGTAAGGACTATGCAGGCTTCATAGTTTGCTGCTTGTCCTCTAGAACATAACAGCAAACATTATATCTGTTTTCTGAATGATTCTTTGGCCTTTCAGTGCCCTGTCGCTGGTTTTGACTACTGTGAAGGCAAATGGTCTCACGATGTTCCTAAAGATAGCTACAGAAATGTAAAGCAAAATGAATTTCACACATTGTTGATGTTCTTATTATACTAGCATTTTTTTTTTTGAGGAAGCTGGAGTGAAAAAACTTGTTACTGTTGGCTCTTAGAGCTGTTTGCTTCCTGATTCTTTGTCCTAAACGTTACATCACTCAGTTGAAGTCCTAATAATTGTCAATACCCCCCAGCTAAAGGACACCGGGATGCACCTGTAGTCAGTTAAAGTTGGGTTCACTATTTGCTGCAACAAGGGACATTGCAGGTTACTGGGGATAGTAGTTATCTCAACAAGAAAGTGTTAAAGGATGGCTTCTGTGTGATTTGGTCTTGTGTTAAGTGATTTGGGGAGGTTTCAATGGAAGTATGACGCTATTGCTTACATTTCTGAGGAAAGGGTAAAAGCATGGTTGGGGGATCTTAATCATTTTTTTTTTGTTTTTATCTAGGAATCAGTAGGAATTAAGCAGAGCTAAAGTCATAATTGCTAAAGAAGTAGCCGTCACTATTACCTGAAAGTGGGAACTGTGTGAATTTTTTGGTCAGTTTGCACTGTACTCTTATTTTTATCTGTGCTCATATATGACTTAAAAGGTATATTACTTTGGTATTGCTCTCTCATGATCACTGCACAACTCCATGTAAAATTGTTCATGTTCAGCAGAACGCCATGGTCTAAAGATTAGAGCCAGACTGGATATCAGGTGAATGTTGTCAGGACTGCTTTTTTTCTACAATCTTCTATGACTCTTGTCAACTTTTCTACTTCATTCCTCAAACTCCCAAGAATTATTTGGGTCTTGGTCTGATATTCCAATCATCCACAAACATAGACATGTAATCTTTTTTTTTTGCGGTACGCGGGCCTCTCCCGCCGCGGAGCACAGGCTCCAGACGCGCAGGCCCAGCGGCCATGGCTCACGGGCCCAGCCGCTCCGCGGCACGCGGGATCCTCCCGGACCGGGGCACGAGCCCGCGTCCCCTGCATCGGCAGGCGGACCCCCAACCACTGCACCACCAGGGAAGCCCTAGACATGTAATCTTGCTCAGTGTATCTGCTCTCTAGACTTGCTCATGTTTTCTGTGTCTCACCCACCAAATGTACTTTCCCTTCTAGTATTCAGTTAGCTTCACATCAAGGTAAAAGTTGTCTCATCGCTTTGGTCATCTGGACCAGATTAGTGACCTCCTCAGTTGAGAGGAAGCCTGGAGACTCATCAGACGAGCATACTGTACACGTTATCAGCTTCTCTGTCTTTCCCACCAGATGGTACTGCCAAGACTTTAGTAAACCTCGCAGGAACACCTGTCCAACCCGTGAGTTCCTGTATACTCTTGTGTAGGTTTAGGTCATTTTAGACATGCCTATTTCAACACCTGAGCTAGATGTTGTTTCTCACGGACAGGAACTTAGTCCGTTTTTATCCCTCACAACATGTAGTACAGTAATGAGCATGCCAGGGCAGTCAGGAAATGCTTTATAGAATGATTGTCTAGAAGACCAGAAAACAGGAAGGTTTATTGTCACTGTGAGAATAAGCCACCTTCCACATGGTACTTTTTCCTAGATAATAAGTATATTCTGGTTAAATGTGGAAAGGAAAAAAAAACACAAAAAAGTAGCATTACTAATTCTGATTCTGTTACTTTTTTGTAAGTGCAAGACTTGTTTTCACACTTGTTTTAAAATTTCTATTCTCATTTTCCATTTCCTGTAGTCCTGTATTTGCTGTAAGCTTCTCTATTCTCTATTAGTTTGTCGTAAATCATTGCAGAGAATCTGTGTATTTGCCAATATTGTGTACTGTGTTGGGATTAGGAGACTTCAAAAGCCATTCCTAAAGGTTTGTTTTAACCACTTCTATGGACACTTCCCAATTTTATTCTCTTTTTATATGTTAGTTTGGCAGAATCTTCAATATCTCCTTTTTAAAAAGACTCAAATAATGGTCTTTAAATAAACTTTAAATAAACTCTAAATAAACATTGAGAACTTTGCACTTATGGTCAACAATCACGGCCTTAAGAATGTACTTATTCGCATTGATAATCCGACTGGTGAATTTTGCCCTCCTCTCAGTATTTTGTATTTATTTACAAGAAAAGAAATGAAAGGAAAATGATTACGTGAAAGCCTTCTGAAAAGAGAAAAAGACTTTATCCTCCTTATTGTTTGCACATGAAAAGAACATCTCTTGCCCACTGGTGGAAAAAAAATACTATTTTTATTTGAGCTCAAAATGTGTAACTTCTCATAGTTCACTGGATTTACTAAATGCTTGACATTAAAAATGGGGACTACTTCAGCAACATATCATTATTGTTATTTAGTTAAATACATAATTTCTTTTTCTTATCCCCTTTACTTGCCTCTCACCTGATTAAATATTTTGAGGAATGGATTTTTGTAATGCATCAGTGCGTTCCTTTAAAACTAAACAGAGCCAGCCCCCTTCTGTGCCTCAGTAAGGTTACATAAGGCGGTTATGAATGGTTAATCTTCCTTTTTACTTTTTCTGCTCAATTTTATGTTGGTAACATCAGTGATAATGGCTGGATCCAGTGAAAGTAAAATGAGCATCTCCTGTCTTACTGTATCACAGACTTGTAGGGGTTGATCCATGGGAAGCCAGTTACTATGGGAGAGACTGAAACCTAGAGGTGGTCCTCTCAGCTAAAGCTTAGGGTTGAGGTGGGACACAGATTGAACTGGAAATGATGGAAGGAGGTATGCCTCAAATGGCGAAGGTGCGTGTTTGAGAGCATGGGGAGAATTCACAGGTGGGAATCTAGGCTATAGACAGGTTTACTAAGAAATAACTAGACCTAAGAAGGAATGAGACACCATGACAGGGAAGAAGAAAGTCAGTGGATATTCAGTTAGGTAGGAAGACACTGACTGAACTTCTAGTCCTCAGTTCTTGAGACAGAATCCCAACTCTGGATGTTATCAAGTATAAGGGAATGACTAGGCCACAAGAACAAGACAGATTTTAATCGAGGCTACACCTGGAGGACATAGAAAAGGGAGGGCCAAGCACTGAGTGAGTTGGTTTTATACATTTAAAAGTACTTACTATAGTCTGATGATGGAGAAACAGATCGATCTCTGATCGCTGATGGGAATAATATCTACAGATGGGACTCAGATGGCACCAGCACAGGCAGGCAGAGCCGGTTTACAGGGCAAGGGGTAAGAGGCCATGCTGTTACTGCAGCCAGTCGATCAGTGCTAGCTCAGGTAAAGCATAATCAATGAATTGATGACTCTGGAGCCAAGGATCCCGCTTTGGGGACCTTTTCTTGCTAATATAGTACCGTCCTGAATTTACCCAAGAAAGTGATTATTCCAACTGCATACCATGCTTTAACTTCATTGTTTTAGGTGTTGAGTGCATCTTCCGTATAGTTTTCATCCATTCCATACTTTAAGGAAGTAAGAACTTTACTAGATCTTCCTCCTGTCCTCCTTCTGGGATTTCCTAAAAACACTCATTCATGACCATTTCTAGCAACAGACACTACCCACTGCGTCAATCTCTTATTATATCATGTGGGTTATCCGCCTCACAATCTGGTGACTAACACAAAGCTAGACATTCTTGGGAAAGAAAAAATGAGATATATTATTTGCCTTTAAGTTGCTTTCATTCTTCCCAGGGGACAGTAACATTCTTTGTGAGAGTAGTTTCAGCAGAGTGTCGGGGTCCCATGACTGCTTGCCTTCCTGAGAAGGGTCTGCAACTCTCATTTATTGCTTATAGACCAGATTGTGGTAAAGGCTTTTACCTCTGAGAATCACATTACCTGAGTGAGTTGTTGAAGATGTGTAAAATTTATGGGAAGTAGGAATTAGAGGAGTTATCTATACTAGTTCACAGCTCTACAGAGCCTGCTGTGTTTTTGCAAATGTTTGAAACGCCTTTATTGTTAAATCTCTTTTATCTTATCCCCCACGTGTTGCCACCTAGAACCATATTCAACACCAACATTGAATTGGTTCTGTTCTCCAGAACACTTGTTCTTTCCCAAACCAAACTTTGGCTCTCCTTGTTTCTTCTGTCTCAAATGTCTTCCATGTTCACCTTTCAAAAACTGGCCTATCTTTGAAATCCCTCCTATTTATAATGTTTCTTAGGACAACCTTGAACCACCATATCTTCCCTCATCCTGGGCTGTGTCTGTGTGTGTGTGTGTGTGTATGTGTGTGTGTGTGTGTGTGTGTGTGTGTTTACTACTCAGTTGTCATTTGACATACTTTGTTCTGAATTGTCATTTGATGTGTTTTATCCTCCCTGCTATATTACATAGTTATCTGTAGTTATCTGGAGTTAGGATAATATCTTGTACTGCTTTGTATTTTCACACTATTCTGTGTTTATTTGATATTCACAATCAGTAAAGGCTATGTGATATTATTAATTTTGCATTAGACAGATCTGAATGGCCAGCATAACTCTCAAGCCATGATTTTCCAGCTCTAAAATTGGGGATAAGGTTACCTGGTTCTCAGATCATCTATGAAGATTGAAATTATGTATGTTAAGAGTCTGGCACCTTAGTTTCTTTATAAATGTTAGTTCTCTTGTTGATCATTTGATAAGATCTGGTATCAGTAGGCGGTACATCTTCAACAAGATGTTTCATTAGCTTTGGCTAAACACATAGTCCTGTAGTAAATTTACGTTGACCTTGTTTCTTCATTGGATACACAGTGAAAACTTGAGTAACAAGAGCCCAGCTTCATGGACTATATATCTAACCAGAAATGTTGTTATGTTACTTTCATTGTCCCTTAGATAGGTATTTTTTAAATGCATAGAAATGATTTAATTAAAATAACTAGCAAAACAAAAGAATAGCTACAGGCTCCTATAATGTAGGAGTTCTTTATACTGATCCTGTCATCAGAAGAGACATATTTTTCATCTTCAAGTCCTTTATACTGATCCTGTCATCAGAAAAGACATATTTTTGTTTCACTTACTAAAATAGAAAAGAAAGTAGACTGATTGTTTAAATGATTTACAGCATTCACCCAGTCACCCTGTTCACTTGGTTCATGCCTATTCATTCTTCATGTGTCAGTTTAGATAAATCTACTCTAAGAAGAAACCTTTTCCAGTTACCTAGGGTAATGATTCGGAGGCGTGCTTCTGGAATCCTTTGAATCAACTCTGTATTAACTCTGGTCAAATACCTCCTGATTTGTCTGTATCCAACAATAGAGAATAAGCTTCATGATTGTAAGGTTCCTGTTTATCTCAACCATTGATGATTCTTCACCACATAGCACTTCAACCCCCTCAGGGCAGGCAGGCAGTAAGTATAATACTTTTTGAAAGCAGTAAATAGTGGGTCACTAGAAAGAAAGCTAGACTAAATTAATTTTAATTAAACAAGAAATTCAGTTATTCAGGGTAGTCCTCTTGTGTCAATCACTCCAGTTAAATTTGGAGGGGCATTTAGATATAGTCCCTCAATTATCAAGCATATTGAATCATTTCACATATATTAACTGAGCACCTGTTATGTGCATGGAACGCTGATACGTTTAGTTGAGGCACCTCTTGCTCAGAGATATGTTATGCAAGTCTGTGCTCAGCACAAGATTGAAAGAAGTGGGTCTCATAACAGCATTGGAGGTGAGGCACTACTTGACAATGACACCTTAGCACCATGTTGGAGAGTTTACCTAAGCTGGAGGTGAGGCCAACAGTATAAACGCAGTGAACATGGCTGAGGCCACTAATAATTTAAGGCCCTGAGGTGGAAATTAGCCACAATTAGCTTTCCTATCCCCTGTAGGTAGAAATGTTTGTTGTCTTTTTTGTCTGTTTGTTTTCATTCAACACTTCCATTTTGTGTACTGATTAACAACTACTAGGATGGCTAATGCTTAATGAATAAGTTTCAATGTTTGTATTATTGAATGAATACAAATTGTTTAGATAAAGAGCTCCTGGTAAGAAGCAAAACATGATATTCATGAAATTTGGAAGCATCTTTTGTCTTTGTTTTTATTTTCTTCTGAATGGGAATTAAAGATTATTTTTTGTTTTTATTTCATTTAAAATGGAAGTAATTTTCCTTTCTGATTACAAAATGTGCTGCAGTTTCATTGTAGAACACTCAGATGATATCAAGTTATAAAAGGGAAAATAATGATCCTTGTTTGTTCCTCCAACCAGAGATAACTCAGGTTAACATTTTGTTTGTACAATTACTGACATTTTCTCTTTGTATGTTCACGTACACACACCTCCCAACATCACCGACCCAAAGCATATAAATTGACCCCACACTATAAAATTAAAATGAGATAATGCTGTAAATACTTCTAAACATTCTCCCCTTAACAGAATATAATAAATATATTTTTAGACAACAGACCTATATTGTCATCACCGTAAGCAGTTTCTTACCAGTGAACAGCAAAGGAAAATTTGATGGTTTACTGGCTTAAGAAGATCTGTGATCATCTATGTGCTTCATCTTTGCAAATTGGTTGACTCAATCCTCAGATAAAAGTTCTGGATGTGAAACTTCTCTGGTTATGCACACATTTAGGGTCTTAACACACAAAGCCAAATTGTTCTCTTCGGGATTTATACTCACTAACTCTCCCAACAGCTGGGTAAGAGAATGCCCATTTTGACACCCTACCAACATTGGCTATTATCATCATTATTTTGAGTCTGATAATATTTATAATTGAAATTAGATTAAAAATAGTTTTTCCTGATCATAAAAGAATCTGTCTTATTGATCTTAGAAAATTTAATGCTATTATTGATTACATTTTCTTATATATTTTTTGTATTTTGTTCATATTTTATTCTACCTAGTGAATCCCTTTACCATTTTCAATTTTTTTTTTTGGCTGTGTTGGGTCTTAGTTGCGGCACACGGGATATTCGTTGAGGCATGCGGGATCTTTTGTTGTGGCACGCAGGCTTCTCTCTAGTTGTGGCATGAGGGTTTTCTTTCTCTGGTTGTGGCATGCAGTCTCCAGGGCACATGGGCTCTGTGGTTGTGGTACGCAGGTTCCAGAGCGTGTGGGCTCTGTAGTTTGTGGCACACAGGCTCTCTAGTTGAGGCGTGTGAGTTCAGTAATTGTGGCGTGTGGGTTTAGTTGCCCCGCGGCATGTGGGATCTTCAATTTTTAACCTAATAATCTTTTTTAAAATCGTATCTTAAGAATTTCCCCATGTCATTATAATTTACTTTTAATCATTATTTTGTGTTGCATAATATTAATCAAATACGTGTACAGAGTTCACCCAAATAAATACATATACATGTGTTTAATATTATTTTTAACACTTTATTGACATCTAATTGACATAGAAAAAACAGCTGCTTTTTAGAGTGTACAATTTGACAGGTTTTGATATAAGAATGATGGTGATAATAGAAATCATTGTAAAGTTTCCTCATCTGTCTTTGTAATTTACTCTCTGACTCTTCTCCGCCTCCCCTCCAACCAAAAACCACTGAATTGCTCCTTCTCTCTCCCTTTCACTATATATTAGTTTGCATTTTCTAGAGTTTTATATCAATGGAATCATACAATGTGTCCTCTTTCTTTTTTGTCTGATATTTTTTACTCAGAATAATTATTTCGGGCATCTAGTTGTATCTTATATATTTTTTTGTGTGTGGCTGTCATCCGCATTTCCCTGATGACTAATAGTGTTTGGCATCCTTCCATGTGCTTATGTGACATCACATGTCTCCTACGTGAAGTTTCTGTTCAACTTTTCTAAACATATTTTTAAATTGCACTGCTTTTCTTTTTGTTGAGTTTTGAGAGGTCCTTATATATTTGGATAAAATTCCTTTATCTGATAGATGCTTTGCAACTATTTTCTCCCAATGTGTGGATTGTCTTTTCATTCCCTTAACAGTTTCTTTGAAGAGGAAAAGATTTTAATTTTAATGAAGTCCAGTTTGTTCTTTTCTGGATTGTGCTTTGGTTGTTGCAGCTAAGAATGTTTGGATAACCCATTGTCAAGAAGATTTTATCCAGTGTTTTCCCCTAGAGATTTTAACATTTTAAGCTTTATATTTAGGTCTATGCTACTTTTTGAGTTAACTTTTTAAATGAGAAAAAGTATGGATCAAAGTTTTATTTTTCTTTTGATTATGGATATTCATTGTTCTGTCACTATTTGTTGAAAAGACTAACCTTTCTCTCCTGAATTGCTTTTGCACCCCTGTCAAAAATCAGTTGTCCATATATGAGTATCATATATGAGTTAGTCTATTTCTGGACTCTACTCTTTTCCATTGATGTTTGTCTGTGTTTAACCAACACCACATGAATTTATCATTGGAACTTGACAATAAGCCTTGGAATAAGGTACAGTTGACCCTCCATCTTTTTTCTTCTTTTTCAAAATAATTTCATCCTTTTAAAAAGCTATCAAAATGCATCTCCAGTTTGCTTTGTTGGTGACCTGTTAACACTAATGAAAATGGATAGTTATGATACCTCTGTAAGTCAGGTCTGGGAGGTCAGAAAAAGTAGAAATTTATTATCATTCTATTATTGTTCATTTAATTTGAAAAATAAGTATTCATCCAAAAATATAAAGACTCTTTTGATCTGATAGAATGGCTCAAAAAGAAGTGAACCATCTGTGTCCTTCTCTTTTTCATTATAATTTCACTGTAATCACCCTGAGGGATAAATCTGCGGGATCGCCAATGAATTTTTCTACAAAGCCTTAAAGAAGAAGAAAACAAAAAAATTGTTGTTAGTTTAAAAGGAAAAGTCTTCCAGGCTCTGTCTGCTATAGCGTATTTACAAAATGCATCACTGTTTGAACATTGATACTTACAACTGTGGGTAGAAATATGATTTATGCTATTGAGGGATAAGCTGGTATAATTGCTATGTCACATGATGATACTGATTGCAATCTGGATGAAAATTAGAAATGATGAAGCCATGTGTCAGAAATCCTAACAACTTCGAAATTACAATTGAAAAACAGAAAATGTTACTATTGTACAAAGTCGCTGAAGGCACAAAAATTCCATCCTGAAACACCATCATGCTCATTTCAAGTGAGCCCTTGGAAGAAAGGCTATATGTTGACTAACTTACCTGGAAGGAAGCACAATGTTTACACAGAGGGGAGAAGGATGGAACTGCACACAATGGGGGTCACTCCCAAATCTGTTTTTGCTTATGAAATATTTTGAGTAGTCCCTTTGTTGGTATTCCTGTTATAATGATAGTCCCTGATTTTTAATTTAGAATAGATTGCTTACTTAAATGCATATATTTCATTAAATAACTGCATATATTTTTAGAAGTGAATGGTGAGGAATGAACAGAAGAGAGGTTTTGTGTCATGCAGTATGCTAAACATTTCATTTGTATCTTCTGATTTAATTTCTTGAACAACATAACAAGGTTGATATATCATTTTACTGATTATGAAATTAAGGTTGAGTTTGGTTCAGGAACTCAGAAAACTACTACGTGTTAGAACTGGGATCTGGTCTCAGGATTTTATGACCACAAAGCCTGTGTTTTTTCCTGAAGAGAGATATCCAAATGTATTGATTATCGTAAAAGAACTGTGAGCCAATTATAAAGAGGTTGTTCTTCAGAGGCTGCATCTAGACTCTGGACTTGGTAATTCCATTTATGTTCAGTCCCCAGAAAGAAATGTAAAAGATTCTGGGAAAAATAGGATCAGAAATTCACATTAAATGATATTTATCGGACTAAGAGAGAATGACGTGTTTTAACTCAGCCTGACAGGTGCTAAAATGTTTGGAGCCAACAAAGACTTTAGGTAGACTGCTTTTTCTCCCCTAAGAAATAAAATCCTGTTAAGAAGTTCCTTAATTAATACCTTGTGCATGTGTGTGTATGTGTGAGTATGTGTGTACTCATGTGCGTCTGTGTTTGTGTGGGCAACGTTGTCTAAAGTGGTATTTAATTTCATTCAGTATTCATTTTGGACCTGAAATATTCTGGGGAAAGCTTTCACGGTAACACTTTAAATTATTTTGGCATGTAGAAGTGAATTATTGCCGAGAAGGAAAAAGGGGAGGGGGGAGGGAAGGAAACACTTATTAATGTTTCTGTTGTTAAGCTAGAAATTTCTCATGTAAAACCTTGTTTGCTCCTCATAACATGTCTGAGGAAAGACGAAAAGATCAAAGCATGGGATATTCATTGTCATTTATTACCTCATGTCTAATGTCTTGAAAAGAGTTATTTCATGTATTTTGCCTAGGTGTTTTGGTTGTATCAGGTGGATAACACTAGCCCCTATTACTCCCTTTTGACCAAAAGTGGACGTCATCTATTTGTTTGTTTTTTTCTTGAATGACTTTGGTAGTTGGTGCTTTGAAGGAATTTGTTCATTTGATCTAAGTTGTTTAATTTATAGTTGTTTATAATATTTTCTGATGGTCGATTTGACATTTCTAAAATCCATAGTTGTAATTTGGGTGGTCTTTCTTTTCTCTTGATAATTCTGCCCAAAGTTTTATTAATTTTATTGTCCTTTTCAAATAATCAGACTTTGAATTTATTGCTTTTTCTCTGTTGGTTATCCATTTCCTGTATTAACGATTGCTGCTCTTACCTTTATTATTTCCTTCTTTCTTTTTACTCTGAATATAATTTGTTCTTTTTAAAGCTTCTTAAGGTAGAAGTTTAGATCATTGGTTTGAAATCTCATTTTCATATATATGCATTTGATGCTATAAATGTCCTTTTAATCACTGCTTTAACAGCATCCCACAAGTTTTCGTATTTTGTGTTTTCATTCTCATTTAATTCAAAATATGGTATAATTTTACTTGTGACTTTCTTTTTGATCCATGGATGTGTGTGTGTGTGTGTGTGTTTAATTTCTGAATACTTGGAAAATATTTCTATTATTTACTTCTATTTTAATTTTGATTTTATAACATTCTCTATATGATTTGTCTTTTTAATTTATTGAGAATTGTTTAATAATCCAGAATATAGTCACACTTATTTAATGTTCCATGTGCTGGTCAAGAGAATTTTGGATGGAGGATTTTGTAAATGTCAACTAGGGCAGGTTGGTTGATAGTATTCAAATCTTCTATGTCATTACTAATTTATTGTCTACTTGTTCTATCAGTGGTTGAGAGATTAGTCTTGCAATAGCCTACTATAATTGCAGATTTGTCTATTTCTCCTTTAAGTTCTATCAGTTATTGCTTCATGAACTTTGAATCTCTGTTAGCATCTGCATACACATTTAGGGTCATTATATCTTACTGATTAATTGATCTTTTTGATCATTATCTAATTTTACTTTTTCTGAAGTTTACTTTGTCTTATATTACTATAGTTACTCTAGTTTTCTTTTAATTATTATATGCACGGTAAATTTTTCCATGTCCGCGTTGTTTTATTTCAACTACATACTTTGACAGCATAAGATTGGGTCTTTTTTATCCAGTCTTACAATCTCTGCCTTTTAATTGAAATGGTTAGGTTATTTGCACTTAATGCAATTATTTTATGGTGGGGTTTTAATCTACCATATCTCAATTTGTATTTTATTTATACATTCTGTTCTTTGTCCCTTTCCCTCCTCTTTTCCCACCTTCTTTAAGATTTTTTTTTGTAATGATTCCATTTTATCTTCACTATTAGCTTGTTAGCTATAACTATTTTTTTTTAGATGTTGCTTCAGGGTCTACAATATACATCTCTAACTTGTCACAGTGTACCTTCAAATAATATTGCTTTGCCTCATATGTAGTGTAAGCACTTTATCACATGTTTTTTTATACAGCAGTAAACTTCTATTTTCCCCTTTCAAGGCTCTGTGCTATTTTTGTCATATATTTTATTTCTACATATATTATAAACTCCAAAACATATAAATATTAGGTTTTTAAAGCCAACTTTTCAGAGGTAAAAATGAGAAAAACTTGTCTTTTATATTTATTCACATGTTTACCATTTCCACAGCTCTTGAATCTATTATTTTTTTTTTGAAATCCAAATTCCTTCTTTGTGAAGAATTTCCATAAGCATTCAGTGTACTGTAAGCTGGTTGGTGATTGATGCAGCTTTTGTTTGCATGAAAATGCCTTTTTACACCTTCATTATTGAAAGATATTTTCACTGAATGTAGAATTATAGGTTGACAGGTTTTCCTTTCAATACTTTAAAAAAGTTGTCTTTCTGGTTTGAATGTTGTTTGAAGAGAAATATGTCATCATTCTTATCATTACTCTCTTTTATATAATTTTTTTTTAATCTGGTGGCTTTTTAACATGTTCTTGTCCCTAGGTTTTATCCATTTGATTAATATTTGCCTTCGTGGGGTTTTCTTTATGCCCTTTTCTTTTGGTTTGTTGAATTTCTTGGGTATGTAATGTTATGGTTTTATCAACTCTGAAAAAATTCTGGCCATAATTTAGGCCTTATTCCTTCAAATAAGTTATTTTTGAACCGCTTTAATCTCTTTTTGTCCTAGGGCTCTAGTTATTTGTGTGTTAGACTGCTTGATATTGTTCTATAAGTCACTCAGACTCTCTTTTTTTTCTCTCTTTGCTTCATTGTGGATAGAGTCTAGCGCTCCATCTTCGGTTTTACTGATTTATCATCCACAATGTCTAATCTACTGTTTAGGGTGCTCACTCTCTCTACTGTGGCCTGGATACTGGCAGTATGCTAGGGGAAATCACATGACTTACTTCCTGTTTGCTCTTCTCTTAGGGATCACTGCCCTGCACTGCCTGTTCTCCATAGACAGAGTTATTTTGTAATTTTTTTTTCTTTTTTTAGTTTTCTAGTTGATTAATGCAGGAGTGAATTTCTTTGGGGGGTAGAGTGGAAGTATTCCCTCAGTAGATTTTGATTTTTTTTTTATACTGATCTTGCATTGTCGTTTTGGACGTTCAACTTTATAAACAAATATTTATTGGGAATCTATTAAACTAAGCTTTATAGAAACAGAAAGATGCATAACAATGTGAGTCTGTCTTCAAGAAGCAAGACAACTGTGTAAAACAAAAATTGCTATCAAATAAGACGTGGTTTGTGGATGAAATGTTTAAAAGGTACTGTCAAGGACACAAAAGAAGCATGGAGAAATTTCATCAGAAGTATATGTATGGTGCAGAGGAAGATATACATCCATTTGGCATGGGATTGTGAGACCAGAAATCCAATTCTTTTAACCTGATATGTTGCCTTCAGAAGGCCAGGATAAATTCTGTAATCTCTTGATAAGTTCCCCAAACTAGGGTTACAAAGACAAATAGAAATGATACATCCCTTAAGGAGCTGGTAATTTAGCAACAAACTTATAAATAAATAAATTGAGGAAAGTGCTCTAGGACTGAATAGGAAGGGATGGGTTAGTGTTGAATTTCAACCACAGGGGAAGACAAGGTCAATTCTGGCTGAGCAGCCAGGAAGTCTAGATTAAGGAATTTTCCATGGTGCTGATTCAGAAAATTGAAGAGTTCTTTGCTGGGTAGGTTGATGTGATGTGTTGTGTGGGTGAAACATTATGGGGAAAAAAAGTCTTAAGAGGCAAAATTCAGATTGTTGTGCTCTGTAATCTACAAGAAATATGAAATGCAAGGACCGAGAGTATAATGGAGGTGAGTGTAATTAGAAAAAAAAGACTGAAGGGTAGGCGAGTTTTATATGGTTGAACATTATTTTGTAAGATTTTACTGACTATTGTTTAGTCAGTAGTGAACAGTGAGATAAATTTATTACTTCCAGATTTCTTTTTTTAAACATAGGGATGGATAGTGGTACCCTTCACCAAAACAATCAATACAAGAGTAGGAGGCTTGGGCAGGAGCGGAATGAATTTAATTTCAGACTTTTAGGTTTTATGTTCCCAAGGATATTTACTTAAAGAAATCAAATAGACATTTTAATATAGTGTTCTTGCTATAGTTTATGGAATAAGTTGAACTAAAGATAAAGTTTTGGGATTTATCAGCTATAGGCTGTTGTCAAAGCCATTACTGTAGATTAAATAATCTAGAGCAAATGTAAGGAGGGATGGAAGATGACCTACAGAGTAGCCCCTGGAAACAATGGCTAAGGAGAAATAAGGAAAAACGGAAGAAAATTATGACTCAGAAGCAAGGGAATTTAGAATTCCTAGAAAAAAAGTTAACACTGTTAGATGTTTAAATTTAATATATGATGAATGATAAGAGCGGTCTGCTAGACCGAGTTAGGATGTCATTGGTAACATTTGCTAAGTGGAGAAGTGAAGGCCCAATGAAGATGAGAGAAGGAAGATTAGGTGATAGAGACCAAGGCTGAAGATTAATTACTCCCCCGGAAACCTAGCTGTGAAGGGAAGAAGAAGAAGATTATCCAAAGAGAGACACTGGTAGAAAATTATTATTTTTAGGAGGTAAAACACTTAAATATATTTTTAGCCTTTGTTGTAAGAACTAGTGGAGAGGGAGAGGTTGAAAATTTAGCAGCAAATAATCTTAATGGTAGCATGGGTATGGTAAGACCATCTCTTTCATACGCAGTTGGTGAGTGTATAAATTGGTATAATCTTTTTGAAAAGTAATTCAATAATGTGTGTAAAGAGCCATAAAATATAGTTTTTGACCCCATAAGTCTGCTTATAGAATTCGACCCTGTGGAATCAGAGATGCAGATAACAATTTAGGTACAAGGAGAATAATCACAGCATCATTTATAATAATGAAAAATGGAAACAATCTTTATTTTCAACAAAGAAGGCATAGTTATATAAACTATAGTGTATTCATAGAGTATTATACAACCATTGAAAATCCTATTTTCAAAGACTTTCAAATTATTAAGGGAAATGTCCTCATAATACACTGTTGAATGAAAAATGAGAAACAAAACCAAAAAAAAAAGCCAAACCAACTGAATGTAGAATGTAATCTAATGTTGAAAATAGAAACATAAAATTTAAAGGGAAAAGTACAGAAATGAGTAGGAAAAACTAGAAAATTGAACAGTGCGTCAGCAGAGACTTAAGGAGACTAGGTCCCAACAGTGACGTCAGGGTTAGTTTAGGTAGAGAGATGCCTCTACCTGACTTGGAGAAATAGAAGGATATTTGTAGATGTGGGGAAGGAAATTAAAATCTTTTTGTGTTGTTAAACGTGAGCAAGTTCTTCATCATCATCACCACAATTCCACGATCTCAATAACACATATTGTGGGCTAATTATGTGTCACATTTTGTGTTATATGTTTTTAATGTCACAGTAGCTACTATGAAAGGTAAGTAAACCGGGCTTCCCTGGTGGCACAGTGGTTGAGAGTCCGCCTGCCGATGCAGGGGACGCAGGTCCATGCCCCGGTCCGGGAAGATCCCACATGCCGCGGAGCGGTTGGGCCTGTGGGCCATGGCCCCTGAGCCTGCGCGTCCGGGGCCTGTGCTCCGCAACGGGAGAGGCCACAACAGTGAGAGGCCCGCGTACCGCAAAAAAAAAAAAAAAAAGATAAGTAAACTAAGTCATGGAAAGCTTAGATGTTATACACGCTAGGAAACGGTGGAGCCAAGATCCATACCTGGTCCTGTTTATCTCCACAGTCCAGTTCAGAGCCTTCTGCTGAGAGGGGAGTGGGACAACTTTGATAAGAAGAGACTAAAAAGTTATGTAATAGTCACTGTGGGTAAATTGAAGGGAGCTGACCAGAGACAAGAAAAAAAAATGACTGAACGGCACCAGAAGTTTCCTTAAGATCACTTATTTGGAGTGCCACCAGTTCACAAAGTTATACATTGTTTTCTCCAAACGCAGTTAAATGTGTTGCTGTGGGAGAGAAAAGGAAAGCTGAATTACTTGAAAGTTACGGTTTACTAGGGAGATTCAATGAAAAGAGTAGGATTTGAAAACTTTGAGGATGTTGGCAATAGTTGAAGCTGAATGTGGGATCTAAGCTTAATATGGATGACAAGGTTTTTATAAAGAGGTGAAGGAACAGGGTAAAAGACAAGGGTGGAGAGAGGGACTGCAGTCCTTGAAGGGGGTCGGGGCATAGTGAAAAGGGCAAAAGCGGAAAGGGCAAATACAATTTGTTGTCATCAAGAAGGCTGAGGACTTTGAAGCTGTATGGTTAAATGGTTAGGATAGCTGCCCAAGATTCTGTGAAAAAATTAATGATTACATCATCTCTATGATGGTAGAAATCAGCAGTAGAGATAGACTGTGAGGCATGTTCCAAAGTGCTTAGCAGATAAAATGGAGTGACCAGAAATATGAGATAGAGCAGAGGTGGGAAAGTGGGATGGCATGAATCTCAGAATATGAAAGGAATGTGCTGAGGATCAGTGAAATAAAGATCTAGCATCAGCAAGGAACACTATGAGAATGACCCTGGCCTCTACAGCATCGGGGAAGAGGGAGAGAGATTTTCTTGAAGAAGCAGCTGATAGCCTTATGCTTAGGACATTGCCTGGTGCACAAGGAAAGCTGAATGCCAACTCATTCTCACTTTATAGACAAAGGAATGAATATAGAATTAATGGTTTTACACCAGGGGATGGAGGGATTCTGGGAAGGGTTGAGGATGTCATGGAATGGGGTCCAATTACCTCGGAGTCGGGGTTCCCAAGACAACATTAGAAAGCTTTTGTAAAGAAGACCAGAAATGATTGAAAGAACTTGATGGGAAAGGCACAGGATAATGGATGAATGCCAGCCATATAGAGGTTTGTTAATTGGAAAGGCTGGTGTTCTGATCTGTGACTGAGGCTGGCACGCGTGAAGGACTGGCTCCCACTGACTATGCTACAGTCCCTAAGACTGGGACGACTAAAGCCTATGTAGTCTGAGGAGCTAACAATGATGAAAGCCTGCAGTCTTTGCTCAGTACTCAAATAGCAAGATGTAGAGAAGCTTTCATAATGTTTTTTAAAGATAATTCTGCTTTGGCTGTTGGAAATGATTCACTGCCCTTTAAACTGCTCCATTCCTAGAGGAATTGTTGGCTTGAGGTAGCTGTGGAATAGGGTTTATTTCTTCTCATACAAGTTAGCTGTCATGGAGCAGTTTAGATGAAACTACCCTTAAGTAGAGCTCTTTTTACATGGCTGGGGATAAACTTGGCTATTTCCTCCAATGCCTTAGCCCTCAGTGGTATAGAGGTAGACTTTTGGTTGCTAAGAGCCAAAAGCTTCAAGTTCTGTCACTAGCCTAAGTTCTATTTTTCTGCTCTGACCATTTTGGTGAGAGCCTCTGAAGTGGTATAACCTCTCTTCTGTAGCTTACATGTCAACAGGATGCATATAAAAAGGAAGACTCAGCGACATCTAGTGAGATGTGAAATCAGTATCTGTATTATTTACTGAACACATGCTGAGCATTTTTTACCAGAATCTTTGGTAAACATCTTCAGTCATAAATTTCACAAATTCTTGGATGGATTTGTGCTTTAATTAACATTCTTAGCTGGAAACGAGAGGCAGATGGGAAGTGTTGTTAATAATTCCATAATTGATAACAGTCACTTCTGAAACACAGGAACAACTCATAACTCACTGATCATTTCAGAGAACAAAACGCTTCAAATCGTTAGAGAAGGGCTCAGTGACATGGGGAGTTGAATAGTCCAGTGAATGAAGACCAGGTCAGAGGCAGAAGTCCTGGGTTTGAATTCACTTAGCATGAAGATATCATCTATCTTCTCGAAGCCTTATTTTCCTCATCAGTCAAGTAAGAATAATTCTTATTTTCACAGGGTAGATATGAAAAATAAACGAGAGCATGTGTTTGAATAATCAGTGCACAATGCCTGGTACCAAGCAAACCCTCAGTAAATTCACTTGAGGTTAAGATATGAAATACACAACAGCCCTGGAAGTTATCAGTATCCAATATCCACTCAGTGCTCAGCCCTCGTGACAATTCAGTTTTTTAACTTTTAAATTTCTGTTTTGAGCGTCAGGAACAACGTACTTTTTGATAAAGGTTCTGAATTTAACAGATCAGTTTTACTTTCATTTAACTTAGAACTTTTACCTAGAATGCCACGTATTTCCCTGCCATAAAACCTGTTAAACACTCAGGGGATCAAAGTTCCTCAGAGCACCTTAGGAAACACTGGTACAAGGTTTCAATCCCCTTCCCATTACTGGTAGGTTGCAGTTAACAGCAGCAGCAGATTAATGTTTATTAAGTAATCACTCTGAGCTAGGACCTATCTCATGAAATTTTAACTATAAAATCTCTCTTAATTCTTAAACATATTTGGGGGTCAGTGCTATTATCAGCACCGTTTTGAAGTTGAGGAGACAGAGGCACAGAGGTATAGAAGATGATTTGAAGACAGTTTCTGTAATCACAGTGCTAATCTGGGATTTAATCAGCTCGTGTGGTTCGGTGGATGCCACGTAGAAAGTGAAGACCACGAAACTAAAAAGATCCCCATGGAGTGGCATCTTCCTAAGGGCCAGAGAATGTTAGGAAACCAGAGGAGCAGAGCCACATACAAGAGCAGTGAGCTGAGAGTAAACTAGAAGTCTGGGGTGTTTTTCTAGAATGCTGGATGCTGTCAGTGGCTTGTTTTTACCTGTCAGTCATGGTGTTGTGTGTGGGTAAGTCTGCTGGCTTTAAAAGGCCGGTAATAGGATGGACGTCTTGGTTCAAATGGGAGAATTTCATTCAATGAGGCTATGGAACTTTATTCATTGTGTAGATTCATAGAATTAGAATTAAATAAAAGAGAAGCATACTGGGTCAAACATGCATAACTAGGAAGGCAGCAGACATTGCTACATTCCGTTTGGAATTTTAAACTGCTTTCATGTGAAGGAATCTACTTACTGCATCCTGATGGATACCAATGAGCATGCTTTCTCCTTAGGTTAGCCCAAATAACTGTCAAATGCAATGCTTTATTTTAGCAGAGTTTATAGGTTTTGTGAATTTAAGGGAGAATGATACAGTCAGAAGCTGAGTTCTCGGTCAAAGGTAGTGACTTCTTAGCATTAAGGGGACCACATTTGCTCACGTGTATCCAAGAAGCTGTCCTTATCTACTAACCTGGGCAAGTGTGCATATTCCCTGAGAATCTAACTGGGCACAGTTTTGAAAGGTGGATACTTCTCCTTTCCTACCACTATAGAAAAATTCTACAAAGTTGACAAAGGTCAAAACTCCCCCAAATTGCCAAGGATTAAAAACTCCCCAAAGTTGCAGTTAAGCACTTGTTCCTGGGTGGAATAGCAGTTTGTATACTATTTAAGCTGGACTGAATGAGACAAAGGAACCACTGCAGGGAAAAAAAAAATGGGGTTCCTTGAAATATTCACTAAGAATTAATCTGCTGAGTAATTCTCTAAAACCTGTACAAAACTACCTTAACTGTACTATAGAGTCCATATCTAGGAACCTCTCTTCTGTCTGCCCTTCTGGGGCATGGTGGTAGATCTCTGTCCAGCAGTGAAAATGGGTTAACTACCTGTCAAAAGAGGAAAACCTATTCTATCGTTTGGGTGATGGCTGATTCCCACTTTCTGCTCTGTAGAAAAATGAGAGTGGTAATCTATTCAAGACCTAGTAAAAGATATTTGATGTTTTTTGGAGAATTGGTCATTAAGTGGTGTGATTTGTAATGAATTGATTTGTAGCAGATTAATTTGGGGCTGTGTGGAACTAGAGCCTCACATCAACCTGCCTCATTAGTGAGGGTCACAGAACAATATGGATGAACATGGGACCTTCCCCTATGTGTTTTACAGTTCTGGACTCCTTGTTTAAACCTGAAATCATGGCTTTCAAGTCCTTAGGGACTGAGTACCTAAGTTGTGGGCAATTTTGCAAAGGTTCCTTATTTTTAGGTCAGGTCTATCCTCTCTCTTTAGCTTGGTAGAGTCTATCCTGCAAAGGTTCCTATTCTGCATTCCTAAACTGAGGAATAAGAACTGCATCTGTCACTGAGAGGATGCCTAATTCAGACCTCGCCTGTTGTCCTGCTTATCTGTGGTTGCGTAACTAACCGCCTGACCACTTAGTGGTATAAAACAATGATACTTGAATTATGCTCGTGCCTCCTTGGGTCAAGAATTCAGACAAGGCCAAGCAGAGGAGGCTTGTCTCTCTGAGACCTCAACTGGAAAGACTCTATAAAGACAGGATGTGGCCTGCATGGCTGGGACTGGAAGCATCTGAAGGTGTCATTACTTAACATGTCTGGAGCCTGGGTTGGGACAGTTAAAGGCTGGGCTCAGCTGAAACCATCAACCAGAGCAACGCACATGGCATCTTTATGTGACTTGGGCGTCCTCACAGCATGGTGATCTCAGAGTAGCTGGATCTCTTCCGTAGTGTGCAGGGATCCACATTCATGTGTTTCAGGAAACAAAGTATTGATAGAAGGTACATAGCCTTTACAACCTAGATTTCAACATCACGTGCATTTACTTCTGCTTAAACTCCAAAAATGGTAGTCACATGCTGCCCAGAAGCAGAAGTAGATACAGTACATTCCCACCTCTTGCTAGAAAGTACCAAAGTTCTGGCTGTGTTTTAAAACTGCCACATTTGGTAACTGGCAACACCAAGTAAAGACAGTACGTTTCAACACACCCCAATCTATCTCTAAATAGATATTGCCCCTTTAGCGCAATCTACTTTGGTTCTAGACACATATTCTAGGGACATTTCCATGGCTCAAGCAAATCTCAGCATGACAGCTTAGGACCAGTTTGGGAGGCTCAGGGGAACACAAGTCTCATTAAGTTTTAGTCATTCTTTTCTTTGGAAGCTAAAAGTCATTCTCTAGCTTCATCGTCTGTCTTGATCACTGTACCTCATGGGATGCATTTTTAGACGTTTCCAAATTAGTGAGGGGGCTTTGCTGCCTCTGACAGCGTTCACCGTGAAATGTTGTGACCGATGGGCCACATCATAAAGGAAGATTACTGAACATGGGTGTTGAGTCTGGCTGCTATGAGACCTTGCAAAGGGGTGCTTCCCTTAGTGGGTCCACCGTGATCTGAGCTCTGTCTTCACAGACTTGCAAAATCTGAAATTCACTATCGGTTAGTACGTGGTCTTAGAGATCAGATCACGTGAAGCTGGTTGCAGGAGACTAAAGTGTAAGCCAGATACCAGTTCACTAATTTATATGAGGAACTCTCACTACTTAGGGATACTTCCATTCCCTCACTTTCACAGTCTTTCCCTGGAGGTACCCTACATGACAAAGCAAGTGAGTATTGAACAAAACTCTGGAAGGCGGTTATGATGTCACGATGATCTCAGTGTACTCAGTGCCTAGCAGGGGATGAGGCTCACAATACATGTTTGTTGAATATATGAAAGAGAATACTTTAGAATGGACGAAATCTTAAGGAGGATGTAATCTGATGGTTTTCAAACATCCCCTAGGGGCCACCTTGGAGATTAATGGGCAGGAAGTAGAAGGGGTCCTCTTGTATCTATTTCAGATATTAAAGCTCTTCCTAAGATTTAAACTTTGAAAGGAGTTCTACTGGTACACAGTATCAGCAGCTAATAATAGAAAATATTGGCAAAAATAATGTGTTGATGAGTAAACTGAGACCCCAATAATTACGTAATATGCCCAAAGCCACCCAATTAGTAAGAGACTGAGCTGGCACTCAAATTGGAAGCTTCCCATTCCAAGCCCTGACCTCTTAATAATAAGCAACATGCTGATGACTCACTGGGAACTCGGCACCTGATTTGTTGTAAAGTTCTCCCATCCGTCTCCTGACAAGAGCATTTGGCATCTGTCCAGAACTTGTTACAGCATTTTCATCTTCTTTCTGAGAAGCAACACTTGACATTTCAATCATCATCTTATAAAATTCTCTCCTGCCCCAGTTTTTTCCTCTTCCTCCCTAAGCCTCATCCATTCACTTTCTTTTAAAATTCCTTGGACAGCCTCACAGATGAGATATTCTCTGTTACGAGGAGGATGAACTGGACACGTAGACGGTAAAATCCAGGCCAAAGCTCATCCTAAAACACAGTTTCCTTCAAGCATTGTTATCACTACTATTGTTCATCCATTCCTTCAAGCTGCCCTCTTCTGCGGATGCTTTCAAGAGGTCGAAATAACCCTGCTGGCTTATTTGCGTGTAAAACATGCAAGCCCGTGGCCCCAGAAAAGTATTTCTTTCTCATCTCCAGCTGGCTGTGCAACTGACCTTGCCTGGGAGCTGTACCTACTACCTTTCTACCCACAGTTGACTCTGAGGGTCAGAGATGAAAAAGCCTCTGGGAATCTTTAAATCCAGTCTTATTTTACACACGAAGAGTCTGAAACCCAGAGAGGGGGAACAATTTGCTCAAGGCCACACAACTAACGAGTGGCAGAGAACTGTGTCTCCTAATCTCTAGTTCAGGACTCTCTTAGAAACAGTGGGCTTACTTTGCTTCCAGTCCAATGCAGTGCCCTCCAGCTGAAACCCCGGTGGCAGAGCAGGCTCCCAGCATCACAGAGGACCTCAGTGGACCAGACATGGCATCCAAACAGCTGAGGTCATGAGGAGCACACGGGCCCAGTGGACACCAGTCAGGGCGGAGAGACAGCTACCAGCATCAGGGGCTGAGTGCTCCAGCTGTGCCTGCGGTCTGTCACTCCAACTCTTTGTAGTCACAGGTGATTGGGGGCATTAGCAGTGTGCTCACCTGGAGCCAGAGAGGACTAGAGCAGATGGTGGGGACCACAGACTGTTGTTTCTATTATGGCCAGTGAAAAGAGGTAAAGAATGAGTCTTAGTCTGGAGCAATCGTTTTCAAACTTTTTTTTTTTTATAAGTAGCAAAAAGATTGTATTTTTCCAGGCCAAATCTTGCCTGGAACTTGAGTGCATAGGATGGATAAAAGCAGAGCCGCTCTGGTTGAACTTGGAGAGAGAATAAGATGTCCTCTGAGGTTCCTGGCTACACAGAATTCGGATAGTAACGAGCAGAAGGAGAACCCGCCACTAGGAGAAGTTCCGGAAATCTGTGCCGGTAGTTTGGGTATTCATAGTGATTAGTGGGGGTGTTCTTGTTATTTAGTGGGCAGGGAACTGGGGATGTCAGGTGTCCTGCAATATGGAGGATGACGGTTCTAGATGTCCTGTGTCCTACATGACAGGTATGAATATCTGCCCAGACATTCATGTAGATGAAAGAGCAATGTGTAAATATCTGATAGTTTATTTTACATATGACAAGTGGTATTCGTTACACAGTTTTAACACACACTGCATTTCTAGAAATGCAACGGCTAGGGTGATTGGGAGAAGAATGTACATTTTTGTCTTCTTAAGAGCTTCACCAGAAGTCGCTCACTAAGAGACATAATGAAAGGGTTAACATCAAGCTTTCTGGCTTTGAATCCCAAATCCTACTCTTCACTAGCTGCGTGTCATGATGGCCAAGGTACTTAACACTTCTGTCTCTCAGTTTCCTTAGCTGTAAATTGGAGATAATAACAGTACCTATCTCAAAATGTCATGAGAATTAAATGAGTCAATAATGTAATGTGCTCAGAGCAGTACCTGGCACAAAAGAAGTGCTCTAATTCATCTTGGAAAATCATGTCAGTGGTGGCAACGCCGCTTATGTTAGTTGTGGCTCTGAAGAATTACACCTGCGTTATTTTGCATTTGCAGTTGTCACATTCCTGGTGATTATGATTGATGGATAGAGAGGTATTTAGGTCTTATTTTAAAAGATCAGTTATAGGAAAAAGTGCTGAAAGTAAAACAATTGAATATTGTCCTATTTCACATAAATATAAACATATCGTAGGTAAGTAACTGCTTTCTTACATTTCCTAGAGTAGCCATGCCCAGCCTTTTACATATTGATTATGTATTTTTTTATTATAAATTACTTTCTTTTGTATCTTATATTTAGAGTTCATGTGGATTTCTTTTAAGGTCATATGCGTAGGTAGTGTATACTACTTTTAAATTTCATTTCAGGAAATGAGTAAGGAAAGCATTACAAAATGCTTGTTTATAACGGCACATTGGGTGTGATTAGATGGAGGACCACCGCAACAGATGAATGAGAATCACCTGGAACTCCTGAGTTTGTACCTCAAGAGTTGTCTGGGTTGGTCTGGGTAAAGCTGAGAAGAAGTAAGAGGTTTCTCCAGCCCACTGTGTTTTTCCCTAATCCCCCTTGCAACATTTAAGGCTCCAGTAAACACAGGTTGAAAATAGCTCTGGGACAGAGTCTCAAAATGTATCTGAAAATGTATCTTAAGTCCCACGGGCAAGCTTCTTAGTAGAATAAAAATGAAACCACTGGCAATGGCATTGTCGTCAGCTGCATTCTAAAGGCTATTAGCAACAAACGTATTAAAAGATTTATTACAGATGACTAAAACCTACTGTTTCTATTGCATAATTAGACATTTCTCAAATTTATTCAAGCATCAATTCACTATTCCACTGAGGTATCGGCTATCACCAAAGTCCAGGCCATTCTGAAAAACTCCACAACTCACACAGACAAAGTTCTTAGAAATTGAGGGAAGGATGCTTTGTTAACTGAGTGTTACAGGCGTTTCAAGTTGTTTATGGCTTTTAATTACTACTGTTCTTGATTCTTAATTATAAACCACTACTAATTTAGTTCTATTAATACTGGTTTTGTTTCTTGTAAATTACTTTTGCCTAAACTTATGTAGTGATGCTAATTTTAATAGTATTTTGGGGGGGGGTCAATAATTTGTCAATTAGAAAACTTTTATGTAATTGCATTTCAATTAAAATGTGAATTGTCTGCATCCAATCCCCAGTTTGCTTCTACAGTGACATGTTTCTATTTGTCAACTGAATAACAAGTTACTACCTGTCTGAAAAGTGAAAAAAAATGAAGTGGGTTGAGTAAAAGCCCTACCTTAAAGGACCAAGGTTGATAATATTTAAGAGCCATTTAAGAGCCATAAGAAAGGTGTACCTGGGGTGAGGGTAGAGTAGAGAAGACCCAGGATACCATGCAGAAAGGTAGAGAAAGTGGATGCCCACCTACAGACAGATTCTTTTTTATCTGAAAGCCTATTTGCAGGACACAACAAAGAGACTCAGCTTACAGATGAACCAAAACTTTTCTGAGGAACTCTGCTTGGAAAGAGTGAACAGACAAGTCAGATTGGAAATGACATTTCTCTGCTTTCAGACACTTGAAATATTTTTCTGCTGGAAAATCTGGGCTTTTTTTAGCCAGATTCCATTCATCCATGGGCAAGAAGAGCAGATACTTCCAGGACTTACCAGGAATTCCAACGACCTCTGTCTGAATAGAAATGAGAGTAAATATCAATCAAACTGTAGATAAAATCATCTATGAAACTTTCAGGGACCTACTTATTTTACATCGAAACACATCCACATATTTCTAGGCTAAGATAACATGTCAGTAGGATGATTAGAAGACAAAATTCCATGCAAGTACAGGAGAATTTTTTTTTTTCAGTAGATTTTGCATGAGTCCTAGAAGTGAAAATGATTGGACTGAGCTCCATTCACAAGATGGGGGTTTTTGCAAAAGTACCTAGTATCCTCCCTCCACCTAAACAGAAAAAAGTCCAGCAGCCTCAGTTGGAGAGTGTCCCTTGGGTTTTCTTCCAGCCCTAGAATTCCATAATTTTTGGCATAAAAAAACAGTGAGATTCCTGAACCCTATTCTGCTCACTGTAATCTTCTTTGCCATAGCTCTTTGTAGTCAGAACCTAGAGGAATG
Source organism: Pseudorca crassidens (assembly GCF_039906515.1). Lineage (NCBI taxonomy): Eukaryota > Metazoa > Chordata > Mammalia > Artiodactyla > Delphinidae > Pseudorca > Pseudorca crassidens. Next base: position 35,121,749 of record NC_090304.1, on the reverse strand, counting down.
AACTTCCTTTCCCATCCCCCTTCACTTGCATTTCAGGTAAACTGAATTATCTACACTCATTCCACTAACAGGAAAAAATGTACCACACATTTTTCTAGGCTTTTGGATGCAAAGATAGGGAACCTGATTTCAAGTTGCTCAAAGCCCAGGGCCTTCCTGGTACAGACAAATGAAACAATTATTATAATGCAGTAGAGTAAGCATTGCCTCTCAGATAAGTAAGGTCTGCTATGGGAGTGGAGGATGTTGAGTTGTAGCATCTTGAATCCAAAGGCATTGTAAAAGTGTTAAGTACCACTATGCTGTTTGCAAAGAGATTAGATATATCTTTGTGCATTTCTAGATTGCCATATTTGTCTCCTTTTGAAATTAGATCGTGATGCAAAATGGGCCTCTCTGAATGCAGATGTTACCGGGTATGACACTTATCCCCCCCCTTTTTGGGTTCTTCATCTGAAGAGTATAATGAACAGTAGCACCTGATTAGTGCTTTCCAACCTTCATCCATAAAAAAGTAAATAATATCTAACACTTACTGAGGGCTGACTCTATGCCAGGGACTTGCGTGTGTGGTTTTCTACATGTACTTACATAACTCTCACCACAACCGTATGAAGTAGGTACTCTATTTCCACTTTAAAAACGGAGAATTGAAGGAAAAAAATGTACAGCAACATGACCAAGTTCACAAAGCTGGTACAAAGTAATCTTACTAAGCTTACTGTCTCTAGAATAATCCATCTAAAATGCAAACAGAATCACATCACTTTCCTGATTCAAAGCCTCAATGGCTCCCTTTGCCTAGACTCAAAAGGGTAAGGTCCAGTGTCCTTAGGGTGATATCTGTGTTCTCTATGATTTGGCCACTTCTCCTATCTCATCTCTTGACTTTTCTTTCCTTTATATGTTTCAGCCATACATGTCAGTCTCCCAATACACCTCTTTTCATATTTTTGGCTTCCTCTTTTAAATTGCCCAATATGTACTTTGTATTCCTCTTGCTCTTTGTAGACTTCAGTGGCATGCCTTCTATGACATTTCTCTGCTGGCTTCAGGTCAGTGGTGGTACCTGTCCTATATATTTACCTGGCAGTCTGTGCATCTTCATGACCAGAGCTTACCGTATTACACTGACATTTATTTAAGTGTTTCTCTCCTGTACTAGGCTGCAGAGTCCTCAAGGACCAAAGCCATGCCTTACTCATCCTGATATTGGTGGCCTCTGGCACTCTAGAGCAGAGTGGATGCTCAGAACGTGCTGGCTGAAAGGTTCTGACCCAGAGGTTGTTCTGTGCAGCAGCTAAGGGCCCTGACCCTAGAGCTCAGATCCTCCACTAACACTTACTGCTGTGTCACTTGGACAGTTGATTTAAACTCTCTGGGCCTCAACTTTCTCATTTGTAAAATGATAAAATTAGTAGTATCTTCATATTCATTGTAAAAATTACACACAACAGTGAATATAAAATACATAGCAAGCTGTTTTGTACATAATAGTCACTTGTAAATGTTAATTGTCATCAATCCTCATCATTATATTTAGAAAGGGTCATACTCAAACCCAAGACAAGAGCACATCTGTTTAAGGCTACAAAAACTCTCAGAGAAATTCTACCCAGGTTTACATCCTTGCCATTTGCTGAGTTTGTCAATCCTTGCAGTGGGAAAACTTTAAGGAAATGTGGCTGTATACATGGATCACATTGTGTACCACTCAGTTGTTTGCTCTCTTTTCAATGGTCTCTTTTCCTGTATTGGAGAAAAAAATTATAGGCTTGAAAATTTACGGAAGGTTATGGATGAGTAGTCTGAGGAATATGAATAAAACTGAGCCTAAGATAAAATGATCAGACTTGCCACTTTTTCAGTCTTGCCAACTAGAATACACGTTAATAAAACTATTTAGGTATGTGCTGCTTTCTGATTTATTCTTGGGGCTTTCTGATCCATAGAGCCGAGATTCCTAATTGGTGAACTAGAAATGTTGGTAAATATGTAGCAAAGGCATGACATTTCCCTTAAATGATATAGACTTTAAAGAACTGAAAATAATTTCCAAGACTAAGTGAATGTTGTGATATAATAATATAATTATAATAACTACCTTTTATTGTTTATTGACTGTGATGAGCACATTTGTATTTATTATCACATTCAATAATCACAATTCGATGAGGAAGTTACCATCATTATTCTCAAAATAGAAATAAAGAAACTGAGAACCTCAGGACTTGTTCAAGGTCAGTAGCTATAAAGAGGCAAACCTGAGACACTGAACCAATTCTGTGTGACTCCCAAATTCATGCTCTTTGTCACTGCACTGAACAAACACACACATAGAGACACATTCATACGCATGCGTGCATATGTGAAAAGCCAGTAGATTCAGGCTCTTAAGTATATAAAGCTGTAATTGAAGTATAGAATTAATTTTTTTTGCTTCATATTAAAAGCCCATGTTTGGTCAACAAATAAAAAAGAGACAAGTTTTAAAACATTTATTTTAGCCTGTTCCTGAAGACCATGGAGTTCAATTGAGTTCAATTTCAGGAGTGACTTCAGCATTAGAGTCAATAGAGAGCAAGACTGATTTTTTTTTCTTTTCCTGATGGTCTTTGAGCTGTCTAAGCTCCCAGAAGCAAGACACAGGTTCATTGTCTTTTTTTTTTTTTTTTTTAAACCCTCTGCCCAGCTGTGGCTCAGCTAATACCTCCAATCTCTGGAAAAGTTTAATTCACTCTTGTCCCTGATCAGCAAAGCACCTTCTGCCTATAGCTCAGTTCATCATTAGTTTGATTGTACTTCCAGATACCCAAGACACTGGTAATCAAGTACAACTTGCTTTCCCTTAACCTAAATTGTTGAACTTTAAAGATTTGGAGCATTACAACATTATTTTAACTTATGTCACTAAGCACATTACTCCTTCGATTGTTACTGAGTCATAAATCACTCCCTGGCCTTTACCCACTGCCAGGTTTGCAGTTAACTATTGAGAACAGATTCTGAGATACCTCTTGGAAAATAAAATCTTCCTCTATTTGTTACATGTCTTGTTATCTCATTCTACTGAGAGATCAATGTGATATTTGAATCAAATCAGGTAGGTTGGTGTTTAAAATTACAGAGCAGTTCCTAGGAAAAAAAATGACTAAGTTTTGCTTTTCTTGGACAATCAGAGGAACCTGTGTTGTTGATGCCTGCTGAGATGATGGGCGTATCCAAGAAGAAAAAAATCAAATAGGAAATGTTGCCAACGGTTCACTCCTTCCTTCCTTCTTAAGCCTTTCTTTCTTCCACTTATGCCAGTTATTGCATGCCTACTATAGGTGAAGCACGGTGCAAATCTCCCAGATTTAAAGAATGGAGATACAAAGATTAATCAAACTTTGTCTTAGTTTTAAGTTGTTTTCATAATATGAGGGCAAGCAAGACATGCAGGGCAAAAGGTAACTAAAATTCAAAGTGGGAAGTGCTCGGTGCCATAGAGAAGCCCAGGTAAGCCTATGGAAGTTCATGTGAGAGATTCTTCCTGCTAGGAAATCAGGGAATTCCATGACTGTGGCAACTTTGGAAATGGACTCTTACAAAAGATAGGAAAGAAAGAAGGACAAAGCTGGAAGTATCATACCCTATACTGTACTTCAAACTATACTACAAAATTATAGTAATCAAAACAGTATGGTATCGGCACAAAAACAGACTCATCGATCAGTGGAACAGGATATAGAGCCCAGAAATACACCCCTAGACAAATGGTCATTTAATCTACAACAAAGGAAGCAAGAATATACAATGAGGAAAAGGCAGTCTCTTCAATAAGTGGGGTTATGAAAACTAGACAGCTCCATGTAAAATAATGAAACTAGACAATTTTCTCATGCTGTATACAAAAATAAACTCAAAATAGATTAAAGATTTCAATGCATGAAACTATGAAGCTCCTAGAAGAAAATATAGGCCGTGTGCTCTTTGACCTCATGCTTAGCAATATATTTTTGGATCTGGATCTGTCTCCTCAGGCAAGGGAAACAAAAATAAAAATAAACAAATGGGACCAAGTCAAACTAAAAAGCTTTTCCACAGTGAAGGAAATCATCAACAAAATGAAAAGGCAATCTACTAAATGGGAGGAGATATTTGCAAATGATATGTCTGATAAGGGGTTAGTATCAAAAATATATAAAGAACTCATACAACTCAATATCAAAAAAACACACCATCAAATTAAAAAATGGACAGAGGACCTGAATAGACATTTTTCCAAAGAAGACATGCAGATGGCCAACAAGCATATGAAAAGATGCTCAACATCACTACTCATCAGAGAAATACAAATCAAAACCACAATGAGATATCACCTCACACCTGTCAGAATGGCTATCGTCGAAAAGATCAGAAATAAGTGTTGGTGAGGATGTGGAAAAAAGGGAACCCTAGTACACTGTTGGTGGGAAGTAAATTGGTACAGCCGCTCTAGAAAATTAAATATAGAACTGCCATAGGATCCAACAATTCTACTCCTGGGTATTTATCTAAAGAAATCAAAAACAGCAATTTGAAAAGATATATGCACCACAATGTTTATAGCAGCATTATTTATAATAGCCAAGATATGGAAGCAACCTAAGTGCCCATAGACAGATGAATGGATAAAGAAGATATGGTGTATATATAATAGAATATTACTCAGTCATAAAAAGAATGATATCTTGCCATTTGTGACAACATGAATGGACCTGGAGGGTATTATGCTTAGTGAAATAAGTCAGAGAAAGACAAATGCTATATATTTTCACTTATATGTGGAATCTAAAAAACAAAACGAATGAACAGATATAACAAAACAGAAAGAGACTCACAAATACAGAGAACAAACTAGTGGGGGGGGGAGTGAGATAGGTGAAAGGTATTGAGAGGTACGAACTACCAGTTATATATAAAATAAATGTCACAGGGATGTAATGTACAGCACAGGGAATATAGTTAATAGTTTATAATAACTTTCTATGGTATGTAATCTATAAAAATACCGAATCACTATGTTGTACAGCTGAAACTAACACAGTATCCTTCTGTGGTGGATGGGTAGTCAGGACCATCTAGGTGATTTGTTCCCATGAAAATATCATTGGTCTGTGATATCATTCATTTAAGGTGAATTGTTTGTATGTTAACCAGGGATTTCTGAGACATGACCTCAATTTCACACATAGTATTAGGTTGTCAGGGTACTTACTTTTATTTTAGGAAAGGAAGGGATACTTTCAACCTTGTCTTAGATTAGAGAGACAACTGTCCTCTCAGCTAATTTGGAAGGCCCTCTGTCAAACAATATTGGGCACAAGAAAACCTGAACAAGATCTGAATTTTGTGGGCAACATAATTTACATATAACCAATTTGATTTTGGGGCAGACAAATGATTTGGGGGGAAATGAGGTTCGCTTAGGGCACCCCGTAGTTTGTTAGTATCAAACCGGGTTTAGAAATCAAATAACTATTTCTACTAACCCTGTATTAAGAGAAAAAGTATCCCTTAAAATTTGCACAAATGTCTGTGTTCCAAGAGCCTCATGGTTTGAAGTGTTTTCAGATATTCTAAAAGGATGCTTGACTTTACCATGACAGGGATAAGGGAAGGAAAATAGATATTTCTTAATTTTAAAAATACTTCTTAAATAATACTATGTACCATGTACTATTTCTAACATTTTTCTTCTTTACAAACTACCTCCTGTCTTATCATCCTATTCATATTAAAACATAGTAGCACCATGGACTTTGAGATCCTGTAGCATTTGGCCTCTGCTTACCTCTTTGTTTCCCATCTCCTGTCACTGTCACCGTCACCATCACTTCAATTGCTTTAGTCACATTGACTTTTTTCACTGACTATATTAACTTCATTGCTTCCTTGAGGTTTATGCACTTGCTATATCTTCTGCCTGGAGTGGTCATCCCCAACAAAGCCTGTGGTTCTCTCTCTCCCTTCATTCTGGTCTCTGCTCAGAGAGGCCTGCCCTTACCACCTGGTCCAAGGTAGATCTCCCACCACTGATCTCGGCTACTTCTCCAATTTAGTTTTCTCTATCTCACTTAATACCACCTAACATAATGCTATATATTAATATTTTAGTTTACTGTCTGGGTTTCTTTCTAGATTATAAACGTCAAGAGAATAGAGACTTCTTTTGAATTTTAGGATTTTATTTATTTTTTTATACAGCAGGTTCTTATTAGTTTTCCATTTTATACGTATTAGTGTATATGTCAATCCCAATAGAGACTTTTATCTTGCTTGCTAACTGCTGAATACCCAAAGCCTAGAACAATTTCCAGTGTGTAATAAGCATTTAATCAAAATGCATTAAATCAGAGGTAAGTATTACTGTCCATGTTTTACGGGGAGGTGCATATTGTCATCAGCAGAGACTGGAAATGTACTCAAAATCGCCAGCCTCGTAACTGAAGCAGCTGGAAATTAAACTTGAAAGCTCCCTCCCTTTTCACTCCACCAAAATAACTTTAAAGAGCATGCTGTAGTAAATTTCTCCCTTGTGTTGCAGAGTTTGACATAATCGATAGCTTCTTCCACAATACCTCTGTTATAATTAGGTATTTGTTTTTCTCACTTTCCATTTCAGTATAACCTAGTCTGGGCTGTCATCATCTGTGGGAAAATTGTGGAGTATTTACTACACATAGTAATCATTAATTAATGCACAAAGTATATTAACTTTAGCTAATACAAATAATAGTCATGATGATACCACCTGTCTATTTGACAGAGCTTTTTCTCTCATCTCTTATCTCAGTTCAGTGAACATCAGAGCAGGAAGGCATCTTAGAGACACAGAGTGGAAAGGGATTCTTTCAGTGTCACATATATCCCTGTAGTAGGTCTCCATGCTCTTTCTGATACGGCCAGCTGCCTTATGGCCTGCGTATGAGAAAAACAAAAGGAAAAAGAAAAGCAAAATCTATCTTAATGCCCTACATTTTTCCTTTGCCTCATGTTAACGTTTGTCATAACGCGAGTTCCTTGAAAGCTATTCTATTTATTTTATCCATGCTTTTTTAATTATGGGGAGACATGATGGAGCCATATCTCAGTGTGGTTTTAATTGGAAGTATTGATGTTTTGAAGTTGCACCCTGCTGGGAAAATTTTAATTATGATCCACATGTCCCCAGCCTGAATGGTTCTGTGGTGAATTGTAATATTGTTCATAGCTCTCCATTTCCTCCCCACCCCTATAAGAGGAATATACATCTGTATCCTTTGCCACATCACTTGCAGCGCCTTCTGTAGGTACCACTAGCAAGACTGGCCGTGTAACTTGCTTTGGCCATTAGCATATGAGTCGATAGGATGTAAGTTGCATCCAAGCAGACACTCCCTGATAGAAGAAGAAGCATGTTACACAAAGAGGCTGCTGTTTTATCCTGACACCCAGAATGGGAAGTCAGGTGGGGCAGATTCCAGTAAACCTGGAGCAGAGCCTGAACTGACTTGCAGCCTTTATGTGATACATGTAAGAAATAAATATTTTATTGTTGTTGTCCATTAAGAAATTGAGTTTGTTTGTTAGCATAACAAATGCTCAGTAGTAGAGGTTCAAAGAAAGTAAAGCAAAGAATTATAAAATCTCAAGGTTGCAGATCCATCCGAGGTCATTGAGTCCTGACCTCTCTCCAGTATAGGAATTACTCCAGAATATCATGCCTAATAGCCATCAAGCCACTCACTGTTTGAAAATCACTCACAAGAAGCTACCTTGTCAACTACTCAAGAATTGTTTAATCTTAACCTATCCAAGCGATACCTTAAGCATGTTCCTACATCCATGGCATCATCTGAGTTGCACCTGTACAATTAATTATTTATAAATCCTCTTCAATTAAACTCTTTTTGTTTAAATAGATTTACTTAACAAGAGTACTTGTTATCACTACCCTAACTGGAAACCCATTATCAGTTGCCTTAAACAGAAGGTCATTCAGTAAAAAACACATACGGTAGAAATGAAACAATATTATTGATCCTAGCTATTCCCTGTTGATTCCTATCACTATGGGTCTTTCTCTTTATTAACAAGAATTATTAAGAAGTATTACAAATTGAGTCCTACTCCTTGTTACCAGAAAGAGGGAAAGAAAAATTAATGAAGGGTAAGTTACTCTGTGATTTAGGGCTGTTCAATTCATACTTCTCATTCTGTGGACCATCAGAAAGACACACCAGAAGATAGAGTTGGAGCAAAGGGAGCATCACTTCTCTCAAGGGCAATTATCAAGGATAAAGCCTCTTCAACAACTTCTTTTATGGTAATATCTTGATCCCATAGGTATTGACTGTAATGCAAAGATGATAAAATTCTAATTCTCCTTCCAATTTTATACTATCACCTCTCCCCATAGTCTTAAATCTTCTTTTCTCCAGGATAAACATCTCCAAGTCATCAACTTTTCCTTGTATGCTATGCTTTCTATGACTCGCCCCCAATCTCCCTTCCCTGGATAGTCTTCACTCCTTGTCAAGTTCCCTCGCTCTGAGGCAAAAAATGAGTAGAGCTCACATGTGAATAATTGTGATGGTCTGGAAACTTACTGTGTAAAATTCACGATCATAATTAGGATGCAGTGGGAGACTGGAAACAGTAAGTGGCTGATGATTGACTCTCTCTGGTGCAACTGCAAAATTCTTTCTGAAATACAATGAGAAGTTTTCCGGAAACTTGTACTGTTAGCTTTGGAATTAGCAAAGCTTTAAGCTCTCCTAAGCCGGGGGGTGGGGGGACTACTTTTATTTTAACCATTCCAGTTCTAAGAAGGGATCAGGGTTGCTGTTCCTACAAATGACCTTCCTGTTTCCATGCAGAAGAAATGTAAATCAGTCAATGAGAGATGGTAGCAGCAGGACCTAGTCAAGCAGGGCAGGGAAAAAGGAGAGTTTCACTATCTGGGAAGAACCTGACTGTCACACAACCTGGCAGGGTCTTTTGTAAGTGAAGCTATTACACTGTCCATTTGGCTTGACAATGTCAGCCACAGACGTGCTAAATTGTCACACTTCTCTGACAAAAAATCCTGGGCAGTGATTCCTTCTTTGAGTTAAAATAGCTTTCAGACCTCTCTGTCTACCAGGAAACTAACAGGGCTGCTCTGCAGTGCTGCCTGATTAAAGCTCCTTTGTGTGCACTTCCCACCTCCATCTACCCACCCCGGACCAATAGCACTGGAGAGGGAGAGGGAAGAAGTCCAGTCAGTTATAATGTTATGCCTTCTGTTCCCCTCATAAGGCTTTGCTCTGATTTTTTTCCTTACTATTCCCCTGCTTGACCAAGTAGGGTGGTCTGAATGGTTGGGAAAATAGCCCTTGAATTGATTTTTTTTTTTTTTTTTTTTACTATTTTGGCTTTCTGACTTCTACCTCTTCTTCACAGCTTCTTTTCTGGCTCCTGGCCGTATGGTCTTGGACAGATCACCAGTCCCTTAACCGCTTTGAGCCTCAGTTTATTCCTCAGTAAAATGAGAAATTTACAATGCCTTCCTCCAAAGGCCATTGTAAATATTCCGTGAGATGACGTGAAAGTTCTCCAGGATACCGTCTAGCACATAATAAGTGCTCAATAAGTGGGGTTTAAATCAGAATCAGACTATGAAATATTAAATCATGTTCTTCTAATGTGAATGCCTCAAAGGTAAAATCTATCTAGATCCAAAGAGCCTGTAGGGCAAGTTCACAAAGACACCTTCATAAAGGGCTTATACACATTATTCATTATTTCTATTCATACAAGACTTAGTGACTGTTGAAGAGAGCTCGGAAAAGAGCAGTGAAAATGATGAAAGGTCTGTGAGGTCATTCCTCTGGGGAAAAGGTTAGAGGAGATGTGTTCTTTAATCTGGGCAGGTGAAGATTGCTGCATGACTTAATAACGGTCTTCAAGTATGATTGATGTTAGTGACTGAAAGAGTAATGGAAGGGTTGCATTAAAGTGGAAACACATCATTATCATTCTCCCAAAACCTGCTAGATACTTCCTAAGAGCACAAGTAGATGAAATAGAGTCCTATCGCTAACAACGATAGATATTGGGACCGGATTCAAGGAGAAAACCCCCTGCCTGTGTACTTGTCAGTGGCAGAATCTGGATGGCTGGCGGCAGGACATTTTTGAGAAAGCTTTGCCCACCCTGGACTTTAGGCAATTTAGTGACTTCTGTCTACAGACTATGATCTTACCTCTAAATCTGGGCTAGACCCCCCAATGTCCAAAACAGTGCCTGACTCACAGTGAATGTGTGACAAGTGTCTGCTAAAAAGCTTTTATTCCTATCTTTTGAAAAATGGAGATAATATTCTACCCCTAGGGTTGATCCACGTGACATACACTACCGTGACAAATGCTCCCTTTCTTTATAAAAATGACTGTAGTGGTGGTGGTTGGTAAGAGGAGAAGTTGCACGATAGGAACTGGATAACTTCTGTCTGTCACTAGATTGTGAACTTTTTGTGAGCAGATTTCTGACTCTCCAATGTTTGAGTTCAGTGTCTCTCAATCATGAGAATTCCCTGGGGAGCTTTAAAAAAAAAAAAAACAACACTGAAGCCAGGGACTCAAAGCAGACTATTTTCATCCAAATCTCTGAGTATGATGCCTCATCTTTACCATTTTGTAAGGTGCAGTCAAGTTTGGGAATCGCCGTTCTAGCTGAATGCAAACTAGAACTAGGAGAATAGAGGACAGAGAGCCAGCGCGCCTTGTGATCCTTATCCCCCAAATCATGAACCCTTGAAAGTTCCAGACCGTCTTGAAAAGAGCAAAAGTATAGTTTCTTTAGAGAGCACTAGAATTTTTTCTTATCCTGCTAACACTGATCCTCCATGGAAAAAGAATATAAACTGGTCTCTATTTTTTTTTACATTCTAATATTTTGACTCAACTCTTATATAGGTGGTAGAAATTGCTTCTTTAAATCTTTATGAGGATGGAAGGCTTTCAGTTTCTATTTTTGTAGAGTTTTATATGCTTCTTGACCTTTATGCCATACATCCCCAACGGAAAATTTGTGAACATCTCATATGTTCTAGAGCCGTGACTAGCATCTCATGTTGAAGGTTTCACATTATCTAAAATTATATTATCTAAATTTATATGCCAGAGAGGTATCTTAATTTTTCCTAGAGCTATAGAAGTCTATAGGCAATAATGATACGGGTGATCTATATCTTGGGAATATTAAAGAATGAGGATTTGACAGATAAAGAATCCCATATTTGGTATTCAAAATAATTAGCTAGAATAATATACAAAAGGGAAAAAAGTCTACATGCAGCTGTAGCCTTCAGATCATTCTGTCTTACAGTGATTATTAAAATTCTGGCAGTGAGTGGATATGGAAAAGTATTCTTTCTACTCCCTCTTGTTCTCATGATTTCCTTAGAATATGGCCAAGCTCCTCACAAGGGTCTGAAGTTACTAGTTTGAAGAATCGTTACTTAAGAATCTACTACTTCTTCCATGAAAAATATTGCTCAGTTGCAATTGACCACTACAAGACAGTGTCTTTTTACTTGAAAAACATGGTATTTTTAAAAGATTATCTGTTAAAATGAAAACAAAGCAAAACCAAATTGTCATGAAACTTTTAACACCAGAAAATTCATTTCGCAATCTCCCTGGATTTATAAACCTTGTTTGATAAATGGTAATTGGCTCTGTTATGGTTACTATTAGGCTTCTGTAAACTTATAAGATAATTAGCAAAGCTAATGTTTTCTGCACCTCTCCCATTATCCCAGAAAAGGAAACAAAAATTTCTTGTTTGAAGTACATACCAATATGTGCTTCCTGCAAGTGCACCTTCAACAGACTAACTGAATGAATTGTTAGACAGGGTTATTCACGGTTACCACCTTAAACATAGGTTTGGGGATCCCAAACACAATGATTTAAATACTGTCCTGTCAGAGGTGCTGCTTCGGGCAGTAATTAGACTACTGGTTTAGATGCTACATAAACTGCTAGTAAAGCAATTCTTCAGTAAGTATCAAGATTTTTAAAAATCTTCATACCTTTGGAGTCAGTGTTCCATTTTTAAGGGGATTTCCTAGAGAAACTGTGTAAAATGTAAACTAATATTTATATGTAAAATGTGCCTTACGCTGTTAGTCATTAATCAGAAGAGTGTACAAGTAGAAGTAACCACGTATTTAGCATGGGGTATAATTAAGGAAATTAGGATACCCAAAGAATGAAATATTGTATGGTTATCATATTTTGATAAATGCTAAGTAACAAAAGGAAAATATGAAATGATATATGTAGCATATGCCCCCACTGTAAAAAAATGCATACAAATGTTAATAGAGGTTATCTTGGGCAGTAGAATTTGAGGGTTTTTTCCTTGCTTTATTTTTTATATAAATTTCTGAATTTTCCATAGTTTTTCTTTTTCTTCCATGATGGAAATAGCCCTATTGTTTTTTTCCCCCCTAAAAAAAAGAATAAGAATAACAACAAAACACTTGCCGATACAAGTTCAAACATAAACACCTAATGAGGAAAATGACATTCATTTCCCCACACCCTGAGAAACCACCATCATTTTGGTCATCATTTTCACATGCATCACCATTTTTTTTTTTTTTTGCATACACATCCGTGATTCATACTTTTTTAAAAAGACATTTATAATGCTGCTTTATGGTAGACAACTTTTTTCAGTTAGGTTGTTTTTCCCCTTCTCTCTTTTTTCCCTTTCTTCCTCTTCTTCTTGTAGTTTGATCCACTTCCCATGTAACCACCTAATATAAAAATTTACAGATACACACTTCAGGAATATGTATGTGTAGGTTTGTGTTTATATGTTTATATTATGTATTTATATTTGTATATATGTAGTAGTTTATATATCCACATATATATATGTGAGTGTATATTATATACTGTATATGACATATATGTATGAATATACATGAAGTCATAGTAATGATATGAAATTGCCAATATTCAACTGCTTTTGACTTGAAAAATGTCAGTTTCAAGTCAAGGGTTATTAAGATTATTATGGTGTGGATAAACTACAGTTTACTCAACCTTTCCCTCATTGATAGGCATTCCTTTTATTTGCTGTTCTCAGCATAAATGTTTCAGTTATCATAATTGTACATATATTCTCAATAATCAATGTTTTTTATACCTAAGGGGGATGTTTTTGTGTACGATACAGATTTTTACCAGAACCATTTACATATATTATTAACAAGGATGTATTTTGAATAATCTTTTCTGATATTTGCAAAACCTTTCATTTTGTCCTTTTAGTTGGGCTGAAAATACAAAAAATAATCCTGTTGAATAATAATGATGATAGTGATCATTTCTGCCTTTTACTTGATTTTTCAACAGAAAACTTTAGTGTTCATCCTTTGAGATTGCTGCTACTGATTTTTAGTAGATAGACTAGGTCTTGAAACCATTTCAAGTTTATTTTTGTGAATGGTGTGAGGAAGTGTTCTAATTTCATTGATTTAAATGTAGCTGTCCAGCTTTCCCAACACCACTTGTTGAAGAGACTGCCTTTTCTCCATTGTATATTCTTACCTCCTTTGTCATAGATTAAATAACCATAGATGTGTGGGTTTATTTCTGGGCTCTCTCTTCTGTTCCGTTGATCTATATGTATGTCTTTGTGCCGATACCACTCTGTTTTGATTACTGTAGCTTTGTGGTATAGTCTGAAGTTTGCAAGGGTATGCCTCCAGCTTTGTTATTTTTCCTCAGGATTGCTTTGGCAATTCTGGGTCTTTTGTGGTTCCATATAAATTTTAGGATTATTTATTCTAGTTCTGTGAAAAGGGTCATGTGTAATCTGATAGGGATTGCATCAACTTACAAATTTTTGGAGCAGGGGCTGGCTTTGGAATAAATGCCAGTCACGTCATTCCTCAAGGTGTGCTGGTTGTTATCCCCTTGCTAGGGAGTGTTATTGGTGTTGTGGTGTTTAGAGCCTGTGCTGGATGTGAGGCAGTGCTTCCTCTTTGCTCTTTGATTATCACCCCCCTGTCAGGACAGGGTCTGCTCCCCAGTTATTGGAGTAGAAGCCTTGAGGGTTGGGTTCAGTCAGGCTCCATTGTCCTTGAGCATGTGCCCTGCCTGAAAGGAAGTGATTGCTGAAGCTAGTGAGGCCCGTGTGGTCACAGTGAACCTACACATCGCCTGTGTTGGCATCTGTGGCTCCTCTCAGAAGCAGCCCAAGATCACGTTCCTTTCTCAGTTGTGTCCGTCCCAGTTCTAGTGCACAGATGTGGTCTAAAGTAGGCTGGGGCTTGGGATTGAAGTGTCGTGACTGCAGGAATTGAGGTGGCTGTGCTTCCACCTGGGATCTGGGCTGCCTTTGTGGCAGACTTCTCCCAGTACCTGTCTTCCCCAGATCTGGTGCTAAGCTGCACAGAGTGGAGTGGGCGGAGCCGGGGCTCTCTTGCAGGGAAAGGAATCGCTGAGTAGCCCTACCCAGGGTCTATCTGCCTGAGATTCAGTGTTTAGCCACTGCTTATTCTTGTGGTGCCACCCAGTGCACGCTGACAGTGGTCTCTGCTGTTCTGCCTGGATCATACCCCAGGTGCCCTGGCCTCTCTTTGCATAGCTAGACCAAATCTTTGCCCTGACCTCACACCAGGCTGTGACATGGAGTGAGTGGGGCCAGGGCATTTACCTCTTCAGATTGGGAAGTACAGCAAGGAGGCAGCAGCTGCCAGTACAAGTCTCTCTCGTCCTAACTGTTAGCAAACCAGCATGAACCCACTCCTTGTGGGGAGAGTCTAGGCTTCTCTAGCCCTCCTATCTGTCTCAGTAGGTTTCCTAACAGGCAAGGTGGCTTGTCTCCTCCATGTAGGGCCCCAGGTCTGGGAGGCTCAGAGTGTGAGTCAGTCTGCTCCCTCCCTGGGGCAAGTGTGTACCCATGTGGACCTTCTCTTCCTCACAGATCCCTCCCAGGGACCCTGCTCTCAGCTGCTGCCTGTTTATTTTCCTTCATTCTACACAGTTGCATGATCTTTCTTGCAGCTTTGGTTTTATAGGAGATCTTCTGTCAATTTCCAGTTAGTTTTCTGTGAGAATTGTTCCACGTGTGGATGTATTTTTGATGTGTTTGTGGGGGGAGGTGAGCTCCCCATACTCCTACTCTGCCATCTTGATCCCCCTACTCCACAGTTGATGTTTTTCACTCAGCTATTTTTTAGATACATTCATATTTATACATATAGTTCTAGTAATATATTTTAATTGCTGTATAAGTTTATATTTGAAGAAATTAGACATGATTTAGTTTCCATTTTTATAGTGATCAACATTTAGGTTGTTTCCATTTTTAATATCATAAAAATTGTTGCAGTTAATATATTTGTGAATTCTCCTTGTAAGCATACTTACTTTCAGGGACTATTCACATTAAGATGTTATTCCACAACACTCATAGACAGTAAACCATATAGAACACATCCTTGTAAGCATTTACAAGAGTTTCTTTAGGGTACATATCTAGAGATGGAATTATTGCATCCCATGATAGGACTGTCTTCAATTTTATTAGATATTGACAAATTACTCTTCAAAGAGGTTTACCAATTTATACTATTGTATGACAGTTGGTTTTCCACACATTTTCACTAATAGTTGGTATGGGAAAATTTTACTTTTTTTCTAATCTGACATAGGAATTGGTTTATTTTGGTTATGGTACATGCATTTCCTTGATTAAGCAACTTTTCATCAATTTATTGGTCCTTCTGTTTACTTTCAGTGCCTATTTTCTACCCATATTTCTATTGTCATCAATATTTTTCCTGTAGATTTATAGGATTTTAATTACACACTGTTCTGTTTTATAGCATCCTCTTTGTTTTACATCATCCTTGCACGTACCTTCTCTTAGTCCATGATATCTCTTGTCAATTGTTGATGTTCCCTTGTTTTCTCCTTTTGATTAATTTTTGTGTCTGTATTGTATTTCAGAAATCCTCTCTTAGGTGGCATCATGAAGACATTATCTCACTTTTTTATGGAGTATTATGCGACTTTCCATTTATTATCTAAGGTTTTTAACACATTAAAATGTGTTTAAAAAATGTGTTTTTATATATAGTGTGAAGTAGGGATCTATTATTTTCGCTGTCATTCTATAGGAAGAGCCAGTTGTCTCATTTACTTGTGTAGTCCACCTTGAACATGGATACCCCTTCATTATAATCACATTAATATATATATAAGTCTATTTGCAGTCTTCCATATTGTTTCATTGGTCTATTTGCTATTCATACACCAATAGCACATTGTTTTAGTTACTATATATTTTTTTAAAAAAACTACAGGTCATCTCGTAGCATTTATTTCCCACTTTGTTTGAAAGTTTGTTCTTGGCCTTTCCATAGAATTCAAATCCAGCTGTTGGAGTGGCCAGCTTTCTCTGCCCCTGTGGCCAAAGTCGTTGTGAGTTATAGCAAGTTGTAAGTTTCCTGTTTGAGGCACTGGGAAGATGACTGTCTGCATTGGCCAACTCTACTATAAAGACAAGCATTCTCCTAGCCTCAGGGTGAGAGGATTTAATTCTCCCACTCAGCTCTCTTATGATTTTTAATGACAGGGAACAGCAGGTGTTTCCAAGGGCATTTACACAAGTCTAATAAAGTCTTTCTTCCTATGGGTCCAAGGATCCTTGAATACCAAGCTTTCTAGACACCACTGTGTTCTCATCCTTACCCCAGGGCTATCCAGTACCAGTCTAATTACACTTCAAACCCAGGATGAGAGAGTCTATGTCATCCGTTTAGACTGGGACTCAAGATCCTGGCATAGCTTGCTGACATCTTCTAGGACCTGTCTCGTTGCCCTAACCAGATCTGCATTCCTCAGGATAAGACATAGGTATCGGATTAAAGTTGAAGGATATGAGGGCAAAATGATATGTTTTAGGCCTCTATCTAGAATCTTCTATTACAAAGATTATATAATGATAAATTTAACTTATCATCTGGGGAAAAAACATTTAAAGTAAATCAATTTAAAACACATAATATCAACATGGCATAAAAGGATTCTCTTCCTTTTTATAGCATCCACTTCACCAAATAATTACACTAGTGTGATTAGCTATCACTGCTTAGTAAGAACCTAGTACTTTCAGTACCTTCTAGAATTTAGATTTCATCTGTCATGAGAGTTCTTACTTATTCTACTACATATTATACTGTTTGGCCCAAAAATGTTTTCTGTATTGATGAGTTTTATAAATAGCTTTAGATTATTCTTCACTTCTCTCCAAGTGCTAAACCACTGTACAGTATCTAAAGATTATGTACTGTCAACCTGTTTGCTCTTCATGCAAGATGTTAGCCCGTATTTGGGAAGACCTGCTTTATGATTTGTCCTTTATGGCTTTAGTATTTTATTCCCTACGGAATATTTATAATCAGGTGGAAATACAATTCCCAACAATTCAATTTGCATTGTCTTTGAAGCATATATACATTTGGGTGGCCTTTATATCTTCTTTTTTATTTCCACTACCCAGAACCACTGCTCTGTTCCTAACAAAGGGTTCATCCAGTTTATCTCTATTATAATTTACCCTTATTCCTAACAGTGATATGATGCTATGCTTCTTGTAGTGTTGTTGGAAGATTTAGTTGAGATATTATATTTACAAACTTTTTTGTAACTTTTGTTAACAAGGTGTTTTCAGATATGTTATCTCATTTGAACTTTATCCCTACTCTGCAATGAAGGCATTATTTTCTCCATTATAGGAGGAGAGAGACTGAGATTCAGCATCACACTTAAAGTTATTAAACATAAGACAGGACTCAAACTCATAGTTTCTTTTAATTAGTATTCTCCCCACCCTGTGTCATATTTTAATATCCAGAGCATATAAATATTTTATCCATCGTAGTGGGTTGATGTTTGCTGGTGACCGTCCTGATGGTGGTAAAGGATGTGTTTGTTCTATACTGTTTACTGTCCATGAGTATTGTGGAATAACATCTCAATGTGAATAGTCCCTGAAAGTAAGTATGACTTTGCCAACATGCATCGTCTGTAGGTCTTTAAGTGTGTGTTTGTGTGTGTGTGATCTCAGTAAGTTTTTTTATTTTTTGCTGCTAAAGATATCTCAAAAACTTTTTAGTTGATGGAAATTTTTATCTCTTCTGAGCTTGGCAATTTAATAGAGACTGGTTCTGTTTTCCTATCATTTTTATTCTTATTCAATCAGAAAAGCAACTGAAGATGTGTGATTTTGGACTTGCAAATTGTTGTGGTAGTTGTCTCACATGTGACCCAGTATTACCTAGAGTTTGACTTACACTTCTTGGATACTCTGCTTAAAATCTCATTGTCCATTGTAGGGCTTGCTTCTTCTTTGTATTTATCATCATGTAGAACATTTTGACAACTATTATTTCACCTCATCAGCATGTCTCATCTGATTATGCTGTGAGGCAAAGTAGCAGGAAACCCCATTATTTGAGTCATTAACAATGAACTGGACAAAGGAATGTGTAATCAACTGTGGGCAATAATATGTGCATTATTGGGATTTAAACTGGTGTATTCCATCTGTTCTAATTACTATAAATCTGTCATAAGTGACAGAAAAAGATTTATATCTTATTACTTACCAGCTGATAATGTTATGGAGTAGGTCAAGTTTCTCCTCTTTGTGGCCTTAGTTCACCATACACGTGAGAGACAGTCTGTCTGTGATGGGGCCAATGGAGTAACTAGAGTAAGCCTCATATACAAAGAGTGTTGGGGAGCCAATGTGTGTACATTTTATAACTCCTCTTATTGCATGTCTCCCTTCCTCCAATATTTCGTACTTTTTGGCCAAGTCCCAAAAGTTTAATTTGTTTCAAGACCAGCCCTGAACAAAGGTCATCAACACTCCTGTCTCTTGTGTTTGGGAAACAGTGGCTATAGCTTTGAAATCCTCTGTCCTTACTCATGTGTGTTGCAGACTCTCTCCTGGAAACAAAACATGACTAAGGCTTAGAAGGCCGATACGGGTGGCCTCTGTTGATTTAGAGTGGACTGATTTCTGACCGGTGCCACTCCAATTATTTATTATCGATAACGTTATCAATAATGGAGGTAGGAGATGGTATGATCAAAATTCACAAAAATGGAGAGGTGAATAAGAATTATCAGTAAAGTGCAGGAGTATGCAACCCTGGATAAGTAACTGACTTGTCTTGATTGAAGAACTGCTATTAATTCTCTGGCACTGGGTTAGATTTGAAAACTGAGGAATAGAGAGACCATGACAAGAAAGTGGCACGATTCAAGTAAGATCTTCTGGCTCCAAAGCCCATAACCTTTTATGCAGAAATACTGCAGAAAGTGCAGGTTTCTGCAGAAATACTGCAGAAAGTGCAGGTTTGCTTTTAAAACTGGTTAATGCATTTATTCTCACCCTGATTGAAACTTTCTCTTCCTGACTCAGGCAACTCTCTTATCATCAGCATTCACCACATAGCCCTGGGGAAGTTATCCTAGAGAAGTTAAGGGGTCCTGGTGTCCTTGCAGCCTGATTCATCAGAATCTTTTCCAATTTGATTTTGAAGGAAGTTAGGCCAACAGTATATCTATTGCCTTTTAGTATCTTGTTCTTCATGGTCTTTATTATTTCCTGCCTTTTCAGGCAGTTTTGAGCTTTAGGATTCTTTTGGTGAGCAGATATATCCCAGTGGCCTTTTCTGGTTATACACCTGCCTTGTGACTATGCAAGGAAGGAAAAAAAAACTGACATAGCACATGTGCATGGTTTTCCTCCTTGAACAGGTCCTTGGAAAGCTGGTGCTATTTATAATGTTAATAGAATGATTCTTTTTCTGTGCTTCATTCCCAAAGAGAGAACACACACGGCGTACTTTGAATGGTAAGCTGGAAGCTGAAGGGAACAGGCATGAGTATGAAGAGAGGATCAGGTTTATGCCATCCTCTCAGAGTAAGTGAAAGTCCCCATATCAACCACATACCAGTTGAGATATAGGACCTAAGACACAGGGATATACTACTGTTAAGACAAAAAAGAAGACAAAAATCAAATAATGAAGTATAGTTGGCCTGCCATATCCACAGGTTCTGCATCTGTAGATTCAACTAACCGTGGATTGAAAATACCCGAAAACATTACAGAAAGTTCTAAAGACTGAAATTTGAATTTGCCTCATGCCATCAGCTATTTATATAGCGTTCACATTCTAAGTAATCTAGAGATGATGTGAAGTACATGGGAGGATGTGCATAATGTGCAAATACCATGCCATTTTATATAAGGGACTTGCGCATCCTTGGATTTTGGTATCCACCGGATCCTAGAACCAGTCCCCTGCAGATACTGAGGGACAACTGTATGTTTCTCAGTAACAGAAATAAGCAGGGATTTGGGGTTTGAGTTCTATCGTGTTTTCCATGTGTCTTGGGTAAATCCTCCTATCTGTACAAGTTCCAATTTCCTCAGCTGTGGAATGAGAATAATAATCGTCCTTAAAGTTACTTTAAAGCACAAGAATACAATATGGGCCAATACAGAGCATGATACTTGGAACAGGTTCCTTCTTCCCTCGTCTTAAGCATGTGACCTAAAGACTGAATCTGATGATCTTTAAGTTTCTGTGAAGTTCTGATACTCCTGAACTCTATACGTGTGCTGTCCAGAGTGGCGGCCACTAGCCACATGTGGTCATTGAGCATTTGAAATATGGCTAGTACACCTGACCAACTTAATTTTTAATTTTAATTTGGTTAAAAATTTAAAACTGAAGCTTATGTAAAATATTTTAGCACAACTCTATTGTCTTGGTAGGACTACATTTTACTTTCATTGTTGCATCATGTTAAGATATTATTATTCATGTTGTAGTGTGACAGTTGGCTTTTTATGGGGTTTCTAAATATCTCATTAATAAATGTTATATATTGATTGTATATTGAAATGATAATATTTTAGCTATAATGAGTTAAATATATATTATTGAAATTAATTTGGCTCCTTTCTTTTTACTTTTTTGATGTGGCATCCAGAAAATTAGAAATTTTATTCATGGCTCATAGGATATTTCTATTGGACAGCACTGCTCTAGATAGTATAGGAGGATGCCTCAACATCAAGATTGACATTTGCAGCTCAGAGGACAGCTTTACATCTGTCTGGAGAGTTAGGGAAAGGTCTGGTCAGGCAGACCGTCGTGTGTTGACTACAAGGCTGGGGTTAGTCTGTTACTGTGCCTGGATCATGTTTGAGGGGCTCTCAGAGAACAGATAACATTTACATTGCTTCTCACCTTGAATAGTTGACTGTAAATCAGTCATTTAAAGCTATTCTGCATAGCTTTATAATGTCTGTCTCAGACTTTGCAGCATTTTCTCTGAGTCTCCATATTCTAGTACTTACTTGCCCAATCTAGTCCTTAATTTTGGATTCTATTTCATGGCTGTGACACTGGGTTCTTTTTCTATTTTTTGACGTTCAGGAATTGATCCTCCAACCCTCTTCACCTCCAGATTTTTCCTTGATTCCAACTTTGATATAGTAAATATTGTGACATCACTGGGAGGCGTGAATTATATCCCTGCCTGGATCCAGGTGCTGGATCCAGGAACTACTTAGCTGCATTCTCAACAGGGATTTTTCTCTTGACAAAGGCGTCCCGAATTAGTGAATAACTTGTGACTTTCTGTCACTGTGAGAAAGTTGGTTCCATGAGATCTTTGTGAGAGCAGAGCCCTCGTTTGTTCTCCAGGGCTTAGAGCAGCAGGCTGGCACATAGGTGTCCAATAAATATTTTGACAGAATAATTGGAAGCTAGGGTTCTTTTTCCCAAGCGCATTTAACTTTATTGTGGTAATACTGTCATAATAATACCTCATATTTGTCAAGGGCTTTGTAGTTTACAGAAGCACTCACATCCATTATCTCATTTGATCCTCACATCAGCACCATGCGGGGATTCTTATTTCATGTTCTTGGATGTACAGGCAGAAACTCAGAGAGATGAGTAAATAGTGGGGCAGGAGTTGGAACTTAAGTCTTTTGTTCTTCTTTCTCTAATTGCTTTAGGTGCAAGGTCAGGTTGTTTATTTGAGATGTTTCCTGTTTCTTAAGGTAGGATTGTATTGCTATAAACTTCCCTCTTAGAACTGCTTTTGCTGCATCCCATAGGTTTTGGGTCGTCGTGTCTCCATTGTCATTTGTTTCTAGGTATTTTTTGATTTCCTCTTTGATTTCTTCAGTGATCACTTCGTTATTCAGTAGTGTATTGTTTAGCCTCTATGTGTTTGTATTTTTTACAGATCTTTTCCTGTAATTGATATCTAGTCTCATAGCATTGTGGTCGGAAAAGATACTTGATACAATTTCAATTTTCTTAAATTTACCAAGGCTTGATATGTGACCCAAGATATAATCTATCCTGGAGAATGTTCCATCAGCACTTGGGGAGAAAGTGTATTCTGTTGTTTTTGGATGGAATGTCCTATAAATATCAATTAAGTCCATCTTGTTTAATGTATCATTTAAAGCTTGTGTTTCCTTATTTATTTTCATTTTGGATGATCTGTCCATTGGTGAAAGTGGGGTGTTAAAGTCCCCTACTATGAATGTGTTACTGTCGATTTCCCCTTTTATGGCTGTTAGTATTTGCCTTATGTATTGAGGTGCTCCTATGCTGGGTGCATAAATATTTACAATTGTTATATCTTCTTCTTGGATCGATCCCTTGATCATTATGTAGTGTCCTTCTTTGTCTCTTGTAATAGTCTTTATTTTAAAGTCTATTTTGTCTGATATGAGAATTGCTACTCCAGCTTTCTTTTGGTTTCCATTTGCATGGAATATCTTTTCCCATCCCCACACTTGCAGTCTATATGTGTCTGTAGGTCTGAAGTGGGTCTCTTGTAGACAGCATATATATGGGTCTTGTTTTTGTATCCATTCAGCCAATCTGTGTCTTTTGGTGGGAGCATTTAGTCCATTTACATTTAAGGTAATTATCGATATGTATGTTCCTATTCCCATTTTCTTAATTGTTTTGGGTTCGTTATTGTAGGTCTTTTCCTTCTCTTGTATTTCTTGCCTAGAGAAGTTCCTTTAGCATTTGTTGTAAAACTGGTTTGGTGGTGCTGAACTCTCTCAGCTTTTGCTTGTCTGTAAAGGTTTTAATTTCTCCATCAAATCTGAATGAGATCCTTGCTGGGTAGAGTAATCTTGGTTGTAGGTTTTTCTCCTTCATCACTTTAAATATGTCCTGCCAGTGCCTTCTGGCTTGCAGAGTTTCTGCTGAAAGATCAGCTGTTAACCTTATGGGGATTCCCTTGTGTGTTATTTGTTGTTTTTCCCTTCCTGCTTTTAATATGTTTTCTTTGTATTTAATTTTTGACAGTTTGCTTAATATGTGTCTTGGTGTATTTCTCCTTGGATTTATCCTGTATGGGACTCTCTCTGCTACCTGGACTTGATTAACTATTTCCTTTCCCATATTAGGGAGGTTTTCAACTATTTTCAACTATTTCAAATATTTTCTCAGTCCCTTTCTTTTTCTCTTCTTCTTCTGGAACCCCTATAATTCGAATGTTGGTGCATTTAATGTTGTCCCAGAGGTCTCTGGGACTGTCCTCAGTTCTTTTCATTCTTTTTTCTTTATTCTGCTCTGCAGTAGTTATTTCCACTATTTTATCTTCCAGGTCACTTATCCGTTCTTCTGTCTCAGTTATTCTGCTATTGATCCCATCTAGAGTATTTTTAATTTCATTTATTGTGCTGTTCATCGTTGCTTGTTTCATCTTTAGTTCCTCTAGGTCCTTGTTAAATGTTTCTTGCATTTTCTCTATTCTATTTCCAAGATTTTGGATCATCTTTACTATCATTATTCTGAATTCTTTCTTTTTCAAGTAGACTGACTATTTCCTCTTCATTTGTTAGGTCTGGTGGGTTTTTATCTTGCTCCTTCATCTGCTGTGTGTTTTTCTGTCTTCTCATTTTGCTTATCTTACTGTGTTTGGGGTCTCCTTTTTACAGGCTGCAGGTTCGTAGTTCCCGTTGTTTTTGGTGTCTGTCCCCAGTGGCTAAAGTTGTTTCAGTGGGTTGTGTAGGCTTCCTGGTGGAGGGGACTAGTGCCTGTGTTGTGGTGGATGAGGCTGGATCTTGTCTTTCTGGTGGGCAGGTCCACGTCTTGTGGTGTGTTTTGGGGTGTCTGTGAACTTATTATGATTTTAGGCAGCCTCTCTGGTAATGGGTGGGGTTGTGTTCCTGTCTTGCTAGTTGTTTGGCATAGGGTGTCCAGCACTGTAGCTTGCTGGTCGTTGAGTGAAGCTGGGTGCTGGTACTGAGATGGAGATCTCTGGGAGATTTTCGCCGTTTGATAATACATGGAGCTGGGAGGTCTCTTGTGGACCAGTGTCCTGAAGTTGGCTCTCCCACCTCAGAGGCACAGCACTGCCTCCTGGCTACAGCACCAAGAGCCTTTCATCCACACGGCTCAGAATAAAAGGGAGAAAAAGTAGAAAGAAAAGAAAAGAAAAGGAAGGAAAGAAGGAGGGAGAGGGAGGAGGGAAGGAAGTAAAGAAAGAAAGAAAGAATATAAAGTAAAATAAAATAAAGTAAGATAAAAGTTATTAAAATAAAAAATATTAAGAAAAATAATTTTTTTTTAAAGAAAAAACAAAATAATGGATAGAACCCTAGCACAAATGGTGGAAGCAAAGCTATACAGACAAAATCTCACAGAGAAGCATATACATACTCACAAAAAGAGGAAAAGGGGAAAAAAATCATAAATCTTGCTCTTAAAGTCCACCTCCTCAATTTGGGATGATTTGTTGTCTATTCAGGTATTCCACAGATGCAGGTACAGCAAATTGATTGTGGAGATTTAATCCGCTGCTCCCGAGGCTGCTCGGAGAGATTTCCCTTTCTCTTCTTTCTTCTCACAGCTCCTGGGGCTCAGCTTTGGATCTGGCCCCGCCTCTGCGTGTAGGTCGCCGGAGGGCGTCTGTTCTTTGCTCAGACAGGACGGGGTTAAAGGAGCAGCTGCTTCAGGGGCTCCGGCTCACTCAGGCCGGGGGGCGGGGGGGGGGGTAGGGAGGGGCACAGAGTGCGGGGCGGGCCTCCGGCGGCAGAGGCCGCCATGACATTGCAACAGCCTGAGGCGCGCCGTGCGTTCTTCTGGGGAAGTTGTCCCTGGATCCCGGGACCCTGGCAGTGGCGGGCTGCACAGGCTCCCCGGAAGGGGGGTGTGGATAGTGACCTGTGCTCGCACACAGGCTTCTTGGTGGCGGCAGCAGCAGCCTTAGCGTCTCATGCCCGTCTCTGGGGTCCGTGCTTTTAGCCGCGGCTCGCACCCGTCTCTGGAGCTCCTTCAAGCAGCGCTCTTAATCCCCTTTCCTCGCGCACCAGGAAACAGAGGGAAGAAAAAGTCTCTTGCCTCTTTGGCAGGTCCAGACTTTTCCCCGGACTCCCTCCCGGCTAGCCGTGGCGCACTAACCCCCTGCAGGCTGTGTTCACGCCGCCAACCCCAGTCCTCTCTGTGCGCTCCGACCAAAGCCCGAGCCTCAGCTCCCAGCCCCGCCCGCCCCGGCGGGTGAGCAGACAAGCCTCTCGGGCTGGTGAGTGCCGGTCGGCACCTATCCTCTGTGCGGGAATCTCCCCGCTTTGCCTTCCGCACCCCTGTTGCTGTGCTCTCCTCCACGGCTCCGAAGCTTCCCCCATCCGCCACCCGCAGTCTCCGCCCGCGAAGGGGCTTCCTAGTGTGTGGAAACCTTTCCTCCTTCACAGCTCCCTCCCACTGGTGCAGGTCCTGTCCCTATCCTTTTGTCTCTGTTTATTCTTTTTTCTTTTGCCCTACCCAGGTACGTGGGGAGTTTGTTGCCTTTTGGGAGGTCTGAGGTCTTCTGCCAGCGTTCAGTAGGTGTTCTGTAGGAGTTGTTCCACGTGTAGATGTATTTCTGGTGTATCTGTGGGGAGGAAGGTGATCTCCGCGTCTTACTCTTCCACCATCTTCCCCTCCAACCTCGGAACTTATGTCTTTTGTTCAAAAGACCTGTTTACTTTCCTCTGCTTCCACAGCACCTTCTACCATCTGACTCCAATATTTGTGCGTAATTCAAGAAACTTGCAGTGTGCCTTTGTCATTCTTGCCTTAATTCACTCGATGCTTATCATGATGTGCCTATAATAGTTTTTGAGAAACTTGGGTTTTATATTGCTCATTCTCTCTGTTCCCATTTTTCTCCCAGTCATGTGGGTTTGGACCTTTTTCTGCTCTTTCTCCTGGCTTCCAGAGAGGATATACACTACTCTAATTTTAATTTCAATGAGTGTTTGTTTTAAACTCACCCACTCATTAGCTCGAAGCAGAGATTCCAAAGTCATGCTCAGTGTCTCCCTCTTGTATCATCCCCAGCCTGTTACCAGATCCTATTGATTCCACTCTTGAATCTCTCTTCTCTGCAGACTCCATAGCTCTCACCCTTGGTATCTCTTGCTTTGATCATTTCAATATGGTGGGATTCAGAGTTAACATTTTCCATAAGAAAAGTTTTTAAAAATTACGTTGTCTTGACAAATGAGATAAAACTTCCTTGTCATGCTGGCCTTGGGATGTCACCTTGTAGGAAGACTACCTGTCTTCTAAGGCCTCCCACATGATTTTCCTGCTTCTAAACAATCCTCCAGTCTTCACTAACCCGTATCTCCAGAGTGATCTTTTCAAAATAGAAATGCGATTATGTCATGTTTCTGCTGAAAAACCTTAGGATGATTTCCCACTTAACTCAAGTAGGACTTAAATTAAGGACTTTCCTAGAGGAATCCCAGCTTATCTGATAAACTCATCTTTTCCTCACCTTGCTCTTCCTTAAGCCTTGTGCTTCAGCCACATTGAGCACCTCGA
This sequence comes from Pseudorca crassidens, assembly GCF_039906515.1. Lineage (NCBI taxonomy): Eukaryota > Metazoa > Chordata > Mammalia > Artiodactyla > Delphinidae > Pseudorca > Pseudorca crassidens. The sequence goes on along the minus strand of NC_090304.1, from coordinate 35,094,793 downwards.
TGTTTCCTGAACACTCTGCATTTTATCCTGCATCCAGGGTTTTTACATATGGTGTTTCCTGGTCCTGTAATGCTCTTAAAAGAGCATTCACCTCCATCAGGGGAAATTCTACTTGCTTTTCAAGGCTCAGATCAGACATCTCGCCTATGCTATTTCTTTCATTCTCATCTCTATCCAACAGTAGCGCCCCTTCCTCTCTTCTAAAAACCTTGACTCTAACATTTAGAGTATTGGTGTATTTACCTGTTTGTCTCTTTTTCCTCTGCTACACTATGAAATCTCAGGTGTGAGGACCATGTCTTTTCTCTATATGTCTTCTGTGCCTCGTACTTACTCATAGTAGCATTTCAGTAAATGACTGATGACTGAATAAAGGTTTGAATTCTGAGTTTTCCCCTAGGTACATACACAAAAATTCCAAAACCATCTGGTTAGTTCAGGGCCACCAGCATGTCAGACTCTCATAATATAAGCATCCTAATATGATAAGACAGGCTGAAAACTAATTAAAACATCATGCTGGTGCATGTGTTAAAAAATATTTTTACAAATTAGGTGTGCTGTCTTAAAATAATGATTTTTAAAGAAAGGTCAACACCCAAAGTGGGGTTGGATTACTATGCTTAAAAAAATTGTCAATGTGGTTGCCATTTGCTTATTTCTGAGTTTATTCTGACATTTCAGACACTTAAAGCAGCCTGATAATGGAGATCCAGAACTGCAGAATCACAGCACAGCTGCTGCTCGACATAGTAATGCCTGCTTCACCCAACAATTCACAAGTCCACTCTCCCGCCAAATAATGGTGCTCAATCATGTTTGGGATAACATATTTGTGACTTTCTGGTCTAATTTGTCCCAAGGTATTTTCAGAAAATACTACAATATAATGACTTTGTACTCTTAGTAGGAGCCACTATTTAAGACTTTGAAGTAGGATCTGGAGTAAACTGACCTGGGCTTTAATACAGATTTGATGTGTGCTTTGGGATTTCCATTTCCTTATCAGGAAGGGGGCTAACACTTTATTGCAGTTGATGGAGGCATTAAAGAAGATGATATATGCAAAGCACACAAAAGAGTGATGATTATTTTTATCTCAAAACATCAAGCAACCTGAGTCCATTAAGCTCCCAACCCCTAGAGACAGATGTTAGACTCACTCTAATGTTTACTACCATGTTTTGTTTTTTTCTATATCTATGTATTTTTATTTGGTTTGGTTTGTTCCTTTATTTAAAAAGTTTTTATATTCCACATGCATCGTATTCTTCACTGCCTAGCATGGAGGAGATAAGCAATAAGTGTTTGTTGAATAGATGCTGTGGTTTTAGACTCATGGCCAGAGAGACGATAGAATAGGAGATCCTTTCATTTGCTGAGCTCTCATTCTATCTTGCCCAGGAAGAAATGGAAAAGACAGGGCAAGTCACATCATATGCTGAACATACGTTATTTTCTAAGTGTTCCATTAGGTAGGTTCATACTATGTGTATTTAATCTTCACTCTATCCATGTATTATATTTCCCATATTTTAGTCACAAAGAATCAGGCTCACACTCTAACAAATTAAGAAACTTGTTCAAGGTCACACTTTGGAAGAAGGAAAGCCAGGACGCAAGCTCAGGAGTGCTGAATTCTTTCCATATCAATGCCTGAGACATTGTGAACAAGATGAACCTTCAGTTTTTTTGAAGAGTTTTTTTTCTCTTCTTCGTTGAATATCTTCCCTTTACATAAAGAAATATTCCAGGAAAAAACTGGATTTATATTATTTTTGTGAGCTGGGAAACCTGTGTTTTAAAAATTAACAAAAAGAAATTTTTCTTTAAAGATTTATTCTCCTGGGACATCTGGCAGAAACAAAATCTCATTCTTTCTGGAGGCACTCAGCACCAACTCAAGTCTCACCCGGTTCTCAGGTGCAGCTCCATTGAACACAATCTTTTATTCAAAACCTCCAAATAATATGAATGAGAGTCAGAAAATTAATAAACAACAGAATAACATGTGCAGGGGTTTCAGAAAATAGAATTGTTGGATCCCAACACATATTTTAGGAGTTAAAATATGGGATTAAATTTGTTGAATACAGCTTAAATGGTTTTTTGATGTACTTCAAATCTTTTGTGAGAATAAAAGAAAGGCTAAAGTTAATGATAAAAGCATGCAGCTTGTGAAGTTAGGAACCTCAGAATAAAAGAGAGGGAACCAAAGGGAAAAAACTAAAGATGATAGCAAAAATAAGTAAAATGAGAAATGAAATTTGAGGATCATCAAAAGCTGAAATTATTTCTTTAAAAAGATCCATTATATAAACAAAACCCTACTGTCATTAATCAAGGGGAAATAGTCAAGGCACAAATAGTCATTATTAGAAATAAAAAAGAAGGTTTAAGTACAGATACAAGTAATCCTTTTTTTTTTTTTGCGATACACGGGCCTCTCACTGTTGTGGCCTCTCCCGTTGCGGAGCACAGGCTCCGGACGCGCAGGCTCAGCGGCCATGGCTCACGGGCCCAGCCACTCTGCGGCATGTGGGATCTTCCCAGACCGCGGCACGAACCCATGTCCCCTGCATTGGCAGGCGGACTCTCAACCACTGCGCCACCAGGGAAGCCCAGATACAAGTAATTATTAAAATAAAAAAAAAATTTATCTTAAAATTTGAAAACTTAGACGAAATACACATATTATTGGAAAAATATAATTTACAAAAACTGAATCATTAAAAATTTCAATTAGTTAGAATTCTATACTCATACGTATAACCATACGTATAGATACTCAACACTCAAGCACAGATATTATTTAATAAGGTCAATTGAACGTCTAGGAAACATATAGTACTGAACTTTACAAAATATTTCAGAGAATAAAAAAGGGGAAATACTTCCCAATTTCACTTAATATAGATAGTATAAACTTGTTACTAGACTAGTCAGAATCAATTTAATAAAGGAAAATCACAGTCTAATATCACTTATATTTTAAAAAATTATTTTCAGAAGAAATATAAGGAAAATAACCCCCAAATGATTATTTTTTTAAAAATATCATGAATAGGTTGCTCTTATCCTAGAGATTCAAGAATGATTTAACAGTACCTAATTTTCAATAATTCATTACATTAAATGATGCAAGGAGAGAAATATTATCTCACATTAAAAAAATAACTTTCAGTACAATTCATTCACTGTGTTAAAGAAAAAAAATCTTAGCAACTGTGGGATATGTGCTGAAAAGCTAGAGCAAGCCTCAAATTGAATGGTGAATCGGTAGAAACAACCTCTTAAAAAACATGAGGAAATAAAAGACTGAAGATCATTCTACATTAGCATAAATTGACTTTTGTTCATCAAAGAAACTATCCCTCCCAAAAAGGTGAAAATATAAGGATGAATAAGATATTTACAACAGATATAAACCAACAAAGGTAATATGTAGAATATACAAGTAACTTAAAATCTGTATGAAAAAGGAAAACAAATAGAATGGACCAAATGATAAATACAATTTACAGAAATTAGAAAAATCAATAAGCGTATGGAAAGATGAGTTTCATTAGTAATCTGGGAAATGTAAATAAAACCACATGAGATACTGTCTCACACCCACTGTGGTAGTAAAACTTCTGACAGTACAAAGTGTTGACAAACACATGAAGCTCCAGGAAAGAAAATGCACACTTTTAGCTGGAACATATATTTATATTAATTTCTAAGCTTTTTGGAGAATTGTTTTGTACTTTGGTAAAGGTCACTGTGTGTGTGTCTCTGACCCAACAATTTCACTTACAGGAATATACTTGAGAAACTCTTGAGCAGGTACACAAGAACATACCCATGGGAATGTTTGTAAGTTCATTGATTGTGATTGCAAACATTGGGGAACTGAATTTGTATCAAAGAGAGGATAGCATAATAGCACAGAAATTGAACAAATTAGTAAATGTCAAAACAATGTTGAGTGAAAAAAGGAAGTTACAAAAATATGTGTGCAGCCTTATTCCATTTATATTATTTTAAAAATGCAAAAGAACAGTATTCATTGTTTAGGGATTTGTACATAAAGAAGCACCTGGGAATGACAAAACTATGATCATAACACTGGTTAATACTAGCAAGATGTGATCAGGTGGGCATACAGAGGAGTCCTCAACTGTATTAGTAATGATTTATCCTTTTACCTGGGAGGTGGTTGTTGGTGCTTTCACAGCATTACCTTTTACACTTTTTTGGATTACTCCAGGATTTCATAAAAATGACAGGTATGTGTATAGGTGAGCAATAGAGATTAATAGTATTCTCATTGCCTTCATGATGATTAAAATGAATTCCAAAACTTCTGAGGATTACGACTACAGATTATATCATTGATCCTTGTGTTTGATCTATTAGGAGAGGCAGTGAATGCATGTACACAACGATAACCCGTGCACTGAAGGTCTCATTGAAAAGTCTGGAGACTGAGGCCTAACTAACATCTTGGGCGCTTGTGTTGAATGACAAGACCTCTGCAGCCCTCTAGGAGTAGCCCAGGATGACTTAACATGATTCTGTACTGTTGGTGAATGCACGACTGGTCACATCTTGTTTTCAGTTGTAAATCAAAAGCCATAATGGATGCCTTTTAGAAACTGTATTTATAAACGTGCAGACAGGCAGAGAACAGTGGCTTGTATTCAATAAACACCATAAATGGCTGTGCTGGAATAGAGCATAGAATCCAAATGCAGTTTAAACGTGTCCTATGGAATTTGTGAAGCATTTTCTTAAAGCAGAACTGAGCAAAGTCCCATTTCTGCCCTTGACTTGAATTGTGAAGAAGCATAAAGGAAATCTCCTTGGTGTCCATCTTCTCCTTGGTGTCCATCTTTTCCTTCCTTCTCACACATTCTCTGGTTGGGCTAAAGCATAAGCACAGGATCAGGGTTAAACCTAGTTACAGTTTGTGGTAACAAATTGTAATGTATTTGCTTTTGCCCAAATCTGCCAAAATGTCATGATGCAGCCTAGCAGAACCTATTTAAGCTATAGTATTAATTCCTGGAGCATGAAAAGATACACCTGTGGTGTGAGCACTTTTTTTCCCCAAACTCAGCTCCTGAACCCTCTCAGGAGTTCCTTATTTACTCCCCAACCTCTCTTGCTTTATATTTATTGTCCTTTTGACCACTTCAAATGTGATCTTTCTTTTTACCATGTGAACTGCCCTCTTCTTGACTAGTCACTTGTACCCGTCTCTCTTAGCTAAGATGTTCTTGTCTATTTCTCTTTCTTTTAAGTATAACTTTTATGAGTGTTTGCTATTTTCATGATTTGATTTGAAGTATTAGTTTCAGTTAAGAGAATGGAAACAAATTATCATGGTTTATATCTCACCTTCATTTTCTAGCTGTGTGATCTTGGGCAAGTTACATAACTTCTCTGAGCCTCTATCTCCTTATCTGTAAAATAATAATAATAATAGTGTCTGTAACATTAGGTTGTTGAAGGGATTAGATAAGCAAACACCTGTAAAGTGCTCAGAAGAGTGCTTAGCAGAGTCAGCACTCAATGTGTGCTAGTTGTGGTTTCTCATCGGTTATTATCAAGATGTTACCTCCAATATATTCCAGCAGTTGTATTCACTGGAATCATCTCTTACTTTCTCCGAGTCACCCTAGCTTCCTACAACTTTCTTATTTGTACTTTCCCTCTAGAGTTACTGGTGGCTTACTCTATTTGGCCCTACAGGGAAGGAGCCCAACACAAAGGAGCTTCCACTGAGCTTGCCATTCTCACCGTCAACTATCTAGAATGATGTGGGCACATGGCGATAACCAGACAGAAAAGTCCCTCTCCTCATGTGCTTATATTCTAGTGGAGGAAGAGAGACAACACACAAACATCTCTGCCACATCACATCAGACACTGACTAATGCCCTCAAGACAAGAAAGCAGCATAATGGAGTAGGGAGAGACTGGAGACTACTTCAAAAATGGTGGTCGAGGAAGGGGTCTTTGCGATGGTAGCATTTGAGTTGAGACCTAAATAACAGAAGGAGCTTGTTGTGTATATTAAGAACATTCCAGGAAGAGGAGACAACGAGTATGAAATCTCTAAGATAGCTGATGGATTTGAGAAGTCCATGTGGTGAGTTCTGGAGTGCAGTGAGCTGAGGGGAGAGTGGTATGAGATAAGGGAAAGGGTGAGGACAGTCTAGATCTTGTAGAGAATTGTAATGTAATTCAAAGCTTCTGTTAAAATCTAAATACTATAATAAAACCCATGCATTGGAAAAAGTGGCCCTAAAATATTAAATTATGTGAAATACAAAGATACTTCATAACAAGGTTGAGGAAAAGACTCACTGAGCCTGCCCAGGTGAGCCAGCTCCGAGACCTAAATCCACCCAGGCTTTGCTGCTATTTGGTGCCTCCTGGTGGCTATTGTCCTCAGGCCTCAATATCACATTGAGGCTACTGCTATCCTTGTCTTGGCTAAAATGTGCAGCTATTCCAGAAATGTCCCAGTGAGATGGTGCCCATGATGATTGTTGATGATCCCAGATGATCAAGCTCAGAGGATATTGGGCACATGGGACCCATTCTCATTCCTGTTTTCTGCTGGCCTTCTGTTCTCTTCTCTTTCCATCTCCCCAGAAGATAATGTTTTTATTCCACCTCTATTTGAGAATAAGGGTTAGACAGAGAATGAGAGCTAATTGCCACTCAGAAATCCTATTATATATTAATTCATGCTATCAGGGAGTATATAATCCCAGAATTTTACTGTTACAGAGGATGACATGGTAGCTTTGATTTTGTATTTAACTGCATTGGACTTATTAATATTATATTGTCTAATATTGTAATTATATATGTTCTTTTCTCCTTCAAGGAGTATAAACTCCTAAAAGGCAGAAACCAGTCATCCAGCTCTGTACCACTGGTTATAAAGAGGTAAAAGAAAACCAACATTTTTATTCACATACTGCAAATAGTAGTACAAGTCTCACTTAATAGCCACAGAAGTCTATAAGACAAGAATTATTATCTCTAGTTTAAATATGAGAATGAAGAACCCAAAACCACACAACAAGGAAAGGACAGATCTGTGTATTCAATGCCAAACCATCTGAAAATATAAGCCGCATGACCACGAAATAGTATTTGAAACATATAAACCAACAAAGCTCGTTTACATTCCACTTCAACAGATCCACTGCCTTGAGCTCTGACGCAGGTTGCTGGAACGTAGCTGATACTCAATATCAGCTGGTGAGTTATAAGTGAAAAACATATTTGGCCATTTTGGAGTAAGAACAAGGGGTTAAGGGCACCTATTCGCCTAATCTAAGGATTCAAGATTATTGGGCCCCAAATTTATTCTCAAGCATTCAGGCCACAGTTAGCTACTGTCTGGGGGCCCAGGCAGCCCTGCTGAAGCTGCCACAGAAGAGGTACTTGCCAAAGTCAATCAGTCTGTCTCTGCTGTTCAGTTAGGTTCTGACTTGTAATCCTCTTTCCTCTATCACCATTTTACTCAATGAATTGTAGTCAACACCACAGGAATAATTAATGCCTATGAAATAGTACTTGAATAATGGGAAGAGAAGCCAAATGTGGACTGTTTGCAATTATTAATAAGGGTATTCCCCTTTTTCCCCAAAATAATGTGGGCTTTGGCTTTTGCAAAGAAGTCATTCCTTAGTGAACATGTACATATGTGTGTTTTTGGGGGTGGACATTGGTATGTAGATATCTGGGGGAAAAAAAACTTTTGCCAGATTATGATGACCCAGTTCTCTACTATTCAATCTAAAAAAGTCATCTTTTTCAATTTTAAGAAATTATATATTTATAAACAGATTGCAGAGGCTAGGAAAAAGAGGAAGTAAAAAAACAAAACTTTTAAAAGCGGCAAGTTTTCTCAAAGAGATGCTTGTGACTCTCAGTCCATCAGAGATGATCGTGTTGTTAAACAAACTAAACAGAGTGGAAATAATAAGATTTAAGAAAGTAAGAGTCACCTGCTATTGAGCATGGGCTTTGAGTTCTGAGATCAACAATTTGCAGGCTTTATCTCATTTAAATATCACATTGATGTAGCCATTATTTTCCCCATTTTAGTCCCATGGACTGAAACAGATAATACCTGTCCATAACCAGGAAGGGACAGAGGCAGAGTTTGAGCTGGTTCTGGTTGACTCTAGAACCTGTGGCTTAGAGTCTGAGCTGCCCTGATTTGGTCATCTGTGGTGACTGTGTAAGAATGGTGATGGGACATTCGTCCCTGCCTGCAGCACCAGGCATGTGCCCCAGGACAGTCGCATCAATCCATTGGTATTAAAATATTCAAATTTCTATTTGTATTAGTTGTTATCTTATAAAAATAAAGACATAGAATTGTACTAATCTTTAATTGCAAATGATTTAATTGCAAACAGTTGCCCTGGCAACATCATTTAGTTAGCACAGAAAGTAGTTCATGATTAAAAGCGAGACTCTCAGAATCAGCAAACCCGTTCTGTCATTTTGCAAATGTTAAAAATAATACATTGGAGAGAACAAACATTTTTGTGAAAGTAATAAATAACAATGTCATTAATATTACTAATTGATTTAAATATTTGCCTAATTTTTAATTTTGTGTGTGTTTGGTATGTAAAAATGCTTATATAGGGGTTACTAAAAAAAATATTTATAATATCAGAGGTGCGCCGTTCAAAAAGTTGAGAGATTGTGTTGCCCTTGTCAACATGAGGGCAGCCTCTTCTGGCAGCTGTTACAAACTCAGGTATCTACACCTGTCCAGCATGAGAAGAACCAGGTATGAGCTGCTCTGCAGTGGAGAATTCATGTACTATTTAAAGGCGGCAACCACTGCTCATGTCCCACCAATTGTTGTCACGTGGAAGCGTGGGCCCAGGGTTGCCAGATTCATTTTTTTAGAGATGTCAGTAATCTAAAATTTGTATGTGAAATCCCCAGATTCTTCATGTTGGTATCTGGTCCAGTTGTTAAATAGACCTCTGTGTGTGCCAAGCAAAGCCATACGATGTGTGTGGACTGTTTCTGGTCCCAGGGCTGACTGTGTAGGTCGTGTATTCTAAGGCCACAGGAATAGACCTGGCACAGGTACTGTGCAGTTTTCTTTGTGACAGGAAATCCCTGCCTAAGGAATTGGGAAGCTATTCTTTTTAGAGTGTCCAGTCCTGTCCCATTTTGTTGAAGACTGATTTTCAATGTATTCGTTCTTCCTTTGCCAGTGTTACTATTGAGAAGCCAGGAGTTAGGTGATGAAAGCCATACTAATGCTTGTGGTGATGGCAGCGGATGGTAGAATCCTTCTTAGAAGGAAACTTCTTAGTAGGACCAAAGGTAAAGCAGCCAAAAAATGGTGAAACATTCTGAAGGATGACTTGACTTTTCCTTGGCAAACATGTGTGGACACCTAAATTATTTGATAATTCCTCTTTCCTGTTTGTTTTTAATGATGCTTTAGACATGTGCTTCATTTCTATAGTACGGACCTTCATGTGGCCTTCAGTATAAACAATCTGTGGTATTCTATGCCTGCTATGTTTGTACTTCTCTTTTTTAAAATTTTATTTGTTTTAACTGAAGTCTAGTTGATTTACAATGCTGTGTCAATCTCTGCTGTTCAGCAAAGTGACTCACTTATACACATATAGACATTCTTTTTTTAAATATTCTTTTCCGTTACAGTTTATCACAGGAGATTGAATATAGTTCCCTGTGCTATACAGTCAGACCTTGTTGTTTATCCATCCTGTATATAATAGTTTACATCTGCTGATCCCAAGCTCCCAGCCCTTAGTTTTGAAGATATCAGTCTCTGGTGCACTCCAGGGGACAAGGGTGGGAGAGGGCAAATGGGAATAGCTTACTGAAAATTATTGAAACAGAAGAGACTCAAGAAAAGTGAAAGCTGGATGGGTGAAGACGGAGCCAATAGATATATCACCAACAGGAATCAAATCCCATTGCAGCATGTTAATTAATTCACTCTGGAGGAAACTTCCTCTTGTTTCCTGCCACTAACCTCCTTTCTATCACCAAACGCCTGAATAGTTAGCATATTACGCTAAGAAGAACATAGACCCAGGAGGCAGAGGACCTCAGTGGGGCTTTCCCACCTTGAGCAGTTTCTGAGTCTCAGTTTCACCAGGTTTGAAGGGAAAATCTGAAACTTAATGTGCCCCATTCACTGTGGGGCATGAGGGTCAAACAAGATACTGAGTGTGATAGCACGTCGCATATAGTTCCATGCTGAGCCTGCCCTGAGAGATCACCATTGTTGTCAAGCCCGCAAGGTACAGCATTCCGCATCAAAAAGACTGTCTTAGGAGCTCCATGATCTAAGTTCGAATGTGGAGCCAGAGCATCCTCTAGACATTGCAGAGAGTACGTTCACACCTCCACGGCGGTTCACTGCAGGTTGGGGAGCAGCAACTGAAGCTCTACTGAACTGAGTAATGATCTTCCTGCAGACCTGGCTCTGGACGTGTTCCCCAGAACTGCTAGAGTTTCTCCGGGTAGGTAGCACTGAGTTTCCCCCAGAGAGATGATTGTTTCTTTGTCTGGCTCCCTCAACAGACTCTGAGGTCCTCAAGGGAAGAGGCTATGTGTGGTATTTATGATTTCACAGAAGAAGGTGGAAGAAAGAGTCAATGTTGCATAGTAGGAGAAACAGAGTATTTGGCATTAGACAGACCTGTACTGGAGCCTCAACTCGATCATGTAGTATCCTACATGGCCTATACTTTTGCTTCTCTTATGTGTAAAATGGAGAGAGTAAGTCATACTTCTGGGCATTTAGTAGACATGGAAGAAATATTCATTCTCTTTCTTCTTTGCATTTCATCACCTAATCTCTGGACTCATGATAGATGATGGTGTGTGTGTGTGTGTGTGTGTGTGTGTGTGTGTGTGTGTGTGTGTGTGTGTGTGTGTGTGTGTGTGTGTATTCATGCTGTTAGGTAGGAGACTTTAGATAAATTACTTCTCTCATTGGGCCTCAATTTTCCTTTGTTTAAACAGATGGTCATTGGACTCAGAGTTTGCAAACTGAGAGCTTGAATTCAATGAAAACTTATTTTCTGTGCCCTGTCCAGTGTTGGCCTAACTGGTGTTTTAAAAAAATAAGATTAACTTTACAGGCAGACTTAACCAGTGAACCTTCAACTGAGTGAAGGAATGGTCTTTGCTGGGATTCCTCCATGGCTGGAGCTAAGTAACAGCTGCTCCCAATAGGCAGGGCATGTACTCTCACCAGTTTACTAAAGCCTGGGCTACATCGTTCACTTATTTTGCCTGCCTGGATTCTGTTAATCTTTGGAATGTATGACCTTGAATATGGTAGCATATAAAAATTCCATTCCTCTGTTCCCTTGTGACTCAGTGATTTCTAAGCATGTGGAATTTCGACAAACTTAGCTATTACCAATACTACAATGGCTAACCCACACAATTGGAAAGAGCTGTTGTTTCTCTATAGGCACTGAAAAGGTACAGATGACAAATGACCATAGACAATGATATTATCCTCTAATCCGTTTCTGAGTGATTTTCACCCCATGTAATCTACTCTATCAGTAGTCTGTCTTCTCTAGACCTCTAGATACCTAAATGGACTCTCAAGTTGAATGGTTGTTTGTTTGAAGCAAGATGACTCGTTTTCTTTGTTTCCACTCGTAGTTACTTGGTCCCGGCTCTGAGCTTTCCAGATCATAGATTCTCAGGCTGACTCGCAGGGCCAGCTCTGGCTCTGGACCCTTTGTGAACAGCATCAGCCCAGTAAAGACATTTTCAGACCAAATGCATCCAGGATACTGGGGCACTAGAGCCAGAAAAAGCAGCATAAATGTTCTTTAGAGATCTTAAATTCACGTCCTTCTATCTGTTTAACAGTATGCTTGAATTTTGTCTTCTGAATTTCTTCTCCAACTCACGGAATAGAAAAAAAGACACTTTTCTTTCTCCCCTTCCAAAAACACCAATTACAGAACTTTGGGAATTTGACAAATAAAGGCTTTTACTTTTTTTCCAAAATAACTTTTTCATTATTGTGGTTGCTTGTCTGCCATTAAACAATATAAAAGAATTTTTTCTTTGGGTGTAATCAGATGGTGACAGAAATATGGTGAAGTTTTCTAAAGGACTGACTTATTTAAACATTTCATTTTTTATTGGAGTCTGAAGCCTCTCTGTTTTATTTGGAGGTAAATTATCTTATTTATCATGTCTGCATAAATACCTCCACTATGAATAATGCAGGCTATTGGAATACTCAACAAAAAACATGTGGATCTGTTCTGAAAGGAACAGGTTTAACATCTTGCAGGAATAAATTAAAAACCAACTTGTGTTCCACCTTTTAAGCGAGAAAATAAAGCATTGTTCAGGATGGTTTCACTGCTGTCTTAACCAAGGATTCTTAAGGCCATAAAGATACTTAGGATTAGGTATAATGAATGGCATAAGGGGAAAAGGTTAAAACATAGCCATTTCAGTTTCCTGGTCACGTCAGGCAGACCTGCAATTTGGTAAGAGTGACAGTGTGACCTACTGAAAGGGAGACTAGCCTACTGAAGTTTTAAAATCAAAAACAAGTTCAAATCTTACCATACCATGCACTAGCTAGCTTTATAGAAATTATTTGCTCTCTTTTGAGCTTGGTTTTCTTATCTACAAAAGAGGGATAAAAGTATTCTATTGGTTAGTTGTTGCTTGTGGCTGCAAGTAACAGGACACTCAAGTAATTGTGACTTAATAATAAAATCCTGAATTAAGTTCCATGACATAAATCTGGCATTATGTAGCTGCAGGGTTAGTTCAGAAGGCTAGTTTGGTGTGCCTGTAATTTTACTGGATTTTCTCTCATGGGACCAAGATGGCTGCACTCCCCATTGTCAAGTCCTCCGTCAGGGCTGCTACATGGAATGGATATGCCAGGAATTCTGTCATTTCACCATGAAAGGCAACCCCATTCTTACTTCCAGCCCCAGCAGACTTCCCCTTACTTCTCATTAGTCAGAACTTGGTCACATGCCCTTATCTAGATAAACCACTGGGAAAGGCGACAGGGATAGCAGTATGACCACAGACCTGTGGTTCTCAAAGTATGGTTGTTAGGAAGATTCTGGTAAGCTTGTTCAAATACAAATTGCTGGGTTCTACCCCCAGAATTTCTGGTTCAGTATGCTGGGGTAGGGCCTGATAATTTTCATTTCTAGTGTGTTCACTGCTAGTTAATGCTGCTAGCTTGAGGATTACTCTTTGAAAACCTGTTATTTAGATCGAGTAATTCCACCCCTGGGGCTGGGATATGGGCTTCTTCTTTTCTGAGATTAAGGAACCACTACTCTTTATGTAAACAACTCAAAGTTCTACCAGAAGGGAATGGAAGGTGGTGTATCGGTCACAACCTAGCAGTTAAACAAAAACCTCAGCAGGTAATTCAGTGGAGGTAGTTTAATAGAGTGAATTATTTACAAAGGTGTTAGAAGAGCTTAATGAGCAATTGGGGGAAGCAGGAGCGACCTAGAGATTAGCATTGCAGGAGCCACTCCCCCTGCTTGGGCTGGAAAAGTATAGCCCTTGTCAGAGATGCTACCAAAGGTAGAGAGGGTGGGAAGAAACGTCCTGCTTCTCTCTTCCTCCCTCACTCCTAAGTCTCACCAATGCCCCCAGTCAGCCACACCTAGCTGAAAGCCAGTTGACAAAAGGGTCTGAGGCATACTACTCTCGGGAGTCAACAGAGGCAAGGTAGGTACTGAATGGACGGCAAATAGATGAATGACTGGCACAAGGGGCTGGGAGAATGGTTGGCAAGGAGTCAGCTGCAAATGCTTGCTGTGTATAAAACTGACAGAAGCGTTCAAAAACATATTTAGAGTAGTTAACAGCATGCATGTTACAAAACAAGATCTCGGTAAATGGTGATGATGATGAGCAACAATGACAATGATGATAATGATGGAATGAAGTGATTCCCAGAGAATTGCCGGAACACATTATGTCCCCTTTACTAGTGTGAAGTGTACTCCGCCATCTTCCCCAGATCCTCAGAGGAATCTTTTACACTTAGTTCATAGAATGACACTGGACGTCTTTCTTTACCTTCTTGCTAACAACAGATACGTATATCAGAAACTTTGATCTGATGCTAAGACGAGAATAGAGAATTGAAAGTGCCCTTTAGACTGAGAAGCATTCCTAAGGGAAAGTTGTAGACTGTCCAAAGTAGGATGGGTTCGTGAGCCAGTATATTCATCTCAGATATGCTGCAGTTGTAAAATAAAACCTTGATTGGTTTTGAACTCAATTCTTAGGTCCAGATACCTCAGGTGAAGCTGACTTTATGTTTTGCTCCAGGGATGGGCTGGTAATCCAGACATGGCCACAGCAATTACTTCAGGACTCAGCAGATGACCACGTTGAGACCAATGATGCTCAAATCCTAGATTTTTGACAATGCTGTTGATAAAGAATCTCTCTTTTTGATGGATTTAGAACAGCTTAGAACAGCTGGAGAGGCTCTGGTTTAAAGTGAAGCTAGAACAATGAAGAGCAGAGTAACAAGAGGAGGAGTCTGAATCCTGATGATACTGTTTGATTACCTGAATCCCATAGTTTAGAACCCCTGGAGGTTTCAATTAGGTGAGACAGTATGTTTATTTGGGGCTGGAAGTTGTTAAGTGAGGTTAAAGTATAACCTGAAACCGATGGTCCAAGGTTAAAAGGTGTTTCAGCATCAACTTACCATTCAAGTACTCATTCCTGGGCCTCTCTCCACATACCTGGTCCTTACACCTCATGATTACTGCTTTCTGTTCTCCTAGATCTGTACTTCACAATTACTCCTCCAGCCTTTGCCCTTCACTCTTTCTTTCGTTTTGTTGTTCAGAATCATATTTTTGTATTTCCTCTGGTTCTCAGCATCGAAAATTTACATTTGGCTCTTCTGCTTCAGGTTAAGAAATATGCCTTCTATTTTAATAGTCTTTGAGAGGCCTTGATGTCGACACTGACGCTACCTCACATACTCCAGCCCCGTGGCAGGACCAGATATAGTGTAAAAATCTGTTTGCCTGTCTTTTACTAGTTTCTTACAGTGGAAAGTGAGATCATTGGTCTTAAACTTTTCTTTTTTCTAGTAAGCGCATTACAGCCAAACATTTGTTTCCAGGCGTTGCTGTAGCTGATTCCCGCCAATTTTAACATGTTGTATTTTTATTATCATTCATCGTATTTCATATTTTCCCGTAATTTCTTTTTTAGTCTATGGGCTTTTGGAAGTGGTGTAGTTTCCTAATATGTTTACTTTTTCTAGATATCTTATTGTTATTTGGCTTCTCATTTAATTCTGAAGGTCAGAGAACATACCCTGTAAGAATTCAATCTTTTTAACTTTTTAGAGATTGTTTAATGAACCAGCATTTGTTTTATCTTGATCAGCTTTTCATGTGCACTCGCAAAAAAAATATGTATGCTGAAGTAACTGGGTGTCATTTCAGTAAATGTCAATAAGTCTTGTTTAGGTCTTCTACATTCTTACTGATTTTTTTCTGTCTAGTTATTCTATGAATTACCGAAATATGGGTGTTAAAATTTCTGGATTTGTGTATTTTCCCCTTTAGTTCTTTGGCTTTGTTTGATATATTTTGAAGCTTTGCTATTAAGAACTTTCAGTATTTAGGATTGTTACATCTTCCTGATGAGCTGACTCTTTTAGGAAATGCCTTTTTTATCTTTGCTAATTTTTCTTATCTTCAAGCCTATTTTTTTCTGATATAAATATAGCTATTCCAACCTTTAACAGTGTATACATATATCAAATTATCATGTTGTACACTTTAAATATTTTACAATTTTATTTGCCAAGTATCCCTTAATTAAGCTGAAAAATAATACGTATTCCAGCTTTCTTAACATTCATGTGTACACGTTATATCTTTTCCCATACTTCTAAATTGCTTGTACTTTTGTATTTACAGTGCAGCCCTTGAAGACAATATATAATTCGATCTTGCTTTTTTATCTAGTCTGGTAACCTTTGCCTTTAGCTGCGTGAGATACACACACACACACACACACACACACACATACACATTTAATACAGATATTGATATGGTTGGATTTGGGTTTACCATTTTTCAGTTTCTTTTCTTTTTGTCTGATTTTTTTGATTTTTTTAATTCCTCTTTTCCCTTTATTGATGGCTTCTTTGGGGTTAATCAAATACTTTTATTTTATTAGGTTTTTTGCTTTTTTAAAATTATTTTTAGTGGTTGTCGTAGGGATTACAATATGAACCTTTAATTTTCAGTCTACTCTGGCTACTGTTTTGCTAGATCAGTATAGTTCTGTTTTTCACAGACTACTTTGAATTAATATTTTAATACTTGAGTATGGTTCCATTTTACCACCCACCTCTCCTTTTGCTATGGTTGTCATTTGTTACATCTACGTACATTCTGAGTCCTACAATAGTGACATAATTTTTGATTTAAAGTTATTTGTATTTTAAAGAAGTTAAGAGACTAAAACAGAGATAATCCATATAGCTTATATATTTTCACCTATATTTTTTATTGGTAATGTGCTTCATTTCTTCCACTGGATCTGAGATACCATCTAATTTCTTTTTCCTTCACCCTTAAGAACTTCCTTCAGTGTTTCTTGTAGTGCCAGTCAGCTTGCTATGATCCTCTGTTTTAGTTTATCTGAAAATATATTTATATTACCATCATTTTTGAAAAACAGTTTTGTTGCATCTAGACTTCTGGATATATAAACCATTCACACTTAGTGTGATTGTTGATATGGCTAAAGTCTCTCATCTTGCTATTTGTTTTCTATTTGTCCCATGTGTTCTTTGTTCCCTGTCTACTTTTTTATGTCCATTTTTGCAATGAGTGTTTTATAGGATTGCATTTTATCTTGTTTCCTTATTAGTTATCAATCTTTATTTTGTTACTCTACTGGCTGCTTTTGTATTTATAGTATAACCTTTAACTTATCATAGGCTACCTTTAAGTGCTATTATACTGCCTTACATTTAAGAACCTTACAGTAATACACTTCCATTTCTTCCCTGCTGGACTTTATGCTGTTGTTGTACATTTTATTTCACATGTGTTTGAAACCTCCAAATACATTGTTTTTTTTTTTTAATAAACAGTCAAAAATCATTTAAAGCTATTTAAATAATAAGAAAATAATTTAAAAATAAAAATTTAAATTTTTTGCTAAAAATAATAAAGAAAATAATTTTACAGTGCAGACACCATTTGCAGTATTCTTCGGTCTTTTGAGTGCATCCATATTTTCATCTATTATCATCTGCCTTGTGCCTGAAGGACTCCCTTTAAAATGTCATGTAGTACTGAAAGGCTAGCTGTGATATCTTGCAGCTTTTATATATCTGAAAGGTCTTTATTTCACTTCGTCTGTGAAATTTATTTTTGCTATGTATAGAATCCTAAGTTGACAGGTTTTTTTTTTTTCATTCTATGCTTTTAAAGCCATTACTTCACTGTCTTTTTCACTTGCATTGTTTCACGAAAGAAATCTGACATTCTTATCTTTGTTCCTCTGCATGTAACATATCTTTTTTTTTTTTTTCTTTGACTACTTTTTAAGACTTTTTTACTTTATCACTGTTTGGAGGAAGTTTGATTATGATGTACCTTCATGTTTTCTTCTTCATGTCTCTTGCACCTGGGGCTCAGTGAGCTTCTTGATTCTATTTGCTTATAGTTTTCAATGCCTTTGGACTATTTTTGGCTAATATTCAAGTATTTTTCCTGTCTTCCTGCTCCTTATTCAGGGACTTCAATTACACATGTATTAGACAACTTGATTTTCTCTTATAGTTTGATTCTCTTTTAATTTTTTTAAAGTCTGTTTTTTATTTATATTTTGTTTTGGATAGTTTCTATTTCTGTGTCTTAAAGTTCACTAATCTTTTCTTTTCTAATCTGCCAGTAGCCTCATACAGTGTATTTCTCATCTCATACATTGTAGCTTTTATCTCTATTAGCTTGATTTGGAGATACATGCATGCAGATGGTGTATATATATATATATATGTATACACATATATATAATATTATATTATATATTCTATCTATAATATACAGTTAATATATATAAACTCTTTTCCTGTCTCTATTAACTCTTTTAACATGAATACAGTTATAATAACTGTTTTAATGTCCTATACTCTAACACCTGTGTCGGTTCTGTTTTGATATCAAATGATTTCTTTCCTCTTCATTTTGAGTTAGATTTTTTTTTCAGACATCCTAATAATCTTTGTTTGAATGCCAGTCAATATTGATTTTACCTTTTGGATACTGGATATTTTTGTATTCCTATAAATATTCCTGAGCTTTCTTCTGGGACACAGTTAAGATACTTATACACAATTATATCCTTTTGGGTCTTGCTTTTAAGATTATTAGTTGAGGCCAATGCTGTGTTTAATATAATGCTAATTATTCTACAGTACTGAGGCAAGACCTTTTTGTGTACTCTATCCAGTACTACTCAATGAATTATGAGAATTTTCAGTCTAGCTTGTGGAAGCATGCACTAGTTCCCTCCCTAGGTGACCACCAGATACTGTTGCCTCTAATCCATTCTGATTGTCTTTCTCCAGCTTTGAGTAGTTTCATGACACTCATTTTCTGATCAGTACTCTGCTGAATACATGAAAGGGACACCCTGCAGGACTCCAGAGTTCTCTCTGTGCAGCTCTTGCCCCTCCACTACTCTGCTCTGCAAACTCTAGCTATCTTGTTCTCTCCATACCCTTAGCTCCATATCCTTAAACCAGGTAATCCACTGGGCTCCTCTTGTGCTCCTCCCCCTTGTACCAGGTCTGAACCTCTCTCAAGGTAGCAAACTAGGGCAATTGCAGGACTCTTCTCATGTGTTTTATGTCTCTCAGGTATCATTCTTCTTAACTGCCTAATTTCCAATATCTTAAAAACCATTTTGTTCATATATATTGTTTGGATTGTTCTTGTTATTTTGGGTGGGAAGGTAAGTCCAGTCCCTGTTATTCAATTTTCAATAAAAGTAGAAGTCTATTTATTTTTCAACTCAGTATCTTTTTATTTCAGTCCTTGAACATATTTCTGTGTTTCTTTAAAGTTCTGTCTACTTTATCCAACATCTGGGTAAGAGTGGGGTTAGTTTCTATTATCTGCTTTTTCTCTTTAGCATGGTCACATTTCTTATTTCTTTAGATGTATAATTTTTTATTGCGTATTGGATAATTATGTTCCTACTTAGTAGAGGTAGAATTTTCCTCTGAAGAGTGCTTATTTTCATTATAGCAGGCAGTTAAATTGGTTAGCCTCAGACTCTAATTTCTGTCTCCTCTGTAGTAGCATTGGCTGAAATCTGTACTCAACTCTTTCACCTGCATATCTGTTGCTAACGATAAGTTAGTTCATCTTTAGGCCTGAAATGGTGCTTAGCCACAGGTGATGCTAAAAAAGAAGTTCCTTCTTCCTCCAAAATATGCAGGAGGCTGTATGGGTTAATGGGCGTATTCTGGAGTCAAGTAGACCTTGGTTTAAATCTCTCTCTGCCACTTTCCAGATGCTTTACCATGGGCACATGATTTAAACATCTAAGCCCCCATTTTCTGTTTAAGGTAATTCAGATTATGTCAGAGCCATTCTGAGAACCAGATGAAGTAGTGAATATAAACCACTTGTCGGAGGGCCTGACATATAGTAAATTACTAATAGGTAGAAGTTCAAAAATTCTATTTGGTAAGAGAGAAACTATAGCAAGAAACACAGAATATTCTAAAATAGAGTGGATATAAGTTAAATAGGGTAGCAGAACTGTGTTAAAGAGCACAGTAGGAATTCAGCTGATAGAACTGTTAAACACTACAGGAATTCAGAGGAAAGAAAGAGGATTTTTTTGTGGGATTAAAATTTGTGCTTGGATTTTAACTTAAAAAAAAACAACAACAGTCACTTACAGAGTGGGAAGCATGAAATGAAATTGCACATAGAATATGTGGATACTAAGGTAACCAGGCCAGAGCGTGCCAAGGTTTTGTGCTGAAGAATTCTGAGAAATGAAAGAGAACTGATAGGCAAAGTGAGGTCAGATTATTGACTCTTTGAATGCCTGGTGGGAGGTTTTGACAATAACGATCATTTGTAAGTACTAGAAGAGCCGGATATAATAAAATCACAGAATCATAGAAATTTCAGACTGGGAGTGAATGTGACCTAGTTCAATGGTTTTGTTTGTTTGTTTGTTTGTTTAATTATCAATGTGCAACACAGTGAAACTTTAATAGATCTATACTACAGAAATGTATAACTTGCTCAATGGCCACTCCAGGTGGGTCCGTCTGGAGATTCAACTGGTTTGCCTAAGAGAACCTCCATGGAAACCTAGTGCTCTGTTGAGTACTAGTTGAAAAACACTGATATAGTTAAATCTTTGCTTATTGTAAAAATAAAAGAGTTAATGTATTGAGTTGGAAAGTGACTTACTCAAGCTGAATTAGCTATCGAGTGCCAGAATAGCTAGTGTTATTTTAATTAAAATTTTCTGAGCAATTAGATTTGGGAACATCTCCTGTGAATTGGAGAAGACAGTGGTGGAAAGACCAGCCAGGAGATACTGCACTCATTCAGGTCTGAGAAAATAAGGAACTGAGTGTGGTGTTGGCAACAGATCTAGCGAATGGATGCAAAACAGATTTTTAAACCATGTCAAAGGAAGAAGTTTCAATGCATCTCCCTTCCCTTCCTCTGACTTTCCCTCACCCAGAGGATATTCCTTTTGTGCCACTGAATTCCAGGTCCTGCTCTGTCCTCATGTCACCTCATGGGCTTACAACCTAGCAAAGGGCTTGCTGAGAGGATGGATATTTGAGTATAGACTTGGAGGTTGAGACATTAAGCCATGGAGATATCTGAGAGAACATTCTAGACAGAGGAACAGCTTATGTGGACAACATATGCAGCGGCCGGAGCATGTCTGATATGCCTGAGGAGTAGCTGGGAAGTCAGTGTAGCTGTCCTGGCCAGTGTAATCAAAAAGAACAGTGTTTGATGAACTCAAAGAAGTAAGAGAAGGCAGATCATGTGAGGTTTTGTAAGCCGTTATAACAACTTTGACCTTTTATTCATTGATTGTGAGGAATGAGAGCTGAGACGGAGTACTGGGGAGGAAAATGAGTTTGATACATAGAAAGATATATGTTATAGTAATGCTTTGGGTAGAATGAGTTTGAAATGAAGAGACCTCTGAGATTAGCTTATTCATAGGCAATAGTAAATGTGTGTATGAACTTTTGTAAGAGGTCACATTATAGAGACGTAGATGAGAAACCCTCCAGATTAGAGAGGAGAGTTAAAGTGGGATAAATTGATTCGTTGTAGAAGAATTTGGGAATGATTTGTTCAGAGAATAGTCAAACAAAAAGAAGCACTTCAGAGATAAAATTAGAAGGGTACAACTCTCTTGTGCCAAGTCAGTAAAGAAAGAGATTTACAAAAGGCAGAGAAGAGCAATATCACCAATGCCACTGATGCTATTGTTAATAGCAGGCACCGTTCAGTTTAATGGACTGAACCTAGTTGCTGATCAGCACTTACGAAGAAGAAACAGTAATAATGATGTCACCATATATTCTGTGTAGCAGTTAATTGACTTCCAGAGCTTGTTTATACCTTATTGAAGCTTTGTTTGTGAGGCAGACGAAACATTTATTTTTGTTATTGCAAATTAGATAATGAAGAAACTGAGGTACAAAGTGATCACTTAAACTTGATAACACCATTCAGCTGGTTAGTAGCAGATGAAGACATCAGCCCAAAGCCCAGATCTGCCATCTTGTAGGGAGTTAAAGCTGGAAGAAGACTGAGGTGTGCTACAGCACAGTTCTTTCCTTTTACACGAAAGGAATGGAAGCCTGGAGACTTGGACTGTCTTGGCCTGGACACATAGTTCCTCCATGACCAAGTGGGGATTAGAAATTACAGAATGTTAGTGATTGCAGACCTAATGAGTGCCTGCCTAGTTTGGTGGAGTAGCTTTACATTGCTCTCATTCAATCCTTAAGGTAACAATGAGAGCTAGGTAATGTCCTCCTCCTTTAAGAGCCAAGGAAACTGAAGCTGAAAAAAGATAAACAACCTGCTCGGAGACTTCGAACTAGGAAGTCACAGAGCCAGGATTCAAACTCAGGTATATTTGACTACAAAGCTTTGTCTCATTTGCACATTGTCTCAATTCTCGGTTTTCAGCACAAAACCTCCCCTGTAGCTGCCTGCATAATCTTGATAGGTGCTGTTTTTTTCTTGTTTGCTTTTTTTTTTTTTTTTAAGATTGTGTCTGCATGCTTCTGACCTTAGCACAGTCTTTCCCCTTAATGTGGAAAGGGGTCTATCAAAACAGTTAGGAAACGCTGGCTGTAGCAATAAAGCAGCCCCAAAACGTATAACGGCTCAGTAAGATAGAAACATATCTCTGCTCACATGAAGAGTCCCTGACAGTTTCAGGTCTGCGGAAGGGCTCTGCTCCACTTAGTCATGCATGGAGCCAGACAGACAAAGGCTCTGCCATTTTCAACCTGTGGCTTCCAAGTTTCCTTATACATTAGCCTCCAGTGGGAAGGTGGAAACAGCGTGGAGGTTCATATGAGATATTTTTGTGGGCCATATTGGAATCACATTATTTCTAACTTTAGAGCTAGAGCTTAGTCACAAAGCCTCACCCATCTGCAAAAGACATGTAGGCCTCACCCATCTGTAAAGGACCTACGCTCAGGACACACCCTTGGGAGCCCAAGAAGAAAAGATGGAAGAGCTAGACTGTTTTTACCACAGAGCCTTTCTTTTTCTTTTTTTTAATTCAAGTATAGTTGGTTTACTATGTTGTGTTAGTTTCTGGTGTACCGCAACGTGATTCAGTGGGTACACGCGCATGTGCACACACACACACACGTGCACACACACATATATTCTTTTACAGATTCCTTTCCGTTATAGGTTATACAAGATATGAATACACTTCTCTGTGCTATACAGTAGGTCCTTGTCATTTATCTATTTTATCTATAGTAGTTTGTATCTGTTAATCCCGAGCTCCTGGTTTATCCCTCCCCTGACCTTTCCCCTTTGATAACCATAAGTGTATCTTCTTCGTGTATGAGTCTCTTTCTGTTTTGTAAATAAGTTCATTTGTATCATTTTTTTTTAAATTCCACATATAAGTAGTACTATATAATATTTGTCTTTCTGTGACTTACTTCACTTAGTATGATAATCTCTAGGTCCATCCATGTTGCTGCAAATGGCGTTATTTCATTCTTATTTGTGGCTGAGTAGTGTTCCACTTTATATATATATACACACACACACACACACACACCCCACCTCTTCTTTATCCATTCATCTGTTGATGGACACTTAGGTTGTTTCCATGTCTTGGCTATTGTAAGTAGTGCTGCTATGAGCATTGGGGTGCATGTATCTTTTCGAATTAAAGTTTTCTCTGGATATATGACCAGGAGTGGGATTGCTGGATCTCCACACTATTTTCCATAGTGGCTGCATCAATTTACATTCCCACCAACAGTGCAAGAGGGTTCCCTTTTATCCACACCGTCTCCAACATTTATTATTTGTAGACTTTTTGATGATGGCCATTCTGACCAGTGTGAGGTGATACCTCCATGTACTTTTGATTTGCCTTTCCACAGAACCTCTCTTTTTCATTTGTCTTTTTAGTTTCCCTCAAGTATTCTGATGTATGCTATGTTCAGTACAGTCCTGGAACTCAGCAAATATTAGATAATAATCAGGTTTGTGTTCACTGTACTTGTGGCAATTTATGGTATTGCTTTACTTCCTTAAAGTCAGGTAACGTTTTTTGGGAGGAGAGAATCCAGTTTTATGGGGTGTATATTATAGATTCATAGGTTCTATCACTGAATGTTTTGCAATATTACAATCGTCTCAAAATACAAATGAACATCAGTGTCTTATAGTTTTCTGCATATAGGTCTTCTGTCTCCTTAGGTAGGTTTATTCCTAGGTATTTTATTCTTTTTGTTGCAATGGTAAATGGGAATGTTTCCTTAATTTCTCTTTCAGATTTTTTGTCATTAGTGTATAGGAATGCAAGAGGTTTCTGTGCATTAATTTTGTATCCTGCTACTTTACCAAATTCATTGATGAGCTCTAGTAGTTTTCCAGTAGCATCTTTAGGATTCTCTATGTATAGTATCATGTCATCTGCAAACAGTGACAGCATTACTTCTTCTTTTCTGATTTGGATTCCTTTTGTTTGTCTTCTCTGACTGCTGTGGCTAAAAGTTCCAAAACTATGTTGAATAGTAGTGGTGAGGGTGGACAACCTTGTCTTGTTTCTGATCTTAGAGGAAATGATTTCAGTTTTTCACCATTGAGAACAATGTTGGCTGTGGGTTTGTCATATATGGCCTTTATTATGTTGAGGTAAGTGGAGAGATATACCATGTTCTTGGATTGGAAGAATCAACATTGTGAAAAATGACTATACTTACCAAAGCAATCTACAGATTCAGTGCAATCCCTGTCAAACTACCAATGGCATTTTTCACAGAACTAGAACAAAACATTTCCCAATTTGTATGGAAACACAAAAGACCCTGAATAGCCAAAGCAATCTTGAGAAAGTAAAACGGAGCTGGGGGAATCAGGCTCCTGGACTTCAGACTATACTACGAAGCTACAGTCATCAAGACAGTATGGTACTGGCACAAAAACAGAAATATAGCTCAATGGAACAAGATAGAAAGCCCAGAGATAAACCCACGCACATATGGTCACCTTATTTTGATAAAGGAGGCAAGAATATACAATGGAGAAAAGACAGCCTCTTCAATAAGTGGTGCTGGGAAAACTGGACAGGTACATGTAAAAGAATGAAATAAGAACACTCCCTAACACCATACACAAAATGGATTAAAGACCTAATGTAAGGCCAGACACTATAAAACTCTTAGAGGAAAACATAGGCAGAACACTCTATGACATAAATCACAGCAAGATCCTTTTGGACCCACCTCCTAGAGAAATGGAAATAAAAACAAAAATAAACAAATGGGACCTAGTGAAACTTCAAAGCTTTTGCACAGCAAAGGAAACCATAAACAAGATGAAAACAGAACCCTCAGAATGGGAGAAAATATTTGCAAATGAAGCAACTGACAAAGGATTAATCTCCAAAATTTACAAGCAGCTCATGCAGCTCAATATCAAAAAAACAAACAACCCAATCCAAAAATGGGCAGAAGACCTAAATAGACATTTCCATACCATAATTCAAAAAGAGTCATGTACCACAGTGTTCATTGCAGCACTATTTACAATAGCTAGGACATGGAGGCAACCTATGTGTCCATCAACAGGTGGATGGCTAAAGATGTGGCACATATATACAATGGAATATTACTCAGCCATAAAAAAGAAACGAAATTGAGTTATTTGTAGTGAGGTGGATGGACCTAGAGTCTGTCATACAGAGTGAAGTAAGTCAGAAAGACAAAAACAAATACCATATGTTAACACATATATATGGACTCTAAAAAAAAAAAATGCTTCTGAAGAACCTAAGGGCAGGGCAGGAATAAAGATGCAGACGTAGAGAATGGACTTGAGGGCACAGGGAGGGGGAAGGGTAAGCTGGGACAAAGTGAGAGAGTAGCATGGACATATATACACTACCAAATGTAAAATAGATAGCTAGTGGGAAGCAGCCACATAGCACAGGGAGATCAGCTCGGTGCTTTGTGACCACCTAGAGGGGTGGCATAGGGAGGCTGGGAGGGAGACGCAAGAGGGAGGAGATATGGGGATATATGTATATGTATAGCTGATTCACTTTGTTATAAAGCAGAAACTAACACACCATTGTTAAGCAATTATACTCCAATAAAGACGCTAAAAAAATAATTAAAAATATATAAAATTTTAAAAATGCAAATTAACATTTTTAAAGATCCAGAAATTGTCTCTCAGTCCTAACGAGTGACCTGGTTACAAGGTAATATTAATTTTTTTCTGTCTTCTATTTTTAAGCAGTAATATAGAGTCCAAAGTTAATATCCTATACAATAGGGGAAACAGTAGATTTTGCTTAAGGGTGTTTTTTGTTCATCACATCTATGAAGTTTGATTTTGTTATTCCTGATCTACAGATCAGAAAGCAAAAATTTGGAAAATTCTAAACAATATACTAGTGTGTTGTTGGGCAGGAGTTTGAAGTCATATTTGTGTGCAAAGCCAGTGTTCTCAACCATGGTTACGTGTTTACATTCCAGTTGCACTGACAGACTCTTAAGTGTCTGGAGTACAGGGACCTTCTCTTTTTCATCTCTTTATCATAGGGTGGAATATACCTTCATACAAGTATGCTCAATAAACTTTTGTTGAATGAATGAAAGCATCAAAAGTTTTTCTCATGGCTCAACCTACAAATCCCTAGAAAAGATATAATCAACTATTTCACTGTGAACTTTAACCAATTAATATGAAATACAAAAGGATCTCCTTGGAAATAAACTTTGAGAACAACTTTATTTTGTAAATTTTCAAATAGCAAATCTGAGAGAGAGGAGATCAGATGAGGGAAGAGATTCATCCAAGTCAAGAAACTAGAATTTTGCAAGAATCCAAGGATGTGTTTGCCAATGACTTTTGATAGCAAATTCACTGTACATTCCAAATAGGGTTAAACGCGTTGTTTAGGACACATCCTATGGAAAAACCTTGGGTTGTCCTCTGTTTTTCATGCTGAATAAAAAACTCAAAGTACAAGTAGGATTCTTGATTGAAGGCAACTTTAACTGTGTGTCTTTTGTTGCCTTAAAATCTCTAAAGATTAGACTCAGAAGCAAAGTCTTAAAAACTATATAGTGTCTTTTAGACACTATAAAGTGTCTTTCAGGTAAATAAGATATAAAGATTAAACTAACCCCATAATATTTAATTTTGCAAATTGACATTGTATCTTTGTGATTTGCAAATAGCAGGAACTCTTGTGGTACTTTGAGTCTCTATTACAGCACTTTTTCATTGTTCCTTATGTTCGGTCCATTGTCATTTATTTTTTCATTCATTCATTCCCACAGACTTGTATTGAGTACTTTCATATTGCTTGACATTCACTTATTATTCCAAGAAATGTAAACCTAAGATGTTGTCTCTATTCTTGGAAAGTCTGCATTTGAGGGATGGACACAATAGGGAAATACTGCTGTGCTTAAATAGATGTGTGTGTACATAGTGAGGCATTAGGGAGGGAGGACCTGTTTGTCTGGAGGAGTTGGAGTAGGTGATATCAGTTAGGGTTTGAAGGATGAGTGTGTGTGTTATGTACCTCTTCCTCTTGTTTGAGAGCTCCTGGGTTTCAGGAATCACATCTTCTTCACGTTTGCATCTGTTTTGCAACTGCCACAATACAAATAGCATCCTTGACATGTATTTTCAGCTCAGCCAATATTTAGAGAATTGAATAAATCCATTTTCTTGGTGTAAATCTTCCTTTCTCCATTCATCAATGACATGATGTGATAGAAGAGTGACAAGTACGGGTTCTAGCTCATTCTGAACCTGGTTTCACCATATGTTAGCTATTTGACCTGGGCTATCATGTGATTCATTATGTAGCAGACACTTGGATACAAAAGTGAATACTATAGGTTCCACTCTCAAGAATCCTCCAACATCTTGTTTCCTCTGCTACATTTTCAGGTCTGTGCTGAGATTTAAACAAAATCCTAGGATTTGTTACAGGAAGGAAAAATGATTTTTTTATTTGTCTGTTTCCTTTGCAATGTCTGACACCATGGGATGCACCCAGGCTCACTGTGATTTATCAGAATTCCTTGAGACAGGGCCGGATTCCGTGGTGAACTCACAGAGACCCCGTTCCTGGAGCATCTGTTTTGTTTGTTTGCCCGTAGCAAGTGCTGACTGGGAGAAACATATCTCTTAGGACAAAGGCAGTCACAAACCATTTAACAGTTTTTAAAGTCCCCAAAGTATCACTGAAAAGCCTCCACGTGTTTTCTGTATTTGGGTATGTGGTTGTTGCTTTTAATACTACTGCGACTATACAGAAGAAATAGCCAGTTTTACGAACACGATGAAAATATAAGCACCTCTCAAGTACAGCCTGGTCTCCTATAAAATGAAACTGTTGGCTTCAGTTATAGACCTGGCCCACGAAATAGAAATGTGCAGCCTTGTTTGCAGGTGCTATTGTGTGATGAGCCCTGGTTATTCCCAGTGAAGCCCCAGAATCTGCTGTGTGCAGTGCAGCTCCCAGGCAAGGAGCACCTCCACTACTTTTCTAATTTTCAGTATAAGCCAGGAATACCCCAGTGTCTCTGGGGTAATTGCAGATGTATAATTTGACTGGTTGTATTCACTCCCTATGAGTCTTCCATGCTACACAGATAACTTATATCCTGCTGGATCGTGGAAGCTTTTACTAGTTTCTCTTATTTCATTTTGGGAATAAAAATATCTGTGAATTGAAAAAAAAAAATTGCACATCATTCAGTATTCCCACTCCTCCTAGAAATTTCCTGTAGAATTGAGAGCAGGAGGAATTATTTGTAAGATGTTCAGATAATTTATCCTCCAAACTGAGTTGGTTTTGAGAGTGAAAGAGGCAGCAGGTGACAATGAGACCAACCAGGACATATGATTTCTATGGTTATTTGAGAAGTTTTGCTTTTGTATATCCTGGTTTCCTGACACTAACTGTGGCTAGATGGTTGTTACCTAAGTATTGTCATTAGTCTAGAAATCACAGGGTCTGTGGGGAATCATGACAGACTTTCTGGAAGCTTTGGAAATAAACGTCTGAGGCAAAACGTGTTGCTGCTTCGTTACAGAGAGTTATCTTTCAGCCTCTCATAGAGAAGTTCTCTCTGAAAATCAGTCTTCTAGTTATGTCTGTTCCTCTTGGTGACCTGTATTTAGAAATAACCAAACTGACTTCATAACTTAGGGCCCGGTCCTTCCCCTCTGTGAGACATGGCCTCAAGTCACTTCTCTGTTTCAATTTATGAACATTTTAGTGATTCAAGGTGTGTCCCACTGAACCACACACCTGTAAAATTTCAGAAATGAAACCATAGTTGTTGAAATTTTATTGTTTGGAGATTTATAACAAATGCACACACAACCTGACTGCTATAGCTGAAGGTGCTATAGAAGCACTAGGTCCTGTGGCCTGATTGCATTTAGAAAGCTGAGGGATGCTGTATGTCAAAGGACTGCATGAACTTAATGACACAGCCATAGAGGAAGAAGATGGCAGTTGGCAGAGAAAGGCCAGGATGGAGCTGCCCAGAATAAAGAGCTGCACCTTTCGTCTCTTTACCTGGCTGGAATGCTATGAGATGAGACTGGCAGGTTTCAAACTACATTCACAGCCTTGTGCACAACTCGGGACTTTTCAGTATAATAGATACACTGGTAGTTGATGCCTACAGCACGGCACTGCTGAACAGGATTCCGAAGTGCGTTGTATCCATTATGTGTTATATCTTAGTATTAATTAAATTTCTATTTGTATAAGACTGCTGTAGTTCAGGTGTTTCTAGGAGGACTAGGGGGGAGATTCCCAGCCCGCAATGGCTATATTCCAAGAAATAATTGCCTGGAGAGATTCTGTAAGATGAGCTGAGCCTGGCATGACGACTGACAGCTCATCTTTCTGCAGTGGTGTCATTTTCCTTCAGCTCAGAGGCAAGCCTTTGGGCTAGAGAATCCAGGCATTTGCTGATTCTAAGAAGCCAGATTCTAGAGCAAATAGAGCCCAGAAAACTTCTTTTCATCAGGCACGATTGAAGAATGAGGAGCTCTGATTGACGATCACAAATCAAGTCCTTAAGTGAATCAGCAGTTTTAGAAAGAATTAGAACAGTGGCTCTCAAACTGTGCTCCCCCAAAACTTAGTTTCACAAGATATTATCCAAAGAAAAAGCATTTCTCAGCCCAATAAATTTGGGAAACGGTGCATATTATGATTCTGCTAAGTTTTGCAGGGCATATAAAGATGATAAGTCTCTGAGACTGAAATCTATAAAACATTAGTGTAACACTATTTAACCTAGAGTTTCCTGAACTTATTTGTTCACAGGTAGTTTCAGAGAATACCAAATAATATCTGGGATTACTATACTGAAATCATTGAAGCAGAGAAGAGTCATATACTCTGAATAACAAAACTGTGCCAAACATCCTCAATTTGGTTTCTGGTGATTCAGAAACTAACACAGCATGTGCCGTTAGGAATGTCTTCATGACCATCAGTTCTCATTCATCGTTCAATTTATGAGAAAGCACCCAAAAAACGAAGCTTTCAGTTTGTTTGTTTGGATTCTAGAAAAAAAAGATGGGATACAGTTTTTCCTGTAACTTTCTTTTAGGTGACTAACCAGTTTTAATTGATATGTTGACATGAGCATGTTTTAGGTGTTTATTGAAAGGTTGGTGTCAAAAGAAATTAATGTCCTGGTGGGCTTGTGTTTTTCTCTGAGGCAGATATTGATGAATGTACAGAGGGGATCATTGAGTGCCACAACCATTCCCGCTGCGTTAACCTGCCAGGGTGGTACCACTGTGAGTGCAGAAGCGGTTTCCATGACGATGGGACCTATTCACTGTCCGGGGAGTCCTGTATTGGTAAGCAGCTTTCAGCCATGCCCTCCATCCATCTGGACCTTTGCAGGAGGGGCAGCCTGCTTTGGTAGTCTGTTCAGCTCCCAGTGTTAAGATATGACCCCTCACTGGTTAAACTCATCAGTTTTCAAATTTCCTCCCTCTGCAATTCAGGGATCAGGGCAGGGATTAGGCAGTGCAGGGTTTTAGAACTATTATACAGAAACTGGGGCAGTCAGAGGACAAAGCCTGGGTCTATAGTCTGTGGCTTTTAGTTCTTTCTGAAGGAAACCACGACTTGCTGGAATTTTTCACAGTTTAAGATACAGCTGTGGGAGAAAAGGAAATATTGAGGGACTTAGAAAGTTTAATTTAAATCTCGGCTCTTGTACTACAAAAGTCACTGTACCTCTCTGAGCCTTCTCCTGTGAATACATAAAAATGTGGATAATAATGCACATATATTATTAGATTTAAATGGGATACCATAATATTTAAGGATTATAAGCTTTGGATTGATGCACAAATATGATAGAGTCAAATTAACCTTATTATTGTTGCTATTACCACTGCTGTCATCTTTGCAAGGTCTCCTTTCATCACTTTTCTGCTTGCAGTTCTGTTAACTGCTGAACAGAGGAAGTTAACAGATGGAGTTCTTCCCCTTCAAGACCTTATACCTTTCACAAAATCCAAACAACTGATCAAAAATGTAATCATTTCAGGGGCTTCCCTGGTGGCGCAGTAGTTGAGAGTCCGCCTGCCAATGCAGGGGACACGGGTTCGTGCCCCGGTCCGGGAAGATCCCACATGCTGCGGAGCAGCTGGGCCCGTGAGCCACGGCCGCTGAGCCTGCGCGTCCGGAGCCTGTGCTCCGCAGCGGGAGAGGCCACGGCAGTGAGAGGCCCGCGTACCGCAAAAAAAAAAAAAAAATGTAATCATTTCCATGAGAACCTTGGCCAGTCCAGTTATTTCATGTCATGTGGACTCAGCTGAATTCTTAATGCTGATTTGGACAGACCCAGAGGGCAAGCATTCTGACCATGGGTTCTCAAAGTTCAGAATGCTGAATTCAAAAATGGAAATTTGACTTTGCTCTCTGCATATCTGCATCTTATTTTTTCTAAAGGTTGCTCCTGAGAACGAGTCAGTGTTTTTTACAACTTTTCCCCTAAGATTGCCTTGAAGCAGAGATGAACTGGGGGACAATAGGCACATGGCGTGAATTATCCATTGCAATGTCAGCATTACTGTTGAGAGGCACGCAGTGTAGTTGTTGGAGGCATAGACCCTTGAGCCAGACTCCCTGAAGTCAAATTCCAGCTCTGCCGTTACTAAGTAGGTTGCGAGGTCTTAACTAAACTCTACCTCATTTGTCTCATCTATAAAATGGAAATGTTCATGATCCTGCATATTCAGCCCTCTGCCCCACGTCTATCCGTGTTTCTTTTATTGTTAAAACGATGATTTGCAACCTCAGGGAGAGGTTTGCATCTATCCTGGGTCTTCATATGCTTCCTTTACACGTGGCCAGGAACTTCTGTATGTGCACAACTCAGAGTAAGTAGATGTTATGTGAATAGGGATAGATCAAATGGCTGTTGCTGGATAGAAATATAGAATATTGACATATGCGATGTTACATTTTGGGGCTAAAGATAAAAATTTCATTTTTAAAAACAGTACTTAACATCAATAAATAGGTGACTCTTAGCTTTTTTGTGCATAAAAGACCTTAAACATGACGTAGTTGATCCAATTTGATAACTGCCTGGACCTGCCGTGGTGTCGCACACTTCTGTGCCTTTGCATGGGCCGACCCCTCTGACTGGAATGGAACAGAGTTCTGAGTCAAGGAGCTCTTCTCCTTGATCACGTTGATTCACATGTGAATTTTTGTTCATTTTCCTAACTTCAGCTCATGTTTCACTGGGACCCCATGAAGCATTCTTTGATGTCTTCATAGGAGTTTTCGCTTCTCTCCTCTCTAGCTCTAGAGCTTTTAACCCGGCATATGTTTCTGTAGCTTCACTTGTTGCACTACCATTCAGTTTATTTGCTCTTGGACTAGCCTGTGAACATGAAATGAGGTTTATTCTTCTGTCTCTCCAGCGAGACCCTTTGGTAGTTGGTGTGCAGTAAATGGGAAGATGCAACCACAGTTCTTGTGTCCAATAAAGAAATGCAATCTCAGAAAGAGTGACACCTTGCTTCCAGCCACGTAGCTTGTTTGGTACAAGTCGAGACTCAAGCCTAGGTCAAGGGTGACTCTATGTCCCAGATGCTGGGGAAAGTCCCACTTTATACCTATTGTTCTGCTGTAATTATCAGTTGTGCCCTGTCACTGTCATAACTGTCCCTGTTAGAACGACAGACGTCATGGTCACCTCACCTGCTGATTTCTCTCTGCCATGCTGAGTGACGTGCCCTCCCCAGGGATGCACTTTCTTCATCCATGAACTGCTTCCTGCTCTGCCCAGGAAAATGTCGGTGAACTGGATTCCTTGGCAAGGAATTAGGGTTGTTTTTAGTAGTAACATATTTTCTGAATTCGCTTTCATTTCCTCACCTTTAAAAATAGCTTTGTGTATGGGTCTTACTAAGAACAGAAATCTGACCATCATTTAGGTTATTTTTGGTAGTTGAGAGCACTGTTGGTTCAGAATATTTCTTAGTGTAACAGATGTATAAATCTGATCATGTCACTTTCTTGTTACATCCTTCTAACGCCTTCCCATTGAATGTAAATAAATTTCTATCTTCTTTGCATGGTCTTCCTCCAGGCTTTAGGTGACATTGTCCCTGCCCACTTATTGGGCTTATCTCTTATATATGTTAGCCTTTCTGATCTTTTCATGCCTTGAACATGACAGTGAACTCACCCAGTTTCAGGGCCTTTGGCTTTGACGTTCTCTCCGTCTGGAACACTCAACACCTGTTTCCTTGCATGGTTGTCTTTTTTTTTTGAAGTATAGTTGATTTACAATACTGTGTTAGTTTCCTGTGTACAGCATAGTGATTTGTTTTCTTTTTCTTTGCAGATTATATTCCATTAAAGGTTATTACAAGATATTGGGTATAGTTCCCTGTGCTATACAGCAAATCCTTGTTATCTATTTTATGTATAGTCGTTTGTATCTGTTAATCCCATACTCCTATTTGTCCCTCCCTCCCTTCCTTTCTCTTTGGTAACCATAAGTTTGTTTTCTATGTCTGTGAGTCTGTTTCTGTTTTGTATATAGACTCATTTGTATTATTTTTTAGATTCCACATATAAGTGATATCATATAGTATTTGTCTTTCTCTGACTTATTTCACTTAGTATAATATTCTCTGTGTCTATTCATGTTGCTGCAAATGGCAACATTTCTTTCTTTTCATGTCTGAGTAATATTCCACTCTGTGTGTATGTGTATGTGTGTGGTGTGTGTGTGTGTGTGTATGTGTATATGTGTGTACACACACACACACACACACACACACACCACATCTTCTGAAGTCAATCATTTGTTGATGAGCACTTGGGTTGCTTCCATGTCTTGGCTATTACAAATAGTGCTGCTCTGAACATTGGGGTGCATGTGTCTTTTTGAATTAGAGTTTTCATTTTTCCAGGTATATACCCAGGAGTGGGATTGCTGGATCATATGGTAACTCTACTTTTAGTTTTTTAAGAAACCTCCATACTGTTTCCACAGTGTCTGCACCAATTTACATTCCCACCAACAATGTAGGAGGGTTCCTTTTTCTCCACACCCTCTCCAGAATTTGTTTTTCTTCTTTTTTTATGAATATCTTGAAGTCCTAACTCTTAATTAATTAATTTATTTTTGCTGTGTTGCGTCTTCGTTTCTGTGCGAGGGCTTTCTCTAGTTGCGGCAAGCGGGGGCCACTCTTCATCGCGGTGCGCGGGCCTCTCACTATCGCGGCCTCTCTTGTTGCGGAGCACAGGTTCCAGACGCGCAGGCTCAGTAGTTGTGGCTCACGGGCCTAGTTGCTCCACAGCATGTGGGATCCTCCCAGACCAGGGCTCGAACCCATGTTCCCTGCATTAGCAGGCAGATTCTCAACCACTGCGCCACCAGGGAAGCCTGAGAATTTGTTATTTGTAGACTTATTTTTTCATTTAATTCTTAGCTCGAATGCCACTTGTTTGAGGAGACTCTCCCTGACTATTTTATCTGGGGTAGTTGCTTCATTAGATCACTCTCTTTTATATCTTTTATAGCATTTTCTTTGTTTACAAATTTATTGTGCATATACATATGTGTAATTGTCTCCTGCCACAAATGTACAGATTCCCTGAGGGCAGAGACCTTGTCTGTGTTTCACCGCTGTACACACATTTCATCATGTATACACAATGTAGGCACAAATTAGGCATCAATGCATATATGTCAAATGATTGAAGGAATAGATGATAAAACTGTATCAGGTCAAATTTATTTTGTATTTGGTTTGACACAACTAGTTGTGTAGATTGCAGTGAGTAATGTAAGATGCTAAATATCACAAAATCATGTGAGTCTTTCGTTTCAGAAACATAATATTTATTAAGAACAACCATTACACCAGTACTGGGTTAAGTCTTCTGGGAATATGAGTATAAAGAAGATAAGACCTCTGTTGTTGAAGGATTTATAACTTGAAATATTTTGAATCATAATAACCTATCTTAATGGCACTGAAAATTAGCACATACAATAAGCCCTAAATAACATCAGCTACTAATGCTTACATTTAAAAGAAATAGCAGCATCTAAAACAATCATTTAAAAACCTCTTTTAAGTGTTTTAGCAACATGCACTCAGCTATGCTTTTTCCCCAGACAATAGCAGGGATGGCATATGTTGGAATCTAAAATATGGCAATTACAGGCTTTTAGGGCAACAGTCACCTGATACTCCAAGCCATTTTTTGTTAGATGAGGTTAACACCTGCTCTACTGACTTCATCAGTTACTGGAAACGTCGAACGTTACTAACATCATAAAGAACAGCACCCTTGCAAGATTTACTGTTGCCTCTTTC
Source organism: Pseudorca crassidens (assembly GCF_039906515.1). Lineage (NCBI taxonomy): Eukaryota > Metazoa > Chordata > Mammalia > Artiodactyla > Delphinidae > Pseudorca > Pseudorca crassidens. The sequence goes on along the minus strand of NC_090304.1, from coordinate 35,059,034 downwards.
TGCTAAAGTAGATCATATAATTGAAGAAATGACTAGTCTAGGTATTGCAGAGACAGACGGAATCGCCCTTCTTGAGAAGTTTATCAGAGTCTCCTCTATCTCCCTCTTTCTCTCCCATTTGCTTGTATATGTTTATAAGTCCAGGAGAGATGGGCACACACAGGTTTGCTAGCTGGAATTTGTAGACGAAGATGACAGGGATGCCTTATTACTGTGGGGTCCGGTGCACTTTGTGTTTGGATGCAGTGGTGGGAGTTCAGTGACTCTCAGTTTTCGCATAGAAGCTGTGAGCAGTTCCTTTTTATCTGGGCACAGTTATCTGGGTCATTTAGAAAAGAAAACTAATGTATAATCAACAATGCCATGTCTAAAGAGCAGGATTTTACATATTTTGAAAATGAGATTCAGATTCCTTTGGATGTCAGTCTGTCTCCGTGATCTTGCTTCTGCCTTTGAATCTTTATTTTCCTCTGCTCGCTCTCATCTCCCACGTGAATTCTCAAGCCTCCGCAAATATTTCTTCCACTCTTCCCATACCCTGCACTCTTTACTCCTTTGCTTGTATGCTTTTCCCTGACCATCCCTCTATCCCCATTTCCACTTGTCAAAATCCTGATGAAGTTTTACACCCTAAACTAGTGATTCTCAAATGTGTTTCACAGTAGATTCACGTGAGTAGCTTTTTAAAAATACTTATAGGGCTTCCCTGTTGGCGCAGTGGTTGAGAGTCCACCTGCCGATGCAGGGGACACGGGTTCGTGCCCCAGTCCGGGAAGATCCCACATGCCGCGGAGCGGCTGGGCCCGTGAGCCATGGCCGCTGAGCCTGCGCGTCCGGAGCCTGTTGCTCCGCGACGGGAGAGGCCACAACAGTGAGAAGCCTGCGTACCGCAAAAAAAAAAAAAAAAAAAAAAAAGTACTTATAATGGGGCGTCACACACCTGGAGAATCTGATTCAGTTGGTCTGTTATGGGATAGATTGAGGTCATTTTGTTAAGGTCTACAAGTGATTAGAAAGAATAGTCAATTAACATAGAGAACCACTGTCATATTTCTCTAATACTAAAAAAAAAAAAAAAAGGCCTACCTCTCCTATGTTCTCATAGCCATGTGTTTGCACGTGTTGTATGGAATTTATCAGATTAAGTTAGTTGTCGTCATCAGTTCCTTATAGCCTGCAGTACAGCTGAGGTCTTTTTGTATCTCCTATAGATTTGTATTGAATTAAATTGTATTGTTCATGCAATTTTGTCATTATTGTTATCAAACAAAATTTTCAAATCCTGGTAAAAGCCATTTTGTTGACGGACTCGGGGATAACATACAGCTCTTCCTATGGGGCGCGGCACCTCTTGGCCTCCCATTATTGCGTCCTCTAAAGGGACCTGGTTGTGTGAGGCAGGTTCCCAGACTCTGGAGTCTGTTTTCTGGTCACTGTAAACAGCCCAGTGAGTATTTACTTGTCAGAGCAGCTGCTGCAACTGACATGAACTTGCAGAGCAACATAAAACAACCAGAGAATGTTCCACTGGAATCTCTTGGGAAGGAGAGTTCACTTTTTATTGATTGAAGCATCAGGGCTGATTGAAATGGTCTAAGAATGATTTGGGTTCTGCTGTCATTGCCCAGTGTCTAGTTCTTATAGGAGTGGAGATTAAAAAAAAGGGCTAGAGGGGGCTTCCCTGGTGGCGCAGTAGTTGAGAGTCCGCCAGCCGATGCAGGGGACACGGGTTCGTGCCCCGGTCTGGGAGGATCCCACATGCCGCGGAGCGGCTGGGCCCGTGGGCCATGGCCACTGAGCCTGCGCGTCCAGAGCCTGTGCTCTGCAATGGGAGAGGCCACAGCAGTGAGAGGCCTGCGTACCACAAAAAAAAAAAAAAAAAAAAGGGCTAGAAGCTGGAGATGCTCCCTGTGACAAACCTCACTGCGGGGGGGTGGAGGATTATGAAACCTTAGCCGGTAACAGTGTGATACAGGAGAGGCAGGTTTCCAGTATATACTTATAGGATTGTTGGGATTCAAATCCCAGCTGGGCCGCTTTCTAGCTGAGCCACATTTGGCAAACTATTTAACCTCTCTCTCTAAACCTTAGTTTCCTCAGCATACAATGATTAAAATAATATTTCCTGGTGGAATTTTTTGTAACATAAGTGTTCCTATATGCCAATATCCTAGCAAGTAGTAGATGATAATAGTCAACATTTAACTTCCCTTCGCCTAAATCTCTCATCTGTCAAGTGAAGACAGCAACGGTGATACTAATAAGAGCCAACATTTATTGAGAGCTTACTTTCTGCCAGGCACTGAGCAATTTACAGAAGTGCTGACCTCATAAATTGCTGTGGAGTAATTGTGAGGATTAAATAAGCTAACGTAGGAAAAAAACATTCAGCACTTGTGTTTTTAAGTGCTCGATAAACGTGAGCTATTATCATGAACTGAGCACCTACCCTATGTGCCAGGGAACTTCATGCATTACATAATTTAGTTCTCACAACTGTCTTAGGAGGGAAGCCCTTTCACTGTCATCATTTTAAAGATGTGGGAAGTAAGGTCCCAGGGATTAAGATAACTTGTCCCAAATTCCACAGCCAGTAAGGCTGTAATCCAGGTGCCTTTGATCCCAAATCTTCTTTCTGCTTTTAGTATGTCAACACTGTAGAGCTGTCTGGAAAGGAGGAGACCTGTGATGAGCCACAGACAGAGGAGCTGTTAAGCAGAGCAGCTACAAGTCAAGGAGACAAGGCAAAGAGAGAATGAGGGAGTATAACTGAGACCCAGACAGAGTTGCTGTATTCTGTCTGAATCAAGAGCATTGGGGAATTGCTTTATCCGAGGGACTCAAGGGCTGTGTCTTTGGGCCCTCCTGCTAGACCAGGAGCAGGATGTCAAGGTGGCAGGTTCTTGACAGGTAATCTGATAGCATCTTAGCCTTAACAATAGTATCACCTGGCTATCCACTGATGCAATTACCTTCCCTGCATTTTTGATGATATGAATCCAGAGTAGAAAAGGAAAGGAAGGCGTGGGGAATAAAGGGTATGAGAAACGGTGGTAAGTAGATGTTTAACTAATTATATTTGTTCTTTCATTCATTCATTTATCCCCCGCTGCTCGAAAGTAGTTAGTATATACAAAGAACACACATTCAGTAGGGTTATTAAAATAAAAATATTTGAAAAATACAGAAAATATACTAACCATGAGAGTTAACAAAGACGTTTATGAATATCCTGACAGGCAGAGCAAAAAGGAAAGCATGATTATATGAACTGGTCTAATCTGAAAGGAGTTCGCATAAAAAGTCTTTAAGGAAAAAGGCTCAAATGTGCTTTTTCTCTGTTCCAGAGCAGAGATATGCCAGGGTGGTGAAAGCATCTTTGTGGACCAGAGTATTTCAAGCTAAGAAAGTTTCAGAGACAGAGGCATACACACCAATCTCGGAACACTCATTGGATTTTCTCTTTGCCAAACAATAATACCCACCCATGCATAAAGTATTTTCATTGAAACGGCTCCTGCCCCAACCTTCCTTGATAATATTTAAATGATCTCTCATTAACTTCAAAATTGATATTTGTTGCCAAAGAACTTTAGGTTTGGTTTTCATCCAAGTAATGAACTATCTAAGAGACTTCCCAAAGGCAGACACCACCTGGCCATGTCGCTGTTTAAATAGCTTTATGCATCTAACTAGCAGTGGTGTGAAGTACATGGGGCTGTGGTCTGGGGACTCAGGGGAGCTCAGTTGCTTGGCACAAGATTGCCACCTTCAAATGGACAGAGAGACCAGGGACAGACACCACCTGGGTATGGAATGGATATGGAATAAGATTGGTATAATCAGGACACAGGATGGAGAGGATAAGAACATTTCCCAACATCTAATAGAGGGGATATTCTGGGTTCCCCAGAAAGGGCCTTACCGTGGATATTAACACACAGTTGCAAATGTTAAATCAGATGAGAAATGTGTCCCATCAGACCCTCTGCAAGTTTCCTGCTCCCCTTCAAATCCAGCCATGCATACATAAGCCTGGAGCTGTTTAACTGTAAGTTAAATTGGATATATTTGGGGGACTTCTCGAGGAAGGCAAATGTTCCTCCTCAGTTTTGGTGATAAACATTTCAAACATATAATTTCACAAAATGATGTCAGAATAGCATTCATCGCACTAAGCTCAGGTGTGAACGCAAAGTCCGTTGATCACCCTCTGCCTATCCGGGCTGACACAACAGGCCTATGTGATACTATCCACTTCAGCTCTGGAACTGAAACAAGACATCTCAGGGAATTATCCTAACAGACCTCAAACTAGCGACAGGGTCTATCCTCTAAGCCACCCCTGGCCCTGATTAGTATCTTTTCAGCGACAAACACCTTCCTAATGGAAGCTGTGACCGGCCATGGAACAGATAAATGCACAGTGCATGGAGAGCCAGGGAGCTCCATTCTAATCCAAGTGAAGGTCACCTGGGTGATAATGAAGAGGAGAAAAACTAGAAAACTATTAAAAAAACAACTCTTCACAAGGATTGCCATGTTATACTTATTATAGCCACAAAAATAAGCCTGCCGTGGTCTTAGCACTAAGTTAGGTGATACGAAGTGTCCAGAGAATTCACCCCTAGGGACTTTAAAACACCAAGCTGGAGACAAAAGTCAACATATGCGAAACAACCAGTAGCATTCTGATACAGGTTATAATCTTATAATTAACTGTAAAATTATAGGGTCAACACTGTATGTAGGTAATTAGGGAGGAGAGTGCTTAGAGAGGATCAAAGAACGGTCATGCCAGATTGCACGGGGGTGATTAGACTTGAAGGATGGAAGGGTTTATGTGGTTTATAGATATAAAAATAAAAAATAAATATTAATAATAGGGAAGATTGATTACTTCATGTTCTAGTCACTCTTCTAAAAACTTCACATTTTCTAACTCATTTTATCCTCAAAACAACTTCATTGGGTGGGAATTTTGATAGTCTCTACTTTATGGACAAAGAAACTGAGGCACATAGATGTTCCATAAATTGCCCATGGTCATCCAGCTATTAACTGGTAGATTTCTTCTTCCAGAAAGGGTTAATCAACGTCCTTTCTAGGAACTGTGTACATGTTTAATATTTTTGAAATATTAAGCAACAGGAATATTACTTTCTTTATTGCCCATTAAAATCTTGCTGCAAAAAATGGTACTATAAAAGCCACATTTTTATTTATTGAATGCCAACTGTGTGTCAGTTCACTTTCAAAAACCCATTGTAGGTAGCAAATGAGGAGAAACACGTCAAGCAGCGCAGCCATGTGTGAAAGAGCCCATGTTCTTTCTACTCCCCCAGTGGCCTCTGTCAATTGTATATTAATTGTAGATAATTTACAAAAGGATTAAATTAAGTTGTGAGTATTGATCATTATTCAGATAATTGCCTCATTTTCTACTTCACTGTGTGCTTATAGATACATACCTGGTATTAAGTCCATAATTTTTATATTTAGTTTATCTTACGTGTGTGTACAGAAGGAACTAAGGTTTTACTCCATACCAATGTATTCTGGGGGAGTCATCACATATCTGAACAAAAGAGAGAGATCTAGGATGATGGCCATCTAAGAGGTCACCTGAGTATATCAATCATCAGTGTGTTCCCCTTCTGAGAGGTTGCCTCAAGGCTATGGGAACTTCTAATATTGCTACATGGTATCAGGTCACAGTCATGAAGATCCAGAACTTCAGAGTCCGAAAGACAGGCATACCTGAAGAGCTGCAGCTGGCTCGCACTCCGCTCAGCTGCTGAGGTGTGGCTGTTTGCTATCTCCTGTCCCCAGCTACATTGAACTAAAAAGCACAGCTCTGCTTCGTAGGCCTATACTTTTGACTGGAGCCCGGTTTCTGCCTGGCAAAAGAGAGCAAGAACAAAGTGATTGTGACTAATTGAAGCTTTTCCTTTTCCCTGCAGTTGACATCAGTGGTTAAGACCAGACTGGGGTGATGCCTCCAACAGAGCATTTATCAAAGTCTGGATCTTAGGGCACTAATGCTGGGATATTTTGCAGCAAAGGCTTTACTAGTAAATACATCTGGGAAATTCTAAATAGAGTTAAGGTGGTTTATCAACTGCAGGGCTTTTCAGAGCCTTTACATTGAGAGTGTCCAGAATTTATTTGGCTTTAAACCCTTTTTTTCCTCCTAGGCATCCTATGGATTTGGCATTTCGTAGAATATGCTAACTGAAAGCTCAGCTGAAAAAATGAATATAGCCTACTCTAACAATTTTTAGAAAACATTATTTGTTCAGTATCATTAAATAATGTGCTGTTCAAAAGAGGGTTTTTGTTTTTTTTGTTTTTTCAGTTCTGCAGCAAAATGTTTTTGGGCATAATACTTGTCCTTTAAGTACCAGCAATTTTTATATTATTATTTAATTTTGCTATAAGAAAATCATTTGAATATATGATCTTTTGTCTCTTGCATTCTTTTTTTCCTGTGATCATTAAAAATGTAAATCACTCAACTCTACTGTCCTGTACTGAGTGATCTTCTAAAGGCTTATTGGGGCATAGCTGTTTTGTCCCTAAGCTGAATGGTCCCAGTCCTTATGTTTTTGACAAACATATTTCTCCTTTGAATAAGTCTTTATCTCCTTCATGTATTACCAGCCTAACCTGTAATTTTTTAAATGATACCAAGAAGATTGCTTTCCTTTCCACTGTGGTAAATGAAGACTTGGTAATTTGATGTCTCAGGCCACAATAACTCAGAAGGAGTAATTAGAAGCCAGTTGCCTCTTTAGGCTCTGGGGATGTAAAGAGGGGTGATGCAGGTCTCTGGGGTGCTCCATGACAATTCTACTTTGCATGAATCAGCCCAGTGGGAGTTCTGAGAAAAGGAAGCAAGTCAGATGGCAGCTGTGAGGAAGGCTGTATTGGAGATGGGGGGGGAGGTCGTGCAGTGGCTCATACAGAAGGAGTAACAGTTGTATGATATACAAAGAAAAAGTGATATTTTTCCCTAAAATAAGTACTTTTCAATGCAATTATGGTTTTCTTTAAGGTCTTCTCTTTGAATATGAACTTGGCATTTTTACAAAGATCAGGCAACAACAGAAGCACTTTGATTTCCTCCTACACAGGATCTTGAAGCTAACACCATGCAAAATCTTCTTCATGAGTTTTAAATGACTTTCTTTTCCTTTCTTCCTGAGGAGTTAATCCCACATGAGTGACACTAGAATGACGGGGGGTATTCCTAAAAATAGCTTCTTAACATTACTTCCTGTGAACTCAGTTTCATGTAGCTTAGGGCAGAGGTTCTAGAAGTGTGATCCTCAGACCAGCAGGATCATCATCACCTAGGAAGCTATTAGAAATGAAAATCCTCCACCCGCCCCCAGACCTACTGAATCAGCAAGTCTGGGAGTGGACCGGTGATCTGTTTTATAATGCTCCCCCGTTAGTTGATTCTGATGCCCACTCATCTTTGAAAACCAGTTTGGTTTTTTGTTTCATTGAAAGGCTTCAGAGGGGTCCATGCATGCCCTGAATCTGTATGCAAGTATGTGTATATGTGTGTACGTGCATCTTTTGGAGGAAGCAGAACCATATTTTTCACTCGGATCTCAGAATGACACTAACTCCAGCAAGGTAAAAACCACTGCTTAAACATCCGGATCCAGCACTTGAGGGTCTCTTGCTGAAATTATTTGACCTGAAAGCCACACACATTATGTTTGCTTACAAGCCATTGGCTAGAAATAGCTGTACAGCCCAGTCTGAATGCATGAGTTCAGGGAAGTATAATTCTCTGTGTGTTCAGAAGAAGTAGTAAACCCTAAGTCTCTATCACATTTCCATACAATAAAAACCATTTATCATAGATAATAGATAAATAGATAGATAGATAGACTGATGAGAAATTGACTAACTCCTCTTAGGGTTGGGGCATATGGGGATGGCAATGTATATGGGAATTTTTCACAGAAAATATGATATTTTTCACAGGGTCTATAGGATGAGAAGGAAATTTTCCAGACAAAGTAGATATTAAGTATTCCAGGCAGGAATAGTAGTCTGATTGGGGACAGAATCATGGAAGAGATCTAATTATGTTCAAAGGATGGTGAGATTTCCATTGTGGATGAAGTACATGATATATATGGTCATGTTATGGGTGAGGAATGGCAAGAAAGGAGCCCTGGAAATAAAGGTAGAGACCAGATTATGAAGGGTCTTGTGTTCTAAGCTAAGGAGTTGAAAGTTTTGAATTATTTCATAAATATTAGTGTCTCTAAAGGTTGTTGAAACATCTATTTTGTTGCGACAACCCTGATACTTTTTAAGTAGCTATTTTTAATATAAAAGATAGCTATGTAAATAGAATAGTGTTTCCCACAAAGTTTCAAACCCTCTATCAGACATGTATCATTGTGATTTTCTACATCTGTGCAATTTTGCTTCTCCTGTTCCTTTTGCTTGGAACGTCTTTCTTCTGAAAAAAGTGAGGCCATCAGAATTAGATGGCTTTTGATCATGATTATTATCCAGCAACTCCTGTGTGCTAACATTTTGGCCTGTAGTTCTCACAACAACTCTTCAGTTTCGGTATGATTCCTCATTTTACAGAAAGAGAAAATGAGGAACAGAGAGGTCTGCTCTCTGCCACACAGCGAGTAAAATTTCTCAGCTGAGAAATTGATATGACTTACTAAAGCAGTTAGTTTAGGGATACCTATGAGTAAAATATTGATTCAAATTCAATTTTCTGCCAACTCCTAGAAATATTACCTTGTAGCAGCTCAAACTGGGTCATTTTCCTGCTAAAAAGCCCTTGAGATAGTGAGAGAACGGTGTGATCTATTAATCTAATCTCTCTTTGAAGAGGCCGAGGCAGGGAAAACAGGAAGGTGCTACTGTAATAGTCCGAGCAGTAGAGATGGAGAGGGCAGAGTAAGCTACACTATGGGGTGGATGGTGAGCGTTCTGTATGCTCCAATTAATTGTAATTTTTTTAAAGCGGGATCTTGCCTTCGTTGTTTTGGTATCACCTTTTACATACAGTGAGCATCAGTTCATATTTGGAGGGTCTATGTCTTGGCTGCTGTGTTGAAGATTTACCATTTGGTCTTTGCAGAAAGTTTATTTTCTACAGACTTGGGAGCCTGCCATCATGTGATGATGTGGGACAAGCCTGACCTGAAGTAAAGATGCCTCTGTTTGTGTCCTAACTCAGACACTTACTAGCTGTAAGCCCTGAGCATGTTCCCGAATTTCTTATACTGGGGTACAGGTATTGCTGAAAGGGTACCCAGAGCTAGATGAGGAGTCTTGCTTTGCTCAGTCGTTTGAGGGGAAAATGATCTTTCTATCATAATCCTGACTAAATGGCTGGATTGAAAAACTAGCAGGAAAAATAGTTTTTAAAATAGAAAATATGAAACCTCAAATACATTTCAGACCCATGGTTTCCCTTTTATGTATGTCCAGGATTCAGAAAAGTGAGGGTTCACTCTTTCCTACCTTAGAGATAAACTTGGTAGAAATGTTTGAGAAGCAATGATCATTTGACCCTCTGCTTGGTTCTTTTAATGGGAGAACACGGTAATGCTAACATTCTAAGAAGTTTTTTTGAAAGGACAAAGTAGATCATGATTTGAAAGGATTTTGAAAACCCTAAGGAGTACAGTGTATACAAGTATAATAAATTATTGTTATTATACATAATAAAAAGATAGAAATCTGTTTCATAAAGACATGTTAACATGACTCAATAAAATGAGTCAAGGCTGGGATATCAAAGCATCCTCAGGTTCCTAAAAAGATACATGTAAAGAATTATCCACTGTTTGCCTGCTCCATTAAAATTTTACCGTCCCAGGAGCAGGAATTTTGTCTGTTTTGTTTGCAATAGTATTCCCAATGCCTAGAACAGTGTGTAGCATATCATATGTGCTCAATAAATATTTGTTGAATAACTGAATTAATAAAAGGACTCTCAAAGCAATAATTTCTATTATTAATGAGGACACTGACCCTAACTGCTGCTTACTCTGAGGAGCTGAGCTGGACCACAAATGAACTGCAAGAATTCCTTTTGTTTATATTGGAGCAGCCTGAGTCATGTCAAAGATAAATAAAATCAGACTCCAAGTGGTAAGGACAGATTTTAATCAGCGGTAAGCTACTGCAAGAGAGAAGAGGGTCCAGTGTGAACTGAATTCAACTTAGATTTGTGCAGAGGGGACTGAACATTCTAAAAGGAAAATGCGGGAGTTGGAAAGAGGAAAGTGGGGGCTTGAGTAGAAATAAGGAAGTGGAAATTTACAAAAAGCAGGAAAAGGTGTTGGTCCATATGAATCCCATCTGGGTTTGTTAACCAGCTGTTACTGAAGTTAGGTTTCTACTCTCCTACAGAGACTGGGAGGGGTGATGGAGGCCTATCTTCATTCAGGTGTTAGCTGGAACAGCAGAAAATTCTTCTGCAACCTTGAGCTTTCCCATGCAGGATCCTAAAGGGACTGGAGCCGTTACTTTATTGATGCTGCCTTGAGCTGTTAGAAACTATGCTAGTGTTTGTTAATTTTTCTCATGTGGGGTGGACAAAATTATTTGTGCTAAGAGTCTGCAGGGTTTATAGGCCCAGGTTGAGGCCTAGTCAAGAAAAGGGCTCAGAGGAGCCTGACTAGAGTTTGCTCAGGGAGAGAATTTTAGTCTATGGGCTCCTTTGCTTTCCACTAGAAATGAACTTAGTTTGGGCTCTTATGGTTTTAGCTCCTGTAAGGTAAAAAACACAGAACGACAAATTCAAAATAAACAGAACTTGCCTCCCAAAAGTCTAGGGCAGAGTGGGTTCAAGTTGCCTACTCTTTGCCTCCTTTTTCCTTTGACTCTCACAAAAGCCTTCTAGATCTTTCCAGAGACTATCCCTTCAAAAACAGGAGGCAGCCCCAAGTCTATTTTTACCAAATCAGTTGATGAAGAGAAGAAATACGAAGAGAGAAAGAAGATGAAAGAGAAGGAATCATCCAAGAAAAGACACCGTGAGATCACATTAAGATTTATTTATAGCATGTTAGTCTTCTCTGTAGATGCTGCCCTTCTTGGCATGGTGACCCAGATCTTTGTCCTAGATCAATGTCCTAACTTGCCTTCTGCTGGGACAAAGCTTTTGGAAAAGCTTTGACCCCTTCCTAGAAATCAGGGACCATAATAAAGAGAGTGGTAAAAAGAGATGATAACTAAGAGACACGGACAGTCTCTGAATTCTTAGGGTCTGTAACCTGAATCTCGTGTTATTTAGGTTGAGACATGGTTTTGAATTGTACCACTGACAATGGTGTTTGACCTTTGATTTCTATGTAAGTTGCAGGATGCTTCTAGTAGCAAATGAAATTACTTTGTAACCTCTCTGTGCCCACAGCCTTTCCTTGGCATAGAAGAGAAGAAATTATTTCTCATCTGTCAACTTGCTTGAGAGAATGATTTGTTAAAATAGAGACTTAGTTTTGGTTTTCACTTGGCTGGATTCCCCATCCATATTTGTCACTAAGGGTAACATTTGCCAGGCTTCAATGAAACAGGAAAACCATGCCGTTCCCTTCATTACTTTCTCTCTTCAGCACCTGCTTGCAAATACTCATTAAGAGAGACTAGGGATATTTCAATAAACAGTAAATGTCCAAGAAAATGGTTTAATTCTAAGAAATCTCTTTGTTATCCTGAAACTGTGTTCTTCCATTCATTTCCATCCTGTTCTCCATTTGTCACCAGTCATATTGTAACACTGGAATTACAAGCTCAGTCCTGCAAAGGTGAAAAGTAATCATATAAAGATGAAAATGAACAAGACCATAGAAAGTATTTTATATAAACCGTATATTTTATTAAAGAGAAAACTGAGGCCCCCAAAGGACAAGGGTTGATCCATCAGATTCAAATTTAACACCTGTTTATGCACGTCTAAGTAGACGAAAGGCACTGTAAAAGGTGCTGTGGGAAACACAAAGATAAATAAGACCACAATATTACTTCTGAATGAATAACAAAGATAGAAAAGTACATTCCCAGCTAAGCATACAAGGTAACATAAAGGACATATAGGTAACATAAAACCGAAGAGCAGATTCCACACTAGGAACTCCGGCCAGAAGAGCCAGATGCGAGGCCTCTGCACGTGGCCCGCTGTGAGCAGGTGAAACCCAACTAAGCACAAAGGAAAAAAAAAAAGCCATCACAGAGCTGTGACTATTTTCAAGGCTACTGTTTTTCTCTGTGGAACACTGAGAATCCTAAAGATGCCACCAGAAAACTACTAGAGCTAATCAATGAATTTGTAAAGTAGCAGGATACAAAATTAATGCACAGAAATCTCTGGCATTCCTATACACTAATGATGAAAAATCTGAAAGAGAAATTAAGAAAACAGTCCCATTTACCATTGCAACAAAAAGAATAAAATATCTAGGAATAAACCTACCTAAGGAGACAAAAGACCTGTATGCAGAAAATTATAAGACACTGATGAAAGAAATTAAAGATGATACAGACAGATGGAGAGATATACCATGTTCTTGGATTGGAAGAATCAACATTGTGAAAAATGACTATACTACCCAAAGCAATCTTCAGATTCAATGCAATCCCTATCAAACTACCAATGGCATTTTTCACAGAGCTAGAACAAAAAATTTCACCATTTGTATGGAAACACAAAAGACCCCGAATAGCCAAAGCAATCTTGAGAAAGAAAAATGGAGCTGGAGGAATCAGGTTACCGGACTTCAGACTATACTACAAAGCTACAGTCATCAAACAGTATGGTACCAGCACAAAAACAGAAATATAGATCAATGGAACAGGATAGAACGCCCAGAGATAAACCCATGCACATATGGTCACCTTATCTTGGTAAAGGAGGCAAGAATATACAATGGAGAAAGGACAGCCTCTTCAATAAGTGGTGCTGGGAAAACTGGACAGCTACATGAAAAGAATGAAATTAGAACACTCCCTAACACCATACACAAAAATAAACTCAAAATGGATTAAAGACCTAAATGTAAGGCCAGACACTATCAAACTCTTAGAGGAAAACATAGGTAGGACACTCTGTGACATAAATCACAGCAAGATCCTTTTTGACCCACCTCCTAGAGAAATGGAAAAAAAACCAAAAATAAACAAATGGGACCTAATGAAACTTAAAAGCTTTTGCACAGCAAAGGAAACCATAAACAAGACCAAAAGACAACCCTCAGAATGGGAGAAAATATTTGCAAATGAAGCAACTGACAAAGGATTAATCTCCAAAATATACAAGCAGCTCATGCAGCTTAATATCAAAAAAACGAACAACCCAATCCAAAAATGGGCAGAAGACCTAAATAGACATTTCTCCAAAGAAGATATACAGATTGTCAACAAACACATGAAAGGATGCTCAACATCACTAATCATTAGAGAAATGCAAATCAAAACTACAATGAGGTATCACCTCACACTAGTCAGAATGGCCATCATCAAGAGATCTACAAACAGTAAACGCTGGAGAGGGTGTGGAGAAAAAGAAACCCTCTTGCACTGTTGGTGGGAATGTAAATTGATACAGCTACTATGGAGAACAGTATGGAGGTTCCTTAGAAAACTAAAAATAGGACTACCATACGACCCAGCAATCCGCACTACTGGGCACATACCCTGAGAAAACCATAGTCCAAAAAGAGTCATGTACCACAATGTTTGTTGCAGCTCTATTTACAATAGCCAGGACATGGAAGCAACCTAAGTGTCCATCGACAGATGAATGGATAAAGAAGATGTGGCACATATATACAATGGAGTATTACTCAGCTATAAAAAGAAACAAAATTGAGTTATTTGTCGTGAGGTAGATGGACCTAGAGTCTGTCATACAGAGTGAAGTAAGTCAGAAAAAGAAAAACAAATACTGTATGCTAACACAGATATATGGAATCTAAAAAGAAAAAAGAAAAAATTGTTCTCAAGAACGTAGGGGCAGGACAGGAATAAAGACTGAGATGTAGAGAATGGACTTGAGGACAGTGGGAGGGGGAAGGGTAAGCTGAGATGAAGTGAGAGAGTGGCATGGACATATATACACTACCAAATGTTAAATAGATAGCTAGTGGGAAGCAGCTGCATAGCACAGGGAGATCAGCTCGGTGCTTTGTGACCACCTAGAGGGGTGGGATAGGGAGGGTGGGAGGGAGATGCAAGAGGGAGGGGATACCGGTATATATGTATACATACAGCTGATTCACTTTGTTATACAGCAGCAACTAACACAACAAGGTAAAGCAATTATACTCCAATAAAGATGTTAAGAAAAAAAAAGAAAAAAAACTGAAGGGCCGGAGTGTTGTTCTTTTCAGTTGAGGGTGAAATTTTCTTAAAGAGATTAAGCGATAAAATGAATGTAACAATAGAATGTGTAATGCATAGCCCAGTGTTAGGCATTTTAGTAATTTGTAAAAACATCTCTGTTGTACTCTGTGTGATGCAGATGCAGCTATAACACAACCTACCCTCCTACCCATAAGCAGATATGTAAAAACATATATATCTAAGTTTGTTGGCGTCAATACTGTAGCTTCTCTGTGCAGTAAAATTCTCTTTGGATAGTATTTCAATATTTATAGATTTTTTATTTATTCTCTACACTGTTCAGAATTGTACTGATTTTAAACAGATGTAATCACTAGTTAAAGAAGCATGACTTGTTCATGGCAAAAGCAAGCCAACTTTGTTAATTTAGGAGGCTGCTCTGCCTGTATTCTACTCTTGTTTTCATACCTAGAAGGAACTGTTTTCTTCATCTGCACTAAAACACCTTAATTTGTACAGCCTAGAAAAAAATATAGTCAGTGACCAAGGCAAGTTTGTAAAGTGTCAGTAAACTATATTCTTTTGGTATTAGTCACTTAATACACCGGATTTACCAATTAGGGCTCAGAGAGAACTTGGAGTGTTAGCATTTCTGAATTTGGCTGGCCAAAGTACAGATCAAATCTATGAGAATTTGTGTGAGAATTCAGAATTCAAGTGGAAATCCCTCAGTAAACAGATGAAGGTGTGGGTTGGCTGCATAATAAGAGCTCAGGTATATTCTGAAGAGAGAGTGCAATGGAATTCATAAGCTGAGATGAAATCCAGGAGAGAAAAAAATAAAGAAACAAGAACAACAGTAACAACAGCTAATCATTTTTGAACAATTACTGTATGATAAGCATTGTATTATGTGCTTACTCAAATTACCAGATTATCCCAGGGCATGTTTTTTTATCCACAATTTCAAATGATAGGACTAAGGCTTAGAGATGTTAGGTAAATTTTCCAGATGTTGGGTAAATAAGTTGCAGGGGTAGGACTGGAGTGCAGTTGGCTTATTTGCTCCATTTGCCTAGAACTTGCCCAGTTTTATCACCGAAAGTCACCTATCTCAGGGACCCCCCTCAGTGCCAGGGAAATTGGGACAACAGGCCATGTTAACTTGTACGCACAGCTGCTGAATTCCAAGGCTTAAGCTTTAAATTGGTATCTTATGCTGCTTCCATTGAGGAGAAAGAGAACTGATGACCAGAGATGGAACCTTGGAAAATGTTAATAACTTTAAAAATGGGAGAAGACTATAAGGTCCTTACTTAAAGGGCTGTATCCTTTACCCATTTTATCCCCAGTCTTTAGCAATGTTTAAGACAGAGTGGATGCTCAATAAATATGTGTAATTAGTTAAGTGATTGATGATTGATTATTAGTGATTGGATGAATGAAGAGGTAAGAGGATAAATAAGGCAACAGCACATCCCACAAGGATCAAGTAGAGAGCTCTTAGACGGAAATAAAATAACAATATTTACATGAAGGGTAATGCTTTTGCAAACTAAAGATCATGAGAACCTTTAGGATTTAGGCTTTGAAAAGAGAGTCACGTGGAAGCTTGCAAATATTTAGGAGAGAACAAAGATGCATAAATGCAGGGAGCTGCTGGTTGTAGGCCCTAGGAAGTAAGACCTCGATTTAAGGAAGAGATAAGGAAAGAGTGAGCTGAGACAAAGTGTTCCTTTCTTTTGCTCAGAGAGTCTGCTCAGTTAAAAGAGAAGACCCATTGGAGAAAAACACAATTACACACTGAGCAGTAAAGAAACACCACAAGGACACATTTCTTCCTAACTCGAGAAAGGCTGGAAGCTGGAACTATAAAGACTGAAGCGTTAACGCTGGAGGGACATTGGGACTTCTTCCTAAGAGACACATGATAGCATCTCAAATAGACAAAACTATAGCTCACTGATCTGTTCTTTCAGTCTTTACCTTTCAGGCTGAACGCCTCATGTTTCATTCAGTTGAGATGAGTTTGAGCCCTTCACTATGCTGGTGGACCTCTTCTGATGTGTCCTAAGTATTTCAGCCCTACTCTTAATAGTCTGTGCTCTAAAGGGAACGTGATACCAAAGTGTGATGTGACTGGCACACATAGAGCATGGCTGTCACCTCTCTTGTTCTGGGCCTGAAACTTCCTATGCTTAAAATTTCATTAACATTGTATTTTGCAAGCCATCTCAGACCTCATATTTTCTCTACTTGTTTCTTTCACTTATTTTGCTGATGTGCAGTATGTATATTTTCCCCTGCAGTTTTCTCTGCCACTGTAAGAGAAGCAATGCTGCTTTAGCTATGGGAGTGGCATCTGTGCTCTATCTTGTCTATCATTAATAAACCCCCAAGCTCTGTTCTCATTTCCAAGCTGCTAATGTCTGGTAATGACTTCCAAGTCAGAACACACACAGCTGGATATTCAAACCCCAGGTTAAATTTTGTTTTCTGACATATCATCTGTCTGGAGTTTGAAAGTAAGTCTAGATGTGTTGCAGAAGTTATTCAAGGAAGAAGATGGGATAATGAAAAAGATCATTCCTTTGACCTAACTGCTACCAAACCATTGGAAAAAATTGTTTCCCTTGATCTCTCAAATCAACTTGTAGAATTTTCAGCTCCTGAGGCAGGTACCATTACAGTTGTTATGCTATTAAAAGTTCTGCAGAGGCTTTTTTTCTTGAAGACTAGGAAAATTGTTTGGAGCTAGGTTGGGATTGGTTTGATTGCTGTTGATATAAACATCTCTGAATTGTATTTTTTTTTAACATGTGCAAGTAACCTAAGAACTTCAAATTAAAGAACAAAGCAGATCATCTAGGCACAACTAGATTTTTTTTAGGCAAAATTGAGTACAATAATAATAGTTCTCAGAAATTGTGAAAATGTCAGTGCAAGAAAATTAGTTCTAATGTAAGCCTAGCTGTGGGATTTTATTGAAAATGTTCTCATCCTAGCATGGGGCATTTAAATAATGAATTTACAAGGAGAAACACAAGGAAATCACAGAGAGCCATTACTTACAATAAGAAAAAACAAGTACACTTTAATGGTTATAGATTTGAGTATGGAATATTTTGCCTGAGTTTTGTTTCATTGCCTCTTTGTCATTGGAGGCCTGTCTGATGATTTGGGTAAGTATCATGGGTGAATGTCTTTGTGTTTGCTCAGCAGAGAACAACAGTTGCAATATGTAAATAGGGTGCCTCTTCCCTTTGGATGCCTTGGGATATGTATAATAGATTAAGCTGGCTTTGTGCAGAGCAAACAGGTCTGTATTACCAAGAATATGAATAATGTCAGTTTCCATAATTGCTAACATCTGGCTTTCCATAAATCTGTTAAATTGTATGGAAGCAGAATTAGATTTCTGCGTCATAAGTAAAGCAATTACATGGAATTCTGTAGGCAATACGGTCCTATATTCAACTGTGAAATCTTTTCATTCTGGAGCAGCAAAAGCAAATCCAGGTTTTGAACCCTGTTTTTATTGTGCACCCTAAGTGTGTTCATCTTTTTGCTCAGGTTTCTTAATTTATGAGAGGAAAACACTGCCAATATGTTTGTAACTTTGTAAATGCAAAATAAACAAATGTTAAAATAGCATATTATAGCTGGGCATTAATTGACAATTTAGAGGTTATTTTAGAGGAGACCATAAATTAAAGATCCTTTTGTAGCCACTGGTTGTGGATCTGTTGAAATTAATCTTCCAGATAATTCCTGGGGTGATTTATTGATGAGTCTTTCTCTGCCCTTGTCCCCTTAAGCATTTGACAGGAAACTGGGATGTGGAGGGAGGAGGAAAGGTGGCCTTCCTATTTCAGTGTGGTTACTACTGAAACCACACTGAATTTATTGTACTTTGAACTAGACCCAAGAGCTTTTCCTGATGAAAAGTCAACAATAAAATGTGTTCCCTGAAGGGAAGGGTTGCGGTTGTGTCTTATGCTTATTGAACACCCCAAAGACCAAATTTTGGCAAAGTAGGCTTTATAGTAGTATTGGTCTGTAAAATTCTGGATTTAAGTAAGTTAAATAAATATATTGCACATCCACAGTATATTTTGTTGTACTTGGTACTGAGAAGAGAAAAAGGAAAAAGATTTAGTCCCTGCCCTCAATGAGCTCACCATCTATCTATGAGCCATGGATAAATTAAACATGGAGCTCCCAAGAGATGAATGCAAGGATAGCATGGTGTGTGTGCAAGGTACAGAGAAAGCAAAAAGTCAGTAGTGACTGTCTTGCAGAATGAGGGATGGTGATGCTTGGTCTTGATCTTGAAGAATGCATGGGAGTGAAGATAGCACAGGAAGGGAAATGCTTACCTTATCAATTAATTTATACCCCACCCATTCCATAGGGGCTAAGAAACAGAGATGGGTGGGGGGAGTACTCCCATAATTAGAAAAGGCATGTTCCAAGGCACAGGCAGAGGAAACACCATGGTCTGTTTGTAGGTCACCCATTGCTTTTGAAGAGAAAGGGGAAGAGACAGAAGGTAAAAACTGAAGTACTAAATCGGGGCTTATGTGTATGCCAGGAGATTGAACTTTCTATTATAAGCATCAGAGAACCACAGAGAAGTGGCAGACAGAGGAATGACACGGACAGGTTTGATTTTTAGAACACCACTACCCTGTAGAGGGTATTTAGAGCAATGATTCTCCTCTGGCTGAACAGAGCCCAGATGTCTGGATCCTAATTTATGTCAATTAAATCCAGTTCTAGTGGTGGTGAGCCTGGGCTCCAGTACTTTTAAAAGGCTCGCCAAATATTTATATTTTGCCCACAATCTCCAAATATTTCCATTGTGCCCACAATCAAAAAAATCACTGAATTAGAGTGAGAAGGGTCTGGAGTCAGTTGAGACCAGACAGGAGACTAATGCAATAGTCCTGGTGATAAGGATGAAAATCTGAACTGAGTTCAAAGAAATCTGAATGTTATTTTTATGATTATATATGTGATGAGCCACCTAGCTAGCTATCATCAAGTTACTCTCTATCTGTATCTCCTAGAGATACAAACTAGATTATAAGTGTGATGAGAGAAGTATAAGACAATGTTTTGTTACTTTCAGCAAAAATTGAGGAGTGAGAATAGTGCAAAAATACCACTTTAGTATTGTTCCAAGATAGCATATACCTAAACAGTAAGCCATGTACCACCAACTGTCATTGCAATGAGTGTTCAGAGAAGGTGAATAATTACTATAAACTGGCATCATATTGGGAGATGCTTAACTGAGGAGGTAGGGCTTGAACTTGATCTTAATCATTCACATTCATTAAATCAGGAAACAAATATTTTTGAGTACTTATTATGTTATCTGGTTTTATTTTCAAAAGACAATAGATTAGGTGGGTATGGTTTTATACAGCTGATAATTGAGGGTCAGAGAGACTTAATAATGTGACCAAGGACATACAGTGTGATGTGCAAAATGACTGGTACATAGTAAGCACTCAATTAAGTGGGAGAGTTTCGAACATGAGCGACCTCCTGACTCCCGCATTCGATGCTACTTTTTGTTGGGAAGAATTGGAGTAGAGGAAGAAGGCTGGGAAGATAAGAGAGGCTTCTAGGTGGGAGCACCATATGGTCTATGTGTTGACCAGGAATAATGAGGAAGTAATTGAATTCTGATTGTAGTTGACTTGGAGTCTAGATAGCATAATTTGGGATCATTTCCACAGTTTTCAAAGGAGGAATAATTATTCATTAACTAAATGTCTTGACTGAGCCTACAATTGGTAGAACAAAGACAAAAATAATAAATCTTATAATGAACTAGGTCTTAGAAATATTGTTGGAATTCCTTAACATCTTCTGCTTTGTACCACGCTGTGAAACCAAGTTTTATACCAATATAGTGCATGCAGTCAGAAAGGGAAGATAGGTCATTTGTTTCCATTATTTTTAAGTCACAATAGTTTTAAATTCTACCAAACTTTGAGTAATCATATTGTATCATTCTCTGAATTTCAGCTAAAAATGCTGAAGAGGATCCATGTAATATTTTATCTTTGAAAATGAGTAGCAATATCTAGAGGGCAAATTAGTTGAAAGTATATAAAACCACAGAATATTCTAGTATGCTGAAAGAAGCCTTTAGACCTTGAGTTGGCACAGTGTAGTGGAAAGAACTCCAGTGCACCTTTCAGAAGGCCCAGGACACAGTCTTTGCTCTAACAGATACTAGCTGTGTGACCACTTAGCCATCTCTGTAATTTAGTTTCTTCTTTTGTAAAGTGAAAACAACTATTCCTATCCTGCAATTATATGACATGACTTGTGAAAAAGAATGCTGAAAAACTTTGAAACTATGTATATAGTATATTATAAATATATATATATATATATACATATATTAGCAGTAAAATTGATATTATGCCTTTGAGCACTTTAGGGGGAAATGGCACTTAAATTATTTTTCTGTAATTTAGTTCCATAATTCTTAAATGCCTACAATTTTATACATATTTAACATGAATTTTAGGATGAAGAGTAAGTTAATTTATACTGTTCCTATTCTCACCTACCATAGGAGTCAAGCCTACCATTCAGTAGCCTACCAACAGTTATATATATATACTGCTGTGTTCCTCCGTTATCACCTTCATGAGGACAGTGTCTTATAAGTCGTTGCCAACATTTATAGTACCAGTGTGCAAAGAACCCTGGTGCATGGTAGACTTTCAGTAAAAATGTGTTGAACTCAACATTGTCACCTGAAAGATATTTGAAGGACTTGGCGGTAGATTAATCAGTGGAGAAGACAAATGACATGATAGACAAATGGCTAATGTTTTCAAATACCTTAAAAATTGTCATAAGAAAAATCAAGTAGACTTTGCTTGAGTGACCTCAGAACTAGTACCTAAGTAGAAGTTACTAGATAATATATTTTATTTCAATGTAAGGAAGACATTTTTTTTAACATCTTCATTGGAGTATAATTGCTTTACAATGGTGTGTTAGTTTCTGCTTTATAACAAAGTGAATCAGCTATACATATACGTATGTCCCCATATCTCCTCCCTCTTGCGTCTCCCTCCCACCCTCCCTATCCCACCCCTCTAGGTGGTCACAAAGCACCGAGTTGATCTCCCTGTGCTATGCGGCTGCTTCCCACTAGCTATCTATTTTACATTTGGTAGTGTATATATGTCCACGCCACTCTCTCACTTTGTCCCAGCTTACCTTCCCCCTCCCTGTGTCCTCAAGTCCATTCTCTATGTCTGCATCTTTATTCCTGTCCTGCCCCTAGGTTCATCAGAACCTTTTTTTCTTTTTCTTTTTCTTTTTTTTTAGATACCATATATATGTGTTAGCATAAAGTATTTGTCTTTCTCTTTCTGACTTACCTCACTCTGTATGACAGACGCTAGGTCCATCCGCCTCAGCACAAATAACTCAATTTCATTTCTTTTTAAGGCTGAGTAATATTCCATTGTATATATGTGCCACATCTTCTTTATCCATTCATCTGTCGATGGACACTTAGGTTGCTTCCATGTCCTGGCTATTGTAAATAGAGCTGCAATGAACATTGTGGTACATAACTCTTTTTGAATTATGTAAATTGATACATCCACTATGGAGAACGGTGTGGAGGTTCCTTAAAAAACTAAAAACAGAACTACCATACAACCCAGCAATCCCACTACTGGGCATATACCCTAAGAAAGCCATAATTCAAAAGGAAGACGTTTCTAAAAGAGTTATTCAAAGATAGAATAGGCTGCCTTGTGCAGTAATAGATTGTCTGCAGGGAAAGGACTCAAACCAGGGCTGGACAGCTATGTGTTTGAGATGTTAAGGTCACCAGAGCCCTGAATGTCAGGGGAGGGCTACTGGATTTATGTTTTCCTTCCATACTTGGCTGTCAATGAAAAACAGCAAAATATATGGTGTCTTTCATCAGCATTCATGCCATATCCTAACTGTACCTCTGAGATGTTTTCTTGTGTGAGCAAAAATGTTGCTAGCCATTAGGGTGGTGAGTTTTTGATTAGGAAAGGCATCCTCCAAGAATTATTTCCTTTTCTTTCAACCTTGGCCCCAGGATCTGGGGGCAGCCTAATTTGCTCAGGGTTGCCCTAATTGCTCACTTGTTTTGCCCTAATTGCCCACTCCTTCCTACTCAGTGGCTAATCTATTCACACTTCTTCTATAAGACCCAGATCTCCATGGGTGTATCCATACTGTTAACGAATTAGCAGTATTTATGGCTTCTGGATGGTATAGTTCTTGAGAATATCGTAATAGCAGTTCAGAGTTCCTCCTGGATAATTTAGTAATTAGAGTCTGACAGCTGTGGGTTTGAGTCCCAGAGTGGCCACTTATTAGCTATCTGACAGTGAACATGTTATTTAACTTATATGAGCCTCAGCTGCATGTGAACAGCTTGGCACAGTACTTGGCACAAGGCAAACACTCAATAATGTTAACTAATGCTATTACAAGTGATGATTATTTTCTAACGATCATCTTGACTGGACTCTAACGTTCCATGCTTTCTTCATTGCAGACATTGATGAATGTGCCTTAAGAACTCATACCTGTTGGAATGATTCTGCCTGCATCAACCTGGCAGGGGGCTTCGACTGCCTCTGTCCCTCTGGGCCCTCCTGCTCTGGTGACTGCCCCCACGAAGGAGGACTGAAGCACAATGGGCAGGTGTGGACTCTGAAAGAAGACAGGTGTACTGTCTGTTCCTGCAAGGTGAGGCTAATGTGGTGCCGCGGAGATTGTCACTGTTCTTTCTCTCCCTCCCCCTCTGCTCTCCCTCCCCATGTCTTTCCCCCAGGTGGTTGAGTCATGGGTCTCCCGTGATTCCTGAAAAGACTTCTCCTGTTCTAATCCTAGCTACAGCTAATGATGCTGCTGAGTGGCAGGCAGACCTGCTTGGAATGAAAAGTGAGGTATAGGGTTGCAAAGAGACTGCTGAACCCGGGGAGGGGGTGTGGGGAGCAGGGCAGAGAAGCCAATGTTAGTCCTCCCACTGAGAGCTGGCAGTGCCTTTAAGGTCAGCTGGGTGAGAGCTTTAATGAGCCCTCAACCCTCACTTCTACAGTCCTGCTGATTAAAACTTCTCTTTCTCTGAAATGATCACCTGCACGAACTTGCTCACTCTTCTGGTGACATCATCCAGAAAAGCAAGGCTCAGACACTTGCTTGCAGTGGTCAGAGACAGGTGGGCTTCTGATACATTCTGAACACAATAATGATAGTACGAGGCCGTCTGGCCAAATGATGTCTTCTTTGTCGTTCTCAGTGCTGGGCTATTCCTTACGTTAAGTTGTTTGGAAGTGAGTTTAATGCTTCTGAAAACAAAATTCTGTCATCAACTAGTTTTGCTTTATGCTTTGCAAAATGGGCCTATTGAAGTGTTTGATTTCCTTGTGCTTTATTTCTTCTTTTGTTGATCTTGCCTATTCATTTTCCTTTGATATTGCTTTCCTGTAGCTCTTAACATTGTATTTTTATGTCCCATCGGGATGGGATTGTTTAATATTTGGCTTACGGGCATGGGAACTCTGAGAAATTACTTGCTTAGTAGCCTTGTAGAGAGCTGGTCTCCTGATAAACTCAAGAGTGTTCCCTGGAAACACAGTAGAAATGGACCTTGAAAAGTCCCCCAATTCATTCACCTGCCTTCAAGTCTGTCACACCTGCAACAGACCTGGGGACACCTATTTAGGAAAACTCTTTTACCAGGTGTTTAGATCATTAGCCCATAACACCCATTTTTCCCCTTATACATAAATATAGTTCCCCACATTTAAACTTAGGTCCATTGCCCCCAGTTGTTAAGTACCTCCTATATGCCAAGCATCCTGTAATTTAACAACAGCGTCCCACTTAATATAGCACAACTCTGAAAGATGAAGAAACTGAGTTTCTAAGTTTTAGGGGAAGTAATGTATGCTTAATATCACAAGATATAAATGTGTAAGCTGGGATTTGAATTCTACTTGCCTCAAGTTTTATAGTTTTCTCATCTTGCTACATGTCCTGTAACCCTCTACAGATGACATCTGTTGACATTTATAAAAACCAATTAAGTAATCAGTCAATCCAACTTGGCTGAGCTCAATGCTCAACTCAGTACTATGTTAATGACTGGGTAGGACATTCCCTCAAGAAGTTTTCAAGTTATTAAGTACAATATTTAAGCATGTGGCACTGACTCAGAGCTAAAGTTTTGGGGTTTTTTGGCCACGCCGCGCAGCTTGTGGGATTAGTTCCTTGACCAGGAATGGTACCTGGGCCCTCCGCAGTGACAGCGTAGAGTCCTAACCACTGGACTGCCAGGGAATTCCCAGAGCAAAAGTTTTTGAGAGACGGAAAAGCTTGTTGTGGGTTAGAATAGTTGAGAAAGGCTTATGGAAGAAGTTGGTAATTAGGTCTCCATTCAGCCAGCAAAATGAAGATGAATCCCTTTACTAGTTCTTTTCTAGAAAATATTGTTTGTCTAAACCTTTGAGGAGGCTCACAACCTGACCCCAAGTCCTTTT
This sequence comes from Pseudorca crassidens, assembly GCF_039906515.1. Taxonomy (NCBI): domain Eukaryota; kingdom Metazoa; phylum Chordata; class Mammalia; order Artiodactyla; family Delphinidae; genus Pseudorca; species Pseudorca crassidens. Next base: position 35,034,114 of record NC_090304.1, on the reverse strand, counting down.
TAGGCTTTCTAGATCCCCAGTACCTGGAACAGGCAAGGGACTTTAGTTGAGTATGAAACCGAAATTTATTTTTCAGTTGTTGTTTTATTTAAGTCCATGATAAAGCAGGGCACTTACCAATCATTAAGAATTTTCCAAAGCTTCATTAATTGGTGGGGCGAATAATCCAAGCAGGCTAAGTTGACTTATTCTGCTTTGACACCTAAAGTACCTCCAAAGACTTCTGGAAATCAGACTGACATTACCACAGGAAAGGAACAATTCCTGTCCTCTTATTTTGTTAATATAATGCACCTCCACCACCACTGCACTCCTTTATGAATAAAGTACTGGGCAGAGTTCTCTACATAAGTCTTTTTAAAAAAATAATTACCCATTAATAGCATAGCTTCCAAGAGGTTGTGGGCGGGGAGGAGGTCTGGCTTTAGGAGCTGAACTGAAACCCTGAGTCAAATTCTGTAGATCATCCTCAAAACATGAACTTATTTGCAATCCTCTTTGTTTGTTTCCATTATTTTCAGTTGTAAGTATTCTATTCTGATTTGATAAGAAATATTTCCAGTACTTAAGCATCAAAGTGAACCATTATAATGGCATCATCTTAGAGGCTAAGGAGTAAAATCAAGGTTAAGATATAAAGTCCTAGCTTTTTAATCATGCCCTTGATGTTTCAAATTCAAAGAAAAAAGAATCACACAAGCAGAATCACACAAGCCAACAAAGGGTCAAGGCATACTGTTGAAAGAAGCAAAGTCAAAGTTCTTTCCCCCTTGAGAATCAGTACATCAGGTTAGCTGATGTTTCATGCCAGTGGACAAAATTGGCCTTGAGACATGTCCCCAGCTGAGTGGAGTTCAGTGATAGAGCTAGGCTAGCGCAAATGGATTGGGCTTTGTTTAGATGCCATGTGCTTCCGTGACAGTGGCAATGATTTTGTGCACCTTTAGACCCCTTAGTTGATTAGGCACAGAATAATTGCTGAATTGTTTGGAACCCACGTTCCTCCAGCATTATCCAGATCACAGAAACCCAGAGTGAAAAATGGTTCTCTCGCTGGGCTTGATCCCTAAATCCTAGTTACAGCCCAATTTCTTTTCACAGATACCCATCTGTGGCTTTTCCTTTCATAAATCTGTCCAGGGCCTTATGGAGACATTTTTGTTTTCTATCTGTACTACATGGAAAGACAGAGTGGTCTCAGCTTTATTAGTTTCTAGGAAATGCAGCATTTTAGTATGAGTGGTTACATTTATATTGGAGATCATGGAGATGAATGGGGAAATGGATACACAGTTAACCACCTGTCATGCCATGGTAGAGTCATGAACAATTTATTTGTTGAGGGAACATACGAAGGGGACGGGGACGTATGCTCTATATTCTGGGAGGATGCAGAAAGCAATAGGGAATGACTTCACAGAGTAGGTGAACTTTGAAGGAAACATTAAAGGATGAGAAATTTATCCATGTAGAGGTGTGGGGAAGGTGAATTCCAAACAGAGGGAAAACAAGAACAAAGAAACAGAAGCATAACGATATATATTAAAGGAAATATGAAGTGAATGTTGAGATTAGAATATCAGGAGCAAGTGAGCAGCTGAGGATCACGAGAGATTTTTTCATTTAGGATTAGTGTGGCCTAATCGTGGTCTGATTGACAGCATGATGGACAGACTGGGGAGATCAAGGCTAAATGGAGAGATACCACTTAGGCTGAAGTAAAGGTTCAGGAAAGTAAAGGTGAGAACCTGAAAGAGCAAGAGAGGTAGGATCACTTGGGAGCTAACACAGAAGTAAAATGATGGGTCCTGATGAATGATGATGTCAGACACTCAGCCTCTGTGGCTATGTGTGTGCTTATAATGTAGGCACAAAAAAGCTTCAGAGAGACATGCTGGAAGCTTAGCTGCCCATTTTCCTGGGATAAAAGAATTGAGGTGCCAGTTTCAAGTGAAGAGACAGGATTTGCGATTTACTCCTGTACCTACACCTTTACCTACTACTACTACTGTCATTAGTAGCTGGAAAATCCAGTGGGAGAAAGAGAAAAGCTATAAAGGCCAGATTTCATTTCTGGGCTTCATTCAGAGGGTTTGTTTTTGTTTTTCTGTTTTGTTGTTATTTTTGTTTAATTAAAAAGAAAGGTAAACTAAAAAGAAAAGCATTCATCCTGAAAGTAAATATAATACTGAGGACCTGAGCAAAACCAGGTCTTGAGTTTTTCTGGGAATTACAGAGATGGGTAGAGAAATAGAAACTATAGGCAGTCACCCACCATTCATATTAAAGTCAGGGCCAAAGAGCTGTGACAAGGAAGTTGGGTAAAGCGTAGAAGATTTTTTTGCCTTGAAATTGTCTGGAATACCAGCCATTTGATCTGGCCTCGTATAAGCCTTTGCCCAGAAACTGAGGAAGGTGGCCACAGTAGGGAAACTAAAGGCTTCGTGCTTTTCCTTCAGGTAAGGAGAGAATAACCCTCTCTGCAAGGAGCTGACAGTAAAATAGCCCTGCCATTCTCAGCATGGCACTCACTCCGAGAGTGAAGAACAGGGATGAGTCAGCCTGTGCCTGGGGCCAGGGTAGATCTTAGACTTCTAGAATCCTGCAGCTACTCATAAAAATGCTTTGCTTTGCTCTGCTCTGCTCTCAGAACTTAACCAGCACCATTATCAATACCTTCCTGTCTAGGGTGTTCTTGATGGCAGGAGTTGGCTGTGCAAGCCCTAAGGTTGTGTTTCCCTTTCTTTTTTTTCCCACTTTTGTTCATTTTTATTTATCAGTTAATAATAACAAATACTTTCCTGTATGTGTGGAATTCTTGTTCTTAGAAATATTTAGTAGTAGAGAATCCATAGGGAAAAATGTGAGTTGTTACACTATATGTGTCTTGTTATAATATTTTACTGGTATAGTTGATTTCAAATATTGTATTAGTTTTAGTTATACAATAGTGATTCAATATTTTATACATTATATGCCATTTAAAGTTATTATAAAATAATGGCTGTATTTTCCTGTGCTGTAAAATACATCCTTGTTGCTTATTTATTTTATACATAGTAGTTTGGATCTCTTAATCCCCTGCCCCTATGTTACACAACCCCCCCTTCCCTCTCCTCACTGGTAACTACTGGTTTGTTGTCTATATCTGTGAGTCTGTTTTGGTTTTGTTATACTCATTTGTTTTATTTTTTAGATTCCACATAAAAGTGATAACATAGAGCATCTGTCTGACCTATTTCACTAAGCATAATACCCTCTAGCTCCATCCATGTTGTTGCAAATGGCAGGATTTCATTTTATTTGTGTGTGACTGAGGTAATATTCCCTTGTATATACATATCACATTTCTTTATCCATTCATCTGTTGATGGATGCATAGGTTGCTTCCATATCTTGGCTACTAAAAATAATGCTGCTATGAACTTTGGGGTGCATCTGTCTTTTCAAATTAGTGTTTTCACTTTCTTCGGATATATACCCAGGAAAGGAATTGCTGGATCCTATGGTAGTTCTATTTTTAGTTTTTTTGAGGAACCTCTATACAATGTTCTATAGTTGCTGTACCAATTTACATTCCCACCAACAGTGTGCTAGGGTTGCCTTTTTTCACATCCTTGCCAACATTAGTCATTTATAGACTTTTTGATTATAACCATTTGAACAGGTGTGAGGTGATATCTCATGGTGGTTTTGATTTGCATTTCTCTGATGATTAGTGATGGTGAATATCTTTTCCATGTGCCTGTTGGCCATCTGTATATCTTCTTTGGAAATACATCTATTCAGGTCTTCTGCCATTGTTAAATTGTTTTTTTTTTAATTGAATTGTATGAGCTGTTTATGTATTTTGCATATTACCCCTTATTGGTCATAACATTTGCAGATATTTTCTCCCATTCACTAGGTTATATTTTTGTTTTGTCAATGGTTTCCTTTGCTGTGCAAAAACTTTTAAGTTGAATTAGGTCTGATTTGATTTTTTGTTTGTTTTTTAATTTTATTGGAGTATAGCTGATTTACAGTGTTGTGTTAGTTTCAGGTATACAGCAAAGTGATTCAGTTATACATATATTCATTCATTTTTAGATTCTTTTCTCTTATAGGTTATCACAGAATATTGAGTTCCCTGTGCTATAATATGTCCTTGTTGGTTATTTATCTTATTTATAGTAGTCTGTGTATGTTCATCCCAAGCTCCTGATTTATCCCACCCACCATGTTTCCCCTTTGGTAACCGTAAGTTTGTTTTTGGTATTTGTAAGACTGTTTCTGTTTTGTACCTAAGTTCATTTGTATCATTTTTTAAAAATTAGATTCCACATATGAGTGATATATGAGTGTCTGACTTACTTCACTCAGTATGATCATCTCTAGGTCCATCCATGTTGTTGCAAGTGGCATTATTTCATTCTTTTTTTAGAGCTGAGTAATATTCCATTGTATATATGTATCACATCTTCTTTATCTATTCCTCTGTCAATGGACACTTAGGTTGCTTCTATGTCTTGGCTGTTGTAAGTAGTGCTGCAATGAACACTGGGGGTGCAGGTATCTTTTCAGATTATGGTTTTCTCCAGATATATGACCAGGAGTGGGAATGCTAGATCATGTGGTAGTTCTATTTTTAGTTTTCTAAGGAACCTCCATACTGTTCTCCACAGTGGTTGTACCAATTTACATTCCCACTAACAGTGCAAGAGGGTCCCCTTTTCTCCACACCCTCTCCAGCATTTACTGTTTGTGGACTTTTTGATGATGGCCATTCTGAGGTGTGTGGAGTGATACCTCATTGCAGTTTTGATTTGTATTTCTCTGATAATTAGCGATGTTGAACATCTTTTCATGTGCTTTTTGGCCATCTGTATGCCTTCTTTGGAGAAATGTCTATTTAGATATTCTGCCCAGTTTTTGATTGGGTTTTTTGTTTTTTTGACATAGAGCTGCATGAGCTGTTTGTATATTTTGGAGATTAATCCTTTGTTGGTTGTTTTGTTTGCAAATATTTTCTCCCATTCTGTGGGTTGTCTTTTCATTTTGTTTATGGTTTCCTTTGCTGTGCAGAAACTTTTAAGTTTAATTAGGTCCCACTTATTTATTTTTGTTTTTATTTTCATTACTCTAAGATCCAAAAAGATTACTTTTTGGATCCAAAAAGATCTTGCTGTGATTTGTGTCAGAGAGTGTTCTTCCTATGTTTTCCTCTGAGAGTTTTATAGTGTCCGGCCTTTCTTTTAGGTCTTTGATCCATTTTGAGTTTATTTTTGTGTATGGTGTTAGAGAATGTTCTAATTTCATTCTTTTACATGTAGCTGTCCAGTTTTCCCAGCACCACTTATTGAAGAAGCTGTCTTTTCTCCTTTGTATATTCTTACCTCTTTTGTCATAGATTAATTGACCATAAGCGTGTGGGTTTATTTCTGGGCTTTCTATCCTGTTCTCCCATTTACAAGGTTATCTTTTTGTTTTGTCAACGGTTTCCTTTGCTGTGCAAAAGGTCCCATTTCATTTTTTTTTTTTTTTTTTTTTTGCTTTTGTTTCTTTCCTTTGCCTGAGGAGACAGAGTCAAAAACATATATTGCTATGATTTATGTCAGAGAATATTTTGCCTATATTTTCTTCTGGGAGTTTTATGGTTATTAAAGACATTGAGGTCTTTAATCCATTTTGAGTTCGCTTTTGCATATGGTGTGAAGAAATGTTTTAATTTCATTATTTGACATGTAGCTCTCCAGTTTTCCCAGCACCACTTCTTAAAGAGTGGTGTATATTCTTGCCTCCTTTGCCATAGATTAATTGTTCATAAGTACATGGGTTTATTTCTGGGCTGTCTATTCTGTTCAATTGATCTATGTGTCTGTTTTTGTGCCAGTACCATGCTCTTTTGATTACTGTGGCTTTTTAGTATAGTTAGAGAGTATGATACCTCCAGCTTTGCTCTTACTCTTTTTTCCCCACAAGATTGCTTTGGCAATTGAGAGGCTTTTGTGGTTACATATAAATTTTAGGAGTATTTGTTCTAGTTCTGTGAAAAATATCATGGGTATTTTGATAGGAATTGCATTAAATCCGTATTGCTTTGGCTAGAATGGATATTTTAACTGTATTAATTCTTCCAATGCAGGAACAGAGAATATTATTCCATTTCTTTTTATCCTCTTCAATTTCCTTCAACATTTTATAGTTTTCAGAGTATATGTCTTTCACCTCCTTGGTTAAATTTATTCCTCGGTACTTTATTCTGTTTGATACAATTTCAAATGGGATTTTTTAAATTTTGTCTTTCTGATAGTTCATTATTAGTGTATAGAAAAGCAACAGATTTCTGTATATCAATCTTGTATCCTGCAAATTTACTGAATTCATTTATTAGTTCTAATTGTGTTTTGATGGAGATTTTTGAGTTTTCTATATATAGTATCCTATCATCTGCAACTAGTGACAGTTTTACTTCTTCCCTTCCAATTTGGATGTCTTTTATTTATTTTCCTTGTCTAATTGCTGTGTCTAGGACTTACAATATTATGTAAAATGGAAGTGGTGAGAATGGGCATCCTTGTCTTATTCCTGAATTTAGAGGAAAGGCTTTCAGCTTTTCACCATTAAGTATGATTTTAGTTGTGTGTTTGTCATAAATGACTTTCATTGTGTTGAGATATGTTTTCTGTGTACCAACTTTGATGAGAGTTTTTATCATGAATATATGTTGAATTTTGTTAAATGCCTTTTCTACATCTACTGAGATGATCATGTGATTTTTATCCTTCCTTTTGTTAATGAGGTGTATCACATCGATTTTTCAAGTATGAACCATCCTTGCATCCCTGGAATAAATCGTACTTGATCATGATGTATCATCGTTTTGCTGAGAATTTTTGCATCTCTATTCATCAGAGATATTGGCTTGTAATTTTCTTCTTTTGTACTGTCTGTCTGATTTTGGTATCAAGGTAATGCTGACCTCATAGAGTGAATTTGCAAGTATTCCCTCCTCTTCAATTCTTGGAATAGTTTAAAAAGGATAGGTATTAGTTCTTCTTTATATGTTTGGTAGAATTCCCCCTGTGAAGCCATCCAGTCCTGGACTTTTCTTTGCTGGGAGTTTTTTTTTTTTAATAAATTCAATTATACTACTAGTAATAAGTCTATTCACATTGTCTGTTTCTTCCTGATTCAGTCTTTGAAGGTTGTGTTTCTAGAAATTTGTCCATTTTTCTAGGTTGTCCAATTTGTTGGCATATAACTGTTCATAGCATTCTTCTTATTATTTTTTATATCTCTGTGATATCAATTGTTATTTCTCCTCTTTTATTTCTTCTCCTGTTAATTTGGGTCCTCACTCTTTTTTTCTTATGAGTCTGACTAAAGGTTTTTCAATTTTGTTTATCATTTCAAAAAAATCTCTTGGTTTAATTGATCTTTTCTATTATTTTGTTTGGTCTCTGTTTTATTCATTTCCTCTCTGAGCTTTATCATTTTCTTCATTCTGCTGGCTTTGTGTGTTCTTCTCTTCCTAATTCCTTTAGATGGTAGGTTAGGTTGTTTATTGGAGATTTTTCTTGTTTCTTGAGGTAAGCCTGTATTGCTATAAACTTCCCTTGTAGGACTGCTTTTGTTGCATTTCATGGATTTTTGAGAGCTGTGTCTCCATTTTCACTTATATCAAGGTATTTTGTGATTTCCTCTTTAATTTCTTCATTGACTCATTGGTTTTTTAGTAGCGTGTTGTTTAGTCTCCACGTGTTTGCGCTTTGCCCATTTTTCTTCAGGTAATTGATTTCTAGTATCTTAAATTTGTTGAGTCTTGTTTGTGGCCTAGTATATGATCCATCCTGGAGAATGTTCCACAGCACTTATATATAATGTGTGTATTCTGCTGTTTTTGGATGGGATGTCCTATGTATAAATATTGAGGCCAGGTGGTCTAATGTCATTTAAGACCACTGATTCCTAATTGATTTTTTTGTTTGGATGATCTGTCCATGATGTAAGTGGGGTGTTAAGTCCCCTACTCATTATTGTATCATTATCAATTTCTAACTTTATGTATGTTAATATTTGCTTTATATATTTAGTGCTCCTGTATTAGATGCATATATATTAATGAATGTTATACTCTCCTTGTATTGATCCCTTCATTATTATATAATTCCCTTTGTCTTTTGTTATAGATTTGTTGTAGTCTATTTGATCTGAGTAGTTACCCTAGCTTTCTTGTCATTTACATTTGCATGAAATGTCTTTTCTCATTCCCTGAATTTCAGTCTGTGTGTGTTACTACCTCTGAAATGAGTCTCCTGTAAACAGAAATGGGTCTTGTTTTTTTTATCCAAACAGCCACCCTATGTACTTCATTGGAGCATTTAGTCAATTGACATTTAAAGTGATGATTATTGATAGATATGTACCTGTTGCCATTTTGTTAATGGTTTCTTGGTTGATTTTGTAGTTATTCTCTATTTTTTCCTTCTTCTTTTAGTTTCTTTCCTTGTTGTTTGATGATTTTCTTATAGTGATATGTGTGTTCCTTTCTAGTTTCGTATAATGATGGTAGCTTTTTGATTTGTGGTTACCATCGGATTCATATATGTTGACCTATATTTACTAGTTTTAAACAGGTAGTCATTTAAATTCAAACATATTCTAAAAGATCTACATTTTTTATTCCCCACATTTTGTATTTTTGATATCACATTTTACATCTTTATGTTTGTCCCTTTATTGATTATTATACAGTTGATTTTACAATTTTTTAATTGTATTTTAATCTTTGTTCTAGCTTATTTTAGTGGTTGATCCTCAGCCTTTATCTAAATTTGCCTTTACTATTGGGATGTTTCCTTTCCTATCAACTTACTTCTTGTAATGGCCTTTTCTCTTCCACTTAGAGACACTTTATCATTTATTCTAAGGTTGGTTTAGTGTCAATGAACTTTTGTAGTTTTGCATGTCTAAGAAGTTCTTTATCTCTCCTATTCTAAATGATACTCTTGCTAGGTAGAGTATCCTAGGTTGCAGGTTTTTCCCCTTCAGCACTTTGCAGGCCAGAAGGGAGTGACATGGTATAGTCAATATTTATATAGAAAAATCAGCTGATAACCTTATTGTAGTTCCCCTGTATATGACTGTTTTTCTCTTGCTGCCTTTAGAATTGCCCCTTTATTTTTAACTTTTGCCATTTCAATTATGATATGTTTAGTGTGGATCTGTTTGGGTTCATCTGTTTGAAACCCTCTGTGCTTCCTATACCTGAATATCTGTTTCCTTCTTCAGGATTGGGAGGTTTTCAGCCATGATTTCATCAAATACAGTTTCAACCCCTTTCTCTCTCTTCTCCTGGGACCCTTATAATGTGAATGTCGGAACATGTGATATTGTCTCAGAGGTCCTTTAAGCTGTTCTATTTTTTTATATTTGTTTTCTATTTGCTGTTCTGATTGGGTAATTCCATTATTCTACTTCCAGATCACTGTGAGTTCTTCTGTATCACCTAGTCTGATGTTAATTCCTTATAGTGTGCTTTTTATTTCAATTATTGTATTCTTTGGTTTTGACTGACTCTTTATATTTTCTAGTTCCTTGTTAAAATCCTCACTTTATTCATCTATTTTTTTCCCTACTTCAGTTAGCATTCTTGTTATTTATGCTTTGAACTCTTTATCTGGTAAATTATTTGTCTCTCTTTTATTAGTTTTATTTTTAAGGGGATTCCTCTTATTCTTTCAGTTTAAACAAATTCCTTTGTCTTCTCATTTTGCTTAACTTTCTCTGTCTCTGAAATTAGGTGAGAGAGTTACCTGTTGGGGTCTTGAAGGAGTGTCCTTCTGTGAGAGCATCCCTATACAGTCTACATGTGTCCAGGGGCTTTAGTGGGAGAGCTGGATCTGACATGAGCATGAGTCATGTGTTTCACCAGAATGTGCTGGAAACTAACACATTGGTAGGATATGGGTCTGGAGATGAAGTTGCTAGGACCAGAGCCAAGTGTGATCTAGGGCTTCTCCTCTGCTCAGTGGTCAGCACCACCCTACTGGGTCTGGGGTCGGGTCCCAAGTTGCTGGAGCAGAAGCCCTGAGGTTCGAGTATGAGCTGGCTCCATTCCCTCTATGTGTATGCTCTTTCCCCTCCTAATACCAGCACCCTCACTCCAGAGGAGAACAATGCTGGAGCAAGAAGGGCTGGAGCAGGTGCCCTCTGTGGGTCTAGGCATGGGCTGTGGTACCTCTGGACCCAGTCAGAGTCCAGGACCTCTTCTGATGTGCTGCCTCCATAACGGCCAGAAATGACTGCCCCCACTCAGCTCACATCCTGCTGGGACTGAGCTGCCTTTTTCCTTCACAACTAAGCTCTCTCTTCAGCTGCTTTAGCCCTCATCCTAGTGTGGAGCTGCACCAAAGAGCAGGTGGGGCTGGTGTGAGCACTCAGCCTGGGTCTAGGGACGGGCTGTCCCAGCACTGGTGTCTGGGACCACTTCCGAAGTACTGCCTTGGTAAGCACCACTATTGGCTGCTCCCTCCCTGTTCCTGCCTATACCCAGTTATGTCCCTCAAAACTGAGCCTTTACCCCTGTGTGGAGCTGCACTGTGAAGCAAGTGAGGCCAGAGTGTGCCCAACTCAGGCTGGGGCATGTACTGGGGTGGTTGCAGGAAACAGCCAGAATCCAGTGTAGTTTCAATCCACCCTTTTCACCTTGTTTCAGGAGTAACCAAGAATGTGCACCTTCCTCACAAATGGAGTCCAGACTTCCTACAGACCTCCTGTTAATTCCACTGGCTGTCCAACCATCCCACGGGCTCTGTATTCCCCTTGTCAAACCCCAGGGCTGAGGCACCCAATATATAGCTCTAACTACTCACTCCCAGGGAGCATTCCCCGCCTCTTCTGAGTACTCTCCCATGGGAACAGGTATTGACCTTATAACTTCTCTTCCCTTTCTTCCCTTTCTACCTGTGTGACCCTTTCTTACAACCTGTGTTGTAAGAGATTATTTCTACCAGTCTCCAGTTAGTTTTCATTGAGAACTGCTTCACATGTAGATGTATTTTTGATGTGTTCATGGGGGGTTTGGCATCCTCTTACTCTGCCGTCTTGGTCTCTGTCCCTGTGTTTCCTTTTCTGTGCTTCTGCCTTCAGTACTCTAGGGGTCCTTTGAAGAACAGAGGCTCCATTTTTATTCCCCTGACTTCATATTCCTGTGCAGTTCCAAACCCTACCTTTTCAGTGCAGGAGCTTGAGGGTTACGCCATACTCATTCCCCAGTGGACTTGGTTACTTTGCTTCTCCATCAGAGGTTTTCAAACTTTTTCTTGCACAGAATCTCTTGTGAGACTTTCCTCACTGACTCTACCCCTCAAACTTTCTGATATAGTAGGTCTGGGTCGAGGCACAACAATTTGCATTTCTAATTATGGGCATACCTCAGAGATACTGGAGGTTCACTTCCAGGCGACAGCAATAAAGCAAATAAAGTGAGTCACACAAATTTTTGTGTTTCTCATTGAATATAAAAATCATGTTTACACTGTACTGGAGTCTATTAAATGTGCAATAGCATTAAGTCTAAAAAAGTATATATCAAATATTTTATTGCTAAAAAATGCTAACCATCATATGAACCTTAAGTGAGTTATAATATTTTTGCTGATGGAGAGTCTTACCTTGGTGTTGACAGCTGCTGACTGGTCAGGGTGTTGTTGCTGAAGGCTGGAGTGGCTGTGGCAGTTTCTTAAAATAAGGCAACGGTGAAGTTTGCCACATTGATTGACTTTTATGATTTCTCTGTAGCGTGCAATGCTGCTTAATAGCATTTTATCCACAGAATTTCTTTCAGAGTTGGAGTCGACCATCTCAAATCCTGCTGCTGGTTTATCAACTAAGTTTATGGAATATTTTCAGTCCTTTGTTATCATTTCAAAAACCTTCACAGCATTTCCACCAGAAGTAGATTCCATCTCGAGAAACCACTTTCTTTGCTCATCCATGAGAAGGAACTCTTCATTCATTAAAGCTTTATCATGAGATTGTAGCAATTTAGTCAAATCTTCAGACTCTCCTTCTAATTCTAGTTCTCTTGCTATTTCCACAACATCTGCAGTTACTTTCTCTACTAGAAGTATTTAAACCTTCATAGTCATCCATGAGAATTGGAATCAACATCTTCCATACTCAGAATGTTATGTTGAACTCTTCCCATGGATCATGAATGAACGTTCTTAATGGCATCTACAATGGTGAATCCTTTCCAGAATGTTTTCAATTTCCTTTGCCCAGGTCTATTGTAGGAATCACTGTCTATGGCCTTATAGCCTTACAAAATGTATTTCTTAAATAATGAGACTTGAAAGTCAAAATTACTCCTTGATCCATGGGCCGCAGAATGGATGCTGTATTAGTAGGCATGAAAATAACATTAATCTCATTATACATCGCCATCAAAGCTCTAGGGTGACCAGGTGCATTGTCAATGAGCAATAACATTCTGAAAGGAATCTTTTTTTTTTGCGCAGAAGGTCTCAACAGTGAGCTTAAAATATTTAGTAAACTATGTTGTAAACAGATGTACTCTCATGCAGGCTTTGTTGTTCCATTTATAGATCACAGGCAGAGTAGATGTAGCATAATTCTTAAGAGCCCTAGGATTTGGGGAATGGTAGAAGAGCATTAGCTTCAACTTGAAGTCACCAGCTGCATTAGCCCCTAACAAGAGAGTCAACCTGTCCTTTGAAACCAGGCATTGACTTCTCCTCTCTAGTTATAAAAGTCCTAGAGTCTTCCAATATAAAGCTGTTTTGTCTATGTGGAAAAGCTGTTGTTTAGCTTAGACACCTTCATTAATTATCTTAGCTAGATATTCAGGATAACTTGGTGCAACTTCTACATCATTACTTCCTACATCACCTTATACTTTTTCTTTTTTTAATTTTTATTTTTTATTGGAGTATAGTTGATTTGCAATGTGTTAGTTTCAGGTGTAGAGTAAGGTGATTTAGTTATACATATACATATATCCTTTTTCAAATTCTTTTCCCATATAGGTTATTACAGAGTACTGAGTAGAGTTCCCTGTGCTATACAGTAGGTTCTAGTTGATTATTTTATATATAGTAGTGTGTATGTGTTAATCCCAACCTCCTAATTTATCCCTCCCCCCTCATGTTACCCCTTTGGTAACCATAAATTTGTTTTCTCAGTCTATAAGTCTGTTTCTGTTTCATAAATAAGTTCATTTGTATCAATATTTTTAGTTTCTACATATAAGTGATATCATATGATATTTGTCATTCTCTGTCTGACTTCCTTCACTTAGTATGAGATAATCTCCAGGTCCATCCATATTGCTGCAAATGGCATTATTTTATTCTTTTTTGTGGCAAATATTCCATTGTATATATGTACCACATCTTCTTTATCCATTCCTCTGTTGATGGACATTTGAATTGATTCCATATCTTGGCTATTGTAAACAGTGCTACAATGAACGTTGGGGTGCATGCATCTTTTCAAGTTAGAGTTTTGTCTGGATATGTGCCCAAGAGTGGGATTGGTGAATCAGATGGTAGCTCTATGTTTAGTTTCACAAGGAACCTCCATACTGTTCTCCATAGTGGCTGTACCAATTTACATTCCCACCAGCAGTGTAGGAGGCTTCCCTTTTCTCCACACCCTCTCCAGCATTTATTATTTGTAAACGTTTTGATGATGGCCATTCTGACGTGTGTGAGGTGATACCACATTGAAGTTTTGATTTGAATTTCCCTGATAATTAGCGATGTTGAACATCTTTTTATGTGCTTTTTGGCCATCTGTATGTCTTCTTTGGAGAAATGTCTATTTAGATATTCTGCCCAGTTTTTTATCTGGTTGTTTTTTTAATATTGCACTGCATGAGCTGTTTCTATATTTTGGAGATTGGTCCCTTTTCAGCCATATTGTTTGCAAATATTTTCTCCCATTCTGTGGGTTCTCATTTCATTTTGTGTATGGTTTCCTTTGCTGTGCAAAAGCTTTTAAGTTGAATTAGGTCCCACTTTTAATTTTCATTACTATAGGCGGTAGATCATAAAACATATTCCTGCAATTTATGTTACAGTGTGTTCTGCCTATGTTTCCCTCTAAGAGTTTTATAGTGTCCGGCCTTACATTTAAGTCTTTAATCCATTTTTATTTTATTTTTGTGTATTGTGTTAGGGAGTGTTCTAATTTCATTTTTTTACATGTAGCTGTCAAGAGACTGTCTTTTCTCCACTGTATATTCTTGCCTGCTTTATTGTAGATTAATTGAACTATTCATTTTTTGTCATCTGCATCTTATAATTTTGGAGTACAAGTCTTTTGCCTCCTTGGGTAGGTTTATTCCTAGGTATTTTATTTTTTTTGATGTGATAGTAAAAGGGATTATTTCTTCATTTGTCTTTCTGATCCTTCATTGTTTGTTAGTGTGTAGACATGCTACAGATGTTGGGGTGTTATTTTGTTTCCTGCAACTTTGCCGAATTCACTGACAAGCTCTAGTAGTTTTCTTGTAGCATCTTTAGGATTTTCTACGTACAGTATCATGTCATCTGAAAACAATGACAGCTTTACTTCTTTTCCATATTGGATTTTTTTTCTTTCTTTTTCTTCTCTGACTGCCTGGCTAGGACTTCCAAAAACTATGTTGAATAAAAGTGGTGAGAGTGGACATTCTTGTCTTGTTCCTGATCTTGGAGGAAATGGTTTCAGCTTTTCACCATTGAGAATGATGTCAGCTGTGGCCTTTATTATGCGTGGCCTTTATTATGCTGAGGAAAGTTCCCTCTAAGACCACTTTCTGGAGAGTTTTTTTATTTATCATAAATAGTATTAAATTTTGTCAAAAGCATTTTCTGCAGCTATTGAGATGATCATATGGTTTTCATTCTTCAATTTGTTGATGTGGTGTATCACACTGATTAATTTGTAGATATTGAAGAATCCTTGCATCCCTGGGATAAATACCACTTGATCATGGTGTATGACCCTTTTAATGTATTGTGGATTTGGCTGGCTAGTACTTCGTTGAGTATTTTTGCATTTATGTTCATCAGTGATATTGGCCTGTAATTTTCCTTTTTGTGGTATCTTTGTCTGGTTTTGGTATCAGAGTGATAGTGGCCTCACAGAATTAGCTTGGGGGTATTCCTTCCTCTGCAAATTTATGGTAGAGTTTCAGAAGGACAGGTGTTAAATCTTCCCTAAATGTTTGATAGAATTTGTCTGTGAATACGTCTGGTCCTGGACTTTTGTTTGAAGTTCAGTGCTTGTGGTTGGTCTGTTCATATTTTCTCTCTCTTCCTGGTTCACACTTGGGAGATTGTACCTTTCTAAGAATTTGTCCATTTCTTCCAGGTTGTCCATTTATTGGCATATAGTTGCTTGTGGAGTCTCTTATGATCATTTGTATTTCTGTGATGTCAGTTTTAACTTCTCCTTTTTCATTTCTAATTCTATTGATTTGAGCCCTTTCCCTCTTGATGAGTCTTGCTAAAGGTTTATCAATTTTGTTTATCTTTTCCAAGAGCCAGCTTTTATTTTCATTGATCTTTTCCAATGTTTCCTTCACCTCTATTTCATTAATTTCTTCTCTGATCTTACGAGTTCTTTGCTTCTACTAACTTTCACTTTCGTTTGTTCTTCTTTCTGTACTTGCTTTAGGTGTAAGGTTAGGTTGTTTGAGATTTTTCTTGTTTCCTGAGGTAAGATTGTGTTGCTATAAACTTCCCTCTCAGATCTGTTTTTGCTGCATCCCATAGGTTTTGGGTAGTCATGTTTTCATTGTCGTCATTTTTCTGTAGGTATTTTTTGATTTCCTCTTTGATTTCTTCAGTGATCCATTGGTTGCTTCAGAACATATTTTTTAACCTCAACGTGTTTGTGCTTTTTACAGTTTTTTTTTCCTATATTTGATTTCTAATCTCATAGCATCATGGTCAGAAAAGATGCTTGATATGTCATTTTTCTTAAATTTTACCAAGGCTTGATTTGTGGCCTAAGATGTGATCTATCCTGGAGAATGTTCCATGTGCACTTGAGAGGAAAGTGTATTCTGCTGCTTTCAGATGGAGTGTTCTATAAATTAAGTGCATCTGTTCTAATGTGTCATTTAAGGCCTGTGTTTCCTTATTGATTTTCTGTCTGGATGACCTGTCCATTGATGCAAGTGGGGTGTTAAAGCACCCCCATTATTGTGTTACTGTGGATTTCTCCTTTTAGCATTGGCCTTGTATATTGAGGTGCTCCTATGCTGGGTGTATATATATTTACAATTGTTCTATCTTCTTCTTGGATTGCTCCCTTGATCATTATGTACTGTCCTTCCTTGTCTCTTGTAACATTCTTTATTTTAAAGTCTATTTTATCTGATATGAATATTGCTACTCCAGCTTTCTTTTGATTTTCATTTGCATGGAATATCTTTTTCCATCCCCTCATTTTCAGTCTGTATGTGTCCCTAGGTCTGAAGTGGGTCTCTTGTAGACAGCATATATACAGGTCTTGTTTTTGTATCCATTCAGCCAGTCTATGTCTTTTGGTTGGAGCATTTAATCCATTTACAATTACGGTAATCACCATTAAAAGGTATGTTTATATTGCCATTTTGTTAATTGTTTTATTTTTGTAGGTCTTTTTTCTTCCCTTCCTCTTTTGTTGTCTTCTCTTGAGACTTGATGACTATATTTAGTGTTGTGTTTGGATCACATTTTCTTTTGTGGGTGTGTATCTATTGTAGATTTTTGATTTGTGGTTCCCATGAGGTTTTGATATAGCAGTCTATACATATATACAAAATTTTTTTAATTTGCTGGTCTCTTAATTTTGAATGCATTTCTAATATCCTGCATTTGTACTCTCCTCGTCATACGATTTTTGGTTTTGATATCAGATTCACGTGTGGACGATTTCCTACCTTTTCTTTATGTTTGACATTTCCAGTGAGCTTTCCCATTCGTAATTTTCTTGGTTCCACTTGTGGCCTTTTCTATTCTGCTTAGTGAAGTTCCTTTAGCATTTGTTGTAAAGCTGGTTGGTGGCACTCAATTCTCTTAGCTTTTGCTTGACTGTAAAGCTTTCGATTTCTCTGTCAAATCTGAATGAGACCTTACAGGGTAGAGTATTCTTTGTTATAGTTTTTTCCTTTTCATCACTTTAAATATTCCATGTCACTCCCTTCTGGCCTGCAGAGTTTCTGTTGAAAAATCAGCTGATAACCTACAAGGGAACTCCATAAGGTTATTTGTTTCTTTCCCCTTGTTGCTTTTAATATTTTTTCTTTGTCTTTTATTTTTGTCAGTTTAATATGTCTCTCGGCATGTTCTGCCTTGGATTTATCTTGTATGGGAATCCCTGTGCTTCCTGGATTTGTGCATTTTTCCTGGTGGAGGGGACTAGTGCCTGCCCACTCATGGGTGTAGCTGTGTCTTCTCCCTCTGGTAAGCAGGGCCATGTCAAGGGGTGTGTTTAAAGGTGGCTCAGGAAGACTTTAAGCAGCTTGTCTGCTGATGGCTGGGGCTGTGTTCTCACCCTGTTGGTTGTTTGGACTGAGGCATCCCAGCACTGAAGCCTAAGGGCTGTTGGGTGGGGCCCAGTCTTGGCATCAAAATGGCGGCCCTTAGGGTAGGTCATGCCAATGAGTACTCACTAGTAACTCTGCCATCAGTGTCCCTGTAGTGAGTCGCAGCCACCCCCTACCTCTATAGGAGTCCTTCCAAGTCCAGCAGGTAGGTCTGGCCCAGGCTCCTATGAAGTTACTGCTTTTTCCCCTGGGTCCCAGTGCACATCATGCACCCTCCAAGAGTGAGGTTTGTTTCCCCCAGTCCTGTAGATTTCCTGTGATCCAGCCCTGCTGGCCTTCAAAGCCAAATGCTCTAGGGGCTCCTCCTCCTGATGCCAGACCCCCAGACTGGGGATCCTGATGTGGGGCTCAGAACTTTCACTCCTGCAGGAGAACTTCTGTGTTATAATTATTTTCTGGTTTGGGGAGTTGCCCACCTGGCGGGTATGGGATTTGATCGTATTGTGAATGAATGCATGCCTCCTACCATCTTGTTGTGGTTTCTTCTTTGTCTTTGGAAGTAGAGTATGTTTTTTGGTAGGTTCCAGTCTTTTTTTGTCGACGGTTGTTTACCAGTTAGTTGTGATTTTGGTGTTTTCATGAGAGGAGGTGAGCGCAGGTCCTTCTGCTCCGCCATCTTGTCCCGGAATACTTCACCTTGTACTTTTGTTATAAAGATGGCTCCGTTCCTTAACAGTCATGAATCAACCTCTGCTAGCTATAAACTTTTCTTCTGCAGCTTCCTCACCTCTCTCTCAGCCTCCACAGAACTGAAAAGAGTTAGGGCCTTGGTCTGGAGTAGGCTTTGGCTTAAGGCAATGTTGTGGCTGGTTTGATCTTCTATCCAGACCACTAAAACTCTCTCCACATCAGCAATAAGACTTTCACTTTCTTATCATTCGTCTGTTACTAGAGTAGCACTTTCAATTTCCTTCAAGAACTTTTTCTTTGCATTTACAACTTCTGTTTGGCACAAGAGGTCTCCCTTTTGGTCTATCTTGGTTTATGACACAGCATACCATCCTCATTAACCTCATTCACTTCTAGCTTTTGATTTAAAGTGAGAGAAGTATGACTCTTCACTTGAATGCTTAGAGTCCATTGTAGGGTTATAAATTAGCCTAATTTCAATATTGTGTCTCAGGAAATAACAGGGAGGGCAGAGGACAAGGAGAAAGGCAGGGAACTGGTGGTTGGCTTTGCAGTCAAAATACACACATTTATTAAGTTCACTCTCTTTTTTAGGCACAGTTTATGGCACGCTAAAACAATTACAATACCAACAACATCAAAGATCACTGATCGGAACTTCCCCGGTGGTGCAGTGGTTAAGAATCTGCCTGCCAATGCAGGGGACACAGGTTAGAGCCCTGGTCCAGGAGGATCGCACATGCCACAGAGCAACTGGGCTGTGTGCCACAGCTACTGAGGCCTGCACGCCTGGAGCCCATGCTCTGCCACAAGAGAGGCCACTGTAGTGAGAGGCCCATGCACTGCAACAAAGAGTAGCCCCCACTTGCAACAACTAGGGAAAGCCTACACACAGCAACAAAGACTCAATGCAGCCAAAAATAAATAATAAAATATTAAAATTACAACAAAAAAATCACTGATCACAGGTCACCATACCGAACAGTAATAAAGAAAAAGTTTGATTTGTGAGAATTACTAAAATGTGACAAAGTGAGCAAATGACATTGGAAAAATGTCACCAATAGACCTGTTCTACACAGTTGCCACAAACCTTCAATTTGTAAGAAGTGCAGTCTGTGAAGCACAATAAAGCAAAATGCAGTAAAACAAGGTATGCCTTTAGTTTCCAGAAGATTCTAATGCTAATGGTCAGACGACTCCACTTTGAGAACCATTGCCCCAAGAATCCTTCTGTTCTGAGTGTGTGTGAAATCCTTTTATCCTACCTCCCAGTCTCTTCATAATACAAGGAAGCAGTATAGTAGAAAGTGATTCTTATAAAACTCCAGATTGGGGTCTAGTTCCTGTTTTATTATTAATTTGCCATGTGGAAAAGTAATTTCCCCTCTCTGGACCAGAATTCCTCTTGATTAAAATGAGTCCGTTGGATTAAGTGACTGCTAAAAGTTTTCTACACCAGTTGCAAATTAGAGGGGACTTAAAAAAAAAATAATCGTTTGTGGGGTATAACCTGAAGGCAAAATTTATTATTTTGTGAAAAGATTGAATATTACTTCCCAATAAATTTGTATGTGAGAAGGTAAAACAAATGGGTCTAGAGTACCACTACTAATTTTATACTTCATATTTGGGATCAAACAACTTCTTTAAAGGGCAAGATAGGTGTTGCACACTGTAAGATCTGTCTCACTTACTCAACTTTACTGTTGAGTGAGAATCAGGTGACCAGCTGAATTTGGACTGTGGGCATCAGCTTGCCAAACCTGTTTTATGTTATTATTCAATTTATATAAGTAATCCTACCTAAGTCTACTTCCTTAAGAAATTTGACCTACCTAAGTCTACTTCCTTAAGAAATTTGAAACTATGGGAAAAAAAGGAATAGTGATATTATGCAATAAGGAGTAAAGTTTCAATGTATTGACTATTCAGTAATAGAATGTGTAATTTACAGTATAAAGTATAATTTTTATGATACAGTAAGAATATGCCAGGAAAGTATATGTCCCTGGTATTTAAAATTCAGTAGCAATTTAAATATTACAATACTTACTGCTTATAGCTGAAATTTCATTATAAAATTGCATAAAAGCATTTAGGTTCTATGACAAAAGGGTGTGAAAATACATCTTTGTCATGTAAGTTGTCATTGTCCTGACCACCCAAGCTAGGATAGAGGTCAAGCTCTAGGAATAAACCCACAAATCTATGGCAAGTAGTATTACTCGCCATTAGTGGGCTCCATTCTCTGGCCAAATTTCAATTCCAGTGTGGTTGTGCTCTGTGAGCTGATGTTTTATAATGACATTCTCATTGAATTAAATAAGGCCACCTGTGACATGTTTATTATTGAAAATTATTTTCTTGACAGTTAATAAAGATCAGAGCAGAAATAGAGACAGAAAAACAACAGAAAATATAAACCAAATTAAGAGTCAGTTCATTGCAAGGGAAAAAGGAGAAAGGACTCCAGTCAACAAAAGTATACATGGAAAAGGAAACATTACAACTGACACCACAGAAATTCAAAGGATCATAAGAGGCTACTTTGAACACCTTTACTTCAGCAAACTGGAAAACTTAGAAGAAATGGAAAGATTTTTAAAAACATAACTTACTAACACTGATTCAAGACTGAATAAACAGATTACTAGTAAGGAGACTGAATCAGTAATGAAAAAAATCTCACAACAAAGAAGGCTTCACTGGTGAATTTTAAAGAATTGAGGAGGAGATCAAGATGGGGAAGGATGAGGATCTGACCTCCCCCGATGAACACATCCAAAATACATATGTACATGGAGCAATTCTCACTGAAAACAAACGAGACTGGCAGAAAGACTTTTCTACAACCAAGGCTGTAAAAGATCCACATGGACTCCGGAAGGGAGGAGAAGCCATCAGGACAGGACCTGTGCCCCTAAGAGGGGACAGAGAAGAGGAGGGAGCTACCATGGGTTCAGAGAGCATCCCTGGTGAGTAAGGGGTTTGAACCACATATGGGGCAGCCTGCCCTGGGGTCTAAAACTGGGAAGACAAGTCCCCTTAGCTGGTTTGAATACCAGTGGGACTTAGAACCCCAAATTCAACTTGTGAAGATTACTCCCAGGAAGGAAGGAAGCAGATTGAAACTTCATGGGGGCTCTGGCCAGCTTCCTACTACCACCCCAGCACATGCCTCAACACACTGAGCACCCAAGCAGGCCCCTATAGCCCTGGATAAGCTCCCCACTATGGCAAAGGCTGTTGTTGCCAAGGAGGGTGGGCACTTGGCTCGAACTTAGCACTTCATCTGCGTGGGGCAAGTGTGGCCATTGCTGGTGCTTTTTGAAGCTGTGGATTGGGAGCTGTGTGAAACTCTGACTGGGGCGCCTGGACCATCACAGCACATACCCTGGCCTGCACCAGATACCTGCTCCAGCCCTTCTTTCTCCAGCACTGTTCCCCTCTGGGGCCAAGGTGCTATTGCTGGGAGAGGGGAGGGCACACACTTGGAACAGAATCACCTCAGACCTGACTTTCAAGGCTTCTGCTACAGCACCTTGGGCCCCAACCTCATCCCTGGAGGAGGGTGACAACCACTGAGCATGGGAGAAGCTCCAGCTCACACCTAGCTCTGGCTCTAGACATTCCAGTTCCTGCCCCCTCTCCCACCAAGGTGATAGCTGCCAACACATCCTGGGGGAAGATGTGACCTGTATTCACCTCAGATCCAGCTTTCCCACCAAAGCCACTTCACAAATGCAGACTTAATAGGAATGCTCCAATAGAAGGACACTGTTTCAAGACTGGGATGGGTAACTGTTTCACCTACTTTCATAGAGACAGAAAGTTAAGCAAAATGAGAAGACAAAATGAGAAAGAACAAGAAAAAATAAATAATGTAAAAAACATTATTGTAAAAAACAAATAATTTACCAGTTAAAGATTTCAAAGAATCAGTAATAAGAATGCTAACTGAACTTGGAAAAAAATAAATGAAGGAACTAGAAAATATAAAAAAGAACCCATCAGAGTTGAAGAGTAACTGAAATAAAAGCACACTAGAAGGAATTACCAGCAGACTAGGCAATAGAGAACTCACAAGTGATCTGGAAGATAGAATAATGGAAATCTCCCAATTAGAAGAGCAAAAAGA
The DNA here is from genome assembly GCF_039906515.1 of Pseudorca crassidens. Classification (NCBI taxonomy): domain Eukaryota; kingdom Metazoa; phylum Chordata; class Mammalia; order Artiodactyla; family Delphinidae; genus Pseudorca; species Pseudorca crassidens. Next base: position 35,011,753 of record NC_090304.1, on the reverse strand, counting down.
AAAACAAACAATTTTAAAATATGAGGACATTTTAAGGGACCCTCAGAGACAACATTAAGCCTGCTAACATTTGCATTATAAGGGTCTCAGAAGGAGAAGAGAGAAATGGGTAAAAAATGTATCTGATGAACTTATGGCTGAAAACTTCCCAATCCTGAAGAAGGAAACAGATACCCAGGTACAGGAAGCACAGATACCCAGGTACAGGAAGCACAGAGAGTCCTAAACAATATGAACTCAAAGAGACAAATCCTAATTAAAATTGCAAAATTTAAAGATAAAGAGAAAATTCTGAAGGCCATTAGCTGATTTTTCTGTAGAAACTTTGTAGGCCAGAAGGGAGTGGCATGATATACTTAAAGGGAAAGCCTTGCAACTTAGGATACTCTACTCTACCATGTGATCTACATGCTAAGCCAAAAACCTGGTCTCAACAAATGTAACAGGATAGAAATTATATCAAGCATTTTTTCTGACCACAATGGTATAAAACTGGAAATCAATTATAGGAGGAAAAAAATGGGAAAAACACAAACACATGGAGACTAATTAATAAACATGCTACTAAAAAAAAAAAATAAAAAATGGGTCAATGAAGAACCCAAAGGGGAGATCAGAAAATACCTGGAGACAAATGAAAATGGAAACACAATTTTTCAAAATCTATGAAATCCAACAAAAGGAGTTCTAAGAGGGAAGTTTATAGCAATACAGGCCTACCTCAAGAAATAAGTCTCAAACAACCTAACGTACCACCTAAAGGAATTAGAAGAACACATAAATCCCAAAGTCAGCAGAAAAGATGAAATAATATCAGAGAGGAAATAGAGACCAGAAGAAAATAGAAAAGATTAAACAAACAGCTGGATTTTTAAAAGATAAAATTGAAAATTCTTTAGCCAGACTCATCAAGAAAAACGATAGGACCCAAGTAAACAAAATATGAATGAGGAGAAATTAACAACGAATATTACAGAGATACAAAAAAATCATAAGCGAACACTATGAGCAGTTATATGCCATCAAATCTGAATACCCAGAAGAAATGGAAAAATTTCTGAAACATACAGCCTGCCAAGACTGGATCACAAAGAAATAGGCAATCTGCATAGAATGAGTACTAGTAGTGAAATTGAATTAATAATAATAATAAAAAACCTTCCAGCAAACAGAAGTCCAGGACTGGATGGCTTCACAGGGGAATTTTCCCAAAAATATAAAGAGATAATACCTATCTTTCTCAAACTATTTCAAAAATCGAAGAGGAGGGAACATTCCCAAATTCATTCTACGGGTCAGCATTACCCTGATACCAAAACCATACAGACACTACAAAAAAAGAAAATTACAGACCAATATCTCTGATAAATATAGATGCAAAAATTCAACAATATATTAGCAAACCAAATTTAACAATATATAAAAAGGATCCACACCATGATCAAGTGGGATTTATTTCAGGGATGCAACAATGGTCCATTATTTGCAAAATGAATGTGATACACTTCATTAACAAAAGAAATGACAAAAAATCTTTTTATCAAATGATCATCTCAGTAGACACATAAAAAGCATTTGACAAAATTCAACAGCCATTCATGATAAAAGCTCTCATCAATGTTGGTAAACAGGAAACATAGCTTACAAAAATAAGGACCATTTATGACAAACCCACAGTTAACATCATACTCAATGGTGAAGAGTTTAAAGCTTTTCCTCTGAAATCAGAAACAAGATAAGGATGCCCACATTCACCATTTCTATTTAACATAGTAATGGAAGTCCTAGACACAGCAATCAGATAAGGAAATGAAATAAAAGACATCCAAATTGGAAGGGAAAAAGAAGTAAAACTGCCACTATCTGCAGATGAAGTGATACTACATTAAAAAATCCTAAAGTCTCGGCCAAAAAAATTAAGTAAATGAATTCAGTATATGTGCAGGATACAAAATTAATATACAGAAACCTGTTGCTTTGTATACACTAAGAATGAATTAATAGAGAGATCAAGAAAGCAGTCCTGTTTAAAGTCACATCAAAAAGAATAAACTACATAAAAGTAAACTTAACCAAGAAGTTAAAGACCAATACTCTGAAAACTATGAGACATTGATAAAGGAATTGAAGATGAAACAGAAAAATGGAAAGATATCTCTTGTTCTTGGATTGAAAGAATTAACAATTTATTGACCAGAGACGTGTCAGTAAGTTTTTTAGAGGGTGATACAATTCACATCACTGTGCAAAGTTGTTGGAGCTTAAAATTGACCAAGGGTTCATTATACAACTTATGGTTGTCATTATCATTCATATTTTTCTCCATTAGGTTTTTGTTCCAACCTACCTTGTGTATATTATAAACGCCACTTTATCATTCATATTTTTCTCCATTAGGTTTTTGTTCCAACCTACCTTGTGTATATTATAAACGCCACTTTATTACCATAAAATTTTCAAAAATGACACATCACGAAACTTTGAAGAAGAAATTTTCAGTAAATTTTATGCAGATACTTTCTCTGATTATCTGAGTGACATAAATACTAGTGTCACCGAAGATGACAGTTCTTCAGAATATAGTTCTGATTCAGACAGTGTGCATATTAGACCAACAAAAAGATGAAAAAACCTCAGTGACTGATTCTGATATGGAAAGTGAAAATGAAACTCACGGTTCTGGAGAATGCTCCTTTGCTTCTAGAGTGGATTGAAGACAACATTTCATGAAAATTAGAAGACTTTACAGGTATGTCAGGTGTAACTATTGAATGTAATTACCCACAAAGTGTTAGTGAAATAACAGAATTAATTTTCGGTAACAACTTTTTCGAGTTGGTAGCTTCTCAAACAAACTTGTATCACCAACAGAATGAAAAATCATATAAAAAGTATGATAAGGCTTTAAAATGGACTGATGTAACCAATAGTGACATGAAGAGGTTTCTTAGATTAATAAGTTTGATGGGACAGATAAGAAAATCACACTGGAAAGAATATTGGTCTGCTGATCCTTACTGAAACACCTATCTTACCAAAGATTATGATGAGAAGAAGGTTTGAACAAATAATGACATTTCTTCACTTTAATGATAACTCAGAAACTCTACTTCCTGCAGACAGGATTTCAAAAGTTAAACCTCTTTTGGATTATTTTCTACCAAAATTTCAGTTGCTCTATATACCCAAACAAGAGCCATCACTTGAGGAGGCAATGCTAAAGTGGAGAGGACAACTCAGATTCAAAACCTATAATCCTGGAAGACTTACAAAATATGGAATTTTGGTCAGGATGGTTAGTGAAAGTGAAACTGGATACATATGCAACCTTGAAATTTATACAGGTGAAGGAAAGAAACTGCAAGAAACAGTATTATCAGTCCTACAACCTTATCTGGGTTCATGGCACCATATTTACCAAGACAATTATTACAACAGTGTGTTCACATCTGAAATATTGTTGAAAAACAAAACCAGAGTTTGTGGGACTATAAGAGAGAATCAGGGTCTACCAAACCAATTAAAGGAGAAATCTGAAAATCTACAGTGAGGAGAAATGACATTCTTACAGACGGGAGAAGTGATTCTTCTTATATGGAAAGACAAGAGGCTAGTCTGCATAGTGACAACTATTCATGACACCTCCACAACATCTACAGGAAAGGAAGACAGGAGGACTGGCTATCACATAACTAAGTCCACTTGTATATTAGAGTATAATAAATATATGAAAGGAGTTGATTGATCCGATCAATATCTGGCAAACTTCAATATCCTCCAGAAAACTCAAAAATCGTAATATAAAGTGGGTTTCTGAATAATTGCAGTTTATTCAATGCATTTAAAATTTATTGTAGCCTTAATGCGCAGAATAAAATGACTTACAAACAATTTTTGTTAGCAGTACCGAGAGTATGGGTAACGGACCATTCTGGTGAATGTAGTGGTAGCCCTGCACCTGGTCCTTCTTGTGGAGTTTATAAAAGAGCCCCCCACAAAGATCCACCTTGTCAACTATCAGGTAAAATAAAAGAACATATTCTAGAGGAAATAATATCCACAGGACTAAAAAAAAAATGCTACCAGAAAGTGTAGACTCTGCTTTATCCAGGGGAAAGCGCAGTGAAACATGGTATATTTGCAATAGATGCTCTGTTCCCCTGCAGAGAGGTACCTGCTATATACTGCCTATAGCACTCTAACAAAATATTAGAATGGTTTAGTAAGACATGTACAAAGTTTCAAATAAATACGTAAGTGCAAAAAAAAGTTTTTGATATTTGCTCAAATGTTGTTTGATTTTGAGGTGTTTCAATATTCACTTATATCACAAACTGCCAGCCACAGGTGTTAGTTTCTGCAAAAACCTCCCAGGCAATAATGTGTTAATATTGTTAAGATGTCCATATTACTCAAAGCAATCTACAGCTTTAATGCAATCTCTATAAAAATACTCCATGACATATAATCCTAACATTGATTTGGAACCACAAAACACCCTGAATAGTAAAAGCACTCTTGAGAAAAAAGAACAGAACTTTGAGAAAACAGAACAGAATTGGAGGTATCGTGCTCCCTGGCTATAGACTATACTGTGAAGCTACGGTATTCAAAAGAGTATAGTACTGGCACAAAAACAGACATATAGATCAATGGACCAGAATAGAGAGCCCAGAAATAAATTCACACACTTATGATCAATTAACCTACAACAAAAGAGGGAAGAATATACAATAGAGAGAAAACAGTCTCTTCAAGAAGTGGTGCTGAGAAGACTGGACAGCTACATGAAAATAATGAACATTTCTTTACACCATATAGAAAAATTAAAAAATAGGTTAAAGATGTAAATGTAAGACCTGAAACCACATAACTCCTAGAGGAAAACATAGGCAGAAAACTCTTTGACATAAAGTGTAGCAATATGTTTTTGCATCTCTCAACTCAGGAAAAGGAAACAAAAGCAAAAAAAAAACCCAAACAAACAACAACAAAAAACCCCAACAAACAAATGGTACCTAATTAAACTTAAAATCTTTTGTACAGCAAAGAAAACCATCAACAAAAAGAAAAGACTGTCTACAGAATGGGAGATATACTTGCAAATTATATACCTGATGATAGGTTAATATCCCAAATATATAAACTGCTCATACAACTCAATATCAGAAAAACAAACAACCCAATTAAAAAACATCAGAGGACCTGAATAGACATTTTTTCAAAGAAGACGTACAGATGGTCAACAGGCACATGAAAAGATACTCAGTGTCTCTAATCAGAGAAGTACAAATCAAAACCACAAGGAGATATTACCTCACACCTGTCAGAATGGCTATCATCAAACAGACCACAAATAACATGTTTATGAGGATGTGGAGGAAAGGGAAAACCTAGTACTCTGTTGGTGGGAATGTAAATTGGTGCAGCCACTGTGGAAAACTGTGTGGAGGGGCCTGAAAAAACTAAAAATATAACTACCATATGACCAGCAATTCCACTCCTGGGTATATATCTATCTAAAGAAAATGAAAACACTAATTTGAAAAGATACATGCACCCCAATGTTCACAGCAGCATTACTTACACTAGCCAAGATATGGAAGCAACCTAAGTTTCCATCAACAAATGAATGGATAAAGAAAATGTGGTATATACAGACACATACAAACATATACACACAAGCACACATACAATGGAATATTGCTCAGCCATAAAAAAAGAATTAAATTTTGCCATTTGTAACAACATGGATGGACCTAGAGGGCATTATGCTTAGTGCAATAAGTCAGAGAAAGATGGTATGTTATAACACATGTGGAATCTAAAAAATAAAGCAAGTGAATGAATATAACAACAACAACAACAAAAAGGCTCAGATATAGACAACAAACCAGTGGTTACCAGTAGGAAGAAGGAAGAGGGGAGGGGCAAGATGATGGGAAGGGCAAGATAGGGGTAAGGGATTAAGAGTTAAAAGCTACTATTTGTAAAGTAAATAAGATACAAGGATATATTGTACAACAAAGGGAATATAGCCAGTATTTTATAATGTCTTTCATGGAGTATAATCTATAAAAATATTGAAGAGTATAATCTATAAAAATATTGAATCTATTGTACACTTGAGATTAATAAAATGTAAATCAACTATGATTCAATTAAAATAAAGAATGAAGGAAGGAAGGAATGAAATAAGGAAAGAATAATTAACACCCATCCTTCTCAAACTCTTCCCCAAAAAAACTGAAGAAGAGGGAACACTCCCTAAATCTTTTTCCAAGGCCAGCATTTTCCTTTTAACAAAACCAGGACAGGACCCTAGTAGAAAGAAAACTATAGGCCAATATCCCTGATGTGTATATATGCAAAAATTCTCAAAATACTAGCAAACCAAATTTGGCAGCACATTAAAGGAATCATTCACCATAACCACGTGGGATTATCCCTTGGATACCAGGATGGTTCAACATAGGCAAATCAATCAATGTGATACATCACGTTAAAATAATTAAAGACCCATATGAACATCTCAATAGAAGCAGAAAAACATCTGACAAAATTCAACATCTCTTCTTCATAATAAAAACTCTTAGCAAATTAGGCATGGAAGGAACATGCCTCAACATAATAAAGGCCATATATGACATAAGCCTCCAGCTAACATCATACTCGATATTAAAATGTTGCAAGCTTTTCCTCTAAGATCAGCAACAAGACAAGGGTGCTCACTCTCACCCTTCCTATCAACATGGTGCTAGAAGTCCTAGCTAGAGAAGTCAGGGTAAAAAAGCAATAATAGGTATCAGAACTGGAAAGGGAGAAGTACAATTGTCTCTATTTGCAGATGACATGATTTTGTATAGAGAAAATCCTAAGACTCAACCAAAATCTATGAGATCTAATAAAAAAATTCAGTAAATTTGCAAGATACAAAATTAACATACAAAAATCAGTCATGTTTCTATATACTAACAATGAATTTTCTGAAAAAGAAAGAAATTGATCCCATTTACAATAGCATCAAAAACAATAAAATACTTAGGAATAAATTTACCTAAGGAGGTGAAAGATCTCTACTCTGAAATCTACAAGACACTGATGAAAGAAATTAAAGAAGATAATAATAAATGGAAACATATCCCATATTCATGAAATGAAAGAATTAATATTTTTAAAATGTCAGTACTACCAAAAGACATCTGTAGATTTAATGCAATTCCTATCAAGATTTCAATGGCAGTTTTTACAGAAGTGGAAAAAATACTCCTAAAATTTATATGGAACCTCAGAAGATCCAAATAACAAAGAAATACTGAGAAAGAAGAGCAAAGCAGTTGGCATCACACTTTCTCATTTCAAGCTATACCATTAAGCTATCATCATCAAAAGAGTATTACACAAGCATAAAAACAGACAAATGAACCACTGGAACAGGATCAAGAGCTCAGAAATAAAACCAAGCACATATGGTCAACTAATACTTGACAAGGGAGCCAAGAATACTCAATGGAGGAGAAAAAACATCTCTTCAATAAATGCTGCAGGGATAATTGAATATTCATATGTAAAAATAAAACTGCACCACTATTTTACACCATTCACAAAAATTCAAAATGGATTAAGATTTAAATGTAAGAACTTAAACCATGAAACACTTAGAAGAAAAAATAGGAATAAAGCTCCTTGTCATGGTAATGATTTTTTTATATGACACCTAAAGCACAAGCAACAAAATTTTTAAAATAAACAGTTTGGACTACATCAAGCTAAAAACTTCTGGACAGCTTAAGAAACCATCCTCAAAATGAAAATACAACCTATGGAATGGGAAAAAAAATTACAAACCATCTATCTGACAAGGGGTTAAGATATATAAAGAACTCATACAACTCAATAGCATAAAAACAAATAACACAACTAAATATGCATTAAGGACCTGCATAGACATTTCTCAGAAGAAGATATATGAAAAGCCAACAGGTACATCAAAAGATGCTCAGCATCACTAGTCATTAAGAAAATGCACATTAAAACCACAAAGAGGTATCACCTCATGCCTGTTCAAATGGCCATCATCAAACGGACAAGAGATAACAAATACTGGCTTGAATGTGGAGGAAAGGGAACCCTTGTGTACCGTTAGTGGGATTGAAAATTCGTATGACCACTGTGGAAAACAGTATGGAGGATCCTAAAAAAAACTTAATAAAATTACCCTATGATCCAGCAGTTTTGCTACTGGGAATATATCCAAAGGAAATGAAAACACTAACCCAAAATGATATCTGCACCCACATGTTCATAGCAGCATTACTTACAATAGCTAAGACACAGAAACAACCTAAGTGTTCATAGATGGATGAGTGGATGAAGAAGTCGTGGTATATATTTACAGCACAGTATTATTCAGCCAGAAAAAAATGAGGAAATCCTACCATTTGCAACAACATGGATGGACCTTAATGGCATTATGGTAAGTAAAATAAATCAGAGAAAGACAACTACTGTATGATTTCAGTTACAGGTGGGATCAAAAAAGCCCAACAAACACACAAACAAGCAAAAACAGAGAATAAGAGATCAGACTTGTAGAAGTAGAGGGTGGGTGGGGGATTGAAAGAAGGTGGTCAAAAGGTACAAACTTCTGTAAGACAAGTAAGTGCTAGGGATGTAATGTACATCATGACAACTAGAGCTAACACTGCTGTCTAATATATAGGGAAGTTATTAAGAGAGTAAATCCTAATAGTTAACATCAAAGGAGAACTTTTCCACCTCTTTTTGTTTTTACTTTTTTTTTTCTTATCTATATAAGGAAATGGATGTTAGCTGAAGCAATTATGGTAATCCTTTCACAATATATGCAAGTCAAACACCACTCTGCTGCAACTCCTTAAACTTATACAATGATGTATGACAATTATTTCCCAGTAAAAGTGGAAAATAATTTTCTTGACAGTTAACCTGTAATTCAAAAGCCACTGTGAACAGGGCTATTGTTCTGAAGCCTGTTAAAGTCTAAGAGGGCCCTATTTGGCATTCTCACATAATTGATGAGATGTGAAATTACTTTGAACTAACCCTGGAGGCTATTCACTTATTCTTATTCATTCTTTTGAACAGCACACACAGAAAAACTTGACATTCTGATTGGGTGCCATTGCCTGTTGAACAGTACCTGCTTCCAGAAGAATCTATCCCTGTGTTTTATGTTGTTCACAAATAGCCATGTGGGTTCCTAAGACCTGGTCCTTCTATACTTGGGGAGAGTAATATTGTGGTCAGCTGAGCTGACCAAATGTTTTCATGTCATAGCTATCATTTTTCTTAGCTTCTGTTAAATCCATAGGGGAGTCATTTGGGGTATGGTTATTTAAACCAAATATATTAGTGAGTTAAAATCATGGTATATGAGCTATAAGCTGAAGGTCTATTGTTGAAAAATTCCTAGGACCTGGACACTCCTTTGTCCACACTAGCTGAATTCCCTGACACAGTTCATCTGCTTAACTAGAGTCTCTCACTTGCTCTCTCTATAAATATGTGCAAACATGCGTGTGCTTTTATACATATATGTATATATGCATATGTATGTATGTGTATGCATGTATATACATATAATCTTTCATCCCCTAATATTTTGAACACTGATTTCTTGTCATTTCTCCTAGTAATAGAGCTGATGCACACCATTTGAGGTAAAGCATTTTTTAACCTGTTACTTCATTACATATGTAGCCAGCATGTCTCCATAAAGAATGTAAAGCATTTAAAGATTTCCACTTTAGCTGGCAGTAAACATATCTCAGCAAGCCCTGTCCTATTCAACATTGTTGTCCATGAAGTAGATGAAGACCCTAAGGGCAGGCCCATCAAGTTTGCAGATGACACTAAACTGAAGGAGGACAAACTAAGATGAATGACAGACACAGCATTTAGAAAACATTGTGACAGGCGAGGGAAATGAAATGAATCTAACAAGATGAAATACAATACGGATAAACACCAAGTTTTACACTTCCAAACAACTAACCACACAAGACACAATAGGGCTTAATGAGGTTTTAGTCTTCATTAACCTCATAAAGGTCAACACTATGACATAACCAAAGTAAGTAAGGAAGTAAATATTGAAATCAGGCTGCATTTATAAAAGTACAGTACTTAAAACAAGGTGACCATGAGTCTCACTTCATTTTGTGTTGGTCAGACCATTACTGAGGAATTATATTCAGCTCTCTAATTCAGCTATCTCATTTGAGAAATGGAGATAAAAATTTCTATTCCACTGAATAATCAGTATTAAATGTGACAATGCATATAAAAGAGTTGGCACAATGTGACATGAAATAAATGTTAAATTGATGGTAGATGATGACAACAATTATTGGAAATACTCAAAACTGTTGAAGAAGGTGGCAGTAAATGAAGGGATGGAAAAAGGTATTCCATGCAAATGGAAATCAAAAGAAAGCTGGAGTAGCAATACTCATATCAGACAAAATAGACTGTAAAATAAGGACTGTTACAAGAGACAAAGAAGGATACTACATAATGACCAAGGGATCAATCCAAGAAAAAGATAAAACAATTGTGAATATATGTGCACCCAACATAGGAGCACCTCAATATATATAAGGCAAATGTTTACAGACATAAATGGATAATTGACAGTAACACAATAATAGTGAGGGACTTTAACATCCCACTTGCATCAATGGACAGGTCACCCAGACAGAAAATCAATAAGGGAACACAGGCCTTAAATGACACATTAGAACAGGTGGACTTAATTTGTAGAACATTCCATCTGAGAGCAGCAGGATACAATTTCCTCTCAAGTGCACATGGAACGTTCTCCAGGATAGATCACATCTTGGGCCACAAATTAAGCCTCGGTAAAATTTAAGAAATTTGACATCACGTCAAGCATCTTTTCTGACCATGATGCTATGAGATTAGAAATCAAATACAGGAAAAATACTGTAAAAAGCACAAACACACGGAGGCTAAAAAATACGTTACGAAGCAACCAATGGATCACTGAAGAAATCAAAGAGGAAATCAAAAAATACCTAGAGAAAAATGACAATGAAAACACGACGATCCAAAACCTATAGGACACAACAAAAACAGATCTAAGAGGGAAGTTTATAGCAACACAATCTTACCTCAGGAAACAAGAAAAATCTCAAACAACCTACCCTTACACCTAAAGCAAGTACAGAAAGAAGAACAAACGAAAGTGAAAGTTAGTAGAAGCAAAGAACTCATAAGATCAGAGAAGAAATTAATGAAATAGAGGTGAAGAAAACATTGGAAAAGATCAATGAAAATAAAAGCTGGCTCTTGGAAAAGATAAACAAAATTGATAAACCTTTAGCAAGACTCATCAAGAAAAAGAGGGAAAGTGCTCAAATCAATAGAATTAGAAATGAAAAAGGAGAAGTTAAAACTGACATCACAGAAATACAAATGATCATAAGAGAGTCCACAAGCAACTATATGCCAATAAATGGACAACCTGGAAGAAATGGACAAATTCTTAGAAAGGTACAATCTCCCAAGTGTGAACCAGGAAGAGATAGAAAATATGAACAGACCAACCACAAGCACTGAACTTGAAACTGTGATTAAAGAATTCCCAACAAACAAAAAAAAAAAAACAGATGTATTCACAGACAGATTCTATCAAACATTTAGGGGAGAATTAACACCTGTCCTTCTGAAACTCTACCATAAATTTGCAGAGGAAGGAATACCCCCAAGCTCATTCTATGAGGCCAGTATCACTCTGATACCAAAACCAGACAAAGATACCACAAAAAGGAAAATTACAGGCCAATATCACTGATGAACATAAATGCAAAAATACTCAATGAAGTACTAGCCAGCCAAATCCAACAATACATTAAAAGGGTCATACACTATGATCAAGTGGTATTTGTCCCAGGGATGCAAGGATTCTTCAATATCTACAAATCAATCAGTATGAAACACCACATCAACAAACTGAAGAAAAAAAACCATATGATCATCTCAATAGATGCAGAAAACACTTTTGACAAAATTTTATACTATTTATGATAAAAAAAAAAATCTCCCCAGAAAGTGGTCGTAGAGGGAACTTTCCTCAACATAATAAAGGCCATATATGGCAACCCACAGCTGACATCATTCTCAATGGTGAAAAGCGGAAAGCATTTCCTCTAAGATCAGGAACAAGACAAGGATGTCCACTCTCACCACTTTTATTCAATATAGTTTTGGAAGTCCTAGCCATGCAATTAGAGATGAAAAAGAAAGAGAAAAATCCATAATGGAAAAGATGTAAAACTGTCATTGTTTGCAGATGACATCATACTATACATAGAAAATTCTAAAGGCACTACCATAAACTACTAGAGCTCATCAATCAATTTGGTAAAGTTGCAGAATAGAAAATTAATACACAGAAATCTCTTGTATTTCTATACACTAACAACAGAAATTCAGAAAGACAAATTAAGGAAACAATTCCATTTACCACTGCATCTAAAATTATTAACTACCTAGGAATAAACCGACCTAAGGAGGCAAAAACTTGCACTCTGAAAACTATAAGATGCTGATGAAAGAAACAGAAAGTGATACAAACAGATGAAAAGATATACCATGTTCTTGGATTGGAAGAATCAATATTGTGAAAATGACTATACTACCCAAGGTGATCTAGAGATTCAGTGCAATCCCTATAAAATTACCAATGGCATTTTTCATGGAACCAGAACAAAAACTTTTAAAATTTGTATGAAAACACAAAAAGACCCTGAATAGCCAAAGCAATCCTACGAAAAACAGAGCTGGAGGAAATCAGGCTCCCTGACTTCAGACTATAGTACAAAGCTACAGTAAACAGTATGGTAGTGGCACAAAAAGAGAAATATAGATTAAGGAAACAGCATAGGAAGCCCAGAAATAAACCCATGCACCTATGGTCAGTTAATCTACAATAAAGGCGGCAAGAATATACAATGGAGAAAAGACAGTCTCTTCAATAAGTGGTGCTGGGAAAACTGGACAGCTACATGTAAAAGAATGAAATTAGAACATTCTCTCATACCTTTCACAAAAATAAACTCAAAATGGATTAAAGACCTAAGTGTAAAGCTGGACACTATAAAACTCTTAGAGGAAAACATAGGCAGAACGCTCTGTGACATAAATTGCAACAATATCTTTTAGGATCTACCTCCTAGAGTAATGAAAATAAAAACAAAAATAAACAAATGGAACCTAGTTAAACTTAAAAGCTTTTGCACAGCAAAGGAAACCATAAACAAGACGAAAAGACAACCTACAGAATGGGAGAAATTATTTGCAAACAAGGTGACTGACAAGGGATTTATCTCCAAAATATACAAACAGCTCATGCAGCTCTATGTGAAAAACAAACAAATAAACAACAACCCAATCAAAAAATGGGCAAAAGATCTAAATGGACATTTCTCCAAAGAAGACATACAGATGGCCAAAAAGCCATGAAAAGATGCTCAACATCACTAATTATCAGAGAAATGCAAATCAAATCCACAATGAGGTATCACCACACACTGGTCAGAATGGCCATCATCAAAAAGTCTACAAACAATAAATGCTAGAGAGTGTGTGGAGAAAGGGGAACCCTCCTACACTGTTGGTGGGAATGTAACTTGGTACAACCACCATGGAGAACACTGTGAAGGTTCCTTACAAAACTAAAAATGGAACTACCATACGATCCAGCAATCCCACTCCTGGGCATATATCTGGAGAAAACCATACTTCAAAAAGATACATGCACCCCAATATTCATCGCAGCACTATTTACAATAGCCAAGACATGGAAGCAACCTAAATGTCCATCAGTGGAGGAATGGATAAAGATGTGGTACATATATACAATGCAATATTACTCAGCCATAAAAAACGAATGAGATAATGCCATTTGCAGCAACACAGATGGACCTAGAGATTATCGTACGAAGTGAAGTGAGACAGAGAAAGATATTATATCACTTATGTATGAAATCTAAAAAATGATTAAATGAACTTATTTACAAAATAGAAATAGACCCACAGACATAGAAAGCCAATTTATGGTTACAAAAGGGGAAATGGGGGGATGAAGTAGGAGTTAGGGATTAAAATAGAAACATTACTATATATAAAATAGATAACCAACAAGGACCTATTGTATAGCACAGGGAACTATACTCAATATCTTGTAATAACCTATAATGGAAGAAAATGTAAAAAAGAAAAAGAAAATATATATCTACATGTATGTATAACAATCACTTCGCTGTACAGCTAAAAATAACACTTTGTAAATCAAGTATATTTCAATAAAAATTTTTAAAAATAAGATATTTAAAAATAAAAACAATTAAAAATTTATAAAAGAAAGTGGCCACAACAACAGTGAGAAGATTCAAAACTATGGGGAATGGTCAAAAAATTAAAGATGTTTAATCTAGAGATGAGATGATTCAGAGGAGACGCAAGAGCTCTCTTCTAAGAACAAAGAGTAAAAATGTGATCGAAGGGATGGGGAGTTCTATGATTACCAAGGGTGTAAACAAGGATCAATGAAGATGGGCAAGAAAAAGTGCAATTTTTAACATTCAGAAAGATACAGAGTTGCGTAATTAGAATACCTTCCATGGTGGTGAGTTCTTCAAGACCGGAGAGCTTTAAGCACAGGCTTGATGACTTTTGAATATGGTTGCTCTAGACTAATCAAGTATAGGTCAGAAAGTTTGGTTATGTGTCCTCTAAGGTGTATTCTGGCCCTGAGATTCTCTGGTTTTGTAAATATTCAGCAAAGCAGTTATAACCATAAAAGGTGGCCACATGTCTCACCTTAAATTTTTAGCTCTTCATTGTCTGAGATGAGAAGTTACCGTGAGCAACAGACATATAAATGAGAAACACTGCAAAACAGTCTGTCTTAACGTTTGAGTGCCGTTGACCTTCAATCCCTTCTGAGTGTTCAGGGCCATTATTCCAGAAATTGTACTCTGCCTATAATTTGGGGAGCTGCCTCAAGGTGGGAAGTGACACCTTATTGTAGCTCCTTATAATAAACAACCTAAAAACTATCTTGTAGAAGAAAAATTATTTTGAAACCAGAATATCTGGTGGTGGTGCTTAGAGAATTGCTACCTCTGTGTTACTAGGTAAGTCTTTTAGCCTCTCTGGGCCTCAGTTAATTCTTCTGTAAAAAGGGTATAGTCAGACTTCCTCCCAGAGTTGAGCCAGAAATAAAATTAGATGAATGCATTTGAATGTATTAGGTTGTTCATTGTGAACTGGGAAAAGTACAGGAGCATGATTTTCCACTCAAATGAGTGCTTGACTGTTTATGCATTTTTAGCTGCTGAGTTATAATGTTACTTAGAAATATGATTTTTAAGAAACATTTAGAAGAAAAGTTTGAAAGAACATATTGACTTCCCTCTGCAACTTAGAAATGTCTCCATGTTTACCTGGGCTGCCCTGCAGGCAAGGTCAGGGAAAGGCAGGGTGTGTATATATGAGTATACATGTGTGCATCTGTTTCGAGCAAAATGGGAGGTGGCTAGGGGAGCACTCTGACTAGAAATCTTTCCTATGTGCTCTGTAAAGTGTTTATAAAATTTGGTTTCCATAGTGCAGCTTATTGTTTCCCTAATGATGAAACCTCCTTAATCTCATTTCTAAACAGGATGGGAAGATATTCTGCCGGCGGACAGCTTGTGATTGCCAGAATCCAAGCGTTGACCTTTTCTGTTGCCCAGAGTGTGACACCAGGGTCACAAGTCAATGTTTAGATCAAAATGGACACAAGCTCTATCGTAGTGGAGACAACTGGACTCACAGTTGCCAGCAGTGCCGGTGTCTGGTATGTTGGCTTCCTTTAGAGTGTGTTATCCTATATATTCTGGAGGGGTTTACAAGCTCAGTTGTCTGTGGGATTTAGTTTCCTGTGATTTGTGATCCTGTGCAGGGAGTTGTGGGTCCTGTGGCTAATTACAGGGCATATGTTCTTCCAGAAGACATTAGTATTCTACTATTTAAAACACCATGTAAGACAGAAAGGACATTTATAGCACAGATTTGGTCTAAGTTAGTTTACAATTGCTACTTTTTAGCCACTCCAGATCAATAAAATTCCCCACATGATAGAAGGCTTTCAAAGCCTTGATGGGGACTTATAGTTCTTACAGAGTCAAATCTTTCATTTCTTGGGACATTACCATTAAAGCTTTCAATATCAGAGATAGCAGAACATAGTAGAAATATCAAGGATTGATATTGATTCTAGGTCATAGAGACAGTCCTGGTTCTCCCACATGCAAGATGCGTGTAATTAACTTGGGCAAGTCCTAACATTTTACTTGATCATTCTTTCCTTCAGTGTGCACAAGTGGATGGGCACCTATTTTGCAGGGCTGTTGTGAAGATCAGTGATGTGAAAGGCAAGTGTAGTACTTGACACATAGAAGGTACTTAGTGAACAGTAGTTACTATTGTTCATATTTCCTAGATTGAAAAATTTGTTTTACAGTGCTAAACATTAATGTAGAAAAATGAAGGTTATTTTGTATCTTAATATGGGGATACTAATGATATAATCAGGTTAGAGAAAGTCCAGAGGAAAACCTTAATTTCTGGACCTGGTTCTTTCTGTTTCAAATTATATAACACAAAGATTTCTAATGTTGCAAAGACTGTTAAGACACATTATCATAGTGAATATGATGTTCCATCTCTGAGGTAATTATAGCCAGTGGAGCTAAGTCATAACTAAGTCAACTTGTAATGGAAACTGTTAGCTGTGTTCCATAATTTAACATTTGCTAAAATTAATGATTCAGTCTATGGATACTGTATAAAGACAGGCATTTAGAAAAACTGTGCTGTAAATTTCTATTGGATTTTCTAAAGTCACCTGGCAAATGTGCAGATAATCTTAATAGAAACAAATCCTTCTTAATCACTCCTAATACTGAGGAGTATAACTCAGATATATTCAAATCATAGCCATTCTTACATCTCCCATTCAAGAACAGGCAAACACAACACAACTATAGAATTAGGTTCCACATCAGCCTGGAAAATTACATTTCTCTTTGAAGAAGCCAATCATCAGGCACTCAGAAAAACTGGTATTAATTTTAGACATGATATTTTCATAGAATTTCAAAAGAGTATCCTCTCTCATCCCCAGACCCTAAGGTTATTATTTCCTGGGAGAACCGAAGCTGCTGAATATAACTTAATAACGACTTGAGAATAAAGTGGCTTATATTTAATAAATATCAATAGTTTGCATGTGCCAGACTCTGGATGATATAACAGTGAGCATGACAGACACGGTCTATCATGAAGCTGACTAAAGGCCATAGTCTTGTGAAGCTGACTGAATAATTAGGCATGCGTTTGCATAAATTATAATGAGTGTCATGATAAGGGAAGAGGCTACATAGGTAGTAGTCTGTACTATGTGCAGCTCAGTGGAGCCACCGTGGCCACATCCTGGAACACTTGGAGGCTCTGTCTGAACTGTAACACCTTACACACATTTGTGATGTGTCACTAGCCAGACATTACATTCAAAACCATTATGAAATTGTTCTCCTGATATTGCCCAACCTCAATTTTAAATCCAATATAAGCAACTCAGTGCATGTTGTTATTGAAATAGTACAGTGGTTTAAGTTCCTCTTTGACCTTAAGGGAAAGAGATTTCTCTTTACACACTAGCTCAGTACCTTATCATCTATTTGTTCATTTGTTTAGCATTCATTGACCAGAACTGTGCTAAGCATGGGGGGATAAAGGAACAAGCCCAAAACCTGAAAGCTCAAAATGTAATCTGGAATTGTATTGATAATTATGATAAGTCTCACGATAAAAATAATTATGGGTTGCCATTGGCACGCAGAGATGGGACCGAACTCTTTCCGTGGCTACAGTATAGACAGTCAGCAAAAGCACTCTGGAGGAGGTGATGTCTGTATTTGTTCTTCAAGGAGGAAACACATCATACCCATAATGATGCAAAGTAGCAACAGTCAGTGAGGACAGTGATGGAGATTCCTGAGAATTTCCCCCTCTGGGACTTTGGCAACAGGATTGTGCATAAGGTCAATGATGAAGTATTTTGGCTTTCTCTCCACAGGAAGGAGAGGTAGATTGCTGGCCGCTCACTTGCCCCAATTTGAGCTGTGAGTACACAACCATCTTGGAAGGGGAATGTTGTCCCCGCTGTGTCAGTGACCCCTGCCTGGCTGATAACATCGCCTATGACATCAGAAAAACTTGCCTGGACAGCTATGGCCTTTCTAGGCTTAGTGGCTCAGTGTGGACAATGACTGGATCTCCCTGCACAACCTGCAAATGCAAGGTAATTGGGTGTCCTGAGGATAACCAGGCCTTGAACAATTGCCAGAGAACACCTGCAGGAGGTCCACTCCTGATGTTTCTGAAGGCACAGGTTCCAAGGGGCATGGTGGAAACACAGGCAGGCATTTGCTTCTCCCCAGAGGTTAATCTGTCTGAATGGATTGTAGCTGTACCGTGTATTAAGGCAAATTCCAAATGATAACCATGGAATAAAATAGTCCTCTCTTTTGCCTTTTAAAATACAGGATTTAAACAATTGCACTAGGCCCAATTATGGCTGATTTAAGCTATTTTGACCTGCATATTAAAAAGTAAAAAAAAAAAATCTTTTTCATCCTGGAAATTTTTATAAGCTCTTTCATGAAACTGCCAATGTTAGAAGAAAGTGTTCTATAAATCTATGAAGTTTTTTGCTTTGTTTAACTATCACAGTACCTAATGCAGGGACTTGAAACTCTTGCTGCACGATTTAATTAATTGTGATTATTTGCCTATCTTTTTGGAGGAGTTACCATGAGGCATCCTCATATGTCATTAAAATTAACAACTGACCCCTTCCTACCTTCAAAGCTTATGAAGAGCTATGACTGTAGTCAACTTGAAGCAAGGGTTAGGCAGGGTCAAATTTCTGCCGAAACATCTGCTTAAGATTCCCATGATTAAGCATGTTAAAAATATTAGTGCCTGGGCTTCCCTGGTGGCACAGTGGTTGAGAGTCCTCCTGCCGATACAGGGGACACGGGTTCGTGCCTGTCCAGGAAGATCCCACATGCCGCGGAGCGGCTAGGCCTGTAAGCCAGGGCCGCTGAGCCTGCGCGTCCGGAGCCTGTGCTCCGCAAGGGGAGAGGCCACAACAGTGAGAGGCCCGCGTACTGCAAAATAAATAAATATTTAAAAAAAAAAAATATATATATATATATATATATATATATTAGTCTATTCAAGTCTATCAAATCCTGGCTCAGCTTCAGGCATCAGTGGAAGGATCCCAACTTGTCTTTTTATGCTGTTAAATGTGGATTCTTTTCTCCTTCCTGAAAAGTACCATCTTAAAATGCAGCCCAATACATAAAGGACATCAAGCTTCATATAGCAAGAGTCATGGTCCCATTGTACCTTCAGCCCCATCAAACACAATGACCAGGAGATGTGGAGACCTATGTTATTTAGTATTATTTTTCTGAGCTTAGGTTTGAGATTCATTTAGGAGGATTATAAAGGTATATTTACATTAATACATGTAATTGATTTTTCATGAATTCCCAAAAATTGATATGTACCATCCCCTTCACAGTCACCATGAGATAGTCTATATTTACCCCTAACATGCCCACCTTTCTGTAAGCCATTTTGGAGTTATTTTCAGACTCTTTTGGTACTTTTGACTAGTATTATTAATGGCAATTTATCTTTCAGGGGGTTATTTTTGGAAAGAATCTCATTTAGAGTAAGTCCAGTGAATAAGTTGTGTAAACAGACAACTTGGAAATACAGAGGAGTCTCAAACAAACCTGGTCTGAGCTCAGACAGGGGTGTATGAAGTTGCACTGCCAGCAGTAGCCAACAAGAGGGACCCTGAAGGGTCTCATAAATCTTTGGCATTTTTCTAGTAATTTTTTTATAGCATTCATGGAGTTGGTCTCAACATGTAGATGGTCATTTTGAATATAAAGGTGGACACTACATATTGATTTATAGTCTATGTCTCATTGGCTAATGCTTGTGTCTTGATGCACAGAATGGAAGTGTCTGCTGTTCTGTGGATTTGGAGTGTCTTCATAATAATTGAAGTATTTAAAATGGACTCATCATCGCGGGAGAAAAATGGACAAAATAACCATCCAACATGATGAAGAACAGGAGTTGGTGTTTTTAGTTTTTTGTTTTTAACTACAGACAATTACCAAAGTTTCCACTGAAGGAAGGTGTTTGGGGGTTTACCTTTTGGACCTACCACGTTGCTCATTCTTGCTAACCTAGTCTAGGTGACCTACGGCACAGTGCATTTAAGTCTATGGTGGTTTAAAAAAAAAAAACAGTTTCCCATGTTGTAAATCACGTTTCCCTTATCAGATCATTTGCAGACACATTTAAATGATCTCATGGTAAATGTTGATGTATTTTTTTGTTTATTTTGTGTACTAACATAATAGAGGCTCGGCTCCTTTTGTTTATTTTTTCTGGATTTTTGGATCAAATTCTACAAATAAAGTTGCCTGTTGTGATTTTTGTCCCATCCACTGAATACTTAGTATTGAGATTCCTGTGAAATGTATTAATATGTGTATGTAGAGCCTAACTGCATCTTACTTACATTTCAAACTGTTGAACCACACCTAGATACCCACTCGTTCAGCTTAAGCAAGCTGAAAGCAATTATGATATGTTAAAGAGGGGACCACAAACATAAATAATTATTTGAAAAAGAACTTTCTCCTCCCTCTTACAAACAAAATGAAACAAAACCTTAAGCCACAATTTAGAAACAGCAATGCTTGCAGACTTTTCTGGCATTGAAAGAGAAAGTATCCTTGCATCGGTTTTATATAGTATTTGATAACTTACTTACAAGGGACTTCCATGCTTTTTAATACAAGTTGTCACTATAGGAGAGGTGCATGGTGTTATTCCTACATTATATAAGAGTAAATTAATGTATCCCAGTCCACTAATTTGTTCAGATCTAGTTGATTTATAACACATTGGGATTGATAACCAGGTCTCCTGATGCCTGTCCAATGATATTTTCTACTAAATCATGCCACATCACATATGGTAGAGGACATGCTTTTAAGAAGCTGTTTGTATGGTCAACAGTGAATGTTTTCATTTGAGCCACTACCATATTTTTAAGCGATGGCAGTTATCAAGTTACATAAAATGAATTAAATGTGCAAATGACATTATATCTGAGCTGAGAATTAAAACAGTTGTAGTTTTCAAGTGAACCACACCTTAGTGGTTTGTAATACTTAAGTCTCCTGAATTCATCATTGTTCTGAATCAAGTTGGTTCATGAAATTTTGTTCACAAAATAAAGACAAAGACCTAAGTTGTTAAGTCAGTCATGCTAGATATATTTTAAATCCCAAATATTAATAGAATTAATAATTAAAAATTACAAGTTAAGATTACCTATTTATTGATATTTGTCAGTATTTTTGTGAAGATAAAATTAACTACAATTCACTACATGAGATCAATTTCACGTGCTAAATTATGATATAGCAGTTAAAACTATATTTGACAACTACTGCTATAGTATGGTAAATTAGAACACGTCTCCATTTTAATTCTTTAAGTGTAATCTTGGAACAGAGATTTTGAAAATGATTATTTAGAAAATATTTATGGCACCTCCATTAAAAAATACCTGTCAGTTTTCAATGGAAAAACAAAGACATTTATAAGAATCATTTGTGGCTGTATAAGTGAGGGGTTGGCAAACTATGGTCCCTTGAGTCAAATCCGGACATCTGCCTATTTCATTGGAACACAGCCATGCACGTTCATTTATATATTCTCTACTGCTGAAGAAAGTGGCAGAACTGAGTAGTTCCAACAAAGACGCAAAACCAAAAATATCACCATCTTACCTCTACAAAAACGTTTGCCAACGTCTGGTGTAAGTGATGACTGAACACTGGTGTGTATTTTAGAATGTGTGTTTCCATTTTTTTCCAAGGAATTTCCAGAATTTAACAGTTTTCATTGAATCTGTATATATTCATACTTTGTTGCAGAGCCATTAGCATTGATGGCTCATCCTAAAATACTGGTGTTTCACAACTACAAACGTAAGACTCAGTATTTTCTTCATTTCATTTCAGTTAAATTTAATCTGTGCTAACATGATGATAAAATGTTATGGATATTTAGTAACACAATTTAAAGTACTGCCAGCTCCTATCTATATGGGGGTTTTACTTCCTGTAAAATAATTGATGACAGTTTCTTATTAAAAACTTGAGTACTTTATTCATAAAGTACTGTGCTGAGCTGGGGAAATAAAAAGATGAACAAAATTGTTTTTACTTTAAAGATCACCATTATGTGGGCCTTTAGAAGGTGCTGACAATCTTTGAATCCATTAGGGGATCATATTGAAATAAATTACTGCCTGAAATATCTTCTCCAGCCAGAAACTGAAAAGTTATTTTTAAAAGTGTGGTAAACCTCCTGATAGAATGTGCTTAAGTCTCATGCTGTGATTTACAGTGTGAAATGGCTATCCACTTACTGAACAAAAGAAGTGTTTGACAAACATACCTCCTTACAGATCATAACCATTGTCTTCAAGTGTAACATACACATTGGTAAGAAACAATGATAAATACATAAGCAATTATGTAGCTACCCTCTGATTTTCAATAGTGTAAAAGCACTGTGATTCAAGAGAGTAGAATATGAAGGGAGATGAAAGTCCTATATATTAACAAGACACATCAATTAAACATAAATTTTGCCTCATTTCCTTCTAGGTTGCATATGAAATATATATATACATATATATGTTATATATAGGTACCATATCTATAATCTATATATATTTATATGCAACTGATAATGCATATATATTAATATGTGTTCATATGCTATGTGTATGTTTGTTTATTTAGTCTCAGAGCTTCCCCTCCTCTGAGCTTTCTAGTTCTACACTGATGTTACTGTTACATTTTCCTTGAATTATGCAATAGGCTAGAATACATACAATCTTCATTTTCTAGCATCCAGCATAGTGCCTTGCATAGGGTAGGTTTTCCATTAATTATTTTAAAAATTAAATTCATAATCTTTTATAGTATCAATAAGTTATCATGGGGTGGTGGAAACAACTCACTTTAGTGGCTTTCAAATGTTCTTAAGCAATAAGACCTGTTTAAAAATAAAATTTATTCAGTGCTTTACTATAAAAATCAGATAAAAGCAGAATTTTTCTGCTTGGAGCAAGCGTTGGAGAACTGGAATACCTTCACATATCCCACCACAACTCACAGACATCAAGAGAGCACAGCTTAAAAGCCACTGACCAACCCATCACCTTCCCTTCTGCAAATGAAACCAACACTCAGATGTTAGGTGAATTGCCCATAGTTCATAATTAATTTGTTATGGACCTAGAACTACCACCCAATCCACCCTGGTTTTCCCTCTGCCATCCTGGTAATGATTTGAAATGTTTTTTCACATTTCAATTTCAAGTGAGCTTTACTCCTTCTAAATGGATGACATTAAAAGATAATCATGAGTTCAGGCCAAGATAGTGGAGTAGGAAGACCCTGAGCTCATCGGCTCTCATAAGCAAAAGTATAATTATTTGCAGAGCAATTATTGATGAGAAAGACCAGAATCTAGTAGAAAAGATCTCCTGCAACTAAAGATATAAAGAAGGAGAGAGATGAGTAGAAGGGGTGGAGCTGTGGTATAGTCAAGACCCATACCCCCAGGTGAGTGACCCACAGATGGGAGAATAATTACAATTGCAGAGGTTCTCCCCTAGGAGGAATGCGTCTGAGCCCTACATCAGGCTCTGCAGCCTGAAGGTCTTGTACCGGGAAGAGGAGCCCCCAGAACATTTGGCTTTGAAGGCCATCAGGGCTTACTTTCAGAAGACCCAGAGGGCTGTGGGAAATAGAGACTCCACTCTTAAAGGAGGCACACAAAATCTCACATGGTCCAGGATGCGAGGCAGAGGCATTGATTTAAGAGGAGCTTGGGTCAGATCTACCTGCTGATCTTGGAGTGTCTCCTAGAGAGTCAGGAGGCAACTGGAACTCACTCTAGGCATGTAGACATGGGCAGCAGCCATTTATTGGAGATTGTTCTACTGCATGGAAACAGATGCTGGCAAGTGCCATTTAGGAATACTCCCTCTAGCTTATTAGCACTAGGACCTTGTCCTGTCTGCCAGCCTGTAGGCACAAGTACTAGGATGCCTCAGGCCAAGCAACTAGCCAGGTGGGGACAAAGCCCCACCCACCGGCAGGCAGGTTGCCTTAAGACCTCCTGAGCCCAAGCCATCCCAGGACTTGACCCTGTCAACAAAAGGGACCCAGCCCCAAATACCAGTGTTAACAGGCGCAAGCCCAGGAACCCCTAGGGCTCTGCAGCCAGAGATCCTAGGACCCAACTCTGCCCACCAGTGAGCAGGCATCAGCCCTAGGACCCCCAGGGCCCCAGACCCACCCACCAGCAGGCTGACACACCAGCTCCAGGACCCCCAGGGTCCCCTATAATTGGAGACTCTGAGACTCAGCTCCACCCAACCAATGGGCAGACACCAGCCCTGGGACCACCACAGCCTCATGGTCTACAGTGGCAGGATCCAGCCCACCTACCAACAGGCCAGCACCAGTCTTAGGAACCTCTCGGCCCTGGTCCCACCCACCAGCAGACCAGCACCAGTTCTGAGACATCTTGGGCCTCTCAGCCAGCTGCCATGGGATCCCACCCCACCCATCAGTGGGCCAACATGAACTTTGGGACACTCTGGACCCCGAAGCCAGCTGTGTTAGCACCTGGCCCTGCTCACCAGTGGGCCAACACCAGCTTCAGGACACCCAGCACCCTGCACCCATAAGTGGATTCTTCGAAGCCTGAAACCTTCCCACCAGCAGGTGGACATGAGCCCTAGGATCACTGCAGCCCCATAGCCTGCCTTGTCAAGACACAGCCAATACACCATAAGGCCTGCATCAGCCCCAGGACACCAAGCGTTCTGGCCCTGCCCATCAGTAGGCCAACACCAACTCTGAGATACCTTGATTTTCTCAGCCAACTGCTCTGGGATCCAGCGCCACTCACTAGTGGGCCAGCACTAGCTTTGGGACACCTGGGAAATTGCAGCCAACCATGTCAGGAAATAACCCCACCCCCCCAGCAGGCCAACACTAGACCCTGGAATCCTAGCCCCACAACCACCCAGCCCCAGAAACTGGCTCTGCCCACCAGTGAGCCAGCAGTAGCCAGGGTTTATCAGCCACCCAGCCCTGCCAACCAGTGACAGCAGCTTCTGCACAAGGCAAGGCCTGGTAACCAACTGGACCAGAGGCCAGTCATGCCTGCAAGACCACCCAACTAGTCAACCCACCACAAGAGAAAGACACACACAACCCACATAGAGAGCACACCTAGAGCATATTAGCTCTGGTGACCAGAGGGAAGTGTGTTGCTGGGATGCATAGGACATCTCCTACACAAGGATACTTCTCCAAGATTTGGAAACATAACCAACCTACCAGATACATAGACATAAACACAGAGAATAAGGCAAAAAAAAAAAGGTGAGAGGAACACATTCCAAATGAAGGAATGAGATAAAACCCCAGAAGAAGAACTAAGAGAAATGGAGACAGGCAATCAACCCAATAAAGGGTTCAAGGTAATGATTGTAAAGATGATCAAAGAACTTGGGAGAAAATGGATGAACAAAGTGAGATGTCTAACAAAGAAAAGATATAAAAAAGAACCAGAGCTGAAGAATACAATAACTGAAATAAAAAATGCACTTGAAGGAATGAAGAGTAGATTAGAAGATACAGAAGAACGGATCACTGAGCTGTAAGACAGAGTAATGTAAATCACTGAACCTGACCAGAAAAAAAAAAGAATAAAAAGAAATGAGAACATTTTAAGAGACCTCTGTGACAACATCAAGCATGCTAACATTTGCATTATAGAGGTCTCAGAAAGAGAAGAGAGAGGAAAGGGGTAGATAACATATTTGAAGGCACTGTAGCTGAGAACTTTCCTAACCTGGGAAAGCAAACAGACATCTAGGTCCAAGAAGCACAGCAAGTTCCAAATAGGATCAACCAAAAAAGTGCCACCCCAAGACACATTGTAATTCAAATGGCAAAAATTAAAGAGAGAATATTAAAAGCAACAAGGGAAAAGTAACAAGTTACACATAAGGGAACTCCCATCAGGCTATCAGCTGACTTTTCAGCAGAAACCCTGCAGGCCAAAAGCCAGTGGCATGATATATTTAAAGTGATGAAAAGGAAAATCTACAATGAAGAATACTCTACCCAGCAAGGCTTTTATTCATATTTCTTGGAGAGATCAAAAGTTTTACAGACAAAAATGTGATCAAGACAGCAGAATAGTAGGACATGAAGTTCACCTCCTCCCACAAATACATCAAAAATACATCTACACGTGGAATGATCCTCACAGAATATCTACTGAATGCTGGCAGGAGACCTCAGACTGCTGAAAGGGCAAGAAAATCTCCACATAACCAGGTATGACAAAAGAAAAAAAAAGTGAGAAAGAAATCAGGATGGGACCTGTGCCCCTGGGAGAGAGCTGTGAAAGAGGAAAGGTTCCTGCACCCTGGGAAGCCTGCTCACCAGCAGGGAGATTGTCTGGGAAAGAAGAAGAGCTTCAGAGCCTCAGAGAAGAACACAGCAGCCAGAGTGGAGGGAGGACTGCACAGATGGTCAGTGCTGCCACCCCGCACTCCCCAGCTTGAGACACTCATTCACGAGTATGGGTGGGGGCTGGGTGCTGGAACTCAGGCTTTGGAGATCAGACCCAGGGAGAAGACTGGAGTTGACTATACAGAAATGGCCTGTGAGGGCTGGAATCTGGTATGACTGCAACTGAGGGTGTACACAGAGGAAGCCCAGGTTGCCTTAGAGACCGGTGCCATTGCTTGAGGGGTGCATGGCGGGGCAGGACCTGTCATTGTAGCCTTTTTCCATATGTGCATGCTCACAGAGGTCAGGACACCTCCTGCACAGGCTGGAGGGGCGATCATGAACAGTCACTGCCCACCTGGATTCCAGGAGTAGATTTTACACTTGTCAACATATATGCATTTTGTCAACATATATGCACACGATATGGGAGCACCCAAATACATAAAACAAATACTAACAGACATAAAGGGAGAAAGGAATACGATAATAGTGGGAGACTTTAACACCCCATTCACATCAATGGACAGATCTTCTAGACAGAAAATCAATCAGGCAACAGAGATCCTAAATAATACAATAGAACAGTTAGATTTAATTGATATTTTCAGGACATTACATCCAAAAATATCCAGAATACACATTCTTTTCAAGTGCACATGAAACATTCTCTAGGACAGACTACATACTAAGGCACAAAACAAGCCTCAACAAATTTAAGACTATAGAAATTATCTCAAGCATCTTTTCTGACCATAACAGCATGAAACTAGAAATTAACCACAGAAAAAGAAAGGAGAAAAAAACAACTACATGGAGACTAAACAACAGGCTACTAAAAAACCAGTGGGTCAACACTGAAGTCAAAGAGGAAATTAAAAAATACCTTGAGACAAATGAAAATGAAAACACAACAACACAAACTCTATGGGATGCAGCAAAAGCAGTTCTTGGAAGTTCAGATACAGGCCTTACTCAAAAAACAAGAAAAAATCTCAAATAAACAACCTAACCTACCACTTAAAAGAATTAGAAAAAGAAGAACAAACAAAACCTAAAGTCAGCAGAAGGAGGAAATAAAGATCAGAGAGGAAATAAATACAATACAGATTTAAAAAATGATAGAAAAAAAATCAATAAAAGACCTGGTTCTTTGAAAGGATAAACAAGATTGACAAAAACCTCCGGCCAGGATCAACAAGAAGAAAACAGAGAGAACCTAAGTAAACAAGTAAGATATGAAAAAGGAGAAATAACAACTGATACTGCAGAAATACAAAAAAACCTAAGGGAATACCATGAACAATTATATGTCAACAAATTCAACAACCTAGAAGAAATGTATGCAGAAAACTATAAGACTGATGAAAGAAATTAAAGATAATACAAACAGATGGAGATATATACTATGTTCTTGGATTGGAAGAATCAACATTGTGAAGGTGACTATAACACCCAAAGCAATCTACAGATTCAATGCAATCCCTATCAAACTACCAATGGCATTTTTCACAGAACTAGAACAAAACATTTCACAATTTGTATCGAAACACAAAAGACCCTGAATAGCCAAAGCAACCTTGAGAAAGAAAAATGGAGCTGGAGGAATCAGGCTCCTAGACTTCAAACTATACTACACAGCTACAGTCATCAAGACAGTTTGGTACTGGCACAAAAACAGAAAAATAGATGAATGGAACAGGATAGAAACTGCAGAGATAAACCCACGCACATATGGTCACCTTATCTTTGATAAAGGAGGCAAGAATACACAATGAAGAAAAGACAGCCTCTTCAATAAGTGATGCTGGGAAAACTGGACAGGTACATGTAAAAGAATGACATTAGAACACTTCCTAACACCATATACAAAAATAAACTCAAAATAGATTAAAGACCTAAATGTAAGGCCAGACACTATCAAACTCTTAGAGGAAAACATAGTCAGAACACTCTATGACATGAATCACAGCAAGATCCTTTTTGACACCCTCCTAGAGAAATAGAAATAAAAACACAAATAAACAAATGGGACCTAATGAAACTTAAAAGCTTTTGCACAGCAAAGGAAACCATAAACAAGACCAAAAGACAACCCTCAGAATGGGAGAAAATATTTGCAAATGAAGCAATTGACAAAGGATTAATCTCCAAAATTTACAAGCAGCTCATGCAGCTCAATATCAAAAAAACAAACAACCCAATCCAAAAATGGACAGAAGACCTAAATAGACATTTCTCCATAGAAGATATACAGATTGCCAACAAAACATGAAAGGATGCTCAACATCCCTAATCATTAGAGAAATGCAAATCAAAACTACAGTGAGGTATCACCTCACACCAGTCAGAATGGCCATCATCAAAAAATCTACAAACAATAAATGCTGGAGAGGGTATGGAGAAAGGGGAACCCTCTTGCACTGTTGGTGGGAATGTAAATTGATACAGCTACTATGGAGAACAGTATGGAGGTTCCTTAAAAAACTAAAAATAGAACTACCATATGACCCAGCAATCCTACTACTGGGCATATACCCTGAGAAAACCATAATTCAAAAATTGAATTATGTGGTATATTGTCATATACCACAATGTTCATTGCAGCACTATTCACAATAGCCAGGACATGGAAGCAACCTAAATGTCCATTGACAGATGAATGGATAAAGAAGATGTGGCACATCTATACAAAGAAATATTACTCAGCTATAAAAAGAAACAAAACTGAGTTATTTGAGGTGAGGTGGATGGACCTAGAGTCTGTCATACAGAGTGAAGTAAGTCAGAAAAACAAATACAGTATTTTAACACATATATATGGAATCTAAAAAAAAAATGGTTCTGAAGAACCTAGGAGCAGTACAGGAATAAAGATGCAAATGTAGAGAATGGACTTGAGGACATGGGGAGTGGGAAGGGTAAGCTGGGACGAAGTGAGAGAGTGACATGGACATATGTACACTACCAAATGTAAAATAGCTAGCTAGTGGGAAGCAGCCACATAGCACAGGGAGATCAGCTCGGTGCTTTGTGGCCACCTAGAGGGGTGGGATGAGGAGGGTGGGAGGGAGATGCAAGAGGGAGAAGCTATGGGGATATATGTATACGTATAGCTGATTCATTTTGTTATACAGCAGCAACTAACACACCATTGTAAAGCAATTATACTCCAATGAAGATGTTAAAAAAAAAATTTTGACAACCTAGAAGTAATGGCCATTTTCCTAGAAACATAGAACCCACCAAAACTGAATCAAGAAGAAATGGATACAGCCACTATGGAGAACAGTAGGGAGGTTCCTTAAAAAACTACAAATAGAACTACCATACTACCCAGCAATCCCACTACTGGGCATATACCCTGAGAAAACCATAATTCAAAAAGAGTCATGTACCAAAATGTTCACTGCAGCTCTATTTACAATAGCCAGGAGATGGAAGCAACCTAAGTGTCCATCATCAGACGAATGGATAAAGAAGATGTGGCACATATATACAATGGAATATTACTCAGCCATATAAAGAAACGAAATTGAGTTATTTGTAGTGAGGTGGATGGACCTAGAGTCTGTCATACAGAGTGAAGTAAGTCAGAAAGAGAAAGACAAATACCATATGCTAACACATATATATGGAATCTAAGAAAAAAAAATGTCATGAAGAACCTAGGGGTAAGACGGGAATAAAGACACAGACCTACTAGAGAATGGACTTGAGGATATGGGGAGGGGGAAGGGTAAGCTGTGACAAAGTAAGAGAGTGGCATGGACATATATACACTACCAAACGTAACATAGATAGTGGGAAGCAGCCACATAGCACAGGGAGATCAGCTCGGTGCTTTGTGACCACCTAGAGGGGTGGGATAGGGAGGGTGGGAGGGAGGGAGACGCAAGAGGGAAGAGAGATGGGAACATATGTATATATATAACTGATTCACTTTGTTATAAAGCAGAAACTAACACACGATTGTAAAGCAATTATACTCCAATAAAGATGTTAAAAAAAAAAGAAGAAATGGATAATTTGAATGGACCGATCACTAGAAGTGAAACAGAATCTGTAATTAAAATCTCCCTACACACAAAAGTCCAGGACCAGATGGCATCACAGGAAGATTCTACCAAACATACAAATAAGAACTTATACTGATCTTCTCAAACTCTTCCCAAAAAATCGAAGAGGAGGGAACAGTCCCAAAGACATGATATGAAGCCAGCATAACCCTGATACCAAAACCAAAACAAAGACACCACCAATAAAGAAATTTCCAGGCCAATATCTTTGATGAATACAGATGCAAAAATTCTGAACAAAATATTAGCAAAACAAGTCCAACAACACATAAAAAATATCACACACCACAACCAAGTGGGATTCACCCCAATTTCAGAAGGAAGGTTCAACATATGCAAATCAATCAATGTGATATACCACATAAACAAAAGACAAAACCCACATGATCATCTCAATCATTTGATGAAATTCAGCATTCTTTTATGATAAAAACTCTTACTAAAGTGGATATAGAGGGAACATCTCAATATAATAAAAGCTACAACAAACCCACAGCCAATATAATACTAAATGGTGAAAAACTGAAAGCCTTCCCACTAAAACCTGGAACAGACAAGGATGCCTACTCTCAACTCTTCTATTCAACATAGTATTGTAAGACATAGCCACAGCAATCAGACAAGAAAAAGAAATAAAAGGTATTCAAATTGAAAGAGGTTAAATTATCATTATATGCAGATGATATGATACTATATATAGAAAACCCTAAAGACTCCACACAAAAACTACTATAACTGATAAACAGATTCAGCAAGGTAGCAGGATACAAGATCAACATACAGAAATCGGCTGCATTCCTTTACACCAACAATGAAATATCAGAAAGTGAATGTAGAAAAAAAAAACACCACATTTTAAACTCAGACTCCCAAAACTAAAATACTTAGGAATAATCTTGACCAAGGAGGTGAAAGATGTATATGCTAAGAACTATAAAACATTAATAAAGGAAACTGAAGATGACTCAAAGAAGTGGAAAGATATCTCACGCTCCTGGCTTGGAAGAATTAATATTGTTAAAATGGCCGTATTATCCAAAGCAATCTACAGATTTAATGTGATATCTATCAAATTACCCATGACATTTTTCACAGAACTAGAACAAATAATCCTAAAATTCATATGGAACCATAAAAGACCAAGAATTGCTAAAGCAATCCTGAATAAAAAGAGCAAAGCAGGAGGCATAACCCTCCCAGACTTCAGACAACACTACAAAGCACAATAATAAAAACAGCATGGTATTGGCACAAAAACAGACATATGGATCAATGGAACACAATAGAGGTCCCAGAAATAACCCACACACATACGGTCAATTAATCTTTGACAAAGGAGGCAAGAATATTCAATGGGAAAAAGACAGTCTCTTCAGCAAGTGGTGCTGTGAAAGTTAGACAGCCACATGTAAAACCAATGAAGTTAGAAAACATGCTATTGCCACACAAAAATAAACTCAAAATTGCTTAAAGACTTATTATTTATAAGACATGACACCACAAAACACCTAAAAGAGATCATATGCAAAACTTTCTCTGACATAATTGTACAAATGTTTTCTTACGTCAGTCTCCTAAGACAGTAGACATAAAAACAAAAATAAACAAATGGGACCTAATCAAACTAACAAGCTTTTGCACAGCAAAGGAAACCATAAACAAAATGAAAAGACAACCTACAGAATGGGAGAAAATATTTGCAAATGATGTGACAGACAAGGGCTTAATTTCCAAAATATAGAAGCAGTTCATACAGCTCAACAACAAAAAAACAACCTAATCGAAAAATGGGCAGGAGACCTAAACAGACACTTCTCCAAAGAAGAAATACACATGGCCAGTAGGCACATGAAAAGATGCTCATCATCACTAATTATTAGAGAAATGCAAATCAAACCTACAGTGAGGTACCACCTCACACTGGTAAGATGGCCATCATTAAAACGTTTACAAATAACAAATGCTGGAGAGGGTGTGGAGAAAAGGGAACCCTCCTACACTGTTGGTGGGAATGTAAATTGGTACAGCCACTATGCAGAACAGTATGGAGCTTCCTCAAAAAAACTAAAAATAGAACTAGCATATGATCTAGCAAACCCATTCCTGGGCATATATCCAGACAAAACTATAATTCTAAAAGATACATACACCCCTATGTTCATAGCAGCACTATTCATAATAGTCAAGATATGGAAGCAATCAAAATGTCCATAGACAGAGAAGCAGATAAAGAAGATGTGGTACATATATACAATGGAATACTACTCAGCCATAAAAAAGAACAAAATAATGCATTTGCGGCAACATGGATACAACTAGAGATTATCATATTAAGTGAAGTAAGTCAGAGAAGACAAATACCATATGATATCACTTATATGTGGAATCTAAAATATGACACAAAGGAGCCTATCTATGAAACAGAATCACAGATATAGAGAACAGACTGGTGGTTGCCAAGGGGGAGGGGTTTGGGGGAGGGAAGGAATGGGAGGTTGGGGTTAGCAGATGTAAACTTTTATATATAAAATGGATAAACAAGGTCCTACTGTATAGCACAGAGAACTATATTCAATATCCTATGATAAATCATAATGGAATATTCAAAAAGAATTTATATGTATGTATAACTGAATCACTTTGTTGTATAGCAAAAATTAACACAACATTGTATATAAACTATACTTCAATAAAGAATATTTTTTAAAAAGTTTTACAGACAAGCAAAAGCTAAAAGTGTTCAGCACCACCAAACCAGCTTTATAAGAAATGTTAAAGGTATTTCTTTAAGCAAGAAAGAAAAGGCCACAGCTATTAGGAAGGTTAAAAGACCAAAAATGGTAAAATCATCTATACCTGCATAAGTAGTTCAGGAATCAACAAAACAAAAAGATGTAAAATATGATGTCATAAACAGTGATTATGTAGAAGGTGAGTAAACATGCAGGGTTGTTAAAATGCATTTGAAATTAAGAGATCAGCAATTTAAAATAATCATAGATGTATGCATACACACACACATGCACACACACACACAAGCTTGTTACATATAAACTTCATGGTAATCACAGACCAAAAATCTATAACAGATACACACACAAAAAAGAGAAAAGAATTCAAACATAACACTAAAGATAGTCACCAAATCACAAGGGAAACAAGCAAAAGAAGAAAGGAGCAACAACAACAACAACAAAACCTAGAAAAATAACACCAAAGGAATTAACAAAATGGCAATAAGTACATGACTATCAATAATTGCTTTAAATGTAAATGGAATAAATACTCCAATCAAAAGACAGAGTAGCTGAATGGATACAAAAACAAGACCTATCTATATACTGCCTACAAGAGACTCACTTCAGATCTAAAGACACATACACACTGTAAGTGAGGGTATGGAAAAAGGTATTCCATGAACATGGAAATCAGAAGAAAACCAGGATAGCAATACTTATATCAGATGAAATAGAATTTAAAACAAAGATTGTACAAGAGACAAAGGATATTACATAATGATCAAGGGAGAAATCCAAGAAGAAGATATAACAATTGTAAACATATGTGCACCCAATATTGGAGCATCTAAATACATAAAGCAAATATTAAAAGATATAGAGAGAAATTGACAGTAACACAATAATAATAGGGAACTTTAACATCCCATTTACATCAATGGACAGATCATTTAGGTGGAAAAGTTAATAAGGAAACACTGGTCTTAAATAACAACTTAGACCAAATGGACTTAATATATATAGAACTTTACATCCAAAAGCAGCAGAATACACATTCAAGTACACAAGGAACAGTTTTCAGTATAGATCACATGCTAGGACAGAAAATAACTCTCAAAGATTTAAGAAAATTGAAATCATATCAAGCATCATCTTTTCTTGCCACAACACTATGAGACTAGAAATCAACTGCAAAAAAAAACACAAACACGTGGAAGCTAAACAATATTTACTAAACAACCAGTGGACTACTGTAGAAATCCAAGAGGAAATTTTAAAATACCTGGAGACAAATGAAGACAAAAACACTACAATCCAAAATCTATGCAGTGCAGCAAAAGCAGTTCTAGAAGAGAAGTTTATACCAAAATAAGCCTAAATCAGGAAACAAGAAAAATCTTATATAAACAACCAAGCCTACATTTAAAGTAACTAGGAAAAGAACAAAAAACCCCAAAGTTAGTAGAAGGCAAGAAATTATAATAGAGCAGAAACAAATGAAATAGAGATTTTAAAATACACAAAAGAAATGATCAATGAAAGTAAGAACTCTTTCTTGAGAAAGATAAAATAATTGATAAACCTAGGGCCAGACTCATTAAGAACAACAAAAAAAGAGAGAGGGGGCAAATCAAATTCAGAAATGAAAAAGAAATTACGACTGACATCACAGAAATGCAAAGGATCATAAAAGAACACTTTAAACAAGTATATGCCAATAAAATGGACAACCTAGAAAAAATGGACAAATTTCTACAAATGTACAATCTCCCTAGACTGAATCAGGAAGAAATAGAAAACATGAACAGACAAATTATCAGTAATGAAGTTAAATTAGTAAGTAAAAGAAAAAAAAACCTCCAAACAAACAAAATCCAGGACCAGATGGGTTTTTAAATTTTATTTCTTTTTATACAGCAGGTTCTTATTAGTTATACATTTTATACATATTAGTGTATATATGTCAAACCCAATCACCCAATTCATCCCACCACCACCACGACCCCCCCTCACTTTCTCCCCTTGGTGTCCATACGTTTGTTCTCTACATCTGTGTTTCGATTTCTGCCTTGCAAACCGGTTCATCTGTAACATTATTCTAGATTCCATATATATGCGTTAATATACGATATTTGTTTTCCTCTTTCTGACTTACTTCACTCTGTATGACAGTCTTTAAGTCCATCCAGGTCTCTAAAATGACCCAATTTCATTCCTTTTTATGTCTGAGTAATATTCCACTGTATATATGTACCACATATTCTTTATCCATTCATCTGTTGATGGGCATTTAGGTTGCTTCCATGACCTAATTATTGTAAATAGTGCTGCAATGAAAATTGGGGTGCATGTTTCATTTTGAATTATGGTTTCCTCAGGGAATATGCCCAGTAGTAGGATTGCTGGGTCATATGGTAATTCTATTTTTAGTTTCTTAAGGAACCTCCATACTGTTCTCCATAGTGGCTGTATCAATTTACATTCCCACCAACAGTGCAAGAGGGTTCCCTTTTCTCCACACCCTCTCCAGCATTTGTTGTCTGTAGATTTTCTGATGATGCCCATTCTAACCTGTGTGAGGTGATACCTCACTGTAGTTTTGATTTGCATTTCTCTAATAATTAGTGATGTTCAGCAGATTTTCATGTGCCTCTTGGTCATCTGTGTGTCTTCTGTGGACAGATGACTATTTAGGTATTCTGCCCGTTTTTTGATTGGGTTGTTCGTTTTTTTAATATTGAGCTGAATGAGCTGTTTATATACTGGAGATTAATGCTTTGTCCATTGCTTCACCAGCAAATATTTTTTTCCCATTCTGTGGGTTGTCTTTTCGTCTTGTTTATAGTTTCCTGTGCTGAGCAAAAGCTTAAACTCTTCATTAGGTCCCATTTGTTTATTTTTATTTCCATTACTGTAGGAGGTGGGTCAAAAAAGATCTTGCTGTGATTTATGTCAAAGAGTGTTCTTCCTATATTTTCCTCTAAGAGTTTTATAGTGTCTGGTCATTTTAGCTCTTTAATCCATTTTTTTTTCTTTAATCCATTTTGAGCTTGTTTTTGTGTATGGTGTTAGGGAGTGTTCGAATTTCATTCTTCTACGTGTAGCTGTCCAGTTTTCCTAGCACCACTTATTGAAGAGACTGTCTTTTCTCCATTGTATATCCTTGCCTCCTTTCATAGACTAGGTGACCATAGGTGCGTGGGTTTATCTCTGGGTTTTCTATCCTGTTCCATTGATCTATATTTCTGTTTTGGTGCCAGTACCATAGTGTTTTGATTACTGTAGCTGTAGTATAGTCTGAAGTCAGGGAGACTGACTGATCCAGCTCTGTTTTTCTTCTCAAGACTGCTTTGGCTATACAGGGTCTTTTGTGTTTCCATACAAATTGTGATTTTTTTTTTGTTCTAGTTCTGTGAAAAATGCCATTGGTAGTTCAATAGGGATTCCATTGAATCTGTAGATTGCTTTGGGTAGTAGAGTCATTTTCACAATGTTGATTCTTCCAATCCAAGAACATGGTATATCTCTCCATCTGTTGGTATCATCTTTAATTTCTTTTATCAGTGTCTTATAATTTTCTGCATACAGGTCTTTTGTCTCCTTAGGTAGGCTTATTCCTAGGTATTTTATTCTTTTTGTTGCCATGGTAAATGGGAGTGTTTCCTTAATTTCTCTTTCAGATTTTTCATCGGTGTATAGGAATGCAAGAGATTTCTGTGCATTAATTTTGTATCCTGCAACTTTACCAAATTCATTGATTAGCTCTAGTAGTTTTCTGGCAGCATCTTTAGGATTATCTATGTACAGTATCCTGTCATCCACAAACAGTGACATTGTTATTTCTTTTCCAATTTGGATTCCTTTTATGTCTTTTTCTTCTCTGACTGCTGTGGCTAGGACTTCCAAAACTATGTTGAACAATAGTGGGGAGAGTGGACATCCCTGTCTTGTTCCAGATCTTAGAGGAAATGCTTTCTGCTTTTCACCATTGAGAATGATATTTGCTCTGGGTTTGTCATATATGGCCGTTATTATGTTGAGGTAGGTTCCCTCTATGTCCACTTTCTTGAGAGTTTTTATCACAAGTCAGTGTTGAATGTTGTCAAAAGCTTTTTTTGCATCTATTGAAATGATCATATGGTTTTTATTCTTCAATTTGTTAATATGGTGTATCACACTGATTGATTTATGTATATTGAAGAATCCTTGCATCCCTGGGATAAATCCCACTTGATCATGGTGTATGATCTTTTAAATGTGTTGTTGGATTCTGCTTGCTAGTATTTTGTTGAGGACTTTTACATCTATATTCACCAGTGATATTGATCTGTAATTTTCTTTTTTTTGTAGTATCTCTGTCTGGTTTTGGTAACAGGGTGATGGTGGTCTCAGGGTGATGGTGGTAGAATGAGTTTGGGAGTGTTCCTTCCTGTGCAATTTTTTGGAAGAGTTAGAGTTTGATAGAATTCGCCTGTGAAGCCATCTGGTCCTGGACTTTTGTTCGCTGGAAGATTTTTAATCACAGTTTCAATTTCATTACTTGTAATTGCTCTGTTCATATCTTCTATTTCTTCCTGGTTCAGTCTTGGAAGGTTATACCTTTCTAAGAATTTGTCCTTTTCTTTCACGTTGTCCATTTTATTGGCATAGAGTTGCTTGTAGTAGTCTCGTAGGATGATTTGTACTTTTGCAGGGTCCATTGTAACTTCTCCTTTTTCATTTCTAATTTTACTGATTTGAGTCCTCTCCCTCTTTTTCATGATGAGTCTGGCTAAATGTTC
Organism: Pseudorca crassidens; assembly: GCF_039906515.1. NCBI lineage: Eukaryota > Metazoa > Chordata > Mammalia > Artiodactyla > Delphinidae > Pseudorca > Pseudorca crassidens. Next base: position 34,973,318 of record NC_090304.1, on the reverse strand, counting down.
ATCAATTTTGTTTATCTTCTGAAAGAATGAGCTTTTAGTTTTACTGATCTTTGCTATTGTTTCCTTTGTTTGCTTCATTTATTTCTGCTGTGATCTTTACGATTTTGTTCCTTCTACTAACTTTGGGTTTTGTTTGTTCTTCTTTCTCTAGTTCCTTTAGGTGTAAGGTTAGATTGTTTATTTGAGATTTTTCTTGTTTCCTGAGGTAGGATTGTATTGCTATATACTTCCCTCTTAGAACTGCTTTTGCTGCATCCCATAGGTTTTGCATCATCATGTTTTCCATGTCATTTGTCTCTAGATATTTTTTTATTTCCTCTTTGATTTCTTCAGTGATCTCTTGGTTATTTAGTAACATATTGTTTAGCCTCCATGTGTTTGTGTTTTTTATGTTTTTTTCCCTGTAATTGATTTCTAATCTCAGAGTGTTGTGGTTGGAAAAGATGCTTGATATGATTTCAATTTTCTTAAATTTACTGAGGCTTGATTTGTGACCCAGGATGTGATCTATCCTGGAGAATGATCCATGTGCACTTGAGAAGAAAGTGTAATCTGCTATTTTCAGAATGTCCTATAAATATCAATTAAATCTATCTGGTCTATTGTGTCATTTAAAACTTGTGTTTCCTTATTAATTTTCTGTATGGATGATCTGTCCATTGGTGTAAGTGAGGTGTTAAGTCCCCTACTATTATTGTGTCATTGTCGATTTCCCCTTTTATGGCTGTTAGCATTTGCCTCATATATTGAGGTGCTCCTATGTTGGGTGCATAAATATTTATAATTGTTATATCTTGTTCTTGGATTGATCCCTGATCATTATGTATTGTCCTTCCTTGTCTCTTCTAACATTCTTTATTTTAAAGTCTATTTTATCTGATACGAGTATTGCTACTTCAGCTTTCTTTTGATTTCCATTTATATGGAATATCTGTTTCCATCCCCTCACATTCAGTCTGTATGTGTGCCTAGGTCTGAAGTGGGTCTTGTAGACTGCATGTATATGGGTCTTGTTTTGTATGCATTCAGCCACTGTCTTTTGGCTGGAGCATTTAATCCATTCACATTTAAGGTGATTATCAGTATGTATGTTCCTATTACCATTTTCTTAATTGCTTTTGGTTTGTTTTTGTAGGTCGTTTTCTTCTCTTGTGTCCCCCACTTAAAGAAGTTCCTTTAGCATTTGTTGCAGAGCTGGTTTTGTGGTGCTGAATTCTCTTAGCTTTTCCTTGTCTGTAAAGCTTTTGATTTCTCCATTGAATATGAATGAGATCCTTGATGGGTAGAGTAATCTTGGTTGTAGGTTCTTCCCTTTCATCACTTTAAATATATCATGCCACTCCCTTCTGGCTTGTAGAGTTTCTGCTGAGAAATCAGCTGTTAAGCTTATGGGAGTTCCCTTGTATGTTATTTGTCGTTTTTCCCCTGTTGCTTTTAATAATTTTTCTTTGTCTTTAATTTTTGTTAATTTGATTACTGTGTGTCTCAGCATGTTTCTCCTAGGGTTTATCCTGCCTGGGACTCTCTGTGTTTCCTGGACTTGAGTGGATATTTCTGTTCCCTTGTTTGGGAGGTTTTTGACTATAATCTCTCCAAATATTTTCTCAGGTCCTTTCTCTCTCTCTTTTCCTTCTAGGACCCCTATAATACAAATTTTGGTGTGTTTAATGTTTTCCCAGATGTCTCTTATGCTGTCTTCATTTCTTTTCATTCTTTTTTCTTTTTTCTGTTCCGTGGCAGTGAATTCCACCATTCTGTCTTCCAGGTCACTTATCTGTCCTTCTGCCTCAGTTATTCTGCTATTGATTCCTTCTAGTGTATTTTTCACTTCAGTTTTTGTATTGTTCATCTCTGTTTGTTTGTTCTTTCATTCTTCTAGGTGTTTGTTCTTTAATTCGTCTAGGTCTTGGTTAAACATTTCTTGCATCTTTTCAATCTTTGCCTCCATTCTTTTTGCGAGGTCCTGGATCATCTTCACTATCATTATTCTGAATTCTTTTTCTGGAAGGTTGCCTATCTCCACTTCATTTAGTTGTTTTTCTGGGGTTTTATCTTGTTCCTTCAACTGGTACATAGTCTTTTGCCTTTTCATTTTGTCTCTCTTTTTGTGAATGTGGTTTTCATTCCACAGGCTGCAGATTTGTAGTCCTTCTTGCTTCTGCTGTCTGACCTCTGGTGGATGAGGCTATCTAAGAGGCTTGTGCAAGCTTCCTGATGGGAGGGACTGGTGGTGGGTAGAGCTGGGTGTTGGTCTGGTGGGGAGAGCTCAGTAAAACTTTAATCCGCTTCTCTGCTGATGGGTGGGGCTATGTTCCCTCCCTGTCAGTTGTTTGGCCTGAGACAACCCAGCACTGGAGCCTCCCCAGCTCTTTGTGGGGCTAATGGTGGACTCTGGGAGGGCTCATGCCAAAGAGTACTTCCCAGAACTTCTGCTGCCAGTGTCCTTGTCCCCACAGTGACACAAAACCACCCCCAGCCTCTGCAGGAGACCCTCCAACACTAGCAGGTAGGTCTGGTTCAATCTCCTATGGGGTCACTGTTCCTTCCCCTGGGTCCTGATGCACACACTACTTTGTGTGTGCCTTCCAAGAGTGGAGTCTCTGTTTCCCCCAGTCTTGTCAACGTCCTGCAGTCAATTCCCACTAGCCTTCAAAGTCCGATTATCTGGGAATTCCTCCTCCCATTGTTGGACCCCAAGGTTGGGAAGCCTGACATGGGGCTCAGAACCTTGACTCCAGTGGGTAGAATTCTGTAGTATAATTGTTCTCCACTTTGTGAGTCACACATGCAGCGGTTATGGGATTTGATTTTATTTTGATTGCATCCCTCCTACTATCTCATTGCGGCTTCTCCTTTGTCTTTGGATGTGGGGTATATTTTTGGTGCGTTCCAGTGTCTTCCTATCAATGATTGTTCAGCAGTTAGTTGTGATTCTGATGCTCTCACTAGAGGGAGTCCAGGACCAAATGGTTTAACAGGTGAATTCTACCAAAGATTTAGAGAAGAGTTAACACCTATCCTTCTCAAAGTATTCCAAAAAATTGCAGAGGAATGAATACTTCCAAACTCATTCTACAAGCTCAGCACTACCCTGATAACAAAACCAGACAAAGAGTTCACACACACAAAATAATATTTCAGGCTGCCAAGTAGCAAACTCAACATTAACAAACTCAAATTCAAGGATACATTAAAAGGATCATACATGATGATTAAGTGTGATTTATCCCAGATATGCAAGGATGGTTCAGCATCCACAAATCAACGTGGTACACCACATTAACAAATTGAAGAATAAAAATCATATGAATTATCTTAGTAAATACTGAAAAACCTTCTACAAAGTCCAACATATATTTATGATAAAAACTGGTCACAATGTGGATATAGAGGAAATATACTTCAACATAAAAAAGACCATTTGTGATAAGCCCACAGCTAACATCATACTCAATGGTGAAAACCTGATAGCATTTCCCCTAAGGTGAGGAACAATACAAGGATGCCCATCTCACCACTTTTGTTCAACATAGTAGTGCAAGTCCTAGCTACAGCAATCAGAGAAGAAAAAGAAATAAAAGGAATCCAAATTGGAATGAAGTAAAACTGTCATGTTACTATATGTAGAAAATCCTAAAGATGCCAAAAAAATATTAGAGTTCATCAATGAATTTGGTAAAGTTTGAGGGTAAAAAATTAATATAAAGAAATCTGTTCCATTTCCATACAGTAACAATGAACTATTAGAAAGAGAAATTAACAATTCCATTTACCATTGCATCAAAGAAATACCTAGGTATAAATCTAACTAAGGGAGTAAAAAACCTGTACTAGGAAAACTATAATACAGTGATGGAAGAAATTGAGGATGACACAGATGGAATGATCTATCATGTTCATGGAATGGAAGAATTGATATTGTTAAAACATCCATACTACCCAAGGCAATCTAAGATTCAATTCTTATCCCTATCAAAATATTCCAAATTTCAGAGAAATGGAACAAATAATCCTAAAGTTGACTTAGAATCACAAAAGACCCCAAATAGCTAAGGCACTTTTGAGAAAAAAGAACAGAGCTAGAGATATCAGGCTTTAACTTTATATTACAAAGCTAGAGTAATCAAAAGAGAATAGTACTGGCACAAAAAAAGACACAAAGATCAACTGAACAGAATATAGATTCCAGAAATAAACCCACGCACTTATGATTAATCTATGACAAAGGAGGAAAGAATATACAATGGGAAAAAGACAGTCTTTTCAACAAGTGGTTCTGGGAAAACTGGACAGCCACACATAAAAGAATGATATTACAGCATTTCCTCACACCATATACAAAAATAAACTCAAAATGGGTTAAAGACATAAATGTAAGACCTGAAATCATAAAACTCCTAGAAGAAATCATAGGCAAAACACTGTTTAACATAAATTGTAGCAATTTTTTTTGTACCGTCTCCTCAGGCAAAGGAAACAAAAGCAAAAAAAAAACAAACAAACAAAAAACCCACAAATGAGACCCAATTAAACTTAAAGGCTTTTGCACACTGAAGGAAACCGTTGACAATTGAAAAGGCAGCCTACTGAATGGGAGAAAATATTTGCAAATGAGATGATCTATAAGAGGTTAATAAAATACAGAAATAGCTCACGTAACTCAGTATCAGAAAAACAAACAGCCTGAATAAAAAGTGGACAGAAGACCTGAATAGACATTTTTCCAAAGACGATATACAGATGGCTAAGAGGCACATGAAAAGATGCTCAACGTGGCTAATCAGAGAAATGCAAATCAAAACAACAGTGAGATATCACTTCACATCTGTCAGAATGGCTGCTACAAATAACAAATGTTGATGAGGATGTGGAGAAAATGGAACCCATGTGCACTGACAGAAGGAATGCATGGCATGTTCAGAAATAAATTCAGAAAACATTTTTCAAAACTTGAATCTTTACATCAATTTGCTGCCTCTGCTCTACCCTCATCTGATTTCTTGGTTCTTGTAGGTTGGAATCATAATCAGTTTTTTGATTCATAACTGTGATGTCATCTTATGTTATAGCTTCAAACAGGGATAACAGAACATTGAGAAAGAAAAGAACCTCTTTGACTAATCTGAGAACATAACAACTGCAACCACCATGACTACAACGATTGTAGAGATTGTAGTAGATTGTAGTGGTCAACTCTCCAAGACAATGTCCATCAAGTATGAAAAGCTTTTGAGGAGAAATGAAGTAGATTACCAGAAAAATGATGTTTAACTAATTTATAGCAGCTTTTCAATACCTGAATTTTTTAAAATAAAAATTTATTATTGAGAAGGGATATAAATATTTTAGGAAACAAGAAGCCAAATAGAAATATCTAAACATATATAAATGCAAATTTACCTGGAGTTATTGACAGTTGGTAGGCCAATCTCACATGATAAAAAAGGTTCAACTTTAAAAGGGACATTTATACAGTTTTGTGGTAATTTAGCACTACTGTTTCAGGAAAGTAAAGAACCAAATAAAGATAAGGATGGGACATGGGAATGCTACTTTTAAATGCAAAATTAAAATATTCTTTTGAATATTTATATTCAAAGCATTAACTTCAGCAACTTCAAAACTTCAGCAACTTCAAAAACTTACAGTATTTTAAAGAAAATAGAACAAAAATCAGGGGTACTGTATGCCATAATATTTACAAATGATGAATATTACCTTCAATCATGTTTGAGAACAGAGCTGAGATGATTCTGTTGTGGACCAGGCGCTTCCAGGGGAGGATTTTTCTTAGATAAATTTCACAAATAAAATTCAAAAATGACTAATTGAAGGAATGGGTCACTAAACTAGAGAATTGGAGTTACAAAAGCTTTAAACAGATTTGAAATTATCAATTGTTATAAGTGATAATGTAATTCAAAGAAGTACTCAGTAAGATGGAGGGAGTCACAAGAAGGGCAATGACATAAATAATATGTATCTTATAGGGCTCACTGGATTGTTAACCAGTTATTGCCAGCTGAGAATATGGGCCCTGTATTCCCATGCTTTTCAATATTTCAAATCGAAACTATTGATTTGGACTTTAATGTGTGATATTATGAGTCTTAAATTCTGCATCCAAGTTTATAATAAACATGGTACATACAAAGCATGTCTGCAGACTAATGTCATACCATGAAATCAATTTGTCACCGATCTCTCTGGTTTAGAGCCACAGGACACCCTAGAAGTTATCTAATACTTCAAAGTTTACAAGTCAGTAAATGAATTGCTTTTCTCTGTACCCTAACTTCACCCTCCCATTTATCATTCACTTTAATCATATGGCATTTATTCATGTTTAAACCCCAGAATTTCCTCAGTATAATCTGTGTCTGCTTCTGCAAAGTGTGTATGCAGATATTTCTATTGATTAAATTCTACTGGAACTGGAACACTTACTTAAGCTCGTAAAACATCAGCCTTCTCTCTGTTAGAAGGCATCATCAGTCACCATAAATATTTCCATTTCTGAAACCAATGATGTGTTTGTAGAAAGTATTCATTCAGAAGACTTAAGATTATTGTTTACCAAAACTGTTCATTGCCCAGGCACCAGATATGAATTCACACAAGGGTTCTGATGATTTAAATTTGTGCACGTTTGTTGAAACAACAAGACAGCTAGACCCATGATCTTCCCTGTTCCAACCTCACTCTAATTCACAACGAGACAAAATGTGGTAGACCAAGGAAGCCTAGGTAAGATAGGACATCCAACAGCTTATGACTTGTGGGCAGGCTCTTGAAGTATCATCTACAGAGATGAAGAAAGGAAAACACAGAATACCTTCTCATTAACAATAGCAGATCTTGGTAGCTGCAGTACATCTGAGAAAGGACTGTTTGTCATTCATTTCTGCTATTCAGCACATAAGAAAAAATGAAGAGAATAAATATAAAGTGGACTTGAAAATTTTGTAAATGAAGAACGTGAAAAGACACTACCTATTATATTGAAGAGTATCAGAATTAGAACTAGCCTTGTATATTAGTCTTCTGTGGCTACTGTAACAAATAATGATAAACCTGATGTCTTAAAACAACAGAAAATTATTTCCTCACAATTCTCTAGGCCAAAAGGCTAAAATCAAAGGGGGCCATCCTCTTTCCGTATGCCCCAGGGGAGAAATCCCTCCTTGCCCTCTCCAGCTTCAGATGACTCTAGTTGGTCTTACGTTTGTGGCTGCATCACTCTAGTCTCTGTCTCTGTGGTCACGTTACCTCCTCCTCTTCTCTGCATGTCTCTATTCTGTGTGTCTCTTATAAGGACATTTGTCATTGGCTTTAGGGTCCACCTAATAATATGGGATGATCTCATCTTGAGACCCCTAACAATTACATTTATAACGACCTTTTCCAAATAAGATAACATTCACAGGTTCTGGGAATTATAGTGTAGACATTACTTTTGGGGGGCTGCCATTTGGCTTATTACACCTTAATTTATTAGGAAGTCTAAAAAAATATTGACTTAACCCCTTTATATATTGAAAAGTTACAGTTCCTCCTTTCTTTATAATCTGAATCACTTAGGCACTAGGGTGGATACTGCCTATGTAATTTTCACTCACATATAGAGAAGATGTTTTTCTACCAGTATACAAATACCCATAGACTAGAACTTCTACATTCCAGACATTTTCTAGAGAAACTTATATTTAAGGTCTTAAAGAGTTAAAACCCTGGATGAAATTAAGGAGGCAATTATAAAAATTAAGAAGGGAGTGATGAGGCCATTGCTATTTCATTTTCATACAAGACATTTTATTCAACAGTCCTTGGATAGCACTTGGTGCCCATCCATAGTCAAACATTGACATTGCCAAAATGCAGAAGTAGAAATTTGAGTTAAACGCTCCTTTTTCTTTTTAAAAAAAGACCTGACTGTATAACCACAAAAAATAGACAATAGGGATATTTAACTGGAATTTCAAGCAGACCCTAAAATTTTCATGAATTCTCCTCTGACAGTCAGTTTCAGCTTTCCCCCCATACTTGACAGCATACCAGATAAAGCTTGAGACTTATGCCTTTAAGCCTTATACATGCGTATGCGTTGCAAATATCTCTTTGCCCACCAAGATTAAAAAACAAATCTCCCTAGTATACCTGATGGTACTATATCATATCAATTTCACCTCGATTGCAGAATGGAGTTCATTAACTTAAAATCATTATAGTTTATCACACATTCCTCCCTTCATTTCATTCAAAGATAGTTTGAAAGAATCCATCTCTGGGCATTTGTGCTCAGGAAGTAGACTTTGAGCTAACAAACCCTTTTCAATTAATTATCAAATCAGTATTTCATGGACAACTCACCCAGCTCTTTATTTTTGGAGCTGAGACAAGAGGACAAATATAGAATTAACACATTATCTGACAAAGACTGTAGTAAGCATTACACAAATGTTGTCTCATTTCATACTTAAAATCCTCCTAAAAGTTGGGGATAATGATGCACATTTTACTGATGAGGAAATGATGACATGACCTTGCCTTATAGTACACAGCTGTCAGTAGAGGTTCTGTGATTCTAAAGCTAAAGCCATACTGAGTAGCTGGGAAATATTAAGAGAGGAAACTTAAAGCTGTTTTGAAGAATTAGGAACAGAAAGGCTTTCCCAGAATAAGGATAGAGAAATGAAAGAACTAAGCTAGAGGAGAGTGGGCAGTGAGAGTAATACAGCATGAGTTAGGATTATAGAAAATCTTTTATGCCCAGCTGAGTTGTTTGGACTGGGTTGCACAAGACTGGATATCTACTTTGGTTCTAGTAGGACCACCACTTTTACTGTAATTCTCAGTAGAACTTTGCTATGCTGCATTTGATAAAGTAATGTGTGCCTGGCACATGCATGGCTAAGAGTCCTCTCACCCCACGATTTAGCAGCTGTTAATTTTCACTTTAGCATTCTGGGTGAGGTGGGTAATTACATTCAGCTGCCTGCAACCATCCCGCTGCTACTTTCCTGCAGACCTGTGACTCTTCGTTTGTTCTCACGAGTAGGGTTGCATTGTGAGCTGTGAAACGAATCCAGCTGTCCAGTCCCTGGCAGAAGCCTGTTCATCATCTGCCTCTCTGCTCTGGATCTAGATGGTTCAATCACACTTCTTTTCAGCGGGGAGATTTATCTTTCTAGTCACTTTACATAGCAATCTTAGAAAATATGAAAGCTCAGTCTCACTGTACAATGGACAAAACTACTAAAAATGCCACTGTTTGGAGCATGAAGAAAATAGCATATTGTGAAAAAGACAAAATTTGAGAGTGAAGCTGAGGAACTCAGACCAAGAAAAAAGGTTTGACTGGCTTTTGTTAACAGCCTATGTGATGCACAACAGCAAAAGTGAGAAACAGACAGTATGAGGTGGACTTAAAAGCAAATAAGTCAGTGTATTTGGCTCAAGCTTTGGAGCCCAACAAAAGATAGCAGGAATTGTGGTGATGTCCTGAAACATCCCTCCAAAGCACATGCATATGTCTTGGTTCAAAAAACTTAGTGTAAAGAGACCAGCTCCCTATGGTTCATGCTTACTCTTTCAGTCATTTATGAATTTATATTTATGCTAGGTAATTATTGGTTATTTCATTGAACACCTATTTTGGACAATATTATTTAGGAAAAAGAACGCAGCAAGATACAGAAAAAAATGTTACAGACATTCAGAGGAAAGAGATGTCACTTCTGGATGAAAGGATACAATTACAGCATTAATTGATAAAACATTGCTGGATAAAACAACTTCTAAGGCTGGGCATTCATTTTTCTAATATTAACGACGAAGACTCTGTGAGCTATTTTGAAGGAGCTCTAAGAAACAGGGTATGAGTAGTGACTGGTTATGGTGTCAAAGTGCAGTAGGAACCAGCCCAGCCCAGCATCCTGACCATCTGACAGCATAATCAGGACACAGTCAACAGGTCTGTAGGAGGGCGGGGGTCAGTAATGATAGAAAATGCGGAAAGAAATAAATGGCATCATTTAAGATTTGACTATTTGCTGATGTTCAGCCAGATGTTGTACAGTTTTAATATAAGAGGTATTTAATGGAAGAGTTTGGAGCAAAGGGATGAAGTTACAGAGCATGATTCTGATGCCACAGTGAGGCATTTGAATGAAGCCACCTGCACACAGAGACTGGAGAACAAAGTGGCAAGCGGAAGAATGAGAACTGTCACCGGAGGACGAAGATAAAATGGAAAGAGCACATGTTTTGGAGCCAGGCAGTCCCGGGTTTGAATCCTTGTTCCACTACATCTTAGTTAACTGTGAACAAGTTACCAATTTGCCTAAATAGCAACATCCTGGTTTGTTTTAAAAAAGGGGGGTAACCACATACCTTGATGAATTTTTATAAGATTACGAGATATATTATGAAGTTCGTAAACTTAATTGATACTCAGTGAATAATACTTATTATTAGGATAATCTTCGTTGATGTGTTTTCTCATATTGACCCCTTCTGATGCCCTGTCCCCTCTTGCTTCATCCTCTTAGACAACTACATAAATAGCTTGTCAGGGATTGGGTGATGCTTTTATTCACAGTTCAACACGTCTTAGCCATAGTGATGAGCCATGAGGAAAATACATAGCTTATCCAGTTTGTTTTTCCCCTCCAAGAATATGCATGGGCAATCTCAACATCTGAAGGTGCTTTTGGGGGAAAAATTCTAAAAGAATGATGAACTGCTAACAAGCTGGGTAAATTCTATAACTGCTCAGCACTTGGATTCTTCTGTCAGGCTGTGTGGGGAAGTAGAATAATGATAAATGGGTGTATTAGAGGTACACGGTTGCAAGCAAGTAGGTAATGATAGGAAATGATAACCTATTTGCCAAAGGACCAAAAATCAAAGTAAAGAGCAGTTGAGTAATTTGAAGTCATTTGATCTGATAAATATTAGGCTGCTGAAAAAGCTGGGTATTGTTTCCCTTGGAAAACCTGAAAGAAACACTTAACCTTGGAAGCTACAGGCAGCATACCCTATCCTTCTGCACAGTTAAGAAATTGAGGGAATTTCTGAAGAAACAATACATCTTGGTGGCACTTTTCCAATAATAAAGGATAAAAAGGGATTTTCACATAACGGAGAAGGAAGACTGAGTAGATTGACTCCAATTTTCCCTACTTGGGTGGCTTCAACACACCTACCCCCCGTTCCCACCATGTTCATGTTCATGAGAGATATTAAGTGGTCTCTATTGGAGTTATCCAATCAAGCCAGATCAGCCAGTATTTACTGAGTGCCCAAGACTGAATATTCTATGGAGATATTAAAACAAAAGCCAGGTGTTCAGAATGAAGTTTTGTTAAAATAGGTCCCAATGAGTGACTGCAACAGGTGAGTCATTTCCTATTTTGCCCACGTTCTAATACCTATTGTCTTAAGGCAAAGAATCAACAAATGACTATTCTTTCCCAGGGATAGAATTAGATAATGTGTAGATATCATCATACTGTTTCTTAGGGAGAGAAAGCAATTCACATGGTATTAAAACAGCAGGTATGAGATGCTGCAGTTATCCTTTCCAGATACTATTATCTAGGTAATTTGAGGAAAAGACAACAAAAACAATTGCTTAAATTATGTAGATTGAAGCCCTGGGGCTAAAATTTTTGGAACACATTTTGACCTGGTTTTCAGTCAAAAGTATTTATTATGCACCAACTGTGTGTTGATCAAGGAAGAAGAAGAATGAAATAATACTGGCCCTTTTCCTTGAGGAGCTTAAAATGTATAAGGAGTTATAGACTATGGATTTAAAAGCAACGTTGCTAAGTGTTGTGATAGGGGTCACCATAAGGTGTTAAGGAAGTAAAAAGGAGGAGAACCTAACTCATCCTTTGGGAAATGTTGTCATGGAAGACCTCAAGAGGCCTGAATTGAGATGGAACTACCCCAAAAAAGCTGCAGTAAATAGTGTTCCAGAAGATGAGAACAACATAAGAAAGTCCACAGAGGAGTGACATGGTAGCATAGGTAGTTTCATACTACTTATAATTGTGAAATAGGAGGTAGGGGAAAATGGTAAGAAGGATGTTTGAAGAGGGAAGAAAGGCCAAGTCTTGGAGGATTTTGTATGTCAATATATGGAACAATTAGAAAACAAGCAGGGAAAATGACTTGGTAACCCAATTTTGAGGTTAAAAATGGGAAAAATATTTAAGTGTTGACTTTTCAAATAAGGTCCTGGTGGCCATGACAAATTCCTGGTCCATTAGCACTTGCCACAGAGGTGGTAAGTATTCTAGAATTTTGTTTTAGGTCTTTTGGAATAAAGGATCCAAGAAGATGAAAGGATGGTAAGTCAAGCACACTTGGAGAAAAAACAACATTACTGGGGAACAGAGAATAGGTGACCCCCAAAAAAAAAGACTGATGAAGAGACTTTCTGGTTATAATCCTTTACAATACACTCTTCTGACCTTGGCCTCTGTCCTTATGTCTTTGCTACTTTGGGTTTCTCAGGCTGTAAAAGTTCTAATAGAATGTTGTCAGTGAAATTAGGAAGTATGTCTTTGAGCAAATGGAAGAACTAGAGAAAAAGTGAAGCAAAAGTGTAAGTAACCAAGGAAGGTGTGAGTAAACTGAGTACATATCATCCCCTCTCCACTCTTCACTCTGAGGATAAAGAAAATAGAGAGTGATCTTTAAGAATCAATTATACCCCTAAGATTGTCTCTAAGGGTAAGAATGTCTCACTTATTCTTATGTATCAGTTTTAGGCATTCATTTGTTCATTCTTTTATGTAGTTTTCTATTCATGTACTATTCTACTTCCTTACTTAGAAGGATAATTTTAATATCTATTTAGAGCTTAAATACACCAAAAATAAACAGGAAACTCCTAAGTATCACCACAACAGTAAAAAAAAAAAAGTAAGGGCTAATTATAACTTTTTTAATGACTTGCTGTGAACTAGGCATTGCTAGTAACTTCCTTAATGTTCACAATAAGTCCATGGCAATGGTAACACCATTTCAAAAATGAGGGAACTGAAGCAGAGAAGTTAAGTAATATGCCTAAAACTGCAGAGTTCCTAAGAGGCAGAGCTGGGATTTGAATCCAGTAGAGGAGTTAAAACTTCAACTGACCAACGAAGCTGATTATGCTTTTCCTCCTCCTACACTAGGAAATAAATTTTCAATTATGTTTCCTCTTCTCACTTCTATTATTTTTCCTCTATGTTACCCAACATCACTTTATCCTTTCTCCTCTGATCACTAACTGCTTCTGTTAGGGTACAGAGAGGGGAAAAAAAAAGAAAGAAAGAAAGAAAGAAAAACACACAGACAATTTAGATATTTCAAGCAGAGGGAATTTAATACAGGAGATTAGTTATACATGTGTTGGAAGGGTTCTGAAGCTAAACAGAGGAAGCCAAATCAGTTAGCAGAAGCTGGAAGTATTGGGAGGGATAAAAAGAGGAAGTGGTGTTACCAAAGCACTGAAACAAGAATCAGGACCAACTGACAGAAATTATTGATAGAAAAAAGATAGGGGCTGCCCTGTTGGAATAGGGACCAGCCCTCCTTGTGAGAGTTGGTATCACAAAAAACACAGGCACTGCTGAGGACATTGCCCAAGGCAGGGAGATAAGAGAAATATCCTGGATCCTCCCCTCCTCCTACCTTCTGGTCTTCTACTGATTCCTCCCTTTATTCCAACCTACCTATAAGTCAGAGGGAAAAGGACATTTGGAAAATACAATAAAACAGGGGTAGGACTGAAAAGGAATGTGAGAACAAATGAGCACATGACTGGTTCCCCAAATGGCTGATTAACCAGCTTGTCCCAGGAGCCATTTTCTCAGTCAAACCACAGATATTGCCTGCCCATTAATGGTTGAAGTCAAGCATCTATTTCTGAAGATACCTATTTCTCTTGGTGACAAAGTACAGATATGTACACTCTTGAAAGAAACAGGTTCATTTCCTTCAACAGCAGCCAGTAACGTTTGGCACTGATTTAAGTTAGAAAGGTAAAGAGACGATATCTTTGGAACTTCATGACCTAAGAAAGGTAGGTCTCACTTTCAATGCTACAGTTTGAAATATTATGTCATTAACTTTTTTATATATTCCCCCAATAACTTTTAAAGTATGCTCCCAAAGGGCATCACTATTCATTGTAGAATTGATTTATATTTTGTCATATTGAAACAAAATGGCAACTCATGCACCATTTCATACGGGCATTTTCAAATAAAATATGGTGCCTGAGCAAGAGTTAGAAACATGTACTATTGAAGGACTAACAATATATGAAGCATTTAGACATAGAGTTAGATTCCTTCTTGAAGAATTTTTGCAGTACTAAGGAGACCCCAGGATGTCTGAAATAAGACTCAATAAAAGAACGCATTTATTCTCGCCCTGAAGAATTTAGTATTTGGCTACATTTACACTTTTGATTACCACTGTTGGTGTTGCTGTCACCAAAAGTCCTGATTCAAAAAAGAAGAAAAATAACAACAACAACAACACACATACGTCTGATCAAAAACAGTAAAATACCTAGGAATAAACCTACCCAAGGAGGCAAAAGACCTGTACTCTGAAAACATAAGAATCTGTTGAAAGAAATTTAAGATGACACAAATGGATGGAAAGATATGCTGTGTTCTTGGACTGGAAGAATCAATATTGCTAAAATGGCCATACTATGAAAAACAATCTATAGATTCAATGCAATCCCTATCAAGTTACCAAAGGCATTTTTAACAGAACTAGAACAAAAAATTTTAAACTTTTAATGGAAATATAAAAGACCCCAAAATAACCAAAGCAACCTTGAGAAAGATGACAGAGACGGAGGAATCGGGTTCCCTGACTTCAAACTATACTACAAAGATACAGTCATCAAAACAGTATGGTGTGGGGGGGTGCTTCAAGATGGCGGAAGAGTAAGACGTGGAGATCACCTTCCTCCCCACAAATACATCGGAAATACATCTACATGTGGAACAACTCCTACAGAACACCTACCAAATGCTGGCAAAAGACCTCAGACCTCCCAAAAGGCGAGAAACTCCCCACGTACCTGGGTAGGGCAAAAGAAAAAACAGAGACAAAGGAATAGGGTCGGGGCCTGCAAGAGTGGGAGGGAGCTATGAAGGAGGAAAGGTTTCCACACACTAGGAAGTCTCTTCGCGGGTGGAGACTGCAGGTGGCAGAGAGGGAAGCTTTGGAGGCACAGAGGAGAGTGCAGCAACAGGGCAGTGGAGGGCGAAGCAGAGAGATTCCCGCACAGAGAATCTGTGCCGACCAGCACTCACCAGCCCGAGAAACTTGTCTGCTTACCCGCCGGGAAGGGTGGGTGCTGGGAGCTGAGGCTTGGGCTTCAGTCGGATCCCAGGGAGAGGACTGGGGTTGGCTGCGTGAACCCAGCCTGAACGGGGTTAGCGTGCCATGGCTAGCCGGGAGGGAGTCCAGGAAAAGGTCTGGAACTGCCGAAGAGGCAAGAGACTTTTTCTTGCCTCTTTATTTCCTGGTGCACTAGGAGAGGAGATTAAGAGTGCTGCTTAAAGGAGTTCCAGAGACGGGCGTGAGGCGTGGCTATCAGCACTGACCCCAGAGACGGGCATGAGATGCTAAGGCTGCTGCTGCAGCCACCAAGAAGCCTGTGTGCGAGCACAGGTCACTATCTACACCTCCCCTCCCGGGAGCCTGTGCAGCCCACCACTGCTGGGGTCCCGAGATCCAGCGACAACATCCCCGGGAGAACACACAGCACACCTCAGGCTGGTACAACCTCACGCGGGCCTCTGCCACTGCAGGCTGGCCCCGCACTCTGTACCCCTCCCTCCTCCCTGCCTGAGTGAGCCAGAGACCCCGAAGCAGCTGCTCCTTTAACCCCGTCCTGTCTGAGCAAAGACCAGATACGCTCAGGCAACCTACACGCAGAGGAAGGGACAAATCCAAAGATGAATCCCAGGAGCTGTGCGAACAGAGAAACGGAAATCTCTCCCAGCAGCCTCAGGAGCAGTGGATTAAATCCCCACAGTCAACATGATGTACCCTACATCTGGGTAATACCTGAATAGACAAAGAATCATCCCAAATTGAGGAGGTGGACTTTGGGAGCAACGATATATATATATTTTTTCCCTTTTTCTCTTTTTGTGAGTGTGTATGTGTATGCTTCTGTGTGTGATCTTGTCTGTATAGCTTTGCTTTTACCATTTGTCCTAGGGTTCTCTCCGTCCGTTTTTTTTTTTGTTTGTTTGCTTTTGTTCTTTTTTTAGTATAGATTTCAGCGCTTGTTACGATTGGTGGATTTGTTTTTTGGTTTGGTTTTTCTCTTCTTTCTTTTTCTAATTACTTAAAAAAATTTTAAAATAATTATTTGTTTTTTATTTTAATAACAATTTATTTTGTTTATTTTATTTTATCCCTCCCTCCCTCTCTCTCTCTTTCTTTCTTTTACCCTTTCACTCTGAGCCATGTGGATGACAGGCTCTTGGTGCTCCAGCCAGGTGTCAGGGCTGTGCCTCTGAGGTGGGAGAGCCAAGTTCAGGACACTGGTCCACAAGAGACCTCCCAGCTCCCCATAATATCAAATGGTTAATATCTCCCAGAGATCTCTATCTCAATGCTAAGACCCAGCTCCGCTCAACGACCAGCAAGCTACAGTGCTGGACACCCTATGCCAAACAACTAGCAAGACAGGAACAAAACCCCACTCATTAGCAGAGAGGTTGCCTAAAATCTAATAAAGTCACAGACACCCCAAAACACACCACCAGACGTGGACCTGCCCACCAGAAAGACAAGATCCAGCCTCATCCACCAGAACACAGACACTAGTCCCCCCAACCAGGAAGCCTACAAAACCCACTGAACCAACCTTAGCCACTGGGAGCAGACATGAAAAACAATGGGAACTATGAACATGCAGCCTGCGAAAAGGAGACCCCAAACACAGTAAGTTAAGCAAAATGAGAAGACAAAGAAACACACAGCAGATGAAAGAGCAATGTAAAAACCCACCAGACTGAACAAATGAAGAGGAAATAGGCAGTCTATCTGAAAAAGAATTCAGAATAATGATAGTAAACATGATCCAAAATCTTGGAAATAGAATGGAGAAGATACAAGAAACATTTACTACTGGGCATATACCCTGAGAAAACCATAATTCAAAAAGAGTCATGTACCAAAATGTTCACTGCAGCTCTATGGACAATAGCCAGGAGATGGAAGCAACCTAAGTGTCCATCATCAGACGAATGGATAAAGAAGATGTGGCACATATATACAAAGGAATATTACTCAGCTATAAAAAGAAACGAAATTGTGTTATTTGTGGTGAGGTGGATGGACCTAGAGTCTGTCATACAGAGTGAAGTAAGAAAAAGAAAAACAAATACTGTATGCTAACACATATATATGGAATCTAAGAAAAAAAAAAGGTCATGAAGAACCTAGGGGTAAGATGGGAATAAAGATACAGACCTACTAGAGCATGGACTTGAGGATATGGGGAGGACGAGGGGTAGGCTGTGACGAGGTGAGAGAGTGGCATGGACATATATACACTACCAAGCGTAAAGTGGATAGCTACTAGGAAGCAGCCACATAGCACAAGGAGATCAGCGAGGTGGTTTGTGACTGCCTAGAGGGGTGGGATAGGGAGGGTGGGAGGGAGGGAGATGCAGGAGAAAAGAGAAATGGGAACATGTGTATATATATAACTGATTCACTTTGTTATAAAGCAGAAACTAACACACCATTGTAAAACAATTATACTCCAATAAAGATGTTAAAAAAATAAAATAAAATAAAATTACATATTAGAAAAAAAAGAGCAAACAAACAATCATGAAAAACACAATAAATGAAATTAAAAATTCTCTAGAAGGGATCAATAGCAGAATAACTGAGGCAGAAGAACAGATAAGTGACCTGGAAGATAAAATAGTGGAAATAACTACTGCAGAGCAGAATAAAGAAAAAATAATGAAAAGAATTTTGGACAGTCTCAGAGACCTCTGGGACAATATTACACGCACCAACATTAGAATTATAGGGGTCCCAGAAGAAGAAGAGAAAAAGAAAGGGACTGAGATAATATTTGAAGAGATTATAGTTGAAAACTTCCCTAATATGGGAAAGGAAATAGTCAATCAAGTCCAGGAAGCACAGAGAGTCCCATATAGGATAATTCTAAGGAGAAACACACCAAGACACATATTAATCAATCAAAAATGAAATACAAAGAAAAAATATATAAAGCAGCAAGGGAAAAACAACAAATAACATACAAGTGAATCCCCATAAGGTTAACAGCTGATATTTCAGCAGAAACTCTGCAAGCCAGAAGGGACTGGCGGGACATATTTACAGTGATGAAGGGGAAAAACCTACAGCCAAGATTACCCAGCAAGGATCTCATTCATATTTGATGGAGAAATTAAAACCTTTAAAGACAAGCAGAAGCTAAGAGAATTCAACACCAACAAACCAGCTTAACAACAAATGCTAAAGCAACTTCTCTAGGCAGGAAACACAAGAGGAGTAAAAGACCTACAATAACAAACCCAAAACAATTAAGAAAATGGTAATAGGAACATACATATCAATAATTACCTTAGGGCTTCCCTGGTGGCGCAGTGGTTGAGACTCTGCCTGCCGATGCAGGGGACGCGGGTTGGTGCCCCAGTCTGGGAGGATCCCACATGCCAGGGAGTGGCTTGGCCCGTGAGTCATGGCCACTGAGCCTGTGTGTCTGGAGCCTGTGCTCCGCAATGGGAGAGACCACAACAGTGAGAGGCCCGCGTACTGCAAAAAAAAAAAATAAAAAATAATAATAATAATTACCTTAAATGTAAATGTATTAAATGCTCCAACCAAAAGAAATAGACTGGCTAAATGGATACAAAAACAGGACCCATATACATGCTGTCTACAAGAGACCCACTTCACACCTAGGGACACATACAGACTCAAAGTGAGGGGATGGAAAAAGATATTCCATGGAAACGGAAAGAAAGCTGGATGGGCAAATCTCATATCAGACAAAATAGACTTTAAAACAAAGACTATTACAAGAGATGAAGAAAGAGACTACATAATGATCAAGGGATCAATCCAAGAAGAAGATATAACAATTGTAAATATTTATGCACTCAACATCGGAGCACCTCAATACATAAGGCAAATACTAACAGCCATAAAAGGGGAAATCGACAGGAACACAATCATAGTAGGAGACTTCAACACCCCACTTTCACCAATGGACAGATCATCCAAAATGAAAATAAATAAGGAAACACAAGCTTTAAATGATACATTAAACAAGATGGACTTCATTGGTATTTTTAGGACATTCCATCCAAAAACAACAGAATACACTTTCTACTCAAGCACTCATGGAACATTCTCCAGGATAGATCATATCTTGGGTCACAAATCAAGCCTTGGTAAATTTAAGAAAATTGAAATTGTATCCAGTATCTTTTCTGACCACAACGCTATGAGACTAGATATCAATTACAGGAAAAAATCTGTAAAAAGTACAAACACATGAGGCTAAACAATACACTACTTAATAACCAAGCAATCACTGAAGAAATCAATGAGGAAATCAAAAAATACCTGCAAACAAATGACAATGAAAACATGACGACCCAAAATCTAGGGATGCAGCAAAAAAGTTCTAAGAGGAAAGTTTATAGCAATACAGTCATACCTAAAGAGACAAGAAACATCTCAAATAAACAACCTAACCTTACACCTAAAGCAATTACAGAAAGAAAAACAAAAAAACCTCAAAGTTAGCAGAAGGAAAGAAATCATAAAGATCAGATCAGAAAAAAATGAAAAAGAAATGAAGGAAAAGATAGCAAAGATCAATAAAACTAAAAGTTGGTTCTTTGAGAAGATAAACAAAATTGATAAAGCATTAGCCAGACTCATCAAGAAAAAAAAGGGAGGAGACTCAAATCAATAGAATTAGAAATGAAAAAGGAGAAGTAACAACTGACACTGCAGAAATACAAAGGATCATGAGAGATTACTACAAGCAACTATATGCCAATAAAATGGACAACCTGGAAGAAATGGACAAATTCTTAGAAATGCACAACCTTCTGAGACTGAACCAGGAAGAAATAGAAAATATGACCAGACCAATCACAAGCACTGAAATTGAAACTGTGATTAAAACTCTTCCAACAAACAAAAGTCTAAGACCAGATGGCTTCACAGGTGAATTCTATCAAACATTTAGAGAAGAGCTAACACCTATCCTTCTCAAACTCTGCCAAAATATAGCAGGGGGAGGAAGACTCCCAAACTCATTCTACGAGGCCACCATCACCCTAATACCAAAACCAGACAAAGATGTCACAAAAAAAGAAAACTACAGGCCAATATCACTGATGAACATAGGTGCAAAAATCCTCAACAAAATACTAGCAAACAGAATCCAACAGCACATTAAATGGATTATATACCATGATCAAGTGGGGTTTATTCCAGGAATGCAAGGATTCTTCAATATACGCAAATCAATCAACATGATACACCATATTAACAAATTGAAGGAGAAAAACCATATGATCATCTCAATAGATGCAGAGAAAGCTTTCGAGAAAATTCAACACCCATTTGTGATAAAAACCCTGCAGAAAGTAGGCATAGAGGGAACTTTCCTCAACATAATAAAGGCCATATATGACAAACCCACAGCCACCATCATCCTCAATGGTGAAAAACTGAAAGCATTTCCACTAAGATCAGGAACAAGACAAGGTTGCCCATTCTCACCACTCTTATTCAACACAGTTTTGGAAGTTTTAGCCACAGCAATCAGAGAAGAAAAAGAAATAGAAGGAATCCGAATCAGAAAAGAAGAAGTAAAGCTGTCACTGTTTGCAGATGACATGATACTATACACAGAGAATCCTAAAGATGCTACCAGAAAACTAGAGCTAATCAATGAATTTGGTTGCAGGATACAAAGTTAATGCACAGAAATCTCTTGCATTTCTATGCACTAATGATGAAAAATCTTAAAGTGAAATTAAGAAAACATTCCGATTTACCACTGCAACAAAAAGAATAAAATACCTAGGAATAACCCTACCTAAGGAGACAAAAGACCTGTATGCAGAAAATTATAAGACACTGATGAAAGAAATTAAAGATGATACAAATAGATGGAGAGATATACCATGTTATTGGATTGGAAGAATCAACATTGTGAAAATGACTCTACTACCCAAAGCAATCTACAGATTCAATGCAATCCCTATCAAACTACCACTGGCATATTTCACAGAACTAGAACAAAAAATTTCACAATTTGTATGGAAACACAAATGACCCCTAATAGCCCAAGCAATCTTGAGAAAGAAAAACGGAGCTGGAGGAATCAGGCTCCTGGACTTCAGATTATACTCCAAAGTTACAGTCATCAAGATAGTATGGTAGTGACCCAAAAACAGAAATATAAATCAATGGAACAGGAAAGGAAGCCCAGAGATAAGGTGCACATAAGGTGCACATATGGTCACCTTATCTTTGATAACGGAGGCAAGAATATACAATGGAGAAAAGACAGCCTCTTCAATAAGTGGTGCTGGGAAAACTGGACAGCTACATGTAAAAGAATGAAATTAGAACACTCCCTAACACCATACACAGAAATAAACTCAAAATGGATTAAAGACCTAAATATAAGGCCAGGCACTATCAAACTCTTAGCGGAAGACATAGACAGAACACTCTATGACATAAATCACAGCAAGATCCTTTTTGACTCACCTCCTAGAGATATGGAAATTAAAACAAAAATAAACAAATGGGACCTAATGAAACTTCAAAGCTTTTGCACAGCAAAGGAAACCATAAACAACACGAAAAGACAACCCTCAGAATGGGAGAATATATTTGCAAGTGAAGCAACTGACAAAGGATTAATCTCCAGAATTTACAAGCAGCTCATGCAGCTCAATATCAAAAAAACAAACAACCGAATTCAGACATGGGTAGAAGACCTAAATAGACATTTCTCCAAAGAAGATATACAGATTGCCAACAAACACATGAAAGAATGCTCAACATCATTAATCATTAGAGAAATGCAAATCAAAATTACAATGCAATATCATCTCATACCGGTCAGAATGGCCATCCTCAAAAAATCTACAAACAATAAATGCTGGAGGGGTGTGGAGAAAAGGGTACCCTCATACACTGTTGCTGGGAATGTAAATTGATACAGCCACTATGGAGAACAGTATGGAGATTCCTTAAAAAACTACAAATAGAACTACTGTATGACCCAGCAATCCCACTACTGGGCTTATACCCTGAGAAAACCATAATTCAAAAAGAGTCATGTACCACAATGTTCACTGCAGCTCTATTGACAATAGCCAGGACATGCAAGCAACCTAAGTGTCCATTGACAGATGAATGGATAAAGATGTGGCACATATATACAATGGAATATTACTCAGCCATAGAAAGAAACGAAACTGAGTTATTTGTAGTGAGGTGGATGGACCTTGAGTCTGTCATACAGAGTGAAGTTAATCAGAAAGAGAAAAACAAATACCGTATGCTAACACATATATATGGAATATAAAAAAAAAAAAAAGTCATGAAGAACCTAGGGGCAAGATGGGAATAAGACCCAGACTTACTAGATAATGGACTTGAGGACATGGGGAGGGGGAAGGGTAAGCTGGGACGAAGTGAGAGAGTTGTAGTGTATACATGGACATATATACACTACCAAATGTAAGATAGATAGCTAGTGGGAAGCAGTTGCAGAGCACAGGGAGATCAGCTCAGTGCTTTGTAACCAGCTAGAAGGGTGGGATAGGGAGGGTGAGAGGGAGGGAGATGCAAGAGGGAAGAATTATGGAGATATATGTATATGTATAACTGATTCACTTTGCTATAAAGCAGAAACTAACATACCATTGTAAAGCAGTTATACTCCAATAAAGATGTAAAAAGAAAAAAAATGTTAAAAAAATAACCAAAACAGTATGGTACTGGCACACAAACACACATATAGATCCTTGGAACAGGATAGAAAGCTCAGAAGTAAACCCATGAATTTATAGTCAATTAATCTACTATAAACGATGCAAGAATATACAATGGAGAAAAGACAGTCTCTGCAATAAATGGTGCTGAGAAAACTGGACACCTACATGTAAAAAAATGAAATTAGAACACTCTCTAACACCATTTACAAAAATAAACTAAAAGTGGATTAAATACCTAAATGTAAGACTGGATATTATTAAATTCCTAGAGGAAAACATAGAACACTCTTTGACATAAATCAGAGCAATATTTTTTTGGACCAATCCTTCCTTAGAGTAATGGCAATAAAAACAAAAACAAATGGGACATAATTAAACTTAAAAGGTTTTGCACAGTAAAGGAAACCATAAACAAAACAAAAAGACAGCCTTCCATTGTCTTTGTAAGAAAATATTTCCAAATGATGCAACTGACAATTAATTTCCAAAATATACAAATATCTCATACAGCTCAATATCAAAACAAACAAAGGAACAACCCAATCAAAAAATGGACAGAAGATATAAATAGACATTTCTCCAAAGGAGACATACAGATGGCCAAGAGGCACATGAAAAGATGCTCAACATCGCTAATTATTAGAGAAACACAAATCAAAACTACAATGAAACAGCACCTCACACTGCCCAGCATGACCATCATCAAAAAGCCTACAAATAACAAATGCTGGAGAGGATGTGGAGAGAAAGGAACTCTCCTACACTGTTGGTGGGACTGTAAATTGGTACAGCCACCATGGGGAACAGTATGGAGGTTACTTAAAAAATGAAAAATAGAGTTACCATATGATCCAGTGATCCCATTTCTGGGCATGTATCTGGAGAAAACTATAATTTGAAAAGATACATGTACCCCAATGTTCACAGCAGCAATACTTATAAGAGCCAAGACATGGAAGCAACATAAGTGTCCATCTACAGAGGAATGGATAAAGAAGATGTGGTATATATACAGAATGGAATATTACTCAGCCATAAAAAATGAAATAATGTCATTTGCAGCAACATGTATGGACCTAGAGATTATCATACTGAGTGAAGTAAATCAGACAAATACCATACAATATCACTCAAATGTGAAATCTAAAAAAATGATACATATAAACTTATTTATAAAGCAGAAATAGACTCACAGACAGAAAACAAATGTTTGATTTATATTTTTATATATATATATAAAATCACTTTGCTGTACACCTGGAACTAATACAACATTGTAAATCAACTATATTTTAATAAAATTTTAAAAATATATATGCATGAAGTAGCCCTCCTACCAAACTTCCTCATTAGCATTGCATTACCCTGGGCTATGACCTGATGCTATCCTTTCTAATTTACTTCCAGGTTCTTTTATTTTTAGTTGTGTTCATCCAAACTGTTATTGACCAGCATGTCTTTAATGGCTCTGAGTTCATTAGAATTCCCTCCAATTTGGTTGGTCAGAAGCCTCTATGAAGGATCCTACACTTAAGAAAATAGGCTCTTTCTAAGGATAACATGAACAGTAATTTGTTCCAGTGAATCCCCAATGTATCCTTAGTGTGGCATTGTTTTTTCCCTATAAGTCTAGATTTGTTGAGCAATTGCTGCATCTCTACACTTCATTTTGCCTATGGAGACAGCTTGAGGACATTTGACATGATTGAATAATGGAATGAGAAAAAGCTTGCATAGAAAATTGGCTGAATTTCTGAAATAGGAACCTATTTTCCTTTCCTCCCTCAGTTTTCTGAGTCTGGTTTTGTTTTTATGGAAATCTATAGTTTCTGTCATTGTGAAAGCCTTACTTGAAAGAGATAATACTAATAAACCACAGTGAGAATATACTACAGGTAGCCCTAATAAATGGACACACCTGTTCGCAGCCTGACTTTAGAAGCAATTGAGCAATAGAAAAGAAAAAATTTAAAAACAACAAAAAGAGTTATATTATGAATAGAACTGTTTGGAGAATGTGACTTGGGTGTATAGTAATAGTGGGCTTCATAAAATTGATTCCCAGAATTAAACAGATTTACCCACTTACTATTGGATAATAACTCCCACATACAAGCACTTACCCCTGTAAAATTTAATGTACAGAGGAGCAGGGTAGAATGTACACTACTACACTAGGGAGACTAGTGCCAAAACTCAAGGAAGAAAGAAGGGGCTGAGCTTTGCATAGACTCAGCTTCTTTCCTTAACTGACTAATCATATTAGTAATTCCTTCCCTCTTGGGAAGTAGCAAGTAAATGGGCAGAAGCCACCAGGTGCTTAAACAAGGCAAGAGTAGAGATACATATTGTCTATTAGTGTCATCCTTTGTTTAATTTACAACTTGATCTCTCCTTTTCTCCTCCTTTCCTTTTTTTTATTTTTGTTTAGAAATTTCATGTAATGTCTGAAACATTTATATTAACACATTTCCATACAAATAACCCAAAGAAAGTTTAGTATTAGTTGTTTTTTGTTTGTTTGTTTGTATTTTTATACTGCAGGTTCTTATTAGTCATCAATTTTATACACATCAGTGTATACATGTCAATCGCAATTGCCCAATTCAGCACACCACCATCCCCATCCCACCGTGGTTTTCCCCCCTTGGTGTCCATACGTTTGTCCTCTTTTTACTCTTTATTCTCAATTTTATTTAATTCATACAGCAAATACTTATTGAGCACCTGCTCTGGCTGATCTATGACAGGATTTTTTCATTCTCCATTTCTTGCTCCATGCTTACCTGTGCTTTAAGCCTACCTGTTACTTACATGGGCACTGCCAATCTATTGAAGTAACACAGCAGGGTAAATGAAGCTTTTATATACATTTGCCAAGTTCTCTGTTGAGTACTATTTTAAATTCATTCACTTAATCATTCAAAACGTTTATTGAGCACTTAGTGTGTGATACTTTTCAAGTGCTAGGGACAGAACAGTAAACAAGCCAGGAAGAGCTCTTGCCTCAAAGTGTTTATACTACAGTTAGGGAGATAATAAGCAAACAAATAGATACATAATATGTCAGGCAGAGATAAGTGCCTTAAGGAAAATAGCTCAGGGTAAAGGAGATGAGAAATGAAGCCTGTTTGGGGACAGTGTCATGAGGGAAAGTCTAAGAAGAGAATCTGTAAGCATAGGCCTGAAAGGAGTGAAGTAGGTGGCCATGAAACTGTATGCGGAAGAGCCTTCAAAGCAGATGCAACAAGTATAAAAGGTGTGGTATAGAAACAAATTGACCTAAAGGAAGTATTCAATATATATAGAACATTGTATCCCCAAACCTCAGAGCACAAATTCTTTTCAAGCACACACAGTATTAACAGAAATTGACCATATGCTGGTCCATAACTCATCAAAATTTTTTAAGATTGGATTATATTTGATATATCATTGGAATACCATGTACTTAGGTTAACAATCAATTTTAAAAACATTAGTATGTGTGTTTGTAAGTTAAGGACTATTTCTAAATAGCATGTGGGTCAAAATAAGAAAATCTTACCTGTCATAATGGATATCAACGCATATTAGAGTATATTTTGAAATGAATAAAAATACTGCATGTTAAGATTTATGGGCTGTAGCAGTTGGGTAGAGAGGAAATTACAACCACATATGTATACATTAGAAAGATTAGGGACTTCCCGGGCGGCGCAGTGGTTAAGAATCCGCCTGCCAATGCAGGGGACACGAGTTCGAGCCTTGGTCCAGGAAGATCCCACACGCCGCAGAGCAACTAAGCCTGTGCGCCACATCTACTGAGCCTGTGCTCTAAAGCCCGCGAGCCACAACTACTGAAACCCATGCGCCTAGAGCCCGTGCTCTGCAATAAGAGAAGCCACCGCAATAAGAAGCCTGCACACTGCAACGAAGAGTAGCCGTCGCTTGCCACAACTAGAGAAAGCCCGTGTGCAGCAACAAAGACCCAACGCAGCCAAAAATAAATAAATTTATAAAAAAAAAGATTAAATTTGACAAGAACCCATCTCATGAATTTAGAAAAAGACAAAGATTGTGAATATTAAAAGGAAATGTTTTTTTAACTGAAAAATAAAAATAAAGCAAACATTTAAGAAAAAGGATTAACACAGCCAATAATTCTTTGAAAAGACTAGTAAACTGCCAAACCTCTGATGAGATTTACCAAGGTGGGAGGGAGGAGAGAAGAAGCACATATAGTTATCAACAGAAGAGAAAAAAAAGTAACATCTCAAGAGTGGCTGCAGTCCAACAAGAAAGAAAAAAGCGGGGGCAGGATATCACAAACACTTACAAACTAATAAATATGACTTATCAAAATTGGCAAAAGTAGATGACCTGCATATCCCCCTTATATCCCCTTAAAAATGTAAATTCATGCTAAAATACTTCTTAGAAATTAACTCTAGGCCTACTTGATTTCATCAGGAAATTCTCCCAAGCACTCAAGGAAGAAATCATTTTAATCTTACATAAACTCTTCAAGAAAAAATAGAAAATGTGTGAGACTAGCATAACCTTAATACTGAACCCCAATATGGATACCCTTAAAAAAATAGAAGTAAGGGCTTCCCTGGTGGAGCAGTGGTTGAGAGTCCGCCTGCCGATGCAGGGGACGCGGGTTCGTGCCCCGGTCCGGGAAGATCCCACATGCCGCGGAGCGGCTGGGCCCGTGAGCCATGGCCGCTGAGCCTGCGCGTCCAGAGCCTGTGCTCCGCAACGGGAGAGGCCACAACAGTGAGAGGCCTACGTACCGCAAAAAACAAAAAAAAGAAGCTCACTGTGAGATAATAGAAAATACATATTGTTCTCTGCCCCCAATTCCTAGCACAGGGCTCCTGAAACCTTTGTAATTTACTAAGTGATAGGTGTACTAGGAGCTTCTCTTGCTCTAGTATTTGGTCTCTGACCCCATCCCTGTCCTTGACTGTTGGAAGAGGTCATTGAGGAGAGGTGACCAGGGGTTGACCCTCGAGCTGGACCTGGGCAATCAGAAGCTCTTCATCCCCTCCCTGCCCACTGTTCCCACAGTATGAGTGAGCTGTTTCAAGGAAGCAGCCTTGAGAGAAAAAGGTGTTGTCGACTCTAGACCATCTGGACTGTGTATGTGACTGGACCCATTAAGGCCTCTATGTAAAGTTCTAAGATGCTGGCAGGTAGGTGCAGAGAGCTATTTGTCTTGTGACTGTTGAAGGCAAGCCTCATATGTAAGTTCCTTTGCTTATTAAATCTGCCACCTACCAATCTGGAATGGCCTGTCTCTTTCTTTGGTCTCTCCTTGCCCTCCTTGTAAGGAGGCAGCTACAGAATTCATCTGGGGAATTCCTGAGTTTGCAAACCAATACTGACATAGGACTTTTAAAACCCTTGTAAATTCCTAAGTGATAAGAGCACTAGAAACATCTTTTCTTCTAATGAAGCGACTCTGGGTGGGCTCCTGGATGGGAGCTGGTCACCAGAAAAGTTCAAATCATGCTTAGAAGCTTGGAGATTTTAGCCCCACTCCCCCATTCTCCAAGGAGGGGCTGGAAATGGAGTTAATAATTGATCATGCCTATTTGAGGAAGCAACCATAAAATCCCAATAGTATGGGGTTTGAACTGTTTTCAGGCTAGTAAATACATCCTCACTGGGAGGTCGATGCATGCCAACTCCACTGGGATGGAAGCTCCTGCACTCAGGACCCTCCAGACCTCACCCTATGTTACCTCTTCATCTGGCTGTTCATCTGTATCCTTTATCATGTCCTTTAAAAGAGTGGCAAATATATGTGTTTCCCTGAGCTATGTGAGCCGCTCTAACAAATTAACGGAACTGACGTGGCGGTCATGGAGACCTCCAATTTGCAGCCAAATTGGACAGAAATTGTGGGTAACCTGGGGACCTACTTGTGATTGGCATCTGAACTGGGTGGCAGCAGTCTTGTGGGACTGAGCCCTTAACCTGTGTGATCTAACAGTATATCCAAAAAGATATCAGAAAAAAGTGTCAGAATTGAGTTAAATTGTAGGACACCCATCTGGTGTCATGGAGAATCACTTGCTGTGGGGGAAAAACCTCCACACATTTGGTGATCAGAAGTGTCAGAAGTGAAGTGTTCTGGGTCAATAACAAAGGACACTCACAGGAGAAGGACTCACAGGAGGAAAAACTGCGTTTTTCCTTACAGTCACTCTTAACCGATCCTAAACGTAATATTAGAAAACTGAATTTTAAAATATGTGAAAATAATACATCTTATCCAAGATTAATACCCCAAGAATGAAAACTGATTTAACTATAGCACATAATTCATCTTATAATTCATCTTATTTACAGATTAAAAGAGAAAAATCATCTCAGTATCTCAACAGAGGTAGAAAAATTGCTGGATAGTATTCAAGATCCATTCATATTTAAAGAAAGTATCAAGCTGGGGCTTCCCTGGTGGCGCAGTGGTTGAGAGTCCGCCTGCTGATGCAGGGGACACGGGTTCGTGCCCCGGTCTGGGAGGATCCCACATGCCGCGGAGCGGCTGGGCCCGTGAGCCATGGCCGCTGAGCCTGCGCGTCCGGAGCCTGTGCTCCGCAAAAAAAAAAAAGAAAGAAAGAAAGAAAGAAAGTATCAAGCTACGAGTAAAAGGGAATTTCATTGACCTGACAAAGCATATCTACAAACAAACTACAGCAAACAATATTAAATAATGAACCATTAAAAAGCTTCTTTTTGGTGTCAGGATCAAAGCAATGATGTCCACCATTGCCACTTCTACTTAGCATTATATTTGAGTTTTAGCCTTAAACTAGGAAGAAAGTGATACTAAAAATATAAGAATTAGAAAAGAACATATCAAATTTATCATAAATTTAATTGATACAATTGTATTATTAGAAAATCCAAGAGTCTATAGAAGAATTATTAGAAGAGGCAACTTGTTAAAGACATTGTAATAAAATATAAATTACTAGAATATAGTTTGTTATTATGAGTTATGCCAAAGTTGTTTATGAAATCAAGATAGAAAGATAAATTTAATACTACATTCCAACCACAAATAGGTTAAAAAATACTAAATACAACATGACAGCACCATCAAAATCTATATAACATCTAGCACTAAGTCTAACAAAATTTGTGAAATTCCTCTAAGTGGGAATAATAAATTTATTGAAAAAAATAAACAAAGTGAGAGAAATACTGTGTTCAGGGATATGAAGAGTCAATATTTTAAAGTTATCATTTTTGCCCAAATTGGCATAAGGAGTCAATATTATCCCAATCAAAACCCCAACAAATGTTTTAGTATGTTTGCAAAATGATTCTATGATTTTTATGAATATTCAATGACCAATAATAAAGACATACCTGATGAAAATAACAAGGTAAGAGACTTGTTCTGTCAGATGTCATAAATTACCATAAAGAAATAGCAATTAAGACAGTGTGATATTGACAAATAAACCAGTAGACAAAATTAGAAATAGATCCACACTTATATGGATTCAAATTTTAACAAAAGTGATATTGCAGAGCAATAGAAAGGAGATGGACTTTTCAATAAACAGTGCTGTAGGAACTGGGTAGTCAAATGGAAAAAAATAAAGTTGATTCACTACTTTACATCATACACAAAAACAAATTCCAGATAGATCAAAAATTCAAATGTGAGCATATGAGACTATCTTCACAATTTGTTGAGACAAGCTACAAAAAGCACTAAGCATAGAGTAGAAAATACATTTGGCCATATTAAA
Organism: Pseudorca crassidens; assembly: GCF_039906515.1. NCBI lineage: Eukaryota > Metazoa > Chordata > Mammalia > Artiodactyla > Delphinidae > Pseudorca > Pseudorca crassidens. Next base: position 34,942,495 of record NC_090304.1, on the reverse strand, counting down.
AGTAAAATTATTCTTCATCATAAGACACTATAACAATGTGAAAAGACAAGAGAGGAGATATTTGCAACACGTGTAATCACCAGAGGGTCTGAATTCAAAATTTATGAAGACATTTTATAATCCTCTAAGAAAAAGAAACCCCAAAGAAAAATTAGCAATTAACTTGAATAGGGATTCCACCAAAGGCTAAAGTCAAGGTCAATAGCATGTAAAAGAAGGCTCAGCCTCATTTGTTGTCAGGAAACTGCAAATTAAAGTCACATGGAAAAAAAAAAAGTAAAGTCACAAGGAATGATAACTATACCCCTACTAAACTGACGAATTTAGACAAATAGCAAGAAATGTTTAGGTTATGGAAATAATCATACACTCCTGTTGAAAGGCTAAATATTTACAACCTTGTAAACATTTATTTGGCATTACCTTCTAGTGTTAACCGTCTGCACATTCTATGACCCAGGAATTTCAGTGTTAGATGTTTAACCTAGAGAAACTTGTGTGATGTGAACCAGGACACCTGTACATGTAAGAATGTTCATAGCAGCATTGCTCAAAATACTCCCAAACTGGAAATGCACTACAGATCTAGCAGTGTGGATTAAAAAAAAAAAAAAGTGATTTATTTGTACCAAGTGAAATTCTGTACATCAGCGTAAATGAATGAACATAGCTGCACACGACACAGTTCATCTTAGATACATACATTTGGTTCCACCTACATAAAGTTCAAAACCAGAATTACTGTTTATATACATGCATATATTTAATGAAATAAAATAAAAAATCTAGGTAATATTTCTATAAAGTGAGAAAGGTGTTCGTAAGCAGAAAGCGGATGGGGGAACATCAGGACTCCTGATAGTGGTTTTACAGGTGTGATGATTCTATAACCATTGTCTAAACTGCACATTTGTATATTATGATGTTTTCAGTATATAAGTCTTATTTTAAATAAAGATCATTTATTATCCCTGCAAAAAATAAAGGAAAAGATGCAGCCTTGCCCTTGAAATAGTTATAATCTGATTAAGGGACACAGTTGAAAGAACAATTACTTGGTTCTAGTTGAGTTTAATAAAGACTGTAAGATAGGACTATCCCTTGTTCTGAGATGTCACATTGAAGTGACAAATTAAAACTTAACTCTGTCTGAAGTAGGAGTCTAAGTATTAAATAGCTTGTTCTTTCTTATACTTCGTAAATACCAGGATAAACTCTTTCATGCAACTAGATAGAAGGGCACCTATTGTGCTAGTGTGGGAAACAATATGCATTCCAAATTATTGACTTCCACAATTAAAATCCTTGAGCAGTTATAAATCCGGAAGTATTAGAAAGGATACATGATCATTACGACTTAGTTTTTGCCCCTTTTCTGCTCCATACTATCTAACCAGAGATAGATTCCATGATCTGGGAGTACAGAGGCAATTGGCTAAGAAAGGGGTGCTGGCTAGTTGTTGGTCTGTCTCTATGCTCCAAAGATAGCTCATGAATCAACGCAAAGAGTACCTGTGCTTCCCTAGTCCTATCTGGAACTCTTACAGTCAGAAGCTTTATCAATGTCCTTTGTGCCACACTAATGGAAAACAATAGAGCAGAGACGGCTGCTAGGGATGGTAGGGGCGGTTCGTTTGCCCTGCTCTAGATCCACCTGCAGTCGTGTTCTGCACCAGTCTCAGCCTATCAATAATCAGTGTTGTGGTTGAACTGGCCCTTGTGATTCTTATTAAGATTCCAAAATGTCCCTCATCAATCACTCTGAACTTTGAAAAACAAAATTAACAAAGGTTTATTACTTACAAGACCTGGAAATTACAGGGCACACCTGGGGCCACTCTGTGAGGTTGTGGATAGAGAGTGTGCACAGGCCTGGTGTTCTCCTTTGATTGGGGTCAAGGGTGAGGGCATACAGTTTTGAGGGCTTACTGTTTACTGGTGAATTTAAAACACAAGAGTGGGAATTTAAGTGCTGGAAGAGAAAAAAGAATAGCTCAAATGGTCAGTTATTGAAATTAACCAAGATCTCTAAAACAAAGGAAACTCAGCCTGGCTCTTTATCTAGTTGTGTGGCTGGAAATGTGTTTACTGGAGATGGCCATCTTCGAAGGGAATGCGTCTTTGAAGTGGAAGCCTTGACAATCAAAGTCAGGCACTTGCGTTGTAAAAACAAAAACAACTGTCAGGGCTCACACTAAAAGTCCCAAAGTGACACAAAATAGCAATTGATTCTTCCCCCACCTATAGAAAGGGGCACAGAAGATAGCTGAAAGAGGAAGCCTGCAGACCAGAAGGAGAATCTGAAAGAGAGCATGGAACTTGACAAGAAGTCACAAAGGTTGTCCCGTCTCTGTGCTTCTGTATCTCCAACTTGTGCACTGCCTGCCTGAGGGAGACATGTTTGAGACAAGATGGGGCAAATGGCATCTCAAAAGATGCTAGCACAGAATAATAAGGTTAGAATAGATGTCTTCCTCCAACCTTGGCGTTACCCTCTTAGGAACTTGTAGTGAGTCCCAGCAAGAGGAAGGGAAGATTGGGCTTTGCAGGAGAGAGAGCGACCGAATTTAAAACGTGAATTGACTAAGAAAAGGTACAATTTTAGTGAGTCTCCTTGGAAGTTACTAGTTGACATTTTCTGTATCTGGCAGAATAAAGGCTTGAAACATCAATTAAAATGAGTTATATAAAACAAAGACATTATTTCATACACTTGGGCTTGGGGCCATTGAAGTTTTTACCTGAAATGTATCCAGTGATTTCCATCTCAGTTTTCAGGTTTGTGTAGTTGGTCCTTTGTCTTTTGTGTACAGGTTCCTTTATCCAACACGCAGCAAGCCAAACTCCAAGGCACTGAGTTTTGCAGCAGAGAAAACGTGTATTCACAAGGCAGCCAAGCTCAGAGACTGGAGAGCAAATCTCAAATCTGCTTCCCAAAAGGGGAGGAGCTCGGGATACTTATGGGATAAAGCTGAGGCATGGGGAGCGTGGGGAAAGGTGATTGGAGATAAGAAAAAGGTGAAGTAAGTGTTATTCTGCACAGATGCAACTAAGCTACAGGTTTCTTAATGGGACGCATGGTCAGAAAATAGCAGCATTAACATGCTTTGAGGGTGGAGGTTTTGGCCCTATGATATCAAAATCTCACCAGGTGTATCCTCACACATGCCCAGTGGGAGGGTTGGTGGTCTTAACCAGTTTCAACCAGCTTGAGTTTGAACTGGACACAGCTCACTAACTTCCTGAAAAAAAAAACTTGGGCAAACATCTTATTGTTTAGGCTACATGACAGAGGACATGCAAGTTTTTATAAAAACAATTAAAGGGAGCTTGATAAGTGAAAGCAGGTTATGGGCGTGATAGATCTAACTGATGATTACCCTCAGCTTCAATCTCAATGGCTGCTCCAGAAGCAACGTCCTACAGGCTATGATGAAATATCTAACTGAGGCTTCCTACGTAGAGCCATGTTTACTTGAGCAATCTTATTTGAGAGAAAGCTGTGTGAGATGGACTTTGTCATTTGACAATTTAGACAAAGCCCTTGTCTTTGCTGATACATTTGTAATGTCTTGTAATGTTGGTTTTCCCTATGGCAAAGGAATTCCCTAGCATTTAACCATTTCAGAGATAGGTAATTAAGAAGTAATTTTCCTGTGGTGATGTTTGTGGTCTTATCAAATGAGTCAGCTTCTAGCACAGCAGTAAAGTTGCATCCAAACTGAACATGGTTTACAATAATGGAAGCAGATGGTTTACCAAGTTAGGGAATGAGAACTGATTATTGATTTGCTATCCTTGTAACAACATCAGTGGAGAGTGATAATGAACTGTACCGCTTGTAACAGAGTAAATATCCATTTTTATATTACTTGCTTTCTTGCAAATTGGCTACTAGCAGTGAGAGTAAAATATATGGCTGTCTCATATCTCAAAGCACTAAACAAATTGCACTAGAGGAATGCAATGAAGCACGGGAGAGCATTTGCTGATATTTATAACTTGAGCTCAGGCTGAAATCTGCATTAAAAAGTTCACAATTCTCCCTGTTTATTTTCTGCAGTCATTTAGCTATTGCTTCCACAATTCTTAGCTCTGCAGTTATTTTGGAATAATGCATAATTGTCTTTTACCTCACAACACTAAAGTGCTCTGGGGCTCTTATCAATTTGTCATTTCCATGACAAAATATAGGCTATTTTCTGGCCTTGTATTTCTTGAAAAAGGAAAAGTATCCATAGAAAAATAAGAAAAAAAGGAGGATCAATATACAGGAATGCAGCTCTACAATGATTCTTGAATAAAGACTTTGAACTGATCTGAAGCAAAACTTGGATTTTTTGTTTTGTCTCTCTTCTTTAATCATGACTTTATTTCCACCGCTTCCTCTCATGTAACTGGCATTCTGTCAGTGGAAACTATCTAGAAATACTCATCTCTGAGTCACGTTTCCAACATTTTCTCTCTTCCTGTCGGAGGTGCTCTGAGTCTGCATACATTTTGCTATTGATTCTATTTTTAAGATGGATGATTTTGTGTGATACTGGACTCTACAATCTCCCTGTGCCAAGACAAACAGGTGTTTCCACAGTTGGCATCCACAGTGCACATACCTAGGAGGGTTATTTTTGAATCTGGGAAAATATTTTAGCCACTAGCCAGAAGAGAGGATTCATATTCAAAAATCAGTTTATCCCCAGATGTAGTAGCTGTATCACTGTTCAGAACAGGGTTCCCAAACACTGTCATATCAACGTGGCAGTGCACCTTGTATCCTAAAACAGAGAACCCTGTTGCTGGAGACAGTAAATGGATGCTCTTTCCCCTTTATTCCTTTTGAAGATCACTGAATAAATTAGTGGAAGTGGTATATGAAAAGAAGAATCTAAAAGCCATATGCAGGGATGACAGAGTTTTTTCACTCTGATCTATTGGTGATAGCTTTCTTAATTCTTCTGTTGAGAAGGATTCTGAGGAAATATCTAGGCCTAGTGGGAAAGCAGTGTCATATTGAATTGTGATATTTCCCTAGGCACAGAATATAGAAGAGAGTGTATCACATGGTTCCCACCCATGACACATAAAAATTCCTTGCATTTGTTTGAAGTTTCACAGCTTTTGGAGCATTTTCATGTGTTGCATTTTGAATAGAAATCATATGTTCTCTTTTCTTTCTTATTTATTTATATATTTATGTTTTATTTTATTTTTTTTTTATTGAAGTATAGTTGATTTACAATGTTCTGTTAGTTTCTGGTGTACAGCAAAGTGATTCAGTTATATATATGAATATATATATATAATCATTTTCACATTCTTTTCCACTGTGGTTTATAACAGGATATTGAATATAGTTCCCTGTGCTATATACAGTAGGACATTTTTGTTTGTCTATTTAATATATAATAGTTTGTATCTGCTAATCCCAAACTCCTAATTTATCCCTCTCCCATCCCCTTTCCCCTTTGGTAACCATAAATTTGTTTTCTACATCTGTGAATCTGTTTCTGTTTTGTAAATAAGTTCATGTGTATCATATTTTAGATTCCACATATAAGTGATATCATATGCTATTTTATCCAGAAATAGTAACTATTATTGAACATGCAGCCATGCTCTTACAGTAAAACCCAGACTTTTTTTTAATAATAAAAATATATCTACATAGGTCCACTGATTTTATAAAAGCATGTTTCTTTGTACAGTTCAGTGATTTTCAACTGGAGGTGGTTTTGTCCCTCAGGGGACATTTGGCAATGTCTGGAGACAATTTTGGTTGTCAAATTGGGGACCAGAAAACTGCTACTAGACCTAATGAGTAGAGGCAAGTATACTGCTAAATGCACAGGGCAGCCACCCAAAGAATTATCTGAGATTGAGAGACCTGCTCTAGCTCATAGTATAAAGCACTCATCTTGCATATCACACTTGTAAACATTTTTACTGGTCTTCTACTTAACCTAATTGAAGAGCACAATATTCTAAAATCAGCCAAAAATCACTATTAAAATTTATCTTTATAAACTTAAGGTATCAATAATCTTTATCACTAATATTTACCAAAATGGGCTAAATGCTGTGACATAAATGAAGCCTGAAGATACTTTAAGGACGAAATCATATATTCTCTGACAACAGTGGAATTAAACTGTAAATCAGTAATAGAAAGATAAAAAGAAAATCTCCAAATGTTTAATATTAAAGCAAAATACTCTATATTACCAATGGATAAAAGAGGAAATAAAAAGGAAAATTATAAAATATTTTGAAATAATGAAAATGTGCATATCAGTATAAAGCAGTTCCTAGGTGGAAATTTATAGTTTTAAGTGTCTATTAGAAAAGAAGAGCAAATGAAAAACCAATAAGCATTTATCTCAAGAAGCTAAAACACAGATACAAAAATCCGTAAAATATTACAAATGAAATCCCAGCATATATAAAAAGGTAAACACATTATGACTAAGTGAGGTTTTATTCCAAGAACGCAAGATTAGTTTAGCATTTGAAAATCACTCAGTATGATTCATTATTTTAACAGAAAAAAAAAATAGGGGGAAAGCATATGGTCATCTCAATATATGAAGAAGAAGCTTTGAAACAAAAATTCAATACCTGTTTGTGGGTATAAAATTTTTTTTATCAGTAAATTTGAACTAGATGGAAAGTTACTTAACCTGATAAAGAATTTCTATCTTAAAAACCTACAGCTTATATCACACAATAAAAAAATTAGTGTGTCCTTCCACTTGAATTTGGAAAAAAGTCAACAATGTCCATTGTTATAACATCAAATCAAACTTGTACTTGGTACCTAGCTTGTTCTTTTGTTCTTTGGTTTTTGGAGTGATGCTCTTTTCTCTCTTTTCTTTTCCCTCTTTTATTCAAGTGCTTTTTAGCTATTGTTGAAATAGGCTATGTGGAGTAAGTAAAAGAATAACTTACTTCACATAAGATAATGAACACTGAAAACTATAAGATAATGATGAAAGAAACTGAAGAAGACACAAATAAATGGAAAGAATTCCACATTCATGAATTGGAAGAATTAGTATTGTTAAAATGTCTATACTATTCAAAGCCATTTATATATTCAAGGGAATCCCTATCAAAATTCCAATGGCATTTTTTACAGAAATAAAAAAATTCTAAAATTTGTATGGAACCACAAAACACTCTGAATGGCCAAAGCAATCCAGTGAAAGAAGAACAAAGCTTAAGATATCACACTTCCTAATTTCAAACTATATTACAAAGATGTAGTAATCAAAACAATATAGAACTGGCATAAAACTAGACATGTTGACCCATGGAACACAATCGAGATCCCAGAAATAAATCTTCACGTATACGATCAACTAATATTTGAGAGGGAAGCCAAGACTACTCAATAGTGAAAGGATATTCTCTTCATTAAGTGGTGTTGGGAAAACTGAATCACACGCAGAAAAGTAAAATCGGACCCCTGTTTTATACCACTCACAAAAATTAACTTGAAATGGATTAAACACTTGAACATAAGATCTGAAACCATAAAACTCCTAGAAGAAAACATAAGGACAAAACTCCTTGACATTGGTCTTGGCAATGACTTCTTTTTTTTTTTTCCGGAACGAAGGCCTCTTACTGTTGTGGCCTCTCCCGTTGCGGAGCACAGGCTCCGGACGCGCAGGCTCAGCAGTCATGGCTCACGGGCCCAGCTGCTCCGCGGCATGTGGGATCTTCCCGGACTGGGGCACGAACCTGTGTCCCCTGCATTGGCAGGCAGACTCTCAACCACTGCGCCACCAGGGAAGCCCTGATTCCTTTTTTAATATGACACCCAAAGCATGATCAACAAAAGCAAATATAAATTAGTGGGACTACTACTACATCAAACTAAAAATCTTCATAGCAAAAGAAACAACAAAATGAATAGGCAACCTACGGACTGAGAAAAAATATTTGCAAGCCATATATCTGAAAAGGGGTAAATATCCAAAATGTATAAGAAACTCACACAACTCACTTGCAAAATAAACAAACAATATGACTGAAAAATGGCCAGAGGATCTGAATGGACACTTTTAAGAGGAAGACATATATATGGCCAACAGGTACATGAAAAGATGCTCAACATCACTAATAATCAGGGAATTGCAAATCAAAACCACACTGAGATATCAGCTCATGCCACTTAGTTAGAATGTCTATCATCAAAGAGACAAGAAATAAAAAGTGTGGCAAGGATGTGGAGAAAAGGGAACACTTGTACACTGTTGGTGAGAATATAAATTCATACACCCACTATGGCAAATGGTATGGAGGTTTCTCAAAAAATTCATAATAGAACTAACATATGATCCAGCAATCCCACTTCTGGGTATATATTAAAGGAAATGAAATCAGGATCTCAGAGATATTTACACTCATGTTTATTGCAGCTTATTCACAATAGACAAAATATGGAAACAACCTAATTGTCTATCTACAGATGTATGGATAAAGAAGAAGAGAGATATATACCTATGCGTTTATATATACAGTTGACCCCTGAACAACATGGGTTTCAACTGCATGGTCCACTTATAATCAGATTTTTTCCAATAAATATGTACTACAGTACTACACAATCCATACTTGGTTGAATCTGTGGATGTAGAACTACCGATAAGGAGGGCTGACTGTAAAGTTATACTAGATTTTTGACTGCTGGAGGGGTTGGCACCCCTAAACGATAATATTCCTAATTGTTCAAAGGTCAACTGTATACCCTGCACACAATGGAATATTATTTAGTCACGAGAAAGAAGGGAATCACAGATGAAACTTGAGGTCACTGTGCTAAGCGAAATAAGTCAGACATAGAAAGATAAATATTATATAATCTCACCTTTATGTGGAATCAAAAAAAGATAAACACAGAAACAGTGAGTAGAATGGTGGTTACCAGGGGCTGGAAGATGGGGGAAATGAGGAAATATTGATCAAAGGGTATAAACTTGAAGGTATAAGATGAAAAATTCTGAAGAGCTAACATTCAGTATAGTGATTACAGTTAACAACACTGTACTATATACTTGGAGTTGCTAAGAGAGTAGATCTTAAATATTCCTACTACAAAAAAATAAATGGTAATCATGTGATCTGATGGAGGTGTTAACTAGCCCTACTATGGTAATCATTTCTCAATATATAAGTGTATCAAATAAACACATTGTACACCTTATACTTACACAATATTATATCTCAATTAAATCTCAATAAAACTGGGGGGAAAACTTACTTCTGATTCCTAATCAGATTCCTAATTCGCTGCAAGAATCAATTCCTGAGAAGGCCCCTTATTTGAAACAACTCAAGATGCTTGGTGTTATGTGCCTGCTCAGAAAATATTGAAGAAATACTTTGCAAATGCATTTAGGAGAAATAGCAAAAGACTTTGGCAGTGATCAGACAGCAAGGTTGTCCTATTTTTTCCCATCAATCCACACATTGATCCTGGAATGCAAAAACTAAAGAAAAAACAATCTCTTAATCAAGAAACATTGAAAAATTCATACCTTATATTAAGGTTTTTATCTTATTTCATCTAATTTCTGTGGGATCTGTAAGACACTTGATAATAATATTACCTCACGGGAGTGGAAATTAACAGTCTGAAAGATTAAAGAAATGGTTGGAATTTCACAGATAACTTGGGCTTGAGAAATACCATATAGTCTAGGCTTTAGGAATACAAACTTTGGGAACTATTCAAATCTGGGCTTAAATCTATTTTCAATACTTTATCTGACTGATTATGAATAGTTATTAACCTGTCTGAGCCAATTTCCTTTTCTTCACTAGAAAGCTTTGTAGTGACGCTAATCATTGTTGCCTTAGTTACACATCTTTCTAAAATTTCAGAAATAGTTTCTCAGTCCTAAATATATGTATTAGTATTCTGTGATCATGATCATAGCTGAGATAATTGTATTAGAATCATTTCCAAAAGCAGATGTCTGCAGAAGGAACTAGACTGCACCTGACAGTAGTGGCATATCAAGGGAGGCAGAACCAGTAATAAGAGGATGCTTTGTGTGTAGGTCATTTACAGATGATAATAAGGCTGACAAAAAGTTCTGTTTATTATCTCTGTGAACTAGCCATCCTAAAGAAAGTCAAAGTCAGTGAAAAAATACTCCTTTCCATTGGAACAAACTGCTCCCACCAAATCCCCAACACCTAATTTTGGTACATCAATACCCAACGGGCAGATACATATTTACATTCACTGTAGGTATTCTCTGGATTGACAGTACACAGGCAACATGTCAAGCATGTTAAAATGGAGATAATCTTCACTGGCATTGCCACTACTCTTGCTGTCTGCTTCTCAAAATTCATTGGACAAGAGGACTCTCAGCTCACTAGAGGTAAGTCCCGGGACATGGTGATGAGATACACAGAAACTGTGGTAGATTTTTTTATCTGAATAAACCAGAATTCAGAATTAGAGAAGAAATGTTACTATTATGGGAGAAGATGGTAGTGGGATTAAATTCTCATTAGGGAAAAAAAAACCCCACAGTATATTCATTGGTAAAACAGTAAGAATGATAGCTGACTATTCATCAGAAACAATGCAAAAGAGAAAAAACTATTAAATGACATCCTTAGGGTGCTAACAAAAAAACAAAACAAAACAAAATCCCTGTAAACATGGAATTCTTATTCAGCAACTTACACTGCAAATTGTTCAGGGAAATAAAATGCTCATTTGCACGATATTTGCAACTATTTTGTAGGGTGGAATTGTATGCATGTGGTTTGTGTGCATGTATTCCTTAGGTTAAAGGTAAATTAAACTATATGGAAACTCACTACACATAGGCACGCATATAAAGGTAAATATAAAATGTATACAATGTATAAACATGTGTAAATTTATAAATTTATATGAAATATATATAAAGGTAAATGTATATTTTCCCGTTACTAAAAATAATTGACCACTTAAAGTGAAAATAGTAACAATACACTGTAGGGTTCATAGCTTCTGTAGATGTATGGCAACAATAGTGCAAAAGACTAGAGGGACAAAATGGAAGGATGCTGCTTTAAGTATCTCATATTACATGCAAAGTGGTATAATATTTTTTGAAAGTAGATTGTGGTTAACTAAAGATGCATATTTTACACTCTAGAGTGACTTTAAACAAAGGCAGTATGGCTGATAACCCAGTAGAGAAGATAACATGTAATACCAAAATATGCTTTAATGAAAAAAAAGTCAAAAAAAGAGATTCAGCTAACAGTAAAGAAATAACAATGTAACATAAAGCCAACAATATAAATAATTACATTAAATGTAAATGAACAATTGAAAGGTAGAGATTATCAGCCTGGATAAAATACCAAGTCCAAACTATAGGCTTGTTTTTTTTTTTTAAATAAAAAATGCACTTCAGGTTTCAAAATACAGGGTAAAACTAAAAGGATAAAAAAAGATAAATCAGGGAAATTAATCATAAAGTATAAGAAAACTGGAGCAGTTTTATGAATACTAGACAAATTAGAATGCAGGAAAAAAGTATTCCTAAATGCAGAAAGTGATCTTTTATAATGATAAAAGAGCCTAGTCATCAAAAAAGACAGAAATATGAAATATGTAAAGACCAAGTAATAGAACTTCAAAATATATGAAGCAAATCTGACTGAACTAATGGGAGAAATAGACAAATTCATAATTATAAGTGGTGTTTCAAAGCTTATCTCCCAGTGGTTAATAGAATAAGTAGACAAAAATTATCAAGATTATAGAAGACTTGAAAAAATCTCAACCAATTCTTCCTCAATATTTATGACACTCTGCTTTCCAATAGCAAAATAGCCATTTTTTTAAAGCGTGCACAGAACATTGGTCAGATAGAAGATATGATAGAATATAAAACAAGGCTCAATAATTTTAAGGGTTTTGAAATAAATAATTAAATGAAAAACTAATATCAGTAGGATATATGGAAATTTACCCAAATATTAGAAAATTAAGTAACACTTCTAAATAACCCCTAGTTCCAAGAAGTTACAAAAGAAATTAGAACATATATTTTTTAATTTTTAAAAATTTTTTGGCTGCATTGGGTCCTCACTGCTGTGCCTGAGCTTTCTTTAGTTGTGTCCAGCAGGGGCTACTCCTCATTGCGGGGTACGGGCTTCTCACTGTGGTGGCTTCTTTTATTGCGGAGCATGGGCTCTAGGCATGCGGGCTTCAGTAGTCCTGGCACGTGGGCTCAGTAGTTGTGGCACACGGGCTCTAGAGAGCAGGCTCAGTAGTTGTGGCACATGAGCTTAGTTGCTCCGTGGCATGTGGGATCTTCCCCAACCAGGGCTCAAACCTGTGTCCCCTGCATTGGCAGGCGGACTCTTAACCACTGCGCCACTAGGGAAGCCCTAGAACATATTTTGAACTGAATTTTGATGAAAAAAAAAATTTAATTTTGTAAGATGAAGCTAAAGCAGTGTTTAAAAGGGAAATCCATAGCTCTAAAAAAATGCTTATAATAGAAAAGAAGAAAGATATTAAATGGGTAATCTCATTCTCATTCCACACTGAAAACTTAGCAACAGAAGAGTAATGTAAACCCAGAGCAAAGTGACATAGGAAATAAAGATGGGAGCAGAAATTACTGAAATACAAAGTGGAGAAACTGTTTAAAAAAATAAAGACCAGGCTTCCCTGGTGGCGCAGTGGTTGAGAGTCCGCCTGCCGATGCAGGGGACACGGGTTCGTGCCCCGGTCTGGGAAGATCCCACATGCCACGGAGCGGCTGGGCCCGTGAGCCATGGCCGCTGAGCCTGCGCGTCCGGAGCCTGTGCTCCGCAATGGGAGAGGCCACAACAGTGAGAGGCCTGCGTACCGAAAAAAACAAAAAAACAAAAAACCAAAAAAGACCTGGTACTTTGAAAAGGTTAATAGAAGTAGCAAAATCCCTAACTTTATTGTTAAGAAAAAAGAGAGACAACACAAGTTAGCAATATAAGCAAGAAGTAAAGAAGTGACACTACTACAAATCCAAATGACTGTACATTAAATGTATATTGTATATTAAAGAATAATAAGAAAATATTATGAGCAATTTATGTCAATTACTTTGACAACTTAAATAAAATGAAGAAGTTTCTTGAAAGAGACAAATTACCAAAACCAACAAAAGAGAAACAGAAAATAAATTAAGTTCATAATTGAAAATTTTCTTAAAGCAACTACAGTTCTAGCCTTAGGTGTCTTCATTATGAATTCATCAAACATTTAAGAAGTAAATTTAAAGAGTAAATAATATCAAACTCTACAAACTTTTTCAGAAAATAAAGCTAGAGGAAACATTTCTCAATTTATTTGGCCAGTATAACCCAATTTGACAAAATTTATTACACATTCATGATAAAACAAACAAACAAACAAAACCAAATAAACAAAAAATCTCAGCAAGATCTCAAACTGATAAGGAGCATCTGTGAAATATCTTTAGGTAACCTTGTACTTCACAGTGAAAGACAATGTATTCCTTCTAAGATCAGAAGAAAGCACATTTGCCCACTCCTACCACTTCTATTCAACATTATGCTGAATAGAAGTTAACAAGAGGATCTAGCCAGCACAGTAACGTAGATTGGAAAGGAAGAAATAAAGCTATATTTTTTATAGGCAATATATCACTTATGTAGAAAATTTCAGTTACCTGCCAAAAAAACTCTACTTCAGCTAACGAATGAATTTAGCAGTATTGCAGGAGACAGGCTGGGCTTCATTGCTATGTAATCTATGCAGTTGCACTGGGTCCCATGTTCAGAAATGCCCTGCACTTGGTTTAATGCTCTAGTGTCACTATCTTGAAATTTGAACAAAGGGCCCCAAAATTTTATTTTGCACATAGCCCTGCAATTTATGTAGCAGGTCCTGGCAGGAGACGAGGTCAATATAGGCAATCTATTGTACTCCTAGTTACCACCACCACCAACAAATGAAAAATGAAATAAAATTGCAACAGATTCAAAATACATAAATGAATTAGGAACAAGCTTTACAAAACCTATGTGAGGCACTGAAAGACATAAAACATTGCAAATTAAATTAAACAAATGGAGTGATATATAATTTTTATGGATTGTGAGTCTCAGTATTTTTAAGATGACAGATTTCTCGCAAATGACCTATAGATTCTACATAAACCCAATCAAAATATCTGCAGATTTTACTTATTGTAAAATTGGCAAGCTTATATCTAAAATATCATACGATATTGCCTTTATGTGTAATCTAAAAATATGATACTAATAAATTTATATACAAAACAGAAATAGACCCACAGACATAGAAAACAAATTATAGTTACCAAAGGGGAAAGCGGGGGGAGGGAAAAATTAGAAGTTTGGGATTAACATATACACACTACTATATATAAAACAGATAACAAACAATGACCTATTGTATAGGACAGGGAACTATACTCAATATTTTGTAATAACCAAGAAGGGAAAAGAATCTGAAAAAGAATATATGTATATATATAAACTGCATCATTTTGCTGTACACCTGAAACTAACACAATATTGTACTTCAATAAAAAAAAATTTAAATAAAATTTATTTGGAAATGCAAAGTTCCTAGTCTAGCCAAAATAATCTTAAACAAAATGATCAAAGTTGAAGGACTACCTTATTTGTAGTATTTATATAAATATATGGTAATTAAGATTGGGTAGTAGTTGCATACAAATTGACAAATAGAGTCATGCAACAGAATAGACAGTCCAGAAGTAGACCCACACTTACATGGTCAATTGGTTTTTGATCAAGGCCACAAAGCATATCAATGGGGAAAGGAAGGTCTTTTCACAAAGTGGTACTAGAACAATTGGCTATGTTTTCAAAAAGGGAAACTTGACTCATACCTCCTAGACCACATATAAAAATTAATTGAAAAAGACTATAGACATAAACACAAAAATTAAAAATATTAACCTTCAAGAAGAGAACATAGGAGAAAAAAGATTTTATAATCAGGACCCAGATACATAGACAGGACTTTTCATAAAAGAAAAATTAGATAAAATTTATCAAAATAAAAATTGGGGGCTTCCTTGGTGGCGCAGTGGTTAAGAATCCGTCTGCCATTGCAGGGGACACGGGTTCGAGCCCTGGTCCGGGAAGATCCCACATGCCGCGGAACAACTAAGCCCGTGAGCCACAACTACTGAGCCTGTGCCCTAGAGCCCACGAGCTGCAACTATTGAGCCCGCGTGCCACAACTACTGAAGCCGTGCGCCTAGAGAGTCCACCTGCCGATGCAGGGGGCATGGGTTCATGCCCTGGTCTGGGAAGATCCCACATGCTGCAGAGTGGCTGGACCCGTGAGCCATGGCCACTGAGCCTGTGCGTCCGGAGCCTGTGTTCCACAATGGGAGAGGCCACAACAGTGAGAGGCCCACGTACTGCAAAAAAAAAAAAAAAAAAAAAAAAAAAATTGGTGTATTTATAAAAATTAAATGCTACATAGCAATAGAAAGAAAGGTACTACTGTTACTTGGAATAGCATGGATGAATCTCAAAAACCTTATATTGAGCTAAATAAGCCAAACACAGAAACGTACTTACTGTATTATTACATTTATATGAAGTTCTAGAAGAGGTAAAACTAATAATGTAAGGGAAGAAAGTCAGTACACTAGCTGAAACTGGAGGGTTGGAGGACCTGAGCAGAAGGGGAGAGGCAGCACATGGAAAGGAGGGGCTCTGGAGTGTGGAGTTCCAGAGTTTGGAGGTTTTATGGCCCTTGGACATCTTCCGACGTAGCTTTAGGCAGCTTACAACTCACAAATGCATGGGAGATTCCTGCATCTTTTATGCTCTCAAGGAGACATGGGTTTGAGCCCTGGTCTGGTAAGATCCCACATGCCGTGGAACAACTAAGCCCGTGAGCCACAACTACTGAGCCTGTGCCCTAGAGCCCACGAGCCGCAACTATTGAGCCCGCGTGCCACAACTACTGAAGCTGTGCGCCTAGAGCCTGTGCTCTGCAACAAGAGAAGCCACTGCAATGAGAAGCCTGCGCACCGCAATGAAGAGTATCCTCCGCTCGCCGCAGCTAGAGAAAGCCCGCGCGCAGCAACGAAGATCCAATGCAGCAAAAAATAAAAATAAATAAATAAATTTATTTAAAAAGAAAAAGCCAGTACTAAAATTTTCCCATTTTCCCATTCCCTAATATTTCCCATTATCACATATAATAATCAATAGATTCTTTATATCAGTTCTCTACCCTTCCCCACCCAAAAAAAGAAAGAAACTGAAGGGTTGGAATACAGAGGGTGGGAACAAGAGGATCTTCCTGGCATGAAGGTATTATTTGATACCTTGGTAAGATCTAGATTTTACAGGAATGTGCTGACAACCTAACTCTCAGCAACAAAAAACCCCCCAATTTGTAGTATTTGTAGATTTTTCTTTTGGTATTAATACTCCTACGAATGGTTGAATAGCTGACTTGAAGAATTTTTATATATTTAATGATCAGTCCTTGTAATCTGGTTCTAGCATACTGCTGAACATTGATGTGTGCAATTGTCAAAGTTCACCAAGCTATACCCTGAAGATCTGTACATTTCACTGCATACAAATTTTACCTTAATAAGAAATATGAGAAAATACAAGTTTATCAGCTCTACAAGATAGTCTAGCTAAGTACAATTTTCTCAGCAAGCCACATCTTCAATTTAGCTTCTCTTTTCCCATTGTTTTGCATAGACTCTCCTGGAGCATAGTTGCTTTATATTACTTGCCTGCTCTCTAAGAAAATTGAATGGCTATTGTATACTAGACTTTGTATTCAAGTGGATTATGTCCAAATACCAGGATCTGCCTACCTTTACGCTAGTTTAGAGGACCAACACAAGCAGGTAATCCATGAGTTTGTTGACTGGGTCTAATCACGTGAGCAATCAAATGGCTCTCTTAAGAATTTCAACTGCTACACTCAGGGACAAAAACATCATTTGTTTGCTGGAGCTGAATTTTTCCTGAAGTAGATTTTGCTCAAGGCATCCATAAAAGACCATGTGCAAGGTGAAATTACAAAGGAAACCATTGACAGAGTGAAAGTAATAGAGCAGAAGCACAAAGAGGAAGAGAAACACTATGAGCTGATGTTCATACAACACTTAGATGGTAATAATCGCAGGTAACATCTATTGTGCCATTACTTTATGCCAAGTTTTGTTATATGTAAGCCTATTCAATCATTACAAGATTACAAACATAGAGATATTTCAGTTAGTCAAGACCAAGGAAAACACAGTCCTTGTAAATATTGAGGAATAGGCATTTGTTATATGAATTAGACCTCACACAAATATGGGAGGAGGTGCGACAGTAAAAGTCTGGAAGAGAGGGTTAGGAGGGGGTCAGAAAGGGTTAGAGAAGCCATTGCTAACTAGTTAGCCTGAAGCACTGGTACAGGCGGAAAAGTCAGAGCTTGCAGATAAATGTAAGAAGCCAAGCACATCTGGCCACTGAAGTAGAGCTGCATAGGTGTTGCTCTCTGGGAAACTTGCCTCTGTGTAGCTCTTGCTTTCGTGAGTCCACAGCCAAGCACTTGGTTGCAGGCCTGCTACCACTGTTGCTCATCAAAGCCAGCAACCAGTAAAGTGAGTTAGCCGGGGAATGCAGGACTGAGAGGGCACACTGACACTGCCAGCCATTTCCACACGCATCCATCACCACGCTGGACCATGATGATCTTCTGAAAGGAATGACTTCTGCTTCACTTCACCTACCTAATCCCAAGTAAGTTCCTCTTTTGACCAACTCTAACCAGGAACCACACTGTGAAGAGGATCTTAGCAAATACAGATCTTACCTTGAGCCAAGTATATACAAAACAAAGTAACACAATACAATTTCCCAATTTACAGAGAAGGAAAAGAAAGATCAAGCTGGTGAAACAATTTGCCCAGGTTTTTATACACTTAGTAAATGCCTGAGCTGTGACCCAAACCCAAGTGTACCTGATGCCAAACTGTTTCTTAGCATCATTCTACGGCTGTCTTCACGGATAAGGTTATTGACCTCAAGGGCTTTCTGCTTCCAGCTCCACATTGTCACATTCAACCCATTTTTACTGAGGGGTTTATGTGCCTTTGTAACCAAGCAACCTTATGTATGGTTGTAGCGAAGATTAAATGAGGCTGTATAGAAAGTGTATTTAATAATGCTTTGCCTGTGAGCTCTTGGTACCTTGTGGCTATTGGTGTAATGATGTCGCTGATGACGATGAATGGTTTTACCTTCAGGAAGCTTAATAAAGGAAAAAGCGTGGTCCAGGGTTTCTGGACAACAGTTTAGCTTTGCTGTTTAATCTCTGCTCTAGTCATAACCTGTGAATTTCAGTTTTTTAAATCTCTAAATGAGGATAATACTTTCTTCTCTGACTCTTCCCGGGATTTTTGTGAAGATAATACAAATACACATATATATATACACATATATATTTTTTCATATATATGCATATTATTATATATACATGATTTTTGTTGAGACTGTGTTTCCTGGGCTTGTTCTCTTCCAGTTATCCCACCATCCCACACTACCTTTGAGAGCAGTTTGGGCCCTTTTCTAGAATTAAGCCTCTAACTCTAATAATCTCTATTATCCAGGGGGGTTTTGAAGAAGACACAAGGAAAATGCGTGCAAAATATAATCTACAAACCAACATGAAGCCTTATTATCACCGATCACCTTACTTTTGGTGGTTTCCTTTTGAAAACATGGAAAAGGTAAGCTTGTTGTTATGCCCACCTAGTCTACCCCCACTCAGTCTAACCCCACCCCCATCCTGATGAAAGCTTTGAGCTGGGCTATCTCTGCAAATTCTGTGAGCGCACACTGCTGTCTCCACGTTATACCCCAGCACGTGCGCAGAAGGAGATTTCAGCGTGGTTATCTCTGAGTTTCCCTTTCCTTTAAGAAAGCTGTGTTTCTAATCTGTGGTGTGATGACCTTTCGCCTACCCTGTTAGATAAAATCACAGGCTTTTCCTTATCAGTGCAGAGCTGAGAGGAGGCTTGCAAACTGAATATAGACTTTACCTGTGAGCAGCATGAAAAATCAACTAAAACTAGTGCATCCTTGCAAGTAACACTCATTGCCAGTCCAGTGTTTCTCTAACCGCAGCCCATGCCAGCATTTGGAATGCAATCTTGCATCCTCCAAGTTAAGAATTTAGCAACATCTCAGCTTTAGAGAACTCACAGAAGAAAGTCATTTATACTACAATCTTTGTTATGCTTAAAAAAATAAGAAAAGGGAAATGCATGGGATATTGCCTCATCACAGACAATCAAGCATTTTTACCCGGACTGTTTTTCCCCTAAAGATCTGAAATAACACCCAGACAAGTTTCCAGTATGTATGATGTCTCTTAACAACAAGTTGTTAAGCAACAACAAGTTGCTCCCAATACTCACTACACTGTGTAGGGTAGTAGGTGGCAGGATGTGATGGGAAGTGTATGTATTTTTTTGTCTAATTAGACTTGAATTCCTGGATCCAGTATTCTTTTCTGGATAATTTTAGGTATATTCTTATTTATGCTTTTCTTTCAGAAAACACTGCCCACTTGAGAGTTTCTTTTTTTTTTTTAATATATTCTGATAAAGAGTAGGGGTGAATATCTCTTTGCTTCCTTGTTTTCCTGCTTTCCTTCTAGAGAGCTGTACATGGAGAGATCAGCTTTTTGAACTGGTAATTGACTTGTGCTCAATAACACCCCAGGAACCTCTGACAAGTTTCTTAAGGACACTTTTGTACCTGAGTCTCTGGACTCCTCAAGATAAAAGCTCAGAACAGCAAGGACTCTGTAGCTACATCCACATGTGATGATACTGAATGTAGACCAAAGACAGAGCAGGCTGTGCCGACCATTAAATATGCACCTATAAGCATGAAAATTAGCTTTGGTCGTAACTGCAATTCCCAGAAGCCCCCCAGGCCTCCTGAAAGCTGAAGTGGATTATCACATCTTCTTGGAATATAAAGAGGAGTCAGGTGTCAGGTACCTGAGCTGATTACCTAAGAAGATCACCTGAGACTAAATCAAGTGTTTTCTGATTAGCAGTCAGTGCAACAGCTCTAATCTAATAAGCTGACGATCAGGGAGAATGAGAGCTGTGAGAGGGAGAAAGGTCGTTTTTCCATCCAAGGTCCATTCTGAGGCCTGCTATCTCCCAGACCTTCTTTGTCTGGGTTCCACAGAACTGGGAGAAAGTTAAGCATAAGCACATTTGCCTTCGAGAGTCACATGAATTGTATGGGTTAGTTAGTCTGGAATTCTGAAGTCTCTTTGGGAGGCTTCAAAAGGAGAGTAGTTAGGGGCTTCCCTGGTGGCGCAGTGGTTGAGAGTCCGCCTGCCGATGCAGGGGGCATGGGTTCGTGCCCCGGTCCGGGAAGATCCCACATGCCGCGGAGCGGCTGGGCCCGTGAGCCATGGCCGCTGAGCCTGCGCGTCCGGAGCCTGTGCTCCGCAGCGGGAGAGGCCACAGCAGTGAGAGGCCCGCATACCACCAAAAAAAAAAAAAAAAAAAAAGGAGAGTAGTTAATTAGTTTGAGGTGAGATGTCTAGGTGCTCAGCTTAGAGAGTGGAGGACTACTGAATAGCTCTCACCTGCCGCACTGATTTGTCCTGCATTACATTCCTGGGGCAGTCAATGAGTTTCCATCTTTCAGCACCTCTGTGCTCTGCTTTACGATGGTGGGACTTTGAGTGTACAAACTACCTTTTTGAAAGAAGAAGGATAAACTTGCTCCTTCCTTTCTGTTTCCCGTTCTTGTGATTGTCACCCCTTCAATGCTTCTTCACCCTTGAGGTAGCAGTTGCTTCCATAGGAGCAGCTGAATCTGGTTTTCAGTCTTTCCAACATTCACAGAAATAACCTCATCGAGCACTGTCAAAGATATCGATAGCAGCTATCTGGTCTTCCATCCTCAGAGGTCTGGATCCCAGCCTCACAGGACCCCAGAGCTACCAGCACATGCCAGGCAATAGTTCTGAGTTTCAGCTCCAAGTAACCCCTCCTTCAGGCTTTAGTAAGTCCTACCTCTTGCCTTTGTTGCACAGTCCAATCAGAGTAGCTGTTTCCTGCAGTTATTATCTTAGAATTCTCTCTCTTTTTGTTTTTACCCTTTCAGTCACCTAGTTGGCTGAATTCTAGTTAACCATCCCTTAAGTAAATTCTTTCCATTAAAATTGCTATGTGATTTCTATCCCCTCCCACCGTTATAGAAATTGGTACCAAAAAACCACAGACCACCCAAAACAAGGTTGTGGATTGGTTCAGAAGTGTCCTTGAGTTTGAATTCAGAGTTAAGCACCTTGCCAACAGGAAATAGGATGTTAGTAATGCATGGCATGCAGTGGCATCACAATTAATTAAACTATCACCTGCACTAAATGGTAATGATATGCCTACTGAATAGTTCTGCCTCCTGATGGGAACCTAAATGGTAGTTTATTTTGGGGGTTTCTTCAATAGAAAATTTTACCTGCCTATTGCTTTCCTTGGCTCTTATAATAAAATCCAAACTTCATCCCATGGCCTTCACATCTCCACCGTATCTGGTCCCTTTCCAACATTGTCTCCTACCTGTTTCCCTCTTCCTTACAAACCTTTAGTCTTCCTTCTTACTATAAAGGGAGGAAGCTTTACCTCACCTAAGGGCCTATGCCATAGTGGTTCCCTCCAGCTGTAATGCTCTCTACCTGATCTTTGTATAGCTGGCTTCTTCTCATTATTCAGGATGTAACTCTAAGGTCACCTTATTGGAAAGTCCTTCCCTGACCAGACAACTGCCGTGTGTATCTGGAAAAGATGGCCAGCACCTTCATACTTGAACATCACTCAAATTAACTGAGAAAAATATCATCGTCTTTCAAATGGGTTACAGATAAGTAATGCAGACAAGAACATACAATCGTTAATCATTGTTTAAATAATTGAAACAGCTACTTAGTTTCAGATAAATGTTCCTTTACTTTATGTATTTCCGTTTTTGTAAATAGAAACATCCTTTGGTGGGGGCAGGGGATCAGTAAATAGCACCATGAAATCAACAACGCCTATCAGATGTTTATCAACTTAACATGTCTCCCGGTATTTGCTCTGGTCATTCTCCCAAAACAGAATTGTGCCCATTAGGAATGCTTGCTGAACATGTAAGTATGTAGAATTAGTGTTGGTTAGAATTCTATAATAATTGTACAATCTCAAAAGTAAGTTGAAAAGTCAGAAGTAATAATAACACATTAAAAAGTATGGAAAAGTTAGGTATTTGGATAGGCAAAGTTGAAAGTGGTCTTTAAAATGGTGAACTGTTACCAAGAAACACTTGGAATTAACTACCCCTTTCATAACAGGACAGATATGTATTAAAAAAGTAGATGAATTTGTGGATGCTCTTTTAATATTAATATGAACACCAATTTGTCCAGTACTGGATTAGTATTAACAAGAGAGAGGATGAAATTTTAATTTAGAGTATCTCCTTGGTTCTGGCAGCTCCTGACACCCTCTGGAAGACCCAACATTCCCCAGAAGTCCCTGGCAGCCCTTCTAGATGTTCATCACACACCAGACATCGTGGTGGTAGAAAGCACCTGGAATTCTGCAATTGACACAGCTGGGGAAAGCTGGGAGCAACCAAAACAGAGAGGAACAAGGAAAGGTTAGCAACTAGAAAAGGAAAGCATGGATTTCTTGGTAGGTTCTAGTTAGATGATACATGGTAAGAGATTCCCTGTTCATTCACAAAGCCCAAATGCTCAGCCAGGCAGCCTTCTGTTCTGCCAAAAAGCCAGAATGATGTTCAGGGAGAGATTTTTTTTTTCTCTTAATTCTGTAATATTTCTAGGACATAAGGCTGTGATTTGCTCTTCCCCAAACTCCTAGGTTCAATTCAGCATACCTCAGAAATATGTTACGTAACTTCCTGGATTACAATGTCATTTACTTTACATTAGGAGTGTAGGTCATTTCAAGTACATTATTAAAATACTGATAAAGATATTGAAAATGCTCATTTAACCCTCCACCAGGCACTCCTCACCACCATACACATACATACTTGCTATGCTTTATCATTAAATTATCTAAAAACCACCCAATGGTCTCCACATTGGCTACTTTGCTTGGTAATCTGATGATGGGCCAGATATATCTTTATATTAATATGGAACAGATTTAACCCAAGGTCTTCCTTCCATATAGTCTGATTGAATTGGATTAGGATTAGATTTTAAAATTCACTTCTGAGAAAAAACTCCCCTGGGGGGGTGGGAGGGAAAGACAACAGATATATTAAGTAGTTATAAAATAGAAGAGATTTATATCTCTATTAGGCTTATTTCTTGCTTACAATATTCTGTCCTATTGAACATGTAAGACACATTAGCAAAAGAAAAACTTTCATGGGCAAGGCAGAGGAAAGAAAGACAAGGGTAAGGAGGTTTGATGATCTCTAGTAGGTAATCTTTGAGTCACATGTTTTCTCTTTGTTCTGCAAAGCCAGTGTACTTGTGTTTTCAAAGTGAATAGAGACAAGAATTTAGAAACACTTAAACTTCCAAACTTCTGAAATTGGAGGATAGATCCTCTTATTTATATGAAAAGCAGCCTCGAATCAGATATTTTACCTTATAACGCAAACAATAGAACACTCTATTTAGATTATTTTTCGTTTGTTTACCAGTTGGTTTGAACAAAGCCCACTTTGTTCTCAAAAGGATTTAAGATAGTTAAAATAACATACATGTTAGATGTAGGAACTTTAAATAAAGACAATTGAGGCAGAAGAAAATGGAGGGTAGAAAATTAAGGTAGAATCAAAACTGAGTTTAATACAGTAATAGTTTTCTTCTTACCTTTGATTAGGTAGAGAGCACAATTGTGTTCAACCTTTCTAGCAATCAATGGGCATAGAGAAACATTACTGTTTATGTGGTTCAGAGGGGCCAAAAGATGGAAAATAAACCAGTTACTTCAGAAAAGAGTATTACCTGGTATAAAATAACACATTTTCTCCCATATTTTTTAAAGAAAGGGTACCCTGTAACATAATGAGTGAAGCCTTTATTCTGAAAATAGAATACATTTCAAAGTATTGTTTCACATAATGCCTCTCAGTGTAGGCTGGCAGCCATCATTCCAATTATAAACACTTTAAACCACTTATAATTTACCAGACAGAATTTGAGGTTGAGTGATACGATGCAGCAAAAGAACGAGATTCTAAGGATCCAGCTCAAAAAAGAGGTAGATAATATATAACTTAGACCAGTAGTTCTTGCCCTGACTGCACGTTAGAAACGTGAGGTGATTTTAAAAAATGTTGATGAACATGTGCCATCCCAGATAAATTAAATTATAACTTCTGAAGGTGAATCCCACAAAAAGGTATCTTTTCAAAGTTTCTCAAATGAGTCTAATATGTTTCCAGAAATCACTGAGAAGAATGAATGAACTGCAAAGCCTTTGGGCACTGCCCATAAGTAGTACTTTTTAGCCACGTTTTGGTAACTGAGTCATGGTGGGTCTGATATTTCACTCTTCAAAACGTACTGGGAGCATATCTAGTTATATTGCAAGATGAACAAAGACCCATGTGCTCCAGCTGTTTTCATTTAAAACTGGATGATCAAAACCCAGCTCTTCTGTGCAGAGGGAGCGCCTGTGGACAAAGCCAAATTTCTCTTAGGGAAATGAGTACTGGTAAAAATGCATGGATGAAGAGCTGTTGGTTTCCCTCACATTGGGGGAGCTCTTTCCTGTCCATAAAGCACTTTCACATGCACAATAGCAATTGAGCCATAGAAGGGCATTTGAAGTAGGTACATTATCATTTACATTTTATCAATTATTTAACTGAGTTCCAAGAAGTCAAGTAATTTGCCTAAGGTCAGTTAGCTAGTGCAGACCAAGAACTAGAAGACACCTCTGCTGACAACTAATTCAGTACCCTTGAAACATGTATTTCATCCTCTAACTTCAAACCTCCAAAACTTGCTTTGCTGGATCAATCACAATGAGGATGCTAAAGAAAGAGGAAAACAGAATGAATCTCTTTTGATTCCATGTCTTCCTCCAGCTACTGTCCCATTATTCTGCTCCCTTCTTCTGTAGAACATAATGAGAGACATATCCATACCATTTGTCTCTACTTCTTCATCTCTCATTCTCTATTCATTGTAACCTAGTTAGGCTTTAGTCCCCAACACTGCACTGAACAGGTCTAGAAAACCCACTGTGGTAGCCAGCCTCCAAAACAGTCCCCCATATCTTCCAAGTCCTGCTATTTACTCTCTGTGTCCCCTTTTGCATTGTACCAAAGTTGGTCTGTGTGACTGATAAGACACAGTGGAAGTTATGGCATATCACTTCTGAGATTGGGTTATAAAGACTGTGGCTTTCATTTGGGGCATGTGTGTTCTCTCTCTCTCGGATCACTCACTCTGGGAGAAGCCAGCTGTCATATTGTGAGAACACTCATACAGCCTGTACGGAAACTTCCCACATGGTGAGGAACGGAAGATTCAGGCCAACAGGAAGCAAGGAACTAAACCTGCCAATGGCCCTGTGAGTGAGTAGGACGTTAGATCCTCCTCAGAGAACCTTCAGATGACTGCAGCCCCAGCCAATATAAAAACTGCAACCTCGGGCTTCCCTGGTGGTGCAGTGGTTGAGAGTGCGCCTGCTGATACAGGGGACACGGGTTCGTGCCCCGATCCGGGAAGATCCCACATGCCGCGGAGCGGCTAGGCCAGTGAGCCATGGCCACTGAGCCTGCGCGTCCGGAGCCTGTGCTCCGCAACGGGAGAGGCCACAACAGTGAGACGCCCGCGTACTGCAAAAAAAAACAACAAAAAAACCCCCAAAAAAACTGCAACCTCATGGGAGACCCTCAGCCAGAAGCACCCAGCTGAACTGCTCTCAGATTCCTGACCCTCAGAAAATGTGTAAAAATAACAAATACTTGCTGTTTTAAGCTACTAGGTTTTAGTACCGCACCCTCCTTCCCACATAGCCCATCTGGGCACTTTGTAGCTGTCTGTACCTCTTTTTCTCTTGAGCTTCTGTTGTTGATCCTGATACTTCATGTTCAATTGGAATAAAACATTAATGGATCCAGTTAAATTTCTCACAAAATTTAATTTGTTTTTTCCTGAACTACACCCCTGTCTTGGGATGACTGTATATGTCCAATAATATATTGTGAATGCCTCTTTGTTGCAAAATGTTTCTTCACTTGTTTTCACTTGGTTATTCATGATTATTCAAGATTCAACTCCAGCATGTTCTCCAGGAAGCCTATTTTGAATTCCTACCCTGGGCTTCTGCTGTGTTTGCATAGTATAGCATCCTGTGTATTCTGATTACATTCACTTATCAAGTTAAATTGAAATTCTCTTTGTACATCTTTATATTTCTTTCATTAGTTCTTAAGTCTCTCAAAGGCAGAGGTCCTCATGTATCACTGCTGCAGCAACATCCTCTAGTTCACCTCCTGCCTCATAGTAGATATTCACTAAGTGTTTGATTATCTCAGCTGAACAAGATTTATGTAAGCTAGAGTAATAAGTTCCTTTTGCATGCCTATAAGTGAATACTGCAGATTTGAGTACCAGAATTTCAGGTTTCTTAGATCTCAGAGTAGTTACAAGGGCCAATAGGAGTCATGACCTATAGGAGCCAGACAAGGCAAAGGAGGGCTGGTTTAAGGCTGGTAAAGAGTGATATGGAATGTGGAAAAGTGGATCTAAGATTGCCATACCCTATGCCTTAAAAAAAGTCCATAAATATGATTTATAAGGTGAATACCCATTTTTAATGCTTTCTAAGATACTATGTAGGCCAACCAAACTGGCAAGACTTGGTGAGCTTGTGGGTTTTGTAAGTGTGCTTTTTTTAAACGGCAATTTTCTTTGTATCAAATATATAAAAATTCATTGTAGAAAATCTGAAGCATCCAAAGACAGATATAATAGTAATCCTACCACCCCTAATCTTACCATCTAGACCTATACATGCCCAAACACTATATTATATATATATTATATAATATATATACATATATAATAAATTCCAATTTTAGATAATTCTGTTTTTCTTTAAAAATTCAGATGTAAGGAGTAACTTTTCTATGTCTTTTAAGTATTTACATATTTATTCAATAAATATTTACTGATCATTTTGAATGTACCAGGAACATAATAGCACATCCCATATTTAATTAATCCCTTATTATTGAACATAAAACTTATGTTCAGTGTTTTGCTCTATAAATACTGATGTGGTGAACATTCTTTTGCATAAAATTCTGGGAAAGGTTTAATTTTCAACAGCTCCATCACTCTATGTTTAGAGATATACAGTTTTTAAAAAGGGAAAAGATAACCTCAAGTGCCTTCTTAGGTTATGAGATGTTGCCATCCCCTCAAAATCACAATTTTGACAGTTGCTTTAGGAAAATACTGCAGGACTATTTTATATAAAATTCACATTGAACCACAATCCCCCATGCATTTTCACTAAAAAGAACGAAGGCTAGGTCTCCTAGTGAAGACCCCAGGTGCTTTCTGATATAAATGTAGGCCAAAGCATGAAGCTGAGAAATCTGCCATTTGATTTATCACCCACCACACAGTCCTTTGAACCAAAGGATGCCTAAAGACCTCACGTCCTTGCTGCAACTGAGAGGGTTGTGGCCAAGAAGGGAAAGAGAAGAAATTTTATTAAGTAAGTACTGTTTTGAAGCATTATGCTAAATCCCTTAAAAACACAGTGCCTGACACATTACAAGTTTCAATAAATATTTCCAAAATAAAGAACTGTGGTCTTATTAGCTCTTTGTTCTTGGAAATCTAATTAACCTTTCACCATCTCAGTTTCCTTTTCTGTAATAATTATTATCTGTAAATTCCTACAAAAGCCCTGTGAAGTTTAGACAAATCTCATTTCACATATGAGAAAAGTGAGTCTGAGATTTGCTAGGAGACTTGCCCAAGCTCATTAATTAAATGGTGGCTGAGTTTGCACTTAGATCACAAAGTCAAGTCTAAGAATAGCACACACTAGCAATCTCTTAGCATTGTTTCAGGAGTCAAGTTCATTCGTCTGCCAGTGGAGATATCCAACTATCAGTGGAGCAAACACCTCAAGATACTACA
This sequence comes from Pseudorca crassidens, assembly GCF_039906515.1. NCBI lineage: Eukaryota > Metazoa > Chordata > Mammalia > Artiodactyla > Delphinidae > Pseudorca > Pseudorca crassidens. The sequence goes on along the minus strand of NC_090304.1, from coordinate 34,914,261 downwards.
GGGCTTGCATGGAGTCTCACAAATGGCTGGGGATGCTGGTGGATATTGAGCTAGTTGTGGTACATCACTGACTTATTGTTTTTTTCAGGGTCTCTGGTTCAAATCCAACCTCATCTAATGCTTGAATTCCCAGTAAAACAGCTTCACCACGTGGCTACAATCTCTGCTTCAAACCTGTTGGTGCAAATCCTGAGGTAGTCCCTTCAATCTTTAACCTGATCTAATCTCAGAATTCCCTATTGGATTTAATCAAATCAAGACCATGCCAAAAATGGTATACAAAATCACATCCACTCCATTTCAAGAATGAATATAGGTGAGGTTTTCTGCTAGGTTTTTAAACTGCATTACTTCATTTAATTCTCTTAATAAACCTATGGGACAAACACTCATAAAAGTTGCAGCTTAACAGTGACTTTCTTAAGGTCACAGAGTTAAGACATAGTCAAATGGATAGTGTATGTGAGCTCTATATTGGATTCTGAAGCCAAAGCTCTTAAATACTGGGCCAAAGTTTTACAAACTTGGATGCCAACCCATTAGTGTGAGGGGCACGGCACTGCCTTGTGCAATTCCAGGGGGCACTGTCCACTTCTCTGCATTGTACTGGGGCTCTGAGTGAGTCTCAACTTGCATTAAAAAATACAAAATAGAAAATAAATACACGGGTGTATCACACATAGTAATGTAAGTAATGTTCTATAAAACGTGTGTGTGTGTGTGTGTGTGTGTGTGTGTGTGTGTGTGTGTAGCAACAGCATGTTATGGCTGAGAACACAGACTCTGGAGCCAGATTACTTGAGTTTCAATCCTGGATCTGCCCTTTGCCAACTGTAAGACCTGTGTAACTTAACTTTACTTCTCCACACCTCGGTTTTCTTATCTGTAAGTTAGAGTTAATAACAGTGAACACCTCATAAGGTTATTGAGAAAATTCAAGGAATTAATGTATATAAGGCACTTAGCATGATGCCTGGCACATAGTAAGTACTCATTACCATTTAAAAATTTTATCTATAATTACTACTACTAGTATTATGAGGTGTGTGTGTACTGGATCATGATGTAAGGTACTTTTATTAAGATAGGTCATGGCCAAAAAATTTGAAGGCCATTGCCCTCAACTATTTGGCCTCCCTTTTAAAGTAGATACTATTGAATTTGCAAAACTGATGACCCTCTGATAAAACATTACTAAATTTGACTCTATTCTTATGGGCACAGAGAGATTAAGCAATTCTAGTCCAGCAACCCAGCTTTTGGAGAAGAGGCGGTGGAAGCAGTACTCCAGTAATCAGAAATAATTGGTGTGCCTATAATTTCTAATAGTCCAATGGAAACTATTGGAATAAAAGAAGACTCACAGAGAACCAAAAGTGCTGATAGAAACGAGGTAGGATGATAGAGACGTTGAGTTTGTCCTCCCTACCCTCATCAGAAATGCCAAATTTTAAAAGAGTTGTAGAGCTCCTTTTTTTTTTTTTTTTTTTTTTGCGGTACGCGGGCCTCTCACTGTTGTGGCCTCTCCCGTTGCGGAGCACAGGCTCCGGACGCGCAGGCTCAGCGGCCATGGCTCACGGGCCCAGCCCCTTGGCGGCATGTGGGATCTTCCCGGACCGGGGCACGAACCCGTGTCCCCTGCATTGGCAGGCGGACTCTCAACCACTGCGCCACCAGGGAAGCCCTATAGCTGCTTTTTTAGTGACATATAAGGAATCTAGAAAAGTGGTCCTTTTTCATGCTCCAAAAGTCAGAGGGATCTCCTCAAACCTGTGTCAGACTTAGGGGAAGCAACATAATGTGGGACAATGGATGAATACTGGTTTTGAAATATGGTGACTTGGGCTGGGTTCCAATTTACTGGCTGTGTGACTGTGGATGGGTCATTCAGGTCACACATTTTCACACATTTTCTTGGATATCTAATATCTAACTTTTTCTTTCTCTCAGAATGTGTTATACTATCATCCTGAAAGGGAGGTTGTGAGGATCAAATGAGGTAGTATATCTTTAAATATTTAATATCTATAATTTTGAGGCATTTTCTATAACAGTATGGATTGAAATGTCACACTGAAATCTTGATCACAGTATAAAGTTTCCTGATCTAAACTCACCTCTCCATATTCACCTCTCACTGCTTTCTCCCTTGAACTCTATCTATATTCCAGCTATATACATATATATGAAAGGGAGAATGACATTTTATAAAACACAGATATCAATAAATACATAGGACTTCCCTGGTGGCACAGTGGTTAAGAATCCACCTGTCAGTGCAGGGGACATGGGTTCGAGCCCTGGTCCGGGAAGATCCCACATGCCACGGAGCAACTAAGCCTGTGCGCCACAACTACTGAGCCTGTGCTCTAGAGCCCACAAGCCACAACTACTGAGCCCGTGTGCCACAACTACTGAAGCCTGTGTGCCTAGAGCCTGTGCTTTGCAACAAGAGAAGCAACCACAATGAGACCCCACGCACTGCAAAGAAGAGTAGCCCCTGCTCGCCACAACTGCACAGCAACAAAGACCCAACACAGCCAAAAATAAATAAATTAATTTAAAAAACCATAATTACATAAAACATATATTTTAGTTTTATAAAATGTCATAGTCTCTTTAATGTCTCATTTTCCCACTCAATTTTCTATCTGCCCAGAACATTCTTCATACCCCACCTTCTCCCCATGGCATTATAATCAAATATTACCTTATCTTGGAAGCATTTTTATCTCCCAAGTCCATTTATGTATCCCATCACAGAGTCCCTGTATTTCCCTTGCTCTAAGGTATTAAGTTCATTTCTGGTTATATTTGACTCTTTCCCTGTTTGTACTGGTAACGTCTAATTTGTCACTGACAAATTCTCAGTAATTTTCAGCCTCTGGAACATAATAGTTGCTCAATAAAAGCACATTGATTCAAAAAATTATTATATTCATCTCTTCAAATAAATTATGATCATATCTTGAGTGATGGGGACTGTAAACCAGGAACAAATTGTTGGGTATTCAGACAGGAAGATGGTAAATTAGGACAGCAAGCCAAACTGAAAGTAACAAGCCACTATTATAGCAACAGTGCAGGCAAGAGGCAAAAGGAAAAAGGCGCTGATTACTCATTATTCTATCTCCCCCCATAGAATAGCACTGCACCAGGGAGGGTCCAATGACATGCAGCACAGCTGGGTTGGGGAAGGTGTGGGAGGGGTATGTCTTACTGATGAAGAGCATCTGACAAGGCCCCCGCCTTTTCATGAATTAGGGCGTTGGGAGAAGAGAGAAGGGAAAGGGCTGGGAGTGGAAGAGTACTGAGTCCAAGTGGAGAAATGTGCCTCAGCCACAGCTTCTTATAAGGAGGGCTCTGAATGGAGGTGCCTGGGCTAGGAATGCAGCCACGCATATGAGCACAGCTGGCCTGGGGCTGAATCATTGACCACAGCTCCCTCCAGAAAGCGGCAATGCATGGCTGTGCCCCAAGCCTGTGCAGGGTGGGAGTTTCCTCCCATGAGGCATGCTAGGCAAAGCCTTATGTTGTCTGTGGTCAGGCCTCAGGATCACACATAGGACTCTGGCCTCAAGCTGGACCCTCAACTCCACACCTTGATACTTCAGGGACAGCGCAAGTGAGAAGCCTAGGCTGCCTCATCATAGACTCAAACATGCTGAACATTGAGGGTATGGGTCTGTTGGCTCAAAGAATCTGTCCCTGAGACAGAATTTTTAGCCTAGGCCAGGGGCTGGCAGATAGGACAGCTTTCCGTGCTGTCTTGGCATCTTCTGATGACAGTGGTAGTCCATGCATGTAAGCCCGGTCTTAGGACGATGTCTAAATTTCCTGGGGCCATACTCATGGACCAGGAGGCAATTCACTGCACATCTGCTTGCTCTGGGGCAGACATAATTGGGTCTCCAGGTTTAGCTGACCCAAGCAGTTTGCTCGGGTCAGCGTAGGGGCTTTTCTGATAAGCATCCACACGGGTAACAGCTCTGTAAGGGGCAGAGCTGATTTTTATCCACATGTCTAAAACAAGTGGGGCTTGTTTTATATGCCAAGACGTGTTAGTAGCCCAACCAAATGACCAGTCCATTAGCCACAGAGAGGGGTCAGGTAGGACCAAGGGCTTCCACACGCTCCACTAAAATGACCCTAACTGCAGCATTTTTCCATCAGGCCTTAGGAATGAAGGCAAGCAAAAATGCACATAGATAATATATCTACAGCAAAAAGTATTCAGTAGTGGGAGCCGTAACGATGGAGACTGTAGGGCCTTGAAGGAACCCACTACCCATAGCTGGCCCTGGGGAAGTGTCCCAGTGGTGGTGGCCTCAGTTCTAACACTGGAGAGCATGACCTTTTCCCCCCTCATCCTGGTGCCAGAGGATGCAGGGATTATAGTCACCTATGCACCTTGTGCCCAAGGCCCAAGAAGGTCAGTTCTCTCCCACCCCTCCATTGAACTCTGACCTTGGCATAGTGCCTCTGGTCCCACCAGGAGACAGAGAGTCCTCAACCTAACTCCTAGTGTTGTTTATTTGTGAAGGCTGAGAGGCCTAAGTAAAGATTGGCAGCGCTGTCTGACTCACCTCCAGGCTCACTGGGCGAGGCAGACGGAATAGTATTTGTGTCAGTCACCGAGGCCCTTCATGCAAAGACCCCAGAGTAGCTGCCACTGGGCGCCAATGGCCTGGTTTCTGGCCACACATTCCCTGGGGGAGGCAGGAGTGGAGAATTGGGTGGACCAGCAGGCTCGGGGCAGGCAGCCAGGCAGCTGTTCCCTAGCTGGGACTCCTGGAGGTGGTACAGGGTGGGACAGTTTGGGTGGAGCCCCAGCTTCCACGGTGGGGGGGGGCAGGGGTTGTTGACACTCAAAAGCCTATGGTTGGATGGCACATATTCCCTACCTACGACTGGTGCTGCATAGCTCTGGGTTGGGAAAACCCAGTTACTGCTGTTACACTGCCCCCTCTCTGCCGATAGTCTTTGAGGGGATTACAAGGGTTTCCTCTCCGTGGCATATTGGAGCCTGAGTGAGGCCAGCATGGGCCTGTCCCCCTGCTAGACCAAGTGGAGACTGTGCTGCCCTGGTCGCCACTGCCGCTGCTGCTGAAGCTGTGCCAGCTTGGTGGTGGCCACTCTCAAGGCGCTCTGAAGGGGGGTTCTGCAGCAACAGTGCCCACGAGACGCCGCACTCCCTCACTAAACGCAACAAGATTACCTCCTTTATCATGGAGGCATGATACGATTTAGACTAACCAAATTTCTAAGGTCTCTTAGGGCCACCGAGTGAAGCAATCCTAGAGCAGCACATTCTCTTTCACCAAAGGCATGATCCTCAACAACTTCCTGTGCTACCGGGCATCACCAGCACCAGGGACCTGCTAAAAGTCAACAAGAGCTATTGGACACAGCTCAGCTGGGCCTCCCATGGTCTCTGGTCTCCTTACCAGGGATCATAAGCAGTGTGTTAGGGAACTGCTGCCTAGTTTTCTTGGAGCCTCTTTGTTGGATTTCTCTCTCTTTTTTTTTTTTTTTTGTATTTACATTTATTATTTTTTACATCTTTATTGGAGTATAATTGGTTTACAATGGTGTGTTAGTTTCTGCTTTATAACAAAGTGAATCAGTTATACATATACATATGTTCCCATATCTCTTCCCTCTTGCGTCTCCCTCCCTCCCACCCTCCCTATCCCACCCCTCCAGGCGGTCACAAAGCACGGAGCTGATCTCCCTGTGCTCTGCGGCTGCTTATTTGATCCACTGGGTGAGCTCAGCCAGCGTGTCTGGGGCTAAAGAGAAGGACCAGTGGTCCCCCTGTGAACTGCAGAGTGTTTGTAAACAGTCTGCTAGCACTGGGGAAGCGCTCTGAGGAAGGGTCTGGGTTTTTGCTCTTCCAGAATGGCATGGTGCTCAACTGACCACCCTGCTTACTGTGCCGGTATGTCAAGGTATGAAGGTGGTGACTTAGGGCAATGAGCCAAGCCAGCTGAAAGTAGTAATCAAGCCTTTGTTCCCTCAGTGTGACAACGCAGGTAAGAGACAAAGAAAAAGGCACTGGCTCCTCAGCGTTCCATTTTTCCCCACAGAAAGGCACTAAGTGAGGGTCAGATGACGCGCAGTGCAGATGGGAAATTATCTCACTGCCGAGGAGCATCAAATCAAAGGCCTCTGCCCTTTTAGGAATGCAGGGGAGCAGGAGAACACAATAAAGGGCTAAAGCGGAAAAGTACTGAGTCAGAGGGGAGAAAAGTACCTCAGTCAAGGCCCCTGATAAGGAGGTGTTGGTGCAGATACCTCCACCAAGACACCCAATAAAGATTCCCATTAATGGAGGGTCTGAGTTAGGAATGCAGACATTCTATTCCTAGGAGCACAGCTGGTCTGGGGGGTTGGGGGGCTGAGTCCTTGACTGCAGCTCCTCCCAGAAAACTGCAGTGCACTGGCTCTGCACCAAATCTGGTGTGGGGAAGGCATTTCCCCCGTGAGGCCCACCAGACAAAGCCTTGTAATTGTCTGTGGTCAGGCCTGAAGAATCACTTGCAGGATCTCCCTGCAGAGCTGGACTCCTCACAAACAATGAAGAGACAAGGGTAGAAGTGGGAGGGAGAATTAATTGTTGCAAACAAATTCAAAGCCAGAGACAGATGAGGCCCCGCCCCGGCTCCATAGCTCATTTCGCCCCGCCCCCATCCCGTTCAACACCAGTTTCAATGTATCACTCCCATAAATCTATTTTTTTCTCTTATTCCTGCTTCCTTGTAAATTGGACAAGGAGTGATAGATAGCCAAGTAGGGCTGATCCCCACGAATGAGAACCAGGAATCCCCAAGGGGTTCAAGACCAAATCCAAAGTCAAATGAGACAAACACTTGTACTGGGAAGCCCGGATGAGGATATTGAAGTTGTATATACCTCTCAGGGCATTCCTATCACTGGCTCCTAAAAAGCATAGTTCCTGACTTCTAACCCACTTCAATCTTCTGTCGGAAAAATTAAAATATGCATTTGAAGAATGCTGTGCCCAGTAGCACCAAGAGGTTGGCCCTCTCTTTTTCTTCTCACAGCGATGCCTGGAGCCTATACCAGACATTCTAGCAAAGAACACATGCCAGTTATTACAAATTCAACAAAGAAGGGAGGATGGCCCAGCAAGAGGGGAAGAGTGGAAGAGATATCTTACAATTTACTGAGATATGAGCCCTGGCACCTTGGTTTTTAATTTTTAAAAGCCCTGTGTAATGGGCTATATAGATGTAAGCTGTTTTCCTTTCTTGGATTTCTCTTAACTCGTTTGCCACTGGTCTCAGCACCCCAGAAGGATAGAAGTAACTTTATTTCTGCTGCCTCAGGTTTTCTTCCTATAAATAGCTGGAGAAAAATGGGAAATAGTATTTTATTTTCTTTATGAAGCTATCATAGGATTTGTAGCCTTATAGCCAAAGAACCAAGTGACAAGAAGTCAGGGAATACAAAACATCTGCGACCAAATGAAGGTTCTCAGGGGGGATTTGAAAACGAGAGCAACTGAGAACATGAGTTCACAGAAAGAATATCAGCTCCTGCTTTGGTACTGCTCTAATCATCTCTCTCATCAATTATTTACAGAAGGAAGATCCACATTAAAATTAATCATGAAATTCTGAATTGCTCCTTTACATTAATAATGAAACAACTGCACCAAATGCAAACAGACACCAATAATAGAATTTGAAATAATGCTTAACGCACAAAGGGAAAGGGCCTATTTAAGTAAAACACTCAGCGGCTAATTATTGTACTGTCAGGAGGGCTATGGTCCATGACCCAGATCAGCAGCCTTTACCTGTCAAAAAATGTTGTTCTGTTTCATCTGCAGTTGTCATATTTAGAGCTACATTCAGACCTCCCCCAGCTCTTGAGTACCAGGGAGTTTGAGGGTAATTTGAATCATAGTAAATGGCCTAATAGAATTTTAGGATGACACATGGACATGACATCTCAGCCTGGCAACCTGGCAAACACAACTCTCAGATGGAATGCTTCTCCTTTCCACCTCTTCTTATTATCCAGTATGAGCTTTCCGTACCATTCTATGTCACCCACATGAATTTACCCTCGGTCATCTCTGTTCACAAGGACCTTCTCTTTTGGAAATTTCTACAGTATATTTCCCTGTCACATTCCAGTATTTGGTAGTATGGTATCCTGGAGTCCTAACTGCTACTGATACTAGATTTTCCTATTTCATCCTAGGATGTATTAGATGTGATCACTACTCTCAAGATTTTTCCTCCCAGTTGAGGCAGGTTTCCAATCATCTTTTTTGACTGTGCATTAAAGAATTTCTGTGGTCCTGGAAAAGGGCTCAAACTATTGGGTCCATGGTAACACTGAACCTCTATCTGAGAAGAATTTAAGAACACGGGAGATTAGGAAAAAAAGAAAGAAGAAAAAAGAGGCAGGGTGGCATGCCAGGAAGTGAACGGAATTTCCACAAGAAGACCAGAGTTTGAGTCTGGCTTTAATCACTTGCTACTTAGGCAATTTGGGGCTATTCATTTAATCATACTGAGTCTTGGTTCCTCCTATATAAAATGAGGAGTAAACCACTGTTGCTCCACCACATACATTGTCTGAATTGCTGAACATTAAATGTTTTGTATGTTGCATAAAGCCACTCACAGCTACCTAAGAGCCTCTTTGACACAGTGGGTAAGGACATAGACTCTGGGTCACACCACGTGGGTTTATATCCTGGTTCTGCAACATCCTAGTATGACATTAACCTCTCTGTGGCTTAGTTTCCTAATTTGCAAAATAGGGATAATTATGGCATCTCACAAGAACATTGTGGAAATTAAATGAATTTCCTATGTATAGTACATGGGAAAGTGTCAGTAAGCAAGCACCAAATATATGTTGATAGTTACTGCTTTAGGAAATAAATAGGAACATGCCTGTATAGCTTTTAAGGCGGTGCCTAGCACAGAGTGAGGTCTCAGCAGATGTTATCATCACTGCTGCCATTACTGTTGTAACCATGTTAAGAGACAGGCTAAGTGTACAGGATGATAGCCTCAGATTTGAGTTTCTGTTGAGCAGAACCTTAAGAATGTTTCTGTTTTTCTCAATTAATGCTTTATTTAAGTAACTGAAAACGTTCTATGGTGGAACCTGTTATAATATTCTCTCTACTGCACTACAAATCATGCACATTTTATTATGCTGTGGTCAGAAGACTTATGATGTCCTCAGAAGCCATTCCTGGCTTGTTGAGGATCTAAGGAAGAAAATTTGATGTTTTATCCAAATGCAGAGGTACAGAAGGTTAAATAACAGCAACCAAAAGTTTAGCGATCGAATCCCATAAGGGGAAGAAAAAGTGGTTGTGATGAAATAACTCGGAAATGCTTTTGCAAAGATGAATGGTTCTTCTACAAGTCATGACCCTTGTGGAAAATACTGACGGTCACTAGGTTAACCCATGGTCCATTACAAACAGGTTTCCTACGTTCTTTGTGGCCAAAGCTCCCCTGTTTTCATGTTTCTGTATTGCAGGTGGGAACCGCAGGGTGTCAACCAGGGCAGGCAGCAATGTGACAAACGATCCACACCTGATGTTATACACAGAAAGGTCAAAGGTGCCATAAACCCTTCTTCTGAAGCTCCCATGAACCCACAACCTTCCTCATCCCTCTGTTCATAGTGGTTGTAGTAAAAGAACAGAACTCTGCCAATAAACAGACAGAATCCTAGTCCTTTCCCAGAAATTTTACAACTACTCCTTGAATGATGCCCATAAACACAGCAACTATCTGTCAGAAGCATGTAAATCAGGTCTAAATATTCATCCTTGTTCTCCCAGGCAATGCTGCCTCGCAGCACTTTGCTTCAGTGGAGACTGCAAGCCTCATGACCAACAGTGGCTAAGCCTGGCCTGTGCTTCTGTTACCTGCCTCTCATTCTCCTGCAGAGCTGCTGTTGGGCAGACTGGAAGAAGGGGCGTGAAAGTTAAGGACCTGAGTGTGCAGTGGAGGTTGCCGGCTGCTCCTCTCACATGTCTAGACTGTGACCCTTTAGGCTAATTTAAAGCACATTTTCCCAGAGTGCGTGCTCCAGAATGATATTTGATGTTGTGTGACAAAGAATGCTTTGCACAGTCCAGTGGTCCTGTATGTTTGGAAAATTCTGGGCTGTATGATGTTAAATAGGTCTTTTAATGGAAGACTTCCTCGGAACCTGTAACGAATTGAGACATGTTATATTTTAGTGTTCTAAGAAAATTAGCTGGTCTCTTGGCCAGTACATATATCAGGTTTACTTGGAATGATTTCTGGAGTGTTGTGCTGAGAAACTTGGAGACAGTCCATTAGAGGGAGGGAGAACTAGAGAATGTCTCTTCCTGGGTTCCTCCCATCTCCTGGCTCCCACGGGTCAAAATCCTCCTTTCAGGGAGTTATTTGCTCTGCATTTCAGGGTTGCAACATCCAGCTAGCTGGTGAGTGGCAGCCAGATCCACACACTGCGGTACAGCAGGACCAAGTGGAGACTCCGGTTTGCAGCTACTGGGCCTTGGGTGATGGACCGAATGGCTAGCGTGCAGCCCCACTACTGAGGCACAAAGGCAATAAGAAACAGCTGAGGCCTGGGAGGGAGAGACATGAAATCAGGTGAGAGAATCTGAGAGTGTCTGACTTGACTCTCTTTTCATTTGTGACACATGCTAGAAGACTGGTGTAGAGCAAAACCAGTGACCTGAAGACTGCAAGGGGACCCCAAGAAAGTAGAAAAGATGCTGGACACATGCTTTTGTTCTCAAGGAGTCTTAGGTGGGAAGGTAATGAAGGTACAAGAAACCACTAGAGAAGTGTCTAAGAAAACAAACGCGTACTAGCAAGGAAGATTCGAGTGCTAGATTGTGTGTCTAAGTGTAAAGCGAAGGGTGGCTCTGTAGGATTTCAGAGAAAGAAAATATATAGGATGGCTTTAAGTAAAAGACCTTCAATGAAATCTGGAAGCCAGATTGGCTAGGAGGTGGGGTAATAAAAAGAAGAGGGTATTTGATGGAATCCAAAACTAAGAGTGAGTTTTGTTTAGGACTTTCATGAAGACAACTACCCAGCTTAAGTTTGCTTTTTCTGACTCAGAAACAAGTATTTCTCCTTTGCACCCTTATATGCCTTGTATATACCACTGTAATTTTTTAACATGAATTAGTTAATATATCCAAAACTGAACTTCTGTGAGTCCCCACTTTTCTTATACCTGTTTTTCGTGCAGTTTCCCCCATTTAAGATAGTGATGACCCTCTGTTTAAAGTTGCTTAGACCAAACATCCTGTTTCTCCTTTGCCTACTCTGTCATACTCCATACCCATTCTATCTGGAAGTCCTCCTGGCTTGACCTGTGAAAAGTATCCAGAATCTGACAACAGCTAATCTCAACACAGTGACTCTCTTTAAGCCACCAGCATTATTGCACCAGCCTCGTAACTGGACTTTTTGCTTTTATTTTGGTTTATTTGCAGTCTGTTGGCCACCCAATGACCAGAATGGGCCTGTTAAAGTCTGTCACTTTTCTGCTGGAAAGTCTCCAATGGTTCCCTGTTTTACTCAGAGTAAGAGCCAAACTCCCAACAATGATCTTTAGCTGCACATGATCTGGCTCCTGTTTACTTCTTTTTTTTTTTTTTTTTTTTGCGGTACGCGGGCCTCTCACCGTTGTGGCCTCTCCCATTGCAGAGCACAGGCTCCGGATGCGCAGGCTCAGCGGCCATGGTTCACGGACCCAACCGCTCCGCGGCATGTGGGATCTTCCCGGACCAGGGCACGAACCCGTGTCCCCTGCATCGGCAGGCGGACTCTCAACCACTGCGCCACCAGGGAAGCCCCTGTTTACTTCCTGGTGTCTTCTATTTTTCCTCCCCTCCACCCCTGTTCATTCTGCTCCAGCCACACTGGACTCCTGCTAATCCTGACACTTTGGGCACATTTCTCCTCAATGTCTTCAAGTAGGCCAATCCCTCTACCTGCGATGCTTTTCCCCAGATATTTACATGCCATGCCTCTCCTCCTTTAAATGTTGACTTATGTCAACACATCAAAGAGAACTTTCCTTGACTATTTAAAATTGCAACGTCTTAACTCGAACATCGTATTCTTCTTCGCTGCTTTCTCTCTCTCGCAAGCATTTATCTCCTTCAGTATAAGATATGACTTCCTTCTGCCTCCTTGCCAGAATGTGAACTCCACGAAGGTAGGGTTTTTGGGCTGCTTGCCCACTGCTCTGTTTTCAATGTTCAGAAAAGTAGCTGATCCATCGCAGGCCCTCTATCAATACTTAATCAAAAATGAATTACATAAAATTTGGTTACTTTCACATGTCTGTCTACTATCATGTGAGCTTCTAAAAGTATGGAATAGTCTATTTTCATCATTAGCTCTGAGCACACGACTTGGCTCTTCATAAGCCCTTAATAATATTTCGGGCAGGAATGCAGGAGAGAACACTGAGTTAAATTTAAGCAGTTGTTATATAGAAACATGTCCTTTGGGGAAGATTGGTCCCAAAGGAGGTAGGTGAGCGAAGAGGGAGGAAACAAACATTTACTGAAGTCTTGCTATCTAAATTGTATATATTTTCAAAATAACCACTTGAGATAGAAAGTGGTTTATGCCCAGTTAACTGAGATGCCTCAGTATCAGGGGGTTAAAGTAACGTGTCTAGAGTCACACAGCTGAAGAGGCAAAGCCCTTAAACTTTCGAGTCTGTCACATGATGCCAGTGTGAACTGATGCTTACCAAGCCAAATGCTGGATTTGAACAAAATATCCCCACGGATAAAATAACCTTCACTTTGCCTTCATGTTTGGACTGATCATTTCTTCCCCTTTGTTTGTGGATATTTTTCTCTCTAGTGAAGGAAGTCAATTGTGTCTTAAGCCAAATTTTAAAGCCAAATTTCACTAGATAAATGTTCAGTTCTCTTAAACCACTCACTTATTGCTCAGTCTTTCCTGCTTTTCCGGAGATTTAACCTCCACCACCATCGAGGCTCCCTCCTCAATTATTTGCATATTTAGTTATTTATGATTAAATGAAACCATCATCTTTATTTCATTTGCAGAGGCTTGTGGGACCTGGTACCAAGCCAGATGTGTACAATTAAGCTGGATACCACAAGGAACACCCCAATCAGCAGCAGGTGGGCTGCAGGCTTGCTCATTAATGTTTCTCTTTGCTTTCTTCAAGTTTATGTTTGGTAGTTACTTTGTGGGAGATCTGACCTGGAAAAATGAAGGTCTTTATTTTCTTTTTTTAATCCCAACTGATCTTTGAAGTTTTCTATATCAGTTCACCTAGTCAGAAATGGAAAAGTCACTGGCTCTGAATTAGAGATTGCTTTACTTGGGTTTTGTTTCCTAGTGAGATATAAAAATTAAACTTTCTCCAGCACACCCTCCCCAGCTGCAACAATCACAGCTAAGGAAGGAAGCCTTGAGCAATCAAGTCTATGTGCCTGAAAATTATATCATATCACCCCTTAATGCAGTGCTGGTAGAGATGCGTTTAGGCAGAGGGACTCTTAATCATGATCAAGGCAGTTATGCAGAAAAGAGACATGAAAAAAGGGAAAGGTGCTTTTAATTACACAGGAAACAGCTAACATCTAACCAGAGCATCTCCCTGGGGAAAAAAAAAATTGGAATTAAATAGACCAGCTGCACTATCACTGATTGGAGAAAAGGAGTAAAATTCAATTTAATTTTACAAGATGACCATGGAAGCAATAGCATTGTGAAGAAGCACCTCATTAATAACATGAGACAACACAACTTTACAATTTTCTGTTTTCATGGACTTAGTGGAGAAAAAAATGTGCTTGATTGGTGACTTACTTTCTCCATGACCTTGTCATTTTTCTACAAGGGGCTGTAGTGCTTAGTCAAAGCACTAGTCAGTGGATCATCTCAGGGAGTGGATTATCTCAGAGAGGTTGGATGATAAACCATAGAGAAGACAGCAGGAGAGTTGAAATTGCCTCCAAACAGTTGAGAGGGGTACTAATAGCAAGCATTGAGTCTAAAAGTCAGATAAGGGTTGTAAAAGGAGAATTATGAAACAAATAAGCAAAAAACTCAGACACACATATAGGGATAGATTAAAATAGTAAACGCAACACAAGCAAAAAGCAAATTTTTCATGCCAGTCATTATGTTAAATGTTTACATATACAGTCATCTCTCCATGTCTGTGGATGTGGAACCCGGGGATACCGAGGGCCAACTGCTTTGCATCATTTTATATAAGCGACTTGAACATCCATTGATCTTGGTATCTGCGGGGGTCTCGGAACCTGTCCCCCACGGATACCAAGGGACGACTGTATTAGCGTATGTTAATCCTCTGAGGGAATTTATGAGCCACACGTGTATTAAGACTGAACAAATTACAGCTGAGGAATTGGGAATTAGAGATGCTAAATAACTTGTCTAAAGGTCATGCAGCTCTTAAGTACCCAAAGAGGGATTCCTGTTTAGATTTATTTCGTACAAAAACACATGTTCTCCTTCAGTGTTTTAAACTATCTGTCAAGTTGGGAGAGTCCTGAGCTGTTTCTGTGAACACTATTTGTGTGATCTGATGTGTCTTAATTCGTGAATGAGTATACCAAAATTGGGTGGGTTAGTCTGGCTTAAAGATACATGGTTAGAGTCCACAATATAAAGATGTTAATAAATGGGCCATTCCAAGTCAGAAATTGTTAATATTTATCCCAGATCTGTGACAAATATGTGTGAATTTGAGGAATGTCATTTCTTCCTTCTAGGCCTGTTTCTCCATGTTTATTATAATGGGAGTGAATTTGCTTGTCTCTAAGGACACTTTATGAATAAATATTCTATGATTCTGCTATGTGCATATCCATGGCATATGCCTCTCAGATCATTAGGGATTAAAATAAGTGATCCAAGTAGTTTGGCTTATGTCAAAATATACACTAACACTTATTAAGTTATATATATGATGCTGTTTTAAAAACTTTATTTAATCCTTTCAACAAAATTATGAGTTGAGTTCTATTATTACTCCCTTGTTACAGGTGAGGAATCTGAATGCTCAAAGACTGAACAAATTTCCCAGTGTCCCAGTTTGTGCTCTTAATTATTGCCCTTCTCTGCCTCTGTCATCCCAAGTGACTGCAGCCCATATCACTCTGCTGAGTAATTACACATTCTAATGAGACCTGAAACATAGGCAATGGGGCTGGGGTGCTATTGAGATCTCCTTGGAAAAAGCCACTCCTGAAACATTTTGAAAACTGATTTAAATAGTGATTTGAATTCCATTTGTCTAACCTGAATCAGCTTGAACCATATGCCAAAGATATTAACATGGTGATTTCCTACCTAGAATTTTCTTCAGTGGCAAAATGTTTACTTGTAACACTAATCTTATAGATATGGATGCAAACCCTCAACAAAATACTAGGGAATTGAACCCAGCAATATATAAAAAGGAGTATACACCATGACATATGGAATCTATCTTCGTAATGCAAGGTAGGTTAACATTTTAAATAAGTTAATGTAATACACCACATCAATAGAATAAAGGACAAAAACCACATAATCACCTCAGTAGACACGGAAATTCAGCACCCATTCATGATAAAAACATTCAACAAATTGGGAACAGAAAGGGATTTCCTCAACCTGACAAAAAGTCATCTAAAATAAAACCAGAGCTAACAGCATGCTTAACAGTGAAAGATTGGATGCCTTCTCTCTAACATCAAGAAAAGGACAAGAATATCTGTCTGCTCTTGCCATTTCTATTCAACCTTCGTACTGGAGGTTCTAGCCAGGGCAATTAGGCAAGAAAATGGAATATAAGGCATTCATGTTGTAAAGGAATTAGTAAAACTATCTGCTATGGTCTGGATATTCGTGCCCCCCCACCCCCAAAATTCATATGTTGAAATCCTAATCCCCAATGTGATAGTACGAGGAGGTGGGACCTCTGGAGAGTTAGTAGGTCATGATCTCTATCTAGAGATTCAAAACAATTCATATCAAAATGCCTGATGACTTTTTTATAAGAACTTGCAAGCTGATCCTAAAATTCATATGGAAGTTCAAGGGGCCCAGAATAGCCAAACCCATCTTGAAAAAGAAAAACAAAGTTGCAGGAATCACACATCTGAGAATAGAGAATTAAGAACAGAAATAAACCTGCATATTTATAATTCAATTGATTTTCAGTAAAGGTACTAACACAATGCAGTGGGAAAGCATTCTTTTTAACAAATGATATTGCAACAACAGAATGTCAATATGCAAAACCTATAATTAGGAAGAAGCATAGGTTTAAATCTTGGTTACTATGGATTAGACAATGGTTTCTTAGACATGACCCAAAGCAAAAGCAACAAAAGATTTAGATCAACTGGACATTATTCAAAATAAAGAACTTTATCCTTCCAGGAACACCATAAGTAGAGGGAAAAGACAATCCACAGAATGGATGAAATTTACTTCCAATCATATATCCCGTAAGGGACTTGTATCTAGAATATACAAGGAACTATTATAACTCAATAATAAAAAGACAAATAACCCAATTTAAAAATGAGCAAAGGATTTGAATAGATATTTCCTCAAAGAAAATGTAGAAATGGCTAACATGCACATAAAAATACACTCAACACCACTAGTCATCTAAGAAATGCAAATCCAAACCACAATGAGATGCCACTTCATACCCACTAGGATGACTATAGCCATAAAGATAGATGATAACAAGCGCTTGTGAGAATATGGAGAAATTGGAAACCTCATACATTACTGATGGGATATAAGATGGAGAAGCTGCTTTGGAACACATTTTGGCAGTTCCTCAAGTGGTTGAGCACAGAGTTACCCTATAACCCAGCAATTCCACTCTTAGAAATATATACAAGATAAATGAAAGTACATGTTCACACAAAAATATCAGCATAAATGTTTATGGAAGCATTATTTATAATAGCCCCAAGCCGGAAATAATCCAAATGTCTGTCAACTGATTAAAGGGTAAATAAAATGTGGTATTTCTATATATGGAATGTAATTTTGTAAGAAAAACGAAAGTGTTGATACATGGTATAACATGGATAAACCTGGAAAGCATTATGCTAAGTGAAAGAAGTCACAAAGGACTACATAGTTAATGATTCTATTTCTATGAAGTGTCCAAAAATAGGCAAATCTTTAGAGGCAGAAAGTAGATAAGCAGTTGCCTAAAACTACAGAGGTGAAGAAATTGGTAGGTGATCACTAAGAGCTACAGAGTTTCTGAAGTGATGAAAATACTGTAAAATTGGTTGTGATGCCTATACAATTCTATGAATATACTAAAAGACATTGAGTTGTACCCTTTAAACAGGTGGATTGTATGGTATGTTCATTATATCTCAGTAAAGCTGTTGAAAAATAGTAAGTCCAGACAATTTGAAACATAGTAATATGCTACAGATTTCATCATTGTTGGTTGATTTTACCCTTTGAGATCAATCGTTTCTTGGAAATAATACCACTCTATCATTCTTCAATTCTTTTTCTGACGCACAGCCTGGAGCTAGATCTCCGTCTCCATTTCTTAAATGTAATTCCTGTCTTTGCTCAAAGAACTCAGAAAGTAAAGAGGATATTACATGTGGGAGGAGTTAACAAATGTTTCATGGAAAAAGTCACTCTTTTTAGAAATAAAATCACTAGATTAGGTAGAATTTCAAAAAGTATTTCATTTGTCCCATTTATTCTCTACTGATTCATTGTCAAAAGATATGTTTATACCCCTGTCACCAACTGACAAGTTAGTGGTTTATACTCACCTCCCAAAGTGTCTCACTTTATTTTTGACTATTCTACAGAATGTTCATCCTTATATTTAGCAGAAATCTCTTTCTCAATAAGTTGAAATGTAAATCCTTCTACTTTTATCACTTAGGGCCAAAAGATCAGTCAAGTTTCTCTTTTCATCATGACTACCCTTCATTGATTTGCAAGTATCTATCATGCCCAGAAGCAAAGAGGTGAAGGCAAGGAGGTGAAGTAAGGAGGAATATGAACTAGAATTCGATCCAGATAGATGGGCCTTGGACAAATTACTTAACATCTCTGAGTTTCACTTTCACATCTGTAAAAAGAGAACAATAAAATCTACCTTGTAGAATTCTTAATGAAATTTGTTGGACAGCTTTTATTTCTAAGTGCCTGGCAGAAGGTAGGTATTCTAGAACATTAGTTCCTGTCTCTTCACCATTGCCTGCTTCTACCTTTTTCCCAGTAAACTTTTCCAGCTATTTTGATCATCTGTAATGTAAAATGAGTATAAAACATGTGTAAACTATCCTTGACCCGTAAGCATAGATTAAAATGGAGAGGGAGCAGAAGGGACTCCTCTGACCTCACAGGGATTTAGATAGCCTACTTCTTACAAAATTCACAATATTTTGTCTGCCTTCTAGGCTGAACATGTACCTTCTTTCTGCTTGCCATTCATAAGAAATTCTTGTTTTGTAAACAAACCCTAACCTGCTCATTTGGCCAAGAAACAGGGATTTTTTCCTCTCCGAATTCCTTTCAACCCTACGGAGAGTTTGTGTTTTGAACATATGTAGTTCAGAGTTTTTGCTTTCCTGGTGTTTCTTGCCTTTATTCATTGATAGGCAAGAATTTATTTTAGAAACAAAATTGGATGTTCAATCATGATAGTATGGCATTTTTAGGAATAGGAAGAAACTAACCTTTCTTAAGTATGTTCAGTAAATGTCATCATTGTACTCAGTACTTTCCTTGTGATGATCTTAAGCATTTACTATTATATATCTGCATTTTACATTTGAGAAAATTGAGTCACAGAAGTAGAGAGACTTGCTATAAGTTTCATAAACAATGCCATTCTGTCCCCAAAGCTTCCCTCTCCATTACACACTGCAGTAGCAGACTTGGGTAGCAGTTATCCTGATTTTACATAAGAATTAGTGTTGGCACCAGCAAAACTCCGGAATTTTATTGTTGTGGTTTGAGTCCTTTTCCAGGAAAATAAAAATGAAATACATAAAAGAACACTTGGTTAGTGAATGAGGAAATCAAAATTCTCATTCTAGCTCTGCCAATAAATGACTGTGGGATCCTCAGAAAGTGACTACTTTGGAGAATAATATTTATATGGAGATCATTAATTATATAGAATCTTAAATGACTTTTAAAAAACTCCTGAATCTTCCACATCCTTTCTGCCTCTTTCTCTACCTATTCTTTAGGGATGTTTGACATTGAAAAGTCATATATCTACATAATGGCTATACCTTTTTTGTTTGTTTTCTCTTCAGGATTAACTTATCTAAGACTGATTCCAAGCAGGCTTCCTGACAGAACAGAATGTAGCCTCCTGCAGAGCTCCTTGGAAATGTGCCACAGTTCTAAATTGTGATCCTGAATCCCTGGGTGACCCAAAGCTCTCTCAGGGGGAGAGCCATCAATATTGTTTCATAATATTCCAGATGTCATTTGTCTTTTTGACTCTCACCCTTTCCTAAGTACATGGTAGAGTTAGACTGTCTGACAAGGGACATCACAACAGATTGAATGCAGAAGCTGACAGGAGAATCCAGGTGTATTTCAATGTCAGATATTCAAGGCACTTGCAAAAATGTAAAACATTGCCACTAATTTTTCTTTTTGCTAATTTTTGCTTTGTTTTGGAAAATATGATTTAAATTAAATATTGTTTATGTTAACATAGCACGGATTTATTATTTTTAAATGAATTAATATTTCTGAAAATTTATCAGTTTTAAATATTTTTAGTATAGTAAATTTAAACATATAGAACCCACACAAACATATGTTTTTTTAGACATCTGAATAATTTTTAAGAGTTTAAAAGGCTCTAGAGACCAAAAACTTTGAGAACCACAGGCTTAAGGCAATCAATCCTGATAGGCTGCTGAGATGGGCTTGGGTCACAGCCTTGCTCGTGCCAGAGAAGGGGCAGACATTTCTTCAAGACTTGCTACATCCATGTGTGCTGCCCCTCACTGCAACGGACAGCAGAAAACCCCTTTATCCACTACTGCTCCTATCTCAGTAAATTACCACCGATACACCTATTCCAGGCAGAGTGTATTCACTTCTTGGTCACTCACATATACTCATTCAGCACTGATTTAAAATTCCTGTTAAACAAACATGAGTCCAAATATAAATCCCAATTAGAGTTTCTGAGAAACGAGTGAGTTGAAAAATATGAAGAACATATGTCTCACCTATTTAGATTCTTGAATTTTAGGTTTTTCTAGTTTTATACGGGGAGCCTAGGAGGAGAATCATTAACCATATGAAAATGTAAAATTGCAAGCCTCTTTGATACTGTTCTCATTACTCCAAGTCCCAGGGATGGTTATTATGTTATGCTGGTAGGAGGAACAACGGGAAGATGGCTTGGAAAATATGACATTTTGTTGCACTGACAGACCCTAATTTGTTTATTCTTGCTGGTATCAGTGCCCTCACAGAATCCACAAATACACTAGCTCTGGTTTGGCCACATGGCTCGCTTAGGGCAATGGAACAATAGCAAATATGATGCAAGCAGAGACTTGAAGTTTTCACATTTAAGCTTGTCCTCTCTTGCTGCTCTTGGAGCCCCAAGTCATCATGTCAACAAGCATAGGCTGGCCCGCTAGATGATAAGAGACATGTGACATGTGACCCAGTTATACCCATCACTCCAGCTGAGGGCAAGTCAGCTGTCAGATGTATGAGGGAGGACATTTGGGATCAGCTAACCCTCAGCCATCCCACCTGTAACCACAGGTACATGAGTAAGGCCAGATGAAAGATTCAGGTACACCAGAACTGCCTAGTGAAATTGGAAGCCAGATAAGTGGTTGAGGTTTTAAGCTTCTGAATTTTGGGTTGGCTGATTTTACAACTGTAGAGATTTGATATCAAAATTTACTGTAATTTTAATGCTTGTAAACATACTTATAGAAACTTCTTTGATACAGGTTTAGTCTGTCATATTTCCTGACTTCTACGAGGAAGTAAAGAAGCCAGTAAGATCTAAAATTCCTTTCTTAATTTGTGTTACCCCAGAGCCTTAGAACCTTTTGCTGTAAATGTGCTGGCAGTGAAGGTTGTGGGTAGGCTGGGGGTGAGGTGGGAAATGAGTTTGGAGTAGGTGCACTTGGTTGGTTAACTGTAACTGAGGTAGGCAGTACATAGGCCCCTGGGCTGGACAGCTGGTGTCTGTCAAACAGAGAAAATTGAAGCTTTGTTTTCCCTGACACTCCAAGGACAAAGTTAATCGCAGGAGCTGAGCTCTCCTGGAGTAAAGAGATAAGATGATCACTCCTGAGGTCAATAAAACCTCCTTGTCTGCACCTGTGCAGGAGGGCTCCTTGGGGGCCAAAAAAGGAGGGGAGGCCATCCCATAATAAGTGTGGACGTACCCCCACAGGCCTCAGCACTGGAATCCATCTAGCAAAATGTTGCGCATGCATGTTGGGGAGGGTCCTAGGGCAGGTCAGGTGTGGAAAAAGAAGGGAGGTAGTTGGCCAAAAGTAAACAAAGACCTGAAAGAACTGCCCTATAGAAATGATTTAACTGCCTCTTTACTGTACTCCTCCTCATTAGGAATGAAACCCACACCCTTTCTCTCTGGGTGTGAATTTCTGTCTTGCTTCAGTCTTTCTTTTTTTTAGATTTATTTATTTTTGGCTGCGTTGGGCCTTTGTTGCTGCGCGCGGGCTTTTCTCTAGTTGCAGTGCGCAGAGGTCTACTCCTCCTTGTGGTGTGCAGGCTTCTCATTGTGGTGGCTTCTCTTGGTGTGGAGCACGGGCTCTAGGTGTGTGGGCTTCACTAGTTGTGGCATCCAGGCTCAGTAGCTGTGGCGCATGGGCTTAGTTGCTCCGTGGCATGTGGGATCTTCCTGGACCAGGGCTCAAACTTGTGTCCCCTGCACTGGCAGGTGGATTCTTAACCACTGCGCCACCAGGGAAGCCCCCTTGCTTCAGTCTTAAATAAACAAACTGTTTCTCTGTGTGCTCTCCCACTTGTTGTGCTGTGTCTCTAATAATAAACTTTGTACCTGTTTTTACAGTTTTTGCCTCCTTGAAACATTCTTGCTTTCAAATGGGGCAAGAGGCAGGGGCACTTTGCTTCTAGCCTCTAACCCCTGGTGGTCTGATGAATAGGATTCCTGGTTTTCATCCAGGCTATTCAGGCTTAATTCCTGGGCAGGGAACTAAGATCTTGCTTCAGGACTGCTCACTGCTGTCTCTCTGAGATCATAACAATTTTCTCATTCTGAGCTTTGGTTTCTCTAAGGAATAAGTTGAATGACTGAAATTTTCATTTTGTTTCCCCTAGGAAATTTTGAAAGATATTCTCTGCTATGGGACAATAAATAATAATAATAAAGATTACTTGGTAATATAGAGATAAATGGCTTATTAGAGATGTCAAACTGGTAGCAGAACTTGAAGCATTAAAAGGCAAGACACAACTGTTAGGGGAGAACTGGTAGCAGAGATTCAGGCTGGAGACTCAGTGGGAGGAACAACAAAAGCTACTTACTTAAGTCTCCCTTAAGAACATTTTACATTTTACAATGTGATGTGCACAGTGAATGCCAGTTACCTTGCCCCAGGCCTGACATAAGCCTTGTTAGATTAGGAAAAGGACTGCTCTCTCTAAACTTATGTTCTTGGACTTTAGAGAGGGTGGGAATTAGAACCAAATCTTAGGTTCAACACTTACCAGATGAGTGACCTCCAAGACATGATCTGTAAAATGGGGTAATACAAATACCTAAAAAAAAAAAAGGAAGAGAAAAAAAACCCTACGTTTGAAAACTGTGACAACGACCCGCGCCTTCTCTCTCTCAGTGACACTACAATCTATGCAAAGAAAATGTACCTTTCTTCAGGGCCACATAATGATGTCTGTGGGCCTCTAGGCAATTTTGCTTTCATGGTCCCCTTCTTTCATACAAACATACTACAAAGTATATTTTATGACTGCATTGGTATACAGACAAACATAATCCTTGACCTTAGAGGTTAATTTTTTCTTCTAACTTTAAAGGAAATTAAAACATTTTTGTGGGGAAAAAACCCACAAGAGATCTTAAGCATTCTCATCACACACACACACACACACACACACACAAGAGAATTAAAGATAATTAGCCATGTAACTGTGAGGTGATATGATGTGTTAATTACCTTGATCTTGGTAATCATTTTATAATGTTATGTATACCAAACCATCATGTTGTGCCCTTTAATATATAGTTATATTTGTCAATTATTCCTCAACAAAGCTGGAAAAAGAAAAATGATAGAATTTTTAAGGACTTCTGTGAAGAGGTTGGGAAGGAGAAAAGGTGCGGAAAAGTCCATTTGAGAAGGTAAATTTTTTCCTTGGTGGAGTATTTATGAAAAAGGAATGAGCCTGTAAGAGAAGAAGATCATTGCTAAGTTTAAGGCTGAAGTACGTTTACTGCTACTCAGCAGTGCATACATGCTTATGTCGGGGCAGGGGGAAGCTAAGCATAAGGAAGATTAGATCAGTTGTAGAAAAAGAAGCCAGGGCTGACATACCAATTCGGCATAACAAACACAGTACTTAGGCACCAGACTACTTTCTTTCACAAACACTGTTCAACATAAGTCTCCTTGGGCCCATTATCCACATGGTCTTGGTCTAGATTGTCAACATTCCATGAGGAAGGAAATAATAAAGACAAAAGCAGAAAACAATTTAAAAAGCAAACCACAAAAATAGTTCACAGTTAAATATATATTCAAGATCTGGATCTCTGGAAAAAAATATTAGAATGTATACTCTTCTGACAAATCTAAAAAAATAAAAAGAGAAAGGAAGCACAAATAAGCAAAAAGAGAAAGTGCTGGGATGGTAGTAATCATGCAAAAGGATGTAAAATTATATACTGTGGGCACTGACATGTGAAAATCCTAACAAAAAGGCAGGCGGGAGGTGGTTCTGTTAATCTACTAATATAAATTAGCAAAATAGGATAAAATTGAAAAGCTGAATATAAGAACACATGACAAATACTTTAAAGGTTACCTGAGAACTATTTCTAAGTTTTTTTGAGGTCAGATATCTCTATTGTAGAATCCTTCTAACTTGTGATTCCAATTCCTATGTTATGTAAATCTATTTTTCCAGAAATATAAAAGATGTAAAGCCATTTAATTCACTTCATGAAGCAAGTATACAACTGATTTCAAAGTATCACAAAGATGGCACATTAAAGGAAACTATGAATCCAAGAGATTTGTGAGTATTCAAAATAAAATGCTAGTAAATAAATCCAACAGTGCATCAAGAGACTAATGTACCCCCAAAAGTACTGCAAATATGATGTATTAACTTGGAATCTAAATCATATAATAGGTCAAAAATAATTATTCCAATTGATTACTAAAAATTATTTGATTAAGTTTCAACTCTTATTCTGATAAAAATATAGAAATATAAAAATTACTCTACAATATTTTAATTATAACATCTATCTGAAAATAATCACATCAAAGTTAAAGGAGATACACTCAAAGCCTAACCACTAAGAAATAAGGATAAATCGTGCACCATTATTTTATAATGAAATATCTTGTGCATATAAAACTATAATGTACATATAAGATAATTTGTACATTCAATACCATGAAAGAAAAAGAAAATAACTATTTATATTAAGGGGGTTTCACTCGGATGTGATTTCCCTTTTTGATCACCTTTTTCTCATCAGGAATGGAAGGTATCCTAAATTTTGTATTTATTATTCTGTTGATATATGACTAAACAATGTACTGGCTAGTTTTGTATGTGGTCTGGCTCTATATACATTGTATCATATTGTATATACTATTTGCAATGTATTTTTTAGCTTACTACCATCATGTGAGTCTTTCATGATAATAGTTGTAGCTATCTTTTATTTTTGAAAGATATTTCATACTGTTTACTATTATATTGTTTGAATCAGCAGCAATGTATGTTCCCTTCTTCTAGATGGACATTTAGGTTATTTGCCTGAACGTTTGTTTAATTGTTTTGCCAGCAACATTCTGTGTCAATTTCTTTGCACATAATGTCATGCAGGTCTGACTAGACAGGTACTGTTCAATATAATTTTCTGATGCTTTGAAATATTCTACAAATCTGTAATTTTTAGGAAAGTAAGGGCAGTTATACTTATTAACACTGCACACATAGATTTTTTTGTGTTTTTTTTTTCTTATAGAACTACACATTCTAGCCTCCATGTGTCTTAATCTAAAATTCATAGTTTCCATTTTGACCATTTTTTGCCTTGCCTTTTTGATGGTTATTTTCCCCCTCTTTATTGCCTTCTTATGAAGGGAAACCTCATTTCTTTTTTATTTTCTTTCTTTTCCAACTCTCTATCCCTGTTTCTAAAGCAGTTATCTTTGAAATTTTATCATCTAAACCTAATTTTACAAAGTCTAAAATTTATCAATGTCTTTTATATACTTCTAGACAATAAAAGGATTTAAGAATGCTCTAACCCTGGTTATCTCATTCCACTCTTACATAATTTTTTCAGTGGTATTTTAGTACTCAACTTAGTATTTTAGTATAACTTCTCAAGTAGGCATTACTTCTGTAGAACTGAATTAAACTAATAAAAAATCTAACTGTATAATTATTTTTACATGTTGTAGGCATTGTTATAAGGTTCTATTTTTTGATGGGCATTAGGAAAATCCTATTTACATTCATCTTGGCCTATCTTTAAACCTCAATATAGCTGGATATACTTGTGTAAACTAAACTAAAATTCCCTGCAACTTATTTCAACCGATCCCTCAGAATTTAAGAAAAATAGCCATTTGGGCTTCCCTGGTGGTGCTGTGGTTGAGAGTCCGCCTGCCGATGCGGGGGACGCGGGTTCGTGCCCCGGTCCGGGAAGACCCCACATGCCGCGGAGCGGCTGGGCCCGTGCGCCATGGCCGTTGAGCCTGCGAGTCCAGAGCCTGTGCTCCACAACGGGAGAGGTCGTAACAGTGAAAGGCCCGCATACTGCAAAAAAAAAAAAAAAAGAAAAGAAAAAAGAAAAATAGCCATTTAGAAATTTTAATGTATATTATAAGTTGATAAACCATGAGGAGAACCTCAGGGTGATGATTCTGTAGAAAATAAAGGTACATTTTAATTGGCCTTGTCTGCAAAACTAAATCTTTATTAAATCCCCTTATTTCCCATAATAATATAGTTGTTTGCAAAGGTTCAATAAGAATTTGTCTTCATTTCTACCAAGATCTAATTGGATAAACCAAATTTATAACCATAACCACGCCAGAAACATCACATTTGAAAGTAAGTTGTATTTAATTAGATAGGACAAGCCTACTATTCAGAAATAACAACTTCACTTTTTATGTGGAAAAGATGCTCACAAAGTTCTCCCAGGAGACTGGTCCAGTACCTGTTCTATGACTTGGAATTAGATTTAGTAAATAATATAACTTCTCAGTAGACCAGAAATTTTAATAAACCTGGAGAATCTCAAAAAAAGAATATAGCCTTTCAGCTACAGATTCTGTAGTTGAAGACTGGTAGAGGCATATGGGATAGTTCTTGATTTTAGCCTCAAAACAGATAATCAGATAAGGGCAGAAAAAAAACATTTCTAGTAGAAAAAAGTGATGAAACTTATGACCCTAAATTTGTGAAATCTCTAGACAGAAGTTTTCTCTCTTCTTTAGTTCTGCTCAACATGCAACAAGGGGTCCTTTATGTAGTAATCATTACCTCTTGTTTCCTCTGTGTAAATAAAATGAACCAGATAGAAGAGAATATGAAATCAATCATAATCAGAACATTTGTTAAACAAGCTTATTTTGTCAAATCTATTCCTTAGATGTGGAGGTCAACTATGGGAGGTGGGAGTGAGGTGGGAAGTAAGAGGAGAAAGCAGGATGAAACCAAAATGTGAACTAACATTTTCCAAAGAGCTTAGCCCCAGCAAGTCTGAGTGAGGCACAATACTCTCCCGGGCCTTCCCACAAAACACCAAAACCATAAGTGGGAAAAGCGAGAACATTTAGCAACGATACTTGCTCCAGGGGCAGGAATGGGGGTGTTCTTAGATTTCTTCTTATCCCTGTGAACTCTTGCTTTTCATGTCTTCAGCACCTACCCATAACCAGTACTGTCCTGAGCATAGCTAGGCATTTTAGCACTTCAGGACAAAATGAAATGTATAATATGGGTAGGGAATAATAGACCTATTTCCTCTTTTCTACTTAAAAGCTTTTTTAGAGTATGGAAGGTCTAGAGATATCTTTGTGGGATTGAGATAGTAATCACAGCAAACACTTATCTAGTGATCACTGTGCTGGCACTGTTCCAAACATGTGACATATATTCGATGCTCCAACCCAACAACCTTATAAGATATCAGAGGTAAATGTACTCTGGAGTTAATAAAGTTCAAATTTCAGAATCAGATACTTAATTTCATATTTATAATTTTGTATTCATTTTCTTAAAGGATACTTCCAAAATTTTATTAGGCTTAGGCCCCCAACACTGGCCCCAAGTTCACACAGCTAGTTAAGATGGCAGAGCCAGGTTTAATCTCAGACTGCCCAGATCTAGACTATGCACTCTGTCACTTCAATTCTGTATGGTCTGGGAAAGCTAAAGAGGACAGCCTATATGTCCATGCCCAGGCCTTCCAAGTCATTCTGTTGTAAGGCATTGATCTCATTTATGAATGAGATAAGACTTAAATGTTTAAAATTTCTACTTTACTTGAATTTACCACCAATTCCATTTAAATTCTAAATAGCTATATGATTATTATTATGATAAATCAACAAATACTATTATCACTCCATTTTTCAAAGTCTTTCTGATGCTAAATAATTTTCTGAAAACTAGATAAATTACCTACCTAGGAAATGGAGAATCTGTGATTTAAATTCAGGTCAATCTGACCTCATGTATTTAACTCCTATTCAATATTGCCTAAATTCAAGATCTCAGAATCAGATTTACTACTACTATTTTTTTTTTACTTTTATTTGCCATTTTTTGAATAATTTTATGTGTTAGTAGACATGTGTATGTTTTTTAAATTTCCATAACAACCCTTCAAGATAGTCTTAATTATCTTCATTTCATGGGAGTTTGTTGACATTTGAAGAGTTCACTAAATTTTCAGTTGTTCCAGAGGCAGTAAGTGGCAGAGACAGGATTCCCAGTGAGACCTACCTTGTCATGGGGAATTGGCATCAGTAACACTTTATGAACCATCCACAGAATCAAGACTCCTTTCTCCACAAAGCTGCTTCTTGTGTATGAGCCAAATGAAGAACTCCCTGCCCTTGAAATCTCCCTTTATTCTCTAACTTTGGCATTTTTCAAAAACCATTGAAATCCACCGCTAAACTGTAAAAATTCATTCAAGGCTTTGAGGACCTATTCCTCAACAAGTGTTCTAAAGACGTTTTGAGCAGTCTTAGCGTCACTGGAGTAAATGTAGAGGTTCACAGTGTGCCAATATTGCCATGGTACACGTGCTAACAATCACATTGCTGTCGAAAGTTACCTTGTGCAAGCATTTGCATCTCCATGGGAATATTCTATTGAGTAAGATCTGTCACTAGAAACAACAGAAGGATTTTTCTTTGTCTTTAAGTATGGATTGAATTGATCTTTCTAAACGGCTCCAAAGTGTGGGCTTTCATTCTATAATCCATCCTAAGTGTTTTAAAATAAAACAACTATCAAATCACTTGGCAGAACAAGACCTGTTGATGCCCAGAAAGGCCGATTTATATTCAGTTGGCACCCTAGCAAGCAGCATGATTGATATCATTCAGATTTGAGACTTGGAATGATAAATAGTTACACGTGGCCAAGCGTCACACTTCAGGGCTCACGGGCCCCTGTTGAGTTATTGTTTTGTTTTGCCCCTGGTTCTTGTAGGCTGAAAACTTCGTTTTCATAAATTAATCAGTGATGAAATGCATCTCTGATTTGTTGCCTTTCTCAAAAGGCCTTTACTTGCAGTTTATAATGCTGAGTGGCACAGTTTCAAGCTACCCAAAGAGATACAAAACAGTTGGATAATCAAAAGCATTTCTGTTATCATGGCAAATAAATATAGAATTCTCTAAATGCTTCATTTTCAAATGCAAGGATATTTAAGCACAAAAACACTGAAAAAAATTTTTATTATATGCTGAATAGATATAAAAGAATATTATAAGAATGCATGTAAATTAAAAGAAATAAAAACAAAGGAATATCTATATTCTAACCACCCATTTTAAGGAAAACAATTTTTCTTTGAAATTTCTTGTCTGCTCTTCCCAGATTCCATTCTACATCCTCCTTCAGAAACATACAGTAACCACTGTATTTAATTTTAGGTTTAAATAAAGTATTGTTTATTTTAAATACTTTTGAATCATGTATAAATGGAATTATTCTTTGTGGACTTTTGTGATTTATTTAGGGTTTTTTTGCAGCATATTTGCAATATTTATTGTTGCTATTTATAGCTATAATTTATTTACTTTCATTACTGTATATGATTTTATTTTAAGAACATGCCACAATTTATTTACCATTTTCCAGTCAACGGACATTTGGATTGTTCCTGTTCTTATGAAGTTCTGTTATGAATGTTCTTATACAGGAACATTCCCACATATATCACTTGCTATATATGATTAAGAGTTTATATATAAATATATATGAAACTCATGATATATTCATGTATATATGTAACATATTCATATATTATTTAGAAAATATATGGATTTGTGGGGTCATAGAGTACTTACATCCTCAACTTTACCAGATATTGTAATTTGTTTTTTAAGGTGTTTGTACACTGTGTCAGCTCTTCCACATGTTCACCAAGGCTTGATATTGCCAAGCATTGACATTTTTGTGCCCCTGGAAGATGCAAAGTGGAATATACTGTGCCTTTAACTTGCATTTGCCTGATTTCTTACGAAGAGGAGCATATTTGCATGCATATTGACCATTTATGTTTCTCATTCAGTGAAGTACCTACGATTCACTATTTTTCTACTGAATTGTTTATCTTACTCTTAATGTTTTTATGAAAATATTTCTTCCTATTTTTCATGTATCTTTTTATTCTCTCTGTGATATTTGATGAACAGAAATTCTTAATTTTGTAGTAGGTAATTCCTTTATGCCCTGTTCTTTTGTTTATTATTTATGAAATCTTTCCCCAGCCCATAAAAATGCCTTTTATATAGACTTTTAAATTCAAATACTTTTGCCTTTAAATTTAATCTTTTCTGTTTGGAACTGATTTTTTATGTGGTATGAAGTTTTGGCCCAATTTCATTTTTTGTTTATTATACACAATCACTTGTCCTAGCATCATTTAGTAGAAACACATACTCTCCTTGTCTTCAATGCCACCTCTGCCATTCATTTGTTCAGCTCATACTTACTGAGTGGTTGATATGTTCCTGGCACCACTATAGGGGTTAGGGATCCAGAGGAAATAAATTAGATTAAAATTCTTACTCTATGGTGCTTTCATCTTAGTTGAGGGAGAAAGATGATAGCTAATAAAAAATATGCAAAGAAAAGTAAAATTTACTTTTTTGATGGTGATCAGTGCTATAAAGAAAATAAAAAGAGAACGAGTATAGGAAAAGTGGGGCTGGGGTGAATTTTTAATGGAATTATCAGGAAAGGCTATACTAAGAAGCTAGCATTAGAGGAAAGATTTGAAAAAAGTTAAGGAACAATTCATGTGAATATCTGGGGTAGGGGGTACATTTCAGATAAAGGGAAGAGCAACTGCAAAATTCCTGAGGCAGAAGTATGCCTGGTGTGTTCAGAAGATCAGTCTGGAAAGTGTAATCAAGCATAAGTTAGAAGATGAGTTCAGGGCTTCCCTGGTGGCGCAGTGGTTGAGAGTCCGCCTGCTGATGCAGGGGACACGGGTTCGCGCCCTGGTCCGGGAAGATCCCACATGCCACGGAGCGGCTGGGCCTGTGAGCCATGGCCGCTGAGCCTGCGTGTCTGGAGCCTGTGCTCCGCAACAGGAGAGGCCACAGCAGTGAGAGGCCCACGTACTGAAAAAAAAAAAATAGATGAGTTCAGAGAGGGGACAAGGGGTCAAGTTTATCGGACAGGAAGCCTTTGAAGTATGACATGATCTGAATTACATTTTTGAATGGTTCATTGTATTGATCAGTGATCAAAAGATCACTATATCAAACAATCAGAATCAATCATGTATGTTGTAATTTAGCAATAAATAACCACATGTTCTCAGTGGCCTCACACCATGAATGTTTAATTCTTGCCCATGTTACACTCATTGCAAGGCAGCTGGGTACTATGATCCACATTCTCACTTCAGGACCCAGGCTGGCGGAGTAGCTACCATTGGGAGCGCTACTAGTTCTCATCACAGTGAGAGAAACAAAGACTAGTCAAAACAAGCACCAACCGCTAGAGCTTCCATTCATCTAGAAGTGACCACATCATTTCCATTCTCATTTCAACAGCCAACTTAAATGGCATAGTAATTTAGGTTTCAAGGGTACAGAGAAGTTCAACCATGCACATGGTGGAGTATCTGGTGCATAGCACTAATGTCTACAAGTCTCTGGCTGCTGTGTTGAGAACACATTGTTGGTGGGCAGGGGCAGTAGCAGGGAGTACAGCCTGTTCAAATCAAAGGCTTAAACCAGGGAGGTAACAGAGGATGTGGTGAGAATTAGCTGGATTCTGCATAAATTTTGAAGGTAGAGACAACAGGTTTTTGTCAGTAGATTTGATGTGAGGTGGGAAAGGAAGAGAGGAAGGAATGGCTTCGAGGATTTTGGCCTGGGCAGCTGGATAATTAGGTGCCATTTACTGTGATGGATAATGATTAAGGACGAGCAAGTTTTTTGTTTTTGATTTGTGTGTGTGTGTGTGTGTGTGTGTGTGTGTGTGATCACAACTTCGGAATTAGACTTGCAATCCTTCTGACTTATTTGTAAGCATTTCCCTATGTTATATATCTCCTCTTTTTAAACATCTAGGACAGTTTCTGTTTTACTCACTGATTCCTGATACTGAGGGTATGAATAATAGGAAGCGGTGTTAGAAGGGTCTTCCCAGGAGCATACAAAATTTCCTGGCCTCACCTTTGGTCCAGCCAATGGTGATGCAGAAGCCTGAGAAGAACTGATGGATCTGGAGCACCCAGATCTCTTAAAGCCAGAGCACTAGGAACTCTACTGTGACCTTGTGGCTTCTGCCAGTTACAAAGTAAGTTTCCGTCTGCTGTTGGGTTCCATTGATAGTGATTTTATCTATCTTTGTGCCGGTATTATATTGACACAATTACTAATGTTTTATAAGTTGTGACATTTAGAAGGATTAGCTTTCTGAACCATAAACTCTTCCTTCTTTTTCAGGAGTCCTTTGATTCTTCCTGGCCCTTTGATCATTAATTTAAATTTTACGATCACCTACAAAGTTAAAAACAAACAAACAAGAACAAATCTCTTGGGATTTTTTTTGGGATTACACTGAATTTAAGAATCAGTTTGGGAGAAATTGTACCTCCATTTGAAGAATGTGGTAAAGGTCTCCAATAAATAATTGGAGGTCTCTTTAAACGTCTTTAACTAAAAATTTATAGTGTTCCCCTGTAAATATTTTGCTCAATTTATATTAGGTTTATTTTTTTAAACTTTATGTATTTATTGTTAATGTAAATTGTATCTTTTTAGTAAATTATATTTTTAAGCTATATATTACCATTACAGGAAAATGAAATTATTTGTGTATATTTAACTATTTTTATTATTGTGTTTTAGTTGTGTTTCTTATAAACAATGTATAGATTTTTAAGTAACATAATTAGTTCATGCACATTTATTATAATTACTGACATAGCTGGATTTGTTTTCCATCTTACGTTCTGTTTTCTATTTGTCCCATTTTTGCAGTTTTCTGATTTTCTTCCTTTATCTTGCATTAACTAAATTTCTTCTCAATCTTTTTTACCTCTACTGATCAAGAGCTATACAACCTATTTCTAGTATCTTAGTAGTTACCCTGAAGTTTTTCACATAGGCACACTTCCTTTATGAAAGCCTATGGTTAGGTTAATCAACAAGTTTTTCTTCCTTTTGAATAATACAAAGACCTCCAGAATATTTAAATTATTTTCATCCTCTTCCTACTTATTATATTCTTTTTGTTGTATATTTTAGAGTTTTTCTCTTTTTCCTTTTTACAAGCATGACAACACTATTATTGTCTCATATTGTGGGTGCTTACTTAGATTTACCGAGATATTATCAGTTTCTCTGTACAGGATTCCTTTTTATAGCTCTGACTGTATATGTGGAATCTGGTAGTTTCTACCTGAAGTCAGTGGTGAAATGAAGATGGCTGCAAATTCTTTCATATTCCTCCTGTGGAGAAGTGAAATTAACGTTCCTCCCTTGGACCTGGGCTGGCCTCTGACATGTTCAGTAGAATGTGGTAGAAGTGATACCATGCCAGTTCTGGGCATTTTCAAGAACTGGAGCCTTCTTTCTGCCATGGTCTCTGAGACCTCTAAGCTGACATGAAGGAAGTATGCCTACCCTGCCAGAGAGGCCACATGGAGAGGGCAGGAGGATTACATGGAGAGAGGTGTGGTCTGGCTAAGCTCGGTTTTCCAGTCCCACTTGTACCCTAAAAGCACCAGGACCATGAGAGAAGTCTTCTGGACCCCTCAGACCTGCTCAGCCACAAGGTAAATATCACCAACTGGCCCTGTTTGGTGACAGAAGAATCATTCTAGCCCCAACCTATTCCTGATCCACAAAAACTATGTGATATAATCAGATGGCTGTTGTTTTAGGTCACTATGTTTGGGGATAATTTATTACGCAGCAATAGTTAACCAGATCAAATGCCTTCAGGTTTTCCTTACCTAGAAAGTTTGTATTTTGCTCTTACTCTTGAAATACATTTTTGGTGAGGAAAAAAAAATGTGTTGGGACTTATTTTCTCTCAATACACTGAAAATATTATTCTGGCATTTATTCTTCCTACTGAGAAATCAGCTCTCAGTCTGTGTCAGACCTTTGAAGGTGATCTGTTTTTTGTTTTGTTTTGTTTCATTCAAGTTTTTGTTGTCTTAAATCTCTGGCTGTTTTATAAGATCCACTCTTTTTCCTTGGTTTTCTGAAGCATCACTTAGGTGTGTGATTGTGTTTCTTTTCTTTCATTCTTTGTTTAATCCTACTAGGGATTTACTGGTCTTTATCCCACATGGGATAGAATATTGATTGTTTTCCATCATCAGTTCTGGAAAATGTTTAACCATAATCTCCTCAAATATTGCTTGTACCCAGTTCGCTCTTCTTTCAGAATTCCAGTTAGTTGTATATTAGACTTAGTTTACCCTCCACATCTATTAATCAATCTTTCATAATTTTTATTTCTTCAGCTATGCCTGCTTTTTTATTTAAACTTTTTTCTTATTAAAATCTTATGCAAACTTTTAAACTAATTTCTTATTTAAACTATCCTTTGATTTTTTTCCAACATTTTATTGTAAAAATTCTTAAACTCCCACGTACCCAGAATTAGATTCTACTGTCTTCAGTTTGCTGTATTTACATTGTCACATTTCTATTATACTATCCCTTTAACCATCATCTTATTTTCTTTATATATTACTATGAAAGTTACAGACATAAATACACTTCTACCTGAATACTCTGTCCTGCATATCATTAATTAAAATTTAATATTTATTTATAGGTTTTGTTATTTGTCCTGAAGTAAAATTTACAAATAATAAATGAACATACCTTAAGTGCACCAGAAAATGATTGTGGGTCCAATGAGTTTTTAATTTCATGTACATTTTTTTCATTTCTAAAAATTCTATTTGATAATTTTTAAACATATTTTTAAACTTTGTCTCAAATTTTATATTGGAATAATTTTATATTTAAAGAAAAGTTGCAAAGGTAACACAAAGAGTTCTCATATACCTTTTACCCAGCCTCCCCTAATGTTTATCTCTTACATATCAACAGTACAATTATTAAAACTAGGAAATTCACATTGATACACAACTCTTAACAAACCTACAGACTTTATTCAAATTTTATTTAACTAGCATTTCTGCTAATGTCCCTTTTATGCTCTAGGATCCAATCCAGGATTCCACATAGCATTTAGTTTTAATTTAGTCTTAGTATTCTCCAATCTGTGACAGTTTGTCAGCTTTTCTTTCATGACCTGACACTTTTGAAGAATACTAGCCAGTTATTTTGTAGAATGTCCTCAATTTGGATTTCTCTGACATTTGCTCACAATTTGATCAAATTGTACATTTTTGTACATCAGATCGTGTTGCACATTTTTGGTGAGAATAGTAAGAAGTGATGTTGTGATTTCAATTT
This sequence comes from Pseudorca crassidens, assembly GCF_039906515.1. NCBI lineage: Eukaryota > Metazoa > Chordata > Mammalia > Artiodactyla > Delphinidae > Pseudorca > Pseudorca crassidens. Next base: position 34,878,755 of record NC_090304.1, on the reverse strand, counting down.
TTATTAGGGGAGACATGATAGTATTGACATTTTATGTATAGTAATGTTAATTTGGTCATTTGATTAGGGTAATGACTGCCTACATGGTTCTTTTAAAATTTTGTGCTGTAACTTCAGTTTAGTCTTTTATTCCATTTTTTAAACATGTAAAAATTTATTTTATATTCTGTGTCTTAATATTTGTAATCTTTGCAAGTACCATTCTGTCCCAGGTATTTTTGTTTGACTTGAGATAATTTGAGTATTTGAATTTCACAATATGTGGTGGGTAGATCTTATTGTTCTCACTACACAGATAATAATACTAAGTTATAAAGATCATGTAACTGATCTAAGACTGTTGCACTTATAGGTAAGTAGCATAGGGAGGATTCAGAAACAGATTTCTTGAGTCCCAGACCAGTGCCTTTCCACCAACCATGCTACTTCTACCCTCTAATGCCCATTCATTTTCACATCAACGTTCTTCCCTAACGTATCTGGTTGTCTAGCAACATCCCAGGGCACTTCAGTGTAACACTACCTCTCTATCCTCCAAGAATATTTTTCAAACTCCAATTATTTTCTTTATCACTCATCACCACTTTCCAAAGAGATATTAATCAGGGGCATTAGCTAATATAGGACCAAATATTTCCTGATGAAGTGTTAAAACTTTTGCGATAAAAAAAACTATACGTAACCTTATAACCTCTACATATTTATTTGTGCATATTATCCCTATTCACTATCTCAGTTGGAAATGAAGACAATGTTTAATGTACTATATGTCCTTCTAAAGGGGACTTGGATGCTTTAATGTAGAAAAAGGATCAAATAAAATGAATCTTCTCAGGTACAGAAGAGGTTGATCCAACTCCACTGGGTACCCCTTAGATCCCTATGCATGCTCCACCTCCAAGTGTGTTTTAGCTCCAGAGTGCCTTAGAAGGCCTACGTAGGACCAAGGAACTGTTGTTTCAGTGAAATTGAGGAAAACTCCTTGAACACTCAGGATAATTCCTGAACTCTTCTATTCAAAACAAAAATACTACAACATTCATTCGACTCAGGGAAACACAGTTAAAACAATGATAATCAAAGCTAACTTTCATTGAAATATATGTATATAATATATATAATTACTTCAAGTACTTTACATATAATGACTTTTTTTTTCATTGAGATATAATTGATATATAACGTTGTGTACGTTTAAGGTATACAATGTGCTGATTTGATATATTTATATATTGTAATATGATTACTTATTTATGCCATACAATAACTCTGTGGGAAAGATACATTTATAACCCCATTTTATGGATGGGGAAATTGAGATGCAGAGGAGCAAAGTAAATTCCCTGAAGCTGCATATCTAGTAAGTAGCAGAGCCTGGATTTGAGCCCAGGCAGCTTATTTCTGCAGCTCTATACTAGCCAGTAGAGCCAGAAAAACACTCAGAGTCAGCTTTAAGCAGAGAACTCCATCTACTACATATCAACTCGATCCTCCTAATGACAGGAAGACGTCCCAAGATTCTCATGGCTTAACTATCTAATTATTATTATTATCATTGTTTACATTGGGAACTCATTCATCATCTATGTTTAGTTTTTTAAAAATTTTGAATAACTACTGATTCACAGGAAGTTCTTATGTACTCTTCACTCAGTTTCCCCCAGTGATACCACCTTGTATAATATAGTAAGTATCAAACCAGAAAATGAACATTGGTATAATCCATGGATCTAGTATTCATGTAACCATCACCACAAACAAGATGTAGAAATGTCCCATCACAAGGCTCCCTTATACACTCCTTTATACTCACACCTACCTTCCTCCTCCTCATCTATATTTAACAATCAACATTTAGTCAAAGCCTATACACCCATACTTAGTGGTTGTCCAAATAAAGGATTAAAAAGAAAAATAAGAAAAGTACAAAAATGGCAGTTAAGATTAGGCAAAAGCAGTAGCTGACCCTGAAGTTTCTTGACTTAGGCACATTTTTCTGGTTCCATCTGGATATAGAGTACCCCAAGTCTTTGCTTGGAAAGACTTCAGTATAAGCCCAGAAGAGAAAAAATTCCTCTTCATCACTGGAATGGAGTGGGATGGGCAATTCATCATTTTCTTCTCAATTAGATTAGCTACCAGAAAACATGGATAATTGTCCTGGCTCCACCATTTCTGATCTTATGACTGTGCATTTAACCCCTGAGGCCTTAGTTTCCTCCTTTACTGAATGAGGATAATGGATATGAGATCACTTTATAAAGGTTAAAATCCGATGTCCGTGTAATAGAAGTTGTTCAAAGGGTCATCTCTTTCTCTTCTACATAATCCACTTAGCGTAACTAGCCATCCTCCTTTTAGGAAACATCTACATCACTGCTAACTTGAAAACAAAGTGCCTTGCTGGGAGATTGTTGAGGGATGACAGGAATTTGGATTTCTGAGGCACGAGCTGTGAAATGCCTGACAGAGAAGAATAGTTTGTGTCAGATATGCTTGATTTGTCACAGAAAGTGGAAGGACACTTTCCCCGGCTTAGGTATTTATCAGTAAATGGAGGTCACACAAATACCGCATGACTTTAGTTCCTGCTAGCTGGTCACATATAAGCAGAGCTCCAAAACCTTGGCATTTGGTGGGTGGGGTGGGGGGGCTTACTTTCCCAAGTCTGAGGGAAAACAACAGACAATGTGGAGTACATTGGACACCACAGCGTGAGGAGGTCTTACTTATTCTCTTGTAATATTATAAATACAAAGACAGCTCTGAGGGAATAGAAAGAACCATGAACTAAGGAAGCAGAAGACATCTATTGTAGATAGAGCCTTGTCATGTTACTTATATGAAGCCTTGGGCAAATCATTTGACCTTTTTGAGTCTCTGTTTATTTGCAAGATGGTATAACACTTACTTGCCTACTTTGTATGTTGTTAAGATGAATAAAATGGAAAAACACACACACAAAAATGTCATGCAAATTGTTTTATAGTACATAAAACATATATGTTTATATACATATTATATATAATATATATTTAGTATGTGTAGGTATATATATGTTATATAAAATATGGTATATATATAGGTATACACACATTTATATTAAGTATCATCACAGTTATGATTGCTATTTTTCAGGAAAAGAAGTTTGTGTATGTGGAATTGTTCTACTTCTGACAGCTCGGAAGCCAAAAAGCCATTATCAGCTTAAAACTAGTGTGTTGTACACTCAAGATACATGGTAATGATAAAAGTTGTTGTTTCTAGGACAGTGTGTAGGATACAAGAATTCATAGTAATTTTGAGCCAGAAGAGAGCTGAGAGTCTTGCAAGTTCAAGTCCCAACGCTCTTATTTAACAGATGATTAAATCACAGCCTAAGCAAGGTGACTTATCCAAATTAGTGATGGAAACCAGAGTGTAATAAATGAGAAACAAGAGAAAGATTAATGGGTAGACTGACTACAGGAAGCTCAATTCCAATAGGGAAAGAGATATCAAATAGGAGGTACCATTTTTTACAAGGCTTTAAAAAATGGATATCAACAGGTAGAGACTGTAAGAAGGACGTTCCATTCAGAAGAACCAATGGGAATTGAAGTCTAAAGTCAGGAGCCTATAGAGTATGCCCATAAGGTCTTATTTAAGTTATATACAAGGTATATGTTGTGTGTATGCTGTGCTTTCCAAGGAGAAGGGGAGTACTAGCTCTTATATGAGAACCATGAACGTGGTGAAGTGTGCGCCTTTCTAGGAGAAAACAGACACAAATCACTAATTTTTCTCTGGTGTTAGAAACTTCCATTCATTTGGGTTAAGGAAGTGATCTTTGCTGTACATTAGGATTGACTGGGGATTTTAAAAAATACTGGTACCTGACTACCACCCTCAGACATTCTGATTTGTTATGTGGTACAACCTGGGCATAGGGATTTTTTTAAGTTCTCTAGGTGCTATCACTCTGTAGCCAACTCAGGAATCACTGAGTAAAGAAGCAAATTAAGGTACAGCTATTTTAATATGCAAGCTAGTTACCTAAGAGTGGTAACACTAATCCCCCATAACACCCTGGCATGGATTAATTAATTGATTTGTTTAGCAAATGTTTAGGAATGGCATACTAGACAGTCAAGTTTTTATTGTGATAAACTTTTGAAAATCATAGAAAAAATTTTCTTACTGTGTGGTTTTACATGAAGCCCCATACCAGGAGTCAGACTGGCATTTTTATAAAATATTTTAAGTAAAATAGATGTATTCATTATCAAGTTGGCAGAGAGATGAGTAAAGAAATTACCACTGACCCAGATCCAGAATTTACCAAGGCATTAACTAATATGCAGTTGAAAACTCACGGAATTTTAAATCTATTAATTTTATTAACTAAATCCAGTCATTTATTCAATAAATGCTTATTAACTGCCAACAATGTGCCAAGTGTTGTTTGAGCTACTGGGGGATATGGTAATGAACACAATTTAAAAAGCTCATGCCTAGTGGAGCTTAGTGTCTAATGAGGGAGACAGAAAATAAGCAAATAATATATAATACAATGTCTGGTGGTAACCAGTGTGTGAGAACAAAATAAAACAGACATTGATTACCAGATACAGTCTCCAAGCATAGGCAATCTTTAGACAGAGACCTAAATTAGGTTAAACAGTCAGCCAGAGATTGTAGAGAGAAAAAGCCTTCCAGGAAGATGGACTCTCAAGTGCATCACTTTGAGAAGGGGACCATGTTCAATGTGTTCAATACAGCAAGCAGGCCAGGGTGCTGGAACCCAGTAATGAACGTTACCTGATGAGAAATGTGGGATGTGGGGTCAATGTAGAGTGGGTCCTCCTTTACTGCCTCCTTCCCTTCCTTCCTTCCCTCTTTCCTTCCTTCCCTCCTTCCTTCTTTCCTTCCTTCCTTCCTCCTTTCTCCCTCTCCTTCTCCTCTTCCTTATTATTATTAGTATTATTTCTCTCTCTCTCTATTTTACATGATCCAGTAGAGCAAGAATAAATCTGATGCTGTAGATAACAGCGGATGCTGAGAAGAAAATTGCAGGAGGACACGTAAGTACTTTCACTAACACAGTCACTTTTGGTCCAACTTCACAGTAAGACTAGTTTTATTCTGCACATGTATCATTTGAGGAAACCTACACCTGGAGACTTTAAGCAAGTTATTCAAAGGCATGTAAGTACTGTACTTATGAACTCAAGTCTCTGACTTAAGTCCAATTCTTTTTCTCTTTCTAGGCATTGTTCAAAGCATAAAATAGAAAAAATGCAAAGATTATCCCTAAATTAAAAGATCTGCTCTATTCTTAGTAATGGCTAAGGTCTTTTCTACATTCTACTTTATCTAATATGGAGTTAACTGATGCCAAACTCTGCCAAAGAGTAAGAGTTTTTGTTTTTGAGGAAAATCATGAAGCCCTTAATGAATAAATCTTACCTAACAATCACGTGAGAAGCTTTTGATCATGTGAGAAGATTTTGAGTAAATATTTTTGTTTTATCAATATAGAAAATAGAAACATCCTCTAGATAACAGAGCATGCTTGAGATACCAAGCACTAGTGTTAAAGGAAAATGGAGTCCTGAGTAATTGGATCCTTGTTCTAAGGCAGGACAAAGAGTCACTAATTTCTAGAAAAAGTACCAAAGGTTACTTTTGCAACCCTGGAGTTAGAACCAGGGAAAAAATCAGAAAGATTAGTCATGTAGCAAGGTAATTTTTGATTACAGTATTCCACTATAGTGAATTATGTCAGTCCAACTGTGTGTCTAGGAAATAAAAATTACTTCTTCCACTACAGAAATAAAGTCTGTTCAAGCCTTAAGAGTGAAGATAAATGAAGTGGCTCTAATTTAGCACCAATTTGGACTTGAAAATCTGTACATCTAGGCTTTATTGAGTTGCTAGGGCTCTTACTTTTGGAATGTAAGAAATGTCCCCAGCATTCATCATCCAGTTCCGTCCTTTAACTAAGAAATCAGCTTTAAAAAAAAATTACAAATAAAAACAACTGGTAGATTAAAACCTAAAAGAAATGATACTGTTTAACTAAGATCGGAATGAGATGTTCAGGCTCTTTTCCCAGAATTGTGTTCAAATTGTGAACAGACTTGAGTTCACATCTTGTTCCATGTGTCTAGTTATGTGCTCCTGAGCATATTATTTAATTTCTCAAAGCCACCATTTCTTTATCTTTAGGAAAATGGAGACGAAAATAGGGTCTTGCAAGCATGAAATAAGATAATGTATTTGTAGTAGATATCTATCTTACCAAACACTTTTGAATACCCTCTCTAAATTTTAGTACTTTGCTATATTGTATATCATCACAGCCCAAGGTTAAGTTAAAAGAAAAGCAAGACTCTATTTCCCATGCTACCTCAACAGCTAGAATGCGAGCATATGACTTAGTTTCTGCCAGTAAGGCACTCCCAAGCCAGATTTTTATTCAGAGGCAAACTACAGAGGGAAACAGGCTGAGCTCAGGTCAACATGAAAAGGAGCAGAGGAAGAGTGTTTCTAAACTGATGTGAAGGAGGCGGCAGCTTCTCCGTCTTGGAATGTGGAAAGATTAGACTTGAGTTTTTTACTCCGATTCTTCCAGTAATTTTATAAAGTACTAATGCCCCTCAAGAAATTCATTTCTCCTTAACCTGGTAAGAATGGACTCTATTATTTGCTTCTAAGAACCATAGCAATTTCAATGTTAAAACATTAATTAGCACAATTATGAATACCCCAAAGTGCTCCATCAATGACACTTCACTGGCCTCTTAAATTGGAGGAAATTGTGTTGGCAAAATTTTCCTTCTGCTCTTTACCTGCATTCATTCAGATTCTTCCTTGTTGTCTTTCAGTTATGCTGTGTACTGTGCTCATTGTGAATCCCTGTTAAAAAAAAAACTAGACTGAAAAAAGTCTATTGAAGTATTATTCATGTTATTAACTTGTCTTTTTAAATTAAAAAAAAAATTATTACTGTAGGTTCCTGAAAATACTTTGGAAAAGGAAAGTGAGTCACATGTGAGACAACAGATCTTTGGAAAAACAATTGTAGGGTCCATAAGGACACAGGAGAAAGACCATACAGATGGGAGGCCACCCTGTAGATTTAGGGCATGATGGGAATGGAAAGAGATTCCTCAGAATCAGAGCAGACTCCTGAGTACACCAACAAGGCCAAACAGCAGTGTGCTGCCTTCTCCTCTATCTGCAAGTCCCAACAGAGTATTCTAAACAGAAATAGGCAGATAAAACCCACAACTTCCATAATAATTTGTGACCCAATTTTAGTAATTAGGACAAAGCTTATCTATCTGAATTCTATTTTTTTTTTTTTTTACCAGTGTTATCCTTCTGGTTTTATAAATTTACTTTTACTGGCACTGATTTTTAAGTTTTTTTTTTTTTTTGCGGTACGCGGGCCTCTCACTGTTGTGACCTCTCCCGTTGCGGAGCACAGGCTCCGGACCGCGCAGGCTCAGCGGCCATGGCTCACGGGCCCAGCTGCTCCGCAGCATGTGGGATCTTCCCGGACCGGGGCACGAACCCGTGTCCCCTGCATCGGCAGGCGGACTCTCAACCACTGCGCCACCAGGGAAGCCCCTAAGTTTTATTTTTATCTATATCATTTATTTTTCAATTTTAAAACCAGTGAAACAGACTTGATAAATGCATATTTCAGTGAATTTGACAAATGCATACATACACATAACCCCACATCCCAAGCAAGATATATATTTCCATCACGCCCAAAAGTTTTTCATGTCACTTTCTAGTCAATCTACTCTCCCCCTACCCAAATAGATAGTCTCTGTTCTGATTTCTAGCACCAGAAGATAGATTTGCCTATTTGAAAACTTTATATGGGTGGAATCATGCAACATATATTCTTCTGTGCCTGACTTCTTTTGTTCAACATAGCAAATCTGAGAAGGATTAGTGTTGTTACACGTATCATAATTTGTTCCTTTTAGTGCTAGTAGTGTTCTATTATAAGAATATACCACAGTTTGTATATTTATCCTTCTGTTGATGGACATTTGGATTTCCATTTTCTATTTACTATCTTTATTTGATTATAGATCAAATTTTCCTCCTTCTTTGCATGTTTAATAATTTTTATTGTATTCTGAACATACTAAAGAACACTGTACAATGAAGTGTAACATTTTGCTTTGTTTTGTTTTATTTCGATGAGACTGTTAAGTCTTTTTTTTTTGCACAGGCTCTGGACACGCAGGCTCAGCGGCCATGGCTCACGGGCCCAGCCGCTCCGCGGCACGTGGGATCCTCCCGGACCGGAGCACGAACCCGCGCCCCCCGCATCGGCAGGCGTACTCTCAACCACTGCGCCACCAGGGAAGCCCCAATTGTTAAGTCTTTGTTCTGTGGCAGTTATGACGAGAAGCTGCTCATTCTGATTTGTCTTGGAGTTGAATTAAACTGGGCTGGGCCATAGTTTTAATTATACTGAGTCCATCTGTGATTAGCTCAACCACTACTTACTATGTTGCCTGCAATGCCCTTGTTATCTTGTTAACTTTGAGGATGAGGCTTGGTCTTCAGTTTCAGATAATGTTCGTTTCTTTTGAATTCAATTCTGGAAGTGAGTCTGAATCTGAGCACTAGAAGAATATGCTGAAGTACCTGATTTCTTTCTGGTTTCCAGTTCCTTTTCCCCTGCCATTTTCTCAACAAAATCTTGTAGCAGGTGCAATAGAGGGAAGAATTGTTCTGCTGAGTGATTAATTTTTGTGTTTGGGCTTCTTCAAGGGACTAGTCCATTCCACTAGCCCATACTATAATCTAATGCTCAGTCTCTCTATGGCATGTCCACTCACCTGTCAATCTGCACCTAGCCCAGGCATTCACTGCCACCAATATGAATGCTGAATGACTTCTTGACACCTATGAAAGGCTTTTATCTTGTGGGTACTTAGTTCAGCAAGCTTCTTTGCATCTACCACACTTAACTAGCTCTATAGAAAAATATGACTTTTATTTTGCTGTGCTTTTCTTGTTGTTGCCACAGGAATGAAGGTTTTTATGTGTCCTCCTATATTCTAACTGAAAGAGACATTTCTGTTCACATTCCTATTTAATTGTATACATTTTAATTGCATCTATTTTAGTAGTTGCATTACTTTTTGCATTTTAATAAAGAAGAAAATAAAATTATAAAGGAAGAAAGAATGGAAAAAATGAAAAAAGGAAGTAAGAAAGAAAAAGAAAGCAAGGGAGGGGGAAAGAAAAGAAACTTATACGTTCCATGAAGGCAATGATTTTTGTCCATTTTTTCATGGCTTTATCCCAGTAACTAGAGCTCTCCTGATACATAGTAATTACTTAATAGGCAGTTACTTAGTAAATATATGAATAAGAAAATGAATGAATAATGAATTAGGCTTGAATATTTGATACTTTCATTATCAAGTAGTGGAAAGTATCAAGTATTGATGGGAATACAATTGATGGAAAATGAAACAATTGAGAATGTCTTATGGAGCACTTCTCAATTTGCTCATCAATAACTGAAACTTTTATTTTTCTTCTCATTTATTAAAGGCAAGTGAAAGAATAGGCTTGGTTGTATGCATCACCTCAGGATAGGCACAACTATTCTAATCTTGGTGGTGCTCACTAGTTTGAATAACAATGACCATCATGTAAAGTGTAGAATAAAAGCAGAAATCAGCTTGTCCCTGGGAAGGACTGCTCTTCGTGACGGAATAGAGCTGCAACTGGCAGCTGAACACTAGCAGCAGCTGAAGGCAGGATGAGAGTGCCTGCTTTGGAATGAGGTGTTGGATTGCCCTGCCTCAAGTTTTCCCATGTACAGTGTGATCTATACAAAAGTTGCAAGCCCACTATCAGCATGCCATTCTCCTACTCAGTAATCTCTAAGCCTTCCTGATACATTTTGCTCAAACTCCTTAGACTAGAGGATGTTCAAGTCTTCCATGTTAACCTCTCTCACAAAATGCAATGTTATCTCTCAACTGTTTTCCGCAAATTCTTAGGGCTGTTGTGCTCAACAACTCTCTTTACATTGTATAACTCACAAGGCTGTATAGGGTAACCCTGGTTAAGGAGGCAAAACCAATCAGTTTTGTATATTTTTCATACTAAATCACTCATTTCCATGTTTGTTCTCTGGCTCTGCATTGCTTGTTGATCCTAGATTTCTACTCTTGCACTCATATTTTAAAGATTAAAAACAATGGGTGTGATGGCATAATGATAAACATTATCATTTGGTTTGTTAGGACCTACAATGTAAGCTCCAAGGGAATTCTTCCAGTTGTGGCAGGAGCACTTTTTCTTTGTTTTTGTTTGTTTGTTTTGTTTTGGGCCTTAATACCCTATTTTTAGAGCAGTTTTTGGTTCACAATAGTACGGAGTGGAAAGCACACAGACTTCCCACAGACCCACACATATGCACAGACTCCCCCACTTTCAAAATCCTGCACCAGAGTGGTACATTTGTTACAAACTGATGAACCTAAATATATTGACACTTCATTATGACCCAAAATCCATATTTAACATGTCTCATCTTCTTTGGGTTGACCAGCGGCACTGGGATGCTGCCAGCTGCACGGGAGAACACCGAGTTTTCCTTTTGGTACAAACAGCCACACTATGCAGAGAACAGGATCCAGCATTAGGGCTCTTTTTCAGAATTGTTGATATCATTTTACTCCTGCAGCTGCTGGTTCTCCACATTAATAATTGACTAAATATTCCCTTTTGATTCTGAATCTAGCAGGTGAAAGATTTTTGCAAACTCCTATATCAGAAATAAATTCAGCTTCTCCTTTACTACAAGCCACTACAAGGGAAATAGAGATCTGTTAGGATGAATAAACAGGGAAATATTCCAGAAACATGAAAAGAATCTGCAGTTCAAAGAATATTCTCTGAAGTGTCAAAGTAGAAATGTTACACTGAAATATACTTATTTCATGAAATTTAAAAGTTCAGAAAAATTTAAAAAGAAGAGATTTAGAAAATATCTGATATATTGTAGAAGGCATTGCTAACTGCATACACAGCCATTTAGCTAGGTATAGAATTGTGGAGTCAAAACCACTTTCCTTCATGGTTCTGTAAATGGAGCTCCTTTGTTTTCTGACTGTGTTTGCATAGGAATAATTTGGGATCCACCTAACATTAACCTAATCAATCATTTTCTTGCATATTTGGGGAAACTTTATCTTCAAAATATATTCAATCAAGTTATATCTAGAAACATACTTTTTTCTTTAATGTAATGTACATCTCCATTTTTAGACTGAAGATACTTCCATGGTGAAACAAAGATTTTTTTTTCTCAAACTATCAATCTCTTGGTTAATGATGAAACACTAGAGGTACTTCTAGGGAAATCGCAAAGAATAACCATATTACTTAACACTTTTAGAGGTTTTAAAGGTAAAGTAAGATATAAAACAAGTAAGAAGCAATAAAATTATCTCTTTTTTTCCTTCAAACTTTTCTAAAACTACAGAAAGAATTATCATTACTTTCAGGAGATTTCATTGTCTTCTTATAACTCAATAAAACCAACAGGATTACAATTATAAGATTCTGCAATACCTAGCATGAAATAAAATCTATGCCTAAAAACAAAAAGACTTTACACTAGCAACAGAGAGTTAGAAGAAATAGTAAAAATAATAATCTTAACAATAGCGCAGAGAAATACAAATAATTACAGTAATATGAAACATGCAGGAATTATATGTTGAAAACTATAAATACTTATTCAGAGATATAAAGGTAGACTCATACAAAGGAGAAGTAATCATCCCAAGAAAAAACAAAATATTACACAGCTTTAAATTCTTTTCAAGTTAATTTTTAAACTTGTTTATAATTAATCAATAAAAACTATGCTTCTGAGTGGGTTAAATATTTCCTTATACAAAGATCAATTTCACTCAACTATAATTAGAATTATTTTGTTTTGTTTTGTGGGTATGAAAATAATTTTTATTTTTCTTGGGTGATTAAGCACATAAAACCACTTATGATATTTTAAAAAAAATAATTATAATTGGATTCTTGCTCCCACTGGATTTTAAAGGCATTTTAAAAGGTAAGTTATTAAAACTGTAATGCTGATGGAGAATAGTGAACAGATCAATTGATAGCACAGAAAAAGACTCTCTCTCTCTCTCTCACTATATATATATTTATTACTTACATACTTTACTTATAATTTATTCTAATCACTTAAGAAAATTGGTTAAATGTTCTGAAAAAATGCAGTCTTCCTGTACAATAATACAGTAAAAATTCCAAATAGTTTAAAATAGCAGTTCTCAAATTGTTGTCTCATAAAACCTGGAGGTTTCTAGACTTTTTCAGGGATCCATGAGGTTAAAAAAGAAAAAAAGATTTAAAGAAGAAAAAAATATAAAGAAAAAGTGTGTTAATTAACTTTTTTTCCACTGTGTTGACATTTGCACTGATGCTGCAAAAGCGATAGTAGGTAAAATGCTGATGCTCAGCATAGATCAAGGCAGCAGCACCAATTATACCAGAAGTCACTGTATTCCTCATCGCAATACACCAGTAAGGGGAAAAAAAATAAAAGCCAATTTCACCTAAGAATATCCTTGATGAAGTAAGAAAAATTATTAACTTTATTTAATCTTGACCTTTTAATGAGACATTTTAATATCCTGTGTGACAAATGGAAACTATGCATAAAACATTTTGCTCCATGTGAAAGTATAATTCATGGTGGTTTTGAAGAAAATTATATCTGTGATTGTTTGAGTTGAGAGCTGGATTAGCTGTTTTTTTCATGAGACACCATTTGTACCTTGAAAGAGTTAGAGGAAACACTGACTGAAACTGCCAGCCCTGGCCAGGCAAAGACAGTAACAATCTGCATGAGTTATTTTACAACAGGAGATCCTGGTAAGGAACATGGAACTAACAAGCCACCACCAACCAGAAGAATATGGGAAAGGTCAAAAGGAGAGAGGAGACGCCAGTTCACAAGGCCTACCAACCTCCCAGAATCCTCCTTGCTGGAATCCATCTTGGCTGAGCGGTTTCATGGCCACCAGAAAGGACCCTGAGTCAGAGTGATGGCCAGAGACAACCCAGAAACTAATCCCATCACCATAAAACCCAAGACTGCAAGCCATGTGGCAGAGCAGTTCTCCTGGGTTCCCTTACCCTGCTGCTCTCTGTCTGGGCGCCCCTTCCCAATAAAGTCTCTTGCTTTATCAGCACCTGTGTCTCCTCGGACAATTCATTTCCAAGTGTTAGACAAGAGCCCATTCTTGGGCCCTGGAAGGGGTCTCCCTTCCTGCAACAAAAGAACAACTGACAGACAAACTATGGTTAATGACAGAAATGAGCCTGTCACAGCAAGGAAAACAACTGGCCATATATTTTGTCAATAACATTTGCGCTTTCAAGCAAAAATTAGAATTTGGGGAAGCCTGTATCTATCATCATGAGCTTAACAATACCTGTGTCCAAATACTGAATGACTTTCTGATGAGATCGGTTACAATAATAATGAATGTGATTGTTTTGATATGGTACAATGAATGTGCCAAAATTTGAAGGATCTACGTAAGTCAGTGAACCAGTATTTTCCAAATGAACAATGTATTATGTTCCAAAATCACGTATAAGTAAAGGATCCATTCAAAGTGCAAGAAAGACCAATAGATGTTGACATAACAGAGCATGAAAATACACTGATATGGTTTCAAATTCTCCTCTACAATTGACATTTAAGAAACTGACTTATTGGGTTTTGCTGTAGCATCAAAAAAAAAAAAAAATTACCATTGTCTGAATGGCCTATGAGAAGACTCCACCCCTTCCCAACTACCTATCTTTGTGAGACCAGATTTTTTTTTTTTAAAGCACTGAAGTTGCTATAAAATTGCCCTTTAGTTTTTCATATATAAGGGAGGAATAATAGATTTTTGCGTATCCCCTGTAAGTTGTTAAAACAGAAATACTGAGGGTTGCTATTCTCATGGAGCTGTATACTTGCCCTGTTACAGATGAAATGATTATGTCTGACTGTATTGCTTTAAAATGAGTTTCGTTGCTTTCACACTTAGGCAAAGATATTTAAATTTATTTTTGTTCAGAGTATCATGTAATATACTTCTCCCCCATCTTGTGCTCCCAAATTTGGGATAAGCATTGAATCCTTTTTGGACTGCAGGTTGCTTCTGATTTACTAGAAAGCGTGATGCATGTAAAATAGTGGCTAATGAATATGGAGTCCCACCTTAAAGTTTATCAAGAGAAAAAGTTAAAGTATCAAGGAAGGTCCTACTACAGTAAAAACCTTATTTCCTTTGTAAAACCGTGGTATCTCATAAGAAGCCTTGGATCTTATTCTCAGCTACCAAAAATGTTTAAATATGAAGGTAAAGATGACATGAGAGCGTAGTATATTCTGTTCTTAAGGTCCACTGTTCTCCAGGTGCATGGTTACTAATCTTGGTTTGAATGTATAAATTATATAAGATTTATTTGCAGATAGGGTCGATGGAGGTTAGTGCATGGGGTATTAGAATGAGAAAGCTGATAAAATACTTTGATCAAAACAACCTATCATAATTTAATTGATTGTACATTGAATGCAGAAACAGACTATAATTTGTTTTCCATTGTCAGATATTAAAGAGATTTTCAAAAATTTAAAGCAATGTCATTCTTCTCAGTATTTTTTTTATTTTTTATTTTTTTGTGGTACACGGGCCTCTCACTGTTGTGGCCTCTCCTGTTGCGGAGCACAGGTTCTGGACACGCAGGCTCAGTGGCCATGGCTCAAGGGCCTAGCTGCTCCGTGGTATGTGGGATCTTCCCGGACCGGGGCACAAACCCATGTCCCCTGCATCGGCAGGCGGACTCTCAACCACTGCGCCACCAGGGAAGCCCCTCTCAGTATTTTTTTATTTTAGAAAATATAGTTATTTTCCCTTAAAAGTATCAATTATGTTAATATGTAATGAGCAATTATTATTTTTAATAATAATTTAAAATAATTTAATAATAAATATTTGTAAAATATCTCAGCTCTAATTTCCAATGCAGCCAAAGTATAACTCACATAAACCAAAGCTCTCTGAAGTCAACAACAATCTTAAGTAATGAGATACTAAGAACAAAATATTCGAAAATCATTGGTTCAAAGTATTCATTTCTAAAAATAAAATCATAAAACGCTTGAAAATTTCTGTAATTATTTATCTTCCCTCTCTATGGAGAATTCTGTGTGCAGATAAGCAAAGGAAAAACTACCAAAGAAAAAATTCAATAAGTCGTTTAAAAATGTGAAATGCCTGTGCATAAGAAAATAGCTTTAAAATTTTGAGTCACACTAAAAAACAAATAAGATATACTATTCTCCACAGGTTAAGATTAATATTTGACGGATAAAGATCCTGTATAAATCAATTAAACAAAAGAAAAAATATGATTACGGTATAAAAATAAGAACAGCTCAGAGGAGTGTAAATAAGGTAAAATGAATACAAGCACACATGCCATCATATTTCTCACACTTTTACCCTCTTGCTTATAATCAAATAAATGCACATAGATAAGACATATTTGCTTTCTGCCTAACAAATGATCTATCTTTAAAAAGAGAATACTCACTGTTGTTAAAATGTTTAGCTTAAAGCATGCTCTCTAATGCTATTTGTGAGAACATAGAGTGGTGCAAAGTTTATGAGAGGTGATTTGGCAAAGTTATGAAAAACCATAACAAGGTTCATACTCTTTGATCTAGTAATTCCACCTCAAATAATTACAGTATCATCAAATAATTTTAAATTAGGAAAATATGTATGTTTACATAAATATGTTTCTTATAGAATTAAGTGTAATATACAAATCTCATAACAAAGTATATTAATAGTAGAACTCATAAAATTAATATATTTACACAGTAAAATATTCTATACCTATGAAAACTATGTTGTAAAGAACTTTGGCAATATGCAAAAAGATAAATGTATGCTACAATGTTACGCAAACAAGAATGATCTAATATTGCATAAACAATATAACCCTAATTATATGTAGTGTTCTGATGGGGAAGCATTTTCTTCTACATGAAAGGCAAATCTTTTTTTCTTCCTATTATTGCCTTCTACTTCTGTCACCATCTATAAATTTTTAATTATATTTGCCAGTCTCCCAGACAGTGACTGGACTTCTAATTACACAATTATACCCTATAACTATTAAAGAACTTGTATTCATAATTTTTTAAAGTCCCCAAAAAGAAACTCCTATGTCCAGAATTCTCCAGGTTCATAAATTCATAGATTTCTGCTGGGGATATAAAACAGCACAAACTTTCTGGAAAATAGTCTGGCAGTTCCTTTTGAAAATGAAAAATATAACCACCCTACAAGCCAGTGATTGTACTTCTGGGCATTTATTCCAGGGAAATGTAATCTAATGTTCACACAAAATCTTGTACATGAATGTTCACAGCAGATTTATTCATCATAGCCCCAGCCTGTAAACAACCCAGATGTCTCTCACAAGTGAATAGTTAAACAAACTCTGGTCCCTCTATATAATGGAAGAGTACAGTAAAAAGGTACACAGCAGGAAAGAGCTATGAACTATTTATACAAGCAACATCTTGGATGAATCTTTAAAAAATGATGCTGAGTGAAAAACGCCAGCCCCCACAAATTACATATGATATTATTCCACATATATTACATTTTGAAATGAAAATACTACAGAAATGAAGAATAGATAAGTGGTTGCCAGGAGTTAAAGATGGGAGAAGAGCAGACACAGGGGGTGGGTAGAGACTGTTGGGCAGAACAGTGGGTGTAGCTATGAAAGGGTTGCCTTCCTCCGTAGTCAAGCTGCTGCCTTCTCCATAGTGACATGACACTGGGGAGACTAATGAAGTGATCTACAGCTTCATGTTGATACAAGTATCCTTGCCTTTGGAATTTTATCATGTTTCCCAATTCACAAAATTTGGTAACTCTAACTATTTATCTATTCATCCAAATAAATTAGCAGCCATCCATTATTCTTTAAAGACTCCAAGTAGTTACTGTTTAAAAGTTATTAGCCTAAGAATCTTTTACTTACTAGCTTTAATTACTGTAGACAGATGAGAATATACCCCTATTAGAACAGAGTCAATTAGAACATATTTTACAACTTAGAAGAAATTAATACTTATTGGCATACTGAATTTGATTCCACTGCCCACCAACAGTGCACAAAGATTCTAATTTCTCCACATCCTCATTTTTTTTTTTAATAGTAGCCATCCTAATGAGTGTGAAGTGGTATCTCATAGTACTTTTGATTTGTATTTCCCTAATGATTAGTGATGGTAAGCATCTTTTCCTCTGTTTATTGGTCATTTGCTTGATGTCTTCTTTGGAGAAATGTCTATTCGAGTCCTTTGCCCATTTCTGAAATGGGTTGTTTGTTTTGTTTTGTTGCATTTCCATAATGACTAAATGATAATGAGTATCTTTTCAGGTGCTGATTGCTATCTATATATCTTCTTTGAAGAAGTGTCTGTTCAAATTTTTGACCATTTTTAATTGGGTCACTTTTTTTGTTGTTGCTGAGTTTTGGGGGTTCTTTATGTATTCTGAATATCAGTCTTCTATCATAAATGATTTTCAAATATTTTCTCCAAGACTTGGCTGATATTATCGTTTTCTTAAGAGAATATTTTGAAGAGCAGAAGTTCTAAATTAGTGAATTTTACTGTGTGTAACTAATGTCTTAAACAAAAATAGAAGAGGTCAGAAAGTAAGTGGATTTAAAGGATATAAAGAAATAAAATATTGTTAAAACAAAAAATTATTCTTGACTTTTGTCCTATTCTGAATTCTGCTCCCATGTCCTTATGAAAATACTTGAACTTCCACCTTATTCCTGATGTCAACCACACGGGCATTATCTCACCCACCCTCTCCTTCTTTTCGAGGACTGAATTTCTCTCTCATTGTTCTTAACAGGACCTGGAATGATTCTTCCTTAGTTTCAGTCAATGTCCATGTCTCTGCAACGACATTACCACGTTGTTGGCTACCTTTCTATCTCTATGTGCAACTACCCATCTTCCCTCTTGAAAACTCACTGATTCCTGGACCTTTCTGATGCTGACTCCAGACCTAGATACATTCTGGAGTCTTCCTTACTTCCTTCTTTTTTTCTTTCCTTTCATCCTTCCTCTCTCTTGCTTTTCCTTTCTTCAGTAATTATCTGAGTATGTATTATGGGCAAGAAATTGTGATAAGCACTAGGAATACAAGAACAGAGTGTATGTTTTCTTTGCCTTCAATAGAGAGAGATGAGAAGGAAAAAAAACGAGTTTAGGGGAATTACAGTTTGGAAAGGTGGTACATAGCAAGGGCACATTACTTAACCCAGGGTGGGCAGGGAAAGTGTCCCGGAGGTAAAATGACCCAAGTTTTTACCCGTACTAAGAATTAGGCTTATTGACACTATTTTCATCATTATGTGACATGGCATGTGTCCTCAAGGGCCCTCCACACCCTGGGGTCAGATCACTTTATCATTTTCTAGGCCATCATCTGTACTAGCCTAACCTGCCCTAGAGCCTTCTGAAGTCTGAGCTACCTACAAGTTCCTCTATCTGACAAGGAGGACTTTCTGGGTCAGCATTTCTTATTAGCATTTGACTTTATATAACACATCATTCCCGGAATAAGAGCCCTAAAGTAAT
This sequence comes from Pseudorca crassidens, assembly GCF_039906515.1. Lineage (NCBI taxonomy): Eukaryota > Metazoa > Chordata > Mammalia > Artiodactyla > Delphinidae > Pseudorca > Pseudorca crassidens. Next base: position 34,859,995 of record NC_090304.1, on the reverse strand, counting down.
TCCACCGTTTTTACTGTCCTACTGCAGTTTTAATTCAGTATTAAAAAAAAATAGCTAGAGGTGAGAGAACACATTTAATTAAATATTGTATGCAGCTGATGAACGTATACAAAACCACCACTCAAGGGGTGTATATTTTTAAAATGAGTTTCTTTCTTTGACTTCCAACCCTATTTGAATTTCTGCTCTAAAAGGCCAGATTGCTCTTCCCTTGTACTTTCAATTTCACAATAGGCTTTCTTGGAAGAGCTGAGTTGGTCCCGCTTGCTGTTAGCACAGCAGGGTCCATCCTCATGATGCTTCAAATCTCACAGTTATCCTGAACTGCCAGAACAATTCTTGACTACCTTAATGAGACTCAGCACCCCAGCCCTGATGTCAAAGTGAAGCTTTTTCTAAAGAGTTCAAGCAGCGTCTAGTGAAGATCTTATTCTTTGCCATATTGTCAGCAAAAAGACAAATATTTTCCGCAACCCAGTGACCTTGAATTTACTAAGGAAGTTAACTAAAATGCAGTAAACTTGGCTATGTTTTCATTGACTCCCAGAGACAAATTATAGATCACATGAAACATGGTTCCATGATGCCATTTATTCTTTTAAGGAGACAAATATTCTCTCCTCACCTCTATCTCCATGAATGCATTTTAATGAATTTATTCTGTGACTAGACATACCAAAGACATAGAAACTATTGTCCAGGAATACAGGTGACTTAATCTTAGGAAAACTGCAAGTATTTACTTTGTCAGCATTTTCTTCTGCCTACACCATCACGCACTACCTGTGCATTTATGGCTTAACAAAGTGCTGTAAATTGAAGATTTCCTGTGTTGTGGGGCAGTTTATTGTGTCCCTGACTTGGTCCAGGACAGTAGATCTGATTGTAAATTTTACTGAGATGTTTCCACATTATAACTTAGACTTCATTGCTTAAAGCAGTACAGTCTCAAATCTGTGTTTCAAAGTGTAAGGGGATTATAAATTCAACATAGAGAAACTTTGGTGGCAACCATCAGGCTTCCTGGTCTTTCTTGGAACTGGTCAAGGGGATTGATGGAGAATCATGTTAAGCGAGTCCGTTTTTCTTGGTGGAATTTTAGATAAAGTTTCCTAACACTCTTCAGGTATGCAAGTTCCCAAGGGGAGGACAGTTGCTGATGGAATATTTACTACGTATTAATGCTTCCTGAATCAGAAAGAATTAGACCATATATCCTCCTTTTGTCCTCTCTGAGAATTAGTAGTTACTATTTTCAAATGACATACTCACTTCATAATTCTAGCCAACTTAAGTTGAAAAGGAGTTTATTAAAAGACATTGATTAACACAAAGAGCGCATGGGAAGGTGAGAGAATGGAGCTGGGAAATTGATCAGCAGCTAAGAAACAGCTAAAGTCATGCCACTTTCAGAGGACATCTCACTACTACATCACCTCTGATCTCACTGTTACAGCAAGGGGTGGTAGACTATGCTGCTGCCATCATGAATAATGTCTAAGCATCCCTACTTCTTTTTTCATTGACAGCCTCAGGCAGAGGCATCTAACTGATCACCCAGGCTTAGGCTGTATGCCCTTGCCCTGGTAGCCATGGAGTGGAACACAGGACTATCTGACCTTCCATCAATTTCCATAGCGGGAAGAAGCCCTGGATTTCACCTCTTTTGAAATTTACCCTGAAGATAAAAGATGTTTGAATATTAGATACACAAAAACTGGAAAAAAGAGAAAATGAAAGAGAAACAAATGTCCACTACAAGTGGTGACTCTCTGCCAATGTTTTATTGTTGTTATTGTTTTTAATCACATTTTTTTTCATTACAGTGCAATATTTAAAGAACACAGCTCCTAAGTGCTAGAACTAAACTTTTATCCCAATTTGCTCCAATCCCAAAGTCTGACCTTTACTATTAGGCTGCTAACTCTTTGCTCACCCTTTTCCTTTTCAAATCTTGGACAGACTGGGATCAGTCATTCTTTCAACAAGAACTTACTTACAGAGTACCTCCCATATGTTAGAATGAATGCTAGATGTTGGGGATGAAAATGATAAACAAAATATAAGCCTGGCACTTTAGGGTCCCTGAAATCTGGAGTCAAATAAAATGACGGTTATTTCAATATGGAGTTGTTAAGAGGAGAACCTCTTAAGTTCCATCAAAGTAAGCCTCATGTCTCCCTGTACCACCCTGCACAGCAGGTATTCCACCCAGAGGAGGAAGTGTGGCTTATCTGTGAAAAGGAAATGTCTTTTAGGCTCTCCTGTTCAATTCTCATCTTCAGACAGCATGCACAGTGTAGTAAGTGTATGACAGATTCTGCCCCTAGGCGGACGGAAGTAGCAGCTGCTACAGTTATCCAGCCCAGGCTGTGGAGAGATGGGGAAAGTTCAGTGTTGGGTGGGATGCAGATGAAAAGCTAGATTTGTCACTTAGTTTTAGCCAGTATCAAGTTGACATTTTTATTTCTGTCTGCCTGCCTCCAATGACTATCTCTCAATTGGTTTCAAACTTTGTAGGAGAATAAAGTGCAGTTAAAACATCATTTATCCAGTGTAAACCCCAATAAAAGTGACAGGAGTTAGCGTGCTATTTGAGTTTCCCTCTCTTTCTCTTTCTGTCTCTGTCTCTTCTTTCACTTTTCTTATGTCTTCCCTCTAATCTCTCTTCCTAAATCTTCATAATACCCTCCCTCTTTTCCCCTCTGCCTTACCCCATCTCTATTCATCTATCTCTTCACTCTGTCACTCCTTTCTCCCTTTCTCACACTAATCTCTTTCCTCCCAGTCCAGTCTTTCTCTTTATTTCTCTGTCCTCCTTTCTTCATCTTCTCTCTCCCTTTCCCCTCCTCTCTCAATCCCCCCTTCTCTCTCACTCTGACTCTCTCTCTCTGTCTCTTTGATTCTACAAATGTTGACCTAGTGCTTTTGCTAGATTTCACTCTGCATGCTGGCTGTTCAAGTATAACTGGTGTGAAATGGTCACCCGGGGAATTAAATAGGAGAAAAGATACATGGAGTTAGTTCAAGAAAAATTCACTGGTTTGAGAGAGGACAGTGTATCTTAGTGGAGGCTATAGCCTGACAGTGTCACCTTTGGTAAAATCATTGGTCAAGGTGATCATCTGAAGGTAGAGGAGTATTGTCCCCAGGTCGGAATATTAAGGCATGGGAACTAGTCTAAAAATTCAACTCTTACTTTTTCTCATACCTGACAGGTCCCTCATGCAGTCTAATATTTATGCTGTGTGATGGGGATTTCAGGAATTGAAAAAAAAACTCTTTTATTTATTATTAATATTTGGATTGCACATTTTAAAAAAATTAATTAACTTTTGGGCTGCATTGGGTTTTTGTTGCTGCGCGCGGGCTTTCTCTAATTGTGGTGAGTGGGGGCTACTCTTTGTTGCAGTGCGTGGGCTTCTCAATGTAGTGGCTTCTCTTTGTTGCAGAGCATAGGCTCTAGACATGAGGGCTCAGTAGTTGTCACTTGCGGGCTCCAGAGCGCCGGCTCAGTAGTTGTGGCACACGGGCTTAGTTGCTCCGTGGCATGTGGGATCTTCCCGGACCAGGGCTTGAACCCATGTCCCCTGCATTGGCAGGTGGATTCTTAACCACTGCACCACCAGAGAAGTCCTGGATTGCACATTTTTATTTAGGTCTTCACATATCTAGTCTAGTATTCAAAACGTTACTTTTTGTCCAAATTGGTTGTTTATGTTATTTCTCAAGACAAGTCATATTAAAGTCTGAGATAACACTGGATTAGATGTTTACCCTCTCTTCTGGTCATTTCATCTCATCTTAATTTTTTCAAATAAATTCACAACTTCAGCTCTGGAAGTTCATATTATTATAGCTCCAATTATTAACTATCTATACTTTGTCCTGGATGCAGCCTTATTATCTTTAGAATTGAAAACTTCAGAGATGAACAGAATATTTGCTTATTATGAAGGTCCTTGTAATGCCATCCTAAACTCATTTATATTTAACAAAACTAATATTTCTTAATGTTGGAGGTAGATATGGGAAAGGAAGGAACAAGGAGAGGGGAGGTTAGAGATACATCCTCTAGGAGTTGAGAAAAAAGCTCTTCAGGTGGACTGTGTTTTTCATCAATTTTTTCTTAAAATGTGAACCATGCTTTCAAATTATTTAAGGGTTGTCATGTGGAATATGCAATCTGGCTGTTCTAATTGACCCAGAGAGCAGGACCAGGGTCAGTAAGAGAATGTGATAGAGATTTATTTTAACTCAAGATAAAGCAGAAATGTCTAGGGTAAAAGTTCCCCAAATACGGAAGAGACTGCATCAGGAGCTGGGAATATTATAGGACACTTGCTACGTACCAAGCACTAAGCACTTTTACTATAAGTCTTAGTATTTGGGGTACTGTAATGGATTGAATAATGGGCCCCCAAAGAATATGTCCATATCCTAGTACCCAGAACCTGTGAAAGGCTCCTTACTGGGAAAATGTCTCTTTTAGTTAAGGATCTTGAGATGAAGAGATCATCCTGATTATCATGATGGGCTCTAAAGCCAATGACAGGTGTCCTTTTAAGAGACACAGAGTGGAGACGGCTACATGAAAATGGAGAATGAGATTGGAGAGATGTGACCACAAGCCAAGGTAGCCTAGGAAAACTGACAGCTGCCAGAGCTGGAAGAGGCAAGGAAGGAGTCTCCCTGAGAGCTTTCAGAGGGAGTGCAGCCCTGCTGCTGCTTTGATTTCAGACTTCTGGGCTGTGTAAGTGTGAGCGATTACATGTCTGTTATTTTAAGCCGCTAAATTTGTGGTAATTTGTTATGGCAGCCATAGGAAACTAATGCTGATACTAAAACATGCATTAGCCTCATTTTGCAGCTAATGCACAGAGGGACATAGAAGTTACTAACTTGTTGAAGGTCATGTAGCTACAGAGACAGAGCCATGATTAGGAGAGAGGCAGTCTGGCTCAGAACCCACATTCATGAACCCAGTGCTATATTCTTCTCCAGGTAGTGAGTTCCCTCTCTCTGATTTCCAATTGGAGATTGGAAAACAGCTTGATGGGACTCAAGCATTAAATAAGCAGAAATAACTAGATTCATATTTCCAAACACCAGTACCTTGTATCAGATTCTGAAGTTCCACTTTAACAGCTTCTGGTTCAGTTGATTTTTAGTGTTGCCCAAGAATCCTTATTTTTAAAAAAAGACCTCTTTGCAGTGAATTGTCATAGAATATTCATGTTTGGGAATGATCAGACTAGATACCTTTTGCAGGTTTTTGCAGCCCTGAGCATGTGTGTTCTATACCTCTCCTTGCCCTCAACTCATTTTTTGTCTCCTTTCCCAAAAGCAGGAGACTAAGGGGGTCGAGAGCTCTTCTGTTTTTCTTGTATCATCCATGTGGCCTGTTCTTTGTCCTTATGTTTCTTTATGAGCCACTATAAGTGGTCTAAATCATAAGCTGAATAAGTTCACTGTTTTACTACTTTGGTGTTTTGAAACAAAATAAAAGAAAATGAAATCAGGCATATCCTAGAAGCAAGTATAGAGAAAATAAAAAGTGCTTTGTGGGTCCACAGATAAGAAGCCTAATAATCATGGATGGAAATTCACTGTAAATAAGAGTCTGAAGTGAGACAAGCCAAGGTACTAGGGCTTAACTGCTCTGGAGTTTTGAGAGCTTTCCAGGAGACGTCAGAGATTAAAGTTTTTTAGAGAGTCATTCTTTTCATGTATGTGTAGACTGCAATTGAATTGGACTCCTAGAACATAACAGTTGAACAATTTAATTGGCAGGATTATTAACCTAAAAGAAAGGGAGTAACAGGTGGAAGGATTGTGGCTTTTCTCATGGAAACAGGAAGGAAGGGCCCAACTGAAAGGGGCAAATTGTGTTGAGTCTTCCTAACCACTCTATGGTAGATCACCACTTCAGAAACCTCACTGAACTTGACCAAGGTTGCACAGCTACTGTGCTATGGAGCTGGGGGTTTGAATCTCTTTCAAAGACCATGCAATTTCTACTGCATCAATGGTTCAGTGATTGAACAAGCATCAGAATCCCCTGGAGAGCTTGGTAAAACACAGATTACTGGACCCCATCCCAAGAGTTTCTGACTCAGTGTGTCTGGAGGACCTTGCATGTGGAACAAGTTCTCAGGTCATGCTGATGCTGCTGGTCCAGGAACTACACTTGAAGAACCACTGTGTAACTACACCATCTGGGGAGGATTTGAAAACTGTAGGTAAATGTTCCTCCAGTTATTTAAAAGGGTCCCCAAAATAATTTAGACCAGAAGTTGCAAACTGATGGCACAGACATGTATGTTTAACATGATCAGTTCAAAATTATTTATTTAGTGGTCAATATTGTAAATCCAGAGATTTTGGATAAAAATCTTTTTCTGAAAAATATCAGAAGATCTGGCATGGCAAAAATCAATTCAAACTTGGTATTAGCTTCCCCTTTTAGGCCAGATGTAAACCTTCCTACCATTTCAAATATTTACTTTACCTGCTTTGCTTTACCCTTAGATATAATAGGTGGAATTTATTGGGTTATAAAATATACCAAATTATTAAGCAAATACTGTTCATTACCAGTGTTCTAAGGGCTTTACCTGTATTAACTGTTTAACTGTATAACCCTCTATGAGGAAAATGTCACTCAGAGTAAATTAAGGCTGAGGGAACAAATAGAATAAATAAATTATCATGGGTGAGACATAACAGCAGTTTATTTCCATAGCTCATGCTTATAAGCTATAAGCTGTAAGCTTATAGGCTATACTATTTTGCAAATGAGAGCAATCACACTAGCAGGGCACTGTTGGTGAGCATTCTACCTGTATTAACTCATTTAACCTTCACAACACTATGAGACATTATAACTATTTCTATTTTACAGAAATGGAAACTAAGGCAGAAAGAAATTAACCGGCTTGGCCAAGTTCATATAGGTAGTATTAATACAACAGGTACTTGAATCCAAGCCACCTGACTCCAGAGTCCATACTCTTCAATTTTAAATTCTACTGTAGACATTTGTGTCTGTGACTCTGATCCAGACCAATTCCTCCTTTTTGCGTTGAAGAAATTGAATATTTCAGAGGTCAAATGTCTTCCTTAGAATTGTGGAATGAGTTAGCAATAGATCATGTTTGTACTCATGAATACCAACAAGTACTCCAACAATGACCCCCAGTAGGAATTTTGGCTCACTATTATTGTAATGTAAATGGAAAAGAGGTTAAATAAATGTTAATGAGATTCTACTCATTGTTTTTATCTAAAGGTGGTCTCAAATGGCCTGGTTGCCCACTGGAAGGTCTTATTTTGGGATTTTAAAAAATGATGCCCAGGGCTTCCCTGGTGGCGCAGTGGTTGAGAGTCCACCTGCCGAGGCAGGGGACACAGGTTTGTGCCCCGGTCCAGGAGGATCCCACATGCCGCGGAGCGGCTGAGCCCGTGAGCCATGGCCGCTGAGCCTGCACGTCCGGAGCCTGTGCTCTGCAACGGGAGAGGCCACAACAGTGAGAGGCCCTCGTACCGCAAAACATACAAACAAACAAAAAACGATGCCCAAGCCCCACCCAAGGCCAATTAAATAAGTTAAATCAGATTCCTTGAGGGATGATGTCTATGGTCTGTATGTATATATACACACATATATATAATATATATTTAATATATATTAAATATATATAAATTTTAGGATTCCAGGTAATTCTAATGTGTAGCCAGAATTGAGAAGAATTGAAAAACGCTGGAGTATGCTCTCAGAATATGCAGATTGCATGCAATGACTGGTAATTAGACACTGATGTTGTTCTTCTGGAGATCGTACAGGTTCCCGTAAAGATGTCTAGTTCCATGCTCAATGCCAACTGCATCCCTATAAGCCAACGCAGTAACTACTCGTTATGATGTGCGTTCATGGATAACTGAACAGTCTTACTGTGCTCCCGCTCCCTGTTAACTTCTGTGACTGAAGGGAACTGGGCTCCCCCTATAAGAAATAACCAGACTTAATGTGTTGGACAGTGCCGGTTTTTGGGGTTAATTTCCATGTTTATTACTCGTGCCCCTTGTCTCCATCTAATCTGATGTTCTTTCTGCTGCTTACATGTGACTGACTTGTGCCGTGATACTGCAGGAAGTGTAATTTGAAAAACTCGAGTCCCCAGACCACCTCTGCTCTTCATGACAACTATGTGACTGGTCATTGTCAGTTCGAAAGTGGAAAAATAAAAAATTCAGCTAGAAAAGTAATTTCAAATTCTATTTCAAGTCATATTCAGCCTTACAGAGGTAATATAATGAGAATTATCCAAGCAATGCTTTGGCAGCAAAACAACATTAATTTGAATGAGCACTTATAGAGCAGTTTCTTCCTCTTCTGTAGAATTTTCCACAATTTATAAGTTATCCTTTTCTTTTTGGCGGTACTTGGGCCTCTCACTGCTGTGGCCTCTCCCGTTGCGGAGCACAGGCTCCGGACGCGCAGGCTCAGCGGCCATGGCTCACGGGCCCAGCCGCTCCGCGGCCTGTGGGATCTTCCCGGACCAGGGCACGAACCCGTGTCCCCTGTATCGGCAGGCGGACTCTCAACCACTGCGCCACCAGGGAAGCCCTATCACAGTTATCCTTTTAAGGACTGCCTTTTCTGTGAGAATTTAGGCTCTGTAAGTACAGGAACCATGTCTGTCTTATTATTATCATGTCCCCAAGTCCTAGCATATTGTAGGTACTAAATAAACATTTTCTGAACTTATAAATAATTAAATGAATGAATATCTGAGCTAGGCATTGAAGATAGAAAGAAAAACAAGACATGATTTCTGTCATTGAGGAGCTTATAAGATTAGGAGAGAAACAGAAACGTTCAAGAATTACAATCCGATGTGGTTAGGACTTTAATAAAGATAGATATAAGGAAGGAAAGGGCTCTTGTATGCTAACAATCTACAGATCAAATCTACCCCCAGAGTGGAAGCAGCCATAAAAGTTAAAATTTCTTGGAAGTATTCTGTGTTATAAATTTTAATATGGGACAAAGTAAATAATTTACATAATTCTGAAGCCAAATTAAATTTTTAAAATTGATCCCTAAAATCAGAAGGAAAAAAAAAAAAGCAAATGAACCTAAGTGTGTGTTAATCTGATGGCATAGCAACACAGAGGAACTACTGAAAATGATTTTTTAAAACCAAACCATTTGAATGTACATACTTACTTGAATATACCAGGTATGGTCGGTCTCCTGTTGATTTACCTTTTTTACTCTCTGTGAGATATTATTGCAGGATTGGTCACCAATTTTCTCATCCTTCCCTGTGTCCATGCTCTTAAAGAGTCCACCCCTATATTGACTCTGGACTTGGTATGTGACTCACTGTTTTAGTTTGCTAGGGCTACATTAACAGAGTACCACTTACTGGGTGGCTTAAAAAACAGACATTTATTGTATCACAATTATGGGGGTTAGAAGTCTGAGATCAAGATGTCAGCAGGGCCACGCTCTCTTTGAAGAGTCTAGGAAAGGATCTGTTCCAGGTCTCTCTTTTATCTTCTGGGAATTCCTTGGCTTATGGCAGTGTAATTCTAATCTTTACATGCTGTTCTCCCTGTGTATGTGTCTCTCTCTAAGTGTCCCCCTTTTATAAGGACATATTGAATTAGGTCATGTTTATAAGGGCATATTGGATTAGGGCTCCACTCTTCTCCGGGATGACCTCACCTTAATTTAACTGATTACATCTGCAACAAACTTAATTCCAAGTAAGTTCACACCCTGAGGTATTGGCGGGTCAGGACTTCAGCCTATGAATCGAGAGGACACAATTAAACCCATGACACTTGCTTTGGACAATGAGATAATAGCAAATGTAAAGAAGCAGAGATTTGAAAAGTGCTAGTACTTTGGGGTTTGCTCTCTCTTACTACCTTTAGGGAACTGCCACTACCACCATGCGAACAAGCTCGGACTAACCTGCTGGATGATGAGACAATCATGGCCCATTTGCCCCCATGACAAGTTCACAACTAACCTCCACAAGCAGAGACACTCACCTGACTGGCAGCTGACCTCAGTGAGAGAGTCTAGGAGACCAGCAGAAGAACCACCTAGCTAAACCCAAGTCAAATCATATTTTGAATTTTAAAAAGTCTGTTGTTTTAAGCCACAAAGTTTTGCAGTGTTTTATTATACAACAGTGAATAATTTATGGTGTGTTAGAAATATGGGAAGACATTAGTCAATTTCCAATTCTCAAATTTTCAAGCTTTTGTATGAATAATTGCTCTTCCCAACAAGAAAATTCGGTCTTGTAAATTTAGCTACTACTCAGGCTTGTCTCCTCCCTTTTCAATGCTGTTTCCAAGGGAGCCTCCTGGAGTGAATAAAATGATGTTTTAAAAAGAAACTGCTTCCATAAATTGCCTTGCTATATTGCTTAGAAAAAGGAGGAAAAAAGAAAGGCTTATTTCTCAATGCCATTATTTCTTTGTATATTCTAGATAGCTATCTGGACTTCTCTGATGGCGCAGTGGTTATGAATCCACCTGCCAATGCAGAGGACACAGGTTCGATCCCTAGTCCGGGCAGATCCCACATGCCATGGAGCAACTAGAGCCCACGAGCCACAACTACTGAGCCTTCAAGCCACGACTACTGAAGCCTGTGCGCCTAGAGCTCATGCTCTGCAACCAAAGAAGCCACCGCAACGAGAAGCCCATGCACCGCAACGAAGAGTATATACCCCACTCACCACAACTAGAGAAAGCTCGCACGCAGGAAAGAAGACCCAACGCAGCAAAAAACAAAACAAAACAAAACAAAAAACATAGCTGTCATTCAAGGAATCATCAATTGTCCATTTATTTGTTAATCAGCAAATCTATAATTCAAGTTTATTTAGCATCTATAGGCTGCAAGGTGTTTATATAAAAGATTTTGGATACAGTAGCCATCTTAGGTAGAGTTTATCTATCTATCTATCTACCTACCTATCTATCATCTATAAAATTTTACAACAGACTCATAATCTCAGAGTTAGAAAGGGCCCTAAAATGTCTTTTGTTCTAATCTCTTACCAGTGCAGGAATATACTCTATGTCATTCCCAACAAGCAATCTTTTCTCTTCTGCTTGCACACTTCTCATGATGAAAGGCTCATTACCTCATGAGGAAGCCAATTTTATTCTAGAATAGCACTGCTTGTCAGAAAGTATTTCCTTCTCTTGACCTCAAATATGCCTTCTCTGGCTGCCCAGTTTCCCTCAAGACTCTGTCCTTTCCCCATTTTGCTAATAGTCCCAGAAATAGCATATCTATTTCCTCTTCATGTGACAGCCCTTCAAACATCCTAACCTGTATAGACATAATAATGTTATATCTTTTCTAAGAAGAAAAGTTCTGATAAATCTAGCTCTCACCACCATTCTTAACAAATGGAGAGAGTATTAGAAAGAATGACTTGGGGAAAAAGCAGAATTAACTACAGACAAATATAATGAAATAATGTGAATCATTACTTCTATGTGTGCCCTTTCTGGGAAAATATTAGTGAGATGTTCAAGAGACATGAACTTTAACTCCCATTTAATGTCTTTAACAAGAACTGTGCCTCGAAAATTATCAGGATATCTAGGGATTATTTTTCACTTTGTTCTCAAAGGTGAGCCTGTTTGAGAATTTAGCTGTTAGAGATGATATTGAAAGATGACCCTTATATCCTGTGAACGTTTACTGGACAGTTGTAAGTAACACGTTCCTCCAGCTGTATCTTTCTAGAGAGCAGATTTAAAAGAAGTTTATGATTGTATCTGCCAGTGAAGATCATACTGTTTTCCTTGGTCCTCTCACTCGACCTAAATTATGTCCAGCTGAGGACTGTTTCTATCTTGGACATTGCTGGGAAAAAGCAGCCACTTTTTCAGAGAATCAACAAAGTTTAGTCAGTGGTTTTCTCATCTCCAGTGCCCGCTCACCTTTGAAGAAGGTTAAATTGGAAATAAATCCACAAATCACCATGTTAAAGTTGTGAGGACACAAATGTTTCAAATGGGCAGAAAGGGTCTCAAATCCTGGCTCCTCCACTTACTAGTAATGTAAGCTTGAGCAAGTTACTGCATCATTTTAAATCTGTTTTTTTCTGATAATAATGCTGATAATAATGACCACAGAGTCTCTCCTGAGAACTGAATGAAAGGATATTTCATTCTTTGAACATGCACACCCAACTTGAAGCAGGAAGCAAAGGCCTTGTAATGATTATTATTATCAATTATTAAATAATTAAAAATCAATCTTGAAAGTAAAGATAGCTTCTTAGGACATCATAAAAGTAGTTATCCTTAACTAAAGCAATAAGACTGCTTCAGAGGTGTATATTATACTGCTAAAAAGTGGGGAAGACAGAAGAAAACTTATTAAAGGCTACAGCTCAAGTCTGAGGCAGCTTAGCTTTTGCCCAAAGAGTTCCTGAACATGTGTTATGTGACAAGAATTTGATGTCTGGTCTTCTGTCTAAGAGATATGAGTTTAGATAAACTTAGATTTCAGTTTCTTCATCCACAGAATGAAAGGCTTCCTCTGTATAGTATAGGATGGTTCTTTTAATATTCTACTAAAATTAAATCTTTTCACTCCCTCAGTTTTTCTTATTCCCAAGGTAAATATCTAGGCATGTATATCTTCGTTGTTGGAAGTATGTAAACCTGTTTCCCTTGCTCCTTAGTGACAACAATTCTAATCTGTTTTATATTATGTCTCTTTCCCACTGCATACAAAATCAGGCTGAGGGTTAAAAATTATAGGTGTTTAGTAAGCCAATATAGGATCCAATTGATTATGCTGAGAGAAGACTTAAGCACACATTATATTGTTCACTCTTCAAACTCCTATCTATCATTCAATGTATAACTTAAATGGCACATCTTCATTGATAGTTTCCTCTACTACTCTCCCCAATACACACACACACACACACACACACACACACACACACACACACACACACACACACACACACACACACACACACACACACACACCATGCAACGGCCTCAGGATCAATTATTCAATTTTCTGTGCATCTCTAAATGTTTTAACTTTAGCAGAGTATGGTTTGTCACTCAGTTTTTTCTTTAGGTGCCTGTGACTTCTAGATTTTGAGAATTTTGAAAGAAAATGCGTATAAATTCTAGTATATAGCTTAGTACCTGGGATTCAGAAAATATCTGTTCAATGAATGAATAATGATAATGAGGAGGATGAGGATGATAGCAGCTAAATTTTTTTGAGTATTTTTTACATTTTAGGCATTTTCCTAAGCTCTCAACATGAATGAATTCATTGGACACAACTACTCTATGAGATAGATACTCCTATTTTCACCATTTTATCGATGAGAAAACTGAGGCACAGAGTATTTATTAAATAACTCCCTAGGCAATAAGATTCAGAGTTAGGGATTAAAACCCAATATTTTGTTTCCAGTGAATAATTAATTAAACACTATTCTATGCTGTCTCTCCTGAACAAGTAAATGAAAAATTAATGAGTGAATAAAATGGGCAAAAATACCCACCCAGTACACACTGTGTATACACTGAATTATTACCATACTAATCCAAACGTGGACCTGATTTTTCCACTTCTGTGGGGGCATGGTTTCCTTACTTAGTCCAACTTTAGAGTAGCAGGCAGAATAATGATCTCTAGATATATCCATATCTTAATCCCTGGAACCTATGAATATGCTACTTTTCATGGCAAAAGGGACTTTGCAGATGTAATTAAGGATCTTGAGGCGTGGAGATTATCAAGGTAGGCCCAGTGTAATCACGAGGATCCTTATAAGTGAAAGAGCAAAGCCTGAGAGCCAGAGAGAATTGAAGATTCCAGGCAGCAGGCTCTGAAAATAGAGTAAGGGACCGTGAGCCAAGGAATGCAGATGGTCTCTGGAAGATGAAAAAGAAAGGAAATGGATTCTTTCCTAGAACCTAGAAGCAAAACAGTCTTTCTTGACACCTTAATTTTAGCCCATTGAAACTCAGTTTTCTAAATTTCAGAACTGTAAGAGAATAAATTTGTTTTGTTTCAAATCTCAAGTTTGTGACTTGTGAAAATTTGTTATAGCAGTAATAGGAAGTCAATATGTCAGGTATAGTGGTCTCTGATAGCATGTTTAGTGTCAGCCTTGGAAGTCCGATAGATTAGCTGCTATTTAGGCAAGTAGAGAGTGCTGTCTTGTCCTGTAGAAATGGAAAATAGATACAAATGGGAGAAGGAGAAAATAATTAGTCTTGAATTTCTTCTTGGCCGTCGTTGGAGGGTAGTCTATATTGGGTATTTCTAAGTCATTGAGCCCTTGTGTTTATTTGGGGGAGCTAATTTAGAAAGTATGTTGCCACTTCAGAGTCAAACGTTGGTGAAAATTGAGATGGGGGTGTGGGGAGCTGGAATGGCATGGTTAGGATTAGGGAACTGATCCAAGAGTGATGGGCTGTCAACAGACCCATGCAGGTCCCAAGGGGAAGTGATGAACTCTGATATAATTCACTTAGGTTGGCACTGAGCGGGGCTGACTCAACACATAGAGCACTCTGACAAGAGTGTCAGCCCTGGTAATATCTGAATTTAAAGCAGTAATCCTTCCTGTTGGGACAAACCTCACTGTGTTAAAGCAATGCAAATGAATTATCTTCATGATATGTGTGTGTGTGTGTGTGTGTGTGTGTGTGTGTGTGTTTATGGAAGCATTCCTAGTCAGTGACAAAGAAAAATGTTATTCAGTAACTGGAGTCTGGTGTTGGAACTGTTGATTAACATTTGGGAAAGAATTAATCCATTTTGGTTTCCATAGTTTATTAAGAATAGAAACTTTGGATGGAATAAAACTTAAATACATAAAAAGAATCCATATAATCTTCCTTTGCAACTATAAAGCTTCTGAACATCAGTGTCAGTAGGGACGTTTTAAGCTTAAAAGCCACAAAATAAGTCCAAAAGAAAAGACTAACACTTAACTACATGTAAGTTAAAAACTTTCCCTGCAGAAATAACCAAAATTAAAATGAAGACAACAAGTTGGGAAACAATGATACATCAAGTATGATACCACATTTCTTCTATAGAGAACATTCATGCAAAGGAGAAAAGAGAAAACTTCTGACAGATAAATATGGAAAATTCATATGGACAATTCATAAAAGAGAAAATAAAATTAGATTAAAACAAATGGCAAAATACTCAGCCTCAACAGTAATCAAAGAAATTAAAATGAGATACCGGTTTGCATATCAAATAAGAAAACTTTTAAAAAACCTTGTAATGTCCACAACAGCTTCATAAACTGCTAATGAGGCACTGCTAAAATGGCACCACTTTTGGAAATATAGAGTCTAAATGTGAAATTTTTTCTAAATAAATCTACTACATAAAGTTCTTATACACAAAATTCTCCATCATAGTATTATTTGTAATACCAAAATATTTAGAAACAAATTTAATGTTCAAAAATACAATGAGGGGCTTCCCTGGTGGCGCAGTGGTTGAGAGTCCGCCTGCCGATGCAGGGGACACGGGTTCGTGCCCCGGTCCGGGAAGATCCCACATGCCGCAGAGCGGCTGGGCCCGTGAGCCACGGCCGCTGAGCCTGCGCGTCCGGAGCCTGTGCTCCGCAACGGGAGAGGCCACAACAGTGAGAGGCCCGCGTACCGCAAAAAAAAAAAAAAACAAAAAAAAAAACAAAAAACGAATTTTTAAAAAAATTGATAGCACCTAACCAAACCAATAGAATATTATTCAACAATTTAAATATTCATTCACAAATTGTAGGTTCCCAGTTAATTGCAAAATAGAGCATACAGAATTGTATCTCTATAATTATTTTAAAATATTTTTGTAAATCTATCTATACAAAACAAAACTGGAAAAATAACCAAAATGTTAACATGAATAGGTTTATATAAATTCTTGATTTTCTCTGTTTCCTTTTTTTTTGGTGGCCTTGTTTCATTTAATAAGCATGTACGACTTTTATAATAGAAAAATAAATGATTAAATAAATCTCTTCCTGGTTCTATTTTAAAAGGAGAATTCAAATAAGCATGGATGTATAAGGAGAAAAGATATGATTCCATTAAGAAAATATGGACTGAATAAGATGCTGAGAATCACACCTTACATTTAATGGGAACATGTAAGCAATACAAATAAGTTTTAAGCAGATATTTAATGGGATGCAGAGAAGGTTTTTATTTTGTTTTGTTTTAAGAGTGTAATATTGATTCCTTTGGTAGGGGAAAAGGCAGAGTTTCTTTCACACCAGCAGAACCTGCTGTCACCTCTCTTCTCTTTCTGCTATTCCAATTATGTGCAAAACACCCAGAAGGAAATAACCAGCCTCTTGATTGCTTGTCTTGCAACTCAAACCTATAAATTGATAGCAAATGCCACCTTATCAAGTAGAACCCAAAAACGTTTAATTCTCTATAAGACTCCCAGCAAACCGGAAAATGTACAGAGGGACAGTATTTACAAACACCTTGATTTCCATTCACCTGTAGCGTTTTATGAATTATACCAGTTTCATTTTAAGTTATTGCGTTTGCTAATATGATTGGAGAGGATTTTTGCAATAAGACAGTAGTTGTGGAAAGGTGGGTTATTTCAACAACTACCTGTTGCCTGATCCTAAAAGTGATCAAATTAGAACAAAGCCACTTTCATTTGTATTTTGTACAGTTGCTGCCTGTGGTTGAACTTGCTCTTTATGGCCTTTCAAAATATGAGTTATACCCATAATTTGGAGTTGGTTTTCTTCGTCGTCAGGGAAGGCCAGAAATAGGGGGCTGTTTGGGGAGATGTTAGCTTTACTGGGCAATGGACCTGGGAGCTTTTCTAAGCTGGAGTTGTGATGCTAATAATCACTGAAATCCAGCTGTCCACTTTTATGTCTCCATTTTCCTCCTCTGTGGACTGCAAACGGTGTCACAAGTTTCACAAAGCAGCTGCATCTAAGGGCCATAAACCACCCACAGTATCCCCTGCATAATCATCCATCCCCCAGGGCTCATCATCAGTTTTTGAAAGCCACAGTTCCTTCTAATGCATCCTTTGCTTGTGAAGAATTGCTCGGCAGAAAGGGCTATTATAATGGGGACACCATATTCAATAAGATTGTCACCATCTGTTCCACCTTCCAATTACCAAAGCAAATGGAAATCAAGAGGCAAAGACACCGGAAATCCCAGGTAATATTTTCTGTTCATTATGTCTTTTGTCTCATGTGGGTTTTTAAAATTTCATTTGGAACACACTGTAGGATGAAGCACACTTTCTATTATGGAGATACAATTAGAATATTGTGATCCAGCACTGAGAGAAAATTACTCTTTGCGAGATGCATGCAGGTACATTCAGCATCTTGACCTCTACTCTATAGTAGAGATTTCTGGTCAGGCTTGCAAAACTCACATGTTAGGCGTGAAGTGAATGAGCAGTAACTCCCTGAGTTACTATTGCCTGGGGAACAGTCAGTGGAGTTGTACAAGTAGGTACTGTGGCATCGATGTTTTCATGTTTCTGCCCAATAGGCAATGCGTTTTCAGCAAGACTTGAAGCAGAACGTGAATATTCCCACTGAAGGGATGTGTGTGCATGTGTGTGCATGTGCAGGGGAATGTTGAAGGAGACTGAGGTGACAGGTCAGCAGATGTAAAATTAATGCTGATCCTAAAAGAGAAGTAAGATGCCAAAGACAGCACGAGTTTAAAATACGTTGAGGAAAGAGTGCTCTAGCAGCACACAGCCATTCTGGAGATTAACAGGCAATGACTAAGAATGAATAATCATATTAGAGGTCCTAAAGCAAGAAGCAGACATCATAAGCAGGACGAGGCCCCAGGGTGTCGGTACCAGTGGGATACAAAATGTTTTTGAAATGGGTCAGATCTATATCCTTAGCTATGTGTGTTAAGAATCCACTTTTGGGGCTTCCCTGGTGGCGCAGAGGTTGACAGTCCACCTGCCAATGCAGGGGACACGGGTTCGTGTCCCGGTCCGGGAAGATCCCACATGCCTCGGAGCAGCTAGGCCCGTGAGCCATGGCCGCTGGGCCTGCGCATCCGGAGCCTGTGCTCTGCCACGGGAGAGGCCACCACAGTGAGAGTCCCGTGTACCGCAAAAAAAAAAAAAAAAAAAAAAAAAGAATCCACTTTTGTAGGTGAAAAGAAACTGGAGATTAGTGTAGAAACACAAAACATGGCTTAAAGCTGGCTGTCTAGGACTCTGTACCATCAACATAATTCTCAATACAGTGTCTTCATCTTCAATAAATAATTTTGTGTTCTTCCCAAAGTCCTATGCTAAGTGAACCCTCTGGTTATCCATATAATCTGCATACTTGACTACGATATTCAAGATTCTGTCGCTTAGAATGGGCAAAATCAGAAACCATTGGCCTCATGTTCAGTGTTAATTCATTTTGTTGAACACTTTTCTGTCTTTATGTACATAAATTGATTATCCATTTCCAACCTACTCAGCCTGTCCACAAAGAATTGGCATTAACTGAACTGTCAATACTTACCCCTGAGTTAGCCATATGTGTGGTAGTCCAGCTACCCAAGAGTAGCATAACAATACAACTATCTGCAGCTTGCGTGTGCTTGCTGCCTTTGATATGCTTAGGATATTAAGACAGAACCACTTGTCTGGTCTTTTTTTATTTTTTCCACATTCTCATGAAGGAATGGAGTGCATGTATATTTCTGATAAGGTTACGGTTAAACATTGAGAGCATAAACATAGGCTTCTACTCATTACAAGATGACTCTATCAGAAGATTGTATATACCTGTAATTGTTTCTCTCAGCATAGCCAATAGGATGGGCCCTGGTGCCCAGTATTGGAGGGGTGGGACAGGGAGGGTGGGAGGGAGGGAGACGCAAGAGGGAGGAGATATGGGAACATATGTATATGTATAACTCATTCACTTTGTTATAAAGCAGAAACTAACACACCATTGTAAAGCAATTATACCCCAATAAAGATGTTAAAAAATAAAACAAAAACTAATTGCTAGCCATCCACCCTCTTTTTTTTTGCTAATAGTAATAATTTGCTTTATGTTTTCTCTGAATGAAAGGTCATTCACAGCTATGATCTGGGACATGCATTTATGTATTTATGTATTTATTTTTTAGTTAATCATGATTTTAAAAACAGCTTTATTGAGATCTAATCAAGATATGATAAATTGCACATACTTAAAGTATACAATTTTATAAATTTTGACATCTTTATACTCCTATGAAGTTATCATCACAACCAAGACAATAAACATCATCATCATTCCGAAAAGTTTTCTTATTTTCCTTTGCAATTCCTCCTTCCTGCCTCTCCCTGCTCCCCATTGCTGATCTGTTTTTTATCACTATAGATTAGTTTGCATTTTCTAGAGTTTTATCTAAATGCATTTATACAGTATGCACTTCTTTTTATCAGACTTCTTTCTTTCAACATAATTATTTTGAGATCCATCCATGCTGTTGCTGTCTCAATAGCTTGATTCATTTTACTGCTGATAAGTATACTGAATGGATATATCACAATTGTTTATCCATTCACCTGTTGACGGATATGTGATTTGTTTCCAGTTTGGGGCTATTACAAATAATGCTGCTTTGTACATTCATGTACAATAGAATGCACATTTTAGTTTTCCATACTTTATATTTCACAGCAGGAACTCAAACTAAATCAAGGCTTTTTTTTTTTTTGGCATCTGGAATGGACATATAAGGCTTTCCTAGAATTAATAAAGCCCTATGACAGGTGACAACTGTGTAAGAAGAAATCTGGCTCCTTTATTCACTAGCTCTTTTTCCCTAATGATTTTTTACACGAAAACAAAGACACTGCTATTTAATCAATAAAACAAAAATTTATTGAAGAGCCACTAAATCCAGTCTCTGATTCACCCCTGTAAAATAACATACAGAGAGACACAGCTCAAATAGACTGTTTTTCAGTAAATGATCCCACTTCTTCAATTTTAAGATGCCCATTTTGCCATATTTTAGCCTTTTGAAGATGTGGATGCATTTTTCAGTTGATATATACATTTAATGTACAGTTTCTGTCCCCCCTTAAATATCTATCAATTGATGAATGGGTAAACATAAATGATATACCCATATGATGGAATATTTTTTTATCAGAAAACGGAATGAAGTACTGATATATGCTACAACATAGATGAACCTTGAAAATATGATACTAAATGAAAGAAGCCAGTTGCAAAAGGTCATGTATTGTATGATTCCATTTATATAAAATATCCGGAGTAGGCAAATCCATAAAGACAAAAAGTAAATTAGTGGTTTACGGGGGCTGAGGGGAGGAGTAAAGAGGACTGACTGCTTAATGGATATGGGTTTCCTTTTGGGGCACAGAACCCAGAACCAGATAGTGGTGATGGTTTGCACAGTACTTTGTATGTACTTAATGCCACTGAACTGTAGACTTTAAGTGGTTAAAATCATAAATTTCATGCTATGTATATTTTATCACAATAAAAAAGAAATAAAAATGATTTTAAAAGGTATATTGCATTCGCTGTATGGCATATAATTGATGAGATTTCAAACCCAGGAAATGGTGTGACTTAGCATTACATGAGTGGCAGGCTGGTGCCACTGGGCTCCTAAAACAACTCATGTGTATGTGTGTACACACGTATTGTATAGTCTACCTAACTCTTAAACACACTGCAGTTAAAGTCATGTCTTCCACAAACTAAGAAAAATTGGGATCCATTGCAGCTGTTCCATTATTTTGATTAAAAAAATAAAAACACATACCTAAATCTAAGAATACCAGATTTATTCTGATTTAGTGAAAGGAGAAGAGCATTTTGGAGCTGGTCAATCAGGTTTAAAACCCAGGATAACCAATATCCAGCTCTCTAAAATGTTTATTCTCTCTAATATGACATTTAACCTTGCAAATGTCTCATTAGGCTAATATTACTCGCAAGATTGAATAAGTTACACACAATGTGCCCAGCATGATGCCTTGGACATAGTGGCTGCTTAACAAATGTAACGCTTTGCCTTCTCCCCAGACACCCACCCTCCTGCAATACATAACCTTTAATTACACATGACAATATAAACTATAAATAACACTCCTGCTTTGAGGAATTGAACACATGCCTTATGGTGGGGACACCTGCTTGATTTCCAGAGTTACTATTTATCAGATACATTGCATGCTAGCTAATTTTGATCATTCTACAATAATTGTGTCTTACAGTGAAGAAACTTTGTAGATTAATTACAAATAAATGAAGAAAGAAAGAAAGGTATTTTGATTCAAATACCTATGGTAAAATAGAGACTCCGAAAGAAATCTAACTAAAATCTAAATCAAAATGGAAACTTGACAGGGGAATAGGATTGGGATGTCCCACTTTACAACAAATACTCAATTTCAATTGGGAGTAAACTACTATGTAATTTAATTAATAAAGAATACAAGTGCAGAGTCATTTAAAGATCTACTTGCCTTATCCTGAGCAGAGTACTCAAACCAATCCGTTTGCATTTATTAGCTGTGGTTTTATTCCCAGGGTAATGAGGGACTTATTATTTTTGTTAGAGGATTTATAATAGAAAGCTATTTCTATAGTGCCCAATCTCCCCACATAGTGAGCATACAGGGCCTAAACATAGGAACAAAATTAATTTAGTCTGTTTCTCTCTATAGAAATTAGGTTTTACTTTTTCAAAAGGAAAATTTAGGGCACATCCATTTCTCTCAGGTTAGTGGAAGATGGTGACCAAGATAAAACAAGTCCCCCATAGAGTGGGCTTTTACCTTAAAGCAGAGCCTAAACTTAGGAATGCAAATATGTATGCAAAGGACAGTCAATGAATGGCTTATAAGAGGGGCACAGTTCATGGCTTCCCAGTCTTGGGCACATGCTGTAAAGTGTCAGGCTTTTGGGTCTGTGGCAGTAGTCACAATATACTCTTTCTGTAGGTGTGTCAACCTGGCTTCCAATCTCTGATCTCTTGCCCAGAAGTAACTACATTATTCATTATTTTCATCCATATCTAAAGGAAAATAACAGCGCATTCACAAGACACTGGGACTTTAAATGTTGAACCCAAGATCCCTGAAGGGAATACCTCATATTGAGCATCCTACACAGGGCCATGACTATCATTAACTGTGGCCAGGGAGCACTCAATAAGCACTGAGAAAATCATTTCACATAAATTATCCTATTTAATCCTTTTAGCAACTCTGCATTGTTGATGTTATTATTTCTCTTTATGGATGAAAGAATTGAGGTTCAAAGACTCGCCCAAGTTCTGGAACTAGTATTCAAATTCAGATTTGTTTAATTCCAGACTACTGTAACAAGCAGACAGATGCCCTCACTTCTTCAAGGTTTAGCTAAGCTTAACAATCATCAACTGGGGCCTTTACTATTTGCCATGCAGAAGTTTGAATGAAAAAGTGTCAGTTGCTTCTGATTTCTCTCGACCACGTGACTATTACAATTTCTACCTGTACCTCATCTGCTCCCCTGGATTTCATCACCTTGCTCTGCTTTTTTTTCTATAACAATTATTTCTTTTTCAATATAATATGTACTTTACTTATTTATTACGATTACGGTTTACTGTCTGCTTTCACCAGCACTCCAGCTGGGATATCACCTCTAAAAAGGCAGAGATCTTTGTCTCCTTTTGTTCACTGATGTATTCCAAGTGCCCAGCAGATAGTAGGTGCTCAATGATATTTGATGAATGGATGGTCAGTAAATAACATAAGGCAAAAATAATGTAAATTCTTAATTGAATTTTGAGTTATGTTCTTAGATCATTATAGATTTAGTCCTTTGGAATTCAATCAGGATTCTTCACCACTTTCTGTGTGAATACTGGCAAAATTCAGTATAATAAAATCAATACCTAATACTCATTCAATGCTTATTATTAGACAGGCACTGTTCTAAAAACTCAATAACCTTGTGAAATAGGTAGCATTATTATCCACATTTTACAGAGGAGCAAACTGAGACATAATGAGGTTAATGAACACGCTCAAAGTCATAACACTACTTAAATACTGGAGGTAAGATTCAAGCCCAGTTTGGCTCCAGTGACCGTGCTCTTGACCTCTGACTTCACAGCATTACTGTGAACATTGAACATGATACAGAAAGAATCTAGCAGATTTTTTATTTTGTACATGATAGACATTCCATATTAGTTCTCTTTCCTTATCCCTTTCTGCTTCTATGCTGTATCTACTCTAGTTCTACAATTCCTTATTATTTAATTCTATCTATCATCTATCTATCTATCTATCTAACATCTATCCATCTATATCTTTAACATAAAGGCACATGTACTATGTCACACATATATTGCCAATGCAGGAAAGGTTTTTACACTGATAGGCTAATACCTTTAGTAGCACAACTGACTGTTTCTTATGGTTCTTTGGGTCAGCTTCCAAGCCAGGTCTGGTGGCCATCAGGGGATGAAATGAGAGGCAGAGGCTCATTTGAGTGATTATATAAGACTTCATCTAACCAGAGCTCATAATTTGATGATTCAGTGACCTTCCCTATGGATAGCAGGAGTTTGAGTTATGTTCCTTGGGCTGGAAACCAGAAAGAAGTGTATGGAAATTCCAAATACTGGGAAGGTTTCTGGGTTAGCTAGGAAATTTCTCTGAACTAGACTGGTGAAAGCATCAAGAGGTTCATGAAGCTACTGCTTTGAGAAAGACGGCAGAGAACTAAATGGCACCACCATATGCAGAAAATCAGGAATTAGCAGTGATTTTGGCAGTCTTGAGGTTTAAAGAAGAGATAGTGACATGTATGATAGGAACAGCCACCCTTCCAGTTCCTTGTCCTACTATGCTTCCTGACTGTGCCCATGGCAAGCCTCCTGCCAGGCCTTCCTAGTGATGCCAGAGAAGGCCACAGAGTCCTTCTCTACATAATGCTCCTCATAGCCACTGGTCGTTCTGTGGAAGTCCGTGTATAAGTTGTATCCATCCTGAGCATTCTTAGAATGAAGTTACGGACAGTGCTTGCTGTATGCTGATGAGAATCAGATACTTTAGGAACATGGTGATGTATTGCAGAGTCTTTGTATTTCTTTTCTTTTTTTCTTTATTTTTTTAACTGAGGTATAACTGGCAAAACATTATATTAGTTTCAGGTGTACGACATAATGATTCTATATTTGTATATATTACAAAATGGTCACAATAAGTCAAGTTAACATCCATTACCATATGTAGCTACGAAAATTTTTTTGGATGAGGACCATGTACTTTAGAAACATGATGATGTATCATAGAGCCGTATTTCTTTTAAATTCAGTATTCTATTCTGCCTAAGTTCTTTGAGGGCTTTTTTCTGTGGTGCTTGATGCCTGGGTCTCTTGGAGACTCTACTGTGGACGCAGCTAAGACCTGCCTAAGGAATGTTCTTCTTCGTCTTCACTGGGATCTGAGCTATGCCTCACTAAGGGCTCCTCTTTTATGAGTTTTTTACTCCATTGAGTCTCAAATCTATTGAACTTGGCATGTAACCTATAGTATATCTACAATTATGACATATTCAATGATGGTTGATAGTTAGAACTGACCCATGGGCTCTGGAAAAAGATGCCCTGAATATGAATCCTGACTCAACTTACTAACCATCCCCCCCCACCAAAAAAAGAAGATTTTTTTTCTCCTATGTCTTTATCTCCTTTTCTGTAAAATGAGAATGCTATTAGATTTATTTTACCATGTTTTGGGGAAGAATTAAATAAGTTAATATATATGAAGTACTCACAATAGTGCCTGGAACATAGTAACAACCCAACACATCTTAGATTACTAAACTAGCAGTATTAGGCCGGGAACAATAGCACATGCTTTTAAGTTATTCGAGAGGATTAAATTACATATTTGATGTAAAAGGTTCAGTACAACTTCAGGCACAAGATAATCCATTGATATTTTGGATGATTATTGTGAAGATAGAGTTTGGGATAATAATGTGATGGTAATATGAGGGCACTTAATAAACAGAACCTGAAACTCCACTCCCTTTTTCTGTTGACAGGGTCAGAATTGGATGAGAATTTGGGAAACCAATAAAACATTATGTCTTAGATATCTTTGGGAAAATCTTGGATGGGTGTGCACAAAGATTCTCATTTTATGCTGAACATAAGTGGCCCCGAAAATTTCCTGAGATTCTTCTATATTCTTTGAAATTACCCAAGGATGCTGATAGGGCCAAAGCAACTCAGTAAAGGAGGATGGGTCCTTTAAACTAAATCCTCTGTATCCAGAACTGTGGGAAAATAGAAGAAAAACCTCAGTACCCAAAGAACTTATAGTAAGGAAAGAAAGAAGCTAATACCATAGACAATGCCTGAGATATCCCTAATGTGTTCTTGTGTTGCTTGATAAGAATCTGAACTAAGAAACTTTCACTTTTCCCCTGGACTCTTCTGAACTTAACCTTTTCAGATTTTAACAGCACAATTATATGTTGTAAATTACATTTGCTTAGGTTCTCTCAATCTTGCTAGACCTGTAGTCTTTTCAGATATTAAATCCCTCATCTGTAACCTCATTTTGAAATTATTTATTCCCATATATTTTAGGAATATAATTTATTTAAATATAATTTATTTAAATGAACAACATTTTCAACGTTGACAAGAAGCTTATCCAATGGACTCTATCATTGTTGCAAATAAGCTGCTACTCTTATCTTTTCAGATTAAGTATCTGGCTGGGTTAATGTTATTTCCTCATTATTGAAAGTGACTTATGAGGCCCTCACAAAGAGAGCACAGATGTGTAATAAAGAGATAAATATTTTTCTGTTTCACTTTTATAACACATTTTTCTCCCTTTCATACACACACACACACACACACACACACACACACACACACACACACACTTATTAGGGCCTTTAGAGAATGTCTAGGATGCAACAGCCATGACATTGTTGTTGAAATAATAAACATAAAGAAAGAAATCACTCTCCCAAAGAGTCGTCATCTTGGGGAAGAAAAAGAAGAAATCCTGTTAAATAATAGTTATTACTATCTATGTAACCTTTGTTGAAAGATTCAACAGAGTGAAAACTGTCCTATTATATGACCTTGCATGATGCATTTGACCCCTCTGTGACACTGGGTATAGAAAGGTGATAAAAATCTTGTCTCTTGGGCTTCCCTGGTGGTGCAGTGGTTGAGAGTCCGCCTGCCGATGCAGGGGACATGGGTTCGTGCCCCGGTCTGGGAAGATCCCACAGCCTTGGCCGCTGAGCCTGCGTGTCCGGAGCCTGTGCTCCGCAATGGAAGAGGCCACAACAGTGAGAGGCCCGCGTACCGAAAAAAAGAAAAAAAAATCTTGTCTCTCTTATTTGAAGGTACATTACAGATTTAAGGAGTTAATATTTATAATATATTTGAGCTAATCAGAAGACTTTAGATGAATAGAAAACTGTTACTACTATATTCTCATTATAGCTACATAATTTGCTGAAGAAAAAAATGATACTGGTTTAAAATTTTAGCAAGGTATGTAGGTTGACATTTACATAAAAATGCTTGAAAATAAAGAACATTTAATCCAGTAACATTAAACCCCCAGTGTATTTCTGGGATCCTCTTCCAACAAGCCACTTGCTAGACCAAGGATTATCCTACACACTTTGCATATATTATAAAAATCCTTGTAAAGTCCTAGTGAGATAGTTATATTATTCCCCGTTAATTGATGAAGAAACTAGAGTGCATATTTGTTAAGAAACAATGCTCAAAGTTTCAGTGTTAGAACATGAGCTGGTCAGAGATATGGATCAAACAGTCTTATTCCAGAAAAGAAAAGGCAACCAAATCTCAAAGGAGGGAAAAGAATGGGTTCCACTGCAAATGCAATTACACTGTGCTTATCCTCATATGGAAGATTCTTGGCATCTTCCATTTAGGTAAGTAAGAAAGCTCACTTGAAAGTAATGAAACAGGCATCCTTTTTCTTTTTTAAACACATTGTGTTAAAGCTCGCTCTTCTGCTTAACTTATTTAAAAAAGAAATATTCAAACACTCTTAGAATAAACTCTTCTGGACCTTGAGCTTGAACAGTACAGGGTTTATTCCACTACCCCCATTTGCTCCTTTTCAGTGTTAGAACTATGTATCTGACGTTCTATCCCTAAAATGCAGTCTTTTTTCATTTTTCTTTTCTTTTTTTTTTTTTTATGCACTCTAATTGACCATCTTCTGCACTCTAATTAAAAAAAAATGACCATCTTCTGCACTCTAATTAAAAAAAAAAAAAAGAAAGGGGCTTCCCTGGTGGCGCAGTGGTTGAGAGTCCGCCTGCCGATGCAGGGGACACGGGTTCGTGCCCCGGCCTGGGAGAATTCCACATGCCGCGGAGCGGCTGGGCCCGTGAGCCGCGTCCGGAGCCTGTGCTCCACAACGGGAGAGGCCACAACAGTGAGAGGCCCGCATACCGCAAAAAAAAAAAAAAAAAAAAAGAACAAGAATCTTTATCTCAAGGATTGGGTTTACAGACATTCTTGCTTAAGGATAGTTATAACTCATTTTGATTAATAATATAGATAAGACAAAGGCAAATAATGCATAAGTTCCTCCACCAGTATTTTTGGTGTTTGATTGTTAGACTGGGAGCATACACAGGAATGTGTAATTATTCTTGTGCAGAGTACTGAGGATTCTTTATCCAGCAGCCAGAGTAATTGCTGTAATACTAAATTTCAATCTTGACATTACCTCTTGACTCAAAAATCTCTCAGGGCTTTGTACAAGTTATAAAATCTAAAGCCCCAAGCATGGTCTTTAAGATCCTGCACAATCTGTCCCCACACCTCATTACCTCTCTGACCTCATCTTCTATATTCTATGTCTCATTCACTCGGCTCCAGTCACACTGGCTGTTTTGATGTTCCCTTAACATCTCTCAACCCAGAGCCTTCCCACATACTGTTTCTTCTCATTAAATACACTTATCCTCACCAAGATATCTCCTCCAGGTCTTTGCTTAAATTTCTTTTCAGTGATGTTTTCTCTTGTGGCATATTTCCTCTATGGCACCCTTCTGTTTTTCTTCATAGCATTAATCATAATGTGACAAATTCATAATCTGAAATTTACCTCCTTTTGTTTACTGTATCCTTACTGTTATGAAGAATTAAGCTCCCTGAAGGAAGAGGGCTTTATCTCTTATTTCTTGATGAATTCTTATCAACTAGAACACTGTTTATTTACAGATTCTCCATGTATATTTGCTGAATATATAAATGAATGAATAAAAGCATGAATGATGGTGATGGCAGCACAGAATTATTGGTAGAGGTATTGTGGCATTGGGATCTTCCCTGAAACAAATTTGAGGCTATCCTGTTAGATATCAGGTTAATAAAAGAGTTGGTGAACTATAATGATCTTTATTTTCTTTATATCATCAGGGTCATAAGAGGCCCTAATGATGGGAGGAGAATTGTACATTGGTAATGTCTTCATCTATATGTTACAGTCCTATCCCTTACCAGGTCAAATATAGGAATAGTGGAGCTACCCACTTGAACAACAAAATTATACATGTCAATCTGTTCTTCCCATCATAGCCATTTTGGACTTAGCAAAATATACATCTGATTGTATCCCCAGCAAGTTAAGCCTTTGGTGGTTTCTCATTGCTTTTAGGATAAAGAACAAATATTTAACAAGAGGCATGAGATGTTGTATTCTGCCTTCTTCCAGACCCTTACTTTCTCAGTTTCTTTTCACATCACTCTGATCTTTGCCTTCTTGCTCTAGTCAAGATTTCCTGTTGCTGGGATACAAAATGTTCCCTCCTACTGTGTGCCTCTCTTGGATTGAAGAGCCTAACTCAGCCTCTCCCTTCATCTAAACAATTCCTCTTTATTCCGCAGAATTTGGTGGCCCAGTCATCACTTTCTCATGGGAAAATTCTCTCACCTGTTGGCCAAATTCCCCTTGCAAACATATATTCTCTTGGGTCCCACTTGCAATTTGGGGTAATAATTTGGCTATTAAAATTCTCCTTTGCTAGACTTTCAGCTTCATGGAAGCAGAGGTTATGTCTGTTCTCTCTACCTATGTCCCTACCCAGCACAGTGTCTGGTCCACAGTTGTGTTTAGGAATGTGTTGAAGGAGTGAAGGAAATAACACTCACATGCCCTTACTACCTGCAACTACATGCAGAACTCTGGTCCTCCAGAGACTAATGTTGATTGATTAACCAAGCTGTTTTTGCAGTTTAATAAATTGTTGGCCATGTTCTTTCTAAATTCAACATTTTCCTTTTTTCTTCTTCTAGTTTTCCCCCCCTCCCCCGTTGGGAGGGAAACTGTATGATCTTGAACAAGTAGCGTATCCTCTATGAATCTAATTCTTAATATATACTGAAAATTCTCCTCATGAGTTTGCAATGAATTTAATCAATATAAATGACATAACGACTACGGTTTAAAATAATAAGAGCACTAATAATCAGATAATACTAGTTTCCATATTTGAGAGCTCTCTATGTACCCAACACTGTACTAGTAATTTATATAAATTATTTTACATTTCATCCTTCTAAAAATCTATTAATAAATATAATAATAGCTAACATTTATTGAGTACTTTCTTTGTGCCAAGGCTTGCCTAAATTATTTCTTTTGGTCCCTTCATCTTTGAGAAGTAGATATTAATATTCTGACTTTGCTAGTAAGGGACCTGAGACTTGGATATGTTAGAAAAGTTTTTAAGGTCACACTAGTTTATCAGCTGCAAGATTGTTGTTGAAAGTAACTTCTGCATTTCAATGTTTCTTCGTAAACAAGAAAAGAAAGAAACTTGATGATAAGAAATGTTCAAGATTATGCAATTTAGATACTGGTGAGGTAAAGCTGAAAGTGACCCTGGAGATAAGTTAATGTCAAACTTCCATTTAAAAAATCTTAGAAATGAGATTAATTGATTTGACCCACTACATCATGAATACGTTGAAGACAGAAGACATTTCTTTTTTATTCTTAGTGCCACACATATTGCTCTACACAATATAGGTGTTTAATAATGTTTATGGAATTAAATCATTCAAGTCATCAATCAAGACAGAACCAAGATTAACCCAAATCTCCTGATCTCTAATATGAGACTCATTCCATTACATATGATGCTAATAAGTGACTAGGCTCAGTTTAATGCTTGCCTTGTTAAACAGCATCATTATTAATAATAACAGTAAGATTATAATATTTCACAGGTGACTTTACCACCACTATGATTATTGTAAGAGAATCTGCAGATCCCCGTTTGGACTTTATTGCCAGTCACCTCTTTCTGCCATTTGTTTCCTGACAGATGCATCCTAGCACCAGGGATCCAAGTCTCCTCTTTACATCTCAAAGGCAGCGAAGAGGAGACATATTTATAAATCAGTTCAGGGTACGGTTCAGTTTCCTTGGTGGCAGCAGGTTGCTGCCATTCATGGAATCCCAAAAGTGAAATGCAAAATAAATGGATATGAGTGGGTGGGTGGTGATGGTGTAGTAAATCCCCACCATGCATTAGTTGCTAAGAGATTAAAATGTTTGCACAGAGCGAAACATGCAAATATAATTCCAGTGGAAAAGTTAAAGGGATTGAGTTTGTTCAAACAAGGAAAGGGAAGGGTAGTAAGCAACAATCTTACAAGGGTAGTAGATGAACAATCTTTGAGGAATAGCTTGGCTTTATGACCACTGACGGCAGGCCCAATGCGTATCAATTCTGTCACTGAGTGAAGAATGTGAAATATACAGTACAGCAGGAGAGACTGAGGTGTGATAGAAGGAAGTCTTATTGTTGAAAACATTTCCTCCCTGAACTTGAACATGAGCAGCTGTTAAATATCTTCCTCTTGACAACTTTAAAGAAAGGTACCCCCCTTATATGTCTGGGATGATCAAAGTACTGTCCTATTCAAAAAGGTCTCAACTCACCTCACCAGCATGATAACATCCCTCCTGATCTAAGATTATGCAATTCAAAGCCTTTTATTTGTTTAAATCCTTGATGACATTTGCAGTATATCAGTTCAATCAAAGAAATAAGCTACCTATTAAAAGATCACTTTACTCAAGAAATCCCAGAAAGATCATCAGAACTATTGGGTCTGGTTTCACATAAATCCAAGTCTGGTTTTATGCTAAAAAGCAAACAAACAAAAAATGAAAGATTTGAGTATCACATGGCAAAGGCAATAGGATATGAAGATTCAGGACCTATATTGTGCATTGATAACTACGTAATCCTTGTAATTTTCAGGTTACCAAGAAATTCCACCAGCCTAAAATGTTTACCCACTGCTCTGTTATGGTCCCTGAAATTTCTACTGTTAGTCAAAGGTTCATTTCAATTAAGAAATTACTATTCTTATGCACGTGCCAAGGCTATAAATGCTTTTGGGATAGTTAATATATTGGACAATCTTCAAACATAGCTATCACTCTAGGCAATGAGAGTGGGACAGTGCAGAATTATGATGGTAGACAAACCAGACAAATAGGCCAATAGTATGCAGCACTGATTGGAACAGAATGAGAGGAAATGAGCCCAGAGAAGCCAAAAGTAGAATGAAGGCATCTGTGTAGGGTGCCAGAGCCATCTCGTGCCAGATCATAGAAGCAAACAAATTTCCAGAAGCTTTGAAAGCCAGTTTTTAAGCACAGCCATTACTAAAACTTAAATTATATAACTTAAATATATCACATTAAAAATAAAGTTAATAAACACTCAAAACTCATCAGCTCATAATTACGTTACTGTGTTTTACTATTATCTATGCACTTTTCATTATTTACAAGGAAATACTATATAATGTTGAGCTAAGGAGCATCTCTTCCCAATTCAATGTTTAGTGATGTTATGTTGATAGCTTGAAATTAGCAGTGGCTGGAGTATTTACACCATGCAAATTGGTAAATATTACAAATCAGTGAACTCTTTTTTAATCCCCATAGAGTCCATTGTTAAACACACCATGACAATAAAAGTTTATGAAAGTTATTAGCTTCTCACAGGAGTAATAAAGATTAGCTGGTTGATGTAGAGAAAGACAAAGCTCCCAGGATGAAGCAGTTAATTCCAAAACATTCTAAATTCCTTAACACCAAAGTTATCTGTGGATGATGAATAACAGTTTGTAATTTTTGCTGCCCACCAAGTCATTACTACATTGTTAACAACTTGTCTTCCACAAAAACATTTTCTCAACCAGCTGAACAGAAACTTCTGGAAACATCTGAAGCATCTTTTTTTTTTTTTTGCATGTTTTCCTTCCTCATATTTTCAGTAATTCTTTTAAATTGGTTTGCTATGGATCTCACAGATACCTCTATTTGAGAATATATTTTCCTTAGGTAGACTATTTCATCAGCTGTTCAACACAGAAATGTGGGGAGTCAGAACATTTCAGAGGTACCCACAGCTGGGTTTGAATTTTCTCTCTGTTATTAACAAGATGTGTGACCTCATATGAGTCACTCAACTCTAACACTCAGCTTCATCTATTTTAAACTGGAGCTAATACAACCTACCTGGCAGTGTGAGAATCAAGGTTTCACGGGATGATGTATGTAAAAGTAAAAGCATAAGAATGCCTGGACTATAAAGACATTCAGGAAATGTCGATCCTTGTCACTATCCTTTTCTTTCTTTATCTTTTCCCCTATGATACAGAAACTTTTCAGGGCTATGACTCTTTCAAGGGGTAGAAAACCATAAATTGCTCCAAACCAACCCACTGGTAAAGAGCATATGAATTTCAAAGTCCTGTTTGCACAGGTACAAGCTAAAACTTATCTTTGATTTCACAAAGCCCCAGAGACAGCCTAAAGAAACATTTTGAGAAGAACAAATATTCTAGGGGCACTCTTTTTTCAGTTGAAAGAGAGTTTTGAATGTGATCTAGTCTTTCTTCAATAGCTTGGGGCCTTGGACAGGGAGGAAAGAAGGAAAATTGAGTTCAAGTTTCTATGATCTACTCATCCTGAATTAGCAGCTTTAAAATATTGTGAATATTTACCTTAAAAAAGGTTATATCTTGTCAGCTGGGCACAGTGATTTCTTTGACTGCTATCATGATCTAGCCTCAAGGTTTAAAGTAACAGAGTGGGGTCTATCCCAAGATATACTGGTAAAGGGAAGACTCATTTTCATAGAGCCCAGAATTTGGATGCATCTCTTCTCTCTTTGTTATACATTGGAATGTACATGTTGCTTTCTTAACAAGAGAAATGATAGGAAAGGAGATTCCTTTAATAAATCTAAGAGTTTTCCATGAGGTCTCTATAAGTCTTTGAGGTTTATAAGCTCAAGTGTTATTCTTTCTCCCAAATTTTTAAAATGAACTTTTGTTTTGAACAGTGAGTTACTTGACATGTTCTGTAATTAATGGTGTCTGCAGAAGGAAAAAGGGAAAAAGAAAGGAAGTGTGATGGCAGGGGGAGGGAAAAATTGAAAAGGAAAAAAGAAAAACAGAGACATAAAGAGAGAAAGGAAAAAGGAAGAGTAGGGTTAACAATCAGTCCTTTACACTTTTTAATTGATAAACTGATTATGCATTTTCTAAAACTTACTTATACTCCAACGTTATAATCTCTTTTCTCAAAATTCAGAACATTGCTGCTGTAACTCAAATTTATATATTGTTTTATCATTGCAAAAATGATTCACCAGCCAGAATATGCCAGTGATGACCAACCTTCATCTCTGTGTATAATCCCCAGCCACTTATGTTCAAATATATTGGCTGGACATTTCTTCCTGGATATCCCAAAGTACCTCAGATTAGCAATGAATTTACCACTTCTTTTTAACTTCCTTTGCCTCTGCTCAAATCAGTTTTTTTTCTGGGCTGGTGTGTGTGTGTGTGTGTGTGTGTGTGTGTGTGTGTGTGTGTGTGAGAGAGAGAGAGAGAGAGAGAGAGAGAGGGAGGGAAAGAGATACAGACTGACAGAGAGAAACAGACAGATAGAGACAGAGACAGAGATGCAGAGACAAAAAGAAAGACAGACAAAGAGAGAAATGCCCCAATCCCCACAGTCATCCATGTCAGAACTCTGGAATCATGGCAGACTGTACCTTCTCCCTTTTTCTCTCCTAATTATAAGTCACTGAGATGGGTCTATTCTACTCCCTAAACACGCAAGTCTAATCTCCAGCACACACATGACTGCTTACTCTCATTGTTTTGGTTTAGGCCATCATCATATTTGACTGTTACACTGGAAATAATCAGATTCCCTGCAACAATTCTCTTGCTCCTTAAAAATGCTCCAATTCTCTACATGAGTGATCCTGTTAGAATGCAAACCTGGCTATGCCTCTCTCCTGCTTAAAATCTTCCCTTAATAAGAACAGATTCTGAATGTATTATCACGGCATAAAAAGCTGTTTTTTATCTGGCCACCTGTTTACCACTCCAGCCCAAGATATGTTGTTGAATGAATATTTTAGCTTAGAAATATCAAACTATTTTTAGTTTCTAAATTCTTCTATGTTCTCTCATGCCTCTAAGAGTTTGAATGTGCTAGTTATTGTCTCTACTTGAAAGATGCTTTCCTTTCTCCTCTTTACCTGTTTTACTCTCTTTGTTTCTATAGGCAACTGAAGCATTACCTTTTCCATTATTCCTTTCTTAGCCAACTCCAAATTACATGCTTACTTGCCTGTTTCTGCCATTAGATTGTCAGTTATTTCAACATAGCTATAATTTCTTATATGTAACCTTCTAATGTTTAATAGAAATGTAGATGCCTGGCAAACAATGGATAATCAATGATATATATGTATATAAAGTAAATAAATGAATAAAATATAATATCATTGATATTTCAATTTATTTTTCTGTATCATCCTTTATTACTATTCCATCTACCTGCACTTAAACAATGGTTTTATTTGTAGTTAAAATAAAAATACACTAAATATCAATAGAATTTTCTATCCTATAAATACTTTTGTTATTAATATAGCCAATAGTAATCTCAATTTCTTGGGTTAGGGAAACACAGAGCAAAATGCAACACAAGGTAGGGAGGGAAAAGAAACAGAAGGACATGAGCATTAATTATGCTCCTTAAACTATTAAACAGCTATAGCTTTCAGATGAGACCGTCATTCTCCAGAAAGACTCAGCAGAAGGCAGAACAGCTATTATAAATACCTGATGTGGGAAGGAACTGAGAGCCAGGAGCTGAACTAAACTAAAAGGCTAGTTTGACAAGGAACTAAAGCCTAGTTTGGCTGAATTCTGCTGAGCTCCTCACTAACATTTAAATACATTTATCAGAAGACAGAACTCAGAAGAAATTATATCCTGTTGTTAAAACGCTTATGAAAGAAAACCAGACTTCACCTTCTCCCCAAATAACGTCATTTTTTTTCTTTTTCTCTCAAACTCTAAAATATTTCAAAACATTCTTAATTTTGAATACATAAGATTTTACTAATTCTCAGTAATTATTTTCACAGTCTGTTTGTTATACACAGGCAAATGCAAGAGCTTGCCGGTTGGCAATCTCATGCCAATCAAAAATAGTTTCTGATTCTGGATCTTCTGAATCATTTCAAAATGCTTGCAAAAGACAAAACCTCATTCAAACTTGCTTAAGCAAAAAAAGAAACGTATTGGATACAGGGGCATTTCATGGAATGCAATATCAGAAAGTATATAGTCTGGATTCAGAATGAAGTAAAACAAAGAAATAGTAAATTACAAACCAGAGTAACTCTTTCCATCCCTCTGTGGCCCTGTGGCCTCTCATCTCTGCACTTCTGAAACCTGTGCCATTCCTCCTTGTACCTCTGTATACCAGCTTTCTTTATTTCTAACTGTACAATGGCAGATCCATGTGATCTACCAATCCCAACACGCACTGTGGACTAACTAGGCTTTTATATTTTAATTCTAAATCCCTAGGGGACAAAATCTGGCCCATTTTGTGTTAGGCTTGCCAGATTGAGCAAATAAATGTGTGCCATGTAACATTTCGGACATGCTTATAAATAAAAAATTATACATTGTTTATCTGAAATTCAAATTTAACTAAGTGTCCTGTATTCTACCTGGCAATCCTATGTCAAGTAATCTCTACTGGTCCAATCAGCTGTTGTAGGCATGGGGACAGGCCAAGTGGAGTAAAGGATGGACTTGCACGTCAGCTAGTTAATTGAGTGATAAAAGAATACTCTCAGGGATTTCCCTGGCCGTCCACTGTTAAGACTCCATGCTTCCAACGAAGGAGGCGCAGGTTCAATCACTGGTCAGGGAACTAAGATCCCACATGTGCACGATGGGGACTAAAAAATTTAAAAAAAAAACTCTCAGGAAGGAAGTTGTGATCTTAATATGTACATGAAGAAATCTACTGCATGTAGGATAGAATAAATGAGAGAGAACAGTTTGGTTTTTATGCAGGAGGCAGGAGCCAGAAATTATTATCGTTCAGACAATCAGTAAAAGATGTGCCAGTTGACTAGGACAGAATAAAATAGTTCCAACCAAGTAAAATTTTAAAATAATATATATATTTTAATAATTCATAAGATGGATTGAAAGGAAATGCAATCAGTCTGGTAGGTTTAGAATTCCTTGCATTAACATTACTTGAGTGCCTATGTATAAGCATTTTAAAAGTACATATATTTTTCACTTGGAAAAAACTCCTGAGAGGTTACATTATCATTACATTTTTGCAATTGAGGATACTGAAGCTCAAAGAGGCTAATTACCTACGTAAGACAACCTAGCTAGAAAGCAACAGAAGCAGAATTTGAAGTCAGGGCTGCCTGAATTCAGAGACTTTGCCCTGTACAGCGTTGCTTCTGAATGTTGTTCCTTCATACCCTTAACATCAGCATTATTCCAAGCTGTCACTAAGGATCACTACAGCTCCTCCGTTGGGATCTTAAATCAGCAGCCGCATTTTATATGATGAAAAGCCTAGGGACTACTTCCATATGGAGCACAATTAAGAGTGCTTGGCTTCTGCCCAATATTTTCCCCAGAATTTCTTTCCAATATCCCCATCTGTTTTCTAATCCTAAATGAGTATAACACTGGTTGAGGTACCTTCTATGCTGTTGAGAATAACAACTGATGCATAACCTATGCATACTCATGAGTGGATTATAGCAATGCATGAATGCTCTACATTTGTGCCTTATAGCCAACACCTACTTCCTCTCTTTTTGTTGTTTTTGTATAAAATAAAGGAAGGGGTTAGTAAGCTTAGTCACTAATCAAAGATAATTACACCATTGCCGTTCCCAACATTCATCTGGGCCTCTGTAAGTCAAGCAGGAGTAAACATTTAAGGTACTGTTTTAAGACAGGCCCTATGAAAAGCATAACAGGAGTGCTGCTGGAATCTTTATGTAAAAGCACCCTTCTTGGTCATTTCTCCCTCAAAGTCTCTTTTCAGCAGCCCACTCCATCACCACTTCTATGGCATCTTTTTTCCTCTCATCATTTCTTCATGCAGATTCAAGCTCTTCTTTTACTCGATTTCTCTTTTAGCTGTGAGAGAAATCCCTCCACCAGTTTCAGAGAAACTTCTGACTTCCTTAAATCTAGGCACCAATAAATTTACGTTCGGACCCTGGAGGCTTAACTTCTACGTGGAACAAGTTTACCAAAATGGCCAAACAAAGATGGGTCTCTCTGCAAGGAATTCTCATACCTGTTTCAAAGGGAGTGGAATTTTCTCCCAATAGAGCCTTCAGAGGGAATGCATTCCTCCTGGCACCTTAATTTCAGACTCCTGGCCTCCAGAATTATAAGAGAAAAAATTTCTCTTGTTGTAAGTCACCAAGTTTGTGATTATTTGTTGTAGCAGCCCTAGGAAACTAATTCACATACGGAAGGACAACAGTTAATATAATATTCAGGCTTTTCTCTTCCCCCTCGTTTATTCATCCCTTGGGGAAGAGAGTGAAGTCTGAATGTATATTTAGGAGTAGCGTCTAGGCATGCATGGCATTACCTCTTCCTTCTCCCTTTTTCTTTGGGAGCCAGTTGCTACCAGGAACACTGTCTTTTCATCTGCTCTTCCATGTTCTAAGTTACAGAGTAGAGATGGGCATGTTACATCATTTTCCAGCATAGCCTATGAATGGGCATGTAAATATGCTTATTTATTAAGTCTAGTATTAGGAAGCCAATTGTTGTCACACGCACATACACCTAAGCCACAATCTCCTACTTTAGTATGATTAGTAATAAAGATATTTTTTCTACACCTGTTGATTCAGACTTATTTGTCACTTCAGACTTCATTTCCACTTTAGTCAATTCTAGAATCTCTTGGAATTTATTTCTCTCCTTGACTAACTCAAACTTTTCTACAGCTCCATCTTGAGCTCCACCTCACATGAGATGACTGAGAAGAAAAGAGGATACAGATTTGTTCAATCAGAAGACTATTTTATAGACTCACATGACACCAAAGGAATATGTATGATTTCCGACTTCTTAGTAGCAATAATGGAAATCTAAAGACGATAAAGCCACATATTAAAAATTTAGGCAGAAAATTATTTTCAACCTAGAACCCAAAACCCCAGCCCAAATATCCATCAGGTGTGAGGGTGGAAAAGTCATCTTTCTAGCAGGAGAATGGAGTAGCCAAGGAGTTTATTCCTGGTTGAATGACTACGTTATCCAACAGATGTGATTATAAGGTGATCTAATCCAACAGGAATTGTTGATTGAAATATTTTTACAGAATTATTGGAAGGTGTCAAGATATTTGGCAACAGGTATAAGAACATTAAAAGGTATTAACTCCAGGAAATAATCAAAATATGCTCAAGAAAGGAAAATTGGTTCACCGGTAAAAAATATTTATAAGAATTAAAACATTGAATATTGACTTAACTAAAAATGATGATACAATTATGTTGGATGAATGAGGAAGAGAAGTGAAAGAAGAAAGGTAAAAATATTTTTACCCTTTTATATCATAATACTGTGCCAATCAATGTATGTGATAATTCAAAAGATGAATGTATGTGTGTGTGCGTGTGTGTGTTCACAATTTTAAAAGTAAATAAGAGAAGAGGCAGTCCAAAGAAATAATTGGGAGGAGATTTCCAAAGGCAGGAGTAGGGGAGTAATGAGAACAGCTATATTTGTTATAAGCTTCTGTGTATTATTTCTAAACCATCTGCATGTATTACTTCAAGAACAATAAAAGTTGATTTAAAAATGGAAAAAATAAAAGTCCATGAAATTCATCTTATAAACTTGATTTATTAGTATATATTCATGAAATAAACCTACTAACTATACAGTGAAAACAAAATAAACCTCACCCTGCAGTTATACATTGGTAAGCATTTGTGTACAATTTGGTGATGAGAAACAAATAGGCATGAAATAAAAATTGGAGTCTTGGGCTTCAATATAGGAGTGAATATTAAGTACATATATAAATAAAAATATAAGGAAAAACAAAACTGAACTGAAATATGAGGCAACCACAAAATAAAGATGGAAGATTGGAAATAAAGCCATGGGAGCTTATATTTTCTGGGCAAGAGGAAAAAAATTGATGAATTTTACATTCTTTAAATATAATATGGTGAATTTATATATGTATATTGTAGACAGAAAACTTTATTAGACTTATGTGTATTTTAAGAGCCTTTTGTATGTAAGGAACTGTTACTGTTGCTGGGAACAAAACAAACAAAAATCCCTGCCCTCAGGAACATCACAATCCACACAAGTATTGTTCAAGTACATGTGAAACATTTGCAAAATTTACCACATGTCAGAGCAGAGCCTAATGTTGAGTCTAAAAAGAGGTCTCAAGAAATACAAAAAAATCAATATATTAATGAGTTACCATGACAAAAACGTTATTTAAGTAAAATTAATTTAAAAAGAAAGTCAGAAAAATGTCATTATGTTTGAAAATAAAAATAGTCACATCACTTCAAAGTAATTCATAATTATCAAAACATAATAGAAATTATAAAAAATTTAGATAATTAAAACAATGAGGGGCTCTTTGGTGGGGCTAATGGCGGACTCTGGGAGGGCTCACACCAAGGAATACTTCTCAGAACTTCTGCTGCCAGTCTCCTTGTCCTCATGGTGAGACGTAGCAACTCATCACCTCTGCAGGAGATCCTCCAACACTAGCAGTCATTGTTTATAAAAGAACAATAGAACACAGCAGAAGCAAGAAGAACTACAATCATGCAGCCTGTGGAACAAAGACCACATTCACAGAAAGATAGACAAGATGAAAAGGCAAAGGGCTATGTACCAGATGAAGGAACAAGATAAAACCCCAGAAAAAACAACTAAATGAACTGGAGATAGGCAACTTTCCAGAAAAAGAATTCAGAATAATAATAGTGAAGATGATCCAGGACCTTGGAAAAAGAATGGAGGCAAAGATCGAGAAGATGCAAGAAATGTTTAACAAAGATCTAGAAGAATTAAAGAACAAACAAACAGAGATGAACAATACAACAACTGAAATGAAAAATACACTAGAAGGAATCAATAGCAGAATAACTGAAGCAGAGGAACAGATAACTGACCTGGAAGACAGAATGGTGGCATTCACTGTGGAACAGAATAAAGAAAAAAGAATGAAAAGAAATGAAGACAGCCTAAGAGACATCTGGGACAACATTTAACAGAAAAACATTTGCATTATAGAGGTCCCAGAAGGAGAAGAGAGAGAGAAAGGACCAAAGAAAATATTTGAAGAGATTATAGTTGAAAATTTCCCTAATATGGTAAAGGAAAGAGCCACCCAAGTCCAGGAAGCACAAAGAGTCCCATACAGGATAAACCCAAGGAGAAACACGCCGAGATACATAGTAATCAAATTGGCAAAAATTAAAGACAAAGAAAAATTATTGAAGGCAGCAAGGGAAAAATGACAAATAACATACAAGGGAACTCCCATAAGGTTAACAGCTGATTTCTCAGGAGAAACTCTACAAGCCAGAAAGGAGTGGCATGATATACTTAAAGTGATGAAAGGGAAGAACCTACAACCAAGATTATTCTACCTGGCAAGAATCTCATTCAGATTCGATGGAGAAATCAAACACTTTACAGAGAAGCAAAAGCTAAGGGAATTCAGCACCACCAAACCAGCTCTACAACAAATGCTGAAGGAACTTCTCTAAGTGGGAAACATAGGAGACTACTACAAGCAACTCTATGCCAATGAAATGGACAACCTGGAAGAAATGGACAAATTCTTAGAAAGGTAAAACCTTCCAAGACTGAACCAGGAAGAAATAGAAAATATGAACACACCAATCACAAGTAATGAAATAGAAACTGTGATGAAAAATCTTCCAACAAACAAAAGTCCAGGACCAGATGGCTTTACAGGTGAATTCTATGAAACATTCAGAGAAGAGCTAACACCCATCCTTCTCAAACTCTTGCAAAAAACTGCAGAGGAAGGAAAACTCCCAAAATCACTCTATGAGGCCACCATCACCCTGATACCAAAACCAGACAAAGATACTATAAAAAAAGAAAATTACAGACTAATATCACTGATGAATATAGATGCAAATATCCACAACAAAATACTAGCAAACAGAATCCAACAACACATTAAAAGGATCATATATCATGATCAAGTGGGATTTATCCCAGAGATGCAAGGATTCTTCAATATACACAAATCAATCAATGTGATACACCATGTTAACAAATTGAAGAATAAAAACCATATGATCATCTCAAGAGCTGCAGAAAAAGCTTTTGACAAAATTCAACACCCATTTATGAGAAAAACTCTCCAGAAAGTGGACAAAGAAGGAACCTACCTCAACATAATAAAGGCCGTATATGACAAACCCACAGCAAACATCATTCTCAATGGTGAAAAAGTGAAAGCATTTCCTTTAAGATCAGGAACAAGACAAGGATGTCCATTCTCACCACTATTATTCAACATAGTTTTGGAAGTCCTAGCCACGGCAATCAGAGAAGAAAAAGAAATACAAATTGGATAAGAAGAAGTAAAACTGTCACTGTTTGCAGATGACATGATACTATACATAGAGAATCCTAAAGATGCCACCAGTAAACCCCTAGAGCTAATCAATGAATTTGGTAAAGTTGCAGGTACAAAATTAATGCACAGAAATCTCTTGCATTCCTATACACTAATGATGAAAAATCTGAAAGAGAAGTTAAGGAAACACTCCCATTTACCATTGCAACAAAAAGAATAAAATACCTAGGAATAAACCTACCTAGGGAGACAAAAGACCTGTATGCAGATAACTATAAGACACTGATGAAAGAAATTAAAGATGATACCAACAGATGGAGAGATATACCATGTTCTTGGTTTGGAAGTATCAATATTATGAAAATGACTATACTACCAAAAGCAATCTACAGATTCAATGCAATCCCTATCAAATTACCAATGGCATTTTTTACAGAACTAGAACCAAAAATCTTAAAATTTGTATGGAGACACAAGAGACCCCGAATAGCCAAAGCAGTCTTGAGTGACAAAAACGGAGCTGGAGGAATCAGACTCCCTGACTTCAGACTATACTATAAAGCTACAGTAATCAAGATACTATGGTACTGGCACAAAAACAGAAATATAGATCAATGGAACAGGATAGAAAACCCAGAGATAAACCCACACACCTATGGTCAACTAATCTATGACAAAGAAGGCAAGGATATACAATGGTGAAAAGACCGTCTCTTCAATAGTGGTGCTGGGAAAACTGGACAGCTATATGTAAAAGAATGAAATTAGAACACTCCCTAACACCATATACAAAAATAAACTCAAAATGGATTAGAGACCTAAATGTAAGACTGGGCACTCTAAAAGTCTTAGAGGAAAACATAGGAAGAACACTCTTTGACATAAATCACAGCAAGATCCTTTTTGACCCACCTCCTAGAGTAATGGTAATAAAAACAAAAATAAACTAATGGGACCGACTGAAACTTAAAACCTTTTGCACAGCAAAGGAAACCATAAACAATACGAAAAGACAACCCTCAGAATGGGAGAAAATATTTGCAAATGAAGCAACTGACAAAGGATTAATCTCCAAAATATATAAACAGCTCATGCAGCTCAGTATTAAAAAGACAAACAAGCCAATCCAAAAATGGGCAGAAGACCTAAATAGACATTTCTCCAAGAAAGACACATAGATGACCAAGAAGCACATGAAAAGCTTGCTCAACATCACTAATTATTAGAGAAATGCAAATCAAAACTACAATGAGGTATCACATCACACCAGTTAGAACGGGCATCATCAGAAAATCTACAAAAAACAGATGCTGAAGAGGGTGTGGAGGAAAGGGAACCCTCTTGCACTGTTGGTGGGAATGTAAATTGATA
This sequence comes from Pseudorca crassidens, assembly GCF_039906515.1. Classification (NCBI taxonomy): domain Eukaryota; kingdom Metazoa; phylum Chordata; class Mammalia; order Artiodactyla; family Delphinidae; genus Pseudorca; species Pseudorca crassidens. Next base: position 34,816,473 of record NC_090304.1, on the reverse strand, counting down.
CAGACACTATGGAGAACAGTATGGAGGTTCCTTAAAGAACTAAAAATAGAATTACCATATGACCCAGCAATCCCACTACTGGTCATATACCCAGAGAAAACCATAATTCAAAAATACACATGAACCTCAATGTTCATTGCAGCACTATTTAAAATAGCCAGGTTATGGAAGCAACCTAAATGCCCATCGACAGATGAATGGATAAAGAAGATGTGATACGTATATACAATGGAATATTACTCAGCCATTAAAAGGAAAGAAATTGGGTCATTTGTAGAGACGTGGATGCATCTAGAGACTGTCATACAGAATGAAGTAAGTCAGAAAGAGAAATACAAATATCATATATTAACGCATATATGTGGAACCTAGAAAATGGTACAGATGAACTGGTTTGCAGAGCAGAAACTGAGACACAGAAGTAGAGAAAAAACGTATGGATACCAAGGGGGGAAAGCGGCAGGGGGTGAGGGGGGTGATAAATTGGGAGATTGGGATTGACAAGTATACAGCAATATGTATAAAATGGATGACTAATGCGAAAAATAAATAAAAATAAACATTAAAAAAAATGCATGATATTTAAAAACTTTGGTATGTAAGCAAAGCCATCTTTACAGGAGAAATACATAGCCCTAAATTCATATTTAAAAAATAAAGTTGTTAAGCTATAAAATTTAAAAAGAACAGCACACTCAATTCAAAGAAGGAGCAGGAGGTAAATAATAAATTCAAAAGTAAAATTTCACAAAACAGAAAACAAAGAAGCTCTGTAGATGAAGGTGATACAGTCAAATATCATATAAGTTCTTTGGAAAAATACTGATGAAGTTGGCAAAATCAATTCAAGTATAATGAGTAAATGTATAAATTAATAATATTAGGAATGTAATTTCATACATGGTTGAGGTTTTTTCAATCTTTCAAAGAATAATATGTACAACTTAATGCAAAAAATTATAATTGTGATACAGTGGTTATTTCTTAGAAAAATATGAATTACGAAAATGGACTTATGATGAATGAAAAACTAAATGAATCAGAAACTCCAGACTGGTTCAACTTTAGCTAGCTCTACAGTCAAAGATCACAATATATTTTTATCCAGTCTTCATTTGAATTCAACTTCATATTTAGGAAAGTAGCTATTTATATTTAAAAACCTGGATCAAAGATCTTCTCTCCAGGGAGACTCCCCTAATTGCAGGGGATGGGGTTATTTTTATAATGAAGGCTGGTGCCAACAAATACAAGCAGTTTGACTTTACGCAAGTTACTTACTTTTGTTAAATTTACTTACTTTCAGTAACTCGTTTCATGAAATTGTTGTACAGATTATGAGATTAACTTAAGTAAAGCATTTAGCCCTGATTCACAGTTGAAGTGCATCAATTCATAACTCTTATTATTGCATCTGATGGGGGATTAATTGGTGTCTATTAATATTCCCTCCTCTGTGCTCTCATTGCACAATGTCCATTTTGCATTTAATACAGTTAATTACATTTTATTTCTTTCTATGTCTGCCTTTCCCACTATATTAGGAGTTCCAAGGCAAGGCAGAAACTTACTCATTTTTAATTCCTTGAGTCTAGCAATGGACATTCAGTAATTGTTAAATTGATTACTAAATGAATAAAATAAACAATCAGTCAATCATTCCATCCATCAGTGTATATATCTACTGGGTATGAAATCCTGCATCATTTGGCCTTGCTTTATTAATAAAAACATGAGTATACTAATATTTGTGAGGTTTTAAGTGAAAACCTATTTGATGAATACTTCTAGTTCTTGTAAAAACAGTCTTTCATATTTAAGCCAAATTTAAATTTGAATGATCTATTTGAGAGAATACATATATGTATACACATATATATATTTATATAGTTTAACACATATGTAAGTACATTTATAACTTTATATATAATTATATATACAAATATGTTTTGTATAAACAAATATAAAATATATAACATACGAACATAAAATCAGTTTTGTATAAACAAATATATATAAATGAGCATATTTATATGCTGTATATGTAAAAACTAGGTAACATGTAAATATATATATATTTGGAGAATAGATAGATAGATACATTATTTTTATATCTTGCCTACATCAGAAGATTTGAAGTGATGAATAAGAAAATGCAGACATTGACCGGTACCACTAAAAAGAATTATATAGTGATGAAGTCAGGATTCTCGTTGTTTCTGAAACATAGACTGACTTGAGTTTTACTAAAAATTTACCTTTGAGCTTCCTGGTAACCAAGACAAAAGGATAATATATTTCTTTGTGTCTGACAGTAAGAAGTCCCTATGTTTGGCTGGCTGTAAACAGAGTCATAGAGTTAAAATCAAAGAGTATATTTATGAATCTTAGGGTAAGATATATTAAATACTAAGTTAAAAATTGTCTTCAGTAGCCAAGATACAAAAGGAGACCAGAGAATGATTTTAAAAGAGTTTTTTTGCTTTAAGTTATATAAACTATTCCATTGAAAAACTAGTCAAGAAGTCCAGCTTTAGTGACAAGACTAAAACAATGCAAAATTTAGCACATTCATTTGTAATAAACTTGTAAAATGTTTGAAATCTTTGTAGAATAATTTGATAATCTTTCCGCACTTTTTTTTAACAATTGTAACCCAGGTTTTCTAGCTCACGATGGCAGACTGGCTCAGAATCTCCCTGTAAATGATATCATCATTGAAATCCTGGTTTCTCTAACATTTAAGATTTAAGCAGTTTTGTAAGAAGCTCAGTACATCCTAGTCACCCAGCTTGATGTGGTTAGAAGGATTTTACTGTGCTGTTTGAACGTGTTGCCTTTTTCTTTCTGCAAATTATGCTAATATTTTTGGCAGTTCTTACAGCTTCACTAAACAACCCAAATAAAGGAGTTTCCAAGGAGTGAGTGACCAAGACTTAATTTGGTCTTGGTCATACTGTCTCATGCTTGCTAAGGTTGTACTTCCTAGAGGCCAATGAAATGGAAGCAGAGTAGCACCAGAACTCCAAGGTGCTCAAAGTCATAATCACTAAAGTCTGTTATATATTTATAGCATACAATATTAATAATTATATTTATAATAGTAGGTGCTGTTGATGCCCACCTACGTCTCCTTTCCTACTCCAGTGCACCCAACCTCCAGCAGTTAATGACTCACAGCTGCGCTTGAGGCCAACAGGAACTGCCTCATATAGAAATAGCCCAGAGGTTAAGCTGTCCCATGGGAGTGGCATTTAGTAATTGAATGATTCATGTGAGGGTAAAAAGCTCAACCCCTTAACCTCAGTGTGGGATCTACCTCTGCGGTACTGTTCATGCTCCAGTTTTCTCTGATGGGGGCTGACAGAAGCTAAATTTCAGTACAGCCCCCATTTTGCTCATCTTCTCTCACCTTGACTTTCTTAAAGTTTTCTCCTAAAAGCACCTGCTTGCACAAAAGAATCATTTGCAACAGAATGCCTATCTCAGGCTCTCTAGGAAATATAACCTAAGACGTATCTTGTATGAATTAGTCTGTGGGCAGTCTGATTTGACTGAGTCCAGTCTGGCCACCAAAGAGATTTTTTAGAATTCATGTTTTAATGCCTCCTCTTTCTGAACCATATAGCACTAATGATTACCATTAATTTCATTGTATTCCCCTTTTTCCTATAGCATATCAGAAGGGCAACATTGGTAGTATACAGGTAGATGTTTAACTATCTGAGGGTTGCTTTCAGTATTGCAATCACTCTGGCCCTACCAAGGGACTACTGGGCCTCTTAGCCTGGTGTTACCCTAGTATGTTCAAGAGACTGTACACTGAGGAACAGAAACTTGATGCTCTCGGTATTTTTTTTTTGAATTTTAATAATGAATTTAATAATCTAAACTAACTGACCACATACCAGACCACCAAAAAACTAAATTCCCCAAAGAAACAACTGTATAAGTCTCTTTTCCAGAATATAATAAAACACAAACTGATAGCTATCAAAAACTTAATTAAAACCACCCAGTCATTTGGAATAAAAATGTAATCTCCTAAGTAAAGAAGGAATCAAATGGAAAAGCAAAAATTACCATTATAGACAAAGTAGAAAATAATTAAAATTTAGAACTCTACTTCTTAGAACTTATTATATACATTTGAAACTTTACTCAGAGTAAAATTCATAACCTTAAAAATGATTTTATTATTATTATTATAAGCCCTGATTTTTAGTTTTTTTTATTAAAAAAATTTTTTTAAATGTCATTATAGGAGTGTAATTGCTTTACAGTAGTGTGTTAGCTTCTGCTTTATAACTAAGTGAACCAGCTATACATATACATATATCCCCATATCTCCTCCCTCTTGCGTCTCCCTCCCACCCTCCCTATCCCACCCCTCTAGGTGGTCACAAAGCACCAAGCTGATCTCCCTGTGCTATGCGGCTGCTTCCCACTACCTATCTATTTTACATTTGGTAGTGTATATATGTCCATGCCACTCTCTCACTTCGTCCCAACATACCCTTCCCCTTCCCTGTGTCCTCAAGTCCATTCTCTGCGTCTTTATTCCTGTCCTGCCCCTAGGTCCTTCAGAACCATTTTTTTTTTTTTTTTTAGGTTCCAGATATATGTGTGAGTATACGGTATATGTTTTTCTCTTTCTGACTTGCTTCACTCTGTATGACAGACTCTAAGTCCATCCACCTCACCACAAATACATCAATTTCGTTTCTTTTTATGGCTGAGTAACATTCCATTCTATATATGTGCCACATCTTCTTTATCCATTCTTCTGTTGATGGACACTTAGGTTGTTTCCATGTCCTGGCTATTGTAAATAGAGCTGCAATGAACATTGTTGTATATGACAATTTTTGAATTATGGTTTTCTCAGGGTATATGCCTAGTAGTGGGATTGCTGGGTTGTATGGTAGTTCTATTTTTAGTTTTTTAAGGAACCTCCATACTGTTCTCCATAGTGGCTGCATCAATGTACATTCCTACCAACAGTGCAAGAGGTTTCCCTTTTCTCCACACCCACTCCAGCATTTATTGTTTGTAGATTTTTTGATGATGGTCATTCTGACTGGTGTGAGGTGATACCTCATTGTAGTTTTGATTTGCATTTATCTAATAATTAGTGATGTTGAGCATTCTTTCACGTGTTTGTTGGCAATCCATATATCTTCTTTGGAGAAATGTCTATTTAGGTCTTCTGCCCATTTTTGGATTGAGTTGTTTGCTTTTTTCATATTGAGCTGCATGAGCTGCTTGTTAATTTTGGAGATTAATCCTTTGTCAGTTGCTTCATTTGCAAATATTTTCTCCCCTTCTGAGGGTTGCCTTTTTGTCTTGTTTAAGGTTTCCTTTGTTGTGCAAAAGCTTTGAAGTTTCATTAGGTCTCATTAGTTTATTTTTGTTTTTATTACCATTTCTCTAGGAGGTGGGTCAAAAAGGATCTTGCTGTGATTTATGTCATACAGTGTTCCGCCTGTGTTTTCCTCTAAGAGTTTTATAGTGTCTGGCCTTACATTTAGGTCTTTAATCCATTTTGAGTTTATTTTTGTGAATGGTGTTACGGAGTGTTCTAACTTCATTCTTTTAAATATAGCTGTTCAGTTTTCCCAGCACCAATTATTGAAGAGGCTGTCTTTTCTCCATTGTATATTATTGCCTCCTTTGTCAAAAATAAGATGACCATACGTACGAGGGTTTATCTCTGGACTTTCTATCCTGTGTCATCAATCTCTATTTCTGTTTTTGTGCCAGTACCATTCTGTCTTGATTACTGTAGCTTTGTAGTATACTCTACAGTCTGGGAGCCTGATTATTTCCAGCTCCGTTTTCCTTTCTCAAGACTGGGGGGCTATTCGGGGTCTTTTTTGTTTCCATACAAATTGTGAAATCTTTCGTTCCAGTTCTGTAAAAAATGCCATTGGTAGTTTGGTAGGGATTGCATTGAATCTGTAGATTGCTTTCGGTAGTATAATCATTTTTACAATGTTGATTCTTCCAATCCAAGATCATGGTATATGTCTCCATCTGTTTGTATCATCTTTAATTTCTTTCATCAGTGTCTTATAGTTTTCTGCATACAGATCTTTGTCTCCTTAGTTAGCTTTATCCCTAGGTATTCTATTCTTTTTGTTGCATGTTTCCTTAATTTCTTTTTCAGATTGTTCATCATTAGTGTATAGGTATGTAAGAGATTTCTGTGCATTAATTTGGTATCCTGCTACTTTACCAAATTCATTGATTAGCTCTTGTACTGTTCTGGTAGCATCTTTAGGATACTCTGTGTATAGTAACACGTCATCTGCAAACAGTGACAGCTTTACGTCTTCTTTTCTGATTTGGATTCCTTTTATTTCTTTTTCTTCTTTGATTGCTGTGGCTAAAACTTTCAATACTGCGTTGTATAATAGTGGTGCAAGTGGGCAACCTTGTCTTATTCCTGATGTTAGTGGAAATGGTTTCAGCTTTTCACCACTGACAACGATTTTCGCCATGGGTTTGTCATATATGGCCTTTATTATGTTGAGGTAAGTTCCCTCTATGCCTACTTTCTGGAGGGTTTTTATCATAAATGGGTGTTGAATTTTGCCAAAAGCTTTTTCTGCATATATTGAGATGATAATATATTTTTGTTGTTGTTTTTTTTGGTTTTTTTTTGCGGTACCCAGGCCTCTCACTGTTGTGGCCTCTCCCGTTGTGGAGCACAGGCTCTGGACACACAGGCTCAGCAGCCATGGCTCACGGGCCCAGACACTCTGCAGCATGTGGGATCTTCCCAGACCGGGGCACGAACCCATATCCCCTGCATCGGCAGGCGGACTCTCAACCACTGTGCCACCAGGGAAGCCCGAGCATATGGTTTTTATTCTTCAAATTGTTAATATGGTGTATCACATTGATTAATTTGCATATAATGAAGAATCTTTGCATCCCTGAGATAAATCCCACTTGATCATGGTGTATGATCCTTTTAATGTGCTGTTGGATTCTGTGGGCTAGTATTATGTTGAGGATTTTGCATCTATGTTCATCAGTGACACTGGCCTGTAGTTTTCGTTCTTTGTGACATCTTTGTTGGGTTTTGGTATCAGGGTGATGTTGGTCTTGTATATGAGTTTGGGAGTTTTCCTCCCTCTGCTATATTTTGGAAGAGTTTGAGAAGGGCAGGTGTTAGCTCCTCTCTAAATATTTGACAGAATTTGCCTGTGAAGCCATCTGGTCCTGGGCTTTTGTTGTTTGGAAGATTTTTAATCACAGTCTCAATTTCAGTGTTTATGATTGGTCTGTTTATATTTTCTATCTTTTCCTGGTTCAGTCTCAGAAGGTTGTGCTTTTCTGAGAATCTCTCCATTTCTTCTAGGTTGTTCATTTGTTTGCATATAGTTGCTTGTAGTAATCTCTCATGATCCTTTGTATTTTTGCAGTGTCAGTTGTTACTTCTTATTCATTTCTAATTCTATTGATTTGAGTCTTTGCCCTTTCTTTCTTGATGAATCTGGCTAATGGCTTATCAATTTTGTTTATCTTCTCCAAGAACCAGCTTTTAGCTTTATTGTTATTTGCTGTCATTTCCTTCATTTCTTTTTCATTTATTTCTGATCTGACTTTTATTATTTCTTTCCTTCCGCTAACTTGGGGTTTTTTTGTTCTTCTTTCTCTAATTGCTTTAGGTGTAAGGTTAGGTTGTTTATTTGAGATGTTTCTTGTTTCTTGAGGTAGGACTGTACTGCTATAAACTTCCGTCTTAGAACTGCTTTTGCTGCATCCCATGGGTTTGGGGTCGTCGTGTTTTCATTGTTGTTTGTTTCTAGGTACTTTTTGATTTCCTCTTTGATTTCTTCAGTGTTCTCTTGGTTATTAAGTAGTGTATTGTTTAGCCTCCATGTGTTTGTATTTTTTACAGACTTTTTCCTGTAATTGATACCTAGTCTCATAGCATTGTTGCCGGAAAAGATACTTGACACGATTTCAATATTCTTAAATTTACCAAGGCTTGATTTGTGACCCAGGATATGATTTACCCTGGAGAATGTTCCATGGCACTTGAGAGAAAGTGTATTCTGTTGTTTTTGGATGGAATTTCCTATAAATAGCAATTAAATCCATCTTATTTAATGTATCATTTAATACTTGTGTTTCCTTAATTATTTTCATTTTGGATGATCTGTCCATTGGTGAAAGTGGGGTGTGAAATCCCCTACTATGATTGTGTTACTGTCAATTTCCCCTTTTATGGTTGTTAGCATTTGCCTTATGTATTGAGGTGCTCTTATGTTGGTTGTATAAATATTTATAATTGTTATATGTTCTTCTTGGATTGATCCCTTGATCATTATGTAGTGTCCTTCTTTGCCTCTTGTAATAGTCTTTATTTTAAAGTCTATTTTGTCTGATATGAGAATTGCTACTCCAGCTTTCTTTTGATTTCCATTTGCACAGAATATCTTTTTCCATCCCCTCACTTTCAGTCTGTATTTGTCTCTAGGTCTGAAGTGGTTCTTTTGTAGACAGCATATATACGGGTTTTATTTTTGTATCCATTCAGCCAGTCTATGTCTTTTGATTGGAGCATTTAATCCATTTACATTTAAGGTAATTATTGATATGTATGTTCCTATTCCCATTTTCTTTATTTTTTTGGGTTTCTTATTGTAGGTCTTTTCCTTCTCTTGTGTTTCCTGCCTGGAGAAGTTCATTTAGTATTTATTGTAAAGCTGGTTTGGCAAGCTGAATTCCTTACCTTTTGCTTGTCTAAAGGTTTTTATTTCTCCATCAAATCCGAATGAGATCTTTGCTGGGTAGGGTAATGTTGGTTGCAGGTTTTTCCCTTTCATCATTTTCAATATGTCCTGCCAGTCCCTTCTGGCTTGCAGAGTTTCTGTTGAAAGATCAGCTGTTAAACTTATGGGAATTCCTTTGTATGTTATTTGTTGTTTTTCCCTTGCTGCTTTAATACTTTTTCTTTGTATTTAATTTTTGATAGTTTGAGTAATATGTGTCTTGGCAATGTTTCTCCTTGGATTTATCCTGTATGGGAGTCTCTGAGCTTCCTGGACTTGATTAACTATTTCCTTTCCATATTTGGGAAGTTTTCAACTATAATCTCTTCCAATATTTTCTCAGTATCTTTTTCTTTCTCTTCTTCTTCTGGGGACCCAATAATTCGAATGTTGTTGTGCTTAATGTTGTCCCAGATGTCTCTGATACTCTTCTCAATTCTTTTCCTTCTTTTTTCTTTATTCTGCTCTGCGGTAGTTATTTCCACTATTTAATCTTACAGGTCACTTATCCATTCTTCTGTCTCAGTTATTCTGCTATTGATTCCTCTAGAGAATTTTTAATTTCATTTATTGTGTTGTTCATCATTGTTTGTTTGCTCTTTAGTTTTTCTAGGTCCTTGTTAAACATTTCTTGTATTTCCTCCGTTTTATTTTCAACATTTTGGATCATCTTTACTACGATTACTCTGAATTCTTTTTCACGTAGACTGCCTATTTCCTCCTCATTTGTTTGGTCTGTGGGTTTTTACCTTGCTCCTTCATCTGCTGTGTGTTTCTCTGTCTTCCCATCTTGCTTAACTTCCAGTGTTTGGGGTCTGCTTTTCACAAGTTGCAGGTTCATAGTTCCCGTTGTTTTTGGTGTCTGCCCCCAGTGGCTAAGTTTTGTTCAGTGGGTGTGTAGGCTCTTTGGCAGAGGGGACTAACACCTGTGTTCTGGTGGATGAGGATGTATCTTGTCTTTCTGGTGGGCAGGACCACGTCCAGTGGTGTGTTTTGGGCTGTCTGTGACCTTATTATGATTTTAGGCAGCCTCTCTGCTAATTGGTGGGGTTGTATTCCTGTCTTGCTAGTTGTTTGGCATAAGGTGTCTGGCAATGTAGGTTGCTGGTTGTTGAGTGGAGCTGGGTCTTAATGTTGAGATGGAGATCTCTGGGAGAGCTTTCACTGTTTGATAATATGTGGAGCCAGGAGGTCTCTGGTGGACCAATGTCCTGAACTTGGCTCTCTCACCTCAGAGGCACAGGCCTGACACCTGGCCGGAGCACCAAGACCCTGTCAGCCACACAGCTCAGAAGAAAAGGGAGAAAAAAAGAAAGAATGAAAAAAAAAATAAAATAAAGTTATTAAATAAAAAATAATTATTAAAAATAAAAAGAAGTTAAAAAGTAATAGAAAAAGAAAGGAAGCAAGAAAGAAACAAGAGAGCAACCAAACCAGAAAATAAATCCACCAATGATAACAAGTGCTAAAAACTATACTATGAAAAAAACCAACAAACAGACGAAACAAAATGGATAGACAGAACCCTATTACAAATGGTAAAAGCAAAGCTATACAAAGTCACACACAGAAGCATATACATACACACTCACAAAAAGAGAAAAAGGAAAAAGATATATATATCCTGCTCCCGAATGCCACCGCCTCAATTTTGAGATGATTTGTTGTCTATTCAGGTATTCCATAGATGCAGGGTACATCAAGTTGATTTTAGAGATTTAATCCACTGCTCCTGAGGCTACTAGGAGAGATTTCCCTTTCTCTTCTTTTATCGCACAGCTCCTGGGATTCAGCTTTGGATTTGGACTCGCCTCTTTGGGTAGGTCGCCTGAGGGCATCTGTTCTTCACTCAGACAGGACAGGGTTAAAGGAGCAGCTGATTAGGGGGCTCTGGCTCACTCAGGCCGGGGGGAGGGAGGGGTACGGAATGTGGGGTGAGCCTGTGGCTGCAAGGCTGGCGTGACATTGCACCAGCCTGAGGCATACCGTGTGTTCTCCTGGGGAAGTTGTCCCTGGATCCCGGGACCCTGGCAGTGGCGGGCTGCACAGGCTCCTGAGTGGGGAGGTGTGGATAGTGACCTGTGCTTGCACACAGGCTTCTTGGTGGCTGTAGCAGCAGCCTTAGCATTTCATGCCCATCTCTGGTGTCCGCGCTGTTAGCCCCAGCTCACACCGGTCTCTGGAACACAGTAGGCGGTGCTCTGAATCCCCTCTCCTCGTGCCCTGAAACAATGGTCCCTTGCCTCTTAGTCAGGTCCAGACTATTTCCCAGACTCCCTCCCGGCTAGCTGTGGCATACTAGCCCCCTTCAGGCTGTGTTCACGCAGCCAACCCCAGTTCTCTCCCCGGGATCTGACCTCTGAAGCCTGAGCTTCAGCTCTCAGCCCCCACTGGTTCCAGCGGGTGAGCAGACAAGCCTCTCGGGCTGGTAGGTGCTGGTCAGCACTGATCCTCTGTGCGGAAATCTCTCCACTTTGTCCTCTGCACCTCTGTTGCTGTGCTCTCCTCTGTGGCTCTGAAGCTTCCCCCACCATCATCCCTGTCTCTGCCAGTGAAGGGGCTTCCTAGTGTGTGGAAACATTTCCTCCTTCACAGCTCCCTCCCAGTGGTGCAGGTCCCATCCTTATTCTTTTGTCTCTGTTGTTTCTTTTTTCTTTTGCCCTCCCCAGGTACGTGGGGAGTTTCTTGCCTTTTGGGAGGTCTGAGTTCTTCTGCCAGCATTCAGTAGGTGTTCTGTAGGAGTTGTTCCACGTGTAGGTATATTTCTGATGTATTTGTGGGGAGGAAGGTGATCTCCACCTCTTACTCTTCCCCCATCTTGAAGGTCTCCCCCCTTGATATTTTTTTAATATACAAAGAGCTTATGCTTAAAAAAGGGAATTTACATTTAAAGCTGTATTTGCCTAAGCAGAACACTGTTTTTATCTTAGATTATATGTTTACTTGGAGTGAGTTGAGTGCCTCATAATTTCGATGAACTAGCCCTCCTCTCCCTGTTCATCCTTTGGTGTATGACAAAATTAATTCTCTTTGTATTAAAACTCAAATATTCTATATTGTTTATTATTTTATTCAAACAACCCACCTCAAACCGCTTTCTATTTTAGTATCTCATCTCCTGTTTACTCCAAGTTGAGTCAGGTAACACCCTCTGGAGAGGACAGCCCACGTCCAAGACCAACCTGAGCATCTTTTCTTCCTTTTGGGGTGAGTTTCTTCCCCATTCTAAATGTTGTATGTGTAATTAAGAAGAGCCCACATCCTTTGCTTATTTGACCCTCCGTCATTGAAGCCAGTCATCTGCCCAGTTCTTTCTGGACACTGTTTCACACAGAGAGCACATCAAGCTTCCATGCCTGCAAAATAACTGTGTCCTCAGTTCCCCGGAAATCCATTCTAATGGTCCTGTATTGTCAGAGCCGGCAGGCACAAAAAAACTCCCATTGAGCATTTTCTACACAAAACAACCCTCTTTTCCATTCTCAGCCTGAATCAGGTATACGTCTCCTATGCTTTCTAATCCTTTACAGCTCCTGTCATTTTGGTCCTAAGGGATTTGAGTGAATAATTCTCTCCTCTTAAATGAGACTGCCTTATGACAGGAAACATATCTTAGTCATATTTATATTCTCAACACTTAACAGAGTTGGTCCTCAGCAGATGATTCATGTATAAATGGATGGACATTTGAATGAATGAATGCATGAATGGACTTGACCTTCTATTCACAAAGAGTTAAAAACATAATTGATGGTTGCCTCTTCCAAATCATAACCTATTTCGAAATGAGAATTTCCAAGTGAGTTGCTACTTTTTTTTCTAGCATGAAAATCTCAGCTCTTTATGTAAAGAACCCAATAGGATTGGCAACTTATTCCCATTAAATGCACACACTCCTGGCAAGGCTGTTAGCCTTTACCCTGGTAAGTGAAGTTAGGAGGGAGAAACACTAAGTTGAGGAATGGGAAAGCAGAAGTAAATTATTGTGTAATCATCATAAATTACTGCAGCTCTGGGATTTGGAAATTAATGGTGGCGGGGGGAGCTGGGGGTTTAAACATGAACTGCATCCATTAGTGCAGTGCAGGCTTTTTATTGCCTTTTCCACCCATCTTCTGAGAATGCTTATTATTCGGGGACATCATAATTAGATTCCACTGAAAATGATGAGAAATAAAAAGGGGTTTCAGAAATCGGAGCAGCATCCTCTGCATTTGACTGTTTATATTATTTTTCTATGGGTGCTGCTTTTTCAGTATTATTTACATAATTTTTACTGTGACATCAGATTCTGTTGCATTTGGGCTCTTGATGTAAGCCAAAAGGGTTGGTGAAGCAGTCTATTACTCTTGACATTTCAGACCAATAATAAATTTGCTGGAGAAAATCTAAAACATTGGAACAAAGATACGCTTTGTTGTTCACAAATTGAAATATGATGTAAGTGGTTTCTGCTGAAATCAAGGTAAAAGCCCAAAAGAGGAGCTTCTAATAGTCGCAATGTTTCTGAAGACAGATTTGAAAGTCAACTGGGAGCTGGGAAAATGGAGCTCTCCATTCTTATGACACAGTCAACATTTTTTGTCCCACCTTTATCGTTCACTTCTTGTATTTTTAAATTTATGAACATGTCTGTCCTATCCACTAACTTGTTAGCTCCTTGAAGGGCAGAAGTCAAGCCTATTTCGCACGTATATACATCTTGGACGTCTTGGTTTATTAGCTGTATAAGAGGTGCATCATGTTCTAATTAAAAATGTACAATGTACATATAAATGCTCAGTTATTGTACCTTTGCACCTATTCAGGCCTTTAAACATGAAGCTCAATATAGCACATCTGCCCTTCTTTTGTCTTAAGCTTTGTATTGATTTTCTATTGCTGAATAACAAATTACCACGAACTTAGTGGCTTAAAACAACACAAAATTATTATCTCACAGTTTCTGTGGCCCAGGCATCTGTCATGGTATCAATTCATTGGATGTTTCATGAGGGCATCCTCTTTAGTAACTAATCTAGTTTTTGTGCCCATCTATCACTGACTTGAGCTCCTGAACATATTAGATCCAGGAATTTCTTTTGACTGATGCTTCATGGTCAGAAATGCAAGCCAAATTTCAATTCAATTAATAGTTTTAAAAATAGATAAAAAGAACAATAATTTACATTTTTTAGCAATTATTTTCTTCCAGATTCTGTGCAAGCATTTTATATACAATATGCCTTTTGCAAGATGAGGAAACTAGGAAGAAAGAAGTTTCATTATTTATCTACATCAAACAGCTAGAAGTTATTAGAGTCCATATTTAAGTCTGAGGCTCTCTGAAACCGAACTTCTACTCTAGTGTCATTCTTTATCTCTTGTGATTTTTCCGTCTTGCTGAATATCAAAAGACCTATTCCGTCCTTTTGCATAGTCATTCCTCAGACTTTCAGTTATGCAATCAGATTAACTCCTGGTTAACTTGATAAATTAAAGTTGGATGCACTGAGTTATACTCACCAGACTTTTCAGTTGTGAATAGTACTAGTTATTTGGTAAGCTTAAAATATTTAAACTTGTCATTAATATTTTATGCATAAGTATATTGAAATACTTAGAACCTGAAATTAGCTAATAAATTGTTTTTAATTTGACATTGAAAATGTATAGCATTTATTTTTTCTTTTTATATGATAAAGTAAATACATGAAGATGATTATTACATATATATGTGTGTATACACATATATAATCACCATCACCATCATCACTAGCAAATATAAGTTCTACTCTGTGTCAGATAGGGTGCTAGCTTTTACATAAATTGTCTGATTGCAACTTTATAAAAATTTTCAAAATAAATATTAATGAAGCTCATTTTGTTGATGAAGAAACTGAGACCCATAAGGGTTAAATAATTTGCTGAAAGTCCTATCACTAGTACATGTTAGTGCTAGAATTTGAACATTTTCTACTTCTTTCATGTATGTCATCTTCACAAATAACATACCTTAGTGATCTGGTGGGCAGGGCCCATGCTTTTCAATTTTTCCATATTTTTCCCAGTGCTTAGCCTGGTTTGTAAATCTTAGGTGACCAAGAAATATTTTCTGATTGAAGCTAAGAAACTGAAACTTCATAGAAATTAATCCTGAAGAGAAAGAAAATTAGAGGAGACTACAGAATGTTCATATCATTTATTTACACAAAGTGTGCCTTGAAAAAATTTGGAAAATTCATCCCTGCAAAGATCATAAACATTATATTGGCAATATCAACTACTGGTGTTGTCTTGAGGAATGAAAATTAAAATTTGCATTTGGAAAACTCTTTAAAATGTTGACATATTTTCACAACTGTCTTCAATCAAGGAATGGTTTTCAATAATAAAGTTATAGGTGCACCTCCCTACAATATTATGCTAATGAACAGGAAGGACTGATCACCTTAAACTGAAAAACTTTAATAGAAATACACTAGTTCAGAAAATCTCAGCCAGCAACAGGGTATAGTTCATCTAGTTGCTGTAACATTTTGTAAAGAATGGATTTGGAGGTCCTCCTGCTTAGCTAAGTAAGCATATTTGGGTGTGGTGAGCTGTTTCAAGCAAGTCATTTCAACTATGCAAGAGTATAAACTACTTTAGAATTACATTGTAAACAGCATTTTCAATCTTGTATTGCAATTATACCTTGAATGTATAATCAAATCAGAATATAGAAATCCCAAAGACTTCTGGCAGGAATAAAAAAGGGACCTGATTCTCTAAACAAGGGCACAATTTCCCAGCAGCTGGCTTGGCTTCCCCAGCAGCCACTCAGTTAAATTCCTGCTGCACAGGCATTTCACAGACTTCAGTTGTGAGCAACCCATTCATGGAAAAACCCTGGCACTAAATTTGTCCGCTAGTTATGCCCTCTTTTCTCTCTGTTAGAATTAACTCTTCATGCAGAGTAGTGAAGCATGGGAGGCAGCAGTGATGATGGGGCAAAAAGCATGGGTATTAGAATTGATTAGTCTGTGTTTAAGTCAGAGGTTTGGCACCTGAAGATCTCAGGCAAAATGACTAAACATCTGTGGGTTTAGCCTTCCCCTATGTACAATGGGGATAATATTACCAGCTACTTCTTAAAATTATTGTAAATATGAAAAGATATAATATGTGGAAAGATCTTATCTCCATGCTTGGAAGCATAATTCCTCAACAAATATTAATTTTTCTTAGAGTTGACTTTCCGAATGGTGGTGTGAGGAGCTCACCAAAGAAGTGATAATAACTGGTGAAAAATATTTTTTTTAAATTAAAACCTCTGGAAATAGTCCTAAAGACATACAGAAGATGAAAAAACACTTATCCAAGTAAGACTATTAAATCAAGGTAAAAACAGTGAGAGACTACTATGTCATTGAACCACTCTCAGCTTCCACTTTTCCCTCCCCTTCCTGCAGCTTAGCATGATGGACGCTCTACTCTGGGCGGGTTGAGTCAAGAATACTAGTCTCTTATCCCAGATCTGAGTCAAGAGATGTGATTTCTACCTAGGAAAGTGAAGCTACCAGTATATCTCAAGTCCTAGTTATGATACCAAATAAATGTCAGTCAACTGCCCCCAAGAGGTCAGAGACACTTAAGCCGAAGGATGCTATTAAAAAACAAAATGGAGATTCTAGTGACAAGTAATTAAGAGGAGACTGGTAGCCCTATGAGAGCAATAAGCTAAACCATACACTAACTAGGAGTCTATCAAAGAACCAGAGAAAAAGACAGTTAAAAAGAGCTCTACAGGAGTAAGAATAAACTGAAAGACTGGCCTCAAAAACTATCCTTGCAACTGGGAGATTGGAACTGACATATATACACTACTATATATAAAATAGGTAACTAATAAAGACCTATTGTATAGCACAGGGAACTCTACTCAATACTCTGTAATGGCCTATATGGGGAAAGAATCTAAAATAGAGTGGATATATGTCTATGTATAACTGATTCACTTTGCTGTACACCTGAAACTAACACAACATTGTAAATCAACTATACTCCAATAAAAATTAAAAACAAAACAAAAGCAACAACAACAAAAACTAACCCTGCAAAACTATCCTGTTTAATTAGACCAGACCGAGAGCAAATTATGCTCCACCATATTGTTGTAAACAGTAAAGCAACTGGCCAACAATTAGTGACGGTTAAAAATTGGGTGTGATGCCCACAGAGGCAGCCAGTATCAGAGAAAGATGAGGGAAAGAAATAGTAAAAGGGAATCCTCCTAAAGACTCTCATCACAGGCTCTGCCCTATGCAGAGTGGTATCAGAGGTTTCACACTGCAGGCGAAAAGACTTCACTAAAATAGTTCAGCCAAGTCACTGAAAAAAAAAAAAGGGCAACAATAACAAGCTTTGGAGGAAGATTAGTATCCAGAGTTGCTACAATATATTATTTAGCATGTTTAGTTTCCAACAAATATTTTAAAATATGAAAAGAAACAGGAAAGTGTTATTCATACAAAAGGAGAAAAAAGAGGCACCATAAAATGGTTTTGAAAGGGCTGAGATATCAGATATAGAACACAAAGCCTTCCAAGAGACTACAATAGATGTGTTCAAAGTACCAAAGGTAATCATGTTTAGGAAAGTAAAGGAAGGTGCAAGGACAAGGATTCAAAAAATATAGAAGCTCAATAAAGAGATATATAAAAATCAAATGAAAATTTTGTAACAGAAAAGTACAGTGTTAAAAAAAAATCATGAGAGGGGCTCCACAGTAGATTTAACATGTAGCAAGAAAGAATCACATATCCACCCAACAATAGGATACACATTCTTCTCAAGTGCACATGCAATACTTCCAGGGGTAGACCATATGTTAGTCAAAAAACAAGCCCCAATAATATATCTGTATTGAAGAAAGTTTGATAGAGATTATGAAATCTAAAAAACAGAGGAAAAATAAGGGAAGATGAGCACAGATTCAGAAATATAGGATACAATTAGAAAGAACAGGCTACATATAATGGAAGTACCATAAAAAAAGGTGAGGGGGAAGAGGGGACAAGAAAGACGGTTTCATGAAATAAATGTCCAAACACTTCCTAAATTTGAAGAAAAATATTAAACAACACTTAAGAAGCTCAATGAACTTCACGTAGTATAAACTCAAAGACATTGCCACCTAGACATGTCACAGTAAGAAATGTTGAAAGTCAAAGACCAAAAGAAAAAAAAAAAATCTTGAAAGCAGCAATAGGAAACTAGTGCATCACATACAAGGAGACCACAATCAGAAAAATTTCTGACATCTTATCAGAAATAATGTAGGTCAGATGGCAGCGGGATGACGTATTTAAAGTTCAGAGAGGAAAAAACAAACAATTCTGTAACCAAGAACCTTAAATTCGCAAAAACTACCCTTCAAAAATAAAGATAATATAAAGTCATCCCCAGATAAAAAAACCTCATAGACTTTTGTGCTAACAGGACCACCTCAGAGAAACATCAAAAGGAGTTCTTCAGAAAGCAAGTCACCTCAGACATTAATTTGAATCCAAAGAGTTAATTCTGTAGGTAATTATAGAAGGCAGTATAATTGCTATTTCTTCTCTTTCTTCTCTTAACTAATTTAAAAAGCTATTCCATAAAACTATATATGTGTAATTATATTGTTGGGCCTATAACACCTATAAGCAATCTATATGAAAATAAAACAAAAAGGGAAAGGTGGGAACAAAGGTGTATGGAAATGGCATCAGATGGTAACTAGAATCTACAAGAACAAGGAAGAGAATGAGATGGTAAATGAGAAGATCAGTATAACAAACTGTAAACATATACATGTTCTACCTTCTTTCAGCTCCTTTAAAAGACATACATTTATATAAAGCATAATTATAACATTGTATTGTTGGGTTTGTAGGATATAAATGCAATGTGTATAACAATCATATCACAAAAATGGGGAAGAGGGATCAGCACTATGAAGGAACACGTTTCTATAACTCACCTGAAGTACATTCTGATAAATTAAGGGGAGTATGATAGGCCATTAAGCAATCACTAAGAAAAGTGTATTTAAAAAAAAGTTTTTGTTTGGCTTCTTTTACTCAGAAATAATATTTTGAAGATTGACCTATATTACTTTGAGTTTTAGTAGTCCATTCCTTTTTACTGCTTAAAGTTATCCCATTGTATGAATGTACCACAATTTGTTTACCAAGTCTCTTGTTTACTTTGAATGACATTATTCACTTTACTTTTATTAATTAAGTCTACTCATTGGTTGATCATTAGGCCAACTTATCTCCAATATCAATATCTAATTGGATCAAAAATGGTGGCCAAAAATGCACTAGAGAAAATAAACTTCTTACAGCTTAATTTACCAATGCGTATACTGTGGAAAACAAAGTCTTATAAACTTATTTTTTACAAAGAAATTTCCATTATGAAATAAAATTTGAAAACTGCAACCATATCTCTCTCACAGGCACACCAGCTTATTACAAGTACTGTCATATCCTATAGTTAAAGGACCCTGTTTATCCTTTTGAACCCAGATTTTCAAAATCTTTTAACATTAGAACTCCCCCGCTTTTCAGGTTACATTACAATTTTGGAAACATTGCTCTACATACAACTCTGTATTTGTATATATGCACACAACAACACACACAACATTATATTAACACTAACACACATGCACACATGTGTATCAGAAGTACACCTGTGTAGATTATTGAGGCAATTATCAGATTAATTTAATGGAACACTATTCTACTTCAAGTCTAATAATTTATGGGAAAGAATTCCCATGGACTTGTGGAAAGGAAATGCATATGAAATATGCTTTCTGAAGTCAACTAATAATCTCACCTTTCAGCAAAAGTACAGAGACGGACAGAGATTTTTCTCAAAGCTGCATAAGGTTTAATGGCAGAAAGTTACAATTTTTTCCAATGATCCAGTCTATCTTGCCTCTTTATATATAATTTAAAACCTTTTGATAATAAATATACATGTGGATATGGGAGGATCATCTTAAGTAGGACAGGCTGCACAGCCCTTAGAGGTGCTGTTAGTACATGTACAGCATTTCAGTAAAAAAGACACTAGCTTGCCCTGGAATGAGTATTTGTAATAATTCCAATGTGATATTCTGAAATTTCCAGAAGCAGAAAGTACAGATGTAGCATGATTTACTGCTGCCATTTACTGAAGATGCAGCATAAACATAAAAGAGTGTGGATATTGATAGACTTGGTGGAAAAAAGTGATTTAGATGTTTAACTCTAATGTCCAAGCCTGGTAGGGAGGAAAGTCTGACCAGGTGGGAGTAGGCAAGCTGAGAAAAGATGGGATGATGAACTGTAGGAGGAATGAAGGACATGGAGAACTATATAAAGTGGAAGAATAAGTCAGTTTTTCTTAGGAGAACTAGTAGGATAGGAGGTTGTAGTCAAACTTAGAAGAATAAAATCTTAAGATTTTGTAGCTGGAAGATGGCTCAAAGATGATGAAGTTTAGGATTTATATAGTTGAAATAGGATGGTGTCAATGATCAGCGGAGTGAGTCAGAGAAGAAACGGTGAGCTGGGTGTTAAATAGGTTATTCATATAGAGTTTTAAAGGCCCTCAAGAAAATGAAAATGCTTGAGTAGGAAAACAAATGTGTTAGTCTGCAAAGTATATCAATAGAAGACACCAATAAGGAGGGTGAAGTGTAGTAGAACATGGCAGCATACACCTCAAATGAAGAGGGGATTTTGCAAACGAGAGGAAGAGTACTGTTCTGGAAGGCATGCTGAAGTAGAAGGTATGTGGACAGAGAAAAGGAGCAGTTTCTCCTAAAATGAGCATAAAGGGAATGGGGTTTGCAGACAGGGAGTCAGATTTTGGTTAGAACAAAAGCGAAAGTAGAACTTCCGTCAAAAGGTTTTAAAAAGTAGGGGTATTTGCACTGTAGAGGGTTCCAGAGGGCATAGTAGAAATGGATGGGAAGAAGAGGAGGAGGGGAAGTCAGTCAGAGAAGAGGAAGTACAGAGAAGCAATAGTAAGCGAGTTTAGAGGAGTACAGATGATGAGTAGGAGATAGTATTGTGATTACAAGCATAGGCTCTGGAGTTAATCCATCTTGGTTCAGATCCTAGTTCCACTGGGTCACTAGCTGTGTGTCGCTTGGAAAACTGCTAAACTCTCTAAGCCTGTTTCCTTATCTCTCCAATGGGAAAAATTGAATGAGATAATACAGGTACAATTTTTCTATACAGTGCCTTAGACACAGTAAATGTTTAATTAAATTATGAATATATGTACATTGTAACTTCAGAAGACCAAGGTCATCTGATATGTGAAGCATAGCAGAATTAGCTAGCCTAAAGGCTCAGGGTTTCAAGTATATTTCCGTCATAGACTTGTATAGATGCAAGCTAAGACCCACAGAAGAGTAAGAAGCCAAATGAAATTTTGCTTAGAGTTACAGGCACTTTGTTTATTATATTAAGTGTAAACGTAATTTTAGTGTGGGGTGATATGTGCTGTATTAGAGAGTGGATATAGCAGTACAAGAGCAAAGAGAAGGAGTGGGACATCACGGAGGGCCATGCAGATGTAGACTACTAAGACTGAGCCAGATTATAACAGTGGAGTAGGGATAGAGAGGGAACAGCATGTGCAGACATTCAGTCATGAAAGGCATACAGTGTTCTCCTGAGAACAGCAAGAAAGTTAATGTGATAAAGCCCTGAGGTGGAGGTAGCAAAGGAGTAGGAATTGAAGCTGGGAAGTGGGCTGAATCTAAACAGCAAGTAACAAGGATCCAAGTAATAGCTGAATGAGTAGTTTCAGATCACTAAGTGAAATAAACTGTTTTGGAAAGATATCCTACACTGGGTTCTCCAGAGGAAGGATGTTCCTGAAGGGAGGAACAAGGAATTCTGGGCAAACAAAAGCAATAGATATAATAGATACAATCACTTTGTAATAGATACAGTGTCCATAAACATTCAAAGAAGGCTGTCTTCTAGAGAGGAACACAGCTTTCAAATCACTATCTCACTCAAATCAGGGCCCCAATTCCATCAACAATTAATCTCTCATCCTTTAACTTTCAACAATTCCCCCAAATAGTTCACAGCAAAGGGTCAAAAACATAGAAAAACTTACCAGGTCCAATCCCTCATTTAAAGATAAGCTGACAAGTTCAGGAACAGTTAGGTGCCTGGAACAAGAATGCAATGCTGGTTAGTGGCAGAGTTAGAACTTGAATTCCGGCATTCAGAATGGTAGTGCAGGGAGCTTTCCACAAAACTACACTGACACTTAGCACATCCCTTTCCTCTTGATATTTGTGATGTGATAAGCATGTGTAAAAGGGCGGGGGTGGAGAGAAGGTGGGTGAGAAACGGGATAAAGGAGAGAAACTGAAGAGCCATGGAGAAGAGTACAGAAATGACAAAGTACGGGGTAGACTGAAGGCCAATGTCATATCCTTCAGTACTTTGTGCCTGTATGTGCTGTGACTATGGCTTCCTAGTAAAGGTATCTTAGACTTTTCAGCTCAGACAACTTTATAACTAAGACTTGCATGAGAATTTTCCTTTTTTTTTTTTTTTTGGTTTTTATATGAAGATATTTAACATGGGTCAATAGTAAGATTCTCCCATAAGGAACTGTGAAAAATTATGATCTCTGAGAATTAAAATGTAGAATCAGTGTATAATGCCACAGATCCAAGATATGCAAAAACATCTTAAAAAGATGGAAAGCCTCAAAGGACTTGATCCAAGGGATTAACTTCTCTATAGAGAATGTTTCAATTAGGAAGCAGCTCATTGGCCAGGAAGAGAAGAGAGGAAGAGCTGAAGAGGTAAACCTTGGCAGTATCTATCCTCCCCCATTCACTGTGAAGAGGTGCCCTGATACAAACTCTCAAGATTCCAGTCCCTGTGGCAAACTGATCTCTATTGTGGAAATGGTATCATGAAGACATCAAAGGTTATGCCTGGTGCTACTGAATACAAAAAAGTACAACCCCACTCACTGACCTGGCCCTCTTCCTTGCTCAGCAAGCAAACTCAGGTTGTAATTTGACCTCCCATGAAGATTTGCTTAGTGGAAGATTGAACTGGTCATATTGATGCAGATGTGCTCAGCTTTATGACGGTTATATTTCTCATTGTAAATCAACAGAATAGCCTTTGCTTTTTACGTCACTCAATCTGAGCTGAATTTGTAGGAATTCATTCCGAAGACAGATATGTTCTCAATATGTTGACAAAATTGTGTCTCTGAGTTGGCAAGGCTGAAGGCCAGACCATGGACTGTGGTGAATTCTCCAAACCAAGGACATCTTGTGTGCCTTTTGGCAGCCAGCCAGCCAGCTTTTCCCTTGAGGCCTTTGACCTTTCTGTGTCTTTAGCTTCAAACCTTTACTATCTCCTACCTAGAAACATATGCCTAAAGCAGTAGGAACATTTTGTTTATCTTACCAAGTAAAGATAAAATTCCCCTAGTAGGTTTCTTTTTTTTCCTCCAAGCCCCAAAAATGCTAAATAAAGATTACATCAATTATTCAAGGAGCACTACTGAAAAACAAGTGAATTTTTCCTTTTTTTAAGCTTTCAGTAACATTTACTAAGGTGTCAAACCACCTTATTTTTACTGTGGTGCATTATGTAGACGGGAGTTTAGATGCAACAATCTATATTTTCAATGATGCACGCTAATGATGTTAGTAAACTGCCATATTATTATTGCTCTGTTTTAGCAAACACTGTATCTAAAAGGTATCCTCTATGTTTTAAAGCAGATAAAATAAGCTCATTTATGCTAATACCTTTCTTCTTGACAGTAAATTTTTCCTAATGCATTAATTATGACTCCAGATAGACCAATGATTATTTCATATATTCTAATCAGTAATCACTTTATTCAGTCAGCCATACACATCAGTAAACAAGTGGAATAAATTCCCCAGGGAGGTGATAAAAAGACAATGATTTCAGCCTGGAGAATTTACCCCACAATCAAGGAGTAATTAGAGAAGAAAATGAAGAGTTACAAAACATAGTTGCAGGTGTGAGCATTTGGCAAGGCACGTTGCTTTGCAAGGATGAAATGAAAATGGACATCTTCATTACTTATCATATACAGGGAAATGCACTAGTTATCATGGTTTCCTTTCAGAAGTAAGCAAAAAATACAATCAAATTAGTTGCTTTTGTAGGAGAACAAATTGAAATGTAATCATCTCATTTAAATGCTAAATTCCCAGAAGGGAGAAAGATGAAACCAACTCAGCATATTTCTAATTATTTATTTCTTTAATACAGAGATTTATCCCCTCAAGACCAAGCTAATTGATATTAATTTTTGATGTTACCATGTGCAATAGGAGTCCTCATTCTATATTTTGATCCAGGATCTTGTGATTAAAATGAGGAGCAGAGGTGGTAGTGAGAAGAGGGAGATTCGTTAAACTGGCTGATTTAACTACTATCTGTATCTGGACTTCCCATTTACCATCTTATTTTTATCTGTCAAAGACATTTTCAAAAATCATTTTGTATAGGAAATGGTATGGCTTTAAAATACATGCATTTGTTACACATATATTTTTCTTATCAAGTCAGTGTCACAACTACAAGCTGTATTCTTCCAGTATAGCTTTTAAACTTGTTTTGAGTTAATTTGTTCACTCGCCAGCCATTGTTACACAGCATCAGTAAATACTGTCTCATAATTGACAATGATCCACATTACTTAAGGTGAAATATTCAGAGGTCCTTTAGTTCACATTAGGGGCTTGAGAAGTAGAACATTTTAATTATCTGGAAAGCACTCAGAGAGCAAATCAAACATTAAAAGACCAAAAGCTTCTTTATAAAATCACGATTCAACTTCTGGTCTTTCATAATAATTTGTTTTTCTGACCATGGAAAGCCTTTAGAAAAAGTCAGCAAATCATTCTATTAGTTCTAATGAAGGCATAAAGTCTTGAACTCATGGAGAACTGGCTGAAATAAGGGCTAAAGGTCCCAGATTATTAAAATTAGTGTCAATCAGTTTAGACAGGTAATCAATAACTGTCCACTTACATTGTTCATCCAGCCTTAGTACACAGAAGTAAGCCTCATATCTATTTTAGTTTCACTAACACTTTATTAGGAATAAGTTTGAGTGAGGAAGTTGGTCATTTTGGAAAACGCCTCGGGAAAATATTTGCCTGAAGAGTTTTAAGCCTTATGCCTTTAGTTGTGGTTCTCCTGTTATGCTAAGGTGGACTGATCATGAGAGGAAGTTTAAAAAAAGAATTTGGAAAAATAATGTTCAAGAACATAAACTTTGACAACATTCTTTTGAAGCCTTAAAGACTTTTTTGTTTAAATACGTTTGCTAATGGATTATGGGCTTATGACACCATAATAAATGTTTCAAAAGCAGAGATTATTTTTGAAAGATCATAATTCTATTTCTTAAAAAGGTACATATTTAGACATAGGCCAATCATCTAATATTTAATTCAATAAAGTTATGAGTGTAAAAGTTATTGTAGCTCATGGATGATGTATTGAATGGTTATGACGAACGATGGTCTCCATATGGTGGTTAGATTGTTGTACGGTTCACTTCCTTCCCAATACCAAGTCCTAATTTTCAGATGTATGTTCCTCAAAAACCATTAGAGGAAACCATCTGGAATCTGAAATTCTCATTTACTCATGAAAAGTCTACAGGCATATGAGATTCTCTCTCTCTCTCTCTCTCTCTCTCTCTCTCTCTCACACACACACACACACACACACACACACAAATGAAAAAGAAAAGGAGAGAGAGCAACAGAGATATTTATTGTACACTGAGTATCTATGAAAAGTATATACTAGAATAGATGCTGGAAAGGACAGTGGAACATCTAGTTCTTCTAGTGTTCATTCCACTGGATCCAGAAACCATATTTTTTTCTGGCCCTATAATAGATATTTTCATTGCCCCTTAAACATTTTTATATGCAAATAAATTAATGAAACAGGGAAGTATTTAAGCCTGGAATTAGGTTATCTCAAGTTTTGGGTCACTTTGAAACAACTGTTTATTTTGGGTGTGTAGATTTCTCCTCTCAGATAACTTACGTAATAATAACAAATATTATAACATATCTCCATAAGACAAAATGCTACCTATATTTAATGAAATTCTGTCACAATCACACTTATAGAATTACCCCAGCAAGCTTTCAGCTTTAATCATCCAACAACCCTACTATAAAAGAATAATTAACCATCCCTTCAAAGGGTGAAAGGCACTCTCAGAAATACAATCTCTGAATGATTTCTTTCCTGATTGGTTAGACAAAGAGACAGCCTTACACTTTTCCAGCACATGTAGACATTGCCTCAGAAATAAAATAAAGCAGTCATAAAAATAAACTTTATTGTATATTATACATCCAAGGCCTTTTGAAAATAAAGACACAAGAGATGCTAAATACAAAGAGAGGGTGGAGATCAGGATGGCAAAGTAGAAGGACCCCATCTCCTCCCACAAACAAATCAAATGTACATATACATGTGGAACGATTCTCACAGAATATGTACTGTATGCTGGCAGAAGATCTCATACAACCAAAGCTGCGGGAAAGATCACCACATAACTGGGTAGGACTAAAGGAAAAAAAAAAAAAAGGAATAGGGATGGGACCTGCACCTCTGAGAGAGATCTGTGAAAGAAGAAAGGTTCCCTCAGCCTGGGAACCCCCTTTGCTGGCTGGGAGGTCAGTCAGGACAAAAAGGGAGCTTCAGAAACTCAGAGGAAAGTGCAACAGCTGCCTTGTAGTAGACAGGACAGAGAGGGATGAGAACAGATAATCCTTGCCACATCACTGCACTTCCCAGCCCAAGGCATGTGCTTGCTGGTGTGCTCAGAGGCTGGGTGCTAAAACTTGAGATTCAGCAGACAGACCTGGGGAGAGGAATCAGTTTGGCTAGTGGTCCTGGACTGAAGTAGGGGTGTGCACAGGACACAGCTCGGGTCTGCCAAAGGAGCCCCATTGTCATTGTGTGCAAGGGAGGGGTGTGACCCCACCATAGCAGCCTCATTCTCAGCTTGCTCACAGTAAGTGTGGCTCAACTGCTAGAAGATCTAAGAACACACGAGCACCAGGGTATTGCCCACACATGGAGGTAGAGCTGAAATCTGAGCCCATAACCATCATGCCCACAGCTAAGATGGGGCTGAGGGCAGTGCCAACAGCGTACTCACACACCAGGTAGCAGGCAGTGTCACAAAGTGAATGTCCCAGTGGACAGCTCCTAGAGAGAAATACACAATGACTCCTTTCCCAGCAGGAGCACTCCAGTCCCGCCTATCTCACACAAAAGTTTAGAAATGGATCTGGGGGCTTCTACTGCAACAACTGGGGAGCAGACCCTGCCCCTGACAGGGCTGTGACAACCACAGAGCAAAGAGGAGGCTCCACCCAACACCCAGTGCAGGTTCTGGTCATCACAACACCAATAATACCCCCTATCAAGGGGGAAAAAAACAGCACACTCTGAGGAAAAATGTAGCTGGCATTTATACCCAAACCAGCCCTCACTTCAAAAATATTGGACACACAGTATACACATGCTCCTACATAAAAACACCCATTTAAGACCAGAGTAGATAACTGTTTCTCCTAAATTCACAGAGTCAGAGAAATATAAGTAAAATGAACAAACAGAAGAACCACTCCCAATTAAAAGAGCAAGAGAAATCCCCTGAAAGAACAATGAAAGAGACCTCTCCAGTCTACCAGATCTCGAGTTCAAAAAGGAGGTAATAAAAATGCTGAAGGAGTTAAGAAAGGCAATCAGTAGAAATACAGATCACTGTAACAAGGATCTAGAAACTATAAAGAGGAGTCAATCAAAATTAGACAACTCAGTTGCTAAGATGAAAATCAAGCAAATGGCAATAAAAAGCAAACTAAACAATGCAGAAGAACAAATAAGTGATCTGGAAGATAGGATAATGGAAATCACCCAATCAGAAGAGCAGACAGAAAGACAAATGAAAAAAAAAAAAAAAAAAGAAAAGAAAGCAACATATGAGACCTATGGGATAATATAAAGCATGTCAATCTATGCATAATAGGGATTCCAGAAGGAGAAGAAAGAGAAAAGGGGATCAAAAATGTGTTTGAAGAAATTATAGCTGAAAACTTCCCGGACGTAAAGAAGGAAACAGATATCCAGGTACAGGAAGTACAGAGGTTCCCAAACAAGATGAATCCAAACAGACCTACACCAAGACATATCATAATTAAAACGCCAAAACTAAAGAGAGGATTCTAAAGGCAGCAAAAGAAAAACAAAGAGTAGATCAAAAGGAAACTCCCATAAGGCTGTCAGCTGATTTCTCTACAGAAACGTTATAAGTGAGAAGGGAGTAGCAAGATATATTCAAAGTCCTGAAAGGGAAAAATCTGCAACCTAGGAAACTCTACACAGATACATTATCATTCAGAATAGGCGAGATAAAGAATTCCTCAGAGAAGCAAAAGCTAAAACAATACAGCAATACTAAACCTATCCTAAAAGAAATATTGAAAGGTCTTCTCTATATAGAAAAAAAGCAAGAATTTATAGAAAAGGGAAAAATCACAATTAGAAAGGCAAATATAAAAAAGGGCTGTAGATCAGTTTAATAAGCCAGTACATAGATTAAATAAAACAATCAAAAATTTTTGTGAAAGCAATTAGAACTACAATGAACAGCAAAATGATAAACATGAATATGTAAACTAGGACACCAAAATCACAAAATGTGGGGGAGGAGAGTATAACAATGTAGATCATTTAGAATGTGTTGAGCTTATATGACTACCAGTCTAATGCAACTACATATAGTAATGCATTAACATACTTGAAAACCAGGGTAACCTCAAATCAAAAACATACGATGGGGACTTCACTGGTGGCATGGTTGTTATGACTCCACCTGCCAATACAGAGGACACGGGTGTGATCCCTGGTCCGGGAAGATCCCACATGCTGCAGAGTGACTAAGCCGATGTGCCACAACTACTGAGCCTGAGCTCCAGAGCCTGCAAGCCACAACTACTGAACCTGTGTGGCACAACTATGGAAGACTGCACGCCCTAGAGCAATGTGCCACATCTACTGAAGCCTGCATGCTCTAGGACACGAATGCCACAACGACTGAGCTCGTGTGCTGCAACTACTGAAGCCCGCATGCCTAGAGCCCGTGCTCCGCAACAAAAGAAGCCACCGCGATGAGAAGCCTGCTCACTGCAATGAAGAGTAGCCCCTGCTCCCTGTAACCAGAGAAAGCTTGCGTGCAGCAACGAAGACCCAACACAGCTAAAACAAAAACAAAAACAATAGATTCACAAAAACCAAAAAGAAAAGAATTAGAGAATAATACAAAAGAAGACCATCAAACCACTTAACAAAAAACAAAAAGAAGAAAGAAATAAAAAAGAGATAGAAAATCAACTGGAAAACAAGGTTTAAAAATGGCAATAAATACATACCTATCAATAATTACCTTAAATGTCAACAGACTAAATGCCCCAATCAAAAGACATAATGTGGCAGATTGGATAATAAAACAAGAACCTACAATATGCTGCCTACCACAGACCCACTTTAGGGCAAAGGACACACATAGACTGAAAGTGAGGGAATGGAGAAAGATATTTCCTGGAAATGGAAATAACAAGAAACCTGGGGTAGCAAAACACATATGAGAAAAAACAAACTTTAAAACAAAGGCCATAAAGAATGATAAAGAAGGACACTGTATAATGATAAAAGGATCAATAAAAGAAGAGGATATTATACTCCCAGTATAGGAGCACCTAAATACATAAGACAAATACTAAGAGATATAAAGGGAGAAATTGATGGGAATACACTAATGGTAGGAGACTTTAACACCAAACTGACATCAACGGACAGATCTTCCAGATAGAAAATCACTAAGGCAATAGAGAACCAATTTGACACAATAGAACAGTTAGACTTAATATCTTCAGGACATTAGATCCAACAAAAAACCAAACCTAACAAACAAACAAAAACCCAGAATACACATTCTTTTTAAGTGCACAGAAACATTCTCTAGGATAGACCATATAACAGGACACCAAACAAGTCTCAACAAATTTAAGGAGATAGAAATTATTTCAAGTATCTTTTCTGACCACAACAGCATGAAACAAGAAATCAACCACAAAAAGAGAAATGAGAAAAAAAAGGTTAAATGGAGACTACTAAACAATATGCTACTAAAAAATCAATGGGTCAGTGATGAAATCAAAGAGGAAATAAAAAAATACCTCAAGACAAATGACAATGGAAACACAACAATAAAAAATCTATGGGATGCAGCTAAAGCATTCCTAAGAGGAAAGTCCATAGTGTTACAGGATTTTCTCAAAAAACAAGAAAAATCACAAATAAACAACCTACATTACTACCTAAAAGATTAGAAAAAAAAGAACAAACAAAACCTAAAGTCAGCAGAAGGAAGAAAATAATAAAGATCAGAGAGGAAATATGTAAAACAGAGATAAAAACAATAGAAAAAAAATAAAGCCAAGAGCTGTTTTTTTGAAAGGATAAACAAAATGTACGAACTGCTTACCAGGCTCATCAAGAGGAAAAGAGAGAGGACCCATTTAAACAAAATGAAATGAAAAGGAAAAATAACAACCAATACAGCAGAAACACAATAAGTCATAAGAAAATACTAGGAGCAGTTATATGCCAACAAACTGGACAACCTAGAAGAAATGGACAAGTTTCTAGAAACATACAGCTTACCAAAACTGAATCAAGAAGAAAACTAGAATGAGGTGTCACCTCACACCAGTTAAAATGGCCATCATCAAATGTCTATAAACAATAAATGCTGGAGAGGGTGTGGAGAAAAGGGAACTCTCCTGCACTGTTGGTGGGAATGTAAATTGGTACAGCCACTATGGAGAACAGTATGGAGGTTCCTTAAAAAACTAAAAATAGTTAGCCCCAATATTCATAGCAGCACTATTTATAACAGCCAAGACATGGAAGCAACATAAGTGTCCACTGACAGATGAATGGATATGTATATATACAAACAATGGAATACTTCTTAGCCATAAAAAAGTGAAATAATGCCATTTGCAGCGACATGGATGGACCTAGAGATTATCATACTAAGTAAAGTAAGTCAGACAAAGAAAGACAAATATCATATGATATCAATTACATGTGGAATCTAAAAAAATGATACAAATGAACTTATTTACAAAACAGAAACAGACCCACAGACATAGAAAACAAACATACGGTTACCAAAGGGGAAAGAAGGGGGAGGGATAAATTAGGAGTTTGGGATTAACAGATACACACTACTATACTTAAACAACCAGGACCTACTGTATAGCATAGGGAAGTATATTCAATATCTTGTAAGAACCTATAGTGAAAAAGAATCTGTAAAAGAATATATATATACCAAATATATATATATCTGAAGAATATATATGTAGCTGATATATATACCTGAAGAATATATATATATGATATATATATATCATATATATATCAGATGTATTTTAGATATATATATATCTGAAGTATATATATATGATATATATATATATCTGAAGTATATATATATCTATCTGAATCACACCTGAAAGTAACACAACATTGTAAATCAACTATATTCAAATAAAAAGATTCCAAGAGATGTGTCTACTGCTACCTAGAAACAAGGTGAAGGCCATTCCTATATTAAAGAAGCAGTACTGGATAGTGTCAAGGCATAGATCTTGGTTGAAAATGTGGCCACTGTAAACCCACTACTTGGGTGTGAATCTTAGCTTCCCACTTACTAGCTGTGTGACTGTGAAATTAATCTCTACTTCAGTTTTCTGATTATTGATGTAATAGAACCAAAGATGACACCTCTCACTATCAGGACTTCTGAGAGTTAAATCTGTTAGAAAGAATTATGTAAATAGCACACAGTAAGCACTCAATAAATGTATGCTGCTATGACAATTATTATTATTAACTTCCTTTCTTCTTTGTACTGGGCTATATTTCATCACTTAGAGAGGTCTAATCTTAGCAACAGAAGACTAAGACATTGGCCAAAATTAATCTCCATATTTCAAAAAAAATTAGGGATTGCAAGGAAACTGGTAAAATATAGCAAGGCACTTGATTCAAGTTGAAAGTAAAGTGTTGGTTTTTTTTTTCATTTTCCAGTCACATTTGCACCTGTAAATTACATATTAGGGTGAATCATCAACATATTAAAATATTATGGTAAAAGAGACAATTCTGAACCTAAACGTAAAGTTCCTTGCCTAAAATATCAATTTCAAGGTTAAAACTGTAGGTTTGCTTTGGGTCTAAATAGAAAAACAACAGTTTATGAGGCCTCTTGCATTAAACAGAATCTAGTTTAAATTTGGTGACAGTTTAATTCTAGTGCTGCATTCATCTAACAGATTCAAAATCATTTGCAAACATGTACTGTATCATTATCCTTGTTTCACGGAGACTCCAAAGCATAGGCGGAGATTAATGTTTTCTGGCAACTAACCAAGCATTTCTTGGTCGGCTGCTGGGTACTGATGAGTGTTCTACAAGTTAAGGTATATCTTAAAATATCTCATTTACTGCCATTTTCTCCAAAAATGCTAACTGAAGTAGAAAATGAGTGAGTCATACAAATTTAATTTAAGTAAACTTTGTAATACCTAGCACTATGCTAGTTGCATAGGGAGATATCAAGGTGATTGAAATAGGATGCCTTTCCTCAAAGAGCATATATTTTGCTGAGGAGATAATCATAATGATAATGGCTAACATATTCTGAGCACTTACTGGGTGTCAACCATTAAAGTAAGTTCTTTATATGTGTTTTGTCAATTTATTTTTATAATCAACCCTATAGTTAGGTACAAATCTACCCAATTCATAGTAAGAAAGCTGAGGATTACAGAGGTTGAGAGATTTTCCCAAGGTTACCTGATGGTGGTTTGGGAAGGCTAATAACTCATTTGCCTCACCACAGGTAGGATCCCACTGTTGGTGGGGCTCTTAATCCCCAACAAAATTGCCCTGATCCTCTGGGGACTTCATACAATAATTCTTCAAGAGATTCACATTTACAATCTCATATCCTTTTCTCCTTTCTCTTCTTTCTTAAAGATTTTTGCCTATAGATCAGTATCTTGGCCTTTGA
The DNA here is from genome assembly GCF_039906515.1 of Pseudorca crassidens. NCBI lineage: Eukaryota > Metazoa > Chordata > Mammalia > Artiodactyla > Delphinidae > Pseudorca > Pseudorca crassidens. The sequence continues at coordinate 34,783,450 of NC_090304.1, read as the reverse complement.
CAGATTCAATAACCTATTCTCTTTCAATGATTTCATCCTCCCTTCCATTCAATAATCCATTCCTATAACTGAATCAATAACATTGCTTTCATTATGGCAATCCCAAGTGTCACACTCCAAAACCACCAGCTCCTTTCTTACCTACTGCCTCTACTCCAGACTCACAACAATTTTTCAAACCCATAAAATGCAACCCATTGAACCAATTGAACCTCCATCTTATCTCCCTCTCAGGACCCCTTATGTTCTCACTTCCCTCCTTATCCAGCTTAAATTCCACTGTCCAACCTGACTACCTTGCTCCGTTTCCCTCTGACATTGTTGCTTGGCAAAATCTAACCGTGTATAAGTTCAGTGCTTCATCTACATTGTGTCAGTGCCCAGGCATCAGAATTTGATGAAAGGAAAACATAAAAATGCTGACTGGCTTTATTTTATTTTATTTTTTCTCAGTTTTAATGAGATATAATTGGCATATGTCTTTGTATTAGTTTAAGCTGTACAACATAATGATTGATACATGTATATATTGCAGAGTGATTACCACAATAAATTTAGTTATCATCCATCAATCCTCATAGTTAATATATTTTTTTTTGTGAAAAGCACTTTTAAGACCCACTCTCTTAGCAACTTTCAAACATACAATATAGTATCATTAACTGTAGTTACCATGCTGTACATTACATTCCCAGAGTTACTTGTCTTATAACTGGAAGTTTGTACATTTTGACCACCTTCATCCATTGCCCCATACTCCACCCCCTTCCCCTGGCAATCCAGTCTGTTCCATTTCTATGAGTTTTTTTGTTTTTGTTTTTTTTAGATTCCACATGTAAGTGAGATCATACAGTATTTATTTTTTTCTGTCTGACTTTTTTCATTTAGCATAATGCCTTCAAAGTTCATCCATGTTGTTGCAAATGGCAAGATTTCATTATTTTTATAGCTGAGTAAAATTCCATTGTGAGGTATATATGTATCACACATCTTCTTTATCTATTCATCTGTTGATGGACACTTAGGTTGCTTCCATGTCTTGGCTATTGTAAATAATGCTGCAATGAAGATGGGGGGACAGATATTTCTTGAAGATAGTGATTTTGTTTCCTTCAGATATGCAGCTGACTCTTGAAGAACGTGGGGGTTAGAAGGGCCAACCTACTTGTATAGTTGAAAATCTGTGTATAACTTTACATTTGACACTCTCTACCTGCAGTTCCACATCTGTGAATTCAACCAACCATGGATCATATGGTATTGTAGTACTTATTTACTGAAAAAAAATGTGAGTATAAGCGGATCTGTGCAGTTCAAACTTATGTTCTTCAATGGTCAATTGTATACCCAGAAGTGTAATTGCTGGATCACATGGTAGTTTGATTTTTAATTTTTTGAGGAATCCATATTGTTTTCCATAATGGTTGCACCAATTTACATTCCCACCAACAATATTCAATAGTTCACTTTTCTCCACATCTTAGCCAACACTTGCTATCCTTTGCTTTTTTGAGGACAACCATTCTAACAGGTGTGAAATTATATCTCATTATGGTATTTATTTGCATTTCCCTCATGATTAGTGATGTTGAGCAACTTTGTACCTGTTGGCCATTTGTATGTCATCTTTGGAAAAACATGTATTCAGTTCCTCTGCCCATTTTGAAATTGAATTTTTGAGGGTTTTTTTTGATACTGAGCTGTATGCATTCTTTATATATTTTGGATATTAATTCCTTATCAGATACATATTTGCAAATATTTTCTCTCATTCTGTAGGTTGCCTTTTCATTTCATTGAGGGTTTCCTTTGCTCTGCAGAATCTTTTAAGTATCTAGTAGTCACACTTGTTTATTTTTGCCTTTGGTGTCAGATACAAAAAATAATTGCCAAGACTAATGTCAAGGGAGTTTACTGCCTGTTTTTTCTGTGTTGATGGTTTCAGGTCTTACATTCAAGTCTTTAACTTAATCCATTTTGACTTAATTTTTGTGTATGGTGTAAGACAGAGGTCCTGTTTCATTCTTTTGCATATGGCTGTGCAGCTTTCCTGACACAATTTATTGAAAAGACTATCCTTTCACATTCATGGCCCTTTTGTTGTAAATTAATTGACCATATATGCACGGGTTTATTGCTGGGCTCTATATTCTTTCCCATTGATCTACATGTCTGTTTTTATGCCAATATCACACAGTTTTGATTACTATAGTTTTGTAATATAGTTTAAAATGAAAAAGTGTCATGCTTTCAGCTTTGTTTTTGTTTTTTTAATATTTATTTATTTATTTGGTTGTGCAGGGTCTTAGTTGCAGCAATGTGGGCTCCTTAGTTGTGGCATGCAGACTCTTAGTTGCAGCATGCATGTGGGATCTAGTTCCCTGACCAGGGATTGAACCTTGGGCCCCTGCATTGGGAGCATAGAGTCTTATCCACTGCACCACCAGGGAAGTCCCATCCACTTGTTTTTCTTTCTCAAGATTATTTTTTCTGTTTGGGTCTTTTGCGGTCCCATGCAAATCTTAGGATTTTTTTCTGGCTTTATTTTAAATACATAATCATTCATCTTGAGAGTACCCTTAGTGCTGCACATGAATCAAACTAGATTTCCCTTGTTCAACTGTTTTCAAAATTTTCTGTCTCAAGACCCTTTTCTACTCCTAAAAATTATAGAATTAAGTAATTCTGTTTATATGGATTATATCTACCAATATTTGCCACATTAGAAGTTAAAGTAGAGAAAGTTTAAAAGACTTACTAATTCGTTGAAAAACCAAATAAATCCATCATATGATAAGTATTTTATGAATAATAACTTTATTTTGCAAAACAAAAAGTTGATAAGAAATGAATACTTTTATATCTTGCAAATGTCTGCAGTGTATGGCTTAATAGAAGACAGCTGGATTCTCCTATCTGCTTCTACACTGAATTTGTTGCAACACCACATGTCATGTAGTCTTTGAAAAATCCCAGTGTATACTCAGAGAATGAGAGTGAAAAAGCAAATAACATTAGTATTATGATAAAAATAGTTTTAACTTCACAGATCTACTTAAAGACTCTTAGGGGCCTCCAGGAACACTTTAGTCACAATTTTTTAAAGCTGCTTTCATAACCCATTCATTTCCTCACTCAACTTGCTAAATAATTTTCTGCTGTATTTTTTTTTCTCAAACTTTCAACACCTACTTTTCTCTCTTAGCTCATAGTCAACAAAATTGCAACATATTTCCTTGAAAAGCAGAAGTAATCAAAAGAGAATTTCCATACACTCTCACTACTTATATATTGACCTACAATCATCTATACCTGTATACTCTACCCAACCTCTGTACTCTACCTTGTCTCTAAAGGAGGTAGTGGCCATGCCAAGGCCAACTCCTTGCTTGTTCTCAATATTTCTCCCTTTTTACCTCCTCAAAGATATTGCTTCAGCTTCTGCATCATTTTTTCCTTCACTATTGCATAATTTCCAAAAACATTCTAACTTCAGAAGATTCCAACATAAAAACCCCCAATGCTTAATTCCACTTCCCCTCCAGCTTTGGCCACATCTTTCTTTTCCTTTTTGACAGCAAAACTCCTGATTTTCTGCCTATACTCTCTACCTCAAGTTCCCGTATTCCCATTCTCTTTTGAGTGCAACGTTTTTCAACTTTTCTCCCCAAATATCTTATAAAATAGCTCTTGTGAAGATCTCCAGTGGCCTCCATGTTGCTAATTCCAATGGACATTTCTTAGTTCTCACCTTATTCAACTAAGCTGCATTTGACACATTTTATCAAAACCTCATTCTTAACTTTCTTCACTTAGCTTCTGGGTCACATTCTCAGATTTCTGCCTGCCACACCAGAAATACTTCTCAGTCTTCTTTGTTGATTCCTTCTCATCTCCCTAACCACTAGTATGGAAACGATTCAGAACACATGTCAGAACACATGTTGTATGTCTTCTCTATGATTCCCTCCTTATATAATCTTATTCAGGCTCATTAACTCAAACACCATCCAAATTTACATCCACTCCCAAATTTACATGTCCAGCTTAGACCTTTTCACTGAACTCCACACACTTATGGCCTACACTATATCTCCAATTAGATATCTAATATGCCTTTCAAACCTTAAAACTGAACTTACAATCCCTGTTTCTGATTTCTCCACAGTTTTCCTTGACTTTGTAAGTAACAATCCTTCAAGTTGATCTAGCCAAATAAACTCTTGGATGATTCCAAAGGTAAATAATATTTTTCCACTTCTCAAGATCATTTCATCAGCTTAAAGTCAACATCATTTCATTAGCCTATAAAGTCCTGGACAACCTGGTCCAGCACTGGTCTCTGGCCTTATCATCTGCTACTCTTTCCTTCATTCACTCAGCTCCAGCAACAATGGACTTCTTTCTGGTCCTTGAATGCCATGCTACCTGCCGAGGGGTCTGGACATATTTTGTGGGCAAAGGGAAGTCATTGCAGAAATTTTGCATCACATTATTTCTTCAAATAGGACAGTCTTTGTTCTCTTTCAGTCTGATCAACCCTGTGAAACTGAGGCAGAATCTAAAGTTTGACAAAGCAATTCCCATGGTCTAAAATTTCTGATTCCTTTCAAAAAACATTTTAAACTTTCAGTGTATTTCAATACCAATTATAATCAATGAGCTGAGTTTTGGGCAAAGTTACACTGAGAAAATTTGTTTGCATACAGTAAAAATATATGTGTTTGATGAGTACAGAGAATGAAGGCTTTAGAAATTCATAAAAAAGGATGAATGAATATGAGATCAGAAAAGGTTTAATGGGGAAGATAGCTCTTTAGCTGTATCTTGAAGAGTGAGTAGCATCTGGATAAGTGGAAACAGTCAGAGGGACTCACAGTAGGCAGCATTCTTGGGCAAGGAGGCAAGATTTAAGAGCAGGACATAATGAAGGATCAAACTGACTGAAAACAAAATGAGCTTATTTTAGAAGGTAAAGTACATAAGATGTTTACACTTGGCTTCTCTAAATTTAATTAACTTAATCCTTCTACATTCTATAGGGTCTGTAAATTCAAATCCACATAGATTTCATGATAGGATCATGGTGATTTGCATGTATTTACAGCATCTTGGTCTGATTGTATTTTTTAGAGTAGAACACATTTATTCTCAAAATATCCAAATATTGAGTTTCAATAGCCATTTTTTCTTTTTAAGTAAAATAGCATTCACAGTCAAGTTGTTTAGATTAAAAAACAGGCAGATCACTATGGAGAACAATATGGAGGTTCCTTAAAAAACTAAAAGTAGAGCTACCATACAACCCAGCAATCCCACTACTGGGCATATACCCTGAGAAAACCATAATTCAAAAAGAGTCATGTACCACAATGTTCATTGCAGCTCTATTTACAATAGCCAGGACATGGAAACAACCTAAGTGTCCATTAACAGATTAATGGATAAAGAAGATGTGGCACATATATACAATGGAATATTACTCAGCCATAAAAATAAACGAAATTGGGTTATTTGTACTGAGGTGGATGGACCTAGAGTCTGTCATACAGAGTGAAGTAAGTCAGAAAGAGAAAAACAAATACCGTATGCTAACACATATATATGGAATCTAAAAAAAAAAAAAAAAAGGGTTCTGAAGAACCTAGGGGCAAGACAGGAATAAAGACGCAGACATAAAGAATGGACTTGAGGACACAGGGAGGGGGAAGGGTAAGCTGGGAAGAAGTGAGATAGTGGCATGGACATATACACACTACCAAATGTAAAATAGATGGCTAGTGGGAAGCAGCCGCATAGCACAGGGAGATCAGCTTGGTGCTTTGTGACCACCTAGAGGGGTGGGATAGGGAGGGTGGGAGGGAGATGCAGGAGGGAGGAGATATGGGGATATATGTGTATGTATAGCTGATTCACTTTGTTATGAAGCAGAAACTAACAAAAAAAATATTTGGAGACTTCGAAAAATTATATATGTATTTGAAATTAGAACGGGGGATTCACATTTATTTTTTATCTGTAACTTTTATTATCACCTTATCACTATCTTTCTAAATGTATCCTTAAAAATTAAATTTAAAAGTGCAAAACAAAAATGCTAAGAGCTTGTATTGACAACCCAAACAATAAAGTGCTTTATTTGACAACAAGAACAACAAAAAGCATCAGGCAGGTCTTCAATGTATTTGACTTGGTTTTGAAGCATAAATCAAATCATTTCAATTACCATTCAGCTTGTGGGCAGAGCCATTGTAGAATAAAGAATCAACAGAAAAATATGAACAGTCTCATCCTCTTTCCTAATGTTCTCAAAAATTCACTTTCCAATTCATTGTCCCAGACTAAAAAAATAAACAAGCATTCATGTTCAGAAACATTATGGCAATGATTCAGTTTCAGCCTCCTTCTCTACCATCCAACAATTTTTTGCTCTATGTCAAGCCGTGTTTCCATAATCAATCTCTGGCTGTTTATGATTGGGACTAAGCACCTTTTGTGCTTCCAAGATATTGCAAATGAGTGCAAACCAAGGAGAAAACAGATTATCCAAGCACAAGTTTTATTTGTGTTCTGACAGCAGTACCCTTGCCTTCATCTTTTCCATGTGTAACCTGATTTCCCAATATCTCCTCTAAAGATAAAATCTCACTATCTCAGGTTTTCAACAGCACAATGAAAATTGGTCTCTGGAAGCAAATTTGGCCTACGCTTTGCTAAATTATTACAGTTTAAGCCATATTTCCTAAAAAGAAAAGAAAAATGTCACTTAAGAGCCATTTAGAATGTGTAGATTTGCTTTTTCACTTTTGTCTTTTAAGCGAGAGAGCAGAAGTTCAAATTTAGAGACAATAGGCTTTTTTTTTTTTTTAATTCTTTTGAGATAAAACCTTCACTCTCTGAACAGGGACAATATCAATTAACAGAGAAATTTCAGAATATTCTACCTGAATATTAGAATAGAATATTCTAACAGATGATAGTTTTAATTACTTAACTATATAATTTCTAAGTTCCTATTACCAGTCATGATTGTGTTCTTTTTTAACTGTACCAGGAACCTATAAAATGAACATTTAAAGATAACTGGTTATCTTAGTATACTGCATTATATTTGAAAAATGATCCTTCATATTATCTGATGCCTTTTTTTAGTGAGAAAATCTATTTTCATATATTTAACCTTAAACTGCTTTAAAAAAACTAAATTTGATCCTTACTCTTGTCCCAAATCTATTTCACTCAGTTTTCATAAAGACATTTTTCCAAAGTGTTAATGGAATTTTGAGCTTTGTTGTTTTCTTTCAGAATTTAAGTAACTCCTCACTTTAAAACTTTGGGTAAATAATTATGAAGGAGGAAATTGGTGTTACAAAGAGGAGACCTGAAAAGCAGAGTTTAATAGATGTATTTTATGATTCAGTCTTGGAAGAAATTAACAACAACAACAAAAACTGGAGAGAAGTTTCCTTGAACAGGAACTTCATTCCTTCCCTGATGAATTAGAAGAGTCTCAAACTTGTGGTAGACCGTGGCTGACAGAACTAGATCATGGTGTTTTTTATATCCTGTGAACTTCTGGCAAAAAATGAATTGAGGTAAAACTAAACCCATAAAACCCAGCAGGTTGGGGAAAATCTTTTAGAAACAATCCTCAGATACACATGGGTTGTCCAACAGCTTTACTAAACTGAGTCAGTCAGACAAGGACAACCAAAACCTAAGAACTTGTTGCTTCAGAGAAGTCAGGAGTCAGCAAAATAATTCACAAATTTAATCAACGTATTTCTGATTGCTTGATCCTTATTACTAGTAAGGATACACTTCGTTATATAACCCTACAATAAAGCCATCTTTCTAAGCTAACACAAAAATAATAGTCAATATCTCTTTGTAAGTGATCTTCAAGCTAGCTGTTGAAATATTTAATATTTGCATGAACAACATAATGAAAAACACAGGACAAAATTTAATTCTGAAAGTCAGGTAGTCTTGGAACAAAAAGATTTTTGAGAAAGTGAAAGAAAGAATATATAGGGGTACCCAAAATTCAATAACAGTGCATTGACAGCAATTTTATGTTTACATTTTGAAGAAATGTTCATTTTTTTTACTAGCTAATTTTTTCTCTTTTAACATCCATAGTCACATGCTCAGTTATAGGATGTACTCTTGAAAGATGTGTGATAGAGAATGTCAGGAAGAGTGACCACTTTCCCCATCTGCACTAGTGTAGTCATGGTGGACTAAACTGAGCATTTAGGAGAAAATCGGCTTGGTGGTCTACTGCAACTCCCTTCCACCCCTCAGGCCAAATTTACACTAATTGAGTGAATAAGAATTTGGGGAGCAACCTTTGTTGTTTGAAAGGTATTTAGTGTGAGAACTCTGACTGCTACATTATTATTGCTATTATTTTGGCTGTAGACAAAGAAAGAGGTGATTTGGTATATAGACAGCTGGGAGAAATAAGAAACCAGTATGGTTCTGACAAAGGCAAGACTGAAAAGAAACCTTAGAGCATGTTGCACCTTTGTAATAGGAAAGCAATAGTTTTCATAAAAGTGCCACAAATTTGGCAGCACTGATAAAGGGTTCTGATCAAAGGGTTTGTGGGAGCCTTTGATGAGATTGCCGGAGTAGAAAAGTATTTCTTGCTTTGGCTAGCTCAGCACCCATTCCCCCTTCTTCTGGCAACAGCACCCTGAATTTACTTTGTAACAACCCCACTGTCAACTCATACTCGGACTTGCCTTATCCCTCAGGAGTGGGGATTTAACCCAGGCCTGACAATATAGAGCACTATAAAATTTTTTTACAATTTTTTTAAAGGTTGAGAAATAATGCACATACCATAAAGTTTACTCTTTTCAAGTGTGCAGTTCATTGATCTTCAGCATGTTTACAGAAATAGGCAACCATCACCAATATCTAATTCCAGATCAATTTTATCATCCCCCAAAGAAGCCTTGTACCCATTAGCAGTTGTTCCTCATTCCCACCCACCATCAGCCCTTGGCAACCACTAATCTATTTTCTGTCTCCATGGATTTTGCTGTGTGTACATTTTATATTAATGGAATCATACAATATGTAGCCCTTTATTTTCTGTATCCTTTCACTTAGCATATTGTTTTCAAGGTTTACCCATGTTGTATTATGTATCAGTATTTCCTTCTTTCTGTGGCTGAACAATTTTTCACTAAATAGGTATACCCCATTTTGTTCATCCATCGATCAGTTGATGGACATTCTATTTTTTATCTATGATGGCTGATGCTACTATGAAGAGTCATGTCAAATTTTTGTGGGAATATGATATCAATTATCTTGGTTATATACTATGAGCAGAATCACTGGATCATATAGTAACCCTAAGTTTACATGTAATAGGGAAAATAACAACACCTCTCTGGGCAGGCTTCAAAGGAACTCTGATCTCATTCTTTTCCTTCCAGTGGTTCCAAACTATTGTTTTCCTGCATGATTGTGGAGTGCTCATTTGCTAAGTTGCTGTGGAGTTCAGAAGAGAAGAATGGGAAGAGGAGAAGTTAAACCACTATACATCTCACTGTTCTTACCAATATTGAAACGGTTTTCTTGAGTAAATACTTCCCTGGTGGCTGAAAACTTCTAGTTAATATCTAGAGTTGTGAAAAAAAAAATTGATTGTGAAGATTTCTGCCAGTGTTCTTATGGCTTTTATAATGATAGGATTTTGGAAATCCTTACTCTGCTATTTATAGCTGACATCACTATACCTCTAGTTTCTGCAATGATATTTTTGGTCAAAGCATGTGATATAATCTGGTCCTAAGAAAAATAATTGTACTTCTGTACATGCTGAGGGTTTAGGGTTTGGGGTCTGAGTGTAGTAGTTATTTTAGGTGCACTGCCCATATCCCTGGAGCCTCTGACGTCACTGCATGCTTGTCAACTTCCAGTTGTGGATATTTGTATATGGTGCTGCCTCAGAACTTTCTAAAGCCATTTACATCTGCTCTAACCTCAGATACATCAGCCTAGACATGCTTCCTACAAACAATGAGTAGTCATAGTTGGTGTACAATGTCCAGTCTTCCTGGTCCTTTAGGTGGTATAACTTTGAGACGTATGTTTTACGTTATTGCCCAAAGTATCCCTTTAGGGTTAAGCTTTAGTTCCCCAAAGTTGCATTTGATTTATAATGTACTCTCTATCAGCTTCTTTACCTTCCCTGTCCTGTCTCCCACTTTCCTACTGACATAACCTGCACAGATAAAATCCTTGGACTTGAATCTTTTTCTCAAGGTCTGTTTCTGGGAAAACCTGACTTAGAAGGAAAGCCTGGAGCCAACTGCAAACAACATATTCTACAATAAAAGTGCTAATCTGGAAAGAAGCCACCTGGGGGTATAATCTGAGAGAGTAGAGCTGAGTTCTGGAGACCATGTTTAAGCCTTCCTATTAAATCCTGACTGTTTCTGTTCACCTTCAGTAATATGAGCCAAAATAGTCCCTTTTTGGTTTTACATGAAAGTTGGTTGTTCCAGTTTTTGCTTCTGAAAGAATTCTAAATAATATGATATTGTTGACTGCAGACTTAAAAAAATAATAGCCTTAGATAAGCAAAGCTAATGTTTTGAAACCAATGGAAGTAAAAGCACCTTGACAGAGCCTTAGCTGTCTCTCACAAGGAGAGATCAAAGATATTTATTAGGTTTAGGATATAAACTTCAGTGGTATAAATCAAGTCTTTCAAGGTAGGTACCTAATTGGGATTGAGATAAAAATATGACAAAATTGCTTAAAATTGGTGGACAAAGCATGGTGAGCATCTTGAAGCAAGTCTTGATAAGTAAACTATTTGTTTGACAATCTATTTGTTCAGTAGAGCAATCCACTGTCCTATGAAAACTATTTGCCCAGATGAGCAAACTGTTCGTTCAGATAAATTGATATGCAGGAATATCCTGAAGCAAACAGTGAAGCTATTTATTACTTTAAAATCTTCCTGTAATAAACAGTTAAGTCTTGTTGACATAGGTGTTCTCAGTTCTTAATCCTGATACCTAAGCAATGTCATACAGGTGGTCTTCGTTCTCATAAAGATGAGTAGGATTTGTCTTTATGGGGGGAAGTGTCAGAGACATCAAAGGAATTCTAGGCAAGTAAGTGAGAGAGAATAGGTTTCTGTTCAAAACTCTCATCAATAATACCAATGTACTCAGATTTGAAATAGAAAACCAATAAACTAAAAGTATTCAAGTCTAGAATGTAATGTCATCAAAAGGTTTTATTGTGTGTCCAGACACACATAGAAAGAAAACCTTTCTTTCAAAATATGAATAACTATAAATTTTCAAAATATTAATAACTATAAATTTTAAACTTGGTTCCTTAAAATTCTTCTTCAAAATGAGTATTACAATGGAAAATATTTTGTAACTTAGTTCAGAGATAGTTTTGGAGGCCTACAAATGTTTCCCATTGATATCAACATATCACACAGGCAGGTAGCCATAGCCCAATTTGGCTTTCCATTTATCTGAAAACATTTTTGTCACAGCAGAGGACCTGAGATGGCACAGAAGTGTTTGTATCCTAGCAGCAGGCAAAAGCCAGGGGTTGTCTGCCAAAGTTGTAATGCATAGATTCTGTGGTGCAGATAGCTGCCTCAAGGAGTATGTCATGGGGAATTCTAAGGATGATGAGGCCAGATTCTACTCTGCATGGATCCACAGCAGGTAATAAGCACTGGAATAAATGTGGTTGGCTGTCATCAGATGTAGGAGATCCTTTGCATTTAAAGCTGAGCTTTTAATAGTATTGCAGGTGAAGAAGTACAATTGAAGGAGTTTCTGCATCATATCCATATCAGGAGAGGACCATACATCAAAAAGTTTAATTGGGATGGTTAGTTTTCACTAGCTTGTGACTACAAACACTAAAAACAATTTTTTTTTTTTGCGGTACGCGGGCCTCTCACTGGTATGGCCTCTCCCGTTGCGGAGCACAGGCTCCACACGCGCAGGCTCAGCAGCCATGGCTCACGAGCCTAGTCACTCCGCGGCATGTGGGATCTTCCCGGACCGGGGCACAAACCCGTGTCCCCTGCATCGGCAGGCGGACTCTCAACCACTGCACCACCAGGGAAGCCCTAAAAACAATTTTAATCCATCAGATTGTCTAGGCTATAAGACTGTCAGGCAAGAAAGGTGATGCAACCATTCTAGAGGATAATTTAGCAAAATATATTAAAGGGCTTAAAATGTCCATATGGTTTCTTCAGGAAATTTCAATCCCAAAAACTAATTTTAAGGAGAATGTGTTCAAAAATTGACCTGAAAAATGGTTGTTCATAACAACATCATTTATTAGAGTAAAAATTTAAATCACCCTGTTCCTATAACCTTCCAAGACTGAAGCAGGAAGAAACAGAAAATATAAACAGACCAATCACAACTAATGAAATTGAAACTGTAATTAAAAATCTTCCAATAAACAAAGTCCAGGACCAGATGGCTTCACAGGCAAACTCTATTTAACATTTAGAGAAGAGCTAACACCCATCCTTCTCAAACTCTTCCAAAAAATTGCAGAAGAAGGAACAGTCCCAAGCTCATTCTATGAGGCCACCATCATCCTGATACCAAAACCAGACACAGATATCACAAAAAAATAATATTACAGACCAATGTCACTGATGAACACAGATGCAAAAATCCTCAACAAAATTCTAGCATACAGAACCCAACAACACTTTAGAAGGATCATACACATGATCAAGTGGGATTTATCCCAGGGATGCAAGGATTCTTCAGTATATGCAAATCAACCAAGGTGATATACCACTTTAACATATTAAAGAATAAAAATCATATGATCATCTCAACAGATCCAGAAAAGGCTTTTGACAAAATTCAACACCATTTATGATAAAAACTCTCCAAAAGTGGGTATAGAGGGAACCTACCTCAACATAATAAAGGTCATATATGACAAGCCTACAGCAAACATCATATTCAACGGTGCAAAACTGAAAGCATTTCCTCTAAGAACAGGAATAAGACAAGGATGTCCACTCTCACCACTATGATTCAACATAGTTTTGGAAGTCCTAGCCACGGCAATCAGAGAAGAAAAAGAAATAAAAGGAATACAAATTGGATAAGAAGAAGTAAAACTGTAACTGTTTGCAGATGACACGTTACTACACATAGAAAATCCTAAAGATGCCACCAGAAAACTCCTAGGGCTAATCAATGACTTTGGTAAAGTTGCAGGATGCAAAATTAATGCACAGAAATCTCTTATATTCCTATACACTAACAATGAAAGATCAGAAAGAGAAATTAAAGAAACAATCACATTTACCACTGCAACAAAAAGAATAAAATACATTGGAATAAACCTACCTAAGGAGGCAAAGGACCTGTACTCAGAAAACTATAAGACCCTCATGAAAGAAATCAAAGATGACACAAACAGATGGAGAGATATACCATGTTCTTGGATTGGAAGGATCAATAGTGTGAAAATGATTATACTACCCAAAGCAATCTGCAGATTCAATGCAATCTCTATCAAATTACCAATGAGATTTTTCACAGAATTGGAACAAAAAATTTTACAATTTGTATGGAAACACAAAAGACCCCAAATACCCAAAGCAATCTTGAGGGGAAAAAACGGAGGTGGAGGAAATCAGACTCCCTGACTTCAGACTATACTATAGCTACAATAATCAAAACAGTATGGTACTGCCACAAAAACAAAAATATAGATCAATGGAACAGGATAGAAAGCCTAGAGATAAACCCATGCACCTATGGTCACTTAATCTATGACAAAGGAGGCAAGGATATACAATGGAGAAATGACAGTCTTTTCAACAATGATGCTGGGAAAACTGGACAGCTACATGTAAAATAATGAACTTAGAACACTCCCTAACACCATACACAAAAATAAACTCAAAATGGATTAAAGACCTAAATGTAAGGCCAGACACTATAAAACTCTTAGACGAAAATATAGGCAGAACACTCTATGACATATATCACAGCAAGATCCTTTTTGACCCACCTCCTATAGAAATGGAAATAAAAACAAAAATAAACAAATGGGACCTAATGAAACTTAAAAGCTTTTGCACAGCAAAGGAAACCATAAACAAGATGAAAAGACAACTCTTAGAATGGGAGAAAGTATTTGCAAACGAAGCAACTGACAAAGGATTAATCTCCAAAATTTATAAGCAGCTCATGCAGCTCAATATCAAAAAAACAAACAACCCAATCCAGAAATGGGAAGAAAACCTAAATAGACATTTTCCCAAAGAAGACATACAGACGGACAAGAGGCACATGAAAAGATGCTCAATATGACTAATTATTAGAGAAATGAAGACCAAATGTACAGAATATATACAGATTGCCAACAAAGACATGAAAGGATGCTTAACATCACTAATCATTAGAGAAATGCAAATCAAAACCACAATGAGGTATCACCTCATACCGGTCAGAATGGCCATCATCAAAATATCAACAAACAATAAATGCTGGAGAGGGTGTGGAGAAAAGGGAACCCTCTTGCACTGTTGGTAGGAATGTAAATTGATACAGCCACTATGGAGAACAGTATGGAGTTTGCATAAAAAACTAAAAATAGAACTAACATATGACCCAGCAATCCCACTACTGGGCATATACCCTTAGAAAACCAGAATTCAAAAAGACACATGCACCCCAATGTTCATTTCAGCACTATTTAAAATAGCCAGGTGATGGAAGCAACCTAATGTCCATCAACAGATGAATGGATAAAGAATATGTGGTACATATATACAATGGAATATTACTCAGCCTTAAAAAGGAACGAAATTGGGTCATTTGTAGAGACTTGGATGGACCTGGAGTGTGTCATACAGAGTGAAATAAGTCAGAAAGAGAATAACAAATATTGTATATTAATGAATATATGTGGGATCTAGAAAAATGGTACAGATGAACCTGTTTGCAGGGCATGAATAGAGATGCAGATGTAGAGAACGGATGTGTGGACATGTAGGGGCGGGGTTTGGGATGAATTAGGAGATTGGGATTGACATATATACACTACCATGTATAAAATAGCTAGCTAGTGGGAAACTGCTGTATAGCACAGGGAGTTCAGCTTGGTGTTCTGTGGTGACCTAGATGGGTGAGATGGGGAGGGGTGGGAGGGAGATCAGAGAGGGAGGGGAATGGGGATATGTGTATACATATAGCTGATTCACTTTTTTGTAAAACAACTCTACCCCAAGGGAAAAAAAAAAAGAATTGGTTAAATAAATTACCATATGTCAATAAAAGGAAATACTGTTCAGTTATTCGATGATCCCTGTACATTATGATTCTTAGATATTTGAGGGCTACAGATCATTCTTAGAATCAGATTAACACCGTGGACACTCTCCTATGCTAAAATATACATGAGCTTACCTAAATTCATACCTGAAGTCTGGCACAAAATGCCAAAAAGTTCATGGATCTCCCGACGTGCGTTTAGGGTTACTAAGTTAAAAATTCAGCATTAATTACCACTAAATTATAAAATGTTCAGTGTATTAAATTTTAAAAATCAGAATATGTAACATATATAGAAAGAGAATTATGCCTTTTTAACTTAAATATATTCACTTATACATGAATATTATATTTTACAACCCCTAAAATAATCTATTCAATGCATAGTTCTCCTGCCTACCATTAACAGACAGAAATTACATCTTAATATTTGACTTATTTTCTCAGAAGTTTAGTTTTTCCTTTTTCTTGTTTGTTAAAACAAATAAGAAATATTCAACTACCTGCAAATACACACAAAAAAGACTTTATTACTTTTTACCAAAGGGCATATATATCAACAAAAACACCTTATACATAAAGTAATGATGAGTCTCAGTTTGTCAGTTTTCTGCATTTCTCTGTGTGTGTGTGTACATGTGTGTGTGTGTGACTGGAATTTGTCAGCTGTGATCAATAGAAACAAACTCTAGCTAATTTAAGCATAAGGGGCATTTATTAAATGGAAATGAGCTAGTTAATAGCTTCCAGAATGGCAGTGTAAAGAACTCTATGAAACCTCTCTGCAGCCAAAAACCAAACCAAAACAAAACAAAAACCCAACAAACAACAAACAAAACAAAAAAACTTTAACTGGTAAAATTATAGAAACAACAATAACAATAATAACTATTTAATCTTCAGAAAATTTCCTAACGATATATAGCAAATGAATAAACATTTATTCAAAAAAATCTACTAAGTCTCATTAAAAACTAGTAACAGTCTGTGGCTCTTGAGCCATGACTCACTGCCTCCACCCCAGTTCAGCCTGATGGAAGTTCCTCTCCAGATAAGTGAGACCAAGATAATAGGTCTCCCACTCCCCCCAGTTTTCATTCAAGAACTATGGTACCTCCCTGGGAGAGCCAAATTGCCATCATTTCTCCAAGGTCCATGTTGCAAAGGCAAAATTCAAGGTTTATGCAGCTGAAAAGTGAGAGACTTCCCTTTTCCACACAGCCCTCATTCATACGGCAGACGCTTTTATGCCAAGTGTGACAGGCTAAGAATACTAGGTCCCCAGTTTCACTTACCCCATCTCACTTGTAGGATGGAGGTTTCATGCAGGGAAAGGCAAGATAAGGAGACTGAAGTCTACCACCCTGCCCAGTCCCCTGATCATAAAGCAGGAGTGTCACACAGGGCTCTAAAGTTTCACTAATGACTATATTTGAAACAGGGAATGAGGAAGTTCAAACCTAAAGGCACTCTCAGAAACAACAGACTTTGGTGGCAAGCAATTAATAAAAATGAACATAGCTTCACAAAAATATGGGCTACTATTAAGAGCATTATGCGTAATGGTAATACCAGAGGAGAAAAAAGAAAGAAGGAGCAAAAAAAAAAAAAAAAAAAAATCAAAGGTGAGAGAAAAGCTGTACTGAAAAAAGGAAATGACAACTTGTGGTAACTAGAATTCATAGGAATAAGTGAAGAGAACCAGCAATAGTAAGAAAGGTTATTGTTACAAACTATGTAAATATATGTTTGCTTTTATTTCTTCTCTTGACCTTTTTAAAATAATTAAAATTATATAAAATAATAAATTATAACAATGTAATGTTGGGTCTGTAACACATACAGATGTAATATACATCATTAATAGCACAAAATGGAGGTAGAGAATAGAACTATATAGTAGCTATATTTCTATATCTGTATATCTCTTAAATTAGTATAAATTCAAAGAAGATTAGGATAATATAAAATGCATATGGTAAGCCTTAAAGCAAACACTAAGAATATAATTTTTTAAACAGTGAAAAAATTATTAAAGGAAAAAAATTACACTAGAAAATATTCACTTATCACAAAAGAAACAATAAAGAAGGAATAGCAGGCCAAAAAATGACTGAACAATATAAAAATAAAATTAAAAGTGTAGAGTAAATTCTAATTTATCAGAAATTATATTAAATGTAAATGGATTAAACACTTCAATTAAAAGGCAGAGACTGGCAGAATGCATAAAAAATGCGTTAACTGTATACTGTCTATAAAAGACACAACTTAGATTCAAAGACACAAATAGATTGAATCTACAACAGCAGGAAAAGATATACAGTGCATGCAGTAACCAGAAGAGAGTTGGTGTCGAAACAGCAAACTTATAGATTTTAAGAAACAATTATTACTAGTGACTAGGAAGGGCATTTTATAGTAAAAAAAAAAAAAAAAAAAAAAAGTGTCAATCTATTAGGAAGATATAGCAATTATAAACATATATACATCTAACAACAGAGCCCCAAAATACATGAAACCAAATCTACAAAATTGAAGGGAAAAATGGACAATGTGACAATAATTGTTGAGGAATTCAATACTCTAGTTTTAATAGTGGATAGAACAAGTTTGCAAAAGATCAACGAGGAAATAGATGACTTGAACAAGATTATAAACCTACTAGATATATTTGGTACATTCCAAACAAGAAGACCAGAATACACATTCTTTTCAATAACATATGGAATATTCACTATGCTACAGTAATCAAGGGGGTCCTGGCATAAGAATAGACAAATAGATCAATGTAATAGAATTGCATGTCTAGAAATAAACATTCACATTTATGGGCAGTTGATTTTTTACAAGGGTATAATACAACAGCAAAAAACAAAAAAAAACAGGCTTTTCAATAAACGATGCTGGAACAATTGAATGTCCACATGAAAAATAATGAATTTAGACCCCTACCTCATACCATACACAAAATTTAACTTGAAATGGACTGAAGCCATAAGTATAAGATAAAAACTCTAAGAAGAGAACATGAGTAAATCTTCATGACAGCAGATTTGGCAATGGATTCTTACATATGATACCAAAAAGCACAAGAAATAAAAGAAAAAAAAAGATAAATTAGATTTCAACAAAGTAAAAATTTTGTGCTTCAAATACCTACAGAATGAGAGAAAATATTTGCAAACCATATATCTGATAAGGTACTTGTAATCTAGAATATACGAAAAATTCTTATCACTCAGTAATAAAAAGATGATAACCCAAGCAAAAGTGAGCAAAGGGTCTGAATAGACATTTCTCCAAAGAAAATATACAAGTGGCCAATAAGCATATGAAATATGCTCAACATCATTAGTCATTAGGAAAATGCAAAATAATCCCACAGTGAGAGAATACTTCACACACATAGAAGGGTTAATGGCCTTTGCTGAAATAGTTCATCAACACTGGAAATTGAAACTTGCATTGTCACTGTTGTAATCAGTGGAAACTGGGACTGCTGCTTCCACTGTTGTTGACAGAAAGAGTGATCTCTTTTATCAGTATCTCCAGATGAACTATGCTGAGTGGGTGCATCTGATTAGCTGAGGTTAGGTTACCTCCCTACAAACTTGCTGCCAGAGAATCCGGGAAAGTGATAAAGTATCACCGCCCAATAATCAGAGGCAAGTTCTGCTTTTCACCAAGACTTGAAAGGTGAGGAATTCTTCAAATACAGAAAAAAATGTACAGATAATGGACAGTCAGAAAATTTTTAAATGTACACCCTGGTTTGGATATGAACGTGGGCACTCACATGAAAATAAAGCTATACAGACCACTACATATATATTAATTAAAACATTTAGAATATTGTAGTACCAAAACCTCATTTTTTCCTTCCTTTACTAATCAGTATTTTGTGAATATTTGAACTAATTAAACTTTTTAATAGTAAAATCATTTTAATTATTTTTAAATTAATTACTAAGGTAAACTTCATTTTTTTTTTCATAACTTTCAATTCTTCCACCTGGTTGGTAGAAATGCTCTAATTGAATACTATAGATATATTATTCTATTCTAATAGTTTGTTTTCATTTTAATTTAATTTCTAATATCATTCATGGCACTTAGAAAATGATTGTCTTTTCACCTATGCATTTGTGAAAGCCTCATGTATAATCATATCTGTCATTCCTGGTTCAATCATATACTCATAAATCTTCCATAAACAGTGTAGTCTATTTCTAATGAAAGCCTTCAACTTAGTGTAAGAAGCATTCAACTGAGGCACTTTCAAAATCTTCTTTCATTCAAATTGCTGAGGAAGCTCTAAGTACCCTAACGTCCAAATGACTAAGTGAAATTAATGATTCAAAGTAAAAGTTAAAACCTCTGAAGTCCTTTCTAGAAACAAAATCAGAGCATGAAAAGCTGAGGGAAAGCATGCCAGAGACGTTTCACTATCAAGCCAGAGGTACCAGGGCTTTTCTAAGAGCCAATAAATCAACATAATTTCAAATTCTCAGGGTTCATTGAAAAGAGCAATTATGCTAGTCAAAATAATAAGGTTGAGGCTAGGATCTGAATCATATGCCAAGTGTGATGGGAATGTATGTATTGAGGATCCAGGGCAACAGAATAAATTTTTTCAAGTGAAATGTGATTTTGTGGTAAGGTTAAAAGCACAGGCAGGGAAGTTTAACAAATGTAAGTTCGTATCTGGACACTTCATAGCTGTATGATCTTGAAAATTGTTACAGACAGAAACCATTACATGAAAACAGGATGCATTAAAACAATTAGACTATTTTATGTCTAAACCAGGCAGACAAATTACTTGTTTACATCTATAACTTTATTCCACAGGCAAAGGGAACAATGAATTCACATAATTTAATAAAATAACTTGGAATAGGCTCCTTTCTCTGAGTTATTCATGTATTAATTAATTCAGTTGAGCACCAGGTACCTGGCACTCTGGAGATGTTTGTATGTGTGTGGCAGCAGAATAAGAAATCTTGGGGAGGAGACTGTGCATAAAGGCACTTGTTTTCCTGCATGCCACACTGTGCAGCCAAAAATATATAAAAAAAAAAGACACTTGTTTTCAAGTAGCGCATAGTGTTGGGAGGAGGGGAGTGGAGAGCAGCTCAAAAGATGCACATAAAAATACCATACACACACACGTGCACACATACAACTTACTTTCTAAAGTATAAGGTGTTCCACTATAATAATTAAGGTTGGGAGAGTCTAGAAGAGAGTCAGATTCAGTCTCTGAATTAATTTAACACATTAAAACTTCTAGTAAGTATTTTAGCCATATGATCATTAAGGTCTTTCCTAACCTGAAGATTTTTAAATAACATGACTTAATGGAATCAGTCACATCCAAAAATGTGAGTAGGCTTAAGTCATCTCTAAAAAGGAAAATTATTTTCAATTTGGCTAGGAAAGACCCAACTATAATCTCTATATAAGAGAAACACTTAAAAAATAATTCAGAAAGACTAAAAAACAAACAGATGAACAAACATAGACTAGGCAAACGGAAACAGTAAAACAGGCATTGCTCTGCTGATTTCAAAGTAGAATTTACATTAAAAAGTATGAAGTTCAACAAAGAATAATATTTTATTAATGATAAAAGCTGTAATTCAGGACTTCCCTGGTGGCACAGTGGTTAAGAATCTGCCTGCCGATGCAGGGGACACGGGTTCGAGCCCTGGTCCAGGAAGATCCCACATGCTGCAGAGCAACTAAGCCTGTGCACCACAATTACTGAGCCTGCTCTAGAGCCCACGAGCCACAGCTACTGAGCCCTCGTGCCACAGCTACTGAAGCCCATGCGCCTAGAGCCCGTACTCCGCAACAAGAGAAGCCACCACAATGAGAAGCCGGCGCACTGCAACAAAGAGTAGCCCCTGCTTGCTGCAACTAGAGAAAGCCTGCACAAGGCAACGAAGACCCAACACAGCCAAAAATAAATATAAATAAATAACTAAATTCATATTTTTAAAAAGCTATAATTCAGAACAATTATATAACAATTATGAATATATATGCAAAAAGTGACAGAAACTATATTAATAAGGCAAAAACTATAAGATATACAAAACTATAGAATATACAGATTAAAATACACTAATAGTAGGACGATTTTTGACTCCACTCTTTGTACGAGACATACTGAGGCCAAAAAGTAAATAAGAATATCGAGGACCTGAATAACATAGTCAAAAAAGACAATCTTATGGCTGTATATTGAACTGTGTGTCCTGATAATAGAGAACATAACTTCATCTCAAGAGCCCTTGGAACAGTCACAAAAATTAGTCATATGTAGAGCAAAGAGAAAGCATTAGAAAGTTTTATAAAGTAGAAACAACAAACGTTATCACAATGTAACAAAACTAGAAACTAATAGCAATATACAAACCAAAACCTTTCAAATTGAAAATTAAAAAGGCATGTAATAAATAGCTCATGGCTGAAAGCAGAAAGAAAAATCACAATTAAAATGTGTCTAAAAATTAATAATAAGAAAACACTTTATATCAGAATCACTAGGACCTATTTAAAGACTGATCAAAGAAAAATTAAAATAAACATAAATAAAGTTCAATAACCATAAAATAATAAAAACAGTGAATTAAGTTCCAACTAAAATGCTAGAAAAAAAGAGAAAACAGCAATTCAAAAAAAGCATAAACAAGCATAAATTAAAAGCAAAAATTATTAAGGTAAAACACAGGAAAAATCAATAGGTGTAATTAATAAGTCAAAATCCCATATTCTGGTTAACAAAGTAGACAAACTACTAGTTAATCACGGGATAAAGAAAGCACATATATACAAAATAAGAAATGATGAGGGGAATATAACCACTGAAACAGAAGAAACTTTAAAAATTATTAAGATACTATTTATAGATCATTGTGACCATAGTAGAAATGTAAAGGTTAACTACACCAATTTCCACTGAAGACGCAGAGAGTGTTACTAAGGGACAACAAATAAAAATAGGCATTAAAGAGGTTCTACACTGGATAATCCCAATAATACATAAATTGTTCCAGAGCCTAGAGAATGAAGGACATTTTAAAATTCCTTTTTAACATTGGTACCTAAACTTAATAAAAAATTGCTGAAAGGAAGAAAATTGCAGAACAAATATCACATATAAAACTACACAAATATTTAAGAGAACCCAAGATCACAAGAAGAAAATAATACATCATGATAAGTAAGATTTATTAGAAGAATGCAATATTTGCTTACTATTGGGAAATGTATTAATATACTATATTAATAGATCTAAGTAGATAAACTATGTATGTCCATATGTTTTCACAAATACACTCCCATTTATAATTTTTTAAAACCCAGCATATTAGAATTGTATTTTATGGACATCGGATATTATTCTGAATATAATGGGAAGCCAATGGAGAATATTTAAGCAAGGCAATAACGTTATCTGATTTACTTTTCAAAGATATTTATATCATTCTGGTTCTGGTTCAGTAAATTCCTGAAGACTTGCCGGAACCATAACAGAATGTACATTCCAGAAGAGGCGAAGAAAATGTGATCCTTCAGGAAACGGCCTTAGAAAAGGTCCTAACCTATTTTCAGGCGAGAGGTTACCATAAAAGTTCACTACAAATCCTGGGGAAGTTAGTTAAACAATGTGAACTATTTTATGCATAGTTTCTTTTATATAAAAGTAATTACTGCATGAGTCTTTTATCAGACATTTCAATTCAATGTATAAATTATTATAGTTCTAGAAGAGAACTCTCACAATTGTGTTAAATATAAACACACAAAAAATGGCTCTTTTCATTCAATTGCTATTAAACTCTTTTTAAAAGTGTTAATGTTGCCAGCCACAATTACATTTTATTGACTTACATTTTTAATTACATATTGCATGACTGAAAGTTAATCTGATGATGATTATCCATTGAGTAAATATTAGGGAGTAATTAGAAGGTTAGAGATTCTCTTCATCAGTGGCAGGCATAGAAAAGGGATCATTCTCTCCATTATAAATAGTATAATTGCTATCTGAGGCTATAAAGATTGTGTAGAATTTGTTAGTAAGCATACAGATCAGGTCCTGTCTGTGTTACCATTAGAAATCTTAAGCTTAAGGCTGGAATTTGACATGCAAATGAATATGGGAGAAAAGGTTTGACTGACAGGGCTTGAGAACTGATGTAGCTTAACCTAAAAAAACATGGCTCTTGCTTGCCTTTAAGTCAGAAAGTCCTTTTTGATTAGAGATATCATTTTTCTTACCCTTTTTACTGGTAATCATTATGTCAGCTGAACTTGTTATTTGGCTCATAGTTTTAAGCTCGTTATATACACGTTCATGAAAAACAAAATGGTGCAAATAGCTCTCAACCCTGCTTCAAGGAGATATTTTCCCTCTTGATTGAAATTCTGCTACCCTTCCCTCAGAACAAGCTGAGAGACCCATTTTTCTTGTTCTCCCAGCTGTTATGCAAGCAAAAAAAAATTTTTTTAATCCAAGGATGTAATCATGTTGTTTCTTCACTTAAAATCCTTTAATACTCCTCACCAGTTGCAGAATAAAGTCCATGCCTTTTACGTTGTTTCCAAAACGCTGAACCTCAAAGTTACTTTACCACCCTCACTGAAACTCTCCCTCTGATCTTTCCCAGCTCTGTATTTTGGGGTACATTTTCCCCTTTACCTGAAATAGCATCCTCTTATTTACCTGTGTGGTAACATTCTATTCATCCATCAAAACCCAACTCAAATGTTATTGTCTTTGCCCAGAATTATCTGCCACAGACATCACTTCTTCTGTGCATCCATAGCACTTGGCGCCACATCTTCCTTACAGGATTTAAAATATTATTTTATTATTGTTTATAAGTTTGTTTCTACCCAATATAGTGAGCTCTTGCTGTTAAGGAGTTAAATCTTCATTTCTAAGTTTATTTATGTTTTTGTTCATTTAAGAAATATTTGTTGAGTGTCTACTGTGTAGCAAGTCATGAGGTGATGGAGAGTGATGGAGGAGTTGGCCGGTGAGAATCTGCAAGAGGAAAGAAGTGGAGTTCCTCTGATACAGAAATAAGATTGGCAGTTTGAGTACAGGAAGAAGCCAATGAGACTAGAGCAGAGCGAGGGAGAGGGAAAATGGTAGTGTGACCAAATTCATGTCTGTTTTTATAGACCTCACTCTGAGCCTGACAAACAGATTGCTAACGAGATAAATCTTAATTAATCATCCAGTTATTTAGAATAGCATAATTTAAGAAATTATGGGGTACTATAAAAATCATACCTTTCATTACAAATGGGAAAATAAGGCCTAGCCAGACGCTGAGTCTTACTCTTGTTGACCTAAAACAAATGGACTGCAAGATATTTCTCCAGAATAGATGGGTTTATTTGAGATCAGTGGAGAATTGCAATTCTGAGTCTGCCACCACGGCAAGCTATGTGCAAGCCCTCCACCCCACCAGCCACGACGTGACAAGGGAAGGAATGTGTTTTTGTAAAGGGGAAAAGGAAGTTGAGAAGGCTATAGGAAACACAGAGTCTATGGCTTTTCATTGGCTGAGTCCTTGCCAAGAAAGAAAAGGAGTCTTTCTTCTTCCTGTTGGGTTCTGCTATTGTCATAGGACGTAAGGGCTCCCCTTTATCTATCTATCTATCTATCTATCTATCTATCTATCTATCTATCTATCTATCTATCATCATCATCTATCTATCTATCTACCTACCTATCTATGTTGGATTTTTGCACAAGAATCATTTGCAAAAAGGGGATATGCTACTCAAAAAAAAAAAAAAAGTTAGAAAATTGTTGTTCTAAAGAAATATTTAGCTACTGACTAAACCACAATGCCTCTTCAAGCCACATTAACATCTACTACATCCTTCTCCTGAGCTCACTATTATGAGATCACTATTATGCCACCAGTGCAAGTACATAGTCACATCAAAAGCGTTATTTCTGAAACTGTTCCTTAGCTTTTTTAAAAAAAAATTTTTGGCCGAACTGTGTGGCATGTGAGATCTTAGTTCTAGTTCCCTGACCAGGGATCAAACCCACGGCCCCTGCACTGGCAGTGTGGAATCTTAACCACTGGACTGCCACGGAAGTCCCTGCTTTTCTTAACATGTGATTCCAAACTGTTACTGACTTTCTTGATACAATCTTAATATTTAATGACTCATTTCTGTCTTGTCTTGACTTTGGACTTTGTATTCGTCACCATTTCCCTGGCTATAACCTCTGACTTTGACTTCTCTCCACGGCTATTTTGCTTTTCCCCCAGTTATACTGTTTTGGGTCCCATCTTCTAAACATTGCTATTCTTTCAATTTGGTGGTATATACAACCCTCTTAACTTTTGTATAACTCTCAGATATAGTGCTTCCACCAAGCTCAGCCCAAACCTTCAACGAAAATGGCCATAAAGAGTCACTCTACAACAAGTGGTACCATGTCTGAAATGCCAATTTTCTACTTGACCTTCACTAGATTCTACTCCCTACTCAATCCTCTCCTTACCATTTTAACTTTTCTCATTTCTTACTGAGACCATGAGAGACCACTCATTGCAGGAGTGGAAATAACACAGTCATTTTAATGATAGAAGGCATATGTTTCCATCTGTGAGATCTTGAACAATCACCAAATATATCACAAAATCTCTGTAATTATACTTATTTCATCCTTCTGGATGAATAACATGGCATCATGTATGGGAAAACAACTTGGAAAGTACAAATTGACACATAAGGTTAATTCTGATTATGTTTTATCTATAGACTTAAATTTCAGACTATTTCCCTTCATAGGTGTACTTCATATCTGTTTTCAGCCATTTTTCCCTCTGAAGACACTAATCAAATTTCTGAGTCCACCTTTTATGAAAATTGATGACCTGTGTGAACATATCATAAAGGCTTCTAGGGCCTTGGAAGGGACAAGTGGGAGCCCTGATGCTTAAGCTTATTTAGCTTCATAGTAAACCTACTTATGGAGAGAAGAATGAAAGCCAGGGCAGTTATGAAAAAGTCATGGACTGTTGACCTTTGAACCTGAAGACAAATGCAGCTCACCCATATTCTAACTGAATGTTGCTCTATCCTAATCATGATTCAGCCTCATTGGGTTTAAAAAAATCAAGATGAGCAATTGTGCATTTGAATGGCAGCCAAATGAGAAAAGACCATATCCTTCAGCAAAGCCATCTGCCCACTTTCATAGCCTGAAATGATGCAAAAATGTCACCCTGAGATCTATAGCCCATTTTCTTATGATTATCTCTAGAGCTCAAAAAAATCTCTGTACTTTTTCTAGTTTAATCCTATCTAGGTTCCATTACACATTGATTTAGTTGAACAAAATCCATTACATAATGATGCATGGTGATTATTGCTTTAATAAACCCAATTTTAACCTATTTTATTCATTTCAGTGCCTTACTAAATGCACTGAATGAAGTGAATTAAATTTTCTTCTCTTACTTTTACCTTGCCCCAAGTTAAAGAATAAGATGGTATTGAAAAAGTAATTGACTCTGTGTGATGAATAACATTTAAAAATGACTCCCAAGATTCCTGCCCTCTTGTGTTCATGCAATATGTAATCCCATTTCCTTGAATGTAGGCAAGGACCTGTAAATATGATGGGATATCACTCCTCTTATTAGGCTATGTCATGTGGCAAAGGTGAAGTGATTTTGTAGATGCACTGAAGGCTCCAAATCTGTTACTACTAACTTAATCAAAAGAGAGATAACACCTGGTGAGCCTGACCTAATCAGGTGAGCTTATTAAAGGGTATGTTAATCGTTAGAGATAGAGGAAGTCAGCATGATTAGAACCATCAAAGACTCTCTCCTGCTAGCCATGAGGAAGTACTCTTCCATGTTTTAGAGAAAGCCACATTTCAAGGAAGAGTGGGAAGGTCTATAAACCAAAAACTTCAGTCCCTACAATCACCAGGAACTAAATTCTGTCAACAACCACTGAATTTATAAGAAAATTCTCAAATCCAGATTATATCATAGCCCCAGACAACACCTTGATTTCAGCCTGGTGAGACCCTGAGCAGTTTCTGTGCTGAGACCCCTGACCCACAGAAACTGTGAGATAACAAGATCTGTCATAATTTGTTATACAGTTATAGAAAACTAACACAATCTGGTTTAACCTAAAAGGTAACAAGGTAAACCAATATACCAGGAAATTAAATTTCATAAAAATAATGACTATATGTTATCTATCATGTATTAATAGAGTATCTCTTTGGGCCTCAGTATCTTCCCATCTGTGAAATGGTAATGTGAGGAAGAATCTTATGCTTCAGTAGTGGCTTCTAGACTTTTGGCTTTTATGGAACAGTAAAAATTTCATTACATTATTTTTGAGACCAATTCAGAATTTTCAACTTTTTATTTTGGTATAGAAAGTATATAACTACTATTATTAAACTAGTATGAAAAATAAAGAATGTTGTAACACAAATGGTGATGGTCAGTTTTGTGTGTCAGCTTGGCTAGGCGACGGTCCCCAGTTATTCAATCAAGGTGTTACTATAAAGGTACTTTGTAAATGTAATTAAGGTCCATAATCAGTTAACTTTAAGTAATAGAGTTTATCCTAGATAATCTGGGTAGTCCTGAATTTGATCAGTGGATAAGCCTTGAGAGCAGAGCTGAGGTTTCCCTGAGCAAGAAGAAATTCCACCTGTAGATAGAAACTTCAGCTCATCCCAGAGAGTTCTAGTCTGCCCTTCCTGACAGCCTGTCCTGTAGATTTCAGAGTTGGTTTGACAGTCCCCACAATTCTATAAACCAATATCTTGCAAAGTATTTTTTAATATATACTTCCTATTGATTGTTTATCTGGTGGAACCCTGACTGATATACAAATATAAAATAATAAAATAGTAATAAATTTAAAGTTAGGATGACTTCCTATACTACAATTATTTTTATTCATTTCTTCATGAATTGACATTGAGATGAGGTTAGCCTCAGCATTCAATGATTTCATAGCACTGCTTTGAACTTTATTCTTATCATTTTAAGCCTCCATAAGCATCAACATAAAAAACAAATGAAAAACCCCCACCCCATATCTTTACTTTGTCTAGCTTGCAAATAGGTAAACTGGGTAGGAAAAATATACAGATACCACAACGTTCTATATTATAGAGAAAAGAAAGAGGAAGGATACAGGGGGGAAGAAAAGAAGGAAGGCAGGCATTATCCAGTTGCCAGATTCCTCCATCTTCTTAATCTTACTAACACTTAAAAGGCCACATCAAGTATATAGTTCATTTGTGAGTCATGGTCATACCAAACTCTACTCCTGGTTTACACATAGAAGAGCAAGATTCACAATGATTAGAATAATCATTTTCTGTGGTTAAGCTCAGCAGAATCCCTATTAGAATTGCAATAAGCCATACCATTCTCCACTTTCAGGAAGTGTCTGACCTGCTGATTGTTTAAATTACACACATTACTTTCAAAAGCTGGGACTGACTTTTCCAGAATTTGCATCATAAAAATAGTGTCATCCAGAGGAAGTCTGTGTTTTATTAATAATTACATTAGTCCTTGATAAGTACTTTATAGGGTACATGAGAGAGGAACATCTTGTTTAAAAGCATAACATTTTATCGATTTCCTGGTCAGTACCTTGGCAATGGTTTTAGAGCTACATGGTAGTTCTTAAATGGCACTAAAATCCTTCAGGCCATGAAAATTTGGTTTTGCTCAAGTAATGTTTATTGGTCATCTCACAATCCAGAGAGGCAACTTGTAAACAAGTAATTGCAAATAAGGGTGATGGATGCAATAACATAGGACCTAAAGTTGTGAACTCCTGAGAGTCCTGAGGTAACAACAATAACAACAACAACAAAAATCCAAGTCAGTGTCCATTCATTGAAGCTGGAAAATTGTTTTTATGTATCTGAAATCAAAAGAAATTACAGACTGTAATCAAGCTTTCTTCAAAACTGTTCTTTTTGATCAAGTTTAAGATAGATCACAGAAATTGGGTCTCATCACTGTCCAGCAAGAGGGAGGGGTTTTAATGTGTATACTTTCCAGAAACATTTTTATTATATTTTTAAATTATATATTAAATACAATTTATTATAAATAATGTTATAATATTCTTTATTATACTTGTGGAAAATAACACCCTCAAACATTGAATCACCATCTTGATTTTCTGAAGCCCAAACTAACCTCTAATTTTGTAGTCCCCAGTTTCTTTCGACTACTGAAATTATACTCGTAAAATGGGTTATTTTAAAAATTTTAATGGGATATAGATCCTTATCCAGTGCATAGAGTCTATAGCCAAGCAGGATATAAAAAATTAGCTAGAATCCCCTGAAATAATTAGCTAGATAATGGGAGGTGCAAAAGGAAAGTTTCTAACCCGATATCCTCCCATCAAAAATCACTTTAAAAAGTGGAAAAAATATGGGAAGTAACAGTTTTAAGGTACTGGACAACAGCATAGGGATATGTGACAGAAGGCAAAAACACAAAGTTAGATCTACTTTCCAAATTGCTGAAGAGGGCAGTGGAGCCCAAACAGAGAGCATGATAGTCTCATTTTAACTGTGCAAATACAGATATTAGTTTAGAAGTCCACATGATCAGGAAGCCAGAATTTGCAAGATTAGGTAATGTAGAAAAGAATTCTGTGCATAAAATAATACAATAAATCTGCATGGCTGTGATTTTGAGGTTTTGGCCAAATATTAAACTGGGTATTCATAGAGTGAAACTGTGTGGCATGGCAGAGAACAGCTTCTGGGAGGCTATGAACTGAATGGAAATTGTGGAATAGGGCTGAAATCAGCCAGAGTGGAGAGAGCTGGAGAAACTTAATTTAACACCCCAGGCATTATTCAGTTGATACCCTAGCAAGGCCACACCTTAGTAGTAGTGCTATACTAGCCTTAGAATAAGGGCTATTCCAGACCAATCCTAACAAAGATTAAAACCACACCTCAATAGTATAAAACTAATCCTCCACTAAATTAGCAGGTTGTCAGAACAAAACTCAATGTTCTCTAAAGGAAGAAAATAAAATTCCCTCTTTCAACTATGTAGTACTCATTATGTCCATTATAAAATAAAAAATTACCAGATATGCTAAGAAATAGGACAATGTCACCCATAACTGGGAGAATAAACAGTCAACAGAAACAGATGCAGTGATAACACAACTGATGGAATTAGCAGATAAGGACTTTAAAGTATCATACTTCAGTACTTAAAGTTATAATGAAAAAAAATCAGAAAAAGAAATTAAAACTGTAAAGACAAAACAAATGGAAATTGCAGAACTGAAAAAATAGAATAAATAAAATGAAAAATCCACTAAATGAGCTTTTTGGAAGATTGGACACTGCAAAAGAAAAATCAGTCAATGTGAATACTTGTCAGTAGAAACCATCCAGACTATAGCACAAAAAGTAAGAAAAACTGAAAAAAAAAATTATAGCTAAGCGGCTGTAAATACCGCATGTTATGAACTTCAAATATTGAGAGTTGACAGATGGGCAGGCACAGAGGTGGGAGGAGCCAACTTGCTTCAGTGCATCAACAGCTGCCTCTCCTCTGTGACCAGAGTGGCTCCTTCCCCATCTCTGTGACTTCAGTTCATGATTGTAAGGTTAGAGTGGCCAGGTGCTGATTTATTCTCCAATCAAAGCTTCTCCTGAACTTCACTGAATCCATTGGTGTGGTAGCTACCATGGGCGTTGGCCACGAGCTGGGTGGTCTCTGTGGCTGATGCTGTTTATATGACAGTTGGTATGTCTGTGGTCTCTCAAGTGTCCGTGTTCACCCTCAACAGTCCCAGCTGATACCACAAACACTCTTGGGGCAGTGTCAGTGCCCTTCCCTCTCATCAGACTGCATTCAGCATGGATAATACCAAGATTTCAATGGAGTGGTCAGCAGAGTCTGAGCTACAGGCAGGGGCCAAAATGAGGTCCAGTAAAATCAAAGAATTGAAAAGAAATAGATCTGGAGGGAAAAACTGATGTCATCCACCTTAATTCCAGAAGATGGTGTCTTGGCCTAAAGGGGCCACTTTGAAAGTATTGAACCTGATGCCTCCAGACCTGAGTTGAAATTATAAAATATGTGTTGGTCTTTGATATTGATAAGCCAAGAAAAGCTAAGTGCACAGCCAAGGTCTTAGCCAATGATAAAAGTATCTAAAAATCAAGCCAAAGGCTGTGAAAATTGAGAAAAATAGACCCTATGTCACATGAAGTTCTAAGAACAAAATCAGAATTAGAGTGCATTTTCTTAGACTCACACACAAGATGGTGGCAAATGAAATTTACCGAGTACAAATTCCAGCCTGAGTCAGCCAAGTAGTGACCACAGATCCAGGCCATACAGAGCTGAAAAACCTGAGTGTAGGGACAGGGATTTAGGTTGAGGCTCTATCTGGATATGAGCAAGAACAAGGAATAGAGTTTGGAATAGAACAGTGACTTTTTAACAATTTTATAGCAATAAAATCTTTCTCTTTAAATGAAATCTCAGTATAACAAAAAGGTGAAGCTTCTGGTTGAACTGAGGGCCATGTCCTGGGGAGACACATAGGCTTTGCCCTCTCAGCTTCCACTACACCTTTTATAGCAGGACTTTAATCATTCCCACAGAAACCTAGTACTTCAAGGCACACCGTTTTTAAATCCATGGACATGGATACTTGAAGGTACCACCTCAGAATCTGGAACTTGCATAAAGTCAACAATCCTAGTGTGGCAGAAGGAGCAAGAATTTTGGAGTCTGATAGGTATAGTTTTTAAATCTAGTTCTCAATCTGTGTGACCTTGGGAAAGATGCTGCTACCTGGGCTGCAGATTTCTGCACTTTGACTTGTGGTGAAGGGTCTGGAAAGGTACTCTTAAGTTCTCTCCTTGACATAATATGAGGCTTTCACTAAATTTCTCTCAGTGATCTTCTTCAATTTTATTCCTTTCTACTTCCTAATACTTGGGGCTGATATTCAGCTGGCACAACCTAGCAGAGCTGCCTCAGTTGTTTAAGACTGAAGGAGATGTACCTGTGTCACTGATTTTAAATATTTTGAATATCATTCCAGCCAACAGTGGATTAATGACTGCCATAAACTTGTACATATGTTATGTCAGGCACTGTACCAATATGATACACACGTGAACTCAGATTATCCTCACCTTCACACTGTGGTGGAATTATGGGGATTATCACCATTTTATAGATGAGGAAACTCTAGTTAGATTCTTCCTCAAAGTCTGAAACTAAGAAGTGACACTGCTAGAATTTAAACCCAAATTTCTCATACTTCAAATTCTTTCATGTTTTTACTAAATCATATTCTCTGTCTTAGCACAGATATTCCATAAAGAAGAAGCCCTAAAACAAATTAAAAGAAAAAATGTGGCCTATTATATAGTATTCAGGAAAAAAATGGCTGCCAAATATATCCACTGATGGCTGAATATCAATGGATTTTTAAGCTGGAATCCAAGAGAATTGGAAAAAATAAGCGAAAACTTATGCAAGTACGGTAAGATTTATTTTTTTGGTGTTAATTCAAATAGGCTTAAAATATAAACAGTGTCAATCCCTTAACTAGAGCAGTAAAGAAAAGATCTTAGTAATTTGTTGATTTAACTAGTTTTTGCAACATTAAATTAGATGAAGATATAGACCTTATCCAAGATGGCAAGGGAGTCTAAGAAAGATCTATTAATAGTTTTAAATGTTGGCTTAGTGACTAGGATATAATTATATTTTGTGTCTGTGGGTTCATAGAACATTAGTTTTATGGTTAGTAGCTTATCTGCCTTGGAGATAAAAAAACTTTATATTTTTAATTGTGTGTCTAAATAACATTTTATGGTGAAATGATCTCCCATCAAAATGTCTGCAAAATATTTTCTTCCTCCTGATGGCCAAGGATAAGGATGAGCATGATCTAGAGCAAAGAGGACATTAACTATTACAGATTTTCTGCTTAGCTAAAGGAGGAGATGATCTTTAGTTTTGCTTGTTTGCTCTGTTTTTGATTGAAAGGAATGCAGCTGTCCTTCTATAACTGGAGTTTTTAGAAGCAACTTAATTCATGGCTGCCTCCTTTGATTCCTCCATACTTAACTGGGCATCTTAAAGGACTAAAAATATTTGGCTTGGAGATATGAGATAATCTGTTTCCATTTATTTGAATCTCTGATTTTGGGGGTACAGACAAGAGAAACCTAGCATCATTTTATACAGGCAATAGGATCAGTGTATTTGGTCAAATGCACTGAGTTTGGTAAACTGGATTAAAGTTCTTTATAATTGACAAAAGTCCAACTGAATCAGCACAATCTCAAATATTACTAGTTTCCTACCTACCCTCAGCCTTGCAAAATTCTATGATAATGTTCCTCTCAACTGAAATCCTACTTCCAAGCACACGAAAACTTCTCTGGATTTTGAATTTCTCAAAGATGGCAGCAGAAGTAATCCTCTTAGTTCTCACATGGGCTTAATTCCTCTTGCTTATCCAGTTTATTTCATGCCCCACCTCCAGATTCTTTTTTGTACTCTTGCAGCATTCAGAAAGAAAAAAAAAGGGAAAACCTCTTTGGAAAAATATGAGTTCCTATGTTATGGCAGGGATAAACACTTGTTAGGTTATCACACACAGTAGCAAGACATCCTAGGGAACTAGAGTTCAAAGAGCATTCTCACCCCACCCATTGAGCTATTCAGAGGGATCCTGCTATGTTATTTGCAATGCAAAAAACACCCTCATGACTTAGCATGTTTTAACAGAGACTCAGGTAAAATCTGCAAGCCATGTGTCCTTGTTTACCCAAGATGACAGGAATGGCTTTTCTGTATATTTCTGACTATCTCTAGTTCTTAAATCCTTTGCTCAGCTCTTTCAGTTCAGGCAACTAGCTAATATAGGGAAATGCTAACACAGTTTGCTTCCCAAACTAGAGTATTCTAGTGGTAACCTTTATTTTTTTATGCTGATTGATTTTCCATGTGTATAATTTAAGATATCTGTAATGCTCTTAATGAATCCATATTCCTAAACAAATTAAAATTGGCATTCCCATAATAAGAGCTCTCTACTGGTGAAATTCTGCTTGTCACAGAAATAACTGATGTTCATAATGATGACTTAGAGACTTTCAAAGATTCTCAAATGCCAAATGAGTCATCAAAAAATTAAATTATGTTCAAAAGAGTTTACCTGCCTATTATTAAACTTTTAATCTACTATCTCTTTATACTATATAATTATACTTTATTAAATTTTATATTTAATTTACTAGGAAATTCCCTTCCATAATCATTTCATACAACAGCAAGTGTACTTAATTGAATTTAGGCTATGTATGATACAGTCTAAAGGGGAAGTAATATTTCTTCAAAACCTACTATATTTGAAAACAGGCATTTTTAAAAAATAAACATTGCAATCTAGAATAGTTTTATATTTACAGAAAAGTTGTGAAGATATTACAGAGAGCTCTGATATACCCCACAACCAGTTTCCTCTATTATTAACATCTTTCATTAGTATGGGACATTTATAACAGTTAATAAACCAATACTGATATATTATTATTAACTAAAGTCCATGGTTTACAGTTGGGTTCATCTGCTGTACAGTCTATGGGTTTTGATAAATGTATAATGCCATCATCTCAGTATCATACAGAATAGTTTCACGATCCTAAAAATCCCCTGTGCTCTACCTTTTCACCCTTCCTTCCCTCCCTCCAAACTCCTGGTAACCATTGATCTTTTTATATGCTTTATAGTTTTCCCTTTTCCAGGATATCATATAGTGGGAATCAGGTAGTGTGTAGCCTTTTCAGACTGGCTTAGCAATGCACACTTAAGTTTCCTTTATGTCTCTTTGTGGGTTGTATTCACTTATAATATTCCACTGTATGTATATACCACAGTTTATCCATTTACCTATTGAAAAGAATCTTGGTTGCTTCCAAATTTGGGCAATTTTGTATAAAACTGTTTTAAAATTTTTTGTCAATATCTACAAAATAACTTGCTAAGATTTTGATTGGGGTTGTGTTGAGTCTACAGAACAAATTGGGAAGAACTGACATCTTAATAATATTGACTTTTCTTATGCATGTACATGAAATAGCTTTGCATTTATTTAGATCTTTGATTTTTGTATCAGAGTTTTGTAGTTTTCTTCATGTACACCTTAATTATATTTTGCTAGATTTATACCTAAATATTTCATTGGGAGAATAATGTAAATGATGTTGTGATTTTAATTTTAAATTTCAATTGTTCATTGCTGGTGTATAGGAAAGCAATTGACTTTTGTATATTAACCTTATTTTCTGCAACCTTGTTATAACTGCTTATTAGTTCCAGGAGTGTTTGGCTGATTCTTTAGGATGTTCTACATAAATAATCATGCCACTTGCAATATACACAACTGGTGTATCCTTTACTTCCTTTTTTTGTCTTATTGTATTAGCTAGGACTGCCAGTATGATGTTAAATAGAAGTGATAGGACAGGACATCTTTTCCTTTTCCTTTGAGGAAGCTTCAAGTTTGTCGCAATGAACTATATTATTAGCTAGAGGTTTGTCGTACATGTTCTTTATTAAGTTGAGGAAGTTCCCTTCTCTGGTTTGCTGAGAGTTTTAAATCATAAATGAGTGTTGAAGTTTCTCAAATGCTTTTTCTACATCTGTTAATATGATCAAATGATTTTTCTTCTTTAGCCTGTTGATTTAATTGATTACATTTATTGTCTTTCAAATGTTGCACCAGCATTATATACTTGGGAGAATTCCCACTAAGTTGTAGTGTATAATTAACTTCATACATTATTAGACTCAATTTTTGTTGAGCATTTTTTGCATTTATGTTCATGAGAGATATATTCACTAGATAAGGAATTCTAACTTGGATATGGTTTCTTTTTCTTTCAGTACTTTAAATAT
The DNA here is from genome assembly GCF_039906515.1 of Pseudorca crassidens. Classification (NCBI taxonomy): domain Eukaryota; kingdom Metazoa; phylum Chordata; class Mammalia; order Artiodactyla; family Delphinidae; genus Pseudorca; species Pseudorca crassidens. The sequence continues at coordinate 34,747,095 of NC_090304.1, read as the reverse complement.
TTCACTCTGTTCTCTATTTGCTCACATCATTTTTGATCAGAAGTCCTCTGTAATTCTTATCCTTGTTCTTTTATAGGTAAGATTCTTTTCCCATTTTTTTTCTATATTTCCTCCTTTTCTTTGGTTTTCTGAAATTTGAATAGGATATGCATAGGGTTGTGTGTGTGCATACATGTGTGAGAGAGAGTGTGTGTGTATGTACTGGTATTTATCTTGCTTGGTTGTCTCTGAACATCCTGAATCTGTAGTTTGGTTATCTGTCATTAATTTTTGAAAGTTCTCAACCATTATTACTTCAAATATTGTTCTGCTCATCTTCTCTTCTCCTTCTGATATTTTAATTATGTGTATGCTACACCTCTTGATATTGTTCCACAGTTCTTGGATGTTTGCTCTTTTTTTATTTTTTTCTCTTTATATTTCAACTTGGGACATTTCTACTGACTTATCTTCAAGCTCAATGATTCTTTCCTAGGCTCTGCCCAGTCTACCAAAGAGTCCATCAAAGGCATTCTTTATATCTGTAACAATGTTTTTGATTTCTACATTTCCTATTGATTTTTTCTCTGATTTTTCATTTCTCTGCTTACATTACTCATCTATTCTTACATGTTGCTTAGTTTTTCCATGAGAGCTCTTACCACATTAACCACAGTTATTTAAAAGTCCCTGTCTGTTAATTCCAACATCTATATCATATATGAGTTTGGTTCCAATGATTGCTTTGTCTCTTTAGACTGTTGTTCTCCTCCTTTCCCTCCCCTCTTCCCCTCCCTCTCCATCTCCCTCTCCCTCTTCCTCCTTTTCCTTTGGCATGCCTTGTGATTTTCTGTGAAAAGGCAGACATATTTTATTGGGTAATAGGAACTGAGGTTAAATAGATTTTCAGTGTAATTTAGTTAATCTAAATAGGTGTTGGGCTGTGCTTAATGTTTCCTGTAGCCACAGATGCCAGAAGCTTCAAAGTCTTCTAGTATCTTTTTTTTTTCCTCTCTCTCTCTTTCATCCTAACTTCGGGCTTCCTGAAGTATTCCTCCTCAGAGACATGATTTTCAGCTGAAACCCATTGTTATTTTACTGAGGACTTCTTGGCATGGTACTAAAGTGTGGTAGAGAAGGAAATTTCTACAATCTTGAAATTAAAACTCAGTCTTTTAGAGGGCTTGAATATTGGCACCATAACCTTCACAAATGTTTCTCCAATGATTTAGCTTTTATTCACCTCTTCTCCCTACACTTTTCCCTGGCTGCAATATTAGCAATCTTTTTTTTTTTTTTTTGCGGTATGTGGGCCTCTCACTGTTGTGGCCTCTCCCGTTGCGGAGCACAGGCTCCAGACGCGCAGGCTCAACGGCCATGGCTCACGGGCCTAGCCGCTCTGCGGCATGTGGGATCTTCCCGGACCGGGGCACGAACCCGTGTCCCCTGCATCGGCAGGCGGACTCTCAACCACTGCGCCACCAGGGAAGCCCTTACCAATCTATTTTTATGAAGCCTTGACCATCATTGAAAATATATTTTTCCTTCTCTTAGCTGAAATAAGAAGGCTGGAGGGGAGCTGGAGTAAGAGGAATTTCTTTCCCCCACTGTGATAAGACTCAGACATAGTCCTTTCTGCTAGAGAGTGGGTCTTTGCTATGGAAAAGGTTCTGGATATATTTCACAATATTTTACAAGCTATATTTTATATCTTCCTTTGCCCTTGGCACTTGGGGACCCCCACTTGGGAATCTCTCTTGCTTTCTTAGATCTCCCTGACAGAAACCTCATGTGGGTCATAGAGGTAGAGCCAATGAAATTGTACGGACTTCCAAGGCTGTAGCCACCAGGAGCTTCTCACTCTCAGATTAGTCCACACTTAACCTCCAGCAATGCATCAAAAGTACTATTTCAGTGTTCCTGTTCCTCCAGGTAAGGACAGCTCAGTTGTGTCTCTTTGAATATGACTATCTCTCCAGATTTGGGGGTGAAGGTTTATCTAACAATCTCAGTTCTCTGACAGATTCAAGAAAATTAACTGATTTTCAGTTTGTCTAACTTTTTCTGTTGGAAAGACTTGGGGTGATGAATTCCAAGCTCTTTACACATTGGAAATGAAACTGAAAAACAGTATTTTTAAAATATATTATTTCATTTAAAATTTACATTACTACTAAGATATAGGGAAGTAATATGACAGACACCATCCAATTAGTAAGACAAAAAAGCAACCATAGTTTAAATTCAGATCATCTGAACCCAAAACCTTCTGTCATGTCACTACTGCATGCTGCTTTTTCATATTCTGTGTGTTGCTCCTTAGGATTACCAAGAGTGGCAGAGGGAGCAGGAAGCATTGGTGTGAATTCAGAATTCAGTGGTTTAAATGGGCATCTGAGATCTGCAATTATTTTCAAGCTGAAAAATAATTTGATCCAGTAACTATTATTCAAGGAAAGGTCAAATCATTTCCCACTGTACTTACTGATGGACTTACAATAACTGTAAGCTACTGTACTTACAGTTCAATAGCTTTCACATAGGGAGTTTGTAATGTGGTCATTGACCTTGTATATTGGCACCTGCATTATAAAGAAGTAAATTTAATCTATAACTGAAAACTCACAAACACTGCAATAGGTCAACACCATATATTGCACATCCATTCAAAGGCCAATAAAAGCAAATGCTGCAGCATTTGAGGGCTAGAGAAAGGGAGCAAAATAGCAATCATAATGAAGTATTTATTCTCCAGGTAATATTTTGAAACATTCTGTTAGTTCCCATACACACAAAAACATATGCTACTATTATTATTTATAATCACCAGTCTTAAAGATTTTTATCTGTATTATTATTAATTTCACAATATATGCAAAACAGATATTATCATCCACACTCTGCAAATAAGGAAAGTAGAGAGGTTAAGTAATTTGCCTGGGTCATAGATTTTAAGTATTTGAGCCCCAACAATTGACCTCATATTCTTTATTAACAAAGTCCATTTTCCTTCTGTCAAAGAAACTTACAGAGAAATTGATTTTTATGTTTTATGTGGGAGAACTACACAAGTGGAATTTAGTGGAGAGGGAAGAAGGTGGCTAACAGTGATAAAGTGATGATCTATATGCCTTATAACTCCTTTCACTGACACACTTCAGTTAGCTTTTCTCTGAGGATACTGTGTAGGCAGTGACAAAAGTGAGTTCTTGGCTTTGGTAAGAATAAACACACGGTATCCACCCTGCAAAAAAAGCTAGCTCACCATACACTTTTATTCAGGAATACCCTGGGAGTATACTGTTGTCATTTGTCTGAATGGATATTCTACTTCCTCATGCATATGTGGTCTTGCAAAACAAAATATGGTTGTTAGTCATTTTGGAAATTCTTTTTATTCACATGATAAGCCAGAATCTCTTTTCACACTTTTTATATTTTAAATGCTGAGTCAAAGCTGATTTCAAATATCTGATGGCATACATTTCGGTTCATATTAAAAAGTTCTCCCATAAAACTCAATAGAATTGATCATGTAGGGCAATGATATAAATAGTTTTACTAGTCTTATGTATAATGTGCATGATTTCCTTACTTTAAATTCAACTTTAAGTAAATACTTTATTATTGTTATTTTATAATAATGTTATTATTATTACATAATCTCCATTAAGTCATGAGAATTCTAGCCTGTAGTACACACTTGCAAAGAGTATCTAAAGCAGAAAAATTTGTGAATAGGTGGAACAGATGGTTGTTTGAACAATCTCACATTTAGTGTTTTGGGGAAGTCATCTGCCTAAAAATATGTCTTACTAGCCTGTTTCAGTATGGGTTTTCTAACAGTAGATCTCCAATCCTTTGGTTTGTAAAGAATTTAAAGTCTAAAGATTTAAGAATACTTTTACATTCAGTGATCTCCTACCGTATTAAAGCATCTCAATTAGTGCAAAGGAGTAGAACTTACAAAGAACATGGAGATAAGACATGAAAATGAATACATTATAAGGTAGTATGTGATTAAAACCCTTTAATCTCTGTTTTAAAAAACCATATAGATATCTCTATGAGGAATATCACTTTAAGTTTAGGAATCAGTGACAATGTAGTTTGTAAATTATTTTTTCATCTAAGAGGACTGTCTTGTAGTAATTAGAAAAAAGATACCAAGATACAGTCATGATACAGATATGATCTAGGGCCATTCATCCATAAGGAAAGGAGAAAGGAATTATATTTGGGAAGACGAGGCTTGAATTATTTCCAAGGAAATGGGATTTCGGCTGAGGTGTGATGAGAAGATAGTGGGAAACATAGTAAAAACTGTGTTTAAATGGAATAAGAATGCACAGGTTTTGTTTTAATCCTGCCACACTTGGGCACATCACTTCACTTCTCTGATGCTTAATTTTCTTATTTATATAAAAGGGGAATTAGGGTAAATTGGCACTAAAAATATGTGTATGTTTGCTACCACTGTTACTTATGTTTCTCTATCAGATATCACTAGTCAAACATACCACTCTGTAGAGATAAGCTGAAATAAAGTCTCAAAATCTGTTCAAAAATTGCAGATGGATATAGATAATCTTATGGAAAAAATTGCTAGAAATAATAAGTAAATATAGCAAAGCTGTAGGATACAATATACAAAAATCAACTGAATTTCCATATTCTAGCAATGAAATATTAGAATGTGAAATCAACGATGTTACCTCACCATCGTTAATGCTACCTCAGCATTAATGATGTACCTCACATAACTCTATGAGCTCTGTATGCTTGCCCATGCTTAGTTAGGTCAGTCTTTAATTTTACCCATTCTAACAAATGTATAGCAATATCTCATTGTGGTTTTAACTTATATTTACTTAATAATTAACGATGTTTACTATCTTTGTATGTGCTCATCCATATAGCTTTTTTGATGAAGTATCTGTTAAGAATTTTGTTCATTTTAATGGGTTTTTATATTATTGAAATTTCAGAATTTTTTTTGTATATCCTTGATATATATTCAGATACATGATTTGCAAATATTTTTTTCCCAAATTGTGGTTTACATTTTAATTTTCTTAAGACCGTTTTTGGAAGAGCAGAAGTTATTAATTTTTGTAGTGAAATTTATTTATTTGTTATTTTATATATCATGCTTTTGGTGTCATATCTAAGAAACAAATTGCCTAATCTAATATCACAAAGATTTTCTCCCCTGCTTTCTTCTGGAAATATTAGTTTTAGGATCATGATTAGTCCTTTGCAAATTTTTACATATGGTGTAAGAAATGGAATATCATATTTTTGCATATGGGTACCCAAAATTTTCAGTACTATTTGTTGAAAACATTATCTTTTCCCACAGAATGACCTTTGCAACTCTGCCAAAACCCAATTAACCATACATGTACAAGTCTGTTTCTGGACTCTATTCTATTCCATTTTGATCAAATTATCTTAATGCCAATATCATACCACCTTGATTACTGTAACTTTACAGAAAGTTTTAATGTCTGGTAGAGTAAGTTCCTTAACTTTGTTCTTCTCTTTCAAAGTTGTTTTGTCTATTCTATATCTTTTGCATTTCCATTTGAATTTTAGAATCAGCTTTTTGGTTTCTACAAAAGAATCTGCTCAGATTTTCATTTGGATTGCTTTGAATCAACAAATAATTAAGAGAAAATTGGTATCTTAAAAATATTGAGTCTTCCCACATATGATCAATGTATATCTACAGGCATACCTTGTTTTATTGCACTTCACTTTATTGTGCTTCATAAGAATAGAATTCATAGAATTTTTTACAAATTCTAGGTTTGTAGAAACCCTGAATTGTCAGATGATGGCTAGCATTTTTTTATCAATAAATTATTTTTAAATTAAAGTATGTACTTTTTAAAAACATAATGCCATGGCATACCTAATAGACTATAGCAGAGTGTACACATAACTTTTATATGCACTGGGAGACCAAAAAAATTATGTGGCTCACTTTATTGCAAAATTCACTTTATTTTTGTGGTCTGGAATTGAACTTACAGTATCTCCGAGGTATGCCTGTATTCTTTAAGAACTTAATTTCTTTCTCCACATTTTTGCAGTTTTCAGTATACAGGTCCTGTACATCCTTTGTTAGATTTATCCTAAGTATTTCACATTCTTGATGTCACTATAAATTATTAGCACCAAATTGTTATAAATATATATTACATTTTAAAATTTCAATTTCTAAATGTTCTTTGCTAGTATATAGAAATATAATTTTTATATTTACATAACAATCTTATGTCCTACAACCTTGCTAAAAGTCATTTATTTTCCTAGTAGCTCTTTTGCAGACTAAATCATATTTTCTCTGTAGATGTCATGTCACCTTGCAAATAAAGACAGTTTTAGTTTCCTTCATATTCAGATGTCTGTTTTTTTTTTTTTCTTTCTTACCTGCCTACACTGGCTAGAATCTACATTACATGCTAAATAGAAGTATCGAGAACACACTTCATTCTCTTGTTTCTGATTTAAATAAATTGGTCAAATGGCTCCTCACTTGCATTGTTTCCAATTTTAAAAAAATCCTGCCATGTGCCTTATCATTTTTCCTTTAAACATAATGTTTCTTTTTTTCCATGGCTGCTTTTAAGATTTTATCTTCATCTTCAGTTCTAAGAAATATGATCATAATACACCTTGGTATAGCTAGTTTCACGTTTCTTGTTTAGACTTCCTTTAGCTTCTTGGATCTACAAGTTAATAGCTTTCTTCAAAATTGGGAATTTTTCAACCATTATGCCTTCATATATATTTTTTAATATCCCCCATCTTCTCCTTCAGAGACTCCAATTAAATGTGTATTAAGCTGCTTTAAGTTGTCCCACTACTTACTGATGTTCTTTAAAAAAAAAAATTCATTCTTCTTCCTCTGTGAATTTTATTTTGGAAAGTTTTTATTGGTAAGTCTTCAAATACACTGATATTTTTCCTCTGCAATGTCTAACCTACCACTAATGCAGTCCAGTATACCTTTTCATCTCAGATACCGTAATTTTCATCTTTAGAAGTTTCATTTGTTTTATTATTATCTCTTCTCTATTTCTGAATATATCATGTTCAATCTTTTTTCTAGGTTCAGGACTTATGTGATATAGTTGCCTAACTGTTTTAATATTGTTGACTACTAATTCTATCATCTGCCTCATTTCTAGATCCATTTCCACTTATACTTCTTCTTACTATGGGCCATAATTTCCTTCTTGGTGTGTCTAGTAATTTTTTTTTTTACCTGGATGCAAAATACTGTGAGTTTTATCTATTTGGATGTTAAGTATTTTGATATTCCCAAAATATTCTTAAGCTTTCTTTTGATATGTAGTTAAGTTACTTGAAAATGTTTTGATCTTTCTGAGTTTTACTTTTAAGATTTGTTAGGAGGGATCAGACCAGCATTTAGTTCATGGTTAATTCTTCTGAATAACAAGGCAAGACTCTTTTTAGTAGTCCAATGTTCTACAATGTTCTGTGAATTATGAAGTTTTCTACTCTGATTGTTGTAAATATGCTCTCATGAGATCTGGGCATTGGTCCCCCTAATCTTTTCAGATTTTTTGTTCTCTGACCTTGAGTAGTTTCTTTAAACATATCTTGATCAGTGTTTAACTGATTACTTGAGGAGGACTCTGTAGAGATCTCTGAAATTCTCCCCACTCTGGCACTCTATCCTATGAACTCTTGCCATCTTGGCATCAAAAGACTCCTAGCTTTATCATCTTAGCTCACAGTGTACAATGGACTCTGACTAAGGTCCCCCTATCTGCCTTGCAACCTGTAAACTACCTCCAGACATTGACCTATGGGAATCATAGGGTTTTCCGCATTTTTTCCTATAGCTCAGGGATCACTAACTTCTGTTACCTGATATCCAGTAATTTGAGAGCCAATTTTTCGTATATTTTGTCCATTTTTTAGGTTGTTTCAAAAACAAGGGTAAATCTAGTCCCTGTTACTCCATCTTAGCCAGAAGTGGAAGTTTTCACATTATTGATTATTGCTGTATTAAATGACTGACTAACATATAGTTTCTTATTAACAGAAAACAGATAGTTGAATAAATGAAAGGAAGACGAGGATTTTCCAGACAGAGGTAAAACCCTGGGCTAGGAATGAGCTTCTGAATTTAGGGCATATTAGAAAAACTGGTGTTGCCAAAATAGAGTGAATGAGGGGAGATAGTAGTAATGAATACCCATATAGAGGCGAGAAAGAGCTAGGTGATACAGGACCCTCTAATAACCTTGAATAGTTTTCTAATCATCCTGCAATATTGTGGCTCTGATCAAGAGAATGGTATGATTATATATACATATTTAAAAGATCACGTGAAGCCATGCATAGCCAGGCCACACAGCCAGCTGCATGGAGAACCATCACCACCCACCAGTGCACCGTAGCAGCCATACGGGAGGCCACCCTCACCCACCAGTGGGCAAAAGCAGTCAACCCTATCTTCCAGTGTGTTCACAACAGTCGACCCCACCACAAAAGAAGGGCACACACAGCCCAAATAGAGGACACTCCTAGAACATCTAGCTCTGGAAGTCAGAAGAGAGCATGCTGCTGAACCCCATAAGACATTTTCTACATAAGGCCACTTCTCCAAGATGAGGAGACATAACAAACCTATCTAATACATAAAAATAAACACAACGAGTTAGGCAAAATAAGGAGAGAAATATGTTCCAAATAAAGGAAAAAGACAAAATCTCAGAAAAACAACTCAGTGAAGCAGGGATAAGCAATTACCCAATAAAGAGTTCATGGGGGCTTCCCTGGTGGCACAGTGGTTAAGAATCCACCAGCCGATGCAGGGGACACGGGTTCGAGCTCTGGACCGGGAGGATCCCACATGCCATGCAGCAACTAAGCCTGTGCGCCACAACTACTGAGGCTCGCGTGCCTGGAGCCCATGCTCCACAGCAAGAGAGCCCACTGCAGTGAGAGGCCCATGCACAGCAGCGAACAGTGGCCCCTGCTCGCCACAACTAGAGAGGAGCCCGTGCACAGCAACAAAGACCCAACGCAGCCAAAAATAAATAAATTTATTTAAAAAAGAGAGTTCATGGTAATGATAATAAAGGTGCTCACAAATTTCAGAAGGAAAATATATGAATACAGTGAGAATCTAAAAAAAAAAAGAGTTAGAAAACATGAAAAAGAACCAACCTGAGCTGAAGAATACAATAACTGAAATTAAAAATACACTACAGGGAATCAACAGTAAATTAAATGATTCAGAAGAATGGATCTATGATCAAGAAGACAGAGTAATAAAAATCACCCAAATTTAACAGAGAAAAAATTTTTTAAATGAGGATAGTTTAAGAGACCTCTGGGACAACATCAAGTATACCAGCATTCACATTATAAGAGGTCCTAGAAGGAGAAGAGAGAGAGAAATATACAGATACCTTATTTGAAGAAATAATAGCTAAAAATTTCCCTAACTTACAGAAGGAAACAGACATTGAGGTCCAGAAAGCAGAGAGTCCCCCAAAAGATGAACTCAAAGAAGTCTGCACCAAAACACATCATAATTAAAATGGCAAAAATTAAAAGCAACAAGAGAAAAGCAACTAGTTACATACAAAGGAACTCCCATAAGATTATCAGTTGAGTTTTCAGTAGAAACTTTGCAGGCCAGAAGGGAGTGGCATGTCAAAGTGCTGAAAGAAAAAACAAACAAACAAACCCTATAACCAAGAATACTCTACCCAGCAAGGTTATCATTCAGAATTGAAGGAGAGAGAAAGAATTTACAGACAAGCAAAAAGTAAAAGAGCTCATCACCACTAAACTGGCCTTACAAAAATGAAGGCACTTCTCTAAGACAAAAGAAAAGGTTACAACTAGAAATAAGAAATTTACAAAAGGAAATATCTCATTGGTTAAAGGCAAACATACAGTAAAGGTAGTGGACCAACCACTTATAAAGCTAGTAGGAAGGTTAAAAGACAAAAGTAGCAAAATCATCTATATCTACAGTAAGTAGTTAAGGGATACACAAAGTAAAAATATGTAAAATATGGCATCAAAAACACAAAACATGGTGAAGGAAGTAAAAATGTAGGACTGTTAGAGCGTGTTTGAGCTTAAGACATCATCAACTTGAAAATAATCCTATGTGTCTACATAGATATAGATATATGTTGTTATATATAAAGCCTCATTGTAACCACAAAACACAAACCTACCATTGATATACAAAAAGTGAAGAGAAAGGAATCCAACCATAACACTAAATATAGTCATCAAGTCACAAAGGAAGAGAACAAATGAACAGAGAGGAAATACAAAAGCAGCAAGAAAACAATTAACAGGGCTTCCCTGGTGGCGCGGTGGTTGAGAGTCCGCCTGCCGATGCAGGGGACACGGGTTCGTGCCCCAGTCTGGAAAGATCCCGCATGCCGCAGAGTGGCTGGGCCCGTGAGCCATGGCCGCTGAGCCTGAGCGTCTGGAGCCTGTGCTCCGCAAAGGGAGAGGCCACAGCAGTCAGAGGCCCGCTTACCGCAAAAAAAAAAAAAAAAAGAATACAATTAACAAAATGGTAATAAATACATACTTATCAAGAATGACTTTAAATGTAGGTGGACTAAATGCCCCAACAAAGGACATACAGTGGCTGAATGGATTAAAAAACAAAACAAAACAAAAAAACATTTATACGCTGCCCATATGAGACACTTCATATCTAAAGACACACACAGACTGAAATGAGGGGATGGCAAAAGACATTCCATGCATATGGAAACAAAAATAAAGCTGGGGCAACAATGCTTATATCAGACAAAACAGAGTTTAAAACAAGACTGTTGGGAGCTTCAAGATGGCGGAAGAGTAAGACGCGGAGATCACCTTCCTCCCCACAAATACATCAGAAATACATCTACACGTGGAAGAACTCCTACAGAACACCTACTGAACGCTGGCAGAAGAACTCAGACCTCCCAAAAGGCAAGAAACTCCCCATGTACCTGGGAAGGGCAAAAGAAAAAAGGAAAAACAGAGACAAAAGAATAGGGACGGGACCTGCACCAGGGGGAGGGAGCTGTGAAGGAGGAAATGTTCCCACACACTAGGAAGCCCCTTCGCGGGCGGAGACAGGAGGCTGGCTCAGGGGGAAGCTTCGGAGCCGCGGAGGAGAGCGCAGCCACAGGGCTGCGGAGGACAAAGCAGAGAGATTCCCGCACAGAGGATCGGTGATGACCAGCACTCACCAGCCCGAGAGGTTTGTCTGCTCAACCGCCGGGGTGGGCGGGGGCTGGGAGCTGAGGCTCGGGCTTTGGTCGGATGCAGGGAGAGTACAGGGGTTGGCTGCGTGAACACAGCCTAAAGGGAGCTGGTACGTCACAGCTAGCCGGAACGAAGTCCGGGAAAAGTCTGGAGCTGCTGAAGAGGGAAGAGACTTTTTCTTGCCTCTTTGTTTACTGGTGCGCGAGGAGAGGGGATTCAGAGCGCTGCTTAAAGGAGCTCCAGAGACGGGCGTGAGCCACGGCTAAAAGCGCAGACTCCAGAGACGTACATGAGACGCTAAGGCTGCTGATGCCGCCACCAAGAAGCCTATGTGCGAGCACAGGTCACTATCCACACCTCCCCTCCCGGGAGCCTGTGCAGCACGCCATTCCAGAGTCCCGTGATCCAGGGACAACTTCCCCGGGAGAACACATGGTGCGCCTCAGGCTGCTGCAATGTCACGCCGGCCTCCGCAGGCTCATCCCACATCCATACCCCTCCCTCCCTCTGGCCTAAGCGAGCCAGAGACCCCAAATCAGCTGCTCCTTTAACCCCGTCCTGTCTGAGCGAAGAATAGACACTCTCAGGCAACGTACACGCAGAGGCAGGTCCAAATCCAAAGCTGAGCCCCTGGGAGCTGAGCGAACAAAGAAGAGAAAGGGAAATTTCTCCCAGCAGCCTCGCAGCAGCAGATTAAATCTCCACAATCAACTTCATGTACCCTGCATTTGTGGAATACCTGAATAGACAACAAATCATCCCAAATTGAGGAGCTGGACGTTGGGAGCAACGATATATATTTTTTCCCCTTTTTTTCCCTTTTTGTAAGTGTGTATGTGTATGCTTCTGGGCATGATTTTGTCTGTATAGCTTTGCTTCCACCATTTGTCCTAGGGTTCTTTCTGCCCTTTTGTTTTGTTTTGTTTTGTTTTCTTACTTAAAAAAATTATTTTTTCTTAATAATTATTTTTTAATGACTTTATTTTATTTTATCTTCTTCTTTCTTTCTTTTTTATCTCCCTTTTATTCTGAGCCGTGTGGACCACAGGCTCTTGGTGCTCCAGCCAGGCATCAGGGCTGTGCCACTGAGCTGGGAGAGCCAAGTTCAGGACACTGGTCCACAAGATACCTCCCAGCTCCACATAATATCAAATGGTGAAAATCTCCCAGAGATCTCCATCTCAACACCAAGACCCAGCTCCACTCAATAACCAGCAAGCTACAGTGCTGGATACCCTATACCAAACAACTAGCAAGACAGGAACACAAACCTATCCATTAGCACAGAGGCTGCCTAAAATCATAATAAGGCCACAGACACCCCAAAACACACCACCAGACGTGGACCTGCCCACCAGAAAGACAAGATCCAGCCTCATCCACCAGAAAACAGGCACTAGTCCCTTCCACCAGTAAGCCTACATAACCCACTGAACCAACCTTAGCCACTGGGGACAGACACCAAAAACAACGGGAACTATGAACATGCAGCCTGTGAAAAGGAGACCCCAAACACGGTAAGATAAGCAAAATGAGAAGACAGAGAAACACACAGCAGATGAAGGAGTAAGGCAAAAACCCACCAGACCTAGCAAATGAAGAGGAAATAGGCAGTCTACCTGAAAAAGAATTCAGAATAATGATAGTAAAGATGATCCAAAATCTTAGAAATAGAATGGAGAAAATACAAAAAATGTTTAACAAGGACCTACAAGAACTAAAAATCAAACAAACAGTGATGAACAACACAATAAATTAAATTGAAAATTCTCTACAAGGGATCAATAGCAGAATAACTGAGGCGGAAGAACGGATAAGTGACCTGGAAGAAAAAATAGTGGAAATAACTACTGCAGAGAAGAATAAAGAAAAAAGAATGAAAAGAATTGAGGACACTCTCAGAGACCTCTGGGACAACATTAAACACAACAACATTTGAATTATAGGGGTCCCAGAAGAAGAAGAGAAAAAGAAAGGGACTGAGAAAATATTGGAAGAGATTATAGTTGAAAACTTCTCTAATATGGGAAAGGAAATAGTTGATCAAGTCCAGGAAGCACAGAGACTCCCATACAGGATAAATCCAAGGAGAAACATGCCAAGACACATATTAATCAAACTATCAAAAATTAAATACAAAGAACAAATATAAGAAGTAGCAAGGGAAAAACAACAAATAACACATAAGGGAATCCCCATAAGGTTAACAGCTGATCGTTCAGCAGAAACTCTGCAAGCCAGAAGGGAGTGGCAGGACATATTTAAAGTGATGAAGGGGGAAAACCTACAATCAAGATTACTCTACCCAGCAAGGATCTCATTCAGATTTGACGGAGAAATTAAAACCTTTACAGACAAGCAAAAGCCAAGAGAATTCAGCACCACTAAACCAGCTTTACAACAAATACTACAGAAACTTCCCTAGGCAGGAAACAGAAGAGAAGGAAAAGACCTACAAGAATAAACACAAAACAATTTAGAAAATGGTAATAGGAACATACATATCAATAATTACCTTAAATGTAGATGGATTAAATGCTCCAACCAGAAGACATACATTGGCTGAATGGATACAAAAACAAGACCCATATATATGCTGTCTACAAGAGACCCACTTCAGACCTAGGGACACATACAGACTGAAAGTGAGGAGATGGAAAAAGATATTCCATGCAAATGGAAATCAAAAGAAAGTTGGAGTAGCAATTCTCGTATCAGACAAAATCATCTTTAAAATAAAGGCTATTACAAGAGGCAAAGAAGGACACTACATAATGATCAAGGGATCAATCCAAGAAGAAGATATAACAATGGCAAATATTTATGCACCCAGCATAGGAGCACCTCAATACATAAGGCAAATACTAACAGCCATAAAAGGGGAAATCGACAATAACACATTCATAGTAGGGGACTTTAACACCCCACTTTCACCAATGGACAGATCATCCAAAGTGAAAATAAATAAGGAAACACAAGCTTCAAATGATACATTAAACAAGATGGACTTAATTGCTATTTATAGGACATTCCATCCAAAAACAACAGAATACATTTTCTTCTCAAGTGCTCATGGAACATTCTCCAGGATAGATAATATCTTGGGTCACAAATCAAGCCTTGGTAAATTTAAGAAAATCGAAATTGTATCAAGTATCTTTTCCGACCACAATGCTACGAGACTAGATATCAGTTACAGACAAAAATCTGTAAGAAATACAAACACATGGAGGCTAAATAACACACTACTTAATAACCAAGAGATCACTGAAGAAATCAAAGAGGAAATCAAAAAATACCTGGAAACAAATGACAATGAAAACACGACGACCCAAAACCTATGTGATCAGGCAAAAGCAGTTCTAAGAGGGAAGTTTGTAGCAATACAATCCTACCTTAAGAAATAAGAAACATCTCAAATAAACAACCTAACCTTACACCTAAAGTAATTAGAGGAAGAAGAACAAAAACCCCCCAAAGTTAGCAGAAGGAAAGAAATCATAAAGATCAGATCAGAAATAAATGAAAAGGAAATGAAGGAAACGATAGCAAAGATCAGTAAAAGTAAAAACTGGTTCTTTGAGAAGATAAACAAAATTCATAAACCACTAGCCAGAATTATCAAGAAAAAAAGGGAGAGGACTCAAATCAACAGAATTAGAAATGCAAAAGGAGAAGTAACAACTGACACTGCAGAAATACAAAGGATCATGAGAGATTACTACAAGCAAGTATATGCCAATAAAATGGACAACCTGGAAGAAATGGACAAATTCTTGGAAAAGCACAACCTTCCGAGACTGAACGAGGAAGAAGCAGAAAATATGAACACACCAATCACAAGCACTGAAATTGAAACTGTGATTAAAAATCTTCCAACAAACAAAAGCCCAGGATCATATGGCTTCACAGGCGAATTCTATCAAACATTTAGAGAAGAGCTAACACCCATCCTTCTCAAACTCTTCCAAGATATAGCAGAGGGAGGAACACTCCCAAACTCATTCTACGAGGCCACCATCACCCTGATACCAAAACCAGACAAAGATGTCACAAAAAAAGAAAATTATAGGCCAATATCACTGATGAACATAGATGCAAAAATTCTCAACAAAATATTAGCAAACAGAAGCCAACAGCCCATTAAAAGGATCATACACCATGATCAAGTGGGGCTTATCCCAGGAATGCAAGGATTCTTCAATATATGCAAATCAATCAACGTGATACAGCATATTAACAAATTGAAGGAGAACAACCATATGATCATCTCAATAGATGCAGAGAAAGCTTTTGACAAAACTCAACACCCATTTATGATAAAAACCCTGCAGAAAGTAGGCATAGAGGGAACTTTCCTCAACATAATACAGGCCATATATAACAAACCCACAGCCAACACCGTGCTCAGTGGTGAAAAACTGAAACCATTTTCACTAAGATCAGGAAAAAGACAAGGTTGCCCACTCTCACCTTTATTATTCAACACAGTTTTGGAAGTTTTAGCCACAGCAATCAGAGAAGACAAAGAAATAAAAGGATTCCAAATTGGAAAAGAAGAAGTAAAGCTGTCACTGTTTGCAGATGACATGATACTATACATAGAGAATCCTAAAGATGCTACCAAAGAACTACTAGAGCTAATCAAAGAATTTGGTACAGTACCTGGATACAAAATTAATGCACACAAATCTCTTGCATTCCTATACACTAATGATGAAAAATCTGAAAGTGAAATCAAGAAAACACTCCCATTTACCATGGCAACAACAAGAATAAAATATCTAGGAATAAACCTACCTAAGGAGACAAAAGACCTGTATGCAGAAAATTATAAGACACTGATGAAAGAAATTAAAGATGATACAAATAGATGGAGAGATATACCATGTTCTTGGATTGGAAGAATCAACATTGAGAAAAGGACTCTACTACCCAAAGCAATCTACAGATTCAATTCAATCCCTATCAAATTACCCTATCAAAATACCACTGGTATTTTGCACAAAATTATAAGAAAAAATTTCACAATGTGTATGGAAACACAAAAGACCCGAATAGCCAGAGCAATCTTGATAAGAAAAAAATGGAGCTGGAGGAATCAGGTTCCCTGACTTCAGACTATACTACAAAGCTACAGTAATCAAGACAGTATGGTACTGGTACAAAAACAGAAATATAGATAATGGAACAGGATAGAAAGCCCAGAGATAAACCCATGCACATATGGTCACCTTATCTTTGATTAAGGAGGCAAGATTATACAATGGAGAAAAGACAGCCTCTTCAATAAGTGGTGCTGGGAAAAATGGACAGCTACATGTAAAAGAATGAAATAAGAACAATTCCTAACACCATATATAAAAATAAACTCAAAATAGATTAAAGACCTAAATGTAAGGCCAGGAACTATCAAACTCTTAGAGGAAAACATAGGTAGAACACTCTATGACATAAATCACAGCAAGATCCTTTTTCACCCACCTCCTAGAGAAATGGAAATAAAAACAAAAGGAAACAAATGGGACCTAATGAAACTTCAAAGCTTTTGCACAGCAAAGCAAACCATAAACAACACGAAAAGAGAACCCTCAGAATGGGAGAAAATATTTGCAAATGAAGCAACTGACAAAGGATTAATCTCCAAAATTTACAAGCAGCTCATGCAGCTCAATATCAAAAAAACAAACCACTCAGTCCAAAAATGGGCAGAAGACCTAAATAGACATTTCTCCAAAGATGATATACAGATTGCCAACAAACACATATAAGGATGCACAACATATCTAATCATTAGAGAAATGCAAATCAAAACTTCAATGAGGTATCACCTCACACCAGTCAGAATGCCCATCATCAAAATATCTACAAACAATAAATGCTGGAGATGGTGTGGAGAAAAGGGAACCCTCTTGCACTGTTGAAGGGAATGTAAATTGATACAGCCACTATGGAGAACAGTATGGAGTTTTCTTAAAAAACTAAGAAAAGAACTATCATACGACCCAGCAATCCCATTAGTGGGCATATACCCTGAGAACACCATAATTCAAAAAGAGTCATGTACCAAAATGTTCATTGCAGCTCAGTTTACAATAGCCAGGACATGGAAGCAACCTAAGTGTCCATCAACAGATGAATGGATAAAGAAGATGTGGCACACATATACAATGGAATATTACTCAGCCATAAAAAGGAACGAAACTGAGTTATTTGTAGTGATGTGGATGGACCTAGAGACTCATTCAGAGTGAAGTAAGTCAGAAATAGGAAAACAAATACCATATGCTAACACATATATATGTAATCTAAAAAAAAAAAAAAGTCATGAAGAAACTAGGGGCAAGATGCGAATAAAGATGCAGACCTACTAGAGAATGGACCTGAGGATATGGGGAGGGGGAAAGGTAAGCTGCGACAAAGTGAGAGAGTGGCATGGACATATATACACTACCAAACGTAAAATAGATAGCTAGTGGGAAGCAGCCGCATAGCACAGGGAGATCAGCTCAGTGCTTTGTGACCACTTAAAGGGGTGGGATAGGGAGGGTGGGAGGGGGGAGATGCAAGAGGGAAGGTATGTGAGGACATATGTATATGTATAACTGATTCACTTTGTTATAAAGCAGAAACTAACACACCATTGTAAAGCAATTATACTCCAATAAAGATATTAAAAAAACAAAAAACCATCATTAGACAATATAAATAAATAAATAAATAAAATAAAACTAGACTGTTACAAGAAACAAAGAAGGGCATTATATAATGATAGAGTAATCAATCCAACAAGAATTTATAATACTTATATATGCACCCAACACAGTAGCACCTAAATACATAAAGCAAACATTAACAGACATAAAGGGAGAAATTCACAGTAATACAATAGTGAGATTTTAACATCCCACTTACATCATTGGACAGATCATCCAGAAAGGAAATAATAAGGAAACAGTGGCCTTAAATGACACATTAGACAAAATGAACTTAATAGATATGTATAGAACATTATACCCTAAAGCAGAAGGATACACATTCTTTTCAAATGCACATGAAACTTTCTCCAGGCTAGATCACATGTTAGGCCACAAGTGTCAGTAAATTTAAGAAGACTGAAATTATATTAAGGAACTTTTCTGACCACAAGGCTATGACACTAGAAATGAACTATAAGAAAAAAAAAAAAACACATGAGAAACACAAACACATGGAGGCAAAACAGTATGCTACTAAACAACCAGGGGTCAATACAGAAATCAAAAAGAAAATTAAAAGTTAGTTGGAAACAAATTAAAGTGGAAACACAATGTTCCAAAATCTATGTGATGTAGCAAAAGTAGTCCTAGAGGAAAGTTTACAGAGATACACACTTACCTCAGGAAACATACAAAATCGCAAATAAATGATTTATCATTACACCTATAGGAACTAGAAAGAAGAACAAACAAAATGCATAATTAGTAGAAAGAAGGAAATAATAAAGATCAGAGTGGAAATAAATGAGTAGAAACTGAAAACACAGTGGAAAAGATCAATGAAACTAAGACCTAGTTCTTTGAAAAGATAATAATAGGCCTTTATCCAGACTCTTCAAGGGAAAAAGAGAAAGGGCACACTTTTAAAAAATCAGAAATGAAGGGGCTTCCCTGGTGGCGCAGTGGTTGAGAGTCCGCCTGCCGATGCAGGGGACATGGGTTCGTGCCCCGGTCCGGGAAGATCCCACATGCTGTGGAGCAGCTAGGCCCGTGAGCCATGGCCACTGAGCCTGCACGTCCAGAGCCTGTGCTCCGCAACGGGAGAGGCCACAACAGTGAGAGGCTCGCGTACCGAAAAAAAAAAAAAAAATCGGAAATGAAAAAGGAGAAGTTACAGCTGACCCCACATAAATAAAAGATCATAAGAGATTACTACAAACAACTATACACCAACAAATTGGACAAACTAGAAGAAGTGGATAAATTCCTAGAAATGTATAGTGTCCCAAGACTGAGTCAGGAAGAAATACAAATATGAACAGACCAATTACCAGTAATGAAACTGAATCAGTAATAATCATTTTAAATAACTGCAACAAACAAAAGTCCAGGACCATAATCTTTACAAGTGTATTCTACCAAAATTTAAAGGGTTAACATCTATCCTTCTCAAACTATTCCAAAAAACTGAAGAGGAAGGAATGCTTCCAAACTCATTCTATGAGGCCAGCATCACCCTGATTCAACAACCTGACAAAGACGCCACAAAAGAAAGAAAATTCACTCTAATATCCCTGATGACGATAGATGCAAAAATCATCAACAGAATATTAACAAACAAAATTTAACAATACATTAAAAGATCATACACCATGATCAAGTGGGATTTATGCCAGGGTTGCAAGTTTTGCTCAATATCCACAAATCAATCAATGTGATGCACCACATTAACAAAATGAAGGATAAAATTCATATGATCATCTTACTACATGCAGAGAAGACTTTTGCCAAAATGCAACACCCATTTACGATAAAACCCCTCAACAAAGTAAGTATAGAGGAAAGATACCTCAACATAATAAAGGCCACATATGTTGAACCCACAGCCAACATCATATTCAATGGTGAAAAGCTGAATGCATTTCCCGTAAGATAAGGACGAAGACAAGGATGCCCACTGTTGCCACTTTTTCTCATTATAGCATTTGAAGTCCTAGCCATAGCAATCAAACAAGCATAATAATTTTTAAAAATACAAATTGGAAAGGAAGAAGTAAAACCATCATTATTTGCAGATGACATAATACTACATATAGAAAACACTAAGGATTCCATCAAAAAACTATTAGGGCTTCCCTGGTGGCGCAGTGGTTGAGAGTCCGCCTGCCGATGCAGGGGACACGGGTTTGTGCCCCGGTCCGGGAAGATCCCACATGCCGTGGACCGGCTGGTCCCGTGAGCCATGGCCGCTGAGCCTGCGCATCCGGAGCCTGTGCTCCACAACGAGAGAGGCCACAACAGTGAGGGGCCCGCATACCACACACACACAAACACACACAAAAAAACTATTATAACTAATAAATAAATTCAGTAAAGTTTCAGAATACAAAATTAAATACAGAAATCTGTTGTGTTTCTATATACTAATAACAACTTTCAGAAAGAGAAATTAAGAAAACAATCCTCTTTACAACTGCAACAAAAAAATACTTTGAAATAAATCTAACCAGGTATATGAAAGACCTTTACTCTGAAAACTATAAGATATTGATGAAAGAAATTGAAGATGACACAAACAAATGGAAAGATATACTGTGCTCATCACTTGGAAGAATTAATGTCGTTAAAATGTCCATACCACCCAAGAAAATCCACAGGTTCAATGTAATCCTTATCAAACAACAAATGGCATTTTCACAAAAATAGAAGAAATGATCCTAAAATTTGTATAGAACCACAAAAGATCCCAAATAGTCAAAGCAATCTTGAGAAAGAACAAAGCTGGAGGCATCATGCTCCCTGATTTCAAACTACATAGTAATCAAAACACTATAATACTGGCACAAAAACAGATACACATATCAATGGAACAGAATTAAGAGACCAGAAATAAACCTATACTTATATAGTCAATTAATCTATGACAAAGTAGGCAAGAATAGACAATGGAGAAAAGACAGTCTCTATAATGGTGTTAGGAAAACTGGGTAGCTACATGCAAAAAAAAAAAAAAAAAGAAGAATCAGGACCACTTTCTCACACCATGTATAAAAATAAACTCAAAATGGAACCTTAAATGTAAGACTTGAAACTATAAAAATTCTATAAGAAAACATAAACAGTATGTTCTTTGACATTTGTCTTAGCATTAATTGTTTTGGATCTGTGTCCTCAGGAAAGGGAAACAAAAGCAAAAACAAACAAATGGGACTCCATCAGACCAGAAAGCTTTGGCACAGCAAAGGAAACCATCAGCAAATTGAATAGGCCATTTACTGAATGGGAGAAGGTATGCAAATGACATATGTCATGAGAGGTTAATATTCAAAATATATAAAGAACCCATACAACTCATTATTAAAGAAAAAAAGATCCAACTGAAAAATGCGCAAAGGACCTGAATGGACATTTTTCCAAAGAAGACACACAATGCCCAACAGACACATGAAAAGATGCTCAATATCACTAATCATTATGGAAGTGCAAATGAAAAACATGGTAAGATATGACCTCACACCTGTTGGAATGGCTATCATCCAAAAGACAAGAAATATCAAGTGTTGGTGAGGATGTGGAGAAAAAGGAACTTTGTGCACTATTGATTGGATTGTAAATTGGTGCAGCTAGTATGGAAAACAGTATAGAGGTTCCTCAAATAATTAAAAATAGAACTCCCATATGATCTGGCAATTTCACTTTTGGGTATTCACCCGAAGAAAACAAAACCCACTAATTTCAAAAGATACATGCATCACTGTTCACTGCAGCATTATTTACAATAGTCAAGATATGGAAACAATCTAAGTGTCCATCAATAGATGAATGGATAAACAGGATGTGGTATATATGTATAATGGAATATTGCTCAGCCATGAAAAAGAATGAACTCTTGCCATTTGTGACAACATGGATGGATCTAAAGGGTATTATGTTTAGTGAAATAAGTCACACAGAGAAAGACAAATACTTATGATCTCACTTATATATGGAACCTAAAAAATCCAAAACAAATAAGCAAAACAAAATGAAAACAGACTCATATATACAGAAAACAAATTTGTTGTTCCTAGAATGGAGTGGGGATGGGGGGGTGGGCAAAATAGGTGAAGGGAATTAAGAGGCACAAACTTCCAGTTATAAAATAAATAAGCCACAAAGGATGTAATATACAACATAAGGAATATGTTCAATAATACTCTAATAACTTTTAATGAGGACAGATGGTTACTAGACTTATCATGGTGATCATTTCATAATGTGTTTAAATGTTGAATCACTATGTTGTACCCCTGAAACTAACATAATATTATACATCAACTATAATTCAGTTTAAAAAATTTCCTTAAGTGTTGTTTGGGGAATTGACTCTAGGAGGTAAGTGTAGGAATAGCAAAGAGATCTGGGAATCATAATAATCCAAATTAGAAAAATGGTAGATTTGATTTGTGTGTTAGCAGTGGAAATGGTGAGTAGTGGTCAGATTCAGAACATATTTTAAAGATAAAGACTACAAGACTTTTTAATGAATTGGACGTCAAGTATGAGAAAAATAGATAAAGTAAAGCAACTCTTGGGTTCTGAGCTGTAGCAACTGTGACATTTATTCAAATGAAATTCGGGGGAGAAGCCACTTCGAAGGTAGAGTAAATCAAGAGTTAAATTTTGGCATGCTCAGCTTGAAATGACTATTAGACATCTAAGTGGAAATCCAAGTAGCCTCTCAGAATCAAAGGACAGTCTTCTGCAAATTAATGTTATAGTATAGTAGTGAAAACTCACTTCATTCAGCAAACTGTTTTTATTATCTCCTCCCTCCACTATTGACCGTATCTCCTCAGAAGTTTACACTAAGAATTAGTTTCCTGAAGCAGGACACACTGTAATCTTCCATCATATTGCTCTTTGCTATTCATTATGTAGTCCTCAGTCCTAATACCCTAAGAGAAGTCCCATTTTGTTCATATTACCTCTTTGAAAAAGAAGCTTTTCAAAGGAATTATAGTCAGTATTATTCGTTTCAGATTAATAAAATTTATAACCACTTCCACCAAAGCCCCAAGGTCTGAAATGAAGTTTTGCTATAAGAAGGAAAACCTAACTTCCTCAAGGAAATCCACTAGAATCCCAGAAACAAAGACAAAAACAAGCTTCTCCTCATTGTTATGTACAAGGTTTTCACCATTATTAATTGCCCCTTATTCCCACGTTAACTCTGAAATGGTATAAAAATTTTATTCATCTTGACAAAACTGAACAATTCAAGAGTAGATTTCTGCCTTATGTTTTCCACTCTACTGGGTACTTGATCAATTGAAAATAAGAGTTTAGTATTTAAGGGGTATAAGAGTAGATTCTGGGGACTTCCCTGGTGGTGCAGTGGTTAAGAAACCACCTGCCAGTGCAGGGGACACAGGTTCAAGCCCTGGTCCAGGAAGATCCCACATGCTGCAGAGCAATTAAGCCTGTGCGTCACAACTACTGAGCCTGCACTCTAGAGCCCACGAGCCACAACTACTGAACCCATGTACTAACTACTGAAGCCTGCATGCCTAGAGCCCATGCTCCACAAGAGAAGCCACCGCAATGAGAAGCCCGCGCACTGCAACGAAGTGTAGCCCCTGCTCACTGCAACTAGAGAAAGCCTGCACGCAGCAACAAAGACTCAGTGCAGTCAAAAATAAATGAATAAAATTATTGGGCTTCCCTGGTGGCGCAGTGGTTGAGAGTCCACCTGGCAATGCAGGGGACACGGGTTCGTGCCCCGGTCCGGGAAGATCCCACATGCCGCGGAGTGGCTGGGCCCGTGAGCCATGGCCGCTGAGCCTGCGCGTCCGGAGCCTCTGCTCCACAACGGGAGAGGCCACAACAGTGAGAGGCCCACGTACCGCAAAAAATATAAATAAATAAATTTATTAAAAAAGAGTAGATTCTGGAGACTAATAAGAGGGAAGAATTTGTTATTGCTTAATGCTTATGACAGACTTGATAGTCAAATATTAATAATAGCAATGAAAATGATTATATTCTACGTAGTAGTATTTTGTGCATTTCTATTCCACTTACATCTATCATCACGTTCTATATTTCTAGAAGAGGTGGTCTCATTTGTTGGATATTCTCACCTCAAATTCTCTTAAATTTTATTTAGGATAAAAACGTTTTAAAAAAATAAGAGCTACTTTATATCACTTGATCCATTTAAATTGAGAAAAAAGAAAATGTTTACCCCAAAGTAATACAACTTTATAAACCTAAGGCTGAATTCAGAATAGAGATGATAATTCCAGGCTATGTCTAAGTAAGTTGTTAAGGAGTTAAAAATACTTGTTACAAGATGAATTAGTTCCACATGATTTGGTGATGTGATATGGACATGCAGATGGCTTGTGAAAGTATTTTCTTTATGTGACCAGCATTATGCATCATAAAGTTGGTTTGTTATCTGAAGTGTCAGCCCTCCTAACTGGGACATTATTTTCCCTGATTGTATTTTCCTCCACATCTGTACCCAATAATCACCATCATTCTTAGTCTCACAGTTTCCAATTCAATCCATGCTTGAGTAGAGAGTATGGGTGGCTTCAGTCTTTTTATAATGACTTGTCTTTTTTTGTGTGTATTTGTGGTGGGTGGGTTGGGAGATTAATTATTAAATTTCTCTGCCTATTGGTATTAAAAGGAGCTTATGTCTGTATTAGTCTGATTAAAGATAGCTCTTATTCTACAGCTGAACTAAGGATACTCCGTTTCCTCTAAATGAGTAGTACTTTACTTTAATTCCTAGGTGTCTAACACTTTCCTAGATGCAGCTTCTCTTCTATCTGTCTGAACCTGCTAGGCCTCAGGGGAACCCTGCTGAAAACCTACTTACCAAAATAGAAATTAGGACATTCTAATCATCCTTGGGAGCAAAATGCAAAAGAGGTAATAGTTGGAGTTTGAAAGGCTTATAAGCCTGCTTTCTTATTTTAGTTTCTAACAGATCAATTTGATGTTTTCTTTATAATGGATATAATTATTGATAAAAAATATAATTATGTCTTCTTATATGATAGTTTATTACATTGATTAATAGAAACTTAATGTTCTATATATTGCATTTACTATGCGACTATTCTATTAATTTGAGATGTTATATGGTATAACCATAAGATGCGTATCTTGAGATGTTGTATGGTCTATCATATATTACATATGGTACACCGTTGGAGTGAGAATGCTGAATTCTCATAATTTTTCTGTGTGATATGGGGCAAGCAAGATTATGTGAATCTCATTTCTCTTATCTCTAAAGTAACAATGACATTTGACCTACCTACTTCATGTAGCTGTTGTAAGGATCATATATAGTACTGTAAGAAACACTTCATAATTATATACATAAAAAAAGTAGCTGTGTCTCTAGCACAATGCCAGGTTTGGCTGAGACATAAGAAGCTTATTATCTAATGCATAAAATAAATATGTTGTCTATTGGAATCTTGGCTGGGGGACAGAGTCAGAGCTGGTGGTTAGAGCTACAACTATAGGACTGCTATCAGTCAGGTTTCAGAGCCGCTAATCTGGATGAAAAGAAGTCACTAGATTTTGAGCAGAAAAATGACATGGTCAGATTTGCATTAAAAAAAAAATCACTCAAGCAGTTGTGTTGAACATGGCAGGAAGTGGGTCCAACCTAGGGGATAGAATTCAGGGTAGGACAAAAAGAGATAGCAGCAAAGAAGCTGGCAAGCAGGGCTGGAGGGAGTGAGGGAGATTGGGGAGAAAGGGGACAACGGTAGGAGGTGAGGTTAGTGATGCAATAGCATGCAAGACAAGGAAGGCCAGGTGACCAAGAAAAATAATGTGACTCTTCCCTGGACAGAGATAGGGAGCACTGGAAATTTTAAGTAAGACAGTGACAGGATCCACTGCTTGGAAACTGATTTTGACCTAAGTGCAGGCAGTTTCATCAATGAGGGGCACTTCAGCAAAGGGTTCTTGGCTCGAGGGGAATGTTTCCTTAGCACAGGGGCCCTTGGGCAAAGAGCTGAAAGAGCTGGTTCCTGACGTCTCTGTCAGAGCTCCAGTTTCTAGAGCATGTTGATCAATTCAGATTAATAAAGACAGGGAAAGAGGAAACAGGAAAGTCTGATTTACAGGAAAACACTAAAGAAAAAAATAAAGGCAAATGCCTTAGTGTACGTAAGAGAAAGGAAGATTTCAAAGCCAAAAATCAGCCATCTTTTCACTCGGGGAAAATAAATGATGTCCTATAATTTTTTTAATGTAGTGAAACAAACAAACAAAATCTCTGCTTTATGTGCCTGTAGTTGGGTGCAGTAACTATACGCCTTGGATTTCTTATAAAAGTCCCAGTTTTAAGTATTTGGCATGGTAGCCACGTGCCCAGTGTTTCTGTGACCTATGTTTTTTGGGGAAATTCAGTTACTATCATTTTAATTCCAACTATAGTTTCATTTGACCTTGTGTAAATAATTTAAATTCCAAGTTTATTATAGTGAACAGTATTGGATTTGCAATTAGATAGATCTGTATTTGTGTCCCTATTTCTTGTACCTGATATTTGAACATGTTTCTCAAACTTTTGGAACCCTAGTTTCCACTTCGAACATCTATTTATTATGAGGGTCAAAAAAGCTAAGTTAGGTAATATACCAGAACAGTGCCAGACACATAGTAGACACTCTGTAAAAGCTAAAGCTAGTTGCCTCTTTTCCAATTGCCTTTCCTCATTTTGAAGATGGGAGAAAGAAAGGAGAAGAGCAGAAGTGGCCAACATGTGGTGTCCAAGCTGCCATTTCCCTGCCTGCCTTCATGGCAAACATTCTAATTGATCACAGACTTCTTTGTTTTGAAACCAGCAGGAGCCTCAAAATCCTTCCCAACACAGAAACTTGAGCTGCTTCTACCAGCTGCATGGATGTGACATTTGAGATGAAACCTATTTGTTATCCCTGGACTGGATAATCTCTAAGGTTGCAGCTGAGACAATCTGACCCCCTAACGGATGGAGCCCAACTTCCAAAATCATACAACAGATGGAAGAGATATTTTTCAAAACTAAGAGGATACAAGCAATAAGATATAGAATGGAATAGCCTGTTGATGGAGCCTTTTGGGAAACACTGAGAGAGGAGATGGAATTGGTCTTTGTAGTAGACAGATTTCTGATCCCACAAAGTTGTCTATGTCTTAATCCCTGGAACCTGTGAATATATTACTGTACATGGCAAAATAAATGTTTCAGGTGTGATAAAGCACCTTAAAATGGGGAGATTATCCTAGATTATTTGGGTGGGCCCAATATATTAACAAGGGTCTTTATAAAAGAGAGAGGGAGGCAGGAGAGTGAAGATCAGGGGAGATATGAGGATGGAAGCAGAGGTCAGAGTTGCCACAAGCCAAGAAATGCAGGCAGCGTCTAGAAGCTAGAAAAAGCAAGGAACTGATCAAACCCAGATCCTCTAGAAGGGATGCAGCCCTGCTGACACTATGATTTCAGCCTTATAAGAACCATTTTTCGAACTTCTGACTTCCAGAACTATAAAATAATAAATTTGTGTTGTAAGCCATTAAATTTATGGTAATTTGTTACCATAATGAATAGGAAATTAATATAGGCCTTGAAAGAAGGGGTTGGATAGAAAATAAAGAGGGACAATTTGGTTGAGTGGTAGATGATAAGCAGATGCTTAAATATGAGAATAAGACAAGTATATGTTGGGGAAGTATAGATCCTGATCAATTTAAAGAGGTGGGACAGGCTGCTGACAAGAAGGAACACAGCTCAGGAGTGAAGCCTTGGACTGATCTGACAGGCTGAGTTTGAATCCTACCTACTGAGTAACTTTGGTCCAGCTACTTAACTTCTCTAACACTGACTGCAATGTTATCTATAAGAGTAAGAATAACACTACTGCCTGTTTTGTAGGGTTAAATGAGGTAGCAGATGTAGCATGTCCAGTACTAACTGTTTCATAATGGAAGCTGTCATTTTTATGACTGGAAGGTAAAGCTGAATTGCCAGTTTACTAGATTATAGAAAACTCTGAATAGAAGAATGAGATTAAGAAACTTTACCTCTTAGACACTGGGTGAATGTCAAAGGATCCTGAAGAGGAAAATAAGTTAAAAACACAAAAAGACTCTGTGGTAAATTAATATGGCAAAGATAAAAGACAGGCAAACCATCCACTTACGGGAAAGTTTGAGGGACAGAGATTGATTTGCACATTAATACATGAAAATTGAGGCACATATTGCTCAAGCATCCTGGATGCAGTCATTTGATGCCGTGTTACAGGGGCAGAATTTTGTAGTGGAAACATCACTAGCCTGCGAGTTAGGAGGTTCTTACTCTGGTAGTGTAAGCCACTTGTTACTACTTTGAGAAAGCCCCAAAATGTATAGAATATATGTGGTTTGGGGTTCTCACTGAAGAACTTAAATAGCCTTTTTGGCTCAGCATTTGCTGAGGCCATGTTATTTCCAAGTCATATGTCTCTTGGGCTTATCTTCTCTATGAGCCTGAGGTCAAATGATTTATCTTCAGAAAACTACAAGGATGAGAGTCCTCCTGAAAAGCAAATTATTTCTAATTGCTATGTATCTCAGTGACTATTTAATCCTGCACTTAGCAAATAATTAAATCTTTTACAAGGATGTGAAGACTAGTTAGGACATTGAAAAAGGTGTAAATCAACATGTAAATATTGTATTTTGTGTGCAATTAGATCATTCCTATCTATCCTAAGCATCTTCTGTGTCACATTTCTTGGTCAGGGTCTTTTGCCTAAAACAAGCCAGAGAAAGGGAACAACTTCAATGAGGATTTCACTGTAATGTATTCAAACCATAAATGTGTGTCCTGCTGATGAAAATGGCACAATTATTAGTGCCAAAGAATTACCCTCATCAGGGAGAAAATCTCCAATAAAAATTGCCCAAATAGCATGTGAAATCAGAAAAAGATAAAAGGCTTTGAATAGATTTAGGTCAAAACATTTTCCAGTAATAAGTGGAAACAGAATACTTCCTGCCTTTAGCCAGTAACCCAGGGCCTAACCGACACTTTGGTACAGTGTGAGAAACTGTAAATAATTTGAAGAAAAGTGCTGTCATCAATAGCCGAGAGTCAATAGTCAGGGCATCTGTGACACAAAAGGAAGCTATTTAAACCCCTCATTTTTAAAAGAGTAAATAAATAATACAGCAATGAACAGGGAAGACTGTAGGCCCTCACAGGTGTTATTTGCATTGTCCAAGCATTACTGAATCCTCCAGTGTTTTGAGACCCCCTTGCTTTAATATCTAAATGAAAGAACTCCAGACCCCAATCTCATAAAATGTGAGATGTCCAATGCCCTGCCAGATGTTTGAGAATTCCTGGAGTTGGGGAGGGTGCAGTGTATTTACTGCCCCAAGGATTGTTCCTGCTTCCAGCTCAGTTCTTGATCTCTCTCAGACTGACCCTGCTACCCTGCCAGGACTCAGAGCTGCTCCAACTCTCTCTGGTCTGCTTTCCTCCAAAACTTAAGCCTATTGCTCCTCTCCCAGACTGCATGTTCTGAGCAATAGTTATATAAGTTGTCTATGCAACTATACAAGTTGTCTTGTATAACTAGACAACTAGTTATACAAGTTGTCTATGGAAGATTGAGGGAAAACAAAGCAGAATTACAAAACCAATCAGAAAACAGCTTAATGCTGAACACCAGACCTCTGTGAGGTTAAAGTTTGCCTATCATCTATCTCTGTAGGCCACAGATTCTCACCCTATTGCTGAGATCTGACTTATCCTACCTCAGGAAAACTGTCTCCAAATATTTTCCTTTGTGAATGCCCAGAAACATCACTTGTGTTTTCTTTGTTCATAAGAGGAGAACTTAAAATTCCTAGTACTTCACTATACAGAGCCATTTAACCCCTCTAAACAAAATTTCAGGAGCCGCCATTATGTCATGAACGTGGCTACCTCATGACTTCTCTCAAACTAAAGCATCCTCTAACCTGAGGCTCCATCCTTAGCACAAGACAACTGGCAGCACAGGGCAAGTTATTTAGATCATGGCTTTAGGATTAGGTGTTTAAGCATAAGTTACCTACGTCTGTATATATGTGTGTGTGTGTGTGTGTGTGTGTGTGTGTGTGTGTGTGTGTGTGTGTGTAGGGGGTGGGAGTGGGGAGGATAAAGAAACTCCATTCTCTCTTTGTCAGAACAGACCCCACATGTGCCACATTTTGTTTTGTTTTTGTTGCTATTGCTCTCATTCTCCTCCTCCTCTCCTTTCTCTTCCCCTTCCTTTCCTTCACCCTTCTCTGGTCTTCCTTTCCTTCCTCCTCTTCTTCTTCCTCCTCTTCCTTCTATTCCTCTTTTATACCTCCTCTTTTTCTTATATTAACTTTGAGAACATTAATTCTAAAATAGATTCATGCTTTATTTTACTAAAGAAAGTCCAGAATCTCTAACCTGTCTTCAAGGCTGTCTGTAATAAGGGCTGGCCTGCCTTACTTCCCAATTAATTCCTTTGCACAGGCTGGGTTTTAACAAAATTGAATCATTTACAGATCTCTGATCTCTCCCACAGTGGAGGATCTGCTCATTCTCTTTATACCTGTATTAGTCAAGTTTCTCCAGAGAAACAGAACCAATAGGAGATAGACCTTTTATATCTATCTGTCTATCTATCTCTAGATAGAGTTACAGATCTATAGATTTATATCTGTACCTATAGAGAGACAGGGGAGGGAGGGAGGGAGAGAGACAGACGGAGAGAGAGAGAGAGACTCATGAGAAATTGGCTCATGCAATTATGGAGGCTGAGAAGTCCCATGATTTGCAATCTGAAAGCTGGACACCCAGAATATCTAGTGGTGTAATTCAGTCTGAGCCCTTCTGAAGGCCTGAGAACCATGGGAGTCTGTGATGTAAATCTCAGCTGCAAGGCAGAAGATGAAATGAGATACCCCAGCCTAATCAGTGAGGCAGGAAAAAAGGGTCAAATTTTTTTCCCTCCCCTTTTGTCCTATTCAGACCTTCAAAGAATTGAATGATGCCCTATTTTATTGGGGAGGGCAATTTACTTTGCTGAGTCTACCAATCCAAATGCTAATCTCAACCAGAAACACCTTCACAGACATACTCAGAAACAATGTTTAATCTGGGCACTATGGCTGCTCGGGTTGACACACAAAATTAACCATCACAATACCAATTCCATATTTCCAAACCTAGGCTACTCTTGAAGGTTCAGTTCAGTACCACATTTTTCATTACTCAAGTGTAGATAATATCCCTACCTTGATCACCTTTCATGCACCCATATGGCTCTGTTTCATAAATACAGATGGTAGACCCCTTCAATCTGCTTTCCAATTCTGCTACTGTGAGTCAGATTATGGAGTCAGAAAGACCTGTATTTAAATTCCAACCCTGCTTCTTCCTTGTATTTGTTTGTGCATTTTTACTTTGGATAGACTATTTTACCTCTCTATGCCTCATTTAGCTCATCTGTAATTGAGGTTTAAGGAGTTGTGGGGAGGATAAAATAAAAGAACATACATGCATTCCTTAGCACAGTGCCCAGCACATAGAAAGAGCTCCATAAACACTTCCTATGTAACACTTTCTTCCAACATTTGAATAAGACTCTATGGTTCAAAAGCATTTTTTTCAGGTTTATTAACTCAAAATATCCTTGTGAAATAGGTAGAACAAATTTTTATGCGTGTTTCACAAATAAAGAAACAGGGTCTTAGAGAAAATGACCTTTTTACCTGTCCAAATTTACCTGGAGTCTAGCAAAAATTAAAAGCCAAGTTAACCGCCAGCCTCATTTGTTTCTGAACCTGCATTAACTTACAGATAAATTACATTCACCTGACCAGGATCTTTGTTCTTTAAGGAGTCCCTCTCACAGAAATGTTCTACATATATAGAATAGAAAATATGGCTGCATCGGCTTCACTGCCACTGTTCAGGAGACTAAAATAGCCATGGAAGGAAGAAAGAAAGGTTTCATCTCTGGTTGTAAATTCCCCAGGGGGAAAAATAATTGAAGAACTGTTTATGATAGAAAACTATAATTAGGAGTAATAGGATGAAATTAAGGAAAGGGAAATAACAAGTTTATAATAAGGTTCCAGTATGAGGTATTCAAATTTAATTGTGTTTTTTAAGTAATGTCAGACTCCCAGATGCTGTAGCAATGAAGACTGTATACAAATGGGTACATAAATAAATGACTTTATAATCCACACAATCAAACTGGTGTGCGTGTAAGCCAAGATGCCATTTTGCAACTGCACATTTACAATCAGCATGGCAATATGCAAAAAAAAAAAAAATCTCCTATTGGGCTAAGAATGCAATTGTTTCCTACTTCTCATAATTTACTAACAGGAATGGAAATATTCCTCCTATTACACACACACACACATACACAGCGTCTTTAGCTATTAGATTTGCATAAGTTGTGATCCAATTTTTAGTTGAAGCATCACACACTAGGTGGTTAATTTATCTAATAGAATGCTATAATAAACCATTTCAAATGCATTGTTCAGACCCTCAGAGACCTGAGGAGTGAAGGAAAAAAATATTCATACTAATTTTTATGTCTCCTGCACTGCTACAGAGACAGAGTTAATAAAGTCATTCAAAACTAGTGCTGCAGGAAATGTGGGAACTTGGAGAGGATGCCCTGATTTTCTATTATTGGCTTCTCTGTGGAATCAAATTATTTGGAGTTCTTTGTTTTAAAGTCATTATTTTTCATTAGACAAGCTGCTGCTGTTATCCAAAAGTTAATAGCGGGAATATGTCTGGCTGACACAACAAACACAGCCATAGTTCCAGAGTTATTAACGCCAGCAACAATTTGGGATACAATAAATGACTATTCACTGTGGCATTTACCACTCACACAATAGCAGGAGACTCTGCTGGTGATCCGTCTTCTGAAAAGAGAACATACACACATACGTGCATACACATGCACACTGAAACCATAAGAGTCTCTTGCTGACGTCTACCAAATACATCATGGCAATTAAATGGAATGTTATAAGTGCAGAGTGTCAAAGTCTGATTCATGATATAAGAAGAGAAATTATGATACAAGCAAGTCTGGGAATTTGGAGGGCTTAAAGCAGCAGTGACAATTGTAATGTACTCCTCCAGATGCTAAGGACATATGCAAATAACTCACTAAAATGTTCGCAAAATTCTTTCAGTCTTTATATTTCCAGTGAGAATTGTGACATTGGTCATTAGTTCCAATGCTAACGTCGGTCAACTCCAGGCTAGCCCTGGTCCCATGCATCCTAATAGAATTTTACCTTTCTTAGAGATTCACAGGGTGCATTGGCATAGTAAAGTCTCCAAGGAGCTCTGTAATACATGGGCACAACATTTTTCCAAATTATTCATGTATTGAATTCTTTCTGGTTGATTTACTAATTAACATTCTGTATAATAGCATTTAATGAATATTAATTTGGAAACTAGGTCTTAATCCCCCTCCCTCCCTCATATACACAAACACATGTGGAGAATTTTCATGATTAAATAGAAATAATGCTGCTTCCCACATCCTTCCAAAATTAACCAGATGAGACTCAGATGCTCAAACGGTTGGAGAACTATAGCCACCTAACCCTTCTGCTGTGCATCCTTTCACTGAAGCACCAGTCTGGAGAGTTTGCTGGACTCACTTGGGTCTTTTGGGTGTCTCTTCTCATTCTGTTCTAGAAAACTTCTATTAACAAATGAATTTCCAAACTTTATCAATGTTGGGGTTTTATCTCTCCTTACTATAAAAGACCTCATGTATCATTATAACCAGGGCAACTAATGTGACAAATACAAACTTCTTGAGAGCAGCAGTGATTCATTTTATCACCAGAGCCTAGCCCAGTGCCTGTCACAAGGTCAAAACTTACTAATTGTGACTAAATTAAATGAAAACCACCAGGGCTTTTCAAAAATCTGTTATGTGGGCTAGAATTGTGACCAGAGATTTTCTGACCAATGCATTCAAGGCTTATCTCTATTCCCCCAATTCCTAATTGCTTCATGCTCATCATCAATAAGCATTTATTCAGCAACCACATGAACAGATGAGGGCTCCACAGGGCAAGTTTAATTGACTTATTCCCTGCCCTTTCAGAGCAGACAGTCTCAATTTCTTTTCCTGATACAAGTGTATAACAATTCAGTTAGTAGAATGTGACAAATTGCTATCATAACTCTTATATACCTTTTCATATTTGGTAGTCCGTCTTTTCTCCTACCCTATCAGTTTCCCAGGCAGATCAGCACTTATTCAATACAGACTAAAAACATTCATAAACCAGATTGTTTAAAGCATGATTAGCTGTTTTCATTTTCTGGTTAACTAGAGATTGCATTCTTATCTGCTGGCCTGCTTTCTTGGAGACTGGATGGTTCCCTGAGTCATCATCCTATGCATCAGTTCTGTGCTGTGTGAGATGGAGAGTCTTAGACTCTTAGGATGTCAGGAATGACAGCATCTTAGAAATTACCTAGTAGTAGTTGCAATGTCAGTGGTAACAGTTTCACTTCCTTACCTATATTTAAGCTTGTTAAGTTAAGAAGTATCTTCTCTTCATTTTATCCTTCTCATCATTTCAACCAGCCTATGAGATTGGTAGAAAACAGATACAAGGAGAAGCAGTGATTTGCTCAAGACCACATAACACCAGAACTTGGCACAGATCTTTTGCCTCTGAGTCTAGCATTATTTTTTTATTGTCTGAAGAAGAAAGAGGAAAAGGGCAAAAAGGAGGAAGGGGAGGAGAAACAGGAGAGGGTGGAGGAGTTAACAGAGAAAAAGATAAAAGGAGAGAAGTACTTGACTCAAAGTATGCAGTTAACAAGTACTTTTAAATGAATAATAATAATTCTTACATGCATATAAACTTTTTATACTTCAGTTTCCTCATATTTAAAATGAATAATATTCTCATTTTATTGTTGGTTTGGTGACGATGTTGGTTTGGTGACGATTAAATGAATTAATATCCCCAAATTAACATATGTGTATATGTGTATACATAGATATCTTAGAATAGTGCTTGATACATAGTAATTACTCAAATAATGTCAACCATTATTAAATGCATAGTACTTTACAGGTTACAAAAATTTTGAAAATATTAT
The DNA here is from genome assembly GCF_039906515.1 of Pseudorca crassidens. Classification (NCBI taxonomy): domain Eukaryota; kingdom Metazoa; phylum Chordata; class Mammalia; order Artiodactyla; family Delphinidae; genus Pseudorca; species Pseudorca crassidens. Next base: position 34,711,953 of record NC_090304.1, on the reverse strand, counting down.
AATTAATCTTCTAAATAATTCTTTGAAATCAGTGATTATATCCTCAGTTTATAGATGAGCAAACTGAAACACCAAGTTTGACAGTATCCAAGCTGTGGTACCTGGATACCAGTTCACCCCACAGCTTCCTCCTTCAACTAGCCACAAATAGGAGAGAAGACTTCACAGCATAAATGCATGTGTCCATGATCACACAGTTAATTTAGGGGCAGAGTTAGGCTATGTGTGTGCCAACCCTAGGACACAGCCTGGACACTGGTAACATCTTATTTTGTCTCTATCTTGATTATCAGCTTGCTATCTTGAGATTTTTCTCTTTCTCTTGAGGAGAATAGTTCAGAAAGAAATAATAATCCACTAAATGAATGATCCAGTTAATTGAACTCTAGCTAAGATTTCACTTTCTAATTATATCTTCATAGTAGAACATTTTATAAACATTAACTGTAAGAAGGAGACATGCTGGGAAGGAACTAGGCAACCAGCCTGAGCCTTCATTGCATTTGTAACAAACTCTGGCTGAAAGAAGCAGCTCCCCCATTCCCAGTTTGGAGCTCTGACTTTTTTTTTCTTTTTCTTTCTCTATTTTTGTTGCTTTAAAAACACTAGTATACCTTCTCAAGCCAGTTCGATCATAACCCAAGCTAATTCTCACCAAGAGGGAACAAAAAGAGCTGTAATTCCCAAAGTCCCTGTTAGTGCAAGCTTAAATTAAGCCATGACAGAAAACATGTCTCGTGCATATTCTTGTATGGGATGGATTGATCATGTGTGCTATGATGAGCTGTCCCTTTTCCTGTAGTTAGCAAGCACTTCCCCACTGGAAATTTGCTCATTGGATAGAATCTTCAGTAAATCAAATATAATGTAATCACAGTGTCATTATAGGTAACTTGAAATTAGAAAAGCCAAATTAAATTTTGACTCTACCTACATCTTTATCCCCTAAAAAGTTCACTTAAAACTTTTTGAGTTCCAGTTTCCCTATCCAAAAGCTGGGATAATGATACGTCCAGGGTTGTTTGGACCATGAAACAAGTTCATACATTAATGATACCCTGTCAGTTTTAAATACTGTTATTTACAGTTATTAAGCCAGTAGGTGTTGAATGTTGAATAGCTATTTCTGATTGTGAGGTGTTTGGCATAAGTTAATTCCAGTCTTTCCCTTTCAAAATCCCCAGGGCCTGGATCACCCTAGTGAACCTGGCTGCCAAAGGCTAGCAACTTCAGTCTCAAGTTCTGAAAGGGGCAAATGCTTTGAAGGATTTAGGGAAACTTTGTTTAACCTTGCAGTAAGATTAAGACCAAGCTCTCCAAAGTTGGTTCTCAGCCCTGTCAACATCTCTGCCTTTGTCTCTCTGTTTATTTTGTCCTGCTGGCCTGGACAAATAATACAAGGCATTTAGCTGTGTTAATTAAAAATACCAGCCAAGCAAGATGCTTAAGAATGTTGCTGCCAAAAGCACTCTCCAGTTTTAAAAAGCCAGATTGATTTAAGAGTTTTTAACCAAGTGCTCTATAAATTTCCTAGCCAACAGCCTGGTTCTGTGGAACACTAAGTAGGGGTTGAAAGCACAATGGTTTGCAGGATTCCTGGCATATGAAGGAGCCACAGGGAGAAGAGTAAGAATGAAGCTTAATGTCCTCAGGACAGTGAAGGATGGTTTAGGAGAAAACTGTTTGACAACAAAGAGAAATCAAGAATATTATTTCAAAGTCAGATGTAGAAAGTTTAGCTGTTATAACTTACTGTGGTCAAAAGGGAACTTTGGAAGGTACTGGGGCACTACTAAGTAGATTGCAAAGTTTCACTAGATGAGGCTAGTTGCTAGACATATAGAAATGAAGGCACTGCCTGACAATGAAAGTGTTTATTTACTGAAGTCAGGCTTGTGAGAGCTACTGGAAAAAGAATGGAATATGGGACACTGTGGTTTTCGATCTGGAGAAAATAACACACTTCAGAGACCACCAGAGCAGCTGGTCATTCCATACAGTGAACCATGGTCCAGATGGTGGACCACGGTGAGAGTCCCAATCCTGAGCAAGGCACATGATGAGGCCTCTGGAAGCAGATGGTAACTTTGTGGTTCCAAATAACCTGTTCATAGTAACTATATCCAAAAAGTGGATGACAAGAGAGCAGGATCCAGTACCTTTCTCCTGAACTGTCAAATGGGGTGCATTTACACAGGGTGTCAGGGCATCAGCAGAGCTGGATTGGATTTAAAGTTGCTTCCGAATGCTCTGAAACATGAGGGACTTCTGTTTGTGTTTTGACATTACAATCTAAACTCTACTTTTTCAACATTGGAAGATACGAGGTCTCATGCTAATAAAATGCATGCTAATAAAATACTAAAAAACTGCAAAACTTATTGGGCTCCAGAAGCATCTATGAAGTTCAATTAAAATTCAGATGCCTAGGCCTCAGTACAAACCTACTGAATCAGAATCCACAAAAGTAGTGCCCAAGTGGCCATATATTTTCTTTTTAATGTTAATTTTTTAATTAAAAAATTTTGTTTTTCGGGCTTCCCTGGTGGCGCAGTGGTTGAGAGTCCGCCTGCCGATGCAGGGGACACAGGTTCGTGCCCTGGTCTGGGAAGATCCCACATGCCGCGGAGCGGCTGGGCCCGTGAGCCATGGCCGCTGAGCCTGTGCGTCCGGAGCCTGTGCTCCGCAACGGGAGAGGCCACAGCAGTGAGAAGCCCGCGTAACGAAAAAAAATAATTTGTTTTTCATCCGTGTATACATGTCAAACCCAATCGCCCAATTCATCACACCCCCCCATCCCCCTGCTGCTTTCCCCCATTGGTGTCCATACATTTGTTCTCTACATCTGTACCTCAACTTCTGCCCTGCAAACCGGTTCATCTGTACCATTTTTCTAGGTTCCACATATATGCGTTAATATACAATATTTGTTTTTCTCTTTCTGACTTACTTCACTCTGTATGACTGGCTCTAGATCCATCCATGTCTCAACAAATGATGCAATTTCATTCCTTTTTATGGCTGAGTAATATTCCATTGTATATAGGTACCACAACTTGTTTATCCATTCGTCTGTTGATGGACATTTAGGTTGCTTCCATGACCTGGCTATTGTAAATACTGCTGCAATGAATATTGGGGTGAATGTGTCTTTTTGAATTATGATTTTCTCTGGGTATATGCCCAGTAGTGGGATTGCTGAGTCATATGGTAATCCTACTTTTAGTTTTTAAAGGAACCTCCATACTCTTCTCCATAGTGGCTGTATCAATTTACATTCCCACCAACAGTGTAAGAGTGTTCCCTTTTATCCACACCCTCTCCAGCATTTGTTGTTTGTAGATTTTCTGATGATGCCTGTTGCAACTGGTGTAAGGTGATACCTCATTGTAGTTTTGATTTGAATTTGTCTAATAATTAGTGATGTTGACCAGCTTTTCATGTGCTTCTTGGCCATCTGTGTGTCTTCTTTGGAGAAATGTCTATTTAGGTCTTCTGCCCATTTTTGGATTGGGTTGTTTGTTTTTTTGATATTGAGCTGCATGAGCTGTTTATATATTTTGCAGATTAATCCTTTGTCAGTTGATTCATTTGCAAATATTTTCTCCCATTCTGAGGGTTGTCTTTTGTCTTGTTTATAGTTTCCTTTGCTGTGCAAAAGCTTTTAAATTTCATTAGGTCCCCTTTGTTTATTTTTGTTTTTATTTACATTACTCTAGGAGGTGCATCAAAGAAGATCTTGCTGTGATTCATGTCAAAGAGTGTTCTTCCTATGGTTTCCCTCTAAGAGTTTTATAGTGTCTGGTCTTACATTTAGGTCTTTAATCCATTTTGAGTTTATTTTTGTGTATGGTGTTAGGGAGTGTTCTAATTTCATTCTTTTACATGTAGCTCTCCAGTTTTCCCAGCACCACTTCTTGAAGAGACTGTTTTCTCCATTGTATATCCTTGCCTCCTTTGTCATAGATTAGTTGACCATAGGTGTGTGGGTTTGCCTCTGGGCTTTCTATCTTGTTAGATTGATGTATATTTTTGTTTTTGTGCCAGCACTATATTGGCTTGATTACTGTAGCTTTGTAGTATAGTCTGAAGTCAGGGAGTCTGATTCCTCCAGCTCCGTTTTCTTCCCTCAAGACTGCTTTGGTTATTTGGGGTCTTTTGTGTCTCCATACAAATTTTAAGATTTTTGGTTCTAGTTCCGTAAAAAATGCCATTGGTAATTTGATAGGGATTGCATTGAATCTGTAGATTGCTTTCGGTAGTATAGTCATTTTTACAATACTGATTCCTCCAATCCAAGAACATGGTATATCTCTCCATCTGTTGGTATCATCTTTAATTTCTTTCATCAGCATCTTATAGTTTTCTGCATACAGGTCTTTCGTCTCCCTAGGTGGTTTATTCCTAGGTACTTTATTCTTTTTGTTGCAATGGTAAATGGGAATGTTTCCATAATTTCTCTTTCAGATTTTTCATCATTAGTGTATAGGAATGCAAGAGATTTCTGTTCATTAATTTTGTATCCTGCAACTTTCCCAAATTCATTGATTAGCTCTAGGAGTTTACTGGTGGCATCTTTAGGGTTCTCTATGTATAGTATCATGTCATCTGCAAACAGTGACAGTTTTATTTCTTCTTTTCCACTTTGTATTCCTTTTATTTCTTTTTCTTCTCTGATTGCCGTGGCTAGGACTTCCAAAACTATGTTGAATAATAGTGGTGAGATTGGACATCCTTGTCTTCCTCCTGATCTTAGAGGAAATGCTTTCAGTTTTTCACCATTGAGAATGAGGTTTGCTGAGGGTTTGCCATATATGGCCTTTATTATGTTGAGGTAGGTTCCTTCTTTGCCCACTTTCTGGAGAGTTTTTATCATTAATGGATGTTGAATTTTGTCAAAAGCTTTTTCTGCATCTATTGAGATGATCATATGATTTTTATTCTTCAATTTGTTAACATGGTGTATCACATTGATTGATTTCCGTATATTGAAGAATCACTGCATCCCTGGGATAAATCCCACTTCATCATGGTGTATGATCCTTTTAATGTGTTGTTGGATTCTGTTTGCTAGTATTTTGTTGAGGATTTTTGCATCTATATTCATCAGTGATCTTGGTCTGTAATTTTCTTTTTTTGTAGTATCTTTGTCTGGTTTTGGTATCAGGGTGATGGTGGCCTCATAGAATGAATTTAGGAGTGTTCCTTCCCCTGCAATTTTTTGGAAGAGTTTGAGCAGGATGGGTGTTAGCTCTTCTCTAAATGTTTCATATAATTCACCAGTGAAGCCATCTGGTCCTGGACTTCTGTTGGTTGGAACACTTTTAATCACGGTTTCAATTTCGTAACTTGTGATTGGTCTGTTCATATTTTCTATTTCTTCCTGGTTCAGTCTTGGAAGGTTTTACCTTTCTAAGAATTTGTCCATTTCTTCCAGGTTGTCCATTTCATTGGCATAGAGTTGCTTGTAGTAGTCTCTTAGGATGCTTTGTATTTCTGCAGTGTCTGTTGTTAACTTCTCCTTTTTCATTTCTAATCTTATTGATTTGAGTCCTCTCCCTCTTTTCTTGATGAGTCTGGCTAATGGTTTATCAATTTTGTTTATCTTCTCAAAGAACCAGATTTTAGTTTTATTGATCTTTGCTAGTGTTTTCTTTGTTTCTATTTCATTTATTTCTGCTCTGATCTTGATGATTTCTTTCCTTCTGCTAACTTTGGGTTTTGTTTGTTCTTCTTTCTCTAGTTCCTTTAGAAGTAAGGCTAGATTGTTTGATATTGTTCTTGTTTCTTGAGATAGGCTTGTATAGCTATAAACTTCCCTCTTAGAACTGCTTTTGCTGCATCCCATAGGTTTTTGGTCATCTGATTTCCTTGTAATTTGTCTCTAGGTATTTTTTGATTTCCTCCTTGATTTCTTCAGTGATCTCTTGGTTATTTAGTAATGTACTGTTTAGCCTCTATGTGTTTGTGTTTTTTATGTTTTCTTCCCTGTAATTCATTTCTAATCTCATAGCATTGTGGTCAGAAAAGATGCCTGATATGATTTCAATTTTGTTAAATTTACTGAGGCTTGATTTGTGACCCAAGATGTGATCTATCCTGGACAATGTTCCATGCGCCCTTGAGAAGAAAGTGTAATCTGCTGGTTTTGGATGGAATGTCCTAGAAATATCAATTAAATCTATCTGGTCTATTGTGTCATTTAAAGCTTCTGTTTCCTTATTTATTTTCATTTTGGATGATCTGTCCATTGGTGTAAGTGAGGTGTTAAAGTCCCACACTATTATTGTGTTACTGTCAATTTCCTCTTTTATAGCTGTTAGTAGTTGCCTTACGTATTGAGGTGCTCTTATGTTGGGTCCATATATATTTATAGTTGTTATATATTCTTCTTGGATTGATCCCTTGATCATTATGTAGTGTCCTTCCTTGTCTCTTGTAACAGTCTGTATTTTAAAGTCTATTTTATCTGATATGTGTATTGTTACTCGAGCTTTCTTTTGATTTCTATTTGCATGGAATATCCTTTTCCATTCCGTCACTTTCAGTCTGTATTGCCCCTAGGTTTGAAGTGGGTCTCTTGTAGACAGCATATATATGGGTCTTGTTTTTGTATCCATTCAGCAAGTCTGTGTCTTTTGGTTGGAGAGTTTAAGGTAATTATCGATATGTATGTTCCTATGACCATTTTCTTAATTGTTTTGGGTTTGATTTTGTAGGTACTTTTCTTCTCTTGTGTTTCCCACTTAGAGAAGTTCCTTTAGCATTTGTTGTACTGCTGGTTTGGTGGTGCTGAATTCTCTTAGCTTTTTCTTGTCTTTAAAGCCTTGGATTTCTCCATCGAATCTGAATGAGATCCTTGCGGGGTAGAGTAATCTTGGTTGTTAGGTTCTCCCTTTTCATCACTTTAAGTATATCATGCCACTCCCTTCTGGCTTGTAGAGTTTCTGCTGAGAAATCAGCTGTTAAGCTTATGGGAGTTCCCTTGTATATTATTTGCCATTTTTCCCTTGCTGCTTTCAATAATTTTTCTTTGTCTTTAATTTTTGCCTATTTGATTCTATGTGTCTTGGGATGTTTCTCCTTGGATTTATCCTGTATGGGACTCTCTGAGCTTCCTGGACTTGGGTGGCTGTTTCCTTTCCCATGTTAGGGAAGTTTTCAACTATAATCTCTTCAAACATTTTCTCTGGTCCTTTCTCTCTCTCTTCTCCTTCTGGGACCGCTATAATGTGAATGTTGTTGCATTTAATGTTGTCCCAGAGGTCTCTTAGGCTGTCTTCATTTGTTTTCATTCTTTTTTTCTTTATTCTGTTCCGCAGCAGTGAATTCCACCATTCTGTCTTCCAGGTCACTTATCTGTTCTTCTGCCTCAGTTATTCTGTTATTGATTCCTTCTAGTGTAGTTACCATTTCAGTTATTTTATTGTTCATCTCTGTTTGCTTGTTCTTTAATTCATCTAGATCTTTGTTAAACATTTCTTGCATCTTCTCGATCTTTGCCTCCATTCTTTTTCTGAGGTCCTGGATCATCTTCACTATCATTATTCTGAATTCTTTTTCTGGAAGGTTGCCTATCTCCACTTCATTTAGTTGTTTTTCTGGGGTTTTATCTTGTTCCTTCACCTGGTACATAGCCCTTTGCCTTTTCATCTTATCTATCTTTCTGTGAATGTGGTTTTTGTTCCACAGGCTGCAGAATTGTGGTTCTTCTTGCGTCTGCTCTCTGCCCTCTCCAGATAGCTATTTCTTTGGCACATTAGCAAAAGTTCAAAAGCTTGACAATATACTCTGTTGGCAAGGGTGTGGAGAAACAGTCCCTCTTTTGCATTGCTAGTGAGAATGCAAAAGGGTATAACCAACAACAACTCTGTCTATATGTCTTCATCAACCAAATGAGCAACGCCAATGTGGGACCCAGGACCACTCACTCGGTGGAAGAACCCCAGGTTCAGGCAGGGGACAGGCAGAGTGCATGTAATATCTAGATATTGCTTGACACAGACAATGAGTCTGTCAGCGTTTTGATCTTGGAGTTCCCAGCCTCCAGAACTGCTCCTTTGTCAATCCGGACCAAATGACCAGGGTGGAGGAGGGGTTAGGGAGAGGTAGTGGGGGTGTGAAGCTTGATATATTGTTCTGTGGTTAGGGGTCCAGCAGAGACAGAGATGGGGGAAACCCTGATGGAGATTGTGGGGAGGAGTGCAAAGGAACACAAGGGAACATGGCCAGTGCTTTCCCTGTCCACTTAGGCACCGGGGAGCCTGCTGAACCCCCGGCCCTAATCCTCTGCCCTCAGAGCTTCCTTCCTGCTGGGCAGAACCCAAGCCCCGCCCCTACACCCCCACCCAGGGCCCCACCTCTACACTCGGAGACCCCCTCCAACACGCTGGGCCTAAACCCCACCCACACACCCTTACTCAGGGCCCTAACTCCAAACTCCAGAACCCCACACTCCAGAGGCCCTCCTTTCCCACTGCTGCCTCTCCCCTTCCGCACAGGTCCTCCCAAGTGGCCATATTTTTAAATAGTGCCACAGGTGATTTTGATGTTAACCCAAGGTTGGGAAGCATGGTGTTTATAGGTTTTTATTCCTTACACAATAATGTAAAGAGAATTCAGTGTAGTGGGTTCACATGAGAGTCTTTCATTCCAACAGTACTAGGTTTAAATTCATCAGTTGTGAAACTTGGCAAGTTACTTAACTTTAAAAAAAAACTGACATATAGTTGACTTACGATATTATAATAACTTCAGGTGTAAAACAGTAAATCAATATTTTTATAGATTATACTGCATACAAAGTTATTATAAAATATTGACTATGTTCCTTATTTTATACCTAGTAGTTTGTACCTCTTAATCCTCTTCATATATCTTGCCATTCCCCCCACCCTTCTCCCCTCTAAGAAACACTAGTTTGTTCTCTGTCTTTGAGTCTGTTTGGTTTTGTTACATTTGTTCTTTTGCTTTATCTTTTACATTCCACATATAAGTGAAATCATACTGTATTTGTGTTTGTCTGACTTATTTAACTAAGCATAATACCCTCCAGGTGCATCCATGTAGTGAAAAATGACAAATTTCTTTTTTTATGGCTGAGCAATATTCCATTGTACATATAACACCACAACTTCTTTATCTATTCATCTGTTGATGGATTCTTAGGTTGTTTTCATATCTTGGCTATTGTAAATAATTCTGTTACGAACATTGGGGTGCATGTATATTTTCAAATTAGTGTTTTGGTTTTCCTTAAATAAATCTGAGAAGTGGAACTGCTGAGTTGTAAAGCAGTTCTATTTTTAACTTGGTGGGGGGGACCTCCCAATGGTTTGCTATAGTGGCTCCACCAATTCACATTCCCATCAATAGTGCACAAGTGTTCCCTATTCTCCACATCCTCACCAACACTTATTATTTCTTGTCTTTTTGACAATAGCCATTTGACAGTGATATCTGACAATAATATCTATATAGATACCACTGGGGGTTTGATTCTCATTTCCCTGATAATGATTGATGTTGTGCATCTTTTCATATGCCTGTGCCTTCTGTATATCTTCTTTGGAAAAATGCCTACTCAGGTCCTCTGTATATATATATTTTAAATTGGGTTGTTTTCTTGATTGAGTTGTATGAGTTCTTAATACATTTTGGATATTATCCCCTTATCAGACATATTGTTCCCAAATATCTTCCCCCATTCAGTAGGTTGCCATTTTGTTTTGTTGGTGGTTTCCTTCTCTGTGCAAAGCTTTTAAGTTTGATTAGGTTACATTTGTTTATTTTTGCTTTTGTTTTCCTTGCCTGAGGAGACATATCCACAAAAATATTACTAAGACCAATGACAGTGAACATGGTGCCTATGTTTTCTTCTAGAAAATTTATGGTTTCAGATCTTACATTTAGGTCTTTAATCCATTTTGAGTTTATCTTTCTATGTGGTGTGAGAAACGTTCTAGTTATATTGTTTCACGTGTAGCTGCCCACTTTCCCAGCACCACTTACTGAGGAGACTGTCTTTTCTCCATTGTATATTATTGCCTTCTTTGTTGTAGGTTAATTGACCACATGTGCATGGGTTTATTTCTGGGCTCTCTATACTGTTCCATTGATCTATGTGTGTGTTTTTGTGCCAGTACCATATTGCTTTGCTTACAATAGCTTTGTAGTGTAGTCTGAACTTAGGGGAATGACACCTCCAACTTTGTTCTTTTTATCAGGATTTCTTTGGCTATTTAGAGTCTTTTGTGGTGCCATACAAATTTTAGTATTATTTGTTCTAGTTCTGTGAAAAATATCATGGGTATTTTGACAGGGATTGCATTAAATCTGTAGATTGCTTTAGGTAGTATGGACATTTCAAAAATATTATTCTTCCAAGCTATAAACACAGCATATCTTTTGATTTATTTGTATCGTCTTCAGTTTTCTTCATCAATGTCTTACAATTTTCAGACTATATCTTTTACCTCCTTGGCTAAATTTATTCCTAGGTATTTTATTCTTTTGGATTCAATTGTAAATAGGATTTTTTTCTCTATTTCTCTTCCTGATAGTTTATTATTAGTGTATAGAAGTATAACAGATTTCTGTATATTAATCTTGTGTCCTACAACTTTACAGAATTCATTTATTAGTTCTAATAATGTTTGGTGAACTCTGTAGGGTTTTCTATATATAGTATCATGTCATCTGCAAATAGTAACAATTTTACTTTTTCCTTTCCAATTTATATGCCTTTTGTTTCTTTTCATTGTCTGATTTCTGTGGCTAGGACTTCCTGTACTATGTTAAATAGATGTGCTGAGAGTGGGCATCCTTATCTTGGTCTTGATCTTAAAGGAAAAGCTTTTAGCTTTTCACTGTTGAGTGTGATGTTAGCTGTGCATTTGTCATAAATGGTCTTTATTATGTTGAGGTATGTTTCCTCTAGGCCAACTTTTTGAGTTTTTATCGTGGATGGGTGTTGAATTTTGTCAAATGTTTTTTTCTATATCTATTGAGATGCGTCTTGTGAGTTTATCCCTTTTTTGTTAATGTGGTGTATCACATTGACTGATGTACAGATATTGAAACATCTTTGGATCCCTGGAATAAATCCCACCTGATCATGATATATGATCTTTTTTTACATATTGTCGAATTTTGTTTGCTAATATATTGTTGAGAACTTTTGCACCTATGCTCATGAGGGATATTGGCCTGTAATTTCCTTCTGTAGTGCCTTTGTCAGGTTTTGGATTAGGGTAATGCTGGCATTGTAAAATGAGCTTGGAAGTGTTCCCTCCTCTTCAATTTTTTGGATTAGTTTGATAAGGATAGGTATTAACTCCTTTTTAAATCCTTGGTAGAATTTCCTGTGAAGCCATCTGACTCTGGACTTTGGTTTGTTGGAAGTTTTTTGATTACTAGTTCAATTTCATTTCCAGTAATTTGTTCAGATTTTCTATGTTTTCCTAATTCAGTCTTAGAAGATTGTACATTTCTAGGAATTTACCCATTTCGTCTAGGCTGTCTAGTTTGTTAGCATATAACTTTTGTAGTACTCCCTTATGATTGTTTGTGATTTCAATTGTAACTTCTCCTCCTTCATTTATAGCTTTATTTATTTGGGCCCTTTTTTTTCCTTAATGAGCCTGGCTAAAGGTCTATCAATTTTGTTTATCTTTTCAAAAAATCAGCTCTTTAATTGATTTTTTCTATTGTTTTTTTTTGGGGGGGGTTCTATTTTATTTATTTCCACTCTATTATTTACTTCCTTCTGCTAACTTTGGGCTTTGTTTTCTTTTTTTCTAATTCCCTTAGGTGTAAGGTTAGGTTTTTAGTTAAGATTTTTCTTGTTTCTTGACATAGTCCTGTATTACTAGAAACTTCCCTCTTAGAACTGCTTTGGCTGCATTCCATACATTTTGGAAGTTGTGTTTTTATTTTCATTTTCCTCGAGGTATTTTCTGATTTCCTCTTTGATTTCTTTGTTCACCCACTTTTTTTAGCAGCATGTTGTTTCCTCTCCAGGTGTTTGTGTTTCTTCCAGTTATCCTTCTGTAGTTGATTTCTAGTTTCGTACAGTTGTGGTTGGAAAAGATGCTTGATATGATTTCAGTCTTCTTAAATTTATTCACACTTGTTTAGTGGCTTAGTATGTGCTCTCTCTTGGAGAATGTTCCATGTGCATTTGAAAGAAATGTATATTCTGCTGTTTTCAGAGTAAAATGTTATATATATATAATATATATTAATATATATATATTATATATAATATATATATATTAATATATATTATATATATAATATATATATATAATCATCCAGCTGCCTAACGTGTCAGTTAAGTCCAATGATTCCTTATTGATTCTCTGTCTGGACAATCTAATCACTGATGTAAGTTGGATTAAAATCCCCTCCTATTTTTGTATTACTGTTAATTTCTCTCTTTAAATCTTTAATATTTGCTCTATATATTTAGGTGCTCCAATATTAAGTGCATATTTGTTTACAAATGTTATATCCTCTTCTTGGATTGACCCCTTTATCATATGATGCCCTTCTTTGTCATTTGTTATAAACTTTGTCCATCTCCTCACTTTCAGTCTCTGTGTGTTTTTAGGTCTGAAGTGAGTCTCTTGTAGCAGCATATCGATGGGTCTTGTTTTTTTAATTTATACATCTATCTTTGGTTGAAGCATTTAGTCCATTTACATTTAAGGTATTATTGATAGTTATGTACCTATTGCCATTTTGTTACCAGTTTTCTGGCTGTTTTTGTAGTTCCTCTCAGTTCTTTTCTTTTTTCTTTTTTTTAGTTTATTATCTTGTGGTTTGATGATTTTATTTAGTATTAGCTTTGGGTTATTTCCTCTTTGTTTTTTGTTTATCTATTATAGGTTTTTGATTTGTGGTTACCTGAGGTTCATATATATCTCTCTATTTATCTATCTACCATTTGTTTTAAACTCATAGTCATTTAAGTTCAAACACATTCTAAAAGATCTACATATTTTACTCCTCCCACTATGTTGTATGTTTTGTTGTCATGTTACATTTTTATGTGTATTCCTTAACTGTTTATTGTAATTATTGTTGATTTTACAATTATTTGTCTTTTAACCTTTTATACTAACTTATTTAAGTGGTTGATCCATTACTTTTACTATATATTTACCTTTACCAGTGAGATTTTTTCCATCATGTATTCTTTTATTTCTTATTATGATATTTTAACATTTCTTGTGAGGTCAGTTTAGTGGTGATGAACTCTTAGTTTTTGCTTGTTTGGGAAGTTTTCAGCCACAATTTCACCAAGTACATTTTCAACAGTTCTCTCTCTTCTCCTTCGGGGGCCCCTATGATGCAAATATTAGTACACTTGATGTTGTCCCAGAGGTCAGTTAAACTATTGTCATTTTTTTTTTCTTTTGCTGTTCTGTTTGGGTGATTACCATTATTTTATCTATCAGGTCACTTATGTGTTCTTCTGCACAAACTAACCTGAGGTTAATTCCTTCTAGTGTATTTTTCATTTTAGCTATTGTATTCTTAATCTCTGATTTGTCATTTTTTATATTTTCTAGTTCTTTGTTGAATTTCTATGTTCCTCTATTCTGTTCCTGAGTTCAGTGAGCATTTTTATGACTGTTGCTTTGAACTCTTTATCTTGTTCTTTTGTTGGGAATATTCCTCTGCCTTCTCATTTTTTTGACTTTGTCACTATGAAATTAGGTGAAACAGTCACCTATCCCAGTCTTGAAGGTATGTTCTTGTATGGGAGTGTCCCTATGCAATTTGCATGTGCTCAGTGGCTTTGTAGGAGAGCTGGGTTCCAAGTGAGTGTGGGCTGCATTTTCTCCTGGAGTGTGCTGGCTGTCACTGCCATCATGGGGGGTAGAATTTGAGCCATAAGGGCTAGAGCTGGAGCTCAGTGCAAGCCAATACTTCTCCCAGGTGTGATGGTTGTTGCCGCTTGGCCAGGAGCAAGGCCAGGGCCTGAGTGCCTGAAGCTGTAGTCCTGAACAAGCTTTGCTTCTTTCCTGCTTGATGGTGGTCTTTGCCTTGGCTGGAGGCTGGGCCAGGGCCCAAATGGCTGGAGCAGGATCGTGGTGTGAGCCTTGGCTTCTCCTAAGGAAAAATGGCAGTTGCTGGAGCAAGGCTGTGGCTGGAGCCCGGTGTGGGCTGGGTGGCATGCTGGGGGGGTCCCAGCAGTCCAGCCAGAACACCAAGCAGTTTTCAATCTGCTGACTCTGTGTTGGGACTGCAAGCAAGCAAGTCTGTGTGCATGTTCTTCAAGAGTAGTCTTAGTTTCCTACAGTCCTCTAGCAAGGCTGACTGGTTTTCCAACAAACCAAGAGGGCTCAAGTTCCTGGTGCCAGACCCCAGAGCTGGGGTGCCTAATGTGGAGCTTAAATCCCTCACTCCTTAGGGAGGATGCCAGAGCCTTTGAGATCCCACTCGTCTTTTGGGTCACCCAACAGAGGTGTGAATCCTATTCCTCCCCTCCTACCAGACTCCATAAAGTTCTTTCTTTACAACCTCGGCTGTAGAAGAGCCATTCTGCTAGTCTTCAAGTCATTTTCAGAGAGAGTTGTTTTATATATAGTTTTAGTTTTGATGAGTTCTTCGAGGGAGGCGAGCTCAGGGTCTTCCTACTCTGACATCTTGATCTGTCCCTGTTAATCAACCTTTTTAATCCTCAGATTCCTCAAATGAAAATAGGGATATGACAGTAGCTCCACATAACATTGATATGCAGATTATTAAATTATTTCACATATTTTGAAAGCTTAGTCTAGGGTCTGGCACATAGCAGCACTATATAAATGGAGGTATTATTTGCTAATGTAGTATTAGCTCTTTGTTCTCTTTAGGGCACATTCATAATGCAAACATCCCTAAGAAATGTAAAATGTTAAAAAGAGGCAGAATACAATAGTGGAAAGAATAAAGGCAGAATCTGGATTGTAGTTCTCACTCCACTACTCTCTTATCCTAGGTAAGAAATTTAAATTCCTGACCTTTAATTTCTTCATTAGTTAATAGTCTAATAAATTACAGAGTGATTCAAAGACAGTGATGATCTGATTTTGAACGTCCCAACCTATGAATGGCTTTTACATTTTTAAAGCATTACTTAAAAAGAAAATAAAAGACAAAGAAAAAAGAGTGACATTACATATGGCCCACAAAGCCTACTATATTTACTGTGATTTGTTTTTTTAAAGAAAACATTTGCTGACCTCTGGCCCTAAAGCTGCGTTTCTCAAACTTTTAATGTACATGTAAATCATCTAGACATCTCTTTAAGATGCATTCTTATTCAAGTCTGGGGTTGGGCCTGGGAGTCTGCATTTCTAACATGCTACTAGGTGATGCTGATGCTACTTACTCAGGGACTACGTGTTGTGTATCAAGGGCAGGGCTATTTGGATTTAATTGGTATGTGGCAGGGCCTGGGCTTTTCTAAGCTCAGGTGATCATAATGTAAGCAATGGCCTAGAACTGCTGAGCTTCTTAGAAGCATCTGAGCCAAATTGGTCCAATCAGCTGTCATCTTAGAAAACAGAATCAAGTCTCTGGGAATGTGATCCAAGACAAGTAATATCTTCTGGTAGAAACGAAGAGAATGGAAGAAAGAAGAAGAGGTTTGTCTGTTAATAGTCTGTGCATAAAATGCAGCTGGTTAGTTCCTGAATTTTGATGGCCAAAAACTTTTGTCTAAGTTCCTATCTGTTCCTTATTTTAGTAGCCTTGGTTCTTTATTATTATGTTTTCATTTGAGGACCTCTTTTTTGATTTATCACTTCGCACTTTCCTGGACCTAAAGTATCTGCATGTGTTCTCTGCATTGTCTGAACATGCTGAACTTGACTTCTGGTTCACCTGAATTGAAAAATTATCAGTTTCTTCTGTTGAACTTAATTCACGGCCCTTACTCCATATTGGAAATACGGAATGATGGAATCTTAAATGTAAGAGCTGGAAAAGGATCCAAAAGATTACCTCATAGTAGTAACATGCAAAACAATCTTTACTTCTATTTCTATCTTGCCCTCTCACTTTCCCTCTCCTGTAGCCATACATTATGAAACAAGACAAGTTAATATAATTAGCATTTAATTGTATCAACTGAAGGCTCAATTATTATCCCCCTAATATCAATCAGATGAATAGAATTATTGACAGTGAAAAAGCCACCTTCTGTTTTAGTATCCAAGAGAAAAAATGTTTAAAAAGTGTTAGCTCTGATATATCACACATTTATATATTTGCCAAAGTTTTTCAGTATAACTTGGCATTAGTAGGTGGAACCTATTTGGATAGGGTCTTCAGGCCTGCTGGCAATTTTACAGAAGTGGAACTATTCTGGAATTTTGTGATTTTAGGCATTTACTTTTATGGCCCTTTGATTGACCAAGTTAAGCCTGACATGAAACATAATGTCACCAGCCTAAAGAATTTGGAAATAGTGACAGTGATCAGGCAAACTCTGACAGAACATTTCTCTGGTGGCTGGGAAGAAACACAGCATAATAGAGGTGACCCTTCAGCAGTGTAAAGGGAGATGCCATGGTGTTATCAGAAAGAAAACAATTTGATTCAAGCTCCAACCCTCAAAGCATGTTTAACCCAAGCACTGTCAACTGTAACCAGAACCTACTGCCCAGACGGAGGCAGTGTGGCTGTGAAACAAATGGATCAGTGGCCCAGGCCTCCCAATGCCAGCTTTTAATTTACCGTCAGCAAACATTTTATTTTACTGCCTTGAGCCCCCCTGTATAATAGCTACTAATTTATATATACCACAGATGAAGTTGAAACTCCAGTAAACGTTATCATTGTCTTGGAGTTGAAACTCCAGTAAACGTTATCATAGATTGTCTTCTGTTGTCACCAGACAAAAATGATGGTCTCTGTCCACTGGGTGAAAGGTTTTTTTTTTTTTTTTTTTCCGGTAAATAGATCAATGGTCCCAGCCCATGTGTAGTGTACTCAAAGGCCATTCCAAAATAACCTTGAACTGTTAACACATTTTGGAATGGGTCTATTGATAACCCAAATGTGATGTGACGTATTGTCAACACAGATGTGATGCATGCCTTACAAGTTAAAAAAAAAGAAAAAGAAACAAAATCAGCAAATCCATGCTATGCTGTAGCGTGAGTCCTGACAGTTGGCTTTTCTCTTTGCAATGCATGTGTCTGACTTAATCTTTAATTGCCATGCATCTACTTCAAAGAGGCATCCACTTCAAATATGGATACCTCTAATAAACACGTTGCCAGCCACATCATTATGAAGAGTCAGTTCCTACCCTCCCAGCTCCCACACTCTTTTGTTTTACAGATCTTGGTTGATTTCCATAACTGACCTTTGAGACCACTGCTTTAAATTCACCAATAAAGAGTGAGCCCAAAAACCCTAGGCCCCCGCCCTGGACCTCAATAAGAGCAGAACCCCAGGTTCTTCCTCTCTTTCCCTCTCTTTCCCCCTTCCCCCCCCATTTCTCCCTCTCCCCACTCACAACCTTGCTGTGTGGTCCCAGGTATGCCATGTAAGTTCCAGGATCTGTAACTAATCAACATTTTTTTCAAGGTTTCCCGATGGCTATTGCTGAGGATGTCTTGCAATCATAATAAGAACCATAGGGACTGGTCTAGGCAACACTCGTTATCAATGGGCTGAGACCAGCACAAAACAGAAATGTTTGGGCCTAAAGAACTTAACTTATGGTTTAGAAAAGGAAAAACATTCAGGACAGATTTGGGGAAGCTCTAGTGTTTTTGTATTTTGCTTTTATTTTTAATCTTGATAAACCAGAGTCACAAAAAATCTTTTGAATAGCCCCCAAATTTGGCTTTATAGATGGACAGCACTCACTGATCATTAGTTAAGTACGTGCATGTTTGTAAAAACCAGTGAGAACACGTGTGTTTGTGCTTGTGTCTAAAGTTAAGTTTTGCCTTTAATGGAGCATAAGAGATCAGAGAAGTCACATGTGCTTTCAAGCGTTCAATAAGCAGAATTCGAACCTTAACAAATTCATTTATTATAAAAGTTAGAGAGTGCTGAGAATACATACTTGTCCCATCACATGAGATCTTCCATATTTGATCTTTGTGAACTTTAATATGGGAACATTATATGTACCTCACCACGCAATATTAAGGCTTAAAATGAAACTCCCTGATTCCTGGCTTGAAAAACACATCCCATTTTAAGCAATTTTCATTACATACAGCATATACCCTTATTGGATTCTGCCTGGCTCTGTCCAGAGTGGAATTTGGGGAAGCCAGTGGGACTTGGTCAGTATCCTTTCTCGCCTTCTGAAAGTCCACCGGCCCATAAGCCTCACTACCCTAAGAGCAACTCCAGTCAACAGGTAGGGCAGCAGTCCCCAACCTTTTGGCACCAGGGACCGGTTTCGTGGAAAGCAATTTGTCCACCGACTTGGGGGTGGGGTGGGTGGTTTCGGGATGATTCAAATGCGTTGATTTATTGTGCACTTTATTTCTATTATTATTACATTGTAATATAAAATGAAATAATTATACAATTTACCATTGTGCAGAACCCAGTGGAAGCCCTGAGCTTACTTTCACTTGCCACTTACTGATAGGGTTTTGATATGAGTCTGCAAGCAATTGATTTATTATGATCTCTGTGCAGTCAGACCTCTTTACTAATGATAATCTGTATTTGTAACTGCTCCCCAGCACTAACATTACTGCCTCAGCTCCACCTCAGACCATCAGGCATTAGATTCTCATAAGGAGTGCACAATGTAGATCCCTCGCATGCGCAGTTCACAGTAGGGTTTGTGCTCCTATGAGAATCTAATGCCGCTGGTTATCTGACAGGAAGCGGAGCTCAGATGGTAATGCAAGAGATGGGGAGTGGCTGTAAATACAGATGAGGCTTTGCTCGCTTGCCTACCGCTCACCTCCTGCTGTGCGGCCCGGTTCCCAACAGGCCATGGACTGGTACGAATCCATGGCCCGGGTGTTGGGGACCCCTGAGGTAGGGGCAGGGAGTAGACAGTTTCAGCTGCCCAGAGGTGGAGCTGGAAGAGGAGCAGGATGAGAGCAGTGCTATTCTGCATCCAGTTAAGGAAAAAATGTGTCTCTTATGCCAGCAAATATAACTTTTGTCATTTAATCTCCATGTGCCTCAATTTTCTCATCTCTAAAATAGGGAAAATGATAATGTCTTCCTCGGAGTTGCATTATGACCATTAAATGAGTTAATATCTGCTAAGCAAGTAGAACAATGCCTGGGACTCAACCGAATAAGCCAGAGGCCAATTTTTCTATTGCTATGTACCCATGGCAATTTGTCCTAAGTCACACAATTAGTAAGAGATTGGAACAAGAACTTGAATCTAGATTTCTCAACCTCCATAGCCCAGGACTCTGCTCTTTCAAATTCTTTTCTCTGCACTTTGGTATTTATTGGAACTGTGAATTGGTGAGGAGAGATAGCTTCTTTGTTTGCAGCCAGGTTTAGCAGGCACACAAGCCATTTGCAGAGAGGGTCAGAACAACTCACAAGCCCAGTTCAGCAGAAAACCCTTGCAGTTACCTGCAGTTTCACTAGTCACAGTCAGAAGCTTGCCCCAACCATCTCGGTCACTGAAAGTGTTTTGAGAAGGAAGGAGCTAAACCCACTGTAATATTGTCTTAAAGAGGGCACCAAATAAAGCAGCTCAATAGAAACAGTTTTAAAACCTTAATCTTGTCTAAACTGAGATCAGTCTGTTCATTGTGGGCATCAAACCTAATGAGGCAGTTAGAGGTGACTAATCCAATGCAGAAGTTTCCCTTCATGCCTCCCCACTGTGGTGAAGCCCACACTGCTGTTATATAAAAGGCTGCTTGTGACACAGCTGAGACACCTGCTGAACACACCTGTACCAGCTCATCAGGGTTCATGTGTAATGTGTCTGTACAAAGGTTGTAACACCAGGATGAGCAGAGAGACCCCTGGACAATCCAGTGTCACTCTCTAGCCAAGGGAGAAAATGCCAATGGGACGAATGGTGACCAACAGATTTAAGGCAAAGCTTTTCCCTCCATAATAATGTTGGGTCATTATGAGTCTTGTGTTTCTAGATCTGGACTTTTTCCTAGGAGACAGCTGACAAGACAATGAACATAAAAACTAGGAGGTCTGAGTTTCCTTGAGATTCTGGAAAGGAAGAGACAAGAGCGTGCTGTGCTCAGAAGGAGACATAGTGTTATGAGGCACTGAAGAACTTTTAAATTAAAGAGATTTCCTGGTTCTGTTCATGCTTCAGAGCAAAAACTGCTCATGCACCCCTAAAGCTTGAATATTCCTCAATAAAGGGAACAGCATTAGGTTTATGGATAAGGTTAACAAGGTTTTTAGAATAAAGTTGCCCAAAAACTCTGTCTGAAAGCAATCAACTCACTTAGCATTTAATATGGGCATTGTTACATGGAGTTTCATGAAAATTAAGTATGTTAATATTGTTTGGTGGCAAGAAAATATATCATGCTTTTCAGATATTCCCAAGAGTGCTCAGAAAGGAAAATTTGCTGCTGCTTGGCAATATTGCAGAAAGCTAATTACCCAAGAGAGGATTGATGAAAGCCTGCATAGAGTGTTGTTCTTCACATGCTTTTGCAAAGGTGAGACTTTGGCTTGCAGTTTTCCTTAAACCTCTGTGCCTTCATGTATGCTCTTCCCTGGACTGAGGATGTCACTTGCGCTTGTCACTAGTTTTTCTTAAAAATGCCTACTTATGTTTTAAGACTCAGCTCAATTGTTACTTTTGCTATGAAGCCTTTTATGACTCCCCTCTGCAAAATGAGTCAATGCTTTGGCTCCACAAATTTACACAATCATGGCATTGTTAATATTCCATCACATTTATTATTTAAATATCTAGTCCTGCTGATAGATTAGTAATACCTTCCTGGTGAGGGACAATATCTTACTTTCTTTGTATCTACAGTATGTAATAATTCCTAGCATTTAGATCTCATTAGTTGCTTTGAAAGAAGGGAGGAACAGAGTAAGGGAGGGATGAAAGGAAAGCCTATCATTGTCTAACAAGGTAGGTGAATTCCATAATCCTAGAAATTAAAAATATTATGGAGAGGAAGAGTATGAGACACAGAGTCAGAGAAAACAAGCTTAAATTCCAGTTTTTTTCACTCACTATCTGTGACTTTGGGCAAAGTTCTAAACCTAAGGTTTTTTTAGTAAAATTACAAGAGTATTAACATTAAACGAAATAATATATAGAGAACAAAAAGCACAGGACATGTAGTAGTTACTCTAAGGTTTAATTATCGAATACTGGTTGAATAAATTGTAGACTAATTGCTTTTTAAAATTCTGAACAAAATAAAACACACTTGGCAAAGACTCAATTTCTGCGTATCAAGATAATTTTCTTGCAAATATCCATTTATCTTTGTACTGCTAAAGCAATGGTAACAGCAAATTTTCTTGTTGATAGAATGCCTCCCAAAGAGTTTACATGACACACTGACTTTTCTTGCCAGAATTAATTTTAGAGGGTAAGACTTTTTTTTTTTTAGTCTGTTTAGTCCATGAAAGTACATTGTCCACATAAGAATCTTTATAGGCTCATAAGTAAAGCAGAAGCCCATATTTAAGCAATTAACCATAAAAATAAAAAAGATGATCAGAAACACAATGAATGGAGTTGGCAATCTGCCCTGTCCACACCGCAGAAATCCAATTTGTCTTTAGCTGCATCTCCAGGAGTTCTCACTTTTGTCACACTACTCTTAGTATATATTTCCTCAAGACTCCCATGGTCAATCTGCTCTGCTTACAAGAGCAGGAGACAGATCCCCCTTCACCCTTTCTTTTCATACACTGCCTTCAACACCCATGCCAAGAAGATGCCAGTAGAAAAGGAGAGCAACAAAAGGGGAAGTGTATTTAATAGCATAACCTTGTCCCACCTAACTGTGTGAGTAGCCACTTACTTCTAACCCACATCTTCAATTCCAATCAATCCAGTTAACCTCTCCTCTCCTTTATACCTTCACATTGCATGCTCAGTTTCTTGTTCCTTTTCTTTGAACCTTTGTTACCACTATTCTCTCTGAAATATTCTCTGTTCTCCTTGTTCTTGCCCATCCTTCAAGACCCAACCCAAGATCCACCTATCTCTGAAGCCTCTCCTGCTGACTATGGCCTGCATCATGCAATTCCTCCCTAACTCTTGTCCCAAGTTCACATACATACCAAACAATAGACACCATAATCAAGTTAATCTTCTCTAACCACTCTTATTACACCTTACCACTTATAGTAAACGCTTTGTGGCTTATCTTCTCCATTATGCTGTTTGTATACTCTTAGAAAAACAAATTCAATTTTAGCATATGGGCAGGCACTCAGAAAATAATTGATTTTTCGCTGACTGAAGAATCTTCCGTCACTCATCTCTGAAGGAAGAATAACAATCCTTGACTAGAGGAGACCTCACCTAAATACATGCATACTATATATATACACATACGTACATGAATTTCTCAGGAGAACAAAGCATAGATTACAAAACATCTAGGTTCAAATCCAAATTCTATTATTTACTAGATTTGTAGCCTTGAAAAAATTACTTTTAACCTTTGCTTTCCAATCTTAAATGAGAAAATAATACCTGCAAAGAAGCCATTTCCATCAGTATAAAATGAAGATAATAACAGTACCTACCTCATAAGTTTAACGGTGAGGATTTAATGAGAAAAATGGAATAAAATGAAATATTTTAGAATTGTGCTGGGTACATAGTAGGTGTTCAATAATTTTACTATTATCATTATTATTATGGTGATGAATAAGTGTGTAATATGTATAAAGCATCTAACATTTTATTTGGCACATGATAGATCCTCAATAATAAATAGTAATAAATAGTAATTCCTTACCTTCTGCATTTCTCCTTAGGTGTTCCCTTTCCTTCTAAAATTTGAGAACTCTAGTAGGTTTTTACAGTTAACATTGTGAGTGAACTTACAGTGAATCTTTTCACATCATTTCCTCAGCAGGAAAATGGCTGATGCATTATTGATCTCTCTTAATAAGCTGAAGACTGACTCTACAATGCTAGGAAAACAAGGTGTACCAAATAAAGTCCATTCATTTGTTCTACAATATTGATGGAATAACTATTTACACCAGACATCATTTCAATACTGGAAGCATAGCAGAGAATAAGACAAGCATGCTATATGTATTGAGTTTACATTTTAGTAGAAGAGAAACACAGTAATCAAATAATCAGAAGAATAACAATTCCAGAAATTGACAAAGATAATGAATAAGAGAAATAAGGCAACGTATCCTAGTGAGACTAGAGAGGGTGGAATAAATAAGCTATAGCAATCATGGCAGCCCTTCCTGGGAAGTTGACATTTGAACCAAGACCTGAATGATGAGAGTATATATATATGCAACAATTTAAGGAAGTAATGATCCAGAAGGAGGGAAAATACAGTGCAAAAACCCTAGGCAAGAAAAGTGTTGAGCTCACATTATTGGTATAATGATAAATTGACAAAGAGCACGTCAAAGATGACAATGATTACACTCCATGGGTATATGAGCTTTGGGTAGTTTTCATCAAGCCTTGAGCTCTGGCTATGAATCTACTCCTGGCAAGGGAATATTATATGTTAGTTCACACTGTGTTTTTTGCAAACTCACCATTCATGGCATGTTACCAAATTATTTCTATTAGACAGATGAACATAAAGCTCTTCTTTTTATAGCCAATCTCTCTCCTTTAGGACAGAGTGCTGTAAGCCCACATTTCCTTATTCAGCAAGATTTCCCACCCAAGGCCTTATTTTCAGAATTACATCAATAATCATTTTCCTGTGATGGCCCATATCATATTTGGGATTTAATTCATTGGTATTTTTATAGCTGATTAAACTTGTCATTCTGCTAAATTTTAGCTATTATGTGTCAACAGTTTTGTCTACATTAATAACGTCCCAATGCAAAGGTGCCATAATTAAGAATTTTGTTTTGACAGAATTGTTGCAGTACTGGTACTTAGAAGGAGAAAAGAAAAGTATGGAGTAAAAAAGCAATTTATATTCCTAATGTTTAATGTTTATGTGTGGAGTGGACACTAAATACCTGTATACACAATGCTCTGCAAAGAAGGATTGGAATCGCCTGCTGTAATATTTTATAGTTATCAGGTATAAAGTAGCTCTTATAAAATATTCATACAATTAATTTTCCACCTTAAAAAAATAAAAGGCTTTCTTCAAAGCCAAGGTTTAAAAATATTAGTGAAAATTAGAGTTATTTAACATTTATTGATTTGTTAGTACATGGATGGATAATTAAGCTACAACAAAAGTTATTTAATACATACTATGGTTAAGGTACTACATCATATACTTTAAGGGATTAAGAAAAAAATTAGCTATATATCCTTCCTGCTGTGGAAGGCCATAGTATAGAAGATGTAAGATATACACCTGAAGGACTACAAACCATTGACCAGAAAGTGATTTCTTACCAGAGAGAGTCAAGTAAAATATTATGATAGGTTAGAGTTAGGACTGATTAGGTTTCATAGAAAACATGGCATTTGAACAGAACATTTAATGAAAACAATTATTTTGTTCATCATGAAAAAAGTATAGAAGCTGGAAAATATAAAGATGGAATACATGAGTTAATTCTGCAGGATTATACTGAAAAATTCATTAGTAGAATAACATGAAATAAAGATGGAAAAGAGGGTGGAATTTTTTTTTTGCATTTTGATAACGTTATTTTTTTTACATCTTTATTGGAGTATAATTGCTTTACAATGGTGTATTACTTTCTGCTTTATAACAAAGTGTATCAGTTATACATATGTTCCCATATCTCTTCCCTCTTGCGTCTCCCTCCCTCCCACCCTCCCTATCCCACCCCTCCAGGTGGTCACAAAGCACCGAGCTGATCTCCCTGTGCTATATGGCTGCTTCCCACTAGCTATCTACCTTACGTTTGGTAGTGTATATATGTC
Organism: Pseudorca crassidens; assembly: GCF_039906515.1. Taxonomy (NCBI): domain Eukaryota; kingdom Metazoa; phylum Chordata; class Mammalia; order Artiodactyla; family Delphinidae; genus Pseudorca; species Pseudorca crassidens. Next base: position 34,686,911 of record NC_090304.1, on the reverse strand, counting down.
CATGCCTCTCTCGCTTTGTCACAGCTTACCCTTCCCCCTCCCCATATCCTCAAGTCCATGCTCTAGTAGGTCTGGGTCTTTATTCCTGTCTTACCCCTAGGTTCTTCATGACATTTTTTTCCTTAAATTCCATATATATGTGTTAGCATATGGTATTTGTCTTTCTCTTTCTGACTTACTTCACTCTGTATGACAGACTCTAGGTCTAACCACCTCATTACAAATAGCTCAATTTCATTTCTTTTTATGGCTGAGTAATATTCCATTGTATATATGTGCCACATCTTCTTTATCCATTCATCCGATGATGGACACTTAGGTTGTTTCCATCTCCGGGCTATTGTAAACAGAGCTGCAATGAACATTTTGGTACATGACTCTTTTTGAATTATGGTTTTCTCAGGGTATATGCCCAGTAGTGGGATTGCTGGGTCATATGGTAGTTCTATTTGTAGTTTTTTAAGGAACCTCCATACTGTTCTCCATAGTGGCTGTACCAGTTTACATTCCCATTAACAGTGTAGGAGGGTTCCCTTTTCTCCACACCCTCTCCAGCATTTATTGTTTCTAGATTTTTTGATGATGGCCATTCTGACTGGTGTGAGATGCTATCTCATTGTAGTTTTGATTTGCATTTCTCTAATGATTAATGATGTTGAGCATTCTTTCATGTGTTTGTTAGCAGTCTGTTTATCTTCTTTGGAGAAATGTCTATTTAGGTCTTCTGCCCATTTTTGGATTGGGTTGTTTGTTTTTTTGTTATTGAGCTGCATGAGCTGCTTATAAATTTTGGAGATTAATCCTTTGTCAGCTTCATTTGCAAATATTTTCTCCCATTCTGGGGGTTATCTTTTGGTCTTGTTTATGGTTTCCTTTGCTGTGCAAAAGCTTTGAAGTTTCATTAGGTCTCATTTGTTTATTTTTGTTTTTATTTCCATTTCTCTAGGAGGTGGGTGACAAAGGATCTTGCTGTGATTTATGTCATAGACTGTTCTGCCTATGCTTTCCTCTAAGAGTTTGATAGTTTCTGGCCTTACATTTAGGTCTTTAATCCATTTTGAGCTTATTTTTGTGTATGGTGTTAGGGAGTGATCTAATCTCATACTTTTACATGTACCTGTCCAGTTTTCCCAGCACCACTTATGCTTCACAGGCAAATTCTATCAAACATTTAGAGAAGAGCTAACACCTATCCTTCTCAAACTCTTCCAAAATACAGCAGAGGGAGGAACACTCCCAAACTCATTCTACGAGGCCACCATCACCTTGATACCAAAACCAGACAAGGATGTCACAAAGAAAGAAAACTACATGCCAATATCACTGATGAACACAGATGCAAAAATCCTCCACAAAATACTAGCAAACAGAATCCAACAACACATTAAAAGGATCATACACCATGATCAAGTGGGGTTTATTCCAGGAATGCAAGGATTCTTCAATATACGCAATCAATCAATGTGATAAACAATATTAACAAATTGAAGGAGAAAAACCATATGATCACCTCAATAGATGCAGAGAAAGCTTTCAACAAAATTCAACACCCATTTATGATAAAAACCCTGCAGAAAGTAGGCATAGAGGGAACTTTCCTCAACATAATAAAGGCCATATATGACAAACCCACAGCCAACATCGTCCTCAATGGTGAAAAACTGAAAGCATTTCCACTAAGATCAGGAAAAAGACAAGGTTGCCCACTCTCACCACTCTTATTCAACATAGCTTTGGAAGTTTTAGCCACAGCAATCAGAGAAGGAAAGGAAATAAAAGGAAACCAAATTGGAAAAGAAGAAGTAAAGCTGTCACTGCTTGCAGATAACATGATACTATACATAGAGAGTCCTAAAGATGCTACCAGAAAACTACTAGAGCTAATCATGAATTTGGTAAAGTAGCAGGATACAAAATTAATTCACAGAAATCTCTGGCATTCTTATACACTAATGATGAAAAATCTGAAAGTGAAATCAAGAAAACACTCCCATTTACCACTGCAACAAAAAGAATAAAATATCTAGGAATAAACCTACCTAAGAAGACAAAAGACCTGTATGCAGAAAATTATAAGACACTGATGAAAGAAATTAAAGATGATACAAATAGATGGAGAGATATACCATGTTCTTGGATTGGAAGAATCAACATTGTGAAAATGACTCTACTACCCAAAGCAATCTACAGATTCAATGCAATCCCTATCAAACTACCACTGGCATTTTTCACAGAACTAGAACAAAAAATTTCACAATTTGTATGGAAACACAAAAGACCCCGAATAGCCAAAGCAATCTTGAGAAAGAAAAACGGAGCTGGAGCATTAGGCTCCCTAACTTCAGACTATACTACAAAGCTACAGTAATCAAGACAGTATGGTACTGGCACAAAAACAGAAAGATAGATCAATGGAACAGGATAGAAAGCCCAGCGATAAACCCACGCACATATGGTCACCTTATCTTTGATAAAGGAGGCAGGAATGTACAGTGGAGAAAGGACAGCCACTAGCTATTTTTAAATGGAGACCTGTTAGGTGCATGAAGAGGAAGGTATGCAGCCAGCCTGTTGATTGACAGCTCACAAACCTCCCCAGGTAGTAGCATTATTCTGACAAATTTGCTTCTTTTTCTTCCTTTTCTTTTCTTCCTCCTTTCCTCCCTCCTTCCCTCCTTTCTTTCCTCCTTCCCTCCCTCCCTCCCTCCCCCTTCCTTCTCTCCTTTACTGTATTCATTCATCTGATATAAACTCACTATTCCAGCTAGGTGCTGAGTTTAACTAATATGTGAGACAAGCATCGTCCTTGCCCTCAAGATGCTTATTATTACTTATATTCTAGTATGAGATGTAGAAAAAACTTAATCATAAAACAACTAAATCTACAACATTATAAATTTTGATAAACATTATTAAGGAAACAAAAAAAGGGAAAACATGTTATCTACCTCAGAAAGGGTAATAGAGAAAGGTTTTTCTGAATATGTGGCAGTTAAGCTAAGACTTTTAAAAAATATAAAGACACTCCTGGGTTTTTATTCAAGTGAAATGAAAACCTATGTTCATACAAAACCTGTACACAAATGTTTATAGCAGCTCTGCTTTTAACCATCAAAAACAGGAAACAATCCAAATGTCCTTTGACTGGGGAATGGATAAAGATACTGTTTATCCATTCATGAAACACTATTCAGAAATAAAATATAATAAACTGCTGATGCATGCAACAATATGGATAAATCTCAAATATTATACCATGTGCTAAGTGAAAGAAGCCAGACTCAAAAGGCTGCACACTATATAATTATATGCATATGACACTCTGGAAAAGGCAGTACTATAGGGATATAGAACAGATCAATTGTTGCCAGGAGTTAAGGGTGAGGTAAAATTTCATCTACTGTAAGGGGTTTTATTTGGGGGGAAGGGTGGAGGTGATGAAATTTTTGTTTCTACATGGTGGTGGTGATTATGTGAGTATATATTTGCCATATTTCATGGAAGTGTACACCCAAAAAGTGACTTTTACTATACGTAAATTTAAAAATAAGTAAATATGATTCTACTAAACACCAAACCAAAACACTACTTATCTATAATAAGGCATACTGGTGAGAGAGGGATTTACTGTACAAATAGAAAAGCTCATGATCCCATTCATGGCACCTCCTTTTCTGATACGAAGGTAAACAGAAGACAAATTTGGTCAATGAGCCAAAGCCTATAGCACAGAAGGGGAAATCATCTTTGAGAATATTTTATTTTGGTCATGTCAGACCTAATCAATGATTCCTCACTAAATTCTAAGCCTTTTGAGTATAAAAATACCACCTTACTCTTTTTAACTACATTTATACAGTGCAAAAATATTTCCCAAACTATATATAATGAGATCCATTTGTCATCTTATCTCAAAGCTATGTAATTTCAATTAATTAAATACTTTTGTCTGAATTATATGAGTAAGGACAAAAAGTAGAGTACTATGAGATATCCAGAAAATCCCATTATTTTTATTTCTGCATATAGTTGGCCAAAACTTCATATGGTTTTAGATTTGTGATTACGTATATTATGTGAAAAATAGTATGAATGCATTTATTCTACTAATTATGGAAAAAGAACACCTATAAAACAAATTCCAATGAAGTTACTTCAAGCTTAAATCTTATTTTGAGAGGAATTTGTGCCAAAATATCTAAATAGTTATATTAATTCTTAAAATGAATTTGCTATAGAGACATAGCTTTTGTCATGATTTAGTCTAGAGGAGTTAGTATATTCAAGTGATTTTCATGCCTTTGTTAAAAATATCAGAATACCCAATGATAGCATAAGAGATATTTTCGACTGTATATCGGGCATAGCTATCTTTATAGAAAAATGGGTAGGCTGAGTAAACTTAATGAGAAACCAGAGAGTGGGCTTATCTTAAGTCATTGAAAGCTGGGGACATGAGAAAATGAAGAGGAGCTGAGCCCTGTACTAGTTAAGAATTAGAAGTGTCTCATGTAGCTATTAATAGAAACCCTGAAAGCAACCGTGAAAACAGAGGCACATCTGTAAAATGACTGTGGAAGATCATGTCCAGACAATAATTGCAGCTTACATAAGTTGGTCAATGTTGAAGACTTAATATTGATATTAAAACAGTGAGACCCAAACATTCAGAAATTATTGTGGTAATTAGTTTTTGAAATTCAAATATTGGAGTTTGAAAATCTCAAATGGTTTTAAACAACCGTGCCTCAGGGGCCTCCCTAGTGGCGCAGTGGTTGAGAGTCCACCTGCCGATGCAGGGGACGCGGGTTCGGGACGCGGGTTCGTGCCCCGGTCCGGGAAGATCCCACATGCCGCGGAGTGGCTGGGCCCGTGAGCCATGGCCACTGAGCCTGCGCGTTCGGAGCCTGTGCTCCGCAACGGGAGAGGCCACAACAGTGAGAGGCCCGTGCACCGCAAAAAGCAAAACAAAACAAAACAAAAACAACCGTGCCTCATAAATTTGTGAATGTCTCTTAGATTTACATATTTTTTCATATCTAAGGTCTCAAATAAAATATATAACTCAAATGCCTACCTAAGAGAAGTCTAATAAAAGAGTAAACAAATATCTTCCTCATAGTCCCAAAAGAGAAGACATAGTTCAGAAATACGGAGCATTCCTAATTTTAAAATGTGATATAAATAAAGCAATATTGATAAGTATGATTCAACCATAGTACAACAACACAATAAAATTTAATAAGTGACTCTGAAATGTAAAGTTGAAAAACTAATTTCTAACAAAATAGCATATGAAATCATGTTTTGAGTTCTAGAGCAAGTGTTTTTAATCTGAGTAAAAAGTTGATCAGACAAAAGTTTATCAGAATTTTAGGAATTGATTTTGAGATACGATGTGCCCAGGATTTGGAATGAGAAAACGAACATTAAAAGAAATAGACCATGTTGCTCTGAATAATATCAAGCTATATGGCCAAAATAAACATTAATCAATACTGCAGGAAGAATCATTCAAAATACACTCCTACAACATATTAACCAGGCATTATTTTTCTAATTATCTAAATAAGTATGAAACTTCTGATTTTAAAAGCATAGACTTTATAAGTGGTGAATCCAAATAATTTGGGAATAGCTCATTAAAATTCAAATAGTTATTACTGAAGTAGTTTGACCTTTACTTGTAACATATTTTTAAGATACATACTTTCCAAAGCTATGCTTAAAAATTATAGATATAATCCAAGTATAAGTATAGTCTGATCTGATTCCATATGACCTCTTATTTTCAGATTCAGACATGTCTATACTATAGGCCAAGACTTTGTTTTGTCATTCATCTGTTGATGCAAGTAGGGTCAGGCTTTAAACTCTCCAGTTATTGTTCTTTGCTTAGAAACCCTGAATAGAAGATATTTGCAGTCCTCTTGATGGTAAACAGAAAGCTAGCAAGTATCTCATTGGTTATCTTTCTAATAAGTGACTTTATTTCTAACCCTTCTACTCACCAGGACTCTGTTCTCAGTGATGGAAAATCCCAAAATTGAGGCTTCCACTTATTCTGCCTTTATAGTCAATCACCCTAAGAACTTAGAATCCTTGTATTTTCACCCAGGCTCAAAAAACTCCCTTTATCATCAGACTACAGTTAATTTTAGTCATCATTTCTCAAAATGTGAGATTATGTGCGCACAATATGATCTCAAACAGTGATCCTTAGAAAGTGAACAAACAAAAAAGGATTCTAGGATCAATAGGATTTAAAAATGCTACATACTACAGTTCCCACCTTCCACTTTGTAAATCCTTTATGCATTTTAGCATAGTGGAGTTATGTAAAATCCTATAGAAAAACCTTGAACTTTGAACACCCCAAGATTTGCAAAATTCATTTGACTAAGGTATCTCTTTTTCTGAGAATATCTACCAACATCCTTTTAAATCTAGGATTCTGGAAAATATGCTTTGAAAAGTTTTGTTATATTGTCTATTATTTTTGTCTTTTTAATCTGTCTCTCTAATTTTTAAGACACTATGGTATATATGAGGGCTGCTCACCAATACTTCTCATTCTCCTCCTTTTATGTCCATGTGGGGATTTTATCTCTCCTTCCCCTTTAAGTTAGGCGTGGCCATATGACTGCTAAAATCAGTGATATATGATCAGAAGTGTGTCATTTTCAGGTAGAAGCACTTAATTCCTGATGTGAGTCTAGCCAGAGTGCCCCCAACCACAACACTATGAAGAAGTCATTATCATTCCTATATTGTGAATGACAAAACTAATTTTCAGAGAAGGCTAGAACAGGATTCTAATTTGTGTACTTTACTTTTTTTGGGGTTACATACTTCTTTTGCATTTTATTTTATTTATACAGCAGGTTCTTATTAGTTATCTATTTCATACATATTAGTGTATATATGTCAATCCTAATCTCCCAATTCATTAATTTGTATACTTTAAATCTTATGCTTTTTCTACCACAACTTGCTGCCTGAGGTTGATATTCATAACACACTAAAATGCACCTCTCATCTTCCAAATGAAATGTTATTCCTTTCATGAATTTATTTTTGCATCCGTCATTCATGTGAAATTCAGAACACTACTCCACCTAAAGTTCAGTTTCATTAGTGTAAATGGTTTGAGTTAAAGCCAACATTACTTATTTCCCAACCAAAAATAGGTATCTATGCATTTCTTCATTTGAGTTAATATAAATATGATGAAACTGAATATTTCCCAATATTATTAACATAGCTCAAACCATGATACTTTTGATAAACTGGGTATTTTAATTGGTATATACCAATGTATTAGGCCCTGGGTAGAGACTAGAACATAGATAAGTTTACAGCTAAGTAGTGGAAAGGAATTTGTCAACAACTATTATACAAATAATAAAATTAGGACTAACTTGAGGTTCAAGAAGTGAACTGTGGGAACAACACTGAAGATGACTGAATGCTTTCTGGGGAGACCACAGAAAACTTTCTGAAGGAATGGAAGCCATAGTAGAGTCTGGAGACCATGTGAAAGGCCCTGAGACCCTTTCAGAGGGCTACAAAATCAAAACTGTTTTCTTAATTATATAAACGTATTATTTGTCCTTTTTATGGGTACAGTGAAATCCTTCCAGAGGCTACTTCATGTGTGCTATCATAACACAATGAATGCAGAAGCAGTTACTAAAATCCAGCTATCTTCTATGAATCCAGAAATTTACATACTTAAGTAAATATTTAAAACAATGCCACTATTTTCACTTTTTTTTTTGGAAACAATAGTTATTTTTATTAAAACATTTATGTTAATATATGGGTTTTTCATTTTGTTTTAAAATAGATTAATTAATAATTAAATATTTTAAAATATCTCAGATTAATTAAAACCAGGCTAATTAATGGTGTGTAGCACATCAGAATGTCTTCTATTTTTCTAAAAGGAAATGTTAAACAAGTAGGCAGGAGATTTGGAATCAATCCCTTCTGCTTCGTCCTCTAGTTTCCTTAACACATTTGGGAAAGCCATTAAACTCTTAGTTGTAATATCCTCATTTGTAACCTAGGGATAGTAACATCTGCTTTGTAATCTTTACAGTTTATGTTTACACCTGTATTTTAAGTTTATTTTATATAAACTTATGAAAATTAAATGAGATTCCATAAATTAAAACAAACACCACTACCACCACTTTATACCAAAAAAGACACTATAAATGCTCAGTATTGTTAGGATTCTCTTCTAACTCATTTTTTCCTTTATATTATTTTCATCCAAAACACTTACCAAAATCACTTCCATTCTCTTCTATAAATAGACCAAAAAGTTAAATACTTTTACCAATATTCTAAACTCTGAGCCCTAGATAAACTCTGCTAGTCATGTCTCAGGGCAGAATTCTAGTAACCAAGCATTGCTGGTAAAACTCATGTAACAAAATAGATTTGAGTCATAAAATGTGTAATCACCACTCTCAAGTATGTCTTTAATGTCAGCCCCAAAACTTACCATTTTTTCACATTCTTCCCAACCATTTTAAAACATTACCAATTCTCCTAAAACTCTAATATCCCTGCTGAAACCATCCAAACATAAATACATGTATGCCTGTACCCAGCAGACAATTTCATCTTTTACTTCCCAGAGCAAATTTTTTTCAGCATAAGTGCACTGAATGCCTATTAAATACCAGACATTTCTCTAGGTGCTGGGAATATGGTGATTTGATAGCCATATAATATCCCTGGCTTCCTACTCTTTAGATCTAAAGGATAAGAAAGACAATAAATATATGAGAATATTTCAAAGAGATAAATATATGGATGGTTAGATTAAGTAATATAATAGACAGACATAGATTGATTAGTATGAGAAATTCAGGTAGTGATGTGTTATGAAGACAACAAAACAAGGTAATAAGATAGTAACAAGAACAAATAAATACAGTGATCAATAAAAGCCCTAAGGAGGAGTCACTTGAGCAATGAGGCAGAGAGTACTGGTTACTTATCCCAGTATCACTACTCCCTTCTTAGCAGTAGAGCTCCAATTTTTACTGGGTACATGGCCGTCAAGAAAAAGTAACACATTTTCTGTGCTCTCTCACAGCTAGGTGTCACTATATGACCAAGTTGCAGCCCGCAAGATCTAAGGAGTGCCTTGTGTTAGTACTGGGAGGTCTTCTTAAAAGGGAGGGGATGAACCATTCTTTTCTGCTTCCTCCATCCTACTGCCTAGATTTTGCTATAACTGCAATGAAAAGATGCTGGTGGGGTAAGGGGAAAAGTCTGTGGAATTTGTCAAGATTTGCATTTGAGAATGAACACTGGCTGAACATTCTCCCGGAGAATGGGCTATGGGGCAATTTGGAAGCAAGGTAACTGGATAGGAGGCTATTGCAATCATTCAGAGCCACGTGACGATAATTAGGGCAGCTGCAGAGAAAGTGGTCATACTTTGAACATATTTTGGAAGAGAAGCCAACAGGACTTGCTGTTAGCTGAATGTGGAGTGTAGCAAATGAGAAAAAGATACATCAAGGATAACACCTAAATTGTTGGCTAGGCCAACTGGGTCAATTGTAGTACCATTTACTGAAGTGATAGACTGAGGAAGAAGCAGGTCTGAGGGAAAGTGAGGAGTGAAGGACCAAATATCTATTTTAGATGTGAATATTAAGCCTGGCATGTCTATTAGCCATCCACATGAGGATATTGAGAAGACATTTGAACATAGGAATCTGGAGCCCTGGGGGTAAAAATGGGACTGGAGATATAAATCAGGGAGTTATTTAATGTATGGGTAGTATTTAGGCTATGAGGTTAGATGAAATCAGTTTAAAAAAAGGATACAGATCAAGAAGGGCAGGGGATTACAGACCATGTGCAACCACAATTAGAGTCCGAGCAGAGCAAGGGAAGCCAGCTAAGAAGGCTGAGAAGGAGAAATCTATGAGGTATAGGAGGGAAAACAGGAGGGGGTGGATCACAGAGGTAGGGAAGGAAGTGCTACAAGAGAGGGTGTCAGATGCTGTTCAGGTCGAATAAAAAGAAAAAAGAGGAGTTCATTATGGGTTTGGCACTGTTCCAGTGAAAGGGTGGGGACAAAAATCTTCTTGAAGTGGAGAGGTGAAGAGGAGCAGGGAAATTCAGCAGTATAAATAGAGAGATGCGTTGTAGAGGAAGAACTGTCTTTTGTTCTTTTTTAAATTTTTTGTATTTTTTAAGATAGATATATTAAAAATCTGTAGGCCAACTGGAGTAATCCAGTCCAATGATGCAGGTGAAGGCAGGCTGGAAGGTGTTAGAAAGGACAGGATCTAAAGTACAAATCTCATGGCCTGATACGCACGAGGGATCACGTCTGTTATTTTAACCACTGAACCCTCCATGCCTGGTATAGCACTCAAGACACAGTGGATGCTTAACAATTAAGTAAATGAATGAATAAATGTTATATTCAATAGTCTTAGTCAGCATATTTTATCACAAAAATCTTTAAATAAGATCATTACATTCCCTATTTTGGGGATCCCTATAGTCTGCATAATAAGCCAAAAAAAAATCCTGAAGTTGGCACAAGGGCACATAATGGCTCATCTCTGACTGCCTCTCTAGTCTCAGTTCCCTATATACCTACTTGCATCCTATATCCACACTGCAGTGAACAACTAATTCTACATCATGTTTCTCGACTCAGTACCTTCACCACATGTGTTCTCTGTTCTTGCAAAAACTCCCCTTCATCAACACTCTGTGTTTTGCTAATTCCTATTTATTCTTTAAGACTTAGCTCAAGTACTGTTCCATTTAGGAAGATGTGTGTGCTTCTCTTCTGAACTAGAGCCCCTCAGTGCTCCCAAAGAAACTGTGCAAACCTCCTACAAAATAATTATATAGAATTTGCTTAAGAATTTATTTCCATCATTTAAATTAAGCTATAAAATAAATATGCTTTTTGTCTCTGAATACCCAGAACCTAGCTCAAGACATTTAATTAGTGCCATTAAGTAAATATATGGTATCTATGGTACCCTGATGATGGCCATGTTTATTAATCAACCAAAAACATTTACTCCCTAAACATCTTCAGCAAATGGGAGTGTCTATATTGAAATCCTCCTTGATTTTCTTGTTGCTATATGATTAAAAATTCAGACACTTAATAGGCTCCCAATCTTAAAAGAGTTTGCAATATCAGTGGGCAAGCGTCTATAAAATAGCACAGCATCATCATGAATTAGTTAGAGATCGCAAATACTAGGGTTTCTACCTGCCATGCTTCGTCTTTTGCAAATATCCTTAATGAACCACAGTAGTGCTACTGAGACTGGATGTGACCTTAGAAGCTTTCACTACATAGTATTCTCAGGCACTCAGTATCAGAGTTAGCATAAGAAATGAAATTTTATTATCTATCTATGAATTAGTACAATGGGCTGGATGAGAGTAATGCCCTGGATAAATGAAACAAAGTTGGAGCCAGCTTTGATGATGGAGGGAGATTAACATGCTAAGGAAGTTTGAAGCTGGTGTATGCTCTAGGAAAAGAACAGGTAGTGTCATGGCACTAGGTAGTGCCAAAAGGAAGTCGCTTAGTTAGATAATGGGACAGAGACAAAGAATGAATTTGGGTGGTTTTTTTTTTTCCTAATGGTTTAGTATGGTTTCGTAGTTTCTTATAAAAACAATGAATTTTCTCCAGTCTTGACATCAATCCCCATGTATGTTAGTATAGCTCTTACCTATATGGTAGCCTATAGGCTAGGCCAGGTGAAAAGGGACAGACTGATCTTAAAGGTTCTGAAATCTGGTGTTTAAAAATATAGGTACCTGAACAAGGTAATATCTTAGCAGAACTCTGAGATTTGTAGTGCTAGATACAAATTATATGTTATATAATCTGTTATATCTTATATAACTGTATTATAAGGCTGCAAACTTCTTGAAGGCAAGAGCCTCAGTTTAATTATCCCTGAATTGCCTGGCACATGGGCCAGACACATGGCACCTAATATGTGCCTATTCTAGGACCTCCTAGAACAGTATAGTTTCTTAATCTTCACAGAACTTCTCATGATCACTTAGAGGATATGGGTCCCATGGATCTTCCCTAAAGGAATACAGTAGAGAACAAACTTCAAGCACCCAAGCTGTGGTGTAAAGTCCAGGAGTGAGCTTTCAAACAAGAAGAAATAGAAAAGATAAGAGTGGCAAAATAGTTTGTAAATGTCACATGCTCTGATAATTTAAATGTAATATAATTAACAAAAGTGGAAGATGAGAGAAAGTATAAAGTAGAACATGCCTGTTGATGATCTCATTGGTATTAACTTACAAGACGAAGTAGCAAAATTGTAAGCATTTGTAAGAGGGCGAAGATAACTTGAACATGATATTTGTCATTAAAATTGAGTAATGGAAGAGAAAGAGGGGTAGAAAGGAGAAGATATTCCTTTTTGTTTGCTGTAGGTAGCTAATAGATATTATCTTTAAAAGACAGCACTAAAGATAATAGATAAAGAAAGATATTGGTCTACTAGAAATGACTAGAACAAAAAGATAAGTTATCCTAAAAAACAAAATAAATCCCAATAAAAGTTTTTGAAAATGGCAATGTAATGAAATGTTTATTGTGTGTACACATATTAATAAATATAATGTAAAACCATAAGGCAGAAATTAGAATTTCTAGTAGTTTATCAATAAATATGTCTTAACTTTATTTAAAAAAAGAAGATTGAAAAGATCCATATTCAACTGTTTACTGGATACAAGAGACACACCTAATAGAAAGTGGTTCAGAACAGTTACAAATAAAGGGCTAGGCAAAGATACGCCAGGCAAATGCAAAGGTAAAGAAAGAAGAAGTAGCAATTTTAATATCAGACAAGGCAGAATTTAACCCAACAATGACACTTTATAATCTAAAGCCTACAACTAAAAATAAAGGTAAAACAGTTAATTATGTGCTAAAAAAAACCAGCAGTAAATTTGAATTAGACACACTAGAATAAATTCATTATTTTTTCCTCCCAAATAAATATTTACTAGCTCTCACAACAGGAGAAGTTTAAAAGTAAAGAAAGCTCGGGAACAATGAGCTCATCTAGTGCCCAGATGGTAGAGCTGAGAGCTCCAGTGGTAAGGGCTGGCTCCAGATTTGAGAAATCATAGATACTTGATAAGTGTGGGATATCCTTTGTGCCAGAAAGCAAGGAGATGATCAGACTTATTTGCCAGGTCAAAAGGACACAGCATCCAACATAGAGGGACTTCTACTGGTCAAAGATACAAAGAGATACAACTTAAGCATCAATAAGAATAACTGAAATTGACCAAGCTCATTGCATATATAAAAATCTGTAAATTCATGATGATATGTGAGAGAAGAAGATAGAGGGGGAGAGAGAAAGAGTACCACACCTCTCCCAATTAACTGGTGATAATGGAAGTAACAGACACCAAATCCTTTCTCTAAAAATTTAACAATGAAATGCTTTTCCTCTAGGAATTGTATTTCAGGTTACCCAAGTCACCCTATTATATGAAAAAATTTTTTCTGTATAAAAAATTATTTGCAACCTCCTATGCAATTATTGATTCTGGCAATGATTATTAGGGTCAGGAACCATGAAACGCTGATGGGAAAAAAACAATAGAAGGATGAAGCAGTTACAACTTGAAAGTGCTGGTAAATCAGTATCACCAGAATGGAGATGGCCAAGTATTTTGTGTCTCTTGGTGTGATGGACATAAGAATACAGTGTCATCTATGCAATATCCTTAGCAAAATGCTTGAACCTGATTCTAATAGAGTGTCAGTCTCCAGAGCTTACTTCCAGTTTACAGGAAATAGTAAGGACAGAATATGCAAAGAGACACATCTATAATGTGGAATGTTTTTCAGATCAACTGATACAGGTTTTGTTTTTTTTTTTAAATAAATCAGTAGTATGAAAAAAATAAAATAAAATAAAAAGGAGACATACTATTCCAACATTAAAGAGTCTCAGATTCACAAGAACCATATATAATACTGGACCTGAGTTGGATCCTAATTTAAACAACCCATCAGTTTAAAAAAAAAATGGAGAAATTTTGATTATAGATCAGGTTTTAGATGGTACAAAAAATGAGCATGAATTTTGTTATGTGTGATAACATTACTATGGTTATATAAGAAAATGCCCATAGGTTTTAGAGATACATATTGAAGTCTGTAGGTTGAAATAACATGATGTCTGGGATTTGTTTTTAAATTCTTCAGGAAAAAAAAATGAGAAGAATAGAAAGAGACAGGTGAAGCAAGTGTGACAAAATCTAGATAAATTTTTGAGTTTTGGAGATGTATTTGTGGGCCTCTTATTCTGTTAACTTTATTTTGTGAATGTTTAAAATTTTAGAATAGTTCTTACTAAATGAAAAGAACAAAAAGGAAAAATTACTTGTTTGTTTAATAAAATATGAGAATAAGAAAAGAAATAAGGCTTCTATGGAAACATAAAGCTCCAATTAAGAGCAGAAAACAGTGGCTAATTTGTTTTCAAAAAGAAAACAAATACGGCACATCAAGCTATTTTTTATGAACCTTATTCAAATTGTAATGCAAATGCTAACCTTTGTAAATGGGATTTTTTAAAATGTGTCCTGAGGCAATTTATATTTATTATCATGTTTCTGGCTAAAACCAAGGAAATCAAATTCTAGTGAAAAAAATTGCATTTCCTTTCTACCTGAGCTGAGCATGAGGGAAATTGGTAGCTTTCCTTTTCTCTGCATTTTTCCTTTTGCAATAAAGCATTTAAGTTTATTTGTTAGCAAGGCCTGTTCTGTGGTCAGGAAAGCTCTTGGTAGATTTGGGCATTTAATACCAGCAAATGGAATCATGGATGGTGAAGTTGATCTAACGTTTGGCTTGTAAGAAATGCTGAACTAAATAAGCCTGCAGCATTCTAAAGAGGTCTGTTGGTATAGTATGTCTTTCTGTCTATTCACAATCAAAAATAAATCACAGGATTAGCTTACCTAGCAACAAACAATAGGGTATAGAGTGTCAAAGAAATCAGAGACCTGATCTTTGCAAGTGAATGTCAATCATTTCTACAATTCTGTTATATCTCATTAGGATGAGCATAAAGGGCTTGTCCCTAAGTGAAATTGCAAAACCAGTGTAATTTATATTTTGGCATCCACTAACGTCCTTGGCTCCCATCTTTCTACCTTGGTGTTATCCTCTTCCTTTTTGGTCCTTCTGATCTATGACAATGATAAAATGATGGACATGTTTACTGCAATGAGCCCATGACTTCATAGACAAACCTTCCCAGAACTATTGACATTTTTAAAGCCCCAACACTTGATCCAAAAGGGACAGCGATCTATTAGGGAAATCTCAGCAACTAGCACATACTGTAAGTAGAACAGAGGAGAACAAGGCAACTACACTCAATGATGGCAATGGTTAATACTGAGTATAGACTATGTGCCGGTTCTTTACATGCACAATTCATTTAATCCTCACAAAAATCTTATGAAATGGGTGCTACTATTATCACTGAATTACAGGAAATTGAGGCACAGAGGAGTGAAGCAACTTGCACAGATCACACAGCAGGTCAGTGACAGAGCAATGTTAGATCTCAGTCAGTCTAACTCAAAACCAGTGACTGACATAAGCCAGGCAATGTGCTAGGCACTTTGTATTATATACAGATTCCCCTTGCCTCTGCAACTTGTTTTTTTGTTTGTTTGTTCATCTGTCCATTTGTTTATTTATTTAGTAACTTGGCTGAATGAATTTTGTGAAGCCAATTTCCCCTGCAATGTGAGGCCTGAGATGTTCCGGCTCAGAAATGTTTTCCTTCTTTATGTCTTTTAGCCTGGCTTCCTGGGGTTTGCCTCTACGTCAGCATAAGCCACCTATTGGTAGAAAGTTGTGTTGAAGGACAATTAGTCAGTTAAATTTTTACTCATTACCTTTGGATGTGTGTGTAGCTTGGAGATCACTTTATAATTCAGAAAGCTTACCATTTTGCCTCACATTTAACCAAAGACTAGAAGCTTAGAAGTTTCCTCTCCGGTCACTTCTAAGAGGGCTCAGCCTTGGACATTGCACAGTCCTCCAGACCACCAGGGATGAGGGTGACTAGTTTTAAACCTGCCTTCCTAGGCATTGCCCCTGGTTCAGAGTATCATATTGTCAAGACAATTTTCGTTCATATATTGTGTTAAAGCCCCTTGAGCTGGAAAGGCTTCCTCTCTTTGCTAATGGTTCTGTGTGTTTCTTAGGGAATTCTTTCAAATCTGCCTTCATTCCACTCTGATTGCCCTGAGTGATACAGGCTGGTGTATGTGCATACCCTTTCAGATCCCCAGGGGTGAGTGTAATCCTAGGAGGGCTCTTCTTGGCTGTCTCTTTCACTCAGTTAAATTTTTGGCTGGTCTTCTGTATTTGCATGTTGTACTAGGATCATGGAACTACCATCTGCTTCTTAATTGCTTAGCAAAAAAATCTCCCTTGTTTCAACAGGGTCTTTAGACATGAACTCCTGCATGCTTTGTCCCAAACAAAGTCAGTCCCCTTAGTGAGAGCTGTGGAACTTGAAAATGATGGTGGTTATACTATGTCTTATGGGGAAGAAATTTAACATATACAGTTAACTCAGGTAGTGAAGACCTTGGTGGAAGCCTGAAGGTCAAGAGTCATGCCAAACCTTGATCTTAGGTCATCTATGCACAAGGCCCAGATAAGTTACAGGTAATTTGAGCTAGTCTTGAAGGATGAGTAGGAGAATGCTAGGTGAAGAATATGGGTATTCCTGGCAGGGGAAAAAAAGGCATAAATTATTTTCTCTTCAAAGATAGGGTTAATTTAGCCATAATATATAGCACATAGCCTGGTACAAGAAGGTGCTTGAAATATTTTTTTAGATGCGCTTGGAGTCATGGATGTAGACAGTATGTTGAGCAAGAACAGTAAATACCAATGGGCAAGAACACAAGGTGTTTCATCAAAGAAGTAGGTTCACATCATTAGATACTTGCTGGAGGTTCATGATATCCGTTCATAGGGAATAAACTGCCAAAAAGCTATATTGTTAGACTATAGCATGCAGCCTGCCTAAATGACTCCATTTATCAGTAAAAACAGGTTTACCTGACTAGTAGAGAAATTCTTACACAGCCAGATTCAGAGAATAAGTTTGCCAATATTTTTGAGGTTGTTTTGCAAATTCTGAAAGACTGTGGCTTTCCCTGGTGTTCCCTCAGGACAGGAAGGTCTGCAAGTTGAGTTCAAAGATAATGAAAGGATAAAGGTCACCAGTCTTTAAAAAATCTCTACTGGTGCTACTGAAAATAAATTTATCCAAGAAGTTCTGCAGACTGAGTTAGCTCAACCCAAAACAAGATTCCCTTGATAATCCAGAGAAGGAAGTAAAAAAAACTGTGAGATTTTTCTCTCCTGCCTGAAGATAAATTGGAATTTATCCTGCCATCTATCTAATAGGTATGACTGACACTTTCAATCACGGTACCATATTTCAAGATGAAATGTGGTATAATGGTGTGCACGTATTCAAGCCAAAGCCAGGGGGCCCAAATTCTAAAGACGACCTACTTTTTTTTTGAGGCTTTAAATCTTTCAATATCTTCATGTGCAAACAGACAATAATCATGCAACCTAGGGTCATTAATAGGGTTTGTTTGTATACCTGCCTTGAAGAAAAATGAGATGCCAAAATGAGGTTTTTGGGTTTGTTTGCTTGCTTGCTTGTTTGATATTATGGTGCCCTTTGGTTACTCCACTTAAACCAAAAGATACAGTAAACCTTGGTCCTGTTATATGGCATGACAAAAGAAAATTTAAGGGGAGAGCCAGAAACCTGGCACTGGAGGGAGAGGCAGGGTGACTCTCCTAGAGAAGCTCTGGCAGATTTTGCACATGTCCTATAAAGAAGTCTCCACTGCTCTATAGCTGACAGTAGCAGGCTGGCTTCAAAGGACCCCAGGTAGTAGTATTGAGCCAGCATAATTTGGAGCACCCTAGTAGCCAAAAGCAGAGCTGCACAGATTCTGTGGGAGCCGCTACCGGTGGCAGAAGGCAGTCTACCAGCTAATATTGGTTAGAGGTTTCCCTCCAATCTAAGTTGGAAGTGTGAAAGGTTGAATTTTTTTTAATTAATTAATTAATTTTTGGCTGCTTTGGGTCTTCATTGCTGCACGCAGGCTTCTTCTAGTTGCAGCGAGTGGGGTCTACTCTTCGTTGTGGTACGCGGGCTTCCCATCACGGTGGCTTCTTTTGTTGTGGAGCACGGGCTGTAGGGGCATGGGCTTCAGTAGTTGCGGTAAGCAGGCTCAGGAGTTGTGGCTCGTGGGCTTAGTTGCTCCGCGGCATGTGGGATCTTCCCAGACCAGGGCTTGCACCCGTGTCCCCTGCATTGGCAGGTGAATTCTTAACCACTGTGCCACCAGGGAAGCCCAAGGTTGACATTTTTAATCATCTTCTATTTTGTTTACTATGAAGAAAAAGAAAACAAAAATTCCAGCAGAGGTAGGGGATTTACAGATAAAATAGGTAGGGGCTTTACATAGAAAGGCCTTGGATTGAAAACTAGCTCTCAAATGGAGAGTATTAACAGAGGGAAGGAAAAATAAAAGCCAGTCATCTCCATTTTGTAGATGTTTTGGAGCTCAAATGAAATCATTAAGAGATTAAATATATAAAAGGACAATAACCAAACTGCATAAAAATAGAACTTTGACCCACAACCTGCAGCAATCAGCCCAGAAAGCCAACTTACTATTCATAGTAACTAGTTCAAGAAGTCAGACTACATCTCTAATAACTAGTTTAAGAACCCAGACAAGGGCTTCCCCGGTGGCGCAGTGGTTGAGAATCTGCCTGCTAATGCAGGAGACATGGGTTTGAGCCCTGGTCTGGGAGGATCCCACATGCCATGGAGTGGCTGGGCCCGTGAGCCACAACTACTGAGCCTGCGTGTCTGGAACCTGTGCTCTGCAACGAGAGGCCGCGATAGTGAGAGGCCCGCGCACCACGATGAAGAGTGGCCCCCACTTGCCGCAACTAGAGAAAGCCCTCGTACAGAAACGAAGACCCAACACAGCAAAAATAAATTAATTAATTAATAAACTCCTACCCCTAACATCTTCTTTTAAAAAAAAAAAACCCAGACAATAATCTATGTAAAAATCAGCCTGAAATGATCAGGAATTGATTAATAACTGACAGTTTCCCCAAATTTTGCCCCCACTTCCAACTTAGGATCAATTTAAGCCAAATATATGGGCCCTAACCAATCACATATGATGCCCTACCTCTACTTAGTCTACCTACAGCTTCCCCAGGCCAACAGCCTCCTTCAGGGCCCACTTGAAGCCGTCTCTTTTTTTCTACTATAAAGCTTCCACACTCCTCTACCTGCTTTGGAGTCTCTGCCAAGCATAAGTGATGGTGGCTGACTTCCTAGTTATAGTGAGTTCTGAATAAATAACCCTTGCTTGGTCTCATTTAGGTGGTCTTCATTTATTTCTACATCATGAATTCGAAACTCTTTATAAACTAAGAGGCAGAATTAACAAGTATTATTATGGTTATCACTTTGGTTCTGACTTCTCAAATTGTAGATTACAGAACTAGAAAGAACCTTTAAAATTTCCCAGTCTTGACTTTTTCTTCAAATGAAACCATAAGAGGCGTTGCAAAGCCCAAACCACCTGTCCCTTCCTTTTCCTTTAATTCGTGCCTTAAGATGCCCATTCAAAAACAACTCATCTAGACTAATTTCCTCATTATTCATATGAGAAAAGTGAGACTCAGACAGAAGTAACTTGTCCAGAGTCAAAGAGCCAATTAGTAGTCAGAACCCTTCTTATCTTCCAATTCCCCATCAACGATAATCTCTTGTACACACCATATCACTGCTTTCTAATGCCAAGAAAGCTGTATTTCCTGCCAAGTTATCTGGGCTGTAGGGATTCATAAATTCTCTGCAAAGGCTTGAAATAAGATGGAAAAATAAAGGAATAAAAGGGTGACATTTTCGAAAATAAAGAACATACATCCATCCATTTTCTGTCCAATTTTAAAAATAATATTAGAGTGGGTTTGTAGAGATCACCTATTTCCTTCTATTTAATTCAAAAATAATAAGCACTTCCCTTTCCTATAATTAAAAGAGAGAAAGAAAGAGAAGAAATAAAAGACATGGGAAGAGAGAAAAAATGCTGTGGGGAAAGCTTATCAAGAAGTGATGGAGGGTATGCTGATGTGTTGATGTACGTGGCGCTTGAGAGACTATTATAGAGAAGAGAAGATGCTGAATGGCCCTGAACAGCAGGGCACATTAAATGGTGTTGATGGATTTGAGCATAAACTGACTGAGGAAAAGTGGTTGCAATAGATAGCTTGAGCAAGGGTTCTGAATGGATTTCTAAATGGATTAAAGAGATATGACTAGGCAACCACATTATGCTGGCCATTGTGCTCCTTATCACCATCCATATTTCTCTGGAGGGAAGAAGGAATCAGGTGGGAAACTGAGGAAAATGCAAGTCAAAGCAAAATCTTCTCTTGCCTGGATACACTTCTGGCTCCCTCTGTGCCACCTGTTGTAGATTTAAGACACAATTACAATTTTGATGAGAGAGTCATTTCATTGGACTATAGAGTTCATATTTTATGTTCATCCTTTAAATGCTATATCTTTTTTAAATGATGGGTTATGAATAGGAAGCAGACGCATTCAAGCTATGACAGGCTGCATTTTCTAAGGAAATTACCCAATATTGTTGGGATACTTTGTAGTTAATAACTCTCAAAAAATAGCCTATAATTGAGCCTCCGGATGGCAGTAAATCACAGACATCTTTTCAGCAAGATTTATAGATTTTTTCCATTCCCATTTTTTTTCACTCTTCACACCTTTTATTTTTTTAAACATCTTTATTGGAATATAATTGCTTTACATTGTTGTGTTAGTTTCTACTGAATAACAAAGTGAATCAACTATACGTATACTTATATTGCCATATCCCCTCCCTCTAGCGTCTCCCTCCCACCCTCCCTATCCCACCCCTCTAGGTGGTCACAAAGCACCAAGCTGATCTCCCTGTGCTATGCAGCTGCTGCCCACTAGCTATCTATTTTACATTTGGTAGTGTATATATGTCCATGCCACTCTCTCACTTTGTCCCAGCTTACACTTCCCCCTCCCCATGTCCTTAAGTCTATTCTCTACATCTGCATTTTTATTCCTGTCCTGCCCCTAGGTTCATCACAACTATTGTTTTTTTGTTTTTTGTTTTTTTTTTTAGGTTCCATATATATGTGTTAGTATACGGTATTTGTTTTTCTCTTCCTGACTTACTTCACTCTGTATGACAGATTCTAGGTCCATCGACCTCACTACAAATAACTCAGTTTCGTTTCTTTATATGGCTAATATTCCACTGTATAGAGGTGCCACATCTTCTTTATCCATTCATCTGTTGATGGACACTTAGGTTGCTTCCATGTCCTGGCTATTGTAAATAGTGCTGCAATGAACATTGTGGTACATGACTCGTTTGAGTTATGGTATTCTCAGGGTATATGCGCAGTACTGGGATTGCTGGGTCATAAGGTAGTTCTATTTTTAGTTTTTTAAGGAACCTCCATAATGTTCTCCATAGTGGCTGTACCAATTTACATTCCCACCAACAGTGTAGGACGGTTCCCTTTTCTCCACACCCTCCTTAGCATTTACTGTTTGTAGATTTTTTGTTGATGGCCATTCTGACTGGTGTGAGGTGATACCTCATTGTACTTTTGATTTGCATTTCTCTAATGATTAGAGATGTTGTGCATCCTTATATGTGTTTGTTGGCAATCTGTATATCTCCTTTGGAGAAATGTTTATTTAGGTCTTCTGCCTATTTTTGGATTGGGTTGATTGTTTTACTGATATTGACCTGCATGAGCTGACTGTATATATGGGAGATTAATCCTTTATCAGTTGCTTCATTTGCAAATATATTTTTCCCATTCTGAGGCTTGTCTTTCCGTCTTGTTTATGGTTTCCTTTGCTGTGCAAAAGTTTTTAAGTTTCATTAGGTCCCATTTGTTTATTTTTGTTTTTATTTCCATTTCTCTAGGAGGTGGGTCAAAAAGGATCTTGCTATGATTTATGTCACAGAGTGTTCTACCTATGTTTTCCTTTAAGAGTTTTATAGTGTCTGGCCTTACATTTAGGTCTTTAATCTATTTTGAGTTTACTTTTATATATGGTGTTAGGGAGTGTTCTAATTTCATTCTTTTACATGTAGCTGTCCAGTTTCCCCAGCACCACTTACTGAAGACGCTGTCTTTTCTTCACTGTATATTCTTGCCTCCTTTATCAAAGATAAGTTGACCATATGAGGACGGGTTCATCTCTGGGCTCTCTATCCTGTTCCATTGATCTATATTTCTATGTTTCTATTATTGTAGCTTTGTAGTATAATCTGAAGTCAGGAAGCCTGATTCCTGCAGCTCCGTTTTTCTTTCTCAAGATTGCTTTAGCTATTCAGGGTATTTTGTGTTTCCATACAAATTGTGAAAATTTTTGTTCTAATTCTGTGAAAAAAGCCCTTGGTAGTTTGAAAGGGATTACATTGAATCTGTAGATTGCTTTAAGTAGTATAGCCATTTTCGAAACGTTGATTCTTCCAATCAAAGAACATGGTATATCTCTCCATCTGTTGGTATCATCTTTAACTTCTTTCATCAGTGTCTTATAGTTTTCTGTTTACAGGTCTTTTGTCTCCTTAGGTAGGTTTATCCCTAGGCATTTTATTCTTTTTGTTGCAGTGGCAAATGGGAGTGTTTCTTAATTTCTCTTTCAGTTTTTTCATCATTAGTGTATAGGAATGCAAGAGATTTCTGTGCATTAATTTTGTATCCTGCTACTTTACCATATTCATTGATTAGCTCTAGTATTTTTCTGGCAGCATCTTTAGGATTCTCTATGTACAGTATCATGTCAACTGCAAACAGTGACAGTTTTACTTCTTTTCTGATTGGGTTCCTTTTATTTCTTTTTCTTCTCTGACTGCTGTGGCTAAGTATTCCAAAACTATGTTGAATAACGGCAGTGAGAGTGGGCAACCTTGTCCTGTTCCTGATCTTAAAGGAAATGATTTCAGGATTTCACTATTGAGAATGATGTTGGCTGTGGGTTTGTCATATATGGCCTTTATT
Source organism: Pseudorca crassidens (assembly GCF_039906515.1). Lineage (NCBI taxonomy): Eukaryota > Metazoa > Chordata > Mammalia > Artiodactyla > Delphinidae > Pseudorca > Pseudorca crassidens. The sequence continues at coordinate 34,663,666 of NC_090304.1, read as the reverse complement.
ATGTTGAGTTAGGTTCCCTCTATGCCTACATTCTGTAGAGGTTTTATCATAAATGGGTGTTGAATTTTGTCAAAAGCTTTTTCTGTATCTGTTGAGATGATCTATGGTTTTTTCTCCTTCGGTTTGTTAATATGGTGTATCACATTGATTGCTCTGTGTATACTGAAGAATGCTTGAATTCTTGGGATAAACCCCACTGGATCATGGTGTATAATCCTTTTAATGTGTTGCTGGATTCTGTTTGCTAGTATTTTGTTGAGGATTTTTGCATCTATGTTCATCAGTGATATTGGCCTGTAGTTTTCTTCTTTTGTGACATCTTTGTCTGGTTTTGGCATTAGGGTGATGGTGACCTCGTAGAATGAGTTTGGGAGTGTTCCTCCATCTGCTATATTTTAGAGGAGTTTGAGAAGGATAGGTGTTAGCTCTTCTCTAAATGTTTGACAGAATTCACCTGTGAAGCCATCTGGTCCTGGGCTTTTGTTTGTTGGAAGATTTTAATCACAGTTTCAATTTCAGTGCCTGTGATTGGTCTGTTTATATTTTCTATTTCTTTCTGGTTCATTCTCAGAAGGTTGTGCTTTTCTAAGAATTTGTCCATTTCTTCCAGGTGGTCCATTTACTGGCACATAGTTGCTTGTAGTAATCTCTCATGATCCTTTGTATTTCTGCAACGTCACTTGTTACTTCTCCTTTTTCATTTCTAATTCTGTTGATTTGAGTCTTCTCCCTTTTTGTCTTGATGAGTCTGGCTAATGGTTTTTCAATTTTGTTTATCTTCTCAAGAATGAGCTTTTAGTTTTATTGATCTTTGCTATCATTTCCTTCATTTCTTTTTCATTTATTTCTGATCTGATCTTTATGATTTCTTTCCTTCTGCTAACTTTGAGGTTTTTTTGTTCTTCTTTCCCTAATTGCTTTAGGTGTAAGGTTAGGTTGTTTATGTGAGATGCTTCTTGTTTCTTGAGGTAGGATTGTATTGCTATAAACTTCCCTCTTAGAACTGCTTTTGCTGCATCCCATAGACTTTGGGTCATCGTGTTTTCATTGTCGTTTGTTTCTAGGTATTTTTTTATTTCCTCTTTGATTTCTTCAGTGATCTCTTGGTTATTTAGTAGAATATTGCTTAGCTTCCATGTGTTTGTATTTTTTACAGTTTTTTTCCTGTAATTGATATCTAGTCTCTTAGCATGGTATTCAGAAAAGATACTTGATACAATTTCAATTTTCTTACATTTATCAAGGCTTGATTTGCTACCCAAGATATGATCTATCCTGGAGACTGTTCCATGAGCACTTGAGAAGAAAATGTATTCTGTTGTTTTTGGATGGAATGTCCTATAAATATCAATTAAGTCCATCTTATTTAATGTATCATTTAAAGGTTGTGTTCCCTTATTTATTTTTATTTTGGTTGATCTGTCCATTGGTGAAAGTGGGGTGTTAAAGTCCCCTACTATGATTGTGTTACTGTCTATTTCCCCTTTTATGGCTGTTAGTATTTGCTTTATGTATTGAGGTGCTCCTATGTAGGGTGCATAAATATTTACAATTGTTATATCTTCTTCTTGGATTGATCCCTTCATCATTATGTAGTGTCCTTCTTTGTTTCTTGTAATAGTCTTTATTTTAAAGTCTATTTTGACTGATATGAGAATTGCTACTCCAGCTTTCTTTTGATTTCCATTTGCATGGAATATCTTTTTCTGTCCCCTCACTTTCAGTCTGTATGTGTCCCTAGGTCTGAAGTGGGTCTCTTGTAGACAGCATATATACAGGTCTCGTTTTTGTATCCAAGTCAGCCATTCTATGACTTTTGGCTGCAGCATTTAATCCATTTACATTTAAGGTAATTATTGATATGTATGTTCCTATTCCCATTTCCTTAATTGTTTTGGGTTTGTTATTGTAGGTCTTTTCCTTCCCTTTTTTTCCTTCCTAGAGAAGTTCCTTTAGCATTTGCTGTAAAGATGGTTTGGTGGTGCTGAATTCTCTTAGCTTTTGCTTTTCTAAAGGTTTTAATTTCTCCGTTGCATCTGAATGAGATCCTTGCTGGGTAGGGTAATCTTGGTTGTAGGTTTTTCCCTTTCATCACTTTAAATATGTCCTGCCACTCCCTTCTGCCTTGCAAAGTTTCTGCTGAAAGATCAGCTGTTAACCTTATGGGGATTCCCTTGTATGTTATTTTTTTGCTTTTCCCTTGTTGCTTTTAATAATTTTCCTTTGTATTTAATTTTTGATAGTTTGATTAATATGTTTCTTGGCATGTTTCTCCTTGGATTTATCCTTTATGGGACTCTCTGTGCTTCGTAGACTTGATTGACTATTTATTTCCTTTCCCATATTAGGGAAGTTTTCAACTATAATCTCTTAGAATATTTTCTCAGTCCCTTTCTTTTTCTCTTCTTCTTCTGGGACCCCTATAATTCGAATGTTGGTGCATTTAATGTTGTTCCAGAGGTCTCTGAAACTGTCCTCAACTCTTTTCATTCTTTTTTGTTTATTCTGCTTTGCGGTAGTTATTTCCACTATTTTATCTTCCAGGTCACTTATCCGTTCTTCTGCCTCCGTTATTCTGCTATTGATTCTTTCTAGAGAAGTTTTAATTTCATTTATTGTGTTGTTCATCATTGTTTGTTTGCTCTTTGGTTCTTCTAGATCCTTATTAAACGTTTCTTGTATTTTCTCCTTTCTTTTTCCAAGATTGTGGATCATCTGTACTACCATTACTCTGAATTCTTTTTCAGGTAGACTGCCTATTTCCTCTTCATTTGTTTGGTCTGGTGGGTTTTTACCTTGCTTCTTTATCTGCTGTGTGTTTCTCTGTCTTCTCATTTTGCTTAACTTACTGTGTTTGGGGTTTCCTTTCCACAGGCTGCAGATTCGTAGTTCCCATTGCTTTAGGTGCCTCCCCCTATTGGGTAAGGTTGGTTCAGTGGCTTGTGTAGGCTTCCTGGTGGAGGGGACTGGTGCCTGTGTTCTGGTGGATGAGGCTGGATCTTGTCTTTCTGGTGGGCAGGACCTCATCTGGTGGTGTGTTTTGGGGTGTCTGTGAACTTATTATGATTTTAGGCAGCCTCTCTGCTAATGGGTGGTGTTGTGTTCCTGTCTTGCTAGTTGATTCGCATGGTGTGTCCAGCACTCGGGTTTGCTGGTCATTGTGTGGAGCTGGGTCTTAGCACTGAGAGGGAGATCTCTGTGAGAACTCTCGCCAGTTGATATTATGTGGGGCCAGGAGGTCTCTGGTGGTCCAATGTCCTGAACTTTGCTATCCCACCTCAGAGGCTCAGGCCCGACAGCCGGCCGGAGCACCAAGACCCTGTCAGCCACATGGCTTTTGGGAAGTCTGAGTTCTTCTGTCAGCATTTAGTAAGTGTTCTGTAGGAGCTGTTCCACGCATAGATGTATTTTTGAGGTATTTGTGGGGAGGAAGGTGATGTCCTCGTCTTAGTCCTCCACCATCTTGAAGGTCCTCTCTCTTCACACCTCCTATTGCTAGAGGATCCACATTTCATCTGGAAAGGACATAAGTCTGGAAATCTCACTTCAGGCCTAGCCCATTCACCTTTATTTCCTTTTGTGCTTACTCTGTTTCACTTGCTCATAGCAGGCCCTGTGCAGAGGAGTTGCTCTCGGCCCTTCAGACCAGAGTTCCTTGTGAGACAGCTGAGTGAACACCTCAGCTCGGGACATGTGCTAAAGCTCCTCACAGGACTCTCCTCTCATTTTTATAAACCTGTAAGTCTTAATCTTTTTTTTTTTTAAATCTACTCCATTGATGAGACATGTATGGTTTCATTTCATATGTTCTTTTTATTCCAGATTCCTCTCACTCCCAGTGTTAAGGAGACTCATAGAATCCTACCAGGTCAAAACAGGAAGGAACTTAAAAATCATCTACTATGATCTTTCATTTCATGTGAAAATTCATCTCTAAAGATGTCAAATGACTAGGTCAAAGCTACAGAAATAGTTTGTGTTGCTTCATGAACTGGACTTCAGGTAACCTTATAACCTCTTTGACTAAAATGTCTAACTATTCCCCTAATGGAAAATGATGTTTTAAGTTAACTAACAAAAAAATATGTGTTTATTATGGCTGGGAATTTCATTTGGTGTCAGTTTGGCATGTAGTGGAAATTGTGACAAAATTAAAACAAACATATGGATATCAAGCCCTATGAGAAGAAAAGAAAAATCAGTTTTCTAATCAAGCAGGCATATGCAATATAACTGGTAATTGACCAACAAATGGTAGGCACTGTTGTTTTTAGAGCAATTATAGAAGTTATTTATAAGGTAGGAAAATAGCTGAATCTTTCACTTCCAAAGATGAATCATAAATCTACTTATGTCTGCCTGTAGCACAGCCACCTTATGTTATGAACATATAATAGTTTCCCAGGGAAATGTGTATGTGTTCCTTCTAAATTTCCTAAGAAATAAAATAGCAAATATCAATTTGTTTTTGGCTAAAGATGTTGTTTACCCAATCATGTGTTTATTACTTGGCTGAGAATATCTATCAAACACCTATAATATGTAAAATTGCACTAGATTAGTGATAGGACAACTTATAATCAGGAAAAAAAGAATAATAACAATAATTACAGAGCCTCCAGAAGAAGAATATGGGTATCATTATTTAAGGGAGCTCAATCCATACACACACACACACACACACACAAATCAGTGTTCTTAAATAGGGCTGCATATTAGAGTGCCCTAGGGGACTACAAACAAAAACTGAGATTTTTCAGGCTCCTTGTCAGAAATCCTAACTCTGTAGGTTTAGGGTGAAATCTGAATCTGTATTTTTCCAAGTTCCTTTGGTTACTCACATGCAGGCAGCCTACATATCCACTTTCTGGAACCACTACATAAAATAATATTCTACTTCTCCTGAGAGTCAAATACATTGCAGCAAGAAATTACAATTAGTAGTTATTAAGCATATTTTATAGAATTTAATGTACGAGTGAGGACTTCCAAATATTATTTTATTTAATTTCCCAGAATGGTCCCGAGAGACTGGTATTGTTATCTGAATTTTCTTAATGAAGAAACTGAGCTTCAAAGAGGTTAAATAAATGGCCTGATATCCCAAACTGAAAATTTTAAGTCCTCTCCTCTTTACACCATATTGTGCTGTCTCCTCACTGCTACATGTCTCTCTGAGGTCTACTCTTGGCCTATTTATTTAACTAATATTCATAGAGCACCTGGTTAAGGGCTGGGCATTGTAACTTAGTTATATGTGTGGACTCTTTGAGAGCTCTTCTGCTTGAATAAAAACAAAAAGGCAGTAACCCATTCACATTTTAACTTAATAAGTCTCCCAGTAAAGAACTAGACCTGTGCTTTAGCAAAGACAGCTGCTACTCACCAATGACAGCTGAGGGGCACTTAACACCAAAACATCTCCTTAACGACATATCATTCTCTTGTGTTCAGTTTGGCTTTAACAATTGGCTTATCTATCTTAGGCAATGTGAAATTCTGTATTAATGACCAATAAGAAAGAAACATGGGATAAACACTGGCCTCAGAATGAGAATATCTACTTAGAGCCCTGGTTCTGCAACTAACTGGATGTCCCTTAAACTCTATATGATATTCTTCATATGTAACACAAGGAAATTTGGCAAATGTTCTAATTCTAATAATCTACAGAGAGCATGTCCTAGAAAATATTCCTACCACTCCATACCTACACTATTTCCCTAAAAAAACATACATAGGCACACACTCACACTCAAGAAAAGGAAAGTCACCTGCCCTGATACCTCAATTCTAAATGTCTTCCAACACTTGATCTGGCATGTTTTATAGATAGGGTATTCAGTGACCTTATGCTGTTACTCCAGAAGCGACTGCATTTTAGCAACTTGAGAGCACCATGCAGGGTACAGGCACTTTGGAAGAAATGAATATTTAAAAGATCAGCCATTGGACTCTCTGATGGTAGACAACTGGAGAGCAGTCAAGCTAAACTCTGGGATAGTTTTCAGAAAGCTGTGCTTGCAATGGTAAGTTGCTGAATCTCTCCTCTTTAGCCAAGGCTTTAATGACTGTACTCCATGAACATGAAATTCTGCAGGTAGCTGAGTAAGCTTTGGGGAAGGATGGCCCAGGTCACACATTTATTCAGATGACAAGATGAAGCATTTTGTAGTTTGCATAGATACATAAGTGCTATTGCCTCACAGCTCCTGGCAGCCATTTCAGAAATTCCAGAGCCCCGGATTCTAGAATTCACTCTGACACAAACCAGCTATGTGATCCGGAGCAATGACTGATATGTATCATGACTGATACACAGTCTCTGTTTCCCCACTAGTTAACTACAACTATTGAGGGCAGGGTCCATGTTATTCCTGTTTACCATTGAATCCTCAGTGTCTAACCCATACTAAAAACTAAATTTGTGTTTGCTGACTTAATGAAAGGGACTAGACTTGATAGTCTCTGCGGCCCAACTAGCTCCAGCATCCTATGGCTGTAACCTCTCTGGCACACACTCAAGTTCCACCTAAGTCCTTGCTCCAGGCCATTCCATTTATGCTCTATATTGACAGCTCAGGGAAGAGCTTACCTTTAGGGTCAGTCCCTTCTTTCCCCTCTTGATCTCTCATTACTATACCTGTAGGGCCATCACCAACTTAAATTAATTCCAGTATCAACCCACTTCCATTCAAGACTGACCCTGTACACTCTCACGCATTTTTCCCATTTGCGTATCATCTACATCTTCATTTCCATTCTCCTGGTTCCTTCTCTTTATATAGATCACTACAGAGTGAATTTGAACTTACTTAAAAATTCAGTAATAAGCCTGGCACCAAAGAAAAATGGTATTGCTTCTATATGTGGTATGAAGCTACTGAGAAGAAATTATCAGCAAAAAAAATATTTCCAGAAATTTGAAGGAGACACTGAACACATCGATATACAAAATTAAACAGCAATTTCTTCCTAAGGTAATAGGTTAGATGAATTAACCACCTTTTGATAAATACTTCATGTTCAGCATAGTGACAGATGACACCAACTCAGAACTGCAACTCTTGCTTCTGGAAAAAATCTCAGTGATCTTGCTGAACCTCTGTACTTCACTGATGAGACACTGATTCAAATAATTTGCTTTTCTGTCCTTCCTATAAATAATGTAAGAGGTGTTGGGCTATTAATTTATTTAATTATTTATTTATTATTTTTTTCAGTGGTCTTTTTTTTTTTTTTTCAGAACCGTCTGAGATCAGGACATTTTTCTCAGGACTTTTGCTTGGTCAGAAATGTAAGATATTTTAATGTTCCCATTGCCCTTTGAAGAACTGGAGTAACACCAAAAATGTAATTGCTTCAGGGAACTGACAACTAATTATCCCAAAGCTAAAAGAAGGCTAGGCATTTAGATAATGAAATGCCAATCAGTGTAATAGAAGTGTCACTTACTTAATACTCATCTGTGTTTGAAAGAAATGCATGTTATTTGGAGAAACATCATATTTCTCTGCAGTCAAGAACACTGTGCGTGCATATACTCTGGCTGTCTCTACATACTTAAAGACACTGCACCATTGACAGAGCTACAAAAACTGGGATGGAGAATACTGTGTGTGTGTGTGTGTGTGTGTGGTATCTGTGTGTGTGTCTGTGTGCTTGTCTGTCAACTTGCAGGAGTCTGTCAAATGCGGGTCTTCTTGATTTAAGACTGTGAAGTCTGCATCTACAACTGCATTTCTGCAGATAGCCAGGATGTTTTGTTCAGAGGAAGCTGCAGTGCCTTGACATTGAACAGTGCCAGAAATCTAACACCAGACCATCAAGCAAGGATTGTGAATGCGTAAAAAGGAAAAATTTTCCATGAATATTTATGGGAAACTCTGCTCTGCATGAATGAAAATGATAAGGATGTGCTGTTGATAATCAAGTTGGGTTGTTACTTGTATGTAATAATTTTGAAATGGGTGAGGGAGGAAGAGCCCTACATTTTATTAGATAATCTGGACATTGGATTATTTAAATGTTGTTTTTTGTGAGCTCTGGCTCCTTCCATTTTCCTGGTGCTGGGAATAGATTTTAACATTTTCATAAGCCCTGTGTATGAGTAGGAGCAGCTTCACTCTCTGGAACAAAGACAAACTTCCTTTGTTGGCAGCACATCACATTTCAGAAGTGATTTCTTAAAACTAAGTTTCATGATAAACAAAACCTAGTGTCAGATAGCTGCAGTCTAGGCTCCCAAGGTCCCCTTGGTGTGCCTCAGATGATAATGACCAGCTGTCATTTCTGATGATGATAAAATACATGTAAGAATGTATAGTTTCCTGAGGCTGCTATAACAACTGCCACACACTGGTGGCTTAAACAATGGAAATATCTTGTCTCATGGTTCTGGAGGCCAGGAGTCCAAAATCAAGGTATCTGCAGGGCCATACTCCCTCTGGAGGCTTTAGGGGAACATCTTTCCTTTCCTATACCAGTTTGTGGTGGCTTCAGGTATGCCTTGGCTGTGGCTGCAACACTCCAATCTCTGGTTTGTCTTTAGAAAACTTCTTCCTCTGTGTCTGTGTCATCTCAGCTGTCTCTTATAAGGACACAAGTAATTGGATTTAGGGCCCACCTGGTTAAACTAGGAGGATCTAATCTCAAAATTCTTCACTTAATCACATCTGCAAAAACCCTTTTTCCAAATAGAGCCACATTCATGTGTTCTGCAGGTTATGACATGGACTTATCTTTTTGGTAGTATTACCATTAAATTCACTATAGGATGTCACAACTATTGTCTTTTAGTACTAAAATGCTGTACTACTCAATAACAAAGGCATGTTGATCAATAACCACAACATATAAATGTATTTAATCTTGAGATTCTTTTTTAGATAATTAGTAGGCTCTTAAGACAGCATAGAAGCCCTCACTCTACAGACATACAGGTAAATTTTGTAGAGAGTTACTTGAAGCCACTAAAATATTTACAATTATTATTAATACATTTAAATAGTATGAATGGGATAGAAGCAGGATTTACATTATCTGACTGTCACATGGAGAGGAAAAAAGAGCAGATGGGCACCAAAAAGGAATTGGAAGAAAAATACATCCAAGAGTTATCAGTGGTGTGTATATATTTTCATTAATTTTTGTGCAATATAGGTCATTCACTGCACAATTAACTAAAGATACATTTTTATTCTTATACTTTTTATCTACACTTTAAAAATTATTTATAAAAATATACAAACACAGGGCTTCCCTGGTGGCGCAGTGGTTGAGAGTCTGCCTGCCGATGCAGGGGACACGGGTTCGTGCCCCGGTCCGAGAAGATCCCACACGCCGCGTGGCGGCGGGGCCCGTGAGCCATGGCCGCTGAGCCTGCGCGTCCGGAGCCTGTGCTATGCAATGGGAGAGGCCACGGCAGTGAGAGGCCCGTGTACGGCAAAAAAAAAAAAAAAAAAAATAGAAACACAGAGATACATGTACACACATTTAAAAGAAAAAGTCAAAGGGCATATAAATATCACAGAAACATGAAAATTTAGAAGTAAATCAGGACAAACCTTAGGTAATATAGCTCAGCTTCCCTCATTTCTTTAAAATCTTTGATAGAAGCATAATCTACCTCTACTTCTACTTGGAAACTTCTGGTGACAGAGATCTTGTTCCTTCACAATACAACTCAATCTAACTCATTCTAGTGTTGAACATCACTAATAGAAAATCTCCCCAAAATGAATTATAACATGACTGCATGTCATATTTAGCCATGGTTTAGTACTGTCACATATGGAAGTACAGGTTGTACACTGCACAGCTTCATAGATTACAATATGCTTGGCACCCTATGAAGTTGTGCAGTGTCAGAGCCCTATCTTGGCCTATTACATCACCCAAGCTGGAGAAATTGTTTCTTGTCTTGCTTCTCCTGTACCTCTTCCTTTTTTCCTTTCTCCTAATGTTAGTTGACCTCTTCAGAGAGTATGGCCCCAAATATTGCATGTGTTCATTATCCCTGCCTTGTATTTTCCAGGAAAAAAAAAAAATGACTCAGTAAATTTCATCTTGATTTTCTGCATTTTTTAGGTTTGCTTTTAGACTCCACAAAAAGTGACGGCATTGCTTTGGATGACTTTCACTGACTCATGATCAAGAAAGATCTCAACACATTAAAAAAAAATGAGCATGAATTTGCTGTAACCACTAACTGAAAGCCAAAAAAAAAAGGAGGAAACAAGTCAAAGAACACCCAATTTATGCCATCCCATGTTTAGATTCTTCCTTTTAAACATTTGTGTATTAATTCCCACAACAAACCTGTATAATAACTATTATTACAGCCACAGCTCTCCCCTGGCATCACAAAGAATAGTCCCTCATTTGGCCATGCTCCTTTATCACTGTGCTCTGCATGTACCATTCCCTTTGCTGAAACACCTACCCTGAGCCTCCCTATACCCTCTTCTGTTCATTCTCTTTTGCCTGGCAAACTCCAGTTTATCATTCAGGTTCCAGATTAGATATACCTAATTCCTTGATCCTTCATGTCTAGGCTAAGCATGCTCCCTGTTTGCTTCAAAATACTTTGCATATCCGAGATATATCACCTATATTTGTATCCTAGTCACCTGTGCACTCCTCTGTCTCCACTCTTAGATTCTCACCACCATGAGATCCAGAACTATGTAAAGGAGAGCAAGAGAGTATAATCTAGTAGAGTAGAGTAAGGACATAGACCTTGGGCCTGTGCTTCCTGTATTTAAAGCCTGGCTCTACCACTTACTGACTCAGTGACTTCAGACAAGTTACTTAAATACTTCAGTTTGTTCATTTACAAAAAATGAGACTTAAATACTGTATACTTTCTATAATTGTTGTAAGAAAGAACACAGGTAAAGCAAAGCATGGCAGCCAATAAGTGTTGCTTATTTTTATTAGGCTTATTCATGAGTGTATTAATGCTGGCACATAGAAGAATCTCACAATCCTTTGTAGACCACGGATCAGGAAAAATTTCACCTATTCTGTGAAGCCTTCCCAGATACGTCATTTGGAAGGGTCTTTCTTCAAACCCTCATCTCTGTCTGTTTAATAACATTTCTTATTTACTACATTAAATCTACTTAATGTATTCTGCGTGTCTGTTTTCTCCTATTAAACCAAAGCTTCTAGATGGCAACCTTCATATTTGTCTCTCTACTCACTTAGCACAGAAAACAACTGTTGAATGAACTAATGACTCAATAGATAAATCAGTGAATTGAAAATCAAAGGAAGTCCTTGAAGACAGGTTGGGAAGGGAGGTTCGGACTAAAAGGAGGGCTAGAAATTCGAATGTTAGACTAAGAGGTTTGGATGAAGACTGAAGAAAGAAGACCGCTACACATCAAAAGTCAGAAAAACTGAAAAGTCCGTGTTTCCCTCTGTTGGATTATCTCTCAAGCTTTGTCAAAACAGGGAACATTCCTTGTCACAATCCAAGAGCCAGACTGGTGTTGCTTTTGCATTGGACTCCACAAAGGAAAAGTCTTGGCTTCCTGAATCAGCTCCTTTGTGCCCTGAGAGCAGAAGGACCACTGTGGGCTTTTCACATGGTCCTTGGTATACGGCCTTGCACAGAACATGACTGATGAAGGAGACGAAGTTTTTCCACTATGAGACATCACTGGATTATAAATATCTGTGGCTGATCATCTCTAGTTCAGCATCTTGAACTAGAAATGTGAGAAGGTAGGAATAATGCTCATATCTATCAATGTGTTGGAAAGATGACCATGTAATGTATGGAAAATCCAAGTCCAGAGAGAACATAGAAGTATAACAAAATTTTTAAAATGAAGTAAAAGTAAATGTTTCTGGGAGAGTTTTCTGAAGTATGTGCTGACAACAAAATGCTCAACAAGTTAATCTTTCCTAAAAGAGTTCCCTGATCAAATAAGTTTGGTAAAGTACATACTATAGGTATTTTTATTATGCACATCACAATATTAAAAATACTGGAAAGTCTGGAACTGATGAAACTTACTTAAATCACTTAAACCCTAAGAGATAGTGACTTTCCCAAAATTACCCTTGCCGGTAAAAAGAGGACTAGAATTCACTCCAATTTTAAATTTTCAGTAAAATTGTAGTGCCTCTTTTTGGTGACTATAGAATAGCTCAGTGGAACAGGATTCTGGAAAAATAAAGGTGAGGACGTGAAGAGAGGTACCTCCAGCTACACTTTCATACTGACACCATGTGAGAACCAACCTATTAATAGTATTTAAGGCCTGAATTCCAGCACATATGCAGGGAACAGTACTTGGATATAAACCTTGTTATCCTCATCTACACATTATTCATGATCATTCTGGTTTATATACCCATATATCAGAAGGGAAGTCTAGTTTCCATATCTAATCACCTCCCAAACTTTCACCACCAAGGTTTATTTCTGAAATTTTCATCTGATTTCCTCCCAGAGAGCTTATAAATATCCTCAGTGAAATTCTCCCAGGAAACTCAAATGCATCCTCTCAGTCTTCATTTGCCCTGACCTTTCTGCAACATTATCTATGGCTCTCTCCTCCTTTTTGCACAATTCTTCCTTATTTACTCTCGATCCCCAGGACAGACAGCTAAAATAAAGTGAGATTTGATCCACTACAGAAAATCTGTCAGGATCATTCTTTTGCTGAACTGATAATTGCAATGGAAATTCTTTCTTGCAAGTTTTCCATTTATTATGGATGAAAAACCTGTGAGACTAAGACCTGGGAAACCTGGAATTGAAGGATAAATCTAGCTACTAAGCAATAATATGATCTTAGACTAAGTGAATTAAGGGAATATTTTCTAGTGTAATGTTTAAATCCCTTTAATAATTGTTTTATTATATATTTTATAGTTATTTGCTTAGTGATTGCTCTAGGGCTTATATCTTATCAGACTCTAGACTTATGCTAAATTAATTCCAGTGGGATATAGAAACATTGTATCTTTATAGATGTATTCCCTCTTTTTTTCCATTCTATTATTATTATACATATTACATTTCTATGTTGCAAATTCAACAATACAATGCTATAATTATCACTTAGTATAAGTATGTTGTCTTTCAGAAAAGCTGAGAGAAGAAAGGAGAGCAAGCATATATTTGTAGCATTTGTTATACTACCCTTCTTATTATTTCTGGTCCTCTTCATTTATTTCTGCAGATTTGAGTTGCTATCTGGTGTGATTTCCTTAATCCAGTACAACTTTGCACCCACCCACCTCCTTTGTGCCTTGAGTTACTTAAGTATGTTTCCTTTAATTATTTGAACATTTTAATTATTTGAAAATTATAATGGCTGCTTTGAGGTTTGTTAAATCCAACTTTAGTGCCTTCTCAAAGGCAGTTTATGTTGCCTGCTTTTTGACTCTGTATATGAGTCACTTTCTTGTTTCTTTGTTTGTCTTGTAATTTTTTGTTGTAAACTAGACATTTTAGATAATATATTGTAGCAACTCTGGATACTGATTCCCATCCAACACCAACTCTATCACCCAACTCTGAAGTTTGCTGTTGATATTTGCCGGTTTTAGTGATAGACTGGTGATAGTGATAGACTATTTTAGTGAAGTTATTTCCTTCACAATGTGAGGCCTGTCCTGTTGTTCCTCAGAGGGTGCAGTCTCAGGCATGCTTCCTCAGGGCTATCTTTCACTGCCACTTTCCCTGATCACAAGCAGCTGTTAGACTCCACGAATTGTTGGCTGATTTCTCTGGGTCATCAATTTCTGCACAGTTTGATTTAATTAAATTTGGGCTCTTCTGGAAGGTTAACTTTTGAGGCCACTGTTTGAGATTTACTTTGACATTTGAGGGTTTGTTTTAGCTGTCTCTTTCCCTGGTTCTCTCTGGTAAACTAGCTGGCCCATGGTTTAGCTTATAGTTCTCATGGAACTGTAGGCCTCCTCTTAATTGCTTACCACCCAAATCTTCATTTTTTCCGAGATTTCTCTAAGGCTTGGATTTCCTTTGAGGAGAGCTTTGGAGCTCTCTGTTCTTAGGGCCTGCCTGTACTTCTAGGCAAAATTTCTTGAGCCATGACTCAGGAGATGGTGGTAGGGACATTGGTCTGCTTTTCTCTAAAATGGCAATGTTTTAGGGGCAGGTTTCTGGGCAGGGGCCATAGTGTTTGGTCTTCTTAGCTTGCCTTTCCTAGGTGGGAACTCTATGCTAGGAACAAGCTGGGGCAAAGGTCATATTGGCCTTCGTATTTTCAGCCTGCCTCACCTGACATCCAGCCTCCACCTTGTAAATATTGGCTGGGTGGAAGAAGGGAGCCCATGACCTCTTGGTCGAACTTGCCTAAATTTTTTCACTGTATTATATAAATGTAGGGTATGAGAAATGCTGGTGGCCTGTCCCTCCTGACAAGATACTGTAGCTCTTGAGTAGAAGCTAGGGGAGAGGAATCCCTGGCTTCTTGGCTATAACCACCTGGAATGGAGTTTCTGTCATGCTGAGCTAGTAAGGAGGAACGGGTCCAAATGCCATAGACTCTCACTGTTCTTATCAAGTTTTAGTAAATTTTCTTAAATATTTCTCCATTTGTCCTTAGGACAATATCCTCTGTAATACACTGAGGGAATAGCTTCTGAGGACATGGTGAGAAGGTGGCCATCTGTTAGCCAGAGAGGTCGCACCATAAACCAACTCTGACATCACTTTGATCTTGGGCTTCTAGACTCCAGACTGTGAGAAAATACATTTCTTTTGTTTAAGCCACCTGGCCTGTGGTATTTTATGGCAGCCCTAGCCAAATAATATACCACTTCTCCACAGTATTTTCATTATTTTTTATTTTAGCCACTCTGATGAGTTTGTATTGATATTACATTGTGTTTTTAATTTGCATTTCCCTAATGATTAATGATGTTGAGCACCTTTCCATATATTTATTTTCATTCTGTCTGTATATCTTCTTTGCTGAAATATCTCTTCGATATCTTTCGTTCTTTCTATGATTGGATTGTCTTTCATAATGTTTGAGTTTTGAAAGCTCTTCACACATTTTAGATATGCTGAACATGTGGTTTACAAATACTTTCTCTTACTCTGTAGCTTGTATATTCATCCTCTTAATAGCGTCTGTCACAGAGAAAAGTTTTAAATTTTGATGAAGCTGTAACTTATCAAGATGTCCTTTCATGGACCAAGCTTTTTGTGTCAAATCTAAGAACTCTTTGCTTATTCCTAAATCCTAAAGACTTTCTCCTATTTTTTTAAAGTTTTTTAGTTTTATGTTTTACATTTAAGTCTAGGATCCATTTTAGGTTAATATTTGTATATGGTGTGAGACTTGGGTTGAGAATCATTTTGTTGCCTATAGATATGTGGTATAGCAAAGAATATATGTGGTTGTTCTTGGTTCCTGGCATGTGCTAAGCTAGAGTGGACATCCTGGTTCCACTGACACCACAGTAGGGTCACCTTGTGACCACTGAATGATGGTAAAAATCCTTATTCTCCACTAGGCTTCCTTTGACACCACCCCATGGGGAGGGGGGAACACCTCAGTTCTACTGCACAGTGGATGTCAAAGCTCCCCACATGATCTCCCCTGACATCTGTTTCTGATCCTTTGGCTAAGAGAGCAGGCTTTGGGGGAGCTTTTCTGCACCCCTTGATGTTTCTGGGTTTCTGGCTTTCTTCAGCTCCAGGTCTGAGATATATGACACACGAAGAACACTCAGGGAACTCAGTTCTCTCTTGTTCCTCCAGTTCCAAGTTCCCTAGCCATCTGCCTTCTTCTCTTCACTTTCAGAATCTTATGTGTATTTTATATATAATATCCAGGGTTGTAGTTGTACTCAGGAGGAAGAATAAGAAAAAACTAAGTCTATTCAATCATCCTAGAAGTGGAAGTTCCTGAAAATGCTGTTTTAAGTAGAATGTAATGGACATTCCATTGGCTGCTCAACATCTGAAGAAAATTCCTTGGATAATGTAGTCTTTCATTTCTGGAATCTTGGTGGAATGCAAAGCCCCACTTCTCACAGTAGCTGAAAGTTAGGGCCTGGATATGTGACTTACTCTTGTCCAATTGGGTGCCATGGAGACTTGGACTCTGGGGTAAATGGCACACAAAAGAAAAGACAACTGAGAATTTATTTCACTGCTAGTGGTATCATAGGTCCTGTGGTAGTAGTGCCAACTCTGGCACTCAGTGTCCAATGGAAGCTGCAGTGGGACTGTAAGTAGACTGTTGCAATGACGATACTTTAGTCAGTGTTCTGGTTATCTACTTGGTCTTTGACCATTTTACTGAGGCTCATCTTTTATCTTCCTCTTAGATTTTGTGATCTCTATCATATTTTCCTATTAATTCCCTCTCTGGTTCAGTTAATAGAAGACAGTTTCTGTTGTTTGCCACCAAGATTCAAGATGTGTACAACAGGGAGTGCAAATGTCCTTAGAAGAAAAACTT
Organism: Pseudorca crassidens; assembly: GCF_039906515.1. Lineage (NCBI taxonomy): Eukaryota > Metazoa > Chordata > Mammalia > Artiodactyla > Delphinidae > Pseudorca > Pseudorca crassidens. The sequence continues at coordinate 34,647,203 of NC_090304.1, read as the reverse complement.
GCAATGGCTACAAATTGGGTTAATTTCCTTTCAAAATTCTAGTTTGAAGTTGTAATACTATTGATGCAACAAGAACTAAACAGTAAAAGTGTGTTATAGCCAGAGAGAACTGTACTCCTTGTTTAGAAATAAAAGATGCTGAGAGATTAAAGAAAAAGAGAGAGCTGAGATGGAAGAGACAAGGAACACTTCCAGCCCTTGACAACCCCTTTAATTTAACTTTTGTTGTTTTCTAGTGCAAATAATATATATATTCTGCTCAGAGAAGTCTCTCTTGGTACCATCAACTACTATTTCAAAACAGGAAATGATTTAAGGATAACTTTTTCCTGCTCAAAATTTACAAAAAAGCATATACACAAGGAAATATTGTCATGGTGATTTTTGCAAGCCACTTACCTGTAGTAGTAACTCCTAAATGGCTTTAGAATACTCAAGAGAGGGTACCAATTCAACAGTCTAGCTGAACATCAAGACTGCCTATGTGCTCTAAACCCAACCCCCAAGTATGACAAGTAAATAAGTAAATACTACTGGGAGCCCAGGACATATGATGAGTTCAGAACATACAACAGAATCCCATAGCACAGCCAGAAACCAAGTGGCTCCTTTACAGGTAAATTCCTTTCAGCAAAAAGTCTAGGCCTGATTAAAATGTTTCCCAAGTTCAAAAACAGGCGAGATAGTTGGGGATGCATACTGTAGCTATGGACAACTCATCAGAACCGTCACCATATTTGTCTGGAAAAATTAGGCCAATATAGAAAAACTCAACCTCATCTCTCACTATGATTTGCTATATTTATCTGGTAGGCAAATGTTCTTTGGATTAAAGCTGCTTCACAAATAGAAGATTTATCTTAAATGCCATTTCAGAGAAGGCAATTTTTAACATTCCCTTCATGTTTCAGAGAAATAAAAATGATTCCCAATTCTTGTAAAATGCATTTTAACTCTTTAACATGTCTTTGCATTGATTACATCATTACAGCCTCAAAATAACATAAGAGGTAGCTAGGGAATGGAAAAAGAAGATAATGTATTTACTGAGTGACTACTGTATACTAAGTAACATATATTTTATGTCATTTCATCCTCACTCCAACCTTTTGATTTAATACCTTTAATTTATATTTATATATGAAGAACAAAAGAGATTAAGTGTCTGTTCTAGGTCAGTAAGATCTGGATATAGCTTTTGGGTCACCTGACAACCAAGTCTATGAAACTTTGCTCAAACTGTTGTGGCACTTCTTAATCAACGTAAAAGAAAAATAAGGTCTTGTGCTAAAGAGTAAAGATACGAATCTCTATCTTTTTCTATACTTCCATTTTAAGAATGACTTTGAGTGGATATTCATGGGAACCAGTTTCTGTATCATCAATAGGACAAGCAGTGGACTGAGAAAATAAAGAGACAGTCTGAGTGATAATGATAATAGAAGGGTAGGCATTACACGGAGGGTACTGGAACTTCCATTAAACAGGGTGAGGTAAGGACAAAGCTAGTCAGGCCATGTGGGCTTTTGCTAAGACATCCAAAGTGAAAGAAGACTCCAGAACTGTATTTATAAACGTCCCTGCTTAGTGATCATGGGCAAGTCACTTAGTCTTTCTAGATGTAATTTCCATGTCTACAAAATCTTCAAATTAACTCACTAATTTGCAGTCTGAAGTATAGGAGGAGTTGAGACAGTTAGGAGGCCTAGTAACTGAGAAGTGTGGGTGGGCACGAGAAATGACAAGAATGTGAAATCTCTGAATCTATCCCACCTTTCCTCTTGGAGCCTATTTCTTCCCATATCATATTCTTTTTCTTCTTTATTCTAAGTGTCCATCCTGTTCCTCATTCTTGTTAATCTCAATCATGGATTATAGTTGTACAACCCAACCCACCATGACAATTGCTGAGAAGACCCCAGAGACTGGAACATCTAGGAGGTTTATGAAATAATAGCTAAATTATTTATCTAAGTGAGTTTCAGGTACAAACTTTCCTAATGATATCTGGGTTTTATCAGTGTACTCCTAGTAAACAATAACACTAGAGTTGAAAGGATTTTTCTGATTCTTGCTCCCTTCTTTGTGACCTCCTTCTTCATCACCAATTCCCTAAGGGAAGACTAAGTATTTGGCTCTCTGTTGTAATACCTGAGAAACCCAGAGATGTAATGAGATATAGATTTTAAATATCATATTTACCTTTTAATCCAAAGTCACTGGATAAATGCCTAGAAATTACAAAAACTGAGAAAAGCCTTCACAAAAGATTTGCTACAAGCAGAAGATTAAGTATGCAAGTAAGTATGTATCTCCATGGTATACCAAAACCTAGAAAGCCCCCCTCTACCAAATAACTTGATGTAGGTTGAGAAGTCATTCCACACACGCGCACACACACACACACACACATACACACAAGCACACACTTATACATGCACACCCTATGTTGATGTACAACATCCAAACATCCAGACTCATTCCAGTTCTGTGACTAGCCTTCTCTGACGTTAGGCAAATCATATCATTTTTCCCCAGTATCAATTTCCCTATCTATAAAATGAAGATATTGAAATAAATTATTTCTGAAGTAATCGGTAGCACCTCAAGTCTAAAAATAACTTACTCTTTGTTACTCAACCCGATATTATTTCCAAGTGAAAATCAGCAGTTGCTTTCTTCTCCAGTACTAAGCAAATGACCTTTGTTATTTATTAAGTGAAAGAAGAGTTGTATAAAATATATAAATTTGGGATTGTGTGTGTGTTTTAATTATCCATAAGATTCTTAAGTTAACTGAAGGTATATAAAGTACCTTAAACTCAGAGGTTTCCCAGGTCATAGGATTTGAAGATGGAACAAAGTAGATACTCAAGCCTCAAGAACAGTTCTTTACATAGAAGTTCCAATTCTAGGTACCCAAGGCTTGAACTCTTAGGCTTCTATATTTATATGTTCTTTTTTTTTTTTGAATTTTTGAATTTTATTTTTTTTTGTACAGAAAGTTCTTATTAGTTACCCATTTTATACATATTAGTGTATATATGTCAATCCCAATCTCCAAATTCATCCCACTACCACCACCACCCTCCCCGCCACTTTTACCTTTTGGTGTCCATGTGTTTGTTCTCTACATCTGTGCCTCTATTTCTGCCTTGCAAACTGGTTCATCTGTACCATTTTTCTAGGTTCCACATATATGCGTTAATATATGATATTTGTTTTTCTCTTTCTGACTTATTTCACTCTGTATGAGTCTCTAGATCCATCCACATCTCTACAAATGACCCAATTTCATTCTTTTTTATGGCTGAGTAATATTCCATTGTATATATGTACCACATCTTCTTTATCCATTCATCTGTCAATGGGCATTTAGGTTGCTTCATGACCTGGCGATTGTAAATAGTGCTGCAATGAACATTGGGGTGCATGTGTCTTTTGGAATTATGATTTTCTCTGGGTATATGCCCAGTAGTGGGATTGCTGGGTCATATATCTGTTCTTAAAGAGCATCTCCCAGGGAGTGTAGCACTACAGGTGTCAGACTTGATTCTGGAAAAAGAATACACAGTAAATTCCAATCTGAAGTGTGTACTTGAAAAAAATATATGTCTTTGCTGTTGTTTCTTTATATATAATTTTACATATACATTTTATAGGCACCCTATAAGTGTTCAGTTAATTTTGTTTTTATATTTGTTAACACTCCTATTTAAGGCCCAATGAAGGGACCTCAGTGACCTCTTCAATAATACAACTATGATGTGGGATTTGAGTTTCCTTTTTGCTCTATAAGAAGACACTAGTGATAAAGTGCAGGAGAAAACATAGTTTTCCCCCTATTCCTTCTCTGGTCCAGCTGTGTGTTTTTCACATGAGAAGAGGGAGAAATCTCTCCTTATCCTAATACAACTCACGTCTTCATGGTGGGACCTCAGGGGTGTTAAAAACTGTAACTTTTTCTGTTCAAAGTATTTCTAGTACTTGAATTATCTCCATTTAAAACAATGTTCTAAGCAAATTTTGCAATAATTGGATAATTTTATATACTTCCTAGGGGACTACCTAAAGATCTGTGATTCATTTCAATGTACTGGGTTGGCCAAAAAGTTTGTTCAGATTTTTCCATTAGCTGTTACGGAAAAACCTGAACGAACTTTTTGGCCAACCCAATAGAAACTCTGTTATGTTTGTTTGTTAAAAAGTCATATTGCCTTATAATTACATATTGTTTACTGCTGGTAAAAGAGAAAAAATGTCTGATTCTTAATTATTATGACAATACAGGAAATGAGCTTTATGAGAATGTGTGTATTAAGGAGGAAACCAAGAAAAATACAGCAGCTGGAACAACTGAGTTCAAGCACTTGTTTTGCGACTAATGAATTAGTTGCCATTCACCAAGTCATTCAGTCTTTCCAGGACATTGTTTCCTCATCCATAAAAGGAAGGGAATTTTGGAATTCTAAGTTCAGTTCAGACACGCTAAAATTCTTCTTCTTGTCCACTGGCTTATTAACGTAACAAGTTAGTCTTCTGGACAATTTCAAAGGCAAAAAGAAGTAGATTGAAAGATTCTTTCCGACATAAGAGAAATAATAAAACTGTACATAGGACACTACAAAATGATATCAAAGGAGAGAGAGGCAATTTATTCACTCTGGGAATAGAGCAAGATAACATGTGAAGTGATATGCAGCAGAGGGATGGCAATGGCTGTTAAAACTAAGCAACAGGATTTGGAATGGAGAGTAGGTAGCACTCTGGGACAAATGACACTGTAGAGGGAAATAGTCAAAGTATATAAGGTTTAGAGATAGGGATCTGAGGACCTTGGACAGAGGGACCAAATATGCAAAAGTGTATGTTATAGAAGAGGGTGTTTCTGCATTTATCAAAAAATGGACTTCAAAGCCTCATTTTTCCCTTTTCCCCACCCACATTCAGCTTTGAGTTTCTAACATTCTCTGTTAATGAAGTATAATTCCTGAGGTCACTGACATCTTAAGTCTTAAGAACTTAATCATAATGTCTCTCCAGCCTTCACAAAACTCACTTGGATTCAAGAGTTACTTTCTCAGGAGGCTGGTCAATGGGTCAAAGTGGAAAAATCCATAAATTGAGATATTTTTCCCCCTTTAAAGACCCATTTAACTATGGTGGCTCCCTAAAAGCAGAAATTCTGAGCTCTGGTGGAATCTCTGAGAAGTAACTTGTCCACTACCTTCCTTGGTTTTCCAAATTGCTTATAACTTCCAAACAAGGTTTAATAGCTGAATCCCAACTGTTCTTAATGGAGAGTGATTCCAACAGCAATGCTGTAGAAGAAATCAAGCATAGACAGTGTTCTAAAATGCAGGGGTTTGAGTGGAGTTTTAATTCACATCTGGCAGTAGGGAGCCCTGTGCTCACAATTAAGCCCAAATTTAACTCTAGGTTTCCTCCCAATCATTTTATCTCCACTACCTGCAACTTTTTAAATGAAGGCCTAACCCACTCTATAAGGAAACTTTCCACTCGTACATATTAGAAAGAAAAATGACAACATAATGATTTAGATACAGAGGAGGCACTTTTAAAGCTTTGTGCTGTTAGGCTAACAAGCTATCATCATCAGTTATAGTGCTGATAACTGAAGCATGGTCTAATGGATAATAAATAGAATGAGGCAAGCAGAAGCCTTTGTTCCATTGCAACTGTTAAGCTCTTTCCTACAAGTTGAAACATTTCAGCCCCCATTTCCAAAGTTTGGTTATTAAGAGAATTAGTTCCCTTCTATCTTCACAGAAGACATATATTGAATAAGTAGATATTTTAAAGGTGTATCAAAAATGTAAACTATGCCTTTATTTTTAAAGTTACTGTAGGATAATGCATTCTAACCTGAAGAACTCACGAATTTTTACAATCACCTTTTTAGAGGCTTAAAATATTCCTTCCTGTCAGGAAGATGGAAACGAAGTATATCTCATGTTCTTAGGTGATGTGACTAAGTGCAGTTTGGTTTTATTGTTGTTTAGGCAAGCTCTATCTATACTCTGGTCTAAAAATTCACAATCAGTAGGGCACCAATTCCAGAAGAAAAAGTAAGAATTTAAAAGAAGGAAAAGATAAGCAGCAACTCCAAATCTTCCATAAAATCACACCATTTCAAGAGATGGATCCCTCTTACAAACTTTCTGGGTAGTAATCAAAAGTAATGTTGTTTTCTAGTAATTCCTACCTGTAGTAATTTCTACCTATATCATACAGTTGAAAAAAATGGAGACTACAGAGTTATAACATTACAGTAATTGAGCTGCCCAAACCCAGACCTGTTGGACCAGAGCAAATATTTGTTTCCTCAGCCCTTCCAAATGGAGGGTACACCTCTAAAGTACCACATCTCATTCGTCCAAACATCCCAATTTAGGATAATAGCCCTATGCTCATGCAGATCACAATCATTTACGTTGAAAACTACATCTAGGAATAAATCCTACTCAGCCTCTCCAGATATGGATGAAATGTGCCTAGCTTAGATTAATCTACCTCTCTGTTCTAGAACTTGAGTCATTAAGATCACATCTATCACTGCACCCCAAGCCTAGGTCTAGCTCAAGCTCCCCTTGACAAATAATGGATGGTTTAATAAATAGGGAAACAACAAGACTAGGGAGAGTATTCATTCTTTCCAGAAAATCATTGAATTGGACCGAACTCCTTAAAACTCCATTGGGGGACAGCTAACTTTACTCCTTCTTCATATGCTTATGTTCCTTCACTCTTTCACTCAACAAATGTTTGTTAAGAACCTACTTTGTGTTAGACACCATGTTAGGCTTTAGTGGTATAACATTGGGAAAGACAGTTTCTTCATTTAGGGAGTTCATCATCCAGTTTGGCAGAATGATGAGTACATATGTCAATTGCAATTCAGTGTAATAAGTGCTATGTCAGGTCAAAGACACGGTGCTGGGGTAGAAAAGAGGTCAAGAAAGGCCTTCTGAAAAATCCTCCTAAGTTGTCTTGAAGGGTAAGTAGTCATCATCTAAAAATGAAGGTAAAGAATGTTGCTGGAGTTCCAAAAGTAGTTCAATTTATCTGTAGCATAAGATGAAGAGTAGAGAATGATGAGATAGAGGTACACAGGATATATCTTTCAAAAGAGCACTGGGATCTATTCAAGGCATAGCACAAAGCTCTCAAAGTCTGCATGATGAAGAAAAAGACAAGACCTCAATTTTTCTTTCAGCTTTATTGAGGTATAATTGAGAAACAAAACTGTAACCTATTTAAAGTGTATGATGTGATGATTTGATATATGTATACATTATAAAATGATTTCCACCAAGTTAACACACCTGTCACCTCATATATTTACCTTTTTTGTGTGTGTGTGAGAATGCTTAAGTTCTACTCCCTCAGCAAATTTCAATTATACAATACAGTATTATCGACTATAGTCACCACGTTATACATGAGCTCTTCAGAACTTATCCATCATATAACTGAAAATTTGTACCCTTATACAAGCCTTTCCCTATTTCCCCCACAATTCAGTCCTGGGCAACCACCATTCTACTCTCTGTTTCTATGAGTTTGACTGTTTTGTTTTTTTGTTTTTTTTTGCAGTACGCGGGGCTCTCACCGCTGTGGCCTCTCCCGTTGCGGAGCACAGGCTCCAGACACGCAGGCTCAGCGGCCATGGCTCACTGGCCCAGCCTCTCCGCGGCATGGGGGATCTTCCCGGACCAGGGCATGAACCCGTGTCCCCTGCATCGGCAGGCGGACTCTCAACCACTGCGCCACCAGGGAAGCCCTCCCTCCTTTTTTAAGGCTGAATAATATTTCATTATATCACATTTTCTTTATCCATTTATCTATTGATGGACACTTAGGTTGTTTCCATGTCTTGTATATCGTGCTGCAATGAACATGGGCTGCAGATATCTTTTTGAGATAGTGACTTTTTTTCCTTGGGATATATACCCAGAAGTGGGATTGCTTAACCATATGGTAGCTCTATTTTTAATTTCTTGAGGAACTTCCATGTTGTTTTCCATAGTGGTTGAACCAGTTTACATTCCAACCAACAGTGCACATGGGTTCCTTTTTCTCTACATCCTTGCCAGCAATTGTTAACTCCTGTCATTTAAAAAAAATAAAGATACATACAACAATATATTAGTTTCAGGGATGTAATATAATGATTTGATGTCTGTATATATTGTGAAATGATCAACACATAAGTCTAGTTAACATTCAGAACCACGCATGGTTGCAATCTTTTCTCCTGTGTTGAGAACTTTTAGGATCTACTCTCCTAGCAACTTTCAAATATATAGTACAGGATTATTAACTATAGTCACTATAATAACTATATGTATTTATGAGCTCGAGGTTTTTTTCTTTGTTGTTCTTTTTTAATTTTGGATTCCACATATAAGTGAGATTATATGGTATTTGTCTTTCTTTGTATGACGTTTCACTTAGCATAATGCCCTCAAAGTCCATCCATGTTGCAAATGGCAGGATTTCCTTCTTTTTATGGCATAATTATGTTCCACTGCATATATACACCACATCTTCTTTATCCATTCATTTGTCAATGGACACTTAGGTCATGTCTTGGCCATTGTAAATAATGCTTCAACGTGCTTATATACTTTTAAATTAAATTACTGGTTTTATTTCTTTTGGTGAATACCCAGAAGTGGAATTACTGGATCATATAGTAGTTCTATTTTAATTTTTTGAGGAACCTCCATACTGTTTTCCATAGTGGCTGCACCAGTTTACATTCCCACCTACAGTGCATGAGGGTTCCCTTTTCTCCACATCATTGCCCACACTTGTTATTTCTTGTCTTTTTGATCATAAATATCCTAACAATTGTGAGATGGTATTTCATTGTGGTGTTGATTTGCATTTCCCTTGTGATTAGTAACACTAACACTGAGCATCTTTTCATGTGTCTCTTGGCATTCTGTATGTCTTCTTTGGAAAAACGTCTATTCAGGTCCTCTGCCTGTTTTTTAATTGGGTTACTTGGTTGTTCTTTTCTTTCTTTTTTTTTTTACTGAGTTGTATGAGTTCCTTTTATAGTTTGGATATTAGTTCTTTATCAGATATATGGTTTGCAAATGTCTTCTTCCATTCCACAGTTGCCTTTTCATTTTGTCAATGGTTTCCTCTGATATGCAGAAGGCTTTCAGTCAGATGTAGTCATGTTTGTTTATTTTTATTTTTGTTGCCTTTGCTTTTGGTATCAAATCCAAAGAAACATTGCAAAGACCAATCCCAAGGAGTTTACCTGCTATGTTTTCTTCCAGTAGTTATATGGCTTCAGATCTTCCACTCAAGTCTTTAATCCAGTTTGACTTGGTTTTTGTGTAAGGTTTAAGATCAGGGTCTGGTTTCATTCTTTTGCATGTGGAATTCCAGTTCTCCCTGTACCATTTATTGAAGAGACTATTTTTCCACATGTTATATTCTTGGCTCCTTTGTCAAAAACTAATTAACCATATATGCATGAGTTTATTTCCTGGCTCTCTATTGTGTTCCATTGATCTATGTTTCTGTTTTTATGCCAACAGCATACTGTTTTATTTACTATAGCTTTGAAATATAATTTGAAGTCAGGAAATGTGATACCTCCAGTTTTGTTCTTTCTCAAGATTTCTTTGGCTATTATGGATCTTTTGTGGTTTGGTACAACTTTTAAGAATGGTTTTCTATTTCTGTGAAATTGAATGTTGACTGAATGTTGATAGAGATTGCATTGAATATGTAGATCACTTTGAGTGGTAGGGACATTTTAATAATATAAATTCTTCCAATTTATAAACACAGGATATCGTTACATTTATTTGTGCTTTTAATTTCTTCCATTAATGTTCTATCTTTTCAGTGTAGAGCTCTTTCACCTTGGTTAAATTAATCCTAAGTATTCTATTCTTTTTGATGCTATTGAAATGGGATTGTTTTCTTAATTTCTCTTTCCAGCAGTTTGTTGTTAGTGTATAGAAATACAATGAGATATCCCTCACACTTGTCAGAACAGATTTTATTAAAAAGACAAGAAATAACAAGTGTTGTCATGGATGTGGAGAAAAGGGAACTCTCGTACACTGTTGGTGGGATGTAAATTGGCATAGTCACTATGGAAAATAGTATGAAGGTCCCACAAAAAATTAAAACTAGAAATACCATATGATCCAGAAATTCCACTCCTAGGTATTTATCTGAAGAAAATGAAAACTCTAATTAGAAAAGATATATGCACCCCTATATTCATTGCAGCATTATTTATAATAGCCAAGATATGTAAGCAACTTAAGTACCCATAGATAAATGAATGGATAAATAAGATGTGGTATATACATACAATAGAATATTACTCAGCCATAAAAAATAATTAAATCTTGGCATTTGCTACAACATGGATGAACCTAGAGGATATTATGCTAAGTGAAATAAGTCCAACAGAGAAAGAAAAATACTGTATGACTTCACTTGTATGTGGAATCTAAAAAACAAAGCAAATGAACAAACTACAAAACAGAAACAGGGTTTTAGATACAGAGAACAAACAGGTGGGTTCCAGAAGGGTGGGATGTGGCGGGGGATGAGAGAAATAGGTGAGGGAGATTAAGAGGTACAAACTTCCAGTTACAAAATAAATGTCATGGGTATTAAATGTGCAGAGTGGGACATACTGTCAATAATAATCTAATATCTTTGTATGGTGACAGATGATTTAAAAATAAGAAATGCAAGTGATTTTTGTATATTGATTCTGTACCCAGAAACTTTATTGAATTCATTTTATTAGTACAAGCAATTTTTTGATGGAGTCTTTAAGGGTTTCTATGTATAAAATCATGTAATTTGCAAACAGAAAATTTTACTTCTTCCTTTCCAATCTGGATGTCCTTTAATTATTTTTCTTACCTAATTACTCTGGCTAGGTCTTCTATTACAATGTTAAATAAAACTGGTGGAGAAACCTTAAAGATTGCGGAGGAGTAAGATATGGAGATCACCTTCCTCCCACAAATACATCAGAAATACATCTACATGTGGAATAACTCCAACAGAACACCAACTGAACACTGGAAGAAGACCTCAAACTTCCCAAAAGATATAGATTTTTTTTTTTCCTTTTTCTCTTTTTGTGAGTGTGTATGTGTATGCTTCTTTGTGTGATTTTGTCAGTATAGCTTTGCTTTTAACATTAGTCCTAGGGTTCTCTCTGTCCTTTTTTTTTTTTTTTTTTTTAAATATAGTTTTTAGTGCTTGCTATCATTGGTGGATTTGTTTTTTGGTTTGGTTGCTCTCTTCTTTCTTTTTTTTTTTTTATAACTTAAAAAATTTGTTCTATTTCTAATAATGTTTTTAGTTTTTATTTTAATAACTTTATTTTATTTTATTCTTTCTTTCTTTCTTTTTTTCTCCCTTTTCTTCTGAGCCATGTGGCTGACAGGGTCTTGGTGCTCCAGCCGGGTGTCAAGCCTCTGCCTCTGAGGTGCAAGAGCCGAGTTCAGGATATTGGTCCAGCAGAGACCCCCACGGCTCCACGTAATGACAAACAGTGAAAGCTCTCCCGGAGGTCTCCATCTCAATGCTAAGATCACCCAGATCCACTCACCGACCAGCAAGCTACAGTGCTGGATACCCAATGCCAAACAACTAGCAAGACAGGAACACAAACCCACCCATTAGCACAGAGGCTGCCTAAAATGATAATAAGTTCACAGACACCCCAAAACACAACACCAGACGCGGTCCTGCCCATAAGAAAGACAAGATCCAGCCTCATCTACCAGACAACAGGCACCAGTCCCATCCACCAGGAAGCCGACACAACCCACTGAACCAAACTTACTCACCGGGGGCAGACACCAAAAACAATGGGAACTATGAACATGCAGCCTGCAAAAAGGAGACCCCAAACACAGAAAGCTAAGAAAAATGAGAAGACAGAGAAACACACAGCAGATGAAGGAGCAAGGTAAAAACCCACCAAACGAAACAAATGAAGAGGAAAAAGGCTGTATACCTGACAAAGAATTCAGAGAAATAATGGTAAAGATGATGCAAAATCTTCGAAATAAAATGGAAAAAATAAAAGAACATTTAACAAGGACCTAGAAGAACTAAAGAGCAAACAAACAATGATGAACACCACAATAAATGAAATTAAAAATTCTCTAGAAGGAATCAAGCAGAATAACTGAGGCAGAAGAACAGATAAGTGACCAGGAAGATTAAATAGTGGAAATAACTATTGCAGAGCAGAATAAAGTAAAAAGAATGAAAACAATTGAGAGCATTCTAAGAGACCTCTAGGACAATATTAAATGCATGAACATTCAAATTATAGGGGTCCCAGAAGAAGAAGAGAAAAAGAAAGGGACTCAGAAAATACTGGAGAGATTATACTTGAAAATTTCCCTAATATGGAAAAGGAAATAGTCAATCAAGTCCAGGAAGCAGAGAGAGTCCCATACAAGATAAATCCAAGGAGGACCACTCCAACACACATATTAATCAAAGTATCAAAAATAAAATACAATGAAAAAATACTAAAAGCAGCAAGGGAAAAACAACAAACAACATACAAGGGAATCCCCATAAGGATAACAGCTGACCTTTCAGCAGAGACTCTGCAAGCTAGAAGGGAGTGGACGGATATATTTAAAGTGATGAAAGGGAAAAACCTACAACCAAGATTACTCTACCTAGCAGGGATCTCATTCAGATTCGACAGAGTAATTGAAACCTTTACAGACAACCCAAAGCTAAGAGAGTTCAGCACCACAAAACCAGCTTTACAACAAATGCTAAAGTAACTTCTCTAGGCAGGAAACACAAGAGAAGGAAAAGACCTGCAATAAAAAACCCAAAACAATTAAGAAAATGAGAATATGAACATACATATCAATAACTACCTTAAATGTAAATGTATTAAGTGCTCCAACCAAAAGACATAGACTGGCTGGATAGATACAAAAAAAAAAAAAGACCTGTATATATGCTGTCTACAAGAGACCCACTTCAGACCTAGGGACACATACAGATGGAAAGTGAGGGGATGGAAAAAAATATTCCATGCAAATGGAAATCAAAAGAAAGCTGGAGTAGCAATTCTCATATCAGACAAAATAGACTTTAAAATAAACACTATTAAAAGAGACAAAGAAGGACACTACATAATGATGAAGTGATCAATCCAAGAAGAAGATATAACAATTGTAAATATTTATGCACCCAACATAGGAGCACCTCAATACATAAGGCAAGTGCTAACAGCCACAAAAGGGGAAATCGACAGTAACACAATCATAGTAGGGGACTTTAACACCCCACTTTCACCAATGGACAGATCATCCAAAATGAAAATAAATAAGGAAACACAAACTTTAAATGATACATTAAAGAAGATGGATGTAACTGATATTTATAGGACATTCAATCCAAAAACAACAGAATACACTTTCTTCTCAAGTGCTCATGGAACATTCTCCAGAACAGATCATATCTTGGGTCACAAATCAAGCCTTGATAAATGTAAGAAAACTGAAATCATACAAAGTATCTTTTCCAACCACAACGCTATGAGACTAGATATCAATTACAGGAAAAAATCTGTAAAAAATACAAACACATGGAGGCTAAACAATACACTACTAAGTAAAGCAGAGATCACTGAAGAAATCAAAGAGGAAATCAAAAAATACCTGGAAACAAATGACAATGAAAACACGACAACCCAAAATCTATGGGATGCAACAAAAGCAGTTCTAAGAGGAAAGTTTATAGTAATACAATCTAACTCAAGAAACAAGAAACATCTCAAATAAACAACCTAACCTTACACCTAAAGCAATTAGAGAAAGAACACAAGAAAAACACCAAAGTTAGCAGAGGCAATATCATAAAGATCAGATCGGAAATAAATGAAAAAAATGAAGGAAACAATAGCAAAGATCAGTAAAACTAAAAGCTGGTTCTTTGAGAAGATAAACAAAATTGATAAACCATTAGCCAGACTCATCAAGAAAAACAGGGGCTTCCCTGGTGGCGCAGTGGTTGAGAGTCCGCCTGCCAATGCAGGGGACGTGGGTTCGTGCCCCGGTCCAGGAAGATCCCACATGCTGCGGAATGGCTGGGCCCGTGAGCCATGGCCGCTGAGCCTGCGCGTCCGGAGCCTGTGCTCCGCAACGGGAGAGGCCAAAACAGTGAGAGGCCCGCGTACCGCAAAAAAAAAAAAAAAAAAAAAAAAAAAGAAAAACAGGGAGAAGACTCAAATCAACAGAATTAGAAATGAAAAGAAGTAAAAACTGACACTGAAGAAATACAAAGGATCATGAGAGATTACTACAAGTAACTCTATGCCAATAAAAAGGACAGCCTGGATGAAATGGACAAATTCTTAGAAAAGCACAACCTTCCGAGATTGAACCAGGAAGAAATCAAAAATATAAACAGACCAATCACAAGCACTGAATTTGAGTCTGTGATTAAAAATCTTCCAACAAACAAAATCCCAGGACCAGATGGCTTCACAGGTGAATTCTATCAAATGTTTAGAGAAGAGCTAACACCTATCCTTCTCAAACTCCTCTAAATATAGCAGATGGAGGAACACTCCCAAATTCATTCTACGAGGCCACCATCACCCTGATACCAAAGCCAGACAAAGATGTCACAAAGAAAGAAAACTACAGGCCAATATCACTGATGAACATAAATGAAAAAATCCTCAAAAAAATACTAGCAAACAGAATCCAACAACACATTAAAAAGATCATACACCATGATCAACTGGGGTTTATCCCAGGAATACAAGAATTTTTCAATATACACAAATCAATCAATGTAATACACCATATTCACAAATTAAAGAATAAAAACCATATGATCATCTCAATAGATGCAGAAAAAGCTTCTGACAAAATTCAACAACCACTTATGGTAAAATCTCTCCAGAAAGTAGGCACAGAGGCAACTTACCTCAACATAATAAAGGCCATATATGACAGACCCACAGCCAACATCATTCTCAATGGTGAAAAACTGAAATCATTTCTTCTAAGATCAGGAATAAGACAAGGTTGTCCACTCTCACCACTATTATTCAACATAGTTTTGGAAGTTTTAGCCACAGCGTTCAGAGAAGAAAAAGAAATAAAAGGAATCCAAATTGAACAAGAAGAAGTAAAGCTGTCACTGTTTGCAGATGACATGATACTATACATAGAGAATCCTAAAGATGCTACCGGAAAACTACTAGAGCTAATCAATGAATATGGTAAAGTAGCAGGATACAAAATTAATGCACAGAAATCTCTTGCATTCCTATACACTAATGATGAAAAATCTGAAAGAGAAATTAAGGAGACACTTCCATTTACCACTGCAACAAAAAGAATAAAATACCTAGGAATATACCTACCTAAGGAGAAAAAAGACCTGTATGCAGAAAACTATAAGACACTGGAGAGATATACCATGTTCTTGGATTGGAAGAATAAACATTGTGAAAATGACTATACTACCAAAAGCAATCTACAGACTCAATGTAATCCCTATCAAACTACCAATGGCATTTTTCACAGAACTAGAACAAAAAATTTCACAATTTGTATGGAAACACAAAAGACTCTGAATAGCCAAAGCAATCTTGAGAAAGAAAAACAGAGCTGGATGAAGCAGGGTCCCTGACTTCAGACTATACTACAAAGCTACAGTAATCAAGACAGTATGGTACTGGCACAAAAACAGAAATATAGATCAATGGAACAGCATAGAAAGCCCTGAGATGAACCCACACACATATGGTCACCTTATCTTTGACAAAGGAGGCAAGAATATACAATTGAGAAAAGACAGCCTCTTGAGTAAGTGGTGCTGGGAAAACTGGACAGCTACATGTAAAAGAATGAAATTAGAACACTCCCTAACACCATACACAAAAATAAACTCAAAATGGATTAAAGACCTAAATGTAAGGCCAGGCACTATAAAAGTCTTAGAGGAAAACACAGGCAGAACACTGTATGATGTAAATCACAGCAAGATCCTTTTTACCCACCTCTTTGATAAATGGAAATAAAAACAAAAATAAAGAAATGGGACCTAATGAAACTTAAAAGCTTTTGCACAGCAAAGTAAAACTTAAACAAGATGAAAAGACAACCCTCAGAATGGGAGAAAATATTTGCAAATGAAGCAACTGACATATGACCCAGCATATGTTTCCTTGCATCATAGGAATAAATTCTAATTAATCATGATTTATGATCATTTTAATATACTTTCATTTGGTAATATTTTGTTGAGAATTTTTCTTCTTTGTTCATCTGAGGTACTGGTTTGTAATCTTCTTTCCTTGTTGTGTCCTTGTCTGGATTTGGTATCAGGTTAATGCTGGCTTTGTAAAGTGAGTTTGGAAGTGTTTCCTACTCTTTTAGAGTTTGGAAGAGTTTGAGAAGAATTGGTATTTCTTTTTCTTGAAATGTTTGGTAGAAATCACCAGTGAAGCCATCTAGTCCTCAGCTTTTGTTTGTTGGGAGATTTTTGGCTACTGCTTCAATCTCCTAATGTGTAGAAGTCACTCAGGTATTTGTTTTTATTTGTTTGTTTGTTTCTTTGTTTTTTCTCTCAGAGGAAATTGCTCCTGTGTGTACCTATACCTTTGGTGTGTCCAAGGGATGAGGGAAGTTGGGAGCCTCCAATGTTGCCATTTTGGTCCCTCCTCACTCCATTCTCTACATGGCCTCAATTCTTTAGGATCATGTAGAAAAATGTTAAGTTTGAGTCAGCTATAAAGACAGTTATACATTTTACTGAATGTCAGTTGCACAACAGAGAATTAAGGCAAAACATGTTCACTGAAGTACAAACTTCAATTCCTATTATGCTGTGTTGAAAATGAAGTATGAAAAATAACATTTCCTTAAGCAACTGAGCAATAATATTTCCATTTCACAGATGAAGAAATTAAAAGATAAATATCAACTACATTAGTTTCTATCTTAGTATATATGGTAAAACCAGAATTAAGATTTATTCACACAAGATAAGCATATCTAGACAACAAATTATATGGCATAATGGTTACTTGCAATGCACTCAGAAAGAGCTAGTTTCTTGCTCTAATTTGACTGATGATATTTAGGTGAATGACTACCCATTCTTTACGTGAGGATTAAGATCACTTTTATTTCTAATCTTCTTGAATATTTAAATATTATACTTTCAAATATGAATAACTTTACTTATTTCCTACTAGTTTTAGAAAAGTATGAATGGTAGAATAATCTTACTTTGTTTAATTGAAATTAAGCCAACTTGGTGTATAGTCAGCCTGAGATCTTTCTACCTGAACTTTAAGATTTTGAATTGTTCCATAGTACTGAAAGTGTATTGATGCTTCTAGACAAATGTCTATTACCCTCTATAGTGGAGCTTCTCCCTGTTTCCCATGTTTAGTTTCCATTTGCTTTCACCTCAGTGTTCACCTGTGGGTACTCTGTGTCTAAATAGAGGGTGTTCAAAAACCTGCATGCAAATCTTCTAGACTCTCAACAGACATCAGCTGGTCTGGGTAAACTTCACATGAATCTTACTTAAATCACTGCTCAACTGAAGAAGTTTTTTAATCTGGGTTTCTACCATAGTCACAGATTTGTTTAAATTTATTATACAAATTTTTGGACTTGGGTACTAATGTTTATTGAGCAGTTACTATAGGCTTGTTCACCTTTCTAAGTATTTTACATATCAACCCATTTGATTTTTATAGTAACTCTATAATTGCTTTTGTTAACTTCCTATTATATGTATAAGAAATGAAGAGGACAATTGGGGTTTAGAAGGACTAGGTAACTTGCCCAAAACTGTACAGCTAGTAAACTACAGGGTCAGAATTCAAAACTAAATAGTCTGATTCCACCAACTTCAAGCTAAAACACTGTACACATTGTCTCTCTGGGATGAAGTTACAACAGTTCCAGTCTTCAGTTTCCTGATGCTGAGGATACTTCACACTTTGTGATTTTATGTTTACAAAGCATTATCATTATTTATCTTATCTGGAACTGACATAAACCATCTGAGGTTATCTGGACAAGTATTCAGATCTACATTTCAGAGAAATAACTGGCTCTCAGAGGGGATGACTTAGCTAAGGTCTGGAGAGCCAGGACCACACCCTAGATCAACTGACTCATTATTAGTTCTAAAAGGAACTCCTCTCCCTACTATACAGCATATTTTTATTACGTAAGTAAAATGAGAATAGAAGTACCTCCTAACAGCCATTCTAAATCATTCCTCTCAGCTTTTCAGGGCCTATGCCTTGCTTAAGTAGATGACTGAGGGACAGCACTGTGGTGTAGAGAAGTGCAACTCACAACTGGAACGAACTGTTGAGAATCAAGGAAAACAAATACTATCAATGGCAAATGTGGGCCCAAACTTGGGTTAATCTTACCATTTATGTCCTAAATGAGAAGTCATGCTTGTGAAATCAAGGGGTTGACACTAGAGCAAATCAGGATTTACAACAGCACAAACAAGAGGCAGAATTGTGTGCATTGAATATATTAAATGAACACTAACCAAACCTAAGTCACTCAAAGTCATACAATTGCAAATGCTTGTTTGAAAAAGAATCAGTAGGCTTGAACCACTCCAGGCAGGGTCTCCTATGTAGCCAATTAAGAATCATAATTCTGTTAGTGGAAACTGGTTCAGGTACCTGAATGAGGGAAAGTCCTAGAAGTATCTGAATATAGTATGGGAGGAAATGCCCAAAGCTAGCCATCAGGGAGACTTGGATTCCGATTTTTGCTTTAGGATTGATTTGGGATGGTCTCTTATGCAAGCCATTTAATCTCTCTAGGATTATTTGACCACCTGGAAAACATCTACCTGCCCTGCTTGCTTTGAGGGCTTAATGTGAGGGTCATGTGAGAAAGTGGGTGTGAAAGAAATTAAAAAGCAAAAATCTGAGCTATGCATGAATGAGGTTAAATGATCTGAGCAATAAAAGGAATTGTCTGTAGATGGGTAAACAGTATATTATATGTCTAGGGAGAAACATTTACTGACAGTATACAATGTACCAGGCATTGTGTTGGGCACTTCTCACAGTTCCCTCTGATACAGGGAATATCATATATCAGAGATACAGGAGGATGACTGGAAGATTCCATTATCATGATAGACATGGATGAGAAGCTTTCAAGGAGGGAAGAATTTGATGTTTGGGGCCTGAAGAGGTGACTTGAGACCTTTAAAAACATAATTTCTATGAGAGTTATATTGATATAGTATTCATATTTCAAGGCAGCTGAGGCTATCTGTTCATTCTCTAAGGAAACAAATTTGCTTCTGCCTTTCACAGTGAGAATCTATGTTCATCTACCTATAGAGCTCATCTTCTTTATTATAACAGGAGCCTTGTAAAAAGATCAGATGGATGGATCAGAATGAATTTGTGGCCATTCTCAGAAAAACCATCCCAAAGAACTTGTGTGGTGGAAAAAGGATATGTTACACCTAGCACATTTCCTTCCTTCTTCCTTCTCCTCCTCTTCCTCTTTTTCCTTGTCTCCTCCTTCTTCTCCATCATCGTCATCATCTGAAAGCTAGAAAACCCCCTCTGTCCTTGAACAAGTCAGTTAGCTTTCTTTCTGCAGTGTCCCCATATATAAAACAAGAGAGTTGGATTGGTATTCCTGATGTTTCTCAACACTAAATTTTCAGAATTGTCAAATAAATCATAATGTGCTCATTCTGTACAAGACAGAGGAAAAAGAAGGTAACATAGATCATAATCCCTGCCTGGGTTACTTTTCTCTTTCAGAAATTAGAGGATATCTAAAAAAGCAAGATTCAGAAATTAGAGGATATCTAAAAAAGCTAGCATTGACAACAAAAATTACTAGGAAAAATATCACTAGGAAACACTGAAATCTTATTATTATATATAATATTCAATAATATTTCTCTTTGAAAGGATAAATTGGGTTACTTGCCTCTTTCCGTTATCAGAACACCCTTTACACCCCTGCTCCTATGCCACCTACTTCATTTCCACTTTCCAAAATTCTATTCATGATTTAAAGCCCAAGCCTTAAATACCACATCCATCCAAAGGCCTTCTTCCCTCAAAGAAGAGAGGATCACACTGTCCTTTAAATTCCAGTTCTACTTCCTGATTTGCCTGTGTAACATCAAAGTCTGCAGGCACCTGAGATATATTCTATTTCTGGGGGTGGGGGGCAGTGGTGGCACTGATTTTGATGTCTGGTTCAACCACTGATTAGCTAGAAGACTTCCCTAAGCCTTCATTTCCTCTCTGGTAAAGAAGGTCTGATAATAATTCTGCACAGGGCTGTTGGGCGGATTAAACGAGGTTAACATGTGAATGTGCTTAACAGAGATTCAATGAATGTGTCTGAATCCTCCCTGGCAATCACTTTACTTAGCTTTCTACTCCCATCATTTGTGTATCTGTTTTAGCTTCTCTGTGAGAGAGTAAAATCTGAGGACAGGAAACTCTTCTCTCACTCATCTTGTGCATTTTCCTCCTCACCCCACCCCTATACCCCTACCCAGTACTTAGCACACATTCTCTTTGTTTATCTGTAAATTTTATTAAATTGGCATCAGTCTGTACAAATAATCTTGGAAGCCTTTTAAGAACGTTCAGTATCATACACGTCAACATTCACAAGGACAGTGTGGAAACCTCTCTTTGTCTTCTTCCCACTCCCAACCTAGCTCTTCTCTCCATGGCTTTTGGAGAGGAGGCTGCAGTTAGAATCATATCACCAGAAGAAAATCACCAATTTTCAAATGAAAATCCCTGTCGTTAAAAATGCAGCCTCCAGCACAATCCCTAAAGGAGAGAACGCGTTCCTGCAATGCACTTGGCCAATTTGTGAGCTCTGCCTTGGTGAGCACAGACTCTCCCCTGACCCTGGAAAGCAATCAGCAGGAGCCCTGAATTATGAAGCATGAAAGCTCACCACTGTGTTGTCTCTAGCTGATACACCACCTTTTGTCATTGAAGGTCACCCAGCTACGAGCCTTCCAGAGCAAGATTCAGTCACCTGTCTCTCCACATTGGGCTCCTCCCACCTAACCCTTTTCCCTTTCATTATGCAACTTCCTGAGGATTTGGCAGTTTTCCACTGTGTTCAACTTACCAGGCTATAAATACCTGACTGAGAAATACAAAATGTGTTTATAGGACTTTTGATGGCTCCTCATCTAAACCATAAATATGAAATACTTTCCCACATTTCTCAGAAAACACTCCATCTCTCAGATTCAACTGGCAACAATTTACCCAGCACCAGACAGCACCAAATTCTCAACTTTGAAGTTTTCAATCAAGTCTGTGCATGCAGTTGCATCGTGCTAACAAAAGTGGGATGTTATTAAGTCACATACCCTGAGTGGCCACGTCTTAATGATTGTTTCTAAACTGTAAGAAATTTGGTGGCATCTGCACATCATAACAGCTAAAGTAGTAGCGTCTGAGACTCTGATGTTCAAGACTTTCTGCAGCTGCAGCCACAGTCATGTCACTGCAGCCACAGTAAATGTAGGCAGTGCTGATTGTGGACAAGATCACAGATTTAGAAATTAGACATCTGTTCTGCTACCAACATGACGTGTCACTTGGGAAGTTAATTTTCTAAGCCTCAGTTTCCTCATAAAAATAAAATAGCAAGAAATAAGAAAACTACCTAACAGCATTATTCATGAAACTAAAGTGAGATAATGTATACACATCACTTAGCCTCGTAGTTGGCATTTATTAGACACTCAAGTAAAGATGCCAATAAAAAAAAACAAAAACTCTTCTATATTCATTATAAGATAGAAATATTAAGGCCAAAATGGTTACTGAGCCCTCAGAAATATTGTCTTATTCTGGTTGAGCTACCTGGACTTGGTGCAAAATTTGGAAAGCTTTTATTTCACCCCCAAGATTCTTGATACAATCTTTTTTTTTTCTTTCCTCCATCTACTAGGTACTGTGATCAATCCAGGATTAACTGGTGTCCTCTAGGAATGATGCTTTAGGCATCTAGGAATGATTGCATAGGATAATTATTTAGGTATCTGTCTCTTCTGCTGGAATGTAAGCTCTCAAGGACAGGGCCTATGTCGTTACTTTCTTTATCCTCCTCACCTGTTCCTGTTCAACAGAAGACCACGGACTAATTATTACTGTCAGTCCAGCTCCCAGCTAATACCTCTAGGGGACTGTTTTTTGTTTGTTTGTTTTTTCCTTTCTGGAGTGTTAGCTACCATTTATCTTATAGATAGAAGGGGCTGTTCAGGACTTTGGCATTGTTTTGTTTACATTCTCTGTCTCATTTAATCTTCACAACTCTCTATGAGGTAGACACTCCTGTTATTCTTATAGTACAGATGAGAGAACTGAGGCTTAGAGGGGTTAAACAAACTCACCAAAGGTCATACAGTATGTGACTAAGCCTGAATGCCAAAAAAGACCTTACTGAGTATAAAGCCCACTGACTAAATACCTTTTTACAACAGGTATTGACTGCTCTATTGAGGCTGAACAATCACCATGAATGGTTGTCGATATATTTTGTTATTATTGTATTTCAAGCTTTTCAGACCAACTAACTCCCCTTGAAAGTTGGATAGCTCAAAACTGTTTACATTTAACATTACAACCATCTCATATGACCAGAGATTCACAGAGTCAAATTTGATCCTCTTATTCTTAGAATTCAAGTCTCAGCATGCAATTTTACAGCATCAGTGTAACCTGCCCTGTATGGAGCCTCCTGGTACGTGACAGTACATTCTTCCAACCCCACACATCTTCACTGGCCAGAGGTTTCCAGAGGTGAAGACCCTATACCGAATGTTGGTATACTATTTCTCCATTATTCTGGGACTTCACTAAAAGAAGATATTGAAGTTTGGGACCTGGGTATGCCAGATTAGAAATGGAATAAACAAGTTTCACTAGATAGGAACATGACTCTAGTGAGGGGGTAAATGCCAGTTGTCAACTGGAATATTTTTAGGGGACCTCACTTCCTATAAAACTCCCTTCCAACTTTGAGACGCAAGAGCTCTCTAGAGATGGGTCTAAATTTTCTGTACTTTGTACTGCCAGAGGCCAGATTTGTATTAATGCTCAGATGAAAACACAGGAAGCAGGTTTAGCCTATTTTAGATAACCCAGAAATCATAGTCACTGGGGAAACCAGAATAATTTTAAAGACAGTCGAGTCATTTATCTTGTATTAATAGAAATTAAGAGGATCTTTTCTGGAATCTGTACTTGGAAGTCCACATTGCCTCCATAATAAAAATAAAACCTGCCCCCTCTGCCCCTCTTTACAGGCCCCAGGTCAGTGCACATCTTCTATCCTCAAATGAGCCTGGCTAACTGATTCTCTTAACATTGGGGGTGACTTTCTCAGATGGTTTCCTCCTAATCTTTTCGGCTGTTTCTAATCTTATTAGCAAGCTCTCATCACAGAACATTAATGTGGTTGTATCTGATTTCATTTTTT
The DNA here is from genome assembly GCF_039906515.1 of Pseudorca crassidens. Classification (NCBI taxonomy): domain Eukaryota; kingdom Metazoa; phylum Chordata; class Mammalia; order Artiodactyla; family Delphinidae; genus Pseudorca; species Pseudorca crassidens. The sequence continues at coordinate 34,623,627 of NC_090304.1, read as the reverse complement.
GCCAATACCCTACAAAATGCAGCAGCTTATTAGTGACTGTTATGTCATGTGGCTTTAGCAAAATTGAATGCTAATGAGATATGATTAGGTGGAAAATTATAGCACTAGGGTGCTTGCCTTCTATAACTGCAGCATAGGCTTTAGTTTGGAATGGGGGGGTACCAGATTTCTTTTACTTAATAGTGATCTCTAAGGCATAGATAGGTACTGTGTATTTACAATTATGCAGCAGATAATTAAGTGGCTTTCACTGGTGGACTGTTGAATAGCCTTGCAGATCACAGAGATGGTCAAGGAAAGCAGCAGGAAGATTAAACTTGCATTGTCTCTTCTGAAACCTCATTTAGACCCCACATCCACCCACAAAAGGAGCCAAAAGGGATGCAAGATCATAGCAATGATGGAATTCTTATCCAAAATAAACTTATTAAGTGAGACAGATTCTTTACTAACTAGTCAGGAGCCAAATGATTAAACAGCTTTTCTTGCCATTGAATTCCAAGCAGAAATCAATGTACATTATACATTTGCAGCGGCTGAGATTGCAAAAGACTCAAGGAAGATGTAAAGACTGTCATTTACTGAAATATTTCATCACTGCAATGGTCAGGAGATGAAGTGCAGTTTATCTATGGAATATAACTTATATCTTGTTCATTTTTGTATGTGTTAGAAGAGCCACTTGCATAAACTCCCCAACTGTAGTATTCCTGTTGTAAAATCATAACTGTCCAACTGAAAAGAATTGTTCCTACATTCAGAACATTTTTAAGAATGAGAAGCTGCTTTACGGGGACTTACATATCATCATTCAACTGTAGATGGTGCTACCCAGTGAGTTAGGCATGGTTTATGACAAATACCATGACTAGGGGTTGTTAAACGCAGTGCCATGTATTCCCTGGGACACCACATGGCACTAAAGGGGCAGAGAAGAGACTGTTGCTAAGCTTTTGCATAATTCAAGCAACTAACTTGTTCTTGTTCTAACACCAACAGCTTTTTCAAGTTCAACTATCCTGTCAATCTAAAATCTAGGGAAAGATATAAAATTTTAAAGAGAGGAGAAATATAAACTTAAACAACAATGATCAGCACCCGAAGGATATCCCTCTCCTTAATTATCAGTAAAAACGGCATTAATTACTTGTGAAATGTCTACTTCTAAAAAGGACTTGAAGTGGTTTACAGTAAAAGCAACATATGATCAAAGTTCCAGTTATCTATTGCTCTGTATCAAAGTACCCCACGACTTAATGGCATAAAACAACAACCATTTTATTCTATACACAATTGTATGTGTCAAGAACTTGGAAATGAAACAGCAGGATGGCTTATCTCTGCTCAATGACTGGGATCTCAACTGGGGTGATTTGAACACCCTAAATTGCTGGGGCCATATGTATATAGAGTCTCAGGCTGTTGGAGGTTTCCTGAGTCTTCTCCACGACTACTAGCCAGGGATAGAACATACAAAGTGTTTATTTCATGCACGTGTCTGGCACTGCTGGAATGACTGGCATAGCTGAGGCTGGTGGGCCTCTCCCTCTCTCTCTCGTCATGGATTCTCTCTAGGGAGCTTCCTCACAGCTTACAAGTCTTTGAGGAGTTGGACTTCTTACATGGTGAGTGGCTTCCCCTTGTAATTAAGAGGCCCAGGTGGAAACTGGGAAACTTCTTATGGATGACCTGATCTCAAGTCCTAGAACATGACCTCCATCACATTCTAGTGGTGAAACATGTCACAAATACCAAGATTCAAGAGGAGAGGAATTAGATAATACTTCTCAATGGAAGGAGTGGCAGAGAATATGCAGCCAGCTTAATGTACACCATTTGCTATTGAGAATGATGATAGCTGCACAGCTGAGGGAACAAGTAATTACACTAGAAAACTAGTCTAATAATATGTCCTGCTATGAGCGTGGAGTTTAACCCTGAGCTTCCTAGTGATCAAGGCAAAAAGGAAAGAAAAACACAGCAACATAGTGTTCATTAACTATTTCAAAAAATCATGTTAGGGCTTCTCTGGTGGCGCAGTGGTTGAGAGTCTGCCTGCCGATGCAGAGGACACGGGTTCGTGCCCCGGTCCGGGAAGATCCCACATGCCACGGAGCGGCTGCGCCCATGACCCATGGCCACTGAGCCTGAGCGTCTGGAGCCTGTGCTCCACAATGGGAGAGGCCACAACAGTGAGAGGTCCACGTACCGCAAAAAGAAAAAAAAAAAAAAATGTTAGAATTTTTCAGTTATTTTCCAAAGAATAAAATAATAATCAACAAAGACAGAGCATGTGATATGTATTTTATACAGTTCCCTTCTACCTAGCCCTTCTTTTCCACATCAATAACCCAATTCACCCTTGTGGTGGCAGTCATTCTGGATAGGAAATTAACTGCTTAGAATGGGTCTTGATATTTAGGAGGGTAGAAGAAGAAAGAAGAGAAATGACAGTAATCTGTGATAAACACAAAGAAAAGGAGAAAAGACTGACAGAGGAATAAGAAATTAGAACTTTGTTTTGTTCTGCCTTGTGAAGAGTTTCACCAGTCACCAACTCAAATAACTAAGAGCTCTGGCAGGTACCTAAAATATCTGAAATATGTGAAGTATAAGGAACACAGAAAGAAGCGGAGCCTCTGTCAAATGGAAAGTGCATGCCCTGTCTAAAAGTATCAAATTATTTTTGATTAAGTTGATTATCCATACTGTACTCCCAAACATACTCAGCAGACTGACTTCAGGCTGCTACTGACTGCCAAGTTTCATCTCTTGACTTTGCTTCCATGGAGAAGTTCTGATGGATTTCCATGGTCCTTCCTGGCAGAGAGATCCTTCAGGATGACATTGAAGGACCAACTGTTACAGCAGGCAGGTAGCTAGATATGAGCAGAGAAAGGGGGCACGGGCCAGGTGGCACGAAATCACTCATCTTGTAAACAGCAGGGGTCCACTGGCAGACAAAGAAAAGCAGGAACCTCCAGACTGATAGGAAACCACACATTTTGGGTGACAAGTGTCCTGGAGGCAGACAAAGAAAAGTGGGAAAAGGCGGGAATCTCCTGCTTCCAAATGTAACCTGTTCTCATTACAATAAAATTAGCCTTGCAGATAAGAAGTACCCATCATGCACCAATCCCATGACACTTCTGATTTAAGCTAGGCAAGGGAAGAAATCCCTCCTCCCCTTGGGAAGATGGAGCTGGCATGAAAATCAGGGAATACGACCCCCAAATCCCTCCTTCCCCTGTGAATATTCTGCCCCATCATCTGTATGCCCCTCATAACTGACTTCCCAAAGAAACCCAGGGCAGCAGCTCCTCACCTGTCTGCCTGCTCTCCCTCTGAGAGCGTATTCTTGCTGAAATAAATCCTCACTTTACTTTCTTAACCTCCCTGCCTCATCTCCAAATTCTTTCCTTGACGAGGCAAGAACCTTAAATTCACCAGGAATATGATCGCAGGTATTTGCAGATGTGACCTTTCTCAGTCCGGTTTCCTAAGATCTAAGACCTATCACCTCCTGAAATAATTATCGGGGAAGAAATAAGAGGATAAATATTTATTGCTCATAAGGGATAAAATAATGAACTAAGCCAGGTTAGTGCCAAATACCGACTCTTGCTCAAATCAAAAGTCCTAGAACTGAGAAATGCATCAGTGTGTTCTACAGGGCAAGCTACTACTATGCTGTTTATCTTTGATTGTTACTTTTTAACATCTTATGTGCTAAAAGCCAAAAAAGGACTCTAATGTGTTATTTACTATGGAAAATTAGACAATGTTAGCACTCCTCAAATTCTGACCAAAGGTTTTCTTCTTATATTTTTCCTCCTTCTAATGGGCTGCCATTAAAAAACAGTAATGGGGCTTCCCTGGTGGCGCAGTGGCTGAGAGTCCGCCTGCCGATGCAGGGGACACGGGTTCGTGCCCCGGTCCAGGAAGATCCCACATGCCGCAGAAAGGCCACAACAGTGACAGGCCCGCGTACTCCCCCCCCAAAAAAAAACCAGTAATGCCATTAAAACCAGCAGAAGAGTAGCACTCTCTTTTTAACAAAAAATATTTTTCCTTAAAAAGCAGAATTGTTAGTAAATAAAACATGCTGCTTTCTATAGTTGTGGTTTCTCCCTTTCTAAAATTATGTTATAGAGGATGATAGTGTTTCCAATGATCTGAACTCCCCTTAGACTAATTAAATCTTTGATTTTTAGCTGAGCATGTGGCTACCCAATTTCTCTTTTGCTCGTCTCTTCAAATTTAATCACGCTATGTTTTCCAGTTGTGAGAGAGTCAAGCTTGAGTACTCCTTATATCTCTGCCCCCACGGCTTTCCTTTCAATGTGCCATGCTGCCATGCAGTGTGATCTTTCCATTAAAATGTGTCACATCCATTACTTAATGTCCCAAACTGATTGTCAAAAGTTTATGAATAGTAATAGATGATAATACAGGAATACTGTTTCTCCCAGAGAGCAGCAGTTCAATGAAATCCTTTGATACCTATATCCAAAGTTAGCTAATGGTGGATCTTTCAGACACCACTCAGGCCAAGTGGATTTGGGAAAGAGTCCACACAGCTAGTGGGTCATTTTGAGACACCTAATTCAAATGTCACTAGGTGTTAGCCTTTGCTGAGATGTGCAAAGCTCAGCTGAGTTCTGCAAATGATGTAGATTCTCAGTAGTTTGGATCCTTAATGTTTTCTTTGATGGCCAGTTTGTTCTGACTCACTGATTGGAGAAAATTAGGTGAGATATAAGAAATAGGAATTGTTACTTCCTTTAGATTGGGGTTGATTAATATGAATAAGGAGGTGAATTTTCTAGTAAAATGGCCCCCGATCTTTTCCATTTATCTATTTGCCCATTAGCTATCTGTACTCCGTGGAAAAAAGAGATCTTAGTTCCTCCCTATTAACATATTTATATCATTCAGTCTTAATTGCACATAGACTTTTGTAAACTAATGTAACATAACAAAAGATATCATGAAAAAAATGAGTTTTATGAAAAAGGGAAGAATTCATTTTATTTTAGAACAAAGAAAATATATTACATTTGGAGGCATTCCAAGTCCTTTGGTTTCATGAATATTCCATCTTCATGATAATGGACAGCTGTGCTCTTTTGAACTTCTAAGAATCAGCTAACTTTGGTCAGAGCTAGAGGTTTTTTAAAGGTAAAGGTCAAAAGAAACAGACTTTCTTCTTCTGAGTGTGCATTTTCAGTGCGGCATTGCAGTAAGGCTTTCTCATCAACCCTTAAACTGGCATTCACAGTAATGGAATTTATCATCATTCACTTCCTGCCACAAAGAGCCCAGAATTAAAAGAATCTGTCCTTCATTGTTAAGTACTGCACAATTTTCCCTTTTTAGGATCTTATGTGAGGATCCTGCTGGTTCTATCGATATTAGTTTTTTTCTAATGGGAAATTTCTTTCCTATGTAATTCATTTTAAAGGCAACCAGCAGGTACCCAAACAGGCAACACCTATGAGTGACCAGACAGACAGAATGGACCAAATTAGAGACCCTTTTTAATGAAAGTCCCGCGTGCGAACAAATGCATGGGACCATAAGCAATTACGTGCTTCAAGGAAACATGGAATTATATGGTCCCTGAAAGATGAAGCTTAATGGGGCCATCCATTCCCTATGGGTGAAACAGAAAAGCCAAGGTATATGTTAAGATGGCATTGACAAAGATACAACAGGTTACTAGGGTTTCAGGTTGCCACTGTCAGGGAGGAAGAAATTTTCCTCTACCCTTCTAGGTTCTTCTGACTGGTCTAAGAATTAAATTGACATGAGACAGTAACAAGAAAAAAATCAAACAGAAGTTTAATAACAAGTATGCATGGGAGAGACTGAGGAAAACTGAGTAACCTGACAAAATGATCAAAGCCCTCACTTTAAATACCATCTTCAGCTAAAGACAAAAGAGGCTGTTGGGAGCAGTGGTTTGGAACTTCAAAAGGGAAGAAGGCATTTCATATGGAGATGGAAAAGCAAATGTTTGGTAAATACATGTTTGCTGGGTCATGCAGAGACAATGGGACACAGAGTGGGCTCTGATCTCTAAGAGCTTACCCCACCACACCTAGCTCCTATTCTTTGTAGATAGCTCTAGTAATAGCTCTATTTTGGGAACAGGCCTCTATCAAAATTCTTTTAGGCAGTTAGGGGGAAGGTCAAAGTGTCTTTCTGAGTCTTTTGTTTCTTAAAAACAATCAGCCTAAATTAATCCTTACGCCAAAGTGACACATTTTAGGGAGGCACATTTTGCTCTTCTACACCACTTAAGAAACTGCAGCCCCATCATTATGATTTTAAGACTTTGGTAAGATTTCATAAAGTTCTATAGTTTCTTTCTCTTTGTTATTTTTATTACCACCCTTGCTGTTTCCCTTGAAGCTTGTTAAAGGAGTAGAACTTGGGTAACCTGCATTTTCTTATAGCTAGACTTGGGAAAATTAGACCTCCAGAGGGAAGATTGGTGGTAGCCACTGAAAGGGGAATGAGAACATAAACAGAGTCCCTTGGGCTCCCATGGAAGAGGTAGTGGATGTGGACTGAGTATCAGTTTGAGAGTCTGGGCACCCACAAGGTCCTTGTGATTTTTTTACATTCATAACTCACTAAGGTAACTATAAGGACTATGTCAATTTTAATGGAAAAAAAATTAGGACGATTAGAGGAATAACAGCTTAGCAGAATTAATATTTTACATGATTCATTAAATATTATTCTATCCTTAAGCCTAAGGTCTCAGAGCATTGGTCTCACAGGAAAATATGAGGGAACTGTCCTTTGTATCTATTATTTTGAAATGTCTATTTTGCAAAGTTTTTAGAGTAAGGCATGGTTTTGGAAGGGAAAAATGCTTTAATGAATTTAGTTTTCTGGCTCTTCTAAACAAGAATTATTTGAGAGGGCTAAACATACAATAAATTTTTTTAAAACTTTATTTGAAAGGTGACATTTATTAGTGCTGCAGGTTTCTCTCTGTACATAACCCAAAGATGACAGGGCTCTGAACACCATTTGAGATGAATATACCCAAAATAGCAAAGAACAGTCATTGATTATATAATCATATTTTTAAGCAGGAAAAACACACAATTGTGGATTTTTTAATCCTAGAAGAAGAGCAAAAATGGCCACTATGAGAAGAAGAGAATGAAAAGACAGAGACAGAGAGAGAGAGAGGAAGGGAGAGAGAAAATGATATTGAAAAAATAGTGAAACTCAACCACAGAATTACTAAGTATCAGATGAACCAGTATTATGACTAGATTTCTCATAAGACAAAAAAGTACCTCCCCAGTAATTCTTGTGGTGCTTAATCTTCTAACATTGAAAATCTTTTATTTGGCACTCTCCTAAACTGCTAGTAGAAGCATAATACGTTAAAACAATTCTGGAGGGTGCTTGGCAATATATAACAAAAGCTTTAAAAACAAATAAATTTCATTTGTTCTAAGATTTATTTTCCCTAAAGGAATATGTATACCACCTAAGCATGTTTTATAAAATGAATAAATGCAAATGACCTAAAGTCTGATAATAGGAAAATTGGTTAAGTAAACTGCAATATATCCACAGGATTGAATACTCTGTAACCAATTAATATAGCTTACAGAAGATTATTTAATCATATGGAAATAGTCACAGTAAATTGAATAAAAGGTATGGCTATTCTACAACACTAGAGTTCCATGAGAAGCCTTAAGAGTCTAGAAGTCATATAATAATACACTGGAAGGAAGAAATATTCTGAATGAAGTCTGAAACTATTGTGTGTTGCACTGATTTCCACCAGGTCATGAGGCAACTGCTTGCTCAAAAGGAGACCAGAGGAATGAAAAGATGTTAGATTTTGATGTGTTTATTCATTATTCATTTACTTATTCATCTATTAATTCAGCCATCATCATATCTTAAGTGCCTACCATATGCTAAGCATTGAGCTAGGTACTGAAGTACGACTTCAGATCGATGAGACAGGAGAAACATGTAGAAAATGATTCAGGAGCCTTTGCATGCCTTGTCCAAGATTCTGAGTCATTTTGTAGGCAATGAGAAATCACTGGTGATTTTGAGCAGGGAAATGACAAGGTTAGATTTTAACATTATATCATTTTTGTAGCAGTGGGGAGGGTGAAACATAGGAGGACAGGACTAAAGTAGGGATGTGGTGACTGGGCTTTGGGGGTAGTCCAGTGAGAGCAGAGGAGAATGTAAACCAAGGCAGTTGCCCAGAAAATGGAGACAGGGACAGATGAAAAAATATCTGGGAATTAAAACAGAACATGGAGACTGAACGTGTAGAAGGAGCAGAAGAAACGGACATAATTTTGGATAAGTCCTAGATTTTTGGCATGGGTGGGAGTAGTGCTGTTTAGCAGAATAGATTGGATAGCACTCTATGGCATTTCATACATTTTCAGTGTGCTTAGATATATAAGTATATTCATATGCTTTATCAATACTGATAAGCTGGTTCCAGTCTTTTGCCATGGACATTTTCCACTGTCTTTAGTTTCCTTCATTAAAGTGAAAGATTTACCATTGAAGATTAAAATTTTGGAATTTCTGAAGGAACTGTTAAGTGTTGATAATAAAAATGAAAATTTATGTAGCACTGACAATGTGCCTAGCTCTGGGCTAAGAACTGTATACATGCTACATCATTCACTTGTCACAGAAATACCATTAGGTAGGCATCATCACCTTATAGATGACAAAATGAAGCTCTGAGAGATTGTCACTTGCTCAACATTACACAACTAGCAAGTGGCACAGCCAGAATTCAAACCAAAGTTATTAATCTTTTAACCTGTATTCTCTGAACCACGTTGATTATTTTCTGAAATTTCAGACATTCTCAGAAACAATACCTTTCTGAAAACATTATAGATGAGCTTTGGAGGTCTGAGTGGCAGCATGATCTGACAGAAAGATCTTTGGGCTGAGGGTTGAAAGTCTAAACTGGTTTGAACTAGACCACAATCTTGCTGTTTGATCATTATCAAGTCACTTAGCTCTGGGTTTCATTTTCTTTATTTGAAAATAAGCCAATTGAATTAGAAGTCACTTCCAAGATGTTATTTATATTTATGACATAAGAAATTTGAAATTTCTTTGTTCATTCACACGGGAGAAGATTTCAAAGCATAAAATGGCTCTATAAACTAATGGAATTTGCTGATTTCAGACATGGAAAGGTTATTTTCTTTGCACATAGAAAGTAAAGAGAATGACCTCTGGTATGCATCTTTGTGAATTTGTCAACTCACATTAAATACTTAGATGTGCCCTCAGCCTTCTTAGAATCCCTTGTTTAGTTCATTGCGCCATCATCTTAACATGAGACCTTAGGTTAAAATAAAGCAGAAGGTTCTGACAAATTGCTTCAGGGTCAGAGCTAAACACGGTCTCACCCTCATCAAGATGATTTAAAGTAACCTGGTGAATTAGGTATGACCTGAATTTATTAACCATCTCTGGTTAATAATAATATAAACAGCTACAGAAAGCATCCCTGGGATATTCTCATGAACGTCTATTTGCCTCTAACAATTTGGACTAGTGACACCATCAGAAGGAAGGAGAAAGACTGGCTTTCAACATAGTTTAGTATTTCAAAATGTCCACATTGAAACAATTTTCAAAGCCATCTATTCCAATGTTTTCTAAGTGATGGTCCACAGATAGATAGTCATGCATAACAAGGTTGTCATTGGTCCAAGGCAAAATTAGAAGACTAAGGATATTGTAGTAAATTTTTAATAAAACTATATTTATTCAATTTAAGGGAATGTCTTTTTTCTAAGGTATATACTTCAAACTCAATGTGGATTTTTTTCTTTTATTAAATGATAATTATAGATAAAATTAATCTTTGTTTTTGTTTTGCTTATTATTGTTTTATTTACTTGATAAAATGGGCATTACATTCTATAAACTTTCACCACTTGGCGAAATCAAAATTTCTGGGAATTGCTGATCTAATCTAATCAACAGTCTCTTCTGTTTCATGTCTGAAACCCTCTTTAGTCTTCCGTCAGTCACCTAATCTGAGATGAGGAGGTCAACACACGTAACTCCACACCACTCTTGGATGTCCCCAGATGTTTGGTAGTCTTTGTTATATAGTGCTAAACTATATTTTGAGTAGTTCCACCAAATAGTAATACTGTTATGATACACATTTTATAAATAATGAAATGAGAAAAGTTATCTTACTTTCGTTAAGTAGTGAGCAATTAAGCGGAGGCTAACCTTAGGTCGCTCATACTTGGAAGCCCACACTCCTATCAAACACAATGTACTGCTTTCTGAGACTTCCCTACTGACAACACAGAGAACAAGTCCTGTCTCTCTTCCTTGTGATTACCTTTCGTAAAGTCAAAGGCAACCTTTATGTTTCTCTGAGCTTTCTCTTAGCTAGGTTGAATATTAACAATTTCTTTAGTTGTTGCTAATGTGACAAGGTTCCCTCATATCATTTTACCATGACAGTCTCTTAATAGATTGCTCACTCTTCATTATTTGCAATTTGCATGGGAGTCAATGTGGGTTTTAAAAAAAATATGGGCCTCGAAGACAGACCCACCTGGGATTGAGTCTTGGCACTGGCACTGACTAGTTCTGTGACCTATTGAGAGCTATTTATTTATCAGAATTGAGTGTCAGTTTCCTCACTGTAAAATGGAGATAACATCATAGTATTACTCTGGAGATTAAACAGAAAAATTCAAAACTCAATGGCCTTTCGTAATTCAATCAGCAGCAAACTAAAACAATGAATAAGAATATATGTGTGTTTATGTGTATCTGGACTATAATAAGTAAAAAAGTAATAACTAACTTGATAAACTTTGTTATTTTCCATAGCTATCTAAGATATCAAATAATGAGAGAAATAAACGAAGCTGAAAATTTCCTATTGTTCTGATTTACACCAGGATTCAAGGATTAGTTACAATTAACTTTCTATAGCTGTTCCCCATTGATCACTTGATGCATATGCTCTTCTGGAATTGGACTGTTATCCAAGCATGGCAAATTAAACTTCTGATTTAACAATTAAAACCATCAGGCTGACGAATGAGACTGTGAGGCTGATTTATTCTGGGTGAGATTCTGGCTCCCAGGCATAAATGAGATTCTCTTTGTTTTCAAGAGTAGACTGGTAGGCTGGCTCATGTGGCAAAAGCCTAGGACAGATCTCATTCTATAACAATCACCAGACATCTCCACTCAAGGGATGACAGTCCTTAAGGTATTTAGGAGTGAGTCACTCATGGTTGACTGGTGATGTCACTCTTTCTTCATGGCCATTAAAGACTAGCTTATAACCCAAATAAAGTAATTTTACTGAAGAAGCCTTTAATTGACCTCTCATTTTGCTTTAAGATGGATAGATGATAGATAGATAGATAGATAGATAGATAGATGATAGATAGATAGATATAGATAGATGACATAGATTTTATAAATTGGTCTGCAGACTTCCTCCTTGGACTAATCACACCAAATGAAACTTGCTATTAAAATACAAAACAAAACAAACAAACAAACAATCAAACAAACAGCCCAAATTGTCACCGGCAAAGCCCATTAACAATTGCTGGGAAATAAAAACAAAAACCTGGGTAATAAAGTCTAACCCTTTTTTTTCTTTTGCTTTGTCTAGTTTCACCTGCTCACAGGGTACTGCTTACAGAGGCCTTGCACCCAGCACTTCACACCAGAATTCCTACTGCAAAACGGTTGCTCCCAATGTGTCAGCTTGGTGGGCTGTGCCCAGAAGCTCTGAGCTGGGCTTTGCGATCTGAGCAGCACAGCTGCGCCTGCCAGACATGAACTCCACCCTCACCCTAAAAAGCATCCCCACCCATGGCCTGTCCAGAAAGAATGTGCTCTACAGCGTGAGACTGCACCTCTCCATTCTTTGATCACAGAATAAAACTTTTCCTTTGCTTCTTAACCAAACTCAGTCTCATTCTATTGCCTTGAAATACAGTGGGCAGTAGGACCCTTGTTGAGGCCAGATTCGAAGGGGTCGGTAACATAATCACACAAAAGCATTATACTATGATGCACTTACTTTTGGAATCAGATAGACCTGGGATCAATTTTTGGCGTCAGCATTTACTTACTCATTACTTTGGGTATATAACATACCTTGGATATATAATATTAATCACTCTGAGTTTCACTTTTATCATTTGGAAAGTTAAAAACATAACGTATTCTTCAGGACAGTTTTAAAGATTACAGATAATTAATAAAGTTCTCAACAAGTCCACTGGCAAATGATAGACACACAGTAAATGGCAGCTTCCATGAAAACTGGACTAATCTCTGTTATGGTCTGCATCTCTTCCTTTAGCAGTTTGTAGCTTCTGGGGTATCTAGGACATTCAAATATAGTCAGATCATAGTCACTTGGGACATTTTATTAATTATATGAAGTCAGACAACTATCTGGGAGAGAGAAATGTGACACCTCAAACTTTTCTAGAAGTTCAACATTTATCACCTCAAAACCCCATATCCTCATTGTATAGCTACAGGGTCATTCTTGAATCTAACTTTCCTGGAATCTTATATTATTTATAATATCCATGGAAAACAGAAACAGCACTTGTGAATAATTTCTAACCACCTTAGATTTCTGGAAACCTGACTGGCATCTCATCTTTTAAAATATACAACATATTTAACTCATACCAGAAGGAAAAAGAGAATAAGAAATGATAGTCCAAAAAATTAAACCACCTTAATAAATGGAACTTAAGAAAGTCTATATGTCAATATCAGGGCATTCAAGCTATTCTACCTTTAGCTGTTAAAGCCCCAGAGGGAAAAGGCAGATGAATTACTAAATGTTCCTGCTTGCCTGCCTGCATGATCTGCTTCATTGTTTTAATATCAAGTCTCATGACCTTAAAGTATGCTCAGAAAATCTTCTTCCCATTCCCTATTATATCCTCAGCAGTTACCAGATAACAAGGTTCAATCATTAATATACAGCAGTGTGCTACAAGCACAGCAGAATTATAAACAAACATGCATGCAAAAAGATTCCACAATACATTTCCAATAACTAATGCCTTCCATCCCCAGGATTCTTTGGTTTTTTGGTCTAAATTTCTCTATTTGCCAGAGGGTCTTAAGTTACTACCCTGAAAACAGCGCATCACTGCTTTGATGGGTGGAGGTACTGCCATTGTGGGAAGAGAGGAAGAGAGAGAAAAGAGAATGTTATTCTCAGATTATTAAACCTCTTTTATTTTTCCTTATTCTTAATTGCAAGTGTTTAACTTCCACAAAAGTACTCCATATGTATTCCCCAGAAATATACAAAAGGGAATTTTTTGAGACCTTTCCTAGAGGGTAGATAAAATTGTCAAAGAGATTCCTAATGCTAAAAGATTAATATTATCATAATTACTTTGTAAAAAGTAAATTAAGAAAGTGCCAAAACAGCCTCTTGCTGACTTTACATCTCTGTAAAATGCAGCTAACCTGACATCTACAGTCTGTTTGTGGGGTAGTCTGCCTTCCTTGGCTCCCAGGGCTGCTCAAGTTAAGGACTTAATGTGTCAGCAATTCCTTTATCAGCTCTTAACTTCCAGATTACTAACTTTTCACAAGCAATCATGAATATTCACTGAAGACAGAAATTGGGCAAATCAAGCCCCAGGAGAGTACTGTACTAGTGTGTATGGATGACACTTTGAAATCAAGACTCCCTATAACTTTGACTGGGGTTTAGGTAAAAGAAACTATGCAATTTAGCCAAAGTTAAACAACAAAATCCTAACCTACATCATCACTCTTGAGCTTGAAGAGTAAAGAGCACTGGTCAGTGTGTTGGAGGATCTGAAGTAAGGTACTGCCTCTTCCATTTATTAGCTTTAATACTACACTTGGACAAGTCTCTTAGTCTCTCCAAGACTGTTCCCTCCTGTCTAAAAGGGAATAAGATTTCTTAGATTTTAAATATTGGACTGGTAACTTAATTTCTCAGAAATCCCATTTCTTAATCTGTAAAATGGGAATCATGATTTTTCTTACTTGTCACTTCAAAACTGTTAAAAGAGTGGTGTATTTAGTCCACTTTGAACAAAGTTTCTAACCAAAAAGATGTTGTTTACAACTGAGCTCAGGTAGTTAGTAAAATAATGTGTATTTTGTTAAAAATTATTTTAGAGTGGTGTGGTTCTATCAATCTAATTATTATAGGGTATAGCCAGGAATTGTGAAGTTCCTGTGGCTAGTATTTGGGTCTCAATCTAGGTCATCTTTTCCTTTCACTTCTGCTTTTGTGCTGTCTTTCTCTTCACGTTCCAGTTTTGGCTGGTGAGACTGAATATCAAGCCTGATTTAGTTCTGGAGAGCACTCAGTCTCTGAAACTGAAGTTCAGCCATCTAGGCCTGTGGGCATTTTCTTGGCTACAATACAACTTTGTTTGTAAGCAAACCTCCTATTAGCAGAAATTTATAAACTTAAGAACTGCCAAAAAAGGGCTATTGCCCTGTGAGAAACTTATGGGGACTCATTTTGTCTGCTATGGAGAGACTGCTTTTATAAGCATCTCTGGTTTTAAAAATGGGACAGAAATATATTTCAGAGAAATGTTCCCTGGAAGGATCTTCCCCATTACTTAAAATACCTTGTGCCCAAGGCTGCAAAGGCTAAGATAAAAGCTCTCCAGTTGGGATATAAGATTTTCCCTGACTCGGGGTTACAAATGGGCTTTTTAAACGACTAAACAGTGCACAAAACTGTTAGAAAAATCTCCCCAAAATGTAGGAGCTCTGTTTCTTACCTATGTAAGAAGAGAGTTGAGATGCTCTTACAGAACCCTAGAGTTCCTCTCTCCTCCTCTTGGCTCCCATAAGCACTCAGCACATACTCTTCATTTCTATTCTTCCCACACCATATCTTGATTGCTGGCTGTTTCTCCTACCAGACTGAACTGCTTGTGGAAGTGACGGTGTTTTATTTATCAGATATGTTTGGTGCTTAGCGTGGTGAGTAGCATACAGTGGGCTCTAATTAACTGTTTACTGATTGTTTCACATGCACCAATTCTTAATATCTGCAGAAGGTATGAATGAGGACTGACCCTAATGCATACTTTGTTCATTGCTTTTAAAACTTCAATTCCTGATACATGCTTGTGTCTTATGGTTTGATGCTCACTCCCCCTCTCTGAAACGCAGTGCAGAGTTATATATCCTGCTTGAGATTTTACTGTATATGATTTTCAAACGTACCACAGTAGTAAATGTACTCTGGAATGCAAATCCAGTAATTAAGTTGGGCATGCTGCAAAGCTGGCAATGTCTTTGAAAACATGTTTTCTAGAAAGTAAGCCTATCTTAGACTTTTCCTCCTAATTTCCATTCCATCCAGACAGACTTTGTGAGCAGTAACTTTTTTTTCATGGGTGCTTTGTTTATTTTCTCTTATTCTTTCTCTGAGTCAGGTCATTACTAACCATCTAATGAGCTATTCTTTACATAAGATTTATATGGAAGCAGCACAAAATATGTCCTATTCAGATTCACTGCATAATATACGACCCTAAGAAAACAACCTGAAGAAAAGCTCTAGAAAACACATTCGAAGGCTTTAGGGCTAATTTGACTGTGATCCATTTCCCCTTTAAGTCAGTTAGGTGGCTGGGAAGAGACTAGCAAAAACTGTGAAAGAAAAGTCTTAGTGCAAAGGGAAACGGTTCCTCAACCTCACCCCCAACTCCTACCACAACTATACTCGCACCCAAGGGGGAAAGCACCTCTGACATTATCCCATAGATAGTCCAAACGGTGCTAAAAGAAACCCAGAAGGCGGTGGTGACAAGAAACAGAGAACCAGGAGAAGGAAATGAACAACTCACCAAGCAAAGCAAGGCAAATCAATCTTTGAAGTTATTCAATCAGTCTTAAGAGTTGGAGGCAATGCTGCATGAAAAAAAGGCAAATGTCTTTCAGGGGGACCTTCAAGATGGCAGAGGAGTAAGACGTGGAGATCACCTTCCTCCCACAAATACATCAAAAATACTTCCCTTTTTTTTTTTTTTGGAATTTTTGAATTTTATTTTTTTTATACAGCAGGTTCTTATTAGTTATCTATTTTATACATCCTAGTGTATATATGTCAATCCCAGTCTCCCAGTTCATCCCCACCCTCCCACCCCACTTTCCCCCTTGGTGTCCATATGTTTGTTCTCCACATCTGGGTCCCTATTTCTGCCCTGCAGACCAGTTCATCTGTACCATTTTTCTGCGTTCCACATATATGCGTTAATATATATTTGTTTTTCTCTTTCTGACTTACTTCACTCTCTATGACAGACTCTAGGTCCATCCACCTCTCTACAAATAACTCGATTTCGTTTCTTTTTATGGCTGAGTAATATTCCATTGTATATATGTGCCACATCTTCTTTATCCATTTATCTGTTGATGGACACTTAGGTTGCTTCCATGTCCTGGCTATTGTAAATAGAGCTGCAATGAACATTTTGGTACATGACTCTTTTTGAATTATGATTTTCTCAGGGTATATGCCCAGTAGTGGTATTGCTGGGTCGTATGGTAGTTCCATGTTTAGTTTTTTAAGGAACCTCCATACTGTTCTCCATAGTGGCTGTATCAATGTACATTCCCACCAACAGTGCAAGAGGTTTCCATTTTCTCCACACCCTCTCCAGCATTTATTGTTTGTAGATTTTTTGATGATGGCCATTCTGACCAGTGTGACATGATATCTCATTGTAGTTTTGATTTGCATTTCTCTAATGATTAGTGATGTTGAGCATTCTTTCATGTGTTTGTTGGCAATCTGTATATCTTCTTTGGAGAATGTTTATTTAGGTCTTCTACCCATTTTTGCATTGGGCTGTTTGTTTTCTTGATATTGAGCTGCATGAGCTGAAAGTGAAATTAAGAAAACACTCCCATTTACCACGGTAACAAAAAGAATAAAATATCTAGGAATAAGCTACCTAAGGAAACAAAAGACCTGTATGCAGAAAATTATAAGACACTGATGAAAGAAATTAAAGATGATACAAATAGATGGAGAGATATACCGTGTTCTTGGATTGGAAGAATCAACATTGTAAAATGACTCTACTACCCAAAGCAATCTACAGATTCCATGCAATCCTGTCAAACTACCACTGGCATTTTTCACAGAACTAGAACAAAAAATTTCACAATTTGTATGGAAACACAAAAGACCCCGAATAGCCAAAGCAATCTTGAGAAAGAAAAATGGAGCTGGAGCAATCAGGCTCCCTAACTTCAGACTATACTACAAAGCTACAGTAATCAAGACAGTATGGTACTGGCACAAAAACAGAAAGATAGATCAATGGAACAGCATAGAAAGCCCAGAGATAAACCCACACACATATGGTCACCTTATCTTTGATAAAGGAGACAAGAATATACAGTGGAGAAAAGACAGCCTCTTCAATAAGTGGGGCTGGGAAAACTGGACAGGTACATGTAAAAGAATGAAATTAGTACACTCCCTAACACCATACACAAAAATAAACTCAAAATGGATTAAAGACCTAAATGTAAGGCTAGACACTGTCAAACTCTTAGAGGAAAACATAGGCAGAGCACTCTATGACATAAATCACAGCAAGATCCTTTTGACCCATCTCCTAGAGAAATGGAAATAAAAACAAAATAAACCAAATGGGACCTAATGAAACTTAAAAGCTTTTGCACAACAAAAGGAAACCATAGACAAGACGAAAAGACAACCCTCAGAATGGGAGAAAATATTTGCAAATGAAGCAACTGACAAAGGATTAACCCCTTTGATTTTTTTCAGTGATCTCTTGCTTATTTAGTAGGGTATTGTTTAGCCTCCATGTGTTTGTATTTTTTACAATTTTTTCCCTGTAATTGATATCTAGTCTCATAGTGTTGTGGTTGGAAAAGATACTTGATATGACTTCAATTTTGTTAAATTTATTGAGGCTTGATTTGTGACCCAAGATATGATCTATCCTGGAGAATGTTCCATGAGCACTTGAGAAGAAAGTGTATTCTGTTGTTTTTGGATTGAATGTCCTATAAATAGTAATTACGTCCATCTTGTTTAATGTGTCATTTAAAGCTTGTGTTTCTTTATCTATTTTCATTTTGGATGATCTGTCCATTGGTGAAAGTGGGGTGTTAAAGTCCCCTACTATGATTGTGTTACTGTCGATCTCTCCTTTTATGGCTGTTAGCATTTGCCTTATGTATTGAGGTGCTCCTATGCTGGGTGCATAAATATTTACAATTGTTATATCTTCTTGGATTGATCCCTTCATCATTATGTAGTGTCCTTCTTTGTCTCTTTTAATAGTGTTTATTTTAAAGTCTATTTTGTCTGATATGAGAATTGCTACTCCAGCTTTCTTTTGATTTCCATTTGCATGGAATATTTTTTACCATCCCCTCACTTTCCATCTGTATGTGTCCCTAGGTCTGAAGTGGGTCTCTTGTAGACAGCATATATATGGGTCTTTTTTTTGTATCCATTCAGCCAGTCTATGTCTTTTGGTTGGAGCAATTAATCCACTTACATTTAAGGTAGTTATTGATATGTATGTTCCTATTCCCATTTTCTTAATTGTTTTGGGTTTGTTATTGTAGGTCCTTTCCTTCTCTTGTGTTTCCTGCCTAGAGAAGTTCATTTAGTATTTGTTGTAAAGCTGGTTTGGTGGTGCTGAATTCCTTACCGTTTGCTTGTCTAAAGGTTTTAATTTCTCCATCAAATCCGAATGAGATCCTTGCTGGGTAATCTTGGTTGCAGGTTTTTCCCTTTCATCACTTTCAATATGTCCTGCCACTCCCTTCTGCCTTGCAGAGTTTCTGCTGAAAGATCAGCTGTTAACCTTACGGGGAATCCCTTGTATGTTATTTGTTGTTTTTCCCTTGCTGCTTTAATACTTTTTCTTTGTATTTAATTTTTGATAGTTTGATTAATATTTGTCTTGGCATGTTTCTCCTTGGATTTATCCTGTATGGGACTCTCTGAACTTCCTGGACTTGATTAACTATTTCCTTTCTCATATTAGGCAAGTTTTCAACTATAATCTCTTCCAATATTGTCTCAGTCCCTTTCTTCTTCTGGGGCCCCTATAAATCGGATGTTGTGCTATAGTTTCTCCATTCTTTTGCCTCAGTTTTCTGCTATGGATTCCTTCTAGAGAATTTTTAGTTTCATTGATTGTGTTGTTCATCATTGTCTGTTTGCTCTTTAGTTCTTCTATGTCCTTGTTAAAGATTTATTGTATTTTCTCCATTCTATTTCCAAGATTTTGGATCATATTTACTATCATTACTCTGAATTCTTTTTCAGGTAGACTGCCTATTTCCTCTTCATTTGTTTGGTCTGGTGGGTTTTTACCTTGCTCCTTCATCTGCTGCGTATTTCTCTGTCTTCTCATTTTGCTTAACTTACTGTGTTTTGGATCTCCTTTTTGCAGGCTGCAGGTTCGTAGTTCCCATTTCTTTTGGTGTGTGCCCACAGTGGGTAAGATTTGTTCAGTGGGTTGTGTAGGCTTCCTGGTGGAGAGTACTGGTGCCTGTGTTCTGGTGGATGAGGCTGGTTCTTGTCTTTCTCGTGGGCAGGACCATGTCCGGTGGTGTGTTTTGGGGTGTCTGTGAATTTATGATGATTTTAGGCAGCCTCTCTGTTAATGCAGGGGCTTGTATTCCTGTCTTGCTAGCTGTTTGGCATGGGGTATCCAGCACTGGAACTTGCTAGTCATTGAGTGGAGCTGGGTCTTAGCGTTGAGATGGAGATCTCTGGGAGAGCTCTCACCGATTGATAATACATGGGGCCAGGATGTCTCTGGTGGTCCAATGTCCTGAACTCAGCTTTCTCTCCTCAGAGCCTCAGGCCTGACACCCAGCCAGAGCACCAAGACCCTGTCAGTCACACGGCTGCCCACACTTCTCAGGTTTGGCTCTGTGCTGGGGGAGCTGCTATGGGTCTTTGAGTTTCTCAAGGCCTGGGGTGCATCCTGGCTCATCCTGGCTCCACCCACCCCGGGACTCTGGGCTTCCCTTCTTCTCAGAGGAGAGAGTCTCCCTTTATAGGAGCATACAACACAGCCCACCCTCTCCCTTCACTGCTCCAACCTACCCTCTTAAACAAAGGTATGGTTTTAATTCTCAGAGAAAGTTAACATGGAAGTGTTTAAACTTGATAGTTCACCTCATTCACCATGGGTGATGCATCAGTATTTGAAGGGGTTGAGGTGACCACCTCTCATTGCCTCCTTGGTTTCTGCAGGTCACAGGGTAAGGATAATAATGCTCTTTGTGAGAGAAGCTGTAAAGGGAAAATGAAGTTGTAATGAGCACTGCTTCAAGTGAACAGGGAGATTTTTCTCTTTGTCAGAAGTGTCTGCTCATTCTAGGAACTAAAGACCAGCCTGTGTTGCTCTTGCCTCTAATGGCTCAAAATAGTAAAAGACTGGATTAAATAAATGTACTCTGATCTGACAAGGCAGCAAAGGGGACAGCTCACTTCCATGACTCCACTCGTTCCACAATCCAAGGATAAGACAGAACTAGGGGCAATTTCCATATATCACACAGCAATCTTGTCTAAGAGTGATTTTCAAAATTGTTGTTCATGGGTGTGTCATTTGTTCAAATTCAAATACACTTTGAATCAAAGTGTTCGTTTTCAATTTCTGCAACTGCCTTTATACTTTCTCTGGTTCTGACCAAGGACCCAAGATAATAATGTTGGCAGCTCCCAGTGTTTGGTTATTTATTATATCTTAAAATAACTACTAAATGTGCATTTCTTTGGCATGATCTTGATAAGATTTGCTCTGGCTCTTACCTAAATTAAAACATACAACATAATTCATTAATGGTTGCTGAAATTTTGCCATGGATTTAAAATTTTGAATTTAAAAGAATTTATTATGAATAGGGCTTGTATGTGTGCAGATGAGAAAGAATTTGTAGGATGTTTACATAATAATGATATTCATATAATTATTTTCTTTGGGGTAGGAATTATCTTATTCACTATTCACAGGCAGGCAATACTCAGTGGGTGTTAGTTGAACAAGTGAATGACTTAGTTGTTTGTAGGAGTGATAATAACCGTTTTATATTTCTATTCTGCTTAATGAACTATTAATCAAATGGGGTAATATAATTTTTAACCTCACTTAAACATTTTAAATACTCTATACAGTAAGCAGGATTTGTTTTCATTACCCATCAGAGAAGATACTGCATTTGATGATGAATGAAAGGGAATTTGAGTATAGGTCTTTCCATAGCCCCTCCACTGCACCAGCCAAGATAGAATAAGACTTGCTTTAAGAAAAACTGTGAAATATATATAGTCCTCTTTACCCACTTCACCCTCCCATTCTCACACCCTTCTTTACCTCCAGGGTACACAGTAAAGCCTGTGTGAAGCCCTCAGAATCCTGCCTGTCCTTCACCTATCCTTTCCTACAAACCTGTTCTCAGAAAGGATCTGAGAAATGCTGGCATACAAAATCATAGCTTAATAGTGACCCCTTTTGGGAGGTTTTGTTTTTAACAGAGTATACTACACAGTCTCAGACTGTTCATCATATTTCTGGCCCTTAAAATGCAGTTTATTTGTCAAGTGTCAAATGCAAAAAGCTCATAAAAGCCAGCCATCTGTGGTCAATATCCCTAGGACAGGTACTGGCCTGTATTGCTCTTCTGCTTGTCTCCTTGACATGCTCTTATAGTACCTCCATCCTGTGGCATCATAATCTGAATCCTGCTCTGTGATTCAGGACCTTTCTATTTTTGTCAACTGTTTGGATATTCTTCTCCAGCTTATATGCCCCTGTCCCTCAGCCAGGCTAGTCCCAATATCAGCAAATGGCTATCAGACATGGACCAACACCCTTAACAGTAGGATTTCTAGCACCACCAGAGGGTTTTAGGGAAATGAAGGGATATTCTAGAATTCCTGAAATCACATTTGTTCTGCCTCTGCTTAAGGCTTAACTGCTACAACCTAATTATCATAGTTGATTTCTTCATTGAAGTGGAGGATATTAAAACTATGTTTAAAATGTTTTTTAAGCCTTTTTACAAGCTCTTGTGAAATCAGCCTCTGTCTCTCCCTACACACCACCCCTACTGCCAGCTCCCCTACTCCAAACACCACAGTATTTGCACAGTACACAAGTGGCAACCCCCCTGTTATCTGACCTAAATAGGGAGATCATAAAACACCATATCCTTTCAGTATTTTCTAACCTTTGAACTCCTGACTTTCAGAAATTAGGCATCTACCTAACACGCCTTTTCCCTGCCAGAATTCCTGGAGCCAGTACCAGCTTTATTTGATTATTTTCATCTATCTCTCACATACACTCTGGTTTGACAATGCTGATTCAAGTACTGATAATGTCAATAACACAGACAATAAACTGAGTTTTGAGATGGCAATTTATGGAAGAATTAAAGTCTAAAACAAAAGCTTAAAATGCACCAATTTTTATCACAGATAAACAACTGAGATGCAAAAGCAGTTTACAAATGTTTGGGGAAAAGTGACTGAACAATCAGTGATGACAAAGAATTTACAAAATATGTATACAATCACACTTAAAACCAGGGAAAAATTGCTGCCTTTATTGGGACTGAGAACTGTGACCTACATATGCAAATAGGGCAGAATAATCCCTCCATAAGAACTACAAATTTATGGTCCTGAGCAGCATCTTTCAGGATCACATTTTAGAATATGACCGACATCTTCCCCTTCAGGCCATGTAGATTTGTTTTTTCGCCTGTGGGTTTGCTATGAGCCCATTTTTTTGGTCCCAACTACTTGTCAGATATGCCAGAGGACAGTTATTATTGTAACAAAGAAAAAACACAGGTACACAAATTAAAAATACCACACTGTATGCAAGGACAAAGATGGGTCCCAGTTCAATGTGGTTTCAGGCAATTGTCAACATCTCCCTTTGCTCCACCATGTTTGCCCTCTGCTACCCATTCTTCAATGGTCCGTTATCTGTTCCCTGAAAAGTAGCCAAGACAGAGAATTCAGGCTAGGGCTCTCATGGTGAGAAGACATAGCTATAGTTCTTGACCCCACCTTGGCAATTTAGTTATTTTATTTGGGACAGTATCATCAGAACTGAAAGACTGTCACTCACTATAACCTCCATCTTTCCAGTTATTCCTTTTATCTAAGTAGGAGATATGACCTCTTCATCAAATTGCTGTTGTAGTAAGTATAGATCTCAGTCCCTTAAAAATATAACTTTATTTTACTATATTAAACTAAGGTTCTAGATGCAGTGATCTGACATGTTAGCTTATAGAATTTTGTCTAGCAAAGATGCAACTTTCTGTGCAAAAGGTGAATCCAGAGGTTACATTTTTTGCTCTGCAGGACATCAGTTCTGTATCTAATCCAACAATCTTATTCTAACAATTCTTTGTTAAATTGTCTATATAAATGCACTTTGAACTGGTCTTAACATCTTACTGGTTCTCTAATGAGCTGAATAAAAATTTTGACAGGTGTTCATTTGGTATTTGAAGGAGGGTCATGTTTTTAATTTTTCGAAAATTATACTCTAGCAGTTTTGGAGGTTGTTCTACCAAGATACCTAAGTGGACTAATCTGACAAGCCAATTAAACAGATCGACCTGAGAAGTACACTTCATGGGCTGTTCAAACTCTTGCCTCCCAGACTGAATCTCAAGCAGCAATAGAACTTTATCCTTGCTGACTCTCTTTTTGCTCACTTTTTTTTTTTTTTTACTCTTTTCTGACTTGGAGTATTTGTTTTTGTTTCTCGTTTGCACATGGCCTTCAAGTCATTCCCTACTGGTGGCAACAACATGGAATATTTGGTTTAATGATGTGACCAGTTAGGATCTTTGTCGAATAGACAATGGAAATTTATTTTCTGTATGACAAAAGTAGAAAATCTGATTTGATATTCTTTTTATTTATCTCTTTATCAATTGTGAGTGCAAATCAATTCAGAATTGTATGCCCACTAGGGAAATAAAGAAGTCTTTATGATCTGTACTGCTAAGTTTATGTATTTCTCTGTTTATTTTTAACCTTCGTACTGAAACTATAAGACCTTTATGTGTCTATGTACCTGTAATTGATAAAAATCTTTTATTTCTCATTGTATACATAAAAAATGTTTTCCTACCCCAAGAGAACAGTAATAAATTAGATTACAATAACTCTTAAATAAGTTCTCTATGGTTTATAGATATAAATGTTTATAAAAATCTAATATTCCCCAAATACAGGGAAAATCAGTAAACTGAACTTCTAATAGTCTAAATTATAGATTTTTAAAAAATCCACCAGAAACTACTAACTCAGACACATTTTTAAATTAAGATGAATCTTTGGACATATTAGACTGGTTTAATAATTTGGAATTTTTTTTAAGTTTTTTTTGTTGTTGTTTTTGGGTTTTTTTTTACATCTTTATTGGAGTGTAATTGCTTTACAATGGTGTGTTAGTTTCTGCTTTATAACAAAGTGAATCAGTTATACATATACATATGTTCACATATCGCCTCCCTCCTGCATCTCCCTCCCTCCCACCCTCCCTATCCCACCCCTCTAGGTGGTCACAAAGCACCGAGCTGATCTCCCTGTGCTATGCAGCTGCCTCCCACTAGCTATGTATCTTACGCTTGGTAGTGTATATATGTCCATGCCACTCTCTCGCCTTGTCACAGCTTACCCTTCCCCCTCCCCATAACCTCAAGTCCATTCTCTAGTAGGTCTGTGTCTTTATTCCTGTCTTTGGAATTTTTTTTTAAGTAAGTAATAAATACCTATATACTTTTCCTTAAGTTTATCAGTATGGAGTATAATACAAGTATATATATATATATATATATATATTTTTTTTTTTTTTGCAGTACGCGGGCCTCTCACTTTTGTGGCCTCTCCCGTTGAGGAGCACAGGCTCCAGACGCGCAGGCTCAGCGGCCATGGCTCACTGGCCTAGCCGCTCCGCGGCACGTGGGATCTTCCTGGACCGCGGCACGAACCCGTGTCCCCTGCATCGGCAGGCGGACTCTCAACCACTGTGCCACCAGGGAAGCCCTATAATTTATTTTTAAAGAATATTTTGTTTTGTTTTCTCATGAAAAGTTCAATTACTCTGATCTAAAATTCTTACATTGGTAACTCAGACATCAGATAAGCCAACATTACTCCCTTTTAATGTAGGAGTATAGTGAATGGGCTTTCGAAGGAGATACTAAGCTTGTGTGTGTGTGTTTGTGTGTGTGTGTGTGCATGTGTGTGCACATGTGCTAAGCACTTGAAATAGGACTCAGGGATACCATGGATTTGATGTTTTAGAGCTTAAAAAGTGCTTCCCAGGGGCTTCCCTGGTGGCGCAGTGGTTGAGAGTCTGCCTGTCGATGCAGGGGACACGGGTTCGTGCCCCGGTCCGAGAAGATCCCACATGCCACGGAGCGGCTGGGCCCATGAGCCATGGCCGCTGAGCCTGCGCGTCCGAAAGCCTGTGCTCCGCAACGGGAGAGGTCACAACAGTGAGAGGCCCGCGTACTGCAAAAAAAAAAAAAAAAAAAAAAGTGCTTCCCTTCAATTATCATAAATATATCACTTAGAGGGTACAAATATGAAGTTTTTCCATTTGTGTAGAAAATAAATTCTTTTTTAATTTAACCTCAATCCCATGAGACAGGCATGGCAAATATCATACCCATTTTAATGAGACAAAAACTAAGAGTCAAAAAGGTTAAGTGACTTATAAAATTACACAGGTAATAAATGGTGAATCTAGAAAGTAGTATATCCAGAATCCATGCTCTCATCCAAGTGCTTCTCCACCCTGTCATTTGAATCTATAATTTGAGAACTACAAACTCTAACAGTAACCAGTTTGAATATATATACACAATATGTAAATATTATTCACTTACATAGGAATCATACATCACATACATTATAAAAAGAAAAAACAATTTTAAATGATGAGCTATAAAAATATAAATTGATAGTTCTACTCTTTTCTTCCCACCCCATATGGACCATCCTATACACCCTCAGAAGAATGTACCCGACCTTAATTTGCTGCTTATAATTTGTATTAGCTCTTATCTAGGACCTTTCATTTGAGCATATGACCAGATTGGGGACCCAAAGATCAAGGGAGATATGAAGAACCTAGAGGAAAGTGGATTCTCTCTTCTTGGCCCTATCTCCTCTACTCATACTATCTCAGAAATTTAGTACTTATTTTTGCTCAGTGTTCTAGGATTCAACACAATTATCTCCTTCTCCCTTGATTAATACACCCAAAAGGAAATAATTCACCACATTCCTATGTCATTGCCTCTGGAGAAGTGGCTTTATAAATTATGAAGTTTCCACATGTGTTATGGGTGTGCCAGGACAATCATTGCTTATGCAATCACAAAGGACCTTGACCGTGAAAATGAATCACCCCTTCTTCTGAAATGAATATGTTCATTTCGTATTTTTATCTTCAAAACCTCCCTGTGAGGTATGCAAATAAGATATTATTTTCCATTTAACAGACTAGAAAGCTGTCTGAAAGTTAAGTAGTATTTGCCTGGTACATTTTACATAATAGGCTATTAACAAAATTGAGTTGAGTGAATGAATGAATGAATGAGTCTAAGTACATGGAGCAGAATTATTTCTAAAATCTAAGTCTCCTAAGTCATATTTCTGGGATCTTTTTCTTAAAACACAGTTGTCCCAGGCAGGCGGGAACCAGGAGGAAAAGGAAGACTAAAGTTGGAATAGAAAGAACTGGACCAGGTGCTAAGGTATTTCCTAGCTATCTGACTTGAACAGGTCACTCAACCTGAGCCTTAGATTCTGTAAAATGATGTATTTAATACCTATTTGGCCCATTTCAGAAGGTTGTTCACATAGTCAACTAGATAATTCATATGGAACTATCCAAGACTATTCTTATCACTTAAATTCTCTAGATGACTGAAAAGTAGCACTTTTTTCCCAAAGTACCTGGATCAAGAAAGCCACCAGTGTAGAATGTATTTATCAGCTATTCTGATAAACATATTTATCAGAATTGAGTACTTCATTCTCCATCCAGTCATACGATTTAACCATAATGAAAAAAGTTATATAAGATGTACTATTAGCTGAGCACCAAAACTGTAAAGAAGTAAAAAGGCTGGCGTTCCCTTCAAGGAAATTCCAACCTAATTCTAAAGGAACATATTAGTTTGGTAGAGCTTGCAGAACAAAGTACTCTGCCCCTACTGCACCTCAAGATAATAATGGTACTCACTACAACGAGTAATACTTCAATTTATAAAATATTTTCATTTACATTCTCTCATTTGATCATAGTGTTAACCTCCTAATAACCTATATTACATAGATACCGCAATGTAGGTGTACTAGTTCACCCCAAAATTCTTGTCACTGTATGGCTTTGCCCTAGCATTATGACTTTCAAAAGAGCACATGCTCTCCCACTTTTTGCTCTTAGATAATTCAGAGCAGAAGAGATCAGATGTTAGATATCAGGAAGGAAAGAAACGAGGACAAACCGAACAATGTTAGAATGGAGGACCAGATCAACACTGTGCTATTCAGATAAATTCTTTTTACTCAGTTGAAAACACAATAAACCTCAAAATTATTATTATTGTATGTGTTAAGCTGTAATGAAGGAATTTTTTCTTCATGTTTTTTTCCTACATATTTGAATCTAGAGAATCCACGTTATTCTAAAAGAAGTCATTCCTGTCAGCTGCCAGCTGTTCTGGATAATATTTAATCAACTGATTGAGTTGGGTGTATATCTTAAGATATAAAGTCATTTTGTCTGATTTGAGGTTCCATATATTATCTATGTGTCATATACTGTATTTGTATTCTGTGCCAGAAATACGCTTATAAATTCTTTCCTCTGCCACAGTTATGATTCTTCACAAACTCAACACTTAAAATATTTAACTAGCATAAAAAAGATGGGGCATGATCAGACAGCAGGAATAAAATGTTACTTAAGGCATTATTAAAAATGTCATAGCGTCAGAATTTCACATAAGTCTGTAGGCAGGAAAAGCTGCAAAGATAGAATTATACATAATAATTTCATCAAAGAGTTCATTTGAAAATTCTTGCCAATTTGAGAATATATGCTAAAATGGGTACCTTTGAAAACTCAATTATGCTTCTAATAATATAGCCAAAAATTAATAAATAAATTACCAGCGGGACAAAGATTTATGTACAAGGAAGTTCATTAGAATGATATTTACAAAAGCCAAAGGGTACATTTCCAACAATATGGAACTTATTAAGTAAATTATGGTATATTCATAGGCTAAAATACTAAGCCACTATTAAAAATCAAAGGTCTGCACAAACACTCATCCTTTAATCTGGACGTTCCTTCACCCTATATAGCTCTGGAGTTTTGCTACTCAAAGTATGATCTGTGGACCACCTGTATCAGCGTCAGCTTATTGGAAATGGAGAATCTCAGGTCCTACCTCAGAGCTACTGAATTAGGATCTGCATGTTAACAAGCTTCCCAGGTGATTTCTGTGCACATTAAAGTTTGAGAAATCATGCCCTAGAAGATATATGAGCGTCACATACCTCTGCCTTAAATATAATGGCACTGAGGCACAAAGATATTCAGCGTGAGACAGAAGCTGAGGTGGGGCTGCCTTCAATCATCTTTTTACAATGATGATTTGACTGAGTTAATGCAAAGCCATTTGTTGTTGCTGGTGGTGGTGGTTGGTAGAATCCTTCTAGGGGACAGACAAGAATTCACCCACTGGGTAAAAAATATGAGTTAAAGCATACATCTGTCATCTGAATCTCAGAATCTGTCTGCAGAATCTTGGGCTTTAACCGTCTCTCTAACCCCACTTTAGAAGGTATTTGAGGCACCACAGGAAGTCATATACAATTCCTCTAGCCACAGTATAACATTGTAGACAAAAACAAAGAGAACCAGCTCCGAACCCTTGTCAGGTATAAAAGATTTTTGGGGATAAGTCTGAGCTTAAAGTTGACGGATCTTGTAACTACACAGTATTCTGAAACACAAAGCCATTTATTATGAAAGTTAATCTTGAGACCACTTCAGCACCATACCCATCTGGATTTTCAAAAAGGTCTATTAGTGCTTTCCTTACATGCATTTCCATTCAAATGTTTAATAACCAGAGGATCAAGACCAAACATTGTCTCACGGGAAACCTCTGAGAAGCATATGACTGACATTTTATTCACATTAGCCACACAATTATTCAGTCATTTACTTTTGAGCACTATTTGTCAGGTACTGTGGATTTATGATTGAATGCTAAGTGATCTCTATCCCTCCAGAAAGGCTCACAGTCTAGGCAGACAAGTAGCAAAGTGACTAAATAAATTAAATTCAATGTGGAACGTGCCATAACAGGGACATGATCCAAATGCTTAGTGGGAGTATTCCTTTCTTTCTGATATGGGGAGAAGTGTAAGGTTTCCCAGAGACAGACACATTCTAATCTAGCTTCCATTTCCACCACTTTATTAATACTTTCCTTGTCAAGAATACCAAAGCTATATGACATATTCTATACCCTATATCTAACATAAAAGGATGAGTAGCTGCCATGTCCTAAATGACTGATGCAGGTGCCAGACATTCTTCTAGGTGCTTTTTTCCTTTGCATGCTTTTTGCCCGGTCTTTTGCATATTAGTTGGTGATTCCAATATCCACCTAGTTGATCAGGCCAAAAACTCTGGAGTCATTCTTGAGTCTTTTTCCCCCTCACCCTCACAATGAATCCATTAGCAAGTCATCTCACTTCTACCCCCAACATATATCTGCAATCCCTACTTCTTCCCTTTCCACTACCACTACCTTAGTCTAAGCCTCCATCATCACTCACCTAAACCACCACAAAGGCCTACTAAATGATCATTTCCTCCTCACCTATCTCTTCTCACAGTAGCAAGAGAGATTGTTGCATAATATAGATCTAACTATGCTACTCCCCAGCTTAAAACTAGTTGATGTCTTTCCGTTTGCTCTTAGAATAAACAGAAAACTTATCACCACAACCTTTAAGAACTCCTGTGATTTGCTCCTGTACCCCTAAAACCTTACTCCATATAACCCTCTCCCCTCATTCCACACTAGTCACATATCTGTTCCTGATTCACTTCTTTACCTCTGAGTTTTTGCATGTCCTGGTCCCTCTGCCTGGGATTCTCTTTTCTCATCATGTTGCTTGAATGACCCATTCCCATCTTCCTATACTCCTTGCTTCAGCTTAAAAGTTTCCATCTCAGGGAAGATTTTCTAAAATAGTATCCCCTACAAGCCCCACCCCATTAACTGATCACATCATTTTGATTATCTTCTTTATAGAACTTATCATCAATGTATCAAATATGATGGCTTAAGGAAGAGGATTAATTGTCCCCTATGAGCTCCATCACATTTTCAAAGCCAAGTCAAATGACATAAAATATACATTATAAACAATATGACTGCTGTATAAACACAATTTCAGGATAACCATATTCCAGATAGGTTGCAGTGCTTAGTATTTATGTAAAATTCTGGAGAAGCTTATGATTATCCTCAAATTTTATTCTTTAACTCATTTGTTTGTTTATTGTCTTCTGGCACAGTAGAATGTAAGCTTCCCGGGGTTCCCAACACATAATAGCACGTGACTCAATAAATATCAGTTTAGTAAATAAATCAATCAACTCTACAGGTACAACTAGAACTATAATATCAATAGAATATGAAGTCCAGATCCTTCCATTGCCTTTTGTCCCCTCACCCTTCAGCTATTTCTTCATTTCTTGATTCATTTATGCAACAAATATTTAATGAGGGATTACATTTCTAGGGTGGAGCATACAGAAGTGAACAAAACAAACAAAAAACACTGCCCTCAAGGATTTTATATTTTAGCTGGAGGAGACAGGCAAATAAATACAACAAATAAGTATACTACAGTTGATCCTTGAATGACACGGGTTTGAACAGCACAGGCCCACTTATATGCAGATTGTTTTCAATAGTAGATACTACATTACTACATGATCCAATCCGAGGCTGCTTGAATACATGGATGAGGAACCCCGGATTTTCTACAGTGCAGAGGGTAGGCTCTTCTAATCCTGCCTTGCTCAAGGGTCAACTGTATATAGTAAGTTAAATGTATCATGGAAAAAAATAAATCAGTGTAAGAGAATAGGAAGTATCAAGGGAAGGGTGGTAAATTTAAATAGGGCCATCAACATAGGGGACACCAAAGATAGAGAGCCAAAGGATGTAAGCTGCAAATGCAATTTGTCATGATAGGTTTCACTAAAATTGGTAGTGTGCTGGGATCTTAGTCATAGCATGATGGACCAAGAAGAGGTCTTAGAGATCTCTGTGTAGTGGAGGCTCCCAAATGGAAAGTAAGCTACAACTTTCCCAAGGGATTCAAATACAACTGAGAATATTGGGGTGAACCTGAATATGTCTGAACTCAATTCATCTGAACTCTGTTTTGGTTTGTCAGTTTGCTTGATGTATGTTTTTCTTCATTTCATTATGTTTTATTTTGTGTGTGAGAGTAATAAATGGACACTGGAGGAAAGGAAGATTAACTTCCTGACCCAAACCCATAAACATGTGTCTTGGTCTCAAGAATGAATGGATAAAGAAGATGTGGTACATACATACAAAGAAATATGACTCAGCCATAAAAAGGAATGAAATTGGGTCATTTGTAGAGACGTGACCCAATACAGAGTCATACAGAGTGAAGTAAGTCAGAAAGAGAAAAACAAATATCGTATATTAACGCATTTATGTGGACTCTAGAAAAAAGGTACAAATGAACCTATTTGCAGGGCAGGAATAGAGACACAGACATAGAAACTGGACATGTGAATACAGGGTGGGGGGGTGGGATGAACTGGGAGATTGCTATTGACGTATGTGCACTGCCATGAGTAAAAGGGATAGCTAGCAGAAACCCGCTGTATAGTGCAGGAGCTCAGCTTGGTGCTCTGTGGTGACCTAGATGGGTGGTATGGGGGGGGGGCTGAAAGGGAGGTCCGATAGGGAGGGGATATATATATACATATAGCTGATTCACTTCGTAGTACAGCAGAAACTAACACAACATTGTAAAGCAACTAGAGCCCAATTTTTAAAAAGTGGAAAAAAAAAGAATGAATTTAAACTGTCCCTTCACACATCACCTGATGCAAAGCAAGCACTTAGAAGTTATTAGTTATCAAGACTTTTTATTATTGTTATCCTTATCATCTCACTTAATCCTCACAGCAACATTTGAAGGAGGTCCTATTATTATTTCTATTTAACAGATGAGAAAACTGAGGGTAGAGAGAGTGGATTAAGCTAACCTCTCAAGTGAATCCAAATATTCCATTAAAATTATATTCAATTAAATTACACTAACTGATTTAGTTGCCTCTTGAGAGAATGGGAGCTTGGAGAAGACACTGTACTTTCTGCTCCATCTCCTCTAGTCTCCATTCATATTTTCAACAGGAGGAAACAAACAAATCCACCTGCACTGGACTTCTTTGTAAAGACTGCAAGGACTTCCCCGTCCCAGTTCATTGTCACCTCACCTTAGGCAGAGAATCAGAATGGTTTAGAAATGCTTTGTACATGGGGTACTAACTCTAATCATGGCCCAGAGCTTACTTACATGATATAAATGATTTTTTTCAAAAGAAACTCCAGAAATTTTGAAAATGTTAAAACATGTTAAAACAGAGACAAATCAAGTTCAGGGATCCAAAGCTATCACCGTGCCTCCTTGCTTTCAGAAGCATATCTGGCGGCTGAATTAAATAACAGAAGGCTCTAGAGATGCTCTAGCAAGCTAAAAGACAGCCAGCAAATGCACTAACTAAAAGTACCAGTTTGGAATTGCCTACTCTGTCTTCCATGAAGATAAGTTTAAACATTTACATGTTTTAAAATTCCCTAATCTAACTTACCTCAGTAATTCTGTCTTTCTCACACTTTCTGATTTGTAATCATTATAAGTCAATTTCTCTCCCAAAGGCAAAATCTGAAGAAATATGTACATATATACATAGATGTTTATATATATTCATTCCAAGGCAGTCTACAGCTAACATGGTTTTTCTCTCCTATTTTTATGTTGCACACAGAAAAGCTATAAATTAATGTAGTGCCTCTTTGCCACCTAGTGGGAAACTCAGTTTTGATGCTTATTCACCATTTCTTGTTTTCCAAGAGATGATGGAAGTGTATGCAACCCAAAGCAGAAAAGGAGAAGGTTTTGTCTCTGCCTTTAGCATAGAATATCAGAAGTACAATGAATGTTCTAGAGAGAAGTCTTGTCAAAAGTTGGATGTCCACAAGTAACATTCTCCCAAATGTATTCTGAGTCCGATATGCTTTGATATGACTGTCCTATTATTTTTTTCTGTATTTATCTTTTAGATTGAATTTCATCAGATCAGTGCTGTATATAAAATCTTATTTTGAAGAGTATGGCCCTATAAAATCAGTTACATCCAAATTCAGTGTGCCTGTGGACTTCAAAGTCTCTTAAAAGAAAAAAAGAATCCAAAGCTCAAAGTCCAGCTATTAAAAATCCACATCAATAATAGTAAGCACTTCAACGTAATGAGGGTTTATGATGTACAGGATGCAATATGATAATGCATGTGAAATGCCAAACACAATGCCTGTCACATAATGAGAACCCAATAAATGGTAGTTATTTGGTAGCCAACACTGTTAATTACCTCATTTATTATCTTGCTTTATATTCACTAATGCCTTCAACAGAATAATTATTTTCCTCACTTTACATGGGAAGAATTGAGACTCAGTTCCACTGGTAAATGGGGAAACCATAATTATGACTCATGTGTCTGAAACTAAAATCTATTTTGTAAACTGTACTCATATTGTCCAAAAAAATAAATTAATAAAAAGTCCTTGTAAGTAACAGTTATCTTAAGACATGATTCCATAGCAATATTACCTACCTTTTACATGGTAATATATCTTTCTACTTCTGTGGGCGTCTGTATGTTAGACCAAGGAGCAATAACAGTTAACCTAAGTGCCAAAAGCTGTAAATGGATCAATAAAGATCTTAATGATACCCAGGGACCTAAGAAAATCCCCATTGTTTCAGAGGACTGATGATGGATTTGTTACTATTCAGAACAGTGGGTTATCACCATGGTGGTCTGACCACCATGGACTGATGGGTGAAATGTCGACACAATCGAGGGAGAAGTATAGTTTGTTGGCATGTGAGAGTCTATATAGGATGGTAATTATGAGCATGGCCTCTGGAGCCAGACAGCCTGGGTTTGATGATGTCTCTGCCATTTGTTAAATCTGTGAATGTGCAAGATACTTAACCCCATATGCCTCAATTTCTTCATCTTAAATAAAAATAATACTACCTGTACCACTGGGTTATTGAAACAACTAAATAAGTAATTAAACTAAAGCCCTTAGAATGTGATGCCTAGGAAATAGTGTCAATAAATCTTCAACATCATAATCAATAAATCTTTTTTCTAGTCTGTGATTGTTTATATCCAATCTATTCTACAGTCTCATGGGAAAACAGAGACAGATCATTAAACTCAAAATGAACTACACCAGTATTGATATGGAGAAAGTTTTATTTATAAGAATTTCTCTCAAAAAACTCTATCTTTAACAATAAGAATGGGTTGCTATGTGCCTGGTGTGAAATTTAGGCCCTCCAGATCCCAATACAATATATAGGGTCCAGGTATTGGCTGTCACAAGGCTGATTCAGAAAAGAGGTAAAACTGTTCTGCATAATAGAAGAAGAATGTGAAATTCCAGGGGTAAGGGGCTGTGCACATGTAGCAGGGAAGAGAGAAGATTCAGAAAGGTAGAAGGGTGTTGGGGAAGAGGGGAGGGAAAGAGAATTTTTGGGGAGCAGGAGCAAAGACAGTCTGAGAGAACAAAATTGCTTAAGGAGGGACTTAAGGTCCCCTACAAAATCTAAAATAAATCCTACATTGCTCACTAATGCTTTTGGGTGAGGATATTCTTTGGGGAAATTCAAAGAGGTGTTTATCTCTTGAGTTCAGGTGGATGCCAGGAAAACAAAAACAAGCAATAAAAATTCACAGAGGAAGGAACCAGAGACCAGGAGGTTATGAGAGTAGAGGTCCCCATGTATTAGTAAAAATTGTGAAGAAATCTTCAGACATTCAAGGGCATGGAACTGATTGGGATCTTAGTTAATGGCACTAACTTCTGCCTTAATTTCAAAAGCTTCAATGATGTTTTGAAGCCGAATAAACATCAAAATATTATTTTATTTTATTATTGAATTTTTTAAACTGCAGGACTGTAGCCAACAGGACATATAAGCTTTTTTGTGTAAGACATTTAGCAAAGATATGGTATAATATAGGATCAAGATTAGAGACTGAGAATATTCTACAGAAATGAAAATAAGGGGCAGCAATGCAGGGAAACATTAATGGGACTAATCATGGTAATGAGGCAAGTTAAAAAGCTGAGTGTAGATTAAAACTCATCTCAGTTAATAACAGACATTTAAAAATTTCACACACATGGTCACATCTATTATCTCATTTAATCTTTATGCTAAGCCTATTATTGAGATAGGGCAAAGATTATCTCCATTTCTTTGAAGCAGACTCAACAACCTTCAAAAATTACATCTGTAGCAGAAGATAAAACTGGTCTGCAAACTCAAGTTCTCTGATCACTGGTCTGGAGTTCATTTGTTCTTTCATTCAACAAGTTTGTATTGAAGACCAACCAAGTGTCTTACTCCATGCTGGGTCTATAATGAAGGATCTCTTGACTACAAACTATGCCTTCTTGGGAATAACAGCTAGTAGGGCCAAGAGTTCACAAACACCTCCCTGGGATAGGAAGGGAGTGGGTTGTATTTCCAGGGCTTTTTCCTACTCTTTGTACCTCTAAAGCAAATATATCATATTAGTAGAGGTAGATTTAGGACACCCCAACTAATAATTTCAGGTCCTGAACAACATGCCAGAAGATGGTTGGATACTGTGGCCAGCTGTATGCTTTAGACACTCTACTATTCTAGTTGCTCTGTCCCAAGGGCAGCTTGTTTTCTAGCCACTGAATAATATCACTTAATTTCAAAGTAATTAACATTGCTTTTGACTGTTTTAAGCAAATACAATTTATGTGCTCCTGTGCTACATAGGACACTGGAGACTAGTTTCCACAGTAACTCCAACAACTCCAACATAGGTAAATCCATATATCTGATCCTCACTTCTATCATCTGTAAAACAGAAAGGTTAATAGTACACAATTCATAGGGTTACTAGAACACTAGGTATGTTTTTGTACAAAAATACCTAACACAAGTTAGGTGCTTAATAAATGTTATTTTTTGTTACTACTTTTACTATTAATATTCTATTATACATATGAGAAAGTTAATTACTTAACCAAGATCACACAGGTGGTAAGGAGTATTGGCTGGCTCTGATTCCAGAGCTAGCAATTTTAGCCATTCATCCATCCTGAAGCAGAAATGTAATTATGTCTGGCAATGAGACTGAAGCAGAAGGTCAATAAAAATAGTTAGAATTGTGAGCATCAGAAAGGGAAGACAAAAACTGTAAAAACCTTTGCAATAACTTGACTTGAAAGCAATGACTAGATTCAGTGAAGAGAAATATAATGTAATGAGCCTCAGGGCAAAAAGTAAGAACAGGGGTTATTATTTTAATGGCTCATTTGCTTCTAAACATTAAACCAGTGAAGAATGGAGAGAATATTGGGGACTAACACACATCAGAAACCTTCTGTGCCTCTAAAAAATCAGAGAGAACTTTAAAAGGCAATACGAGCAGATATAATAAGATGACACAGAAAGGGAAAAGAAATTTACAATGGATTTCTTTTACACAAAAGCTGAAAGGAAACTCCCAAATATACAAGAAATGAACAAAATGAAAACGGTCTTACAGATTAGTGTTCAGAAAAAAAATGTGAAAAAAACATAACATAAATTCTGCCCAACAAAGGAAACCATCAACAGAATGACAAAGTAATCTATGAAATGGGAGAAAATATTTGCAAACCACATATCCAATAAGGGGTTATATCCAAAATATACAAGGAACTCATATAACTCAATAGCAAAAATTCAAATAGCCCTACTAAAAATGGACAAAGAACCTGAATAGACTTGTTTCCAAAGAAGACATACAAATGGAAAACAGGCCATAAGAAGGTGCTCAACATCACTATTCATCAAAGAAATACAAATCAGTACCACAATAAGATATCACCTCACACCTGTTAGGATGCAATTACCAAGAAGACAAGAGATAACAATTGCTAGTGAGGATGTGGAGAAAAGGGAAACTTTTGCACTGTTGCTGGGAATGTAAATTGGTGCACCCACTATGGAAAACAATATAGAGATTTCTCAAAAAATTAAAAATGGCTACCGTATTATCCAGCAGTTCCACTTCTCAATATATACCCAGAGGAAACAAAATCATTATCTTGAAATGAAGTCTATACTCCCTTGTTCACTGAAGCATTATTCACAGGAGGCAAGGTACCCAAATGACCGATCAACA
Organism: Pseudorca crassidens; assembly: GCF_039906515.1. Taxonomy (NCBI): domain Eukaryota; kingdom Metazoa; phylum Chordata; class Mammalia; order Artiodactyla; family Delphinidae; genus Pseudorca; species Pseudorca crassidens. Next base: position 34,585,891 of record NC_090304.1, on the reverse strand, counting down.
GATTAATGGATTAAAAATATTATGCACACACACACACACAATGAAATATTATTCAGCCATATAAAATAAGGAAATCCTTTGTTTGCAACAACATGGATGACCCTGAAAGGCATTATGCCAAGAGAATAAGCCAGACAGAGAAAGATAAATCCTGCATGGTGTCACTTATATGTGGAATGTTTTTAAAAAGTTAAACTCATAGAAACAGAAAATAGAAAAGTGTTTGCCAGGGCTGGGGATGAGGGTAACACAGAGAGCTTGGTTAAAAAGGTACAGACTTTCAGTTATAAGATGAACAAGGTCTGAGGATCCAAAGTGTAACCCGACGACTATAGTTGGTAACAGGACAACTATAGTTGGTTACACTGTACTGTGTAATTGAAATTTGTTAAAAGAGTAGAATTTAAATGCCCTCACACACAAAAGGCAAGTATGTGAAGTGATGGGTGTGTTAATTAGCTTAGTGATGTGATCCTTTCACAATGTATATGTATGTCAAATCATCACACTGTACACTTTAAATGTTAAAATTTTCTATGTCAGTTATACCTCAGTAAACTGAAATAAAAAGAAAAAAATATAACAGAATGTCCTAATGACTCCCACAATGCTTAGAAATATATGAAGTTTCAGTATCTTTGGCAATGACTATTTTTAATACCCTTTTTCAAGTAATGTGATTATTCAGTCAAAAGGAAGATCTATTGGAGTGTATCCATTACCTATTATATCCCACTTATAGATACCAATATCTCTTTCAGATGTCTGTATTATGACCAGAAACCTAATGATATTAAAGCAACAATGATTTATTATTTCTCACATTTCTATAGTTTGATTGAGCAATTTTTATGCTGGTTTGCCTGAGCTTACTTATGTTACATTCAGTGGGAACAAGGGTCAGATTAGGGATTGACTTAGCTGGTACAACTAGAATGTCTGCACCTCTCTATTTCCATGTGGCCTTTTATCCTTGGATTTTTTTTTTTTTTTTCCATCAGGTCTTTCAAAAGGTCAAAGTTATAAGCTGCACTTCTGGTTTCTGGTTCTGCATGCAAGGAGCTTGGAAGCCACCACTCTATCCTAACAACAACTAAAAAGCTGAACAGACTAGAAAAACCACAAATCTTCTAGGATCCATAGAGAAGTGAGAACACAGGGCCAACTGCTGTCCCCAACTTCAGAGAGACTGACACACAAATACAGAGAATAACAACTTACCAGAGCAGAGACTCATGAGCAGAAACTGTCACAGGTAATTGATGATTGCTGGAGGCTCAGTGTAGACAAATCTGAGAGTTAAAAATTCCAAGTGGACCCTGTAATGGAGGGGGGCCTGCAATGTTGTGAGATTTACTTCCAGGAGCTCAACCAGGTTTCCACATTAAATATCAAAGGAAAATCCCTTTATCCTTCTGGTAGGGTGAGGGGAAAAGGAACCATTTTAAAATATGCCATTGTACACTGTTCTTCTTAATAAAGTCTGCCCTCAGGAGAAACTAGTTAATCAGAACTAAACTCTGGAGTATTATCAGAGTCTAGATGACCTGGGAGAAGGGAAATATTGAACTCCAGTCAGCTCTAGCCTTCCACTTAGAAGAAGGGAAATATTCAATTCCAGCCCACTGCAGTGAAAACAGTGCTTACAGGGAACAATATAACATTGAATGCATATATTAGAAAAGAAGAAAGAGCTAAAATCAATAATCTAAGTTTCCTACTTACAGAAGAAGAAATTAAACCCAAGGTAAGCAGAAGACATAGTAAGAATTAGAGCAGAAATCAATGAATGTGTAAACTGAAAATTAATAGAGAAAATCAATGAAACCAAAGATGTTTTTTTTAAAAAGAATGTTAAAATTGATAAGCTTCTACCCAGGCTAAAAAAAAAGAGAGAATAAACCAATCACTATATAAAAAATAAAAGCAGAGAACTCACTATAGGTATTATGAATGAAAATTAAAAAGAAAATAGTACATATAATACTATGAATAACTATATCATCACAAACTTTGTAGCCTAGATTAAATGGACGAATTCCTTGAAAGACACAATCTGACAAAACTCACACAAAAAAGAAATAGACAATCTGAATAGGTCTATATCTATTAAAGAAACAAGTCAATGATTAATAACCTTCCAAGACAGAAAGCACCAGGCCCAGATGGGTTTACTGGTGAATTCTACAAAACATTTAAGAAAGAAATCATACCAATTCTCTACAATCTCTTTCAGAGAATAGAAGCAGAAAGAATACTTCCTAACTCATTATATGAGGCAAGCATTGGCCTAATATCAAAACCAGATAAAGACATTATAAGAAAAGAAAACTACGGACAAGTATTCTCATGAACATAGTTGCAAAAATCTTCAACAATATTAGAAAATTAATGAAATCAAGGAAATTAGAAAATCAACAAAATTAGAAAATTGAATGCAACAATGTGTAAAAAGAACTATACACCAGAACCAAGTGGAATTTATCCCAGGTATATAAGACTGGTTAAACATCTGAAAATCAATTAATGTAATCCATCACATCAAGAGACTAAAAAAGAAAAATCACATGATCATATCATTAAATTGAGAAAAAGCCTTTGACAAAATCCAACATCTATTCATAATAAAAACACTCAGTAAACTAGGAATAGAGGGGAATTTTTCTCAACTTGATAAAAAATAGCTTCAAAACACAGACAAATGAAAACACCCTACAGCTAATGTCATACTTAATAAGAAACTCAAAGCTTTCTCACTAAGACCAGGTATAAGGCAAGGATGTCCCCTCTCACCACTCCTTTTCAACTTTGCACTGGAAGTCTTAGCTAATACAATAATACAAGAAAAGAAGATGAAATGTATATATATTAGGAAGGAAGAAACAAAATTTTATTCACAGATGATATGATCACCTATGTAAAAAATTCAAAAGAATTAAAAATAAAAACTGGATGATAGCAAGGTTAAAGGATACAAGATTAATATACAAGAGTCAATTTTTCTCTTATATACTAGCAATTAGCAAGTGGAATTTGATAATAAATGGATAGTATCATTTATATTAGCACCCCAAAAATGAAATAGTTAGGTATAAATCTCATAAAATATGGACAAGATCTACATGAGGAAAATTATAAAACTCTGATGAATGGAATCAATGAAGAACTAAGTAAATGCAGAGATGTTTCATGTTCATAGATATGGAAACTCAACTGTCTCATGTCAGTTATTCCCAACTAGATTTATAGATTTAATACAATACCAATAAGTTACTTTGTGGATATCAACAAACTAATTCTAATGTTTATACAAAGTGACAAAAGACCCAGAATAGCCAACACAATATTGAAGGAAAAGAACAAAGCTGGAAGACTGATGCTATCCAATCTCAAGACTTACTAAAAAGCTACAGTAATCAAGACAGTGTGGTGTCAGTAAAAGAACAAAGAGATCAATGAAACAAAATGGAAAATACAGAAGTAAAGACACATAAATATAGGCCACTGATTTTTGATAAAGGAGAATAGGCAATATAGTGGAACAAAGATAGCATCTTCAACGAATGGTGCTAGAATAACTGGACCTCCCCATGTAAAATATAAATCTAGACCCAAGCTTTATAGCCTTCACAAAAATTAACTCAAAATGGATCACAGACTTAAATGTAAGATGCAAAACTATAAAACTCCAGGAAGATAACATAGGAGGAAACATATATGACTTTGGGTATGGCAGTATCTTTTTTAGATACAACACAAGAGGCGTGGTAAATAAAAGAATTGATAAGCTGGATTTAATTAAAATTAAAAACTTCTGCTCTGTGAAAGACAATGTCAAGAGAATGAGAAGACAAGCCACAGACTGGGAGAAAATATTTGCAAAAGATGCATCCAATAAAGGACTGTTATCCAAAATATATTTAGAAAACTTAAAACTCAACAATAAGAAAGTAAACAAATCATTGAAAAAATGGGCCAAAGATCTTAACTGACACCTTCCCAGGAAGATATACAAATGTCAAACGAGCATATGAAAAGATGTTTCACATCATATGTCATCAGGAAATGCAAATTTAAGCCATAATAAGATACCAGTACATATCTATTAGAATGGCTAAGGTGCGGAACACTAACAACAGTAAATGCTGGCAAGGATGTGGAACAACAGGAACTCTCATACATTGCTGATAGGAATGCAAAGTGGTACTTCCACTTTGGAAGACAGTTTTGTGGGGTATTTTTTTACAAAATTAAACATACTCTTAGCTATACAATTCAACAGTTGGGCTCCTTGGTATTTACCCAAAGGAGTTGAAAACTTGTAGCCACACAAAAACCTATACATAACGTTTATAACAACTTTATTTATTATTGCCAAAACCTGGAAGCAACCAAGATGCCTTCAGTACATGAATGGATACATAAACTGTGGGACATCTAGACAGTGGAATATTATTCAGGGCTTAAAAATAAATGAGCTATCAAGCCATGAAAAGATATGGAGGAATCTTAAATGCATATTACTAAGTGAAAGTAGCCAATCTTTTGTGTGTTAGTTTCTGCTTTATAACAAAGTGAATCAGTTATACATACACAAATGTTCCCATATCTCGACCCTCTTGTGACTCCCTGCCTCCCACCCTCCCTATCCCACCCCTCTAGGTGGTCACAGCACCTAGCTGATCTCCTTGTGCTATGCGGCTGCTTCCCACTAGCTATCTATTTTACATTTGGTAGTGTATATATGTCCATGCCACTCTCTCACTTTGTCACAGTTTATTCTTGTTAGAAAAAGTCACTGCTCTAAGTAATACAGATTATTGTAAACGATAAAAAAAAAACTGAAAAACTTTAAATTGTTGCTTACACACAATTTCAAACAATAAAATCCAGTGACAATAATTTTTCTTCATGTTTCTTAAAAAATGTGAGGGTTCTTTTGGCTTTTTTTTCCTTGTTCAGGATTCTTTGAAATATGGTCTTTCTTTTTGAAAAATCTTTGTAATGGAAGGCCTATCCTTTCAACCCATCTGGTTCCAGTTTCCTTAATTAGTTTACCTTTACTAATAATGCTTTTTATTTCCTTATACAGACTTAAATCATTGTCTAGTATTCTTTTATTTCAGTGTGAGGGTGCCCTTTAATATTTTTTATAGAATAAGTCTGCTAGCAAAAAATGCTTTCAAATTCTGTTTATGTGGGAATGTCTTAATTTCTCTTTCACTGTTGTTATATATAGAATTCTTGGTTGATAGTTTTTTGCTTTCAGCACTTTGAACATCTTCCCACTACTTCTTCGCCTCCATAGTTTTTGATAAAAAGACATCAGTTAACTTTTTGAGGCTCTTTTATATTTGATGAATTGTTTTTATCTTATTACTTTCAAGATTCATTTGGTCTTTGTCTTTCAAATTTGAGTATAAGTAGAAGCCCTCGTAGTTTATCCTATTTGGAGTTTGTTGAGCTTCTTGAATGTTTATATTAAGGTTTTGCATCAGATTTGGGAAGTTTTCAGCCATCATTTCTTCAAAATTTTTTTCTGCCCTTTTCTCTCCTTCTGGGACTTCCATTATATACATGTTGGAGTACCTGTGTTTTCTGAGATCTAGGAGGTCATGTTCAGTTTTTTTCATTCTTTTTTCTTTCTGTTACTCAGGCTGGATAGTCTCAATTGATCTATCTTCAAATTTACTGATTCTTCTGACAGGTCAAATCCTCTGTTGAGCCCCTGTAATGAATTTTCATTTCAGTTACTGTGCTCTCTAACTGCATAATTTCCTTTTGGTTCTTTTCTATAATTTCTAGCCCTTTATTGTCTATTTGGTGAGACATTATTCTAAGATTTACCTTTACTTCTGGAGAAATAGTTTCTTTTAGTTATTTGAATGTATTTATAATAACTGATTTAAACTATCTAATAAGTCCCATGTTTGGACTTCCCTATGGTCTATTGCTACTAAAATATTAAATGACATGACACAGTAACTGAAAATCAGATTCCCTCTCCTTCTCAGGGTTTTTATTACTGCTGTTTGTTCTTGTTGCTGTTTATTTCTTTAGTAACTTTCCTTAACCAATTATGCACATCTGTATTCTTTGTTGCATGTGACCACTGAAGTCTCTGCTCAGCTTAGTAATCAGCTAATAATTGGACAGAGATCTCTCTAAATCCCTTGAACCAACAAGCCTCCCACTCTTTCTTGAGATGTTTTGTGTGTATATTAGGGAACGCCTCCAATGTTCTAGCAGTTTGTAACTTTACCTTAACCTCCATGTTCTGCTGGCACAGAGACTCGATGTTAGCTAGAAGGTAGAGAGTACGGCCTTTTCAGGTCTTTTCTTGGTATATCTACAGCTCTTCATGTGCATGTTGTCCTCTAGATCCCTAGGAATATTTTGGAACTTTTCAAAACTCCCTAGGGAAATCACATTCCTCCAATTTTTTTCTAATTTTTTATTCAAGTATAGATAATGTACAACATTCTGTTAGTTCCAGGTGTACAGCACAGTGATTCAATATTTTTAAAGATTATACTCCAGTAAAAGTTATTAAAAATAATGGCTATAATTCCATGTGCTATACAATATATCCTTGTTGCTTATCTATTTTATAAATAGTAGTTTGTATCTGTTAATCCCATACAACTAACTTGCCCCTCCACACTTCCTTTCTCCTCTGGAAACCACTACTTTGTTTTCTATATCTGTGAGTTTCTGTTTTGCATATTCATTCACTTTTTTAGATTCCACATATAAGTGATATCATACAGTATTTGTCTTTAACTGTCTGACTTATTTCGCTAAACATAATATTTTCTAGGTCCATCCTCATTGCTGCAAATGGCAATATTTTATTCATTTTAATGGCTGACTAATATTCCATTATATATATATATATCAATATATATTATATATATATAAAATCTTCCTTATTCATTTCTCTGTTGATGGACATTTGTGTTGCTTCCATATCTTTCTTGACTATTATAATAGTGCTGCTATGAAAATTGGGGAGCATGTATCTTTTCAAATTAGTGATTTCATTTTTTTTTTGATATATATACTCAGGATTAGAATTGCTGGATCATATGGTAGTATGATTGTTGTACATATGGTAGTTGTATTTTTAGATTTTGAGGAATCTCCATACTGTTTTTCATAGTGGCTGTACCAATTTACATTCCCACAAACAGTGTACAAAGGCTCCCTTTTCTCCACATCCTCACAAACACTTGTTATTTGTAGACTTTTTGATGATGGCTATTCTGAAAAGTGTGAAGTGATATCTCATTGTGATTTTGATTTGCATTTCTCTAACAATTAGTGATGTTGGCATCTTTTCATGTGCCTGTAGCCATCTGCATTTCCTTTTTGGAAAAAAACATTTATTCAGTTCGTCTGTCCATTTTTTCATTGGGTTGTCTGGTTTTTTGATATTGAGTTGTATGAGATGTTTATAAATTTTGGATATTAACCTCTTGTCAATCATACCATTTGCAAATATTTTCTCCCATTCTGTAGGATGTCCTTTCATTTTGTTGATGATTTCCTTTGCTGTGCAAAGGTTTTTAAGTTTAATTAAGTGCCATTTGTTTATTTTTGCTTTTATTTCTTTTGCCTTGGGAGACAGATCTAAAAACAATACTGCTATGATTTCTTTCAAAGAGTGTTCTATCTATGTTCTCTTCTAGGAGTTTTATGGTCTCAGGTCTTACATTTAGGTTTATAATCCATTTTGACTTTATTTTTTATATGTTGTGAGGAAATGTTCTAATCTCATTGTTCTACATGTAGCAGTCCAGTTTTCCCAGTGCCACCTACTAAAGATACTGTCTTTGCTCCATTGTATATTTTTGCTTCCTTTTTATATTTTTATCATAGATTAATTGATCACAGGTGCATGGGTATATTTCTGAGCTCTCTAATTGGCTGCATTGGTCTATGTGTCTGTTTTTGTGTCAGTACCATACTGTTTTGATTTCTGGAGCTTTGTAGTATAGTCTGGATGACACCTCCAGTTTTTTTCTTCAAAGTAGATATAGAGGGAATATCACATCTCAATATAATGAAGGTCATTTATGACAAACCCATAGCCAACACAATACTCAACAGTGAAAAGCTGAAAGCCTTTCCTCTAAATTCAGAAACAAGACAAGGATGCCCACTCTTGCCACTTCTATTTAACATAGTATTGGAAGTCCTAGACTCAGCAATTAGGAAAGAAAAAGAAATAAAAGTCATCCAAAATGGATGGGAAGAAACAAAACTCTCACTACTTGCAGATGATGTGATAATTTATATAGAAAACCCTAAAGTTTCCACCCCAAAAATATTAGAATAAACGAATTCAGCAAATTTGCAGGATAAATGATTAATATATAAAAATCGGTTGCTTTTCTATACACTAATAATGAACTTTGGAAAGAGAAAGTTAAAAAAAATCCCATTTTAAATCACATCAAAAAGAATAAAATACCAGGGACTAAACCTAACCAAGGAGATGAACGACTTATACTCTGAAAACTATAAAACACTGATGAAGGAAACTGAAGATGATACAAAGAAATGGAAAGCTATCCCATGCTCTTGGACTTGAAGAATTCATATTTTTAAAATTGTCATACTACCCAAAGCAATCTACACATTTAATACAATGCCCAACAAAATACCCCTGACATTTTTCACACAAGAACAAATAATCCTACAATTCATATGAAACTTCAAAAGACCCAAAATTGCCAAAGCCATCTTGAGGAAAAAAGCCCAAATTTTCCTTTTAAGTTTTTTATTCTGCCTCTTGTCTCAACAGGTATTGCGATCTCAGGCAGCTGTGATGTTAAACAACAGCCAATAATTGTTTCTAACAAAAGCACTGAAGATAAGGCTTTTATCACTGACTGAGCTCTGGGTTAGGTCAAATAAAGACAAGTACTTGAAAGGGGCTTTTCTAGGGAGCTGCAAGACCAATCAAATAATGACAATTCTCTGAAGATGAGGCTGTTCAGGAGCTTCAAATCCATTCCACCCCTCCAGAGGCTACTAAACTGTGGTTTTTCACAGCTACCATGGTTGCAAGGCTGCCTATTTTCAATGCTACCACAGAGTTGGGAACTGGGGAATGAGAATGTGGCAAAGTTAAGTGTGACAAAGCTTACTGTTCTTACAGAAATTCAGCAATTTTTCTTGAATAAATTCTCCTCAGATTGCTGCAAGCCTTAATTTCCAAAATTCTGAAAATGCTGATTTTGAATTTTTTTAGCATTATTCTCATTCTTTTATGGAGAAGTAGATTTTCAAAGGTCATGAGTTTTCCATTCCTTAAGTGCTCCTTCATTACATCTTTTGTTTTTAACAGTCAGCTGTTGAAATAGAAACTGTGATTGTGTTATTTGTTGTTCTAGCACTTAGTTTATCTGCCTCCAGTATCTGATTAGTAAAGTCATGTTTGATTAAATAATTCTTTTCTTTTGGTGTTTTATCCATATTAATATTTCCAAGGTTCTGAAGCTAACCAAATCATCAGCCACGCTGAAGAAAGCTTAAACCAACATAAATTTAATGAAAACATTTTATAAGAGACTCAATATACAGTGACATAGATCAAATCATCCATATTATGTAGACTTTTGCTAGCAACAGGCAATGAGCTAGACTTTGTAACTCAAGCTAGATAGAGGAGCAAAATAATGAATTTGGTAAAATGCATTACCGAATTGGTTATTACAATAATAACCATCAAGCTTTGATGTAAAAAATGAAAACGATCCATTTCTTAATGTAACCTGAAGTGAGAGAGACTAGTCAGGAGACAGCAGCTAGATTCCAAGCAAAACACAATAGCATCTGGATAAAGTTAGTTGGAGGAATTGAGGAAAATGGATAAAGATGTTGGAATACTGATATTCAGAGAGAGTCCCCCGTGACTGCTGAAAGACAGATATCTTTCATCTTCCCAAATTTTAATAGGCATATGTAATTCAGATTACATTTTATTAAAATATTCTGTATTTGTTCTATGATTATTTATTTTGATTTAGCAGTGCCATTTTATTCTTCCAAAAGCTTGTAAATTTTTCTATACATGGAGCTGTATATCTTCAACTGTCCTCTAAGCTAGATTAAGTGAAAACAGGGGGAAATCCAACCTAGTTAATATGTTTTATAAATAAATTTTAAATTATTTTGTTACAGGTGATGTAGAACATGAAAAAATCATGACAACTTAGTTCCAAACTCTCACTCAGTGGCTGAAGCTCCTCAACAACAGGACTAATTTCTATTGATCCAACCTGCATTTGGATATTTAGAGTGATGGGAAATTCACTCTTGCACGTAGCCTGCTTCACAATGGGTTAAATCAGATTGTGGGAAATGTCTTTTAAAAATTTACTCTAAATCTGTTTCACTGTAGCATTTGCTACGATTCTGCACTCTAGAGCAGGATTTCTCCATTTCAATATCATTAAGATTTAGGGTTGGAAAATTATTTATTGTGGGGGGTGTCCTGTGCATTGTAGAGTTTTTAGGAGCATCCCTGGCCTCTACCCTCTACATGCCAGTAACACATCCTCCCCCTCATTCATGACAATCAAAAATGTTTTTAGATATTGCCAACTGTCCCCTGAGGGACAATACCACTCTAGTTGAGAATTATTGCCCTGGATTAATTCAAAAGAACAAGGCTATGTATTAATAATGATCTAGTCTCAAAATCTCACTCTGCCAAGCAGTGTGACCTTGGGCACGTTATCTTCCCTTTCTGAGACTCAGTTCCCTTATTTTCAAAGTGGGGCTGATACTATCTACCTCGCAGAGATGCAGTGAAAGCAGATGAAAAGCACACAATATGTTTCCTAGTACTCAACAAATGATCAATAAATGCTAGTTCCTTTTGCAGCCTCAAAAAAGTTCCTGCTGGCCACACAGCACAGGGAGATCAGCTGGGTGCTCTGTGACCACCTAGAGGGGTGGGATAGGGAGGGCGGGAGGGAGACGCAAGAGGGAGGAGATATGGGGATATATGTATATGTATAGCTGATTCACTTTGTTATAAAGCAGAAACTAACACACCATTGTAAAGCAATTATACTCCAATAAAGATGTTTAAAAAAAAAGAATTAAGAGACTAATATGGACAGAATCTCAATCTTAAAAAAAAAAGTTCTTGCTGGTTGATTGACTCTGGTATACAGCTATATATTAAACTACATACAATTTAAAGAAAAAACTTGAGCAGTATATGATGACAGACTTTACAAATAGGAATAAACATTCCTGCATTCTGAAGCAGCCATGGAAGTGTGGGAATATACTCCTCCTAAAAATACTCAAAGTGAACATGGATTTCAGCCCACAGACACACACTGTACTTTTATGACCTTAAGGACATTGCCAACTGTGTTGGCACTGTTATGCTTTCCTGCAATCCATTCTCAATAAATGTTATGTTTCCAATTAAACAAAGGCAGAGAGAGAGAGAGTATCTTAAGGAAGAATGGGAAGAATGCATTTTCGTAATAAAAAAAAGGCCCCCAAAGTTTTCAAAGAAAAGGACATTGCTAAAACATTACCAGAATTAATTAAATTCAAATGACACAGAATATTTCAATGTGTATTGCATTGCATACATTGCTACAGTTTAAGAAATGACTTGCTGCATTCTGAGGTAAAGTTAGACCAAAGACCAATTTTACAAACTCTTCTCTTTCCTTTAATATTAGTCTTACTAGATAACATGCAGAACACCCAGTTAAACTTGACTATCACGTAAACAACACATAAATTTTTAGTATAAGTATGTCCCAAATGTCACATGGGACATACACATACTAAAAGATTATTTGTGTTTATTTGAAATTCGAATTTAACTGGTGTGAAAGGAAAAGCCAAATGGAGTCGGTATTGCTAAGAGAGCGCTCTAAAAAGGAGCTGGGAGGCCATTGAAAAAGTGTGACTTATGCACTCCTCAGCCCAGATGGAATCTAGCCTTTTGAACGCTTGTCTTAATGCAGGCATCCAGAACATGTGTCCAATATTCCAGAAACTCAAAATACTTAGAGGATGCTTATCCTAAAATAATTTGTGACAACTTAACACTTAAGGACAAATATCTCCTTTCTTGCATCAGAATTAATCATAATTCTTGAACAGCCTTGTGTTTTTTGTCTTCATAAACCCCTGACTCTTTCTCTTTGCAATACCCTATTCATTTTACCCCAATTTGTGTCTCCCAGCTTGTAATTCTTAAGACTTGAAATAAAGCTCTTTATTCTTTGCAGCCTTGATATTGATTATTGTTCTACACTGGGCATCTTGTTTTTGCTTTTGTTTTTTTGTTTGATTGATTTTTCTAATACTGGCCTACCTACTCAATATGTATTAAGCTTAATACAGGTTCTTATCATCTTTGCCCTGGAATACATGTTCCCAGTCTTCGTTCTCATTCAATCTCCCTACTCCAAAAAGCACAGAATGATGTGTTGCTCACCATGGACAGAGGATCATGTCCATACATAGCACCTTTCAAAACAATGTACCTTCAACCTGCCTTTACTGCTAATTACCCCCTTCTCCTCCAAAACACACAAATAAACACATTTCTTCCCCTAACAGTCTGTGCTCCATCCACATCATAGCTTTTGTACGACGCTCCTTCTGCCTGTAACAAGCTTTCTTTTCTGCATCCTCCCATCTTCTGCCTACTGTACACCTATTCATGTATCAAGTTCAAACTCAAATGCAGCCCCCTCTGTAGGCTTCCCCTACTGCAGACAGAGCTACGGAGTTTCTTCTCTATGGAACTGTGCTCTCACTTAACTGTACATCTATTCCTATTGCAGTACTTGCTCTATATTTGAATTACAATTCAATATGCATTGCCCCACAATAACAAGAAATTGGGTAATGCTCTGTTAGTAATGAGTTTCTTCACATACTCTCCACTCTTATAATGGGATAAAAGGCAAGCTAACATTTCATCTTGGTATGGGGAAAGAAACAGGAGACTGCGAACAGATACTATAGGCAACCCCATCTTGGGAAGCACTGCAGCGGGTAAACAGTGGATACTTGTCTCCGGTGTTCCCTGGGTCCACCTTCCACTGATTTGTAAATAGCACGGGCTATCCAAAAGCTTCCTGAATCATTAACAGTGTCCAGGAAAGCCACAACACCATAACTGTCTCCATTCTCATTTCGGCTGGAACAGACAAGCACCACTAGTTGATGTTAATTGCAACTCTTATAGAATAATATAGGCTGAATCCTGGAATATGAGGAAGGCTCGTTCTGTGCAGACTTGCATTCAGTAACCTTCCAATAATGCTACATTATTTTTTCACAAGAGTTTATATTTGAGGAAACCCACTTATCAAGTTAAGGCAGGGTATTCTGTGTTATTTTTCCCCAAAATATTTGCTTCATTGGACAGTGACTTCCGTAAGTACAATGACTATGGTTTACTCATCTCTGTAATCTCAGAGCCCAGCATAGTGCCAGACTCAGGGGAAGTGATTCATAAAAGAATACAAGTATTTGTTAGTGACTAAATGAAATATGGTATATCATTTGCTCTATCAAAAATGGAAACTACTTAATCTGGTTTTAGTATGAATATACAAATTCATCCCAGTTGCAGAAACATGCCATTGATATGATCACTCATTTTCAATACCACTTATTTCTCCAATAAAAAGGTATTTTTAACATTCATTATGCTAGTTAATAAAACTTCTTGTATAGATTTTGATAACACTATTGCTATGTACTAAAAATGTCACACTCGACAGTGTATATTCATGATTAAGGTGCCCTAAGCACCAATTAAACACACCTCCAGGGAGTTTTTCACACCTTAACTAAAAATCACTAAGGTACAGATTTGACTTAACTTGTATATACACAAACTGAATTGTTTATCCTGAAGTATTTTTAATTAATAATTTTTAAAATAACTTCTAACACCAACACTACCACCATATCTCCTGTTCAGGGATGGATGGTGGCATCCACATGTATTCAAATATTTAAATAATACTGAAGAAACTTGTTCCCTTGACCTCCGTCCACAAAAGTCACCTGTCATTTTAATGTGACTACATTTCAGGGTTTTTTTTGTAATAGACCCTATTTTAAGGAATTAAACATTTCTTTAGTCGACTAATATGTTTCAATGAAACAATTCACACAGTTAAAAGTGATTCAATTTACATATCTCTTTAGGAGTTCTCATATTGATAAATTTACTTTTTAAAGTAAATTCTTCTGAAGGGCACGTTAACTGCTTCATTTCAGAAATATGGTAAGCTACAAACCAGCCTCTTCACATTCAACCTTACCCAAAACACTCATGCATTACTCCATATCAGTAGAGGCTTTGGGTTCAACACTTTTTTTTTTTTTTACCTTTTTGACCGTTTCTTCATTCATTTTATTCCCTTTCTTATTTTCCTTATTAGCTAAGCCTGTCTTCTATAAGCTGCATGAAAATGAAAGAAAACACCTGCAATTTGTTTTTAAGTGTTATTTGGCTGCATTGAATTGCTCTCTAGAACAATGTTGTACATTATATTACAATGACATAGATTATAATAAGAATGGAGCTCTTTTCTCATTATGATGAATATAATGAGATTTTCAAAACACACTGCTAAGTTTCCTATCTCCTCCTTAGATGCTGTACATAGCCCTGTTTCATGATGCTATTATTGTTTTGGAAATTAAAGAAAAAATAGCTAACAGTTTAAAGCATCTGTGACACACACTTTATATATGTATACTACAATCTCTCCAATTTAGGAGACATTTCCCTGTCACAACACTGTTCAGTCCATGATTAATCTGTTTGCCATTGAGTTTAGGGGAATTTAGGGGAATTCAGGATTACTAAAGATTATGTATAGTGTAGTGGAAACAATTCCAAACTAGGAGTCAGCTGATCTGAGTTCTAGTTTCAGCCCTGTATCAGTTTCCTATTTCTGCTATAATAGATTAACACAAACTTACTGGCTTAAGACAACATGAATTTATTACCACATAATTCTGTAGGATACAAGCCTGATACAGGTCTCACTGGGCTAACTCAAGATGTCAGCAAGGCTATGTTCCTTTTGGAGGCTCTAGAGGAGAATCCATTTCATTGACTACCAGATTCTAGAGGTTGCCCCCATTTTCTTGTCTTGTGCCCCCTTCCTCCATCCTCAAAGCCAGCAATTTTGTATCTCTCCAACCATTCTTTGCCATTAACATTCCCTCTGACCCTGATCTCAGCCAGGAAAGGTTCTTCTAAAGACTTGTGAAATTAGATGAAGCCCATACAGACCATCCAGGATAAGGACCTCATTTCAAGGTCTTTAACTTTAATCATATTTGCAAAGCCCCTTTTTGTCATGTAAGGCAACATAGTCACAGGTTCCAGGAATTAGACATGGACATCTTTGTGGGGGCGGGGGGACATTATTTTATCTGCCAGAAGCCTTGTCATTAGTAAATCATTAACCACTTTAACTCTTGGTTTCCTCTTCAGCAAAATGAGGATAATTAATCTCTCTGCCAACCAGAGAGTGGTCTTTTTTCCCTTTATTCTTTGTCCCTTTTCCTAAGGATTGTCATAAGGCTAAACGCGGTAATAAATGTGAAGTTTTTGCATATTAGAAATCAAGTTATCATTAGTCCTGCATTTGTATAGCAGTTTGCTATGTTATTTATTAATTCATGTATTTAGTAAATAACTATGGAGTACTTACTATGTATCTAATATTATTCTATATTTCACAGATATAGTAGTAAACAGAGTACCTAGTGTCATGGAGTTTCAACGAAAAGATAGAGAATTTGCATAATTGAAAAAATACTGTGTCTTTATTCCCGTACTCCAATAAAGATGTTAAAAAAAAAAAAATACCAGGTGGCTACTCCAGTTAGGGTGAACAAGGACTACATTTCTAAGGAGGTAAGCTGAAAGCTCAATAACAAGATGAGAAATAAATTCAGATTGGCCTTGCAAGACAGGAGAGAGAGTATTCCAGGCAGAGAGAAAGGATCTGTGATGAAACAGCAGGGAGGCCTAACTGAGCATAATGAGCAAAAGGGAAAGAGGTAAGATCAGTGGGGTAGGCAAGTAATTGACAGAGTTAGTAATAAGAAGTGAGAAATGGTGAGGACTGAAATATATGTTCATGATGAAGACCACTGAAGTTTCTCTTTTTCTATTTTATTGATCTTAAAAGATAGCTGCTAAAATTACTTGCTTGGAGAGGAATTTATTAAAGTCAATACAGTTTTTTTTAATGAATCTGGATAATAAAGTAATATAATATTAAATGTAGGAAATTTGGAGAAGATAAGACATTAAAACCAATACTTAAATACTATCAGTGAAACAACTAATAACAGAGTCCTGAGAAACGCTTGGTCTTTGTCAACTGTGGTCTGAGAATGAGAGAAATTTGTCTTCACTAAATATACCTTTCTCACCATTACTCTTAAATAGGAAGTTTAGCTGAGTATTCTAGTTGGGTAATTTCCCATTGATATATAAGGATATTGTTTCACTATCTTCTGCATCAATTTTTACTGAAGAAAATAAAATTTTATTCCTTAGTAGGTAACTGGCCTTTCTTTTCCTGTTTTTACCAATTATTATTTTCTTCTTGCCTTTGGTTTCTGAAGTTTTACTATGAAATGCCTAAAGTACATTTTTCTCATCCTTCTAAAAATTCAGTATGGTTTTCAAATTGAGGATATATACCTTCATTGTTTTCAACAATTATCTCCTCAAATGTTGCCTCTTCCACATGCTTTGGTTTTGTTAATTTTACCTATTTGTATTCCTTATTTCCTTGACTTTTACCCTTAACTTCACTATTTCTTTCTTTCCTGATTCCCTGTGTCTATTCTTATCCAATTTTCTAGCTTCTTTTATTGAAGTCATTGCTATTTCCTCATAAACATAGTCACAGCTTTAACTTTTTTTACCAAATACTGCTTCACATTCATCTCACAATTTCCACATGCACTGCTTTTATTGTCATTCAGTTCTAAGTATTTCATCATTTTATCTTCATGATTTTCTCTTTAACCAAGTGATAATTTTATAGTTTATTTTGTTTTAAGTTCCAAAGCATATTGGATTTTAAACTATTCTTTGGTTACTGATTTCTAATTTAAATGCATTTCTATCTTGTTAACAGAGAACAGAAGCTGTACAATACCAATTCTTTTGAAAGTATGAGTCTTCCTTTGTGGTCTAGTTGTGTTGGATACTCTGCCCAGATTTCTTCAGGGCTGACTCACCTATGCCCCAGCTGCTGCAAATATCAGCTACTCACGGCTCCCAGCATATCCTTCACTGGAAATCACCCTCAGGTGCAGGGAAATGCCTCTGGCAAGGTTATGCTCCTTCTCTGGTGCAATTTGTAGCCAGTGAGAAGTCCCCTTATCTCAGTTTGGAAAAACTCTGAAAGTCCTTCCCAACCCCGGAGCTCCCACTAGGGATGTTGAGCTTCACTTGTAACCTCACTGTGGGTCAGCTTCCCCATCTGCCTTTCTCATTAATGTACCAGCATCTCTCCTAAGAGCATACCCCTGTAAAAATTCTGCATAAAACTCTCTACCTCAGGGGCTTCCCTGGTGGCGCAGTGGTTGAGAGTCCGCCTGCCAATGCAGGGAACGCGGGTTCGTGCCCGGGTCCGGGAGGATCCCACATGCCGCAGAGCGGCTGGGCCCATGGGCCGTGGCCGCTGGGCCTGCGTGTCTGGGGCCTGTGCTCTGCGGCGGGAGAGGCCACAGCAGCGAGAGGCCCGCGTACCGCAAAAACAAAACAAAACAAAACAAATAAAACTCTCTACCTCAGATTCTGTTTCCAGGGGACCCAATCTAAGACATTAGTACAAATTCAATGCTGTGACTGTGGCATGTGTATTAAGGAGAATGGGTATTCTGTGTTTATTGGTGTAAAATTCTATAGGCACATTTTATATGGAGCTGATTCATGTTTATTTTTTGTCATTGTGATCTAATTTTCTAAAAGGAGTTCTTAAAATCTTTCAACTACACTTAGTATTTTACCTGTATCTCCCCAATATTATCTAGATTATAACTTTGTGTATTTTGAGACTATATTGTTAACCGCATATGTAGTCAAGAACTTTAGGTATTCTTGATCATTATCAGTATGTAGTGATTTTCACTGACGCTTGCCACTTTCTGCCTTAGGTTCTTTTTGTTGGTTTATTTGATATTACAACTGTACCAAACTTTTACTTAGCTGCTATTTGCCTGCTTCACCTTACTTTCTATCTTTCCACTTTCAATCATTCTATGTATTGTAGCTCTACGTGTGTGAGACGATTAATAAATTGCAGACATGCTCAACAGGGTTTGCTCTACTATGAGGGGAAAGAATGGCTCGGAGTAGAGGAGAGCCAGGGATTCTATTTTCTCTCCTCCAGGTGTGTCAGCAACATGTACTCACTTAACCCTTGGTGGATAATTTCCTACCCTGTGCCTGCAATAGGACAGGAAGGACAGAGTTTTACCACCCATGGATTGTAGAGTAATATCCAGCCTAGGGTGAGCAGTCAGTAGTGATGGACACAGTCCAAACTGGACATTTTTGAGAGAGAATATTAATATTTTAGTTGATATTTACACCAGGACAACTGACATAAACCAGGACTGACCTGAAGAAACTGGCACATAGAGTCATCCTAATTCTCCCTCACCTTCCACCTCCATCCTGTAGGCTAGGTAAATAGAACAGTGTTTTTGAGGGAGAAATCTAAAGAGATGGAACAAAAGGAAAAGTCTAAAATTCTGCTCACAACTGAAGAGAATTTTCTTCAGCTTAAAAAAGAAAGGAAAACTTGTATACAGCAAACTCAATATTTTGCAAGAAAAAATAATAAGACACAATGCATATCTCGACATAGCCTGAAAATACCTCTGAATTAGATGAATAAAGAAAAATCCTCTAAGTATCTATGCAGAAAAAAACAGTTAATCTACAAAAAAACAAGAACCATGCTTACCTCAGATCCCATCTTAAGATGCTTAAAGTCAGGAAACAATGAAGTAATTTACAGAGAATTTGAGAAGGGAAATGATGTGATCTTTAAAGACTATAGTCAGCCAACTTATCTCTTACACATTGATAGCATAAAAAAGACATTCTCAAATACACAAGAGCTAAGAATATGACACTCACTTAACTTGGGTAACCAGGAAGCCAAACAGGAAAACAAAGGTGAAAAATTCAGAATAAAAAAAGCCTGGAAAATGTTCCTATGGGGATATACAGAAAGGTAACATCCAAACCATCAGAATAGTGCTGATGCCAGTGAGTACTATATAGATTAAGCGCAGGACAGCACTGAACCTGCAAGAAAGGGGAAGTATTTAGAATTCATTTCACAATGACACCAAAATGAAGCTTTAAAATAAACAATCTCATTTTAAATTATTATCTTGTTCACTGAGAATAATACCATAATACTGAACAAATAATTTCCCCCCAGAAAATCATTTTCTCAGGCAAGTTTATCAAAAAATTTAAAAGTCTAATAAATATGATTGCAACTTTTTTATTGACGAACTTAAGTCATTCTTGAAAAACATCTTACAAACAAATATGCCAGAATGTTGATGTGACTTTCCTTGGTTATTTGGATAAGATTGATTTCTTTATTCATGATTCTTCTCTGTAGTTTAATATAGTAGTAAACAATTTACTTTGTAAATAAGAAAATAAAATTCATATGAAAAAGAACCGAATGCCCAAATCTAGATTTTCCAGAGAAGCATATAATTATTAATTATAAGCTCAGGTCAACCATTCCCCTCATCTTCATCTTATCCTCCTGAATTATATTTCTAGGAGTTGTTTTTATCTCTTGAAAAAGCAAGAGTATCTCTTCAGGCAACAGAAGATGACGGAATATAAAAAGAGGAAGGGAATTTAGGTATGTTTTATTACAGTGTTTCAAAACTAGGAGTGATTTTGCCCCCAAGGACATATAACAATGCCTGGAGACATTTTTGGTTGTCACAACTGGGGAGAGAGTGGGCTACTGGCATCTAGTGGGTAGATGCTGGAGATGCTACTAAACATCCTATAACGCACAGGACTGCCCCCCACAACAAAGAATTATCCCTGATTAAATTCAATCCTCTGATTTTATATATATTTAAACACAAGCTCAAAGAAATTGCAACTTTTGTCCAAAGTTGAACAACTATTCTGTGACAAAGAGAGTAGGCAACAAGTGATAGTACATAGTGAAAGGAGAAAATTACAAGTGATTATATGAGTGTAGTTGTTTCTACCCTAGAAGCAGAGAAATGGCCAAGGTGAGGCTCCAAATTGTTCACATGGACAATTTGCATCTCTTCTTTGGGCAAGGGCCCATGCAGTCCCGCAACTGGGCAGATTCTGGCTTTTTGTGCTGTCCATCTCTCACCTAGCCCACCACGTAGGCTCCTGCAGTCCATCAAGGTGATTATTCCTGCTTAAATTTATAAACAGGAAGATTTCTCTTCCTCCATAGTTAATGAGGGTCTAAAAAAGGGTGCAGATTTTTTAAGTCTCTGCCAGACATTGTTTAACAATACCATCACTCAGTCTTTGAGGAGAATGAATTCTACCTGCCATGTGCCAGGTCACTGGCCCTAAAAGTTTATAGCTTCATTAATTTTCTTTATGTGGACATAGACAAGGCCAAAGTCTCAACCCCCTACTTGTTCTTTATAAGCATATCTTCCTCAGCCATTAGATACAGGCAGAGATAACCAAGTTGAAGCTATTATAGGCAAGGGTAGTATTTGAATTTTAACTTTCTTGGTGTTAAAGTCAAGGATTATGCATAGTCTCTCAATTAGAACTATCAATTTTGAATCATGTTGCATTTAGTCAGGGGACATTTGGTCTATGAGGCTGGAGCAAATTGTGTGAATATGCTACCTACAGGGAGGTACCAATTTATAGGGGTTTCAAGGAGAAAATAAACTAATATGATCAAGGGGAAGCCTAAGTAATATTCAGAAAAATAATACCAAGTTCCCACAAAGGCAAAGCAAGAAATAGGATATTTAACAATGAACTGAGATATCTGACATTTCAAAAGCAGGACAAAGTTACGGTCAGGTCAAAAACCATGAATAGGTTAAGAATTTTTTGTTCTCTTTTTGTGGTGCTTTTTCTATGTCATGTGGAAAAAAATTAAAAAAAAGAATTTTCTTAAAGGGACTGTACACAGCCCAATAATTAGGACTCAATTTTAGTTCTAGCAAAAAATTTAAATGCTGGAGTTGAAGAAAGAGACTTGGATTTCTTTGGTGCAGAACTCAAGATAAGGGAGCTCAGTAATGGACCAAGCAATGGAACAATGCCACCCTTTGCAGCAACATGGATGGACCTAGAGATTGTTATACTGAATGAAATAAGTCAGACAGAAAGACGAATATTATATGATATTGCTTATATGTTGAATCTATAAAGAATGGTGCAAATGAACTTATTTACAAAACAGAAGTGGAGTCATGGATGTAGAAAACAAACTTATGGTTACCAGGGGATAAGGTGGGGGAGGGATAAATTGGGAGGCTGGGATTGACATATACACACTACAATATATAAAACAGATAACCAATAATAACCTGCTGTATAGCACAGGGAACTCTACTCAATACTCTGTAATGGCCTATATGGGAGAAGAATGTAAAAAAAAGAGTGGATACATGTATATGTATAACTGATTTACTTTGCTGTACACCTGAAACTAACACAACACTGTAAATCAACTATACTCCAATAAAAATTTTAAAAATAAATAAAAATAAAATTCACATTTATATTAAACTGTGTTATTCTACTGATTCAAAAATTCAGCCAATGGACAAAAAACTCACCTGTATAAGCACCTTATAAAGAAAGGCAGAGGGGAATGTGGAGGAGAGGGAAGAGAGGGGAAGAGGAAAGGGAGGGTGAGCGAAAGGGGAAGCAGGAAGGAGTGAGGGAGAGGGAAATGTCTCCATCACCCGGGGGAAACAGGGGCCAAAAGGCTACCATGATCTCTGTTATACCATTTAAAAATTTCCTTCTGATTATCTTTCTATTTTAATTTTTTTAATTGAGGTATAATTCACTTATAAGTCTAATGCAAAAATCTGTTCTATGTACTGTTCAATGTACTTCTCTGCAAATTTTTATCTTTGTAGGCAGCATGTGGCCACTACCCAGATCAAGATTTATACTATGTTCATCTCCCAGAAAGGTCCCTCCTGCCCGTCCCAGGCAACGTGACCACTACAAAATCAGAGAGAGGAAGTCGCTATTCTAATTTCTATCTCACCATAGATTAATTTTGCCTTTGTCCTTCAAATTCAAATAAACATAACAATAGGGTATGCATTCTTTTGTGTCTGACTTACTTTGTTCAAAATAATGTTTTTGATATCCATCCATGTTGCGGTTTGTTGCTTTTTTGTTACTGTGTAGTATCCCATTGTCACTATTAATTCATTCTCTTGTTAATAAACATTTAGTTTGTTTTTGCCTTAGGGTTATTACAATTAAAGCTACTATGAACATTTTGTACAAATCTTTTTGTGGATATATCAGCTTTTTTCTCTTACATACATATCTAGGTGGGAAACGGTCAGGTCATAGGATGGTGGGTATATACTTAACTTTACTAGAAACCATGAGAAAACTTTCCAAAATATTAGAACTATTTAAGAGAAATGTGTTTCAAAAGGAATGTATAAGAGTTTTAGTTGCTCCAACATTTGGTAACATTAGTGTTTGCGGTTTTTTGGTTTTTAATTTTTAGCCACTCTGTTGGAAGTGTAGTGATATTGTGCTTTTAACTGGCAATTCCCTTGTGAGTAACAGTATCAAACAATTTCTTCATAAGTCTATGATTCATTTAAATATATTCTTTCTGAAGTGTCTGTTCAAGTCTTCTGCTATGGAGTGTAGGGATTGTGTCTTTTTCTTTTTGATTAGTAGGAATTCTATATAATTTCTGAATATGAATCCTTTGTCAGTATTGTGTACTGTATTAGGAATATTTTTCCCCAGTCTACAGTTTGACTTTTCTCTTTTTTACCAGTGCTTTTTGATGAGCACTAGTTTTTAACTTTAATGAAGTCAAATTTATTTTTTTCTTTTTTTGCTTAGTGCTTAATATCCTCACCTACGCTAAGGTCACAAAGACATCCTCCTATGTTTTCCTCTAGCCCTCACACTTATATCTATGATCTATCTCAAATTAATTTTCATATATGGTATGAAATAGGTGTCAAAGCTTGTTTCTTTTTCCACTGGACATCTAATTATTCAAATGCTACTTATTCAACACCCTTCCATTCTTCCATTGAATTTCATTAGCACCTTTTGTCAAAATTATTTTTTCTTTACACCAAAAGAGAGGGTAGATCACTTTGCTAAACAGTCATTATGCACTTCAGCACAAAATGTCCTTCACAGAGAAGAGAAATTCGAGGTACCTTGGGAATATAAGCAAGCTGGACCTCTCATTAGCTTTTATAATCAAAAGCCAGCCTCACTGCTCTCTCCCTCATTTCTATTTTTTTTAAATTTATTTTACATTTTTATTGGAGTATAATTGCTTTACAATGGTGTGTTAGGTTCTGCTTTATAACAAAGTGAATCAGTTATACATATACATATGTTCCCATATCTCTTCCCTCTTGCGTCTCCCTCCCTCCCACCCTCCCTATCCCACCCCTCTAGGTGGTCACAAAGCACGGAGCTGATCTCCCTGTGCTATGCGGCTGCTTCCCACTAGCTATCTATTTTACATTTGGTAGTGTACATATGTCCATGCCACTCTCTCACTTTGTCACAGCTTACCCTTCCCCCTCCCCATATCCTCAAGTCCATTCTCTAGTAGGTCTGTGTCTTTATTCCCGTCTTACCCCTAGGTTCTTCATCACCTTTTTTTTCATAGATACAATATATATATGTTAGCATATGGTATTTGTTTTTCTCTTTCTGACTTACTTCACTCTGTATGACAAAGTCTAGCTCCATCCACCTCACTACAAATAACTCAATTTTGTTTCTTTTTATGGCTGAGTAATATTCCATTGTATATATGTGCCACATCTTCTTTATCCATTCATCTGTTGAGGGACACTTAGGTTGCTTCCATGTCCTGGCTATTGTAAATAGAGCTGCAATGAACATTTTGGTACATGACTCTTTTTGAATTATGGTTTCCTCAGGGTATATGCCCAGTAGTGGGATTGCTGGGTCATATGGTAGTTCTATTTGTAGATTTTTAAGGAACCTCCATACTGTTCTCCACAGTGGCTGTATCTATTTACATTCCAACCAACAGTGCAAGAGGGTTTGCTTTTCTCCACACCCTTTCCAGCATTTATTGTTTCTAGATTTTTTGATGATGGCCATTCTGACCAGTGTGAGATGATATCTCATTGTAGTTTTGATTTGCATTTCTCTAATGATTAATGATGTTGAGCATTCTTTCATGTGTTTGTTGGCAGTCTGTATATATCTTCTTTGGAGAAATGTCTATTTAGGTCTTCTGCCCATTTTTGGATTGGGTTTTTTTTTGTTACTGAGCTGCATGAGCTGCTTATAAATTTTGGAGATTAATCCTTTGTCAGTTGCTTCATTTGCAAATATTTTCTCCCATTCTGAGGGTTGTCTTTTGGTCTTGTTTATGGTTTCCTTTGCTGTACAAAAGCTTTGAAGTTTCATTAGGTCCCACTTGTTTATTTTGTTTTTATTTCCATTTCTCTAGGAGGTGGGTCAAAAAGGATCTTGCTGTGATTTATGTCATAGAGTGTTCTGCCTATGTTTTCCTCTAAGAGTTTGATAGTTTCTGGCCTTACATTTAGGTCTTTAATCCTTTTTGAGCTTATTTTTGTGTATGGTGTTAGGGAGTGATCTAATCTCATACTTTTACATGTACCTGTCCAGTATTCCCAGCACCACTTATTGAAGAGGCTGTCCTTTCTCCAGTGTACATTCCTGCCTCCTTTATCAAAGATAAGGTGACCATATGTGCGTGGGTTTATCACTGGGCTTTCTATCCTGTTCCATTGATCTATATTTCTGCTTTTGTGCCAGTACTGTACTGTCTTGATTACTGTAGCTTTGCAGTATAGTCTGAAGTCAGGGAACCTGATTCCTCCAGCTCTGTTTTTCATTCTCAAGATTGCTTTGGCTATTCGGGGTCTTTTGTGTTGCCATACAAACTGTGAAATTTTTTATTCTAGTTCTGTGAAAAATGCCAGTGGTAGTTTGATAGGGATTGCATTGAATCTGTAGATTGCTTTGGGTAGTAGAGTCATTTTCACAATGTTGATTCTTCCAATCCAAGAACATGGTATATCTCTCCATCTATTTGTATCATATTTAATTTCTTTCATCAGTGTCTTATAATTTTCTGCATACAGGTCTTTTGTCTTCTTAGGTATGTTTATTCCTAGATAGTTTATTCTTTTTGTTGCAATGGTAAATGGGAGTGTTTTCTTGATTTCACTTTCAGATTTTTCATCATTAGTGTATAAGAATGCCAGAGATTTCTGTGAATTAATTTTGTATCCTGCTACTTTACCGAATTCATTGATTAGCTCTAGTAGTTTTCTGGTAGCATCTTTAGGATTCTCTATGGATAGTATCATGTCATATGCAAACAGTGACAGCTTTACTTCTTCTTTTCCAATTTGGATTCCTTTTATTTCCTTTTCTTCTCTGATTGCTGTGGATAAAACTTCCAAAACTATGTTGAATAAGAGTGGTGAGAGTTGGCAACCTTATCTTGTTCCTGATCTTAGTGGAAATGCTTTCATTTTTTCACCATTGAGGATGATGTTGGCTGTGGGCTTGTCATATATGGCCTTTAATAGGATGAGGAAAGTTCCCTCTATGCCTACTTTCTGGAGAGTTTTTATCATAAATGGGTGTTGAATTTTGTCAAAAGCTTTCTCTGCATCTATTGAGATGATCATATGTTTTTTCTCCTTCAATTTGTTAATATGGTGTATCACGTTGATTGATTTGCGTATATTGAAGAATCCTTGCATTCCTGGAATAAACCCCACTTGATCATGGTGTATGATCCTTTTAATGTGCTGTTGGATTCTGTTTGCTAGTATTTTGTTGAGGATTTTTGCATCTATATTCATCAGTGATTATGGCCTGTAGTTTTCTTTCTTTGTGACATTCTTGTCTGGTTTTGGTATCAGGGTGACGCTGGCCTCATAGAATGAGTATGGGAGTGTTCCCCCCTCTGCTATATTTTGGAAGAGTTTGAGAAGGATAGGTGTTAGCTCTTCTCTAAATGTTTGATAGAATTCACCTGTGAAGCCATATGGTCCTGGGCTTTTGTTTGTTGGAAGATTTTTAATCACAGTTTCAATTTCAGTGCTTGTGATTGGTGTTTTCATATTTTCTATTTCTTCCTGATTCAGTCTTGGAAGGCTATACCTTTCTAAGAATTTTCCATTTCTTCCAGGTTGTCCATTTTATTGGCATAGAGTTGCTTGTAGTAATCTCTCATGATCTTTTGTATTTCTACAGTGTCACTTGTTACTTCTCCTTTTTCATGTCTAATTCTATTGATTTGAGTCCTCTCCCTTTTTTTCTTGATGAGTCTGGCTAATGGTTTATCAATTTTGTTTATCTTCTCAAAGAACCAGATTTTAGTTTTACTGATATTTGCTATCGTTTCCTTCATTTCTTTTTCATTTACTTCTGATCTGATCTTTATGATTTCTTTCCTTCTGCTAACTTTGGGGGTTTTTTGTTCTTCTTTCTCTAATTGCTTTAGGTGCAAGGTCAGGTTGCTTATTCGAGATGTTTCCTGTTTCTTAAGGTAGGATTGTATTGCTATAAACTTCCCTATTAGAACTGCTTTTGCTGCATCCCATAGGTTTTGGGTCGTCTTGTCTCCATTGTCATTTGTTTCAAGGTATTTTTTTATTTCCTCTTGGATTTCTTCAGTGATCACTTCGTTATTAAGTAGTGTATTGTTTAGCCTCCATGTGTTGGTATTTTTTACAGATCTTTTCCTGTAATTGATAACTAGTCTCATAGCGTTGTGGTCAGAAAAGATACTTGATACAATTTCAATTTTCTTAAATTTACCAAGGCTTGATTTGTGACCCAAGATATGATCTATCCTGGAGAATGTTCCATGAGCACTTGAGAAAAATGTGTATTCTGTTGTTTTTGGATGGAATGTCCTATAAATATCAATTAAGTCCGTCTTGTTTAATGTTTCATTTAAAGCTTGTGTTTCCTTATTTATTTTCATTTTGAATGATCTGTCCATTGGTGAAAGTGGGGTGTTAAAGTCCCCTACTATGAATGTGTTACTGTCGATTTCCCCTTTTATGGCTGTTAGTATTTGCCTTATGTACTGAGGTGCTCCTATGTTGGGTGCATAAAGATTCACAATTGTTATATCTTCTTCTTGGAGTGATCCCTTGATCATTATGTAGTGTCCTCCTTTGTCTCTTGCAATAGTCTTTATTTAAAAGTGTATTTTGTCTGATATGAGAATTGTTACTCCAGCTTTCTTTTGGTTTCCATTTGCATGGAATATCTTTTTCCATCCCCTCACTTTCAGTCTGTATGTGTCCCTAGGTCTGAAGTGGGTCTCTTGTAGACAGCATATATACAGGTCTCATTTTTGTATCCATTCAGCCATTCTATGACTTTTGGCTGCAGCATTTGATCCATTTACATTTAAGGTAATTATTGATATGTATGTTCCTGTTCCCATTTTCTTAATTGTTTTGGGTTTGTTATTGTAGGTCTTTTCCTTCGCTTTTTTCCTTCCTAGAGAAGTTCCTTTAGCATTTGTTGTAAAGATGGTTTGGTGGTGCTGAATTCTCTTAGCTTTTGCTTTTCTAAAGGTTTTAATTTCTCCGTTGCATCTGAATGAGATCCTTGCTGGGTAGGGTAATCTTGGTTGTAGGTTTTTCCCTTTAATCACTTTAAATATGTCCTGCCACTCCCTTCTGCCTTGCAAAGTTTCTGCTGAAAGATCGGCTGTTAACCTTATGGGGATTCCCTTGTATGTTATTTTTTTGCTTTTCCCTTGTTGCTTTTAATAATTTTCCTTTGTATTTAATTTTTGATAGTTTGATTAATATGTTTCTTGGCATGTTTCTCCTTGGATTTATCCTTTATGGGACTCTCTGTGCTTCGTAGACTTGATTGACTATTTCCTTTCCCATATTAGGGAAGTTTTCAACTATAACCTCTTCCAATATTTTCTCAGTTCCTTTCTTTTTCTCTTCTTCTTCTGCAACCCCTATAATTCGAATGTTGGTGCATTTAATGTTGTTCCAGAGGTCTCTGAAACTGTCCTCAACTCTTTCATTCTTTTTTGTTTATTCTGCTCTGCAGTAGTTATTTCCACTATTTTATCTTCCAGGTCACTTATCCGTTCTTCTGCCTCAGTTATTCTGCTATTGATCCTATCTAGAGTATTTTTAATTTCATTTATTGTGTTGTTCATCATTGCTTGGTTTCATCTTTAGTTCTTCTAGGTCCTTGTTAAATGTTTCTTGCATTTTCTCTATTCTCTTTCCAAGATTTTGGATCATCTTTATCATTATTCTGAATTCTTTTTCAGGTAGACTGCCTATTTCCTCTTCATTTGTTAGGTCTGGTGGGTTTTTATCTTGCTCTTTCATCTGCTGTGTGTTTTTCTGTCTTCTCATTTTGCTTATCTTACTGCGTTTGGGGTCTCCTTTTTGCAGGCTGCAGGGTCGTAGTTCCCGTTGTTTTTGGTGTCTGTCCCCAGTGGCTAAGGTTGGTTCAGTGGGTTGTGTAGGCTTCCTGG
This sequence comes from Pseudorca crassidens, assembly GCF_039906515.1. NCBI lineage: Eukaryota > Metazoa > Chordata > Mammalia > Artiodactyla > Delphinidae > Pseudorca > Pseudorca crassidens. The sequence continues at coordinate 34,557,044 of NC_090304.1, read as the reverse complement.
TGGAGGGGACTAGTGCCTGTGTTCTGGTGGATGAGGCTGGCTCTTGTCTTTCTGGTGGGCAGGTCCACGTCTGGTGGTGTGTTCTGGGGTGTCTGTGGACTTATTATGATTTTAGGCAGCCTCTCTGCTAATGGGTCGGGTTGTGTTCCTGTCTTGCTAGTTGTTTGGCATAGGGTGTCCAGCACTGTAGCTTGCTGGTCGTTGAGTGAAGCTGGGTGTTGCTGTTGAGATGGAGATCTCTGGGAGATTTTCGCTGCTTGATATTACATGGAGCTGGGAGGTCTCTTGTGGACCAGTGTCCTGTAGTTGGCTCTCTCACCTCAGAGGCACAGCACTGACTCCTGGCTGCAGCACCAAGAGCCTTTCATCCACACGGCTCAGAATAAAAGGGAGAAAAAGTAGAAAGAAGGAAAGAAAGAAAGGAAGGAAGGAAGAAAGGAAGGAAAGAAGGAAGGAAGGAAGGAAGGAAGGGGATAAAAGCAAATAAAATAAGATAAAATAAAAGAGTTATTAAAATTAAAAATAATTATTAAGAAAAAAAATTTTTTAAGTAAAAATAAAAAACAAACAAAAAAACGGACAGATAGAACCCTAGCACAAATGGTGAAAGCAAAGCTATACAGACAAAATCTCACACAGAAGCATACACATACACACTCACAAAAAGAGGAAAAGGGGAAAAAATAATAAATCTTGCTCTCAAAGTCCACCTCCTCAATTTGGGATGATACGTTGCCTATGCAGGTATTCCACAGATGCAGGTACATCAAGTTGATTGTGAAGATTTAATCCTCTGCTCCTGAGGCTGATGGGAGAGATTTCCCTTTCTCTTTGTTAGCACAGCTCCTGGGGCTCCGCTTTGGATTTGGCCCCGCCTCTGCGTGTAGGTCGCCGGAGGGCGTCTGTTCTTCCCTCAGACAGGACAGGGTTAAAGGAGCCGCTGATTCGGGGGCTCTGGCTCACTCAGGCCAGGGAGAGGGAGGGGTACGGAGTGCAGGGCGAGCCTGCGGCGACAGAGGCCGGCAGGACATTGCACCAGCCTGAGGCACGCTGTGCGTTCTCCCGGGGAAGTTGACCCTGGATCCCGGGACCCTAGCAGTGGCGAGCTGCACAGGCTCCCCGGAAGGGGGGTGTGGACAGTGACCTGTGCTCACACACAGGCTTCTTGGTGGCGGCAGCAGCAGCCTTAGCGTCTCATGCCCGTCTCCGGGGTCCGCGCTGTTAGCCGCAGCTCGTGCCTGTCTCTGGAGCTCCTTTAAGCAGCACTCTTAATCCCCTCTCCTCTCGAACCAGGAAACAAAGAGGGAAGAAAAATTCTCTTGCCTCTTCGGCAGGTGCAGACTTTTTCCCGGACTCCCTCAGACTCCCTCCAGGCTAGCCGTGGTGCACTAACCCCTTCAGGCTGTGTTCACGCCGCCAGTCCTCTCCCTGGGCTTTGATGGAAGCCCAAGCCTCAGCTCGCAGCCACGCCCGCCCCAGCGGGTGAGCAGACAAGCCTCTCGGGCTGGTGAGTGCCGGTCTGCGCCGATACTCTGTGCGGGAATCTCTCCTTTTTGCCCCCCGCATCCCTGTTGCTGTGCTCTCCTCCGCGGTTCCAAAGCTCTCCCCCCTCTACCACCTGCAGTCTCCGCCCACGAAGGGGCTTCCTAGTGTGTGGAAACCTTTCCTCCTTCACAGCTCCCTCCCACTGGTGCAGGTCCCGTCCCTATTCTTTTGTCTCTGTTTATTCTTTTTTCTTTTGCTCTACCCAGGTACGTGGGGAGTTTCTTGCCTTTTGGGAGGTCTGAGGTCTTCTGCCAGCGTTCAGTAGGTGTTCTGTAGTTGTTCCACGTGTAGATGTATTTCTGATGTATTTGTGGGGAGGAAGGTGATCTCCTCATCTTACTCTTCCGCCATCTTCCCCCTCTCTCTCAGCATAAGCTTCCCCCTCATTTCTTTATAACCATTTCTCATTCACACCAGTTACAGGGAATGCCCAACTGCTGTTTTCTTTTCCAATTTCTATTTTAATTATATGATTCCTTGAGCAAAACAGTTATTACCAGATATACATGGCTTCTGAATGGCCTTTACTTGAAAATCTCTTTTGCTTGTTCCTGGGGTGACACGTCCTTTAGTGCTTGGAAAATTTCTAACTTGGGAAACCGGACACAAGTCCTTCTCTTCACTGATACTGTGAATGACCTTGGGCATGTCACTGATCAATCCTTGTTCTTAATGTCCCCATTTAACAAATGATAGTGTTACATGGCTGATCTAAAAACCCTTTGGCTCTAACATTCTAGGATTCAGTGAGGGAACGAGATGTTTTGACTTGATTAACTGCCTGTGCTTCATCATCCATTAGCGTTCTTGACAGCAGAGAAAAGAGTGAAGGTTTTTTTTCTCCCACACTTCTTTCATCCAACTACCCAATCCAATTAACTCCAATTAAAATTTGTAGTTTGTAATTAGTTTGTCTGATAGGTTTTTTTTAAAACCTTATAAATGTAAATCTTTGGTCTCCCTTTTTCAGGCTTGGCAGCTGTCTTGCTCCTTTTAATTTGAGCTCCTCTCACCCATTTGTGCCACTTCTGATTCATCATTCTTTGTTCTCGTTTATTGATTGTCTTTTTTCACCCTTTTCTCCTTATAGTGATAACACGTTGCTTAAACAGAATTTAGAAGAAGAGTGAAAAAGATTTTAAATTACCTAGAAACTATTTCATTCACAGGAGAATTAGGCATTGTTACAGGACCTCGAGCCCAGCTGAAATATGTCAGTATCTCGGACACAGGCTTTAAACACTTTCCACACTGTATATCATAAATCTGTGTATCACGAGAGATGACTCCTCTTGTGACCTGCTGAAGCTGATCATCAATTAAGTGTTCTGAGAAGTGCCAAGGAAACCCCTCGCATCCAAATATACTTCCCATAGTGGGAGATGTTCACTGATGCTTGGTTTTGTAAATTTTATTTTTGTTTATTTCCATTTTATTGAACTTATGTACATCAAAATAATTTACAAGGAATCTAAGTTTCATCAGGGCAAAAGTTTTTGTCTGCTTTTTAACACTCATACTCCTAGCACCTAAAACAATACTAGAAAATAATAGATGCCTGATAAATACTTGTTGAATTAATTAATTTATAAATTTAAAGCAAATGAACAAAGTAATTTAATTGTACTGTGTAATTTGTTATTTTACCTCAAGATTCTTGTCCTCTACTACTAAAGATTTATTGATAACAACATACCTTGAGTACTTACTGTGTGCAAGCTACTATGCTCAAGGTTTTAATAGGCATTCCTTCATCTACTGCTCAAAACAATTTTGTGAGGGAGTTACTATTACTATTTTTATTTTTTTAATTACTAAATTCAGATTAGAAAAAATAAGTAACTTACTGAAGGTATTAGAGTTAGTAAGTAATAGAATCAGAATTATAACTCAATTATAAAAAAATTAGACATCAAGAAAATAGAAAAGTAGTTCTACTACCCTAACATAACTACTGTCAGAATTGTATCATAATTCTGCCTAACTTTCCTTCCCATGAATTTTTGGTTTCATATTATGGCATCAGAATATATGTTTTTAGAAATTATGTTCTAACTTTTACACCTGGTGATAACTAGTCTTTATAGCTATGCCATTAATAGTCACATATGCCATTAATTAGTTACCTATCATACGCCCATATAATGACACTACCTTGGGGAGTAATCCCTTCTCTTGTCAGGCTAAAGTCATTCTCACCTAAAAAGCAATAATGATTATACTATAAGATATTATTATTGTTCTTACTATTGCTAGTACTGATAGCCAATATACATGAGCCAGGCATTGTGCTAAGTACTTTAGATGCAATACCTTATGTGGCAAAATATGCTTTTATTAACAAATTATACCTTATCAGCCCTTATTAGTGTGTTTGTCAGTTCTTTATCACAGAGAAAGCTTTGAAAACAATGAGAAAAATGGGGTGGTAAGAAAGAGGCCCCAGATAGAAAGGTTAGAAAAATGAAATAGTCTGTCTTAATTTTCCTGAGAGACATAATCAAGAAGTCCTTTATTATGAAGAACTAAACTGAGCAGAAGCTTATATGTAAATATCATTTGCTAACCCTTCCAAGCCCTGTATCTTTTTCCTCCTCCATCCTTTCTATCCACTATGCTATTACTTTGTTCCACCTCTTCCTTCCTATCAAACAGACCTCTACCACAGCCTCTCAAGAGTCTTCCTAACTCATTCCAAGCAAATGCCACAGGTCCCTGAAACATAGTTCAGCTTTATTAACTACCCCAAATTCCCCCCAAATCTCCCTACTTCCCAGGGAAACACCCACACACTCCTCTCCCTTTCATAAGAGGCAAGGTTCAAGTCATTTCCTCTTCCTGTATTATCACAAAAAATGCAATGCCCCGGTACTTTTTCCAAATCCTCTCCACACCCTATGCCTACCATCCACATGCTTCAGGTTCCATTATGTTTTCTTCCAAATTAGTAAATGAGTAATAATCCACATTACCATGTTCTGTGTCTTGTCTTGTAGTACTCCTTCCAATCCCTACATACACTCAGATTTTACCCAAAGGAAGAGCCACAGAACATTCTCACCAGCGACAAGCTCAGGAGAGGCAAGGGGATGGTGGGAAGGGGAAGAGCTGGCATTGTCTCAGTGCCAATGTCTGTTGAGTGGCAAGGATTGAGTCAGCTGGCACTATCACTCTTTTAATTAGAAACTTGGCTTAAAGAGGACTGAGTTCCTACAAATATCTCACATTGTGACATTACTAACTTGAATCCTGATCAGTGGGACAAGAGAGTCTTTTCTTAATCACCATACTTAATCATACATGTGTCTGTCCTACTCCTCACCTTCCTGGATCCAACTTTGCTATTTCTCCTCCTTTTTGTGTCTTTGCCTTTCTTGGCACCATGTTTCCAACCATGATCTCAATCATCTTGTGATTATAATTTTGGTTTTCCACTCTAGCAACACATTTGATTCCATGTGGTCCAAGGACCTGCTCAAGAGCAGAGATCTTGATCTTCAAGTCTAAGCCACTCCCCCAAACAAAGCACACATCCTCCCACTTTCTAATGTGAAATAATCCAGATTTCTTTACACTTCCCTGGGAAAACCAAACCAGGCTTTAAGGATATTCCTATTAATATTAAGTAATAGTAAGTAATAGTAGAGAAAGAAGAGTTGGTCCTTCAATTTTATATGCTACATGAGCATCTTCTGTCACTAGTCATATTATGTTTATCTCAAATTTCAAGGGGTTTCTCCCCTTCTTTTAGGATGTTCTAATCACTGACTTTTTGAGTATACAAATATGTTTCCAGACTTATTTCCACATTCACTATAGTTTTATTATACACTTTTTCCTAAACTATTTCCCCCATGTTGGAAGAAAGGGCTGAGTCTTTTCCTGTATCCACTAGATAAATGTTGGATTAAAACTCAAAGTAGCTATAAAATATGTCCAACTCATCAGTTCCCATTTTTAAAACTTTTGCCAATTTTATTAAAAATAACCTTTTAATCTCAACCTCAAATATTTAGTAAATACCCCCAATGATATGGCTAATACTTGTAAGGGACATTTATTGAATGTTTACTATATGCTAGGTACTTGTATAAAAGCTTTACATGTATTAACACATTTATTCCTCACAACAGCCCTATGATATAAGGTACTTCCATTATCACCACTTTACTAATAAGGATATTAAAGGATAGGTTCCCAAAGCTATTAAGGTCTGCGCTCAGACAATCCATTTTCAAAGCCTAGGAAATTATTCATCACACTATAGCTACTTTTCTATATTTAGCCCACATTTATTGATTAAAGGGAAGCAGATTGTTTTAAAACGCTGGTAGATGATATCATCACAAGATGGTTGAATTAAATATCAATTTGATACTAAAACTGAAAGGTGTATTATCAATTATCAAATCTAGCTCCCTTTCTCTTCCAAATAAAATAGGTTAAAATAAAATAAAATGATTCATAGAGAGATCACGTATTTGTCCCAAATCATGGAGATTATCTGGGATTTGAACAGAGATTTCCAGTGCTAATTTTACACCATCACACAAAATCAAATATACCCAACCTTTTAAGACAATGTATCCTTGATTTTTCTTTAGCATGATTCTCAGGTGTTTCTGACCACTGGACCATTTCATCAAGGCAAAACTCCCTGACCTGTCAGTTCCCTTCTCTCCTTTATACTTCTACAAAGCCAAGGTTAAAAAAAAAATCATCCTAGGATAATTAGAAAAATAACAATTTTTATAGTCAATCAAGGAGAGAAAATAAATTATAAGCCAATCAGTCTTATACATGTCATAAGGCAAACTATGTACCTAGTCATACAGTAAACATTTTTAAAAACTGCTCTTCCCTGGAGAGGATAATGAAACTGTTGCCCATTAATAGGGTATATATTTTAAATTCCTCTCTAACTGGAATATTCCATTCCTCAGCAAGACTTCTTCCACTCTGCACCCAAACCTTCGATTTTCCCTGCTAATTTCTTCTCCTTTGTTTCCTTTTAAAATCTTCGCCTTTGGGAGACCTTCTCTAACACCCACCATATGGTTAGTATGGTCAGGCACCCTTCTGTGTAATGCCATAGAATCATGGACTTACCTCCTGATACAGTATTTAGAACAGAGTACCCAGTGATTAATTGTCTGTGTTCTCCCCAGGACACCAACATATTTCAAGTTACACTGTGTCCTATGTCCGCATACTTAGATCACAATGTATTTCTTGAATAAATGAATGACCATCATGAGTTTGCACCAAGTCATACCCTGCCCAGCCCAGCTCCCTGATGACCAGCATTACTTATTGACAAGGACTCTGCTGACCATGGAATGGAGCAACAATAAGAGGCCTCATCTTATTATATATTTAATATATTATTATACATTATAAAGGAACATGGCCCATCATCACAGATTTGTATGTCCACACTCCTTCCCAAAGCTAACTTCTCCATCTCAAAACAACTCTCCATGAACACTAAAATAGTGACTCCAAACTTTTATATTCTTGGCCACACTTTAAATTCTAGAATTTGTATCCTAGGGATAGAGTCAACATGGTGGACGTGGAATTCATGTCTCCACACAAGTAGGGCACCTACCAGGCACTGGTGGGGGACCACGGACACCTAAGGGGATGGGAGGAACCCCCAGCAACCAGTTGGGGTTCTGTTTTACCTTGTTGTTGTTGATTCATTTATATTTTTAATTTTTCTAATAAATCTTTTATTTTTCTACTTTTATTTTATTCTTTATACTGTTATTGATCTGCTCCTTTTGGTTTGTTCCCCCTTTTGTTTTTTCTTTTTTTGTTGTTGTGGTTTGTTTTACCTTGTTGCAGTTGTTTCAATTATATTTTTATTTTTCCTAATACATTTTTTATCTTTCTAACTTTATTTTTTATTCTCTGTTATTGTATTGCTCCTCTTTTTCTTTCTTCTTTTTTCTTTTTGCCATGCCATGTGGTTTGTGGGATACTGGGTCCCAGGCTGGAAGTTGGGCCCAAGCTCCTGTGGTGGGACACTGATTCAAAACCACTGGACTAACAGAGAACCTCAGACCCCAGGGAATAGGAGTGAGGCCTCCCGGAGGTCCTCATCTCAGCACCACGTCCCAGCTCTACCAAACTGCCTGAAAACTCCAGTGCTGGATGTCTCAGGCCAAACAACCAGAAAGACAGGAATACAGCAGCCCATATCAAAAAAAAAAAAAAAAATGAAACGACAAAAAAATATGTTACAGACAAAGGAGGAAGGTTAAAACCTACAAGACCAGATAAATGAAGATGAAATAGGCAGCCTACCTGAAAAAGAATTCAGAGTAATGATAGTAAAGATGATACAAAAATCTCGGAAACAGAATGGAGAAAATACAAGAAATGTTTAACAAGGATCTAGAAGAACTAAAGAGCAAACAGTGATGAACAACATAATAACTGAAATTAAAAATACTCTAGAAGGAATCAATAGCAGAATAACTGAGGCAGAAGAACAGATAAGTGAGCTGGAAGATAAAATGTTGGAAATAACTGCTGAGGAGCAGAATAAAGAAAAAAGAATGAAAAGAACTGAGGACAGTCTCAGACACCTCAGGGACAACCTTAAACGCACCAACAATCGAATTATAGGGGTCCCAGAAGAAGAAGAGAAAAAGAAATGGTCTGGGAAAACATTTGAAGACACTATAGTGCAAAACTTCCCTAATATGGGAAAGGAAATAGTCAATCAAGTCCAGGACGGGCAGAGTCCCATGCAGGATAAACCCAAAGAGAAACGGGCCAAGACACATATCAATCAAACTATCAAAAATTAAACACAAAGAAAAAATATTAAAAGCAGCAAGGAAAAAGCAACAAATAACATACAAGGGAATCCCCATAAGGTTAACAGCTAATCTTTCAGCAGAAACTCTGCAAGCCAGAAGGGAGTGGCAGGACATATTTAAAGTGATGAAAGGGAAAAACCTACAACCAAGGTTGCTCCACCTGGCAAGGATCTCATTCAGATTCAATGGAGAAATCTAAAGCATTACAGGCAAGTAAAAGCTAAGAGAATTCAGCACCACCAAACTAGCTTTACAACAAATGCTAAGGGAACTTCTCTAAGTGGGAAACACAAGAGAAGAAAAAGACCCACAAAAACAAACCCAAATCAATTAAGAAAATGGTAATAGGAAAATACAAATCAATAATCACCTTGAATGTAAATGGATTAAATGCCCCAACCAAAAGACACAGACTGGCTGAATGGATACAAAAACAAGCCCCATATATATGCTGTTGACAAGAAACACACTTCAGACCTAGGGACACATACAGACTGAAAGTGAGGGGATGGAAAAAGATATTCCAAGCAAATGGAAATCAAAAAGCTGCAGTAGCAATACTCATATCAGATAAAACAGACTTTAAAATAAAGACTGTTACAAATTTACCACTGCAACAAAAAGAATAAAATTTCTAGGAATAAACCTACCTAAGGAGACAAAAGACCTGTATGCAGAAAATTATAAGACACTGATGAAAAAAATTACAGATGATACAAATAGAGGGAGAGATATACCATGTTCTTGGATTGGAAGAATCAACATTGTGAAAATGACTCTACTACCCAAAGCAATCTACAGATTCAGTGCAATCCCTATCAAACTACCACTGGCATTTTTCACAGAACTAGAACAAAAAATTTCACAATTTGTATGGCAACACAAAAGACCCCGAATAGCCAAAGCAACCTTGAGAACGAAAAATGGAGCTGGAGGAATCAGGCTCCCTGACTTCAGACTATACTACAAAGCTACAGTCATCAAGACAGTATGGTACTGGCACAAAACAGAAATATAGATCAATGGAACAGGATAGAAAGCCCAGAGATAAACCCATGCACATAAAGGAGGCAGGAATGTACACTGGAGAAAAGACAGCCTTTTCAATAAGTGGTGCTGGGAAAACTGGACAGGTACATGTAAAAGTATGAAATTAGAACACTCCATAACACCATACACAAAAATAAACTCAAAATGGATTAAAGACCTAAATTTAAGGCCAGATACTATCAAACTCTTAGAGGAAAACATAGGCAGAACACTCTATGACATAAATCACAGCAAGATCCTTTTTCACCCACCTCCAAGTGATATGGAAATAAAAACAAAAATAAACAAATGGGACCTAATGAAACTTCAGAGCATTTGCACAGCAAAGGAAACCATAAACAAGACCAAAAGACAACCCTCAGAATGGGAGAAAATATTTGCAAATGAAGCAACTGACAAAGGATTAATCTCCAAAATTTACAAGCAGCTCATGCAGCTCAATAATAAAAAAAACAAACAACCCAATCCAAAAATGGGCAGAAGACCTAAATAGACATTTCTCCAAAGAAGATATACAGATTGCCAACAAACACATGAAAGAATGCTCAATATCATTAATCATCAGAGAAATGCAAATCAAAACTACAATGAGATATCATCTCACACTGGTCAGAATGGCCATCATCAAAAAATCTAGAAACAATAAATGCTGGAAAGGGTGTGGAGAAAACGGACCTCTCTTGCACTGTTGGTGGGAATGTAAATTGATACAGCCACTATGGAGAACAGTATGGAGGTTCCTTAAAAAACTAAAAATAGAACTACCATATGACCCAGCAATCCCACTACTGGGCATATACTCTGAGAAAACCGTAATTCAAGAAGAGTCATGTACCAAAATGTTCATTGCAGCTCTATTTACAATAGCCAGGACATGGAAGCAACCTAAGTGTCCATCATCAGATGAATGGATAAAGAAGATGTGGCACATATACATGATGGAATATTACTCAGCCATAAAAAGAAACAAAATTGAGCTATTTGTAGTGAGGTGGATGGAGCTAGACTTTGTCATACAGAGTGAAGTAAGTCAGAAAGAGAAAAACAAATACCATATGCTAACACATATATATGGAATCTAAGGAAAAAAAAAAAGGTCATGAAGAACCTAGGGGTAAGACGGGAATAAAGACACAGACCTACTAGAGCATGGACTTGAGGATATGGGGAGGGGGAAGGGTAAGCTGTGACGAGGCGAGAGAGTGGCGTGGACATATATACACTACCAAACATAAAACAGATAGCTAGTGGGAAGCAGCTGCATAGCATAGGGAGATCAGCTCGGTGCTCTGTGTCCACCTAAAGGGGTGGGATAGGGAGGGTGGGAGGGAGGGAGATGCAAGAGGGAAGAGATATGGGAACATATGTATACGTATAACTGATTCACTCTGTTACAAAGCAGAAACTAACACACCATTGTAAAGCAATTAAACTCCAATAAAGATTTTAAAAAAAAAAGACTGTTACAAGAGATAAGGAAGGACATTATATAATAATCAAGGGATCAATCCAAGAAGAAAACATAACAATTATAAATATTTATGCACCCAACATAGGAGCACCTAACTACATAAGGCAAATGCTAAAACCATAAAAGGAGAAATCGACAGTAACACAATAATAGTGGGGGACTTTAACACCCCACTTATACCAACAGACAGATCATCCAGACAGAAAATAAATAAGGAAACACAAGCCTTAAATGACCAATAGACCACATAGACTTACCTGATATTTTCAGGACATTCCACCTGAAAGGGAAAGAATACACTTTCTTTTCAAGAGTACATGGAATGTTCACCAGAATAGATCATATTTTAGGTCACAAATCAAGCCTCAGTAAATTTAAGAAACTTGAATTTGTATCAAGCATCTTTTCTGACCATAACGCTATGAGACTAGATATCAATTACAGGAAAAAAACTAAAAAATACAAACACATGGAGGCTAAACAATGCACTGCCAAACACCAAGAGATAACAAGAAATCAGAGAAGAAATTTTAAAATACCTAGAATCAAATGGTAAAAAACATAACGACCCAAAAACTTTGGGACACAGCAAAAACCGTACTAAGAGGGAAGTTCATAGTAATTCAAGCTCACGTCAAGAAACAAGAAAAATCTCAAATAAACAATCTATCTTTACACTTAAAGCAACTAGAAAAAGAACAAAGAAAACCCAAAGTCAGTAGAAGGGAAGAAATCATAAAGATCAGAGCAGAGATAAATGAAATAGAAACAAAGAAAATAATAACAAAGATCAATAAAACTAAAAGTTGGTTCTTTGAGATGATAAAATTGATAAACCTTTAGCCAGACTCATCAAGAAAAAAAGGAAGAGGACTCAAATCAACAAAATTAGAAATGAAAAAGGAGAGATTACAACTGACACCACATAAATACAAAACATCATAAGGGACTTTTATAAGCAACTATATGCCAATAAAATGGACAACCTGGAAGAAATGGACAAATTCTTAGAAAAGTACAACCTTCCAAGATTGAACCAGGAAGAATTAGAAAATATAAACAGACCAATCACACAGGTAATAAAATTGAAACTGTAATTAAAAATCTTCCAACAAACAAAAGTCCACGACCAGATGGCTTCACAGACGAATTCTATCAAACATTTAGAGAAGAGTTAACACCCATCCTTCTCAAACTCTTCCAAAAATTTGTGGAAGGAGGAACACTCCCAAACTCGTTCAATGAAGCCACCATCACCCTGATACCAAAACCACACAAAGATATCACAAAAAAAGAAAATTACAGACCAATATCACTGATGAACATAGACGTAAAAATCCTCAACAAAATACTAGCAAAGAGAATCCAACAGCATATTAAAAGAATCATACACCATGATCAAGTGGGACTTATCCCAGGGATGCGAGGATTCTTCACTATACACAAATCAATCAATGTGATACACCATTTCAACAAATTAAAGAATAAAAACCATATGATCAACTCAATAGATGCAGAAAAAGCCTTTGACAAAATTAAACACCCATTTATGCTAAAAGGCTCCAGAAAGTGGGCACAGTGGGAACCTACCTCAACGTAATAAAAGCCATATATGACAAACCCGTAGCAAATATTATTCTCAATGGTGAAAAACTGAAACCATTTCCTCTAAGATCAGGAACAGACAAGGATATACACTCTCACCACTATTATTCAACATAGTATTGGAAGCCCTAGCCACAAAAATCAGAGAAGAAAAAGAAATAAAAGGAATTCAAGTCATAAAAGAATTAAAAATGTCACTGTTTGTCAATGACATGATACTATACATAGAGAATCCTGAAGATGTTGCCAGGAAACTGCTAGAACTAATCAATGAATTTGGTAAGGCTGCAGGATACAAAATTAATGCACAGAAATCTCTGGCATTCCTATACAATAACAATGAAATATCAGAAAGAGAAATTAATGAAACAATCCCATTTACCACTGCAACAAAAAGAATAAAATACCTAGGAATAAACCTACTTAAGGAGGCAAAAGACCTATACTGAGAAAACTATAAAACACCAATGAAAGAAATCAAAGATAACATAAACAGATGGAGAGATATACCATGATCCTGGATGGGAAGAATCAATATTGTGAAAATGACTATACTACCCAAAGCAATCCACAGGTTCAATGCAATCCCTATCAAATTATCAATGGCATTTTTCACAGAACTAGAACAAGATATTTTACTTTGTATGGTAACACAAAAGACCCCAAATAGCCAAAGCAATCATAAGAAAGAAAAACGGAGCTGGGGGAATCAGGGTCCCTGACTTCAGACTATACTACAAAGCTACAGTAATCAAGACTGTATGGTAGTGGCACAAAAACAGAAATATAGATTGATGGAACAGGACAGAAAGCCCAGAGATAAACCCTCACATATATGGTCACTTTATCCTTGACAAAGGAGGCAAGAATATACAATGGAGAAAAAACAGCCTTTCAATAAGTGGTGCTGGGAAAAATGGATAGATACATGTAAAAAATGAAATTAGAACACACCTTAACACCACACACAAAAATAAAATCAAAATGGATTAGAACCTAAATGTAAGTCCAGACACTATAGAACTCTTAGAGGAAAACACAGGCAGAACACTCTATGACATAAATGACAGCAAGATCCTTTTTGACCCACCTCCTAGAGAAATGGAAATAAAAACAAAAATAAATGGGACCTAATGATACTTAAAAGCTTTTGCACAGCAAAGGAAACCATAAACGAGATGAAAAGACAACACTCAGAATGGGAGAAAATATTTGCAAACAAAGCAACTGGCAAAGAATTAATCTTCAAAATATATAAGCAGGGCTTCCCTGGTGGCACAGTGGTTGAGAGTCGGCCTGCCGATGCAGGGGACACAGGTTCGTGCTCCGGACTGGGAAGATCCCACATGCCACGGAGCGGCTAGGTCCGTGAGCCATGGCCACTAAGCCTGAGCGTCTGGAGCCTGTGCTCCGCAATGGGAGAAGCCACAACAGTGAGAGGCCCACGTACCACAAAAAAATACCTATATCTATATCTATATCTATATATATATACACAAGCAGCTCATGTAGCTCAATATCAAAAAACAACCTAATCCAAAAATTGGCGGATGACCTAAATAGACATTTCTCCAAAGAAGACACATGGACGGCCAACAAATACATGAAAAGATGCTCAACATCACTAACCATCAGAGAAATGCAAATCAAAACCACAATGAGGTATCATCTCACACTGGTCAGAATGGCCATAAACAAAAAATCTACAAACAATAAATGCTGGAGAGGGTGTGGAGAAAAGGGAACCCTCTTGCACTATTGGTGGGAATGTAAATTGATACAGCCACTATGGAGAACAGCATGGAGGTTCCTTAAAAAAACTAAGAATAGAACTACCATATGATCCAGCAATCCCACTACTGGGCATATACCCTTAGAAAACCATAATTCACAAAGAGACATGTACCACAATGTTCACTGCAGCACTAATTACAATAGCCAGGACGTGGAAGCAACCTAAGTGTCCATCGACAGATGAATGGATAAAGAAGATGTGGCACCTATATACAATGGAGTATTACTCAGCCATAAAAAGAAACAAAATTGGGTTATTTGTAGTGAGGTGGATGGACCTACAGTCTGTAATACAGACTTAAGTAAGTCAGAAAGAGTAAAACAAATACCAATACCATATGCTAACACATATATATGGAATCTAAAAAGAAAAAGAAAAAATGGTTCTGAGGAACCTAGGGGCAGGACAGGAATAAAGACACCGACGTAGAGAGTGGACTTGAGGACACACGGAAGGGGAAGGGTAAGCTGGGATGAAGTGAGAGAGTGGTACTGACATATATACACTACCAAATGTAAAATAGATAGCTAGTGGGAAGCAGCCACATGGCACAGGGAGATCAGCTCAGTGCTTTGTGACCACCTAGAGGGGTTGGATGGGGAGGGTGGGAGGGAGACGCAAGAGGGAGGGGATATGCAGATATATGTATACGTATAGGTGATTCACTTTGTTGTACAGCAGAAACTAACACAACTTTGTAGAGCATTTATACTCCAATAAAGATATGAAAAAAATAAAATAAAATGAACTTAAAAGTAAAAGAAAAAAAAGAATTTGCATACTTGAAGACCACATTTTATTCATAGGTATTCCACCATTTCCTCAGTCTCCTTTCAGCATTCTATCGTTATCGAGTTGAACATTTGACTATATTGCTTCCTTCACTTGACAGAGATCCCCTGTATTCCTGTAAATAAGCCATTGCCATGTTATACCACACTTTTTGCCATCCAGCAACAAGGACTCACCTATACATAAGCTTGCACAAAGCCCTCAGTTCGATATTGCATCTGCTGTAAGTCAAGGTAATATGTATACTTAGTTGCTTCCAAAGCAAATTTTACACATCATTTAAAATTTGACAGCTGGCCCAATAATGAAGAGTTTGCCTGACACTTGTGTACCACAGCCAATCTGCTGAAAACTACATTCTTAAGAGGACTTTTACCACCTGCACATCTCTGACCACCAATGAAAATCATTTCACCATGGTCCTTTTGAACTCAGGAACTCACCCCTTTCTCAGAGAAAAATTGTAATAACATAACCAAAAGTGATCTCAGAACAGGGAGTTCTTGATTTTCCATCCCAGCAAACTTCCAGAGCTGCACTGTTATCATAAATGTTCCCATTTATGCTAGCATTATTTTATCATCTGCTCAATCTGTTTTGTGGAAAGGAGATGTTGAAGAAAGGAACCACAGAAAGTCACCTAGTTTTCTGGAAGTCTTAAGGGCAGTCACCCTGATCCTCTCTTGTATGTCTTTTCCATATATCATGATGGACCACTTTGCCACCCATTTTCTTTAAGGAAATGAAGAAGTGAAACATCAAGATTCAGTTAATGTGATAAATTAACGATGTCTGGGGATCCATATGGAATTTTTTTTCACTTTATAAGACCCAAAGCCACACGGTGACGTTTTGTCATTCAAAATGTGTGTGTTCATGAGGGGTGGGGAAGGTAGTAGGTGGGTAGGCATGCACACACTTGTGTTTAGCATTCAAGTGTACTTAACAAGAACTAGATTTCATCTTTTTCCTTAAGAGAATGGAAAAAAAGAAAAACACACACAGAAGCCATCCAGTATCTTGGTCCCTAAATCCCAGCCAGACTAACAGATTAACTGCATTTCTTAACCAATAATTAACCTCGTATCTGTACCTTCCATCCCTCCCACTCTTCCTACCCCCCCTACATTTTTTTTGTCATGAAAACAAAGCCTTGATTTTACCAAAGTTAAATTCAATGGAAGAGATATGACAAGCCAGATGTAAGTGTCAAAAATGATAAATAGGAGGAAAGAAGATGGACCTCTGCTTTATTTTCATAACACTTTTTCCAACCCTCTATTCTAACACTTACCATATTGAACTGTAAATATAATGCAATGGCTTGCCCACCAGTGTTTGATAAATGATGAATGAACAAATGATATAACATGGATTGTACTCAGCCTGGAAAGTTTCACAGTACCATGAGCAACTGAATTCAGTGCTGAAGAATTACTAAGAATTGGATAATCCAGAGGTAGAAGGTGACATGAATAAAGATAGATGAGAGGGAATGAATTTGACTCACTAATGGGTCAGTATTGTGAGCTGATCTCAGCCTATCTATAACCAATGTTGTAGCTGGACATGCCTTTGTGGTTCTTATTTTCATTGCAAGATGCCCTCAGCAATAACCATCAGGAAATTTTTTTGGGGAAAAAAAATGTTTCTTACCTACAAGTACTTGAGCATAAAAGGCACACCTGAAAAAAAAAGGCACACCTGGGGGTATATGGAGAGGTTGTGGATAGAGAATAGAGAGAGCCTGGGTGGTTTTTGTTTGTTTGTTTTTTCTTTCTAAAGAAAGAAGGAGCCTGGGGTTCTACTTTTATTCGGTTCAAGGGTAGGGGGCCTAGGGTTTCAGGGGCTTGCTCTTTATTGGTGAATTTAAAACATAAAACTGGGAATTTAAAGCAAGAGAATAGAAAAAACAAGGGATCCAAATGGTCAGTTATCAAAATCAACCAAGGTCT
The DNA here is from genome assembly GCF_039906515.1 of Pseudorca crassidens. Classification (NCBI taxonomy): domain Eukaryota; kingdom Metazoa; phylum Chordata; class Mammalia; order Artiodactyla; family Delphinidae; genus Pseudorca; species Pseudorca crassidens. Next base: position 34,539,998 of record NC_090304.1, on the reverse strand, counting down.
CTAAACAATAAAGCCAGGGGCAAAGCAGGGGTGGGGGCAACTGGCTCTTTAACTAGACCTGTGGCTGGCAATCTGTTTATTCAGGATAGCCATCTTTGAAGTAGATGCCTCTCTGAAGTGGATACTTCAGCAATCAAAGCTTTTGCAGGCACTTGCATACAAAAAAGAAAAAAAATGTCATGGTTTACCTACAGACAGTAGATTAGTCCAGGTACAGAAGTAAGGATGGCTTTAGAATCCTTCTTCTTTAGAATTTGTACAGTCTTTTCTACTTTATTTTCCCACCCCAATACTTCTAGTGAATGACTCTGGTCCTTTCAGCTCTTGGTGACTGCCAATTATATGGAGGCTACAAAGCAATGTGAACAAATAAAAGAACAACCTGGAAGTGCACATATATGACAGTTCAATTAAAAGTTTTATTTATTAGGAAATAAAGCTATTTCATTAAAACAGTTTCATTAAGAAAATGTAAATAACTTGGGAAAGCATTACCTGGATAACTTGGTGACGCTGAGTGATTAGTTATACTTTTAATGGCAAGAAACTTTCCAGTAGGAAAATGTCATCTGGAACTTTATCATTTACAACTCAGTAATGAAAACAAAAACTAATAGGAACTTTAATGCAATACCGAAGAGTCAAGGAAATAAATGTCACCAGAATGCAGAAAATAACATCTCTTCTGGCATCTATCATTTAATTTGGTTTTGCTTCAATCCTTGCCTTTAAAAAATGAAAAGCCCCTAGTCACAATCTCTAAGCTTACTGAGGAAGCCACTGTCTTCATTAACTTCCTATTACACAGCAGGTGATGTTAGCATTTCTGAGAAGTCATGACCTCCAGAGAAACTTTGGTAACACTTCATTTCCTTTATCAGTTTGCATTCACTGAGCACTTACTATGTTCTGAGCATTGCAGATCTCTGCAGGGGCAGAGGAAAATGGCAACAGTAAGTCAACTGGGACTCAGTTGTCCACACTCTTGACTGTTGTCTGAGAGCCCTCCAGACCTCAGACTGAATTTTAAGCTTAGCATTCCTTTTCAAAAACATTTTAAGGTATTTCATGCGTTATCGAGGCATTATCCTGTTTCCCAGGTCATCTACTGGGTACCTTGGAGTGGCCCTAAACTGCTCTTCCTCTCTCATGTCTGCCCTTACAGGTAAATAGATCTGTTAAAGACTTCTTCAGAAGACACGATTCTATCAGTTCTTGCTCTCTGTCCTCACTGCCACAGCCTGGGCTCATGCTTTTGTTCTCTCTGACCTGGCCTGCTATGATCTTATCCTCCTAATGGATCTATTCTCAGCACCTTCTCCTGGGGAAAAATGTGTGTGTGTGTGTGTGTGTGTGTGTGTGTGTGTGTGTGTTTTGAGAGCATATCAATTTTACACAAATAAATTTGGAGGGCATTGCCAATTATCTCTGAACCCACCATTCATTTATTCATTCAACAAATTTGATGTCTAGTTCCTGTGCTTTGCACTAGGGCCATAATAATTAGCAATCCTTGCCATAATAATGATCACTCATCCTTGCCAATATATAGCTTAGGTCTAACCTATATATTTAAATATATAAAATCTAAAACTCTCCTTTCACTCAGAAACCTACAAAATATTTGTCTTTACTAGAGGAGAACTGTAGAACAAATCTGCTCTAAATCTGCCTGATACTCCTCCTATTCTTCATAAATCCCTTGATTATTCCTAGGCTTAGAGTATTAGTACCTAGGGGTCAAAAGTGTTAAATCACCTCACAAAATTACTTCAGGTTATTGGAACTAACAATACTAATACATTATTTAATAATAACATACTATGTGATAATAATTATTATTATACATTAGTATTAATGGGGGTGAAGGTATCTATCTCATAGAGTTGGTGTGAGGAGTAAGTTTGTATATGTATGTATAATATCCAGCATGTAGAAGTCAAAAATGTTGACACAAAAAATGTTGATGCATTTTTTTCTTCTTGTTAAGACTCATCAAGAAAAGGATTAAATATGATAAATTAATGTAATGCCACAGTGTTTCATCAAATTATACTCTTTAAATATATCTACACATAGTTTTCTTGATCAATATTTAAAGTTTTTGATATTAAAATTATCACAGAATTATCAAGCTTTTGATTTAAAATAATTTTTAATCCCATTCTATTCTTGATCCGGAAGAGTAAAGAGTATCTGAGGATGCTGTATCCTCTGCACCCCATTGAGATCACTGCTACAGCTTATAATAAAATAAGGAAGCTCACGAGCAACATACATGAGTGCACTTGTCTGAGCTTCAAATGCCTAGAATTAAGCCTTCTGGAAAACATTTCTTATAGGTTTCAAACACAAGGGTGAGATTTAGATCCTTCACTTTTCTATTATAAAGGCCAGTGAGTTCATTACATAGACTTATCTCAATCTTGTCAGATTCTGCTTCCATCAAGTTGCCCATTTTGGAGAAGGTTCACAGTAATACTTGCTATTCCATGGTCTGTGTTTACCTGAGATTTCATAATCACTTGGCACCCCTGGCTTTCCTGAACTTTCCTCATGCCCTCTGACAGTCCTGTCCTCCCAGCAAGATATGAGGGATTTTGACACTCCAAGTTTCACATGTGATGAGGGCTGACTTTATGGCAGCTGCCTTTTCCTAATCCCATTCCCAAATAGCCATGTTGTTTGGCACATGACATTCAACAGGTGTGCATATGTCTTACAAGGTCTGTTGCTGCCAGAGGAGACATACGTAGAAAAGATCTAACACTTGAGTTGACCTGCAGGCATCTGTCATGGCCTGGTAGCCATGGCCATGGGCAGGAACCCAAATACAGAACAAGAGGGCATGCTGCCATCTTAGCAGATGAGCATGTATGTAGAAAAGTAACCAAGAGCCTCTATTAACAAGCACCATGGACACAGCAGCAGGACAGGATGTGCAGCCAATAACATTCAATTGACTCTTTATCTGTTGCCTAGGAACCTTGGGTTCATAAGCAACGTCCTTTCTAATTGTGACTTAAGCTGGGACATTCCCATCCTAAGAACCAGTATCTGTGAACTGCCGTGGATAAGTGTTGGTCAGCACAAGGCCAGCTGGATCTTTGAAACCAACAGAGCCAGCAATGAGATCTTCACTCGGGATGAGAATTGCCTCCCCTGGAGCTAGGTCAGCAAATGCAGTCTGTTTGTCAGAGCTAAGAGGTAAGGAATAAAGGTGGATCATTGCATGTTTGTGTTTTTTTCCCCTGCTTTCACTCTGAGTGAGCAGAAGAATCAGGGGAGGCACAAAATGGTCAAGAATAAATCCTTCCTGTAATGACAGTCCAGATTGGGGTGGCCTGAGTCAGGGCTAGAAAGAATAGAAAAATAAATGAGAGAAAATTGGACTCTGAATCAATAAGTTAAAGAACCAGTAGGGGCTTCCCTGGTGGCGCAGTGGTTGAGAGTCTGCCTGCCGATACAGGGGACACGGGTTTGTGCCCCGCTCCGGGAAGATCCCACGTGCCACGGAGCGGCTAGGCCCATGAGCCATGGCCGCTGAGCCTGCGCGTCCGGAGCCTGTGCTCCACAACGGGAGAGGCCACAACAGTGAGAGGCCCGTGTACAGAAAAAAAAAAAAAAAAAAAAAAAGAACCAGTAGGATTACACTAGAGGATCATGAGGCTTGGACTCAGAAGTCAGGTCATCTAATTCCAACACCAGCAACCCACTTATTACCTCTGTAACTATGGTCAAATTGCTAAACTCTCTGAGCTGCTCTCCACCATTTTTTTTAGAGATCTTCATTGAGTTTTATAACTAACCATCTGGGCCACTTGCTTTTTCTCTTCCTGGGCCTTTAAATTCCAACTATTATGCTTTAAATCCACCAATAAAGAGTGAGCCCTCAAAACCTCAGCCCCCCACTTTGACCCCAATAAAAGCAGAACCCCAGGCCTGCACCTGTGTTCTCTCCATGTACTGGTGAACTTGCTGTGTGACACCAGGTGTACTGGTAATTTCCAAGACTCATAAATAATAAACCTTATCTCTTTCAAAGTTTCCTGATGGTTATTGCTGAGGGTGACTTTAATCATAAAAGAATCACAAGGGCCAGTCTAGCTACAACACTAGTTATTGATAGGCTGAGACCTGTACAGAACACTACTACAAATAACAATATCCAGTACAGCTACCACAATCCAAGAAACTATCATCTCCCTCCTGGATTATTAGAATAGGCTTTTTTCCTTTCTTCTCCTATCTTTTTAAAAATTAATGTTTTTATGTTTCCATTTTTTTCTCCTTTATTGGCCTATTAGTCCTACCTCTTTGTATTTTTTTTTTCAGTCATTGCTCTAGGGTTTACAACACACATCTTTATTATGGTTTATCTTCATTTAATATTATAGCACTTCATATATAGTATAAGATACTTCCCACATATTTACCATTTGCTGTGCTCTTCATTCTGTTATGTAGATCCAAATTTCCATCCGGTAGTATTTTCCCTGGACTAAAGAACTACTTTTAAAATTTCTTGAGTGCAGATCTGCTGGTAAGGAATTCTCTCAGCTTTATTTGTCTGAAAAAGAAATCATTATATCTCTTTTATTTTTCAAAGGTTATTTTACAGATTATAGAATTCCAGGTTGACAGTTCTTTTCTTTCAGTTTATTAAAAATGTCATTCTATATTGTCTTCTGGTTGTGAATCTTATTTTGTTCCTCTGTATGTAATATATTATTTTTCTCAGGCTGCTCTTAAGATCTTCTTTTTATCATTGCCTTTCAGCAAGTTGATTATGGGGCGTATTAATGTAATTTTATTATCATATAGTCAGCTAAGAAATCGTTGGGCTTCTTGAATATGTGTGTTTGATCATCATATTTGGGAATTTTTCAGCCATTATTCAAATATTTTTTCTCTCATCTCTTTTTTCATGTACTCCAAATAAATATATGTGGTTAATCAGAAAAATAGAAGGAAAAGAAAAATCTGATGCTGATTTTGAGACAGCTATGTGTTATTCAAATCCAGATATCAAGAATGAACTTAGAAATGTATACCTGGAGCCCAGTACAGGTCGACTGAGGAATCAGAAATTTGGACACAATATCCTAAATTAGGTTCCAAGGAACATTAGTTATGCAAGATGTTCTTCCAAGAAGGGTTCCACAAAAAATAAGCTTGAGTAAGGCCTAATACTGGATCTTCTTAGTGAGTCACAATATTTATCAGCATGCCAAATGCCATGAAAAGATCAATTGTTAAAAATCCATTGTCTTCCAAACTTAGTAGTACACATAATTTTTAAATCAGCAGTCCTCTTTGCATCCCTCAGAATACCATATTTGGGAGTCATCAGCCTTAGGTAAAAGGTAAAGCATGGACACGGGCAATATTCCCCAGGGAGACTATGACAAGTGACACGGCAAGACAGATTTCCCTACATGTTTGTTCTGTTAAACTGAAAATGAATAAAGTGGGAAAGGCATGTTCAATTGGCATGCCCTAACTAAAGGAAGGTAAGGATAGCAATGTGGAAATACAGGAAAAAACTCAGTATAATGAAGAAAATTACTCTCATAGGGGCACAGCTACCTAATCCATCTTTTTTGAAGTAGCTGGAAAAAGATACCAGAAAGCAGCTGCTGTAAATCAGGGAGACAGTATCTGAAAGTACTTATGAGCTCAGATTGTCAGTGTGTGACGGTAAGCAGGTTTCTTAAACTCTTTAAGGCCCAATATATGCATCTGTAAAATAAGGATAAGAATAGTCCCCAAATTATAGTGTTTCAGACAGAAATAAATGAAACAATGACTGCAAAACAATTTGCATAAATTTTGTCCTATAGTGAATACTCATTAAATATAAGCTTCTATTTATTTTTTTCAAAGAAGCATGGAAGACACAAGAAAGAAATGCATGGCTTTAGAGTGAAGACGTTTTTACTAGCAAAGAGAGGGATATATAATCACAAAATTAAAAAGAAAGGTAAGAACAAGCAATGTGTCAAAATACAGAGACAGAAGTTTAAGTCCTGGAACTTTCCATGTTATTCTAGGGCTTATAGAGAAGTCAGCTCACCTCTGTATTTCTCAGTTTCTTTTTCTAAAAGTTGGAATAAAAATACTCTCTTGGGGCTTCCCTGGTGGCACAGTGGTTGGGAGTCCGCCTGCTGATGTGGGAGGCGCAGGTTCGTGCCCCAGTCCGGGAAGTTCCCGCAGGCCGCGGAGCGGCTGGGCCGTGGGCCGTGGCCGCTGGGCCTGCGTGTCCGGAGCCTGTGCTCCGCAGCGGGAGGGGCCGCAGCGGTGAGAGGCCCGCGTACCACAAAAAAAAAAAAAAAAACTCTCTTGGCTGGGTTGTTGAAAAGATTAAATGACATCGCAAATGTGAAGTCTCTGTAAAGGCACACACATCACGTACGAAATATTAAATGAGGATATTTGTATTAGTCCGGGTTCTCCAGACAAATGGAATCCACAGGATATATAATAAATTACAGGAATTGACTCATGGTTATGGAGGCCAAGAAGTCCCATGATCTGCTGTCTTCAAGCTGAAGAACCAGGAAAACTGGTGGTGTAATTCAGTCCAAGTCTGAAGGCCTGAGAATCAGAATATCAGTCTAAGTCCTGGACTGAGTCCAAAGGCCCAATGTCAGAGTGCAGGAGACAATGGATGTCTCGGCTCAAGCAGAGAGAAAAGATTGGCTCTTTCTCCACTTTTTGTGCTATTTAGGTCCTTAGTGGATTGGATGACTCTCATCTGCATTGGTGAGATGATTCACCAATTCATCAGTACTCAATCTACTGATTCAAGTGCTAACCTTTTCTGGAGATACTTTCACAGACACATTCAGAAATGTTTTACAGCTATCCGGACATTCTTTAGTCCAATCAAGTTAACACATAAAACTAACCATTACAATATTATTAGTGAAAAGAGTATAGCCATAAATAAAAAGAGCAGCAATATCTAGTCCAGATTCCATGAGAACTACTATCATCATATTTATATCAAAGTGGAAAGTGATGCAGAAAGAGGTTCAGTGATTAAGCAAGAACTCCCAGAGATGCAGAGAAAGAGCCAGGACTAGAATTTCAGATTTTTTGACCACATGTTCAGTTCTCCCGGTACAGACTTGGAACTGTACAGCCCTTCCTAAGTCTGGATCAATGACACTTTACATTCTGGTCATGAGAAAATCCCTCTCTGCTGCTGTTTTGATGCTTTGCTGCTGGCTGAAGAGTCCAAAGCTACACTGTACAAAAATCACATATCTCCCTTGAGGTCAATAATATTGACATTTTCTGCCTGATTTGGAGGTGCTTTGTCCACAAGCTACAATAAATCTGACTCAGTCTCATTCTCCATATCACTGATAATTCTGACTTTGGCAGGAGCATGTATCATGCCATAGAAACAAAGTGAAGAAGAGGAACTAGATTCTGAGATACAAGTGTGATATATGATGAATGATTCTTCAGTTTGGCTTCTGTTTTGTTTTTGTTTTTAATCTAGAAGGTTACCTCCAAAGAAACTTCGAAATAATTTTTTTTTTTAGCACACTGGATCAAATCCCACACAGACAAATTTTTATCACCACCTAATCTGGCTTACTAATAGCCTGTTCAACCAACTGTGCAAATTTAGTCACAAAAGCACCTTTGTACATGGTGACATAGGATGGAGGAAGTGTTAGGAGGGGGAAAATAACAAAATATGTCTTAATGAGAAATTCCATAGAGTATCTCTAAAAACAAGATAAAAATCTAGTTGAGAGATATGGAAATAGCCATTATCTTTTCTCATAAGGTGCTTTGGGTATTATGAGTCTCCATTCATGATGCATGAACCAATCTTGAATGTGTACTTAGCCCCCAGAATAAATTTAAAAAGAAACACAAAAAGAGCCTCAGCCTATCCCCTCTGCTAATTTGTAGTGGAGATATGTTTTGTTGTTGTAGCCCATCTCCATTCTTCTGGTAACAGAGAACTGCTTTTTCTATCAGAAATCAATGCTTCCACCTTCCATGTGGTCCTGGTGAAGCTGTCAATTATAGCTGTGAACATGTAATTAAGGCCAGCCAATCAGAGACTCCATCTCTCTAGTACAGTGATTGGATTAAGAATGGACACATGGCCTAAAGAAGTATAAGCCTTCCAGATAATAGATATTTGGAGACTGATGGGGGCGGGGGGGGCGGGGAAAGAGTTATTCTTTTTATGACTCACAAGCTATAAGGATATAAGCTTGGTTATCTCTCCCACCACAGAAAGTCTGAGAACTGAACATACATGTAGAAGGAAGAAGAGCTAAACGATGGAGACAGAAGAGACAGACAGCAACAAAGAAAACTTCAATAATACAATTTATGTCACTTAATTTTGATATGCAGAATCAAATGGTTCCAAATATATAAGCCAATATATTCTCCTTTTAGCTTCAGGAGTTTAAATTAGATTTCTGTGGATTTGGCTAAAATAGTGCTAATACAGTATATATTGTATACTGTAATACAGTATATATTGAAGTCTTTCATGATCATAATCTCTAGGACCATGTTTTAGCAGTACAAAATAAATATAAACCAACTTGCTTGTGATACTCCTTTTGAGTAGGGGACATGATTTATACAAAACTAAGAATATGAGATGGGGCAATCCTTAAACATTGATGATCTGAGTCACTGAAAAAAGTTTAATTGTCTTTAAAAGAACACTGAGCAAGACTTCCCTGGTGGTCCAGTGGTTAAGACTCTTCACTCCCAATGCAGGGGGCCTGGGTTCGATCCCTGGTCTGGGAACTAAGATCCCACATATCGGAACTAAGCCCATGCGTCGCAACTACTGAGCCCATGCTCTCTAGAGCCTGCACGCCGCAAGCAGAGAGCCCACATGCCACAAGTAGAGAAGCCTGCATGCCGCAACAAAGACCCAGAATAGCCAAAATAAATAAATAATAAATAAAAATAAATTTATAAAAAAATTAAAAAAGAACACTGAGGAACAAAATTCAGGAGATGCACCATAGATGTAACAATGAATATTGACTCCCCTCCCTGTTTAAGGGGTAACTATCCTTTCTCCACACCTACAACTAGCTTTGATTAAAGTTGATAAAAGATTATTTCATCAACTGCATTTTTCTATAAGTGATGGAAATACCAAAATTATTCTGAAATATTAATCAATGTTTTTATCCAAGATGTTTCTCATTACCCAACCTCTTCTCCTAATTAGAGCAACTAGGCATCTGGTCTTATTATTCCAGGGATGGGATGACCCAGCAGAATGTTTAATTCAGTTTGTAGCTTTCAAACTGTAAAAACCTAAACAGAAAAAAGTCAGAAGGAAATGAATGAGATTTTAGCTCCTATCATCAGGGGAATGAGCTCTTGAAACAGAATTATGAGTCACAGAAAAACAAAGGTTACAGTTCTGAAGCACTAGACAGAGAATCATACTTACTAGTGAAATGTTAAAAATAATTTTTCAGAATAAAATAACCAACAAAAATTTTAAGTCTTTTATTCGATATTTGCATTTGAAATTATGGATCACTAAGTTCTGTGTTAAATTTAAAAAGTCACTTTTGTTGCAGACAGTACATAACTCTGAGCCATGGCCTCCAAGACTCTGCATCTCTTGGACTTGTGTCTGGGGATATTTCCTCTTCCAGTTATCAAAGAATCTTCTACCCTAGGCCAGCATAGCATAACGATGAACTATTAACAATAAGTAAGGCTAAGCTCAAGAAGGTGGCCCACTCAGCACCCCTGCTGTACAACTGTCAACTCCAAACCCATCCTTTCCTCTAATAGAGGGTCAATAGAACTCATCTGTATGTGAAGCAAAGCACTAAGAAGTAGGGGAAAGCAATTCCCCATACTCCATGTTAGAATTGTCTGCTACAAAGAAACATCTTTGTCTTATTCAGCTGTGATGACGCATTATCCTTTTCTTCATTTTAAGAAGGGAATATGTGTTGAACACAAAATACGCATCAGGAGTTATGCTAGATGCTTTATGCGTGTTGTCTCATTTAATCCTCACAACAGCACTGTCTGGTCAGTTTTATTCCCATTTTCAAATGAGGCCAGTGAAGCTCAGAGAGGTTTAGTGACTCATCTTAGGTCATATAACTGACAAGGGGAAAATTCTGAATTGAAGTAAAATTAGCCTGGCTTTGAAGCCTGTGCACTTCAACTCCACCACACACCTCCCAAATTTGAACCACATTAAAAGGGTTCAAATTTTGACTTGATGGCTTATTGTTAACTGAAAATTCATTAATCACTGTGTGATGTTTGAGCAATGCTCATCCTTGCTATTCTTTGGCCAAGCATCCTCTGCTCCTTTATATTCATAAAGCTGGGTTTTCTCATCTTCTCATCTAAGCTAAAATGTTACTTCCTAAGAAAGACTGACCCTAATGACCTTATCGAAAGTGGAAGATTAGCCACACAGTCTCCAACACCCTGTCACATCAGCAGAGTTGTTCTCTGTATTTCTCACTTCCTAAGATGATCTCTTTCATCTATTTTCCATCTCCTCCAGCAGAAAATCCCCCATGTGCCCTTTAGCAGGTTTCTGACTTCCATTCTGTGTCTCTATCCTGATATCACAGTAGCCAGAATGATACTTTTAAAATATGTCAATTATTACATTCTTCTACTCAAAGTTCTTAAAGTCCTCCTACCTCATTCAGAGTGAAATACCAAGTCTTTACCCAGTTCAGTCTCCGAGAGTCTCTCCCTCTAGTCTCCCCAACTCACTCTGCTCCAATCACCACTTCTTGAATAGGCCTCAGGGCTGTGCCCTCGCAACTCATCTGCCTGGAATAGTAGTTGCCTTGATATCCTCACTCCCCACTTTTTCACTTCTCTCAAGTCACAGCAAATCATTATACCTGGTTGCTTAAAATATTAAAGAGTAACATAAATAAATTTTCACTTTTATATTTAAACAAAGTTACTTTACAGGCATCCTCACAAGGCTAATTAATTGTTTGTTTCTACTGAACTTTAAGCATGCAAGCTTCTAAAGGAGGAAGTAAAAATGTGCTCATCTTGCTATTTCCAGAAATTAAAAAAAATAGATTTAATCTACCCCCTACTGGCCAAAGATTTGAATGACCTCATTTGGCTTTTTTACCATTCTACTTTTCTTTCATTTCTATAAACTAACATGTATATATTTCCTTCATTGGTTCATATATTTATTCATTCACTCTTATTCAATGTACAGTTTTGAATATCTACTAAGTAGTCAGTGGTAGAGATACAAAAATGAACAACACCCAGTTCTTGTCCTCAAAGACCTCACAAAATCAAGGGAGAGACACTCCTAGAAACTATTAGAAGGGACATCATGAAACGTGCCATCTGCTGTTTCCATGGGGGAATTCTCCATTTAACTATTCCAGAAATTGAGAATTACAAAAGCAAAAAGAGCATTCTGGAATCTCATTTTTAGAGGGCTAGTGTAATAAGAGACATACTACAATTATGAAATTTAATGTTCATACAAAATAGTATGCTCCTTTTTATATTTGTAAGTATCTCAGTTATAGAGATTTGATTATGGCTGCATACTTTTCTTAATCCATTGTTTGGTGCCTGCCCAACCTGTCACATAGTTGATACCTTTGATGAAATCCAAGGGAAAGAGTAGAAGGTAAGGCCAAATTTGGTACTTATTTATTTATGATACTATGTAGCTAAGTGGTATCTCTCTTCTTCTGGTTCCTGGTCCTGGCTTCCACCCACCCCAACAATTCCTCTTGAGTAGGAAGAGTGAAGAGACGGTAGATGAAAGAATAAAGTATGAAGCGCAGGAATCACTGAAACATATTTTTCTTTCAGTTATAATTTATTTGTGACCAAAAAATTGCATGTCAGTGGAAAAGGGCTACAAGCAAAGTGCATGTAGGAACTCAGGTTATTCCTGAGTGCACAGGATTATGGATACATAGAGGAGGTGGCATTTGATTCTACTGGGGTAGAGAAGGTAATAACTGTAAAGAATTCTAGATTATGGAGGTTCTGAAATATGATTTCATTGCCTTGTTATAATTTGTGTGGCAATTTATATTAAGATACTTCCATATAAATAATAGTATATTATGTAGATCTGTGTTTGTGGGTGTGTGCACTGTGCATGTTTATGTGTGTGAATTAACTTTAATTTGCACCCTAGGGACAGCTACTTAGTACTTACAGTGCTGCTATCAAGAATCCACATTCCAAAGTGAATATGCCAGCATTTCAAATATTTATTCTAAATATATTCTAATAACACAGCTGTTAATTTACAAAAGGAATGTTGATTTTCCCCATTGGTAAAAATAAGTGGCGTTCAAGACCTCTTGTTGACTAGAAATATTTTATAAGCTCCAGTGCCTTTCCCTGAAACACATATCAAAATCTGCCAAGTGCTCAACACCTTCAAAGCATCACTTTAGCTCTAGAACTTATTTGGGACCTGGGTCCCCCTGGTCTAACAAATGCTCCTATCACCTTATCCAATAAGAAGGTGGCTAACCTAGAGTCCATTTTAGAAAGAACCGTTCAAACATGGTACATTTGGAGTGTTTGCAGTCATAGAATGGGGTGTCACATTACAGAAACAACAGTTCATGCCTGCTCAGTAGTAAAGTGATATAAGAATTTGGTAGGAGACCCTGTAACATCTCATTAACAGTGAGGTGTGAGCGAGGGAACTATACAAAGTCTATTGCCTCTAACCTCAGAGGCTTCTGCTGTACAACGCCCTACCGACTTAGATCAGTTTACATAATAGGCCTCCACCAGGGACCACTGTCTTCCTTTAATCTACTTTGAATCATAAGTCTTGGGTGTGGAGCTACAACAAACAATCCCTCCTCATTTACAAAATGTTTTATAGTTTTGGAAATCATTTTAAACCCACATAGAGGAATAAATGATTCACAATGCCCCAATCACCTGAGGCAATTCTGAGAGGTCATCTTCCTTGAACACAGTCTGGGGTACAATGGAAGTAACAGAATCTAGATTAGACATATCTCAATTATCATACAAGAAAACCTACTGTAAATGCCTCATGATTGGTGCTGTAAGAAATGAGTGTACAAAAAAATAACCCTTTAAAACATCTGTTAGAATAAGCACAAACCAATCCTCAGTTATTTAAATAGGTAATCTCAAAGAAGTACATCTTTGGTTAAAAGTTTCTGTAGAAGAAACATCATCTATTTGTTCTCCCAGTTTCCTAGACTGTATTAGTGGAGTTTAATAGGGAAAAATAAATAAATAGAATGGTATTTTGAAGCAACTTAAATCTTCATAAAGTTTACCTGCTTCCAAAATGATGTAAGTAGAGGAGCTAAGGGCAAGCAACGGGAGAATGAGATTGCTCCCTTAAGGTAATTGGTGTGTGATTATTCCTTAGTAGGAAATTGGGTGCTGCATAATTTTCTTATTGTTCATTGCTGCCACTTCATTATAATCTGAAAAGATCTGAACAAATCCAAAAATAAACAACAAATTCCCTAAAATGCTAAATTATCCTAATGGCACTAAACATCTTTAGATGTTTTGATCATCAGTAAAAAAATTTTTGAGGTTTGAAGGTAGGGGTTATATTAAAAATCATCTTTATTGTAGAATTTCAGTTAAACTGAATGTGCACAGAGTACAGACATCCTAAATAAAAGCACACTGCACACACAGAGTATAGATGGTGATTAACCTGTTGGTATAGTCAGTATAGAATGGCAAATAGAAGAATTCCATTCTAGGAACTGAATTGTCAATGTTTGTCTACAATGCTCAAATCAACTACATAATCTCTAAATCTTTACTGTGAAGCAGACTATCAGCCAGGGTTCTCCAGAGAAATAGAAGAAACAGGAGATATATATTTATATATGAGATTTGTTATAGGAATTCTCTTATGCAATTATGGAGGCTAAGAAGTCCCATAATCTGCCATCTGCAACCTGGAGAAACCAGGAAAGCCAGTGGTGCAATTTAATGTGAGTCTGAAGGTCTGAGATCCAGCAGCACTGATGTCTGAGGACAGAGAAGATGAATGTCTCATCTCAAGCAAATTCACCCTGCTTCTGCTTTTTTGTTCTAATCAGGCCCTCAATGAATTGGATGATGCCCACTAACACTGATGAGGGTAATCTTCTTTACTCAGTCTACTTATTCAAATGCTAATCTCTTCTGGAAACACTCTCACAGACAAACCCAGAAATGATATTTTACCAGCCATCTGGGCATCCTTTAGCCCAGTCAAGTTGACATATAAAATTAACCATCACAAGCAGTGTAAAGCATAGAATTGAGGCAATTCTCTAGATAATTTAAATTTGAAAGAGACACACACACATTTTAGCTTAAAATCATCAGAGGTATAGGTCTAAATATTTTGAATAGATAAAACTAATTCTCTCATTCACAGGTAATCAGCATAGAGTGGAGTTTTGCTATTATTCTGGTACACTGACTCATGTAGACATTCAAAACAGCCATGCCTTCTTAATTCTATTATTTTTCAAATCTGGAACAATTGCTTTCAATCTTCAAAATTCGACTTGGGTAGTTGGATGTTAAGACTTTTTCCTCTGTCCTTGTTAACTTTGTTTCTAAACAAATTGAATTTTTTGATTAAAGGTGAACAATGAGAAGAACTTACTGGTCCTTTTTGTTGTCTTTTGGTTGTTGTTATTGTTGTTGTAGACAGGAATAGAACCATACTGGGAGTAGATTTAGTGTTTTATGTTGGCTTTCAAATAGATATTGGTAAATAACAGTGTACTGAATATCAAGTGTAGTAACTACACAGCATCTCCCAACCCACGTACTCTCCACCTGACGCAGGAAAAAGACGGGCCCCCAGGGCAAACAGTTTGAGCTCATTCCTTGTGGACTCTGAGATGGGAATAACAGGACAGTTGAGAGAGGAGGCTGGACACTGTCCAGATAGAAGAGAAGAGACCACGTATTCCTCATTCTTGAAGTCAGGAGACCTCCCCGACTACACATGTGCAGAAAAGCTCCTTGGACGTCCAAAGGGGAGTAATGCCAACTAATGCTCACTTAGCCACAGGCCTCTTCGGTAGAATCCATCTTGGCTAAGAGATTCGCATGCACACGTGGGAAAATCCCGAACTATGCCAAATATGGACTTTGAACCAGGCAAATCAAAATGACTGGCCAAAGGAAACCCGGAAGAAATGTCCCATTAAAGTGATTCAAACTGCCACGAGGGCACGACTCTCTCTCTGAGCCTGCCCATGTGTCTATCCACACGTACTGTACTCTTTTATCTCCTAATAAATACTTTTCTTGTTTCACTACTTTCCGTCTTTGTGGGAATTCTTTTTCTGCAAAGCCGTATGGCCAGGGCCTTTTCAGTGACCACTGGTCTAGTGGCTAGGATTTGGTGCTGTCACCGCTGTGACCCAACTTCAATCACTGGCCGGGAACTGAAACCCTCCTGGAAGCCGCTGCAGACTGAGGCCACCGGAAATCTCACCCATTTCAAGGAAAAGCAACCCCTCATTCTTTGAATTGTGCCAGCAGAACTACCATGCTTCTGTATTGCTTGACTTCTGCTTCAAATTCTTGTTCCACATGCTGAGCCAATCAGAGCCCTTATCTGGGATTTACAGGATTCAGAGATAGTGTAGCTGCTGGTGGTAGAAGCTTAAAAATACAAAACTCAAAAGCTGTCACTGGCCATACCAATTGCCAATCAGGAGAAATCCATCTACAGTAGGAAAAAATTAAGTTAACCCAGCAGCAAGTAGGGGAAAAAAAAAAAAAAGGAGAGCAAATCCTGGTAGTAATTGAGACTCAGCTCTATTCCTTCCGTTTCCCCAATTTTGTGTTAAACTATTCCTTTGATTCTTTGATCCAATAAATTTCTACTTTAGCCCAACTGTGATTTGGTCTTACTAATTTGCAACTAAGCTAACATTAATTGACATATAATATCTGATTATCTTATTAATACCAGCATAAACCAATCAAAGATAACACATTTATTACAACATGGAAAGAAATCTCCTAAATCACATTTTAATCTACTCTAAAGCTGACATACAAACAAGATAATCTTGTTATATACACCCCCCTCCCCAAAATAAAATTGTCTGTTTAACACTCCACATCTGATTGTATTAACTTGAAGCCCAAATATACAATTAGAATTTTCAAAATGCTATAAATTTGGATTTAATTCCATATTGCTTTAAAAAATTTTAATGCCAAGCTTGTTTCCACCTCAGGGCATTTTCACAAGCTGTTTCCTCTCTCTGGAATACTCTTGTCCAGATACTTTCATGGCTCATTCTACCTCATTAAGTCATAATAAAATAACACTGTTTTTGAGAGACTTTTTCATATCAACTACACAAAGTAGACTATTCCAACCTCTAGTTACTTTCTATTATGTTATCCTGTTTTGTTTTCATTATAGCTCTTTGTGAAATTCTTATCTGTTTGTTTTTTCATCTCTACTTTGTTTAGACTATAGACTTCATATAAAAAAACATATCTGCCTTATTTATGAAGCACCTAGAACAGTGCCTGGCACTGTAGGCATTCAATAAATATCTGTTGAATGAAAGGAAGGAAGGAAAGATGGAAAATCAGAATGCAAACTCAATTGATGAGGTTTTTTTTATTAAATAAAAAAGATTTCAATGTTGGGAATGCATAACAGGAGTATTACCCAGGACTATCAATTGGCTACCAGCAAAGCTTCTGAGGGACAGCACCTCTTGCGACACGACATTTTCAGAGTATGGATTTCCATCTTAACATTCCAGAAGCTGCATATTCTTATTTATCCAAGTATGATTCAATTTTCAGTGGTAGCCGAACACTCAGTTAATCACACAAGACACTTTAGCAACCAAAATGCCACTGTGTTGCTTTGTAATAGATGAGCATAATGTATGTATTCCATCCCAGGGTCCCATGCTTCCCCCTTTCCATACTTAACCTTACTTCCTACCAGTATAATGGTATCAAGTAAGCCAACTGAATAATCAAATCATTTTTTGATAAATACAAAATTCAAAGGAGAAAAATAAATTGGTTTTAGGAAGCTACTGAAACCTCAGCAAATGCAATATATCAAACTTAACTATAACTGAATAGTTAAGAAATATGCTAGCTTGATCCAATATACTGTATTCTTTTCCTGCACAATATTGAATACACATTTTTAAACTCTTTTCTCTATGTGAGGCATTTCTCTTACATTAATATATTTTTCCCTTTATAAGTATTCATTTTATATCACTGTTCACCACAGGATCTAGCTTTCAGAGTTGAATTAACTTAGCTAACTCCCATGGTACAAAGCACCCCATGATTTTAGCCTACACAGACTAATTTTAATATTCGCCTTTTAAAAAGCCTAATGAAGTCCTTATGATCTTAGATACTGTGGGGAGAAAGAAATTTTCTTCTACCCTTTTAGGTTCTTCTGCCTAGTCTAAGGATTAAATTGACATGAGACATATTAACAAGAGAAAATCAAATAAAGTTTAACAACCTGTATACATGGGAAAGACCCAGCAGAACTGAGTAACTTTCCAAAATGGCTGAAACCCTCACTTTAAATAGCATCTTGAGCTAAAGACAAAAGACGATGGTAAGCGTAGGGGTTTGGGACTTCACAAGGGAGAAAGGCAATTCACATGAAGAAGGAAAAGCAAATGTTTGGTAAATAAATGTTTGCTGGGCCATACAGAGACAGTGGGACACAGAGTAGAATTTTTTAACAAAGAGACTGCTAGGCTCGTTTGTCTACCACACTAGTTCATACTAGAGTTATCTATGGTGATAGCTCTATTTCTGGAACAGACCCTCTAAATTCTTCAGGCAGTTAGGGGCAAGGTCAAATATTCTTCCCAAGTCTTTTGGGACTTGATTGTTTTCAGCTTGAAATAATCCACATGCAAAAGAGACATTTTGGAGTGGGAAATTTTGTTTCCCTAAAGTATACATATTTTTCCTTGACTTACAATGGGGATACATCCCAATAAACCCATCGTAAGTTGAAAATATTTTGAATACACCTAACCTACCAAACATCATAGCTTGGCCTAGCCTACCTTAAACATGCTCAGAATAGTTATTGCATTAGCCTACAGTTGGGCAAAATCATCAAACACAAAGCTTATTTTCTAATAAAGTTTTTAATATCTCTTATAATTGATTGAATGCTGTACTGAAAGTGAAAAATAAAATGGTTATATGGGTACAGAATGGTTTTAAGGGTATTGGTTGTTTACCCTGTTGATTCCATGGCTGACTGAGATCTGTGGCCTGGTGATGCTGCCCAGGATCACAAGTGTACTGTATATCACTAGCCTAGGAAAAGATTACAATTCAAAATTCCAAGTATGGTTTCTATCTCTTTCACACTATGACAAAGTTGAAAAATCCTAAACTGAACCATTTGAAGTCAAAAACTGTTTGTAAATGGGACATGAGCAAATAATACAACTCCAAAGGCTCTTCTCCCCAATTGATATCTGTCTCCTCTGAGATAACTTCACCTCTCTCCTGTATTGCTCTTGTTTCCTTAGTACTATTCGACCCAATAGAATAAAACAAATGTCATTAAGTGAGAAATAAAAGTAATATTGGGCAACTTTTCCCTAATGAAATGTAGTTTATAGAATACTAAGCAGTTGTCAGAAACAATGAATTAGAGTTACATACAGAAACACAGAGAGATCTTTAAACCACAGGATTGATTAAAAGAAATAAAAAGCATATTATTCATGTAAATTAAAACACATACATACATAAAATATTGTCTGTATGCTTATGTGTGGACATACATAACAATATTGCATGGATTTTCAGTGAGATATACATATCCGAAGGCATATATACAAAACATTAGAGTAGATGTGGAGATGGATGGGGGATGAGAGTAAGGAGTGGAAGTATGGATCAAGTACAAAGGTCACAACAAGGTAAAACAAGAAAAGATGGATGTTAATTATCTGTCACAAAGTGTACAGTATGCTTGACTCATCTCAGTACATCTTAGATCCCAAAAAAACTAAAATATTTTAATAAGTTAGATATATATAAACTGATATGGAGTGATATCTGAGTTATAAACTAAAAGAGGTAGTTGAAGAGAAGTTTGATTCCATTTGTGTAAAAGTAAATACTTGCATTCGCACACATACCTATGCTCCCAAATGTTCAGAGAATTTCTGAGGAGACTGGTTAGAGATGGTGGAGTAGAAGGACGAGCTCTCACTCCCTCTGACAAGAACATCAGAATCACAACTAACTGCTGAACAATCATCAACAAGAAGACACTGGAACTCACCAAAAAAGATACCCCATATCCAAAGACAAAGGAGAAGCCACAATGAGATGGTAGGAGGGGCGCAATCACAATCAAATCAAATCCCATAACTGCTGGGTGGGTGACTCACAAACTGGAGAACACTTATACCACAGAAGTCCACCCAATGGAGTGAAAGTTCTGAGCCCCACGTCAGGCTTCCCAATCTGGGGGTCTGGCAAGGGGAGGAGGAATTCCTAGAGAATCAAACTTTGAAGGCTACTGGGATTTGATTGCAGGACTTCGACAGGATTGCGGGAAACAGAGACTCCACTCTTGGAGGGCACACACAAAGTAGTGTGCGCACTGGGACCCAGAGGAAGGAGCAGTGACCCCACAGGAGATGGAACCAGACCTACCTGCTAGTGTTGGAGGGTCCCCTGCAGAGACAGGGGGTGGCTCTGTGTCACTGTGAGGACAAGGACACTGGCAACAGAAGTTCTGGGAAATATTCCTTGGCGTAAGCCCTCCCAGAGTCTGCCATTAGCCCCACCAAAGAGCCCGGGTAGGCTCCAGTGTTGGGTCGCCTCAGACCAAACAACCAACAGGGAGGGAACCCAGCCCCACCCATCAGCAGACAAGTGGAATAAAGATTTACTGAGCTCTGCCCACCAAAGCAACAGCCAGCTGTACCCACCACCAGTCCCTCCCATCAGGAAACTTGCACAAGCCTCTTAGATAGCCTCATTAACCAGAGGGCAGACAGAAGAAGCAAGAAGAGCTACAGTCCTGCAGCCTGTGGAACAAAAACCACATTCACTGAAATACAGGCAAGATGAAAAGGCAGAGGGCTATGTACCAGATGAAGGAACAAGATAAAACCCCAGTAAAACAACTAAATGAAGTGGAGATAGGCAACCTTCCAGAAAAAGAATTCAGAATAATGATAGTGAAGATGATCGAAGACCTCAGAAAAAGAATGGAGGCAAAGATCGAGAAGATGCAAGAAATGTTTTAGAAGGAATCAATAGCAGAATAACTGAGGCAGAAGAATGGATAAGTGACCTGGAAGACAGAATGGTAGAATTCATTGCTGCGGAACAGAATAAAGAATGAAAAGAAATGAAGGCAGCCTAAGAGACCTCTGGGACAACATTAAATGCAACAATATTTGCATTATAGGGGTCCCAGAAAGAGGAGAGAGAGAGAAAGGACCCAAGAAAATATTTGAAGAGATTAGAGTCGAAAAATTCCCTAACGTAGGAAAGGAAACAGCCACCCAAATCCAGAAAGCGCAGAGAGTTCCATACAGGATAAACCCAAGGAGAAACATGCCGAGACACACAGTAATGAAATTGGCAAAAAATAAAGACAAAGAAAAATTATTGAAAGCAGCAAGGGAAAAACGACAAATAACATACAAGGGAACTCCCATAAGCTTAACAGCTGATTTCTCAGCAGAAACTCTACAACCAGAAGGGAGGGGCATGATATACTTAAAGTGATGAAAGGGAAGAACCTACAACCAAGATTACTCTTCCCGGCAAGAATCTCATTCAGATTCGATGGAGAAATCCAAAGCTTTACAGACAAGCAAAAGCTAAGAGAATTCAGCACCACCAAACCAGTTCTACAACAAATGCTAAAGGAACATCTCTAAGTGAGAAACACAAGAGAAGAAAAGGACCTACCAAAACAAACCCAAAACAATTAAGAACATGGTCACAGGAACATACATATCGATAATTACCTTAAACGTGATGGATTAAATGCTCCAGCCAAAAGACACAGGCTTGCTGAATGGATATAAAAACAAGACCCATATATATGCTGTCTACAAGAGACCCAATTCAGACCTAGGGACACATAAAGACTGAAAGTGAGGGGATGGAAGATATTCCATGCAAATGGAAATCAAAAGAAAGCTGGAGTAGCAATACTAACATCAGATAAAATAGACTTTAAAATAATGTTACAAGAGACAAGGAAGGACA
Organism: Pseudorca crassidens; assembly: GCF_039906515.1. Taxonomy (NCBI): domain Eukaryota; kingdom Metazoa; phylum Chordata; class Mammalia; order Artiodactyla; family Delphinidae; genus Pseudorca; species Pseudorca crassidens. Next base: position 34,518,692 of record NC_090304.1, on the reverse strand, counting down.
CTACGTAATGATCAAGGGATCAATCCAAGAAGATATAACAATTATAAATATATATGCACCCAACATAGGTGTACCTCAATACATAAGGCAACTGCTAACAGCTCTAAAAGAGTATTTCAACAGTAACACAATAATAGTGGGGGACTTTAACACCTCACACCAATGGACAGAGCATCCGAACAGAAAATTAATAAGGAAACACAAGCTTTAAATGATACAATAGATCAGACAGATTTAATTGATATTTATAGGACATTCCATCCAAAAACCGCAGATTACACTTTCTTCTCAAGTGCGCATGGAATGTTCTCCAGGATAGATCACATCTTGGGTCACAAATCAAGCCTCAGGAAATTTAAGAAAATTGAAATTATATCAAGCATCTTTTCTGACCACAACACTATGAGATTAGAAATCAATTATGGGGGAAAAAACGTAACAAGCACAACCACATGGAGGCTAAACAATACGTTACTAAAGAACCAAGAGATCACTGAAGAAATCAAAGAGGAAATCAAAAAATACCTAGAGACAAATAACAATGAAAACACGACGATCCAAAACCTATGGAATGCAGCAAAAGCGGTTCTAAGAGGGAATTTTATAGCTGTACAAGCCAACCTCAAGAAACAAGAAAAAACTCAAATAAACAATATAATGTTATACCTAAACGAACCAGAGAAAGAAGAACAAAAAAACCCCCACAGTTAGCAGAAGGAAAGAAATCATGAAGATCAGAGCAGAAATAAATGAAATAGAAACAAAGAAAACAAGAGCATATATCAATAAAACTAAAAGCTGGTTCTTTGAGAAGATAAACAAAATTGATAAACCATTAGCCAGACTCATCAAGAAAAAGAGGGGAAGGACTCAAATCCTCTTTAGAGGATTTTAATTTTAATCCTCTAAAATTAGAAATGAAAGAGAAATCACAACTGACACCCCAGAAAAACAAAGGATTACAAGAGATTACTACAAGCAACTCTATGCCAATAAAACGGACAACCTGGAAGAAATGCACAAATTCTTAGAAAGGTATAACCTTCGAAGACTGAACCAGGAAGAAATAGAAAATATGAACAGACCAATCACAAGTAATGGAATTGAAACTGTAATTAAAAATCTTCCAACAAACAAAAGCCCTGGACCAGATGGCTTCACAGGTGAATTCTATCAAACATTTAGAGAAGAGATAATACCCCTCCTTCTCAAACTCTTCCAAAAAATTGCAGAGGAAGGAAAACTCCCGAACTCATTCTGTGAGGCCACCATCGCCCTGATACCAAAACCAGACAAAGATACTACAAAAAAAGAAAAGTACAGACCAGTATCACTGATGAATATAGATGCAAAAATCCTCAACAAAATACGAGCAAACAGAATCCAACAACACATTAAAAGAATCAAACACTATGATCAAGTGGGATTTATCCCAGGGATGCAAGGATTTTCCAATATACACAAATCAATGTGATACACCATATTAACAAATTGAAGAAGAAAACCCATATGATCATCTCAATAGATGCAGAAAAAGCTTTTGACAAAATTCAACACCTTTTACGATAAAAACTCTCCAGAAAGTGGGCATAGAGGGAATCTACCTCAACATAATAAAGGCCTATATGACAAACCCACAGCAAACATTATTCTCAATGGTGAAAAACTGAAAGCATTTCTTCTAAGATCAGGAACAGACAAGGATCTCCACTCTCACCACTATTATTCAACATAGTTTTGAAGTCCGAGCCACTGCAATCAGAGAAGAAAAAGAAATAAAAGGAATACAAAATGGAAAAGAAGAAGTAAAACTGTCACTGTTTGGAGATGACATGATACTATACATAGAGAATCCTAAAGATACCACCAGAAAACTACTAGAATTAATCAATGAATTTGGTAAAGTTGCAGGATACAAAACTAATGCACAGAAATCTCTTGCATTCCTATACACTAATGATGAAAAATATGAAAGAGAAATTAAGGAAACACTCTCATTTACCATTGCAACAAAAAGAATAAAATACCTAAGAATCAACCTACCTAGGGAGACAAAAGACCTGTATGCAGAAAACTATAAGACACTGTTGAAAGAAATTAAAGATGATCCCAACAGATGAGAAGATATTCCATGTTCTTGGATTGGAAGAATCAATATTGTGAAAATGACTATAATACCCAAGACAATCTACAGATTCAACGCAATCCTTATCAAAATACCAATAGCATTTTTACAGAACTAGAACAAAAAATCTTAAAATTTGTATGGAGACACAAAACACCCCAAATAGCCAAAGCAGTCTTGAGGGAATAAAATGGAGCTCGAGGAATCAGACTCCCTGACTTCAGACTATACTACAAAGCTACAGTAATCAAGACACTATGGTGCTGGCACAAAAACAGAAATATACATAGATGGAACAGGATAGAAAGCCCAGTGATAAACCCACGCACCTATGGTCAACTAATCTAAGACAAAGGAGGCAAGGATATACAATGGAGAAAAGACAGTCTCCTCAATAAGTGGTGCTGGGAAAACTGAACAGCTACATGTAAAAGAATGAAATTAGAACACTCCCTAACACCATACACAAAAATAAACTCAAAATGGATTAAAGACCTAAATGTAAGACCAGACACTATAAAACTTTTAGAGGAAAACAGGAAGAACACTGTTTGACATAAATCACAGCAAGATCTTTTTTGATGCACCTCCTAGACTAATGGAAATAAAAACAAAAATAAACAAAGGGGACCTAATGAAACTTAAAAGCTTTTGCACAGCAAAGGAAACTACAAACAAGACGAAAAGACAACCCTCAGAATGGGAAAAAATATTTGCTAATGAATCAACAGACAAAGGATTAATCTCCAAAATATATAAACAGCTCATGCAGCTCAATATTAAATAAACAACCCAAGCAGAAAATGGGCAGAAGACCTAAATAGACATTTCTCCAAAGAGGACATACAGATGGCTAAGAAGCACATGAAAAGCTGCTCAACATTACTAATTATTAGAGAAATGCAAATCAAAAATACAATGAGGTATCACCTCACACCAGTTAGAATGGGCATCATCAGAAACTCTACAAACAACAAATGCTGGAGATGGTGTGGAGAAAAGGGAACCCTCTTGCACTGTTGGTGGGAATGTAAACTGATACAGCCACTATGGAGAACAGTATGGAGTTTCCTTAAAAAACTAAATTACCATATGATTCAGCAATCCCACTACTCGGCATATACCCAGAGAAAACCATAATTCAAAAAGACACATGCGGGCTTCCCTGGTGGCACAGTGGTTGGGAGTCTGTCTGTCAATGCAGGGGACACGGGTTCGTGCCCCAGTCCAGGAAGATCCCACATGCCGCGGAGTGGCCGGGCCCGTGAGCCATGGCCGCTGAGCCTGCGCGTCCGGAGACTGTGCTCCGCAACGGGAGAGGCCACAACAGTGAGAGGCCCACATAGCGCAAAAAAAAAAAAAAAAAAAGGACACATGCACCCCAATGCTCATTGCTGTGCTAATTTACAATCGCCAGGTCATGGAAGCAACCTAAATGCCCATCGACAGACGAATGGATAAAGCAGATGTGGTACATATATACAATGGAATATTACTCAGCCATAAAAAGGAACGAAATTGGATCATTTGTAGAGACGTGGATGAATCTAGAGACTGTCATACAGAGTGAAGTAAGTCAGAAAGAGAAAAACAAATATCGTATATTAACCCATATATGTGGAACCTAGAAAAATGGTACAGATGAACCGGTTTGCATGGCAGAAATAGAGACACAGATGTAGAGAACAAACGTATGGACACCAAGCCGGGGAAAGCAGCGGGGGGTGGAGGTGGTGGTGCAATGAATTGGGAGATTGGGATTGACATGTATACACTGATGTGGATAAAATCGATGACTAATAACCTGCTGTATAAAAAGTAAATAAAATTAAATTTAAAAAAAGAAAATTTCTGACAATATGCACAAAAACCTTAAAATTTATGTCTGGAGAATAGATCTGGGAGGCAAAAGTTCAATTTTATGCATATGTAATCTTTTGACTATTTTTTATCTAGAAGGAGTTAATAAAGGTATAAATTTAAAAAAAAATAACTAGAGAGATTTGAAGACCAAGATAATTCAGAAGATACAGACAGAGAACCGTGCTTCACTTAAGACTCTGTAAACTTTGGAAACAATTCCGTAAACATTTATTTCAGATTCAGTAGAATGTGTGGGAAGTAGGGATAATAATATGTGCAAGTTGAGGAAGTTTATGTGGATGAGGTATTAATTTAAAAGTTAAACACATTTGTGCCCATGAGGAAGCTAAAGGAAGTAAAAAGATAACGAGAAAACTGTGTTTTTTCCCCACAGGGTTAGGGGTCAGGTTGGCTAAGCTGACAAATACTTGTAACAGTATATGTGACCTCAGAATCTTATTCTTCCGGGCAATCCTCCTCTCCCAAGCACATTAAGAAATAGCTCAGCAAACACGGAACACCATGTCATATAAGTAAACATATTATTTATATAGAGTAAAGGTAGGACTGGAGTACCCATGGAACTTCAACAACGGAGATCCCAAGGAGATGGGAAGTTTGGCAGGACTGCTGAGCATGTACATTGCCCACGTCCAAAAGCACAGCTCATGTTGAGCCTGTGTGTGTGCTCAGACATTTTTTAAGTGTCTTGATACCCATTTTTAATGCAAGAATACATATAAAACACTAAAACAGTGCCTGGCATACAAAAAGTGATCAATAAATTCAATTGCTGTGCTCAGTATATATTCAGTGCCTACTACTTAACAGGCATTGTTTGAGGTTCTGTAGAAATATCAATGAACAAAATAAACAAAAATCTAGAATTTCATCAAAGTTACATTCTAATGGGGAAACAGGACATAAGTAAGAAGAATATATAGTGTATCAGATGGTGATAAGTGTATGGAGAATGACTTATGAACAGATAAGGCAATAGAAAATGTAAGGTCAAGGCAGGGGTTTCAATCTAGACAGAATGAGATGGTGACATTGGACTAAACACCTAAAGAAGGTACGGAAGAGTCATGCAGACAGGTGCTTGGAGGGTTCCTACTCATTTAGCATACATCTTCGAACATTTGCTAATCCATGGCACTATGCCAAGTCCTGTGTGCATAATAATAAAAGTAGCAAAGTATTGAGCATTTATTATAAGCTGAGCAATGCACTAAGCACATTACTTTCAATATCTTACTTAATCTTCATAAAAGTGATTTTATGAAGGAAGTAGGACTTGGAGAAGTTAAGTGTTTAACACAAAGTCACTCAGTTACCCAGAAACAACACAAGGATTTTACCTGAGGGCTTAGACACCAAGTCTGTTATCTGAACCTCATGTTTACTTATTGAGCATCAGACAAGTTTATGCTCCCACAGAGTCTTGTATTTTTCCTTGATAGCACTTAACATTGTATTTAAGATATTCGTCATATAATTACTTCTTCAATGTTTGGGGGGGATTTTTTTTCACACTCGATTACACACAGTAGGAGGGCAAGGACCAACTGAGCTTCTCTTGTTCACCACTGAATTTGTAGCACCAAACGTCATGTCAAAGTATGCAGGAGGTGCTCATTTCATGTTTTATGAATTAATCAGTATAACTTATCTAACCATCACAATTTCTTTGTAATATTAGACTGGTTGCAATGAGAACATGTTACTTTTCCCAGCTTTCAAAAAATAGTTAATAAAGGAAATTTAAAGGCACTAAATGGCCTTGACATTCTGAGAAACATGACTGAAGTAGGGTTTTTGGAAGATTATTCCATTTTATGTGTTTGTAGTTGATGACTGTAATTTTGCCTGTCCAGCATCTATGTTTCAGATATAGCACCTTATCTGTTCTTTGAAATATCATCACTCTCTCTCCTGAGAGCTCCTTCTGTGGGAGTCTACCCCATCAACTAGCTTCAAGGATGATTAAATGACTCAGTTATAACATCCACAGATCTATCCTCTGGCCTCAAGTGTACCCAGCACAAAGCAGGCTAAAAAGACTCAGTCTTAGTCATATGCTTAAACTTTGGGGAAAGAGACAAAAGTTTCTCTGAGTTGCTAACATGTTAGGATGTATATCTGGAGTTACTCCTACTCATCTATGCCAACTCATAAGCAGACTCTGTCTGAAGAAAGAAGCCCACAGAGGGAAAAAGAAGATGCCGTTTGTCTTCTATAAAAGATATGTGAATAAACATATTCCTAACAACAATTGTTTGTATCCAAATACATCTATCCTTTCTTTAAAAATTTTACAGAAGTATAGTTGGTTTACAGTGTTGTGTTAACTTCTGTTGCACAGCAAAGTGACTCAGTTATACATATATATTCTTTTTCATATTCTTTTCCATTATGGTTTATCACATGATATTGAATATAATTCCTTGTGCTATACAGTAGGACCTTGTTGCTTATCCATCCTATATATAATAGTTTGCATCTGCTAATCCCAGACTCCCAATCCTTCCCTCCTCCAGTACATCCATCCTTAAAGCCATGCCCCTGGACTTTTCTGTTATGTGAACAATACTTTTTTTTCTTGAACCAATTTGAATTAGCATATTAGTTAACAATTGCTCATAATGCTCAGAATGAATTATTCCAACTTTAATGGCTTAAAGCCAAAAAAAATCACATTATATCTCACAGTTTCTAACAGTCAGGAATATAGGGTGGCTCAGATGGAATGTTCTGGTTCAGAGTCTCTCATATTGTTGCCCTTAGATGTTGACTGGTACTACAGTCATCCAATGGCTTGACTGAAATGGAGAATCCCTTTCTAAGATGACTCACTTACATGGCTGACAGGTTCATGCTGGCTGTAGGCTAGAGGGTCTCAGTTTCTTTCAACAAGGGCATTTCCACAGGGCGGCTTGAGTGTCTTCATAGCATGATAGCTAGCTTCTTTCAGAGTGAGCTACCCAAGAGCTCAAGGCCAAGGCTGCAATGCCTTTTACAACCTAACCAACTAAACTTGAATGTCATACCATCACTTCTGCCATATTCTATAGGTCACACAGGGTCAGCCTTAATTCAGTGGGGGAAAAAAACATTCAAACAGATGAATACCAAAGGTGAACACATTTAGAAGTCATCTAGAAGACTGATTACCACCACTAGGTTTCTGTCATTGCATTATAAAGAGTCCTGTCCGAATGAACAAGTTACACGAATATAAAGTATCATATGTACTGTGATAAAAGGTTCAAAGACCTATTAAAGAAAACAGAGAATAACAAACCAGCCTCATCAAGGTAAGCTCCAGGGAGGAAGCAGACTTGAATCAGGACTTGAACATTGTTTAACTTACTTATTTGTTTAGGTAAAGATGAAAAGAAGGCATTTCAGGCCTGAGAAAAGACAGAGGCAGGAAGGAGCAAAAAGTAGTTTGTTATGGCTGAAGTGAACGGAGGGATCCTAATGGAATGCAGTCAACAACTGATAGAACCATCTTATGTTGAGGCTCTCTATATTTTTTAGAGAGGTTATATTTCATTTGGTAGCAATTTTCCTCAAAAAATAAAAACAATATTAAAGTGACTGGAAAGGGTAGGCCCAACCCTGGTATCTCTGGTACACACATTGCTAAACTCAGACTTACCAACTTCTCAGTAGAAAGGTTTTTGGAATCTTATATGGTTCCTTTCAAAGTCTCCATGGGCAAAGACCTGATTCTTATCTTTTCAATGTCGAACATTCTCTCCTATTCATTTATTCAAGGTTGATTAGATTTAAGGGGACTAGTTAATGGGAATCAAACTCTCTAGATATTGATTAGCAACTTGAAATCTAATTTCTTCATTTATAATGAGAAACATTATTGCCTCATGGACCAAAATTCTCAAGTTAAGTGGATAGTGTGTTCTTTTTCTAGTAGCGAAGATTTCTTGGAAACTGAATTAATTTGAGAAAGTTGCTTGGTAAGTGCAGAGATGAAGGAAAGGAAATATGATGATCTTAATTTATAATTAATTGATTTCTCTTCTGTGTGTTTAGGGCACTTGACTTACTTGTTCATTCCACAAATATTTACTCAGCATCTTCTATGTGCCTTGCCCCATATGAGTTGCTAAGGCATGTTAAAATATATGAAAGCTAGCCTCTGCCATCAGTAGGAAGACAAATGGGGAGCCAACATTAATCAAGATCTTAGTATGTGCCACACCTTACACTAGGTGATTTATGGCCATATCTTTCAATTTCCATAACTCTATAAGGAATTTAAATTTTACTGAGGATGAGAAGTAATTTTTTAAAGGAAAAATGCAATTTAAGCAACTTACTCAAGATCAAAGAGGTAAGTAGTTTCATGACTGTATGTATCTGGGTAAACTGGGACGAAGTGAGAGAGTGGCATCAACATATATACACTACCAAATGTAAAATAAATAGCTAGTGGGAAGCAGCTGCATAGCACAGGGATATCAACTCGGTGCTTTGTGACCACCTAGAGGGGTGGGATAGGGAGGGTGGGAGGGAGATGCAAGAGGGAGAGGATATGGGGATATATGTATATGTATAGCTGATTCACTTTGTTATACAGCAGAAACTAACATAACATTGTAAAGCAACGATACTACAATAAAGATGTTAAAAATAACTCATTAGATTGTATACTTAATTGGGGAAACATGTCATATGTAAGTTATACCTCAATAAAAGTGATTAAAGGAAACCATGTCAGAAAACCAAAGAGAAGATTTGTGAAAATACATTTTTGAAAAAGGCTCTTACATGCTGTGAGTTCCCAACCCCCAAACAAGGAAGGAAAGTAAAATGGTACTTCTTTTGCCTCAAGCTTACTTAAAGGTGCTTCCTTGGTACAACTCAGAGAACCAGAATTGTATTCCTTAAGGTTCCCCAGATGATTAGCCCTGTGTAATGGTTAATTTTATTTATCAACTTGGCTAGGCTATGGAGCTCAGTTAGTTTTTTGGTCAAACACAATCTAAATTTTGCTGTAAAGGTTTTTTTTTTTCAGTAGTTACTAATATTTAAATCAGTAGACTTTGAGTAAAGCCGATTACCCTCCATAATGTGGGTGGGTCTCATCCAATCAGTTGAAGGCCTTAAGAGCAAAGACTGAAAATTCCCAAAGAAATAGTTCTGCCTCCAGACTACAACATAAATATTCTGCCTGAGTTTCCAGCCTTCAGACTCAAGACCAAAATATCCATTCTTACCTGAATCTCCAGCTTGTCAGCTTGCCCTATGGGCTTAGGACTTTCCAGGCACCAAAATTATGTGAACCAATTCTTTAAAATCTCTCTTTCTCTCTCTCCATATATCTATACCTATACCTATATCTATATCATATTGGTTCTGTTCCTCTGGAGAACTCCGACTAATACAGATTTTGGTACATGGAGTGGTTCTATACAATTTAGGATTTATATATATGGAATCAAAAAAAAAAAAGGTCATGAAGAACCTAGGGGTAAGACGGGAATAAAGACACAGACCTACTAGAGAATGGACTTGAGGATACAGGGAGGGGGAAGGGTAAACTGCGACAAAGTGAGAGAGTGGCATGGACATATATACACTACCAAACATAAAACAGATAGCTAGTGGGAAGCAGCCGCACAGCACAGGGAGATCAGCTCAGTGCTTTGTGACCATCTAGAGGGGTGGGATAGGGAGGGTGGGAGGGAGGAAGACACAAGAGGGAAGAAATATGGGGACATATGTATATGTATAACCGATTCATTTTGTTATAAAGCAGAAACTAACACACCATTGTAAAGCAATAATACTCCAATAAAGATGTTTAAAAAATAAAATAAATGCAGTGAAGATAGTTGTATCCCAGTGTGCCAGTGGCCATGTAGAGACATTTAAATTCCAAAGGAAAAATGGAGGTAGTTACTCTAATAGATAGCAGAGTCAAAGCTGTAATCAGAATAGTTTGACTTACAGAGATCTTATGACATTAGTTGATGGATCATGGTGTCCGTAGACGTTAAATATATGAGCAGTGTACTAAATTCTTACTTGATCTCTGTAAGTGGAAGAATCCAAGGTCAAGTACACAGAAGTCTGACTTGAATCATATGAACGGATTTGAACCATTCCAAAGTTGAGTCAGTTTACAGATCAAGACAAACTTTAATGAAAGGGAGACCAGGGCCCCTTAAGGAAGGACACAGCTATGCTGCTAAAATTTTATACTATTACTCTTTTTCCTATTTTTTTCCAAAAGGAAGGTCTGTTACCAAGGTGACTGTATAGTGGGGAAAAGGAAATTATCAGAAGTTTCAGAGAGATTACTGGACCTTGACTCTGAACTGACACTAATTCAAGGAGACCCAAAAAGTTGCTGTGATCCACTAGTCAGTGTAGGGGTTTATAGAATTCAGGTGATCAATGGAATTTTAACTCAGGTCCATCTCAGAGTATGTCCAGTGGGTCACTGTGATGGTTAATTTTATGTGTTAATTTGGCTGGACAGCAGTGTCCAGATATCTGGTCAAACATTATTCCAGATGTTTCTGTGAGGGTATTTTTGGATGAGATTTACATTTAAATTACTGGACTTTGAGTAAAGCAGATCACTCTCTATAACATGGGTGGTGCTCATAAATCAGCTGAAGACCTGAAAAGAACAAAAGGTGGATCTCCTCCAAGCAACAAGGAATTCTGCCAGCAGACTGCCTTTGGACTCAAATACAGCTCTTACCTAAGTCTCCTGCCTGCCAGCCTCCCTCATGATATTTTAGACTGACCAAGCCTGCACCACCATGTGAGCAATTTCTTAAAATAAACATATATTTTTAAAAATTTAAATATATTTAAAATAAATATAAATGTATATATAAATATATCATATGTGTGTATGTATGTGCGTGCTTGTGTGTGTGTGTGTGTGTGTATATATATATATATATATATATATATATATATATACACACACACATCTCCTATTGGTTCTGTTTCTCTCATGACCCTAATAATACAGTCTCCAAACCCATCCTGTGCTTATTCCCCCAGCTTTGGAATGTATAATTGGAATAGACATATTCAGTAACTTACAGAATCAGAATCCTCACATAGATTTCTTGAATTGTAGAGTTTATGCTATTATATAAGGTAGGAAAGGCCAAGTGGAATCCTCCACCTAGGGAGAACTGTCTCTACCTGGGAAAACAGTAAACCAAAAGCAATACCACATTACTAGAGGGATTGCAGAGATTAGTGCCACTATCCTATTTGTTTTGTTTCTCTGGAGAATTCTGACTAATTCAGTCTGACTCATACCTGGGAATATAAAGCAGGCCAGATTAGCAGGATAATGTTGGTTTACCTACATTTCCAATTTGTTGGGACAAGAAATGAATGCTTCCCATGGATCAATGTGGGTCACTTGAGGTCATCTTGGTCCTAATGAATAGGGCTACATAAAAATGGAGGCATCCCGGCAGCCAGAAGCTAGAGTGGACAATGGATACCTACGAGTGTAAGAAGGAGTCAACAGTTTCCACCAAGGAAATGCCCGGATCAAAGGAAGTATTGGATAAAAGTCCCTGGTATTGGGAACTTCCAACAAACGTAAGAAAGCACATCACCAAATTCAATCCATAAATATTTATTGAGTTCCTAGACAGTGTAAGTACTGTTTTAGGTGCTGGGGATATACCAGTACACAAGACCAACATGAATCACTGCCCTCATAGAACAGTCAGGCTAGTGAGGGGTGAGGACATAGATAATAAACATAAAAGTCAGAGCAAGGGGGATCAGGAATGCCAGGGTAGATGAGGTAGGCATCATTGAAAAGGTAACAATCTGAGCAAAGATGTGAAAGAGGTAATGGAGTAAGGCACAGAAATATAAGCAATAAAGAGACAGAACATTCCAAGTAGAGGAAGCAGTACAAAGACTCCAAAGATGGAAATTTTCCTAGCATGTTTAAGGAATAAGAAAAAAGTTAATATGGCTGTTGCCAAGTTAATAAGGAAAATTAATCATAAATGAAATCAAAGAGATAAATGGGTACCGGATTATGTTGGGCCTTATAGGCCAGTGTAACAACTTTGGCTTCTGCTGTGAGTCAAACAGAGCCATTTCAGGGTTTTAACTAGGATCACCTAGCTACTCATTAAGACTAAAGGGGCAAGGGCGGAGGCAAGGAGACCAGTAGGAGGCCATAATCCAGGTGAGAAAAGATGATGGCTTGGACTCTTCTAGTAACAGACAGAGTGGAGAATTCTGGATGTATATTGGAAGTAGCACCAATAGGACTTTCTGACACATCAGACTTTTAAAAAGAAGAAAGAATCAGAAATGATACCACAGATTTTGGCCTTAACAATTAGAAGGATGATTTCCTAAGATGGGGTACACTGCAAATGGAAAAATGTTTTGGGGAAAAAAAATGTAGTTCAGACTGGGCATCTTAAATTTAAGATGAGTATTAGAAATCCAAATGGGCATGCTGAACAGGCAATTGAAAATATAAACCTAGAAATTAAGGGAGAGATCCAAGCCAGTCATACAAATTTAGGATTTATTACCATAAATGTGATTTCACACAAAGGTATCAATGTACTTATGCCCTTAAAACCTCTTCCTACACCTTCCCGCTATTGTGTAAAAGACCAAAAAAGTGAGTGGAATAAAGGAGCAAAATCTGACTATACCTCCATTCCTGAAGTCTACTAGTCTTTACTTTAGGGGCATGGACAGGTAAGGGGGGAGTCTTACCTTTGAATGAATATTGAAATGTTTAATTAATATCTTAGACTGGAACATCTAATCTCTAAATTAAAGCCACATTTAGAACTTTATGGAATCATAAATCTATTATCTGAGTGTAAGAAGTAAAGTCATAGGAAATGTGCAAGTTTCAATCCAAGGTCATGAAAATATTTCCCCTAGTGAATACAGCTGGAAACAGCATTTAGAGACAAAAACAAAGTTGCTAATCATTCTTACAGCATAGTAATTATATTCACAATTAGTTTATGCATTATAATCTTTTTCACATATCCACTTAAGTTACTCCTTTCTGCACCATACGAAGAGAGAACATATTAGTGGTTTTTTTCCCCAAAAACCTTCCAATTATGAAGGAGTTAGCTAAAGGATGGAGCTCTTATGAATGTGTGAATGGATGAAGCTTAAGATTTCTGCAAGATTTCCTGCTCAACACTGAGCAAATTCAAATAACCAATTGCTCTCCATTGATATTTCCATTTTTACTGCAACCACAGGAATAAATGTCCTTGATTAGGTGCTGAGATAAATAGACTGTGATAAGGCAAGCTGCTTAGAAAGGTATTTGACTAGCTCAAACCCTTACTTTTATTCAGCCATAGTTCATCAGCTCAACTGATATGCTTCAGCACCAAGTTAAGAGTTGAAATGTCATGATGGTATACAACATTTTCCTTGATGGCTCAAAAAGCTCCCTGACTTAATTTACTTCAATTTTCCTTTTTTATTGTAGAGTTTTCTTCTGAAAAGATGCATCAGACTTTTATAACTGTATTAGAGGTGGAAATTATAAATGTTGCTTTTACAAAGCCCTCAGAAAAAGCATCAGGTGTCAAGATCTAAAAAGGGCTGTCAAGATGACCTTGCATTAACTGGTGTTCTGGCTGCTTGAAGGAACCTAAAAATATTCACCACCACGCAAGCCCTACTGCCCAGACACACATAAGAGGATGAAGCAGAGTCAGAGGCCAGCTATTTGTTATGAACATTAATGTAATAGAAGGCATTTGCTTGTTTCAGCAAGACTGCTATTATAAACCTTGCAGAGTAATACCTTGCCTTTAATAGCACAGCTCAGGAATCATTACAGACAGCAGCCACAATATGTCTAGTACAGTAATGGATGGCAGTTCAAGCTAGAATTTCCCACCCCACATTAGGAAGTTTGTAAAGGCGACCTGGAATAGTAAAAGCCTCAAATATCAGGCATTCTACCATAGCACTTTTCCAAAACAGATTGAGAGCAGAAGTGATGCACTTATCCAGGATACTGTCAGGCTGCTAAACTAGCCAAAGTTCCTGGGACCTGGCTAGGACTAGATGTTTAGTTCCATCTCTCCTTGCTCTCTGATTATAGAAGAAGAGACAAAGCCATTGCATGAAGGAGAGTCTAAATTTCTGCTTATCCTTAATCAAAGGTAAACATGTGCAAGATATAGAAGACTCAGATAAGAAATCAACCTAGATAAAACTATATTGCAAAAGGTACACTGCATACCTTTTATGCCCATTTGGACCACTAGACTTGCTCTTGCTTTCCCTCCCTCCCTTTTTCAGAGAATATTTGCTTCTTTATATTTTAAGTTAGCATATTTCTCTTGTAGAAAATATAAGCATTTATAAAGGAAAAACAGAAGTTTCCCATAATGCCTCCAACCCATGAAAACTGCTATTATTATTTTGGTATATATTTCCAGTATTTAATATTTTAAATAGACAAAGGCAAAAGTTGAAAATTTGGATACCCCTAAGATAGTATTCGTAGATATTTCCAGAATTGATTACTCAAATATGACTAGGAAAGAGAAAAGGTGGGAAGCAAAATATTTTTAAAATTAAGAAAAATATATGAAGAGCTGAATCTATTTAATCTTTCACAAAGTAAAACCTGAATTAAAGGTAGAATGGAAGAAAAGTAAAATTTGTCAAACACCTAGTAAGTGCTAGGCACTGTATATTATCTACCTTACTACTGTAAGCTAGTGAGGAAAATAAGGATAGCTTCAATTTTTTAAGCTGGGCATTGTGCTAAGTACTTTACAAATACTATTACATTTAATCCATATAGCAATCCTGATTATAGTCCTATTATATATTAGGTTATCCATTTACAAATGAGTAAACTTAAAAGTTTTCAAGATCAGATTGCTAAGTAAACCTAAGATAATATACACAAATCTAAGATACATGCACTTAGTTACTATGCTTTACTATCTCCTTGTGAGCTATGTTTAATCACTAATTTTAGAGCTCAAAAATTGAGCCTCAAATCCATTAAGAAACATAGCCAAGGACCTTCAATTCCAGATCATTTTGCATCAAAGCTCTAAATTAACCAACCTCAAGGGAAACAAATAAATAAACATTTCCTTGTTAAAAATAAATTTCTTGGGTCTGAAAGTATGGATGGCTTTTAAGGAAAACTATCAAGCAATGCTAATTAAATGAATAGGAAAGAAGCCTCTGATATTCTTCTAGGTAAGAAAAGCAAAGTTTCTCACCAATTCTAAATTCTAAAGGTTTTTTTTTTTCCATTCCAAAATGACCAGTCCTGAAAAAACGCCTACTCTTTAGGTCAGGATGTTAAATATAATTGATTATCTCTGCTTCACTGTAAGTAATTAGAACACGCAGTCATCAACAGGGCAAGCCACTTGAAACAAATCATTTGGAAATGCCAATGAAATAATGAGGAAATTTTGCTCTGAGCAGAGTCACCTGAAATAGCAATCCCTATAACAAGTGATGGTTCCACTATGGAAATTCTGATTTGCAGATTTTAGGATAGCTAGAACATATCTAAGTATAAATACATGTCAAATTATTTCTTTAAATAATGAGTCAGAAAAATTCTCTGTGAAAAGAACTTTACAGAGATCTAACACAGTCAGAGGTATTGTCAAAGTATAGAATTTACAGGTTAGAAGTTTGATGGTTTCTTTTTTTTCTTCTTTTTTCTTCATTTATTTATTTTTAATTTAGTTTCCTCTCTCTCCTAGGCTTTATCAAGTCAATTAGGCAAGGCCAGTTTTACTCTAGAACTGGTCTTCTGAATGCTGAAAAGACTATTCTTTGATAAACTCTACCCAAAAAGTGAATAAAATCTAAGCCAAGGAATATGTGGATTTAATATCTATCCTCCAGATTTAAAATATAATTAAAAGTAAAAACATTCTGAGAACTGAATTGGTTTGGGGGACACATCTCACTTCCTATCTAGAGCTGATCTATTCCCAGTCTTGAGCCATAATTAATAAATAACATACAGGAAAGAGTTTCATCGTAAGTGCAATTTATACTAATTGATAATAGCTATCTTCAGGGTTTCCTATATAACCTTCTGCAGTAATAGATATGTCCTATACCTGTGCTGACCAGCACAGTAGCAACTAGCCATATATACTCATTGAGGATTTGTCCTCAATGTTCATTAGTGTGATTGAGAGACTAAATTTTAAATTGTATGGTTCTTTACTTTCTTTACACTAAACTTAATGAACAACTTTACACCACTAAATCTGACAACTTGAATAAAGTGGACAAATTCCTTGAAAGACCCAAACTATCAAAGCTCACTTAAGAAGAAATAGAAAAACAGAATATTCCTATATCTACTAAAGAAATTTAATTTCTAGTTAAAATCCTTCCCTCAAAGGAAACTCCAAACTCTAGTGGCTTCATTGGTATATTAAACTTTTAAAAATGAAATAATATTAGTTGCACACACATTTTTCCAGAAAATTAAAAAGGAGGGAATACTTATAATTTTATGAGACTAGAATTACCCTGATACCAAAACCAGACAAAAATATTAGAAAACAAAATCATATACCAATATCCCTCATGAAGATAGATGTAAAAATTCAGAACACATTTTCAGCAAGTTTAATCCAACAGCGTATAGAATGGACAACAGATTATGACCAAGTAGGATTTATGCCAAGAATGTTTGGTTTAATACTAAAAAAAAAAAAAAATGAAATTCACCATATTAACAAACAAATCCCCCCAAAAGGGTACAATTATATCAATATATGCAGAAAAGAATTTGTCAAAATTCAAAATTCACTCCTGATAAATTCTCAGCAAAATAAGAACAGAAAGGATCTTTCATAATGTGACAAAGCACATCAATGAAATATCTACGGATAACTTCATTCTTATAGCGAAACACAGTGGTTTTGCCACTAAGATCAGGAATAAGGGAAGCATATCTGATCTTTATTTTTTTCCCTGCAAGTTTATACTTTTGACCACCTTCGCCCATTTTCCCTATCCTCCACACCCCCAACCTACTCTGTTCTCTGAGTTGTTCTTTTAGATTCTACTATATTTCTCTTTCCCCGTATGACTTATTTCACTTTGCATAGTGCCCACAAGGTCCATCCATGTTGTGTCAGATGGCAGGATTTCCTCCTTTTCTATACATGAATATTTTATTATATAAAAAGTATATATATCACATTTTCTTCATCCACTCATCCACTGATAGACACTTAAATTATTTCCATATCTTGGCTATTGTGCTATTGCAAATAACACTGCAATAAACATGGGGGTGCAGATATCACTTCAGGATAGTGATTTGGCTTCCTTCAGATATACACCCAGAAGTGGAATTTCTGGATCATATGGTAGTTCTATTTTTAATTTTTTGAGGAACCTTCACTGTTTTTTGTAATAGCTGCACCAATTTACATTTTCACCAACAGTGCACAAGGGTTCCCTTTTCTCCACATTCTTGTCAATACTTGTAATCTCTTGTTTTTTAGATGGCAGCTGTTCTCACGGGTGTGAGATGTATCTCATTGTGGTTTTGACTTTCATTTTCCTGATGATTAGTGATGTTGAACACCTTTTCATATATCTGTTGGCCATTTGTAGGTCTTCTTTGGGAAAAGGTTTATTCAGTTCTTCTGCTCAATTTTTAATTGGATAATTGGGGGGTGGGGTTGGAGGATTTTCTTGGTTTGTTTTTTGGGTTTTTTGTTATTGAGTTGTATGAATTCTTTGTCATTTTGGATATTAATCCCTTATCAGATAAATAACTTACAAATATTTTCTCCCATTCTGTAGGTTGCCTATTCATTTTGTTGACAGTTTCCTTTGTTGTGCAGAAGCTTTTTAGTTTGATGTAGTCCCACTTGTTTATTTTATTTTTGTTGCCTTTGTTTTTGGTGTCAAATCCAAAACAATCATTGCCAAGACATGTCAAGGGACTTCTTTCCTACATTTTCTTCTAGGAGTTTTATGGTTTCAAATCTTAGGTTCAAGTCTTTAATCCATTTTGACTTAGTTTTTGTTTATGGTGTAAGATAAGGGTTCAGTTTCGTTCTTTCATATGTGCTTTCCAGTTTTCCCAGCACAATTCATTGAAGAAATTATTCTTTACCTAATGTATATTCTTGGCACCTTTATTGAAAATTAATTGACCATATATGGGTGGGTTTATTTCTGGGCTCTCTACTGTTTCACTGATCTATATATTTGTTTTTATGCCAATACCATACTGTTTTGATTATTATAGCTTTGTAACTTAGTTTGAATTCAGGAGTATGATAGGCACAAAGAAACTCTGGTGAATGATAGATATGTTCTTGATTGTGCTGTTTTTATAGGTGTATACACATCTCAAAATTTATCAAATTGTAAACTTTAAATATATGCAGTTTATTGTATGTCAAAAACCTCAAAAAGTTGTTAATATTTTAAATTTAAATAATCAGATGTGTCAAATGGGTACAGCATTGGATAGTGCATATCTAGACTATCAAAGCATTCAGAGGTATTTACAAAGTTAATGAATCAAGTGTTACAATCAAATATGATATCTGCTTTGAATATGAGAGAGGAAAAGGAAGCACTTGTGTTTTAAGCTTGTCAGTACTTATTGTTATGTGACTTTTCTCAGAATTCCAATTACCTGGTGTATTCTGATCCAGTCATGGCAAAATGTAATAGAATTTCCAGGCCATTCAAAAGGATAGGTTTAGGTCCCTTGCCAGGGTGAAAAAAGAAGTCAGGAGAGGTTGCTAATGAAACAATAATATTGCTATTCAACTTTGACACCTTTCTTGGCATTTTGCATGTCATCATTATGCAATAAATCCTTCTTAACTTATAATTGTCATAGCTTTATGGAAACATAATTAGTGCTCAATTAATTTAAATATACTACAAGTTTTAAAGAAATAATCCTACCTACCTAGAAATAGGCTAATGGATCACAAAGTTTTTGTTTAAGATTTCATTCTTACCCTCTAAAACATATAATAGTCCACTCAAAAAAAACAAACAAACAAAATAAGAGTGCCATGGCTATAAGACTGAGAAACACTGATATAAGTTTACCTAGCAAAAGCTCTATCTTGCTTTTTAGGATTCATAAGAACTGAAGTGTTCATGCTATAGGTAATACATGGGGAAGGGAAGGCAATAGTGAAGGGCCTTAAAATAAATGAAATATGGTATTACTTTCTGAGAGTTAAAACTATAAAATAACTACATGGTAAGAGCAGTAAAGAATGTCAATATACAGAGAAAAACATAGATTCCATGACAGCAAGATGAGGGTGTAACTTAATTTCGGTTATTAACATAACTAAAGAAATAATATCAAGTATAAGAACATTAAGCAGTGATGAAAACATAGAAAAATAAAAGTCAGGAAGATGTGACTGATATTTGCCCACGTCCTTCCAGCACTAGCCAGGAAAAAGAGTGCCCTGTCAAGATGACTGAAGTATCCTCTCACCTTCAAGGCTTATCTATTCCTGGGGTGCATATTAAAGCATCCGTGTGTCAGAACTCAGGGAAAACAACCCTGTTCTCCTATCTAACAACCATTGCTCCCTTTTTTCCTTGTTAAAATAAACTGATTTTATTCAATTATCAGGTAGCCATATGTTTTAGAGAAATCTAAACATGTTCCAAGTTCAAGGGGTAAATAATAATGGACTTTAATATCAGTAGGGAGGTTTGGAAAGTTATCCCTCTGAGATACTGTCATCTGGAAGTGACACCTGGAGCTGTGGCAGCTATCCTGACACCATGAGGTTAGTCAACTTGAGAGGACAAGCCAAGAAAACAAAGTGATGGAAAGGAATCATCTTTGATAATGTCATACAGCCACTAAAGTTAACAACTCTAGAAGAAATTTAAAATAATCATCTTATCTTTCCTGTTTTCTTTTTTCTTGCTTTCTTCTTTTCTTGCTTTAGCCTGTTCTCTTTGCCCTTTCTTCTTTTACTTTTCTCTTCTCCTTATCTGTCTCTTCATTTGCTTCCTCCTCTCTCACTCCCTCTCTCCTCCCTCCCCTTTCTTTCCTTCTTTCCTTCTTTTCCTTCCTTCCTTCCTTCCTTATCAGAAAAAATCATGAGTCTGAAGAAACAACTGTAGGAGTTAGCTTTGGTAAAGTCCATACCATTATGATGCACACATTAAATCAAAGAAGTTGGAGTGACAAGGTCATTTATCAACTGATTGTTGAATAGAACGGTAGCAAATGAATTACTGTGTCTGCTCATCTTTCTCAGAGGTAATGTCAAACATGAATCAAATACACTGATTTTGAATTTCCTGGTGAGGTATAACAAAATATTTTGCTCACAAATTGGCTTGAGTCATTCCAGGCAAAGCTGGAGTAGACTGAGCATATCAGAGGAAGAAACTACACACAATGACATTGCTCAGGGTCATTTGTGAAAGACCCTTACTCTTCCCTACTTCCACTGACATCACAGTGTCATAATCCTTTCATAATGACAACCATCACCTTTACTTTTTTATATGTTTCCGATAAGGAAGAAATTACAATGAAATTTAGCATTACCTTGAAATGAGCTTGAAGTGAGTTTAAGACATGTACTAAATGTCTGTGTTACAAATTAGAGAATATTCTCTTTCCCTAGAAGTCTTCTATGGCAGATATAATGTAGACATAATTACAGATTGTCAGGATCAAATTTTGTTTCAATTTAACATAATTAAAAGTAGTTCTAGCAAACTCAGTGTTCCTTTTTTGTAGCAAGGATAACTTAATGTCTTCTTTCTGTAGTTATAAAACTATAAGCCTAATGGAGCATTTCTGTTTCAGAATTAAAGTGCCATGTTTGTCAAAGATATATCTAAATCCAAGGCCAAGGCTTTCATTAGCTATGTTATGACAATTAAATAACAGGTTTACAATTTAGGAGGCAAGAAATACCACATTTTGAATGGAATTTCTAAATAATTGAAAATTTAAAAGACATATATAGCTTTTCAAACACTGTATGATTATACAACCTGGCAGATTTTATCACCCAAAGAAATTTCAGTCCAGCTCTACAACAACTCCAGTAAATGGTCATTGAACCAGGATTGCAAAATTCTGGTTGTAAAGTACTTCATTCAATTTTTGGATAACTATGACGTAATTACTTCCTTCCTCTCTCCTTCCTCTCTTTTTCTTTCCTTCTTTCTTTCCACAATACTTAATAAATGAAAATATGTGACATGTTCTGTGTTAGGTCTATGGATGTAATAATGAACAAGATAAAGTCCCTAACTTCAAGTAGCTTATAGCATATACTGAGGCACAGTAACATTAAAGGCAATATAGGATGAAAATTGCCAAGACAGAGATAAGCTCAGGCATACTGGAAGCAAAAATCAGCAAATATTACTGGATACCTATTGTTTCCTAAGCACTGTGCTTAGAGCTTTGGAGCTCACAAGACACTTCTTACTTATGGTAAGGTAAGTAACTTTAATTCACTGCCCTCTGAAAACTTGCGGAATAATTCTAATCCTTTGCCATGTTTAACAGTCTTCTCAAAGAATATTCTTTCTTCTTTTTTTCCTTGGCAGGCACTAAAGAACAAACTCAGTGTATGATTATCCCCTAAATGTTCCCTTAAATTTTTCTTATGATGGGACTAGAAGGAGGAATGTTTGTTTGGAATTTTCCAACTTTATTTCAGCTGTGAAAACAAAGCACTAAAGACTGTGATCCTTCACAATTTCATTTTCCCAGAGTATGTCCTATGAACAGTGGTATTAATAAGTCATCTTCACCATCAACACAGAAGTCAGTGCTCAGATTAGCATTCCAGGCTGCACTTGCATTTCAGATGGGAAAAAATGCCAAGTCCTTAGAGGACTAAGTCTATCAAAGTTGAATTTTCTAGATGATGTGCAATAGAGACTTTAACTTTCCTTCATTTCCTTTCCTTTGGTAAAAATTTTTAAAAGCATGACAGGGAATTTAGGATTTGGTATATACATTGTTAAGAAATGTGAATTAACTGAAGAAACCATGGTTTGTGACTCAGGAGTCTTGGATTCTATTCCTAGTTATGCCACTAATTAGCGATGTGACCTTGAGAAAGTCACTTAATTATTCCAAATCTAATACCATCAACTAACTCTTGATAATATGAACCAAGTACCCCCTAACATCACATTCTATGATTCTGAAAGGACTTTACCAAAGAAATAGTTAAGAAGTCTGAGAATCATATGAAAAATGTGTCTATAACTCTTCCCCACACTTCCCCAACAACCCACCACTCAATAAATCTAAGGAATTCTATATTTCCCCCATATAATATTTGCCTTTTAAATATATAGGCCAAAGGATGAGGGTGGCTCAGCCAGAACTAAAAATAATTGTCTTCTAAATACAAAACAATATGCTAGATTCTTGACATACATTTTCTCATTCAATCTTGTAATCACTCATTTTGTATTCCTTTTTCTCTTCTTTCCCACACCATTATCATTGTGTTGTTTTAATTTCTGAGTAGTCTCGGATTAATCTAATACAATGATAACACGTAGTTGTTGCGTTCTTACTATGTACCAGAAAACATTCTAAGTGTTTATAAGCATTAGCGCAGTGCTTGGCACCTTTTAAATGATCAGTAAATGTGTGTCAAGTAAATAAACTCATCATAAGTAAATTTAAAACAATTTCTCAATAATTATTACATTCTACGACAAGTCTATGACCTATTGTCTTTGTGATCTGCTAAATGTTTGCCTTGAACCAGTGTACTTTTTATTCTCATTTTCTTATCTAGAAAAGGGGGGAAATAGTTCATGAAGTGCTTGCTAGGATCAAGTGAGATTAAAACAAAGTTTGTTCTGATAAATACATATAAAATTAGTATGGGTTTAAATAGCTATTGCCTAATCCTATACTTGAGATATCTGAAAAAGTAGATCAGTATTATAAATTCCAGACATGGTAGCAGGAGAGAAAGAGGAATCTAAAGATGGATGTTGAGAAAGGTGAGTTCTTACAAGCCATTCATATCTTAACATCATCAATATTATCACCATCATTATTCCAACCATCAAGGCCAAAAGTCCTAAAGCAGGGGTCAGGAAATCAAATGCTCACATGGTCTAAACAAGTTTGAGAAGTGTGGCATATGCAGGATATAATAAAGTTCAGAGCACGTAACTCATTTTAATTGTGCTGCCAGTACTCTGCTCTAATGCTGACCCTGTAGAAATTCAGGACCAGCATTACCAGACATTCCAAATCTTGCAAAGTAGCTGGAAATTCATTGTTTATTCAAAATTACCCATTTTTTAAAAAGTGCCATGCAGGACTTCCCTGGTGGCGCAGCGGTTGAGAGTCCGCCTGCCAATACAGGGGACACGGGTTCGTGCCCCGGTCTGGGAAGATCCCACATGCCACGGAGCGGCTGGGCCCGTGAGCCATGGCCGCTGAGCCTGCGCGTCCGAAGCCTGTGCTCCACAACGGGAGAGGCCACAGCAGTGAGAGGCCCACGTACCGCAAAAAAAAAAAAAAAAGTGCCATGCAAACTAAACACAGAAGATTTGCAAATCACATCTGTCCTGACATTCATTTTCTGACATCAGGCCTCAACTCATTTTGACTCTTTTTTTTTTAATCCCCTCTACTCAGTAGGTAATCATGTCCTATAATTTTAAGTTTATCCTTTTCTCTCCACATCCCCACCTTCACTGAAGTCTAAGCCCTTGTCATCTCATGCCTACATTATTGCAGCGATCCTCTAACTGGTTTCATTACTTCTTTGCCAGATTCTTTCTGAAACACTAATTTAATCAATTTAATCCCATACTGGATCATCTATAATGACTCCCTATTATCTATCACATTAATTCTATATTATTTTGCCTGATGTTGAAGATTCCCTCTAGTTGGAGGGAAACTTTTATTTATTTAATTTTATTCTGCTTTTCTATAAAGACAAGAATGGAGTTTCAGGAGGCTAGTCTCCCTCTGTCCTTGTAACCACCAAGTTTGCTTTCCCTATGCCTTTTCTCTGCTAGTCCCCCCAACCTGGAATAGGTTCTGACCTCTCCATACCTATCAGACATCTATTCTTTTCATGAAGGCTTCCTTGATACCCTCACTCATACTAAACATACTAAACAGACACGACTTTCTCTGAATTTCTATCTCACATACCTTCAGCAACAAATAGCTTAACAATATCCAATTATTCTCTAATTGTATTACATGTCAGAACATAGAAGCCTGAATAGGAAAACTTGAGTTTGAATAGGAGTTTTATTGTTACACAGACCTGGACCGAAGTACGGGATCTACCATGTAAGAGTTGTGGATCTTGGGCTCTGAAAATCAATCTTCTTATCTGAAATAGTAACAATAGCTAACATTATTGAATACTTACTATTCCAGGCCCTCTTCTAACTACTTATATCTATTAACTCAATAATCATCACAACAACCCCCAAGCTAGATAATTTTCTTATTCCCATGTAATCTGACATTTAAAAAAAAAGAAAAACTGAGAAAACTGAGGTGTAGAGAATAAGATTAAGTAACTTTCCCAGAATCACAGCTAATATGGGTTAGAGTCAGAATCTGAAACCTGGCAATCTTTGTTCGAAGTCTACACTTGTAACCACATTGCTATGGGAATAATATAGTACTTTCCAGAGAGGGTTGGTACCAAGTTGTGGTGATAGTGGTCAGAGAAGCAGTATCTGTTTCATCTTTGGAAAATTATTTCAGTTCTCTGGTGTTCAGTGTTCATTCTACTGTACCTACTTAATTGGAGCTGTTGGAATACACAAATGAGATAATTCACAAAAATTTAAGTGCATTATATAAATTCTTGTTGTTTTATTAACACTATTATACTGTGAAAGACTCCTCAGCCTTTCTATCACTGATAAGTTCTTGAATTTTTTATTTCTTCATGAGCCATTGTAATCAATACCAAAACCAGCCAATCAGGGCTTTTAACCTGCCACAGATAACAGATATCCTAAATGACTCAGCAGGTAGACTTCCAGGCCAAAACTTAAGTTTTTGTTTTTAACCTATACTGTATCATTATAGAAAAACATGTGCAATTTTTTACTAGGCTTTAAAAAAATATTTGGAGGAAAGTAGACAACACCTACATTGCTGCCTTGTGGATCACTGGTTGGGAATTACATGGGTTGGTAGAGAGGCTAAGCTGAGATTCATTTACCTCTCACCCTTCCTCCCCACAGACTCAAATATCTCAAACGGCCCTCAACTTACCCAGGAAAGGTTTTATTTACTGCTTTCTTATTTATCTACAATCGGTACTTATACTTGTTTTTTCAATCAGTCATATGATGACTGCTTTCTCGTTTGATTCAGCAGTTATAAAACCTTGCTGTGAATCTGTTCTGACTGATGACCCAAGAGAAATGACCAATAATTCTTCAAGTGAGGAGTTTGAGGAGAGCTAACATAAATAGTCCAACGGAGAGTAAATGAGGTAGAGCTCTCTTCTGGAATGCAAATATCCTGACCTCACAGAGAGAGTGGTTTAGCAGCCATTGGGAAAGATTTTGCTCAAATAAAATTTGAAACAGAGTGCAGAAAACTGCTCAGGAGTCTTTGTTACAACAATGAGGACCTCTTACCCTGGGACCTATGAGCTCTAGATTCCTGGAGGTATTCTAAAGACCAGCAGCCACCATTTGCTTGGGAGACTATTGGAAAGTTATATTGGTTTTACAGCATTCCACACACTTATGAGTTAAGCAGTATCTTCTTGGGTCCTGGCTAACTCAGACTGAAAGTATTCTTAAAGATTTTATCATTTTTAAAATTAAAACAATTTTTAAGTTCCTTCTAGCTAATACAATCCCCTTCTCAAAACCATAGCATATTCACAGATGTAGTTTGGGAGAGGAGTGAAGAACTAGGAGATGATGAAGAAAAACTAGTTACAGTAATGTTTCCCCTGTCCTAAGAGGCTTTATCTCACCTTTTAAAATTCAAACTAATATGTAACCAGAATTCTTGGCAACTTGTGCTAAACAGAGAAAATCCAAAATTCTACCTTTTTATTTCCCATATTGAGGGAAAGAGAGGTTCTTCACCTTTCTACCTCTAATTTTGTTTATAGAAAGTTGTGGCTGGGACAAAGTGTGAAAGCATATTTGTTTAATAGGTGTAATCCAACTTGATTAGCTATGAAGGAGAGAAACAAAGGACAGCCACTGTGCAAAATGTGATCATTTAATGCTGTTCTGCATAAAGATGAAAATTTTCATTCCCCTCTCAGTTCACTAATAACTACCATTAGACTTCAATATGCTTGATTTTAACTCAACATTATTCTATTCCTAAATAGTAGCAGCCATTAAAAAAAAAAACTTAATATGGAGGTGGATGGCACAGAGGGTATTCATTAGGCTTTCATTTAGAAATAATAATAATGTCAACAGTGACCTTATTCTCTTTTTCTCTGCTTGCTGATCTCTCTCTTCCTCTACAATAGTAAAACCAAAAGTGAATGAGCCAAACCAGCTCTTGCAGTAGGATGAATGCATACATCATCTTTTCTAAAGATAAGAGGCATCATTCTTAGAACTTAGAAAAGAGGAGAACATTTCTGGAAAACCAAATCTTTAATTTTATCCTGTATTTTCTAAGTGAAGAAAAAATGACAAAGGATTTAATTTTTTTGATAAATGCTAATAGGAAATAACTAAATCAACATTAGGAAAAAGTAAAAATTAAAAGGGAAGCCATCCCCAAAGTTGGCTCTATGTTTATCACCTTTCTCTTTACCAGCCTGTAGCAGAGGACCCCAAACCAGTATTTTATAGCACTCTGCCATGCCACCAGTGGACTGAGGGTCTGCCCAGATACTCATACCCGCAGCCTTCTTCATGGCCAGGTATGGCCTGGGGAAGCCAGAGCTGTTCATCTTTTATATAACCAGACCCATTAAGTTTCCCCAATGTGCCTACAAGTATTATCATTTTTTACATATGCCATTACAAGATAAAAGTAATTGCTTACAACAATCCTATATAAGCCTTCTCCATAGGATAGACCATACTAATCTAGCCATTTCTCTCTCTTTCTCTGTGTGTGTGTGTGCACACCTGTGTGCGTGCTTTTAGAATTAGCCAAACATTCCTAATATTCTTTGAAGGCAGAGAATCAATAGTATAAAATTTTGCAACACCATGGTGCATAATACAATGCTCCACTCATAGCGAGATCATGATAATATAACACTGGTTAATATCAGTCCATTTTGTGTCAATATGAATATGACAGGACACATCACCCACTTGCTCAACTGAGGCAGCACTGAGACAAATCCAAATGAGGGAATTACTTTCAGCATTTAAGCCACATTTCATGTGCTGCCCAAATTTCCAGAAAAGACTTTGCATTCAATGTTTCCAATTATATAACTGATGATTGGCATAGCAATATTGAAACAAGGGTTGGTGTGTAATATACAATTCAAATTGGTAGCCAGAAAGCTGCAAGCTAGTTGCTCGTCCTCAGAATTGCTTTAAAAGTTGTTCTATGCATAATTTTTTTTTTTTTAATCTCTTCCTTTAGTTTTAAGTCGCAAAGTCTGTGGGTTCCCCCTGCTGGTTCTTTTAACTGCTAGAATCAGAAGCTAAAAACACTTACGATATCTGTACACTGAAAACCAGCTCCAGAGAGAGGAAAGGCATCTGAATGGTGCCTGCTACTGGAAGATTCTAGTTCAAAAGTGCAGAGATGTGAAGATAGGACTAAGTCTATTAAAGCCAAGAACCAGTGAGACTCAGTCCATTTTCTTTGATATGTTCATTCACTTAATGTTTTCATGAAGTGGTTGCCAATATTTAAAACCTAGATTTAGTTTCCCTTGAAAGGTTGCCAACAGTGAGCCAATATTCCCCCAGACGAAGCGTACCCACTGTAGTTTGCCAGTTACCAGGATTCCCTGTGACCTAATCCACATTGACCTAATGTCAATTGCTCATTATCATCAGGCATGAGCAGTTAGTTTTTGGATATTCGGCCAATTTCACTCATCGTTTTGTGCTCCAATTCTACCAGGTATTTAAGTCTTGGAATTCTGCTTTGACACATAATTCAAAAGCCACTTTCTCTAAAAACTACCATTGATTGTTCCACATTCTCATACCTCAAACCCTTTCAAGCTATTTTTGTTATTTTGACATAAAAAGAGCTAATATGCCTGGGGAAAGTATGCTAAGTAAACTGTAATTCAGGACTTAGCTGCTTATAATGAGAAAGCTTCTATCATTTGGAGTTTTAAGCATGAGAAAGTACATATAGAGAGTTTTTTAATGAAGAAAAACTATCAAAAAGAATACAGTTTAGAGTCACTGTCTCATTTCTGAACTCATTTCTACAGCTACAGCAAGAGAGAGAGCAGTATCCAGAAAACCTTATCAGTCAAATAGCAGAAGAAAAAATGTACTGTGTGTGACTGAGAAAGGGATGAAAGGAATATTTGAGGTCTTTCAAGAAAAGACCATATAATCTTATCAAGACCTGCCCAAGACAGGCTGGAATTTAGGAAACTTAAACCTCCTTTTAAACTGCATTTGGACAAAAAAAGAAAAAAGCAAAGCTTTATTTGATCTGTTATTATATGCCCCCAAGAAACCTGAACCTGCTATCTGGGCTCACAGCTCTTTGATAACAGAGACTCCAGGCATTAACGGTTCACCAACACAGTCATTAAGTTTACTTTGCTTATATATTTGGCATAAAATGAGTTTTTGGGCTCGGTTTGGTTTTTCACTTTTTTTTTTTTTTTTTTAGCACTGGAACAGTTAAATAATGGTTTTCTGAGAACTTTCTGTTATAGGACCCTCCAATTCAAGCTCAATTTCTTTCCTTCATCCACCTCTCATTGCACATTGCAATTACTTCTTTTCCCACATCTCACTAGTTCCTTTATTGAGATAACAAAAAGGAGCAGCATAAAGATTATGGCCTGGGAGTGAGGATTTCTAGGTCCAAATCACATCTTTGCCAATGACCACTTTCTGGGCTGTTTTCTTACATTGGCAAAACACAGAGTTTGAAATATAGGAAAATACATTTTTTTCTTTAACTACTACATAATTAGACATCTATGCACACCTAGTTTAATATTTTTAATTGAAAACAGGTGAGTTAAAGGGTCCATAGTTGGTATATGAGAATTACCCATGACCCAAATACAAGTAAAGTGCATAGGAAGGCCATATCACATCTATTTTCCTTTTAGCAGGAAGTCTTTCACAAGGATCCCTCTTTTGTGATGAAGTATTAGTGAAATGAAACCTGAATAGCTCAAACTGCATAATGAATTACTATCAGCATCAAATAAAATGACTCATTGATCTAAGCCAGTTAGCCTGATTGCTGGGGAACTGGTCTCACAGAGAAATCGATGGTTAGGTCCCAATGGCTCAAGTGATCATGAGTGATAATCACATTTAAAACAAAAATTTTAGGGAATTCCCTGTGGGTCCAGTGGTTAGATCTAGGCGCTTTCACTGTGGTGGCCCAGGTTCAATCCCAGGTGGGAGAACTAAGATCTCACAGGCCACGTGGTGTGGCAGATAGATAGATAAATTTTAAAAGTCTCCAGGGCCAAGTTGGCCACTAGCTCATGGGGTGAATAGTGGGTGCCATGTATTAGATGATCATTAGTATCTCTTCACATTCAAATATTCCCCTCCTGGTCCTTTTTGCTAAAGCAGTATTTTTCAAAAGGCATTTCATGGGATTTCACTTGGTGTTCTAAAAAAAACCACAAAGGGTGGGGGTGGGAAGGTGGGGAGTGAAGGGGAAAAGATGGGAAGATCTATATTTATTTAGGACATGTTGAATTGAATAAAAACTGTCTTTTATTTATTTATTTTTATTTTATTTTTTGCAGTACGCGGGCCTCTCCCTTTGCGGAGCACAGGCTCTGGACACGCAGGCCCAGAGGCCATGGCTCACGGGCCAAGCCGCTCCACAGCATGTGGGATCTTCCCGGACCGGGGCACAAACCCGTGTCCCCTGCATCGGCAGGCGGACTCTCAACCACTGCGCCACCAGGGAAGCCCAAAACTGTTTTTTAAAAGGAATTATTCTCAGTCTTTAATACACCGAAAAAAAAATGCTCTCTGAATTTGCATAACGTTATAGCTACATTTGTTCTCCGTGAGATTTGGTACCCTCCATCAAGGGTCATTTAGAAATATTTTAGGGCAAATTTTGATTATCATGATGGCTGAGAACCTCCTTGCACTTAAAGGCCAGGTAGCATGGATGCTGAATGCCCTGCAGTACTTGGGACAATACCACACAACAAAGAATTGTTTGACCCTAAGTGCTAGTAACCTCTCATTGACATTGGAAGAGAATGCAAATTCCCCAAAGGAATTTGACCACAGAGCCTTTAATTTAGAGAGTAACTTGTGAGACTAGTGTTCCCTGGGATCATTTTGGGAAAGTTAGCCTACGGTTTATACTTCAAGGCTTTTTTTTTTATGGAAAGGCATTTTATTTTAAATATAGCAGTGTGTATATATCAATCCCAAACTCCCAATCTATCCCAATCTATAAAGGCATGGATTGTAGCACTAACCTGCAATCCCACCTGCACCCCCTCCCCACACTTATGAATTTCTCTTTTTTAAAACTGAGCTATTATTGACATATAACATTATATTAGTTTCTGGTGTACAACATAATAATTTGATGTTTGTAGATATTGCAAAACAATCACCAAAACAAGCCTGGTTAACATTCATCACCACATGTAGTTAACAATTATTTTTCTTGCAATGAGAACTTTTAAGATTTACCCTCTTAGCAACTTTCAAATATGCAATACTGAATTTCTCCTTCTAACTAGGACTAAGTGAAGACTATAATTATTTCAATTCCTTTAATCAAGATGAAGTGAAGGCAGTGGAAGGGAGATGGTTTTTTGTGAATTGAAATTCTGCTTTGAATCCATGGAGTCAAAAGACCAACTTTGTCTCTTTAGGATATTTATGGCTCACTCCTCTTTCCTCAAGTGTTAAGATGAGTTTATAATCAAAGCCTTTCCACACTGTAGGACAAATTGCTGAAGTGGAAGAAAACCATCATCTGTCTACTGGGATTGGTGTCAGGACTTTGACCAAAGATGAGAAGATAAAGAATTAGAAATGTGTTGGAAAAAAAAATCTGAGTCTTATATGTGTCTATACAATCAACTGTGGCATTTCCCCACTCCTGCACCAAGACATCTGTTTCTTTCCACTTTCAAAGAAACCTTCTCAAATTGTTACCCTTTTGGGACTTTTTCCCTACTTTAAGTGTTGCTTGCATCATGTGATTTCATTTCCAAATGAAATGAAAAAAGGAGAGTAGAAGGGGGATAAACTAGGGATATGAGGGCCATTTTCTTTACATTTCCTCCCCAAATGACAGCTTCTTTACCTAGTTCATCTTGGGCAAATCATTAATATTTTTGGAGTCTCAGTTCCCCTGTCTCTAAAACAGAGTGTCTAAAAATACCTACTTCAAAGGGTTGTTGTACAAATGAAATGAGATCAGGTAGCAAAAGCCCTTGGTCCTGGCATATAGTTAAGTGCTGAATACATAATACAACTGTTATTTTTATTATTAATAATAATGAAGTAGATCTTCTGACTCTTAGTCCACAGGTATTTGGCTATATAACATGCTCAAAAGGAGCCCTCCTGCTTCCACATATAGCTAAGAAGATGTCTTTTTCATACAGCTCAGACCATCCTGGTACAGGGAGATGGCAACTGCAGTCCACTAGCCTGGCTTCTTCTCCACCTCCCCAGGCTTACTTTTCTCATTCCCTTCTTCATCACTTAAAATTTCAATCAAGAAGGCACAGCAGCAGAGGCCACCAAATTAACAACTCCTCCAATATTCAGTTCTGTTAGATTTACTACTCCCTTTTCTATCTGAATTGATCCCCAGGGTAATTGCTAAATACCATCATATTTTTTAGTCTTTCTAAGCTGGCCCATTTGGCAGCTTGTGGGTAATATTTGCATAACTGACCCTGTACGGGAGAATAAAGAGATCCACAATCATCAGAATTGACTGCAGCTGTATCCAGCAACCAGCCCACCCTCCACATTTTTACAGAGGGGAAATCTGAGGCCTAGTGGGGGCAGTCACTTGTCTAGGCCTCACAGTGGGTAAACTGCAGAACTGGAACTGCAATTGGATTCTCTTGGTCCTTTCAGAACACAGAGAATACTATTTTAGCTCAGTGCTTCTTGCAATCATAAGCCAAAAAAGCAGGAAAATTCAGTTGTAAGAATATTAATAAACTAGCAATGTATTTAGATTAGATTCAGAATCCTTAAGATTACTGGACTAAATAATACCAACGCAACAAAATGCAACAGACCCACCAATACAGGTCATGAGAAAAAGAAGAAAAAAACATCCAGAAGGGGAACTTGCCCAAGAGGTCCTGCGGTTGACCTCCCCCCGGGGTGGGATGGGATGGCAAGATTCTCTTAACCCAGTTCTCACAGGCACCTTGCCATTAAGCTCTGCCTCTTACATCACCTCCTTGAACACTCTGGCTTAAGAAAGGCAAAAGCTATCCCTTGCTAGACTTGACACAATGAAGAGAAAGGGAGGAATCTTTACCGCCTTTCCCTACTTAGCTAGGGGAAGCAAAAGGGCAGTGACTATCCCCTCCCTAGACCCTTCACACAGCTCCTCTCCTCAGAGCTTCTGTAGCCTCTCCAGGGCAGTGCCAGGAGTCAGGGATTGGATCCCAACAGCCCCCGGACCCACACAGCTCCCCCTCTTTTCCTTAGCCATGAACTGAGGGAAGTCTTTCTCTGCCGTCCATTACTCCTACTCTCTCAGCCTCTTTCGTCAAACCCTAGGCTTCCTTTTCACTTTTCTCAATTGACTTTAGTGGCTCATTAAAATCAGGCTCTAAATCATTCCCCTTTGAGGGAAAAGAAGACTTAATCTTCAAGCCATCCAGGGGGTGAGGAGAAACACATTCAATTCTTGCAGGTTAGCAAAGAAAGGCAAGAAAAGCCACCCATTTAAGTTTCCACCTTAACATCATCTTAATATTTATCCTCTATCCTAATTGTAAATGTGAGGAAGGTAGAGGGAGACACAAAATTCTAATCTAAATTCCTCACTGCTCCTCAACTAATTAGCCTCTGCTCTCCGTTTCTGATCTCTTCAACCAGGGTTTCTGCCCGGTAAAACCTCTCACCTCGTTTAACCTTTAGTCTCTTCCTTCTTCTGTTTCTTCTTAGACTTAACAATTCCGACTCTTGAGAGCTGACAGTAGGGGAAAAATGGGGAAGTGCGGATGGTTCATGAGCATAGACAACATAGTTGTTCGTAGACAAGACAATAACCAGAGCATCTGTCACCGGCAAAGCCCGTTAACAATTCCTGGGCAATAAATATAAAATCTGGGTAATAAAATAAAGTCTAACCTTTTTTCCTTTGTGCTTCGTCCAGTTTCACTTGCTCGTAGAGGGCCACGTGCAGAGGCCTTGCACCAGGCACTTCAGACCAGAGCTCCTAGTGAGAATTGGCTGCGCGCGACACCCACACCTCAGTTCAAGATGGCGGCAGGCCGTTTGCGGAGACGCTGCCCAGACACAGGCATCTAAGCGACCTGCGCAGCGCACCTGCGCGAGCCCCGCGAGAACTGAGCCCCGCGAGAACTCCGCCCCTCCCCGCAGACAGGAACCCTATAAAGCAGCCCTGCTCATGGCTTTTCGGGGAAAGTGTGTGCTGAAATCTCGCACCTTTCCATTCTCTGATCAGAGCGTAAAGCTTTCCTTTGCTTCTGAACCGAGCTCGGTCTTGTTGCATTGGCTTAAGCAACACCAGGCAGGAAGACCCTTGTTGGAGCCCGACTCGAAATGGTCGGTAAAACATCCTGTTCTGTAAAATGGGGATAATAATAGGGTCTAATGTATTTTGTCATCATGAAGATTAAAGGGCGATACTTCATGTGAAGTATTTAGCCTGACCCTGGCGCATAAAATTGTCCAAAAAACGTTTACTAGTATTATATTTTTGCAACAAAATTTTCCTCAGAGAGTAACGCCCTCCCTTCCAGTGAAGAATCTAACCTCCACAGTACACTCCCCTCCTGGTGACACTATGCACTTGGCATCATTAGAAGAAAAATATCAGTTAATTCTTTTGCTATTGTTCTATCAGCTATGAGCTTTAAATGAGATTAAAGCAGAGAATCTTTTCTGTTCACTTAATAAGGGCCTATTGTTAACCAAGCATTTTCAAGACCCGGGGGGGAAAAAAGGGAAAAGGTAAGCAAAATTCTTGACACCAAAAATTTATAACATCACTAGAAAATGAATAATGCTTATGCTTTTGGGGGGCTGAACTGAAGTTTACTTTTCCCTTTTCTTACATGTCATATTTGTACTCAGCAAAACTCTAGGAAGAGTATTGTTTATAAGCCTTGATTCTCTGCTGTCTCTTGCCAAGAGTGTGGCTTACTGGCCTTTGACTGATTCACTAAGTAATCACCAAATACCGATTTATACGGTTCCTGTTTCTCAAATGATCTAATCTGGATGGAATTACCCTGAACTATAAGATTCCTGATCCATCAGACATTTCCAAAAAATGTTTTTACTAAAAGCTGGAATCAGACACCTGCCCCAACATATATTAATATACTAAGAAAGGAACTCAAGCAAAACCTTGAATTTCATAAGGCATATGCATATCCTTCAGGAGATTTATACATATAAGTAATATATAAAATACTATGTAAAGCACTATGTGAAATTTAACTATTTTATTAAATGGTCATTGCCAATGTAAATAAGAATAATAATGATGAACCATATCTCCAAACAGCTATTGTCATGAAGCTCCAAAAGGAAAAAATAATGTATTCAAGAAAAAAATAATAAATTCAAGAAATAAAATCCTTACCATTCAGTTACATAGTATGAGGAAGAAATATTATCAGTTATTCAGAGAACCCAACTGGAGTCTATACAGAGCATTCAAAAGAGCTCTGATTTTGAAAGCAAGTATAGAAAAGAGGGGTGCTAAAGAAAAATCACACTGGACAAGATGAGCAGACAGAAATTTATTTTATTCCAATACCATTACCATAGGGGAGAGACTAGAGACCAAATCTCGCTGCCCAGCTCCTTTGGGCAAAAGGGCTGGAGAGTTTCAAGAGCTGGGGTGGAAAGAGCAGGCCATCTGTGTTTGCTAACAGGCCAAACCCAAAGGAAAAAGTAAAATTTCTTGTACCTTCATGGCAGGAGGTTGTTTTACAATTTGGAGCAAGGGGCCAGCTGAAGTTAGTCTCCTACTAGCCTCCCACAGAGACTGGGAGAGAGGGACCCTGTCTTCCTTGATAATTACATTTCAGAGATGATTCTCAAGTCCTTGACAAAGACAGCATTCTTGGGTTGTAAAATTAGCAATTGGCTTTTTAAAAGATTTACATCTCAAAAGAGTAGGGAAAGGATTTGGGATTACAGCAGATTTTCTAAAGTAAATTCTCCAAGAAAAGGGAGGTCTGGGGGCCTGGGCTCTGGAAGAAACCAACGTTTAGTCAAGCTGTGGACAGGCTCTCAGTCAGGAGCACTTCTTTTGCACCTTTGCAACCTCATGTCAGGAAACTGAGAATAGTGTCAAAAAGGCTAAATCCTAGACAGAAACAATACACATCCATTACAGAAAGGCAGCTAACATACTGGAAAACCTTTTTACAAGTTGCAACAGGAACAGGGGCAAGTTTTGCACTTAGATTTAAAACACGAACGCACATTTTCAAGAGTATAGAAATTTTACCTAGCATCACTTCAGGTAAATAAACTTGGCTTCCTAAAATAACTAAGCCCTCACTAAGTAAACAGAGGTATAAAACGAAACCTACTCTGAACTGCTATTGAATTAATGTGGAGACACCTGAAGTGGCATCAGACCTTAGGATTGCTCAAGTTCCTCAAATGGAATTGAAGCAGGAGGGAAGGGGCAGGGCACAACCTTTAAAAGAATGACACAGCCGTTGAGGATACAACATAATTTGTTAGAACCTATTAGGCCCAAGATGGTGGAAGATTTGACTTCCAGTAGACATTGAGCCTCAGTATATGCTCATTGTAATGCATTAGCATGCTAAATGACACATCCACAGGTACCAGGACAGTTCCGAGGTCGACCATAAAAGGCCAAAAAGTGGGCAGTGGCACAATTCCTGGAAATCCCCACCTCTTCCCCCTGAAATAGTTGGAATAATCCTCCTACTCATTAGCCTATGAAATTACCCAGCCCATAAAAAGTAGCCACCCCATATTTCAGGACCTCTCACCTTCTGAGATGGCCTACACTGTGTGTGTGCAGTGTGTTTCTCCCATGGCCGCTCTTGCCTTTTGAAACTGACTGCATTCTGTCTATGGAATGTGTATCTCTCTAAATAAAGCCATTTGTTACTTACCACTTTGCCTCTTCCTGAATTCCTTCTGCGCCGACATAAAGAACCTCATTAAGTCCTGAGACCAGGTGTGAGATCTCAATTAAAAGACAGTGGGTTTGAGTCCCAATCTGGGTTTTGACTGGGTTCGAGTCCCATCTGAGTTGTGCGGTTTCAGAATGAGCAAAAACACAGAAAGTAAAGACTGTGTTTGGGGTCTCAAAAAAAAACCCTTTTAAATAATTGGTGCTTACATCTAACGACTCAATTTCTCCCATCTTCTGACTTTTAACATTCATTCAGTAAATGATTACCAAGTGCCTAGTATGTCCAGACACTCTTCTTGGGTATCTTCCTTTCATTTCCTCATGGTGCTTACATTTATTGGGGGATACAGACAATAAAACAAGTATATAAATATATATCAGATGATTATAAGTGCTGAAAAAGAACATAATATTGTTTAAGGAAGAAGAGAAGGGCACAGGTAGAAGTGATAGGGAGGGGGTAGAACCCCACGAGGCCCCTTCTCCACGGAAGCGCTCCCAAGTTGGACTTTCCATGCTGCTTCATCACAATGAACTTGTCCCATATTCTATTTGTTGCCTCTGACAAATTTTTGCCACGATAATAGAAGGTGCACTAAGCATAACAGATCACTGATAACATAATATAAATGATCCATAGTCTGCCGTTTAGCACATTTCAAAACAGGAACAGAGACTTTCACTCCTGCAGTTCTGATTCCTATCAATTTATAACATATACTTTTAAATTTGAGTTAAATGCTGCCTGTTTTCTTTGCAAGTCAGCTCTTCTAAAAACTGAATTTCCTTGCATGAAAGGAAAAGCTCTACTTAGCACTTAAATCTATCTGGGTGTTTTTCTTTGAATAACAAAAAGCAATAATACTTACATTGCTTTTGTATATTAGTATATTTTACTTATATGAATAGATAGTACTTCACATTTTAAAACTACTTTTCTAACTACTCATTTATTTAATCCTCACAAAAATCCTATAAAGAATTATTATCCCGATTTTACAAAGGAGATTAGTGAAGGTCACTGGTGGTAGTGCCTGAAGTCCTACACCTGGCAAATGTCAGCACTACCAAGAGAAAAACAGAAACAATCATTTATGGCTTTGCTTGGAAAGGCCTCAATCTCAACAGTGCTTTCTTTCCCAATTTAGAAATGAGGAGCTTAGACAGGCGTGGTTTAGCTCCCTTTTAGCTCTAAGTTTGTGGTTTTGCTTTGGTGGTTTTTGTAATTACAACTTCAATTCCGGGTCTATATGGTACTTTATCTCTGTTTGCACTATTAAAAGGCCTTCTGAAGGCACAGTTGTCTATCAAAGGAAAAACTCAACTCTTGAGTTCCCCTAGTGTTAAGAGGCTGGATGAGAATATATCTAAGATATTTCCCAGTTCTATTATTCTGCAAAGTGTTTTGTAGAACTGTAGTTTTGTAGAATTTTAAATTGTACAAAGTGTTTCTTATTTTTCTCTTCTCTTTCTACTGTAAATATGCTTACCAATATTTGTGCATTTTTTCTGTAAATTCACAAGAAAATCTCTTTGCATTCCCTAAGCGAACATGCACAAATAACTTCAGAGTCGCGGAAGCAGCCAATCCGAGCCCACCAACCACCAACGAACTGGAGATCTGCCTTTACTGGACTGAATAATTTAATATAGGTGATTCAAGAATATTAAAGTGTTCCTTTCCCAACCTCAATTGACATCTTATTCATCTCACTGAAAATTTATTTTCTAACCAAGGACTCAGATGAAACCACCAGAGCAGTTATGCTCTGTGAAAAAGGTTATACCTATACTGCATGTATTCTGAACAACTTGGCAAAATTTCCAGGCCCTTCTGCACCAAAAATGCGATTGGTGGTGGTATTATAAAACCACAGTGATCGCTCAAGATCCATACCCTTCCCTTATTTAAATGATGTGGCTACTCACTTCCAAATATAAAAATATAATTTATAGTATACAGCTAAAGGAACAAGCCAAAAAAGGAAAGAACCTCTGCAACTCAGCTGAATTTACATCCTCTTGATTAGCACCTGTGTGTATGAGGTCCGAAACAGAAGAGGAGAATGCCAAGTTTCACACACTCCCTCCATGGCATGGGGTAAATCATGTCTGCTCTCTGAGGCCTCAGTTTCTCATCTGTAAAATGAGGGGATGGGCTAGCTTAGTGGTTCCTGAACCCAGCAGGGTGTTGGAATGGGGAGGAGGGAGACTGACACCCACACACATGCACACACATGCACATTCCCACACCTTACCACAGATCACTGGAACAGCCACAGGTGAAGCGGGTAAGCCCAAGGCTGTATTTTTAACCAGCTGTGAAAGAAGCATTGATGATCTGTAAAGGCTTCCTGCCTCCTGCAGTCCTAGCCCAATCCCAGCTGCCCATTGCCCTCTAGTGTCTGCCCGGTTGCCAATAAACAGTGTTTCCTTAACTTGTCTACAACCCTCCCACCTCAGACTCCCACCCCCTACATATGCAAGTAAGTATGCTGGTCTACCTTTCACTTTAGAGACGTCTTTTCCTTCCATAATTGCTCCATAATTATCTCCTTCCCCCTAATCCTAGGAACACTCCCATTCTGCTACTTAGGTAAGAATTTCTTGGCTGTAATGAATTTGATTCAACTAGCATAATGGTTAAAAGCCAGGTTTTGGAATCAGACAAACTACACTGCCACTTACTGTCTGACATTAAGTAAATCACTTGACCTCCCTAAGCCTACTTTTTTCATCTGTAAAATAAGGATAGTATTACCTTTTCACCAGGTTTTTGTGAGTACATAGTTTCTGCCCAATGCATATAGCCATTGTTTTTGTTGTTATGATTTTAAAGAGAGAAAATCCTTTCGGAAGAACATAATTTGGAGGGGGAAAAACCATTTTAAATTGGATGAACTCATGAGGTAATATATAAATTTGACATATATATATTTATGGTGTAATATATATTTTTTAGATGTAAAAAATATACGGTGCCATATATATATTTTACACTGGATTGGGAATTGGAAGATCTGGGACCTGGTCCCATCTCCTCACTGTGTAAACTTAGGTAAGTCCCTTAGCCTCCCAGATAGTAAAATAAACTATCATATAGCTTTATGCTTTTTCCAGTTATCAATCTATTTCTTTTCAGGGCCAAATTCATGATTCATTTCCTGCTATGAAAATGGAGCTGGACCCTTTAACAGTTTTTCTTTGTCAGCAGGCACAGTGTTAAGCTTTGTCAGTAGAGGGCGCTGGAGAGACACTGCAGAAGGAAGGGGTTTTCGCTCCTGCTTATGCAGTGCTTTCTCGGCAGGGCTCTGCTGCACCCAGCTCCTGTAGTGAGTGTGGCTTCCCCAAAGCCTGGCTGCTGCCGTGCACAGTGGGCAACAGCTTCCCCAAGAATCCCCGCACCCAGGAAGTTCTGCAATTCAAATTGGTCGACTTTTTTTTTTTTTTTTTTTCCGGTACGCGGGCCTCTCACTGTTGTGGCCTCTCCCGTTGCGGAGCACAGGCTCCGGACGCGCTGGCTCAGCGGCCATGGCTCACAGGCCTAGCCGCTCCGCGGCACGTGGGATCTTCCCGGACCGGGGCACGAACCCGTGTCCCCTGCATCGGCAGGCGGACTCTCAACCACTGTGCCACCAGGGAAGCCCAAGTCGACTTTTCGTAGATAACCTTCCCCACCCCCTACAAGGTGGATTTCCTACAAGTTCAGAGGGCCCATCCCAGCAAATTCCACTAGTGAGACACCACAACAATCTCTCTACCACCCAGTGAACCAGAGAAGAGCCTCCTCTAACAAGATCTGGATCTCAGCCCTGGGGCTGAGAGGTGGATCTCCCATTGGGTGCTCTATTTCAGCCCCAGAGGTGCTAACTCCTCATTATATCTGCTATTCCTGTATTCTTTAGAACTTTCTTTACTTCTTCCTCACAAAGCCTCATTACTCCAATCCTGTTAGTTGATAATTCTTTAAATTAAACTTTCCCTACTCAATATGGTGTAGTGTTTGTCTTCTGACTGAGCATTGACTGATACACAGCTCTAAGATTTTGAGACCCAGAAATGCTGATTTCAGAGATGATTTTTTAGGAAAGGTGTCTTCTGATTTCACTGCTAAGCCTCCCGGTGGGGCACTGTTTCTGAAGTGAGAGGTGAATAGAAGGGAAAAAGGTTTTTGGAAAAGAACTATATTTGAAGGACAGGTAAACCTTAATTTAGGATGCAAAAGAGATATGCCTTTTAGATTCCAAAATCATGTAGATAATCAAGAGGAGGTATTCAAAAGCTTTGATGTGGTTCTGTTTGGCCAGGACTTAGCCAGATTTTGAGGTTAAGGGCACAACTTTTCAGACCGCCAAGCTGCCCAAGATTTCTGACACCAACTACAAGTTTGATGGTTCCACCATTGTTTTTGATAAATCACTAGAAAGTCTCACAGAACTCACTATGATACTTAAGGTTCACATTTATTACAGAGAAAAGAGGCAAATTAGAAAAAGCCAAAGGAAGGAATGCATAGGGCAAGGTCTAGGAGGAGTCCAGTCATGGAGTTCCAGTCATCCTCTCCCTGTGGAGTCATAGACAGATAGTACTACCTCCTCCTGGTCATGAACTATGGCAATATGCACAACTATTTCCAACCAAGGCACCTTACCTGAGCTTTGATGTCCAGAGCTTTCACTGGGGTTCATTAATTGGTTGAATGATTGGTTGAATCATTGCACATGTGGTTGAACTCAATCTCCAGTGCCCACTCCTTACCTGGAGATTGGGCTAACACCACATGGCCATAGGCACCCACCATGAGCACCTTTGTAGCAGGTAGCAGAAATTATCAGGTGAGGTCCAAGGGGTCCACCTTGAATAACAAAGATATTCCTATCGCTCAGGAAAATCCAAGGGCTTTAGGTTACTTCCCAGGAATCTGGAACAAAGGCAGACCTCTCTTCCGGAAGGTCAAATTTCTTACCACACATGCACCTAACATATTGGAGAGCTGAAGTAACATGAGCTATACTAGTTATTACACTAAAGTTTGATTTTATTGGAAACAAAAGTATTTGCTTACATAAGTCAGTCTCATTGAAAGGATAATAGATAGCATGCAGAAAGAAGAGGCAGTAACAAAACATTATAGGATTTGCTATCTCACCATTTTTTACCTGCTCTTTCAGGTTTGGGACCCAAGGTTTCATACAATGGCATGAAACGTTGATTTAGAAGTGAAATTAGTCACATTAAATCCCCATTTCCTTCCTTTTATATAACAACATTTTCATCTATATACACTAGTGTGCTTCATCTCACTGTAGATTTGCTTCCATAAGCATTCTGAAAGCACAGAGAAATCATTCTATGCCTGCTTCATCTCTCCTCAACCTCAGGAAGAGTTAGTATGTCAAAATGTCACTGCCCCATTAGATTCTGTGGTCATGTGATCTCTTCTGTCCTCTTGCCTCTTGTTTTAAGTGGTTTTATCTGCTAAATCACTGTTTTACATTTCTACGTATTCAATTACATCAGGAGTAGCTCCAGGGAATTTCAAAATGTTATTATAAATAGTGAACGGGCGGAACACCATGCAGACTGTTTGAAATAGACATAAAATTTTATTTCCATCGTTGCCTTCTTATTACATTTGTTCCAGCTAAACTGTATGTGGTAAAAGGCAAAACAAAATAAAGGTGAGTTAGTCAAGGAAAACAGATTGGATACCCATAAATTCACGGTAACCAACCTTGACACATGCTCAACAATGCCAGAACATACTCTACATTTGTCTGGTCAACTCATTGTTCTTCCTTTACTCTGACTTTATACTCTAACCTCAAATCTTAACTCACCCTTCTCCTCAAAATTTAGCAGCTGATGTCACCATTTAACAGAAAGTACAAGAATTATGTATATATATACACACACACACAAATGCTCCCTTCACTTGCCATGAAATATTCTAATTTGCCATATATATGGAACTAAGCTAACAGTGTTTCTTTTTGGTTGAAATAGGAGTACAGCACCTTTGCCTATATCAGGTTAGTACCTCTGTCTATGCTTTCAATCTCATCTTCACTCTTCTCTGGAAAAAGGCATTATTGATTATTCCCTTGATTCCTTTTCTTTCTTATATATTGCAACATCTCTCTAGATTGTTCTATTGGTGTTTAAACATCCTCAAGTCTCTCCAATTTAAAAATAGAAATCCTGGGAATTCCCTGGTGGTCCAGTTGTTAGGACTCTGTGCTTTCACTGCGGAGGGCAAAAGTTTGATCCCTGGTCCAGGAACTAAGCTCCCACAAGCCCCTCGGCACAGCCAAAAAATAAAAATAGAAATCTTTCTCTCCCTGCTACGTCCTATACCAGTTAGCAGCCTATCCCTCTTCTCACCTTTAAAGCCAAAATTCTATAAAGAAGTGTTTCAACTTAGCTCCTACTCAGTCCTCTAAATACAGCAGTCTGGAGTTTTGCCTCTATCATTCTGCTAAAACAGGTCTCATGAAGTGCACTCAAGGCCTCCTGTTGCTAAATCCAATACTTCTCAGTATTGTTTGATTCTTCTGTGCACTCCTTGAAATACTTTCTTCCTCAGGATCCCAGGACACGATATTCTCTTGATTTGGTCATAGCTACAGCTGCTAACTTTGAACTCTTTTTCATCCTTTACTTAGATATATAATGTTGAAGCTCCCAAAAGTTCTATCAGAGACCCTATTATATTGTCATTTTGCATGTTTTCTCTTGGAACCATCATCTATGCTCATGTGTCCATTCCTCCCTAAACGTAGATGACTCCCAAATCTTATCTCCAGCTCAGATTGGTTCTTTGTATTTCAAGCATGAATTTCCAATAGTCAACTTGGCAAATTGTCTCAAAATCTCTTCAAACACAGTACACCGAAACCACAATCATGACTCCCCTTCCTTCTCCAAAAGTCTTATCCTTCTTGTGATGGTACATGTCTCATCCATTCAATTGAATATGACAGAAATCTGGGGTTATCCTTGATACTTTCCTCTCCCATCCATCACCATGTTGAGTCAATTTTTTGCCTTATATCTATTTTTTTCTACCTCCATGCACACATTCCAGTCCAAGGCACCATAATAATACCTTCATCATGTTATAGCTAGAGTGTTCAAATGATGTCACTTCTGCTTAAAACACTTTAATAGCCATCTATTTCTCTCTTAGGATGCAGATCAAAATCCTTGAGTAGTTTACAAGGCTCTGTTTGTCCTGGCACCTACTCATCCCATTTGTCCCCTGCCCCTTGCTTTCTTTGTTTTAGCCACAATGGCCATCTTCAATTAATTGAAGTACCACACTCCTTCTTGCCCTGTGTTCTGCATGAAATACTCCTACTTCTTTGCTTTACCCAGGTCACTCCTAACATGTCTTTAGCTCTCACTTTATTCATCTCCCCTAAATAGCCTTCCTGATATTACTGTCTAGATAGAATCGCCCTATCATATGCTCTCATGGTAACACTGACCTCTCCTTCATTAATGTGTCACCTTCATAATGTTATATCATTTATATTATCATTTCTTTAATCTTTATCTCCCCTATAGGACTATACACTTACAAGAACAGAGAACAATCAACTTATTCTACCCCCAGAATGTACCGTAATGTCTGGTTATCATTTAAGTATTTGTTAAGCACATAAATAAATGGACTTGAGGACATGGGGAGGGGGAAGGGTCAGCTGGGACGAAGTGAGAGAGTGGCATGGACATATATACACTACCAAATGTAAAATAGATAGCTAGTGGGAAGCAGCCTCATAGCACAGGGAGATCAGCTCCGTGCTTTGTGACCAACGAGAGGGGTGGGATAGGGAGGGT
Organism: Pseudorca crassidens; assembly: GCF_039906515.1. Taxonomy (NCBI): domain Eukaryota; kingdom Metazoa; phylum Chordata; class Mammalia; order Artiodactyla; family Delphinidae; genus Pseudorca; species Pseudorca crassidens. Next base: position 34,474,302 of record NC_090304.1, on the reverse strand, counting down.
GGGAGGGAGACGCAAGAGGGAGGAGATATGGGGATATAAATTTATGTATAGCTTATTCACTTTGTTATACAGAGAAACTAACACACCATTGTAAAGCAATTATACTCCAATAAAGATGTTTTTTTAAAAAGAAATATTACTGAAATACAAAAGAAACATTGTTTCTGAAATACAAAATCGGTTATAGAGAGCAGACTTACTGCATTTTAGGGTAACATTTACACAGGTATGGAGAGGAGGCATTTTGTGAATTTCCCTTCTGCTGCCCTTATGGATCAAAATGTGTCCCTCAAGCACTTAGGAAGCCTCAGAAGTGATCTAGAGATCAACTGGGAGGTAAACTAGCGGGAAGGTTAAATGGGGGGGAACCAAACACCTTCCATGCTCTCTGTTCCACTTGAACTGGGTTAACTTTGATTTTCTCTGCGTTTTACATTAGACTTCCATGGAATATTTTGTTTTATAAGTGCCTACTCTTCCTCTTCCTCCTCAAAAATTTTGAAAATTACTGAACTAGGTAAATTTCAGTGTACAGAGAAGAAAACTGAAGCCCACGTTAAATAAATGAAATAACCCAAAGCTGCAGAGGTGGTGAGTGTAGAATCTCTATATTAGATGGAAAAATGAAAAATCATGAAGAGGAAGTGAATCCCCTGGAAAGAATATGGTAGTCCTTTGACAACAAAGAGACATTGCTCTTTTTCCTCTCCTCCTTTCTTCCCCCTGGTAGTTCCCTTTCCCTCCTGCTGCTTTTATTCTTACAATACTTGCTACATTATCAAGTCAGTGGACTTCACAGACTGAATGTGAATATTTTGTTTTCTGACTTTGTAAAGGAGGGTCACTCTGGTAACTAAGTTTCCCAGGCAATTTCATTCTGTCATTTGCCAGATGGAAATCCCAGATAATTTTCAATGCCAGAACTCTCCCCAAATAACTAGTTGTCTGTCACTCATTTTTGTTTCTGAAGTAAATGTGAAAATATTCAAGCATTAGCTCAATCTGTATTGATACAATTCATGCATACCAAGGAATCCTGATAAGCAGGAAACAAATTAGAGGTAAAGTATATTGTCATCCCTTCTTTGCAAACACCAGAGGGCACTAAATGCTGAAAAAGTGGTCAGAAATTTTACAAAGGGTACATAAGTAGATTTTCTCACTAAAGGGAGCAAGAAAAGTTACATTAAAATAATATACTATATGCACTCTTAAAAAAAATATCTCTCTATAGAACACACATGCTGCTTTAAGATAACGGAAAAGGTAATTATGTTAATCTAGAGAAACATATTACTATCAGAAGAATTATAATAAAAATCAACCAGAAAAAATGATCTCTTCCTCAGGAATCTTAAAATAATGAAAAATCTATATCTATATCATATATTTCATTGCTATCCTCTCTCTCTGTGTCTCTCTCCTTTCCTTCCTTCTTCCCTCCCTCTATACTTATGCCTCTATTTCTATTTTTTTCTCCAGCTATAGGTCCAGCTTTATACCTTTAGCTATAGTATATTGGTACGTATCTCTCTGTCTTTCTAACTCTCCCTCTTTCTCTCTCTCTCTCTCTCTCTCTCTCTATATATATATATATACACACACACACATACATATATATGTCACATAAATCAATGAAAAACTCTAATATCTCAACAAAAATGTGAGCAAAGCATGAAAACAATTCACAGAAGTAGCATGGCAAAAAAATTATAAGAAAAAAGTTTATCTATAATAGTAAAAAGCAATATAATCTAAACAAAAACAAAATTAAAGCGTTAAATGCTAGTAAATATTATATGCAGCAAAATAGATACTCTCATACACCATTGGCAGGGGTATTAAACTGGTCAAACAAACAAAGACCAAAAACAAATTCCAGAAAACAATGTGAAGATGCATGTGTTTAGATAGATAGATTTTTTAACCTGAAAATTTACTTCTTTCAATCTACCTTAAGAAAATGAGAGATATGTAAAATATGAATGTACAGACATTTGCCAGAGCAATATAATAGCAACAAAGTAGAAATAAACTTAATACCTTACAGTAAAGAAAGTGCTATAATAAACTTCTGTTTTAGTCATAGACAGAATATGTTGTCATTAAAATTTAGGTATTCAAAAACTATTAAATGATATTTGATAACATTATGATATAATGTTAAATTTTTTTTATGGGAAATAAAATTATATACACAGTATGTTCCCAATACATTTTTTAATGTTCTTTTATTAATGGTGGTTAGATTTATGCAGTAGGGTTACAGATACATTTTATTTTCTTTAAAAATTTTTCATAATTTCTGAATTTTCTAGAATGGGCACATACCAATCTTATAATTAGAGAAAAGAAACATCTGTAAATTGTATTTTGAAAAAAAAATCAAAGTTTCCCCAAAGATGCAAGAATAGTAAAAATAGCTCTTATTAGGATACATTTAATAACTGAAAATGTTCAGGTTAAAAGATATATCACTATCTGTCTATTTACCTATCTATCTATCCATTCATCCACCCATCCAATCATACACCAAGACACATATTTATGAGTAGTATATCAGAGTACTTATTTTGTTATGTACTTACCAACATTGAATAATATAATCTTTTCTTATATAGCATTGCTTAATTACTATTGAAGCTGAATATATGTTGTCTTATGATTTTTTGGCCACTAGTAATTCTACTACTGTGTTAAATTTTCTGCTATTAAATAATGTACATTCCATATTCAAAATTTCACCTATATACCAGAAATTTCCATTTTAGAATTTTATTCTTCAATCAAGAAACTAATTCAGGGTTACACAATACATTTGCTTTCAGTATTTCCTTAGTGTCTGGAACAGTTCTTTAGGCTTTCTTTGTCTCTGGCAACATTGATTTTTTCAAAGACTACAAGCTAGTTATTATGTGTAATGTCTCACAAGAATTTGTGGGGTTTTTTTCTTATAATTCAATTCAGAGTATACTTTTTTGTCTGGGATATTGATGAGGTAATGCATCACATCAGATGTCCCATTTTTGGTGACTAGTAAGTAATTTCTGGGAAGATATTTTGAGATAATGTCTATATCGTATTTCTCATCAAAGTTTACATCATAGCTTTATCATCCTTTGATGATTCATGCCTGAATCAATTATTGCTATGATAATCACAAGATGGTGACTTTCTAATACCATCATTCCTTCTACTTTCAGTAGTTGGCATTCTTCTACTGTAAAATTTTTCCTTTCTCCCCAATTTACTTATCAGCAGTATAGGCACATGGATTCTTCTTTTAATCAATGGATTATAATTCATTACCATAATTCTTTATTTTGATATTCCAATTGTGCCAGATTTGGCCACTGGAAGCCTCTTCAGGCTAGGCCTTCATCATTTTGACGTCTCCATCTTTTTTTTTTTTTTTTTTTTGAGCACTTCCTTAATTTGTGGCACCACAAAATGTTCCAAGCTCATCTTGTACTTTTCCTGTTTCAATCATGGAAAATTCTAATCTAATACTACGGGGTTCCTTCTAGCTTTTCACTATTCTGTGTTTGTATCTCCCTTCTCTAAGAGTGACAATCCTGGCTCCAAACATCATGAATGTCTTTCCTCATTAGCTCAATACTGCAATATGCAAAAAGTAGTTTCCGAATTGCTAGACTCATGCTACTGTGAAATACAAACCTACTGAGTAGAGTTCAAAACTAGTTTATATATTTTTTTGTCTTTAGAATAAGGGTATAGTTCAAAAATTATTTGGTTTAAAAATATTTTTTAAATTAATTTGGTTAGTTCTTTTATTTCTTTTAGTTATGTTACTTGAAAAATTATTTTTTACAAAGCTAATTATATTTGGTTAAATTTAGCTTATATGAAAAAAGTTAATATGAAGGTTCTTCTGGACTTATTAATACATTTCAATTTGATGCCAAATTAGAAATATTTACTTCATTTTTTACAATATTACTCAAAGTATAAAATAATTATCAATGAGTCCATACTGATACAAGTAAATGACTGAGTAAGTAAATGGGGGACCAGAGACAAATCTCCTATGCAGAAAAATTCCAAATAATTTATGCCTTGATTTTGTCCTCAAGGAGATGGAGCATAACTCCTTACTCCTTAAGTATGGGCTTCCTGTCAAAGCGGACAGTATGAAAAAGAGTAACAGCAGTAAGGAAATCTACTAAACACTACCTCATCCAGGTAATCAAGGTTAACATCAATAATGATAAGTCATTTTGATAGTACTTACCCTTGATATAATGGGATGAAAATGGCACTTTGCCTCTGTGGTCTTCCCAAAATACTTTACCTCAATCTAATCATGAGACAAAGTTCAGACAAATCCCAACTGACTGATATTCTAGAAAATACCTGACCAATACTCCTCAGAACTGTTCAGGTCATCAAAAACAAGGAAAGAATGAGAAAATATCATAGCCAAAAGGATTCTATGGAGATGTGACCTACTAGATGTAATGTGGCATTCTGAGTGAGATCTTGGAGGAGAAATGACATTAGGTAAAAAGTAGGGAAATTTGAACAGATATGAACTTTATTTAATGATAATATATCAATTTTGGTTCATAAATGTAACAAATGTACTACACTACTGTAAGATATTAATAATAAGCGAACCTGATTGAGGGGTACATGGGAACTCTCCCTACTATCTTTGCAATTTTTCTGAAAATCTAAAGCTATTCTAAAATGAAAAGTTTATTCTAAAAATCAGTGTAAAATATTTGGAAAAGACAAAATGTATGAAGAGGAATACCTAAATCATCTTTTTCACCATTCCTACATAAATACCTTTAATATTCTTAGCATATTTCTCTCATTCTTAGTCTCTTTCTCCCCTTTCCTTCCTCCCTTTTTTCTACCTCTCTATTTATCCTTGTCCCTCTATTTCTATCTGTATCTCTTTCAATACTTTTCATACTTCCCTTTCTCTCTCTCACAGTCACTGACTCTCTTTGGGTAAGTGTATGTGTGAATTGACCGGATCCCAAAATAAAAGAGATGAGATATTTTAACTGATACTTGAAAGTAGCAACCAAATCAAGAATATGGAAGGATTGGAGAGCAGGCAGAAGAATTGGTGAAGAGATTTTCTTGGAGAAAGCTGTTTCTATACTGTGAGTCCTCCAACCACCCCACCCCAGACCTTGGCTAAACCTTTACTTGAAACCTATCAGGCAGACAAGTACTCACAGGATCACTCACAAGACTTAAAATTTGTTACTGTAATTAAGAAAATGACAACCAGTAAATGATTTGTACCAATACAGTCTATGGCAGCAAGGTAGAGAGAGTTACACTGGGATAGGCCTGAACTCTCAGGCTTTGTTGAAGCAAGGGGAATGAGAGAGTTTTCCCATTAACCAGTTGTAAACCATGCAGGAGCAAGAGGCAGTATTGGGTTATCCTAGTTTCTTGACCAACGAAGCTGCCTAGAAGGGTAGAGGAGCCCTAGCTGCAAGAAGCTGGATATGGCCGACAGAATCTTGGGGGCTAAGGAAATGTGCTATAAGCAACCACGTGGAATAAGGAAGTGGCCACCCAGGTCAAGGGAATTGCTGGAGAGAGGTGCTCAACAATGGTAGTCACTAAGGATCCAATAACATTTGTCAGCAAGTGAGATCATGAAGCCATCCAGTCTAGTCAGAATGCCTCTGTGCCTATTATGGGCTGAATATTTGTGTCCCCCAAAATTCATATGTTGAAGGGCTAACCCACAGTGTGACTATTTTGAGGCAAGGCCTTTAGGAGTTAATTAGATTTAGATTAGGTCATGATGGGATTAGTGCTCTAGTAAGAAGAGGAGAGATCTCTCTCTCCACCTACATACATTGAAGAAAGGCCATACAAGGACACATTGAGAAGGTGGTTTTCTACAAGCCAGGAAGAAAGCCCTCACCAAGAATTGAATTGATCAGCACCTTGATCTTGAACTTCCTCGTCTCCAGAACTGTGAGAAATAGATATCTGTTGTTTAAGACACCCAGTCTATGGTATTTGTTATAGCAGCACAAGCTGACTAAGACAATGCCTTTCCTCACTTCTACTTCCTTTCTTCTCAGCTTTGCCTCTAGAAACCAAAAACATCAGCTAGCAAGTGGATTAGGAGAAGGGCAGAGAGATGAAGGAGTCAATTATACAACCTCTTTCCTGAAGGCAGGCAGCTGCCATCTACAGACCTTAGCATAGAGGGAGGTAAGAAATCTTATCTTTCAATAATAATTGAATCACTTAATTGACATCTGGAAATGGGCACATTCTAATTACTGAATTGAAACAATATTTTGTAAAGTTAAGTGATACTTTAACTCTTTAAAAGCAGAAAAGTATTGGATTCTTTCTAAATACCATCCAGGGTTAGGAAATGTTTACCTCTACCAAACAAATATTTAAGGGACAGTGAAAGACTAACATGAATTAGTGTTTCAATTGTGCAAAAAATCATGTTTGCTCATTATCCTGAATATATATCTGTTATGGGTTGAATTGTGTTTGCCCCGAATTTCATATGTTGGAGGCTTAAGCCCCAATACTTCAGGACGTGACTGTATTCGGAGATAAGGCCTCTAAAGAATTAAAAAGTTAAAATGAGGCTGATAAGGTGGATCCTAATCCAATATGACTGGTATCCTTATAAGAAGAGGAAATCTGGATACACAAAGAGACACCAGGGGCAAGTGTGCACAGAGGGACAATGATGTAGGGACACAGAGAAACAATGGCCATCCGCAAGCCAAGGAGAAATAGAAACTGAACCAAACTGAGCTTGCTAACACCTTATCTTAGACTCCTACCCTCCAGAACTGTAAGAAAATAAATTTCTGTTAAGTCATCCAGTGGCAGCCCTAGCAAACTAATACAGCATCACCTATATATATTTGACATATCACATTTATTTCCCCAACACCTTCCAGTTCTCTGTTTCTAACCCTGAATGCATTCTTCAAACTAATTCACTTTCCTTTTCCTCTGTTATTGCCCTTGGCTTCCTTCCTAGGCTGAAACTGGAATCCTTTCTCCTCCAGTAAGCCTTCTTTTAGCCTCTATAGGTACAAAGTGAGCAGATCTAAATGGATGCTGGCACTTTTCCTGAAGCCTCTTTTACAGGGCTAATGCAACCACCAGATGCTATTCTTTCCATTCTCAACTCAAATCCTGTGGTTGAACTGAGCCAAAGTCTGCCAGCTATACCTTATAAATATCTCATCAACTAATATCCCACCAAGACTTGGAGAAGTGAACTTCCCCTAGGCATTGGAAATATATAGCAAGTCATACAAAAGCTGAACTACAAGTTCAAAATCTTTGATGGCTCCTCAGCACAAGAGGATCAGCCTCAGGAAAGGAGGTGTAATCACTGACAGCTGCAGATTTGCACTATACCAATAATCGTCTCCTTTCCTTCTACTTTTTCCTTATGCAATGTTCATGTCACCTGGAGTGGAGGTGTGTGTGGTTATGTGACTCTCCTCTCTCTTGCCAAAAGTCTCTTTGTCTGGAAGAACAAGGGTGTTTTTTTGTTTGTTTGGTTTTTTTGGGGGGAGTTTTTTCAAGAAGGAGGTGCCAAGGCAATGGAAGAGATGGAAAGGGTAGAGGCAATGGGATCATGTTTGCTGCCCACCACACCTCTTGGGTCATATGAGAGCTCCTGGGTAAGAGAGGAATTAGAATCAGGGTACGATGGAGCCCCTGTCACGAGGGACCTAGCAAGAGCCAAGGAACTGGCACTGCCCCTGTGGGACTCAGTTGTTAGAAAATTGAGCAGAGGATCATTCCCCTCCCTTCCTTAAAATATCCTGCTTTGACCTCCAGGGACCTCAGCAGCTTTAGTTTAACTACATGCACGTATGTCCCCTGAAGTTCCCTCAAGCAGTTGTGAAATGCTGGATTTTGACAAGGGAGAGCTGAGTGAGATGTAGCAGGTGCTATATGCCGCTTGTGGCTGAGCGGAAAGACTGAGTTTTGAGAATGTTTGACGGGTGCTCTTTGAGGATCCCTGGAAATGATAAGGGAAGATACTTTGCTGGGAGAGGGGGTATGGGGGTGCATTGGAAGTACTGACTGGGGATAAAATTAAGGTGGAAGTCTACCTCCTTTCTGCTTCATATTTCCATGTAAATAACCTCTAAATGCACAATGATCTCATCCCAATGAGATGTTGATCAATAAAGTTTTGAAGCAGCCTGTTTTTCTTTTACAGACTCCCATTTCTTTGTCTTTGAAGATGACTTTTCTGGCAATTCTGGGATAGAGCCAACCCCTCAATGTAAAGCAAGCATGTAATCAAGCAGGGTGGGCTCATTTTCTCTGTGAGTGACTGCTTGCAACTACAAATAAGTATCTAACTTGGGGGAACTAAATAAAGAATATGATTAGGAACTTTCTTCTTAAAACATGAAATTACAAACCACAGCAGGCTCAGTTACAAGTATGCTCATGATTTGCGGGGAGTCAAATATATTCTTGATGTTTCTTATGCTACTGGTTAAAACCATGTAGCCTTTGGGTGGAGTACTAGAAAGAGGATTTAATTAGGTAGATAAAATGCCAGATGTAACCACTGAGGCAGTGATACCCTTTAATTGCATTTTCTTTGTACTTATGATTGAAATTGTAACCAAATTAGGTACTTTGAAAATAGACTAAATTTGCACAAACATATTTTATAAAAGGCCTGGCAAATTTTAGTGTACAAAACTGTATGCTTTCACTATCTTGAAGCTCCTGTATTTCAGTTAAGTTTGGTTTTCTATTTAACCCAAGTTTTAAGGACTCCTTTAAAATTTCAATAGTGGGTATATTTTAGGGAACATGAATTGGATGACAGCATATTTAAATCCAAGCATTATATCATCTTTTAATGGGAAATTACTGTTTCTCAGAAGCTTTTATTTCATTGCCACAGCACAAAAGATCATCTGAACGCTAGATAATGGAGCACTTTAATCAATATGTGATTCTGCTGGGTCTTAAGAGTTCCTTCCATTACTTCAAGCAATATTTGTATCGATATGTTTATGCATGATGCATTTGATTTCAAAATCCAAAAATTTTTTGTTTGCTTCATAGATTACAAAAAGTTTTAGACTAATAAAAATAAATTCCTTCATAGAAATTAAAGGCATGGATATATATTTAACAATAAAAGGTTCCATCCTCTCAAAAACTTTACCACTTAAAGTCAACTCAACAACAATAACAAATACAATAAAGTGAAAATGGCAACCCATGGTTTAATATTTGAACAAGTGAAAACATATGAGTTATTATATTCATTGCACCAAACAACCCTGTGAGTTAGGAATTATTTTCTCCATCTTATAAATAAAGAAACTGAGGCTCAGAGAGATTAAGAGTCTCACCAAATATCATATGGTTAAGAACTGAGAGAGCTAAGATTTAAGATCAGTTTCATCAAACCCCAAAGCTGACACACTTATCCATAAACAGTATTGCTTGATGGGAAGGAAGAAAATCAACTATCAGGCTATCATAGTAATCAAAGACGGGGGCTATAAAGTGAAAGCAGTAGGAGATTACCCAGTGTGACTTCCAGCTGGATGAAATAATTTTCAATAACTGAAGAGTGACACATTTCAAAAGAAGAAATAACAGAAAATTGGTAATTTAGATATACATTTTAAAAATACTGCACAGGGCTTCCCTGGTGGCGCAGTGGTTGAGAGTCCGCCTGCTGATGCAGGGGACGCGGGTTCGTGCCCCGGTCCGGGAAGATCCTGCATGCCGCGGAGCGGCTGGGCCCGTGAGCCACGGCCGCTGAGCCTGCGCGTCCGGAGCCTGTGGTCCGCAACGGGAGAGGCCACAACGGTGAGAGGTCCGCGTACCGAAAATAAATAAATAAATAAATAATTTAAAAAAAATTGCACAAAATCAAAGCTGATTTTAGTTTCCACCTTGAAAAGCTATGTGGTGATGAAGAACACGAATTGTGGAATCAGGATATGATGGGTCCAAGCTCTCGCTCTTTTAATAGCTATGCAACTGTGGGCAGTTAACTTTTTAAGCCTTAGTTTACTAAATCATTTTTTAAAATAGGGATAAAAATAATAATTTCGTCTTAGCCTGGATTTCCCCTAATAGCAGAGCCCGAGGTAAGACTTATATACAGGATGATTATTTTGAGAAGTGATCTTAAGGAAGGTTTGGGGGTGGTTTGAGGGTGGGAAGAGTCAAACATACACAAACATGAAAGGAAGACAAGCCAATCCAAGGGCTAAAGGGGGTAGATCCCTCTGATGAACCCTTGAAGAGCTGTGCTAAATGCATCTCAGAATTGCCCCTCCAAGAAATAAAAAAGGGGAATATTTATCCCTCATTCCCAGTTGGTCAGAGTAGCTTTATGTTGTGTTAACGTTCTCCTACTTTATGGTGTGCATGTGTGTCAGAATAGTGTGGAGTGGACAAGCACAGGAAACCCACTTCATGGTGATGGAGAAACCCTCGGTCAGGAAGTATGAGATACTCAGTAGAGTCAAAGCAAGATTCTTTCAAACTGCACATGTGCATAACTAATTGCTATAGTAAAAACTGGCATATAAAGGTGAGCCAAAAAGTTAGTGATAGAAAGAATATCAGCAATTGCCAGAGGCTAGTAGATTGGATAAAGGGATTGACTACAAATGTGTGGAATAGTTTTGGGAAATGTTCTATATTGTGAATGTGGTGATTGTTACATAACTATATACATGTCACAAATATATCTAATTGCACACTTAAAATTAGTGATTTTAATTATTAATATAATTATAATTACTAATGTACATCATACCTCAATAAAGTTAATTTTAAAAGAGGGTGAGCCAAGATGTGTAGTACATACAGAGGTGTCTGATAATAAGTACCTACCTCACATCATCATGAGGAATAAATGTAGTAATATATGCAAAGCACATTAATTAATACATATTTGAATAATAGTAGCTATTATAATCACTAATCACCAACTTGAGATAATCCTGGTGACTTTGAAATAAGTGGGAGAGTTGAACTAGTTTGGAGGAAACTGATTTAGCCTTGTATCTGTTCAAATTAGAGTAATACTAAAACATACAAGTGACTTAAGAATTTAGAAATGTTCAATAAGCAGTTAGTGTGGAGCTGGATATTTGACTGGGCACCTCAAAGAAGAGAGAGTTAATGAAAAAAAAAGAGTAAATGAGAATAACAAGGGAGATTTTGCTGAAAGAAGATGAAAGAGGCAAGGAAATCATTGAATATACAAAAGAAAGATGAAAACTAGCATTCTTTTAATGTATACTATGTGCCAAGGACTTAGCATTATTATTTAATTTTCATAACCACACTGTTTGCTGGATATGACTGTCTCCATTATACAGGTTAGGACATTAAGGTTTAGAGAGGTTAGCCCACTAGCTAAAATTTATGCAGCCACTTCGAACTTGGACAGGTCTGCCTGATCCAGAACCTGACTTTAACATGCATGCTCTTTCTTCCATATCATACTTCCCAAAGAGTGGGAGAGTCAGAATTATGGTTGGAGACTCAGAATGGCACAGGCCCACTGTGAAGATCTGGAAAGAGGCACTGGATATAATGGCTGATACAAGGCAGTGAAGGATAAACTTTAAGGGAACAGCTTCTTTCAGCTGCATGACAAGGTTCAAAAAAGATACGATGGTAAAGAAAATCTAGACCCAGTGGGTGTAGTTTCCCTGATGGAAAAATTTATCTGTGAAAGATGAAAGGGAAATACAGTAATATAGGTATCTCCACTCAAGACCCAAGATCCAGATTCTTATTTGATGCAGCCAGTGTAGACCATATGGGTTCGTTTGTTTTTTTTATCTCCTGTTTATGTGTATGCCAAAGAAAAATAACAATCCTAAGCATCTGGCATTTAAACAAGAGGATGTGATTGCTTTATACCAAAGGACACTTGTTATTACAAGAATATAGTAGCACTAAAGCACAGATGGGTCTTTCTTACCTCTTGTCATCTGCTGCCGCCGCTTGCCAAAGGTCTAGAATATGTCTTCAAAGAGAAGCCAAGAGATTGGTGCTCAGATGGTGAGGCAAAGTCCTGATTTACTCTCTCTATCTCTGCCGATTCTAATTGTTTCTTTAGGTAAATTTTATTTTTTTTTTCAGAATTAGAAAATTATTTCTCAGAATGGCACTGAGCCACAAGCTGCTGCAGGTATGTAATCCAATTATTCTCCCAGATTCAGGAAAGCAAGGGAGGAGTCAGCCACTGACTCAGGGAATAGGAAATGTGATCATAGACCTTTGACGTATCATTCATTCAACAAATATTTATGAGAACCTTTCTATGCCAGGCACCATTCTAAGTGCCACAGGTACAACAGAGAAGAGAACTGAGAAAACCTCAGGCCCCATGGATCTTATACAAAAATAAATATGCATCAGCAATTAAATATGCAAAGTCAGAAAGAGATAGCAGCTATGAAGAAAAATGCCAGCTAAGAGGATAGTGATGTGAGGTTATTGTCTTAGGGTGGTCAGCAAAGTTCTTCCCAAGGAAGTGACATTGGCATAGAAAACTAAATGATGGAAAACAGTGAACCACCAAGCATCCGTGTGAAGATCTTTATGGGGAGAACAGTCAGTGCAAAGTGCTCAGGAAATGATGGAGTGCTCATTCGGTTTGAGGAACAGCAACAAGACAGCATGGCTAGAACGTGATGGGAGAGGTGGGAAATGGACTTAGATCACGTAAATATAGTGTGGCACTCCTACTGACAAGAAAGGTGTTTAGATTTTCCCTTATATGTGACAGAAAGTCATTGGCAGACTGCAGGAAGAAGGGCATCATTTGTAATCTCAGTGGCTGTTGCAAACAGGCATGAGAGAGATGAAAACATTCTTGTTCCTGGCCTTCTGCTGAGACAGTCCCCCATCTCTTCAGTCTGGGAACCAACTGCATTTTTCTAGTTACAAGGCATAGTAGACATGCCACCCAAGTGCTCAGAATTGTACTGGCTTTTCTGATGACCACAATAGTTCCAGAGGCCAGCCTGTAAAGTGAGCATTTTTTTAGGAAAGGGAAGAATGTCAGATGGTAGGAGCGATGAAGGTCCTAGTAAACAGGACTAGGGCTTATTGTAAAAGTCCAGGGCCTAAATAAGTCAGGATTCAAAGAAATAAATATTGCAAATAAGGAGACTTAGCCCCCTCCTCTGAAAACAGTACGTAGTGAGTGAGGAGTCTGTGTGGAGTGAGAAAATGCCTGCAAATCCCAGAGAAATGGTTGAAGCAGCATTTTGTTGCAGGGGACACAATATCCCACAACTATATCCTTACTGACTGGTAAATCTATAACTACCTCTGCTAGTCAATAAAACTGTCTCATATTTGTTACATTTTTATTGTTTCCAAAGTCCTTTCATGCATATGATTTGTTTGACTTTCCCAACAACTTTGGGAGATGGGTGCAACAAGTTAAGAGCCTTAATATTCACAGATGAGGAAGGAAGGATGCAAAGTCATCTGTTCAAGGTCATTGTGCCTTTTAGCTCATTAAGGGACAGAGACAAAGATAAAATGCAGGTCTTTTGACTCCTGATTCAAAGATCCATAACTTAGAGCATGCTATTTTATATGGATTGTAATGATGTTGAAAATACATGGAATAAATGAAACTTTTAGGGGTTAAAAAGTAAATGATTGCCAAGTAGCCCAAAAGGAGACACTTACTGTAGGAGTCAAAGCCTTGGCATGTAGAGAAATCGAGAAAGCCGACTGATCCAAACGACAGACTGCAGCTGCCATACCCTTGCTTTAGATACCAGCAGGGAGAAGGACTCATTAGATGACTTTCCAAGGTCTTTTCTGGCCTCCATAGTGTAGCTCATGAACTTGTCCTCTTCAGAGTTAAATCCATCTACTTAATCAGGCTGCTAGAATAAAAAATGTTCACATGCAGGTGTTGCTCAATTTCATACACTTAACTTTCATACAGCTCAGGCTTTCATGCATTATATACTGACACCCCTGAAGTGCTTTCCTAAAGAGAATTCATATTTTTTTTTTTTTTTTTTTTTTTTTTTGTGGTACGCAGGCCTCTCACTGTTGTGGCCTCTCCCATTGCAGAGCACAGGCTCCGGACGCGCAGGCTCAGCGGCCCTGGCTCACGGGCCCAGCCGCTCCGCGGCATGTGGGATCCTCCCGGACCGGGGTACGAACCCACGTCCCCTGCATCGGCAGGCGGACTCTCAACCACTGCGCCACCAGGGAAGCCTGAGAATTCATACTTTTACTTACCAGTTGGCAAACAAGTATTTTAAGCAATCATTTGACAGTTTAGTTACCAAAGTATCACCATTTTTATATCTGCAGCTGTGTTTCTATTGTCATTTAAACACTTTTGCATACCACCCTTAGTGTAGGACACAAGAGGCAAATTTAAAAAAAAAAAAGGCACTACCAGATGATGCAATAACATTGAAACAAAGGCTGAATAATCTGGAAACAAAGGCTGAAATTATTTGGAGGGCTAAAAAAGATAACTTTTTGGTCTCAATACAAAACTGTGTGTTCAATTACATTAAAAGAACATGTATTCATTATTCATAACGTAATTCTGGAAATGTATGGTTAAAGATTGTGTCTAAAGAGGCAGGGTGTAGCAATGGAGGAAATTGACAGATCCTAAAATGATGAATGGATAAGCAAAATAAAGTATTTCAGTGATAAGAATTCAGAGAAAATTTCTCAAGATCTCAAGAGTTATGGATAAGATACATACCTTTATCAAAAGAACACAAAGAGGAGCCAACTTTTTGTTAACAAAGTTTAGAGAAGTTGATAAAATATTAGCAAATTTGGCATCAAAATATTCCTTTTAATTTTGCACAAAATCATCATTAAATGTCTTTTCACATATCACTTCAAATATGGTACAGAATCAAGAATAGAAAACATAATTATATAAAATTATAGAACAATAATTTTATTGTTTTTATTTTTACTTAATCTACATAAAGCAAAGATTGTACCATCTGTTAAATCACAATATCTACAGCACCTAGCAGAGTACCTGGTATATGGGAATAATATGAAACAAATCACATCATAAACCTTTTATTAGACTCAAACAATGATTAATCAAGAAGAAAAAACCAAACGCTTGTATCATAACTAGCAATTTATTATAATTACATGTAAGTCTATTGCTTGACTTATGTATATTCACATTTCAAACACAATTCCAGAATGCATCAAGTAAGGAATTGCCTATAGTCTGAAATGACTTGACCAGAACTGATATATTCCTAGAGGTTTAAATAGAGAACAGATAGCAATGTATAGGAAAAAAAAGGTGATTTCCATTTCCACAGTTAACCATGACCTTCACCAAAACACTTGTCTCAAGGCCTATTTTCTCATCTGTAAAAGGTAATTCTTGGTTCTAAAACGTCAGTAGAAGGGGGGAAAAATAGAGTAACATGAAAATTAAGAAAGGTCAAGCCTTCTTTGGTTATGTCCTCCTTATTCTTAAATCATCCCATGCTTGCCCCAAACTCAAAGTCATGCCCTCCTTAGCACTCTCAAGGCCCTCAGCTCAGACCTCTACATCATCATCACTTACCTATTTTTCCCTTGTTAGAGGGTAATTCTTCTTATCTCCCAATTATTGGGGAGGTGGCAGTTGATAAGGTCTCAAAAACCTAGAACCAATTCAGAGGAGCCTGTGAAGAGTGTGACCATTCGCTCTGCCTGAGGTTGAAGTTCTCAAGGCACTAAGACACACTTTGAGCAGGGCTCAATGGAAAATGGGTTAGTCTTGATAGCAGCTAAATTTTTAACATATTATGCCCGCACTGTATAATGTAACCCTTAAAAGTCCCTTAGGTGGCTACTGTTAGGCTTATAGAAACTTGACCAATGCCATCCAACTTTTAAGGAGCAGAGACTGAATTCGAATTCACGACCAACATGTTTGACTTTCCACCAACTGTGTTAGAAATCGCGTTTGCGCCCCGGAAGCGGACCCTTTCAGCTGCGAAGTTAATACCCACGCGCAGGACTCGGGAGGGAGGGGGCTGCTAGAACCTTGGAGACCTGGCTACGCGCGGGCCTTAAGGGGGTGAGGTCGCCTTAAGGAAGGAGGGGTTTTTCTCACCCGACAAAAAATAACTCCTCAACTGGAAAGGGGTTCTTTTCGAGTGCCGCCCATGCTAGGCGGAGGGCTGGGCAGATGGAAGAGGACCAGGCCAACTGGCTGAGGACGCGGCTGGCACCGGAGGATAGTTCAGAGAGAGGGGAGGCGGCAGCCCGGGAGAACCGGGAGAACCAGGAGCCCGAGACGAGGGCCAACCCAGTGGGATGGGACCAGCAAGGCCTGTTGAGAAGGGAGCTGCCAGGCCGAGGGGCCCGGGGGACAGCGGGCCCCAAAGCGGGACAGGAGGCGGCGGAGCCGGGGCCGAGTGAGTCAGAGGGCGGGAGCGAAGAGGGGCGGGCTGGCCTGGAGCCCGGCGGGCCGGGGGGCGGGGAGACAGAGGCCCCGGTGGAGGACTTGGGGAGGAGTAGAGAGAGGCGGGGAGAGAGCGCCCAGGCGGACTCAAAAGAAGAGCGGCCAGGGAGCCAGAGGAGACAGGGCTCGTGGGAGCCGGGAGACCAGCAGGCCGGCACGTTCCGGGAAACGTACCGGGAGAGGTCCCAGGAGCGCTACAGGGAGAGGGCGGTGAAGCCGAGGGTCAAGGGCCAGGTCGACTGGAGGTACCGGCTGGAGAAGAAGCCCAGCTGGCTGAAGCCCCCGACGCTGGTGGAACCCGAGGAGAATGAGGTTTATAAAGAGGATCTCTTGATCCCGGCGCAAGTGCGGCGGCCCGTGGTCAGATTCAGTCTCCAGGCCAGATCTCGCCTCCAGTCGCGGCGGTCGGCAGTCTGCTACCCCTCGAGCAGTGTCATCAACGAGCTGACGAAGATGGGCGACCCGAATGTCCTGGAAATGGTGCAGGAGGAAGGTAGGAGCCGGCGGGGTGGCTGGGGGGGAGGGTCGGGCTCCGTGAGTGGACCGCGCCCGTCTAGGCGCGGGGACCCTGGGGGACGTTGGCGGCCCTGCGGCCCGGATCCCGGGGATGTTCGCGTAGCGGCTTGCCCTGCGCGAGACAGGGACTGCAGGCGAACACTCCCTGCCCGGGCCGGGGATTTTTTCGGGCTGCTCCCGCGAGGCCAGCACCTGTGCAGAGCCACCCGTGCGGTTCCGAGACCGCCCTCCTTGCTCCTCTGGACGCCGCGGGGCGGTCGCACAGTGCAGGGAGGCGAGGCGAGCACGCCGGGCGAGTGAACTGAGGTGCTCGGGCCTCTGAACCCAGGCGGAGGAAAGAAGGAGTCTCTCACCGAGAGAGCCTAAGCTTAGGGCGCATGACAGCAGTTCCCTGTGTGGGGAGCTGGCCCTCGAGTCTTGTTGCCCCTTTCTATTCGCCGATTACTGCTCAAGCTTTGAGATTATCGTTAATTATGGAAGGGCAGACCGAACTCTAAGGTACATCAGTTTGAGATTCTTATGCACTTGGGGAGGATGCTGTTTTACGAGCTTTCATTGAATCTTTAGTTCCGTTGAAAAATGTTTGCCCATTGTTTGCTTCGGGGTTTCCGTCTCCCAGTACCCGTGATACTTGGACTTTCTTCCTGAGCCATGCCTGAGGCCCCAGGAACCGGCAAGAAGCTAAACAGGTGTGGGTCCAGGGAAATACCAAGCCCTCTGGGACAGGACGGAACAGAGAGAAGGCCAACCCCTGGAAACTCCCGTGTGGTCACCCCGGACCTGTATTCTGTGGGTCTATTTTAGTACATGCATTTTCCTGAAAATGCATGTATTTTTCTGGGTCTATCTCCAGGGCCCTCAATGATACTCAGTTCTCTCAATGACACTCTACTTTCATGTCTTGTTTAGTGTTAGATCTAAACATGGAAACAGTTTTTTTTAAGTGATGAATGATCTAAGAAGTCATAATATTTAGTCTTCAAAGACACCAAGAAATAAAGTGCGTTATTGCATCCTCCTCCCCTTTCTTAACAGCTTGAGATATACTTTATTTACATACAATTAAAGTCACCCATTTAAAACGTACAATTCAAATTTTGGTATATTTACAATTTTGTGATCACCATAATCTAATTTTAGAACATTCTCATCACCCCAAATAGAAACCTCTTAGCAGTCATTCCTCCTCCCCCCACCCCCCCTTCCCCTACCCTCAGCTCTAGGCAGCCTCTAGTCTATTTACTGTCTCTCTAGATTTGCCTATTCTGGACACTTCATGTAAACAGACTCATACAATATGTGGTCCTTGTAACTGGCTTCTTTCTCTTAGCATAGTGTTTTTGAAGTTCGTCCATGTTGTAACTTGTATCAGTGCATTATTCCTTTTTATTGCCAAATAATTTTCCATTCTATAGATATATCCACATTTTATCCATTCATCAATTGGTGCACATTTGGATTATTTCCACTTTCTTGGCTACTGTGAATAATGCTGCTATGAAGATTTATTGCAAGATTTTGTATGAAAATATGTTTCAATCTTTCTTGGGTATACACCTAGGAGTGGAATTGCTGAATCATATGGTAACTCTATATAAAACATTTTGAGAAACTACCAAACTGTTTTCCAAGCGTCTGCATCACTTTTCATATTTTCGCCAGTAATATATAACAGTTCCAATTTCTCCACATCTTCACTAACATTTGTTATTGTCTGTCTTTTTTATTTATAGCAACCCTAGTGGTTGTGAAATGCTATCTCAACGTGGTTTTGACTTACTTTGTTTCGGTGACTAAATGTGTTAAGTAACTTTTTCAATGCTTATTGACCATTCATATATCTTCATTGGAGAAATGTCTTCAGATCCTTCGCCCATTTAAAAAATTGAGTTATTTGCCTTTTAATTATTGTGTTGTAAGTGTTCTTTATATATTCAGTTTATATGATTTGCAAATATTTTCTTCCATTTGGTGGGTTCTCTTTCCATGTTCTTGATGGTGTCACTTGAAGCAACTCCTCCTTTTTTAAACAAAAAATAATTTAAAGATAAAGGGAAATACAACTATTGAAAACTTTAAACTTTGACTAACGGCTCTGCTAAATAATGCAGTAAACTTGTTAGGGAAAATGATTGATGTTCAGTGTGCAAAAGAAGTCAAATGTCTTTTAGACAAATAAAATTAGAAGTCCTATTCTGTACTTATTCAGTGATTTACTCCTTTGCAGAGAATTATTTCCTATTGTAATTTCAGTAACCTGAAGCAATAGATTTTTTTTGCATTTGAAGCATTCAGTATTTACTTATAATCAGTCCTTCTGAAGTAAAGCTATGAGAAATATATTCTTCATTGAAGGAAGAGTGGAGGGAAAAAATGTGGGGTATGTAACTTTATACATATAATGAAGGAAAAAATATATCAATATTGCATTACAGAGATTGACCATTACTCTCTCTCAGATTTTAGAAGATCTAATTTAGCCTCAGGATAATTTTGCTTACTAGAATGTATACGTAAATCAGTGTTACTTCAGCTTGAGGTCATACTGAAGTATCAGTCCATCCCAGGAAGGTTTTAGAACTTTTCCTAGAGTAATTTCAGTTCCCCTTTTCTTGGCAAAGACTTTTGTAATTGATTTGTATTTCCTCTTGTTGTGATAAAAGCTTTGCCTCTGATTTGGGTGGAGGAAGGAGAAAAGGATATTAATGTGGAATACATGTATTTGATGGTTGGGTCTCACGAATGCATCCTGCCCAAATTCCTATAACCTGTTTTGTTCGTAGATCCAGAATCCAAATAGCAGAAGACAGTGGCATTGGTACGAGCAGAGCCTAAGGAGCAGGGTGGTCCAGCCCACTCAGATGACTCTTACTTTTCTAAATGTCTTTCAATATGTTGGTTAATTTGCTGAGTTGGTTTTATTGCCCATTATTAGGATTTCTGTTACTTCTAGGGTTATATGAAAAGTGCATTGCAATGAGGATATATTTTTTAACATTGACAGTCACGTGGATTTTTGGAAACCCAGTTCAAAATATATGTTTCTGGAGTTTAATGACACAGTTATGAAAACAGAAGTGTTGGTTGCAGAAGGCTGAACAATACTGGGTTCCACAGCATGAATTTTTAAGAGCTACTTTTATTCCTATGTTTTAAAATATAAATGGATTTCTTAGAGTAAACTCCCCAATATAGGTAAACCTGGATCTGTGTGTTATGTAGTTCCTAAATCAACTTTGAAGAGTAAATATGAGAAAGTTAAACAATTGATTTACATGTGATAAAATTTCTTCCCGGAGAGAGAATGTTAACATTGTGTCTTTCAGACATAATAGATGTTTCTAGGATTTGTCATATTTTATCAGTTTATTTTCTTAACAGTTGAACATTTAAGCAATCAGTGATCTCCAATTAGCTGTTTTCCCACAATCTAATAATTTTTAAAATGAAATTATAAGGGCAATGTGTAATAGACCATTTAAATAGTTATGTAAAGAAACACTGCTAGTAAAATATCAATGTTGCTGAAATTGAACTATTGACTGGTTGACATTGTAAGGAAGCTCTGATTTGAAATATTCTTTCTTTGGCTGATTTATGACACATTCAGCATTGGAAAAGAAAGTTTAAGGGTTTAACATTGGAAAAGGCAGTTTTAAAATTTAATATAAATTTGTTTGCATCTTTACATCTACATCAAGCATTGTATTTAACCAAACCACCTATCCTTTAGTAATATGAATATTTGATTGCATATATGTTATTTTGTGCTGCTGGAAGAAGTGTAAACTGAGAAGACCATTTGGTAAATGCAAGGGCTATTTTTGGGTTCTGGGTTTGTTGCAGTGTGTATTCTTAGTAATGTGCTTTCAGTGAAAACTCCAAGCTGTCTTTGGGCTGGCATAAATTTTAGCTCATATTTTATGATTCTCCATAGTGATTGATATTAAACCCTTGGTAGTTCTGGTTTCTAGCCCACAGGAAAAGTACAGTCAATTCTATTGACTTTAGAGGAAGTTGCAGGAATAATGAGAAGCCGATCTAGAGTTGTTGGCTTCAAATCTTGCCTCTTCAGATAAGCCTCTGTTTTGACAGAGGTTTGAAGATTATGCAGTTTCTTCATCTTTATACTCTGAGTGAGTGTGAAAGTGTATCTGAGTCTATGGCATGTGTGAACATCTGATTGCGTGTGTATGTGAGAGAGAGAGAGTGAGTTAGTGAGCACTATGTGTCAGAGGGAGCATGGTGTGTGAGGGAATACATCTATCTTCTTTAATCTTTCTGCTTTCAGAAAGGGATACGGTTTACAAAGTGTGCTCTACACGGCTCTCAGGGAGCTTGCAGTCTTGTGGAGGAAGGTATAATTGGGCTAGGTACCCACAAAGGGCTTAAGTTCAGGGTGGTATGGGGGCAGGGAAGAGGCTAACTGTGGGGCAGATGAGGAGGTTTCAGGCAAGGCTTGAAAGGAGGATGTCAAAACTGATATAAGGTGAAAAATAAGCAAGAATTAGACTAAAAAGATACTGTTGTTAGATCCAGGGCGAGGAAGCAGCAAGTTGAAAGGTGAAAGCATAAGAGAGAACTAGTACGGACAGGAGATAATCTGGAGGAACTGTATTGACCCCTTTCCACATTCTCAAATAAACACATTGCATCAAGTTCTGATAGCAGTTTGAAAATATTTTTTAACTAGGTGTTTTATGTTAAATGCAGCAAAAATAATTAGAGGAAGGAGGGGTTAATGCTTCCAGTTTTTCTACTTTATTTTCTAAAATACAGAATTATAAAATACTCTATAACTCTAGCTTAAGGTGTGCATTTGTTTGCTCTGTGCTTGGAACTATATTTAGTTCTATGCACAATAGTGACTGTTTTTGCCCTCAAGAAAATAAAAGCCTCCTTACATCAGTGTGCAAGTACAATACGTTGAGAGACAAAGCATGTATTTCTTAGAATCCTGTTCTTTATCAACTCATTATAAGAGTTTGCTAGATTGGTTTCCTTTTTTTTGGAAAGTCCAATGAGAGGTGGTCAAGACATTATGGAATTTTGAGCTGTACATCTAGACAGTATTCATGGGTAAAACCCTTTGATGATGGTACTGTATAATATTTTATATTTTTCAAATAATTTTTACTTATATTTTTAATCTTTTAGATGAGAAAACCTGTACTCAGAAAAGTTGTGATATGGCTGTAGCTACAGTTTGTTAGTTTTCAAGCTTTGCTAGCTATTAACTTTTTAATAGATCTTGCAACAAAAAACCTGAATACAAAAGATATTCTTTCATCTTTATTCTGACACTCTAAAACTCATCCCAAAGAATTTTAAACAGTTCTGAAAATTAATAAAAGAATAGAATATATCCTAATAATAATAACAATATCAACAAGAATAACTAATATTCATTGATCACTTCTGTGCTAATGACTGCGTGAAGCAATTTACACACATATTTTTCATTTAATGCTTGCACATATCTTAGGAGATAGACATTAATGCCATTTATGTGATATTTGGTAACTCTGAATTTATGTCATATTCTTAAGTTGCAAGGAAGCTAGGAAATGTGTTTTTTCGTTTTTTGGTTTTTGTTCTTTTTTTGCTAGAGCTCTTTGCTGTACCATATAATTAGTATTTTGTTAGTAAAGAACAAGGAAGAGAAAGGATATTTGTGGGGAGCCAGCAGCATCTGCTGTGTTAATTGCCCACCATTAATAAGCTTCCCCATTTCATTAAATGAAATCTCGAATTGCTGAAGCCTAGGAGTCTTTAATCTTCTTTGTCTCTCCACCTGCACATCTGAAATTTGATAGCAGTTTGTTTCCAATTTTTACTCAAATATCTAAAACCATTTATGTGCCTTCATTTGCACTGTTCCAACTCCAGGCCAGACTGCCATCATCTCTTGTGATTCATTGCAGCAACCTCATAATTTGTTTCCTTTCTCCGTTCTTACTTTCTTTTAACCCATTCTCCAGTCAGCAACTAGTGCTTTTCATAAAATTTCAATGTAAATTCTATTTAAAAGCTTTTTTGTGGCTTACTATTTCTCTTAGGAAAAAATACAGGCATACAAGGCTCTCCACAAACTGTCTCCCACTCCATGCCTGTCCAACATCTTCTCAGGCCTCTCTGCCATTTACTTACTCATCTCTAGCTTGACCTTCGTTTCTTTCAACACCTAAAACTGTTCCTGTCTCATAGCCTTTATGTGTTCTTATATGACTTGTATCCTCTCAACTTTCACATCTCAGTATAAACATTACTCCCTCAGAGAGGTTTTCTCATGTCTAACTTGCACCCCTCCCTGTTTCTCTCTCCCTCTCTCTTTACTCTTTTTGTCTTTTTTATAGCATTTATCACAATTTTTGACCTGTCTCCTCTACTGTACTGTAAATTTCTTAACAACAGAAAATCAATACATGTTAGCCATTATCACCACTGTCATTATCAATATTATACTGATGATCAATGTCAAGAGCTGTGAAAAGTCTGAGATTTTACTGCACATGGAAGTTAACCAAGTAACCTGTTACAATTTCATGGTTACTGGTAGAAGATATGAGACACCTGGATCAGAGACAAAGGACAGTTTCCTATTCACAGCATTAACAATAGGGTGAGTAGCAGCGTGTTCCAGTTTCCTGAGCCCAAATTGCCACAGATCAATGCAGAGAGGGCCTGCACATTCGGTGGGTGGTTTGCAGTACAGGAGAGCAATCTGAGCTTAGGGAGCTTGAGTCTTTTTTATTGGTCAGTAATTTGCCTTCCCTTTGCTCTGGAGGGAGACACTGATCCAGTCTTCCAAGACTGTAAGCAAATGTGTGCTTTGCTCCTGAAGGGGTCTCTATCACTATCTCAACAAAGATCCTTGAAAAGATAATCCAGAACAAAGGGCAGTCCGTGTCTCATTTGCAAGATGTGCAGAAACTTGAAAGACCCAAGGAGAATTGTATCCCAAGAACATCTACCCTTAACTGTTCATCCCTAAGTAACATACTTTGGTTTTGCATAGCTAACTTTATATAACTGAAATATTACTAAATATTTCTGCCTTTTTTGCTGAACTATTTTTGGGAGATTTATCTATGTTTTTGCATGTAATTAAAATTAATTCACTTTTGTTGCTAACTATAAAACGTGGTATGATTATACCACATTGTATTGATCCATTTTACTATTTCTGGATATTTGAGGTGATGTTGATTTTCTAGTTAACCCCAATAATACTGTTATGAACATTCTTGTACATTCCCATAGTGCATGTATTTCTACTGAGTTTATACCTAAGATAGCATTTTTAAACTTTTTGATCTCAGAACCCCTTTATACTCTTAACAATCATTAGAAACTTCAAAGAACTTTTGTGTATGTGAGTTAAGTTTATTGGTATTTACCAAGGATATCCACTTTTCCACTTCTATTCGACATAGTACTGGAAGTTCTACCCAGAACAGTTAGGCAAGAAAAAGGAATAAAAGACATCCAAATTGGAAAGGAAGAATTAAAATTGCCTCTGTTCACAGATGATATGATCTTTTGTGTAGCAAACCCTAAAAATTCTATAGAAAACCTGTTAGAACTAAAAATGCAGTCAACATTTATAAAGTATCATAATATGAAGTCAACACACAAAAATCAGCTGCATTTTTATATATAAACAATGAACAATCTCAAAAGGAAATTAAGAAAAATTTTTTACATTAGTATCAAAAAGAATTAGATACTTAAGAATAAATTAACCAAGAATGTGATGACTTGTACAAATAAGACTACAAAACATTGCTGAGAGAAATTTTAAAAGTCATAAATACATGCAAACACATCTCTTGTTCATGGATTAGAAGACTTAATACTGTTGAGATGTCAATACCACCAAAGTGATTTATAGATTCAGTGCTATCCCTATCAAAATTTTAATTATGTTTTTTTGTAGAAATTGGAAAATCCATCCTAAAATTCAAATGGACTCTCAAGGGACCCCAAATAGCCAATCAATCTTGAAAAAGAACAAAGCTGAATGACTCACTGATTTCAAAATTAACTACAAAGCTACAGTTATCAAAATTGTATGGTACTGGCATAAAGACAGATATATAGACCAATGGACTAGAATAGAGAGCCCAGAAATAAACTCTTGCATGTATATGGTCAAATTATTTTTTACAAGGATGACAAGGCCATTAAATGGGGAAAGATCAGTCTTTTCAATAAATGATGCTGGGAAATTTGGATATCCATGTGCAGAAAAGTGAAGTTGGGTCCTTACCTAACACCATATACAAAAATTAACTCAGAATGGATCAAAGACCTAAATGTAAGACATAAAACTATAAAACTCTTAGAAGAACACATAGGACAAAATTTCATGACATTGGATTTGACAGTGGTTTCTTGGATATGACACCAAAGGCACAGGCAAGAAAAGAAAAATAGACAAATTGACCTCACAAATATGAAAAAAAATTGTGCCTCAAAAGACACTGCAAGTAAAGTAAAAAGGCAAACCACAGAATGGGATAAAATGTGAGCAAATCATATATCTGATCCAGTTAGAGAACTCCTAAAACTCAACGATAAAAAACCAAACAACTTGATTTAAAAATGGGCAAAGGACTTGAATAGGCATTTCTATAAAGAAGATATAAAAATGGCCAAGAAGAACATGAAAAGATACTCAACATCATAATCATTAGGGGAATGCAAATCAAAACTACAAAGAGGTACCACCTCAAATCCACTAGGATGCCTACTATCAAAAAGAAAAAAATACAAAAGTTGGAGAGGATGTGGAGTAATTGGAAACCTGGTGCACTCTTGGTGGAAATGTAAAATGGTACAGTATGGTGATTCCTTAAAAAATTAAAAAAAGAATTACCATATGATCTAGCAATTCCACCTTGTGTATATACCCAAAAGAATTGAAAGCAGGATCTTGGAGATATTTGTACACCCATGTAGATAGCAGCATTATTCACAGCAGCTAAATGTGGAAGCAACAGAAATGTCCATCAGTGGATGAATGGGTAAGCAAAATGTGGCATACATATACAATGGAATATTATTCAGCCTTAAAAGGCAGGAAATTCTGACATATGCTATAGCATTGATGAAACTTGAGGACATGCTATGTGAAATAAACCACTCACACAATGAAAAATACTACATGATTCCACTTACATGTGGTACTTAGAGTAGTCAAAATCATAGAGACAGAAAGTAGAATGGTGGTTGCCTGGGGCTGGGAAAGGGGAGAATGAGGAGTTGGTAATGGGTATAGTGTTTCAGTTTTACAGGATGAAAAGAGTTCTGAGATGGATGTTGGTGATGGTTGCTCAATATTATGAATGAATTTAATACTGTTGAACTGTATGCTTGTTAATGGTTAATATGGTAAATTTCATATTATGTGTGTTTTATCACAATAAACAAAATTGGGAAAGAAAAGAAACTATACAAATGGTAGGTTTATATTTTCTGTATTTTCAGAATATATACTAACACTTCCTAAAATTACAGTTACTGTGGATGACTCTTAAGTGGTAGCAATATTTTATTCCATTCCCATTGTGATTTTCTCCCCCAAGTTTTTGACTTGTGAAATATTTCTCAGTGTTTTGCAAATTGGAGTCCCTAGAGAATAAGAATCAGAATTCTATATTTAACAGTTTTTAGCATCAGAAACTTATTTGAAGATGTATTTCAGTCCAAATGACTCAGCACATAACTATCATGAAGATATCTGTGTCAGGAAAGTAATTTGGCCTATTTAAAACTGGTAGTCCTCTGTTAGTACTTCACTTGTAACCAGTGTGGTTCAGTTCCAGGAAAACACACTGATAGAATAATAAATCTCACATGGTGGGAACAAAGAGAGAGGGATGGACATCCCTACTGAATGTTTTCCTCTCAGCAGTTGTGTGGCTATGGAATTACAACTGTATTCATCAGAGTTAAGTTTATTTCTTAGTGGGTGAGATTATAACCTACACATTAGTATTTGATGAT
The DNA here is from genome assembly GCF_039906515.1 of Pseudorca crassidens. NCBI lineage: Eukaryota > Metazoa > Chordata > Mammalia > Artiodactyla > Delphinidae > Pseudorca > Pseudorca crassidens. Next base: position 34,447,280 of record NC_090304.1, on the reverse strand, counting down.
TTTCCTCTATATTATAGACAGTTTTTGGTGCTGAATTCTTTTGAGTTTGTTTTGAACAACTTAGCTCCAGGAAGATCTTGGATGTTTTCTTCCAACATTATTTTCTTTTGACTTCTTTTGTTTAAATTTTGAATTCCTATTTTCTCCTTATGCAGACTTTTAACATACTGTGATTGGTTGGCCATTTTAACATGATTTTGTTGTTGTTGTTGTTTAATTTAGAGAGAAGAGCCAGTAGAGGAGAACGCTTTTTTGAAGTAAGTGAGGTAAGGTAAATATATGTGTTAGCCTCCTATAAGTCAGAACAAAAAATTGAGCCAAGGTTAGAAATGCACTTCATATGAATACTTAGGTCTTTGTACTCCAGTTATTTACTCATACTACATTCTTAATGTTTTGTCCTCCAACCTGTTCATTTTTAAGTAAGTAAAGCAAGTTCCATGTTTCATGCAGATTTAATACTGAATCTTTCTGGATGTTATAAGGGAGCAACCATAAGTTTGGATTTGTTTTGAGGCTTTCTGTGATATAAACTCAGAAATGCTGAGACTTGATATGCAAGATAATAGTATTTGGCTTAATACTTTGCTTGACTATAATGCAGGTATAATATTTGATAGCTTTTTTTGTTAAAGTTATTAGTAGTATGTGATTAGTGCATTTTTACTGAGGCATAATTGACATATAATATATTAATTTCAAGTATACAACATAATGATTCATATCTGTATACACTGTGAAATATCACCACAGTAAGTCTAATTACCATCCATCATCATACAAAGTCACAGATTTTTTTTTCTTGTGATGACAGCTTTTTTTTTAAACAGCTTCAGTGAAGGCTCCTATATTTTTATAAAGTCTTTATTGAATTTGTTACAATATTGCTTCTGTTTTATGGTTTGGTTTTTTGGCCCCGAGGCATGTGGGATCTTAGCTTCCCCCCAGGGATCGAACCCGCACCCCCTGCATTGGAAGGTGAAGTCTTAACCAATGGACCCCCAGGGAAGTCCCTTGTGATGATAGCTTTTAAGATTTATTCTCTTAGCAACTTTCAAATATGCAATACCATGCTATTGACTAGTCACTTTGCTATAAATTACATCCCCATGACTTATTTGTAACTGAAAGTTTGTACCTCTTGACACCTTTCACCCATTTTGCCTACCTCCAACCACCTCTCCTCTGGCAACCGCCTGTCTGTTCTCTGTAAGTTTTGTTCTATTTGCTCATTTGTTTTGTTTTTTAGACTCCACATACAAGTGAAATCATACAGTCTTTTGTCTTTCTCTGTCTGACTTATTTCACTTAATGTAATATCCTCAAGGTCCATTGATGGTAGCAATTGGCAAGATTTTATTCTTTTTTTATGACTAAGAAGTATTCCATTGCATATATATAATATATAGATATATATATATATACATCTTATTTATTAATCATCCATTCATTTATACTTAAGGTTGTTTCCACATTTTGGCTATTGTAAATAATGCTGCAGTGAACGTATGGGTGCATGTATCTTTTCAAATTAGTGTTCTCATATTCTTTGGATAAATAACCAGAAGTGGAACTGTCACATCCTGTGGTAGTTCCGTTTTTAATTTTTTGAAGAATCTCCATACTCTTTCCCGTTGTATCTGTACCAATTTATATTCCCATCCGCACTGGACAGGGATTCCCTTTTCTTTACATCCTTGCCAACACTTGTTATTTCTTGTCTTTCTGATGATAGCCATTCTGACAAGTGTGAGGTCATATCTCATTGTGGTTTTCATTTGCATTTCTCTGATGATTAATGATGCCAAACGTCTTTTCATGTGCCTGTTGGCCATCTGTATTTCTTTGGAAAAATGTTTATTCAGATCCTCTGCTCATTTTTTAAAATTGTATTATTTATTTTTTTGCTGTTGAGTTGTATGAGTTCCTTATATATTTTGGATATTAACCTCTTATTAGTTATATGATTTGCAAATATTTTCTCACATTCAGTAAGCTGCATTTTCATTTTGTTAATGATTTCCTTTGATATGCAGAAACGTTTTAGTTTGTTGTAATCCTGCTTGTTTATTTTTGCTTTTATTGCATTTGCTTTTGGAGTCAGATCCAAAAATTATCTCTAAGACTGATGTCAAGGAGCTTACCACCTATATTTTTTTTCTAGGGTTTTATGGTTTAAGGTCTTACATTTAATTCTTTAATCCATTTTGCGTTAATTTTTGTGTATGGTGTAAGATAGTGATCTAGTTACATTATTTTGCATGTGACTGTCCAGTGTCCCCAACGGCCCTTATTGAAGGAGACGCTATCTGCTCCACATTGTATTTTCTTGGCTCCTTTGTCATAAATTAATCGACCATATACGTGGGTTTATTTTTGGGCTCTCTATTCTGTTCTATTCATCTATGTTTCTGTATTTATACCAATACCATTATGTTTTGATTACTATATCTTTATAATATAGTTTGAAATCAGGAAGCATGATGCCTCCAGATTTGGTCTTCTTTCTCAAGATTGGTTTGGTTATTGAGGGTCTTTTGTGGTTCCAGACAAATTTTAGGATTGTTTGTTCAGTTCTTTGAAAAATGCCATTGGAATTATGATGGATTGAATTAATCTGTAGATTGCTTTGGGTAATATGGACATTTTAGCAATGTTAATCTTCCAATCCATGAACATGAATATCTTTCTATTGTTTTGTATTCTCTTCAGTTTCTTTCATCAGTGTGTTACAGGTCTTTCACCTCCTTGGTTAAATTTATTCCTAAGTATTTTATTCTTTTTGATGCAATTGTAAATGGGATTACTTTCTTAATTTCTCTTTATGAGAACTCATTGTTAGTGTATAGAAATGCAACTAATATTTGTGTATTGATTTTTTTTAACATCTTTATTGGAGTATAATGGCTTTACAATGGTGTGTTAGTTTCTGCTTTATAACAAAGTGAATCAGCTCTCTATATACATATATCCCCATATCTCTTCCCTCTTGCATCTCCCTCCCTCCCACCCTCCCTATCCCATCCCTCTAGGTGGTCACAAAGCACCGAGCTGATCTCCCTGTGTTATGTGGCTGCTTCCCACTAGCTATCGATTTTACATTTGGTAGTGTATATATGTCCATGCCACTCTCTCACTTTGTCCCAGCTTACCCGTCCCCCTCCCCATGTCCTCAAGTCCATTCTCTAGTAGGTCTGTGTCTTTATTCCCGTCCTGCCCCTAGGTTCTTCATAACCATTTTTTTTTATGTTCCATGTATATGTGTTAGCATATGGTATTTGTTTTTCTCTTTCTGACTTACTTCACTCTGTATGACAGACTCTAGGTCCATCCACCTCACTACAAATAACTCAATTTTGTTTCTTTTTATGGCTGAGTAATATTCCATTGTATATATGTGCCACATCTTCTTTATCCATTCATCTGTCGATGGACATTTAGGTTGCTTCCGTGTCCTGGCTATTGTAAATAGAGCTGCAGTGAACATTGTGGTACATGAGTCATGTGTATTGATTTTATACCCTGCAACTTTACTAAATTTAATAATTAGTTCTAACAGTTTTTTGGTGGAGTCTTCAGGGTTTTGGTTATATAAACTCATGTCATCTGTGAATAGTGACAGTTTTACTTTTCCTTTCCAATTTGTAGGCCTTTTATTTATTTTTCTTGCCTAATTGATCTGGCTAGGACTTCCAATACTATGTTGGCTGAAAGTGGCAAGAGTGGGCATCCTTTTCTTGTTCCTGATCTTACAGGAAAAGCTGAAAGCTGTTTAGTATGATGTTAGCTGGGGGCTTGTCATATATAGCCTTTATTATGGTGATATATGTTCCCTCTATACCCACTTTGTTGAGAGTTTTTAATCATAAATGGATGTTGAATTTTGTCAAGCGGTTTTTCTGTATCTTATTTTTATCTTTGATATGATCATATGACTTTTATCTTTTGTTTTGTCAATGTGCTGTATTATGTTGATTGATTTGCTGATGTTGAACCATCCTTGCATCCCTTGAATCAATTTCCTCTTGATCATGGTATATGATCCTTTTAATGTATTTTTGAATTTTGCTTGCTAATATTTTGTTGAGGATATTTTCATCTGTGTTCAAGAGGTGTATTAGCCTGTAATTTTCTTTTTTTTTTTTTTTTTTGTGGTGTCCTTGTCTGGTTTTGGTATCAGGCTAATGCTGGCCTCATAAAATGAGTTTGAAAGTGTTTCCTCTTCTTCAATTTTTTGGAAGAGTTTGAGAATGATAGATATTAAATTTTCTTTGAATGTTTGGTAGAATTCTCCAGTGAAGCCATCTGGTCCTGGAATTTTGTTTGTTGAGAAGTTTTTGATCACTTATTCAGTTTCCTTATTAGTAATCAGTCTGTTCAGACTTTCTATTTCTTTCTGATTCAGTCTTGAAAGATTGTATGTTTCTAGGAATTTTTCCAACTCTTCTGTGTTGTCCAATTTGTTGACATATAATTGTTCATAATAATCACTGAGTCTGCTTACATTTACATTAATTGTACTTATTACCATTTTGTTCATTGTTTTCTGGTTGTTTTCCTCTCTGTTCCTTTCTTCATCTCTTGCTCTCTCCCCTTGTGGTTTGATGAGTTTCTGTAGTGATATGGTTGGATTCCTTTCTCATTATCTTTTTTGTGTCTACTATAGATTTTTGCTTTGTGGTTACCATGAAACTCACATATATTAGACTGTGTGTGTGTGTACACACATACAGTTCATATTAAATTGATAGCTAGTTGTTTGAATGCATTTTAAAACGCCACATTTTTACTCCCTCACATGTTTTATGTTTTTGAGGTCACATTTTACATCTTTTTATTTTGTGTATGCCTTAACTAAATATTGTAGTTATAGTTATTTTTACTACTTTTGTCTTTTATCCTTCATACTAACTTTATAATAATCCACTACTTTTACTATATATTTATCTTTACCAGTGAGATTTTTACTTACATATATTTTCTTGTTATTAATTAGTGCTCATGTTTTTTCAGCTTAAAGAAGTCCCTTTAACATTTTGTGTAAGTCTGGTTTAGTGATAGGCTTTAGAGGCAGCAGGAGAGCACAGGGCTGGGTCACACCCACTACTTTTAGTGATGGAGCAGGAGGGTGCAGGGACGAGGCACTCCCACTGGCTTTAGCTGGACAGTGGGAGAGTGCTATCACTGTGTGCACCCACTGGTGCTAGCAAGGTAGAGGGAGAGGGCAAAAATGGCCCCCACCAACACCTCTATCCCTAGAGAGAGTCCTAACAGGCCCTGCCCCTCTGATAGATGCTTTAAGATTGGCAAATGAATCTTTTTCACGTATAATTTAGGTGATTTTCAAACTGCTTCTTTTGTGGTGGGTCCCAGAGTGAGTGAGTCTATAGATGAGCCCTTTAAGAGTAGAATCTTAGTTCCCTATAGCCCTTTGGGTCTCCTGAACATAAGCCCTGTTGGTTTTCAAACCATTCATTTTGGGGGCTTGTCCCTCCAGTGCAGGTCCCAAGGGTTGGGGTGCCCGATGTGGGGCACAAACCCCTCATTTCTCAGGAAGAAGCTCCATATTTGTGAGATCCTTCCTGATTATGGGTGAGCCGCACCCAAGAGTGGGATTTTTGGTGGGATTGCATTTCTGTTTTTCCCACCCTCATCATTGTGGCCCTTTTATCCTTTGTTTTGGAGGTGCTAGTCAGGTAGTTTTCATTTTATAGAGGGAATTGTTCCATTTATAGCTGGAGATTTGGTGTGTCCGTGGGAGGAGGTGAGTTCAGGATCTCCTTATACTGCCATTTTGAACCTGATAAGTGCTTATTGATGACTATGCCAGGGTTTAAGTTACTCAACCCGAATTAAGTAAATATATTAAATAAAATTATAAATAATAAAGTTAAATACAATTTGCAAAAATATAGGATTCTCTTAAGCAAAGTCCTTATTTTATTTATATAAACTTGCAAATAGATAATAACAACTTAATTTTTTTTTTTGTATACAGAGTGTAAGCATTCTAAAAGTATTTCAGATAAAATAATCTTTCTGTTAGGCTGTAGTTGACCCAGAGCCATACTCATAGAGTTGGATGTCCTTGAATTGGGTTAGGGAGAAACAGCCAAATAGAAAAAGTCTCTTTAAAAATAGCTTTTTAGGAGTGACTCAAATTCCCACCCTGGGAAACACAACTTACCAGAATGGGTTGGCTGTGTGCTACTTAGCTGGATAAACTGGCTCATTTAGCTGGTTGACTTAAGATTTCTAGAAGTTCTGGGATCCTTTAGAAGCTCAATGACCAAAATGCTAAGAAAAATAGAATATGAGAATTGAATAAACTATGAAAATCATTTGGTCCAGTTATTTTTACAGTGTAATTTGTAGACCACCTGAATAAGGATTATATAAAGAATTTCTTAAAAATGCAGACTCCTGGGACCAACCTCAGACTACTAATCAATATTGTTGGGGATAAGGTTAGGGAATCATGATTTAAAAAGAGCACCCCAGGTTATTCATATTGCCATTAAAGTTTGGAAACCACTGTCATAAAGCATAGGCCCCACAACTAAAGTGATGTAATGTGGCACAAAGAACATATTTATATATTTATTTATTTTGCGATATGCGGGCCTCTCACTGTTGTGGCCTCTCCCGTTGCGGAGCACAGGCTCTGGACGCGCAGGCTCAGCGGCCGTGGCTCACGGGCCCAGCTGCTCCGTGGCATGTGGTATCTTCCTGGACCAGGGTACGAACCCATGTCCCCTGCATCGGCAGGCGGACTCTCAACCGCTGCACCACCAGGGAAGCCCAGAACATATTTATTGAGTGAGTTAGTGAATTAAGACAACTATCTAGAAAATAAAGAACATCAAAAATTTAAGCTTATATGTCTTTGGAGCAGACTGAGGAAAGATTTATCTTATGAGATTGACTGATGCAACTTGAATGATAATAATATTGTCATTTTCATTTTGTTCATATTGACATAGCAATAATATACTTCTTACAGATCTTTATATGTATTGCTCAAGTTAACTTCAAGTAATTATGAATTACTTCATATTCTTTGCTTCTTTGTGTATCTTTCATATTTACATGTATATTCCAAACTTAAACTTCTGTAACAAAAAACATTCTCAAGTCATATTTATACTGTTCCTTACCTCTGCACATTTCAAGAGCAACCATAGTATTTTAGAAATAGCATATGTCATAATTTTTAGTTTTTTTTAGTGTTACTTTTATACGAAGGCAGTAAGTGCCAGGGAAATGTTCAACCCTATGAGAATAGCACTATCATACCAAACTCCCTTTAGACTTAACCTATAGTTAGGTCTAGCATATATATTTTTTTAATATAAAGTATGTTGGAATAAAGACAGCACTTCTCCGAAACAAAGATGAAGAATGGCTGATAAGGTTTAGAGTTATTAAATGGGTATATTTTTGAATTAGCTCCAAAGTGACTGTTGCTCTTACTTCTAGAAAGATGGAGTAGACAAAATTTTCTCTATTTCTTTTTCTAAGTATAGCTAAAAACCCTGGATATTATATGTAAAACAAACATAATAAGACTGTGAATGTTAGAGAAGAAGACAAACTGGCTAGGGACTTAACTCTAGGGGGAAAGCCATGAAAATGACAGCAGATTTCACATTAGAAACCATGGAGGCTAAAGGAAGCAATACAGATTTTTTCAAGAGCTCAGTGCCAAATCAGAATTCTGTAGCCAGTGAAAATACCCTTCAGGAATGAACAGAGAAATCAAGACATTCACAAAGGAAGGAAGGCTAAAAAAATTTTTCACCAGCACATCTATTCTAAAAGATTGGCCAAAGGAAGTTCTCTAACAGAAAGAAAATGATAAAATAAGGAATTTTGTAGCATGGAGATGAAGGGAAAAATCAACAGAAAGAGTAAAAGCATGAGTAAATGCAATAGACTTTCTGTCTCAAGTTTTCAAAATTATGTTTTGAAAGTTGAAGTAAAAACTTTACAACGTCTGATGTGGTTCTCAATATATGCAGAGAAATAGTTACGACAATTATAAACAAAGAAGGTTTGGGATTGTAAAGGGAAGTGAGGGTTTTATACTTCATTTGACAAGTAAAACATGTATACTGTAAACTGTGATAAATAATGTATATGTAATGTAATTAATATCAAAGCAACCACTTAAACTATACAAAGAGATATACTCAAAAGCTGTTTAGATAAATCAAAATGGAATTATAAAAATATTTCCAATAACCCATGGGAAGTCATGAAAAATAAAACAGAGAAACATAATACAGAAGAAACAAACAGAAAACACAAAAATAAAATGGCAGAACTTTTAATTCCTAATACACTAGTAATTACATGAAGTGTAAATAGTCTAAACACACAAATTGAAAAGAAAAAAGAGTTTGGCAAAGTGGATTAAAAAATGCAAGTAAAAGGATTAAAAATATACCTTATGGATGAAAATTAATGCAAACACTAACAAAAAGAAAGCATGAGTGTTATATTAATATCACATCATTAATGCCGATTACACATTGGAGTAAAGAAAATTACCATGGACAGAGCAGGACATGACATAATGATAAAAGGAATCCACCCAACAATGAAACATAGCAGTGCTAAATTTGCATGCACAAAATAATAGCATCAGAATATGTGCAGCAAAAACTAATAAATGGGAAGGAGTAATACACAAATCTATAATTATAACTGGAGACTTCACTCTTTTGTCAATAATAGATGGAACAACTGAATAGAAAATCAGTAAGATATAGATGAACTCACATCAATTAACAGGATGTAGCCAACATTTATATAGTATTCCACCTGACAGCAGCAAAATACACACCTGTTTCAAGTGCTGATGGAACACGTGCCAATACAGACTATATTCTGGGCAATAAAACAAACCTCAACATATTTAAAATAATTGAAATAATGGAATGTGTTCTTGAACCACAATGTAATCAAACTAGAAATCAGTAACCATTGTTAACAGGAACATCTCCAACTATTGGAAACTAAACAGCACACTTCTAAACAATCCAAGGGTCAAAGAAAACCTAAGGGAAAAAACAAAATGAAAACAAACAGACAAAAAAAAAAAGTGACCTGAATAAAAGTGAAAATGCAACATATTAACATTTGACGGATCTAGCAAGAGTAATGCTGAAAGGGAAATTTGTAGCAAATTTGTAGCACTAAACATTTATGTTAGTAGAGAGGAAAAGTCTTAAATCAATAATAAGCTTCCCTTTCAAGAAATAAGAGCAAAATAAAAACAGAAGGAAGGCAATTATAAAGATAAGAGCAGTAATCAGTAAGTTGAAAACAGAAAAATATTAGAGAAAAGCATTAAAACAAAAACTTAGCTCTTTGATAGGTAATAAAATTGGCAAACCTCTAGCTAGACTGACAAAAAGAGGAAAAGAGAGAGAGGGAGGGAGAGAAAGCGAAATATTTGAGTGATCTCAGGAGTACGTGCTGTGGTGTGCGGGCTATCATGGAGCGTGAAGATTTAAATCCACCGTACACCAAGGGAGGCATCACTATTACTTTAACTACAAGTGGTTTTGTGTATTTATATCTATGTATGGCTTTTCTCTTGGGTTATAAGTATAAATCCTTAAGAATTCTGGTGATGCATTTTCTAGGGTATTCACTTTAATAATTTCAAACAAATGGTGAAAGGCCTAAAATAGCCAATTAATTATGTCCTTCCTTTTGGTGCCGGTCAGGATTCAGCATCATTAAAAGATTGGAGCTCCTTGTTATTTCTCTGCAATGTAGTACTTCTTAATCATTTCTTGTATCTCAGAATTTTTTTTATGATTTGTTAAAGCTACCTACAAATTTCTCATTCTTTCTCAAGCTCCCTCTCTCTCTCTCTCTCTCCCCGCATAAACATACACACACATTATACACCCACACATGCACATGTATACACATATATACACGCAGTTTTGCATCCAATTTCAGGTGCTTCAGAGCTCCCCTGAGTTGTAGGTTTAGTACTTCTGCACAGAGAACCTAGAGTTTTTATTGTTAAAAGTTATATACTCCCCACTTGCATTATTATTATTAACAGCATTCTATCTTCTCCATGACGCTATTAGCAGGACCTGAACAGCAGAGAGTCCAGTTTTCTCATCAGTGAAGAACCAAGGGTAAGCAGCCATCTGTACTGTACTTTCTTGCGTGGACATGACGGGGTGTTTTTTTTGTAGTCAGCAATCATGACTATTTCTGAGTTCACAGTTGTTTTTCAGGTTCTTATACATGATATTAGAGAACTTATTACTTTGGAAAAAAATCAGTTTCTTATGGGAAAAAAATGTCGTCAGACACATTAATGAGAATGACACATAAAGCACAGCACTTTGCTAGCATTTTACTTTCTCAGTTTTACAGATGAGAAAATGAAGGATCTGAGAAGTTTAATGACTTGACAAAAATTATCCATTTGTTTAGGGGGGCAGATCCTGGACTAGACTAGAACTCAGGTTTCTGAGGCCTAATTTAGTATTCTCTCTCCATACATTTTTCTTCTTACCTGTACGTACATGCCTAAGAATAATCATGAAGAAGTACAGTTTGTTTAAAAATCAAATTTGAATATCAATTAAGAGGTTAATAAAGGGATTCAAAATTTTTTGTTAGTTGCGTAGTAAATAAAAGATGCTGTTTGGGAAGATGGGGAAATAGAGTTATACTCTTATACTGACAGTTTTGGTACAGATGTTTCCCTTTTCACTAGAGTACTGATCTTTATGTTCCAGAATGAAGGTTGTAGGATTGATCAGATTATAATACTTGAAATTTTATTGTTTTTATTTTTCTTTTTAATTTATGTTTATTTTTTGACCATGTAAAACATTCACGATTCCAAAGTTGAAAACTGTAAATTAAATAAAGTTTAGTGGAGCCTAAAGCTTATGCCATTTTGGTGTCACTTTTCTTTTTTTCTTTTTTTTTTTTTTTTGCTGTACGCTGGCCTCTCACTGCTGCGGTCTCTCCCGTTGCGGAGCACAGGCTCCGGACGCGCAGGCCCAGCGGCCATGGCTCACGGCATGCCAGCTGCTCCGCGGCATGTGGGATCTTCCCCGACCAGGGTACGAACCCGTGTCCCCCGCATCGGCAGGCGGACTCTCAACCACTGCACCACCAGGGAAGCCCTTGGTGTCACTTTTCAAGAAGAATAATGGGACAATAATTTACTTTAAAATTTTTACAAAAATGTTTGACTGTGAGAACACATTGCTAGAATCCTTCCTAAATCCTTGAAGGGACTGGTGCAAGTAAGGGGCCCTGACGCTTAGACTTTATTAGCTTGAAGGTAAATCTATCTCAGTTTGAAACTATGAAACAAAGCATTTCAGAGGAAAATTTCTTCCTTGTTTTTCCTCTTAAACCTTCTGTAGTAACCATTTTTATTTAGTTTATCTTTCCAATGTATCCTTTACTTTTCTGTGTGTGTGTGTGTGTGTGTCTACATACATATGTATATTTATATTCTTCCTGCTTCTTTGAAGGCAGCATACTGTATATACTGCACTGTTCTTTGGTTTTCACTTAAAAACATATCCTGGAGTTCACTCTATATACTGTGTCAATTTCACACTAATTTGTTAGTATGTGGCATAGTATTCTATTTTGCGGGTTTAGGATAGTGTATTCATACAGTCCCTTTACTGATGGATGTTTGGGTTGTTCTTAATCTTGGAAATCTTTTCTCTTTTTTTAGTCTTTAACCCTTGGGAATCAGTTTTATAATATTTTGGCCAAATGTATCTTTCTAAGTAGGATTTAAGTATCAAAAAATAAAGGCATATGTAATTTTACCATATATTGCCAAATTCCCCTCTGTTTTGCATTTATAAGAAATATATGAGAGTCCTATTTCTCCATAGCTTCATTAACAGTGTATTAATAAGTTTAGATGTTTGCCTGTCTGTTAGAGAGATAGATAGTGGACCTTTTTCAGTTGAGAGCTTTTTCAGTTTGCTCTGTATCCTAGGATAGTTTAAACTTTCATTTCTCTCAATATGAGTGAGACATTTTATCTTTTTCTACATTGATGGTCATTTTAATTTATTTTGCTGGATCATTCTGTGTATATTTCTTTGTCTATTTTCCTGTCAAGCTGTTAGGTTTTCTTTTTCTTGATATTTTTGGAGCTGGTCACATATTTATTATTATCCCCTTGCCCATGATACGTTACAAATAATTTCCCCGATTAAGTCATATACTAACAATTGAAGTTTTAAATTCCAAATGATTTTAAAGTGGTTTACGGTATTTCATTCTTTATGATGACATTGTCTTTGGTCAAACAGTAAGTTATTAAAATTAAACAGTAGGTTTCCCTTTTTTAATCTACTTTGTATTTTAGTATAGTTTTAGATTTACAGATTTATTATGAACATAGTACATAAAGTTCCTTATACGTCATGTACATTTTTCCCTATTTACATCTTGCATTAATATGATATATTTGTTGCAAATAATGAACCAATATTGGTACATCATTATTAACTAAAGTCCATACTTTGTTCACATTCCCTTAGTTTTTCCCTGGTGTTCTTTTTCTGTTCCAGGATCCCATCCAGGACACCACATTGCATTTAGTTGTCCTGTCTCTTCAGGCTCCTTTTGGCTGTGACAGTGTCTCAGACTTCTCTCGTTTTCAATGACCTTCACAGTTTTGAGGCGTACTTATCAAGTATTTTGTAGAATGTCCCTCAGTTATGGCTTTCCTGATGTTTTTCTCATAATTAGACTGAGGTAGTGCATTTTGGGGAGGGAGACAATAGGAGTAAAATGCTTTTTTCATCACATTATATGAAGGGTACATTGCCTACCCACGTGACTTACCATTCTTGATGTTAACCTTGATTGCCTGGCTTGAAGTCACATTTGTCAGCTTGCTCTGCTGTGAAGTTTTTCTTTCTATTCTCCCTTTTTATACTGTAGAAGAAAGTCACTGTGTGCAGCCCACTCAAGAATTGGGGAATTATGCTCCACTTCCTTAAGGGTAAATGAATTATTCGGAATTCTTTTGTATGAGAAATAGGTCTCATTTATTTATTCATCAGTTTATTTATACATTGTCTATTTATTTATATCAGTTTGAGCTCAGAGATATTTATTTTATATTTTGTATTATAGACTCAGTACTACTTCATTTACTTTGTTGCTCAAATTGGCCTTGCTTTGATTACTAAGAGCTTTTTGATTGATCCCTGTATCCCTTTGATATAACCCTATTGATTTTGCTTTGTTTTTAGCTTTTCTTACTTTCTGGCATTACAAGATGCTCTAAGCTCATCTCGTCCTTGTACTTTTCCTGTGTCAGTCCCAGAATCAACCATTTTTCCAGGGAAATTTTCTTTTAATGTTATAGAAATATCACAAAAGAAAAATCTGTATCAATCAGGGTCCTATTAGGCATACTCAAAATAGGATAATTTGAGGAGGACTTAAAAAAAAAACTTTTACAAATATGGGGTGCCAGAAAAGCCCAGTGTGTATAGATTTAGTAACCGTGACTCTATTATCATCCATAGAACTGAAGGGAATTGGGAGGGAACAATTATTAGATCCCAGGAGAGAGTCATGTACTTGAGACATTCTTGAGAGGCTTAATGACCTTCAGTGGAAGGATACAGCCTTCCTGAATCCAGCCTCAGAAAGGAAGACATTTACACTCTTTTCCCTCCTTCCAATCATTTGTGGGAAGCCAGAAGTCAAAGGAGCTCTTTGATATCTATCAGTATAACCAGTCGCCCTCCCAAGAAAAAAAGCAGGGTAGAGATGGATAGAGAAGGGTTCTGCTGAGACAAGCCAAAGATATCCAGCAGGATATCATTGGATATATTTTCCTTTTGGAAAAAATTTAATCCTACCATTATTATGATAGAACTTCACTACTAATGATTCTATAAATACAGAGGAATTCACATAATTTAACCTTTTATTTTAAATAAAGTAGTCAACAGTGGATTTGATTGAGTACCTAAATGGCTAGCTAAATTGCTAGAAGGATGCTAAAACCATTAAATGAAACACAGAAAAATGGAGAAAATTATACCTAAAAGAACCTGTCTCAGAGTGAGTGCCATTTATGTTGGGAGGATTAATTTGAAAAGTACTTAGTGTTTAAAGAAGGAGGAATGGGAATTAAAAAGGCACACTAGAGGCATGCCTTAGTAACAATCAACATGCTGTTAACAGGTTTTGAAGGGGTGTAGATCTTGTTCACCTCAGGGATGATATTCCAAATATTTAATGATATGCTTGACATAGGCACAAACCAGCCAGAATGTATAAATGAACCAGAAGCAATAAGTATGAATATAAATTAGTATTTATAATTGATCTACGTATGTATTTAGATATGATTGCTCTAGGACTCAGACATTTGTCTCCTAGAGATCTTATTCAGTCTCATGGCATTAAATACCAATGATATGTTGTAACACTTAAATTTAAGTTTCTAGTATAGACATCAGACTTAAATATTAAGACCTTCAGACTTAAATATCCAAGCCATTTCCCCATCATATGCATTTAAATATCTAAAGACATCTCAAGATTTACATGTCTAAAATGTAATTTTTTCCTAGACAAAAAACTGCTCTTTTGAAGTCTTTCATATCTTAGCTACATACAATCTATTCTTCTAGTTGTTCAAGTTAAAAATTATCATCTTTATTGTTTATACATTACATACAATGAAATGTACCCATTTTAAGTGTACGGTTTGACAAATTTTAACAAACCACAACAATCAAGATATAGATTTCCATTACCTCAAAAAAGCTTCCTTTTTCTGTTTCACCTCTGCCCTAGGCAACCGCTGATTTGCTTTTTTAATTTTTTTCTAAAGTAGTATGTTAATGGAATCATACTATATGATGTATGTAATAATATATACTATTTTGTGTCTGGCTACTGGCTTTTTTTGTTCAGAGACTCATCCAAAATTTCAAATGATACTGATAAATTGAATCTTGTTGAATATATCTGTAGTTTTTTGGTTTCTTTTATTTTGTTTTATTGCTAAGTAGTATTCCATTGTATGGATATACCAAAATTTGTTTATCCATTCACCTGTTGATGGATATTTGAATTGTTTTCAGTTTGGGGACCATTATAAATAAAGCTGTTAGGAACGTGTGTGAGAAGTGTTCGTATAGACATATATTTTCATTTCTTTTCATGAATTTCCTAGGTGTAAAATTTCTGGATCATATGAAAAATGTATGTGTAACTTTATATGAAACTGCTAAACTATTTTAAAACGTGGTTGTATATTTTTCATTCCTACCAGTAATGCATGAGAATTCTAGTTGCTCTACATCCTCACCAGCACTTGATATTGTCAACTTTTTAACTTTAGTGATTGAATGGAGGTTATCTCATGGTTTCAGTTCTCATTTTCCTGATGAATGATAATGTTACACATCTTTTCATGGGCTTATTGGCCATTCATACATCATCTTCTGTTAACTATATGTTCTAATCTTTTCTGTATTTTTAGAAATTGGATTATCTTTCTATTGACTTGTAAGAAGCTTTTATGTATTCTGAATGCAAAACCTTTGTCAGTTGTATTTATTGCAAACATTTTCTCCCAATCTGTGACTTTCCTTTTCCTTTACTTAACACTGTTTTTAAAAATACAAAGTTTCAAAGTTCAATTTCTCATACTTTTTCTTTTATGATCCATGTTTCTTGTGCTCTATCTAAGAAATATTTATCTGCACCAAAGTAGGGGAGATTTTCTCAGATTTTCTTCACTTTTATAGTTTTAACTTTTACTTTTGGTCTAGGATTCATTTTGAGTTAACTTTTGTAGATGACTTATGGTGAGAATTAAATTTATTTACTTTTTAAATATGCATATTTAGCACTACCTATTGAAATGACTGTCTTTTCCTCATAAATTACTTTAGAACCTTTGTGGAAACTGACTGTGTATGTGTGAGTTTATTTCTAAACTCTCTATTCTGTCCCATCATATGTCTTTTTTTTTTTTTTTTTTTTTTTTTTGTGGTACGCGGGCCTCTCACTGCTGTGGCCTCTCCCGTTGCGGAGCACAGGCTCCAGACGCGCAGGCTCAGCGGCCATGGCTCACAGGCCCAGCCGCTCCGCGGCACGTGGGATCTTCCCAGACCGGGGCACGAACCTGCATCCCCTGCATCGGCAGGTGGACTCTCAACCGCTGCGCCACCAGAAAAGCCCTGTTGTTTTTAAATAACAGCAATATTAACTCATCTATACATAGTAGGCTCATCAGTTTACAGAGCAGGGAGTTTCCCGCCTTAGTCACCAGTTGCTTAGGTCTCTTTAGCCTATTCCAGGAAAACAACAGTTTAAACAAAACTTTGCATGACAAGAACTGAAGCTCTTTATTGATCATTTTATTAGATAATTTATCATTTCATTATACTATAAAATACAATACTTGCCTTTTTTGTGCCATAGGTTTTCTTTTAAATATTGATTATCCCAGATGTTTTTAATTAATTGCTTTGGTATTTTAAAAATAATGGTCATGGTAATTGAAGACTGAAGACAACTCAGCATTTAAATAATCAAATGACTTTTCCTTTTTTTCTTCAGTATTTTGGTAGTGAAATATTTTAATGGTAATGAAAGATTCTTAATCTTTTTTGGATCTGATTAAAGCTTTGGAACCTCTTCCTAAAAAAAAAGTAATTACACACACATGTACATGATAATGGTAATTTCAGTGTTTTTTCAGTAATGAAGTATTTTACACTATTGGGTAAACTTTTCATACCATACATGGTCCCAGAATAACTGTAGTAATTTTGCTTTCTTTGTCGGATGTGTATAGGCATACTTAACAGAATACCTATTATACCTATTTTACTTTACATTTCCATTCTCATGTTTTCCTTCATTATTCTTTTTTCTCTTTCTTTTTTGTTTTCTTCTTAATCCAGGTCCACAAATGTGTATTATTTAAAGTTATTGTAAAGGGATTTAGGGAAATTTACTTTGAAGTCTCCTTTTTTTTTCTTTCATTTATTTTTTATTGTTTTCTTCCTTTTTTTTTCTTGTTCTTTTCTTCTGTCTTCTCCCACCCTCCAATTTAATTATTACACATACACATGCATATTCACATGAGTGATCATACTGAGGGTCTTGTTTGTTTGCGTGTCTGTTTTTGCAGGGGATCTTTTCTTTAATCCTGGGCAGGATTTGCTAACTCTCTGTTGATTGCTTCACAGTCTGCAAAGCGATACAATTTGTTCCTGAGGCGGCGTCTTATGGTAACCAGTGCTGAATGATGCTGCTTATGCTTTGGATGCATTGCTAGTGCTGCAGTGCTAGCCCAAGCCATTTTTGTTGCAATGAATACTATTGATTTGGGGGACTTTGTCACTGATTCCTATTCCCCAGGCAACTGGGGTTTTAGAATGGTGATTCTTAATCTTTTTTGGGTCTGATTCAAGCTTTGGAAACTTTTCCTAAAAAAATGTAATTGCATACACACATAAATACACACACACGCACATACACATATACACACATGCAGTTTACATAGTTTCAGAAGTTTACGAATCCCCAGCAAGAATCCAGGTTTATAAACCTCAGAAAAACGACCTCATTCAATAGCCACCCAGATATTTGCCTCACTATAAACAGGCATTTCCAAGAACAAATCAAACACAAATACAAATCTAAATACAAACCTCATACACACTGCAAAAAATGATCTTAATGTCATGTCCTGAGCAAAACAAAAGTGATGTGTTTTAATAGTGTTCAATTATATGTAACAGAATTATCAGGTTTTTCTGCCCCAGTTGGCTTCAAGCAGTTTTTGTTAACAGTCCTAAGATATGTACCTCATGGTGATTTACAAGGCTACCAGTGATTTCTCTGTATTTAAAAATTTTTTTACAGTTTATAGTTAGGATATGACATAATAATAGATATTTGGGTTTTTCTACGTAGCCAAAGGCTACCTTGGCTACCTTTCAGGAGAAGGGAATTACATACACCTATTTTGACTGAACATTCAGGAAATAATTAGATTCACTATTCTAGTTACTTTGTTTATTCCTTAATAGACAAGAACTCTTGAGTGTGATTTTTGTTGATTTCTATGTGCACATCTTCTATCACCAGAACTCTCTGTGGACCTAAATTTAGCTTGTTCAAACAATATGACAGCTTATAAATATATGGTGTTTAAAAAAAAACCTCTATCATACAGAATATGACCGTCCCAGATTTAGAGCAAAAAGATTATTGTTTTTTCCCTCTAATTTTTTGCTTTGATTATATTTAATCTAATTAGTATCTTTTTTCCTTCCTCAGTTGGCTCCACAAATTTTGGTGAATTTCATAAGATATGCTAATACTGTGATGATTTACAAGAGCTCAAATAATTTTTTTGTTTTGTTCACCTTTTTTTAATGATTTATAATCAAGATATAACATGATAACCGTTTGAATTTTTTCAGGGTTTTCTTTTTGTTTTACTTTCTTTTAGGAAAAGAGAGATGATTATGTATCCTTTGACTGGGGTGTAGAGAACTCAGACATAACATTTGAATTACTGTATTTTGATATGTAATCTCTAGACTCCCTGAATATTTTGTGTTTCTTCATTCTTTTTTCCACTCATTTCCTCCTGTGCACTGGGAGCTAGTTCTTTCTGAGACACATCAGTTATGCATTCATATAGATAAAATACAGTTATTCTGTTCACAGACCACAGATCAACCATGAGATTTTTGTCTTATTCTTACTTGACTGATCTACAACCAAGCCTTTTTATGGGTGATCTGCCTGGCCTGACTTGAATGAAAAACAGCATAGAGTACCATAAAAGAAACTCATAAACTAATATAAATACCAGTTATGAAAATTAAAAACCCAGTTCCCCAATCACAGGTTAGCTAAAGCAGTTGGAAAGTTGCCTATGTTATAAATTTGCATCACAGGGTTAGAGAGATCACTGACATGCACTGCATCATCTATTTACATCATTCTAGGTATTATATGTCGCCTATTCCAAATATTAACTATTACATATTATATATAAACTATAAAGAAGACCAAATCAGTCAAACATGAAATCTCTTCTTTCTGAAGCTCTCTAGTGTTTTTGCAGTTTTGAAAGGGGAGGAATTAATGAACTACACATGTGAAAGCTGAATTTGTAAGTTTGACGATTATACTGAGAGAATTGATAACACAAATTTAAACAGCGGATTGCATTTAGCTCACTTAGGAAGTTGATGTTGAAAGGAGATTTGCATGAGAGTTTACTTGTAGTGAAGCCAGCTGGCACGCTAACTTGCTTTCTAATTTTTAACTGCATGTTGATTTCATTTTAGCCCTTTAAAAGTTGAATTAGAAAGTAGCAACTTTATGAAAACATACATATAAGCATTAATCATAAGTTTATGTTCTTGCAGTGAGATTCATTAATTGGTCTATAATTAATTATACCCCCAAAGTAGTGAGTGACCATGAATTATTTGTTGGACTAATTGGTACGTTGTTTAATGAAGATAACAAGTCTCTCTGAATATGCATTTTGGGATCAATGTATACATGTATTCATTTTGTGTTTTGGTATAATTGTAGCATTTTTATTGTGTGTGCATGTAGTAAATATGCTTAGCTTCATCTTGAGTCTTTGTTGTTTAATATGTAACTTTATGGCATTTCACTTTCTAAAATAAGCATGATCTTCTGTTGATGAAAACTCTGGTTGTCTTCATCTGTC
Source organism: Pseudorca crassidens (assembly GCF_039906515.1). NCBI lineage: Eukaryota > Metazoa > Chordata > Mammalia > Artiodactyla > Delphinidae > Pseudorca > Pseudorca crassidens. Next base: position 34,427,503 of record NC_090304.1, on the reverse strand, counting down.
ATTTCAGGACTGAAAAAAATTATATGCTGACCAAATTTTAGCTAACCCCTTTCATGTTTTTGCCATGTGAAAGTAAAACTATAATTTAAAGTTGTGTCATTCATGTCTCCTGCAGTTTAAAAAAGATGAACAAAGCAAAGATTCTATCTTCTTCAGAGATGGGATTAGGCAAATTGATTTTGTGCTTTCCTATGTTGATGACTTAAAGAAAGAAGCTGAACTGAAGGCAGTAAGTACTTATGTAAGAGAGATGGGAATAATAATAAGAAGCACGTTCTATACTTTGACAGGGATGTTTCCTCTGAATTATGTTGTAAAAGTTAGCAGCCCCAGAGTGTTACTGGAAACTGAGTGAAAAGACTACAAAATACGCAGCCTAAGAATGGATGTGTAAAGTCAATTTTATTTTTTGGATATTTTGGACAGTGACTTCTTTTTCTTCTCCCAAGTGACTGATATATTTTTTATATAGCTCACCTTTGATATTAAATGTGACCTCCAGAATTTGAGGTGTATATCTGAATATAATATTTATCTTTTGTGTTTAATTTCATTTTGACTTTCATTAATCCATTTTATCTGAGTAGCCTTGACATTATATTCTTTCTGACCTTATCACTTTCTGAACTTACATTATTTATTCATTTTTTTTACTTGTTTACTGTCTCTAACACCATAAATTAAGTTCACAAAACCAAGGACTTTGTCTTGTTCATTACGGTATACTCAAATGCTTAGAACAGCAGTTAGAGCATAATGGATGCTTAATAAATATTAGATATTTGAAATAATGAATTAATATATTAATTCATATGGGTAAGCATATAAACACACATTTGCTAACATACTTACAATAGGAAATAAATGTCACATAAAGTAAAAAACTGTAGCTATTATCCCCATAAGGCCCTGTACATAGCCATTTCTGTCCATTTCTTCCACCCTTTGCCTGGAAACTCTTCCACCAGGCCTCTAAAATTCATTCATTATCACCATATTCAGCTCTTCTCTGAATGTCCCCTTCAAGCCTAGCTCCTCGTGTGGGTTTGGTGCCTTCCACAGCAGTCCTCTCAAGCAGTGGTGGTTTTTCCCTTACGCTTTTTCTGGAAATGGATGAATGCCTGCTCTCCTTTTATCGTATTGTTGATTACAGTCTATCCTCCCTCGCTCAGCCTGGAAGCTCCTGAGTTTTAAATCTCATCGGAGTTATCGCTACCCTGCATTGTTGCTGTCTTTAATCTGTCCCTGGCCTTCTGTTCTATTTCTCAACAATTTTAGCTCCTGGATCACCATCACTCTCTCCACAAATACTCCCTTTTTAAGTATTGATTATCTCAATGGTTATCTAGATGATTATTTTGGCATCCTAGCCTCTCTGTTCCTTGAACTCCCTTTTGCAAGTATCTTAGTCTCTAACTCAGCCATTCACTCCCCTAGAACTTGTCATTACTAATAACTACAACTCTTTATAATCTCATTCAAAGTATCCAACTGTCTGACCAATCCCTCGAATATGTCTGACCAATACTCTTCTTCCTTCAGCTGCACCAGGACCAGATAAAATGCAATTATCTTAACTCCTTTTTACTGCTGCTCCTTATCTTTATGCTCTTCTTTATGCTTATTCAGTTTAAATCTCGTATCACATTATACTCTACTGCATGTGCCATCAAATCCCTTGCCCATCTCTCAGTTGTACTTAACTTTGGAAAACAATTTTAGTTAAACCCAACTTTCCACCTGCTAATGCTAGAACCATGCAGAAAGACAGACATACCATTCACTTACTGGTTTTATCTCATATTTGTGCCGATAGACCTCAACTCAGTCCTCAGTGCTATCTGGCAGTCATACTTCCTTAATTTATTCAGTTTCCCACTCTCCTGGGTGACTGTTTTATAACTTTTTCTCTCTCACACCTTCTATGTATCCTCCCCATTTTCAAGCTTAGCTGACCACTTTTCTAATTCACTGAGAAAACTGAAGCAAGTAGAAGAGAAATTCTTAATTTTCATTACCACATTTGTCCATCTACCAGCATCTTCCACCTGTATAATCTACCTTTCTTCCTTTTACCATAGATGTACTATTTATCCTTCTATCTAAAGCCAACACATTTGCTTGTGTTCTGGATCCCTTTCTTCTTGCCTACCGTTTAGGAGTCAACAAGACTACCCCCAGGTTTGCTGACTCACTAAAAGGACTCACAGGACACAGCATGTAGCCATACTCAATGGCTATGTTTTATTGCAATGAAATAATAAAAGCAAAATCAGCAAAAGGAAAAGATGCATGGGGCAAAGTCCAGAGAAAACTAGGAGCAAGCTTATAAGAGTTCTCTCCCAGTGAAGTCACACAGGATGCAGTTAATTCCTCCAGTAACAATGTATGACACCACATTGGAGGTACTGTTTACTAAGGAAGCTCATTAAAGACTCAGTGCTGTACGATATTATTGGGGGCTGGTCCTTGTAACCTTCTGCCTATGTCATACCAACATTCCGTAGTCCCGGAAGAAAGCAGATGTTCAGCATGAACTACATAGTTTGTACCAACAGTTGGGGTAAAGTGAGCCACTCTTAGTAGTTCTGGGAATGGTGGGAACCCTCACAAAAACCAAGTTCCCAGACACCGGAACCAACCTTGCAGGCAGACCTTTCTAAGGATAGCAGTTTCAAGCCTGTTATATTACCTCTTTTCTGTATACCTACTTAGGGATATTGCTTTTACGATTCTTTCCTCTCTCTTAAAATTGCATTTTGTTTTGTTCTTTACCGGATCATTTCTTTCAACAAATAAATATGCTGCTAATTCTTCCGTATTAAAAACAAATTAAAAAGCAAGCACAAAGACCTCCTCTTAATCTCAATTTCCCTGCCAGCTAATGTCGACTTCTCAATTTCCTTTTTGCCCAGTTTTCTCTTAAACCGATTCCTATCAGGCCTTAACGTCACCCACTCTGCTCATCTTCAGATAAATGAATCCAGCGATCAAGTCTCAACCCTCATCTTGCTTGACCTGTTAGCAGCATTTGCCACTGATTACCATTCCCTTCTCTACAGTTTATGTTCTTCACTCAGCTTCCAGGTCTCCACATTCTCTTAGTTTTCTTCTTATTTCACTAGCCGCTCCTTCTCAATCTTTTCTTCTCCCTGATTTCTTGTTATTGTAGTGCCTCAGGTTCAGTCCTTAATCCTCTTCTTTTCTCAGCCTACATTGATTTCTTTGATGATGCTTCCTGTCTCACAGTTTTAAAATTTAAAACCATGTTTGTGCTAATTCCAACGTTTACCTTTCCAGTTTGTACTTCTTTCCCCTGTGACTATTCTGCATCTCTACTTGGAAGTCTTACAGAATCTCAGACTCAGCAGGTCTAAAATGAACTCCTGGACTTCCCCTGAAAGCTGATTCATCTACAAGTCTTCCCCAACTACAATTATTTATCATACATTTCAGTAGTTGCAAAGAATATAATCTGTAATGTTTTGTAGATGGTCCAGTTTTTAGCATATATCTCTAGAAGGTAAATACCATGGAAATTTGACACTCACCATCATTTATTTTAAAAAATGAGTTATATGAGGAAACTCTTTTTTAACACTTTGAATTTTACATCATTTATTTTTCTCCACCTAAAATTTTCCTTCCACTCTGTCCGCATAATTTTTTCCTAATTTAAGTGTTTTATCTTTGGGAGTCTTTTATTGTTTGTTCAGTCTTAAGTTTGCTACAACAAATGTGTATATACCTTGAAATGTTTTTATTTCCTTTCACCAGAACAGTCTAAGCCTTAAACTTCTTCTTTTGTTTTGAGGTGTTTTTTGTTTTTTACAACTGTACAAGTGTATAATTGATAAAACATCATGAATATACTACAATATTTGACAAGTAGTTATCAAACATCAAAAGTAAAGTCATTCTAAATGCGTCAAATAATGAAATGAACACAGGGGCTTTAAACAATATTTTCCACATCTTACTCCTCCGCCATCTAGTGGGAAGCAGACACATAGCACAGGGAGATCAGCTCGGTGCTTTGTGACCACCTAGAGGGGTGGGATAGGGAGGGTGGGAGGGAGACGCAAGAGGAAGGAGATATGGGGATAGATATATATGTATAGCTGATTCACTTTGTTATAAAGCAGAAACTAACACACCATTGTAAAGCAATTATAGTCCAATAAAGATGTTAAAAAAAAACCCAGAAAACAGTATTTTCCTTATTTGTAGATGAATGAGAATTATTCCTAGAATGAGATGGTTCAGCTTCAAGTATATTCTATTTTTATATATGTTTGTATAAATTAAGCTTGTTCAGTTAAGTAAGTAGGTTGGAATAGAAAAGGTACTGTTTTAGCAGTTTGAATCTTTTTTGAGCTCCTGAATTATAGCCCCAAATTACAAAGTGATTTATCATAAAAGTAATGTTTAATGGTCTGTCACCTAATAATCCTCTTAGCTCAGCCTTCAGTTTTACTGAACTCAGAGAATTGGTGTCCACATGACTTGCAAAAGCATTTGTTACTACAGTGAGAAGATTCACTTTTTTTTAATACTGATAACAATATTTTGAATGTCCCTCTCTGCCCCTTGTTGTTTTGTTTTGTTTTTGCCTTCCTGGATGTTCACAGCCTGCCTTTTCTTTGGTAACCTAGGAGAAGGGCAATTGTGAAAGGGTATCAGAGAGAGGAGAATTATTCATAGACATATTCTCACATGTAGTAAACTTTGTAAATGGAGAAAAAGAACCCATTAAAATTATATTTTATTCCTTGTAAAGTTTGAAGATCTCTCAAGGTGGACATATCCATTTGAAGATGTGTCCTGTAACATCCTAGTGAAACCTTTTAAAATTTCAGTTACATTTTTCACACTTAAATCATAATTTTTTACATTTAAGTCACATTTACAGTTTTTCACACGTAAGTCACATTTACACTTTTTCACACTTACGTAAGATTTAAATCATACTTGAATCACTGTTACAATTTTTTCACACTTAAATCATAAAGCCAAAAGATTCTTTGACAATCATTGTTTTAAAGCCCACAGTAATGATTATTTGCATTTAATTGAATTAAATTTAATTTTACTTTTTCTAAGTGAAATTATTCTTCATGATTAAAAAGTCATGATGATATTTTGGCTTAAAATTGCATTAAATATGTCGTTTATTTGAAGAATACTGATATCTTTGTAGTACTGAATCTTCCCAACTAGGAGTATAATATGTCTCTCTGTTTATCAAATTTTTTATGTTAATTAGTAAAGTTTTCTGCATTTTTTTCAGATAGAGGTCCTGCATATTTCCTGGAGATTATTCCTAGATATATTGGGTTTTTATAGTTATACTGTGATTTATAATATTGGTGAAAAGCAGGCCATGGCACTCAGATGGGGGTAATACATAGAGTACTTTTTTATACAACCAAGGGACCATCTGGAGGCAGTCATTGTGTAACAAGTCTGTTTATCACTGGGCAAATAAAAGGGTTTTACATAATACTACTAATTTGTTTTTCCATAGGAAAGAAGAAAAGAGTTTGAACAAAATCTCAGAAAAACAGGTCTTGAGTTGGAAATTGAAGATAAAATGGTAAATGTAATTGTTAATCTATATCAGAGTCTTAGTTTTTTAAGTTTTGTTTTCTTCTCCTCTGACCTTTGACTGGCTAGACTTTGTGTTTGGGAGTAAAACAATAGCTTTTTTGGCTACTGACATGTAACTGAGGATGGTAGGGCCTGTGGTCTTCCAGGTAAATAAGTAGGTCAGTGCTCTGAATTTGAGATGATAAGGGATGAGTGGAACACTTTAAAAATAGGCATAAATAGTTCTAGTCAGGATCCAGAGAAAGTAAAGACATGGTTTTTGTTTCACATCTGTGTCATTTTGAAGGCAGCCTATAATCTAGCACCCTAACTAGTTAACCTGGCTCTCTTGCAACACAACCTTCTAGTTAAGCCAAGACACTTTTTGTGCTCATGAATATGCCAAGTTTTTTTTTTTTAACCTCCTACCATTTACTGGTTTTCTAGAATTTCCTTCAAAATTACTTTTAAAGACCTATTTCAGATCCCACCCTGTCCATGAAACTCTAATACTCTCTACTTCTAAATTAATAGTCTCTACTTCTTATTCATCCCTGTATTTTACTGAACTAGTAAATATGAATTATACCACATATTCTACGTGTAACTTATTCTCCTGTGTGTTGAACCCTTATTACCTAAAGTTCCTCCTTTAGGTGTAGGTGATACATCAAAACTGGGTAAGAAGAGGGAGTATATCTTATACTTTGTATGTATTTCTCATATACCCTAAACACACTTCTAAGCTTATAGCTAGTTGCTAAAAACTTAAGAGATTTCCCAGAACCACATGTGTTTCTATGGACTTCAGACTAGTGTACATTGACCCTGAAATATATTTTTTAAAATATTCTTTGTCTCTGTCTGTCTCTATGTCTCTCTCTCTGTCACACACACACACACACACACACACACACACACACACGTAGTATACACATATATACATATATATGTAAGTATAATATGTATAACTGTTATGAGCATTTGCAAAGTTTTGCTGAAATTTTTCAATAAATTGAAAATACTTGATGTCTTTAATTTGTTTGAGATTTTGTAAAATTTTCTTTCTTTAATCAACTCAGTAATCTTTCTGTTATTTTGCCTCCATCTTATACAGAACTCTGAAGATGGGAAAACTTATTTTGTCAAGATCCATGCCCCTTGGGAGGTATTAGTTACTTACGCTGAAGTGTTGGGAATCAAAATGCCTATTAAGGAGAGTGATATTCCTCGAGCTGACAAAATCCCTTTTAGCTGTATGCTTGGGCCTCTGAAGCTCCCAAGGAATGTGAAGCATCCTCATGCTGAATATTTCACTGCCCAATTCACCAGACATCGGCAGGAGCTCTTCCTCATTGAAGATGAGTCAAGCTTCTTTCCATCCTCATCAAGAAACAGAATTGTAGGTAGAGAAGACCTTTGGGCACATCCCTTGGTGTAAGGGATGTGTGCCTGTATGTGCTTTTATATGTGTGCATGTGTGATACTATGTCCACAAGATGTTTCTGTTTAAATTTTGATAAGTGTTCGGTGGTATTGGGCAGGTTTGAAAGGCTACTTGGACCGCTTAACGCTGTTAACCTCCCTACTTCTCCAGCTGTCGTTTAAAAATGAGTGGTTGACAGTGTGGACACAGCAAAGAGAGGCCTCTTGCAATATTGGGGAAATCACTTAATTGAGAGCCAGAGGACTTTTGTTTTGTAAGATTTTTGTAAAATGGTTTTATAAACTTATAGTTAGGTTTTATAAATTCAGTGCATAGCAGAAAGAATATTGGTCATTCCAACTGGAAATGGAATGTTTTAATTTCTTTATATATGGTGTTGACTGAAAAAAATACACAACCTGAAAGTTGAGAATTATGTTTTATTCAAGGACATTACTGCGAACTCTGAGGAACTGTTATAACAGGTAAGGGAGGAGCCAGGGTACATAGGACTTGTTGCTGGAAAAAATACATGTAGTGGGACATTAAAAGATTACTGCTAATCACAAAAACCAGATATCTCAAGTTAATGATTTTAGTGCTTTTCTATGCATGGGAAGATGCAAGAGTCTGGGCTCATTGAAATTATTCCTTTGATATGCCTCTTAACTATGTAGGACGTGTATCCTGTTTTTCTCCATCCTGAATTCCCTGTTGTGGGGAGGCTACAGTGGCTGACGGCTTGGTGGCAGGCAATATTCCTTGTTTACTGACATGGCAGGTGCCATCTTACTTTGTTCACAATAGATAGCATTTGAGAAACATCAGAACTTTTTCCTTCCATTTAAAACTGTTTTCAGTCTTTCTTTTTTTTAATTTTTGTTTTAATTTTTGTTTTCAGTCTTTTGAATAATAATATTTCCTCTCCATTTGTAGTCCTAGGGTCTTGAAACTTCCCATTGACAAGGAAAAAAAAATGTGTATGTGTTACACTATCACCCTTTACAAAATTATGTACTAATTTAGAGTCCTATTAACAACATAGGAGAATGCTGTTTTCCACATATCTTTCTCAACACTCAAAAGTACCAATCTTTCTTTTTCTTTCTTTTTAAACTGTAGCATAACATAAATAGAGATAGGCACACAAGTGTGCACTGCTCTTTGAATTCAATCACAAAATGAACACAGCTATGTAACCACCACCCAGATCAAAAGAGAAAACTTTCCTAGCCGTCCAGAAGCCCTAGTGCCTCCTTCCGGTCACTATTCCTGTCCCTCTCAGCAGAGGTAGAGTTTCACTTTTAACAGCAGAGATTAGCATAATCTGTTTTTAAACTTTATAAAAAATGGAGTCATACGGTATGTATTCTTTTGAGTCTGGCTTCTTTGGCTCAACATTTATTTGGTTGATTAAATTAGCTATGGTTGGTTAATTTTATTCATTAATTTTCATTACTTTCTATGGAAACTTATTTGTGTATGTATCATTATGGTTTAATTTGCAATATCAAATGAGATTTATCTCCTTGTTTATGTTTATTGGGCATTTAGATATGTACTTTTTTCTTTTTTTTTTTTTTTTTTTTTTGCGGTACGCGGGCCTCTCCCGTTGTGGAGCACAGGCTCCGGATGCGCAGGCTCAGTGGCCATGGCTGACGGGCCCAGCCGCTCCGCGGCATGTGGGATCTTCTCGGACCGGGGCACGAACCCATGTACCCTGCATTGGCAGGCGGACTCTCAACCACTGCACCACCAGGGAAGCCCTAGATATGCACTTTTGTTAAGTCCCTGCTAATGTCTCTTGATTTTGTTTTTCAGTTAGGTCTTCCCTTGTTGATTTGTAGGAACAGTTTATATGTTCTTTATTTGAACCCTTTATTCATTATATATTTTACTGATATTTTCTTACTTTGTGCTTCCTTTTTCATCCTTTTTATGGTTTCTTTTCATAAACAGATGTTTTTAATTTTAATGCACACTTGACTCTTGAACAACATGGGTTTGAAATGCAAGCGTCCACTTATGCATGGATTTTTTTCAATAGTAAATACTACACTACTGCATGATCCATGGTTGGTTGAATTCTTAGATATGGAACCGCAGATATGGAGGGACCTTGTGTACAGAAGGCAAACTATATATTATATTCACATTTTTGGCTGCCCAAAGGGTCAGTGCCCCTACCCCAATGTTGTTCAAGGGTCAACTGTAGTCTACTTTCTCGAGCCTTTACTTTATGAATAAAGCTGTTAACCTTTAACTACCACCAAGATCATGAAGTTATTTCCTGTATTCTAGAAGTTGTATTATTTTACTCTTCACATTGAGAACTACTGTCCACTTGGAATTAATTTTTCTTCATGGTGCAAAATAGAGGCCTTTTCTCCCCCATATACATATTTTCTCCCCTGTATAGTCATTTGACTTACACCAATTATTGAAAACATTCAACTTTTCATATTGTTTTACAGTTCCCTCTTTGTCATAACTCATGTGTCTAGATATTCATAGATCTACTTCTGGGTTTTATTCTGCTGCTTTGACCTATGTCTGTTTTTGTATCCATACTGACAATGTTGAACTTTGAGTGAGTTCTGTTCCCAGAAAATCGGGACAATTTAAAAAAATCTCCCACTCTTCTTGTTCTGTAAAACTGCTTACTGCAAAGAACCACCCTTCCCTATATGACTTAAAGAATATTCATAGATAACCCCCCCGTTTGACTTGACAGCACTGTTTGCCACATAATTTATTCTAAATTCATCTGCTAATTGAAGTGTTCATCAGTATTAGTTGTCTCTATCCCAATTAATAATAATAAAAATAAAAACTTCTCATATATCTATGTGGAGCAGGTAGTTACAGCTTGGAACCAGGTGCCTAGACTACACTCCCATAGAGCCAAGGAAACAGGGATGTTATCTTTCTTGATGTTTACATTTAAAAGAGATGGTTCCTGGAAAACTTAAGAAAAACACTCGAGTTATGAAACTGGCAAGAGGCTTATTTAGCTTTTAAAAATATTTACATACATCTCAAAGAGAAGAGAAAAAGAATTTATAATTACAAGTTCTCTAAAGGAAATGCTCTAAGATTTGGCACCAGGGAAATTTCAGTTCTTTCCTTCCTTCCTCCGTCCCTCCATCTTTCTTTACTCTCTTTCTTCTTTCTCTGTCTTTCTCCCTTCCTTCCTTCTTTCCTTCCTCCCTCCCTCCCTCCCTCTCTCTCTCTCTCTCCCTTTCTTTCTCTCTCTCTCTCTCTTTCTTTCTTTCTTTCTTATTGATACATTTTAACATATACCAAACTCATGTATCCAAATTTGTATTCGTCTTAAAGTAATCATATTTGCAAGTATATACTTAATCCAGTGACCCTGCAAATGTGCAAAATAATTTTGAGATTCCTTAAAATACTCTTACTGTTAATAATAGCAAACACTTAAATAGAACTTACTATGTACTAGGCATTTTTTTTTTTTGTACAACATAGTGATTCAACAATTTTGCAGATTATGCTCCATTTAAAGTTATAAAATACTGGCTATATTCCCTGTGCTGTACAATATATCCATGTATCCTATTTATTTTGTTCATAGTAGTTTGTACCTCTTATTCCCTATCCCTATCTCACCCCTCCCTCCATCCCTCTCCGCACTGGTAACCACTAGTTTGTTCTCTATCTTTGTGAATATGTTTCTGTTTTGTTATGTTCATTCATTTATTTTATTTTTTAGTTTATACATATCACATTCTACTGTAAGTGATAACTTACAGTATTTGTCTTTCTCTGACTTATTTCACTGAGAATAATACCCCCCAGGTCCATCCATGTTGTTGTGAATGGCAAAATTGACTTCTTTTTTTGTGGCTGAGTAGTATTTTAGATCTATATTTACCCTTACAATTTCTTCCTTTCATTATTACTTTATAGTGATAAACATTAGACACATTCCCATTCTTTGTTTCATAAATGGTTAGCTGAACTATGTATCCTCATTGATCCCTGGAAACAAAGGACTGTTAGGTAAATTAACCAAAATTCAGTTGAACTTACTTCCCCAAAAGACCCTAAACTTTGCTGCACCCTCAACCTTAGCCAATGTTGGCATGTAGACTAGCCCTTCCTTAACACAAAGAAAGACACTTCCTGAACTTGGCTTACTTCTCCCTATAAAAGAAGTCATTTTATGCAACAGTTCCCCTCATCCTCTTGCAGTAATCATTAAAATCTTTCCTAAGTTTGGATTTGTTTTTGTTTGACAACACCATGCTGTATTTATTACCATAGCTTTATAATAAGTCTTAATATTTGGAAGAGTAAAATTTTCCACTTTGTTAGCTCCCCAGTACAGAGTTATTTTTGGAGAATCGTTTTGGTGAATCTTTCCTAGGGAAATAATCCAAAGTATGTAAAATAGTTAATATTTATCACATTATTTATAAAAATCAAAACGATTTTGCATAAAGTATCATTTATTTACCAAGACATAATATTAAACTGCCCTTAAAATGAATAACCAGATTAAATAATGATGATTATCTAATGTTTGTCAAGGGTGAAAAACATTGCAATAAACAATTCCTTAAACAATAAAATATTTAAAAGGGGAGGCGAAGAGAAGTATATCTAAAACAGTGCTAAGAAGAAGGACCTTCAAGATGGTGGAGGAGTAAGATGTGGAGATCACCTTCCTCCCCACAAATACATCAAACACATCTACATGTGGAACAGCTCCTACAGAACACCTACTGAACACTGGCAGAAGACCTCAGACTTCCCAAAAGGCACGAAACTCTCCATGTACCTGACCATGTGGCTGACAGGGTCTTGGTACTCTGGCCGGGTGTCAGGCCTGAGACTCTGGGATGGGAGAGCCGAGTGCAGGACATTGGACCACCAGAGACCTCATAATATCAATTGGCGAGAGATGTCCCAGAGATCTCTGTTTCAACGCTAAGACCTAGCTCCACTCAATGACCAGCAAGCTCCAGTGCTGGACACCCCACACCAAACAATGAGCAAGACAGGAACACAACCCCACCCATAAGCAGAGAGGCTGCCTAAGATAATAATAAGTTCACAGACACCCCAAAACACCACTGGACGCAGTCCTGCCCACCAGAAAGACAAGATCCAGCCTCATCCACCAGAACACATGCACCAGTCCCCTCCGGGCAGACACCAAAAATAATGGGAACTACAAACCTGCAGCCTGCAAAAAGGATACCCCAAACACAGTAAGTTAAGCAAAATCAGAAGACAGAGAAGCACACAGCAGATGAAGGAGCAAGATAAGAACCTATCAAACCAAACAAATGAAGAGGAAGTAGGCAGTCTACCTGAAGAAGAATTCAGAGTAATGATAGTAAAGATGATCCAAAATCTTGGAAATAGAATGGAGAAAATACAAGAAATGTTTGACAAGGACCTAGAAGAACTGGAGAACAAACAAACAATGATGAACAACACAATAAATGAAATAAAAATTTCTCTAGAAGGGGGGCTTCCCTGGTGGCACAGTGGTTAAGAATCCGCCTGCCAATGCAGGGGACACGAGTTCGAGCCCTGGTCCGGGAAGATCCCACATGCCACGGAGCAACTAAGCCAGTGCGCCACAACTACTGAGCCTGTGCTCTAGAGCCCGCGAGCCACAACTACTGAGCCCGTGTGATGCAACTACTGAAGCCCATGCATCTGGAGCCCATGCTCCACAACAAGAGAAGCCACCATAATGAAAAACCCACGCACCACAACGAAGAGTAGTCCCCACTCACTGCAACTAGAGAAAACGTGTGCACAGCAACAAAGACCCAATGCAGCCAAAAAAAAAAAAAAATTCTCTAGAAGGAATCAATAGCAGAATAACTGAGGCAGAAGAATGGATAAGTGACCTGGAAGATAAAATAGTGGAAATAGCTACTGCAGAGCAGAATAAACAAACAGAATGAAAAGAATTGAGGAGAGTCTCAGAAACCTCTGGGACAACATTAAACACAACAACATTCGAATTATAGGGGTCCCAGAAGAAGAAGACAAAAAGAAAGGGACTGAGAAAATATTTGAAGAGATTATAGTTGAAAACTTCCCTAATATGGGAAAGGAAATACTCAGTCAACTCCAGGAAGCGCAGAGAGTCCCATACAGGATAAAGCCAAGGAGAAACACACCAAGACACATATTAATCAAACTATCAAAAATTAAATACAAAGGAAAAATATTAAAAGCAGCAAGGGAAAAGCAACAAATAACACACAAGGGAATCCCCATAAGGTTAACAGCTGATCTTTCAGCAGAGACTCTGCAAGCAAGAAGCGAGTGGCAGGACATATTTAAAGTGATGAAAGGGAAAAAACTACAACCAAGATTCATCTACCCAGCAAGTATCTCATTCAGATTCAAAGGAGAAATTAAAACCTTTACAGACAAGCAAAAGCTAAGAGAATTCAACACCACCAAACCAACTTTACAACAAATGCTAAAGGAAATTCTCTAGGCAGGAGACACAGGACAAGGAAAAGACCTACAATAACAAACCCAAAACAATTAAGAAAATGGTAATTAATAGGAACATGCATATTGATAATTATCTTAAATGTAAATGGATTAAATGCTCCAGCCAAAAGACATAGACTGGCTGAATGGATATAAAAACAAGACCCGTATATATGCTGTCTACAAGAGACTCACTTCAGACCTAGGGACACAGAGACTGAAATTGAGGGGATGGAAAAAGTTATTCCATGACAAATGGAAATCATAAGAAAGCTGTAGTAGCAATTCTCATATCAGACATAATTGACTTTAAAATAAAGACTATTACAAGAGACAAAGAAGGACACTACATAATGATCAAAGGATCAATCCAAGAAGAAAATATAACAATTGTAAATATTTATGCACCCAAATAGGAGCACCTCAATACATAAGGCAAGTGCTAACAGCCATAAAAGGGGAACTCGACAGTAACACAATCATAGTAGGGGACTTTAACACCCCACTTTCACCAATGGACAGATCATCCAAAATGAAAATAAATAAGGAAACACAAAATTTAAATGACACATTAAACAAGATGGACTTAAATGATATTTATAGGACATTCCATCCAAAAACAACAGAATACACTTACTTCTCAAGTGCTCATGGAACATTCTCCAGGATAGATCATATCTTGGGTCACAAATCAAGCCTTGGTAAATTTAAGAAAATTGAAATTGTATCAAGTATCTTTTCTGACCACAATGCTATAAGACTCAATATCAATTACAGGAAAAAAGCTACTGAATAACCAAGAGATCACTGAAGAAATCAAAGAGGAAATCAAAATACCTAGAAACAAATGACAATGAAAACATGACACGACAACCCAAAACCTATGGGATGCAGCAGAAGCAGTTCTAAGAGGGAGGTTTATAGCAATACAATGCTACCTCAAGAGACAAGAAACATCTCAAATAAACAACCTAACCTTACACCTAAAGCAATTAGAGAAAGAAGAACAAAAAACCTCCAAAGTTAGCAGATGGAAAGAAATCATAAAGATCAGATCAGAAATAAATGAAAAAGAAATGAAGGAAACAATAGCAAAGATCAATAAAACTAAAATCTGGTTCTTTGAGAAGATAAACGAAATTGATAACCATTAGCCAGACTCATCAAGAAAAAAGGGAGAAGACTCAAATCAATAGAATTAGAAATGGAAAAGGAGACGTAACAACTGATACTGAAGAAATACAAAGGATCCTGAGAGATTACTACCAGCAACTATATGCCAATAAAATGGACAACCTGGAAGAAATGGACAAATTCTTAGAAAAGCACAACCTTCTGTGACTGAACCAGGAAGAAATAGAAAATATAAACAGACCAATCACAAGCACTGAAATTGAAACTGTGATTAATAATCTTCCAACAAACAAAAGCCCAGGACAAGATGGCTTCACAGGCGAATTCTATGAAACATTTAGAGAAGAGCTACACCTATCCTCAAACTCTTCCAAAATATAGCAGAGGGAGGAACACTCCCAAACTCATTCTGTGAGGCCACCATCACCCTGATACCAAAACCAGACAAAGATGTGACAAAAAAAGAAGACTACAGGCCAATATCCCTGATGAACATAAATGCAAAAATCCTCAACAAAATACTAGCAAACAGAATGCAACAGCACATTAAAAGGATCATACGCCATGATCAAGTGGGGTTTATCCCAGGAATGCAAGGATTCTTCAATATACACATATCAATCAAAATGATACACCATATAAACCAACTGAAGGATAAAAGCCATATGATAATCTTAATCAATGCAGAAAAGTTTTCAACAAGATTCAACACCCGTTTATGATAAAAACTCTCCAGAAAGTAGGCATAGAGGGAACTTACCTCAACATAGTAAAGGCCATATATGACAAACCCACAGCCAACATTGTTCTCAATGGTGAAAAATTGAAACCATTTCCACTAAGAGCAGGAACAAGACAAGGTTGCCCACTCTCACCACTATTATTCCGCATAGTTTTGGAAGTTTTAGCCACAGCAGTCAGAGAAGAAAAAGAAGTAAAAGGAATCCAAGTCGGAAAAGAAGTAGTTAAAATGTCACTGTTTTCAGGTGACATGATACTATATATACCGAATCCTAAAGATGCTACCAGAAAACCACTAGATCTAATCAGTGAATTTTGTAAAGTAGCAGGAGACAAAATTAACGCACAGAAATCTCTTGCATTCCTATACACTAATGATGAAAAATCTGAAAGAGAAATTAAGGAAATGCTGCCATTTACCATTGCAACAAAAAGAATAAAATACCTAGGAATAAACCTACCTAAGGAGACAAAAGACCTGTGTGCAGAAAACTATGACACTGATGAAAGAAAGATGATACAAACAGGTGGAGAGATATACCATGTTCTCTGATTGGAAGAATCACCATTGTGAAAAAGACTCTACTACCCAAACCAATCTGCAGATTCAGTGCAATCCCTATCAAGCTACCACTGGCATTTTTCACAGAACTATAACAAAAAATTTCACAATTTGTATGGAAACACAAAAGACCCCAAATAGCTAAAGCAATGTTGAGAACGAAAAACGGAGCTGGATGAATCAGGCTCCTGGACTTCAGACTATACTACAAAGCTACAGTAATCAAGACGGTATGGTACTGGCACAAAAACAGAAAGATAGATCAATGGAACAGGATAGAAAGCCCGGAGATGAACTCACACACATATGGTCACCTTATCTTTGATAAAGGAGGCAAGAATATACAATGGAGAAAAGACAGCCTCTTCAATAAGTATTGCTGGGAAAACTGGACAGCTACATGTAAAAGAATGAAATTAGAAGACTCCTTAACACCATACACAAAAATAAACTCAAAATGTATTAAAGACCTAAATTTAAGGTGAGACACTAAAACTCTCACAGGAAAACATAGGCCGAACACTCTATGACATAAATCACAGCAAGATCCTTTTGGACACACCTTCTAGAGAAATGGAAATAAAAACAAAAGTAAACGAATGGGACCTAATGAAACTTAAAAGCTTTTGCACAGCAAAGCAAACCATAAACAAGACAAAAAGACAACCCTCAGAATGGGAGAAAATAATTGCTAATGAAGCAACTGACAATCTACAAAATATACAAACAGCTCATGCTGCTCAATATCAATAAAACAAACAACGCAATCCAAAAATGGGCAGAAGACCTAAATAGACATTTCTCCAAAGAAAATATACAGATTGCCAACAAACACATGAAAGGATGCTCAACATCACTAATCATTAGAGGAGTACAAATTAAAACCACAATGAGGTATCACCTCACATGGGCCAGAATGGCCATCACCAAAAAATCTAGAAGAAACAAATGCTGGAGAGGCTGTGGAGAAAAGGGAACCCTCTTGCACTGTTGGTGAGAATGTAAATTGATACAGCCACTGTGGAGAACAGTATGGAGATTCCTTAAAAAACTAAAAATAGAACTGCCATATGACCCAGCATTCCCACTACTGGCCATGTACCCTGACCAAACCATAATTCAAAAAGAGACATGTACCACAATGTTCACTGCAGCCCTATTTACAATAGCCAGGACATGGAAGCAACCTAAGTGTCCACTGACAGATGAATGGATAAAGAAATGTGGCACATATATACAATGGAATATTACTAAGCCATAAAGAGAAACGAAATTGAGTTATTTATAGTGAGGTGGATGGACCTAGAGTCTGTCCTACAGAGTGAAGTAAGTCAGAAAGAAAAACAAATACCATATGCTAACACATATATATGGAATCTAAAAGAAAAAAAATGTTTCTGAGGAATCTAGGGGCAGGACAGGGATAAAGACACGGACATAGAGAGTGGACTTGAGGACATGGGGTGGGGGAAGGGTATATACAAATGTAGACTAGATAGCTAGTGGGAAGCAGCCGTATGACACAGAGAGATGAGCTCAGTGCTTTGTGACCACCCAGAGGGGTGGGGTGGGGAGGGTGGGAGGGAGATGCAAGAGGGAAGGGATATGGGGATATATGTGTATGTATGGCTGACTCACTTTGTTATATGCAGAATCTAACAACGTTGTGGGGCAATTATACTCCAATAAAGATATTTTAAAAAAAGGAAAAATAAAGTTTATAGAACCAAAAAAGTAAAAAAAAAAAAGTTATGGTCAGCTTGGGAAGATTCTTTTAACCTCTATTCTCTCCTGCCTTAGAAATAAACTTTTTTTTTGAGATTAAAAAAAATAGAAAAAAAAATAGAACAGTGCTAAAATGACCAAAGTCAGCAGTCAGAAAAGCAGAAATACTGGAAAGTTCCTGCAAGACAAAAAACAGATGAGATTGAATTGAGAAATATACAAAAGCAGAGGACACAAAGCCCAAATTATATGGAGGAAAAAACTGATAAAAATATGTAAATGATTGCAAAGTAGTTGCAGAGGTGTGATAATCTTGAGTTAATAAATTCTGATATCAAGAAAAGGCCCTATTCAAAACATCAGAGTAATTAATGAAAAGTATTCAAGACAGCTTGGCCAAGTGTCAATTCTACTCCATATTATCCTACCTGAACTATTAGTAGCAGTGGTATTAGACTCTAACTTGAAACCCTGATTATAGTATGAATTCTGGTACAAAGGACTCCCAGGGGAGCTTGGGACAGGAGAAGAAAAATAACTTATATGACCCATTCCTTCTCTCCCCAAGGGAATAAGGAGCTCTCATACCCAGGAGGTGAAATACCTGTGACTCCATACAACCCCAACCTCTACATCTTCCCCCAAACAAAAAGGGGAAGGTTCCTTCCATAATCAGAGCCTGTACTGAGGCAAAGTAGACTCTGTTAAATTGTGACTTGAAAAAAATACAGAAAGCATAAAGTTCTGAAATGTGTGTTTCTTTATGCTTACCTTATAGGTTTATTATATTCTCTCACGGTGTCCTTTTGGCATAGAGGATGGGAAGAAAAGGTTTGGGATTGAAAGACTGCTAAATTCTCACACTTATTCATCTGCCTTTCCACTCCATGATGTAAGTATGTGCTTGGTCTTGAAATACTGAGCCCATTTTCCCTTTCCCACATTCAGAGGCTGCCTTGTTGGGAGAAGGAATCTTCCATTTGCTTCCTGTTTTATGACGGGTTGCTTAATCTCGCTCATGTTGGGAAAATCCCCACAGACTCCCTAGGTCCAAGCTGAGAACTATGCTGAAACACATAGTTAATACCTCTCTACATTGAGATTTCGGTGGAAATTCATTTAAAAATTATTACATTTGCACATGAATTTTCTTTAGAACACATATTGAAAATAGCAGTTTTATTAAAAGAATATTTTAGGACATAACTTTTGGAAATTTCTATCCATCAAATCTTTTCTTATTTATAAAGTTAAGTTGTAAAGGACTTAAATTGCATGCATTCATGTATTCATTCGTCAAATGTATAATTGGTTTTAATTATATGTAAAGAATTCTGTTAGGTATTACTGGAACACAACTATGAATCCAAGCTCACAGACTAGGAATTTCTGGGAAATAAAGCATAAGTACAACTGCAAAAAAAGCTAAAGACTTCAGTCCATAAGAAAGATTCAGACAAACAACCGAGATTCTGGAGTAGGATTGAGGCTGGCAGATCATGTACAAAAATATTGAGTTCAACAAAGAAGTGACATTTTATAAGGTGCACCCATTCAACCAAACCTAAAACTTGGCTTGTCAACTGAGATAGCCTAGTTTCTGGGGGTTTCTGAGAGAAACCTTTCCTTTTGGATATTCAGTGTTTAAATTTCATCACCTGTTGTCAGTAGATATTATTTGGCTGAACACATATAAACTAGTTTGGATCATCTCCTGGAACCTTGGTTTCCTTTTTTCCTGTTTAACTCGCTATACTTGTAAAGACTTTTTGATGATGACCTCTTTTCAAGAAACACATTCCTTTGGAATATAAAAGAACTAGGTATTTCTATTTAAACAAGTAGCATCTAAATCATTGCCCTTTTTTAAATTTAAATTTTATTATTTACTTATTGGCTGCATTGGGTCTTCATTGATGCACGTGGGCTTCCTCTAGTTACAGCAAGCAGGGGCTACTCTTCGTTGCAGTGTGTAGGTTTCTCATTGCGGTGGCTTCTTTTTGTGGAGCATGGGTTTCTAGGCGTGCAGGCTTCAGTAGTTGCAGTACACAGGCTCAGTAGTTGTGGCTCCCGGGCTCTAGAGTGCAGGCTCAGTAGTTCTGGCACACAGGCTTAGTTGCTCCTCTGCATGTGGGATTTTCCCAGACCACGGATCGAACCTGTGTCCCCTGCATTGGCAGGTGGATTCTTAACCACTGTGCCACCAGGGAAGTCCTGCCCATGTTTTTGAAAATGATGTTGCTGTCATGGTTTCCAAAAGCCCAAAGCCAATCTCTCTCTTTTCCAGCTTTCCTCTGTCAATATTTATTCAACAGTATGTTAACTGTTGACTCTAGGTCTGTTCAACATTGGTTAGTTGATTATCTTTGGTATGTTAGCGGAATTTTTCAAAATGAGTGGCAATTCTCAACACTAGTATCAATTCAGGTGAATTTAACTTGTATTAGAGAAACTACCCCACCCCGCATACACACATACACACACTTTTCCCTGGGGCAAAAGAACTTCTAGGGGATTATGGATTCTAAATGATGCCACAGCGTTTGATCAAGTAGAGAGATCTATAGTTAATAAACGCTTTGCAACACATTCTTTGTTAATCATTCTTCGCAAAAGGGCTCATTCTTCTTTTGAAGATTTTGAGGATTTTTTTGTTTGTTTGTTTGTTTTTAGGGCATTGATTCTTTTCTTACTCTCACCAGGTCATAAAGCCAAACTGTCCTCAGTCACCAGCAATTTTACTCCATATATCTAGCCTTCCAGAAGAGTCCTCCACGGTCACTAGAAAATCAGTGTTACTGAGCTCTTGCTACAGAGAACTATCATTTACTATTAATTTTACCTTTTTTCCTTTCTTCTCTCCTGAATACAGATTTAGGTACTGGATTTTTCTCTTATGTGCTTTAAAGAACCTTTTTTTTTTTTAAAGATACGCAAATAGGCAGCTTTTTTCTTTTTTTCTATTTCATTTCTCAATTCAGTAGGACAACCTAGAGAAGAAGACAAAATTTGGAATCTGGATGATATAAAATCTTATACCTTGTCATATAGAGATTTTCATATGTGCTTAAGTTTAGATTGGGTGTTTGCTCAGTGTTGTCTTCAGTAGTTTACTTGTCTAGGCAAACAGTTCAAGAGAAAATATTGAACAGCTATGTGTAGACAGTGCTCTGCTAGGCCCTAATTAACTTTATATTAATAAGCCTACTCAGTACCTAAAAGTGGGGAAGGAACTTATGAAACAATATTGAGGCTTTTAAGTGCTAAAGTCTTTTGTATATTTTAAGTCCTTTGGGAAACATATCAGCGATGGCCAGTGAGGACAAGACACGTTGCCTAGAGGAGATTCCAGTCATAGCTGTGTGACTTTGGATCATTCACTTAACTTTGCTTGGGGTTCAGTTTTTCCATCTATAATATAAAAATGTCAGCCTATTTCCAAAGTCCCAGCCAGTTATACAGTTGTGGGAATCCCTGAGCTGTGACTGTTGGAATTTGAGTAGAGATGAAAGGAGGACTCCAGGTCAAAGGAGCAGCTTGAGTAAAGCCAAAGTCTCAGACTTTAACTTGTGTTTTTAGATAGCTGGCTGTGAAAATTTAATAAATAAAGCACTATTATTTTCATTTATTGTACAGTGTAGCAAATGTACTACACTCTACAATACACTAAATGATTTAGTAATTTACATCAATAGAATATGAAAATCCAAATCGAAAAGTGAAAGAGAACATTTGCCTCATTCACTAGGCTTTTTATAAAGGCAGTGTTCCATTATTCACCCTTGTCTTTTGCTTTGTCATTCAGTAATTTCTTCTTGCGTGTCTGTAGGGTCAATATTGGAAGCCATCAGAACCTCCGAATCCTGTCAATGAAAGGTACACACTTTGCCAGAACTGGGCTCGGTTTTCCTATTTTTACAAGGAGCAGCCTTTTAATTTGATTAGGTAAGTTTCTTACACAGAATCAAACTGATTAAAACTTGATTATGTGGTTTTTATTCACAATGGCATCGTATTCCATTCTTTTTACTACTATTCTCACCCACTACGTTTCCCATCTTCCCAGTTTTGTATCTACACTACCATTTAGTCATTCATTTGTGAGCAAAATGCTGTTGTCAGAATGGTCTTAACCACAGTGCAGAGATAGCTTGATGGTTCAGAAGTTGGGCCTTAGCATTTAGGTACATGGGGTTCAAATCCAAGCTCTTTCTCTTAGAAGCATATAAATATGGTCAGGTTATTTAACCTCTATGAGACTTATATCTGTAAAATAGGAATAGCAATAGTACTTTCCTTATGGGGTTATTTGATAATTAAATGATATATGTATATTTTCTTAGCATGGGGTTGGCACTTAGTGTTTAACACAATAATTTTTTGTTTGTTTGTTTTCCTCTGCGTCTAGGAATTTAGAGGATAGAAGAAAGGTCATGTATGGATGTTTGTGTGTGTGTTGATCTCAGAAAGCTGTGAAGGCAATTGTTCTATTATCTCAATTCTTTAGACAGTTTCATTAGCTATGCAAGAAGACTATGGTTGCAGGTTCTTGCTTTGAACCATGACAATATTACATGCATAGAGGATGTTAGGAGACTCCTGCTATGATTTCAATAAAGAAACAATCAGGTTACAGACCCCTGGTTGCTAGTAGCAGTATTTTTACTCAGTGAGATATGCTTTTACTGCTCTGCTTGCACAGCATCACAGCCTCCTTTTTATGAGACTGATTTTCATGTCTACATCCAAACCAAGTGAAATGTTATTCCAACAGTTTCATTTAAGGCAAATAAGAGGGGAAATTTTTAAGAATAAATAGAAGGCAACTAGCATATAAACTGTGGTTTCTGTAAATCTTTATATAAACTCTTGATTGGATGGATATTTTAATTGTTCTGATTAATGACCATTTAATTTTTTTAATTATAAAAGTAGGACATGTATCTAAAAAATTCCAAGCAATAAAGAGATGTGCAAAGTTTTAAGTGAAATTACACCTCCATTGAATTCCACAGAAGTAACTATGGCTATTTGGTAATAGCCATTCAGTCTTATTTTTATGTGCATGTGAAGTAAAATACATACACTTTTTTTTTTTCCTGGAGCAATGGAATCTTTATTTACTTTTTTGCTAAGATTTTCTTTTATCACTAAATAGTATATTATTGGCATACTTCCCTTTGAGTACACACAGATCTATCTTGTGCTTTTTAACACAACACAGGGTACCATATTATAAATTTTGCATAACTTATTTGTCTATTCGTCTATTGAAAAAGATTAGGCTGTTTCAAACTTTTCACTATTACAATTAGTGCCCTTGGAGAATATTTTCATGGTATGTTTTCAAAAAAGCAAAGTTGTCAGAATGAGGTTTACATATTTTACATTGTTCAAAATATATTGAGAGTATTTAGCTGTCTACAGATGTTTCTGCTGTAAATATTCCCCAAAGGTTTGTACTTATAACCCTTGATACAGACAAATGCATTACACCTCAGGTCAGTACCTTGTTAGCACTTGCTGATTTTCTTTTACAACAAAGTGGAAGCTCAGATTTTTCCATCAGATGGCAGTATCTAGCTTAAATTTAATAACATTTTAAACCTTTTCATCCTATTATTGTAACTTTTCATTTATAGCAAATTATACTGCTTTTCCATTTCAGTAATGAAATAAGTTTTTAAATAAACTTAAATTTTTAACACAATTTAATGTAAAGAATTGATAGCTAGGTGTAAAGTTTTTAACTAGGTAATCAAAAAGACAAGAAAGAAAACACTATATTATCACAGAGGGAGGAACTGCAGAAAACAGCTCTTATTCCTAAGGTTTCTTCTCAGTGATTATGTAGGGTAATATCCTTATTATTAGTAATAGACAATAAAGTATTTAAGGGTAAAGGACCATGATGTACATATTCAACCAACTTACTTGCAAGTGGTTCAGAAAAAGGCATGTATATATGGGGAAATATAATATATGAAGTGAGATAAAATGCAAATGCAGCAATATTTTTACAATAAAAGAATTAAAGGATATATGGGTATTATTTGAATTATTCTTGTAACTTTTTTATATATTTGAAATTATTCCAAAGAAAAATCTTTAATAAAAGGAGAGTCCAGAAATAGATCCACATATATATAGTCAATTGATTTTCAGGAACGGTGCCTGGTCATTCATTGGGGAAAGGATAGTCCTTTCAACATATGATGCTAGAACAAGTGGCTATCTACATGAAAAATGTGAATCTTGCTTCTATCCTGTACAAAAATTTAAATTAACTTGAAATGGATGAGAGAACTAATTGTAAGCGTTACAACTATAAAACTTCTAGGAGAACATATAGGAGAAAATCATATGTGGTTTGGAGTTAGGCATGGACTTTTCAGATCAAATGCAAAAAGCACAATTTAAAAAATGTATAAATTTAACTTCATTAAAATTAAAAATGTATGCTCTTTAAAAGACAGTTACAAAAATAAAAAGGCAAAACACAGACTGGAGAAAACATTTGCAACACACATATCAATAAAGGACTTTTATTTAAGGAACTTTCGCAACTCAATAATAAGACAAAATTTAAAATGGACAAAAGATAAAAGATTCATCACCAAAGGAATATAATTATGGATTGCCAATAAGTACATCAAAAGATGTACAACATCTTTATTCACTAAGGGGATAAAAATTAAAATGTCATTAAGATGCCACCACACACACACTAGAATAACTAAAATCTAAAAGATTCGCAACAATAAGTGCTATCAGGGATATGGAACAACTTGAAATCTCAAACATTGGTGGTGGGAATGCAAAATGGTATAGCAACTTTAAAAAAACAACTTTGACAGTTTCTTATAAAGTTAAATATGCACTTTCTATTCTACTTGTCCCAAATCTATTATTAAAATGTTTATCATTGCCTCAGTGATTTGAGGTACCACCTTTATCATATGCTAGATTTCTATATGCAGTTGAGTTGCTTTCTGGATGAAAGCAACTATTCTGTTGATCTAGCTAACTATCCATGCAGGCTATTTATTTAATTTAATTTTTATTTTATATTAGAGTATAGTTGATTTGCAATGTTGTGTTAGTTTCAGGTGTGCAGCAAAGTGATTCAGAAGGCTCTTTTAATTGTAGTGGCTTACCTCTAGTATGTTTTAATATCTAGTTGGGCTAATACCTCGTCATAGCTCTTACTCTCAGTGTTTCCTTGTACATTCTACATGTTTATTCTTCCATATAAACTTTAGTATCAACTTGTCTAGCTTGTTACTAAAAAAGATGGTTGGTATTTTTATGGGTATCAAATTAAGTTTATAAATTAACTTAGGTAGGCTGGTACTTTTTGTTGTTGTTGTTTTTTTGCGGTACGCAGGCCTCTCACTGTTGTGGCCTCTCCTGTTGCGGAGCACAGGCTCCGGTCGTGCAGGCTCAGCGGCCATGGCTCACGGGCCCAGCTGCTCTGCAGCAAGTGGGATCTTCCTGGACTGGGGCATCATGTCCCGGTCCCGTGTGCCCTGCATCGGCAGGCGGTCTCTCAACCACTGCGCCACCAGGGAAGCCCTAGGCTGGTATTTTGATGATGAGACATTCTAATCAAGGAAAAGTTGTCAAGGGAAAGGTATGTCTTAGTTTAAGCCTACTTTGGGGTTTTTCAGGAGTGTTATAGAGTTATAAAACTTTCTTAAGTTTAATCCTAAGTATTTTATATTTTTGTTGCTATTATAAATTATGTATTTACTTACATGTTATATGTTATTGTCTTCTGAGTGTTAGTTTTATATTCTAATGCCCTGATGAATTCTTTATTGAATTAGTTTTATTGATTCATTAAGGCTATCGAGGTATATTATCATATAATCTTTAAATAGAAATATTTTACTTTTCTTTACCAATTCTTATGTCTATAATTATTTTCTTTTATTCAATTAATTGGTTGATAATTACAGAACAATGTTGAATAATAGTTGGTGTCTTTGCCTTGTTCCTGATCTTACTGGAAATGCCTCTGGTGTGTCCTCATTTAGTAGGAAGTTCTTTGCCTTTGTACATTAATTTATCATCTTGCCTGGGGCCTTGGAGAGTTTTGTTTGCTTGTTTGTTTGTTTTAAAATCTGATTGTTTTAACACATTATGTCTTGGAATTGGTTGTTCTAAGTCAGTTTTCCCTGTTCCTGGTGGATCCTTTAACTATGTATCTTTTATTTTGTTTGGTTTTTTTTGTTTGTTTGTTTTTCTGGAAAGTGTTCTTGGGTTATAGTTTTAAAATATAATTATTTTCCAGTGCTTTGATTATTTTCTTTGGACTCCAGTTATCTGTATGTTTGGTCTTTTTTGCCTGTCTTCATATCAAACAATTTTCCTGAGACTCTTTTTACTTCTCTATGTCATTTTCATTCTTTTGATAGGTATCCTGTTTTTCTTATCATCTTTTATTAGATTTTCACTTGGTGTCCATTTATTCTCTTGAATACCTCATAATTTCATCATCAGTTCTGACATGATCTTATAGGGTTCTTCTCTTTCCTCTGTTTTTTGGTTTCTTTCATCTCTTGTTTTATTTATTCCTGTTTTTTCCCACTTCTTATTTTTATATTTCTGATATTTTATTACATTTCCAGTTATTTATCTGAGAACATTTAATTCAGTTTGTACTGTTTTTTTTACAGTATTCCTCATGTTCTTTTGGGAGAATTTTCATCAGCTGAAGCTCTTTGTTTCACATTTTCAGGTTTTTTTAACATAATTGTGTATAGTATGCTCTGCTTTTTTCTGTTTGTGTTTAATTCATGGAGTTTCTAGCATTAGAGTACACTCTTCTGTTAGTTTATTTTCCTATTCCATGCAGTTTCTTTCATGGATGATATCCTGTGCTTGTCATGCACTTTTTCTTTCATTTCTATAGAATCCTAACTCTCTCTCTTTTCTGCCACTTTTAAGAAGTACCATCCTTTATATCTGATTCTTCCCCAGAAACATTGCTTTTCTGAGGCTGCCACTTCCAGGCTTACTCATTTTCAGATCCCTTTCTTTTAGCTAGTACTACGAATTACCAAGTCCCAACATGTGTTCAGTATTATGGCATTTAGTTAGACTTTTTCCCAGGGATTATTTTGTCTGTGTTTGTCTAATGTCCCCACCCTACTTCACATGTTTTCCCTAGAATTTCTTAAGCATCTTCTTCACTGCTCTCTGTACTTCAGGTATGGCAGCTGGTAATAGGTACTCAGTTGGAACTGGGTTTATTTCTTTACTTACAAGTAATTTGAAGATCATGGTGTTCTCTGTCATGATGCTTGAAGGCCTATATCAGGTATGGTTTTATTTCCTCTCCTTGTTGATTTTATGGTTTTAGGAAAGTTTTTTATGGGAAGACTTGTTAAAAATAAAAATATCCTTAAAAGTAGAAAGGAATTGTCTATAGATGCATAATTACAATGCCCACATTCCTTTAATGAGCATTTATTTAGCATCGCTAGATATCAGCAAGAGGCTAGGGCTATAAAGGTAATCAGAACGTGGTTTCCTAACACAAAGATATTTGCAGGAAGACACACAAGTGCATAATAATTACAGCAGAGTGATTCTCATGAAAGAACAGAGCACAGAGGAAAGAGCACCTACCTTTATGACAACCTCAGGGAAAGTTTCACAGTGATTATTCTTGAGTGTGTCTTGAGAGAAGTAGCAGGTTGCTAGGTAAACAAGTTAGTTAAGAATATCCCATGTAGAGAGAACAAGTAAAGAGCACTGGGCTAAAGAAGAGCATTGTGCATTTAGTTCTTCATTTAGGAGGCGTGGCTGGTAAGATTTGAATGTTTATCAATAAAAAATCATGAAGAACACTGCTAAGATGAAAGGAGAAAACCTTTAAAGGAGGAAACGGTCATTGTTTAATCTTGTGCTTTAGAAACATTACTCTCTTGGAAACAGGACAGATAGTAGAAGGATGCAAGACCGAAGTCAGGGAAGTAAGGAGGCTGCTAAAATTTTCCAGTAATAGGGCTTCCCTGGTGGAGCAGTGGTTGAGAGTCCACCTGCTGATGCAGGGGACGCGGGTTCGTGCCCCGGTCCAGGAAGATCCCATATGCCGTGGAGCGGCTGGGCCCGTGAGCCATGGCCGCTGAGCCTGTGCGTCCGGAGCCTGTGCTCCACAACGAGAGAGGCCACAACAGTGAGAGGCCTGCATATCACAAAAATAAAATAAAAATTTTCCAGTAATAGATATTGAAGGTCATATCCAAGGCACTGGTAACAGGAAAGAGGGGACTATGGATTAGAAAAAGGCTTTTATGGGACTTCCCTGGTGGTCCCAATGGTTAAGACTCTGTGCTTCCAATGCAGGGATTGCAGGTTCAATCCCTGGTTGAGGAACTAAGATCCCACATGCCTCGTGACAAAGCCAAAAAAAAAAAAGAAAGAAAAAAAAGAAAAAGACTTTTATGACAGAATTTATTGGACCTAGTGGATTGGATATAGAGGGTTAAAAAAAAATGATGACTAGGGGTGCCTGGAAAGAGATTTAGAATATAGGATTTGAATTCCTAGATTTCACATATTTCATGTTATCTCTACACCAAACTTAAGTTCCATGTCCAAATGTTTGTAAATATTTTTACTGCCTTTTGGGTACTGATCATTTTGTCATATTAGATTATATTTTTTCAGGGATAACTGGGAATACAAAGGTTACCATCAGTGGTTTATCAGTCTTCAATATTATATGCCTTCTGATCCCATTTTTTCTTTCCAATTTAAGAGCTCCAAATAATGTTTCTGATATCATCTATTGGGATGGCTTAATGCTTATAATTAAAATTGATATACTGCTATATAGCAAATAGGTTAGAACAAATATGTTTACAGTGACTATAATGGTGCTATTAAAAGCCAAAATAGTGTAATCGCTAAGCTAAGTTTCTCAGATGTCCATGAATTCATGGGAAAAATGAATCTCTTTAGACCAAATGTTTGCATTTTGTTCATTCATTCCTCAAGCCTATATTTATTTCAATTCCACCATCATTGTTTTGATTATTTGCTATGTCTCAGACTAAGTCCTGGGAATACAAAATTAGACCAGTGCCTTCTCACAAGATCTCACAACGAAGAATATTGAATGTCTTCTACCTATGAGATGCCCTGTTAAATGTTATGGGGCCACAGATGAGTGCAAAATCTAGCAAGTAAAATGGACAGGTTAAGAAATACCGTAAGTGTAAATAAAAGGCAAATTTTTCTAAAAAATTAATACTCAAAAGAAGTATTTATTCTCCTTATGTCTGATACTTTACAGAGTATCTCATATTATTGGCTTTTTCTCATTTTCTTTGTTATGAATAATAAGAATTTAACATCTTAAACGTTATTTCAATAATATGTAAATAATATATACGTATTTACCATAATACAAATCTAAGACATGTCTCTTGCTTTTTGCATTCTTAAGAGATGGTTTAGTTGTTAATCTATTATTAAGCTCCTCAAGTCCAAAGTTTAGTAAAATTATTTCTATAATTCCATACATAATAAATGTTCATTTGAGAATTTCTCTTTTTGAGAATATTTTAAATACTAATTAAAGGTCTGGAGTTCTTGAGGACTTTTTTTTAATTCTCAAGGAATAAGATTCTTGAAATTTGAAAGGAAGAAAAATGTAGTTCTTTGAAATATCCAGTTTCTTTATGAATTCCCAAATAATTTTTTGTTTAAGCATATAGCAGTAATATTGATGTTTTACCTTAAAAATGATTGATTCTATAATTTTTAAAACATCAAATGGAAATAGACACGATGAATAGTAAATTTTCCCAAATCAAATATTTTTATTCTTTTTTTTAGATTTTGATGTTATGCAGTATTATAATAATTGCTATGTTTTTCAACAAAAACAAAAAAAAGAGAAAAAGCAAGTTTACTCATCCTGTGTGAGTGAACCTAAGGAAGTTGTAAATGGTAAATTAACAAGGGAATACAATGGAATTATAATTTAATTTCAAGTTTATAGTAATTTGAAAAGCAGAACAAGGGAAAACAACAATGTAAAAATGTTTATTATCACTGAAAATAATGAAAAAATGAAAGAATGAAAGATGGTACAAGCAGAGAGATGCCTGTTTCATTAGAAAAGATTAGAAATTTTGAAAACTGAAGAATGGGATATTCAATAAAATTAATATTGAGTGAAAAAAAATTAAAAACCTTCTCATTGGGAAATTAAGTTTATGTTAAATAAGTTTATGTTATGTAAAATTTAAACCCTTTATGTTTAGATTTGCCTGTTTTTTGAGCATGTGTGGAAATTACAATTTAATAAATAGTGCTGTAATAGATTTATATATATCATGCTATTAGAGCCCAAAAGGGATTACATCTCTCTGTCTAGGAAACTGTGGTAAGACTTCACGGATTTGGTGAGCTGAGCTCTACGTGAATAAGGAAGAAGATTAACCTATTTTGTGTTGTTTTTTTAAAAAACCTGGTTTTATGAGGCAGAGAAAACCTTGTTCTCTGGTTCTTTGAGAGATTCCTTAAGGAGAGAGTTGGTTTAAAAAACAACAGAAAAAAAACCCCAAAACTTGGTTATAAGACTTGAACATTTATTCCAACTAATGCTGTCACTTTTTAACTCTTTGTAAAGCAAGTGCTGAACTGTATATTTTATGGAACTTGATTAAACACTCATTTTTGATTCCTTGGTTTGCTCCTTGTCTTACAATTCTATAAGCATCCATCAGAGCTCCAAATTTAAAGGAAGATGGAAGTTCATACATACAACCACTCTCATCTGTTGTGGTCTGAGTATATTCTTCAATTTTAGAGAGAGATAAAGCGAAAGTCCATGCACAGATTGTGAATGTGATTTTGATTTGTTAATTGCTAGAAGAATGTTCTGCACTTTATTTCAAAACATTTAAACTCTCTTTAAAATTTAAAAGCTTTTCAAATTACCTGATTATTTCAAAAGTAGATCTTAACTTCCACTCAGTTGGCTTCTTACTTACATGTGTTGTCTCTTCTAATCCTTACACCAATTCTATGGCTAAGCATTATCCTGCATTTTATGATGTGGAAACTAAGGTTTAGAAAGTTTAGTAACTTTATCAAAATTTCACAGCTGGAAAGCAATGGAGCCAAAATTAGAATTCAAGTTTGTCTGAATACAAAACCAAGACTCTCAGGACTGTATCATTCTTACAACCTCTGATTCTCTTTTTACCCTCTTTCATAGGGATTATTACGGAGAAAAAATTGGCATCTATTTTGTCTTTCTCGGATTTTACACAGAAATGCTGTTTTTTGCAGCTATAGTTGGCTTAGCTTGTTTTATTTACGGCTTATTATCGATGCATGATAACTCAAGCAGGTAAGTGCAGCTGCGTTGCCCAAATAGAGAATCTTATGCTAACTGAAACTGTTGCTATTATTTTTCTGGAATTTGTGTCAGAATGTTTCCTATGGCAGCAGATAATTGATGTTTCTGAAAAAGACCCAAACATAGCAGCTACCCCTCACCTGGTGCTTTATGGAAAATTTGTTTTTAATGATGGGCTCTAAAGATTCTGTTCCTCAAAGCATGATTTGATCTACAAAAATTGCTAGTTCATTTCCCCTTGTGCCATATGTAAGAAGCTGTATAATGTTGTTCCAATAAAAGCAGCTTTGGACTTTCACCCAAACACATCACTTTTAATATAACTTTGCTCTTGGGAATCTCTGGCAGTCTGGTGGTTAGGACTCTACACTTCCACTTCTGGCGGCATGGGTTCCATCCCTGGTCGGGGAACTAAGATCCCACATGCCATGCCGTGTGGACAAAACGAAACAAGACAAAAACAAAACAAAACAAAACAAAAACTCTCCTCTTCCCTCTGCAGCACTGAGATCTGTGACCCTGAGATTGGGGGTCAGATTATCATGTGCCCACTCTGTGATGTAATGTGTGACTATTGGAGACTAAATTCTACCTGTTGGGCTTCAAAGGTATGTATGTATTGTGGTATGTTAAAAAGACTTGCAATTTCCCTCCCTCATTTGATACTAAGTAGTCTTTGTGATGTTGTTATTGTTTTACAGTTCTCCCATTTATTTGACAATGAGTCAACAGTGTTCTTTGCAATATTCATGGGAATTTGGGGTGAGTAAATAGTTACATAAAAACAGCTTTCTCCATGTTATCTGTTTTATGGCCATTCATGTAACATATACAGTTGGCATACCTTATAAACCAAAGGTGATTTTACATCTTTATGTCTTTGCTAGCATCAGTACACTGATGGAGTCCACATCAATGGTCATTCGTCTTGATCCTTGGTCCAGAAAGGTCTCTATTAGTCATCTGCTCATTTCTCTGAAAAACACTATAATTTTTGAAACTTCATATGTAATCAGATTACACTGTCAGCACTGTGGTAAAAACAGGCTCAATAAGTGCTTAATTCAGGAGAAATAAACATAAGCATTTGGTGGCTGGAGGATATTGAGTCATGGATACAAACTGGAACAAGACTCAAAAATTGTTGAGAGCTGGGCTTCCCTGGTGGCGCAGTGGTTGAGAATCCGCCTGCCAATGCAGGGGACACGGGTTCGTGCCCCGGTCCAGGAGGATCCCACATGCCACGGAGCGGCTGGGCCCGTGAGCCATGGCTGCTGAGCCTGTGCGTTTGGAGCCTGTGCTCCGCAACGGGAGAGGCCGCAACAGTGAGAGGCCCGCATACCACAAAAAAAAAAAAAAAAAAAAAAAAAAATTGTTGAGAGCTAATACTCAACATTTGAATTTAAATTTCCTGTGTCAAATTCTAGTTCCAGCTTCCAGTTCCATTTGGTAAAAATCTCCCATGTAAGGTGGAATTTCCCTTAATTTTGGAAATGTCCCAGTATCTCTTCTATTTTGTATCATGTGGGAAGTAGAAGTGTTATGAAGTTATTCCCGCCATCAGTGAGGAAAGTATTTTCTGTAAGAGTAACTTGGCAAGAGGAGGCCTAAAGACTTCTAAAGCATGTCTAAAAATCTGGGGGACTCTGGTGAAAGACAGACTTTTTTCTCTCCAATTTAACAAAAAAAAATCTTTAAAAAGCACAAGTGTGTGCATTTAAAAACTGGCCAAGGAGGGACTTCCCTGGTGGCACAGAGGTTAAGAATCCAGCTGCCAATGCAGGGGTCACGGGTTTGAGCCCTGGTCCAGGAAGATCCCACATGCCATGGAGCAACTAAGCCTGTGTGCCACAGCTACTGAGCCTGTGCTCTAGAGCCCGCAAGCCCGTGTGCCACAACTACTGAAGCCTGTGCGCCTAGAGCCCATGCTCCACAGCAAGAGAAGCCACCACAATGAGAAACCTGCACACCACAACGAAGAGTAGCCCCTGCTCGCCGCAACTAGAGAAAGCCCACGCGCAACAACAAAGACCCAACGAAACGAAAAATTAATTAATTAATTAATTAAAAAAAGAAAAATACTGGCCAAGGGAAAAGGTAGCTTGATTCAGGCAATAGGACACCAACATTTGTGGGGGTGTGTACATGAAGCAGAGGTTCTTATGGGTTTCTCTTACTTCTGCTTGACTGCTATGGTCTGAAGAAAAAAGGCCAGATTCAAAGAGAGAATGGGAGACAGAGAAGTCTTACCCACAATTCTCCAGCAGCCTCCTCTGGTTAAGTTAGTATATGGACATCTCTTCATTATGTGGCTACCAAATCCTGCCTGTCACTTTTTGGAATCAGAAATGGATGATAGGTACACAAATTACAACAAATGTAGTAGTTTTCAATTCTTTCCATTGACAGAGATTGTACACCAACACTAACCTTATATGTCATAACAAATAGAGGAGCAATTATGCATAGAACACCCAGCAGCTGCAGTGAACATGGGGGTAAAGATATCACTTCAAGATAATGATTTTGTTTCCTTTGGATAGATACCTAAAAGTGGAATTGCTTCATCCTATTATATTTATATTTTTAATTTCTCAAGGAACCTTCATATTGTTTTCCATAACAGCTACACCAATTTACATTCCCACTGACAGTGCACGAGGTTCCCTTTTTTTTCAGTTTTGTTCTTTTGCAAAGGAATATCCAATTTTCTCAAAACCATTTATAGAAGAAATCCCCATTGAGTATTTTTGGCTCCTTTGTCAAATATTAATTGACCATAATATGTGGGATTCTTTTCTGAGCTCTTGATTGTGTTCCATAGGTCTCTATGTTTCTCTTTATGCCATGCCAAAAGTACCATGCTATTTTGATTACTATAACTTTGTAATATAGTTTGAGATCAGGAATATGATGCCTACTGCTTTGTTCTTCCTTCTCAAGATTGCTTTGGCTATTTGGAGTCTTTTGTGGCCCCATACAAATTTTAGGATTGTTTTCTCTATTTCTGTGAAAAATAGCATTGGAATTTTGATAGGGATTGCATTAAATCTGGAGATTGCTTGGGTAGTATGGACATTTTTATATTAATTCCTCCAGTCCATGAGCATGGGCTATCTTTCCATTTATTTGTGTCTTCTTCAATTTCTTTCATCAGTGTCTAGTAGTATACAGTGTACGTATCTTTCATTTCCTTGGTTAAATTTATTCCTGGGTATTTTGTTCTTTTTGATGTTATTGTAAATGGGATTATTTTCTTAATTTCTCTTTCTGTTAGTACGTGGTTAGTATATAGAAACACAATGGGTTTCTATATATTTATTTTTATCCTGGAACTTGACTAAATTTATTTATTAGTTCTAACAGTTTTTTGGTGGTGTCTTCAGGATGTTTTTTATAATTTCATGTTATTTGCAAACAGAGACAGTTTTACTTCTTTCCTTCTTTCTTACTAATTTATATGTCTTTTATTTATGTATTTATTTTTGACTAATTGCTCTGGCTAGGATGTCCAGTACTCTATTGAATAGAAGAGGCAAGAATAGGCATTCTTGTCTTGTCCCTGATCATAGAGGGAAAGCTTTCAGCTTTTCACCACTGACTATGATGGTAGCTATGGGCTTGTCATGTATAGCCCTTATTATATTGAGGTACATTCCATTTATACCTATATTTTTGAGAGTTTTTATCATGATGGATGTTCAGTTCTGTTAAATGCTTTTTCTGCATCTGTTGAGATGATTTTCTTTTATAATTTATTTTGTTAATGTGGTATACCATGTTGATTGATTTGTGGATGTTGAACTATCCTTGTATCCCTGGAGTAAATCCCACTTGATCATTGTGTATAATTCTTTTAATATATTGCTGAATTTGATTTGCTACTCTTTTGTTCAGGTTCTTTGCATCTATGTTCATCAAGTATAACTTCTTTACTTGTAGTGTCTTTGTCTGACTTTGGTGTCAGGATAATGACGGCCTCATAAAATGAGTTTGGAAATTTTCTTTCCTCTTCTAGTCTTTGGAAGATTTTGAGAAGGATTAATTCTTCTTTACATGCATGATAGAATTCACCAGTAAAGCTATCTGATCTGGACTTTTGTTGGTGGGGACGTTTTTGATTACTGATTCAATATCCTTACTGGTAATTGGTCTGTTGAGATTTTCTATTTCTTCATGGTTCAGTTTAGGTAGGTTGTATGTTTCTACGACTTTATCCATTTCTTCTAGGTTATCCACTGTATTGGCACATAATTGTTCATAGTAGTCTCATGATCCTTTGTATTTCTGTGCTATCAGTTGTCATGTCTCTTATTTAGTTTCTAATTTTATTTATTTGAGCCTTATCTTTTTTTCTTGGTAATTATGGCTAAAGGTTTTCTATTATCTTTTCAAAATAAAACAGTTTTATTGATCTTTTCTATTGTCTTTTTGTCTCTTTTATTTATTTACCCTCTGATCTTTGTTATTTCCTTCCTTCTACTACCTTTGGCTTACTTTGCTCTTCTTTTTCTGGTTCCTTAATGTCTAAAGTTAGGTTGTTTATTGTAGCTTTTTCTTGGTTCTTAATGTGGGCATTCATCACTATGAACTTCCTTCCTAGAACTGCTTCTGCTGCATCCCGTAAGTTTTGGTATATTGTATTTCCAGTTTCATTTGTCTCAAGATATTGTTTAATTTCTCTGTTGATTTTTCTAAGTTTGTTCAGTAGCATGTCCTTTATTCTCCACATATTTGTGAATTTTCCAGTTTTAACTTTTCCTGTAATTCTATTTTCATACCATTGTGGTCAGAAAAGATGCTTGATATGATTTCAAACTTTTGAAATCTATTGACTAGTTTTGTGGTGCTAATATATGACCTTTCCTGGAGAACATTCCATGTGCACTTAGAAGAATGTGTATTCTGCTGCTGTTAGATGGAAAGTGCTGTCAATGCCCCTTAAGTCCCTCTGGTCTAACATGTAGTTTAAGTCCAATGATTCCTTATTGATTTTCTGTCAGGATGATCTATCCATTGTTGAAAATGGGGCGTTGAAGTTCCCTACTATTATTATGTTGCTGACAATTTCTGTCTTCAGGTCTGTTAACATTTGCTGTATATATTTTAGGTGCTCCTCTATTGAGTGCATAAGTATTTATAAGTGTTATATCTTCTTCTTTGATGGATCTCTCTATCATTATAGAAAGATCTTCTTTTCCCCTTATTGTGATCTTTGTCTTAAAGTCTATTTTGTCTTATATAAGTATAGTTAATATTGCTTTCTTTTGGTTTCAGTTTGTATGGAATATCTTTTTCCATCCTTTCACTTTTAGTATATATGTGTCCTTACAGCTGAAGTGAGTTTCTTGTAGGCAGCACATAGTTGAGTCTTGTTTTTTTATCCATTCAACCACTCTGTGACTTTTGATTGGAGAATTTAGTTAATTACATTAAAGTAATTATTGACAGATATGGACTTACTATTGCCATTTTGTTAATTGTTTTGTAATTCATTTGTTCCTTTCTTCCTCTCTTGCCTTCTTCTTTTGGGGTATGATAATTTTCTGTAATGGTATGCTTAGATTCCTTTTTCTTTATCTTTTGCATGTCTTTTATAGGTTTTTGCTCTGTGATTATAGTGAGGCTTTTATAAAACATCTTATAACATTCTATTGCAAGCAAAACAAATTAATTCCAAATGCATACTAACGCTCTATATTTTTACTTTCCTTCCCATGTTTTATGTTTTTGATGTCACAGTTTATATCTTCTTAGCTTGTGTATCCTTTAACCAATTATTATAGTTATACAATTTTATTGTAGTTACAGTTATTTTTACTACTTTTGTCTTTTAACCTTCATAATAGATTTAGAAGTGAGTTACCTACCCCCATTATAACATGTATTTTAAATTTAACTATACATTTACCTATACTAATGAGATTTGTACTTTTATATGTTTTCATTTCAGTTTAAAGAGGTCCCTTTAACATTTCTTGAAAAGCCATTCTAGTTGTGATAAACCCTTTCCACTTTTACTTGTCTGGAAAACTTTCCAGGTAGAGTATTCTTGGTCCTCAAATTTTTTTCAGTACTTTGACTATATGCTACTCCCTTCTGGCCTGCAGTTTCTGCTGAAAAATCTGCTGATAGTCTTATGAGGGTTCCCTTATACATAAGTTGTTTTTCTCTTCTTGCTTATAAGATTCTCTCTTTGTCTTTAACTCTTGACCTTTTAAATATAATGTGTCTCAGTGTAGTTCTCTTTGTTTTCATCTTTTTTGGAACTCAGTGGGTTTCCTAGATATGATATTTGTTTTTTTCCCCGTGTTAGAGAAGTTTTTACCCATTATTTGAATATGCTGTCTCTGTCTCTCTCTCTTCTCCTTCTGGGACCCCCTATAATGCAAATGTTGGTCTGCTTGATATTGTCCCATAACTCCCTTAAGCTGACTTCACTTTTTTTCACTCATTTTTCATTTTCATTTCATTCATTTTTTCTCCTCTGACTGAATGAATTCCACTTCCCTTTCTTGGGGTTTACTGATCCTTTCTTCATTTTATGTAGTATGTGCTGAACCCTTCTATTGAATTTTACAATAAAATTATTGTATTCTTCAGCTCTATGATCTCTGTTTATTACTTTCTTATATTTTCTGTCTCTTTGTTCAAATTCTCACTTTATTCATGCATTGTTCTCCAGACCTCAGTAAGCATCTTTATGACCATTATTTCGAACTCTTTATCAGGTAAATTGCTTGTTTTCATTTCATTAAGGTCTTTTTCTGCAGTTTATCTTGTTCTTTTATTTGGAACATATTTTCCTTTGTTTCTTCATTTACCTTGCCTCCCTGTGTTGATTTCTGTTCATTAGGTAAAACAGCTACCTCTCCCAGCCTTGAAAGTGTGGCCTGTGATTGTTCAAGCTGCCTTCTTTGTTCTTAGTGGTTCCCAGTATTTGGGGGGTGTGCCAAAACCCATCAGTATCCCAAATGGGAAGATCTCAGTCAGCACCTAAATGCAGGCTGTTTGGAAGCTGGACCCTCAGGCAGCAGCTTTTAAAGTCTGCAAGTAGATCTCTTTCAAAGAAAGATTGGAAGATGGGCATTTGTGTCTGCTGCCTCTACTTTTAGCCCTGGGGAGAAAACCAGTTAGGAACTGTTTGTTTGCTGCAGCAATCAAAACAGTATGGTACTGGCATTAAGATAGACATGCAGACCGATGGAACAGAATGGAGCCTAGAAATAAATCCACATGTATATGGTAAATTAATCTTCAACAGGATTTCCAAGAAAACAAAATGGGGAAAGGATAGTCTCTTCAACAAATGGTGCTGCGGAAATCTGGACGGCGACATGCAAAAGAATGAAATTGGATCCTTATCTTTGTCAACTGAAAAAAAATCCACAACCTGAAAGTTGAGAATTATGTTTTATTTGGCAGACTTTCTGAGGACTTCAAGCCCAGGAGGCAGCCTCTCAGATAGCTCTGAGGAACTGCTCTGAAGAGGTAAGGGAGGAGCCAGGATACATAGGAGTTTTGCAACAAAGACCAGGTAGTCAGACATCAAAAGATTACTGTTAATTAAAGAAAACCAGATACCTTAAGTTAATGAATTAGCGCTTTTCTTTGTATGGGAAGATGCAAGAATCTGGGCTAATTGAAATCATTCCTTTGATATGCACCTTAGCTATCTGGGGCCAGTATCCTGTTCTTTCCCATCTTGAGTTCCCTCAGGGCTCACCATCTGGGCTGTAGTGGCTTGATGGCTGCAACATCCTTTGTTTACCGATATGGCAGGCAACATTTTTCATTCACATCTTACACCATCACAAAAATCAATTCAAAATGGATTAAAGGCTTAAACACAAGACCTGAAACTGTAAAAATCCTAGAAGAGAGTATAAGGAAAATCTTTATGACATTGGTCTTGGCAATGATTTCATGCAGATGGCACCAAAGCCCAGGCAACAAAAACAAACAAAATAAGCTAGACTACCTCAAACTAAAATGCTCTGCACAGCAGAGACAACAATGAACAGAGTGCAAAGGCAACCAATTGAAAGGCAGAAAATATTTGCAAACCATCTATCTGATAAAGGGTTAATCTCCGAAATATATATAAGGAACACCTGTAGCTCAATAGTTTTTAAAAAATAACAAAACCTAACCTGATTAAAAATGGACAAAGGACTTGAATAGACATTTCCCCGAAGAAGTTATACAAATGGCCAACAGATATATGAAAAAATACTTAATGTCATTAGTTATCAGAGAAATGCAAATCAGACCACAATGAGATGTTATCTCACACCTGTCAGGATGGCTATTACCAAAATGATGAGGATGTGAAGAATTATAATGAACTCTTGCATACTATTGGTGGGAATGCTAAATGGTACAACCGGAAAACAGTGTGGAAGTGCCTCAAAAAATTAAAATAGAACTGTCATATAATCTAGCAATCCCACTTCTGGGTATTTACCCAAAATAATTGAAATCAGGATCTCAAAAAGATGTTAGCACTCTTGTGTTCATTGTAACTCTCTCCACATTAACCAAGATGTGGAAACAATCTAAATGTCCATTGACAGATGAATGGGTAAAGAAACTGGTATGTGTGTGTGTGTGTTTATATATATATATATGTATATATGTGTGTGTGTGTGTCTGTGTGTGTGTGTGTGTGTAAACTAGTTACATCTATGCCTTAGAAGGGTTATAAGGGAAGGTTTTTCTGGGGGTGTTGGTAATGTTTTATATACTTTTCTGTAAATATGTTATTCTTTAAGGGAAAGTTTGTTTAAAAATTATATATATTGTATATTATACTATATAATATTATATATTATACGTATATATATATAGAGAGAGAGAGAGACAGAGACAGGGAGAGAGACAAAGAGAGACAGAGAGAGAGAGAGAGAGAGAGAGACATACTGTGTTATGAAATGGCTCCTATGTTTTCCTTAAATTTCCCTAAGCCTGAGAATGTGGTACAATTGCTTGAATGATTTCAGTAAAAGACATGCAAACAAAATCTAGGTGTTAGTAAAAAGTCAAGTTTA
Organism: Pseudorca crassidens; assembly: GCF_039906515.1. NCBI lineage: Eukaryota > Metazoa > Chordata > Mammalia > Artiodactyla > Delphinidae > Pseudorca > Pseudorca crassidens. The sequence continues at coordinate 34,387,394 of NC_090304.1, read as the reverse complement.
AATATTATTTCAAATTATCTGAATGAAGAGAGAGAGAATAGCGTGCCTAAAAAAAATTTTTCTTGCATGGACTGCTGTCTAAGAAACGAATTTGTATTTCTATATATGAGTTATTTCAAGACTATTACATAGTATTATGCCAAAATTTATAATTTTATCATCAAACAATGACAGAAGAACCATCATACAACCAAAATGATTTTTTAAAGTAAAGAAAAATCTAGTAATTATCTCCTTATTCACTTATTCCTCCATCTCTTTATTATATTTGTTCTTATGCATTTCTTTGCCCATAGTCACATTGTTTTTGGAGTTTTGGAAACAGCGACAAGCCAGACTGGAATATGAGTGGGACCTGGTGGACTTTGAGGAGGAGCAGCAGCAGCTCCAGCTGAGACCTGAATTTGAAGCTATGTGTACACATAGGAAAGTGAATGCAGTGACTAAGGTATATTAGGAGACTGAAATAGGCAGTATATTCCAATGGACACCAAGCTGTCGGTGGCCTCTCAAGTAATGATGTGTATTTCAATTTGCCTTTAAAATACTCTACAACATATAAACCATACAAACTTGTTTACTTGCTTCTAATATACATCTTGAACGCATGCACAAGTAGGTAGTAAAGTATAATGAGCCCCAGGATGGAATCATCACCCAGCTTCAATTATTATTATTTCATGGGCAATCTTCTTTCATTTATACACCTACCCCTCCCTGCCACTAGATTATTTTGAAGCAAATCCAAGTCATCATATCATGAAATACATAGTTTTAATACTAAGTGAAATAAAAGGAAATGGAAAATAGTGTGCATGCTGTGGGCTTTGTATATAAATATATAGACATGGAAATGATACTAAGTTAATGCGTGAAAATTAAAATAGTATTGTATTAAGGTAGTGGGCTTACGAGTGATTGCTTTATTCGACCAAAGTTTATTCACCTAGTCCATTCTAATTAATTATAATGGGAAGATCATTGCACTGGTGTCTGGAAAGGAGAGTCTAGATTTGGGGATAACTGGCAAACTGGCTGTATGTTGTTGACTGAGTTATTTGACTTCTTGGTACCTCATTTTTGTTTCACTTGAAAATGGAAGATACTTTGCAGACTCTTGGCTGCATATTCTTAGAGTCCCCACCTTTCCATAATCTATAATCACCATGTTACCTGATGCTATTAAAGAGAGAATAGAATATGTCTCTAAAAATCTCTTCAGTAGAATTCCCTACTCTGTTCAGGACACTGTTCTTGTGTATAATACTCAACATTCTTCTCATAGTACAGGCATTCACTAAACGTTTATTAAATTGCCTTGAAACATTACAAAATATTCAGTAAATGAATGAAGAGAAAAATCACCTCAGAAAATACATTAACAATTTGGGTGGCTATTTGAAATTAATAAAAAATATATTAAAAGAGATATTTTCATAATAATGACATGATGTGTATTTGTTCATACTTAATGGGCTAAAGAAGAAAATAAAAGCAGGCCTATTGGCTTTGCCAAACACCGTTGACCAAAAGCAAGATGTACTGAATGTTTACATTTGAAACAAGTTGAAAAACAATATGTATTGATTCACTGTGAATCGTCTACTTCACTTAGCTTTAATGGCTTTGGAAATGAGAGTTGTTTTTTTTTGTTTTTTTTTTTTTACTTCATTGCAGTGCTTCTTCAGTGGTTAAGCACAACCAGAATTCTTATATTTGAGTCTGTTGGGAACACATACATGCAGGAATGGACACACACACATGCATACACAAATATGCACACACACACGAACACACTGACACATTGGATACACACATGCATACACATGTACATAATCAGATGTGTCCACACACATCCTGGGGTTCAATAGAGCTCTTGGGCAGCCTACCCTGACTGCTATGTTCTGTTTGCGTTCAGTCCTTTCTGAAAAATCCTTGAGACTGTACAGATGTAAAATCTTATATGTTAAATAGAATTACATGATTTAGATTTCTGCTGACAACTATTTTTTACTGTATGACAGTATTTTGGCCGTAAGATCTAACTGCCTCTCGATATAGCTAAAAATATCAGCTGGTATAATTAATATCTTCCATTAATGACTTAAAAACCCATAATTGTAGAAAAGTCTGGGCCCCTGAACTGTGTGGAAGAAGACAATTAATCCTATAAATATAAAGAAGGCACCCTACTTAATATCATACAGAGCAATTACAGAGCAGTGCATTCAACTCAATTCAATTTAACTCAATTAGAAAATTTTAACATCATTAAGGCATGTCCACTTAAGCAGCAGCCCTCAGGTTTTGACTTTGTTTTTCCTGTCTCCCTCTCCCTAAATACAACTCTAATTCAACACTCAGGAAATAATGTGTATCCTTTATATCTCATATCATTTGTAAAATATTTCATCTGAGAGCCCTAAAGGTTTCTACCTAAACATAAGGAACCACTACTAGAATGTAGCATTCCATGAGCTGTGGTGAACCCATTGAGGAGGTTTCTACTTTAACATGGCTTTGTGATTTTGACTACTGCTTGGATTCCCAACTTTGTAGATTTTGAATTTTGCTGTGATTTCTTCAAAATTACAGGAGGTGGAACCTTACTTGCCTTTGTGTAGTCGTATTCCATGGTACTTTTTATCGGGAGCCACAGTGACTTTATGGGTGAGCATTGTTTAAAAACTATTATCATCTATTGATGTAAGATCATACTGGGATTACCTCAATAGTTTTGTCTGCAATGGCTTGAGTCCCTCTCTTCCCTCCCACTCCACAGTATTTTTTTTTATCTTGAATGGAGCTCTTATATAGAATAAACTGTAATTTGCATGGATGTGCCATGATTAAACCTTGCATAAAGAGTTGGGGGGAGAGAGAGGTGCTTTATCTTAAAGCCCGTCCCTCTCCCTCCCCCAGCTCTTTGTTAATTTGGTGATAACTTGAAACCAGAACAGTGAAATAAGTAATTTGATTACAGACTATTTGTTTAGTTTTTTTTAAAAAATTATTAATTTATCTTTTATCCATTTAAAATACTTATACAAAATGAAAAACTTTATACCATTAAGGTTCGTTCTCTTGCCAAGATAAATGGAAGAAAATGTTACATCTTCTACATGAAGAATTTAATTAGCATATCCCATTGTTAGGGAGTCAGATTTTTTCCATGCCTTTTACCTGATAGATTTCTCCATCATCATAATCTATTTCCTGCCCTCCCCTTTCAAAATGTATGTCCTCTTACAGTTGACCTTTAGTTTTAGGAAAACAGGCAAGGTTACCCTCTGAGAAGTTAGCCTGTTGAAGTATAAATAATTAGCAGTTGTAGACTGTATTTTAACCTCACCATTCCATATTGTCCTATAATATTTTATCTCTAACCTTTTTTGATAAAGGTATTGGTTTTTCTATTTTAAATGTGTGTTTTCCTATATGATATAACAATCATTTTAGGAGAGATGATAGAATAAAAGGGGGTGATAATCAATTTGGGACACTCCTTGAAAAATATTCTGGAGTGTGGTTCCAGAAAGATCACTGTCATTTATTTCTAGTACTCATTCAATTTGATTCAGTTCCTCAACTTTCACAATAAAATTCTCCAATCATTGATATAAAGATCTTTGTGATTTTGTAATATGTAAAGGTATAAAATTTATACAAATATCTAAACTACCAGGCATATCAGACTACTAATGGCAGTATTCTGAGGGGAAATGAAATCGAATCTTTAAACGTATTTTTCTTGAGAAAGTAAGTGATCTTCACACTACGCATTTAACTACAACCTAGAGCAGAGGTTACCAAACATTTGCTGTAAAAGATATATTATAGGCTTTGTAGGCCACAAATCGTCTCTGACACATAATTGTCTTTATTTTTCTTTACAACCTTTAAAAATGCAAACAAACAAACAAAACATATTCTTACCTTAAGGGCCACGCAAGAACAGGTAAGGCCACAAGCAGACTCTGGCTTGCTGGTAGTTTTCCAACTCATTCTAAAGGATAGACCTAGAGGATGGTCAATGAATACTTTTCTATTTTCGATTGACTCAGCTGCTACCATACACTTATCGCTAACCCTTTTACGTTCCTAGTTTTCATTTCCTGCCATCTATGGTGAGAGGGACTGACTTGTCTTGCTTTCCATGTCAGATCTGCTAAACTTAATATATGAGTTGAAGAGAAGAGTATGTTTCAGATATATATGCATCACAGGGATTCAGAGACCAGAGTGACCAGTTTTTGTTTCCCTTCCGCAGATGTCTCTGGTCATCGCGTGTATGGTAGCTGTGATTGTATACCGCCTGTCAGTCTTTGCTACATTTGCTAGCTTCATGGAAACTGAAGCATCCTTAAAGCATGTCAGAAGTTTCCTCACTCCCCACATAACCACATCTCTCACTGGATCGTGCTTGAACTTTATTGTCATCTTGATCTTGAATTTCTTTTATGAAAGGATATCTGCCTGGATTACAAAAATGGGTAAGCCGGCCAAATCATTAGTATGACTCTGAAAAAGGGTTCCTATCAATGCTATACCTCCATTCTGGATAATCCCCAAGGGAGTTCTTTTTTTGTTTGTTTGTTTTTGTTTCAAACTAGTTTATTTAGGGGTTCCATTTTCAGTCCTCAATAGATTTTATGTATTTCTCATATGCGTCTTCACTCATTAGTTCATCTAGTTCTGAAGGGTTACTGAGTGTCGTCTTGATCAGCCAACCATCTTCATAACAAGATTTGTTTACAAGTCCTGCATTTTCTGTTAGAGCTTCATTAATTTCAGTTACTTCTCCTGATAGAGGAGAATAGAGTTCACTAGCAGCTTTCACACTTTCCAAAGCACCAAATTCCTTTTGTTTGTTCAATTTTTTCCCAACTTCAGGCAGACTACAGTAAACAACACCTCCCAAAACTTCCTGTGCAAAATTGCTGATTCCCACTGTTCCAGCACCGTTTTCTGATGTTGCCCATTCATGTTTGTCTGTGAATTTACGACCCGACAGCAGAGTGGGGCCGGTGCGCAGCGCCGGACAGCGCCCGGACGGCGCCCGCCCGCAGTCCCCAGGGCTGCAGCGGGCAGGGCATGTTGGGCGCAGAGATGGCACGCAGGCTGCAGACCGCGGCCCGCACGCTCCGCGCCACTCGCAGCGCCATGTTCGCAGGGGTGCAGAGGGTCTCCGCACACCGGGAGTTCATTTTTTAAAGGCACACTTTAAGGCAGTTTTGCTCTACAGGTAGACCCATAGCCTGGTACTTCAGAATCCCCTAACAGCTACATTCAGGCCTATTATAGTGGAAGCAGGAAAAATAACTAAAAAGAATTAGGACTCTGTAGATCTTTCTGAGTATTCTTACCTTAATCCTTCCTTGATGGGGTTAGTTGAAGCCTAAATAAAATCCTCACACGTTTCTAAAGTCACAGATAATTTTTATTTCATGTGTATGGTATTTAGAATGTATTGGATTTTGAAAACTATTGTGAGGAAAACAGAACAATCAGGTCCTCCTGAATAAATCTAAAAGTTAGTGCTTCTCTTTTCAGTTGTCATGTGTTAGAACCTGGATTATGTTCTTTTAAAAATTTCTCCTAAAGCCATGAGGGAAGGTGAAGGGGTCACAGGTGGAGTGGTAGGTTCAGTCAGGAAGACTAGCACAGAGCACAGTTGCTCCTGGCCTTGCCCCCAGCAAGTTGGAGATGAGATCAGAGACTCAACTCCAGGCCTCAGCTTCTTCTGGGACTGCTCTCTCCAGGAGCTCATGCCCCCCTCCCCTAAATCTGTACACTGACAGTGTGCCCAGTGGTAACCAAAAAGGCAGCACAGTATTTACTCAGCACTAGAGTAAGCACTGGGAAGCAGCTGTCATTAAATCTATTTTCAAATTTGGAGTTCTTCTCTCTCAGTTTCACTTATTTTTTCTGCTTAGCAACAGCCAAAAACTAAAAAATTATAGCAATTAGCACCTACAAACAAAGCACCTAAAAAATATCTCAGCTTTCATCAATGAGAAAAATCTCTTGTATTCACATTAGAGATTTTGTAGAAATGCAGCTAAATTTCAGTAAAATGGAAGCGTTATCTGTGTCTTTAGAATATGTGCTACTGTTTCAGTGTTGCTGAAAATGTCATGGATTTGGCTGGATCAGCTTGTGCTCTTGGGAGATCATCAGTTCAGAAAAGCATGGCCCCTTACTCTTTCATGCCTCATGTTTTTTTACTGTGGTGTGAAGAGACTCTAACATTTTCTTATCTTTGGAATTCATAAAATGATAGATCATCATCATGCATTTTAAGGAAAGGAGAGGGAAAATATGTACTATTACGGCCACCGTTTGCATGACATTGTTTTCAAAACTGATAAAGCCGTTTAATTCATGAGAGGAAAGCACAATTCAGTTTGAAATCATCCTCTGCCCTTCATAAGATTCACCTTGTTTACACCTGATTGAAAACAGAGGAGCGAGATCTGATGTGTTTACAGGGTATCATATAGTGTTACGGGGATAAGCATGAGGCTCTTCAGTCTAATAGGCACTTGAATTCCATATTTTGACTGTGTGACCCCAGGCAAGTACTTCATCCCTCTAAATGTACTAATGACGGTTTCTCAGCCTTCTCTGTTGATTAGATTAATACACAATCTCTAATTGAAAGCCTAGTGCACATCCATAGCTACTTAATATTGGTCAGTTATGACCAGAGTGGGGAAGATTTCAACAGACTCTCAGAATAATATGACTAGATATCCACTTATCCCAGGGATTAAAAAAAATAAGGAGAAGCAGGAAGGTGCATTATTAAACCTTGGTGTTTTTTATTTACCAGAAATTCCTCGGACTCACCAGGAGTATGAGAGCAGTCTTACCTTGAAAATGTTCCTGTTTCAGTTTGTAAATTTTTACTCGTCCTGCTTCTATGTAGCTTTCTTTAAAGGGAAGTTCGTGGGCTATCCTGGAAAATACACATATTTGTTTAATGTGTGGAGAAGTGAAGAGGTAAGAATTCTCTAGAGAGGTGAGGTTTGTGGCTTCAGTAACTCAATGTTAACTAAATACCTTTAGGTGTGCCCCGCACTAACTCAGATTTTATCAAGCTGCAGGAAAAGTCAAAGACACTGACTGTCCACAGAGCATATTGGTCTTAGAATCCTGCTGTCTGATAGACTTTCCAGTTCGTTCTGGGCAAGAAGTTATATTGTACCTATTGTTTGGTATAAAATATGAACTATGAACTGGAATAAGTAAGTTCTGTATTCCTGAAGACTTCCATCAAAGGATGAATAACTTTCTAGAGGTACAGCAAAAAGGGCTCTACCACGGGTACAGAGTTAGAACAGTTCAGTGCTTTCCAAACCTGGCTGTGCATCCAGATCACATGGAGAAAATAACAACTTCCAGCCCTAACCCAGATATAATAAAGATTCAGAATTTTCTAAGGCCCAGAAATCTGTTTTTAACATATTTCACAGCTGAATCTAATGTAGCTAGACTGGTGATCAAGCTTGGAACTTGGAACTAAATATCCATTTATATTTCTTTAATATCTGTTCCAATGCAAATCTTCAGATTCTCACCCTCTGGTTTGGGATTTCTTTTGTTGCAGAAGTCCATCTTTCATCCTTTACTTTATTTTTCTCCTTTTTCTTCTTACTAGTGTGATCCTGGAGGCTGTCTAGTAGAATTGACAACCCAGTTGACCATCATAATGACTGGGAAACAGATCTTCGGAAACATTAAAGAAGCCATTTATCCGTATGTATGACTTACAAGTTTTTGCTTTTTTTTAAGCAAGCATGAGAGATTTCCTCTGGAAAAAATGGAATTCTTTGATTATCATTGTGCCTTTGTTAGCTAATGTTTAAGTCAACAGCAACAAAAAAACTTCACTTTTAATCAGCAGTCAAGAATATATTGGGACTTCCCTGGTGGCACAGTGGTTAAGAATCTGCTTGCCAATGCAGGGGATACAGTTTCGATCCCTGGTCCGGGAAGATCCCACATGCCATGGAGCAACGAAGCCCATGCACCAAAACTACTGAGCTTGTGCTCTAGAGCCCACGAGCCACAACTACTGAGCCCATGTGCTGCAACTACTGAAGCCCGTGTGCCTAGAAGCCCGTGCTCTGCAATGAGAAGTCACCACAATGAGAAGTCACTGCAATGAGAAGCCCGCGCACCACAACAAAGAGTAGCTCCCACTTGCCACAACTAGAGAAAGCCCGCATGCAGCAACGAAGACCCAGTGTAGCTAAAAATAAAAATAAATTAATTAGTTAATTTAAAAAGAATATATTAAGGTAATACAGACTTTTAAATATACATCTGTTGCTTGAGAAAGTTTAGGGAAAGGTAGTTATCTCTGTCTCCTGTGAAGTTTCCACTGGGAAATCTGTTATATGCTCTGTAGGTTATTCTTCGTGTTCCATTTTATTTCTCAAAATTACTAAAAGTTGAATTCTTTAAAAATATCTGTGTGTCATGGACACATCTGTTACTGAACCAAACTCGGGTCCACTCACCTGCCTGCAGTAAATCCAATCTACTGACACCGGGTTATGGTGAAGGAAATTGCAGTGTTTATTGTAACTCACCATACAAATAGTCTGGGACAGCTAGTGCCTGATGGGTTTCAGAAAAGCATTTTCAAAGTCCAGGTGAGGGAGTGGGGGGTACAGGGTATGTGATCAGCTCATGCACAAATATCTGATTGGTTGATGATGAGGTAACAGGGCTGTGTCACAGGGGTTAACATTAGGCTCTAGTAGGTCTGGGGGCTATGTGCTCATGGTCATCAAGTAGTTAACATCTTCCATTTGGTGGGGGTTTTCACATCTGTAAAACAACTCAGGAAATGTGCATCAGATAGTATTCTCTATTACTTCCTAGAGGAGCTAAAGCAGAAGATATGCGGAGGAGTCTGTCCCAGGAAGGCCCCATAGGGTCCTTCTCAGTTACACATCTAGGCACAGAAACCGTTTATGAATGAAATTCTGGCACGCGAAGGAATCACTCTCTGTCCCCAAAGCATAGCAATAATGAATACATTATGAAAAAAGAAAACCAAAATGACAGTAGATCTGAAATATAAGGTGAAAATTCCCATGTATAAAAAGAGGAAGAATTAGGGGCTTCCCTGGTGGTGCAGTGGTTGAGAGTCTGCCTGCCGATGCAGGGGACACGGGTTCGTGCCCCGGGAGGATCCCACATGCCGCGGAGCGGCTGGGCCCGTGAGCCATGGCTGCTGAGCCTGCGTGTCCGGAGCCTGTGCTCCTCAACGGAGGGGCCACAACAGTGAGAGGCCCGCGTACCGGGAAAAAAAAAAAAAAAAGAGGAAGAATTATAAGCCTGTAATCTTGTGGGGCTCTGAGTTAGGAAATTATAGTGTCAGGGTGTAACACCTATAGGATGAAGTGGACCAAAAGTGCACCACTTAAGACAGGGGACTACCAGTTTAACTGTACTTAAAGCCAGGGACTGGGTGTATTCTTACTTACTCATGAAAGATGGTTGAAAACACCCTCCCCCTCTTTCACCCACTGCCACAGTTTCATAGTACTCCTGGGGTGCTATTTCATGTGCTGACAAAGGAAGAACATAGATGTATACTTTCAAATGGTATTTGATACACCACATCCCTAATATTGCCACAGAGAAATAATACCAAACTGTTATTTTAAATCCTAGCTCTAGATTGAGAACCTGGAGGCAGAATGGAGGTAACCCCTAAACCAAACACAAGAGGGAAAATAAATAAATATGCACAGAGAGGAAAAGAGACAGGACAGTAAAAGAAAAAAGAAACAAGTAAATTTAAGACTACAGACCAAGATTCAAAAACTTACAAGATTTAATGCTACAAAGGCCACTAACAAAATCAATTCTTAGAAAGTGAACTTACTCAAGGTAGGAGATTCTGGCAAAGCCTAAAAACATAAAAGGAGGTGATACTGTCAATAAAAAGGGTAAGGAAATAATTTAAATTAAAACAGATATAAATGAAACAAGAACAAATGAATATGGGCTTCCCTGATGGTGCAGTTGTTAAGAATCCGCCTGCCAATTCAGGGGACGCAGGTTCGAACCCTGGTCCGGGAAGATGCCACATGCTGCGAAGCAACTTAGCCCATGCACCACAACTACTGAGCCTGCGCTCTAGAGCCCGTGAGCCACGACTACTGAGCCCATGTGCCACGACTACTGAAGTCAGCATGCCTAGAGCCCATGCTCCGCAACAAGAGAAGCCACCGCAATGGGAAGCCCGCGCACCACAATGAAGAGTAACCCCTGCTCACCGCAACCAGAGAAAAAGCCCACGTGCAGCAACGAAGACCCAACATGGCCAAAAAAAATAAGTAGAATAAAATAATAAATAAATTTTAAAAAGAGAACAAATGAATTTGAAAAAGAATTAATTATTAAATGTAAAATCATACTTTAAATAAACAGAACAATAGATGGTATCAATTACAGATCAGACACAATTGAAAAATGAATTAGTTAATTGGAAAATAGTACTGAGAAATTCCCACATTGTACAGTGCAACAGAGAGACAATGAGGTTAAAAATATTAAAGTGACAGGAGGCTATATAGTGGCTTCTACATTAATCTGCTAGTAGTTTCAGAAAAAGAAAATTGAGTAAACAGTGGAAAAAATCCTTTGAATAGGTAATTGCTGAAAATTTTCCAGAAATGAAGAAAAACATGAGTTCCAGAAATGAAAATGGATCCTGAATATGAAGCAAAATAAATAAAATTAAATTCACACCCAGATATGTTATGGTCAATCTACAGAACATCAGAGATAATCTTAAAATCTTTCAGAAGAAAAAGGAATGCCATCTACATTCAATAGATTTCTCACTAATAATATTAGATGCGAAAGTATTTTCAAGATTCTTAGTGAAATAAAATGTTCACCTTAGATTTCTAGAAGCATTTTAACTATTATATAAAGTACAGGTGAAATAAAGGCATTTTTAGACCTGAAAAAACTAAGAGTTTACATTCATAGACCCTCATTGGAAGAACTACTGAAAAAAGAAATGAAAGTGTGCAATGCAAGAAACATTGGTTAGTACAGCAATTGGTAGCTCAAAGAAGAATGTAGTACTTTGGTATAAATCTTTAAAATATATGAGATTTGTATGCTGAAAACTACAAGCCCTGTTGAAAAAAAAATTACACCTATGTGAGTGGAGAGAAACGTGTTGATGGATTGGTAGACTCAACTTAATAAAGATGCCAATTATCCCCCAAATTGATAAATAGATTTGTTATTCCAATCAAAATATCAGTAGGATTTTAGTAGATATAGATAAGTAGATGCTAAAATTTATATTGAAGGCAAATGAACTAGAATAGTCAAAACAAATTTGATAAAGAAGAATAAATTTGGAGGAATTACACTATTCAATTTTACGACTTACTATAAAACCATTTAAATCAACGTGGGATTGTTGAAGGGATAGACATATAGGTCAAATGGAACAGAGATTGAAGAAGTAAATCCACACAAATATGGCCATTTTATTTTTGACAGAGGTGCAGAAATAATTCATTGAAGAAACAACAGTCTTTTCAATAGCTGGTGCTGGAACAACTGGACATCCATATGCAAAATAACAAAACTCCATGAGTTAGTTCAAAAGTTAATTCAAAATGGATCATAGATGATAAAACTGTTTTTTTTTTGAGAAAGCAAGGAAGTGATTACAAAATTCAAGATGAGGGTTACTATGTGGGGATCAAGGGGTTTGTAATTGGAATGGAACACATAGAAGTGCTTCTGTGATTCCTAGCAAAGTTCTCTTTCTTGAACTGGGTGGTCTCTTTTCCTTTGTGATTCCAGTTACATGCATACCCATCTTTCTGATATTGTCTCAAAAATCTCAGGTGTTCTTTTCCCTTTTTAGCATTCCTTTTTTCTTTCTATTTTGGTTTTGATATAAGCAGAATATGTTTTCCTTTTAATTCACACATTTGCTGCAATATTTCATATTGTCTTATTTGTTAATTTTTGCCAATTTGGAGAGTGTAAATGATATCTCATTTTGGTCTTATTTTTCATTTCCCTGATTAAGAACATGAATGAGTCTCTTTTGACCATATGTGTTTTCTCTTCAATGAAGTGCTTATTTGTGTTGTTTAATCATCCTTCTACTTGTATGTTTATCTTTTTCTAATTGATTTGTAGAAATACTGTATAACTCTGGTTACTGTGTCTTTGTTTGTTTGCTTTTTGGTTATATGTGTTGCAAATATCTTATCCCAGCACAATTTTTGTTTTTTTATTTCTTAATAGTATCTTTTTTTTTTTTTTTGCGGTACGTGGTCTCACTGCTGTGGCCTCTCCCATTGCGGAACACAGGCCCCGGACGTGCAGGCTCATCGGCCATGGCCTACAAACCTAGCCGCTCCGCGGTATGTGGGATCCTCCTGGACCGGGGCACAAACCCGTGTCCCCTGCATCGGCAGGCGGACTCTCAACCACTGTGCCACCAGGGAAGCCCATTAATAGTATCTTTTTGGACCAGATAATTGTTTGATGTGAGGTGCTGTCCTTTGCGTTGTAAGATGTTTTGCAGCATCCTTGAACTCTACCTGCTATATGCCAGTAGCCCACCTTCTCCCCAGTTGTGACAGCCAAAAATGCCTCCAGATACTGCAAAAGTCCCCTTGTGGGCTAAATCACTTCCATTTGGGAACCACTGCTGTAGATGGACAAAAGTAGATACTTTTAATATAGCAAAATTTTTATCAATCTTTTCTTTTATGGTTTAGTATTTTTAAAGTCTCGTTTAATACACCCTTTCCTACCTTAAAATCAAAAACCTATTCTCATATAATTACATCTAAATATTTTTAGCATTTTAACATTATTGTTGCCTTTCTCTTTTAAATTCTTAATATACATGGAAAAGCTTTTTGTGTTTGATATGAAGGTCAAATTTAATTTCTTACACACACACACACACACACATATATATATACATATATATTACATATATATAATACATATCATGTTACCATTTATTGAGAAGTCCCTCTTCCCCACTCTCCATGATCTGCAATACCATGTATGCCAAATGGCAAGTACAAGGCTATTACTAGGCCTCCATTCTGTTCCAGGATTTGTCTATCCCTACACCAATACTACACTCTCTTAATACAGCTTTATAATAACTCTTCATATCTTCTGGGACAGGTTTTACCAACTTATTCCTCATCTATAGAATATCTTGGCTATCCTTTGTCTTTTGTCTTTCTGTGTAAATTTTAGAAACATCTTGTCAGATTTCACATGGGAAAGTATTTTGGTTTTTTGATTGAAATTACATTCCAGTTGTTTCAATAAGACAACTGACATTTTATTATGCCAGGTCTTTTTATTCATGAACATTTAGTTTGGACTTTAATGACTTCAAATAAATATTTAAACTTCAGCATACAAGTCTTATAAATCTTTGGTCAAATCCATTTCTAGGTACTTTTCATTTTAATTGCTATTGTAAATGGTATCTTTCTAAAAATTATATTTTCTACCTGTGTTTTGTGGGTATATAGGAGTGCAATATATTGATAAATCTATTATTATTTCTAATAATTTTTATCTAACTTCATTGGGGTTTTCTATGCAGATAATCCATTCACATTACTGTTAGTAATTATAGATGTCTCTTCTATTTCCAATTCTTTTGCCTTTTTCTTTTTCATTTTATTGTTCTGGCTAAGATCTCCAATAAAGTCTTGAATGTGATCATACACACCCTTATTTTGTTCTTGATTGTAAAGGGAATGCTTCTCACTTTTCCCTATTAAGAGTGATGTTAACCCCAGGATTTTGGTAGATGCTTTTGGTCAGATTGAGGTAATTATCTTCTTTTCCTACTTTTCAGTCATAAATAGGTTTTAGTAGGTGATTGAAATATATCAAATGCATTTTTCTTCATCAATCAACATGATTTTATATTTTTCTCCTTAAATTTGTTAATATGGTCTCTTACATTGATTGTGTTTCTGATAAAAATAATCTTTTTGTTCCTTAAGTAATCCAATATTATCATGATATATTTTATATAGTATAGAATTTAGTTAGGTAATATTTTATTTAGGATTATTGCATTTATTTTCATGTGTTAGATAACCTCTTCGTTCCCTAGTCATACATTTTCTATTGTAACCCACTCATTTCCCCAAGTGGCCTTCAGAGTATCATGACAACATAAAGAATAGTGAATTAAATAGATAAAAACCATCCTGTAGTGATCCTCTCCTCCACATGCTCTTTAACAGAACTGTCTCTGAGTAAATACACTTCCCTGCAGAGAGTCAGGGTTGTCTTACTTTCTCAATCACCCAAGTAAAGATCTTTTGCCTCATCAAGTACTGTGAACAGAACATAAGGTTCTGACTTGGACTTTAGCTGTAGTCTTACCTCTACATGTTCTGTGATCTAAACTTACTTACCCTCCCTTACCGCCATTTTTTAGATCTAAGACTGATTCTCTGACCCCTTTCTTTTAAACCCTATTTCATGTATTTACTTTACCACTTCCAACAGCTTGGTTCTGAATTGGTGGAGACGCCGAAAAGCTCGAACCAACTCTGAAAAGCTATACAGTCGATGGGAGCAGGACCATGACCTTGAAACTTTTGGTTCTCTCGGACTATTCTATGAGTACTTGGAAACAGGTAATTTTCAACCACTGCCTTGAAACATGGAATAGGCTGAGTAAAATAAGTATTTTTCAGCTCTTAATATTTCTTCCTACCTTGCACATAGTAGGTGTTCAGTAAATCATTGGCTAGTGGATGAAAAGATAGATGGGTGGGTATGGAAAAGATTGGTTCAGTATTTCTATTTCCCACCAAATATGAATGAAATTAATTTCAAAACACCAATCTCAGAGATATTTTTCCTATCAATTTAATGTTAATGCTGTTGAACCAAATAAAGTAAGGATCACTTTTTTTTGTGGAAACAATCAAAATATTTATTGACAGATGAATGGATAAAAAATGTGGTATAAATATACATATAATGGATTTTTATTTTATTCAGCCTTAAAAAAACCAAATCCTGCTCTACATGACAACATGGATGAACCTTGAGGACACTATGCTAAATCAAATAAGCCAGTCAACTGTGTGATTCCACTCCTACTCACATGAAGTACTTAAAATGGCCAAACACATAGAAGCAGAGATAGAATGGAGGTTGCCAGGGGCGGGGGGGAGGGGGAAATGGAAACCCTCCCCCCCCTTCAAATAACACTTAACAAGGGCAGCTTTGTTTTAACCTAAAACAGAAGAAATGAGTGCCAGTTACAAACATTCATACAAATCTCCAATATCAATTCTTGATAAAGATCTTAATTTAATACCTTGTCCAACTAGATTATTTGGCTTAGGTTTTTGTTTTGTTTTGTTTTGTGGCAGAGTCCTAACCACTGGACCACCAGGGAATTCCCCTTGGCTTCGTTTTATAAGGCAGAACACTGTCTCTCCCTCCATGTCCACAGGAGAAAGGGAATGTTGCCAAATCTTTTCTGAGTCTCTTTTTGTTAACTATGAAGACTTGCATTTTGTAAGGCTAATCTCTGGAATTCTGTTAAGTAAGGATCAGTTTTTAATACCTGTCTCAAATTAGTTTAAGTAGCTTTCTCCTTTCATTTGCCTCAGTGACTGCTCATAGAAAGAATATGTTGAAAAACATTTACAAAGCCTGACATACATTTAGTGTATGTCCCTTGTTTCAAGCTGAAAAGAAGAAGGCAAAAAGCAGTTATGCAAGGGAAACCCAGATTGAACGCAAGAAATGCATAAAATATTCTAAGGATTGAAAAGAGAAGAGAACTTGAGATGAAATTTTAGGAGAAATAATAATGGGGACTGCTTGTGGAGTTTATCCAGGGTGTTTCCTCTCAGATGTCCTTCTCTGCTTCTTTGGTGGAATTAAAGAGGACTGTTTTCCCAACTTATTCTCATGGCCCATAAAAGTCATGATAGAATAACGGAGATGACCTGAGTTTGTTACCAATTCTCCACTGTAACACATACATATGATACCTGGATTAAAATAGGTACATCAGGACAAATAGGAAGAAGTCTCCAGTTATAAAATTAGGTAGTCCTTGCTTTATGGAGTGATAAGGCTGTAATTTTTAATTAATTGCTTATGTTTCAAGTGAATTTGTACATAAATGTATCAGAGATTATAACTAAAATTAAAAGATGAAATCAGCGTTTCATAACAAGATTAACTACCATTTATTGAGACACCACTAAGAGGTAATTTATTCTAGATATTTTACATACACTATCTCTAATCTTGAAACATTCTACAGAAATAGTCATTTTATCTTAGAGGGTACTGAAACTTGGATAGATTAAGTAATTTACCATGGGCCACAGAGATTATAGGTAAAGATCTGGGATTTGAACCTGGAAATTCAAGCTGTTTCTACGTAATACTTTGTCTTAACTTTCTATTTCTTGGTTCAGTAGAGAAGTCAGGAAGGAGGCAGTTTGTTCCCTTGGTTTAGTAGATGACAAGACTGATTCTAATGAGAAATCTTATGAGAAGAGCTGAAATCCAGAAACACTCAAGATCTAACTAAAAATAGAGGACTAGTGGAAGGTTCTTTTCTTCCTTTTTCCTTCAATGGAAAGCCATTTTTTGTATCTCTTCTTATTTTTTCTTCACTCATGTGGGAAGCCCAGTTTGCCAGCTGCGTGGATTCTTTCACCCCAAGCACTGATGGAAACAAAAGAAGAAAAGTGGAGAGAGAAGCCAGCTTACACAGGTGTTAAGCCTCAATGAGGAAAGAGAGTAAAACTTATTTAGAAAGATGTGAAGTTAGTACAGAGGATCAGGACCTTAACAAATACCTCATTCCAGGATATGTATATTTCCTTTGCCCACATATATTTCTGATGCTTTATATGATTCATTTCCTGATTTGTTGTCAGATATCTTGTTTGTTCTGCCTTTTCCTCTGTTAACAGCTTCAAATCTTAAATAATGCATTCGTTCATAAGGCTTATAGTTGAGTGTCTTTATATACCCCAAACATACAAATGAGTCGGTCATTATCCCTGATCTTAAAAAGTACATAGATTAGCAAAATAGAAAACTTGATTACCCCACTGATGTGCCAATACCCATGTAAATGCTGGGGTAGCATAGACCTAAACATAGACCATAGTAAAAGACTGTGTTTTATGAATAATAACAATATCTTATCTAACAAGAATAAATGCTTTCTTCAGACAAGCAGGTCTCAAAAGAAACAGCAGGGATGAAGCTGAGCTGTACATGACCAGCTCAACAAATAAGTCACTGTGCTTCCTATAGGGAAGAGGATGTGGACAGCTGGAAAGAGACCTGGAGTGTTTTGCTGATGTAGATCCCTCCAAAATGAGGGAAGTTGCAGGAGTTAGGCAGAGTGTTCCCCGTTTTCCCCTCCACAATAATGAATTTGTGAATTTTTCTCTTATCCCTGCAGTTATCCAGTTTGGATTTGTTACATTATTTGTGGCCTCTTTTCCTTTGGCTCCTCTTCTTGCTCTCTTGAATAATATAATAGAGATTCGAGTGGATGCCTGGAAGCTTACTACTCAGTACAGGAGACCTGTAGCCGCTAAGGCTCATAGCATAGGTGTTTGGCAAGACATTCTTTATGGAATGGCTGTCCTTTCTGTTGCAACTAATGTAAGTAGACCTATTTCAGTGGAATAACTGTACTTTTTTCTTTTCTTGAGGATGGGGAGATGTGAATGATGTTTAACTCAATCTTTATTTACATTGATTTCATCATGGCCCATAAAGGTAAAACATCCCTAAACTTTTATGTGCTAAACAACATAGGCAACTCTA
The DNA here is from genome assembly GCF_039906515.1 of Pseudorca crassidens. Taxonomy (NCBI): domain Eukaryota; kingdom Metazoa; phylum Chordata; class Mammalia; order Artiodactyla; family Delphinidae; genus Pseudorca; species Pseudorca crassidens. Next base: position 34,369,505 of record NC_090304.1, on the reverse strand, counting down.
TGACATGCAAACTCTTAGATATACAAGGAAAATTGTAAAAACATGTTTATTAAAATACCATGATATAGTTTCATAGCATGTGACAAAGTAGACAGAAAATAAGTAATGGCATAAAGGATTTAATAATACAATTAAAGCTTGATTATACATAAAGTTGTATACTACAAACAGAATACACAACATTTACCTGTCATTTTTATGGAGCACTTATTAAAAATGATAATAAAACTGAATTCCCAAAAGCAGAAATTTTACAATGAATATTCATCTATAATGTATAAAAAATGAAGTTGATAATAAGATAGCCAAAAAAGAAAATTTAACCACTTAACATTCATGCTTCCAAGGAAGGTTATTGTACAAAGATGAAATAAAATTGAAGTTATAAGGAAAGCTTAATTAAAATGAAAGCCTATCAAAATTTTCCTAGCTGATTTTAGGAATCAGCCAGAACCATACTTATGAAAACTATATACCAATAAATGCTTTTATTATTGAAAAAGAAGAAGGAAACCATGAGCTGATCATGTAACTTGTGAAACTAAGAAAAAATGTAAAACTAATCAATAGAAAGTAGTAAGAAAGAATTAATGAAGATATAAACAGAAATAAATTAGAAAACAGACAAAAAGCAATATAATTGCTAAATAAGTCGAGTTGGTTCATTGAAAAGATAAAATAAATAAAACTGAAAATCTCAAACAGAAAAAAGAATTACAGGGTACAAGTGAGAAAATTATAAGAATGGTATGTATGCATTTATTCTAATAATTTTTAAATCTATTTGAAATTGTCACTTTTTAGAAATAAAACTGCCAAAATATATTCAGTAAGTGATAATAAAACATGAAATGGACCAGTAACTATAGAAGCAATATTAAAAGATTTTAAAAATCTACCACTAAAAATGTAGATGGCAGGGCCAAATGCTTTTAAATTGACTTATCTTACCTAAAGGAAACATGACATTTATAGTATTCCAGAGCTTAGGAAAGAATGGGAAAATACCATTCCTGTGGCATCAAATACTGAAATTGATTGCACTGAACTGTGGGAAATTTACCAGTATGGTCTTCTATTTCTTCATTCTCCATTCCCTACACACACACACACACACACACACACACACACACACACACACACACGTCCAGGCCAGTAAATTTGGTTAAGAAATGTAAGAAATAGCAAGCCATGATGGAAGGAGATAGACACAGGCATGGTGTTTTTGGAGACAGATACATTTAGGTTAAATTTTCAATATAGCACTTTCTAGCTATGAAATCTTGGAATACTGATTATACACTGTAAATGAGCTATTTTATGTTCTAGGTCAAAGACTCATATATTAATTTGATTAATAATAGCATTCTAATCATTTTGTATCCATAAGGCATGTGGAACTGAAAGATATACAAATCAGACCTTTGTAAAACTGCATTGTTAGCTCACGATCTCCCTCTTGTTTTGTCCTTTAGGCTTTTATTGTTGCATTTACATCGGACATGATTCCCCGTTTAGTTTACTACTATGCCTACTCAAAAAATGCCATTCAGCCTATGAAAGGGTATGTCAATAACAGCCTGTCAATATTCCTGATAGCCGATTTTCCAAACCACACTGTGCCTTCGGAAAAACGAGACTTCACCACTTGCAGGTTTTCTCTTATTTTCATTTTGTTTTTAAATGTATTTCTTAAGTTCTCCATTTCCTTCATGTCTTACAAAACAAAATTTACTTGGGGCAGTAAAAATCCTGGATAAAGTGCATGAATTCTAGAATTCACACATTGTATGGTTCTGATTTGAAAAAGTAGAATGCCCAAAAGGAAGACAATATTATGGGTAAAGATAATGTCAATTTTGAATTGTTTCTTATTTTCTAAGTTTATTGGAAAAATTTTCTTCAACAAATACCTCCTTGGTCCCAAGTTGCAATATCTATAATCATACAGCATGGTCATATTTTACGTGCATTTAACCTACTTGAATTTAACTATGTGTCCTCAAAAAGAGGCAGAGTAAGGAAGAGAGAAATAATACGATTAGTTCACCAGCCATCACATTTAAAAGGTTTCTTCATGTGGGGAGTGTGAACTTGGATTTGTAAACCTGCTGCTTTCACACTCAGTGTCTCACGTACTGTGAGGATCTTTTTACTCTAGGATTTAAAGTTATATATATTTATTTATGTGTGTGTATGTATGTATGTGTGTGTGTATATATATATATATGGTACGTCAAGTCTTTTAAACTTAAACCTTAAACCAAGTGCTTCATCTGGGATTCCAACAACAACAACAAAAAAACCCAGCAAAATGTTGCAAAACAGGTAGACAAAAGCATTGTTATATTCTATATTTATATAGAGAGGAATCATAACATGGGCAACTGTCAGATTTCTTGATGTCATCACTTCCTACCTGAACTAAATCTTTGAACATTAATATCTAGACACTTGCAGAAAAAAATGAACTCACAAATTGAACACCAAGAAAACCCCAGAAGGCTAATAAGGAAAACAAAAATAATGCAGTGTCATATAAGCTGAGAAAATAGAGTTTCAAGAAAATAGGAATGGTCAACAATGTCAAGTTCTGTTCTTCACAGGTCAAATAAGATCTGGATGAAAATGTTCCTTCAGTTTAATGATAGGAGACAGTTGGTGTCAGTGGAGTGATGATAGAACTAAGTGTGTTAAGGAGTAGGAAGAGAGGGAATGGAATGGAAAGAGCAAATTTTGCTATAACTCTCTAGAGAAATTTGTCTCTGAAGAACAGGAGAGCAGTTTCACTTGTGTCTCTTGCTACATATATACTATACAAAAGTAACATATGGCTCTTCTTTTTATCTGTATAGGAAAGATAAATGTTTCATAATAGCAATTATTTTCCTTTGACTTGACTTTTGTTGTCAACTGAAAGGGTCTCTTACAAGAAATAATATGAATTTATACTAGGTCTCTTTGTTTGAAGTTATAGCTTATATTTTGCATTTACTTCCATTTTTTTCAGGTACAGAGATTACAGAAATCCTCCTGATCACGAGGAGAAATATTTTCATAGTATGCAGTACTGGCACGTCCTTGCTGCTAAGATGACCTTCATCATAATTATGGAGGTGAGCCTTTATTAACCTTCATGCCAGTTAGTGTCTTTTCTCCCTTTAGGCATATATTTCTAAGCATATTTGTTCCGCAGAAAATTAGCATTATCTCAATAGACTATTTTGAAGGAAGTATTTGTTCTCATAAAAAGTAAGTTAGGAATATTTTAAGTACAGTGGATTGCCTATTACTCACTTACTCTTGTTGAAGATACCAAGGTAACAGAAAAGAAAAAATGAGACCTCTGTCTTTGAGGTCAGTCAGAGGGCAGAGGACCCACTTATTTTACTGAATACCTATTATTAATAAATAGTGGTTGCAGAGGCTATAATAATAACTTTGTAAGTTCGGCTTTATTATTCACCCTTGACAAATGAATCCAACAGTCAGCAAAATTAGTTAGTTGGTTTAAAGATAATCGGCTAATATTAGAGCTGGGTTTCAATGCCAGATGTCTCACTGCCAAGCCTCTGCTCTGTCCACTATATTATGTTTCCTACCTTGTGGAAAATCTAGGGTAATTATGGATATAAGACATGCAATACAAAAGAACCAATACAGAGGGGGTATTTGACTAAGTTACAAATTGAGTGCTACAAATCATAAGACATGAAGGCCGATAAGGGAGAGATAAATAAATGTTAGGCATTTTTTCACTCGACAGTAAAGGCCAATAATAGACTAGATAAGTCTAATGCAAGAAAACACAAATTCCTATCAGTTTTTGTTTAATTTGTTTTATTTTTATCAAGGTTATACATGTAAGTAATTTAAATCCTCACCCCTCTCAGTTCCTTATGAATTTATCACTTTCATTCCCACATTTTCCATCAACGGTTTAGATCATCTTTCAGCCTGGTAAATTACAAAAGGAATTCTTTGGAATTTTTGTTTCTGTTTATTTTTTTTGATCATCCCAGGCTCCGACTCACCATCAATTCTGGAACTTCTCTTCAACTTCTCTTATACTGAATACTATATTTTCTTCCATCAATTTTTGTCCCATTCTTGAATTACTAGCTTATTTTGATAAAGCACATCTTTCATTAATTTTCTGAGGAAAATAATGGACAATTTTTGAGAACTTGAATATTAAAATTTCTTCTTTTTCCACATAGATAATTAAATGGTATAGAATTTGATTAAAAGTCATTTTCCCTGAAAATTTTTGAACCAACTTTTTTTAGGTATTCCTGAAATTTTCCAAGACATTGCTCTATTTTCTGTCAGCTTCTAGTGTTGCTATGAAGTACAATACCATTCTAATTTCCCATTCTTTATGATTTTTTTATGTATCAGTAAGCTTTGAGGATTCTCTCACTAGTCCTTTTATGAAACTTCACAAGACAGTCATGTGATGTTGGACTATTAATATTAATTGTTCTGGACACTCACTAAGCCCCTTTGACCTGCAAATATAATTACCCTTTAAGTTGAGAAAATTTGCTTGTACTATTTTTTTTTTTTTTTTGCGGTACGCAGGCCTCTCACTGTTGTGGCCTCTCCCGTTGCAGAGCACAGGCTCCGGATGCGCAGGCTCAGCGGCCATGGCTCACAGGCCCAGCCACTCTGTGGCATGTGGGATCTTCCCGGACCGGGGCACAAACCCGTGTCCCCTGCATCGGCAGGTGGACTCTCAACCACTGTGCCACCAGGGAAGCCCTGCTTGTACTATTTCTTTGATAATTTCCTTCTTTTCTCTGTTCTGTCTTTCTGGGACTTCTGTTATTCAGGTGTTACAACTGTTTTGAAATTCTGTTATATTTATCATTTATTTTCTCTCCTATAAATAGTCAGATTCATATCTTTGTTTTTTTATTCTACTCTTCTCTTGCTCTCATCATTATCTAGGTATCCTCTTAGTTCCCATTTGTGTGCTTCAGTCTTACCCTTTCATATTAGAGACTTTCTTACGTATTTGGTTGTTCTTGGCAATCTGCTCATATTTAAGAGCGAAGCAAGGAAAGCCGATTATAAGCTTTGTGTGCATACAGGAAGAACGTCACTTGGGTGGGCTTCACTGTAGGGTGATAAAGGGGCCTTTTCATTTGAGACCTACAAAATTTTGATATCTATAATTCTAACTTCTCTGATTAGTTATTTTTCCCAGAGAGAAATCCTCCAACCTCCTGTTTGTTGAGCTATTTCATGACTGTGTTGAGAGCCAAGAAAGGCAGGAGGGGCTAGAGATCTCATGGTTCAGAATGCTGAATTGCATTGAGTTGCCCTGTTTCCAGTATGGTGCCACACCTCCATCTTTCGCCATCTCTGCTGCCTGTGAGTTCACAGCTCTGTGTCTTAATTTCTGCAGAAAATATAATTTCTGCAGAAAATAAGGTACTCAGTTGCTGCCAGGGTGGGATTGGAGAGAAGTAGTTCCTGAACATGGTTGAGAGAGAGGCTCTGAAAATTCATCTGCCCCTTATACAAATTTTTAAATAAGCCTCTTATTTTTAACTCCACCCACACTACACCTTCAAAGTCCTTAGTTGAACTTTTCTGAACTTTTCTGATGATTTGAAACAAAATTGGCTTTTGTCTTGATTTCTACCATCACTGTATCACCAACTGCAAATTTAAGTGCTAGCTTTCTTCACTGTCTCGAGTCTGTTATCACTGTTTCCTCCCTTTTTTGTGTGTCTTTGTGAACAATACAATTTTTAAATTTCTTTACAAATATTTTATTAGGTTTTCAGGAGGAAGCATAGATGAAGAGTATATTCAATAACCACGTTCAACTGGAATCTCTGTAATCATGTATTTTAGTATATATTTGTTTGCTTAATGTTGGTCTTTGTAGGAAAGTTCCAGGACAGGGACTATATCTCTTTGTTTTTCCTTCTAGCTACTGTATCGAGCACAGTTTGTTGAACGAATGAAACAATTTGTATGAACATTTGACAACTCTAGCAGTGTGTCTGATTTTCTTTTGTTTCCTCTAGCATGTTGTGTTTCTAATGAAATTTTTGTTGGCGTGGATGATCCCTGATGTTCCAAAAGATGTTGCGGAAAGAATCAAGCGAGAAAAGTTAATGACTGTCAAGATTCTCCATGACTTTGAGCTTAACAAACTGAAAGAGAACTTGAGAATGAATTCTAGTGATTTTGCCAAGCATCTCATTATTCAGGAAAACAAAGTACAGCTGGCTAAATCAGCAACCTAATCAACATAACAAGTAAGCGGCTGGTTGCCTGCCTGACTTCACAGTTTTCCCTGGGTTTGGGGCCAGAAGCCAGAAGCCATGTGTCAATTTTACCCTTTCTTCTTTTTTGCTTAACTCAAAGTTTTTGTACACTCATATAGAGGCCAACTTAGTGGAGGCTGGAAGAATACCACTTGTCTGCTTCATTGGCTGGGCCCACCCCAGATATTGTTTTCTGGGGTTCTATAAATGATTGTTAAATGGATGTGTGAAATCAGAATATTGGAAGATCATGGGATGTTGCAGTTTAGGATTAAACACTGGACGTGAGCTGTCCCATCACCTTCCAGTGCAGCTGCACATTTTCATGGTCTTCATTCTATTGGGTTGTGTTATATCTCTGTCCCATGAAGAAAAGTATTGGGACAAAAAGAAAAGAAGTGAAGAGGTCTACTGAGCCATAAATATATCCTGCCATTTTAGACTATGCAGATGAAAAACCAATATCAGATGACATAAGAAAACTTACATATTAAAAATATTGGGTAAATCTCATGGCAGGGGTTTGTTCCCAAAATCATCCTGAATAAGGTAAACTTCCATCAGAATTCCAGATAGTCCTTCCAGGTAAATACAAAATTGATTTTTCAAGAGACTGAACATTTGGGTTTAAGCAAAAGACTAACAACTAATTTCTTTAAATATAACATTTCAGAAACCGTTTTAAGACTGGATTGTGGATTGTCTTATCTGGGAAACAGCATTAAGAAGGTATTAGATTGTTTCAGGTTTTTAAGTAAATGAAAGATACAGAGAAGTGAGTGTGTCTTCTTAGTAGTTAATGAATGCAAGATAGTATATATCAGTTAATTTATTGACTTCAATCTAAAAAATCATTGAATTATTTTTAAAAATAATTTTTCTTCCACAACTCCTATTTTGCATCATGAAGCCTGTTTGAGCATTAACTATTTGTATAAGTTAGGTACAAGTTGTTTATGAAATTCTATCTCGTTTAAAGCAGTCTCAAATCTTGTAATGAGTTTACGATTTTTTCTATTGGTGCACTGCTGTACAATGCTCAGTGCCTTGCTCCTATTCCTATGCCTTTGCCCCACAAGATGTGGTTGTACTGTTGATTTAATGTGATATAACATCTCAGGTGTGAGCTTCTTTTAGAGAAATTGTTAGTTTAACATCAATCACAGAGTTTAACACCAAATGTGGATCACCCAAGTAAGAATGAGGTGATGGATTTGATAGCTAAGTAAAAAAAATATATTCGTTGAATTATTTCTCTCATACTTAAGCCTATGGCACATGTACCCCAATTCTTGTCCTTCTTTCCCTTAAAAAGTACTTAATATATATTTTAAACACTATAGAGAGATGTAGTTTAATTTTATAACATTTGAATCTCTAGTTTCAAATTACACTTCATTTTCAAAAGAATAGTGTTTTTTAATTGCACACAAAAGAAGAAACTTTATTACAAGATTTTTTAAAAAGTAGTGTTTCATTATTTGATCCTAATAAGATTTTATAGAATTGCCAGTATTAAGTGTATGGCAGGTAGTATTAACTAATGATCAATATTAAGTATTTAGAACTGAGGATTATGAATTTATAAAACCATGAGACAGTTACCCCAGTATTGGCAGTAATTTATCATCCACTGGGTAGATTTTATGAACACTTTTGCATAATTTGAAATGATCTCATTATTGAAGAATGATTTTACCTGTGGAGGAGTTTATTTTCTTTGAGAGAACCAGTTAGTGTTACTATGAAATTAGCCACAGATGCAGTATTTTTGCTTGTCAAAGCAAACTCTGTTACTATGATGTTGTACAGCTCATACTGCTTCCTTCCTGGGAGCTAATAAAAATAAGGAAGAGCATGGAAAACGGTTTCTCAGATATAAGGTTTACTTTTTATGGCTTAACAGTGTTTATAGAGCTAGACTGTAAGATAAATAAAGACAAATTTAATTCACATGGTTATCTGTACACTGCAATCTTAAAACGAAACAACTCAAGTGTTGGGTTTCTAGGATGTACGGAGAAACTAGCAAGGAAAGATATAGTTTTTAAGATAAGTCAATAGTTCCTACGATGGGTAGATATTTTCCTTTTAAAATGTTGACAAATGCTTTATATTCACATTTCAGTTTTCTACCAAGAAGTTTCTCACATTTTAAAAGGAAATACAAGTATCTCTCACTTTCCTAAAAGCTTGAGGAACCAAATCCGAAAGCCAAATCACTTCAGATAGATTTGTCTTGTCTAGTTAAACCCATTAGTTGTCGTAAGAGGGCTGAGTTGAGCACCTGACTACCAGATGTAAGTTGATATTTATTAGCATGGCAGATGTTTTTATAATTCAATCAAATCCATAGTTATTTTTTTCAGAAATGTTCCAGAAATCATTTGAGACTTTCTTTGAAATAATATGAAGTACAAAATCCAAAGAAAAAAAAAACCTCTTTTCAAATGTCATCTCAAATTTTCACCTTCATCAGTTTTTCTTTGCACAAAAGAAGCAGAATCCACTTCAAAAGGAACCCATCAAGAAGAGGGGGGTGTCTTAATTAAATGGAATGCTATCTTATTTTTGCTGCCTCTCGTGACTCCTCTTGACTCTAACAGTCTTCTTTTAACTAAGCCATCAAGCAAATTATCAAGGAAAAGGAAAAGGAAAAGGAAAGAAGAAGATAAAGAAGAGGAGGGACAGAGGAAGGAGATAAGAGTTCCCTCCTTATGAACCTGTGTGTGCTCCTATGGGGAGAGAGGTGTTGTGAGGTGCATTGTGCAGCTGTGGATGCTAAGAAGAATGTCTCTTTCCTAAAACATCTAATGAGGGTGAGAGAAAAGCCAAAGAAATTTCAAGTTGAACACTATTATATGTCAAAAGTAAAACTTTGATTTCCAAGTGACTTTGTAGTGTCAGCTGCCATGTGTAGCCCTGGGTCTCTGTTGATTACAACAGTTGAGGCTGAGGAATTTGTGCTGCTGATTCAAAAGGTGAATATATTGTTGTGAAAGAACAATATATTCTCTTTTGTTTTTAATCAGTACCAGTTATTATGTTATCAAAGAATGTTATTAAGGAAAATAGCATTGCAAGAAGTACCATTGGCCAGGCTTGGATGTCTGCTCACATGAATCCCTATTACTGTTATGTTATTTTTTTTTCTAGACAGTATTTTACTCCACTACTTTATGTGTAATAATTCAAGTATGTCAGTTATTCCAGGATTATGTAAAAATTCAGGAGAATATTAAAACGTGGTTCAATGTGTGTTAAATACATTCTTCCCTCTCCTAAAACTGTTCGACTAGGTGTGTCTTTCCTATGAAAGATTATGTGCCATGGTGTTAACCAAGAAAACAAGTGCTTTCTTTTCTTCTCTTTCTTTCTTTCTTCCATTTTTTTTTGCAAGGAGGGTGGTATGCAGGTACACAAGAAAAGTATCTCTTAAGTTACATATACATAAATTTTATAAATCTCAAGAGATTCAAATATGCACAATGAATAAAGTAATACTTAATTTTAAACTACATTTTGACATGAGCTCAGCTTATTCTTACAGTAAAATATTGATATGCTTTTTCTGAATTTGAGTGCTCTAAGAGGTTTTGAGGTCATTTTTTGTTGTCTAGAAATATTAAAATGCATTACGTATAACATGTTTAATTCACAAAATTACATGTTTGTCACATTTAGAGATGCACATTCCTTGAAGAAGGAGTCTAGATGGTCCAGAAAAAATGGAGAAGGTGGTAATTTTTTGTTGTTTTGCCTTTTTATCTTTTCTACTTTGAAAGGTGATTAAAATGAACAAAAAGGCCCAAGGAGAAAAATAGTGTGTTGAGATATTTTCCAAATTTTTTTCTAGGTCCGCCTTTCCCCAAAAGAAATCCACAACCAGCTTCTTTGGAATTGTCTGGGCCGCTTGTGAGATATGCATATCCCTTGGTTCTATCCCATATCCCTAGGAACAGAGTCTCTTGGAGAGGAGCTTTTAAAAATCTTCAGGGTTACTTTGGGGGGTGGGATATAAGACTGATGAGAATTTCATAAAAATGCCAAATTCCCTAGCCAGAAGTATTTTTTGGAATAACTCTCAAACATTTATTTATCATTCCAACCTATCAGAGAAATATGTAGACTCAGGATTTCCAAATTTGTCAAACTGTTCTAATCCTGCAGTGTGTAGAAGTAATTGAAATCTTACACCCTCAGAACCCTAAGCCTGTGTAGTTAAGAAAATAATTACATAAAATAACTATAGAAAATACTTTTTAAAAGAGGGGAGATAAGATTAAATATATTTTATTTAAAATATATTTACCAATATATTTTTATTTTAAATATATTTTACCAATATATTCAGGAAAATAAAACTGCATACTGGTGAGAAATTAAATGCATCACATTGTAAGTTTTAAAAATGCAAATAGATTCTCAGGCAGGGTGTAATCAGGACAGCAAAAGTACTGTGAATATTGTAGAATAGAAGATTTGTTACAGAGATAGGCCTTTTGAAATTGTGGAAGGAACTGGGAAGTAATGGTCTGGGAGGGAGGTTTTGGAGGGTCAGAAGAAAGGTACCATTTAGCTCTCCTGAAACACCACCATGTGTGGACACATTGGAGTGTGCACAAACATCCAGGTGCTGTAGTGAGACTAGGGAGGAAAGCTCAGGAAGGAGTCTGTGGAAAGCTGTGGCTCCTGTGTAGCTACTGCTCTGAGGTTTCAGCCAAGCTTCACTCGGGGGCCTGGCCAGAAAGATCTGGATGTGGAGTGGAAGAGAGTATGGACAAGTAGAGCCCACTGGACCCCCTTCTGTGTGTCCCTCCCCAAAACTGGCTTCAAAGACACTCAGAAAGAAATAGCTGTGGCTTCCCTTCTGTCTGCCTCTTTTGTAACTCTAACCTGATGCCATATAAGGAAGAGACTTGATGGTCTTTTGGCAAATGGTGGTAAATGCAGCTTCACCAAGTTGACAGAGTACAAACTACCATGTGGACAAAAAAATTTTAAATAAAAATAAATAAAATAAACTATTGGTCATTTGAACAACGTGATTAAAAAATAACCTTAATTTAACTTCATGAAATGTTGTACTCAATAACTGAAGAATAGGAATTTCTTTTCATGCAAATTCTAAACATTTACAAAACCTGACCAAATACCAGGCCATTAAAAACAAACAAACAAACCAAAAACCCCAGCAATTTCAGTGGGGAAAAATTGATCAGATAATTTTCTCTGCTCACAATAAAAATGAAACTAGAAAACAATAATGAAAAGATAACTAGGAAAATTATATTACAAATTTTGAAATAACTCATAGATCATAAAATGGAATTTAGAAAATAATTTCAGTTACATAGTATTGAAAATACCGTGTAGCTGAAATTTTATGGGTGCTCTAAATACTTCTTGTGGGTGGTTTTCAGGGAAAATGTATAGCTTTTAATTGGGCTACTTAAAAAGAACAAAGACAGAAAAACAGTAAGCATCAAAAGAAGAGAATAGCAATATAATTTTTTTAAGAAAAGGAAAAGGAAGAAAAAAATCAATTTAAGAGGAAAAATTAATGAAAAGCATACAGAAAACATTATTCTTAATGGGAACATGTAAGATTCATCCTGTTTTTAATCAGCAACAAGAAATTACACTTCCATAATAAAATTCTGGGTTTTATTCAGACCCCTGAACCCTGAGAACAGCTAGAAAAGCTGGATAAAATGTTTTAAAAATTAATTGAAAACTTCAGAAAATATCAAGGCAAAGGGGGACTTGCCTTACAGAACCAGTATCTAGGAAAGAAAAAAACAGCCTGAGGGAGTTAAGGCGTTTATGGTGATTATTTCCTCTTGAGGAAATTGGAGATTCCAAAAGCAAAAATAATAGCTGAAAAGAAGAGAAGTTTGAGGATATGGGGAGGGGGAAGGGTGAGCTGTGACAGGGCGAGAGAGAGTCATGGACATATATACACTAACAAATGTAAGGTAGATAGCTAGTGGGAAGCAGCCGCATGGCACAGGGAGATCAGCTCAGTGCTTTGTGACCGCCTGGAGGGGTGGGATAGGGAGGGTGGGAGGGAGGGAGACGCAAGAGGGAAGAGATATGGGAACATATGTATATGTATAACTGATTCACTTTGTTATAAAGCAGAAACTAACACACCATTGTAAAGCAATTATACCCCAATAAACGTTAAAAAAAAAAAAAAAAGAGAAGTTAAGCTGAACATTCAACAGACTTTGGGCTTAGGAAAAATAGTTAAGTTAAGGTTCTGCCAAGAATGAGTAGCCCTGGTAAAGTCCCAGAGCTTTCTTTTAAAACATTCCATATAAGGACACAGAAAGGTTGAAAGTAACAGAATGGACAAAAGATATGCCAGGGAAACACTAAAGTAAATGAAATAAAATAAAACAGATTTATACATATATCAGAAAAAGATTGTGAGGCAAGATGTAGCATTAGAGATTGATATATTTTACAATGAGAAAATGGTAATTTAATCCAAAAATGGGCAGAAGACCTAAATAGACATTTCTCCAAAGAAAATATACAGATTGCCAACAAACACATGAAAGGATGCTCAACATCATTAATCATTAGAGAAATGCAAATCAAAACCACAATGAGGTATCATCTCACACCAGTCAGAGTGGCCATCGTCAAAAAATCTACAAACAATAAATGCTGGAGAGGGTGTGGAGAAAAGGGAACACTCTTGCACTGTTGGTGGGAATGTAAATTGATACAGTCACTATGGAGAACAGTATGGAGGTTCCTTAAAAAACTAAAAATGGAACTACCATATGACCTAGCAATCCCACTACTGGGCATATATCCTGAGAAAACCATAATTCACAAAGAGACATGTACCACAATGTTCATTGCAGCACTATTTACAATAGCCAGGACATGGAAGCAACCTAAGTGTCCATCGACAGATGAATGGTTAAAGAAGATGTGGCACCTGTATACAATGGAATATTACTCATCCATAAATAGAAATGAAATTGAGTTATTTGTAGAGAGGTGGATGGACCTAGAGTCGTGGAGTGGAGTCAGAGTGGAGTCATACAGAATGGAGTTAAGTCAGAAAGAGAAAAACAAATACCATAAGCTATGGTAACAATCTTATGGTTACCAGCGGGGAAAGGGGGGGAGGGATTAAACTGGAGGATTGGGATTGACATATACACACTACTATATATAAAATAGATAACTAATAAGGGCCTACTGTATAGCACAGGGAACTCTACTCAATACTCTGTAATGACCTTTATGGTAAAAGAATCTGAAAAAAGTGGAAAAAGGGAAAGGGAATTCTACACAATGATGGATACAGCTCAAACACCATCTCCTCCTGAAACTTACGTCAGTGTCTAGATGGGACAGATCTTTCTCTCTTCAGTTTCCTGCTGCCTCTTCTACAGTCCTCTGCCTCAGTTCCCATAACTCATCATTGCAGAAGTTTATTTTTATGTCTCTTTCCTCTACCAGCTGGATGGTTCTTGATGGTAAAGACAGTCTTATTCCTCTTTATATTTCTAGTCATTAGCATAGCACCCAAGACACTATGATTGATTAATAATATTGGTAAATAAAGGGATGAAAAACATAGGTACAAATAAGTGTACCTTTGTTCAGATGAATCTGAGTTTAGATTCTACCTCAAACACTTCAGCACGTGGGACCTTGGGTATTTTTACTTTTCTATCTGCAATATATTGCATTATTCTGCTATGAAATATTATATTGTATCATATGACATCACATACCTACTTCACAGGGTTGCAATAAGGATGAAATGAAATACAATTTATGAAGCATTTCAAACAATGTCTGGAGCTTGATAAATGGTCAATGGTATGTAATGCTTTTAGAAAGTAGGATGGCATATCAATGTGTTTTTATCTTTCTAACTAGAATCAAAACTCCGTTAGGATGGAAAATTGTCTTGTTCATCCCTTTATCCCCAGAGTCTGAAATAGTCTGATACATAGCATATGCTTATTAAATATTTTTTGAGCAGATGAATGAGTTGAATTTTGATGGAAATATATGGAAGGATCCAAAAATGCCTAATTTTGCCTTAACAATCATGATTTTCCTCATCTGTGAGTTCACTAAGGGGTTTTATAGGTAAGGATTCCAGAGAGGAACCAAAAGACTCCTTGATAAGTTTTATTGTGTTTTATTATTCTTATAAGTTTTATGACAAGTATACCCCTGCAGACCTCTGAGATGGGACATGCAGCTGGAGCTTGTGAACTAAGTGAGAAATTATCCTTTCCTCTCAATCTAGTTATTGGAATTGTACCAACTTTTTTTTTTTTTTTTTTTTTTGCGGTACGCGAGCCTCTCACTGCTGTGGCCTTTCCCGTTGCGGAGCACAGGCTCCGGACGCGCAGGCTCAGCGGCCATGGCTCACGGGCCTAGCCGCTCCGCGGCATGTGGGATCTTCCCGGAACGGGGCACGAACCCGCGTCCCCTGCATCGGCAGGCGGACTCTCAACCACTGCGCCACGAGGGAAGCCCTGTACCAACGTTTGTACAAACACATGAAGAAAGAAAAACAGAAGAGACAAGAAGGCCAAACCTTAATATTCTCCCTCAGTTGCATTAATGAAAGAGGTATAAAAGGGACAACACAAAGAGGTGCTTGATGCTTTAACCTAGTCACCTGGCCCATTAGTACATGTGGACTAACTGATGTTTTACATTTCATCTGGGGAATCAAGTCTCTTTTGAGGGAGGAGCAAGAAGGGAGCTGGAGCAAAGGAAGTCAGGGGCGTCCTTTAAAAATAAAAAATAATTTAAAAATATATAGTGTATATTTATAAATGAAACCGTTTTTATCTATACTCACATATCCTTCCCAGTTATTAAGCACAGTTTGTTACTGAAAGAGAGAGAGAGAATCCATCTTTCCTGGGTCACCATATAAACAAAATCCAAGGTTGCACTCTTTCCTGTGGAGGATAATAGAACTGTGGACTTGAAATTCAGTGAGCAGAGGAAATAAATCTTCAACGCCCTTCTAGTCCAGGACTTGCATGATGCTGCATCTTATCCTTCAATGGAACAGCTGCCTCTAGTAGGTGAGCCAAGCATGGGGGAAAGAGATCTGATAACCTGTGGCATCAGGTATCAGTTTGAATCTAGTTTTGAATCAGGATTTAGTTTTGAATTCTGAATCCAAAATACCAAATTGCTGTGTGACCCTAGTCAAGTCACCTAATCTCTCTGCTCCTCAGTTTTATCATTTGTGAATTAAGATCTTTGAACTAAATAATCTTTAATTTCTAAAATTATGTCTCAACCAAAAAAAAAGTCATTGTTTCAGTTTCCTCTATTTAAGGAAATATAAATGACTTCAGCGATCAAACTGCCAGGTCCCCCCACCCCAAAGTAAAGTTAAAACCTGTGTGATTCATGACTCATTTTCAAAAGAAAGTGGCATTTGCACCAGAGTTTCAAACCAGTTCATTCTAATTGCAAAGCTGCGTCTCTTCTGCTGTGTAGACAATGCAGAAATAAATATTGCTTGCTTTCCAATGGACGTATTTATTCCAGAACACTAATTTATTCTTAGGGTAGTGAATAATTTTCTTTTAAATATTGAAGCTGCTTTTCTTAATGTCCATATAGCATTGTTTTTTTCCCCCTAGACTGTAGAGAAGCTCATAAAAAGCTGCAAAGTCCTGATGACTTTCTATCCCTCCTCATACTAAAGCATTGTTGCCTCCAGACACACTTCACCCGTTAAGGACCCAGACTTGCCTTAGCTGATCTTTTTCGCTGCCCTCCCAGAAGTATTTGTCCATCTCTAAAAGACCACCCTAGGGCTAGAAACAAATTGGATTCTATGGACCTTTTATGTTTTAAATTCTGGTTTTAATGGGATAGTAAAAGTTATAATAGAGGAAATTATTTGGGTCAGAGGTGTTAGGCACCTCTTCCATTGGGCTCTCTAGCTCCTTGGGTTAGAGAAAATCTCTAATGAGGACAAGGTCATAGGAGCATATTAAATTGCCACACTATTCTGCTGCACAGGCTGTATTCCTAGATTTGGCCAAAAACTTGGCTCATTCATTCAGTATTAATTCACTCACTTCCTCAACTAGATGCCAGAAACTGAAAAAAAATATTAATACTAAATAGCCATTTTTAAGCACCTGGATGTACCAGGCACTGTGAGCTCTATGTTTTACATACAGGATCTCATTTGATTCGTACAATTGCTTGATGTAAGTAATGTTATTACAGCCATTTCATATGAGGAAACTGAGACTTGAGCAGATTAAGGAACTCACCCAAGGAGGAAGAGGGAAGGAGCCAGGATTCAATCCCAGGCAATCTGAGTCCTTATCAAACTAAAGAGAGTTCTCCACGGGGAGTCAGACACTAAAGGTTAATTAGCTAAAGTGTATTCAATTACTATTTGATCATAATCATTAACCAGCCATTATACAATTGTGATGAGGAATGAGAAAAGGGGTTGAGGACTATTAGATTCTATTGAGACGTCAGAGAATGCCTCCCTGAAGAAATGACACTTAAGCCGAGACACGAATATTTAGAAGGAGTTAGTCAAGTAAAAAGTGGGAGGGGAAGTGAGCTTTCCAGGTGGACAGACCTACCCAATAAAAATAAATAAATAAATAAAAGAAGAAACCAAGACTTATTGACTGATTAATAACAACCGGGCTATACTAAGTCCTTTATAAGGCTTATCTCTTTTAATCTACATAGAAACTCTTTAAGGTAGATATTATTATTTATCCTTACTACACTCATGCAGAAACTGAAACTGGGTATAGTTAAGTAATGTAACCAAAGCCACAATCCAGTAACGGTGGGACAGGGCCTGGACTTAGGCAGTCAGGCTAGAATTTATGTTCTTGGTTACAATTTGTTGTAAATGGGAAGGAGCCTTGTACATACTTGTCGTGTGTTGAACAGTGTTTCCACAAAACCCGTCTACCCAAACTTTGGAAGGTGACCTGATTTGGGCCTTGAGATGAAATCATTCTGAATTTGGGGTGAACCCTAAATCCAATGACTGAGTTTTTTGTAATAAGAGAGGACACGGAGACACAGAGAAGAAAGCAATGTAAAGATACAGGCAGAGATTTGAGGGACACATCTACACACTAAGGAACTATAAAAATTGCCACCAAACGCTAGAAACTAGGAGAGATATGGGACAGTTTCCCCCTCACAGAAGGAAGCAATCCTGCTGACACCTTGAGTTTGGACTGCTAGCCTCCTCCACTGTGAGACGGTCAGTTTCTGTTACTTTAAGCCACCCAATAGGTGGTAACCTGTTATGGCAGCCCTAGGGAAATAATACAGTATACTTTGACACAGGGGAGCCTAGTAATAAAGTTTAGGAGGATTTATTTACTTATTCAACCTTATTCACTGTTTATACTGTTTGTCAGATATTTTGACAAGAGTTATGAAAAATGCACATGATGCAAATATGGAATCCGCTTTCAAAGACTGCAAGGCAGAAACTGATAAGTGTCATATAAAAGTATAGATTAATAATAATAATCACTCTCACGTATTAAATACTTATATGACAGGCACTGCGAGTGATGGTTTACACACACTTTAATTTAATATGCAAAAGGTAGATATAACTTATTACATTTAACAGATAAAGAAACTGAAGCATGATGAAGTCTAATTACCTTCTTCAAGGTTGTACATTTCTGCCAATGTCAGGGCTGGATCTCAATTTCCAGTGAGATGATAAAGGAAGGAACTCAGTTAAAGAGAATACGTTTGATCTGGGTCTTGAATGGTGAATAATGTTGGGCATTGATGAGCGAAAGGCAAGGAAAAAGGATGTTATGGGTGAGAGTAACAGTGAACATAAAGGCAGAAAAACAGAGAATGGGGCTTTTGTTAGCGATAGAGCGCTCCAATTTGTTGGAATGTGTAGTACACTGAAAAACATGGGAAACTGATTTGGAATATGGTAGATTCAGACCGGTTGTTGACCCCTGAACAACTGTCAGGAAGAACTGGGAAATTATTCTTTGAAGAGATTGAAGTTCCGAAAGATTGTGCTAAAGCAAGTAGAACGATCCGATTGTTGCTTCAGGGAGATGAATCCCACCGGAGTGTGAAAAATGGACTGGAGACTGGCACAGACTGGTAAGCAAAGGTCCATTTAGGAGCCAAATGTCATAAGAGAGAGGGGCAGAAGCCATTCACATTCCTCGGAAAACAAATCGTAGTCCAAACCCCACCTGCTCGGTGGTTTGTGACCACCTAGAGGGGTGGGATAAGGAGGGTGGGAGGGAGACGCAAGAGGGAGGAGATATGGGGATATATGTTTATGTATAGCTGATTCACTTTGTTATAAAACAGAAACTAACCATTGTAAAGCAATTATACTTCAATAAAGATGTTAAAACAAAACAAAACAAAACCTGTTGAGCCTTTCTGTGCTACCCAAGCAGGAATTCATATGAAAATGTCCTGGTTTTACATCATAACTTAAAGGAAAACTTTCACAATGTCTGGAGCCCTTGCTATCCTGCAAATGAAGGAGGAGGATGTCCTCAAATTTCTTGCATCAGGAATGTACTTAGGTGGCACCAGTGTTGACTTCCATATAAATATACATCTACAAAGGAAATAGGTGATGACATCTACATCATAAATCTGAAGAGGACCTGGGGGAAGTTTTTTCTGATGGCTTGTACCATTGTTGCCATTGAAAATCTGGCTGATACCAGTGTCATATCCTCCAGGAACACTAGCCACAGGGCTGGGCTGAAGTTTGCTGCTGCTACCAGAGCCATTTTTATTGCTGGCCACTTTGCTTCTGGAACCATCTTTAATCAGATCCAAGGAGCCTTCCAGGAACCAATAACGTCTTCTGGAGGTTATTGACCCCAGGGCTGATCACTAACCTTTTACAGAACTGTCTTATGCTAACCTGTCTGCCATGGCTCTGTGTAACATATTCTCTGCACTATGTGGACATGCCATCCTCTGCAACGACAGTGGGTTGGACGTGGTGGACACTGGCGCAGGAAGTTCTGTGCATGTGTGGTACCACGTGAGCACCCATGAGAGGTCATGCCTTATCTCTATTTGTACAGAATGCTGAAGAGATTGAAAAGGAAGTGTAGGCTGCTGCTGGAAAGGATGTGACCCAGGAGGAATTTCAGGGTGAGAGTAACAGTGAACATAAAGGCAGAAAAACAGAGAATGGGGCTTTTGTTAGCAATAGAGTGCTCCAATTTGTTGGAATGTGTAGTACACTAAAAAAGAAACACTCTGTTTATAAGCGTGTTTATAACACTCCAGCCCCTGAATTTACTGCCACTCCATCTGAGGTTACAGACCCTGCATCTGAAGGCATAGGTGCCCTCTGTGCCTATTCACCAGTTCCCTAGGGAAGACTGCAGGGCTCAGCCTGCCACTGGGGACTGGTCTGCAGCTCCCACTGGTCAGGACACTGAATTGGTAGGAGGAATGACCACTAAGTGGTCTTAAGCTGTTCATCCACGGGCTCCTCCACAGAAAAATGGAATACGATTGACTGAAAATAAACATCAGTTTCTTTAAAATAAACATACAACAACAAAAAACTAGGACCAGATTCTCCCCTAGAGCATCTAGAAGAATGCAGCCCTGCTGCCATCTTGATTTTAGCTTCATGAGAACTGTGTCCAACTTCTAACCTACAGAACTCAAAGAAAATATATTTGTGTTGTTTTAAGCCACTAAGCTTGTGTTCATTTGTTACCACAGCAACAGGAAACTAAAACAGATAAGCAGGAGAAAAGATATTTTTAGGTAGTATTAAGATCTAGAACAAAGAAAAAATTTTAAAGGATAGTATGATAGTGAGCCAGTGAAAAGTTCCTCACACTTGGCCTGCGTTCTTGGTGTGTATAGAGCAAGAATGAGAACCATTAAGACGGAGATGGAGGGCTTCCCTGGTGGCGCAGTGGTTGAGAGTCTGCCTGCCGATGCAGGGACACGGGTTCGTGCCCCGGTCCGGGAAGATCCCACATGCCGCGGAGCGGCTGGGCCCATGAGCCATGGCCGTTGAGCCTGCGCGTCCGGAGCCTGTGCTCCGCAACGGGAGAGGCCACAACAGTGAGAGGCCCATGTACAGCAAAAAAAAAAAAAAAAAAAAAAAGATGGAGATGGAGAAATAGGCTTCATTAGAGAGGAGATAGTTTAACATTCTGCGTGAGATCATCTAACTCTGATCTCAATGAGGAAATTTAAAACTGGTGTAGGCTCAGACATTAGAATTTTTTCTGTGATGAATGTTATGTTTTATCTATGCCTAAAAGAGAGAAACATGGGCCCTCTTTCGAGTTTTACACAGTAAAGGTAGGGATTTCTTTTTTTAAAAAATTAAGGCGTTTTGTAAGAGTTTAAGGTTCACAGCAAAATTGAGGAGAATTATATAGATTTCCCATGTACCCCCTGCCTCCACACATGCACAGCCTCCTGCATCATCCACATCCCCCGCCAGAGTGGTACATTTGTTACAATTGATGAACCTACATTGGCACATCATAATCACACAAAGTCTGTGGTTTACTTTAGGGTTCATTCTTGGTCTTATATATTCTATAGGTTTGGACAAATGTATAATTATATGTATCCAACAATATGATATATTTTCTCTGTCCTAAAAATCCTCTGTGCTTCAGTTATTCATCCCTCCCCCACAAACCCACCCCTACCCATAACCCATGGCAACCACTGATGTTTTTACTGTCTCATAATTTTGCCTGTTCCAGAATGTCATATAGTTTCACATAATTGGAATCATACAGTATGTAGCCTTTTCAGACTGACTTCTTTCACTTAGTAAGATTCATTTAATATTCCTCCATGTCTTTTCATGGCTTGATAGCTCATGTTTTTTTAGCACTAAATAATATTCCATTGTATGTAAATAATATTCCACAGTTTATTCATTCACCTACTGAAGGACATCTTGATCACTTCCAAGTTTTGGTAATTATGAATAAAGCTGCTAAAAACATTCAAGTGTAGGTTTTTGTGTGGACATAAGTTTTCAGCTGAGTTTTGTTTTAAATATAAAATGGACACAGATTTCCAGTTAAATTTGGATAATTGAACATACAGTTTGTGTTCATTTTCTCCAAACGTTTCACTAAAATGATGGTGAAAAAGTTTTTTAAAAAGCTATAAACCCCCAAGAAAAAAAAAAGTGGAACACCAGGCAACAATATTTAGAAGATGTTACCCAGCTTTTAGACGATGGAAAGCTGATAGAAAAATGAAAAGTGACCTAGAGAGTGGGGAAGGGTGATTTCTAAATGCCTTTCAGTGGAAACCAAAAGGAACTCATCTAATTCATGCATTAACTGTAGAAAAGTTTGGAAATTGAAATGACCAGGTAACTCTGAAAGCAGGATGGTTGACTGAGGGTTAAAAAATGATGATTTGCCGCAATTGTATATGAAGAGGAGTTAGACCCACCCCAGCCTACACAGACCAGCAGACAAGCAAATGGACCTCACCTATCATGGAAGAATATGGAAATATATCTCTGCAGGGTGATCATATAGTCCCAGACCTCAAGGACAGAGGTGTAGCTGAGGTCTGGGGTGAGATGAGATGCCTTACTGAAGTCAGGAGGAAAAATGAAAGTTTTCATACTGAATAGTAAGACTCTACCCCCAGCTCCTTTCTCAGTTCAGCTCCTAGAATGCTGGTTACCAGATGTTTAATCTTCTTCAGGAAAAAGCTTGGAGAACTCCTGTAGACAGGAAGAGGGGAAATTATCAGGAAGATTAAATAAGAATGTTTCTTGATTTGAAGGACTTACAAGGCTCTGCCTCTTAGTGACAAGCACAAAGACAACAAAAAGTCCCTTATTAAAATTTCAGAACACTAGAGATAGAGTACCATAATGATTCCAGAGAAGGATTTTTTAAAAAAACATACACAATGCTTCAGGAATCAGAATGGTATTAGTCTTCCCAATAGCAACATTAGAAGATGGAAAACAATGAGATAATACCATCAAAAAATATTGTATCAATACTTAGAATTCACAGAAGCAAACTATCAATCAAGTGTGAAGGTAGAAAAAATCAGTCTTCACATTTGCAGGGTTTCAAATAACAAGATTTGTTATAAATAAATAAGTAGCAGGCCCCTGTTTATATACATAAACAGGCTCCTGGTTTAGGAAACTGTGGGAGTATGTAATCCAGGAAGGATATAGGATCCAGAAAGCAAGGAGGTGACACAGAAGAGAGATGGAAAGCCCCCCAGAGGGATGGTGACTGAGAACTCCAGGTTGGCATGTATATGACAGAACTAGAAAGCATCTAGTGTAGACTGAAGGGCAGAAAGCTCCAGGAGAAATGTTTCCAGGGGAAAAAAAGAAACTAATAGATTACCTGATGAGTTTGATTATATCAAGAGGAATTAGTTCTCTTGGTATGTTTTGAGACGGATTAATGACAGGAATATAGAAACATAATAAAACAACATCAACACATAGCAGGATACAGTTATGGACTCTAGGGAAAAGAAAATGGTATATAAGAAAGGAAATGAGGGGCTTCCCTGGTGGCGCAGTGGTTGAGAGTCCGCCTGCCGATGCTAGGGGACGCGGGTTCGTGCCCTGGTCCAGGAGGATCCCACATGCCGCGGAGTGGCTGGGCCCGTGAACCATGGCCGCTGGGCCTGGGTGTCCGGAGCCTGTGCTCCGCAACGGGAGAGGCCACAACAGTGAGAGGCACGCGTATCGCAAAAAAAAAAAAAAAAAAAAAAAGAAAGGAAATGAAAGCAAAGTAGCCCTATAGTTTGGCTGTGAGCAGGGAGAGGTGGATGGCTTGAGGTGGAATTCTAACTCTGCCACTAAACTGTGTGATCCTGTGAGAGTTGCTTGTCATTATTATTTTGATTGGTATATTAACATTACAGTTTTATTTAAATAAAATTAGTGAGAGAATGGGGGATAGCAAGTGTGTGTGTGTGTGTGTGTGAGAGAGAGAGAGAGAGAGAAAGAGAGAGAAGTGTAAAGCAGAATTAAAATTAATTCCTCATCTTTCAAAGGAGGATGTCAATAGATGTCAAAAATTGAACATCAAACAAGAGCAGTGTAATGATTATAATAGCTGACACATACAGTGCTTACTTATTCTATGCCAGGAACTCCCTTATCCTTTAACACACACATGCACATTCACACACACACACACACACACACACACACTCATTTAATCTTCTCCACAAAAGTGGTACCTCTTAGTAGCAAGAATTGTCAGTAGGTTAAATGAGTCAAAGGACTGCTGCTGTTAAAAAAAAAGTTTGACTTCTAAATCTAGTTTCATATATCACTTTGATAAAATAAAAGTTAAACTAAATGTAAAATGTATAATGCATTAGAGATATGTTTGTATTGTCTTACTTGCTATGGTAGAAAAGTTCTTTAATTTCTGTTATTACCAAAATTTTGCCTCCCTAGAATATGAAGTCATGAACTATTGAAAATTACTCTCCTCTCCCCATCTACCCTCTTCTGATCTTATAGCCTCCGGGATAGGAAGCACTATAAGAAAGCTGAGATCCATGCAAATATCGGGGTTGATTTGCACACAATTTGCACGTCCTGATATTGTTTCAAGACTCATTTCAACCTTGAGGACTATCCCTAGAAGGAAAATACAAGTGGCCAAAGAGTGGGGGTTTCATTTGCTCCTGAGTCATCTCAGTCTAAAAGGAGTCAGTTCCATCAGATCCATTGTTAGCTGCATCTGTCCCGAGGAGGAATTTTTAGATTGTGAAGGGCCCAAGGGTAGAAGAGTAAGGGCTGTTGATTGATGCCATTTGCCATTGACATTTTCCTTTTCTCCACTCACTAAATAAATGTGCTAATTTTTCTCTTTGGATGTCTGGGGTCATGCCAGTGATGAAACAGGAGAGTGGGCTAGGGAGAAATAAAATACACTTATTAGAAATTAAGTTATCTCACAGAAGCAATCTCCCAATGTCATTTGAGTCCATAATTTTCAAACTGATCTAAACAAGTGTTCTAGTGATGGCTCTTTTGTACTATCTACATGTCTGTGGATAATTTTTCCCCAATTCCTGAATGACTTAAAAGTCTGATGATCATAGGGGAAAGGAGACTATTTTTTTTTAGGAGACTATTCTTTTAAAATATTTTATTGGCTCACACACAGACTGTTACAGTAGCTAGTTTCTGAATTGAGACCCCTTTGCCTTCATCTTCTCTCCACACATTTTATCATACTGCTGCCTGATAAACTTCTAAGAACATTACTGTGCTTTGATAAAATCATTTCTTTGCTCATGATTAAATTTTTTTTCCAATTATCCATAAGAAAAAAATCTAAATTTCTTAATTAAAATCTGAGGCCTCTAAGAACAAGATACGTGTCTTATTTATTTCTTCTTCCCTGGTATCCAGTAAAAGCATGTAATTATGACTTAGCAATGTTAATAAACATTTAATTGAATTAACTTGAAATTTAAGGCTACCTTTTGTCTTACCCTGTTCTGCCTTTCTAATAGTTTGATCTATAATTATTCTTACATGACCCTTCCCTCTTTCCAGTACTTTTAATTTATATTCTAAACCTTGGATTTGTCTATCCATCCTTTTTCCATTCATCCATTTATCCATTCATAAAATACTTTTAAGGTAATAAATCAAAATACTCTGAGTCGTAAGTAATGGAAACTCCAACTCCAATTGGCTTAAGTGTTAATTAAATGGGGTTCATTGACTCAAAAATTTGGAAGATCAGTCTAGTTAGAGGGCAGGTTTCAGGTATGGTTTGATAAGAGCTCTGACTCTGCTTCTCCACAATGAATGACCGAACATATTGGCACTCTGTATCCAGAGTCTCAGTGAATGACCACAGCCTCTCCATTTTACACAATAAAACCTACCCACTGTGGTTCTCACCACGGTATAATGGTGTATTTACTGTTATTATAATCCCACCGACAGGCACAAAAAATTGTGTAAATTGCACATTCAATCCTGATTTATCAGTGCCCCTTTATTCTTTGTATTAGGAAAAAAGCCATACATATAATATAAATGTTATTTGAAGCATGTTTTCCTGCTGACTTTCAAAAAATTAAAATCAACTAGCTGTAGATTAGCCTTTTTAGGTCAAAGAAAATTTTCTATTTGATCACTAGAGGGCAGCAGTTCGAAAACATTTATAGCTGCCATTGCATTTCATTACATTTTTGTTGTTCCTTCTCCAAAATTTTGATTAGAGTATGCTTATAGCAGTTAAATATTCTGTATTTTAAATATTCTATCCTATTATCAAACTATGTATTCAGATATTTACTCTGGAAAGGGTAACTTTAAATATTCTAGAAATGAAATCTTTTTACCTTCTGCCTCTCACAGTATGACTTAGAAAACAGTGTGAAGAAGTTAAACAGACAATCTCTAGGTGTTTGCAGCCAAGTGGGTGATTTCAATAATGTTATATGCTTTCTTCCAAGGAATACCATATTCCACAATCTGGAATGATAAGCATAATGGTACCCAAAGGGAATCAGTAACCCAGGATGATGAAAGCAAAATAGCATCCCTATAGGACTCAAAGAGAGCGAGAGAGAGAGAGAGAGAGAGAGAGATTTCAATTAGGTAATATTTCATCAGACCCGAAGAACATTACATATTACTTGTCATTTAATCTATTTATTAGTCTGTAAAATACCTTAAGTCAGGGTGATCTCTGTTTTAGACTCCTTAATGTTGAAGTATGTATTTCTTTAATTCTCTTTACAAGTTGCATCTCTTTTCTATTAATTGTTTTCCAATATTCTCTTATACAATCACAGCTTTTACTTTAAGAAAAAAATTTTTTGAGAGTTTAAAGAGGCTAATACTTTCAAAGTCCTTTTGTAATTTATCGCATTGCTCTATGTATATAGTGTGGGATTCAAAACTAGGAATACTTTTCTGGCATTAGAAGAGAAATAGTTGGTCTTCATTCACTTTAACACTTGGGTTTTTCCAAGGGACAATGTTGTGTAAGTGAATGAGAATTTTTTCCCCTTGGGTACACAAAGAAAGAAATGGAATAAAATGTATACATCTTTCTAATGGTAAATTATAAAGAGTGAGATGCACACAAAAAGGACACATTACGTATATGACTATATACATGTATTTTGGTAATTAATTATATATATTTAAGATTACAGTTTATTTAGAACTCCCTACTTCCAAATTTTAAATCAGACAGATCACAGGTAAATCAAAAGATAATTTATATTAGGCCATTAAATATAGCAGTGCAAAGTACTGAGTTATGTACACAGATGTGGGTAAGACAAACTAAATTATTTCTTCTATCTCTGTTTCTCTAGAAATTGTATAATCATAATTTCTTGGAAATGTCTCTGAAGCTAACACTGCAAAGTCAAATAAAGCTGAACTAAAATCCATCCACTTAAAAACCCTTGGTAAGAAAAAAGTCACAGATGAATCCTAGAGCTTATTTGTATAGCCTCAACCTGAAAGAAGGGTGTAATTAGAATGAACATTGGTTTAAGTATTCAAAGTCAAATAAAGCCATACTATAAAAAACGTTTCCAAAGCAGTTTTCGCTTTAGGAATGTGCACGCTGTACAACTGCTATGAAAAGCTATAAAACTGTGCTGAGTCAACTGGTTTACTACATCCTAGAGAGAACCTAGCCCACAGTGAGTGCAAATATCTGTTGAGTGAATATTTGTTGATAAATATTTTTTGAAATAAATTTGCCTTAAAAACACCTTACCAGTGATTTATAAATAGCCCTAATTATAATGCCTTTAAGTATATATATATATATATATATGCATATTTGGTGATGAGAAAGGAAGTTTATCAAACTTATATAACTATTTCAAAATACTTATAAAATTATCACAATTTATTCTGTTGGGACTGAAAACATTAACCCATTTTTACCCCATGATTACCACGTCATTTCTAAATCTTAACAGAGTGAAGTTTCTTTATAATGACTCTTTCATTAACTGAGGGACTCCCAGACAGCCAAGTTATTTCTAAGGACATTTAGTATTTTGTCAGGTAATTGCAAACATATTGCCCACAGAGGATGTTCATATTTTTAGGTGTAGATTTTAATTTAACAAGTGCCAAGAAAGAAGGAGAAGGAGGAGGGAGAGGAAGAGAAGAAAAGAAGAAGAGGAGGAAGAGGAAGAGGAAGAAGAAGGAGGAGGAGAAGGAGAGAAAGAAGGAAGGAAGGAAGGAAGATAGGAAGGAAGGAAGGAAGGAAGGAAGGAAGGAAGGAAGGAAGGGAAGGGCAAGGAAGAAAGAAGAAAAAGAAAGAAAGAAAGGAAAGAAAGAAAGGAAGGAAGGAAGGGGGAAGGAAGGAAGGAAGGGAAGGGAAGGGAAAGGAAGAAAGAAAGAAAAGAAAGAAAGAAAGAAAGAAAAAGAAAGAAAAGAAAGAAAGGAAGGAAAGAGGGGGAAGGAAGGAAGGAAGGGAAGGGAAGGGAAAGGAAGAAAGAAAGAAAAGAAAGAAAGAAAGAAAGAAAGAAAGAGAGAGAAAGAGAAAGAAAGGAAGGAAGGAAGGAAGGAAGGAAGGAAGGAAGGAAGGAAGGAAGGAAGGAAGGAAAACAGTTTTAATTACATAATTCAAGACAATTGCTTCTAAAATAATAACATATCCTTCCACCAGAGGGCAACATTTGCAAGACATTTAAATGATCTCTCAAAAGTATTTCCTACCACAAAGATATAAACAAATGCAAACGTAACATTGCTATTGGGTAATATCGTATGTAAATTTCAAAGACTACTATGATGACAATTATTTAAACAATTGCTTATAAAACTTAAAAATACTCAGTAAAACACAAACAATAAATTGACTTCTTTAAATATGTAAGAAAATAGAACTTTCAGAAAGGAACATATTTCTCTATATCATTGGCATTTTTTTTTTCAGTTCATTATTAGCTGTTTAGTTCAAATACAATAAAAAAAATCTTAGGGTGGAAGAAATGAAGAAAATATTGTTCTACATCAATGAATAAATTAATGAAAAAGTCAGAGACTTTTATAAGTGGAAGGGTTGATAGAGATCACTTACTGCAAGCCTTCATTTGTACAAATAAGGAAACCAAAGTTTATTAAAGTTAAGTAATTGATTCAAAGTTGCAGGGATGCTAATCAGCAGAGCCAGGACCCAAACTCAGGTCAGCTGATTTCACATTTCATAATCTACACCATTGATATTCAAATCGTGATCCACAGGTGCAGCCCTGAACTTGTTAGAATTGCTGAATCTTGGGCTCCACTGTAGAGCTATTGAATCAGAATCTGTATTTTAACAAAATCTTAAATGGTGAAAAACTACTCTAACCCATACTGCTTCTTCATCACTGGTTGCATGACTTCAGGCAATTCATTAAATCTCATTTCCCTCCTCAATAAACTGGGAATAAAAAAAAACTGGGAATGAAATTAGTTATTTTGAAGAATCATTCCAAAGAATAAATGAGATAATGTAAATGAAAGTCATTCATAAATTGTAACACTACACACGTTAGTTATAGTCAATGAAACCTTCTCCTTTTATTGCTAAGAGTGCTTGGATAAAGGGGACAACTCTACCAGAGAAAGAATTGCCTAATAATGTAATTTAAGGCTAAAATTGGATGGAAAATATTAACAGTAAGGGAAGGTGTCCAGAGAATGAAAGACTTTTTCAATGTCCCTAAATGAATGCCATATGTATAACTACTAATATTTCCTTGCATAAAGATAAATCTGGTGAAAGTAAGGTCACAAAAGTACATGTTCAGTGTTTGGATTTGGGGACCATGCATGAAGAAAATATGTTGGATTAGTAAGTAATATGTAAGTATGTGTCTCTAATATTGGGTGTAGCTGTTAAGAATAGCCTAAATTGTAGCCTAGCAACAATTCTTGTAATTTTTCACATACAACATTTTCCCCTTGTTTATGACTTTGCTCAAGATGTCTCTCCTCTGGCTGGGATCTCCCCAAGTGCCACCATCATTCCCCACCCAATTTCCTGGGCTGTCATCATTTTTACAGGACTAAGTTTCTCTTCAAGTCTTAAGACAGACAAGGAAACATCACTTCCTGAAATCTTTTCTGTACACTTTATACTCCCAGGCTGGGTTACTTAACTTGTCCAATTTCACCCAGAAGTATCTGTCATTGTATTTATGTGTCTATTTCCCATGCAGCTTGTGAGATCTTTCAGGGAACAGCCTCAGAACCTAGTGAAATTTTTAGCACTAAATAAATATTTTTAGTATGAATAGATTAATATTAGCAGTAATTCTGATTTAAACACTCACACTTTTATCAAGAGAATGGAGGAGAGAGCCAAATGACATTGATTTCAATAAGATGAATGTAATTATTTTACTCTACAAACAATGCTTTTGTGTTGGATTTGTATCATTCATATATATGGTATATATGAATATATATACACACACACACACACATGACTTAGCAATCAAGTTTGCCAGTGGTTTAGATCTCTAATCATTTCGGGTGAAACTTAGGCAGGAATGCTTGGAAAAATCATTTTTATGTCACCATCATAGCTTCACAGATATTTCTTTGACTTCTATTTTTTATATAACTTTCTGGAATTTCAAAATAATGGATATCCCAAATGAATTAAATTTAATGAACTTGGTCACTAAAGATTTGAAAAACTTAGATATTTTGAAAAACACTTGATGAGTCAAGTCCTGACAAGCTTGAATCTTTTGTTTGGAGGAAGGTAGTTTAATGAGTTTTCTTTTTTCCCTTTTTACAGTTGATCACCTTGGGGGTAGATACTATTTCGAGGCATTCCAGAGTTTTAGAAAAATCTTGTTCAGTATTGTAATAGGAAATATATATTTTAATGCACAACAAAATAAGAGAAAGATGCTTCCGGTATCCTTTTCTTTATTATAATTCATAGAAAATATAATTTGATAAATATTAAATTTAATAATGGTAGTTTTAGCTACTTTTGAAATTTTTTTCAACTATCCATTCAGTGTATGCATATTCATTGTGTTATTTGGCCTATTTGGGTAATATTCTTACATGATTCTGTACTTAGATCCATACTTCTGAGATGCGGTAACAGAATCCCTAAGAAAAATCTACTCCCCCTGTTGGCTTAAAGGAAATTGAAGGATTTCGACTTTGCGAATGTGTTTCAAGGACAATCTGTTTTGTAACTATTTGCCTGAATTTCATCTAAGAGGTTCGTGATTCATGTCAAATGCATTAATAATTAACATTAAGCTTGCATTGTTTTCTTGCTTTGCTTAATGAAATAGATTCATTGATGCTATTCCTATATATGTGAAAGCAAATATCTTACATGAATTTCTCTCTGTAGTTCTGCTTTAGGAGAAGATGGTACAAAATAAAAATTACATTTTAAACGATTATAAATAATTTTAAATAAATCTTGAAAATATAATCAATGATAATTTGTTAACAAGCACAAGGTATAGCCACAAATTTCATCAGTATATTGGTATTTCAGTAGTGTGCTGAAAATTAGTTAAGTGAAGAAGCATACAATTCCAAGGAATTTATATTAAACTGCTTCTCTTTTATTTAACCAAGAACACAGGAAAACTATTCTTTTTAAAATTATTTCTCTATTCCCTCCCCCACCTCCCTCCTTCCCTCTATCCCTCTTTCTTGCTTCCTCCTTCTCTTTCCTCCTTTCTTCCTTCCTTTTTTTTCTTACCTATCAGGGGTTAAAACAAAACACAGGAACAATATAATTATGCACTTTGTATACATATATTTTATATTCAAGGGAGCCCCGGTGCCCCAAATAACACAAACATAAGTAAAATGTGCTGTAATCTTCCTTCCCTGCAACACTGTCAGAGCTGGCATCAGCGTGCTGGGCAAAACATAGGAAACTAGAAGTAACTTGTCAATTTTTAATAAAGTCTTTCTCTTTTGCAGAGCTCAATGCACCATGCTCCCTGCAAACCCTGGCGATGATGACATCTTCTCACTTGGTTTCCATAGCATCCATTCCTGAAGAT
Organism: Pseudorca crassidens; assembly: GCF_039906515.1. Lineage (NCBI taxonomy): Eukaryota > Metazoa > Chordata > Mammalia > Artiodactyla > Delphinidae > Pseudorca > Pseudorca crassidens. The sequence goes on along the minus strand of NC_090304.1, from coordinate 34,338,132 downwards.
CCCCAGTATAGTCTTTGGTCAGGGCCATCCTCCCAGTTCCCCTAGAAAGTTGGCAACCTGGCCAGCCAAAAGAAACCTCCCCTTTTCCTGAAACTTACTCTGTCCTTGGTGCTGAACAATTTTTCCGAGAAGCGCCCAGACGGGCTCTGTCAGCGGTGCTGAAAACAAAATCTTCCCTGACGCTGCTCAAATCAGAACCGTGTATCTGTTATTTACTCACGTCCTCAAAGAGCAGCAAGCTTTCTCCATCTTAATTCGACACTACCGCAGAGCGGAGTTTGCGCCGGCGTGATGGGAGGAGGTCGTGGGCAAGGAGGAAAAACTATAGCAGTATCGCTCACTTGAGACCTAAGATGCTCCCATGAGTTTTGGAATTGCTCTGCTCCTTACCGCAAAGGCACCATTTTAAAAAGTACTATTCTTTTGACTTTGTCCTTACACAAGGGTTCTGTGGTATTTCCGCCCACGTTTAAAAGGCAGAAGATTTGACAGCAACAAGGCTTTCAAAACCGGGAATTTACATTGTTTTCCAGTGGACTGACTTCCAGGACAAGGACTCATCTGCACCCGCCCAAATACCATGGCACTGCGTGCGCCCTTTGCCACCGGATCCTCCCCTTCCAATGAGACTTTCTGATTGTGTCTACCAACTCTCCTATTAGGAAACCCGTGGGTTGCATGCAGCTATTCTGTTGTATTCTCATTCTCACTCTCCCTCCCCTCTCTCACTCGCACTCTTGCAAGAGGCACACCGATACCGTTCTGCTGAGAAGAAAAAACCTACAACTACCTTAAGCGATTAAGACAATATGCGCAACTCTCCCCTTTCCTAGCGATTTCTATTTAAATCTGGCAAGAGCCGACACCACGCTTTGCAGGAATGGAGTCGGTAAAACAAAGGATTTTGACCCCAGGAAAAGAGGGACTAAAGAATTTTGCTGGAAAATCCCTCGGCCAGATCTACAGGTAAGGAAAAGCAAACCTCTGTTTGCCTGGGACTCAGCATGAAAAAAAATCTGCAGAGCTATTTCCTTAAGTCCTGGTTGCTTAGAGAGATTGTAATATGTTCGGAAAATCTTTTTTGTTGCTCATTGCTGAAGCGGGGCTGCTCTGGAAACCTACTTAGTAATTCAGGAATGTTGCACTAAATTAACCTGTCTGGTGTGTGTGTGTGTGTGTGTGTGTGTGTGTGTGTGTGATTTTTGTTTTGGTACCTGCAGATTTTTATCCTTTCCTACCGAGGATTTATCCCCTTTACAATTAAGAAATGACCTGCACCTGTTCAAAGAGCCTTTCTTTTGTTGCTTATAGTGACACCAAATTAAATTCCTTTAATGCAGAAAAATGAATAAAAAACACAACCACCTAAAAAATTAAACAATAAAATTCCAAAGAATAGTGGTGAAAAGAAAGCTGGGTCTCAGCTTTAAAACCACTTGAGTAGAGAATCCCCCAGTGGAATCTTCCTTCTGTACTGAAGGAAGAAGAATCAAAATATATCAATAATTGATAGCTGAAATAGTTCCTCTCTTTAAATCTGAAACAATGTATATGCATTTTTAATTATTTGACCTCTCCTAGAAGTCTATTTCTTGCATGGGAAATGTCACAGTGCTTTTAAGAAAAGCCATAATAATAACCAGCAAAATGACTTTGGAAGTACTAGAAATGATTTAAAATTTTAATCCTCCCTGTAGTCACTATACTAATTATTCTGTAAATTTTACAACTTTAAATTTTTTCAAGATATTAAATGAATACACATTTTCTTAATAATGTGAAAATCAAGAAGGGCAGAAACAAAAGGATAAATGATTCTAAGAGAGCGCTAATTTTTGCATTTGAGAAATTGAAGCCTTTGGAAATGTATAGGATATGTAAAGAAAATGACCAAGGCACCTCCCAATTTTCCAAATCTCTCTGGTCCTGGTGGGCTTCTTGTAGGCACCATCATGCACCTATGCGGCAGTAGATACTGCAAAGGCCCTGCAGTCCCGCAGCTGCCCTGGAAAGAGCTGTTCTTTCCCAGCTCAACTGCCATCAGGTGGGGAGTTCAGGTGCGGAGTTTAACTTTGCATATATGAGCACATGAAGGCAATATGAAAAAAAATCACATTAGTTGAATTTTTCTCTCTTAGAATAAATTGCTCTGTACGCTAACATTGGAATTGGGCTTTAGGAATAAGTATTAACATAGCCGCAAATGCAGTTATGATGTTTCCCCAGTTGGTATTTTGTAGAATTTGGAAGTTTGACATTTTTTTTCTGGTAGTTCTCAAATTGCTTGACAGCCGTCTCCCAAGCTATGCATTCTTGAAATTGATCTAAAATTTTCATTCGCTTTACCTGCGGGTATGAAAACAATTGTGTGTGGATATAATCATTTAAAGGGGCACACATAGAAAAAAGATATATGGTGGATTGGAAAACATCTGCAAATCGTAAACGGAGAGGTTCTTTGTTTAAATATCCATCTCAAGGGTCCACGGTGTGTTACCCTTCACATTCCTCTTCTTTTAAACAGAAATTTCGCTGATATATTGTGGACCAAAACAACACTATCAGCTTTTAGTAAAACCATTCTATCACTCTGCTTTCCCCTTTCCCCTCCCCACAAGGAGGAAAGCCTAAAAGCAACTGAATCAGTGGGGTGAAATCTTAGGAAATACTATGCAAGTTAAAAAACACAAAACGAAACATAAATGTGAGATCTTCTACCTTGGTGTGGAACATCTTACCAGAGTTGATTTGCGGGTGCATTGGTATAATCTGGGAGTCTCATTTTACTTCTTTGGAAATGGGTCCATGACATTTTTCGGTGTTTGTAACTGAGATAGTAGTGACACAAGATTGTGAATAATTAATTATTCATGTTCTGGCAGTAGGAATCTTAGGTGTCGGCCATATGTTGTGGAGGCCTTTGTTTCAAACTCAAGTAACAAGGGATAAAAGAGTAAGCTGTGTAACAGGAGAGTAAATGTTGAACTGGCATCCTAGGAGCTGGAGGAAGGGGAAGGAGAGTGCGTGACACTGAAAGAGCGTTCACAGACCTTCTCCGCTTGGGCACCGGACGGGACAGGCCTTGGTGCCAGGGGCTCCAGGGCTTAGCTGGCGGGCAGGGGGTTGGATCCCGGTGTCCTCAACCCGGAAACCTTCAACTTGGCTGGGAAGGAAGGAGTAGCGTGGGTGCAGGACTGTGCCTGGGCCCGCCCACCAGGGAGCAGCCCTCGGGAGGCTGGGTGGCTGGATGAAAGCGGCTGTCGCCTGGGCAGAGCACTGCACGCGGGAGGTGTCTACACAGGCGCTGAGAAGGCGCCTTTCGGGTCACCCTCACAAACTGCAGACCCCGCAAGAAAGTTAGGCTCAGGCGGTGTACGTGAATCAAGACGCTGTGGGGTGGATCCCGAGGGAATGGGCACTGGTTGCCATAGGACAGAAGATATTAAAGTTGAAGAGATGTTGCCGCGGGGAGGGAGCCTGGAAGAAGGCTGGAGAGCCCGGGAGGTCCTGAAGCCTGGTGGCGCCCCAGTCCCCTAACCCCTGAGGGAGGGGAAGCAGGTCAGGGCCCATCCCCCGAGTCCTGACCGGTCCTGGGAACTGGGAAAGGGCCGGCGTCAGGGTGTCTAACCCGTGGCGTCCTTGCCTCCCCACGGTGTGCCGCGCAGGGTGCTGGAGAAGAAGCAGGAGACCGGGGAGACCATCGAGCTGACGGAGGATGGGAAGCCCCTGGAGGTGCCTGAGAAGAAGGCGCCGCTGTGCGACTGCAGGTGCTTCGGTCTGCCACGTCGCTATATCATCGCCATCATGAGCGGCCTGGGCTTCTGCATCTCCTTCGGCATCCGCTGCAACCTAGGCGTGGCCATCGTGGACATGGTCAACAACAGCACCATCCACCGCGGGGGCAAGGTCATCAAGGAGGTGGGCAACAGCTGGCCCTGTGGTTTCGCAAAGCCACTTCACCTGTTTGAGCCCCACTATCCCCATTGAATGAGGAAGGCTTGTCCGGCCCCTCGAGCACTGCCCTTCTAGATTGGGACGCGACAGTATAATCAAGCCCTTTTCAGGCTGGAGCAAGTCTCTTCTGTTCTCTGGGCCTTCCTCTTCTCCCCTGCAAAGTGTAAAATAAAACATCTGGCTCACTAGGTTTTTGAGGAGAGTGACTTTATACAAGGAATTGGTCCTTAATACTGTCCGCTAAATCTAAATCGAACTATTTTCTTTTACTCGGAAGAATAGAGCAGCAGGTTAGTTATAATTTTCCCCGGCTTCCGATTCTCGCCAACATTCTCCATAACCAAAATGAAACGAAACCGAAAAACAAATCAAACAACTGTGCACACACATCGGCAGTTTTAGCCGAGGGGTCTTTAGGAGCGTCCCACCTGACTGTCGGAGGGGAGCCGATGCAGCGCAGGACAGTCTCGGGGTCACGGGGAAGCCAGTCCCGTAATCTTAGGATGTGCGTTGGGTGACGCTTAGGGAGAGGAGGGTCAACGTCAAGGTCACAGAAACCCGTGGGCCCCGACTTCCTGTTTAGTGATCTGAGCTAACGTAAGCCAAGCAGAGCGAGGGTTGGGGGTTGGGATGCAAAATTTGGGACGGGCTGTGGATGGGAAGCTGTGAGCGCTGATGGGCCCTGGGTATTCCGGGAAACAGTGCAAAGTGCGTTTGGTTTCATAATTTTATTCAAAGGGGGGAAAAATAAGGGTCCTCAGTTCCCCAGGCCGGATAAGGGCTCATTCATCTTTCCTGCGCAGAGAGTTCTCCCCAGTGTACTGTAAGGTTCACCTTGTGCAGCGGACCAGGCTGGTGAGGGCGGAGTTAGGCCCCGACCTTCAGACACACCCTCTCCCGCTCTTCTGACCACCTCTGAACAGCCCCTTCCCCTCCACTGAGTCCCCCAGTTTCCCCGGGCTTTTCCAAATCTTTCTGGCCTATGCCCATCCCCATTGTGCTGGGACCATCCTTCCTACTAGGTCCTCCGACTTCAGCACCTTCCATCCCAAGCTCCCCACCTCCCTTCCCCAGAATTTCTCCAGCTGGGTTCCATTCTCCAAGCGATTCCACTACTGCGTGGTCGGCGTCGGCTAAATGGACCCGCGTCAGGTGTCTCTTTCCCCAGCCAACGAACAGAATCCCTTCGTGGGGAGTCCTCATTTCCCAAACTCGAGCCCTGATGACTCCTCGCTCGCAGAGGCGATCCGACCTTCCTGGCAGTCGTCGGGGAGCAAAGCCAGGGCGCCCAACTTCGCTATTAATCACAATCCATTTCAAACGAGCACGGTTTTTCAGTTAAAAGAGGCATTTCTTCTCCGTAAGAAGATACAGCTTCAATTTTGTTAGGAAACGAAAATTAAGCCACCCCCATGCTCAGAATGCTGGGAGTACCCCGGGCGGTGAGGGCTGTTCGACCGAGAATTACTGAACATGAATTTTCAGCCCAAGCACTGACTCTACTCTCTCCCTCCACCTGTTTTTTGTTTTGTTTTGTTTTCCTACTCCCCTAGAAAGCCAAATTCAACTGGGACCCGGAAACCGTGGGGATGATCCACGGTTCTTTCTTTTGGGGCTACATCATCACCCAGATTCCGGGCGGCTACATCGCTTCTCGGCTGGCCGCCAACAGGTAAAGCATCGGGCCCGGCGGGGGCTCGGGGAGGTGGGACTTATACCCTCCGAGGGGCAGCGGAGGCCGCGGGCAGGAGCGACGGCCCCGCGGGGTTGGGGAACTCCTGGGCGAGGTCTCCTAGTACCCTGGAACCCACTCGCGGGGCTCGAACACTGTGCCTCGTTCCAGAATAAGGCGCCCCAAAGGATTTGGGTTTTCCACGGCGGGCGCACTTTGTCGCCGCCGCCTCCCTGCCCTGGCGTAACCTGCTTCTCGAGAAATGGTCGACGTGCCTCCGTGGCTGCTAGGAGCTGAGGCCAGGCGGGGAGCCGGGGAGCAGAGACGGCGCCGCCGAGCGCACAAAGGGATGGGGGGCGTCACTGCGCTCTGGTGTGCACGTCCTTCGGGTGCCCCTGCTCCGTGTGATGCTGACCTCCCCGTAGAGCGCAAAAAACAGCCCGCCCAGATGGTGCTCTGGGTCTGCAGGATTTGTTTCTATGGAGCCAGGCGGGATTTCAGGCGCCCCGGGTGCGACTCCACCTGTTAATGAGCTCTGCTGAGTAGGGGCGGGGGTGGGGAAGGCGCTCAGCTGCTGCCAGAGGCCTCCAGCCTGGCCGCGGTGGTGGCTGCAGCCGAGGTCCTAGCGCCAGCCCTCAGCAGTGCCCCCAGCGCCACCTGCAGAGGCACCCCGAAATACGAGGCGAAAGGACTGATGGGATAAGGGTGTCAAGGAGCACAGCCTGGCACACCGACTGTGAGAGACAGCTTCATTTGCTTCATTGTGTGTATTTTGATAAATAAAACTAAATGCTTCTTGAATCTAAGTGTTAAGCTGAGAAAGAAAAGATGCACTCCGCCCTTTCAGTTATTGCTACATAGAGACCCCAAATAAAGACTTTGGGCCTTCTTTCAGACCCTGTACCTATGACTTCACCCCTCTCGCTCCCCGCAAAAGGTCAAGTTTTCCTGGGAAGTAATCTAGAACTGGGCACCTCTCTAGTCTTGATCTCCTCTTTGCTTTCCTAAACTGGTCGCTCCCTATCCCTCAGTGAAATCTCCAAGGCCCCTTCCCTGGCTTTTGTCACCTACAATCCATTCACCAGAGGTGTTTTCCTGCGCAAGATTTCTCAGTCATCTCCAAGGCCTAGGGAGAGATTCTTGGAAATTTATTTTAGGCTTAATGCCCCTAGGGTGAGGATTTTTGGTCTGGCCTTCAAAATGTCGAGAGGAGAGTGCAATAGATTAGGAATAGTGCCTTTTGAATATCATCTTTACCTTGACATGATTATGGTTAATACTCAGACCCAACAGGAGAAAAAAATATTCTTTTTAAAAATGAATCAGTTTAAACTGAAAATTATTAACTGTGTAGAGAACCCAATTTTATGGATGGGATAAATTTTAAAAATTGATATAAGGCAGAAAAATGTAAAGGAATATTACTGGTAATGAACATGTTAGAGTTTTGACTTTTATATCCAAAATGCAGTGTCTTGAATCTCTCTTTTTCCTAAAAATATTTTCTAAAGCAAAACAAACTTCCCAGAAAGATACTCCAAACATACATATGTAAAATATTTTCACTTCATTGGGAAAACATCCAACAAGTCACCAAAAAAGAAAAAAGGAAACTCAATAAAATGTGAAATAAAAATATAATGGCTGTGCCTTTAAGTCTTTTTTCAGAGTCAAAACCTTCAGCTTGCCAAATGTTAAAATGCTAACATTTTCCTGCCAGGAAAAAACACCAGGGATGCTCCAGCATTCCCTCTTTCTAACACTGGGAGGTCAGTAAACAGGTTTTCTTAGTTAAAAAAAAAAAAAAAAAAAAATCAAGCTCATTGCTAGCATTTGTGTCATGTTTAGTAAAGAAAAGACTGATGTTGACTCAGGTTCTAATTTGTTTGGTAGATTTTCCTCAAGGGAAAAATTTTCTGAATTTTAGAATTATTATTTGAATCCAAAATCACCTTACCTTTAAGTGGATATTTAGGGAAGAGAAACAATATTTTCATACACAATGCTTTGTATTCTCCAAGGCTGAGAAAATAAAGTCAAAATTTATTGTAAAATCTTGTGAACAGATAGAAGAGTATAGATTCATTTCCTTATCACATTTTAAGATTTTTACATACTTGCTTTATTTTGAAAATAATATTACAAAACATACAGTGAGAAATATACAGCCTCCTGTGAAAACAGGTTTAAAATGTATAACATTCCCTTTTCTGATTATAAAAGTATTACATATCGAATAAAAATATATTAAAAAGAGGATAATAAAAAATCATAAATAACATAATCACCCAGAAACACCTTTATTGACAAGTTGGTGAATGTCCAATTAGTCCTATACATGCTACATAGAATTTTATCTTGGAAGACTTTTTTAACACAAAATTTTAAAGATTTTTAGAATTTGCTTGAAAGATGTATATTTCCTTTTTCAAAAACAGTAAAAAACAACACAGCAAGACCAGTTTTCCACCTACAGGCATTGTATACCCATTCTCCCTTCCCTATAGATCATTTAATAATAGAACAAGATTTCCCTTGAGTGAGATACTGGGGACAGAGTCCTTTCCCTCTAGGTGTAAAAGAAACTCATTTTGGAAAGTGTTTGCCATCAGCATTGTGGGTGGAACTAGAGCAGAGGAACTGAAGTGTGTGGAGACAGTTCCTCTAGAGAGAAGGGCTTCTGGTTACACTTCCTGGCAGATTTCTCAATGAAAAACAAATGATAATTTGGCTTCTCCATTTCATGGATTAAGCAAAAGCAGCCCTACTCTTGGTCAGAATACAGATTCTTGGTCCTTTTTCTTGTCCTATTCTAAGTATGCTTGCTGTCCTGCTCAATGAGGAGAGAAGGTGGGAGAGTAGCAGCGAAAGGAAACTGGGTCTCAGGGAGACCTCTTGCATCATTTTTTTCTTTTGCCTTTCCTTAAAGGGCTAATGCACATCCTGGGCCAGAGAATTTAGTCAAATCCATGGAGGGCTTTAGAGTGGGGAATCAAAGGAAGATTCCTCACAAAATCTGTAATGTTTAAGATGAGAACATTTAATACAGTGATAAGAAGGTATTGGAGGCAAATTAATTTTGTCTTTAAACAATAAAGAGCATAGGGCTTACAGTAACTCAAAAATTTATGAACGTGAAATTGCTAAAAAAACTATCTTTATCTTGCATTTAGAGAGTGATGAGGAACCTGGTCAAGTATTTAGTGGGAGAAACAACACAATTTTTACAAAGGCATAACCAAAGAGGTTCAGATTTACCAAAGGAAGTTTGGTCAACACTATATTTTTAATGGATGATATTGTATTCACAAAGACTCTTCTTGCCTCTGTCTAGGTGGCAATATTATTTAAGCCCTGTTTAAAAAATTTCCCTGTTCTGCTTCTGTCCTCCTGACTTCCCAACTCTGCTTTAATTATTTATGTAACACTATTGCCAGCTATCATACCGCTATTTTTCTTTCTGATCTATAACTAAGAAATAACTGCCTTCCTACAATAAAATGTAAGCTCCATGAGTGCAAGCAGTTTTGTCCTTGTTACTTACACTGCTCTATCCAAAGAGACCCTGACCCATAATAGATACTTGTGGAATAAATGAAATAAACATCACAAAGTGTTTTGCACCTTTTACAAAAGGCAATATTACATAGTGGTTAAGATACAGGATCTAAAGCCAAATGGCATGGGTTCAGACTTCTGAATGTATTACTTAATAACTGAATGACTTAAAACATTATTTAACATCTCTGAGCCTCAGTTTGCATTTCTGTAAAAGGGAGCTAATCAAACTATCTACCTGATATGAGTATCATGACAGCTAATTAAGAGAATATGTGTAAAGTTCTTAGATATGCCTGGCACTCAATAATTGTTGGCTGTTATCATTTATTTTCAATCACATCTTAATTCAGAAAAAATTGAAAGAAAAAACCTCTTGTGATCACTCGATATCACTTGTGTTTAAATTTGCTGTAAGTATTAGTAATGCAAAAAGATTATTTCTATTGTGATAAAAATACCTCTTTTCACATGTCAGATTTCTGCCTTTAAAATTATTTTCCCATACACACTTCACAATTAAAATTATTGTTCACTGAAAATGTCATAAGTCTCATTTGAAGGCTTGTAAAGGGCTGTCTTAAAAAATTACTTATAGCCAAGAGTGTAGAGAGTGCTAGTATTTCAGTGCATGCAATCTTTGAATTCTGGCCAGGCATTATAAATGCGCTTAGAGAAATCCATTTAAGTTTGAGGTTAGTCTTCTCTGATGAAAATTAAAGATTATTTCCCCCACCCCTATCCTTTATTCAAAGAGGGTTCAGTTCCAAGTGCAACATTTTACCTTTTCAGGTATTTCTTGAGTTTCTAACTTGACTTTCGTTAAAGAGAAAACAGTTCTTTATTCAGATAAGAGACTGAGGATCACATGTATGTGTAGCATATAGTGAACTCCCTATAACAGAAAGAACCCATATTAGACCTGGACAGGGCTCATCTAATCCAATCCTCTCACTTTATCCACCGGGAAGGGAAATGGAGAATCAGGGAGGCAGTGACTGGCTCAAAGTCACAAAGAGATTGTGACTAAAACTCAGGTGTCCAGTAATACATGACCACAGGCTCTCTCTATGTTGAAATGTATCATCCCTGCCTCATATTATTTGCTTTATGGCAAAGTTCACTTTCAGTAGCAAGCTGAGCCCTCTGCTCTCTGAATGAGTGCCTGCAATCTATCATGTCCCAAATCCAGGACAGAAATCCACGAATTAGAGAGAGAAGGCTTTAGCAGGCCCAAGGGATTCTTAGATTTTCGTGGCAGGAGAAACATACTGTATTTTTGTGTGTGTACTGGCTCCCAAATTATTTGGCCATAACCTGAGTGCTTCTGTTCTTTTCCCTGCAAAAGGCAAAATCCAAACTTGATAAATACTTAGACAAATAGTGTGATTTTTCTGGAGGAAAAAACGTGGTATTTGGAACTTTTTCTCCTGATGCAGCCCTTTGGGAGTTTGAGCTTCTAGAAGATTGAAGAGGTTTGAGCGTGACTGGGATAGCTTAAAACTTTTGTCTGCAAGAAAGAAGAGGTTCTTCCTTGCAATTTTGATTGATACAGCTCAGTTTGTACTACTGATATAAAAAAGAGAAGATTTATACTTAAAAATGAACAAATTTTAATACATGGATTATAGAACTGTTTACTAATGTGCATTTGCATTTATGTAAGTGGAGTTTGATATACTTTAGGTAAATATATGGCTTGCCTGATTATGAAAATGTGAGAATGATCTTTAGGAAGATGAACAAAGATATTTTAAACACATCTTCATATTTTAAGTCCAGAAAGAAATAATTTTACTGGTGTTATTCTGTCATTTTTCTTTCACAGAAATAAAATAATGAAGATGGGCTTTATATATAGTAATAAGCATTGGAAATAGACTCTTAAGTCTCATCACCAAACACTGTCTCCCTCTCCCTCTCTCCCTCTCTCCCTCTCTCCCTCTCTCCCTCTCTCCCTCTCTCCCTCTCTCCCTCTCTCCCTCTCTCCCTCTCTCTCCTATCATCTTTTTTCCTCTACACTTACTTATCCATTGTAACGTGGATTGCAAGCAGGGGTTTCTTAACACTTCCAGTGAGAAATATTTGCAAATTCCTTTTGGTGAGAAAATAATTCAGATTATTTTCATAAAGCCTGCTGCAAGAGACCACCATCCTGCTATGATGGAATTGGTTTATAGTCCTCCAGTCTTTCAGGGCCAGAGGTGACTATCTCTATTTCACTCATCTAGCTGCCTATCAAACATCTAGCCATCTTCCCATTGTGGGCTCTATAGGTTAGGTATCTGGGGCAATGCAGAAGAGGCCTTCTTTTCTTCTGACAAAAGAAAATACCCTTTCCAGGAGATGAATAGATGTATCTGGGAGGAGGGGTCCCTAAGGGCTTGCACGTGGTTTGCTGACACACGCTTCTCTCTCCTTCCATTCTCCTCTCCTCCCACCCTTACTAGGTCTGCCTTCCCCTGCGGCTGCCACAGCCTACTACTGCAGTGCAGAAGCAGCCTCTGGGGGGAGGGACGTGATTTTGAGGGAGGAGAGAGTCAGGTGGGCAGCTGGTAGAATGATTCTCCCGCTGCCATATGCCACTGTTGGGGCTGTCTAATTTCTCTGTCATGAGTGATGAAGTCATTTTTACAACATAATGAGGTACCAAGGGACCCAGAGGGCTGGCTTGTGCTTGTGTATTCCTTTTTTAATTTGGGAATGGGGGCATCAGATGTGACAAAGGGAGGCACTGGAGTCCTGATTTGATTAGATTAAATCCATTAAACAGCCTGAATCAGTCTATTCCTGCAGACCCTCTAGAAGAGGATTAGTGCCACACCTGGGGTGAGGAACACTAGATCCCTGTTAAGTGACAAGCCCCTACGCAAATGGAAACTGATTGATTGATTCCGGGAAAATAGATATCATCTGTAGAAATGACAAGTCACCAGTGTTCCTGTCACATCTTCCGGGCAAATCCTTGTCGGGTGGGCTTGATATGTGAGGTTGTTTGTGGCTATGGGTCATAGAAAGAGAAGATGACTGGGAATTTCACAGCTAACTCACTCTGGGTCACAATGAATGTTAATCATCAGGCAGGGCGTGATGCCGGTTCTCAGCAACTGCATTTGCTTTTCCAAACATTTCTGTATCAGGGATACTATATGCCTCTCAATTCTGGCAATCCGTTTGGTAATATAGAAACTCCTCTCCCTCTCTCTATCTTCTCTCTCTCTCTCCGTCTCTCTATCTTCTCTCTCTCTCTCTCTCTCTCTCTCTCTCTCTCTCTCTCTCACACACACACACACACACACACACACTTCTTTTCCCTTTTTTGTCTTACAGTGTGAAATGATTATATTATCTTACATATAATCACTTTAAGAATACTGGAGTGTACGTATGTGTGTGTGTGTGTGTATATAACAAGCAGAAAAGAAACAAGTAAAATGAGGTTTTAACTTGAAAATAAGCAAATTGAATTCATCTTAGTATGTCATTTGCTGCAAGAGAAACCATGAGGAAAACAACAATTTTAAGTAGCTTTCAAGTGGTTTATCGTTTTGAAAATCAATCTTAATAAGCAAATGGCTCTTATTTCATTTCACAGAAATTGTAACGATGTTCTTTGAGACATTTAGAGCACCCATCAGTTTCTAATCCTGTTCTTCAGGCACAGAAAAGTTAAGATTTTTCATATTTAGTTTGCACATTTCTTTGCTTTTCTTTCTCAACCCAGTTACTTACTTATGTTTGCACCAGGAGTGGGTTTTCAAGGTAGCACTTTAGCTGCCAATTATAAGGAGAAGGGCTTTAAACAGAATAAAATATCATTTTAGTTGAGATTCATCTTATTACTTGGAACTTCAAGTTCAGCAATATTTATCTAATTACTAATTAGATAGTTTGACTATTTGTTCAGCAAAAGCAATATATTAGTTTCATTTATTGCTAAAAAATTCGTGTAATTTGCTAGAATTTTCACTGATGGTTTATTTTTATATATGGTATTAACATAAATATAAGTACACTGATATAAATATACTGCCTGATATTACATATACTGATATAAATACTGCCTGATATTATAGATAACCTAGATTTACAAGCCAGAAAATCAAAAATTTATTTAAAAATGGAAAAATATTTATTTGGGGGAATTTATTTCTAAAAAAGTTTTTTAATATAAAATATAATATTTCTTTATTTTTCTTCACATTATTCACCTTTATTTGGAAGAAGCAGTGATCAGACCTTATGTGAGTTTCTTAACTGAAATGGATTATAAAGCAAAAAACAAAAAAAATGGAAAGCCCAGGCTATAAATCAGAAATTAGATTAATTTTACAAATGTGTAATTGGTTAATTATACTGAATAGAGTCTTAAATGTCTATTCTATAATCACCAATTCATTAAAACATTCTCAGATAAACTACATTATTATTTGATATGTTTTAAAGTTTAACATTTAACCTATGGCGAGGCATTGAAAAATGCACCTGAAAAAATCCACAGTGGAATTTCAAAAGACACAAAGATTGTAAAAATGAATCTGAAAAACAGCACAAATTTTCTCTTTGAGCCTCCTGACGTCAAGCAGTAGCATGACTGTTTAATTTATATGATGGAGTAGAGGACAGCCTTCTCCTAATCCATAGTTAAAAAGAGTCCAGAAATCTAGCTTTTAGATTAAAATGGGGAAAAATAGAAAGCCAGCTCCATTGCATGGAAACACAGAAGAGACACTCTAATTATGTGAAATGGAAAGGGGTGAGTGAATATCAGAAGAGCTTTTCAATCAATGTGAAGTAGATCATTGAGGTATAAAATTTCTACCTCACCCTAAACAGTACATTTGTATTGGGGGTGGGAAGAGAGAGGATATGAAATATAAATTGTCTTCATAATTGCCTTAGTTTTCCATTTCAGGAGGCAGATGCAATTAGAATTAAATAGAATAATAAATATATGTATCACTAAACTTTTTATACATATCATCATTCTTCCTTATAGCAACTCTATAAGGCAGACATTATTATACTTGTTTTACTGATGAGAGAACTGAACAGAGAATAGCAGAGTTATTTTCCCAAAGATCACTATCTGGTAAGAGGAAGATCTGGCATATGAACCCCAGTATGTCTGATTTCAAATGATGTGCTTCTTTACTAAATATATTTTTCCTATTGGATAGATTTGTGTGTATGTTCTTTAAAAAAATCTATTTTGTAGTCTCTTTTAAAAAATTACTATATTACTTAGTGCTGGGCTAGGTCCATAGGAAAGAGCAGCACAGCTGTGGAATAATTTAAAATATCTATTTATTTGCATGGTTTTGATTTTTAGACAAGTCTTTTGATAAACTTGAAAAACAGGTAATGCTGGGTAATATTTTCAGGGCAATATTGCTGTGAAATGTAATTGTGTGTCAGAGACTGGTGCTAGGGAAAATAAAACTCACATGAATATTAAATGTTTCTTAGTATGTAATCTATTTCCTTCTGTTGAGTTATCAAAAATATATTCAATGCTTATATTTGTTTTTGTAACATCAAGCCAAACAAAAATCATGACTATCAAGCATAATACAACATACACAACTATGTTAAATATTGATAAATGGAGAGATTCTTTAAGAGAACAATATATCACCTCTGAAGCACCTAGTTTAATTTTGAAAGCAGAGCTTCAAAGACAGTGGTTTCAAAAGCTAATGAGGATGTTGTGCTGAACAGAAAGTGTAATGGCAGTTGGTTTCAGGAGATTCCACAATGTTGTCTGGAAGACTTAAGGATGAGGCCAGACTGGGTCATGTACTTGAACTCAGCAACTATTTCAAGTGAGGATTTATCCACAGGAGTACTCTAAATTCTATAGTCCATAGCTACCATCCTATAGTTATTCTATGAGAGTAACTCAGCTTCCTAGATTGTTAGGATACCCAGAACAGCAGTTTGTCCCCATTAAAAACTCGAGAACAAATAAATGGTCAATTGATTTTAAGGCTATTGGGATAAAGAAAGCTCAAAGAAAAAAATACCTGTTATCACCTACGTATATCTCAGGAAGGGAAGATTTCATTTCCCTCGATTTAAAATCTTTATAAAAAAGTAACTGGTGATCATTTCTTAAGAGCATGCCACAAGCAAAGTATTCTGCTACCATCAAGGAGTTTGAAGAAATGAAAGACCTAGACTGTGCCCTCCAAGAGACACAGATAACGTGGGGGATGGAGGAACACATGATATCTTGGGTTAAGTCTTATAAAAATGATCTACAGTGCTTTAGGAATATCTGAGAGAGGCAATTAGCTGGAAAAGAAAGGCATGCGTGCGTGTATGGTGGGTAGGTATTGGGGGCAAGTCTGTGGGGATTCCAAGACAAGTAAAATTGATCTGAAGAAGGCTGTCAATTTTTGTTTGTTTCCTGTCAGGTACTTTAGATGGACTGTTGAGGCACAGATTGAGAGGCTGACGCATTTTAATCAATTCTATATGCCCTCAGAATGGGAGCTAGAATTCATGCACTTTAAGCTTCTAGAATTTCAGGATAATACAGAATGACTTTGAATCCATGGTCACAGAAATAGCATTATTAATTAGGGCAAAAACATTCTGGAAGAAAAAGACAGAGAATAAAACTTCTCTGAAAACTCTGTTGAATGTTAGGGAATTTCTATATTATGATAACTGATACTATAAACTACTTACTGTTAACCAGATACTGTCTCCTTTCATAAGTGATTTATTTAATCTTCATGATAATCCCTTGAATTATGAAGACATATTATCTCCATTTTACAAATGGAGAAGGTAAGGCTTAGAGAACTCAAGTATTAACAACTTGCACAAGGTCAGACATAGTAAGAAATTAGAGTTGGAAATTGAATTCGTACAGTGTAACCATAGAACGTGTATTCTTAACTAATGTTATGTCATGCTGTTCATATGCCCCCAAGAAAAATATGGCAGCTGCTCGGTCAATTTGGTTAATGAAGACAATCAAAACCAGGTCAAAGAACTTCACTTTGGGTCTTGATCAAATGATCTAATTATGATTTGTGTTTTATAAGGGACATTGTCCTTTTCAGCAGGTGTTTCCTTTCCACCCATGCTGCTCCCCTCTATAATAAAAGGTAAGGCTCTTACTTCAGCTGTGGTGACAAGCTCTGTTCTCTCTGGGCCTGTCCCTTGCCCCAGATCTGTCTCTTCTGTGATGGCTGGGGGAATATCTAGCATAGTACTGCTAAATCAATGATTCTAATATCAGGAAAAGCGACATCAGCCTCACCAGGGAACTTGTTAGAAATGCAAATTCTCAGGCACCGTGCAAACCTAGGGAATCAGAAGCTCTGGCACCCAGCACTCCATGTTTGAACAAGCTTCCTAAGGTGTTGATCATACGTGAGGAACTCTGGAAATCATAGTGCTGACCTAGGTTATATCCTAGAACTTCTTTTCCATACTCAGTTTTACTATTTCTTCCACTTCTTTTGTGAAGCTTAGATTTTGTTCATAAAAAGACAACCCTCCTGAAATGGGCCTCTCCATTTAACTACTTACTTCAAAGCCAACTACTAGGTATAAATTAAATAAGTTACAAGCATGTAAGTACAGCACAGAGACTATAGGCATTATTTTATAATAACTTTGTATGGAGTTTAATCTATAAAAATATTGAATCACTATGTTGTACACCTGGAACTAATATAATGTTGTAAGTCAACTATACTAAACAAACAAACAAACAAACAAACCATAGGAAGGATAGAGTAGAATTCTGCTCTCACTCCCCACTGCTTTGACAATCCATCTTTCAATAATGTTTTGGTCTTTCAGAGCTTTTGTTATTTTATCTGTTGCTGCTGGCACTATTAGTGCTAGTATTAGTTCTGCCCCTATTAAAGTGCAATAGAGCTTAGTGGTTAAATACCTAGGATCTACAATCAGACTGAGTCATTATAAACCATAGTTCCCCACTTAATGTCTATGTGACCTTAGCAATGTATTTAACTCACTGGGACTTGGTTATTTTATCTGTGAAATAAGAATAGTAGTGGTGGCCCTCTAATATAGTTGTTAGATTAAAATGAGAATTTAGAATAGTGTCTGGCACACACTAGCATAACACCATTGGCTATGATTATTTCTACTTGACTGACTCACATTTATGGATTTATTTTTATGTGCCAGGCACCAGACTAAGCCTTTTAGGTATATTATTTCATTTAGCCTCACAGCAATCCTATGAAATATAATAGATTAATATAATCATTGAACAACTAATACCTCTTAAATGATTAGGATATGCCAGACATTCTTCTGGGTGCTTAATTTGTAATAACTCATAGGTTCTGTAAATATCCATGTTTTGTAGATGAGGAATGAAGCATAGATAGTAAAATAAACTGTTCAAGATCACTCAACTAATAAGTAACAGAAATGGGCTTTGAATCCCAGATGTCTGGCCTAGTAACCATGCTCTAGACCACTACACAGCACTGCCCTTTTTATAGACAAGGAATCAGAAGCCTAGAGAGATTAAGTAACTTTCCAGTCACATAGTTATTAAGCAATAAAACTAAAGTTTTACAAAAATTTCTGTACAATATTTATGTCATCTTCTTTTTCTTTACCAACTTTATTGACCTTGGCCCCTTTACTCCCCTGCAAGCCTTCATCTTACTTGAACTTACATGCATGCTGGTCACCTTCTGTCTCCCTGACTTCATAGTTTCCTCTCTTCTCAATTTCAGTAAGCTTCATACTTACTTGACTTTAGGGGCATAATTGATTTCCCTCTATGATCACCCTAAACTCCATCATCTCCAAGATGTCATGGACTTATGGTCTCTTCTCTTGCCTTCCTTATCCTATCTACATTTCATCAAACCCTCTTCACAACTTCCCTTTTCATCACCTCACTCCTGACGTTCTTACTTCTACTCACGTGTACTACTGTGTCCAGCCATTTCCAATACTGCCCTAGTTTTTGGTATGTAATTTAATCTCTTCTATGTTTCAAAACTTTGCTGATCCATTTCCTCTTTGGAATTTCTTCATTCATTTTTAGATTAATCTTCCAAAGCCCAACTTTAAAGTTTCCTCCTGATGGACTTGTTTCCTGGTCACCCCAGCTGGAATGGACTTTTCTCTCCTTTGCTTTCCATTTGTACTCTTGTTTTGGCCTTTGGCATATGTTGTCTCTTGGCCACTTGTCTTTCTTTTTTTTTTCTATTACACCAAGGACATCCTTGCCTTTTTCTAGCTGCCTAGTTGCATCATGTAGATGAAAGAGCGCAGATTTACAGATTTCCGTATCTGACAGTTCTGGATTCAAATGGCTCTATTGCTTGCTTTTTTCTTGCACAGTCTGTCTCTATTCTCTGATTTATAAAATGAAAAGAAAGTGTAACTCAGAGAGTTGTTGTGAGGATTAAGTGAATTAATGTAGGTGGAGAAAGTATAGTAAGTGCTCTGTAAACTGTAGCTCCCTTCTCCACACAGTACCTTAAATATAGTCTCACAGAGGTTTGGAGTGTGAATGCATAAATGAGTGTTGAATGAAGTGGCTGCTTCAGTTTGGGCTGTATGTAGTACATCAAGAAAAACTATAAAGTCTTCCCATATTGGCCAAGAATTTTGATAATCATAATTTTAATAACTTGGCTGTTGATTTGGATATCATTTTCATGAAATTAGAAAAGAAGACTAGGTTCTGAAAATTTCGATGGATCGTATTCTTAAATAGTTAGAAAAAAGTCAATCCATTTATTTATTTATTTATTTATGGCTGTGTTGGGTCTTCGTTTCTGTGCGAGGGCTTTCTCTAGTTGCGGCGAGCAGGGGCCACTCTTCGTCGCGGTGCGCGGGCCTCTTACTATCGCGGCCTCTTTTATTGTAGAGCACGGGCTCCAGACGCGCAGGCTCAGTAGTTGTGACTCATGGGCCTAGTTGCTCCGCGGCATGTGGGATCTTCCCAGACCAGGGCTCGAACCCGTGTCCCCTGCATTGGCAGGCAGATTCTCAACCACTGCGCCACCAGGGAAGCCCAGTCAATCTATTTTTATGATGCAATGGCCACTAATAATGAAAATGGATTGTTAAACAGATTAAGAAAGGTAAAAGTAGGAAGCATTTAGAAATGTCACAGATTATATAATTGGAAACTATATTCAGGGTAAGAGTGGAAAATAAACATCTAAAGTGATCTATTGACATTTTATCTCAGGAATAGTAGTGTGATTTCAAGTAGCTTTGTGAAGATGATTATTTAAATTTATGGTTAGAATACTGAAACACATTACTAACTACATATTATGTGCATAATTAGGTATAAATCCCAGTGGCAAAACCCACTGACTTTGGAATCAGACTAGATTTGAAACAAGGCTCCTCTACCTAGAGCTGGTTAACAACTTGGGCAAGTGATTTCACTTATCTCAGGTTTAGTTTCTTCATCTATAAGATGGGTGTATTAATAATGCCCATGTCATTAGGTTGTTAGATGGTTGTGGGTTTTATGGCATGTGAAATGTTCATGTCCTGTCTAGCAAGTTAAATAAGCACTTATTAAATTTAGCTCTGACTATAGTATGAGTTGAGTAACAAATAGTTCATAATTGATTCAGCTCTACTAGCAGGTGATTTTATCCCCCAAGGGATATTTTGCAATTGCTGGAGACATTTTTGGTTGTCACAACTTGGAGGCATGTGCTACCGGCATATAGTGCATAAAGGTCAGGGGTGCTGTTAACATGATACAATGCACAGGACTACATCCCACAGCAAAGAATTAACCATCCTAAAATATCAATGTGTGGAGGTTGAGAAACCTTGAGCTAAAGAATGGATAAAATTCATCTCTCTCTAGTTTATCTAGAGATAGCAGTATTTTAAACTCTTTCAAATAGGGAGAAAGAAACTGATGATTAAAAGCTATATTCATAGAAAATAAACATCATGCATCATTCTTTCAAAATAAGTACAGTATTAGAAAAGACATATGTTAGATAAACCTGGATTTTAAAAAGTACAGTGTTTTTTTTGTTGTTGTTTTTATTTTTTTTGTAAAACTTAGCATGCAAAATTAGCACCTGGACTACTTATTAGAACAGATTTCCAGGCTTCACTCCTAGCACATTCTGGTTTGGAAAGTCTGGAGTGAGAAATCTGCATTTTTAATAGCACTCCAGGGAATTCTAATGCAGCTGGTTCATAGATGACAGTTTGAAGGAATTCTTCCAAAGGGCTGAATGGGGTGGATGCATAACTCATATAGACAATTTTGAAAATCCTTTAGCACCATGTAGCTCTGGTTCTCTTTATCCTTGATGTCTTAAGCAGCCCCAGTCTCATTATTATCAAGCATAATAAGCAAAATGGGATGGATCTACAGAAAGATACTCTCAACACTGGTTTTTCAGTATCAAGGCCTACCCATATGCCCAGAACTCCTGTGTCATCTGCACTTTCTGCCTTCATCCTCTCTGTTGTACATGTTCAACATTCAAACTCCCAGAACAGGGGGAAAATATGTTTTCCTCATTGGGCTTTGAGATCAGGTACCATTTACCACTATGTCCAGGAAACTTGCTACATACATTTCCTTCTATCTAGTTCCTCTCAGCCCTAAAGGAAACCTCCAAAGTGTTCTGGGGTTTGCACACAAGAACATGCGTATTTCAGTCTTAAAAGAGGTGAAAATTCCTTTAACTTGAAAGTAATCAAGCATGAAAATACATTTTAAATCAATTTAAATAACAATTTTGGATTTTTATTTTATAAAGATAGGTTATGGGATTTTTGCATTTATTTTCTAAAAAATAAATCCATATTTGGCAGAAGTTTAATATCACTGCATGTGTGGCATTTTAATGAGAATAATCATTTCTAGGAATAGAAAGTTTCTATTTTGTGCTCAACATTTAGGAAATAAGTTATTCTTTGACTCAAACTCAAAGATACCTATTTAGCAAACAGCACAGAGGAAGAATGGAACAGAATATTCACCTCCTGAGTGACTAGTTACCTCTGAAGAAAAGCCATTGAGGACACGTACATATTAGGCTACATCAAGTAAATAAATGTATTTGGCCCAGTCTATGATTCATAGAAAAAGAGCTGATCCACTTCAGCCCTTCATAAAGCCATTTCTCAAATTTCAGGAGCAAATTAATAATGATCAAGACCCCTTTCAGAAACTCATGTCTTTAACAGTTACATTTCAATGGGCCCTTGGAAAAATGAGAGCTTCTATGAGGCAACCAATCTTGACTGAATCCAAGGCTCAAAGTTTGACTTGAAAAAACTTGCACAGAACACACAGCTTAGCTCATTAGATATAATGTGTCCCCAAATTTCTTTGCCAGAAAATATTTCTAAATTTGCCCAGTTAAGGGGATGTTTTTCTTGCTTGGTATTAGCATTATGGAAGATTTTTCAGTTGATGATGGAATGGAATTTTTACTTGCAGATGGATAAAAGTGTTAGCAACTTTGAATTGTGGTTTATATGTATGCAAGGGCAGGTGTGCCTCAGACAGAATCCCACCACCTACCCATCTACACAAAAAGACAGACAAACCTGAGATAGATATATTAAGTGATCATGATTTCTATTATAAACATGTCCTGAGGGAGCTGATCATGAGATTTGTTTCATAAAATTTTATGAATGGAATCATATTTACCATACTTCATGGTATCACATGAGTTACAATTCCATTTAGGCATTTATTATTTCTTCAACAACTCTTCAGTGAGTATCTACTATGTATCAGGCACTGTGCTATGCATTAGAGATACAAAAGTGTATCTAAAAAACAAGCTCTTGCCCTTAAGCACCTTACATTGTAGACTGATATATAGACCAAAAACATATACAATGATTAATTATCTATTTACAATTTGTAATTAGGTCTGTGAAGAAAGTGAAAAAATTAAGTATAACCAGATTTATTGGGTCTTTCTTTTATTTCTTGTGCTTCAAATGATATAGCAATGCAAGGTAGTCCAAGTATCTATTTGCAGTGGCTAGCCAATCAAGTTCAGAACATTCTTATTCTTTTAGAATAAAACAGTCTACCTTAAAATTGCTTGCAATTAACCTTGATCTGAGAAATGTAGATCTATTAATTCCTTTTATTTTTCAGGGTTTTTGGAGCTGCCATACTTCTTACCTCTACCCTGAATATGCTAATCCCATCAGCAGCCAGAGTGCATTATGGGTGTGTCATCTTTGTTAGGATACTGCAGGGACTTGTTGAGGTATGCAACTACAGGATGACATCATTTTAAGGTTGGCATGCTAGTAAGAATCAGAAGATTATCTTTGTTTTGATCTACAAATAAATATATTTTATTAGGTTGTGTCTACAGAGTGCTAAAAAAATTGGAAAATTAGAAATCAGATGTCTTTAAATGATGACAAACTACAACTGTGACAGCTTACCCCACTTCTCTAGAATTTAGTGGTGTTAAAGAAATGTCTAGTGACTATTTGATTTAAAAAAAAAACAACAGGCACTTTTGTTAATGTGCTGTGATAAAAATTTTGAGTCCATCCTCTGCTGGTGATAACCTTGAATTAATACCTTTGGAGAGTTTTATAACAAGTCCCTGTTGGCTTTAAATCACGATCTGAGTTTTCACTAAAACATTTCATTGAATGTATACTTTTGGCGTCTAACTCTAATGATTGACTTTTGCTCCATCAGCCTGTAGCCTTTGAAAGAACATCACTTAAAAACTTGAGAATGGCGTACCTGTTGCCCCTTCTCTTTCCATGAAGTATGGTGGGAGTAGACAAGCCAGATAAAGTGTTAAGGCACTGAAAACAATTTCCTGTCTCTCCATAAAGAAAAAAGAAATGATAGGATCAAGATAACAGAAAAAGAATATTTTTAAGGTTTTAAGTTCTAGACACTAATTTCAGGAAGTATGACCTTCAAGGATCTAAGCGTCACCATCCTCTGTAGGGATTCCTTATAGTTAGGAATAACTGAGTTTAACGCCTCACAAAAATGTGTCTCAAATTACTCTAACTGTTCAGAATTGCAGATGAACTGAGTAATAGAGGATCTTTTCTTTGGCCTTAATCAGAAGAAACTTGAGGTAGCAGGAAGTCTTGAAGGGTGGGAAGAATTTGAACAGTTGACTAAAAAAGAGGCCATGTCTTACCTGGTCTGGGCTGAAAGTTTTTAAAATGGAATTTCATGGAATGAGCAAAGAAAGGCCCATGAGTGGCAGCTTTCCCTAAGACCTTGCACCCATTCTAAGGAAACAGCATTGCATCAGAGAAGTGAATGTACTTATTTTCCAATGATCCTGCATCCTAAATGGTGATGGATATCTTCTCCCATCATAGGGCGTCACCTACCCAGCATGTCATGGGATATGGAGCAAATGGGCCCCTCCTCTAGAGAGGAGTAGACTGGCAACCACCTCCTTTTGTGGTGAGTATTATGTGCAGATATAGTTATGGCCGGCAAAAGCTTAGGAACAACTTTGATAAGAGTTGGAAGTTGGTAAAGCTCACCTGTAAAACCATTTGTGGTGTGTCTGTATGTATACGTGAGGAAAGGTTTTTGACCCACCATTTCAATTTCTGTAATTATTATTAGTCTCCTCAAATCCTCTATTCCTTCTTACATTTTGTATTTTATAGTAGTTTGTTCATTTCATCTGGTTTTCAAATATACTCATGAATAATTTTTATTATAGTCTTTTAAATGTTTTTTTAAATTATAGTATTGTATTGTTTTTATATATCTGACTTGGGTAAGTAGGTAATATTCACTTGTGTAGTCTTGTACTCCTAAGGCTAAGTACATAGACATATGTATGTGTTTGGATGTGCATGGGTGTGAGTGCACACACACCCAAGTGTGCAAGGGTGTGTTTGTGTGATCCAACCAAGAAACATGAAATGAAGTCAAGAATTTTATTGATTTCACTTACCTTCCTCCCATTTTCTCTTCTACTTTAGGTTCCTATGCTGGAGCTGTGATTGCAATGCCTTTAGCTGGCATTCTTGTACAGTATACTGGCTGGTCTTCAGTATTCTATGTCTATGGTATGTTGCATTTCTATACAATAGAGTTAAAAGAAATGTGCATAAACTAAAACAGTAAGATAGATCAGTGACTATATTGTGTTTGCTAATTATTATTTTTTCATTAAGATTCCTTTCCTTTTATTCTGAGAAGATCAAGGAAAATGTTTTATCTCTGTGATATTCTCTACACTGTTATTTTTTGTTTTTCAAAGCAACCACATTGCTGATGGAAACTTTGTAATGTATGGTATGTGTTGTCCTTGATTATGAAATAATTAAATTAGCTCTTGATTCAAAGCTGATTAGGAGGAAGAAGCTGGGCAGCACCCACTTCTCTTTTTCGGCTACTGCTTTTTTGGGCATTTCCCTAATCCTGCTTCCTCAAGACTCAATAGGGGTAGAAAGCTGAAAGGTGATATTAGCGCTAATGCAAAAATTCAGTTTTGTGATGAACTATTAGCAGTCAGCTGCAGCAGCAGCACATTTTAGTCCATATTTCCCCAGAATTAAAGAAGATTAAGTGGAAAAAACTGACACGAAACCCAAAGTCCAAACTCCCCTTCTGTTCACTTTCTAACCAGAACCTGGAAGCATAGTACTTGAAAGTATCCCTGTAGTGTCTCTCTAAGAGATTCTTTTTTAATAAAAAGGAAAGAAGAAATATAAGAGATCTGGATTCCAACTGATATTGTCACTGATTAATACCATTTTTGAACATGGGCAGAAGAATCTGAAAGATTAATGAAGTCATGGTGAGCAGAACAGGACCTGGCTGCTTCCAAATTTGCTATGATCCATTCTAATTTTGAAATGTTCTCATTAAAGCAAGTTCTTGTATTTGCAGAATGTTGTTAAATGTACTTTATGGTAGGGTCTCTTATCCTGGTTCAAAAGCCATGGTTGGTTCCCACTAGCTATCTATTTTACATTTGGTAGTGTATATGTGTCAGTGCTACTCTCTCACTTCGGGAAGCAACTGCATAGCACAGGGACATCAGCTCGGTGCTTTGTGACCACCTAGAGGGGTGGGATAGGGAGGGTGGGAGGGAGACTCAAGAGGGAGGGGGTATGGGGATGTATGTATACATATAGCTGATTCACTTTGTTATACAGCAGAAACGAACACAACATTGTAAAGCAATTATACTCCAATAAAGATGTTAAAAAAAAAAGCCGTGGTTGGGTTTTGGATTCATGAATGCCCTAAATGGTAAGCCATACATGTACTTGTACATATTTTTGTGTTCTAGGGAGATCTTTTTATCAGATTTTAATCCATACCTTTTGTTTGATTTTTTTAAAAGCCCATAATTCAAAGAGGTTTAAAGCACTTACTTATAGGGTATATATTACAAGTTGGTATTGCCATCCATTAAATTCTCTGATTTGTGCCTTAGTCCATTACTTAATTGAAGATGTGATGTGACTTTAGAGTAAGAATATTAATTTCCACAGAGGACTCATGACAACCAACCTCATTATTTCAAGTTATATCTCAATATTTATCATTGAATGCTACAAAGTTTAAATATCAATCTGAAAATGTCATATAATTGTACTTGTTTACTTGCTGTGTGTAACAAAAATTTGGTCTTTGAGCCACACATTCAATATTCATATTTTAAAAATTAATGAGATAAGACCCATATGGCAGCTTAAGTTAAAAAAATATAATGCATATATAGCAATTAGCAGAGTGTCTGGCATTTTAGATGTATTCAGTTAGTGGAAATGATAATTATTACTAAATTACAAGAGTTCTCATTTATTGAGTGCTTATTTTGTGCCATCCTCTGTGCTAGTTGTTTTATGTATTACCTCCTTTAACTTCTGTTTGCAACAATCTTATAAAAAAAAGGAATTATTTCATAGCGGAGATTTTCAGGGATTTAGTTACTGATTAGAAGATGTAGCTAATGAGTGACACAGCCAGGATTCTCATCTGGGAAGAGCCATACTCCATAACTGCTACACTATACCAAATTTTCATACACCATCTGATTCCAAATAGTGTTTGCTGTCATGTTCAGTAATTAAAAGGGCACAGCACATCAGAAGTTATGGTATTCAGGAACACTTGGAGATTGAACAGTCAAAAAAAAACCCAAAACAGTATTATAGAGGTCAGGGGCATTTATATTGTTACCCAGGGGGGAAATAGAACAGCATGAGGCAGAAATGAAATGGCCAGTTGCTGGGAAACCAGAATAAATTATGTGAAAGTTTTCTATTATTAATGCTTCAGATTTATATTGCACAATAAGGGTATATTTTAATGGTGAGAGTGCTATATAAAGGGATGAAAAAGAACTTGCAGTAGTATATTTATTATATTGGAATTCATAACTTTCATCTGCCCAAACAATGATCAATAGGCAATAGTATGTGCTGTGGTATACAGTCACATAAACTGCTGAATGTTATCACATTAATTACAGAAGCCCATTTTTCATGTATAATAGTTATTCAGGCTAAAATATTCTTCTAGATTTTATTTAATAGTCTGTTTACTAGATCTGGAAGTGCTAACAGGAGAGGGAAACAAGCATTTCTTTTCCCTGGAAATGCAGACCACTGGCACATATTAAAGACAGACAAAAATAAAAGGATTCACTCCTAGAGAAATTTTTTGAGGACAGGATTTTTGTCTTGTTTATCATATTTGTCTCACTCAGCAGAGTGCCTGGAAGAGTAGCTTCTCAGTAAATCTTTGTTGGTTGTATGAACATGTTCCAAACTACACCATTCAATAATTGTTTATTGTGAATTTCCTGTGTATCCACATTATTTAATAGTGACAAAGAGATAAAACTACAGGACCAATTTTCAGGATGCTTGAAGTCTGGTGGCAAAAGACAAGCAAAGATGGCTAGATTCATTTGGAGAAACATAAGCTTGAATTCATATTCTATGGAATATCACAAGATTATTGTAGTTTTATTCCAGTAAATGACTGTTAAATGGAAGTATTTATGATGGCTTTTCCTTTTGAACTTTTGCTTTCAGGAAGCTTTGGAATGATCTGGTACATGTTTTGGCTTTTGGTGTCTTATGAGAGTCCTGCAAAGCATCCTACTATTACAGATGAAGAACGTAGGTACATAGAAGAAAGCATTGGAGAGAGTGCAAATCTTTTAGGTGCAATGGAAGTAAGAACTTTATTATGGTGTATATTCCTATTCTTGTTCTCCATCTCACCTCCCTTTGACCAACAAGATTATTTTATGAGTCCCTATTCAACAAAACTAATTTGGTATCAATCATGATTGTTTTCTTTACTCCATGCATATTCCCTGATTTAGAAATTATTGCTACTTCCTCCATCTATGATTTATTTTCTTTTCCTTATCTTTTCTTATGCATCTTCAAATTTCAACTGAATTATAGCTATGACTGTAAACCTCAGCAAGTTTTTAAAAACAGTTCAACATAGCTTATAATTGAAACAAATTCAACCAATATTTGTTAAATTTAGATTATAGGAAATGTCAAATCACCTAACACAGTCATGAAAAGGGCTAGTTTTGTTCATTGAATATTCTAAATCTAAGTTTTATACATGTGTATTTCCATGTGATTTAGTAAGCATTAGTAAGCATTAGCATGCCAACCATAGGTAGCTAACCTGAAAAGTATTCTTAATATAATATAACCATTTTATTGATAAAATGTTACCAATTTTTTAGGACTACTATATGAAGATCAAGTATTATAAAGATAATGTTGTGAAGCCTTTTTCTGATTATGATTTAGTTTCTTGGGCAGGATTTGCTGATGTAGAGAGAAATGCAGTTGTATATCAATAAGTAAATATTTTAGCACACATATTAATACATCATAAATAGTAATTCATGAATAGCCATCTGATGCTACAAAAAAGAAAAGAAAAGAAAACTGTTAAGCAAAAGTAATGTATTTAGACAGGTTCAGTAATTCAGCACCTAATCAGTAGCTCAATTTCTTTATGCTAAGAGTTGGAAGTTACTCTGGCTGAGGAAGTTACATTGGCTGAGGAACCAATGCCCCTCATGCATTATGCTTCTCCTCTTTCTTTTAAAGGCTTCTCTCCAATTTCAACTCTATTTTATTTCAGCTCTGATTCTCTACTTCATTTATTAGGGAAGGCCTGTCTTTGACATCTCATCCTAGGTAAAAAAAAGGTCTGTCACCCATTGTTGCTGAGGGTATCTTGGCCTTTAATGAATAAGAAAAATGCCATATTGGATATCATTCAGAAGTCAAACCAGTACTTAAAAAAAATCTTACATTATAATTGTTCCATTAGCTAAATAGAGTGGCATTAGAACGTGCCCCTCCTGTTTCTTTCTGTAAAGAGACTGGTCATTTCTTTCTAATGGTAGCTACTCAAGAAGCAAGTGGTGATATGCGGGGTGGTGTGGATGTTGGCAGTAAGCTCTGGTGCCCACCAGCTCCAGTTGCTCTGAATGGAATCTAAACATAGACTAATCTATGGTGAGTTCAGTACTTTGCTTCAATTTCTAGTCAAAAATAGTCTGATTGGCCCATATCTTTAGTGATCAAATATACTTCTTTTATTTACCAGTTCTCGAGAGGTTGTGTGTCCAGGTCAGGCATAAATTTTTTAAAACAATAAGAAATTTAATCTAATTGAAAACCAATTTCTGGAAATGAGCCAAAAAGGAATAATTTGTAGATTGATAAAACAGTATAGATAAGCTCAAACTCCCCATTTTCTAGACCTTACTGTGTTTCTAGACACAATATTTTACTTCTTACTGATGTTTTTTACTTTCCTGAAGTAAATTTAAAAATGAGATCAAGTGGGAATAGGACTTGTACTTTAGTTATTTTGAGCTTTTTGTGATCAATTTCAATAACAATTGAAAGAATAAGTAACAGGAACATCCATATATCCACTGTATAGAAACAAGTTTTTAACATCTTGCCTTATTTATTTCACTTTTCTTTTTGCTGAACGATTTTAAAGTAAATGAGGTATCATAACTCTTTACCCCAAAATACATGCATCTCTAGAAAAATAAGAATATTCTCCTTCACAGACTAAGTACTATCATCATACCTAACACAACTGAAAATAATTCTCTAACATTATCTAATAACTAGATCATTTTCAAGTTTCTGATACCCGATTCAAATCCTAATACCTAGTCAATATTCATGTCTTTTGTAGCCATTTGTTTTGAGTCTGGATCCAATTAAGGATCACATATTGCAGTTGACTCTAATGTCTTTTAAATCTCTATTTTTTTCTTTACAAGATAATTAAATATAAATACATACAGAAAAGTGCACAAATCGTAAGCAAATAGCTTGCTGATTTTTTATAAACTAAACACACCTGTGAAGCAAACAGCAGTTCAGTAAATAGAATGTTATCAGAATACCATAAGCCCTCCTACAGCTACCAACAATTTTTTAAGATATATGATTGGACACTTTTCTCTTATATTTGTTGAAATGTTTTGCAGCCTGAAGAAAAAGTACTTAATAGAGATGATCCTGGTATGAATTAAAAACAACACCTTCTCAGCAGGAAAAAAATATTTTCTTATGATGTTCTGAAGTTATTACTTATTCAACTATAATGTTATAATAGACATTCCTGCATTTGGCCATCTTTGAAATAAGTAGATTCATCTAGCACCACTTTTCCAGAACACATCAGAAAAAATTCTTTTAACTCTGCACTTTTTGAATCTATCTATGATGGTGTCACTAGAACTTTTATCTAAAGCCACAATACTCACTGTTTATTATTAGGACAGGTTTTTGTGTTTTGATTTGTTCCTTGTGAGCACCACAATATATCTTCCTACTATATTGCTTTAAAGTGATCTGTAAGAAGTTTCATTAGATTCACAATTAATACTAGCAATTATGAGGTTCTACATCCAGGAATAATTACTAAATCTGTGTAAAATATGTATGCCACCTCTTTTACTAATTTGGTCAGGTTAATAATCCAAAGCTAGCATTAAACACAGTTAGAGTAGGCTATTGTTTCTTCACCAAACAGTATTTCAGTGCTCAAAATAAAGAATTGAGAAAGTGTTTGGAACTGTGAGAGATGTTAAGGTCTAAAAGAGATGTTAAGGTCTAAAAATATTAGTCTTGGGGAAAGATATTTGTTTTATATTTGGGCATACACAGGATCTTTAAGTATACTAGGTGTAATTTTTTGAGTGTCATAAGCAAAGCCAATCATATTTAAGTTAATTTTGAATGTCTTGAATATCATAAATAACTAGTTATGATGTATCCATGGTGTGCTGGGTGGCCACATGCTTTAACCCAGATGTATACCATGTGAATTTTA
This sequence comes from Pseudorca crassidens, assembly GCF_039906515.1. NCBI lineage: Eukaryota > Metazoa > Chordata > Mammalia > Artiodactyla > Delphinidae > Pseudorca > Pseudorca crassidens. The sequence goes on along the minus strand of NC_090304.1, from coordinate 34,307,587 downwards.
CCGAATCTTGCACTCCAGTGTCACAGAGTTTATACTGATATGCACTGGCTATCAAGAGAATTTGTAGTTAGGTAGTGTTATCATTGACTTTTGATAGGGCCTAGGATATTGCACTCTTAATTCTTCTTATTTTTCTCCTCCTAACTATTGATACATTGAATTTTCAACATTTTAAATAAAATATGTCAGATACCAACAAGGTCACTGATTTGGCAGTGAGTTTTAGCTGAGACCTGATCTATCACTGCCAAAACAAAACAAAGATCTTGGAAACTAGGATCTCTGCTTTTGGAATTACTTTTCTATAAATATAGAATCTTGTATATTTCTAAAACTAAATCAATTTAATCAGAACGAGAGACTGATATCCTTTTCTCTTCTTTCAACAATTATTCATGCAGCTAAGTTTGACTGGACTGTTGCAATTAATGATTCACTACCTCCTGCCTACCTCCTACTCATGCCCCAACGTACATATCCTAAAAATGCGAAGTATCTATTATTCCCATTTAAGTTAGAAAATATTTATAATGGTCAGAATGGCTCTCTTTTTGGGATTTCAGAAATTCAGGACTCCATGGAGGAAATTTTTTACATCTATGCCAGTCTATGCAATAATTGTTGCAAACTTCTGCAGAAGCTGGACTTTTTATTTATTGCTTATTAGTCAGCCAGCATATTTTGAGGAAGTCTTTGGATTTGAAATCAGCAAGGTATGTAAAAATTATCCTTCTTTAACTAGAGCATTATTTTTTTACTTAAGTTCCTTTGCCAAGATTTTACCTTCTAAATTTCATGAGTTATTCATTTATTTATTCAACAAATAACTTCTAATAAACAAAGACTAAGTAAGGTGTATGAGTGCCTACTACAATCAAGTGCCTGATAGAAATGGCTCTTTGTTGCTGGGAGCACAGACAAAACAGACCTATTCTCTGCCCTCAGAGAGCTTACATCCTGGTTGAGGTGGGTAGCAATATAGCCTTTTCCCTGTAAATAAACATAATTCCCTTGAAGTTTCAGGTCAAAGACAATACAACAGTGAACAAAAATTCTTTTATTACAATAGAATTGTATTTATATAATTATCAATCTAACTTTTCTTCAATGCTCTCAGAAATCTGTCTGGCTAAAAGATTTGAGGATAGCAAAAATATCTGAAAACATTCTTGTATGTTATTTATCCAGTTTAATCATTTAGCAAGCATTTGTGGAACATGATATGTGAAGATTTATGTGTTAGATTCAGAAATAAAAACGTGGTTCCTTTCCTCAAGAGTTCACAGCTTGGTGGTGTAGACAAAAATAATACATTTACAATTATAGCACAGCATTCTCAATGCTACAGACATTTATTTGTCGCTATGAAAATATAATCATTTTGAGATTTTTAGAAGGATAAAATGAACATAAAAATACTACTTTACATGAAATTTACAAAGTCCTTTCATACTCATGAACAACCTTGTTTGGTCTACCAGCTGGATAACTTTCGTCATTTCTATGGAAATGACGGAGAAACAGAGACTAGGGAAGGTATTTAAATTGCCTAAGGCCAAGCTAACAATAAGTGACAGAATCAAGTGTAAGCCCATATCCTTTGATTTATGTTTCAATTCCCTTTACTATGCCATTCAAATTCAGGTAAACCGTAATTCATTTAAGCATTTCACAAGTATTTGTTCAATGCCATCTCTGTGCCAAGCCCTTTGCTGAACCCATTTGTCTATATTGGCCATGGACTTGCTATTTCTCTTCATGTCATTACGTAAGTCCAGCTGGGCTCGCTATTCATATTATGTCTCTACTTGAAAGACTATCTGAGGCCTGGAACTGAAGAAAACCTGAATTTAGGAGTCTCTATTCTAAGAGCTCTTTTGTAATCCCTGTTTCTAAGGAAACTGTTTCCTCCATTCTTGAGACGAATGACTGCTTTAGACAGGGCTCCTCTCTCTGGAGCTGATCAAACATTGCAGGGTAGCCTTTGGGAGCTCTGAGAGGTGTTATACTTCTCAACAAAGGCTGCTGGAGGTGTGAGTCCATTTTCACAATCTAGGACAAATATGACACTGAGAGGCTATTAATAAAGTCAGATCTCGTCGGGGAGAGTGAAGGAGCCAATTGATGTTAATGAAACTGTGTGGTCATTCTGGCCTTGTAGCTCCAATTAATTGAAAATGCCTGAGTAAAAGCAACGATCTCTTGCAAAAACTAAATATAATCAGATATGTTGCTCTGATTCACTTACCATATTTTTAACTAAAATTTTGGATAAATTCTACACAGATTGGCCTGAAGATTTTAATTATACTGGTTAAAAAAAATTACTGACTTAACCTGAAAAATGTGAAAAGGAGGTGATTGAGGAAATAAAGCATGGGCTTTGGAGCCAGGCTGACATGGTCCCAAATCCAAGCTCTGCAAGAGACTGTTGATACATAACATAATCTTGGGCCTGCTCTTGAATAATTGTCATCCTCAGTTTTCTTACCTGTAAATAATGGTATTAAGACCATCTTTCAGAAGTGCAACAAAATTTAAGTGAACTAAAATATTTACATGGAGAATGGTTCTAACCAACCTTAGTTAAATTGAGTATCCTGTAGACAAAACCACAAGTGCAATGGCTTTTTCATACACACACACACACACACACAGAGTCTCAGCCTATACTCATATATAAAACTTCTCAACCCCTTGAGAATGACATAACCCTCCTTTAAGTCACAGTTTCTTCGTCAATGCACTGAGAATAATAATATTAAAAATTTTCCATCTGGAGCGAAAGAGAGAATTAAAGTGCTTGGATATTTAAGGTATTTTAGAGTCTTTTACTACCTTAATTACTAACCATACCATGTCAATGGTCGTGACACCACAGTATACAGCATTATAAAATAGAATCTTTTCTCAAACCTTCAGTAATCTAGTTCGGAAGGGCATGTTTATACAAATAATAAACATTTATCTAATACTTAACATTTTCCAGGAATTGCGCTTCAAAGTATACTTAGTAAAAATCTTCCTTGTATCTTTATACATACAAAATGTACTAAGTCCATATATGTGGTAATATAAAATTAACATGTATTTTGTTCATAATTTCTGCCCCCGTGATGTCCAGAGGACAATGTCTTACATATAATTATTGATCAGAACGTGTGTTTAATTGATGCTGGCAGGTTAGGCTTTAGATTGGGCCATTTAGTATGAAATTAGTACAGAAACTATATACCGCTCTATGACAATGTGACCAAGTATTGGTATTTGACAAGGAAATGCCTAAAACTGAGAATTGATTTGCATTTTTCTGGGCTCTTAATCTTTAGAAACTAAATATAAAACTCATAAGAGATATATATTTAAAATGGAATTAGGGTTTTAGCCTTATTATAAATTAAAATGAATTTTAAAATAGTCTCTTCAAGGTTTGTCTAATGTATTTCTCTTCTCTCTGACTCTGTCTCTGTCTCTCTTTCTCTCCCGCTCTCATGCTAATGATGAGATTTTGCAAACATATTTAAGACTATAAAAAGGATACATAAATGTGAATCACTCTGTGATAAAATTCAGGATAGTTTACTCATAAACTCAAAATTTACTGACTCAGAAAAAACGTATTATCTTCTAGAAGATAAAAAAGGATCAAAGTAAATTTGCTTAGCTTTTCTCATTTATTCTGTGGAAGTTATTGCTTATTCTGGGACTAAGTAAGTAAGTGGTCATTTAGAGACAGTATTTTTTTTCTTCCTTGTCCATAAAGAGCTTATGAGACTATTAAATTGCCCATATTACTTATGGTCACGTATATTTCTCCCCTTTCTGTTTTTCATCAGGTTGGCATGCTATCTGCTGTTCCACACTTAGTAATGACAATTATTGTGCCTATTGGAGGGCAGATTGCAGATTTTCTAAGAAGCAAGCAAATTCTTTCAACTACTACAGTAAGAAAGATCATGAATTGTGGTGGTAAGTACATAAATGATGTTAAGAGCATGTGTTTATTTCATGAAGTTCCAACTGATGTGAGTGAGTCAACTTTTTCCATGTGTATCAAATATGCTGTTAAATTTGCACCCTCGCTGTTCATTCATAATCATTCTCCCATCTTCAAATTTTCATAACTCCTAGTTTTAAATAATTGCATGACTAACTTTACCTTTCCCACCATTGAAACTTAAGGTTGTTTTTATTAAAACACAAAGAAGGCTTCAGTAACCTCTGTGCATAAATTATTACTGTTATTATTATTTTTTAAGATAGACTCCCTGAAGTGGTTTGCTAGGTCAAGTATTGATGTGTGATCATTTTTAACAGTTTTGACTCATCAGAAGAATTTACATAAATTTCTGAAATATTTTCACGTGTCTGTTTCTGAAGGTTTTGGCATGGAAGCAACGCTGCTTCTGGTTGTTGGTTATTCTCATACTAGAGGGGTAGCAATCTCGTTCTTGGTACTTGCAGTGGGATTCAGTGGATTTGCTATCTCTGGTAAGATACTTTTTAAAAAAATATGTACTTGTAACACTTTGATTTTTGTTAGTGATAAAAAGTCTATACATTCTACTTTCCGCTTTAACATTTTGAATGTTGAGAAGGTTTACTCAACATATTTCCACTAGAAAATAAAAATAATAAAACATTTAGAAATTATTATTTGGATATGTTACGACTCACTACTCACTTTTCCCCTGCTTACCCTTACTCTTTTTTTTAAGTGAATATCTCCTCCTCTCTGTGGAGTGACTATCACATATTAAGTATTGGATAACAAATCATACCTCCTTTCATTCTCATTATACCCCTGAGCTAACTTATCAAAAAGTAGTTATTAAGCACATGCTATGAACCTGGTATCTTTTAAGGAGGGTGGTGAATGTGGTAGAGGATACTCTATAGTCACCCACTTCTTAGAAGTTTGGGATTCTCTGAGCCACATCTTCTGTGTGTATTTCAGGTTTCAACGTTAACCACTTGGATATTGCTCCAAGATATGCCAGTATCTTAATGGGCATTTCAAATGGTGTTGGCACATTGTCAGGAATGGTTTGCCCTATTATTGTTGGTGCAATGACAAAGAATAAGGTAAGATAGAGCAAAAGAGATGTTCACTTGTAGAATATCTCTCTCATGGTTGGGGAAAAGCATTAAAATATTCTCTTTGGCATTCTCTTTGTGACCCAGTCACCACACCTCCGAGTAGGGGAGATAACTGAGGTTCAGAAGAGAATTTATCTCTAAGAGCTCTGAGGGAACCCTCTTCCTCAACCAATAAGTGTATGCTTTTCAACACCTTTTAATATTTCTGATATCCCTGGTGAGGCAAAACAACAACAACCTAGCTCATTATTAAAAACAAGTGGAAGTCTTCTGAGCTTTATTTGTAAACATCAATTCAGACTTCTCTGCAGTAATTGATGGAAGTATATTGTTATCAGCTATTTGTCTTTATAGGTAGAGCTTCTAAATTATGGTTTACCAAAAGGAAATAAAAGAAGTGGGAGAAAAAATATGTAACTCAATGGAAATTAAAAGATAGGTTATGAATATTTTAAAAATTAGCAGACCTTAGATATATTTGGAGTTCTATTTCAGAACTTTAGATTAAAATTTTTTTTAATTTTTTGAATGAAAGTCATAGTATTATAGAGCATTTCTATCACATTATTTGCTTTGTGTGATCAGAACAGGTGTTTCCCCTGAAGATAGCATTTTATGAAAAGCTTGATGGTGGAACATTCAGAGATGTTAGGCTTTTCAAACATGGGGAGTTTGTTCTCACACTGCCACTTTTTGTCACTGCAGTCACGTGAAGAGTGGCAGTATGTCTTCCTGATCGCTGCCCTAGTCCACTATGGTGGAGTTATATTTTATGCAATATTCGCCTCAGGAGAGAAGCAACCCTGGGCAGACCCTGAGGAAACAAGTGAAGAAAAATGTGGATTTATCCATGAAGATGAGCTTGATGAAGAAACAGGGGACATTACTCAAAATTATATAAATTATGGTACCACCAAGTCTTACGGTGCCACAACACAAGCCAACGGAGGTTGGCCTAATGATTGGGAAAAGAAAGAGGAATCTGTACAAGAAGACGTACAAGACTCATACACTTACAAGGACCGAGGTGATTATTCATAACAAAGCTAATTGCTGGATTTATTTTTAGTGTTTGTGATTAAATTAATTGTGATTGCACAAAAATTTTTAAAAAAATGTGGTGTAAACATGTAAACATATCAGCCAGGCAAGTCTTGCTGTAAAAATGAAATCAAAACAAACTCATGAAGTTACCACCAAGTGCAATCTATAGAAGTTGTGAAATTCCATCGTTTCCATTCAAGTCATCCATTCTTGCATTTGTGATTTAAAGGTTGACTGGTCAAAACTGTAGAAGCAAGTAGTTAATCATTGGATTCATATGAGCGAAAACTCATCACCATTTAATAAAGCACAACTAAAACAGTTGGCACATCCCGTCCTACAAAGGTTAGGAAGCCAAAGCTACTTGATCATGCAAAATGCACTTATGTATTTGTTACACTGTAGGGCAAGATATCGTGCAGAAATCCTGCTAAAAAAAAGTGAAATTGTCATGTTGGCTGCATTAGATGTTGGCGACATTTACTGACTTAAATCATGGAGTTGAGATATCTGTCATGCAGAGAAGAATGTTGTGGGCTAGCAACTAGCAAGGTGTACTAAATAATTATTGTTATTACATAATGTAGAATATTTTGTTGATTCTCAAGAGGAATATCTTGCAGTGTTTTATATGAAATGCTTTGGCACAAACATTTATATCTGTGAAAAGGAACTTGTAAAGTGAGGGGTATGCTTCATGTTCTTCCATTCATTTACCTAACAGTATAAAACACTTCACACTCCAATAAAATCTGACTTTTCATGTAGCATATCACTTTTTTGCAAAAAATATTAAAAATAAACTCCAGTGTATTTTTTATTACAACTTTGTACTGGTTGTAACTGGCATTAGAAAAAGAAAAGATGCATACACCATAAAGAATCTAATAAGAAATTTACTATGGAGATATAGCCCTTAAAATGCAATATTAACAACAAAAGAAATAGAAATGATATAGATATCCTTCTTCCTTAGTAATTAAATATAGATAAAACTTGTGCCACAGAGCTATATATAATATGAAAAGATAAACTTAATAGAGATATTGTAAGTAGACAATTTTATTACTTAAATTCCCATTAAAATATTTGTCTTAAATATATAGGACAATAAATTATATTAAAATTATATCTATCTATATATCTGTATATCTTATACATATCCATACACAGATACATAATAAACAATCTTCAGAAAAAACCAAAAATAGCATACACCTAATGTTGGGTTAGGGGACTGCAATTTCTACTTTCATAGAGTCATAGAATTTTAGATGGGGCAGAGGCATTTTGCTTGTCATTTCTTAATATAACTCAACAGGAATTGTAACATTTGTGTACCGAGCAATAAGTGCAATGAATAAAATTTCCTGTCTGTATATTATCTTCATTTTGCTTGTGGTAGCTGTTTGGGTGGTTGGAATGAATTTTTTCCTTTAAAAAGTTAACATCAGACCTCTTTATAATGTTCTAAAATGACAGTGATGCATTTCCCAATTCAACTTAAAATACTATTGGTGTGTTTAATTGTCTATTCTGGATATTTGATCTGTTCATTGTATTGTGCTAGTGACTGGAGGCCCTGCTAATGCAAATATAAAACATAAAGTTTGTTTTAAAAATGCAAACGATTCTTGACCTTAAGATAATAAAAATATCTTTTGCTTTGCGTCTCAAAGTGATGTAATGTAATCATCGCTTCTGTTGTGTTGAATGAAAAGATGTGGACTATCATTTTGCTGCAGCAAAAAAAAAAAAGTATTAATAAAATGTTCTATTTATCCTTTTGCAAAAAAACAGTACATTAATTTGGGTTTATTTTATGTTGTTGTAGCTTGGCTTTGTATAGTTTAGCTTGTGTACGTCCCAACAAAATCAAATGCAGGCTCAAGAACATCAGCCTTTTCACCCACTTGAGGTTTAATGGAAGAACATGGCATTCTTTAGATTGTGTGGGATGTGGTTCCACAAAGAGAGTTTTACATCAAGAAATAGGAGGTCTCTGAGTCAAACTCTTATCTTTCAATGCCTGTCTTCTCACAACTTGTGCTAAGCTTTAAAAAAATTAGGAAAAAACTCAACACTTGTCAGGTCAATGATACTACCCAATTTTATTTGTTTATTTATGGCTGTGTTGGGTCTTCATTCCTGTGCGAGGGCTTTCTCTAGTTGCGGCAAGCGCAGGCCACTCTTCATCGCGGTGCGCGGGCCTCTCACCATCGCGGTCTCTCTTGTTGCGGAGCGCAGGCTCAGTAATTGTGGCTCACGGGCCTAGATGCTCCGCGGCATGTGGGATCTTCCCAGACCAGAGCTCAAACCCATATCCTCTGCATTGGCAGGTAGATTCTCAACCACTGCGCCACCACGGAAGCCCCAATACTGCCTAATTTTGACTGTACATATACCTTGTGCGGGAACCGCCCTAACCATTTTGTGTGGAGTATCTTATGGAACACCACAAGGACCCTCCAAAGTAGGTACTCTTTTTGTTCCCAGATTACAAATGAAGGAATTGAAGCTCACAAAGTTTCAATAACTTTCCCAAGGTAAAATTGAGTCATGATATTTTAGTATAACGTGTCAGCCAAACCAGCAAATAGTGAGCAAGATTTCTCAGGGAAGCCAATGGAATGTCTATGTCACTGGAAAGGTGATCATTTGCCCTGATTTCCAATTTTACAGATGTGTAGAAAGGGAAGACCATCATTATATAACATTGGTAACTGAGATTCATAGAACTTATTACTTAACGGGACTCACAGGACGATTTAGTTGACACTCCTTATTTAACAAATGAGAACACTGAAGGTCAATAAGGGAAACTGACTTGATCAAGAGGACACGGAGGATATTATGGATTTGGAAAGAAGTTGTTATAATTAGCTGTGTTTTTGCTCTTACTTTGATTTTTTTAGACTGGTTTTTACTTAAGGAATTAAATAAGAATATTTATTGGTTCAACCACTACCCCATATCCACCACTCACATAACCTCAGAGTGGGAGGTGAGGGAATATATTTTCTCTTCCCGTAATCCTCTGCATAAAGAAACAACAGCCAGAGGCCTCGCCTAATTTTTAAGGAGGCCCACAAGCCATCTCTCCATAACTTGAGGGCAGGAATGAAAATGTCTTCATCTAACACTCTGGAATTTTTCCAGTTCCATAATACAAAAGTTTACAGTTCCTATAAGAAAATTGTTCTAATGATGTCTCTAAATTTTACCACTGGCCACACTCATTTACTCTGATCTCAATCATGCAAAGTCACTTTCCCTTTCATTTTCCCCCTTATCCCAATGCCCACCCCCATCTGTACTGTTGTATGCATCTAGTATTTTGCAATTTACAAAATGCTTTCCCATGCATTCCCTCATTCCATCCACACATCTGCCTTGTAAAATTGAAAGGCCGCATATCAATATTAGTATTTCTATTCTCCAAGTAAGGGAACGGTCTAAGCAGTATAGTTAACTTCCTAGTTTCCACAGGCAGGATTAGAACAAGAATACAGGCTATCTGGCTACAGCAAGAGAGTAATTTATTTTTTACTTTTAAATCACTTTATTAATCTTCTGATTATAAATGTAGGATGGGGGAGGGGATCTTCATTAAGGAAAGAACAGTATTAAGAACAGTGAAAATAAGGGTAATCAAAAATCTTACTATCCAGAGATAAACACTGCTAAAATTTTTAGGTTATTTTCTATGAAAAATACACAGAAAACTCTCATATACTTTGTGATTTACAAATTTGAAGTCATACTTGATCTACTGTTGCCAACTACCTTTTTCGTTTAACAGTGTGGCATGCATATTTTCCTATTTGATTATTGGAGATCTATAGTCTAATATATTACATAACATAGGCTATATTTAATCTATTTATGCAATACCTTAGTTGTGAACATTTCATTTTTGCACCCTTTTCCCTTTATCTTTCTGCTTGCGTGGTGTTTTGGGGAAACCTGACGTCACATATACATATACCTTTAACTTCTATAACCATAATGGATATTTAAGTTACTATTTGTAGTTTATTGTTCCTGTGTTTGTCTACAGAGAGTATTACTGGCAATTGGCTTTTCTGAGATTCATTTACTAGTTATTCATTCAATAAGTGTCTACTAAGCAGCTACACTGTGCAATCAGGGGGGATACACGGGGGAGAAAACAGCCCCTGTTCTCTTGGACCCTAAAGTCCAGTCCCCTTCTTGAGATGTTGGCGACACCCCCAGCTGCCCAGTCAGGCCACACAGATGTGACGGAGAGACGAAGCTCCTGTCTAGACACCAGAAACTTGCTAACTTTCCTGAGAAAGGATTTTTCTTAATCCCCCAAAGACCTAAAGTGGGCTGCATTCAATATACTCCCTACATCATTTTTTAAAAGTTTCAGGTGAGGAAACTTTTCTCAGCCTCAGAGATGCCTGTGCTGCAAGGAGCCTAGGCTGTGGGGTTGGGCTGGGGTGGGAATCAGTGTCAACCATCTCCAGTGCCTGACTCTCTGCAGGAGGGGAGAGGGATGGACTGAACTTCTAAGTGCATTTTTTTCTTTTCTAAATTTCTTTCTGTTTGTGCTCCTCCCCTGGGTTTTTAAGGACCTATATATTTTCTCTTTTCATTTTTTTCCCCTTTATCTACATGCTGCCTCCCTAAGTTTTAACCTCAAATAGGGGCTATTGACATTTAATTCTAGTGGGTTTTTCTTTTCTCTCCATCTTCATCTCATGCAAGACCTCAAACCTGAATTTTCATTCAGCAGCTGTCAAAAGCACTTTATTTGTGAAGGTTATCGGTCTATGCTATACAGTCCCTTCAAATGCTCAATCTTCTCCAAGCTTTCCCCTGAATGCATCAGGCACCTGAAAGCTGCATAATCTGGACTCTTATCCTGTCTCTTGTCCAAATTCAGTAGCTTTTATGAAATGAAACCCTTGGCTTTCACCAAGAGCAAACAAAATGAAGAAACCCCTCCAGTTTTGTTAAATCACATTTGAGAACATGTTTTATTACTTTACTTAATATGCGTTAGATAAATATAAAAGAGTTTGAGGAATGCTTTTCCTGATGCATTAGAGCACTGTCAACGATTAGATAGGAAAGGACCTGGGATCCACCATGGCTCCCTTGTCTGCTTCTCAAGGAGCTTAGAGACACTCTTTTTGGCTCAATTGCTGCTTTTATCTCCCTTTCTCATTTTCATTTAGTTTTCGTCTTTTACAGTTTGTTGGTTTGTTTAGGTGTTACTTACCTTTGATTTTATTTTGAAGGAGGATGTGAATGAAGGATCAAGTATAAAAATTATGATAATAGGAATTATTTATAGCTTATGAAATGCCAGATACTACTCTCAGGGTTTTATTTGTATTAATTCACATAATGTTCACAATAACACTTGATGGTAGATACTACTATCAACCACATTTATAAATGAGGGAACTTTGGCACAGAGAAGTTAAGTAACTTATCTGAGGTCATACAACTAATGGAGTAAAGTTAGAAAGTGAACACAAGCCATCTGGCTCCAGACCCTGTACTCTTCATCACTACCATACACTGCCTCTAAATAGGTGTGTGACTTTGGGAAGTTACTTAAGTCTACTGACGCTCAATTTTTTAATTTGTAAAATGACAATCTAACACCTCATTAGTAGCTGGTTTTGTAACTAAATCAAATAACAGAGAACTTCTTAGCACAGCAAGCTGCACGTAGTGTTTAACAAATGTCCTTTCCCTTTCCCCTTCCTCATTACACTAAGTAAACACTAGACATTAACTCTTCCAGTATAACTTCGTCAGATTCATCAAAATGGACCATTTTGGAAACTATCTTTAGAGAAATTTTTATTTTTACCATAACTAAATTACTCAGGTTTGTTCTCTAAATTATTTTTTTTGAATTTGTATGTTATCAGTTATGTGACACAAGTGCAGAACATTAAACACTGTTGGATGCGACTTATGTAAAATATAATATATACTTATACAAATTTAAGAAAGTATATACTGCATAATGAAAGGATAAAAACATAGGTTGGAAGGATACACACAAAAGTATTCATAGCAAAGGACAGCCTCTTCAATAAGTGGTGCTGGGAAAACTGGACAGGTACATGTAAAAGTATGAGATTAGATCACTCCCTAACACCATACACAAAAATAAGCTCAAAATGGATTAAAGATCTAAATGTAAGGCCAGAAACTATCAAACTCTTAGAGGAAAGCATAGGCAGAACACTCTGTGACATAAATCACAGCAAGATCCTTTTTGACCCACCTCCTAGAGAAATGGAAATAAAAACAAAAATAAACAAATGGGACCTATTGAAACTTCAAAGCTTTTGCACAGCAAAGGAAACCATAAACAAGACCAAAAGACAACCCTTAGAATGGGAGAAAATATTTGCAAATGAAGCAACTGACAAAGGATTAATCTCCAAAAGTTATAAGCAGCTCATGCAGCTCAATAACAAAAAACCAAAAACCCCAATCCAAAAATGGGCAGAAGACCTAAATAGACATTTCTCCAAAGAAGATATACAGACTGCCAAAAAACACATGAAAGAATGCTCAACATCATTAATCATTAGAGAAATGCAAATCAAAACTACAATGAGATATCATCTCACACCAGTCAGAATGGTCATCATCAAAAAATCTAGAAACAATAAATGCTGGAGAGGGTGTGGAGAAAAGGGAACCCTCTTGCACTGCTGGTGGGAATGTGAATTGGTACAGCCGCTATGGAGAACGGTATGGAGGTTCCTTAAAAAACTACAAATAGAACTACCATATGACCCAGCAATCCCACTACTGGCCATATACCCTGAGAAAACCATAATTCAAAAAGAGTCATGTACCAAAATATTCATTGCAGCTCTATTTACAATAGCCCGGAGATGGAAACAACCTAAGTGTCCATCATCGGATGAATGGATAAAGGAGATGTGGCACATATATACAATGGAATATTACTCAGCCATAAAAAGAAATGAAATTGAGCTATTTGTAATGAGGTGGATAGACCTAGAGTCTGTCATACAGAGTGAAGTAAGTCAGAAAGAGAAAGACAAATACCATAATGCTAACACATATATATGGAATTTAAGAAAAAAAATGTCATGAAGAACCTAGGGGTAAGATAGGAATAAAGACACAGACCTACTAGAGAATGGACTTGAGGATATGGGGAGGGGGAAGGGTAAGCTGTGACAAAGTGAGAGAGAGGCATGGACATATATACACTACCAAACGTAAGGTAGATAGCTAGTGGGAAGCAGCTGCATAGCACAAGGAGATCAGCTCAGTGCTTTGTGACCACCTGGAGGGGTGGGATAGGGAGGGTGGGAGGGAGGGAGATGCAAGAGGGAAGAGATATGGGAACATGTGTATATGTATAACTGATTCACTTTGTTATAAAGCAGAAACTAACACACCATTGTAAAGCAATTATACTCCAATAAAGATGTTAAAAAAAAAGTATTCATAGCAATTGCATCTGGAAAGGAAGGAAGGGAATGGACCTGGGAAAAGCATAAAATAAATTTCAAAATTGTCATCTTTTAATTTCAAAGAAGTTCTGAAGCAAATATGAGAAAAATATCAATATTCGTTTATTCTCAGAATTCACATGTGGCTTTTAATTATATTTTTCATGATACTTTTCTATATTTTAAAGTGTAAAAACAAGAAAACCAGATAAGATATATTTCCCAGAGAACACAAGTCTTATCTCTCTCCAGTTTTTTTTTTTTTTTTTTTTAATCTCTGGGCTGCCAATGGAGATATTGTCATGATCTTCAAGAGCATTTGACAGTTTTCTGAAGCCACAGAACTTAATACAACAGTTTTGGGAGAATGTTTTTATTTTATAAAGTCAAGGTAAAGGTAGAATTATATGTTTTCATGAACAGATTTATGAATCCAAATGAAGATCTTCTGTACAAAGCTAACAAAAGTGTGCATGAGAATAAATGTCACAGATGAAAGCCATCGTTCTTGACAGATCTCATCATAGTCTATTGGACTGCTTCTCAAAGATTTAAAAAAAGGAGTGTTGGTGGGTGGAAGGGCATGTCTATCACTATGAATTCAGGGTGGAAATTAGTATATTGCCATTAGTCTAAAGGCACATTAACTTTCAATTCCAGTTGCAATGGGATCACAGATAAAACAAAATTATTGGGGTTCATGCCCTAGACCTGCCACTGCCCCTTTATATAATCCAAGACAAGCCATGTTGGCCCTCTGGGCTTGGGCTTTCCCATCTGGAGAATAAAGGGATTGGTTATCCTGAGTGGTTTTTGATCCTCCCAGCTCTGAAGCTCTGAAATTTTCTGTCTTTATTCTTGCTGACAAATAGCTGAGTTCCTCAAGTTAACTTGATGAAATATAACTGTTCTCAGAATTCTGCTGAATAGAAGACTAAATATTTTCTGCTTACATTCCTATTGACTTTTAAAAAAATTAGCCACCCATCTCAATAGCTAACAGGTTGGACACTATTGAAGGCTCCCTTCATCCTAGTGGGCTTCTTACTGAGACGCTCCTTTCATTCTGACTTGAGATTTGGGAATTTCATGAAACCATTTATTAACTAAACACCCTGCAGTGAGTTGAAATACTTGTATGACAAACATGAGTCAAAGTTTCCATAACAGGTCACACTCAGCTTTTACTGGTGTAATGGAATGTGTTATGGAGTCCTGGCACTGGAAAGGATGGAAATACATGCTCAAACCCCTTCTTTCTATAGATGGGGACGCTGTAGGTAGAAAAATGAAAAGACAGGCTTAAGTCTACACAACTAGTTAGTGACGGAGGGGTAACTTGGACTTATATCTTGGGATTCAAAACAGTGCTCTTGAGATAAAAACCACTCTTTCATTAAGTTAGTTTTTCAAACAATAAATATTTATTGATAACGTATTATATGGCTGGTCCTAGGAATACAGTGGGGAAAATGACTAAATGAGTCCTGCCTTATAGAACCCTTAATACAGTGGGGTGACAGATGGTAAAAATAATGAACAAAAATATCTATTACAATTGTGATAGATGCTATAAAATAGAAGTATAGGTGCTCTGAGGATTTCAAATGGGGACTTGATCTAGTCAATGTGTTGAGGAAAATTTCTTCAGAGATGTGACATACAATGTGAGACCTCAGAGGTGAGAAGGAGTTAGCCTGACAGAGCACTATGTGCAAAGACCCCAATGTGGAAAGATCTTGCCAAGTATTTTAGTATTTAGTGTTAGCATTCCCCAAATGTTAATGAGGATATATGGGATTTAACTAATACATAGAAATGCTAATCAGCTAATGCTTAAATCTAGCATGCTAGAACATTTTTTTCAAGAGCTACAATGTTTGCCTATTCATTACCTCATTCAACATCTATTAAGCTATGTGCAAGTATATATTGCACTATGAGGATACAAGAAGGAATTAAACATGGTCTCTGCTCTGAGAAACGCTTCATTTAGAGGAGAAGAATGATACACATAGAAATAGATATAGAATGTCTTCAGAGCAAATGAAAGATAACTTCATGTATATAGAATCTGTCATTTAGGCAGCGAATCCTGCATATCAACAGATTTCACAATTATTCCTTACATAAGTATACCACTTAATGTTTTCAGGGTACTCTTAAATATGATTTATCACAATTTTCACTTAGACATTTGTTTGTTTATAACTTTATCATATATTTCTCCCACTAAACCATAAACACTATGAAGTATATCTTTTGTTCTCTATACTATATCCAAGGTCTAACATAGATTAAGAACTCAACTAATAGTTAATGAATGGAAAAATGCATGGTCATATTTGATATGCACAGAAAATTATACAGGTAGGCAGAAGGGTATTATCCTCATTAAATTAATTCTTCTTTCCAGAAAGGAAGACAGAGAAAGAAAGAAGACATAGAACTAGAATTTGAAAGTGGAATAGATATTTGTCTACCTTATAAATGGAGAACAGGCATAGAGGCAGAGGCCCCATCATTAGCAGATCATGCAGGTGCATCTACCATAATGTGTCTGGAGGAGTGAGTGTGGTTGGACTATCAAGTGAGCTTAGGAGCAGATATGAGGCTATATAGGACGATTAAGCTAGTTGCGCAGTGCCATAGATGCCAGGCTAAGGTGTTCAGATGTTTTCTTATAGTTGAAGGAATTTTAAGTGGGGACTGAGTGATAAGATCTCTCTGGTAGAATGTTGCACAGGAGTGGGAAGAGACTGGAAGCAGGTTCTGGACAAGAGTGTCAAGGAAGACATGGTGGGGTGGGGGGGTGGCACACCCTGGGGACCATGGTGTATTTACAGATGTCAAGACAAAAGCTTGGCATATTTATTTCCATATCTACCCACTCACAACTCAAACCCCAGAGCAAGATGTGGATAATGCAAATATATTAACGAATACACAATTCATGCTTTCCACACCTTGAATAATGATTCCAAGGCAGCGTGATCCACTTGTCCCTGGCTTCTACAACTCTAGACAGATAGAACCATGCACAATATTTATGAGATAATACTTCCTTCATTTTCAAAATTCAGTATGAAACTCAAGGTTTATACACAAGAAGAAGAAAAAGTATCTCAATTTTGACTTTGTTTTCTCTCTCATGTCAAGGGGCATATTTATTCCAGAAGTATCCCCAGGTTAATCTCTTTCCTCAAGGAAATTGATGCATTCAACCAAGGGAACAATAGCCGTAATGGTAGATTCACATTAAACTTTGGCCATATCCCCATCATTTTTTGTGCTTTATTTCCCCCTTGTATTTCTTCCTTTTTCCTTGACAGAGCATAATTATTCGTGATGTGTCTAGAAACCTCTATGAAAACTTAATGTATCACGAGGGCTTTCAAGGTCAAAATCACACTTTTTCGTCAGTAACGATGGACATTATGGTTGCCTGTATTGGGATTTATTTTAAAAAAAACATAGAAAGGGCTGGGTGATCCAAAATATCCCCCTCACTAGGTGTTGCCAAGTGCAATGATACGAGCATTGGACTTGCCTCCACTTAACACCTCTAATCATATATAAGCAAACCACTTCATTTTTCTGAGCTCAGTATGCTCATTTGCAAATGGGAATAACAATGCATATTTCACCCAACTATGGTAAAAATTGAGTGAGATGATTTGATTTGCATGTTTTGTAAATCTTTATAAGGTGTCAAACAAATACAGTGTTTTCAAGTTCTTCCATTTAGTTGAAGGTGATACTCTCCCAGAGGCTCCCAGTAAAAGTGAAATATAAACTGGATGCCAATATATTAGGCCACTAATAACTATGAATATTTTATGGTCTATTATATGTTTTCAAAGTTCCTCTAGACATTGTCTCTTATTTGATCTGAGGCAGAATGGAGAAGGATCATTATTCCCCCTTTTTTTCCCAAATAATAAAAAAAAAAATCAAGACTCAGAGAGAATATTTGATTTGTTCAATGTGAGGTTAAAACCCAGGACTAGTGCTAATTCAGATACACCACAGTACTCATTCTTAGATCAGAGACCCAAGTGAAATAACTCACAAGAGGGGTGGTAATTGGGAAGAGCTGCTCTCTAGGAAGGGTAGGTTTGGTAGGGAGACCTCAGGCAAGGGTAGGCAGGAGAAGCCATGTGACTGCATGGGAGCCCTGTGTGGGGTGAGGAGAAAGGGAGCACTGAGAAGGAAGGGAATCGGTCTAGTACATCATGCGTTCCTCTGCTCACTGACAGCAAGTTACTTTTATTTCCATGTAGCCCTTATTTATCATTGTCTCATTATTTGTGCCTAAATTAGTGTTCCCCAGAGAACTCACTGAAAGTAGGAATCATGTCTTATTTTCTTTTCATATATTCCCATGTTACCAAAAACTATGCCTCCCACCTAATAAATACAGAATTGAGAGGAGGGAAGCTCAGAATACCTCTGTACAAGTTTCTTCAGGCTGTTGTAATGAAGTACCACAAACTGGATGGCTCAGAACAACAGAAGTTTATTGTCTCAGTGTTCTGGAGGTCAGAAGTCTGAAATCAAGGTGTTCCTGAAATCAACAGGCCCATGTTCTTCCTGAAGGCATTATGGAATGATGGTTGTTCCAGGCCTCTCTCCTAGTTTTGGGTATTTCCTTGGCAGCATAACTCCAATCTTCACATGGCATTCTTCTCCCTGTGTGCATGTCTGTCTCTTCACGTGGAATTCGTTTTCTAAAGGTACTGGTCACATTGGATTGGGGACCCACCCTAACCCAGTATGACCTCATCTTAACTCAACTAGTTACCTCAGCAATGGCTCTATTTCCAAATAAGGTCACATTCTGAGGTACTGGAGGTCAGGAATTCTACATATGAATTCAACCTATCACAACCTCCCTCTGGTCTTAAGAGAGCCTACCAGGCTCTCCATTTTTCAGAGCTTGTTCAGTTAGTGATAACGAAGTGGCTATTTTTTATATTCTCTCTCCATTACTCCTCTTTACTGTGGGTAATAAGACTCTTGCAAAATGTTGCTACACTTGGCTTATTGTGGGCATTGGTTTCCCAGCATTTTCTCTAAGACATGCAGGAATGTGACCATCTCATCTTACCGCTAACATGTCCAGAAATGGGAGAGTGAACACGCATTCTGGACAGCAAGGAAAACATCACAGAGACACTGCACGGCCATTCTGTTGACAAGGAGTCCATCTGACAAGACATGTTGTCGATCCCCTCAAGGATCAGATGGTAGAAGTCCTAGATCAAAGGGCAAGAAAGAAAATGAGCGCTGAAGACAAGGGCATGAAACAAGTGTACCTGGCTGTGTGACTGGTTTCTCAATCACTCAAGAGGCTGGTTTCTTCCATTTGGCAGTTTGTGTCTTACACTATGCTTAATGTCACTCAGAAAATTCAGCAAAGCCATTCAATATAATGGCAACAGCAGTCACTGCACGAGGTAGAGCATTTATTTGGTGTAAGTATTTCTTTAAGAATCAACAACTGTGTATATCTCAATGTGAGATATGCAGAGTATATGAAACTGAATAGTTGCCTGAAAATCAAATAAAACCTAGAAGTATTCTTCTAGGTCATTCTGCTTCTGGGGTCTAATGAGGTCACATAACAGTTAAACCTGAAGTTCCCTCCTGTCTCAATGTCCAACTTTCTTTTGGGGGAGCTTCCCTTGGGCTGGCATAAGCATCTGAGTGGCTGACGGGGCCTCTGCTGTATTCGATACCAGGGAACTGATTCACCCACTGGTCACTGACAGTGCTACTGCTGGAAGTTTCATCAGGGACTCTTCCTGCTACCACCATGCTGACCTGAGGGGGTATGGTTCTCCCACAGACATAGCTTCTACATATGGCCTGTCTGTGACTAATGAATTACAAAAGAGCAGATAAGATTTGAAAGGGACATTGTTCCTCCCAGTTCAGGTGAACTGATGTCAGGGTATACTGCCTGGCACACAGGATTCTAGCTGGGTTTCAGCCCTCGATGGCTCCCTCAGCCTGGCCCCTTTGTGCAGGCTATGCCTTGCACCAAGTTATGAGATGGTTCTACAAGCTCCTTTTTACCACTCCAATCTTCCCTATAGTCATTCACAGCACACATCAAGACAAACTGAAGATTTTACAAAGAATTATTAAAGAAAGGATCCAGGATTATAGATGAAGTTTTCAATACAGAGATTTTCAACTGATCACTACCGGGATTAGAAACTCAGTAGGTACAAAGCATATTATGCAAAAGAAAGAGGAAGGCTAGTGTGGATATGATGGTAGGGAAAACTCATGCCCAGCCGAAAGGGGGCAGCAACTCCTCAGTTCCAGTAGACTGTGGCCATGTAGGAACAATGCCACTTTTTTTCCAAGAGACTGAAAATCTATGTGACATCTCACAATTTTTTTTTTAACGTTGGCAAACATATCGGCAGCTTAACAATCTATGTTACCTTACAAAATCTCTCCAGGACAATTTGGCCCGCAGGTTCCAACTTGGAAGTTTCTGGGCTAACAATTTTGGAGGCTTGGAAACTCCTCAGGCATCTCTTAGGATACCCCACACTCATTGCAGGCCTGATTTGCTGGCAATATCTAGGGATACCTCCCTGCCTTCCTCTTAGCCTATCTTCCTGTGGCAGAGACCACATTTTTCCTTTACCTGCAGCTGTGCTCAAAAACATCTACCCACATCAGAGGCCAGGCTCAAGAGATCAAAGTCCAGAGAGAGAAAGCATTTCCCTCCTTATCTAAGTCTAAAGCCTGAATTCCATTTATCCAACAAATATAGACTACGTGGCCACACATCGATCGGCAGGTATTGTTCCAAAGATATGTATGTATGTCATGGAGTTTATTACATGTCTAGGAGACAGATTTTTCTAGGTAAATAAATTAAAAAGATAATTTCAGAATGGTATGTGTTAGGGCAAAAATTAAACAGGGTAGTGAGATAGAGAAGAATGGTGGGAAGGTGGATTTCTACTTTAGATCCAGCTGTCAAGAAAGCCTCTGAGGAGGAATCTTAAGGTTTTTAGAAGTAAAGCCTGCGATGGGGATTCCTGAGTGATTTGTTGAAAGTATACTCTGAGGAGAAGGGGAATTAGGGAAAAAAGAGAGTAGGAAAAGAAAGCAAATCAGGGATGTGGTCTCAGCTGTAGGTCCCATAATCCTGGTCCCACCAGGAGCTCTAGAACATGAACTGCACCACAACTGGTACCATCTTGAATCAAGAGGGCTGACATCAGTCAGTCATTGACTTCAGTCTGCCCCTTGGTGAGGGGCGCACAACCTCTTAGACTAGGGGACTGAGGGCAGTTCTTTGTAAAAGGTGTCAGCTGTGAGCTATTAATGAGCAATATACCCAACAGTTGAGAATGGGTGCACTGGCATAGCAATGGGTAAGTGCCAGCCATGTTCACTATGGGGAATAATATTTGATCTTGGCCCTGGAAGTAAGAAACAGTCAGTCATGCAAATATCTGGAAGAAGAGTACTTCAGGCAGAAGAAAGGGCAAGTGTCCTTTCCATCATGGGAATGAGTTTGACCAATGCTTTTGGGGCCCAGTGAAAATGTGGGCCATGGGATGAAATGTAGCTGGAGAAGTAGATGGGGAAACAATACCTGTATGTATTTTCTTGTGCTATGGGAAACTCACTATAAAGTTTTAAGTGAGTAGTGACATGATTTGACTTAAATTTCAGAATAAGATCTGAGGTTCCCTTGTAGAGGATAACTTGTAGGGGAAGCATGAATGAAAGCAAGAGACCAGTTAGGTTACTTTAGTGTCTAGTTGACAGACAATGGGGTTTGGACTAGGAAGGTAGCCATAGAAAAGGTAAGAAACTGTTAGAGTTGCAAGATATGCTGAAGGGAAAGCTGACAGGTTTCCTGGTGGATTAGATGTTGAAGTGAGGAAAAAAGAGGAGTCAGTAATGACCTCTAGAATTTCTGCCCTTTGGATAGTTGGTGGTGTTATTAGTTAACTCAGGTTAATATGGTAGATAAAAGAAAGTTTAGAGTAGGGAGATGAATAATTCTATATTGGTCATCCTAAATATGAGATACCTATTCAACATTCAACTGTAGACTTTGTATAAAAAGTTGGATAAATGAGTCTAAAGCTCAAGGTGAAGTCAGGGCTAGAGATATAAATCTGAGAGTCACTAACCAATAGATAATAAAGTTATGGGAGAAAGTGAGATCAGCCAGGGAAACAGTACAGAAAAGAGAAGGAGGTCCAGGACCAAGCTCTGGATTGTGCAATATTTACAGCTTGGGTAGGGGAGGGGAGCCAGTAATGGACAATAAGAAGGAAACATGTGGAAAAAGAAGAGACTATCTTACCAAAGTTGTATTTGACTAACCTTGACTAATGGTCATCAATTTCATCCCTTCATGGTGTGGCAGCCACGAAATTTGGGGGAGATTGACTCCACCCCATAAAATGTGTTCCAAGTGAATACGTAGGGATAATCTCATCCCCCTTGACTCAGTACCTAATTGGGTTTGTTGCCCTGGTTTAAGTCAAGTAGTGCATGACATTATCTTGACTACAGGATTCCATTCTAGTCTGTTCTAGTCAATATGAAACAGATATCTTAATTTTTTCATAGTTAAAAGCTGACTTTTCTTCCTGGTTGTAAGTGAGGGAGCTCTTAATCCTAGATGTGTCTGGAAGTATCTATAACCATAAAAAGCACACCTGTGGATGAAGCTGACTCTTGGAGAGAGGTAGAGGTGAAAGAACTGTGTATAAATGGAGTCAGAGCCTGGACCAAACTCTACCTGAATCTATCCTATGCTATCTCTGAATGTTTTATACTTGTATAAGCCAATAAATCCCTTTTATTTTTTGAGTCAGATTTTATAGCTTTAGTAACTTGCAATACAAGGTCTTCTAGTTGATGCATAATTCAGAAGAGAAGAGTAATTCAAAAAGGAAGGGGTTACCACAGTGTCAAATGCTGCTGAGAGTAACTTAAAGGAGGACAGAAATTAATGCTTAGATTTTGAAACATGGAAATTGTCAGTGATGTTAATAAATGTTCTTCTTTTGTGAAAAAGTAGTCCAAAGGAAGCGCATATAAATCCATGAGATATTTTGGAGTCACACTACTCCAAATCCATACTTGGAAATTAGATCTTCTCTGAATGAAACACAGGATTCAGAGATGCAACTCTGTCCAACATCAACAAACATTCACATCAAACGGTTCATCGCCTCAATTCCACAGCTTCTGAGACACCTCTATTTTTGATTATAATCTCTAAAAAGTACTTGCATAAGTAAATAACCCATTTGCATGGTTTTCCAAGAACCAAGAAATGGCCTACCACAAAGGTATAGTTATATTATAGTTAAACTCCCACCTCGTGTTATAGGAAGGTAACTGTTGTGACAATTTCTCCATCAAGGTTTAAACAACCTAAGGGATAATATCAGCCAGATTTTAACTGTAAACTGTCACATGTTTCCCTTCATCTAACAACCCCTGCAAAAGGAAAACGCTTCCTAAATCCCTGACCCAGGAAGACATCTAAGCACTGAGACAATGACAATGGAGAATCCATTTTTCTTTTCCATGTCTTTCTCTGAGGAATCACTGCCTTTTCCCTAGGCATTTGGTAGCTGACCTCTGGCCAAGTCCACACTCAATTTCTGTTCAGGTTGAGCTGGAACACCCTATTAAACAATTTTTTTTGGCAACTTGAGATATGAAGCCTAATCTTACAAAAATAGAGAGATTATGTGGACGTTACACTTTAGAAATATACCTGTGTTTTAACTAGTGAAGCTTACCTAGCTGAGCTTAAAAGGATTCCACAACAGATGCTCGATATTCTTGGAATTAATTACTGAACCAGCTTTGAAACTTTATCTGCTATACGATGGACTTGTTCTAATACTCTCTTCCTCTTTTGCTTTACTCTTTCAGTTTACTGAGTTGCTCAATAAGAATGCTTTTAGGGTTTCCCTGGTGGCGCAGTGGTTGGGAGTCCGCCTGCCAATGCAAAGGTCACGGGTTCGTGCCCTGGTCCAGGAAGATCCCACATGCCGCGGAGCGGCTGGGCCCGTGAGCCATGGCCGCTGAGCCTGCGCGTCCGGAGCCTGTGCTTCCCAACAGGAGGGGCCACAACAGTGAGAGGCCCGTGTACTGCAAAAAAAAAAAAAAAAAAGAAAGAATGTTTTTAATTTTTTTCATTTTTTAACGTGTTCTGCTATTTACTAGATGTCACTTTATTTTCTTTTCCTGGAGTCATAACTCCTTGAACTGATAAAACCTTAACTACTCCCCATGTCTCCATATTTATTATCAGTTGGGCCTCTTTATTAAAAGAGGCAGACACCCAATCCAAATTGGAATGTGCTGGTTTACAAAAAACTTAAAAATCCATTGGCATACAGATTTCAGAAATCTGGAAATCATGTATCCAATAGTTAAAATGTTGAAATTAAGAATCTGTCTACTTTCCTCTTGAGTTTCAGACTTTCTTACACACACTCTCCTTTCTCTGAAATAACTACTTTGAAGAAGAGAATATGATGTTCTAATCAACCAGACATGGGTTTGAATTCTATCCCTGGACTTATGGGTAGAGTCAGTTCCATTTGAAGTTCATGATCTGACAGCAGTGGATGGGGATAGTATCTCCAAATAAAATAGGGAGCTATTCACAAACAAAGAAAGGTGAATGGTTGACAGATTCCAGATATTCCTCCTACTTCCCATTTCTCCAAATGAACATCAACTTTTGGAGCTAATTAGGTTTCTGCAGGCTCAAATTGGGAGTAGAAAATTCTTCATGAACACTGTGATGAGATGCTGAAGCAAGAAGAGAGAACAGAATCAAGAAATGGATAGAAAGACAACATGGAAATTTAATGGCACTTCTAAAACCAGAAATGGAAGCTGAGATACACAGTCAGCAATACAAGAACCAGGGATATGAGTATCTGAATAAGCAGGAAGCAAACCTATGTAATCATTTAAAGTCACATTTTCAAAGAATATTTAAGTCACATGGGAAAATACTATGTTGTAGAGATAAAAGAGATGCTCATCAAAGCTGTGACCTTTTCTTCCTCAGCACACAGCTAAACTGCATTCCCCAGACTCTTGAATTTAAGTGTTCCTAAATGTCTGAGTTTCACTCAATAGAATGTAGTCAGAAGTCATGGGTGCCACTTTTAAACCTGACTCCTGAAATCTCCTATGATCCTATGAGATCCTCCATGCATTCAGTTTAACTCTTATCTCCCTGCCAGATCTAGAGAATTTCGTGTAGGACTTCTGAAGCACCAGAAGATGGCATAGCCACTAGATGGAAGGAGCTGGGTCTCTGAATGACCAAATGGAGTAAATGTCCCAACTGAACCATATTCTGCTATTAGTTACATGAGAAATACACCTTTGTTACATTAAGCACTGCAACTGGAGTTGTTTGTTATAGCAGTTAACATGCTCTAATACACATGACATAGAGTTTAGTTAGCTTTTAAGTATGAAAAATTTATATTGGTATTACATTTATTTTGAAAAATAACAGAAACAAAACAGGAAGATATACACCAAAAATACTATGAATGGTTAATACAAAATACTATGAACGATGCCAGACTTATTGGCAATTTTGTTATTTTTTTTTCTGGGATTTAAGATGATTTTTAATGAAAATGAACTAATGTTATATACTGTAAACAAAGTTTTCAGAAGGGTGTAGGGAAATTGGTTAAACTTTGCACTCCTCTTTATTGGTTTGATTTTGTACGCTATCTGGAATGCAGAGCACGAGCAGAGGGATTGAGTTTAAAAGACCAGGGATGGTACAGACATATATTCCCCAAAGATTCTCCATTTGCACATTCAGGAAACCTCCATACCTGCAAGCTTCTCTTCCAGAATGTCTATGAAAACAAGGAAAGATTATTTCCTGCATATGAAACAGATTACAGTAGGTACATTGGAATGAAGAAACTCTTATTTAAATTTGGTTGGTGGCAACTCTAAAACCCAAACTTTGGACAATTACAAACCAAGAGCTTGATTAATAGTAAAAGATCCTGGTACATGGAGTGACCAATCCAATGAAAAATGGTGTGGGGGCTTCCCTGGTGGCGCAGGGGTTGAGAGTCCGCCTGCCGATGCAGGGGACACGGGTTCGTGCCCCGGTCCGGGAAGATCCCACATGCCGCGGAGTGTCTGGGCCTGTGAGCCATGGCCGCTGAGCCTGCACGTCCGGAGCCTGTCCTCCGCAACAGGAGAGGCCACAACAGTGAGAGGCCCGCGTACCGCAAAAAAAAAAAAAAAAAAATGGTGTGGGACAAGAACACAATATAGTTGTTAGGATGTAGGCTTGCTTGTTGTAAGAATAAGACTCCAAACATAATGGCTTGAACAGTATGAAAGTTTACTTTGCTCTCATCTCTGAGCAGGAAGTCATGTCCAAGGCTGGTAGGGTGACTTTGACCATATTGAGGACCGAGACCCACTCATTCTGTTGCTCTTCCCTCTTGAGGGTATTGCCTTGTCTGCGCGTTCACAGATGGCTCTCCTTCACTTCCACGGGACAGTCTGCAGGAAAAGGCATGTTCCCGAAGTTAAACATATTGCCTTGACAAATTCCATTGGCCAAACCCTAATCACATGGCCATACATATCTGCAAGGGAGGCTGGAAAATGTAGACTTTATCTGGGTGACCACATATACAACTAAAATTTCTCTTATTAAAAAAATAATAAGGAAGAATGGGTAGTAGGAGTTAACTACCATTATGCAATAAATGCACAGAGAAAGATCCTGGTCAATCAGGGAAGGGAAAGAACAAGACAGAATCAGATAAAACCAGAACTAACAGTAGTGGAGAAGGAAGATGATTTAAAATTAAATCTACACTGTGTATTATTTATAGTTCATTGCATATAGTTGTGTTAAAATTATCTTTCTTGTTTAAAAAAAGTTCTTAGGTGGATTTTATGACTTTCAAAATCCTAGATAAGTGACGGAAATATTCATAATACATTGATAAATGGAGTTGTCGGACTATATTGACTTTTGTCATGAATTTTAGGCATGTTACTTATTAGGTAAACAGAACTTTGGGGGGACTCAGGAGCTGATGTAACAGTGGTTAAAGAGTCTGAGAGAGAAGTCATTAGCTAGGAGATTCAGAGAAACAAAGAAATACTTTTTGGTATACCCAAAATACCTTTTGGTAGCCAAAACAGGTAAAACAAGGAAAAGACCTTGATGCCAATACTGCTACTAACCAGCATTTGCAGCCTTTATACAAAGCCCCTCATCCTGGTAAGATGCAATTCCCCCAAGGCAAGACATTGTCTAGTAAGTGACAGGACTTAGAGAAGGATTCAGACTCTTCTGGCAGGATCTTTCCCTAGACCCTAAGAAAACCTTCCTTGGAGGGACTATGCTTTGGACCTGCCCTTTTCAGTTCTATAAATATGGACAGTAATAAGAATTAGATTACTTTCCTCCTTACATTCATCAACCCTGACTGTCCCCCATTGATCCAAATGTCTTCCCGCTGGGTCTGCTATTTCCTTCTGCCACAAATCCCCACTCTTTTCCCTTGCCATTTCTCCCCTCTTCCACTTGTAATTTATCTTGGTGTGACCTTCTGATAAGAACCACAGCAATATGTGCTCTTTAAATACTAAAGCAGAGCATATATTTAAAAGAAAGTTTTGATTAAGACAGTTTAAATTTCAGCCATTTTTCAAACCCAGTTGATCTGAATGATACTGCCTATAAAATCGTGATCAAGAAAAATTTCACAATTAGTCCTTTGATTTACAAGGTACTTGGTCTCTTTTGTTTGCAAAAACAACTGGAATAAAGAAGAGAAATCCAGGTCCTATTGGAACAGAGACCATTTTCTAGCTAAGAGTTTCCACAAATTTCTCTATGTATTAGAATTTCTCTATGTATTAGAATCTATATATTAAACAACTGTGCATTGGACACCTTCTTAAGACCACAGGACAACACAGAATTTAAGTGCACTGTCTCTCATGTTAAATAGACCTCCTTTACTATCTCAGCGGCTTAAAAGTTGTGTAGCTTGAGAAGAAAACCTCTTTGGTGTCTCAGAAACTTCATCTATGAAGCAGGGATAGTCAGAGTATCTACATGATAGCAGTTGTGAAGATTAAATGTGAGAGAATGCATGAAGGATTTAGGGCAGAGCCTGGCATATAGTAGGCACTCAATAAACGAGGGTTATTGGTATAAAATGATGCTATGACTTGGAGATTCAGTGATGCATCAAGATTCTCAGCTTTGGGAGTCTTTGATGTGCCAGTATTAAGAGGATTCAAGGACATAGGGAAGAATATTGAAATAAATTAAGATGGAATTTCAAGTTTTATCAGTAAATGAAATATGAATGAAAAGCAAAGGATTGAGGATAGGTTTTGAGAGAAAAACAGGATGTTAGGCATATGATAGGAAGGTGTTTAAATCTGAACTGAGAAGAACTTGTCTAATTCACAATGTTTCTGAGGACCATATCTGGCCTGGATATGACAGAGATTTTCTTTGTTTTCTTGTCTTTTCCTTTCCCTGTTCGTGTGTAAAATGCTAGGTGTGCAGACAGTGTCAGAAATAATGAAATTCAACAATATGGCTATTTTTTGAATTTTGGAGAAAAGAACATAATTAAAAAAACAGCAATTCTATAAATCATATATTCTACACATGGCAATATAAACATTTAAGAACTTGAGCATTATTTTATTTTTATTTATTTTTATTTTTTGCGGTATGCGGGCCTCTCACTGCTGCGCCCCCCCCCCGCCCCCGACCGCGAAGCACAAGCTCCGGACGCGCGGGCCCAGCCGCTCCGTGGCATGTGGGATCCCCCTGGACCGGGGCACGAACCCGCGTCCCCCGCATCGGCAGGCGGACTCCCAACCACTGCACCACCAGGGAAGCCCGAACTTGAGCATTTTTAATGTTCAGAATAGTCTTTCTGATTAACACAATGATGTGTACATTACAACCTAGCACTTAATCTCTTAAAATGTCAGGACTAACTACAGAGACGCTTACTATTTGACTTCGTTACAAATTGAAAGTATTTCTTGACAGCTGAATAATGTTTTAAATTTTTTTTTTTTTTTTTTTTTTTTTTGTGTTACACGGGCCTCTCACTGCTGTGGCCTCTCCCATTGCGGCGCATAGGCTCCGGACGCGCAGGCTCAGCGGCCATGGCTCGCGGGCCCAGCCGCTCCGCGGCATGTGGGATCCTCCCGGACCAGGGCACGAACCCGTGTCTCCTGCACCGGCAGGCGGGCTCTCAACCTCTGCACCACCAGGGAAGCCCAATGTTTTAAATTTTGAGCTTATTCCTTACAACGTGGAAAGTCAAATTAACGTCTGCATTTATTTAAGCAATAATTTCCAGATGCTTCTATTCATTGCTTTAAATATACGTATACATGCACACCTCGGATATATTGTGGGTTTGGTTCCAAACCATAGCAATAAAGTGAATATCACAATAAACTGAGTCACACAAATGTTCTGGTTTCCCAGTATATATGAAAGTTATGTTTACACTATTCTGTAGTCTATTAAGTGTGCAATAGCATTGTCTAAAAAAACAAAGTTCATACCTTAATTAAATAATACTTCATCGCTAAAAAATGTTAACCATCACCTGAGCCTTCAGCCAGTTGTTGTCTTTTTGCTGGTGAAGGGTGTGAAACATTTCAAGAATTACCAAAATGAGGCACAGAGACACATAGTGAGCAAATGCTGTTGAAAAATGGCGCTGATATACTCGCTTGATGCAGGTTGCCACAAACCTTCAATTTGTAATAAAAAAAAAAAAGTAATATCTGCCAAGCATAATAAAGCAAAGACTGCATATATAAAATATATATTTATGTGTTTATATACAAATCCAGGTTTGCATCAGGAAGCAGCACACTCAAGCAAGGTAAATGAAAAGAATTTTATTACAGGGTGTACTTACAAAGCTTGAACTTGGTTAAAGGAAACCACCAAAAGATGGTGAAGCCCTCTTGAGTTAACAGCCTCTGGGAGGCAGGGAGGCATTATCAGCCTTAGACTCAAAGGGACAAGATGAAGCAGCATTTAACTGACCTGGAGAGAGTTACTGTAGATGCAGCTGTAGGAGAAGACGCAGTAAGAAGTGTTACCCGTCTGCAACTACAGCCTTGGAAGAGGGACATAGCTAATCCACTGTGGCCCTTGCAGAGAGGAAGTGAAGGAGTATAATACCTCATTTACTCCCTTTCCACTCTCTATCTTCCTAGATCTTCCTTGGGCCAAACCCAACCAGACGCCAAAGGACAGGGGAATACAATGAAGTAGTCCATAGAAGTCATATCAAGAAGTTGAATTGTACTTTTGGAAAAGAATGGCTTGTTTAATATTTCCCTCTTTGAATTATATTTTTGCATTATATTGCCTGTTCTATTTTCTCTTTGTTAACATTGACTTATATAATTTTTTCTATTCTTTATTTCCAAATTTTGTTTTATTTTGGTTTGATGCCTTTCCTAGATATGTGCCTGGGTTTTTAACACAAGATTTGACTCTGAGTTTAATTGTGAGAATCTAACCCATTCAAAATTATTATTCCTTGCTGTGATATCCTGATTTATAATACAAAAAAATTTTATTTGGTCTTCATCCACTGTTCTTGGTTCACTTTTGAATTTCCAGAGTGATAAGAGTAAATGGAGCATCTTCTGCCATAATATTTGGTCTCTTGTCTTCAGTTCCTGAAATTGATTCAGAGCCATAAAGATAAAATAGGTATGTTGTTATTCATAACAAATGTCTTTCCACCACAATTGGGTTTATGTTTATGAGGTGACTTTTGGAAAGTGCCTAAGGATGGGGCTGCTGGCCATGGGAACCAACCATGAATAGAGGCTTAGAACTTTCAGTTCCAACTTCTGATTTCTGGGGAAGGGGCAAAGCTGGAGTTTGAATCAATTGCCAACTGCCAATGATTTAATCAATCATGCCTATGTAATGAAACCTCCATAAAAACACAAAAAAGGACAAGATTCAGAGAGCTTTTGGGTTGGTGAACACATGAAAATTTGGGGAGAATGGCAGGCTTGGAGAGGACATGGAAGCTCCTCACCCCTTTCCATATGGCTTGCTCTATGCATGTTTTCTGTTTGGATGTTCATCTGTCTCCTTTATCATACCCTTTTATAATAAGCTGGTAAATGTAGGTAAATTTTCGTGAGTTTTGTGAGCTGCTCTAGCAAAGTAATTGAACCCAAGGAGGAGGACATGGGAACCTCTGCTTTACACAGCCAATGTGTCAGAAGCACAGGTGACAACCTGGACTTGTGATTGGAATCTGAAGTGGGTGGAGGCAGTCTTATGTGACTGAACCCTTAACCTATAGGATCTGATGCTATCTCCAGGGAGATTGTATTAGAATTGAGTGAATTGTAGGACAGTCACCTGGTGTTGGAGATTGACTTGACTGGTATGTAATGCCCCCACGCACACACACATATTGTAATTTATACTAGAATCAGTTTTCTGGCATTAAAAACAAAATACTAATACTGTATTTTTGTTTTCTACCCATCATGCTTTCATATTGTTTCTTTTCACTTTGTTTCTTTTATTGCCTGCCTTTGTTATGATTAAGTTTAAATGGAAAATTCCTTCATCTATTTTATGTCTATTTTCTAATGAATATTGTTAAAATTTGACAATGATATTTAAACTTAATCGCTCTATCAATATCTAGCATTAATCAATTCAACCAGAAAGATAGCATATTATATGGACTTTGGGTCAAATACAACTTTGCAAATGTTATGAGCTGAAAGGAGGTTAGTATGGTTGAAACATAGATCTAAGGAACTATTGATGTAAAAAAAGTGGCCAGGTGAGCAAGGACAATGGCAATACAAAGAGTGGTTAGGGTGGGTTTAGGTCTCATGTCAATGTCACAGCGATAATTCTGCTTAACAAACAACTATATATTCTCAGTGGGATACAAAAATAAACATTTACATCTGGCTCGTGAGTCTATGAATGAACTGAGGCTGATCTGCTCCTGTGTGTCTTTTATCCTTCTTCTGGGAACAGCAAGCTCATGGTGCTGGCAGAAGTGCCCACACACATTTAAACCCCATCACATCTGCTAACATCTCACTGGCTAAAGCAAGTCAGGTAGCTGAGGCCAAAGATAAGGAGGGGGGTACTCCAACATCTGTGGTAGGAAATCCACAGTTACATGGCAAAGGACACGAATACAGGACAAGGTGAAGAATGACAGCCAGTAATTCAATCTACCGCACCTTAAAATCTTCATTAGCTATATCTTGTTCTTGACATTTTATCAAATCTATGTAAGTCTTATGTAAGCAAATCAAGACAAATTGTGAACCTTACATGAAAGCCCTTCCTCTATAGAATTTCTAGAGCTACTATGGGCCAGGTGAAAAATTAGGTAAAGCCTGTGTTTCAAATTAAAATGTTGGATTTTATCCTAAATTCGATTGGAGCCCTTGAAGGATTTTAAGCACAGGGTAAAGTAAGAGATCGACATTTTAAAATTATCAATGTGGCTACTGGATTGGAGGGAGGGACAGGAATTAATTATTATAGAACATCTGCAGTGTTCAAATGGCACTGTGGCTGGAAAGTAGTGGAGATTATATATATATATATATATTTTTTTTTCTGAATCATTTAGTCTACTATTGATTCCTTCTAGTGTGTCTTTCATTTCAGTTATTGTATTTTTCATCTCTGTTTGGTCGTTCTTTATATTTTCTAACTTTTTGTTAAAAACTTCTAACTTCTCACTCTGTGCATCCATTTTCCTCCTGAGAGTTCTTTTACCATCGTTACGATCATTACTCTGAACTCTTTCTCAGGTAGATGGCCCATCTCCACTTTACTTAGTTCTTCTTCTGGGGTTTTATTTTGTTTCTTCATCTGTAACATACTCGTCTGCTGCCTCATTTTGTCTGAGTTGCTATTTGTATTTTTTTTAACTTTATTTTATATTGGAGTATAGTTGGTTAACAATGTTGTGTTAGTTTCAGGTGTACAGAAAAGTGTTGAAAAAGAATAGATACATGTATATGTATAACTGAATCACTTTGCCACTTGTATCTTTATGTATGTGGTAGGTTAGTTACATTTCTCAACCTTGGAGAAGTGGCCCCCTATAAGAGGCAACCTATGTGTCCCAGCAGTGCATTCGCCTTTTGTCACCTAAGCTACATGCTCTTAGGGGTTCCCCCTGAGAGGGGTGCATGGGTCCTTCTGTTGTGGTGGGCTGACTATGTGGGTGGTCTGGTAGGCCTGGTTGGCCCCTAATCTGTTGGTTGCCAGGTCCTCCTGCCCTGTGTGGATGCTGCTGGCTGTTTAGCAGGGCCTGGTTACAAGGTGGCTGCAGAATCCTAGGGGACCCCAAGGCTAGTGCTGGCTCACTGGTGGACTGAGTCAGGGTCTCAAAGACTCTGGGACTGTTGCCCACCCAGTAGCAGATGAAGCCAGATCCTGGGGTTAGCACTGGACTACTTGCAGGCAGAGCTGACTCTTGGAGTCTGGCTTCAGGGCCCAGAGATCCCAGAGCTTGTTTCAGGTTGTCGGTGGGTGGGCACCAGTTCTTGACACAGTTGGGTATTGGGTATGGGGTCCAGGATGTCCCAAGGATCGTGTTGGCCTGCTAGTGGACAGGGTCAGAGGCCAGCTTGTTCCAGGGTAAGGTCTGGCCTGTGTTGCAGGATTGAAGTTTACTTGCTACTGGTGTCTGTGCCCCCTGGTTGGTGAGGCTGGTCTAGAGGTTGTGCAGGCTTCCTGGTGGGAGGGGCTGATGCCTGCCCACTCCTGGGTGGAGCTGTGTCTTGGTTCTCTGATGGGCTGGCCCATGTCCAGGGGTGTGTCTAGAGGCAACTGTGGGTTCTTTAGTCTTTAGGCAGCATGTCTGCGGATGGGTGAGGCTGTGTCCACACTCAGTTGTTTGGCCTGCAGTGTCCCGGTGCTGGAGCCTACAGGCTGTTGGTTGGGGCCAGGTCTTGGCATTAATGAGCCAAGATGGTAGCCGCTGTGTTCACATGGTTAAATATTCCCCAGTGTATCTGACATCCATGCCTATGTCCC
Source organism: Pseudorca crassidens (assembly GCF_039906515.1). Taxonomy (NCBI): domain Eukaryota; kingdom Metazoa; phylum Chordata; class Mammalia; order Artiodactyla; family Delphinidae; genus Pseudorca; species Pseudorca crassidens. The sequence goes on along the minus strand of NC_090304.1, from coordinate 34,273,801 downwards.
CAGAGTGAGCCACAACCACCCCTCACCTCTCCAATAGAGTCTCCAAGACCAGTAGGTAGGTCTGGCCCAGTGTCCTATCAAATTATTGATTTTGCTGTAAGTCCAGGTATATGTGAGTTTTTGTGTGTGCCCTTTAAGAATGAACTCTGTATTTCTCCCAGTTCTGTGGGACTCCTGCGATTAAGCCCCACAGGCCTTCAAAGCCAAATGCTCTGCAGAATCATCTTTCTGTTGCTGGACCCCCAGGCCAGGGAGCCTGACGTCGGGCTCAGAACTCACATTCCTGTGGGAAAATCTCTGCAATATAATTATTCTCCAGTTTGTGGGTCACCCACCTAGGGGGTATGGAATTTGATTATATTGTGAGTCTACCCCTCCTATCTGTCTCATTGTGGTTCCATCTTTATGTCTTTATTTATAGAAGATCTTTTCTGCTAGCTTCCAGCCTTTTACATCGCTAGCTGTTCTGCAGATAGGTGTGATTTTGGCATGCTCCTGAGAGGATGTGAACTCAGGGTCATCATTAGTCATCAGGGAAACGCAAATCTAAACTACAGTGTGATATCACTACTTCCCACCAGGACAGCTAAAAGTAAAATGTCTAGTAATGCCAAATACTGGTGAGTATGTAAAGGAACTGGACCTATTTCTTTGATGATTTGAATATAAATCCATACAATCACTTTAGAAAACCACTTAACAGTATCCACTACAGGTAAGCAAGGATATCATATGACCTAGTAATTCTACTCCAGAGTATATACCCAACAGAAATGAGTGCTTTTGTCTACCTGAAGACACTTACAAGAACATTCATAGCGGTATTATTCATAATAGCTAAAAGTAGAAGCAAAAAAATATTCACAAGTAGCAGACTGAATAAGTAAAATATAGTATAACCATTCAGTGGACTACTACAGCAACAAAAAGGATAAATATTACTAAATTCAATAATGTGGATGAATCTCACATAAAAAAGTCAGATACAAATGGATAAATTGATCAGTGGAATAGAGCATATTGCCTAGAAACATAGTCACACATATATAGTTATCTGTTTTACTACAAACTTGCCACTTTCAATTTCTTTTTAATAAATTTATTTATTTAATTTTGGTTGCGTTGGGTCTTCATTGCTGTGTGTGGGCTTTCTCTAGTTGTGGCGAGCAGGGGCTACTCTTCGTTGGGGGGCACATGCTTCTCATTGCGGTGGCTTCTCTTGCTGCGGAGCACGGGCTCTAGGCATGCAGGCTTCAGTAGTTGTGGTGCACGGGCATAGCTGCTCTGCGGCATGTGGGATCTTCTCGGACCAGGGATCGAACCAGTGTCCCCTGCATTGGCAGGCAGATTCTTAACCACTGCACCACCAGGGAAGTCCTGCCACTTTCAATTTAATAAAGAAAAGATTGTGTTTTTTTTCAGTAAGCAAAATGGGCAAATTGACTATCTGAATGGAAAATATCAAAGTTTAAACAATAAAATTTCTAGAAAAACAATACAGGAGAATTAAGCAAGTATTTTTTAAACAGGATACAAAAAGTACTCATCATAAAAGAAAACATTGTTAATTGGACTTTATTAAAATTAGATATATTTTTGTTGTATAGCTGACAGGGATTTGTAATGATAGAGCTGAGTGTTGAGGAGGTATCAAAGATTACTTCCAAGTTTCTGGCATAAGTAACTAGTTGGAGAGAGGGTTCAGTCACTGAGATGGAAACCCTGGAGAATAGCTGATTTGATCGGAAGATAAGTGTTGCCCTCTGATATCCTGTGTTCCTTGTTTTAGTCTCCTGCTTTAGATTATCATAAATACACAGCATAGGGATTTTAAAAATCTGTTTGCTCTTTGAAACTTGATGTATTTTAGGTAGACATTGTGGGGTACACCCAAAACTCAGCAGTATCCCTGGGGCCAAGGCATCTCAGAAGCTCTAGTCCAAATTAGGGCCTATAAATGATTACCTTGGCCTGGATATCATGGCTTATGAAGGGCTCAGGAAAGAAAACAAATGTTACCAGATGATGAAATCCCTGAGGACAAACATCAACATTCGCTTGTATTTTATCTTGATAAATGTGAATGATAATGTGAATGCCTGAATGTGAAGGCCTGAATTTGGAAAGGACTACAAATCATATTTTAACTGGAGAAATTATGTTAGACTCACCTCAATGAACTTCACGTCTTTCCAAGATCTTGGTATTTCAAATTCTAACAAGAGTGAGCCCTAGCAGCTCACTTTTGCCTTCAAACAAATGTGTTTTTGTATTTTATTTAGTTGTTCTGTGTAGAAAAAAGACAGAAATGGAAGTACTCTCTGTCTTAACACTGTCAGCTCACCAGGTGAGGAATCTGTAAAGAATCATTTATGGGACAGGGAAATTTCTATGGAGCAGGCAATGAAGTTCTGAATGGTATCGTATGTGTGTTTGCTGGGGGGTCCATGTGATGATGGTCAACCCTCCACATTTGTTTAGAGTCTTAAATAAGAAGCCATGTGGTCATAAATCCGTTCCCCCAAATTGCAAAGAAATCTGGGTACTTTTAATGAGTCCATCTTTTTCCAATTTAACCGTAATTCATTTACCCAGGTTCAATGATTTTAAGAGTCTCTCTCAAGAAAGAGTACAAAAAAGGAGATTCTGAGCAACACAGAGTTTGGTTCCCAGTCTGGATTATACCATTTGGCTTTGACGTTTACTGACTTGAGCCAACAAATTCCCCCACATAGAACTCTGTTGTTTATGTTTCATAAAAATACTCTTATCACTATATGTAATATATCACATTATATTATGAATTATTTATTTATTTGTTTATTAACTATCTCCCTTCCCTGACCACAGCTTCACATTCTGTTTAGATTACTGATATATATCCCTAGTGCTTAGAACAATACTTAAAACATGGTTGGTTCTCAATAAGCATTTATTGAATGATGGATCTACCTGTCTCTCTTTACTAATATGACTGACCTTTTGTTTATTTCTGACCTCATTCAATCAATAATTAATCAGTTACCTCTGTGCCTAATTTGTACAGCATACCATGCTAAGTACTGGATTATCATGTCCTTAGTCAACCATATCTCTTTTTGTTCTCCCATCTTTTGTGATCAAGGTGAATATAATGGTCCTCCAATTTTATCTTGCAATGCAATTCTTGGTGTAGACTTAGTGTATTCAAGATGCCATATATTCTTCTTGTCAGCATTCGCTTTATTAAAATTGACCTGAACCACAGTACCTTTAGAAACAGGGCACTTGAGTGGCCATAGTTGGACCACATGACTTGACCTCATTGGACAGAAAGGAATGGGCCAGAGTTGATACCTTGCCCAGGGGAAATCCAAACATAGGATTCATTCTCTATACCTCTGTCTCTTTATTTTCTTGTCTCCCTTTCTTTCTCTTATTCCTGAGTTTAGATACAGAGGTTTAGCTATTTACAGTGTGATAGACACTAACATTTACAGGTCACTGAGAGTTATGGCCACAGTTTTTCCATCACTAACACAGCCCCCAGAGACACACAGAAAACAAGAGACTTACAGGAGTAGATCCTCAAAGAAGATAAAGGAACACGTGCAGAGAGAAGCTGAGATCCCAGAGTACTGGGGCCCAGTGGGAGAGGGAGAGCATAATATAGACTGGGCTCACATTTTTAATGTTTGACTGCTGACAGCTTTTGAGCATCCCCCTCCTTTCTCTTCTGCTCCACATCTAAGCAAGCTGATAAGGAAGACCTGGTGCTCCCTCCTTTGGAACTGGTAGAAAGTCCAAACCAGGCAAGGCCCAGTTTGAGAACCCTCACTCCAGCCCCGCCCCCAAGTATAATAAACTCTAAAGGCATTTGCCCATCTTGCTTTCTCAAGCCATTTTTGGAACTTCCTGAAACCCTGCCCTGTTCTCCCCAGATAGCATTATTATGTGGAAAAAAAATCTTTTCATAGTCTCCTGGTGTGTGTATATGTGATATTATCATTCTCAACATTAAAACTAAATTGTAAACAGGGGGTCTACTCTGTTTCTGTGACAGGAACTCAAAAGAAAAAGAAAGAGAGCAGTTTCTGACAACATTTTAGCCACCCTAGGACATTTTCTTGCCTTTAGGTGTTCATGAGACTGCTTATTTTTTCCTTGTTCTGAACTCTATTCTACCTAGATTAACTTTAATGGGTTTCTGTTCTTGACAATCAAGTGATCTCTGCTTATGCACCTGATGACCCCTCCTTTACCATAGGCCACAGACCTTGTGAAATATTTATTGATGCCTCTCCCTACAGCTCCTAAATGATCTTGACTGATTCGAGTTTTACTGAATTTTGCTTCTGTTAAACTCAAGGAATGACTGTTTCTTGCAAATGGAAACATTATTTTTGGCTAGGTAAAAATAATAATTGCCCAGACTATAGATAAAGCTAAGTCACAGGAATATCTGACTCATAAGTTCTCAGAGCTAAGAGTGTGAAAAATGTAGAGACTATGCCACTGAGACTGAAACGGTGCAACCCTCCTGGGGAAATATGGTAGAGTCATTCCTTTTGGCTGTCAGAGTTGCCATTAATTTTGTCTGCAATTGCCAGCAAAGTACAGGAAGATGTATGAGAATGAATTATTGATTTCCACTTGCATTCTGATTGGAGCAGTTTTGCAGCTTATTTCCAAGTAACTCTTTTCATCTTCATGGCGATAAATACAAACGTCAATTTAATTTATCTCTTTGAGTTAGCACCTTTTATGATAAATTGTATTTGTGAAACAACTAACCCTTTACTTATTATAATCAGCAAATGAAGAGTTACTGTTGAACAGATTCTTCCTTCACACCAAAATTTAGAAATAGCAACTTTCAGTAAAAAGAAAGATTAATGTGGAAGTTTTTAAATACAATAAGTCTTATGGACTTGAGAACCAAAAACTTCCTGTGGAAAATAGTTTTGACAGTGATTGAGGAATATGTTTCTTCACTAAAACTCAATTCTCCATGTTATGATAGCTTTGGTTTAATTATGTAGACCCTCTGTGTGTCTGTGGCTTCTTTTTCCCCTATCCCCCCATTCTGCCAGAAGAAAGACAGCATCTCATGTGGTCCGGAGCTAAGCTACCCCACTCTGAAAGCACTCACACTACATATCTCTTTGTTTGCTGTGTCCTCTGCAGTGCTGAAGAGCTCTTGTTACCTTCCTTCCAGTTGCTTGGGAGACAATGCTTTCAAAGAACAGCTTGGACGGCTGTTGGCCACAGAGTATGCCCCTCACTGCTCAGCAGCTGTTTGAAAACTCCTGATCTCAACTTGCATGAGGATTTGATCTTTTAGGATTTTATTTAATGAGGATGGTGACAGACTCAGAGTCTCAGAACAGTTCACCTGTCCAAAATAGGCACATTTTACCAGAAGTCCTAATAATTCAAAATTATTTCAGACTCTCTGTCTTCTCTATCAAGCTGAGAAGTGAGATTTGCCAAGTCAAATACCACAACAAAAAAAACAAAACACCCCCTCATATCTGAAAACTTATTTTAGCAATCCATTTCAATGCTTTTTCCTTTGCTTGTGAACATTTCTGAGGAGAAAAGTGTAGGTCCAGACCATGCTCATTAAAAATGTATCTTCTTAAATATTGTTCTTTCACCTTTATTATGGTTAATTTTGAAAAATCTTTGATAATATTGTAATTATTTGAAATATACATTCTCTCTTTCTCTGTTCGTGTGTGTGTGTGTGTGTGTGTGTGTGTGTGCGCTATGTTTATGCATATGCTTCCTTGGATGTCAAGGAAAAATATTCAAACCAGGTATTTTCAATATTCTGATATAAAAATGAGAAATAATAGCTCTGTTCTTGAAGATTTCAATGACAGTATGACTGAATTTAAAGCCAGAAATTTTGTGAACATTATTAGCCCAAGACACATTTTTCCAAGCTGTAGAACTGCCGTGAGATGGCTCAGAGTGTTTAAATTGTCTTTATTTGTTATTTTCACTCACATCTCTCAATTAGAGCAGAATTGCAAAGCTGCAGGGAGTTGGACAGGGGGTGGAAGAGCAAAAGGATGACTTTTATTATTTTATTAGACAGGAGCATCCAGCCCAAGAAAAGAAGGTTCTGACTACTGGGCTGATCTTCTGTATGAGAAAATGGGTGGTTTCCTCAGTTGTGTGATTTTGGAGACATGGAAATCTCCCCTTCTTCCTCTTCTAAATATACCTTTAATTCATTCAATTCAAAATACATGTATGCTTTTTTCCAGGACTTGTGCCTGATATGAGATACAAAGATGGAAAAGAGTCCTCTCCTACCTTTAGACAGTTTACAGTACAGTGGAGCATACGGAAAGGAAGAGAGAGAATCAAGGTACAAGGTGATACATGTTATGATGAGGGGAAGCATAGAGGCTATGGATCATAGAATGGAAATATTTACCTTGGAGTTAAGGGAAGCTTCCTGAAGAAATGATAGGTGGGCATCTGAAGGACCAAGAGAAATTAGATGAAGGAAAAGAAGAGAATAGAAAGAAAGGGCAAGAAAATGTTGGATGGAAGGGAGAAGCAGGAATAAAAAAGGGTTTGAGGCAGAGGGGTCACATCCCACTGAGGTTCCACCATTTATTAGTGGTTTGACCTTGGACAACTGTTTATCTTCTTTGAACCTCAGTTTTCTTATCTGTGAAATGTGGATAATAGCATTTATCTCAGCATTACTGAAAAGTAAATGAGATAATGTATATATAAAATGCTGCCATTATTAGCAAGGGATAGAAACTCAGCTTCAACCAATTTAAGTATAATGGGCAACATATTGGAACATTATTGGGATATGCCATAGATCATGAAGACCTTATGTAATGCATGGATGTGGCTATATTTCAGAACCAACTGCAATCAGAAATTCAAATGTCATTAAGACACTATTTCTTCTCATATTTATTTCCATTTGCATGTGGATGTTATACCTCCATCCCACTGAACACCAGGTTTTTATGCAGAGTAGATGATCATGGCCTTCCAAGAAGCCAGTTTCTGAGTTTTTTTATCTTTGGCAGAAGTGACACAAAGAGAGTTTGCTTCTCTCAGTTCTAGCTACAAAATTCTTAGAAAAGGACTGATAAGATGCCCACCCCTATATCATCAACAGTGGCCAGGGAGCGAGGTCAAAATATATTCACATGGTGGCTCCTGAAGTGACTTTGATGGTAGAAGAGTTTCCAGAAGAGGAAGGGAGTTAAAGAGGCTGTGAAGTTCCTGGTTCTTAAAAATACTAATTATATGAACACTCATAATAAACTACCATTGGTGAACATTTGCTATGTGATATGCACAATGCAACAAACTTTAGATGAACTATCTAGTTAACTGTTAACTTAATGAGGTAGTTACTATTATTATCTTCATAGCACAGAGGAAGAAACTAAGTTACAGTGAAGGAGTCACTTGTTCAGGCTTCATACAGCTAGTAAGGTGAAAAGTCAGGATTCCAAACCAAACTTTCCTGGCTTGGTGTTTGAGCTGTTGACTATTATGAAGATTTAGTTTAATTAAAGTTTCTTTTCAGCTACAGAACAGAATTCTACTTCCTTTCTCTGAGCAGAATTCTGAACCCTGGTGAGGTAGGGAACAGCTCATTTCTCTATCTCTCCAGTGTTCAAGACCAGCCAGAAATTGCAAGGAATTCTTCCATGAACATGAAAGCCGAAGCAGAACTCAAAGACGGGAGTTCTTTAGATGTTGTAGGTCACACAACTTTGATGTGATTTTGTTACCAATGTCTATATCATCTTCTTCTTTCCAACAGAGTATAAAATATCACACCTTTCATGCTAAAAGTGACTTTCACATATGATTGCTGACTTTTCATAAACGTTGGTGGTGTTAGTCATCACCTAAACCTATAGATCTCACTAGAAATTAAAGAGATGTCATTCTATGATTCTAAAAATAGATGTGGGGCGATTCAATTGATTGTGATTTTTAAAAGCCAGAGGTATCCAGTGCCTGCAAGTTGATCATAGATTAAGGAATGGACCAAGTGTGAGTTGATTCAAGATTTTCCAATAGGGTTTTCCAATAACTGAATGTATTTCCCAATGAAGTTCTTTGAAATTCTGGGTGGATCAAAACATCCACCTCAAGTTTCTTCACTTAAATCTGCAGGGTGTGTTCATTTATTGGTGTTTTAGTAGAGCAGAGAATGGAAACACTTATGGCTTTGTTGAGAAGGGAAGAGGGGAAGATATTATTGTAGGTGTATTCATTCATTTATTCAACAAATAGTTATTGAGGTGGAGAGAAATGTGCTTGCAGAGGGAATACAATAGTGGCTTAACTTTTATTTGTAATATTTTATTGAAAAATTTTGAAGCAAATATCGCAAAATATTAAGATTTGTTCAAAGCTTGTTGAAAGGTACATAGGCATTTGTTTTAAAGCCAAGTATCTTAATTTTAACATAACATTTGGTTGGGAATGAAAAGGAAAGAGAAAAGGAAATATGTTTTCATTCTCATAAATACTAAAACCACTCCATTTTGCTTCAGTATTTTTTAATGTTCAATTATCATTTTGTGCCCATAAACCCTAATGTGCCCACACCATGTGGGTTTCACGCCTTTGGGTACATTGTGCATTGTTTCTCTGTGTTCTGTGTTTGGTCAGGGGTGGTGATGGTACATTTTGGCTCTAGAAATTTAAAAAGCACATCAAATTGGAAGGTGCAGACCTCTCAGAATTGCCTCTCTTCAACCAAAAATAGAAACTTCCTGTTTGAAATGTTATCTGGTACACTTACCATAAAGAGCCTTAAGCCTCAAGCATGATGTATACCCTAGATTTTTACATTACCCCATCCTGAGCTCCAAGCCATGGGGCAAGTCACTCTTCTAAATCTCATTTCTCTCGTATATCAGTTGGCAAAAAATAATAGTACTATTTGCATAGGTTGTTATAAAAAGAAGTGGATTTACCATGGCACATGATAAAGTATCAAGTCATCATTTATGCAGATTTTCTCCAAATTGAGTATCTGATTTTGTATTTGTAATTTTGTATTGTTTTTCTTAAGAAGGGCCTCCTAATCTGACTACCTGCAAGCTGCATAATATCTGGATTTTCCTCTGGTTATAAAGATTAAATGAGATATTAAGTAAATAGGAACTTTATAAGAATGTATCTTATATGGAGGAGAGAGAGAGAGAGAGGTTTTAAGGAATTGGCTTACAGGACTGGAGGCTGGTAAATTCAAATTTTGTAGGGTAGAACAGCAAGCTGGAAACTCAGGAAAAAATTGATACTGTAATCTTCAGTATGAAATCTGGCTGGCACACAGGAAATTCAGGCAGGACTTCCATGTTATGGTCCTGATGCAGAATTCCTTCTTTCCTGGTGAACCTCAGTTTTTGCTCTTAGGGCCTTCAGCTAATTGGATGAGGCCCACTTGCATAATCAAGGGTAATCTCCTTTACTTGAAGTCAACTAATTTTAAATATTAAATTATAGCTGCAGCATACCTTCATAGCAACATCCAGGCTAGTGTTTGGCCAAGCAACTGGGCACCATAGACTAGCCAAGTTGACACATAAATTGAACTACTACACAGAGTGAGTGTTCAATAAAACGAAGTGTTCTGCAAGTGTTCTCTTCCTAATTAATTTTTCCTCTTCTTCTTACCCTTCCCCTTCCTCTCCTTCTCCTTCTCCTTCTCCTTCTCCTTCTCCTTCTCCTTCTCCTTCTCCTTCTCCTTCTTCTTCTTCTTCTTCTTCTTCTTCTTCTTCTTCTTCTTCTTCTTCTTCTTCTTCTTCTTCTTCTTCTTCTTCCTCTTCTTCTTCCTCTTCTTCTTCTTCTTCTCTTTCTCCTTCTCTTTCTCCTCCTCCTCCTCCTCCTCCTCCTCCTCCTCCTTCTTCTTCTTCTTCATCTTCTTTTAGCCTAGGTTTCTAGAACACTACCTGGAATTTGAAACGTTCTCAAAAAAACCTTTTGAGAAAACAACTATATCAAGAAATACAAGAATGGGCTTCCCTGGTGGCGCAGTGGTTGAGAATCTGCCTGCTAATGTAGGGGACACGGGTTCGAGCCCTGGTCTGGGAGGATCCCACATGCCGCGGAGCAACTAGGTCCATGAGTCACAACTACTGAGCCTGCGTGTCTGGAGCCTGTGCTCCGCAACAAGAGAGGCTGTGATAGTGAGAGGCCAGTGCACCACGATGAAGAGTGGCCCCTGCTTGCCACAACTAGAGAAAGCCCTCGCACAGAAATGAAGACCCAAATAAATAAATTAATTAATAAACTCCTACCCACAACATCTTCTTTAAAAAAAAATAAAAGAAATACAAGAATGAATGAATAAAAGAATAAAAATGTTGTTGTTAGCAGACAACTGATATATAGACCCTTCAAAATGGCTAGCATAGTCAAGTCCAATGAGTTTGGCTGGATGGCACAACAGATAATGAGGAATGGAGTCTGGTGCATATCCTGTATTTTTGTGCTTGTTCACAAGCTCGGGTCCTAACACATGGGTATGAAGAAAGTTTAAAGTCTGAGGAATGAGTGGTAAATGTTATAATCTTGTATAACTATTTTACTTGCTCAGGCCAGAATAGACTTGACATATCCAACATTTATTCCTTCTTAATCACTGTTCCCTGATTGTTGATAAGTGCAGCTGGATTTAAAGATCATAAATATTTTCGTTCCAATCTGAATTGTCCACAGTACAAGGCAGGATTCGGTCACATATCTGTATTTTTTCTTTCTGACTCTTCCCCATGTTCAAAAAAGTCAGTCCAGTTTTCACCTTTTCCTCACTCTTGCCTGTTCCTTAATTCAAAAGGGTGCTCATTTTTCACCAGAGAGTCACAGAGTGGGAGGTGGCAAGCCGAAGAATTATGTCCTAAAATTCAATAAACACTTCTCTCTTGTTCAGGGGAAGCCTGTAGGCTTGCCTGTAGAGGGATAAGGCAAAATCGATTAAAACAAATCCACTTTCCTATTCTTCCATAACTCTACTTCAGTGCCTATGCTAACATCAGGAATCAAATCATTCCATTTCCCTACACTCTTAATAAATGAAGTTTCTCTGGAAGTCAAAGATGAAAGTTCATCTTTGCACTTCTATTTGCATCTCAGTTTCAATCTCTACTCAGTAGCTTGCTTCACAATTTGACATTCTTATCAAAATGCCAATTACATCTGTTCCCTCAGTATTATCAGACAAGACTTCTCACCCCCATCTTGTGAGTGCTGTGTATCTGACTTGTAATTTGCACAGATCAGACACCGGCTCACCCTGAGTTCTCTGGAGTATGAAGTCTCACTAGTGACTGAAACTAAGTCAAACTCTTCCCACATATTTGGGCCAACCCTCCCCTCTCAACCTCTCAACGTACTTTCCACTATTTGAATGGGATGTGTTTACTATAAGTTGAACTCATCGGTCTTGAGAAGTAGATACATTTTCCCATTTCTTTATTTCCCCACTTTTTCTGAGAACATCAGACTTAACTGAGCATTCATAAAGTTTTCTTAGTTGGTATAAATTTTAAAGGTCTTCTAGTCTAACCTCTCATTTATAAATGAAGTAATACTTATATTTATGTCATTGCATGTTGGTTGAACATTGATTTATTAGACACTTACTGGGCACGCTCTATGGTCCTGACATGTGATGGTCAGTGAGCGATCATGGAGCCGCATGGAATTTTCACTTGTGGCAACAGACCCTAAACCAAACATCATGACAAGCAATTGTATAATTACAAGTTACATTAAGTGCTGTGAAGAAAAATGTAGAAGAATTTGTGAGTATAAAATAGGGGGACCTAATTTTTTGGTGGTGGCAGGAATCAGAGAACATTTCCCCAAGGAGTTACTCTTAGGTTGAGACTGGAGGGATTAGTAATGTTATTAAGAAGTCTCTCTGTGCCTCAATTTCCTCATCTGTAATATGAGGGAATTGGACTAAATTCTCTTCCAGCTCTAAAATAAATTATTCACTAAATTTAGAGATAGGGGATTTAAGTTTGACTGGAAAACAGATGTGGCCACTATTCAGAAAGTTGCTTGCTTTTACAATCATGTGGATTGTTTATTATATAGTTAGGTAAGAAAAGATACTTAAAACTGGCATTTGGGCACCCAATCTTTTTTCAATATGCTCAAATCAAATCCTCTACCTTGGGCTGAGCTCTCATGGGATTTCCATGGTATCTTTTAATCAAAACTTAAGCATAAACTGTATAATAGCTCCAGATTTCTCTTTCAATATACACAGAGGGACTAAGAGAGTTATTTCCTTTTCCATATAAAATCATCTCTCCAATGGAAAATATGGTTCAAATTAGGCACCGATTCCATGAATGAGTGCAGTTTGAATGTTCTATGTCAACATTTAAAAGACTATTAAAAATGAGAAATGTACCTTTTATGTATTTATGCTAAACTCTGGATTTATTCTCTTTGGAAATATTAGCATCCCAATCCCCACCTGAGTAAAACCATCTTATTTTAACTTGCAGATCATTTAAAGGAAAAAAGTAGGAAGAACGGTTGCTTTAGAGGCTGGTTTTGGGATGTGAGCACAGTGGTTCTGAAATTACGCTGGTATGGAAATTAGGAGCTCAGCGAACTAAACTAGAGCATTCTGCTTCCAAAGTGAGCAATGATTTTCTGAGGCAAATATTGGCTCAAATTTTAAAATTTCTTCCACATATATATATTTCTCGATATTTGATACTTTCGACACCTTGTCTTTAAAAACAGGAATGATTGAGGAACAAGCATGTGGGAAAACTGAGAAACGGAAATTAACACTTGCTTTGACTGCTTGTCTTCCCCCCTCCCAAACCTAGGACACCCATGGTCATGACTTTATGGCACACATATAATAGAGTCATAATTTTTGCTAAAACTTATGTCTAGTTCATATGACTAACTTACTCTAAAAATATTTCACGGCATTACACACATATGCACATGACACACTAAAATCCCAGCAAGACTTCTTGGTGTTCCCCCAAATGAAATAGGGGTGAACTGTCATTTTAGTATATAGAGGCCTTTTAAATTCTGTTATAACTCTTTATAAACAAGTTAATCTAGGTATTTTTTTTAGGAGATAGTTGTTCATATAATCAATTTTACAGATAGTGACATTAAGACACAAACGATAACTGTCTTGCTTTTGCACACACACAAATATTCAAAGTAAGGATTAGAATTCAGGAAATGCTGAGAACACAGATGTTCCCCATGCAAAGTTCACTGTTAATTGCCTGTCATTCAAAGTTGGCTAAGAGTCAACTGGGTTCCTGTGATAAAAGACTGATCCTATATTTATGATGGCAAAAAGGAATAACAAACTTGTCAGAACTTTGCCTGTCTAATCCATCTATCCTTTCACTCTCCCTGGAAGAAGCTGAGGGGTGGTCTAGGCAAAAAAAGGCTCTCTCAGCTGAAGTACAGTCCCCACCCTAGGCAACAGGGAATGCTAGAAGTTAAGGAGGGACTGCAGCCCAGACCCTTACTGATTACTGAAGTCCTCAATGCCAGGGACAGATTCTGAAATGTTATAAAATGGGAGGGGGCAAAATATGATATCAAGTCAGGATCTCAAAACAAGAGTTGGGACTTGGTTGGTAAAAATAGAACAAGTAAATTGGGAAAACACAAGCAGGAGATCATTGGTTTAGCCTCCAAGCATGATCTTTGGCCTAGATTAACCTAAATATTGCTGACACATTTGTTAAAGTCAATGCATCACGGTGACAGTATCAAAGATTGATATCCAGAAAATCACTGAATATAATCTCTACAGTTTCTTCTAAAATAAGCATTTTCCCCCCAGGTTGGTTCAGTACTTGGGATAACAGCAGTGACAACACTGTGTAATAAGTTTCCTAGCATTTGACACCCTGCTAACCAGGTCTCTTTATTAAATGATGTTGAAGCATACCTACTCAATGACAACCAATAGGGACCTACAATGTCCCCAACCATCAAAATATCCAAAATTGGGCTTCCCTGGTGGCGCAGTGGTTGAGAGTCCTCCTGCCAATGCAGGGGACGCGGATTCGTGCAGTCCGGGAAGATCCCACATGCCGCGGGGCGGCTGGGCCCATGAGCCATGGCTGCTGAGTCTGCGTGTCCGGAGCCTGTGCTCCGCAACAGGAGAGGCCACAACAGTGAGAGGGCTGCGTACTGCCAAAAAAAAATCTAAAATTATTTCATCAAGGAAAATTATGTTTAGTGGAGTTTTCATGTATTTCATGATATGATAGTTCTTTGCTAACATTTATGGCATAATCTCTTAAACAGATTATTTGTTTAACCAAAACATCCTATTGTACACTGAACTTTTATTACACTTTAGAAAATGAGTTTTAGTTTTCCAGACTGCTAAGTGATTGATTGTTTAATTCATCAACAGGCATTTATTGGGTACTTAATACATTCCAGGCACTGGCCAGGGACTGAAGTTTAAAGACAAATAGATGCAGTTTCTAGACTCAAATAATTTGCCCTTTAGTGGCAGGAAGAAGTGAACCACCAACATAATACAGACTGAAATGTCCAGTGTTAGAGGTGGACACAGGATACTTCGGAAGTCTGTAGAAGGTAGGGAGTGTTGAGTTCATTCACTATGAGAGGCTAGATAAGGGAAGGTTGAACTGAATCATTTCCCTTTAAATGATTAAGCAAAAATGGGGGCAGCTGAGGAAGAGTATTTTGAGTAGGGAGAAAAGTATATGTAAACTTCAGTAAACATGGCATGTAAATAATTCATGGTGTATGGAGTGTATGGGGTGCAGGGAAGAAGAAATGAAGCCAAGAGGTAAGCAAGGGGCGGATTAAATGAATCTTATATTCCTAGAAAATGTGGTGAGTTTAGGGTGTGTGTATGTGTGTATGTTTGTGTGTGTGCATGTGTGTGTGAAAAAGTACAAAATATCCCTCACCATGTGATTTAATTGAAAAATAATATTTTATTGGTCAAGATTTATATATGTATAATTACCTAGTTCTTCTTGCCCTTAGTTATGACTGAGAGATTTCATCTCAGAAAACTGAGAGAGCAAGCATGACAGGAAACATGAAGAGAAACCATGACCTTTGGAATCAGATGGATCTGAGTTTGAATTTCATCTCCTTTACCTCTTGGCTCTGGAACGTTTAGAAAAATTGCTAAATTTTTGTCCGTAGAAGTACAGAGTTGTTATGAATTGTTAATAAAATAAAACACAGGAAGATTTTACCTTAGGGTTTTCAATGTGCCTTAATTGTTAATTATGTGTTTTTTACATGTACATTCTTTATCTTCAGATACTACGTTTGTTATTAGAATAATGGGGTGGATAATAAATGATTTGCAGGAGAGGAGTAATCAACTTGGCACTAAGTATATGACTTCAGATAAATATGGAGTTAGGACTATTGACAGTAAAACTTACCCCCCCTTACAGACTACCACAACGTGTGTCTATACCTGTGACTCCAACATCTCCATCATTCACTGCCCTTGGGCCAGTCTGAACATCTAAAATCTCACCTATGTGGTACCTCCTTGTTGCCTGCCCTCAGAATAGCACTGTATTTGCCAGACTTGTTCAACCCCCATTAAAAACTAGCGCCCTATTACTTTTTCTTGGTGAACTCACTATTAAAGAGACTTGAGAATGCACAATCCTTTACAGATTAGATATTTTCATCCTGACAGAAAGATTATAACAGTTACATCTTGTTATGTATCAAGCAGTAGAAACCAACTCTGGCTGACTTTTTTATGGGAAGAGCTTTATTGGAATACAAGTCATGTACAAAATAATTTACCCACTGAGAGTGCATGATTCAATGTTTTTTGGTATATTCACAGATCTGTGCAACCATTCACCACAATCAATTTTAGAATCTGGCTTACTGCTTTGTTTTGTTTTTTTACTGCTTTGTTTTTTCTAACCATGTTAGAAAAATATTGAGAATGCCATGAAACGGTGGAACTAGGCTTGGAACTAGCCCGGATCCAAGATAGCTCTCTAGAGTGTGGAAATGGTTTCATAGCTGGAAGAGTATGGTAGGGTACCACTGCTGCAATGACAATCTCAAGTGGACTTCTTGGGTTCTTAAATACCTAGCTAAAAATCAGTGTCCTGGAGAAACTGTCTAATTGGCTGTGATAACCACCTGACTGTACTGAGCCTTCAAGGGTAGGAACTGGGTGACGAATTTTACCACCCCACATAGCCTCTACATAACGTGGCAAGAAGTTGTTCCACAAAAGACAAATAGAGTGCTACTGGGCAGAAGGCTAGGTGCTGAGACCCAACTGACAAATGCCTCAACCAATATTGTTAGATATTAATAAAACATCAAAAACATACCGTAATGATGATATTTCAGAGTAAGAGGACTATTGGGGGGGATTTTGGGGTGGAGGACTTTAGAGAAACCTCATTGTGCTTGGAACATTTATTACTGGACCACCAACTAGAACCAACTATCTTGAGGATCTAGTTCCCCCACAGAATCACAGTGGACATCCTAGACTTTGCCGATATGAAATTCTCTTCTCTCTCTCTCTCTTTTTTTTGCTTTCATTCTGATCCCTGTTGAAATGGTTACTTCTGTGTAACATAGTTTATGAATCTATTTCGACACTAGTGAAGGAGAGAGGAGGTAGTAATCCAAAAGACGCCCATTTGTCACCAGATATTTTCAACCTTCTTTCACAGTTATTGCAATAGATTCCCAATTGGGTGGAAGTTAGCATTAAATATTTGTATGGCCCCTTCAATTCTGAGATTCTATGATTTCCTAATTTTTTAGTGAATTGTTACACATAGAAAGAAAACTCCACAAGGAGTCACTAGATATCTATGAGAACTTTGCAAAACTTCAAAACAGAACCCTTAGTTAAAAATGCAAGAGCCCTTAACACAAGCTAGAGTTTTCCTTGATGGTCAAATGAGCCTCTAAGTAGCCAAACCTCAATATGTACAATCAGAATGTAGGAAATATTTAGGGGTGAAATTAATTTTATTTCACTCCTGGGATTTTGATTCTTTCAAAGAATTTCTTCTGAGTTCCGTGAGGATAGCTGTGAGGATACGCTACATTCTCTGAGAAATGTGGTCACAAGTAAACCTGAAAGCCCAAAGCAAAGTTCAAACCAGAACCTCAAAGTGAATCAAACGTATGTTTATTTTCATCTTTTGTATTTATTTATTCCCAGGTTTGTTCCAAAAGAGATTTGGGATTGCTTAATAAAAATGCAGGCACAAAAAAAAAAAAAAATGCAGGCACAACAGAAGGATGAAGGAAATGGTAATGATGCAAACAGAAACATGTTAAATTTTCATTATGTATCAAGTTTTTTAAGCATTTTATTTTTTAAATTAATTTTTTAACATCTTTATTGGAGTATAATTGCTTTATGATGGTGTGTTGGTTTCTGTTGTATGAAAAAGTGAATCAGCTATACATATACATATATCCCCATATCTTTTCCCTCTTGCATCTCCCTCCCACCCTCCCTATCCCACCCCTCTAGGTGGTCACAAAGCACCGAGCTGATCTCCCTGTGCTATGTGGGTGCTTCCCACTAGCTATCTATTTTACATTTGGTAGTGTATATATGTCCATGCCACTCTCTCACTTCGTCCCAGCTTACCCTTCCCCCTCCCTGTATCCTCAAGTCCATTCTCTATGTCTGGGTCTTTATTCCTGTCCAATATATCAATTTTAATGCATAAATATTAGTTACCTTCTACTGCTTCAAGCAGTCCCACTAGTGGTCTCACTGCAATTGGCAAGAATAATCTTTCCATGTTCAAGAACACTGACACCAACAGACCATGAGTCTCATGCCTGTCTTGGTACAGCTTGTGAGGAAGGGAAATGTGAACTTCCCAAAGGAGAAAGATCCGGTAATGTTTACAGACTGCCAGCTACAGAGCCTCATCACAGTGAACTCCTTTTTGGCCACTTGCTGAAGACTAAACTCTTTATCACTTAGTCATCCTCTGTCCCACCCTTTTGGGGCCCTTTTCCCTAACAGACTAGCTGAAAATTGTCAAAATAAATATCTGATAATATCTTAATAAGTCTTTTCCCTTCCCTCCCTAAGGATAGGTCCACAAGGAACATTTAAGAGCCCAGCAAGGCAAAGATTGTATTTTAGGAGCAAAGCTGACATTGCACTGGTCTTTTGGCTGCTAGTACAGTGTTCATCTACACAGTCCCTGCTCTAACAGAGCAACAGTGGCTGTCATGGTGGGACATTGAAGACCATATATTTGGGCAAGCAGAACTCTATGGGATTCTTTATAATCATTCATATAGATGAATTATTAAGAATTTTCTATATGTCAGATACTATGGGAGACACTGGTAACAGATATTGATTCCTGGCTTTGAAGGGCTCAAAGATTAATTGTGGAAGCAGGTAAATAAATATGCCTTACAGCAATGTGATTAGTATCATACCTGAGGTACATATGGGAGCAGAGAGGAAAACCCTTAAATCTGATTGGGGAAGAGTTTTCAGAGGTGATACATTACATGTGTGTTTTGAAAGAAGAGTTCGAGTTTGGCTAAGTGGAAGGGTCTTCTACACAGTGGGAAGAGCTGAGACTAAGGCAAAGAGTCACTGAAGCTAATGACTTACTTGTCAAGCTGTGTATGTTATTTGGGTGGTGGTATAACAGTTAAGAGCTGGAGGCAAGCTCCCTGGGTTTATCTGCTAATGCTTATTAACTGTGGATGATAACATTGGTTACCCTCTTTATGTTTTAGTTTCTTCATCAGTAAAATGGGAAGAATACTCTTAGAGTAATATTTACCCCATAGGTTTGCTGGGAGAACTAGAACAATGTCCAGGATGTAATGAGACTCAATTTGGGTTAGCTGCTGTTGTCTCACTATCGCTGAGCTCAGGAGGTGGGAAAGGCAGGGTCAGGATCTGGTGCTCCACTGGTTGTCAGGGACCAGGCAATAAAGACTTTTCAAGCCTGAAATGCTTGGCCCTGTACCCTGAGGGGGTAAACTTATGGACTGCCAATTAGAGAGTCATATGTGTGTTCTCCGTTTATAAATGAGAGGTTTATGGAAAATCAGACCGGAATCCAGAGAACACATGCACTCTGAGAATGCACAGAATGTGCTTATTAGGCAACCTTTAGCTTGACTTCAATTTTTCAATGTTGTAAACAGATGTCCTTAGTTGAGTGGTGTCTTATCTGTTCTAACAATTAGGTTGGAGAGAAAGACAGGGTCCAAGAACTCTAGTCCAGAGAAATGGATATGTGAGGTGGGTAATGTGACGCGGGCAGTGTATCATCCTCTAATTGCTGAGCTAATAAAATGCATGCTTTGAAAGTATTTCCAGGTGCCTGCAAATGCATATCTGAAAAGTCATCAGAGCCTCTAATACTTTCCCTGGCTTCTAATAAAAACATACTTTCTCCCATAATACCTTATTAATAATTCCTTAACCATGAAAGGCTTATTATTAATGGATTTATTAAAGATGTTAAAATAAAAATAACTGGCAATCCATAATTTTGGAGCTTACATTTTCAGTTATGTATGTAATACATTAAATATTGCATATCATATGAAATATTTTTAAAAATGTGGTCTCATAGTACGTTCTATATTTAACATGCCTTTCTTTTCACATAACACTGCTCTGTGAGCACTTTCCTGCTTCATTGGATATTCTTCTCTATCTTTAGTCTTAATGGCAACATACAGTTTTATCATCCAGCTATAATGTGATTTCTCGGACATTTATGTGGATTCTAAAATTTTACCATTATAAAACAGTATGAAAACAAACATTCTTGTAGCTATATCTTTGCCCAGGTCTATGATTTATTTTCTCCAGGATAATTCACGAGGAGCAGTTCTCAAACCTTAAAAGGGCCCAGTTTCATTGCAACCATTGGTCAGGCCTGGGTTTTTCCTTAGAAATTTGGTGCCTTGAGTGTACTTCTGCGGGGCTTCTCACAAGTGACTTAACAAACGTCAGATTTACTCTCCCCAGGGTGAGAAGAGAGCAGTTTCCCTAGAAGATCAAGTAGTTGTGTGTGAATGGGATGACAGGCCATTCCCTGCTGTTCTGGGGCCTGGGTACGAGGACCACAGAGAAGGCCGTTTTGAAGGATTCTGCTTTGTGCACTATCTGGCACTGGAGCCAGACCTCTCATCATCACTCATGAATTTCCACTTTAAACCCACAACTGCTTTTCAGTTTGCAATTCTATAGCCGGAGAACAGAACAAAATGAAAGTCTTAATCCTTAATGAAGATGTATGATGCTAAAATGTTTCTGAGTATTCCTTAATATCATTATGCTCTCAATGGAAACTCATTTTTGTTTCCTTTGGTAGAACCTAAAGAATTAAAGAAATATTTCCTTTCCAAACCAAATGCAAGTACTCGGATATCTGATGGGGGAGAAACAAATCCAGATCTCTTTTCTCTATTAAAATCTTTACTTTCCTTTGAGGAAAACATATTTAATTATGACCTAGGTGTAAATAGATTATAATTATATTATTATAAATGTGTATATTTAATAATTTATAAAACATTGGACAAAACATGTTTTGGGGTTTTTTTCTTGTTATATATAACAATATAAAATAATGCTTGTCACTGTCAAAGAGTAAGGAACAAGATAAAATCATCTGTAATTACACCACACAGAGATAAGCATTGTTTACATTTTCCTTATTAAATACATTTACGTAAAACAAAAATAAGATCAAATTAATTACTGTTTAAAACCTACTTTTCATTTAGCTATCAATCTTTAAAAAATCTTTCAAGGAATTATGTGTTCTCTCATTTCATTTTTAAAAGATACACAATATCACACTGTATCGATTTCTTTATCCAATCCTCTGTGTACATTTAGCTGTATTAAAAAGATACATTATAAACATTTGTGCTATGAGCATCTGTAGCTATATTTTGTTCACAGGTCTAATAATTTCTTGAAAAAATTGCCTCTAGGAAGATTGTATCAGTTTACTCTATCACTAGCCATATATGAGTTTTGCCACCCCTTGTCAACACTGGCTATTATTAAAATCAGACAAACAAAAAATCCTTACTAAATAGCGATTTTAATGTGCATTTCTTTGATTATTGAGCATACAGTTGTGTCCTCTGGGGTCATTATTTTCAATTACTTACAATTAAAAGAAACACCTGTTTATCAATTTACTTCACTGGGCATTCTGATAGGCCATAGCTAGAAAGAATATTGTACTTTCAAACATTAATTATAGGTGGGAGAGAGAGAGGTTTTCCCATAATTATCAATAGATAATATACACAATATAATTTATTATAATTATTAATGATTTAGATCTCTTGAAAACGGAGGCCTCCAAACGTTAAAATGGTTCCAAGATTAGTGTCAATAAAGTGGGGTTCAAGTTGAATTCTGCTCCTTCTAGTAATTCTGCTGCGCTTCCTTGGAGGAGAATGATGAGATTCACTGACATGTTTGGCCCCGGAGTGGTGGGGAGAACATCTGAAACATACGGGTAGGTTTCTCTAGCTTCAGGAAGCAATCAGTTGCGCAAAGAACAATAGTTAGGAAACTAAGCCCTCGGAGGACTGCATTAACTTGCGCAGTAACAAGTTCAGGGACGCTCGGTGTCTCAGCTGTTCAATAATGAGAGAGGGGGAGAAAAGGAGGTTGCCATGGTAATGCCTTGCCGCACGTGTCGCGCAGAGGAGGGTGGTGAGGGGGTGACCTTCTGCAGAATTAAATGAAGGCGGGGGTCGCCTCACCTTGGCCTTGGGAGGCGCCCCAAATGCGGGGCACCTTGACAGCGTCTCGCCTGCTGCTGGGAGGGGGACGCTCCTGGGCGGCGCGGACCCGGGGCGCTTTGGGCCGCTTTGGGAGGGCAGCCTGCCCTTGGCATTGAGCAGCCGTCTTCCCGGCAGCGGTGATGCCGGCAGCCATTTTAGCGCTGCTTTGATTCCTGGGCCTCTTACGGGCCGGGGCTCAGTGGAGGCCAGGTCCACCCTTGACCCGAGATGCGAGGCGGACGCCCAGCAGAGCTGCTCACCCCCGCGCTCCCTTGACCTTTCTCATCTCCGCGCAGCTTCGCCCCCGCGCAGGCTTGCTTTTACTGCTTGTTCGTTTGGTGTCGTGAGGGGTTCTGGAGACTGAATTCCCAGAAGACTGAGATGCGATTTCACATCTCGCTCTGGCTGTGGGTGCGCGAGAGGAAAGGAGACACAGATGTGATATGAAAGTGAAGGCTGCAGTCTTGGCGCACTTGGCAAGGGCCTTTTATTACATACTTCATTTGCATTTTGCCGCAGCGATTTCGGAAGGCAAAGCCGCCGCAGACTTGCCTGGAATTAAGAGGGATAACTCACACACTTTTAAGGATGTCAAACAGATACTAATTTATGGTGCTTGCACAGAAAAGAGAAAATACTCGGGGCATCACATGTCACCCCGCTGCTGTGGGAAATGCAAAGCAGGTCCTGGGTGATAGTTTGCTTTATTAAATTCGGTCACAGTGCCTGCTTTAGCAATTTCGTTTTCCACCTGATGGATGGAGTGACACTAAACCGTGGCATTTTGTTGGTCTGCACTGCGTTTTTATGGCTGCTGTATGACATATAATTTAGTCCAGGACTGGTCTGAGTTTTTGACACTGGAAGTACTGATTTCTGTAATTATAGTGATGTAATCTAATGTTAAATCCTTTGAGGGGCAGGAGCTTAGGCGGAAAAGATTGTTAAAGATAGTAATGATGTGGGTTAGACGTATAAAAAAGATGACAAAGCAAAAACATTTCCACTGCCTTCAAACTAGGAACAAAGCTTGTTTATAATTCTCCTAGTCACAGAATCTAAGAGCTAAAAAAAGGTTCATTTGAGATCATCTTGTCTAGCACTGTCTTTTCGCAAATGGAGAAATAAAGATTTGAAAAGGTCAATCATTAATTTCCCAAGGTCACAAAGGCCTAGGAATATAGACCTGCTTTTCTGGTTTGACTACACTAAGTCAAAAAGCACTATATAGGATTTACTACACTATTAAATCAGTGATTCTCCAACTTTTGACGTTAGGCCCCTTCACACTCTTAAAAACATTTTTAAAAAATTCATGAAGACCCCAAAGAGCTTTTGCTTTTCTGACATATCTGTCAATATTTATCATATCAGAATTTAAAACTAAGTATAAATGAATCCATGTAGTATATAAATGAAAAGATGACATTATTACATTAACTATTAAAAAACAAAAAAGTCAACTGAGCAAATTATAAAGATCTTACTGGCTTTAATCAGTGATTCATGAATCAGCCAGCATCCAGTCTAGCAGATAGGAAGGATCTCTGATGAGCTATACAAGGCAGAGATTTTATAGGTGGAAGTGAGCAGGAATAAGGAGGTTGTAACTAGGCAAAAAAGTAGGTTGATTATTGCAAGGTTACTTTCCCTGTAGGAGATGGCAGAGGTTTATCAGGCAGATTACCTAACTAATGCTGATCAGGAGATTCCTGATTGGCTGGTTGAAGATTTCATTTTTGGGAGAGCTGAAACTGTATTTAGGTCTTGACTAGGTGAAGTGGAGCTTAGCATAAGCAACTCCATTTTGGCCTTGTTATCTTGTCTTTAACATAACACAAATAACACTTTTTTATGAAAAAAAATTAGTGAGAAGAATGGCATAGTTTTACATTTCTTGAAAATTACTTTAATATCTAGCTTACAGTTGGAGTCTTCTATCTGTTTCTGCATTCAATCTGTTTTAATCATTGTTTTGGTTCACAGGTATGTAGAAAATCTGGTCTCTCACATTAAGAGGGAGGACTTGGTAGACCACCTGAAAGAGTCTTGCGAACTCTCAGGAAGTGGTGTGCTAGTAAATATTATGATAACCAGCTCATCAAGGAGGAAATAAAAGCCCATTTGGTAGCATTTACCAGTTTTTCTGCTGTAAATGTTCCCAACATGGCTGATAATGCAGAATTGGGAAGAAAAGCACAGTAGCACACAATTACATATTTCTATATAAAAATACAATAGATTTAATAACCTCAAGAACCTAGAAATAGTGGAATGTAGTAAAATATTTAGGAAATGATGGGTTTTGAGTATTACCTTTATTTTTATGTAACTTAATTGTAAGTTGTTATAATTTATTTTTTAATAACTGTCATATTTAACAACTGGCTCATAAAATTCTTGAAAATGTGATAGTTGGTGCTTATGAGATGATAGAAGCTGCTCCAGCACACCACAGTCTCCAGGGGCCCTCAGACCATACTTAGAGAACCACTGTATCAAATTAGTTTGACAAAAATTTATTAAGCACTTATTTTGTGCTTGTATCTGGATATAACATACATTGAAATCTAGGCATAAAACAATATCAAGGTTAGGGAAAAATAATTAGCAAATGTATTAATTAGGATCATTTTAAACCTTCTATTATTAACTCAATTAATTTAAATATCTAGTTTCTTTAATATCCTCCCCTACCTCCACCCCAAATGATAGTGTGGTTGAATTTCCTCTGGGAGAGGTAGATGTTACTATTTTATATTTTGTAGTAGGGCTGTAGGCTAAGTCAGTATTTTCATCTGACAGCATGATCTGGATATAAGATCTCTCTAAAGGTAAAATATTATCATCTTTACCAGCAGAAGTATATAAACCGCTATGATTTACAAATTTAACCTTCTCTGCTACAGACAGCAGGATTTGTCTGGTCTTCACTACAACCATAGTGTTTCCGGATTAGAGGAAGCATACTCATGGTGAATGTGTGAAATATCTACTGGCGTTATGGAAAATTAGTCATTTAATGATCATTTATTGATTATCTGCTCTGTGCTAGAAGCTGGTGAGCTTTCCATGCTAAGTAGCCACTCAGTGTTTAAGCCCAACATTGATCAAGGGTATTTCCTTGAGCACTGGAAGTGGTGTCTGATAAGTATTGCCCTGGGCATCATGAGAGCAGAGCATAGGGGCGCATAAGGTCCCTTTTCATTCTATTCTCCAGCTTCCCAGCTATGTTACCTGTGAACACACACATGAAATTTTCTTTAGTGACAGCTGGAGTCACATGTGCTTTGGTCGCTGCCATGCAGCATTTGAAATAATTTAGCAATAAAGTATTTTTGTTGTTGGTTTGTTTTAAGTGTCATCTATAAAGGGAAAGTAATTAAATTTCAAGAGAGACCTGGCACGAGCCTTTCCAAAGGATCTTGTTCTCTCAAGACTTGTGCTCTATGCTTCTGCCAAGCACTGGAATTGCCAGAATGCGATTCCATTTCAGTGGCTGCAGTCTCTGAATGGTGGGGTCTGTTTGGTGTAGCTGGGTGTCATTTATCAAAGCACACCTCTGCAAGATGTGTGACTTAGTTGTCAGCTATGGAAAAATATCTGCTGTGGTTAGAAAGTTAAAGCCCTCAACTTAGCATGCCAGGCCCCATTTCTTCTGTGCCTTTCCTCGTCATCTGGGGTTTTAGAAAAGAAAGAGCTGGGGATAAGGCAGGAGAAATGGAAGCTGCCTCATGTGATTTCCATGGCCTTGGTTCCACACCTACCCACCCCTAATGGGAGTGGATGGAAGCCTGGGCTGTTTTTCAGAAGAACTAACTCTGTGACCCTGGATCAGTCTATAAGTTGGACTAAAGACCATCTCCAAATCTTCACTGGAGAGGCAATTTGGTTGAGTAACTTAATTAAGAGCATGAACTTTGAAGCTGGACAGAACTGAATTTGAATTCCTTCTCAGCCACTTAGTAGATCTGTGACCTTGGGTACGTAACATTATGTCTTTAAGACTAAATTTCTTCATCTTTAAAATGAGAATTTATTCATACAACCAAATATTTATCAGACACCTAGTATGTGCCAGGCACTCTCTTAGGCACAGGAGATATCAATGAATAAGACAGACGTAGACTCTCTTCTTATGGCTAACAATCAATGGATGGAGATAGACAATAACAATAATTACAAATGTAGAATAGAATGTAAGCTGGTGATAAAAGTTGACAAGTGGTAGCTTCTTAAATGTTAATTGCAATGTAGAGTCCAAAATCATATCAATAAACTTTTCATATTCTGTTACAATAATAACCTGTGGGTCTGTCTTACAGTTTCAATGGCTCTTTTATCCATTCATGTTTTTATAACGTCATGTATTGGTCATTTGGAAAATATCGGTTCACTGAGTTATATACACATATGCAACATAAAAAAAAATCACATTTGTTAATATTACCACAGTTCTTATCAGAAAAATCTTAAGTATCTGGAAGCTTTCAAGCACATGGTGGCACATACAAATTTTCAAAATTCTGATTTTTTTCTGGAAAAATCAAATTTTATTACTGGCAACAAATACTGTCAGTTGTTTTCCTTGCAGTGACAGATTCATGTTGTTTACCTTTTAGAAAATGTCTGCCATATACCCAAGTTTCTAGGTTGTGCTTTTGAATAGAAATGCTGTTCCATGAAAAAAAAAATAGATAATCTATTCTCCATTCAACCATACTAGTGCTTTTCTTTGAGATAATCGTACTTTGGAGTGCATCAAAAGTATTTTATGTGTACTCCCCATTTCATCACACAGAATATTGAAAAGGTGTATACTCAAGATAAAATTAATACATTTTACTGCTTCGTCAAGGATATTCTTAAGCTACTTTTTTGTTTTTTGTATTTACTTTTTGTTTTTGTATCCTGTGATTGCATGGCACTGAGGAATACAATGACCACTAGTACAGTTGGTGCCGGTGACTTGATTCATACTGAGGCATCTAGGATGGTACCTGCCACTGCTTTTGCACTGTTAGTACAAATGTCAATACAGCGAAAAAGGCAAATAACACCTCAGTATTATTATAAAAATATTGTTCTCTTCATGGACGCCCCTAAAGGGGTCTCAGAGATCCCCACAGGACTGCAAAGGACATTTTGAGAACCTCTGCTATAAAGAAGTTAAATCAGGAGGAAGAGAGTGACTTGGGAGGGGTAAGCAGCAACTTTAACTTGGGTAGTCAAGAAAAGCTTCTCTGAGAAGGTGAAGTTTAAGCTGACACCTGAAGGATGAGAAGGAATCAACCAAACAAAGACTCTCAGGAAAATGAGTGCAGATGGAGGAAACAGCTAACTCCAGAAGCTCTGAGATGGGAAATTCAAGGACTAGAAAGGTCACGTGGCTGGGGAAAAGTAAGCAAAGGAAGATTTCAACAAGATGAGCTTGGTCAGTTAAAATAATTAGAATATCTAAATCACAGAATTGGTATTTAAATAAAATGATGCTTATAAAGTGCTTAGCTCAATGTGTTTCCCCTAATTAGCACCCAATAAACAGTAGGCTGTGCTCCTCATGAATGTGGTAAAGTTGATGTGCTCCATAAACCTTGAAATCTGTTTTTCTCTAGCATGTACAAGCCTTGAGGCATAAGAGTGAGGTTATTGTCTTCCCTTTTAGGAAAACATTGTCAAGGCACACATGAAACTCACAATATTCTAACATTCAGTTTACCAAATTTACAGCTTAAACAACTGAGCTGAGGAATAAGATTATTTCTTATCCAAAAGTAAAAAAAAAAAAAATTGTTTAACATATATATGTTTCTCAAACTAAATGTTCACTTAGTAAGTGTAGAAACATCTGAGATCCCAAAATGCTAGAAACTAGTAGAGGGCATAAAATGATATGTATTCCAGGAGGAAGAGGGATATTCTTTTCTTACTCGCTCAGCATAGATTTTGTGTGTGTTGCACTCATCAGATAATATGTTCTTCATGATTACTTCGGATCCTTCAGACATTAAATAAGCAGGATGTAGCCTGCTGGTCATGCTTTGCTCAGCATCATGTTATGACAAGATCTGGATTTGATATCTTTATCCATGTGATTATTAATTCATTCAACCACCATTAATTGATGTCCATCATGGACTAAAATTTGCTGTAGAAATGAGCAATACAGAGATGCAAGATATACATGTATATCAAGGAACTCCCATTCTGGGAGATGAGACAGATAAATAAAAAGAAACCTATTTTATATGAGGCATGTACCAAGTGTTGTAGAAGTTTAGAAGAAAGACAACCAAATCTTTGTGTAGGAAGGTAGCCTGGAGGTCATTAAGGAAGTCTTCCTAAAAAAAGTGACATTTAAACTGACTTTTGAAAGGATGAGTAACAATTACCCAATGACAAAGCAAAAATTGTACCAAAGTTAAACAGGCACTGATGACTTTATTCAAGGCTCTTACAGTCAATGAGAGAGGCCAGACTCCAGGCTGAACTCAACCCCACCGAAACGAAGAGTGGCCGAGTTTTTAAGTGCCAGGGTAATTTAGTGGAAAAGCACTACAGGACGTTAGAGAAAAGTCACGGGCCATCTGTGTTTGCTAATTGGCTTACCCAGTTTTGACGGCAGGATGTAGTTTTGCAACTTGCAATAAGGTGTGCACCAAAGTCAGACACCTACCCTCCCATAGGAACTGGGAGATAAGGGCACTGTCTTCCTTGATGATTACATTTTCAAGAAATGGTTTCCAGGTCCTTGAGAAAGATACTTCTGAGTATCTTTCTAGTAGCAGCTAGTAGTAAACTAGCCAGAGACTGATAGAAGATTTACATCTCAAAGGAGACGAGAAAGGATTTACAATTATAAGTTTTCAAAGGTGAATGCTCTTAAAAAAAAAAAAAGAAAAAAAAAGGCTTAAAGTCAGGAAGAAGGTGGTCTAAAGTTCAAGCTGAGGGGAAGGTTACTGTCATGTTGATCACCAAGAAGAGTATGAGTAAAGGCAGTTACAGGCATTTCATGTAATATAGTGGTAACCATGCCACATTCAATATTTAGGATATGCCTCACTAAATACGTTATTCACACACATATGTACACATACACACACAAATCCCATTTGCATCTCCCATTTCATGACTGAGTCAACTGGGTCCTAGAGACACTGAATAACATAATCAAGGTTACATAACTGGCATAGCTGCAGAGCTGGGATTTGAAACCTGGTCACTTAATCGTAGATCACATGATCTTCACCATTCTTAAAATCTGCTTTCCAGGAAGAAGAAGTAGTGCGCATAGAGATACTAGGATGTGAGAAAGCATTTCAGTTACTATAAATCTGTTCATTTTGTTTAGGGTGTGAGGTATAAATATAGCCCAAGATGTTTGAAGTTTATACTGAAAGTAAGGCTTATTGTTGAAAGATTTTAAAAGCAAAAAAGAGACATGATGAAAGTTTTGTTTTAGGTAAACCACTCTGGAAAAAGTTGAATGGAGAAGTGCTTTACCAAAGGCAGGAAAATCTATTATGAAATAGCCTAGGTGTGAAGGAAAAGCTTATCAGTGGCAACAGGAAGGGAGAGATAGGGACCTGTCTCAGAGATATTTAGAAAGCTGGGTGAAGAGTAGAACAGTACCTGGTTACGGTACAGAGTGGAGGCGATGTGCATCTAGCATGACTCCCCTCTTGGATACTGGCACCATTAACTAAGACATGCAGTGTGGGGAGGAGGAGAAGGGTGTATAGTGGACGAAAAGTTGAACTCAGTTTCTGATACGAGTCTGAGGTGTCTGGGGGACATTGAAAGCGAAATTGTCAATACGCGATTGGATGTATAGATCTGGACCTCAAAGGAGTGGATAGAGATAGATATTTGGGAGACTTTAGCATTTAGGCGAACAGATGGCCAAAACTGGGATAAGGAAAGAAGAGCATCAGAACATCTGGACAGAACTCTAATTTATACTTGGTGGAGAGAAGAAAAGGAGCCTGTGAAGGAGGATCCAGAGATTTAGACGGTCAATCAGGAAACGTTGGTGTCTTAGACCAATAAACAGCTTGGACAGCTAAGCTAGAAACCAGAGCTTCCCATTCTTTAATATGCATATGAATCATCTTCTGGTTAAAATGCAGATTCTCATTGAGTAATTCAGAGGTGCGACCTAAGATTCTGCATTTCTAACAAGTTCCCAGGTAACACCAACGCTGCTGATTCACACTTTGAGTAGCAAGGTTCTAGGACACAGAAAATTCAAAAAGGTTGATATTGATAGTTTTCTGCTTACAAAAAGGAGGAGGAATCAGTGGTTGTGAAGAAAAGCACGCCAGTATTTAAAGTTGAGGCAACACTCCTTTTTCAAGAGTATTTAATGAGCTCTTAAGTTCAGGGCCACCTTCTCTGAAATTTAAAATATGCTAGGTCTAGAAGAGTGCCATGAGATTTAGCAATATAGAGGTTGGTGGTCTTAGTGAGAGTAGTTTGATACAGCACTTGGGCTGACACTTGATTGCAATTGGTTGATGGAAGAAGGATACAAACATGTAACTTATTTTGAGAGACTGATTTGTTTTCCCTACGTTTTGTTATGATAATTTTTAAAAATACAGCAAAGCCAAAAGCATTTTACAGTGAACTTTTGTGTATGCCTCATCTTCACTCCGACGTTAACACTCCCAAACTCACCTTATCACATATATATCAACATATCTACCCTTCTAAATATCCATCCATCAATCCTACTTTTCAAAGCATTTAAAACTTCCCTCAATACTCAGCATACATATTATCAAATAGAGTTCACTATTCACTTATAGATTTTTTCCTTTGAAATACAGTTTCTGTATATAAAAAGCACAAATCCCAAATGTACATTCCCTGACTGTTGACAAATGCACACACTTGTGTAATTCAAACCCCTGTTAGTATGTAGAATGTTACCATCGCCCTAGAAAGTTCTCTCCTGCCTCTTCCCTGCCAACCCCAAGAGGCAAACTCCTTTCTGACTTTATACCTCTTTATATTAGTTTTCCCTGTTCTAGAATTTCATATAAATAAGATCAGGGAGTATAGTCTTTTTTTGTAAGGCTTCTGTGATGGTTAATTTTATGTGTCAAATTGGCTAGGCTATAGTACCCAGTTATGTAATCAAACACCAATCTACGTGTTGCTTTGAAGGCATTTTGGAAATGTGGTTAACATCCACAATCAATTACCTTTCAGTAAAGGAGATTTCCCTTGATAATGTGCGTAGGCCTTGTCCAATCAGTTGGAGGCCTGAGGAGCAAAAACTGAGATTTATTGAAGAAGAAGAAATTCTGCCTCAAGACTGCAGCCTACGTTGCCAGCTTGCCTGTCTGCCCTTGCCCACCCCAACAAATGTATAAGCCAGTTCTTATAATCCTTTTATGTGTGTGTATACATATTGATCTTGTTCTGTTCTGTTTTTTTGGAGATCCCTGATTGATATAGATTTTTTCACTCACCATAATAGTTTTGAGATTCATCTATGTTGTTACACATATATTGTTGAGTAGTATTCCATTGTATGAACATACCATGGTTTGTTTATTCATTTTCCTATTGATGGACTCCTGGACTATTTCTGGGTTTTGGCTAATTATGAATAAAGCTGCTGTAAACAATCTATGGCAAGGCATTTTGTGAATATGTTTCTATTTATCTTGTGCAATTCTTGGGGTAGAATTAAGGGGTCATAGAATAAATGTATGTTAAATTTTATAAGCGAGCAGACCTGCTCCCCAAAGTTACTGAATCATTTTATATTCCCATCACAGTGCATGAGCATTCTAGTTGCTCCACATCCTCACCAACGCTTGGTATAGTTAGTCCTGTAGAGTTTGGCCATTCTTGTGGGTGCATAATGGTATCTCATTGTTGGTTAATTTACATTCCCTAATGAACAATTCCTTCATGTGCCTATTGTCCATTCATACATCCTTCCTTGTGATGCATC
Organism: Pseudorca crassidens; assembly: GCF_039906515.1. Lineage (NCBI taxonomy): Eukaryota > Metazoa > Chordata > Mammalia > Artiodactyla > Delphinidae > Pseudorca > Pseudorca crassidens. Next base: position 34,242,009 of record NC_090304.1, on the reverse strand, counting down.
TGTTCAAAGCCCCTGTCCACTCCTCCACTGTTCTTTCTATCATTCTTGATATCAGCCCCTTGCCATATATGTATCTTGAGAATATCTTCTCCCAGGTGAGATGAGCTTTCATTAATACATCTTTTGGGTGCTGATAAAGTCACTGTCTTCTGCAAGGAGTTTTCTAAGATGGATATATCATAGATTCAAAGGTAAGATTGCAAAGCATCTTTAGAAAACATTATCTCCTTTCCCTCTGAATTCTAGAGTTGTTTTATGGTGCAAGGTGAGGTGAATTACACTGTGTAACCCTGTATACACCTTATTGGGCCCACATTTGCAGAACACGTCATTTCTCAGTTAGTAACTGAAATTGACATCTTTTTTTAGTGGGGTCAGCACTTCAGTCTGTTATTTGCCATCACTTTTTCTGAGTTGTATTTTCTCACACAAAATATTCTCGTCCCTTGTTTATTGCTTCTATTTCCTATTTTTGCAGCAGCATAGAAACTTCCAGCCAACATCTCTGGGGAAATTACTTGTTCCAAAGAAAATGACAAATATTCCAATATGTAAACACTACAGTCTTACTCTGATCTCTTTCAGTCTTACTCTGATCATTGTCGCCTTACTCTAGTGATGAAAATATGTTCTTGAAGAATAATTCCATTTCTTTGTGCTGGAAATATAAAGAGAGTTCTTTCTTTACCCTCTTGATCAATTTTATAGGTATACTTTTCCCTTAATTTCTTTTTCCTAGCAACAGAAAAAGTTCTGTTTGAGAAACTGTCCTTTCTGATCTCACAGAAATGAATGGGTTTAGTAAAAGGTCTCACTAGTAATACAGACATGCTCATTTTTGTTGTGTTGTTGAGACCTTGAGACAGTCTCTCTCATTTCTACCAGTAGTACATGTAATTTCTTAACAGTTATTTTACTTCTTCAGGTTAAACTAAAATAGAAAATTATATAGGAAGAAAAAAAGTGTAACTTCCTCATTCTTACATATTTTGAGAACCAGGGACTTAGCAGCTCCTTGATTATATCTAAAAAGACAGGAAACTCTTTGGTCTCTTTACTTGTCTTTTTGACACTTACTGAAGTGATATAGACCTTGCTCCTCCCACCAATTGGAAATCAATACACTGGCTAATGGTGTGCCAACCTAAGGTACCTGACTACTTAGATAGCTGTTGAAAGATGAGACACAAAACCTACCTCACTGGCATTGTTGATTTGAAGCTTTTGCTTGAAGTACTCAAAACCTTTCAATTTTATAACAATTGTTACGGAATTTTGTGGGAGTGGGGAATTAAAAATAGTAGACTCTAGCCAGGTGTGCATCTGCCTGAAGCTATGGAATAGGCAGGCTTGCAGAGATTGTTATGACTTCATTCACTTGTCCAGGTTGGACAGATGGGTCCAAAGTCTCTGGAGCTTCCCAGGGTTCTTCATTGTCCAGAAACGATGTCCTTGATTCATCTTTACTAAGAATCCCTCTAGTTGTTGCCACACTATATCAAGCCAGCACTACAAAAGTCAACTGTAGCAACAAAACACAGAAAGTTCGTACACTCTCTCAAAGAAAAGAAGAAATGTTAGATTAGAGCCCTCATTTATTCCTTGATTAAAAATTTATTGAGTGCCTACAATGTTCCATATGTTCCTGCTCATTGCTGGAGTACACTGCTCATGTCTAGTGGAGAAAGACAGAGATGTACACAGTTACAATTCCTTAGATGTTAGGTATAGAGGTGTGCAAAGAGACCCATGGATTTTCATGGGAGGGTCCACCTGCATGCATGAGTGTGTTAGTGTGTGTGTGTGTGTGTGTGTGTGTGTGTGTGTGTGGTGGTTAGGGAAGTTGTCTGGAATATTTGATGACATCAGTCAAATTTTGAAAGGATGGGTGGGAGTTAGCCAGGTCAGTAGGGTAGAAAAGGTATTTACGGTAGAAGGGACAACATTTGCAACCACAGAGAGGCATGTGAGAACATGGCCCTTGAAGAAGGTCAAGTAGCTTAGTCAGATTGGGGTTTAAGGTTCAGTAGGGAAGGATGGAGAGAGATAAAACTTGAGAGGTTTGCCAGATTATGAAGGTTGTAGGATGCTGCGCTAAGGAGTAATAAGTGGACCATCGAAGAGCTTTAAGCAGGACAATGTCATGAGGTTTAGAAATATCACTTTTGCAAGGTAATGAATGGGTTTGAAAGTGGCACAATAAATAACAATAGAAAACATTTGGCTAGCATTCAGTATGTGCTAGCATTACAATAATTTTATGTATTGATTCCTATTATTATCCCCATATTACACAAGGCATAGTAAGGAAGTGGATTTTATGGGATTTTAAGTGATTATTGAAAGAACAGTGAGGAGTGAGAGGGAGAAATTAAGGATGATCTGGGTCATGGTAGCACTGATTATTAAAGTGGGAAATATAGGAGAAATATATTTTGCAAGGATGTTTACAAGTTTAGTTTTGGTCACTTTCAGGTGCTTGTGGGACATTCAAATGGAGATGGCCAATGATCAGTTAAATTTTGAGGTAAGTCTAGGAATGTGCACTTGGAACTATAAGAATAGGGGGAGGTAATTATCAATACGGATGCAGGCATGATTTCCCAGGGAGACTGGGTACAGTGAAAAGAGAAACAAGCCAAGGATGGAACCTTGACAAACACCAACAATTAGAGCATTCTTTGGCTTTCAAACCAATTTTAAGCAGTGGAAATTGTTGTGCAAATAAAATTTGTAGAAGGAAAATCAATTTATAGGAAAGATCAAAACCAAACTGGTCTGGTTGAATGGTTCTGGCAGTGGTGGAGAAAGGGGGCTGCAGGCAGGGACTGGATTGGTAGGGGCAGGGAGTCGTGTGTGAGTGGTGAAGCCTAACAGTTAGGATTCCTATATTAGTTATCTATTGCTGCATAACAAATCCCCCAGAAATGTAGCAGTTTAAAACAACAAGCATTTATTATCTCACACTTGCTGTAGGTCAGGAATCTGGGTGAGGCTTAGCTGGGTTCCTCCAGCCCAGGGTCTTTCAGGTTACAGTCCGGTTTTGCTGGTCTCATCTGAAGGTCTCATCTGAAGGTTTGACTGACAGAGTATCTTCTTTCAAGCTCACTCACCTGGGTTTTGAGGCCTCTGTCACTCATCCATGGGCCTTTCCATATAGCAGTTGGCTAATTCATGTTGAACAATCCAAGAGAGGGCAAGGGAGAACCCTTTCAATTTCTTCTCCTGGGTTCCCTTGGTTAAAGATAGTACTACCATATAGTTCTAGTGTAGTGGTTAAAGTCACAGGGTCTGGAGTTAGACTATCTGGCTTCACTTTCCAGCTCTCACATTGATTAGCTGTGTGACCATGGGCTAAGTATTTAACCTCTCTGTGCTTCTTTTATCACTTGCAAAATCGTACACAATTTACCACCTGCGAAATGGTAAAATATTTCGCACTAGGATTGTTATGAGTATTAATGAAGTACTAGCAGTTAGAAAAATGCCTAGCATATAGGAAACACTCAAAAAATGTTGGGTGCCTTCACCTTGTTACTGTTTTCTTATCACCTCCATTGGAAACTGAGTTATTATTATTATTGCGGTATGCGGGCCTCTCACTGCTGTGGCCTCTCCCGTTGTGGAGCACAGACTCCGGACGCACAGGCCCAGCGGCCACGGCTCACGGGCCCAGCTGCTCCGCGGCATGTGGGATCCTCCCGGACCGGGGCACGAACCCGCATCCCCTGCATCGGCAGGCGGACTCTCAACCACTGCGCCACTAGGGAAGCCAAACCTGAGTTATTATTGATCCCTCTCTCTTCCTTCATCCTTCTATGTCTGACTGGCTGTTCAGTCTATGCTACTTCTGAACTAGTGAATTTGTCTTTAGTAAGAAGATTTTAATTAGCGGCATTAGACACAAAACTTGCCTGCTTGAAGCTGTGACAGATTATCCTACCCTTTAGCTCAAAAATGGTACATAACATCAATTACTATATGGAGTTGAACAGTGTTCTCCCCAAATTCATGTCCACCTGGAAGCTCAAAATGTGATTTTATTTGGAAATTGTGTTTTGCAGATATGACTAGTCAAGATAAAGTCATCCTGGATTAGGGTGGGCCCTAATCCAATGACTGGTGTCCTTATAAGAAGAGAAAACAGAGAAACAGAGATAGATGGAGAGAGAAGACAGCCATGAAGAGGAAGGCAAAAACTGATTCAGCTACAAGCAAAGGAATGCCAAGGCTTGCTGGCTAGGAAAAGGCAAGGAAGAATTCTTTCCTAGAGCCATCAGAGAGATCGTGATACTGCTGACGCCTTAATTTTGGATTTCAGAACTGTGAGAGAATAAATTCCTGTTGTTTATAGTCAACAGGTTTGTGTTAATTTGTTATAGAAGCCTTGTGAATCTAATACAGTTACTAATAGACTTTTCCAAACTCTTTAGCGTGGCATCCAGTGATCTGACCTCTTGTGTTCTGGCCAGATTCTGCTTCTATGTTCAGACCTTTCGTCCATCACTCATGCTGTTTACTCAGCCCAGTAGGTCTGCCCTCCCCCACTGCCCCACTGATACTCTTACTTCAAGACTTGAATCAACTCTGCATATTCCTATCAGAATTATTTGCTCACCTCTCTGTTTTCTATACAGAGTATGTTGCTTTTACCTCTAACATATATTTTGTGTCTTTGTGCTTTGCTTACATGCCTATCTCTTTTACCAGACTTAAGTTTCTTTAAATCGGGGTCTGTGCCTTTTTGGTCTCATATATATGGGGTTTCTGTGTTATGCTGATGTGGATTGATTGGGTCAATAATGAACACAGTGCTTATTGGAGTTTATAACATGTTTGTTATGTGCATGAATGAGAGTGAACGAATGAATGAACCTGGGGAACACGCAGCACTCTCAGCTTATGGTTTGCAGGCAGACCTCCCTAATCCTTCTATCAATCAATGACTGTGAATCTAGAAAGCCCACTGTCAGAGATTCATTATTTGGGGTTATCAAGATTTTCATGGTCTCTTGAGAAACCACAGCTCAGAAAAGAATAAGCCATTAAATCCAGAACATTTTCCTGAGAATGTGTTTATCAAATCAAAGACAAAGAGAAAATGAAAGAACTGGGCTACAAGGAAGAAAAGAAGGTGGAAGGATGATATAGTTTTTTATTTAGGGATGAACTTTGTAAGGTTTAGACGCCTGAAGAGCCAGGAAAGAGGCTCCAATCACATTTTTTTCCTTAAATCACATTTTTATATGAGGGCAGATGAGGATGCTTAGTCATTGCACAGTTGCTGCTATTAGACAAGTAACCCCTTTATGGAATATGGATGTCCTATTTCTGGAGGAGTAGGGCAATGCAAAAAGACAGCAGTGAAGGAGAGTCCTCTGGTGCCCAGGTTTAGTCCACTCCTTCCTTCTGTATATTAGTGGATGGCTCCCTCTGTATTCCACTCCTCCAAGGAAGCTGATACAGTAGCTTCCAAGTCATTATTTTTGCAAGTCTTGTTTATCCTAATTTCACCTCCTGTTTGGTGGGGAAGCAGCTCTCAGGCCAGGTACTACAATTCTTTATGTTTGCTGAGGCAGAGAGAGCTTTGATGAGCTGAGCTGTTCCTGCTCTGTGGCTAAGAGAGGCTGTGGGGCTCTGTTCTCCACGGGGGTAAGCAACAGAGCAGAAGGCTTTCTGTTGAGGCTCTTGGACTAAAAAAGCAGAGGTTTGTCTGTCCTCATCATTATGCTTGGAACCCTTAAGGCAGTGTTTGGAATGCATGCTCCCCACTTATGTCTACCAATATATTCCCTGGGGCATGACTCAAAATTATTCACATGCTAGTGTTCAGGCCTAGGCCAAAATGTTTGAAAATTATTTATGTTCCAATTACACTTCATTACGTTTTTTTTAACATCTTTATTGGAGTATAGTTGCTTTACAATGTTGCGTTAGTTTCTGCTGTATAAGAAAGTGAATCAGCTATATGTATACTTATGTCCCCGTATCTCCTCCCTCTTGCGTCTCCCTCCCACCCTCCCTATCCCACCTCTCTAGGTGGTCACAAAGCACTGAGATGATCTCCCTGTGCTATGCGGCTGCTTCCCACTAGCTATCTATTTTACATTTGGTAGTGTATATATGTCAATGCTCTCTCATTTCCTCCCAGCTTACCTTTCCCCCTCCCCGTGTCCTCATTACTTTTAAACTAAAGATCTCATTTCACTCCAGTGACGAGCCCAATACAATTTGGCTAATTTCAAAGCAGCCACAGAGAACCTGCATTTGGGGGCCATATTTCAATAAAGATAGGGCATACCATTTAGACCTTCCCCAGTTTGTGAGATAAAGTGCTTCAGTAAAGCTCAGAGATCAAATCTGGAGTTGCTATTAAAAAATAAATAAATAATATTTATTTAAAAAATTCTGTGAGCTTTTCTTAATCAGTTTCTGGCAATATCCATGCAGTAGTTCATTTTTTTGTTGTTTTTTTTCGTTAAAGTTTTTTCAAGCAGCTTTTACTCCTTTCCTCCAATTCTGTGATTAAATCCGAATGATGTTGCAATAGGTCTTTACTCCCACAATTTCAAAACTATCACTCTGACTACTGTGATTTTGTTAGGGCCTCTAGCACCAGTCAAAATAAATTGTTTCAAATGAGAGAGGTATTGTCAGTGGCTCAAAAATAAGCTCTAGGAATTAGATCTCTTCTCCCTCATTTCAGGTTGAAATATCACTTTTAGCCAAAGCATTCCCTAAGGAAAAGGATGCAATATGTCCTTGAGGTCCTCGCTGCCAGGTTTTTAGTCAGAGAACTGAGGTTTCACTGAGGGCTGTAGGGTCCTGGTTCAGAAGATCCAGCTGAGAGACTTTTTCCCCTCACATTCTCACAGGATGTTATCTCTGGCTTCTCATCTTGGTTGGGGATTTTTTTAGCTTTTCTTTTTTTTTTTTTTTTAACATCTTTATTGGAGTATAATTGCTTTACAATGGTGTGTTAGTTTCTGCTTTATAACAAAGTGAATCAGTTATACATATACATATGTTCCCATATCTCTTCCCTCTTGCATCTCTCTCGCTCCCACACTCCCTATCCCACCCCTCCAGGCAGTCACGAAGCACCTAGCTGATCTCCCTGTGCTATGCGGCTGCTTCCCACTAGCTATCTACCTTACGTTTGGTACTGTATATATGTCCATGCTTCTCTCTCGCTTTGTCACAGCTTACCCTTATTTGTCTTTTTCTGACTTACTTCACTCTGTATGACAGACTCTAGGTCTATCCACCTCATTACAAATAGCTCAATTTCGTTTCTTTTTATGGCTGAGTAATATTCCATTGTATATATGTGCCACATCTTCTTTATCCATTCATCCGATGATGGACACTTAGGTTGTTTCCATCTCTGGGCTATTGTAAATAGAGCTTCAATGAATATTTTGGTACATGACTCTTTTTGAATTATGGTTTTCTCAGGGTATATGCTCAGTAGTGGGATTGCTGGGTCATATGGTAGTTCTATTTGTAGTTTCTTAAGGAACCTCCATACTGTTCTACACAGTGGCTGTATCAATTTACATTCCCACCAGCAGTGCAAGAGGGTTCCTTTTTCTCCACACCCCCTCCAGCACTTACTGTTTCTAGATTTTTTGTTGATGGCCATTCTGACTGGTGTGAGATGATATCTCATTGTAGTTTTGATTTGCATTTCTCTAATGATTAATGATGTTGAGCATTCTTTCATGTGTTTGTTGGCAGTTTGTATATCTTCTTTGGAGAAATGTCTATTTAGGTCTTCTGCCCATTTTTGGATTGGGTTGTTTGGATTTTTGTTATTGAGCTGCATGAGCTGCTTATAAATTTTGGAGATTAATCCTTTGTCAGTTGCTTCATTTGCAAATATTTTCTGCCATTCTGAGGGTTGTCTCTTGGCCTTGTTTATGGTTTCCTTTGCTGTACAAAAGCTTTGAAGTTTCCTTAGGTCCCATTTGTTTATTTTTGTTTTTATTTCCATTTCTCTAGGAGGTGGGTCAAAAAGGATCTTGCTGTGATTTATGTCATAGTGTGTTCTGCCTATGCTTTCCTCTAAGAGTTTGATAGTTTCTGGCCTTACATTTAGGTCTTTAATCCATTTTGAGCTTATTTTTGTGTATGGTATTAGGGAGTGATCTAATCTCATACTTTTACATGTACCTGTCCAGTTTTCCCAGCACCACTTATTGATGAGGCTGTCCTTTCTCCACTGTACATCCCTGCCTTCTTTATCAAAGATAAGGTGACCATATGTGCATGGGTTTATCTCTGGGCTTTCTATCCTGTTCCATTGATCTATCTTTCTGTTTTTGTGCCAGTACCATACTGTCTTGATTACTGTAGCTTTGTAGTATAGTCTGAAGTCAGGGAGCCTGATTCCTCCAGCTCCGTTTTTCATTCCTAAGATTGCTTTTGCTATTCGGGGTCTTTTGTGTTTCCATACAAATTGTGAAATTTTTTGTTCTAGTTCTGTGAAAAATGCCAGTGGTAGTGTGATAGGGATTGCATTGAATCTGTAGATTGCTTTGGGTAGTAGAGTCATTTTCACAATGTTGATTCTTCCAATCCAAGAACATGGTATATCTCCCCATCTATTTGTATCATCTTTAATTTCTTTCATCAGTATCTTATAATTTTCTGCATACAGGTCTTTTGTCTCCTTAGGTAGGTTTATTCCTAGATATTTTATTCTTTTTGTTGCCATGGTAAATGGGAGTGTTTTCTTGATTTCACTTTCAGATTTTTCATCATTAGTGTATAGGAATGCCAGAGGTTTCTGTGCATTAATTTTGTATCCTGCTACTTTACCAAATTCATTGATTAGCTCTAGTAGTTTTCTGGTAGCATCTTTAGGATTCTCTATGTATACTATCATGTCATCTGCAAACAGTGACAGCTTTACTTCTTCTTTTCTGATTTGGATTCCTTTTATTTCCTTTTCTCCTCTGATTGCTGTGACTAAAACTTCCAAAACTATGTTGAATAAGAGTGGTGAGAGTGGGCAGCCTTGTCTTGTTCATGATCTTAGTGGAAATGCTTTCAGTTTTTCACCATTGAGGACGATGTTGGCTGTGGGTTTGTCATATATGGCCTTTATTATGTTGAGGAAAGTTCCCTCTATGCCTACTTTCTGCAGGGTTTTTATCATAAATGGGTGTTGAATTTTGTCGAAAGCTTTCTCTGCATCTATTGAGATGATCATATGGTTTTTCTCCTTCAATTTGTTAATATGGTGTATCACGTTGCTTGATTTACATATATTGAAGAATCCTTGCATTCCTGGAATAAACCCCACTTGATCATGGTGTATGATCCGTTTAATGTGCTGTTGGATTCTGTTTGCTAGTGTTTTGTTGAGGATTTTTGCATCTATGTTCATCAGTGATATTGGCCTGTAGTTTTCTTTCTTTGTGACATCATTGTCTGGTTTTGGTATCAGGGTGATGGTGGCCTTGTAGAATGAGTTTGGGAGTCTTCCTCCCTCTGCTATATTTTGGAAGAGTTTGAGAAGGATAGGTGTTAGCTCTTCTCTAAATGTTTGATAGAATTGGCCTGTGAAGCCATCTGGTCCTGGGCTTTTGTTTGTTGGAAGATTTTTAATCACAGTTTCAATTTCAGTGCTTGTGATTGGTCTGCTCATATTTTCTATTTCTTCCTGATTCAGTCTTGGCATGTTGTGCATTTCTAAGAATTTTCCATTTCTTCCAGGTTGTCCATTTTATTGGCATAGAGTTGCTTGTAGTAATCTCTCATGATCTTTTTTTCTACAGTGTCACTTGTTACTTCTCCTTTTTCATTTCTAATTCTATTGATTTGAGTCTTCTCCCTTTTTTTCCTTGATGAGTCTGGCTAATGGTTTATCAATTTTGTTTATCTTCTCAAAGAACCAGCTTTTAGTTTTATTGATCTTTGCTATCATTTCCTTCATTTCTTTTTCATTTATTTCTGATTTGATTTTTATGATTTCTTTCCTTCTGCTAACTTTGGAGTTATTTTGTTCTTCTTTCTCTAATTGCTTTAGGTGCAAGGTTAGGTTGTTTATTCGAGATGTTTCCTGTTTCATAAGGTAGGATTTTATTGCTATAAACTTCCCTATTAAAACTGCTTTTGCTGCATCCCATAGATTTTGGGTCGTCATGTCTCCATTGTCATTTGTTTCTAGGTATTTTTTTATTTCCTCTTTGATTTCTTCAGTGATCACTTCGTTATTAAGTAGTGTATTGTTTAGCCTCCATGTGTTTGTATTTTTTACAGATCTTTTCCTGTAATTGATATGTAGTCTCATAGTGCTGTGGTGGGAAAAGATACTTGATACAATTTCAATTTTCTTAAATTTACCAAGGCTTGATTTGTGACCCAAGATATGATCTATCCTGGAGAATGTTCCATGAGCACTTGAGAAAAATGTGTATTCTGTTGTTTTTGGATGGATTGTCCTATAAATATCAATTAAGCCCATCTTGTTTAATGTATCATTTAAAGCTTGTGTCTCCTTATTTATTTTCATTTTGGATGATCTGTCCATTGGTGAAAGTGGGGTGTTAAAGTCCCCTACTATGAATGTGTTACTGTCGATTTCCCCTTTTATGGTTGTTAGTATTTGCCTTATGTATTGAGGTGCTCCTATGTTCGGTGCATAAATATTTACAATTGTTATATCTTCTTCTTGGAGTGATCCCTTGATCATTATGTAGTGTCCTTCTTTGTCTCTTCTAATAGTCTTTAGTTTAAAGTCTATTTTGTCTGATATGAGAATTGCTACTCCAGCTTTCTTTTGGTTTCCATTTGCATGAAATATCTTTTTCCATCCACTCACTTTCAGTCTGTAAGTGTCTCTAGGTCTGAAGTGGGTCTCTTGTAGACAGCAAATATATGAGTGTTGTTTTCGTATCCATTTAGCCAATTTGTGTCTTTTGGTGGGAGTATTTAGTCCATTTACATTTAAGGTAATTATTGGTATGTATGTTCCTATTTCCATTTTCTTCATTGTTTTGGGTTTGTTATTGTAGGTCTTTTACTTCTCTTGTGTTTCTCGCCTAGAGAAGTTCCTTTAGCCGTTGTTGTAAAGCTGGTTTGGTGGTGCTGAACTCTCTCAGCTTTTGCTTGTCTGTAAAGGTTTTAATTTCTCCATCAAATCTGAATGAGATCCTTGCTGGGTAGAGTAATCTTGGTTGCAGGTTTTTCTCCTTCATCACTTTAAATATGTCCTGCCACTCCCTTCTGACTTGTAGAGTTTCTGCTGAGAGATCAGCTGTTAACCTTATGGGGATTCCCTTGTGTGTTATTTGTTGTTTTTCCCTTGCTGCTTTTAATATCTTTTCTTTGTACTTAATTTTTGACAGTTTGATTAATATGTGTCTTGGCGTGTTTCTCCTTGGATTTACCATGTATGGGACTCTCTGTTCTTCCTGGACTTGATTAACTATTTCCTTTCCCATATTAGGGAAGTTTTCAACTATAATCTCTTCAAATATTTTCTCAGTCCCTTTCTTTTTCTCTTCTTCTTCTGGAACCCCTATAATTCGAATATTGGTGCATTTGATGTTGTCCCAGAAGTCTCTGAGACTGTCCTCAGTTCTGTTCACTCTTTTTTCTTTATTCTGCTCTGCAGTAGTTATTTCCACTATTTTATCTTCCAGGTCACTTATCTGTTCTTCTGCCTCAGTTATTCTGCTATTGATCCCATCTAGAGTATTTTTAATTTCATTTATTGTGTTGTTCATTGTTGTTTGTTTCATCTTTAGTTCTTCTAGGTCCTTGTTAAATGTTTCTTGCATTTTGTCTATTCTATTTCCAAGATTTTGGATCATCTTTACTATCATTATTCCGAATTCTTTTTCAGGTAGACTGCCTATTTCCTCTTCATTTGTTAGGTCTGGTGGGTTTTTATCTTGCTCCTTCATCTGCTGTGTGTTTTTCTGTCTTCTCATTTTGCTTATCTTACTGTGTTTGGGGTCTCCTTTTTGCAGGCTGCAGGTTCATAGTTCCTGTTGTTTTTGGTGTCTGTCCCCAGTGGCTAAGGTTGTTTCATTGGGTTGTGTAGGCTTCCTGGTGGAGGGGACTAGTGCCTGTGTTCTGGTGGATGAGGCTGGATCTTGTCTTTCTGGTGGGCAGGTCCACGTCTGGTGGTGTGTTTTGGGGTGTCTGTGGACTTATTATGATTTTAGGCAGCCTCTCTGCTAATGGGTGGTGTTGTGTTCCTGTCTTGCTAGTTGTTTGGCATAGGATGTCCAGCACTGTAGCTTGCTGGTCGTTGAGTGAAGCTGGGTGCTGGTGTTGAGATGGAGATCTCTGGGACATTTTTGCCGTTTGATATTGTGTGGAGTTGGGAGGTCTCTTGTGGACCAGTGTCCTGAAGTTGGCTCTCCCTCCTCAGAGGCACAGCACTGACTCCTGGCTGCTGCACCAAGAGCCCTTCATCCACATGGCTCAGAATAAAAGGGAGAAAAAGTAGAAAGAAAGAATCAGTAGAAGTAGAAAGAGAGAAAGAAAGAAAGAAAGGAGGGAGGGAGGGAGGAAGGAAGGAAGGAGGGAAGGAAGAAAAAAAGAAAGGAGATAAAGTAAAATAAAATAAAGTAAGATAAAATATAATAAAGTTATTAAAATAAAATATAATTATTAAGAGAAAAAGAAAAAAAATTAAAAAAACAAACAACAATAAAAAAACGGACAGATAGAACCCTAGGACAAATGGTGGAATCAAAGCTATACAGACAAAATCTCACACAGAAGCATACACATACACAGTCACAAAAAGAGGAAAAGGGGAAAAAACATAAATCTTGCTCTCAAAGTCCACCTCCTTAATTTGAGATGATTCGTTGTCTATTCATATATTCCACAGATGCAGGGTACATCAAGTTGATTGTGGAGATTTAATCTGCTGCTTCTTAGGCTGCTGGGAGAGATTTCCCTCTCTCTTCTTTGTTCTCACAGCTCCCAGGGGCTCAGCTTTGGATTTGGCCCCGCCTCTGCGTGTAGGTCGCCGGAGGGCGTCTGTTCTTCGCTCAGACAGGACGGGGTTAAAGGAGCCGCTGATTCGTGGACTCTGGCTCACTCAGGCCCGGGGTGGGAGGGTCACGGAGTGCGGGGCGGGCCTGCGGCAGCAGAGGCCGCCATGACGTTGCACCAGCCTGAGGCGCGCCGTGCGTTTTTCCGGGGAAGTTGTCCCTGGATCCCGGGACCCTGGCAGTGGCGGGCTGCACAGGGTCTCCGGAAGGGCGGTGGGAATAGTGACCTGTGATCACACACAGGCTTCCTGGTGGCGGCAGCAGCAGCCTTAGCGTCTCATGCACGTCTCTGGGGTCCGTGCTTTTAGCCGCGGCTCGCGCCCGTCTCTGGAGCTCCTTTAAGCAGCGGTCTTAAGCCCTTCTCCTCGCGCACCAGGAAACAGGTAAGAAAAAGTCTTTTGCTTCTTCGGCAGGTCCAGACTTTTCCCCGGACTCCCTCCCGGCTAGCCGTGGCGCATTAACCCCCTGCAGGCTGTGTTCACGCCGCCAACCCCAGTCCTCTCCCGAAGCCCGAGCCTCAACTCCCAGCCCCCAGCTCCCAGCCCCGCCCGCCCCGGCGGGTGAGCAGATAAGCCTCTCAGGCTGGTGAGTGCCGGTAGGCACCGATCCTCTGTGCGGGAATCTCGCCGCTTTGCCCTCCGCACCCCTGTCGCTGTGCTCTTCTCCAAGGCTGGGAAGCTTTCCCCCTCCGCCACCCGCAGTCTCCGCCCGCGAAGGGGCTTCCTAGTGTGTGGAAACTTTTCCTCCTTCACAGCTCCCCCCACTGGTGCCGGTCCCGTCCCTATCATTTTGTCTGTTTATTCTTTTTTCTTTTGCCCTACCCAGGTACGTGGGGGGGTTTCTTGCCTTTTGGGAGGTCTGAAGTCTTCTGCCAGCGTTCAGTAGGTGTTCTGTAGGAGCTGTTTCACGTGTAGATGTATTTCTGGTGTATCTGTGGGGAGGAAGGTGATCTCCGCGTCTTACTCTTCCGCCATCTTCCCGGAAGCCCCTTAGCTTTTTTCATAAGTGTTTCTTTGTTTTAACTTTCTGTAGGCCAATGGAAACTTGGTGTTGATTTTAATTTATATGGTATGGTGGTGTGGGTGCTTCCACTGGACTAGTTCTTTAAAGAGTCATGTATCAATAAAAGATTAGAACATTAGCAAACATTTGATTCACCTGTGAAGCTACCCCGGTTTGCCAGGTCCAGGATGTGGACTTCAGGCATCAGCTCCCATGTCTGCCACTAAGTGACTATGTCCCTGAGTATGACCTTGGAGAAGACCTTCGTTCCTTAGAGCTTTGTTTGACTATTTTGTAAACTGCAGAGTATGGACCAAAGGTGTTTTCCCTAATTGCCCTGCGGAATACTGATCTTTGACATAGTAATAAGTGTTCTGCACAACAGACAAAAACTAAAATAAAACAAAGTAAAAACCTCTGTGGTAAAATAGGTGTGAGAAATGCTTCCAATATATTTTTCTCTTGAAGATTTGTATTTTCTATTAGCATCTTAAAGCCTTTAACATTTCGGTAGTAAACAAACCTGTAAAATCTGTGTTTTTCAAACTTAACTGATCATTGTATCAGGATAGACTAGGTTTTGCTGAGAGAAAAATACACCCAAATCTCATAGGCTTAAAATAAAGTTTCTCTGTCTCTGTCTGTCTGTCTGTGTCTGTTTCTCTCTGTCTCTCCCTCTTTCTCTTCTATCTCTCTCTCTCATTACATTTCCAATATAGATTAATGGCAGTGGAGAGGGGCTTTTTTCTTCATAGTCACTCAGGGATACAGCTGATGGGGTAGACATCATCATGAAAATTGCAGGCATTTTGCCTGAAAGCAAGTTTAGGAGGGTCTCAAACCAGCCATTGAATGTTACAGCCCAAATATGATGCATATAATTTCTACTCACAATTCACTGGCCTGAACTAGTCATATGACCCTAGATGACTACAAGGGAGATAGTACCCAGAGGAGAGAACTGGATGGTGGTGAGCAGAACTAATGACCACTATGACTCTGGAACCCTTTCTTATTGTAAAAGCTATAACTAACTTGTAGAATTACATTCTGGAAAATTCTGTTCTGGATGAATTTTCTAAGAGCCCTTTCAATTCTGAAGGTTTATAATTCTATGATCTAGTCTCAGAAAACTTTTCCCCTTTCTAATTAGGATGTGTGACTCTCTGGAAGAAAATACCTTTTAATTATTTTCTTTGTTTATTGTGGTAAAATTTATATAACGTAAAACACATTTTTTATAAGCTGAAATATTAAGGGATGAACCTTCTAATTGGCTGTAGGATTTTTTAGGATAGCTGGTTAATATCAAAGCATATCTGCACACCAATCACTGAACAGAAAGAAACCAGTTATATTTTTTAGTCCAATTTCATAACCTTGACTTAAGAGAGAAAATGAGGTTTGCCTGTGACCAAATCCTGTTGAAAACTAGAATCTAGACAGTCATCTCTGAGGGAGGGAGCCAGTTCAGAGCAAATTTTTGAGTCTTTTGCTTGGGGAGTCCTTTTCTATTCCCTTCTTGCTGCCAGTTAAGATTCCAAAGATGAGAAAGGGAAGAATTCGCCTTCCAGAAGCAGAATATGCATATGTAAAAGGATATATACATATATATTTTAAAAATTAATCTAATATATTAATATATATTTTAATTAATCTAAACTCACCTCCCAGATATTAGGTAATGTCCCCACTATCCCTCATCCACCTATGTCTCCTGATTTTCCTATTGCCATAAAATCCCTTTGTCTTCTAAAGAAATCATAAGACTGCAGTCATGTAGAAATAAGAGGCTTGCCTTTAGTATGGTGTAGTTTTTTTTCTAGTGTGAGGGATACAATTTATAATATTTGGGTGAGCTGCTGACGTGTCTCCAATAAGAGAGGTTCAGTCTATCTACAGTTCATTCTGACCAACTGCCTGGTAGGGACCTCAGTGGCCAGGGTGATATTTAATTTGTCACTGAACAGCCTGGGGCGATGATAAATTCGTAACCTTCTACCTCCCTTCCCTCAATACACATGCGATTTGTTGATGTGTTTATATACCATTCTGGGAATGGAGGCATATTTATAAACATTTTGTAATGCAAAATGGAGTTAAGTACAAAACTATGCACCGTCATGGTTTGTGAATTGCTAATAGGCCAAAAGTCTGGCTTAAATATACATCACATCCTGAGGCATTAATCAGTTCCTAGAGCTGAGAGAACACAAGGCTTGTCCTTCAGGGACACACAATGCCCATTTTGAAAAAAGGAATTATAATAAGGAGCACATAGGCATTCTAGACCTTGAAGCTCTTAGCAGTAGCACACCTTTTGTTTCATTTTTGAATGAAAAGCATTTACAAGATGATACATGTGGTAGATTCAGCCTGACTTTTTAAAAAAGGATAAATATAGTGGCCTTGCCTCTATAGGAAATATCCAATTGTTTGGCGACTTATTGATTTCCAAATATTTGGCCCTCGGACTACATAAAGAAAAATGCCTCTTGTGTGTAAAATCTGTTTGAGGCTGAGCCCATCATGAAAAATGAATGGATTTATGAGTGGGAAAAAACAAATCTTTTTCTTTTCTCTTTTTGCTTTGCTGTCACATACTGCTAAAACACTGATGGTTTCTTTCCCTTTGCTTATGCTTCCAAGGTACAAGATCCTTTTATTTTTCTGTTAAAATATATTTGAAGCCCTTGGAGATGCCATACCCACAATCACAGTATCTTCAAAGTGCTTTTACATATATCCTTTAGTGATCTGGCCAGCATCATACGAAACACCCTAGGCAACCTGGCATCTTCTGCATTTTGAAGATGTGATAATTGAGGTTTAGCTTAAATGACTGGTCAAGAATATTTAGCTAGAAAATAGTTGAATTGGGACTGAAAACCAGATTTTCAGATATAAAACTAAGGCTTTCCCTGATTGTGATAATTGTTCATAAAATTAGTTCCCTGGTAGGTAAATACAAAGGTATTATTTGTTTATTAAGTAATTCCTTAGGTTTTCGGAAGGTAATAAACTCCCTAATAAAAATACATTGCAAAAAAATGAAACTACATCACTAAAACAAAACAAACAAGATGTTATAGAGCATGTACCATATCATACCTAGAGAGTTTAAGAACTTTCAAATTGACCTTTTGTGTCTCTGTTTCCAGATTCGTTCTGGCCAGATGGGGCATGACCTGGGGTTGGAACAGAATTTCTCTATGAAAACACTCTGATAGGGGAACACTTCTCTCCAGCTCTAGATGTTTCCTTCCGTGTGACAGGAGCTCAGCAAGCATGTGTCCTCTAGTCTGCCTCTTCCTTACTCTGACCCAGGGGAGGAAGAGTGACTTACCTGATTAATACACTTGAGAGGAATGACGAGGACATAAGTGTACTTAGCTCAGCCACTTCCTTCTATTTTTGGACAGTCTTTCTGCTGTGCTCTTTCAGGAGTGGGATCTGCCCCTTGAGGGACAGAGTGGGAGGCTATCCCCAATTCTGTGTGGCTGTGACTGGCGTGACGTCTGCCTAATTCTCTGGTACACACATTAGCCACCCCGGCTCAACATTTATCTGTCAAAATGTGATACTTGGACATCCCTGTGACACCCCTGCCCTTATTTTTTTATTTGTTCAGATCCTGGGTTGATTAGAGAGGTACCATTTCTAAGCACATTTAATGATCTCAGTAGCCATGACCCCTGAATTTTTTATATCTTTTAAACTACATATTCCTTTTTAACTTTGGAGTGTTTGCTGGAAATATGAATTCCTAAAGCCTGAAATATAGTTAATAATAAAAATATTAATAATTGCAGCTGACATAGTCTGATACCATGCTAAATACTTTGCTTGCTTTATCTCATTTAATCCTCATTATAATAGTTTTGATGAACATACATGTTGTTTTCAGCCGTCAAATGAGATTTGGGTTCAGTATCCTTGAATGAGAATACCCCCTTTTATTGACATAGCAGCATAAAAACTGTACTGTCTAAAGCAGCAAAGGATGATTGGAGAGGGGAAAGGATTCTGTGCTGTGAGTCCAAGATTTTGCTTTAGAAATGAAAAAGTTACTCACTAAGCTTGAGAGGCTCTGGATGTCAGCCCTCAGCTCTTCGCCCACTTGGGGACAGGCAGCAGGAGCCGGGCAGTACACGGTCCTTTTCCCATCCTTGCTCTGGACAGTGGAGAGTCCTGGAAGGCTTTTGCATGAAACCGTGAGACCATTATTCTCCCTGCCACAGCAGAGCCCTTTGCCCACACCATTCTTTGCCCTCTTTAATGTTCAGACCCACATTTCCTCCTTTATTCATTCTTTCCTTTCTTCATTCATTTGTTCATT
Organism: Pseudorca crassidens; assembly: GCF_039906515.1. Lineage (NCBI taxonomy): Eukaryota > Metazoa > Chordata > Mammalia > Artiodactyla > Delphinidae > Pseudorca > Pseudorca crassidens. Next base: position 34,223,643 of record NC_090304.1, on the reverse strand, counting down.
TTCCTCCCTTCCTCCCTCCCTCCCTCCCTCCCTTCCTCCCTTCCTCCCCTTCTCATCTATTATTTATTAACATCTTGATGACATCTTTTCCTTGCCTGTTACTGAAGCCGTGATCCGGATCACTGCCTCTTGCCCCTTCTGCTTGGATTTGCTCAACAACTGCAATTTTATCCCTTAGGAAATTAAACTCAAGCTGTGGTTGGCAGAAAAGCGGCTCTTAAATGACAGTGTAAGTTATTTCTCAATGGGCTCTCGCCCCATTCCACTGTTCACATTTATGAGATAATTGGAAATAAATCTGAGACTATGAGAAAATAGAGGGGGTGAAAAAGGTACTAAGATAATTTCACACCAGACTCTGTAGACTCTTAGACTCAGAACTTTTAATCGTCCTGGCTGAATAAACTGAGTAAATGGCCAAATGACTTAAATATTTTTATATTTTAAAAATTATTCTTCTGGGATTGATGTTGTTTGAGAAGGAACTACAACCCATAGAGCAAAGCATTATAGAATTATATTTTCCTGTCTCAGTGAATTCTACTTCATAAGCAGTAAATTTTTTTTTTTTTTTTTTGCGGTACGCGGGCCTCTCACTGTTGTGGCCTCTCCCGTTGCGGAGCACAGGCTCCGGATGCGCAGGCTCAGTGGCCATGGCTCACGGACCCAGCCGCTCCGCGGCATGTGGGATCTCCCCGGACCGGGGCACGAACCCGTGTCCGCTGCATCGGCAGGCGGACTCTCAACCACTGCGCCACCAGGGAAGCCCAGTAAATTCTTAATTATTTGAAATTGTCAGAGATTGATATATTCTGCTTAATCCAAGATGCTTTTTACCAAGGCATTGTCAAATATTCTACATATAGATTTTCAATTTAAAATAAAATGATTAAGACTTTTACTAAAGGGAATTCATCTTTCTTTTTTTCATAATTCAAAATGTTTTGGTTCTAAATTCACACTGACTGGCTTGGAATCCCAGCACTACCACATCTCTAAGTGAGTATCTTAAACTTTCCAAGCCTCTGTGAAATGGAAGATATAATAACGCCTAATCTCATAGAATTGTGGTGCAAACTCCGTAGGAATAATTTACATTGCATACTTAGAATAGTTTCTAGCATACTAAGCCTGATGGGTTTAAAATATGTCCACACATTTTTTGATTTCCTCTTTTCAAGAGGTAGATGTCAATTCCCATCCCTTGGATAGCAGGCTGGACTTAGTGACCTACTTCCAATGAATAGATTGTAGAGGAAGTGATGTGCCACTTCCCTGGTGCTTGGCACTCTGTTTTAGTTGTTCAGTTGTATCACTGGCTCTGGAAGAAGCCAACTGCCATGTTGCTAGGATGCATAAACTGCCAAATGGAGAAGTGTGTGTGGTGAGGAACTAAGGCTTTCAGTAAAAAGCAAACAAGAAACTGAATTCTTCTCCCAACAACCAACGGAGGGACCTTATAAGCTAATCCTCCAGTCTTTAGATGACTGAACTGGTCATCATCTTGACCACAGCCTCATGAGAGACCCTGAGCCAGAACTACCCAGCTCACTGCTTCTGGACTCTTGACCCTCAAACAAATACACACTACTATATAGAAAATAGATACTAATAAGGACCTACTGTATAGCACAGGGAACTCTTCTCAATACTCTGTAATGACCTATATGGTCATTATGGGAAAAAAATGTAAAAAAGAGTGGATAATATGTATATGTATAACTGATATACTTTGCTGTAGAGCAGAAACTAACACAACATTGTAAATCAACTATACTAAAATTTTTTTTAAATGTGTGAGATAATAAATATTTGTTTCATTCAATGTTGGGGTAATTTGTTATATAGCAGTAATTCATATAATAAGTGCTCAAGAAATGTTAGCTGTTGTTATATTTATTCACCCTCAGTGGTTATGGAAGTCCCTTTGAGGCACCTGAGCACATCCATCTCTTAGCTGGAGTCCCATAAGACTCTCCAGTTACCAACAGCAGGACAAAGCATTTCATGTTACAGCTTTAACCTGGTTTGAGGTGGTTTGTAAATTCAGAACCAGCTATGAGTTAAATTCTCTCACTTTATAAAAAGCAGCTTGATAACTTTATTTTCTGGAACAGGATGATAATTTTAAAGAAAGTGACTGAAGATACTACTGTTCAAACTCACTGATGTCTAAATTAGGGTCGTGACCATGTGTGTACTTGCTATATATAAGTACCTTTCACATATTGTAGGTCTATTTATTCCTCAAGAGCAGGTGAGGACACCAAAGCTCAAAGAGTGTAAATGATTTCCTAAAATGGCTCAGGAATGAGACTGTAGAACGTGAATTTGAAACTGACTGCATCTGACTTCAAACCCAGTGTTTTTGTTACCTGATGTCCTTGAGAAAGGACATGGGATCAGAGCCTATGTTCAGACTGCAGCAGGCAATTCTCTTTTACGTAGACTGTTCTGCTGATGAAGTGGGGAACCTAGGCTTGTTCCCTGTGGAGGCCAATGGTCCTGCATGCGGGTGCATGTGTGCATACACACACACACCTATGCACACAAATATTAAATCACAGCTAGAAACAATATGCCTGATCCCAGTGAGATTCCATCCAAAGATCTGTGGAAGGTTCTGGGTGAGGAATGGGAGAGGCCAGATGAGTCTGTGGATGACCCGGCACAGCCTATCACGATGGTTGGATGGTTAGGAAATCTAATTCCACAACCTGCCTTGCTGAGAATGAGTCAGTTTTTCCTTCTTTTCCCTAACATTTCACAGATTTACCTGAAGTGATCAAGGTTGTCATAGGGAATGGAAAAGCATAAAGAATAATGGAAAGAATCCAAGAAAAGTATTCTGGTATCCATTAAATGTGGAGATTTAATGTCATTTCACCATATTCTCCATGAAATAACATTTTCCAAAAAATATTTTTTCAGTGAATAAGGAGGCAATCCTGTAAGCTAAACTTATATCTCTGTTTGGGGGAGAAGAAAGGGGCTCTAAACCAGTTGTTTTTCAATATCACAGACATTTTTAAGTTCTTTCTATTTACTCAGGAATTTGAACGATTCTTTTCCTTCTCTAACAAATGACCTGACAACTCAAATTTCTGGATTTTTTTTCCTAAAAAGCAGCCATCTTAGCCACCAGTCACTTAAACAAAAAGAATTATATTATTTCTGGGCAAGTTGACACTTGTTATAACAAAGATGATAGTAAAGTTCCAACTGCTGCACATTCATTGGAGGTCTGGTATCTAACCTTTGGCATGTGACCAAAAGAGGGAACTCAGAGGCTAGTGATCACATGGTGATGTGATTTAGAAATGCAGGCTAATAACCTTATTTGGGTCACTTTCACAGTCCTGAAGGAATAGAAGGCTACCACTCAAATGGCTCTTAGCTCCTCCTTGGTCAGTCTGACCATAAGGTAGCTTGTTTTACCAATAGCTAACAGTCGAAGAGGATGACAGAGTCAGCTATTGCCTGGATCTCAAGCATCAGGAACATCCCGGGGTTGATTCCAGATAACTCAACCTTATTGGGTATCACCAAAAAGAACAGTTGGTAACAGAGAGTTCAAAGTACATGTATTATCCAAGGAACAAGGAATTTAGGAGAACTGAACATTTCCATTCTTATTTTTTGGCTGAGAGCCCCAGAGGCAGAATTTGGGGTTTGGAAACAGAATCTGGCATTCCTTGCTGTGTGACCTGAAATAAGCCACTTCATCTCTCTAAGGCTTAATACCCTTGTCTGAGAATAAGGGTGATATAAATACCAACCCCAGAGGATGTCATGAGGATTTAACAACACTATATATAAAATGATTAAAATAAAACCTAGTACTCGTTAATCACTCAATACATGCAAGCCGTTAATAATAATAACACAACTGTAATATCAACAACTAGTGCCATTTTCCATAAAAAGCCCTTTTCAGGCTTTTCAGAAGGAGGGCAGGGTGAATATGCCATTCTTTGAATTTAGAATGACAAATGCCAAGTTTGCAAGTGTGTGTGTATGTGTGTGTGAGTTTGTGTGTGTGGTGAGGGATTGGGGAAGTGCTTGTGTACATTCGAAATACATCTGACTACTACTATCCAGTCGCCTACCCCTGATGATTTAAGAGGATTTGCAGAAAGGCTCTGCTGGCCCTTTACAATTGGCCGAGGCTGCCACATGTATCTGCATATGCACTGCATAACTCCAGGGAGCATGAATTCACACAGACCATGATGAGAATATGGCGTCCCTGGTTGATACAGGGTCTAGAATGACCACAGTTAGAAACAGACTCCCGGTAATTCAATGAGAATTGAGAATTGATGAAGTTCTACCACATTTATCTTCTCAGCTGCATTTGACATAGTCTGTCATGAACTGCTTCTTGAAACATTGTTTCAATTTGGCTTCTGGGACATGTTGTCCCTTGGCTTTCTTCCCACCTCACTAATCACTCCTTAATCTCTTTGCCTAGTTTCCCTTCATCACTTTAATGTCATACTCTTAGAGTTCCCTAAGACTCAGTATTTGGGCCACTTCTGTATTTACATTTGCTTCATTGGTGTTCTCATCCATTCCCATATATTTAAACCCATTCTCAATCCTGATCATTGCAAATGTATATCTAACCCAGAACTCATTCCTGAATTCCAGGTTCTTACTCAAGTTCCTACTTAGTATACCCACTTGGATGTTTAAGAGGCATCAAAAACTTACCTTGTCCAAATCTAAACTCCTGAATATGCCTGCCAGCCCAAACCTGCTTCTTCTGCTCCTGCTACAGTCTTCTCTGAGCGCCAGCTTTATCTTTCCACTTGCTGAGACTGCAAACACTGTAGTCTATAACTCTCCTTTGTCCCACTCTGCACATGACTAATCTACAGGGAAATTCTATCAGCTCTACCTTCAAAATAAAAATGGAATCCAACAGCTTTTCACCATCTCCACTGCTTCTGCCCAAGTCCAAGTCATGTGCAGTTCTATATGTGGATTATTGTAATAGGCTTCTATCTTTGTGCTTCACTGACCGTCTCCTGCCTCTTCCCAGTCTAACTGTTTCAGTGCTCATTACAAAATGGTGAATTCCTCCAACAGTTTCTCATCACACTGAAAGCCAAGCACTTACAATAGCCAGTAAGGCCCTAGTAATTTCTTTACTCCAACCTGTTCAGCTTCATTTCTTATCCTCTAATTCTGTTGCATTATTTAGCCTCTTTTTCTTCTTTGTAAAGCCAGTCACTCTCACGACAGGCCTTTTGCACTTGCTGTCACCTTTAACTGGAATGAGCTATTTTTCTCTCTCTCTCAACTCAATTGTTACTTGATAAGTGAAGCCTCACTGAACATACTATATAGAATCATAAACACATCTATCCTTTTACCTTCAGTCCAACAATAGTCCCTCTCCACATTAATCTGTTTTAAATTCTTCCTTCCATAGCACTTATCACTGCCCGATTTTATAGACAGAGATCTATACATATACATAACTGTATACATACCTATACATATACATGTATGTAGATGAGCTGTTTATCATCTATTTTCCCTACCCCACCACCCCACCAGAAAGTAAGCTACATGGGTGGTGTTTATGTTTTGCTTACTGCTGCATTCTCAGATCTTAGAAAAATGCTTAGCGAGAGGTAGGCAGTGGGCACTTAGTAAATATTTGTTAAATGAATTAAGTCTCTATTAAACTGTAATTATTACTACTGGGACACTAATTTAAAAACACTGTCAGCCACAATGACAAGTTGAAAGGGACATAAGGCATTCAGTGTATCACCAAATTTTACAATAGAATATACAATAACCCAGAAAGGAACAGAAATTTGTTCAGGTTTTACAGTAAATAGTAGAATGTTTAGGACCAGAGGGTCAATCTCCTGAGTCTGACTTAATCTGATGCTCTATTTACATCAGGCTTAAGGTGTGTCAGAAGGTCCCAAAGAAAATATGGTGGGCTTGTTGATGGAAAGAATATAGACATTGATAGGACAAGTCCAGGGCTTGACAAGGGCTTTTTAAAATAATTTTTATTGCAGTATATTTGATTTACAATGTTGTGTTAATTTCAGGTGTACAGCAAAGTGAATCTGTTATAAATATTCATATATCCACTCTTTTTTTAGATTCTTTTCCCATATAGGCCATTACAGAGTATTGAGTAGAGTTCCCTATGCTATACAGTAGGTCCTTATTAGTTATCTATTTTATATATAGTAGTGTGTATATGTCAATCCCAATCTTCCAATTTGTCCCTCCCTCCCTTACCCACTAGTAACCATGTCTTAACTGGTCTCTTTCTGTTTTGTAGATAAGCTCACTTGTACCCTTTTTTTAGATTCCACATATAAGCGATATCATATGATATTTGTCTTTCTCATTTGAACTGCTAATGAGCAGCAGGGTTTACTGGAAAATTAGGGCAAGAATAATTTAAAATGGAATGTGATTCAGAAAGGGGAGGTCATAGAGGCTGAAGAAAGTTTTCAGATTTGTTCACTGATGATTGATTTGTTGATATATTCATTCATTCACTGCTTATACCAGTTACTGTATTGGGGGGCTGAGGAACATCAGTGAACTGTGCCTGCTTGCCAGGGGCCGACCATCTTCTTTTTTTTAAATTTAATTTTTATTTTATATTGGAGTATAGTTAATTTACATTATTGTGATAGTTTTAGGTGTACAGCAAAGTGATTCAGTTATACATATACATATATCCATTCTTTTTCAGATTCTTTTCCCTTGTAGGTTATTACAGAATATTGAGTAGAGTTCCCTGTGCTATACAGTATGTTCTTCTAGATTATCTATTTTATATATAGTACTGTGTATATGTTAATCCCAAACTCCTAATTTATCCCTCCCCCTCAACCTTTCCCCTTTGGTAACCATAAGTTTGTTTTCCAAAGTCTGTGAGTCTGTTTCTGTTTTGCAAATAAGTTCATTTGTATCATCTTTTTAGATTTCACATATAAGTGATATCACATGATATTTGTCTTTGTCTGACTTACTTCACTTAGTATAATAATCTCTAGGGGGCTTCCCTGGTGGCGCAGTGGTTGAGAGTCCGCCTGCCGATGCAGGGGACATGGGTTCATGCCCCGGTCCGGGAAGATCCCACATGCCGCGGAGCGGCTAGGCCCGTGAGCCATGACCACTGAGCCTGCGCTCCGCAACGGGAGAGGCCACAACAGTGAGAGGCCCACGTACCACAAAAAAAAAAAAAAAAAAAAAAAAAAAAAATCTCTAGGATAATCCATGTTGCTGCAAATGGCATTATTTCATTCTTTTATATGGCTGAGTAATATCTCATTGTATATATGTACCACATCTTCTTTATCTATTCCTGTGTCAATGGACATTTAGGTTGCTTCCATGTCTTGACTATTGTAAATAGTGCTGCAATGAACATTGGGGTGTGTGTATCTTTTTGAATTACTGTTCTCTCCAGATATATGCACAGGAGTGGGATTGCAGGCTCATATAGTAATTCTATGTTTAGTTTTTTAAGGAACCTCCATACCGTTCTCCATAGTGGTTGTACCAGTTTATATTCCCACCAACAGTGTAGGAGGGTTCCCTTTTTTCCACACCCTCTCCAGCACTTACTGTTTGTAGACTTTTTAATGATGGCCATTCTCACTGGCGTGAGGTGATACCTCATTATAGTTTTGATTTGCATTTCTCTAATAATTAGAAATGTTGAGCATCTTTTCATGTGCTGTTTGGTCATCTGTATGTCTTCTTTGGAGAAATGTCTATTTAGATATTCTGCTCACTTTTTGATTGGGTTATTTGTTTTTTGTGATATTAAGCTGTATGAGCTGTTTGTATATTTTGGGGATTAATTGCTTATGGTTGTTTGTTTTCAAATATTTTCTCCCATTCTGTGGCTTATCTTTTCAGTTTGTTTATGGTTTCCTTTGCTGTGCAAAAGCTTTTAAGTTTCATTAAGTCTCATTTGTTTATTTTTGTTTTTATTTTCATTACTCTATGAGGTGAATCCAAAAAGATATTGCGGCAATTTATGTCAAAGAGTGCTCAACCTATGTTTTCCTCTAAGAGTTTTATAGTATCCAGTCTTACATTTAGGCCTTTAAACCATTTTGAGTTTATTTTTGTGTATGTTGTTAGAGAATGTTCTAATTTCATTGTTTTATATGTAGCTGTCCAGTTTTCCCAGCACCACTTATTGAAGAGACTGTCTTTTTTCCATTTTATGTTCTTGCCTCCTTTGTCATAGATTAATTGACCATAGGTGTGTGGGTTTATTCTGAGCTTTCTATCCTGTTCCATTGATCTATATTTCTGTTTTTGTGCCACTATCATACTGTCTTGATTACTGTAGCTTTGTAGCATAGTCTGAAGTCAGGGAGCCTTATTCCTCCAGCACCATTTTTCTTTCTTACGATTGCTTTGGCTATTTGGGGTCTTTTGTGTTTCCATACAAACTGTAAAGTTTTTGTCCTTGTTCTATTAAAAATACCATTGGTAATTTGATAGGGATTGCATTGAATCTGTAGATTTCCTTGGGTAGTATAGTAATTTTGACAATATTTATTCTTCCAATCCAAGAACATGGTGTATCTTTCCATCTGTTTGTGTAATCTTTGATTTCTTTTATCAGTGTCTTATAGTTTTCAGAGTACATGTCTTTTGCCTTCTTAGGTAGGTTTATTCCTAGGTATTTTATTCTTTTTAATGCAATGGTAAATGGAATTGTCTCCTAAATTTCTTTCTGATCTTTCATTGTTAGTGTCTATAAATGCAACAGATCTCTATTTATTAATTTTGTATCCTGCAACTTTTCCAAATTCATTGATGAGCTCTAGTAGTTTACTGGTAGCATCTTTAGAATTTTCTATGTATAGTATTATGTCATCTGCAAACAGTGACAGTTTTACTTATTCTTTTCCAATTTGGATTCCTTTTATTTCTTTTTCTTCTCTGATTGCTGTGGCTAGGACTTCTGAAACATTGAGACTTGCCATATAGGTATAGAATGGTAGGTTAGTGCAGGGTGTAAAATAGGGAGGGAGAACTGGGAGGAGGGACTGAGGTCACATGGTGGTCAAATAGACTTGAGTCTATAAACACCATGTTGAAGGAGAGACTTTTTAAAGGCCTTGATGCTACTTTGGTGTTCCATTCTCATTCTTAGATATTAACTTTTCTATTGTTTTCTTGCCTAGATTCCAAGCCATTTTTCAGGTGCTTTTATTCCCAGGGAAAAAAAACCACTATTTTTTTCATTAATACATGTCACACTCACCAGTAGACTTCAGTAAGGCCAAAACCTCGTTCTAGTGTACAGACATATTGTGAGAGAAGATTGAAAGAATAAAAACATGTCAGCGTTGTGCATTCCAAGCTGTAATTCTTTTTAGAGAAGAGAAAATATATATACTTAAATTTAAATCAGAGAGTGTTTTATTTATGTAATAAAAATTCCAGATGAGGAGCCTACAGTGCAGTTGTAAAGTATTGAAAGGGAGTTGTGAAGTCTACATGGTATAAATTACATCCAAAGAAAAGAGGTGTTAGATTCATATAACATAGCTTTCCTTTACATTACCATGAAAATGGATGAAAACTCCCAGAAAATTCTGGAAAGCCAGTGATTCTTTTTCATAAAAGATGAATGTTCTGTGATATTGCTGTGCTTAATCAAATAGATAATATTTTATTTGCATTTGTCTGGTAAGGTACTGGAATTTTTTTACGTAGATGTTTGTACAGATAGGAACACAAAGTAGGCAGCAGCATTGCCTCCTTCCCTTGAGTTGACAAACAACCACAGAGGGAACAGTCAGGAACTGGAAAAGATCAGAGAAAGCAAATGAGTTCTTCCCTGATAATGTACAGAGTCTGCTTTAATGGAATTCTGGTCACGTAGTCCAAAGCTCTGACCTGCTTTGGTTTAATCAGCTTCCAAATACTAGAGTCTAGTACAGCCATGTTGATCCAGGCCCCTCCATGCATAATTTATATCCCCTAAATTAGGTCTTGTTTATTTCCCTTTGTTTGACACATTATATTGAAAGCTGCAATGGGGAGACTACATTGTAGTAACAGGTTTATGGATGTATGTGTCTCTGTATGTACTTAGAGCATTTACACACATAACTCCCATGTTAAGGCATGCCACTTCCTCCCAGGCACATGATGAATACAGTACAGGATTGGATTAGAAGCAGGATTTCAGCTTCCTCTATCTTGGCAAATTATTTGGGCGCTGTGTTGCTGAAAATGGGGCCCACCTGCTCTTGCAGAATTGGATGGGTCTTGGAAGAGCCAGCACTTAACATCTTCCTAGATGTTAAGATCTCAAGATCTTAACGAATTTGTTAAGTCCTGCAGTAAGGATTCTGCAAGAGCTGCTCATGACAAGCACAGCAGTGTCAAAGATTCAAAACCCTAGGATTCTGAACACATTCTTTTCAGTGCTTTTAAGAAAATTCTGGCAAAAGTACAATTGCTATCCTCCTGCTTTCTGTCCTCAGTTGAAAGAACGAAATTCAAAACAGTGTAAGGGGCTAGAGGGATAAGCATCACAGGCAAACCTGAAACACACTGTCATATTTACGACATGTGAGACTGAAGTATCAGAAATCCCAGAACTGGACTCAGAGTAGGACCAGAGAAAACACATTTAATTTTACCACCTGGTAAGTGGCCCAGAGAAACTGGATTTGTTTGAATTCTATCCATGACTTTTAGTATGATTAAAATACCATTAAAATAATAGCTTAACAAAATATATTCAAAATTCTTTCAGGAATGGCTTCAAAGTGGCAGCATTATTTATGGAAAGCATTATAGCTGTCTGTAACGTATGTACTTGGCCTCGTAGTTTTCTTTGCTCATTCCTGATGTTGTAAAAGGAGAACCTGTTTTTTTGAGGTGGGGATATTTATAGTTTGGCATCATCGCAAAGCAATTCCTTGCTTATTTGGGACTCGAAGCCTAGCCGGGTCTCCCTTGTGACTCATTCGGTATTCACCCAGGGCTCTTTGCCTGCTTGCCTGTGCAGCGCTCTCATGAATCCTTAATTCCATTTGAACTCAGCAATGCCAGAGTCACTTTCCATCATCCTGCCCACTGAGCTGAATTGCACCAGCCTCTTCTGCATCACACTCCTGTTTTAAGATTGATTGGGTGTTGGGCCCCCACCACAAAGACAAACGAGGTCAAACTCAGCACCTGTGGTCTGCTTTTAAGACCTGATAGCCTCATCATCCCTTCTGACTTCTAGAGCTGATGCTGATGAAGTTTTATGGAATTTACCTACATAAACCCCACGTTTTGTTGAACCAGCTGTATCGACACTTCATCACTAATAATGCAATGAAATATCAGCGACGTGTTACTGTCACCCTCTATCTGGGTAGCACAACAATTGAAACCCAAATGACATGATGAGGCCAGATCAGACTGATGTATAGCCAACCCTGTACCATGGCATCTTTCTCATTCTCCTGCTTTGCTCTTCTTTGGGGTGATAAGGCCTGCATGGCTGGAGTGCTGGCCAGATGTCCAGTAGGAAGTGCAGCTCTACACTCTAGTGACTGCAACTAAGGTAGGCAGGATAGATTCTCCCAGGGGTCAGAAGTAGAGACAATCAGAGAGAGAGAGATCAAACCTCGTCCTTATGTCCACAAGGTGAGTGCAGAACTAAAACCTTATGGCCAAACTAGAGGATGAGGTGTAAGTTAGGGACATAGACTCAGAATAAGAGCAAGGGCAAGGGCAAGGAAGCTGGATTTAAGACCATTACCAAGAACTGGGCTTGTGTGATGGTGGCTTTTTAAAATTGGTCGCCCACAGTGTTGTGTGTATTAGGGTTGGCCTATTTTAGAAGCACAAAGTAGAGGGTTGGCAATATGCAAAGTACTGGAAAGACTGAGAACTTATTTAGGAAGTATTGGATTATTTGAGCTCTCCCCCGTGGCCCTTTAGGAGCTGTAGCTAGAGCTAAGTCAGATGTGGTCCCTGCCATGAGAGTTTCACCATCTGCAAGAGGAGACAGGAATATAAGAATATATATAATTCTGTGTATAAAAAACTAAACACAGAATTGCTAGAAAGTAACATTCTCATTCTACCAGGAGAGTAGTAATAACAGTCAACATTTACTGAAAACTCACCTTTTACCAGGTGCTATGTTAGATACTTTGTATATATCAACTCCTGGTTTTACTGCTCTATTTTTATAGAACAAAGAAAGGGAGGCTAAGACAGGTTAAACAATAATCACCCAAGGTTGCAGAGCTAATCAGTGGTTAAGTCTAATTCTGACTTACAGCTTGACCACTACACTAATCTGTTCTAGGAGACACATTTTAAGATAGGAATATGAGAAATATGGAACTTGCTCGGCAGAGTGCCAAGAATATCCAGTGAGTCTGTTGAGATTCAACATCAAGGGCTAGAGTGGGAGGCACGTACTGTGGTTTCAGGTGTGAATGAGGAAAAGGGCAGTGTGGACTGTTTTGCTTGTAGTAGAAGGAAGAGAGGTTTATCTGTGGATTCTTGAACCACTTACTCTCTGCTCTGGATGCCAGTTTCCTCTGGCAACACATTGAAAACCTTGGAGTAACTGATAGACGTCAGATAGTCCTGCCAACGAACAACGAAAACAAAAATAAAAGCATCTAATAAATGGTTAGCTTTAAGAAAAAACATTTATAGGAATCTTCACACATTTGAAGGGCTGTCGTGTGGAAGAGAAAACATACAATTTGCTCCATACGTCTTTAAAGGATGTACCTGGAACCAATGATTGGAAATTATAGGAGGCAGGTTGCAGCTTGATAGCTGTTTTTTTCCCAACGGCTAAAGCTAGCAAAGCTAAAAGCTGGCCTGTGGTGGTGTGATTTCTTCATCACTAGAGGCATTTACATAGATACTGTGTCACTTTTTGTTGAGAGTGGTAGTTTTCAAATTTGAGGGTTCAAGAGATTCACTTGTACTGCTTGCTGAAAATGCATATTTCTGGGCTTGGCATCCAGAGAGATTCTGATTCAGTAGGTCAGTCGTGGATATCAGGAATCTCTTGTTTTTAATAAGTGAACTAGAAGATTCTGATGCAGGTGAGAAATATAATCTGAAGACTATAAACAGGTTTTCTACTTTTAAAGGAGAAGTTAGATTACATGATAAAGTTACCCTCCAGCTCTATGTCCAGACCATGTTGATCTATCTCTACGCAGAGTTCCTATTTTTCATATAGTCTTTATCATATAATTTAATACTTAGTTAAATGTTGATATTTTGTCTTCCTCTTCTAATTTGTTCCCTCATCCAACCAACATTTTCTGAGCATGTACTGTGTGCCAGGAACTGCTATAGGCACTGGGGAGACATAGTAGGACAAAGCAGCCTGCCTTAGTGCGGCAGATAATCTAGTGAAGGGAGATAAAGAAATAAAGTTTTTTGTAAATACTTTCTCTGTGCAATCTCATATGAGCTCTTTTGGGGAAGGACTCTGTTTTATTTAGAATTTCATACAATGTCTAGAACAATGCTCTGCAAGACTAGGTGCTCAAAAGTATATTTTAAAGAAGCAATGACATTAAAATAGAAATAGATTTGAAGAAAAACTACAAAAACTTATATTTTTCTACCACAAATAGGGCTAATCTCACTGGTTCAACTGAGGATTTTTTTGTGCTTTAAGGTGGATTTTTGTAAGGTAGTGGATTTTTGTCAGCATCAATAGAGTATCCAGAAAAAGTGACACAAGCTTCTCAAGCTTTGGAAGGTCTCAGTCTTGTGTGGTGAAAATCTGAAAGGCATCTAGGAAAAAATAAAGATGATGAGGGGCTTGACATGCCATGGTGTAGGACAGGAGTCTGCAAAATTTTTTATATACATAAAGGACCAGATAATTAAATACTTTCAGCTTTCTGGGCCACAAGGTCTCTATCACAACTACTCAATTCTGCCATGGTAGCATGAATGACCCCACAGACAGTACATAAATTAATGCACATGTTCTAAGAAGATTTCATTTATATAAATAAATGGTAGGCTAGCTGTGGCCCTCACACCACAATTAGCTAATCGTCTTTTAGGAGAAATAGCTAAAAGAGTGCATAAGTTTAGCTTAGAGAAGACAGAAGAAGAACACCATATCTATTTCCAAATATTGTAATGAATTTCAAACAGAAAAGGGATTTGACCTCTACTATATGACCAGAGGATCTATGACCAATGAGTAGAAGCTTTGCGCCAACATATTTTTTGCCATGTAAAAGAATAACTTTTTAAGAGAATTCTCTATGGTGGTAACTTGTATAATGAGTTTTCCATCACTGGAGGTATTCAAGGAAATATCAGATTCCCATTTAGGAATGTTCCAGAGCAGACAAGAGACACTGGTGAACAATTTGAATAAATGCCCTTTAAGGTCCTTTTCAACCAAGGGGTTCCAGAGCAGGGAACGAAATAAGCTCAGGCTGACATAGAGACACAGATAAATGAGAGCCTGGCGATTGCACACATTAAATTTCATCTATGATAAATTAATTACTGGGTGAAAAGCCAGCTCTGCTAAATCTTAGGTACACATAATAAGAAGGTTTAAAATAACCAAAAGTTAAAAACGGGTTAAATATCTAGTCTTAGTGAGTTTGATTTATGGGAGACTTTAAGAGCATATCTGATAACTGTTAATCCCATAAACTACTATACATAAAATAGAGAAGCAACAAGGATTTACTGTATAGCCCAGGGAATTTTACCCAATAACTTGTAATAACCTGTAATGGGATATAATACTGCACTGTACACCTGAAACTATCACAATATTGTAAATTGACTATACTTCAATAAAAGAAAGGAGTATATCTGGCAAATGGGTTGATCATTTGAAAACTAAGTGGATGTCTCCCAATGACACAGATTTAAAAACAACAACAACAAAAAGAGTCCAGAGTCCCCTCCTCCCTTTCAAAATTCAAGAGATGTTACATTTCTGAGTCTCTTTTGCGATTTTTTTATAGAATCCTTTTCTGTGCCTTTGATGTTTTGCATTTATAAAGCTGTAAATGCAAAAACAACAGCCCTCCAAGATGGATGTGTAGGTCCATAAAATTAATAAACACAATGATTTATTCAGAGTCTATTGCCCCACTGATGAAAATGAGAACCAGACAGTGTCTGAAGGATGAACATGACAAAGAACTAAATGGCTTAAAATTTGTGGCTACCCTTACCATGCTACCCACGTGTGCCCAAGAAGCAAATCCTCAATCAGCCTGAGCTTGGTCTCCACCTCCCAGTGGAGGGTCAGAAGGGGTGAGTGATTCCAATCAATATCCAGTTGTCAGAGTAACAGCCATGTCGGTTCTGGATGGCCGACTGGGCGAAAACATGTTTGTTCTACTTAATGTGACAGTGTCCTGTCAAATTAACAGCCACAGTGGCAGGAGCAAGCTTGCTTAATGGGTTGGAGTCAGCTCCTCAGAGAGTTTATCATCAACATGCAACCAAGAGGAACCCCAAACCTCATTACCAGGGTTTATTTGTAGATAATAACCGAAGGTATGCCATGTACTTACAACAGGATTTGTTTGCCCTTTAGCCACTCAGTTTCATGTTCTTTATCAAATGCTGCCCTTTTAACTCCCACAAACTCTGCAGGATCATGCTTGGTCTGTGACTAAATACACCTGGTGAAGTGGAATATTTCAGGAACTGTGTTGAGATTATTTAGCAAGATAAAATGATGATTGGAAATACCCAAGCATTCGATGAGGAGGACAGGGGCAGAGGGGAAATACCCATAGTTGTTTTAACCTGGTACTTCACTGTGGAGACTTTAAATGCATGCTTCCTTCTCAGGTGAGCTCTCATGCTTAAAACCAGGACCACAAACTGTTTGCCAGGTTCCTCCCACAGCTAGGCTGTGTTTGGCCTGTAGAGTATGAACAATAAATAATTAAATGTTCTCTATCATTTAGACATAAGAAAATTTCACCTACGATTCTGGATATCTTATTTGAATTTTTAAAAAAACAGAGTTGTTGGCACTATAAGCCAGCTTTTTCACAGGACAGTAGTTGTTGGAACTGTGTGGTACCCTGTCCCTTTAGATGGGCTGAGTGCTGTTGTGGTGCCCACTGGGCCTGCTTTATTCATTTTTGTGACCTATTATGTGAAGTTACCCATCCCTGATGTAAAGGTTAAATCTTGATTTTCATCATCATAGTTGTGGATGGAAAATGAAATATTATGGCTTTACCATTCATGGATGTTGTTAAGACCATTTTTACTTCTCCCTTTCTCCAACCCTTCAATCTTCCACCAGTGCCCCCCAGTGGTCTAAACCAGTGGAAGCCAGCTGATGATGGAACCTGGGAGAGGCCAGCTCTTCACAGGAGAGCACAAGAATGGCAAGGAGAATATCTGAGGACAAACTGATTTAGGAACAACAAACCCAGGGGCTAGAAAACATGGTTTCTAACTAGCTAATTGACTCTGTGACCTTTCAGAAGTGCTTGCATCAACCTGGTCCTCAGAATTTTCCATCTGTACAATGAAAAATTGGGCTAGATGGTCCTTAAAGGCCCTTAAAGCTCATGATTCTATGGTGGAAGGGTTGGTACGGCCTTGATTTCCTTGTCTGTTGATACCTGTTCGGGTTCTCATGTGACATGTGCATTTCAACTTGAGGGACTGAAAGGCAGCCAAGTAACTTACTGTGATGAGACACAGAGATGTTTTAAGGAGGCAGAGAATGTAGCTTGCCAGATATCAAGTCTGACAGCAACAATGAAAACAATTCTGGGCAGCTTTGTTTAAAAAACAAAAATTAAGAGCTTGAAGGAAATACACAAATGGCCACTTCAACTAGAGAGTTTCTTATAAGAGAATAACTCAACAGTGCAGTCCTGGCCTTTGGGCTGGCTTTAGGGTTAAAGAATCTCAACCTGGTGGAGAAAAGGGCACCCTCCTACACCATTGGTGGGAATGTAAATTGATACAGCCACTATGGAAAACAGTATGGAGGTTCCTCAAAAAACAAAAAATAGAACTACCATAATACCCAACAATCCCACTACTGGGCATATACCCAGAGAAAACCATAATTCAAAAAGACACATGCACCCCAGTGTTCATAGCAGCACTGTTTACAATAGCCAAGACAAGGAAACACCTAAATGTCCATCAACAGAGGAATGGAAAAGAAGATGTGCTACATATATACAATGGAATATTATGCAGCTATAAAAAGGAATGAAATTCGCTTATTTGTAGAGATGTGGATGGACCTAGAGAGTGTTATACAGAGTGAAGTAAGTCAGAAAGAGAAAAACAAATATTGTATAATAATGCATATATGTGGAATCTAGAAAAATGGTATAGATGATCTTATTTGCAAAGCAGAAACAGAGACACAGAAGTAGAGAACAAATGTATGGATACCAAGGAGGAAAGGGTTGGGGTGGCAGGAATTGGGAGACTGGGACTGATACATATACATTATTGATACTATGTATAAAATAGACAACTGATGGGGACATACTGTATAGAACAGGGAACTCTACCTAATGCACTGTGGTGTCCTAAATGGAGGAAAATCCAAAAGGGAGGGGATATCTGTATGTGTATGGTTGATTCATTGTGCAGTGGAGGCTAACACAACATTATAAAGCAGCCATACTACAATAAAAATTAATAAAAAGAAAAAGAAGAATCTCAACCTAGATTGATGTGACTTAGCTGCTTTTATATTCCTCAGGAAGCCAAGGAAGTAAGAGAGTGACATGGACATATGTACACTACCAAATGTAAAATAGATAGCTAGTGGGAAGCAGCCACATAACATAGGGAGATCAGCTCAGTGCTTTGTGACCACCTAGAGGGGTGGGGTAGGGAGGGTGGGAGGGAGACGCAAGAGGAAGGGGTTATGGGGATATATGTATATGTATAGCTGATTCACTTTGTTATAAAGCAGAAACTAACACAACATTGTAAAGCAATTATACTCCAATAAAGATGCTAAAATCAATCAATCAATCAATAAATAATCTAAGAAAAGAAAAAATAGAACAATGTTTAATAAATACTATGTGTGACTACCATAAAAATAAATAAATAAAAATACAGTTTGTGAAAGAAAAAAAAACTAACAAAAATGTACTATTTTCATCGTTTAGATCACAAATTTTTTTCAGAATAATTGGTTCAAATTTCGGAAGGAATTCTAGAGATTGATTCAACATGAGATCCAAACCTGCAGTTCCAAATGAATCATAAATTCATTTCTGTTTCCTCGTGAACTGGCTGTTGACATTGAAATACAGATGTTTGATGATGAATTCATTTCTCATTGTATAACAGTAACTACATAATGAATCAGGGAAAATGGCAACAGCTATTATATCTTCGTTTGCTTAAAACATATAAAAATCTTTTCATTCTACCCTATTAAATGTCAAATAACCCAACAATGACAAAAATCTAAACCTGCACTTCCAACGATTTTTAAAAGTGTATTAAATTTGTAAGGGTACAATGATATTTTCAATAAGGGTGAACACCCACTTTAAAATATATCAATTATAGAGCCAACTGAGACGTCAATAATTTAGTAATTTCTATCTCTGAAAATGGGGAACATGTAGAACAGATGCATGAAAGAGATCCAGAATCCTTCATTTTTACCTCATTTGGAACTGAAGAGAGAGACTAAGGTTGCTTACTGGCAGATAATCATAGTCTAGACACTGATATTCTTCCAAACATTAAGCCATTTGCAATATTTCTTTGACAGGTATAAAGCCTCAGAAATTAATTGTGGGAGCTGGTCCTGATTCACCCAAGATCACCCAGCAGCTGCAAGAACATTTTCTGTTAAAAACTTGATAATGAATCAAGTTTGCTTGTTAAAATGTCCAACACATAGCAGGATAAACATGGTAATATATTCCATTTTGCATATAAAAATACAGCTGACTTTAGAGATATTGCTGAAGAAAAAAGAGAAAGTAAAATATTAGAGTCTGAAAGAGAACCCGATTTTAATTAATGATTTATTTTTTTCAGTAAAGTCTTAGTTAAGAAAAGAGTTGAGGGAGAGAAATAGCAGAGCAAGCAAAGTTTTTATTTAGCTGGAATATAAACGACTTTTTCTTATATATGTAGCCTTGATGTTGAAAATCTTCCCTAAAGGAATGATCTTCCTGCCTTAAGCTCAATTGGTCTTTTATTGGGTACTCAGCATGCACCAGACAATGATGGTAGGAGACTAAAGAGATAAATAAGTAACCTCCCTTGTTCTCAAGGAATTCTTAGACTCAATGAGTAGAGTATATAAACGTAAGCAAGTAGTTTAAAAAAAAATGTATTCCCAGAACCCTTCGGATATATCATTTTGGGTTTCAGTTTTCATTGCCTCTGGCTTGAAATGGACATGGTGAAATGGAGGAAGGATCACTGGATTTGGAGGGAAGGGTCTTGAGGATGAAATGAAATGAAATAATATGTACAAATGCTCTTAGCACAATGTGTGCTACTTTACACATGTCAACAACATGCATATCTATTTACTTATTGTATCAAAGATATATAGCGCACATTATTTTATTGATTTACTTCCTGGTAGGAGCTTGGAGGTGGGAACAGAGTTGGACGTCACCAATTTTTTTGTTAGTTAACCTAACATATCGTGTATCTATCAGAATAAGACTATAAGACTGAGCCACTTAAACTGAGTCTTTAAACCAGGTTGCTCAGGAAACACATAGGAAGGACATCAAAATAAAATTTTGGGTCCCAGGAATGGATTCTTTTTAAAAACTAATATTTGAAGAATAATGTGGAAGAGGGTATTTTTAAGACAAATGTTTGCAATTTAGAGCAGTTGTTCCAGTGAAATAAATGAAGGACCTATTGGTTCAGAAACTCAGACAGCAGTCAAATTTCTAAGATGGGTAGCAAATTTCAATTATTCATGAACCAGAAGAGAATCCTTCCTTTATATAAAATTTTGTCACAAGTTGCTGGAATGAGCTCACATAGTGTGCATTCTGTATAACTATTTAAAAATGAAATCTCAGCATCTCTGTCAGTGTTGAATTAAGGAACCATTAAATTATCAAAAATGTACTGATACCTTTATATTGATAGAGGTGTCAGGTGATGAGGAAATAAAAACCAGATTTAAAACTCGTCTTACTCCTCCAGGAACTCACAATCTTGGGGAAGATAAGTTTGAAATATTAGTTGTGAAAAAAAGTAAGTACAAGTAAGTGTTATACTGATGATATAAAGTAGGGAACAAATATTTTTACAATATGCTAAGGATCTAGAGGCAACTTCATGCTATTAAACAAACTATGACGATAAGCTCTATCTCATTCTCCATTCAGGTCTAGATATTTTAAAATTACCTTGCAGAATTGTTTGTATGCTCAGAAATTTGGATTTTTGGATATTGATTTTCTCTTTTCCCTTTCCCTTTGTCTTTCATTAATTCTTTAAAACCACAGCTTTTCTGCCCATATCCTTGCTCATGGGTATTTATAACACTAACAAGGATGCATATTCCCCTGTGTCCAACCATTTTTGTTGGTATATATATATATATATATATATATATATATATATATATATGTATAATAATAATTATTATTGTCTATCTTTCTCCCATAATTAAAGCTTCGCAAAAGGATGGCCCTTGTATTATTGAATGATCTGTCTTTATTTAGAAAAATAGAATATTTGTTGCTCAGTAAAATTTTGATGAATTAGTGACTGAACATAAGACATTACATCACTCTCAGAGAATCTGTTGACTTCATGGGGATGAAAAACTTTGCCAAGTTATTATAAATTGACTTTCTCTTTTTATTCCCTATTTTGTCTTACATTCTCAAAAGGCCCTGGTTACTGGGTGAATGTTCCAAAACAGTAGCTATTTTTATCAGTCTTGGGAACTTTTGAAATGGGTCTTGAAGAATGAATAAAATGAAAAGTAGATCAGTTATTTAAAAAGAAATAGTGGGGAAGGAGTAAAGGGAATAGGAATAGTAGCAAGGCAGGATAAAACTGCATGGAGTGTGCCAAGAAATGAAAGTGGTCTGGTGTGGTAGGGCTAGGCAGTGTTAGTGACTGGGAAACAGTGAAGCTGACTTTCTCCAGGCAGTCTTTTTCAGTTATTGCCACAATTCTGATGATCTGGTCATAACTTTATTCAATTTAGCACATTTACAAGTTGTTTTATATTAATTTATCTTACAGATATTCCTATTTCTTCATACTTGATATGCTTTGCTTTTTCTGACTAGTTTATAAGCTCATTGATGGCAATGAATAACAGTTTTACTATGTGTTAGAATGGAACTTGAACTAGATGTAAGGAAAGCTTCCTAAAAGCAAAGACCTTATCCACCAAGAGATGAATGGATAAAGAAGATGTGGTATATATACAGTGGAATACTACCCAGCCATAAAAAAGAATGAAATTTTGCCATTTGCAGCAAGATGATGGACTTGGAGGGCATTATGCTAAGTGAAATAAGTCAGACAAAAGAAGACAAATACTGAAATATATCACTTATATGTGGAATCTAAAAAATACAACAAACTAGTGAATATAACAAAAACAGAAGCAGACTCACAGGTATAGAAAACAAAAACTAGTGGTTACCAGTGGGGAGAGGGGAAGGGGCAATATAGGGATGGGGGAGTGGGAGGTACAAACTATTGGGTGTAATATAGGCTCAAGGATATATTGTACAACACAGGGAATATAGCCAATATTACAGTAATAACTGTAAATGGAATGTAACCATTAAAAATTGTATAAGATTATTTTAAAAAAAACAAAAAACTTAATAAAATAAAAATTTTTAAAAAGCAAGGACCTTGAGTGACTTTTTTTACCACTGTACCCTCGGTACACATGGAAAGCACACATTAATATTTGGTAGAATAATTGAATGAAAGAGGGAATGACTCAGAAAATCTGTTTTGTTGTTGTTGCTGTTTGTTTGTTTTTTAATCAGGCTTCTCCTTTGCTCATTATATGACCTTGGGAGAGAGTCACTGAATTCCTTCTAAGACTTGATTTCCTCATCAGTGAATGGGGGATTGCTGCTGCTGCTGAGGATGAAACGTTGTTGGGAAGCCTAAGTGAGATAATGCAGGCACTTTGGGAAATGAAAATGCTATACAAATGTATATCATGGTGCTTGCTGGTCATTATTCTGAAGTCAGTATCTGCACTCCTGGAGCATAGAAGGGAACAAGAAGAAGATAAGATTGTCAGTTGGGCCTCCAAAAGGGAAAACCTAACTGACATTTTTTGGCCTATATTGAAGATTTCAACCTGCCAAAACACCATTAAAAAAAAAAGTTTCATATTTCACTGTAAGAAATGGAGATAGAGAATCAGCTGAATAAACAGCTACAGAGATCCAATGCCAAAGACTTCTAAGATTTCAAGATGTTGTGTTAAGTAAATATTGCTGAGTTGGAATGGGCCTCTTTGTAAGCAGATATCTCTGGGATTCTAACCTATGTCAGATTACTCTTCTCTTCTTCCCATTGTCACTTGAGAGGGAATGAAGAAATTTTCTTGCCTTGATGTAGTAAAAAAAAGATCACTGCATCAGAGCTCAGGAAACTTGGCTTACAATTCCAGCTCTTCACTAATTATTTAAGTAACCTTGGACTAACTCACATATCTGTTTTTCCTTTGTAGAATGAAATAACTGTATGAGATAAATTCTGAGGTTCTTCTATTGTCTAAAATTTTATAATCCCTATGCATCCAGAGGAAATAGTGAATTTGCATCCCAGGCAACTTTCCATGATCAACCAGCTTCCCGAGTCCCTTATTCTACCAATATCTGTCCCCTTCACACATATTTCTACAAAATACTTTTATTCTGGTTTTGAAAGGCTTATTTTGGGGGGTCATTTTGTTGGCTAATTTGGGTCATGTCCTGTTATCCAGCAGGATGATAATAATAAGAGCTACTACTTATATAATACTACATGCTATGCAGTATTCTAAGAAGTTTAGTACGTTAACTCATTCAATCCTCATATCAGCTTTTATAAGGTAGATGTTATTATGATACTTATGAGTAAACTGAGGCAAAGGGAGGTTAAGTAATTTGTCCAAAATCATACTACCATTAAGCGCCAGAGTAGCAATTCAGATCCAGACTGTTTTATAACCCCACCTATGTGCGGTAAACTAATAAACTATATTGAATATGGAGGGTTGCAGGAAACCTGGGAAGAAGAGATCTACATCTAGAAAGCACGGTGCCAGGCTCCCAGATCATTTTATCAGGTACCCAGGACAGGTAAACTATTCAAACAAATGAGGAGAAAAACCAAAAGTCTGAGTTCTATCCCATAGGCGAGTTTGCTCTCAAAATTTTGTTTTTGGGCTTGCCTGCCAAAAATGTGACTTTAAATATAAAACGAATAAAATGAAATCATTTCTTGGAGAACATTTCTGTGGTTCACTGTGGAATGCCAAGTTAAGAATATCTGTCTTACATTTTCAAGCACATGTGTTGTAGTAATTTTATGGGGTAATGAGTTGGCTTCCATTAAAGATATTTTATTTTTACAGGGGCTGGGGCTGGAGAAACATTATGTGGCAGGCAGTGAAATATCTTACTTTTGCAGATTACTTTAGCTAATCACCTACAGGTGAATTTTCTAGGAACTCTGGTTTTAACCCTTTGACTGCTATGGATTTCAGTGGGTTTTGACTGAAGACTTGGATATAATGGCAAGGGACCCAGTGGTGAGAAGTGGAGGAGTTTGGGGTATGAAGGAACTGATCAGGGTATAACAGAAGAAATATGGGACTTTCATCTCAGTTTTAAAACTTGAGTGGTACTTGAGATCTATTCACTGGCTTCAGTAAAAAAATAAAAATGTGATCATAGCTAATAATTTATAAAAGCTAGCATAGTCTCCACTTCCCAGTTTAACACATGGCAAATGTTGCTAGTTATCGACCCAATATCTGTCCTCTCCTTCATTATTAACAGAAGTCAAATTTTGCTACTAAATATTCTATTCCCCAGATTATCTTGTAACTAGTGGTGCCCATATGACAGTGTTCTTACCAAGAGATATAGGAGGAATCGGCTGGGGATTTCTGGTAAGGAAACTCCTTTTCAATCCCCCTAAACGATGTCCAGATTGTAACTATGAAGCAAGAGAAATGAGTTACAATGGTGGCACAGAAAGATAGAAAGACTTAGATTTCTGATTCTGGGTGAAGGTGGTGCAGCTAGCCTGACTGCTTAGGCAGAACATTCTCGTTTTCTAAAAAAAGCATTATACTTTTGATGTATAAGCAGTTGCCTAATTCTGAGGCTGAGGGGAATGCTCTCCCTGTGCTTTTCCTCTTATCCACTCCCCTCCAGTGGACCCAGGTTTTGGGTGTCATATGTTCCCACCTAATGGTGTCTGTGCCAAAGGGGGATGGGATCACTTGTTATTCCTTTCGTTAGGTAACTGTTGTTCTTGAACAGGGGAAACTATTCTTCATATTCTCTGAGAAAGAAAAGGGGTTGTGACCCAAGATGAGATCAGTTGCAAAAATTTGTTGAATTTCAACATAATAAACATACTAGTCAGTAGAGTAAAATAATGTAATGAGCATTCTACCAGGAAGGGCAAGTGAACAGGAAAGAGCTGCATGCCTGATTCTTGCCCCGTAGTGAGGTCGGGGAAACGTCACCCAGGAGATACGTAGGCCCTTCTGATAGAGAAAAATCTGCACAAGATAGGTGGCAGTATTCAGTGTTCTGTGACTGAAATGTTACCCAACTGGGTAGAATTCCAACAGAACATGAGATATTTGGTAGATAAGTGTCATTAAGGAAATTTGAAAGAAATTTGAAGGGAGAGTTCAAATTACCAAAGTTAAATCGGTGTGGTTCACATAGTTCATCTGATGTTAGAGAGAAGAGACAAGTTTGAGGCTGAAAGCTTTCATGTTAAGGATAGCAGATTAGAAAGATCTTTGATGGCATCATTACATTGAAACTACATGGCCTTGGGCTTCCTTTTGCATGAGCCAAATAAATCCTCTTTTTTAAAGCCATGGTTTTTTGCATTTTTATTTGCAGCTGAAACCATTTCACACTGACACATCTACTAACACATCCTCTTCTCTTTCAATACACCCAGTAGGTGAGTACTCTATGTACAGTTGATAAGGCAGAGAAGATATTGGGGGACAAACCTTGTGATAGAGGAGTTTGATTACAACTGTTTTGGCTTCTATAATCTCTACTTTGGTTTACGTTTATTTGTTTTTTGTCCAGAAATTTTTAGGATCATTGTATTTGTATGAGTTCCATGAATACCAGTTTCTTTACACCTGGAGGTAGGTTGAGGTCTTCCAAGGAGGTCTGTGAATTTTGATTTTCTAAAGACAGCTTGAGGACTGCAGGATGGAATGCAGAGAAGAAGGAAGGTGAAGTAAAAAAATAGATGGGGGTGAGCACCTAAGGTGTGCCCCGTCGTGGTACAAGTCATTATGTCATCTTGTTTATTCCTCAGGACTGTTCTTCAGGCACATTTTGTTAAAATGATTTTACAAAATCAGAAATCTGAAACTCAAAGGGGGTAAAATGTCTCGCTAATATGTGGCAGAACCAGATTTTTTATCCAGATACTATGACTCAGCATATGGATTTTCTGTGACCTTTGCCCAGGAAGAAGACATCACCCTTAGTGTCCCGGACAGTTATCAAACTTTCCTGTTGCCCTGAGTGGATACACTATCTCTATTTTCCAAGGCCATTTGCTATACAAACATACTTGAAAAGAAAATATGGAACTAGGGCAGCCATTGCCTTTGCTTGCCAACAGTGGAAAAATAAGAGCAGCCCATGGAGAATTATCTCCCAGTAGCATTAGCCTCTGTCATCCATTCCCCCCATCTCTCTGAAAACCCTCACCATAACTCTGCCCCTACGTGCCTCTTTATCTTGGGGACCTGGGGGTTTTCCACTTTTTTATTCCCTCCTATAATACGAGAAAAGTTTTAAAAACTCATTTTAGGCAATAAAATATTTAGAATGTATCACAAAAAGTTTTCATGTGATCTTTTCAGGCAACAAAATTATAAGAATTAATCCATTAGCTCATTTATTTATTCAGTGTGTATTGTACGACAACTAAATGCTTTAATTTTACAGAGGGCAGGCTTTAACAAGTAAATAAGTTAGCCATTCAGATACTAGTAAGTGTAAAGAAGTAAATGGATGGTTTGAATTTCACTGGGGAGTGAGGCTTGGTACTTTTACATTAGATGGTCTAGAAAAGTCTCAGTAAGTTGCAAATTTGAGCTAAGAACTCAAGGATAACAAAGAGTCAGTCATGAAAAGAGCCTGAAAAAAATACTTCATACAAAAGAGCAAAGACCCTGAAAATTAAGTCCTAAATCTATTAGTCTGAAGCAGATGAAACTTTTACTGTTGTACATGCAAACAGGCAAATCTTGGAAATTTCATACAGTTTGACATGTAAAGGTTAACAGGCTTATGGTCACTGCTGTGAGAATTGGGTTTCTGAGTATTTGTTTGCTTAATCTCATTGAAAATAAGTTTAACAATTGTACAGCACATTACTAACTTTAAAATTAATTCAATGCATAAAAGTGTAAATGCTGTGTACTCTTTTGAAGCCTTCTCTATTAATCAATAGTTTAAAAATTTTAAGAAAATGGCTCAACAATTTGCAAGAACTCTGAGAAACCATAGGTAAATATTAATGCACCTTTAGAAAGCAGATCAAATAACCTGTTAGACCAAAATGACCTAAATGAAACTCTACAAGGAGAAGAATTGGAAATTAAAAGAGGGAATGCAGTAGGAAAAACAAGTAAAAATACTGGATATTAACAAGCTTTAGTCCACATGGAAGAGTTGAATAAAGGGAATATGTGTTCTGTGAGGCAAAGTTTTGGAAATAAAATATTTCACTAATAACTACTAAATTACAAATTATGTTAAGAATATGTACTTTATGTATATGTATAGATGTAAGCTATTATGTATAGAATGGATAAAAAATAAGATCCTACTGTATAGCATAGAAAACTATATTCAATATGCTATGATAAACCATAATGGAAAAGAATATAAAAAGTGTATATGTATAACTGAATCACTTTGCTGTACAGTAGAAATTAACACAACATAGTAAATCAACTATACTTCAATTTAAAAAAAAGAATATGTACTTTACCTCTAGGTACAGTTATTTCACTGTGGGTGAATATCTGTTGTGACGGTTAATTTTATGTGTCTATTTGACTGGGCCATCAAGTGTCCAGATATTTGGTCAAACATATTCTGGGTGTGTCTGTGAGGGTGTTTGTGGATGAGAATAGCATTTGAATCAGTAGACCTAAAGCAAATTGCCCTTACCAGTGTGGGTGGGCCCGATCCAATCCTTAGGTGGCTGGAATGGAACAAAAGGGAAGAATGAGAGTGACCTCTCTCTCTCTACCTGGCTGTTTCAAGTTGAGACATTAGTCTTCTGCACTCAGATTGGAACTTGCACCACTGGCTCTCCTGGTTCTCAGGCCTTCAGACTTGACCATTGCCCCTGGCTCTCCTGGGTCTCCAGCTTGCAAATGACAGACTGTGGGGCTTGTCAGCCTCCATAATCGCGTGATCTTATTTCTTATAATAAATCTCTTTATATATACATATATGTATATGCATATATTATATGTATATATTATAGATATACCTTTATAAACACACACACATATATATGTACAGTAGTCTCCCCTTATCTGCGATTTTGCTCTCTGTGGTTTCACTTACCCATGGTCAACCTTGTTCTGAAAATGATAAATGGTAAACTCTAGTAACAGACAACTCAGTTTTAAATTGCACCTTGTTCTAAGTAACGAGATGAAATCTCACGATGTCCCACTCCGTCCTGCCCTGGACTTGAGTCGTCCCTTTGTCCAACACCTTCCCTTCATTAGTCACTTAGTAGCCGTCTCAGTTATCAGATCGACAGTCAGAGTATCCTAGTGCTTGTGTTTAAGTAACCCTTATTTACTTCATAATGGCCCCAAAGCACAAGAGTAGTGGTGTTGGCAATTCCAATATGCCAAAGAGAAGTGTTTCCTTTAAGTGAATAAGTGAACATTCTTGAATTAATAAGGAAAGAAAAAAATACGTATGCTGAGGGTGGAACAAATATTCTATCCGTGAGATTGTGAAGGAAAAGAAAATTCATGGTAGTTTTGCTGTCGTACCTCATACGGCAAAAATTATGGCTACAATGTGTGATAAGTGCTTAGTTAAGATGGAAAAGGCATTAAATTTTTACAAGAGTATATTGTTATAATTGTTCTATTTTATTATAGTTATATTAGTTGTTACTGTGTCTAATTAATAAATTAAAATTTATCAGATGTATGTATATATATAGGAAAATACATAGTATATAGAGGGTTTGGTACTATCTGAGGCTTCTGGCATCCACTGAAGGTCTTAGAAAGTATCCCTCACCAGTAAGGGGGGGACTACTGTATACATACATATTAATTCTGCTTCTCTGAAGAACATGACTAATACATCTTGCTAGTGATTTAATATGTTACTTTTAACTGACATAGTGGCATTTAAAAAATGGTGGAATTTTCAAAGGAAGTATTCTGTGAATAGCCTTTGTAAGGTATCCCTTAAATTATAAAACCTAAAATAAAACTACAAATTAAGAGATCAACTAGAATATGAACCTCAGGCCCAGTAAGTAATCCCTGCTCTATGAGAAAGCAACTTAACCTAGTTTACCTTAGTTTCTTCATCTGTAAAGTGGGGATAACAATGTCTATCTTAAAAACTGTCCCAAGGATTAAGCAAATTCATGGATATAAATTTTCTAGCACAAGTCTGACACATGGTAATCATTACATAAATGTTAATAATAATTATTATTGTTATTATTTTCACCTAAATAAAGTTGATTCTGTATGAAATTATTCTAATAACTGGTGATATGCTCAAAGATTAATAAGATTATACAAAAGTTTGTGAGCCAATAAAAGGGTATAGGAGTAGAAGCTGCTTATATAGAGGATATAGCATTATCTTTTAGGCAAGTAAAAAGATACTTTTCAGTTAAGATATCTCATATGTCTACATCTAGTCAACATCAACTGTAGCAAAAGAACAGTGGGCAACAAAGCAAATCATAATGGGATTTGGGGACCCCCTGGGCTAAATCATTTAAACAGTCTCTGTTCTACTGAGTTCCATGAGGGCAAGGCTCAGATCATTTACTGGGATGGCCAAAAGGTTTGTTTTTCCCTAAGATGGCTCTAGTGGCACTTAGTTGTCTTTAACTTCATTTGAAACAATTTTGTTAGATTGTATGTGACAGCTGTCATATCAGCATGCATTTAAAAAAAGACATCAAAATTGGTAAATTTTTGTGTAGCCATTTTAATATTGAAGATGGAAGAAAAAAAGCAACATTGTCAGCATATTATGCTTTATTATTTCAAGAAAGGTAAAAATGCAACCAAAAAGCAAAGATTTGTGCAGTGCAGGGAGAAGGTGCTGTGACTAATCAAATGTGTCAAAAATGGTTTGCGAAGTTTCATGCTGGAGATTTCTTGCTGGACGATACTCCACGGTCGGGTAGGCCAGTTGAAGTTGGTAGCGATCAAATCGAGACATTAATTGAGAACAATCAACATTATACCAGGAGGGAGATAGCCAATATACTCAAAATATACAAATCAAGCGTTGAAAATCATTTGCACAAGCTTGGTTACGTTAATCACTTTGATGTCTGGGTTCTACTTCAATTAAGCGAAATAAACCTTTTTGACTATATTGCCACATGCAATTCTTTACTGAAATGTAATGAGAACATTC
This sequence comes from Pseudorca crassidens, assembly GCF_039906515.1. NCBI lineage: Eukaryota > Metazoa > Chordata > Mammalia > Artiodactyla > Delphinidae > Pseudorca > Pseudorca crassidens. The sequence goes on along the minus strand of NC_090304.1, from coordinate 34,193,725 downwards.
TGTTTTTAAAACAAATTTTGACAGGCGATGAAAAGTGGATACTGTACAATAATGTGGAATGGAAGAGATCGTGGGGCAAGGGAAATGAACTGCCACCAACCACACCAAAGGCTGGTCTTCATCCAAAGGTGATGTTGTGTATATCGTGGGATTGGAAGGGAGTCCTCTATTCTGAGCTCCTTCCAGAAAACCAAACAATTCCAGCAAGTACTGCTCCCAATTAGACCAACTGAAAGCAGCACTTGATGAAAAGTGTCCGGAATTAGTCAACAGAAAACGCATAATCTTCCATCAGGATAACGCAAGAGCGCGTGTTTCTTTGATGACCAGGCAAAAACTGTTACAGCTTGGCTGGGAAGTTCTGATTCATCTGCCATATTCACCAGACATTGCACCTTCAGGTTTCCACTTATTTAGGTCTTTTCGAAATTCTCTTAATGGAAAAAAATTCAATTCCTTGGAAGACTGTAAAAGGCACCTGGAACAGTTCTTTGCTCAAAAAGATAAAAAGTTTTGGGAAGATGGAATTATGAAGTTGCCTGAAAACTGGCAGAAGTTAGTGGAACAAAAGTGTGAATACATTGTTCAATAAAGTTCTTGGTGAAAATGAAAAATGTGTCTTTTACTTAAAACCTGAAAGCACTTTTTGGCCAACCCAAATATTTCTCTATTCTCTTTGCTTACCATGAGATAGCCACTGGCCTGAACACTTTTCACATTCCTGCTCAGAATAACCTATGAGGTGGCTATTATTATTGTCCTTATTTTACAGATGAGGAAACTGGAGCACATGAGTTAGCTGACTTGTCCAAGGTCAGACAAAGTAATCTGGGGAGCCCCAGTCAAGGGTCCTCAGGTCACGTTTTTGACCACCAAGTTGTACTGCCTCTCATTGTCTGTTAAATACATCTACACAAGTGGTATAAAAGAGGCTTCAGAATGGAATCTCATTCTGTGTGCAATTTTAATCTAAACATTTGTTCCAGAAAGGAAAAGGGAAGAGATTATTGATATCATAAACACATTCTCAAAAGTTATCATCAAACTTGTATTTACCAAGTACCTATGTATCCCATCTCAGGGAATTTTGAGCACACAAACTCTTTTGAGAACTGATGAAAACTAGGAACACCCTATATATGAAGATTCTCCTGTAGTTTTTAGGGATTTCACAATCAGTCTGAAGGTAGTTCAAATACCTCAGTTTAAGAACTCCCTACGATATCTTACTCAGTCCTCAGAAAAATCCTGGAAAGTTAGCATTCTTACATCCTTCTACCAATGAAGAAACTAAGATTACAGATTGAAATGATTTACTTAAGGTGACATAGTTGATGAAAAGCAACACTGAAACTAAACCCAGATCAATCTAGGTCTAAGTTCAGTCTATTTAAGTTTTACTAAACAACTTCATATCTAGTTTTTTTTTTAAACTTTCTCTATTACTTGGAATCTGAATTTTTTCCATGCAATTTAGAGACATTAAAAAAGAAAAAGTTCTAATTCCTCTGGTTGTCCCATGGCAATTATAATTTGAACTTTGAAACATACAATATAACAATGAAATTATTTTAAAATGTCTGTCTGCTAGGAGGTTTTTACTTTAGAAAATAATGCCTCATTAGCTGACACAGAAATGCATTCTTTCTGCATGCCTTACTTTGATTTTGCAAACTGGGCACTGGTGTTATGGTTTGATAGAACTCTGGGGTCACAGAGTTCATGGTAAGTTAATTCAGCTCAGGGTTTGGCCTGAGACACTAACTGGCTTTAGATGCAAGAGTATATCCAAATTATATGAAATTTATTTGGCACAGTAAAAATCAACAATTATAATTAAATGTTCCTAGCATAAAGCTGGAAATGACTTTCGGCTTGGGAAGTGGGGCCAGGTCCAAAAAGATCGTGAAGACTTTGAGCTTTGAGAAAGCATCATACTGTCATTAACATTTCCACCATTGCTTGAAAAATTCTAACTGAAATGAGAGTATCAGTCAAAAAACAAAGAAAAACCCATTGTTTATTGTTTTTCCCATAGGGAAAATGTCTGAAAGAAAAATTCATAAATGAATGCAATTTACAACTAATTGACATCTAACCTGTAGTATGATTTTTAGTGTAGCCTTGATCTTTAATGAAAATGAGAACTGTGTGTTATATTTAGCTTCTCATTGGCCGTTGGGGGCAGAAGGGGAATAATGCTTAACAATATCCTTTTAAAGTTTTGAAAGAAATTAGTTTTGTGATCTTGAATCAAAACTAGTGCTGAAAAATGATTCCAAATAACAAATATTTCTATTAACAAAATAATAGAAAGTCACCTCTGACTATGTTTGACTTCTCCTGAAAACCGAGGTCTCATGGTCACTAACCCATTTCAAAGTACTGTTTAAATGACTAAATACTTGTAAAATAAACATGTCATTTCCAAAAAGGAATGAGGAAGGAGAAAGTGTTAAGATTCATGAGCCAACTCTATCATGAATTCCTACACTATTTCTTTCCTTAAATTTTTCCCTACAGCTTTACTGAGGTATAATTTACATAACATAAAATTTACTCATTGTAAGTATACAATTAAATGGCTGTCAGTACATTTATAGAATTGTGCAACCATCACCATAATCCATCCAGTGTTGGAACATCTTTGTCATTCCCAGAAGTTCCTTTGTGTACCTTTGCAGTTTAATCCCCAGCTCCACACCTAGCCTCAGGCAACAGTTGGTTTGATTTTTTTTTCTCTATAGCTCTACCTTTTCTGGATATTTCATGTACGTGTAATCACACAAAATGTAGTCTTTGGTGTCTGGCTGCTTTTTTAAAAAATTGAAGTATAGTTGATTTACAATATTGTGTTAGTTTCAGGTGTACAACATAGTGATTCTATATATATATATATATATATTTTTTTTGCGGTACGCGGGCCTCTCACTGTTGTGGCCTCTCCCGTTGCGGAGCACAGGCTCCGGACGCGCAGGCTCAGCGGCCATGGCTCACGGGCCCAGCCGCTCCACGGCATGTGGGATCTTCCTAGACCGGGGCACGAACCCGTGTTCCCTGCATCGGCAGGCGGACTCTCAACCACTGCGCCACCAGGGAAGCCCGTGATTCAATATTTTTATAAGCTATACTTCACTTTAAGTTATTGCAAAACAATGGCTGCTTTAACTTAGGATAATGTTTTAGAGGTCCAGCTATGTTGTGGCAGGGTCAGCACTTTGTTCCTGTTTTATTGTTAAGCATTATTCCTTTGAATGGATAGACTGCATGTTGTTTATCCTTTCACCAGTTCATGGATATTAGAATTGTTTCATGTTTATGGTATGGCAGTTATGAGAAACACTGCTATAAACATTCACATACAAGTCTTTGTGTAAACATGTATTTTCATTTCTTTTCAGTAGATAAGTAGGAGTGGAATTGCTAGATTGTATGGTAAATATTGAGGACTGAATTGTGTTCCCTCCAAATTTATAACTGATAATATGTGGAGACTGGGCTTTTAAAGAAGTAAATGTAGCTAAATGAGGTGATAAGGATGGGGCTCTAATCTCATATGATTGGTGTCCTTATAAGAAGAGAAAGAAACACCAAGGATGCATGTGCACAGAGGAAAGGCCATGTGAGGACACAACAAGAATGCAGCAAGTTGCAAGTCAAGGTGAGAGGCATCGGAAGAAACCAAACCTGCCACACCTTGATCTTGGTCTCCCAGCCTTCAGAACTGTGAGAAAATAAATTTCTGTTGCTTAAACGTCTCGTCTATGGTATATTTTTATGGCAGTCCTACCAAACTAATTCAGCAAGGTTATGTTTAACTTTTTAGGGACTGCCAAACTATTTTCCATACTGACTGAACCATATTTATATTCTCATTAGTAATATATGAAAGTTCCATTTTCTCCACCTTCTCACCAACAGTTGATGCTACCTGTCTTTCTGATTATAGATATTCTAGTGGATGTGAAGTATTATCATATTGTAGTTTTAATTTGCATTTACCTAATGACTCATGATATTGAGCATATATTCATGTGCTTATTAGCCATTTAGCTTATCTTCTTTAGTAAAACATCTACTCATGCCTTTGGCCATTTTGAATTGCTATGTGTTTTCATATTATTGAGTTCTCTAATAGTCTAGACAAAAGCCCTTTATCAATGTATGATCTACAAATATTTGTGTGCTGTGGGTAGTTTATCTTTTCCTTTTAAAAAATATTTTCTTTTTAATGGTATATTTTGAAGCATAAAAAGTTTAAAATTTGATTAAGTCCAATATACACATTTTCTTTTTACGATTTTGCTGTCACTTTCCTACCTAAGAACTCTTTGCCTAACCCATAATGTTCTCCTGTGTTTTCTATTAGAAGCTGTATAGTTTTAGCTCTTACATGTAGATCTATGATTTATTTTGAGTTAAGGTTGTGTAAGATGTGAGATAAGGTTCTAAATTCGTTCCATTTCATATAAATATCCAATCATCCCAAAGGAATTTGCCCTGTAGAATTGCCATGGTGCTTCTGTTGAACATCAATTGATTGTAAATGTGAGGGTTAATTTTTGTATTCTCAGTTCTGTTCCATTGATCTAGATGTTTATCTTTATGCAAAACCACACTATCTTAATAACTACAGCTTTATAGTAAGTTTTGAAATTGTGTAGAATGAGTCCTCCATCTTTGTTCATAGTTCTTGTAATTGTTATGGCTGTTCAGGGCCATTGCATTCCCATATAAATTTTAGGGCCATTTAGTCAATTCCTATAAAATTATTTCTGGGATTTTAATTGGGGTTATGTTGAATCTACAGATCACTTTAGAGAATTTTCTTCTTAGTGACATTGAGTCTTCCAATCCAAGAACATGAAATGCCTTTTATTTATTTAGATCTTTAATTTTTTTCTCAACGGTTTTATAGTTTTCAGTGTGCAAGTCTTTGACTTCCTTTGTTAAATTTATTCCTAAGCATTTTGTTCTTTTTGATATTATTTTGTGTGAAATTGTTTTCTAATTTCATTTTCAGATTGTTCGTTGTTAGTATATAGAAATACAAACAATATGTACATACTGGTCTTGTATCCTGCAATCTTGCTGAACCCATTTATGAGTTCATATACTTAAAACAAGTCCTTAATATTTTCTATATATAGAATAATCTTAATTTCATTAAACACACTTATACTTTTTTCCTCTAATATGGATGACTTTAATATCTTCTCCCTTTCCTTCTTCCCTCCCTCCCCCTCTTTCCTTCCCTTGCTTCTCCCCTTCCTTTTTCCCTTCCTTTTTTCTTTTTTCCCCCTTATTGTTGGCACTGGCTAGGATGTCAGTGCAATGCTGAATAGAAGTGGCAAGAGCAGATTTCTTGCTTTTTATGTGATTTTAAGAGGAAAGCATTCAGTCTAAATGTGTTTGTGTGGATTCTATTTCTGTATTCTCTATTTCATTACACTCATGTCTTTATGGGCCCTGACCATACCACACAGGTTTAAAGTTTTAATTACTCAACCTTGCAAGTCATCTTGATAGCTAATAGTCTGATAGAATAATTCTGCCTTCCTGCCTCAAATTGAATTTGGCTTTTCCAGGTTTGTTGCTTTTCCATGTAAATATGTAATTTACAATTTTTCAAAAACTTTATTGGAATTTGACTGGAATAGCATTGAATTTATAGGTTAATTTAGAAAAAATGTACATATTTAGAATATTGAATCTTTTTATCCATGTGCATGGAATATCTCTTTACTTATTTTGATCTCATTTTATGCTTTTAAATAAAATTTTATAATTGCCTTTATCAAATCTTGTATTATACTGATAGATAATTCTTAAAAAACATAGTTTTGAGGCTATTGTGAAGTGATATCTATCTATCCATCTATCTGTCTATCTTATTGGTTATTATTAGTTTATGGAAAATCTGAATTTTTCTTTTAATTTGTTGGCTATCCACCTTGATGATTTCCCTTATTATTTCCATGAGAATTCTAATTTTCTTTTGGAATTTTTTCATGTAAAACCTCATCTCACCTGTGAATATTCATTTATTTCTCCCTTTCCAATTATTTTATCTCCTGTCTCTTTCTTCTTTTTTTTTTTTTTTTTTTGTTCCTTTCTTTATTGCTCTAGATAGGATTACCATTACAACTTTGGAAGAAGCAGCAAAGCAGCCATCATTTTTGGTTACTGACTCTAAAGGGACTTCAAAACTTCATCATTACGAATGATGTATTTTTTTTTATACATAGCTATTTACTTACTAGAATTAGGCATGATCTTATATATAAAATTGGCTTATGTATTTTTTCTCACACTTTTCAGATTTAGTACCAAGTGTATGCAAGTTCATAAAATGAAGTTTTCTTCATTTTGTTTTGTTTCAGTTATATTTTTTGTAACAGTACAAAGTATGAAGTAGCAACTATCAGTTATTTGAAAGTTTTTTCTAAAATTTACCTCTGCAACCATATGGCCTGGTAACTTTTTTGTGTGTGGACTTCTGATTACTGATTTAGTTTATTTAATAATTTAGAGACCCATTTGATTTTGCTGTTTCTTTCTGGAGCAAATTTTGATAATTTTTCTAAAAATTTTTGATAAGTTTTCTAAAAACTTGCTTAATTTTTCAAATTCATCGATTTCTAATTATATTTCATTAATAGTTTTTTAGTTCATATCATTGTTTATAGTATGTGCTCTTTCCACTTTTTCTTCTTCTTTGATTTCTACTATTACTACACCTATTACCACTCCTACTACTACTATCTGGACAAAGATTTATCTATTTTATTAAGTCTTTTCAAAGATAAAATTTTGAATTTATTGAAATGATTATAAGGATATAATCCTTAATAATTTGGTGTTGGATTGATTCAGCAATTTTGACAGAGGCATCTTAATATCTCATTTTATTGAGGATATCATTCCATTGTTTTATGACTTGTATTCTTGCTGCTGAAAAATCTAATTGTCATTCCCTTTTAACTAATTTGTTTTTCTCTTTGATTGCTTCTATGATGTATTCTTTGAATTTGGTGTTCTGTCCTTTCATGATACTATGTTTATGTGGGAATTTGTTTGTATTTGCCCTAGTTCAGTCCTGATATAAGGGTTCGTCAATATAAGGATTTTGTTTCTCATCAATTATGAAATATTCTCAGGACTTCCCTGGCAGTCCAGGGGTTAAGACGCCGCACTCCCAATGCAGGGGGTGCAGGTTAGATCCCTGGTGTGGGAACTAAGATCCCACACGCCGTGCAGCAAAAAAAAAAAAAATTATGAGATATTCTCAATCATTATTTGTTCAGATATTAATTTTCCTCATTTCTTTTTATTAACTCATTTAAGAACTTGTACGAGATGTATATTGAATGATTATACTTTGTCCTAAATTTCTTTTAACCAAAATTTTGTTTTCTAATGGAACTTTTTTTCCCCACTCAGAGTCAACCTTCCTTGCTTTTTCTGTGCTGAGATTTTTTTATTTCCACATGCATGAAGGAGGCTGCTCTAAATGCATCCTAGCTTTATGAAGGACCTCCGTTCCAGGTTTAAGTCACTGGTTCTTCTACTTTTAGGTAAGGAATAAAACCTAGACCCCTAGATTACAGAACCTATATTAGGGTTTTCTTTTTCCCAGAATATTGCAGGATTAATGCAGTTGTTTACATTTTTCACTATGAGTTCCCTTATATTTTCTGGAATCTAGGATCTCTGTTAATTTTTATGCGTTCAGCTATTTATTTATTTTATTTACTTATTTTTGTTAAATTTTATCTAGCACTACTATGTGTTTTTGAAGAGAAGAGCCTGTGTTAGATCAGTTATTTCTGTTTGCCAAAATCAGAAGTCCCCTCTTACATATTTTTGTATATTCACTTTGTGCAAAATTAGCTACAACTGCAATGAGCTTTCCCTAGATAATCATTGAAAACTCAATGGTTAATGCTATTACAGTCAGTTCATTTATATCCTACTAAATTCACAATCTATAATCATTTACCGTTTAGAGTCATATTATTGAGAAACTCCCTTATTTAAAAAAACAATAAAAACCAAAACAATTCCTTTAAGGAGGAAGCAGAATTTTTCTAAGCTAATGAAGAATTTCCTAAATTAGATTTATATCATCACAAAGAATGTGGCAGAAGTAATCGCTGCTATTTGGAAATTATTCTTTTATTGATATCTCTTTGAACAATTTTTCAGCTTTCACTGAATTGCAGTTAGTTTGCACATGTGTCTGAGCACTGCTAATACATAGGGAAAAAAAGTGAAGAGTGGTTATAAGAAAGGAACTCAAGTCATAAATATGCCAACTGCATATAAGCAGCATTAGTTACAGGCACTTGTGGATGACAGAAAATTAAAATACCCTTCTACAAGTTGCTTGAGTTTTAAACCTCCACTTGCTCTCTTGTTAAAACATTTCACTGTGTACTTTGGCAAGAGCTGTATGACATTACTCTGAAGGTACCTAGAGTTGGAACATTAGACTCAAGAGTCCAAGTCTTAACTTTTTCACATATTGTGTTCTGTTGGGAGATTACCATTTCTCTTATGGTCTTTGTTGAGACCGAATGGCAGGAGAGAGTTAAACTGAAATTTTCTTAAGCTTATGTGTTCTCCTGGAAGTGGTCATTATAGATTTACATTATACTATAATTATGCCTAAATTACATACAGAATGAATGATTGATTTAAGTCTAACTTTAGGCAGATAATTCTCATTGTATAAGATTTCTTGAGAGGGAGAGAATTATGTGTGATCAGCCGGAAAGAATATGGGCTTGAGAGTCAGAAAAAACAGGAGCTTTGTCATTCATCACTATGGAACCTTTGGCATGTTGTGGGACATCAGGCTCCTCACTTGCAGAATAGACAGTATCTTCCTCTCAGGGTTGTTGTAAGAATTAAAAAATAAAATAGGTGTACAGCTTTGAGCCCAGCCCTAGTTGCTCTACAAATACTCATTTCCTTCCTTGCTTTTCTAAAACCTTAAATGCTCCAGTTAAAAGACAAAGATTTTTCACATAGAATTTACCCATTATAAGCTGTTTATAAGAATAATATTGAAAACAAAAGGTTGAAAGTAAAAGAATGAGAAAAAACATACCATGGAAAAAGAAAATAGGTGTAGACAAGTAGACTTTCAGACAGAAAGCATTATATTAAAGTGGGTCACTTCATAATGATAAATGGTTTAAATCACTAGAATGATTTACTATTTCTAAAACTGTAAGACTTGCAATTTGTGTGATTTCTTTTCTCATTCTAAACAAACTTATTTTTGTACCTAAATTTTTAAAATTCATAAAGTGATCAAAAATTCACTTTTACAAAAAAGATGTTCAACATCAGTAGTCATCAGATAAATGTAGATTAAACCCAAAATGTGATACCACTGCATACAGACCAGAATGAGTAAAATTTTAAAATACTGACATTACCAACTGTTGTTGAGTTTGTGGGGAAAGTAAAACTCATTCATTGCTGGTGTGGAGACAAAAATTTTAGCCACTTTGGGAAAACAGTATGGCAAACTTTACAAAGTTAAATGTATTTGTACGGTATGACTCAGTGATTCTACTCCTTGATGTTTACCCAAGAGAAATAAAAATATAGGTCCCTGCAAAAAAATAATTCATAGAATTTAAAAACTATAAATATGAAAACAACTTTGGAGGTTTTCTTTTCCAAAACTTGTTACTGGTGTAGGGGCTAGGAGATAATGAGTTGGTCAAGTTCACAGAGAACTTACCTCAAAGCCCCATGTGTAATTCCACATTAAATATGTAGCCAAAGCTGATGGCTTTCTTTTCATTTCTTTTTTCATTGAAGTATAGTTGATTTACAATATTATATTATTTTCAGGTGTACAATGTAGTGACTCAACATTTTTATCGCTTATACTCTATTTAAAGTTATGACAAAATAATGGCTATATTTCCTTGTGCTGTACCATATATCCTTGTTGCTTATTTATTTTATACACAGTAGTTTGTATGTCTTAATCCCATACCCTTATCTCACCCCTCCCCCCTTCCCTCTCTCCACTGGTTTGTTCTCTATATCTGTGAGTCTGTGCCTATTGTGTTATATACATTTGTTTGTTTTATATTTTAGAATCCACGTATAAGTGATAACATAGAGTATTTGTCTTTCTCCACCTGCATTATTTACAATACCCAAACTATGGGAGCAACCTAAGTATTCATCAACAGATGAATGGATAAAGAAGATTGATATACATATATATATACACACACATAAATACATACATACAATAGAATATTACTCAGCCATAAAAAAGAATGAAATTCTGTCTTTTGCAACAATATGGTTGGACCTCGAGAGTATTATGCTTAGTGAAACAAAGCTGATGTTTTTCTGCTTTTTCTGTTGTTTAATAAAAATGTAAATCTGTGCTATGTCTGTGACTGTCTTTTTCTATAGGATGTAAAAGATTATTGTTTGCACTTCATGGTATTTGCCTAGTCTTTGTCTTCCAGTTTCTTGTCTGCACTTTCTCCATCTCTGTGAACTGTTTTTGTCTTGATGCTTGCTACCTCAGAGATTCACCTCCAACACCTTACCTCAGCCCAGGTATAGAGGAGTCTGTGGAAGTTCAACCCCTCCCCAGCACACAGGCAATACAACACCTTCTGCCTAGGGAAACAGCCGTAACTATGGACTCTAAGGGATAGATAAAATAAGAGAATAAAAAATAGAAGTGGAGAAGTTTCTGCAAATGTCAGACTTTTATAGACTCTTAAAGAGAAAATGTCTTTCCTTCTCTATGGGGACATAAATGAGCTTTTTATCTAAGCCAAGGTCAGGAGACCAAATACCTGGAAAATAAAGAGCATTAATAATTTTTTTCTTTCAGAAGTGTGACTGTGAATTTAAAGAATGAGTCATATTCTACTGTTTAGTCTATGAAACTAAGAACTGGTTTTTCCTTTGTTTCTTTTTCTCTTCCCCTCCTCAAAGAAACACACAGATGATTTAAGCAGCCTTGGATTACAACATACCTAAAATAATAAAGCAATTGAGGGAGAAAAAATCAGCTGAAGGTGTAAACCCCCTCCAGGCTGAATGACTGTAGCATATTTCATCCTCTCATTCTAAATCAATGCTAAGCAATGCACAGAAATGTTTACCTTTGTCTGATCTCTAATTCCCTAAATTTATGTGGAATCATGCACAGATGCGCTGGAAACCAGCCTGGAAAAGCCTGGCATTTTAATTGATCCCAGAGCTTCTTGCCTCACGGCTCCTGCTGTGATGAAGTCTGCTACTTGTTCCAAAGATTCTCCGCCCGGTTGCCTAGCCACCGGCAGCTGGCCAATCAAGGTGTCCACAGGCAGTGAAGGAAGTAACCAATCAATTTTTTAATTTCCTTCTGTAAACGGGAGTGAATCAGGATGCATTTGAAATCTCATTAGTCAAAAGTAAGATGTGTAGTGTGCATTTTAACATATGTGTTAGTTGGATACATTTGACATTTAGTCATAAATACTGATGAATATTTGAAAGCCCATTTCAGACAAATTTGAACCTTGAGTTACTAACTTCGTTTTTAAAATCAGTTTTATAGTCTTACTAGCCCTGTCTAATTTCAACAGACCTTCCTTTACCTAATTTAACACTTCCCTCCTAGAAAAATAGCTTCGTATCAAAATTTTCCTCTAGAGACAATGGTACCTTCTATTTCCAAATCATCAAAATTCAGTATAGTGAAGTCATAGTTAACTAACTTTTTGTCTTCATTCCCCAATCTACCCAGTCATCTGTTTTTTTGGTTTTGGTTTTCTCCCCTACTTTGACCCTATTTCTCCATTCCCATGACCAATACTCTGGTCTAAGGCCCAGATTTCTTCACATTTGGATTCAGAAACAGGCCTTGGCTCTAGTTCCTCCAGTGCATTCTATAGGCCATCATCAGCTGTCATCACTTCAGTCCTCTTCTGGAAAACCTTTACTGAAATGCAGGCCGGCATGCGTTGAAGCCAGCACTTATCAATTGGCGTATTCCAGGAACATATCTTGCATCTCTGAGCCTGTTTTCTCAACTGTAAACATGGAGATAATAAAGAAGATAATGTCCATTTTTTAATCTGGTTATTTATTACATAAATATTTATCGTATAACTATATATACACATGTATCTTCTGTTACCTTTATTTTTACTATTATTTAATGGCTCCTATTTTTGCTAACATTTTCCATTTATCTTCATGGTCCTTCGTAATCTGGCCTCCTTCCCATCCATCTGTCCATCCTTATTTCCAGTATCATTCTTCCCACACCCCTTTCCTCACCACTAGGCACCCATCACTCTAATCAGATAGTCTCCTCACTGAGCTTTCATTCATCATGTTATACACATTCCTGTCATCCCCTAATTCTTATTTATCCTTCAGACCTCAAACTCAAACACCACTTCCTAGTGAAAGATTCTTTTATTATATGCTTTCAAGAACCATGTTCATTTACTTCAGAAGACTTTTTTCAGTGTATAATTATACATTGCTAGTACAAACTATTTAAGTAATTAATGCCTGCCTCTCCTACTACACAGAGGTTTCTGTGAGAACAGGGACAGTGTAAGTTTGTTAACTATTGTATTCCTAGGGCCTAATATGGTAAGTGTAGTATAAATACTTTTTATGAGAATGTAGCTGAATTTTCATCAATTTAAATGGCCTCTACTCTTTCCCTCCCTTCAGATCTCAAAAATCGTATCTTTTGAAACCCTATACTAATTTCATCAAAGGAAATCAGTCTTCAAATACATATTTATTAAAAATATTCTATGTGCCCTATATTATGATGGGCAATATAGAGGGATTATTTTCCCTGAATTTATGAACAAATCTTGAATAAAGAGACAAAAATAAAATTCACTTAAAGCAAGTACTTGTGTGTGTGTGTGTGTGTGTGACATGAAGAGGGAGAGAGAGAGAAAAAATGAGCAGAGTGAGGGGTGAGTATAAAGAAGGACTAGAGGGCTTCCCTGGTGGAGCAGTGGTTGAGAGTCCGCCTGCCGATGTAGGGGACACGGGTTCGTGCCCCGGTCTGGGAAGATCCCACATGCCGCGGAGCGGCTGGGCCCGTGAGCCATGGCCGCTGAGCCTGCGCGTCCGGAGCCTGTGCTCCGCAACGGGAGAGGCCACAACAGTGAGAGGCAGTGTGGTGTAGTAGGAAAAAGCCCAAGAGACTAAGAAATAAGAAATCTGCCATTTGATAAACTTGAGTAAATCAATTGTCTTCTCTAGGCATCATTCTTTGTCTGGAATATGAGCACATTGGGCCAGTATGTATTTAAGATGTCTTCAAATTCTGTGGGTCAAAACAAAACATGTGACAGTATTGACAATTCAACTTCCTTTTTCTTTTAATTCCTTTTAGTGTATTTAGTAATCTGTAGTTAGAATGATATATTGTGATTTTTCTCTTGAATAGAGTAACATAAACATGTCTCATGGTGCCACAATAGACTTTATAACCATAATTTTTGTATTTTTTTCATTTATTCAATGAATGCGTTGACAAGGACTTTGTGATAGACACAGTGTGAGGTGCTGGAAGTCAAATGTGGAATGGGGGAGATGTGGTCGTGGCCCTCAGAGAGCTGTTAGTGTGGGCTACATCCAGGGAGTGTAAGTTGCATATTGAACTCACTTTTTTAGAATTGAGATCTCACACATTTTAATATATTCACAAGTGTTTATTGATTTTGGTTGTTACTTATGTGCAAGTATTGTATTCCCATCAAAATGAGAAGTTCTTAGGAGCTACATTTTGTGTGTGTGTATGTGAGTGTTCTTAAATTATAGAATTTTCCTGCCAATTTTTATTTTAAATATTTTATTTTGTTACCCTAAGTGCACATAAAAATTGTTAGACAGTGTATCCTAATATATATTTAGAAATTTTTGTCATTTATATAAATGTATGCAATGGTTGACATACATGGAATGCTTACTATGTACCAACACTTATCATGGATAATTTTAATCCTCACAGCTACCTTATGTGATGGATACTATTATCATTCCCTTTTTTTTTTTTTTTTTTTTTTTTTGCGGTACGCAGGCTTCTCACTGTTGTGGCCTCTCCCGTTGTGGAGCACAGGCTCCGGAAGCGCAGGCTCAGCGGCCATGGCTCACGGGCCCAGCCGCTCTGCGGCATGTGGGATCTTCCCGGACCGGGGCACGAACCCCTGTCCCCTGCATCGGCAGGTGGACTCTCAACTACTGCGCCACCACGGAAGCCCCTATCATTCTCATTTTTATGGATGGGAAAAACTGAGGCCCAGAGTAGTTAAAACACTGGCCTGAAATCACATAGATAGTACAATGGTATGTATGGGATTCCAAGCCAGGTACTTCCAACTACATCATACTATGCCTTTCCCATGCTATGTTTTTTCATATACTCCTGTGACCCTCACAACTACTGTCATAGCATAATAAATGCTCAATGAATTCTTATTAAATTATATTTTTGGTAGAATCATGAAAGTTTATTTTGTGTGTGTGTGTGTGTGTGTTTGTCCACACCACGTGTCTTGCGGGATCTTAGTTCCCCGACCAGGGACTGAAACTGTGCCCTCACCAGTGAAAGCGTGAGTCCTAACCACTGGACCTCCAGGGAAATCCTGAAAGTTTATTTTGGAATGACACATATCTTCGTTTTCTTTTTTTCTGATAAGCTGTATAAGATTCAATAGAATGGTATGTAGGAGGGAAAGGAGGCAGAACAAAGAAAATATCCTGTGTTTTATGTTAATTTGTGAATCTCAATTATTTTAAATACTTGGGAAATTTTTTAAGGCATCCTTTTACCAAGCACTAGAATTTGTGCTTTGGGTGCATGATATTATATAATCTTCAAAACAACTCTGTGAGGTAAGGGCTATAATCATTCCCCTTTTAAGGATGAGGAAATTAAAGCTTATTTACTCTGGATTATGACAAATAGTGCTTTAAAAACACCAATTTTCCTTTACCCACATTGTAATAAATAGTAAGCCACCTTGCTCACTCTTCTCTTTTCTCTTCTTTTTCCCTACTTCCTTACTGAATTTATAGTCTCCAGTACATGTGGTTTATTGGTGTTCTATTATATTCCTTGGTTCAAGGGGTTAATAGTAGCAGTAAGAACAATTAATGTTTGTTCAACACTTACTATATGTCAGCCACTGTTCTAAGCAGTTTACATATTAAGTTAATTCTTATAACATCTCTGTAAGGCAGAGATTATTATGCCCATTAAATGAGATAATGTATGAAATGTGTTAAGGACATCTCCTGGCATAGTTTAGAAGTTTCACTACTAGTTGTAGTAGTATTAATAGTAGTAGTATTGTAATTATTATGTACACTTGCATTTGGGGCACATATAGTTTTAAACTTGTCATTCTTTACCTCATCACTGTGAGGACCTCCTGTATATGCATGCATATGTGTGTCTATATTTCTGTAATCGGTAAATAATCATAGAGTTTTAACAAAGAGGGGAATCTATAAAATAGCATCTTGACAAAGAGAGTAATTTATTTTCCAACTTCCTTGACAGTTTTATTCTCTCATGTTCCTCTGACCTCTGGGTGAATTCTGCTTAATGAGTTCCCTAAATTTTAAAGACATTTATTCATTTGATAGCTCTAAGTTTTAGAAAGTCTTGCTTTATACTGAGTTGAAATATGGAATGGTAGGTGGTTTGGACAGAAAAAAATGGTGCACTCTTGGACTTTGAAATCAACCTGATCTGACTATCACTTACTGGCTGTGGATCTAACTTGTCAGTATCTCTGTACCTCATTTTCCTTTTCTGTAAGAGGGGACCATTGTCCCTATTGCAGAGGGTTACTGTGCTGTTTGGTTGAGATCTGTTTACATCATTATGAAGTGCACTCACAGAGCGCTTTGTACTCTTCACTCTGCCCCCATTCTTTCATTTCTAGAAGGCAGTGCCCTCTCCTCTGAGCCACATTAGGCTAGCAGGAGGCATCTTAGTTCAAATAAACGGAGAACAGTGGCTAAGGTGACTACCAGGGAAATATATGCTAGTTTTATTAGTTTATATTCGACCCAGTTTGCCACATTGCTCATAAGCTGCCTCTCCACAGCATCAAAGAGCAGAAACCCTCACAGAACTATTGACCTTACCCCCAAATGGCTACAGGGTTGCACACAGGCATCAATCAAATCTGGAAACAGATTCCCTGGAGAACTCAGCTACTAAGCTGTGCAGCAGCAATAGCCTCCAGGGTAAAGAGTATGGGAGACAGCTCTTAGTTACTGTGGACTGGGAGACTGAACAGCCCACAATGTCAGGATGGTCAGGAGGAGAATGGTGGATATTGAATGTTGGAAAAAAATCAATCCTCTCAATCTAATGATGTAAATAATACTTCTGGCAATAACATAGGAGGTATTCAATACACATTTTCTTTCTGACTAAATGTATGCTTGACTGAATGAATTAATGAGTGACATAAGAGTGCATAAGAGTGATTCAAAGGTATATATTTATCATCTCTCCTTCAAACCATCCATTCATTTATTTACCAGACTTACTCTATGCCAAGCATTATGATAGATGCCAAGGATTCCGACGTGAATATGACACAAAGACTCTCAAATAATTCTTAATCTAGTAGGAAAGGATGTGAATAAATGATCATAAAATGACATGGTTAGTTTACTAAGGTCACAGTGGGAACTATATTGGAGGAAAAAAATATTTCTGATGGAGGATCAGGAAGAAGAATGAAAGTAACATTGAAGACAACATTTGAATTTGGCCCTAAGGAATGAGTAGGAGTTTTCCAGATGGGAAAAGAAGGGTAAGAAGTGTATCACAATTAGAAGGAATAGCATTTATATTTATATGCAGTTTGGAGAAAGAACAAATAATCTAAGGTAAACAAGAGTTCATTGAGAGAAATCAGTAGGATGTGAACCTTGAAAGGAAGTTGAAGTAAGACTTGGTTGGACTCTATATTGATAAGAGAATTGTTCACAGTAGATATATAATTCTGACGTTTGTCCATGTTCTAGATTTTGCTCAATTTCCACCCAGGTTCATCTTTGCTCTGCCATATCCACTGGTCCCTTTGCCTACAGACAATGTCCTACAATATTCAGCATTGCCACCTCTGGCCTAGAAAAGTGCTGTCCTAATTAGGGACATTTAAATTCTTTCCAAAGCTGTAAAACCCTTGGAGTGGTCAAATAAGGTTACTATTATGACGTTGTTAGACTAACATTTGTTAAGTGGAGCATAGGATGACAAATGACTAGCCTTAGTTCAACAAAGACCACAAGAGAAATTGAAATAAAGCAGTTCATTACTCCAAGCCCTGGAGGAAGTACAGGACTCTTCTTGAGGGGCCACATATGAAGGTCACGTCAGAGTGCAGGCAGAAGTGGAGGCTGGACCTGAGCTCATGCCTTTATTTGGGTTCATGGGTGTAGCGCTTTTGGGTTCCCAGGCTAAGGCCAAATTGGTCAGTTCCAACCAAAAAGAGCAGGGGTTTGGGGCCTTATCAAATGGCACACAAGGGGAAGGCCCTGGCAGGTGGAGGAGACTGTTAATCACAGGGCTGTTAGGAGAGTCATATCAGGCACTCAAACTTGCACGCGACTCTGAGGGCTATTATTTAGGGCATGAACTTGCGTGAGGTGGCTAGTGTCAGCCTCAGGCCCTTGTAGTGCTCTTGGCCAAACAAAATGGATATATTTTTTTTAGCATATTTTATTGGAGTAAAATTGCTTTACAATGGTGTGTTAGTTTCTGCTTTATAACAAAGTGAATCAGCTATACATATACATATATCCCCATATCTCCTCCCTCTTGCGTCTCCCTCCCACCCTCCCAATCCCACCCCTCTAGGTGGTCACAAAGCACCGAGCTGGTCTCCCTGTGCTATGTGGCTGCTTCCCACTAGCTAGCTATATTACATTTGGTAGTGTATATATGTCCATGCCACTCTCTCACTTTGTCCCAGCTTACCCTTCCCCCCACCATGTCCTCAAGTCCATTCTCTGCGTCTGCATCTTTATGCCTGTCCTACCCTTAGGTTCTTCAGAACCCCTTTTTTTTTTTTTTTAAGATTCCATATATATGTGTTAACATACAGTTATTTTTTTTTCTTTTTCTGACTTACTTCAGTCTGTATGACAGACTCTAGATCCATCCACCTCACTACAAATAACTCAATTTTGTTTCTTTTTATGGCTGAGTAATATTCCATTGTATATATGTGCCACATCTTCTTTAATCAAAATGGATATTGAAGCAGCAGTAACATGGAGTAGCTTAGCTAAACTCTCAAAAGTTACATTTCCCTGGTCATAAAGTCTCTCATCTTATCCCTTTTCTATAAAGTTTCCTTCAAACTTTAAAGTTTCCTTTTCTAAAGTTTCTTTCTCTAGTTTGAGAAGGCATGGCTCATTCATTCACTCAGTTATATATTTATTAATTCAATAAATATTTATCAAGTGCCTGTGAAGGACCAGCACTCTGATAATCCCTGGACTTCATCACATCTCCATTATGTCCTTCATATCTGCCTTATTCTTTCCCAGATAATTCTCATCCAATCAGTTTGGAGTTCTTATCCAAGAATAAAACAAACACAAAATTCCTCGTGCACATTGTCCCCTGAGTAGTTTATCATCACTGGAAATCCACAAATGCTCAGGTTCTCAAGGCTGAGACTTACCTGCCAGACCCCTTTAACAAAGAAACCTATCATGGAAAAGAACTCACTCTTAAGATTGCAAGAGTCAGCTATAAGAATTCATTGTGAACTTTCAGGATCCACTGTGAGGAGCCCTGTTGACTCATCAAAGTATATCAAAGCAACCCAGAATATTTAGTATCTCATTGTGCATTGGCCGGTTTCCAAGAAATCCCAATTCTTTTTTCAGTCCAAACTGCAGTTTATTTTGGACTACAGGTTATTGGACTGTAGGTTATTTTGGACTACAGGTTATTTATAGAAAAAAGCATTTTGCATTTCTGGCATTATCTTCCCATGAAAATGAAATTTAATGGTGGAATATTTTGAATGGTTTTTGAAAAGCCCAGAAGTTCCAATGACTATTGAATAATTCAAGACCATTACAAAATGTAAGATACTTACTGTAGAGAATAATTTTGAAAAATAATATGGATATTAGTACATACAAATCTTATATTTCCTATCTTTTCTGCCAGTATTCAAAATGCTATTTATCACTGCTTTTCAAACATGGAGAGTATGTGGCTAAACCTATGTTCTCTTGCGCAGGACGCTCACTCAAAAATGTAAGGTGATACTCATGTCCTCTAGAGCCGTTTTTCCCCAAAGTAGACACACTTCTAGTGTGTCCCTAGATTCTTCAGTTGTTTATTAAAACCATGATATTTCAGTATGGTCACTCTCCTGGTCCTCCATTAGTTTATCCACTGAATTCACTAGACAGCTCCAGTTGGAATGTGATCAGCTTGGAGAATAGCAGGATCTCCTGCTAATGTTAGAACACACTATTACTACTTACTAATGCTGTCTAAGATGGTTTTTATAGCTGTTTCTATAGGGCATGAACCAATGAAGATGTCAAATGCCCAATTTAAAGACAAAATTCTTGGGCAAAAATTGGAAGCACAAGTCAAGTTTAATGGACTGAAACACCTCATTAATTGAGCTAAAATGGAGTGTTATGGTTTCTCTTAGATTTTTATTTTTTATTATTTTATTTATCTTTTCATTTACGTTTTTATTCCCTCAAGCTAGTGACCATATTTTTAAGAGGCAGTATGAAGTTGTAGATATAATAGTTAAGAAGGCACCAAAGTATCTATTCTCATCCTAACTCATCACTAATATGCAGCCTTAGCAAGCCATTTAATCTCTTAGTCTCATATATTTTATTTATAATACCCATTTCCTCCTCTATAGAATTGCAATGAGAATCATGTGCGGTAACATATACAAATGTACATTATGGATTAGAAAACTCTATACAGGTTATGTAACTGATTCTTCCACATTTACAAAAACCATTCAGTAAATACATCTGATTTGTTAAGAAGTAATATGTGTGTGTCTCTTCAGCACCAAAGAAAGTTCGACATTACTGCAAATTATACATATATTTTTTCTAAATAATTCAGTTTATACAGCTGATATGGACAAAGTAAGGAATAATGAGTAAAACATTTATATTTAAAGAGAAGGGGTTTTAAAAACCATAATTGTAATAATTTGATGTTCCCTGTCCTTGGTCTTTATTATGAGGATATTTTTTAAAAGCACTAGTAAGAGGATTTTTGTAGCTTTTGGCCTGGAAGGAACAAGTCCCACAGTGATCACAATGTACTCGAGCCTTTCCTGCTTCATGAGTTTTACAATCCTGAGTTAAACAGAATACAGATGTCTGCAGATGAAAAGAAAACATATGAAATTCTCACTCTCAAGCCAGAAGAATTCAAGCCAATCCAAGTGTGAAGGCTAATGTCACAGCTGAAATAAAAGTCAAGAGGGTAGCTTTGAATATAATTAAGATATGACAGTTTCACTCAGATCCAAAACCCAGGCACCTAAGAGCAAAATTTTCTCAAAAGGTGCGAAGGTAAAAATAAAATGTTTCTGGGAGTTGGGCTGTGATCCAAAACTAATGAATTTCCCATTGAGTTACTAATCATCTAAAGCCATGGTCATCAGACAAGAGACCAAGGAAATAACAATTCCCATTAGAATTATTTGGACCTCTCCTCTCTTTGAGGTCTGCAGAATCTATTCTTCTGGTAAAGAGGAGAAAAATAGAATTTCAAAAAGAAGAGTATTCAGATCTTCTTACTCTAAGTAGATTTGTGTCTTCTAGGCATACTGTTTGTTTTGACTCCTTGCTAAAATTGCCAGTCATCATGAGGAAAATATCAGCACAGTTAGTTTAATATTCACATTGTATCACCAGGATGAGGATCCTTTGTTCTATTTGAACCACTCTTTTCCAGAAGATTTCATGTTTATTAAGCGTCACACAGAAAATAAACAAGAATAAATCAAATGAACTGAAAAACTTTATTTAGTTTTGTTTATTTTTACACACACACACACAAACTATAAAACATTTATTTTTATCTGCTCTTAAAGAAAAGGAAAGGTTAGTTATTCAACAAAGTCCAGTCCAGAAAAAAATATTGGAGAGAAAAGTTGATGGCAGAATAGAAAAGAAAAAGGAAGAAAATAAAAAGAAAGAGGCAGAAACAAAGAAGAAAAAAGAATATGGAGACAGAAAAAAGAAAGAAAGAGAAGACAGAAGTGGAGAAAAATGAAAGACTGAAATTTGGGTGCTGTCACATGTCTTTTACCTGACCCTTAAGGTCGATTTACATCAAACCAATTAATGTATGTTTGGCCCCAGCTGTGCCAACGACTATAATAGAGACCTAGATGAATATATTAGAGACCTGTTACCTGCTTTAAGGAGTCTACCGTCTACTGAAGCAATGAGCTATAAAGTAAGGAGAATCTTTATTTGCAAAAAATAACCATGTCTAGGTACAATGATAGGTGTTTGTAATATGTCATTATATCCTTGCATTGTCAGCATTACATTCCCCTTTTACAAATGAAGAAACTGAGGCTCAAAGAGCCATCAAGTGAATCTGCTGATGGAAGCAAGAATAAAACCCAGATTTATTTGATGGCAAAGACCATACTCTTTCCACTGCATCTTGTTTACAAGGTGATAAGTAATATAGCTGACCTATGACCACAATGTTTCTGGAGAGCAGAGGAGAGAATAATTTGTCCTACCTGGAAAAAGTCAATAACCATTGTTCAACTCTAATTTCTCCACTGTTCAACAGCTAATTTTAGAGCAGTATTTACTAAAGATATACTTTGCAAAAGGCTGACTTTTAAATTATTGGCCAATGAGAGGTTCAGAGGTCAAAAAAGTATGGAAAACTCTGAAATTCATATACTACTTTTGAAAATTCTCAGTGTTTACAGGTCTATTAAAATCCCTAATGTCTCTTGTTGAATTCTGTTCATTGTGTTTCCCAGATTTATGTGGTCATGGAATATTCTCTTGGAAATGCTGATTTAGAGGCCATATTTTGAATGAGATAATTAGTACATCTCACAACAGAGTGCTATCATTCATGATCAGAATTATAGCACAAGTGCTTCCTTTTCTTTTATTCTTGAATACGTCTTTATACAAAAATGATAGGTTACTGGTATATTAAGCCAAAACTTAATGGGCATTATTATGGTGAGAGATTGACTTGTCACAAATCAATGATCACCATTCTTGCTTTTGCAGCATCCAAGGGTGTGCCAAGAGAGTTTCTAAATTATAGAAATCATAATTTACTCTCCTAAAAATCAGTATAATACCATGAAAATAAATGTATTTATACATGTAACTATAATTCAAATTCATGATTACCAACTATTTCTGTTGGGAAAATCTCTACTTCACACCATGTACTTAGTCCCTATATCCTGATTTTTAATGAAAAAATATGGTCTTAGTACTCAAACCAGTCACTTATTATTGATTTTTCATTAATTTATACTTTTTATCATTAAAGTAATGCATGCCCATGGTAACAAGAAATTCAACAAGTACAGAAGAGAATGAGATAAAAAATTTTAAAGGTTGCCTTCCCCACCCTCAAAAGCTATTTGTTTGTCCCAGAAGTATATACTTGTTACTTGTTTATTCTTCTAGAAAGGTACATATATATACATATAGATTTTTTTAAGTAAAAAGATCATTTTGCACATATTGTTCCATAATGATTTTGGCACTTAATTCTATATCCTGATTATCTTTTCACAATCAAAACATTGTAAACTACTTATTTTAAATCAGCTTTATTGAGCTATAACTTACATATAATAAAATTCACCAATTTTAAGTGTGCATTTTATGAATTTTGATAAATATGCATAGTTAATATAGCCATCAGCACAATCATATTTATATTACTATAAAAGTTTTCCTTGTAGCCTTTTGCAATCAGTCTCCTTCTCATACTCCTGGCCTTTAGAAACCATAGATCTGCTTTCTATTTCTATTGGTTTTACGTTTTCTAGCAATTCAATAAATTAAATCATACAGCTTGTAATCTTTTGTAGCTGGCTTTCTTTTCACTCAGCAAAATGTCCTTGAGATTCATTCAAGTTGTTACATGTACTAATAGTTTATTTCTTTTTCTTTCTCTTTCTTAATACTTCATTTCTTTTTATTGTCAAATATTATTCCATTGTATGGATATACCACAATTTGGTTATCCATTTATTATCTGATGGACATTTGGATGCTGCCCATTTTTTGGCTATTATAAATAAAACTACTGTGAACATTCAAGCACAAATATTAGTGTGCATATATGTTTTCATTGCTTTTGGGCAAATAGCTAGAGGTGTAATTGCTGGTTTATATGGTAAGTGTGTGTCAATGAGAAACTTCCAAAACGTTTTCCACCAGCAGCAGTGTATGAAGGGTCCAGTTGGTCTATACCCTTTCCAAGGCTGGTGTTGTCAGTCTCTTTGTTTTACCTTGCATTTTTCTAATGACTAATGACTCTGAGCATCTTTTTATATGCTTATGTGCTATTCCTGTATCTTCTTGGTGAAGTGTTTCTTCAAAATTGTTGCTTTTAATCAGGTTATTTTTTTCTTGTTATTGATTGTTAAGAATTGTTTATATATTTTGAAAACAAATCCTTTATCAGATAGATACATGTTCTGCAAATATTAAAATCGGCGGCTTGCCTTTTGATTCTCCTCACAATGTCTTTTGAAGAGTAATTTAAAAATTTTAATTACATCTAATTTATAATTATTTTCTTTATTATCTATTGCTTTTTGTGTCCTAGATAAGGTGTCTTTGCTCAACCTAGGATCACAAAGATTCTCTCCTACAAGTTTTATATGTGTGATTCTTACATTTAGGTTTATTATCCAAATTAATTTCTGTATGTCTGATAAAGTAAGAATGAAGATTCATTTTTTGTGTGTATAATTATCCAATTTTTCCAACACAATTTGTTGAAAAGACTATATTTTGAATTGCTTTGGTGACTATTGAAAATCAATAGATGATATTAGAGGGGACCTAATTCTGGACTATTTGATATATATTCTATATTTACATTAAAACTACACTATCTTGATTACAGTAGCTTTGTATCAATTCTTGAAATCAGGTAGTGAAAGTCTCACAATTTTATTCTTTTTCAAACTTATTTTTGTTACTCTATGTCCTTCACATTTTCATACATATTTTAGATTAACTTATGAATTTCTACCAAAAAATGTCTACAGGGGTGGAGTTTTTGCTAAGCAGGTGCAGCTGTGTTGCTCAAGCTCCAGATCACAGTGCCAGGTGCAGCTTTCTGTGCACGGCCCACCTTCATCTTGAGTGGAGGTGTTGAGGGCAGTGCTTCAGTACATGATCCCCTGAGCTGCAGGGTTTGGGAAGCTGGTGCACACTAGAAAATCTGGTCTAAAATTCTGGGGGCCAGCCTCTGTGTGTGGCACTCTATGAACAAATGAAACTAGATGAAGCATGGATGAAAATTTTTGTAAAAGATGGGAAAAAAGAAGACTAGAAAAGAGTGAGCAGTCTGCCCAAGGTCACACACAACTACCATGTGGCTGACAGGGTCTTGGTGCTCCAGGCAGATATCAGGCCTGTGCCTCTCAGGTGGGAGAGCCGAGTTCAGGACAGTAGTCCACCAGAGAACTCCCAGCTCCACATAATATCAAACAGTGAAAGCTCCCCCAGAGATCTCCATGTCGACGCTGAGACCCAACTCCACTCAACGACCAGCAAGCTACGGTGCTGGGCACCCTATGCCAAACTAGCAAGACAGGAACACAACCCCACATATTAGCAGAGAGGCTGCCTAAAATCATAATAAGGTCACAGACACCCTAAAACACACCTCCGGACACGGTCCTGCCCACGAGAAACACAAGATCCAGCCTCATCCACTAGAACACAGACACCAGTCCCCTCCACCAGGAAGCCTACACAACCCAATGAAACAACCTTAGCCACTGGGGCCAGACAAAAAAAAAAAAGGGAACTACGAACCTGCAGTCTGTAAAAAGGAGACCCCAAACACAGTAAGTTAAGCAAAATGGGAAGACAGAGAAACACACAGCAGATGAAGGAGCAAGTTAAAAACCCATCAGACCAAACAAATGAAGAGGAAATAGGCAGTCTTCCTGAAAAAGACTTAAGAGTAATGATAGTAAAGATGATCCAAAATCTTGGAAATAGAATAGAGAAAATACAAGAAACGTTTAACAAGGACCTAGAAGAACTAAAGAGTAAACAAACAATGACGAACAACACAATAAATGAAATTAAAAATTCTCTAGAAGGGATCAGTAGCAAAATAACTGAGGCAGAAGAACGGATAAGTGACCTGGAAGATAAAATAGTGGAAAAAACTACCACAGAGCAGAATAAGAAAAAAGAATGAAAGGATTGAGAACAGTCACAGAGACCTCTGGGACAACATTAATGCACCAACATTCGAATTATAGGGATCCCAGAAGAAGAAGAGAAAAAGAAAGGGACTGAGAAAATATTTGAAGAGATTATAGTTGAAAACTCCCCTAATATGGGAAGGAAGTAGTCAATATGGGAAAGGAAGTAGTCAATCAAGTCTAGGAAGTGCAGAGAGTCCCATACAGGATAAATCCAAGGAGAAACATGCCAAGACACATATTAATCAAACTATCAAAATTTAAATACAAAGAAAAAATATTAATAGCAGCAAGGGGAAAACAACAAATAACATACAAAGGAACCGTATAAGGTTAACAGCTGATCTTTCAGCAGAAACTCTGCAAGCCAGAAGGGAGTGGCAGGACATATTTAAAGTGATGAAAGGGAAAATTCTACAACCAAGATTACTCTACCCAGCAAGGATCTCATTCAGATTCAACGGAGAAATCAAAATCTTTACAG
Source organism: Pseudorca crassidens (assembly GCF_039906515.1). Taxonomy (NCBI): domain Eukaryota; kingdom Metazoa; phylum Chordata; class Mammalia; order Artiodactyla; family Delphinidae; genus Pseudorca; species Pseudorca crassidens. The sequence continues at coordinate 34,167,715 of NC_090304.1, read as the reverse complement.
ACAAGCAAATCTTGGAGAATTCAGCACCACCAAACCAGCTTTACAACAAATGCTAAAGGAGCTTCTCTAGGCAAGAAACACAAGAGAAGTAAAAGACCTACAATAACAAACCAAAAACAATTAAGAAAATGGTAATAGGAACATACATATCAATAATTACCTTAAGTGTAAATGGATTAAATGCTCCAACCAAAAGACATAGACTGGCTGAATGGATACAAAAACAATACCCATATATATGATGTCTACAAGAGAACCACTTCAGACATAGAGACACATACAAACTGAAAGTGAGGGGATGGAAAAAGATACTCCATGCAAGTGGAAATCAAAAGAAAGCTGGAGTGGCAATTCTCATATCAGACAAAATAGACTTGAAAATAAAGACTATTAAATGAGACAAAGAAGGACACTACATAATGATCAAGGGATCACTCCAAGAAGATATAACAATTGTAAATATTTATGCAACCAATATAAGAGCACCTCAATACATAAGGCAAATGCTAACAACCATAAAAGGAGAAATTGACAGTAACATAATAAAAGTAGGGGACTTTAACACCCCACTTTCACCAATGGACAGATCATCCAAAATGATAATAAATAAGGAAACACAAGCTTTAAATGATACATTAAACAAGATGGGCTTAATTGATATTTATAGGACATTCCATCCAAAAACAACAGAATACATTTTCTTCTCAAAAGCTCATGGAACATTCTCCAGGATGGATCATATCTTGGGTCACAAATTAAGCCTTGGTAAATCTAAGAAAATTGAAATCATATCAAGTATTTTTTCCGACCACACGCTATGAGACTAGATATCAACTACAGGAAAAAATCTTTAAAAAATAGAAACACATGGAGTCTAAACAATACACTACTAAATAACCAAGAGATCACTGAAGAAATCAAAGAGGAAATCAAAAATACCTAGATACAAATGACAATGAACACACGACGGTCCAAAACCTATGGGATGCAGCAAAAGCAGTTCTTAGAGGGAAGTTGATAGCAATACAATCTTACCTCAAGAAACAAGAAACATCTTACATAAACAACCTAACCTTACACCTAAAGCAATTAGAGAAAGAAGAACAAAAATACCCCTAAGTTGGCAAAAGGAAAGAAATCATAAAGATCAGCTCAGAAATAAATGAAATAGAAATGAAGGAAACAAAGCAAAGATCAATAAAACTGAAAGCTTGTTCTTTGAGAAGATAAACAAAATTGATAAAACCATTAGCCACCCACATCAAGAAAAAAAGGGAGAAGACTCAAATCAATAGAATTAGAAATGAAAAAGAAGTAACAACTGACACTGTAGAAATACAAAGGATCCTGAGAGATTACTACAAGTGACCCTATGCCAATAAAATGGACAACCTAGAAGAAATGGACAAATTCTTACAAATGCACAACCTTCTGAGACTGAACCAGGAAGAAATAGAAAATATAAACAGACCAATCACAAGCACTGAAATTGAGACTGTGATTAAAAATCTTGCAGCAAACAAAAGCCCAGGACCAGATGGCTTCATAGGCAAATTCTATCACACATTTAGAGAAGAGCTAACACCATTCCTTCTCAAACTCTTCCAAAATGTACCAGAGGGAGGAACACTCCCAAGCTCATTCTATGAGGTCACCATCACCCTGATACCAAAACCAGACAAAGATGTCACAAAGAAAGAAAACCACAGGCCAATATCACTGATGAACATAAATGCAAAAATCCTCAATGAAATGCTAGCAAAGAGCATCCAACAGCACAGTAAAAGGATCATACACCATGATCAACTGGGTTTTAGCCCAGGAATGCAAGAATTCTTCCTTATACACAAATCAATCAATGTGAAACACCATATTGACAAATTGAAGGAGAATAACCATATGATCATCTAAATAGATGCAGAAAAAGCTTTCAACAAAATTCAACACCCATTTATGATAAAAAAAAAACCCTTCAGAAAGTAGGCATAGAGGGAACTTACCTCGGCATAATAAAGACCATATATGACAAACCAACAGCCAACATCATTCTCAATGGTGAAAAACTGAAACCATTGCCTCTAAGATCAGGAACAAGACAAGGTTGTCCACTCTCACCACTCTTATTCAACATAATTTTGGAAGTTTTAGCCACAGCAATCAGAGAACAAAAAGAAATAAAAATAATCCAAATTGGAAAAAAAGAAGTAAAAGTGTCACTGTTTGCAGATGACATGATACTATACATAGAGAATCCTAAAGATGCTACCAGAGAACTACCAGAGGTAATCAATGAATTTGGTAAAGTAGCAAGATACAAAATTAATACACAGAAATCTCTTGCATTCCTATACACTAACGATGAAAAATCTGAAAGAGAAATTAAAGAAACACTCCCATTTACCATTGCAACAAAAAGAATAAAATACCTAGGAATAAACCAACCTAAGGAGACAAAAGACATGTAGCAGAAAACTATAAGACACTGATGAAAGAAATTAGAGATGATGCAAACAGATGGAGAAATATACCACGTTCTTGGATTGGAAGAATCAATATTGCCAAAATGACTATACGACCCAAAGCAATCTGCAGATTCAATGCAATCCCTATCAAATTACCCTATCAAACTACCAATGGCATTTTTCACAGAACTAGAACAAAAAATTTCACAATTTGTATGGAAACACAAAAGTCCCTGAATAGCCAAAGCAATCTTGAGAAAGAAATATGGAGCTTGAGGAATCACTCCCGGACTTTAGACTATACTACAAAGCTGCAGCAATCAAGACAGTATGGTACTGACACAAAAACAGAAATATAGATAAATGGAACAGGATAGAAAGCCCAGAGATAAACCCACACACATATGGTCACCTTAGTTTTGATAAAGGAAGCAAGAATATACAATGGAGAAAAGACAGCCTCTTCAATAAATGGTGTTTGGAAAACTGGACAGCTACATGTAAAAGAATGAAATTAGAACCCTTCCTAACACCATACACAAAAATAAACTCAAAATGGATTAGAGACCTAAATGTAAGGCCAGACACTATAAAACTCTTAGAGGAAAACATAGAACATTCTATGACATAAACCACAGCAAGATCCTTTTTGACCCACCTCCTAGAGAAATGGAAATAAAAACAAAAATAAACAAATGGGACCTAATGAAACTTCAAAGCTTTTGCACAGCAAAGGAAACCATAAACCACATGATAAGACAACCCTCAGAATGCGAGAAAATATTTGCAAATGAAGCAACTGAAAAAGGATTAATCTCCATAATTTGCAAGCAGCTCATGCAGCTCAACATCAAAAAAACAAACAACCCAATTCAAAAGTGGGCAGAAGACCTAAATAGTCATTTCTCCATAGAAGATATGCAGATTGCCAACAAACACATGAAAGGATGCTCAACATCACTAATCATTAGAGAAATGCAAATCAAAACTACAGTGAGGTGTCACCTCACACGAGTCAGAATACCATCATCAAAAAATCTACAAACAATAAATGCTGGAGAGGGTGTGGAGAAACGGGAACCCTCTTGCACTGTTGGTGGGAATGTAAATTGATACAGCCACTATGGAGAACAGTATGGAGGTTCCTTAAAAAACGAAAAATAGAACTACCATATGACCCAGCAATCCCACTACTGGGCATATACCCTGAGACAACCATAATTCAAAAAGAGTTATGCACCACAATGTTCATGGCAGCTCTATTTACAATAGCCAGGACATGGAAGCAACCTATGTGTCCATCAACAGAAGAATGGATAAAGAAGATGTGGCACATATATACGATGGAATATTACTCATCCATAAAAAGAAATGAAGTTGAATTATCCATAGTGAGGTGGGTGCACCTAGAGTCTGTCATACAGAGTGAAGTAAGTCAGAAAGAGAAAAAAAGATACCATATGCTAACATATGGAATCTTAAAAAAAAGAAAGAAAAAAATGGTTCTGAAGAACCTAGGGGCAGGACAGGAATAAAAATTCAGACGTAGAGAATGGACTTGAGGACACAGGGTGGGGGAAGGGTAAGCTGGGACGAAGTGAGAGAGTGGCCCTGACGTATATACGCTACCAAATATAAAATAGATAGCTAGTGGGAAGCAGCCACATAGCACAGGGAAATCAGCTCGGTGCTTTGTGACAACCTAGAGGGATGGGTTAGGGAGGGTGGGATGGAGACGCAAGAGGGAGGGGATATGGTGATATATGTATACGTATAGCTGATTCACTTTGTTGTAAAGCAGAAACTAACACACCATTGTAAAGCTATTATATTCCAATAAAGATGTTAAAAAAAAAAAAAGTCTAAGCCTTCCCTGGTGGCGCAGTGGTTGAGAGTCCACCCGCCGATGCAGGGGACACGGGTTCGTTCCCCGGTCCGGGAATATCCCACATGCCGCGGAGCGGCTAGGCCCTAGAGCCATGGCCGCTGAGCCTGCGCGTCCATAGCCTGTTATCTGCAACAGGAGAGGCCACAACAGTGAGAGGCCCGCGTATCGCAAAAAGAAAAAAAAAAAAAAAAAAAGAAAGTCTACAGGGATTTTAATTGGAATTGTTAAGTCAACTTGGAGAGAACAGATATTTAATTATGTTGAATCTACTGGTCCAATAGTATCTCTTCATTTTCATAGATTTTGTTTAATTTCTCTCAGCTATATTTTATAGTTTTCAGTGTATAGCTTTTTCACATATTTTGTTAAATATATTTCTAAGTATTTTGTAATTTTCATGCTATTGTTTTTTAGTTAAAATTTCTGTTTTTTGCTAGTAGAGAGAAATACAATTGATTTATATATATATATTAAAATATGTATGTACATATATATATATTTCTTGTATCCAGTGAGATTGATAAATTCACTTATTAATTCTGGTAACTTTTTTGGTGGCTTCCGTTGGGTATTCTATATAAACATTCGTGTCCACTGCATATAATACAATTTTATGTCTTCCTCTTGCTTTGTCTAAGTCTTCCTATCCGATATTGAATAAAAGTTGCGAGAGGACAGTCTTGTCTTATTTATAACCTTAGAGAAAAAATATTCAGTCTTTTCACCATTAGTTGCAATGTTAGTTATGGGTTTTCACAGATATATTTTATCAGATTGAGGATTTTTTATTTATGGCTTGCTGAGAGGTTTTTTTTTTTAATCATCAATGGATATTGAGTTTTGTCAAATGCTTTTTCTGAATCTATTAAGATTATCATATAGTTTTTACTTTTTAATTTGTTAATATGATGGTTAGAATGATTTATATATGGTCATACTATAGAAATTTTTAATATAATTTATACATTTTTTATATATTGTTCTATAACTTGTTTTTGACACTGTGCAAATTATTTTGGCACAAATTATTTCTTAATATTTCTAGAAGTAGAATCCCTGGGTTTAGGTGTATGTGCATTTACCATTTTGACAGATATTGCCAAATTGCCCTCCAAAAAAGGTTTCAATAAACATCCTTACCTATAATTATTAAAAGTATCTTTACTTTTACTGATACTGAGTACCAGCAAATATTCAAATCTTTGTCATTGTTACAAGCATTGTACTTCCTTGTTTTAATTCGCCTTTCTTTAATTGTGCATTTCGGAAGGATATGGAATGATGTTGTGATATCAAACACGTGCTGATTTGCGATTCCACTTCCAGAAGGTTGAGCATGAGTGCTGTCTGCACAAGAATAATAACAGCTACCACATGAGAAGCATTTACCATGCACCAGACACTGCCCTAAGCACTTTTCTCGTATTATATCATTAATGATCACCACAACTCTACAACATAGGTAATAGAGAAAATAAGATATTTGCCTAATTGCTCAACTTCAGGAGGAAACTGCCTTTATTTCTCACATGTTGAAACCAAACAACAACCAAACTAAAATGTCAATCCTAACTAACAAAATAAGAATTTACAGCTTCAAATATTCCTAAAGACAAAGAATCAACCAAACAATGTCTTTAACAATTCACTATGTCTACAGCAAGCATATTTTCTCATTTTTTTTAAATACAGAAGGTGATACTTCCAATGCCTATTTCTATGTTTTATTCCTAAACTTTCAAAACAAGTGCTCAATCAAATATCAAATAAGAGTGTTACAATGATAAACGGTTTCATTTACAGGACTCAGTACATCCCAAACCCAGCTCATTAGGTTTGAAGTGGAACAATTAGAGCAGCATGGGGGAAGGTCTGCGAATGCAGAGACCAGAGAGCTCACGGGAATTGCAATTTTAATTTTAATTTGTGGTGCTTCACTTCCGATTTCTTCTTTTTTCACTTCCAATCAGAGTTGTAAACTGCTATTTACATGATTTCGGCCGCCTTCTCTGACTTCCCTGAGGAACTTACACTTGTTCTCCTCTCTATGAATGTGCAATTTCTCCTCCCGTTTCACTGTGTACAGCTACAGAGGTGAAATAATTGAAAGCTCCCCTCTCTTTTTACTCTGGTAAACAAGGAGATTTTTTTTCATGCTGACAGTGGGGTCTCAGAGGCCAGACTCTGTTTGTACCAGAAACTTGCTTTTCTAAACCTCAAAACACTTCACCATATGTTCAGCTCACATGTTCTCCTGGCTGGTTAATTTAACCCATGCAAGGCTCCTCTCTGCTTGGGGTGAGCACTGGAGACATAGCCTGTTTGTGAATTATTATTTATAGGGATGTAAATTCACAGGTCACTTGCCATGACCCCTGGGTGCTTCACTGAACTGTGAAAGACACCTCTGAGGAGCGATTACAGATGAAAGGTATTTGGAATTTAAAAATGAAACATAATACTCAGGTCTGACACCTGGAGTTTTATTTAGTTAATATTCAGTTCATGAATTTAAAGCAAAACATACTTTTAAAAATTATCAATTTGTGGTATACATTGGTGACATCCAACCTGTTCCTAAATGTCAGTTTACACAAATACATATGATGCCACTGGGTGACGTAAATATGAGACAAAGAAATGGAGGTGACAGAAAAATTAGAGTAAGAAATAAAGAAGAGTTTCTCTATATGCTATAGAATTCTACATCTTTGCTAGAAATATGTCATATATTTGATTCTAAATTTCCTAGTGGCCAAAGCAAAAACTTAAAAAGCAAGCTTCAAAATTCACTGTAGATGTAAGCTATAAACTGTATAATTTCTCAGCAGTATATTTTACCTGGTACTTAGATCTGAGATAAATTTTTCCTGGAGGTACACATTAAGGGTCCTCAGTAAGAGGATTTTCAGTGAGACTATAGGATCAACATCCTCATTCACACGCCTATAATCAATATTATAACAAATTCTTTAATATACCTGAAGGAAGTTTAATCACTTTCATATCAATTGAAATTTAGTAAAATCAATTTTATTGAGAAGGGTTAAAACGGCATAGTCCAGATACTCATCTCTCTGACATTTTGTTCAAAATGTCAACAAGCCAGAGAGAAAAAATGGGTGGAATATTACTAAGGTAATCCTCTATGAAGATTGTCTCTTACAAACAAGCTTTTGATTATAACTGATAAGCAAAGAGTTCTAGGTTATATTCTCCAGCAGGAACTCAGGGTACAGATATGTTTTGATTATCGACGGAGTAGAAAGCAGAGCTGATGTTTTAAAAAACTGTCATTAAGCAGTATGTTGTTTGTTTTGGTTTTCGTTTATTGCTTCCAGACCTGACCTCACTGAGTGGAGCAGGAATGAGCCTGCCTATTGCTCAAGCTGTGAAAAGGCAAGTTGCAGAAGAGGTTGAGTGTATATGGCGAGGGTCCAAACATGGACTCCCGGGGTGATAATAGTTCTGAGGCCCTAAATGATGCTAGTGCTTGCCCCGCCCACCTCTCTCCTGGGCCAATCAAGGTTGAGAGTGTCATCTACCGCTCCTACTGCATCACCTCTACTTTCTGTGATAAATTTGGAACACTCTAGGACGCTTTAAGAGATTAAAGCAGTTCCCTCAGCTCCAAATCCCTTTTGAATATGCTCTCCCCAAGAAACTATAGGGTAGAAAATAGGTCTTATTCTGTCAGTTCCTTTCTTAAGTCATGGACACTTTGAGACGTTGAGGGAAGCTATCAGCCCTCTTCCATTGTCACCCTGCTCAGGACTCCAAGCACCCCTGTGCAGTACCCTATGCAGCCTTTCATGCAATTTTGGAGGATTTATGTAACCCCTGATAACCAGATGAAGAACCCTGGTTTTAAAGACTTTGCAGTTTACAGGAAATTGCAGATTCTTTAAATGGCCTACATGTTCCCCGGGTAGGCTGTGCCTCTGTCTGTGTGCCTCTGTCTCTCTTTAGGCTCATCTCCTATTGTTTCTCCTACCCCAAGACCCCAAATACTTCAGTTTCTTAAAACATACCATGTTGAGTCATGTCTTGGCGTATTTGATTACGCCCTTCCCTGTTCCACTGTCCTGGTAAGTTCTCACAGAGCTTTCCAGAGCAAGCTCTGGAAATAAGTTCTCCATAGTTGCCTCTCCTCATTCCCCCAAAATTGCTCACTTACCTCTTTGCACACATATGTGCAAAGCATACTGTACAGACTTCTACAGAGCATATGTCACTCTTTTATAATTATTTATTGACATGTGGGTCTCTGATATTAGATTTAAGAGCATCAAAGATTTCTTAGTTACCTCTGCATCCCTAGAATATAGTATATTTCCTAAAACATAGCTGTTGTTTAGAAAGCTTTTCAGTTTCTTAGAAACTATTCAGAGCCTTACAATCTTCCCATTGCTTATCAAAGCAGAGGCTCTGAGAGACATTCATGGAGTCAAATGCTGTTTGAGATTCCAAGACTAAGAAGATTTATGGTGTTTTGTAGCAAGTTGCTGTGCAGAAAATTGGTTTGGCCAGTCATCTCAATGTGTTAAAGAGGAATATTTATAAGGAATCTGATTTAATTAAGGTACATTCCCCATGATTAGCTGCTAGACACTGTAATAATTACTGGCTTGGCCATGCTACAGGAATGTCTAACACCATAAGATTTTGTAGAGTGGCTTATTTCCCCCATCATTTTCAAAATACACAATCATCAGTTAAATTACTTGGAATATTTTGTTAGTGGGTCATGGATTGATAACTTTATAATCTTCCAGATGGAGGAATGAGAATCTTTGCTGGCAATGTGCTGTGTGATGTAACAAACAGAAAAAGGAAGAGCTTAATCCCCACATGTCACCCAGTAGGTGTTTTCAACCCTTTGGGGTCCTCATGAAATGGGCTCAGCTGCATGGTGAGGATTCAATGAGATATGGGATGACGAGAGGAATGGGATGCTTAGCAGGACTAGTTGAGAGATGTTCTTTAGAGTTGCTTATGCTGAATTCATGGAGCAAAAGGGCGCGGTAGAGACAGTGGCCCCTGAGAAGGATGAAATCTGGTGCTGACTTATAAAAGGAGAGCAGCCTCCAATTCTTTTTGCAGAATGACTCCATTGCTTTAAAATCTTGCTGGAATAGTTAAGCAATTAGAGGGAATCAGTAGGGTAGAGGGATTAGATCATTGCTTTGGATTTAACTCTTGACTCTGCCTCAAATTAGTTCTATTTGGAAGCTTTACTAAGATGATAAGCACAGAGTGTGTGTATACAGTTTTATTCATCCTTAAAACAACCCAATAGAAGCAAAGAAATTGTTTTGTAATTATTTTTATTATTTCCATTACACAGGTGAATTAGACTGGGACTTAGAAAAGTTAAGTAACTTGTTTAAGTTAAGACAACTTCTAAGTGGCACCTGGATGCAAATCCAGGTCATTTAGGATATAAACTATGTCACCATACTGCCTCTTAAATTTGTTGAGCTTTACATCCCTTATCAGTGAAATGCAGGTCATGATTTCTCCTCCCTGTCTTGCTATGAGATTTAAATGAGATAACATATGAAAAGTCTTTCACAATAATCACAGGATCTGTACATCTTGTTAAAAATAAAGAAATTGATCTCAAAGTAGGGTGTGTGTGTGTGTGTGTGTGTGTGTGTGTGTGTGTGTGTGTTTTCTTTTCTCAGTCTAGGTGGGCTGTTTTTTACCTGATCACATGGAGGGGCCAAGGGAAATTGACTGGCCGTTGGCAAACAGCCTTGGGTTATATGACTCCAGCTCAAGGCTCCAAAACCAGCCAGTGTGCAAATCAGTTGGACTCTGAGATGGGTAACAGGGATCCATAGTCAGGATGTGATATGATGAGGTAGCTTACACCACCAGCCCTGTTTTTGCCTTTTAAGGAACCTATAAAGAAAGCAGAAACAACCTTATACCAATTGCCTGAATTTATACCTTGGCAACCTGAGAAGTAGGATAAAGGAACTGGTCTGGAATAAAGGATTTGCTTATTTTTCTCCAACTTCATGAATACCCAAGGACAAGCTGGGAAAACTTGTTTAGAAAGACAACAAAGGTAGTAAAGAAGATACACTTCTATTATTTAGGCACAAGTGTTTCAAAGATTCTCCCTAAATGGTGGGTTAAACTCTCTCCCTCTCTCTCTCACACACACATACATACACATACACACACACAAACGGAATTGCTACAGAATAATTAGGATACAAATTCCACACTATGTCTCAGACATAATAAGAATTTAATTAGCATTCAGCATTACATAGTTGAGGCTTCTAGATTTAGTGATCGTACATACCTAGTGCAAAAATCCCAGTTCTACCATATGTGCAATATTTGGATATTTGATCCCTTGAAACTCTAACTTGTTCCATGCCTGTTCCATGCTGTACTGTTCACTTCATTTTCTTGCATGTTCCAGTTGCCAGTTTTCCCCCTTTTCTATTATTTCATTCTTGCCTTATCCTTTGGCTCCAAATGTTGCCGTCTCTCTAAGTTGTCAATCCTGAATATCCTTCTGATTAAATAGCATCTTTCTATTCAGGTTTGATGTATTCCAGTGGATTATCACTCAAGATAGAAGGAATAAAGGTGCCAAATCTGGGACCTAGGTCATCATAAAGTTGGAGCAGTCAGAGAGGCTGTTTTCTAGTCATATGACGTGTCAAGTGGGACTTTCCAAATCAGTCAGCATCCCAAGGAGGAAGGGTACAGAGAGAATCAGGGCATGAAGCTAAGCATCACAGGGTCTCTGAAGACCAGTTAAGAATGGGGTGGTAGAGATTTGCTGCAAAGAGTGGGAGGTGAAAACTGAGCTATTCCTTTCCAAAGAAAGCAGTGGGCTTTTTATAGGGTTCCTGTGGCTTTCAAGTGGTTAGGAATGACGCAATTAAAAAAAAATGGGTATAATAGACATCCATGGGTTTTTTGATTAATACTCCATTTCTTGGAATTTCTCCTCCACCCAAACTTATATTTGCAGTGGCAGCAGCTATGTTTTAATTTTTTAACTTTTCTCCTTCCCTCAGCCTCTATTGTTTGGCCCAGGAAAGAGAATCTAACCCAAAGTGGGCCAAAGAATCTCTTCTCCAGGATATTTGAACTTAGGGTCTAAAGTGTAAGAAGAAAATGCTTAGGGTCTATCTTGGATATTTTTCTTGTTATGTACAAGAAGGAAGAAGCCAGTCTTTTGAGAAAGAGAAGAATGGACATATAAAAATGGTGGGGGTGGGGGAGAGAGAGAGAGAGAGATCCCTGATAAGACTGGAATCTTGAGACATCTCATATATTTATAATAAATTATTTTTATTTTAGGTAGTTCTAGTTAAATTTGATCACTGAAATAAAATCTGTCTAACTCTGAACGTGCCAAGATAAATGTCATCATTAAGCCTTTGCTGAAGTCATTCTCATGACTCAGACTGCCTCCTTTCCTCTTCGACTTTGCCTTCGCCTATGGTAATCAACCCAGCCAAGTCTCTCCTCCTCTGAGAAGCCCTCCCTGAACATATCTGATATCAGTCTTCTGGGATGTCTCTTACATGGGAAGCTTGATTAAACTACTAATGGATTGGACAGAAAATGGCTTTTCATAATTTGTGTTTTCTTTACTTTGAGTTTGTTCAATCCTTCAACTTCCCTAAGCGATCTTGACACTGGAGACAGATTAGTTATGTATTAAAGCTACAGAATTCTGTATCGGAAAGAACACTTTTCTATTATCTTATAATAGAGATTTTCATTATCAAAATATAAAGTAGAACATTTTATTAGAAATAATTCTGCTGACCACAAGAGGTATAATACCTGAAAACCTGCTTTTGTCCAAGTGTACGTCTAGGTTTATGCTTTTGGAAGACAAGTAGTACAAAGAGAATGCAAATAACCTGCTTCATCTAAGTAATTAAATAAAGCTAAGAGAAATGTAATTGGACCTTGATTCTACATATAACCATGTTCAATATAGCACTTTTGTCTCAGCCCAGATTTTAAAATGGAATAAACATTGACCTAAGAAAGAGAAGACACATGAACACACACACACACACAGAGGCTCAGGTCTGGCTGTGTCTGTGGCAGCATCATGAATGCAGCTGCTGGACCCAATGATGAGTATTAACAATAGGAGAGGCAACACAGCAGACAGTCAGCACATTCACCCAAATGTCAGGCAGTGGCATCATTAACATAGTGCAGTGTCCAATAACTCTGAGCTCCCCACGGATGGAGACTGTGCAGGAATAATTACTTGGACATCACATGTACTTCATCACTTCCAAATTAGATTTTACTAATCCACCGCTTTATTTTCAGAGTAATCTCATTACTACAATGGCACTTCTTCTTTTTTTTTTCCAACACCTTGGAAGATTTATTGCTTCAAACCAATAACAAGATTTAGTGATTGCTAAAAGACATATTATTTTAAGATTTAGACTAATGTGAGTGGGGCTGTGGAAATCCATTCCTTCTTCTTTTCCATCCCCCATACTCCAGGAAAGCTTTTCGTGTGAAAAATAAATCATAGATTCATATCTTGATTTTTTTTATAATCATGCAAATAAAACCATATTAAAGGATGCAGCTGATTATCTAGAAAGGAGAATAAGTGGTAACTGATCACCACACACAGCCTTTTCTTGCAAATTGTATCCAGGAAAAAAATGTCATCTATTCTCAGTGGACATTTTATCATGTATATTTTATTTTTTCTCCAATAATAATAAGATTAAATAAATGTTCCTGGTATTTTTTCCATTCATGTTGATCCAGAGAGATGAAGTTAGAGAATGGTGAATGATTTCTTCCTTCAAGACACTATAGTGTCTTAAGATCTGCAAATTCTAGACCATGCCAGCAGGAATTCTTTTATTCTTTCATAGGGTTAACCGATATAGCCTGGTTATTTTAATTGACAAAACATATCTCAAAACATCATGGAAAACAAGAAAAATTATGATGGAAACTATTAAAAAACAATTGCTTTATATTTCTTTTATTAATTGCACTCAGAATATTTTTCTGATTACATGCATGCTAATACACACCTTATGTAATTTCATACATTAATTTCCATATTAGAGAATTTAAAATGTATGATTAAATATTGAATGAATGAATACACATATATATAGTTACAATAAGTAATTGCATTCCTTTTATAAGGAGGTTTTTCACTATAGAAGCATTTAAATTATCAGGAAAAAATGCAAATAAAATGTTTGCTTGTAATATGGGACAGACATTGTGCCAGTCATTGGTATTACAAAAATAATCAATATCACCATGCTTTCTGCTCCTGTGGTACATGAAAAGTAATAGGGGATCCAGGAAATTAGAGGCATGGTAATTATTTACCATGAGTGATGCACAAGGTGTAAACATACAAGTTCTCCTCAGGTGCCATGAGCTGGATTTGAAGAAGTCATGATATTTGATGAGTTCCTAATTCTCTTTTCAGGGATCCAGTCTGTCATTTGGGCTATGTCCTTTCTGTGTATTCCTAGGGATTTGTCAACTAATTACCACCATATGCCCTATACTGACAGTGTTAGTTCGTACCTTCTCTGCTAGAGGAGGAAATATAAAGCTTTGAAAAACCCAGGTTTTGATCCTGAGTCAGCCAGTAATTGATGTTTTGATCTCTGGAAGAGCTCACAATATCTGCAGGCTTCAGTTTCCACGTCTATGTGCTGAAGATTTGAACTAAAGTATTCCCACAGATGTTTGGAGTTATGAAAGTTCATGAACTTAGTTGTCTTTCCTGATTATCTCTCCTGCATTTCATAGTGTATATTTGAAGACCATCAAAACCAAGGAAAAGGGGAAGGAGAAGAAGAGAATTAACAATAACTGACTAAGTGAGAGAGTAGCACTGACATATATACATTACCAAATGTAAAATAGATAGCTAGTAGGAAGCAGCTACATAGCACAGGGAGATCAGCTTGGTGCTTTATGACCACCTAGAGGGGTGGGATAGGGAGGGTGGGAGGGAGATGCAAGAGGGAAGAGATATGGGAACATATGTATATGTATAACTGATTCACTTTGTTATACAGCAGAAACTAACACACCATTGTAAAGCAATTGTACTCCAATAAAGATGTTAAAAAAATTTTTTAAAAACCCAATAATTGGAGTACCTGATATCTGGCATTGATACTTCACAAAAAGCCTACAGGTAGAGATTATACCCCAGGAGTATTCTGCAAGGTTTGCTAACCTGTACACAGTATATATACATGGTAGAAATTAAATTCTAACACATGCCTAAACACTAGTGATGGCATTTCAGGTACCTGGAATAGAATTAAGAGTAATAATTCAGGACAGAAAAGACTTCCTGGAATCTGTGGACAGGCACTTTTTAAAAGGCTGACCTTGTACATATGAAATAATCAGGTTTGAGGTGTGAAGAACAAAAACAAAAATAAACAACAAAAACTGAGGAAAGCCGTTGTTTAAGGATGTCTTCTTTCTGGAAGGTGTTTTTTTTTTTATTTCTAAAGTACATTTATTCTTTGTATCTTTAAGGGTTATACTGTCTTCCACTTAAAAAACATCTCAGACTGACAGCATAGTATCAATACAAAATCAAAGGACTGGCTGGGGTCTGGTGAGGAAGGAGGACTGTTCAAACCAGTTTGATGATCTCACAGTTTTCTGATACTCTGTAGCCCCAACAAATGAGTTGCCTGCATGTATTCATTTCTGCCTAGTTGCTATGGTAATACAGCTCAGCTCTTTTCTGAATTTCTACCCCTTAGTAAATGTGTTACTTTAAAAATGGTTGCTTTTGCCAACTTTGTGGGAGGTGGTGGCAACTATTTGAGCTGTTAGTACCTGAGCAGGTGTGACAAAGCCACAGTTAGGGAAGACGCGGTAGTCAGATATCCATGAGAGGTGGGAGGGATGCCAAATCCTAGCTACCTGAAGTTGCATCCAACTGAGGTGTCAGAACTGAGGAGACTGAACAGGAGGCAAGACCAAGAAACCAGAGTCTGTGAGAAGAAAGTCCAAACATATTTTAGAGTTCAGTATCCTGTTGAGGAATCCTTTGAATGATTGCAGGTCTATAAATGCACCCTGACTTTTCTTAAAGGCACACTTTTAAAAAAAAAAAAAACTTTTTGTTTTGGAAAGACTTTAGAATTATAGAGCAGTTGCAAATTCTACAGATGTTGTAATAAAATACCACAAACTCAGTGGCTTAAAACAAAATAAGTTTACAATTCTGAAGGTCAGTAGTCCGAAATGGAGTTAACTGGGTAAAATTAAGATGCTGAAGAGTCTGTGTTCCTTCTGAGAGCTCTAGAGAAGTATCCATTTCCTTGCCTTTTCCAGCTTTTAGAGGCTTCCCATGCATCCGGATGTGTAGGCCTTTTGCATCTTCAAAGCCAGCAATGGCCAATTAAATCTTTCTCCTATTGCATAACTAACATTGATTCTTCTGCCTGCCTTTTCCTCATTTAAGGACCCTTGTGATTACACCAAGTCCACCTGGATAATCCAGGGTTATCTCCCTGTTATAAGATCAGCTGATTAGCAAACTTAATTCCATTTATTTTACAATTTAACATAAACACAGGTTTCAGAGTTTGGAACAGGAACTTTTTGGAAAGTCATTATTTTGCCTACCACATCCGTTACCCATTTCCTCCATTGTTAACTCCTTAACATTACCCTGTCTGGTATATGTGTCAAAACTAAGAAACCTACACTGGTACATTTTTATTAATTAAACCTAGAACTGATTTTGATGTAACTATTTTTTTCATTAATGTCCTTTTCATCTTTCAAGATCCAATCTAGTATAACACATTGTATATTGTCATATCTCCCCAGTTTCCTCTAGTCTGTGACAATTTCTCAGTCTTTCCTTGTTTTTCTTGACCTTTGCATTTTGAGGAGTACTGAATAACACAGGTTTCTGACAGTTTGCTTCTACTCTGAGTACATAGCATTTCTTTTTTCAGCCCATAAACAAAGACAGAGAGGCAAAATCTTTGCTTAATTTGCCAGAGCATTAGATTCCAGTTTGCAAAGGTTCCAGAGAAAACTGCTATCATTATGATTGGACTCCTTCAAAGCAGTGTCCAATTGTTTGGCCCTAGTGGCCAAAGCCAAGACTTCATGAATTCTCCTCCGTTCATTATAGAAATACACAGGTTTACCGTTAATGACGTAGCATAGTATAATGCAAAGAGAACAGCCATTGAGATGAGAAAGTATAAGATCTTTTTCTTGTTATTGTTGCTGATATTCTCATGATTATTCTTAAAAAGTTTATTGACAAAAAATTGGGAAATGTAAAAAGAAGAAAGATTTAAAACCAAATGCAAACTAGAAATAACCATGTAAATAACTTGCAGCATATTGTTTCTGAAAAAATACTATGATTATATAATAATTAAAATTATGATTACATAATAATTAAGGTTTGAACTTTTTAACTTATTTTCATCTTGAATTTCTAGGTGTACTTAGACATGCTATGAGTTTTTGGAAAGTTTGAATTAGCATTTAGTTTATCTTCAACTTCACTGTCATGAAGATAAAGTTAGCTAAAGTTTTGTGAACATATATAGGGATTTCATTAGGGTAAATTCACAGTGGAAAAATTTCTGATAGATTATATTGGATTAACAGCAACTCAAAATCTCAGAGGCTTAAGAGAATGGTTCATGACAGTGGATCATCAGTGGTTGCTTGGGCTCTTCTCCATGTCATCTTCAGTCCAGGCCCAGGCCATCAGAGCAGTCATTATCTTAGGCCCTGCTGGTTACTAAGGCAGTAAGGAGAGAGTAGCAAAGCACATGGTGATTTTTCAAGTTTCTTTTTAGCTTGCTAAAATCCATTGGTCAAATCAACACACATGGCCAAGTCTGACTTCAAGGAGGCAGAAAAATATAATCATCCCATAGAGAGAAATACATTACCAAATTATCCTTCAGAATAGTTTTACCAGTTTACATTTCCACCATAACATATGCAAGTGGTGATTTCCAGATAGCTTTGTTTTTAAAGGAGGAATCCATTTCATAATCATCTATAGAATATCAAGGTGGACTCTGGGAGGGCTCATGCCAAGGAATACTTCCCAGAACTTCTGCTGCCAGTGTCCTTTTCCTCACAATGCAGCACAGCCATCCCCCGCCTCTGCAGGAGACCCTCTAACACTAGCAGAAACCAGAAGATTTCTCAAGCTTATACTGACTTGACCTTCTGTCTCTCCATGCCTTGGGAAGGGTAGCCCTCCTTAGTGGCTGGCAACATTGAATTTTGGACATTATTTCCAGAAGAGTCATAGTTTGAAGTACCTCAAAATCTTTTAACTCAGAAAGTGAGTGCTGGAACTACTGCTTAAGAATAAAAGAGAAGAGAGGGCAGACAGCAGAAGCAAGAAGAACTACAATCCTGCAGCCTGTGGAACAAAAACCACATTCACAGAAAGATAGACAAGATGAAAAGGCAGAGGGTGATGTACCAGATGAAGGAACAAGATAAAACCCCAGAAAAACAACTAAATGAAGTGGAGATAGGCAACCTTCCAGAAAAAGAATTCAGAATAATGTTATGATGATCCAGGACCTCACAAAAAGAATGGAGGCAAAGATGGACAAGATGCAAGAAATGTTTAAAAAAGACCTATAAGAATTAAAGAACAAACAAACGGAGATGAATAATACAATAATTGAAATGAAAAATACACTAGAAGGAATCAATAGCAGAATAACTGAAGCAGAAGAACGGATAAGTGACCTGGAAGACAGAATGGTGGAATTCACTGCTGTGGAACAGAATAAAGACAAAAGAATGAAAAGAAATGAAGGCAGCCTAAGAGACCTCTGGGACAACAATAAACACAACATCATTTGCATTATAGGGGTTCCAGAAGGAGAAGAGAGAGAGAAAGCACCAGAGAAATTATTTGAAGAGATTATAGACGAAAACTTCCCTCACATGGGAAAGGAAATAGCCACCCAAGTCCAGGAAGGGCAGAGAGTCCCATACAGGATAAACCCAAGGAGAAACACACCAAGACACAGAGTAATCAAATTGGCAAAAATTAAAGACAAAGAAAAATTATTGAAAGCAGAAAGGGAAAAATAACATGCAAGGGAACTCCCATAAGGTTAACAGCTGATTTCTCAGCAGAAACTCTACAAGTCAGAAGGGAGTGGCATGATATAATTAAAGTGATGAAAGGGAAGAACCTACAACTAAGATTACTCTACCGGGCAAGGAACTCATTCAGATTTGATGGAGAAATCAAAAGCTTTACAGACAAGCAAAAGCTAAGAGAATTCAACACCACCAAACCAGCTCTACAACAAATGCTTAAGGAACTACTCTAAGTGCAAAATACAAGAGAAGAAAAGGACCTACAAAAACAAACCCAAAACAATTAAGAAAATGGTAATAGCAACATACATATCAATGATTACCTTAAACGTGAATGGATTAAATGCTGCAACCAAAACACACAGGCTTGCTGAATGGATACAAAAACAAGACCCATATATATGTTGTCTACAAGAAACCCACTTCAGACGTAGGGACACATACAGACTGAAAGTGAGAGGATGGGCAAAGATATTCCATGCAAATGGAAGTCAAAAGAAAGCTGGAGTAGCAATACTCATATCAGATAAACTAGGCTTTAAAATAAAAAATGTTACAAGAGACAAGGAAGGACACTACATAATGATCAAGGGATCAATCCAAGAAGAAGATATAACAATTATATATGTACCCAACATAGGAGCACCTCAATACACAAGGCAACTGCTAACAGCTATAAAAGAGGAAATAGACAGTGACACAGTAATAGTGGGGGACTTTAACACCTCACTTACACCAACGGACAAATCATCCAAACAGAAAATTAATAAGGAAACACAAGCTTTAAATGACACAATAGACCAGAGAGACTTAATTGATATTTATAGGACATTCCATCCAAAAAGAGCAGATTACACGTTCTTCTCAAGTGCACACAGAACTTTCTCCAGGATAGATCACATCTTGGGTCACAAATCAAGCCTCAGTAAATTTAATAAAATTGAAATCATATCAAGCATCTTTTCTGACCACAATGCTATGAGATTAGAAATGAACTACAGGGAAAAACACGGAAAAAACACAAACACATAGCGGCTAAACAATACGTTACTAAATAACCAAGAGATCACTGAAGAAATCAAAGAGGAAATCACAAAATACCTAGACGCAATGACAATGAAAACACAATGATCCAAAACCTATGGGATGCAGCAAAACCAGTTCTAAGAGAGACGTTTATAGCAATACAATCCTACCTCAAGAAACAAGAAAAATCTCAAATATACAATCTAACCTTACACCTAAAGGAACTAGAGAAAGAAGAACAAACAAAGTTAGCAGAAGGAGAGAAATCATAAAGATCAGAGCAGAAATAAATGAAATAGAAACAAAGAAAACAATAGTAAAGATCAATAAAACTAAAATCTAGTTCTTTGAGATGATAAACAAAATTGATAAACCATTAGCCAGACTCATCAAGGAAAAGGAGGGAGAGGATTCAAATCATTAAAAAAGATGAAAAAGGAGAAGTTACAACAGACTCCGCAGAAATAGAAAGAATCCTAAGAGACTACTAAAAGCAGCTCTATGCCAATAAAATGGACAACCTGGAAGAAATGGACAAATTCTTAGAAAGGTATAACCTTCCAAGACTGAACCAGGAAGAAATAGAAAATATGAACATAGAAAATATGAACAGACCAATCACAAGCACTGAAATTGAAACTGTGATTAAAAATCTTCCAATAAACAAAAGTCCAGGAACAGATGGCTTCACAGGTGAATTCTATCAAACATTTAGAGAAGAGCTAACGCCCATCCTTCTCAAACTCTTCCAAAAAATTGCAGAGGAAGGAACACTCCCAAACTCATTCTATGAGGCCGTCACTCTGATACCAAAACCAGACAAAGATACTAAAAAAAAAAAGAAAATTACAGATCAATACCACTGATGAATATTCAAAAATCCTCAACAAAATACTAGCAAACAGAATCCAACAACACATTAAATGGATCATGCATCATGATCAAGTGGGATTTATCCCAGGGAGGCAAGGATTCTTCAATATACGCAACTCAATCAATGTGATACACCATATTAACAAATTGAAGAAGAAAAACCATATGATCATCTCAATAGATGCAGAAAAAACTTTTGACAGAATTCAACACCCATTTATGATAAAAACTCTCCAGAAAGGGGGCATAGAGGGAACCTACCTCAACATAATAAAGGCCATATACGACAAACCCACAGCAAACATCATTCTCAATGGTGAAAAACTGAAAACATTTCCTCTAAGATCAGGAACAAGACAAGCATGTCCACTCTCACCACTATTATTCAACATAGTTTTGGAAGTCCTAGCCATGGCAACCAGAGAAATAAAAGGAATACAAATTGGAAAAGAAGAAGTAAAACTGTCACTGTTTGCAGATGACATGATACCATACATAGAGAATCCTAAAAATGCCACCAGAAAACTACTAGAGCTAATCAATGAATTTGGTAATGTTGCAGGATACAAAATGAATGCACAGAAATCTCTTGCATTCCTATACACTAATGATGAAAAAACTGAAAGAGAAATTAAGGAATCACTCCCATTTACCATTGCAACCAAAAGAATAAAATACCTAGGAATAAACCTACCTAGAGAGACAAAAGACCTGTATGCAGAAAACTATAAGACACTGATGAAAGAAATTAAAGATGATACCAACAGATGGTGAAATATACCATGTTCTTGAATTGGAAGAATCAATATTGTGAAAATGACTATACTACCCAAAGCAATCTACAGATTCAATGCAATTCCTATTAAATTACCAATGGCATTTTTTACAGAACTAGAACAAAAAATCTTAAAATTTGTATGGAGACACAAAAGACTCCGAATAGCCAAAGCAGTCTTGAGGGAAAAAAACGGAGCTGGAGGAGTCAGACTCCCTGACTTCAGACTATACTACAAAGCTACAGTAATCAAGACAATATGGTCCTGGCACAAAAACAGAAACATAGATCAATAGAACAAGATAGAAAGCCCAGAGATAAACCCACGCATCTATGGTCAACTAATATGACAAAGGAGGCAAGGATATACAATGGAGAAAAAACAGTCTCTTCAATAGTAGTGCTAGGAAAACTGGACAAGCTACATGTTAAAAATGAAATTAGAACACTCCCTAACACCATACACAAAAACAAACTCAAAATGGATTCGAAATCTAAATGTAAGACTAGACATTATAAAACTCTTAGAGGAAAACATAGGAAGAACACTCTTTGACATAAGTCACAGCAAGGTCTTTTTTGATCCACATCCTAGAGTAATGGAAATAAAAACAAAAATAAACAAAGGAGACCTAGTGAAACTTAAAAGCTATTGCACAGCAAAGGAAACTATAAACAGGATGAAAAGAGAACCCTCAAAATGGAGAAAATATTCGCAAACGAACCAATGGACAAAGGATTAATCTCCAAAATATATAAACAGCTCATGCAGCTCAATATTAAAGAAAAAAACAACCCCATCCAAAAATGGGCAGAAGACCTAAATAGACATTTCTCCAAAGAAGACATACAGATGGCCAAGAAACACATGAAAAGCTGCTCAACATCACTAATTATTAGAGAAATGCAAATCAAAACTACAATGAGGTATCACCTTACACCAGTTACAATGGGCATCATCAGAAAATCTACAAACAACAAATGCTGGAGAGGGTGTGGAGAAAAGGGAACCCTCTTGCACTGTTGGTGGGAATATAAATTGATACAGCCACTATGGAGAACAGTATGGAGGTTCCTTATAAAACTAAAAATAGAATTAACATATGACCCAGCAATCCCACTACTGGGCATATACCCAGAGAAAGCCATAGTTCAAAAAGACACATGCCCCCCAATGTTCATTGCAGCACTATTTACAATAGCCCGGTCATGGAAGCAACCTAAATGCCCATTGACAGACGAATGGGTAAAGCAGATGTGGTACATAAAAACAATGGAATATTACTCAACCATAAAAAAGAACGAAACTGGGTCATTTGTAGAGACGTGGATGGATCTAGAGACTGTCATACAGAGTGAAGTAAGTCAGAAAGTGAAAAACAAATATCGTCTATTAACGCATATATGTGGAACCTAGAAAAATGGTACAGATGAACCGGTTTGCAGGGCAGAAATTGAGACACAGATGTAGAAAACAAACGTATGGACACCAAGGGGGGAAAGCGGTGGGGGGTGGGAATGGTGGTGTGATGAATTGGGAGATTGGGATTGACATGTATACACTGATGTGTATAAAATGGATGACTAATAAGAACCTGCTGTATAAAAAAATAAATAAAATAAAATTCAAAATAAAAATCAAATGTCTAATCCAGTATAATAAAAAAATAGGTTCTACAACAACATATACACTAAAGACTAAAGTATAGAAGAATAATCATAACATTGCAGTCAAGAAAATTCTGTTCCCTGAGAGGTTATAATGCTAACTGGAATAAGTCAGAGAACGACAAATACTGTATGATTTCACTTATATGTGGAATCCAAAAAAAGAAAACACATGAACAAACATAACAAAACTGAAACAGACTCAGTCAGAGAGAAGTAGGGTAAGGGGATGTGGGGAAAGGAATTAGGGGGTACAAACTTCCAGTTATAAAATAATAAGTCACAGGAATATAATGTACAGCATAGGGAATATAGTCAATTATACTGTAATAACTTTGTGTGGTGACAGATGACAACTAGACTTACCATGGTGATTATTTTGTAATGTGTAAAAATATTGAATCACTATGTTGTACGCCTGAAACTAATATAGTTATAAGTCAATTATATTTCACTTTTAAAAAAGGAAAAGAAAATTCTGGTCTATGTATCTGTCGTAATTTATCCAACTGTTAAAGGATTATAATGCCCATTTTGCAGGACTATTATGAGGATTTAATAAAATAAATTATGTAGGATACTTTAAAGATATTGAAAAACATTTATCATTAATGGTAATCAGTAAATATTGAGTGAATTCTATCATCATTGCCATTTGAAAATAATCATTAAATTTGTAAAATCAATGTTCCAAGTTCCAAGTTTTTAAAATTTATCTTTGTCATTTGTGGACCTTGCTTTGACTTGGGGACTATTAAACATGTCTTTATAGCTTGTTTAAAGTAGTATTATTAAGCACTATAGCCAACATTTTTTGAAGAACACAAAAATGATATTAAATGACCATTTATTCAATAAATGTGTCACTTAGTGAAAAGAGAACTATTGAATTCTTCATGCATAATTTGTCCTTAGTGACTTTTCACAGTAGTGCACAGGACACATTATTCATTATAACTTTTATGATTTTTCCTTTCTTTTGCTATTTTAATAAGGGTTGGTGCAGATCACAGATGTCAAAGAGAAGAAAATGGAATCTGTTTGACTTTTCTTAATCACTCATTAATTTACTCATTTATTCAGCTCACATATACCAAGCACTTATTATCTGTGAGGCTCTGCACTAAATTTTCGACATGCATTATCTTATGGAATCCTCCTAATAAATTCATGAAATAGGTATTGTGGCTATTTTAATTTTTACAAAATATAAAAGTGAAATTTAGTGAGTTTAAGTGACTTGCCTAAGACCACAGTAGGGAATTGGCAGACCCAAATCTAAAACTAAGGGCATATGCCTTCAGAAAGCATACTTTGCCATCCCAAGACAAAGACATTTTAGGAAAAAAGAATAAATAGAATTTGCAGAAGCTACGTAAGTAAGGTGTGAGAGAGTTAAATACTATGCAAAGTTTTGACCCTGGATAACCTGGAAAATATGGGTTACTGAACTGAATTCACATTACTCAAGATAAGTGTTTAATTTGGTACATTTCTCAAGATATGATCAAAGCAACCACTGCATTTACACTCAACCTATATTTATGGTAAATACCTGAGTAAAACTTTTTTTAAATAGTTGCTTTTATTAGGTATTTTATACTATTTTATCTGTTCATATTAATACAGACAAAAGCCCATGGAGACTTTGTACAGGAATTAGTTGTATAAACTCACTGTTAACCCTAATTTACAGATGTACCCTAATACCACAGAGTCAAAGTTCTTGGATGAAAATTTTAAGCAATATAAAAACCGGCGTTGTGTTTTCTTCCCTATTCTCCTTTTGAGCTTGTATATTAAGGGCTTGATATTTCTGGATTAAATAGATGCATACCATTCTGCCACGGAGAATAGAAAGATAACTATTTTTCTCTATGACAATAACATGAAGCTTCATACTAAGGGTTGCCTTAGAAAGCAATGGGTCACACACTCTATATTCAGAAAGAAAGATTCAAGTTTCTAAAACTAAAATTTTTTATGGCAGAAGTCTCCCAATATTTAATTGGCTTACCTTTAACAATTTGATGCACCAGTTCAAATCTCTCAGTTACCAAGAAAGTACATTTCACAATTAATTTACCTCAGAGAGATTGCCAGGAAGAAATGCAATCACTATGGTGATTAGTAACACCTGTTTCAAAAAATTTCCAGTCATATTTAATAAATGGGTAACAACATTAAGCCTTGGCTACCCATTTATTTATGTGGAGCCAAATCTGTTTCCTAAGGAAAATTTGGGCCTCACTCCTAGGCATTTTTGAGCAACCTCTGTTTAGAAGCATGTTGGCAAAATAGCCAAATGTGCTAGGTAGGATCCTCAAGTTTCCTCCTTATAGATAAACCTTACCCTGTTCTAGGGTGCTTAGAAATATATGAAATTGCTCTTAATCAGAATCCTAGATTATCTGCACTCCAGGCCCTTACTAGAGAGTATTACCTCCAAGTAACTGCTACCCATCTCTTAGCATGTGTGTGTACATATATATGCATGTGTGTGTATACACACATATATATATACATATGTTTGTATGCATATATATATCTATATATGAAGGCTATTTAAAAGTAATTTTTGGAAAGAATGAAGAAGAGAGCGGATATACATGCAAGTATACATAACATTGTGAAGTGTGAGTGAACTTCTAATTCAAATATTTGAACTGTTTGAAGCATAAAAGTAAAATGATCAGAAATAAGTTTTTCAGCCCAAAGAGAATGAGCTGTAATGGAAAACCAGAAATGAATTAGGTGGCAACTGTAGTGATCCAAATGGAAAGTGAGGCGAACCTCCGCTAGGGGGTGTAAGAGGGAAAGATTGAATGGAAATATTTGCAGAGACAGAATCTCTGAGACGGGTGATTGGCTATGAAAGCAGGAGGGAGAAGGAGACAGTCATGATGACTTGAGCACCTGGGTGGATGTTAGTCAGTTCCCAGGCGGAATACTGGAAGACAACTCAATTTATTGATGAGGGGCCAAAGATACTGAAATCGTGAGTTGATCTTTGAATATCTTGAGTACAAGTATACTTCCTAAAAAAAAGAGGATGCCTCTGGGTGTAAAAGGATGAGTAGAAACTACACCAGAGGAGGGATGAACAGTAAGTGTTTTATCTCATCTTCTGAGCCGGAGAGGCTGCCTGTGTATATGTGTCTGTGCATGTTTGTGATGCAGGAGAAGACCTGATAATCAACATACCGAACTGAGTTGCAGGTTATATATGGAGGTAAATTGTAAAATTATTTATATTTATATTGTGCTAGAAGTTCCAAAAGTCCCTAAGTAAATTCTCTCCTCTCTACCCCATACTTCCCTTTCTCACGGCCACCATTCCTGCTTAGGACCTCAGAATCATAAAACTATATTCTTCAGAAGGATCCTTTGAGGTTATTCCTTCCAATCTCTTCTATTTTATGATGAGAAATTGAGACTAAAAGAGTCTAAGTGGCATTTCCAAACCACAGAATCAGACAGATAGGGAGCAAGGATGAGCACCCTAGTCTCATTTCCCCATGCCACCCTCTCAGATATCTGTACAGACCGTTCCTGACTTGATGGTTCCACTTATGATTTTTCCCATGATGATGCGAAAGTGAAATGCATTCAATAGAAACCATGCTTTGAATTTTATCTTTTTCCAGGCTAGCAATATGCAGTAATACACTCTCGTGATGCTGAGCAGTGGCAGCGAGCCACAGCTCCCGGTCAGCCACAGGGTCACCAGGGCAAACAACTGATACACTTACCACCATTCTGTACCCATTCAACCATTCTGTTTTTCACTTTCAGTACAGTATTTAATCAATTCCATGAGATATTCAACACTTTATTGTAAGATAGGTTTTGTGTTAGATGATTTTTCCTGACTGTAGGCTAATGTAAGTGTTCTGAGCACTTTAAGGTAGGCTAGGCTAAGCTGTGATGTTCAGTTTGTAAGGTGTATTAAATGCATTTTGACTTAAAAATATTTTCAGCTTATAATGGGTTTATGGGGACATTATGCCATCATAAGTCGAGGAAGATCTGTATGGTCTTCTCAACTGGTCTGCCATGCCCGAGCTCTCCTTTTTTCAGTCTGTGTTGCCTAAGGCCACTGAAGTTCTGAAGATGTCAATCTCTGTTCAAAAGGCTTCCATCCTTTCTCAGTGCCTGAAAAATAAAAGACCAAACTCTTTGGTTAGTACCCAAGACCCAAATAGTCTCATCGCTCATTCCTATAATTCAATCAAAAAGAATAATTTGCCTTTCCCCAAATACACCCAGGGATTGATATTGCCAGTCCCTCATCTTCATCTGGCAAAATCTCACTCAGCTTCCGAAGACTGTTCTAAATACCAACTAGCCCATGAAGAATTTCCTTATCCCCCTAAATTATGTTCCTCTCTGAGCATGTTTCCTCATCAGAGAAAGGGGATATTAATACCAAACACACAGACTTGTGCTAAGGATTAAGTTACATATTCAAAACTCCTGGCTGAGAGGTTGTCATATAGTTGGCTCTCAACACCTCTTCTTTGAAGTATTCTTTGAACCCTCATAGTTGTGCATCTGTTCCTTTATTGCATCCTTGTATTTTCTAAAGTTTTATGTGTGCTTCACTTAATCTTCTGGATACATATTAAATAGTTCAGGGATCATAAAGTACTTAGAGTTGGGACCATGCCTCATTGTTCTTTGTACCCCAGTCCCTATCTCTTTCCCTGGCACTAACTAGGTACTTAATAAATACTTGAAGTATTAACTTAAATTGATTAAATTCCCAGGACAGGCTGCTTTCTCAGCATCTAGTCCTAAACCTCTGAGGAGTTTGGGAGCTGCAAACAAACAATCCCTCACACAGCCCTGATCACTTTCTATCTGCCCCTAGGCAGCACTCCATCCCTTTCATCACAGCAGCTATTTAAACCTTCTCAGCTCTCCTTAAACTTCCTGCTTCTCTATCCTCCCCCTCACTTTATACATCACCTATGATACATCGCATGCCCTGTTATTTCACAACTAAAATAGAAACTCTCAGTTTCCTGCTACCTCATCCACCAATTTATTCATATTTCCCTGACAACACTCCCCCACCTCCCATTCATACTTCCATTTTTGCTCTGCCAATGGACTAGTTGTTGCTCCTTCTCTGGAAGGCGAATTTCTTCAACCATGTTCTTGGTTTCGAAACTTACCCACTTCTTCAAGTATATTTCCCTACTGGTTATCTTCCTTCTCTTCTTCTCTGCTGACTGCTTTCAAACACCATTTAAATGTACTTAGCTGTCTCCAACCTTAAAAAAAAAAATCATCCCTTGATGCTAAAAATTTCTTAGATGCCAAAACCTCATCCTGTTTCCCTTCTTGAGTCACTTGCGTGTATCGCTCCTTTTCTCTCGTGTACCCCACAACCTATCTTTGGAGTCTACTTTTGCCACTATCACTCAAATGAAAATGTTCTGGCTTCTGCCAGAGTTTTCTTGATTGCCAGATCTGATGGTTTCTCTCTCTTTCCATGGCCCACTCATAATTCTCCCATCACTCTGCTACCACCTTCAGGGCTTCCTCTCCCTCAGTCTGTTCCATAGATCCTTAATTCTCCTTTCCTTTCTCTCCAAGTGATCCTGTTATCTCCCATGATTCCAAGGACTTTCTACAGAATAATGACCTTAACGGCTGTAATTCTAGACCTGATCTCTCTTTCCACCTCCAGACCTGCATCTTCATCCAGACACAGCACCTCAGACTCACAGCAGGCTTACCAGTGGGGTCTGTATCTTCCTCTTTCCTCCTTATGTATTTTCCTCCTCCCTCTCTCAGGGAAAAACACCACTAGCAACCCAGTGGTCAAAATCAGAATCTGTGGGTTCATCAGGGATAATTCCTTTCCTTCACTCTCCTTCTTAGCACACTGAATGACTCACCACATTCTGTCAGTTCGATCTTGTTACTAAATCTCAAACCTGTGCACTTTTCTCCATCTCCATAGCCACAGTTTTATTCCAAGGCTTCGTTCCTTTTTATTATCTCTATCACTTTGTATACCAGCTTGCTAAAGAGGCCATAACAAATACCACAGACTGGATGGCTTAAGCAATGAAAATTTATTTGCTCACAGTTAGAAGTCTGAAATCAAAGTGTTGGCTGGGGCTTGATATCTCTAAAAGCTCTAGGGGATGACTTTTCCTTACCTCTTCCTAACTTCTGGTGGTTGCCAGCAATCTTGGCATTCCTTGACTTGTAAACAATCACTCCACTCTCTGCCTATGTAGTCACATGGTGTTTTTCCTTTGCATGGCTTTGTATAAATTTTCTTCATTTTATAAGGACACCAGTCATTGGATTAGAGTGCAAACTAATCCAGTGTGACCTCATTCTATCTTGATTTTATCTGCAAAGACCTTATTACCAAATAAGGTCACATTGACAAGTACCAGGGGTTAGGACTTCAACATATCTTTTGGGGGGACAAAATTCAACCCACAAAAGCTTCTGAACTGACTTAACTGTGTCCCCAGACCAGCTTTACTACCTTCCTCCTGAATTTCCACTTTCTGCCTGAATTTCCAAATAAACATCTCATTTTGTCTTTCTCCAACTTAAAATCTTTCAGTGGATCTATATAATAATTTACTCTCTGGGTGAATTACCATGACATGCAAACCTTCTGAAACCATTATTCTGCCTACATTTCTATGTTCATCTTTTGCTATTACCTGTTTTTACCCCTGCTACCCATTATTCTATGTGCATATATATATATATGCAGATTTTTGTGAACATAACTGTTCAATTCCTTTGGGTAAATACCAAAGAGTACCATATGGTAAGTATCATATGATCATATGGATCATATGGTAAGAGTATGTTTAGTTTTTTTTTTAAAAAAAACGCCAAACTATCTTAAAAAATGGCTGTACCATTTTGCATTCCCACTGGCAATGAGTGAGTGTTCCTGTTGCTTCACATCCTTGCAAGCATTTGATGTGGTTAGTGTTCCGGATTTTGGCCATTTTAATAGATACGTATTGGTATCTCATTGTTGTTTAATTTGTATTTCTCTGATGATGTATGGTGTGAAACATCTTTTCATGTATTTATTGGTCATCTGTATACCATATTTCACAAAGTGTCTGTTAAGGTCTTTGGCCCATTTTTTAATCAGGTGGTTTGTTTTCTTATTGTTGAATTTTAAGAGTTCTTGGTACATTTGCAATAACAATCTTCTATCACATGTGTTTTTTGCTAGCATTTTCTCCCAGTCTGTAGCTCATCTTCTCATTCTCTTGACAATGTCTTTCATTGAGCAAAAGTCTTTAATTTTAATGAAGTCCAGCTTATCAACTATTTCTTCCTTGGATTGTGCCTTTGGTGTTGTATCTAAAAAAGCATGAATGATTATATTTTCAAAGTCATCTAAAAATGTTCCCCCAGAATAATTTCAGGTTGAAAAGCTGAGAAAAAGATTTGTGTTGGGAAATTTCAAAGCAAAATTTTGCCTGTGCATTTCAGAGACTTAGTCTGTGCATTTCCTGTACTTAGTCTTCCTGTCTTGATATGTTCTTATGCAAGTTTTATAATCATGGAAAGTATTAATATTTCAAATCTTGGTTATTTGTAAAGTAAGGAGAAGCAGGGAAATTAAATAATGGCACTAGGCTCTCATTTTCTTTCTGCAGAATACATTCATCTTTAGGAAATATAATTATTCTCCTTTGTATTAGTTCTTTTCTTTACAAAAATTAATGACTATAATACAAAACCTTTTCCTTTGACTTAGATGAGAACAGCATGAGGACTCAAATAGCCTTTTGGTTTTCAGTCAGTTGTGTAAAAAGGGAAAAAGATGGCATTTTAATAGGTCAAATCACATTAAAACAAGCTCTAAGGAGCTGTCCACATTCTTTGTATAGAAATGCAATTGAACTTGATATATTAATCTTAGACAAACAGCTTCCTAAACTCTTATGAGTATTAATTGTTCAATGCAGGATCTTCTGACTTACTTATGAAGTAAACATTCATATTTGTGACGATTGACAAGACTTTTCTTTCCAAATTTTAATATTTCTATTTAAAAAAAATTATTACCACACTGTCTAGAGCAGTGATAGTGGACAAATTTGTTTTGTATGTGAATTTGAAAAGAAAGCTTCTAACTTTTTATTATTAAAAATAATGTTTGCTGAAAATGTATTGAAGATGCCTTTAGTCAGATTAAGAAATTGCCTTATATTACTAGTTTGCTAGGGCAGTCTTTATCATAAATGAGCACTCAATTTTTATCAATGGCTTTTCCTTCATTTATTAAGTATGATCATGTTTTATCCTTTAATCAGGTCGTATCCTTTAAATCAAGTCTGTGTATGTGTGTGTTTTCTGTTGTTAACAGTTACTTTAACTCTTTCGTTTTGTCTTTGCTTAGTATATCTTGTACTAAACTTTGAATTTTAGCCTTTTCATGTCCTTAATCTTTAGATGTGTTCCTTGTAGATAGAATATTCAGCAGTAATTTATTAATTGGTTAGGTACTGGTGATTTAATGGAGAATAAGAGATATAAGTTCCCTGACCTCATGAAATGTACATTGACAGGGGAGAAATAAAATAAATATGTACACAAATAGTAACAAAATGGTTATAGACTGTGATTAGTACTATGAGGTACAGAAACAGAGTGCTAGGATAGAGGATAATGGATGCAGACTACTTTAGATAGTTTGGGTAAGGAAGACACCTAAAAGAAGGCAATGCTTAATCTAAGACCTGAAGAATAAGAAAGAGCCAATCATGCAAGGAGCTAGGAAATCAAACATACCAGAGTGGGGAATGCACACAGGGCTTCCCTGGTGGCGCAGTGGTTGAGAGTCCGCCTGCCGATACAGGGGACGCGGGTTCGTGCCCTGGTCCAGGAAGATCCCACATGCCGTAGAGCAGCTGGGCCCGTGAGCCATGGCCGCTGAGCCTGCGCGTCCGGAGCCTGTGCTCCGCAACGGGAGAGGCCACAACAGTGAGAGGCCCGCGTATCGCAAAAAAAAAAAAATCAGAAAAGAAATGCACACAGACGTCCTGTGTCAGTATGAACTTAGCATGCTCTGGGATCTGCAGAAGACTCTAACTTGAACACTGTGAGCAAGGGATTGGAGAGTCCAAAGAGAATACTAGAAAGAGAGAAAGCAGAACATTTTTGTCATGATAAAGAATATGTATGTAAATCCAACGGTAAAACATTGAAAGTTTTTACAAAGGGGCACAACATTTTGAACTTAGGTTTATAAGAGTTCATAATGATTTCCATGTAGAAATGATGGAGAGATGGGGTGAGGAAGCACAGACACCAGATAGGATGCTACTGCAGTGAGTGATGCTGGTGACTTGGATTAAGATGGGGAGAGTGGACAAATCTGGAATACATTTTGGATGTAAAACTAATAGAACCTGCAGGTATTTTGGATGTAGGGGGTGAGATACCCGAAAGAGTTGGGCATGCTTCTAATGGTCATGCCTCATAGTGGTAACTTTAACTGAACTGAGAGAGTTACAGAGTTGTAAAGAAGATGGAATATTTGTTTTGGGGTGTATCCATGTGTGACTTCTGGGGAATGGTTGTATAAATAAAGGGATCAATTTTAGACACATTATCATTGAGATGTCTTTGAGACATCCAAATGGAAATGTCAAGTTAAGTATCTATACATGTCTGCAACTTAGAGGAAGTATATGGACTAGAGATACAAATTTGGTGATTGCTATCACATAAAATAGCAGTTAAAAACATGGTTTTGAATCCAGACTGCCTGAGTTCATCTGGCTTTTCAATTTCCTAGCTATGCAGCCTAGGGCAATTTATTTAACCTATCTGATTTCAGAATTGTCACCTATAAAGCTATGATAATGATGCTAGCAACT
The DNA here is from genome assembly GCF_039906515.1 of Pseudorca crassidens. Classification (NCBI taxonomy): domain Eukaryota; kingdom Metazoa; phylum Chordata; class Mammalia; order Artiodactyla; family Delphinidae; genus Pseudorca; species Pseudorca crassidens. Next base: position 34,134,982 of record NC_090304.1, on the reverse strand, counting down.
ATCTTATATAAATTAGTTAATACATGTAAAGAATTCAGAAAAATTTCTACTTATATTAACCCTAAATAAATCTTAGCTGCTAGCATCATCATCATCATCATCAGTAGCTCAATGGGTTAAATTTTGGGGGTAAATTTTCCTTCTTAATTAAAGTATCGTGAAAATAATACTTTACTCAAAGATAACGACTTTCTAATAATGAATTTTAAGGTGAAGACAAACATTAGCAGGAAAATTATTACAGGAGAAATACTTTTGGAAGCACAGTATTTTGTAGCCTTCAGTCAGAATGCGAAATCAATAACCTCTGCCATTTTCTATATGAGATCCACCTTAAAATCTAGCCCATCCAGTGTCAGTATGTACTACGTACTAAGATACTGTTTGTAGATGGAATACTACCAAAATATAATGATAATAGTTTGGATTTTAAAAATTGTATATTCCCTAGAATGTTCTAGGAATTCGTTGAACACCACTCACAAGTTAAAAAGATCTTTTGGGCTTCCCTGGTGGCGCAGTGGTTGGGGGTCTGCCTGCCGATGCAGGGGACACGGGTTCGTGCCCCTGTCCGGGAGGATCCCACGTGCCGCGGAGTGGCTGGGCCCGTGAGCCATGGCCGCTGAGCCTGCGCGTCCGGAGCCTGTGCTTCACAACGGGAGAGGCCACAGCAGTGAGAGGCCCGCGTACTGAAAAGAAAAAAGATCTTTTGCCAAATCTGATACCACAATTGTGTGTATTTCAAGCTGTTCTATTACATTTGCCAAACAGACTCCCTTTTCCACTTCCAGTACAAACTTATAATTCAAAATACACACACCAAAAAGAGCGATTCTTTACAATTGTTGGCCACTGAATGAAGTCATAATCCTCGTCCGATTCAAACAACTGGATTATTTTTCTATCGGCCAGTGGTCCTAGACTGCATGATCTCTCAGAGACATGTAAATGTTTATGTGATAGAATTGTCAGATAGAAAGAAAACATGAGAATCTATAGTTGAACCACAGTCCCTAGGCTCTCCATGCTGGTAATAAATATTGTGGTGCACTCTAGTGGTCGAAGGAGATAGGCTAGAAGATCTGGAGGTGCACTAGGATTAGCAGTCGTCATTGTTATTTTTAAAAATGTACCACCAATCGTGGGTTTCAAAACATGACTAAGGGAATGTTTCATGTAAAAGGTGGAACTCACATAAGAAACTTGCCCCTCTCCACCCAGAAAATACCTGGGAAGAAAATAACTGCGTTTCTCTAGTAGTAGAACACCTCAGTTTAAATAGAAATATAATGTGTGTTGCTGAAGGTTTATGATCACTTTATTTTATTTTATTTATATTTTATTGGAGTGTAAAAGGGAACCCTCTTGCACTGTTGGTGGGAATGTAAATTGATACAGCCACTATGGAGAACAGTATGGAGGTTCCTTAAAAAACTAAAACTAGAACTGCCATATGACCCAGCAATCTCACGACTGGGCATCTACCCTGAGAAAACCATAGTGCAAAAAGACACATGTACCCCAATGATCATTTTACTTTTAACAGGAGTGGAGTTCATTGTTATCTTCTCATAACACAATAAGAAGTGTTTCTTTTAAAAAAGTATTTTTCAATTGAAGCTGTCAGAGATAAGAGTATGTACATGTGAATAAAACAAAAATGGACATAAATATAAATTATGTATTTGCACATACATTGATAAATGTTCATTCTAGATGTTTTTGTAGTTATGTCCTACCTTCTCATCATACCCCTGGCTTTTACTCCCTGTAAGAAGTCCTAATTCTCAGGTCTCTGATTATTCATTTCTTGGCTCTCAAATTTCCTTGGGAGCCTCTTGTACTTCCTTCCCACTGTTAATCCTTTTCTGATAATTTGTATCTCCATCAATTGTAAATTTCTGGAAGATTCCCTGCCACTGCCAGATCACCCATCACAGTGCCTAGTGTATAATGGGCATCTGGAAATATCTGATGAGTGAGCAAATTCATGAACATTCTGATCTGCTGTTTTAGAGACTTACCACAATGATCAATAATATTCATAGGTCTGCACACTCTGAAGTCCCTGGCTCAGTCCCAAAAACTAGATAGGAGGGAGTTTGGACCTATTCAGAGCTGTTGTCTCCTTGAAAACCAGGTGCCATGCCAAGAAGAGCTGATTTCACATTTAGTTCCTTCCTTCCTTCCTAGGAAATAGCATGATATTCTCACTTGGCATACCCTAAGAGGGAAGGGAAAATTCACTCAGAAAACTCAGTGTCCATATCATTTTACTACATTAAAAGTGTGTGTGTGTGTGTGATCAAAGCTGAAATGGAGGCAAAACCCATCTATATGTGGTCCAGCGGAAAGACCCCAGGTTTAGGAATCTGGAGAACTGAGATGGTTACTCTGTAACCAACTTACCACATGGCCTGAAGCAAGTAATGGATCATCTGTAGGTCCCAGGTGTCTTATTTATCAAATAGAACCATCATACACAGACTCAAATGAAACAACAGATAGGAAGTGTTTGGCAGAGATAATAAGGCTCTAAGGGCTGAAGGATTTTTGTTTATTTGTTTGTTTTTGGTTTTGTTTTTATTTAAAGGCATCGGGCTTTTCGAAGTATCATGATGCAGCTTTGGGAGAAATATTTGAATTTATCCAGTTACTTACTTAACAAATATTTTATTGAGCATCTATTATGTCCCTAGCATTCTTCTAGAAACAGAAAATAAAGAAAACCATGAGCAAAGCAAACACACATCTACCTTCATGGAACTTGTATTTTAGTGAGAGAGAGCAACAATGAATAGACTAATAATATGTAATGTATGAACATAAATTCAGTGTTGTGAAGAAAAATAAAGCAGGATAGAGAATGATGGAGACTGCAATTTTATTTAAGGTGACCACATATAGAAGGAGCTGTAAGATAACTCTTACTTTAATGTGGGTGAGAGGTGATGGTGCCTTGAGAAAAAAGGTGCAACAGTACAGATAGAAGGGATAGCATTTGGGATAAAATTTTTAGGTTGAGTTACAGTATTTCCTGATGGATTGGATGGGGAGCATGAAAGAAAGGAGTGTCAAGGGTGATTCTAAGGTTTTTGTTTTGAGCCGTTGGATAACAGGTGATATTATTTATTTCTATGGTGAACGCTGGAAAGGGGGCAGTTTGAGGACTGTAAATAATGCATGAAACATACAGCACAGTCGCACTGAATAAAACTGTACTTAAAAGAGCAGTTGCCTTGAAAGCCTTGTTTTGACTGATTTTTACGAGGGAAATCGGCAGCATGATTCAAACACAGGCTCCTGGGCCAAGAGAGGCAGATGGTAGCTGTTCTTCAGGCTCAGATTTTAAAGGAAGAGTTTCCATTTATTTTTTTCTGAATACAGTTTCCAGTATCTTAGTTTATAAATATTTCTCTCAGATTGTGAATCTGGGCTTGTTTTGTCTGTGTATATTCAACTCTCATAGCCCTGGGTAAAGTTACCCATTTGGGAATCAGAGAGCTCACCCTGAAAAACAAATCGAGGCAGCCTTAAAAAAAGATAAAATTGCTCCTCCAAGAAGTAGGAATATTGAAAATGAGACAATTTTGAGAGCCTTCGGTTTTGGATTTATAATAGAATATAAATCTTCTGAAAGAGTTTATTAGTCAGTCTTTTAGCCAACAGTTATTTGCTATGGTCATTTGCTATATGACCCTGTTTGTGGTATAAGGAAAAGAGTTGAGGCTCTCTAATCATCCAGGGGATTACAGATACTGTGCAAAAGGAATCTAGCTTCGGGCCTGGCCCATTGGATATCCAATGAATGGGATGCATTATTATACTATTTAGCATGTACCTTTACCTCTTTGGACCATTGTATATACTGCTTTCTCCATCTGGACTATGCTTCCATCCCTTTGTTGCCTTATAAATTCCACCTTGTTAAAGGTGCTACTCTAATGTTACCCCCTCCATGGAACCTTCCTTTTTCCCTCTACTCCTCGTTCCCAAGCACTTGGTTGGTTCATATTCCAAGCAGCAATGTTTTCCAAACTTCATTCACTTATCTCTCTCTTGAGTTTTTTTCCTATAGACCCATACACTTATGCCATTATAACTATATAATTTGCATATGTTGACCCACTACTTTTACTTAATTTAACTTCATCTTATTCAATACTTGTAAAATCAAATCAAAAGCCTGAGGTGCTTATTGTTTTATTCAGCACATGAAAAATAAATATATACTATTAACATAAAAACAATGGTTTTTGTTTCAAACACAATCAAAAATCATTTCTCATATCACCGATGGACTGTATATCATGGTTTGAAAACCACTGGATTATGTATTTATTGTGGTGAAATAATGGATTGTTTAAATAGTCCCAATTCTCCACCCTCCCTCTATCCATACCCTTTACTTTGTCAACTTCATAGGGTTCTCCCAGTGTGGAAAGAGTGTAAATCCCTCAGGCTTGGCCATATGACTAGCTTTGGCTAACGGGATGTACAAGTAAAGGATGACAGGCCAGGATTGAGGTGTTTGAGTGAAGTACCTAGGGTGCAAAATTTAAGGCAGTATTCACTCTTAGGGGTGTGTCTCAGGCCCTGGAGGCTTGAAAAAGCTACTGGGCTTCCCTCTTGAATTTCTTCCAAGACAATGAAAAGAACATACTGACTGGTCCCAGAAGAAATATGAGAGATATGAGAAGCAGAGCTCCCCCACTATAGGTGCCCAAGTCAAGCTCAGTCTAACGTAGGGCCCCCAGCCAACTAACAAGAGCATGAGCAAGCCAGTCAAGATCAGCCAACCTTAATCCAGCTCCCAACATAACCACTGACCCATTAACTATAATAGTAAATAATTGTGGGTTTTAGTCACTGAGATTTGGGGTGTTTATAATACATAAATTAAAATTTATATGTTTTCAATTCTTCATTTTGAATCCATCAAGGGGGAGGACTATTTTATATCTGTGCACACCTAGTTCCTAGTACTCAGGAGATGCTAGCCAAACAATTATTAAATAATGATTGATACTATTATCATGTATGGGATTTTTAACAAAAGCCATACACATTCCCATGCCAGGGTATTTACATTTGCTGTTCCCTTTCCCTGGAAAACTTTTCTCTCAATATCTATACAGCTCCCTTTCTCACCTCCTTCAGTTTTCACTAAAATACTATTTCATCAGAGACCTTCCTTGTGATAGGCACTTTATCTAACTTGTCACTGCCCAGCACTTGCCATCCCTCTGCCTGTGGTTCTTATCATGGGATATAGGGACCGCTCAGAGGGGTTCTGGACAGGGGATTGTCAATCCTTTGCAAATGAATACAAAATTGTAAACGTGGTACAAATGTTTATTTTTCTTCAAGAAATTCCATAGCTTTCAAACTTTTTTAACAGCATCAGTGAATGAAAATAGGTTAAGAACCACTGTGAGTGAGTTTTGTTTTGGGTCAAAGTACTGTCACCTCCTCACATATTGTTTATTTGTTTATCATCTGTCTCCCTGCAGACTGGAAGATCCATGATCACAGGTTATTATTTTTTTTAACGCCTTTATTGGAGTATAATTGCTTTACAATGGTGTGTTAGTTTCTGCTTTATAACAAAGTGAATCAGTTATACATATACATATATCCCCATATCTCTTCCCTCTTGCGTCTCCCTCCCTCCCACCCTCCCTATCCCACCCCTCCAGGTGGCCACAAAGCACCGAGCTGATCTCCCTGTGCTATGTGGCTGCTTCCCACTAGCTATCTAGTTTACGTTTGGTAGTGTATATATGTCCATGCCACTCTCTCACTTTGTCCCAGCTTACCCTTCTCCCTCCCCATATCCTCAAGTCCATTCTCTAGTAGGTCTGCATCTTTATTCCCATCTTGACCCTAGGTTCTTCATGACCTTTTTTTTTTTTTTAGATTCCATATATATGTGTTAGCATACGGTATTTGTTTTCCTCTTTCTGACTTACTTCACTCTGTATGAAAGACTCTAGGTCCATCCACCTCACTAAAAATAACTCAATTTCGTTTCTTTTTATGGCTGAGTAATATTCCATTGTATATATGTGCCACATCTTCTTTATCCATTCATCTGTTGATGGACACTTAGGTTGCTTCCATGTCCTGGCTATTGTAAATAGAGCTGCAATGAACATTGTGGTACATGACTCTTTTTGAATTATGATTTTCTCAGGGTATATGCCCAGTCGTGGGATTGCTGGGTCATATGGTAATTCTATTTTTCGTTTTTTAAGGAACCTCCATACTGTTCTCCATAGTGGCTGTATCAATTTACATCCCCACCAACAGTGCAAGAGGGTTCCCTTTTCTCCACACCCTCTCCAGCATTTATCGTTTGTAGATTTTTTGATGGTGGCCATTCTGACTGGTGGATCACAGGTTATTATATCAGTTGGTTTGTTCTTACTTTGTTTTTTTGCGGTACGCGGGCCTCTCACTGTTGTGGCCTCTCGCGTTGCGGAGCACAGGCTCCGGACGCGCAGGCTCAGTGGCCATGGCTCACGGGCCCAGCCGCTCCGCAGCATGTGGGATCTTCCCGGACCAGGGCACGAACCTGTGTTCCCTGCATTGGCAGGCGGACTCTCAACCACTGCGCCACCAGGGAAGCCCTGTTCTTACTTTTAATTTTGGTTATTCAATTCCATAGTTAATCTTTACAAAATTGGATAATCTTTATGATAAACCTGCAGCCCAGTGGAAGTCATTTTACCTGGGAGATGCTTGTAACTTTCCTCTGTCAAGGTAATGAAGCATCCTTCTACACATTCCACATCCCAAGCAGAAAGAAATCTTACAAAACAAACATCTTTCTTGGTCTTCATAAACAACCCACTTTTAAAATTGCCTTTTATTCAAAAAAAGCATTATTTTTGTAACTATCAAGAAATGTGCCATGATTCAGAGAGACTCCTGTTTGAATGTCAGCTCTCTGTGATTAAAGTATATGGTCTGGAATAAGTGGTTTGATTTAAATCCTGCTTCTGCTAACTGACTAGTGGTAAAACCTTACTTACTTACATTAAGGTATTTACTTCCTATTTGTCTCAGTTCCTCTTCTTAAAAGTTAGAATAATAACAGTATTTACAACACAGAGGTTTTCTGAGTATTACTTGACTAAACAGCTCTAAAGTGATTTGACAGTTCATTACATATAATAAGCTTTCAGCAATGTTCACTCTAATGACTCTTACTAGTTGTGTTACTTTCAGTAAGATTCTTAGCCTCTCTTAGTTTACCACAGAAAGGGATATAATAGTAACTACCATCTCTCAGGGTTGAACAAGATTGATTTTGTGTCTGTTTCCATCTTCCAGAGCTTTTGCTATTACTGTACTCATGCTAATGTTCAACCACAGCATTTAAAGTAAAGGAGAAGCTCCTTTAATGATTCATGAGTGCTGTTATTTAACTTCTTTCACATACTGTTTGATACCAGGACTGCCATGAATAGCATGATAACAGTTTTTGGTTTTGGAGACTCCATTAAACACTGTACATGCTTTATGTCACTGAACACTGACAACTTTATGAAGCAGGTATAACCTCATTTTGCAAAAGAGAAAACTGAGACTCAGAGAAGCTATATAATTTTATTAAAAAGTATATTTTGCAAATACTAGCCCAGCCGAGATGTTTCCTTCTCTTATAGTATAGTAAGCTGTCTCCTGAATACCACCTCTAATTCCACTACGCCAGCACAGCAACCATTTTTATACCTCTGTGCTCTTTTGTCATATGCAGATTTTTCTTATAGTTGGCACAAAGGTAGTTTCATTTTTCACTATTCACCTAATATTATTTTTTAATATTATTAATTAAAGCTGTTATTAATTATTATATTTCTTGGCTGACAATTGGTACCACTGACTTTCCCCCATTTTCTGATGTTAATATTGTCTCTAATTTCTTTGTAATAATGGGTAATACCAAAATACCCCAAAAAAATGTTTGTGTATCTAGTATTTTAGTGCCTTTGAAAAATTTCAGTGGAAAAATGATCAAATACAAGATGTCAGCTAAATTATACATAATGCTTTATGGTCTCGATAGATCTTGATGAATTATTTTTTAAATGTGTTATGTCAATTTACTGTGTGACCAATGATGAGTGTACAAATTTTTCCACAGTTCTGTAGCCTTAAATAATTCTGCTTTTAATTGTTAAGTTAATGGATGTAAAGAACTTTGCTCTGTTTTTAAATTTTCATTTCTTTACAATGAAAATATAAAATATAATAAACAAATTTGTTTAAGGTTAGTTACACAGCCTTGTTTAATATTTACACCTTTGTGAATTATGTTTTGTGCTCTTTATCCATCTATCCATTGTAATCTTGATCTTTACTGATTTGTATTTCTCCACTAAAACTTTTTTTTCTGATTTGAGTTTGTGTAAACAGTGCTTTAAGCTGTTGTCTCTGCTTTTCAGTTGCAAAATTTAAAAGATTATATTACAGATTAAAGTAGAAGAAGGAGATAGAAGTAACTGAAATTATGTTTAGGAGATAATATTTTTCCGACAAAATATTTTAGTAGATCGAAAAAGTTGTACACATTTATAGGGCATATACCCTAAATACGCATCACTAAATCCTCTTTTACCATATTTTTTCAAGTTGCCTTGTTTATTAAATTCTCTTAAATTTGTAAATAAAATTAAATACACTGGCACCTAACCATTTTGTGTAAATATCGCCTAAAACAAAATAAAATAATTTAAAAATCTATGGATATTTTTAAAGAACTATTCATTTTTTGGATTGAATAAAGAGTACCAAATTATACATTTCATGGTTGGATATAGTTTTTCTAGAAGAGGAATACTATTCTATAAGTTATTATTTGCAAAGTTTTTAATAAAAAACTTGTGATTTTTCATTTTACCTCAAGCTAGACCCATCTCCCATTGAATCTCTTTATAGATACTATATGACAGCTTCAAAGGTGTCATGGCAGCAACTGACTACCTTATAACTTATAATAATACCAACCCTTTCCTTAAACCTTGGATTTGAATGTTAATTAAGCAATTAGAGAGGCACAGGGGACATTTGCCAGATGATGCCTCCTGGTAGGGTTTAGTCAGCAGACAAAAATGATGAATTCTATTAAAACTGTGTTCAAATTTTAAAAAATCTCAAGCACCTAAAATAAAAACCACAACAACAATCACAAAAGCAATCTGAGCAACAAGAGATTGTTATGTTGAAAGGGGGCTTTTTTCATTTTTATGGGAGTGTTGGCAAATGCTATTAATAAAACATAAACAAGAACTCTTCATGCAAGCTTTTCCTTTGTGAATCATTTTTGAACTGCTGATTTGAGCAAATCCTTCAGAATGGAACACCATATTAAAACCAAATCCATGAGGTACAGATGGAAAGGCAGGCTCTTAGCATATGTTTGGATTTTATGGATGAATGGTTCATTCTGATGTGCTCTACCTATTAATGAATTTCTCCTTCTTCATATAATCCAGACTAGATCACCCAACTCAAAATCCTCTTTTGCTGCATTTGATCACCTACCCCTTTATCTACTTGTCCCTCAAAACCCAACCTCCAAGACTAACCTGAGGAAAGGCTCTGGTACAATGACATCATCGTGCAGGGCTCCAGATACCCATTTACCAGATTTATGGATAAAATCTTTGGTTCGAAGGGAGAAGGCAGTAAGAGATCTACCTATATAGAACTTTAATATAAACTTGTACTAACACTCAAATTCATGATTTCAGAAATGTAATGACTTCAACCCCCAAGATAATTTTAATACCACCTCCCAGAGATTGAGAATTTTTAAGTGGAAGTTACTGAGGTTCTTCCATTAATCTCAATGTGTTTTAACCTCTTTTTTGGGTAGGGAGGCAGAGTTCAAGTAAGAGCCCATTAAGCCAGAATGCTTCCACCATGCTAGACTGTTCTGGGGGGGGGGGGGCTGTAAATCTCCCTTGTAACCTCGCTTCTATTGAACTCCTTGCACTCCAGCTCACCAGCAAAGTTAATATCTTTCTGAACCAAAAGTTTTTTTAAACAATTTTTATTAGAGTTTAGTTGATTTACAATGTTATGCTAGTTTCAGGCATACAGCAAAGTGAATCAGTTATACATATATATATCCACTCTTTTTTAGATTCTTTTCCCATATAAGCCATTACAGAGTATTGAGTAGAGTTCCCTGTGCTATAAAGTAGGTCCTTATTAGTTATCTATTTTATATATAGTACTGTGTATATGTCAATCCCAATCTCCCAGTTTATCTCTCCCCCCTCCTTTTCTCCCTTGGTAACTCTAAGTTTGTTTTCTACATCTGTGACTCTGTTTCTGTTTTGTAAGTAAGTTTATTTGTACCATTTTTTTAGATTCCACATATAAGCATTTGAATGTAGATTAAGTTTGCATTTCCAAAAATCAGAACCATGAAACTCAATACAGGCAAATCAATATGCCAGGGATGGGGGAGAGTGCTTAAAAACTGCCTATTGTAGTTATAAAATCAACCCCACTAAACTAGAACAGGACATAAGAGAAATAAATAGGGTAAAATAAAAACGTCACAGTGTATCTCTTGTTGTCAGAGTTAAGCACTGTATTGAATTTTTTTTTTCATTTATATATCTTAAGTAAACCTAAGATCCTGCCAGACTGGGATCCCAAGTGGGGTATTTTTTCTACATTGTACACACGGATGTACAATTGTTCAGTTCAACAAACATTTATAAAATGTTATATCTCAGACACTGTGCTAAACAGAGGGCACATAGAGGTAATAAGATATGTGTTTGCCTGTGGGATGGGTTAATCAATGGTAGGACATGTTAGACCCAATGAGAAAGTGTATGGACTCTTGATGCATCTGAAGTGAGGATAAGGAGAAAGATAAATAATAACAAAAATAATAATATTAACAGATCATATTCGTAGAGTACTTACTTTGAGCCAGACCTGTCCTAAGAACTTCACACGTATTAAGTCATTTAATCCTCAAAAAAATTCTCTGAGGTTGAATTACTCCCACTTTATATATAAGAAAAGTGAGATGTGAAGAGATGAAATAATATGCTTAACGTCACACAGCTAATTAGGGGAAAAGCAGAGATTGGAACCCAGCAGCTCAGCTCAAGTTCACTCTTAATCATCATGTTATTCCACTTCTCACCACAAGGGACAGAGGAGAGCAGACAGGCAGTTTTCCACTGTTTTCTCTCCTCTCCCAATTCCCCAAAGCTCAGGTAGAAATCCGTCCACTTTCCTCCAGAGGAACAGTGAACCTGTGAATTCAGTTGCCTTGATCACCAACACTCTCCACCTCACAGGACCTTAGTATCAGCTTTATCTTATGAATAATGAGTTAGGAAGAGTTGGAAGCAAGTCCTGAAAACTTCCCTTATTCTCTGACTTCCCCTGGGAAGATGCTAACAATCCCATTTCTCACAGCTACTTTTTGTTGCCGGTTGACTCATATAGTCATCTGATTTCTGCATCCTGTGCATGTCACTGTTTTTTTAAGTTGGCAATCTATCTGAAAACTTTCAAAGAAAAAAAATAAAAGGAATCAGCCACTGTCCATTTTGTGTTTTCTTTCCCTTCCCTGGAAACCTGCCTTCAAAACTCTAATGTTTGGAAAAAGTATTCAGAGAGAATAAAGAACAATGAAAATTCTGAATACATGAACCAAGAAAATGAAGTGTGATTTGGGGAGAATTGAGTGTTATGGCCTGGGAGCATTCCACTGGGATGGCGCCTGGACTTCTAAATCTATGGACCAATCATTCCTTCTTCTTTTCTCCTTTTCCTATGCAGTTTTCCCTGAATACTTGGCTTATAAATCAAACAGCTGCAACAATAGTTATTTTAGACCTCTAGTGTTAGTTGTTAAAAATACCTCCCCCTAAGGATTACTGCAACACTTGAAGCCTCTCTGATTAGTCCTGGGCATTCTGAGTAGGCGAATGACAATTTCTTGTGTTGTACAATTGGATGGAAATTGGAAAGTCAACACCCCAGCCCACACACACCCAGGCTAAAAAAAATCTCTTTGACCTGGAAGACCTAGTTTTCTCTCTGTCTCTCTACTGACACTCTGCAGTGTCTGCTGGTGCCTTCTCTACCCCATTTCCAGGAGCAATCTCTCAATTTCTGAGTCAGTACTAGGGAGATTCAGAGGAAAGTGTGGGGAATGACTAACAGTGATTACAACTGAGCATCCACACTGTGTCAAGTAGTGTGTTAGGCATTGTTCATAAGGAAAATATTATTAGCTCTCTTTTCACAGATGAGAAAAATTAAGCAGGAAACAGACAGTGTCAGAAGTGATTGGACTGAGAATTAAGCCATCACTAGAATGATCATACATCTTAGTTTACCTAGGCTATATTATTGTCTTGACATTAATCTAAATAATCTCCCCCACACACTTTGTTCTCAAATTTAGTTATATGGTCACAATAATCATCATCCTTGTTTGAAATGGAATTCTGTGGCCCCAGCAATTCTGCTGGGTTCTTGTGCCCTTGTACCTTTTATTTACCTCCCACTTAGAATTTTAGGTGCTTCCACACAGGCAGGAAATTTAGTACAAAAATTATGTAGGACTTAGATGCCCCTATGGACATTACATTGTGATTTTTCTTAGTTCTGGATTGGGCCAATTTTTAGAACTGAGTGTTAACTAGGTTGTCTCTCCATAGCTTCTGAGAGTTAGCCTGCCTAGTATTCAAACGTTCTGTAGAACTAGGGACCTGCCTTTAAGTAGTTAGAAATCTAGTAGTCCAAGTTAAGATGCTGACCAAACCCTGTGGGGGTGGGGTGACTAAAATTAACTTCCTCTTGCTCTTGAACAATTTGGAGAACATTGCTCATATGCACAAGACAAGACTGTTGCTGATTTTGGTTGCAGTCTGACTTAGTTGGTTCCTATGCTTGGATTTAGAAAATGGGGAGAGGAGTAAAGGTGAAGATATAATAGCACCACTGGAGGAAACCGATTCCCCATGTGTCACCAGGATGATGCAGGGTGTTGTGGCTATCACGATGCTAATGAGATCATGGGTTACATTAAAATCATCCTGATGTCTAAGGGAGGTGACAGACCCATGCTATGCTCTGCTGGCCAAAACAATCCTGGGAAACTCTCTTCCTTTAAAAAGAAAAGCTCTTTGGTTGTTCAAATGATCAACCCCAAGACATCTGAGGGATTCTTTCATCCATTCAGCAAATATTTATTGAAGGAGATGTGCCAGTATTGAGGATCCAGAATCTTCTGCTCTGTAGAACATAGAATCTGCTAGGGGACAAAGACATTTATCTTGTAGTTAGACAGATATAAAATTACTGGCCATGTGAGAGCAATGAAAGACATGTACAGTGTGCTTGTAGTAGAGTATAACTGGGACTCTATGGGCAGTGCACCAGCCTGCTTCTCTAAGGAAGTGACAGTTGGGCTGAGCTCTAAAGGGTGAGTTAACAGTTAACTGGGTGAAGGAAGGGTAAACATTCCAGGCTTGGCAAAGGGTGTTCACTAAGCTCTTGAAACATGAAAGAGGAGCTCATTAAGGAACTGAAAGAAAAGCTGAACCAAGGAAGTTGCATATTTAGTCTAATGGAGCAGATTACAGTGGTGGGATGAGAATGGGGTGGAGTTGGGCAGGGTGAGAGTTTTCCAGATAACCTGTCCTATAGAAGGGGGACTAGCCTGTTACAGTTCCACCAGATAAAGGCTGTAGGAAAATATTTTAATTTAAAATAAGAAAGAACTTCTTGAGTCAATGCTGCAAAAGCTGTGAGCTTCTGCCTCCCAACCTGTTTAAGTGTAAGCTAGATCACAACTTGTTTAGAACTTCTTAGAGATAATAAAAGGGTGTCGGGCCTGTTGAATATTTAAGTCCATCTCAATAAGGTTTTGTGAATCGATTTCTTTCCATTAAAGATAAACAAACAATAGCAACAAAAAGCAAGCTAGTCCACTGGGGCAAATGTCTGGTGAAAAGATGCCATTAAAAATTCCCCAAGGACAAAGTAAAGTCTTAGAGATTCCTTTCTGATCAGGCAATTGAAAGACTTTCAGAAATCTCATTTCTGGCTAGAGCTGTACAGTCCTGGGAATACAGCATTTACATTTTAGGAAAGTTGTTTTCTTCTTTGCTTGTTTCCTCCCCAAAGGATATAAAAATGTGGAAAACACTGACTCACTCTTGGTGATTGTATGAGACTAGTGTCAGTAACCTGCTTGCAGCTGAAATGTGATAAGAAAACAAGAGGACAACCAGGCAGCATCAATTTTTCCCTATAAAATTGTAAACTTTGATTCATCTGTTGAATAAAAAATATAGGTGGACATAAAGTGTTTGTAAGTCAGCTCTGTTTTGATAAGTCCGTTCTTTTCTCCTAATTCCTTTCGATTTTATATTTTTCAATTATCTGGAATTTCTAGAATTTTCTTTGTGCATGGTATAGATCTACTCTTGCTAGACTGTTTACTCAGCGATTATTATAACTCAGCCATTATACTCAAGTGTATAAAAGAGTTATTTCTCTTGCAAAAACAACAAGGAATACAAAGAAGTAATTTTCTTTATTATAGGTAACAAGAGTGGGTTTTTTTATAATAATAAACTAAAGTTGATATGAAATATCTTAATCAGTGGTTATTGAGAATTATAAAGTATCTTCTCTTTTTGTGCATATGTGCTTTAGTTAATCCCATGCAAGAGCTCTGTGTGCCTTTTATAGAATCCCAGAAAAATTCCTTCAAGTCAGATGTCGGGTTTTATAGAAATGTAACATTTTCTAATTGCCTCCTAGCCACACATATCTGAAGTACACAAATACATACACACACACACACACACACACACACACACACACAGACTAGCCTGAGGACATACCTGGTTTATAATGTCCTTATTCATTGTTGGCCCAGTCAGCTCAAAATGACTGGGAGATTTATTTTCCCCTGACTCTAACATCATAGAAGACATAGGTTCAAATTCTGTTTAGAGACAAGGAAAAGTGCTGTAGTCCTTTTCCATGCCAACGTTTTTCATCTACATATACACGTTTTTGTTCATCTCTTTTACTGAGAGAACTCATTTAAAGGTCTCAGATACCTTGGAATTCTCTAGCCCTTCCCAGCAAACATGCCACAGCATCAAAAGCCCTTAAGATGGCCTTCCAGTGACTTGAATCTTTCCTAAAAGTCAGCATTTGCTTTAAGCTCCACATGAAAGTCAAACTTTCATTTAATTAAGCAAATCTATTTTAAAACTGTCTATTATATTTCCAGCTATGAGGTAGGTACTGAAGATATAATGATAAATGCAATTTTGTTGTTTTCAGGTAGCTTACAGTAAGAAGAACCTGGTAAACACACAAAAATTAAATGATACCTAATGACAAATGCTAATAGTAGCTAGAACAATGTGCATGTCAGAGTTTCTTAATCCTTTTTGGGCCATGGACTCTTTTGAGAACATGATGGTTTGTATTGTTGCTATGAACAAATATTTGCCTGAATACTTAGCAGCTTAAAACAACAAACATTTATTATCTCACACAATTACTAAAGGTCAAGAATCTGAAAGAGGCTTAGCTGGATGGTTCTAGATTAGGGTCTCTGATGAGGTTGCAGTCAAGCTATCTGTTGGGGGCTGCTGTCAGCTGAAAGCTTGACTGGGGCTGCAGGATATGTTTCCAACGTAGCTCACACTGTGTGGCTACTGGAAGGAGGCCTCAGGGAGTTCCCTATAAGCTGTGGCAGAAACACTCAGTTCCCAGCCTCGTGAGTCGCTTTGTAGGACTGATCACAACATGGCAGTTGGCTGTCTTCAGAACAATTGATCTTTGGAAAAGACAGAGGAGAAAGTCTTGATGCTGCTCATGACCTAGCACCAGAAGTGATACACGATTACTTATGCAGTATTCTATTGGTCACACAGATCAACCTTGATAAATGGTAGAAGAAGACTACACAAGAGCATGAACACCAGGAGGCAGGGGTCTTTGGGTGCCATCTTTAGAGTCAACTACTACTTTCTCCATGGACCTCTTCCCAGAGAAATGTACCATAGAGCCATGTCTAAGAAACCCTGTACCAATAGAAGGCCAAATGCATAACTGTTCCTGAAGAAGCCAGAGAGTTTTAACAAAAGAGATAAGTTTAATCACAGCCTTGCAGAAAGAGTGATAATTTCATCGGTGAGTAGGGTAGACAGGCAAGCAGACACTCCAGGCAGATAAAACAGGAAAAGCACACACACATGAAAAGAAGTCACCTTGTATTTGCAAAACCACAAGAGGCCCAAAGGGGCTAAAGCCTATGAAGAGTGAGAAATGTAAGTCTGTTTCAGATCACGGGAGACTTTAAAAGCCATACTGAGGAGGGTGACTTTTATCCTTCACTGTGGAGAACGTGTGAAGCCATGGAAAAACTGACTGATCTACAAAACCCAATTTATATTTTAGGAAGATTTTTCTGGCCATAACATGGAGACGGAAAGCAGAGCAATTGGTTGGGAAGCTATTACATGCGTATGGAGACAAGACACAACAGTGACACGAGCAGAGAGGCAGGAACGGTGGAAATGGAAAGAGAGATAATTTCCAAGGGTTTGTTAGGAGGTAAAATGTATAGGAATTGGAAATGAATTGATTTGGGAAATGAGAGAAAATAAGACATGAATGAAGCTCAGGAGCTTTCGACAACTGAAGTGAGAGCTAGAAGAGGCTGTAACTGGGGAGAGGATAAAGCATCAATATGAGTTGAGATGTCTGATATGCATTTTCCAATGCATGTTCAATGGGAAAATACTCATGTGAAAACTTCAAAAAGTAAGTTTCCGTGGATATACTTGTTTAGACAATACTGTGAATCTTATACTGTTGGAGATGACAATGCACATCAATATATTAAAGATCAAAGTTCTTTTATTGTTTTTTTCCAGTGAAGAGACCCATATATTTGCAAGATAATTTTCCCAAACATATTTGATAATGGAACCTTTCTTTTGCTCAATCTCTATTAACATACTACAATTCGAGCATTCTGGGTAACAATGAACACTTTGTAATAATCTACAGTTGGCCTAATTCAACACTAAATGTCCATTAAGAAATTGCCAGAAATGACATTGCAACGAGGTAGTTAACTATTTTTTTTAGCTTCACATTAATCATAGTCAAGTCTTCAGGAACTAATCTTGATTTGGATTTACAAAAAGAATCAAATTGGTGTTTATTCTTTTAGATATTTCAATATGTGCAGTTCCCTCTGTTGAAACCAATACACAATAAAGTTTTTAAAACCATGCCAAAAATCTTTGTACCTTGGAGGACAAAATGTATCTAGCTGAAAAATTTACCCAGCTTTTAGTCTGATACAATAGTTATCTGCTGCTATATAGCAAATGTTAGTCCCCAGAGCACTGCCTCTTATTGAGGCTTTGAAATGGAAAAACATCAGGGCCCTGATGACAAGTAGTGTTTCAGCCAATGTTTTCCAAGTGAGTACTGCTTATGAGAGCCTGACAACAGGCTGACTCGTAGGTGTTCTCTGGGTTCTGAATCCCCATCTGTAAACTGAGGAGAATTTTTAGTGAAGCCAACTGCAAAGCTGAAAAATCCACAATGGTTCCTGAAGCTAAACAGAAGGTGTTTCTTCTCTCATAAATAAATGCAAACACAGAAAATGACCCAAGGGAAAATAATTTGTTTCCAATTTGTAGTGGTTTTAAGGTTCAATTTTCCGTTGATAACTCCAAAGAGCCCAGCATGCTACCTGGAGAAGCAAGAGTACAGTGGTTGAGAGGTACAGCTCTGGAGGAAGGCTTGAACCCGTTGAATTCTAATTCTGCTCTTTATTGTTGTGGAACTGAGCAAGTTTCATAAACTTGTCTTACTTTCTAACCTATAAAATGGAGGGAATAATGTCTAGCTCTAGGGTTTTGGGAAAATTAAAGGGATAACTCATATAAGCCTTCAATTAATATGAGCTATTGTTGTTAACGAAAAGGAGGTTTCCACATATAATCTGGATCACCCTAACACAAAAAAATTACATAGATTTCACAGTGCTAATAAAATAATGACAACACCTTAGACTGGAATAGTGTTTTAGTGTGTGTGAGTGCTTCCACATCTCTAAGCCCATTTGATGAGAAAGCACACTTCTCAATAGAGCCATGTTAGGGAAGCTGTGTCCAGCCACCAGTGAGAAAAGAAAAGGCATAGTGAGCCAGGCAAGCTCAGAACCGACAGCCATTAGTGAGAAATAACAGATGGTGTCTCATTTTTTGCTATAGGCAAAGAGCCAAATGACATGACTAAATAGAAAGACAGCCCCATAGGATTGCATTTGGGCTCCTACTGAGCACGAAGCCTGAAAGCCAGGGACATTTTTAATAACCTTTCTTTGACAAGCTTAAAGCCATTTAATGTCTAAACCTGTCATACACATCCAGCCAGGAGAATAGGCCTCCCGAGAAAACCCCACAGCACACGGTCTCACCTCCCTGTGAAAAAATAAAAATCTCATGCACACATAAAAAAAATATATCACATCATACAGCAAGGTCACCAAATTAGAATTTTCCATTTAAATAAAAAAAGGTCATTGCTCCTCTCAATGGCAACCTTCTAGACCTGCTTTCCATTCTGCCTTGAATGAAAAGTTGGGTTTCTGTCCAGTCATGATTTAAATAAAACAATAGAGCACCCATGCCTACTTTAGCTGAAATTTTAGTTAAGTTTAATTAGAAGGAAATGCATTATAAATTATTATGTGCTGAAAGCCTGCACCACAAAAGGACAGAAAAGAAACTCATGGTTTTTTTAGATATTGGGTTTCACTTTTTCATCAATACGAATGAAACAGTTGTTAATCACTTCTTTTTTAACAGCTTTTGAAGTTAATGAAAAAAATCAGTAATCAACATGATTAAAAATCTTTATTCTGTTTATTGTTATAATATTGAGTAGTGGTACACCAGTGATTCTTCAAAAAAAGAAAACCACTTTCACTGCAGCAAATTTATCTAATAAATTGTATTTGTTTTCTGAGTCAGCTAATAAGAGCATTAGTGTGGACATGAATTTGATTTTCCCTGGAGTCCATGGCTTTATCTTGCCCCAGCTGTTTCACTTTCTTCTCATCACCAAATCATGTATTACAATAACTCTCCGTGCCTTACTTTCCTATAGCTTTATAAGAATGCAAGCACATCAGAGATACCTCCATGCTGAGTAGTGGGTTTAAGGTTTACATTTAAATCCCACCTTAAATACTTGTTTGTCAGGAGGAAGGAGGCTGATAGAAAAAAATAATTTTAAAAATAGCATTTTGCCATTACTTAACTATATTAGATGAAAACTAATGTGAAAGGAAAATAAAAATGGAGTCGGTATTTTTAGGAGAGCTCTCTGGAAGGGAGCTGCGAGGCCATTGAGGAAATATGACTTATGCACGTCTCAGCCTGGAGGGAATATGAACTTCAACCACTCCTTGTCTTAACATGGGCTCCAAAATATTTTCCAAATGTTCCAGAATCTCAAGATACATATCAGACCCTTATTTAGAAAAAATCATGACAGCCATCGCTTAAAGACAAATATTTCCTTTCTTGTGTCAGAGAACAGCCTTATGGCTTTTGCCTTTATAAGCCCCTGATTCTTTCTCTTCCCCAGAATACTCTTTTGGTATTACCTGAATCTGTACTGTCTGTACTGCAGTTTCTAAGACCCCAAATAGAGCATTTGTTCTTTGCAGCCTTGATGCTGGTTATTGTTCAACACTAATTTACAAGGTCTACAAGGGAAATAAAAAAATCACCTTAGTAAAAATAGTCATAGTAATTCTACATAGTAGAATTCTATATAGTAGAATAGTACATAGAATTCTACATAGTAGTTCTACAGATTAATGGAATTAAACTTAAATAAAAGTTACACTCATTGCTATCTCTAGAAAGACCCAGCATAACTGAACATATTTTTCCTTTGAAATCTCTCATGTCAAAAGCATTATTTCAAACTTGAAATATGTCACTCTTTGTAAATTTAATAACTGTAAATTCCATGAAAGAGGCACTTTTTCTTGATTACCACTGTGTTTCCATGGCACTCATGTATGGTAGGTGTTCTATGAGTATTCGTTTAATATGTAATACATAATTGGCAGCAAAAGATGGGTAGTACTGTATAAGCACAGTGAAACAAGTAAAGCAATATGGAAAACACTTTATCCTGGCCATACCAGAATAAGTTTTCAGTTAAAAAATGTGGGTCCCGGGCTTCCCTGGTAGCGCAGTTGTTGAGAGTCCGCCTGCCGATGCAGGGGACACGGGCTCATGCCCCGGTCCGGGAAGATCCCGCATGCCTTGGAGCGGCTGGGCCCGTGAGCCATGGCCGCTGAGCCTGCACGTCCGGAGCCTGTGCTTCCGCTACGGGAGAGGCCACAGCAGTGAGAGGGCGGCGTACCGCTAAAAAAAAAAAAAAAAAAAAAAAAAGTGGGTCCCAATGATGGAAAGAAAAAATATTTAAGCTCATTTTCTTATCAGTAAAATATTCTAAAGCCCTGGCCTTTGCCTTCTTTCCTCCCATTCTTCCTTTTCAGATGATGTCTAGGGTGTCTGTCCCACTGCATAACCTGGGATGTCCATGGTTATCTTGATACCCCACCTCGTGAATGCCCTCTTTTCTTACTGATGAACCAGATACTTATTCTGCTGCTATCACTCCTTTCTGCTGTAAGCATTCCTGGTGGTTTTGTTTACTTTGCTGCTTCTGGTAGAAGCCACATAGTCAATCTTCAGAAAATGAGTAATGAGCGAATGCATATACTGCTTTTGTAGTCAGAAATACAAATGGTATTTTTTAAAAAGTACCATTTACACTGTGAATCTTGTAACAATCTTCAGCAATTGTTGAAAACCAAACTGTAATACAGGCTAATAATATACCAGGCTAATTTTTCTGTAACTAAAAGTAAATATTGCAACATTAACTTAAAACATGCTGTTCTAGTAAGATACAATGACACATCCTATTTTGAGGGTTTGGAGACATGCATGGCCTCTCAATGCTGAAAGCCTGGAGAGTAGTCTCCAAGTCTACTTTCTGTGTCAATTGCTCAGCACTGAGTAAGGATTATTTTATGTAAAATAAGAAAACAATCAATAAACATAAAAATATATGCTTTTTCCTTGTCCCTTTTCTGTTGTTCAAAATCCTAGTTATCCTCTAGGCTACTTTCAATCCTTTATTTCAAAATATGTGCCCCTAACAGGCCTCATAGTATTTGAATATATTACTTATTATGGTCTAACCTGAATTACAGTAGTGCTTTCTCTCCCACTAGATTTTAAGTTCCCCGAGGGCAGGCAAGGCCTATGTATTCATCTTTGTATCCCTTGGTTTAGCACAATGCCCCGTCACAGTGACTAACATGGTGGGTTTATTGAGAGTGAAAAAAGAACCATAATCCATTTTTTTTTGTCTAGTCTATGGAGGCATTCAAGGACTAGAATATGTACAACAATCTTCTCCAGTGTCTGCTTAAATATATTCTCCAGTGTCTGCTTATAGATCCATTTTTCATACTCACTATTTCTGCACTGAATGTAACACATTGTTATGACTGGTAAAACACAATTGGCTTGTATACATATATCAAATCATCACAATGTACACTTTAAATATCTTCCAATTTTATTTGTCAAGTGTACCTCAGTAAAGCTGGAAAAATGTTTTTAAATAAAAGAATACCAGCTTTAAAAAGAAAAAAACTTGATTTTATTTATGAAAGATAGTATTTATGTTCTGATTTTTGCCTGGTGTTCCTCTGGAGAACAGCCCAAATCCATTTTATAAGCTTGGATTAAAGTTGAAGTGATACCTGAATAAAATAATGTAAAAAATTCATTATAATAAAACCTCATGTAAATGTGTGTTGTTTTATAATAACAAAACGAATTTATGCCTATTCTTCAGCATAAGCCGTTAAACTCCTTTTATTTGATTAAATAAACATTTGAGGCCTCACTCTGCACTGTATCAAGTGCTGAGGATTCCAGAATGAATCAGGGAGAGAAGTGTCTGCCCTCACAGATTTTATGACTCAGTGGGGTAAACAGAGGGAATGTGGGTTAATTAACAAATATTCATAAAAGAGCAAATAAAATGCTATAATTTTGGAATTACAGAATGCTAAAGGAGAAAATTTGAGTCTTTAATTAAAAAAAAGAATATTTATATTTATTTCTAATGAAAGAGTTCTTATGGAGAATGGCTATCTGCTGTTACATTTAGGTTAACTAAGCTCAACTTTAAATTATTCTGACATTATAGGCACCTCCCCTTATGTCCCTCAAGATCTTATGTTATAAAGTAGAGAATAAAAACTTGTATTAATGATTAAATAAAATAATCATCGTATTATAATCATTGTATAAAGTACTTAGCAGAGTTCCTGGAATAGAGTAAATGTTGATCTTATTGGATGTTTATGTGCCGAGCCTTCTCCTAGGTGCATTAATAATGGTATTTTCTTTCTTACATCTACCCAGTTAGGTGGATATTATCATTATCATTCCCACTTTAATGACTAGAACACTAAGGCTCAAAGAATTCAAGTAACTGGTTTAAGGTCACCAAGAAACTAGTAGTAGTGCAGCCAAGATCTGAACCTTGGTCAACCTGAATCCCAAGTACATGCCTACCTTTCCTATTACACACTTTACCCTCACTATCTCCTTAGCACTTAATACAGCCCAGGTACTCCTATCTTCTCTTTTTTCTGTCTGGAAGTTTCAAGGGGCTGTGGATCTGATCATCATACTTACCATGCTTTCCTCTACAGCATAGTTTCCTTCTTGACATCCTCCACCATTGCTGTACTCTCTCTAGCTTCATTACATTTTTTCCAATGCCCCAGTATACTTTGGTCTCTCTTTTTATTGCTTATAACTTGTAACTCTCCCTCTTTTGATGTTAACTTTGTTACCCCTTTCCTGCTACTAATGTTAGGACACAAAGTTTGGTGATAGAGTGCTATAGGATCTCAGAAGAATAGCATAGTGGTTAATAGGAACAATTTTTGGATTCAGATCAGTATAAGTTCAAATCTCAGCTCCAGTGCCATGCACACCTTCCTTAAATTCTCTTGCTTCAGCTTCTTTACTTGCAAAATGAAGATAGTACTGTTACTGTGAGACTTAAATTAGGTAATACTTCTACAGCTTTGGCATATGACTGGTACATAGCTAAGAACTTAATAAATGGTACTCCTGGTAAATATTATTCAGATATTTTTAATGAAATAACATGATAACTTTCTTAATAATAAAAAGTATTAAATAAAAATAACATACAATGTGGATAAAATAATGATAAGATTTGCTGACTGTTTAAATCAGACATATGCAACTAATTATAGATCTCTTACACTACGTTTTTCATTTATTTATTTTTAATTTATTTTTTTTGCGGTATGCGGGCCTCTCACTGTCGTGGCCTCTCCCGTTGCGGAGCACAGGCTCTGGACGCGCAGCCTCAGCGGCCATGGCTCACGGGCCCAGCCGCTCCGCAGCATGTGGGATGTTCCCGGACCGGGGCACGAACCCGTGTCCCCTGCATCAGCAGGCGGACTCTCAACCACTGCGCCACCAGGGAAGCCCCTACACTACTTTTTTGTAACTCTGAACTTGGCTTAAATCCACAAACTTTTCTCACATTGGTAGTCAGCAATATTTCACAAGCCATTTTTCAAGGATGTGGGGAGGAGGTTGGAAAATAGGGTAGTTAGCCTCCTACAGCCTCCAATAATCCTCACTTCCTCATATTCACATCCTTATGTATTTCTCTTTCATAAAGAATCAAGGCATGTATGTGTGGTCAGTAGAATACAGTAGTTGTCGTGGTGAGTGACTTGCAAGGCTAAGTCATAAAAAGGACAGCTTCTGCCTTGGTCTCTTGGAATTCTTGCTCTGCTGCCATGCAATGAGGGCACTCAAGCAGTCCTGTGGAGATGCCTGCAAGGATAGAAACTGAGGCTTCCTGCCAACAGCCAGCACTGACTTGCCAGGCAATAAATCCACCTTGAAATAATTCACCTTAAGTGAATCTTCCAACAATTAAACCTTCAAATTCTGTAGCCCCAACTGACATCTGACTATAATCTCATAACAGACCCTTAGCCAGAACTTACTGAGGTGCTCCTGAATATACCACCTACAGAAACTTCAAGGTAAATAAATGATTATCATTGCTTTAAGGTACTTAGTGACGTGATGTGTTATTGATAACCAATACAGACGAGGGGAATTGATCCCAGCCATAGTCTCTTACCTCAGTCTTTGTGCTCCTTAGTACTTTCTGCCAGAAGAACCTCCATTTCTTGAAAGATCTTTGACCGCTTAGTCAATGATACTTAAGTATCTTAGAATAGTTCCAGTTAACACAATATGTTCACCAGGTTTCTGCTGGATCTTGCTGCTAATACTCCTAAGTCACTTTGATTCTTAGCTCTGTTCTTCTTTCTTTTTATACTGATTAGGTGGATTAAATTTTCAGCATCATATTCTATCCATATCCTTTTCACTACCCAGCCTTTCTTGAGTCATATTTGCATGAAACATATATCTCACCAGCCATCATTTTAATCAGAGTGTCTTTTATGAGCACATCAAAGTAGATGAAGGAGGGGGATATATTACGCCAGGGCTTTTGCATGTTTGATTTGTGATTCTTTATCCATCCCTTAAGGTCATGAGATTCTCCAGCATGGGTCAGAAAGAACTCTGTGCTTATTTATTGGTCTCAGTTATTTCTTATTTATTAGTTTTAGATCATACCAATAATCCTCTTAGAATGGATCATACATCAATTTTCCACATACTCCTTGCATGGTTAGGATGCTCAAAGGCTGAAAGTTCCTGGAAAGACAACTAAGATGCCCTAAGAGTTCTTTAATCACTAAATTTTACCTGATTGATCATAAGTAATCAGTATGGTACAGAGAAAAACCACAGGAGACAAATTATCAGAGTCCTGTGTGACTCTGTGCAAGTTGATTAACCTCTCTCAGCTTTAATTTCTCATCAGGAAAATAATGCTTACCATTGTAGGTTTGTAATGATGACAAGATTTAAAGTTAGTCTAGGATACTTCACAAATGAATGGCAGCAATTATTAAAAGAACTCCTACCATGACTCAAAGCAGTGTACATTTCTCCTTAATTACCCCTCCACATGTAAAGGTTTTACCTTTTATTCATTTTAGAATGATTAAAGTCTTTTTAGAAAATAAGGTGATTGTTTCAGTTAAACAGTTGGGAATCCCAGGTAAGGCACCTGCAGTGGTCCTAATTTCAGGTCTGTATAAATCAATTAAAAAGGTTACTTACACGTTAAAAGACTCCTCAAAGAGTCCATAAAACAATGTAATATGTCCTTCAGCTAAATGCTCTACATTTGTTAAAATCGGAATAGCTTTCTGGTTAAGGGCATATGTTATGGAGTTTGACTTCCTAGCTTCAAATCCCAGCTTGGCCACTTACTTCATGATAAGTTGCTTTACTTTTCTGAAACTCAAGTGTGTGTTTGTGTGTGTGTGTGTGTGTGTGTGTGTGTGTGTGTGTGTGTGTGTTTGAAATGAAGATAGTAATAGTACCTTCTTCACAGGTTTTTAAGGGGAGTAAATATGATGATACATGTTAATTACTCAGCACATATCCTGGCACAAAGAAAAACTCAACAAGTCTTAACCATTGAAGTCCCAAGAGATTTAATGCTGTGAGAGCAACGAGCTCTTATGTCAGCTTAACAATTTACCTGGCTCACTTTTTCACAAGTAAAAAAAGCCTGTTACCCTTTTACCTTTCTCATTAGATGAATACCTTTCCAATAGATCCCCGTACAGCATAGGGTACTGAAATGTTTTATGGTGCAGTTTAGGAAACCATATTGAGTTCATTTATAGCCCATATTGAAGTGTACCTTAAACCAAAGAAATGTCTATCACTCCATCATACTATTCTTTTGAAAGAAGCTAAAACTAGATAGTTAATTAGATATAGTTCAAGTTTCTTCCCTATTGAAAATCTGTTCTTGTCAAATGTCTTAAAATGATATATGTCTTCACCTTTGATGATATTGTGCTCTGGAAGTTTGTTCCAGATGGCCTCTGAAGTTGATTTGTTGCAATTTATAGATTAGCAGACATATTTCAAAGCATTTCCATCCATAGTTTCTGTGTTAAATGAGTGAGAACTAGGTCAAGTTTCTGGGTGTTTTCTTGACTCAGCCACCATCACTGAGCCAGATTCCACTAAAGAAACCCTAGCACCCTCAATCTGTGCACACAGAGTTTCCAAGGGCGAGTTATGCATCCCGTGTGGAATGAGGTTTATAACATTCACAAACCCTCTCCTGTGCAAAACTGTAACTAAACTAGTATCTGCAAACCCATGGCAATTAACAGTTGGCTATGGCTTTCATGAATGAATACATGGTTGTACAATTAGCATTGTTTATCTCCAATTTCATAAGGAGAATTTTGTTAAACCAATGAAGGAATTGAGATAATAGGAGAAAAAAGTTTTCATACTTTTCATCCCATAATTTATGACTAGACCACGCACTTGAGACCAGGAGAATGAAATAGGAAGAGATGGGAAGAGAGACACCACTTTAATAAGTCTCTTAAGTGTTTCTGTTTGTAAACGTTTTCTTTTTTCTTTTTATGGCTGCACCAAGTGGCTTGTGGGATTTTAGCTCCCCGACCAGGGATTGAACCTGGGCCATCGGCAGTGAAAACAGAGTCCTAACCACTGGACCGCCAGGGAACTCCCTGTAAAATTTTGTTATCTCAGAAAAATAAAAACAAACAAACAGTAAACATAATCCCACTACCTACCAAGCCCACGTAACTTACGTTGACATTTTTAAAAATAAAAATAATACATGCATGTGACTTAGAGTTTCTTAGAGTATGTATATATACATATATGTATATATATACATATGTACACTCCTACATATATGTATATGTGTGTGTGTGTGTATATATATATTCTAAGAGCATATATTACATTCTTAAGTGCATGTATTTTACTTTATACACCCAGGGTCAAAACTCAAATGCCTACAGAATGCTGGTAGGTAATACAAGTGAGTGACTCAGGACAGGTATAAGATCAACAAAACAAATTCGTAGGGAGAGGTAGTTGATAGGTCACTAGTTTGTACCAATCAATAAATCTTAAACTGCTAAGGTTAGCTTAAGGTTCATATATTTAGTCCCTCATCCAAAGATCTTATAATGCATCATAACGATTTTGATTATTGACTTTTACAAGGCAGAGTAGTTTAGGAGCAACTTTTTCTGGATTCAAGGAATGATAAAACCAACAGTCATAATAGTTAATATGAGATAGTTCATTCTGTTTCAGTTACTGTGCTAGTAGTTTCTCATTCAATCCTAACAGCACCTTATGAAGTAGATATTATAGTTTTTCTTATTTTACAAATGAGGAAACTCAGAGTTAAACAACTTGCCCAAAATCTGATTTTCAGGACCAGGATTTGAAGCCAGGTTAATCCAGCTACAAAACTAAGCTCTTAAAAACTTTCTATAAGCTCTGAGCTCTCAAAACATAATAGATACCTCTCTCACTTTCCTACTGTGAGCCTGCACAGGCAATATGTAGTTTTTAGATAGAGTACTCAGATGAACACTTCTGATTCTCATACGTCCCACAATATGAGAGGAATAATAGTCTGTTTTATAAATGAATTTTAAAGATGTTTATGAATTATTTAAAATGTTTTAATAATGTGAATGTCTCTGAATAAATGTTAAGAACGATTTTTTCTCCAAAATTTATTACAGATCTTTAAAATAATTTGGTTTTATAAAAAATATCAATACTTTAGATTACAAAGTGACCATATTTTAATTAATCAGATTTTTCTCCTACTCTCTATTTTTCTAAGAAATTAACTATTCCATCTGTCATTTACCCTTTTTCTGAGGTATGAATTTAAAAATTCCCTTCATGGAAGTCTACAGATCCTTTCCTTCTGCATCTAAGTTGCTTTAACTGGCAGTCAATGTTCAGACTGATGACTTTCAGAACTATAAAATTACCACCATCAAATATTAAATGATACTCCCACTCTTGCGAAAGTAACCCTCCATCAAAAATAAAATCCACCTATTGGAAGCATCTGTTAATTTGAAAAGCATAACTATCCTACTAGAAATTTAATAAAAGGATGAGTAACAATAAGGACGAAATCTGGAAATGGATAGTCAGAGAAAGCTATGTACACCCAAGCTCAACGATGGAGAATCAATGCTTGGTAAGATGGAATGTTCGTTTTTTGGGCCTGAACCATTGTGCAGGAAAAATAATTACTGTTATGGGAAAAGCAAATCCCTGGGAGAGAATTTTCCAAGGGCTTAAGCCAAGGCCTATAATGTTACTATTATTTTCTATATAAATATATGTTCTGAAAATAGATCGAGGGTGACAATACAAAGACCTGATTCATTAGCAATATCCAATAAATAACAGCTGTGACACAAACCCTCTCAGAGCATCTAATCATGAGGCAAATTTTGCTTGTAACATTGGCTCTCACCAGAATTGTCAAGTTATTAGTTTTGAAATTTATAGATTGGTTTTAGTAGACTCAAGATAGCCAAGGGATATAAGTTGGTATTGGAACAACCTTATGGAATTTTCAATTGACACTCAACTGTAGATAATACCGGAAACTGCATATTATAATGCATGTGTATAAGGGTGTATGTATAAAACTTCCACAGAGAAAGTGAGAGCACCTGGCTAAGAATCCATTTATTAATTCTTTCATGGAATATTTATTGAGTGACTACTGTATACCAGACCTTGTTCTAAGGCCCAGAGAGACAAACAAGGAACAAGAGAGACAAGAAATCTGTGCTCGTAGAGGTAATATTCTACTGGAAGGTGATATACAATTAAACAATAAATGGGAAGATGTATGAAAAAATATAACAGAATGATGCAATAGGAAGTAACTGGTCTCAACATACAGGTAGCTTATTTCTGGAAGAGCCAATTTTAGTGAAGGCTGTGTTGAGATCTAACTGTCAAAAAAGAGACACAGACGTAGAGAACAAACAAATGGACACCAAAGGGGGAAATAGGAACTGGGATGAATTGGGAGATTGGGATTGACATATATGCACTAATATGTATAAAATAAATAACTAATGAGACCCTTCTGTATAGCACAGGGAACTCCATTTCACTGTACAGTAGAAACTAACACAACATTGTAAAACAACAATATGCCAATTAAAAAAAAGCCAGATATGCCTGATGTATCAGATATGCCTGATACATCGTGCTTATTTCCTTTTGATCCACCTCTGGTTTTGTGTTGGCCTTTTAAAAATTTTCTTCAAGTGATCTTGTATGACTATCTAGGTCTGAATCTTAAAACTTCACAATGCATGGATCTCGTCATCCTTTCTAATTCTCCTTCTTGATAGTTAGATGCATCCCTATAGTGAAGCTCCACATCTAACAAGCCACCTCAAAGAATGAAGGTCTCCTCAAATCTTCCAGGCAGTACACGTCTTAGAGTGTGACTACCTGATTGTGTGGGTTGATAAGGTTTTAATTATATCCTTTTGGGAATATGATATTTTTGCCTTGGTATGATACTAAGCTTATAGTGAACATAAAGTTGTAGAAAATATTGTGCAGTTTCTCTAAAAGGTTGAGGAATGACAGATTAACTTGTATGAACAGAAGAGCACTCCAATTTTTCAAACAGTGGAATATTGATGCCATTTTACTCAAGGGGATTGTAAATCCATTGGTTTACTTCCTTAAATAGTCTGCATATGGTGCAAAGAATTCTTAATCAAAGGCAAAATCAAAGACTAATGGGAAAAGTGAGGGCATGAATAATTTTACTAATTAATTCAGCTGAGATATTCACAGCTACCCTATATATTTCAAAATTGTGGAGTAGGGGTGTTAGCCAAACAGTCTAATATTGTGTCTTATGTGAGAAAACAGATTCATGACTCAGATTTGCATCTTAAAATATTACACTGGTTTATCCAGCATTGCCAGTCATTAACATAGTTGAAATTCCTGCTCAAATAGTTATTAGATAAATCATTAAACCATGAAAAATTAAAAGATGTTCCCAAATGCCCAGAACTCATCATGGAACATATAATGAATAGAAGATATTTTCATTAATCATTCATACACTTTTCTATTTAGAAATTGAAACATATTTCCTATTCCTGGTTTCTATAATTTTGTCACTGACCTCTTCTGTAGTTTTCATTTTGGTACTTAAACTTCCCAAGTTATTTATTTTTGCCAGGTATCTGAACTCTAACTTAAGAATTTAACATTTTAATTTCCTTTATAGAAAATGAAATAAGAAAACAATAGTTGTATAAATGTCACTTTTTTTTTTTTTTTTTTGCGGTATGCAGGCCTCTCACTGTTGTGGCCTCTCCCGTTGTGGAGCACAGGCTCCGGACGCGCCGGCTCAGCGGCCATTGCTCACGGACCCAGCCGCTCCACGGCATGTGGGATCTTCCCGGACCGGGGCACGAACTCGTGTCCCCTGCATCTGCAGGCAGACTCTCAACCACTGTGCCACCAGGGAAGCCCTGTTATTTCTTAATTATTAAAACATTCTTGGTTTTGTAGCAAGGTTCTCTAAGACTAGAGTGGGCCATATCCTACTCTCTTGATTGACTTGCTTAACATCTTTTCCAGTCTTCCTATTATAGTGCATTTCTGTACACAGAGTCTGGAAAGGTGAAAATTTCCCAGACTCATTTGAAGCTAGAGTTCCAGACATGATATTGGTATGGAAGAGGAGAGAATTAAGGAGATTCTTGATTCTTAAAGAGACAATCAAGATCTCAGGCTTTCATTTTACAGGTGCAGATCTGCAGGTAAAACATGGATCTAAAGCCAACCTTTCCTGTAGTTTCCTCCTGACCTCCATATCACTGCTAAGCAATGATTTTCTGGAGGCAATGATGTATTAGAAGTAACAGCTTCCTGATTGGATTGTAGATGAGGTAATATGGTACCAGATCCAGTAGTTGATATAACGATTTCCTGATTCCCCAGCTTCCTTATTGTGGAAGAGATAGTAGTTCCCATAGTAAGTAATTCTTGCAGTTTATTCTGGGAGTCTTTCCTAGGAAACCAAGGCTAGAGCTTGCTCCTCTAGCCCTCCTAGTGATTCTATAAGCACCTAATATGCTGTTTTAAATCTCTTTCTGCTCAGCGACCAAATAAGGGTAAGTTTTCAATTTGGGCTGAGGTAAGAGATGAAGGCTCTATTTAAGTCTGTTAGCTTAAATTAAACTCACTTTTTCTAAACTTTTAAAGAATAAAAGCAGAGATTAAATTCTAAAGCTGGTAAATGTTTATGACTTTAAAGATAGAAAGAGAAATTTTTCTTTCTACTCAATTATTTTTTTTAATTTTAAGGGGGATCACTTTATAAATTTCATGGTTAAGTTCCTACTCAATATCTTCCATTCAGCCCCTGATTTTGGTGGAGTTAATCAAATGAAAGTACTTCAGACTGAGATGTCAAAAATTCTACTTGAAAAAGGCTCTCATAATCCTGGGAGGGAGCTCTCATTTGTCCTCCCATGCCAAGAAAAACTCCTGCTCTTCCCAAATGAGAAAAAAGTATATATATTAGAATGCCTGGATTACAGATACTGATTGGGCCTTATTGGCTTACTGGCTACTGACAGAGTTAATTGCACCCATGTGCATGCTATGATGCTGAATAGGTAAACTAAGTCTTATTTCTTCCAAGCAGATTCACTCACTCTTGGCTCCCCATTTCTTCTCTGTATGCTACGGTACTGCATTTCTTCTGACTCAGAGACCAGCTAGAGGTAAGTTTTCGATTGGGCTAAGACAAAAGATGAAGACTATTTAGATCACAAATCTAAGCTGATTTTCCAACTGAGTTTTATCAGAATGCTACCTTAAGTAATGGCAGGCATCTCACATGTAATAAAAAAGCAATGCCTATTCTGCTATTGTTTGAATGTGGAGCTTCCTGGGGGACTTCTTGGGTCATGGACAAAGAAATAGTCAGTTATTCTTGAGTTCTCAGTAACCATATTATCAAAAACTTCACCTTGAGTTCTAGACTGAGGAGTGGGGAATAGAGTTCTTTTCATTACTCTTTCGGTAATCAAGTAGTTTTATGGACATCTGACAACCTAAGCCTTAAAACTATAAAATGGAAAGAAATAGTCTAGCTGCGTCCAAGATAAATATTCACACTTAGCAAGATAATATTTGCATGAATCCTTGACCTACTTGTGTAAAGATAGTTTTAGAGCTGTCAGGTATTGTGCTCAAACCACAGGGGAGTTTAGTAAAAGCAAGTACAGAAATGAATAGGACTCCATTACTTCTTGAAATAATCGAGTTCTCATTATTTTTAATGCCGTTCTCCCTTTAAAATAGACATCGAGTTTCCATTTTGAGCAGGTACATCAAGGTAAAAACAAGACCTCCTACTGTTTACCTGTGGTACATACCTGATCAGCCCAGTACCTTTTATCAACTGTAAACAAATGCTAAAATGCTAGTGTCCTTTAAAACATGAGTAATTTTGGTCTGAGATCCAAGGTCAGATATACCATTCATTGTCTGTTTTACAATATTTTATAGAGAGATAGATAGATGATAAATAGATAGATAGATACATAGATAGGTAGATAGGTACATAGATAGATAGATAGAGGCTAAGTGAGGCTAAAGGCCAAGACTCATGTTGCCCAGTTAGAGTCTTCCTACCCTTGCAGTGAATGATAGCAAATGCAAGAGATCCAGGATGTGAGGTAGATCTGAGTAAGAAACTGAGATTAATGAAAATCAGGTCTAACTTTTCTAAATGGTACATTTCTCTACTTCTTGTGTGACTGACTCTATGGTTTACAGTGGTTTACACAGTGACGGTCTGGCTGAGAATCTTGAAAATTTTCATTGGTTGATTCATCTGAATCCCAACTCAGCTCTAAACACCTTAAAGGCAGGAATCAATTTTAGCACTTCTCCCAAGTGCTTGCTCATAGTCAAATTTCAAGGAGAGTTTGTGGAATGAATGAACTAGCTGTCAGTTTGATTTCCATCTAGGTTGATGACATCAAGAGCTCTAGCCAAGTGCTTCTCAAACAAACGTGAATATAATTACCTGAGAATTTTGTTAAAATTCAGATTCTGATTGAGGAGATCTAGGTGGGGCGCAAGATTCTGCAGTTCTAATAAGCTCCCAAGTGATTTAGATGTTGCTGTTCCTTGGACTATACTTTCAGAATCAAGGGTCTAACTCCTAAGGGGTTTATTTATGTGAGACAATGCTGCATAGTGATTAAAACAATGAATTGGAGTCAGGGAGACACAAGCTCAAATTCTTCTCCTGTAATTATTGGAGTAAATACAGGAAAATTATTAATCTCTCTGTGCCATAATTTATACATAAAAATTTGATAACAGTGTCAAGATTTTATATGGGTATCATCTTTAAATAAAATTACATATGAAAGTATTTAGCAGAGTACCTGACATATGGCAAGCACTCAGTAATCGGTAGCTATGCATTCTCCTTATTTTTTCCCCACCTCTGCCTAAGGTTATATGTTCACAAAACTCTTTGTAGGCTGAGTGAAGTTAAACCTCAAGCGTAATCTTGCCAAATTTGCTTCCCCCCAACCCCCCTGCAGAAACTGCTAGCAAATGCAGGAAACCCAGAGTTGTGAGGTAGGTCTGAGCGAAAAGGCAAGAAACAAAGACCTAAAGATCCCAGATAGAAATGTAGGGGTAATTACTGAAAAAAAGCAGTTTTACCGTGAACAAGAAGGAAAAAGGCTAAAGAAGAACATATAGAGAGCGAATCTGTTTAATGGGGAAAATGAGCACAAAATTTAAAAACTGAATTCAAAATGCTTCTGTTGACATATATACACTAATATGTATAAAATCGATAACTAATAAGAACCTGCTGTATAAAAAATAAATTAATTAAATTACATTTTTAAAAAAATGCTTCTGTTTGTCATGTCTTAAGTCAGGTTGCCCGCAAGAAAGACCTTGAGTCAAGGATTCACTGTAAGTGGCTTAGTAAGGAGGTGTTCTCAGGAAGACACATAAGAGGGTGGGAACTGACTGGGGAAAGGGAGAAAGCCAAACAAAAGTGGGCTGGCTCTCAGACAGTCTCACCAAAGGAAACTTCAGGGAATTCCCGGAGTGTAAATTTGCCTCAAAGGTGTCCTGATTTGAGGAGAGAGAGCTGGAGTTTTATCCATTGGTTTCAGGCTACCCCAGAGAAGTGGGAGAGACATAAATTTAAATCCCCACACACTTCTAATTCTCCACAAGTGCTGGCAAAGCAGGCCCCAGTGCCTGAAAGCAATTTTCCAATAAAGAGCCACAGGTCTGAGAGGCTTAAAGCCAAACCATACAGAAGGAAGGGAAAGGACACAAAAATGATAGATGCCAGACTCTGAGATATTAGATTACAAGGGGAACTTTATTGTTTAGACCTTCCCAGGACAACTGCTAATAATGAAAGTATTCATCTCTGTGATTCTTCCAGTGCTTACGGCTTCTTACTGTGAGATGTTAAACAGAAATGCCAATGGTTCCTGAGAGTCGGGATGATTTTTCAGCATGAGTTTTTATGTTGTTTTACTTTTGTTTCATTTTTTAAAATCATTCCTTACTAGAGGAGTAGTGAAAGTAAACAAGATGAGAGACATGTCAGTAGCACACACATATAGAAATTGGGGTGAACAGTAGCTGTAGCCAAGTTGCTTAAAACCTAATATTTTAGATCAGAATGGAGAATGTCCAAAATGACATGCAGTAATGAAACAAAGTATTATATCAAAAATATGGTTAATCTATATGACTTTAAAAATTGTTTCCCTCCTTTGTTTGCATTCCCACTTTATGAAATGAATGAACTATCATGGAAAGCATAGAGCTGAGTTAGTGATCTAATGAATGAATTTAAATAGCTATGGAAATTTAAATTGCATAACTTGACTGGCAGAAACTTAGAGGCTGAGGGTAGAAAGAACTGTCTTAGGGTAAAAATAAACTGAAATGTTCTGTTAATTCAAGCACTCAGCTTTAGCCCCATATTTCACATTGCCCACAAACTGAATCTGAAGTGAAAAACTAGACATACTTGAATATGGTTTTGGTACTTGTTACCAAAAATACTGAAATTGAAAGAAAAGGAGAAGTTGCCTTTTCCCAAGGACAAGAAATATAGAATATTTTCCCCTGAAATGTTGATACTTCAGTTGGGTAAGGCAAGCTTTAGATTAACCCTCAAATAGCTGAAGCTTTTAAGAAACCAACAAACATAAGTATGTGTGTCTCTGTGTGTATGTACATGTGCATAATGTATATATTTGGTGTATATACATATATATAAAATCATATTTTTCAAATAAAAGAATTAGAAAATGTAACAGAATAGCTAAGAAATTCTTGATAAAAATAATGCAAGGAAACATCTTACCAGATATCAACTCACATTATAAAGATATAAAAATTAAAACAGAGTAATTTTAGTAAAAAAAAATAGTCAAGCAAAATAGAGAGTCTAGGAGCATGTGCATGAGAATTTTAGTATATAAAAAAATTAACATTGCAAATCCATGGGGAAAATATATACTATTTGTTGAGTAGTGGTTGGATAATGAGAGCTCCATTTGTACCCACTAAAGTAAAAAATAAATTACAGTTAGAATAAAGATCAACTTTAGGTTAAATATAAACAAAAATATACATAAGAAGCATAAAAACCAAAAACTATAAAATTTTGAAAGTAAAGAAAGATAGCTTTGATAAGGTAGGGGAAGTTTCCATAAGTAAGCAATCAGAGACTGTAAAGAAAAAGCAGAACTGGCTTTTAAATACTTAAAACATCATTACGATGAAAGATGCTATAAGAACAGTTAAAATATTAGTCAGTTTGGAGAGAAAGTATTTGGAACATTTTTAACACATAAAATACTAGCATCTCAAATAAAGAAGGAGGTTTAAAATCTGTAAGATAAAAATAGGGTAGAGGATAAGATATTTCACTAAAGAAGAAATACCTATAGGTAATTACCATATAAGAGGTGCTCAATGTCACCGATAATCAGGGAAATACATTTTAAAGTGAGTAGTTAGCATGTAAGATATGAATAATTCATATAAAATTTGATAAGTCAATTTTTGCATTTTTATTTAACTTTTGAATAAGTATTATATTCACATGGGTCAAAATACTATATAATAAAACTTCCCACCCAGTTCCCTGCCAACAGTTTACCTTTTACAGGCAATTAATTTGATGAATCTTCTATGAATTTTTACAAGAATATTTTATGCATTTACAAGCAAATGCATAATGCTCAGCACTTTAATTTTCACACAAACACACAGAGAGCGTTCTCATTCTTTTTTATGACTTTATAGTATTCCATTGTATAGATGTGACATAACTGATGGATATATAGGTTGATTATAATGGTACAATAAAAAATACTATACATAAGTTGTATCACATAGATGTGACTATATCTGTAGCATAAATTCCTAGGAGTAGAATTGCTGGATCAAATGATACCTGTACATTTGTAAATGGGTATAACCTTTTGAGGAAGAATTTTGGAGAGAGCTTTAAAATTTTAAATTGTTATGCCTTGGGACCCAGGTGCTATCCTGCAGAAGTACTTTTAATATTACAAAATAATGTCTGCAAAAGGATGCATATTGCAGTATTTTGATAGCAATAAACTGAAAATCTAAATGTCCTTACTATGGGAATGATTTTATATATTTATAAAATATATATAATATAATGATATATTCACATTACAGAATACCATGCAGTGATTAGAAGGAATGAGTAAGGTCCATATAAACAAAGATGGAAATATCTCCAAGACATATATAATTAACTGAAAAAAGCAAATGACTGGACAATATGTATCACATGATTTATGTTTAAAAAAAAGACATCTTTTATGTATGAAAGGGTACACACTAAATTGTTAAATGGGGCTATCCCTGAAAAATGAAGAGAGACTGGGTACAGGTGATGGAGCAATGTGAAGGGAACTTTTATTATCTTTGCTGTTTGTATGGATTTAAATTATTTTTGAAATTAAAAAATAAAAATATTAAGAACACCATCTGAGATGTGAGAGGCAGCGACCTACGTGAACTCTCTAGAAAAGGTCAGCCTCTGAAATCCTATGCGTGGCCACACTCTGAGACCCTAAGGTGGAGATTGCCTATTGCAGTGGATGAAAAGGTGTGTCAACAGGAATGACAGCCAAGGCCAGCACGAGCAGGAACACAGCCTGCCTTCGGTGGGACATATGGTATCTCCATTGCGAAAGTGCCTTTTCAGCTAAAAGTAATAAATCTCATATTAAACTAAAAAACAAAGAAAGCATAGCCACAGTTTTTGAATCTTTAAATGATAAAATGTGATAACTTTGGCAAAATATATAAAATCCATTTTATATAAAAAGGAAAATGTGGAACTAATATAAATAAATCATGTTTTATAAGTTTTTTGCAATTGACTGCTTTTATGGATCTACCATATGAGCCTATACTTACACCTTATAAATGTGAAAAATAACTAAATCAGCAGGAGGGATTTCTTTCCCTCAATAAAAGAACCATATGCCAGGTAAAAAGTAAAATAATCACATCCACCAATGTTGTTTCTGAATCATTGCTCCCGCTCAGTCACAGAACTCTAGCCCAACCATACCATCCATTTTATGTAATGATATAGAGTGATCTTTACTGATGATATGAATCAGTGGAACTAAGCTAAGGACTGGGACTTTCTGTCACTGATTTAATCGTCACAGAAATATTAGTGAAAATTTAGACGTAGCCTGTGTTAAACACCTGTGTACATGCTCCTACTCTGTCATCCCAGTGGAGTAGTTAATCAGCAAATATGGAGCCCTGAGGTAGTGTCAAAATCCTCAGCTCAGCCCTGCAGGCAGTTGTTACTATCAATCAACGAGAATTATCACCAATCCAGGTGAAAGTCAAAAAATTCAGTTTTCTATTTCAATTTTTCCATTACAATACTTCCTGTAGATCAAGATATTTGGTTCTGTTGTTGATTTTGAGAGTTTAATAGTTTTGTTACTTTTGATAGTTTATGAGAGTAATGAGAGAATCACATTCAATAGAGAAATACTTTCATTGCAATCCTCACATGAGTTTTTGTTCTTATACTTACATACTGTGAGTTAAATGGAATGTAAAGAACCTAACAATTCACCCAGTATTTTTTTAGTATTCTACGTTAAAAAAAATTTATCTTAATTTTAAGTTAATTAAAATTGTTTTTTGATTTATACTTTCAAAGCCAGAAAGACCAGTCTTTTTCTCACTATATTGAAACTAGTCATTAGTAAATATTTACCATATAAGATCATCTTCTTTCCAAGGCTCTTGACAGGGAAACATGATTCACAAATACTTCAGTACAAAAGGAAAAGTTTAACATGAGGTTTCATCCTCTTCTGGCTTTTATCATTTCAGAGCCAGCTTTTAAGTTCTTTTTTATTCTTTTTTGGTTTGCTTTTATTTTATTTTCAGTACTTACAGATAGGAAAAAATAACTTGATTAATATTTCCATGCATTCTATTTATTATCTATTTATTATACAAATATATTAATAAATAGAATTTTAAGAAAAGAAATCAAATAAGTAAAAGCTTACTTGACATAAAACAAACACTTAGCAAATATATAGCTTAGGGTCCTGGTTAAATTTCCACTGTCAAAACAAATTATTTATTAATTTCTGTTAACCTGCTTAGTTTTAAAGCCTCATAGTTACGAATGGATGAAATTGCTTTTTATAACTTTCCGTAACAGGAAACTCTAAATTTTATAATTTTGTATTCCATTGTTGGAATTTAATGTAATTTAAGTGTTAACATAGTTTTTATAAGTAAATGTCTTAAACTATACAATGAAAGTGTTTATCTTATGCATTTGCTAATTTCTTGTTATGTTCAGAGCCCTACATAGTAAGAGTTTTGGTAAGGTATTGACTGACTGAATGAAGAACTAAATGCATGAATGACAAAATGAATAAGGAAGACTGGGTTCTTTTGACAAATAGATGTTATGTATTGATGTAGTTATTTAAAGGATGATTAATTGTAGCATATTATGCACTGATTTATAAAATATATTGTG
Organism: Pseudorca crassidens; assembly: GCF_039906515.1. Lineage (NCBI taxonomy): Eukaryota > Metazoa > Chordata > Mammalia > Artiodactyla > Delphinidae > Pseudorca > Pseudorca crassidens. The sequence continues at coordinate 34,095,649 of NC_090304.1, read as the reverse complement.
TGTACTTGTTGGGCTTATTTCTAATGGACTCATACTCTGTTTTCATTCTGTGTTACCACACAGATGCTCAACATTTAAAAAACTCTTAACCATTTTACTAGTGAAAACATACTATAATAAAGTTAATTATAAATATATTCCAGGAAGTGCTAACTGTATTTCCTCGATTTAAAGTCACATGTTGGCCATGTTTAATGGGGTGGTAAACTTTTCAATATCCAGCTTCGTGTAGTTCAGGAAATAGAGTAGTTGTAGAACCTGCCTCTAACTTAAACGGTCCTCACAGACTCTTCTCTAGCCACCTCTTTATTCTAGAAACATGAAGATGTAGCCAGAATTACATGAAAACAACATTCACACTCAACATTGAATGATAGTGATGAATGGTCTGCATGGCCAAAAAGCTGTCTCAGCAGTTAAAATATGAAGAGATTTGACAAGTGGCATACAACACTGGAAATTTGGGACCAGAAAGTTTTCTTAAATTCTACACTCTGTATTACTCATATGTACTCAGTAGAAATATGTCATCTCTCACACAATCATTGTTCTTCTCAAGAAAAATAGATGTATTGACCAGAATAATGACTCAAAAGCAAAATATGTGTAGAATAGAAAAACAAGTTTTGTTAATTATATCTTTAAAAATTAGAACATATAGCCCAAATAACCTATTATGTTGAGTATATTTTAATGTGCACTCAGGTTTCATTTTAAATGTTATTATTTACATTGCTAAATTGCTTGGTGAGCTTTTCCAGACTGATAGGTACATTAGGAGCACAATTAAACCAATGCTGTGGAAATTCACTGCCATTAATTTAAGTAAAAGTGTTATCAAAGGTAAAGTTTAAAAGATAATATATCAAGCTACAAATATGTGCTTCAGATGTAATCTAGGATATTTATCATATTAAGATAAACAAAAACGTTAATTAATAAACATATATTCACTAAAGGACTGGAGAATCTGTCATTACTTCTCTTGAAAATGGCCTAGAGAAATGTGATTTGATTCAATTATTATTGAGTTAATATATTTGTTATATTATACACAGTCTGCATAGTAAAATCTATAATACATATTAATAAATTCTAACAAAACTACACAGAATATTGCATTATTTTTATTGTTGGAATTTACTCATGACTTTAGTAAAATGCTACTTTATCACAGCTAGAAACCAAAAAGGAAAAAACCTTATATCTCAAAGTTCTCAAGTTCTTTACCACAATTGTTTCATGTGACCACAAAAATATCAGAGCAATCAGAACACAGAAATCATTGCCCAATTAAAAAAGGAATTATATTTAAGAAGATGTTACTTATCAGTTACAAAAGGCAAATGTGTTGAATCATGTAAAGAAAAACGATCAGATTAGGAAATTTGTTATCAAAATCTACCCTTGTGTCCCTAATAATACTGGTGTTGTGAAATGCTCTAAGCAAAAAATGGTCACGTAGTCTTATTTGGGGAAAATACCACATTTTCTTTTTGTGTATCTTTTGCTTCTATATATGCTTGCCTACATATGTGTGTTTGTGTGTTCATTTCATATCTGTCTTCCCCATTAGTCTATAAATTTCATGATGATGGTATTCATGCTTATTATATTCAGCCAAACTGATAAATATTCTCTCCTTGCCCAAGTTTAATCAGGCTCCTCTGAACTCTCTTCTCAACTTGGCCCTGACTTTTAGGTCTTCTTGTTTGTCTCTGCATAGTTCAATTTTAGCAAGGATCCTGTTAAGTCAGTTTAACCAGAATATCCCAGTCTTGATATCTAATCACCCACAATATCTGGTATGGTTCCTCATCTTCGTACCATTGCTCAGGTGGTGTATGATCACAAATTCAGAAGCCTACTTCTTGGTTAGCCAGAAACCACCTTACCCCTGATGTTTACTCTTAGTAATTTGTCATCTACCGACCCCCCATCCTGCTTCTTCACTATAAAATCCTCCCTTTTCCTTGTTGTATTCAGAGCTGAGTCCAATCTGTCTCTCCTACTACAAAAAGTCCATTGCAGTGGTCCTTATACCTATCATGACAGTGCTGAATAAAGTCTGCTGACTGTCTTTAGCAAATGCCGTGAATAATTTTTTCTATAGCATAACAAAGAGTAAGCCCTCAGCAACACCTTCTTCTTAAATTTTAATAGAATTAAAATGTTTTTCAGTTGGAAATCAATGATGTGTGTTAGCATATTAATAGTTCTAACTAGTTCTTCATATAGAAAACTATTTAATTTTTAAATTTTTATATTTTGTAAGTTGTTGACCTCCTTCGAGATTGGTATTAGTGGAATTCATTTTGAAGAATTGAAATGCTAAACTAAATGCAGCTTTCCAACTAATGTAGTCAATATGAAATATAAAGGTAAAAGTAGAAAAAAATGGCTGTGAGGATAGATATCCAAATCAAATATATTTTTAGGGCAGAACTCATTTTGTAATCTATGTAGGCATTAAGCAAGCTTTGCTGAATATGGTTATAACATTGGAGGATTTAACTTAGTTTTTAGTTATTTGAATCCCATACACGTATTGCTACTTATAAATGAGTGAAGTACTACCTTAGTACTATTCTTTACTTAAGTATTTTTCTCATACATATGTTAACCTAAGGTATATCTAAATTCAACATGAGCCACATTAAGTACTATGCTCTCCTATGATATTAGTAGCATCTATATGATAACTGATAAATAGATATGATAATAGCTTTCTTTTATAAAGTTAATACATCCATATTTTTGAAGAAAGTTACACTTTTCACTTGACAACGTGTTTTTACGTAGGTTCAGTCACAGGCTTAATCTTCTAGACTTTGAGGTAAAGCCATTCCAAATAAATTATATATATATATATATATATAATTTAGATATATTATATAATATATATAATTTAGATATATTATATAATGTATATAATATATATAATATTTTGCCTTCTAATTTTCTATACCTGCATGTGCCTCTTATATATTTTTCTGTTATTGTTATAGCCTAAACTACCAATAGTAATAAAAATATGTATTTGTTCTCCTTAAGGTATAAATTCTAGGAGTAAAATCCTTAGTGATAAAGCAAAATATAATTTCAACATTTCATCAAAATATATTCAGTGGATATGTCAGTCAAATCAGTAAATCTTCCAAAGATGAGTCAATCATTTCCCCCCAAAATCAATATGTGTAAGTTAAGTAAAACTCAGTTTAAAAATATTCTCTTGTAACTTTAAAAAGTTTCCACTTGCATGAAAAGTATTATAGATGCGGAAAATATGTATTTTGCATGTTGATAAGCTACTTATTTATGCATTGTGAAGGCTCTCGTAAGAAATTACATCTTTGATTTTTATCTTTTTGTGTAACTCTAAGAAATTGGAAGTTAATGGACTACTTAAATAGTCCTTGTGCATAGGAATCTCAGAAGATATGAATTCGTATTTCCCATATTTTATAATTCTAGCACAATAACTCATGTAATACCTATGTGGTCAGGAACAGATCTTTCTGTACACCACTTAAAATTCTATTAGGATGTCCCAGATTGATTTAATCTCTCTTCCTTTATACTTTCATGTATGTCCTTTACTATTCTGCCTTAAAATTACTTATGCTATCTCCCTCATTTGTGTATTTCTGAAAGCAGAGAAATCAATCTCAAAGGCTGTAGTTGCATTGCTAGGTATATGAAATAGGATAGAAATATCTGAATAATGTCCTCAGATCCCTGATATTTTTTACTGGAACTATTCCTTAAACATTGATATATACTGTACAATTTTCAGAAAATATTATATTTGGCTTAAATTTATCTTTTGTGATTATAATGCTTTTGATAGTAGTTAACTTCTTTAATTTAGAATTTAGAGATGTATTTTCTTTTCAGCTTAAACTGGAAATACATGATAGCATTAGCATATGTGACAAAAATTAGTACTCCTTTTACAAACAATTGAAACTATAATCAAATCCTAGCTATTTTAGCTGTTCTTGATTATTACCTATACCATCCATTTGGATTATTCTTGACTATTGCATATATGATTTTAGAATATCAGTAGATGAATAAGATATATATGGTTTAGAGCTGTGCTGTTCAATACAATAGCCACTTAGTCATGTGTGACTATTTAAATTTAACTGAATTATAATTAACTTTAACAAAATTAAAAATTCAGTTCCTCAGGTACACTAGTATATTTCAAGTACTTACTTGGCACATGTGGCTACCATATTGGATAGCACAGATTATTTGGGTTATAATTATCTTTGTCACTATAAAACATTTCATCATCACAAAAGTTCTATTGCTCAATTCTGGACTAGAGAGTTGAGATAAAATCAGGTATAAGAACAAAAAGATATTTTTCCTGAAGTCACAGTGTTGCATATAAATAATTCAAGTTTTTCTTTTCAATCTCCTTGATATTTCAATGACAGAGACAGCCATTAGATAATAAATAATGTTTCCAGCACCCTTTTGACAGATGTGACATGGATGTGATTATCTTTCTGTTTCTTTAGTGCACAACATGCCGTGAGTTCACTGTGGGACTATGCCACTAATTCCCATGATTCCATCACTCTTTTAGATACAAACATTTCACTGTAACTGAAAACCTAATTTTTCAACTTGTTTGAATGTGAAGTAATTACATTTCATCATTACTTGCTGCCAAAGAACAAGGAACCTGCATTAGATAAGGCTTACTGATATTGGATGGTTTTATCATGAGAAAAAATATATGTATTTGCATACTCAATGCTCTTTCCCCTATAATTTAATATGAAGTTGTCCTGCCAAGGCCTGAAAAATCCTTCTGGTTTTATGACTTCTCTTTGCAGATGACCCCTCATTATGTTTATTTCATACCTTTTTTCTTCTTAAGGTCCCACTTCTTTCCCACCATCCTCATTTAGAGTGTATGGCTGTGTAAAGTTTACTGGGATCAAAGTCATCTACCTGTGCTTTCACATATAAGTTCTCTAATACCTTTTGCTTCAACACGTTCTTGTCTTCTGTTCTCTCTTCTTGTCTTCTGTCATTCTTGTCTCTGTGCTCTGCCCTCCCTGATGTAGTAATTTTAGATGAAAGAGAGCTTATCTTCTCCAAAATAACTTTTCCATCCACTGCCTTGAATTCTCTCCACTCTTATTCTTTCCCTAACATCTTAAATCTCTAACTCTTTCCTGGTTCCTCTTCATATCAGATAGGATTATATGGTCACAAACAACAGAGATTGTCCCTGGTCAGACTATGAAAAAGAAAACTTATTGGAAGCATATGAATTTCTCACAGACTTACAGAAATAGTTGGAGAAAAACAAGAAAGGGCCAAAAACCAGGGAAGCTCTAAAGATCCAGACGATGAGCTCAAGTCTGTCAGGACACTATGATTAAGGTGAATTGACTCCAGATATTTTTTTCATATTTTGGCCTAGAGGAGAACAGAGTACCTTAACCAGAGCCCCACTGGATTTTGTACAAAGGGTAAGTGTAATTTTCCTAACGCAAAAACAGGGTGCTATTACTGGACGAGATTCTGCATTCTAGAAGGCATAAACTACAAATCTACATTACTCTCCCCATTCAAATATGCACAAAACCATTTTAAATACACACATACACAAATACACATGCTAAAATACTAACGCTTGCCTCCTACAACTTTGGTTCCATGATAATATATATCATTCACTGAGCATTTATCATAAGTAAACACTGTTCTAAATATTTTACATACACTATACTATTTATCCTTACAAGATTCTGTTGGTAGGTACTATTATAATCCTTATTTTTTTCAGATGAAGAAATCAAGTCTGTTCCAGTAGTGTTCCAATCTGTTCCAATCTGTACCTGCCTGATTCCAAATACTGGGTTCTTAGCAAATAATCTGTAATATTTCTGTTTTTAATAAGTCAGTCAGTGATCTGTGGTCTGTTTCCTACATTTTTGTTTCGTTGACACATTCTCTTTAGTCTTCTAAAAACTGTCTTATGTTCCTCTCAATCCCTGAGAAACTACCGCTTCTCAGTTTATCAAAAACCTTCTTTTAGTCATATCCAAGGCAGTTTCCATTCCTTTCATCCTTCTGTTTCCAGATGACAGCATGGATCATCCTCTTCTTAAAATACTCTTTCCAGTTTTCATGACATCATGCCCTTTTTGTCCTCTCATCTTTCTATACATCAACTCCTAAGATCTTTCTTCTTTCTTTTGTATCATAACTCTTATAGAGTTTCTCAGCATGCAAGATATAAGAGCTGAAGACCAAAAGCCCAAGGCCAAGGACAGAACTTTTATGCCAACTTTCTTAGAGAGTTAATCCAATCTTATACCCATCATTTCTCAGCGCTAATTATGTCAAACGCTATATATCTATTTCTAGATCTTTAAATTCTAATTTCATATTTTCAGCTGTCTGCAGAATATTAACCTCACAAACTTATAGATAAAATATATCTTAGTTGACTGCCTTTTGGAATATATCTATATTAGTATGATTAGGCCACTAAATCATGTCAACTCTTTAAATTATTTCATGAATTTTACCTAGATCATTGAAATTGCCTTTTAAATAATGGAATGATGATTGTTTAATTAATATTAGTCCTAGATTTTCCCCAGTCACTCTGATCCCCAGGACTGAATATGTCTAAACAGTATACTTGGCTCAGCTTGCTCACCCAGCAAATCCTTACCATTGAGTGGAGCTTAGAAGAGAATTTAACAGTCATAAGACCAGTGTCTGGTATGACGTTTTGAGTCATGAACATCGACCTATATGCCCATAAAAACTCATCATCTTTAATCCCTGGTAAGGAAGGTGGTACCATGCAGCAAGCATAGATGTATAACCTTGACTAAGTTATTTAACCTTCTATTCCTCAGTTTTTTATCCATAAAATGAGGAGGATAATGGTACCTATTTTATGTAGTGCTGTGAAAAAATAAAAAGTGGATAATTAAATAAATAAAAAAGTAATCTCAAATAGTGATAAGTGCTATTTTTTTTAAGATTTTTAGAAATTTCATGTAATGTCTGAAACATTTATATTAACATATTTCCATACAAATAACCCAAAGAAAGTTCAGTATTAGTTGTTTTTCTTGTTTGTTTTTTTATTCTGCAGGTCCTTATTAGTCATCAACTTTATACACATCAGTGTATACATGTCAGTCCCAATCGCCCAATTCAGCACACCACCAACCCTACCCCACCGCAGTTTCCCCCCCTTGGTGTCCATACGTTTGTTCTCTACATCTGTGTCTCAACTTCTACCCTGCAAACCGGTTCATCTGTACCATATTTCTAGGTTCCACATACATGCGTTAATATACGATATTTGTTTTTCTCTTTCTGACTTACTTCACTCTGTATGACAGTCTCTAGATCCATCCATGTCTGAACAAATGACTCAGTTTCGTTCCTTTTTATGGTTGAGTAATATTCCATTGTATATATGTACCACATCTGCTTTATCCATTCCTCTGTCGATGGACATTTAGGTTGCTTCCATGACCGGGCTATTGTAAATAGTGCTGCAGTGAACACTGGGGTGCATGTGTCTTTTTGAATTATGGTTTTCTCTGGGTATATGCCCGGTAATGGGATTGTTGGATCATATGGTAATTCTATTTTTAGTTTTTTAAGGGACCTCCATACTGTTCTACATAGTGGCTGTATCAATTTACATTCCCACCAACAGTGCAAGAGGGTTCCCTTTTCTCCACACCCTCTCCAGCATTTGTTGTTTGTAGATTATCTGTTGATGCCCATTCTAACTGGTGTGAGGTGATACCTCATTGTAGTTTTGATTTGCATTTCTCTAATAATTAGTGATGTTGAGCAGCTTTTCATGTGCTTCTTGGTCATCTGTATGTCTTCTTTAGAGAAATGTCTATTTAGGTCTTCTGCCGATTTTTGGATTGGGTTGTTTGTTTCTTTAATATTGAGCTGCATGATCTGTTTATATATTTTGGAGATTAATCCTTTGTCCATTGATTCGTTTGCAAATATTTTCTCCCATTCTGAGGGTTCTCTGTTCGTCTTGTTTATGGTTTCCTTTGCTGTGCAAAAGCTTTGAAGTTTCACTAGGTCTCATTTGTTTATTTTTGTTTTTATTTCCATTCCTCTAGGAGGTGGATTAAAAAAAGATCTTGCTGTGATTTATGTCAAAGAGTATTCTTCCTAAGTTTTCCTCTAAGAGTTTTATTGTGTCCAGTCTTACATTTAGGTCTCAAATCCATTTTGAGTTTATTTTTGTGTATGGTGTTAGGGAGTGTTCTAATTTCATTTTTCACATGTAGCTGTCCAGTTTTCCCAGCACCACTTATTGAAGAGACTGTCTTTTCTCCATTGTGTATCTTTGCCTCCTTTGTCATAGATTAGTTGACCATAGGTGTGTGGGTTTATCTCTGGGCTTTCTTTCTTGTTCCATTGATCAATGTTTCTGTTTTTGTGCCAGTACCATATTGTCTTGATTACTATAGCTTTGTAGTATAGTCTGAAGTCAGGGAGTCTGATTCCTCCAGCTCTGTTTTTTTTCCCTCAAGACTGCTTTGGCTATTTGGGGTCTTTTGTGTCTCCATACAGATTTTAAGATGATTTGTTCTAGTTCCGTAAAATATGACATTGGTAATTTGAAGGGGTTGCATTGAATCTGTAGATTGCTTTGCATAGTATAGTCATTGTCACAATATTGATTCTTCCAATTCAAGAACATGGTATATCTCTCCATCTGTTGGTATCATCTTTAATTTCTTTCATCAGTATCTTATACTTTTCTGCATACAGGTCTTTTATCTCCCTAGGTAGGCTTATTCCTAGGTATTTTATTTTTTTGTTGTTGCAATAGTAAATGAGAGTGTTTCCATATTTTCTCTTTCAGATTTTTCATCATTAGTGTATAGGAATGCAAGAGATTTCTGTGCATTAATTTTGTATCCTGCAACTTTTCCAAATTCATTGATTAGCTCTAGTAATTTTCTGGTGGCATTTCTAGGATTCTCTATGTATAGTATCAAGTCATCAGCAAACAGTGACATGTTTACTTCTTCTTTTCCAATTTGGATTCTTTTTATTATTTTTTCTTCTCTGATTGCTGTGGCTAGAACTTCCAAAACTATGTTGAATAACAGTGGTGAGAGTGGACATCCTTGTCTCGTTCTTGATCTTAGAGAAAATGCTTTCATTTTTTCACCATTGAGAATGATGTTTACTGTGGGTTTGTCATATATGGCCTTTATTATGTTGAGATAGTTTCCCTCTATGCCTAGTTTCTGGAGAGTATTTATCATAAATCCTTGTTGAATTTTGTCAAAACTTTTACTGCATCTATTGAGATGATAATATGGTCTTTATTCTTCAATTTGTTAATATGGGGTATCACATTGATTGATTTGCATATATTGAAGAATCCTTGCATCCCTGGGATAAATCCCACTTCATCATGGTGTATGATCCATTTTTTTTTTTTTTTTGGTGTATGATCCTTTTAATGTGTTGTTGGATTCTGTTTCCTAGTATTTTGTTGATCATTTTCGCATCTATATTCATCAATGATATTGTTCTGTAATTTTCATTTTTTGTAGTATCTTTGTCTGGTTTTGGTATCAGGGTGATGGTGGCCTCATAGAATCAGTTTGGGAGTGTTCCTTCCTCTGCAATTTTTTGGAAGAGTTTGAGAAGGATGGGTGTTAGCTCTTCTCTAAATGTTTGATAGAATTCACCTGTGAAGCCATCTGGTCCTGGACTTTTGTTGGTTGGAAGATTTTTAATCATAGTTTCAATTTCATTACTTGTGATTTTTCTGTTCATATTTTCTGTTTCTTCCTGGTTCAGTCTTGGAAGGTTACACCTTTCTAAGAATTTGTCCATTTCTTCCAGGTTTTCCATTTTATTGGCATAGAGTTGCTTGTAGTAGTCTCTTAGGATGCTTTGTATTTCTGCAGTTTCTGTTTTCACTTCTCCTTTTTCATTTCTAATTTTATTGATTTGAATCCTCTCCCTCTTTTTCTTGATGAGACTGGCTAATGGTTTATCAATTTTTTTGTTTGTCTTCACAAAGAACCAGCTTTTTGTTTTATTGATCTTTGCTATTGTTTTCTTTGCTTCTGTTTCATTTATTTCTGCTCTGATCTTTATGATTTCTTTCCTTGTACGAACTTTGGGTTTTGTTTGTTCTTCTTTCTCTAGTTCCTTTAGGTGTAACGTTAGATTGTTTACTTGAGATTTTTCTTTTTTCTTGAGGTAGGCTTGTATAGCTATAAACTTCCCTCTTAGAACTGCTTTTGATGCATCCCATAGGTTTTGGATCGTCGTGTTTTCATTGTCATTTGTCTCGAGGTATTTTTTGATTTCCTGTTTGAGTTCTTCAGTGATCTCTTGGTTACTTAGTAACTTATTGTTTAGCCTCCATGTGTTTGTGTTTTTTATGTGTTTTTCGCTGTAATTGATTTCTAATCTTATAGCGTTGTGGTCAGAAAAGATTCTTGATATGATTTCAATTTCCTTAAATTTACTGAGGCTTGATTTGTGACCCAAGATGTGATCTATCCTGGACAATGTTCCGTGCGCACTTGAGAAGAAAATGTAATCTGCTCTTTTTGGATGGAATGTCCTATAAATATCAATTAAATCTCTCTGGTCTATTGTGTCATTTAAAGCTTCTCTTTCCATATTTATTTTCATTTTGGATGATCTGTCCATTGGTGTAAGTGAGGTGTTAAAATCCCCCACTATAATTGTGTTACTGTCGATTTCCTCTTTTATAGCTGTTAGCAGTTGCCTTATGTATTGAGGTGCTCCTATGTTGGGTGCATATATATTTATAATTGTTACATCTTCTTCTTGGATTGATCCCTTGATCATTATGTAGTGTCCTTCCTTGTCTTTTGTAACATTCTTTATTTTAAAGTCTATTTTATCTGATATGCATATTGCTACTCCAGCTTTCTTTTGATTTCCATTTGCATGGAATATCTTTTTCCATCCCCTCACTTTCAGTCTGTATATGTCCCTAGGTCTGAAGTGGATCTGTTGTAGACAGCATATATATGGGTCTAGTGTTTGTATCCATTCAGCAAGCCTGTGTCTTTTGGTTGGAGCATTTAATCCTTTCGTGTTTAAGGTAATTATCAATATGTATGTTCCTATGAACATTTTCTTAATTGTTTTCGGTTTGTTTTTGTAGGTTCTTTTCTTCTCTTGTATTTTCCACTTAGAGAAGTTCCTTTAGCATATGTTGTAGAGCTGGTTTTGTGGTGCTGAATTCTCTTAGTTTTTGCTTGTCTGTAAAGCTTTTGATTTCTGCATCAAATCTGAATGAGATCCTTGCCAGGTAGAGTGATCTTGGTTGTAGGTTCTTCCCTTTCATCACTTTAAGTATATCATGCCACTCCCTTCTGGATTGTAGAGTTTCTGCTGAGAAACCAGCTGTTAACTTTATGGGAGTCGCCTTGTATATTATTTATTGTTTTTCCCTTGCTGCTTTCAATAATTTTTCTTTGTCTTTAATTTTTGCCAATTTGAATACTATGTGTCTCAGTGTGTTTCTCCTTGGGTTTACCCTGTATGGGACTCTCTGCCCTTCCTGGACTTGGGTGGCTATTTCCTTTCCCATGTGAGGGAAGTTTTTGACTATAATGTCTTCAAATATTTTCTCTGGTGCTTTCTTTCTCTCTTCTCCTTCTGGGACCACTGTAATGCAAATGTTGTTGTGTTTAATGTTGTCCCAGAGGTCTCTTAGGCTGCCTTCATTTCTTTTCATTCTTTTTTCTTTATTCTGTTCCACAGCAGTGACTTCCACCATTCTGTCTTCCAGGTCACTTATCCGTTCTTCTGCCTCAGTCATTCTGCTATTGATTCCTTCTAGTGTAGTTTTCATTTCAATTATTGTATAGTTCATCTCTGTTTGTTTGTTCTGTGATTCTCCTAGGTCTTTGTTAAACATTTCTTGCATCTTCTTGATCTTTGCCTCCATTCTTTTTGCCAGGTCCTGTATCATCTTCACTATCATTATTCTGAATTCTTTTTCTGGAAGGTTGCCTATCTCTACTTCATTTAGTTGTTTTTCTGGGGTTTTATCTCGTTCCTTCATCTGGTACATAGCCCTCTGCCTTTTCATCTTGTCTATCTTTCTGTGAATGTGGTTTTTGTTCCACAGGCTGCAGGATTGTAATTCTTCTTGCTTCTCCTGTCTGCCCTCTGGTGGATGAGGCTATCTAAGAAGCTTGGTTGGAGGGACTGATGGTGGGTAGAGCTTGCTCTGGCGGGCTGATAAATGCTATTATTAAAGTAAAACGACATATAGCAGAGTTAATCTAGTGTGCAGAGGGTAGGTCGTGGAGGGAGGTCTACTTCATACAATCAGCAGCCCAACCAACAATCACCCAGCTCATATTCCTCCATCTGGCACACAAAAATACTATGAAATATTTTGTCAAGTATCTTGCCCAAATCATAAGTTTTGTCAATGGCATTGCCAAGAATATTAGCCTAGTAAACCTCACATAAATGAGACAATCTTTTTTTCATGACATGTTCTTAGTGAATCTTTGTTGGCTGCCACTGATTACTTTGTCCTTTTGCAAGTGCTCACCAAAGCATCTGTTCAGTGACTGCTTATGAAATTTAAAGTAGATAGCATAATACTTGTTTTCTATATTCTTCTACCTGTGCTCAGATTATATAGAAAACCCTGGAAAGTTACTTCTTTAAGTTTTATCTTGCTGTTATGACTCAAAGAAAAACTTATTCTGATATTTGTTAAAATGGTAAGGAACACTTTATTCAAGGCTTTCACAATAGGGATATTGCATTGGGGAGAGAGAGCAGATTCAACTTTGAATACAGCAAAGACAGCTGGGGATTCATAGCCAGTTAGAAGAGTGAGGGGGAAGTGAATGGATAATTACAAAGAGGAGGCATCAAAGACAAGGGGATCTTTGCTAAACTGGCCTTATAAGATTCTTGCTATAGGCAAGCCAAGGACTTAGACATCAAAAGTGGGGGGATGAAGAAATTGATCAGATATCAAGGGTGATCAAATAGCAAGGGTGGGGAGATGACTTAGCAGGATTATTTGCTAAGACAGGGATGAACAGGCCAAAGACAGGACTGGACAGCAGCCAAGATTGAGCATTGGTTGACAAGAGAGTTCAAAGGAACTTAACTAAAGTTTAGTGGAAGGGAGAGTCTTGGTCAACTTGAAGTCACCCATTTTAGCTGTTACTTTCTCTCTGACATGGTATGGGATCAAAATTAAAAACAAGGGAATTCCCAGGTGGTCCAGTTGTTAGGGGGGTATGGGTTTGATCCCTGATCAGGGAACTAAGACCCCAAAAGCCGTGAGGTGAAGCCAAATGAAAAATTAAAAACAAAGAAACCCAAAAAGAATGGTGACTGGCTATGAAGTGCATGAATGTCAGTATTGCCAAAGATTTTTTTTTTTTAATTCTCCCTTAGCAATTTCTGGACTCCGTTAAAGCTTAGCTGTATATCTCCTTTGGAACAGCCTGAAGAAATGGTTATGGGGACAAACACTGAAATAATATCCTATCTTCAAAATGTTATGAGTGACCATTTCTTGAAAGTTATTCTGCAACTGTTACTGTTTAAATTATTCACTATGTGTAATTATATCTCCAAGAAGCTATTGTAAATCAGATATTTTTGTTCACATCAGAGTTTCTGAATATAATATTTAAGTATAACGAACAGATTTCTATGTATTTAATTTAATGCAAAATAAGACATTTCAGTAATTGTTACACTTTTATTTCTTTCTTCTAACCTTAACACTGTGTATTTTTATGTATTTAACCATAATTTGGACACCAGGAAATGTAAAGATTTACTTGATGACTAATAGAAAATGTTAACCAATATGTAATCTTCAAAGACAAGCCAGTAGTCTACAACTTCCAGTTGCAGAAAGGCCACAGTCATTTCTACTTTCTATCAATCTTTCCTGACTCAAAAGAATATTTGAAAGGAACTTGGTTTGGTACTTCCATCTCAAAGTCACAGACAATTCATTTTCAATTATAGATCTAATTATTAAAAAGTATGTCATTCCTTCTAAACTTTAAAAAAGAAGAACAACTTCTAACAAAATAAATAACTAGATGTGTATGCGTGTGTGTGTGTATATATAAGAAAGTTTGGTTGTCAATTATATATAATTGTTAATAACAACATATGTAGATTTTGTTTTTATCATTCATCCAGTTGTCTGGTTTTTTTTGTTGTTTTTTGGCTTTTCTCATCTTTGTGCCTTCTGCTGTTATAATATATATTAATAGTCAAGGGAGAAAATGTCTCTGATTGCTGTGCAATTGCTCTCAAAGTAGACATAAATCAGTTCCATAGGGTCTACAGATCCACCTTTTAAAGTAATCAAATCAATGCTGATGAGTATAAAAATTAATGTGTCCAGTCACCTTGACAGTGGTTACCAAATCAATTGGATGGTGGCAATATTGACATATCTTTATTTGTTTTATTTTGGGGAGATCCCAAAATAATTTGACAGTCCAAGGACATCAAATACCCTTCTATTAAACCATCCATATCCTCCACATTTATCTTCTCTCTTATTTCATTAATATTTTTATCTCACATCTCAAACATTTCTCTATGTCAGTAAATTAAAATTTTCTTTAGTAGAATTTTATTTTCTTATTAATAGTAATCTACTGTTACTTCTATAGTAGTAGATTTATTTGGCTCACAAATTATTTCTTCAGTTTTGCATCTCTCTTCATTTCCATCTTTTGCCTTTGAGCTCTGTTTTCTTTGAATTCATCAGCTCATTATATTTTTCTGTAGCATGAAGAATCACTGGAAGATTTCCCTTTTTCCTTGAGTTTTCTTCAAGAATAATTCTGCCCTTGTTTATTACATGCCTTTCTCTTTTCCTTCCTTCTTTTTTCCTTCTTTCTTTCTTTCTTCCTTCCTTTCTTTCTCCTCCCTTTCTTTGTTTCTCTCTCTTTTTTTCTCTTTTCCTTTTGTTGTTGTGTCTTTGTATATTGTCCAAACCACATCTTTTCATCTTATTCCTGCTTAATACAGGCATCTCTGTCTAGACTTTCTGCTTGCATTCATTAATGAGTCTTATTAGAATCCATTAATTAGGAATATATATAAGGAAATATAAATTCAAAGACTCTATAAATGTTCTTCTATGAACTCTGGATAATTGGTCCAAGTGTTGTAAATCAGTGTAGCAGAGAAAAAAACTAAGTTTGGAAAGAATGGAGTTATAATACTCTCTCACTTACTAATTTAATGAACTTAGAAAATTGATTTAACCTACTTGAACTTCCATTTCCTTATTTATAAAATTAACAAATAACAATGTTATTTATTTTGTAGGGTTATGATGGTGATTAAATAAAATAATGTAAGCAAAAAGCCTAACAAAGTATCTGGCAAAGAATAGAAGCTCAGTAAATGTGAATCTCTCTCCCTGAGGGTCCCAGAACTCCCTACTCATTACTAAATGCTTTGTTCATTTAACTAGAAACTGCTATTTCCATAGAAGTATTGTCACTCTTTTAAGAAAGAAGTATTTGGTGAATGTATGAGACACAAGAAGTTATGAAGAATGCTGAGTTTTAATCTCAATTCCAAGAATAACTATACTTTCTTTCCCTTCTCTTCCCCTTGCCATCAAAAATAAATCTATATGGGATTTTTTTTTGTTCTTAAAAGATACACTCTAAAACCTCTTTATTTATTTATTTTTAACCTAACTCTATCCTACTATGACACTATAATATTTTGATAGCCAATACTCCTTGTGACCTCATTTACATTATCCACCAGTGAGCAAGAAATGCTTGTTTCCTTGGGGAAAGGGAGGATACAACTTTGAACAATGATATCAAGTAGGATCCAAAACATATTTTTCAAAACTATTATTGTGGGTTTTTGTCTGTTTTTGAATTCTGAGAACCTGCATATTAAGAGTGCATGTCTGGAGGACTCAGACCATAGGATTATACAATGAGCTACATAATGAAGGAAGGTTATGGAATGAACGTAGACAAGTCTTTCCATAGAAAAGAGATTAAAATTATTTTCTGGGATAGGCATAGGAATTTGGAGAGGATTTGGAAGACAGAGTAAGGGAATTTAGATGTAAGTGTGGAAGAGTGTGGAAATTTGCTCCCAACTTTACCTCCCCCTTCACACCCACATGCAGTCAAAACAGTAGAAAAATCATGGGAATCTCTCAATAGATTTGGCTAAATAAAAGCTGAAGGAACTTACTTGTGAACTTTTGCAGCACTTTCCATCTTGAACTCTGGAGACAGAGTTGAGACAGTCATGCAGAGTGCACCCATGCGATCATATATGTATGGAAGGTCCCAAAAGAATAAGGACTTCAGGTTGTTCATCTCTCTGCCCCTTGAGTTTTACTTAGCTTCCACAGGACATTGACCAGATGTGAAAATTATTTGCATGCCTGATAATTGAAAGCCTGTACTTAAACCTAATGAGGTGGCAGGTTCATGAGGAACCACTAGTATCAGCTGGGAAATGGAAAGCCCAAACTGCAGTCTGGATGGAAGATATGACTACTTTTCATGACATTAGTACTGCCAGAGGCAGCTGAGGTGTGGACATAGTCATCAAATAGTGACCGTGAAGTTATCTAACCACTACCCATGTGGAAAGAACAGAAAAGCTATATCAGTAGAGGAGTGCTCACAGGTCAGAAGCTCTTCTCTGAAAGATGCCAGAATGACATAAAAGGCCCTCCTGAGCTGAGATCACCTACAGAATACAGGGACAGAAGGGGGAATATTTATCTAAAGAAGACTGAGATTTAAATCACATGAAATTTTATTATCTTAAACTGGCAAAATCAAAATTTCTGACATCAGCAGAAATTAGGATTTGAAAGCTAAGTTCAATAGGAAACTAAAACTATAATTCTAAATATATTATGGTGTAATGTGAAATTTTAAAGGCTACACTACCAGGGCATTTATTCAAGAAAAAAAAAGCTTCATAATTTCCATAGAAACTCTTATTTCAAAAGTAAGAAAATAATAGTATCCCACCTCAGAGAGTTGTTATGAAGATTGAATGCATTAGTATTTGCAAAAGGAATAATTAAAGAGTATTAGCTATTTTATTATAATTACTGATTATGTCCAGGATTAAGTTGATTTTGACACAGAAATTTGTTTTATACATCCTGGTACTGCCTAGGGCAGCATGAGTTAAAAAGCTTTTGGTATCATTTACCCATCTGAGAATCTGATGATATTCTCCATAAAAGTGAACATGTGGACACCAAATTTGGCATATAACTTCAGGATTTCAAAGATAACTCAGGGCCATTCTTTGAGCCTCTAAAGTTTGGCAGACCCTATGCTGAAAGCCCTTGGTCTTAACCTTTGAAATACTCCTTTCTACTATGGCACTAAATCTTCAAGAAGCTAGGTTTTTCTTCTCATTTTTGATTAAAAAAATAAAATAAAATCATCCCATCAAAAATTTTTCTTGGAGAATGAGAAAAGACAATCAACAGACACTAACACAGAAACGACACAGATGTTGGAATTATCTGACAAGGATTTTAAAGCAACTGTCATATAAATGATTTAACGAGCAATTACACACTTGAAACAAATGAAAAAGAAATGCAAAGTTTCAGTAAAGAAATAAAAGACATAAAGAAAAAAAAGTGAAAATTTTAGAATTGAAAAATATAGTAACAGAAATGAAAATTCAGTGGAAAGACACAATAATAGAATGGAGAGGACAGAGGCAAAAATCAATGAACTCAAAGATAGGACAGTAGAAATTACCCAACGTGAACAAAAGAAAATAGACTGGGGAAAAAGTATGACAGAAACTCAGTGACTTGTTGGACTAAAACAAAATATTTAACATGTCATGGGACTCTAAGAAAGAGAGGAGAAGGAGAGAGGGCTGAAAAATATTCTAAGAAGTAATGGCTGAAAATTCTCCAAATTTGGCTGAAGACATAAGTCTATAGATTCAAGAAGCTGATCAGTTCCCAAGAGGGATAAACCCAAAGAAATCTACACCAAGATACATCATAATTAAACTTCTGGAAACTATAGACAGGGAGAAAAATCTTAAACCAGAAAGAGAGAAATGACATTTTGCCTACAGGGTAAAAAAACATTCAAATGACAGATTTGTCATCATAAACCCTGAATGCCAGAGGGAAATGGCACATTCTCAAATGCAGAAAGAAAAGATATGTCAGCCCAAATTCTATATGTGGCTAAATTATCCTTCAGGAATGAAATCAAGACATTCTCAGATGAAGGAAAATTAGGAGAATGTGACACCAGTAAACCTATTCTAAAAGAATTACTAAAAGTTCTTGAATATTCATGGTCTTAATTGTTTTACTAAAGAAAGGTATAGTTATTATTCTCATCAAAATTCTGCAAATAAGAACACGAAAGCTTAGAGCCAGGAAAGAATTTATTCAAGGTTGTCCAGAGATAGTGTTGTATTATAAAAATTAATCATAAAACAAAGCCATTTAACAAGGTTTTTTATGTATTTCCCACCTTTGTCTCCTCATTTATACTTTAGTTCCCCCATCATAAAAAAAATCATAGTTTTTTTAACTTCTTTAACTGTTAAATGGAATTATAAACGCCTTTTAATTGTAATATTGTAATAGTAAGTGTAATAGTCCATTCACAGAACTAGACTATAAAATGGGTATAATACCTTTAACAAATTGCAGAAACCATATTCTTCAAATATCCTGCCTTTGCTAACGTCTATAATGACAAACAGTGAAATCATTTTGAATCTACTGGGACCAATTTACTGGTACAGTGCACAAGGTCCAGTGCTTCTAGCTATAATTAGAAAATGGCGCCTGCTCTCCATTAGTTTTGGTTACTATAGTAATTCCATATGCCTGCTGACTAGTGAACTAGATCGTGTATCTTCTGTAAATTGCTCTTGTTAGTCACTTGTAATTTATTTTATGTTTCCAACAGCAATTTCAAACCAGCAGTGTCAGGAACACATGTTTTTGCAATTATTGGAAAAACAAACCAGAGAATGTGTACCTCCAACCTCATCCCACTCTTGGCTATTAATGTTTACAGAGACTACTGAATATTTTTGAAGCTCATCAAAGATTGTCAACATGATATTTTTTAAATACAAGGTAAGAAAACATACTCTTTCTGCCAAGAATATTTATTACAGGATTTTGAGGTCTCTTTATCTCTAGAAAAAACTATAATTTATAATCTGCATTTTTTTCCTATCTGCATTTTAGTAGACAATTTATTAGTGATAGATTATTTGAAATCTGATCTTAACATTCATTGTGGATTCAAATTCAGTTAACATTTTTTAAGGTACCTAAAGTGTTTGAGATTAGCAAAGAACATTTATCCATTCTTGTCCATGGTGCTTCTGTATTCAGTGAAAGCTAACAGTATGCTATATTCTTATTCCATTTTGGCACATCGTCAGTGCTCATAGATACATGCATAGCCTCAAGCAGAATATCTTACCAAATAAGTATTGATAATGTGTCAAATGCTTGGTATAATAATGATATTTCAACAGCTATCCCACAGAGCTTTGAACAATTAAGGAGGATAAAATATCCAATATCGATCTACATATATATCTCTATACCTCACATATTGCTTTCCAGATATATCTTTTAAGAAATATGAAATTTGGTTCATAACATAAAAATATATACGTTAAATAAATTGGTTTGTATCATTTTAGTGCATTAAATCATAGTCTGACATATTAGTAGCTTACTGAATAAATAAATGAGTAAAATTTTGCAACACAAATATCAAACTGAAAGGATATATATAAAAAGTGAGGAACATTTTTGTAGTGATAAACAAATTTGCCTCTAAAATAAATTTATTTTAAATATTGATGTGTAAAACCCAAATATCAAATATATGCCTGACATTGAGATTATTATAGACTTCATTCAGAATGTGATAATGCTATTTGTATTATATGTATAAATATAAAATATAAACTGATTATTCACATTTTATATCCCTATGCTTATACTTCTGAATTACTGCATCTAAAATGTTCCTAGATTTAAGTCCTGGTCATTCATGATATAAAAGGATAAAACCACAATAAGACTTTAAAACACTGCAAGCTCTTTTGAACTCAAACCTTTACCCCAATATTAAGAGTAATGAAGCTTCAAGAGACAGTTCTATACACATTAATTATTGTAATTATTCAAGCTACTTTCCCTTAGGGCTACCATATTTCTAAGCCAAAAGTGTATTCTTGGTCCACCATGACAATTAGCATCTGATAAATGATGCTACTGCCACACTTCTAATGTAGAGATTGATCATTTCCAATTAAGTTCTGAGAGAAATCAATGGTTTCTTCCTAGAGCATTTGCATTAACTAATTTATGTTAATATGAATACCTTATATCCACAATTTGCTAGGGAAGATTGGCCATTCTATTTATAAACTGGTTACTAATTTAGAGCTTCAGTATACTATTTCAGAGCTCAAAAAAATGCATAAAAGAGCTATAACTGGGTAACTTAACCACAGCAACTAAATCTTGACCTTGATGAATGTTGATCCAACTCATATGCAGCAAAGAAGTTTTGGAAGATTCTTCCGTTTGATTGATTGTAGTTTGGAAATGTTACCATATATTGGGGAACCCACTCTCATTGTTTGGATTTATATTGTACTTCATGTAGCCACTACTAAATTTATGTATACTTCTTAAAGATATGACCCAAAGGGTGATGCTCTAATCAAATGTTTGCTCCAGTCCTATACATTCATAAATAGGTACCAACTACATAATATATGCCAGTATACTGTGAGGGCCTTGGATGTTCAAGCAAAACAGCTTTGTCCTTACTGAACTTATACTCTAGTAGAAAAGACAGACACACATGAACAACACAACTATATTTAATAGGAAAATGGGTGGTCTGAAGGAAAATAACAGAGTGAAACATATCTAGATAGAGACATTATGGTGAGAGAATGAAATTAAGCTGAGAAATGAAGGACTGGGTGAGAACATTCTTGTCTGAAGGAATAATGTAAGCAAAGTTTCTAAGACAGGAAAAAGATCAGCCTATCTACTCCAAGAACTGAAAGAATTCCTGTACTGCTGGAGTGTATAGAAATTGGCTTAATATAGAAGAGCTTATGACTGAAAACAAACAGAAGGTGAAATATGTGGGTATAGATGCTAGTATAGGTAGATGTGGTAGTAAAAGTCTATGTAAGTTCTCTGCCATTGACTTTAAATTTCTCAGAGAACATGACTGAGAGTTGACTACTTGAGCTGTTAGGTGGAGTATGGATTGTAAGAGGTGCAAAAAAGCAAACAGAGAAACCAGCTGATGGCAGAGATGTGATAGATGGGTGAATATACGAATTATCAGCCAAACCAGGGCATTTTAGAGAATGAAAAAGGATACTGTACTTGTATTAATTATGCCAGGACAACAGGCATAACCCAAATCTGTCCTGGGAAAACAAGAATCTATGGTCACCCTATCCTATATTAGGGTAATGAGTACAAATTTAGATAAGGGGAAATGTACTGGTAAATTGGATATGAGGGTTAGGAGAGAGAAAGAATTCAAGAATAACTCCCAGGCTTCTGGCTATTTACGGAGAAATATAGGGGGATAAGCAGGCTTTTGGGGGATATGAAGAATTCTGTTTTGCATATATTTTGTTTGAGAGGCTTGTGAAACATTTAAGTGAGGATATTCATCCTGAAGCTCTGATGAGAGCTCTGGGTTGCAGATGTAAATTGGGCGGTTGAAAGCATACAGGTAGTATTTAAAACTGTGGAAAAGGGATGAGATCACCTGGGATGAGAGCACACATGAAAGAGAAGGCAGACTATTAAACTCTGAGAAATCCAAGAAAGATTGATTAGGGGAGGAGGAACCAGAAAATCAGACTGAGAAAAAAATAGCTAGAAATGTAAGAGGAAACCAGGATAGAGCAGTGTCACACAAGTTCTGAGAATCGAAGTTCAAGCCTAGTTTCAAAAAGAAGAAAGTGGTCAAAATGTCTAATGTTACTGAGAGGTCAAGTAACTTGAGATCAGAAAGGTGTCCTTCGAATATGGGATCATAGGGATGATTTGTGACCTTGACAAGACTTCTTAAAGGGGAGTATTGAGGGCAAAAGTTAGGTCTGTCTGGGTTAAAGGGAAAATGAGGACTTCCACTTTCGGCAAAGCTGTGACTGTATGTTCAGTAAGACCCAGCTGCTATAAACATTTAGATTCTCAATAATATATGCTTCTAATGCTTTGTTGAAATTTTAGGAAATAAAGGAAATTTCCAGCTATCTTTCACCACCAAACATATATCTCTCCAAAAACAGAGAGGTGTGAGTATTATGCAAATCAGATTTGGAAACTATGCTTTGAGCAAGCCACAATGTAGGGAAATTGAAGCCAAACCTCTTGCATTAAGCCAGGAATCTTGCCAAAATGGCCTAGGTTACAGGTGTTCACTATTTCTGACAGGAACTATTGAAAATGCCATCATGGGGAAAGAATACCCTATTTAGATATCTAGGTTTCCATAGATTAAATCAAATAAATGGGAACTCACAATATATGTACAGAAGTATGTAAAGAAACAAATCACCATGAGTGAGAATCACAGAAACAGCAAACAGTTTTAAATCCCCAGGGACTTCAGGTTTTGAAGTTATTACTACAGAATATAAAATAACAATGTAAAAAAATGGAATCACAAAAAATAAACATATAATATGAGATTATAAAAGATGATCAGGCAGGCTTGAGGGGAACAAAAAACAAATAAAACTTTTAGGAAAAAAATATTGTTGAAATTAAAAACCTAATGGATTGCTTAAACACCAGATAAATAAGAGGGAATTAACAAGAATATACCAATACATTTACTAAGGATATAGGCAAAGTTGATGTGACAACTACAACTCAAAACAGTGATTTGGATAAGAGAGTAGGGTAGAGAGAGAAGTATTTCTATCCCATATAATAAGACAAATGAGGCAAGTGGGCTCTGTTCTGCCACCCTGAACACGTGGCCACATCTTTTTGTCTGCAGCAGTTGTTCCAATCTTTCTCAGCGGTGTGATTCAAGGTAGTCTTCAGCACCACAATGACTTTCCAGCTAATTTCAAGAGACAAATAGAGCATTAAGGGAAAATGATTTCATATGTCAGGAGTGTGAACCCTCAGTTGTGCATATCAATTCCTCTTATTCACAAATGGTCAAAATCTAGTGTTATGGCCACATGTAAATAATTGCAAGAGAGACAGGGAAATTTACTCTCTAGCTGGGTGGCCACTTCTAGCTGAAATTTGGGGCTGAGATATTATTACTAAAATGAAGATAGGGAAATATATCCTAGGAGGTAACAGCAGTTTCCACACCAGCATAGAGTGGTAAGGAGATAAAACCTATGAAAGAGAGGTTGTAGGATATAAGGGTAGTATGAGAGGATCTAATACAGGCCTGATCAGAGTCACAGGAGACATTAGAAAAAGTGGAGGAAAGGAAACATTAAAATAAAACTGGACAGAGAAAAACACAACTGCACAGATAAATGAAATACAACACATAACAAGTAAGAAAAAAAAGAGAAATTCACAATTAGATATGTTATAGTGGCTGCAGATACTGAAGCAAGGACTATCTCAAAAGAAACCAGAAAGAGATCACTTAGAAAAAACCATAAGAAGACTGACAACAGCTTTCTGAATATCAACAATGGAAAACAGAAAAGAGTGAATTACTATCTTTAACATGTTAACCTAGAATCCTGTACACAGCAAAATTATCTTCTAAGAACATTGACAAAATAAAAATATTTTTAGATAAAAACTAAGAGACCATTTAGAGACCTTCTTCGGGGGAACTTCTAAAAAAAATATAATAAACTGATTCCAGGAGAAATGTCTGAGGAGCAATGGGAAACAAAAATTTTAAACATGTAGGTAAATCAAAACACACTTGTTGGGCTTCCCTGGTGGCGCAGTTGTTGAGAGTCTGCCTGCCGATGCAGGGGACACGGGTTCGTGCCCCAGTCCGGGAAGATCCCACATGCCGCGGAACAGCTGGGCCCATGAGCCACGGCCGCTGAGCCTGTGCGTCCGGAGCCTGTGCTCCGCAACGGGAGAGACCACAACAGCGAGAGGCCCGCGTACCGAAAACAACAACAACAACAAAAAACACACTTGTCAAAAAAAACCCCCAAAAAACAAAAAAAACACACTTGTCTGTATAAAATATTAATTAAAGTGTTCTAATTTGTTGGAAATTTTCTTGTAAAGAACAAAACTAAAAATGAATAAATTAATAACTTGTGAGTTGGGAGATGAGATCAGGGTTAAAGGTTTCTAAGGCCCACTGTATTGTTAGAAAGGGAAATAAAGATTTCGAACTAATTTTAGATATTTTTAAGTTAAATGTGGTAAAAGTTTCAAGAGGAAAAGCTTAGGTATAGAATATAGCATCTCAATTAGCTGAGGGAGAAATGGAATAGGAAGACAAAAAAAAATTCAGGAAATTAAAAAGAACTGAGAAAGAAAATTAAGCAGAAAAGTCAAGACAAATATCAATAGAAAGCACAAAGTAGGGTAGCAGAAAAAAGTCCAGTCATATTAATAATGATAATAATAATAGAAAAAAGATTTTAAAGCAGAAAATGTCATTACAAAATGAAAAGTTCAATTCATTAAGATGATATAACAATTCTGAATTTGACTGCATATCATGGAATTGCTCAAAATATATAAAACGATAATTGATAAAGTTTCTTGAACCAAGATCATAGTGGGGAATTTTTTTAAATTGAAGTATAGTTGAAGTATAGTTGATTCACAATGTATTAGTTTCTGGTGTTCAGCAGTGATTCAGTTATACATACACAGTTATACATACATACATACAAATTCTTTTTCATATTCTTTTTCATATTCTTTTCCATTATGGTTTATTACAGGATATGGAATATAGTTCCCTGTGCTATATGATAGGGGACCTTGTTGTTTATACATTCTAGTCTCAAACATACCAATCCAACCCTCCCCACCCCACAACCACAAGTCTCTTCTCTATGTCTATGAGTCTGCTTCTGTTTCATAGATATGCTCGTGTCGTATTTTAGATTCCACATATAAGTGATATCATGTGGTATTTGTCTTTCTCCTTCTGACTTACTTCACTTAGTATGATAATCTCTAGGTCCACCCATGTAGTTGCAAATGGCATTATTTCTTTTTTTTATAGCTGAGTAATATTCCATCTCATCTTCTTTATTCATTCATCTGTTGATGAACATTTAGGTTGTTTCCATGTCTTGGCTATTGTAAATAGTGCTGTTATGAACATAGGGGTGCATACATCTTTTCAAATTGTAGTTTTGTCTGGATATATGCCCAGGACTTGGATTGCTGGATCATATGGCAACGCTGTTTTTAGTTTTTTGAGGAACCTCCATAGTGTTATCCACAGTGGCTGCACCAGTTTACATTCCCACCAGCAGTGTAGGAGGGTTCCCTTTTCTCCACACCATCCCCAGCATTTGTTATTTGTAGCCTTTTTAATGTTGGCCATTCTGACCAGTGTGAAGTGGGGCCTCACTGTAGTTTTGATTTGCGTTTCTTTAATAATATTGAGTATCTTTTCATGTACCTATTGGCCATCTGTATGTCTTCTTTTTTTTTTTTTTTTTTGCGGTGCGCGAGCCTCTCACTGTTGTGGCCTCTCCCGTTGTGGAGTACAGGCTCCGGACACACAGGCTCAGCGGCCATGGTTCACGGGCCTAGCCGCTCCGCGGCATGTGGGATCTTCCCGGACTGGGGCACGAACCCGTGTCCCCTGCATCGGCAGGCAGACTCTCAACCGCTGCGCCACCAGGGAAGCCCATTCTGCCCATTCTTTGATTTGGTTTTTTGTTATTGAGTTTTATGAGCCATTTGTATAATTTGGAAATTAAGCCCTTGTCAGTCACATAGTTTGCAAATATTTTCTCCCAGTCCGTAGGTTCTCTTTTCATTTTGTTTATGGTTTCCTTCGATGTGCAAAAGCTTGTAAGTTTGATTAGGTCTCATTTGCTAATTTTTGCTTTTGTTTCTATTGCCTTGGGAGACTGACCTAAGAAAACACTGGTATAATTTATGTCAGAGAATGTCTTGCCTATGTTCTATTCTAGGAGTTTTATGGTGTCATGTCTTATATGTAAGTCTTTAAGCCACTCTGAGTTTATTTTTGCGTATGGTGAGAAGGTGTGTTCTACTTTCATTGATTTACATGCAGCTGTCCAACTTTCCCAACATAGTGGGGAATTTCAGCACTGCTCCCTCACTTATTTGATAGGACAAACAGAAAAGGAGTAGTAAATATGCAGAATAATTTTTTTTTTAAGTTTACAAAGTTAATTTAAAATATATATGTAGAAATGTGTGTCCCCAAATTAGAGAAAACACATTCTTTTCAAGTACATGCAGCACATTTATAAAAACTGACCACTTATTTGGACAATAGACCAAGTATCAATAAATATCAAAGATTCAGTATCATATAAACTACATTTTCTGACAAAAATTAATTTGGAAAAGAATAACAAAAAGATAATTTTAAGAATATTTATCCATTGAGGAATTTAAAAAACAATTTTAAGTAATCCATAGATTATAGAAGAAATCATTGTGGAAACTAAGCTATAAATACTTAGAACTGAATGATAATGAAAATGTTAAATATCAAAACAAGAGACTTGCAGTGAAAGCAAAATTTAAAGGGCAATTTAAATACTTATATAATAAAAAAAGTTACAAATGAGCTAAATGACTTTGCTTAAGAACTGAGGAAGGAACAGCAGAATAAAAGCAAAGAAGAAAATAGATAAAATAAGAACATAAATTTTTGAAATAGAAAAAGTGATATAATAAACTTAATTCACTGGGAAAAATTATGTAATAGATAACACTTGGGAAGACAAATCAAGAAAAGCTAAGACAAAGAGGAAAAAAAGGAATAAAAATGAAACAGGATTGTAGGTGTGTTAGTGATAAAAAGGTAGGAAAACACTAGTGATAAAAAAGGTAAGAAACAACTTTGTTCCAATAGCCATAAAGAAATTGAAATTGTAGTTAAGTCATTCAATTAAAAAAAAATCAGGTTCGGATTGTATTACAGAATAATTCTATAAGACTCCCAAGGAATTGTTCATTCCAATTTTATAAAACTCTCACAGACAATAAGAAAAAGAGTAGTCTCTAATTCATTCTATATGGCCAGTAAAATACTGAATTCAAACAAAAGTATATAAGAATAAAAAATTACAGGTCAATCTCATTCATGAACTCAGAATCAAAAATCTAAATAAAATATAAGCTGAATTGAACAGAATATTAAAAATTTAATACATTTGACTGAGCATCTCTGAAAAGCAACGACAAATTATCATTAGAAGAGTTAACATAATAAAAGAAAAAGAGGGAATTCCCTGGTTGTCCAGTGGTTAGGACTTGGCGCTTTCACTACCACGGGCCTGGATTCTATCCCTGGTCAGGGAACTAAGATCCTGCAAGCCACGTGTGTGGGCAAAAAAAAATAATATAAAAGAAAAAGAAAAGAAAAAAGACTTCAACATTTTTATCTCATTAAACATAGGAAAAAGCATTTAACTAGCATTTATTGAGGACTTACTTTCTAATAAGTACATATTTTCCTTTATTTTTAAAGACTAAACATAAAAATATTTGATAACTTGATAAAATCTAGAGATGTTATATACATTAATTACAGGTATGGAAATAGCAGACACGTGACCAAAAGATGGATAGGAATACACAAAAATGAAAATAGTGCCAATGCGATAGGGTATTCCTTTAATATTGTTACCATATTATTTATCCAATAAAAGTGTATTAAAATATTAAACTCCTCATTTTATTTCAAATTTATTTTAATGGTCAAATCTTAATGATGAGTCTCAGTTCTTATTACACCTTCAGGTATGGTTGCTTTTCATAAATACTAATTCATTGTGTGAATCATATTTTACATTTATTTATATGTTTATCAATTTAAAGAAGAGAAAATAGATGAATCGGCCTGTTTATAATTTCTGACATCATTTTCATATGCATTATCATTTTATCTTTTAATTGTGCTAAGCAGTTCAAAAGGGTGGAATTTTTCTGTTTCATAGATAAATGAACTCTGATTCCTACAGTGAAATAACTAGGTAAAAGTTATAGTAGTAGATAATAACCCAAATTTAAACCATATTTGATAAATATAATTTCTCCCATGTGCCAGTCCCTGTTAGAGTATACATTGATGATACAGACATTTAAAATTTTTTAATACAGTATTGGTTTACAAATCAGCAATCTACCTCCCTAGAAAAGATTTGTGGAGTGAATGTAAGTTAGAAAAGATCCATATCCTTGGTGACCTTACCACTCAAGAGTCATATAAATACTGGACAAATCACTACCTGTAGTCACAACTCCTTAATAAAACTTGAAGTTCACAGCACATTATCCTGTCTTACAGTTATATTAAGAGGTTCTGCTAAGATGATTTAATTGCAAAACTTTGTATACTGTATGACACCATACAAATGCATAGCCTTATTTATGTACTCAAAGCCAAATCTTACACATTTTCCATTAGAATCAGAACCTTAATAAGCAGCCAGCACATGGACAACAGCATTTAGATTTAAAACATTCTAATATACTCAATAGATATACACTCAGTCCAAGGGAAGTTTTCAGAAAGCATTGAGATATTTGTCCTCAACTAATACTAACAAAAAACAACAGGCACATGCAGTCATTTTATCTGCTGGCTCATAAGAATCTTGAATTTATTTATTCAATTTCCCATTTCTTCCTCTCATTTTTTCTCTCTTCCTATAGATTCACAGTGATAGTAAGATTTCTATATTCAATAACACCTCTTCAAGTCTTTAACCTTGTTTAAAACAAGATAAAGAATACAGATTAAGAGGAATTCCCTGCTGGTCCAGTAGTTAGGACTCGGGACTTTCACTGCTGGGCCCAGGTTCGATCCCTCCTCTGGGAATTAAGATCCCGCAAGCCACGTGGCATGGTCAAAAAAAAAAAAAATTTTACTGTTGTTAAGAATATAGATTAAGGTTCTAATCCTGGCTTCATTTATTCAAACATTTGGAGTATCTACCACATGCCAGGCACTGTGCTAGGCTCTGGGGGAAAAAAATAACAGATTGGCTTCTGCTCTCATGTTGCTTATTTTCTGTGTGCCCTTGGGCATTGTAGTTAATCTTCTTTAGCTTGTATCTTGATTTATAACAATACAGTCTTGATGTGAAGATTAAATATGGTTATCTATGCAATGAACATAGCATGGAGCCTAAAATAAGATATGGTGAGTATAAAAATAGATTTAAAATTTTTTTTTACTGAAGTCTATAACAATTTTTACCATTTTATCTTGAAAAAGAGTGTGCAATATTGCAGCAGAAATAGGGAAATAAGTTTACAAACTGTCATTCTTTAAAGCTAAAGGTTAGGGTTATGGGACTTAGGTTTATGGGTCAATATTATGACTTGTGTGGGCAGAACTCTTCATTGGGTTATGCTTCCTGAAAAAAGACTTTCAGGTAACTAACAGAAGGAATTGCCTTTCTTCCTGCATTAATGGCAAATTAAATCTAAAAGATGGTCTACATGGATGAGAGCTAGAAAAAGGAATCAAACCACAGGAAATACAAACTTGCTTGTGTTAACCCAGGATCATCTGGAAAAGTGTACTTGCTAGCAGAACAGTAGTTTACTCCAGGTTTCACTATAGAATAAAAAATTCTACAAGATTATACAACTCCTTTTGCTCTAATTCCATTTCTGGAATTAGAAGAATCTTGCAACCAACTAACTTGGTTATGGAAAAAAAAATCTTGATGAACAGAAAGTTATATTCCCCCTAAT
Organism: Pseudorca crassidens; assembly: GCF_039906515.1. Lineage (NCBI taxonomy): Eukaryota > Metazoa > Chordata > Mammalia > Artiodactyla > Delphinidae > Pseudorca > Pseudorca crassidens. The sequence goes on along the minus strand of NC_090304.1, from coordinate 34,065,627 downwards.
AAAAATGAATAAATCATTCGTAAGTTTGGTGATTGGTAATCACTCTGCTGGTAGTGGAGCATCTGGGTAAACTCACAAAATTAGGTTCCTACACACACTAAACAAATATTCTAAACTGTTCCCATAGGGCAGCCAACAAGGACAAAGTGGGAGAATTTGACTATTTTAGTCTCAACAATTCATTCAACATGAGGCAACTGTAACACCAAGGTTGTGATTTATTAACCTAGTCAATGGCAGAAGCAGCACTAATTCAGAAGTTTGTTTTCTTTTACCATCAAATGCTAAATTAATATTCCAAAGGCATATATTTGTATTTACCATGCTGTAAAATTTTTTCTTAAGTCAATGCTTTAAATTACTGTATGATCTTTCAATGCACAGAAATGAGAAACAAAATTTCTGAATAACACAATTTTAATACATGTTGACGCTGGTTAATTGGTTAGAACGTTAGGTTAACAAGGCCAAAGTCCAGGGTTTAAAGTCCAACTAGGCCAGTTGGCTTTCCAAACCATTTCTGACAGCACGTGTTGTTGGTTAGAGAAATCACTTCTGGGGATTTAAAAAAAACCCAAGAAAAACCTGCAAAAGTAAGGCATTAATAATATTAAAAAAGGTGTCTTGTCACTTTAAAGCTGCATTTTCTTTGACAAGCACATATCTTTTCAACGTTATTAGAAATGCGCCTTCTAGAATGCAAACTATTAACTCCATGGCTTTAGGTAGGATATTTCCAATGTTACCTCCTCTAAACAGAAAATCCATGGCACTACAAGCCAGTTACTTACATATCTGTAATTAAGTTACAATTACACCTATTATATATTAGGACCTACAATAATATTTTGGACACATCAAAGTACAGGACATTTGGCGAGAACACTGGGATTTTAATTTTGTAAACCGTATATTCGATTGCTCAGTTACAGAACGTTGCCCATAGAGAACTGGGGCCTAGGCTGAGAACTTGTCTCTGCCCAAATGCAATATCACGCACTACTCCCAAGAGACAGCAACAGGTCTGTCCAGATGCTAAGACCAGGGACTTCGAAATCTCCATCTTGAGCCTTACAGGACTTCAGGGCAGTAAAAACTTCATCTTTCAGAGGTGGAGGGGCCTGACAGAGGCTTTGAAACCTGCTCAACAACTCCTCCCAGGGCACATCCTGGGATTCAGTTCCAATCCAAAGGCCTTTCTGAAGGCTGTAGTGCAGCTGTCGACCCCAGTCTGTTAGCAGGCCCAGATAGACCCGGGAGAGCTCTGGATGGCGCCCCGCCACCAAAGTTAAAAGCCCGGCTGGGAGGCTGCGGCAAAAAGCAACCATGACATCCGATTTCCCCAGAAGCCAGCGAAGCAGCTCTTGACCCTCCTCTCCCGGAGTTTTGGGGCTGCCTAGTTTCAATTCCTCTTCTTGGTGCCGGGGAGAAGACGGCGGCAGCAACAGCGCGGCCGCTACCACCTTCAGGAAGTTGTTCTGGGGCGAGCGCTCCCACAGGCTGCTGAGAAGCCTACCAGGGCCCCCTGCATCGGCCTCCCCCACCTCCTGCAGACGCCTCAGCAGCAGCTCCGCCTGGGTCTTCATCAGTGGGTCCTCCTGAAGGGCCGGGTTCTCTCCATAGGCGTTGAAGCGCAGCATGTGAAGAGCGGCCCGGCGGCGGGCGAGGCGGGCCAAGCTGCCTTGGAGAGACTCCTCCTCGGCGTCCGGGATGCCAGGGCCGGGAAAGAGCTGCTGCAGCAGGTAGTGAAAGGAGGCATCCCCGAGGGCCGGGTTCGCCAGCAGTCGCAGGGACAGCAGCTGGTCGCAGAGCCCCAAGGCCTGGAAGTTCGCCAACCCCGGGGCTGGAGCAGGCCCAGAGTCGCCCTGCTGCTTCCACTGGTTTTGCAGTCGCCGCTCCAGCGCCTTGCTAATGCGGGCATGGCGGCCAAAGCGCTTGTGGATGTGGCGCAGGTACCGAGCCCACTGTAGGGCCCTGCGCACGGTCACGGGGTCCCAGGTGCTGACGTGGGTCGTGCGGGAGACAGCCAGAACCTCGGAGAACCGCTCCAGGTGCTGCAAGAGCGGTTCCATTGAGCGCGCTAGGGCCTTACTTCCGCCTTCACCTTGGAGCCGGCTACTCTCTGCGTGCATGATTGGCGTGTTGGTGAAACGATACGCCTCTCTGCAACGCTATTGGGTAAAATCCCTGTCAATCTGATAGCGGCTTTAATCCGGGTACCTGCACTCCGAGAAATGTAAGCCCCGGGAAAGTGCTCTTGGTTTTACTTTTGCCGTAGCTATCGAGGAGGCTCATACGGGAGGGAGAATAAAGGGAGGGCTAGGATTAGGCAATTCCCGGAGCCACGTGGGAGATGCTGTTAGTTACGGAGGTCTCCGTGCTTCCTTTCGCTTTATAAGGATCTCTAGTAGAAGTTTCCTGAGTTTTGCGTGAGTGAATCTGTGTTAAGGTTTATCGTAATTGGGGAAAGCCAGACACTGGCTGTTGCATATAACAAAATGTAGTTAAATAAAAATTTTGGTTCAATTCAGTTTAGTAGAAAGGTACTGACCTTCAATTAATACCAGACACTATGCTAAAGTCTGGGCCTTGACCTTATCCTTTCATTATTAGAACTTGAATCCTTTAGAACTTGAATCCTGAAACTTAAAGATTAATACTTTATTAAAATAGTAAAGGAACTTAAATTTTATTTCAAAGTTTCATTATTGTTTTTTGTTTTGTTTTTGTAATTCTCAAGGCAGAATAACTTAATTGACTCTTATTTCACACAAACAACTAATTGAACTAAGTGGCATTTAACTGCATATAACAAAAACAAATGCTTGTCTAAAGATTGTGGGAAGGGGAGGGGGAAGAAGAATCTACTTATGGAATGTTATCTGGATTATTCACAAATTTATGTGTTCTACAGATGTTTATCTGCCAACCTGTAGGGGTTTTGTTCAGAAACCTACAACAATTTCTAATCTACTGAAGTTGATGACACAATAAGTCATTTGAGCTGAGTTTGTTTCCAGTCTTAAAGACACCAAGCAAAAGTATTCTAATAAGTAGTCGGAACTGGTGTTTTGTTTTGTTTTGCTTTAACAAAAAGGAGAAGAGAAACAAATTTAACAGGAAGAGTCATTTTTCATTTATTAACTTTTAAAAAAATGAATAAAGCAGTGGTGTTCATGCTGTTAATTCAGTTTTAAGATCTGATATTTATCACTTAGCCTAAACTCTCAGTTGGTCTGTAGCGGTTACTTGATTTTATCTTTGTGTTGGATACTAGAAACTTTGAGCCAAATGTGCAGTCTACTTTTAGCAAATGCACAGGCTTCACCAATTTATTCTTAAATTGAGCACTTATTATGTCACGTAGTGTAAGATACTAGGGATTTATTTGTAAATAAATAGATGTTGTCCTTGTCCTGGTGGAGAAGTTCATTTCCTAGCATTTAAGAGCAAAATTAAACAAATAACCTCAAATGTGATGGGAGGTTATAACGAAGGTGGATCTCCAAGACTTAGGTGATGGGGAAGGCCTCCCTCTGTAAGAAACTGACTTTCTCCTGAAAGCCCAAAGATGAATGTTGAAAAACGTTTTCAAGGTCAAGGGAACAGTTAATTTACAGGTACCTGAGTTGAGAGAGCCCAATCCGTTCAAGGAGGTGAAAAAGTCCAAAAAATCTGCCTTCAGGTCGGGATGGGAGTGAGACCTTATGGCAGGAATTGTGCAGATTAGTTTCAGATCTTTCCACTTTTTAAAAATTTTAGCTAAAAAAAAAAAAATTTTAGCTAAAATCCCTGCTTGGGCATTATAATATGTAAATTTATGCATATTTCACATTCGCTTATTTTCATTAAATGAACACAATGTCTGTGAAATTTTCCCCTTTAGAAGAAAGAAAAGCCTAGGGTTTGGAGCTTCTCCTCAATGTTCCATTTAATCAACAAAATTCAATGATCATTTATTAAGCTTCTACTACATGTAAAGTATTAGGGATTGAAAAAATGATTATGACAAGGTCCTTTGCTTCAAGAAACCTACATTCTTGAGGCAGGGGTGGAAGGGGCACAAAAACACTGAACTATAGTGCAATTCAGATTTTATGTGTTTAAAAAATTCTAAGAATGATGCTATGAGAGACCAGATATAAATTGACAGGAGAGTTCAAGGAAGGCTTTACAAAGGACTGATACTTCAGTTAGGCCTTAAACTATCATGAAATACAGGAAAATGCAAGTGAGAAAAATAACATAAGGATGTTAACCTGTATAGCGTGTGCTACAAATACTAGTACGAATCTCCCATATCTTCATTATGATTCCTAAATTTCTGGGATACAGTAAATTAGGACAGAGACTGAAAGGCCAGATTTCGGGAGATTTCATTAAAATACATCAATCAAACCATGAGAGTTAAGCATCATAAACAACTAAGCATCAGAAAAAGAGACATTCACAAAAAGTTTACCTCATAGGGTTCTGGTGAGGATTAAATGAAATAATAAATGTGAAATGCCATCCTTGGTATTTTGGCTGTCTTTTAATATTCATTCTATTATTACCCCCACCCTCTTTGCATAATAAAGATGCAATTTGGAGTACTGACTCCAGCTCAGCTCAAGGGGTAGGCCAATTTGAGCCAATCATGTTAATCCACCCCTCTCTTAATTCAGTAATTAATTTAGGAACCCTGCCTTAAGCCTATCGATGTATAGCATTTTCTTTTTCAGAGACAATATAGAACTTTTATTTTTCTGAAACATTGAGAAGTAGTTGCCAGTGACATAATAAAACATTACCCTGAGTACTGTGTTTATTATAAATATGAAAATTTTCCTACATAGCTAAATATAACCATCAATGTCAGGAAATTAACATCAATGTATTATTATAAGTTAATCATCAGACCCCGTTCAAACTTATACAGTTGTCTCAATAATGTTTTTCTTTTTATTGAAGTATACTTGATTTACAATATTATATTAGTTTCAGCATAGTGATTCAGCTATTTTTATAGTTTATACTTCATTAAATATTATTACAAGATAATGACTAAAATTCCCTGTGCTATAAAATATATCTTGGATGTTTATTTATTTTATTTTTTGTCCTTCATTTTTTAAATTTTTTTTGAATTTTATTTTCTTTTTTTATACAGCAGGTTCTTATTAGTTATCCCTTTTATACATATTAGTGTATGTATGTCAATCCCAATCTCCCAATTCATCCTACCAACCCTCCCGCCCCCCCGCCACTGCTTTCCTCCCTTGGTGTACATAAGTTTGTGTTCTACATCTGCGTCTCAACTTCTGCCATAAAAACTGGTTCACCTGTACCATTTTTCTAGGTTTCACATATATGCGTTAATATACAATATTTGTTTTTCTCTTTCTGACTTACTTCACTCTGTATGACAGTCTCTAGATCCATCCACGTCTCTACAAATGACCCAATTTCATTCCTTCTTATGGCTGAGTAATATTCCATTGTATATATGTACCACATCTGCTTTATCCATTTGTTTGTTGATGGACATTTAGGTTGCTTCCATGACCTGGCTATTGTAAATAGTGCTGCAATGAACATTGGGGTGCATGTGTCTTTTTGAATTATGGTTATCTCTGGGTATATGCCCAGTGGTGGGATTGCTGGGTCATATGGTAGTTCTATTTTTAGTTTTTTAAGGAACTCACATACTGTTCTCCATAGTGGCTGTATCAATTTACATTCCCACCAACAGTGCAAGAGGGTTCCCCTTTCTCCACACCCTCTCCATTATTTGTTATTTGTAGATTTTCTGATCTACAAATAGATCAGAAAATTTGTGATTTTCTGATCTACAAATACATCAGAAAATTTGTGATTTTCTGATGATGCCCATTTTCTGATGGGCCTCTCACTGTTGTGGCCTCTCCCGTTGTGGAGCACAGGCTCCGGACGCGCAGGCTCAGTGGCCATGGCTCATGGTCCCAGCCGCTCCGCGGCATGTGGGATCTTCCCAGACCTGGGCACGAACCTGTGTCCCCTGCATCGGCAGGTGGACTCTCAACCACTGCGCCACCAGGGAAGCCCCATACAGGTCTTTTGTCTCCCTAGGTAGGTTTATTCCTAGGTATTTTATTCTTTTGGTTGCAATGGTAAATGGGAGTGTTTCCATAATTTCTCTTTCAGATTTTTCATCATTAATGTATAGGAATGCAAGAGATTTTTGTGCATTCATTTTGTATCCTGCTACTTTACCAAATCCATTGATTAGCTCTAGTACTTTTCTGGTGGCATCTTTAGGATTCTCTATGTATAGTATCATGTCATCTGCAGACAGTGGCAGTTTTACTTCTTCTTTTCCAGTTTGTGTTCCTTTTATTTCTTTTTCTTCTCTGATTGCTGTGGCTAGGACTTCCAAAATTATGTTGAATAATAGTGGTGAGAGTGGACATGCTTGTCTTGTTCCTGATCTTAGAGGAAATGCTTTCAGTTTTTCACCATTGAGAATGATGTTTGCTGTGGGTTTGTCATATATGTCCGTTATTATGTTGAGTTAGGTTCCCTCTATGCCCACTTTCTGGAGAGTTTTTACCATAAATGTGTGTTGAATTTTCTAAGAAGCTTTACCTGCACCTATTGAGATGATTTTATGGTTTTTACTCCTTAATTTGTTAATATAGTGTATCACGTTGATTGATTTGCATATATTGAAGAATCCTTGCATCCCTGGGATAAATCCCACTTGATCATGATGTATGATCCTTTTACTGTGTTGTTGGATTCTGTTTGCTAGTATTTTGTTGAGGATTTTTGCATCCATATTCTTCAGTGATATTGGTCTGTAATTTTCTTTTTCTGTAGTATCTTTGTCTGGTTTTGGTGTCAGGGTGATGGTGGCCTCATAGAATCAGTTTGGGAGTGTTCCTTCCTCTGCAATTTTTTGGAAGAGTTTGAGAAGGATGGGTGTTAGCTCTTCTCTAAATGTTTGATAGAATTCACCTGTGAAGCCATCTGGTCCTGGACTTTTGTTTGTTGGAAGATTTTTAATCAGAGTTTCAATTTCATTACTTGTAATAGGTCTGTTCATATTTTCTATTTCTTCCTAGTTCAGTCTCGGAAGGTTATACCTTTCTAAGAATTTGTCCATTTCTTCCAGGTTGTCCATTTTATTGGCATAGAGTTGCTTGTAGTAGTTAGTCTCTTAGGATGCTTTTTATTTCTGCGGTTTCTGTTGTAACTTCTCCTTTTTCATTTATAATTTTATTGATTTGAGTCCTCTCCCTCTTTTTCTTGATGAGTTTGGCTAATGGTTTATCAGTTTTGTTTGTCTTCTCAAAGAACCAGCTTTTAGTTTTATTGATCTTTGCTATTGTTTTCTTTGTTTCTATTTCATTTATTTCTGCTCTGATCTTTATGATTCCTTTCCTTCTGCTAACTTTGGTTTTGTTTGTTCTTCTTTCTCTAGTTCCTTTAGGTGTAAGGTTAGGTTGTTTATTTGATATTTTTCTTTTTTCTTGAGGTAGGCTTGTATTGCTATAAAATTCCCTCTTAGAAGTGCTTTTGCTGCATCCATAGGTTTTGATCATCATATTTTCATTGTCATTTGTCTCGAGGTATTTTTTGATTTCCTGTTTGAGTTCTTCAGTGATCTCTTGGTTATTTAGTAATGTGTTGTTTAGCCTCCATGTGTTTGTGTTTTTTTCCCTGTAATTGATTTCTAATCTCATAGCGTTGTGGTCAGAAAAGATGCTTGATATGATTTCAATTTCCTTAAATTTACTGAGGCTTGATTTGTGACCCAAGATGTGATCTATCCTGGACAATGTTCCATGCGCACTTGAGAAGAAAGTGTAATATGCTGTTTTTGGATGGAATGTCCTATAAATATCAATTAAATCTATCTGGTCTATTGTGTCTATTAAAGCTTCTGTTTCCTTATTTATTTTCATTTTGAATGATCTGTCCATTGGTGTAACTGATGTGTTAAAGTCCCCCACTATTATGGTGTTACTGTCAATTTCCTCTTTTATAGCTGTTAGCAGTTGCCTTATGTATTGAGGTGCTCCTTTGTTGGGTGCATATATATTTATAATTGTTACATCTTCTTCTTGGATTGATCCCTTGATCATTATGTAGTGTCCTTCCTTGTCTTTTGTAACATTCTTTAAAGTCTGTTTTATCTGATATGCGTATTGCTACTCCAGCTTTCTTTTGATTTCCATTTGCATGGAATATCTTTTTCCATCCCCTCACTTTCAGTCTGTATGTGTCCCTAGGTCTGAAGTGGGTCTCTTGACCCACTTCAGATAGCATATATATTGATCTTGTTTTTGTATCCATTCCGTGAGCCTGTGTCTTTTGGTTGGAGCATTTAATCCATTCACATTTAAGGTAATTATCGATATATATGTTCCTATGACAATTTTCTTGATTGTTTTGAGTTTGTTTTTGTAGGTCCTTTTCTTCTCTTGTGCTTCCCACTTAGAGAAGTGCCTTTAGCATTTGTTGTAGAGCTGGTTTTGTGGTGCTGAATTCTCTTAGCTTTTGCTTGTCTGTAAAGCTTTTGATTTCTCCATCGAATCTGAATGTGTTCCTTGCTGGGTAGAGTAATCTTGGTTGTAGGTTTTTCCCTTTCATCACTTTAAATATGTCATGCCCCTCCCTTCTGGCTTGTAGAGTTTCTGCTGAGAAATCAGCTGTTAACCTTATGGGAGTTCCCTTGTATGTTATTTGTTGTTTTTCCCTTGCTGCTTTCAGTAATTTTTCTTTGTCTTTAATTTTTGCCAATTTGAATACTATGTGTCTCGGCATGTTTCTCCTTGGATTTATCTTGTATGGGACTCTCTGCCCTTCCTGGACTTGGGTGGCTATTTCCTTTTCCATGTGAGGGAAGCTTTCGACTATAATCTCTTCAAATATTTTCTCTGGTCCTTTCTCTCTCTCTTCTCCTTCTGCGACCCCTATAATGTGAATATTTTTCCATTTAATGTTTTCCCAGATGTCTCTTAGGCTGTCTTCATTTCTTTTCATTCTTTTTTCTTTATTCTGTTCTGCACCAGTGAATTCCACCATTCTGTCTTCCAGGTCACTTATCCGTTCTTCTGCCTCAGTCATTCTGCTATTGATTGTGTCTAGTGTATTTTTCATTTCAGTTATTGCATTGTTCATCTCTGTTTGTTTGTTCTGTGATTCTTCTAGGTGTTTGTTAAACATTTCTTGCATCTTCTCGATCTTTGCCTCCATTCTTTTTGCCAGGTCCTGGATCATCTTCACTATTATTATTATGAATTCTTTTTCTGGATGGTTCCCTATCTCCACTTCATTTAGTTGTTTTCCTGGGGTGTTATTTTGTTCCTTCATCTGGTACATAGCCCTCTGCTTTTTCATCCTATCTTTCTGTGAATGTGGTTTTTGTACCGCAGGCTGCAGGATTGTTGTTCTTGCTTCTGCTGTCTGCCTTCTGATGGATGAGGCTCTCTAAGAGGCTTGTACAAGTTTCCTGGTGGGAGGGACTGGTGGTGGGTAGAGCTGGCTGTTGCTCTGGTGGGCAAAGCTCAGTAAAACTTTAATCCACTTGTCTGCTGACGGGTGTGGCTAGGTTCCTTCCTTGTTGGTTGTTTGGCCTGAGGTGACCCAACACTGGAGCCTACCCGGGCTCTTTGGTGGGGCTAATGGCGGACTCTGGGAGGGTTCATGCCAAGAAGTACTTCCAAGAATTTCTGCTGCCAGTCCTTGTCCTCATGGTGAGACACATCCACCCCCTGCTTCTGCTGGAGACCCTCCAACACTAGCAGGTAGGTCTGGTTCTATCTCCTATGGGGTCACTGCTCCTTCCTCTGGGTCCCGATGCGCACACTACTTTGTGTGTGCCCTCCAAGAGTGGAGAGTCTGTTTCCCCCAGTCCTGTCAACGTCCTGTAGTCAAATCCTGCTAGCCTTCAAAGTCTGATTCTCTAGGAATTCCTCCTCCCGTTGGGAAGCCTGACGTGGAGCTCAGAACCAGGTTGGGAAGCCTGACGTGGGGCTCAGAACCTTCACTCCAGTAGGTGGACTTCTGTGGTATAAGTGTTCTCCAGTTTGTGAGTCACCCACCCAATAGTTATGGGATTTGATTTTATTGTGATTGCACCCCTCCTACCATCTCACTGTGGCTTCTCCTTTGTCTTTGGTTGTTGGGTATCTTTTCTGGTGAATTCCAGTGTCTTTCTGTTGATGATTGTTGAGCAGTTAGTTGTGATTCCAGTGCTCTTGCAAGAGGGAGTGGGCGTACATCCTTCTACTCCGCCATCTTGAACCAATCTTCAGCATTTTCTAATGACACATTTGTTCAGAAGTGGCCAGATGAATCAATTCCAATCAGTTAGGCCTAGATGATTACTTTTCTTTTCAGAGTTGGTAGATCATGCACATTCACCAATATGAAGAGATAGTCATATTAGACAATGTAGTTGTATACAAGCTGGGTATCAAGCATGCTTAAGAGATTGTTTCTTCCTCTTGATGTTGTATATTTATCTGAGGCCCAAAGCTACCATAGCCCTCTTCTTCCCTGAGCCAATAGAATCTCATAATCACAAGGAATACATTGTATTAAGACAACTCTCAAACTAACCCTGTTTAAGATTATAATCCTATATATTACCAATTTTTTTTCTTGCAAGTTTCATTTTCTATTGCTTTCAACTAAATGCACCCAACTAATACCAGCCCTTTAGAACATTGTGTGGTATGTGGTGCATATAAACACTCAGTAAACATTGGCTATTGTTGTTAATGTTATATAAGCCTCCGAAGTGTACATCTTCCCATGTCTTCTCCAAATTGTACTCCTCCCTAATATAAAAGAGCAACCACCAACACCCTATGGTCAGAGGTAGAGAAAATATTAGCAAAGAAACATACAGCTTGATGCTGCAATATTCACTGTTGGTCCTGAGACGTTTTTATTGCAGTCTTTTCCAATGGAGTATTAAGACTTGAAAAATCGAGTTCATTCCATGCTCTAGTTTAGGTCTAATTTTTTAGTTATTTTAAGATATGCATTAAGTCGGAAATTATAGGACACTATGGAACTGGGAGACCAATGAAAACAAAGTATTCTGATGTCCCTTTATTTTACTTTGAACAATATTATATTCACACACTTATTTCAATATTATATTGACACACTTATTTCAGCCCTCTGCTTGTTGAAATAATATTTTTCTATATGAACAAGCAGACCTGGACTCTACATCTTCAGGCAGGGTGGACCTGAAGGGTTTTGTCTCATTCCAGAATCTTTTTCATGGAAGGAAAGTGCTTTGACTTTTTTACAATCACTCCGAGGGCAAATACTATGGGCAATGATTACACCTGATCCTAACTCTGTTACTTCATTCAAGACTGGAGTAAGAGTAGGTCTCTCTATGTTCTTTAGTAGCAACAATAAATAGCAAGCTGGCACAACTTTTGAAGAGAGATTTCTTATAGGAACTTTACAAACATATTTGCCATTTTTTTGTGACAATGCAAACTATATTTCTTAGAGGTGACTATAGATCTTATTGGGTGTTCCTTCTACAAAATCAAAATTTCTTTGTTTTACTTATTTCCCTTACGAAGGGGAGAAATCGTCCAATGAATTATAATGGACAGAGGATGTTAGACAGGTATAGGGTAATCTGACAATTAAGTTTCCAGGAACAAATGGCCTTGTCCTGCATCCTATGTTATTATAACTAGTCCCTGATCAGATTGTAGAACCTCATACCAAATCTCAAAAATATTAAATTTGTATACCTGATAAGAAAAAAAAACCCCAACAATGTTGATCTTTTTACCCTTTGGAATTGTTTTCATAAAGGTAACTGACTATAACTACGCAAATGTTTTTTCTGGGTCTTGAGCTTCCCAATCAGTGCAGTAAAGGTTACAATCGTATGTCTGAAATATTAATCTCCTTTGGCCTTGGGGCATATGAATGAAGTCTGGGAGGCTGGAGTCATTACTGACATAATGAGAGATCTGATAACCATTCTTCAGTCCTTCTTTGGACATGCTCTGCCACCTGGGCATCTACTCAGTGTCTAGAGTGAGTGTACAGTGCAGCCCATCAAGAAGTTAATGGAGGAATTCTAGATGTCCACAAGGACAGGGCAAACCCTAGTGAGTTCAGAGGAAGGTGTTGGAGGAAGGGTTAGAGGATGAGATCTCCTTGTGGGCACAGATCTGGATGATGGCTCCAAATCTCTGTTTTCACAAATTTGAGACACTCCTTTCCATTTGCAGTGGATGTGACTTTAAGTGGCCTCAAAGCTAGCAGTAGAAGGACTGCCCTGACATTGCATGTGTACTCTGAAAATTAGAACTTCATTAAAACTTTGGAACAAGTGATTTGAATTGTTTTTTGGACTTGAAATTTATTTTCATCATCATAGTATATGTTTAACATATTGCCTTCATAAGAAAAGAAAAAAGAGCTTTTCTTTAAATATAATCTCATTCCTTATAAATTTTAAAAACCTATAAAAATGGTTTTACCTATTTTATCAACAACATTTCTAGTCAATGGTGACTCAAGATTATGAAGAGAACTTTGTTAAGGTCTTGATCAGGAATTGTGACTGACCATTTCAAGCATAAAAAACAATACTAAAAAAAATTACGAAAGCAAGCTTAATTTTCCAATTTAAAAAATTCAGTTTTAATTGTTGGGAAGTTTCATATAAATTTAATATGTAGAATCATGTCTATTCATAGTACAAAGAGAGTGCAAAAAAATATTTTTGTCACCAAGACTTTTACCTATAGATCTTCCTCAACTTACGATGGAGTTGTCCCATTAAACCCATCATAAGCTAAAAATATCTTAAGTTCATCAAAAATGAATTTAATGCTCCTAACCTGCCAAACATTATGGCTTAGCCTCACCTACCTTAAATGTGCTCAGGCCACTTACATTAGCCAGTTGAGCAAGTCATATAACACAAAGCCTATTTTATAGTAAAGCATTGACTATCTCATGACATTTATTGAACACTGTACTATACTAAAGAAAACCCAGAGTGGTTGTATGGGTACAGAGTGGTTGTCAGTGTATTGGTGGTTGACCCTCATGATTGCATGGCTGACCGGGAGGTGTCACTCGCTGCTGCTGCCCAGCATCATAAGAGAGTATCAGACCACATATCTCTAGCCCATGAAAAGATCAAAATTCAAAGTATGAATCTACTGAATGCATATCACTTTTGCACCATTTTAAAGTCAAACAATCATAAGTAGAACCATCGTAAATTCGGAATTGTTTGTATGCATCCCAAATCCTCTGATTGACTGACAAGTGCCATAACGTAAAAAAAAATTGGAAAGCGCTGCTCTAACATAGGCACTCTAACACAATTAGCTAAAGAAAAATGGCAAAATAGAGGGCACTGCAATTCAAATGAAGCTTGCCTTAAATTTCTACAAATAGGACAGGAAGAAAATTAGTTGGTTAGTTATTCTCTGTTTGTCCTTCCCATGTCACCCCATCCATTTTCTCCTTTCTTTCCCTATTCTGTGCAGAGGACTGGCTTGATCCTTATTGACTCTGTCAGCCTTATTCCCTTGCCCTCTGACTTGCCACTGAATCGACCAATGAGAGGCATTAGCAATCAGAAAGAGGAGAGGGATGTAGGGTTTTCTTCCTCTGCTCTCTGCTCTCTGCTAAGGCATCAGGATTCTGGTTCTTTCATTTTAAAATGCCATGAGGCCTCCCTGAACCTCTGATACCACCTATTATTCTCTGCAGCCCTTCCTGCTGTTGCTAATCCCTGGATGCCCTAACATACCTTGTCGATTTCCTTAACCCTGGCCTTGCTTCTGCAAACATCCCTGTTATTTCAAAATCCCTGCTGACTGTGCTGGTTTCCTGCCAAGACCTTAACTGACACAGTCGTCTGAGTTTTCAACCATTCTCATAATTAATATAAGTCTATGAGTCATAATATTATCAATCGGTATGTTTTTAGGGAATGATGACTAGTCTAGTGCAGTGATTCCCAAATACCTGTCATTGCCAGACACTCCTGCCAATCTATGACAAAGTCATCATTATTACAGTGATATATGAAAAATAAATGACATAACAATGTGAAGCGCTTTCATAAACATAGTTAATTTAAGTGAAGGGAAAAAGTTTTTTTTTTTTTTGTAAAGTAAAGGTGATGTTAAATGTCAATTTTGTGTTTTCTTAATTTGGAAAAATTTTAAAGTTTGCAATTATCTTAGACACCTATTTTAGAAACTATGTGTTTATGGGTACACATATATAGATATATGCATATATCTATAGCTAGATAAAAGATAGATTATAAATCTGTGAGATCTATAATTCTGAAAATCTCCCGTCTCATGTGTGGAAAATGGTAGGAGTGTTTGTAGATAGACCCAGCTTGTGAAGACCTTGGAATACTTTAGTAAGGAATAGGGTCTATGTTCAATTGGCTTTCAGATGCTATTGACAGTTTTGGAGCACAAGAATGACATGATCATATATGTTATAAAGCAATGTGGAGAATTGGTTGTAGCCAGCTGAGACAAATGGCTAGAGATGGAGGTCCCCTAGAGAAATATTGCAATAGTCCAGGTGCACAAAATGAGTTTCACTAAGGAAGTAGCAGAGGAAACACTAAGAAGTGGTGGGGAGTGAGTGGTGCTCAGACTTGAAAATTCCTTCTGAAGAAGAATCATTAGATCTTAATGGAGAAAAGAATCAAAATTACTGTGCATATTCTCATTTAAGTGATTGAGTGCAGTCTCTTTACCTTTGGAATGGAACATGGATTGGTATTGATTTTAGCTAATGCCTGTAATTGGAAGAGGGAAAAAAATCTCAGAGCAAATCACGGCTCAGTGGAAACTCTTATGCATTTGTTTTTTAATCCCAAATTACTGTTTTTCTTCACACTCTTCAGGATCCCCTGGACTAGCAAATTAGGTAATAGAATATTTTATTAGTAATTAGTAATTAGTGAATACTAGTGGTAACTCCAGAAGACATCTTGGTTGCATGAGAATTATTAAAAACATGGATTGAATTATTCAAAGGGAAGAATTTAAACAAGAATTTCTCTTCTTCCTTAAATAATCTCTAATTCAATTCCCAGAATCTTAACATTTAACTTAATACTTCTTGGATTGCTAATATTCAGAAACTACTTAAATACTTGAATTAGTCCCACTGGAAGAAACTCCTCTGACTTGTCGTTTTTATATTTTTTCCACTGCTTGGACACCTATTGAAAAAAAATCTATATATAAGGGACAATGATGAGATTCTTACTGACATAAATTGAATATATAATATATAGTTTTGACATTATATATCAATACACAGATTATACATCCTCCTCTGTGTATATGTGTGTATTTGCATAAAAGTAAATGGGATGAAATTCCTAAGAAGATACTTGAAGTAAATAATTGAACTAAATTTATTTTTAAGATTTCATTTTTCTTTTACAACTGGTAATTTTTTTCTAATGTCTAAAGCAGAAAGAAAAAATATGAATCACAATCTCTCTTTACCTTTGAATTAGAAGTTTGATTTCTTGGAGGAGAACTCTGTAATAATGTCTGGGTGCCTTTATTTTTATCCCACAGTTATCAGTATATTGCTATATAAGCACCTGCCAGGAAGGCCTATTTTTTTCTAGTTCAGTAATTTTTTGAGTCTGTTGTTCCCATTTTCAAGTCTCCAAAACTTTTATGTGAATTCTTTCACCACATTTTTTTCATTATTTCCCAACCTTCTTTTTTTCTAGGTGGCTGAAGTTTCCAGACATATAACCAGAAATGTCCTAAGAGAATTAATATATAAAAAAATAAAGCTAAGGAAATGGAAAGCAAAGAAAAATAGGCATGTGTAATACATGCATATGCACATGTAAACTCATTTTAAACTTTCCTTAAAAAAGTAATAGACGAATTGATTTTCCTAATTAATATTCTCTGAGTAACAAATATAGTGGGAAAATTATCAAGAAACTTTTTTTGTTTTTAATAACTTCCAGACCTAATCTAAGTTCTTAGATTGGGCTAGTCTGTTAATACCATTAATGTCAAGTATTTTCCCCCAAAATTCCTAACATTTCAAAATAAACTGCCTGAAATAAGCCAAATAAGTGATTAAAACAAAATTCATAATATCACAGAACATTTTATGGGTATGTAAAAATTCTTTTGGTAATGTTTTTATCAGTTAGTTACCAAATTTTAAGCATAAAGGAAAGCTTTAAAGGGAATATTCCATCAGGTTTGAGCGAAATACTCCACTTAAGGGTCAAGAGGGGTGTTTAAAGCAAAAGTGCTATAGTTAGTATTTCTTTTCCCTTTTTTCTTTTGAGTGGATTAATGAATGTTGTAATTTTCTAACAGTTTGCATATCTCTACTTAAACAGATCCAGTGGGTAAAAACCCCTATTTCTGGTTATCTTAGAATATGGTGTATCTTCACCTTTCCCCTAGTTGGTATAATTTTTGTGTTCATCTATTTTATTGATGCTGGACATAGAGGAGGGACTGTATACAACCGAGCAACATCTCTGTTATCAGGATATTGGTAGAACCTGGATCCATTTGAAGACATTTCAGTATCCCATGGACAATTCAGCATGTTAGAAAATGCTAAATGCCAAGAGTTCAGAACAAGATAAAATTACAGAGAGGATTGTAGGGTAGAAAGAGGAAGGTAGCGATAATATTAAAGTCAAGATTAAAAAAAAACATATATATATATACACACACGTATATATATGTAGCAGATTAAATTTGACTGTGTAATGGGAAGTATTGAGAAAATGTTCAGATAAATATTTTCCTAAATAATGTTATTGAAATATTATAAAGTTAGGGATGGCAATCAACAATATAATTTAAGCAAATCAAGAATGCCAAACTTTATAGTAAAAAATTTTGTTAGTAAAATTATAATTTTTAAAGGGTAACATTCTTAACTTTTTCTAGTTCAGATAAAGTTTTCTGTTCCTAGTGTTTTGGGTTGTTAAAAACAGTATTCATTCTATTGTATTCATTAGTGAGAAAAAAGTTTGGTGTTTTATCCTCTGCCCAACCAGAATATCAGTTAATATCTGCAAATCTGCAAAATGAGAAGTGATTAAAGTGGACACCATGTTCTTCTCTAGCTCTCTGATGTGATAATTTTACTTAGTTTATTTACAGATTTTAATTAAAAGGGGGGGAGCTTAATTTAATTTTAACAGGATGACTGAATACCTCTACAGTGTGCTTTAAGATCAATTGACATTTTATTGCCTGTACTAGCAGCCAGATTTCCCCTATTTTTCTCTACTTTTTTATAGCCTAAAGGACACTAAATCTAGCACTCAACTTCTAGTAGTCCAAGTATTTTCAACTTTAAATCTATGTGTTCTTGAATTTTGTAATCTCATTAGGTAGATGGTTGAGGAGCATAAAGTATGAACACTAATCAGATACCCAGATGATAGAACATTGGAAAGACTGTCAGCACAGCATTAAAAGACATAGGCAATCGAAACTGCCAAAGGAAAATTCTATTTTGTGAAAGGTGGAGTATTTGGAAACGGGTCATAAGACATTTGACTAACTTTGCTAAATTGTTTTTGTATGGCATCTCTTTTAGACAATAATCCAGAAATCAAAAACCTACTTTATGCACTGCCCATGGTACGTGGCTTAGTTAAGTAGTATTTGCACACTGCCAAGTTTGCTTTCTAATTCTAAAATTTCCCTTCCCCCCTCCCTCCCTCTCTCCCTCCCCCGTCCCTTCCCCCTCCCTTCCTTCCTTCATTCCTTCCTTCCTTCCTTTTGTCTATCTTCCTTCCTTTTTTCTTTGTTTTTTATTTTTTTCATTTCTGCTCACTCATTTGTTTCTATATATGGCCAGAATAAGACTCACCAGCTTTGCATAATACAAAGCACTCAGTGAAAGGGAGCTAATATTATTTTGTGTAGCATAGGAGCTCAAAAATAGTCACAAATATATGCAGGCTTTATTTTATGATGTTTCCTTTAAAAATGCACCTTACCTCTAATTTTACTGAACTAGTCTTATTTCTAGCCCAGAACAGTCTTGTTCTTTCCTTTCTCAACTGCTGTGCCTAATGTTTCTTGTACCTGGAATCATTGTCTTCCCTTCTACTTCACATGAAACACATCCTTCTATGCTACAAAATGCAAGCCAAATCCTACCTCTTTTATGAGCCTTTCCTGATAATTCCAGCTGAAAGTAATCTGTTTCACTTCTAGATTCTTTTAACACTTGTGGTTGGATTGTTAATTTGTCATTTACTATTTACTGCCTTTCAGTAGAAGTTAGGTTCCTTTTATGATGCAAATGTTTAATGACGTGAACCAACTGGATCCATCCCCAAGCTGGGCATATTGCTACCGCAAGGATTGAATTCAGTAGTCTGGGTTCACTGTGCAGGGTCCCTCCTCCACAAAAAGGGCAAGAATACGCAGGCCAATTACATTTCAAGTGGTTTTGTGCATCTTAGCTCCAGCTTAACCATTTTGAATGAGATGACTGTCTCTTTCTTGTTTGTTGGTTTTGTTTTTGTTTGTTTGTTTTATTGGGGTATAGTTGCTTTACAATGTTGTATTAGTTTCTGCTGTACAATGAAGGTTCAGCTGTATGTATACATATATCCCCTACCTCTTGGACCTCCCTCCCCCCACATCCCACCCATCTAGGTCACCATAGAGCACCGAACTGAGCTCCCTGCGCTATACAGCAGGTTCCCACTAGATATCAGTTTTACACATGGTAGTGTATATATGTCAATCCCAATCTCCCAATTCATCCCATCCCCCTTTGCCTCCCCCACCATGTCCACATGTCCCTTCTCTACATCTGCGTCTGTATTCCTGCCCTGCAGATAGGTTCATCTGTACCATTTTTCTAGATTCCACATATATGTGTTAATATATGATATTTGGTTTTCTCTTTCTGACTTACTTCACTCTGTATGACTGACAACTACCATATGACCCAACAGTCCCACTACTGGGCATATACCCTGAGAAAACCATAATTCAGAACAATGTTCATTGTAGCACTATTTACAATATCCAAGACATGGAAGCAACCTAAATGTCCATTGACAGATGAATGGATAAAAAAGATATGGTACATATATACAATGGAATAATACTCAGCCATAAAAAGGAACGAAATTGGGATGACTGCCTCTTAATGGTATTTTTAATGTACACAGTACTTTCTACAGTACCTTACAGGATAGAGGGATGCAAGGTGATGGAGTGGAAAAAATTATGCACTTTCTTTTTTTTTTTTTTTTATTTTATTATTTTATTTTTTTGCTTTACGCAGGCCTCTCACTGTTGTGGCCTCTCCCATTGCGGAGCACAGGCTCCGGATGCACAGGCTCAGTGGCCATGGCTCACGGGCCCAGCCGCTCCGCGGCATATGGGATCTTCCCGGACCGGGGCATGAACCCGTGTCCCCTGCATCAGCAGGCGGACTCTCAACCACTGCGCCACCAGGGAAGCCCTGCACTTTCTTTGATGGTGAGACTTCTTTTCATTAGACTCTGAGCTCCTAAAAAGGAGGGGCTAAGTTTTTGTACCTTTGGTTCCTAACATAACCACGAATACATGGTTCGTGTTTAGTAAGTGTTTGTTAAGCTCAGCAAAATTTTGGAATCAAACACACCTGGGCTTAATACTTCTGTTGCTTTTAAGTTCACCTCAGGCAAGTTACTTAAACTTTTGAGTCTATTCCTTCATTCATAAACAGGAGATAATAACATTTGCCATAAAGTTGTTATGAGGACTCAATAAAATCATGTTTGCAAGGCACCTAGAACAGCTACTATATACAATTGATATTAGAGAGTTCTTCTTTCTCATTCAAATATTATATGTATATATATATATATATATATATATATGAATTCATAGAGGAATGAAAGGGATATTCTACCTATCAGAACTGGCAAGACAAAAAAAATGAGGCAAGCAAGATGCATTTGGGAAATAGTTTATATTGCCAACTAATACTTTTTGAACCCATACTATGAGCCATATTATGTCCTAGGGATAAAATAATGAATATAATGGAATCTGCATCAGCAAGACCCAGTCTAAGAGAGAAGAAATCTTCAAATAGCCAATAGTCTGAGTTAGGATTAAGATACTAGGTATGGCAGTTTTAAACACGGCCCAGAAATATTTGACAGTCCTCCTATTGAAAGGATGGACTTGTGGCCAATTTGACATGACAGAAGGGATGCGGTGTGAATCCTGAGGCTAGATCCTAAAAGGCCACGCATCTTCCACCTGGTTCTCTTAGACTGCTTGCTCTCAGGATATTGCTCTAACAACATTCCCTTTAGGAATCTGGTCATCATGCTTTGAGAAGGCCAGTTCACAAGGAGAAGCCTTCAGTCATCCAAGCCCAGATATGAGACTGACAAAGCATACAGATTATTCCAGTCCTTAACTGTTTGAGTTTTCCTACCTGAATTCTCAGACATTGTGGGACAGAGATGAGCCATCCCTGCAGTGCTCTGTCTGATATTTTCCATAGAGTTCATTAGCAAAATTACATGGTGGTTGTTTTACATCACTAAATCTGGAGTGGTTTGTTACACAGCAATAGTAACTGGAGCATTAGGTGATACCTGGGTGAAGGTGCTTAATTCAAAACCTGGCCAAATACTATGAGGTCATTATCACTTAATGGTCCAATAATATTTTAAACCCCTCTAGTTGAAATTATTTAAATAGTTTTCTTTCTAAATAAGTGTAAAATAACCTGTAAGAACTCGTAGGTCCAAGTGATGAGAAATAATTAATAAATAATAGAAGATGTACCTATTTTTTTCTGATAAAGGAGATTCCTTCCTAATGTGAAGTGCATCCCTGAATCTTTATTATGAAACTAAAATATAGACCATAAAGAGTTATGGTTAATGTAGAGCTATATAACTATTTCTGGTGGTTAGAAAATGAAAATTTTCACCAGAGGAAAAAGTGTAGTTGTGTGATGTATACCCCTGAATTAATAACCAAATCTGTTAGAAAATTAATTGACTTGAAACTTGAGTTATGCTATTCAGAGTCTAAACTTCTTAATATGGTATTCAAGACCATCTAAACTCTGATCAGGGCCTCATCCCCACTACTATCCCATCACCTGAATCCCCAGCCTCTCCAGACTGCCTCTCATTCCCTGAAGACTGTACACTTTCACACCTCCATGCCTAGGCTCAACTCCCTTACCTTATATTGGGGTCACCCAAATGGGTGGGCTCACCCCACAACCTCACCTACCCTGATTCCAGAGACAGGCTGACATTGCTTCTGTTTTCTCTTCTCTACATTGTTAATATCTGTAGTTAACACTTACTCTGCATTAAGCTAATTCTGCATTTGTCTCTTTCCTTCACCAATGGAAAATTCTTCAGAGGAAGTAGTCGTTCTAATTCATCTTTGTATTCCCATGGTCCCAGCTTAGGTACTTAATAAAGATTTCCTAATAGTTAAAATATATATATATATATATATGAAACTCTCTGAGATAAGTTTGTGATACAGCAAGAAGCATTCCAAAAACATTATCAGAGTCTCCATCCACTCTTTAATTCCAAAATTGAAAAACAAGACCAAACCAAAAATGACTGTACTTTTTGAAATCATAAACTCCCCAGACTGTGAAAATCACCAATTTGTTTTGGAAAAAATTAGTGTCTCTATTTGTGAGAACTTCTGTATAATTCCCATACATAATTCGGTTCCACTTGTAAACTCTGCCTCAGTGAAAAAAATTAATGTATGTTCTGGCAGCCCTCATAAGTGTCTCCTCTGCTGGCTCAGCAAAGAAATTAAACCAAACCATAAGATATAAATCATATACTTTCTTGGTACAGAGCCTAGCCTTATTTCTTTACCTTCTATGTCTCTAGCTTATATATTTAAGACTAAGTGTTAAAATTTAATTAGCAAAATTAGTGCAGTATTTAAGACTGAGTATATGAGATGTTATAAATTATTTTAAAATTCTGAGGAAAAATATTAAATAAACATTATGTCTGTTGCATATCTTTCCTGTGCTTCTTGTATCATACTTTATTCTTGTTGTTTCTTAAAAATGTTCTTATTTACTAAAAAGTAAAAATATCTTTATGTAGTATCATTATCTGAATAAACTGCAGATTAAAGTTATTCATGAACAAGGAACTAAAAATGTTCCAAAACAAATTGGAACTTTTTTATTTCATCACACCTATAATTTCCACAAACTGTAAAACCATAGCATATACTAGTTGCTGATGTCTCTTCTGATTCTTGGCTTAGATTTTTGGGGTCTTAAACTTGGCTGTTATTTTCTGAAACTTGAAGCTTTTAATCATCTCCTTATGAGTTGCACCAACACATGTCATTAATGAAGAGAATTGGGTAACCTCCCTTGCTATTATTCTTAATTCAGCATATGACAGACACCGGCAGCAATTAGGAAGATCTGCCTAAGGCATAGAACGTTGAAAATAATATCTGATGACACAAAGAGGATTGATGTGGGAAAAAAAAAAAGAATTGTGTAAAGGTGAAATTTAATGTAAAAAGAGTGTTCACATATTGGAGGAAAAAAGAACAATGTATAATCCAGGTAAACTATAAAGAGTTACTGGAATTTAAGAAAACTTAAATAAAAAGTATCGAGAAGTAAACTTTACGCTTTGACAAATCTACAACCAAGTGGTAAAGCAGTATTAACAAATGAAAACCACCTCCACACTTTATTCATAAGCCATAAGATGTATGAGCTAGAGAAAATTGCTGATGGTGGAAATAGTCAAAGGTAGTTCAAGTTAAAATGGATATCATGCAAAGGTATTGCTTATTACTCTCCCACTTATGGTGTCTGTTATTATTTTGTGTGCGTGTGTGTTATAGCACTTCCAAGCTTTTACACTCTATACCTGACATTTTCACTTTTACTCTATTAAAGTTTTAATATTTTTTACTTATTTTTTTTTTAGTTTTAACTTTTATAAAGTCTTTTGAGATAACTTACAGAAATTCATGAGCACAGGGAATTATGATCATTGTATTTCTATAGAGAGGAGATAGTGAGAAGGAAGGAACATTTTAAGAGAGAAGGACAAGGGAGCAGAAAAAATCTAGAAATTATACAAGAGGAGAGAATTCTAGGAGTGTGAATGAGATGAAGAAAGGGAAGTAGGATAAAAACAGAGTTCTCCATCCCTTCCTTCCTTTCTGTTTTTATAAAACGTAAGGTTTCTTTTCAGGGCAGGACACATCAAAATACACTGACAGTTGGATAGATAAAAGTCAGAACTCTTTCTTACAGCTCCAAATGAAAGAAGGCTGTCAGGCAGAGCCGCATAAGCACTTTTATCCTGGGACAGGGTAACAGCAAGCTGGAGCTGTAGGGGCAGCCTCTGTATGGCGAACTTCTGGGTTAATTTTTAGTCCCTGTGAACTGGCTAATTTGAAATCTTCTGTGGACCCCCCAGGGCATTACGGGGTGGAGGGTTCTCCCTGGTTCTGTTTCCTGGCCCCATGGAGATTAGGGTAAGTGCACTGTGGTTCAGAGTATGAAACCTCAATAAGGGAAGTGGTCAGGGTGCAGACTTAATTGGTTGCTTCAGAAGGGGAACTGACCAGACTCTACCCAGGACCTGGAAACCAGGTCAAGACAGCATAAAAACAATCAAACGTCACCTTATTATACTTACCTGGACACACACACAAACACACAAAGAGAGTGAATTAAACTCTAAATATAAAGAAGGCAAAGAAGAACAGAGAAAATATTAATAGCAGGGAAGGAAAAAACAGTAGGTTATCTCCTGAACCAGAGATTCGTTATGAGCTAATTTTCTTTCTTAACCTTCAGGGTCATGACAACTGTTTCCTTACACTCTTTCTACCCCGGGCATTGGTTGTCAAACGGGGCAGCTCAATTATGTGAGCATCGTATCTTGGCCCATAATCATCCATTACTCCTAATACATTTTATTAGGATTTAAATGAACAATTTAGTAATGAGCTGGGTCTCCCCCAGAGTTCTATAACAACTGGTAGCTAAACAATTAGAAATGACAATTAATATTTCTACTTTTATTCAGCAATTCCCCAGTGTTTAAGGTGAGAGACTTTAAGTAATCCAATGCATTTGTGGGGAAGAGGAATGGAGACAACTGAATACTTGTGTGTACACATAAGATTTGCTTTTTAAAGACTCAGTTATTATTATTTTTAATCTCTGGCAAAGGTTTTCAAATTTTAACGTGCATAAGAAGCTTTGAGAGTGTTTGTTACTGTTGATGCCAGGGCTCTTTGCCCTGAGGGTCACGTCTGTGCAGAGCTCCATTTTTTTTTTTCATTTTCTTTTATTTAAAAAATATTTTTTAACATCTTTATTGGAGTATAATTGCTTTACAATGGTGTGTTAGTTTCTACTGTATAATAAACTGAATCAGCTATACATATACATACATCCCCATATCTCCTCCCTCTTGCACCTCTCTCCCACCCTCCCTATCCCACCCCTCTAGGTGGACACAAAGCACCGTAGACTCAGTTATTTTTGATTCACCCTTTACTGGGCTCCACTGACCACACGAGAGCTTCCCTTGGATACCAAATAGTCACATCAAACTTAACTTACGCAAAACTAGAAACCTAATTTCCACGCCACACAAAACAAGATAAGGCAAAATAAAACAAGACAACTTCTTCCCAAAGTCTTTTCCATTTCAGTAAACTGCAGCATTTCTTACACAAAAAAATCTTAGGCTCGCCTTGTCTGTTTCTCACACTGCCTACCCAGCCATCAGTGATAAAATTTAAATCATAATTTAAAATAAAAATCATAGTGAAATATGTCATGGATGATGTTATAGTGTAGACTAGATTTGATGCTCACGTAAGTCATCTGCCTTATTACAAAATGGATAACTGGGGGAAAAGAGTGTGAATCAAAGAGAATAACCATTCAAAAGATATCCAGAATCCGATTCCTTTCTCTAATTCCATTGCTATCCCTCTCATCCAAGTCACTCGCACCTCTCATCTGCATTATTACAATAACCATTGAACTGTTTTCCCTGTACGTAATCAATGTCCTGCAGTCTACTGTCTACCCAGGAATCGGAGTGACAGCTTTAAACTCTAAATCTGATCACGTCACCCCTCTGCTCAAACTTGAGAGAAAAGCAAGTTACAAAGGCTTACTAGGCCCTATGGGATCTGAACTCCCCCCTCCCCCCCAATCTCTCTGATTTTATCTCCTACTCCCCCTTTACTCATCTCTGCCATAGGCGCCTTTTTGATTTTCTGGAACATCTGATTTGTGGCATTCCCCTGCCTCAGTGACTTTGCACTAGTTGTTGCCCTGTCCGCAGTGGTCCTTAGGGATTCTGCAGAGTGCACTTACTTCCTTTGGGTTTCTGCTCAGTTGTCACTTTACTGGCAAGGCCTTCCATGACCACCTATAACATCTGCCATCTCTCAGCCCTTTCTATCACGTTTACCCTTATTTTATTTTTCTGCAGAACCCATTTATTATCACTTGATATATTGTGGATTAATTTCATTGGATTATTTGTTTAATTTCTGTCTCACCTTGGTGAAATATAAGTTCCATGAAGTTAGGGACTTTGACTTGGAAAGAACAAGGCATGCCTCATTTTATTAATTTATTGCTAGCAGAATAAATTGTACTTTAATGGGAAAGAAGTTTCTAGAAAAAAGATTCTTTTGATTTCCTATTCAATATATGTAAAGAGATAAATATCCTATTCAATATATGTAAAGGAACAGTTAGTGGCTACATTTGTTACACAAGATTAGTTGAACATTTACATTTACTGTGTATTCATAAGCAGATTTTGATGCATAAATGCTATTCTGGTACTAAAAGAGCATGTCAGAATCTCAGTCATTATACTTTATTTCAACTGGAATACGGTGCAAACCCTTCCTACTTTCAATTTTTCTTTTTATTTTTAAGCTAATACATGTTTATTTTCATCCTAGCATCTTAGTTTGCATGGGACATGATGAAACTTAGATTTGCTCAGAGTCTTTTTTTTTTTCAGACACACACACTATATTTTATTTTTACAAGAGATAAATAAACTGACACCAAGCATTGTAAATGATGACCATAACAAAAGCAACAATGATTGCAATTACCAAACACGAAACACACTCACACTATGTCATAATACTGACATTCAGTCCAGTAATCCTCCACTGTAACAGCTCCTTTACTTTGCAGTGAAAATTGATTTGTATACTTTTTGCCTCTGGGTCCTTGTGGGATTTTTTTTTTCATTCAAACAGAAAGCCACAAAAATTATAAGCATCCTCCTCAGTTCACTTAGTCCCATGTAATTAATTTTTTTTATCTTGATCTTTTGTTAGCACTTTTATGAATTCATCAGTTTTCCATTAGAGTTCTGAAAATGCTTATTCATTCAGTTCATCATTATAGTCAGTTACCAGAAACCTGTACTTGTCAGAGTCTTTTCCATGAATTCCTTGAAGATGAAACCCTTTTATAGGAACATTTTTGCAAAAGCATCAAAGTACACCCAGAACTGTCTGTAAATGACAAAAGACTTAAAAATAACCACGGTTAAAGATTTGATGAAAGTTCATAATAATGCCATTGACAAGAAAATTTAGTTATTTCTGAGATATATATTTTAAAGTAATAACTACAATTATGACTTATGACATTATACCAGAACATACAAGATTTTTAGAAATTTCATGTAATGTCTGAAACATTTATATTAACATATTTCCATACAAATAACCCAAAGAAAGTTTAGTATTGTTTTTTTCTTTGTTTTTTTGTATTGCAGGTTCTTATCAGTCATCAATTTTATACACATCAGTGTATACATGTCAATCCCAATCGCCCAATTCATCACACCACCATCCCCACGCCACCGCAGTATTCCCCCCTTGGTGTCTATACGTTTGTTCTCTACATCTGTGTCTCAACCTCTGCCCTGCAAACCGGCTCATCTGTATCATTTTTCTAGGTTCCACATATATACGTTAATATACGATACTTGTTTTTGTCTTTCTGACTTACTTCACTCTGTATGACAGTCTCTAGATCCATCCATGTCTCTACAAATTACCCAACTTCGTTCCTTTTTATGGCTGAGTAATATTCCACTGTATATATGTACCACATCTGCTTTATCCATTCGTCTGTCAATGGGCATTTAGGTTGCTTCCATGACCTGGCTATTGTAAATAGTGCTGCAATGAACATTGGGGTGCATGTGTCTTTTTAAATTTTGGTTTTCTCTGGCTATATGCCCAGTTGTGGGATTGCTGGATCATATGGTAATTCTATTTTTAGTTTTTTAAGGAACTCCATACTGTTCTCCATAGTGGCTGTATCAATTTACATTCCCAACAACAGTGCAAGAGGGTTCCCCTTTCTCCACACCCTCTCCAGCATTTATTGTTTGTAGATTTTCTAATGATGCCCATTCTAACTGGTGTGACATGATACCTCATTGTAGTTTTGATTTGTATTTCTCTAATAATTAGTGATGTTGAGCGGCTTTTCATGTGCTTCTTGGCCATCTGTATGTCTTCTTTGGAGAAATGTCTATTTAGGTCTTCTGCCCATTTTTGGATTGGATTGTTTGTTTCTTTAATATTGAGCTGCATGAGCTGTTTATATATTTTGGAGATTAATCCTTTGTTGATTTGTTGGCAAATATTTTCTCCCATTCTGAGGGTTATCTTTTCAACTTCTTTATGGTTTCCTTTACTGTGCAAAAGCTTTGAAGTTTCATTAGGTCCCATTTGTTTATTTTTGTTTTTATTTCCATTCCTCTAGGAGGTGGATCAAAAAAGATCTTGCTGTGATTTATGTCAAAGAGTATTCTTCCTATGTTTTCCTCTAAGAGTTTTATAGTGTCTAGTCTTACATTTAGGTCTCTAATCCAGTTTCAGTTTATTTTTGTGTATGGCGTTAGGGAGTATTCTATTTTCATTCTTTTACATGTAGCTGTCCAGTTTTCCCAGCACCACTTATTGAAGAGACTGTCTTTTCTCCATTGTATATCTTTGCCTCCTTTGTCGTAGATTAGTTGACCATAGGTGCGTGGGTTTATCTCTTGGCTTTCTATCTTGTTCCATTGATCTATATTTCTGTTTTTGTGCCAGTACCATATTGTCTTGATTACTGTAGCTTTGTAGTATAGTCTGAAGTCAGGGAGTCTGATTCCTCCAGCACCGTTTTTTTCCCTCAAGACTGCTTTGGCTATTTGGGGTCTTTCATGTCTCCATACAAATTTTAAGATGATTTGTTCTAGTTCTGTAAAAAATGCCATTGGTAATTTGATAGGGATTGCATCGAATCTGTAGATTGCTTTGGGTAGTATAGTCACTTTCACAATACTGATTCTACCAATCCAAGAACATGGTATATCTCTCCATCTGTTGGTATCATCTTTAATTTCTTTCATCAGTATCTTATACTTTTCTGCATACAGGTCTTTTGTCTCCCTAGGTAGGTTTATTCCTAGGTATTTTACTGCTTTTGTTGCAATGGTAACTGGGAGTGTTTCCATTATTTCTCTTTCAGATATTTCATCATTAGTGTATAGGAATGCAAGAGATTTCTGTGCATTCATTTTGTATCCTGCAACTTTACCAAATTCATTGATTAGCTCTAGTAGTTTTCTGCTGCCATTTTTAGGATTCTCTATGTATAGTATCATGTCATCAGCAAACAGTGACACGTTTACTTCTTCTTTTCTGATTTGTAATCCTTTTATTTCTTTTTCTTCTCTGATTGCCATGGCTAGGACTCCCAAAACTATGTTGTATAATAGTGGTGAGAGTGGACATCCTTGTCTCGTTCCTGATCTTAAAGGAAATGCTTTCAGTTTTTCACCATTGAGAATGATGTTTGCTGTGGGTTTGTCGTATATGGCCTTTATTATGTTGAGTTAGGTTCCCTCTATGCTCACTTTCTGGAGAGTTTTTAACATAAATGAGTGTTCAATTTTGTCAAAAGCTTTTTCTGCATCTATTGATCTGATCATATGGTTTTTATTCCTCAATTTGTTAATATGGTGTATCACATTGATTGATTTGCATATATTGAAGAAGCCTTGCATCCCTGGGATAAATCCCACTTGATCGTGGTGTATGAACATTTTAATGTGTTGTTGGATTCTGCTGGCTACTATTTTGTTGAGGATTTTTGCATCTATATTCATCAGTGATATTGTTCTGTAATTTTCTTTTTTTGTAGTATCTTTGTCTGCTTTTGGTGTCAGGGTGATGGTGGCCTCACAGAATGAGTTTGGGAGTGTTCTTTCCTCTGCAATTTTTTGGAAGAGTTTGAGAAGGATGGGTGTTAGCTCTTCTCTAAATGTTTGATAGAATTCACCTGTGAAGCCATCTGGTCCTGGACTTTTGTTTGTTGGAAGATTTTTAGTCACAGTTTCAATTTCATTACTTGTGATTTGTCTGTTCATATTTTCTGTTTCTTCCTAGTTCAGTCTTGGAAGGTTATACCTTTCTAAGAATTTGTCCATTTCTTCCAGGTTGTCCATTTTATTGGCATAGAGTTGCTTGTAGTAGTCTCTAAGGATGGTTTGTATTTCTGCGGTGTCTGTTGTAACTTCTCCCTTTCCATTTATAATTTTATTGATTTGAGTCCTCCCCCTCTCTTTTTTTTGTTGAGTCTGGATAATGTTTTAACAAAGAACCAGCTTTTAGTTTTATTATCTTTGCTAGTGTTTTCTTTGTTTCTATTTCATTTCTCTGCTTTGATCTTTATGATTTCTTTCCTTCTGCTAACTTTGGGTTTTGTTTGTTCTTCTTTCTCTGGTTCCTTAAGGTGTAAGTTTAGAACGTTTACTTGAGATTTTTCTTGTTTCTTGAGGTAGGCTTGTATAGCTATAAAATTCCCTGTTAGAACTGCTTTTCCTGCATCCCATAGGTTTTGGATCATCGTGTTTTCATTGTCATTTGTCTCTAGGTATTTTTTGATTTCCTCTTTGATTTCTTCAGTGATGTCTTGGTTATTTAGTATCGTATTGTTTAGCAGCCATGTGTTTGTGTTTTTTATGTTTTTTCCCTGTAATTGATTTCTAATCTCATAGCGTTGTGGTCAGAAAAGATTCTTGATATGATTTCAATTTTCTTAAATTTACTGAGGCTTGATTTGTGACCCAAGGTGTGATCTATTCTGGACAATGTTGCATGCACACTTGAGAAGAAAGTAATCTGCTGTTTTTGGATGGAATGTCCTATAAATATCAATTAAATCTATCTGGTCTATTGTGTTATTTAAAGCTTCTCTTTCCTTATTTATTTTCATTTTGGATGATCTGTCCATTGGTGTAAGTGAGGTGTTAAAGTCCCCCACTCTAATTTTGTCACTGTTGATTTCCTCTTTTATAGCTGTTAGCAGTTGCTTTATGTATTGTGGTGCTTCTGTATTGGGTGCATATATATTTATAATTGTTACATCTTTTTCTTGGATTGATCCCTTGATCATTATGTAGTGTCCTTCCTTGTCTCTTGTAACATTCTTTATTTTAAAGTCTATTTTATCTGATATGAGTATAGCTACTCCTGCTTTCTTTTGATTTCCATTTGCATGGAATATCTTTCCATCCCCTCACTTTCAATCTGTATGTGTCCCTAGGTCTGAAGTGGGTCTCTTGTAGACAGCATATATATGAGTCTTCTTTTTGTATCCATTCAGCAAGCCTGTGTCTTTTGGTTAGAGCATTTAATCCATTCATGTTTAGGGTAATTATCGATATGTATGTTCCTATGACCATTTTCTTAATTGTTTTGGGTTTGTTTTTGTAGGTCCTTTTCTTCTCTTTTGCTTCCCACTTAGAGAAGTTCCTTTAGCATTTGTTGTAGAGCTGGTTTAGTGGTGCTGAATTCTCTTAGCTTTTGCTTGTTTGTAAAGTTTTGATTTTCCATCGAATCTGAATGAGATCTTTGCCGAGTAGAATAATCTTGGTTGTAGATTCTTCCCTTTCATCACTTTAAGTATATCATGCCCCTCCCTTTTGGCTTGTAGAGTTTCTGCTGAGAAATCAGCTGTTAACCTTATGGGAGTTCCCTTGTATGTTATTTGTCAATTTTCCCTTGCTTTCAATAATTTTTCTTTGTCTTTAATTTTTGCCAATTTGATTACTATGTGTATTGGCGTTCTTCTTCTTGGGTTTATCCTGTATGGGACTCTCTGTACTTCCTGGACTTGGGTGGCTATTTCCTTTCCCATGTGAGGGAAGTTTTCGACTGTAATCTCTTCATATATTTTCTCTGGTCCTTTCTCTCTCTCTTCTCCTTCTGGGACCCCGATAATGTGAATGTTGTTGCATTTAATGTTGTCCCAGAGGTCTCTTAGGCTGTCTTCATTTCTTTTCATTCTTTTTTCTTTATTCTGTTCCACAGCAGTGAATTCCACCATTCTATCTTCCAGGTCACTTATCCATTCTTCTGCCTCAGTTATTCTGCTATTGATTCCTTCTAGTTTAGTTTTCATTTCAATTATTGTATTTTTCATCTCTGTTTGTTTGCTGTTTAATTCTTCTAAGTGTTTGTTAAACATTTCTTGCATCTTCTCGATCTTTGCCTCCATTCTTTGTGCAAGGTCCTGGATCATCTTCACTATTATTATTCTGAATTCTTTTTCTGGAAGGTTCCCTATCTCCACTTCATTTAGTTGTTTTTCTGGGGTTTTATCTCGTTCCTTCATCTGGTATATAGCCCTCTGCCCTTTCATGTTGTCTATCTTTCTGTGAATGTGGTTTTTGTTCCACAGGCTGCAGGATTGTAGTTTTTCTTGCTTATGTTGTCTGCCCTGTGGTGGATGAGGCTACCTAAAAGGCTTGATGCAAGGGACTGGTGGTGGGTAGAGCTGACTGTTGCTCTGGTGGGCAGAACCCAGTAAAACTTTAATCCACTTGACTGTTGATGGGTGGGGCTGGGTTCCCTCCCTGTTGGTTGTTTGGCCTGAGGCAACCCAACACTGGAGCCTACCTGGGCTCTTTGGTGGGGCTAATGACAGACTCTGGGAGGGCTCACGCCAAGGAGTACTTCCCAGAACTTCTGCTGCCAGTGTCCTTGTCCCCATGGTGAAACAGAGCCACCCCCCGCCTCTGCAGGAGACCTTCCAAAACTAGCAGGTAGGTCTGGTTCAGACTCTGCCGCAGTCACTGCTCCTTCCCCTGGGTCCTGATGTGCACACTACTTTTTGTGTGCCCTCCAAGAGTGGAGTCTCTGTTTCCCCCAGTCCTACCTAGCGAAGTCCTACAATCAATTCCCACTAGGCTTCAAAGTCTGATTCTCTAAGAATTCCTCCTCCCATTGCCGGACCCCCAGGTTGGGAAGCCTTACGTGGGGCTCAGAACCTTCACGCCAGTGGGTGGACTTCTGTTGTATAAGTGTTTGCCAGTCTGTAAGTCACCCACCCACGAGTTATGGGATTTTATTTTACTGTGATTAGACCCCTCCTACCATCTCATTGTGGCTTTTCCTGTGTCTTTGGATGTGGAGTATCTTTTTTTGGTGAGTTCCAGTGTCTTCCTGTCGATGATTGTCCAGCAGCTAGTTGTGATTCTGGTGTTCTCGCAAGAGGGAGTGAGAGCACGTCCTTCTACTCCACTGTCTTGGTTCCTCCTCTCCACAATGTTGCTGAAAGTCTTAAGGATTACGGAGCGTTTAAATCAGCACCAATGCTCCTTTTCACCTATTTCTCCTGTGATGGTTAATTTTATGTGTCATTTTGACTGGGCCTCAGGGTTCCTAGATATTTGGTAAAACATTATTCTGTGTGTCTCTGTGAGAATGTTTTTGGATGAGATTAAC
Source organism: Pseudorca crassidens (assembly GCF_039906515.1). Classification (NCBI taxonomy): domain Eukaryota; kingdom Metazoa; phylum Chordata; class Mammalia; order Artiodactyla; family Delphinidae; genus Pseudorca; species Pseudorca crassidens. The sequence goes on along the minus strand of NC_090304.1, from coordinate 34,032,745 downwards.
ATTTAAATTGGTAGACTGAGTAAAGCAGATTGACCTCCCTAATGTGAATGGGCCTCATCCAATCAGTTGAGGACTTTATTAGAATAAAAAGGCTGAATCTCCCCAGAGTAAGAGAGAATTTCTCCTACCTGACTGACTTTGAAGTGGAACATTACCCTTTTCCTGCCTTCAGATTCAGACTGAAACCTTGCCTCTTCCTGGTTCTTGAACCTGCTTGCCTTCCGAGTGGAACTACATCATCAGATCTGGGACTCCAGGTTGCCTGCTCACCCTGCAGATCTTGGGACCTGTTGGCATCCGTAATCACATGAGCCAATTCTGTATAATAAACATCTTTCAGTCTCTGGGCTGTTCAGTCTGCTCAGGCTGCAGGAGCCAATTAGGAAGATGCCTTCCTTGACTCTCGTCTGTCCTCTCCTGCAGCTAAAGCCAAAAGAAAAGAGGTAATTTCACGTAGAGTTTGAAACCTTCTCTTGACTTTTCCTGCTCAGAAGCTTTTTCTCAATGTCTTCTGCTGTGTTCTTAGTGTGAGTTCTTTTTCACACTGCTGTAAGGGATTTAACGTAATTCTATGTGATGTGGAACCCTCAGCACCAGGGGCAGCTCATCCGGTTGAGTTAGGGTACCTGACGGAAACAGTCTCCTCTTTTCAAACATGATTTAACTTTTTTGTCAGAGTATTTTATTATTACCTTTAAACATTTTAGCATACATTTATTTAATGTGTAGACTCTCCCCCCTCCTTAAAAGAAGGAAAAAAGAAAGCAAGGATGGAAGGAAGGAAGGAAAGAAGGAAGAGCGGAAGGAAGGAAAGAAGGAAGAGCGGAAGGAGGGAAATGAACACAGACTTTCAAATCAGTCAAACTCAGACATGAATCTGACTCTTAACCTGTGCAGTTTAATAGTTCATTTTTCCTATTAACCTATGATCTGGTCCTGCAACTTCATCTTTATATAAAAATTACACAGGGCTTCCCTGGTGGCGCAGTGGTTGAGAGTCCGCCTGCCGATGCAGGGGACACGGGTTCGTGCCCCGGACCGGGAAGATCCCGCATGCCGCGGAGCAGCTGGGCCCGTGAGCCATGGCCGCTGAGCCTACGCGTCCGGAGCCTGTGCTCCGCAACGGGAGAGGCCACAGCAGTGGGAGGCTCGTGTACCGCAAAAAAAAATTACACAGAGGTTCAGAATGACTCTCCATGGAGAGTCAATAATTCCAATTAGACTCCTGATCTCTGGGAGCAGACCATTTATTTGTTTGTAACTTAGTTACAATTCCAAATATTTTTAGGTCTTGATTTAAGCTTCACTAAACTGAAGCTTTCATAAACTAGGAAAAAAGCCTTGGTATTATGACTTCATTTTATTCTTTAATCCACTTGTAACACTGTATTATAACTTGGCATTTTGATATTTTCATGTTTTGGTTTTTTTAATCTACATGCAAACAGATTTTATTAATATTTAAATAGGATGACTATTACATAGAAGTACATGGTATTTGAAATGCTTTTCATAGGATCAGAATATTTATTTTAAAAAACCAATCTCTATAAAGATAAGGACAGAGTATTAGGCAATAACCAAGATGTCTTTGTAAATCATCAGTAGTATTTTGTAATTAATTTCCCATTCATAATTTGAAATTGCCTCTTAAATAAAAGGAGTAACAAATCAAAAAAAAATTACACAGAGGAAGTGGAGAATGAATGATTAAATAACGAATGAAAAAAACATGGATATCTAAAAGGGTATAAAATGGAATGTCATAAAGTGGGGAGGAGAGAAAGATTCAGAGAAAGGACACATAAAATTCGCTGATCTTCTGTATTTTTAATGATGAGAATTTCCTTATCCCAGGGAATTATTATAATGAGTAAATAAGATGATTTAGGCCGTCAATTAATAATAAAATACCTAACCTTAATTTCACACTTGTATGTCAGACAGTAAACTAAATATTTTACATGTATTATTTTATATAATGCTCAAGACATGCCTATGAGAGGGGCTATTTGTTAACCCCACTTCACAGTTGTGGAAACTTATAGTTAGAAAGGTTAAGTAATTTGCCTATAATTTTCAGCAAGTAAGTGGAGAAGCTAGAACTTGACCCTGGTTTTATCTGTCTCCAAATCTGGACTCTTAGTTATTATTTCAACTGCGGTAACTATTATTAGTACAATTTAATATGTCTCTTCCTTGGCAGCTTTGGTGGGAATAATGGCTGGTGAAATCTCTTTGCAAATGGCTCTAGAGTCCAAGTGGCTTTGGCGACAGCAGCAGGATGGCAACACTTCCTTCTGCCAAGAGAAGCCCCACCGACCCTGACCCCTTCCTGGTGTCAGAGTATCTCTCCACATCTCTCACTTTGAGTTAGGTGTGCTACCTTTCTTGGCATATTGCCTGGTCTACTATTTGGTACTAGAAAAGCCCTTTGATGAGATAAATTTAAGAGCCATTTCTCTAAATGCTTCATATAAATCAGCAGTGGCAAAGATTCCATGTTTGTGAACTAAGTTATAGTTTCAGTAATGGAAATTTCAGCAAGTTTTCTCATCCTTCAACAAAATACAGATGATCCTCAGCTTATGATGGTTCAAATTATGATTTTTTGACTTTAAGATGGTGCCAAAGTGAAATGCATTCAGTAGAAACCAGACTTCAAATTTTGAATTTTTATCTTTTCCCAGGGTAGTGATATGCAGTATGTTACTCTCTCATGATGCCGGGCAGCCGCAGCTCCCAGACAGCCATGTGATCACTACTGTAAGCAACCAATACTTTTACAACCATTCTTTACCCATACAGCCATTCTGTTTTTCACTTTCAGCACAGTATTCGATAAATTTCATGAAATATTAAGTACTTTATTATAAAATAGGCTTTGTGTTAGATGATTTTGTCCAACTGTAGGCTAATGTAAGTCTTCTGAGCATGTTTAATGTAGGTTAGGTATATTACATGTATTTTTGACTTATGACATTTTCAACTTATAATGATGTGTTTATCGGGATGTAACCCCACCATAAGCGGAGGAAGAGCTGTAATCCTAAATTTATCATTATCAGGATTAAAAATAAATGGATAACTGGACCACGGTCTACCTGCAATAGAGTCCCAAGAAATGTGACAGTAAAATTTCACCTATAATGTAAATTTTTCTATTCACAATGATGCAAAATTAATAGCTGGTGCCATCTTTACAGAGGAATTTCCATTTAGTTCCCTTTTGATGGGCATAGTCCTTCCTTCCTCTATCTGTCCCAACACCCAGTGACACCCGATTTTTCCCTTTCAGATATTCAGTGGTTTTATGGTTCATTTATTTACTCATTCAATCATTCAACACCCTTGGGTTTGGTGCTGTGCTGAGCACTTGATAGGTAACTAGTTCCTCCTTTCCAGGGACTCACAGTTTAGTAGAGGAGATATATGCATACGAAAATAATTGTGATACTATGTCCTAAATGAGATATAAAAGAAATGGAAAAATTCCCAGAGCACTGGACCCAGAGGCACAGCAATATTTTGTCAGGGAGATCAAGAGAACCACAAAGAGGATGACGATTAAGCTGGTCCTGGGAGAATGAATCTGATTTCTTCAAAGGGAGAAAGTTAAAGGTGAAGATCATTCAAGTCAGCATGAGCAAGGACATGGAGGTATGAGGTGTACAATGTTTGGGATACTGTGACGGACATCACATCATCTACCTCTGAGAATATATATGCACGTCTGTTTTGTTCTTTATAATGAAACCATCTGTTCATTGATGCCCTACCTCAATTTTGATGAATCTTCTCCTTAGCTTAGTTTCTAAGTCAGATTTCTTTTTCAAATTGTGGGCTTTGAAATAAATTTAGCAATTCCCCAACAACATTTCTTTTCAACTGAATGGCATAGAAAAGACTAGAATAAAGCCAAACAGAAAAATAACAGAGTGCATTAACTGAGGAAGGTAAGTACTGTTTTGTGAACCATGTTTTGGTTGTGTGTCCGAGTGTGTTTTTATGTGTCTGTTCCATAATGTATTTCTTATTGTGGGTCACAATAAAAAAAGTTTGAAAGCCACTGAAGTAGTAATATTTTCTATTACTTTTCATTGCACTCATAGTATTGGTTATGATTAAACCTTGAGTCCAAGTCAACCTTGATTTTTAATGAAGTGACAAGTGACACAGACTGACCTCATTTATAAGCCTGGCACACAGGCAAGCATCTGTTTTACTGAACTCTAGTTGCATTTAACCAGATGAAATTATTCTAACTTGGGGATGAAACCATCATTTATAATGTTATTTGAACATTATTTTTCTATTCCAAGTTCCAAACTATTAAATTAAAGACAATATATAAAAATCTAACCAATTAGCAGTAAGCTTCTTAAGAGATTAGCTTCTTCTATAATGGTCATTTGTTCATTCAACAATTATTTACTGAGTGCCTACTCTATGCTCAATGGTATTTTAGATACTGGAGATGACAGTCGTGTAAAAGAAAGAGAAGGTTATAAAAGTAAAAATATTTTATCTTAAACATTCATATTAAGTTCGAGCTTCTTGCAATTAGGATGGCATGATATTTTAATAAAAGATTTTGAAACAAGCCACACAAATATTTGGAAAAATAAAAAGCACAACTCCAACCTACACAAGAAAAATCACATAACAGGATATATTTCATAGGATATTTTAAAACTAGACAAGATAGATGGCATATTTCATAAAATGATTTCAATCTATCCCCTGTATAAAAATTAGAAGACATATGGTCATATATAACACACAGTTTGCAAAAATATGCGTCTTCCCAGTAGGGAACAGATATCTGTGCTACTGTTGTGTTGTACTTATAAAGTTTAAAGTTCTCCGTTGAGAGTAAAGCAATAGATTTTTTTAAAGTTGCATATCAAACTGAGAGTATATCTTGAATTTTCCTGTGAAATTTCTCCCATTTAATTCATTCTTTGTAGTTTTATACATGAATACTGATAAAAGTAATAGCATTGACTTTTTATCCCTAACAGTATTTGTAATTTCCATACTAGGACTTATAAAATCCATTTTGTTTGCCTTATGTGATTTAAAAAAATTTATTTCAGTGTAAGTCAACTGAAGGCCTGTATCATGGGCCAAGATGCTAGCTAGGTAGGGAAATACCAACATATTTTACATCACTGATAAACTATTTCAATAAAACATAAATAAATGTTTTCACTTATTACATTGCTTTATGCATTTCTTCAGCACCATTACATGTCTTCATGCTGCTTTCTGTAGCATTTTTCTCACTTGCTTCTAAAGCTATCACTTGCCATCTTTAAGTGCCCTTTCAAAGCTATTTAGGGATATAAGAATGTCTTGGTCACCCTTGGAAATTTATTTTACTTTAATCTAGTGTCTCTTACCACATAATTTATTTCAAAATTCCTGATAATCTCCATCATCTATTGAAGGTTTGTCCCACTTTTCAGAATAAGTGCATTTATATTATTTCCATGAGTGGGGGGTGAGGGGTGAGGGTGAGGAGAGGCTAACCTATAAATGAGGAAAAAAATACTTTTATTGCTCATTTTAAACATATATATTCATATATATACACACATATATATATTTACATTTAGAAAAAGGCACAGTTCATATTGAAGACAATGTTGAAGGTTTAGAACACTGAAAAACATAGTAACCCAGGAATTCTTAATATAAAGTCTTCAAAACTGTGATAACTTAAAAAGGAAAACAATACTATGTTTTCTTTAAATTTGGCTTGACTTTTCCTTTTTATGCCATTATGTTTCAAGAATGTATTTAGACATTTTTCACCCCGTTAGGTGAGGCATTCGCTTCCTTCACCTCACATCAGGGAGGTTATCATTGAGTCAGTTGCACTATGGTTTCCTAAGACAAATATGTTTAGGTTGAGACCAAGGCAAGAAAATTCTTGGATGAAAAGATTTTCTGACAAATTTTTATAAGTGACTAATTGGAATACATAAGTATAAATTTGATTTAAAAAACACAAAATAAAGATCAAATGGAAATTGTTACAAATGCTGAAAAAAATTTAAATGAAAACACTACTTTGCTGCCTCTTCAGAAATCTTTTGTATTACTTCTCTTTTGTCACCAAAAGAATACTCAGCACAACTCATAGATGCTAAGGGAGAAAATACGTATTTCTTCTAGTATTATCCCTTTGGCTTTTGCTAAAAAGGAAAGAGGATCTGATATAAGGCAGAATTTAAAATTAAAAATACCTGGAAGAAAGGGGCATGAAAGGGAGTAATTTGAATGATTATGTTCTCCCAAAGCTTCTGGAAGCCTCCTTATTTTCCCAAACTGGGTTTAACATTGTCCCTCAATCAACAAAAATATTGTCTTTACACTTTGCTTTTTATAATGTCAATATTGAATAATGTGACAAGAATATTTATATAGAAAGGAGACTATGAGCTTTTGAAAATCTAGGTGTTAAACTTTTTGAACTCTTATACCCTGAAGATATTGAAATTAACATTTATTGGCTGCTGATATTTTGATCATGAAGAATTATCAAGGATGTTTGATTTTACTTAAATTGTATAGGTTCAGAAACTAAGAGTTCTTTGTTGGGCCTGTAGTAACACTCAGATCTATCTGGTTAAATTTTGAAAATTTTTATTATCAGAATGATTGCTCAAATTCATCAGTAACCTGTTCTGTATGTTTTGTTGTTCTCGTTGATGTATATCTAAGCAGTAAGATAGGCCTTTTTATAACGCTGTTTCTCCTTAAAATGAGGAATGGCTCTTTTCCCTTTCTTCCGGGAAGCCTAAGGAGGAATATGGAGCTAACTGCAGTACCCAACTGAACTAAAATAAAAAGCTTGGAGTTCAGCGCCAGCAAACTTTTCCATCTGTTTTCTTCCCTTCTTCATTATTTGCACCGCTACTACAACCAAAGAACTGATGCAGTTTCTAGCTGTTTTAGAGCAAATAACCATTTCCAGATGAAAGCAATAAGTACAAAATGCATTTTTTCAGTTATATCTAAAATTACCCACATCAGTTTGCTATTATCCATCCACAGGTAGTTTCTATTTTTGGGGGGGGGATGGGGGGGAGGCTGGGCTGGGTGTGTTGGTACATTGCTCACCATCTTAAACATGATATCCAAGAGAGGACTAGAATACATGTGCCACACGATCATTGTATAGAAATGCTTGTGAAACTGATGAACATGGAAACGACAACAACAAAAAAGTATGATCATTTTCACCTACACTCCACGGAAAGTAGTAACCTGAGGCGATTAGGACACTCAACAAGAGGTCACATGTCTATTAGAGGTGAAGCAGACACTTGAACATCTGTCTGCTTCATGGGGAGACTTTTCGTCTCAGAATACATACCCTAATAAACAACAGTTGGAGAAAATTGTCTATGACATTCAACATAATACTGAGCTGAGGCTGAGAGAAGGAAGGGTGGAACTGTATTTCCTTTTGTAAAGCGAAAACAGCCGTGAAATACAGCCTCTTCTAAAGTCTGATATTTAAAGGGAGTTGTAAGAAATCAAATTGTTCAATTTTAACGAAGAGTGGCCCAAGTTACTGGCAAGCTCACGCCTCCGAGTCTGCAAAATCACTGACCAGGAAAGCAAAACCTTCCCAACACCCAATTTTAATATTGTGCTAAAGCCACTGACTTTGTTAAAACCTCCGAGTTAAATATGATCCCCTCCCCACCGCTCTCCCCCGCCCTTTAGGTTAGTGTTTGGGGGACCGGGAGGGGGCCGGAGCTTGGCCCCAACCTCGGAATTGCTGCCAAGGGCTTGTAATACAATCTCTCCCCGTTTGAAGGGTAAATCAGTGTCAATTGCGTTTGCTGTCCACCAGAAAAAGTAAGCATTTTACTTCCGCTCGGTCTATGTGGACTGATGAAATGTAGGAAATCTGTTTCTGGCAGGGGGAAAAAATCGTTTTCCCAAACAGCACCGAGAGGAGCCATCAGAGAAGTATGAAGAGGGGCAGCGCGGCTGGAGCTGCTGCCGCTGCCGCCGGGCTGGTGGGGTGCGGAGAGCGGCTGCCGCAGGACCCGCGCCGGGAGGGGGCCGGCCCCGAGACGCTGCAGGAGCCGAGCCGGGAGCCCCGGTGCCCCTGAGAGCCGCCAGCAGCCCAGCTCCGGACGCGGGGGTGAGCAGGCGGGCGGGCCCCGCTCTCCGCCGCCGTTGCCGCGGCGTGAGCGCTCTGCAGCCCGGCTTGCGGAGCCCCGGCCTCTGCTGCACGGCTGGCGGCAGGGGAGGGGGGCCGTCGTTGCCAGTAACGTCGGGCACGCGGCTGGGAAGGGTGGAGAGCCTCGGACAGCCGGACGGGCTGTGGCGCTCGGTGTGTGGTCACTGCAGTGGGTGACTCTCTGACTCCCTGGAAGCGACCATGTGTTCCTCATCCCTATTGTGGAACAGTCCAAATGACCGCCGCAACGAAGAAACCCGCTGGGGCGGCTCAGCCAACCGGGGACAGGAGTGAGGATTTCTCATTAGCACAACGATTGTAAAGACACACATATGCATTTCGTGCAGAGGGTCTCTGTCTGCATGCTCAGCGTTGTCCCTTATTGAGGAGAGGAAAGCGGAGGGGGGATGGTCTTAATGGATTGATCCTTATTGCTTTACTTGAGTCAAGGAGGCCGGGAGGGGGGGAAAGAGCACGACACGCGTGATTTGGGGTGATGCTGTCTTCCACTGATGAGTTTGACAGAGTCGAGCTTTTGCTACGTGAATAAACAAACGCTAGGCTAGCCTATGAATCAACCCCCTTTGGGGCGATTTTTTTTGCCTGGTATTGTTCTTCTCGTCCAAAGAGCAAGGTTTTGGAATCTGAAATTATTTGGGGAGCACAGGAGCCAACTTGGCTTTGGAGGCATTAACGATTCTGGCAAGATTAAATTCTATCAGCCTAATAAATTGCCATTAGCCTAGTCCAGACATCCGAAGTTTCTACTGTCATGAATAGAGGGGAAGCAAAAGCAGGGGTTAACAGATTCTGTCTTCTACCTTTCAGTACAATTGGGGTGTGTGTGTGGGGCGGGGGGATTGTACACTTTCCTCCAGTTAACCTTTTTGGAAATCAAAATCTTTCCTCTCTCCCACCTTCTTCATCTTCATCCTCTTACAGTGAAGAGTTTGCAAAACTTTACTGTCTCTCTTGTAAACTCCTCCCTCTCCCCAAGCACCCTCTCCTACAAAGCTAGATCAACTATGGGAGATCTTATGCCCAGGAAATAAGATCTGCATGTGCACAGGAACACCCATTAGGCCTCCTAGTGTTAAATAAAGGCTCAGACAGGTCGGAGGTGCCAGCCAGGCAGAGGAAATCCACCTTTTCTCCTCACCTACCCCCTGAGATTCACAGAGACAAGGCTGAGGAGGCCTCTGCTCACTGGTTTTCTTCCCTAACATCTTAGCAGTGTGGACGCTGATTAACTCCAGCTGGATCTGGTTTGCCCAGCCTGTCTTTGAAATTGATCAATGAGTTCCTTCTCGAGGAATGCTCCCCCCTAACTGTGGAGGAGGAGGTGGTGACTGTGGCAGTCCTCTCCAGCATGGGCATCTTGGTTCTCAGTGCCTAAGACAAGGTAAGGGACAGATATCTGAGGCATGGGACAGGCAGCCTTTGCAATGCACCTTGCAGCTTTAGTACACGGTTCCCTGAGTGGGCTCTGAAAGGGAAAGGTAGCTTGTATTTCAGCCTGTGTGCTACTGAACTTGGGGCTTAGTTCTTCATTTTAGTGTTACACACCATACTTTTGTGATGTGGACTGTGCTTTGCTGGGAAATAAACTCACAAGGCAAAATTTATTTCATCTGGTGCAAAAGGTACTGTGATTGCCACTGAGTGTCCTAGTATCTTGGTAAGAAATGTTAGTTAAACTTGCAGGTATGGAAGAATGTCAGGTCTTATATTAATCCTAAGTATGTTATGCATAATTTTAGAATTTTGCTTCAAGCCTGCAAGCCTGCTTTATATTTATAGACTTCGGGAGCCTTTGGAAGGCCAAAGTTACCTTGGTTGAAACCAAATAATGAGGCTCTAACAGTTTGTTTGCAGAGGGAGTTGTTAAAACTGGAGCTGATGTTAAGGTAATTTTGGTATCTTTGTGGTTTTGATATGGTGGCACAGAGATGCCGCTGTTTCTTTTAATTTCTCCTGGACGACTATCAAGATTTTCCACTCAGTGTTTTCTGACTAGAGAAAAGAATTGGAGTAAAGGTAGAAAATATCTCTTGGCAAAAAGAGTAAGATGCTTGTGTAATTTTTCTGTCCTAAATGTTTTCAGAGTCAAAGCAACTGAGTTTTTGCTAATGCTCTCCCCTTACATGAGAGTACATATATATTCAACAGAATGTAGAACTCTGCTAGCTCTCAACTACACTATAGTTACGTAAAACAGAAATCTTTTTATTGCAAACAACACACACATGGACACACACACAACAACATCTTCTTATGAATTAAGATTTACTTAATCAACTTAGGTTAAATTTTGATGTAAGTCCTCAAACATCCTAATCAATTAATGGCTTTCAGGTGATTTTCTATTCAAATTAAGTTTGAAATTAATCTGGTAGGGGTCCAGAAACCTGAGCTAAATTGTTTGGAAGAATACTTTAGTATAATTAAAAAAAAAAAACTTAAAAATCTCTAATGCCAAGAAAATATAAGAAATTAGTTCCCACTCAGTCTTAATATTTTGGTCATGATTTGAGAAGGAATTATTATTGTAGGTATACCATCATTTGGTTCAAGACAACTCATCATGGGGCTGCAAAATAAGAAAAAGATTCCTGGAAGAGAGTTAGCATTCCTTGAGTTTGGGCACCAGAAGGGCTGAGTAGGGTACTTTTAATGACTAACTAGACTTGTTACTTAGGCCAAAATGTCTTAGGCTTCCAGTCCCTTATTAATAACCAGAAATTTGGCTGGTAAATCTTCTAAGGTCCATTTGAGTTTAAAGATTTTATTATATAATTAGAAAAACTAGTAACGAGTGTCATTTTGCCTTTACACTTGGCGCTTTTTAATTTCGGACAAGTTGCTCCCCTTAGCCAGAAGCAGAGGTCCATTTACAAGATCTAGAATTACCTTTCTGATTACATTTTGGACTTTTATTTTCTGTTCAGATTCTTAGGTTAAGATTTTACATTCATTACATTGGTTGAGAATATATAGCTTTGTAGATATATTATTGGCCAGCCAAAGTGAATCACATAGGCGTAAAGAACTCAGAATGGTGAAAGAGCCATCTAGAGCTATCCTTGGTTGTTAATTCTTTGAGTCTAGTTTGAAAGATAGCATTTTCTCCTTCCAGATTATGGAAGGGTGTTTGGCTTAAGGTGTTTTTATTTTTTTTAATTGTAAAAGACAGTGTTATTGACCTATAAACTTTGTTTTCTTAGTTGTTTCACACCCATAGCACACAAAACTGACTAGACAGAGGGGAGGTCGATGCTCTAAATCAGAACAAAGGTGACATTTAGTGCAGGGACCCTTGACTGTGGGTTCATTAGCACTCTGTTTTAAATGGCCACAGTTAGGTGTCTTTGTGGGGGGGAAGGGTGTGGTGACATCCTTTCACATTTATTTTGAGAGGCATGGCATTCCCCTTTCTTAATAGCTTATGAGTCTTTGATGCCAAAATGAAGTATAATATGTTACCAAAATTTGTTTTTAAAAACATGTAAACTACCCATCTTGGAGTTCAGCATTTCACTCATCATCCTGGGAGTTTCATCCCTCTCAATATGAAGAAAACTTGGGATTTTCCATTATTTATGGTTTTATTTCATCAATTCTTTATCTGTTTTCATTTCTCCCCCTGGCCTTTGCCATTTTAGTTATCTAGAGTTCTACAAAATATTCCTATTTTTGTTACAGAATTTCTTTTCTTTTTAAAATAAGTCAGTGGAAGCTTTATTTTTGCATATTTCCTATGGTGATGATTTCAATTTAGCTAGTGTTTGTTGAATGTAAAATATATGCCAAATACTGACACAAATATTTCATCTTCACACGTATATGTGAGGTGTTAACCTCCATTATACATACTGGAGAACTCAAGTACAAAGAGAAAAAGTCATATAACTAGGATAGAACAACTACTAAATGGCCAGGTAGTAGAGCCAGTATTTGACCCCAGGACTCCTGATTCCAGCTCTAATATTCTATTATTCACGCTTCTTAGCAGAATTTCATATCAGACAGTAGTGATGTAATGTTTATCATTTTATTCTTATTTTTCTGTCTTTCCAATTTATTTTCCATGCAATATTGCGATACTTTTTTTATAATATGGCAACAAAGACTAGAGATAAACCAGAAACCATCTTGGTCATAATCGAAGTACACCTCTAGGTGGTGAAAAAGAATACGTTTTCCTCAGAGTCAAAACTATGTCTTCAACTGGGATTCTGGAACAACAGACTAAACAGAATCTTTAAAACATGTGATATTGTACTTATGGAGTCATTAATTTTTTCTTCTTCCCCTGGGCTGGTTCAAGTCTCATCATATTCATAATGGTTATTCCAGAATCACTTCTATGGAAAGAAAGAAAAAAATACACGCACACACATTCTTTGAAGAATTCTGTATTAAGTTTCTGCATGTTTTTCCCTTTAAGTTTTATTTTTCTGAATTCCAAATCCTGAGGGTTGAGTTATCCATTTTTAGATAGACCCGTAAAGCTTGGAGAAGCCATAGTCTGAAGAAGGCATACAAGCATTTGAATGCTTACTCCTTTTTTCAAAGCGATTGGCTTTGCTTAGTAATTACTGAAGTTACTTATCAAGCTTTTTAAATATTTAGGTTGTATGAATTTTAATAGTAACATCTTTCAGTATTTAGATATGTTATACAAAAAAAGAAGTTTCTCTTTCTCCAAAACCTATTTTTTTTCTTCAAGTCAGTGTATCATTTCATTTCCTGTCTTAAAAGCTACCCCTTGGTATCTCTGGTGGTTTTCGAAAATGTTTGAATGAATTCAAAAGATCAGAAATGACCTTTGTCTTGTAATTTGTTCTTTGTGATCTAATTCAACTCATTCAGATGGATTAAACATTTGTTGAAAATTATAAAAGGTTTATAATCCTGTAGTGATCTTTTTATCTGGGTAATATAAATTTATTTGACCTTTGTTCACCGCAATTTAATCATTTCATTTGGAAACTGCTTCAACATGGGGTAATTCACACTCCAAATTTTGATCCGGCTAGCTGGGTCCATTTTCATCTTTTCTATTCATATCTCAGCTATATTTAAATCCAAGACCACCATGTAATGACTTTCAGCTAAACCATAGAGTCATGCCAAGTTTGATGGTGATTTAAAATGTGAAAAAAGGATCAGAAGAATTTGGATCAAAATCCTAATTTTTTTCAAAAGGGACTTAAACAGAAGAGTCCCTTAAACAGAAGAGTCCCTATCTATGACAGTGACTTAGGTGTCTACATATTTGGCATATGTTTCATTGTTTAACTACTGTCAGATGCTAATTACCCACTAAGCCTTCTTTCTCCTACCTTTGCCTCCTGGGAAAATATAACTGTTCTTTCTTTTTTTTCACTTTACATATAATTTTGATTATATACAAAGCAGCGTAACAAACATTGCTTAGTTATTCTTATTGTTTTAACTTAATGATCATCTGTAAATATTAGAAGATAGTTTAAATTACATTTCTGGCAAAATACAGGACAGACTACATGAGAAATAAATGTGCCACTGTCAAGGAAAATAAAAACTTCACTGTTTAGAAGCATTGAGGGGACAGATTGTGTCCCTCTGGCTCACTGAAACTGTTACATGCCATTAGGCTTACTGTAAACTATCCCTTGATGAATTCTTTGCTGGACAATGAGCTTACGAATCTGAGGTGTCTTCTTGCTTTTACAAAGCAAAATAGGACTCTGATGCTTAAATGGAAGTTGCAGAGAACATAATAGGATGTAGGTAAAGTTACTGAACTACCACATCTCACTTTCAGGAAAGTAGCGGGAGATATTGTGTCTTGAGAAGAAAGGCATTTTAGAGGTAACCCTTTTAAGATTTCAATTAGTTATTTAAATGTATGAATCATGTGCTTAAATGTATTATTACTTAAATGTTTGTTTCTGAGGCTAGCTAGCCTGTAGGAATCCTAACCAACTACTGGGAAATGTTTTGTTTTCCTGGGGTTGGACCTATTTTTTAAAGAACTGGGGCAAAAAATGTTTTAGCCTTCTGGTTTAGTCACAGGGTTTGGAGAATCTTTAGGACTTTATATGAATAATGTCATGATTAACTGCAAAAGAAAATAGACAATTGTGATCTTCTGGTCCCTGTAATGACAATTTAGTAGCATATGACAAGGTATATTAAAATGTTTCACATTTTCACTAGTTATTACTTTAGATGACTAGATATACAGAGATTTATGGAAGGTGTTTTCAAAGAAAACTTACAGTAATTTTTTTCTGCAAAAATTACTTCAAAGCATAATTTCTCTGGAAATTAAATTGTCTGTGCTTTTAAATTATATATTTATGACACTTTTTAGGTGTTTAACCATGTTCCCAGCAGTCTTTTCTAATGCTACAGCAAAATGTTTGTGAAACTGTCACATTTTACAGTTTTCTGAACACCAATGTCTTATTTTGTTTAAAAGCTGTCTTTAAAAGGCAAAAATTAACCGAGGCTAAGAGAATTAGAGTTTGAGATTAATTGGAAAAGAATGCTATGTAACGTTTCAAATGATAAAACTGACAAGGATATATACAACTTATACTGGTGAACTTAAAATACCATTAGTAATAAATATAGCTGAAAACCCCATTATATCATATAAATCTTACTTTTTGTCATTTGCAAACATCTTCATTTTCATTTCATTCAGTCATAATGCATTTGGTTATTTTATAGTCACTATTTGCATACAGAATGGAGTTCTACACATAAATTTATGAGTTTATTACCTTCCCGCTCCAATATTACATCTGTAGTTTTAGGTCCTATAAATAATGCATACAATAGTACTACATTTAAGGCCAAGTATATATTCATACATCTTTTCTGCAACCCACATAGAAGATTGTGTTACTCATAGGTTAGTGAAATCATCCCTTACTGTGTAGATATAAGATATGTAATGTAATTACTTCTTTGCTAAATATGAATACAAACAAACCCTAGTATGCAAAACATACAAAGTGAGAAGGTACAAAGTATGACAAAAGAAAACCTGTGACGATATTTATTAGAATTACGGTGTAATTCCTGGGTTATAACGTGGGTTCCTGATGACACTATTTTGTAAACTGTGTCATTCTGAAAACAGTAATGGTCTTAGAGTAAAGACCCAAGTTCAAGCCTGACTCTGCCGTGATCTAGCTATATGATCTTGGTTGAGTCACCCTTCCTCTTTGATTTTGTTTTCATTAACTGTAAAATAAGAGAAGTGTAGTAGGGACTCTAAAAGGATGCACTCCCCCATGTCCCACCCAATTCTCTAAAGTGTAAGTGCATGATTACTTGGCCATCTGCAAAG
The DNA here is from genome assembly GCF_039906515.1 of Pseudorca crassidens. NCBI lineage: Eukaryota > Metazoa > Chordata > Mammalia > Artiodactyla > Delphinidae > Pseudorca > Pseudorca crassidens. The sequence goes on along the minus strand of NC_090304.1, from coordinate 34,017,188 downwards.
AACCAAGGGCTGTGCTTAATCTCATAGGTAATAGTTTTAAGAGTAGTGGTCATATGTTTATAAGAAATTTTGCAAGTCCAAATCTTGCGGATCAAAATTTGGAGTGTGAATTACTCCATGTTGAAGCAGTTTCCAAATGAAATGCTTAAATTGCAGTGAACAAAGGTCAATTTTGCTAGTATTCAGTCCTAAAATTCTGTGGAAATCGATGGCTTCAAAAATTAACCCAAACAATGGGAGTTTACAATTTGGATACCAAAATTTTAATCAACCACTTTTTATTGTTTTTGAATAAGTAGAATTTCTTTCCTTAGAAACTGTCGTTTTTCCAAATCTGATGTTTTACACAAGCAGAGAGCTTACTGTTTGATTTTTCTATTTGACCTTTGACAGCTGCTGCTTCCTACCAAGTAGTTGGTCAAAAGTGACAGGGCCAGTACAAGTAAAGCAAACAGTGTTTCATGAGGGTTTAATAATTAATAACCTGACTTGTCATCCGAACTTCCACAGATCCTGTTCCTTACTGTGTCATTGGCAGTGAGATTTTAACAAGAGAAGTCTGTATAAAAAGCAATTGCTCTTTTGTTTCCAAAACAGGTATTACAAGTGGATAAATAATGTGCACTGCTCTGAGCCCAAAGGTACGCAGTGGACCTGGCCTCTCTGATATGCATCAGTATAGCCAGTGGCTGGCCAGCAGACATGAAGCTAATTTGCTACCGATGAAAGAAGATCTGGCCTTGTGGTTAACCAATCTGTTAGGTAAGGTTATAAGATCTCATTTTGTCATCAAAGATAACAGGTTTATTCTCCCTGCTCATGTAGTGTCCTTCTCCTAAGCATGTGACACCACTTTAGAAAGAAAGACTTTCATTATTTGCATTTTGCATCTGGGAGACCTGAAGCATATAGAGAATTTAAATGAATTTCCCAATGTCTCTCACATTAACTGTGCTTAGTAATTCCAATATCATGCATTGTAACTGTGTGGTCAAATTGCTCATTTCATCTACACTCTTGCTGATCTGATTTATTTTTACTTTTCTTTCATGCAACTGACCAGTTTGGTCTATTCTTTTGACACTGCACACGGGCCACAGTCCGTGAGATCTGGCTTCTAAGGCTAGATTTCGTTGCCCTACTTTTATAGCACACCTTCTAAAACTGCTGAATACCCAGACTCTGGAACAATAACATCTATCCTTTGTCCAAATGAGCTGACTGGAGTCATCCAACCTTGAACTAAAATTTTTCTTTTCATTACACTTTTGTTTTTAAGTATTCTTCCAAAAGGACGATCTTAGAGAAAAAGGCTACCTCATGCTAAGGCTGCCTCTTTTTTTGTTTCTGTTGTGCTGGCATATTCAGAGTATACAATTTCAACCATTTGCAAAGTGGAATCATACGTTCAAAGGATCATCATATAAAGCAATGCTTTTTCACTAGTAATTTTTCACAAAGAACAAAATTGTTTTAAGACCTGAAAAAAGGATCCTTATAGAGTCTATAAGATTTGAATATTGAGTAAACAGAATTTGCATGGTGCTTTATCATTTACAGAAAGGATTTCACCAATATTATTTTATTATTGAAAGGATTCCTTCAAGGTAAGTGTTGTTATCGTCACTTTCTAGCTGTTGAAACTGAAGAGTTTAGTGAAGAGCATAGTGCATCTGTAATTTTAGCAAGGTTTGACAAGGTTTTAGCACATTTGAGCAAGATTTTTCTTTTTGCTCACCATGGCTCTGGATTTTTACATTGCTTTTGCATTTTTTAAGCCTTTATCCTAGAGTTAGATCTTTCCTTTTTCCTTACTGTGTGCACATGCTTTTGACAATTCTATGTAGTCTAACCAGGGCTACCGCATATGGAAATGCAGGTGGTGCCCTTTGCAAGGGAGCCCAGTTAAAGGGTAAGAGAAGAAATGCAGAAGGCATCCTTCACATCCATCACTCCCCAGAAAGACCCTTCACTGTGCTATGGAGTGATATCCACCAGAAGGAAGGGCTACCTTTCATTTATACAAGGGGAGAGCATTTTTATTTATCTCCATTATATAGAGGATGTCAATTTAGCCTAAACAGATGGGTTTCCTCCCTCTTTTGTGTGTTCACTAATTATTGTTATATTAGTATTTTATTAACTTAGAGCTGTTTTCAGATATGGGCTGTCACAGCATGGCAGTATAGAAGTTAAGGCACAGACTTGGAATGAACTGCCTGTGTTTGAACACCAGATGTGCCACTTAACTGGCAATATGATCTTGAGCAAGTTATTTAATCTCTCTGTTCTTTAGTTTCCTCATCTATGAAGTGGTAATGACAGTAGGATTGCTGTGAGATTAAATAATTAAAATATGTATACTACTTAGAGCCTGAAATATTATAACTCTATATGTGGTGGTGTTATTCCATTTATATAGTTCAGTGATATGATTAATTTGATTTGATGGGTAAGTTTATTCATTTATTCAACAAATATTTGAGTGTACATCAGCATAATAATTATTTGAATAAAATGGACTCTGGAATCAGAATGCTTGAATTCAAATCTCAGTGCCATCACTTACTAGCTCTGTGATACTGGGCAATTTTCTGAATGCACTGTGCCTGGGTTTCGTCATCTGTGAAATACATATAATACTAGTACCAACCTCATGGGATTGTTGGAGCGTCAAGTAAGATCGTCAGCTTTAGAACAAGGTCTGGCACATAGTAATCAACTAGCTATAGTAAATATACTAGCTATTGTGTTTATCGTGTTTCAGCACAGTCTGCTAAGTGCTAGAGGGTAGAGTGGTGACTAAGAATAGACAGAGTGCCTGTTCTTATAGAGCTTGGAGTAGATTGAACAAGAAATTAATATAAATAAGTGACTGAATAAATGATTCATTAATTGGACTTGGTATAAACACTAAAAGATATAGGTTGCAATAAGAATGTAAAAACAAGGAGATGGGAATGGGGCAAATGATCAGAGGGCTTGGGGAAATCCTTTTTAAGGGGTCTTATATTTAAAACTGAGATCTGAAGAATAATTAATAGCTAGCCAGACAAAGTGTGGGGAAAAAAGCCTGTGTGGAAAGAATGGCATGTGCGGGATAGGAAGGAGTTTGGCGCCTTAGAAGAACTGAACAAAGGCTAGTGTCAACAGCGTAGATCAAGAGGGGGAGACTTTCATGAGATTTGTTGGGGCTAGAGCGTATACTGCTTTGAATACCATGTTGAGGAGCTTATAATTTATTGCATGCTCCACGAGGAGTCCCTGAGGTGTTCCAGGCAGGGGGAAATCATGATTATGAGTATAGCCTGATTACACAGGTGTGTTCCAAGGTCCCATGACTTGTCATCAAAAGCATTTTATTTGGTGAATGTGATCATTTACAAAGTAGCTTGAGCAGTGTGAGCAGCCCCAAGACAGCCTCAAAGAATAGAGAGTCAGTGTATGTGTAATGGAAATATCCTTGGACTAAAAGTCAGGAGACCTGGCTCCTAACTGGTGTCAGGAGACCTGGCTTCTGATTCTGGCTCTCTCACTTGGTAAACTTGCCCAAAGTCACTCAGCTATCTTTTCTGGGCTCAGTGTCCTCAACCATAAAATGAAGGGGTTGGAGTAGATGATCTCTAATGTCCATTCCAGTTCCAAAAGTCTAAGTTTCCAAGAAATCCAGCTCTTGAGACCCAGTTTGAAATCATCAATATGTATAAACAAGGAGAAAACAGTTTACGTAAATGAATAATCTTTCTTTTAAAGAATAAAAAGGCTAATGTTCTTAATGCCAGTTATTGGTAACACAGAAGCAACTGATGGCTTGTGAAATTTTCTCAGAAAAGAAATCTTAAAAGAATCTCAAAAAAAAAGAATCTTAAAATATAGTAAAGTGCCACTTTCTGTTAACTTGAATTCATAAAAGTAGGTAGATGATAGATTTCAAGTAAATATCCTCATGGTAACTTGGAAAGTAGACCAATAGCTTGAGGTTATTTAAAGTGGTAAAACATTCAGAGGTAAGAAAATATGTTATGTACTAGAATGGTGATAATAAGGAAGAGAGAAAAAATGTATGGCTATGTGACAAGATATTTTTACTACACATAATAGATACATTTAGTATTCACGTATTTTAGAAATGGAGTCATTAAAGTAAATTTTAAAATTCTTACTGGTCATTTTGTTGCCTCAGAAATATTTGCAAATTTATATTATACAGCTCTATTTCAATTCTCCATTTTTATCTACTTGAAGGTTAGAGATATCTTGAAGGTAGTTTCAAAGTTGATCTGGTCTCTAGATAAAGTATCTGAATTTTTTGGTGAGGTGGAAATTCACATACTAAATTAAAGCTTCTAACTAGACTTTGCCATTGTAGTGTGGACCTTACTTGTGGAAAGATTTCCTATTTCTTTCTAGCAATACTTGACTAAAATGTAACTTTTTTTCCTTTTTTGCCTTTCAAAAAAAGTAGTAATGATATTCTAAATTCAGGTATTTCTGATCCTACATATAAAATGTCAATTGAAAGGTGGAATTTTTTAAAGAACGCTCACTTTGCATTCAGGTTTTTTGGTGGATAAAAATTATTTGATAGAGAAGAAAATTATTTCATTGGTTCATAGACCAATATTCACATTCTTGCCAAATATGAAGGCATAATACTGTAATTTTCAAGTACTATATACTTACTTAATCAGTAACAATAATAGCGCTTTAGATTCCTCAGCATAAAATTAAAGCAGCAATAGCAAATTTGCAATAGCAAATTTTTAGGCTAACTAAAATTTATTTATTAGAATATAAAAAACTATTTTATAAGTTAACTAGTTGAGTTAAATAAATTGTCATGATGGTTGGGATTTGTTTATGTGGTAGCATACCAGTCTGATTCATGAGAAAATCATCCTGTGATATTTACAGACTACTTACATATCTTTGTAGTCCAAGTATGTTTTCTATTGATAATAGTTGACACTATGGAGTTTTATGACCAACACTCAGAAAAGACAGCAAAAGAAACCTGAATCAAGAGAATCTTGCCTCTAAAACATTTCTCTGGCCATTGTCCCCTGCTATACATTAAATATACACATGTAATTTTTATTTTAGGCTTTCTGTTTTGTTATTTTTGTTCATGAACTAGCTATTGCTCATTTGTTAATTAACTATGTCCTTAGGACATATTTGAACATCAAATGATTATACAAATAAGTCTTGGAGAAAAACTTGTTACTTTGAATAAACAGCATGTAATTAAATTAACAGTCCCAGATTATAGCAACTACCCATCATTCAGATAGATGAGGCGCATTCTACAGATTTCATGATTGTTGAAAGACTATTGAAGACTGTTGTTGGTTTAATTTTGAAATGAATATACTAACATAGATGTTCTCAGATTGTTTATTTATTTTATGTTTCTTTAATCATTTGAAAATGACCTTTATCTTCAATTAGTATTTGTTTAATAACACTACATGAATCACATGGGAGTATAATTTTGAGAAAAGACTGTAGTTGTTAAGCTACAGAATTAATCACAGAAATTGATATTGCTCTTAAGGATTTTAGATCATTAAGATGTAGGCATATGTGTTTGGATATATGCAGGGAATTTGAATAAATCAAAAAATATATTACAAATCAAGTTAAGCTAAATTGATTTTACTAATATTTAGAAATGCATTATGACAGTTGATGTTATGATGATTGTCCCTTTCTCTGACTTTCCTACATGCACATAAAGGAAAATTCAGTTGTTATATGCGTAGTATGATCAATAGGTAATGTTTTCCTTATTTCAGTTATTTCTGAAAAAACCTATTTTTAGCATTAGAAAGTTAAGCACCTATTTACTGGAGTTGCTGCTGTCTAATGAGTTTGGAACAGCTCTCTTTTCTTTTTTCTTAAAGTCCTTTTACTGGATACTTGTCCTGCAGACTTCTCATATTCTTGATGTAGTCAATAAAAATTTCTTAGGAAAGGTGGTGTCTTATGCTAGTTCAAAAGTTTAAAGAATCAAGTCTATGTTCACAAATTGACACCTTTCAGAGCAGTTACACCCTAATGTTTTTACTCAACTTTTCCAACAGAACCGACTTTGTCTTTTGTTGATACAAATACAGGGTAGACTCTGAATCAGTGTGGAGCAGGTGCTGATCTAGGGTTTCTGGATATAATCAATCATTTCCTATCTCACAACATTTATATTTCAGTCTTAAAACACTGACTAATTTGAGTTAAGATAGCAGATGAGTTGCTTCGAGTTCTCTAATTGGAGAAATAGACTGTGATTGAGAGGTACAGTGGAGATTGGAGTAGAGTTTGATCATATCTAGATCACCGTTATAGATAAAACATACTAGTTTTCTTATGCAATGAATCAGGCTACATAACAGAGCATGCCTGAATGCTATTCTCGGTCATTCTCCAATCATCAGCAAGGTGACTTGCTATTCATTTCTCAGCACCACTGTCTTCAGCCCTACACTGTTTTGCTTTTTTCTGAAGGAGTTTCTAGAGAGAAAAAATCTGTAGATTTTCTAAAAAGAAAAAGACAACTGCATTCAAGAGAATGCATTGTTATAGAAAATAGTCATTTGTGTATCCAGCAAATATTGATTTAACTAACTAAGAATGGTGGCTAAAAACATAGACTCTAAACCTAGACTTCTTGGGTTAAAGAGTCAGATTCACTGTGTGAGCTTAAGCAAGTTATTTAACCTAAATACATCAATTTCATCATCTGTAAAATGGATATAATAGAAGCACTCACTTGGCAGTTTTGTAAAAATATTAAAAACATGAATACATGTAAAGTGCTTGGCATATAGTAAGAACTCAAATGTTAAATATCATTATTAGATATTATATATTATTAGGAAACTGAGTGTAGTACTACTAACTTACTAGGAGGAAAACATTCTTTCCTAGCAAAATAGAAGATAAAAGGGATAATCTTTATGGAAATTATGGCAAGCCTACATTTCTGGGAGGAATACACTTGTATGTACAAGTATGTGTGTTGATTTTAGTTACCTGACAAAATATTTCAGGTACATGATTATTTCATATCATTGTATCCTCATATTTTAAGAGGAAATGACTAATCACAATATTTAACCAAACCACCTGATCTCTGTCTACTGGCAAATCATGACTGAATTGATGATGTGAAGATCTAAGTTCATAATTATGAACCCAGTAAGTAAAGATATTCTTTCTAGACTTGGCTATTTTGGGTTGACCTTCAAGTCAATAATAAAGACAACCCAGTATGTGTCGGCATTCCAAGGTGATTTAATTGTGTCTGTTCATTGCCCCTTCTTTCACTAAATATACCAAAAACGTGGAAAGATGGGATTGGGGAAGAAATGATTCTATGCTACTAGAATCCTACTGTTTCTAGCATTTATAGTCTAATGTCTCAAACCAGCTACACAATTTATATTAAAGGAGATCTGGTTCTGCCTGACAGAGATTGAACTGTGTATAGCTTTTACTTGAGAAACTGTAATTAGTAATTCATAGCCTATTCTGATGGATTCGTCATGATTAAATTCAGCCAACTTTATATTCAGTTTTTTATATACTTTTGGTAATATTAATAGAATAAAGAGTATGATAATATATCACCCCATATAAGGATTATAACTGATTTCTTAAAATTATACAGTACATTTAAAATGTATATTTTATGATTCTTAATCATTGGATGGAAAATGTTACATATGAAGGTTTAAAAAAAATTCTCTGTCTTGCATTTTTCCTTCATTTGAGTCAGTACATTTCAACCATAAAGTATGTAATAGTGTCTGCTTTAGCCAAAAAAAAAAAAAAATCCCACCTTTTGGAGCTATAAAATATACAGAATTGAAAGCTGAGACCTAATATATTTTTCATTAGGTACAGATGTTCAATGTTAAATTCCTCAAGTATTCATGAAAAGGAGGATAACAAAAAATTGTTCAGGTATAATGCAGAAAAAGTAAAAATCATTCCTTTTGGTAAATTGCTAATGACTTTTCAATGAAAGCCATTTTTCTTTTTATAATTTACAAGTTCTTGTAAATTTATTGTCATCATCTCATCACTTGACATTATGAATAGAATCTTTAAATTTTCAAGTAGCTTAATGAAATAATGCCTAAAGACCTCTTCCAAATGTAGAAAATCTTATAAGTAATTTATAAAGGAATCATTCAACAGTTTAGGTACAGTTTACCTTCTTTACCTTGAAATGTAATTGATAATTTTTAAAATATTTCTAATATTTATTTTTATGCTTGTTTGTAAATAACTTTCTTATTATCATTAGAAAATGCAAGCCAATATGGTGAATGCATAATACAAATTCTGTTGTGCTGGCTTTTTTGTATCTTGAGACTATTACTTTCATTCCTTAATTGAGCTGAGCTGCATACAATTTTGAAATACTAATAGCTCTGTATAGGCTACCTCTGTGGTGAGTACTTAGAGCTACTGATGTTTTGCCACCTGCAGAAGTCATTATCCTAACTGAGGGCTAAAATGTGAACTATCCAGTAGGGAAAAAAAGAACATAAAAAAAGTAATTCTTTTTCCTCCTTCACCTGCCCTTCCCCCCAAACTGTAAAAAAATCATTTCAAACAGATGTTTCTTAAAAACCAAATATATTAGATAGTGTGAGTTTAACTTTAAGCCAGTAGTATATCTGTTGTTCCAGTTGGTTTACATTTATCTTAAGTGTTCATGGAATTGAGCTGCATGCATTTTTCTTAAGATAAAAGGTAATCCTATGACTCTCAGTATAAAACTTTAAAATACCTCCTTTTTTTCTTTTTGCTTTAACAACTACTTTTCACGGAAATAATACCCAACATTTTCTCAAAGTTTTCCAAGAGTTTGTTTCTTCATTTGTCAACTCACGTACTCACTGAACATGTTTTACTAGGTACCTTCTATGTAAGTAACATTATGCTTACCTCTGTAGTAACACACACACAAAACAATATACCTCAAGAGGTTTCTAATGTACTGGTGATGACAGGAACTTTGTACAAAGCATGTTATTAGCCACAGAAGAAGTTTGATGAGTGCCAGAGTGAGTGATACTCCTGAGTATGACCATATAGGAAGGAGACTGATGTACACTGGGAGAATCTCTTTCTGGATTTCTGATTAAAGGGAAAGTAGAATGTGGCCAGGCAGGTAGAAGATAGGGGGCTGTTATAGGAAGGGGCCATGCCTGGACCAAGGCATGGGAGTGGAAACGGGAGGATCTGCCCATGGAACTAGGAAGGCAGGGTGCAGACCAAGGAGCAGGGTGTAAGCAAGGTAGAATAGAAAGGTGGATTAGCGGCATATGAGAGGACTTTGGATGTTGGGTTAAAGCGGGTTTGTTTCATCTTTTACGTAGAGGAGAAGATTAGGGACTATGCAGTAAAGATGAAGATTGGCTCAATGAGGGTGGTGTTTAGCAATATTAATTTTAGCAGTGATTATGGTATGTTCTGGAGGCAGACGTTGAGGATACGAAGACTAACCATTGTTCTTGCTGCTAGAGTTTAGGTATCAGACCATGAATTTTTTTTTTTTTTTTTTTTTTTTTTTGCGGTACGCGGGCCTCTCACTGTTGTGGCCTCTCCCGTTGCGGAGCACAGGCTCCGGACGCGCAGGCTCAGCGGCCATGGCTCACGGGCCCAGCTGCTCCGCGGCATGTGGGATCTTCCCGAACCAGGGCACGAACCCGTGTCCCCTGCATCGGCAGGCGGACTCTCAACCACTGTGCCACCAGGGAAGCCCCCATGAATTTTTAAAATTAAGATTATGGTTCTAGAAACAGAAGGAAGCATGAATCTACAGGACTTGTGACTAATAAGTTATAGGAAATTAAGACAGGGAAATAAAATATTCTGAAACTTAGAGAATTACAACACCAGGAAAAGGAGAGAGCTTAGGGAAGGGAGTTTTGAGGAACATACAAAAAAGAAATTAATGATTTTATAGAGCCTGGGGGGTTGGGGAATGGAGCCATCGGGAGTGATAGTTAAAGGGTACAGTTTCTTTGGGGAGTGATAAAAATGTACTAACATTGACTGTGGTGGTAATTGCACAACTCTGTGAATATACTAAAAGTCATTGAATTATGCACTTGAAAGAAGTGAATTGTAAGGGGTGTGAATTATATCCCAATAAAGCTGTTACAAAGTGAAAGAAAAGAAGAAAGAAAATATACTTTGGGAGCATATAAGAAAGAAAAATAACTTTTAACCAATAAAATGGCAGGGATGGACAACTGTGAATCATGTTCATAAAAGCAGTAATTGAAGCTGTGAGTGGTTGTGAGGAGACAAAAAAAAAAAGCAGAGAGATCTGAACCTAATAATTCCACAGTTCAAGCACTGCATCAGGAAGGGGAAGAGTGGTTAGAGGGGCAGTGTTTTCTTATAGAGAGTTTCTTACTTGCATTAATTTTACCTGTATTATCTTCATCAGGAAAACAAACTCAATGGAATTTAGAGATGTGTTTTTTTGTTTTTTAATTTTATTTATTTATTTTTGGCTGTGTTGGGTCTTCCTTTCTGTGCGAGGGCTTTCTCTAGTTGCGGCGAGCGGGGGCCACTCTTCATCGCAGTGCGCGGGCCTCTCACTGTCGCAGCCTCTCTTGTTGCGGAGCACAGGCTCCAGACGCACAGGCTCAGTAGTTGTGGCTCACGGGCCTAGTTGCTCCGCGGCGTGTGGGATCTTCCCAGACCAGGGCTCGAACCCGTGTCCCCTACATTGGCAGGCAGATTCTCAACCACTGCGCCACCAGGGAAGCCCATAGAGATGTGGTTTTATGCATTGGCCACACTCTTAAAATTGCCAGTGGTGGTTGATTTTTGATATACTATGGCTCTATTTTATATTAAAGGGGAGCTATGGAGTTCTTGTGTTGAAAGACATATACACAACACAAAATACCAGTTTCGCTTTATGCTCTTGCCTTACAGGCCAAAGTAACTGAAAAACGTAAAATTCCAAAGAAACCATTCTTTCCAGTGATTTCCTATCTCAGATATGTAACTCAGCTAGAATTGGAATTTTCGTGATAAAAACTGCATATGTTGGCATGAATGTCACATTTGGGTTGGGGAATGATTGTGTTTTTATAATGCTTCTTTTTGTTATTTCAGGGAAGGAGATTACGGCAGAAACTTTTATGGAGAAATTGGATAATGGTGCCTTGCTCTGTCAACTTGTAGAAACTGTGCAGGAGAAATTCAAAGAGAGCATGGATGCTAACAAGCCCGCCAAGGTAAAAGATCCCAAGGCAAAATCAGTCGCTGTCAGATGGTGGATTGCATTTGTAGTCGCTTATGAATTGAGTTTGAGGATTTTGTTGTGAATGGATGCATTAAGTCCTCTCTTAACAATGAAACACAGAGGGTGCTTTTTAATTAGGTAACGTGTTGTTTGCACTCTAATTACATAAATTACATAATCCTTTCAATAAGTCTAATTAAATAGAAGGTTATGGAAGTTGATGGTATTAATACAAAACAAATGCTGTATATAAACTGGTTGAATCTGATCTATTGATTAAAATTTTAACAGAGAAATAACTTATGTCATCAGGCAACGAACAAAATCTGGCCAAGAAAGATTTACTGAATAGGTCTTTGTTTCCAGATAGATTAAGACTGAATACTGGAACAAAATATCTGGAGTGTGTAATATTTTGCTCTTTTTAAGTAAGTAGTATTAAGTATTAAGTACTTAAGTACTAAGTAACTTTGAACAAATTATTTTCTTTCTGACTGCTCATATTTCCTTTCTGCACATTGTTCTAATATTTTTCCTGGTTATTATAAACACATAATAAAAGTGTGGTGTTTGATATTTTTTGAAAGGAACAAGGTAGATGACACTTTTCTTAATTTTATTTTTTTTTACTTTCCTTAATTTTAGACAGAAGAAAAAGAGGTAAGAAAAAATGAGGTTAAAATATTGTTGAAGACAGCTTAAAAGTAAAAGGAAAAGCTGTTAAACTTTCTGCAACTCTGGCAAAAAAAAAGTAAAACTTATTATTTATGTCAAATTTCTTTATGATTACTGAACTAAAATCTAAACAAAAGATAAAGCTCCCTGAAACAATGGGTTTCTTTTTATAGCGCTGTAGTTAGTTTGGGGATAATATTTTATATTGCTCTGTAAAGTATTACATAACATAAAAAGCCTCTTCATTTTTTTTTCCATCTTAAAAGCAGGACAGGAATAATGACGCAGACATAGAGAATGGACTTGAGGACACGGGGAGGGGGAAGGGTAAACTGGGACAAAGTGAGAGTGGCATGGACATATATACACTACCAAATGTAAAATAGATAGCCAGTGGGAAGCAGCCGCATAGCACAGGGAGATCAGCTCGGTGCTTTGTGACCACCTAAAGGGGTGGGATAGGGAGGGTGGAAGGGAGACACAAGAGGGAGGGGATATGGGGATATATGTATGCATATAGCTGATTCACTTTGTTATAAAGCAGAAACTAACACACCATTGTAAAGCAATTATACTCCAATAGAGATGTTTAAAATTTTTTTTTTAATTTAAAAATTTAAAAAATAAAAGAAGCTCTGTGAAAATGTTAATTAACTCATTGGCTCCCAAACCTTGCTGTGCAGAGGAATCACCTGAAGATCTTTAAAAACTATGAGGCCTGGCTCCTTTACCTGAACATTCTGATTTAATCCCCATGGAGAAGGACCTGGGGATTGGGATGTCTAAAAAGCTCTGCAGGTGAATCTGATGTGCAGCAAAGTTTGGGAACCATTGAGTTCATTTTTTGTTTTCCTGCATTTAGATGCAGACTAAATGATTTATGAACGATCACGCAGCTAGTAAGTGACAGAGCAAGAACTTGATGTAGACGTCCTCTTTCCAAGTCTAATGCTCTCTCACTTTGGTTCACTATGCATAGCTTAGACACGAAGAGATCGTTTATGAAAATGCAGACAATGTTAGGACTGTTAGGAAACTGATTTTTCTTCTGCTGTGTCCTCCATTGTAATGTAACTGGCTTTTACTTCAGTTCACTAATGAGAAAACATAATGCATAGTAGGAGGACAATTTGCATAGAAAATTCACTCTAAAATAATTAACAGAGGGAAAAAAAAGTGTTGTGCCCAGATTTTTGAAAGCATTATCTTAATAATGCTTGTATAGGTCCTGCAACCTCTATTTGTATTATTTATTGTTGAGGAAAGAGAGCTCATTGCCTCCATATTAAGATCTTGAATCCTTCCTGGTAACAAAGAATAAACAACTCTACTAAGGCACAGTTTTCTGATTTTGTTTATTTTGTCAACTTTTGCTTTTTAAAACAGAAGTTAAGATCCCTGAAGAGAATTATAAGACTGTCAAGTGTAAGACAGCCCACAAAGCACTAGTCTATTGCATAAAGGCTTTGATGTTGAACACATTTGGCTTGGGTTCTAGTTTTACTATCTATTGAGTGGATGTGTCTGAGCCTTAGTTTTCTTATCTTTAAAATAGGATTAATAATTATGCATCTATGCCTGCCAAAGAGCATTACACAAAAAAGACTATTGGTAAATATTACCTCTCATGCATTTGAGTTAAGAGACCCTGATGAGAATTTTAGATTAACTAGAGGAAACTAGAAGAAAAAAATAAGTACCTTGTAAAAGTTTATAGTTAACGTGATAGCTACTATATGCAAATATATGTATTGATACATTTGCCCCAGATCTCCATAGTAATATGTAATATTGAGGATAGGTATGAGTCAGGAGTTTGCTAGCTGTTTCCTTTGAAACATTTATTTCAAATTATATTAGTTTTATAATAAAACTGTAAAACATAAAAAGAAACAAAAGAAATTTTCCTTTCATTTATTGACCCTAAGCCATTTGTTTAATTGAATAAAAAACTCAAGTAATATTTTGACTATGATAAATGTTTTAGTATAAAAATTCAACCATCATTATTAAACAAGTGTAGGTTTTAAAAAATCCACTATGACCTAACTTTCAATGCTCAAAAAATCAAATTTACTCTGAGTTAGAAGTTGACACAATTACTCTTGACTAAATTGCCTTCTGTGTCCTTGGCAAAATTCATGTATTTCACAACTTACTTCCAGTGCAGCTTAAATCAAAATAGCATGTGCTTAACTTTATGAAAAATGCAAAGACAGCTAGTTTTTCTTTTTGCATTTTATGAGAAATTTTTCAAAAGATGAAAAGCCAAATGGCTAATATCTTCATGGCTATTATTGTTCATAAATATAATTTTCTCAAGAGTCATGGTCTTCAGTCCACCTTTGTCTATAAACAGAAATAGCTGTTATATGATATTCGACAATATTTTGTTATTATTAAATCTAAATTTAAACCAGAATAGATTTTCTAAGACCCACGTAGTTGAGTTTACATTGACTGTTTCCTTTAGGAAAAAAGGAGACTTTCAAATTGGAGGTTACAATATTAAGATCACAATATTGTTTGCTTATGTGTGTATGTAAGTAATTATTTTCCACCTGGACGTTTTGAAATTTAGGGACAATAGTGGTGAAGATAGATGAGTTGGCCAATTACTTTGCTGAATTAGTGAAACTGTTATGTTTAGAAAGATGTTAAAACAATATTACTTAAAAAAAAAATCAACGGCAAACTTGATCTCATCTAAAGTCACGTTATAGGAAGTCCTTTGTAATTCTTTTCCAGCTGCTTAAATCTCATATTCTTGTTCTCATAGCAATATTTTTACTTTTCCTGATTGATAGTTAATTTGGGGATTTTACAGCTGTGTAAATACTTTAGAGCGAGTAAGTTATGTCTGGTATGTGTGAAGTATGTCTGTGTTAAGAGTGATTTAAACACTATTAATATTTGCAAGTAAATTTAATAAATATGTTAGACAGTTTACATATTTAATATTTTATTTATAAATGCATGACTCATAGCCTATTCTGACTTGATAAAATACCCTGAATTAAAATAAATTATATCCTATGATTCTTTCTTTCCAAGCATCAATGGATCAATTTTAAAAATAGCCTCTCTATGATTTTAGCTTTAAGTAGTTAATCTTAGCCTGTGCACTTTCTCATTTTGCATGGAAGCAATGCAGAGATTTCACAGAGTTACGCCATAGTTGGGTTACAAGTATTTGAGACCAGGGTGCAGCAATTTAATGTGTAAATTGATTTTGATTACTTTATATGTACCATAATACAATCAATTTATTATAAATATAAATGTTAATATTCCCAGAGCTGAGGAACTTTAAAGGCAAAAATCTAAACTATTAATCTTTCCAATATCCTATTGGGATGAGAAAACCAAAACAAGTGATAAGTTCAAGGTTAGGTTTTATGCCTTTTGACCCTTAGTTGCTTGGCGTCTCCAATCAAGACAAAATAATTGTTACATTGTTGTATGAACTTTCATATCCTGGTCTAGAGAGTTCACTTGCTATTGTATAATTACTCTGTTCTTTTTCCCAATCATGACTTGCTGATTTGTGTACACGATTTTCTGAACCACTGGGGCATCAACATGGTGCAAAATACTCAAAGGATTCAACCTCTTTTTTTCTCCTAACATTCCTGTTTGTCTCATTTATCTTAAGAGTCTCTGCCCCAGACATCAGAGTTTCCCTGGGTTCAGAGTTTCCTTTGACTTCAAAGAGCTCTGGATGGTTAGATCAGGTTTGAAGTACATGAAGGGAAAAGAAAAAAAAAAAAGAAGTTCTGTTACTTAGTAGAATGCTACATTATGCTCTAAGGAAGGAACTGAACATTCACCATCTAAATGTAGAATCCAGCCCTTGTTTGTGGGAAAGAACATCCTAGTCAGATAGAAGGCCCATAGTATGTTTGCCCATCAAGAAAACCTAGTTCTCTGAGCTGTGAGATAGCAATACCTCAGGATGTTGTGCCATCCAGGAATTAAATAAGACATAAAGATCAGAGTTTTTCCCCTCAAAACTCAATAGCACGTTCTGTTGAGAGAACGTCTTACCAAGATTAAATTCAGAGAAATCCAGAAATTTGTGTGTACTGCTGGTGTCTCTGACAGAACAAGTATGGTAGAAGTGGTAAAAGGTTTTTCTTGAAAAGAAAATCTCAGCTGTGATTAATCTACAGGTGTTTGTATCTAGCTGTGCAACTAAAATAATCGTATATTCCTTAAGAAATCCATGATTTTGAAATGCAAATGTATTGCCAAGATTAAACCAACAGAGTGAATCATGATGAGAGGGAGGGAATATAGGTGGAATGATATGGAAATAAATGATTTTTTTGATGGGTTATTTCTCGGCCTGGGATTGAGGAGAGATGAAAAAAAATAGGAAAGTTAGTGATAAAGTCCAATTCCTAGGAATTAAAAGAAATTATAAATATCTTCAAGTTTTAAATATATTAAAATAAATTATTCCCCATTATAAAATTAAATTCTCTTGTCCCGACTTCTCTAGCTCAGAGACAATGAAATGTCTTGGTTAATGTTTTTATCATTGGCAGTTTCTTCTGTTCTATACCATATTACAGGGATATACCTAAATGGGGCTTAAACGCTATAGCAGTAAATGTTATAGAATAATAACATTTATAGAATAGCATACATAAAACGTAGAATGATATAAAAAGCTTCTTGACTTTTTTTTCACCCTTTGTCAGCTAGTCATAGGGGACTTGATATGGACTCTATGTGCAGGCTGAGAAAAAAAAGTAGTGTGAAAAGTGAGCAGGATAGGAAGTGAACGATGTGCTTGTGGAATTTACCTGGACCTTCAGGACTGATTGAACTAATTCCTTATGTTACACTTCTACTCCATGATAGAGTGTCGCTGGGCACAACTAAAAATATGGTCAAGTTAATTATCTGGAGCTAAGTTCATTATAAACTGTTCAAGTTTCATGGTCATTAGTATCCCGAGACGGGGATTCAACCTCCATCAAACAACCATAGCAAGCTAGGAACACTTACAAGATATCCTTTACAAAAAAGGCAATGTTCCTACATGGCCTCCACTACTGGCCCCAGAAACTTTACTTAGTTGGCAAAGCCCCCTTCCTGGATTCTCATAGAGTTTATCTTATACCCACTAGAATGCGTGTATTTTATGAACTCATCTAATTTCCCTGCTATTCCTGTTCTTCAATATCAAATCAGCAAAATATCATGATATAGTAGAAGAGTTTGGTATTTTGTGGGATGTTGAAATCCCCATAGTCCCTGTAGGCTATGTCACAGAGCTGGAGCTTGAGATGCAGGATAGTAAGTGTTCTGTTATTTTTGTCAAGTGTATGTAAACTGCTTCTGGATTTTTCTATTTATTAGGATTAAGAAAATTGCATCTTCCATATCAGTAGATGCATGCCAAGTACCAGGATATTTGTTCATATACTTCAATGAAAAGACCACATCTGGAACAACTATGATTGAAACTGTTACTTCATTATAATTTCCCCACTGTTCTTTGCATCCCATCTGTCTTATATATGGCCTTGAATCAAATGGAGATATGATGGAAATTACTTTCTTTGCAATGTTCGAGTCATTGATAGTAGTGTGAATCTCTGATTTTTTCAAAATTGTGATATTTTATTTGGTCCTTCTGTCAAATATGAATTATTCCCTGTATCAGGTAATAAAAATTCTGACAGTTGCTGAGAATATCCATGCCAAATACACATTCTGGAAGGCACAATAGTCATAGTGTAATGTGGACTAAGGTCATATATCCATCTATCACCTGGTCCCCACAAGGCATTTCCCTTTCCCTAATGCATAGTAAACAATTGAGGTCTCTTTTATAAGAAGGAAGCTTTACAGTAAAGACTTGAGATCAGCACTCCTTTCATTCACTGGGCTCAGGGTCTACAAATTGGCGCTCATCTGTCAGAACACCTGTACCCTATTGTTATATTTAGTTGTTTTCTTGTCTTATTCTTTCTTTATTCCTTTACTAGACTCTAAGATCCTTGAGGACATGGTTTGTGTTCTATTCACATGTAAGTCCATCATAATAGCTGGCATATAGGTGCTCAGTTGACATGTTTTGGATGAATAAATAAATGAATGAGTGAATAAATGGACCAATGCAGACATTTACTTGTAGATCCAGATGTTGTTATGAAACGATTTTTAATCCTGAAGATTTTTATTCTTATCGACTTGAAAATTCCTCCCTCTGCTGGTTTTGCTTAGCTCAGAAGTCTTTGATGTGCAAAATCATATGGAACAAAGTTGACTTTTTAAGTAATGGAGAAAACGGATTAGAGAATTTTAGGGTGGTACAGGGCAAGAAAAAGGATCTGAGGGCATTAAAAGTACTGACAAGAGACTGGCTGAAGCAATAGACCGTGGAGGTCTAAACTAGTTAGTAAATGAATGCTGGAGGAGGTTGGTCATTTAGGCAATTGTAGATGTTATTAGATAGTCACATGATACATTTATTTGAGTTCAGAGCATTATCTAAAGGTAAAAAAAAAAATGATGATAGAAATGATCGTATTAATATCCAAATGTTTTATTTAGTTTCGGGATTACTTTTCAAGGCCTGTTTGTAATGTTTGCCACAGTTCCTGTAAAATAAGGATGAGATGAGTGATAACCAGTAGTTTTATGAATTTGCTCACCATTGAGAATTAGGAAGAAGAATAATTGTAGGGCCTTTCATGGAATAGGTTCTCAAGAGATAGTTCTGACCTGAAATGAGGTATTGTTACAGCAATTAAGGGTTGTGTTTTTCAATTACTGAAGGAGCCATAAAGATGGAATCACCATGTTTCTTTCTTTTCTTTTTTTACATCTTTTTCCCAGTAACTGCCTCTTTTGCCCAATAAAATAGTTGGTGAGTGAAATGAGAATAGAAGAACTATTGTTTCTTCTCAGCCCCTAATTAGTCATCTACCAAAACACTATTTAACGACCAAGGTAAAAGTACAGTTTCTGTAAAACTGCAGGAGGGAATCAGAAAATTGCAGTGTTTAGGAACATGAGCAATAAATACTGCTATTAGCTTTCCAAAAAACGTGTTATTTTATTCACCAGTGGATAGCTCAAAAAGAAAATATAAAAGTCATTAAAGGGTAACAAGTTCATCATTTTATCAATCTTTAATAATATAGAATATTATGAACTACAAATATTTCATAATAATTGAGTCCTACTTGTACATGTCATTTTGACATTTGTTAGATGATTGATGAGTATATGCTAGGAGCAGGAGGTGATGTTATTTGCTCTGTATATTCATGTGCCTGCCTGTTGGTGGTGAGAATGGGTGTGACAAAGACACAGTCTACTCAAGGAGTTTACTCTCTATCAGGGAGAATAGATGTAGGTGGTAGTACATAGATGTTCAGATCAAGCATACAAAATGATTTGGAAGAAAGGAATTTTAAGCAGTCACAGATTAAAAAAGAGAAAGGCAATATTTTATTATGTGGCTAAATTTAGAATAGAACTTAAAACATATAGTAATATATACTGAAAAGTTTTCATACACATCGTTTTAAAAACATTATTTTGAGTATGTCTCATCTAATTCCTAGATCAAAGGTATACAAATTAAAAATAATACCTGCTTTGTAAAATAATGGCTGTACACACACTTGAATGCCCAGTGTGCACTTATATGGGCCTATTGCAATGGTTTTTAAGTGGATTTTAGTACATTCATTTGACCATGTCTAGTACCCATACATTATTACGTTGTTTAATCTTACTTTCTATTACTACAAAGTCAGAATCTAAATTATTCTCATTTGATTGTTCTCAATGAATCATAGAAGAATTGTCAATCTTCCTCTTATTGTATAATTCTTTTGGTCGGTGGTGGAGAAAGCCAGTGTCTAGAAAGGCAGGCTGAGGTTCTTTGGGAAAATTACTAAAAACAGTATAAAGTTTGTTCAATTATCTGTAGATGGAATTAGAAGTTCAACTACACTTTGGCTTTACATACTTATAATTATTTGGACAAGTGTATAGATCCTTGTATAGCCAAATGGAAAATAACCATGTGCAAAGCATAGAATTAACCTTTGTGACAAGCACTCATGTTTGAGTAAGGTTTTTACATAAAAGAAGCAAATGACAAGAATCAGAATTATTTCAGAATTTCCCTCAAATTGCAAGAGAGTAAAATAAATTTTATTACTATTATGTTTACCTTCTTTCTTACTTGTTGTAGACCAGTAGCTGCTGACCTTTTTAACATGAGCAAAAGCAAGTCATTTTTTTCCCCAAGTTCTAATGTTCTTTTCACATTGGAGTTTGTTTCTGATGAGCTCTTTGTGCTAAGAGATGTGAGAGAGGGTATTTCTAGCCCTATTCTAATGCGCTGCTGAGAATCCCCAAAATCCAGAGTGAGGGGGGAGAAGGAGAAAGGCCAGGTGGCAGCATTTAATCTAGAAATACGAAAAGTTTCAGAGCCTACAAGTTTATGTGGACCTGCTGATAAAGGACTCTCCTTCAAAAGTGTTTTTGAAAACTGTTTCAAAAGTTCAAAGTGTAAGCTATTGTTTCGTAGTGTAAATGTTGGCTGCATTAAAGACATATGAGGGCTTCCCTGGTGGCGCAGTGGTTGAGAGTCTGCCTGCCGATGCAGGGGACACGGGTTCGTGCCCCGGTCCACGAAGATCCCACGTGCCGCGGAGCGGCTGGGCCCGTGAGCCATGGCCGCTGAGCCTGCGCGTCCGGAGCCTGTGCTCCGCAATGGGAGAGGCCACAACAGTGAGAGGCCCGCGTACCGCCAAAAAAAAAAAAAAAAAAAAAAAAGACATATGAAACATAAGACTAAAAATAAAACATGTTGAATTGAAATTCCAGAAAACGTGAAAAAAATTAAAACAAATTTTGGATTAGAAGAAGGAGGCTCACACACACGCACACACATACATCTTTCATCTACATGATTTCATAGCACCAGCAGAACATTGCCCCCTGAGCATAAAAGCAAGCCTGATCAGATTTTTCCATGATGACATCATCTCTTCCCCTTACACGCTTACATACTGCATTTAACTGCATGCAGGCACATGGGCAAGACAAGATTGTAAAAGGAGTATAACTGGGGAAGTGTTTTCATGATATTTGATAGCACTAATTGTGGTCACTGCTGTTTCGAAGCTCTGTGGGTATAGAATATTATGTCAAGAAAAGTCACTCTCACCACATGGAAAATAGAAAATTAATCATTTTAAAATGAGCTGTTACTAAATGCTTTGGAGAAATTCTGGTCATTTAAACAAATCAATAATGATTATGCATGCCATTTCTTAATGAAGAACATCCACAGATTTTATAACAAGAGCCTTTTTTAAGGGACTGAAAATCAGGGGAAAAGAGTTTCTTTTTAATTTAAACATGTCTAGGGATTGCTTGGTGATTTAAAATATAAGTGCTCACCATATTGATGTGTGTGTGGTCCAAGGTATGTGGTACTGGTATATTACAGGCTAATGGCATAATGTTTTTTAGATGAGGTAATTGAGTTTACAGTATATAGAGCTTTTCAACTGTATCTTAAGCTTTTAGGGGCTGACTACATGAATACCTTCTATTGTTTCACTTAGCAGTTTGAAAATGCATTACATATCATGCATGAAGCTGTCTAGTATGTATTTGATGTTTATTATTACTTTGCTAGTCATGTCTAATTTCACGCCAGTTTAGGCTGCTTGTCTAAAGAATGCCTTGCTAGCATCACTGCTCCAAATAAGAAATAATGTAGCAATTCATATGTACATTTACATATGTATAAATATACATGTATCAATTATATTATAAATTATTATAATTTATATTGTTATAATTATATTTATTTATTATGTTAATATTTAATAAGAGCAACAACACCACATTTTATTCTATTTGTCATACTTGCTATATTTAAGCATTGTTTAAAGATTGAAACATAAATGTCTGATCTTTTTTCTCAGACTAAATGAATACCATGTGATATGATAATAAAGCAACCATTTACTAAGTACTTACTCTAGGTCAGTAAGTAAGTTTTTTACATGGATTAAATCATCAGATAATTTAAAACTTAAGTCATGTCATGTCAACTCCTAGCTCAAAATTCTTCAATGGCACCTTGACTCACTTGCAGGAAAAGTCTGAAATCTTTCTAAGTCTATAAGCACTATGTGCTCTGTTCCCCAGCTATCCCCAGTCATATTTCCTATGACTTTCCCCTCACCCCACTTTGCTGCAGCCATACTAGCTTCTTTGCTGTTCTTTGAACCCAACAAGCAGGTTCCACCCACCACAGGGCCTTTGCACTTGCTTTTCTAGCTTCTTAGGGTAGTCGTTCCTCACATGCATGTATGACTTGTTCCTCACTCCCTTCACATCTCTGTTCAGATGTCATCCCTTGGCTGAGGCCATTCCTAACCACCCTATATAAAGTGTCATTTAAAGATGCTGTTCTAGATTTTTCAACAAATAGATATTTACTGAGTGATAACTGTGTTCAAGATGCTGATAACTAAAAAGAAGAAGATTAAAGCATTACTGTCACCTCTCAAAGGGCTTACAGTCTAGTTAAGAAAATAAAATATGAACATATAAAAATACAGATATCAATGGTAAGTGCTCAATAAATGATATATACCAATGGTTCTCAAACTTTTATCACCATAACATATATTACATTGATGACATTTTATAAATTATTCAATAAATATTTATTGGACACCTAAAATATGCAGGACAAGGTAACTCGTGGAGTAGCAGGGAAGGGAGAATAACTTTACGCTAATAATGAAGTCAACAGTGAATTACAGCTGTGTTATGACTAAGTATGGGAAAGTCTAAGTACATGAGTAAGTAAGAGGAAGTCCTAACTTAGTCTTGTAGAAAGATTTTTCTATAATTCTGAGGTAGGAATGGGCATTAGCCAGGTAGAGAGGGAACACTGAGTGTTTTAAATACAGAAAATAGCACCTATGAAAACCCTTAAATGTGGAGGTGCAGGATGACTTCGAGGAACTAAAGGAAAATGAGTGTCTGGATACTAGAATGTAATACTAGAGCATCAAGAGGTGAGACCAGCGCTAAGTTTTGTTGGATGTTGTCATCTATTTTTTTTTTTTTTTTTTTTTTTTTTTGGGTACGCGGGCCTCCCACTGCTGTGGCCTCTCCCATTGCGGAGCACAGGCTCCGGACGCTCAGGCTCAGCGGCCATGGCCCACGGGCCCAGCCACTCTGCGGCATGTGGGATCTTCCTGGACCAGGGCACGAACCCATGTCCCCTGCATCGGCAGGCAGACTCTCAACCACTGCGCCACCAGGGAAGCCCTGTTGTCATCTATTTTAAGAACAATATTATACCATTGAACAGGAACATGATCAAGTCTTTTGGAAAGATAACATTAGCAGTGTGGAGAATGGATTAGGAAAGGTGAAAATGGAACTGAGGACCCACTTAGGAAGCTATTGTCCAGGTCAGGTGAGAAATTATGACAATTTAGCCTAGGATGGTAGCAGTAGTACTAGAAACAAGTAAGTGGTTTTGGCATATACACTTGGCAGGCTTGGCAGGATTTGGTGATGAATTAGATAGAATGGTTAGGGAGATTGGCCCAGGATTTTGTACATGAAGAAATGGGTAGATGATCGTGCTTTATTTTACAGCTGAAAAGGCAGGGGAAGAGTCAGACTGAGGAAAGATCATGGGTTCCTACATATTGTGCAATATACCCCCATGGGTGCCCAAGGGTTATGGGTGCTGTGGGCTCCCTGTCACACCAATCCTTTCATTTCTGCTCAAGAAAAAATATAAGCAAATGAATAAGGGGCCAGGGGGGCTGCCTTAATTGCCATAAGTCCTTAAAAGGTTTTTAGTTTTAAACTGTTAGATCAATAGTTTTTTGTTTTTTTTTTAAATCACAAACATCTGGAGACTTAACTCTTAAGCAATTGAAACACATCATTGTACATGGACATCTACTGATATAGACAGTAGATTCTATAGGGGCTCAGAAAAAAAGTCAGTTTGTCGGAGTGCTTAGAGAAGTTTCCATGGAAGCACTAGAATTTGAATTGCCCAGACCTGGTGCAAATAGATGAACACGGAGAAAAAGCAAATACAATGTAAATTCGTGGTTAATGAACCAAATATTGAAGTTGGAAACATGTAAGGGTATTCTAGGGATGGTGAATAGACCAACTTGATTGATGTGAAGAGTATATGGGGAGAACTTTTTGTAGAGGGACAGATTAAGTTGATAGCTGCAAGCCTTAAGCATTTGAATCCTTGTTTGGTAGACAGTGAGCTGGAGACTGAAACCATTAAATTTAGAAAGATTAATATGATGATGATGTGCAGATTGTGTTAGAAAGATCTGAGGTTAAAGATAGGAAGAATACTTTGTGAAGTTTCTGCATTTGTTCATACATGAGATATTAAAGGATTTAAAGTAAGAGTGTCAATACTACGTTGAAAGGGGCAGGACATTTCAATACATATTTATTAGAAAATAACAGTGAGCTGGTTTGGTGACTTATTGGCCAAAGTAGGAAGAGGTGAGGAAAGAATAAAAGCTATACTATGCTTTTTGAAGTTTGAAAAACTACAATTATGAGGGGACAGAACTAAAAGAAGGAAGTTCTGTTTGTGGGAGAAATATAAGAACTTGATAGTTATCCCAGATGGCAAGGTATGAAAACGGAAATGAGGAATATTTTTGAGACTGCCAATGTGTTTCAGTGATCATTAAAATCCCCAACAGGTCATTGAAGCTGCAGGCTGAATTTTATATCATTTTTTTAAAACTTCTCTTTGTTTCAGTTTTCTAACAAACATATATTTATTCCTCATGAGCAAACAAAAGCTGGGTCTCACCCTGTAGCACAAGGGTCTCTTCTGAGCATCCTTAGTCATCAGGGAGCAGATGTGTAGGGGCAGGAAGCTACACTGTAATCACAGGGCAGGAAGCTACACTGTAATCACTGGGCAGGGGAGGGAGGGAAAGCCTTTATTTTGTGTAACTCAGACATTGGAGAAATGGCTGCCGCTATCACAAGCTATGCATTTTATTCAATGTTTCCAGTGAGATTCATGTCTTGCTTGGAAAATGGATGTGTGTCTGCTTGTCATGAAAACTTACCAGCAGAAATCCTTATTCCTTTGCTACAGATGTACCAAAAATTGTCAAGTCTTTTCAGTTTAGGAGTTTCTTTAAATGTATAGTATTTTAGAAAAAAATCAATAAACAGTTGATCTTGTGAGAAAACAAAACAAAACAGAAAACCTTACTACATGTGAGGCATTATTTCAGGAACTGTTCATATAAACTCATACATCCCTCACAGCAACCCTATGATGTAGACACTAGTATTATTTCACAGGTGAAGTTGATTCACGTGCCTGAAGTCACATAACTAGTAAATCAAGGTCCAGGATTCAAACACAGGCAGTCTAGCTCCAAAGTTTGTGCTTGTAACCACTCCATTCTGCTGCTCCTCTCTGGACATAATATATGCCTTAGCTACACTCAGACTTGTATTTATCCAACAAATATTCCGTAAATACTGTTCAGTAGGTGCTGGGGATAAAATGGTGAACAAAACCAGACACTGTTCCATTCCTCATGGAACTAAACCGTCCTGAGGGAGATAGTTGCTAATCAGTTAATCTCACACAGGAACATGGCAGCAGGAGCCCTTGAACATTGTGGATTTTAAGCAATTATAAAGAAGTGTTGAGGGGTGGTGTTTGGGGGTAAGTGATCTGTCATCTGGGATTGGGAGGTATTTGGGCAAACAGCTATGGGAAGGGCAGAGAGGACAGTTCTCTGTAAGGGCTGTGCAGTGGGAGGGAGCATCGGGAGAATGCAGGAGTGGGAACAGAAGCTCCTGTGGCTACAGAAGATAGGGAAGGACCATGGTGCTAGGTCGGTAGGTAGGAACCAGGCTAATACAACCTGTGGAAGCCATATTATAAGGAGCTTTGTCTTTATCCTAAAAGCACTGGGAAGCTAAATTTGCCTTTCGGAAAGTCCACTGTGATTAGAGTGTGGAGTACGAAGATGAATGCACAGCATGATGAACAAAATTAGAGGATGGATAAAAACAAATTGGAATTAAATCACCATATAAATATAAAGCATGTCTTTTGTTTTTTCCTATGTATTTGTGAGCTTATTATAGTAAGTACAGATGTGATGATGTATCTGTTTTTCAACTCTCATCAGGGTATTTCTTGTAAATAGACTGAAAGTAGACATGTATTTGAAAAAAAAGTAACAGTAATTGGAGATAAACTATGGTCTAGGATTGGTATTAGGCACTTTCCCAAACATTTAATTCTCATAAAAACTTACAAATGATGGACCTGAGGTTCCAAAAGGTTAAATAAATAGCCATTTTTTGTCACGGCCTTACTGCTGGTGATTTGCAGTTTCAAGGCTTAAGCCTTTTCTCTGAATTACTAAAAGTTTAACATCCCTGTGTTTCAAACTACTGAGCATCTATGGAGCTATCATTAGTCAATTGATGGGCATTTACAAGGTGCAGTCCCATGGAGTTACAAAAAAAAAAGTCTGCTCAAAAAGTGTTTAGAAATCAGTTAGCCACTAAAATAAATTGAGTTTCCTGGAATCCATCCATAAGGCAATCTTTGGACCTTTGAAAATGCTTTTCTTTATTGGATATTATACAGATGGGTACTAAAAGTAGCTTTAACTAAAATATTAGAATAAGTGACCCTGTGAACTCAAAATTTGCTGCCAGTAATCATAAGTTATTGCACCTTAGAATGTATAAAATGTTGTTGGAAAGGAAAATTTCAAGATACATTTTAAAAGAATTTTCCTGACTATTTCCTTAAGGTAATTTCTTGATCTGTAGAAAGGTCACAGAAAACTGACATACATTCTCAAAAACATTTTTTTAATTATCATCAACTATCATCATTTGTTTGAGTTCCTATAATTAATTACTAATTAACAATTACCATTAATTTTGTTAAGACTCTGAGGGACTGCCACACCTGGTATCCAACACTTGCTTCCTCTAAGAAATCTTTCATATTCACAGAATGTTTCTCTTCCTTCCATTCAAACCTCATTCTTTCAAGTCTGACTACTATAGCTGTGATTTAGAGGTGTTGCAATTAAAAAAGAAGTGACAGAAGAAAAAGAAGTCACTGGTTTTTACTTCTGTAGAATTATCTAAAAAATTTTTATTCCTTTACACCTTCTACAACAAATGACCTAGTTATTTTTCCAAAGTGTGCATGTAATTTAAACTACTTCTTAGTTTAAAATGTTATTTTTGTTTTTTATTATTCCCCATATGAACACTGAGATTGTAAACTGGCAACCACATAGAGCTGCCTATAGATCCAATTGTTCAAACTCAGGGGACTTTCACATTAAAATATCCAGATTTCCAAATTCTTCTGAGAAACTGGAAGATCCAGCAACACTGGAACTGCATTTCTTTATGGAAACATTGAGTTAGAACTAAATAAATATGGCTGCCCCTCCTGGACATGGCATGAGCTCTTTAGTTTTCCACAATTGCCACCATTTCTTATAGTCCCCTAGTGCTAGCCACTTTGTTCTGTTATTTAATCTGCCTGACTTCTTCTGGGCCTTTGAGTTTGTAACTCCTGGTTGACATTACAATATTAGTAATTCTTTTTATTTATTTATTTATTTATTTCTTGCGTTACGTGGGCCTCTCACTGTTGTGGCCTCTCCCGTTGCGGAGCACGGGCTCCAGACGCGCAGGCTCAGCGGCCATGGCTCACGGGCCCAGCCGCTCCGAGGCATGTGGGATCCTCCCGCACCGGGGCACGAACCCGTGTCCGCTGCATCGGCAGGCGGACTTCAAACCACTGCGCCACCAGGGAAGCCCATTGCCTGCATATTTGAAAGTACATTCTATATACCCTTTGGAAAAGGGAAGATATTAGTTCCTGCCAATTTCCATTTCTTCTTTTATATATCTCTTCTGTTTCATAGCTGAAATGTCTACTTGATGTAGTCAAGGGGAGTATTTTATCTCAAACTTTTGTGAAGAATGGATTATTTAAACTACTAGTAAAGTAAAAAAAATAAACTACTAACATTAAATTTTCAGTTCACTGCCTATGGAGAACTAAAGATGCCATTCTCTCCATTTTTTCTAGGTTTAATAGGTGAAAGAAAATACGTATTTCTTTATTGTAATGTTACCTGGCTAAAACCTTGGGAAATAAATCAAATGCTGAAATATATTAAATTCCAGGCAATGGTGAGCTTTCATGGAGCAGTTAGAAGTGTACGGATGTAAGAGACTGAATGATTCGATTTCAACTATGTGTGAGCTCAGTTTTTTCATCTTGGAAAATGGAGATACTATTATCTACCTAACTCATGGCATTATTTTTTGAGAATTAAAGAGGATAATCTATCTGAAAGTATATGTTTTGTGTGCCTAGAGTGCGGTAAGCACTCACAATGTTAATTCATTCCTTCCCCATCTACCATAAGATTCAGAAAACAAGAAGTCAGGACTGCTTATGTGTGAAGCACTGTATTTGACACTGTGGCAGTATAATGATAAATAATATCGTGGTTCTCTAGGTGTAGATTGTTTTAAGTAATATAAATAGAATTAGTCACTACTGCCCTTCTGAAGCTGTAACACCCACAACACCATAACTAGGACATACACATGCTGTACTCTGCAGCACATAAGTAAACTCTTTCTAAATGACCAACATAGTTATGCATCTCAGTAACTATATCCAGGGGAACTATTGGATTTGAGGGACTTGAAAGACATGGGGACACTATTAGTTAGAGACAAAGTAGTCAAGGGGTTAAGTATTGGACTCTCTAAACCCCCAAATAATGGCTTTACTTTCCCTGTTATGAATGCCCTAATATGATAGCCACAAGCCACATGTGGCTATTTAAGTGTAAACTGATTAAAAAGAAATAAAGTTTAAAAATTAGTCTCCAGTCACACTCACCACAGTTCAAATGCTCAATAGCCACATGCCACTAGTGGTTACTATAATGGGTAGCACAGATATGGAACATTTCTATTATCACAGAAAGTTCTATCGGAAAGCTATTTTAAAAGTGACGTTTAAGTTTAGGGCAAAGATAGAAATAAATTGTTTGCCAATCTTTTTCTGAATTCTTGTACCTGTAACAGAAGAAAAAATGAAATGTTTTCAAGAAAATATGAGAGAAGGAAATCATAGGCAATTCAATATATTTTTACTTGCATTGATGGCAGTGATGATAACTTTATTGAACACTTACTTCTACACTTGAATTATATTATTTAATTTGCACTCACACATAGTCGATGAGATGCATTTTTTTTTCTATGTGCGTTGAATAGAAGCTGAGAGTGAGGCACAGAAACATTAAGTAATCTGTCCAAAGTACCATAGCAAGAAGGTGACATAGCTGAGTTTGAACTCAGGTAATTGAATTCCAAACCCTAGCAGGTGATTAACCTAAGAGGTAATGGATTGAATTAAAAGATTTTAGAAGTAAATTAAAAATCTTTCTTTTTATTTCAACATAATTTGGTTGTTGCTTTGAGGGAATGGGGAGGACACTTTCAGATTTCAAACCATCCATTCTCTTGTATGTTCATCATTCAGTTCACAAGTATTAGTATAGAGGCTGAGAATATATAACTTAGGTTAATCCCGCTGAGAGATAAAAGGATAAACATTAGACTATCAATATTAGAAAAATTAACATGAAATCTAAAAAGAAATAATACGAATGAACTTGTTTGCAAGACAGAAATAGACCCACAGACATAGAAAACAAACCTGTGATTACCAGGGGGGAAGAGGGGAGAGGGATGAATTGGGAATTTGCGATTAGCATATACACACTGCTATACATAGAGCAGATAACCAACCTGCTGGATAGCATAGGGAGATATACTTAGCATTTTGTAATAACCTATAAGGGAAAAGAATCTGAAAAAGAATGTGTGTGTGTGTGTGTGTGTGTGTGTGTGTGTGATAACTGAATCACTTGAAACTAACAACATTGTAAATCAACTACATTTCATTTTTAAAAAAAGAAAGAAAAATTAACATGTATCCTACTTGTACATGATTCTAATGTTTTATTGGTAGTCATTTCTCCTTTTGCTAACACAAAATATTGAAACCTATACCATGGAGGCTGGAGGACGGTAGCATGACTTTTACTAGTGAGTAAGCAAGCCTAAATTTCTACCGGATCTCAGCTCAGCTTGGCAACTATTCTCAACTCATTCCATATTCAGTAACTTTCGAAAACTGTTCAAAGGTTTTATTATATTTTTCAGTTATACTTTTCTTAATTTATGGGAAGCATTTTATGTGTACTATAAATTTAGTGAATTTTGAAGGCCCTGGAAACATGTCCCTTGGAGATGTAAAATCTCTAAGGCAGAGTGTTTGCTCCTGCCCTCACGTTGATTATGATCTAGTGTGAGGGGTCAGATCTAACCATTCATTCGTGTATTCATCAATCAGGTTCTGAGGACATAATATATAGCAGCATTGTCGGGAAAAACTCATCTGAGTAAATAATTAGAGATGGTATTTAAATGCCGTAGGAGTTCTTTGGAGAGTTAAGCAGTAAAGGGAAAACTAATATGGAAGTTGAGCTATATGTGGAGGTTCTCTTTTGAATCCCTAGTTCTTTACATCTGAAGTATTCCTCTCCTTATCTGTGGTCAATTTTTTAGCTATTCAAGTAGACACTGTCATAATTACTCAAGACAGCTCTCTATTCTAAACCTCTTCTTCAAGATTTTTGTGGCAAGGTGAAAGCTGATTTTATTCAGTACATCAATTTGCTTTTATTTTATTTACTGATACTAAAGAAGAGATTCAGAGCTGTCATTTTTCCTAGGATTTTCATGAGAACCTAGAGAAATTAATAATTTTTTAAAAATAACAGAACTTGGAGAGATATACAGTAATTGCTAAGGTTTTTAGAACTTTATGAATATTTTTGTGTAAAATATGTCAAAAAATATTTATAAGTTCCAAAGGTATTGAGTACTGATATTATCGAATCATGTATTCTTTAATTCAAGTGAAATATGACATCTGCTCTAAGACTCTTATGTATAAATGGCACAGCAACCTTGGGAAGACTGTTGACCCTTTGATTTTTGGTTGGTATGCAGCCAGGAATAATATTGGATTCTACAAGCTATGAGCTATGTCCCTTGGTGGATTAAGTGTCAAATCAATCTAGCTTCTCTGGTGCAATCTGGATATTGTATTCCTTTTTGCCATGAAACCCATGCACCTCATGTCCTTTGGCATGCCCTTATATATGTCAAGTATTTTATAGTTCCTAGGTTATAGTTCCTGTGTGCAAGTGTGCAAACTCATTCATCAGTTTGAAGTGGTTTCAGAAGGTTTTTTTTCCCCACCCAGGGATAGAGGTGGTAGATTTTAAAATGGCTTAGTGTTTGACTCTGTTTATGTTCTTTTCCTATTTGCATCATAAAGAAGCTTTACAGTCACCTCTTGAAGACTTTTTTTCAGCAGATCTTTTTGTTATGTTTTGGCTGACATGATTTACCTTATTTGATTATTTAATTGGAAAATATTGATAAAATGTAAAAGTCACTCAAAATCCTAATACATATTTTGGAATTATGTAAATTAAGATATAAATGATTCTCTATGCATCAATCACCTTCCTCAAAGGTAATTACTATCAATCTGATGGATGTCCTCCTTGAATTCTTCCTAAATGAATGTTATATAAATAAATACAATATTCATATTTATAATACAACATATTTATATGCAATTTAACTTTATATATGACCATCTATACTGTGTGTGTATGTACATATACATGCACCAGTATGTATGTGCATACACACACATCATAAAATGAAATTGTAGTGTACATATGTGTTTGCAAATTATTGGTTTCTGCTTAAGAGTATATACTGCACATTTTTATGGTCCAACACATATATATTTATCTTATTCTTTTTAAATTATTGCACGGAGTTCCACTGTATTTGTATACTTTATATTATTCAACCAGCCCTTTCTTGACACATTCTATGTCTATTTTTTTCCTATTCAGTGTTGCAACAAATATACCTGTCCATATGTTTTGAAGTAATAATACTATTATATTGCAAGATATATTTTTAGGAGTAAATTGCTAGATTTAGGGATATATGATTTTTAAGTTTAATAAATATTGACTAATTGATGTTCATGAATATTTTATAAAGGGGACATTAAACTATGCTATTTCTTATTGTTTTTTACAATTCATATAGGAAAGCATTTCTTTGAAAACCACTACTTAACCAAATTGGTTAAGGGGTATTGTTATATGTATATATAAATATATGTGTATTCATGCAAAAATTTTTTTATGTCTAAGCCTAAAACAAATTCAGTCAGCAACAAAGAGATGGATCTTTGCTATTGGACAGACACAGTCTTTGAGTGATGTAGTAACTGAATATTTTAGTTATGTAGCCATAAAATCCCTGGACAGAAAAAGCCCTAGTAATAGTTTGATGATAGTAGGCTTCACCAGTACACCAAGACCACTATTTCATTTTTTGATAACCATCTTTGTAAATGACCTCAACAATCCACAACATTTTGTTTGTATTTTCTTGTTCACAGAGAATAGAGGAAATAACCTATCTGTGAATTGAAATCACAAAATGCTTCTCCCTTGATCTTTTTGCTCTCAGAGGCAAAGCTCTGTTTAGCCCAGATCATCCAAACACTTGGCTCAATCTTTCACATCACATAGAATCACATTCTGTGACTTCATGGAATGCCGTGAAAACTGGTTATATTCTATTAAAGGAAAAAACCTCACACAACTCTTTATAACATTTGGTATGGTAAGGGAGATTTCCAGGGCTAAAATTTTATGAGGCTGATAATAGAAAAGTCTATCCGGGTTCACACACTCCCTTTTCTTAAGCATTTTCTTATCCTGGAAGAGAAATGATGCAGAATGTAAACATGTTTCAAGGTCAGATAGCAGAAATCCAACCAGAATTATTTTTATATTACATAAGAGAGCAATAATCTATGGTTTAAAAGGAAATAGTCTGGAAGAATGATGGTAAAATGTTATTGTTAAAAGATAAAAAATTTTAATATTTCCTTTTCTTATATTGGTGATAGAGAATTATGGATGTTAGACAATTCTGCTGCTTTCTTTTGACTTTATAATTCTATTGTAATTTTTATTGTGTGTGCGTATGTATACACATAAAAATGCAGGTGTGTGTGTTACATTTTATCTATATTCATATACTGCATTTGTGTTTCATTCTTCTTTCACAAGTGAGAAATTCATTTATACATACTTTATGAGAAATACTGACAAAATACTTAGATGAAAGAGAAGGCCAAAAAAAAAAAATAGTAGAAGAGAAAGAAAAGAGGCAATCTGAGCCAGGGAAGGGATTTATGTATGTTTACTTCTAGATACTAAAAAGGTAAGTATATGTTTACAGGCACAGATTTTCCTAGTCTCTTAATTAAGAACTGTTTCATTTGAGTTTCATGTCCTTTCCTATAGTTCTTTACAAACCTATTTATTGACATAAGATTGTACCAAAGCGTTTTGTTGAAATCATAAATGTACACTTAACGTGTCACTGTGATGACTGCCAGATATTCCACCAGAGTGAGATTTCTTTGTTTTTCAGAAGCTGCCCTTAAAGAAGATTCCATGCAAGGCCAGTGCACCCTCAGGATCCTTTTTTGCCAGAGACAATACAGCAAACTTCTTATCCTGGTGCCGAGATTTAGGGGTAGATGAAACATGTCTGTTTGAATCGGAAGGTTTGGGTATGTACATTTCCTTCAGAATTTTAGCTGATATAATATTAAAATTATTGTTTGTCTGTATAACTCTCAAGCCTAACTTTTTTTGTGTGATGTCATTTCATGCTTTGTTAACTTTAAAAAAAATTGTAGTTTGTTGTAAACTTGCAGTTTTTTTGTAAACTTGAGTCTTTGAAGGTAGAAAAATTCACCCTCTTAATCTTGGTCACCTTGTGCATAAAATAACAGGAACGTTAAGTAGCAGAATCCTTTCCTGGTTAAAAATAAGTACATACAATGCAAAATTGGGGGATATTTGGAAAATGTAGGGTTAAGTTTTACCACCAGGCTCTTACCTGGACTAGAAGGGTAGCTATATATGTTCCAGCCCTCCATCAAGAGCATTTTCGTCTTTTCACCTCTACAAAAGTATGAAAACACCATCTCTCATAAGTTCTATCTTTCTTGAAACTGATTTTTTTAGTTAGTTAAGCTTATTTTTAGTTAATGAAACTTATTTTTTAGCTAGTTAAAAATTAGGCAAACAAGCAAGAGGTTAGGATCATTGGAGACGATGGAACAAGAGACAGATACGTTAGTGCCTAGGCCTACCCAGATAATTGTGGGGTTTTTGTTTTGTTTTATGATTGAATTTTGGCAAGTCCACTTCCATACCATAGTTTTGTATTTCCTTGGGAGAAAACATACGTTGGATCATTCAGTGTTTTGACATTACTTGATACCCTTAAATGTTCAAACCTTCGATATAAGATCTACCCCAGTAGAACTCTACTATGGAAAGTATTGGAATTAAAGTCCAATTCTAGTAAAGTGGAACTAAGTGAAGAAAGGAGACATTTAGGGGGGAAAAATGCTTTGGTTCTTTTACCTGAGGCTTTAAAAAATCAATTCACAAAATCACGTAATACAAATATTAACATCACAGTAAGCTGAGCATCCTTCAGAGAGAACAAGTATACAAACTGCCTTCTGAACAATGAGAATACACTTTGCCCTGAGACCTCACAAAACAGCATTCCC
Organism: Pseudorca crassidens; assembly: GCF_039906515.1. NCBI lineage: Eukaryota > Metazoa > Chordata > Mammalia > Artiodactyla > Delphinidae > Pseudorca > Pseudorca crassidens. The sequence goes on along the minus strand of NC_090304.1, from coordinate 33,982,347 downwards.
CTGCTGAACCTAGGAAATTGATGGTAGAGCAGCTAAAGTCTTACTCATTTTATGTGGTTAAGGAAACTTGTATTTGTACTAAGAGGAGTTGATGTGATATGGAAATACTGTCATCAAATTTCTGAGAAGTCTCCCAACAGAGAAGAGAATAACATGAACTTAGACTAGGAGAACATTTTGTACCTGAAAGAAAAATTTAACCAGAAAAATTGCACAGAAGCATACTGTATACAACAGTGTGCTCTATGAATGCTCATTGTATATGTGAGCTTTGAGTGTTCTTACCATTTCCTCACGTCAAAGTAAAAAGAAGTTGGTGGAGGATATGTATGGATATAATTCTTTTTCAGTGCAGTGGTAATTTTACAAATAGATTTTAACTTTCATGTTTATAGGTTTATGCACGTGGATGAGTTGTGAAAAAAACCCTTGAAAGATCTAGTAAATGTCTGAGTGTGTGTCTACACACACACACACACACATTTTTATATATATAAATTTTAAAAACTCAAATCTTAGTCACAAGAAGCACACTCTTTATGTGTGGACAAATAACATCATGATTTAAAATTCTGGAGTGCCCCTGCATTGCTGAAGAACTGCCACATGGGGAAACTGCTTTATTTTTTGTTAATTTGTTTACTACACAGGTTTCCATTAAAAAAAGCATTTTTTCAGTGACTACTGTAGGCCAAGTGGATTACTAGGAGCTCTGAATGTAAATATGGTCTTGTCTCAATTTTCTTACTATTCATGAGTTCTTTTGTTAATTGAACTAACCAAACTTTCAGTTGGACTCCAAGAAGCTTGGATGGCTTTTTAAAACCCCATTCAAGTAATAAATAATACATTTTATTTTGAAACAATAAAGCATAAAGCAGCTCATGTAACAATGGTCCTGGTATATAAATACATACTCTGTAGCATATAAAATTATGTCATGAAGAATTTTTAGATGGTCGAGTTCTTCACCCTGTTTGAAAAAAGCTGACTTTATAAACAAGAAATTTTTATATAAAAATTAAATACATGATAATTTATATGTCAGAGTAGTTTGTTAAAATATCTTTGATTCTGGTTACCTTCTACAGTATAACTTCCCTTATACCTTGCAATTAAAATGTATTTATATAGCCAAGAAGGTTTAATAAGACCAAATTTTCAAGGCTATAAATTTTTAAAATAATTTTGAATCCTCTCAGTACCAAACCAAATCAAATAGTTAGGCTTTCTAGTTTGCTACTCAATGAAAAGATAAATTTGAAATTTCTGCTGCTCAGAATAGGGCATGAGGTGATGTACAATAGGCCCTGTGGAGATGGAAGAAGGGAGCCAATACTATAGCATTGACTTCAGGATTATTCAGAGAAAGGAAACAGCTGTACCCATAGATGTTAATGATAATCAGGAGGAAGCCCAATGAGAAATTCCATTTCCCCAGGTGGAACCCATTCTCCTTGGATTTTTCTTATTATTCGCTTGTGAGTGAGGAAGTGATTGAGCCGCTGCACTTGCAGAATTGACTTTCTTGCAACAATAATACTGTGTACTCTGCTTGATGTCTTTTCACACTTCACTTTTGAAAGGGAATTTAGGGCAAGGGTGTTTTCTTTTTTCCCTACCTCAAGATTTCATTTCAGTAGCACACAAGATGAAGAGCATCCTTTGTGTCCTAGTGTTTTGAACACCAAATAAAAGGACAAGATGCCCTGATGAAGGGGAAAAATCTGTTTGAATGAATGATAAAGTAGATCATTGTACTGAATGTGTATCAAGAGGCTTCTGTCTTTAGCTCTTCAAAGGTCTTCGCCTGCATAAAGCATTCTTATCTTTGTGGCAACTGATACGTTACCCTCTGTTGCAGTGCTTTTTTTGTACGATTATTTGCGGGAGGATCTTAATTCATGACTCACTCTATCTGTTCTCTTTCCACAACAGCTAATGACAAGAAATCTCAGTGGGTGGGGAAGGGATGCCAGGGATGAACTAGGGAGTATAGACAGCATCTTATTCCATATGCTTCTCTCGTGCTTGTCGTTTTGATTCTGGGCAGATAACTTTCTATGCCACATGACGCGATCACATACACGGTGTAACCTTCCATTTACCTTCTAAGACATTCTTGAGAGAGAATTTTTCCTCTGTCAAACGTCAGTTCTTGGATTATAAGTTTACTAATATCTCAGAATAGTGTTTCAGAAGTGAGACAATAGAACAATGGATAAATATCATGAACAGCTTATTCATAAAAAACTTATAAAAGCCCAAAACAGAGATAAAAATGTTTGACACCTTAGTAATAAGGCAAATGCAAATAAAAACTATGAAAAATTAGTGAGGATTAACAATTTTATATTTAGTGCTGAGTATAGAGGAAAGTGGGATCTTCTATACGTTGCTGAAAAAAAACTGGAAGTTGGCATGCCTTCTTTGGAGGGCAGTTTGACATTATGTAAGGTCAGTGCTCATATCTTTTTATCAAGTTGTTCTACTTCTAAAAGTTTATTTGAAGGAAATAAGTACAGATAAGCAATAGAATGTCCATTGAAACATTTTTTATAAGAGTAAAAAAGGGGATGAAATGAATCTATTTGGTGGTAGCTTAAACTGTAGTCATTCATAGATACCAAGCAAAAATAATATTCATAATATTTTTGAGACTAAGAATATGTGAAAATTATGATATAATATGAACATGAGGTCTCAGCATTTACATTAGTAAATATCAAAAAAAAATACTATATTCAGAATCTGAAAGTAAGATAAATAGTAATTGGGTTGTAAGTAATATCATTTTCTTCTTCAGTTCTCTATTAACATACTTTAGACCGTAAACAGGTGCGGCATGTAATCTGAAACATGAACAATTTTATTTATATTAAGATAATTTGAACCAAGTTGAGTAGAGATTTATTGACATCAGTATATTATACATCAGTATATTTTATATATCAATGTATTATAAGGGCTGTTTTATATTAGGACCAAATATCTATGACTTTTTCTCAATTTAAAAAAATTTTAAGTTATGAGCCCTAAAATTGATGCTCCTATATGATTTTTTTCTAGGATATTTTAAGTAGAAACTATTTCCTTAAATTAGTGATACTCTTGCATGGAGGATTTATTATTTGTAATTTACTTTAGCCCACTGATTTAGAAATTGTTAAGTTAGCTTAATTTTTTCCTCAGAGCTTTGTTTATTTTGCTTTACTTATGTACATTCTGGTGAGCTGGAAGTTGGAAAAAGATAAAAGGATGGGGGAGGGAATATTTGAAAAATGCACATTTTTTTGCTTGCTGTAATTGTGTCAATATTATTATGTTATTGGATGATTATAGGATTTGGAGGCCAGTGACTATTCTTCATCTATTTCTCTGAGAAAGAATCTACTCAGCAAGAAAAGGGTTTGCTATCTGCTGTGCTAGCATGCAAATGTGTGTGATTTGTTTTTTATTTTTTGTATTTGTATTTGCTGTGTGGCACTGTCTTCTTTTGATGCATGACTCTGAAGAGTAGTTTTATACGATTCTTTGTTCTATTGAACACTGGTCAAGCACTGACCTACCTACAGTATTGGTCTGATGTTGCACAAAAGTGAAAAGGATTGTGTGTGGATTTTTAAACATTAACATTTTCTGTTTTATACATATTGCATCAGAAAAAGAATCTATGCCTGCCTTCCAGTGTTTGATAAATCATCCCTTGGTGTTGTTGTTGTCTGTATTGAGGACTATAAGAGTATTTCTGTAGAAAAAAAGTTATATTACTTTTATTAATATTAATGTAGAATAACAACTTCAGGATACCAAATTAGCTCTGGATCATTTATATTCACATTATTTCTTCCCCAGGAACAATTTATTTTAGACTTTGGATTTTTTGACACCTGTTCTTATAAAGTACTTTATTAGCATCTTGGGGTTTTTTTGTTTTTTTTTTTTGCAGTACGTGGGCCTCTCACCGTTGTGGCCTCTCCCGCCGCAGAGCACGGGCTCCGGACGCGCAGGCCCAGCGGCCATGGCTCACGCCTTGAGAGAACAAAATGTCTCCCAGTATCAAGGATTTGATGGAGTCAGGGTTGAATTAGGAAAGGGGACAGCCTTTTAGCTTTCCCAGAATCAAATTTTCACTGTGCGATATTAAATAACAATAGTTATATGCTCAATAAGGGTAGCCTAGCAGTGCACATGTGCTATCATATCTACTTTCCCAACAACCACCATTTTATAATGAAAATACTTGGTTAGGACCAAGAGAATTAAATAACTTGCCCAATATTAACAACTTCTCAGTGACCCAGCTAGGATTTGAATTCAGCTTCATTAACCTTCAAAGATCATATCCCTGTGTTACAGAAAGTTATGCTTCGTATGAGTTAATTTTAGAAGTTCATATGATGATTTCAAGTAAAAGGAAAAGTAAAATATAAATAAAAACCAAATTAGAAGAGACTCTTGACTCCTATTGCTGCTCTGAGTGATAGTGACTTAATCCATTAATTTCACATAAGGTCTGGGTGCTAGAGACAGAAAGGGCACTCCTTGCTCTGGGACATTTTTTGACTTAGTGGCAAAGGCAATTAACTATATTTTATTCTATACATCTTCCATCACTGATGAGATTATGCGAATTATATGGCTGCTGTATCCTGTTTTAAATGCAAACAGTGATTCTGAGAAATTTGGATACACACACACTCAGCATTCTTGAGTTTGTGAGGTTTATTCTTGTTTGCCTTTTCTTCTCTTTAGCTTCCCTCAGATCAGTTTTAAGGCACCTAAATTTCTTTGCTATTCCTAATTGCTCCCTACCTTTAAACTCAAGGATTTCTGCATGTGACTTTCTGGGAGTGACATGATGTAGACAGCCATCCCTTTACTTTCTTGGGAGGCATCTTTTGTACCTTATAGATCCTGGTAGGTGATAAATGCCCATAATACCCATTAAGGGCTAATCCAATTCACAAATTATTTTTTCCTCCATTCATCATCATCTTCATCATCATAATCATCATCATCATCATCACCGTTATCTTAAACATTTCTAGAACATGTTCCATATATCAAATCACATTTTAATATTTTAACCAAAATAGGTATAGAATTATAATTGACGTTTATTGTAATAATCATAACATTGATTAATATAATGATTCTCAAACTTTCATGTGCATATTCATCACCTGGAAACCTTGCTTAAATGTAAATTTTGCTCAATACATCTGGGGTGGGACCCAATAATTTGCATTTTTATCAGGCTCCCAGCTGATACCAATGCCACTGGTCTGTGGACCATCACTTAAGTAGCAAAGGAGTAAAACCAGTTCTTCTGACATCTAGTTTAATGTCTTCTACTATGTCACTCTTTCTGAGTATGAGAATCTGTTCTCTGCTCTGGGGAGGTGGGAAGCTATTAAATTTATGATATTTTCACAATTTAATATTCAGTCAAAAATAAAAGTTTTGCAAATATTTTCTTAAATATAAATCTAAAATATAGTTTCCTTTAAAACCAAAATGAATACTATTGCCTCTAATGTATATAAACCAAATAGATAATGAAATTTTCTTATTTTCATTTTTTGTCCATCTGTTGAAACAATATATATAGGAAAACTATACATTCATGGTCTAATGCATTTTATCCTTGCAGATTCTGTGACATTAAAACTCTACCCCTTGCCTTAGCAGAAGGTCTCATTTTCTATTCCTGGAGCTAGCAGCATTCCATTTGACATTTGATGCCCATGAGATTTTAACAGAATCTAGGTTATAAGATTGCCACATATTTTGAACAGGGATCTATGTTGCTTTTCCCAGAGGTGTTCTGCCTTATACTTTTCTTCGAAACAGTTTTGATTATTTAAAAAGAAGCCTCCAATGATAAGACCTTTTGCATAATAATCACCAGTGACTAGACAGCTTTTTGTTTTAAAGATAATTTGTTCAGAGGAAAGAAAGCCATAGTGATCCCCCCTTCTAACCATAACTCAAAGCAAAAGACCATATTAATATTGTAATGATAGAGTGAAAAAATGTTTCCTACCATAAACCTCAATTTAAGTATAAATTTCATTATATTTTTGAAAAGACAAGTCAGTAAAATGTCTTTAAAATGAGTAGTGCATACAACTCAACATAAAGGCTTTAGTTCAAATGCAATATACTAAAAATTGTCTTTCTAATCATCCTGACAAAAACATGCATTCATATATACAATATATAATCAACTTAGGTAACTTATTGAAAATGGGTTCATCTAAATTATTTTATTCCCAGAGATGCAGAAAAATTGACAGTAAGATGTTTAGTGTTTTATAAAATGACATGTTCTAATGTAATTGTTACTTAAGTTTTATGCTTAGCACAAACCCATAATAATGATAGGCTCTCTCCTTTATATCTGTCTATATATGCCGGCCAAATTGACCTACTTAACCTTAAATTTGATTAAATTTAGAATTAACTATTTCTGATATAATATAAATGACAAAATATTCAAAATACACTCATTATAATAACCGCTTTAAATTATACACATCTATCCATAGTAGTTTTTTTAATTCTGAAGTTTCTTCCACTGCTTAGTATGGTGGCTTACATATGACAGGTGCACAGACAAAAAAATGCTTATAGGAAAAAAAAAGAGTGTATTAATATTAACTAAGCTAAATGAAGATAATCTTTAAGCAAATAATTTACAACAAAAATAATAATAAAGAAAGAAAAGTAACCTTGGGAATTCTTTTCTGTGTGCCAAACATTGGCTAGGAATAACACGAATAGTATTGTGTTAAATCCACACAAAAATATTGCAAGATACACACCATTATTTTCCCTCAGAAAACTGAGATTTTATAATCTCCCAAAATAACAAACTAGTAAATGTTAGAGCTCACACTCAGACCCAGATCTTTGTGGCTCAAATCTCATGGTCACTATTCTCTTTCCATCTGTTAACTTTAGCTTAGAACTTTCTTGAGTGCAAAAACCAAACACAGTCACATCTTTGGTATAATGTAGATACTACTTAAAGACACTTGAATTTAATTTTATAGAATAAGGTAAGAGTGTTTGCTTTTACAATTAAATAAACTTTGACATAATTTAAATTCTTGCCTTTTCTAAATATGCTAGGTAAGATTTTAGCCTTTATTCAGTTTATTGTCACAACCATTATCATCACGACATAATTGTCATCATCCTTGATAATTTGAGACATGGTGTTTACTGAGTAATTGTTCTGTTCTTGTCATTGTGCTGTTATGCCTCTCTGCAGATTTAACTCATTCATTGCTTACAAGTCATCAAACATGATATTTTGGGCCATTATGGATCAGGCATGATATGCCCAATATTCAAAATGCCATTAACAAGTGAGACAATATTATAGGTGTGTTTTGAAGCAACAAAGCAATTGCTTTATTAAAGATAACGCTTCCAAGAAAACTGGGAAGTAAAACATCATCTTTCTATTATCATTTTCCTAAGGAATGATGCTGAGTGAGATGTTTATTTGTCTTAAATTTTATAAGCTGGTTCTGTTAAGGATATAAAAAGGAGAATCATGCAGTTACTTTTCGGTTTGCCAAATTGATTTTCTAATGAGTCCATGGTAGATTCAATATTTTAGTGTTGGCATGCAAAGGCTGTTTTAAATTGATAGCTGAATACACAATAGCAATGCATCCTACATATCACATTGTCTTTCTTACATTACCCACATTACTGTTTTTCTTCAGAATGAATTTTATTTTCCATTGAATGTATCTATTGGTATTTACTTCCAATTCTTACATACTCCCAAATTAAATACAATATGTTGATTAAAGAATCATGATAGTTGAGTCAGGTGTTGCTTTTTAGAGTTGGTGTTGACTGCATATTGGCACAGTTTGGTCAGTTCACTAATAATTTTCATATTTTAACACTGTTTCCATCACAAAATGCATGAGATTGTATCCAAGTCTCCTTGAGCTTTAGCTACTTGCTTCACACAGCTTTCACTGAAGATGAGGGTATTAGCAGGGCCTTAAACATCTTCTTCACTTCAGCTTTCATGTATTCCTTTTTCCTGTTTGTTATTTTGTACCATGGACAGGATAAAAAAAGTCCAAATCAGAAGAAACTGATTATCTAGACAAGAAGATTGATTTTCATTTGTTTGCTTTTGTTTTATGATTTTTGTTATTGTTCTCTGTTTGAATTTGGTGCCTATGTGATATTACAGTCCATACATTTCATTGCACTGAAGTCGATTTAATATATCAAAAGTTGTATCATTTAGCCAGAGTCAGCTAATGGTGCACTTGAAATTGGAGGTAGTAAATATCTTTGCTTTAAGGCCCTTTAGTTAAAAGTAATTTTAGACTTCCCCAACCTGGATTTTATGACAATTCACTAAGCATTAGCTGAAACTCAAATGTATATTACCAAGAATGGAAAGATTCTGTAATTCAGATTTCCCGTAATCAATTCTATTTTAATGAACATTGCTGATGATATTAGAACTTATTTTAAAAGCTTTAAAGATGACATTTTATAGCAAGATAATAAATTTTTGTTTGTTTAAAGCCAAGTGAAATCATATACTTTTATAATCTAAGTAAATGTATTTTTCTATTCACCACACACTCCCAACAAATTCCATTCTGGCGTCAGTGGCAAATATTGCCATCGCCATAACCTGTGGAGAGAAGGAATTAGATATTTAAGTGGGGGGAATAGAATAAAGCTGGGAAATTAAATTACTATAAAATTCTATGTTTAAGAATTGAAGCAATATTGCTATTTTTCTTAATGTTTATCAATAAGCTAGTATTTTCTTTTATCAGGATATTGTGTCTATGTAAAGACCATTCTCAATTCAATCTTTTCCCCCCAATATCTGTTGTTAGGTGCTGTATATAATAACATTTTAAAAATTCTCTAATCTTAGTTTAAAAAGAAAAAAGTATAAGCAGTACATACTCCTCTGGTAGGCTCGACAAATGCAAGTATGATTTGTCAACATTACTGAATGTGTCCAGAGCAATTGATAAAGCAGCTTTATTAAGTAATCATATTATATTAGAAAAGAAATATCAATGCAAGGAACCATCTTCTAATTTGCTCATTTTATGGGCAAAACTGGCTGATGGTATATATTTGTACATATTTACAAAATTCAGTCCGTTGAAAGTGTTTCTTTCTAAAGTATCATTTAATCAAATTTCATTAGGAGAAGACATCAAGTTTCAGAGGGCTCACTTGACATTATTGTTTGGAGGATAACAAAGGACCGTGATGTGTAATTTTTAATCCTTATTCATTGCATTATTTCTGCTAAAATCACTGGTGAAGATAGAGTTAGGATTTTTAAAAGACCAGACTTTGCTTCATAGTCTTATATTTGCTGTCTGTTTTTAAGTAATCCATCAACTATTTATATCATAATTATAGCTACATGTGTTTCCAATATTGACTTACAAATATTAACTAATTGAAGAAAATATTTTCAGGGTGGGATTCCTGAGACTCATGGCTTTTAGGGAGGAAGTTGGGCAAAGAGTTTTGAAAACTGCTTTAGGACTTTAGTAAAGCTAACTGTACTGTGGGATAGGATGGTTTCTATGAATATCAGAATGAAGACTAGCTCATTTATTGGGACCATGAGCGATGAGGGAGTCCATCCTGCTCCCCATTGAGCTGCTTTACTGTCCTTTCTATTGTAAAGGTGTCCACCTTTGTCTTGTCTTTCAGTCCTCCACAAGCAACCCAGAGAAGTGTGTCTCTGTTTGCTGGAGCTTGGCCGGATTGCAGCCAGGTAGGTCATACTACTGCCGCTACTTAAGACTTGACCATCTCAGCATCCAAGCAGCTGAGAAGCTTGCTGCCTTTTCATCGCTGATGTTTAACCTAGGTGTTGAGAAGCAACTCCTTCAAATATGATCAGTATAAACATCTTGAGAGCAATTGTTCAAACTAAAAAAGTGGACCACCAATATTCTTAACATCGTGGCCTTATCGTCAAAGTCACTGTGTTTAGGCATTTTCTAAATATCCTTTAATTGAATACATTTTCCTTGCAACTCTTTCTTGGGAGGCTGGGGAGGATCTTGTACATGAAATTGTATGTGACAATTATGCTTTCCTTAGTGGAAAGTCTATTCCCATTACTCTCTCTCTTTCTCAGCTCCTTCACCCCTCTCTTCCTGTTTACTCTTCAATAATTTTCAGCCTCTTCTTTTGTTCCTTTTTCCTCATTTTCCCCATTTAACATCTCATCCCTCAACTCTTTTGGTTTCTACTCCTGAGTGGATGGATAGTTTTAAAATTATTCTCCATAATTTGATTGGAAAAAGATAGAATATTATCCTTCATATGTAGAGATATCTTTGGAATCTTTTTTTTCTAGAAAAGAAAAACAAGAAGTAATTGTAGAAATCATAACTGTAGCTAAATAAGCAGGAGAAGGGACTTTATTAGCTCAGCTGACTTGATTTGGTTTCATGTCTTCTCCTTATTACATTGCAAATCCTCAAACAAGGCTTCTGACAGTTTTATAAAGCCCAAAGAATTATAAGTGAAGATATAAATGTTTCAATAGATCTTGGTGCAAAATAAAACTTCAGAAGTAATTAGAATTCATTTCTCATCCAGATCTGATTATACTTCTAGCATTGAGATCAGATGAACCAATAAGACAAAGTAAGAGTTTGCTCTGGTTGTTAATTCTCAAAGGGAGAGCTATAAAGAAAAGAAAAGACAAGGTGAGCACATCAGCAAATTACAGCAATGGGTAGAAAACTTGTTGCCAATGAATAGCCCTTTTTTTGAGCCAGTGGAAAATTCACTGTAATCAGAAGTAACCCCAAGTTCTTTAAAACATCATAGTCAACATAATCTTAACAAATTGTTCATCAGGTATGGATTTTACTTTATCATAATAATTGGATGAGAGAGATTGTTTTAATTTTTAAAATTTTGAATTAAATAAGAATGAGGCTCCACTCAATAAGGAGTGAAAAAAATCAATTTGAGACATTTAGGGATGTCCCTACTTTCTCCCACACCTTTCCCAGCTATTTTGTGTGACAGCCTCTGGAGAGGGTCCCCTTGTCTTCTGACCACTCAGGTCTCTACTACTCAGGGATAGTTCATAGTATCTGACTGTTTCTTAGGACCCCCTTCCCCTTCAATGCTGTCACTTTCTTGGGTTCTGAGAGGGAGCGAGACAAAGGTACCTATTGCTTTTAGGACTCCGCTAAGCCACTCCTCTACCATGCTTAAGCCTTCTGACCTGCAGGACAAACAGCTATGAGTCAAAGGACTCAGCCTTGAGTCCTTGGGCTCAGCAGATATCCCCTAAGAAAGGTGATATTAAAAATACAGGAGGGAGGAATACACACAAAGTAAAATCTCAGTAAATGAGCTGCTGCCCCTGAAATGCTAGAGTAAAAGAAAGATTGTCTAGAGTTCCTGGGTAATAGGAGATTAGGCAGAAAACTTTTTGTTCACTTGGTTATTTTAATTATATCATTAGAATATTCTGAAATGCCAGATTCTATTTTGGTGCTTTGATAACCTAAATATGTGGATCAAACAGGCATCATGATTCTGAAAGTTGTGATAGAGGTAAAAAGGAGTGGCGCTATCTGCAGAATTAGCTGGGAGTTGTCATTTCCTCTTGCTTGGTGTACATTATTTACCTATTTTCTGGATTTATTTTATTATCTGAACACTGTTAGGAATCTTGCTGAACTAAACATTTTAACTATGACAAGTCATCAAAGAAGAAGGCATGCTATCCAATGACAAAATTCCCTTAGGAATCACCTTTCCTCCTGCTACTGAGTCTGTCATGAATTGCCCCTTGCCATCGTATATAAAACAAATTAATATCTTGGTTAATGAAAGGGAATCATAATGGCCTGGTCAGTTTGAAGGTGAAGCATTATATGAAGTGCTTTGTGTGTGTTTTTCCCCAAATATTTTAAAACTGAGATTCTGGGTTGCTCCTTTTTTTTGGGGGGGTACGCGGGCCTCTCACTGTTGTGGCCTCTCCCGTTGCGGAGCACAGGCTCCGGACGCGCAGGCTCAGCGGCCATGGCTCATGGGCCCAGCCGCTCCGCGGCATGTGGGATCTTCGCGGACCGGGGCACGAACCCGTGTCCCCTGCGTCGGCAGGCGGACTCTCAACCACTGCACCACCAGGGAAGCCTGATTTTTTTTTTTTAAGCCACTTTATTGAGATACGGTTGACATACAAAAAACGCTGTACATATTTAATGCAAACCACTTGATGAATTTGGATATAAGTATACATTTATGAAACCATCACCACAATCTATGCCATAAATATATCTATCACCTCCAAAAGTTTCCGCTGCCTTCTTTATTATCATCATCATTATTATTATTATTATTATTATTATTAATAAGAATGGGTGACTACATTTCTGACCTCACTTTATGACCATGTGATAAAAGCAGAGATTATTCACATTACAAAAGAAAATTACTAATTTCACAACGCAGTGATCTAAGGATTAAGACAATACATTACAATATTCAATTTGTAAATTTTGCCTTTTATCTTCTTCACCTACTTAAGTGATGTGAAGTATTGCACACTTACCATGAAAAAGAAAAAAATATGCTAACAGATTATTCAGGGCATCACTTTTGTGTGCAGCATAAGGTTAAACAGCTGAATGCCAAATGGATAGATTGAACATTTAAGTGTAAATGTCTATTTAAGTTTCTCTCTGTACACATTTGAAGATTTTATCAAAATTTTAATGGAAGTTCAATTGTGCTTTAAAAACACTAACCCAATAAACCCAAACATCACTACCTTAGCCCTGTGTTGAAGCATAATCGTTGAAGGAAAAAAGGGAAATTCATCATTCCATCTTATTTTACTCCTAATTTTTTCTTTAGATGTATTAAACCTTTATCTAGATCATTGTATGTGTGCTTCCTCCTCCCTGTACTCCTCTATGGAGTTGAATTAAGACAGAGTTATTGAATTATTGAATTAAGACAGCATTAGACAAAACCAGAAGTGGTATTTGGAGAGCTCTCAAGAATCACATTAATTTGTACACACAACAGATGAAGTTTGACCATAACAAAATCCTAATACAACCTTGCAAGTTCTGTGTTTTTTCCACTGATAGATGATGTTTCTTTACACTTGATTCTAAACATTTATTTCTCAAATTTACATAGATGTCATCTTAAAAGCATCAACGTCACTTTAGAAATGATTCACTAAATATTTCTAATTCCCTGCTGTATTCTTTTGCCTGGGAACACTCCGTGGAGCTCCTTTGAGAGCTGTGGGGTGGGAGAATGAGACCACTTATTTTTGTTCTCATGGGTGAAACTTGCTTTTATTTTCAACTAAACAGAGCTGTCATCACTGGAGAGTGAAATCCCTCTGTTAATATTTCAGAAACCATGTCAGTTTCTGTGTGTAAAATATGCATGTTTGTCTTCTGCGAAATAAAACATTCAGCAAAAACAGGTCAATAAAAAGATCTTTTTAATGAGGGTGCTTTGATATTCATTGTTTAAAAAAGGTTACTATGAATTCAACCTTTTTTAAGACTGCAGAATTAAGATTAACTTTATGATAAAACTAAAAAAACCTTTTGATATTTTGGGTTGGGGCTGTGATGAATAGTCAACATCAGAGGGAAGCTTTTTATATTTTTATTTTTGAGTGTTTTCTTCATTTTCAACAAAATTTATGACCATTCAAAAGAAATATACTTTGTGAATATTTTTGTTAGTCTCCTATTTTAATCCATGCCTTAATGAAATGTTACTTAAAAGAAAATATTCTTATACAAGGCTTATTAATTAACTCATCCTATTTAAAGAGCTTGACTCTGACTGCTAAGAATAAAATTTGTTTTCATATGAGTGAAATTTCCATCCAAATTTAAATCTATCTTTAAATAACTTTAAAACAGAATAAAAAATGGGGCAAAAACCATCTTGTAAGAATCTATAAACTATCTGTTGTGTGCCTTAAGAAGGGGGAGTTTCTAAACTTTATCCCTCCAACTCTAGTAAAATAGGCTCCAGATGTCTTTTCTTTGAAAATTATAGTCTAGTAAATAGTTTGAGTAAATTTTCTAGTTCAGGGCTTAGTTTAGGGGCTCAATTATTTCATCTAGACCAATCTCAAAAGCTGTATCCTGTGCCAGAAAAATGAAAAGTCCATTTCTAAGATCTCATCATAAAGTTATTAACCATAAGACCATTTCCCTAGCACTATGCATTTTTGAAATGAGACCAAAAATTTATAATATGATATTGCCCTTTCAGTAACCCCCCTATTTTCACATCACTGGGGTATACAGATGCAAAGATTTGGTTTTAGTGGATTCAGCCTTCTTGCTGTCTTTAGTTTACCCTTATTCAGTTTGAAAGCAACAGTTAACCCTTCTCCCGCAAAGCTTTGAAATCTTGTAGTTGGACAAGAATAGAAAACACTATAAATTTTTGAAAACCTTATAAACAAAATCAAAATGTAGAGTGGTATACAGTTAATCATGGAAACCAGAATGAAGCAGCCTTTTGGAGAGCAGAAAAAAGACCTACTGGTGACTAAGCTGGCTTCAGGTGCAGGCCCCCAACCCAAGGGGAATTTCGTGATTTACACACTGTTGACACCTCCAGACAGACAGGAAGCCAGTGAATCATATTGAAGTGTGTATTTCAGGACTGGCTGACTGTACCTTAAGCAGCTTGAAGTATTCAAAAGCCAATATAAGCAGAAATTTGGGGCTTAGTGTTGATTTTCTATGCAGTGGCATAGCTAATTTTCAGCATTCGCAGATAAAGAAAAATCTCCAGGGCAAAGTTTTCCATGTATGACTTTGTTACCAACTTCATTCAAATTTTGTTTTGTATTCAACATGGAGTGGAGCTTGTTGTTACTTTAATAACATATTTCTTATTATTTCACTTTGTTAAAAAAAAAAAAAAGAAAAAGAAAAAATTGTGCAACCCAACCAGCCTGCTCCTGAAAGATGGCATGAATCCACCTACAATTACAAATGAAATCATATTTTCCAATTGACCCAATTTATACTTTCAAATATGTTTTCATTTATGATTGACTTTTAATTGGCTGTGAATTCTAGCATGTTAAATTCCTCTAGCTTCACTGCCCAGTTTATGTTATTATCTTGAGAACATTAAATGTAGCAAAATGTTATACCTTGTTGGAACTAAGAATTCACATAAGTCTAGAGGGATTAAAAAGGGTTGCCTGTTGAAGTTCATCCAGCGAGTTAGCAGCAAAAATGAATTTATAACTTGTTCTGCTATGCTCCAGCACCAACATATTCCTGCCATCCTACAATTCTAGGAAAATTAATTTAAAGAAAGCCTATGGTGAGTTTTTTTGTAAAGGATACCAACAATAGTAATAATATAACAATAGTAATAACACTACATCTTAATTTTGAGGCTGTTACATAATTTCATTGGGTGGTATATTTTAAAAAGTTAAAACTTTGGCAAAAGGACCTCAATGCTGCAGTTTCCTGGTTGTACAAGCTTTGATACATCAGTTGTCAACAGCCGTCTCAGAGATGGTGCCATGTGTCAGACACTGTACTGGGAGTGTAATGGATACTGTTTTAATTCCTTCTAACTGTATTAAAACACAGGAATTAGAACTTGCATTTTACAGTGAACTAAAACTGAGGCTCAGAAATAATGTACGTCAAGATGCCCAAAAGTTCCAGACACATGGAAGACGTTCAGTAACAGTTGCTCTTTTAACTTTCTTCTTCCTCCCTCCTCCCCTCCCTCCCTCTCTCTCTCTCCTGCTACATCAGACCTCTAGGACAGGCCACTTTCATCTGTGTTTTCCTGAGAGAAAACAGACTCTTAGAGGTTAAGTGATTTGCTAAATTTAAAGAGTAGGTTAATGGCATAGTTAGCTCAAGTCTGCCTCAGGGAAGAATGATACCCAAATCTTCAAGTGAATATTACTGGTACTTGTCAACAGTAATGAGATGCTGGGTTGAGTTAAGTGTAATTAATGAGTGCTAGAAAGTTAAAAATGTATTTTAGTTTTGAATAGGGTTTAAAGTTTTCTAGAAGAACATTCTTGGGGGGTAAAACACTTATTTACATTTAATGTCGATATGTTTTATTAAAGTGATATGCATTTAAAGGTCCAAAACAATGAAATCTAATTCATCTTTGGAGCCTGAACTCATTGTTATATGAGAATATGGAAATTTTTTGCATTCAAACAAAGTAGCTATTAAGTATCTATTGTGTGCCATGATCTACACTGGCTGCTAGGTATGCTGTGAATCAGACAGTCTCTACTGTTATAGAATCTGCGGTCTATTGCATGTTTCTACAAATGTCCTGTTAACTGGCCAATCTGTATAAAAGGTTTGAAATGTGATAAATAGTGCCTAAAGTCTTTTAGCTAATGATTTATGTAACTAAAACTTACTCTGTTCACTAGAGGCAGTTAGCAAAACAGCAATTATTATTTGAGTTGTGCCAGCTTACACTGTTTTGTACTGAATTCTGATATAAGTTTTCCAGCTCTCAAAGGCCACCTGACGTGTGTGATGATGTCAGTTAAAATAACAAGCCCTTAGAACAGGATGACGGTAACCTAAGCTTTTACATTTAATGATGTTTTAATATACTATTCACTCACTCTAAGGTATTAGACATATTGCCAACATATTTATTCTCTCTATATAGGTTATTTACTTTGTAGGTAGTCCACAGCCTATTTTGAAAAAATTTCCAAGTGACTTTTTCTTCTTCTTTCTAACACGTGATCACCTGATTAAAATGTCAGAGAAAACCTGAAGTAAGAAAACCTAGATCTGCATCTTTATTCTGTTCCTAGCTCGTTCTATATTTCCTCTGGATCTGTTTTATTTATTCTGTAAAAATGAAAGGGTATAACTACATGAACCCAAAGATCCTTCCCAATTCTCAAATTCTGGAATTATCTTTGGCCTCCTTCACTTAGGTACAATTGATATGCATCTAGGAAACCAAACCAAATTTAAACTTAGCCTAAGAAAAATATGGGAGATTAGAATGCTGTTAACAACTACATCTCTGTGTTTGAACTGCTGTGGCATTTACAATTTACAACACATAATTTTTAACATATTGTTATTCTAAATTATTTTTTGTTTCTTTATTCATTTTCTTCCTCAGTAATACTGTACATGCTTTCATTATGTTGGTCTTAAAAGCATAACCAATGTACTGTATTACCCATTCTACCTTGATCTGGGTCCATAAAGATATACACGTAAGAGTGAATTTCTTCTCTGTTAATTCATTTAAGGACATTTATTTGGGGAAATTGCTGTTTTCAACTTGACTCTGACTCTCTGATTTTATTTCCATTTTTAACAAGCTTATATTCAAAATAGGAGTTCAATTATAGCACTAATATCATTAAAGCTAGTAAATCTGAAAGCTGAAGACTAAATTAATATGGTAATTCATGTTATTGACTCATTAATATATGGAGTATTTTAATTTATTTTTAGTATGTTATGCATCTATTCATTTATATGTTCATATATAGATATAAGCATATATGTGTATGTATATGTAACTATAAATATATATGTATGTATGTATGGGGGTGTGCATGTTTTTCCCTGCTTAAAAGGGTGCCAATTTAAGAACATACTATTTCAATGCCAGAGAAAAGTTAATGTTGTTTTGAAAAGTTAGCAGTTTGGTCCTATGGTATAATTGGATGCAACATACGGCTAAGTGTATCATTATTACAACTTATGCATGTGTATTGATCTGGTGTCTTTTAAAAAGGTATGGTGTGGAGCCTCCTGGTTTGATAAAGTTGGAAAAAGAAATTGAACAAGAAGAAACACTCTCTGCCCCTTCTCCTTCACCTTCGCCTTCATCAAAGTCTTCTGGAAAAAAGAGTACGGGAAACTTACTGGATGATGCAGTAAGTAAAATTGGTCAAGTTTCTTATCAACACTTGGTCTCTTTTGAACTTCAAAACTTATTCTGTACAATCTTCGATCAGTCTAACCTTTACCTATTCCAATGTTATTGAAATTTATTTTAAAATCCTATGAGGGGTCTTCCCTGGTGGCGCAGTGATTGAGAGTCCACCTGCCGATGCAGGGGACACAGGTTCGTGCCCCGGTCCGGGAAGATCCCACATGCCGCAGAGCGGCTGGGCCCGTGAGCCATGGCCGCTGAGCCTGCGCGTCCGGAGCCTGTGCTCCGCAATGGGAGAGGCCACAACAGTGAGAGGCCGGCGTACTGCAAAAAAAAAAAAAAAAAAAAAAAAAAAATCCTATGAGGAAGTTTATAGTCCTGCAGTTCATTTTGAGATTCAAAACTGAGCCACTTATTTAAAATAAAGCGTCACTTAATTCTGCTGAGTAGTATCTAAAATTTTAGGATAATAAGTCATCCTCCCGAAAATTGTCTTTGAAAACACTTAAGCCTTGATACTATTGGTTCCTGTTTCCTTATTCACTGATAAGAAGCCTGAGGCATGGGACTTGAGGATCTTTAAAGAAGGAAAAGCAAAATACCATGGAGAAGATAACTGCCCTTTATTGACTGCCTGCTATGGGCCGGGTTCTGCCAGTATTCTTCAAGTGCTCTTGTTATCTTTAGGGCAGGTTTCTTATTGAGGAACCTGAGACTTGAAGTTGAAATACCTGCTGAGAGGAAGAGAGGAGCTTAGATTCCAACCTAATTTTGTCTAACTCTCTGAGGTCACCAACCCTCAGAGTTCTTGAGACACCATCTTTGGCAGATTAGGAAATATTTTCATTATACCCTCATAATTACAGAAAACAGATTCTGGGTGTAACAGTAAACAGGATGAAATAAAATTCTCTGGCTACTTCTGTTGTGTCTTAAGTAGTGTGTCATGTGTGTGCATTTACTTCCCAGCACATATGTTTTGAGCGTAAATGTCAAAAACCTATGGGTTTTATAAAAAATGGAAACCTCGGGGATGTCAGACTGAAGTATGTCTCACATACACAAGGAGAGTTCTTAGAAACTAGCACCAACCATAATGCCAGTTATAAGGAATAGGCAGGATTGAAAAGGACAGCTAGCCTGTAGCTGAGAGTTTCCTTCCCAAGGGTCTGAGCTGAAAAGAGCAGGGGAAATGGCTGTTTGGTGCTGTAGGATGCAGAAAGAAAGATTCCCCCATCTTTTCTTTCTTCCATGTGACACTATAACCTATATTGCAGATTTAAATGAGCAGAAATATAACAATTTGTCTGACCGATTGAGAATTCCTATTTCTGCCAAGGGTAGCACACATAAACTTAGCCCATCAAGGTATCTTATCCAATGCCAGGTTAATTTAGTTTTCCTTTGTTCAATCCACTCAGAAATGAAAGGATAGGCAGGGCATTTTAATAATATACCTAA
Organism: Pseudorca crassidens; assembly: GCF_039906515.1. Taxonomy (NCBI): domain Eukaryota; kingdom Metazoa; phylum Chordata; class Mammalia; order Artiodactyla; family Delphinidae; genus Pseudorca; species Pseudorca crassidens. Next base: position 33,962,904 of record NC_090304.1, on the reverse strand, counting down.
AAGGACTTTAAAATCACAGGAATGTTTTTAATGATCAGCCACATGTCTTGAATCCTGCTGTTTCATTTTTATTTTGTAAGGTAATTGAATAACATTGTACTAATAGTAGATAATGGCACATTACTTATATATTGATGAGAACAATTTTTTTTTTAATTTTATTTATTTTATTATTTTTGGCTGCGTTGGGCCTTGGTTGCTGCATACGGGCGGCATGTGGGATCTTCCTGGACCAGGACTCGAACCCTGTCCCCTGCATTGGCAGGCAGACCCTCAACCACTGCACCACCAGGGAAGCCCAACAATTTTTTCTTCTCTCTCAGTTATACTTTTTTGATTAGACTTACTTTAGAGTAAGATCTTCCTTTTAGTCTTTCTCTCATAAAAGTGTTTTTCTGGGGTTACTATGCTTGATCTTAGGCCTTTTCCTCTCAGCTCTTACCTCTATTCACTTCCTTTAATGCATTAGAGTCAGAGGTCTGACCCTTAACCTCCTAATGAATGAATTACTGAATCAAATGAATTTCTTAGTCCTCAAATTATGAGACCACTTTCTGGTGTTTGACACTGTTGAGCACTCTGTTCTTGAAATTCTTCTCCATGAACTTTATTGCTACCAGAATGATCAACCTAAACGCAACTCAGAATTGATTAAAATTGTATAAGGGCTCTATAATATCCAGGGTAAAGCCCAGCCTCAGGTATGTGTCACATAAGCCCTCCATGTTCTGGCCCATTTTGTCTTTCCCAGACTTTTTTGCCCTATGGATTCATTCTTGCATTCTGATGTATCTGTTGTAAACCTATACTCTAATCCCAAACTCCCAAGGAATTTTTATACCCTGTGTTTTTCCTCACTTGGCTTTCTCACACTGCTCATCTTTGAAATCTACTTTTAGACACCTTTTCATCTTCTAAAATTCAGGTTGTGTGGCCTTCTATAGAAAGCTTTTCTTGGCATCTCTCATCCCAGGTAAAATTGACAAATTTGTCCTTGGTACCTCAAGTTCTTTTATATATTTAATGAAGTGTTTACCTTATTGGGCATAAATACCTATTCTTCTCTAGGTATGGTCCTTGCTCTCAAAGACAAGGACCATATTTTATTCAGCTAGATCTAGTACCATGCTTATTGGATAAATTATTAATGTGGGTAATCAAAGTTTAAAAAAGACTCTCCCTTTTTCTATTTATCTGGAATGGCCATGTGCTCTGGAAATATGTGCACTTCTCAGCTCTGCTGTAGCTTTGCAGAGTGAGGAGATGTCGCCCCTTGAAACCATTTCCATGAGCCTGGGAAAAGTAGTTAGAATGGTTCCCTTTCTTCACCAGCTTGTCTCACATGTGGCCATCCCTCATCCTTGAGAAGGGGAGAAGAAGGACAGGAGGGAGAAGGTGGTGAAACAACTATGAAAGGGATTTTGGAAAAGTTTTACCTATACTCCAGTTCAGAAGAGGTAGATGAGATAGGGACTCTCTTCAAAATGGCAAGACTGTCGCTCTGTGGTTGTTCTTCCCTACTCCAAGTTCTGTTCTCTTAGCTGGAAACAATGAAGGGGGTTTCAGAGAAGCTTTAAAGTTTGTCAGGGTTTGGGAACATAACCATCTGTGTAGTGAAGGGGTTTTCATTGAATGTAGGAAATGTTCTAAGCATATATTTCTGTACTGTTGCCAGCTAGAATACTATGTTCACAGTCTTCAAACTAGCATTTCTCATGCTAGTTTGAATGTTTAATCAAACACTCACACCACCAGATGACCCGTGGAAAAAGAATTCCATGCTTAGGTTAGTTTGAGAAATACAGCTGACTGTAGTCCCTACCTAGAGTTTGGCAACGCATTCTGGCATATCAAAGGCACTAGTGCGTTCCGTAATAAGATCTTGTTTAACCTGGAATTTTCCATGCTTATTTGGCCACAGAAGCCTCTTACAGTCTTCTTCATTCTACATTGGGGAAATTGCATTGAAATATTTGCATTCTGTTTAAGTGATAGTTTTTCATTGAGTGTTTTATTTCAGGGACAGTGGAACAGAGAGAAAAAACATATGAACCTCACTAATGGCTTAAATCAGAGCTTCATATGTCAGATATAAAAAGGAAATAGTTCCTATGGCAACTGCTTCACTGCCTATGAGGCATATATAGCCATTGGGGAGTTGAAGTTCATATACTCCAACATGTTCTTTAGAATAGGGATATAAAATATTGCTTGCAAAGTTCCTGTGTTTAGTTAATACTATTGGCTATTTCTACTCTGGCAAAGTTATTATTTACATCAAAAAAAAAAGAGAAAAGAAAAGAAGGAGAATAAAGAAGGGGAGTAAAAAAAAAAAAAAAAATGGAGAAAAGAGTAAAGAAAAAGAAAGAGACGCAGACCTGTGCTAAGATGTCATATTCCAGTGAACCGTTTCAATGACTGCCAGCTTTGAAACTTTCAGTGTGTCCTCACATTTCTTTGTTTGCTACTTAGGAGAATTGTGGAAAATTGAAAAACAAAATAGGTGACCTTTTATGTGGATAATACATCCCAACTTCTTTAATCAAGCCAGACATCGTAAGAGAAACACAGTGGAGTCCATTCGGATTAATTTATTCCCCTGATGTCCTGATAGAGTGATTTGACTGTGATTAAATGATGGGGTCAGGTTTAGTGCCCTCGTGTTGAGCCTGTTCCCACACAATGAGTTGAATACAGTTCTAAGAAGCCATTCTTACTTTCTTCCTCTTCTCCATCAACTTCCTCAGTCTGGGGATGAGAGATAGTATAATTCTGAGTAATCAGGCTCCTCTTGAAATCCCATTTCAACAAAAGCTGGCTGGGTTCCTGGCCAAAACCAGAACACCTGCCAGACTGACTTACCCCAAGGTAATGTAAGAAGCAAGATGTCATCAGTCACTGTTTACTTAACTCCCCACAGCCTGGCCTTGTCTCTTCCATTTCTGCTTCCAGCTCTCACACAGCCACACAAAAGCCCTTGATCTTAAAAAGCAAGTATATTTTCAAAGCTTAGGAAGGCATTAGAGAAGGACAGGCCACTTGAGAAAGTGTTTCTTGTATTTTATTTCATTTGGTACCAATAGTTTCTGTATTTTGTCTAAAAACACTTCAAGATGGAAATACTTTCCATCCATACTTGTGATTGTCATTTCTTAGCAGAGGAACCACTTGAACACCAATTTACTGTCTGCTCAGTTACTACATCGCGGTAAAACTGTGCCAGGCATGACTCTCCTAAAGTCTGGGCCATGTGCTTTTATGTTGCTGAGTGTTGGATTTGTTTTCAGGGTGGCCAAAGTCCTTCTCCCTCCCTCCCTCCCTCCCTCCCTCCCTCCTTTCCTTCTTTTCTCATGGAATTATTGTGGTGCTAAGGAAAACTGTACTGTTTCTAGCAACAGTATGCAATAAACACAATTTATATATATGTGTATATATATATATATATACACACACATATTTATATTTTTTTAGCACTTTTTTTTTTTTAACATCTTTATTGGAGTATAATTGCTTTACAATGGTATGTTAGTTTCTGCTGTATAACAAAGTGAATCAGCTATACATATACATATATCCCCATATCTCCTCACATTTATATTTTTAAAACATGTCTATAAATACATATTGAAGGAGATACACATAGAGGAACACTTACAACACTTAAGACAGCACACATTCATTGGTCCTGTGACCTCACCCCCACCCCAGAATGTGGGTCTGCATTATAGAAGGGAATCCCTAGGGGTAGGATTCTATTAATACTGAGGGAGTGGGTGGATATATCTGTGGCCCAAGTATCATATAGTATGAGAAATTCAGAACTCAAAGACATGGGCCTAATCGCTCACATAACGATGTTAGTTCCCTCACTGTTTGAGTGAAAGCCATCTCTAAGATTCTTTGAATCCAGGCTTAATCTGTCACACTGATTTCCTCCTGCGTCCTTTTTAGGTCCCTGTGCTTATTTATCCATTTATTATTTATTTATTTATCCAAACTTATCTCAATATAAGTTTTGCTTCAGGATTCCCCCACTCTTTCTAGCTTTCCCCTCTAGTGTCTTATGCTTCCATACTTTCTGGAACCTTGCTTATTCTAGGGAAACCGAGATGCTTAAGTCCTTTACTCCAACAGGAAAGTGAGTTCCTGCGTGACTCTTCCCACAGTTTTTCTTAGTGGAAGACTGATTGAAGTCAGACCTTGAATTATTTGATGAAATGATTGAATTGCTTTGATGACAAAACTCTAGGAATCATATCTTTGTGGAAGCAAGAATTTGGGTGAGGGGTGTCCAAGCCAATCCCTTCAGAATTTAAATTTGTTCAGCCTAGCTTCTCAAATGTAGGCTGTACATTATTTAGATCTGTCTTCTCTGGAAACTTTGACTCAAAACACAACCTATTATTCTTTTGGGTTTTTGGTTGGTTGGTTAGTTGAAGAGAGGACAGTTATGAGACACAGCATGGCAGGTTCCCAACCAAGGAAAACATAAATAAATAAACCTTATTCCTAAAATCAAGCACTATACATTGTCTTTAATAGTCACAACTGTCTATAAGCATTATGCACTTATCATTTAGTGTATGTGTTTTGTAAAGAGTACAGAGATAGATAAAATAGGGAAAATCTGATATTCAGACATGGATTCTATAAAATACATACAAATTGTAAGATGCTGCTACAGAAATAGGTTTTGGCAGGTGGGAATTACTGAGGAGTGAATTGCTGGATTAGTCTGGATGAATTAGAGATGACTTCTTAAAGAAAGTCTCAGGATTCAAAATAAGGTTAAATAGTCTCATTTTTAAATAATAATACTTTTAAAATTCTCATTTATTTTGAAAATGAGTAAAATTAATATTAAAGTTATGACGAGGAAACATATAGACTACGTCTATATGTTTCCTCATCATAATAGACTATGTTAACGTGCCTTGTATTCTAGTTCTCAATATATTTATCTTGACAATCCAATGTACACGATCTTTTTAATCCTCTAAACGTGAGAACCCAGCTCGTCATCCCTACACTGCCAGTTGATTTGCTTGTGATTATCCTCCAGCATCATTATCATTGTCATCATCCAGCTTATGCCTTAGTGCAGCTATTGACCTTCACAAAGTGCCTTCAGGGCCTGACCTTTACATAGTTAAGATTTAATGTGATATGTCTATGCTCACATCGTGTCCATAGTCTGATATAGAACAAATTTAAAAGCATTAATGGTTCAGGGGCCTTTGAACCCATGGAACAAATTAATCTAAAGGCAACCTGATTAAGGAGAATGAACTTGCCTGCTCTTCTATTTCAGGTGAAACGGATTTCTGAAGATCCTCCTTGCAAATGCCCGAGCAAGTTCTGTGTGGAGAGGCTCTCACAAGGCAGATACCGAGTGGGAGAGAAGATCCTCTTCATTAGGGTAAAGTTTTACTTTTCACTTGACAGCTTGTCCTTTCAGAGCATATACAGGACTTAAGTTGCAGGTTACGGGGAAAATATGACCAGTAACTCAGCAGGAACTTCCCTTATGGTGCTTACGATTGGATTTGAAGACATGAGGTATGAAAATTTTTATTATCATACATAATTATCACTGAGAGCTAAATAAATAGAACTTTATCTTTTTGTATGTATACACAAACGTATACCCCAAACAGGTCATAGAAATCAAATAGAATGAGGAAAAGAAGAGAAAACAAATTCCTTTTTTGTCTATGCATTTAGTTTCAAAGGAAGAAAATCCACCTCAATGGGTAATAAAAACAGTATTCTGCCCTGGTTTTCCATATCTCAAGTTTGGGAAATGATTAACCTATAGGTCCTGATAACTTTCAAATTATTGGAACACATGACTTTTCAAAAAGTTTGGGTTGTAAACCAGAGTGAGGACAGTCAAAACTCGTTACAACGGCATGGTTAAATGATGACTGCCATTTTTTTACTGGTTTTCTGGGTTAGAATAAAGAAACATGGGCCTGTGCCAATGAATGATTTGGTGGCCTCTATCCATTTTACAATCATCCTAATGAAAAATCTGACTAGATGTCATGAACAATTCTTGACTGTAATTATTGGCTCAATAAGGTAGCATTTCAGGCTGTGATCTGTTTTGTTAATAATCAAGAGAAGTTAATCTCTCAAATTACATTTGCTGCTTTTCCTGAGACCAAGAATTCTTCTTTTCAAAAATAAGAAAGTGAAAAATAAAGCACTGATATACTCCTAGAAATCTGCAATTAATAAGTATGAGTCCTTCTAGCTTATTTTTAGTCATTTCCTAAAGAATAGAGGTTATGATTCTGAGAAGCTATATTGTCTTGTCATTTGAATAAGTTAAAATATTTTCCTTTTTATTTTATTTTGTAGAGCTGAATAATTTGGATGTGTACATCTAATACATCAAATGAACATTCTTAACATACTCAAATCAGTGATGACCCAGTAGAAATTTTTTCCAGTGTAAAGTTTTCTTCTTAATGACCACTTTTGACTGAAAGTTATTTGTACGACAATTTTTTAAGGCTCTACAAGATGTAATTTAAAGAAAAGTTGAATTATAATTAGCCTTCAAAAATAATGTCAATCATTTTGTATTTTAATCTAACATTAGGTCAGTGTTTATTGATCTAACAAAAATGTTCAGGTAATAATTGCTATTTTGCTTTGGAAAGGCAATGAAAGGGATATAATGATATGTTATTATTAGGGGCTTGAGAACCAGTTTAGGAGATTGGCCTCCCTAGAGTAGACAATTGGCCCAGTCATCACTTATTGTTTTTTGTTACAAGGATAACATGTTTATTTTAGCCAACCAGCCTGCTTTTGCTTTGACACATTAGTAAATGGTGATTTAGTAGTACCTCCACAGATGTGTTTAAATTTTACTAAGTTGGCCTTTCTCAACTGAAGCTCAGCCTTCTTGAGACTATTAAGTCCTGAAGCTTAGAATCAAAACATAGGGTTTTATTTATTTAACCAATTATTCTTTTTTATAATGAAAGTGTTGACAAAACACATGATTAATAAATTAGATGTTTTTCCCTCTAATGTAACCTAATATCTTTAGGCAAAAATATATATATTACATACATTTATTTGTATCTGGTCTTCCATATTTAGTCAACTCTCAAAGAATTTGATGTCTGTATTTGTGAATAACATAAGTGTATCATATTTAACATTTAAAATATTTTTTGATGTTCCATTTTTCTTTTCAGTAAATAGTTTCCTTTTGGTGAAACCTATGCATGTATTGTTTGTAAAGGAATTGAGACTCACTTTACTGAAGAAAATTTCATCAAATTCCTTAGTGATAGCATTTGACTTTAATATCAGTTACCACAGTAGAACATAATGTGCAGTTTCATGCTTCTATAGTTGAAGGAGAGCCTGCAGTAAGAGAACTGACTGTAATGTGGTTATTCACTGATTGGCCCAGCAAGTTATAGCATCATGTTGCTGTGATAGATGTTTTAAAATAGTGTTTTAGTGAATTTTAGTCATTCACTTTTTCTCATTTTGCTCTATCCACATATAATCTGTACTTTTTTTTTTCTTTTTTTGGTGGAAACTTCCCCATTTGGTGGAGAGACCATACCTTTATTTTACATTTGTGTAACCAAAGGGCCCATTCAGTCATTTCCCCCAGCAAAGGGCTAAAGATCTCAGAGGAGCATGACCTTGCCTGTGGAATAACACTTTCCTTTATTGTTCTCCTTTGGTTCTTTTTTTAAACCCTCCTACCTTCTTGTAACCTCATCAGTTTTTTTTTTTTTGTTTTTTTTTTTTAAACCTCATCAGTTTTGAGTGAAGCAACCATTCTAATTACCTCTTCTCCAAAGCCACAGCCTTAGTTCAGGCCCCATCAGCTTTTCTTTTTTATTTTATTTTATTTTTTATGTACTTAGTGCCACTGAACCATACAGTTACATATGGTTAAACTAGTATGTTTTATATTATGGGACTTTTACCACAATAAAAATTTTTTTTTTAATTTGTACTATTTTTTTTTTTTTTTTGCTGAACGTGGGCCTCTCACTGCTGTGGCCTCTCCCATTGCGGAGCACAGGCTCCGGACTCACAGGCCCAGCGGCCATGGCTCACGGGCCCAGCCGCTCCGTGGCACGTGGGACCCTCCCGGACCGGGGCACGAACCCGTGTCCCCTGCATCGGCAGGCGGACTCTCAACCACTGCGCCACCAGGGAAGCCCTGACCCATTTTTTTTTAACCTTAATTTTTTAAAAAGAAAGAATCTATTACTGCCTAAATTGCAAAAGAAACTACTTGTCAAAAAAGGAAAATATCCATTAATATATTTTCATTTCAATTCTTATCTTTTGGCTTGTCAGGGGTCCATTTCTACCCTGATGGAGTAAAGGGATTCTACCAAAACTTTTCTTGTGTCTGGTTATCCCTAGAGACTTTTTACCTCTCATTCCCTGGAGTTCAGGAATTGAAATTTCACAGGCAGGCCATATGCACCTTTCAACACATATTTTTCCCTATTTCTTTCTCTGCACTGAATGGATGAACTAGAAATGTCTCATTGATGTGTGCGCACTTTGGCCAGTACTTTTGGATTTGTGGCAGGGGCTATATTTAATTGACTGTCATTCTGCACTAACACGTTATAAGGAGTTGGCAGTTATTAGTCAAAAAAAACTCAGAGGTATTGATTTTCAAATGATAGTTAGATGGTTGTTGCCGCTAATATCTTAACTTTAAGTTTCTTTGAACACCTGAATTAAGTAGAGAGTGCCTTTGGTCAAATTCTCAGACACACTAGGGGAATGATTGCCTCATGGTATCTGCGTTGCTGTTCTGGGTTTCTTAAGTTTGCATTTTTAACATTGGTGTATTTTAAACTTTGTCCTCTTTGCTAAGGCTTCCAAATATAGTCATATTTACGACATAGTACATAGTAAGTGGATACATTTATGCATATTATTTCATAAAATGAAATATATATGGTATCTTAGCATCTGTCTCCTAGTTTTCTGTCCGTCCTGAGAGCAGCCATGTCTTCCTGTGGTCATAATGAACCTATCCATGCAAAAAAAACAATTTAGGTTCCTTTCAAGCTATTAAGAATGTTGACTTACTTTTAGTTAAAGAGAACACACTAGTTTGCATTTTACCAAGGTTTATATATATATATAAATGGGATTCTACAGTATACACTCTATTTTCTGGCTTTTTTTCACTCAGCATAATTATTTTAAGATTCATCAACGTTGTTGCCTGTGTTAATAATTTATTGTTATTGCTAAGTAGCATTCCATTATATGGATACACTAAAATTTGTCCATGCATTCACTTATATCAATAAGACATTTGGGTGGTTTCCAGTTAGAGATTATTACAAATAGAGCTGCTATGAGCATTTATGTATAAATCTTTGTATGGACATATGCTTTAATTTCTGTTGGGTAAATACCTAGGAATGCAAAGCCTGATTTGTATGGCAGGTTTATTTTTAACATTATAATAAATTGCTTACTGTTTAAAAAAAAATAAAGAGAGCACAATCACCAAAAAACACTGACATAGAAAACACTATCCCTTAGAAAGTCATAAATACACGATTCTATTAATGTCTCTATCTAACACAATTACTCCTGATTTACTCTTCTTAACGTGAGCCAGAGTTAACAATTTTATGTCTAACCAAATTCCAAAGTTTGTTGACAACACCCAATGACTTGCCTTATGTATGGTTTTATGGTTATCATATATATGAACACATTTTCTCATTATGCATTCAAATCAACACAATAACAATACAAAAGAATGAAAAAATTAAGAATGTGTGCAGATTACAGAGAAAGAGTGCAGAAGACATTTCTGCAGATGATATCTTTGCTAAGCATATGTTTTGTCTGTGGATTTCTAGAAACCAATGTATGAATAGATACTTTGCATACATGGCTATCTAATGTTACTTATGTAGATGCATCTATATTCTCATGTAGACATGTTTGTTTATATGCACAGGTCTCCATTTAAAGGTGAAGGAGTAATCTCAATATAAAGAATATATATAATATATTATATATATTATATATAATATAAAGAATCCTTTAGTACAAGGGGAAACCTCCAAGGTTTCTGACAGTGGCTTTTAGGCAAATATGCTAATAATCCCCTGCTAAAGTGGGAATTCTCTTGTTTCTAATTTATCAAACACAATTTCTCATAGCCAGATTTTTGCCCTGCACCTTGCAATGAACAACACTGCTTTTGAACTATCCGGTGGACAAAGCTAAATGCAGCTAATTTCTAACTGTGTGGTACAGATACAGATTTACTCTCTTCCAAGGTTTAAATATAACAGCTATTTTTCACTGACTTTTGAGTGATGATAAAACCTCCTTGCTGATGTCTGTAGTAACAGAGATTTAGATATTACTATTTAGCCATGCTGTGTATCTTTGAAATGTAAATAGATGAATCTCAGCCTAATGTTATGATTTTGAGGAGGAGAGAAGTAAGAATTTTCCTTTGTTCTTTTGTTCATTCAGTTAGTTGGTATCTACCTGGGCTTCAAGTATTGAGAAGTCACTTGACAATATAAAGCTGAATAAGCTTGTAGGAAGGTTTTCAGAAATATGTGTTAGATGCCATGAAAATGTCTATACTATTTGATTTGTCAACCCCAATGCAACAATGATAATAGTCCATGTAAACAATCTAACAGTAATTTTTAAAAGTGGTTCCCAGAAAAACCTGGGAACTTGTTAGAAATGCAAATTCCTGGGCCTCTCCCCAGACCTATTGAATCAGAAGCTCTGAGGGTGGGGTCCAGACACCCGTGTTTTAACAAGCCTTCTAGGTGATTCTGATGCATACTAAAGTTTGAAACCACTAATCTAAAAGAAAGAACTAACTATATGAAGGAAGAGATTTGTTGTATCAATATAACAGCACAATTGGAAATCACTTGCATGTTTGATCATGGAAGAATATAACCATTCGGGTACTAGGAATGATGGTTTTGAAGACTTCTTTGTATCATTGTGAGACAAAAACTGAATATATAATGTTAAGTGGAAAAAAACCCAGGCTTTGAAATTGTGTTTACATATAAAAATACCCGTGTAGAAATGATGTATAATTATGATTAAGACTTGAAGTGAACAGGAATAATTGAAAATGGTTTTTAATTTTCAGAGGTCATTAAATTATGAGTGATTATTTTTTTCTGTTTTGCATTTATTTCTGATGATGAAAAATAAGAACTCTTTAAAAGAAGAGAAGTCAGCAACCTGATACAGTTGCAAATGTGAGAATAAATAAAAGGATTTCTAAAAGCTGTCAGATTAATCAGCTGACTGCTCATTTTTCTGGTCCTTTGCCTAAGCTTCCGATCTTCTGGACAAGGGTAAGGAAGTTCACTGGAGACATGGTGTTGTCTAGACCAGGGAGGGCTTTGCATTTTGTTGTGAACTTGTACCATATTTTTCCTGGGATGAACCTCTTACCTTTCCTTATTGTTCTGTACTATTTTATTTCTCCATTTTCAAAATTCACTCAAGTTGTTTTCCGTTAGCACTAGGAAATGTGTAAACATCTTAATAATGTCCCTTCTCTTTGCAGACCCCATGAGTAAGCCATATGCTTAGTTTTCTCTCTGCTAGTCATTAAGGCTTTAATCATTTGATATCTCTTTCCTTTAAGGCTCAATTTTTAGTGACATGCAAATAATCTAATGTTATACAATAAACTGATCTGTGATAATGCATGAAATGGGTGTAAATGGCTCTAATGAGTAGAACATCCATGGGGGTAAGATCTTTACACTTAACACAGTTGCTCTAGTGTTCTGATAGTAGAAGCATGAGAGCAAGCCAGTGGGGTCACATGTTGTGAAGTAGCTGACTTTTTTGGTGCTACTTGCTTTGGGCACTAATATGATGAATAATTTTTTACTTAATTACAATTTACCACTACCCTAATTTTAGCATTGTTCAAAGCGTGTTCCAAGGAATTATAGTTCCAGAAGATGTTCAAAAATATAATTCATAAAGAAGAGTCATAGTAATGGGTTTAAACAGGCTTCTTTAATAACTCTTATTATTGATAATTGACTCAGCCTCTGTCTGAGCAGGTGTGATATATCTCACTTTAACCTCTCATTGCGGTGTGGGAAGCACTGTTGCCATTCCCATTTTACAGCTGAGAAACATAGAGGTTAAGTAACTTCCCAGGTTATAAGGGAATAAGTGAGGAAAGTGAGGTTCAAAAGCCTAACTCCTGAATTTACACTCTTTACCACTAAGCAATACTGATTTATTTATCTGGGATTTCTTGGAGGGTTGAATATACTAATGTGATCTATTAATCACTAGAATGAGATGTATTATGTAGCACTTTCCAAATGTATCTGACTGTAGAAATGGTCCCTCTGCCACCTTTTTTTTTTTTTTCCCCAGAGCATTATCCTGGGCTAGGGGGTCATGAAAACATACTTCGGGAAAGACATTATCAATCAAATCAATTAAAAAATAATTTGTAACATAGAATTATACAGAAATGAAAGTTTTCTCCATTTTCCAGAACTAAAATCCATGTATATCAAAGTACTTCTAAGAAATACTGAATTTATACTCAGTTTTACCTATAAGTTCCATTTGGAAATTATGATTCAAGGAAATGACTGGAAAACTTTAAAGGAAAGGCAGCTAAAATTTTAAAAGTATCATTTGTGCCAGGCATTGTAACAGGTGCTTTATATACATTGTCTCACTGAATCCTCTACCACTCAGCTGGGAAAATGTTTTTATCCTTTTGTTACAGGTAAAAAGACAAAGACTTAGGTTAAGATCTCAAGTAAATAGTATGATACACAAAATCTAGATCCTGTCTCCCAAACCCACAACACACTCCATTCCAAGCAGCTTCCCTGTGGAATGTCCATCAGATGCAGATTTTTATTCACAAGGTTAGTTAGTCCTCTGAAAAGGACTTGCGACTTTTTACAATATGTTTAAGGCTCAGCTGTATAGTAGTGTATTCCTTATATCATTTTTACTTTACATATATTCAGAATACAAAGGGCATTACAATTGCATAATCAGTAGTGCTATGTAATGTAAGGAAAGGAATATAATTTGTTTGCTTGACTGTATTGGGATAGTAATAAAATTATAACAATATTTATTAGGTGTTTACATGTATGTCAGACACTCTTCAAAATGGCTTATATGGCCTATATAAGAAAATAAGATATATTCTTTTCTGTCTTGATATCTTTTTAGAAGAAGTCAAAAGATAATTTTTTATATTGCCAGTATAGTCTTCTTGAGTCTTCTTACTAATTGTTGATATTTTTAAGTGGATTAATATTATTTCAAGACATTTTAATAGCAGATTTTCATAGTTGGGTAAAACCACATCAGGTTTCATGCTAACACTCTAAAGGGTCTCGGGATTCTTTTTTCCTTCACATTTTAAGAAATCTGACTACTTAAGAAGCCTAAAGAAAAGGCAATGAATAATTTAATTGGAAGTCAGCAGAGGGCTTTGAAATGTTATAGAGTCATTATACTAGTTCTGAATTAAATCATCGCAGATCAATGGAAAAGTCACACACATTGCTGTTGATTTTTTGTAATTACTTCTTTACCATAAAAATTCTTCTGGGTTATATCTGTGTGGTAGAAATCAACTCACTATAACAAGCCAAGCAAGAGAGGTACCAGAGCTCTGTTGCTATAGCAACCCAACCTGGCGATGTCTTCTAGGACTTGCTCTAAGGGAAGGTCCAATGATAGCGAGTAATATTACTTTCTTTTCTGCTCTTATGACACATATTGATTTACTGTGAATAAAAAGTAGCATGATTCAAATTGCATACCTTTCCTGGTAATGAAAAATGGACTCTTGTGTAAAAATGCAAAGGAGTTTTAAACTAGTAGCAGGGAGTAAAACTTTCATTTATCTTAGTGGAAACATTGCACAAACAGCCATTACTCAGCAGTTGAATGTTGAAAATTCACTTTTTTTGAATAACAAGGATATAAATATTTCATCTAATTTAGCAATTTATGGGAGCAGTGATTATGATTTCAAAACTATCTAATGGCTTATATTAATTTCTAGGAAAAAATATGGCTATGTTTGCCACTGATATATGTAAAATCTCGAAACATTTATAAGTGTTCTAATCCATGATGAGAGAAACATGGCTGTTACTAGCACATGAATATTTCCAGACTTAGTACCTTTCTTTGCCCAGCTGCCTCAAAACTGAACACTAATTCAGGAAAAGCAAGCATATTCAAAATTTTAAATATATTCAAACTCTTTAAATTCAGATTTCTTTTTAATAATATCTTTGCTCTATTAAAGACACTCATTTCTCTGTAATTTATTCATGTTCAATAAGGCTGGTCTAATAGGATATAATTTACACTTTGGTAACACATCTCTCAAAGGACTTTGCAAATGTTAATGTCTTCTTAACCTCTTCTTTCGGAGAAAGGCATATATCTTAGATGAGTGCAAAATAAACAAAGTGATCAACCACCACTGTAAAAAAAAATCAGCTGATGGTATGTTGCCCTTCTGAGATTTATTCCTTGAGAATGAAAACCTTTAAACATAGAAAAATTTATACCAGACTTTGTCTAAGATTACACCCAACACTACATTTGACACCAAATTTGAAAGCAAGAAAAAATGCAATTTGATATCTCTTACAAGAATGGAAAGAGTAGTGTATCTGGGCCATTTTCCATATTCCTATTTAAGTTAGAGAATTCACTTGTTCTCTTCCCGTTGAATTGTTAGGAAGTACATCAAGTGTGAAGAACAATAAATAAATGAGAGCTCAAAACCAAAAATCCTTTTTCCCTGAGAATTTACCATTATTAGCCACTTAGCAATGAGTAGATTTTTTTAAATTTTGTGTCTTCCTTTTACCTGAACTGATAAGCATTTTTATTCATCTCCAACTGAATTAGCAAGGTTTAGCATGCCTTTAAGTTGTACAATACACATGTGACTCTATTCCACCTTGAATCATTTTCTTTTGCCAGTACACTGCCTCTGGAATAAATGGACGATTTTTTTTCACTAGCCACAAATCAAAATTATTTAAACTTACGGAAGCATTGAAAAATTAAATGGCTTCATTGAGGAAATGCACAGGTCCTCTGATCTGCATTCCCAATTTCTGCATTGCTATACCCTTCCTGACATTAAGATAAATTTGTTGCATATATATACATCTTTTTTTTTTTTTTTTTTTTGCGGCACGCGGGCCTCCCACTGCTGTGGCCTCTCCCGCGTTGGAGCACGGGCCCCGGAAGCGCAGACTCAGTGGCCATGGCTCACGGGCCCAGCCGCTCGGCGGCACGTGGGATTCTCCCGGACCGGGGCACGAACGCACGAACCCGTGTCCCCTGCATCGGCAGGCGGAGTCCCAACCACTGCGCTACCAGGGAAGCCCACATCTATATGCATCTTATATAGTGGTATATGTATGTGTGTGTATGTACACATGCGCGTGTGTGTAGTGAAAAAGCACAATTTAGGGAGTTAAATAAGTCCAATGATTTGGCATTTTTTATTTTAAAAGAGATCTCAGGTTGATTTTTCTGTGCCAGAGATTTGAATTCCTTATCAAGAAGTTTGTGAGAAAAATTAATCTTTTATTTTGTCTACATTTCTTTACATATACGATTTAACACTCATGGATTGTTTTCTGTGTGTCAGGTGCTTTTCTAAGTACTTTCCTTGGATTCTTTTATTTAGCCCTCACAACTCTTTGAGATAGGTGCAATTATTATCTCCATTTTAACAATAAGGAAACCAGTATTAGGAAGTTAATTACTTGCCAAATGTCACGCAGCTGTAGGAGTCAAAACCTTTCTTTGAATTCAATATATCTGATTTCACAGCCCATGATCTTAACTATATGCTATTCATTCTATTTCAGACTATCTAGTCATGTGGCGTGTGGTGTTGTGTGTATTGCTGTTCAGCGTTTCAACATCCACTAATGATTGACCTGTACTTAATGTGCAGCTCCTAATTTGCTTATTCCTTTGCTGATGTGGTTTGGTAAAACATGGAATTTAATAGCCAGTCCCTGTTAGAGAGACAGAAGAGAGTACCCAGGAAACAGTCTTATAAAACAATAGCAAACCATCCCCCCACAAACAATTCAGAAAAACCAGGATAGCTTTCACATTGTTCAACATAGTTATTGATTTTTTTTTCATATATTGACCATACTTGAAAAATCTTCCCAAAGCAACAATTTATTTGATGAATGAACAAACTAAGGAATATTCTCAATTTACTGCAATTATATATTTCCATTTCCAGTTTGCTTTTATGTTATTAAGATTAAATCCCCTTAATTTGATTATATATGAAAGGATTTTCTGAACATACTGTGGTGGAGTAGGGAGGTGAAATTGCCTTTTGTACCTTTTAATATTTTTATTAAAGGGATTAAATTAGACTTATGACGAAGTATGAACTGAAAATTTTTGGCATGGCAATTAATGCTTTTGAATCAAGTTTCCTAAAAATAAGTTTTGAGTAATTTTTAAATAACATTTTTTCCTTATCATGTTACTTGATGGAGGCTAGAGTATTTCTTACTTTTATATGGTTTGTAAAGTACACTTACTTATACATTATGTCATTTTTTTATCACTACTCTTTAAAAAAATCAGTGTGATTGTTAATCTACATATCTTATTGATGAGGAAACTGCAGATAATAGAGATTTAAGAACTTTCCCAAGGTAATCCAGCTAGTAAGTGGTTGATCCAGGATTAAATCATATTATAATTTTTATATACTAAATTCCATATATTTAAAATGTCACACAATAAAATTTCCCTTTGAAGTTTTAATTTTTATAAATTTTAGCATAACTGAAAACCCTTTGTTGTTCCTTATGTTTTTGATTTAAGAATCATTTGCCTTGTGTTACATAATAATATGAAATTGTAAAGTTTATAAGATCTTTCTTTCTTCCTTTTGTAGTCTTCCCAACAAGAACATTTCTTGGTTTACATGTTCTATGCTGGTATAAATGTGAATGATTTTTTAATGATTGAAATCTGAATGATTTTTTGCAAAAGGGAAAGAAATGGAACAATTATACACAAAGGGTATTGTGTTCTTGAATTATTGATGAGTCTTCCAGCAGCCAGAGAACAAACCTGGGAAATGTCTGTCATTATAAATTGTATGTAATCCTTCCAAGGGCTCAAGTTGCATAAACAGGATTCAGCCAGATTCATTAAGAAACATACTTTGCAACTGTGGCCATCTTGAGTTTGTACTGAATGTAGTCAAGCATGGTAGCAATTTTGTCATTACAACATTGACTATAATAAATTAGAGCTCATTTATTTAGTGGTATCTTTTTCATAAAATCAATGAGTTAAATTTCTGCAGACTTGGTCATGTTAGACCTTGCTTTGTCTTTATCTTCTAATACTTGACATTTTGAATTTCAGTTCCTCAGTAAAAACATGGAATCTTGGTTCTGGACCCAGCAGGTGCCTTCACCACCTAACTGCCAAGACTTTTATTTCAGGAATCTTACTGATTCACGTCAACTTTTCATTCGCTGGAATGGTGTGTTCCGCTCTTATTAGTATTAACATTTTCATCTGAAGCTTGGTTGTATGTTGTTTAGGATATATTCTGCCATTTCCTGCCATCTTGTTAGAAGCATACTAAGATCTTGAGGAAATCGTTGTGTAGATTTTGGGAGGAACAAGGTATAAGAATTTGGGTTTAATATTGGCCTTAGGATATATACTCAATAGAATATATACTCAGTTTGCTTTACTATAATGAAAATCCTGATGTTACCAAAAAAGTTTTAAATCACAGTGAGTTATTTAGAGATATTTGCCCTGTTTCTCTAAAAGGAACATCAGCAAGAAATCACTCTTCTTCTAGCTGCAGCTTTCTCTTATATTCATTTCCTTTTACATACTAGCTTCTCTTGCCAACTTCTAAGTCTCCTGCACTATACTCACGACTTGTTCTTCCAGAGCTCTTGGCTATTATGGAGAAATGCCTTCTCTCTAGTCCAGAGGTTTTATAACCTAACTTGTAATACAGCTACATTTTAGGGCACTATAAACTCCATGGAAAAATTATAATTATTTGAGCTATCACCATGTAAAGGGCTTTCTCATTCTCTCTCTTTCTTTTAAACTAGCTCTATAATTTTTGGGGGGTCAATTTCACAGAAACTGACACCTTAGTTAACAGTCTTTAACTTTTTCTCTAAACATGGTCACTTGTATTTTTCTTGAAATCCAGCCTCATAGAACATGTGGGGCA
This sequence comes from Pseudorca crassidens, assembly GCF_039906515.1. Lineage (NCBI taxonomy): Eukaryota > Metazoa > Chordata > Mammalia > Artiodactyla > Delphinidae > Pseudorca > Pseudorca crassidens. The sequence goes on along the minus strand of NC_090304.1, from coordinate 33,944,579 downwards.
GAGATGATTGGATAGTCTCTCTGAGGCCTCATTTGAAGGCAGGTAAAGGGAAGACCTGGGATTTCAAATTCACTTCTAACTTTGGCATTAGGCATAACGTCTCCAAGGATCCCATTCCCTAACTGCAACACCCAGACAAATAGTAACACATTAATTTGTCATCATCCACCAGTGTGTTAGCCATGATAATGTCACCCTGTCTAGGACTCTTTAGATAATCATGGTCTTTAGAAGTCCTGGGCTAATAGAAAAATTATGGAAAGTCGTATGGCACACAGAACCTTAGGAGTTTTATTAGCCTGTCTACCTAAGGCTAAGGTAGGCTTCAGCCTTGCACAGAGAGGAACTTTGGACCAAAATGTATATGTCAAAAAATCCCTCTCCCATGGTGATGTTTACAAAATGTCTTTCTACCTTCTTCTAAGTTCCCTAACAATCTACAACCAACATGACAAGGAGCCAAAGTGTTCTCAGAAGCCAAGAGCGGAGTGTGTCTCATATCCAACCTTGGAAAGCTCATCTATCTCCTGTATTTACTCAACATCTTATAACAAAGAGAAATCCTCCAATGAGCACTGAAAGAATTCCAAAGAAGCCTGGGTTTTTAAACTGACATCCTGGCACCAAGGATTGAGTAAGGTCTTTCTTCATGTACAGCATCCATAGAACTGGTGGATAACACAATTATATATATCAGCTAGAGGAAAGGTAAAGATGAAATATTCTAAGGATAAAATTGAAGATAGCCTTGAATAATAAGTTACAGACATAATACTATCTGATCATGGGAAGGGAAATGAATGTTTCCCAAGGATAACTTTACTTTGGAACCCTGACGCTTAAGCTGAGAATCTGGGACCTGTCCTTCAATTCTGACTGAAGGACTTTCAACCAATGACCTTTCAGATAAACTAGGCATCTCGCTGTGAGTATGTGACCATTGTGAGATTAGAACACTGCATAAATACCTTTTTAATTACAACAGAAGGAAATGGTAGTGTACCCACGTGTCACAATTTTCTGAGTGGAAATACAATGGTAAGGCCTTGAATAAAAGCAATAGACCAAGTAAGTGGGGAAGTAAGATCAAGATGGCAGGATATTCCCCTAAAACAGGAAGTTTCGTACAGAAAATAAACACTTCATTTACTTAACAATTTTCTCTACAGTTTCATGAAACATTCTCTAGAGCCTGGTATATTTCACTTGTGGAATCGAGACACAGACTTGATGTTATTTTGGGGGAAAAATTATTTCCTTACATGTATCTCTTATTGTTATAGTAAGAACTCAGAAAGGAACAAGAGACCAAAGGACCCCAGAAAATGGATAGTTCTAAACATTTATGTTTTAAAATGTGAATGACTAACACAGTCTACAATTCTCAGACTATGTATGCTTTAGTTATCACTTAATGTAGATAATTAGGCAATAAAATTTCCCTTGACTATAGGATATGAAGAAATATAGGAATAGTCATTATAACTTGAAAGTAAAGGTTTTCTTGAATCTCATCACAAAAGATCACAGTTTGCATTTTCAGGTAACGTTCGTGTTCCTTTCTGCAGTGGAGATGGAGAACATTTTATGAACTTCATATCTTCTTGTTTCAGTAGGGTCTTCATGGTTGTGACTATGTCTCCACAGCCAAAGCAAAGCAGACGTTTAAGGTAATTACTTAGATAATTTAAGTAATGATTTAGTAATTTAAAACCTTGGGGGAAAACCTCTCCACTTTGCTTTCACTGTGGAGCCTTGGCCTCCCATCAAATGAGGGAAGTTGGGCATCCAAAAGTGAATCTTTTTCCAGTTTTTTATTCTTTTTTTTTTTTTTTTTTTTTTGGTGAGGTATTAAAATGCTGCTTCTCCTTTAGTGTTCCTGTAGCAGTTTGTAAAAATGGCAATCTGGAGCTTATTGTGGATAGGTGGCAGGCAGTAACCTAGTGATTTTTGTCTTTTCTTAGTGTAATTCCCATACTCCAGTGTGTTCCTTCATTGAGCTTATTATTTAAATTATTTGAAAGTATAAACCTGAGTTTAGCTTCTGTATGCAATATCATTTTAGCCTTTACTTTAAAACATTTAAAAGAATACACTTGTGGAATAAAAATGAAACACCATATAATTTCAGAATATTTAATTCTGAAATTATAATTTCATTCTACTCCCATAGCACAAATTGCCCTGTGTGGTTTAACACATGGAACCCCACGGACCTTTGCCAAATTTCTGCTCCTGACACCGTATCTAACCTCCAGATATATCAGTAGTACTTTAAATTAACACGTGTGATTTATTACTTCAGTATAAGAAAAGTTACAGGGGATAGGAACGGGATAGGACTCGAATTTGAGGCCCTGAGGTTTCCAGTGTAGACAGAAACATTAGCTCATTTTTAGTTTTTAAGTATTAATAATTATGATCTAGAAAGAATAGCTTACTTGAGTAAGTCTTGTCTATTTCACATAAACAAATAACTGTTAGAAAAGATCCATTTTGTCAATTCTTCTTTAAACAGGATGAATATATCTTGAAACTACTTTATGAGAACTAGTTTAGATTTCAGAAAAAGTGTTGTTGAATGCATCTACTTATCTGTAATTTATTTCTGCACTCATTCACCAAATGCACGAGTATGAGGCATGTGCAAAGAACTTTTAGAAATTTCAAGGATATAGTTCCTCTGTAAGCTGTGTTTCCTTATAAAGATCATGCGTAATTATATAAATAATTGGTCACACACTACTGATAATTCTGACAATGAAGTATAACTTAACCGGTTATCCACATTAGTAATTGACAAGCAGGAGAAGGAGATGAGTTCCCTTAGAAGCACTTCTAAAATCTCCTCACTGAACCTGAAAATGTTATAGAACAACAGAGCACATGACTGTGTTGGGTGGCAGAAAAACACCACACAGAACTTTCCTTGGACCTGTTGAAAGTCGTTGCATAATGACCTGTGAAGCAACTTACTGCTAAATGAACGTGAAACCTAAATCCGTTGCTCTGATCTGACTACGACAGCCTTGACCCCCATCGATCACCAAAATTGACTGAACCACTCTTCCTAGCTGGGTGTGACGTTTCCCTTTTGACTTTTCAGATGTCACTTGGTTAAAGAGGAAGATGTTGCCTGACAGGTTTTCTTTGTTCAAAGAACATGAATGTCTGTGTTCTTTTCACGACTTAAAATTGCCACACCTCTCTTTGCTTTTCTCGTTTTTAAAAAATTTTTCATACATGTCTTTTAAAAGGGCATGGGTATTGAACTAGAAAGTCAGGAATATAGTTATCTGATAACCCTCATCACAGTGCTTCACATTTTAGGGTGGATCTCTATATTTGAAGTTGGTATGATTTCAGTAGGCATCGTGGATTTTATAGGGGAGGTTTGCAATGGAGCTGGCAGGCTAGTTCTTTTGCAGGCAGTTAACATCTCCTTTGGGAAGGCTAAAAACGGTGCAGAATTCTCTTCTCTCCTTTTCTTTACCTTCCCTTTTTCCCCTAAGAAGATGAGTAGAGGAAGAGAGCATACTTTGCTAAGTTTTGGGGGTGGGATCCCCATTCTGGTCTCTTGGTTTTCTTTCAAATACAGACATAGAATGACAACAGGGACATTGTCTTAATTGAAGTGAAATGCACTAAAATCAGACTTGCTTCCTGGAGGCATTTCTCAGAGACCCTATGATGCCCAAAGCAAGAGTTTGGAGCTGAGCTTTATCATTTGGTGGGTACAGCCCCTCTTGGGAGTTACCTCTCCTTTCACCCGTGAACGCAGGAGGTTCTGGAAGAACAGTAAGAGCTTCCTAGGCTGTGACGAGCACAGTTTAGAAAGCTTTGCTGTACACTGGACCTGCAGGCTGAAATACCAGAGGCCAGCTGAGGCCAAGCCCCTAGTCCTTCCTCCTCCTGGGGGCTGCAGTCTGCTGCTTGTTGTCTCACTTTGCTCTCACACTATTCCCTGCAGGAATCTCAGCCCTGTGGCCCCTCCAACTTTTGCCAGGGAGGCTTGCCAAGCTATCTTCCTTCCCGAGTCTCATCACCCAGTTCTGCTCCCAGTTTTCAGTTCTCCCTGCCTCCTTCAAACCCCTTTCCACAGGTGGGACTTATGCTCTAGTCATCTTTGCTCCTTATACCCAATGCCACACCTCAACCTTAGTTTCTGAAATCTACACCAGCTTCGGATCTGGCCAGGTCTGTATAGGCCTAGAGTTGGGTGCCTGCTTTGGGATTTGTTTGGTTCTCTCTGAAGCAAGATTACCTCTTCTGCCTACTGTTGTTGGCACTTCTGAGATCAATTTTCTTCACTCCCAAGATACCACTTTTTGACCCTCTACCCACAGCAGGTTATAAGAAAGGTGGCAAGATCATTTTAACCACTTAGATTACAGCAATATCCACATAACCAGAAGCTAGTGAGGGAGCTGTTGATGTACTTAAAATGCCTCCACGCAGTGTTTGCTGCCCGGACGTGTCCAGTTAAAAACATTAACACTCCATTTTTATTTTACATGCAACTTCATATTGTTATCTGCAAGCCTACTTACTCTGTTACAAGTACGTCTCCAGGATAACAGGTGTTTTCTCATATTACTATAGGCATTGGAGCTTTTTATTACAAGTGGCTTGCCTTCATCTGTGTTCTGTCTTTGATTTCCTTAAAGTGAAAGGCTTTCAAAACAAGTCTTATGTCCTTGATTAGAATACATTTAGTGTGTCATTTTAAACAGAGCACTTTTTCCATATTTTAATAGAACAATCTCTGTGGTTTTGTTTTTTTTTAAATAGCAAAGCATTTAAAGATTTATCCAAGAGATGCATAGTTAAATTGCTTGGGAGAGCTGGGAGAGTACTTAAAGCTGTACTTAGTACATTGATATGAAGAATTTAGATCATGTTGGGGGAGACATCACAGTTAAGTTAGAGCTCTACCTTTCATTAGTCTTTTCAGGTAAAACATTTTTGGGGGTTAGATTTGGGGGTGGAATTCCAAATAAAGTGTTACCTATCATGGGGTTTTTCTATTAATGTGGGCTTCAGGAATCAGGAAGAGCTATCAGGAGAAAGAATAATCTGAAATGAGACTAAAATAATAAGTCTAGGTTAGCCAAAAAAGAGTAGAAAGGAGAGTGTTTCAATCAGAATCAGAAAAGAAACAGCATACACAAAGGCTCAGAAGCGCCAGAGAAAAAGGGATAGGGAAAAAGATAGAAAGGGAGGAATGGGGGCCAGAGATAGAATGAGACATTATCAAAACTCTTAGAAGTGCAGCCTTCAGAGCAGAGGACAAGGGAGGGAGTGGGTGGAGAGAGGCTTGTAGCAAAGGGGAGACAGGCAGGCAGACGCACAGAGCTAACTCATGAACCATGAGTTCATGAGTATTATGTATTATGTCCATAATATTGTATTATGAGAGCTTTAGCTCCTGAAGGCAGTGTGGAGATAAGAATTTTTTGAAGGGGAGAGATGTGAGTAGACTACATTTTAAATTGCTAAGGCTATAGAGTGGAGAATGGATTGAAATGATGTAAAATTGGAGGAATGCTGTCCACCCATATTGCCTTGAGGAGTGTATGGGTCATGATAGGGGCAGCTCAACCTGGAGACCTATCTGATAAAACTTCCAGATGTAATACATATTCTGATCTACTGGGCAAGGCTCTCTATCTTGGTGTATAGGTTATTTAACGTTGAGACACTGTTACGTTCATCTTTGTCCCTTAAATAGAGTATCGAAAAATCGACATGCTGGTGTTGACTTGTTCTGACACATCTGCCTGGCATAGAGGAATTGGCTGGGTTTCAATAGGTCAGACTTTGCACTTGTTAATAAGGAGTTTCTTTGGTGAGAATGTTGCATAGAATAAAATTGTAAGTTACTCCTAGAAACTAGAAGAGAATGATGGGAAGTGGTGTTTTTATATTTTACAACTGTTGTGTGTGTGTGTGTGTTTTTCTTAAAACCTCTGGGTAATATCAATTGACAAGAGTCAAATAAATTAATTAAAAGGCACAGGCTGGTGCTCCTATCAACAAGTTTTTAGAAATGTATTACCCTAAACTCTTATTCTCCAAATATTACCCAGATTCTCAGCTCCAGGCCTGCCTGGTGATTTGGTACATGTTTTGTTTAGCATAGCAGGGCTATGAAAAATACAGTGCTCTGCTCCCAGTAAGCCCAGCAGTGAGGCCAAGACATTTTCTATAAAACTGTTTCTTGGGCCAAGAATCCTCCCCAGAGTATTCTTTGGCCATTTAAAAATTTCTTTACATGAGTTCATTACATATATACCCAGAAAGCAGTGATTCCAGATGTGCAGCTGAGTTCAGAGCTTTGGGTCCATGTTAACACAATTTACACTCCTCCTGTTAAGTCCCCAAGAGTGGTCAGCAACAGGAATGAAGCATCTATTATGTCCCAGGTACAAATGTCATGGTCAAAGCAGTAAACAAAAAAGTCTCTTTTCAAGTTCTGAGAGTGAGGAGACAGACAAGAGATTCATAGGCCAAGGGTAAGATAGGAAAAAGCCAGATATAAATATTTTAGGCTTTGTGGGCCATACGGTTTCAGTCACAACTACTCAACCTTGTTGTGTTAGCACAAGTGCAGCCTTAGGCAATATGTAATGAGTAAACATGACTGTGTTCCAATAAAGTTTTATTTATAAAAGTAGAATGAGGGTCATATTTGTTTTATGGGCTATATTTTGGCAGCCCCTGACATAGGTCAATAAATAAATTAGCTGTTCTCATGTACTAGTAAGAAATGGAACAGAATAGGATAATGTGGAAGAGATATATGGGGTGTAGCTGCTTTGGCTACAGTGGATGCAAGACCTCTTTGTGATTGCGTTAAATCAATGTCCAAGCGATTAAAGAGCAAGTTGTCAATATCATCTACTTTTCTTTCTCTTAAAAACATACGTGAAGGTAGTAAATTTAAATTGCAGATTACATATTTATAGGAGGTAGAGACTGTATAGAGCAGGTTGACATGTACATGGACTCAAAAATAACTGTACTGTTGTTGAAGAGAATTTCAGGTATCTTCTTGTCATGCCCCAGCCTTCATTAATTCATACTTCCTTCGAATTTCCATGACATTTATTAACTGACGATACTCACATAGTATTGAGAAGAAGTGATATTGGTCAGTATGTCTTTTGTATATGCTGCCTTTTGTGTGTGCTGCCCAGAAGTGTATGGACCCTGTTTTATACTAATTTCTATCCTAGTATAGAATAGGATAGAAATAGTTATCTATCCTATAGGTAGATAGCTATAGGTACCTATCCTATAGTGTGTTTTGGTGTCCTTACATTGTTGACACACCATAACTGTGGGTTATCATTTCATGAGGATCAGAAAAGTTAAAAAAAAGAATGCAGCTAGAATTCCAACAAGAAATGGCTCAGACTGAGAATTTGCTTTCACAATGTATCAGTGATGGTAAAATACTCACAGAAGAAAAAGGAGAGGTACACTTTGAATCTCAAGTGCGTCTCTGATAAAATCTGTAGGGTCAGTTGTTTTATGTGTAGTAGTTGTTAAATCCTGAGCCATAAAACAAATCAGAGAGTGTACGTTTATCAGTAATACAATGTGACATTTGGCTCACTTGGTTAAAGCATGTGGAGTAATCTGTTAGACAAGAGGCATTACTTCTTGTGTGTAAGGAGATGAATAGGAATCATGGCCTCATACCTCAAAGACCCAGTTGGAAAGGGACTCGAGGTTTAATCATACAGGTAAGATAAAATAAGACAAAATAAAAGCTGCCATAAGACAGAGCATGATTTCAACCACAGATTCAGTAATTCACTGGACAAAAATTTGCTGCATACCTACAATGAGCTGGGCACTGTTCTAGGTACTGATGAATTTAGAGACATGAACATTGGAGTTATCTGGAAAACTTTCCAAGAGAAGGTGGAAATTCTCCAGTGTCTTGAGAAATAAATGTAATTTGAATGTGGCGAGACATTTTTTGAAGAATAATAGGGTAAGTGTGGTTGAAGAATAGGAAGAACTCAAGAGATGTTTGAATAGTGAGTGGGCCAGTTTAGCTGGAGATCATGTAGAGAGTTTAAGGAGAGGATAATGTGAGAAAGGTAGGTTGGGGGCAGCTGTGAAGGGCCTTGAATGTAAGCCAAAAAATTTACATTTTAACCTGATGGCAACAGACAACAACTGGAGATGCTGATCAATAGCATGATAAAATTGAAGTTTAAGGCAATTAATCTGGGAGAGACACATATAGAATTATAGACAGGAGCAGGAAGAAACTAAAGGCAATTCAACTAATTAGGAGGCTATTCCAATTGTTCATAGGATATGACTATTAATTAAAATGGTGGCAGAAAGAGTAGAAAGAAAAAGGATGGACAATGTAAATAGTAGTTTGAAAGTAGATTTGATTGGATATTAATAGAATAGAGGGAAAAGGCAAAGAAGAGACTAGAATTTTGAAAATGAAGATTTTCTTAAGATACATTATTTTTTCCCAAAAAATTTAAGAGAAGAAACATTGATAGCTTAAAAGAGTCCCTGAGGTCAAGTGATTCTGCCGTCAACTTGCTATATAACCTTGATCAAGTTATTTCAAATCTTTGTGAGTTATCTGTAATGAGAATTATGATAATATTCATTTTAAAGGACTGACCATTGTTTCACTCATTCACCAGATACTCTACAAAGTTTTTTCTACCTCCTGAAAATAGAGTAGTGAGTAAGGCAAGGTCACTGCCTTTAAGGAGTAACTTTCTAGAAGAGACAGATGCATTTTAAGTAAGCACATATAACAAGGCAATTTGGAGGTTGGTAAATGTTAGAAGGAAACATGTGATGTAACATAAAGCAGGAGAGGTTATTTTAGGAAAAGCTCTAAGAGATGGCCTCTCCTAGGAGGTGATATCGGAAGTGAGACTTAGATGTTGAGAAGCAGCCAGGCTTGAGGAATTCAGGGAAAACAGTTTAGAGGTGACAGGAGGAACAAGAGCAAAGCTTGGCTTATTTGAGAAGCAGGGTAGCAAATTTTTTACCTTATATTTGAACAATTCTGGGAAAATGGGGCCACTCTAGGAGCGCTATCTACAATGGTAGTGGTTGGCTGTTAGTCTGTGGGTGGACATTACAGCAGATTTCAAAGGGATACCTGCCCTCTAGTGTGCCCCGTGGATCATTTTAATCCTTGTAATAGGCTTTCCCCAACTCTTCTCAGTACCATGGAGAAAAGGATGTATGCACACATTGGTTCAGTGAAATGCATTAATATTTTCTTACGTAGGAAACAAAAAATTCTGAGAGGCCAGCTTCTGTCAAAGAAGAGAGTTCCATTTGTTTATTTATTTTTGCAAATGAGAAGGACTGGAAACAGAGGGAAACAAACAGTGTTCTGTTGAGGGATGACTTGCATGTTTCAGTTTGGTCTGTTCATTCTTATATAAACTAGGGCAAAACAATGACCCCATTAAGTGTTATCTTTGCTTACTTCAGTGTTTTTCCTTTTGGGGAAAAAAATCAAATACTAGAATCAGGAAATACTTTGATTGGTGTGGGTTTACATTCTATCATCTCCTCACCCACGAGAAAATTCTGAAAAACAGGCCCTAGAATTTTGTTCTTTATGAACTGTAGTCATTTTTTTTCATTGTTCGGTCCATTCTCATAGTTTAGAAGGTGACAGAGAGACAAAAAGGAATAGAGTGAGAGGTTTTCGACCTTGACTCCCTCTACACTTAATCTGGTGTCTCCCTTGTTCTGCTTGAACTATATTGACTTCTCCTCTTTCAACACACTATGTTGTTTCCTGCTCAAAGGCCTTTGGAAATACTGTTCCTTTTCCTGGAATGCACCTCCACTCACTGCCCATTGCCTAACATCTCATTTTTAAGTTGTCACTCCTAATGTTTCATCCTCCAACAAACCTTCCTTCCGCACATTGGGCCCCTGATAGATTAGGTTTCTCTGTTAAGAGGTACTGATCCTAGACACCTTATAACTTCTTCTTCTTTCACTATTAAGGAGCTTAGGGGTGTGACTTGTGTTGGAGTTGCTCACTGATTCTCTCAGTACAACATACTCTCCAGTACTTGGTCTTGCATATGAAAGTTGCCTAATAAATATTTGTCAAATGTATTGCACTAAAATAAACAAATATTAAGGCATAACGCAGGATTTTTGAAAGTTGAGGGACTCTGGAAACAAAGCTGTGGAAAAGTAACATCATAAGTTGGCTGTGAGTGACAGAAACGAGAAAAACATCAGTGACTTAAAGAATATAGATGTTTATTTCTCCATCATGAAAGTCCAGCGCTGGTTTCATGACTCTGCTCCTCAAAGTTCTCAGAGACTCGGTTGCTCCAGCTCAACACTCTACCATCACTAGTGGTGGGCCTCAGACACATGGTCCAGGGTGGCTCTGTGTCCCAGGCAGAAACATGGAGGGAAGGATGAAGAAGGAACACTTAAGGAGAGTTCCTGATTCACTTGATTGTTCTACTTACATCTCATTGGCTATAACTTAGATATGTGGCCATATCTACCTGCATGGGAGACTAGGAAAGTAGCCTTTTTTCTAGTCAGCTGTGTGCCCAACTAAGCTTTCTACTGCTCTGGAGGAAAATACGAGGGTCTAGGGATCCACCATGTCTTTCCCAGGAGGTCAGGGTACACATCACAGAGATCAGGCATATCTGAGTGACCACTTAGCAGATCATCCTGTGCCCTTGGATTTAAGGCTTTGATTCTATAATTTGTAACAAAAATTAAAGGCATAAGAGTTACTTATTACTGTTACTAAAATGATCTGTTCTTTTGAATAGTGGTTTTTGTGTTTGCTTTGTTATTTTGGGGGAATCCATACAGGAGACTAACGATGAGGATGATTGTAATAAGGAGTAGCATGCTTTTCTCATGAAATGCATTGACTTGTAAGCGGTCTGATTCTAACTTAAAGTCAAAATTAAATTCAATCAGCCATAGAAGTCTTTAACTTTCAATAAGTATGGTAAAGGAGAGTAAGTGTGATTTAGAAATAAAGGAAAAAATAGTCACAGCATCTTATATTTATTTAATGCTTGACTATTTACCAAGCACTTTGAATAAAGGGCATATGACCTTATAACAAATAGCCCTCAAGCCTAGTGAGATTTGTAGATGAGAACCTGAGAAATTAACAGACCGGAGTCGGACAATTTATAAGTGATGGAGTCGAGATGGAACCATGTTCATGTGATATTAAGTTCAAGTTCTTCTTCCTGTCCCCCAAAGCATGTCAAATCCTGGTGAGTGAACATGTGGAAGTATGGATAAGAAAAGATGCATCTCCTAAATGCCCTGTCGGTAAAGCCTGCAATAGAAGAGGAGAACATTACAGTATTTATATGCGTAGCTGATATTCTTCAATCCTAGTTCTTAAAGAAGTTTCATACGGAACCTTCCATGGCCAGGGCTTTTAACTACTTAATTACTGCAGCAAGCAGTGCACGGTGGCAGGGCATACTGTCCTTTGACAAACAAGGGACAGCACACACACACACTAAAGACATGCTGTGGTCTACACTCTGGTTTCACTGAGCAACCAAGAGCCGATTTCTTTGTATTCTGACTTATTCTCTGAGCTAGGGAGGTCTCGCACAAGGCCTTTCAGAGCTAGACTTTATGGAGAGCCATATGAAATGAAATTCAAGGGTATTATGGCTGTTCTCACAGGATAGCTATTTCCCGACACGTGTCCCCGCCTCTGCTGTTGTAGCAGGTCATGTCTGAGTGCAGCTGCCACTGGCCTGATTCAGAATTTTTCACTCACACCTTTAATTAAAATTTCTAGCAAGCCCCATCTATCATTTCTCTTTTGTAATTTTTCTCCCTCAGAGGGAAAAGCTCTTGCGGATTTATAGTGCTTTTGTTGCTACAGGAAGAGATTTGTAACCCTTTAGCAACTCATAGATTTTCATTGGTAACCTTAATGGAAATCAAATCACAATGCTGGTCTGTGCTTTTAGCCAAAAATGTGTGAGTAAACTCCTTGAGGTTTATCATTTAATTCAGTGTAATACAAAGTCCAAAAGTGTAAAATCAGCAGGAATTATTTTTAATGTTTTGTAACAAAATAGTTCTCAACTTGAGATATCTAGATTCCCTGTGTCTGGTACTTGCAGAAATGGGGCTTCATAGGCTAATTTTAGTATCTCAAAAAGCAAAGTGGAACTTGTACCTTCATCAAAGGCAAGGGTGCATGAGCTCACCAAAACATTAGGCTTTAGGTCAAATCAGTATAATAATCGTTTCTTTATACTAATCAATGGCTGTTCTACATAGCATTTTCGTTTGTTTTTGATTAGTTTAAATGGGGACTAAGTTATTTCTTAATGAATAATTTTTGCAGACAAATTCCCTCAGCATGATATGTAAAAAGAATGCAGATTTTAGTATAAAATATAAGATGGAGACCTGATACTGTTTGGTCACTTTGAGTGAATCAGGCAACTACGGTGAGAATGAATTTTCTCAACTATGCAAAGGGGATTAGTGATATCTATGACAGAGTCATTGTGGGAGCTAGAGAGGAAAGCTAGCCCAGCAACGGGCACATAGTAGTCACTTCATTAAAGGATGGTTATCATCACCATCATCATCATCCTCAAAGTTATCTCATTCCATCAACACATGGGGGTTTAAAAGAAAATTAAAGTAAATCACTTCCTTAGTTGAGAACCTATTGGGTAGCACTGTTTGAAGACCCAACAAAGATAAGACTCAGCTGATGTGGGCAAAGCCAGCTTGAGCAAGTCATGATGTTGTTAAAGGGCTCCTGGTCACCATCTGTGAAAAGGAAAGTATTGGATGCTGATCTGTAAGGTACTTTGTAGCTTAGGTAGTTTATATTCCTCACCGCCCAACCAAGACTTCCCCTCCCCAGCTCTGCCTTACGTGGACAGTGATTTCTTGCAGGTCACTGCTCCTCAATGAGCCTAAGTTTCCTTATCTACAAAATGGATATAGAAACATGTGCCTTCTGGATTTGTTGCATATTAAGAGCCTGGCATATAGTAGAAATTGCTTGAACTGTAAGTGGAGGCTGATCTCTCTAAGGAGTCCACTCAGCCCTTCTCACAACCAAGGTTTCCTAGGCTCTTCACCTTCCTGGCCATCCTCTCTGGGCACACTTGAAGCGGGCTTTATCCTTCCCCCACTCTGCCTGGGAATCAGACCCAGTCCTGCACACATGTTCTCAGAAGGGGTCTAGGTCCTCTGCCTACCTTCGATCTCCACTCTCCTGTAAGGGCATTTAAGCTTCATTTCTGAGACATCTCTCTTGACACTATTTCTCAACTGGTTGTTGCCTCTAACTGTGAGGTCTGAGATCATGGGTTAGAGTCATTGGCAGACCATATTCCATCATCTGGCCTGGCCACAGAAGGCTCCAGTAAACCTGAGACAGGCAAAAGCCTGTGGTTAAATTGCAAGGACATCCTTCCTCTTGGAGAACAAAAAGGGCAGGGGGGATTGAAAAAACTCTAAAATTCTTCTGTCACACTCTAAATGCTTCATCTTCAGAATTCTGAATGACAAGGACAGCTTGTTTGGCCCGCGAGAGTCGTGGCTGTTTTATAATCTAAATCCAACCTACTCTGTGTATCACAGACTCAACACTGCACAACATCCTTGCTGATGGAAAAAAAAAGCCAAACAACACACACACTCAGAAAGTACATCCTTGCAGGCTGGGTGGACAAAGAAGGTCAGTGGCATAAGGCATCTAGTGCCCTCCCACCCCCTCTTTTTCTATTAATCCTGGGTGGGTGTGTAGTCTGTCCTCTCTCACACACTCGCTTAGTCTCTCTGATTCACTCTGACCTAGTATTCTCATTGGAAACTGTTCTTCCTTGCTCCTGACACGTTCCTACTGTATCAGAGCTGCCAAGTGGCAGCTGCTTAATATTTAAGAACAATATTACATACAGAACAGAACAGTATTCGTGCTGATTAAAGAACTTTGCTGGTGTCTTGGGAACCAGGGAACGCCCCAGTCACCTCCACAGCTGTGCCTTGACACTTTGTGTGGATTACAAGGTTCTTTGGGAACTCTGCTAAGTGTGTCTCCACCTTTACTTTTTGTTACTACATTGCAACACTTGGAGTTTTTGCTCTGAGCTCTCTGCCATTCAAAGTACTGGATATTATGCCACCTTCACTGGAAGGGTTGTTAGCTTCCTGAGTACCACTCTTCAGAATGATGTGCCTATTGGAATATAAATGACAAAACAAAGCAACAGACAAACAATTGGCATAGACGGTTTTACTTTTATGTGGGAATTGGCATGATAATTCTGGAAGATATCAACATGTTAGCACATCCAGGAATTGCTTTCATGCTGATACTGACTATGAGTTAGTTATATGTAGTGATTTGAATGGATTCTGAACACAATGAGTACAACACATAGGAGTGAGGCTTCTTGAAAAAGTCCTGTAGAATGACTTCGTTTTTTCATGGGGAGGTTTGGTTAAAACCCAACAGAAACCAACAACAAAAAAAACCCCACCCTCTCGTCTTCCCAAAGGCAAGCCACTCTTCTTGTGCCACCTCAGAATAGTTTAAAATGTTCCTAATTATATCTCATAGTTATGTTAAAACAATCACAAAGCTTTTCAGACCTTCCTTCATTTCTAAATTCAGATCTACGTTTACCTCAGTTGAGTTTAAAAAAATGGGAAAAGGAGAACTTTATCTGAGCTGTCAACATCGATTTGGATTTTTTAAGCAATTGGGTAGGTAGAAGTACTGGTAGAGATAACTAAGTAGCCTTGTGGTGGGTTTTTGAAGATTAACTAATAAGACCAGCAAGGGATCTCATCAATTAATAAGTCACTGTCAGTCCATTTATCCACTTACCCACACAGCAAAAGGTTGTCACTTGTTCATTATGTGCAAGGATCTGTGTTCAATAATAGTAATTTAGAGTTAGTATTAATGACAAATCGCATCTCGAGATGTATCTTGGACATTCTGCTGAAGTTCTAGAAGATAATCAGTGATGTAGGACAGAAATGATTCTAATTGTATCTATCACGAACTTCTATGCATGTTGTTGGCCTTGCATGGAAATGCTGTTTATGGAAATAGACAAGAATAGGTTCCTGCCTCTGTCACTGAAGTCACAAAATTGACCACAAATGGAATAGAACACAATTGAGTGGGACATTAGCAGTGTTGGTGGGCTGCAAACTTGTGTCTCCTTCAGTGGCAAACATCACCTTCATAACCTTCTCCACAGCTATTTGTCATTTTCAGTTCTGTCTTTGAGGACTTACCAAAAAGTGAGAAAATGCTTCTCAAACTACTCAAAATTTGACTCTCATAGTCACTACCCTATGGATTCTCAGTAATAGTTGTGTATTAGAATCACCTGGAGACCTTTAAGAAAAATACCCTTCATGAGAAATTCTGATTTAATTAGTCCAGAGTGAGCCTGGTCATCTGCATTTTAACATGCATCCTAGTAATTTCCTTCATTCTCCCATATGAATTATTTTTCTTTAATGCCATGAAATGGGCACAAGCTGTTATTACAACTGATACATTTGTAGCACTTAACTTTGGTGAGGAAGAATAGAAATTAAGACAAGACCCCTGATCTCAAAATGCTCGCAGACTTTGGGCTCTCTGAAATGTGTAACATGAATCCCACTCCTGTAGTTCATTATGCTGTGGTACCCTGGCCAAGTTGTTTGATCCCTCTGATCCTTGGAAATTAAACTACAAAAGGAAAAAACTAATACTTTCCCCATAAGATTGTTAAAATTATTAAGTGAGATAAAATGCTCAACAGAGAGTGACAGATATTATTGGATTCTGTTCACCAGCATTATTATTATAAATGGCATATGTATAATTTATATAATTACATACAATATATGCAATTTATGTTCATATAATATGCATAATTGTATGTCTACATACCCACATACACACTACATATTTGTCACAGAGAAACAAATATTCGAGAACAAAAGATTTATTTAGAAAACAAAAGCAACTTAATAATTTTAAGTCCAATTAAAAAAAATACAAGGCAATGGTGAGAAATGTTGGGGAAAAGCATGTTTACTTCTTTTGTTCCAAGAGAATTTAAGCAATGCAGCACTAAATTTTTCTTCAGGGATGAACCCACGCTCTTATGTGCTGCTTCCCCCTAGTGCCTAGATTCAACAACTGCAATTTTGCTACGCGTTCCTTTCTTTGACAGGTTTTTCAAGGTTGTAAAACAGCTTGGTACCTTGTTAATTATTTTGAAACAGATGTTAAATAACGTTGAGATGTGTCTGTGGGAATTTATTTGTTCCCCTTCCCTTTTTAAGTATGTAATAGCTGATAGCTTCAGGCCCACGCAGAATGGATTACTGGCTCCTTGCTGGTCACGTGGCTTGCCTGCCTTTAAGGTGTCAAGGTGTATCTACAAAGTGAAATGGTGTACATTTCCTCCTCAGCTCTGCATTTTAGCAAGGCACTGCTGACCTACAGGAAAAAGGAATGTCCCCACCACTTTTCCTCTATTATCACTCTTATTATTCCTATAGGAAAGTGTTATTTTGTGAGAGTCTTGCATGTTATTTAACCTGATGAGAATTTTTTTTTTTTTACAGGACTGGTTTAAATATGATTTTAATCTAACTTCATATGAACAGTCATATGATAATAGAACAAGGTTTCTCAACTTTGGCACAATTGACATAGTGAACCAGACAGTTCCTTTTTTTTTAGTGACATATTCTGATTGATTTATTTTTATTTTTGGCTGCATTGGGTCTTCGTTGCTGTGCGTGGGCTTTCTCTAGTTGGGGCGAGTGGGGGCTACTCTTCGTTGCGGTGTGCGGGCTTCTTATTGCGGTGGCTTTTCTTGTTGCAGAGCACAGGCTCTAGGTGCGCAGGCTCAGTAGTTGTGGCTCGCGGGCTCTAGAGTGCAGGCTCAGTAGTTGTGGTGCACTGGCTTAGTTGCTCCGCGGCATGTGGGATCTTCCTGGACCAGGGCTTGAACCTGTGTCCTCTGCACTGGCAGATGGATTCTTAACCACTGCGGGACCAGAGAAGCCCCCAGACAGTTTCTTGTCGTGGGGGGGCTGTCCTGTGCATTTAGGAGGTTTGGAAGCATCTGTGACCTCTGCCCACTAGATGCCAGGGCAACTCCCCCTTCTAGCTGTGAAAACCAAATACGTCTCCAGAAATTGCCGAATGTCTCCTGGGTTGAGAAACACAAATGTGACAGCATGTTATGGTAATTACATATGAACAGGTGATTTTTATACTTTTTAGTTAAGCCTAGGGTTTGTACTAGTTGGAACAGGTTGTATGATGCCTGGTGCATTGTCAGAAAATTCAGTCAATCTATTCATTGATTTATTCACTCACTCACTCATATATTCAAGAAAGGCAGTATCATATATTAATAAGTGGTCTGAGTTTGAATCCAGCTCTGCCACTTACTAAATTTTGTGATTAAACAACTTGATATCTCTAGGTTCCATTTTCTTCAACTCTAAACTGGAGAGAGTAGTTATATCTGCTTCATAAAATTAGCATGAAAATAAATGAGATGTTGCCTTTAAGGTCCTTAATACAGTATCTACTAATTAGTAATTGCTCAATAATTGTTGGTTATTGTTTCACATATATTTTTAGTAAATGCTCTGTGCCAGGGATGATGCCAGTCACTAGAGAGAGAATGCTGGTTAACCTATTTTTCCAAAATAGATTAACGTTGTGGTGGAGAACGAAATTAAATAAAGATTTACATAATTATTTTGATTGCTATTGTGATAGATGAAGGAGAAAAACATGACCCTATTAGGTGTCATTTTACTGGGAATGATACTAACATGACAGAGATGCTCTTAGAGAATCAACTGCTAGTCAATAATCAATCAGCTGAAGTAGAGAAAAATCCTACTTCCTGGAGCCTTCTCATGGCCCCTAGACTAAAAAACCTATACCACCTTATACACTCTGAAATTAATTAGCAGAAAAGCTATACGTTTTACCTCTGAAATATGTTTTACCTATGTTTGTAACTCAGTTTTATGCTGAGTTATAAAATAAGAGTTCAGAGTGAAGGTTTATTATAACACATTAATTATGACAAAGTGTTCTTCTAACTTGGCATGATATACAAGCATGGCCTCAGAACCTGTCCTAGAAGTCGCTCTAAAGGGATAAAATGTTTGCCAAGGCAGTTTGCCTTCTGTGTCTAACTTTTCTCTGCTGTCAAATAGGGAATGTATACCCTCCCCATTTCATCTGCCTTACATCATGTCATGATTCCCACCTGGGAATCCAGGGTGCATTCTGGGAAGAAGATAACATCAATCCTGAGGGGTGAGAGAATGAGGTAATTGGGACACTATGAAAAATATTCTATGAGGCACAGCCTGCTGGCCCAGGCCACCATCTTTAGCCCGGACTGCTGCAACAGTCTCCAAGCTGGCCTACTACATCTACTCCGTCCTCCTTTCTATGTAGTCATCACAGTGCCGCTAGAGAGTGCTTGTAAAAATGCAAACACATTATTTCCCCCCTCAGAGTCTGTAGAAGGCTTTTCGCTGAAGTTGGAGACCAGAAGCCTTAAATGGCTCTACAGGGCTCCTGCCTGGTTCTTCAGGCTGGTATGATGACACTATTCCCTTTGTTTTCTGCAATGTCATCGCCACATACACTCTGTAGCATCTTCAGTGAGTCGAGTGCCCCACATCGGGGACCAACTTGATTCCTATGTCTGCAATGTTCTCTGTCTACTACTGCCCCCAACTTCCTTTGACAGATTAACACATACACATTTTTCACGGTTCAGCACAAAAGGTTCATCTTCCAGGCAGCCTTCTTAGACTTCCCAACACTGTTAGTTTTCCTTTGGATGTATTTGGATTGCACTTGATTACATGTAACAAAAGAAATGCGTTGATGGTGCCTTAAACTTCATAGACAGTGAAGTTCAGAGATCACCGCTGCTGCTTCTTCACCAACACGGTATCCCACTAAGGACATGGGCTTTTTACATCTTCTGCTCTGCTGCCCTGAGTGTATTGGCTTCCATGTTCATGTTTCTTCCCTGTGGTTGTAAGATGGCTGGGGACACTGGTTCTGAGTTTAAGACAGGAGGAAGGTGGAAGAAGTGGTACTGGTAATGACTTCCTTCTGGAGATCTTCTCATCCCTTGTTGGCCAGTAGAGTTATATAGTCACCCCCACTGCAAGAAAAGCTGAGAAAGTGGGTGTTTTGATTTCTCAGTCTCTAGCAAAGAAGCAAAGAGAAAGAAGGAGATTGAGAATGGCTGCTGAGTCCGTTAACCTAAATTGACTTTCAAAACATGATTTTCGATCCCTTAGCCCCCTGGAATGATCCTTGATGGTACTCATATTTACCTTTATTGGTTCAATGTCTGTTTCCTCAGTAGACTCTAAGCTTCATGAAGGCAAGGATGTATTGGATTTATTCTATATGCTTTCTGTAGTGGTTAATATATTATCTGCCACCTAGTAGTTGCTTAATAAATATCTTTGGAAAGAAAGAATAAAGAGTGCAAAGGACCTAGTTGGCAATGTGGAAGATAAAATGTTGAGTGAGACTCAGGTGCTCACAGTAAGCATTTTACAAGAGATAAGGCAAATAAACAAGTCATCATAATTTAAAAAAAAATTTCAAGAGGGCAATTCAAAGGAGGGACAAATGATATCTGATTTGGAGATAGGAAAGTATGAAAGCCATGAAAGCATCCAGATAAGAAGTAGATTGGGGATGACTTTCTATATGTCATCAGGGAGAACGTATCCTATTCAAAGAAAATGACAGTATTCAGGAAACAGTGAGTGATATAGTTTGGCTAATGTCTACGTAAGGTAGGTATATATGGGGAAGAAAGCTGAAGAGTTGAGTTCAGGCCATATTTTAAGAACCTGGAATATACGTATCAAAGATTTCTCAGTACACAGTAAGTTCAGTCCCATAGCGGTGTGTACGGTGGCCCTGAGAAGAAGGGCAGAGAAACTGAAAGCAATTATTGTTTGTTCAAAAAGAGAACAAAAATCTGATAATGGTTGATGGAAGTAAGAAAGTATGGAACTGATTTGAGAGATATCAGAAATTAAAGCCTATTGAGCTTGGCAACATCTTAACTTCTTAGTGTGGGCTGACTTATCAGCTATCTGTCTTGTTTTGAGTCTGTACTGCTTGTCCCCTGTCCAAAGCCATGTTCTCTGAGACATTCCCCAAAGCTTCCTTTACTCCTCACTGAGGTTTCTTCTAGCTCATTCCCAAGAATAAACCCTTTCAAATCCTGAAATCCCATGACCTCCTGGTGTCCTAACCCCAGGCTAGAAGGGATTTCAAGATTAGGAGTTGAAACATAATGCTCATAATTTTATGTTGTCTCTTATAAATCAAAATAAAGGTCCAAGGATGGAAGAGAGAACTTACGAAGTTACTCGAAGGTGAGAAGGCACCAGCAAGATCAGTCAAGTTGTCCCTTTCTCTTCACCTCGATCCAAGTCTCAGTCATTTCACCTCTTTCCTAAATACTGTAAAAACCTCTTATCCAATCTCTCTTCCTTCAAGCTTTGACTTTTCTATGGATCTGCTGGAGATCTTTGAGCAATAGAAATCTTGCAATGCCAATCCCTTGCTTTAAACCCATGAGTGGCCCTCCCTGTCCCATGTGTACAGAATTCAAGGTCATCTTATTCTTTTTTTAATTTAATTTTATTAATTTATTATACAGCAGGTTCTTATTAGTTATGTGTTTTATACATGTTAGTGTATACCTGTCAATCCCAATCTCCCAATTCATCCCACCACCACCACCACCACCCACCACTTCCCCCCTTGGTGTCCATACATTTGTTCTTTACATCTGTGTCTCTATTTCTGCCCAGCAAACCAGTTCATGTGTACCATTTTTCTAGGTTCCACATATATGCATTAATATACGATATTTGTTTTTCTCTTTCTAACTTACTTCACTCTGTATGACAGTCTCTAGGTCCATCCACGTCTCTACAATTTCGTTCCTTTTTATGGTTGAGTAATATTCTATTGTATATATGTACCACATCTTCTTTATCCATTCGTCTGTCGATGGGCATGTAGGTTGCTTCCATGAGGGTCATCTTATTCTTGATCACTCTTTACCTCACTAGCTGCATCTCCTAACAGTCTCTCCTCATCCCTCTCACATTTTAGCCATGGTAGCAGTGAACTACTCGGTGTTATGTTCAGATTGTGCTGCTTTATATTTCTGTCCCTCTGCATGTGCTTTTCCCCCAACCCGGGATGCCCTTCTAGCCCTTCTTTATCCAGTGAAATCCTACTTCTCTTTGAGACTCAGATCATTTCCTCCAAGAAATATTCTCAAGAGCTCTTGCCCCTCAAGACTAAGTTGAAGGTATCTCTAAGATTCTTTCATAACATCCTTTGCAAACCTTTATCAGCATAAGCTTGACAAAGCTATGTGGGAGATAATTTAAATTATGTTAGAATAAAAGGATCAAATAGGCTCAAAATGGAAAGAAAAGAAGATAAGTCAGGCAAGATTAAATACCCTCCTGAAGACCTCTTAGGATATGGGAGAGACAGGGAAGAAAGGGTGGTAGACTTGAGAGTTAAGAATGAATAGATGGTGAATGTGCTGAGACTGGTTAATGGAGTTTTATGAAATTGCACAAAGAGCTTGTAAAGGTATAGAGGGCAGGGAGAACTCTTAAATGGAAAATTAGGCAAAGTGCGGAGAGGAGGGCATTAGGTGAAGATGTCACACTTCAAAGACCACTGCCAGGCTGATGTAGATGGAAAGTACATCTCAGCTTGTAGGCCTCAGTGCTGAAGTCTTCAAGATCTCAGACAGTCATGCTTTTAATAACTACTTAATGGGCAAAATATGGAGTATCCATTTCTGAAGGCCACTGATGTGACTCTAACATTAATTACAAAATTTTTGGTTTTGATCTTGCAACATAAGCTGGTTAGATGCTAGGGGGCATGAATCACAAAGTGACAGAAAAGAACTTTGAGTGGCCTTAAAAGTTATTAGAACAAACAAAAGAGGACATTTAAGACTGAAGAAGGAAAGAGCAGAATCAGAGCGACTTACATCATTGGTGGCTTTCCCTCTTGTAGACCTACACTGCAGATAAGGGGATGGCCTCAACCTGTCTACAGTGGTGACATTTTTATTAGCAAGCTAGGGACAGAGTCTGTATCTGAGGCCCTTATATTAACACACATATTACCAGAGGCTTAGCTGAATTGGAAACAAAGCACTAGGAAGTACAGACTAGATTTGTCACTGAGGAGTGGGCATTGCTGCTCCTTCAACATCATAATTTGACTTGGAATAAAAGGACACAGGAAAGTGTTTATCAGAAAAACCACGATTTCTCATTGACATGAAGAGGTATAGCTGTGCAGGTAGGTTCCTGAAATATGTGAGGACACTTGTGTAAACAGAAACATGTCATCATGTGCAGTGGGTTGTTGAGGAGAGAAAATGAAGTGGAACCCACATGACTGAGGAATGGTTCTGTGGATTTTGTGATGAGAAAATTCACATTATTTAAGACAGATGGACTAAACCAGAAAGAAAGTCTTCCATTGCTCCAGCCAGGCCCTAGTTAGACAAACAACATCCCTCCAACAATAGTTGAAGGAAGAAAAGACATGGTAATGGGGATGGATGTATATATATTTATATCAGCTGGAATACATTTATAAAAATTATTGCTCTAAATTTTATTGCTATAGCATACCTGTACACACACCTCTCACACACACACATGCATGCATGTATGAAAGACTTTAAAAAATCATGAATAAAATTACAGAAATGAGAGAATAGAAATATAAAATTATGGAAACATAGAAAGAAAAGATAGACTGCTGAAAACTTTCATGGAAACTTGGACAGACAAAGAGATACCTGAATTCTTGGAGACAAAAGTGAATTTAAGAGCAAAGAAAATCAATATGCGAGCTTTGGAAGTTCTTGTCTGAAAATGGTGAATTTGAGCAGTTTCAGGTGATCGTTTCCTAGGGTATTAGTTAGGTGTGGCTTTTATCAAGAGAGTGTGTGTCATCCTCCCTATGGGAACCTCTGGGTGGCCTCATGGAACAGTAGGTTCATTTATAAGTGAACATATGACCAGTCCCTGAAGCAAGGGTGGGTAGACACAGTCAGTGATGAATTGTTTAATTGTTCTGCACTTGGTCTTTAGGAAGACTGAATAATTTGAAAGTGAGCTCCAAACTTCACCTCCTCATATTGGAAAATGAAGGCTGGAAATAGAGTATTCAATAAAGAAAGATTTTTGAGTTCAGAATAGTACAATCTAT
The DNA here is from genome assembly GCF_039906515.1 of Pseudorca crassidens. Lineage (NCBI taxonomy): Eukaryota > Metazoa > Chordata > Mammalia > Artiodactyla > Delphinidae > Pseudorca > Pseudorca crassidens. Next base: position 33,921,199 of record NC_090304.1, on the reverse strand, counting down.
TTAAAAGATGTAGCAAAGAGTAACTGTGTGGAAGATAAAGATTTTTTTAAAAGCCATATGCAAAAGTAATATTTTTACATATATATTGGTAAGTGAGATTGGTGTATATTCTTCTTCTATGCTCTTGAACTGTTTTAATAGCATGAAAAACTGAAAGGAAAAGCAATACTTTGTGCCTCAGAGAAGGTTTTTGGAGACAATGAAGTTTACAAGGAAAGCAGTGACTGGCATTTAATTAGCATGGAGGGAGAAATAGGAAGAACCAGGAAGCGTGATCCTGGAAGGAAAGTTTCTGGAAAAGAAATGCTAAGGCTTTAATTGTAGACTTATAATTGTTCAAGAGTCAGAAAGAACAGGGGAGGTTAAAACAAACTATAAGGAAACAATGCAAGTAGCAAAGCTTTGCCCTCCTAAGTTCATGTAGCCATCTTATCTGAGGAAATTGTGATGTTTTTGTTTAATGTTGGGAGAAATCCAAATATGTATAATATGAAAATAACTTTTAAAGTAACATTAGAGGATCAAACGAAATGGTGGTATAAAGGATTTTGTAAACCAAAAAGTCTTAATAAAATGTTAGTAAACATTTGAGATTAGGTAGCCAGGTTGGAACTCAGGTCTGAATACTCTTCCATTATCTACTACTCCTGAAGTATGTCAAAGAGGAAAAAAGATTCATCATTAAACGTGTAGTGATTTCAGGTAACGTTGCATCCTTATATAGTGAAGTGTATGAGAGCCTGCCAGCGAGTTTGCAAAAGAAGAATAAAGTTTTTATAGCAATAATATAATTTTGTGGATAATAAAATATGTTTTCTATGTTGATGTTTTAGAAATTCTATTTTTCCCCTTTTAGTTTTGTTTCCTTAAGTAGCAGAACTGAGGGTTTTAAATTAAATTTTAATTTTTGTAAATATATATATATATATATATATATATAGTTAATAAAGTGGTGCTGTAAGATTTATGTTCAAAACCAGCAAACCTGCCCCTTCCCTTTCTACCCTTTTCCATTCTTCTTCTCCCAAATTTTCCCTAGAGGCAGCTAGTTTCACCTCTGGAAGCTGTTTCTTCTTTCATTTGTCTCCAAATTTCTAAGTTATGTAATCATGCTGTTCTTCCTTAGTTTCTAAATTTTAGACGTTTTCTATGGTCTGCTTATAAACCCAAGGTAGCAAGAGCAGGAAGATGACAATTTAGCAATCTGAGGCTTCCGCCTAACCCCCCAACACACATATACTTTCCTTCCTCCTATTTGCCGAGCATCATTGGTGGTACCACAATGTTGGTCAAATCAGTACTGTAGTCAGTATTTACTTTATAATGGTCATGTAAATATTGTAGTGTGCCATGATTACTTTTATTTTTTGTAACCATTTTTATTTTCCTTGAAGTCAATAATGTCTTGTTTTTGGTCCTCAGTATGACTAAGAACCCCTATCAGATCCCCTGAAAGAACTGTGAAGCCCATCACAATGACCATGTCACAGGCAGAAGCACCAGTTCATCTGTTGGTTTCATTTCTGGCCTCTCCACATGTGTCCTCCTCCCCCAGATTGGCCTCACAGTGTCATCCGAGACTTTTTTTTTAAACTTGCTTTGATGTTTTTTAAACTTGCTTTGATGGTGGATTCCCTATTTCCTGGATCACGTGTCTTCTGGGGATTACTCCCTTGTATTCTTAGAGCACACCTGAGAAAATGTAATCATTCATTCACCCAACATATATTTATTCAACATATACTCTGAAACATGCCGTGTTCTGGGAGTTGAGGATATATCAGAGAACAAAACAGATGATCCCTGGCCCCCTTGAGGACCTTATATTCCTGTGAGTGTGCGTGTGTGTGTGTAGGGTCGTCAGATTAAATACAGGATGCTCAATTACAGTTGAATTTCAGATAAACAACAGATACCTTTTAGAATGAGTTTGTTTTAAATATTGCAGGGGACATACTTATACTGAGAGAGTGTTTGTTGCTTATTTGAAATTCAGACTGAACTGGGTGCCCTGTATTTTTATATGATAAATCTGGCAACCCTAGTTGGGACGGATTCTACTGTCTAAACCATAAATATAATAAATATGTAAATTATAGAGCTTGCTAGAAGTGATAAGTTTTGTGTTGGAGTGGGAAAGGAAAAGTAGAGCAGGGTAAGGTAGGCTGGGAGTGCCGGGAGCAGAGACTGCAGTTTTAAGAGTCGTTAAGGTCAGCTTACTGAGGAGATGAGAGATTAGCAAGGGCATGAAAGAGGTGCAGAGTTAGCTCTCCAGTTGTCTAGGGGAAATGTTTTCTAGACAGAAGGAACACCAGGTCAAGAATGCGCCTGGAGTAGCCCTGGAGTGTCTGAGAAATAGCAAGGAGGCCAATGTGGCTGCATCAGAGCATATGAAGGGCCCCGTGGTAGCACATAAAGTCAGAGAAGTAACAGGAGTTCAGGTCACGGAGGAACTTGGAGGCTGTTGGAAGGACCCTGTAGTGCGTTCCCGGTGAAATGGGAAGCCAGGCAGTGTCTTGAGTGGAGCTGTGACCCAAGGTAACTTCTGTTTGGACAAGATCCCTCTAGTTTCTCTGTTGAGAGTGTACCGAGGGGCAGAACAGGAGCAGGAAAAACAGTTGGGAGGTTATTGTGGTAAATCCAGGTGAGACGAAGGAACCTTGGGATGAGGGAGATAGCAGTGGAGACGGTGAGAACAGATTGGATTCGGATTTGGGATGAATTTTTCCTCTAACACTTTATTGTGAAAATATTTCAAAGAGAAGTCAATACCCATAGAACTACCATCTGGTTCTACAATGAACACTTTGCTGGACTTGCTTTATCGTGTATCTGTCCATCTTTTCATCCTGTTCCTGAGCCCTAGTCTGGAGCATCTCTGATTCAATTTCTACAAAGAGAAACCTTCAGTCTCCTGCTGTGATGATGTGGTCATTGGTACCATGGAGATAGTCACAGGCATAGCAACTCTGGAGTGGGGTGCAGTAAAAATCTGGGGGCTAACTGATCCTTATACTGATTTTCAGCCATTTCTCTTTTTTTTCAGCTATATTTCTCTCCTTACCTGACGGAAGTACCTGACGACTTTAAAACCTGAGTTTCCTATAGTTTCAAGGCCTGATCTGACTTGCTTCACTTTGTCAGCTGTCATTTCAAGTTTTTAGTTTCAGCTCTCTCTACCCTCAGTCAGTTATGACTCATTTATCTTTTTTCCATCTTCTAAAACTGTGCTTGACCTTTTTTGTCTACTGTTATATCCTCTTAATTTCTCTTTGCCCTGGTAGCTTTATAACATCTTTATTCCTTGCCTTTCATTTGAATGGGGCTTTGAGAAAAAGGAGACTCAGCTTTTCAAATATTTTGTCAATATAAAAGTTCTGAATATATTTAGTAATACTTGGTTTTCCACTTTAATGGGTCTACCAATATACTAAAGATACATTAAAAACAGGGGCAAAGCAGTAATTTTTCCAGCGTCTGGATTCCAGACACTGTTGTTACTTTTCAGGACCTGAATTGCCACCTTTGGCAATGTTAACCTTTGGCTCTCCCAGTACTGATTCCAGTCTGTTGGGTTTTGTTATCAGTACGTAGAAGAGAATGGAGTTCAGATTGAATCAGACAAACATGGCCCTGTTTGATTAGTGGAAGGGTTGGGCTTTCATTGCCTCTTGGAGCTCAGCTCCCCTTCCTGAATAGATGTTGCATCTTTGGGGTAGATGAATTCTAGTTTCTGTTGGGTGTATACCAGCTACAAATCCTTCCTCTAGACAAGTGTTCCCTTTCCGGCACCATCATTTTCCAGCTCGCTGCTTTCACTATGCTGAGTATTCTATTAAATATTTATGGTAACTTTGCCTTCCCCGTCTGAAATGTTGCCATGGACTGGTAATTAGATTGCGGCTAAGGCTTCTTCATTTCCTTTGGTGCAGAACTGGGAAAATGGAGACCTTACATAACGAGGAGATGAGAACTGACAGACAGTTGGCAGTAAGGGCTCCTGCACATATTTCAAGGCAGATGCAAAGGGAACTTTTTACCAGTCAATGGTTACATTCGTCTGCTAGCTGCTCTTCTCATGTTTGCTTCCAGAAAGAAGCTACTGAGAGTCATTTGTCTACATTGAGCCTGGGAATTAAACTTTTTACCCCTCCAGAGGGAAACAACAAAAGCAGGCCAGGAATATTTTTCTGGCCAGCCTCAATAGCCAGAAGGTTTCTGATTCAAGGCCCTGCTCATGCTGGAGGATTGGCTCTCATCATTAGGACACTGCAACAGTTCACCCTTCAAATGAGGGTTCGAGGATTACATTCCCCCTGCTGTGATTTATTACTGAAGACAACAAGTCACAAAACTGGGAATCAGGAGACTAGGTCTGTGTTCTTGCTGTGTGTCCATGAGCTACCCGCCTAACCTCTTTTTCCCCATTTGTGCAATGGGAACAAATATTAACCTGCCAAACCACTGAGCAGGTGTGATAACAAAATGAAATGATTTAAGTGAAAGTATTTTGCAGGCTGTCAGAGATTTCTGCTCTACAGTTTCCTTTCAGAGTATGGGGCCCAGGGCAAAGCACTCTGGGTATACCTAATTTTCAGTATTCTTGTATGGGTTAAACAATCAGGTTCAAATTTAAACAAATCCTTCCAAGCATGTATTAAGTTCCTTTATGTTCTGGGTCTGGGTACATTGAGAGCTGGGCGATAGGATCATAAATGGAGACATCATAAATTGACAACACCTATTCCTAAAGAAAAGAGGTTTGTCCGTGGGAAGAGTCTAGGTAAGAACTCAGGCAACCATGACTCCTGGTGAAGCCCCTTTAGAATGTATAGTTAAGGGGTACTGAGTCTTGCCTTCGAGGTCAGAGAAACTCAAGTTCAAATCTAAACTTTGTCACTTCCTAGCTAAGTGACTTTGGGCAATTTACTTCACCTTTCTGAGGTATCGTTTTGTCATCTGTAAATGTCGATAATAATGCAAGCCACTTAGAGTTACTACAAGAAGTAACTGAAATAAAATCCATAAGAAGCTTATCATCATTATCACAATAACAGTATTATTCTTTTAATAATAATTATGATAACGGCAGGTTGCTATTGAGTATCATGCCCCAGGCAACTTGGCTAAATGCTTGCTCATATTAATATCTTTATCCAAAAAACTCTATAATCATTTTACGGATGAGAAACTGAAGCACAGAGAGATTCAATAAATGTCTTAGGGTTGTACAGCTAGTTAGTGTTAACCATACCTAGGCAGTCTGGTAAAGACAAAACAGATGGTAGCTTCTGCTCTGGTGACTGTAGTTCAAATCTCTGAAGCGTTATTTAGGAAAAGGGCGTAATAAACAAAAGGATGGTTAGGTAGATAAAAATGAGACAATAAACATGAAAAATTCTTTGTAAACAATAATTCCAGAAGCTTGTTTATTTGGGTAGTATTTAACCGTTTATAATTTCAAGTAGCTAGAGATGTTGAGATGAATCCCCAACCTTTGACAAAAAGGAGCCTTCCTATGTCACCTGTGGTTAACAGAGCCTCCGCTGCCCTATTCACAGGCGACCTCAACACGTATCTTGAAAATGCAGGTTTCAGCCTTTCAACTAGGGATTGAACACCTGCCATCTTACTCCTCCAGGTGTCAGGGTACCTTAGGCAGAGAGCTGAATTCCCAGTTGCCCAATTTTCAGCGTATGCCATTTCAATATAACATTAGATGATGACAGAGTCTGTTGTCCTATAAATTAATTTAACACTCTTTCCCTGGATGACTGCATTCTAAAAACAATATTTTCACTCAAGTTATGAGGGCTTGTAAAAGCATACAGAGAGCAGGGTTGGAAACATATGATGTCCCAGGAAGCCAACTGATCTAAATTTAGGTGGGTTGTCTCCTCTCCTCAGTCCGTGTCAGAGATGGTTGGTTGCCTCTTAGAAGGATGGCTCAGGTGGAGAGCAGTTCACAGATTGGGCAGAAATATGAGCCACTGTGGTCAGTTAAGTGGGGAAGGGCTTAATGAGAGTGGCCCCAAACACTTAAGCATTGAAAGAGAAAGAGGAGGGGTTGAAATTTTTATCAAGTGATTTGTTACTATAGTGAACTATATTTTTAAAAAATATGCATTCCTGGTGTTATGAGAATTTGTGAAGGGAGATAACGAAGAGAATAATATACTTACTTTTGGATTCATTCAGGACGCTTTCTTCTTCTCTCCTTCTTTCCCCTTCTCCTTTCTCTCTCTTCTGTCCATTGCTCTATTGATTCTCAATACAATCTCCCCCTTTTAAATATGATCCCTGTTAAAGCTTCCTTCTCTGACCCAAAATCTGTCTCTCTCAAAGGAATTCTTTAAACAATGTTTGATGTGGGTTATCATTCACATCCTGGTTTTGTTTTTTTTAGACTCTTCCTTCTAAAGACAAAGCATTTCATCTTTTCTTTTTTCTTATCTTTCCATATGTGATGTTTTACATAGCACATATGGTAATAGTTGCCAGGTACCCTTTAGAGAGGTCAGAAAGATGGACAAGAAATAAGGCAACAAAGTATTGTAGGTGCTTTGCTTGAGGTCTGTGCAGGAAAATCTCAAGGTCCAAAGAAGGTAATCTAAATGTCAGAGAGTACAAAAATATTCCATAAAGGCAGTGATGCCTGGGTGGAGCATTAGTAGATGTTAACATTGTTCATTCATCCATTTAACGAGCATTTATTGAGTGCCTATTATGTACTTTTCACTGCCCTAGGCCCTCAGGGCATAAAATTTAGCAAGGAATAACCTTGTCTGGCACTCAACAAATATTTGTTGAATGACCAATGGAAGAGACTCACTTTAATTCACCTGGTGAATGTGGAACAATTCTCTGCATGTAGAAAGGGATGAAACTTTCATGGGATTCTAAGGAGTTCAGAATATTTGTTGGGTAAATAATTTGGAAGGTGGTCATGGGTACAGAAAGGTAGGGCCACAGTATAGCGCATAGTTGTGCAGTGTGCAACCTGCACAACAGTATGTGATCATTAAGGCATAATGAGAAAGAAGGTGGGAAAGGAACTGGACTGTGAAGTGCTTGGTGTCTCCGGGTGGTTGTTCTCATGGGGACAGGAGAGGGACAGAGGTAGGGGAAGGGATATCAGAAACACTGGCAAATTGTTTCCTCAAATTATGTGTTCTTCTGCCCACCCTAGAGATGCAGATCCTGCCCCACCCCTACACGCACAAGCACACATACCCATGCATGCTCGCACGCTCACACCCTTGCTTTCCCAGAATCTTTGCCATGGGCTTTTGTTCTGATGAGAAAGAGTCATATTCCTCAGATGGACTGGAACTAAAAATGGCTGAGGAACACTGCAGACAATGGAGAACCACTCACAGGTCCACTGCAAGGCAGTAGCCTGATCAGATTTTCCTTTTCCAAAGATCACTCTGGCACTGGAGTGGAGGGTGGATTAGTGAAGTGTGAGGGATGATGAGGGCATCCTGCTGGAAAGCTTTCACATCCTCCGGGTCTAATGACATTTGTATTCAGAGCACTAGAGAGACACTCCTGCTTCCCTGCATTTTCAAGTTCACCGGCAAAAGACTCAAATCAGAATGAAAGAGATGTGTCAGTGTTTTGCTGAGAAGGTGGCGACACCTGAAGCATTTCATAGGAATTATGATTTAGGACAGATGTGAACATGCAAGCAGATCCGTACTGGGGAATTAATAAAATAAAGCTATCAAATATGGACCTAAAGCATTTAACTTTAAATTCTGCATACCTAAAAGACATTTCCTGTTAGTTAGTTATTTTTGTTGGTGGTATTTTGCTTGTTTTTTGTTTGTATAATATAAATTTATACAACCTGGTCACCTTAAAAACCAAATACATTACCAGTAAATCCATAATATTTCCTGGCTCTCTTATGTGACCATTTTTTTCATTTAGTAAAACATATGATTTTCTGTGATCCATACATAAATATCAGCTCTGCCTTGTCAACAAAAAGTGAGTCGACGTAATTCTGATTAATGTGCCCAAGAAGAAGAAAAATACATATTTTTTCTTGCTTTAAGTTCTTAACAACTGCACATAATGTGATTGCAGTCTGTCTCTCCAATAATTAGAAAGGAAAAAAAAATCTTCTTCCTGAAGTCCTGTTATCACACATCATAAGAGCCAGACCACTAGACCCCCTGATACCGCAGTGATCTCAGAATTTGTAGGAAGCTATTGATTAATCATTTCTACAACGTTTTGGATTTTCCATTATGTTGTAAGTTGATATAAGAGAATTAACTTATTTCCTTTCAACCCATTTGTTTCTTTAAATTAAGTATCTGGATGAGTTACAGAATTTGTTGTTTATGGGATAGTTTGTTACCTTACTATGTTAGGAAAATAAGATTGAAAGGTGGTACTAGAAAGTGGGCTTTAGGTAAACATAGTGTAGCCTGACAAGATGTGCACTGAATCCAGTAAATCAAAAGACTTATCTGACATGTTATAAACCACTACTGGGTCAATATATTAAGTGATTCATCCACCTTTCAAGATTGGATTCATTTTTAGAATAATAATTTTTGGAAGAGTATAGCTGTTCAATTGTAAGGCCATGTACTAGATTGGGAGTAAAGGAGGTGTGATTTCTAGCCTGGCTCTGGGAACCCCCTGTGTGACCCTGTGTCTGCCAGTTTGTACATCTGTGAAATGACAGCATTGCCAATGACCTCAATTTTTTTATCCTCCTTAATTCAAGAAGGCATATTTGTAGATTATCTGGCACATAGTAGGTGCTCTAATATTATGACTCTGTGTCAACTAAGAAAAAAGTTTCCCTTTTGCTGGCACAAGAGAAGAGACCTACTAAGAAAACAACACGTAGTTAAATATCATAATAGAACAAAGGCAGAAATCAAAATGCCCTTGGTAAGAATGGGAGTTCTTTTTCCCATTATTAGAAGAAATTATTAAAAAACATAACTTTGAGACCTACTGATTCTTTTCCCTGGGCAAAGTATGTATGTCACTCATAGACATCAAAAAAAAAATGTTTACAATAACCCAGATCTGCTTATGAAACTTCATTAAGGCCTTTGGGAGAAATGTTGAGACAAGATTTTTGTTATTTTGTTCTTTTCCCCTTCAGCATTGAGAAATGTTGCTAAATTGGTAAAGAATCTTTTTCCCTTTGTTAGAATCAGGGGCATGGTGAGGAATGAGGTCAACTGTAGAAAATAGCAATGTTAGAATAAGCCTAATATGCAAAAACTACTGCTTTGCAATGTGCAGTGTTGGGGAATATTTGTAGCAACTCTAACTTATTTTTCTTTACTCAAGAGAAGTGCAACTAGCACAGGGAGGTCAGCTTGATGCTTTGTGATGACCTAGACAGGTGGGATAGGGAGGGTGGGAGGGAGGCTCAAGACGGAGGGGAGATGGGGATATATGTATGCACATAGCTGATTCACTTTGTTGTGCAGCAGAAACTAACACAACATTGTAAAGCAATTATACTCCACTAAAGATATTTAAAAAAGAGAAAAATGCAACAAACAACATAGAAAACTACACTGAATACTCAATTCACATGTATATTAGCCCTATTAGCCAAAACGAGTTATCTTTTGGAATGGAGAACACAAAATTGTTCAACATTGTGAAGCATTAAAAATAAAGGAACTGTAAAATGCACACTGAACAGAGAATGAAAGCCCAGCTCTCCTTATGCCAACAGATACCTATAAATATATTTTATTGTATTGCCTGTACTTGACACATATTTATTTCTGAAATAATTAGGGCCACTTAGAGGATAACCTTCTTAAATTAAATGCAATATTTATTTAAAGTTTATTAGGACATAAAACTATAAATCATTTTATGTGAGCATTTAATCTGCTTAAGCAACTTATAACTATTCCTGACATTGATAATTCCTTGGCTGTGCTAAATTATCACTTGTAAGTAACTAAGCAGGTATGAAAATCTAAATCTAGGAGCTTTACAGAATAAGTGGATATGGTGTAATAGACAAAAACAAAAGGATTCTTGTCCCAGTTCTGCCACTGATTTGTTGTGTGATCTTGCACAAGTTGTTTAAGAGCATCAGTTCTTCTAAGAGTATCAGTTTTACTATCTATAAAATGGGAGTAATACTGATACTGATATCTTACATTAGGCAAAGTAAGTAGTATGGAAAGATACATGAAAAGGAGTACTATATGGTTACACTATTGACACTGTTCTGAGATCACATATGTGAGAGTCCAAACATGAGAGGTACATCATCACTCTTTTCAGAGAGCTCCATATTATTAAAAGGGGCATACAGGTAAATTAATAGTTACAATTCGGTAGAATGAGCAAAGCAGTGAAATCATGTGTAAACTAAACAGCACATGTCAAGGAAGGATTCCCTTATCCATGAGGGGTATGACCCTGGAAGATTTTTTCAGGTGGAGGTGATGTTTGAATTGGGGAAATGTTTATGGTCCTGGTGAGCAGGGAGGGAAGAACAGAAAGGACGTTCCACATTTAGGGGCAAATGTGCAAAAAGCATGAAAGAAAGAGTATGTTATCTGGGAATATAGAACTACAAGTATTCATGGGTCCCAGGGCTCAGGGAAGGGATGAGGCTGGCAGGAGTGGTCACGGAGAGTAACATATGCAAATAAAGTGACTCACCCTACAGGAGAGAGGGAGGTCGTGAGAGTATTTAGGCAGGACACGATCACACTTGCACTTATGGAATTCCATTTGGTGGCAGTTTACTAAATGGATTGGACACAGCAAGCCTGGAGGCAGTGAGCCCTCTACAATAGACCAGGGAAAGATGAATTCCTGAACTAAGTAGTGGCAATGGTAGCAAAAATCCTGAGAAACATTTAGTGGGAAATGAATGTTTTTGGTATCTGACTAGGTACGGAGGTTGCTCATGTCACCAACCCTATGATGAAAGACCTGTGGGGCCCTAGTGGAAGGAAAAGGGCAGGTTGCCTTTGCATTTGGAAGCTCCAGGAAGAAACAAGGGCTAGAGTTATAGTTTGGGGACGCAAAAGTAGATGGCAGTGAAAACCATGAGGTTGCAAATAGAGAGTGGTTAGACTGAGAAAAGCAGTAGAGAAAGGACAGATAACTTCAGAATCCTCTGGAAAAGCAAAACTTAAAAATAAGTAGAAGAAATACAACTTGTGAAGGAAGCAGAGAGAGAACCCTCAGGTAGGTATCAGGACATCCAGGAAAGAGAGTCTTGTCATGGAGAGTAAAAGAGTAGGGAGTTTCAAGGAAGGAGTGTCAGTACTATCAGATACCTTATTGAATGATCAAAGAAGACAAGGATTAGGGACAGTCCACTGGATTTGATAATTCTAGAAGTCATCTGGTTTTCTTTCTCATGCAGTCAGTTAAGCAGAAGCAATGCCTACTGTTGGTTGGACAGTAAATAGGAAATTAGAAGTGAAAACGTTGAGTGTAAACTTAACTGTCAGGAAGCTCAGGTGTAAGGAGAAGGTATGAAAGCAAAGTAGACTGGGATGAAAGAAGAGTTTTCTTTGCACAAGAGTGGGAAGGGCTTGGATACGTTTATTTCCTAAAGGGTAAGGACCATTATACACTAAATTGGAAAGAGAGAGAAGAGGGATGAGATGTTTGATGTAGCTGGGTTCTTCATGAGTGGAAATGGGGATTGGGACGGGGCGGGGGTGGGGGGGGAGGACTTGACCTTGAACAGAAGGACTTATTTATGTGACAATAAAGGCAGGGTAAAGGATAAATGTAGGTTGGAGTGAATTAGCGGTGGAGGTACCAAGAGAGAGGAAGCCATGCCTGACAAAGATGAAGTCATGGTAGACTGATGAGGATGAAATGGGTGGTGTACTTGAGAATAATAGAGAGGAATAAGAAATGGGACTGACCGAAACAAAAAATAAAAGGCTCAGTTAATTGCACGTGGTCTAATGTCACTAATCTCTGAGGTGGAAGGAGTTCTTCCCGAAGAGCTCAGCAGCTCAGCCCTGATTTAGGAAGAAGATTATACACTTAATCCAAGGTTGGAGTTTGACACGTAAATGCTGTGAAGGGAAGGAAGGGTTGAGAGCAATTTAGTTTATAGCAGGTTGATTTGCTTTTAGGTTAAACAATAGGGATTTTGTTTATGGACATGAGGTTGGCATTCGTTTCTTCCTTTTTTTTTCTTGAGACTGAGCATGTTCTAAGAAAAGGCATGGAATTTAAATCTCTACAATCAGGCTATAGGAATACCTGTAGCTCTGATACCTTAATCCCATGCTTGAAACTTGTCCAGTTTGACCATTGGCTTTCTTTGGGAAGTTATACGTTGCTGATTAGCTATAGGAAGATTCTGGAAGACGAGATGAGCAGAAATTTAATTCCTATGTTACTCACATTCAGAATGACTCTGTCTCATGTTGAATCCACTTTGCATTGTCCTATGGATTCATTAAAGAATCCGCAAGCAGAGTTTTTACCTTCATGATCATATACTCCAGGCTGAAAAGCATTTCTGTCACTGTTTCCCAGAGTTCACTAATTGTTTAAAGACTCTTCTGGCTGGCGGTTCTTTCTGGTTGAAACAGCCTGCTTACAGTCAAGTGAACTTGGGCATTCTGCCAGGGACATTCATACCAAGGACGTTTAGAGACAATTCTTAAATATAATTTACAGGGCTAGGAGGTACCAGAACTTCAACAATAGGCAAAAGCAGTGCTCTTGGAACAATGGGAGAAAGGGTCAAAGTGCTATTTTGACCCTGGCCTTTGCAGTTTTTGTCCCAGTAACTCCCAAGTTTTGAAAACAGGAAGTAGAGGCACACCCAGGAACTTGTGGCAATGAAAATAGGCCCGTAAAATTATAAAAGCCTTGATGGATTTTATAAGGAGGAACCGTTGTGGGAAGAGTACTAGACTGGGAGTCAGGAAATCACATTAAAGATCTGGGCCTCAGTATCTCCAACCTAAACAACAGGAACATGGGACCACTGGCGGACCTGGGGAGGCAGAATGGTTATAAGCTAAATCCTGACTCCTCTTATATGCTTTATATTTCATGGGTTCCCACTGAGATTTTATTTAATGAGTAGATGCTGGTGCTAAAATAAGTTTGAAGCCTTCTTGTTAGAAAATGTTTCCCCAGATCCTTTCTATTCTAAAATTCTAATATTCTAAGTGAGAATAACCAGTATAGTTACACTTAATTCTCATGAGTCTAATAGTTTTAATTATTGTTATTCAGCACATTTTTATTACTTTCCACGATATTTGATTTTGAAAACTGCCTTATGTCAACCCCATGTTTCAGGATTTCATACCTTGAGCCTATGGATGGATTTTGGGGAGTCTGTGAAAGCCCTAAATATATATGCAATATTTTGTGGGTACAGGCATACAGAAAGAGAATCCAAAACTTTCATCAGAATCTCAACAGCTAAGGGCAAAGTCTTCCCCCACTGGATAGGAGTCAAAAAAATCCAGATCTGAAGGTAACACAGAATGAGAGAAATTCAGAGAGATTTCATAGGCTCTACCATGAAAAGTACTTACCAAACCCCTCCCAAACCTATATTCCCTTCCCAAGATTACATTGCCACTCTGTGTTCATCGTATTTCGGGCAGGGGAGAGGTCTTTGGTGAAGGTGCGACATTCCCCCTTATTCTTACATTTTGTGATATTTGAAAGAAGCCAAGATCAAATCTTTGGCTCCCTGTGCCAATCCTCCACAACTCGGACATGTTTTTACTAGGTAGAAAGAACCACATATTCTTCACCTTTTCAATCTGTAGCCTTGTTAACCCTGGAGCTCTAGATGGTTCATGGCCCTGAAGGTAAGGGTTTTGTTTTTTTTGGTTTTGTTTTGTTTCTAAAGAAGTATTCTATCGTAATTAAGAAGAATGAGAGTAAAGACAACATAAATGTTTGGCCATTCCATAATATCTTTCCTTGAAAGCCTCAGACAGTGACTAGGGAAGATTTCAATTTTTCTGAGTGCATTTTCAATTCTATTTTGCATTGAGTATTTGTGTGATTATTAACTTTATATTCCAAAAATAGATAAACAACAAGGATTTACTGTATAGCACAGGGACTACACTCAGTATCTTGTAATAAACTATAATGGGATAGAATTGAAAAGAAAAGAATATATATACATATATATGTATAAACGAATCACTTTGCTGCACACCTGAAACTAACAATATTGTAAATCAACTATACTTCAATTAAAAAAAGCTATATTCCATAGCAGGCATTTCCATGGTCTTTTAAGTCCTGGTTCAGAGGGGAATAACCCAGTGGGGAGAACAGAGCTCTGATCTGAGGCAGCAAGCAGGAAATTGGGCAATGATGAGGCTGTGATGCAAAATCAGGTGTCAGTGTCAGCAAGGAGCCTCTAGACTCGCTGAACCAAGCAAGGGATTGTACCTACACCCTGATTCCCACAGCAGGGCAAAGCAGGATCCTGGGGATATGTACCATGCATGATCCACTTGCATGGGAAAAACAAAGCTTCTCTCATAAACTGTATGCTAACTCAGACACTGTGCAAGAAGTGGAAGGACAATAGGGGCTTGAAAAACAAAACAGAAAACAGTAACGCTAGAGCTGGAAGCTGATTTGAGATACTGCAAGAATTCTCAGAATTTAACTCTTTTGCTCTCTTTTCATTCCAGATGCTGCACAACAAGCATGTCATGGTCCGTGTGGGAGGAGGTTGGGAAACTTTTGCAGGGTATTTGTTGAAACACGACCCCTGCCGGATGCTGCAGATCTCCCGTGTGGATGGCAAGACATCCCCCATCCAGAGCAAATCTCCAACCCTCAAGGACATGAATCCAGATAATTACCTGGTGGTCTCTGCCAATTATAAGGGAAAGAAGGAAATTAAATGAAACTAGTTGGTCACTACAAGGGGACTCTCATAATGGCCTGTATCCACATCTCCAGTAGTCAGTTTAGTTCACATGCTCTGAAAATTACTTTGGAAAAAGACATAACAGATAGAAAGACGTCATCATGTTGAAACATGCTCAAAGAGTAGCACTATTTATTTTAAACGCTTCTGTAGAAAATGACCTATTAAAAAATTATCAACTCAGATTTAAATTAGACAAATTGTAGGCAAATCATTGTTTCTCAATATGTGAACATGGTATTTAGAACACAATACTAGCAATACAATTCTAGCTAAAGATAAAAATTATTAGAAGAAAATAGGATTTACAGTTAAGTCAACAGAAAGTGCCTGCCTAATGTGTACAGAATAACAACACCCCAGACATTTTTTATAATTGCAGGATTTTTAAGCTGATTTTTTAAAAATGACAATTAGTGTGATGATGTGCTACTAAAAATATCCAACAGCACTATAAATTAAAGTACAGTGTATCTACAACAGTAATACGTTACTGGAAAGGCCACTTCAGAAAAGTTTACATTCACTTGGAAGAATGCCTTAAAGTTTATCCCTTATCTCTGAACAGACACCTGGGGCACTTTTGGAAGTTTTCACTGCACCCCTTAGAGAATGGCTTATGAGTTGTTTACACACTCCTAGACACGTGGCTGTGTTGAGACTGAGTGTAATTCACACACATAAGCTGACATACGTTTATATTTTGAAAGAGTAAATTGTACAGTCAAATGTCCATTGACTTCATGTTATTTCAAAGCATTTTCTTATTATATCTTTAGTTAATCCAACTTTGCTGTGCTGTCTAGTAAAGTAATTTCACTGTAGCTAATAATGTTACAGACTTATGTATACCCTTGTATACCTAGGACAGGGCTGTTTTGTACCCATGAACAGCAAAATATTGTCCTCACTGATTGAAGAATTAAAAAGATGTTAAAAAATTTTACCTGTCTCTATATCAATGCTTCATTCTGAAATAAAGATCATATTCAAATGGCAACGTCCCCTGGGAGTTAAAGGAAGAGTCAAATTATGGTTACCTAGCACTTCTTCACTTTGGATAGCTGAGTGGTGCTGGTGTTTGTTTTCCTTAGCAGAGAGTCTAGGTTTTATCATAAACAGTACTTTAAGGGCTGCCCTGAAATAAAAAGTATAGGCGAAATTAATTTGTCATTTCCTCATTTTTCAACAAAGACAAAATCCACCTTTCTTGCTCCAGAAAGTCAGGGAGGAAGTATTTCAGTTTGTCACATGAATGATTTAATCAAAGCAGACACAACCTTTTTTTTTTTTTTGGTATTTATTGAATTTTATTTATTGTTTTTATACAGCAGTTTCTTATTAGTCATCAATTTTATACACCTCAGTGTATACATGTCAATCCCAACCTCCCAATTCATCACACCCCCACCCCCACCCCCACCACCCACCGCTTTCCCCCCTTGGTGTCCATACATTTGTTTTCTACATCTGTGTCTCAGTTTCTGCCCTGCAGACCGGTTCATCTGTACCATTTTTCTAGGTTCCACATATATGCGTTAGTATACGATATTTGTTTCTCTGACTTCCTGCACTCTGTATGACAGTCTCTAGGTCCATCCACGTCTCTACAAATGACCCAATATATTTCCTTTTTATGGCTGAGTAATATTCCATTGTATATATGCACTACATCTTCTTTATCCATTTGTCTGTCGATGGGCACTTAGATTGCTTCCATGACCTAGCTATTGTAAACAGCCCTGCAATGAACATTGGAGTGCATGTGTCTTTCTGAATTATGGTTTTCTCAGGGTATATGCCCAGTAGTGGGATTGCTGGATCATATGGTAATTCTATTTTTAGTTTTTTAAGGAACCTCCATACTGTTCTCCATAGTGGCTGTATCAATTTACATTCCCACCAACGGTGCAAGAGGGTTCCCTTTTCTCCACACCCTCTCCAGCATTTGTTGTTTGTAGATTTTCTGATGATGCCCATTCTAACTGGTGTCAGGTGATACCTCATTGTAGTTTTGATTTGCATTTCTCTAATAATTAGTGATGTTGAGCTGATTTTCATGTGTCTCTTGGTCATCTGTATATCTTCTTTGGAGAAATGTCTGTTTAGGTCTTCTGCGCATTTTTTGATTAGGTTGTTTGTTTTTTTAATATTGAGCTGCATCAGCTGTTTATACATTTAGGAGGTTAATCCTTTGTCCGTTGATTCATTTGCAAATAATTTCTCCCATTCTGTTGGTTGTCTTTTCGTCTTGTTTATAGTTTCCTTTGCTGTGCAAAAGCTTTTAAGTTTCATTAGGTCCCATTTGTTTATTTTTGTTTTTATTTCCATTACCCTAGGAGGTGGGTCAAAAAGGATCTTGCTGTGATTTATGTCAAGGAGTGTTCTTCCTAGGTTTTCCTCTAAGAGTTTAATAGTATCCAGTCTTACATTTAGGTGTTTAATCCATTTTGAGTTTATTTTTGTGTATGGTGTTAATGAGTGTTCAAATTTCATTCTTTTACATGTAGCTGTCCAGTTTTCCATCACCACTTATTGAAGAGACTGTCTTTCTCCATTGTATGTCCTTGCCTCCTCTGTCATAGATTAGTTGACCAAAGGTGCATAGGTTTATCTCTGGGCTTTCTATCCTGTTCCATTCATCTATATTTCGGTTTTTATGCTGGTACCGTATTGTCATGATGACTTATCTTTGTAGTATAGTCTAAAGTCAGGGAGTCTGATTCTTCTAGCTCTGCTTTTTACCCTCAAGGTTGCTTTGGCTATTCAGAGTCTTTTGTGTCTCCATAGAAATTTTAAGATTCTTTGTTCTAGTTCTGTGAAAAATACCATTGGTAGTTTGATAGGGATTACATTGAATCTGTAGATTGCTTTGGGTAGTATAGTCATTTTCACAATATTGATTCTTCCAATCCAAGAACATGGTATATCTCTCCATCTGTTTGTATCATCTTTGATTTCCTTCATCAATATCTTATAGTTTTCTGAGTACAGGTCTTTTACCTCCTTAGGTAGGTTTATTCCTAAGTATTTTATTCTTTTTGTTGCAATGGTGAATGGGATTGTTTCCTTAATTTCTCTTTCTGATTGTTTGATGTTAGTGTATAGGAATGCAAGAAATTTCTGTGCATTAATTTTGTATCCTGCTACTTTACCAAATTCATTGATTAGCTCTAGTAGTTTCCTGGTGTCATCTTTAGGATTCTCCATGTATAGTATCATGTCACCTGCAAACAGTGACAGTTTTACTTCTTCTTTTCCAATTTGTATTCCTTTTATTTCTTTTTCTTCTTTGATTGCCATGACTAGGACTTCCAAAACTATGTTGAAAAATAGTGGTGAGAGTGGACATCCTGTGTTGTTCCTTATCTTAAAGGAAATGCTTTCATTTTTTCACCATTGAGAATGATGTTTGCTGTGGGTTTGTCATATATGGCTTTTAGTATGTTGAGGTAGGTTCTCTCTATGCCCCCTTTCTGGAGAGTTTTTATCATAAGTGGGTGTTGAATTTTGTCAAAAGCATTTTCTGCATCTATCGAGATGATCATATGGTTTTTATTCTTCAATTTGTTAATATGGTGTATCACACTGATTGATTTGCATATATTGAAGAATCCTTGCATCCCTGGAATAAATCCCACTTGATCATGGTGTATGATCCTTTTAATGTGTTGTTAGATTCTGTTTGCTAGTATTTTGTTGAGGATTTTTGCATCTTTGTTCATCAGTGATATTGGTCTGTAATTTTCTTTCTTTTTCATAGTATCTTTGTCTGGTTTTGGTATCAGGGTGATGGTGGCCTCATAGAATGGTATGGGAGTGTTCTTTCCTCTGCAGTTTTTTAGAAGCATTTGAGAAGGTTGTGTGTTAGCTCTTTTCTAAATGTTTGATAGAATTCACCTGTGAAGCCATCTGGTTCTGGACTTCGTTGGAAGATTTTTAGGTCACAGTTTCAGTTTCATTACTTGTAATTGGTCAGTTCATATTTTCTATTTCTTCCTGGTTCGGTGTTGGAAGGTTATACCTTTCTAAAAATTTGTCCATTTCTTCCAGGTTGTCCATTTTATTGGCATAGAGCTGCTTGTAGTAGTTTCTTAGGATGCTTTGTATTTCTGCGGAGTCTGTTGTAACTTCTTTTTCGTTTCTAATTTTATTGATTTGAATCCTCTCCCTATTTTTCTTGATGAGTCTGGCTAAAGGTTTATCAATTTTGTATATCTTCCCAAAGAACCAGCTTTTAGTTTTATTGACCTTTGCTATTGTTTTGTTTCTATTTCATTTATTTCTGATCTAATCTTTATGATTTCTTTCCTTCTACTAACTTTGCGTTTTGTTTGTTCTTCTTTCTCTCGTTCCTTTAGGTGTGAGGTTAGATTATTTATTTGAGATTTTTCTTGTTTCTTGAGGTAGAGTTGTATTGCTATAAACTTCCCTCTTAGAACTGCTTTTGCTGCATCCCATAGGTTTTGGATCATTGTGTTTTTGTTGTCATTTGTCTCTAGGTATTTTTTGATTTCCTCTTTGATTTCTTCAGTGATATCTTGGTTATTTACTAATATATTGTTTAGCCTCCATGTGTCTGTTTTTTATGGTTTTTTTCCCCTGTAGTTTATTTCTAATCTCATAGAGTTCTGGTCAGAAAAGATGCTTGATATGATTTCAATTTTCTTAAATTTACCAAGGCTTGATTTGTGACCCAAGATGTGATCTATCCTGGAGAACGTTCCATGTGCACTTGAGAAAAAAGTGTAATCTGCTGTTTTCAGTTGGAATGTCCTGTAAATATCAATTAAATCTATCTGGTCTATTGTGTCATTTAAACCTTGTGTTTCCTTATTAATTTTCTGTTTGGATGGTCTGTCGTTTGGTGTAAGTGACATGTTAATATCCCCCACTATTATTGAGTTATTGTCAATTTCCTCTTTTATAGCTGTTAGCCTTTGCCTTATGTGTTGTGGCTCCTATGTTGGGTGCATATATATTTAGAAGTGTTATATCTTCTTCTTGGATTGATCCCTTGATCATTATGTACTGTCCTTCCTTGTCTCTTGTAACATTCTTTTTTTTTTTTTTTTTTTTGCCTTACGCGGGCCTCTCACTGTCGTGGCCTCTCCTGTTGCGGTGCACAGGCTCCGGACGTGCAGACTCAGTGGCCATGGCTCACGGGCCCAGCCACTCCGCAGCATGTGGGATCACCCCATTCTTTTATTTTAAAGTCTATTTTATCTGATATGAGTATTGCTACTCCAGCTTTCTTTTGATTTCCATTTGCATGGAATATCTTTTTCCATCCCCTCACTTTCAGTCTGTATGTGTCCCTAGGTCTGAAGTGGGTCTGTTGTAGACAGCATATATGTGGGTCTTATTTTTGTATCCATTCAGCAAGCCTGTGTCTTTTGGTTGGAGCATTTAATCCATTCATATTTAAGGTAATTATCGATATGTATGTTTCTATGACCATTTTCTTAATTGTTTTGGGTTTGTTTTTGTAGGTCCTTTTCTTCTCTTGTGTTTCCCACTTATAGAAGTTCCTTTAGCGTTTGTTGTAGAGCTGGTTTTGTGGTGCTGAATTCTCTTAGCTTTTGTTTGTCTGTAAAGCTTTTGATTTCTCTGTCAAATTTGAATGAGATCCTTGCCTGTAGAGCAATCTTTGTTGTAGGTTCTGTCCTTTCATCACTTTAAATATACTGTGCCCCTCCCTTCTGGCTTGTAGAGTTTCTGCTGAGAAATCAGTTGTTAACCTTATGGGAGTTCCCTTGTATGTTATTTGTCATTTATCCCTGTTGCTTTTGATAATTTTTCTTTGTCTTTAATTTTTGTCAACTTGATTACTATGTGTCTTGGCATATTTCTCCTTGGGTTTATCCTGTATGGGACTCTCTGTGCTTCCTGCATTTGGGTGGCTATTTCCTTTCCCATGTTAGGGAACTTTTTGACTATTATCCCTTCAAATATTTTCTCATGTCCTTTCTCCCTCTCTTCTCCTTTTGGGACCCCTATAATGCTAAAGTTAGTGCTTTTAACATTGTCCCAGAGGTCTCTTAGGGTGTCTTCATTTATTTTCATTCTTTTTTCTTTATTCTGTTCTGTGGCAGTGAATTCCACCCTTCTCTCTTCCTGGTCACTTATCCGTTCTTCTGCCTCAGTTATTCTGCTATTGATTCCTTCTTGTGTATTTTTCATTTCAGTTATTGTATTGTTTATCTCTGTTTATTTGTTCTTTAATTCTTCTAGGTGTTTATTCTTTAATTCTTCTAGGTCTTTGTTAAACATTTCTTGCATCTTCTCCATCTTTGCCTCCATTCATTTTCCGAGGTCTTGGATCATATTCACTATCATTATTCTGAATTCTTTCTCTGGAAGGTTTCCTATCTCCACTTCATGGAGTTGTTTTTCTGGGGGTTTATTTTGTTCCTTCATCTGATACATAGTCCTCTGCCTTTTCATTTTATCTATCTTTCTGTGAATGTGTTTTTTGTTCCACAGGCTGCAGGATTGTAATTCTTCTTGCTTCTGCTGTCTGCCCTCTGGTGGATAAGGCTATCTAAGAGGCTTGTGCAAGTTTCCTGATGGGAGGGACTGGTGGTGGGAGAGCTGGGTATTGCTCTGGTGGGCAGAGCTCAGTAAAACTTTAATCTTTTTGTCTCCTGATGGGTGGGGCTGAGTTCCCTCCCTGTTTGGTGTTTGGCCTGAGGCAACCCAGCACTGAAGGCTACGAGCTCTTTGGTGGGGCTAATGTCCGACTCTGGGAGGGCTCATGCCAAGGAGTACGTCCCAGAACTTCTGCTGCCAGTGTCCTTGTCCCCACAGTGAGCCACAACTGCCCCCACCTCTGCAGGAGACCCTCCAACACTAGCAGGTAGGTCTGGTTCAGTCTCCTATGGGGTCACTGTTCCTTTCCCCGGGTCCTGATGTGCACACTGCTTTGTGTGTGCCCTCCAAGAGTGGAGTCTCTGTTTCCCCCAGTCCTGCCAAAATCCTGCAATCAAATCCTGCTAGCCTTCAAAGTCTGATTCTATGGGAATTCCTCCTACCATTGCCAGACCCCCAGGTTGGGAAGCCTGACGTTGTGCTCAGAACTTTCACTCCAGTGGGTGGGCTTCTGTGGTATAATTGTTCTCCAGTTTGTGAGTCACCCACCCAGCGGTTATGGGATTTGATTTTATTGTGATTGTGCCCCTCCTACCATCTCATTGCGGCTTCTCCTTTGTCTTTGGATGTGGGATATCTTTTTTGGTGAGTTCCAGTGTCTTCCTGTCAATGATTGTTCAGCAGTTAGTTGTGATTCCGGTGCTCTCACAAGGGAGTGAGTGCATGTCCTTCTACTCCATAATCTTGAACCAATCTCAGACATAACCTTTAAAAACAACAGGCCTGGTATAATTTGGTGGTGCTGGAAGTCATGATAATCATTATGGAAAAAAACTAAAGTTTTGTAGAAAATAAAATCATCTTGGAATAGTGATTATTGTTATATCTTTTTATTTATTAATTAATTTTATTTTTGGCTGCATTGGGTCTTTGTTGCTGTGCGCAGGCTTTCTCTAGTTGTGGCGAGCGGGGACTACTCTTCTTGTGGTGCATGGGCTTCTCATTGCAGTGGCTTCTCTTCTTGTGGAGCACGGGCTCTAGGCACGCAGGCTTCAGTAGTTGTGGCACGTGGGCTCAGTAGTTGTGGCTCGCGGGCTCTAGAGCGCACGCACAGTAGTTGTGACGCACAGGCTTAGTTGCTCCTCGGCATGTGGGATCTTCCTGGACCACGGCTCAAACCCATGTCCCCTGCATTGGCAGGCGGATTCTTAACCACTGTGCCACCGGGGAAGCCCTATTGTTATATCTTTTAAAATACAAGTGATTTGATTTTTTAAAAAAATTATTTATTTGTTTTTGGCTGCTTTGGGTCTTAGTTGCAGCTCATGGGATCTTTGTTGAGGCACATGGGATCTTCATTGTGGTGCGTGGGCTTGTCTCTAGTGGTGGCCTGTGGATTTCCTCTAGTTGTGGTGCACAGGCTCCAGGGTGCGTGGGCTCTGTAGTTGAGGCACATGAGCTTAGTAGTTGTGGCATGCAGTTGCCATGTGGGATCTTAGTTCCCTGACCAGGGATCGAACCCCATCCCCCATTGCAGTGTGGATTCTTTACCACTGTACCGCCAGGAAAGTCCCGAGTGATTTGACTTGTATGTTCCTCAACTAATATTAACACTGAATTTCTCTGTATAGTAATCAGCAGTATTTCCATCAAAACTTTTACTGTGCTTAAATTTTTCTCCTAAACATTTATGTCTTTAATAATTAAAGTTAATTTAATTAATTTAGTTACTATTTTAGTTTTCTATTCCTGATGTAACAGCTTACCAGAAACTTAGTAGCTTAAACACCACAAATTTATTATGTTATAGTTTTGTAGGTCAGAAGTTTGAGATGATCTCAATGGGGTAAAATCAATATGTCAGCAGGGCTATGTTCCCTTCTGAGGAGTCTAGGAAAGAATCCGTTCCTTTGCCTTTTCCACCTTCTAGAGGCTGTCTGATCTCCTTGGTACATGTCCTCCCTTCCTCTATCTTCAAAGCCAGCAATAGAGTACTGCAGTGATGCTGCTTCTTTGTTTACATTTCTTTGACCACAGGTTGGAAAGGTTCTTTGCTTTTAAAGATCCATATGGTTAGATTGGGTCCACCTGGATAATCCAGTATAATCTCCCCATTTTAATGTCATTAACTGAATCACATTTGCAAAATACCTTTTGCTGTGTTATATAACATATTCCCAGATTCCAGGGATTAGGATGGGACCACCTTTTGGGGAGGGTGGCTTTATTCTTTCTGCCTACACATCTTATGATGGTCTTTTTAAAATTTATTTATTTATTTATTACCTTTGGCTGTGTTGGGTCTTAGTTGCTGCCGCATGGGCTTTCTCCAGTTGCAGCGAGCGGTGGCCACTCCCCGTTGCGGTGCACAGGCTTCTCACTGTGGTGGCCTCTCCCGTTGTGGTGCATGGGCCTACTTGCTCCGCGTCATGTGGGATCTTCCTGGACCAGGGCTCGAACCCGTGTCTCCTGCATTGGCAGGCGGATTCTTAACCACTGCGCTACCAGGGAAGCCCTATGATGGCCTTTTTAAATGGAGCTAAGAACATGGTCACAATTGACATTGGGGTCTAGCTGCTAGCTGAATGGCACTGAAAAAGAATATGGAAAAGTGAGACTATATTCAGAAGGAAAGGACTAAGTGTAGATGGCTCTTACTCATTGACTTAGTGAAAATCACTAGGTTCTTTTTTCAAACTTGTTTTGGTTATCATAGATCTTGCATTTCCCATATAAATTTTAGATTGTTTTGTCAATTTCTCTGCCAGAGTTTGCTAGGATGTTTCATTTAATTTATTGATCAATTTGAGAATGCCATCTTGACAACACTGTGTCCACCAATCCATGAACATGAATGTCTCACCATTCATATATTTAAAAAAAAATTTTTTTCTCAGCAGTTTTGTGGTTTTTACTTCAGATCTTTTACCTTTTTCTTTTTTCCTAAGTATTTTATCCTATGTGATGATACTGTATGATTGATATTGTTTTAATTTTCAGATTGTTCATTACTTGCATATAAAGACAGAAATGATTTTTTCCATATAATGATTTGGTATTCTGCAACCTCGCTAATCACCTTAGTTTCAAAGTCTGCTATATATGCAAATGGACGGTTTCAGTGGCTTTTGAGAAAGAGAAAACTACCACATCTCAATCAACTTAAAGTACATACAGTAATCATGGGCATTTGACATGCTTGCTTGGAGATGTTAAAGGAATACCTTAAATACCTTAAATATCAACCCAGATAGGTATACATATCTACCTACCTCTTACTGATCTGTTTATGCAGATATTATTCAAATCTAAAACTGACAAGGGTTACCTTTTCTTCTAAGGGCAGAGCATAATTCTTATCAGTGAAAATAAACAAGTTGAAATGTTGGAGCAGAAAAAGAAAATTCATATCTTATGCCAATTCTTCTGAGGTATCAAGGATGATAGAACCTTTACTATAGTATTTCTCTAAGAAAAATCCAGACTAATAATAGCATTTTTTTTTTTTTTTTGCGGTACGCGGGCCTCTCACTGCTGTGGCCTCTCCCGCTGCGGAGCACAGGCGCCGGACGTGCAGGCTCAGCGGCCATGGCTCACGGGCCCAGCTGCTCCGCGGCATGTGGGATCCTCCCAGACCAGGGCACGAACCCGTGTCCCCTGCATCGGCAGGCGGACTCTCAACCACTGCGCCACCAAGGAAGCCCAATAGCATTTCTTTTTGGAAAAGAAACATGCTTACCTATAAATTATTTAAGATGTAGTAAAGATAAATTTTTGTTAAACAGATGGCCAAAGCCAATTTCTTATATAGGAAAATGTATATTTGTACCCTGTAAGGCAGTACAGCATTTATAACAAAACTATTAATTACATTCCAATCAGTGGAACAAAAGTATCACATACAGATGTTTTAAAAAACATGCAGCACGTTAGCAAAGGGGCTGTGTGGTAATATACAACTCTTTGTTACCATAGTAATAGTTTAATGATTAGAATGAAGACGTAGTGATTTAAGCATTTTATATCTCAACATGATAGTTACATATAAGCATTTTACTGTTTGGTTTTATTTTAGTAATTTGGTTGGGGAGTTTGGGTGACATATCAATCATTATAATGCTTTCCTATTTAAATTATGAATTATGGGAAACTGGCTCTAGGCTAAGTTTTCATCAGGAACTGATTCATAACTTTGAGGAAGATTCCTGGAATATGTGTATGTGTGTATACATTTTTTTTTTAAGTAGTCACTTATTGGTTTCCTATCACGCATCCAGTCTCTCCTTTTTCCTTCCCCTTCCTAACACTATTCCTAACATTGAGTATCACCCCTTAGCCCATGCAACCCATGTGGTTTTGAGGAAACACGATCACACCCATGGAGGCAGGCCATGATTGGCGGGAATGGCATATCCCACTGTTCCTAGAAAGCAATTCATCAGCACAGCATTCTTGGTTCAACAGTAAATAAGCATGGTATTTGGATATAAACTGCTATTAGAAATAGAGCATTATCCCCTAGATGTAAACCTTTTGTTTACACTAACCCAAGCTGTAATTCTCTAAGCTGTAATACAGATAAAATTGTTCTTTCCATACTAAAACAGAAGCAAGGACGTGCACAGTTCTAGGATAGTATGCTCTGGTTCTATATCCATTCATCTATTAATGTTCCTTTTCTTTTCTGCCTTGGAAAAATTAATCATGTTGAAAAAGTCAAAAATTATATTTCTAAAATATAACTCAATGGCTTCACTATCCTTTATGAACAAACATACCACTAATTCTCTAAAACTTAAAATTGAACCTGTCTATAACTACATATCTTACCTGGATAGTCACAGATATTTCATTCTGTAATAGAAGGAAGTGATTTTTCCAGTGAGGAGTCAAGAGATCTATATTCTAGTTCAAACTCTTTAAAATTAACATATATAACATACTGCAATATAACACAAGATTTGTGGGAAGGAAGAGCGAGATAGTGGTTCAGTTTCCTTTCTGTAAATCAAATGAGCTGGTCTATTTAATTTACAGTCCCTATTGTACTTGATATTTGAAAATTCTAATTTAGGGCTCAGACTGTGGCCTTGTCATCCAAAAGAGCAACCAAATTAAAAGACACAGCAGTTCTTCTATTTTAGCTTATTATATATTAAAAAACTCAAAAAACCAAATATGTTATAATACATGTTACAAACGAACAAAAATCTACACAGTTTATGGCAATGTATCATATAGAATTACCTCACAATATTTTTATGTTTAAAGTAGACCTTTTTAAATACAGTACTTACATATTCCTCTTTCATATATTCATACTTGCCTTGGTAATTTGACATCTATATAAATCTTATGATCGTTCTTTAATAAATACAAAAGAATAAAAACACCTATGAAATGTGGACAAACACATTACCACTATACTTTGTTATATTTAACCCATCCAGATACTTAGTTTAACTCATTCAATTACTGCAAAGATCTTTATAGAGCTGAATCTGATACTGTATAATAGTACATCACTGCCCTCTGATGGTACCACTAATATATAATTTTAAACTCAGCAAGCAAAAAAAATCCAAAAAGTATTATAATGTAAAACACAGTATGTTAATTTTATAAGCTACAGAAGTAGAAAATAAATTAGGGGAAATTCAATGTTTTCTACAAATATTAATTTCTTAGTAAGTTATAAAAATTTACAGTGTTCCTTCATATAAGCCCTTCAAATGATTTTTCAAGATTTTCCCTGATGATCAGTTTAAAGGCACTAAGTCCATAAGTTTAAGCAAAAGTCTTCACATATAATGAAATAAAGAGATATAAGGTTAATCGGCAAACTATAAATAGCTAGATCATTTTATAAAGGAGGGAAAATACAAGTGCAAACTTTAATATCTGAGATGTATGCAGAATTTTTCCATGCAATATATAAATATATATTCACTATTTAGGCCCATGTTTTAACTACTAAAAAACGGCAAATCACCCACTGTCTGCAGAAGAGCAAATGTAGGGAAAATAAATATTTAATGAAAGGTCTGGCCATTTTCTAAGTCTAACAATCAAAAGCATTTTCAATATTCAATTTTGAAAAAGCACTGCATTTAAGAGCACTAAAATTACGAAGTCTGAATCTTCATTTATTCAAAGAGAAGAAATTAAATTGAGGATGTCCGCTTGACTGCAGATATTAATTATTGGCAGTAGACTCTTCCACTCGTGTTATGCTTTATGAAACTGTCCACTAGAAAAGATAAAAATATAGAGAAAAGTACATTTTGTTTAAAGTTATGTTACTATACTCTAGTGAACAAACAGATAAGAGAGAAATATAGGCTATACAAATGTAAAATGATCTTTGTGAGTAGCAGTGATTAGTAAAATTTTACATTATAGTATGAAATAAGATACATGATGGTATAAAAATATAAAGAAATAAAACAAAATATCTGGGCAGATTAATGAGTGGTAGCTAGATTCCCAAATACCTGATAATCAGTAAAAGAAAAACAAAACATCACAAAACAAGAACAACAATGAAACTACAAAATAAAAATAAAGAAATTCTTGTTTGAGGCAGGGGAGCGAAGAAACGGTAGAAATTATTAAATAATGGTCTGGCAAAGTCTTTTCCTTGCTTAACTTGAGAAACTATTCCATTTGGTGTTCTGTTTAATCAAGTTTATTAAATCTGCAATAGTAAGTTCTGAAAAAGCCATTGGGATATTACCAGAGATATTTACCAGTCTCTAAAGTAGTGTTTTCCAAGTACATTCAAGGAATTTTTTTTTAACGTATTTTTAAAAAATCTTTACTTAAAGTTTGAAAATTAAGGATTAATCCAAGTAAACTTGCTTTTCTTTATTTTAGAACTTCTTACAGACTTAAATAGTGTGCCTTTTTTAATCTCTAAGAAAGGAATTCAATATATAACACAATATTCAGGATTTTTAAACATTTTTACTATGGGATTCTATTTTCCACAAAATATCTCTTAGGACTAGTGTTACAAACACTAGAGCAGTGATTCTGAATCTGGTTTGACATCAGACTCCTTGGGGAGCTTAAAAATCCTGATGGCTAAGTCCCACGCTCAGAGATTCTGATTGATATAAGGTCAGACCCAAGGTTCAGTCTTTTTTGAAAGCTCCTCATGAGCCACTGCTCTAGACATCTGCCACCACTCCTCTACTAGTGTATCCTGAACTGATGCTAGTTTGTGTCCTGATGCTATCATCACACTGACTTCGTAAAATAAGTTCTGCCTTTCCAGAACACAGTGAGCATGGCCAATGCCAAGTGTCCCAGGAAGAGGCAGCTAGTCAGGAGATGAATATGTGGAGGGCATGAACACAGGGAAGGACATGTTTTCCTCATACTATGAAGTCGGGTTAGGAAGAATCTAGCTATACCACAGAACACTCAAGGCCAGCCTGTAGAACAGGCCTGACAGCAGCCCCTAAAAGAGCCTAGGCCAAAGGGTTTGAGCATTAAAGTTACTCTTTAAAGTTACTCCAAAAATTTATTTTGAACTTCACTTTATGCTCTCAATGAGCAATGCAGGTGGTCAAAGAAAAAAGGTACTAAATTTAACACTGAGATGTTCTTCATTTTGAGCACTTCTGAAGGGACCAGAAGAAATATAGGGCCTAATTTATTTTTAATCTATAGGCTTCAGGGCACAGAAGCTTTGGGTTTAATTAAGAAAGCCCCTTTCTCCCTTAAGAGTTCAAAAGCTGATGTTAAATTTGTTAGGTTACAACATGTTAAATAAGTACCTTCTGACTATACATAAAGTATCCCTTTTGTAACATTATATGTGACTTCAAGTCATTCAGAACTTCTTTTTCTTCTACTATGAAATAGTTGATCTCAGCATCATTTTCAGTTCCATAATTTAATTTTCACAAATTCTTTGTCTTTGAGAACTCTATATGAAGTAAACCTGGTGACACAGATCTTTATCTCAACAGAATATTGAAAGTAAGCATCTATACTTCTGATAAATATCTGACCTTGTATCTTCCAACTGTTTTACTTTACATTTATTCTATTCTATTATGAGGGTATATTAAAAAATAAATAACTAAACAAACAAACAAACACAATGGTCAGTTATTTACCTTAATATCAAAACGAATTATTTTATATATTGTTAAAAGTTAACTATAAAAAATTATTTTCTTTTAATTTCATTTATTAAATGAGATTAGATGAAGTAACATATAACGATAAAATGTACACAGATAAATCTTATTGCTATGTGATATTCCTGAGTCAGAATCATGTCTGCTCAGGATGCTCCTGAACTGCCTGCCCCACAACTTGGGGTGGTACGTACATATATGTATTTATACAGATAGTTTTGAGAGCAAAAACCAAACCAAATGGAGAAGACAGAGAATCAGCTAAACAAGTGCTCATAAATCACTGACAAATTAAATATAAATGAAACTCAGGACATTGTCCTTTTCACAAATACCCTTGAGAAATGTATTTCCTTTAAAAATGGAAGAAGAAAATCTTAATATCTGAACCATTCGCCTCCTGAGCTTTAACCTGTAAAAGAAAACCTTTATAATCCTGCTAGACTGTAAAGATCCCCAAGTTCAGGGACGTTGTTTAACTTGTCCATCATTATATTTCTAGTGTCAAGAGCTACAACTGCTGCTATTGGGATGGGCATGTGTCAGACTCACCTGTGTACACCCTATTGTCCAAATTAACATTAACGTAACTATGATAATGAGTGACAATGGGTAGCTCAAAATCTCAAATCATTTAGTGAAAAAAACTCAAATAGTTTGATCAAAGAGTTTGATTACAGTATAATCCAATTTTCTAAGATTGAAGTATAAAATGAGATTAGAAATGATGTCTGTCAAAATGACACTGAATTTGGGTGATTTTTACTTTCTTCTTTGTGTCCTTCCATTTTGCTTAAGTTTTCTACACATTTAAGATTGCCATTAACCATATAAGTATGAAGTATTATGATATAGGGTTGAGATAAACAGGAAAAGTCTATTTTCATTTTGGGAAAAAGAAAGCAAATCTATTCCAATGAATGTTGGAATGTCCAAATAAGCTGACACTTCTTCCAATCTATATTGTTCATGCTTTTAAATTAATTCACAATTTTCTGACAATCCAGTTCCCGAGGAAATTATTGAACAGATTGCTACTGGAGTTTTGAAAAATTCCAGGTAAATCAAACCTTAAGTAAATTTTAATACTTACCCTAAGGCCACCTTCTGGTGGGGGTCCAGATGCAGCCATTTCTTTTTCTATTTTTTCCTTTTTCTTTCTCTTTTCTTCCACAGACTGAACGTTCAGAATGCCCCGAGATGCAGCCTTCAGGAAAATTATTAAGGAGTGTAGAAAAAGAACAAAAATTAACTTCCTGTTACCAAAAGGTGTTGTTTGTTTTCTGCCTTTTAGGTTTTTCTTTGGAGTTGGGGGGTAGGGGATGGGGTTGGTCTATTTTTGGTAACAAAGAATTAGACTATTTCTACAACAGCTTTACGTACAACATATGATTTCTTCATTGGGTATTTTGCAACCATACACATTTCCCCCTAAAGTTACTTCACATCTGTCAGTGTTTTATAAGGCACAGTCATTTCATCTCAAGGAAGAATGTTATTAAGATTCTTCCTTGGCATCTCCCATAACAGAAGACGTGTATAGAAATTTTCATACATTAAATGACATAAATGCATTAAACCAATTTATAGAAACAGAAATCATTTTGAAAATGTTTTCCTTTAATTTAAATTTCTAAGATATCAGATACCATTTTCACTACAGAATACTACTAGTAATAGATATCTATAGAGAACAAAACGCAAATTTAATTATCTAAGGTAGAATTTTATTTTTACTCTCACCTCCTTCTGTCTTCTTTCTGCAGCCTCTGCAAGCTTTGCTCTTTTTTCTTCCTAGGAAAAATGTGTAAGAAATATGGTTTAAAACAAAACCAAACATTATCCTTGATATTTTATACTTTTATCTTATAGGTAATATAACAGTTTACAAAAATAGTACTGGCCCCAAATGTCCTATTAAGAATGCCATTATTTATAACATTTATAAAATACTCAACTTTCTGAATTTCATTCTCCCAATCAATAAACCTTCAAGGACTTCCCTGGTGGCACATGGTTAAGAATCCGCCTGCCAATGCAGGGGACATGGGTTCAAGCCCTGGTCCAGGAAGATCACACACGCCGTGGAGCAACAAAGCCCGTGCGCCACAACTACTGAGCCTGCGCTCTAGAGCCCGCGTGCCACAACTACTGAACCTGCATGCCACAACTACTGAAGCCCACATGCCTAGAGCCGGTGCTCTGCAACGAGAAGCCACCGCAATGAGAAGCCCGCATACCTCAACGAAGAGTAGCCCCTGCTCGCCACAACTAGAGAAAGCCCGCGCACAGCAACGAAGACCCAACACAGCCAAAAATAAATAAAATAAATAAATTTATAAAAATTAAAAACAAATTTAAAACCCTCCAAATAAGCACATGATGAGACATACACCTACATCTATATCATATATATACATTATATATCTCATACATACATACACATACACACACAGAGTGGCCTATAAAATAATCTGTTTGCTTTTTCAAAAAAAAAGAGCTTACAAGCTAGTCAGGGCAATAATAAAACAAATGACATTTAATAATACAAGCAGGGAAATACACGGTTTGGTACTGCCAATTAAAAAGGAGTTTGGGGCTTCCCTGGTGGCGCAGTGGTTGAGAGTCCGCCTGCCAACGCAGGGGACACGGGTTCATGCCCCGGTCCGGGAAGATTCCACATGCCGCGGAGTGGCTGGGCCCGTGAGCCATGGCCGCTGAGCCTGCGCGTCCGGAGCCTGTGCTCCGCAACGGGAGAGGCCACAACAGTGAGAGGCCCGCGTACCGCAAAAAAAAAAAAAAGGAGTTTGAAGCAGGCTGGT
This sequence comes from Pseudorca crassidens, assembly GCF_039906515.1. Taxonomy (NCBI): domain Eukaryota; kingdom Metazoa; phylum Chordata; class Mammalia; order Artiodactyla; family Delphinidae; genus Pseudorca; species Pseudorca crassidens. The sequence goes on along the minus strand of NC_090304.1, from coordinate 33,888,716 downwards.
ATTTTCGGAAGAAGTTCATGAATGAAGTGAGTGAATCTTATTGAGTAGGACAGGAAGGACTAGAGGAAATTTATGAGATGTACTGTTTCATGTTGGGAAACCGTGAATATTATTTTTCTATATCTACATTATTCATAATAATAAGTTATAAATTATGTAAATATACGACAGTAAGTAGCATTCTCTTGGGAGCTGTGTTAATAATTCCCCCATTTTCCATACCACAATACATTCATTCATTCATTTCATCCATTGGATAAATACTTATTGAGCAACTATCATGCCTCAGGAACTTTTCTAGATGCTGAAGATACAGCAGTGAAATAATACAGATAAATGTTTCCACCCACATGGAATTTACATTCCAATGAGGACAGTCACATATAATCAAATAAATATACATCTGTCAGACTGAAGTAAGTGCTTTAGGGAAATATAAAGAAAAGTATGGTCGATAAGAAATGGAAGGATGGGTGGATGGTAGCGTGGAGGATCTACTTTATGTAGGGTGGTGAAGAAAAGCCTCAAAGATAAAGTGACATTCAAGCAGTAAGCAATGTGGTTATCTGGGGCGGGGGAGGGGAGGAAGGGCTTAACAAATGCTGGCAGATTGGTATTTTATCAATAGCTAGATAAACAAAATTAAGAACATTTAAAAGCAACAGTAGCAAGAAAGACAAGGTGAACTTTCTCATATCAACTTCCAGGTCATTTTTAGTATTTATGATCAAATAGCTGAAGAGTTAATGTACTTCCCTAAACAACTCATTTCCTTCAACGAATTTTTAGCCAGATACAAGAGAGGAATTTAGGTGTTCCGTTATCAACTTCCTGTAAGGATTATTAAGGTAAAAATGCTGTTAAAAATTAGAAAGCTACAAAAAGTATAAATGTATTATACCACAAACCACCTAGTTAAATCTGAAATTATCCAGATAAATAACGAATACTTTCTAGTACAAGTATGTCCCAAATATTGCATGGAACAAACCTACGTATCTTTTAAATATATTGTTTATCTGAAACGTCAAAGTTAACTGGGCGCCCTATATTTTTATTTGCTAAACGTAGCAACTTTACAAACTGTACACTCGGTACTACATAAAATACTTCAAAAAAAAAACCTTAAAAGTGATAAAGACTAAAGGTAAATCATTAATACAATATCCAATAAAGCGCAGAAATATACGAGACTTTATTGATCACCTTCTTTAAACAGCTGGTACAAACAGGAAGATGCACATCTCCTACAAGATTAAACACTTCAGTTCCCGGAGAAAGAAGGATTTCTTTTCGCACCCTAACTCCATATACCGCATCGCCAGGAATGGCCGCCACATCGCACCGTCCACGTGCGCCTGCGTCCTACGAACTGCCAATTCTGCCACCCGGCTGAAGGTAAAGAGACGCTGGAGCCGCCTTTAGAAAGACACCGACGCGGCGGCAGCAGCCCAGGTCCGGCAGGCAGGACCTCAAGGTCCCTCGGAGCACGGCCACCATCTCCGCCACCAAGGTCCCCGTCGACGGGCTCCACGGCCCGTGCCGCCGCTTCCAACGGCCAGTCCTGGGGCCGCAGCTCGGGGCCTCCGGCGCGCCCCTCCGAGAACAGGTGCTCGCGGCGCCGGCGGGCGGACGCGGGGACGCTGGGAGGCGGTCTTACTTACCAGGTCCGGCGAAGGAGGCGCGGCCTCCGTGGGACAGGGAAAACACAGCCCCATGGGGATCGCGGCTGGGGGATTCTCCTCCTGGGTCCGCCCCAGACCAGGCCGTGCGAACTGCGCGATCAGACCCGAGTCCCAGTTATGCGGTGCTCGCTCCGCCCTCAGCGGGCGGCTTGGTGACTGGGTGGCTCGGCTCCGCCCCGCTCCTCTGCCGCAGCGCCCCACCACCGCCCCGCGGCTCCACCCCCGCCCCACCATTCCTCTGGGGCTCGGCTCCGCCCCCCTGATGCCAGCCTCCAGCCTGGTCGTGCCTGGACCCCACCCCTGAAGCTAGCCTCCGCCCCACTGAGTAGCCGCCCCACCCACACTTCCAGAGGCTCTGCTAGGACGGGGCCTTGATCCCAGGAAACACCTGCTGAGGGCGACATGCAGAGGAGAGGTGGAAAAGCTTGGCTATGGCCTCAAAGCTAGCCCAGTTGGCTAGCCCTGTATAAATGAGTGACAAGACTCTGGATAGTTTATGCTACCCCTTTTGTGAGAAGGGACTCTGACCTCCAAGAAATTAAAGCCAAGATTTCAAGTTGATGTCAGCCCCCTTTTTGTAAGTGCCACTCAGTACTACTTCAGTTAAGAGGGCAGAACGTGAAATCCATCACTGTGTTTTAGAATTGAGCCTCATGAATGCACCTTTAGTTGAGTTTCCTATTAGTTTCTGGTGCTTTGGATTCATTTATCCATTCAAGAGTAATAATAATGTTTGATATATTCAGAAATATTTACATTGAATGCTTCTCAAATTTTAATAGGCATTAAGAATCACCTGGGCATCTACTTAAATGAATTAACATATGAGTTAACAAATTTCACAGCCAAATGGATGTATCATTGGAAAATTGATGCAAGCGTGCAGGGTTCTTGATCTTAATCTTCTGTTAACAGTTTTATGAAGCCACAAAGTTTTCCTTTAGAATTCTATAATTTCTTACCCAGTTCAGTGCTATGGTCTAAAAATTATCAGAAGCCTGCACCTGTCAAAAAAATCCTTTCTATGACTCCTCTTGAAGATGAAGCATTTTTTGCAAGAGCATGGGAGTGAAATAGTGACCATATGTAAATGACAAAGGACTTAAAAAGACATGATTGAAGATCTGATTACAGTGCAATTGACAAAAAAACTTGGTTACTGCTGTGACATACAACAATTCAAGATAATTACTAACATTATACCTGTTAACATTTTACTAAGACATAACCAGATTTTTAGGAGCTCCATATAATTTCCAGTATATCTATATTAATAACATTTACCCATACAACATAAAATAAGAAGGTTTATCAGCACTCATTTGATAATGCTTCCCATGTAATTTAACATACCAAATAAGCCTAATTTGTTTAATATTTCTCTTTCTCAGATGCTTCAGGTATCCTCTCTGAAGCATCCTAGAGTTAGCTAGAAGTCAAAATAACTTCGATTAGAATTTGATATTTGGGAAGTTTTTCAAAAATATCAAAAAGGTTTCAAAATACTTGGTCACATAGGATTGTATGTCACAGTGGAACAATACTTAATTACTTAACCAGTGACAATAAAAGATTTCAAAAGCAAATGTCAAAAGTTGTAACAGATTACTGGTTAAAGGTAAAGAAACTTTGCAGTCAGTTATCCAAAGCAAATCAATATTTTAAGAAAACTTTGTCTTCTTAATAGAGAGAAAGCCAAATTCAGGTTTTGTACCACTTTACCTTTCATAATAAAATTAATTTACTCAATTAAATTGATTCTAATCTTTATCACTCCTGACCACACATAGAATGGCTTTCTAAAGATTCATTTTTTTTCCCCTCACAATCTTCTACAACTTTCTATATCCACATTAATTGGTCCCTTATTTTCTTTCCCATTTAGGAATAACCAGCTTTAGGACAAAATTACTTTCTTTTCCCTTAACAAAACGCATTTCCATTCTTTATACCTTCTTTTTCCCATACAAAGATGTTTTCCTTATTAATTTTTACTAGTTTTAATTACATATTTTAATTATTATAATTCTTAACCTCAAAAAACTTAGTTTCTAGTGAAAAATAAGGAGTAAGCAATTTATGAACTTGTACATTAGCATTTTGTAGATAGGCAAACTTGTGAATACTATTTGTAGTTTCTAAAAACAGGTGATTCCTTAAAGAAAATGTCTCAGTGTGACACCAAACATATTTATTTATTTATTGTGAATTTTATTTTATTTATTTGTTTATGCATCAGGTTCTTATTAGTTATCTATTTTATACACATCAGTGTATACATGTCAATCCCAATCTCCCAGTTCATCCCACCACCACCCCCACCACCCCTGCGCCACTTTCCCCCCTTGGTGTCCATACATTTGTTCTCTACATCTGTGTCTCTATTTCTGCCCTGCAAACTGGTTCATCTGTACCATTTTTCTAGGTTCCACATATATGCGTTAGTATACGATATTACATATTTATCAATAGTCCTAAATATCTTTAGTTTCTCTGTAAAAAGAAACCTATGTTTGGTAATTAATATTTCAGTATCTTATTTGGAAATGATCTGGATATTCAATGAATTGCCACCATTGAACTTAATTTAGCAGTTTCAAGTTACAAAAAAAAAAATCTGGAGGACCTATTTTCGATAGATATACTTAAAACATAATTATTCCTAAAGAGTTCGCTTAAAACTCTTATTTACATTTAATTTACTTAAAAGTTTCATCATATCAAGTTATTTTTCTTGCTGACAAATTTTGTAATGGGGATAAACCTAGGTACAATAAAAATATTATACTTAATGTTGATGACCCTAAAGAAATGTCTGTATTAATTAAACCAACAAACTGAAACTTGTTTTCATTCATTTAAATTAAATCTATTTCATTTAATCTATTAATTCTAGATCATGTGATCCTAAAATTCATTTGGGTTACTTTCTTTTATATTTCTGAGTATTTATATAAGCACTTAATTTCCTTTAAGCCAATTAAATAGAGTCCTTTTACAAATTAATATTGGCAATACCACATGTCTACAACACACATATATAAATATATACACACAGACACATAGTTTCCACTATGTGGACAGAGAATATAGGCAATATGTTATAGTAACTTTAAATGGAGTATAATCTTTAAAAATATTGAATCACTACATTGCACACCTGAAACTAATATTGTTAATCAACTATACTTCAATAAAAAACAAAACAGAACAAAACAAAACTCTCTCCTAGGACTGTTTAAAGATTTTAAACACTTTGTTTAAACACAAGTCATTATAAATATACAGAAGAGGAAATTTATTTCCCCCTATTATTAAATCATAACTCTAAATCTCTAAATAAGTTGTAAATCCAATTGTAAAAATTTAAACATGAATACATCATTTTCAAAGGCTTATGCATATTATTATTTGTTGAAAAGAAGCAAGTCTCAAATTACCACAGAAAAGAAAGTGGTAGTAAGATATGGTGTTTAATAAAATTCTAGACCCTGTAGCTTGGATGTTAAATGGTTGCACTGTTTATTTTGCGGAAATGTCAGAGCATTGTCTTTATTTTTCAAACGAAGTCAAATCACAAAATGCCACTTGATGTTAGAAATCTGCATATTTTGTTCTGGCATGATTTCTTCCATACAGACTTCAGCTTTATGTCCACTAGAAGAGATTAAAATACACAAAGAAAAATACATTCAATCAAAATATACATAAGGAAAAGTTTATACAAACTGTAAGTCCTCTGGGAAAAGTCTCAGAGAGAGAAGCCTTTCTTATACAAAAAGAATTGTATAAAGAGCTAGAAATGCTATTCTAAATTAAAACAAGGTCACATTCAGATAGAAGCCAGATATGAGATGCACTATTATCAAATAAGTCATATCTGGGAATAAATATGACATAAACATTTTTTTCTACGAGTCAAGGAACAAATGCTACAAGTAAAAAGAATTTGCAGAAACCAAAACTAACAATCAGGAGAAAGGGTGAAGGCATTTCTGAACATAATGGATTTGACAGAGATGTTAAGCATAAGGATTTTTCTTCCCAAGTCTTATGGTATGTGATTGACTAAGAAGGTATGTTATACGCATCTATTGAGTGTTTGAAGTCTTGAAATGACCCAAAATGAAGTGAACAAGAGGGACAAATAAGTGTAAATGGAAAGATTATGTATATCACTATTAGGAAGAACTGAACCTTAAAATAATATTTCAGGATAATTTTAATATGCATGAATATTATAATTATATAATTAGGAGAAAACTTTTGTTATAGAGATTTTAAACAGACAAAATGAAAACAAAAACTACTTTTTCAAACTTTTCACAACACAACTGAGTGCTCTAGCCTCATCCTGCATCTTCTGTTCTACTGGGCACAATCCATGTTAATAAAGGACTTGTACGTATGGACTCGGACCTTTATTTTCATCCCAAACCATTTAAGATGTACAAAGTAGTGTTATTCTGTGTGGTCTGGTTTTGGTGCTAATCTTACATTCATTACTACTTTGTAACAAGATTAGTAGAGAAATTGAGAGTAAACACTTATGTTTGTTTATAATAATTTGATATTGCCATAACATTTTGACTGCATGTTACAGAATGATCAGTCCACAATGGTTTGGAAATTAAACCAAACAAAATTTATCTTAGCCCACATTTGAGAAGCAGGGAGAGCCTGAGCTTAAATAGGAGGTATTATATATTTTGGTCAATATATAGAAGAAACACTAGGATAGTGTATACTTTGGACCTTTGAGCCCCTGACATTCTTTTTTTCGGGAAAAGCGTGTATTTTTTCCTTTACAGAATATCAGAACTTTCATGACTGCCTAGTACTGCCAAAAGAAAATATCTGGATGTTCTGAAGATAACTCCAGAATTTTTGTATTAACGACAATGAATACTAAGTACCAGATTGAGCTCAGACTTTTCATGGATCATGCATTTTATTTTTTATATTTGTATTTATTTGTGAGACATTTCAGTTGTCTCTGAAAGCTCAAGTGAATTGGTGGGATAATTGATAAAGAACATTTTGTAGATATTTCTATAAGACACATCTGGTAGCTCAAGAAAGAAAAAGGAGCTTTTTAATGGAATGCCCTAAATGGTTTGGTATTGAGGGCAAGGCACAAAAGGAGGAGATCAATGGCACAAGATATCAGCACTGGAAAAGGGATAGAAAGATTAACCAAACTAGGGCTTCCCTGGTGGCGCAGTGGTTGAGAGTCCGCCTGCCGATGCAGCGGACGCGGGTTCGTGCCCCGGTCCGGGAAGATCCCACATGCCGCGGAACGGCTGGGCCCGTGAGCCATGGCCGCTGAGCCTGCGCGTCCGGAGCCTGTGCTCCGCAACGGGAGAGGCCACAGCAGTGAGAGGCCCGCGTACCGCAAAAAAAGAAAGAAAGAAAAAAAAAAAAAACACAAAGCACAGATTGGGAGAAAATATTTGCAAAACACATAAAGAACTGGTATCCAAAATATACAAATGACTCAAAACTCAACAACAACAACAAAAAATTAAAAAGTGGGCAAAAGGTCTGAACAGACACCTTTCCAAAAAAGTTATACAGATGCAGATAAACATATGAAAAGATTGTCAAGAGTACATATCATCAGGGAATTGCAAATTAAAACAATGAGATATCACTACACAACTGTCTAAATGGCTACAATCCCCAAACACTGATAACAAATGTTGCCAAGGATGAGAAGCCACAGAGAACTCTCATTCATTGCTGGTGGGAATGCAAAATGATACTGCTACTTTGGAAGACAGTTTTGCCAGTTTTTTTCCAAAGCTAAACATAGTTTTACCATATGAGCCAGCAATTGTGCTCCTAGGTACTTCCCCAAATGAGTTGAAAGCTTATGTCTACACAAAAACCTGCCCATGAAGGTTTATGGCAGCTTTATCGATGATTGCCAAAAATTGGAAGCAACCAAGATGTTTTTCAATAGGTGAATGAATCCATACAATGGATTAAAAAAATGTTATCAAGTCATGAAAAGATATGAAGGAAACTTCAGTGCGTATTACTAAGTGAAAGAAGCCAGTCTGAAAGACTACATACTGTATGATTCCAACCATATGACATTCTGGGAAAAGCAAAACTATAGAGATAGCAAAAAGATCAGTGATTGCCAAGGGCTTGAGAGGGGTGAGGGAAGAGGGAAGGGATGAATGTATAGAGCACAGGAGATATTTAGGGCAGTAAACAATCTCCTGTATAATATTGTAATAGTATATAAAATGTGTGTGTATATATATATATATATATATATATATATATATACATATATATGTTTGTGCGGGGGAGTGTTTATCAGCTTTATTGAAGTATAGTTGACCTGCAATAAACTGCACATATTTATTTGAAGTGTACACTTTTAAATGTTCTGACACGTGTACACCCGTGAAACCATCACCACAAACAAGATAATACATACATACATATAAAGAGGCTATTTTCCTGATCAAAAAGAACCAATTCAGCAGGTGTATACTTTTCGCCCTTTGTCCTGTATCTTTTTCTTTTGGAATGTGGACACAATCTCTACCTATGTAGAAGCTTTTATGAGACAATGAGAATAAAAATCATGTGAAAAGTGTGAAGGATCAAAAAGACAGAAGGAACCTGGGACTTCTTCGATGATTTTTGAAACCACCCTATCAACCCTAGACCGCCTAGGTCAGGAGTTCTCCTTTGGAAGAAAAAATACTCCTATTTGGTTAAACCATTGCAGTTGAGTTTCTCTTATAAGGAGATGAAGTTAGAAATTCCTAACTGACATAGCTATCCATTAGCTGGGCTTATAAAATATTTTCTTTCAAAAAGAAAACCAACAGAAAAAAAATCTTAATGATCAGAAATATAACTTTTCCCAAATCTTTCTGTAATCTTTCTATAATGAAATATAATCCTGATCCTGGAAGTTGCCTGAATAAGGCCAGGGCTCACTACTAAGGTGGAAGAGGAATGGATGAGGAAATTTGGGGATTTTCACCCTGAAGAAAAGTCTGCATATGAAGGGAGGTAACAGCTTTCTTCAAATATCTGAAAGACTTTCCAGTGGAAGGGCCATTGGATTTATGACTGGCTATTAGATGTGTAATTGGTACCACATGTAAAAGGCTCATGGAGGCAATATAACCATGTTCTGTGGAAGAACTTTTAAATCCTTGTCAAAGGTATGCAAAGATGGAATATAAGCTATGGTAGAGTTTTCTGATGTTGCCAAGGGTTCAAGCCTAGGCTGAAAACCTATTTGGCAGGAGGTTTTGTGATTTATTGTCCAAATAATACAACCCAGAAGATTTAAGTGAATAACTTTAGGGAGTCAGATAATATACGCAAAGGAAAAACTGGAATCCAGAGCACTGAGGTTTCAAAGACCACACTCTTTCCATTAAACCACATCATCTCCAGGAGACAACTACAAAAGAGATTTAAATAACAGATGAGAATTTGATTAGAGGAGTTTTAAGGTATCTTCCCAGACTGCAGTTACTGATTTCTCAAAGGAAAGGAAAGAAACAAAATTTAGAGTGTTCCATAAATGAAAAATTGAGGATGCCTCTTGCATTTAAGGATCTGTTCATTTTAGTGGAGTCTCCACATTTACTAGGAGTCCTGGTTCTGGAACAGGGGCAGGCCTTGAAAAACGTTTACTAAATTTCCTCTTCTGTTTCCTTAGGTTTTGCATACACTCAATACGTTTATCTGTGGACTTTGGGAAAATTAAAAGGAAAGAAGACATTTACAATGTTAACAGCATAGCATGCTGACAACATTTTTGGTTTGTGTCCATAAAAAAAGATAAACACAATCAGTACATACAGCTTACATAGCTACATAGAAATAGGAAAAAAACTTTTTGCAGATGTGTGATTTATAGATGAAGAAAACATTTTGGAGCCTCAGTATTCTTTTTTTTGTGGTCTTAGTTGGGGCACATGGGATCTTCGTTGCGGCAGGCGGGATCATTCCTTGCGGCGCGTGAGCTTCTCTGTAGTAGTGGTGCGAGGGTTTTATCTCTTCTCTAAGTTGTGGCGTGCGGATTTTCTCTTCTCTAGTTGTGGCGCACGGGCTCCAGGACATGTGGGCTCTGTAGTTTGCGGCATGCAGGCTCTCTAGTTGAGATGCGTGGGCTCAGTGTCATGGCGTGCGCGGGCTTAGTTGCCCTATGGCATGTGGGATCTTAGTTCCCCAACCGAGGATCGAACCTGCGTCCCTTGCATTGCAGAACAGATTCTTTACCACTGGACCACCAGGGAAGTCCCACCTCAGTAGAGTTTTCAAATGAAACTATTTACTCTTTATTTCCACTTCATTAACTGTGCACAATAGTGCACAATATGGACAATAGAAAACAATGTTAAGAAGGAAGAATAGGACTTCCCTGGTTGTGCAGTGGTTGAGAGTCCGCCTGCCAATGCAGGGGACATGGGTTCGAGCCCTGGTCCAGGAAGATCCCACATGCTGCGGAGCAACTAAGCCAGTGCGCCACAACTACTGAGCCTGCGCTCTAGAGCCCGCAAGCCACAACTACTGAGCCCACGTGCTACAACTACTGAAGCCCGAGCGATGGAGCCTGTGCTCCGCAACAAGAGGAGTCACCGCGTGAGAAGCCCACGCACCGCAACAAAGAGTAGCCCCCGCTCGCCACAACTAGAGAAAGCCCGCACACAGCGACAAAGACCCAACGTAGCTAAAAATAAATAAATAAATTTATTTTTTTAAAAAAAGGAAGAATAAATCATACAATGAATTTTGTGTGATCTTATGTTTATAAAGTTCAAAACCAAGAAAAACAATATCCTTTTAGAAGCACATAGGTGATAAACTATTAAAGAAAGAGATTAGCTTGATAAAAATAAAATTCAAGGTAATGGTTACCTCTGGGAGAGACACAGGGAGGTTGAGTAAGGAAGCGGCTCCTAGATGAGTTCAAGGATACTCATGTTTTCTTAAATTGGAGGTATATTTTGTTACCCTGCTGTAAAGTTATGTATGCTACATATATCCTTGTGTATGTATCACATGTTACATTAAAAAAAGGAGAATATTAAACCATTTAGGTTATCCTAGTTAAGACTCATTCTGATAGTAGTCACAAGATCCTAGAGTCTCAAGAAAGATAACACAGAAGGGTCTAGCTGATAGAACTTTTGTCCTATTAGGGACGATCACACATAAAGAGACAAGATAAAGTCACACTTTTGAATTAACCATAATTATTTATTTAAACATTACCTGCCTTTCAGTGATGTCTGAAGGATAATGCCATTTTGAGCCTTCCTACATAACATGTAAAATTAAAAAATAAAATAAAACTCATGAGCAAACAGAAAAATCAGCTATTATAATAGGAAGCCTATGCTACTGTTTTCTATTTATGTAATAGATGCCTATTATCCCAACTGCAAGAGGCAGGATCAGAATAAGAGCATCAAAGTAAGCATTGGGGTGGAAGATGAGATAGTATTTTGAGAAAAAAGAACCTGCTATGAACCACATTACCGGGACTACTGAGATTTATTCTGGAAGGAAAGGATGTACAAGAAATCCAAAAATTCATGTTTCTGTTGGTACTGAATATTGTCATGCTGGGTCAATAAGTCATTCAACAAACAGATGACTGCACGCGCCTGGCCCCCAGCAGGTGCGAGGTGGGGCTTTTCCTCCTCCCGGTGGGTCCTGCAGCCCAGAAATTAGTCTGCCTCCTTCACCCGGGATTTCCCAACCCCAAAGCACTAACCCCCGCGTAAAGGCCAGCAGCGCGAGCGGCCGAGGCGACCTCCCACGGGGGAGGCCGGCGCCAGGGCGGCAGAGGGCCCGGGGGGACTCACGGGGTTGACTTGGACAGCGTCGTCCTCCCTGCAGCACAGGCACATTCTGCAGAGCCTCGCAGCGCAGCGGCGCCCACTGCCGGACCCCCGCCAAGTCCTCGCGGGTGCGCCACCTACGGCCCGCGAGCCCCACCCGGTCCCGTCACAATTCTCTTTATCCTGGCCAGGAGGGCCCCGCCCTTTCCCTTAGCTGTCTTCCAATCCCAGTGCCGGGAAGGTGGAGTTCCTAGCCTCGGAAGAGCATCTGTGGAACTAGGGATGTCAGGTCACCACAATCCCCTATCCTTCCGGCTCTGTCGCTCAAACACCCACATAACACCAATTTTCTATCTTCCAGTCCGGAACTCTCTACTCTCTCTCCAGGGAGTTCCCTTCCCTTCTAACACATCTAGCTTAGATTCCACGGTCCCTCACATTAGCCTATCCTCAGGGTTCTGAATTCCAACACCTCATTGTTCTTCCGTCACAGTTTCCAGTTGGATCCATCCAACTACTTGTCTTCAGGTCCATAACCGGGCTGAAGGGGGGGAAATCTTGAAGATGGCTACAATACATATTCATGATCTCCAGCTTAAACTGGGTCCTCATCGCTGCTTACCACTTTCATGTTGCACTACCTCTTTCTTTTTAGTACTCCTCAGCATTTCCTTCAAACTTTCTTCCCTCTATTAAAATCTGAATCCACCATCTCCCCATCACTTTTAGCAGAAGTAGGACAGTTCTTGCTTCACACACTAATAATGGCTAACACTTCTGTAAGGCCAACTGGCCCGAGGCAGGGGAACACAATCAGATTCACAGGTTGCATCAGACCGAAATTCTCCGGACCACCCAGTTCCAGAAACTGCCCTGGAGACATTCCGGACCACCCAGTTCCAGGAACTGACCTGAGGACTTTGAACCCAGCCCAGTCTTCCCGCCTTTCGAGGGGCGGGACTAACGGTCCCCCAGGATACCCGAAAAGACCACCAAATAAGGAATACCCTGCGCCCTCTCAGATTCACCACACCCCTTTCCCTTCTTCCCCTATAAAATCTTGCCCAACCCTCACCCGGGTGCGACTTCTCTGGCCCCTTTCTCTCGGACCAGTGAACCTCGCCCGGGAGCGCTCCCTAATAAAGCTCACTTGAAGCTTTCCTCTGTTTCGCGGCGCCATTTGTTAAGATCCGACCTTACAACTTCTATAGAGTTTATGCTTAGCATATTAGCTCATTAACTTCTTATAGCATCCCAACAGGGTAAATGTGTGATGATTACGGGCTGGAAAATAAGGGACTAGTATGTTAAATAACTTGCCCAAGGTTATACAACTGGAGAATGAGCTGGGATTTAAATCCACAGTCTGCCTCCAGAGCCTGTGCTCTTAATACTGTGCTATGCCACCAACTGCTTTTAAAAGCGATAAAACTAATTCTGGGCATGAAGAAAGAATTTAGTAACTGGGAATAACTGCTGCTGGGGTCCATTGCTACTGCCAGGTGAAGTGTCATGGCTAGAGTGACACTGAGAGCAAGAGAACAGGTCTGAGTCCAATCCTTCTCCCCTCCACCTGCCTTCCAATCTTCCTTCAGCACCCACTATTGGCTAAATCTACAAGGACTCCAGCTGGCTAAATTTCCAGCTCTTTCATTTCTAAAGAGAAATAAAATACGCAGAGCCCCAGCCCTGGCTTCACAAAGTAGAATATGGAAGAGTGAGTTTAGAGCTGAAAGACAAAAGGTCAACAAGTGGCACAGCAACCATCGTGCCCTAAATCCCTTTGCAGTCCTTCAACTATACATCTTTGAGAATGGTTTCAAACCTCCCCACTACCCATATTGGTAACCTGTATCACTTTACAGTCAGCCAATGTCCTGCACCAGACACAAATTTCAAAATGTGATATGGCCTAGAGTAAGGGGCAAGGGTATTACCTTTCTGATTCTGGACAGTATATTTGCATAAAAATTGCCTTTGCAGGAAAAAAAATGCACTTTAACTGTAAAATAAATTATGAAAACTCCTAAATACTAAATGTAAGCAGAATCAATATTCCTACTTATTCATGTTTGATTGGTATAGAGCTGCAATTCTCAAAGTAAACTCCAGAAAATACCACCATCCCAAAATGTTTTACATGAAATTTTACATGAAAAAACAAAACAAGTAAATAAGCCACACTTCCCTCCTACCTAAAAATGGGTACTGAGTTCAAATAAGTTTTGGACATTATGGGTTAAACAAAGTTAAATAAGTATCTTTACTGTAGGACTACTCAAACCCTATTAATATGCTAAAGTGATTATGAATTTCCAAAAGGGTATATATTATACGTTTGTCTAATTTATTGCTTGTGGGACCCTTTTTCAGTGTCCCATTTGTAATCTCTCTCATTTACACGTGGAGGATTCTAGATTAAAGACTGAATCCTTTTACTGAATAACTAAATATTATTTTATATTACTTTAAGCATGACCTTGCAATGTCATAAACTACATCAATAATTTTTTTAAAAAACATTATTTATTTTATTTATTTTTGGCTGCGTTGGGTCTTCGTTGCTGCACGCGGGCTTTCTGTAGTTGCGGCGAGTGGGGGCTACTCTTCGTTGCGGTGCGTGGGCTTCTCATTGTCGTGGCTTCTCTCGTTGCGGAGCACGGGCTCTTGGCACGCGGGCTTCAGTAGTTGTGGCGCACGGGCTTAGTTGCTCCGTGGCATGTGGTATCTTCCCGGACCAGGGTTCGAACCCGTGTCCCCTGTATTGGCAGGAGGATTCTTAACCACTATGCCACCAGGGAAACCCCATCAATGACTCTTAATATCAATATTTAAATCAGATTTTTTCCCACATGCAATTGTTTTTCTCATTTTCTGTCTAAGCAAAATTTGCTGATCTTTGTTTTATATCTTAAGTGGCCATTTCATAATGCAAGTAAGATTAGCTTGTTAGAGTGTTTCTGCACTGCAGCTGGTATTTTTATTATCTTTGTGTATTTGAAAAATATATACTGATGAAATCAGTTGAAGTAACATTGCACTAATAAATGCTATGCTATATCTTGTAAAACAGGGTAAGATTTATCAAATAGAATATCTACACAATTTTCCTTAGTTTAAATATTAAGTATTTTCTTTCATTTTTTGCAAATGAAATCATTTTAGGTTTGTGTCTCTTCAGTTTTCTTTTCTATCATCCCTAGTATTTCAAAACTTGGTTATTTAGCAACTGAATTTATAAAAACATTTAGATATTTCATTCACATTTTTATAAGCTTGTCATGTTTGACATTTCCATAATTAGATTTTATTTTGTAAGATTATACAAATATAGTGCAAGTTCTTAAAAAACTAAACTGTAAGCTTTTCCACATAAATGAAACAACTTACGCAGAAATACAAATGGAATGTCAACATTGATCTGTCTTGTGCCATTATTTACAGATTTTCTGTTTTGTTAGTTTGTTTTCTGGGTTTCCAACAGGCCATGGAACCTATTTGGGGGCATTAAGGAACTTTACTTATTTACTTTGACTTCTATATAACTATTTTTCGATTTGAAACTATTTTCCACAGTACATAGGAGAATTTTGACAAATTCATATATTTAGAATTTTCCTATGATTTTATTTTTAAAAATAGCTTTGAGGGAGTAAAACTTTTTTAGATCCTAAGATTCTCTAAACACTGGAAATTTTTCTTACAATTAAAGTCTGTTCCCTTTCCAGGATAAAATGCTATTTGTCTACTTAGTAAATAAGATGTGGACAGATTCATCACTCTTTCTTTTTAGCCATTTTTTCATTCTACAAATATCTATATCCAGTGAATGACTCTTCTGTTCCAGTCTCTGTGGCTTGTGCTAGAGTCTTAGTACTGAATAAGCCAGATTCCTATATGAATGGGTACTGTGTAAAATAATACCAGTGTAGGGCTGACTCCATGGGTGTACAGTCTGTGTAATCACACTTAGAAAGATTGATGCTCTGCTCTTGTTGTCTTAAAATTCTTAATTTTTAAGCAAGTGGCTCTGAAATTTCATTTGGCACTAGGACCTGCAAATTGTGCAGGTTGTCTTGATCCTATCCCACAACGTTTGTGAGAAACATCATTCTATCTATCATCTATCTATCTATATCTATCATTATATCTCTGGGACACAGTACCATTTTGTATCATTTTTTATTATTATTTTATGTAGGGAGTTTATAGCAGATTTTTCCTTTTCTGTACCCATGCAGTTAAATTGTGAAATCTAGGTTAGAGACTTTTAATATGTCTATATTAAGTTACATCTTTTTAAATTCAACCTATCATTTCATCCTGTCAAGAACCCTTTTGTTCTCTATAGCAGAGCACCTCCATGTCATCTGCTGACCAGATCAGCTTGTTATCATCATCCAAATTTGTGATGAAAATCTTGCACAGAACAGGACTGAGAAGAACGCTCTGTGTCTCAGCACAGAAGTTTCATCCATAAGTATTTACCAGTACCTTTTGGCAGAATTGTTTATTCAGTTATAAATTCACTCAACTTTGATATCAGCTAGATCTGATTATATCCATCTTGTGCACATTAATATCATGAAATACTTTTTCAAATATATTATTGGAATCTGGATGTGCTTTAAACTACTAGTCCACATTGAAGCTTGTTCAGTAAACTTCTCCCTAACTTAGAAATTGACTTAGATAAAATTCTAGAGTTAATATTGCATAAAGAAAGCAATGAAGGAGTTAAACTAGGGAGGAAAAAAAAACAGCATTTTTGTTGGACTGTTTTATATTTATTTCGTGGGTTAGTGTATTAGTTTTCTATGGCTGCTGTAACAAATTACCACAAACTTGGTGGCTTAGAGCAATAGAAGTTTATTCTTTTACAGTTCTGGAGCCAGAAGTCTGAAATCAAGGTGTCAGCAGGGCTTTACTCTCTCAGGGGGCTCTCAGGTAGAATCTGTTCCTTGGCTTTTCCAGCTTCTGGTGTCTGCCTGCATTCATTGACTTGAAGCTACATCATCCCAACCTTTGTCTTCATCTTCACACATCTTTCTCTTCTATGTATGTGTAACCTCTCTGCCTTTTATAAAGGTGCTTGTGATGGTATTTAGGGCCCACCTAGATAACCCAGGATAATCTCATCTCAAATTCCTTAATTTAATCACATCTGCAAAGACCTCTTTTCCAAATAAGGCATCAGTCATTAGGTTCCAAGGATGAGGACATGGGCGTATCTTTGAGAACAGTTATTAACCTACCACAGATAATTTTGCCTTTTAATTTTGAATTACATATAGGAAGGGCATTGTACATTTTCATCCTTAGGGCTACTATATATCTTAACCTGGTCCTGGGTAGGGGTTAGTTTCACCTGCTTCTCATGAGAACCTGCTTGTTCTTTCCACCACCTAGGGCTGTAGCTCCTCACCTTTGTGTTGTAGAGCTAGGGCCACCCTTAACGTGTCTCTAGGTTACTGGGCCATTGCAAGGAAGGCAGTTAATCAGCTGCTGCAGTTAGAATGCTAGAAGTAACAAGTGACATCTTTTGCCATTATTAACTGTGAGAAATTATTTTTGACAATTTATTTATGGCACTTTTAATCACATATCTCTATTGGTATGACATAGGTCATATGTCACTGTTTCTGGTCTCTGAATTCCTTCTGGACCAGCAGATAAGTCCGGTCTCTGAGACTGGGCACAGGAATGAGCTGGCAGAGTTAGTGAGCTGCTAGCTGGTGATGGTGCCGAATGAATCTTGGGCCTGGCAGAGACTGCTACCAGAAAAAACAAGGCAGAACAAGCACTTATAGGAGAGGAGATAAGGGGCTTGGACTAGAGAAATTCCACAAGGCACGGGAAATCAGAGGCCGGCATAGACCGTCTCCTAATTTACCTTTGTATTAATGGGTAGGTAATGAGTAAACAGAGGAGAGATAAGAGAGACGTCAGAATCCACACAACATGCCCTATAGGCAGGGAGGGACCATATAGGGAGTCACCTTCACATTAGCCTGGGTGATAAGAAAGCTATGGGTGCAATCTGGCAATTTTAAAAGGTGAGGTTAAACAAAGAGAGATGGAATTGAGAATTGAGGTTAGAAAAGGTGAAGTAAATCAACTGGAAGACCCCAAACCAGTGGGGGTCTCCAGCTTCTAGAGCTTTGGGGAGCTGATATGCCAGGAACCCTGCTTCCACCCAGTTAAACTTTCTCCTAAGTTGTTTTGCACTTGATCTGCAGTTTAGCCTCTTTACCTTTTTGCTGGTTCTCTGCATCTCTCATGCCTGCCCCAGTGTAAGGTCAGAAAAAATGAGTTACCTTATGTCAGAACGCCTATGAAGTCTCTATTTCAGAACTCTTTCTCAACAACTTTATTTTGAAAAACAGTTTCTCAGGAAAATGCATTAGTTGGAAATTGGCCTTAATGGATCCCAGCTTTGAGTACTTATTGAGGTCACCTAGATGAATCAGTAAAAACACAAAGAAATTTAGTAGTTATGTCTTGAAGTAGAACTTCATATTTGGAAGTACGGAAAGTCTTGTAAACAAGGCTTTTAAGAAATCACTTTAAAAACTAACTAAATAAATGGCTATGCTTTGGAGATTTCTAATACACATATAAAGGACAAATGAAAATAATAAACAACTGTTCTAATGTTATGTGAAAGAGTACCTAGGCTTTGGATAAATTTCCAGTAACATGTAATAGCATCAAACTAAAATTTTAAAAGTGCTGTATTCTGAGGCACTGAGATGGAAGTGAAAATGAAAGTTGTTGAAAACTGCTCAAAAAAAGGCGCTTGTGACAATTAAGACAGTGATGTTGAAAATGCATGTGAAGAGGTTGAATAAAGCTGTTTAATGAAATGCGGGTATGGAAATAAGCAATATTTCTAAACTAATATGTTTTTATATAATGTGGTATTAAACATGGATGTATAAGAAAATAAGTTAAGTAATACAAGTAGACATTTACCTATTACAGTTACCTCTCTAAACGTTTAAGGGCTCAAGTTGACCCCCCCAAAAAAAAACCTTGGGGATATTTGCCCTCCTAAATGGTCTCTTTCTTAATTGGAATGTTTGGAATGTTTTAACTTATTAATCAATTGTATATTACAAATTCAAAATGTTTAGAAAGGACTGCAAACACAATTCCTTACCCTAAAGAACCCAGTCTTACTATTAAATCATCAGACGCACAAGTATGCACGCACACACGCACACTTCGAAGGATGGTGCTGTTAAATGGTAAACTGAGGCATATTGAAATTTTTATGAATTTATTTAAGCAAGAATTGATTCGAATGGGGCAGCACCAAACCAGAAGTGTTTGGGAACCCTGGCTGACAGGAGCCACTTTCTCTTATACAGAGAAAGTGCAGAAGCAAAGAAAGGTTATTTGTCTATAGTTTAAAGCCTAATTGGCTGTTTGAGAGTGGTTGTAATTAGCCTCTTGATTTCTTAGCATTGAGGTATTTACAAACTTAGATTTTCGGTTGCTTACATAGGCTACAGTGGCATTAGAGCCTCATCCATCTAATGGCCTCCTTGTTTGATTAATTTAACAGTGCAAAACATTCTCTCAAGTCTCTGCGTTTCATTACATACAGTCAGCCTAGAGAAACATGTAGGGACCTGTTCTTCTCAGCTTCGCATTTATTTTCTGATTTATGGCCGTCTAGGTTATAGGATCCTTTGTTCTTGCTTCATCCTAAAAAGCAGATCTTCACACATAAGAGTATTCTGGATCTTCAGAGCATCAACAACATGAAAAATACTTAGGCTGATGTGATCAACTTTCACAGCAAAACTTAAATGATTCTCTCCCCATCAGGGGTGACGTTCACAAACTGAGGGAAAAACTTCTGTTGCTGTCTCCCAGGCTACAGCTCTCAGTAAGATACGGAACAAAACTCAACTCACAGCCCTTATGTTGTGTGTTTATCTTTCGATTGACATATTTATTGGAAAAAAGCACAATGCAATTTAATTTTAGAACAAAATTAATTAACACTTAAGTTTTACAGATGGAGGGAGCTCCTCTTAAGTACTTAAAAGTCTTAAAATCTCAAATTGTGGGGAAGGTGGGATGGGAAAGATGAAAATGCTAAAACTGTCATCCCATGTAAGAGCAGACAGTTGTATTCATATTCATGGGGATTACAAATCTCTTCCTTCCTGTATTCTTTAGTTTTGACTATCATATAGTTTTCTACACCAAATTGATATTTTGAGAACACAAATAAAAACACATAGTATAGAAGTGGAGATTGAAAATTTATCCAAATAGCACAGAGATCTATTTGTTAAGTAAGAAAAAGAATTAAGACATAATTATTTTAAGACTTCTGATTCCATCTTATCTTAAATCTTTATTTAATTAGTCTACCAAAACTGCATTGGGTATTTAACATCATAGAAGTAAATATGAATTGTTCTTCTGATTCTTTTTTTTTTTGGCTGCATTGGGTCTTCGTTGCTGTGTGCAGGCTTTCTCTAGTTGTGGTGAGTGGGGGCTGCTCTTCTTTGTGGTGCGCGGGCTTCTCATTGCGGTGGCTTCTTTTGTTGCATGCAGGCTTCAGTAGTTGTGGCAAGTAGGCTCAATAGTTGTGGCGCATGAGTTTTGTTGCTCCACAGCATGTGGTATCTTCCTGGACCAGGGCTTGAACCTGTGTCCTCTGCATTGGCAGGTGGATTCCTAACCACTGCGCCACCAGGGAAGTCCCTCTGCTGATTCTTTATACAAGCATAGGATCATTAAGAGTTGGATCGGTATTTCACAGAAGACATTTTCCAGATACCAGGAACTGAAAAACCAGTGTGGGAAATACCTCACTTTACCCTTACAGATATGATGACTTCGCTTTTTTACAAGACAAAAAAATTAAAAGTAATGTTGTTTCTTAAAAAGTATTGCCTTTCAAGCATATATTATATGACAAATATAAATGTCAGTGGATCATTATATTGATACTTAACTGACTGTCATAACATTAAGTTACAGTGTTGATTAAATAATAAAACCCTTGGAAAGTTCCTCTTTCCTACCTTTATGTAGAACTGACACAATGAAAAGGATGAAACTTTATTGAACCGATGCCATTTTTAAGGAGTACTATGCTGGTCACATGGACTGATTTGCTCAACAATATGGCAGGTTTGGATACCATGATTTTGACATTTATATAGCACTTTTACATACGTTTCTAAATCTTTCATTTATAAATCATTTATTTCATATGGTGTTCATTTCATTTGAACTCCATAAACCTTGGGAGGAAAGTAAAGTGCAAATAATTCCCTTTATTTTAAAATTAAATTTTAAAAACAGGTGAAGCTCAGAGAACTTAGGAAAACTAACCAAAGTGATTTCATTTAACATTTATTAAGTCAATAGGTATTTATTGAAAACTGTATTAGTTAGTATTCCTTTAGTTGCAAGAAGAGAAAAACTTATGAAAGTAACAAACTGAAAGATTTTATTATTTTGGTTTACCTGACTGGGAAATACAGGAGGAAATCTGGTTCAGTCAAATAATTATTCATCTCCATTAGCTTTGTTTCCCTCTATAGGTTGGCCTTACTTTGTCTTGCTGTGGATAGATTTTTCTGCAGATAAAAGAGACCTCTTCTACCCCCATCCTGCTGCATTTTGACCCACTATCTAATAGAGTCCTCACTGTTAGCTTTTGGGGAGGAGTCTAATGAGTATATAGGACCAGTTAAGAGAACTTTTAAAATACACCATTAAACAGCTCAGGTTAAATCACATTAAATATGATTAGTACTAATAAATTAATGGAGCATCTTTTCTTTAACTCAGAAGTTTCAGCATTCTCATTTTTAGGTTGAATCTAATCAACACTTTAGAACAGTGACAAATTATTATTCCTTTCTTTGGACTTTTCTGTCCAAGTATAAATGAGTGAAATCTGAATGTCATGGTTGGTTTTAGAGATACCCACGCAGAAAGAAGCCCAGGATGACAAATAGAAAGTGTGTCATTCAGCCTGTGGGAAACTACTAAAGGAAATAAAGTGAACTCGGCTAAGAACTGTAAAGTTCTGAGAAGGAAACGTATTAGTGGAGATTAGAAAATCTTTTTATTAGGCTTTAAAAATCGGATTTATATACAATCCACATTTACTCAAACCCCATTAAGTAGCAATGAAAACAGGCAGGGTAGAAAAAGTAAGCTTCACTGTAAAAAATATCTTGGCTCAAATTTTCTTTGCTCTGTTTTGGTATGAGCTACCTTAGGTGCAGCTAAACCACATCTCTGTTTTCCAGTCAGTAAGACAGAGCTAATCTATTTCTTAGAGTTGTAAGATTTAAGAAATACTGTAAAACATGCTCAAGTATTATTTTACTCTTCTTTAAAACTATTTGGGGATAATTTCTCATATGGCTGAAGTTTGCACAGGGATAGTAAAAGAAGAGCTAGGGAATGAGTTACTAAAGGGACATGTAGCCTCTTTCTCCATAAGGATCAATACAATGCATAATAATTCTTTATAACATTAAAATATTATGTTGAATAACTTAGAATAATTCTTAGAATCAGGAGGTCTAGCTACTTTGCAAGTATTATTATTTTTTTCTAGAGTGGTTAGAAGTCATACCCATGAAGTGTAAGCAACTGATTTCCCAGCACAACTCTTCAGAATGTGTTCATTTTTAGAAAAATATCCAGCAGGTGGCACCACAATCATAATATTTACACAGTAACAAGTTTGTAGTGAGGGAGAAAAAAGAAAATTATTATGTAGCCAGAAGATGGTGCTAAGTGACCAATCTTTAAAAACCAACATCTGCGTTTGAAATAGGCAACTTTCCATTTTAGTGAATTCCAGGATTTATAATCAGGATGCTGTTGACACCATTGTTTGAAATTCTTCAATTTTAAACTTCAAATTTATTATTTATACAATAAAAGATCCCCGACGAGCTCAAGAAAGCAAGAAATACTTTTCTACTCTACTTTTATAACTCACAGTGGTTGCAAAGAGAAAAGACTATATTTAAAATTTTTTATTTTACTGTTTCTCTAGTTTCATATGTTCAAGATTATACTTTTTTTAAAAATATAAGGACTTATTGTCCACCTCGAAATTCCTTATTCTTCTTCTTCTATTCTTCCACTAAGATTCTCTTAGGAAAATGAAACGCTGAATTGGAAGACCTAGAACCTGCAGATATGCTTTCTGACATGTCCAAATCAGAAAAAAAGTTTTGAAACATTTCTTCTGTATATACTCTGTGGACTTTTCTAAAATACTGTTTAACGTCTTCGTATATTCTGTTATTAATGTTCAAGTCTTTAATCACTTTAAAATAATAGAAAATAAAAAATTAAACTGCTTTCAAAGTTTGCTTTAAACTTTCATCTAAACAAAAACTGTATTCTAGGGGCTTCCCTGGTGGCGCAATGCTTAAGAATCTGCCTGCCAATGCAGGGGACATGGGTTCGAGCCCTGGTCGGGGAAGATCCCACATGCCACGGAGCAACTAAGCCCGTGCACCACAACTACTGAGCCTGCGCTCTAGAGCTCGCCAGCCACAACTACTGAGCCTGTGTGCCACAACAACTGAAGCCCGTGTGCCTAGAGCCCGTGCTCCACAACAGGAGAAGCCACCACAATGAGAAGCCCACGCACCGCAACCAAGAGTAGCCCCTGATCGCCACCCCTAGAGAAAGCCCGCACGCAGCAATGAAGACCCAATGCAGCCAAAAATTAATTAATTAATTAAACAAAAAAAGAAATGTTAAAAAAAAAACCTTCTAAAAATTTGTGGTGGTTCATTTGGAATTCTCAACACTTGCCTATTAAACATCTCTTAAATGCACCCATTTCTCACCAGTCACCCCATCTCCTTCATCCTCTAGCCTCAGCTACTGGACCATTCCAATAGCCTCTTAGTAATTGAGTTACATTTCCTCCTTCTCCCCCTCCAACCTGTTTTCTCTCATGAGATCAAAGCGACATATTGTAAATGCAAATTTGATCATTTCACTCTTGTTCTTAAAACTCTTCAATAATCTTTGTAAACAACCAAACCTCAAACATGCCCAAAATTCACTTCTCCAGGTCAATCTCTTAGGAAGTCATTCTTCCCATTCATTTTCTATGCCTTTGCTGCACGACCTTTTTCAGACAATGCTCCCTCCTCCTACAGGTCTTGTCTTCTTTCAATTAGCAAATCTGTTCTCCTATGTCTCCATCTAGATGTCTCATATGCATTCTTTGGATCACAACTCAAATCATCGCTTTCTCAAGAAAGCTTACCCTATCACTCAGGGTATCAGAGCTTTCTATTACTTGTCCCACAGGACTGACTAACTCTCCTCTGTGGCACTCTCCTCTGTAATTGACATGGTTTATGGGAGGTAAATTGATCAATGTCTCTTTTTGCCCTAACTCTACCATAAGCTTCATGAGGACAGAGGTGTGTTCACTTTTCTTACTGGTGAGTTTGAAAGTGCCATACTTGACATGTGGAAAGCTCTCAATAAATATTAGTCAATTGATGGAATGAATGATTTAAAAAAAAATCAGAAGTCTCTGGAAAGTGTAGTTGACCTTATGGGTTCAGAATACCTTCCACTGGCAAGATGTTTACCCTTAAGAGAAACCTCAGGATGTAGATGAGAGCTGTCTTCATATATCTACAAGGCTGTCATGAGACAGAAGGGTGAAGCTTACTCTTTGTGTATCCAGAGGGTTGATCTAATACCGAACGCTTACAGAAAGAAAGAAATCCAAGATTTAAAAAATCTGAGTATCTGACAAATTTCTGCATTCAGTGGAGAAATGCCTATAACTTAGAGATATTTGAACGTAAATTAGTAGTCCATCTGGTGAGAGGCAGAAAGGGGAATTCAAGAACCAGCAGGGCAATTAAGTGGCCTTTGAAGTCCCTGTGAGCTTTGAGATTCTATGGAGGTATGATTTGTCAAAAAGATTATCTCTGTCTTTGCCATGCTGATTGCATTCTGAGACGAATGCTGAATGGAGTATGGCTTCTTCCTTAGAGTTTTGGAGAATAAGTTTCACTGTGTTTAGGACTTAAAAGAACATGTGATTTCCTAACATGATCTGTACCACTAATTTCAGCTTAGGTTTACATTGTCAACCTCTTCTTGGGATACACCTGAAACAAAATGTAACTAGAACTTGCTTCAGATATATTATTTTCTCTGATAACTGAAATTACATTTTTTTATGTAACTTTTACTGCATCACTGATAACATTTACTGATAAACTTTTGAGAATACATTTGATTTTGGGAAAAATAAAATTTGTTTAATTTGTTTTTTGGGGTATTCTAAATTCTGCATTTCACACATCTCAATTCCATCCATAAATGTAAGTGGTTAATGAGTTCTTTGTTCTGTGAATCTAGTTTCAGACTACTGCAGGAAAAAGGGTTAAAATCTTTACACTTAATATATAAGCTCCTAACTTTTATGCCTCAACCCAGATTTTATATTAAACTACAAACAAAAATATTAATTTACCCTCAGGCTCATGATACTATATAAACTAAGTAGTTCTTAACTGTTTTTGGTAGATTGAAAACAAAACTTTCATTTGAAGATCTTCATATCAATTTAATTCCAAATACAGTGAGATATACATTGTACCATTTTCATGAACAAAAATGAGGAAGCAATCTCAAAGTTGATTGATAGGATAAAGGTTAAATAAACTACATATGTAAAGTAAGCCACAATACAGCCTTTTAAAAGAATGAAGTTGTGTAATGAATACTGACATGGAAATATGTCCATGATATACTATTAAGAAAAAGTATCAATTAGCAAACAGTATGGACAGTGTGTTCCCACTTTTAAAAATGATGTAAATAGGGGCTTCCCTGGTGGCGCAGTGGTTGAGAGTCTGCCTGCGATGCAGGGGACGTGGGTTCGTGCCCCGGTCCGGGAGGATCCCACATGCCGCGGGGCGGCTAGGCCCGTGAGCCATGGACGCTGAGCTTGCGCGTCCGGAGCCTGTGCTCCGCAACGGGAGAGGCCACAACAGTGAGAGGCCCGAGTACCGCAAACAAAACAAAACAAAACAAACAAAAAAAAATGATGTAAATATATCAAAAGATGTCAGAAAGTTTTTATCTAATCTGGTAGCACTGGTTATCTCTGGACAGTGGGATTGCATATTGGAATGGCTGCAAACATGAAAATTAGAATCTCCCTTTTTATACATTTGATACACTTTGTTGTGGGTAAAATTTTTTCCCACATGCATTTACCTTTAAAAAGAAAACCTAAGAAGGACACGAACTAATACAATCTATTGTTCACTTTCATCTGTAAGAATAAAGAGGAGGAAATGAATCATAGCCAGAGACTAAGATGATATTCACTTCCAGTGTACACTGTCAAAATTCAGAGTTCTTTTGTGAGAAGAATAATAATGAAATCACACATAGGGATCAGAATAACTAAATATATACTTCCAAATCATCCTTGTTCTTGCCCTTACCAGCTCAAGGAGAAACTCTAGCTTTCTGCAAAATCTCTTTCTACCCCAAATTTTCTTTAGGCCCAGGGGATTTCTCACAGCTCCATCTCACTACATTTTTGTCCTACCATGTTGGACGCCACCATTTCCCCACAGGACTGCTGTTGCTTTACTGGGCACAGTGGATATGGCAGAAATGTTAGAACTCTTAGCTATTACAGATATGCCATGGTTTCTCTCAGTAGGCTTGAGTAGACAGAAGGGAGCATACGTATAGTGGTGAGCAAAGGGCATTTCTGGGAATTGTAAAGAGACCAGCTAATTTAAATAAAGAATTTGTGTTGGTGAGAAATGGCATGAGATTTAAAAGGAGTATTTATGTTACACAAGATATGAGATTTACAGTCACAATATAATAAAATATAGGTGAATCAGTAAGGCTGAGTGCAGAAAGCAGAAATTACTATAAGTATTTTCAGCAGAAAAGAATTTAATACAAGATATTAGGTGCTTACACAATTGTTGGAAGGACTGAAAAAACAGGTCCTGGGCTAGACATTCTGAATGGGTTCCTAGAATAACGCAGAGCTGAACCACAAGGGGAGCTACCATCTCAGAGGCAGCCACTGTTCCTTGCTGTGACAACTTCCTCTCACTCCGGAGGACGAGCAAACTGAAGCTGTGACACGGCTATCAGAAATCCAGGCTAGGAAGTCACTCAGTGTTTTCATAACATTCTGTGTGTTCCACCAAACTTGAGCACGAGGACTGGAGTGCAGCTGTGTGAAAGTCTCACATTTCTAAATTGTCTGCAGCAAAAGCCAAAGGGGGTAGGGAAATGGCTGTTTCTTCAATCTGCCTTCCAGATCTCTCCTAAGTACTGGCAGTATGTAATTCGCATCCAGAATGCTAGCTGCATGAGTATTGGGGGGGGGATTTAGGTGATAACTTTCTAAACCCTCCAAAGTGAAGACTTGAGGTTGAGAATCAAAATATCCACCACATATAGGGAAGTTCCAAGCAGGAAAATCAACTATTAATAATATGGCCATCCAGAAAAAGTGCTATTAACATTCTGTCACAAAACTATTTTCTTTCCATGTGTTAGCCTACCTACCTATCTATCTATCTCATCTATCTCTATCTCATTTACTCAATTGGAAACAGTTATTATTTTTCTAGCTTGTTCAGCAGACCTTTATACCCTTCTTCAAGTAAAAACAGTATTTGTTTTCCTTTAAGGAAGCTCTATCTCAACCCATATCCATGTTGTCTGGGCTAACAAAGTTTATCCCCTTCAACCCTAATATCCCAAAGTGCCACTTATACGTTATATGAACAAAAAGTTCATTTTTTTCCCTAATCATTTTTGACTTCAGTTTTTATCAGTGGTATTTGGATTGTAGGCTGGGAAATACTTTATAACCTTTGATTTTCCTTGATCAACATGGACTGAGACACACACAGAGAGAGAAAGAGAAATGTTTATTCTGAAGAATTGGCTCACATGATGAAGGAAGCTGAGAAGTTCCATGATCTGTGGTCTACAGCCGTAAACCCAGGAAAGGTATAAATCAGTCTAGGTCTGAAGGCCTAAGAACTAGGGGAGTGATGGTTTAAATCTCAGCCCAAGGGCCAGATGAGATGTGATGAGATGTTCTAAGTGAAGCAAGCAGGCAGGAAGCAAGATAGGGTGAATTCCAACCTCCTCTACTTCTATTGTATTCAGCCCTCAATAGATTGGATGATACCCATCTGCATTGGGAGGCCAATCTACTTTACTGGGTCCATGGATTCAAACATTAATCTCATCTGAAAACACCCTTACAGACACGTCCAGAAGTGTTTTAAAGATATTTCTACTAGTTAATTGGATTGAGGAAAAGTTCAAAATTCAGTGCAATGCTATGAATCATGTTATGAATGTTGCCAATGTTAAGATTCAGCAGCAAAATTATTAGATGCTGTTTTAATTCCCTTGATTTACTTTTTCCCACTATTTGGAGCAGAATTTCTCAATGGTTAATCCTCATGTTATGGAGGCAACTTTTTATCAGCCTTTTGCCCCATCCCTTTCTGTGCCTTTCATGAGACAAGATGAAACTCATCTTCTTTGTGGTTCTTCCCTCTGTCCTTATTCCTCACGTTTGGCATTTTTAGATGGGCTGAAGTATAACTGGTTTTATGGGAAAGACTAGGACGTATGAAAGAGTGTATTAGGAAATATCAGATATAAGGGCTTTAGAGTCAGACAAACTTGGGTTTGAAGACTACCTCTATCTCTTATCAGTTGCATAGTCCTGGGAAAATCACTTGGAGCCTCAGATAAGTTATTTCTAAGGTAAGATTTTTATAACCATTAGAGATAAAGCATAAAAGCAAGGTGTTTAGCACACAAGAGGCTAATGTTCAAGAAAGTAATGATCAACATTATTATTATCTATTTTATGCAATCTGATGAATAAAACATTAATGAAAGTGTTTCCTGTACATTTTTACATTATTACAATTGTCATCCTTATCTATTTTAAAAAAACAATCACTACTAACAGCGCTGTGCTCTTTTTTTAACATCAAGATTTATAAAATGAACTTACTTGAGATGAAATAAGGCTGATGACTCAGGTTCAAGACTGTTTTCTTGAGCAGATGTTACCAAGAAAGTAAAACTTCACAAAGAAGTTTCTCTGATGTGAGGGTTATTTCAGCCCAACCCAGTCCATTCACACAGGCAGTTGCAGAGTATGTTATATGGCCACGAGTATTGACTGAAGGCTTTGTGTGCTGTGATAAATTCTGCTTTAGATGTCTATCCTAAAGCCTTCTATTTTAGCAAATATCCCAGCAAGTCAACAGTGTTTTCTGTGGTGCAGTTAGAACAGTTTTCAGCTGAATCCCTTGCTTTTTTAACATTTATCACCACGGCTCCTCGGGGCTACATAACTCATACGAAACAAGGTTTCCATCTGCCTGTGTCTCATTCCTCTCCACATGCAGCGCTCACCCCAACATGTGCTATGCTCCAGGGTCCTGCAGAAAAAAGCACTGGTGTGATACATCTTCATGTGGACGCTTCAGCTCTGCTGCTGCTGCCGTCACTCCTGCCTTATATTGTGGCACAAATATGATGAAAGGAAACAAGAGCAGAGATGTTGGTCTTAGTAGCTAAAGATGATTTCTCGTGGGACTTTAACCAAAGGCATTCTCTTACAAACAGGAGATTCCAGTTTGGGACTGCATACTACAATTTACACGGGTACTAATACTGAAGAGCCCTCTTTGAATAAAACTCAAATTCTGTTTCCAAACTTCTGATTCTTTCCTGGTTATTTTTTGAGAAAAAGGTACAAAGAACAAGGATAGCACACGCACGGCCATGCCTTTCTCTACTCCTGCTCAAGGCAAGGCTGGCAGGCATTTTTGGTTGCACATCTAAACACATCTCCTCCTTTCTTGCTAACAGGATTCCAAACGGGTTTGGGTGATAAGATGCCCAGCCACATGATATTTATTGGTCTGGGAGTTGGAGATGTAGGCAAGTTTGAGAGGGATATGCTGAGAATAATTTCCCTTCCTGATCAAAGGGAGCATGTAAGTAGAAACCCATTTTGCCCATGCCTTTTATTTATTTATTTTTTGGTGAGAATGCTGTTGTGTCTCCAGCTGTGGCACCAATCTCACAACCACATGGAGAGTAGTTGCCAACCCAGCAATGGTGACAGAAAAGTTGGGAGAAGTCTTTGGTAGCACTGCTGAACGGCCACTCCAATGCTGGCCCGTCCTACCTCTAGACTTCTGATTTGGTGAGATGGTAAGTACCTGTTTTTTGTTTTTTTTTTTAAGTTTATTTGCAATTAATAGTGATTTTTAAGCCCTATATCCAATGAAACCATTTTAAAAAGCACTATGTGGAATGGAAATTTAGATGTCTATTACACTTTTCTTTAAAAAAAAAACACCTTAAATTTCTGAATGAGCAAGATTCATTTTTGCAGGTAGAGGCCCTGCTTCTTCGTGATCTTCACCTTTAGATCTAGCAACCACAAGAGAAGAAGCTGGATATCTGTTTAGCTTTTGTTCATTCACACATTCCAAGTCACCACAGATACTCAGCTCCTCAGAGGGAACATACTGCTCCACAGCTGTAGCCACAGTTGCACAACAAATCCAGAACAATACCTTCAAGGAGAGGACAAGAGTCACGGTTAAAATCCACCCGGAATAAGAGAGAGACATCTTAAAAAGTCATCACTTTCTCTGTCTTCAAGATAGTTCCTATGTGTTTGTGAACTTCTCGTTTGAAGATCTGAGGACATTTTGCTTAGTGACGGTTCTTTCGAAATTTTAGGCCTCCTGCTCCAACTGTGGTGCATACTGGACTTCTGGCTTCAACTGGAATATAACTGTTTTTCCATCATCAGCTTGAAAACAAAAAGTCCACGAAGAGGTTATGAAGCTCTGTACAGAGCCTTTTATTATTTATTTATTTTTAAAAACAACAGAAACTTATTTCTCACAATTCTGGAGGCTGGAAGTCTGAGATTAGGGTGCCAGCATTGTCAAATGAGGGCTCTCTTCTAGGTCGCAGACTTCTCACTGTATCTTTACATGGTGGGAGGGGCTGGGGAGTTCCGTGAGGTCTCATAAGAATACTAATCCCATTCATGAGGGCCCCACCCTCAAGACTAAAGCACCTATCAAAGGCCCTACCTCCTAATACCATCACATTGGACATTCTCTTTATTTTTTAACTTTGTATTTTATATTGGAGTATAGTTCATTAACAATGTTGTGTTAGTTTCATGTGAACAGCAAAGTGATTATTGAAGATCTTGTTTTTTCAGGAACAGGCCTTCTCACAGGTAAACTTGGAGTACCTTTTTGATTTTGGGGGTGGGCTGGGGCATCATTTTGGTGGATTTGTGCCAGGATGTAGTGGGATAGAGCTGGACTAAGGAGAGGTGGGCATCTGAAGCCTCCAGAGGAGAAAAAATTCTCTGCATGAGGGCAAGTTAATTTTCAGGAAGCTTAGGGATTCAAAGTCAAGGAAAAACCATAACCTTCAAGTAGGCTGAGAAGGAAAGATAAAACACAAAAGATCAGAAGTTTCTTATGGGAGAGCAGAAGCAAGAGTATGGGTCAAGTGAGAGAACTAAGTGTATTTCCATGAAAAGAATAGGGTGTCCAAGGCTGGTAGCTATTGGATCCCTTCCTGCCCCCTAAGGAGTGTGTGATCCTGGCTTAAAAGCACAACATCATAGAGATAAATGAGTCCTTTTTCTAATGTCCCAGCATCTTTTCAATTCCCCTTTTCCTAAGCTCTGAACCACGGAAGGCATCTTGTGTTAAGAAGTGGATTTGTGGGCCTCTGAATAAAAAGTTGTGGTTTTCTACAGAATAGTTCCTATTCTAAAATCACCAGCCAAAGCAACATTCTGTTCAGAAAGTGGTAAAAATATGATTAGGGGCTTTTCATATATGTTGCTCTGTATAGTCAAGTTAAGAAGCCTTTTCTGAGAGCCTTTTCAGAGCTTGGCACTGGACCAGTTATCATCTTTCAGGAATGATATCCTGAAAGATGATATCCTGAAATGATATCCTGAAAGATATCCTGAAAGATATCATCTTTCATCTTTCAGGAATAACAGTGTCATATTGTACAAGAACCTTGTAAAATCCATGCAAAAAAAAAAAATCTTTCTCTTTCTTTCCAGCTAGCTTTTCTCTTTGAAAGCAACTTCTATCTATCAAAATCAGTAACATCTCTTTCTCTAATATATCATGAAATACCTATCTATGATGTTTCTCTTCCAACATGCAGACATCAATAAAGGGTTGGCCAACCTCTCTCAAGGAGAGTATTACAACATTCACTTGGAAACAATTATATATATATATATTTCATAGTCATTTGTCAAAGCTTCCTAAAACATCTGAATTTATGCAATAGCTACTGTATCAGTCAGGATTATTAAGTGGAAGCAACAGTAATAACTCTCATTTGAGCAGAACATTTGTTGAAAGGTTATTGAGCAGCTCTCAGAATCTCTGAAAATGGTTAGAATCTATGTAGCCAAGAACAATGCCCTAAATGACACTGAAGAACTTGTCTGGTCTAGACATCACTGCACTCTCTTGGTCATGGGCACCACAGTATACTACGCAGACACCATCAACACTGGTCCATGACACTAGCTTTGGATACATGGTGTAGGTTACTACTGATTCAGCCTTACCACTGACGCCACCCTCTGGAGAATAGGCTCTACGCAGTTACCATCTTTTGCATTACTAACATATGATTCAAAGAGCAGCTTGGGTGCCTGTGATTGGAGGAGATTGGATTACATCCCTGAGCCTCAACTGCAAGGAAAGCCAGGAAAATGAGAATTTGGAATTTTCTATTTATTTAGTAGGAAATTATATTTGTCTCATTGGCTAGGAATTTCTGAAATGAGTATAGAGGGAAGCATTTGGTCACGTCTGTAGAAATTTTTTTACTGTTATTCTCTGGCTGGAGTGTGAGGTTTCTGTTGACATACAGTGGGTAGCGGCCAGAGATGCTGCTAAACATCCTACAGTGCACAGGACAGGTCATGACAACAGAGAATTATCAGTAGTGTCTTTGTTGAGAAATACTGCCCTTAATAGAAAAGGATTGCACATACACGTGGCCAAATGAATGACAAATAATCAGGCAGTAGATGGTTTGCCACCTTGGGAGTTTGGTTCAAAACCTGGGTAAAATTTGCAACTCACCCCTGTACAGAGAGGGAAAGGAGAAGTTGAAAAAAGAGGCAGACCACTCCATATTGGTAGGTGGCACATTTAATAAGCAAGGAAAGTTACATAGAAGACTTGTCTTGGAGGGCCACAAAATGAGTAGATCTCTGCATCTACCCACTAGAATCTTGAAAGTTTATATAGCAGCCTTGATAAGTTCAGTCACGTATTCAGTCCAGATGGTCTCAACTACACATTGCTCTCTCAAGGCTGTATCTCTAAAATTGCTCCCACTATGAGAACAGTGGGCAGAACATACATTTCAAGGAAAGGAGAGGAGATAAAGAGCTTCTGATTGCCCAGGTCTAGCTTGTGGGTCAACCAGCGACCACGTCCTCTGGATGAACTCCTCCAACAGCAGTGACCAAAGTTCTTTTCTTTTCTTTTTTATTTGGTTTGTTTTTTACAGTTTCCATGCTTTGCTTCAATTATACTTTTCTATATTTTGTGAGAGAAGACACATATGAAGCAGATGCAACAGATTCACTATCAACAAGGAAACATTTCAGAGAAGTCAATAACTTACCTGAGATAACACAGATAGTACGTGACAGAATCATGACTGAAACCCATAAAGGATTTCAAAGCTCATGTCCGTTCCACTCTGCCATGCTTTTTTCTATTGTTATCTGGGACCACAGACACACATTTATGACAAGACTTTTACGCTTTTGTAAAAAGTATAGATATAGCACACAACAAAATGGGAGTAAGTCCTAATTTCATTGATGTGCTATAACCATCTGAGTTGATAGTGTACTCAACCTCCATCCCACTCCTCCAGATTACTTAGGGATCTTACCAACCTGTTTCCAGAAGAACGTAAGACAAATGGAACTGGCAGTGATATATGTCTAATTAAATGAGTAGTTTTTACTCTCTCCTTAAGACAGGGCGCAGAAAGTAGAAGGATGCTAAAGCAGCAGTGACATTCCTGAATGGGGGTGTAGGAATATTATCCTCTCTCCTCTTTCCTCTCTCCACATTATGCTGTATCCGCTCCACACTTGCCTCCAAGGCAATAATATTTTCTGCTGAGCACAGCACTGCGGGTAGAGGATGTTCTCTCCAGCTCCAGAGAAATCCACTGCAGCCTGAGGCAAGCACTTGCATCAGCCCTAGTTGCAAGGTCTGGAGCAGGTGATTCAGATCTAGCCACGCACTTCAGATGTGCCTGCAGAAACAAGCAGAGGATCCCTTTGGAAACCCTTGTCATATATAATTTGTGTCAATTAGCCTTTGGCTTTGACAGTAGCTATGAAGTCCATATAACATAGTGTATTGTTTTGGAGCAACCATCTTCAGGTGGCAGAAGAAATATTCCAATCCTCCAGCCTCCAGGGAGCATATCTGAGCTCTGGCTCCAGAGACAAGGAGAGAGAACACAATCTTTGGACAAGAGTAAGCACTTGGATTTCTGGTCATATCTGGGGAAGCCTTCAGTAAGTTACAGACACTAGACTTTTTGATAAGATGAGAATGTGTGAATGCAAAGGTTGTGTTTCAGGAAATTTATTTACATACTATATTATACAGCAGGTTATTTCAGTTCTTATATGTTAATGCACCTAATTATCCAAAAAGTCCTATGAGAAAGATACTGTGTCATTCTGATTTCCAGTTTACAGAAGATATGGCTGAGGACTGGAGATATTAAATTATATGGCATTATTACATAGTAAGTAGTAGAGTTGTACCCAGGTCCATATAACTCCAAATCCTGGAGTCTCCAATACAACATTTATGCTGCAAATCAGCCTTTGCTTTTCTTCTTACAGGTGAGAGTATCACCAAGTTTTGTCTTTCCACGTTTTGCCATTTCACCTATGCATTATGGAAATGATCAATAATAACATGGGCTTCGCAGCTTCTCCAACTACAAGGGGGCACCCTTAAAACTCTGGGAAAGGACCTAATATATTAATAGAGGGAGAAAATCCAGACTCCCAATCCTCCATCCTCCATCCTCCTCACTCCCACCAAAACTAGTGTTTTTTCAAAGTAAAGGTCATGACCTTTTAAAGGATCTTTAAACCAATTTAGTGATCCAAAACCAGCCTTAAAAAAGGAACTGGCTAAAACACAAGATATGAGAGCACATCATTCACATCCAGTGAGGGTAATATTATGTGAAAAGCTTTTCCATTTTTGTAATATATAATGAGGGCTATTGTAAATATAAGTTGTATTTCTTACTGTGGGCCACGTGGGCAACAAGCCACCGGATGTGCTTGGAAGCTACAGTGAGACCCACAAATCATTACAACATTACCTGAGCTGAGGAGGGTGGGATGGATGGAGTGAAGAAACTTTGTCATGGAGTCCAATACCTCAAAAGTACAGTGGTTGGGAAAAATAAACACACACATGCACACTCCTTCTCATCTAGTTCTTCTTGTCCTTTATCAGCTCTTCCCAGGACTTGGAGGAAGGGCTCTATAACTTGAGGAACCTAATATTTATTTAGCATCTATAGTGTTCCAGTTGCTTCACATGCATTACTCAACTTATCCTTTATAAGCCAATAGGGTGACTAGAATCGTCTGATCTCGGATAACAGCCTTAGTCTCTGTGGTAACTATGGTTTTCATCTACTTGGTAAATTCTCATTATTACCATTCTTCCGGTGATAGGCCTCCCCATCTGGAAACAGGAGTGTACCTCCTTGGTCACAGTGACTGGGTGACTGGATAGGAAGGGAGGGAAGTGGTCCACCTTGGGGCAATTGGAGTCACTCACCTGGATTTTGTGCTGGAGCTGGCAGTGAAAACTCCTCCTTTATCATTGACTTTGAGTACTATGAATGTAATCCCAGAGCTGAGGGCAGTACTGGAAGAATGCAGGGAAAACATAAAAGGAGAACAAAGTTCTTTTGGTAGTGAGTTCTCTGTCCCAATCCTTGAGGTTTCTTTGCTGGCCTTGTTCTAGATTATGTGAGTCATCCAATATCTTTCCAATCAGTCACTAAATCCTTATGCCAGTAAAAAGTTGAGTTTTTATCAATTTCCACCTTGAAAGTCCTAACAGAGAATATGCAGTCACTTGAATTTCAACCAGGTTTGCCTGACTTTAAAGTTTATGACTTTGCATTGGAATAATTCATAGTATCTTACATGTATCTAGGCTCCTGGAAATATTTTTTGGCCACCATCGTTTGTTCCTGGATAGCTATCTTTTCAAGTCTTTTATAGCCAGTCCATATCCTGTTTTAGACAATGAGGTGAATGATGTAATCCTTCCTTTCAAAACACTATGGAGAAAGAGGAATTTGGGGTCTGTAGAGAATGACTTATACTCAGAAAGACAGGCTAGTTGTGGGGCTAAGTGTGTGGGCTCTGGTGCTGGTATTCCTGGTTCCAGGTCCTGGCGCTTCAGGTTATTAGGTGCGTAGACTTGATCAAATTACATCACTTCTCTGTGCCTCATTTTGCTCTTCTATAAAGTGTAGGTAATTGTACCTATCAAGAATGTGCTGTGAAAATTAAATAATTAGTGCACAGAGACCATTCAGAATAGTGCCTACATATACTTAAGGAATGTTTGTTATTATTACTTTCTTGAAGTATTAATTTTCATCATTTTTTCTTTTACAAAGTGAAAAACTCTCTTCAGATAGAATCTTACCTAAAGTCCCAAAACAGAAATTAGATAACAGAGATGCTTTGGGAGGTAGGATGGGGTTCCTGGATGTCACTCAGTCTCAGCTCTCCTTTTATAGCATCTCTAATAGACAATATTTGAATTTATTGAACTTTTACTCAGTGCCACATTTTGTGCTGTTTGCCTGAATTTTTTCATGTAATAAGTACAATGACCCTGTGGGGTAGGTATTATTGTCTCCATATAGAGATTTACTTATTTACAGGTGATGAAACTGAGGTTTTTTGAGGGTAACTTGCCAAGGGTCACAGAGTCAGTAACTATCAAGACTGGAGCCAGATATGCCTGATATCCCTGAACCAAATGTTCTTAACCATCCCATCATGCTGCTTACCCTCAGGGCTCAGGAACTTGACTTTAAAATAAGCCACTTTTTTAGATGACTTGGGTTATCCTTGTATCTTGAAATGATGAATTGGTTGTACTCCTGGATTTTACGCAGGAGTTAGTTTTAGAACACTTATTTTTTTATGTGAGTTCGGGAATTAAATTGAATTATATATTTATAGCATTAAATTATATTTAATTATAATTAAATGACAGCATTAAATTATATAAGGTGTGAATCCAAAGAACCTGGATCCATTGGGATGAGTATAAATATTAGGCCATGGAAGCCAGACTAACACAAGCATAATTATAAAAAAGACTTAATTAACAAAGAAGCAATAATATGCTCAGACTAAGTTAGAAGACTATAATTTTATTGAATACTTATATTCTTTGGTTCAATGTTCAGCATCATAAAAATCACAGGAAGCTCCTGGAAAATTTTATATAAGAAAATTTCTACTTTCCTGAAAGCCAAAACCTTTGTGATATTTGATGTTGGGCAACCCTCTTCTCAGAGTAGATGTTTTCATGGCATTCCCCTTGATAATAATTTATCTCCTTTTTATAATGAATTCTTCAGCAGGAAGGAACTCCTTTAATCCCAGGGGCTGCCATCTTGTAGTCTCTTTCCCATTGACATCTGGAAACTTGTCAGAGGGAAGGGTCTGTTTTTTTCCTTTATGTATCCTTCCACTGCTAATTAGGTGGCAATAAAAAACTTCCAGACTTTGTGCATTTTAAAGATCACAAACCATATGACTGTCTCCCATCTCCCTGACCAAGGCCTGAAAGGATAAAAGAAATTATTACAGGACCACGGACAGAGTCAAATAAGATCCTTATCTCGATTGGAACAAATGCCTTTGACCAAGAGACATAGATTACTTGAAAAGAGACAGCTAGTGAAATCAACACCATGATCTTATGTCCTTGCTCCTTTTGAGAAACTGCTGGGGCTGCCCCTTGGGTGAATCCAAATGGAAGCCAGAGGGTGCTGAAAGCTCTGATTTAGTCCATACAAATCAGCTTATAAAGGCAGAGATCAAGAAGGAGATGGGTGGAGAGTAGACTGGATGAAGAAATGGTGACTGTCTAGTGTGGATGTGACTGCACACACACACATATACACATGCATACAAACTTAATGAAAATTCACTCCCTGCCAGTCATTAGTGCAAAATTGACTCCTTGGCTGCAATAAGGGAATTTTTAAATTATTAGTGGAGCTAGGCTAGGTGAAAAGTTTCTTATATTAAAATTTAGACTCATTGCAATTAGTTATAGCTCTAAATCAGCCAGGTAGAAAAATTGATACGTAAGCTAATTTACTTCTAGAAATTTGCAAATAATTGTATCAGATGAGATTGCAGAACAAAAATCCCAGTAGTCTCCCAGGAGACAATTTTTTTTTTTTTTTTTTGCGGTACGCAGGCCTCTCACTGTTGTGGCCTCTCCCTCTGCGGAGTACAAGCTCGGGACGCGCAAGCTCAGCGGCCATGGCTCACGGGCCCGGCCCAGCCGCTCCGCGACATGTGGGATCCTCCCGGACCAGGGCACGAACCCGTGTCCCCTGCATCGGCAGGCAGACTTCTCAACCACTGCGCCATCAGGGAAGCCCCAGGAGACAATTTTTGTAATGACATTATTAAGGCTGGCAGTCACTGGGAACAAGGGACTAGAGGAAATGATCAGAAATATAATAGCTCTCTAGCCCTTCAGCACAGATTATTTTCACAGCAAACCATACCTTTTGCAGAGGCTGACACTACATTTCTATTCCACGTATTAACTTTACTGATCTACAGTGGGTCTAGCTGTATGGTGAACCACTGAATTCTTATCATGAGGAGCAGTCCAGCTAATATAAATGCACTTCCAAGGGATTCAAGCACGTAATCCCTAAGGCTGAGAAAAATGTGTTCCTTTGTGGATAACATGTATATATAGCTTCAGGTTTGCATTGGAGTAGGTTTTCAAGGTTTTTGCTAAAGGGACCTAAGTTTCAGAAGTTACATAAAGTGAACTTGATTTCATCCCTGAAGGTTTTAACATTTTCAAATTAATAGATGTGCAAATAACAAGGGGATTGTGCAAGAAGTGAAATAACTGACATTGCCCCTGTCTTTTAGGATGTTAGGGTCAGCTTGGTGGCTGTACTGTAGGGTATCAGCTTCCTGAAACCATGCCCCGGAAATCTCTTGGGCGGACACTGCACCTAGGAGAAAAAGAAATTCGCTCTGCCTTCTAGTACAGACTCCCAGCTCTCAGGTAATATGAACATCTCTCCTGACTCCAGTCCCTGAAGGACATAACCCTTTTTGTTAAAACCAACAGCACAATACCTAGTCAGAGACAGGGAAGGAATTGTTTCACCCTAGAGGACCTGATAGGAAAGTTCAAAAGAGAGGAAACAGGCATATGTTAGAATAGCACCCCAGCTTCCCAAGATCAACTTTCTTAGTCCATTCAGGCTGATAATAAAATACCACAGACTGGATAGCTTCGAAACAACACAAATTTATTTCTCACAGTTTTGGAAGCTGGAAGTCTGAGATCAAACATCTATTATGTTAAGTCATTATTTGTTGGGGTTTCAGCTGTTTATAGCTAAATAAATTCTTAACTTTCCATCAGTCTCTTAAGAGAGAAAGATCATTCTTCAAGTGATTAGGGGATTTAAGAAATCACAAAAGGATGATCATACACCCAAAATGGTCACTTCTACTAACTGTAAGAAACATTTCATTGATAAATATCAACGCAATTGACAATTCCTATTAAAGATTGTGCATGTGTGTGTGCACACACATTGAAGGCTGTCTCAACCTCTCCCAGTTGATAAAAGATGACTATAGTAAGATCCTTGCCCAGGTATATTTTGGAAATTTCATTGATATGTGCATTTTTTGAATTAATGAGATGGTAATAAATAGAACTAGAATTTACTGAAACGAGTTAGAAATATCCAAGAAACTAGTTGGATCCTTGATGAGGAAGTAAGTAGAGGCATAATCCCTGGGTTTCTGGGAATGGAGAGAGAAAATCTAAAAATAATCTAATATCAGCCATGGATTTGAGGGTTACTTGTTTGTATACCCGTGTATCATGCCCTTGGCCGTTGTGATACATAACACAGTGAGGGACTTAGTCTGCTTGGGCTACAGAGTCATTTGAGTAATATAATTTTAATTAATTATATGTAAAAGTATATAATTTAATTAATTATGCCATTTCATTGACCTGTGCTAATGGTAAAAGCACCATTTCCCAAATAATAAATTAGTAATATAATGAATTATTGGACTATTTCTTTTTTTAATTTTTATTTTTAAATTATATCTATTTGATTTACAATGTGTGATTAGACTATTTCAATCATTAGTGTATTTCAAATTATTTCTCTAACTTTTATTTACATTTTTGTTTTTTAATTAACAAATAACGAATGGTATATCTGCCAAGAATGTCTTAACTCTGTGTAGCTCAGATACTGCTAAGAATAACGGGGAATATGGGGAGAGGAATGATTCTCTTTAAGTACGGTTTGTGCCTTTTGTTTTGCCTTCTGTCTCCAAACGTGAGTATGTTCACAGGTAAGTATGCTTTTTCTACAGAATGAGTATGTGAAACCTACATCCCATGGCTCATGCCATCTTTACTTTGCCATTGTCTACCAAAGCTGTACTGTAAGGCTACTGTTTTGGTTTTGCCCAGTAGAAACTCAGGTATAGTATTCTGGTATTTATTGGTATTCTGGTAACAAATGACTAATGGAAATTGAATGCTTGAATGATAGTATTCTATTCCTTTAAGTGGTTTTAGTTGTTCACATCTTCAGTGTTTTAATGTAAAGCAGGAGAACAACAACAAAAAAAAAGGAAAGTGGGAGAGAAAAATGAATTAATCAGGAGGGGAGAGCCAGTTTTATTCCTTCATGAGTAAGTAAACTTGGGAAACATAAGAAACTGAGCTTCAATATCCTTATCTGAGAAATGGAGAATATAGTACTTCAGAGAGAATCATTGTTTAGAAGAATTAATATCATGTGCGCAAGATGGAAAACTCACAATGGGTACTCAATAATTATTCATGTTCTTTCTCTTATGAGAGGATCAAAGCTAACACAGGCAGACAGTACTTAATCTCCTTTGGTTTTAGCTTCCTCAGCTACAGGAGGGCATATTCTAGGTGACCTAAAGTGACCCCATGCTCAGATTCGCCAGGCAGTATACGACCAGGCCTGAGACTATGGGGTTACTTCTATTCCAGATCTAAAGTTTCTTTTAACGCTTTACCATTTCTTGGTTTGCATGACTAATACAACTTCTGGGAATATAAATGATTAAAGTGTAAGTCATGGTGATAACCTATGTCAGCAGCTACAGCAGTGATAACTAGAGAAAGAGAGGGAGAGAGGGAAAGAAAGTGAGTAACACTGGACAATTAGAAAGGGGATTCGGAAATTTTCACTGAGTTCTCATGTTCTTTCTTCATGAATATACAGATATATTTAATTGCAATCTTCTCTGTATTTTAATCTTTTTATTTCAGAAACCTTGGCTAATCTTTGTATATCACTTTCTATTTCCATAGGTGTAAGAGTCTCTTCACAAAGTTGTGGGAATGGATATTCTTTTTTTTTTTTTTTTGCCTCTCACTGTTGTGGGCCTCTCACTGTTGTGGCCTCTCCCGTTGTGGAGCACAGACTCCGGACGCGCAGGCTCAGCAGCCATGGCTCACGGGCCCAGCCACTCCGCGGCATGTGGGATCTTCCTGGACCAGGGCACGAACCCGTGTCCCTTGCATCGGCAGGCGGACTCTCAACCACTGAGCCACCAGGGAAGCCCACTATGCAATCTTTTAAAAGCTGTTTTTTTGCCAAAGCTCAACTGTGAAAATAAATTATTCAGATTTGCAATGTATGCTGATGTGTTTAAATGATTCAAGACTTCAGCCCAGCCTTGTAAGCCATTAGCAAGTTTATTTTACATTATATAACTATATCTATATGTCTTTAAGCGTTTAAATTTCTAACTCTTCTGAACTTAATAGTCTTGTTGGCAACTAGACTTCTGCAGATTATTACGTCTCTGTCTTCAAAACAGAAAATGTCTATATATTTCAAACTAAACTCCAGCTTTTTCAAAATGCCATCAGCCAAAGATCACATCCACAGCACATTAAAATACAAAGGTCTATAAAGCTGAGATAGATTCATTTGGGACAAAGGATCTATTTCTCACACCAAGGGTTAACTTGAATTTAATTCCTACAATATATGAAAATTTAATCTTTCAAAGATTCATAAAACATTTAAACATATACTTTTTTAAAATAAATTTATTTATTTATTTATTTTTGGCTGCACTGAGTCTTCGTTGCTGCACATGGGCTTTCTCTAGTTGCAGAGAGCAGGAGCTCTTTGTTGCAGTGCACAGGCTTCTCATTACGGTGGCTTCTCTTGTGGCGGAGCACGGGCTCTAGGCTCATGGGCTTCAGTAGTTGTGGTGCATGGGCTTAGTTGCTCCTCAGCATGTGGGATCTTCCCAGACCAGGGCTCGAACCCATGG
Organism: Pseudorca crassidens; assembly: GCF_039906515.1. Lineage (NCBI taxonomy): Eukaryota > Metazoa > Chordata > Mammalia > Artiodactyla > Delphinidae > Pseudorca > Pseudorca crassidens. Next base: position 33,846,369 of record NC_090304.1, on the reverse strand, counting down.
CCCCTGCATTGGCAGGTGGATTCTCAACCACTGCACCACGAGGGAAGTCCTAAACATATACTTTTTAAATTTTAACTTTTTTGGCATCTTGAGACTTAAAAGAGCTCTCAAAATTTCAGTTTTGTGTTGCATAACGTTTCAGGTTAGAATGGCATCAACATTTGACATTATCCTATTAAAAAAAAAGAAATCACTGTTCTTATTTGTAATAACATGTCCCCCAAAAGATGTTTTTTTCTTGTTGTTTTGTTTCTGTTTTACCTGAATGGATCAAGCCATTGACTTGACGACTTCAGGAAAGAGACCATAGAAGCTATAACTGATGTTCTGTATGTACAAATCTCTGTTAGGAATAACACACACACACACACACACACACACACACACACACACACAAGATATTTAATAATTTTGTTTTTCTTTAACTGAAAAAATTACATGACAGGAATAGAGTTAGCAGATTAGAGTATGACAAATATTTGAAACATCTGGGACATACTTAAACTAAAAAATTATTCATTGTTAACTTTATTTGCTGAATCTGACAACCCTAGTCAAAAAGAAATTTGTGATCTTGAAATTAGTGAATGAACAATCTTTTCCAGTAAACTCAGATATTTGAGATTTAAGTACACAAATTAAACCAGCCTTTCTATGTTTTAATTATAATTTCTTACAATTCTTCCTGCCTTCCCCCTACTGCTCAGTGAAGAGTTTAAAAAAAAAAAAAAAGTGTATTCAAGAAGAGCATTTATTTTGTAAGAGTATTTAATAGTTAAGAAAAGGCAAATAATTTGAGACCACATGGCATTTACAATGTAAAAATTAAACATCTGGGGCTTCCCTGGTGGCGCAGTGGTTGAGAGTCCACCTGCTGATGCAGGGGACACAGGTTCGTGCCCCGGTCCGGGAAGATCCCACATGCCGCGGGGCGGCTAGGCCCGTGAGCCATGGCTGCTGAGCCTGCGCGTCCGGAGGCTGTGCTCCGCAACGGGAGAGGCCACAACAGTGAGAGGCCCGCGTACCGGAAAAAAAAAAAAAATTAAACATCTGTTGCAGTCCAGTGAATAGCAAATTACAGAATGTGTCTCTAAAACTATGAAAAATACTGTCTTTTCTCTCAACTTTATTTTAAACATATGCATTTTCAGAAGTAATATCATGCCATCATCTTTAATTTCATTCTGTAATTTTGTAAATATAAAGTATATTTACACTTCCTTTAGAATGTGTCTCTTCATAGCTACTTCCTTTATTTTCCCTCATTGCTCTAATCATGAATCCTTTTCCTTTACAGTAATTCCCCTATGAACAAATGAGTTCCATTCTGAGAGCAAGTTCATAAGTCCAATTTGTTCGTAAGTCCAACAAAGTTAGCCTAGGTACCCAACTAACACAATCGGCTATAGAGTACTGTACTGTAATAGGTTTATAGTACTTTTCACACAAATCATACATGAAAAACAAACAAAAAATAAAGAAAACATTTTTAATCTTATAGTACAGTACCTTGAAAAGTACAGTAGTACAGCACAACAGCTGGCATACAGGGGCTGGCATCGAGTGAACAGGCAAGAAGAGAGTTACTGACTGGAGGAGGGAGAGGGGGTGGGAGATGGTAGAGCTGAGGGATCCTCAGCAATAGGAGATGGAGGGCGAGCTGCAATTTCACTCACGCCTGACGCTGATGGCACAGGGTCTGGTTCCTTGCTGGATTCAATTCTCTCTACCCCCTTGGACAAATGATTCAGTGATGTCTGGGTAGCAGCTCTTTTTTTCTCATCATAGATGACAGGGTAGCACTGGATTGTGTTCTGAACGGCTGCTGCAACCTTCGTGTACTGTTCTGTGTTTGCATCCTGTGCCTCAAAAACTAGCAGTGCCTCCTCAAATAAAGAAAATCCTCTTGCCATTTCCTGCATCGTGAATCTCTCTGGTTCTTCACTTACTTCTTCCTCTTGTCCCTCTTCATCCTTTCTCTGGGCCTCCAATTCCATCAGGTCTTCATTAGTAAGCTCCTCGTGTTGCACAGCAAGGAGTTCAATGCAGTCATCCTCTTGCAGATCTACCTCCAGCTTCTCGCCGAGGATCACTAAGTTGCTGAAGATCTCTTTGGACTCCTCATCCACCTTCTCAAATCCACAAAAATCGTGAACAAACTGTGGCTAAAGTTTCTTCCAAACCCCATTCATGGTGACGGCCATAACCTCACACTAAGCAAAGTCAATGTTTTTATGGTCTTGTAGATGTATAGTCCTTCCAAAATTGTTGCAGGGTTGTTCCTGATTCATCACTTGCTTTTACTGCCTGAGGAAAAGTGTGATGTAAATAATATTTCTTGAAAGTCGCTATAACTCCCTGGTCCATAGGTTAGATGAGCAACGTAGTATTTGGTGGCAGATGCACTACTTTGACACTGGGATGAAAGTCGTCCATGAATCGGGGGTGGCCCAGAGAATTGTAGAGCAGCAAAAGAATGTTGAATGGGACATCCTTCTCTCCAAGCAATATTTCTCTACCTCTAGGATAAAGTGGTGGAGAAACCAGTCCTGGAAAATGGCCTGTGTAACCCAGGCTTTGGGGTTACTCTTCCACACAACAGGAAGAGAGCCCTTGGCTATGTTTTTAAGGGCTCTTGGGTTCTCTGAATGATAAACTAAGAGAGGCTTCAGCTTCATCGCCAGAAGCTTTGCCACCAGACAACAGAGTTAGCCTATCCTTTGCTGCTTTATAGCTTGGCATCAACTTTTCCTCCTTACTGATGTAACTTCGGTCTGGCATCCTCTTCCAGTACGGTTCTGTCTCATCCACATTAAAAACCTGCTCAGGTAAATACCTGCTGCCTCCCTACTTACTTTTACATTGTGAAGTTTGGCTGTAGCCTTGAACCAATGAAACCAGCTATGGCTGGCATTAAAAATGTGCCCTCTGATTCTTCACCGTGTTTCTTCTTCAAGTCTTCATAAAGCCTTTTGGCTTTCTCTTGAATCAGCATTAAGCTGAGCGGGACTCGACACCAATGTGGATCCTGCATCCACACATTGAGGCGTTTCTCCATCTCCTCTGTCACTTTTCCATACTTCTTCCCTATTATTATTGACATCATCAGCACAACAGACTTCACATGTTCCATGATTTTGTCCTTGTCCTTTAGAATCATGCCGATGGTTGATTCATGTTATAAGAACTTCTACCATCTTTTCGCCTCACTCCACTCTCTCAATTATTTTCACTTTTGTTCCATCGTAATCACACGTGCTTCTTAGCAGTACCAGCTGCATCACCGCTGCTTTTACGCTTGCTTCCAGACATCCTGGGCTTGAAATAAACATACTGTACTACTGTACTCTATACAGTACTGTACAGTAAAGTACACAAAAGCACAAGGACTCGTAGAGGATGCATGTATGTGACAATGTACCCCAGACACATGAACTAACTTATGTTGATTGGACACGTGAATGTACATTTGCATCTTTGAAAGTTCACAACTTGAAGGTTCGTATGTAGGGGACTTAGTGTATTTGGATTAGCCTTCCTTCCTACCTTTATGCTTGTAGCCTCTTCTTTCTCAAGTATATTCTTTTAAATTACTGTAGTTAATCTTCCTGAAGACATATTTATCATTCTCCTTCTCCAACTCATAATCTTCAGTGGTTTCCTAGGTCCTTCTTAGCTTCTCTTCAAATTATACCATCTTCCAAACAATTTTGGCTTTTCAGTACTCGAGCAATATTATTTCCAGTTGCTCCACAAGACACGTTATTCTCTTCCTTCCTGCAGTGCTGGTTTTAATCTCCATTCAGTTCCATATCTAGTGTAGGTGTCATGGTTCAGGAACCCCTTGCTGAAGGACTGTTTGAGATCTTGCAGCATCTGCTGAAGAACATGAATAAACAAACAACATTAGGAATTAGCAGGAAGGTATGAGAATAGAATCTACTTGTGATCTTTTTAGTCTACTTACTTCAGGTAAATTGACTTGTCTTTTTGTCTTCACTCAGGATTTTGTTCATTTCTTCCAAGACTACTCTTCCCACCTTTCTAGACTCTACTGATAATATCCTAGAACAAAGTTTGAATTTTAATTTTTCCTTTCCTAGCACTCCTCCCTTTTCAGTAAATTTTAACAAGTCTTGCAATTTGTAACAATCAACTCCAAGTTTAATAATGTTAAATACTTCCCTCTCCTCTGTCTCCACCTACTTTATCCCTTGATAGTTTCCTTTGTCCTTAGTTCCAGCTCTTTCCACTTTTCTTGCTGTCATCCTAAACAGAACGGCACTTTTTTGTTTGTTTGTATGGAATCACTCTACAAAACTTAAAGAAAAACATTACAATTATATGACACTCTCAGTACATAGAGTTGTGCTGTGGTCCCTGATGCAGTGTTTTGAGATGTCTGAGATGGTAACTAGAAGGTAACTAGGTAACTGACCTTCCAGTGAAAAACACTTTTATTTATTCTTTAAGAAATATTTATTAATGATCTTCTTTTTTTCCATTTAAATCTTCTTTATTTTCTCTTTGCAATCTTTTTTAGTGAGCAGGTCATTCATATCTAACATTAAATATATTCATAAATATTTTGATGTTATTGTAAATGAGGATGTTTTAACATTTCACCTTCTAATTGCCCATTGCTAGTATAGAGATATAATTGAAATAAAATGCAAAATGATTGGAAAGAAAAAATTTAGTCATTATTGCAGATGACATGATCATGTATAGAAAACCCAAGAGGATCTTCAAAAGGCCACAAATTACTGGAACTAGTAAGTGAATTTTATAAGGATACAGGATATAAGGTCAATATAAAATTAATTATTAATGATCTTCTGTTGTCAGCCTTTTTGGATTTATCAGTGAAGAAAACAGACAACCATATATGCACTTCGGTAATTAAAGGTAGTGTAGCTCACCTACCAGCTGTGGCTCTCCCTGGAGTACTCTCATCTGCAAGTAGCAACATTTACTTGCTCAGGGAATGCAATCAGAGCCCTGTTGATACAAATAGACTTGTGTATCTGAAGGTCACAAGCATGGGTGATACCAATTTACCCTGTCTTACTCCCTACACATCAATGCTCAATGTGTATTTTAAGATAGAGTCCAGTGAGATGCAGTAGTAACTTATCTTTTTTGTATCAAAGTGGAAACTACGTACTCAGAGAGGTTAATTAGCCCAAGTTCATTTTGCCACTTCTGTCATATTGGACATTTAGACCCAGCTCTGCTAACTCAAAATTGTATACACTTTTTCCTCAGTTGTTTACCCTTTGCAAACAACTATGTTTTCAACTCTTCATTTTTTGATTTAGCTATTTAGTTTTATCTTTCTAAATATGTTATAAAGCTGGCAAGGACAGGGATTGTGTCACATATTTTTACATGATTCATAGATACTTTTTGACAGATGAGAATATAGCAGCTCCTCATGAGTACATATGATTATCCTGATCTCGGAGAGACAGCAGTGAGTGGTGGCATGAAGCGAGATCTTGATTCCCTGCCCAGGAATTGAACCTGGGTAGCCTGGATGAAAACCAGGAATCCTAGCCACCATACCCCCTTGCTCTTGCCCCAGTGAAAAATGCATTTCTCACAGACGCAAAAGCTGTAAAAACAAGTACAAAATGTATTATTAGGGACATAGCACAACAATAAGTGGGAGAGTTCACAGAGGACAGTTTGTTCAGTTAAGATAGAAGCAAGGCAGAGATGCACACCTGGAGAGAAAGGGTGTGGGCGTCCTCCCCAATGAGAAGGACTGCAGTAAAGAGGCGGTTGAATCATTTATATAGGGCAGTTCTTCCAGGTCTTTGTTTACCTTTGGTCAATTATCTGGTTTCTTTTTCCACACCTGACCTGCCCTAGGACCCTGCCCAACATGCGTGCACAACTTTTTTCAAGATGGATTACAGCCCAGAGGTCTACGGGACAGCCTTAGCATCATATACTATGGGGTGGTGCCCCCTCCTCTTGACCCCCAGGAGCCTTTCTGCACATGTGCAATATTTTCCTTGTCCCAAGGATGGGAAATGTATGACCTCTTGATCTTTTAACAGGGTTTAACCCCTCTCTGTCCCTGCCATAAGTGTCCAATGTCCGGTTATCTACCCCATTCTGTTGTTTCTTATATCGAAGTGCAGATCTTGAAATACAGACAGGAGTCTGGTCATAAATATGTAGTCCAGAGATCATTTGTCTCTTGCCTCAGGAAATGTAAACAGGGGGCTGGTAATGAATGTCCGGCCTGGATCCCATCTTCTTCTCACCTCAGGAAGTGTGAACAGGAGGCAAGTTGTAAATGCCTAGCCTGGAGCCCATCTATCTCTTTAAAGATCTTTCTGAATTTTTAAAACAGAGAATGTTTTTAGGGCATAGAAATTATGCTTAGGTGACAGTGGAAGTTTGTGTATTGTGTGTTAAATGTCAAAGGTAAATCTTCAAAAGACAGATGCTACCATTGCTCTGCTATCTCCCTTTCCATTAACCAGCACATTTGGATTGCAAACAGATGTTCACTGAACAAAAAGCTACTCACATATACAATTACCAATTGTGTATGCACCAGTGAATGCTCCAACTACACAAAATGTTGGCTAAATATGTTCAATTTCATTGAACTGTATTTTCTCTAAGGGACTGGATACCTTGATCTTGCTGGTATGTAGTAAGTAGATAAAGTGCTTCTAATTTGTCTCTTGGATTGACCTAAAACTGTAACCTATTTGCAAAAATAGAGAATAAATCTGCTGAAGACTCATGGACATACGTTCACTGCATCTCATAGGTAGACACAGAACTTCCTCTCTATATTAGGGAGAGAGTACAGTTGTAGCCAGGAATTTCATTTGCACCTCCTACCTACTATGGTGTTTTTCCTTAATGAATAGAACAGTTTTAGGACACTAGGGGCAGAAAATGGAAAGCATCAATTCACCTATTAATTCTGAGTCTCTTAACCTAGCCAAAGAGTCACTGGAAAACAATTAGTCTTGGCAGTCATTTCACAGCTTTTGTGTAAGACCTAAAATTTAACATAAATTATAATGTTTAACCATTTCTTATAAAATTTTGGATTTTAACAATTTAGAGAAAACCCAGTTATAACAATATACATTAGTAAGCTTTAGGGAAGAAGTGAGCCTAAATTCAATAGTTTAAAATTTGGACTCATGTCTGTTAGTATTAAATTAGTATATATTTAACAATTAAAAAAATACTTTACAAAAGAGTTTATTCAGAGCTGACTAACTGTAGGCAGACATGAAATACTCTCAAAGCACCTAGACTGAAAACAGTTGAACATAGACATGTTTTTGGAGTCAGTTTTGATATTGACTTGGTATTTTTGAACCAATTTGCATATGACAGTGTGCCAGAATGTTACAACCTTTCAGAAAGAAAAGTAAGGCATTTCCCCGACATTCAGTGAATGAACTAATCAATTTTGTTAGTTGCAATAATTCCAAAGTTATTACCTGAAAATAGCCAATTACTGTAAACGTTAAGTTCTCAGAAAATATTAAGCTTTGGTTGTATTTTAGTTTGACACAAAACAATACACAGCCTGGTTGGTAATTGATAAGATCTAGAGAACAGTTTGGAATGTTCTGAAAAAGGAATTGGCTAGTAGACCCATAGCTGCTTTAAATAGAACCTCTGATAGAGTAGAGTGGTGGTTATCAGAGGCTGAGGAGCAGGGCAAATGGGGAGATGTTGGTCAAAGAGTATAAACTTTCAGTTAGAAGGTGAATCAGTTTTGGGAATCTAATGCACAGCATGGTGACCATAGTTAACAATACTGTTATATACTTGAAACTATATATATATACACACATATATATATACACACTATATATACATATATATATATATAACTGTATCTACTGTTATACATTTGAAAGTTGCTAAAAGAGTAGATTTCAAATATTCTCACCACAAAAAAATGGTAATTATGTAAAGTGACAGAGACATTAGATAATGTTATGGTGGTCATCAATTCATAGTATGTAAGTGTATCAAAGTAACATGATGTCTACCTTGCAATAAATGAATGAATGAATGAATGAAGAAAGAAAACCACTGATAAAAATGGTTTTTTTTCCTTAGAAATGATAACACTAAGAAAAGAAATTTACCTATGAGATCATTACTTTTGTTTGGAAATATAGATTCAAATACCTCCCTTTAAAAAAAGAACACTATTATAGAAATGTTTTGTATTTAGAGAAAAATTGCAAAGACAGTACAGAGAGTTCCTATGTACCACACCTAGTTTCTCTTATTATTAAGACTTTATATATGGTACATACTATGAACCATAATATGAAACATACTATATACCATAATGTGGTACATTTGCTGAAATTAATGAACCAATTTGACACATTACTATTAACTAAAGTCTATATATTATTTATATTTCTTTAGTGTTTACCTAATGTCTCTTTTATGTCTCAGGATGCTATCCAGGATACCACATTACATTTAGTTTTCATTTCTTCTTAGGCTCCTCTTGACTGTGACAGTTTCTCAGACTTTCCTTGCTTTTAATGACCTTGATAATATTGAGGAGTACTGGCCAGGTATATTGCAGAATGTCCACATTTGGAATTTGTTCACTGTTCCTCTCATGGTTAGACGGGTTATATATTTTGGGGAGGAAGACCACGGGGTAAAGTGCCTTTCTCATCACATCATGTCAAGGGTATATGCTCTCAAAATGATGTATCACTATTGATATTAACCTTAATCGTCTGGCTGAGGTAGTTTGTATCAGGTTTCTTCCCTTTCCATTCTGTAATCTTTGGGAGGAATCCTTTCTGCATAACCCACACTTTGAGAGAGGGGAGTTATGCTATATCTCTTTGAGGGTGGAGGATCTACATGAATTATTTGGAATTTTTATGCACAGGAGATTTGTCTATTCTCACCTACATATTTAGTTACTTAATCATTGTCAAAATCTGTAGGGCAGGTCAGCAGGCTGGAGACCTAGGGAAGTGTTGATGTAGCTTGAGTCTGGATGTAGTATTCCCTCTTCTTGAGGGGACCTCAGTCTCTTTCCCTTAAGGCCTTCAACTGATTGTATAATACCCACCCACATTATGGAGGGTAATCTGCTTTGCTCAGTGTACTGATTTAAACGTTAATCTCATCTAAAAAACATCACCTTCATAGCAACATCTACACTTCTCCCTGACCCAGGAGATACTCACTCTCGTGCTAGTTCACACTCAGCCTCCAGCAGTTTCTCAAAATCACCCTTTAAGTGATCCTACCTGTTTAGGATTCCAGTAGCTTCTGCTCCATTTAAATAGATATTGGTTTTGTCCCCGTGGATGAACTCATCTCTCCATATTTTAGGTGGCAATTTGCCCCATAACTCACTTCTCTGATGAGTCCAAGAAACATCACTAATTTCTAGTTTGTTCAGATTTGTTGTTGTTATTAAGAACAGTAATAATAACTGTTAAACACATTATAAGTTGAAAATTAAACTGAATGCATAAGGCTATTTTTTTCTCTGCAAAACCCTTCAAATAGTTTGTAGTCACAGTTAGAAAAATAAATTATGTTTTCATATTAGTTGATTCTTCAGAATGCCATGTTATTTGCAGAAATAAAGTAGAAAAAAAAGGAAATAAAAAAGTTGTTGGGTTGTGTAAAACAGACATCCATGCTTGAAGTTGGGAGTAAAAACATTGAATATCTCTGTCAATACATAAATTAAATACAAAAACAACAGCAGCAATAGAAATCTTTGAGAATGTAAATCTCATAACAAAACAAAACAAATAAAAATGCATTTGTAGGGCTTCCCTGGTGGTGCAGTGGTTGAGAGTCCGCCCGCCAATGCAGGGCACGCGGGTTCGTGCCCCGGTCCGGGAAGATCCCACATGCCGCGGAACGGCTGGGCCCGTGAGCCATGGCCGCTGAGCCTGCGCGTCCGGAGCCTGTGCTCCGCAACGGGAGAGGCCACAGCAGTGAGAGGCCCGCGTACCGCAAAAAAAAGAAAAAAAAAAAAAGCATTTGTATTTTGTTCAGACAAAACAGAACTTAAGGCAAAAAGCATAATTAGAGATAAAGAGGAATGCTGCATAATGGTAAAACAGAAAAATAATAGTTTGAAACTGCATTTTATAAGCATACACCAAGCCCTGTGGGTGAGGGACAAGCAGGACTGGAATCTCAAGATCAAGGACAGCTTTATGGATTTATGATCTGTGCAATTGCCCAAGGTCCCACATTCAGAAGAGCAGCATGCTTGATTTAATGCTCTGTTGTCACCATTTTGAAATTCTTGTAATTTTTGAACTAAGGGTTTCCTGTAGCCGTTTAGCACTGGGCCCTGCACATTGTGTAGCCAGTCCTGCTCAGAATGCCTGGCCCAGGATCAAGGATATCTTCTTCTTCTTCAGTGGGTGGGATTGTACCGAACTTAATTTCTCAAGGAAACTGTAATAGCTTTTCCCTAACAGCCTAAGTCAATTTTCTTTCCAAGTTACCAGCTGCGGTTACTGGTATTCTCATTCATTCTCTGCTTAATTGTCTTCCATACTCATGCAGCTTGGAACCTTACTCCTGTCTGTTTATATCTCACATCCAAGTCTGTTTCTCACCTACATTGTACAAAGGTAGAGTAAGAGAGGGGCAAGATACTTCGTGTAGAGAATGTCTGCTTCATGTGTCCAGCAGCACACTGACCCTCATATTCCTCTTGAAGGAAAGATGAGAAATATGGGTACCACATGCCTCTTCATGCTGACCCTTGGATTTCACACTTTCCCAGTGGAGCTTACTTCTATACTTATTTCATGAGATGTCATGAAATTCACTGTCTGATACCTCCCAACAGTCTTGGAAGTCCATAAAGTAAACATGGACAGAATTATAAGAAGAAAATTAGAAACCCACATCAGATAAGATATGTATTACCTCTCCCATTAATGAATGGATATAGCAGATTGAACATTTGTTAATTGAACAACCTAATTAACAAAACTTATCTATTGTACACTCACAGCATTTCCCTAAAACAATCAATTTATCTGCTCTTCTTTACAGAAAAAAAAGTACTTTTTCTAAAACTTGTCTACTTATACTTCCTTCTGTCCCCATTTTTCATTCTCTCTTCAATCCAATTCATTATATCTTCTCTACATTCCACTAAAATGCTCTTTTCACCGTCAAAAAATAAACAACTGTGTTGTCAAACCTAATAGATTCCTTTCCTGTCTCCATTTATCTGGACCTCAGAGTTGACCATACCTTCCTTCTTGATATACTCTCTACTCACGGCTTCACTAATAGAGTTGGATCCTCAGTCCTCTTTTCTTCTCTATCCATATTCTCTGCCAAAGGGATCTAATTAATTCTTATAGTTTTAAAGCCTGGCCATTTGGCATCTCTATAATAATTAAGTATGGAAGTCAAAAAGAAAAGATATGGAGCTGGATTGAGATCCCAGTACTGTCACTTAAAGCCCATTTGACCTTGGACAAGTTATTTCACCTCTTTTATCTCAGGTTCCTCATCTGTAAAATGGGAATAATATTAACTACCTTATTATATTATTAAAATGATTAAACTCATTAATAGATGTAAAGTGCTAAAAATAGGGCCCAAAATATAATGAAGGATATTTTTAAAGATATTTTCATTGTAAAATTATAATCCTAATACAAATAGAAAGTGAACATGTATCAAACAATTTATTCAACTCATCAGTCAATGAAAGAACTAGTTGGATGTCATAATGATTCAAAGGAGAATTCAAAGACAAAGAAGATATTTAAGCCAACTAATTAGTAGACCAGTAAAAATATCTCTCTGAAATCTAAATATTCAGAAGGAACCAGCCATTTGAATATCCAGGAAAGTGATGTCTTCCAGGCACAGGGAACAGCAAATGTAAAAGACCTGAGTGGGGAATGAGTTTAGAGGATTCTATGATCAGAAAAAAAGGTAGTATAGTTAGAGTGTAGTAAGTGATGAGAGAATGGGAAGGAGATAATGTCAGATATAGTAAGCAATAGACCACTCAGATCCTTAAATACCTTGGTGAGGGAGTCTAGGTTTTATTCAGAAAGCAATGGCAAAATATTGGAAAATTTTAAGGGGGGTGGGGTGTGTGTGATGATTTTGAGAAAATAGACACTGTTATTTTAATTGCCTAGTTGTGACACTTAAAAATTAATTATTGACATGATTTAAAGGCATTTTATACATATTAATGGAATGTGAAGAGATAGTTACCAAAAGCATATATACATTAGTACCCAAGATCAGTGGTTCAAAGGAAAATATGTCTGTCTGTGGATTAGAAGATCCTAGGTTAATTTACCTGGAATACTTTTGTGGGCTAGAGAGGCAGTAGGTACCATGATTGGGAGTTCCTGCTTTAAAGCAAAAAGACCTGTGTTCAAGTTTCTGCTCTAATCCTTTTGGAGCAGGTTACTTAACCTCTTGAAGCTTCACTTTTTTAACCTTTAAATAATAGTAATAACATCTATCCTAGAATGTTTTGTCAGCATTAAATTGAGGGCTGAATGACAAATATTCTGGGCTCAACACAGTAATTAACATGTTAAAAGACCTCAGTAAAAGTAGGCTACTATTCTCGAAACCCAGTCCTCACTGAGGTTACTTGTGTTTTAAACACCAGCCCAGACCACGTAATAAAGGCAATATCTGTCTAAATTATTCTAGGGAAAATTAAAGTGGCTTGCATTTCTCCTTGTCACCTTGGATGCCAAGGTACTGGTTCTACTGACTGAATGCTGTTTATGGATGATTTTGCCATCTCAGTGGTACTCTGGTTGTTCCACCTGCTAGCACTTTAATCCCACCATTCCCCAATGTATTTACAGCACTAATCAAGCAGGGCAGGTAATGATGCATTAACAAATACACCCTGAAGTCACAGTGTTTTAATACAATGAAGCCTTAAAGACAATGGTGGTTCAAGTAGCTCCTCTTTCCTGCAGCAACACTGTCTGGATCACATGGTTTCCAGAGCTGCTGTGTAATTGGGAATGATAACTGGGGTATTTGTATTGCCTGTTTCAAAGAGTTAAGCCTTAAACTCATATTGTATCTCTACAACATAAGAACATAAAATTGGATATGGGATATCCAAGTTCTTAAATGGCCTTCCTTATTCATATTGAGATTCCCTACACCAATCCCATCCTTAACTTCTGCCAAGATATTTGTCTCTTCTTTTGTCTCTCCATCCAGGGTTCCTAATATTCTTACTCTTCTCCAATGTACAAACATCCTTACATCCTTTAAAAAAGAACAAAAAACAAACTCACATCTCTGCCTTACTGGCCATGCCTTGAGGTCTGCATATGTGTTTTGCTTAAAAAAGGAAGCTATCTGTACTATGGAGAATATTAGCCATTATTTCAGCGGTAGAAGGAGATGCAATTAGATGGATTGTCTTATTTTCTCTTCCAAATGTACTAATATTTTAGAACCTCTTTTGCTTATGTAGGAATATAAAACTGAAGTCAATTATTACTTTGATAAATCCAGTTTCAACTGTGTAATATTTTTTTCAGGGACATTATGCAATTCAAGATATGCTAAATAAGGATTCTGAAAGCAAAATATAATAAATATAATAAATGTTACAGTTGAGGTAAATTCTTGTTTATTCAGTAGCAACTATATTCAAACATTTCACCCACTGTAAAGTTATGATTAGTCACAGATTCATTAACTAAGCTAATTTTGAATGTGTTAAAATAACTACAAATGAATGGAAATGAAGTAATTAAAATGTAAAGTAAAAAAGCAAGAAGCAATTCTGAAATCTAATTATGTTAACGTTCATAATGTTATACATTCGTACCTAAAATCTACATATAGAAAAGTTTACACAGATAGGTGGTGAATAAATGTCCAAGTTATCCACACCTAATGTTACTTCCTTGGAAGGAAAGAATGAGAGGACTCATTTCATTCACAGCTGCTGTTATTTTAGGCCAGAGAAATCTGTAAATACCAAGATAAACACAAAAACAACAAAGAAGCACAGTGTCTTTGCTTATAAGCCAAGGACGATAGATCTGGCTCAAAACATAGGGGTGTATCTGAAATCTACAGAGTCAGTGGGAAAAGAAATGATGGTATTAGCAGAGTGAGGTTAAGGAGTGGGAGAAGAGAAACCCCTTGAGCTCTGTGGCTTTTAAGTCACATGATTAGGCAAGGTCCAGACCCTTTCCTGGTGGAATCAGAGCCAGAGTTAAGTAGTAATATTAATGGCAGGACTTCGACTCTACCTTACCGGCTCCCATTCATTGTTGGTTCTTAGCCCCACCTCCTCCCTTAGCCTCCAGCAGGGAGGTTGAGGGTCAAATCTTACAGGACTTATGCCTTAAACACTGATTTTCATGGAGCTCTGCAGGAAGTAATTTCTGCTTCTGGGAGACCAGACTTCAGGAAATCAATCTTGATAAGTTAAACCTACCTCTCATCCTGTGAAATTTTATAAACTATAAATTAGGTAGATCTCTTCACCCATTCATAACATTTTTTGAGGTGCATGACATAGATTTAAGATTTTATTAATATAAAACACAATATTTAGCAGCATCGATTCAATGGTTTCTAGATAAAACTGACAAGACATTTTACTTAGGCTGTCAATTACCATGTTGCTTGAAGATGACTCTCAATTTTTGCTATTTTGTCTTTGGGTCAGGTTCTTCTTATGAGGCAGAGCTGGGACCTGGGACCCTTTGCTGCAGTGCTGAAATGCTTGCACCTGGACAAATGTTTCCTCCAGCTACAAAATACAAAGAAACTATAAGAGGCTAAAAATAACTGTGTGCAAGTACAGTTGGGGCAAATTCTGTACAAAAGATACAAAAAGACCAAAAAAAGCCCAACTGCCAGTTCTGAAGAGCGGGGAGCAAAAGCAGGGTACTGCACATGCCCCTGCACACAGCACCACAAAGGGGTGAGCAAAACACCTAAGCCACCCCTACGGCCTGACCTCTGGATACACCCTTGGGGAGTGAGTAAGCAATGGAAACTATGGTTTGTTCTAGCTCCCCCTGCTGCGGCAGGGGCCCCAGTAAAGCCTTGCCTGGATTTCTTGTCTGGCTTCTTATCAGTTTATGTTGATTAAGGAGGCCAAGAGCCCTGGTCAGTAACACTTATAACCGATGTTCTAACCACACAGAGGGTCAAAATTATATTCTCTACCTATTCCCATTCTTGACCACAGTTGATTTTGGTTATTTTTCAGTTTCACTTAGTTTTTCCCTAATTCTCAATAACATAAATAACATACACAAATTTTCTATATTTACCTACTGGGAAAGTTGGGAGCCTTATTTCTTTTCTCTGATTGTGATCATCTTCTTTCTTCTTTCTCAGGTGTCCTCTCTGTTGCCTGTGGACAGGCAGAAAGGCACTTCTTGCCTCCTTACAGCTTGGCTCCCTCCACACAGGTGCACCTGTGTACCCTGACACTTTCCAGAGTGACCCAAATCACTCACAGGTATGTGGGGCTGTGTCTGCACGAAAATATGGTAGATGTGAGTTTTGGAATGGACTAAACAGAAATTCTGAAATCCATTTATTATGTGATCTCGAACAAATCCCTTCACTGTTTTGTAACATAATTTCCTTTCATATAAAATAGAGATAATAAAATGTATTTTGGGGGATTGCTGTGGGAATTATATGAGCTACATAATACACAGATTTTCCTACTACAGTGCTTGGCCCATAGTAGATACTGAGAAAATGTGAATTCCTTCCTTATATTCACATTATAAATTTACCAGTATGATTATCTTTACGTTTTCTGCAATGTACACAGCAAAGACATAGTGAATGAAAGATTGTTAAGATAAGCGCAGGAATATAGAGAGCCACAGCTGGAATTCCAAGAAACAATGGAAGTTTTTATTTTATGCTTATCATACCTTCCCAGCTAGTCCTTAACAAATAATAGTCAAATTCAAGATATCCATGAAACCACAGTTTTAGAAAGTATTTAAAAGAATTCATTTGTAACATGAATTTTAAACACATCAAAAACAGACAAGAGGGCTTCCCTGGTGGCGCAGTGGTTGAGAGTCCGCCTGCCGATGCAGGGGACACTGGTTCGTGCCCCGGTCCCGGAAGATCCCACATGCCGCGGAACGGCTGGGCCCGTGAGCCATGGCCGCTGAGCCTGCGCATCCGGAGCCTGTGCTCCGCAACGGGAGAGGCCACAACAGTGAGAGGCCCGCGTACCGCAAAAAAAACAAAAAACAAAAAAACCTGACAAGAGTTATTCTAATTTTTCATTAAAAAAAAAAAAAAAGGCATTTTAAAGTTTAAACTCTTCAAGAGCAGGGACTATGTCATATTCACCTTTATTCCCTGAGTAAATATGTCTGAATGAATATATGACTCTCTGCTGATGTCTTTTATGTTCAGAAACTACTAGAGATAGAAAGTAAAAAACAAAGTAAATGGTCCCCAGTCTCTATTGCTGGTGTCCTGGAGAATCATTATAACATCTCTTTTCTTTTTCATTTTAAAGAAAGCAAAGCCTCTGAAACCTGAGTTTTTTCTTTTTTAATCATTTTATCTCTTTTGAATCTTTTTAAAAATGTTCATGCCATCAATAAACTAGAGAGTACATCACTGGGAAAAAGTCGAGGAGGTTTAAATGATAATTACATTATCAATTTTTGATATTTGCATTTTGGTGAACAATATTTTGAGAAATGGTAGTTGCTATTTAGAAATACAATAAGTATTTAGATATAATTAAGATATAAATTATAATAATATTTAGAAAAAATAGTGTTTACTGTGATTCCTCAGTCATTACGTATAATGCTTACATAACTAACATATATTGAGTGAAGAGTTAAAATCCCATTTTACACCTCGCTTCTCCTGCTCGTACCTTAGAGAAATAGAACATACTGGAGAGACAGTGTATGGTCTTGTGCCTGGGGTGTGAGTTGTCCTGATACTATTATGCAAGAAATTAGTCATTTTTCCCTTTTATGCCAAAGACTTCACTTGAAAAATATTTAGGCCACTCCAACTGTGATAAAAACCTTATATGAAAATATCTCCTGACAGAGATGACACTAGGGTGAGGCCAGTGAGACACTTGCCTCAGGCATGAGATTTAGGGGAGCCAAAAAACTCAGTAACTGAGATAATATTTTAATGTACAATTTTAAAAAATAAAAATGAATGAGAAAACTTCATGATAAATACTGGTACTTCTGATTTGTCTTTTTACCTCAGGCTTCAGTGTGGCCCTTATTTATCATGTCTTTATTTAAATTTTTGATATTTTGTTCATCATGGAGCTTTTGCATTCATTTTTGTTTTTTAGAAATAGTGCATTAAAATACTGCTTGTCTTGACTGAATTTTTTGGTGCTCCCTACATTTCTTTTCCCCTAGGTGAGTGCCCCACTTGCCTCACCCTTTTTCCAGCTCTCCTACCTCTGACAATGTGCAGAAAACTCTGAACATGAATGTCGCCAGCATAAAAATTGAGTGAAGCACAAAGGAAACAAACTTAGATTTCCACGAGCCTGTCACAGAGGCAGGAAGTTGCTAGAGATTCCACAGCTAAAAAAAGAACTTAATTTAATTTGAAGTAATACATGTAAATGTATAGAATATACTAGATGCATTGTAAGCTTCTTATACTTTATAGAAGTTCTTCTTAGCTATTAATATTATCATCTTTACTATTGTTATTAGTGGTTTATGGCTGATTTATAAATTCCTGTTTATTACTAAACCTTCATTCTTTCTAACATGTCCAATAATTTTGGGCTGGACCAAATGATAACAGTTCAGTGTTTTTAATATTTATTTTACAAAATTGCTTACACAATTTATTTTGAAAATTATTTCATGAGTTGCTTTAAAGAGAATTTTGTCAAAATAGTTCATCCTTCTCATCCCATATCCAATGTTCAATTCGTCCTTTGGAGAATGGCTAGTATCTGCATTTCAGTAACTTCCATGAAATTTAAGAATTATCAAAACTAAATATCTTAAAGGGATATAGTTTTGCTTTTCTTCTGAATGTTTAAAATACAAAGTAAATACTTAGGAAAATAAAATGAAAAAGTTGTCAAAACAACTCGACAAAGTTGTTTTAAATTTAAACTAAAGGCTAGATTAAGTTAAATTTAAAATGATCAGAATTTGTATTTAATAATTAAAAGCATACATTTTTAACATTATGCTTTTTTTCCTATACATTAGAACTTTTTTTTACTGCGTACAGAATAATAGTTCTAGTACTATTACACTTTCTGAAACTCACCTTTAAACTTGTGTTATCTGCAAAATTGGGGTCCTGGTCCAGAGACAGGTGACTGTGACAGAAAATCTATAAGAGAAGAGAATTCATCCAACCTTACCAACCTTTGAGCAGGTTTTTCTTAGATGATTAAATATCAGCCAGAAAAAGTAGACACTAAATTGTCTATTAATTAAACTCAGAGCATAAACTTAGAGTGGGTCAATAAATCAATTTTTCTTCTTCTTCCAATATCGTCTCCTTTGGAAGGCCCAACACAATATCCAATTTCCATGAATAAATAAAAAAATAAAAGTATTTTGTTGATACTGGACAATGTACAGTCACTTGTCACCATCAGAAGGGCTAAATACTTTCGTGGCAGAACACTGAGGTGGGTGGTGTATCCCCAGATACATTTTTATCAAACTTCGGGGATTAAAAATATGCTACATGTCTTATCCAAGATAGTAAATAATAGAGGAGAAATTTAAACCTAGGTATCTGAAGTTCATGCTTTCTTCCAATGGGATCGTGACCCAACTGAACCTAATTAATGCTCATTACTTGTTCTCAAGTAATTGTTTGTTCTCAAAACCTTTATTTAACCCGCTTTGCATTAAAGCCAAAAATTTACACATAATAATACTCAATGCAGGGCAGTAAGTACATCCTGATAATAGTCTAAATTTCCAGTACGTATTTCACAGTGCCCTGTGTGTGCTAAGTTCACAATAAATACCCATTTTTGGAACAAATCCTTAAAAAGAGAATTGTATCATAAAGATAAATTTAGAAATTCTTTCTGTTAGCAGTCAGCATTTTCATACAGAATGGTTTTCTTCTTGGATTCAAAGGTGGTCTCAACCTCGCTCCCCACTAGGCATAAAACTAACTCAACCCATGATGACTTCCTGACAATACCAAAAACAATAGCAGTGCACTCTTGACCCTTCTCAACAGTTCCTCTTATATCAATCCTTCTCCCATCCCAGTAAAAAATTACTTTTTTGAACTTACATTAACGATCTGGAAGTGCATTTTGAAAATTCATACTCCTGCTATGTCATCCTAATCCTTTCCCTTCTTTTCTTCCCAAACTCTAAATAAATGGCCCAGTTGAAAACTTAATATTATATCCAAATAACAAAATTTACTTCAATTTATGCTAAAACTAATGTATGAAGAGATCTGCTTTTGCCTAAATATTAAGATAAATCTGTTTTAATATACAGGGGGTGAGCTATGCTGTCCTTTGAAGTGAATCAGATTTTTTTCAGGTTTATTCTTCAATGATAATAGACCTTGGATAGTACTTATTGATAACCCCAGGTTTCAAATATTATTTCAAAAGAAGGACTTATGACTCATCATCTATTATGATGATTATAATTTTGATGTAATAATAGTTATTATTGTAAAGGACTGGCATTGCTAACCTATTACTTATATGAGTTACCGTGAGTCATTTTTAAGTTCAAAAACTTTTATAGTATGATATATTTTACATCCTGACTATGAAAATCTAATTAAATAGGTCATGCTTCTCTTTTAAGTAATTTATTTAAATTCATTTTAAAATTGTGGAACTTTGTCCCTTTACTTTCTTTTTAAAAAAGAGGGAGGTTGTAATTAGAAAGAATAGACATATAATCACCTCTCTATACTTCAAAGTAAAAGGTTCCTTTGCCACTAAAATAGTTGATGAAAGTTTTTCTCTGCATTTAAATAAGCTTTTTGGCAGGTAATGGAATTAATTTGATTGATCAGATGAAGAAAAGTAATTATTTCATGAATAGTAAAGTGGACATCTAAAATTACTTGGAACTGGATTTCCCGGGTGGCACAGTGGTTGAGAATCAGCCTGTCAGTGCAGGGGACACGTGTTCAAGCCCTGGTCTGGGAAGATCCCACATGCCACAGAGCAGCTAAGCCCGTGCACCACAGCTACTGAGCTTGCGCTCTAGAGGCCGCGAGCCACAACTACTGAGCCTACATGCCACAACTACTGAAGCCTGTGGCCCTAGAGCCCATGCTCTGCAACAAAAGAAACCACCACAATGAAAAGCCCACGCACTGCAACAAAGAGTAACCCCCACTCGCCGCAACTAGAGAAAGCCTGTGCATCTCAACGAAGACCCAATGCAGACAAAAATAAATAAATAAATAAATAAATTTATAAAAAATAAATAAATAAAATTACTCTGAACTGACAAAACTTTTTACAAGGAAATGTCCTTTTCAAACGTATTATTTCTTTTAGGGCTTATATTTCTTCACTACAAGCATGGAAATATATGAAGTAAAAATAATGCCCTTGAAATTCCCTTTTAGATTAAGCTATTTAGGTACTATGGTCTATTTTACCTCATAAGCTAACAAACGGATACCCATTTAAGTGAAAGAAACTTAGTTGCATATGTCTGATTTAAAACTATATTCATTTACTAAATACATTATTTGCTTGAAATCTCTTTACTTGTGGAGGTAATAAAAACATTAATATTTTTAAATGGCTGAAAATTTTCAATCATCAGACTAATATTTTTGAATTGTCAGTTTCAATAAAAACCTATGAACTGAACCACAATGTTTTCTTTTTCTTTGTATTTTGACTTTGCCCGTAAAAATTGACATTGACATTGACATTATAGAAGGAATTCAGTTAGTTCTAGAAAATATACCTGTGATTACTTTCAGAAACTGCCAATTAAATGATGTGAGGAAATGGATATTTTATAGAGAAATATAAAACATTTTATTTTGTTTATAAAGAAGGAAAAATGAAGAGACGGCCATGATGAAAATATGTAGCAGTATAAAGGTGTCTTTTTCTTACTCTTTAGAATTCTCACAATAGACTACTCTTCTCTAGTTCTTGATAATCTTCCAAAGAGAGAACTGCCTCCTTATACAAAATGTAACAGGCTTTTCTGTAGTTAGACATACTGAATCCCACACAAAAATACCAGTTAATTAAGAAACTTAAAAATAAACCTTTAATTTTGAAAAATACTAACTTCTAAAAAATCTAAAAAATTCTTCCTTTCTGAACTCATAGACTTTTAAAGATATTTATAATTTTCCATGTCTTGAATTATTTTTTGTACTTGAGAACTTTTGATCTTACATGAGCCTTAATGCACGTTGGAATAAATGCAGACCTCTGAAAGATAAAAACAAAAGGAAAAATCTTGAAGACATATAGATATAATGTATTATTATTATTTTAAAATATTATCATTTCTTATTGTAAAACAAGATAAGTAGTGGTTAACAGCAAGTATTTTCAGTCAGATGAACCTTATTTCAAATCTCAGCTTCTCCATTTACCTAAGCTTAAGATCTGGGGAAAGTTATTTAACTTATCTATGCCTCTGTTTCTTTACAATTTAAAATGGAGATAATAAAACCTACCTGACAGGTATTTGTAAAGATTGAGAGGCTATATGTACAAATAGACACTGGCCAGACCGTATATGATGATAGGACTTAGATCAACAACCTCTGTAGCAATCAGCCCAGGATGATCAGGACTTTGTCCATAATTGACAGCTTCCTTATTTTTTTTTGCCCCTATTCCCAATGCAAGATCAATCATACAAAGCCAAATATGCTCCCCAAACCAGTCATTGCTTCTAGTTATTCCTCCCCTAGTTGTCCACCTCCCTGCCCGCCTCTGCCCAATGACTTCCCTCCAATCAGAGGACAATAGAAACCAGAAACCTTCCATTTTATTATTTTTCTTCACTATAGTTTCCCATTTCCCTGCCTACCTTTGGGTCTCTGCCAAAGGCAAGTGGAGGTGGCTTGGTAAATAACAAACTCTGCATAAATCTCTGTTTGTTCTCATTTGGGTAGTCTTCATTTAGTTCTGCAAAATTCAATGAGAGAATGAATGTAAAGATCCCAGTCCTGTGTTAGGTACAAGTGCTCAAAAAATGGACAGAAACTCCTGTTGCATGGTTGGGTCTATATTCTCCTTAATTCTGCTGAAGGTGATGTTTCAAACATGTCTAACATTTTATATTGTGTTTGGAATAATTTAATGCACAGATATCCTTGCTTTTTGTCAGCATGCATACTGTCCAGAACTAGTAAAATAATCATTTTAATTTAAAAGTACATGATTTTCAAGAGTAGTGAGTCTCCTGTCATAGAAATCAAGCAAATGATGGCAAATGACCTCTCCAAGACACTGATGAATAGGAGGGGAGGTTGAGCTAAAAGAGGCACATCAGAATTTCTCAGTGAGCATTTAAAGACTACAGATTACTTGGCCCCAATTATAATCTAATGAATCTGAATACATAGGGGGTGGGATCCAAGATTAGGATCATTACAAATCACTCCAGGTGCTTCCAGTGAGACTGGTTTATACACAACAGTGACAGACACCTAAATTAGATGATTTTTCCATTTTTTAAGATTAGAAACACAAAAAAACCCTCTTCATATTACTCTGTTAAAAAATCTAGAAAACTAGGCAAATTTCAGTAATATCTTTTAATTAGAGAACTTTGTATTATTAAGATTAACATCAAAATGTAGTTTCTCCATTCCAATCTTACATCTTCTGGACTGGAGAGGCAATTTAGATTCCAGCTGTCAGGCAGACAACTTTCAATTTGAGTTCAGGTGGCGACTATGTTTTTATCCACACATACACTAAAAATTATGGACAACTTAGTGGGAGCCAGGGACTCCCACTCTAGAGTTAATGCTCTATAAATTCTGCCTCTTACTTTTAGAATCTCCTAAACTCTTCCTATTCCCTGGCACTCAGCCTAGGGAAGAGTAGACTATTTCCAAAACTCTCATGATTCAAAAGCTCCCGTTTTTTATAACAATAAAAAATACAGGTGAGGAGAACAACCTATAAGAACTCTGCCTCTCTGGGGATATCCCTAAGCTTGACATGTGGCCTGAGCCTTTGCCTGGGTCACAGCACAGCAGGCAGGAAATGGATACAGAAGGTGCTCTCAGGCCTGATTTTGTATAGCATCTATTTTTCTATATCTGCGAAAATGATTTCCGAATACTTCACTGTTTAAGGATATCTGTGAGGGAAATTCAGGATCTGTGTGCCAAACACACAGAGATACTAAATGGAGTGGAAAGAATTGCCAGTGGCTGGTACAGCTTTTTAAAGAGAGAGAGAGAGAGAGAGAGAGAAAAGTGAAGATGTGGGTAATGTAAAATTTAACAGATATCTCACTGAAAATATAGTAAGCAACTTCTCATTTAGCCATCTGTGCTCCAACTTGCTTTGTAGGAAACTAGCATTTACAAAATGATTTCATTCATTTACTAAGGACTGGTCTCAGGGTGCTTGCATTTATGGTGTCATATTTGTCTCAGGGTTCTAGCTGTTATTCATTCAGGTAGCGTGGTCAAAATCACTTGGTCTGAAATAGGTTGAGAGAGGATCAGATAGGGAGTCTATACTTCCCCAACTGTCTCCACCCATGTAATAAGAAGCTCTTGTTAATTGCATACAGCCTCGGTTCACATGCCAACTCCAAATGATGCAGCCTGGACCACAGTGTTAAGAAAGAGTGTGAGACCAAGTCATGACTCAGCAGAAAAGAGCTTCATGCAAGATTGATGCCTTCTGTGGGCCTGGGTTCAGCATGATCGCATCTTCTTACAATTATCTGTTAACATGTCTATCATCCCACAAGTATAAGCTTCTGTAACACAGAAATAATACTTTATTTATTACAGTATCATCATTTACAAACACAATGCCTGGCCTCCAGTAGTTAGTTTATACATGAACGACTATTCTTTACTACCTAATGGGCAGCATCACAGAGTGGCAAGAACTGTAAGTGGTAATTAGAGTATATTTCTGTTCATTCAGAAAGTAATGTCTACGGTAATAATTGGAATACCACACCTAGTCATCACCATGTTCAACTCCATCCAATATTCTGCCTCTGAATGGAAACTAAAGGCTATTTTAATTCCTTCATCAAGTTCATATTTTTCTAAAAGACCTATTACAAATTCTTACCAAGAACTAATGTATCTATATTTCCAGTCTTTTAGCTTCTCTTAGAGTAACACATTATAGAAAATAAGAAAATAACTCTATTGCTTGATTTTTAAAATCCTCCTGCAAGCCTCAAATGGATTACATAACTTTGTAACTTAATAGTAGTTCAAATACTACACAATATTAATAAACAAATAAAAACTAATTCATAGTTTATATAAAATACATGTATTTATATATTTTATGTGTATATGCATACATTTATATATATGATTAGAGTACCTTAGTAAACACCGATTTATTTACAGTGTGTTTATCATAAGATGTTAGTAAATTTGGAATATAATTTTCCTTTATATAAACTGTTTCTTGAATTTTTCTCCTCCTAATACCCGCATACATTTTGATTTTTTTTTCAGTTTGCACTATTAAGAAAAAAACAAAAACTAAGTCAGTCATTTTGGCTTTTTAAACAACTATGAGATGGAAATAAAATGACTAAAATAAAGATGTGAGAGTCTTTGAAAGCTTGTTAAAATAACTCTATTCACTGTGAGAGTGAGTCTTGGTATTATTTAATGGGATTGAACTGATTAGCTAATAGCAAAAGACGCTACTGATCCCTGGCAGACCTCATTCACCTCAATTGTATTTTCCTCTACAAGCATTTACTCCTTCATTAAGCATTTATGGAGTGCCTGTTTTACATACAGAGCATTTTGTTGGATTTAAATAATTCTACACAATTGTCTGTGAGTTTAAGTAACTTCCAATCCATTTGAGAGAATAAGGCATCCAATAGAAAAAGGGAGATAATAAGAAAAATAATTAAAAAGAGTTGCCATCCAACAACTGGCTTGATCTATAAACCTTGGGGTCTTCATTTACACTGTCCTCTCCTTTATCTATTACATCTCCATCCATTCAATCGCCAAGTCTTGGCAACTCTCCCACTTACAAATTTCATAAATCCATCCACACTTCTTCCATTGCCCTATCCTTATGTTCTTTACAATGCACATTTTTGAGGAGAGCAACATGGTCTTTTTTGTACATCCCTTACAAAGTTTTTGCTATACATAGTGCACAGTAGGTGTTCAAGAAATTTTTTTTTTTTAATTGAGGCAAGATAGAAGTAAGGTTTGAAAATGAGGCTAAGGAAATGCAGGAAACACTTATTTTGCACCTAGTGTTTCCCAGGAACTAGACACGCATTAACTTAAACTTTCTCAATACCTTTGAAATGAGTCAATTTTATCAAAAAAGAAACTAACTTTAGTGGACTCACAATAGCCTTCAAATTAAAAAAAAAAAAAAGCAAAGTAATAGACTAGGGATACAAACTCATGTCTCTACGAATTACTTTCCCATTAAATATTGTCTAAGATATTTTACTTTTATCCCGAGGAAATGGGTGACCAGTTAAAGATTTTTGAGCCAGAAAAAAACATGATAACAGCTGTATTTTAGAAAATTTAATATGGCAATAGAGTGCATTATTTTGAAGAGATACTAAATTCAGGGAGCCACAAGACTGATTCAATGAGCAAGGAGATTATAAATAATGTCCTGGTTAGAATAGAGCAAGTGGAAATTAAAAGAAGGAATAACTTTTGCCATAAATTACAATGCAGTTTATGGTACTGTTTATGAGAAACCAGTAGTTCTTTTTCCACTGCAGAAAAAAAAATATTTTTTAAAGAAAAGAATCACCTTCTGGAAAACAGGTCACTTGCAACCTTGAGGGTATTCCAAAAAATTCATGGTGCTTTTCTTCTAGTTTAGGAAATGTGCTGCAATGCCAGGCTAGTTTCTGACGGTGCTGTAGTTCTTCTTCTACATCCTGGAGTAATTCATCAAAGTAACTGTAGGCAAAAGAACTTAAAGATCTGGTGTTTCCAATTTCATCAGCTGACAACAAGCCCCACAGCAAACGCTAAGGAAATGCAAGTCAAAAAACTGAAAGGAATGGCTCCTTGACAAGATGCTCTGTAGGTATCCATGAAGAACTACTGAGTAGGCAAAGCTGGGAGGCAGTTTTTGTAAGGTTTAAAAAACATGACAAATAAAAGATTCATAAAACCTGATCTGATTCATTGTTCCGCACTTCTTAAGCGATGTTTTTAAGCCAGTCATCTTCCCTTGAGTTCAAGCACTTTTTTTTTTTTTTTTTTCTGGCTGTACGCTGGCCTCTCACTGCCGTGGCCTCTCCCGTTGCGGAGCACAGGCTCCGGACGCGCAGGCTCAGTGGCCATGGCTCACGGGCCCAGCCGCTCCGCGGCATATGGGATCTTCCCGGACCGGGACACGAACCCGTGTCCCCTGCATCGGCAGGTGGACTCTCAACCACTGCGCCACCAGGGAAGCCCTCAAGCACTTTTTAAAAGGAAGAGTGCTCATTGCTAGGCTGTAGATCATCTTAATAAGAATGAGAGACAAAAAGCTAAGAATGAGATGATTTAATCTGACTACTGTAATGATAAAAAAGGACTTAAAATTCCAGGAAGAAGAGTTATAATCATTAGTATAATCAAAGCACCTTTGAAAAGAACAGAAGAAATACTTTTTGTAATGTTGCATGCCAGAGTGGAGTGAATGCTACAATTTACCATCTTTGGCATCCCAGGATCACTAAAATTAAATAATGAAATTTTGTCCCTAGTTTGCATTACTAGAAGCTCTTTTTAATATGAAAGCATACTGTAAATATACTAAAAGCCATTGAAATATGATTTCAAATGCATAAACTTAGTGGTATATAACATATATCAACAAAACTATTAAAAAAACAAACAGAACTGATACAGACCAAAAAAATTATATAAAAGAAATAGGACAACCAAAGCCCTAAAAACCCCCAACATTCAGTTTGCGAGAAAACTCTGTGTTACAAGGAGAAATTTTCATGTGTGAATTAGTTTCATGGGAAGTAAAAGAAGTACATATTTATAGCCAAGAAGAGACAAATTATTTGCATTGAAATATTTATTTCAGGATTACTCCTAACAGCAGATAATTAGGAATAACCTAAATGACTAAAACTGACAGATTAAAGATGATATTGTAATGTACACTGAGTGACTACCCAGAGTTAATCCCCAAGACTATCCCCGTGTCTGATGCTAACTGTAAATTCCAGGGGTTCCCCAAATTACCCTTGGGTTCAGTAATTCACTAGACATACAGAATTTACTGAAAGCTGTTATACTCATAGTTACAGTTTACTACAAGGGAAGGATTAGGTAAAATCAGCCAAAGGAAGAGATGCTTAGAGAAGGGTCTGTGAAGGTTAAAAACATGGAGCTTTTGTTGTCTTTAGGATGTGTTGAACCTCCTGACATTGATCTGTGATAATACACATGGATCATTATTGCCACCCAGGGAAGCACATCTGAGCTTCAAGCCCTGGTTCAAGCCCTGGTCCGGGAACCCATTATCACATTATTGCTTCCCCGCCAATCTGCATTGGCAGGTGGATTCTTAACCACTGCGCCACCAGGGAAGTCCCATACTTTTGTTATCAAACAATATTTGTCACATGGTCAGTTCCATTACTAATCTATTTGGGCCTTGAAGTCATGACTATATCTTAATCACCTCTCTATTTGTAGCTCCTAGCACAGTTTATGGTGCTGTATTCAATAAAGATCTAATAAATTGTTTTGTGCACATTAAACGCTCAAAAACACTTCATTATACATGCATGGAATTGATTTAGCATTTGTTTAAGGTCAGTATTTGAATCAAAAACTCTAATTTAATACAAAATGATGAACCAATAAAGTCAACAGGTGTAAGGGAAACTACATCAGTGCATATGACTCAGAATAATTGTTTCTTTGTTATAGGGATATTATTTGTGCCTTTAAAGCATGCTTTATACATATTTCTACCTTTACATGCAACATATTACTATGAAAAATTAATAAAGAATTAGAAAATGAAGATAATATTCTATGCTTGGAACAGACTAAGAGGATATTTATTTGGATACTTTCTCCTGCTAACTCTTTGTGTTTTATATTCCACACCTCAGCTTCAAGAATGTCTTCTGTCACACCCCAACTATCAACCTACTGTTCTATGAAGAAAACCAAAGGATTGCTAAAGTTTTCAGTGTGGCAACTGCCATTTATCGACCTAAAATTCTATGGCTTTGAATAAACCACAACAGTACATTTAAAGTAAGAGTGAGGGCAGAAACCATAACTTATTCACCTGTACACCTCCCAGAAAGCTAAGTTCACTGCTCTGTCAACAGGAGGTCTCAACAAATGTTCATTTAGTTGAATTAAACTGCACATCAGATTATTTTGGATTTTCATGTGTTAGGGGTCTTTATGTCAACAATTCCAATATTTCAAGGCACATGAGAGGAATAATCAATATCAATTTTGTGGCAAATCTAAAATTAAGCTGTTAGACTCAGCTTGTTACAGACCACATAAGAATTAAGGCACCACCAATATTTTTTTCATTTGAAAGTTAATTCCAGGGGCTGATTCCAGGCAGTTTTGTGAAATAGGCCACTTTGATTTTGATTCCCTTCTTTTTGTTGCTAAGTCCCAAATCCTTTTGGTGGATTCTCTCTGCAACATTTTTGGCAGTGCCCTTTGGAACTCAACCCCTTCCCTGTCATGCTTCACTTAAAGGCTCCCAGTTGAAAATTTGCACCTCCTTTCCTGCCATTAAGTTTTATTTTTGGCATGTGGGATCTTAGTTCCATGACCAGGTATGGAACTCGTGCCACCTGCAGTGGAAGCGTGGAGTTTTAACCACTGGACCACCAGGGAAGTCTAGCCATTAAAAATTTTTCATGAGATATAACATTCCCCCAAGACTTGGGAGCACCAAGTGTTGAGGATCATTCTACTTAAATATTGTATTACCATGAAAGCATAGTAAGGAAAATTCAAGAAATCTGGAGGGGTAAACAGAATATCTATATGAAGGAGATTTTTATAGGGATTAAGAACTTTCATTTGTTCACTACTTGTAGCTGATGTATATTGGACACTAACTATATTACAACACTGTTCTATCTATGTACTTCACATGTACCACATATTTCACCTTTACAGTAACCCTGTGATGTAGGCTTTGTTATTATACCCATTTCACAGATGAGAAACTCAAAGTGCAGAGAGATTAAGAAACTTGCCCAATGTTGTGCAGTTTGTAACTGGAAAAGTTAAATCAAATTCAGCTGGTCTGAACCCAGAGTTCATCCTCTTAACCACTTTTTTATCTAACAAAATTGGTGGTAAGCAACTTTTGTTTGGGGGGCACATTAGGTAATAGGGATACTGAGATGAATTAGACATCATCCCTGCTCTCAAGGAGCTCACAGTGGAGCAGTGAAAACTGTTATTTAAACTAGTAATAGTAAAGGTAAACACTTTATACAAAAGACTTTTATTATTTTATGATATTCATATATTTTTATTTTTAAACATTCAAAGCAATTAAAGTATTTACTGTAAGAGCAACATAGCAAAAGTACAAATTAAAATTATGATGAAAGAAAAAGAAGTTCTCAAACCCATTACAAACAATTTTTTTCCTTTTTTTCTATACCTTCTCAAATACTTTAGAATCATTTCATATTTTACTTTTCCCTACCTACTCATATAATTTGCCACTGTGTAGTAAAGAATTTGTCCTTAGCAAAGAGAGATTACTCTTACCTTTGCCTTCAGCTTCTGGTAGATAATCTATGTCATACCTGATAGGAGTGTCTTTGTTTAGTTTGGAAGCTGATCACACTGGATCTTAGAGTGGAACTAGCCATATCATAGGGTGGATACTGGCCATTTGAGAAACACCAACCATGTGATTTAGGGTGGGAGTTTTGGGTCATGCAGTACCAGTTGACCTGGAGGCTGAGATAAAGTTCTTGGGCACTCAGTTAATCAATGATGCTTATGCAATGAAGCCCTAATAAAAACTCTGGACACAGATGCTCAGACATGCTTCCCTGGGTTGCCAAAATGATCCATGTGTATTATCACATGGATAATGGGATAACAGGTTCAAGCCCTGTTCCAGGAAGATCCCACATGCTGCACAGCAACTAAGCTTGTGCACCACAACTACTGAGGCTGCGCTCTAGAGCCCACAAACCACAACTACTGAGCCTGCGTGCCACAACTACTGAAGACTGAGCACCTAGAGCCCGTGCTCTGCAGCAAGAGAAGCCACTGCAATGAGAAGCCCACACACCACAACGAAGAGTAGCCCCTGCTCGCCACAACTAGAGAAAGACCATGCACAGCAACGAAGACGTAAAGCAGCCAAAAATAAATAAGTAAATAAATAAATAAAGTTAAAATGATACTTAAAAAAACAAGTATGCCATAGACAGAGTAATGGTAAAAGGATAAATGTATCAGCTCTGGGCCCACCCACCTCTGCAACCAAGTCTTTTTCACTGGTCCATGCTCCCAGCATACCCCTCATATACAAGAATTGCAGTAGCATTAATGAGGAATGCTTTCACTCCTCAGTGCCTTTGCACATGCTGCTTCTTGTTGGAAAATCTCTCTTGTTTCTTACTTTCTTAACCTGATTTAACCCCTGTTCATTCATCAAGAATTGGTTTTGGTCTCATTTCTTAGGGGAGCATTCTCTGATAATCCCAGATTGCTTTAGCTGCTCCTCTGATGTGTTTCCAGCATCTTATGTACTTTCCTCTACCCAGGCAATATCAAACTTCTTTATAATTGTCTATTTATGTTTCTTTCTCTGAAAGTTGAAAGTACCTTAGAAGCAAACTCTGATTCTTATTCAACAGTGTGTACATAGTAAATAGCATAGTTCCTGGTGCCTTGTAGATGATCAAAATTTGTTTACTGAGTAAATGTACCAATGGGTGGATGAAATTAGGAATAAACCTTTGCAGGAAGTTCAGGAACGATTATTCAATGATTTAATAATTATTCTGTTACTACCAATTATTGTCAGGCCATATGTTAAATAATGAGAAGCTAAACAGGTAAGACTTAGTAGACTCTATCCTTAAATAAAGAGAACAATTTAGAGAGATGATGGATAAATAAAGAGAGGCTAAAGTATTGGATTTAGAGCTCAGGGTATGACTGCTTTTTTAGAGGAAGACACTAGGGGCTACTTCATCAGACGAATTGGGATTGGGGTAGCTTAAGAATTTCTCTTGGAGGAGTTTTCTTTTGAGCTGGGTCCTGGGGGTCAAATGGTGATGGTGGAGCCATTCAATCAAATAACAAACAGAGAATGAGGAAGAGGTTTGTGGCTGGGGAAGCTGATGAGTTCATATTGAGTGTGAAGTACACGTGGGACACCAAGATGAAAGGTTCAAGAGAGCATGAGGGGCCGGCAAGGTGTATGCACATTAGGACTCACATCTTAAATAACTGGGCATCTTCATTAAGAAAAAGAATACAAAATTAGCAACAAAAATAAATGCTTATTTCCTTATTCTTATAAAAATGAAATTACCATGAAATACAAATTTTAAAAGGTTTACAAGCACCAGAACATCACAGGTCTTTCAGCAAAAATATTATCATTTTTAGTAGTTTTAGTTAACTGTCAGAGATACTTCTGTAATATTTTTGTTCTTAGATTTTAAATTCATATTTCTTGACTATCACTTCATATGAACAACATTTTGTAATAACATTTCGTAGAGAGAAATAGAAACATAAATCCATCTTTCCTCTGGCAGAGCCGTGTCCTTTTATTACCATAATTTAGACTAACATATTTACACCATTATTGGTCATGTCATGTCTAGAACTTCCTCTGTAGTTGTTTATACAAGCAGAGCTTCTTGCTTATGGAACATCAGCTTTGACATGGACCCCATTCTGCTCAGTCACTTCTTCAACATTCTCCCATGTCACTCATGTCCCCAGCCCCCCATGCCAGCCAAAACACATTCTTTGTGAAGAGTAAAGTGTTCATGAAAACTGGGTTCTAGAGCTACCTAAGTTGGAAGTGGAGAAGTAATTCATTCAGTTCTTCTTGGGGACAAAATGGGGTCCAGATGCACAAGGAGGCCACCAGGGCAAGTTGCCCTGCCAACTCTTATAATCACCCACAGCCCCAGGGTCACCACAAAACAGAGAGTGATCTCAGGCTGCAACAGCTCTCTCAGTCTCAAACCCATGACTCAGCCTTCTATTTTTCCCTTTTGTCCCAAGTGGGGAACACTCAGAGCTTTAGAAGGGGCCCTTTGTCAGTGAGCAAATCTGCAGTTTAAGGATATTCAGCTACACCATAAACACACCTTTGGGTTCCAAAGCATGGAGAAATAAAGTGCCAGTGTCCTGTGACATACACTCAAAGTGTAATCATACACCATGATTCTGTCTTGGAGGAGCTGACAACTCATCCTGAGAGTTTAACATGTCCCCTTGCATATAAAATAGCCAGCTGTGATTTTGCCCAGGCAGCGAGTCATAAACATTAGATAAATATCACAATCTATGCTGGAGAGAGGACAGAGAGATTATTTCAAATTTAGGTGAACCCAGAAGGCTTTGTGAAGAGGGTAGAACTTGAATAAAATCTAGATCCACAAATAGAATTTGTATACATTTATGTAGGGGAAAATAATTCCAAGTATGGGAAACAATGTGAGCAAGGAAGTGAACATAAGAATCAGGGTGATACAGTTAATTTGAAGTAAGTACACATAATTTCTGGAAGTCATAAAAGCAACAACACAAAATAGTGCTGTGTGGATGTTGCCAATATTTATCAGGAAGTAGTCCGCTATCCCACAGTCATATGTGAAATAGAGGTCATTAAACTTTCATCTTCAGGTCGCATCAAAACACAAAGAGAATGATTCCGTTTTCTGGATAGTCAATCCAAACGACTGAGTTTATGGAAGGAGAAGAAAGAAGTACAAAATTGGACTTCCCTGTACTAAATCCACCTGGACTATCTCGGCTGTGAAAAGTTATCACTATTTTTTGTGGGTAGGATTTATAAATTTGATGCCCTAGGACATTCTGCAAAAGAAAGGCAATTTGCCATATCTCTTTTGGGACCTGCAATGGAAATGAAGTAGAAAAAACAAGTTTTTTGCTCTCTGGCTACCTAGAGAAATTAAATTGCAAAATAAAAACCTGGAACCTTGTTAACTCATTATGTGCATTTTCAAGCAGTTCACGCAGAGCCACTGAATGATATGTATCTTCACATTCAGTACAGTTGGTTTAAAAGAAGAATAATACCTATTCAAATTTATAGGGATTATATTCTCTCACAGCATAATTTTCCACCAGAAAACCAAAAATCTAAATAATTTTGGTGGGGGGAGAGGGAAAAAGAGCAAAGTGTCAATATGAGCTTTGTTTTCCAATCACTCCCAAATTATATTATTCAAGTTCTATCAAATCATTTAGAACTGCAACCTGAAGATTCATTTTTATTTCCCCACTCATCAAATTTGTCTATGTAGAAAATGTGGTCTAACTGAACATGTCATAGATCTATCTTAAGTAGAAAAAGTGATCTACCTCAAAGGGAAAGAACCTTATGTGTGTCCTATTAAAATTCTTCAGACTTCTCTCCAACTGTTAAAACTTTAAATATGGAATTGTTCCTCAGCCCATATTTGATTTCAGCCATCTATGTGAATCAGGCTATTATTACTGTTTTTTCTCTTCTCCTTTACTCCTACATTCATTCTAATTGCCTAGGCTCAGAGAAAAGAGGTTTGTACGTGTTTCTAATACTTTATTAAAATTTTTACTTTTCAAGTATTAATATAAATAGAAGTACTTCTTAACTTCTCCAACAGTTGCTTTCTGCCAGATGAATCCTTAAATAGCATCTCTTTAATATACATTTTCTTTTTATAATCATTATAGCTAACATTTATTGGGTATTTACTACATCAAATATTGACTAAATGTAGTATGTGAATTGCTTTAATTCTCACAGAAAACAAATGGACTAGATATTGTTATTATCTTCTTTTTTATGAGAAACTGAGGACAGTGGTTTATTATTTGAAACCCAGGCAATCTGACTCCAGAGTCTATATTCTTAATTACTACATTATCTCCACACATATAGCATAGTGATATATACAGAGAGGATTCTTGCTAGAAGCATGCATGGTGAAGTTAAATTGAAATTCAAGGATAGCTAAGAACACTTTTCTTTTGGAGACCCACTTTTCCATAGGACAACGAGAAAAAAGTAGTTTGTCACTTCACTCATGGGCATCATTTATTACTTTTGGGAAGACT
Source organism: Pseudorca crassidens (assembly GCF_039906515.1). NCBI lineage: Eukaryota > Metazoa > Chordata > Mammalia > Artiodactyla > Delphinidae > Pseudorca > Pseudorca crassidens. The sequence goes on along the minus strand of NC_090304.1, from coordinate 33,811,818 downwards.
AGAATTTACCCAACCAATATTTACTGAATATCTACCAGGTGAAAATTGTACAGTCTTAGAGAATATTTAAATCTCATGATTACTGACCGAAAGAGGCTGGCTCAGAAGTTTCAGAACTCTCCTAAATTTGCATACAAAAATTTGACTTCAGGTAGATATGTGTATTTTTCTGAGTAGGATGTTCAAAGCTGTCATCAGAGTTCCCAAGAATTAATGACATTCTCCAAAATATTAATAACCACTGTCCTGGGGATAATGGGCTAAAGAAGACTGGTTTTGGACCTGGTCACTTAGTTCTAAGTGAGGAAAGTCCTCTCAACACATATGCTCCAAGACAGCTCATTTTTTTTTAATACAGCAGGTTCTTATTAGTTATCTATTTTATACATATTAGTGTATACATGTCAATCCCAATCTCCCAGTTCATCCCACCACCACCCCCTCCCTGCGCTTTCTCCCCTTGGTGTCCATACATTTGTTCTCTACATCTGTGTCTCTATTTCTGCCCTGCAAACCGGTTCATCTGTACCATTTTTCTAGGTTCCACACGTATGCGTTAATATACCATATTGTTTTTCTCTTTCTGACTTATTTCAGTCTGTATGACAGTCTCTAGATCCATCCATGTCTCTCCAAAGACCCAATTTCGTTCCTTTTTATGCAAGTCAGGTCATTAATACCCAGGGTCCACATGGGGATGGGAGTTTCAATTTCAATGGTGTTGTAAAGTGTGAGTTTTGCCCAGATCCCTTTTGAACAAATGAAGATACCAGAGATTCCATCTCTCTAATTCCTTCCACTGTGAAGATCCGTCTAGCTGTACAACTACTTCCCCGGATTTGATCAAGTGACGCAAATCCACCGGCATCAGCACAGTTAGCACTGATGAGACCATTGTTTTATTTTACATTTTTATTGTGACAGAAACTTGTTCCATGTGTTGAGGAAAAATGAAAATAAAATTCCTGTCAACCTAGAAAATCCTTTCCTCAAATATAGAGAAGAAAGAAAAGAGTTTTATTATTGAATAAACATTAAATCAAACAGGGCTGTTCATCACAGGTAATCTTCTAATGATATTAGAAAGACACAAAGAAATTCCATCCTTTGCATACCAACAAGCAGATATAATCTATTACATGTTCTCAAGATTAATGATAATTTGTTTGGAAGAAGACTTGGGCAGAACTGTTTGCTATGTATTCTTTCATAGTTTACTTCAAATTCACCTGGTAATTGGGGTAGCCAGCTGGGCTAGCTAATTGCTATTATCTCAAGCAATAATAAAACTTCTGTATCTCTGTGATAAGCCAGTGGTTACAGCTTGGAACAAGGCCTCTGGGCTAAAATTCTGATGACAAGGAGGTAGGGACTGCCTGGAGCCTAGACAGATGGATTCTCTTTGATATTTACATTTCAAAGACACGGCTCCCAGGCCTTTAAGAAAAATTTTCCTGGTTTTTCCTACCTTATTTACCCTTTATAAAGATTTACATACATATCAAAGTGACAGAGAAAGGATTTATGAATAAGAGGTTTCTCAAGGAAATGCGGGTGGAGAAAAGTTTTTGACTTTTGAAATCAGGGAAATTGAATAAAAAAATTACCCTTCCAAGGGTAAAATAGCTCCTTTCTAGAATTACAATGTTAAGAAAAAGATGTGGCATTGGTTTCACATATGATCTTTAGAATGGAATTTCCCCCCATCTACCCCATCCATCGAGATAACAGTTTTAGGGGCAAACAAACTTAATATGTGTTTCTGGTCCTGCTCTCCAGAAAGCAGACTCTGAGATGGAAATTCATGCTCAGGGTGTGTAATGGGGAATTATTAGGATCAACACTGTGGAAGAGTGATGGTCACAGGATTTGTTAAAGTAGGCAGGTAGCTAGATTATAGCAGAGAAAGTGGGCCATAGGCCAGATGGCAGGAAACCACACATCTCAGAGATAGTGGGGGTCTTTGCGCAGACAAAGAAAAGCAGGAACCTCCAGACTGACAGGAAACCACACATTTTGGGATGAAAAGTGTCCTGGAGGCAGACAAAAAAAAGCCTGTGCAGTCAGGAGTCTCCTATGTTTCCAAATGGCTGCATGTGCAAGTAACACCAAAAATGCATACTTAGAATCTGTACAGATTGATCCTCTTGTCTTTTCCTAGCCTTAGAGCTCGAGCTAGGGCTATAATCTTGGCTTTTTGTGCTGACGTCTGAGGGGGGCAGGGCATCAGCCTCTATGACCTTATGTAAATCTACTATGGCATACCTTGCTTTCCGGACACTGTCATGTATGTAGTCACTTCCATCAGTAAACCAGCATCAAGGGGCTAGTCCCTAAGGTCAGATCTGCTAGAATATACCTGTTCGATGATCTCGGTACAAGAATGAGACAATTCCTCTGGGCTTTCTACTGGCATAAGGGTGGCTGGATTTAAGGTCTGACATACTTTAAGGGTTAATTCAGGAGAGTCAAGAAGGAGGGCCTAATATTTTGTAAGGCAGCCTCCAGTCAGCCATTGATACACTTTAATTTCTAATATTCCCTGTATCTGGTGTATAGGGTTAATACTTCCAGGGGTTGAGCCATGGTGAGTTTTTGTGGCCTCTTCAACTAGCAGGGCTGTGGCTGCTACAGCTCTCAGACAGCCTGGCCATCCTGAGGCCACTGAGTCCAATTGCTTTGAGAGATATGTCACTGGTCATGGAATTGGCCCTACTTTTTGGGTGAGAGCTCCCAGGGCTATTCCCTGTTTTTCTGAGGTAAATACAGTAAAGAGCTTGTTAAGATCTGGAATCCCTAGGGCTGGGGCGCTAGTCAGGATGGTCTTAATCTGGTCAAATGCTGTTTGTAAATTCCCTGTCCAATCTAGTGGTTCCATGTCCAATCCTTTCAAGGCCTCATACAATGGTTTTGCCATGACACCAAACCTGGGGATCCAAATCCTATAAAACCCAGTCATTCCTAAGAAGGTTCAGAGCAATTTTCTTTGTATGTGGTGGTTGTTAGTGGAGGATTGCTTCCTTATGCTGGGTTGTAAGGGAGCTCTTCCCTGGGCTTAGAACATGTTCCAGTTAGGTGACTCTCTGGAAGGCAATTTGGGCTTTCTGTGGGGATACTTTATACCCCCTGGAGCCCAGGAAATTGAGGACCTGCACAGTACTTTAGTCTGAAGCTGCCTTTGAGCAGCTGCAGATAAGGAAGTCATCTATATATTGTAATAATGCCCCTGTCTCTAATTTTAGTTTCCTTAATTCCTTAGCTAGGGCATTGCCAAACAGGTGTGAGCTGTCCTGGAATCCCTGAGGAAGGACAGTCCAGATATATTGTTGGTTTTCATTAGTGTCTGGGCCAGTCCATTCAACAGCAAAAAGGTATTGGGAATCAGGATGAACAGAAGAAGGCATCTTTAAGATCGAGGACTGTGTTTAAACCAGGCTGTGTCCTCGGGATCTGAGTAAGGATTGTGTATGAGTTGGGAACAATTGGATGAAGAGGAATTACAGCTTCATTTATGATTCGGAGATCTTGGACCATTCTATGTTCCCCATTTGGTTGGAGGACAGGTAGGATTGGAGTACTGCAGGGAGATTGGCATGGAGCCGAAGGCCCCAGCTTTTATTTTTATTTTTTCTAACAAGGTGGTAAGTTTCTGAAAACAGGCAGTAGCCATAAAAGGAGGTGGTCTGTGAAAAAGTCTCTCTTTTCCCTTCCCTTTTGTGGTGGGTGCACCTCAGGCCTTGGTGCTGCCCTGCCCCAACCCCTTCCTACAGAAGCTCCGTCCAGCTGGTGGTGGGCCAGGCGCAGGGGGGATATGGCGGCCCAAGGCAGAGGCACTGTGGCGCAGGGCCCGGTGGCCCTGCAGAGAAGCTCCCAATCCCTAGACCCGGGTAGGCAAGTACAACAAACGCGGGTCGCTCCCCGCCCCCTCCATCTATCCAGGGGGCGTGGCCATATGTGCCCTGACGCACAGCGTGAGGTCAGAGGGCGGTGCTGCCGATAGACCCCAGACCTGTGGCGGACCCTGGACCGGGGCGGCCGAAGGCCAAAGGCAAGCGGAGGCGCGCGGCGAAGGATGGCAGCCCGGACACAGTCCCACCACCATGGGTCTCAGCTGCTTGGGGCAGGACCGTCCCCTTTCCCAGTGCTCGGCGTTACGGGGCACAGACCATCCAAGGCCGGAGAGAGCTCCTAAAGGGACTGCAGCAGCAACCATGGCTGGAACTCTGTGTAAGTAAAGTTGCATTTTGTATTTTCACACAGTTGGACCTGATGACAGTTAATTAAATGGTGGATAAGGCAAACCCAGAGGGCAAAGGTCCAGACGCTAGCTGCTTGTGAGAACAGCGGGAAACTTTCCTGACTTGCCCTGCGCATATTAACAGTGAAAGGGGAAGGCCTAGCTGCAAGGTTGGAAAATGCTGGCAGAATAGGTGGACCAATAATAAGTCTATAAGGGTAGCCGTGGGGAGGGGGCACTGTTATGTTTTTGTTTTTGGTTTTTTTTTAATGCGGTACGCGGGCCTCCCACCGCTGCGGCCTCTCCCGCCGCGGAGCACAGGCCCCGGACGCGCAGGCCCAGCAGCCACGGCCCACGGGCCCAGCCGCTCCGCGGCATGTGGGATCTTCCCGGACCGCACGAACCCGCATCCCCCGCATCGGCAGGCGGACTCTCAAGCACTGCGCCGCCAGGGAAACCCATGTTTTTAAGTGTGTTTCTAAAAGCTTTGCGTGGAAATTGCCTTCAGGTGAGCGGACAAGCCTATCATCTCTCTAGTCCTTTCCATGACCCACTCCTCCTCTCTCGTGGGAGATTTCTCTTGGCAAGCACCCAGCGGCTTTTAAATGCTTAACTGGCAGTCACATCTCTGAGGCAATAGGTCCAAAAATGGGACAGATGATTTGAAAGCAGGAGTGAAATGGTGGGAAGTAAGGCAGCCCCTCTCAAGCGCGAGGGAGGAGAGAGGCTTCTCCTTGTGGCTCCGCCAAAGATGTTTCTTCCTGGAGGGTAGGTCCTTGTGTCCTCACAGAAAGAATTCAGAGACTAGACAGGAAGTCAAGAAAGAAAAGCGAGGATTTATATAAGCGATAGTTGGCTCTCAAGGGGGGAGAGGGCAGTCTTAGGTGAGTAGCTGCCCTGAGTTTCTTTGGCAAGCTGGGTATGTGGAGTGTAAGAAATAAAGGGGCAGAATATTCACTGGGGAGGGAGGAGGTAGGGGGTCATAGTCCCTGATTTCACCCCAGCTGCACCTTCCAGAGGGGAGGAGCGATTTTTGTCCTTGTTTAGTCTTGATCTGAAGTGTCATGGTATCAGTGCAGGATGGGAACTTCTTATCTGCAAGGCTAATTTTATTGTAATGATGGCCTAATGAACAAAAGGTTACATTTGGATGCCTGAGATTCCTGCCTTTTCCCAACTTTCTTTTTTTTAAAAATTAATTAATTAATTAATTTTTGGCTGTGTTGGGTCTTCGTTTCTGTGCGAGGGCTTTCTCTGGTTGCGGCGAGCGGGGGCACTGTTCATCGCGGTGCGCGGGCCTCTCATTGTCGCTGCCTCTCTTGTTGTGGAGCACAGGCTCTGGACGCGCAGGCTCAGTAGTTGTGGCGCACGGGCCTAGTTGCTCAGCGGCATATGGGATCTTCCCAGACCAGGGCTCGAACCCGTGTCCCCTGCATTGGCAGGCAGATTCTCAACCACTGCGCCACCAGGGAAGCCCTCCCAATTTTCTTTGTCGGCCTCCAGGACACTTATCATCCCAAAATGCGCGGTTTCCTGTCAGTCTGGAGGTTCCTGGTTTTCTCTGTCTGCCCAAGGACCCCTGCTATTTCCAAGATATGTGGTTTCCTGCTGTGTGGCCCCTGTCCCCCTTTCTCTGCTGATATCTAGCTACCTGCCTGCTGTAACAGACCTAGCAACGGCAGAGAGTGAACTGTGACATGATCAGGTCTGTTGCTGAGAAGGCCCTGCGTGGTGGGCATGCACTGGGGCAAGGAGGATGGACCTTTAGAAGGGGACGTGCGTTGACTAATAGCATGTTGAGTTGCCCTGGGAAGGAGGTGAAACCCTGGCAAAGGCAGTTCTCTTCTGAAAAGGGTGATTCCCAGAGAGGGACTCAGCCACCAGCCACCTGGGGATCTGGGTGGCACACCACAACACCCACTCTAGTGTGTGACATTTTCTTTTTTGAAATTTAAACTCTACTATGTTTCAACACCATTCTTAAATTGAACGAGTCATTGTGTGGGCGAACAATTTTAAAGCAAAGAATTACTAGAGGATTTGTGGACGGTCTCTGTGTACTTAAAGAATAAACACAGAAAAATAGGGTTGGGCTGTTTGAAATCCAGGTTACTCGGATTCACTTCCCAAGTCTGCATCTTTTGAATGGGGTGTCTTTCCTTTCTCCCATACCTACTCCGCAGTCTATGAGGCTCAGCCTAGACATTTACGAACCTCCTTTGTGGGAAGTCGATTACTCTCAGTGCTCAGAGTGACCATTATCAGGATTAAATCCACAGTGTGGCATAGTTTCTGAGGGGTTTTTAAATAATAAAGCATTACACGTGATAAATAGCAATGTATACTTTATGTAGTTTGCCAATTTTAATTATATCTATTGTACAGAGCCTTAATAAATGAGTCCTTTCAAAGAAGGTTACAATATCTATATAGCATTACTTTACCCTGAAAAGAAAATTTTCCTATCTGTGACCTTCACTAATTTGTAGATATGCAAACAATAAAACCGTTATCTAAGACATTCACTACTGAAAGGACTTCAGTGCTTCTCTTTAGGCTGCAGAAAAAGTCCAAACTCTTTTTTGTTTGTTTGTTTAAACATCTTTATAGTCCAAACTCTTATGCAGAGCTCATAAGGCTGCCAGTCTCAGATTCAAGCAAGCGGCACCCATGCCCATGTCACTGGGCTTTAGAGAGTACCATATGGCCCTCCCTAGCTACACCAGTCTTTGGAGCCAGGGAGATACGTAGTCCTTGCTTCTGCGTCTCCCACCTTTCAGATCTCGCTTTAGAATTTCGTGCCCAATGGTGACCTGTTTTCAGGAGCTAGGTAGGCTTATAACATATGACCTGTAAATTTTCATTTATATTCTTCCCTCATGCTTCACAAATACTGAAGAGAGGACTACTTCTGCTTCATGAATAAACCCCTAATTTTCTCTTGAGCCCCGTCTTTTTTCCAACCCTGTCTCTTCCCTTGTAACATGTACCTAGAACATAGTTTATGTAACTATTGACAGTTTCTTAAACAAATCATTGTTTCTTATCTTTCTATGTTTGCATTTCCCTCTGTGAGTGATTTTCTCTGCATAGACTGACTGCCCCTGGCCTCAAAACCGATTCTGCCTTGTCCATCAGGCCAATTTTCATTGAAGAGGCTGTTTAAATATTGCTCCTTGGTGAATCTTTTCTTAGTCCTTGTCCTCCGTTCACCCTCACCTGGGTTCACTTACATACTCGTTTTTCTCTATTCTCGATGGAAAATATTGACATTGATTTAAGTATATTCCAGTTAGTTGAGGGCAGGTACTATTTCTTAGACATCTTTCTAACAGCAGAGTCTATCACAGTACCTCATAAAAGAGTAAACAAACACTTCAAAAACATCTGCTGATTGAACAAATATATAAACTATTCAGTAATGTGATGTTAACATTTTTAGGATCAGAAAAAAATAGGTCAAGTAAGTGTTATCATGTGTTATCAAGTGTTATCATGTTTGAATGTGAAATATGTCCTCTCTGTTATTTTAATAGTCTTAGGTTGAAGAGTATTTGGATTATATATATGCAATTTATATGCTTGAGTAGCTGCCAGGGCACAGAGAATTAAATTGCCAAATCCAGAGAGAGAAAATTTATAGCAATGAATCAAAGAAAGGGTTAGTGTTTATTTCATTCTGTGACTAGAACTTAGAAACTAAGAGGTTCAGGGTTATTTATTAATTTAAAAATACACGATCTTCATTACTTTTTTAACAGTGTGCGGGATAAAGTACTAAGAGAGTGTTGCAAATAGAGTTTGGGGGAGATACCATCCAACTGGAATTGAATGATATTTATTTTATGGCTGCCAAAGATAATGCTTAAAACTTCATATGTTTAGAGAATGCTGTCTACCTTTATTCTACAACCTTATATCATTTCCTTAGAGAAATTGCAAGCTTATTGCCCCAGACTTAGCTATTACAAAGTAGGTACACAGTGCTCTCAATCAATACGGACAATTCCCATGCTTAAATAGTTTATGTTCCTGGAAAAAAAAAAATGCTTGCAGTAAAAATGGTGTCATTATGTTTCTTATACAAAAAAAAAAAAAGATACAATAAAGGTATAATGCCAAAGTTTTTATAGACATATAATTTAATCTCCTAAATTATAACTTATATAAAGGTTTTCTCAATTATATTTAAATTTAAGAAACAGGACAACACAGTAACAATCACCAACCACACACACCATATCCATATCAATCTATGATTCGAGCAATAGATATTGATTAAACAGTGGTATGCTGTTCATTACTCCTATTTTCAGTTCACTATACAAAACATACAGTGATTTAAAAAATCCATTAAAATCATGTATTTCAGAAGGACTTTAGTTTTTATATTTCCCCTGGCACCTCTGAAAAATAAACCTTTGGTGAAACGGTACATGGCAATTTTTGAAATGGGAGACCGTTTAGCTAGCTGCCTTCCTTTACTTTCTATCATTTTATATTTTAAAGATGAAAACACCTATGACTTGAAGAGATTAGTAACTTGTCCAAATTCACAGTAAGAAGCTTTAGATCCAGGAATTGAACCTGGCAGGCCGGCTTGAGACCTTGCACTCTGAACCACTATGATATATACACACTACAGATTTAATGTTTAAGTCATTGATAAAATGCAAAAAGATTCTCATGAGTAATGATTAACAATCCAGGATTATAAAGTAAAATTCAGCATGCATGTGCTTTGGAGGTGCAGAGACGTTCTGACTTTAAGGACTGAAGATTAAACAAATTTCAAGGTCCCTTAATTTGCTCCTTAATTTAAGTCAAAGTCTGTGGGTGAGATCAGAGTACAGGAAGCCAGTACATACAGGCAGGTGTTGCACCTTGCTTTCCCAATTTGTAAAACGTGAGATCATAATTGGATCTATTTCAATACTAGGGGTATCAGATTAGCTAATCCATTTAAAGTACTTAAAACAGTATCAGGCTCATGAGGAGCACTTGGTAAATGAAGATGATGTTGTTGTTGTTATTATTACTATTATCATGCAGTGATGCTGATTTTTAGAGGTAGCACAGTTAAGTGATAAAAAACACAGAAGACTGGCATTTGTTTCTGTGTTTTGCCCCTACTTGTGTGGAATTTTGAATGTCTTAGTTTCTCTGAACTTAAGTTTTCTCACCTGTAAATTGGAATAATGAAAGCAAGCCTGGCCACTTTTTAGAAAGGATATTAAAATAAAAATATTAAAAAGTAAAAAGAAATAGGTGATATTAATTTTAATAATATTATTTAAACCATTATATCCAAAATATAATTACAACATGAAAATATATAAACTATATAGAAAATTATTAACACAATATTTTGTATTCTTTTTTCAAACTAAATCTTGAAAATCCAGGGTGTATTTTACAATTATAGCACATCTCAAGTTGGACTGGCCACATTTTAAGTTCTCAATAACCACAAGTGGGTAGTGGCTGCCCTATGGGACAGTGCAATATCATATCATATAATCCTCAATATAACCAGTGAGGTAGATATTATTGTTGTCCTTATTTGCAAATGAAAATACTAAGGCTCACAGAGGTAAAGCAACGTGATTGAACAAATATGTAGCATCACCAGGTTTCAAATAAGGATTTCCTGGCTCCAAAGCCCATGTTCCTAATCCGCATACTGTCTTTCAAAGCTTTCTCCTCTATGTCGGCCTTATCGATCTCTAGTCTCTTCATTTTTAACTTCAGTGGAAATCTTGCTGCTAGCAGGGGATGATGGACTTCGGAGGGAAAATGGAGGGTGTGGCCAGGCTGAAGTTTGTAGCCCCCCGAAAGACATCACAAACATCTCAAGCATATAGGCTCATACCCTTGCTTTCCAATCATGATTTCAAATGTTTTTACCAGAGTCATACCAATGGCACAAGAGGAAACTGGTATTCATAAGAAAATGAAGAGCAAAGCCAAATAACCAGCTGTGAAGAGGGAGTGAAATTTATTTAAAGTCTAATGATTTTTCTTCCCTTTTTTGTGGGGAGGAAAGGTTATGCTGCTCCATTATAGCCATGTTTCTTTTAATGTAAAATTAATGTTTAAAATGGTTCAACATTGAGGAAAATGTGATTTTTGAATACACCCGCACACTTCCACATCTTCAAGTGTCTTCTTAACACAATTTGAGAAGCACACCTTCCAAATGGTCTAAATTTTATCTCTGAAGCGTTCAGATCTTCAAAAAGCTGCACATGCAGAAATCACTATTCTGGTGCTTCCTAAAATTACACTAGCTGGATTGTTCATGAGTCAGAAATAACTTTAGGAGCATTATTATATTTATTGTATTGTATTCCACTACAAAACATGATGCCTTCTTTTAAAGAGAGAAAGGGGCATTTTTCTCAGGCTTCATTATTCGGAATACTTCCTGGTCTTATCTAACACTGAGGCATTGATATCAATTTCCTCTTTGCACTTGTCAAAAGTCACATTTTTGGCTCACTCCTAGAAACTACATGGGGCTTCATGGAATGTATTTGAGGAGTATACTTGAAATTTTATTTTTCTTCAGCTTACTTTTTTTTTTTTTTGCGGTACGCGGGCCTCTCACTGCTGTGGCCTCTCCCGTTGTGGAGCCCGGGCTCCGGACGCGCAGGCTTAGCGGCCATGGCTCACGGGCCCAGCCGCTTCGCGGCATGTGGGATCTTCCCGGACCTGGGCACGAACCCGCATCCGCTGCATCGGCAGGCGGACTCTCAACCACTGCGCCACCAGGGAAGCCCAGATTACTTTTTTTTTTCAATTTTTAAACACATTTTTTAAGAGAAGTTTTAGGGTCACAGCAAAATTGAGCAGAAGATAAAAAGATTTCCCATGTGCTCTCTTCTTCCACACACATACAACCTCCCCCATTACCAAAATCTCTCACCCAATGCTACATTTGTTACAAGCAATGAACCTACATTAGCATGCCATTATCAGCAAAAGTCCATAGTTTACATTAGGGTTCACGCTTGGTGTTGTACGTTCTATGTGTTTGGACAAATGTATAGTGATATGTATGTACCATTATGGTATTATATAGAGTAGTTTCACCATACTAAAAATCTCTGTGCTCTCCATATTACTTTTCTACAGTATAAATTCCTTTGTTTTCTTTTTTATCATACGTATCATGTATACAGTCACATTTAAATGAGGCAAGATATAAATAGAAAGAAGTAATCATTTCAGTTATTATTCAGTCCCTGCAAGGGACTAGGTGGCCCCTTGCAGTCTGACCACAAGTTTTCGGTGAGTGGCTGTCATCAGAGCTTCTCAACGGCGGTTTTTCAAACAGGACCCTTTAGCAGGATCAATAGTTCTATAGTTTTTGTTTGTGCTTTTTCTAAGAATACAGACTACGCGACTGAATCCAAGGTCTGTCATGACTGCCTGGCTCCATTTTATTTTGCATCTCTGTTAGCCACACCAGGTCCATTGACTATGTTCTGTTCTTAGGGGATTTATTTTATTTTTACTTTTACTTAGAGGATGTTATTTTATGTGTACAATAGTCACCTAACCTTTATAATAATATCCTAATTTCCTTTCTATATTGTAAGCTCTTTGGTGCCACCATCCATGCTGTTTTCACCTTGACATCTGTGCCTGTCAAGGGCCATGGCACACAGTTGGTGGTCAGTATTTTCAAAATGAGAGTAATTTGCCACTAAACGGAGTCTAGGAACTGTGTGATTTCCCGATTTGTGGGCTTCACAATGCCACAGATACATAGTAAACACTCCATAAAGTGTCATTAAAGTAAATCTGGAAACTTACATCAAAAACATGTGTATTAGTTTTATCATCTATTATTACTTGTATGGACTAGGATGTAAGTATATCAGTATTTAAAGGATCTTGTGTATAGGTACTGCAATCACATTTGCCAATTCATGTCTAAATTGAATTAGAATAACTCCTGTAATTCCTCAACTGGACAGAAAACAACTAGAAAATACTCAGTATTAATTTTTACAGTAAGGGGATTTTCTGATTTTTATTAAAGGTTGAAAACCAAGGCTAGGCTGACAAATGCATCTGTCTAAAAATTTCAATAGCTTACATAATCACCACTTATCTGAAAGATTGTCTAGGATTCATTACGTATTTTCAAAAGGTTTTTAAAAATGAAGGTGAATGTGACACATTTTACGATTCAAAAAATCTTTGAACCTTCAAACAGATTTTTTTTTCTCTTCCCTAGAAGCAAAGGGTTATTAATTTCCATTCTAAATTTTACTTCCTTTTTTTAATGCATAAAGGCAAAGCCTATTAACTATAAATTATCAGCCTCATTGACACGCTCTTATCCTGTTTACAAAGTTTGAAATCTCATTAATTTAAGATCTGATAGCAAAAACTGAAATTAACTTATATGGCAAATGCCAAAATCCATATTAATTTTATGTTCTTTAAAAAGCTCTGATAGCTAGTGGGAAGCAGCCGCATAGCACAGGGAGATCAGCTCCGTGCTTTGTGACCACCTAGAGGGGTGGGATAGGGAGGGTGGGAGGGAGAGAGACGCAAGAGGGAAGAGATATGGGGATATATGTATATGTACAGCTGATTCACTTTGTTATAAAGCAGAAACTAACACACCACTGTAAAGCAATTATACTCCAATAAAGATGTTAAAAAAAAAAAGCTCTGTGACTTCTACTTAAAAAAAGATAAATTAATAAACGTGTTAATGGGAATATTTCTGTGGAAGATAGTAAGATAATACTGAACAGAGCTCATTCTCGTTCTTTCTTAAGTTGTCATTCTTTTGAATAACAATGTGAAGGAGAAATTCAGGAGCAAATGCATTTATATATTTATATCTATATATTTACATGTCACTTTTAACCAAATTATAGGTAATAATGGCCAATCTTTCATAGAAAAAGAAATTACTTAATATCAAATTACATTCATTGAACCTTTCAAATGTCCCTTCCTAAGAAAAGCCTACACTTAACTCCAAATCTAAATTAGCTGCCCCTACTGTGTGTTTAGCCTGTACTGTTCTTTTTCATAGCAATGATCAGATCTGTAATTATGGGCTTATTTGCTCAATTGCTGTTTATTAATGTCTGTCTTCCTCATGATATTATAAATTCTAACAGAGGCAAAGCCTTGTTGTTTTTTTGTCCCCCTGCTGAATCCCCAGTACCAGGAGGAGACGTACAGTGAATATTTATAAAATTAATCAATTAATAAGTAACTGATCTAAAAGAGGCTGGGGTATTCATACATAGCCACCCAGATGTTTCTTTCTGTTAAGATTTTCAGTAAAGGCCTAGTCAATATGTTTGTACAGTGTTTGCATTGTAATGAATTAGGAAAGATTATGGTTGGAATTTTCAGAAATCTTCCTCTTTCTTCCCTCTCATTGGCAATCAATCCATTACAGATGTGTAAATCTGGATGCAAAGAACTTATCAGTTCTTTCCTTCCCTGCTCTAAAGTTCAAAGACCCATCAACAAATCCAGAATGATAGATTACTTTATATCAAGGGGGAAAAAACCTCATATTCTTTGTTCATATAGTATCTTTTTAAAGGTATTACAATCAAATAATATTATTGAAAAGTTTTTTAAATTTATATATGTGCCAGGTGAGAAAAAAATACACGGAAAATTTTGGAAAAGTATTTTCTTGACATTTACTAATTTTAGTGATGTTAATGAAATAATTTTTTTGTGTCAATCATTGACATTCTATTATTTCATGAAATATGCTTTGGGAAATACTCATCGAAGTAAATTTTTTTTTTTTGCGGTACGCGGGCCTCTCACTGTTGTGGCCTCTCCCGTTGCGGAGCACAGGCTCTGGACGCGCAGGCTCAGTGGCCATGGCTCATGGGCCTAGCCGCTCCGCGGCATGTGGGATCTTCCCGGACCGGGGCACGAACCCGTGTCCCCTGCATTGGCAGGCGGACTCTCAACCACTGCGCCACCAGGGACGCCCGAAGTAACTATTTTTAATCAATCAGTCAACACATGTTTATTAAGCATCAATATGTGCAAGAATAAGAAAATCATGACGTCTGCCCTCCTAGACTTTTCTAGGGACACAGAAAATAAATCAATAACCAAGTAAAATAAGTTTGATGTAAATCCTCTGAAGAAATTTAACAGGGTAATATAGCAAAATAAAGAGAAGGGATGACCTCTTTCTGACAGGGAGTTAGGGGAAGACCTCACTGAGAAGGGGATATTAAAGCTGAAATCTGAAGTTCAAGAAGAATCCAGCTCTGGGAAGAGCCAGAAAAGACCAGGACAGACACGGAGAATGGAAAGTGAAAAGTTCTTTAGATAGGAACCATGTTATATTTGAAGAGCTGGAGAATCCAAGTGTCTGTACTATATATATTAAATGCCATCAGAGTACTAGATTCCATTGAAGAAAAAGATGGGCAGTTCATAAAGAGCCTTATAGACACATGGTGAGTGATTTGTTCTTTATTCTGTGGAAATGCACCAAAGGATTCTAAGCCTCATGATAATATTATCTGATTCACATTTATGAAGGATGTTCTGCCTGCTTGCTGTCAGGAGAATGGAAGGGAGAGGGACAAGAATAGAAAAAGGGAGAAGACTTTCAAGGTTATTAAAGTTGTCAACTAGGAGATAAAAATGGTTTGAACACGGATGGTGACAATGGAGAGGGGCAAGAGTAAATGAATCAAAATGCAGTTTGGAGGAAGAGCACGGTGGATTTCATGTGGAGTCTGATGGAATAAAGAGCCTAGCATGACGCCTGAGGTTTCTGGGTTTGAGTCATTGGTTGGATAGTGATGTCATTTACTGTGTTAGTGAAAAGTAAAGAAGAAATAGGTTCAGTGAAGAAAATCAGTGAATTCTTGTATGTTAAGTTCGAGATGCCTTTTAGACATTGTAGAGATGTCTGGTAGGTAGTAAATGAGTCAGAATACAGAAAAAATGTTGACTTGAGATTTCTA
The DNA here is from genome assembly GCF_039906515.1 of Pseudorca crassidens. Classification (NCBI taxonomy): domain Eukaryota; kingdom Metazoa; phylum Chordata; class Mammalia; order Artiodactyla; family Delphinidae; genus Pseudorca; species Pseudorca crassidens. Next base: position 33,796,590 of record NC_090304.1, on the reverse strand, counting down.
AGTCATTAAAATATAACTTATATGACACCAACTATCTATGACACATATAGTGTTAGGAAAAATTGTGAAACGTTTTGAAAACAAATAGACCAAGATTACTGGGTGTAATCAATGGAAAACTATTTCTCATCTTTAGCACAGCCTTCTGGGTGATTTAACTTTATAGGAATTGGTCTTTCATTGTCTTTGAGCTGTTGTGCAACTATGTAAGTTGTAGATAACTGTTTGCAATGAAATGATTCTTGTCTGGAGATATGCAAATAAATTTTATCTGGTGAAGGGACAGTTGCGTCTCCCATCCACAAAGCCAGTTTTGCATATGTTTATAAATTTTGGTCCACCTCCAGCTACTCTCTTCAAATAACCCATCATTTTCTTCATGATTCCTATTCTTTGAAACAGTCTTGCTTATTTAATGGTTTAATTATGCATTCCCTGCCTTGTCTAACGGAAGGTGAGGTCCAGAAAGGCAGAGTCATTACCTATCTTTAGTTCATCACTACATCCCAAGCAGCTAGAAAATGCCTGCTATTAAAATAAAGGCTAATAAATCTTTTTTATATAAGTGAGTAATAACATTTTTGCTACCTCTTGGAAAACAATCTGCAAAGAAAAAGAAGAGAGCATAGTCTAGTTGTTATGCTCTGTTATGGACTCACAGTTTCTGTCGCCTGATAATATATGTAACTTTCTGCAAGTTAATGATGTACCTTAGTTTTCTCATTAGAGAAATGGTGATAATAACTGTACCTACCTCTTAAGATTGTTATAACAATTAAATGAGTTGCAGCTTGTTAAATACTTAGAAAAGTATATACCTTGTATTTAGTAGGTATTACACGTGTTTTTTGGACAAATAACAACAGACTAGATGACTCAAATTATAATTTAAAGATTCAAGATGTTTTCCCCATGTTTACTTCTTTCCTATTTACTGACAAGTTCTTTCAATAAAGAAGTATGCAATTGGATGAAAGCATTTAGTAAATTTTTTTCTATTTTAATTTTCTCTTTATCATATTCCCAGCTGCCATTTTCAAGGCTATTCTAAAGTGCAGTGTTTGGTGGGGTGATGAGGGTGGGAGAATGCATCCTTCAGCTGCAGATTATTTGGGTTGTAAATTATTCATAATGTTTATTGCTCAACCATCATTTATTAAGTAGCTGGTACCTGCATTTAATTTTTTCTGTAGATGGAGTCTTCCCTTCCCTTCCCTTCCATTTCAACTGGGAGAAGCCTTCTTTTTAGGATTTCATTTTAGCTTGTCATTCTCTGAAGGGTATTTTAAATCCTCTCTCTGCACATTGTATTTTCCCAAAGAATTTTGCACTGGAGTAATTTAGATTTTGCAGTATTGTGAACATGCTTGTCCAAATTCTTTATCATGACATTTCAAGTCTTGGGAAGCTGCGCTCAAAAACATAGCCATTTGAGAAGATGCAAACATCTTTAATGAATCCATAACTTCTTCCTCTTTTTCCCATAGTTATGTTGTCTCTTCTGGGTTAAAAAAAAAAAAAGAAAAGTTAGCCTATGGCAGGCGCTGCGCAAAAAAGCTAAATTCAAAACCTCAGCCTTACTTTAAAAACTCTTCAGATTTTGTTCTTTCTCTACCTTTCTAATCATCTCTGATTACTTTCCCCATGCACCTGGTGTTTTAGTCTTATTGACTTATAAGCTATCCTCCGCAACCCTGATTCCTCTTCTTGTCTCTAGCTCTTTGCTCAAGCTGTTCTCTTCTGTCTAGAATATTCTTTGCCACTATGTAAACCTAATAAAAAACTTTTTTTGAAGCCCACTCAGATTTCACACTCTCCAAGATGCCTCCCAGATACACCCAGGGTTTTTATATGCCTTTCTTTCTCCTCCAGTATGTTTGTAACTCCATCAGAGCACTTATTACGATCTGCCTGGAATCAAATTTTCTCCATTTATTTCTCTGTGATTATTCATTTAATTGTAAGCTCCTGAAGCTCAATTTAATTTTTGTCATTATGGACTACAGGAACCTGTAGAATGTGTTGCCAGGGTGAGTTTTAACTGCATGCGTGCTAAAAGAATCATTCTGCGCTGCCCATGGAATCTAAAGTTGAGGCTGCATTCAGATTTTGCTTATATCCCTAACATGGGCAAACCAACCTCTAGTGTTCCTTCATCTGTAAAATAAGAATGAAATCAGCTTCTTTATAGAACTGTTGTGGAGATTAAATAAGATAATATTGTGAAAATGGTATGTAAACCATAAAGAGCAATATAAGTACCGATTCTGTGATCTCTTCTTTCTTTTCAGGCATTTCTCTCTGTCCTGTGCTTTCTGAGTAGCATTTCACATGCCAAACTTTTTCCTCCCTTCATACACCCCCATTGAGCAACTTTGCCTGGTCTGTTTCTTAATTTAGTAATGCATATCTTCATTTCTAACTTATATATATTTAACATTTAGAAATTCAATGATACTACTGCTCATACTTGCTTCTTTTAATCAATGTAACACCAGTGTAATGCTAAGGGGAGTTGTGTAATGGTTACACACGATAGTGATCAGAACAGTGGAGAGATGCTTACAGGGCAACGGGTATATGCTGGTGATAGCTACAGAAAGCTGAGTTTTTCTAGTCCAGGTCTTGAAGACATAGTTGTGATTTTAAGAAGAGAAAGATATTAAGCATACATAAATACTGTTGCGATTAGAATCTATAAAGATTACTGCATTTTTCATTTTACTATTTTTAGCACTGCTCCAAAAAAAAATAGGCAGAGGAAGAAAAATAAGAGAAAAATAATAAAATGTAGATTAGTTTCTTCCTTGCTTATTATATAATTTACCAAAAAACCAAAACAGATCACACAAGCAGATATATATGTAATATATAGCTGGGCAATGATGAGGAGATAAGAAATAAATTGTTAAAAAGGATGATGGTTAAGAGTAGATTGTAGTTCTCCAGGCTAGGCTTGTTTCCTTTCAAGTTCTCTTAGCTTTCGCTGAGACCAAAGGCTCTTTTGAATATCACAGAGTACTTGTGGTGCTTCACAGATCATAGCTCTATCTGGTTCCCATTACCCCATTTTCATGGAAACCTGAAATCTCATACTGCTCTTGTCTGAACTGTTTTCCAGGGAAGCTTGTCATTATCCTCAGTTGTTGGATATCAACTGCCAGGCTCTTGTTTAATACTGCCTCCAAGCCCCACCTCTTTCTTCCTCCTTGTTCTTCTAGGTGCCAGCTCTCTTTTACTTTTTCTCTGTCTCAGATTGTTCAAATAATCATCCTACTTAATACCTAAATGTTATAATATTTTTACATACAATGTCATATTACCCAAACACCTCCTTGTAATCATTGCCTAAATCTCAACTGTGCATCTGCAAATATCCAGGAAGAATATGAGACTTCATAATTCAGCAGAATCTCTGATTCAGTTGGTTTCACCTGCTGTAGAAGAAATGCACTGGGGTTTAGGATCTACATTCTTAGCAGATTTTGCAAATTAAATAAATTCTTCTTTTTAAGTTTCCCCAACCATACTTCAATTGTAATATCCTGGTTCTTGTGTGAGTTATGAATATTCAATATATTGCCTTAATATACAGGCTGTTAGCAAAGTGAAATTAAGATTACTTTACTGAGGCAATGAGATAGCAATAAAGGAGTCCCAGATGTTTACTTTAGTGCCGACAAAGTGCTGTTGAAGCAGTGGCCTCTAGCAATATTTATATATTTTTGTAAAGCAACATTCACTGAACCTTCTAAGAAGTTGCTAAGTTGAAGATCTGCAGCAAATTTTGGCATCAAACTTTTTATTTCTGCACATATATTCTTCCCACTGACTCCAAGATGTCACTGAGAAAAAAGGGGATAAACAACTTTTTATTTTTTCCTTTTAGAATTGTTAATAATTGGATCAAAAATCAGATATTGAGGCAATTACCAAGTATTTGGCATTCTAAGGTGTATGTCTTTAGAGACCGATTATCAAGAGGTAAATTGATGAAAGCAAAATCTAACTACATTTATGAAATCTATACTACGGAGCAGAGCAGAGAGAACTAAAACTGTCACTGACAGTTTTATCAAGTGATAGTGTTGCTTCAGAGGTCTTGTAGAGAATGAATCAAGACAAAATACTTCTGGAGAAAAAATAAGTTCTACCAAATTAAAAGAAAAAAAATTGTATTGTCAGGCAATATTAAACTATCTTGGTCTATATTGTCTGAAAGCATATTATCTTGATCTCTATTATATTACTCAGCATATTGCTCCCACAATAAATAAGGTGTCAGCCGTAATTATAAGAAATTCTCAGTGGGATGAATTCTTTTGTGAAATCCTTCAGGGCTCTTTAATACCACGAAAAAAGTTGGACTTTTGTCCTGTAAATCTCTTAAGAGATGTTGGGATGTCTTAGAGATACTGCAGAATTAATCCAGAGACGAAAATTGTTGGGAAAGGCAGTCCTTGTGCCTGTAGTCTTTTCACCCCGACTCAGACACATGAAAATGGTTACTGGGCTTGGAGCACTATCCTACCTAGAGATAAAGATCCTCCACATCCTGTGCCAAGCTTACCACCTAGTCTTTTCTTGAAGCATGTGAGTCATAGGGCACAATCCCACTGCAGGGCGGGAATGGGGCGGAGACAGAACCTTTTGGCCACTGGAGAACACCACCAGCTATTGAAGCTGACCTTGTTTTGTCTCTTCTCCATGTAAGTAAATCATTATTCCATCCAGTGCTTGACTGTATTGTTTTCTTCTTGGCCACTCCGATAGCAAGATGCAGTGGGTAGAAGCATTTGGACTTCTATCCCTGGTGGCTGGCATTGTGATGATCTTTCCTCTCCTCCATGTAGTTGGAGTCCTCCCCTGGGATTGGCAACCCGTGCATGGTAATCTGCCCCTACAAAAACCGTCATGACTTTTCAAGCACATATGTCCTATGAAGGAGAGAGAACTGGACTCTGTTTACCTATTTTCATAAACGATACCTGTTGTTGAGATAAGAATGACATCTGCTGAAAATGAAATAATAAAAAGAGAAAAACGTGGTATTTTTTCTTTTAATAAAATCTCATACAAATCTTCTTTCATTACCCCAAATTTTGCTCTTATCCTTATGTCAAAGGACGGACTTGATAGACAATGAAAATGAAACATGAAAATGTTTTCTTATTCTACAGTCATGAGTAACTGATAAAGTATCTTCTCTGAGAGAAGCAGTTATTCAAAGTTATTGCTTTAATACCAACAAACTGTGTATCATGCATCTCATTTTGGCCTAAAATGTTTCTTTATGCAAAGAAATCATTATATAACTGCATCTCCTTTTTTTTTAACACTGTGGTTTTTATACAGCTAAGTTTACCATTTACTAGATTAGTCAATGACAAATACTCAGTGTTTATGCTTTTTTGACTTTCTCTGGCATTTGAAATATAAACTCTGTTTCTCTATCTCAACTTCATTAATTCAGACTCTTATTATCTTCTGTCTGAAATATTTTTCCTCAGTAAATTTTGGAAACATTATCAAGAGTTAAACCCTGACGTCAGTTTTTTTTTTTTTTTTTTTTGTCACTTACTACAGAGGTTACTAACCTTTATAAGAACCACTTTTACTCATACATAAAATTAGAGGATTTTGCTTCTCCTCTCCCTTTCCTGGTAGTAAGATGTTCCGTATTCCAAATTAGTCAGATTATTCTTTCTTTCATTAACTATAACTTATATATTTTAACTTTGAACCTTATTTACATAATATCTTATAAAATATGTTTGAAATCACTAGGTAATTTGAAATACTGTAATTGTAGAAAACGTGAATACTTTGTGCTTATGATTCATGCTAAAATATAACAAAATTAATAATGATTTTGAGACAGTTGGATTGTATAACAAAATAGTATATTTACATCAACTAAAAAATTAATAATATAATTTTAAAATTCAAAATACATGTGAGTATATATTCACACACAAACACAGTCAAGCTTTGAGATCTTGTGCTAGTTTTTTAAATTCTCTGTGCCTCAGTCTTACTCTTTATAAAATGTGTTATTAGTAGAACCTACCACATACTTCTCTCTTGTGAGTTAAATGAAGGAATGCAAGTAAAATGCTTTAAAGAGTGAATAACATATAGTGAGGAAACATTTATTATTATCATGTGGGTTTTTCTCTCCTGATTCTCAGTGTGGCGTACAATATGCCTCAATGATAAACATATCTACAAGGAAAAGCAGAACTTTAGAGAGTGGCTAAATGTCATCTTATTGAAACGAGCATTCAGGGACTGTTCTGTAGAAGAATTTTAAGTATGATACCATTTCTCCAAACTTATTACAGCTAGCTTACTTTGCATTATTTATTACTACTACTATTATTATTATTGTCAAACCAGAGAAATATATCTATTTTGAGGTTTACTCTTTCAGCTATTAAACCAAGAGAAGATTATCTAACATATTAATATTACATTGGAAGTTCTTGTTATTTGCTTACATTTATATTTTAAACTTAATTTTTTATAAAATTTTAAGAGGTATAAATTTAAAGAATTTAAATTTGCAGATATTTAAAAGACTTCATGCTTATGGCACTTTAAATCAACACTGAATATCTCTGATATACTTTTTTATTGTTATTAAATGAAATCCATAGTTGAGTTTGAGAAACACTGGCATTGACGGCAAATATAAGGAAAGGGAAATGAGGCATCATCAAGAAGTGTAGGAATGGAGGATGACTGCAAAGTACTTTGGGGAGCGTCTGTTGTGGGCATGGAGATTCACCACCTAGATCCTCCTTCAAGAGAATTCTTGTTGCCTCTGCTTCTGGGAGTGCTGTCAGTGGACAGCATTCAGCTCGCAGCCTCTCCAGGGATTGCTGCCTTGTCCAAGCTCATGACCTTTCATGCATGGCTAACATCCAATGACTGATCGAGATGGAAGTATATTAACCTGGCTGTTTCTGCCACCCATGGGACAACGTTGATGGGGCCATTGCGGCTCCAGATTCCCTGTGGAGTCCACTGAAATAGTCAAGCCTGTATCTCAACTGTACCCTCTACCTGGTGCTGCTTCCTTCTACTCCCTTCCATATATATTGATCCCAAAGACAATCCCTAATAAATATAGTGAACCCTAAACTCCATTTAAGGTTTGCTTCCTAAAGTAGCCATACTGCAATAGCATCCATTTCAAATTTTTCATTTTATGAATGAAGTTTTTCTCTATCATATATTGGGAATTGAACTGCGATTGATTTTCATTTTACTTTCTCCCATTCAATCTGTTCACCTTTTTAGAAGTGGTACCAATGAGACACTAGAAAGTCTATGAAAGAAAGGAATCCAGTGATTAATTCTTAAACTGAATAAATTCTCTCTGGACATATAATAATTGATTAAAACCATTCCTCAATGAGTAGAGTCTGAGTGAGATGTTCAGGAGCTCAAGGTATCCAAAATAAAGAAAAACTATATTAAAAAGAACAAAACTTATCACCCCCAAAGTTGCCAAGATGTGATATGAAGTATAAATACACCACAAAGTCTTGCTATAGCACAAGAAATACTTGTGAAGTAGATCATTAATGAAGTTCTTTCTCTTAAGATCTTTTTTTGTACGTGTTTACACAAAGAAAGAGAGGGAGAGAGATCTTGCAGAAATTTTTCTCTTTAAAACTCTCAAACCAGTTATCCATGGGGCACTCCACTAACGTGTTCTCTTTTTTTCTTATTTGCTCTCTTAGTAATTGACCTGTGTTTAGTTGCTTTTGGAAGATGTACTCAGGCAGCTCCAGATTGGTGAGGAGGATTTGTTGCTGGGCAGCCTTACCTATAATGATGGTTGGTGGCTGGGCCTTTGACCTGTCTTGGGGAGGACCCGAGGCAAAGCTACTTCTAACTTTTGTGTCTTTAAGCCAAAGAAAACATAGATTATGGGAACAAACTTTTAAGTTACTTAAAGAGCACTATAAAAAAGTAAGAAAACTGCAGAGAATATCTGTGTTTTATTCTTAGGCTTTAGGTAATTTAATTAAAAAAAAAGACTTGGTTGACAAATTTTAAGCATCAGATCAGTGTTTTATTAAGATTTAAAACACAGTGGTTATTTATTTCACATAAATAGCATTATAGTTACTGTTGTTTTCTTTATAGCAAGCTATAACCATTAGATAAGTATTGATCATTTTTAAGCCACGGGAAGATGATGAAAGCTTGCCATTAAGTTTTGGAGTCATGAAGATAGTAGCTTATATTCTTGGTTAGCAGTTAAATCTCTGCCTTATGTCCTTTAAATCGAAGGTGTTTTCTCTAGGGAATACGAAGGCATTTTCAACCCCTATTTTGTCATCTCACTGAACATGGGGGCAGAAATAGATCAGAAACATGACACATTTTGTTAACTGTGGTCTGCACTCAAGGGCAATTAGCATGCTGTTTAGTAATTCTGTTCATTAGCTTGTGTCTTCCTGAAACCTGAGGAGGTAATGAAAGGCAGACATGTACAAAATAGAAAAATAACCAGAAACTGTTGTCAAACATTATGCTTCAATTTCTTTTTTCTTTTTGCAGAGCCATTTGGAACAGATAATTTAAAAAATCTTAAGGTACATGTTTTGTTGGGCTTTCATATATTTTCATCCTCAGTTAATCACTTTTGTTCTTAGGTATTTATGATTGCAGATGAATGACAAATGCTTTGCCCATTGTGGAATGGTTATGTTACGACTTTAGAATGAATAATTGCCATGAAGAAATGACGAACTAGTTTGGAAAATAACCTAAGAATATGCCTGAATATGAGTTTTCTATTTGGTAAAACAGGTCTAATTAGTGAATGTGTGTATGCAATCAAGGCCAGTTGGAAGGATATGGTATTGGCTACCCATTTGAGACCAATCTTTCTTTTAAATGTTATGTTCCTACAAAACCCTCTGAAGAAGAGCAACGATAAACATGGGGAACAAAAGTTCTACTTTGGCAGGCTGAGGTCTCCTGGGTAATAAGAATTGCAAGTACTACAGATTAACTTTAAATGTAATAAGTTAGATTATATCTGAGACATAGTCCTGAAATTTAATGGGTTGCTAAAAGAAAATACTCTGCAATTTTCTTAGCTCTTTAAGTGCATTAACAATTACTGCCTTGGAGAGAAGTTGTTTATGTTGTTTATTTGTAGCCAAGACTTTATGTTGTTTATTTGTAGCCAAGACTTTTATACTAGAAGTGGCCAAGCATTTATAGGCTTGGCTTCCCATGTACAAGTGAAGCTTTATTTCTTTCAAATTATATCACCAAAAGTCTGTTACATGTTTACAATTCAAACACAGCATTTACACCTATATTTGAACTACTGTATTATAAAAGTTGCATTGTTGTGGTTATAATTTAAAACCTAGTGATAAAAAAGGGAAAACTCTGTCAAAGGCTAGCATTGGCTTGAAGGGTTCAGATCTTGCACATAGAGGATTTTCCTAGGGACCCCTGCTGATGCACATGAGAAGGATAACAACAATAAAAGCAAGATTGCAGAACATAGTGTTCTCACACCAACTTCTCTGTTTTCTAATATATTACCTTATTTCACTCATTGAGTTTACTCATTTGCTCTGCAATTCTTAGGAGAAAGGAGAACCCATGATATAAATAGTACCCTAGAAAAAACAATTATCAACAGCAGGGGTCTCAAGCCTCTGAGAGTGTGGTAAACCTTTGGTCAAAATATATCTTTACCTTTTCATATTAGAAAATACAAAACATTCACTCACATTTAAGCAGTTGTTATTTACTCTCATTAATTAATGCTTGCTTACATGAATATATATATATGATTTTTTTTTCACAATAATCCATGTAGGAGGATAATTCTTATGATAAATCACTAAATGTAATTTTAATCAGTGGAATTTCTACATTCACAGTGGTTTTCGCATTGTCTCTCCAGGCTCTTTGAACAGCAGATGGGGCCAAGGTAGCTAGTTACTTACTGCTGTTTGTAATAACTGATTCCTAAGTAACTCTGAAGGAGTTTTCCCCAAGTTATTTCTGAACAGCTTGAACTACACCCTAGTAGGTTGAACTAGTAGTTCTTGGGCACTAATGTACCTCAGTAGACTGGTGTGATACACATGCGCTAGGGATGCGCCATACATTGAGCTCTTCAGTCTTTGGATTGAGCAAGCAGGACCTGGGGCAGCCAGGGCTCTTATGGCTTGGTGCTGGTTGCGTTCCCAAGGAAAAAGATTCTAAAATGGAAATTGAAGATCAGTTCTTTATTAGGGAGTGATCTTGGCGGCAATATCTATGCATGGGGTGGAAAGGAAACAGGATTGAGAAGATGGAGAATTCCAGTAAAGTCCTCAGCTGACCTTAAAGGTAGGTTTAGAGCTAGAAAATCTTTCATATTTGTCCAAAATTGGATGGAGGGGGCTGGACCTTTATACACTTGAAACACTGAATATGCAAATGGCAATAGCTACACCATACATAACGATAGAATAATGACCAACAATCTGCAACAGTCAGCCCAAGAAGCCAACCCACTATTTGTACCAACTAGTCCAGGGAGTCAAATAACCTCTGTAGCAACCTCTATAGAAAGGGGTCTCTGTAACAGTTAACAAGAAGTTGATTCTTGTCGGACAGAAAAATGGAACACATTAATAATATTCATTGTTTGTTATGATGTAAATTTTTCCCTAGACTGAATGTTGAAAAGCTAGAAGCTAAATAAAGATGAAAAGAACTATCCCTATGCTAAATATTTTATCTTTGATCATTGATTCACTTTTTTTTCTTGCTATTTTCTGAATAGTCTCCTCCCAACACACATTCTAGATTAGTTCTCTTCCCATTCTGCACCCACTTTTCTCTTGGGTGATTTGCATAGTTATGTTTGGGATTGAGGACAAACGTGGTATACAGATGTGTGGGAATACTATATATGTATTTTATGTCACATTTGATCTGATTTTAAGCAGGTTTTAGAATTCCTTCATTAGGAAAATAATTTATTGGGAGAACATTCATATTGTGATACTAGTTCAAAAAATTGTCATCTGACTGTCAGGAGGAGGAGAAGTATGAATTTTTTCCCATGATTTCCCCTTTTCGTTGAGCCTGGAAGTATGAAACAAGAATATTGAATACTTGAATACAATTCTAAAAAACATGTGGTTTCTTCATTTAATTTTTACAATTCAAAACAAAATTGCCAGAGGTAAAGCTCTGACTTACAGTCTATCACTTTAACCTATTCTTTGTGAAGTATTCCCGACTCACACGTTATTATTTTACATGCGGCTCCCCTGTTAATGTAATGGAAATTATTTGAATAGAATACCTTTTGGGAAATTTATGCATCCTAAAAGCTTTATCCTCTTATTGTCCTGAATAAAGAAAATTTATACTGGAGAAAAGGAATTAATGGGGAGGTGTATAGGCAGTGATTAAAATAGGAATTGGAATGCCAGACCTTCTGGATTCATATCTTTGCTCAACCAATTTTAGCTGTGTGACTCTGGGCAGGTTATTCAATCAATCTCTGTTTCTTCATCTGTAAAATGGAGATAACAAGCATTTTAGAGTTTTCAAGTAATAAGTAAATTAATATGGATTAAGTCCTAAGAAAATTGCCTGGCTTGGAATAAGGACCAAGGACCACCACACTACACAGCTCCAGGGGCGCTATTCACAATGATTTCTATGTGATTGGTGCCCTCTGGAACACAACATAATATGGGTAACGTGCCCTTTGCAGTTGTGTTCCACACAAGTGTTGGTAAGCTTGAGGAAAGTATAGCTTTTATATTATTGTGATTCATGCCAGGAGGACTAGATGTCGTGGTTCACTGGGAACAATACTGGTTTCTGTCTGTCATCCTTGCGTTATTGGTGCCACTTTTCTATCCTGGAAGTGTTCTCATTTGAACAATAAATTGTATGGTCACTGTATTCATGGCTGTTTAGGTAAATCTTGTTAGTATATCTTTTGAGCTTTCATGATCTATTCAAATCTCAAAGTCTATTCCAGCAGACTCAGATAATCTACTTGGCTGAAAAGATCAATTTCTTTTTTGAAAAGAAGGTCTTCACTTTAGTTCTGAAGAAGCACAAAGACTTCCTTTCATTGTTGTTTCGTGTTAGTTTTTCCAATGATTTATATTCTTATTTTATTCACCTCTGTAAAATAGTATTTTTAGCATGGTTTCTTAATGTTATTGCCTGCAGTTTATTTATTTGACTGAGGTTTTAGCTTTCCTGTGTTACCTAGTCATCTGTGGAATCAGATCTGCTTCTGTTTTCCAGACAATCCAAGAACAATCTTTGATTTCCATGTCATAGTCTATATAGAAAATTATATTTGCATTTAAACTTAGGCCAAAAGAAGGTTTGGGTGAGTCTACATGGAGTCTGTTAAAATAAGCCACCACATTTTATTTAGATTCTAAAATTATAAGGAAAAGAACTTTTTCCATTTTTGAAAATGAGCTTGCTTCTGTGGCTTCTTTTATAAATCAGATATTATGCTCAAAATGGTTATTTATAATCCTTAATTTTTGATAGTTGCCATCTGTGATGAACGTGGTATGAGTAGGTGGTAAGAAATGGCAGAAGAATATTTATCACTTTGTTATTTATTGGCTGGAACATCTTTCTTGCCACTAACAAAAATTCAGATAATTTAAATTCTTTAAATTGTATTTCCAAGGGTGCAATTATTTTTTTTAAACTGAAAGGCCTCTTTTCTTTAAATGACAAATATTATATTGAAATTTCTTTTTTTTTTTTTTTTATTTGCGGTACACGGGCCTCTCACTGTTGTGGTCTCTCCCGTTGCGGAGCACAGGCTCTGGACGCGCAGGCTCAGCAGCCATGGCTCACGGGCCCAGCTGCTCCGCGGCATGTGGGATCTTCCCGGACCGGGGGCACGAACCCGTGTCCCCTGCATCGGCAGGCGGACTCTCAACCACTGCGCCACCAGGGAAGCCCTCACATTTCTTTTGATAAACGAATTTTGATTCAACTTAGAATTTTTGATATAAAAATTATTCAAAAGTGTTGAATAAAATTTCCTTAAAATTCACTGATGCTGCTCAACTAGTTCAGTGTTTTGTTTTGTTGTAATTTAATTTTTTACGTTTATTTAGCCCAGTCTTCTTCCCAATACTTCCCACTAGGCCCTCCTTACCTACCACTCAATATATGTTTAACATTTTAAAGTAACACTTTCTATATTTTCTTCTGTCAGCACAACATCATCTCTACTTGCTTGCCTTAACCAAAACCATCTTCTAAGATGGTAACTTCCCATATATCTCTTTTACATAGAAGCTCTTTACTGGTTTCTCTGGCTTTATTGAGAATTTTATGATTCATTTTATCTATTCTTTTAGCATATCAATTATACTTCTTTTCAGAAGTTTTTTTTTTTTTTTTGCATTGTTGTGCTGGAGTTTACAATATTCATTTTAAATTACTCTAAGTCCATTTTCCAATAGTATTGTACCACTTCATGTGTAGTGAAGGTACCTTATAACAGTGTCCCCAGTTCCTTTCTCTGGTCCCTTATGATATTACTGTCATTCATTTCTTTTATTCATATAATATAATGACCTAATGCAGGGGTCGCCAACATTTTTGGCACCAGGGACCGGTTTCATGGAAGACAGTTTTTCCACGGACGGTGGGCGGATGGTACAGGTGAAAATGCAAGCGATGGGGATCGATGGAGAGCGGCAGATGAAGCTTCACTTGCTTGCCCACTGCTCACCTCCTGCTGTGAGGCCCAATTCCTAACAGGCTGTGGATTGGGCCCGGGGGTTGGAGACCCCGGACCTAATGCATTGCTACTCTTATTGCTTTAAAAAATGGTTCTATTTTCAATCAATTAAGGGTAAGAAAAATGAAATATTTTTTACCTCATTTATTCATTTCTCAGCACTCTTTCTTCATGTAGATCTAATTTTTTGACTTACGTCAGAACTGCTTTTAAAATTTCTTTTGGGGTAGATCTGCTGGCAATGAATTCCCTCAGTTTTTGTTTTTCTGAGAAAGTATTTCTCTTTCACTTTTGAAGGATCATTTCACTGAGTGGAATTCTAGATGGACTTTCTTTCCCTCATTCAGTCCCTTATGTATGTCATTCTCTCTTTTTAATTTCATGATTTCTTAGAAGAAGTCAACTGTAATTTTTATAATTATGCTTTTTAGGTGCTATTTCTCCCTTCTCTGGCTTCTTTCAACATTTTCACGTTGTCTTTGGATTTCATAAGTTTGAAGATGATATATGTGTATGTGTGTGGAGAGGACAGTAATGGTGGTGTAATTTTTTCCCTTGGCTTTCTTTGAGCTTCCTGTGCCTGTGGGTTGGTTTTCATAATTATTTTGGAAAATTCTTAGCTGTTAATACTTGACATACAGATATTTTTTGCTCCACACTCTCTTTTTTCTTCTCCTGGTATCCTAATTAATTGTATGTTATACTATTTGAAATTGTCCCACAGTTCTTGGATGTTCTGTTCTAGTTTTTTTTTATTCTTTTTCTCTTTGTATTTCCATTGAGAAGTTTGTACTGACTGAACTATTTTCAAGCTCAGTAATTCTTTCCTCAGCGATATCTAGTCTACTAAAGCGCTCATCAAAGGCATTCTTAATTTCTGTTACAATGTTTTTAATTGCTAGATTTTATCTTTGTTACTTTCTTAGAGTTTCCACATATCTGCTTACATAACTCATCTATTCTTTTATATTATCTACTTTTCCATTAGAGCTCTTAACATATTAATCATAGTTAAATGCTTGTCAGATAATTCGAACATCTGTTTCATATCTGATACTAGTTCTGATGCTTTCTTTGTCTCTTCAGATTGTTTTTTCTTGCGTTTTCACATGCCTGGTAATTTTTTGTTGAAGTGCAGACATATTGCATTGAGTATCAGTAATTGAGTATATAGGTCTTCAGTGTGAGGATTTATGTTAATTAAGCTGGGAATTGAACTATGCTTAATATTTAACATAGCTATAGGTCACTTAGGTTTCAGAGTTTTCAGGTGTCCTTGTTTTTGTCTTCTATATTGACTTTGAGCTTCCCTAAGTACTCCTCCTCAAAGAAACTTTGTGTCTTATAGCTCTTGTAGCTGTAATCCACTGTTATTACGTAAGCCTTGTTGGTGTGGTACAGAGTAGGCTTTTGTCATGCAGAAGGTTCTGGGTGTATATCATAAATATCAATAAGTGCTCTTCATCTTTCCCAACCAGAGTCATGAAAGGCTTTCTTATATCTTTGCTTAGAGAACCCAGTGGACTGAGTGTAGAGTCCACAAAGTATGGGATTACCCCTAAAATTATGGCCCCTCGGAGTTTCTCACTCTCATTCTGGTCTGCACTTAGCCGCCATCAACCAGTCTAAATTAACATTTGAGTATTCATATCAGTTTATTGCCCCAGGGACGTGTGTTAAAATAATTAGAACATGACTCTGATTCTCTGCATGTTTGTCTCTCCAGATATCAGGCTTGTTCTTTGTCTTGCAACCTCAGTTCTCTTATAGATTCAGGAAAATCTATTTATTTTCATTTTGTTCTGTTTTTTCTGTTGTAAGCATGGGGATGACAACTTACAAGTTCTTTACATGGAGGAACTTAAACTAGAGGCTGAGGCTATTACTTATCACTTTCTTGAAACAAACAAATTTTAAAAACCTCTCTTCATTAGCCCTCTTGACCTTTCCCCATACTTCCGTGTTATTGCCTCTTTTTGTATAATTTTTTATATAAGCCTCTGTGTTATTGTCACAGAAGACCTTGGAAGATTTTGGCAGTTGAATCATAGATTATTTCTGTACCTCAAATTCTGTCACTGTCAGGGTGATTTTATTGTCCATGTGGTTGGATGTTAACTATAAGATAAATGTCTTGGATCAATGTCATTGAAGGCAACAATCTTTGACCCAATTTTTCTTATCTTAAATATACAGCTCTCTTTGCCACACACTACAACTCTCTAGTTATTGTGCTGTAGCAAATGTTAATATTTACACAGAAGCCAATTAAGTAAAATTGTAATTGGAAATCAACTGAGAATGAAAGCAGTAAATCCACCATCTTTCCGTGATATCTATAAGAACTTTTCAAAGTAGGGAGGCTTTGTGAGACTTTTAATAAATGTTGTTAATGAGCAAGGATGAAGGAAACTGAAATATGGGCCAATAAACATAAATATAGACGTTGTGTATAAGGTCCAAATGATTTCATTAGCTTCATCAACTGCCTTACATAGAAAGTGTTTACTTCTGGGATGGATGTCTATTTATGGATAATGTTCATGAGTTAACATATTGATAAATATGTTACGTTTTATCAGTGACCCGTTTGGGGCCGTACCATCCTCTCAGGGAAGAGCGTGCCTTTTCCCGCTCGACTGTGCACGCGGCCTGCATCCGCCTGAGCTTGCTGCCTTTAAAAACAGCCGCCCAGGGAAGAGGACGGAGCCTCCGCGGTGGCCCCTGACGGGGCTTCAGCCCTGGGCTCAGCATCTGGCAGAGAGCGAACAGGCTGTCCCCGCCCTCGGTGGGGGTCGCGGTTAGGCTGGAGTGGCACCGGGTCGAGCAGCCCAGGCGGCCGCTAGTGCAGTAGTTCCTTCCCTTTCAGGGTCTTAGTTAATTCTGCTTTATTTTACTTCCACTTGAATATCGATTTTACTATGAACAAAATTTCTACTAGGCTCCTTCAAATCTTATTTGTTTGATTATATCATTCATGTATTCAGTCTTCATATTTTAGAAGACTTAAACAAAGGTCTATGAATGATTTTTCTTCAATTTTACATTCTTATAGCTTTACTCTGGAAGTAATAGAAAGAATAAATTGTTTTAATGGATATTCATGAATGAAAAAAGAAAAAAAATCCTTATTCTGCATAAAAACTAAAAGTGTTTTAAAAGCTAAACTAAACACAAAATTTGGCTCATATTTACATTGTTAAATTATTTCCCTGACAAAGGTTATATATTAAACTGAAAGGTTATGTGGTGTTTATCCTGGAGATAACTTGTGTTTCTCTTTCCAGTGTAAAATCATTCTTAAGTTTATTTTCTTTAATTATATGAGAATGCATCTAATGTGTATTTCTGCTTAAATTAAAAAAAAAATTGCTATTCTGGATACACAGATAGGACAAGTTGTACTTTTAATATTAACTATACATCCTCTAATATCTATACACAAATTTATTTAAAGTGTATAGTTATGCTCTTTTGCAATTTCATGAGAATATTTAATATTGTATAACCTTTGGGCTAATGTTTTAAATGTTAGAGAAAAAGGTAATCTAGAATACTTAGTTCTTTTTTAGGAAATGTTGCCTTTCTCAAACTAAAACAACAAAAATAAAGCCTTTAAAAGTTATTGGATCCAAATAATATACGTAGAAAGACCAAGGTGTAACTTGGTCTCCACTCTCCCACTTTCGTATGGGCTAGACTTAGTGACTCACTTCCAAGCAATAGAATACGATAAAGAAAAATACTAACATTGTAGTGGACAAACCTAGTAAGCAATACTTTAACCAAGTGATCGTGGTCAACATCATTAGTAATATCAAGTAACCCCTGATATGACGTTATAAGAAGGGCACTTCTCATGTTCTTTCCAAAACCTTATAACCCTGGTGTAATCATGAGAAAAACATCAGACAATTCTAATTTAAAGGACATTCTACAAACATCCTTGACCAGTCTTCCTCAAAATAGTCAAGGTCACAAGAAACAAGAAAAAACAATGATACGGACAAATGCTAGGGCCACTAAGGAGGCATGATGACTAAATATACTGTGTTATCCTAGATTGGGTCTAATACAAGAAAGGGTGTTGACAGGAAAACTGGTCAAATCCAAATAAAGTTTGCAGTTAATTTATAATAATGTACCAATGTTGGTTTCTTAGTTTTTACCTATAAAATGTATATAATGTAAGATGTTAACAATAGGAGGAGCTGAAACAAGATGAGGGGTGTATGTGAACTAACTGTAAGATCTTTGCAGTGTTTGTGTAAATCTAAACATAGCCCCAAATTTAAAAATATACTTTAAAAAACAAAAAACTTAATGGAGTAAACTCAGTAATGGCTGCCATGAAATTCCTTATGCATGTAAAAGTATTTCATTGATTTCAGGAAATATTTTGGATGTAAGTTAAGCCTTATATATATAAAGCCTTATATATATATATAAAGCCTTATATATGTGTGTGTGTATATATATATATAATTATATATATAATTATATATATATAATTATATATAAATGAAATAAAATATTTCATTGATCTCAGGAAAGATTTTGTATGTAAGTTAATTCTTTAGTTCAAGTCAAGAAGCCTTGAATTCCTATTATCTAATTATATCACATTAAATATGCCCTCCTTAGACTAAAATCTAAGTTTCAACATGAAGCCTAGTTGTCAACTTAAACTGACTCCTTATTTATTCAGCTTATACAATGATTATTCTCCTGAAATGTTACATTTCTACATTAAAAATAACTTTAAAGGCCATCTAGTCTGAATATTCAATATTTGTTTTACCCATGTCCATTTCTCCAAAAGGCTGTCTAATTTGTATAATCCTCTGTAGAGATGAAGTTTCCATTCATATAATATAGCACATTAACTGATTGGATAACTGTAATTATTAGACCACACTTTTTAAAAAAAAATTTATTCATTTTTGGCTGCATTGTGTCTTTGTTACTGCATTTGGGCTTTCTCTAGTTGCAGCGAGTGGGGGCTTCTCTTGTGTAGTGTGGGCTCTAGGGCGCACGGGCTTCAGTAGTTGTGGCATGTGGGTTTCAGTAGTTGTGGCATGTGGGCTCAGTAGTTGGGGCTCCTGGGCTCAGTAGTTGGGGCTCGTGGAATCTAGAGCGCAGACTCAGTAGTTGTGGCGCACAGGCTTAGTTGCTCCGTGGCATGTGGGATTTTCCTGGACCAGGGCTTGAACCCATGTCCCCTGCATTGGCAGGCAGATTCTTAACCATTGCGCCACAAGGGAAGTCCCCTAGACCACTCTTTATATTCAACAAAACTGATTTTCCTATAGCTCCCACCAAATGGTTCTGCCTTCTGGGTTCACACAAAACAAGTCTCATTTCCTTTCTACTGAGCATGTCTTCCAGTTTTTGAAGACAGCAGTCATGTCCCCTCACAAGTCTATTCTGTGGACAGAACACATAAAATGATTGTTAAGACTATTTCTAAGTTTAAAAAAACTATGAGGTTCATTGATCTCAATTTTATTCTGCCAAAATATAACCTTTGATTCTTTCCCCTATCAAATTTATTCCTCCTATGTTGTCCTAGTCTCAGTAAATGACATTACTCTCTGATTAAGCCAAATTCTAAGATTACTTTTTGATTGCTTTTTCCCCTTTCTTCTCTGTACTTAATCCATAGCCAAGTCCTTGAGAGTTAACCCACAAATATATCCTTTTTTCTGTCTTCACTGGTACAAACCTAGTCCGAGTCACCGCCATCTCTCACTAGGTCTAACTGTTCTCCCTGCTTCCATTTTGTCCCTTTTACAACATACTTTAAAAAAACACGGAACAGATAATGTCTTTCTTCTGATTAAAAATACCACTTCTTAGAATAAAAATATAAATTTTCATGTGAATCTGTAAGGCCATATATGTTTCTACTTCTTTTTTACCTCTCCAAAGTTCTTTTTTGTTGACTTTCTCTTTTATCACCTTGCTCCAGACACAGAGACATTTTTCCGTTCCTGAAATCTGCCAATTTAGGTTACTTGACTTAGGACATTTTAGGGGAGTTGTTGAGTGCTGTTTTTCCTTATCTTCACGTGCTTAACTTCTTGTCCTAATTGTTTCAGCATATATATCCTTAAGGAAGCCCCTGACCTCCCAATCTAAAGTAGCTCCCAATCATTATCACAGCACCTTGACTGGTTTGCCTCCTTTGTTAGAAAGTAAGTTCCATGAGAATGGGACTGAGTCTTCCATGTTACTATTGAATCTCTAGGACTTGGAAGAATATCTGGCACCTAGTAATATTCAATTATACTGAAAGAGAAAAACTGCCTAAAAGCAAAAGTATAAATAATGAGTAAACTGTTACTGGAAGTGATGGACTTGGCTGTTGTATATTTGAATGGAAGGTTGCATTAGATAACCTTGAAAACTTTAATAAGTTTAAGACTCTGTGAGTCTGTGATTTTGAAACTTTATCTTAGAAAGCTTTTTGGATGGCGATATACCCTAATGGTGCTTATGGGCTTGGAAGTAGACCATTCAGGCTTCTCACATTTACTAAGTTGTGATCTCAAGCTATTCACTTAACTTCTCTTTTCTCAGGAATCTGATTCATAACAAGGGAACAAGGATGATAGTGTCTATCTCTAATGGCTATTGAGTTGATTAAACAAGAAACAAAATATAATACAGATACAATGCCTAGCACAGTGATTTCCAGATAATGTGTGATGAATAGATGTAACTTTTAAAAATTATTAGTTTTTTTACTTTATACTGAACTGCATAAAAATCTCAACTTTGCATTGCTAAACTGTTTTCAATAATGACCTTAGGTTATCCATGATGGTTATGTGGCCCACATGGGTTTCCTAAAAAAAAAAAAAAAAAAAAATTAACATAATTCCAGGGCTATATCCTCATATCTGGTCTTGCCCTTTGTTTTTTCCCAGCTCTGATGAGTATTTATTCTGTGCACTGTATGATATACATCTATCATGGAATGTATCATAATATATATTGGGTCTCTTTCACTTTTATAGCATCCTCTAAAGACTCATCATGTTTCTGTATAATTATGAAGCTATGCAACCTTATTGAGATTATATTTATGTGGTTTAAATATAGATGGGAAAGTGTTTAAGGGACAACAGCCCCAAGGCAGCAGATGGCCAATGTTTTTTCCAGTATTTTCCTAAGTTGCAGAGACTGGCCCTAAGTATTCTTGAGGACAAGAATTTAAGGTAGACATAGGAATGTTATCAATATATTAACAGACAGTTCCTTTTAAGGAACACACTTTTTTCTAATGCTACCACAGTTTTCAAGATGTGCTAGTTTAGTCCTACGGAATAACTTACTTGATATCTTTGCCTGGATCACATATCAGAAATATTACTACTCAAAAAATAGTTTTTATGCACAGCAAGATTATAATGTATATGATTTTCTCAATATGCATTAGCTGTAAGGCACTTCTGTACTGGGCCTTAAAAATTGGTATTGCAGAGAAATTAAAGGAATATGAATAAAAATATGCAGTTGAAATATACTCTTAAATAGTAGAGCAATCTACCTTTATGAATATATAAAGTCAAATACTTTTTAAGATTAAATAAAACATATATATTTGATATGGCTGGAATATGTTATTAAACATTTGAATAAAGTTGACTGGTCTGGGGGAAGATTTTTCAGTCATCCTTCCTGTATGATTGTATAATTAAAGCCATTTAAATTTTCTGTTGAATTTTAAAGACCAAAGTATTTTTATATGGGTCATATATTTCCCCTTGTAAGAAAGGAAAAAAATAAAGATTTTGTTAAATGATGTTGAATATTAGCTTATTTAGGTGATGACAAAATATTTGAATGATAACAGTTAAAATACAAAAGTAAAAGAAAAAATAAAATTTACCTATTCAGATGCCTTGCATAATTGTAATAAGCCAATTAAAATACAAATGGAAGATATTTTAAAATACGAAATACTACTTCAAAGGTTCAAAGTAGTCCTTGCTCTTTCCCAAGAGTTCTACCTTTTATTATTTTTTAACTCAGGATCATATTCAGCCCTGAGAATGTCTATTAGTGTCAACAGAAAGGGATTCTTAGCATTAAGTCTTGTCTTCTAAATGGTAAAAGTTCATCCAGACTTGATTTAGTACTTTGGACAGAGCCAAAGGCCTACTGTACATAGTTTCAGGATGAGAATGAAAAAAGATTGAGATCAAGTATATGCCACAGTCTTTATATAAATACAGAATACCTATAAACACATAAATTGGTTTATTGGGCTGTAACGTTTTGCTAAGTTTGTGAAGGTATTGGAGGAAAGTGATTTTAAAGGGTTTTATTTTTCTCAAAACGTTTGAGAAATTAAACTAATAAAGAAAAACTTTATTTCATTAAATTACTCGTTTTTTAACAGTACATCATTAATATTTAAAATTCATATCAGTTAAATTAAATGAATATAATAATCCAGGATAATACTTCACTAAAGTAACTAATTGTAATTATACAAGGGGGATCTCAACAAACATGATCATTTTACATAGATTCAGTTGGAAATTGCCTGAAATACTTAATTAAAGAAAAGCTGGAGAACAACAGTCAACTCTACCCACCACCAGTCCCTCCCATCAGGAAACTTGCACAAGCCTCTTAGATAGCCTCATCCACCACAGGGCAGACAGCAGAAGCAAGAAGACCTACAGTCCTGCAGCCTGTGGAACAAAAACCACATTCACAGAAAGCTAGACAAGATGAAAAGGCAGAGGGCTATGTACCAGATGAAGGAACAAGATAAACCCCCAGAAAAACAACTAAAGGAAGTGGAGATAGGCAACCTTCCAGAAAAAGAATTCAGAATAATGATAGTGAAGATGATACAAGACCTTGAAAAAAAGAATGGAGGCAAAGATTGAGAAGATGCAAGAAATGTTTAACAAAGACCTAGAAGAATTAAAGAACAAACAAACAGAGATGAACAATACAATAACTGAAATGAAAACTACATTAGAAGGAATCAATAGCAGAATAACTGAGGCAGAACAACGGATAAGTGACCTAGAAGACAGAATGGTGGAGTTCACTGCTGTGGAACAGAATAAAGAAAAAAGAATGAAAAGAAATGAAGACAGCCTAAGAGACCTCTGGGACAACATTAAACACAACAACATTTGCATTATACGGGTCCCAGAAAGAGAAGAGAGGGAGAGAAAGGACCTGAGAAAATATTTTAAGAGATTATAGTCAAAAACTTTCCTAACATGGGAAAGGAAATAGCCACCCAAGTCCAGGAAGCCCAGCAAGTCCCATACAGGATAAACCCAAGGAGAAACACGCCGAGACACATAGTAATCAAATTGGCAAAAATTAAAGACAAAGAAAAATTATTGAAAGCAGCAAGGGAAAAATGACAAATAACATACTAGGGAACTCCCATAAGGTTAACAGCTGATTTCTCAGCAGAAACTCTACAAGGAAGAAGGGAGTAGCATGATATACATCAAGTGATGAAAGGGAAGAACCTACAACGAAGATTACTCTACAAACCCAGAACAATTAAGAAAAGGGTCATAGGAATATACATATCGATCATTACCTTAAATGTGATTGGATTAAATGCTCCCACCAAAAGACACAGGCTTGCTGAATGGATACCAAAAAAAGACCCATATATGTGCTGTCTACAAAAGACCCACTTCAGACCTAGGGACACATACAGACTGAAAGTGAGAGGATGGAAAAAGATATTCCATGCAAATGGAAATCAAAAGAAAGCTGGAGTAGCAGTATTCATATCAGATAAAATAGACTTTAAAATAAAGCATGTTACAAGAGACAAGGAAGGACACTACATAATGATCAAGGGATCAATCCAAGAAGAAGATACAACAATTATAAATATATATGCATCCAGCTTAGGAGCACCTCAATACATAAGGCAACTGCTAACAGCTATAAAAGAGGAAATCAACAGTAACACAATAATAGTGGGGGACTTCAACACCTCACTTACACCAATAGACAGATAATTCCAAAATGAAAATAAATAAGGAAACAGAAGCTTTAAATGACACAGTAGACCAGATAGATTTAATTGATATTATAGGACATTCCATCCAAAAACAGCAGATTACACTTTCTTCTCAAGTGTGCACGGAACATTCTCCAGGATAGATCATATCCTAAGGTCACAAATCAAGCCTCAGTAAATTTAAGAAAATTGAAATCATATCAAGCATCTTTCTGACAACAATGGTATGAGATTAGAAATGAATCACAGGGAAAAAAAAAAACAACACAAACACATGGAGGCTAAACAATACATCACTAAATAACCAAGAGATCACTGAAGAAATCAAAGAGGAAATCAAAAAATACCTAGAGGCAAATGACAATGAAAACACGACAATCCATGGGATTGCATGGGATTGCATTATGGGATGCAGCAAAAGCAGTTCTAAGAGGGAAGTTTATGGCTATACTAGCCTACCTCAAGAAACAGGAAAAATCTCAAATAATCTAACCTTACACCTGAAGGAACTAGAGAAAGAAGAACAAACAAAACCCAAAGTTAGCAGAAGGAAAGAGATCATCAAGATCAGAGCAGAAATAAATAGAAACAAAGAAAACAGTAACAAAGATCAATAAAACTAAAAGCTCATTCTTTGAGAAGATAAACAAAATTGATCAACCATTAGCCAGACTCATCAAGAAAAAGAGGGAGAGGACTCAAATCAATAAATTAGAAATGAAAAAGGAGAAGTTACAACACACACCACAGAAACACAAAGCATCCTAAGAGACTACTACAAGCAACTCTATGCCAATAAAAAGGACAACCTGGAAGAAATGGACAAATTCTTAGAAAGGTATAACCTTCCACGACTGAACCAGGAGAAATAGAAAATATGAACAGACCAATCACAAGTAATGAAATTGAAACTGATTAAAAATCTTCCAACAAACAAAAGTCCAGGACCATATGGCTTCACAGGTGAATTCTATCAAACATTTAGAGAAGAGCTAACACCCATCCTTCTCAAACTCTTCCAAAAAATTGCAGAGTAAGGAACACTCCCAAACTCATTCTATGAGGCCACCATCACCCTGATACCAAAACCAGACAGAGATACTACAAAAAAAGAAAATTACAGAACGATATCACTGATGAATATAGATGCAAAAATACTCAACAAGGGCTTCCCTGGTGGCACAGTGGTTGAGTCCGCCTGCCGATGCAGGGGACATGGGTTCATGCCCTGGTCTGGGAAGATGCCACATGCCGCGGAGCGGCTGGGCCCGTGAGCCATGGCTGCTGAGCCTGCACGTCCGGAGCCTGTGCTCTGCAATGGGAGAGGCCGCAAAAGTGAGAGAGGCCCACGTACAGAAAAAAAAAAAAAAAAAAAAAATCCTCAACAAAATACTAGCAAACAGAATCCAACAACACATTAAAAGGATCATACACCATGATCAAGTGGGATTTATCCCAGGGATGCAAGGATTCTTCAATATACACAAATCAGTCAATGTGATACAGCACATTAAACTGAAGAAGAAAAACCATATGATCATCTCAATAGATGCAGAAAAACCTTTTGACAAAATTCAAAACTCATTTATGATAAAAACTCTCCAGAAAGTGGGCATAGAGGGAACCTACCTCAACATAATAAAGGTCATATACAACTAACCCACAGCAAACATCATTCTCAATGGTGAAAAACTGAAAGCATTTCCTGTAAGATCATGAACAAGACAAGGATGTCCACTCTCACCACTACTTTTCAACGTAGTTTTGGAAGTCCTAGCCACGGCAATCAGAGAAGGAAAAGAAATAAAAGGAATACGAATTGGAAAAGAAGAAGTAAAACTTTCACTGTTTGCAGATGACATGATACTATACATAGAGAATCCTAAAGATGCCACCAGAAAACTACTAGAATTAATCAATGAATTTGGTAAGGTTGCAGGATACAAAATTAATGCACAGAAGTCTCTGACATTCCTATACACTAACAACAAAAACTCTGAAAGAGAATTTAAGGGAACAATCCCATTTACCATTGCAGCAAAAAGAATAAAATACCTGGGAATAAATCTACCTAGGGAGACAAAAGACCTGTATGCAGAAAACTATAAAACACTGATGAAAGAAATTAAAGATGATACCAGCAGTTGGAGAGATATACCATGTTCTTGGATTGGAAGAATCAATATTGTGACAATGACTATACTACCCAAAGCAGTCTACAGATTCAATGCAATTCCTATCAAATTGCCAATGGAATTTTTTATGGAAGTAGAACAAAAAATCTTAAAATTTGTATGGAGACACAAAAGACCCCAAATAGCCGAAGCGCTCTTGAGGGAAAAAAACGGAGCTGGAGGAATGAGACCCCCCTGACTTCAGACTATACTACAAAGCTACAGTAATCGAGACAATATGGTAGTGGCACAAAAACAGAAACATAGAACAATGAAAGAAGATAGAAAGCCCAGAGGTAAACCTACCCACTTAAGGGCAACTAATCTATGACAAAGTAGGCAAGGATATACAATGGAGAAAAGACAGTCTCTTCAGTAAGTGGTGCTGGGAAAACTGGACAGCCTCATGTAAAAGAATGAAATTAGAACACTCCCTAACGCTATACACAAAAATAAACTCAAAATGGATTAGAGATCTAAATGTAAGCCTGGACACTATAAAACTCTTAGAGGAAAACATCTAAAGAACACTCTTTGACATAAATCACAGCAAGATCTTTTTTGATCCACCTCCTAGAGTAATGGAAATAAAAACAAAAATAAACAAATGGGACCTAATAAAACTTAAAAGCTTTTGCACAGCAAAGGAAACCATAAACAAGACGAAAAGACAACCCTCAGAATGGGAGAAAATATTTGCAAACGAATCAACGGACAAAGGATTAATCTCCAAAATATATAAACAACTCATGCAGCTCAATATTAAAGAAACAAACAACCCAATCCTAAAATTGGCAGAAGAGCTAAATAGACATTTCTCCAAAGAAGACATACAGTTGGCCAAGAAGCACATGAAAAGCTGCTCAACATCACTAATTATTAGAGAAATGCAAATCCAAACTACAGTGAGTATTACCTCACAACAGTTAGAATGGGCATCATCAGAAAATCTACAAACAACAAATGCTGGAGAGGGTGTGGAGAAAAGGGAACCCTCTTGCACTGTTGTTGGGAATGTAAATTGATACAGCCACTATGGAGAACAGTATGGATGTTCCTTAAAAAACTAAAAATAGGGCTTCCCTGGTGGCGCAGTGGTTGCGAGTCCGCCTGCCGATGCAGGGGACACGGGTTCGTGCCCTGGTCCGGGAAGATCCCACATGCTGCGGAGTGGCTAGTCTCGTGAGCCATGGCTGCTGAGCGTGCGCGTCTGGAGCCTGTGCTCCACAACAGTAGAGGCCACAACAGTGAGAGGCCCACATACAGCAAAAACAAACAAACAAACAAAAAGCTAAAAATAGAATTACCATATGATCCAACAATCCCACTACTGGGCATATACCCACAGAAAACCATAATTCAAAAAGACACAGGCACCCCAGTGTTCATTGTAGCACTATTTACAATAGCCAGGTCATGGAAGCAACCTAACTGCCCATCGACAGATGAATGGATAAAGAAGATGTGGCACATATATACAATGGAATATTACTCAGGCATAAAATAGAACGAAATTGGGTCATTTGTTGAGATGTGGGTGGATCTAGAGACTGTCATACAGGGTGAAGTAGGTCAGAAAGAGAAAAACAAATATCGTATATTAACGCATGTATGTGGAACCTAGAAAAATGGTACAGATGAACCGGTTTGCAGTGCAGAGTTTGAGACACAGATGTAGAGAACAAATGTATGGACACCTAGGGGGGAAAGCCACGGGGGAGTGGGAATGGTGGTGTGATGAACTGGGTGATTGGGATTGGCATGTATAAACTGATGTGTATAATATTGATGACTAATAAGAACCTGCTGTATAAAAAATAAATAAAATTAAATTCAAAAATTATCAACAAACAAAAAAAATAGAATTTAATAATAGGAACTATGTAATTGGCCTCTGCCCCTGGTTCCTGGTACAGAGCTTCCAAAACCCTTATAAATTTTTCTAAGTGACAAGGGCACCAAGAGCATCTTTTGTTCTAATACTTGTTTTGTGATCCTGGTTCCTGCCACTGAACTCCTTAATCCCTTCGGAAATTCTTTGATAATAGCAGTTTCTTTTCTTCTTATGGGATGACTCTTGGTGGGCTCCTGGATGGGGACTGGTCACTGGAACGATCAAGCCATGATTAGAAGTTTGAAATTTTTAGCCTCACCCCATCCGTCATTCTCTAGAGATGGGCTGAAAAGAGTTAATGACTGATCATGCCTACATGATGAAGTCTCTATAAAAATCCCGAAGTACAGGGGTCAGAGAGCTTCCACGTTGCTGAGCGTGTGGAGGTGCTGGTAGAGTGTTACTCCTAGAGAGAGCATGGAAGCTTCAAGCCCCTTCCCACATACCTTGCCCTAAGCATCTCCTCCATCTGGATGTTCGTTTTTATCCTTTATCATATCTTTTTATAATAAACTGGTAGCTGTAAGTAAAGTGTTTTCTTGAGTTCTGTGAGCCACTCTAGCAAATTGATTGAGCCTGAGGAGGGGGTTCTTGGAATCTCTGATTTATACCTATCAGTAAAAAGCACAGGTAACAACCTGGACTTGAAATTGGCATGTGAAGTGGGGAGACGTAGTCTTGTGGAATTGAGCCGGATACTTGTGGAAGTGATGCTATCTCCAGGTAGATAGTGTTAGAATTAAGTTAAATTGTAGGGCACCCAGCCAATATCACAGAGATTGCCTGGTGTGGGAATAAACCCCGCACATCTGGTTTCAGAAGTGCTTTGAGTATAGTAGTGTGAGAATAAGGAGAAACACAAGAGGAAGAAGTGAGTTATTTTCCTACTCAGATAGTAATGTCTTGTGTTTTAAAATGCATGTATGTCTATTATGTATGTTAACAATAATTTTTTAAATGTAGGAAGGATAAATGAAATTAGTGTTCTAATTTTTTAGCATTACCAGAAAAATATCAAAAATTTCTATTAGATTTTAATGTACCAGAGATTCATGTTGACATAATCTTTAGGGTCACTAATAATAATAATCTCTAGGGCTACTAATAAGAAATTGGAAGCTAACAAAGTAATAGAAGGGGAAACTTTTGATTATTCAAAAGAAGGCCAAAGGTAATAAAAATTGACATAAAATAACTTTGGTATAAAAAAAGCAAAAAGATTGTAGTTATGAGCTCAGCTTTATATCCTAACTATATTACATGTAAATGTACTAAATATGCCAATTAAAAGAGAGTTAATATAGACAAGTATATGCTGCTTATAAAAGACACATCTTTTTTTTTTTTTAAACATCTTTATTGGAGTATAATTGCTTTACAATGGCGTGTTAGTTTCTGCTTTATAACAAAGTGAATCAGCTATACATATACATATATTCATCTCCTCCCTCTTGCGTCTCCCTCCCACCATCCCTATCCCACCCCTCTACACGGTCACAAAACACCGAGCTTATCTCCCAGTGCTATGCGGCTGCTTCCCTCTAGCTATCTGTTTTACATTTGGAAGTGTATGTATGTCTATGCCACGCTCTCACTTCGTCCCAGCTTACCCATCCCCCTCCCTGTGTCCTCAAGTCCATTCTCTACGCCTGCGTCTTTATTCCTGTCCTGCCTGTAGGTTCTTCAGAACCTTTTTTCTTTTTTTTTTTTAGATTCCATACATATGTGTTAGCATACGGTATTTGTTTTTCTCTTTCTGACCTACTTCACTCTGTATGACAGACTCTAGGTCCATCCACCTCACTACAAATAACTCAATTTCATTTCTTTTTATGACTGAGTAATATTCCATTGTATATATGTGCCACATCTTTATACATTCATCTGTTGATGGACACTTAGGTTGCTTCCATGTCCTGGCTATTGCAAATAGAGCTGCAATGAACATTGCAGTACATGACTCTTTGAATTATGGTTTTCTCAGGATATATGCCCAGTAGTGGGATTGCTGGGTCGTATGGTAGTTCTATTTTTAGTTTTTTAAGGAACCTCCATACTGTTCTCCATAGTGGCTGTATCAATTTACATTCCCACCAACAGTGCAAGAGGGTTCCCTTTTCTCCACACCCTCTCCAGCATTTATTGTTTGCAGATTTTTTGATGATGGCCATTCTGAGTGGTGTGAGGTGATACCTCATTGTAGTTTTGATTTGCATTTCTCTAATGATTAATGATGTTGAGCATTCTTTCATGCGTTTGTTGGCAGTCTGTATATCTTCTTCAGAGAAATGTCTATTTAGGTCTTCTGCCCATTTTTGGATTGGGTTGTTTGTTTTTTTGATATTGAGCTGCTTGTAAATTTTGGAGATTAATCCTTTGTCCCTTGCTTCATTTGCAAATATTTTTTCCCATTCTGAAGGTTGTCTTTTCGTCTTGTTTATGGTTTCCTTTGCTGTGCAAAAGCTTTTAAGTTTCATTAGGTACCATTTGTTTATTTTTGTTTTTATTTCCCTTCCTCTAGGAGGTGGGTTAAAAAGGATCTTGCTGTGATTTATGTCATAGAGTGTTCTGCCTACGTTTTCCTCTAAGAGTTTGATAGTGCCTGGCCTTACATTTAGGTCTTTAATCCATTTTGAGTTCATTTTTGTGTATGGTGTTAGGGAATGTTCTAATTTCATTCTTTTACATGTAGCTGTCCAGTTTTCCCAGCACCACTTATTGAAGAGGCTGTCTTTTTTCCATTGTATATTCTTGCCTCCTTTATCAAAGATAAGGTGACCATATGTGTATGGGTTTATCTCTGGGCTTTCTATTTCTGTTCCATTGATCTATATTTCTGTTTTTGTGCCAGTACCGTACTGTCTTGATTACTGTAGCTTTGTAGTATAATCTGAAGTCTAGGAGTCTGATTCCTCCAGCTCCATTTTTCTTTCTCAAGATTGCTTTGGCTATTCAGGGTAAAGGACACATCTTAACCATAAGGACCCAAAATGGAAAATGGTAGACCATCCATAATCAAACTCAAAGAAAGCTGATAAAAATATTGTAATCTCAGACAAAGCAGTCTTTGAGGTAAGAAATACTAGTAGAGATAGAACGATATTTCATAGTTATAAGGAAGTCAATCCAGTAGGAATATGTCATAATTCTAAATTTTTATGCTCAGTAGTATTACCTTAAGTAAATTTGGAAAAATTGTCAAAAATGAAAGTAATAATAGACAAATCCACAAACCTAGTGAGAGAAACTGAGACCACTATCAGTAATTGATAGGGCAAGCACAGAGAGAAATATATAATTATCCTACTAAATGAAGAAAATAATATAAAAATTCAATACTTATTTATAATTAAAAAATTATCAGCAAACTAGTAGAGTTCTTCCTTAAGCTGATAAAGAGTGCTTACAGAAAACCTAAAGCAATTTCATACTTACTGACAATACATTAAAATTTTTATTCTTGAAATCAGAGATGAGACAAGTCTGTTGATTAATAATATTTCTGTTTAACATTTTATTGTGGGTAATTTATAGGAGGATAAAATAAGAAAATAAATATATAAGTTTTAGAAAGGAAAAATAAGTTACCATAATTCATTGATAACAGGATTGTGTACCTAAAATCTCTGAATGAATATGCAGAGAAACTGTTAGAATTAATACGTGAATTTTTCTTTTTCTGGATTAAAAAAGTTTATATTTAATATATCAACACAAAAATGAAAAACAAAATGAAACATTAACAAGGAATAAATACTGAAAATTTCGCAGGAACTCAACCCTGAAAACTGCAAAAGATTATTGAGAGAACCTCAAGATTTAAATGAATACAGTCATACATCATGTTAATGGACTGAAAGAGTCAATATTGTAAAAGTGTTAATTCTCCACCATATTATTTTTATTTTTAATACACTATCACTCCACATTTTAGCATATTTTAAACATTTTATATGTAAACTAATAAGTTGATTTAAAAATATATTTAGAAATACCAAGACTCAAGAATAGATTAAAAAAACATGAAGGAAAAGAAAAAGGCTACAGGAACTGATTACCAGATATTAGAGTAGTTAATTAAAAGGAGGTGAGTTAACAGATCTATAGTATATTTAATTATAGAAATCATACTTTTTAATTGATTGTCAATCATTGATTTATTCGAATCTTGTTTTAATCAAAGTTAAAACTAGAACAGCTACTCTGTCCTGATCCCAATTTTGAATGACTGATGTATATAAGGTTCTTATTTTCATTTAAAAAACAGGGAATTTTTTGATTTGAATAAAACAAAACACTGTTTCTGCCTCTGTTTCATGCCATATCCAGCAGTTGTATATGAGGGCTTACTATATTCTCAGTAAACAAGATCTCCATCCAAGAAAAACACTTAGTGACAAGCATTTACTGCTATGTCAGAAGAAATCATTTAAAGCATGTTTTCTATATTTCCTTATGAAGCATTAATTTTTAATCTTTCATGTTTAAATTTAAAGTACTTGATACATTATATTTTTATGTATAATATGAGGTGAAGGATATAACATTATCCAATTTTCTCAGCATTTTTTTTAATCAAAAATTCATCCTTTTCTCTCTGCATTCCAGGGACATCTTTGTTGCTATAAGCTGTACATGTAAGAAAGCTATGTATGTGTGAACCTATTTCAGGATTTTCTATTCTAGCGGTATAATTTTTAATGGTTTCTATAATTTTACAGTACATTTTAACACCTGTATTGACATTGTTTTGGCTTACTATCTCTATTTCTAAAGCTAGTACCTACTTTGCCTCTGTAACTAACTGAATCTTCTTTGGGCACCAATTCATGTCCTACCTTCCAGGAGAACTCCCTGACCACATCAGCTGGTGTGTACATGGGAAGCGTAAAGACAGATGATGAAATGTTTTTCTAATGAGAAGAACAATGTAACTTTGGGAAAGTGGTTTAGTCTCTCTGTACTTCACGTTCCTTATCTAATATTTTGGAATTATAGTAGTAGTTTCTCAGTAGGAATGTTAGAAGGATTAAAACTGGACAAGTATATAAAGTGACTCGCACAAAGTAATCTTCCAATAAATTCTATATTTTGAGTTATTTTATTGTTACTATTTTATTTTAGATGGAAGCAGGCATATTACATATGAAGGGCCAGGAGTAATTCAAGTTGGCTCTGATAGGAATTCATGATGGTGAGTAGAGAGAGATAAGTTAAGGGAACAGACTAGTCTCCTCATTTAAATAGGTACTAGTTTTCAAAATGGGGATTAAAATCAAAGTGATGTAAAATAAAATCAAAATGATATAAATCAAAATCTGATCAGATTTCAAACAGAAAGTAATATAATACAGTCTTGTCTAGGGTCTGATCCTCACCCATGACTGTATGTATCTATTTAAATTAACAATAAATGTGGTATATTTGCTTTGCAGAGTTTCAAGCTCTCTACACCATATTTCAAAAAAGAAACCACTGTGACAACTATCACATATAATAGTGCTTAAATGATGCATTACTATAGCATGGTATAAAAAATGTATCTTACCCTTTTTGCAACGTGCAGAGGTGAAGAATCACTTTCCTTGTAGTCAGGAAATGCTTCCTACATGTTTGGCACTGTTCTATGTGCTTAACATATATATATACTAATTCAGTCTCCATTAAAAAAGCCTACTTGGTGAGCATTATCTTTATTGTAAGTTTACAAATGTCAAAATTGAAATCAGAGAATTTAGATAACTTGCCCAAAGCAGCTCACCTAGTAGATGGCAGAGCCTAAATCCAAACCTAGTAGTCTAGCATGAAAGTTAATACAAAATAGAAAATCAACACAATATTTAAAAAACCTTCAATACACTATAGGACAAAATGGTAATGTCACCAGAATGCTTTCAGTAAATTCTATATGGAAACATTTATAATGATCAAAGTAGAGTGTCATGTGATTTAGAGGACAGATTTCTGTGGATTTCCAGGTGTAAATATCCTCAGCATGATATACTAGGCTGTCCATAATATAGCCACTGTCTGTCCTCACCATTCATCATTTCTTTAAACATCTCCCATCTGCAGTTGTATTCCAGTACTCTCACATATCTGAAAATTTCCAATTAAACCAGGCTTTCTTCCTGACCCTGATTCTGTTTATTTCTTTTGAGTTGAATCACTTCTCCCCACCTTCACACCAAAAGCACCTCTTTCATTAATCTTTTCCCTCACAAGTAGAATCAATCCTTCCTTTACAGATAATTTTTCCCTTTACATAATTTTTGGCGATATTTTCACTAAGCATGGAATTATTTGTTCATATATCAATTTCTCCAAATTGATATTAATTAAAGATTAGGTCTTTTTATATGTCTCCATGATCCCATTTCTTAATTCAGCGTCAGGCACATGGTGTTTACTCAAAAGTAACACATTACATGAATGAACAAAAAAGGTGAATGAATGAAAATGCCAAGAATTTATAACATAAATCCATAAAGATTTGAGATTTTGGGGGGTGTAAACATTCTTGAATTGATGCTGAAAGATGTTTATTCTACCATTTACATATTTTTCGATCTTTAAACAAATTACTTATGAAGGCTTTGTAATGCTCAACTTAAAGAATCATGTGGTTCGGGAGATGGACAATTAACTGTGAGTCTCTGTACCAGAAGTCCACAGAATAGCTAGGAAGTTTCATAAGGAATGCAAACATCATAAGGCATGGTAGAGGATACCATGAGATGCTCTAATGAAGCACTAGAGGATACCAAGAGATGCTCTAATGAAGCATTAGAGAATTTTAAGGAAAGAGAGTTTCCTTTCAGCATAAAAGGAATTTTTTAAAAAAATTATTTAATTTATTTTATTTTATTAATTTATTTTTGGCTGCGTTGGGTCTTCCTTGCTGCGCACAGGCTTTCTCTAGTTGCGGCGAGCGGGAGCTACTCTTTGTTGCGGTGCACAGGCTTCTCATCATGGTGCCTTCTTTGTTGCGAAGCTGCAGCTCCAGGCATGCGGGCTTCAGTAGTTGCGGCACATGGGCTCAGTAGTTGTGGCACACGGGCTTAGTTGCTCCACGGTATGTGGGATCTTCCCAGACCAGGGATCTAACCTGTGTCCCCTGCATTGGCAGGCAGATTCTTAACCACTGCGCCATCAGGGAAGTACAAAAGGAATTTTTAATATATTTTATTACTCATATATTGTTTTAAAGTCTCCAGTGCCTTGCTCAGTGCTGAGCACATAGAATCAATAGATTCTCAATTTTTATGACATGACTGAATGATTTAGGGATATGGATATATGCAAAAAGAGTATTCATTCAGAGAAAAATAAGTAAAAACAATCTCAGAAGCAGAAACAAATGGGGCAGGGAGGGGGGAGAATTGTCTCTCTGTGTCAAGTAGGAGAGTGAAAGGTTTGGAGTATGGTAAGAATGAAGATCCAGAGAGAACCGCATTGCACTGGAATGTTTATGGATTCTCTGTCCAGCAGAAGTAGAAAAGGAAAAACAACTCAAACTGATTTTATAGCAGTTTTATTAAGATATAATTCACATGCATACAATTCATTCAATTAAATTGTACAGTTCAGCAGTTTCAGTATATTCACATAATTGTGTAACCTACACCACAAACAATTCTTACGTTATTTAGTCATAACCAATGTCTCAAGATTATAATTAAACAACAGCTATACAAATCACTCAATAAAGCATCTGCCTCCTATTAAATATTGCTTCATAAATGTCAGCCACACATTGTTATTCAAGTAAATTATGTGACAGAGAGAAAGTCTGTGAACTGTCCTGACAGTGATCTGAACCTCTGACTATCACAGTCATTAAACCTGGAGCAGAGTTGTTGACCTGCCTCAAATAATGTTCAGTAAAACATGAAATCTAAGGAGCTAGCTAAATTGGCAGCATACCCATGGACAAAGGGGCTCAATACCAGAATTATTCCACAGCAGAGGTGAAAGATGAGACAGCCACTCAGGGCCTCCTATAGATTCCTAATGATGCAAGTGCCTCTTCTGACCTGTCCCTTAAACATGCTAGAGATAAAAGCTTTCCCTGTGCTTCTTAGCAAAGCTCTATAGTCTTTGAATTTCAATTGTGAGAGGAGACAAATGTAGCTGTCCACATTTAGTGTCTATGGCTTAAAATGTTAGAAGTCTTGGTTAGAGCACCAGCTACTGGAAAACCTCAGTGGAATGAAGGACAGAAGATTAGATAAATTTCAGTTCAGTTAGGACTGTGTGTGTGTGTGTGTGTGTGTGTGTGTGTGTGTGTGTGTGTGTGTGTGTGAGATTGCATGCTTGCACAGTGCTGTTCAGGGACACGCATGTTCTTCCTATGGTTGCTCAGAATTCACTATTCTCTTAACAGAGAGTACAAACAAATATGTGTTGGAATACCATTTAGAGATCACCTGGTCTAACCTCATTTTCAGTGTGATTTTTCAAAATGGCACAAAAAACTACAGGAGGAACAAATGTTAAAAATCAGTTTAAGGAAAACTTCTGGAATTGTGGTGTAAGAAGCTCCATAAATGATTTTCTCAGTGAAACTACAATAATGGATAAAAATTATAAAAGAACAACCATTTAATGTCCTGGAAATTATCCTAATAGGAGAATAGAGATGCATATTATAGACACAGATCACAAATGTGACGCATTGAAGAGACATACGGGTTTTCTTAGTGATCCGGAAGAAGAGGAAACACTGTACTTTTACTGAGTAATCACCATGTTTCTGGCAGTGTGCTAGGTAATTTTAATGTATGTATTTAATTGAAATCTCACAAAAGCTCCAAGAAGTTACTGCAAGTTAGTTGATTGCATAATTTTCACTTGAAGGGGGAAAGATCAATTCATTCATTGCTGGCTATATTTATTGAGCGTTTTCTATATGCCAGACATTGAATTAGGTCTTGGGGATACAATATCCAACAGATGGATACCATTGTTATCTTCACAGATCTTTCCGTATAATGGGGGGAAAAACATTAAACAATCATATAACTGACAATATATTTACATCATGGTATCTATTATTACTAATAAAATCAATGCATCAAATAAGTTATTGACTGCTTAACATATGCCAGGTACCAAGATACATTCTTACCTATGTAAGAATCTTATACAGCATCTTAAATGATAGCTGACATTTATCTGACAGTCACTACTTTAATACTTAAAACAGTAGGTACTATTGATACATGTGTTTTACGGTTGCTGAAACCAAAGCCCATGGACATTTGCAACTTACACAAGATTTTACAGAGAAAGTAAATTGAAAAATAAAGTTTTGATCCTAGATATATTGCCTCTAGAAGCTTAATATGCCCACAACTTCTAAGTTAATTGTTCCCACCATCCTTACACAATTTATAAGCAACATGGCTAGAATTCAAACCCCTGTGTTCTGACTTCAGAACCTATACTCTGAACCACTCTGCCATGCTGTCAACATGTGAACAAGAAACAGAACGAGCAGTTTTGGTGCCATGAGAAGTATAAAGAGAAAGTGTTTATCAGGAAGGGACACTGAGGTTGAGGTAGGTGAGCCGTGTAGTGGTACTTAATAGATGGGGGAAGAAGAAAAATGATTAAAGATTTAAAACATGCACACACACACACACACACACACACACACACACAAACACACACAGGGGAAAGTTAATCATCAGTTTTAAAGAGTCAGATCAAGGTCATACCTCAGTTTCTAATTTCTAACCACTGTTGTATTTTTCTAGTAATTCTTTTAACTTCACTTCTTATTTTTCATAATTTTTGAGATTCTCTTTCAACTTTAAGTGTGAGAAAAGTTAGGAAACTGGTAAAGGAGACATCTACTATTTCTACTCAGTAACTGTAAGGAAGCTATATTGGTGTGTTTAGAGGTTTCAGTGAAAGACTTTAACCAATGTTAATTAGTGAACTGGAAAAAAAAAAGAGGTGTGTTCATCTGACAGGAACACTTGATAAGTAAGCAAATATATTACACATAAAGACAGATTGCTGAACTTGAAATTGATATTTTATTGTAACTTTATGCAATGAAAGTATTATTATTATTTTTTGCGGTACGCGTGCCTCTCACTGTTGTGGCCTCTCCCGTTGCGGAGCACAGGCTCCGGACGCGCAGGCCCAGCGGCCATGGCTCACGGGCCCAGCCGCTCCGCGGCATGTGGGATCTTCCCGGACCGGGGCACGAACCCGTGTCCCCTGCATCGGCAGGCGGACTCTCAACCAATGTGCCACCAGGGAAGCCCTTGAATGTATTATTTTATGACCTGTCAACCTGTTTAGGGATAATTATAGTTTCTATATTATAGAACACTCATTTTGTCCTTCTAAAAGAACATCAATTATCTTTTTTTGGACAAATCTCACAAGAACTCTAATTAATGAGTGAAACTACTTGCTCATTTGCCTTTATAAAATTCTCTTAAAAGTAAGCCCCTCTGGGAATAAAATAGTTTATAAATAGAAATTCAGATGAGCCATTATACAATAATTATATTTTCTTTATTTTTGAAGCACATGCAAGTAAGTGTGATTAAACAAAAAATAGAGATGTGCTAAAATATTTACAAAATATTAATGTACCCAATATTTTCCGAAGCTTTTGTGTTCATGTTTGAATAGTATTTTAGAACAATCTATAATGAGAAGAAAATTCTATATTAAAAGTACATACATGTTTATATACATACAGACATGTTGTAAATAAAGGTTTAAATAAATATCAGATATGAAAAGAACAAATGTCTTGGTATGTGATTTGAGATGGGAAGGCTCTGACATATAAGTTAGTTTAATGAAATGTTCACAGAAATGTGGTTTTGAAGGCAGGTCTTGACACATTTAAACCACAGAACTGAATCTGTATACTTTTCTTTCTACCTCTGTTTCTGCACATTTATCCTGCAGAACAGTCAATGCCAAATTACCCACTTCCTGCTCTTCTTCATCTCTGTGCTTTTGTATATTCTGCTCACTTTGCCTGGAGTGCCCTTTTCAATCTCTGCTTTTCCTCACACTTGTGCCTCTTACATTGTTTTAAATTTTAGCTCAAAAATCACTTCCTTTAGACTTTTCGTTATTTTTCCTCTTCTCATATATCATTTTATCTCGTTTGTTATAATATAACTTTTTCTGTAAAATCGTGACACTTATTTACATGCACATTTTCCCCAGTGCTACCTTGGAATAAAGGAAACACATTCTAATCATCTTTTTATCCTTCATTTCTAGTGAGGTAATTAAAACTTAGTTGGTGTTCAATACATGCTTGCAGAATGAAGTGAGGATAAGTAGTTGAGTACAAGGCAGATGATGCAGGGCATGCAGAGTTCCAGGCATGGGAGTAGTGTCTGCATTGGCAAAGGAACTCAAGAGAGCACATGAATCTTTGCAATGGTGACTTATCCAATGTGTATGGAACAAGAATACAGAAGGGCAGAGGCTTAAAAGGGAAGATGGGGCTCTAGATTGTGAAGGGCCTTATTTACTTTGCCAGAGAGTTTGGTGGCTTCTTGTAGACAAAGAGGAGACCTGGAAAGACTTAAGCCAGGAAATGAGATGATCAGGTCAGTGTTTTGAAGAGAGAATTGGTTGGTGGTATGATGATGAACTTTTATCTATAAGACAACGGAATTAGAAAGGCTGATTCAAAGTGGTATTTTTGTTGAAGAGGAGCAAATTAATTAAGCAGATGCTTTGAAGGTGGAATTCACAAGATCTGAAGAGGATATGTTGCTTAGAAATTATTTTCAATGCAGTCTTCTTAATGTAGTATGTAGTCAGATGGCATGTTGTCCTATACCGAGCAATGTCTACTACGATTTTCAGTCCAATAATGAGATTCTATTGTTGGACAGGGCTATGTGCCTGGCTGGACAGCACATATCAAGAGAAAAACTGTAGTAATTGTCCTCCACCACCAGTCACCACTCTCCAACATCTGGATCCTATCTTTTGGGGAAAAGTGGTGAGGAAAATTCAGTTTGACACTAGTGCTTTCAGGTGAATTCAACTGTCTTTATTATCAATTTATGGAGTAATTAAGATGCCATTACTCTATAGAGAGTTTTGCCTTGAGATAGTCTCAGTAGACCTTTTTATTAATGTATGTAACTCACCAAATTATTTTTTATAAAAGTAAATTATTCTTGAAAGAATGACCATCCCTTTATCTCTCTAGTCCTAGTAACTGGCACACAGTAAGCAATCCATTAATAAATGTTTGCTGAATGAATGAATGGTTGAAAGGCAAATAGAAAGTTGAATGAAGAGTGAAGAAGGAAGGACGTGTAAGTGCTTTGTGATTCTAGCACAAACGTGTAAAGAAGTGCCATACGCTTGAGTCTCATTATTTTTCCCAAGTGTCACTGGTAAAGGTTTTACAGTTTTTTTAAAAAATTATTTTCATAAGACATTTTTGTCATTATTTTTAAATAAAAGAAATTTGCTCCAAAAATATAATAACTTCCAAGATTTAATGGCTGTGCTATTCCAAACTTAAAATATCTTCTTACCACTTAATCACATCAAAATCTAAATGTTCTTTTTCTTTGGTTATTAATTTAACAAATATTTATTGACAAATTAGTTTGTCCCACATGTTGCTGTGATGATGATGCAAAGTGAAAAGGCATAGTTACTATTCTCAAGTGTTTATAACCTTGCAAAGAGAAAAACATGTACATAAACTTTTCGATACCAGTTAGGTGGCATATTAGTTGCCTAGGGCTTCCATAACAAAATACAACAGAGTGGGTGGCTTTTATAACAGAAATGTATATTTTCACAATTCTGGAGCCTATATGTCCAAGATTAAGGTGTTGGCAAGTTTGATTTCCCTTGAGGCCTCTCTCAACAATAGGTAGGATATAGGATATGGCCCACCTAAATGGGACAGATGTCTCAGACTTTCAGACTCTCCAACCTAGAATGGACAGATATTTAATTTTTAAGCAAATAATAATATTTGCTTAAAATAGTAAAAATGTGCTGCTGAAGATAAGGACATGAAAATTTAATTTTTTACAGCTTTCCCCTCATTGTGTCTGCTGTCATAATCATTTCTGCAACTCCCAACCGAGATGTCATAAACAAAAACAATCAGGACTTTACAAAAGCATCAATGCCTGCAGCAGATAAGAAGCCAATTTTATTGCAAATGCCTTTTCATGAGGAGTGAGGGTGGTGTGGTGTCTATGAAATACATCTCCAAGAAACTACTCTCCAGCAGGGTTTCTCCAGGACACCCATCTACATTCTTCCATCGAGAGAGGAGCAGGACTTTGTTCTCAAAGGAACAGATACTTACTCTAGATGTGGATTTGTCTTCCTTGCCTGCAGTGCTTCTGCCAAGCCCATCATCTGCGATATTAAGGAATGTTTCATTCCCCATCCTGAAATTCCATACAGCATAGCTCGGGACCAAGAAATTTGTTTTATAGATCATAAAGTGCAGAACTGCTCAAGAAATTTATTGTTCTTGTGATACCTACCACTCGGAGCAACTGGCCTGATATGATGGAGCTGTGGCCTTCTGAAATGCCAGCTGGATGCCTAAATCTTTTGGGGCTGGGGTAATGTCCTCCAGGATGTGAAATATGGTCTATATGAGCAACTAACATATGGTTCTATTTCCTTCATAACCGGGATTCATGAATCCCTTACCTTCAGGAAACAGGGAAGAAAAAGAAGTCACTTTTCTCACTATTTCCCTGAGAGATCCACTGACATCATTATTTCTGCCTGTTCTCAACACCTCTGGGCTCTGCTTGTCTTAGTTACCAAGGGAGAAATATTTTAATTAAGGTCTACATCAATAGTTCCATTAAGCTCAAAGTTTAAACCAGAACTTAGTTTCTTTGGGCTCCTCATATTAGTGAATCAATAGACAGAGATCATTGGTGTTCTGGCTGAGGCGATTGATCTTGATTGTCAGACAAAAAGCAGTTGGATTGTTAAGACACAATGGGGTAAAAATTGCAGAAGATCCTCTGGGATACCTCTTAGTATTCCCTACCCAGTGATTTAAGTCACTGGAAAAATGAAAACAGTTGAACAGAGGAGGGAGTCTCATGACCTCAACTAAAATCATAACTAGCCAGGGTTCTTGCTGAAGGCAGAAGGTGGTAGAACAACGTAGTTATAGATATCAATTATGATCACATGACCAACGGCAAAACTGAGAACTGTAATTGTTATGGATAGTTTTCCTTACTTTGATATGTACATACTTGTGTATGTCTTAACTTTTAAAATCTTTTCCTCTTAAATTTGCCTAACATGTAATGTAAGAAGTATTAGTAGTAGTCATACTATTTGATTTATAAGATATCAAAGAGGAAATGTGACTTATATAGAAAAGAAATGAATATTAAGGACAGATAAAGGGGTTTTGTATCTTATTTTGAGGAGAAAGTTGTACACAAGACAGTTGTATTATGTTGTATGGAAACAGAATTTTGCTATTATTTTATTTAGAAATTATGATAACTATAGTTAATAAAGGTATATAGAAATGTCAAGTTGACAAGGGGTAAATTGTAGTGGAGTTGTATTGTGTCATCTTGTCAAAGCTAGAACTACATTTTGCAGAAATTTCTCCCCTATGTCATTCTTGGTTAGTTTGAGCCAGATTTCTTTGTGAAAATTGGAAGAGAGTAGTGAAATAGCAGCTG
The DNA here is from genome assembly GCF_039906515.1 of Pseudorca crassidens. NCBI lineage: Eukaryota > Metazoa > Chordata > Mammalia > Artiodactyla > Delphinidae > Pseudorca > Pseudorca crassidens. The sequence goes on along the minus strand of NC_090304.1, from coordinate 33,754,004 downwards.
TATTCTTTTTACACTCGTGAGGTAAAAGCAGGTCACCAGGCACAAGGCAGGTTTACATGTAGTATCACTTATCTGCTGGTTCACTTATCTGCAGGTTTCAGTCCACATAGATTTCACTTACCCTTGAAATTTTCTTAGTCTTGCTGTCCCCATTGGATGTCCATCTTCCCTTCCTTATTGCCTGCCTAGCTGACTTTAGGCTGTAGCACCAGACAGAGAATAAACAACCTCCCAAAGTCTGTTTAACCAGCTTCCTAAATTCTGTAAGGTCGAATCCCAGTAACCTGTTGTATGTGTGTATTACAGTAGTTCTGCTTCTGTGGTTGAACTCTGACTGATAAAATTAGTGAGAAAGTTTAGAGCCAGTAGGAGAACACTTTCTTGTTTTTAGCATATTGTTCTTTTGCAATCTTGGAAAACTGAAGTTAAATGTCTATATGTGTATATCAACATTATTCTCACACACTATGTGGTTATTCCCTACCCACTATATTTTACCAATCTTTAAGGCAACAAAATACTTTGAATATTGTCATTATTCAGCCAAATATGACACTTGCACAGCTGTGGCAAATACATTTTAACTAGAATTGACAAAGCCAATTACTTCATTTCATTAAAAAACCATAAGCCTTCTCTCACCATTTTCAAAAATATTTTATAAATATTCTATGACTCATTAATTCTACTGTTTTAAAATTGTTTCTAATTTCAAAACTTACCTTAACCTTTAAATGCTTCTGAAAGTTTAGGCTCTGTTTCCGTTCATAATTGGTCTTTTATTGTGAAGAACAAATAGGTCTGCAGAATTCTATTCTGACTCTGTTCATTCTTATTACAAAACTTTTTCAACATTTTGATTTATTTTCTCCTCTCTAAATACGTCCCCCTGGGTAACAGTGCTGTTACTGAGCAGATTAATGCACCAAAGGAAAAATATGGGTTTGGCAACTGACAGCAGTTGTCTCTTCCAGCTCAAGATTATATTCCCTTCCAGATTTGAATTACAGTGGGAACAGATGGACAGTCGGCCAATAAATGGTCTGCTATTGCACTTATTATCTTATATAGCACAATGAATTCATGAATATTTTAATTTGAAATTCTTGGGCAATATATGAACTCTGTCCACTTGTCAGTGGTGCTGTTGTTATATGGGAGATATACAATTCTGATAAAATCATGTTAAAATACAGGGTAAAGGCCCAGAAGATAATTATAATGCCACATTTTATGGAAGAAGAAAATGAAAAATTATATATGGCATTGTGACAGTGTACAGAAGTCATGTTTATGTATCAAAGAATATTTTACATCAGAGAACATGCCTTTATATGTTTTAGAAATTTATATTTTGTCATGTGCCTAAACGGGCAACAATTTAATAGTTGTACTAATTAAAAATTTGAGAGACTAAGACTCAAATTTAGATTCTAATGTTTGTTCGTTCATTCATTGAAAATTATGTTCTCTTTCAGTTTGCAAGACTATCATAACATAGCCAAGGAATGAGAGTAATCATCTGATTCTTTATTAGAGTTATATAACCTCTTTAAGATAGTAATCTTTTCAAAATGACAATCATTTTGCAGTTATCTGCACTTCCAAATATATCATATATGGATTCAACTGCAAAGTACTGGGTCATGCATTAGGTATTGAGTCAGTGATGTCACATATTTAATGCAATCATCAAACCTACTCTTCTAAATTTCTTTTTGACTACATCCAGATTAAAGAATTTATAAAGATAACCAGAATATTTAGGAAATGAATAACAATTTAATTTGTAGTCGCTTAAACTTAAAATTATTTTTTAAAGAAAATGAGCCCTACTTCCTTGAACAGTAGTAGATATGTATGTAGTTCTTTTGGATGCATATCAAGACATCTTCCATCTGTTGTACATTGAAGACACTACAATTAAGAGGGATTCAATAGTAGTATTCTTACTAACTTTATATGCAATTCCTCATGGATTATAAAAATGGAGCTCTAAAATTTATTACTAAGTAAGAATATTCTAAAAATAAAGATTGGGAGAAAAGAAACACATATAACAAGAGAGTGACATTAAGAAATATCAAAACTGAGGCAAAACAAAAGAGCAAATGATAATAATGCACCTAGCAACTTTCTCTCATCTTAGTTTACTGAAGTTAAATGCAGTCACCAAAGGAATATCCAGTAATAAAGAGTTGAAACTAAAATATTTCAACTGTAAATCACGTTTGACTTCAGTTTGTATGATAAATTTTCTCATTACACTTATTTTTCTAATTCTACAGCTTCACTTAACTTGATAGTAAAATTAATTCTATTAATCCAGACTTTTCAAAACATTCCTGAATACTGAACTTCTACTCATTCTTAACAGATCTGATAAATACATGAAACCGTATTAGCGTCCCCCTGGAAATATGTGGAAGCCTAGCACTGAGAATACCATTAAAAGACTACCATTTTTGGCAACTGTGCTAGAATCCAACATATGTTTTACTCTCTTTAAACTGTCTGCACAAATAGATACAGAAGATAGTCTAAATGAAAACTTAGCCCCAAAGATGAGCACGCAATCAACACATCTAACAGAGCAAAATATCCAAGACAGAAAAAAAAGTTTAACATATGGAAGAACTGAAACATGAGGAAAATGGTAACAGAGGAGGCAGAAGTGTACCTTCAAATAAGGATAATAACATTAATCACAATAACTAGCATTGATTATTTCCATGTGACGAGCACCTTTCTAAGACTTTATATGTTTTAACTTCATCTGGAGTATGTAGAAGAGTAAACCGTAGTCATAAAATAAGAACTATTAAGTAAGGGAATAAAAGCTAGAGATCTCAAAAATAAAAACTGTTGTTGAAATTAAAAATAAAAGATGAGAATGGACTGAAAAGAAGATTAATTAGTTTCTGGAAGATCTTGTTAAAGAATTAAACAAGAAATCACCACAGATGGAGAGAGAGCTGGGAAATATGAGAGAAAAGTTGTGAAACATGGAGGATACATCCAATAGTTCCAACATCTAACTGGAGGTCCAGAAGGAGTACAGGTAATACATAAATAGACAATAAAAGAGATAATCTGTAGAATTGAAGAAAGAGTTCTTTGATGAAAAGAATCTGCCCTGTATTGAGAAGGATAAATTTAAAAACAATAAACTAGAACATTTAGGCATAGTGACAAAGAGTAATTACATTAGAAATATAATATTAAGTTTCCAGAAAAATATGTAGATAGGGCCACTGGAGGCAAGATGGCAACAGAACATCTTCAAGCAGAAGGACTGCAAAGGCCCTGAGACAAGAAGGGAGAAAATCGACAGCCTTAAATTAATGTACTAAAAATTAAAAGATTAAACATTAGTGAACTATACTTTCATATTAAGTTAGGAAACAACCAGAATAAGCTCATGCAAAGTATAAGAAGGAATTAAAAGAGGAAAAGTAGAAATTTATGTAATAAAAATGAAGGAATAGAGTTAATAAAAACAGAAACTTTAAAAATGATAATAACGTATACAAACTTTGGAAGTATGAAAAAAGAGATAAGGAACAAATAATTTTAGAAATCAAAGTATGAGGACTTCCCTGGTGGTTCAGAGGTAAAGAATCCACCTTCCAATGCAGGGGACACGGGTTCGATTCCTGGTTGGGGAACTAAGATTCCGCATGCTGTGGGGCAACTAAGCCCACACGCCACAACTACTGAGCTCATGCACCTCAGCTAGAACCCACGTGCTGCAAACTACAGAGCCCACGCCACAACTAGAAAAGAGAAAACCTGCACATCACAACTGGAGAGAAGCCCGCGCACCGCAGCAAAAGATCCCACATGCTGCAACGAAGATCCCGAGTGCTGAGATGAAGACCCGACGCAGACAAATAAATAAATAAATAAATAAAAATTAAAAAAAAAAGTCATAAAAAAGAAATGCTCTTTCTATAGAAAAAAAATGAAATAAATGTAGACACCAAGAAGATTGAAACAATTCTAATAAACTACTACAGGCAATTTAACCTAATTCATTTTTGGGAAATACACATGACAAAATGTGCTCTCTCTAGAAGAAGAGAAGTAGAATAAAAGTGGAATCAATTGTAATGTCCTGAGACATTGAAATGTGAGGTGAATATCCACCAGCCTGGAACAATTTTCTTTATTCAAATTTCAAATCAAATATCAGGTTCTGGGCTTCCCTGGTGGCTCAGTGGTTGAGAGTCCTCTTGCCGATGTGGGGGACACGGGTTCGTGCCCCGGTCTGGGAGGATCCCACATGCCGCGGAGCGACTAGGCCCGTGAGCCATGGCCGCTGAGCCGGCGTGTCTGGAGCCTGTGCTCTGCAACGGGAGAGGCCACAACAGTGAGAGGCCAGTGTACCACAAAAAAAAAAAAAAAAAAAAAAAAATCAGGTTCTTTGAGGCTTTTCTGCTCATCCTAATGAAATCAGTTGCGTAGTCTCCATTAACCCTCTTATTTTTTTTCATGGCTCTTATCAGTGCTTGGGAAATTGTACGGTGCTATGTCATGCTTGGAGCTGATAGTAGCTACTCAATAAATTATTCATTGTCTAACAAATTGACTGACCAAACTGACTGATTTATTAATCCCATTTTACATTTTCTGATTTCTTTTTGTTGTTATTTTTTCTTTCTACCACTTCCTAACTTTTGTCGAATTTTTCTTTCTTTCACTTCCCCTACTGGATTGCAAATTATCAGACTATGACCAGGTAAAACCACATTAAGCTTTTGAAACTAAAATAAGAAATGAATAAAACCAAAACCAAAACAAAACTACTTGGTACAGTAATTGTCTTGACGTGCTACGCATATCAACATGTTTTGCTTTTCTGAGCTAGAGCTGGACCATTGCTACTCTAGGCAAGCAGAATTTGCCACCCCAAAACATGCCTCTTTGGCATAAGAATTATTTTAGAGTTTTTATTTTTTTTTATTTATTTTTTTTAAGAAACTGCAGACAAAGGAGAAGGTCTGAAAACTGAATAAAAGTAAAAGTCACCTTTTATAAGAGACATTTACGTTTATAAGATAAACCTCCACTTGTAAGGCTGTTTCCCTCTCTGCACCAGGCAGAGAAAGATGATCAAATCTCCAGAATCTCTTGTCAACAGAGAAGGCATAATAACTCTACCGGTGTTTACTGTACTTTTTCTGATAACTTCCTGTGACTGGACTTCTCCACCCGACATCTTTCTTTGTCTTTAGCTGGATATAATATTTAAGGCGGTGACTTGGACCATTTGGAGGAGTTACTTAGTTTTCCTGGGTATTTCTCATGTATACAGCAGGTTTACATGTTATTAAACTTCTATTTTTCTACTGTTAATCTGTCTTTTGTTATGGGGGTGTCTTAGCCAAGAGTAGAAGGGAAATTATTTTTCCTCCCCTCTACTACTTTTAATAATTTAGGAAATCAGCACCAGAAACAAACATTTTAAAAAGTATATGTAAGGACTAGAATCCTTTTTTTTAATTGTGATGGAATCATTCCAACATCAAACAGGTTTCCATAGTTTCTTAGTATGTACGTTTTCTTTAAAAATATGAAAACATTTTCTGAGAATTGTATGTGTTAATTTAGATCACTGAATTAAGGGACCGAGTTTAAAACCTTGTTCCAGATGTTAGAAATATCTGTTGCTCTTGGAGACTGCTTTGATGGCCAGCATTTTTTTTCTACTATGTAGGCATTTAAGGATACTTAACAGAGTTGAGGGCACTTTGCTTTAGATGGGTCTCTCTGTAGGAAATATCTGAAACAAAAGCAGAGTGCTTTCAGTGTCTTGTCTTGACTCTGTGTGTGATTTTACTCTAGTTGTTGATCCTCAAGTCCTCCTTCAGGTGGCTTCTCCGTTTTCTGGCAAAGTTTACACTGAGGGGTAGGATAAAGATTGTTCTAATGGCAGATGCCTTGAGAAAGCCTCAAAGGTTTTGTATTCCTGTAGGAGTATGGCTACAGCCTTGACTCCAATTCCCTCACTTTTTCTCTTTAAAAATCCTACAGAACAAGAAAATTCTTTAAGCAGTCCTATAGGACTAGTACTAATAATAACAGACCAATCAGTACCTTTAGGTAGAGAAAAACTATAGATTCATCTTCCCTCACACTAAAAAAGTGTGCATGCAGAGGGACAGAAGTCTGCTTGAGGCAGCAGAGTCAGAGGGGAAGCTAACAACAGTGAGGCAGGCCAGTGGGCATCAGAATGGCTGGTTTGGTTGGTGGGAGAGCTACAGTATCGGGAAGAGCAGTGGCAGAGCCCAGTAAAACCCTGCAGATACAATGCTCCCCCCATCCCCAGGGAGGGGAGAGCACCGTCCTTAGGATAACTGCTATGAAAAAGTCTGAGAATGAAATGATCAAGACAGGAAAACAGGGAAAGCATTAAAAAAAAGCTTTTGAAATTTGAAGAACAAAGTACAAGCCTTTATTAAATAAACTGTTTGACACTTAACAGAAGAGGGAGCCCTTGAGCTGAGAAACCCAGACAGCTACTCTAAACGCTTCCTCTCACCTGCAAATAACTCTTAACTGTCACTTGTCACCTGTTAATAGCTGGTCCATAGGGAAATTTACTAATGAAGGAGGGACTCGGAGAACAGGGTGGCTACTGCAGGGATGTAAACAAGAACAAAAAAATCTCTGTATACCTATCTATATAGTTTACTCTTGAATCCTATAAATGAATTACTACTCAAAAACAAGCAAGATAATTCCTTGAGATTAAAAACAAACTGAAACAAGTAAACCCAACTGTATATTAATCTTAACAGTAGCCACACAAAGAATGGGACTTCATAGCATATAATTTGACTGTGTAACCTTAGCAAAATGTACAATAAGCACAGAACCAAATGGAAATAATTATTTTATTCCATTCAGAAACTTAATTAACAATAGCAACGCTAATAATAATATTTTGAAACTATTTCTATTATATAAAGAGATAAAGCAAGTAAGTATATTAATTATTTTGAGTTAAGATTATTAGTGCTACAGAAGGTAGATATAATTTTGAAGATGGATACAACTCAAAGAATTTAAGTAAGTCCACTGTTATGTTAAAATTGAACTGAATTTAGTAATGTTAATTCATTTTTTTTTTAACGTATTGGGTTGGGACTTGCCTTGCAGTCCAGTGGTTGGGATTTCGCCTTCCAATGCAGGGGGTGTGGGTTTGATTCCTGGTCGGGGAGCTAAGATCCCACATTTGGCCTGGGACCAAAAAACCAAAACATAAAACAGAAACAATATTGTAACAAATTTAGTAAAGACTTTAAAGATGGTCCACATCAAATAAATAAATAAATAAATATAAAATGTTTTGGGTTGGCCAAAAAGTTCTTTTGGGTGTTTCCATAAGATGAAGTTACAGAAAAACCCAAATGAACTTTTTGGCCAACCCAGTATCTTCTAAACATCTTCTTTGTCTCTCCAAATAGGCTGAAAGCAGTATTATTCCAATAGTGAGAATCTCTAACCTTAGGGTTTGCCCCCCTGATGTCATTCTGCACTAAAAGGAACTAAAATTCCTTAGAAGAACAACTGATTTCAAGTCTTAGGCAAAAACAGTATAAAGATGCCTGCGATATTTTTTGGTGAAAGAAAATTTTCAAAAACTTTGTGAGGTGGTGTCAAAAATGACACCAGATCCGGCTTGAAGCCATCCTCGCTGACTGACATTGTGATGATCTGAGAATTTTTTTTAAATTGCAGTTAATCGTATGTCTATATACAAATCCAATAGTCTATAAGACTATGTGGGGATAGAGAGAGAATGAGAGGGTGAGGGGAGAAGAAAGAGACATTAGCCAGAAATAGCATTTATTTGTCAACTAGGGCGGGTATTTGTGTCAGTCTTCTATTACGTGCCAACTCTGATCCTCTAAGTTGCACCGATATTTGAGGCCCTGGTCCACTTGTTTTGCCTCGGCCACATTAGTGACCAACTCCATGGACACACAAGCCTACAGCAACTCACAGTTTGCTTTTGTCCTGTGCCCCTTCCCTTCTGCCCTTTACCTTTGCCACGGAATCATGACAGGCATACCTCGTCTAATTGCTCTTCAATTTATTGTGCTTCACAGATAATTACGTTGTTTACAAATTAAAAGTTTGTGACAAGCCTGTGTCTAGTAAGTTTATTGGCACCATTTTTCTAACAGCATTGTTTTTATTTATTTATTTATTTATTGAAGTATAGTTGATTTACAGTGTTTCAGGTATACAGCAAAGTGGTTCAGTGGTTCAGAATACATACATATATATATATATGTATATATATATATTCTTTTTCAGATTTTTCCCATTATAGATTATAACAAAATATTGAATACAGTTCCCTGTGCTATACAGTAGATCTTTGTTATTTATCTGTCTGTTACATAGTAGTGTGTTATCCGTTAAACCCAAATTCCTAATTTATCTCTCCCTCCCCCTTTCCCCTTTGGTAATCATAAGTTTGTTTTCCGTGTCTGTGAATCTATTTCTGTTTTGTAAACAAGTTCATTTGTATCTTTTTGTTTTTTAGATTCCACATATAAGTGATGCCTTATGATATATTTGTCTGACAGACTTCACTTAGTATGACAATCTCTGGGTCCATCCATGTTGCTGCAAATGGCATTATTTCATTCTTTTATATGGCTGAGTAATATTTCAGCCATTAAAAATATTGGCTGAATATCTCCTTATCCATTCACCTGTTGAGGGACATTTAGCATTTAGGTTGCTTCCATGTCTTGGCTGTTGTAAATAGTGCTGCTATGAACATAGGGGTGCATGTATCTTTTTGAATTAGAGTTTTCATCTTTTTCAGTGTATGCCCAGGAGTGGGATTGCTGGATCATATGGTAGTTCTATTTTTAGTTTTGTAAGGAACCTCCGTACTGTTTTCCACAGTGGCTGCACCAATTTACACTCCCATCATCAGTGTAGGAGCGTTCTCTTTTCTCCACACCCTCTGCAGCATTTATTATTTGTGGAATTTTTGGGGATGGCCTTTCTGACTGGTGTGAGGTTATATGTCATTGTAGTTTTGATTTGCATTTCTCTAATAATTAGTGATATTGAGCATCTTTTCATGTGCCTGCTGCCCATCTGTATGTCTTCTTTGGAGAAATGTCTATTTAGGTCTTCTGCCCATTTTTAAATTATTATTTTTTTTTTTTGAGCTAACAGCATTGTTTTTAAATTAAGGTTTGTATATTGTTTTATAAGACATAATGCTATTGCACACTTAAGACTGAAGTATAGTATAAATATAACTTTTATATGTACTGGGAAACCAAAAGTTCATGTGACTTGATTTATTGCAATATTCACTTTACTGTGGTAGTCTGGCACTGAACTCACGGTATCTCTGGGATCTGCCTGTCCACACTCCGAGACTTGCTTGCTCTCCTGTAAGTAGTAAACCTTGCCTGATGGAAGGTGGAAGCTGGTGGATAAATTATCTCTTTCACTGCATGGACAGATGTTCCTGAGACAAAACAGTACACGTGGCATCTCAAAAACCACACAAACTAGTAATCAACTTGCTCATGCCAAGCAGCAGGCAATTTCGTGATTGCTCCCTCACACGTTCTCTTTTTACTAGCCCTTCGGTGACTTCTAGGATTGTCATAAAAGGCAACCACAGTTTCATTTAATTCTAACTGAAATTCAGTTCTTAATGTATTTGTTCATTCATTTATTTTTTTGTTAATGTATTTAACATACCTTAATGGAAAACCTTCCATGTGTCAGACACTGTTGTAAGTACTAAATTCTTCAAAATAGCTGAGAAAATGGAATTTTTGCATTATTAAATTAAGAGCAGTGATATTTAGAAGCTACCCTCATACAAATTGAAAATATGATCTTCATGGTGTCAGGAAGCTAATCTGGCTTTAATCAGTCCACCTATCTGTGCAGTGTTCTGCTTTACTCACAGGAAATTTGTTTATTGTATTACCACAGTGGTGGATGTTTTCACTTATGTATGACATTTTGTAAGCATAGCATAAAAAAAGCTTTTAAAAAGCTACTTCTAGTATGTTATTTTCTTTCTTTTAATTTTATTTATTTTTATACAGCAGATTCTTATTAGTTATCTATTTTATACATATTAGTGTATATGTGTCAATCCTAGTCTCCCAATTCATCCTCCCCACCCCCCGGCTTTCCCCTCTTCGGTGTCCATATAGTATGTTGTTTTCTATATAAGGATTTACTTTATTAAATCAGCTAATAAACTGAGCTATTAATCACAAAAATGATGGTTACTGTTATAAATGATAACAGAAACTATCATAAGTACATTTAATAAATGTATATTTTTTGTTTTAGACATTATTTTAAAACTTTTCTCTAATTTAATTCTCATATATTATGATAAACCTGACTACTATTCTCATTTTAGGTAAATAATCTGAGGTCCAGAGAGTTCAAGTAAATTGCACGAGGTCACTTTGCCAATAAGAGAAAGAACTAGGATTCAAATCTATGTCTGAACCCAACATCTGAACTCTTTCCCTCATTGTAACTGTGACCATGTAACCAAGCTTGCAGTTTACATTTACTGCTCTGCTGTAGTTTCGAATAGAATGTCCTGTTACCTTCCAAAGTGTCCTGGTTTGGAAGATGAAATATGTGATCACCCTACTCATTCCCTACAGCTTCATGTGGCCCCTGCTCACAGGGTAGGGACAGTTCAAGTATGTCCAGAGGTATTTTAAAGAGTGATCAGATATGGAGGTGAAATTGCAAGTCCAATATATTTTCCTAGCTCATTATTGTTCTCAGCAGCAGATAGATTCCAAACAGAATAGGGGATTTTAAGAAAAACAAGAAATAGGGAAGTGGGAGAGTTACATATACAGAAATTCAGTGACAATCAGGTAGTGCCAATAAAGAGCAAAACTGAGCTGTTTCTCTGTTAAGAAGGTAAACAACTGGATTTCATGATATTCAGTTATTTATGACTTTTGCCAGTGAATAAACATTCACTAGATTTTGCAAGAGTACCTAGATGACCAGTCAAGATAATATAGATAAATAGGAAGGTACAGGATATTGCCTGAAGAATAATGTCACTGATAAATCAGGATAATCAGTCTCTGAACATCTTATTTGGTGCACCTGTGAGCCAACATAAGCATCAAGAATGAAATACAGCACAAGTTTATTTTGTGGCCATGGATAGCAGTCATGGTGGGCTTCTTTGTCAGATTATAAATCAGTTCCATAGCACTACCTTGAGATTAATGAGTGTTTCATAGAAAGTGACTGAAATTTACATAGATTTATGCAAGATTGGAATCTATTTTATTTGGAAGTAATTTATATGGCTATTCTTTTCTTTTTGGATATCCAGTATGAGAGCAGAACTCCAGCAAAGGAAGTGTATTAACCAGGAATAGTCCATTAAAAAATCTTTTTAATGCAAAAGATTATCCAATGCCTTTCAAATGCAGTTCATTCTTTTATGACATTATTCATAAAATATATATATAATATACATTATATATTATCCATAAAAATATATATATAACAGTTGATCACTTTCTGTTGACTGTAAAATGCAGAAACCTTTTGTATCATTTAAAGACTTTGAATCCCTTCTGAAATTTGAGGATGCAAAGCAACATTCTACTTAATGAGAACAAATTATGTTATTATCAGACAATATTTGAAAATATGAAGTAATTCATGCTTAAAATTGGGGAATTAAACATAAGTAGCATTTTCTACACTGCTTATAATTAAACTGTTTATCCAATAAGGATATTATAATTAAAGAAACGAGAGACATAACTTAATGTCATGTAATTTGTTAAACTATTTTTGAACTATCGACACCAATTCTCATATCTATAGAGATATATGTAGAAGAAAATGGCCTAATTGTTGTTTCAGAACCTTGGACAGGCACTTTATGTTTTACTTGACTGAACTCTAGTCATCATCGAATTTATGCTCACATTTCTTCTAGATGAATGAAAGAATAAAGAAGGGAGAGAGTAAGGAAATAATTGTAAAAAATAGTTTCCAGTACACAGATAGAAACTGGTTTCAAATCTTGGATCTTAGTAGTTATGGCACATGGGGGGAAAGTGTTTATCATCATCAACAGTTAGTTGTCTCACTTATAAAGTGGGTGATATACCATTTTGTCAAGAGTTGCTGGGATGATGGGAGGAGTATATATGAAAACAATTTTCAAAATGAGTCAACAATGCAATGAATTTATATCAATATCTAATATCACTTGGGTTGAATCCTTTTAAATATGTCTAATGCAAAGTCCTGTGCTCCTACACCAAGGCCAGCACACATCTGGAGGACTGATAATGATACTTGTCAACAAGCAATAAGTGGAAGTTGCCAGTCAGGTGCTTGTTTAGAGAATAGTGAGGGCATGACATGTGAAAAGAGTCAAAGGAAATATGGATGTTTAGATTTTATCTGGCACAACTTAGAACATCTGTCTTTCATTGAGACTTTGACAATCAATCAGCCAGAGGGAATCAATCAAATGGTGACTGTTTTGGGGGTTATGTTTGGTTTAATAATTGTTCATCAATTGTAGATTTGGAGGTGTGCTTTAAGTGGTTGGGAAGCCATTTACCTGGGCTTGAGTGAAAGGAACAGACATTGAAAAAGAAAGTTGAATTTCTTGAATTCTAAGAATTCTTCCAACTTGAACATGTTTCTTCATATCCATTAATTTACAGCAAGGGCATGTTCCAGGACATAGAGAATGCAAAAGGAAAAACAGAAACAAAATTTTGGAGAACAAAGATACAGAAAATAAGACAGAAACTATGTGTTCCTGAAATAAAGCAAACAAAAAATCATTAACAAAATGATTCAAGAAACAATTTCATGCTAAGGAACTTAACTTTCTAGATTTAAAGGGCCCACAAAATGACAAGAAAAAAATGAGATTGTATATTATATATTCCAATCAAGGAATATCACTGTGAAAGTCTGAAACTTTGAGGATAATGAGAAAAATCAAATCTTTCCACAGAGTGAAAGAAAAAAGATTCAAGAACCAGAACTGCTTTGGACTTCTCATCTTTTATCATTCTTGGAATTTGAAGTAGTCTGGTTCCTCAGAATGTTGAATTGCATTTTCTGCTATCTTTTGTAAAGTGGAAGAACCATCCAACCACTTTCATATCCTAAATTCTCTTATTAATTTCTTGAATATAAGTCTTTCCTTTAATCCAGAGGTTGGCATAATATGGCCTGCAGGCCAAATCAGGCCATCTGCCTGGTTTCATAATGGCCTTGTGAGTTAAGTGTTGTTTTGACAGGTTTAAGTGGTTGAAAATATTAAAAGAATAATCTTTTATAATGATTATATGAAATTCAATTTCAGTGTCAATAAGTAAATTTTACTGGAAAATGCTACAATTCATTTATGAATTGTCTATATTTGCTTTCACACTTCAATGGTGGAGTTGAGTAGTTGCAACAGAAACAATATATGGGGCTTTGCATGTCACTCCATGCACTGCAGATCACAATGATGCGGTGATAACAGCATTTCCAGTATTGCCTTACTGTAACTTTTCAGTTTTTATTTTACTTTATTTCAGTTTAGTTTATCTTATTTTATCAGTGCATACCAACCATGACAAAATAAGAGTAGAAGAGAGAAGTGGACTTTGTATGATGTGCTTATAAATCTTAGTTGACTGCAGCTTATTTTGATATTGAGTTTGATAACAAAGCATTGAGTTTGCTATATGATACTAAAGATGTATTAAAAGAGTGCAACATACGTTGATATTACCAAACACTCATCAGATCTTCCTAATTCACAAGAAAGCAATGGTCAGAAACATTTAGGAAATTTAAAATATATCATTGCAGTAGAATTTCTTCATAAAAATAGAAAAATTAAAAAGTGCCTGCCAGCAAAGTAAGTTTCTGTGTAGCTTATTTGTAAGCTGAGCAAGAAAAAAACTTTACTGATAGCGAGTTAATAACATCGTGTTGGATAGCAGCAGCTAAAGAAATGTCACCACAGAAAACAGATTTTTAAAAGGTAGGCCTTTGACGAGAGCAGTGGACTGAAGAGTTTGACATCCATAATCAATTAAAAAAGAGCAAGGATTTTTGGTGGCTTTCTTTGTTTTATAATTAGTCAACAGATTACTGATGCTGCTTAACTGTTTATTCGAGGAGTTGGCACCAAGAAGTCCTTGAGAATTAGCCTTTGTGAGTAGTCTGCATGGAAAACCTATGGGAGAGAATATTTTCATAGAAGTTGAGAAAAAACACTGAGTGTAACCTCACATGGAATCTTGTAAGACATACTAAAATTGCCCTGGTAGAAATACGTCTGAGCAGAAAAATGTTCAGTCAAGCAGATTAACAATGTTTTTGGAAAGTATAAAAGCCTCTGGTTACTCACTGTACAAATCTTCTGCAAGCATTTTGTGGAAAACACTGAATCATGTTATAACCATGTGCTGTTGAACTAATAGTATCACTAGTGAATTGCATTTGCTCTCATGCATCTTCTCATGCTCTCATTCATTGTGAAACATGAATTTTTGTCCGAAATAGAGTCTGAGTGTCCTGAGTTGAACTACAACACAGTGTGCAACAGCTTTACAGTGGTAAAGTTTTATTGTGATATTTTCAGCTCAAGGGCCAGGCTGAAATTTTTCTGCATGAGAAGAATTACCTTCTAACACTGTTATTGAACACTAAGTAGCTTTGGAAATTAGCTTTTGCTGCAGACTTGATAAAGTTTCTTAATTTCAAACTAAGGTTACAACATAAAATAGTGCTAATTTTGCAAATTTACAATTACAAAGAAAATTGTGTCTTCTGTGAAAAATACCAAGAACTGGTATTTGAATCACAAGTAACCTCAAGTTGCTTTGTGTACTTGCCATGTTGTCAAAAGTTAAAACGAAAAGAGAGGTCTTCATTCTCATACAGATTTACATTAGATATATTTTTCTAAGCGCAAACTACAGTTCCAGGAATTTTTTTTTTCTTCAGAGCAAATGTCAAGGAAATTTCATGTTTTAAAATCTGTTTAACATGAAAATTGAGATAACTTCTAACCAAATCTTCAGTTAGAAGTAATTATATCAAAGTAATGGTACACTAAAAGTTACATATCAAAAGAAGGATCTATTATAATTCTATAAATGTCTTCAAAGTAATGAATATGCGCAATTAAAATCATATGTGTGGATTGATATCAGTATTTGTAGTATCTGTATATGTAAAAAGATGTCTTTAATATGAGAGATATACAATTTCATTAAAGATCGCCATTAATAGATGAAAATCAACCTGTAATTGATTTTGATTAAAGGAAACACTGAGTAAACCACCTTTAAGCAAAATATCATCCCCCAGACAGAATCCCATTCTTCTAATTAGTAGATCTGCATTAAACATTGTATTCATTTATTAACATGTTTTGAATTTCACCAGTACAAATTGTTATTTTCTCTCTTTTTATGTGTCCCTGCCCATATATTATTCTCTATTTTGCTTCATAGTCCACAAAGCCTGAAATATTTTAGCCCTTTACAGAAAAACCGTGATGACTTCTCTTTTAATCTACCTTGATCTTCTATAAAATTTAATAATATTTTAATTGTTACCTTTATAATATTTTCATATTTCTCTCTTCTATAAATAAATGTATAAATATTTACTGAACCATACACATAACATAGCTAAAAAGAACCTGCTTAGGTACGCTAAGGTACATAGAAGACAAACTCACTTTCTTTTTACCTATATAAAAGAGATTTTCTAGTAGGGGCTAAATCTTAGTTTTATTATAAATATCCAGACACCAGAGGCAAACATTTCTTTTTTGGCCTGAATTATTTTCATGCTTTCTATTTACAAATGGGTTGATATAAACAACTTTCTACATTATAAAATGATTACTTAGAAAACCAATCAATCTAATATTTTATGTATGTGGTTTTTCATTTGTTTGTTTGTTTTTTATGTCTGCTTGTTATTTTGGTAAAATATTTCTAGATCTTACCCTTCTGGGATTCTGGTTGAATCCCAATCCCTGACCCTTCATCAGCCTGGGTCCCTGAGTAACAATGATAGGGGAATGACTTGAAATGGGCATATAGACTGAGTAAGAAATAAGCCTTATTTTATTAAGTTATTAAGTTTTGGGGGGACATTCTTTTATAACTATAGAATATCTTAGGCTATCCAGACTAGTATACCTGATAGTTGTGAATTTTCTGAAGCATTTTAGCATTTAAACAAATCATCAATCATAATCAACCGCCACAGTTACTTTGTCTCTTAAAGGTTAAATTAATATGAAGCTTGAGTAAATAAACTAATATACTTCCCCATTTATTCACTTAAGTGGGAGGGCAAAGCAACCAGAGTAGGATGAAGAGTCTCCTGAGATTTCTCAGCTTGCTGTGTCCTGTTTCTACTCATTCTTAGAAACTGAGATGGTCATATCTAAAGGAACTCATAAAGCATCTGAAGTTGGGACAGCAGACAAATACATTTGAGCTAATTAAGTAGTTTTTTCTTAGTTCAGTTGAAGAACATATTTTAGAAGGAAAAATAAAAGGCCCTGGAAGGATAATTAATGCAAAAAATAATCTGGTTTGAATTATGCTCTTATGGTCAAATGTTTTGATGGTGGGATTTGGCCTAAGATATATTGTAGCACTCAAGAATGGGCAAGGTAAGGTTTTTCAGTAACTGAAGTTTATTAAAATTTAAACTGATCATGTTGGAGGTGGAACTTTTCCAAGAGAAAAGTTTAAAGAAAATGACAAAACTTAAAACTAATTAAAAAAATAATAGCCACTATTTGCCAGCTCGATATGATCTTGTATAATTAGCTTAGTTTATGATCCCAACAGCCCTGTGTGCTTATTATTACTATTATCATCATTTTTATTCCTTCCATTATATAAGGAAAGCAGTTCTAATTAATTTTCTCCAGTGTTACAAAGCTAATACATTATGTAACTGAGATTCATGTCATTCAGTTAACACATTTATTGTGCACCTGTGGATTAGATTTGAGGTGTCAGAAAACAAGAGGAGTCAAGTATGATTTCAACAGTTTTTGCTTGACTAACTGAAAGAATGGAGTCACCATTAACTGAGAAGCTGGACTTTACCGGAAATCATGGTGCCCCATGTGTATTGCCTCCTTCAAAAACCATCAGTTCTACAGTGTTAAATACCAGTTAGAGGAACTGTAATTCTTTTTGTTTCCCATGGCTGTCCTCCATTAATAGAGTACATCAAGGTCTGAGGATATACCCATTTTTTAAAAGAAGTTACAGAAAAAGCAATTGTCAAAATGTCATACAGGTTAAAAAATCCAATCACTAATCAGTAGGATTGAATTCTTTTCTGCTCTTGTATCCTTTAGCATGTCACAGGGAAGAGCTAATTCCTTTGCTTTCCATTTCAACATGAAACTTAGAATCTAAAATAAAGCCAGAGCAGTTGTGCTTGTGTTGAAAAAGGACTCAAAATTAGCTTCTCAGGAGCAGTGACAGTGGAAGTTTTACAAAATATTTAATTATTTGATGCCAGTTTTATGATAGTCACTATAGGCTAATTGGTTCAGGGAAAAGAGGGAGAACCCAACTGGCATTTGGTCAATATTTTCTACACTGAGATCGACAGAGAAAAAGATCTTCATAGAACACAATCAGCTCTTGGTTCACTCTACAGAACACAGATGTCGTCTCTGACTTTACATTGCTCCTGTCACTTCCAGTTTGAAAACAAACTTCAAGAGTTCCATGTTGCTTATTGAGTCACATACATGCACTTTAACATAATAAATGCATTCTCCCTTGCACTCTGGTGCACAGCTAGATTGCATTTCCAACTTTCCTTTTAATTAGGTGGACCATATGCCTTAGTTCTGACTGATAGAATTGAGTGGGAGTGACAAGGCTGAGTATTGATGGAGTCATAAATCATTGAATAACCACGTGAAGAACAACCTTATTCATCTGAGTCACACTTGTTTGAACTGTATGAGTAAAAAATAGACATCTGTTGTATTGAAATATTAAAGATTGGATCTAATTTTTTAGCAGCAGAGCTCTAAGTCCACATAGCATTCAAAACTGCTTACAACATGTAAGATTAGCGTCCTCTCTCATGGCATTTTGCTTTGCAGCATATTTTTCCTAACCATAATAGTCTGTTCTTTATTCTTAATTCTCCAAAGTGAGTTAATCCTCCCTTGTTCATATTGTTGTGGCTTCTTGTGGAATTACTGTATGAAATTAAGAAATGAATATAAAGTTCTTTTGAAAAAAAAAAAACTTGGCACGTAATAATAGCTTATTTAGTGAGAGCTACTATTATTTTATTGAATGTCCTGAACAGTCATTTTCTCTATATTCACCATCTCACATATAAATATTCCCTATCTAAATACCTTACAGTTTTGTTTCTAGAAGTTTGCTCTTTCTGAAATACTTTGGTAGTTTGCAAGTTGCTGAGCTGTGCTGAAGTAAGCAGTACCTATTTCAAGTTCATTTTTCATGCACCACTGAAGGAAAGTGGAAACATCAATGATGGAAAGATTTTGATACAGCTCTGGGTTGTTGATTTTCAATTAAAAATGGAATAGAATGGAGCACTGTCCTGGGGATAAGATCCTAAAATTGAACATCTGAAAACTCTATGGTGTATCTTCCCTCTGGATACTTGTAACTATTTGAGAATTGTTACAAAGATTCTATAACTTGAACAAATCTACAGTGCATTTTCTGAGTCACCTTGGAATTCCCTGCAGCTGCAAACCTCATGCACTTTAGAATTTACTTTCATCATGGAGTTAGTTTCTAAGTAACTTTTTGGTCAATTTTTTGCTCCGTTTTCTTGCTCCTTTTCCCTTCTAATTCCACATTTCAGATTCTGTGTTCTAGAAGTATGCATTTTTAGATGAATTTTATCCAACAAATTAAGGTATACAATAAATCAAATCATCCCTACAGAGGCCCCTTATACAAGAGAGAGCCTTTAATTTTGCATTTCCTTTACTCTGTCGTGTCTGCTTCTCGTTTTTCCATTTAATTATTTCTTTATCATTCTGTTTTCCTATGTATTTCTATTTAGTTTCTATGTTTTCTTTGTTATAATGTCACATTCCTTTATTCTTCCATTCTGTTTCTTTTTAATCATGCATCATCATTTAGCATCTTCAGTATTCCTTTCTCTGTATTTTCCTTTACAATTTATTTTCACCCTCTGTCTAATTTTTAGTTCCATATGAATTAGCCTCATGGACAGAGGAAAAAATAATTCATGTTTTTAGAATCTTTTATACACCACTCCTTACACTGAGCTTTTTTTTTTTTTGGGAGTAGATTGTATCATTTCCATTTTTCAAATGAGGAGACTCAAGAGAAGTTATGGAGCATGTCCTGCAGCTAGATAATGATGGAGGAGTTTCACCTGGATAAATGGAGCATCCAGAACTAAAGAGTAATAGCAGTAGTAGACCATTCTCTTAATAGGATATTGTTCTTCTCTCTGGTTTTCTGGGAACATTTCTAGTGTCATTAGTTTCATATGCAATGACAAGGTTTGACAGCAGCTAGGAGAGATGGCACTAAGAAGGACTGTGTCAGAGACCACAGGGACTTGCTAATGGGAAGAACCCTTGAGTACTTTAGTGATTCTAAGCGATCGTCTGCCTTGGTCCTGAACTCTTTAGGCATGCAGACTCACTCATACCACAAAACCCCATATATATAGCCTCCAAAGTCATGCCGAAACCCCACTTCTATTCCTCCCCACTCAGTTCTTCAAGTTCTTGACTTGTGACCTTCTTGGCTTTTCTTACCATTTATTGTCTTATCCTTCAGGCTTTATACTCAACCCTCTTTGTCTAGCTTAGTCTTTCATTTCCTACCTCAGCAATGATCAAACATTGTAATTTAGCTGCCAGTGGTAACTACTTCATTTAGTCCAGCCTAGGCTCATAAACCTTACATTTCAGTGCAAGTCCTTGTGAGCAGTTGTTCCGAATGTGTTGGCACTGCATTCATGAGCGTTTCTCAGACTCGGGGAAGAAATCTGTTTGCTATGGAACTTTTTCAGTCACCGTAAGCAAGCTGGAGAACTACTAGTTGTTGCTGCTCTTGCCTGTTAATTAAACCAGTTTCTACAACATTGCATTAATAGTTCATTAGAATAAGGAGTGTTGAAAAGTTCAAGAAGGAGCATTTTTCTCACTTTCATTGGATGGGTAAGTAAGTTAAAGTAAGTTAAAGTCTTGTATATGAGTGTGTCCCAGGAGTACCACTTACTCGGGGATTACTTAGCAGTTGGAGAATAGTGAGACATGTCATTTGAGTCCTTTACAGCTTGGTTGCCTTAAAACCCATTTTGTTAAAAGGTCAGACTTTAAATTATCCAATATATAATGTTTTGTTCTTTGGGGATCCAAAATTGTAGTCTTAACTTATTATTCTGCCCAGTGGAGTTGACTTCAAAGGCCTGAGGTAAAGGTATCATTCCACTAGATTTCTGAGCAAGTTCGCTGGCAAGGGTGTGTGTGCATATGTCTTGGCTGAAAGATGCTTGTAAGAAAATATTTCAGTGTATTTGGGAAAACTGGCATCTATAGTTTATCAAAGCAGCCATTTTAAAAATGAATAAAACATAGCCACACTACTTTTGAACTCCTTAAAGCTCCTTAAAATAAAGTTTCTTATTTTGAAAAGATACAAGTTGCAGTTGTATGTAATTTTATAGCTTTTGTAAATATGTTTCTGTCTTCAAATTTAAACTAATTTCTTTAGTGAGACATGTAACAATAAATATATTAAAAAGTAAAAAAAAAAAATTTTTGGCCAGTACCCCCCAAATCCAAAACACAGCAGTTTAAAATATGTTTACTTATACTAATAAGCATCTCCATTGCAGACATTGAAGGATGCACTGTGAATTAGTATAGGATATGTTTTGTATTATAGCCACTAAAGAAAACCCTTTAAAAACAATTTATAGAACTAATTATAACACAGCCAAAGAGATTAAGGAAGTGTAAAAGAGAGGATAATAAAAATGAAAGAAGAAAACCCAACAGTAGAGATGTTACAGAAAGACACAACGGAAACTTAGGTTAAAGAATGATTATAGATCAATAGAGAAGTTTACCTGACAACAAAATTTATTTTTTCTAATATTACATTTAATTAGAATTTATTTTTGACCAAAATGCTTAAAGAGGGGATTGTGGTATAGTTAATAGAACACCCAGAAGTAGATGTTGGGAAGCATATCCCTAAATATCCAGTTATTGTGTACAAAGAAAGTTAACTATTGTGTACAATTGTGTACAAAGAAAGTTGTACAAAGTTGTACAAAAAAAATTGTGTACAAAGAAAGTTAACTATTGTTAACCCATTTTTCATTTCTGTAATGAGGGAGCTGGTTCCTTACAGGTCATTGGCCCCACTATTCTCGAATAACTTATGTACATATGGAACCTGATGCCTGAGAGCTCCAGTCAACTGATAGAAGTAGCAAATTAAGAAAGAAAAAGGGGCATGGAGTCAGAGATATGTTAAACTATAAAACTAGCTTTCTTTTTGTGCAGAAAAAAATCCCACCAGGTAACTCAAAAGAAAGAGCAGTCTATACCCTCTATTGTAGAAAAATGTTTCAGGAATAAAAGAGATTTTGACTTAGAGTCCAATTCTGTAAAATTTCACTGAAGCCTATCATTACTCCTTGGAAGTTGACCATTACTCAGAGACACTTTTAGAATTTCTGTGGATTTAGGAGGTTATTGAACCCTAGTATTAATTCAGTGTCTTATGGGTAAGCCCTAGTTTGCAGATCTACTGATCTCTTTGACACAGACCTCTTGTCAGGAATGCTGAGCAAATAATCTTTCTTAAAAATCCCTTAACAATAAATTTAATTTCAGACAATTAATATAATCTATCTTCAGATCTTCTTATAGAAGATATTTATTTACAACTTTGAGTTGAGAAAAGAGACAAGCAGAGTATAAAATGTCAAAAACTTAATTGAGAGAACACAACATTTTGTACTTTCTGGGACTGACAGCGCAGACATATCATAAAAAAGGACATGGGGTTTTCCTTTGTTATTTAAGCAAGTTGCCTCCTCCATTTACAGAATGCGCTCTATAACCCGTAGCAGAAATTCATTTTACTACAGACTTTGTGTTGCTAAGGATATAATATTACAGCCTGGGATGGTGCTACTAATTGATTATTTAATGAAGGCTATTGTTGATACTATCATGGAAACTCAGAGTTAGGGAGAATCTCCAAATTTGTTCTAGCCCCTCCCACTACCCTACTTATTGCAAAAAAGTAGATGGGATTTTCTATGTGGAGTCAGACAGTTCAAACCCAGCTGTCACTTGGGCATATCACTTAGTTCTTTGGTTCATAGTTTATTCATCTGAAAGATGTTAAAATAATGTATATATAACTCTCAGAACTGCTGAAAGTTTTTTAAAAGGTACACATCTACATAGTGGTCAGCAACATTGGACTCCACTCCCCTCAACAGTTCATAAAAGTTGTGTTGGTCAATTGCTTATTTATTCTCAGATTTATCATCACCCATGACCTGCTCCTGCTAACTGGTACCAGTGTTAAATTATCTCTGTATGAATGATGGCTTCTATTTTCCCAGATGGATGATGTCTAGTTCAATCATTTAATCTTCTCGTGAAGCATTATTAGCACAAACTTTTATTTTTACTTGGTTTTACTTTCTGAGTTAATCATGGCTATCCTGAGTTATTCACATTTCCCTGGTTAGTATAGATTTATAAGAATTGTAATGAACAAAGTGATTAGACACTTTAATTTTTTTGTCTGCACGTTAGGAAAAGTTTCATAAATCTAATTTTACTATTCTTTAGCTGTGCCACATCTCCCTCTAATTTGTATTTACAAGTAATTGCACATAGTGAATAAATACTTGGACTGTTTCAAATTATGTCCATGGAAATCACATTCTCATTTCATTCTAATTTTTAAAAAAATTATATTTTAATAGCTTCAATGCCCTCAAAAGCCATAACAGTTTAATTATTTTGAATATATTGTGATGTGTGCCTGTTTTCTATTCATGATCCATCTGTGTTATTGAAAACCTTGCAATTAACGCTTAGGAGTTAATGAATTACTAGGGGGAAAAATCCTCTGATGTTGGCCATTGAAGGACTGAATTATTTGCCACTCATGAAAAGATAGAGTATAGGTATTTACATAGATGATTATTTAGTTTCATCTTATCCCAGAGTATAATGGCTGGGTTATAATCACTCTTAACTTGGAGACAGTTTTGTCCAACTTTGTGCAGCTGTAGAATGGGAAAGTTACATGTTCAGCATTGAGGGTAAGGAAGAGGGATTATAGCGAGGCTGTTTTCGTTCGTCAGAAGAAGTAATGTTAACTGCTGCAACACACTCTTGAGATCTCAGTGGCTTAGCACACACACAAGTTGTTTTTTAATGGTTCATGTGTGGCCTAATGCATGCTAGTGAAGTGTCTTCTCCATTCTGAGACACACGGATACAGGCTCCATCAAACTTGTAATCCAGCCATCTCAGCATGTAGACTTGCAGATCATCCTGGCAAGTGAAAATAGAGCTGGAGTTTCACATAGGCTGTTTTCAAGGAGCAGAACCGGAAGTAGCTTACATCACCTCTGCCAGATTTACTGATCAGCACCTGATATCATTGACTTAATCTAATTGCAACACAAGCTCAGAGAGCACATTCACATATTAGGTGGATGCTTACTATGTCTGCTATGTCTATAGCACGTGGGAATGGGCATCGGGAGACAAAACTGCACATCAAGCTTTTTCTTCCTGGAATACCTGGACTTCTTGCTTTTCTGAGGAGTTCTTCTGTAGCTCTTTTCCTAAGAGATAGAGATTTGGAAGCTACTTTCTTCTTGAAGCCTATCCAAATATACTTTCAGTCAAATGTAATTGCTCCTTTCCCTATATTTTAAACATTTATTTTATATTTTATATTATGAATATCAATGATAAGAGCTTCTGTTTATTGAACACTTACTTCATGGCATTCTAGAACTATATATATATATATATACACACACATATATATAGAGAGAATTATTATATATATATATAATTCTATATATATGCACATTTAATTCATTTAATTCCACCCAGAATTCTACAAGATAAATATTATCACTCTTTTGTAAATGAGGACATGGAGAATTGAAGAATTAAGTAAATAACTCACTCTTGCAACACAGAAGTAGTAAGTTTCAGAACAAAGATTGGAGCCAAGGTCTGTGTGATTCCAAACAAAAGCTCTTTCCCATAGTGTGTATCTGCCTCCACCATCTATCTTGTATCTTTTCATATAGCAATTAATAAAATGCATTACAACTTTGCAGATGGTCTTTCTGAGCTAATCTTTAAAACTCCAGAGCCTAGCATGTTTAAAGGCTTTCAAATATAAATACTAATAAATGATGGACCACTAATTAATGCGTATGAGAGCTTAAAACAGCTATCCCTTCTTCCTCATGTCAACAGGTTGCAGTACAGCCAAGTTTAACTAGAAAGTACAAGCAATTATTTTGTGTAGGGCCTGATAACACCCTTCTGACAAGAGCTTGAGGCAGTTCACATGGCTGACTTAGTTTGCATAAGCAATCTAAGGAGACATGCCATTGTTTCCTCCACTTGTTTCCCTGCTGTTACTGCTACTTGCATTAGTTTCTTAAGGTCACTGTGCAAAGTGCCACAAACTCATTGGCTTAAAACAACAGACAGGGGCTTCCCTGGTGGCACAGTGGTTGGGAGTCCACCTGCCAATGCAGAGGACACGGGTTCGGGCCTTGGTCCAGGAAGATCCCACATGCCACGGAGCAACTAAGCCCGTGTGCCACAACTACTGAGCCTGCACTCGAGAGCCCACGAGCCACAACTACTGAAGCCCGTGCACCTAGAGCCGGTACTCTGCAACAAGAGAAGCCACCGCAATGAGAAGCCCACACGCCACAATGAAGAGTAGCCCCCGCTCGCCCGCAGCAAAGACCCGACACAGCCAAAAATAAATTAAAAAAAATAAAAACCAGACATTTATTTTTTCAGTTCTAGAGGTTAAAAGCCCAATATCATAGTATCAACAGGGCCATGCTCTCTCTGAAACCTGTAGAGGACAATCCTTCCTTCCATTTTCCTAGCTCCTAGGGGTGTCTGTCCATCTTGGGTGTTTCTCAGCCTGCAGCTGCATCACTCCAGTGTATGCCTCTGTCACTGTATGCCTTTTCCCTGTGTGTTAGTCTTCACATGGTGTTTCTCTCTTCTTATAAGGACACCAGTCAACTTGGATGAGGGCCACCTTAATGATTTTTCTTAATTTGATTATACCTGCAAACATCCTATTTCCAAATCAGGTCACGTTTTCTGGTATTGGAAATTAGGACTTCAATATATACGTTTCAGGGGTGCAATTCAATCCATAACACTATGCTAGTTATGCTAACTTCCCTGCTTAAACCCTTTTTCCTGTCAATGCAACTGTGTTCATTCACATTCAGCTCATTTACCCTCACTTTCTGTGGCTTTTATAAATTACTTCACTTCATCCTTTATCTTGGTTCTGGTTTCTTCTCCTTCCCCACTCTGCTCCCTAATCCAGGCCCCTTTAGCTCCAGGAGCCAGGAATCCTGTAGGTTTCTGGTACCTGAAGAGATCCCTGTTTGCCCAGAGAATCATAATCTCCATTCACCTTCTGGATCTGTGCTTTCTACATGATAGTTACAGGAACTACATAACCAAAAGCATATTCCTTCCATCCCTCCTGCAAAGTGGAGCCCCAGTGGATTTATAACATACTCCTTTTGGAGGATGCTTGAAGAGGCAAATGAGATCTTACCATTCAATGTATTAGATGAAGTCTAAGTCATTCATTCATGCATTTACTCTGGTACTCACTGAGCAATTATTAGACACCTGTGGTATGGTAGGAACTATTAGAAATTGAAGAATAAAAAATATTTTTTTGGAGATTTCATCCTAGTAGAGCAGCCTGGCATAACATATGATATAAATATATCAGGCAAAAAAAAGAGTTGTATAGAAAGGGGGGTCAAAGTGCCCCCAAAGCATTTATTGGCTTTAGCAGTCTAGAGCAAGATACTCATGGCAACCCTTTGATGGATGGAACCATTTTAGAAGGTTTACTTTTTTTTTTTTTTGAATAGTTTTGAATATAGTCAATATAGAGTCCTACTTTACACAAGGCATTTCACAGGAACAACGTGAAGGTCGGAGCCCCAGCTGTGATTTACTTACATATGGGTGAGCCTGCTCTAGACTTGACTGGGCCCTGGAAAGAAGCCAGAGTGCTACCCAGTCTAGGCTAGCCCCCAAAACACTTCAGGTTATAAATCCACAACTTGTAGATTTTCTAGCTCCTGGAGGATAGGGGTTATCTTCTACTTTTTTTTTTTTTTTTTAAATTTATAATGCCCAACAAAGTTCCTGGTTCAAAGTAGATACTCAACCAAAGTTTGTTAAATATTACATGTATGCTGGTAACTATAGGTGCAATTGGAAACACCGTATGCCTCTTAGCTCTGACCAACGACTCTTTCTTTCATCTCTGCCTCTGTAGTGCTTAATAAGGGCTCTAGAATACAGTAAGGTTGACTTTAGTTTGATTAGCAAGTTAGTTACTTGTACCTATCAGTATTGCCCAATTTTAAAATGTGCTGAAATCTGTTCTCCTTGTCAAGCTGCCACATTTGCTGCATTTAGTTAAGAACTTACCTCAAGAAAAAATACTCAGACCTCTAGATCCACTGAGTTGCTTTTTATTCTTGGGAGAAGCCAGTTGATTAACTCTCTACTCTGGTGGTTTATTTTTGGTACTTTTGCTCATTTTGTTTAAGGCAACGTAATTACAAGTTAGGATTGGCAGCATGTGAACTCAATGTAATGTATGATTATTTTCTTCATTAATTATATCCAAAGCTCACTATCTCCTTCATACAGGTTTCTTGAAGTTTAATTTTTTTTTTGAAGTAGTTAAAGACATCAGTCAAGAGAATGTATTTTTTGGGCTTCCCTGGTGGCACAGTGGTTGAGAGTCCGCCTGCTGATGCAGTGGACGTGGGTTCGTAACCTGGTCTGGGAAGATCCCACATGCCGCGGAGCGGCTAGGCCCGTGAGCCATGGCCGCTGAGCCTGCGCGTCCGGAGCCTGTGCTCCGCAACGGGAGAGGCCACAGCAGTGAGAGGCCCACGTAACGCAAAAAAAAAAAAAAAAGAGAATGTATTTTTTTTATGAAAGACATAATTTGGTTAAAATCACAGTAATTTGTTTCTAAGTGGGTTTAAAAATTTTTCTACATAGATTTCCTTTCTGTCTTGCTTTATGAGAAATATTGATCACCAGATTGCTTCTTTGAAAAGGGGGGTCAAATCACCCAATTCTTTGTGAGAAATAAATAAAAATTATTCTATTATTGACTTCACTTGCTTTATTCATAGTCAATACTTCACTTTATTCATAAATATTCATTATAAAGTAAGGTCAGTATTGAATAATTTCAATATATATAACTCTTTGGAGAATCACTGAATTCATTTAGAAATTTTTTATAGATTTTATGTTTGAGGACTCTTCTTTTATTAAAACTTATTGTATAGTCGCATAATAAAATATGTGTGTCCAATATTTTAAGAGTAGGATCTTTAAAAATAATAAAAACAACTCTAGGATTTTCTATTTAAATATAGCCTGATATAAACAATATTAATTGGCAATAAAATAGATTTTTATTTTAAAAATAAAAATTTTTATCTTAAAAATAAAATTTACCATTTTTTTTGCAGAAAAAATTGATTTTTCAGTGTAGAAGTTTATACTTGATATTACAAAAAAATCTGTGGATAGAAATATTTCAAGGCAAAGATTTCAAGTATTAAAGGCGTTAGACACTCAATTCTAGTAACCTCATTTACTTAGTGTTCCTCATCCAGTCCGAGTTTGCTTGCCCATGTACTTTAAGGCAGTTTCTTTCATCTACTTGGGATATTCTGCTCTCTATGTCCCCAAGTCTGTCAAGAACTCTTTAAGGCTTAGTTCAAATATTTCCTCCGTACAAGCATTCCACATTCATTTCCCAGCATTTTTGGAAGTGATCTGGCCCATATGGTGTTTTCCTTTCTTATTCTCCCTTTTGTTTGTATTTGTGTAACTACATGGATTCCTTTGGGCAACCATGAGCTACTTGAGGAGAGATAAGGCAATTGATATATTTCCATCTCCTAAGTAATTTGTTTTGGCAGAATGGAAAACAAGCTTCTATACCTCCACGCAGAAACAAAGACACACAAACCAGCCAGAGTCAGCTTCAGAAAACACAACAGATTATACTTCTACCCTTTGACCTCCCCCCAGCATCCATGCTATATTATAATACATTATGAACAAGTTGTCTTATTAAATGATAAAAACACCTAGTGATAAAATCATTAAACCGTGCCACCATATTCTGTCATGCAGAGTGTGTTATGGCTATGCATACTAGATGTTTCCGGAGACTTCCCTAAGGAGAATTACAATTTTCTTGAGAAATAAAATAATCTATCTCTTGCTGCTTCAATGTGTAGTAATAGGATGTGTGACATGAGCAAATGAGATTCTACTGAGCCTGCTGCTTTTTCTCCTAGTGTATTTGGTGGTGTTTTTATATTTTTTAGATTTTCTCTTTATCATTCTAATTCCATGTCATTTTGCTTATGCCTGAAATATCTTTAACCTTATCAACATTCTTTTAAATCCCTCTGAGTGTCATTCTAACACCAAAATAAAATCCAAGTGTGAAAACTGTTCATAACTACAGAAGATTTGGAATTTGTTCTGATCTATTATCTGTTTTGTCTGCAAGTTTATTATTTTAAGGTACTCTACAGCAACTTTTAATCAAATGATTTATTTATTTATATATTCATTTAATTAACTAATCACATAGATTCTCTAAAGCAGTGTTTCTCAATTTTTATTTAAATTATGCACCATCAGTCAAGCTTTCTCTGAGTTCTTCATTCTGTCATTTGCACAATGAGAATCACAATAATTTTTCCAGATATAAAATGATATTGTAATATTGCATATGATCTTTAAAGTTACATGTATGTCACTCTACCCTACTCCACTTCCGAATTTCCATTATCCTACTTTTCTCTCCTCTCCCTCCGTCTTTTAGAATCCTTATTCTAACACCAGTACTCCTGTTAACAGTCACATTGTTCCCCAAAACTCCTTTCCCACCTCCCTCAACTCTGCCCTCTTACACCTGCTCTCCATGTGATGAATCTTTTTTTTTTTTTTTTTTGCTGTACGAGGGCCTCTCCTGCCGCCGAGCACAGGCTCCGGACGCGCAGGCTCAGCGGCCATGGCTCACGGGCCCAGCCGCTCCGCGGCATGTGGGATCCTCCCGGGCCTGGGCATGAACCCGCGTCCCCTGCATCGGCAGGTGGACTGTCAACCCCTGCGCCACCAGGGAAGCCTGTGATGAATCTTTTTAAAGTCCTCCAGTATTTAAAAATTTTGCTCATAAAAATAGAGCTTATATTTCCATAACTTCATTCTGTCCTCTGATAAGTAGCCTTGAAAAAAGTTATCTTATTCATTAGAAGTACTGGGGTGAGGGGGCAAGGAAAGACAACAAAGCTCAAGAATTAAAACGCTATCCAATTTGCTCTTCTTTCTCCAAGAAAATTAGTAATTAGGTTTATTCACTGAGGTTCTATTGAACCTCAATCACATCTGTTTTCAGGAAGCTGCAGAGAAAAAAAAAGCAAGCAAGCAAGAAAAGAAAACTCATTTCCTCTGTCTGCCTTTGCAGAAAATAGCTTTTCTAAACCTCAGTTTTGCAAGCACTATTCTGTACAAATAAACATTAGTGACTGTGGCTTTGTGCTTAAGAGATCCATCGGTGTTCAGTGAACGTGGGCTCATGGATGCCAGGAGGATCGTCTGCAAAGCAACTCTAGGGCTTGGTCCCTGATATTAGTCTCATAGCTGAGATGCATGAAAAACACCCAGAATGAGGTGAAACAACATGCTTCTGTCAGGAGAGAAGAAAAAGGTAACAGGTAACTAAGAAGTCAATATATGAGATGTGGGAGCCATTGTGGGAAATTCTGACACAGGGAAGAAGACAGAGTGAGGTGGCTGAGAGAAAAGGCCTTAGCATAGGTTTGGAAGTGACAGGTATGCTTGGGGAAACATCTCATGAAGGGGGATGTGGCTGTTGTGATGGATAGAGAGAAGAGGCAAATATTCCTGTCCCCTGGAGAGCATCTGCTTCTCCATTGCTATGTGAGATTTCAGAATTCACTGGAGGTGGCCACATGATAAAAGCACAGTTTTGCAGTCATATAATTCTGAGTTTAGTCCCAGCTCCGGTCACTTACTGCTTGAGTCAGTTCTGTATCCTCTTCTCTAAACTTCTAGTGTGTGTGTGTGTGTGTGTGTGTGTGTGTGTGTGTGTGTGTGTGTGTGTGTGTGTGTGTGTGTGTGTGTGTGTGAGAGAGAGAGAGAGAGAGAGAGAGAGAGAGAAGGAAATGGGACTTATAAAACCTATTTCATAGGATTAATGAGATAAATTAATTTAAATGATGTATTAACATGCCTTACTAGCATGTGGGAATTAATCATTCAGTTCTAGGTTTTTTATCATTCAATGAAGATGTTGTCTAGAAAAGGTGATCATAGGAAAACTGTCAGAAGATGAGCAGGGCGTAAAGCCCTTAGGTACTGCCACCTGAGAAAATAGAGAATAAACCCAAAGAAAGAACATTATCCTCTTCACTCTTTATATCACAGTGCAGAGATGCTCGCATGGTAAGAAATTTGTCATTAAAAATAATATTTTTGAGCACCTTCTTTATGTCAGGCACTGTTCTGAGATTTCAGCTATTGACATATTTAATCCTACCCAAAGGGACATATTCAATTAATATTCTTATTTTATGGATGATAAATCTGGTGAATAAAGAGATAAAGCTCAAGGTCACTAAGGAAAGCAGAGCAAAATGTGGAAAGAAGGAAACCACATTAGAGAGTGTATACCTTAATCAGCTTGAAATCCTGCCTCTCACTGTGTTGATATGGAGATAAATGTATTTCATAGTTTTACACTCAAACCATTGAATTAATGTTGTTTTAAGTTAGCTAAATATATGAATTCATGATGTAGCTAATGTATCCATATTTCAGTTATCCTACAAAATGCTGGGGGGTAGCATAGTGAATATGGCCACAATGCAGTATCCTAAATCTGCTTCTCACTCAGTCTTCTGTATCTCAGCAGACTGCATCACTGTCCATGTAGTTGTTAAGTCCTAAATCTGGGTGTCATCCTTAATCCCTCACTTTGTCTCACCCTTCCCGTTCCAGTCTATTAATCCTAATGATTCTACCTGGAAACGCATCCCAAATCATTTTTGTTTAATCTCCAATATGACCACCTTAGACCCAGGCACAGTCATCTTTCATGCTCACAAATGTAACATCTTCCCAACTGGTCTCCTTGTCAAAATTCATTCTCCTTAGATTGTCCCTAGTGATTTAGCCCTGCCTACCTCGGCACCATTTCCTATCACTCTTCCTGTTCCTCTCTATATTTTATCCACACTAGCTTTTTTAAGGTTCTTGAAACACAGCTCATATCTACTTTCAAGCCTGAACTTTGCATTACTAGTGCCTTTCTTGTCATCAAGTTTTCAGGTTAAATGTCACCATCTCTAGTAAGAACTCTCATGACCACCCAGTTGGAAGTAAAGTGCAAAAAGTTAATAATCATTACATTCATTCTCATTTTCATTAAAATTTTAATAATCATTAAACTGTTACTCAGAGAATTGTAAGAATGTACCAATACAAGTATTTCAATAGTAAGGGGTTCTTAATTGCTCAGGTGAGTGACAAACCTTAGACAAAAAAAGGACTTAACGTAGGATCAAGCAGGTGCTGGATTATTTGACAATAAAAAGTTGTCCAGCAGTCTGTGTGTCTGAAGCATACTCTACTTGAAGTTTAAATCTATTTAGAAGTGAGAGATTTATTCAGGATTAGTCCTGGGCACGGACACATTGCTTGATTTTGTTTCTGCAGTGACAGGTAGTCGTCATAAGCCCTGAATTTAGAAAGGTGCTTTAGTGCTCTGAAAAGGAGAACAAAAATTGCTTCTTTAAAAATAGATGCTTCTCTTTGGTCAGCTGCCTCCAAAACCCTCTACAGGGGTTAATTAGACTAAAAAAAATAATTAGGTTTTAGGAAGGGAAAATACAAATAAAATACATGGAAGACAAGGAACGCTGTGTTCTCTCTCCTTTCTCTCTTTTCTTGTTTTGTTCTTTCTCTCGGTGTGGCCTTGAGAGAGAGAAAGTACAGGGGAATCGTGGAATTCTGTTCATGTGTTAGTTATTAATGAATTGAGAATTGCTGAAGGAGATTATTTAACAACTCGAACTGTCTTTTTATCTTCTCATTTCCTTTACTTTGGAGGTAATAGGAACAGACATAAGACTGGATTATCCTGCTTGGGGGAAGGATATAGAAGCATCTCATGCTCTCCGAGGAGCAGTAATTAATAGCAGTAACAATGCCTACAATTTATTGAGCACTCTCTCTACGCCAGAACTGTGCCGTGCCAAGCTCTTTACATAACATGTTGGATATGTTGGATTTAATATAATGCTCACAATTCTATGGAGCTGATACAGTCATTTTTATTTTATTTTATAAGCACAAAAACTGAGACTTAGAAACCTTTTATAATTTACCCCAGAGCACTCAGCTAATAAGAGATGGGATTGCACACAGAATCAATTTTACCTGTTTTTAAGGCCCTTGGTTTAGCCATTTTGCTATATTGCTTATATCTTTGTCAACCAAAGTGGATTAATTAAAGTCTCCAAAGTTTATTTTTCCAGATCTCAAGCATTTTTGTGTCAGAGGTAGGAGTCAATAATTCTTTCCTTCTACCTACCTCCCAAAATAGAGCTTATTCCTAGGAATCCACATGTCCTTCTTCAAGGCAGGAGTGGTTCTCTTTTGCCTGCTTAGTGTTCATGGCCAATACTTGTTTCCCTTCTTTACAGATGTTAGCAACCATTTTACATATCTCTTCCAGTTCTCTTGAGTTTTCAGTTTTTGCATCCTATTGTTTGGGGAAGTAGATATTGGATATTTGCATGCACTACTTCCATAAAGAAACATCTGTTTTCCAAGACAAATACAATATTCAATGGCATTTAAAAATATTTTAGTATTAAATATATACTAGTAAGAAGGAAATCGAACAACCCTAGTCAGTATTCCTTGTTGTAGGCTTGGGCCAGGTTGGTGACAGTGGAGGAACCAAGTGGTAAGATTCTGAATAGATTTTTAATGAATTCAACAGAATTTCCTATAGAATTTCATGAATGGTATGGACAATAGGGGAAAATAAGGGATGGCTTCAAAGTTTTGGCCCAAATAATTTTTCAGAAATGTTGCCATCAACTGAATGACAACTGTGAAAGTGTACACATTTTGATGGAAGATGAGGAGTTCAGCATCAGTAATAGATGTTAAATATCAAAGGGGAGAGATTGAGTAGCAAGTTAGGTGTATAAGTTTAGAGTTTGGAAGAGGTTTTTGGATCCGAATGTGTCTGGAGTAGAGTAAGCATGGAAGAGACTGATAGGAGATAAAAGTCAGAGAGATAATTGTGGGTCAAATCATATAGTGCTTTGTAAGCTGTCACAAAGATTGCGGATTTATACTGAATGAAATAGATATTGCATTGTTTTGAGAAAGTTGTGGCATAATCAACTCACATTCTAAGGGTCATTTTGGGCTGTGTGCTGACTATGGCCTGTAGGATGGCAAGGGTACAAGAGGAAGAGAAATTAGGAAACTAATACAACAATCCAAGAAAGAGGTGATGGTGTCTTGAACGGACAGTGGAGGGTAACAGTCAAGGGCAACGAAGTATTGAGACTCTAGATATATTTTTAAAGCTAGAATGTACTCATATAAATAGAAGTGAGATATTCATGTTTGCTCAGCACAAAGGAATTCAGGAGAACTTTATATTTCTAAGTTTTATTTTCTCAATAAATATTAGCTGAGAATCTATAAAGTTCCAGGCATTGTCTTAAGATGATCAAAAGATAAAAAGAGATCTAGGTCTCCAGTTAGACAGGCGAGAAAAGATACCAAAGCATGCAATTCAAGAAATGTGGGAATATGAGTGATCAGGGAATTCCTTAAAACAAATTGAAGAGCCTTTATTGGAATTAGGATAAGAGGGTATGTGCTCAAGCTGGGCACTTGTAGAAGGCTTTATGTCTACCAATTAAAATTTTACCCATATCAAGACTTTTCTTAAGAGTCCTGAAAGATTGAGTAAGGTTTTAAATAGGTGGATATGGGATTCTGCCTCATTATTCTTTAAGGGCAAGACATAGAAGAGTAATGAAAGAAATTAAAAGCCAAAAATCAAGGTCTTCAGAGTGTGCAGAACTGCATTCTTTCTTTGCTAGTTTGCAGCCCTACCTCCTAACCAACAGCTACTTCTCATATTCAAGCTTCAGCAATACTAATACCATCTGGCCAGTTTCCTTCACTACTTCATAAGCATTCCCTCACCAGCCTCCACCACCTGTACTCCCCCACCATAAACTTCTTTTAAATACTTCCCCATGTGTATTCACTCATTAAACACGTATTGAGCATAATTTGTGTGCCATGCTCTGCGTAGGAAGCTATGCATAGAAGAAGAATTAAAACTGGAAATTTCTCCTTCTTTCATTAAAATTTCTCCATTCTCAGAGCAGTTGCTTTACATTAGACTCTCATTATAATTCTCCTATACAATAGCTTTTTATTAATCTTCTTGTCCCCAATCTCTCCACTGCAATCTAATCTCTATTCTGGCATCAGAGTGACAGTGAACCGTACATAAAATATACACCTGATCACGGTACACCCTTGATTTATTTTAGTACTTTTTAGTTGCAGATAATACAAATAATTCAAATTGGCTTAACCGAAAATCCTAATTGTTTGATATACACGACTGAAGAGTCCAGGCATATTTTGGGCTTTAAGAAAGACAAAGCAAATCTTCAAATCTTACCCAAGTCTTCAAATGAAAAAGCAACGCTCAGTCTCTCTCCATTATTAGCTTTGCTCTGCAAGATGTTGGCTTCATTTCTAGGCAGGCTCTATCACATAGCATGATGTCTGAACATTTTTTATTTCAGTGACTTTTATTGAATTAATAAATCTGAAATAAAGGAATGATGTAACTTTCAACTTTATCTTAACAGATTGTAATGATAAGACTCATTTTCAATTTTTTTTTTTTCTTTTTTTGATAGGTGAGTCTGATATGTGTGGAGAAATAAAACTACCCTGGATACTACTAACAATAAATCTCATTCACGGTTCCCTAAGTTGGTACCTGTTATTTCCCAACGTTTAGATACAACATATTTCCCTGTTGTTGTGACAGAGTTGTGAAAAGTTTAAAAGGGCCTTTGTTGAAATAGCTTAAACAAATAGAAATAGATTCTCCTAAAGGCCTTTAAGGTTGTTAGGAAAATATAGAGTGCTGTTTGACCAGATAGCAATTGTGATCCAACTCCTCACTGACCCCAAAAGCTATTAAAGGACGTCCAAAGACAAATAATTATTACAGGTTTCTTTCACAGAGGGCCAATCCCTGGCCATGCAGTAGAAGAGACTGCTATTTTTGTCCTCCCTTGAAGGAATGGGGGAAGATGAGGGTTGGAGGAAAGAAGAGAAGGGAGAGGGAAGCGCCTGTGTAGTGGGTTGTGAGAAGAGGAACTACTAGGTTGCTGTTAAAAAACAGAAAATTTTTTTCTTTTTAATCTAGGTTAAAGGCTGTTAAAATTGAATAGGATATTAGATATCACCTATTACATTATTCTGATTTTAGGAACCTGGAGCTCATAGGCCTTAAGCAGTTACTGAGACAGGCTGGGACCTGGGACCTGGGACTCTTGGCTGCAGTGCTTGTACCTGGACAACAGATACAAAGAAACTATAAGGGACTAAACATACCTGCATGCATGGCGCAGTTGGGGCAAATTATGAGCAAAAAAGACAAAAAACCCAGCTGCCACTTTGGGAACAAAAGCAGGGTCCTGTGCATGATCTCTGCACACACCACCACCAAGGGATTGGGCAGACCACCTAAGTCACCCCGGTGGCCCAACCCATGGGTCCCCCCCTACCCTCACCCCATTTAAGGGACCTGCTCGCTTTGCCCCCCTCGCCCACCCCCTGCTTCCCCAGAGAGTGAGCAAGGGAACCTGTTACTTGTTTTCATTCCCTCCTGCTGCAGCACAAGTCCCAGTAGAATCTTGCCTGAATTTCTCATCTGACCTCTTCTCAATTTCTATTGATTAAAGAGTCCAAAAACCCAGGTCGATAACACACCCCAATGTCACACAGCAAGTAACAGGCAAAGTTTTGATATGTGTCTTTTTGACTCCTGACCCTATAGTCTTGCTATTGCTCTTCTTGAATGTTCATTCATAAATTATGTTGTGCCTACTTCCTAAAGGTTATAACATTCAATAAGGCATCCATGAACAAAGTAATTATCAAAGTAGAAATAGAGGAACTTCATATGAGGAACTACATGGTATAAAATGTTTGGGCCATTTATTCTTTATTCCTCTATGATCCTGACTTAGTATTCCTAAGGGTATCTCAGACTGCTAGGAAGGGGTTACAGGGCTCATGTTCCCAGAGATTGAGTAGCTTTGAGAAAACGGGAGGTATTTGAGGTCAATGCAAAGGACACACACCTATCCTCGCAATTGTTGCCTGCAACATCATAATAACTAACCATTATATATTGTTTATCTATTTATTGATTCAACAAATATTTGTTGAGTATTTGCCGTGTCCCAAGCACTATATTAGGCACTGAGATAGAGATATGGATTAATCTAACAAAAAATAAGTGTCTTTGTGTCTTTCTTTATCATGAAACAAGAGCCCTTGTGGGCTGGGACCAAGTCAACCTCCTGTCTTAGCATGAAAACTTCTCTGAATATCTCAAGTCAGTTAAAGCACCAGGTGTTGAATTGTACCTTGTTAAGTTGAGGACAACATCAGTTAGAAAGGGGGGAGGACTTTAAGGGAGAAAAAAATAGCTTTCATTGTTTTAAGGTCGTTCCATACATAATCCATACAACAACTCTATACAGAAAGCAATAATAGTATTTTCTCCATTTTGTTGATGAAGAAGGTAAAGCACATAGAGGTTAAAATGACTTGCTTAAAGTCAAAAAACTAGTAAGTTGCATAGACAGTATTTAAGCCTAGAAGTCAATGCTCTTATCTATAGCCTATCTAAATTGTAGATGACAGGGTTAGGATGACACTTTTTTTTTTTCATCTTTATTGGAGTATAATTGGCTTACAATGGTGTGTTAGTTTCTGCTTTATAACAAACTGAATCAGTTATACATATACATATGTTCCCATATCTCTTCCCTCTTGTGTCTCCCTCCCTCCCACCCTCCCTATCCCACCCCTCTAGGTGGTCACAAAGCACCGAACTGATTTCCCTGTGCTATGCGGCTGCTTCCCACTAGCTATCTATTTTACGTTTGGTAGTGTATATATGTCCATGCCACTCTCTCGCTTTGTCACAGCTTACCCTTCCCCCTCCCCATTTCCTTAAGTCCATTCTCTAGTAGGTCTGTGTCTTTATTCCTGTCTTACCCCTAGTTTCTTCATGACATTTTTAATTTTTTTCTTAAATTCCATATATATGTGTTAGCATACGGTATTTGTCTTTCTCTTTCTGACTTACTTTACTCTTGTTAGCATACGGTATTTGTCTTTCTCTTTCTGACTTACTTTACTCTGTATGACAGACTCTAGGTCCATCCACCTCATTACAAATAGCTCAATTTCATTTCTTTTTATGGCTGAGTAATATTCCATTGTATATATGTACCACATCTTCTTTATCCATTCATCCGTTGATGGACACTTAGGTTGTTTCCAAACGGAGCTGCTCCCTGACTTCAGGCTCCCTGACTTCAGACTATACTACAAAGCTACAGTAATCAAGACAGTATGGTACTGGCACAAAAACAGAAAGATAGATCAATGGAACAGGATAGAAAGCCCTGAGATAAACCCACGCACATATGGTCATCTTATCTTTGATAAAGGAGGCAGGAATGTACAGTGGAGAAAGGACAGCCTCTTCAATAAGTGGTGCTGGCAAAACTGGACAGGTACCTGTAAAAGTGTGAGATTAGATCACTCCCTAACACCATACACAAAAATCAGCTCAAAATGGATTAAAGACCTAAATGTAAGGCCAGAAACTATCAAACTCTTAGAGGAAAACATAGGCAGAACACTCTATGACAGAAATCACAGCAAGATCCTTTTTGACTCACCTCCTAGAGAAATGGAAATAAAAACAAAAATAAACAAATGGGACCTAATGAAACTTTAAAGCTTTTGCACAGCAAAGGAAACCATAAACAAGACCAAAAGACAACCCTCAGAATGGGAGAAAATATTTACAAATGAAGCAACTGACAAAGGAATAATCTCCAAAATTTATAAGCAGCTCATGCAGCTCAATAACAAAAAAACAAACAACCCAATCCAAAAATGGGCAGAAGACCTAAATAGACATTTCTCCAAAGAAGATATACAGACTGCCAACGATCACATGAAAGATTATGCTCAACATCATTAATCATTAGAGAAATGCAAATTAAAATTACAATGAGGTATCACCTCACACCAGTCAGAATGGCCATCATCAAAAAAATCTAGAAACAATAAATGCTGGAGAGGGTGTGAAGAAAAGGGAACCCTCTTGCACTGCTGGTGGGAATGTGAATTGGTACAGCCACTATGGAGAACAGTATGGAGGTTCCTTAAAAAACTAAAAATAGAACTACCATATGACCCAGCAATCCCACTACTGGGCATATACCCTGAGAAAACCATAATTCGAAAAGAGTCATTTACCAACATGTTCATTGCAGCTCTATCTACAATAGCCCAGCGATGGAAACAACCTAAGTGTCCATCATCGGATGAATGGATAAAGAAGATGTGGCACATATATACAATGGAATATTACTCAGCCATAAAAAGAAACGAAATTGAGCTATTTGTAATGAGGTGGATGGACCTAGAGTCTGTCATACAGAGTGAAGTAAGTCAGAAAGAGAAAAACAAAGACTGTATGCTAACACATATATATGGAATTTAAGAAAAAAAAAATGTCATGAAGAACCTAGGGGTAAGACAGGAATAAAGACACAGACTTACTAGAGAATGGACTTGAGGAAATGGGGAGGGGGAAGGGTAAGCTGTGACAAAGCGAGAGTGGCGTGGACATATATACACTACCAAACGTAAAATAGATAGCTAGTGGGAAGCAGCCGCATAGCACAGGGAGATCAGTTCGGTGCTTTGTGACTACCTAGAGGGGTGGGATAGGGAGGGTGTGAGGGAGGGAGACGCAAGAGGGAGGAGATATGGGAACATATGTATACGTATAACATTCACTTTGTTATAAAGCAGAAACTAACACACCATTGTAAAGCAATTATACTCCAATAAAGATGTAAAAAAAAAACTGATAAAAAATTTTAAAAAGATAAAAAAATTTTTCTTTTTTAAGTTATTCTTTGGGGGTATACTTGATTTACAATGTTGTATTAGTTTCAGGTGTCCAGGAAAATGAATCAGTTATACATATACATATATCCACTCTTTTTTAAGATTCTTTTCCCATATAGGCCATTATAATGTTGAGTAGAGTTCCCTGTGCTATACAGTAGGTCCTTATTATCTATTTTATGTATAGCAGTGTGTATATGTCAATCCGAATCTTCCAGTTTATCCCTCCGTCACTTACCCCCTGGTAACCGTAAGTTTATTTTCTACGTCTGTAACTCTATTTTTGTTTTGTAGATAAGTTCATTAGTAGCCTTTTTTTAGATTCCACATAGAAGTGATATCATATGATGTTTGTCTTTCTCTGTCTGACCTACTTCTCTCCGTTTGAGAATCTCTAGGTCCATCCATGTTGCTGCAAATGGCATTATTTTGTTCTTTTTAATGGCTGAGTAATATTCCATTGTATATATGTACCACATCTTCTTTATCCATTCCATAGGTTGCTTCTGTGTCTTGGCTGTTGTAAATAGTGCTGCAGTGAACATTGGGGTGCATGTATCTTTTTGAATTATGGGCATATATCCAGGGAAAACCGTAATTTGAAAAAAAAACAACCCATAATTCAGAAACACGTCTTTGGAAGGGAAAGTTTGGATCTCTCACTGGAAAGAGTACTGACTTTTCTCATAACGGGCTGGGGCAGATAAAATGGGCTCCGTTCCCCCAAGGGCCCGGATTTGAGGTGGAAGATGCAAACAGCTGAAGTGTCTGTCCTTGGGCCCCACAGGGGACCTACGGTAGGACTAACCTACTGGCAGCGTCCTTTGGCTCAGGTCGTTCATGGTCTTGGACTCACCTGGTGCTGAGGATCAGCGCTGAGGACCAGCGCCGGCAGAAGGCAGCAAGTAGTGCGCTGGGCTGAATTTCATGCTTGTTGCCTGCTGGGGTCCTCCTTCCCTCCTTGCCTCACTCTCTCTCCTCCTCTGGATCCTGTCACTTCTTGGTGCCGGGTTTTGTCCCTGGCTGGCCATGAGCGCCTCCAGCAGCGGACAGATAGTGATGGACAAACGGAAGGATGCCTCGCAAGGGCAGGCTCTGGGAGCTGGCAGTGAGCTCCAGAAGTGATGCCACCCGCGAGGTGAGCCTGTCAGAGATTGCTGGGCGCCTCCGCTCTGTAGGAGCCCAGGGGGCTTGTTGTCACTGGTGCTAGAGGTGGAGATGGAGTGGATGCCCAGCGACGACCCTGTGCGCTCTGGTAAACTGGCCGCGGTCTGATGACCCTGCTTTACAGCAGCCAGAAGCTGATC
Organism: Pseudorca crassidens; assembly: GCF_039906515.1. NCBI lineage: Eukaryota > Metazoa > Chordata > Mammalia > Artiodactyla > Delphinidae > Pseudorca > Pseudorca crassidens. The sequence continues at coordinate 33,712,910 of NC_090304.1, read as the reverse complement.
ATTTTTTTCCTCCCTTTGCCAGAGGAAGGGGAAGGGCAGGGTAGGGGCAAGGAGTGACATCTAATCTGCCAGTAATTGAATCTGCTTGTTTACTCAGCAGGAGGTGAGACCGAATTCACTGGGAAAGATGCTTAGAGTCACAGGCAGGTGCCTCTAACCTGGTTAAACAGTGTTTCGAAGAATGGTGGGATTGGCAAAAAGAGGATTTTATTTTTTGTTGTGTTTTCCAAATTGCTCATGAGAATGGAGAACTCAATTGTTATTTGAAAAATAACTTAGACAAATGAAATGACAAATCTCTCCTACACAATAATGTTTTGCATATGCAGTTCTCAAAAACAGAACCACCTTTACCTACTGAAATAAGTCAAAATTAACAAATTCTGGGGATCTAAAATATAACAATGGTGATTATAGCTAATAGTACTTTATTATATGCTTGAATGTTGCTAAGAGAGTAGATCTTAAGTGTTCTAAAAAATAAAGGTAATTAAGTGATGAGATGGAGGTGTAACAGTATATAAATGTGTCAAGTCCACACGTTGTACACTGTACACTTACACAACGTTGTGTGTCTATTATATCTCCATATAGCTGGGAAAATGTGCAAACCAATATTCTTTAAGGTATGGTATGTTTTTGAGATTCTGGCAAACTATCCTGGTTAAATTAATGCTTATAAAACACCCCGTTACACAGTAGTTCATTTGTTCCTCACAAAAATTAGCCTAGTGAATAAGAAATGATATCACCTGTTGTAGAGACAAGGAAACTGAGCCATGTCACATTTCTGGCTATCCTAAATCATAAACAAGCCCTCCTGCCACTGGACACTCTTGTTCCAGTGCTTGGCACAAAATTGTGGTTCAGTAAAATTTGAGGTGAATAAAAGAACCCAAAGGTCAAAACAGACTGGTCTCTGGAAATTTCTGTCTAGAAAGTTCAGCTCATATTCCTCTTCTTAAAGTCAAGAAATTTACAAAGCAATTTTTAGTGCCGAGTTCCTTGTAGTCCAATTTTTAAAAAAATATTATTTGTAGGAAAATACATCTTTTGTGAACTTTATTAAAAAGAGGATACAAGTTTAAACATCAGTCCTTTAAGTTTCTATTTTGAATGGGATTGATATTTGAAATATTCATACAGGAAATACTGCCTTAACATTCCCTCCTTCTCAAATAAATGCACAGGAACTTATGTAAACTGGATATCAGCCCCTTGGGCAACAGTAAAATTCACACCAAATATAACTAGATACATACAAATCAAGTCACTTAGGAAGGATATGTCATTTGGGGCAAAAATGATACCATGCTTTAAAACAGAACTCTTACTCCAGTGGGGGGTAGGGGTGGAGGTTTCTAACACTTGCTATCTTGCTTAGTTTGGAAGACTGTGATTTAAGCTGCATATAGAACAGGGACACATGGCTACTTGGTTATAAGCAAAAGAGCTTACTAGGAAATTACATTAATAATTTGTAGAATGCATTTTTATTTGCATAACAAATTGCATTCATTATCTCATATCCCCATCAAGAAACCAAGTGTGCTAGTCATTTTTACTATTCTCTTGTTTTAAAGTGGAGGAATTGGGCTCAGAGAGGCCTAGTAACTTGCTCAAGTTTGCTTAGTAACTGATATAGTGAAGATGGCATTCATATTCAGTCTCTATCATTCCAAAACTTATGCGTTCTTGAGGAAAGCTGTGCAAAGAAAGATCCTTTTCTACGTAAGAAAAGACTTTTTCTTTCTTTAAAAAATACCTGTATAAACCTGTATACCAACTAAATTTTTTATTACTCCTCTTAGATGTACTAGAATAAAATAACAATCAGACTACCATAGTTTTTCACCCAAGGAAATGAATCATCAGAATAAACTTTGCTTAGGCTGTTTTAACAATTCAGTTGTACTGGAGTATCAAGTTCCCATAAATAACCCCATCGATGATTGGCCTTTTTCTGCAAGCAGAAAAAGGTGTCTCACTTTCTGAGTGCATCAGAGAACCACTTCTTGGAAAATGAAACTAAGTGAGATTTTGGAAACCACTACCAATTTAGAGAAGTGAAGTGTTACATCCTTAATTATAGTACAGATCTGCCTCTCAAGAGTTTTCTTGTGAGGTTATAGGACCTTAAGCCTTCATTGCTCATGATATTCTGTCTTCACAGTGACGAGGCAACTCAAATTCTGAATTGATTTTATGGCTTTAGAGTGTTGGTACATAAATTGTAACACTCAAGCAGTATAGACAGCAGCCTCGCTTAGGGGACAGTACTGAGTCCCATTTTTGAGCTGAGGGAGAAGTGTTTGTAGCACCCATATCCCCACCTGGATAAAGAATATCAGAAAAACATTCATTTCCCCTGAGTCCATCTTCCATAAAATGCTGTGATTCAGAGCAATAGAGACTAGTGGGAATAAGCAGGCATTTACTGAAAATAATCTACACTGTGAACTTTGACTTAAGTCATAGCTGAATCCACATTATAATTGAGATTGGCTCTAGTTATTATTGTCCTAAATCTATACTTTTGAGTATGTCTAATTTCTACAGAATATTTATTCATTTATGTAATAATTATTAAGTTTATATTACATACCAAGCATTGTACTAAGTACTGGATTCAAGGAAGGTCTAATTCATCCTTAATGCTGAGGTTTTTAAAATAAAAACATGGTTTATATCCCCTCAAAAAAAGAAACTCAGTCACATTTTAGCTTCCAGGGATACAAAAGGAAAATCAGACTTGGAAAATCAGTTACACAGGGTGATAATTGTTGTACTGTTGTTTCTCTCTCAATGTAATGCTCTGGTCTACTTTCAAGATTTTCTTTCTCTCTTCATCTAGTACTCTGGTATCCCCAGGGACTTGATCCTTGGCTTATCTTTGAATATTCTACATTTTTCTTTCTCCAGGTGAGTTTATGGTTTTTATGGTTTTGAATGTCACCAATTAGACTCAATACAAATGAACTCATTTTCTTCCTAAAGCATAAGAAAATTTATTAAAAATTGTTTATGGTATAATTTTAGATTTGAGTATTTATACTAAAAAGAGGAAAGGGTAAAGCTTCATGAGTTAAGCTTCCAACTTAAGATGTAAGAATAACTAAACTCAGTACATTTAGAAAAAAGAAAATAAAGATAGATGCATTAAAATTAATAACAAACATGGATTTATCTAGGAAATGTAAAGGTAATTGACAATTAAAAAAACCCAATCCTCCAGATTAAGTAAGAAAATACATGCTGTTTTTTTCAGTAAACTTAGAGAAGTAATCTGATAACATTCAACACAGGATATCCATTTCTGTGTAGAACAAAACTGGTTGTGGTAGACCATATATCTGGTGGAGAACAACTAGAAAGCCAGAATAAATTAAAAAATAGTTTGTTTAATGTTGATGTGAAGAATACAAGAGAGGCTAAGTTTCCAGAGAAGAGAACCTTGAGATGTTAACCATCCTTATGAGGTTGCTTCTTTCTAGGGGCATTTATTGATTCTGGGCTGGGGCAAGAGTCTGAGAATCCGAGCTTTATGGAAGCAGAAGTCTGGTAAAGGGCAATAAAAGTAACAGAACTTTTAGCAGTTTTGCTGGGTGGGAGTAACAAAATTGGAGGCTTACATGGACTTAAATACACAGCCAATTATGCCTTCAAGACATTTTCTGCATTCTCAACCTGCTTTGGGTGGAAGACTGCAGTGCAAGTTTGGAAAAACCCCAGAAAAGAGAACTTCAGTGCATTGTAGAGACAGATACTTGGGTTCAGGACTTCAGGGGAGGCGTCCTGGTGGATGGACGAGTCCCTCTGCTAAAAGTCCCAGAAGGCTATACTCTAAGAAGAGGGACAAACCACAGGTAGAATCCCACACAGAAGCCCACTCACGTTGGACTCATTTCCTGATTGGATTAAGGTGGTCTCCACTCAGTGGAGAAAGATGAATATACTTAGAGAGAAATTACTGAAATCTAAAGACAGAATATCTAAATGGATTAGAGATATAAATGTGTCCCTCCTCCCCACCAAAATAACAACAGCAACACAAAACTCTGTAAGAATAAAGAATTTTTATTATTTCATGATGAAGAGAAATTTCTTTAAAAAAGGCATGAATAAAGCAAACAACCTAGGAAAGAACTACTGAATTTTACTATGTTAAAATTGACTCATTTCTTCATATATCACTTATATGTGGAATCTAAAAAAATGGTGCAAATGAACCTATTTACAAAACAGAAACTGAGTCACAGATGTAGAAAACAAACTTATGGTTACCAGGAGGGAAAGGTGGGGGGTTAAATTGGGAGATTGGGGTTGACATATACACACTACTATATATAAAAGATAACTAATAAGAACCTACTGTATAGCACAGGGAACTCTATTCAGTGCTGTGTAATGACCAATATGGGAATGGAGTCTAGAAGACAGTGGATTGTACTTATATGTATAACTGATTCACTTTGTTGTACAGCAGAAAGTAACACAACATTGTACATCAACTAAAAAGTCATTTCTGCTTTTAAGGTTCAAGAAACGAGGAAGACAAATATGGGAGTCTGGGACCCACCAAGGTTGGCCAGAATGTTTAGCTAGAAATAGACCTGCCCTCACATGCAGGAAAGCCCAGCTTCTAAAGACCTCAATTTCTTTTTCTTTTTTTTTAAATATAGCTGATTTACAATGTTGTGTTATTCTCAGGTATACAACAAAATGTTTCAGTTATCCATACGTATATTTTTTTTCAGATTCTTGTTCCTTATAGCTTATTACTAAATATGAAGTATAGTTCCCTGTGCTGTACAGTAGGTCCTTTTCAGTTACCTATTTTATATATAGTAGTCTGTATATGTTAATCCCAATCTCCTAATTTATTTCTCCTCCCCTTCTTTCCCCTTTGATAACCAAAAGTTTGTTTTCTATGTCTGTGGCTCTATTTCTGTTTTGTATATAAGTTCATTTGCATTATTTTTTCTAGATTCCACATATAAGCTATATCATATGATATTTGTCTTTCTCTGTCTGGCTTACTTGACTCAGTGTGAGAATCTCTGGGTCCATCCATGTTGCTGCAAATGGCATTATTTCATTCTTTTTTTACGGCTGAGTAATATTCCATTGTATACATATACAACATCTTCTTTATCCATTCATCTGTTGATAGACATTTAGGTTTAGACATCTGTTTAGACATTTAGGTTGCTTTCATGTCTTGGCTGTTGTAAATAGTGCTGCAAGGAACATTGAGGTGTGTGTACCTTTTTGAATTATGGTTTTTCCCAGATATATGTCCAACAGTGGGATTGCAAGATCATATAGTACCTGTATTTTTAGTGTTTTAAGGAGACTCCATACTGTTCTCCATAGAGGCTATACAATTTACATTCCCACCAACAGTGTAGGAGGGTTCCTTTTTCTTCACACCCTCTCCAGCATTTATTTGTAGTGTTGATTATGGCCATTCTGACCAGAGTGACATGATACCTCATGGCAGTTTTGATTTCTAAATACTGTATGATCTCTTTTATATGGTGAAACTTTATGTATATAAGCTTTTAGTTTAAAAGCTTTTTATTTTCACTTTTGAACAGCAAATGCAGTCAAATGTCCTGAAATAAATGTACTTAAAGGATAAGTTTCCCTGAAGCTCTTATTTAGAAGAAAACACTGCTCCCCCCGACCCCGCATATTGATTCCCTTCATAAATAGAACAGTCTTCAGTACAAGAGTGGATCAATCACTGAAATCTTTCAACTGTCTAATTTTGTGTTGTTAAAAAAATGTACCGTATTCAGACTGTTCAGTTAGAATGGATCTCTCTCAACTCTGGACCTATATTGTAGTTCTGTTTTGTATTTGTGTTTTTATGTAAAAATGTAGCTTCCAAATGAGAATGTGAGAGTGTGAACTCCTTGATGGAAAGCACTTTTTATTATCATTTTTCAAATCTCCCATAGGTAATATGGTCCTAAAGAATAGTAGAAAAGTAAGGTTATATATGATAATTATATACACATATTTATGTATGTGTATAACTTAAATGATTTTTAATATTAGAAAGTAGTTTGGAGTACAGATTTCACATGACTATTTTGTCTTATTTCTGACTGTATCACAAATGTCTTCCTTAGTACGTGTATTTATTTAATAAATTAAAACAGAAACTGCCATTTCTTTGTGCATTTATGACATTCCGGGTAAGCACTGAGAGGCTGATATACATTACATTATTTTATTCTCACTACACCGCTATAAAATAGATCTCATTATCTTCTGTTTGTAGTGGAGGAAATAGAAGCCCAGGGAGGTTCTGAAATTCATATAGCTAATAAGAATTACTGCTGGGATTCAAACCTATTCTTTATGATTAAAAATTTTAGCCAACATGCCTAAAAAAGTCTATGTAGGGCTTCCCTGGTGGCGCAGTGGTTGGGAGTCCGCCTGCCGATGCAGGGGACGCGGGTTCGTGCCCCGGTCCGGGGGGATCCCACGTGCCGCGGAGCGGCTGGGCCCGTGGGCCATGGCCGCTGAGCCTGCGCGTCCGGAGCCTGTGCTCCGCAGTGGGAGAGGCCACAGCAGTGAGAGGCCCACGTACCGCCAAAAAAAAATTTAAAAAGTCTATGTAGTGTAATTGTATTTATTTTATCTATGCCATTTTTTTTTTTTTTCTTGCGGTACGTGGGCCTCTCACTGCTGTGGCCTCTCCCACTGCGGAGCACAGGCTCCGGACGCGCAGGCTCAGCGGCCATGGCCCACGGGCCCAGCCGCTCCGCGGCACGTGGGATCCCCCCGGACCGGGGCACGAACCCGCGTCCCCTGCATCGGCAGGCGGACTCCCAACCACTGCGCCACCAGGGAAGCCCTATCTATGCTATTTTAAAGTACTTTCAATTCTGATAAGGCCAATATTAGCTTCCCAGATTATGAACCATTGTACATTTGCCATATAATTATAGGAAGCTTAATGAGTTGCTGTTTTCTAGACTTTTAAAGCATGTTTTCTTGCTATATCCAAGGCTATTATATCAATCACAAACATCTCAAACATAAAACTGTTCTACGTCCTCAAATTAATCAAGCCCTCTGTCCCTAGAACTGCCTGCTCTTACTAAGTTAATTCCCAGAATCATTAGCAATCAGTTGCTGTGAAATTAAGATGGAAGTCTAATTATGAAATATGGAAGTGTGCATGCATTTACCAATTACATATTCAACACAGGGTATAAATATTTTGCTCCATAAAAAGTAATCTGTTGAGATTTTTTATGGTTAAACATCCTAATAAAGTTTCAGATTGTTCTGGCATATCATGAATAATAAGTATTACAATTTCATTCTTATTGATTGGAAGACCAGAATAATGCTGGTATTTTTTAGAGGGGCAAATATGGCAACTGTGTCATTAATAAATAGTAATATTAAAGGATTATTTACTCTATAAAGATTAAGTATAAATGAACTATTTAGCTAAAATTTATATATAGGCATGTGTCCGCATACATATATACACACACATAGTTTTATTTATATATAAATATATATGTACACACACACGTAGTTTAACAAGACTGTAGTGTGTGTGGAGGGATTTGGAAGTTAATACCTTCTCACTTTTTTTTTTTTAAAGATATGACTTGTTTTTGGAACTAATAGATATAAACTTCCAATTACAATGGTGATAAATCTATCCTCTAAGACAACTTTTTCTTTTGGAAACATTTTGTTCTGGATTTTCCAATCTTTTTTTTTTTTTTTTACATCTTTATTGGAGTATAATTGCTTTAAAATGGTGTGTTAGTTTCTGCTTTATAACAAACTGAATCAGTTATACATATACATATGTTCCCATATCTCCGCCCTGTTGTGTCTCCCTCCCTCCCACCCTCCCTATCCAACCCATCCAGGTGGTCACAAAGCACCGAGCTGATCTCCCTGTGCTATGCAGCTGCTTCCCACAAGCTATCTATTTTATGTTTGGCAGTGTATATATGTCCATGCCACTCTCTTACTTTGTCACAGCTTACCCTTCCCCCTCCCCATATCCTTAAGTCCATTCTCTAGTAGGTCTGTGTCTTTATTCCCCTCTTACCCCTAGGTTCTTCATGACATTTTTTTTCCCTTAGATTCCATATATATATGTGTTAGCATACGGTATTTGTCTTTCTCTTTCTGACTTCACTCTGTATGACAGACTCTAGGTCCATCTACCTCACTACAAATAACTCAATTTCATTTTTTTTATGGCAGAGTAATATTCCATTGTATATATGTGCCACATCTTCTTTATCCATTCATCCGATGATGGACACTAGGTTGTTTCCATCTCCGGGCTATTGAAAATAGAGCTGCAATGAACATTTTGGTACATGACTCTTTTTGAATGATGGTTTTCTCAGGGTACATGCCCAGTAGTGGGATTGCTGGGTCATATGGTAGTTCTATTTGTAGTTTTTTAAGGAACCTCCATACTGTTCTCCATAGTGGCTGTACCAATTCACATTCCCACCAACAGTGCAAGAGGGTTCCCTTTTCTCCACACCCTCTCCAGCATTTATTGTTTCTAGATTTTTTGATGATGGCCATTCTGACTGGTGTGAGGTGATATCTCATTGTAGTTTTGATTTGCATTTCTCTAATGATTAATGATGTTGAGCATTCTTTCATGCGTTTGTTGGCAGTCTGTATATCTTCTTTGGAGAAATGTCTATTTAGGTCTTCTGCCCATTTTTGGATTGGGTTGTTTGTTTTTTTGTTATTGAGCTGCATGAGCTGCTTATAAATTTTGGAGATTAATCCTTTGTCAGTTGCTTCATTTGTAAATATTTTCTCCCATTCTGAGGGTTGTCTTTTGGTCTTGTTTATGGTTTCCTTTGCTGTGCAAAAGCTTTGAAGTTTCATTAGGTCCCATTTGTTTATTTTTGTTTTTAATTCCATTTCTCTAGGAGGTGGGTCAAAAAGGATCTTGCTGTGATTTATGTCATAGAGTGTTCTGCCTATGTTTTCCTCAAAGAGTTTGATCGTTTCGGGCTTTACATTTAGGTCTTTAATCCATTTTGAGCTTATTTTTGTGTATGGTGTTAGGAAGTGTTTTAACTCATACTTTTACATGTAGCTGTCCAGTTTTGCCAGCACCACTTATTGAAGAAGCTGTCCTTTCTCCACTGTACATTCCTGCCTCCTTTATCAAAGATAAGGTGACCATATGTGGGTGGGTTTATCTCTAGGCTTTCTATCCTGTTCCATTGATCTATCTTTCTGTTTTTATGCTAGTACCATACTGTCTTGATTACTGTAGCTTTGTAGTATAGTCTGAAGTCAGGGAGCCTGATTCCTCCAGCTCCGTTTTTCCTTCTCAACATTGCTTTGGGTATTCGGGGTCTTTTGTGTTTCCATACAAATTGTGAAATTTTTTGTTCTAGTTCTGTGAAAAATGCCAGTGGTAATTTGATAGGGAATGCATTGAATCTGTAGATTGCTTTGGGTAGTATAGTCATTTTCACAATGTTGATTCTTCCAGTCCAAGAACATGGTATATCTCTCCATCTATTTGTATCATCTTTAATTTCTTTCATCAGTGTCTTATAATTTTCTGCATACAGGTCTTTTGTCTCCTTAGGTAGGTTTATTCCTAGATATTTTATTCTTTTTGTTGCAATGGTAAATGGGAGTGTTTTCTTGATTTCGCTTTCAGATTTTTCATCATTAGTGTATAGGAATGCCAGAGATTTCTTCTGCATTAATTTTGTATCCTGCTACTTTACCAAATTCATTGATTAGCTCTAGTAGATTTCTGGTAGCATCTTTAGGATTCTCTATGCATAGTATCATGTCATCTGCAAACAGTTTCAGCTTTACTTCTTCTTTTCTGATTTGGATTCCTTTTATTTCCTTTTCTTCTCTGATTGCTGTGGCTAAACCTTCCAAAACTATGTTGAATAAGAGTGCTGAGAGTGGGCAACCTTGTCTTGTTCCTGATCTTAGTGGAAATGCTTTCAGTTTTTCACCATTGAGGACGATTTTGGCTGTGGGTTTGTCATATATGGCCTTTATTTTGTTGAGGAAAGTTCCCTCTATGCCTACTTTCTGCAGGGTTTTTATCATAAATGGATGTTGAATTTTGTCAAAAGCTTTTTCTGCATCTATTGAGATGATCATATGGTTTTTCTCCTTCAGTTTGTTAATATGGTGTATCCCGTTGATTGATTTGCGTCTATTGAAGAATTCTTGCATTCCTGGAATAAACCCCACTTGTTCATGGTGTATGATCCTTTGAATGTGCTGTTGGATTCTGTTTGTTAGTATTTTGTTGAGGATTTTTGCATCTGTGTTCATCAGTGATATTGGCCTATAGTTTTCTTTCTTTGTGACATCCTTGTCTGGTTTTGGTATCAGGGTGATGGTGGCCTTGTAGAATGAGTTTGGGAGTGTTCCTCCCTCTGCTATATTTTGGAAGAGTTTGAGAAGGATAGGTGTTAGCTCTTCTCTAAATGTTTGACAGAATTCATCTGTGAAGCCATCTTGTCCTGGACTTTGGTTTGTTGGAAGATTTTTAATCACAGTTTCAATTTCAGTGCTTGTGATTGGTCTGTTCATATTTTCTATTTCTTCCTATTCAGTCTTGGCACTTGTGCATTTCTAAGAATTTGTCCATTTCTTCCAGGTTGTCCATTTTATTGGCATTGAGTTGCTTGTAGTAATCTCTCATGATCTTTTGTATTTCTGCAGTGTCTGTTGTTACTTCTCCTTTTTCATTTCTAATTCTATTGATTTGAGTCTTCTCCCTTTTTTTCTTGATGAGTCTGGCTAATGGTTTATCAATTTCGTTTATCTTCTTAAAGAACCAGCTTTTAGTTTTACTGATCTTTGCTATAGTTTCCTTCATTTCTTTTTCATTTATTTCTGATCTGATCTTTATGATTTCTTTCCTTCTGCTACCTTTGGGTTTTTTTTTTTTCTTCTTTCTCTAATTTCTTTAGGTGCAAGGTTAGGTTGTTTATTCGAGATGTTTCCTGTTTCTTAAGGTAGGATTGTATTGCTATAAACTTTCCTCTTAGAACTGCTTTTGCTGCTGCATCCCATAGGTTTTGGGTTGTCGTTGTCTCCATTGTCATTTGTTTCTAGGTATTTTTTTATTTCCTCTTTGATTTCTTCAGTGATCACTTTGTTATTAAGTAGTGTATTGTTTAGCCTCCATGTGTTTGTATTTTTTACAGATCTTTTCCTGTAATTGATATTTAGTCTTATAGCATTGTGGTCGGAAAAGATACTTGATACAATTTCAATTTTCTTAAATTTACCAAGGCTTGATTTGTGACCCAAGATACGATCTATCCTGAAGAATGTTCCATGAGCACTTGAGAAAAATGTGTATTCTGTTGTTTTTGGATGGAATGACCTATAAATATCAATTAAGTCCATCTTGTTTAATGTGTCATTTAAAGCTTGTGTTTCCTTATTTATTTTCATTTTGGATGATCTGTCCATTGGTGAAAGTGGGGTGTTAAAGTCCCCTACTATGAATGTGTTACTGTCGATTTCCCCTTTTATGGCTGTTAGTATTTGCCTTATGTATTGAGGTGCTCCTATGTTGGGTGCATAAATATTTACAATTGTTATATCTTCTTCTTGGTTTGATCGCTTGATGATTATGTAGTGTCCTTCTTTGTCTCTTCTAATAGTCTTTAGTTTAAAGTCTATTTTGTCTGATATGAGAATTGCTTCTCCAGCTTTCTTTTGGTTTCCATTTGCATGGAATATCTTTTTCCATCACCTTACTTTCAGTCTGTATGTGTCTCTAGGTCTGAAGTGGGTCTCTTGTAGGCAGCATATATATGGGTCTTGTTTTTGTATCCATTCAGCCAGTCTGTGTCTTTTGGTGGGAGCATTGAATCCATTTACATTTAAGGTAATGATGGATATGTATGTTCCAATTCCCATTTTCTTAATTGTTTTGGGTTTGTTACTGTAGGTCTTTTCCTTCTTTTGTGTTTCTGCTTTTTTTTTTTTTTTTTTTGGTGGTACGCGGGCCTCTCACTGTTGTGGCCTCTCTCGTTGTGGAGCGCAGTCTCCGGACACGCAGGCTTGGCGATCATGGCTCACAGGCCCAGCCGCTCCGCGGCCTGTGGGATCTTCCTGGACCGGGACACAAACCTGTGTCCCCTGCATCGGCAGGTGGACTCTCAACCACTGCGCCACCAGGGAAGCCCTCTCTTGTGCTTCTTGCCTAGAGAAGTTCCTTTAGCATTTGTTGTAAAGCTGGTTTGGTGGTGCTGAATTCTCTCAGCTTTTGCTTGTCTGTAAAGGTTTTAATTTCTCCATCAAATCTGAATGAGATCCTTGCTGGGTAGAGTAATCTTGGTTGTAGGTTTTTCTCCTTCATCACTTTAAGTATGTCCTACCTGTCCCTTCTGGCTTGCAGAGTTTCTGCTGAAACATCAGCTGTTAACCTTATGGAGATTCCCTTGTGTTGTTATTTGTTGTTTTTCCCTTGCTGCTTTTAATATGTTTTCTTTGTATTTAATTTTTGACAGTTTGATTAGTATGTGTCTTGGTGTATTTCTTCTTGGATTTATCCTGTATGGGACTCTCTGTGTTTCCTGGACTTGATTAACTATTTCCTTTCCCATATTAGGGAAGTTTTCAACTATAATCTCTTTAAATATTTTCTCAGTCCCTTTCTTTTTCTCTTCTTCTTCTGGAACCCCTATAGTTCGAATGTTGGTGCGTTTAATGTTGTCCCAGAGGTCTCTGAGACTGTCCTCAGTTCTTTTCATTCTTTTTTCTTTATTCTGCTCTGTGGTAGTTATTTCCACTATTTTATCTTCCAGGTCACTTATCTGTTCTTCTGCCTCAGTTATTCTGCTATTGATCCCATCTAGAGTATTTTTCATTTCATTTATTGTGTTGTTCATCATTGGTTGTTTCATCTTTAGTTCTTCTAGGTCCTTGTTAAATGTTTCTTGCATTTTGTCTATTCTATTTCCAAGATTTTGGATCATCTTTACTATCATTATTCCGAATTCTTTTTCAGGTAGACTGCCTATTTCCTCTTCATTTGTTAGGTCTGGTGGGTTTTTATCTTGCTCCTTCATCTGCTGTGTGTTTTTCTGTCTTCTCATTTTGCTTATCTTACTGTGTTTGGGGTCTCCTTTTTGCAGGCTGCAGTTTGTAGTTCCCATTGTTTTTGGTATCTGTCCCCAGTGGCTAAAGTTGGTTCAGTGGGTTGTGTAGGCTTCTTGGTAGAGGGGACTAGTGCCTGTGTTCTGGTGGATGAGGCTGGATCTTGTCTTTCTGGTGGGCAGGTCCATGTCTTGTGGTGTGTTTTGGGGTGTCTGTGGACTTACTATGATTTTAGGCAGCCTCTCTGCTAATGGGTGGTGTTGTGTTCCTGTCTTGCTAGTTGTTTGGCATAGGCTGTCCAGCACTGTAGCTTGCTGGTCGATGAGTGAAGCTGGGTGCTGGTGTTGAGATGGAGATCTCTGGGAGATTTTCGCTGTTTGATATTATGTGGAGCTGGGAGGTCTCTTGTGGACCAGTGTCCTGAAGTTGGCTCTCCCACCTCAGAGGCACAGCACTGATTCCTTGCTGCAGCACCATGAGCCTTTCATCCACACATCTCAGAATAAAAGGGAGAAAAAGTAGAAAGAAAGAAACGAAGAAAGAAAGAAAGAAAGAAAGAAAGAAAGAAAAGAAAGAAAGAAAGAGAAAGAAAGAAAATAAAGTAAGATAAAGTTATTAAAATAAAACATTATTAAGGAAAAAAAATTTTTTAAAGAAAAAAACAAAAGTGGATGGAAAGAACCCTAGGACAAATGGTGAAAGCAAAGCTATACAGACAAAATCTCACACAGAAGCATACACATACACACTCACAAAAAGAGGAAAAGGGGAAAAAATCATAAATCTTGCTCTCAAAGTCCACCTCCTGAATTTGGGATGATTCATTGTCTATTCAGGTATTCCACAGATGCAGGGTATATCAAGTTGATTGTGGAGATTTAGTCCGCTGTTCCTGAGGCTGCTGGGAGAGATTTCCTTTTGTCTTCTTTGTTCGCACACCTACTGGGGTTCAGCTTTGGATTTGGCCCCACCTCTGCGTGTAGGTCGCCAGAGGGCGTCTGTTCTTCACTCAGACTGGACGGGGTTAAACGAGCCGCTGATTCGGGGGCTCAGGCTCACTCAGGCCAGGGGGAGGGACAGGTACGGAGTGTGGGGCGAGCCTGCGACGGCAGAGGCCACCATGACGTTGCACCAGCCTGAGGTGCACCGTGCGTTCTCCCGGGGAAGTTGTCCCTGGATCCCGGGACCCTGGCAGTGGCGGGCTGCACAGGCTCCCTGGAAGGGGGGTGTGGATAGTGACCTGTGCTTGCACACAGGCTTCTTGGTGGCCGCTGCAGCAGCCTTAGCGTCTCATGCCCGTCTCTGGGGTCCGCGCTGTTAGCCACAGCTCGCGCCTGTCTCTGGAGCTCCTGTAAGCAGTGTTCTTAATCCCCTCTCCTCACGCACCAGGAAACACAGAGGGAAGAAAATGTCTCTTGCCTCTTCGGCAGGTCCAGACTTTTTCCCGGACTCCCTCTCAACTAGCCGTGGTGCACCAACCCCCTGCAGGCTGTGTTCACGCCGCCAACCCCAGTCCCCTCCCTGTGCTCCGACCGAAGCCCAAGCCTCAGCTCCCAGCCCTGCCGGCCCCGGCGGGTGAGCAGACAAGCCTCTCAGGCTGGTGAGTGCCAGTCAGTACCGATCCTCTGTGTGGGGATCTCTTCTCTTTGCCCTCCGCACCCCTGTTGCCGCGCTGTCCTCCGCAGCTCCGAAGCTTACCCCATCTACCACCCGCAGTCTCCGCCCGTGAAGGGGCTTCTAGTGTGTGGAAACCATTCCTCCTTCACAGCTCCCTCCCACTGGTGCAGGTCCTGTCCCTATTCTTTTGTCTCTGTTTATTTTTTTTTCTTTTGCCCTACCCAGGTACGTGGGGAGTTTCTTGCCTTTTGGGAGGTCTGAGGTCTTCTGCTAGCGTTCAGTAGGTGTTCTGTAGGAGTTGTTCCACGTGTAGATGTATTTCTGGTGTATGTGTTAGTGTTGGAGGGTCTCCTGCAGAGGCGGGGGGCACCTGTGGCTCACCAAGGAACAAGGACACTGGCAGCAGATGTTCTGGGAAATACTCCTTGGCATGAGCCCTACCAGAGTCCTCCATTAGCCACACCAAAGAGCCTGGATTGTCCAATCTTTAATCAATATCCAAAAATATAATAGGACACTTGTAAAAAATAGATGGAACCCATAATCTACAAGTTTTTCCAGATGTGTTTCTAATGCAGTCATTTATTTAATCATCCTGTGCTTCTCCAGAAGTATCCATTTCTAACTGAAAAGAAAATTTTATTGCTATTTCTTAAATTATTTTTCACACAGCACTTAGGAAGAAAATGTCCTTTCAAATCTAATTTAAATATTATGTCCTGTTACATTGCACTAGTTTCCAGTCGTTACGATTTTAAAATTTTGTCATTAAAAGTGAGATTATTTGTTATGGAAATGTTTCTATTTTAATAAAATTTAAAGATACAATATATTGAAAACCTTACAAAATGGTGCCTATATACTTTTAAAAAGCAGGCTCCTAAAAGCATCTCTTTTTCCATTGATGAAGGGTTCTTGGATATATTGTCTCCTGTGATACTCACCAAAATGCTTTAAGGAAGGCAATATTTCACTTCAGAGATAAGAAAATAAAAGTTCATTTATGAAATTTTTTGCTGATAATGCTACATAGTGGCGGAAATGAAACTGCTTTCAATTTAAGTAATCAATGTAGTCACCTGATAAAAATCAGGGCATGTCTGCACATTCCTAATATGTGATAAGCGTACCCACCTTACTCTCTTGTGTTTTGTAGCAATCTACTAGTAGATAGGACTGATTCTGCCTGTATATCTGGGTATTGGGCCCTGATGAGCCTATCCAATTAGCAAGGTCCCTTCTGCCTTGCCCGTGCTAGTGTTTCAGGGAAACCTTAACAACCTAGGCTTATGTAAATCAGTGCCTGGCAATCACCAGCCACAATGATGGAGGCTCAGGAATGGCCACTTAAGTCTACCAATCAGGTTGTCAGGGAAGGGGGTAAACTGCCCCCCTGCCTCTCTTGAGTTCTTGTGGCTGGACTAATCATAAAAGTAGCACAAAACAGATTAATGGGAGGCAAAGAAACATATTTTAATTTGTGAACACAGAGGTCTCATAGAAACGGGGGCTAAGAAGTGGCCAAAGAAGTCAGCTTTTACATATTTTCAGAAAAAGAAACAATATATTTGAGAGGAATTGACAGGACACAGAAACTGAAGTTTGGGTGGTTAATTAGTAAGGAATTGAAGCAGAGTTTGAGCTTGGATAATAAATTAGTAAAGAAGTAGCAAAATTTGTTTACATAGGCTTCTTGGCTCTGAATTCCCTGTCTTTGGAGATAAGAATGTCCTTGTACCTCCTGGTACAGAGAGGGCACCTTTCACAGGAAGATTTATTTCTTGCTTTAAGGGAGGGAGAGAAGAGGGTCAAAGTGTCCTTCTTGCATCCTCCATTTCTTAAGTAACTTTAATTCAAAATAATCAATATGCCATTGAGGTACTGGGGCCCAACAAGGTAAAGCCAGAGATTTCTGTTCAATGGATATAGAAGGGAATCTTGCAGTCTCTTGGGATATGGACAATGAAGTGTGTTGTTTCAGAAGCTAAAGGTAATCATCATGGAACCTAAAGAGCAAAGCTTAGTGTAATTTGACACTGATGAATACAGAGCAGAAAGAAACAAACTGGGTCCTTGCTGATGTAAGATGCATGTTGAATCTAACTAAATCTAAAGTCTGTCTTATCTGTGCACTTGCAAATTTCTTTTCTGTTACTTGCTACTGATAATGGTATGCTATTATTTCTTGACTTAGGGAAAAAAAGTAGTTATTCTTGTTTACAAAGGCATCTTAAAGTACTGTCTAATTCACAGTCACAGAGTTTTCATCATATGAAGATGATGGATGTTATTTTAAGAGTGTATCTTTTATTGATTTTTTTCGTTTTGATTCTTTGTAGTGGTACACTTGATAAGTAGCAGCTTTTTTTTTTTTTTCAAATTAGTTGTTGAAGGTGGTGATAAAATTCCCAACTGCTCTTTCTGCCCTGATTTTAAGGAGCAGAGTTATACAGGAGCCCTACTTCCTGCCAGTCATTCTCACTAAACTCAGGAGAAAGCAGCCTCCTCTCAAGATATTTGCCAGCCTGCAAATTACAACCCAAAGCTCAGTTTGGTTGTTTAAAATGACCAAATGATCGATTGAGGCCAGTCAAATGCATACTTCCTCCTATTTAGAAGAAAAGCCAAGAATGAGCCATGCTGTACTGGACAAAATGATCAAGTGAAGTAGACAGTTAAGGCCATAATCCACCTTTAAAAAGGTTAAAAGGAGCCAACGTAAAAGAATGGCTGATTTTCCCTTAAAGATACCAACACCTACAGGGGGCAGGGGGCATGGAAGGAAGGGAGACATGACAATTTCAAAATATCAGATTCATCACATCAGTTTCAAAATATTAAGATTGTGAAAATTCAGCTGCATCAGGCTTTCAAGAATCCAGTCAACAAAGAGATGTAGAATCTAGTAGTGATACACAGAATATATATGTATGTGTATATATATATAGAGTGTGTGTGTGTGTGTATATATATATATATATATATATGAATTTGCAAATCACATTGTGCCACACTAAGTCGTTTTTGAGGGGACCTCAGCCTCACACCAACCATTATGTTTCTTTGGGCTGACTTTTGATATGAGCTCTTCTATTCCCAGTATTTGATCCTCATGCCACGCTCACTCTTCTTCTCTCTTCCTTCCTCCCTCTCTCTCTCATTCCCTCTTTTTGCCTAATTTTCCTATCTGAATTAGGTATTTCTTTTCACCCATTTAGTTGTGGCAACACTGGATCGGACAGGGAGGGGTAAGGCAACGAAGTGAATGAAGAGGGGCATCATGCATTCAGGGTAACCTGCTAGTTTACAGTTTTTAAAGAATTTCCTCTCTGAAAACACACTCTGAACATTCCTTGGTGTGTGTGTGTGTGCACGCGCGTGCACGTGTGTGCGCTTGTTTGCCTGTCTAAAAATTATTGACCAGAGATTCTGATACATCTTGAAATGCAAATGTGCCTGATACATCTTGAAATGCAAATGCAAATGTTAGAAATGTAAATTTCTAACAATTAAGTTTAATTACACCTAAGTGTGTAGAGCACACTGATGAAATTTTTTTGGAGCCCCTTCTGTCCCAAAGTTATCCCAAAGGAGATAAAGCCTTTAGGTCTAAACTTTGATGGGAGATAAAAGTCAGGAGACCACATCTGTGCTGTTTTGTTCTACTCATGAAGGTTCAATGGCTTCTCATTGTGACCAGACAGAGCCCATGTCCCTCTGTCCATCCCATACAGTATACGGTAGTATCCCTCCAGACACTGATAAGGCAATCCTCAAAAATTAGTTGGTGAGGGCTTCCCTGGTGGCGCAGTGGTTGAGAGTCCACCTGCCGATGCAGGAGACACGGGTTCGTGCCCCGGTCCGGGAAGATCCCGCATGCCGTGGAGCGGCTGGGCCTGTGAGCCAGGGCCGCTAAGCCTGTGTGTCCGGAGGCTGTGCTCCACAACGGGAGAGCCCACAACAGTGAGAGGCCCGCATACTGCAAAAAAAAAAAAAAAAAAAAAAAAAAAATTGGTGATGTTGGTATTGAAACAATATTTTGTGTTTATTGATAACTAAATCCCCATGTGTTTTTTAAAATTACAATCAATATTTTTTCATCAAAATTCTATAGAATAAATCTCAACTTATAAGATGGAATGTTGCCATTTCACTTCTTGACATTTTTCTTAGAGTTACTACAGTTATATGGTTCCAATTTCTATTATCCCACCACCTTTTCTATTGTATCCGTTTGTTCCCATTCATCATTAATGTAGCCCAGAAATTCCATAATCCAGACTTTCAAAACATCTCTCTCAAACTTCCTCTTATACTAAGAAACACTTGGGGAGAGAGAATTTTTCCCCTCTACTTCTCCTGAGTTCTTGGGGCTGGACTAATAATAAAATTGACACAAGGTAGATGAACAGGAGAAAAAGAAACAGATTTTAATTCATGCACATGGCATCTCATAGAAATGGGATGTTAGAAGTGGTCTAAGTTTTAGACAAAGAAACAATAAATTTTAGAGGAATTGGAAGGAAGGACAAAGAAACTTAGTTGCCCAGTTAGTGAAGAATCTAAACAATTTGTGCTGAGGATAATATTGGTTTGTTTATATAGTTGTCAACTTAAAGAAGAGTTGTGAGTTTAAATGTATACTTTATTGAAGACTATGGTTTAGGAGACAGCCTCTCTTTAGCTCTGAGGAACTGCTCTGAAGATGTAGGAGAGAAGCCAGCTTATATATGATTTTTGGCTAGGAAATATGTGCAGTCAAACATACACCTTGGTAAAAGATTACTGCTAGTCACAAAGAACAGGTATCTCAAGTTAATGATTTTAGTGCTTTTCTAGGTATGGGAAGATGCAAGAATCTGGGTTCATTTTCATTAAAATTCTTCCCGAGAGAAGCAACCTAAGTGTCCATCTACAGATGAATGGATAAACAAGATGTGGCACATATATACAATGGAATATTACTCAGCCATAAAAAGAAACAAAATTGAGTTATTTGCAGTAAAGTGGATGGACCTAGGGTCTGTCATACAGAGTGAAGCAAGTCAGAAAGAGAAAAACAAACACCATGTGCTGACACATATATATGGAATCTTAAAAAAAAAAAAAGTGGTTCTGAAGAACCTAGGAACAGGACAGGAATAAAGACGCAGACGTAAAGAATGGACTTGAGGACGTGGGGAGGTGGAAGGGTAAGCTGGGACGAAGTGAGAGAGTGGCATGGACATATATACACTACCAAACGTAAGGTAGATAGCTAGTGGGAAGCAGCCGCATAGCACAGGGAGATCAGCTCGGTGCTTTGTGACCACCTAGAGGGTGGGAGGGAGGGAGACGAAAGAGGGAAGAGATATGGGGATATATGTATATGTATAGCTGATTCACTTTGTTATAAAGCAGAAACTAACACACCACTGTAAAGCAATTATACTCCAATAAAGATGTTAAAAAAGAATTCTTCTTGAGATATACATCTAACTATCTATGGGGACTGTTTTTCCAAAGCAGGGAGTGCCTCATCTTGTTTTTCATCCTGAATTTCCTCAGGGTGCTCTGTAAGTCAGCAAACCCAGTGGCTAAAGACTTAATCCTTGTAGAACTGAGTGGTGAGCAACACTTTTTGTTTTTCTTTGTTTACTTAGACTTCTTGGCCAAATTCCCTATCTTTGCAGTAAGGGTCTCCTTTTACCTCCAGATGTAGGGAGTGCATCTTTCACATGAGAGATTTATTTCCTGCTTTCAGAGAGACAGAAAGGAGGGTTAGAGGACCCCTCTGGCCTTGGCCATTTGTTAAGTATCACAGTAACTCAAAATAGTCAATATATCACTGAGGCACGTTTTGGGGTGACCTACTCTGGGCCCCAACACTTGCAACTATTTTATTAGTTTACATCTTAGTTTGGGGATTAAGATATAGAGATCTGCTTATGCTGTGTGGGGAGCAAAATTTGCCCTCCTAAAATGAGTCTCTTTGCCATGCAGATTACTTTGAGCTGAAAACAATCAAGGCCTAAAAGATTCAGGAAGGATTTTTGACTTCCCCCTTACTGCCTAAAAGAATTTACATACAGGGCCTGTTCCTGGAATAGAGCTGTCACCAGAGGTATCTGCAGAAAATCTGGGCTAGGTGTGGTAGGGCAACCTCCTCAGGGCCTAGAGATCAGGGTCTACTCTGTGTCCCATCCTCTCTGTATGGCCTAGCAAACATTTGCTTACCAAACGTGTGCTTTTCCATCTCCATGTGAATTGCCTTCCTGCCCTTTGAAGTCCCAAACCACTAACCTCAACATTCTCTTTGTCTTTAGCTGAAGATGATATTTAAGGTAAGGGCTCCAGCCATTTTGGCAAGTTACTCAGTTTTTCTGGGTCTTTGCCTTGTATATATGTTATTAAGCTTGTTTGATTTCCTGTTAATCTGTCTCATGTAGATTTAATTCTTAGACCAACCAGAAGAACCTAGAGGGTAGAGGAAAATGTCTTCCTTCTCCACAGTTGCTTCAAGCAAGGAGCAACTTGCTTCTGCAACAGTTGCACAGAGAGCTTTCATTCAGTAAAATGTGGTTCATTTTAAAATAAATACATCAAATGGGGTCTATCATACAGAATTCACCTGGCAGCTCACACCACATTTGATCTGTACTCAGATTGATTCTACTTTGGTCACTGCCACCTGGCTCTTATGATGTTAGTGACTCTTGTATTAGATGTCTAAACATTGTCATTGAGCATTGCATAAGGGAGGATTTATTATAAGCCAGGGCTATAATGAGAATGAGTCTCACATTCTGTAAAACAGAAACTAGGCTGCATGTCTGATGAACTTATAGCTCTAGTATGTAAATTGGAAATCAGAGTATAGGATTTGGTATTAGTTGCAAATGGTGAAGTACTACAAGAAAATGATGAACTCAGGAAAGGATTAACTTGCTACAAGCAGAAATAAAAGGAAAAGAGAAATGCTAGGAATCTGTGGGCTTGCAATGTGGCAAAAGGCATTTACCTGGCGATTTTGCCCCTCAGGAGACTTTTGGCAATGTCTGAAGACATTTTTGGTAAGCAATGTGTTGGTGGGTGGGGAGTTGTTATTAACATGTAGTTGATAGAGGAGCATGGTGAAAACAAAAAAATGTTGCCCGCCATTCCAGTTCTACAAGGATCAAGTCATTAGCCACCGCAGTCACTGACCTACAGTGTGCCCTGAAAGGAATTCAGGACAAAGAACGGGATAAGGCACTCTGCGCAAAACCAGCCCTTAGATAGTTGGATATATTTCAGGAAAACTTTCAATGAATCCAGATTCTTGCATCATCCCATTCATAGAAAGGATTAAAATCATTAGCTGAGATATCTGATCCTCATGACCAGCAGTAGCCTTTTACTGAGATGTATGCTTGAATGCATGGCTTCCCTAGCCAAAACCACATATATACTGGCCTCTCCACCTACCTCTTTGGAGTAGTTCCTCAGAGCTATCTGAGAGGCTGTCTTCCAGGCTGTAGTTCTGAGTAAGACACTAAATAAAACTCAACCCACAACTCTTACACTGAGCATTTTTTTTTCTAGTTGACAATAGGGAGAATGTCTTAAGGTTACCAGCTGTTTCTACTGCCTTTACCATTCAGTTGTATTTTGGAATTCAACAACATTAGGCTGACAGACTCTATCTTGATCTGCCACAAAAGGGCGTCCTTAAAATTTGATAAATCTAACAAAATTAGCACATTGGGAGGTAATCCAAGGCTTTTCCTCTAGAGAGTTGTTTTCAAACTGAGGGTCATGACCTATCATGGATCATGAAATCAATTTATATGCATATAGGTAAAGATTAATATTTATATAAAGATACACATACACATATACATGGACACATATATATGAAACTGGGTCATGATATAAAATTATATCTTACTGTGGGCCATGGTCACTGGGTCATTTGAAAGGTAATGTGAAGTCCACTCCAAAATAGAATGTAGCATTATCATGCCATTGCCTGTTTTAAGAAGGAACCAGTGAACAGAAGCGGAGTGGGCTTCTTAGAAAAATAGAGTGTGGAGAAGAAATTCTGTCAATAAGTCTGGTTAGTACTGCAAAAGGGAGAATACACTGGGGAAAAAAACAAGATAACAAAACAAAATCCAAGAACATTCTCTAGAGTGTTGTTGTCTGTGAAAGTCTAGGAGGAGTTGACCAGTGCTTTTGGAACTTAGGGAAATATTACCTATAATCCATTCTGATTCTGGATTTACCAAGTAATCTTCTGAAGAAAATTCTGCTTATCTAGATATTTTCCTTCTGGAAAGGGGTATCCTGGTTCAGGGACTAAGACATGCCCGTTGTTAGAGAGGCATATTTCGCATTACAAATATAAAACTGTGGAGTCCAGGTTTATCTGTTTCTCACTTCTGAGAGTTTGTGCACGTCAGCTATTAGGAGATAGAAGATCTCTGGAGGAATAAGAACCTTCTAGCCTCTGGGCGGGAGAGACTCTTTCGGGTTTTATTTCACTGTGATCAGCAGATTCTGTGTTCAATTCTGACATTTCCTCTTCCTCAGCTGAGGTCAGGAGCTGAATGCTGAGTTGTAAGGACCCAGAACAAAATGCTACAAGACAGGCTCCATAACACAAGTTTAGACCTGCTCCTTAGGAAGAAGATAATAGGATCAGGAAAAAAACTGCTTTCATACAGACATGTATTTCAGTAAAAATCACCAGCTAACAAGTGATAGATATAGTAATAGCATGACAGCTACCTCACAGCCCTCAGATATCTAGCAGCCTCCTGCCAGGCAGAAAAAAAAAAAAAAGTCACCTAATCCTGACAGATGCTCCTAGGTCAGTAAACTACAGATGGTGTTTAACGACAAAGTCCCTGGCTGAATACACTGCTTCCTAACTATATATACACTTCTCTGTGAGAAGTATGTGACATCCATACAAAAATCATGCTGAATAAAGGCCCAAGATCCTGGCTCTAAATCGATGGTTTGGGGAAAGTATCACTTGACCCTCTAACCCTCAATTTCTGCATCTACAAAACACAAAGGTGGGAGGAGGAGAGGAATAAAAATATTTTAAAAACTTACAGAATTGTAGGGATCCAATAAGATGATAGATACAGTGCACTTCGGACCATGCCTGACACGTAATAAGTCTCAGTATGATTTCAGTCTATATTTAATTCAATAAGAACTGAACCATGGCCATAAACTCATGACTCCTGAACTCATTCATTCATTTGTTTTATGGAACACTTCTCAGACGCCAGTCAGGGCCTTTCTACCTTCCAGAAGTTCCCTTTCTATCAAGGGGGAAAGACATGCAAGTCAATAACTATAATCAGTATGATGGCACTCTAATTGTCCTTGTATAAACTGATATGGGAATACAGACAGAAGGCTTGGAGAAGAGCTCCAGAAAACGAGGTTTCATGGTCTACTTCCAGTAGCACTCTTGGTACAAGGTACTTATGTAAAGCCCTAGAAGAGCAGAAGAAAAGACACACAGTTCCATCTTTCTACTCTTTCCCATCTAGAGATTCCTTGTCCTTTGTGAACATCTGCCTAGTATTTCTGGGAAAGGAAGGAGGGACATAAAGAAACTAATATCTGTTCAGCATCTTAGTATGCTAGTTACTTTATATGTAATTTAATTTTGGGGGTATAGAATTATATGACTTCAAATTAAAAAAAAATTAACCACATGGTAGCTATTGTGTTTACCTACTTGGCCAATTCCCTCTATTCCCATCCTTCTGGAGACGGGTTCCCCCTCTCTGAAAGTAGAGGTATACCCTTTGGCTCCCAGTAATTGATTGATTGGATAGAAAAGAATGGAGTATTTGGAATCATTTCACTGGATATTTTTGTTGGAGAATAAGGAATGGCTCACATTTACCTTCTGGCCATGAATTCCAAGGCTCAGAACCACTGGTTTCCTCTGTCCATTCCATGTTGTGGGATGCAAGATAAAGAGAGGCAAAAGAATAAAAGATGGAGAGAAACGACCATTCCAATAGTATCAAATCCCCTATTTCAGTCCCTGAGACTCCTGAGTCAGACCTAGTGTCTTTGTCTCCTACTTTTTGTGAAGCATCAGTATCTTTCCATTGATTTTTTTTTATTAAAAAGTTGATTTTCTAACAACTGCCACTGAAATAGTCCTGAATAATGCAGATTCTACAGCTGCTAAGAATGAAGCTCAAATTTGAACTCAGGCCTGCTTAACTGCACAGCCTGTGCTCATGTCCCTATACTGGAATATTCTACAGGTGTGTGACTCTTTGAATTTCTCACCATGGTTTGCCCCTTGAGGAGCAATTTGTTCAGTTCTTTTACTCACAGCCCGTATACTTGTCTAGATAGTACTGAAGTGAGTGATGGGAACATTTATTCTCAACCCCAGGGAGAAATAGAAATACTTTGAATCAATCAAAGGAAGACAATATAGAGCATTGTCTATGTGAGCTCTGATCCTCTTCTGCCTCAGTTCAAATTCTGGCTCATTAGCTCTGTAGCCTTTCTCAAATTTTCCTCATCTATAAAATGGGGATAATAGAACCCACCTCATACAATTGTTGTGAAGATGAAATTAATTAGTGCCTTTAAAACACTCCAATAATACCTTGTACATGAAAGTTGCTCAATAAACATCAGTTATTATTATGATTACTGTCATCATATTATTATTGTGAACATAATATTTAGTTTCTCTGGGATGAATGCCCCATAATACAATTGTTGTAATATGATAATTGTATGTTTCTTTTGTAATAAACTGCTATCCTGTTTTCCAGAGTAGTTGTTTGATTTCTACATTCCCACCAGCAATGTATGATGATAGAGCTTCTCCACATCCTTGCCAATATTTGTCATCATTTTTTACTTTCAGCCATTCTGGTCAGTGAATAGCGATATCTCATTGTGCTTTTAATTTACATTTCCCCAGTGGCAAATTATATTGACTGTCTTTCATGTGCTTATTTGCCATCTGTATGTCTTCTTTGATGAAATGCCTATTCATGTTTTTTGTCCATTAATATTTCTTTTACTGTTGAATTTTAAGAGTTCTTTATATATTCTAGATATTACTCCAATTTTACCTCTTCTTTTCTAACTTGGATGACTTTTGTCTCTTTTTTCACTTAATTGGTCTGGCTAGAATTCCCAATACAGTGTTGAATAAAAGTGATGAGAGTGGGCATCTTGTTTTGCTCCTAATCTTAGAAGAAAAGCTTTCAGCTTTTCACTACTGAGTATGATGTTATCCGTGGCTGAGACAATTCTATATCTTACTTACAATGCTGTATGCCTTTTATATTTTTCTTCTGCCTTATTATAGTGGCTGGAGCTCCCAGTATTATATTGAATAAGAGTAATGGAAATAGACACTCTTGTTTTATTCTAATTACTAGGCAAAGACCATTGAGTCTTTCACCATTTCACCCCTCTCTTTATAAGGACAATTGTTAGATTAAGCTCTCATGGGTAATATGCAATAATCTCTCTATGTCACATCTTAGATCTTTAATTTAATCACATCTGTAAACTCACTTTTACTATGTTAAGTGACATATTCACAGGTTCTGGGATTGGGACATGGATATTTTGGGGAGCAGTTGTTCAAGTACCACAAGTTCTATCAGTTTTTGTCTTGTGTATTTTGAGGCTCTGCTCTTTGCTGTGTATATATTTAGAACCATTATGTCTTTCTGATAGATTATTTTATCATTATTTAAACTCTCTCTTTATATCTAATAACTTTCTTTGCTCTGACGTCCTCTTTATATGCTATTAATACAGCCAATTTTTAAAATTTTAATTCATCTTTGCATGGTCTTTTTCCATTCTTCTATTTCTTTTTTTTGTTTGTTTTGTTTTGTTTTTCTGTCCTTTTATTTCAACTTACCTGCATTGTATTTCAAGTGAGTTTCTTGTGAGTAGCACGTAGTAGGGTTGTGTGTATGTGTGTGTGTGTGTGTGTCTGTGTGTGATTTATCCACTCTGCAATTTTTGTCTTTTGATTGATGCACTTAAATCATTTGCATTTAAGGTAGCTATTGATATACCGTGATAGTTATTAATTCTACCGTTTAATTGTTTTGTTTTGTTTTGTTTCTTCTAGCTCTTCTTACTCTGTTTCCTTTCTTGTATTTCTGCAGGCTACTTGAAAGTTTATTCAGATTCCATCTTTATTTAGTTATAATGTTTTTGAGTATATCTCTTTGTATACATTTCACAGTGGTTGCTCTGGCTATTACAATATGTATTTGTGACTTATAACAGTGTACTGGTGCTAACATTTTATCACTTAAGTGAAATGTGAAAACTTCACTTTCATTTAGAGCTTTTTATCTTCCTCCACTTTTAAATGCCATTGTCTTGAGTATTAAATTTTGTTTCAACTATGAAATATGATTTATAAAACTCATAAAGGGAAAGCATAGTGTATTGCTTCTACTCCTATGTTTGCTCTATTGTTTCCTCCTCTTTCCTGATGCTTCAGGATTCTTTTTTTAAATCATTTCTTTTCTACTTAAAATTCATTCTATCAATCCTTTAGAGTAGGTTTGTTAGTGAAAAATTCTTTAGTTTTTCTTTGCTTTGACCAATTCCCTCAGCTTGATTCTAACCTTCACTCTTGTAGCTCTTGGTGGTGTGGGGATTCTCAGGCCCAGTACAGATGAACACTTGCCCTGCTTTCTTTTTATTGGTGATTTCCCTTTTTTGTTTTGGGGGAGCAATGAACCTACCTGAGTTTCCTTTTGCTGCTAGGTTGGGGATCAGGAAACACTGATGTGGGTCTTCTGTTGTATAGAGAGCTATAAGGTGCCCCGCCACTGAGTTGTTCAATCCTGGATTTTCATCCAGTTCAACTTCTCCTTATCCCTTTCAGATTCCTCCTTTGGTTCTCTCTTATTATTTGCATGTTTTATAGTTATAAAGAGGAAAAGCTGGGAGATATGGGTCTGCACCATCTTCAGAGGACCAGAAGTCATAAATTGAATTTTGACTCAAGGTCCTTACAAGTTTAATGATGACCAATACTAAAAACAAACAAACATACAACTGGAAATGTCTTTTGGATTCAGACTCATGTGGCGTCCTTAAACTCCTGTGGTTGATATACAAACTTAATGGAAAACAGGAGGGTTCTCAAGAGTCTAAAAGACACTGACAGTAGGGAAATGTTGTCTTCACCAAAATTTTTTATATAAGTTTACAGGTGCCTTAACCTTATTCCCACATAAAAATTGCAAAGTTTATCTTCATTGACCATTCTGATCTTTATTTTTCCTTCTGGGTGATGTTCTTTTCTTTGTGCATGAAGTCTTTCTGCTATAGCAAGCAACATACATGAGTATAAGCTTCTTAGGCAAATTCTCTTGTCAGTGATGTATGTTTCAGATAGTGATGTTCCCTTTGCTTTTCTCCTTAGAATGCTTGTATTCCATATTGTCTCCATTAATTGTCTGGTTGACTGTAACCCATTTGATTAATTTAAGCAAAGATATTAGCTTAAATTATGCTTACCTTTAAGCTAAGGTATTAGCTCAAATTAGCTTTAATTATGCACACATTATGCTTCCTAGAAAATATTTGCATATAACAACCCTTTTTAGTGTCTCAACCACAAAGATAGTTAATGTAGATATTTAATACTTTGTGACTGGATGGTGGGCAAAATGTTTTGGGCTTCTGTTTTCTTATTTATAGAGAAAAGAGTTGAACTAATTGACATATAGAGTTATTCCAACATTATGATTCTAATGGAATAGGTGTGAATGTACATAATTAATCATGTCATTCTCCCCATTTCTGCAATGAAAGAAAAACCCAATATCTCCTCCAGATTAAATTATTAATGATGAAGGAAATGTATAACCATGTTGCATCTGGCAAGGATTTATCAAATATATGCATCTGAGATATATTGTGGACTCAGCTGCTATATTCATCTGGTTGGAATAAATAGATATATGGAGAGACAAATGATCCTCTGTGATTTAAGAATATTTTATGTCTTTTATTTTGCTTCCTATCTGCGTACATAACTACATTACACAGTTAGAATATGCTTTGCCACAGAAAGAACATGTTGCAACATATATCCTATGTCTCATGCCATTGGTACCTATTGTTTGCTAATAAAATATTAAGGAGTTGCTAAGTTTTTGGCTTTGTCCACTAAATCTCAGGGATGCAGGAGATTCATTTACTAGTATTGGGTCTCATAGTAATTAAAGATTAATCAGTAGTCTTATTCTATTAATTTAATTGATTTTATATACTCTTATCTTCGCATTTTTTAGTTTAAGGTGATAAAAAAGAAGGAAGAGGAAGCGAGAGGGAGAGAAACATAATTAGGAAAGAGAGAGACAATTCTGTCTACTCAGAGCAAAACCAACCTTGACAAGTTAAACAACTGAGCACAGTTTTCTGCCTATGAAATGCAAGAAAAATGAGGTAGAAATTCAAGACTCCAGTGAATGCTCAATAATTATTTCCATTCTCTTTTGCGATGGGGTTAAATTTGACATAAATGGGAAATAGAACAATATTTATCTTCCTTTGTATTCCTCATCTAATTTGGGGCTTTAGGCTGTGTGATCTAGACTATAGATCTGCCTCTATCTGTGACCTACTTTCTTTCAGCAATGCAGAATTTCTCGGTTTATATGACTCGATTTTGTGCAACCACAGGGATTACAAATGATTAAGACATAGTCACTAGCACCATGATGATAAGCTGTTTCTTCAGCAACTGCAGAAACAGCAAGGGGGAGAAAATGATTGAGTGTAACTAGATATTTAGAGAGGATTTTGAGCTTTTATTGAGTTCTCAGATTCTCTCTTCATGCAGTTGTACAAATATTTAATTGCATTTTCCCCTTCTCTGAATTTTAATATTTTTATTCCCCAGAGCTAGAGTGATTTCTGAAAATCACATTCCACTTTTGCACAGATAAAAGCTGTTTCACAAAGTTCTGTGGAAAGATTATTGCTTAATATTCTCTCAGTTTATAGAATGCTAGGACAGAGTGGATAAAAGTAGCTAAGATTGTTTTTCATATCTTTAGCTAATATTTTATGGTGTACTTTGTTTTGCTGTCATACTGTTGGCTGCATGACATTATAAGCAAATCCTTTTTTTTAAGTCAAATTTTTGTAGATCTTATCATTCCAATATATTTACTTTATTAACAAGACTATGTTTTGCATACTGGTCTCCAATTAAGGCACTCTGAATATTTATTTAATTGTAAACTGTTACCAAGAAGATAATGACACCAACATAGAAATAACCTGAAGTGTGCCACTTTTTGACAGTATAGTCTTTCTTTCTCTCTTTATACATGCCTTTAATTGCCATACTAGTTTTTAAGATTTGTACAATGAAGTAGTTTAATTTATTATTAAGAAGACATATAATAAATTATAGCTATATAGAGATAAGAAGCAGATTACATTTTCCATCCAACTAAAATTATTTTTATTGTCACATGTGAACTTCTGTTTACTATCCACGTGCAAACACATTTTATAGAATTGTAGTCACTATGCACAAGGCTTTTCTGCTTTTGAAATAATATAATAAACATTTCTCCTCTTGAGAGAGTCTATAATCATGAATTCCAACCTTATTCTCTCCTGCTATTCCATAATTTACTAAGCCATCCCCTCTTTTAAAAATTTGTGTTGTTTCCTATCCATCTGCTATCTATGATCTTTATATTTTTATAGTAAAGAATATCTTATTATATGATCTTGCACATGTATATATGTGTGTGTGCGTGTGTGTGTGTGTGTGTGCACTTGAGTGTGTGTATTTTCTGTTATTTCTCTATGATGAATTTGTCATAGTAGAGTTACAGGGCCAACAACTATAAATCCGTATGTCACTATTGCTGTGCTATTTTAGCAATTTTTCCTTAAAATATGTATACATATTTTAAAATGTTTGTTAAAATTGCATGATTTTGGATGTGTCTACAGTATATAAAAAATATTATTGTTTGCAGATGTAATGTGAGAGTCTGACTCAATGTCAGTATATGTGAAAGTCCCTAAATTTTTTTTTGACTTAGAATATCCATCTCCCAATTTTTATTTTCTTTATTAAATATGTACTTCATCATTAACTAAAGAATCAAAAAAATCAAGTTTTAGACGTTTTTGAAGAAGTTTTTCAAATTCTTGTTTCTACTTGTTTTATATGTGAAGAGATTCACAAGCTTAGGAAGAAAAAAAATATGCTTTTAGCAAAGTGTGCTTCTAACCCTTTATCCTGTTCTGAATATTCTTTATCCTATCAGCAGTTTTGCTATAAATAATCTTTCAGAAAGACATTTTTATAGGAGGCTGGCTAACTAAATGTATACCTGTGAGATCAGTTGAGGCATTTTTATTGCTAGGCAGTAAAGGCTTTGTTGTTGCTGTTCTTTATCCACATTGTAGTGATTCAAGAGTGTCTAGAATTATATTTTACCATTTGTGGAAATTTTGAAGATTATAAAAATGAGCCTATCCACAACATGTAATTAAGTTTTGGCCTCATTAATAGTTTACTAGCCTTTATATGCACTGAGGAAGGCAAATAGATTTTATCTTACGAACCAAGTCAGCTCAACTAGTTGTGTGGTTGAGAAGGACAGAGAAGACCCATCTTGTTCAGCAGGAAAAAAAGGCTGACATGCTGAGATTGAATGATTTGTCTCATATGTCACTGGAATGCGGTGGGTATATACTTGCCATGTTCCAGGACTTGGATGTTTTTATACTAATCCTTCCTATTGGTTGATGTAGATCAGCTGGTGCAGAAATATGAAGAAAGGTGTATGAGCTACTTATAGTTTGTAATTCTCTGGATAAATTATTACTTAGTAAAAAAAAAAAAAGTTAAGCCTACCAGGCTATGCAGCAGAACTTTGCTGTCCAAATATTCTCATTTATAGGGCTATGAACCAAATGCTGCTAGATCTAGATCTCACAAGCCTGTAGGTCCAAGTGAAGTCAGACCTACCTCCATTTAAATTGTGCCAGTTCTCACCACTCACTTGTCTGACTATGGAAGTGTAGAACAATGGAAGAAATATCATCACCTAGGAGACACTTAGGAGATGTGTAAAAGGCTATCTGGTTCACACAAGGATTCGTAGGTGTCACCCAATTAGGTAGGTAGGGATTAGAAATTCTAGAAGGCTGAAATGCAAAGGGTAGTTCTGTGTAACAAAGAAATCTCGCATGTCTACAGAAATCTCCAGTGCCCACAATGAAAACATCCTAAGAACTGGACAGGAAGAGTCCTGCTCATATATCACAAGCACACAAAACAAATGTAAGAATTTAGGGATGCCTCTTTGACTCTGTATCCACATAGCTTTTATAACCCTAAACGTCTCCTTTGATGAGGCACCAGGAAAACACTTGTCTAATGTCTTCAAAACAAAGGATGATTATATGTGAATGTTGTGAAGATTTCTGGGAAGTGTCACTGCTAGAAGGAGTGCAGGGAGTATTTGAGAGACATTAATGCTTACACAGAGAAAAGAAAAATTAACTTGTCAAATTTGCTCTTTCCAGTGGCATGAATGCAATCAATTCCTGCATAATTAAAAACTATTTGCAAGAAGTGCTGAGTACTTCTTGTTTCTCTCCATCCTCCAGTTTGTGTTTCCAGAGCTATTCACAAATTTATATTATGTTCTGAACACTTGCACTTGACTATATAGGAAATAATTTTCAATGTTAATTAATTCATATTACTCTTAAATCTGTTTATTTGCAGGGTTAGATGAAATATACAAGAAACAAGATATAAATTTTTTACATTGGCCACAAAATAAACATTGAATGCTAAACGTTGAGAATAGTTTTATTTTATAAACTTAATGACAGTTAATTAAGCTAATTAAGTAAATTTTCTACTTTACTTACATATATGTGATTTGAAGTTAAATATTAATTATATAAATATGTAGTTTACCTTTTAATTTAATAATGCATTACATAAAACTTCGTTGGAAAACATAAATTTTAAAAATTCCAGTAACTTAAAAGGAGGTCAGGGCTTCCCTGGTTGCACAGTGGTTGAGAGTCCGCCTGCCGATGCAGGGGACACCGGTTCGTGCCCCGGTCCAGGAAGATCCCACATGCCGCGGAGCGGCTAGGCCCATGAGCCATGGCCGCTGAGCCTGCGCATCTGGAGCCTGTGCTCCGCAATGGAAGAGGCCACAACAGTGAGAGTCCCGCGTACAGCAAAAAAAAAAAAAAAAAAAAAAAAGGAGGTCATTGTTGTGAAGGGGACTTAAATATTAATAAAGGCTTTGTCCTTAAATCATTGAATAATGAATGTATCACTCACCCATATTTAGTTGTAACTGCATAGCTTAGTAGTGCAAAAACTAGAAAAGAAATGAAATTTGATTGTGAGATTTGAGACAACTTTTAACAGGTTTTGAATCAAATAATGCTAAATTGTCTGAAATACATGAAACACCAACTTTCATTAGTAAATATTATTTTAATATTTTATATTTTCATCATATATTTTCATATTATTTACAGGAAATGATGAAAAATCTATGCTGTGAAAATTATATCAAGTTTATATATTTGTTTGTGGGTTACTTGTTATTCTCATTCTTACTTCGACACCATCTCCAGAGGTCTACCACACAGAACTTCTATGAGTCTTTAATTACTATTTAGTTTTCTAATTCATTCTCCAAATCCAGTAATGTCCTGAAAGAGATAGTCTCCAATGATTTGTAAATACTGAAGAGTGAATATACACCTCAGCATATGGAGGGATAGAAAGCAATTATGTTTTTTGTCATAGTTTCTCATAGGGAATTATTTTGACATGGGTATAAATATGACCTGGTTTATATGCAGTGATATCACATTTCCTCAGTTTTTTCTACTTCAGAACAGCCTGGCTCACATAGTATGCCTACTTTAATTAAAGTTATTGCCATTTTATCTTGAGCAAGTGTTAGGATGGAGTTGCTGTTTATGAAGATAGAACTGTAGGAAGAATTTGTATTGATGTGGAGAAAAATAATAGTACAGATTTTAGACATGTTAAGATTGAGATGTCTATTAGGCATTTGATTTGCACAGATCTAGAGCCCCATCTCATATACTCTTGGCCTTCCTTTTACTTCAAGCATTGATATGACAACCAGCTTCATGTAGGGATTACCTGGTAGGCTCTCACCTCAGATATACCATGAATTCTTACTTCCGGGGTTCTCTGATGCTGGATATGGGACATCTGACTCCTGCCCAATTGTGAGGAACCTGAAATTGTGAGGAACCTCATGCTGCAACAATTGACAAATTAAGGATGGGAATCAGTGGATATATGGACTCCTCATATTCAGATGGATAATTTTGAGGCATGATTTTAATTGCATAATTTTAAGACCTATAGAAATTCTTGGCAGAATTAAAGGCTAGTTGACTTTAAACCTTTTTGGAGGCAAAAACAAACCTTAAATGACATATAGCTACTTATAATCCTATTTGTCCACTTAGTATTCTTTTTAATACTCTTAAATTATATTTTTTTAAGGTTATATTTAAGTTAAAAAGAGTTTTCACCAGTGGAAAGAAACATTGCTAACATTGTTCTTCACATTAAACTATCAAATATCCTATGGTTATATAATAATAGTTTTTTACCCACTGTTATATGAATTATAATTACATTGTGTACCTTTTCATTAGCCTATATGAATCTTTGTATTTAACCGGGTTTTAAATGTGTCTTGTGTGTAACTGGATTTGTTGCATGGATCTTGTATATACTTTTATTTGCTGGACTTTTGTGATAAAATAAATGTTGAATCTTTAATATAAAAAAAAGGAGGGTTCCTATAGACATCATCGAGTTGAGCCTTGATTTTTTTTGTATCCAGTTT
The DNA here is from genome assembly GCF_039906515.1 of Pseudorca crassidens. Lineage (NCBI taxonomy): Eukaryota > Metazoa > Chordata > Mammalia > Artiodactyla > Delphinidae > Pseudorca > Pseudorca crassidens. The sequence goes on along the minus strand of NC_090304.1, from coordinate 33,678,240 downwards.
GTCAATCTCTGACTTAGTTGGACTGGGCAGACCACTTATATTTAATGTGGTTATTGATAAGTTTGGGTTGAAACACAATGTTTCTCAAATAGACCTTTGATTACAACATCTACCAATAGTTTGAATTGTTGTGTTAATACTAAATAGTTATGAAATCTGTTGATTCAATTGGAAAAAATGTTAGCTAAAATATTTTAGAGTTATAGCAAAAAAATTATTTTCCTCACATTTCAGCCAATTCTAACATTTTATAATCAGAGATTACAACATACTACAGTAAGAAAATAGTTCTTTTAGAGATCTGTGTTGCAATTTTACCACCATCTGTTTTCCTAAATGTTTGAGAAGCAGAGTGCTGTTTTCTTATTGCATACACCTGTGGTTTTCTTCTGGCGTAGGTCTGTATTTACATAATATCCACCTGAAAATGCAGGCTCTGTAATATCTATCTAAACTTAAGCATTATGGGGATAGTATAGAAAACCATTCAACTACTAGATTGCATTTTCTCCTTTCCCAAGAAGATGGGTTTTGTTGTTGTTGTGTGGGCAGATTTGTTGATTATCTTCTCCCCTTGGGTTTCTGTGCCACAGTAATTCTTAAAAAAATACCTCTGACTTACACAGAACTATGAATTGCAAAAGACTGAAACTTAAGAAGATATGCATACTTCCTATCCATAAAAAGTTCTCTAACTAGATAGCTGAACATTGCATGTAATATTGGCATGCTAATAAAATAGACATTAAGGACAGAGAAAGCTGAAATCTGATTACGCATTCCAGTTGGCTTCTCCCTATGTAAAACTGAGAAAGTTTTAGGAGAGCAAGATATGTTCAGTATTTCCATTTCACCTTCATAAAATAATGTTCTTCTACTAGAAAAGCTATTAAAAATGACCAAATAGAAAACTTTCAATGGGATATTAAAATTTTGACTTTTTATGTATTAGCTTTTCCTGTTCCAAAGATTAGTGCTTTCATCTACTAGTTTTGCTGTGTACAATAGTTCATCATTTTTAGTCATGTGTGAGTAGGCCTTTCAAAGCTCATTTTTCCAAACAGATACATTAACATTTAATAAAAAAGATTAATTCTTTCTGGTTTGGGTGTTCTATTTTGGCAAGGAATTTTGACCTTGTAAGATTGTTTTCTTCTTCATTTTTTCTGGCTATTCTTGCTATGTTTGTCTTCTATTCTTTATATGTTGCTATTAACCTCAAAGCTAATGTAATATTGATTTTCTCCTGAAGTTATGTTTTGTTAGAAATTAGAAACATTTTTCAGATCAAATGATGTACTCATTTTTACCTGTGAGACATTGAATGAGATGAATTGTTAACATGATAGAATATCTAGGAAAACTTATGATCCCTGTCATTATACTGTAGTAACAGAAAAATGGGTAGGAAGGGCAATTCAGCTGTCAAAATTTTACATCAACACTTGAAATCAGTCAGGTAACTTGAAATTCAGTGCCAATTGTGTTTATGCAGTTTCTTTACCCTTAATCATAAATGGTTAAAAAAATGATGGAAGCAGAATAGAGACTGTACAGGCTGAAGTGAATTCCTAAGTTACCACTTTTAGATGCACTGCCAGGTATTGGTATCATAATTGCCTAATGTTTCTTTGTATATAATTCTTGGATCCCATTCTGAATCTTTAGGATTCCTCTGCATTTCATCAATTCTATAAACATCTATTGTGCAGCTACAATTCATAAAGACCTGCAAAATAAAAAACAAGTAAAATGCAGTTGAGGGGAAATACTTCTGCCTTTCACCTCATGAACACTACAATCATATGCTCTGCCATTTGGGGCCACACATTTTTCATCCCTTCAAAAAAAAATAGTAGAACATAAGGCATAGGAATGTGCATTTTTTGGAATTAGATAGACAGTTCTACTCCTTATATTTATAGGGTTCTAGATAAGTAGTACCAACGGCGATACTAATAAGCTATGTCTAGATGTTTAAAAGTTATAAAATTTAAAACTGTAAAGAGTTATAAATTATTAAATACAATATTTCTTTTGCTTCTATTTTGAAAAATGTGCCTTCTTGATTACCTGGAAGCTCAGGTTTTTATTTTAAATATTCAATCAGAGTAGAGTTCTGAATAAAAATAGGACATCCCAGGGCTTCCCTGGTGGCGCAGTGGTTGAGAGTCCTCCTGCCCATGCAGGGGACATGGGTTCGTGCCCTGGTCCAGGAAGATCCCACATGCTGCGGAGCGGCTGGGCCCGTGAGCCATGGCCACTGAGCCTGCGCGTCCGGAGCCCGTGCTCCACAACGGGAGAGGCCACAACAGTGAGAGGCCTACGTACCGCAAAAAATAAAAAAAAAATAATAAAAAAAAAATAGGACATCCCAGAGTCTAGGCCACTGGCCTCTAGACCTTGGCCCCCAGGCTGCAGTCCGCTTACCTTTGCTAAGTCTCTTCTCCATCCTGTAGCAAGGGAGTCTGAGTGACTATCTCAGCCTGCGCATCCCTGCAGAGCTGCTCTTGATCACTCTTCAGGTTTAGGGTTGCCCACATTGGAAGTGTGTACATGGTTGAGGGGAGCTGAATTTCTGGGAGTGTTCATCTCTCGGCCTCATGACCTTGTGGCCCATGGAGCAGTGCATGTCAGGAGAAGGCAAAGTTCCTCCGAAGCGCAAGCTCCAGATCAGGAGCCACACTGGCCTAGTTCCCAGCTTGGTATTGTAGGTAGACTTAACCTTTAAATCTTTCTTCTTCTCAGTTATCAGTTGTGTGTTCTTTAGTTTAGAGCCAGAGTGCCTGCACTTGAGTATCCGCTTCATGACTTAACAGTTGTGAAATTGGGAATATTATATAATCTCTCTTTCTCTCAGTTTCCTCATCTGCAAATGTGGGTAATAACGATCTCTAACTAAAAGGATTGCTTTGAGAATTGAGTTGATATTTATGGAGTGCTTAAAAGAGCTCCTGGCACACTGAAAATACTTGATAGCTAATTGTTAAAGAACTAAAATAGTTTTCTTAGCTGTAAAATGGGAATTTTAATAATGTCTTTATCATAAGGAGTTGAAAAAATCAGTAAGATAATGTGCAGAAGTGTTATTGCAATGCTTGGCACAAAGTAAGGGTAGCAGATTGTTAAATAATAGAGTATAAAGAAGTAAAAAATATATAGCTCTAGAAATATACATCATAAGATTAAAAATTAAAGCCTTTTTGGGCTTCCCTGGTGGCGCAGTGGTTGAGAGTCCTCCTGCCGATGCAGGGGACACGGGTTTGTGCCCTGGTCCCGGAAGAACCCACATGCCGCGGAGCGGCTGGGCTCGTGAGCCATGGCCTCTGAGCCTGCGCGTCCGGAGCCTGTGCTCCGCAACGGGAGAGGCCACAACAGTGAGAGGCCCACGTACTGCAAAAAAAAAAAAAAAAAAAAAATTAGAGCCTTTTTGCATTTTTATTGTTCTTTAGTACGTATTTATTTTTCTTTGACAGTGAGTGATGCTGTGTTTGTCTTGGCTTTGTAAGCTTGAACGTATAAATATTCCAATATAATAAATTTACATTGTTTTTCATAATCATTAATCCAAGAAACTGGGAAGTATCACTTCATATTTGCCATTATAAATTAATCCATTCTTGTAGTTGATAAATGTTTGTTATATGCCCTAATTGTACAAAAGTACTGAGCACTTAACTTCATAGTTAACACTGGGACTAGTACGATATCATCAGTCAAAAGCATGCATTCACTTTGTTTTTCTCTAAAACAATCTTCTACCCAGAATGACCAATACATGATGAATTAATTTTATCTTCACAATAAAATGTGTACAGAGGTTAAAATGGTAAATTAACATACACATCCACTGTAGTCTTTTTGGAAATTGCTTTGGGTGTGAAAATAAGAGATGACAATTTTCTTTTTTCAGTATTTCTTTATTTCTTAAAAAAAAAAAAAAGAAAGTTTTTAACACTACTCAAAGCCAAGAAACAGTAGATGTGATCCTTGAATTTAGATAATGGAAGATGGCAATGTCTCCTTAAAGTTTCTATAATTGTTCATTTACACTAAAATGAGTGGAAACATTCACAAAATGGTCTCTAAAGCTGTACATAGTCTTCAAAATATGGTATTCAGATTACTGACACTCTAAGATTAAAATTTATTCATAATTCACTAGAGATAAAATGTTATACAGTCATTTATGGCTATTTTGGGAGGAAAAGCCTAATTTTGAAACAGAATTTACCTTGGATAATGGTTGCTGAATGTTTAAATGATTCAACAGTGTAAATTATTAGTAAGGTTGTTGTAACATATTAATTTTACATATATATAAAGATGCGCTTGCCTTTAAACATTAAGTGGTTTTAGTTATTCATAGTTTAATGGTCTTCATGCCGACTGTTGTGCCCAAACTAGAAAACATATATAGATTTGCTTTGAATCTCCAACTTCTTTTGAGAGTCATCAGTCAAAAGGTGAACATATAGCATTTAAAGATATGAAGTACTCTAATTGTGGTAAAGATAAATTTGATACAGAGAGTTTGTTTCTAGTTTCTATTGACTTGAATCTTAATCTGATACTTTATGAAAAGGCTAACCTTTCAGTTAAATTTATTAAAAGCATGAATGTACGCTTTTAAGTTTAAACATTTTAGCCATCTTGGAATTTTAAAATAACTCAAATTTTAGACATGTTCAGAAATACTATGAATAGAATAGAATTTAGAAAAAATGTGGCATCACATTTTTATCAAGCATAGACAATATGCTAAGTATCACTGTTTTCATTTACACACTTGGAGTAAGAATATTATCACAATGTATATTTTAAGAATTAAATATAATAGTTTCAAGCGCTTAAACCTACTATAATGCTCAGTAAAATGTTAATACCAAATCCACTTACCATGTAACAGCCTCTTGTTTCCAATAAATCTATATCTACTTCTTTTTGGTGTTTTAGGTTTTGTCTGTGTGTCTGTCTCATCTCTCTTTCTCAAAATATTTTGGTTAATTATAGAATTATAGTATTTATAACACATGTAATACATTACAATATATTATAATTGTAAAATCACAGCCTTTTGTTATAACCACTGTATCTTCATGTTTTTAATTATTTAAATCTAAACTATAATACATTCATTAAAAACAATTATGGGTCTATAGACTGCTTAGAGATGGTTGTCTTCTTCCAATAAAGAGAGTCTTATTTTGCTCACAGGAATTTTATTTCCATATTTAAATTTAATATTTTATGTCAACTATTTAATTCACTGAACAGTGAATTGAATACCTATTAACTGAGAAGGCAACACACCTCTTTCTGAAGTCACATTGCCTGAATTCAAATACCTTTTCTACAATTTAGGAGCAATGTAACCATGGGCAAATGGATTTTCCCCTTTAAGTCTCAATTTCTTCATCTGTAAACTAGAAGTAACATAATACATACTTATCAGGGATTTAAGGACTAAATTATATTGTCTTCCAGCATTTAGCCCAATGGTTGGTGTCTTAGTTTGGGCTGGTGTAACAAATATAAGTTAGACTGAGTGATTAAACAGCAAACATTTCTTTCTTACAGTTCTAGAGGCTGGGAAGTCCAAGATCAAGGTGTTGACAGAGTCCACTACCTGGTGTGCAGATGCCTAATTTCTTGCTGTGTCCTCAGATGGCTGAAAGGAGAGAGAGAAAGTAAGCTCTATTTTATCTCTTCTTATAAAGACACTAATCCCATTTATGAGGGCTCCACCCTTGTGACCTAATTACTTCCCAAAGACCTCATCTCTTAATACCATCTCACTGAGGGTTAAGAATTCAACATACAAATTTGGGGAAACACAAACATTCAGTCCATAGCAGTGGACAAATAGTAAGTGTTCTATTAATATAAATCTGTCTTATTCTCATTCTAGCTTCTTGTCATATGTCAGGCATTTTTCTGTATTGAAGATAGATGAGCATAAAGCAGAGTTCATAGCCTCAAGGATTCATCCATCTAGTGGATAAATCAATTTTATTTTATAAAAATAAACCAACAATAACAGTATGATGTGATGAGTGATGGTGTGAAGTGATACAAGTCTGCACCTGTGTTATAAGAATGCAGTGGGAATAATCTGAAAGACACTTGAGCTAGTGGTGATATAAGAATTGCATCATAGATTCCCCCTAGCATACCCACTTCTCTGAGGCTTTAATCCTTTCTTCTGTTGATACCATCTGTCATCACAATTCCAGCATTTCTATCTCACATAGTATGGACCATCAGAGTCTCCTTCCTTTTAGGCACCATCTTACTAGCATGCTTGCAACCCCTCCCTTGTCTTGCCAGAATGGTAAATGGGAGAGTGCTCTCCAAATAGATAGACTTCCCATGGTCAATTTAATATTTCACTCCCCTTGATCTCACACCCTCAGAAGCAAGTCCAATACCTGTATGCTCTCCCTGCTAAGTCATACGACTCTGGTAAGAGTATAGTCCCTTTTTTTTTTCCCTGTCAGACCCAGTATGTCCCTGGCTGGGTTATGTTCTGATTTAAGTTTTTGTCCTAATGGGTCAGTAGCAGAGTTGGGATTTAAACTTTCATGAGGAGGAGTAACCTCCACATCATTTTCAAACAAAAGGGAAGAACAAGTCATTTAAGGAATAGGCCATTGCTGCTAGCTCAGAGCTGAAAAAGAAATGAGTATAAACTCTCCTAGTTAATATTTTCCATAGAAATACTACTTTGCTGTAGGTTTTCCACAACACTTTCATTCTTTTATATTTTTATATGAGTAGAAACATCAGGGAGGATTTTGAATGGTAAACATTTGATATTGATTTGTCCTTTGTCATATAAGGTTTACATTTAAACTTTTAGAAAAAGATCTGAGTATGTCAGGAAGCTGATAATTTGTATTTACCATGATTTGACTTTTAAAAAAGGAACTGATAATTAGAAAGATGAATAACATTTGATTTTGATAAAGAAAAATTCTTTTATGGAGGTTAAAAGAAAATCAACAATTTAAAATGATTTTGCAGCATAAAAATAACTATCATTTCCACTTTTAAATGAAAGATGAAAATGTGTGATGAAGCCTTGAGAGCCTTTCTTGTATGTAGAGGTAACAGAAGCTCCTGTCTTTTTCAGATAGATGTGTTTTTGGCAGCCAAACTTTGGTTTTTCAGACTCCAAGTAACAACAGAAAAGCCACTATAGTAAAAACAAAACATACCTACTACAGATTACTGTTATAGCTTTTCATTTTTCCTTTTTTTTTTTAAACTAGTTTTGGAGTTATAATAGGTATTTTAAGATTTACTGTAACTCAATTTAACAAATGAAAAGAATCAGAGTTGTGAATGTAGCACACAGAGCTAAAGTATACTTCCTGGTGATTGTTGGTTGTGAGTAGGGAAGTGATTTAAAATAATTCTGGGGTCATGCACAGCTCACTCTTATGAACTGGTGGGCAAACCAGCCAAGCTTAATGGTCTGAGAGGAGAAAGGATGCCTAATGGATTTTTTTTAAATTGTTGCTAGCTTCTGAAATAATACACAGTGTTGTCAGATGCAGTGACTTTTTGAAGTAGATGTTCCATAACTACTTCAAACAACAAAAGCAAAACAGATATAGAAACAAAATAAATTAAATCCATTTCAGGGTGTCAGAAAAGTACAAGCAGATGAAACCTGATGATAAAAATTTGACGTGACATTTAGAGAGATACTTCTCATTAGTTTTAAATTGACAGAATATCTTTGTTCATATGTCCCCTATCAAATCTCTTTTGGCATCTGAAGAATATAGTGACCAATATTAATAAGTTGGCACATGCATACATTCTTTTCTATTGTTGTAATATTTCCCCTGCAGACTTTCACTTGTACTGTTATTTGTATTTTTCATTTGTAACCAACACACTTATTTTGAAAATGTCTGTTGAGCAACCACTATGTAAAATAACACTATCAAAGACAATGGGTTGAATACCATATGAAATGGACACAGATTTTGGTCTCAGGGATTTTACAATGTTTTAGAGTACATAAGTGAATAGCTAGTATGTAGAATAGGTTAGGTCAGGCTGAGAGCATTTCTTTATTTCATTTTTATAAATATCTTGCTTCATTTGGAAAATTATTTGGAATGGTTTATGGAGATATATATTCTCTAACATAATCAAAGTAAAACAATGAGACATTTTATTTAAAAAATAATAATAATAACTTGACATCCATGTAAGGCCTACATATCAGACACATGCCAGAAGGTGTGCTGCTTTTTACTTACGACTTTAGTATAAGGTTAGATTAGAAATTTTCCTGGTGTGAAGGTCCAAAGAAAATTTTTCTTAGGATGTCTTATAAAGGGGCATCATCTACTGTAGTGGAATATATCCTCAATAAAGATTTCAGTGAATGTTCTACAGTAATTTCTTTTGAGGGGATAGTTCAGCTAGTTCAGTTAAAGCAATTTTATTAAAATCTGAAGCAACACATTTGTACTGTAACTGTCCGAGGGTCAGACTGTTCCACAGATAAACTTTAGACTATCCAAATGCTGTGCTTTTCAACCTGTGTTCAAAACATACTCAAAGATGCATGGCAATGTGCAGGGGTACTCAAAGCCACAGGACACCATTTGCACCATGGTGCAAATTTCATTTGCACCATAGTGCAAATTTCAATCAGTGCTATGTTATATAAAATTTTATTTTTTATAAAAAGTAAATATTGTGAAGTAGTTTTAAAATATTGGTATGAGAGGGAGACAGGTGAGAGAGTGATGAGTAGGAGAGAGAAGGAAGAAGGAGAAGAAAGAGAGGGAGAAGGAGGAAGACAAAGAACTTCAAAGAAATTTATCATCCATTAGAGCCTCTGAATTTCAGCTCTTGAAAAATGTGTTGAAGTTAAATATATGAATTTAATCTGTTTAGAATGTATTCCATGGGGCTCAGACTTCAAGCTATGTCCCAACCTCCAGTTATCTGCCATAGCCCATCATTTACCCAACTCACATTAATACTGGCAGAGCTTCCATTGACATGACAAACAAAGAAGCTAGAGAGCAGGAAGACTGGTCTAGAAGAAGAGAAATTTGCCTAGAGTTGTGGTTAGGAATATGAATTTTGGAGTCAGAAAAAAAAGCTGGGGTAGAACTCTAACATTATCACTTATTAGCTCTGACACCTTGCTAAAGGTAACCTCACTCACCTCACTTAATAGTCTCATCTTTAAATAGGTATAATCATAGCACCAATCTCATAGGTTATTTTAGGGATTGTGTTATATATATAATTAACTTTTTGATAATAGATGACTATTAAGTATTCAAATGTATATTAGCTTCTGCTTTTTCTTCTTCTGACATGTCTTGTTATTTAAAAGAGTGATAGTGAGTTCCAAGCATGGATGGTAAATTGACTTGGAAGACAATTTCATGACAACTTTAAATATGTTTCAGGAATCTGAGAAGCTGGTCAAGGTCATGGCTATGAAGATTAAGACTCATTTGGCATATTTATTACTAAAAACGCCTACTTTAGATTCATATTATGCTTTATAGTTTATAATTATTTCACATCCAATTTCATTTGCTGTTACATTAATTCTGAAATTGACACTGTTGTAACAGCTGAAACTTATGCAACAAGGATGAGGCAGATTTTATTATGGCCATTTTTCAGGTAAGGAAGCTGAAGATCACAGAGTCTTTGACATATTGAAGAGCAGGCAGTAGAGACAGAACGTGGACACTTCTCAGGGCTTCTCTAATCCTTTTGCCGCGCTGTGCTGCCTGAAAAATCTCAATTCAGCCTCCACACTTAAAAAAAATTAACTTTAGGTATTAATCGTTTACTGTGAAACAGACTCTATGTAAATGAAATATGGAATTAATGAATTAGTTCTTTTGTCCTCATAATATCCCTAGAGGATTGTGCTATTACCATCCTCATTTTATGGATGAGGGAAGCAACTGAATAAGTGGGACACAATATTTATTGACTCTGAACTTTGATCCCTTCCCAAAGACTTTGGCTGAAATAGAATCTGCTGCTTAGAACCCCAGAATTGATCTTATTTGGAAATAGGGTCTTTGCAGATGTAATTAATTAAAGAATTTGGAATAAAATCATCCCAGATTTCAGTTGGTCCCTAAATCCAGTGACTCATCTGTGTAAGACAAGAGGACATGAAGTGAGACACATAGGGAAGAAGGCCATGTGAAGATGGAGGTTCAAAGTACAAGTTCTGTAATCAGCTGGCCAGGGTTCAAAACCTGGTTTACCATTTCCTAGGTGATGGGGCTGAAGCAAGTTACCTAATTTATTCAAGCCTTTATTTTCTCATTTGTAAAATATAAATTGATAGAATGTGAGGAAAGGCAGCAAAACAGACATATTCCTATTTCATGCAGCCACTAAGTATGCCAACATTTCAACAAGAATTTTCTCAAGGGCACTGTGCAAGTCTTACCAATAAAGCCTTCTGAAATTTGTGATTTTATAAAATAAAAAAAATCATTCAAATTTGTGTGTTAAAAATGGGAGAAATGAAGGAGTAACATAATACTAAATAGATAGATGATAGATAGATATTAATATATAGATATATCTCACCTTGACTCAATACTGTCCTTGTCTCCACTCTGGGTGTGAGTAATGCAGTTTTTTCTGTGGTAAGATTTACTGATGAGTATGAATTATGTTTGATACTTAAAAGTCTAAGTGCTCATAAACCTAGGAATATAAAAACAAGAGAATGAATATATTTAATATTCAAAAACCCATAAGATATATTGTACTTATTTTACTTGTGTTTCACCTCATTGAATTACTATCTGTGTTTTAGGCTGATGGGCTATCAGCACTCTCTCCATATAACCCCTGACACTCTCTTCCCCAGTAAAGACCTACCTTGTGAATCTTATTTGTTTCTGGACCCTTTTATGGATCCATTCAATGAGAAGATATTTTAGATAGATTTTCGTATTAGAAGAATATCTCAAAACATGTAGTTGTCTTTAATGACTAACAACTACAAATGAGTTTACCAGATGAAACTATTGAGCAATTATCAACATACAGGAAGAAGTACCTAAGTACACCTCAGATAGTGAAATCAGGAGGGTTGAGGGAAAAGAATCATCAAGGAGGTATATTAGATCTGCTCTTGAAAGAAGTACTTGCCTATTTGACAGGGTGGATTGGAGTTTGGGGACATGGAAAAGAACAGTGAATACCACTCACTAAGGCAAATGCATCTGGTAGAACACCACCATGGAAACAGAATACTGTGTTGGAGAAATTGTCTGTACTTAAGTATGTTTCAAGTTCACATTCTAATAGAAGTGACAGTGTTGAAAAAAGGTGGCATTAGGTAGGAAATCAGGGTTTGATCAGGAAGTAGGCCTGCTCTTAAATGGGACCCAGGGAAAAGTACACACAGAGGCCCATATATCATGTGGTTAAAGTTTTAGAAATTCTAAGTCAAACTAAGTGTTAAATGAAACATGTATCTTCTGACATGATATATATAATTTCATACTGACCTGGCAGATCAGGCTGTAATCTAGAAATACTGGATTTAGTGGATTTCAACAGAATGACCCAACAAAAAGAGAGCTGGTCCACAGTTTACCCTTCTTTTCTTTCCACATCTGGTTTCACCTTGCACCAGAAGGGGCCTGTTGCTCATGTGTGTGGAGACCCCAGTCCACAGCTCTGCCACGTCCCCACAAACTGGAACATCTTGGACATTGATTAAGACTAGAGATATACTCATCAGTGACAGAGTTCACTCTGGAAAGAAGGAAGATTGGGAAAAGGCCATTGTAGTTCTTGGAAGAAGGTTCAGGGTCATCTGGCCAGAAAATTAGATGAACCCAGGGATTCTGGGATGATCTAGAAGGGTGCAAGGTGGCCCCCTCCCCTTGACCACACAATCTCCTCTTTCCTTGGGTAATGGTGTGCCCATAGTAGAGACATTATGAAACCTTCTAAAGTGTAAAAACTAGGGCCTTATATGCTAATTTTACCGTTTGGGTACCTTCGTGCTGACTAAAGAGAGCTATCAAAGACTTTTAAATAGTAGATTTTTATATGCAGTTTTACTTTTTACATAGCTATAAATTTGGGGAAGAAATAGATAGGAATACTTTTCCTTTCAAGGAGAAGCAATATTGCATAAAGAGGCCTCTTTAAAAGACCTCATGTATTAAAGTGCCTCATGATAGATAATAAATAGAATTGACAAGCTACTAAAAATATGTCCATGACTATTTTTCATGGGTAATGCTCTACTTACTTCAAGTACCCCAAATGCTTCCAAGCTGCAGATTTAGTCATTCTGATGAGACACCCTGACAGTGAGAGTAATAGGTGTACTTTGAAAGAGATTTGCATATTTCTATGGTAAGTTTCATACTCCTGCTCAGTGACATTCTCTGTTTACTTTGACACAAAGAGGCAGGAGGAAGGAGAGAGGCAGAGAGCTTAATGGACATAGATCTGAAAGTGGAATCTAGGCAACCTGGTTTAAAACAGCATCACCCATTGCTCCTCATCTATCCCTTAAGGATGCAGGTTGAGACTATGCACCAATTCCCAGGCAGTTCACCTCGGAAAAATTATTCACTTACATGGTGACCAATGTACTAAATAAATATAAGAATACTGATGAATGAAATAATAATTCTAATGTAGAAAATTTTAAAAAACATTGTGCCTGTTATCTCTGTCCCTAAGGATTGAAAAAAAAAAAATCTCATTTTTAAAGAGCACACATTGCAGGCTTATACCTTCAAATTTTCTTTAACATTGATCTTCCAAGCAAGGAACAATTTGACCCTGAATTGATCTCTGAAATAAAGGGGAATTCCCTGGCAGTCCAGTGCTTAGGACTCCGTTCTTCCACTGCAGGGAGACCGGGTTCAGTCCCTGGTCGGGGAACTAAGATCTGCATGCTGCACAGTGCAGCCAAAAAAAACCCTGTCTCTGCTGATACCAGAGGTTTTCCTGTCACTCCTATCATTCCTAGAAAATGTGGATATTGGGCTCCCCTGGTGGCGCAGTGGTTGAGAATCTTCCTGCCAATGCAGGGGACACGGGTTCGAGCCCTGGTCTGGGAAGATCCCACATGCCGCGGAGCAACTGGGCCCGTGAGCCACAACTACTGAACCTGCGCATCTGGAGCCTGTGCTCTGCAACAAGAGACGCCGCGACAGTGAGAGGCCCGAGTGCCGCGATGAAGAGTGGCCCCTGCTCGCCAAAACTAGAGAAAGCCCTCAGACAGAAACAAGGACCCAACACAGCCAAATAAATAAATAAATAAAATTTATAAAAAAAAGAAAATGTGGATGTTGAGTTAGTTGGGTCTACATGGTGCATGGTGGAAAAAGTTATAATAGCTGGACCCAAATTCTGGTGTCCTCATTTATACAGCATGGACTCTAGGAAAACTTGCACTTTTCAACATGATAGAGTTTGAACTTCCCATCCACATGGAAACCCTAAGTTTTAATGAGTTCTTTGGGGTATATATGGACAAGAAGACTTGCCTAACCTGGGAATCCTAAAGAGTAGACTTCTTTGGTCTATTTCCTCCAGGATAGTAATGGTCAACTCTTTGGGCTATCTCTGAGCCATGGAAAAGGTGATGAAGGCCATGAACTCCAGATTGAGAAAAGCACATGTATCTTTACATAGTCAAACTTTTGCAAGTTCAGGGAGGTCATGTCTCGCTCAGAACTTCTTCCTGATACCTCTTAATTCTGTTAATCATGAGATCCATAGTTCCCTAACACTAGATAATCTGCAGATATTAGGCATTCAGGAAGTATAGATAGGATAAATCTTAATTGTTCTTGGAGAAGTGAACTGGGGAGAGGAGGCTGTGGTTAGAATTATAAAATAAAATTCATTTCTTATTTTCCATTAAAAAAATGGAGTCTCTTGAGTAAAGGAGTCCTTAGCCATTCTAGAATTTCAATTTAATGAAGAGTCAGGCATCCATGAAGTGCCCTTCCTTTATACATTGTTATGGAAAGCAGTAGCTTAAGGGTTAAGTACACACTCCCTCATAGACAGATTTACTAAATTTGCTCCTCAACCTTTCTGCATCTCAAATTACCTACAAAACACAGATAGTAATGATGTCTAGCTTGTAAGGTTAGTATGAATGTTAAACAAGATGATGCATGTGAAATATTTAGCAAAGTGTAAACAATAAATATTATCTATAATTTTTATACAAAGAAAGCGTATATGTAGAAAGTTTTCTTTCCTTTTTTTTTTTTTTTTTAACAGATGTGTATCTAAGAGAAAGTGACCATCAGAAAAGTCATGTAATGCCAAGTACTGACATTTACATTTGGCTTCGGAAGTGAATTGTTAATGGGATATTTTAGTAATATGTACAGACCTCTTTTCTTTGAGGTTAGTCAAGCCTCAGTGAGTGGAGTGAGGTAGAAGATCAAAATAGTATACCAGTGTTTAAAGCACATAAGTGTATTAAATGGGCCTGAAAAACACTCCTATCTTGGAAGTTTTAGCTTTCAAGGAAACGTTTTAGAATGTTTAATAAGACAAACACAAGGTTATTTCCTTTTGAGATGGAACACATTTTACAACCTAGATTTCACAGACTTAAATGTAATGCATGAAGAAAGGAAATGAATCTTACTAGTGAAGTCCTAGATGACATGATGAAATTTGAATGCTAGAATTTTGGAGTGTTTGGAGAACAAAGCTTATATTAGCATTAACTCTGCTATTTGTTTTCCAAAAGTCTTCTTACATTCTCTTGTTTTCTATTGTAAAATTACTCTTTGAGGGACAATTATCACTACATATTTGAAATGCTAACTATTATTCCTGTTTCAATACAATTGCACTGAATATGCAGATCATTAAACCTCTTATTCCCTGGTTCAAACATCTGGCTCCTCATTTCCTTTGGGCTAAAATGAAAATAACTCAGATATAATATTATAGCAGAGCAAGTCATAGAAACCTGGGTTTGAATCCCAGCTCTTTGACTCAGTACTATTTTGTGATCTTGGACAAGTTATTTAAACTTTATAAAAGCAGTTTCATCATCTACAAAATTGCCTGTCTCTGAGGAAGTATTAGTAAGGTTAACTGAGATAATGCATGTATAATACCTGGGATACAGTTGGGCAAAAATGTATATTTCTTCTACTCCTGTAGTTTTAATTTCAAGCCTTCCACTGTCTTTCTGACTATTTTTTAATATTTAGTAAGTATTTCTCCAACAACCGCCATGCACTAGATATTGTTTAACTTCTATGAGGGATGTAAGAAAAAAGTAACAATCTCCCTGCCCTCAAAACAATGTAGTTATAAAAACTACAAAGATAGGGTTACTAAATCTCAGGGAATGAACGTGAGAGTTACAAGGTTGAGGCTCATGGGGAGGTGAGCGCTAGATGGAAAAGGGATTTTAATTTTTGTTTTTCAAGAGAAATAGAAGGCTATTGATGGGATTTTGGCAACAGGTTCAAATGGGTTTTTAAAGAGCATAACCCATACTGTGAAAATGAATTAGAGGGAGCAGAGACTGAGCAGGAAGGGATCTGGAGATGCGTTCCTAGAGATAACTGTCTTGAATAAGATAGGTGACAGCCAACCTGGACAGAAGTGGATTGATGAGAGAAATATTTTGCAGGAAGACTCAACAAGATTTGGTCAGTGATTGAATGGGCCTCAGGGCACACAAAAGAGAGGACAATGCCAAAGATGACTTCAAGGTTATTAGATGGTGGCTCTTATTTTACGCTTCCATATTTTTTCCTTTTCTCTGTGTGAATACCCTTTCCACAGATGGACTGGAAATTCCTTATGAAGACAGGCTATAGCATATACTTATATATCTCCCAAATGCTTCTCTTATAACAGGTAATCAGTAAACGCTGGATCAATGAGTAACTGCTTGGAAAAAGAAAAAAAAAACTCATTCAGTTTTCGTGTGATTGTCCAGGGACCAGGTGGCCTCTGTGTTATTATCTAATTATTTCAATCTCACTGAAAAATACCAAGTTGTAATTACTCACAGTCATGGTGATAAGCGTGACTTTAAGAAACCTCCAAAGAATCTTACATCTTCATTATACTCAACTTTAACTCTTTTTTCTAGAATTGTTAGCAAGCTGAAAATAAGTAGTAAGTAGGATCTACTTTTTTTTTTCTTCTTAATAGTGACATTAGTGAAAAAATGTGCTGTTGTTGGAAGAAGCAAGAAAAGATAATGCCGATTTATCTACTAAAAGTGCAGTCACCTGTAAATTATTTGAATTCTAAAATTATATGATAAATACATATATTGGAAGTAAATGTTATTTTTTAAAACTAAGATATCTTGATAATTTGCTTTTAAAAATATACATGTCTGAGTATGTGTATGTGTGTTGTCTTTAAATGATTGGCACCTTGACCTTGGAGGACGTTGTTAAAATTAAAAAAAGATAAAGATAGAAAGAAGTATTTATAGGATAATAGTAAACTTGAGGAGCCAAAGGACTGGAAATATAATAAGTACTTGAGTAGAAATCACAAAAGGTCATCTTCAAAAAAATTACGGTTGAGTGAATAGTGTTCCTTTGAGGTAGAAGGCTAGTTTGAGTGAAATAGTGGAGAGGGTGTGAGTTGTAGTCAAGTCATCATATATAGAGATACTTGATTTTACCTTTGGAAAGAACAGCAATCTACCCACATTACCACTTGATTTCTTGCCTTTCAGTCATTCATCAAACGGCCATTAAGTAATTCTACTGTGTTGGCTGTTGATGGTACAAAGATAAATAAAATATAATCCCTCTCCTGAAATTGTATATATCCATAAGGGTGACAGGCATATAAACAGATCATTATAATGTAACACAATAATGCTGACTCCTGGGCAAGGCTGACCTAAGTCCAGCCCTGTCGCTGGCCCACAGCAGACATCACCATCCTATCTGGGCACTCATTACTAAAAAGTGTGACCATGACTTCACTGTTCTTCACAGCACTGTACTCCAAATACTTGCTATCAATTATTTGACGTTGGCATGTGAGGTGAAGTCTATTTACCATTGGTGGAAGGTTCTTATTACAGGTGTTTTGGAAAGAGTGTTGGGGAAGCAGAGAGCTTCTGTCTAAAATTATTGAGGCAAGGAATTCTGTAACAAAGTATTTTGACTCTTGATTTTGCTGTTTTTCAAGTTGTTTGCTAGCTGAGTAAATAATAGATGGAACCCTCAGACAGATACAACAGCATAAATACCACCCCTGTGAGACTAGTTCTTTATAAAGAGTCCACTTGTTAATGATTTATACTAGGCCAGTTGAGACACAGATGACTGAATAATCAAGTACTTATTTTATTTACTGAGTTATCTGTTATGTTACATTTAACCTCATCCCTTAGACTAAAATGTTTCCCTCTCAGAAGTTACACTGCTCTTGGCAAATGTTCTCCATTTCATTTAGCATTTCTGAGTTCTTCGTGTGCTTCTGAATTTTCCTCATGAATATTCTTAACTGAAACAATCTAGAAATGATTTTCACAGATATATTTAGGTGAGCTAGATGCAGTACTGAGCCAGGGATGAGAATAGCTACTGTCTTCGTGTTGCCTTCTGCTGCGTGGTCCAGAAGGAGAGGTAGTGTGTGGTAATTCGGGCAGGGCCCAAGCCATCTGTCATGCTTAGAGATGTCCCAGGAGAGGCAAGGCTCCAGCTTGTGAGTAGGTTGTCCTCCTCACTCACATTTGTTATATCATTGAAAATAAAATTTTGGAGTTGAAGGAATCATTTGAAGTATTCTGTTTTTTTATGAACTGAACACACAAGAACTTTGGACGTTCTTGGAGTATGAGAAAGAATTTGAAAAGCAATTAATCTAGGATGTCAGGGAGTTGAAGGGAAAGTGCCTGGGACCTATTATATACTTGAGTGAATGAATAAAAATGTAATTGCAGTCTGAATTCAAATAAAGAGTTTGTTTTGGCCGAGGGCTAGAATCCAATTGCCTTTTTGGTCAGTAGGAAGTCAGATGGGAGCAAGAAAACTGATTTTCTGTGTTAATTTTTAGCAATACAGAATGTGTAACTAATAAAAACCTATCTAGTCCGGTTGTGCTGAAATGTTGTTTACAGACCAAATAGATCAGTATCACGCAGGGAAATTTTTAACAATCCATATTCATGTATTACGCTCACTACACATTTGAATTTATTAGGTGTAAGTTGGGCCAAGTTATGTGAATTTCTTAAAGTTCGCTAGGCAAGCCTAATGTGTTGCAAGATTGGGAATCATTGCTGTAGCTCAATCTGTCAACTCATTCATCACTATGGTGTTCTGGCAGCATCACTTGCCACTGCTGGCTGGGATGGCTTTTGTGGCAGGGGACTCACTATATATAATATATATATACACAGACATATATGAAAGATATAGAGAAAGGAAGGAAGGAAGGGTGGGAGGGAGGGAGGCAGGGAAGGAAGGAAGGAAAGAAGGAAGGAAGGGAGGGAGGGAGGGAGGGAGGAAGGAAGGGAGGAAGGGAAGAAGAAAGATACATTTAATTAAGGAATCCTGGATAATCACTTTGAAAGCAAGTTTACAAAGAGTAAGAACACTTAGGTGTTAAATCTAACATGTTATACAAAGTAAACTTATTTGAAACATCACTTTAAATAAGATTAAAGAGAATATAGACCCAGCTGAGCAACAGGTATTCTTGCAATTTATTTTGTTTCCCTTTATGGAACACTTATATGTGCCAAGCCCCAAGCTGAGACCTTTCCATTTACCTCATTTATTTTTTAAACTTACCTCTCATATGTCTAATTATCCCATTTTAATGGCAAAGAAACTAAGTCTCAGAGAAATTAAATAACTTTTCCAACATTATACAGTTAAGTAAATGGAGAAACCAGGATTTAAAACCAGGCTTCTCTGACTAAATATGTCTTTTAATTAACCATTATTTTATCTTGTTTTATTATAAGAAATAATGATGAAAAAACTAACATTACATATTAGCATGAAAATGGATTATGGAACAAGTAAGAGTTACCGAATGGTCAGCAAATCTATGCCTACTCAAGTACAGAAATACTAACTCAGGAATTAGTTAATAATATTTTTAAAGGTTTTGAATTAGAAAAGGAATCATATTTAGTTTAGGGTTGTAATTGATCAGTAATTTTCACAGGTCAAGTTATTTCTTTTTGTCTTATATTTCCTACGAATCAGGTCTTATTTATCTATACTTCAGTGTGGTGACAAGAAGTTTTCTCTTCGGAAGGTTATGGGTACAACAGATAGAAAAATACTAAGGCATCTAAAAGCAATGGGCCACATTTACTACATCAATACTTATTTTCATAGTGACATCAGAAAAATCATTTAAATTTTTATTTCTGTGAATAGAAAATTAGTTCTGTATTTCTTTAAACAAAATTCCATTTCATTATATTACTTTGTGTTTCTTGAGAATAATTACAATGTATATTTCCTGGAATTAACTCAAATTCCTGCTCTAATATTTTGTAACCTCAATCTTCATAGGTAAGATAGAAAAGTAGGGTAAGGGAAGAAGTTTTGTTTCAATTAATAACTTATTGAAGTTGGCAAGTCAAAAGTGTGGGCTTAGAGTACATTTTCTTTCATTTTAAAAGTGTATAGCCTGATGAACAAAGATATTTAAAGAAGATAATATATTTAGTAAATAAATAAAATTTAAATCAGAGAAATTCACTGATTTCCTTACACCTATGATGGTATTTCTTATGTTGAGGCTATACAAAGAAATTAACCCTAGACACCTGGGTATTGTAGTGTATAAAGAGAATGCATGTAGATTATGCATTTGCTCTGCTTAGATCAAACACTTTTTTTTTTAAGACTTAAAGGAAATATTTTTTAAATTGCCATTTCCTTATGTGAAGTAAAATTAATTTTAGATGTTCACCTCCATACCACCAATATTTCAAATTTTCTGTGTCATTCCCCTGATCTGTTCACTATTAAATTAGTTTCATTAACTGTCAGAGCTTATTTGAATCCAGAGGAAAATCTATCAAAGTCCTTCTAAGCAAAATGGTTTTATTTTTGAAGTTATAGAGGTGACTATATTTTACTTTTGCAATTCCAGACCTTTTTTCAAGAAGGTGAAGGGAAAAGAGAATAAATCAGACTTATTAAGTCAGAATTTAAATGAACTATTTCATAGAGAGAAAATGATCTAATGAATTAGATTTCCATAAACCATGAAATAAAGTACGTTATACTATAAAAGTTTGTTCTCTTTTTTTGAGATTAAAAGTAAACCATGGTAATCTCTTTAACTGCAGGTAAATAACACCAGCTCCTTTCAAAAACAACAACAACAGTTGCTATGCCAAACAATATTCTTTTAAAATAATGCTTGAAATCTGTACATTATCTGTTAGGACAGTTAAAGGTCTATTTTTATTTTAGAATATCCATAAAGAAGAAATGATTCACTTCAGAGGTCTGCATAGGTCACACCCTAGTAAATAAAACTGTCCTATTTGAATATAGGAGACAAAATGGGTTCCTTTTTCTTTTATTCACATGTTGATTTTACTACAAACGTCTTTCTCAAAGGCAGGCTCAAAAATCAATTAAGTGCTTAGTTACTTTAATGTGGTAACTAAGTTGAGATTTTCAGCTGGGTATTTAATGGATCTTTATCCTCCCCTTTGAAAACGTGCTTTATCATATTGATTGGGAAATTGTCTAGAATTAATTGACAACAGGGAATTTGAGATTGGGAAGAGAAAAAGGATGAGAATGTAAAAAACACAAGTGTATATATTTGCAAGGAAGCCTGAAGAGAGCTAATGTGAGTTCAAGCAAAGTACATTTGCCACCATAAGAAAAAAGAGCCAGGCATTATGTGTAAGGAGCTGATACAGAGTCTAAAATGGATTGGCTGGACACACGTGCTTCCATGAAGTCATCGTAGTTGGAGTTATTTTTTCTTTTTTAATTCCCTCAAGTAGGAAGTGAGGTGAGGTTGAGGCTCACCTTTGGGTGTCAAAGTGGAATCTTTCTCAGTTAAAATGCCCACTAAGTGTAAGAAAAATATGTATTTCCATCTCTTGAAATTGCATCCTATTTTGGGGTGTATAGTGATAAGATTCGCAAAGTGGAAGCTCACCAGGAAAAAAAAAGATCTATTCTACACGTCGCTTGTCACCTTAACAGTCACGATTTAGTCAAGAAAATGGAAACCACTCTAGAATGTTCAAGTAAGAAGAGATTTAGCACAGGAACAGCTTTAAAGGGCTGGTGGAATAGTCAGAATGAGCACCAGTAGCTGTTAGTCTCAGTAATAGGATCTAAATGTTGCTGCTGCCAAACAAGTAATGAAAGGGTATTTCAGAGTGTCCTCCAGATCTGAAGATGAGATTCACGGGGAGGACCCGGAAGCTAATGCAAAATGCCAGGTCTGGTAAAATCTATGGCAGTCCTGCCATTTCTATAGCAGGAAAGCTCCTGCTTTCCTGTCAGCTTTCCAGATCTTCTGAGAGGGCCTGTTATTGGTGAATTCTAAACTGGAGTCATGCATTGGTGAATTCTGCAAAATCTAGCTCCAGGGTTTCTAGACCCTTTACACAAAGGACAGCTCTAAAAGGATAATAATGATCAAGAGTGCAGAAAAGATGACAGAGCTCCCTTCCTTGGTATTAAGGACAAGGATTTTTTAGGTACCTTTGCTACAAACTTCTCTTTTCTAGAATTCTTTCAATAATAAGTATTTACTGACTCATTTTCTGTGAAACGAGATATGTTCAGGACTCAGTCACACTGTCTATTGAGTTCTATTCTATGAAAATGTTTATGCTACAAAGTTTAAAAGGGAAGTGATTTGAGAGAAAATAATTAGACATGTGGAAACTGTGAACTTTAGAGACCTGGGTGTGATAGTTTACTAGGGCTGCTGTAACAAAGTATTACAGACTGGGAGGCTTAAGCAACAGAAATTTATTTTTTCACAGTTCTGGAGGTTAGAAGACCAAGATCAAGATGTTGGCAGGATTAGTTCCCTCTAAAGCTCATAGGGGGAACCTTTTCTATGTGTCTCTCCTGGCTTCTGGTGGTTTGCTAGAAATCGTTGGCATCCTTTGGCATGTAGGCACATTAACCCAATGTCTGCTTTCATGTTTACATGGCATTCTGTATCCCTTCACATCATCTTTTCTGCATGCACGTTTCTTCGGTCTCTGTGTCCACATCTCTTCTTTGTATAAGGATAATAGTCATATTGATTTAGGGACCCACTTTGCTCCAGTATAACATCACCTTAACTAATTACATCTGCAATGACCCTATTTCCAAATAAAGTTCTATTCTTTAGCTTATGAATTTTAGAGGGCATGCAATGTAATCCATAACACTCAGTTTGAATTCCAGTTCCATTATTTACTAATATGCATTAACGCTTAACATTTTTTCCTTCAGGTTTTTCCTACATGAAAAAAATAATGATTTATACCTCATTTCAAAGGCTTGCATGAGAATAAATTTTTTTCATTTAAAAAGAAATTTTTTAAATTATAATGTTTTTTCACATTGTCTGACAGAGCAGGTACCAACTAAATATGATGGTTCCCCTCTTTTTAATGGCAATTCACTTTTGTCTTTTAACCTTCTTACTAGCTTTATAAGTGGTTGATCTACTGCCTTTACTGTATATTTGCCTTTACCAATGAGATTTTTCCTTTTGCAATTTTCGTATTTCTAGTTTTGGCCTTTTCGCTTAGAGAAGTCCCTTTAACATTTCATGTAAAGCTGGTTTGGTAGTGCTGAACTCTTTTAGCTTTAGCTTGTCTATAAAACTTTTGATCTCTCCTTCAAATCTGAGTGAAAGTCTTGCTAGATAGAGTATTCTTGGTTGTAGATTTTTTCTTTTCATCACTTTAAATATATCTGGCCACTGCCTCCTGGCCTGCAGAATTTCTTCTGAAAAGTTAGCTGATAGTCTTACAGGAGTTCCTTTGCACATAACTTGTTGCTTCTTCCTTTCGGCTTTAAATATTTTCTCTTTATCTTTAATTTTCACCATTTAATTACAGTGTTTCTCTGTGTGTTCCTCTTTGCGTTGATCCTATTTGAAAGTCTCTGTGATTCTAGACCTGGATGTCTGTGTCCTTTCTTAGGTTGGGAGGTTTTCAGCTATTATGTTGTCACATTTTTTCTCTGCACCTTTCTCCCTCTTTCTTCTCCTTCTGGGACCCCCATAGTGTGAATACTAGTATGCTTGATATTGTTTCAGTGGTATCTTAAACTGTCCTAATTTTTAAATTCTTTTTTCTCTTCTGCATGTGTGATTTTCACTACTCTGTCATCTAGTTCACTGATCATGAGGATTAAATGAGATGATTCCTATAAAGCACTTGGCATAGTCTTTGATACATAGTAAGAGCTTAGTAAATATTTGTAGAATTAATTAATTATAATGTTTTCTAAATGGCCTATTCTATTTGTATCCTAAAGAAATTCATCTTTTTTTAAATTTCCATAATTTCTAAATTTAAAATTTTTTGTTTTTGCATTAAAAAATAAAAAAATATATTTACATATTTGCATTTTTGTATTGAAGTTAATACTTGGTTTTAGCTGTCTGAATCAGGCAGCTGATTTTTTTTTCCTGGGGATCATCAGCAATGTTAACTTCATTTTCTCCCCCATAATCATTTACAATACAGGCATGACATACAATTTTATAAAGACAGACTTGGTGGTCATTTGAATATGGTTCACTTAAACTTCAAAGTAGCCGAAAAAGAAAAAAACAACTGGAACAAACTTTTCCCCAGCATTCCATATACTGGTGGTATATACTGGTTCATGACCAGATAGTATTTCAGAAAGGCTTTGAATGGGCACAGATCAGAGTAGAAAATTCTTCCATGTGGAGGGATGTTTGAATGAGAAACAAAGGAATTGATGTTAAAAATTTGGGAAATGATGCTTATGCTATTTAGCAATAACGCTCAGGGTGCTGCTGAGTGCTTGGGGTTCTGGGCAGAAAGATAGGCTGGAGCCAGAATATCAAGATCATAGAATGCTATGCTAAGTACTTTGAATTTATAGTCACACAATCATCTAGCAACTTTTGCAAGTCTCAGGCCTGAAGCAAGCAATGTTGTGAGAAGATATAAAACGAGCAGGTGATATTCAGAAAGAAAGAAGAGGAACTTCTCCCTCCTAGATGCTGTACCTTCATTCCACTGCTTATTTTCTCCTGCTTCTCTTTCAGGTCTGTGCTGCCCTAAGTGAACAATTCTAGTTCTGTGACTGATTTGTCTCCATTGTTCTGGACTTAATTGTCTAACTGTTGTCATTCACATTAAAAGCTTCCTTGATTTCATCACAGTTGGAGATCTATGTTTTCCCCAAAGGAAGCTGTACTTTGTTATAGAAGGGACAAATGAGCTTGTTCCTGGAAGAATTACATGAGGGCTATTGATGCCCTGGGACAAATGCATACGCTATCTCTCTAATGTGCTCTGTTTCTCTACTTTAAAGGAGAGAATCTTTATCAGATGAAGAAAGTTTTAAAAGATTGTCAAATAGAGAACTGGAGTGTTTGGGGTTTTTATCTATTTATTGAATGTATATTCATTTCACATGTATTTGTAGAGATTATCTGGGGGTCAGGGTAGGATAGGGAGGGTGGGAGGGAGGGAGACACAAGAGGGAAGAGATATGGGGATATATAT
This sequence comes from Pseudorca crassidens, assembly GCF_039906515.1. Lineage (NCBI taxonomy): Eukaryota > Metazoa > Chordata > Mammalia > Artiodactyla > Delphinidae > Pseudorca > Pseudorca crassidens. The sequence continues at coordinate 33,653,495 of NC_090304.1, read as the reverse complement.
ATAGCTGATTCATTTTGTTATAAAGCAGAAACTAACACACCATTGTAAAGCAATTATACTTCAATAAAGATGTTAAAAAGAAAAGAAGAGGGCTTCCCTGGTGGCGCAGTGGTTGAGAGTCCGCCTGCCGATGCAGGGGACATGGGTTCATGCCCTGGTCCGGGAAGATCCCATGTGCCGCAGAGCGGCTGGGCCCGTGAGCCATGGCCACTGGGCCTGCGCATCCGGAGCCTGTGCTCCGCAATGGGAGAGGTCACAACAGTGAGAGGCCCATGTACCACAAAAAAAAAAAAAAAGAAGAAACTGAGAAAAATCAGTTTCAACATTCAACATCCCAACTGAGAGTATTAACATGAATGGATCAAAAAAAGGATAGCGTAATTCAAAATCATATCTTTCTTGAATATTTTATTCAGTGGCATGCTCTTTGAACTTGTCAGTGGCACAAACAGTCCAAAGGTTCAAAGTCGATCAGATAGTAGAAAACTAAGTTTCAAGGGGCCTGGGATTATTTATGCTAAAGATGAAAAAAAGATGAGGAAGTGTTTTTGAAAATGTCAACAGCAGAGATTAGAGATCATGAACATTTTATCTCTAACACTGTTTCTAACCATAAAAGTCAGTGACAACTTTGATGTGCTATGATTTATTCTCCCCATAAGATATACTTAGGGAACAAAGATGAATGTGGTACAGACTCTGCTCTTGAAAAACTCAAATTTAGAACATTTTATATAAAAAGTTATATATAATAAATATAAATTATGGTCTTGAATATTTTTAATATGTTTGGAATTGGTTTCAGATAAAATATTTTAAGTATAGTACTTTCAGTACTTTGGTTTTATGGAAACATCACATATACGTTATTATTTGTTGCAGTCTGATTAGAAAAGGAAGACACTCTTGGAAAGTCTAAAGTGAAAATTCTCAGTGGTTTAATGGAATTTCTAGAGTGTGTCTATTCCTATGCTCATCAGAAAAATGACTAAATCTTTATATTGTATGCTTTGGGGAGAAAACACTTCAAATTTTTCTCAATATCTTTTACAGGCACTGTCAGGCACAGGGTTGGGAAATTAACAGAAACTTCATACATTATGTAATCCTCACAGAAAACCCAAGAGGTAGGTCTCATCATTCCTGTTTTGTAAGTGAGGAAAAGACGGGATATAGAACATCTGATTGTGGTCCCGAGTGTGAGTGCAGCATTAGTTATAAGGAAGGTCTGCTGCAAGGACAATGGAGCAAATAAGGAAACACCCTCCTTGTCTTCTGACACATAGGTTGTAGTTTGACATCATTAGGAATGGATCTTAACACTTTCATCTATCAACCGCTTCTTTAAAATTGTCAAATATTGTTTTATACTAATCGTAGCTCCTATTTTTAACTCCATAACAAAAGTGTTCAAAATACTAAAAACAGGTAAAATCTTTGCCATGATCATTGCTAGAGATATTCATGAGTTGAGAGGTAAGTTTAATTTCTTAAAAATCTAATTCCTTGAAATCTGGCCTCTCAGAAAAGGGATTGGTCTTCTGCAGTGCTCCATAGTAACAGACCATAGATCAATGCCCAAGGTGATCAATCCTGGCCAACCACAGGGCTTGAACCCTGTTTCTTTCTCATACCAGTGGAGGCTCTGGTGCTACACTCAACTCTGACTCTTAATCTTGCAGAGTGGGACTAAAGTCAATATTCTGCCCTGACTCACTGCCAGTTTATCCTGGAGGATCACTAAGAATATCTTATGATACTGATCATCTATAGATAAGATGGTCCCTTTAGTAACTGTGGTTATAATTCTAATATGAAAGACTTTCATACCTGGCTGCCCTTCTGACCCAGTAACTGCATGTTCATAGCTTATTTTTAATGCAGAATTAAATGCAGAGCTGGAATTAAATCAATATTCACAATCTGTCATTAGTATGGGTGCAGACTCTGAAATGTGCATGCCACATTTTGTCAGATCATTTATTCTTGTGTTGGTTATGGCTTTTCTGAAACATCAAGTCATTGGATGAATGAGTCCAAGTGAAGTGCTACAATATGTGTTTATGGAGAGGCAATAATAACATTTGTACATGTGTCCTCTTTTATCAATACTTTAAGAGGTTTTATGGCTTAAGCAGGGGGTGATGTAATCTGCTTCCATTCTTCGTCACCTTACCCTCACTCATCTAACTCCATCCTCCTTTTATTACTTGAAATTAGGGACTTAACTATGTATTCTAACGTGTTCAGGTAGGTGTTTCCTCCATGGATTGCTTCTATGTTCTATTTGTGCTTGCCTTCATATTGGCAGGATTCTAGTCCAAAATGAGTGGCAGCTGTATTTAATGAGTCTTTTCCTATTCATTCTTTTTCTTTCTATGATAAAACCCTATGATATATTATAAGCATGAGCATTTCATCGCTACCTATCTGTGCATTCTCTTTTATGTTTTATGATTATAATTTTTGTATAAAATATTTAGGGATTTTTATAATTTTTTGTGAAACTAAAGACTTTATCCAGAGAAATGCAGGCATTGCTAGAAAAAGGGCCTTATCTCTATTAGGGATTACAATAATTCAAGCTTTGTAAATCAATTAACTCCTATTTACAGTTAAACAAATTGTTTGCTTTAAGTAGCAAAAGTAATAAAGGTGGAATAGAGATTACATTTACAGTGTAGAAATAAATAATTTAAAAGCACATGATAAAGAGAGAATAAATTACTTCTGATTTATTTTAAAATAAGTAATGAAATAAGATTGCATCTCTCCAAAAAAGACAAGATTTTTGAATTTTGTTAGCAACTGAGCTTTCAATCAACACTCCTCCTTTGGGAATAGCTTGAAGATATGTGAGTTATACAGAAGAGTTGAAAATCTCTGATTTACTTTAAAAAAATTTGTTCTCAGTCAGAAAATAATGTCAATAACACATAGTTATTTTGAAACAACTTGAGAAATGGAGATTTTACTTGGATTAGATCTTAAAAATGAATGAATTAAAAATAGATTGGAAAAATGTGAAAATCCAATTGAGGCATTATGTTAACACTTCTCCTAAGCACTATTCTAGGTACTCTCTATAATACAAAAACATAAAAGACTGTGTGAATGCATCCAGAAGTTATCTAATTGAGAATAATATATATAAGCATTATAATTTATATATATAAAAAATATATAAGCATTATAATTATAAGCATTATAATTTAACTAGCAAGGTTTTGAAACTGCAAGCTACAAGGTAAGACATGACATTTTTAATTGTTAACAAAAATGAACAGACAATAGGACTATGAATTCAGAGGAAGAAAAATCTCCATGAGAAATATCATGCAACTTAATCCATCTATCTTGACTGTATACTGTCTATACTGCCTTTGGTAAGAAACAAGATCAAATCATATTATTTTAGAAACCAAATTACTGTTGAATGAGCTCTGCCCCAGGAAAAATATGTTAGGTTGATTACTCTAAGAAAAAATTTAAAAATCACAAAATTATTTAAATTAGACTTGATGATTAAAAGAACCCTATTAAGAAAGAGAAGAAAAAACAGAAAGATGAAATACTCTTAAAAACACCATTAACCATATCCTACACAATCAGAGTCTCCAATAACAAAATTTTGTTCATTAGTATTAATGGGATGAATGTGATGGTGTAGAGAATACTCCACAAGTAGGAGAAAGAAGAAATCATTGGATGATAAACTTGAATTTGTCTCAACAAATGACCCAATTTCATTCCTTTTTATGGCTGAGTAATATTCCATTGTATATATGTACTACAACTTCTTTATCCATTTGTCTGTTGATGGTCATTTAGGTTGCTTCCATGACCTGGCTATTGTAAAGAGTGCTGCAATGAACATTGGGGTGCATGTGTCTTTTTGAATTATGGTTTTCTGTGGGTATATGCCCAGTAGTGGGATTGCTGGATTATCTGGTAATTCTATTTTTAGTTTTTTAAGGAACTTCCATACTGTTCTCCGTAGTGGCTGTATCAATTTACATTCCCACCAACAGTACAAGAGGGTTCCCTTTTCACCACATCCTCTCCAGCATTTGTTGTTTGTAGATTTTCTGATGATGCCCGTTCTAACTGGTGTGAGGTGATAACCTAATTGTAGTTCTGATTTGCATTTCCCTAATAATTAGTGATGTTGAGCAGCTTTTCATGTGCTTCTTGGTCATCTGTATGTCTTCTTTGGAGAAATGTCTATTTAGGTCTTCAACCCATTTTTGGATTGGGTTGTTTGTTTCTTTAATATTGAGCTGCATGAGCTGCTTGTATATTTTGGAGATTAATCCTTTGTCCGTTGATTCGTTTGCAAACATTTTCTCCCATTCTGAGTGTTGTCTTTTCGACTTGTTTATGGTTTCCTTTGCTATACGAAAGCTTTTAAGTTTCATTAGATCCCATTTGTTTATTTTTGTTTTTATTTCCATTACTCTAGGAGGTGGATCAAAAAAGATCTTGCTGTGATTTATCTCAAAGAATGTTCTTCCTATGTTTCCCTCTAAGAGTTTTATAGTGTCCGGCCTTACATTTAGGTCTCTAATCCATTTTGAGTTTCTTTTTATGTATGGTGTTAGGGAATGTTCTAATTTCATTCTTTTACATGTGGCTGTCCAGTTTTCCTAGCACCACTTATTGAAGAGACCATCTTTTCTCTGTTCTATATCCTTGCCTCCTTTGTCATAGATTACTTGACCATAGGTGTGTGGGGTTATCTCTGGACTTTCTATCTTGTTCCATTGATCTGTGTTTCTGTTTTGTGTGCCAGTACCATACTATCTTGATTACTGTAGCTTTGTAGTATAGTCTGAAGTCAGGGAGCCTGATTCCTCCTGCTCTGTGTTTTTTTCCCTCAAGACTACTTTGGCTATTTGGGGTCTTTTATGTCTCCATACAAATTTTAAGATTTTTTGTTCTAGTTCCATAAAAAATGCCATTGGTAATTTGATAGGGATTGCATTGAATCTGTAGATTGCTTTGGATTGTATAGTCATTTTCACAATATTGATTCTTCCAATCCAAGAACATGGTATATCTCTCCATCTGTTTGTATCATCTTTAATTTCTTTCATCAGTGTCTTATAGTTTTCTTCATACAGGTCTTTTGTTTCCCTAGGTAGGTTTATTCCTAGGTATTTTATTCATTTTGTTGCAGTGGTAAATGGGAGTGTTTCCTTAACTTCTCTTTCACAATTTCATCATTAGTGTATAGGAATGTAAGAGATTTCTGTGCATTAATTTTGTATCCTGCAACTTTACCAAATTCATTGATTAGCTCTAGTAGTTTTCTGGTGGCATTTTTAGGATTCTCTATGTAGAGTATCATGTCATCTGCAGTGACAGTTTTACTTCTTTTCCAATTTGTATCCCTTTTATTTCTTTTTCTTCTCTGATTGCCGTGGCTAGGACTTCCAAAACTATGTTGAATAATAGTGGTGAGAGTGGACATCCTTGTCTTGTTCCTGATCTTAGAGGAAATGCTTTCAGTTTTTCACCATTGAAAATGTTGTTTGCTGTGGGTTTGTCGTATATGGCCTTTATTATGTTGAGGTAGGTTCCCTCTGTGCCCACTTTCTGGAGAGTTTTTATCATAAATGGGTGTTGAATTTTGTCAAAAGCTTTTTCTGCATCTATTGAGATGGTCATATGGTTTTTCTTCTTCAGTTTGTTAGTATGGTGTATCACATTGATTGATTTGCGTATATTGAAGAATCCCTGCATCCCTGGGATAAATCCCAGTTGATCATGGTGTATGATCCTTTTAATGTGTTGTTGGATTCTGTCTGCTAGTATTTTGTTGAGGATTTTTGCATCTATATTCATCAGTGATATTGGTCTGTAATTTTATTTTTTTGTAGTATCTTTATCTGGTTTTGCTATCAGGGTGATGGTGGCCTCATAGAATGAGTTTGGGAGTGTTCCTTTGCAATTTTTTGGGACAGTTTGAGAAGGATGGGTGTTAGCTCTTCTCTAAATGTTTGATAGAATTCACCTGTGAAACCATCTGGTCCTGGACTTTTGTTTGTTGGAAGATTGTTAATCACAGTTTCAATTTCATTATTGTGATTGGTCTGTTCATATTTTCTATTTCTTCCTGGTTCAGTCTTGGAAGGTTATACCTTCCTAAGAATTTGTCCATGTCTTCCAGGTTCTCCATTTTATTGGCATAGAGTTGCTTGTAGTAGTCTGTTAGGATGCTTTGTATTTCTGCGGTGTCTGTTGTAACTTCTCCTTTTTCATTTCTAATTTTATTGATTTGAGTCCTCTCCCTCTTTTTCTTGATGATTCCGGCTAATGGTTTATCAATTTTGTTTATCTTCTCAAAGAAACACCTTTTAGTTTTATTGATCTTTGCTGTTGTTTTCTTTGTTTCTATTTCATTTATTTCTGCTCTGATCTTCATGATTTCTTTCCTTCTGCTAACTTTGGGTTTTGTTTGTTCTTCTTTCTCCAGTTCCTTTAGGTGTAAGGTTAGACTGTTTATTTGAGATTTTTCTTGTTTCTTGAGGTAGGCTTGTATAGTTATAAACTTCCCTCTTAGAACTGCTTTTGCTGTATCCCATAGGTTTTGGATCGTTGTGTTTTCATTGTCATTTGTCTCTAGGTATTTTTTGATTTCCTCTTTGATTTCTTCAGTGATCTCTTGGCTATTTAGTAACGTATTGTTTAGCCTCCATGTGTTTGTGTTTTTTTTTCATGTTTTTCCCTGTTATTCATTTCTAATCTCATAGCTTTCTGATCAGAAAAGATGCTTGATATGATTTCAGTTTTCTTAAATTTACTGAGGCTTGATTTGTGACCCAAGGTGTGATCTATCCTGGAGAATGTTCCATGCACACTTGAGAAGAAAGTGTAATCTGCTGTTTTTTGGATGGAATGTCCTATAAATGTCAATTAAATCTATCTGGTCTGTTGTGTCATTTAAAACTTCTGTTTCTTTATTTATTTTCATTTTGGATGATCTGTCCATTGGTGTAAGTGAGGTGTTAAAGTCCCCCACTATTATTGTGTTACTGTCAGTTTCCTCTTTTATAGCTCTTAGCAGTTGCCTTATGTATTGAGATGCTCCTATGTTGGGTGTATATATATTTATAATTGTTATATCTTCTTCTTGGATTGATCCCTTGATCATTATGTAGTGTCCTTCCTTGTCTCTTGTAACATTCTTCATTTTAAAATCTATTTTATCTGATATGAGTATTGCTACTCCAGCTTTCTTTTGATTTCCATTTGCATGGAATATCTTTTTCCATCCCCTCACTTTCAGTCTGTATGTGTCCCTATGTCTGAAGTGGGGCTCTTGTAGACAGCATATATATGGGTCTTGTTTTTATATCCATTCAGCAAGCCTGTGTCTTTTGGTTGGAGCATTTAATCCATCACGTTTAAGGTAATTATCAATATGTATGTTCCTATGACCATTTTCTTAATTGTTTTGGGTTTGTTTTGGTAGGTCCTTTTCTTCTCTTGTGTTTCCCACTTAGAGACATTCCTTTAGCATTTGTTGTAGACCTGGTTTTGTGGTGCTGAATTCTCTTAGCTTTTGCTTGTCTGTAAAGCTTTTGCTATCTCCATTGAATCTGAATGAGATCCTTGCCAGGTAGAATAATCTTGGTTGTAGGTTCTTCCCTTTCATCACTTTAAGTATATCATGCCACTCCCTTCTGGCTTGTAGAGTTTCTGCTGTGAAATCAGCTGTTAACCTTATGGGAGTTCCCTTGTATATTATTTGTCATTTTCCCCTTGCTGCTTTCAATAATTTTTCTTTGACTTTAATTTTTGCCAATTTGATTACTATGTGTCTCAGCATGTTTCTCCCTGGGTTTATCCTGTATGGGACTCGCTGCACTTCCTGGACATGGGTGGCTATTTCCTTTCCTATGTTAGGAAAGTTTTCGACTATAATCTCTTCACATATTTTCTTTGATCCTTTCTCTCTCTCTTCTTCTGGGGGCCCATAATGTGAATGTTGTTACGTTTAATGTTGTCCCAGAGGTCTCTTAGGCCATCTTCATTTCTTTTCATTCTTTTTTCTTTATTCTGTTCCGCAGCAGTGAATTCCACCATTCTGTCTTCCAGGTCACTTATCCGTTCTTCTGCCTCAGTTATTCTGCTATGGATTCCTTCTAGTTCAGTTTTCATTTCAGTTATTGTATTGTTCATCTGTGTTTGTTTGTTCTTTAATTCTTCTAGATCTTTGTTAAACATTTCTTGTATCTTCTCGATCTTTGCCTCGATCCTTTTTCTGAGGTATTGGATCATCTTCACTATCATTATTCTGAATTCTTTTTCTGGAAGGTTGCCTATGTCCACTTCCTTTAATTGTTTTTTCTGGTGTTTTATCTTGTTCCTTCATCTGGTACATAGCCCTCTGCATTTTCATCTTGTCTGTCTTTCTGTGAATCTAGTTTTTGTTCCACAGGCTGCGGGATTGTCGTTCTTCTTGCTTCTGCTGTCTGTCCTCTCCATATTCTTTTGCTATCCAGAAACCAGTAGAGTTCATCCATTTTTGCTTAATTTTAGTTCATTATAACAGGTAACACATTGCTCTGCTTTCCAGAATTGCAGCTGTTTGTCAGCTTCTGCACTCCACTTGTCACATCTACAGATGTTGCTTCTTTGATGTGTAGTTTTTTAATAAAAGAATGTTAAAATAACGGGCTTAGAGATATTTAAAATTAAATGCCTGTTCTCCATTTATAGGAATACTTAAATCAGCTACTTACTCTTATATTTTAATAATTTATAATGAGTAGAAATGCAGATTGAATATTTCAAACACCTAAAAGGTAATTTAACACTTTAATAAATATTTAGGCAATTTCAAGCAAGTTGACTAAATAAACAATTTACTTAAAAATCAAATATTACACACAATTGCTTACAGTTTCTTCCACCACTTAATTTTCATCTATATCCTTATTTGTACTTCATGAATGACCAGCCAGCATGGCTTCTGCTCCCAGAACAGCCTCAGCTTCCAGCACAGTGTAACATAATCCTCTTCCTTTGTTCCTCTGGCCGCAGTGGTTACAGCAGCCTCCTGCAATTGTCAGACTCTGAGTTGTCTCTGAATTCCTTCTTTCAGTTTTCCCAGTATGTTTGTAACTAGTACCCTCTATTTACCTAAAGGAACTTCTCTTTTTCTGACTTGCCCTTTTTAAAAATTTTTGATAATGCAAGTGATATTTAACTTTAAAAATAGTAAATGATTTTTTTTTTGGAGGGGGTGCGCTGATTCCTGGCTCCAGCATCAATTTATTGAATATATGATGTTGGGAAAATTACTCAACTTCCTAAGCTTTCGTTTCCTCATTTATAACATGAATAATGCAGAACACAATTCTTTGCACACAAAGAACTGTTCCTTTATTCTACATATTCCGTTATTCAAGAAATATTTATGGAGCACCAAATGTGTGCTAGGAATGTTTTTTCCCTATAATAATAAACATTATATCTCAATGTTTATTGAGATATAATTGACATATAACATTGTGTAAGTTTAAGGTATACAATGTGATTATTTGTTACATTTACATATTGCAAAATGTATATATTGAAAAACCCAACTAACAATAGGGTTAGTTAACATCTCCATCATCACCTCACATAATTACCATTTTATTTTTGTGGTGAGAACATTTAGACCTACTTTCTTAGCAAATTTCAAGTATATAATATACTGTTATTAACTGTAATCCCCATACTGCATATTAAATTCTGAAATGTATTCATCTTAGAACTGGAAGTTTGTACCTTTTGACCAACATCTTCCATTTGGTGAACTCCCATGTTCATTGCAGCATTACCCCTTAGTCAAGATATGGAAACATCCTAAGTGTCCATATATAGATGAATGGACAAAAAAGAGACAGTATATATAAACATACATATATGTTATATAATCCATATATAAATAATGATTTTGATTTTAAAATAACCTATAAAAGAGATGTAAAATATGAAAATCAATAAATATAAAAATAATAGGTGAAAAAGATAGATGTCAGTCTTGTCAGTTATTCAGACATCTTGTAAAATTGCAAGAATTCTTTGGTATGTACAGTTTACCTTCATAAAGGTAAATTAATCATAAAGAAATCTCAGAAAATTTTCTGTTTCCCTGTAAAACATTTAATAGCAAAAGTAGAAACTACAGAAAAATGATTTTAGATTAAGGAGAAGAGTCCATACTTTCTTATTTGCTAACAATATAATTGATGGAATTTTGGATTTAAAATACAAGTTTTCAGTTCAGACCCATGCCCCGTCACTAACCATGTTGTCTTTCCTACTATATTCACTTCTCTCAAGCTCTAGTTGTCTAACCTATAAAACTGGCAGAACAATATCAACCTACTATAATTATGAGAATAGATTGATATAAAGTCATGAAACTACTCTGTAAATTTCAAAGTAATATAGAAATATTAGCGAATAGTATTCATTTCTTTTACAATCAGCCCTAATAATCCCTTAGATCTTCATCTGGTTCTATTCAATACTAAAAAGCCCAAGTATTTAGTCTACGTTTTTTCCCTCTCTTTTTGTATAAAATTAGATTCATTCTCTGATCATTTGTTAGCCTTCTATTCACCATTCCAATCTCAACTGCATCTTTCTTAAATTGCAATGATACAATTACAGATACTTTTCAAACACAGAGAAACCAAGTCTTTATTGAAAGAGAAAATCATGCTGTCTGTTTCTTTCCTAATATATTTTTTGTGTGTTCACTGGTTAGGTAATGCATTTTTGCAAGTTGTTTGAAAAATACTACTAAAGCTTCTTTCAAGAAAGGTATAAATAGGAGAGGAGGAAGCAAAAACATACATAGATTTCAGAAAGCAATGTATAAACATGTGAACATTAACATAATTTCAGAATTGCTTTTTTATTTTGCATTTTAATTACTTCATTTACATGCATCTGGAGTTATGTTATTTTTAACATATTCTTGATTAGATTAGTTGATGAATATGTTACCTATTTTATATTTAGAGTTGAGGATTTTGGAGTATGTTTGTCTTGAATAAAGTATAGTTAACCTCAAAAAATTAAAAAAAAATTCTGAATTAGCATATCTTGTGAGTTACCCATTTGCTCTAGAAAAACATGGCAAACATAGTTGAAACCTGATTTAGCAAAATAATGAAGCTATAGTATTATATTCCAAAAATAACAATTAAATAAAGATGTAAAACTGAGGAAAAAAATTCAGTGTAACAGCACCTCATCTATCCCATGAGGAAAGTGGCTCGTATTTTTTCAATAACAGATGGCCATGTTTTTGAAAAAGCAAAATAGTCCTTAGGGCATTGCCAGGAAGGGGATATATATATATATATATGTCTCATATCTATCTATCTATCTATCTATCTATCTACACACACATACATATATATACACATATATATATATGTATATACATGTATATAAAATACTTTAAATAATATCTTGAAAGTTAACAGTGGAGAGAGTTGAATGGCATGCCCTTAACTTTGATAAACTTTCTGACTTCTTGACTTTTAACACTAATCACCAGACAGGTAAAAATAATAACAAATTTCCTCAAATGGTTCACCTACTTAAAACCCTCCTCATGGTTTGCCCGTATTCTTAGAATAAGACCCAATCTCCCTTATCATTGCTTATAGTGTTTAACATGGTCTATTGCCTGCTTCTGTCTCCATCCCCTTCACCTTCTACATTCTAACTACACTTCTTTTTTGTTCCTGACCAGACCAGGTCCATTCCATCTAAGGGTCTTTGTACCTGCTGTTCCTTCTGCTTGGAACCTTCCTCCTTGACTTTTCAGATGTTTGGCTTTTCCTCATTACTTAGGTTTCAACTAAACTGTCACCTCTTCAGAAAGACTTTTCCTGGACAATTAATATGAAGGGGTCCACCCCCATAATACATGACCTTGTTTTAAGTCCTTCACGGAGCTCATGCTGCTGTTAAATGATCTGGCTTATTTATTTATTAATTATTTATTTACTTTTTCTTTGTATTGATGACACTGTGTGTGTGTGTGTGTGTGTGTGTGTGTGTGTGTGTGTGTTAGGAACACTTAACAGTAGATCTACCCCCATACATTTTTAGGTGTACAGTGCAGTATAGGCACAATGTTGTAAAACAGAACTCTAGAGCTTAATAATCATGCATTTCTGAAACTTTATACCTATTTAATTGCTACCCACCCCCCATTTCCTCTTGCCCCGGTCCCTGGAAACCACCATTCAACTCTCTGCTTCAGTGTATCTGACTATTTTATATACCTGCTATATTTGTCCCTCTTTGACTGGCTTATTTCACTTAGCAAATGTCCTCAAGATTCATCCATATGTCTGCATATGGCAGGATTATTTATTTATTCCTTGTCTTGTCCAACTAGAACACATGTTCTAAGACAGCAGTGGTTTATTTATTTATTTATTTATTTACTTACTTATTTGCAGTTTGCGGGCCTCTCACTGTTGTGGCCTCTCCCACTGCGGATCACAGGCTCCGGACGCTCAGGCTCAGCGGCCATGGCTCACGGGCCTAGCTGCTTCGCGGCATGTAGGATCTTCCCGGACCGGGGTACGAACCCATGTCCTCTGCATCGGCAGGCGGACTCTCAACCACTGCTCCACCAGGGAAGCCCGAGAGCAGTGATTTTTGACTGCCTTTAGTTTGCCACTGTTTCTCTGCCACTCAGAAAAGTGCCTGGCATAATGTAAGCACTCAAAACATTTTGTTGGATAAGTGAAAGATATCATATTTGATGCTTTTTTTGAAAGGAAACTAAGAAGAAACTTTGAAAAATGAGTAGTGTAACAGATAGGAGCACGGGCTTGGGAGCCCAGATTTGTGGATTTGAAACCTGGTCCTGCTATTAACTATGTGTGACTTTGCACAAATTCCTCAAACTCTCTGTTCCTCAGTTTCCTCACTTGTGTAACGGGGATAATGGTGATAATAATAGTACCTTCCTCAGAGGGTTGTTATTTATATTTATAAACATAATTTAGAATTGTATCAGACACAGAACAAGCAATACATATATATATATGTATATATATATGTTATATAAATAAACCACAGTCTAAGTTATATTTCAAAAGCTTCAGGTTTTTTTCTTTATTTTCAATTGTTTCGGATCACTGACTTCATTCTTCAAGCAGTAAGAACTACAGAATTGGGTCAAACAATTGAATCAATCTATTTTCTATCAAAGTTCCTGTGTTTGGTGATACGTGCACAGCTGCCATTAATTCATGCAGTTGTGGAGAGCATGTGATGTACCGAGTGGGAGTGGGGTACAGCGGTGCATCCTGTCATCACTTCAGTAAAGAAGTAGGTTGATTGACCTAACAACATTTGTTAGATAATTGGCATCCACATGTAATTTTGCTTGGGTAGACTTTTATGTTATAAAACTGGGAGTAGGATTCTTTTTAGAATTACATTGCACATTTTTATTCTCTGAAGGTTTTAAAACCTTTCTCTGTGCGTGACACTTTTCTAAGGCATCTTGCACTAGAGGAATTCAAGTTTGGCAATATCACAGACATGCTTGTCCAAAACTCTGTCATCACATTTCAAGACCATGGAAATGTATGTTCAAAAACAGATCAAACATTTGACAAGAACTGGGCATCTCCGACTGAGTCAAAGCACCTTCTTCCCAATTCTCCCTTGGTTATGCTATTCTATTGTGTTTTGAAAAGTGAGCCCAGGATGACTCCAGGCAAAAATGTCAACTTTAACTGCTCAAGCTGTCATTCAAAGACATCCATATTTTGTCCCCTTCATATCTTTTCATTCGTATTCTGAATAGACTCTTCTTTGCATCTTGTTTTTCAGTCTTACTGACTTGCAAGCAGTCCTCCAAACTCCATTGTCATTTCTTTCCTGCAGACCTTTGTCCAAACTCTTCCATTACATAGAATACTCCCTTGCTCCCTCCCATATAAGCATAAAAAAATGGGTTTTACAAATTTCATTTAAATTCTTCATTAAAATATTAATGTCTGTGTTATTTAGACTCCCTTAGTCCTTTATTTCTCCATTCTTTCCTCTGATGTGTTTTAATTATTTTAAACATTAATTTAAAGATAGCAGTCAGATGAAGGGAAATGAAAAAAAATATATAGACTAGTTTTTGTGACACAGAGTCTCAGAAAATGATTATCAACAGTGTTTTCCCTCCCTGTATGTACTGGTTGTTCCTACATATTCAAAGAGTGAATTTATCTTCCTTTTCCTTAAATCTGGACTGGCTTTGTAACTTGCTTTGACTAATAGAATATGGTGGGAGTGGACAGATCAGAAGATGACTGGTCTGAATGATGACTGGTCTCAGACCTCCTGAGTCCAGGTCTGAAGATGACTGGCAGCTTTCGCTTCCTTCCTCTTAAAGCCAGCCAGTCACTATATAAGAAAATGAATGACTGGCCACCATGTTGTAAAGATGCCTAGCCTCTAATGTAGAGAGATCACATGCATGAACATGGGCAGTGATACCCTCTTAGAATTTCCAGGCCACTCCTGCCATGAGTGAGTACTTCCAGGCAGTGACATGTGAAGCCAAAGAACCTCTTGGCAAAGCTCAACCAGCACACAGAGTTCTGAAAAATATTAAATTGTAGTTGTTTTAACCCACTACATTTAGAGATGTTTTATTATTCAGCCCTAGGTAACTGAAACAGTTTCTTAACTGCTTTATTATATGATTAAGGGGAAAAAGTTTTTGCCCTGAGAAGATTGGAAGTAGCAAGCAAACAAGTTAGAGATTACCTGTGAATATATTTTTTAAGTATTATATTTTACTTTTACTATTAGTGATCATTTCTCAAATTCACTAATAGGTAGGTTGAAAATCAGGTCAACCCTACTCATTAAGCTAAGTGACTATGGTCAATTTACTTTACCTCTGTGCCTCTGTTCAATCATCATTAAATGGCAATAATAATAATATATACCTCATAGATCAGTCGTGAGGGTTAAATAAGTTAGTAACATTCTTAACACAGGACCTGATTATAGTAAGGCCCTATTAAATGTTTGCAATTATGATTATTATTACTATACTCAAGGGATAAGCTAATCTCAAAAATGCCTGACAAAAAGAAAGTTTCTAAAAATCATTACTCCAGGTGAAGCTCAAGATTAAACATTCCTTTTACCTCTAAGTGCTGGAACATAACCTTGTTTGCTTTCTCTAAAGACCCTATATGGTTTCTCCCATGCTTTTTATTTTGATTGGCAATTAAGAAATTTCATACTTAAATTTATATTTAGCTATTGCAAATGTGCAGAATCTTAAGCCCTTATCTTTATCTTAAGCCCTTAGCTTATCTTTGTTACTTTGGAAGGAGTTTGACTCTCATAATGAATGAAAGATATGAATGGCTGGATTTTAAATAGATTTTGGGTTTGAATCTGTCCAAATTGTTTCTTTTGCAAACAGTATGCAAATATGAGTTGAAGTTAAAGTATGTTTACAGAATATATGCAAATGAAACTTTTTGGTTTACTCAATGTAAATTTGTAAGATATTTTATGCAGTTTTCTCATTAAAATCATATTGCTAATTATGTCCTTAAAGATATCTTTCTAATGTGTCATTACCAGGTTAAATATGTTCTTTAAATATATTTGATGTGCATTTTAATTAAGTAATAAATGAAAGCTGTAATATTATTTCTAACAAGGTATCTTTGTTCCTTAATTTCCATGAGAAATATATTCAATCTCATGGAATTTGACATTTCATTACATATTATATTGTATCATGCTCAAATTCTTCTATGCATTGAGCTGGAATTCCCAAAATTGTAACTGGTGCCCAATACATGATACACTGACTATTTGTATTGCCCTAGGGAGTATTTACCTAGAATCCTCTCAAGGGATTTTAATAGCTGCAAAAAAAGCAACAATTATCTAATGGAGATCTCAATTCTTAATGTTAAAAAAGACAAATATCTGTATTTAGCATGTGCCAGGAGGAGTTAGATAATTTTATTTGCACAGATTAGTTCATGTTAACTACAACTGCTTAAGGAATTATCCACATTTAATTGATGAACAAATAAAACCTCAAAATCAACAAGCGTCTTGTCCAAGATCACGTAAGAAGTGGCAGGACTAGAAAACCCGCTCAGTTTACCCTCCTCCAAACGGTGTGTTCTTTCTACTGTGGGATACCACTTGAGTAATGTTCTCATCCAGAATTGAAGGTTCTAATACAGCTAGGCTCCTAACTCTGTCACATTAGCTAAGTCACTATCTCTAACTTTCTGCTTTCTAAAATATTTTGTTTCCTGTGTTTGCATTATTTATTCTACATTCCTATTTTCCATTCCATGCAAAATGGCAGTGGGGAGGGCTAGACTGCTCTCTTCAGTCCTGTATCAACACATGGCCTCTCCTGGGTCATGAGTCCTCATTGTTAGCCCAAAAACATCTGTGAGGTTGCTAATGATGAAGTTTTCTCTTTTAAGGTCTCTGTATTTGTGTGTTTCAGCAAAGAAAAGGAAATGAGGAGAGGCCTTTTGTGGTAATTTTGCCTTTTAATATCCGAATTCTGTTTTACCTCTTGGAGTGCTGCACTAACATTTCCTCCTTTTGTTTTCATTTCCTATCTTAATTATTGATCTGTGAGTTAGTTGCTCTTGGAACTGATGCACTCAGCAGTTCCTGGGTGGTGGACGGAGATGGTTGCTAGGCAACCTCACCTGTTTTAGATGGGTATTGGGCCTCATTTTTGAGAACCTTATTTGTGGAGAATCTGAGAGAAAAATTACTTCTTGCATCTTAAGGCTTCATAAAATACAGAGACTTGGAACAAATATATAAGGTTTTAAATAGGATTATCAGAAGGAGAAAAGGACATTCATTAAATCCTTATTAAATTATTGAATGAATAAGGATGAGCACAGCAGAGTATAGGTCTGAAGACGCCAGGTTTGACTGATCTGAAACCCATAAATTCTGGGATGATATTTGAGGTCTCCAATTTTCACCTTGGCAAGTCTTGGGCTTCCTGGGCCCCCTGGACAATTAATTATGATAATGAGAGTTGAGCATTTAAGAAGTCAACTAATAATTCCTACTAACAACTTATGAAAAAAAAGTAAAGAGGGCAAAAACTTAGTGCCCAAATTTAAATAGGGAAGTTGAAGGCAGAGCCAGAGTCATTGGAGCTTTCTAAATTCCACTCTCTCAATTCCCATGCACCCCATGCTCTAGACATTATGGATCATAAGAAACTCTAGGGAGCCACTTGCACTTTAACAATTTCATGCACCTGCACTCATTATTCGTTCAGTTTGAGATGCCTTTCCACCTCTGTCCTCCAACTCTGGACTTGATGGTAAATATTGAAATGCTCTCCTTTGTTACCTCATTTCCAATAATATGAGCTTTATGGTAGAATAACATACTAAGCCATTTGCTGTTGTATGTCCAATATCTGTGATAGTATCTGGGATATAGGAAATGTCCCAAAATGTTTATGAAATGAATGAATGGGTGAAAACAACTGAAAAATTATACTTTTTCACTTCTAAGAAATGTTTTAGCTTACTGAAAAGGGCCATTAAGATTATTAAACTATCATATTAAACCTAAAAATTATTCATGCCTATAAAAAATGAGATAATAAGTTTGGGATAGCTGTTTGTTTTAAAGATTGAGTTTCCCTCATTACCCCTGAAAGTTTTACTAGGAAGTTCTGAATGTGATCAAATGAACAGAAATGATAATAATACATTCAATATTTTTAAAAATAACTTTTGAAAACCAATTTCAAGAGCTATAAAAATACTTTTTCCAGTACATTCCTTCATTCAGTTATATCAAGAATCAGTTATTAATGAAAATAGGATGTATAGAATTGGATAAAATATAATCTTTGCTTCAGAACCATGGTTATCTTCAAATTATGCAGTGATCCATTCTTAGGGACTTATCTTAAGGAATTAGTCAGATAAAGGTGGAAAGCATATAGTAGAGGGTATTTATTATAGTTCTATTTATCAAATAAATTTATGCACAAAACTTTCAAGAGAATGTTCCAGTAAATTACTATATAATCATGTTGAAGATGCATTATTCAGCCATTAAATATATGTGTCACTCATAAAATATTTAAGTGTAACATTTATATAGAAATAAAATAAATATAAAATTAACTTTTATGAGATTATATCTTTGTAAAATATGTTTGTGTTTGTGATAGAAGACTGTAAAATGGTAAGTTAGAATATAAACCAGTGCTCTTATGTTAGTATATTAGAAGTTGGGACTAATATGAAAGATTTTGCATCTGTTAAAATATTTATGACTTAGTAAAATATTTTGAGTAATAAAATTCAATGATAGATACATATTAATGACTCGAAGAGTTAGTATTATCCAGTTTTACAGAAATTGATCTAAGGCTAGTAATATTGACATGGTTAATGAAAATATTGAGATTTCAGTCCATCATTTAATTTTCCAGTGAGATATTTTCTCTCATCTATCAAAAAATTATTTGCAAAACAAATTTAGATATAAAACTTTTGAGCCATTTGGGGAGATAGTATTAGCTCAGATATGGTTGTTTTGGTAACCAGAAAAATGGTTCCCCAAATATGTCCACCTCCTAATCCTTGAAATTTGTGAATATGTTATTTTACATAACAAAAGAAATTCTGCAGTCATGATTAATGTAAAGATCTTGAGATGGAGAGTTTATCGTTAATTATTCAAGTGGGAACAAAAGTAATTATAAGCCAAAAAAGACAAGGGAATGGATTCGCACCTTGAACTTCCAGAAGAAATGCAGATCTGCTGACACTTTAATTGTAGCCCAAGTGAAAGCCATTTTAGAGTTACGATTTCCAGAATTTTAAAGTAATAACTTTGTAGTTTTTGAGCCACTAAGTTTGTAGTAATATATTACAGCTGGGATAGGAAACTAAGGTAGTTATAAATAACTGAATGTGTTTAGGTCCTGGAAAATATTAAGTTATAAAGTTCAATTATTGATAAAAATAAGTCTTATAAATGTGGTAGCCAATATTGCCATTTATCATATATTTCCAACTCTCAGCATGCAGGGTACACACAGGCATTGCCTATGCTTTTTTACCTTTGAAGTTAGGCAGGGCCATGTTATTCGCCTAGGTCAATGAATGTGGAAATACTGGCATAATTGATGTGTGTCAGTTCTACATCGAACCTTTAGGAGTTGTATCATGATTTGCTGCATTCTTTCCTTAGTGATTGTTGAAGCACAGATTAAGATGGACTTCTATCAGCCTACATTTGGCCAACCCACATGTAGCATGAGCAAGGAGTAAACTTTTAGCAGGACTCCCAAAACGGCAGAGTGATAAGTGCCATAAATCCACTTTCCCATAAAAAAATGGAAGTATTGGCAAAATTGATAGGATAAACCATTTCAGAATTCTGGATATTAACCAAAGGCTTATAAAGTCTAAGGAAAATTTCCTCAGGAAAAAAATGAGTGAATCTTAGTATAAAGAGTAGGATTGGTGGTGTTTTAACTTGGACTAATCCCATTACTCTCTCTCCAGCTCCACGATAGCCATGAAAACCAGCAGCCTCATAGTAGAGAGGAAAACAACAGCCTTTTAGCCACTAAAGGAGGCAGACTGGGTTTGGGGCTCTTGAAAAAGTTCTATTCCAAGAACATGGTTACTATTTGACCTGTCTTGCAACTCCCAGAAAAAGCCCTATTCACAGAGTATTGTTATTTAACCTGATTTAAAATTCCTTCCCCAGGAAAATCTTTGTCCCCACACTGCAATCAGCCAAAGTTGTTTAAGAGCGCAGTTGCTTAAGGCTGAAGTATCAGTTGGGCCAAACAATACCCCAGACAAAATATTAAAAGGAAGATCTAGAATAGGAGATGCCCATAGGGGGTTTTGAAAAGTTCTGACATATTCCTGAGGATCCAAGGAATATTTGGGAGTGCCCTAATCTTTGTCTTTGCCTGATCTTTATATTCTGTGCAGGGAGAAACTGAAGACTAAGATAGAAGAACTGCTTAAGTGTTGAAGGCTTTTGCCAACATACACACAGACTCCCTCAGCAATGGGTGGAAAACTTACTAGTTCAAATTTAAGAAAATCTCTGACCAGTCATTGGCTGACCACTAAAATGACTGAGTAGACACCTTAGTGGCCACATACCATAGGGAATACAGATTTTTCAGAGTTTGTTCTGTAAAGTTTTTAAAGAAACAGAACACACACACACACACACACACAAACAACAACAAATCATGGGGATCTGATTTTTAGAGTTGCCACATTACGTTATCTAAAGTGTCCAATTTTCAAAATCAAACAAACAGAAAAACGTGACACACAAAGAAATAGGACACTGTGGCCTATACACAGGAGAAAAACAACAACAACAACAACAATGAACAGAAACTCTCCCTTAGAGGGCATAGATATTGGAATTATACATACACTTTAAATCTGCTATTATCAGTATATTCAAAGAACTAAAGGAAACTGCCTAAAGAATTAAAGAAAAATATGAAAGTAATGTCCACCAAAGAGAGCATATCAATAAAGAGAAAGAAACTATTTTTTATAAAAAGAATCAAATAGAAATTTTGGAGTTGAAAAGTAACATAAATGAAAAATTCACTAGTGAGGTTTAACAACAGATGCAAACTGGCAGAAGAATCAGCAAACTTGCAGATAGGTGAATTGAGATATGCAGTCTGAGGAACACAACTTATAGAGAATAAATATTAATGATTAGTGACTCAGAGAAATGTGCAACACCAACAAGAATTTCAACAATAACGGGAGTCCCAGAAGGAGAAGAGTGAAATGTACCCCCCCACACCAAAAAAGACATATATATGAATAAATGATGAATAAATAATGGCTGAAAACTTCTCAAGTTAGATGAAAAACATCATTCTTCACATAGAATAAGCTCAATGAATTTCAAGTTTGTTAAACTCAAATAGATCCACATATAAAGACATCATAGTCTAACTTTCAAAAGACAAAGATAAAGAAAAAATCTTGCATATAGTAAGAGAGAGGTAACTCAATACATACAAAGGATCCTTCTTTAAAATAATAACCAACTTCCCATCAGAAATCATGGCCAGGAGCCAGTGGGATGGAATTTTCAAAGTCATGAAAGAAAAAAAGACGGCCAATCAAGAATTTTATATGCAGCAGAAGGATCTTTAAATAAGTAGAAGAAATTAGGACATTTTCAGATAACATCTGAGGACATTTGTCACTAGAATCCTTCCCTACAAAAGATACTAAATGGTGAAATGGAAGGACAGTAGATGGTAACTTAAATCCACACAAAGAAATAAAGAGCACTGGTTAAAGGTAACCACACAGGCAAATGTAAAAACAGTGTAAGTATACTTTTGCTTGAAACTATTTTCTTCTTTGATTTAAAAGACAACTGCATAAATCAATAATTATGAAACATTGTGAATGGGTTTATGATGTCTAAACATGCAGTTTCTATCTCAACAATAGCACAAAGGATTGGGGAGGAATTGGAGCTATCTTTGAGAATTGTCAGTATGCTATTAAGATTAAGTTAGTATTAATTCAGTCTAGATAGTTTTAAGAAGTAAACTGTAATCCTAGGGCAACCATAAAGAAAATAATGTTAAAAATATAGCCAAAAAAAAAAAAAAACTAAGGAAATTAAAATGGTGAAAAAGGAAATCTCTGTTTAACACAAAATAAGGCAGCAATGAAGAAATAAAGAAATAAAAAAGATATGACAGTAGAAAAGAAATAGCAAAATGACAGAAGAAAACCCTACCTTATCAGTAACTCTACTGTATGTAAGTGGATTACACACTGAAATCAAAGGTAGAGATTGGGAGAATGGGGGGTGGGGGAATCCAACTTTCAGATCTGTATATAAGAAATACATTTTAGTTAAAAAACACAAATAAGCTGAAAGTTAACTGTAGAAAAAAATATTTATCATGTAAACCATTCCCCAAATGAAATGGGTGTGACTATATTAATATTAGACAAAATGACTTTAAGATGTAAACTTTGGTTATGTTAGCCTCTATGACTTCAGTGTTGTTTGCTATTTAAGCATAGACTCTCATAGTAGATACAATACATTATGGCCACATTGACAAAAATACAGTACTGGTTTCATAATATGGAAAAGTAGCCCCATGGTTGTTTCTAAAAAGTGAATAACAAATGAAAATCAACATTTTCACTTTTTGAAATGGTTTTGCAGTAATCACTATCACCTTGAGTATATTATAGAAAAGAAATAAGTGACTGGAACCTAGGGAGTACATAAAATGGATCCTATAAAGTGCTTATAGCAATATCTTGATCCTAGCAGACATTCAATAAATGTTAGTTTATGGACTTTATATTTATTTTTAATGCCATCAATATGTCAAATATTTTTAGTTCTTATTCTGATCTCATAGTTTTGCAACTAAGGTTGTTATATAAAGCAATTAAATATGTAAAACAGGAATTAAGCTTTTAAAAACAAAGTCGGTCAGATATATTGAAAATAAAAATTGAGTTTGTATGCAGGAGTAGCCAATTGTGAAGCAAAACAAAACTATGGACTAATAATCATAAATATGGCCATAACAAATATATTTTCAATAATTATTATTTGCTTTATCACAGAGTCCATTAATGGAAAATATTTGTAGTTAAATATGAAATTAATACACTATTTCAACCATGAAAGTTAAAATTTAATCAGAAGCATGGTTGAGTAGACAAAAGCTCATGTTCAATATGCAGAGAATTGAACATCACTGAAGAAATTAGGGGCAACAAATTGCACTAAAGTGGGAAAAGGTTCTTAGGTGATACAGGAAAGAATAAAACATATGCTTCTGATTCTTACAAAAGATATTAACTCATTGAAAGTCTCAATAACTGAAAAAATTCTCAGAGGAGATCACTTTATATGGGGCAGAATTCATGTGTTTTGTGCTTCACATGATCTGTTTGTCCACTTGAAAAAAAAAAGAAAAATACTTAATATTCTTCCTGGACTCTAGGAATATCCTAGCATAACCCCTCCTTTTTTTATTAAGTGGATGATTCCAGGAAAAGTAGGGCCTACATTTTATTCTTGCCACAAAGTAAGAACCAGATTTGGACAACCCCCACCATCAAAAATAATAAAAAAGATCAACATGATATGATATAATTTTTCATTTACCTTTTATTACATTTATTTGTTATTCTTATTAATGTCTGCTTTGTTTATGTCTATTCTACCTTCACCCCCACTTTCTCCCAGTTCCTCCAGGCTTCAGACACACACACACACAACACACACAAACACATGCATGCACATACACATTAAACATATGCTAGGTATATTCAAGGCACTGTGCCTTTTGTTTAATTTAGTCTAATAAACACTGGAGGAGTATCATTATTAAATTTCCAATTGAGAAGAGTGAGAGTTAAGGAGGTTAGGTGACTCTCTCAAGCTCAGTCTCACAACTGGGGACTGTGATGCTGGAATTTAAAGTAAGAATAATTTGACAATAATCCAAGTTCTTAAATATAAATTAGAGCAAAATTACAAAATATTTATCCTCAGAGAAGAAAATATATTGCATTAATGAAAATAAACAGATAAGTCAAATTTCCATAATGGAAAAGAAAACCTGCGGAAATTAAATAAATACATGAATGAAAACTCCAATAGAAGTGTTGTAAAATTAGATTGAGGAAATTTCCCAGAAAATAGAACAAAAAGGTCAAAGAAAGAAAACAGAAGTAAAAGAAAAATTGAATGACCAAGCCACAAGGTCCCTGCAGGTCAAAGTACCACCCTCATCTCTGCCACCTTCCTGGTTCCCCTTTTGGCCTGGTTCCCATTGACATTACCAAGAACGGATCCATGGCAGCTTCTCTTATCTTTAACCCTGGCCTGCAGAGGACAGCCACCACTGAGCTTCTCAAAAAGTAGAGAGATACCATAGCACATGGAGAAGAGTTAAGAAAACTGTACATATTCAGCTAGGCTGAGACTGCCTCCCTTGGAATTGGAAGGAGATACTTTGCCCCAGATTGACGACATTAAAACCTCAGTTACAATTTTTCAGGACAATTAGAGATTGGATTGAAATGCAGTATTGAGTGGGAGTAAACTTTAAGGTATATTCCAAACTTATTTTTCTTCAATTTAAAATTTCTTCTAAACAGGTGCTTTTTAAACTTTGTTTTTTATCTACCACCATATTCAGTAAGTTTCCTTATTTTGTCAATTCTCTATCATCTGTCTATCTATCTATCTATAATCATGTAATTATCATAGGGAATAATTTCTGTTTAATATCACAGATTATAATATCTTTTCTAATGTCAATTATTCTTATGAATATTGAAATTTTATTTTTTTCTGCCACTCTGGCTTTACAAAGCTCCGTTCCTCTTCAGTTTGGCTTTTCATGTCTCACATTTCACAGTCAGTTTTTGATTACTTGTTCTGATTGAGTTGATTTCAAAAAACCCTCAGTGCTAATTTCCATAGTAAGTGAAATGTGTGTTAAAGAAGGATGCTTATCCTGGTGTCTACTGTACCTGAAATGTTACCCGCAGTGGTTAAATTTTTTCTCTTTATTTGAGAATGCGCTCAAATGTTTCTTCCTTAGGAAGAATTCCCTCTTGCATGTGACTAAAGAATGCAATGTAATTATTGATACTGTTTTTTTTAATCCACTCCAGTTTTGATGTGACATCTGAAATATCCATTTTCATTTTTGCAACAGTTGAGCTGAGCATTAAGCTTTCAGACTGATTTTTAACAAAATTGGCATAATAAAGTCAAATGCCTTACTCTTTTTAATAGTTCTTTAGAAAATTATACTTCATAGTTAATCATGTCTCTTCAATTGACTATCCACAAAAAGTCAAGTGCCTCTTAAAGTTCTCAACTTAGATGATATTGCTTTGATGGTAAATGTAGTTTTACAACCATTTGAAGCCTATTTAAAGACAAAAATGATACTACATTTTTTATGGTCTTTTAGTATAACTCATTAAGGGCCGAAAATATTAGTTTCTTTGTAATTGAGTTTTTACAACTTCTTATGGAAAGAAGAGTTTAATAAAATACGTTTTAGCTACATCAGTGAAACAGCTACATATTTTAAAATATGAATACTTAAGAGAAATACCTGCTTTAACCTCTGAATTTGAATCTACATAGACCATCACAGAGTTTTTCCAGAAATATGTCCTAGTAGATCAATGCTGAAAACATTAAAATATTCAGTCAATATTTATTAAAAATATTTATTCCACCTTTAATGGAAATTTAAAATGTTACTAGAAGTTTAATAAAGTAGAAAATTTTGAACAAGGGATAAAAAATGGATCACAGCAGTAGTAGAATTTCTGTGATTTGAGCCTAAAATTGGTTTCTGAGTTTTCTAACCAGTATTTTTTGATTGGAAAGGAGAAACAATACTAGTACCTTAGAGGATCATTATACTTAGTATTGAATTATTCTCAAATGAAAGCTACATGTAGTAATATCATCTTGCTCATTCTTTCCTCCCAAATATAACAAAACATAATCATAATTAAATCCTATAATGTATTGTGATAGCTAATTTTATATTTCAATTTGACAGGCCAAAGGGATGCCCAGGTAGCTGGTAAAACATTATTGCTGGTGTGTCTATGAGGTTATCTCTGGAAGAGTTTAGCATTTGAAAAAGTAGCCTGAAAGAAGATCATCCTCACCAATGCAGGTGGGCATCGTTCAGTCTGCTGAGGGCCTGAATAGAACAACAAGGCAGAGGAAGTGCAAATTCTCTCTCTCTGCTTCAACTGAGACAGCCATACTTTCCTGCGTTTGGACATTGGTGCTCCTGGATCTCTTGTTTTCTCACTTAGTACAGGACATACGCCATCAGCCCCCAATTTTCAGGCCTTTGGACTCAGGTTGAATTATACCACCAGATTTCCTGGTTCTCCAACTTGCAGATGGCAGATCGTGGACTTCTAGGCCCCCATAACCACACGAGCTAATTTCTATAAATAAATCTCCTCATACATAGATATATGTGTATGTATGAGGAGATTTGTTATATAAACACAATATACATATATGTTTATGGTTTATTTTCATAATACCCCAAATCGCAACATCTCTTTAAATTCCCATGTAATTAATATGCATTTCATAGAAGCAAGTAAAAACAGGTACATTTTCTAACTTTCTAATATCTTCATTTAAAGAACATTGTTGATATTCCTCCATCAAGTGGTGGAATCCATCTCCCTCTCCTTGAGTCTTGACAGGCCTTTAACTACAGTGGATGGGATATTCTGTGATTGTTGAGGCTGTCATAAAGGGTGATTCAGCCTTTACCCTTTGGAGCACAGTACCTATGCTGGGAGGAGGCCAAATATCCTTATCAAAGCTGCATGACCATCAGTAACTGAAGTCATTGTTGGTCCCGTTAAGAAGGTGCCATTATCTATTCCTGTCACGCAAGAGGCTTTATTGTATCTATAAAAAGCAGGATGGAAGAGGCAGTATTTTTTATACGAAAAAAAGGGATGGTTAACAGACATAAAATTTTTTTTCACAATAGACAATGTTTTCTAAAATATATTTGGAAATTGGGAGAAAAAAGGCTTAAGATTTTGTAGTCTCTTGTAAAGATGTGTAGGCAATGACATGATTTAAAAAGCAGGGTGGCCTCTACTCCTCACTCCACATGCAGGGCAGACATTTTTAATAATTATATATCTTTGCCCTTTTTTTAAAAAAATTTATTTTTGACTGCGCGCGGGCTTTCTCTAGTTATGGCGAGCAGGGGCTACTCTTTGTTGCGGTGCACGGGCTTCTCATTGCGGTGGCTTCTCTTGTTGCGGAGCACAGGCTCTAGGCACGCGGGCTTCAGTAGTTGAAACACGTGGGCTCAGTAGTTGCAGCACATGGGTCGTAGAGCGTGTGTGTGCGGGCTCAGTAGTTGTGGCTTGTGGGCTCTAGAGTGCAGGCTCAGTAGTTGTGGCACACGGGCTTAGTTGATCTGCAGCATGTGGGATCCTCCTGGACCAGGGATCGAACCCATGTCCCCTGCATTGGCAGGCGGATTCTTAACCACTGCACCACCAGATAAGGCCTCTTTGCCCTTCTGAGTGCACAGGTTCAGACTGTCAGAGTTGGCCTGTGGGATCACAATTTTTATCCATTCCTCTTAAGTTTACTACACTTTCCTGCATAGAGGAGAAAATGTCAGAGAAAATGCATTTTAGTTCTCAGTCTCTGAAATTTTTTGAATCTAGAGTGTAGCACTTTGCAACAATCCCTTGAGCTGACTTTTAATTTGTTCCTAATAATTTCTGGGGGCTATAATTTGGGCTACTTCCTAGTGTCCTATCAGTCTATCCTCGCTGACTGAGATTAAGGTTGAATTTCAAGTAAATCTTTTGCTCTCATCATTTCTCAGCTAAATGGAAGGAATATAGTCTTATTGTCTGTACATATAAAATGTTTATCATTTTCAAATATTTTACATCTGTAATAACATTTGATACTCACTGTATTGAGGACACTGCTCATATGTTATTTCTTCAGAGGACCTTTTTGGATCACCCCAGGATCCATTCTCTTGCCTGATTTACTTTGCACTGTATTATCTGATATTTTAGGTATTTGTTTTATTTTTTTATTCATTTATTTTCTTTCTTTTCCACAAGGAAAATGTGCATTTCACAAGGGAAAAAAAATTTATCTTATTCACCACTGTATACCCAGTACCTGGAATTGTATCTGGTACATATTCAGTGCTCAAAATATATTATAATTTGACACAGTCCTGCAAGAAAGATACGGTACCTTTGGTCATGAGGAAGCAAATTTAGTAGGGCTTCTTGATTTGCTTCAGGTACAGAGCCAATAAGCAACACAAGCTATTTGCCTTTACTGGCTTCTATCTGGACACCTCTAGAGATTAATTTTGAACCCAAGTTCAATTATGCTTGATATTTGGAAAATACAATTTAATATGCAGAGGAGTCTGAAAACAATTTAGAGTCATTAACCTGTGAAAGGATACTAACATGTTTATGGCCAGGCATAACATGAGCAAGGTAGACAACCTTTGGGCATGCCCTAGATGCTTGAAACCTGTTCAAGTTTAGAAAGGTCAGTAGCTCAGGATTCTCTACAGCACATCTTTTGGAGGTTTTTAAGGAAAGCCTCTTGCTAAGTGTCTGTCAGACATATCTCCCAAACCATTTCAGTTTATGGTTTACTTTCATAACACCGAAAGTCACAGAATTCCATTACATTTCCATTGTCATTAATGTGCCTTTCATAGAGGCAAATAAAAATATATACATTTTCTAGCTAATATCTTCAATTGTCCTTCCAAATTTATTAGAAGTTTTCCCTCTTTATGATAATTATGGCTTCTGTTTCAGAAAGAGCTTTCAAAAGTCAGTATTAAGTTTGCTGCTTTCTGTGTGGCTGTAGATTTTTAGAAGGATGCTTGAAGATATTGTATTAGAACCCACACAGAATGGTATACATGTATTTCTATGATGATGTAATACTTCTGAGAATATTACCTGACTTTCTACTTCACTAAACATAAAATGTAAATATGTGGATAATGTGCTTGGATGATTTAAAAAAAATATGTCACTATCAGAACCTCAAGGATTTGCTCAAAAGCAGTCAGTATCTTACCCGCTTTTCAAAGCAGCGACCTTGAGATAAACTGAAGGGGAACTTTGAAAGGTTCATCAACAGAGACCACACTTAATTGTTTTCATCTACCCCTTCTAAAACTGCACAAAACACAATGCTAACACAGTACAGTTGGTCCTTCATATCTGCAGGTTCCGCATGGATTTGGATCCAGGGTTGCCTGAATCCGTGGATGCAGAACCCATGGATACTGAAGGTCGACTCTAACACGTCCCTTTTTATAAGAGACTTGACCATGGGGGTTGGGGGAGGTGTTCTTAGAACCAATCCCCTGTGGACATCAAGGGACGATCATATGACTTTAAGCTCTTTGTAATGACACCAAGGTATGCTTTTCACCCAGCACTCTTTCAATTTCACTTACTTCTCTTAGGCCTGGAAGAGGGGGGCAAATTGCCACAAGACTAAAAATATCTCGGATGCATGAGTTCCCATCCTCTTTCAAACACTCAGAAAGGGGCATATCTTGTAGTGAATTGTTTCCTTACTTGCCCCTATAGACCACTTTTCAGACTGAACGGTGATACATGCCCTATCTGCAGTGCATGCCAACACCAAAAGATTCAGAATAGGATACTTCTGGAGGGAACCAGAGTATCATTGTTCATCTGCAAGGATTTCAGCAGAGCCCCCATACAAAATTCATCCTAATTTCCCTTTCCATTTTTCACTCCTCTTTCAGGGATTGGCTTGTGCCTCTTTTTGGAGCGATGGTATAGTGTCTTGGTTTAGACCATGAACATTTATGCTCAAGCTGCCTGGCATTAAAATCTGGATGACTACTTCCTAGACATGTGACTTTGAACAGTTTGCTTAATCTCTCTGTACCTTAGTTTCCTCCCCTTTCAAATGGAGATTATAATAGAAGCCTAGGGTGATTGATTTGCTTAAATTATTAAATAAATGAAAAGCGCTTTGAACAGGACCTAGCACAGAGTATTTACCTGCTATGCAGATATTTGCTACCACTGTAGTCCCTGTACACACACACACTCTCACACACACACTCACTTCCATTAACATGAATTCGTGGCTTCTTTGCTTCTTTTTTTAAAAAATTTCTCTCATTAATCATTAATTTGATGTGCTAGATAATCTAATGCATGACGAGAGATTCTCTGGTGAAGGCTGCGCGTAAATGTGACCCAGTTCACACTGATTAGCCTAGTGCTTAGAGTATTCAGTGAAATCTTTCCATGTCATTCCTGTGCTCAAATAGTGACTCTACTATCTAACAGAAACAGACTCCCTTTTCCCTGAAGCTCCTCTGCACTTTAGTCACATTTTGTTCTTACTATGTCCTCTATTATCAATATCTGTCTAAATCTTTCCCTTTAGTGACCAACTCAAAATTTACTTTTGTTATGAAACTTTTCTCTAGTCAAAATTACTTTCTTCCTGCCTCAGTTACTTTTTGGTTTGATTTCATATCTCTTTCTTTAAAAGAATACTTTTTGAGGTATAATTTACCTACAGAGAAATGCTTAAGTTTACAGTTCAAAGAGTTTTGACAAATGCATTATACCTATGAAACACACTTCCTACAGATATAGAACATTTCCTTTACTCCAAAAAGTTGTCTTGAGCTCCTTTTCAGTAAATTCCCACCATTTTTTTCAGGTAAAATCTTTTCTGCTGTTACCATAGCCTAGACTTGACTGTTTTAGAACATCTTGTTGAAACCAGGTGGTGAATGTTCTTTTATATATGTCCGTTATGAATGAAAGAACTTCAGACAAAGTCATGGTAGAGGGTAGTCTAGGGTGACAGATAGCAGTTGTCTCTGTTATACGGTGTCTGTCTTAAGTCTCTCCTAAGGAACCTGCTGTATTAGCACAGTGCCTGGCACAAAGCAGGCAGTATATAAATATTTGAGTTGAGTTACATATTAACTGTAGGATTTTAGAGACAATGACTTCACCTAATGTTGAAAATTCAATCAGACAGGAGAGACCGATACAAGCAGGCACTTCTCATCCCCCTCACACGATGCGCATTTTCTCCCTATTTTTTAGAGTTTACCCTTCATTGCAGTCGTGCCTATATCTGTTCAGTGAAGCGTGCAAAACAAACCCTTGATGTTGAGAAGAAACAGGCTGGACCTAGAGAATGCTTAATCTGGTATTCTATTCAAAGTCTGCCTAGAGCACCTCAAGGAAGTTTCACATACAATGATACTCTTACAGTCTTTACAGAAAGCGTAATGAAATTCCGAGTTGAATAACTTAGCACATATTATACCTTATCTTGCTGTCACTGAATTGGTAATATCTGTTTAATATGTATAAGTAATTCAGCCTTCCCCAAAGTACATCATCTTGTCAAAATAAAGAAATTTTCAAATCCCTCTTGGCTATATGCTTAGTGTGCTGCTGAAGGAGAACTTTCCTGAATTTGGAAAGAAGGAAATCTAAACTATTCAACACTGGCCACTAGGGACTCTAAATGTATGGAGATCACACAAATTCAGATCATGTGTGGAAACCTCTTAATTAAATTTTTAATCAAGATTATATAACAACAGCCACATGAGTTGTGCCTATATCCAAGTCATCTGCCTTGGAAGGTTATACACTTATTTCTTGTTTCAGGACTCTCTGAGATTGGTTTAAGCACCAGGTTATAGAAAACCAGGAAAATTATTTTCCTCACTGTATTTTACATTCATTTTTAATGCATTACCTATCCTAATTACCCAATCCTAATATCACATCTACACCCAAATGACAACGATGTGCCACAGTTGAGGAAAGTCTTAAGGATGTGCTTGAACTCCAAAACAAACCCAAAGGAAAGATTCTTAAAATATGAGCAATAACAACATAATTTGTAAGAACATAGCTTGTGAAAGACACATTACACCTAGGGAGTATAAGTTCAGGTATATTGATACACACAGAAACTCATGTTAAGTAGAGTTAAATGTGTATAAAGAACACATTTTACAATTGCTGCTTTAGCAATATCATCCCTCTGGAGAATGCAGCCAAAAGGAACTGCTTATTTATTCTTCCTGTGCCAGGCACCGAGTCTAAATTACCAAATAAGACGGACAATTTTCCTGCTCCCACAGGACAGATACATTAAAGAAATATTTAGAAAATAATCAATGAATTTATTTAGCATGTGTGTGAAAACTCTGACAAATACATGCCTTTTGCGGGTAGGCTTTCACCCAGAACTTTAATCTTATGCAGTGAGTATTGTTATGTAGTATCCTGGTCTATAGAAGTTCAAAAATTGAAGCTAGAAAGAATATGGCTAGAAGAGATCTATTCGAGTCAGGCATCTGACAATAAAGTAAATGACAGCAGACTACTCATAACAATGTAGGAAAAAGACAAAACTGTAGCTTAGCTCAATAATTCCATACTTTTTCAACTTTTATTCTTATGTCTGTGACTTACTATTTGTTTAAAATCTTACCTGGAAGTGCAAACAAATGAAACACGTAAACGTAGGGCAGCTCTTATGGTGATTAGAAGGTAGAGAACTTTGTAGTAAAGAAATAAGAGGTGGCGCTTTTTGTCCTTCATGACCACTTCAAACACCAAGCCTGATACACCTCAAAGAAGCTTCCTCAGAAACCTTAGGATTCTTTAATTTTCCTTAAAAACACTACAATAGGGCTTCCCTGGTGGCGCAGTGGTTGAGCGTCCGCCTGCCGATGCAGGGGACACGGGTTCGTGTCCCAGTCCGGGAGGATCCCATATGCCGCGGAGCGGCTGGGCCCGTGAGCCATGGCCGCTGAGCCTGCGCGTCCGGAGCCTGTGCTTCGCAACGGGAGAGGCCACAACAGTGAGAGGCCCGCATGCCACAAGAAAAAAAAAAAAAAAAAAAAATGCCCTTTCTATAACTAAATACTCTTGCCATTTGGTCTTTCCGGGGTATTAGTCAAAGATTGTCCAGCCAGACACTCAGCTTTTTTTTTTTTTTTCCTCTAGAGCAGGTGTTCCTAACAGTATGTTTCTTAATTATATCATCTTTGGCAATATGAATAGGCTGAGAATTTTCCAAATCTTCAAGTCCTTGTTCTTTTTTTGCTTTGCAGTTCTTTCCTCAATCTTTCACTTTTCTCTTGCTTTTTGTTATAAGCAGAAAGAAGAAACCAGGTTATATCTTCAAAACTTTGCTTGGAAATCTCAGCTAATATCCAAGTTCTTCATTTACAAATTCTGTTTTCCACATAACTGCAGGAGCCAGGTCAGGTTAGCTTTTTGCCACTGTATACATGGATCCCTTTTCTCCAGTTTTTAATAACATGTTTCTCCTTTCCATCTGAGTAATACCAGCAACACCTTTAGTGTACATCTTCTTATTGACAGTCTCTTCATGACAATTTAGGCATTCTCTAAGATGATACATGTTTTCTCCATCATGCCACTCATTTCTTCCTGAGACCTCACTAGCAGAGTCATTCATATCTGTATTCCTATTTACAGTCTAGTTAAGGCAATGTAGGATTTTTCTATTATGCTCCTCAGAATTCTTCTAGCCTCTGCCTATTGTCCAATTCCAAAACCACTTCTACATTTCTAAGTATCTGTTACAGAAGCACGCCATTCCAGGTAACAAAACTTGTATTTATTTTCTATTTATACTACAACAAATGATCACAAATTTAGTGTCTTAAAGCATATACATTTATTATCTTACAATTCTGAAGTATCACACTGGGCTAAAATTAAGCTCTTGGCAGGACGGTGTCTTTTGGAAGCTGTAGAAGGAGCCTTGCATTTTTCAGCTTCTAGAGGTCACTATTTTCTTTGTATCATGAGCCCCTTCCTCCATCTTCAAACTCAGAAATGTTGGGCCAACTCCTGCTCTTGCTGGATCTCTCTGGCTCTGTCTTCTGATCACCTCTTCCATTTTTAAGGACGCTTGTGGTTACATGGGACACACCTGGATAATCTGGGATAATTTCCCTATTTTAAGGCCAACTGATTAGCAACCTTACTTCATTGTGCAATTTTTAATCCCCGTAGCCTAACATATTCACAGATTCTGTATCACGTCACACAGACATCTTTGGGAATAAATATTCTGCTTACCACAATGCTATATTTTTCTCTTCTCTAACAGAGATTTTACTGATATGTTTTTAACAGGTTGGTTTTAAGGCATAATGAATTTTAAATGTCACATTGTATGTGGAAGCTTTCTGCACACTGTAAAGTTTAAGTTATTTTGATTTTCATAACTTCATTTGTTTTGTGAATTACATTAGAAAGATGTCTGTAAGACATGTATAAAATTTTTAAAAATGGTGTGCCTTTAAAATGATTCCATTTGCCAGTTAGGATGAGAAAACTGGTAAGAATGGTTAGTAATAATAACAGCTTTCACTATTCATTGAGTAGATAAACTAGGCACAGTATTGGGTTCATTTCACACATTAGTTCCAATCCTCACAACAGTCCTGCAAATTAAGATTTACAACCTGCATTTATAGATGTTGAAACTGATACCAAGAATAGTCACATCATGCAACCTAACAAAGTCACAGTTATTGAGCTACAGAGGCAGAATTTGAGCTTCAAGTTCCATAGTCTTTTCACCACGATACTTTTTTTATCTTGTAACATGAGAAAGACTACAATTTTTATTTTTAACCTACTGAAATTCATCTTGTTTCTGTAGTATAACTTAGTTTATTCTGACAAATAAATTTTCTAAATTAAAAAATGTTACTTTGAATATAATTATGTTTAATTTTTGGATATATTAGTATATAGTAGTACAAATATTTATTTTATATATAAACAGTGAATAATACCAACATAGTATAAAGGAGGAGGTGGTAATATGCAGGTGAAGGGTCCAGTTAAGAACAATTTCAAAAAAGAGGTAATTTTGAGGAGGCTTTTAAAGGATGGGATAATATTAAACCTAAACAAACTGGTAGCAGGAAAAGAGATGTGGAAAAATAAATTGGAATTTCAGGAAGAGGGGCCACCAAAAACAAATGCAAAAAAAAAAATGTGAGACATTTTAGATATCTTTAGGAACATTTTGACTGACACACAGATTGCATGGAAGGGAGATGTGTGAAATAAGTCTCGGGAGGCAGGGTAGGGACAGATTGTTCAGCAATTTCACTATTGAGGTTAGGTGTTTACACTTAATTTAGTAGACATCTGGGAGCCTTGGAATTAGAGAAATTAGAATTAATTCCTTTGAATTAGAGGAAATAGTGTAAAATGTAATTTGTATGAATGATTCTGGAGTGTTTTATGTCAAAAATCTTTTCTGAGGCTCTAACTTATTGAAAAATTATAATTTAACAGGTGAGAATTTTGAAAGACTGATTCAAGTGTTTGTTTTTTGCCTTTTCATTGGTTTCCTGAAAAGACAAAAATGCTTTTCTTTCAATTCTGTAGAATGATATGATTATGAAAATACTATACCATCTCTTTATTAGGACAAGGAGGTTTTCCTGGATTGTATTCCCTATGAAGGAAAATTTTGAAGACAGCATTGAGGAGAAATTCCTACATGCTCTACTGGAGGGTGGAGGAAATGGCAGAACTCTTCTACTTAGGTTTATGAATTGCAGGGGGGAGGCAGACAAGGCCAAGGAGATGGGGATACAAAAGAGTGGAGGTGGATCTCATCTGTTGCTTTCACTATCTGTGTGACCCTAGGTGTTGAACTTTGAATCTCTCAGTTTTCTTCTTTGTAAAATAGGAACTAGAAGACATTCTTTTCAAGGTTTTCTTATTTGTTTGTTTTTGTTTTTGAGTTGTTTTGTCAATTGAGTTGTTTTGTTTGTCAAGGTTTTCTTATTTGTTTGTTTTTGAGTTGTTTTGTTAATTAGGGGTGAAGATAATATGTGAAAATGATTGGTACAGATTATAGCTACTCAGTAAATAGGAGTTATTAGCATAGGACCATTAGATACTGTTTAATAAAAACAGTAAAATAAATCAAGTATATTTGAATGCTTTTGTATTATTGTAATGATTAATGTAGAGCTGCAATGACTTTCAATTTTATGACAAACGTTAATATCCTATATATTACCATACTTGTTGCTCTGTTTTCCAGAGCACGTATAGAAATATTCTCACTGCTACTCACATCATGAAATTTTTCCCTATGAGAAGGAATTTGATCAAAATTATGGCATACAATATAGATTTTCTTCTATATTAGAGTGGAGCTTAAGAAATTTGAAAATAAATTCCTACTTTGAATAAATTAGTGAAACCTGAACAATGAACATTAATTCTTCTTCTTTAGTATTCTATGAATTTACACTGCATTGTATTTGCCTGTCATAGATTTTTCTTTCTTTCTTTTCTTTTTAATATCTGGATTTTAAAACTTTCTCCATAAATAAAAATTTTCGCTTGGAAATACGACCTTACCATTGGTCTAAGTTTATATTTTCAGTTCCCCTTGATGTCAGGATTTTAGATTATTGGGAAAAATTTTACCCTATAATATTTTACTGTAATCTAATAGATTTTGAATCATACTTTAAAAAAGTTTTTGTTTCTTAATCCATTGAGATTTGAAACTGTTGGCCTGTTTCTTCCAATTATTGGGCTGAGAGTGCTGTCTCTGGACGTTATCTCACCTGCTGATGCTAGAACTCACCACTTGCAATCATCAGTTCTCAGTCCAGACAGTGACCTTAGTTTTAGCTCCTAAGGGTAATGACAGCCTTTCTCTTTGGGTGGCCAACGCTTGACTTTTTTCTTTTGCTTTTGAGAGGGCATGCCCCTGTCCCAATTCCAGAGGCTTTCAAATTTACCTTTTAATTTGTCTTCTCATATGAAACTAAAATTTTTTTCTATCCATGATGATGTTTAGTCAGGTAAAATATTTATGCATATTCATAGAAAAAAATTAAGAGCAATTTTCCATATTTAATAAATATAGCCCTTTCATTTGGGAAAAATTGAATGTGTGTATATATATAGATATATCTATATATATATCTATATATATATATATTTTTTTTTGTGGTACGTGGGCCTCTCACTGTTGTGGCCTCTCCCGTTGCGGAGCTCAGGCTCCGGACGCGCAGGCTCAGCGGCCATGGCTCACGGGCCTAGCCGCTCCGCGGCATGTGGGATCTTCCCAGACGAACCCGTGTCCCCTGCATCGGCAGGCAGACTCTCAACCACTGCGCCACCAGAGAAGCTCGAATGTATATTTTTGAAACCAACTCATTAAAATCTTTAAAATGATGTGGCATATACATACAAACACAGACACATAACCATATTCAGTATCCCATTGGAGTACCTCTAAAATTTTAAATATCCATTTCCCATCCCCAAATGTGTATTTTATGTCAAATCATCTCAAATCCTAAATGAATTTTAATGATTTTGAAGATATTCAGCCAACCATTTCCAGGACGATAAGGTATCAGTCAACATAAAGATGGAAAATGTAACTTTATTATAGAAAACATACAGATCTGGAAAACATAGGTAGGTACTAACTTGATAGTCTAAAAAAGTTACTTTCAGCTTTAAACTTTCAGCTTTAAAACTCATTATTAATAATGTCTTGGAAATCTTTAGAATTGTTGTTAATTTTGTGAAAACTTCCATCAAGTTTCTTTCAAATATGTACCATAAAACATAAAAAGCTCATCAAATCCCTAAAGTTCTAGCCCTATATATTTCAAACCCTGTCTCTGTCACCCACATGCCACATACTGTAGGACATATTTATACTGTGGGAAAATTTTGGCCCTTCATCTTGATGTGATTTTTGCCAGGTTTTTTAGCACAGTGAGCAGAAGTCCAAGGAGTCATCTTTATATCGGACAGCTAAAGTAATTATGCATACATATGACTATGTACACAATATCTCACTAAACCCAAACTAAATGTATCTCTAGATCAACCTTCCCTTAGCTGGATCTCATAACTGTGCATAACAACTGTAAGTGGTGTAGTATGAGAAGCTGCAGTGGAAATAGAAAGCAGTCGTAATCTAATTGTGGTTAAAATATTTTATGTTTTGTAAATTTGACAAAATCATATGACCTTGTAAACACATTTTCTTTAGAGCACCTTCTGGGGCCTTAGGAAAGGTCTATGCAAGTGCGGGTCTTCGGAACTTTCCTCAGTTAGTTTCATGGTATGAAGAGGAAAAATATTTTATACCATGTCATTTCTCAAATGTCAGCACTCTATGTTTTAGTAATCTTATTGTTCATGTATATTTTATGGTATGTCACTACAAATCCCTTTAGAGAGCAAGTGGTAAATAAATTATGAGCTAATACACAAGTAGGACGGGGAGTCAGAGACCTCATATCTCAGCTTTGCCACTTGCTGGTTTTGTGACATTAATACTCAATGTCTCTGTGCTCTAAGTTCCTAAACTCTGAGGTGTAAGACCTGAAATTAAAGGTGGATATTACTCTATTTGGTAAGGCCAGAAGAACCTCAAATATCCTAACCACAAGTTTCCCTCCCCATTCTGCTCCCACATGTAAGATCCCCTACCCCAACAACCTTACTCATCAAAGGGGCCAGGTACAGTCCTTGCTTATCTGTGAGTAGTGGATTTCAGTTCCTGCCAGCCTGCAGGATTTCTAAAGAAGCCAAGCCCGCCCTCACCTCGAAACCAGAGGTTACAGCATCCTCTTGGTACTGCAGATCCTGCCTCCACAGCTCCTGTTATCATTCTGTTCCTAAGGGCAACCACTAGGTGGCCCGGCATGCTGGCAGTGTCCTCATCCCCTGGGCTATGGATATATGGGACTAATAAAACACCGTTCGTCTCTTCTGTCTGGTGTCAGGTGTCATGTGTTTGGACACCTTCATAACCCTAGGATGGGAATCCCGCCCTCACTAATGGGGTGGGCGTTTCATTATCAAAACGATATCCCATTCAACTTTGTCATGCTGTGATTGATATATAAAGATGCATGGCTACCTTCTGTAGAGAGAGAAACCATTTCTCACTGACCTCCCTGTGACTCCCAACTTCTATTTCTCAGTCTATTCCCCGCACCAGCTCCAAGCAGGAACAAATCTAGTACAGATGTTCTTCTAGTTCACAGCCCTTTGTACGCGAAACCTGTGAAATTTATTGTTCTTTACTCTCAATTATATGAAGACAGGTCACAATTGCCTCCCTAGCCAAAAGGCCATCTATATTTTCATACAAATCTTAAAGGCCTTTAGGGAATTCTCATCTGTCATGAAGCTATTCAAATACAAACCTTCTTTTTCTCTTTTGGTAACCTTGTTGCAAAAACAGGAGAATATGCTGTCTTTAATCATTGGAAAATAAAATAGAACAATGCCTATAACATGATGTGTGTTTCAAAACCATTAGCGATTATTATTGAATGCTACTATTAGTGTTTTATCCTATAATTATGGATACTCTATCATATGATGAATATCTAAGTAAAATGCTTAATGTTAGTTTTCTTTATTTTCTCAGTTTCTAATACCTGAATACTTCAGTTTCTGCACTTCTAAAGGTCATGACCGTGGCAGTTATCCTATAGGTACCTTCTCGAAGCAACATCCTTGTTTAATGATTTAAAAAAATGATTATTTAATGATCAGTTCTCATGTGGTCATTACAGTAGTATGCAATGCCCATATATGATTTAATTTAATCCTCATATCAACCCTATGCATTAGGTATAATAATCGCTATTTTACAAATAAAGGAACTGAGATTAGAGAGTATAAAAGCATAAATGAGCTAAAACACACAACCAGTAACTGAACAGAGCTGTGCTTGAACTCACAGCAAAAACTGCTGTTTAATCACTTCATGTAACTAACTCCAGTGTATTCTGAAATCCCAGGGCTCATGAAGCAGTGTGAGCAGACCTACTTTTCTTAGAGGAAGCAGTAAGATTTACTTTTTTATCTGTCAGTGCCCACTTTCAGCCCTCCCCACACAAGTGGACTGTCACTTCCAGACTTCTGCTGAGGCCTTTTCTTTCTGGTTCACTTACCTTTTTCACTGTGGCAGAATTTCCCATAATGCCACCTATACCTCACAAGTTGCCTTCTTATTGCCCTTTCCTTCTCCGCCAAAGGAGCATATGACTTTACCCCATTCCAGGTCTTTCTCACACATTTCAGCCATGAGATGGACATCTCAGACCCTCCTTCATCCTGTTTTATGGATGTTCATCCCAGCATTCTTAAACCAACATTCCACGGGATTATTTGTTATTTGCATAGAACAGTGCATATTTTACAGAGGCATCTATTTCTCAAAAAGACAAACAGGGAAGGGGTTTCTGAAAAAGCAAACAAAGGGATTTTCCTCTGCAGGTCTTAACGTTGATTGTTAGTTTTTTGCAGCCTGTGAGGTGTACTGGAGTCTGTTTAGAATTAACCAGCCTCAGCAAGAATGTTGCCAATTTCCTTGGCAAAAGAATAACAAAGAAGATGGGGTTTGAAAACTTGAATTTTGTCATTCTTGTTTTTATTTTTTATTTTTATTTCCCCTTTAACAGTTAAAGTAACACCTTTATCCATCAAAGGAGAGAATGAAATTGTAGCAACATATGTTTTCTTTTACATTGGTAAGATGCTCAAATACTGGATGACTCTTAAAAGCCCATATCACGATGAGCAGGCGTAATGGGCAGGGTTGAAAGGACGCAGGGAGAGGAAGGTGATGTGAGAGAAGAGACAGGGGAGCAACAAGGCTGTTAGAAGAATTGCCCAGATATTTCGACAGGGATCTAAAGTAGAGGCGAGGAGGATAAAAGAAAGTATGACAGGATGATAGGATTTCTCAGGTGGGGATATGCATGGATTTGAAAAATTATGTCTAATGTTTTAACATTATTTTATGTGTGAGAAACATTAAAAAACAGCCTTGCTCAGAGAAATTTGAGTGAAAAATCAGCCTCCACAAAAATCCCTGTAGTACAGGATTTGGAAAGCTTCTGGGTTGGTGAGCACATCTGCATGCCAGGAGGGTGGTAGTGCATGAAGGATTAGAGCATTGCTTTAGAGAATCTGTGAACTTAAAAATACTAAATAAATCCTTTGATTCATATCTACCATAATTGATTACATTTGTCTCCTCTCAATTTTCTAGTAAAGTAGGACAATTTATTATATATCATTTAAAATATCACAGCAACTAATAAGGACCTACTGCATAGCACAGGGAACTGTACTCAATAGTCTGTAATGGCCTTTATGGGAAAAGAATCTAAAAAACAGTGGATATATGCATATGTATAACAGATTCACTTTGCTGTACACCTGAAACTAACACAACATGGTAAATCAACTATACCCCAATAGAAATTTACAAAAAAAAATCACAGCATTGTTCAACAATGAACTTGTGACATATGCAGCTAGATGTAATCAGGATTTTCCTGTAAGAGAAAGGCATAAATAAAGAAAAGCCATGAGGCTTTAAAATCCTTGTATATTAAATTAGCACCTTTTGCACCTTGCAATTAGCAAAGTGAATATTGATTATATTAACAGATTCAATTGTACAGATAAGAAAGGCAATTGTGTGAGACGTCTGGAATATGTCTTTTTGGAGAGCATGATGTTTAACAATGGATTACATCTGTATATATTGGAATAATTTCCTGCTATTATCGACAAAGCTGAAAATTTACTCTTTTTTTTTCCCCATTTTAATACCAGGAGTACTGTATAGCATAGGATTAAGACTTTTGCTCTGGAGTGAGACTGCCTGGGTATGAATCCTATTTCCCTAACTCGCTTTCTATATGATCTTGGTGAAGTCACTCAGTTTTCCAGGTCTCAGTTTCCTCATATGTAAATTTTAGATATTCTAAGAATGCTTTAGTCCAGCTTGTAAAGCAATAAAGTTCTCAATAAATGTTAAATGTTTCATAATCTTTTGCATATATCTTGTCTTTGCCAAGGACACAGAACATGTTTCATCTTGCCCTGTAGAGGAAGCAACCTTCCTCTAGAATGTGCAATCCACTTTGAATGAGAATGTCCAGGGTTTGAGTTCAGGATTCCCTATTTACTGCTGGATAAGTTCGGGAAAGTCATTCAGCTTCTCTGAGTTTCAGATTTCTTGATTGTAAAATAAAAATTATAATAATACTTTGAAAAGATTTTTGTAAAACTTAAATGATTCATGAATCACTTGTCACAAAGTGACAATTATGTCCCCCTTTTTTTTTTAGAAGATGTTGGGGATAGGAGTTTATTAATTTATTTATTTATTTTTGCTGTGGTGGGTCTTTGTTTCTGTGCGAGGGCTTTCTCTAGTTGTGACAAGCGGGGGCCACTCTTCATCCTGGTGCGTGGGCCTCTCACTATCGTGGCCTCTCTTGTGTGGAGCACAGGCTCAGTAGTTGTGGCTCACGGGCCCAGTCGCTCCACAGCATGCGTGATCCTCTCAGACCAGGGCTCGAACCCGTGTCCCCTGCATTAGCAGGCAGATTCTCAACCACTGCGCCACCAGGGAAACCCATGTCCCCTTTCTTTTCCTTAAATTTTCCTAAATTTTTTGTAGAGATATACTATTAATAGTTTTTAGCAAGTATCATATTAAAATAGAATTAGAATATGCATTCAAAATACATCAATCTGCCTAACTTTCCTTATTTAATACTTGGTAAGTTTGTAAGGCACAATACCTCTGAATGTCCTGTTACGTACAAATATATATATATAATATATGTACATATATAATATATACTTATATATACATATATACATATATATTTATTCCTTTTCCAATAATTATTAGATTATATTACTTTTATCAAAGAGACCTTTCTCTAAAGCTCAAACTAATGTATATCATACTTTCTGGATATTAGACTATGTATGGGAAAGAGGAAGAATTTATACTTCCCTAACCAAGTTTATAATATTTAGATTTTTAAAGTTTGACATAGAATTCCAAAATGTTTAGTAAAATCCAGATAATTCCAAAGGGGTGATGAATGTCAAATGATGTGAGGGGCTTACAAAGAGAAGGCTGTAGGAGAGCCCCCAGCAGGCCTGCCCAAACATTTATAGACTCCTTGGAGGAGGTGGTATTTGAGAGGAGATTGAAGCCTAGGCAGGGTGTGTAATGTTGGTCTGGAATGGAGAACAACTAAAACAAAGTTAGGATTTAGTGCTTTTACTATTGGTGTGTTCACAGCATAGTGGCATGAAACAACCATCTCACTGTGCTCACAGACTCTGTGTGACAGGAATTTAGAAAGTGACTTGTCTTTGCTCCACGACTTCTGGGACCTTAGCTGGGAAGACTCAAACGTGGAGGTGATGTGATGGCTGGGGCCAGGAATCATCCGGAAGTTTCTTTGCTCAGCTATTTGGCACATGGCTAGAGTGATTAGAAGGCTGGGTTCACCTGGAGCTGTGAATTGGAACTCTTACACATTGTCTCATAACGTGACCTGAGCTTCTTAAACATGGTGGCTGGATTTTGAAAGAAATTGCCAAAGAGCAAGTGGCCCAAGAGAACAAGGTGGAATTGCATTGCCTTTCCCTTCTGGCCTCAGAAGACA
The DNA here is from genome assembly GCF_039906515.1 of Pseudorca crassidens. Classification (NCBI taxonomy): domain Eukaryota; kingdom Metazoa; phylum Chordata; class Mammalia; order Artiodactyla; family Delphinidae; genus Pseudorca; species Pseudorca crassidens. Next base: position 33,610,225 of record NC_090304.1, on the reverse strand, counting down.
CACAGTGTCACTTCTAAGCATTCTGTTACTTATACGTGAGTCACGAAGGCCAGTCTAAATTCAGGAAAGTGAACATACACGAAGTGCAGGCTTATCTGGAAACTACCACATAGAGAAAAACAGTGACTTACTCTTCTTATTTCTCACAGCAATAAATACGAGATACTCAACTTATTGTTTGGGATATATGATTTCAGGCATGGATAGCGTTATTGGCAAGATAATGTTTGCAAGGGCTCAGAAGCAACTATCAATATCCAGATCATTGTGAATTTCCTACTCTTTAACTAGTTCAATTTAAGGTATGGAAGTTGGTTCTGAAGACTGGAACTGAACAGTAAACTGAGCAATCAGAAAGACTGTCTAAAAGACCAGAATATTTGCAATCTCATTAGAGAAAAGTGAGACAGGAAAAACCTCAAATATCAGATGGATGAACAATTTTTTCGATTTAAACATTTTGTGATCAAAGGTGAATTTTGCCAATAGTTTTATTTATTTTTTTTTTTGAGGCATATGGCACCATTACAACAGGGCCTTTCTATGGCTCTTTCTGTATAAATCACCGTGATCTTCATTAAAAATAAAATCCTCTGGATATTCCACAACATTTTCAATGTGTTGAAAGACAAGGGTCTTTAAATTAAAATTAAATGAAATTTGCCAACTTGACCTTGGCAGTGGGAACTTGACCCTGCCATTACTTAGTTATAATTCTGGAAATGGATCATAGAAACATAGAATCTTAGAACTTCAAAGGACACGGGGAATCATCCATCCAGTGCCTGTAGCTTATACTATAAGGGTACTGAAAATCAAAGTTAAATGCCTCACTCAAGATCATAGAGGGAATTAACAGCACAGCTTCTAATTTTAGAACTTTTTTCAATAAGTGCTTGTGAAATACCTCTTCTCCCTGTCTTTCTTATGTCTCATTCTCCCCAGTTCTGAAACTTTTCTGTCATTAAAAAAGAAACCACTTTTGTCAGATTGGAAACATTCTTTCTCATCAAATTGTAAAGAGCACAGTGTTAATACCACATTCCAACACAGCTTAAGGAGCTGATTACTGTGACCTTGTCCCAAATTTTTACATGGAGGTTGGTTATTATTTGACACTTGATGGAAAGTTGCGTGATTTTGACAGATTTAGATGGCAAGCAGATCCTCAATATTTTATTGCTGTTAAATTTGCAAATGATGGAGGTAACGGCAGTTATTTCACATTTGTTCATAATGTAGAGTGCTTAAGCAGAGATTGCCTTAGTTTTAAAAAAGTTTTACCACACATTTGTGATGATTGTCAAATCACATACATTATTTTAATTTGAAATAAATTTAACTAGAACTTTGCTTTCAGCAACAAGGATTAAATTATAAATAAAACTTATCATTCTCATTTGTTAATTGATTGGTTGATTGATTAATTCAACCAATGGCAGGATTGAGTTCCAGTTATTTACTAGAAACTGTGTTAGGGATTGGGAACATTGAGTGCCCTTAAGGACCTCAGGGTATGTTCAAAAACTACTCATATGGCTTTTCCTCCACGGGAGTGGAGAGGAGGAAACGACATCTAACTTGAGTCATCAGGAACATGAATTGGTGCCTGGGAAAACCAGAAAAGGGACAAAGGAGATCATATGTTATGCACCTTTCTCCCCTGAATCCTGCCTAGATCAAGGTCTCTTCCTATCGAAAATTACTGCTAATCATTCTGGTTCTCAATGACATTTTTCTCTTTGTGCTTGGAATATTTTCTGGTCTGTGCCTTTCACTGAGGCTTATCTAAATCGACTTTAATGGATATCTCAATAACTACATACATACATATATGTGTGTGTATATATATATATATATATATATATAATCTCTAAAAACACTGAAATTTCTTTGGAAAGAGGGAGAATTTGTTAATAATGAAGCTTCTCAAATTATCTGGGAAAGTCTTTTGGGATTGTAGATTACAAAAATTATTTGTTGAATAATTTAACTTTCACCAATTTAAGGTCCATACATTTCTTCTTTCAGTTTAAATTCCATAGTACATCTTTTTAATTGCCACTTGGCAACCATTGTCAAATCTTTACCTCTTACTTTTCTCTAACCCTCAACTCAAATTTATCAGTGAGCTGTTGCCACAAGAATACTCATAACAAGCCATCCCAAAAGAAATTAAAAGAGCAATAATTTATTCTTATTATTGCATTTGTGAATCAGTTAGAATTGGGTGGATATAGGCTGAGTGGATCTCGATCTGGCTCTAAGTTATAGATTCTGCCCAGTTCCGCTCTATGCATCCCTAGTCCTCTTGAACCAGCAGTTAACCAAGTTGTGCTCTTCCCATGGGGAAAGGCGGGAGAGCAAAAGAGCAACAGTAATCATGAAAACACAATTTAAGTCTCTGATAATGTCAGCTTTTATCCAATTGGACAAAGTAAGTCACATGACCAAGCCCAAAGTCTCAAAGGGTGAATAAATACATTCTGCTTACAATGATAGTAAAAATGAGTGTAGATTTATAGTTCTGTGATATGAGTGTGAAAAGAAGATAGCAATAATCCAGTCCGCTGTCCTTGTTAAACCCAATTATCCCTCTACACCAGTGTTGCACTGGGAAACTAAACTCCCAAACTTGCATACTGGTCTCACTTTACATTCATGACCACTGATCTCAGATAGGCATTCAATACCACCCAACAATCTCACATGATAGTCCAGAAAGTTCATTCTCCCACTCTCTTTTTATTTATTTATTTATTCTTGACTGCATTGGGTCTTCATTGCTGCGTGTGGGCTTTCTCTAGTTGCAGCAAGTAGAAGCAGGGGCTACTCTTCGTTGCGGTGCACGGTCTTCTCATTGCGGTGGCTACTCTTGTTGCAGAGCATGGGCTCTAAGCACGTGGACCTCAGTAGTTGTGGCAGGAGGGCTCAGTAGTTGTGGCTCGCAGGCTTAGTTGCTCCGTGGCATGTGGGATCTTCCTAGACCAGGGCTCAAACCCGTGTCCCCAGCATTGGCAGGTGGATTCTTAACCACTGCGCCACCAGAGAAGTCCGTCCCACTCTCTTTAAATCAATTGTTTCACCCACTTCCCTCTCTCTTCAAATGTGGTTACATTTTATCTGTCTACACTAGAATATGATCTAATGAGAGCAGAAATCTTTGAATGTTTTGATCACTGATGCATCTGGAGATCTCTGAACAGTATCTAAATAGTATGCAAAAAAAAAACCCCACACACTCTACATATTTTAAATTAATATAGATTATCCTCATTTTGAGTAAATAGTTTAGTATATCATGTCCTTCCTTATAAGTTACATTAAAATTATATTAAAATAAGAACCTTTCTTTTAACTAATACAAACACAGAAATAGTCATGCTTAGGGAAAACAACATACAAAAGATCTGAATTTTTTAATGAAGCATTTATCACTTTCCTTCTGATTTATGCCCTAGCTTCAAAACCTTGGAACTATTATTGTTGTTGTTGTTGTTATTATTACTTACTGAGTATCACGACAACCAATCTGATGACGGTACATTAAGAGATAATTTAACTCTATGTTTATTGGCTGCCTACTCTCTGCCCTATGCAAGTCTGAGCACTGTGGATATAACAGTGAATAAATGTGGCTCTTTCCTTAAAATAATTCTTGTCTAAGGCAGGAAGACAAATATGAACATTAAGTCACACTTCGGTATGATAAGTCTGATGATAGGGGCTTAAGATAGCACTGAGGAAGAAATTAAATTTCTGTGAGACAGTCACTGGGATCCTAACATTAGACTGTGACTTTGAACTGGCTCATGTATGGTGTGTTTAAAGTTACAAGGTATATAAAAGTCTAACTGCATTACAATCACAGAATATATCACAGCTAGAAGGAAGAATAATCCAGCTTCTTCATTTTAATTATCATAAAACTGAAGGCCAGAGAAGGGATGGGATTTAGCCAATGTCATGCAGAGATTTTGAAGTTGTTTGGACTAAAACTCACAACTCCTAGTTAATCTTCTTTCTATTATATAACAGCACTTCCCTGCAAATGAAGAAAGGATGCCGCTGGTTTTTATTACTTGTAGCAGACTCTAGGTTCTGTGCAAAATTTTGGCATATACTTGTTTTCTTACAAAGCCTGTATTTTGTTTGTGTCACACCTCTCTTATGAAACTCAGGGAAATACTGATTAGTTCAAGCAAATAGGACAATCTTCTTTTTTTTCTGTGATGTGGCAGAAAGTCTGCTAGAAGAGACTTTGGGGAAATGTTTTCTCACCAATTAAAGAGAAACAATGAAAGACAATTTTCTTTTACCGAGAGAAGTTGTGTTGGCCTGTGATACCCTGAATTTAATAAAAACCTTATGATCAACAGGAGGACCAAGTGACATACTGAAGATGGGAGAGGAGAAAGATGAAAAAGTCCTGGGTCCTTGATGACACTAATGGGCCATTGACTTAAGCAACACTGGAGCTGTCTTTTCTAGGGACTTTATAAGTGACATGATTATTCTACCTTGTGGTTTAAACCAAATGAATCAAAATTCAGTGTTGCTTCAACTAGCTCAACTTGTTTCTAAGATACTCATCACTCTAAATCATGGGTAATAATTCAAAAATGCATTAAAACAGAAACACTTTTTAAAATTGTCAAATATTTGTTTTAATTGCTCTATTGAATTAAATCATTTTTATTAATTTTGAGATAATTTCACATTTATATGAATTTGTAGGAAACAATGCAGCTATATTACTTGTACTCTTTACCCATTTTTCCCTGTTTTGCAGAACTATAGAATGCTATCACAGCCAGGCTATCGATTTTGATACGAAACATTTTTTATCACCCTATGTTCCCCCCCTTTATAACAACACCTACAACTATCCTTTCACTTCTAGCCATTGGTAATCTAGTCTCCATTTCTATCATCCAGAAATTGATTATACAGCATGTAACGTTTTGGGATTGGCAGTTTTCATTTGGCTTGATTTGTTGGAGATTGATGCAAGTAGCGTGTATCAGTAGTTTGTTCCTTGTTTTGCTGAATAGTATTCCATGACAAGGGTATTCTCCCACTTGTTTAGCCACTCACCTATTGAGGGACATCTAAGTTGTTTCTATTTAGTACTGTCACGAATAAAACTACTGTGAACCTTCTTATACATGTTTTGTGTAGACATATGTTTTTATTTCCTTGGGTAAATGTCTAAGAGTTTGATTTCTGGGTTATATGGTAGTTGCATGTTTATTAAAAAAAAAAAACAAACACAAAAAATGTCAAACTGTTTTCCAACAAGGCTCTACTGTTTTACATTTCTACTAGCAATGTATGAATAATGAATATTCTCACCAGCATTTGGTGTTGTCATTATTTTATATTTTAGCCCTTCTGACAGGATTGTAGTGATATCTCCTTATAGTTTTAATTTGCATTTTCATAATGGCTAAGTGGTGAATTATGTTGAACAACTTTTCTTGTGTTCATTTGTCATCTATGTATCTTCTTTGATGAAATGTCTGTTCAAATCTTTTCTTATCCATTTTGATTGAACTGTTTGTTTTTTACTGTTGAGTTATGAGAGTTCTTTATATATTCTAGATACTAGTTTCTTTGTTGGAAAGGCAGTTTCGAATATTGTAAGTAGCTTGCCTTTTCATAATCCTCACGTGGGCCTTCTCAGAACAAATGTTTTTAGTTTGATAGGTTATAATTTGTCAATTTTTTCATATATTGATTGTGCTTTTGGTGTCAATTCTAAGAACTTTTGGCCTTACCACAGATCCAAAAAATCTGCTCTAACTTTTTTCTAAAATATTTATTATTCATAATTTACTTTTAAGTCCATAATTCATGTTTTAGCCAATTATTGTATAGGTATTAGTTTTAGGTAGTCCTGGTCTCCGTTTTCCCCAAAGATACCCAAGTGTTCCAGCAGCATTTGATGGAAAAACATCCTTTAATTGAATTACTTTTGCACCTTTGTCAAAATCATATTTTTATGGGTGTAATTCCAACAGAAAGACATAATCCCTAAAACAGCTAAAACAATTTAAAAAAATAAAAGAATCATTCTACAATTTGAAGACTTATTTGATAACTACAGTAATCAAGACAGTTGCAGTACTTGCAGAGAGATAAACACATACGTTAATAGAACAGAACAGAGAACACACAAAAAACATTCTTAAAGGTATTTTTTTTCTTTGTCTTGACCTAGATTCATTTGGGTTTATCCTATTTGTGGTTGCTTAGGGATTTTTTTTTTTTTTTTTGCGGTATGCGGGCCTCTCACTGTTGTGGCCTCCCCTGCTGCGGAGCACAGGCTCCGGTTGCACAGGCTCAGTGGCCATGGCTCACGCTCACGGGCCTAGCCGCTCTGCGTCATGTGGGATCCTCCCAGACCAGGGCACGAACCCGTGTCCCCTGCATCGGCAGGCGGACTCTCAACCACTGCACCACCAGGGAAGCCCCGGTTGCTTAGTTTTTTAATCTGTGAGTTTATGCCTTTCACCAAATATGGGATTTGATTCAGCTTGGTATTGTCAGGGAGACTTTTGTCCAGTCCCAGGGAGGACTGAATGTACCTGGGTGGTCTTTTAATGCTAGTTTTGGGATCAATAAACACTGGATCTGGATCATCTTTTTCTTTAATATTGGGGGTTGTAAGTTGCCATGTTGCTATGTTGCTTCTCTATTCTGGAGTATTCAGCAAATTTGCATTACTCTTTTTACCTCTCACAATTGCCTTTTGTTGACTTCTTTCTTTATTTCTCTGGTTTATAGTTATATTTTGTGAGAAGGAATAGGGAGAGATACATTTATATCATCTTATCTAGACTGGAAGTTTCTGTGTTTAGTTTCAACTCCGAATTTTAGTATCAGCCATACCAGAGCATGGAGTGTAGCTTCTGGCTGGTTTAAATTTTTTTATCCAACATTCTGGTTTCAAATGGTTTACTCTGAGAATAGAATATCAGTGTCCTCTGCAGCAAGTTGTTTGATTAATGAGTAATAATTTTAGTTGCAATTAGCGTACTATACTGTTTAATTAGCTAAGTCTAATGGTTCTCCTATCAACTTGTGAGCTAATTGTTAAGTTAAAGGTTAAAGGAAGAAAGATAGAAAGGCTATTATTCAAAAGTGAAAGAGGAAAAGGTGGATGTTGGTCCCCTAGGAATTAATCCACACAGGCCTGTGGTTAGGATAAATGACAATGCACATAAACTGCATAGTAGGCATTTAATACACTGTAAGTGTTATTTTTTTTCATTATTGTCACAACCATGTTTAGAATCAAACCAATTCAATTTGAGTAGCAAGGCATTTAGCAATAGAGTCCTAGGAGCATCAAAAGCCCTTTACAAGTCCCAAATCTCCTCATGGGCTGCTGTATTACTACTAATTACTAATGTTAGCATACTCAGAAAGCCCCAAGATGCAGTTACTGGGATTTGTATGAAGAAATCTCCAGTGTCTGAAAAATGAGCTTATCACTGCCCATAATAGGCTAAGTGATTGAGCTCTCAGATTCCCTGCAGGCCTAAAGTTCTTGCTTCCACATTTTTCCCCTAGTTGGATTTAAAAAGGAGAACAGCAGTTTTGAAAGATGGAAAAGATTAAAGATGGAGTCGAGAAATCTATAAATTTTCTTTGAGAAGCTGTTGGCCAGAAAGACCCTATATGTGGAAAGTCAAGGGCTCACTCCTCTGTAGTGTAAACATCCCCTCAACACATGCACACAGGCACAGGGACATCACAGGCAAAGCATTATGATTGAAATGACATAATCTGGAACAATCATTGGAAATCTTGCCACAGAATGACAATTATTTTGTTTTTAGTTTCACTTATGCCATATATTACAGGATTCACATTCTCAGAAAATAAATATAATACTGACCCATGTTTCACAGTTTGTGTATATAGCTAATCTCATAGATTTAATGTTGATGCCGGGCACAGGGGATGGCATTATTTTGTCCTAATAGTTAAATAAATGTTTTACCCTCTGAGGACACAAATAGGTATGTAATAAGTTATATGTTCTAAATTAACTTATATTGTTTATTACATGAAAATACATGTGAGAAGAATTAAATAAGTAGTGGCAAAGTATAATACAAATAGGAAGGATTTTTGTAGACAGATGGACTAGAAGCTGAGATCTGGATAAACTGTTTATTACTTGCACTCATTTGATCAAATTATTTGACTTTTCTGAACCTGTCTTCTCTCTATAATAAATGCAGTGATGCCCGGTTCTGAAGGCCGTGAGGCTGAAATAAAAGAATGTGAATAGAGCTCCTAAGATAGGGCTTGGTACGTAAATAAGGATTTTCTTCCCCCTCTCATTAATTAATAATATTTCATTTCAAAGACTGTACATATATATGTATATATGTACATATATACACACATATACATATATGTATATACACACAGACACACAAGTAGATAATTTTATATATGTGTTATACTTTAGAGATTAGACAGTTTGAGATTAGGGGATGGTTACTTAATAAATTTCCAAATATCTTGAATTCCAAAAGTTTGGAAAGGGTAATAGAAAGTATATTACCTTGAAACATATAAAATTGCTGGTTTGGAGTTATTAAGGTTGCCTACCAGATCTATTAGGTCTATTAGGTCTCATAGTCTATACTGCTTGTGTTTGGCAAAGTCTATAAAGTGAATTAAGAACAAGCACTAGGTCTTGAAGGATGGACAAGATCTAAATAGACAGGATTGGAGAAGCTCATGTAGGGAACACATTCGTGCTGTAGAGACAAGTTGAACAAGCCAATTCTGGCAAAACTGTTTTTCCCAGTGATAGAGGCAAAAATTTGCCCTTCCTGTTCAGCTAATGTATTCAAATTCTAAAGAAGAAAGTGACTTCATACTTACCAGGAACTGCTTTAATTACTTTTATTCATTCTAATCCAATTGTAATCAGCTCTCTGAGTACTTGATAGGATAGTGTGAAGTCACTGAGCTCTTGTTCTTCATGAATAATCTTTCTATTCCCAGGGAAGTAATTTTATATAGTGAGAACCATTACAGTCCTTCATCTCATTTCCAATCAAATTGTCCATTACAATTTCTAGGGTATAAGGTGTGCTCAAGCATCAAAGGAGGGATATTCACTGACCCTCTTATGTCGCCAGTACAATCACATACAGAGAATTATTTGGTGCATCACATGAATTCCCCAACGTATTAAGTGCAGATGATGAAAAACCTTAGAGACCAGTGCTGACACTTGTAGCTAATGAGGAAATTTGCCAGAAAAGGGAAGAATCCCATGCTGAGAATCAAACGTGTTACAGTGGATATGACAAAAGATTTGGCCTCAGGAACTCCAGTGTCCGAAATGTTTCTGTCATTTGCAGGTTTCAGACCTTGGACAATTTACTTTAACGCATCTATGCTTTAATCTCTTTGTCTATAGAACAGATCTGCTCTACATGATGAATGTGTTCATTGTGAGCCACAAATTTGATAACATGCACAAAATGCTTTATAAATGGTAAAGTGAGGTCCAAAAGCTTGTTTTGTTATAAGAAGTCACTATGTATCAGACATTTTCAGATATATTAGATATAGGTATACTGAAGAATCAAAAGAAATTTTAAGAAATTAAAAGAAAGACAATAAATAACTTCATGTAATACAAAAGTTGAACGAAAAAGAAAATATAATCAGAGTTCTCTATGTGGCTCAGCTGTGAAAAATAGTTACATGGTTACAGTAATGGGAATATGAAATAATGATTTGACAAAAAATTGTAAAATTGTTATATTGAAAAAATAGAGGAAGAAAGTTTAAGAGGGTTGGAATAGACATTAAGAAGGTTGTACAAGAGAACTAAATTCTCATTCAGCATTCTTGGAAGTCAGTGTATAGTGTCAAATACTTAATGATGGTATAAATATTATTTAGAAATATGGAAGTAAATAGCAAGAAAAAAGAACTAAATTACTTGAAAGTGGCTGTTCCTGGGTTTTGGAAACTGGGGTTGAAGAGGATGGATAATATATTTAGGATTCTTAATCATATTGCAGAATCATATGGTAAACTTTTTTCTTAAGTCTTTAATTCATTTTAAGTTTACTTTTGTGTATGGTGTAATATAGGGGTCCAGTTTTATTCTTTTGCATGTGGCTATCCATTTTTCCCAGCACCATTTACTTATTTATTTATTTTTATTTTTATTTTTTGGCCACACTGCTTGGCATGCAGGATCTTAGTTCCCTGACCAGGGATCGAACCCACACCCCCTGCAGTGGAAGCACAGAGTCTTAACAACTGGACTGCCAGGGAACTCCCATTTTTCTTAATTTTTTGAGGGACCTCCATACTGTTTTCCATAGTGGCTGCACCTTTTTTCATTCACACTGAGTGATCAAGTGTTCCAATTTCTTCATATCCTCACCGACACCTGACATATTTTAATATACCCATTGACCATATGTATGTCTTCTTGGAAAAATTTCTATTCAAGTCCTAGCCCTTTTTTTTTTTTTTTGCGGTACACGGGCCTCTCACTGTTGTGGCCTCTCCTGTTGTGGAGCGCAGGCTCAGCGGCCATGGCTCACGGGTCCAGCCGCTCTGCAGCATGTGGGATCCTCCCGGACCGGGGCACGAACCCATGCCCCCTGCATCGGCAGGCGGACTCTCAACCACTGCGCCACCAGGGAAGCCCCCTAGCCCATTTTTTAATTGGGTAGTTACCTTTTTGTTATCGAGTTGTAGGAATTTATTATATATTTTGGATATTAACCCATTATCCAATATATGGTTTATAATTATTTTCTCCATTCTGTAGGTTGGCTTTCACTCTATTGTTTGTTTCCTTTGAAGTGCAGAAGCTTTTTAGATTGATGCAGTCCCACCTTGTCTATTTGTGCTCTGGATACATGTGCTTATGATATTATATCTGTGAAATCCTTGCCAAGATTAATGTCACAAAATTTTTCTTCTGTTTTCTTCTAGGAGTTTTACAACTTCAGGGTATAGGATTGGATGGAAATATTAGAGGACAGACCAAGTGGGACTATGCATGTGGAGTAAGAAATGGAGAAACATATGACAAAAGGCAAGAAGATCAGATGAGAAACTCACAATAGCCAAGGTAAGAGAATGGTGGATGCCTAGAGTAAAGCAGAAGCCATGAATTTAAAAGGACAAGGAGTGAATAGAAAGAGTGGAGAGGATTTGGGGATGTATTGAAGATGATAAATAAAGCCTAGAATGAATTCTAGATTTATAATCTGAGCAGCTAGATATATATTAGAGTCACAAGCCGGGACACAAGGGAGAGAGGTGCTTTCACAGATTCAGTGTTCTTACGCTTTTGAGGATTTCATGTGCATCTTTAAGAGATGCTTGTACCTCGTGAATACTTAAGAAATCATTACCTAGTCATTGGAGACTTCTTTGAGAGAAGGATACAACTGTCTTTGGGCAATCATAACATATATGTCTCCTTTTCCCAGGTAACAGATAATTTTCCCTTTTACCCAACCCGTGTAAATATTCAGGAAAAATCCAATATCATGGGTTTCCTCTTTAGATTCTGGACTAGGGAATGAAGCAACTTGCTCTGAATATATCTACATTTGTGTGTGTGTGTGAGAGAGAGACATGCAAATTGCTTTGCAGACATAATCTCACAGATAGTCACATCAGCTCCATGAAATGGGCCATAGAACAATTTATCCCTATTTTCAAAAGGTAAAGAAAGGTTATGTAACTCACTGGATTGGTCAAAACAGATGTTCAGCTCCAAAGTCAGCTTTTGCTTGTAAGAGCAAACATCAAATGGCTGCATGACAGGCTGTAACTTGAAGTTTATTGATACATGATACAGCTTGAGTTCTTAGAGTCTTAGTTTACCTGTGAACAATGAGCTTAGAAGAGAAAAGGGGAACAGAAGTGGTATTTCTTCAAGGTAGGCAGTTTATTCCTATTTCTTTGTAAGATTATCTTCTGACCTGTGCTTTTCTGTAAACAAGAATCTCAAGGTGACGTTCAGTATCAAAGAAATATCCACAATATGTTTGGCAGAAATGTTTCCTCTATAAAAGGGCTTTTACATTATACATTATCCAATGTTCTATCTGTCCTCATATAATCTTACATTTTATCATTTTTTGTCTAGGCCATCTCATCTAGTCTCTGCCGATGAATATATATGTCAAACCTAGCTCTCTTCCCTGAATTCCAGACCCACATATGGAACTGCTTATACAATTCTTAGATGACTGATAAATCTCTCAAAATTAGTAGACTCACATTGAGCTACTTATATTCTTTCTATTGCAATTCTGCTCCTCCTATAGTCTTCTACAAGTAGCTAATTGAAACTCTGTTCTTCCTGCGGCTCAGGTCGAAATCTTGGAGTCATCCTTAATGCCTTGCCCTTACTCAGGCCCCAGATTGGGTCTTTGACTGAATTCTGCCAGCTACATTTTACAGTCTATTTGTATTTCATCTATTCTCATCATCTCCACTGCCTCATCGGTCCAAACAACTGAAACTCTTGCCTGAAAAATTGTAACAGCCTTCTAACTTGTGATCCTGATTCTATTTTGCCTCCATAATCGATTGCCAACATAGTAGCCAAAGTCATTCTGTTAAAATGTGACAGTATCTTACACCTTCGCATAAACCCTTCAGTGCCTTTGCTTCTCACTTAAAAGTTGAAGTCATTACTATGTGCAAAAGACCCTATTTGATGTGGCCCTACCGCTGCCCATGGGAATTTTCTTTCCTACATTCCCTCTAGTCCATTCCTTTCTGTCCACACTTGACTACTTCATATGTGAGGCAAACCCCTGCCTCAGGGCCTTTCCATTTATGGTTCAGTCTGCCTGGAGTGATATCTTACAGACATTTACATGACTTCATCTCTCCCATCCTTCAGGTCCTCAATTTTGTTTGAGGCCTTCCCAAACTACCTGCTTTAAAATTGGAACCGTTATTCCTGTACACTTCATCTGCCTTCCCTGCCTTGTTTTTCCCCTTAGCTCTTATTACTACTTATAATACTTAATATATATTTTATTTATTTTTCTTATTTATTTTCTTGCACACTAGAATTTAAGCACCATGGGGACAAGGATGTTGTCTGTTTTGTCAATGGTCTGGCACATGGTTATCTGTCAATAACGAATGAATAAAAGGCTATGCATTTTATACTTAATAGAATGACCTAGAATTTTGTAGAATGTATTCATGGAATTTAAAAAACCTTTTCACGGAAGAATGATTGTTCTCAAGCCATGGACCTATGAGAAGATTTGTGTGTATTTCATGTATTAGGCTTGAGCATATATAATTGCCAATATTCAATATTGATTCTTTTTTTGAATTTTATTTTTTAATACAGCAGGTTCTTATTAGTTATCTATTTTATACATATTAGTGTATATATATATATGTCAATCCCAATCTCCCAATTCATCCCACCACCACCCCGCCCCCGCTTTCCCCCCTTGGTGTCCGTATGTTTGTTCTCTACATCTGTGTCTCTATTTCTGCCTTGCAAACTGGTTCATCTATACCATTTTTCTAGAATCCATATATATGCATTAATATACGATATTTGTTTTTCTCTTTCTGACTTACTTCACTCTGTATGACAGTGTCTAGGTCCATCCACGTCTCTACATATGACCCAATTTCTTTCCTTTTTATGGCTGAGTAATATTCCATTGTATATATGTACCACATCTTCTTTATCCATTTGTCTGTTGATGGGCATTTAGGTTGCTTCCATGACCTGGCTTTTGTAAATAGTGCTGCAGTGAACATTGGGGTGCATTTGTCTTTTTGAATTATGGTTTTCTCAGGGTATTTGCCCAGTAGTGAGATTGCTGGGTTATATGGTAGTTCTATTTTTAGTTTTAAATATTGATTCTTACCAATTTTAAAAATAAAATTGGTCACTTTTTACTGCGTGCTGATTGATTTTCTCCTTTGGCTTCTTGACAGTTTATAAATATAATTCCCCAATTCTGAAGTCTAAAAAGGTAAATGTATTCTAGTTACCTTAATTAAAGAATAAAAGGCTGTCAGTTACTCAGAGCTTAACTGCCTTGTGATCAGCTGCACCTCTGCAGTCGTATACAGGTTAAATGCGGACACTCATATCTTGGTAGAGAAAAGCTCTGGACTCCACTCTGTTGTTGCAGTATCATGAAATGATGATCATGAGATCACCATTATTTCCCTTAACTTAAAAAAAGTGAATATCATCTATTGAGGATTTTGAAATATTGGGTTAAGTTCTTGTTTTTCCCTATCATTGTAATTAATTTTTAATTAGGTTCCTCCTGAGGGTGGACAACTATTTTACCATGAACAAAACTCTGGAGCTCGTCTCCTTCCACAGAAAAAATTTTAAAAATAAAAGAAAGAATGAGTTATATAACTTTTCTTCTTGCATAAACAATAATTAGTAGTGAGTTTGACACTTTGAAATAAATTTTCTAATAAGTTAATGAGTACACACAAGTTATTTCTATTATTTATTTTCCCCCTACTTTAAAAATTGGCTGGGTTGATCTTATTTAATCTACTTCTATGCCTTGAGCATATCTGAGAGTCCTTCCATTCAAAGCAGCCAATGAGGTATGGGCAAGAAGGAAAAGATAGCCTTAGAATCTAGGTAGGTAGGTTCAGGTCAAATGCTCTGATAAGAATGGGATGCTGAAACAGTAACTCATGATGTAGTCAAAATTGTTCTAGTCCTTTTTCATAATGACACTCCTGCAGGGTAAGGATTTCCTGTTTCCATTTTACAGATAAATAACCTAAGAAAATATCTATATTTTCTTACATACACACATAAATAGGTACATACACACATGCATAGATACATATGCATACAATACCCATGTATGCATATATATAAAGTCTTCCTTTATGGGAAATATGATTTAGGTTAGCTTTAAGGTCTTTAGGATAGTAAGCAATAGGGCTGAAATATCAACACAGTTTCATGTGGTAATAAACACTGTGCTTCATCTTTTAAATCATGCTTAATACTTTAGGTATATTAAAGGATGTGAATGACCCAGTAATTTTTATTTAGGATTTGTCCTTCCTCTATCCAAAGGATTTAAGTAAGTAGATTTTAAACCGTGACCACATCACCTAAAACATACATTATTTTTCTTCCTAACAGAAATAAAATAACTCTAAAAAGCTCTTCTGATCTCTATGTTAAGCCATAATATTTTCAAGACAACGCAGTAAGTCCTGGAAAACTTTTGACTTCATAGAGAAATTTGTCTCCTTAATATTTTATCCCTGAGGTGATATATTTTCCACCCTTGTAGTTCTTTCAACTGTCATCTCTGTAGTTTACAAAACACTGGACTTTTTTTCCCCCCATTAATTTTATGGTGGAATTGTCTATCTTTACTTTGTTCTTCCTCCTCAAAGGAAGCAGCAAACTCAATCTGAAAAAAGTCACGTTGTTTTAAGTTTTAGTTACCTGGATCCAAAGTTTTCAAGCTTTTTGAACAATGCACTCTATTAACATGTTTTGATGCATAGACTGGTAAGGGAGGGGGAGGAAGGGAAAGAAAAAGAAAAAGGAGGGAAAGGAGGGGAGGGAAGAAAGAAAAAAAGAAAGGAAACTGCTTATGCTTTCTATAAATTAAAGCAACTACATTAATGTGTTCCTTTCGATGTGGGCTTCCATGAGCACAGTTTTCAAATAAAATATTATAGCTATACACATTAAGTTCCCCTTAATGTCTAATATAATATTAAATCATAACGTGCCAAGTATATACTTTTGTATTAAAGTTATTTCATGTATTGGCTATATATCAGCTATTACCAAAAAATAGAATCTCCACTAAAACATGTATGTATAACTTTTAAAATTTTATTTTATTTTTAAACTTAAAGTTGACAACTGAGATGTGTGGCCATGGATGCTCATCAAAGCAGTGCTGAGGAATGAAAATCTTCAACTTCCTATGGATTTCTAGCAATTACAAAAACTAACTTACATGTTAATACCATTAAATTTCAAGCCAATGCAAGTAGACCGACTCTTAAAATGCTGATTATACAGTAATTCTAAAAAAGGACTTCAGATAAACCATGGTTTGTAGAGGGTAAATTTTGCATTGTAAATCTTATCACTTGCATGGAAGAATTTAATATTAGAATTGAAAATCTGAAATTAAGTTTGAATTTTCACACTATCAATTTGAAGAATAACTGTTCTTGAAAAATAAATTTTCTTCGTATCAGTTTTATCAAGACATAAAACCATATACCAGTTATGGTTATGGTAAGTATTAAAATTTGCCAGCATTCAAAATCAAGAAGATTGCACATCCAATCAGAAGCATATTATGATACATGGTAATATGTAAGTGACCGTGCAGCAGATATGAACTAAACATTTATTTGGAATTTACTTCCTTTATATTTAAAAAAATTGAGATAATTGAGCTCAAAGATATGTCAACAGTACCAAAATAATCATCAGCTTTCTTCTGAGGGCAACATAACTGACTCGAAATTGAAAATGATGATAAATAATCAAAGTACATTATAAAATTAAAGGTCTATAAACAGGCACCAATGTTTTTATTACAGTTATTATGATCATAACTTCTGTTTCATGATTCTTCCAGCAAATGTGATAATGCAGGACCCAGGTTCTTAAATAATCTCCCCTTAACGTATTTCTGGAATGATTTAGGTGTCATATGATGACTGCACTTTTATATCTCTTCTCACTTCAGCTTCTTTCTGTAGAGTAGTCGCTAAGCTCATACAGAGGACATCTCAAGGGCCCACAACCAAAGGAAGCCCTAATAATGAAGTGTCTGAACCACCTCTCTCTTTCTTTATCATGTGTTCCTTCTCAGAGATATTAAAGAAGTGGTGTTTTTTTCCCCAGTGTATTGAATAAAGTTTTAAAGAAAATGGATGTTTTCATTTCTTACTTGCTGTTTTCCTTACCAAGCCTTCTCTTGTCCTCTAAATAAGTCATACATGATCCCATAGAGGATTGTACAAGAAGCCACTCTCAGTGAGGAATCCGCTCAGTGTTCTAAATCAGCAGTCCCCAGCCTTTTTGGCACCAGGGACTGGTTTCGTGGAAGACATTTTTTCCACGGATGGGGTGGCGGGTCGGGGGGGATAGTTTCGGGATGATTCAAGCGCATTACATTTATTGTGCACTTTATTTCTATTATTCTTACATTGTAATATATAATGAAATAATTCTACCACTCACCATAATGCTGACAGGAGGCGGAGCTCAGGCGGTAATGCGAGCGATGTTTGGAGAGCTGCTGTAAATACAGATGAAGCTTCACTCGCTCACCTGCCGCTCACCTCCTGCTGTGTGGCGCAGAGGTTGGGGACCCCTGTTCTAAATGATCCCTCTGAACAAGCAACTAAGGCTCTTTAGTAGTCAGTGCTTGCCTGGGAAGATTCTTGTTTCCTTTAGGTTGAGTTCCTTTTCAGAAGCTTCCTCACACATAAAGATTTCTGATGGACATAGTCTACCAGTTTTCCTAAGATAGCTGACCTCCAGCATTGGAAACATCTTAGGCTTAATCTTTCCTAACCACATATAGTGCTAATAACAAAATCAGGAAAACAATCTAGGGATATAGTATAGAATATATTTTATCATATTGACCAGTTGCAAGTTGAGGATATGTAGTTTTCCTTTCATTGCAGTCTCTCCTTCGCATTGTGAAATTTTTATAAACCATGTTAAACCATGCTAAAAGTAATAAACTTATGCCTGGAGCCCACCAGCAGGATATAACTCCAACTAAAACAGGCCAAAGCATTACCTGAATGATTGTGAAATGGCAAGAAGATTTTATGGGCAAGCACCAGAGTTAAAGTCAGAAGGTCAGAATATGAAATCTGACTAAATCTGGGCTCTGACTCTACATCATTCTATGCCTCTTAGAGTATGCCAACCTTTCAAGCCTCTGTTTACTCACCGACAAATAGAAAGAGTGTCAAATGCTTAATCAATCCGCAGATTCCATCTGGATGGAAAACAGAGTGACCAGTTTTCTTTTGACTTGTGGTAGAATTTTTATAACACTAACATAAGACAAATGTATTGGTCTTACTATACCAATATGTTAACTAATATTAAAATACCAGTTATTAAATAATGCTTAGTATAGCTTGTTTTTAAAATAACAAAATATATACGATAATATTTTTAATCTGTATTATAAGATATATACTGCTGTGAATAAACAGCTTTGGAATTACATTTCTATGCCTCAAACTCTGGTCTCAGAAAACAGAGCCACTATAGTAAAGGCTACTAGGAGAATAGATAGGATTAAGAAGGTATCACCAATGTTATATATAACTAGAAACTCCTGTCACATGTTCTGAACTCTTACTGTCCTAAACTATTGGCAGATATACTAATCTCCAGGGTCGACATTGCTGCACTTTTAGATATCACCAATAAAGACCTAATTTTCCTTATTTGTAATACTCAGTAAATGGATTATACTGGTGATTCCCAAAGTGTGTTAAGAGGAACACTAGTCCTATAAGATGTATCAGCCAAAATGGTTTAAAAATTTAAATAAACTGTTCTCATCTTGACATTCACATTCATATCCTAAAATAATCTAAGAAGTCATGAAGTCAAGAAGCCAATTTATGTTTGATTTACCCAGTTTTTCTCCACAATTTTAGACCATGTAATTCTCTTCTAGAAGTCACATGGACTAACACAGTGTAGTTGACGCTGCAGGTGTCCCAAGCATATCCTATCACCTTTGCAATCTCAGTATAAGCTTCTCCAGGGATGAGCACTTGCATCACTTTTTCTGAGGATGTTTTCTCCTCCCCCTACTAGCTCCCCCAAGAGAGGGCTTTACCTGCCTACCTTGCAAGAAGGAAGTACTGGGAATTAATACCCTCAACCCTCAAACAGTGTCTGACAAGAGCTGGTGCACAAATACTCCAGGTCCCTCACATTTATTGTCGTGTGTAAAACTTCCAAAGTTTCCCATGGGAGGTTAACCTCCATTCACCCCAATAGTAGCTGGCTTGAAGTAATCTTTATTGGCTGCCTTTTCTCCTAGTCTCACTTCTCCACTGCTGGTATTTCTTTCACATGTTACACTAGCTATTTGCCCTTGAATCCTTGCCTTAGGGTATATCTCCGGGGATCTCAAACTGAGACACACATTTTGAAAACTAGGTGCTTCCTGCTGTACTTTTCAATGACCCAAATATCTGAACGATTACTTCTTAAATCTGACAGCCTCTGAACACAACCTCCAGGTTTCTGTGTCCCAGGCTCTTTCCATTGTGTCACTCTCTTCTTCCTATATTTTAAAAAGTTAAATTTTGCTGACATTCCATCCTAGATGTTAGGTTCCTGGGTCCTTTTAAAGTCTTTTAAAGCAAAAATTGCACTGGATAATTTAACAGGTGGGGAAGATGTTATTCAAGACTATTGCAGTAGGGGAGAAAGAATGAATGCAAGTCTGCTGAAACAGAAGTTGGGATTGTTCTTAAGTGCTGGAGTGAGCTAGTGGAAAGTACTGGATGATGTTAGGGGAAGATTAGTCAACAGGATGTGACGAGTGCACTGAGTTATTCCTGAGTTTGCAATTTTTTTTTTTTTTGCTATGATTAGGCATGTATATTTGCTAATTGGTGCCCATCCAAGTTAGATTCCTACCTTCCACAGAGATTGGGAGATAGAAGCACTATTTCTTTCAATGTTTACATTACAAAAAAATGTTTCTGAAGCCCTTGTCAAGACATTTCCTTGATTGTAAAACTGATAAGAGGCTGGGAGAAGATTTATATACATTTCAAAAGTGTAGAGAAAGGATATACAATTGCAAGTTTTCTAAAGTAAATGCTCTAAGAAGAAAAAGGTCAGGGTCTATCATCAGGATAGAAGCTGTCTAAAGTTCAGTCAAACTGAGGGGAATACTGTGGTCATTTTGGTCAGTTCCTATTAATAAACATCCAAGTCCCCTCTTTCCTGGTCCCTTTTATGCAGTGGTGGATGGTAAGTATAAGAATTGTCCAGATTTGTTCCTCATTAGTTGTGTGATCCTGGAATCCTTAATGTCTAAGCCTCATTATAAATAAGCTGGCAGTAATTACACCTTCTTCAGTGTCTTTGTAAATATCAAAATAGGTAAGGCATCTAAATTCTTGACCTAATGTATTAGTCTGCTAAGGCTGCCATAACAAAATACCAGACTAGATGGCTTAAACAATAGAAATTTATTTTCTCATAGTTCTTGGGGCTGGAAGTCCAAGATCCAAGTGCTGTCAGGGTTGGGTTCTGATGAGACCTCTCTTCCTATCCTGCAGATGGCTGTCTTCTCACTGTGTCCTCATGTGGACTTTCTCTGTACATAGGCATCTCTGGTGTCTCTTCCTCTTCTTTTAAGGACATGGGTCCTATTGAATTAAGGTCCCAAGCCTTATGATATCTTTTACCTAACTACTTCCTAAAGGCTCTATCTCCAAGTACACGCACACTGACGGTTAGAGCTTCACCTTGTGAATTTTGAGGGCACAAAATTCAATCTATAACATGTAGTTTCCGGATCATAATGAGAAACCAATAGCTAGTAATTATAATTATTGATAAGCACACACAACTGGAAGCTCTGAATAAAAGATGCCTTTTGGAGTTTGTCCAGAAAGTTGGAAAAGCACAGAGCACGAGCTCTTTGGAGGTAGGCAGTTCTATTCCTAAAGTAGAGATATAACTAATTCACTTATCAGCCATGATTAAGAAAACTTATTTCTAAAAATTCTCTGGCCAGTGGCTCTTTGATTTGATTAGTTTTACATTGCTTTAGCCGGCTGATATTTTCTTATGCTACATAATTTTTCAGGAGAAATAGGTTTATAAAGAAAAGTCCTTCTAGCAAATTTGTATTTTAGAGTTAGGCTAAAAAAAGACCTAACTTCACAAACTAGCCTGAAACAAAGAAGAACCTCAGTAGATCCACTCATCCCTTTTACTGTAGATCATATTGGTTGTGGGAGCAAATACATACAGAATAGATAATTGGATTTAGGTTATATATTTGAGAGTAAAATTCTAACCACAAAATAGATTTAACCAAAAAATGCTTTGATAGAACAGATTTTTAAAGAAAGGGTGGTGGTAGGTATTTCAGGAAAAGCAAAATTGAAAATAATAAATTTTCTGATGTAAAATGTTTAGAGAAATCAGTGTATTTTTTGTTAATCTCATATTTTGGGAAATTCTAAGTACCATTAGAGTAATTTACAAAATTTTCAAAACCTTTTAAAAGTAAAGTAGCACAGTATTTTCAGGCACTGCTCAGTCTTGCATCTGGATCAAGGAGTTCCAGATGTCTGAGAATACGATCATAAAAGCCAACTACAGGCTAACATTCTCAGAGTCATTGATGAGTTGAATAGAAAGTGCTAAGGTTGCCCCTTCTCCATTCATGCAGATATGGTGAATCCAGTAACCCCTGCCTGAACATGTTGTCCTGGGTTTGAGCCATTCAGCAGTTTTTGATGGTCATATAATGTCACAGATGTGATTGGCTTTGTAATCTTTGTCAAATTGATAGTGTGAACCAAACATTGCAAAATAATACAATGTGACAGAGTCAAGGATTCTTCTACGTTGTATAAGGCAGGAAGATGCCCCAAATCTCCTTTACCATAATATCCCAACAAACCCTTGGCAGGAAATCTGCAGCACGGGGAGAATCTTTCAGGGTTATTACCTTCAGGCCTTCAAGTGTGTTTATGGAGAGGGGGTGGGGAGGAGACTTGGCTCGTTCACTGCTTTCCGGATTCCGACTCTGATAAACCTCTTCTTCCTTATGATAAAAGGAAAATTAAAAAGAGTCTGGGGGAATAAGAAATGGGAAGTAAGAACAAAAGGGAAAAAAAGAGGTTTTAGTGTTCTGGAGAAAAATCAAGGGCGCCAATAATCTGGACACCTGACCCACCTTACTTCTTATGCCCTCGGGCATTGTTTAACCCATTAGCTAAATTAATTAAGCAAGCACTTAAATTAAAAGTTTCCTTGGCTGCTAATCAATCAAAAAGATTTTCAGAGTGCCTAAATTAATCTCTAAGGAAGCATCAAATTTGATTAATGCTTCTTGTGACATTCACACACATGCACAGACACACGTGCACACTAATCACTAAAGTATCATTTTATTATCTGAAGGTTAAATCTCATTCTCAGTCATTGTGTGAAGCATTTTCACAATCCTTTTATTTAAAATTTATGACATCTTTGTAAGATAGGTATTGTTATTTGCTCCATGTTATGGAAAAAAAAAAGAACTGAGATTTAGTATGTCTGTTACTTGACCATAATCCCCAAACTAATGAATGATAGATCTAATACTTCAAGCCACTTCTGTCTGATTCTAGAACCACTACAGTGAGACAAGAGAGTTTAGTTATTAAGAGATACATTCTTGAGTCAGATGGCATATCTTGAACTCTGAATGCGCTAATTACTTGATTACTATCTATGGAAACTTTTGCATGTTACTTCCCTACTTTGTTTCTCAGTTTCCCTTTCTGTGATATGGAGATAATATATTTTGTACTTCTTGTGAATGTGGTGATGATTAACTGAGTTAATGTATATAAATTACTTGGAACAGTGCCTGAAATGTAGCACAGGTCCATTAAATTAGTCACGATGGTGATGATGGTGATGATGATAAGGACTCATTGCCTCTGGTGACAAAACAGCTTCCTCTGCTATGGGTGAAATTTCTACCCCTTGGTAGAAACACATTTCCCTTAGAGATACTAATATATATATATGATGGGAAGACTTGCCTCAGCCAAAACATGTCTATTTATTCTACATGTACTTCCTATGCTGCTATTACTGGGTTGACCACTCTTGACCATTCCTATGGGGAAATGCATTATGACATCACCTCCAGAAGTTAGAAATGCAGCTTATTTGTCTTATCTCTAAGCTCTAGGAAACTTCCTCATGGCATGTCTCCCAATGGAATTGGGGAAGGAGAAATGCAACAGGGACAAAATAGATATACCCAGGCTCCCACAGCTCATTAACATGGCTTTCAGAGAAAAGATATAGTCTTTCCATCTGAAGCCTCTAGACTGATTCTCCCTTGTTCACTCTACTTTTATACTCACCCTCAATATGAATGGGAACTTAGGGCTCCCCTGACACCAGCCTCTGGTTGAAAAGATTGTACGTCCTTCAAAGTAATTAAAGAAACTTTGGCATCGAAGATAAAATCTAGCTAAAAGCCACAATTTTTCAGAAAAACTTTTGAAACACCTTGGTGTTTCAGTGATGATTGGTGCAGTGCCAAGAAAAATATTTTAAAAAATATTTATGGATTATCATATTTGGGAAATTGCCTCTGTTTTTAGATACGCTTCTTACATTATATTTTACATAATATCCGGTCAGAGACAGGGATTTGTCTTCACAAATAATGATGGCATTAAAAATCTTAAAATTAGTAAATGAAGGAGAAAGTACAATTCAATAGCATGTTGTCAAATTTTACCAAGATCTCCATTAAAGATGTTCTAGCAGATGTCTAAGAAAAGTTAGTCAGTGGAGCTCTTAAACTATATTAGTTTCTTTTGTGGATTTTATGGTATGAGTCTTGAAAGGTTTTTTTTTAATATATTGGCAACATGAAATTAAGAAGCTAGGTGTAATTGAGACACTATATGATCAGAATTGGAATAAGCTACGAATAGACAGGAGCATCTTCACTGTATGGAGTAGGCTTAATGGGAGGAAGATGGGCTTAGGGTTAGTAGCATAAGTACAATGTGCATTAAGACTATTTCATTTCAAAAACTTTTCCTGAATTTGGCTCACTGAAGTTCAGCCAGGTTTTACCACAATCAAATATAACCCATCAGGACTAGGCATTACTCTGAATGCAAGTCAAGCTCTCCAGTTAGAGTTAACATAGGTTTCCCTTTACTTTCTCACTTTTTACCTCTTGCTCTTGCTTTAACACTTCTCCCAACCCTTCACACACACACACACACACACACACACACACACACACACACACACACACACAGGCGCGTGCGTGCTCCCAGAGTTGTGTATTCCAAAACTAATGTATAATTGTAGCTGATGTGACATTTTATAAGTAACCTAAATAACCTTGATCAATTAAAAGAATGAATTGCAAAGGGTTAGAGGAAGGGTATAATATATCATAATGAAGAGATGAAATGTCTCTGAGTAGTAGAGAACACTAAAGTACTACATTTGTTTCAGGTTATTTCAGAAGACAAATGCCAGGTTTTTTAAAAGAACCAATTTTGAAGTTGCTTGGATAGGAGGACTGATGATGCATTCATATTCTTATGAGATATTTGAGTGCTCTGCATTTGTCCATATCTTGCTAACTAAATTCAAGTGCAGTAAGTCTAAATTACATAAGAGACTTACTTGTATAGTCAGAGGAGAGGGGTACAAACACACTAAGATATTGAAAGAGCAGCAGTGGGGAGCCCTAGAAAGTGCTCAGGCTTTAGTCACAGTTCTGATATCTGGTCAGTACCAACAGTTAAGTTTCAGATCTATGCTAAGTCAACATTTTTTCAAACTGTACTTACCTCCCTGATCGGTAAAGCACTGAGTAATAAATTCTAACTTATATAGTAGTCATGATATTGAAATGTGATTAAGTTCATGAAAGTGCTCTGTAAGATGGAAAGATTCTACATTTACCTGTAATACAATTATAATAATGATTACTTATTTTATTCATGTTATTTTTATTTTCTATGTTTATGCAGTACATCTCAGCTGGAGTTAAGGAATAATTGGTAATATGTACAGTTGTAAAAGTAAATATTAAGTCACTGATCTTGTAACATATTTTCCCAGGAGAAGAAAGGAGAGAGAGAGAGAGAGAGAGAGAGAGAGAGAGAAGACAAATAACTGAAAAAAAAAAAAGAGAATATTTTTTAAAAATTACTTTGAGGATTGGACACCAGTTTTATCTAGCAGAAGATAATTTAAAAAATAGGAAATAACATCACTCTGTTTATAAAAACTTTGTTTTTATTATTAAGATGTGTGTGTGAAGTTTGGAAACAATATTTTATACCATGGTCTGGAAACAATAATTTATAGGCTGTTTTGAATAAATGGGAATATTCTAGAGAGTAATTGGGCTCAGGGTTTGAAGAATTAAATTTTTGTCTGGGTTAATTTGAATAATTTTTAACCTCACACTGCCCAAAATCTTCATGTCAAAAATAAGAAAATTAGCCACGTCAAATGATCTGAAAAAGTCATTCAAACTTTAAAATTCTGGAATATTATGAAACTGCTTCTAAACTAACACAGGGTTCAAATCAATGATATGTTCTTCATCCTATTTTATTAATAAGATTGCACCATATATTTCTATAGCTCAGTGTACTTTGATCTTGATACTTTTGATTTTTGAAAAAAACCTCTCTGAGAGGGGCTTCCCTGGTGGCGCAGTGGTTGAGAGTCCGCCTGCCGATGCAGGGGACACAGGTTCATGCCCCGGTCTGGGAAGATCCCACATGCCATGGAGTGGCTGGGCCCATGAGCCATGGCCGCTGGGCCTGTGCGTCCGGAGCCTGTGCTCCGCAGTGGGAGAGGCCACAACAGTGAGAGGCCCACATACCGCAAAAAAAACCAAACCAAAACAAAACAAAAAAACCTCTCTGAGAAAGGTAGAACAGAGAATCAAATTCCCATTTTATAGATGAAGAAATTAAGCAAAACTAATCAAACAACATGATGATACTCTTCATTTTTTTAAAAACATGGTCTGTTAAGTTGTCTATCATTCTTTAAAGCACTGTAGTTCTTGCTTCACTGCAGAAATGATGTCTATCAAAATATTTGTGAGTATTATCTCAAATGAGTAGAGCACACTTTGAGATTGGAAATCTGAACTTTATTAAAGTTAATAGTTTCTCCTAATTTCATTTCCATGGGCTCAGTCCCAACCATTCTTAACATACACACTGTGGGCAACACCCTGTTCAACAGAAAGAAGAGCATAATTCTGTGCATATTCACTATCTATTATTGGAAATACTTAAAAAGTGTAATTTGTTGGCTCAGAATCTTTATCTCTATACATGAAGGTCAATTGAAATGCACGCATCTATCCCCATCTTTATGCCTTCTGTTGGGTCTAAGTGTAATAATGCTCTCTTCTCAAACTCTCTGTAAGATAATTAAAGGATCTGGAAAGGCTAACAGAGCCAGGCTCTATTGATAGATTCAAACTTTTATTGACAAACCAATAGAAAACTTCACATATGCTAAGTATTCTTTTCAGGTGGCCACTACTTGACATGAGAATCTTAAGACCAAAATTAAGTAAAATATATATATATTTTTTATTACATCTTTATTGGAGTATAATTGCTTTACAATGGTGTTAGTTTCTGCTTTATAACAAAGTGAATCAGTTATACATATATATATATAAAGTAAAATAGAATTTACTTTTCTCTCAAACTGAGTGTTAAAAAAATTGGACTTTCCTATTATTTCTAATAATAGGTGATTAATGGTTCCCTGAGAACAAAAAAGATAAAGTATGTAAATGTAATGCACCCATAGCTAGGTTTGAAACAGTTGAACTATCAATGGAGCGGGTGAAACATGTTAGAACAGTTGCTGCTATCTATGGGCTGTTTATTGAGGAGTGGGAGAGAGCAAATGGAGACACAGCAGGGAGACTTCTAAGTAATGGGAAATTTCTTCAGGACAGAATACTTAATAAGATTTTGTTTTATTAGCAGATAAAAATTAATACTTAATAAGATTTTTCTTTTTATTAGCAGAGTCAGGAATATCTATAAGCCCTACTCATTACCACCCATCCAGGAGGAGAGGTCATCTACAGACATTTGTAGGGGTCAGGCATAGGCAGAGAGTATAAAGGAAGTGATTAGAAAGCGTTGAGCTCCACAGGGATAGCCATAGTTGTTTAACAACAAATAAGAGAAATGATACTTAAAACAAACAAAGATGTAATTGATAATGTCTCTACAAGGCAGAAAGGCTCTATATTGTAAAGGCTATACTTTGAATCTTAGATAGGTTAACTCTCAATAGTTAACAAAGGAGCAATAATATAAAAAAGACAAAAGCAAACAGTACTTCCCGGTCTGGTGTAGGTCTAACATTAACATGGGAATCAGAAACTTTTGCTGAATCATAGCATCCACCATCGTGGATCGTCGGCATCTTGCCATTATTCCAATCTGCTTTTCAACAGGAAGGAATTGTTGCAACAGGGTGTTGTGAGGACCAAAGTTGAGGCACTCTAGTGTATCTGAGTGAGTAGCCAATGACAGGAATCTAGAAGAATCTACCACTCAGATTAAAGACTGTGAATCTAGATACTGGATCATAAGTCCAGGAAGGATGGAGCCAATGTTTTGGGGTGAAAAATCTGGGTACAAGAAATTATAAATGCAGGTCATAGAACCTGAGTCTAATAGCAACCTTCTTTCTCATCCAAGGAACATATTTTACTGAACATTTTTACTGAATAAATCCAAGAGGTGACACATAGATATGTAGATACATGGATATAGGTAAATAGAAATAAGTTGCTTAAAAAGATTAGAGATTAGATAGTGAATGTTAAAGGTGAAGGACAGGAATGAAGACATAAGAAAATGAGCCTGCTGCATAATGGAAATGGAATGGATCTCGAAATCAGGTAGCCTGAGTTTATATCCAGTCTATGATACTGCCTATGTAACCTTAGGCAAGTTGTTTAACCTCTGTAGTCTTTTTTGTGCTTTTCTGTAAAAGTAGAAGTAAAACAGGGACCATGATATTTACCAGGTGTGACTGTTGTGAAGATTAGAAATAACATGCCCCAAATATCTATCAGTGCTTCACATGAAGTATATACAAAGTAAATGGCAGTGGCAGTTGTCTTTTTTATACTACTGTTAGCCTCATACAAAGTTGAATGTCCTTGACAAGAGAGGAGAATAGAATGATAGATTCTGATGGCTAAATACACTTTTCTGTGCACAGGAGAAGATATAGGATAAGGAAAAAGAGAAAGAATATATCAGAATAGGCAGGTTCCGCTTCGAAGTACTCAAGGAATCAGTGGTTTAAAAAGGAAGGTCTTATCCATTCATGCTTAAAAAAGAGACTAACATGGAAAGTGACATTTGCAACATTAAAGAACCTGCTCACTTCAACTTTGCTGTTTTACGATTTGGAATTTGGATCACAGAGAAAAAAAGTGAACGGTAGTTACGTGCTTCCAATTAGTAAATGACTCCTTAAATGTTACAACTTTAATTTGGGAAGACTAAAATGATGATTCATAGATCTTTTATTCCTTTCTAATAATGAAGAATAACTGGTAAGTTTTTTAGTTAAAAGAAAATCAGATATGCATATAAAAAGTTAAGGATATAAATTATTTAAAGCAAATTACACCATTTCTTCAAAAAGATACTTTTTGTATAAAAACCTGAGTTTCAGCCAAATGAAACTAGGGGTTACATTAAACCTTTTTGATGGGCAGTGTGGAATCATGAACTTCTGGATGGCACGTCCCTGATTCATCAATCTTCTGTTTGTATCTCATTCAGCACCAAGCACAGCAACTGGGCGATTATCGAACATATAGGTATTGAAAAAGAAATTAAAAAGACAAAGCATAAGAATTATGTAATATACTAGGTACTGCCCATATGAGAACTTTAAAAACTGAAGTCAAATACAAAGGAAAAAATAGAAGTTTTTCAGGTTAAAAAAGAGATGAACAATGTACATATCTGTTTGTTCTAAGAGCACTTATAAAAGACAATAAAGTATATGATAGGTAGAGAGAATATAGTGGAGATTTTGACATTATGCTCTCAATTTAGTAGAACATAGACTGTATGTAACTTGCAGACTATATGTAACTTGCCTCATATCCTGACACATGTAGTTTATATATATATATATATATATATATATATATATATATATAATCTGCCAGTCTCCCGTTAATAGTGTGTGTGTACACGCATGCATATATGTTTGTGTGTAGTCACTTCAGAGTTCAACTCAGAAATCTCCTATGCTCTATTTAAATGTGTGTGAAAGTATGTTGCAACAGGAAATGTAACGTATTCTCTGCCTTAGAATAGATTTATCTAATCTTGAATAATAATTGCCTAATTGACAGTACTGTTTGAGCACTTTAATATGGATAAGTGATGAGGAAATCAAATATGCTCGTATATATATGTAAAACGTAAGTGGTAGAGAGTTGCAACAGTCTGTGAGGGATCAGATAAAGACTTCACTTAAATAGAAGTAACCTATAATTAATTTTAATTATTTTGAGCCTATGATTAATTCTAGAAAAAGCAGGAGAGGAGAACAAGAAGATTTTATTTTCTTAATTAGGTAAGGAATCAAGGAGTGAGATCAGTTATGATCAGAAACACCTAGGTTATCATCTCTGAAAAATAAAATAACAACAGCTGCCTGCCGGGTAGACGAGGCAGTAAAAGAGCAGAAGGTACACAAGGAATCTGGCAACAGCTGATAGACAAATTGCTTGAGCCAGATACATCATGAGTCATAGGCTCTCTATTTCACTCCTTATAGATATATCAAAACACGGATTGCCTTGGCTTACAACTGAACTAAATCTAGTTTGAATAGTGGAGATAGAGGAAAGGGTTATTATCAATGCAGACCTAGTGAAAACTGTAAAAAAATCACATCTACAGAATTTACTAAACTTTTAAATTATTCAATTGTATGTACTCTTTATTTGGATTAATATCATTGAATAAATGCATTTTTGAAAAGTGTGTTTAATTTTCCTTTCTCATTAGGCATGCTTAAGGGGAAACAGTTCTATAAACCATAATGCATACCACCCCGGTCCACCCCCTGATAATTAACTGAATTCATTCATCCTAATCACTGGAAATGTAGAAGAAAAAGAACCTTTTATCTGTAAATTATGATAAAGGTAGTGGTAATACCTACAGTCAGTTGCATTAGTCATTCATTTAATCTAACTTTAATTTACTGAAGCAAATTTAATCTCTGTCTTGGTTCATTTTAAGTTTTATTCTGTGTCAATAATAATCTGAATTTATAGAATGACATTAGTATATTAAGATATGTGCCCTCTTCAAAATAGTCAATAGGATCTATGTTTTATCTTTGATCTTAAAAAAATTGAAATTCAAACTAAAGTTGTCAATTTAGGGACTTGAATAAATGCAGAAACAGCAGACGTACAATGAAATTGAAAACAGGATAAATTAGTTCAGACATTGAGATTAGTGGTTTACTTGGCCAAATCATAAAAACCATTTCACAAAATTATACATAGAGATGCTTTTCTTCTGGCTATATAGGAAAGTAAAATATATTAATCTCAATTTAAAATTTAAGCAGAGTTAAAATTTAGAGTTTTCCAAATACGGTATTTTGATCTTTTATTAAGCTTAGATTTATAAGTCAAAGATCATAACAAGGGCATCCCTGGTGGCGCAGTGGTTGGGAGTCCGCCTGCCGATGCAGGGGACACGGGTTCGTGCCCCGGTCCAGGAGGATCCCACATGCCGCGGAGCGGCTGGGCCCGTAAGCCATGGCCGCTGAGTCTGCGCGTCCGGAACCTGTGCTCCGCAGCGGGAGAGGCCACAACAGTGAGAGGCCCGCATACCGCAAAAAAAAAAAAAAAAAAAAAAAAAGATCATAATAAGACACATTTTCATTTTATAGCATCATCTTTCACTTTCCACTTAAGTTGCTATCATTTACTAGGTTAGAGTACATAAATATAATGCAGTAATGAAGAAATAAAGCTGTATAGTATGGAGGTTAGGAGTTTTGTTTTAGGAGACAAGCAGTTGTATGTTTGAATTCTGGTTTTCTCATTTAATATTTTATTGACTTTGAAAAGTTATTTGTATAATCCTTGAGCCTTAGTTTTGCCATAGTTAAAACTAAGTTAACAAAAATAAGATTATTGTGAAGAGGAGATGAGCTATATCTGCAATGGTTACCATTGGTTATGGCACATGGTAAGTAGTAGTCTCTAAATTGTTATTCCTAATTCTCCCTCTTCTTTTGTTCTGTCGTCTTCTCCTCCTCTCTTATCTTCTTTGTATTACTATTACCACCAATTGTTTTAGCATTCATTTAGTCAAATAAAAACTCAATCATTCCCATGCTTGTTTCGTACAGGTTGGTAGATCAAATAGCTAAATGTGTTGAATAAGCTGTATTGATCCCAGAATAGAGCATCTAGTGACCTTGTTTATTTTAAAGTAGAATGTAGAAAATGTTTTCAGAAAGGTGACTAAATTGACAAAGCCAATATAATTTTTTGTTTGACTTATTGCTCCATTTCATAACAAAGTTATGTATAATAATGAAGATTCTAATCATTATGGATTTTTTTGTGGTTTCTAATTCAAGCTGTTACTGTTATCAAATATTCATATTCTTTTCTTTCATTTTTAAAATTTGACTTCATACATGGATATTATATATTGATGTTCATAAATAAGTATAATGTAAATGAAAACTTAGGGCACTTTGGGAAAATATAATCAATTTAAGTATACGGCCCATGGTGATAGAGGTCATTCTGAACAGATAATTCATTTGTTCCATTCATTGTTAATTTGGGATATATGCCTGAAGACACAGTATTTCCTAATGGAAATCATTCAACTTTGAATTTAATTCTGGATCTGATATTAAATTATACTTTAAGCTTTCAGGTGGCATTTACCTTCTAAGACTTATATACTTCCTCTATAAAATCTTAGAGACAGGATTATTAATTCTAAGATAGTTTCAAGGATTTTAACCTGGAAAATGAGATTGTTGGAGAAGTAATAACCATGAAATGAAGAATTATAATCTTTGGTTTCTTTTGATTATAAGGGGTCAGATTCTGAAGTTTAGCCAATGCATTAGCAAGTATTTATGTCTATTTCTATATCTACACCAATATCTAATCTTTATGTCTGTATCTACCCCCCACACACACACACACAATCTGTGTATCTATGTGGGCAGTTCGACTTTTGTTACACAAATGCAATTTCTGTTATCCAGAGTAAAAAATGATGAGATAGACTAAACCAGTAATGAAAGGCCAAATTATATGGAGTATTGTCTGACTTTTTAATTACCTTAATTTCAACTTTGAATAATATGGAAAAATATTGTAGAATTTTCAGCCAAAAAGTGACAAAATCTAACTTATAGTGTGACCTGATCACTCTTGTTATTATCATCAAGACATGGCAAGGTGAATGCAGAGAAACTAGTCAGGAGGCTACTGATTCTCCCAGTCATAAGTCCACAACCATACCTCCAGAGGATATTGTCTGACTTCCTGCATTCAACTACACCTGAAGATTTTCATACTTGAAGTCCATACATGGTCTTTTCAATGAGAGTCAAGAAATTCCATTTTTTCTCTAAAGTGGGTTGACTTGCGTTAATTTGCTGCAACAGAAAGATCCCTGTCAAGTTCAGGCAGGCTGAAAACAGTAATTAAAGAGGCAAGAAGATCCAGTGTTTTTCTTTAATAAAGGAATAAAACCTGCATGATGGGCTCTTTTAGGGGAGGATTTATTTTCCATTCAGACCCTGTAGCACATGGTGCAGTACTTCCCAAATATTTTATCCACTGATGTTCTATTACGTTTTTCTTCATAGTACGTTTATTCAGATGCTCTGCCATCTGATGCCCACCTCTAGTTTGGGTGGGGCAGACTCTTCCTCTAATAGATGCTTTGCAGTATCCCTTCATACCAATAATTTCTTATTCTTTTTCACTGTAGTTACTCATAGGAGTATTAATTGCTCAAAACTTCTAAAAGCAGTCAGAGGCTTGAGCTTGTTGCTAAGAAGCCAATTCTGTTCTCCCGTTTTGATTAGGAACACTTCCAAAGGCATCGCTTATTTTCAAGTGTCCATAAATTCCAGGCTGCTCACATGCTGTATTGCACGTTTTTGACTAAGCCTATTTATTACCTGGTGTGTTTGTTCACTTGACCCCAAACAGATCCTTGGATTGAATGGTGCCAAAGAAAAGCTAGAGTTGGATAATAATTAAAGTGGTAAAAACAGATTTATTCAGGAATATTGCAATAGGGGAAAAGAGACTTCAGTACAGAACTGGGCTCAAATACAATATGGGCAAGTCAGAATTTATAGCCAAGAATCAGGGTGGGGCTCAGAGTATGGAAAATTACTAGGAGGAAATGTCTAAGTCATGGGGGTACTCTGTCTAAACCAAACTAATAGAATTCTTGCTAAAGATAGGCCAAGGTTATCAGATATCACCTGGCAGGGGGCGGGGGTGTGTGCTGGGGGTGTGAGGTGTAGTGGGGGATGACGAACCTCTTCAAATATCCAGGATTGTTAGATATCAAGGGCCAGGGGCCTCTGTTTAACAGACTTAGCAGGCTTCCTGCTAAAACTGGATTTTATGAGGAGGTGCACAGATGGACCTAGGAGAAGATTCAAGCCCTGTCTAAAGTTTGGTCAAGCAAAGAATCTTTGTCAAGGGAATTCATTGTTCTTGGGACTGCAGAGAAGAGGGGAAGTCAGAAATCTCAGGAATGCAAATCAGCTCTTTGAAACTGCGTACTGTCTACATCCTGCCACCCCACCCACAGTGTACAAAGTGCCTAGTATCATACCTTAACTTCACAGGCACATGCTTCATTTTATATATCCAAGCAGCACCTATATAATTTGGAGACTGATATTCCTGCTTATTTTGTAGAGATAGATAAACAGTAAGGGACTCCTTTTAGACAATGTTAGTAATTACACTAATATTCATATAGAAATTTCTAGTTTTCAACGCACGTTTCCATACATTGTCTCTTTTTTTTTCTTCATGTAAACTTCACATATACACAGATACAGGAGTTCAATGAGGTTAGTTGGCTGTTTAAAGCCTTAAGGCAAGTGAGCAGTGGAGCAAGTCCCAGAAACAGTCACATGACATCAGTTCTTTGCACCTCATTCTGCCCTTCCCCAGTTCTTCCACAGGATGTTATTTGGTTTTGAATTACAATAAATGCCTCATTACTTATTTAAGAATAATACTTAAAAGGATTTTGCTTTCCAAATGCTGAGGGCGAGAGATTCTTTTTATAATGAATCCTTCTGTGCATAATTCCCTTGTTTTCATTCAAATGTAAATCAATTTCAGGGAAACCACACTTCCAGATGAGGGACAGATTCACTTAGCTCACTTCTTTTTTCACGCACACAACTTATTATATAATGTTAGCAAGGTAATTCATCTCCAAAAGGCACAGACATTTATCATGTTTGAATCTAAACATAAAGACTGATTTCAAGGGCATTTTCAGCCACTCAGCCATATTTATCTTTACTGACAACACTGAAATATTCTTTCCCCTTTGGAAATAACAGTTTATGTATCGTTCCCTCTAAAATCTTTGCTTTATGATTCTTAATACTTTTCATAAGATTTTTGTTTTTGTTGTTCAAAAAGCAAGTTGACTCAATGCTGGTAAAGATGGCATAAAATAGACAACCAACAAGGACCTACCGTTAAAAAAAAAAAAGAAATAAAACATTTTCTCCATTAAAAAACTAGACAATCTCAGACTTTAAGTAGAAACATAGTTTACAAGAAATTTTCATTTCCATTTGTGAGCCTCTCCTTTACATACAGTGTTGTATAAATACAAATTTGAGCTGCAGAGGAGAATACAAATTATTAGTCTCAGTAATACTGAAGGGTAACAGAATATGCCACCTAAAATATGCCACTTTGCCTCATTAATTATTTTGAGCTGTAGGCTTTTGAAAAACAGCAAATTCAGAGAGAGGCTTTCTCCGGACTCCCCTTATCTGCCTAAAAACAGATTCTACAAAAGGAGCTCAGTTGATACAGATTCTCTTCCCTGGAGTTTCATCAACCAGGGATGATAGACTCAAAACAAGAGAAGGGACCAGAGGTAGACACCACACCCAGACAAACTTTGTCATAAGCTGTCATGTCTTTCATCTATTCTTTTAAAGGTCTATTCATTTTTTAAAAACATTTACTATCCCCTAAGAAGCCTACATTTCCCTTCCTCTTTGCCTGTTAAGATGATATTTAAGCCAGAATTCTAAGCCACCTTAGAGAGTTCCTCATTCTTCCCTGGGTGTCTCCCATGTATGTAAGAATTCAGAAGGGTAGAAGAAAAAATATTTTTTCTCCCCTACTATCCAACTCAGGGTTTTGAAAGTGCATACTTTGTGGATCCTCCCCACCCCTAGTCACTTCATTTAACTTAAAGCCCTCTCTAAACAGCTTTTAATATGCGTAAATACTATAACATTAAAAATTCAGAACATAAAATTGGATTTAAGTTATGATCATAACTTTCCAAATACATGTATGGACAGAAAACTGTAATAACTATCATTATGCTAACAATAATTATCATTTTATTTCAGTATTATGAATATTAGCATTATTTTCATTTAAATTATTTTTCTTTTTTATGATTCTTTTGCATCAGTCATTCTTAATTAATGATTCTGAGGTATTAAATCTAGATGAGCTGGAGTTTAATACAGTGGAGCCATTGATAAAAAGGGTTCATTTCTTTATATTTTTCTTTTGGCAGGCAAATAGGTTTGCTCCATTCACTTAGTTATATATGTACTGTGTATTAGTATAATTAAAATATACTTAATTTACATGTCAGTGTTAAGGCCTCAACAAAGTAGAATGCGTTAATGGCTAGGTGATGCTTCTGCCTTTCAAAGTGTTTGAAGTCTAGTGAGAAAGAGAGGCAAGCAGACAATTAAAACGCAGGATATTAAATGACACAAAAGGGTGCGTTTGGAATATTATAGGAACAAAAAAGAGGGACAGAAATCTCGGTTTATAAATGCCAGAGAAGATTTTGTGTAGAAAGTCAATAAGAAATAAGAGTGAATAGCAGTTGGTAGAAGGATCTGTTTGATGTTGGAGAGGGGAGTGTTTCAGGCCTCGGGAACAGGATAGGTTGGTGAGACAATGGCATGCTCAGGTGACTAGAAGTAATTCAGCATGTCTGGAGCTATGATATGAAGGACATATGACTATACAAGAAAATAGGCAACAGCGATGCTCAGACTTTATTTTAATAGCAGAAGTGAACTATGTTTTGAGTTAGTATACATGTCCCCAGTTAGAGATTTAAATGCCAATGTCCTGTAAAGTTCAAACATAGTTTAGGGATATTATGTTCCAGTTGAAGTTCACCCATCTTAGTGTAGAGACTGAGTAGAATCTCAAAATAAAGTTAGGTGCCTGTGTTAAACCTTCATGGCTTAAAAAATAAGGATGAACTTTGGATTTTGACAAAGTTTTCTTGAATTGTCAGTTGTGCTACTTTGTTCAAGTATTAGCATCACCAGTTAATTGTCTGCAGTGGGAAAAATCGCTTAATCTTCTAGAGCCTTGGTTTCTTCATTTGCAAGATGGGACTCAATCTCAACGAGAGGAAGGGTTAACAGATTACAGGTGGTATCATATGTAAAGGTCAACCCAAAGGATGCCTAGTAATAAGGAGGCACTCAAAAATGCTATTTTTCTCTCCCCACCTCAGAGATATCTAAGAAAACATAGGAAAATTACTTTAAAATACCACAAGTAAAACAATCTCTTAGATGCAACCAACTCCAGTTGACAGGTGCTGGGCATTTCATTCTAAACACTGAATCTATCCTCCAGCATTTCAGAATATGTAAATGTTTCCTCTTGATATTCTCTACAGTACATACAACCCCAGCGATTTACCACCATACTTAGCACTCATTTTTTCATGATATGCCTTGAAATGTGCAATATTTTAATTTCTACTTTACCAATTTTTATACTATTACCTATTAAAATACTTTAAGTCCCTCTGTCTAAAGAGATTATAATCACTAGACCTGGAATGTTTAACACTGCTTAGCAATTCATTGTCATTCTCACTTCATTTCCAAGTTCATAATTCAAAATAGTGACTGTGCCTCTAATTAATTAGAGAACTCTACAATACTGTCTCAGTACTTGGACAGACAACTGTTTCTCAAGACCCTTTTGAGTTTATTCAAGTGCATGAGGTAACTGAAATTATGCATAATTACAATTCTAATACCCATATATATTTACAAAGACCCATCTTTGCTTTGCCTTCTGACAAAAGCCTCTGTTGGTGCGACACAGCTCTATACCCTAATTATACCACTGTGAAATTGAAACAGAGGTCAAACAACAAATTTTTCTTTTCCACTGGTTATTGCCACTAGTTTTAGAATGAGGTGATGGATATTCACATAAATTACTAACCATGTTTTTTATTTTTCTCTATTTTTGTCCTTAATTTCACATACCTCATATACAATATCATATAGGAGTGACTTTTAAAATGTTTTTTAGTTTATTTTATTTTCATCCTAGTATCCCAATATATCAAAATGAGAAAAGGTGGGTTAAGACTGAAGTCACAGCACCTTCTGATATTGAATACAAATTTTTGAATGCACTTTTACTTTTGTGGGAAGAAGCTTCAGGAATTTCATCAAATTCTCAATTTAAAAAGCAACCAAAAGGGCTTCCCTGGTGGCGCAGTGGTTGAGAGTCCACCTGCCGATGCAGGGGACACGGGTTCGTGCCCCGGTCCGGGAAGATCCCACATGCGGCGGAGCGGCTGGGCCCGTGAGTCATGGCCGCTGAGCCTGCACGTCCAGAGCCTGTGCTCCGCAACGGGAGAGGCCACAACAGTGAGAGGCCCGCGTACCACAATAAATAAATAAAAACAAAAAGCAACCAAAATATTTTTACAGTATTTAAATTTTTTTTACAGAAATAGCTCTTTAATCATGATAACCATTGTTTGTAAGGGTTCCTGGAAAAGGCACTTTTATGCACACTTAGTGAAAATTAAATCTTAAATTTTTCTTGAACTCTTTAACATTGTATTAAACGTTATGTAGATATATATTTTCTCACACTGTAATTTCTTGTAGTTTATCTTAATAAAATTATCAAATATGCAGATATAACTTTAGCTGGAAGGCTATTTAACACAGCATTCTTGTAGTAAAAAGTGGCAAATTAGCTAAAAGATAAATCAGACATAAAATGGAATATTAAGAAGTCACTGAAGAGAACACTGTATCTTCCTACCACAAGATTTAGCAACAAATTTGCTTCTATTCCTATATATTCCATCGTTTTTTTCAGTTACTATGGATGAAATATCTGATCTCCTATTTTAGGCCTGCCTCTGTCTCCTTGTTCAATTGTTCGATTCCCTACCTACTGTTTGTCCAGTGACGCATAATTAATGAGTAGTAGAGCTGTGATTCAGACAAAGGAATTTTTCAGACTGTGATTCAGACAAAGGACTTCAAAGCTCATGCTCTTTTCCCTAAATGCAAATATTCAGAAACTTACTATAATTGTTAAAAGTTTGTTTCTTTTCAGTATTTCTTCAAATTGAAGTAGGTAAATATCAAAATTAAGTCAGTAAATTCATTAAGACAATTTCTTGTTCTCTCTCTGACGTATCACTACAGGAATAATCTCTTGTCTCTTCTACTTATCACTTTTTCCTATCAACATGCAGACATAAAATATTAACACCTGTCTTAATCCCACATACTCGTTGAACTCCAGTCGGATTTCTCTGATCCATTTTAAGAGTTCTTCAGTTTCATTCCTCCCACCTCTCTTGAGCTCACTCCAGTCTAGATTTCATCCCCATAGTTCTTCTGAATTAATTCTTGTCAAAGTCGGCAATGACCTCAGAATCACTAGAACCAATGTCCATTTCTCCATTCTAATCTTATTTGACTCATAATCATCATTTTATACATTTGATTATTCTCTGCTTCTTGAAATACCATATTTACTTGGGTTTCAGAAATTAATACCCTACCTCTAAGTAAAGAGGTGTTTCTTGGATCAGTCATTGCAGCTTTTTTCTTCTGTCTTTACCCTCACACTCTAAACTAGAACCATACAAAACAAATATCAAACCAGAACAAATGTGGACGACATATATAATTTTAAATTTTTATAAAAATAAAAAGAACAGGCGATTTTAGTTTTAATAGTATATTTTATATAAGACAACATATTGAAAGCATAATTACAGATATAAGCCATATAAAATTCTTAATGATATTTGTTTTATTGAAATGTAATAACATACAACATTCTATTTGTTTTAGTTTTACAACATCATAATTTGACATTTGTATACATTGTAAAATGACCACCATAAGTCTAGTTACCATCTGTCACCATGCAGAGTTACAAATTTGTTTCTTTTTTTGTGATGAGAACTTTTAAAATTTACTTTTTTTTTAGCAACTTTCCAAGTTGCAAAAAAATATTATTAACTATAGTCACTATGCTGTATATTATATCCCCATGACTTATTTATTTTATAACTGGAAGTTAGTACCTCTTGATCCCCTTCACCCATATCACCCACCCTCCAATACTCCTTCCTTCTGGAAACAATAAATCTATTTTCTGTATCTATGAGTTTTGTTTTGTTTTGTTTATTTGTTTGTTTTGTTTTATAGATTCCACATATGAGTGAAATCATACAGCATTTGTCTTTGACTGATTTCATTTATCATAATACCCCCAAGGTCCATCCATGTTGTCACAAATGTCGATTTAATTCTTTTTATGACTATGTAGTAGTCCATTTTGTATGTGTATGTATAAAACATCTTTTTTTAGATTATGTTTTCTTCCACTTTTACTGAGATATAATTGACATACAGCACTATATAAGTTTAAGGCATACAGTGTAATGATTTGATTTATGTGCACCATGAAGTGGTTACCACAAAAAGTTTAGTAAACATCCATCATCTCATATAGATAAAAAATTAAAGAAATAGAAGAAAAATTTTCTTGTGATGAGAACTCAGGATTTACTCTCTTAATTTTCACATATAACATACAGCAGTGTTGGTTATATTCATCATGTTGTATATTACATCTCTGGTACTTATTTATGTTACAGATGGAAATTTGTACCTTTAGACTGCCCTCCTCCAATTCTCTCTCCTGCCACCAGACACCCACTGCCTCTGGTAAGCACAAATCTGATTTCTTTTCTTATGAGTTTGTTTTCTTGTTTGGTTTTGAAATATAATTGACCTACAACATTATGTTAGTTCCTGTTATACAACATAGTGATTATATATTTCTATACATTTCAAACTGGCCTCCAGGATACATCTAGTTATGATATGTCACCATACAAAGATATTACATATATTACATATTTATTGACTATAATCCTCACACTGTACCTTTCATACTCATGACTCATTTATTTTGAGACTGGAAGTTTGTACTTCTTCATCTCCCTCACCTATTAGTTTCTTTCCCCCACCCCTCTTCCCTCTGGCAAACATTCGTTTGTTCTCTGTATCTATAACACTGTTTATATTTTGTTATGTTTGTTCATTCATTTTGTTTTTTAGATTCCACACATGAGTGAAATCATACATATTTATCTTTCTCTGTCTGACTTATTTCACTTAACATTAATACCCTCTATGTCCACCCATGTTGTCCCAAATGGCAAGATTTCAATCTTTTTTATGGCCGAGTAATATTTCATTATTATATGTGTGTGTGTGTTTGTGTGTGTGTGTGTGTGTGTGTATATATATATATATATATATATATATATATAGTATGTGTGTATGTGTGTGTGTGTACCACATCTTCTTTATCCATTCATCTGTTGATAGACAATTAGATTGCTTCAATATCTAGGACAAAGTAAGTAATGCTGGAATAGCATAAGGATGCATATATCTTTTCTAATTAATGTTTTTGCTTTCTTTGGATAAATACCCAGGAGTGGTATTGCTGGATCATATATGGTAGTTCTATTTTAATTTTTTGAGAAATCACCATATTGTTTTCCATAGTGGTTGTACCAATTTACATTCCTTCTAACAGTGCAGGAACTTTCCCTTTTCTCTACATCTAATTGGATATTTTATTTCTGTGAACAGAAAGAAGATTTGCAGTGGGTTATTTGTGACAAGATACCCTTGCTCTCACCTTGCTATTTTGTTATATAACACATAAAAACAAAATTAACAACTGCAAAGACAACAATAGATACATTTTAAAATGCTCAAAAGAGTTCATTTTCATGTGTGTTTTGTTTAAATGCAGTACCATACAGACAACTTCCAATTTATGTTATTTATAGATATAGATATGGGTATAAAAATAGTCACAATAAACAATGGAATTTTCAATATATCTTATAAACAAATCATGTTTTCTTTTAAAGTGTTAATTTAAATTAAATGAGGCCCATGATCCTCTGGTTCAATATACCAGAGCAAAGAGATTTCAACTTCCATTGTCATCTCTGAAACAATCAAAAGCAAACCAAGTAAATACATTTCAAAAACAGGCAAAATATGAAATCACTACTCATTTTTAATAAAACTAGGAAATGGTCACAACAGCTAACTATAAATTGGAAAGGATAGCTGTTGTAAATTGTGAAACTTGAAACAACTCAAGAGGGAGTGATCTAGTACATGAGGCTAATGATCATACTTGGCTAAAAGTGACTTTTCTTCTGAGTCCTAACTTGAGGGCCCATTTTTCTGGGTCAGGATTCAATGCAGAGGAGTAAGAGCTCAGGTGTGGCTATGCGAAACCTCTCTTTTAATGAATAAATTCTGTTTTCTCCTCTGATATTTTATTACGTATTCTGTTAAATGTTCCCTATCGAATAGTGTTTATATCCCACTCTATGGAGAGGCACTCTTGTAATTTGCATCATACATCCATTTCCAGTTTCAAGGAAGAGTAAATGCTCCCATCAGAAAGTTTTTTGTTAATCACTTTTTCTGCTTTTCCTTAATAGGAAAAAGTAATTTGTTAGATTTTGGTTGCAAAATGATAAGAAAGAACAAAGATAATTATGTTTCACCTGTGTTTAACTATTATGCTGGTAAATATTGCCCCAGTCCTCATGGTGAACTTTTAGAATGGAATACTGTATAGTAATTACATAGTCCTTCCTAAGTTACATTATATTTGAATAAAATATAATGAGCATACTGTTTGTTTCTTTCAGTATAGCATCAATGACTTGCGTTGTCAAAATAGTTATGAAAAAGCATTTAATTTGATAAATGTGCTCGTAGTGTTGTCAAAAGTAAGCTATGATATCACACGTGAGGAAGAAGGGATTTCTTCAGGAAAAAATGCTCATTAGATCTTATGATGTTCACATTGACATAAATGTTAGATGAGTCAGCCGTTATCAGTATACATTGTCAGTATCATTGTTGAATAATTAGTTCATAGTAAAAAATCAAGAATGTGCATTCATTAGTTATTTCAGCAAGCAGTTAATGAACAGCCACTGTAAACCCAACCCTATTCAAGGTCCTAAGTTAGCCGAGAACGGGCAAAGTCTTACATTCCGGAGGGGTGATAGACAATAAGCATGTAAATAAACATCTATGTAACTTTAGGTTCTCTGAAGATAAATTAGACAAAAGGTGAGGAGTTGGGAGCTGGTTGCTATTTTATTCAGGGTGTAAGGGACATCTCTCTGAGAGTGAAGATCAAGCAGAGACCTCCATGGAGTAGGCTGTAAATCTAACACACTTGATGAATTGGTTTGAATGCTAGGATTGTGTGAAATCTGTCCAGGTTGTCTCGATAAGGGTTTAGATATTTTATATTTTGTGTATTTGAAATATTGAACTGCTAAAACACCATCAACTGGTATTGGTACCAGAAATAGTAGGAAATCTTAGGAGTACAGCTAGTACTAATGCTATTATTAATTGCATTCACATACTCATGGGAAATTTCATAAATGACTATTAATGGTTAAAGAAATGTCATCCTTTTATAACCCATGTAACAGAATAACATGTAAAACATGAGACAATTCTTTTAAATTTATTGTAACTCTATTATCTTATGGTTTTAGAGTTTTTACTATCAAATTCCTTCTTTGAATAGTGTATGAGCTTGAACGGGCAGGTTGCTGGGCTCTTAGTTTCCTTTGAAATGCAGATTGTTATAAGATTCTTGACTACAGGTACACTGGGCTCTGTAATTATGCTATAACAACAGGGAACATTTACCTCGAGAAAAGCATTTGATAGCTGAGGTGACTGTGCACAAATGTTTTCTCAAATTTCAGTTTGCAAAACAAACGGAAGCACACACACTGTTCAATAAACTTTATTACCACATTACCTTCTAATTTGTTCTCTTAACA
Organism: Pseudorca crassidens; assembly: GCF_039906515.1. Taxonomy (NCBI): domain Eukaryota; kingdom Metazoa; phylum Chordata; class Mammalia; order Artiodactyla; family Delphinidae; genus Pseudorca; species Pseudorca crassidens. The sequence goes on along the minus strand of NC_090304.1, from coordinate 33,566,848 downwards.
CTCTGTCAGTGTTTTTCTTAAAATAGCTTCCTAAAAGAAAAAAAATTGTATTATTTAGCCATTTGTAATTCCAGTGAGGCTAACACTTGCCATTTCATTGGGATTGTTATTTTATTTCATTTTTCTCCTGAGAAACTAGTAACTAACTATTATATGGACAATGATAAATATGTATGTATAAATACTGAACTTGAATATATACAGTAAGCATGTATATTGCTATGGAGAGAGTCACTCTACATTTATCTTTTTTCCATCAACTCTGAAGGAATCAGAATTTGTACATAAAATCTCATTAGCTTGGTCCATTCAATCTTGTGTACTGAAATGGCTCCTTAAGTCTAGGAGAGAGTCCCACAGAATATTTACAGCCAAGGCCCTGGAACCTGGATTTAGATCCCAACTCTGTCACTCATGAGACAAAATGTGAATGTTAATGCCCCAGCTGCACAGTGTTGCTGAAGTAATGAGTACATCTGGCTTTTAGACCTTCATCCAGCTCCTGATAAGATCTCAATGAATGTTGCCTCCTCCTGTTTTTCTTCATGGAACTCAGAGTAACCACACGAGCACAAGCACTGTGTGTATCAAAATTAAAAAAAAAAAAATGTAAAAGTGACTGTTTGATATTTGATTTTCAAAAAGCATCAAATAGTTGTAGCAATTAGGAATGTGTTTGTTTGTGAGTGACAGAAAGCTCAACTCATCTTGAAGCCATGTACTGCTTTCTTACCCAACCAGAATTTGGGAGATGTGCTGTTACTTGCCTAAGTTCAGCTGCACAGCGTTGTTATCAGAAAACCTGGTTCGTTGCCTAATGATTGCAAGATAGCTGGCTGTTACAGATGGATCCATCAAGAAAATCTTCAAGGGAGGAAAAGGGGTGTAGAAGTGGAGGCAGTCCCTTCTGTTCCATGCTCTTTCACCAGGAAATCAACAGATTTTCCACAGCTTCCCATAAAATTTGTTGATGACTTACTGGTATTGGCTGTGTCATATGGTTTTCCTCAGTTGCAAGGGGTACTGAAAGAGCAAGCTGGGAATTTGCTGTCTCCAACAAATTCAAGGTTATACTAGGAAAGGTGAGAAATAGCTGTTGGGTAATATTTTAGTGTCTGTCATAATAGTCATTTAGGGAAACACTGGAATCCAGTTAGACATCCAGATTCTCATTTTATGGTTTAGTATTTATTGTTTTAATATCCAATTGCCTATGGGAAAGTGCTACCGTGAACTTTTCATTGTTAGTTTATTCTGAAGTTTGAATTTAGTGCTAATATGAGAAGATTTTATTTTGCAACTGAAATTCTTTATGTGCTTTAGTTTGTTTTCTTAAAAAAGATCCATCAGTTGGGCAAAGTGCCACTAGAGAAATTGTCCCCAGTCACTCAGTTCACTCATCACACCCTACCTACACTGGCTTTTCTTATTTTTCTCAAATATGCTTAGTTTATCCCTACTTCATGGTTTTCATACATGTTCCTCCCAGTTTTGGAAAGCACTCTTCTAGCCCAATCACCATCACCTTTCCGTGCCTGATTCCTCTTCGGGGTTTGGTTCAAATGCCCCCTCCTCAGAGATGCCTTATCTGATCAGATGCCTCTTCCAACCAGCCTCTGTCTCGTTAATCCTATTTTATTTTATTCATTTTCCTTTTTAAAATTATCTTCTTCTGGGCTTCCCTGGTGGCGCAGTGGTTGAGAGTCTGCCTGCCGATGCAGGGGACACGGGTTCGTGCCTCGGTCCGGGAAGATCCCACATGCCGCGGAGCGGCTGGGCCCGTGAGCCATGGCCGCTGAGCCTGCGCGTCCGGAGCCTGTGCTCCGCAACTGGAGAGGCCACAACAGTGAGAGGCCCGCGTACCGCCAAAAAAAAAAAAAAAGAAAGAAAATTATCTTCTTCTGAAACTGTCTTATTTATTTATGGACATACCTGCTTATTGTTGGACTCATCCAAATTTAATGTAAGTTCCTTGAGTTGAGGGATATATGTGTGATTCATCACTGCATTTTCTGAACCTAAAACAGTGCTTAACCATAGTAGTCACTTAATAAATATTTGTTAAACAAATGAAAGAATGTTTAACATAGGGTTCTTGATTAGAGCAGGAGTAAGTTAAATAATAAACATTTAAATATTTGATTGCAGCAAGAGAAAATGGGTTAATGTCTTCCTCCCAACAGTTGGAATGTACTTGAGAACAAGTCTCCTTAACACCTCACAGCACTTGAACGAGCCCTGTAACACAGCTGTCATTCATATCATCCCATCGCTGAAGCATTTTCTTTCATTGACACAGACTTCCAATACTCAGTCATCTACTTGTGGTCAAATATTCTGCCCTGGGCATCATTAGACTTGCCTTTGCTTATGTCAGTCCTGAGGCATCAAATATTAATTTAAAATTTTAATCCTCCCAGGTTTGGGCACCAAAAATATTTGTGCTCCCCAATTAAAAGATGAGCAAAAGATCTGTCTCACCAAATAGGATACACAGATGGCTAATAAGCATATGAGAAGATGCTCAACATTGTATGTCATTAGGAAATTGCAAATTAAAACAATGAGATTCCATTACACACCTGTTTAAAATAGTGAAAATCCAAAACACTGATAACTCCAAATGCTGGTGAAGATGTGGAGCAACAGGAACTCTTATTCATTGCTGATCAGAATGCAAAATGGTACAGCTACTTTGAAAACAGTTTAGCAGTTTCTGACAAAACAAAATATACTTTTACCATATGATACAGCAATCGTGCTCCAAGGAATTTAACCACAGGAGCTAAAGATTTGTAACTACATAAAAACCTGAAAATGAGTGTTTATGGCAGCTTTATTCATAATTGCCAAAATTATGCAACCAAGATGCCCTTCAATAAATTATTGGATAAACAAATTGTGGCCCACCCATACAATAGAATATTATTAAGCAAGAAAAAGAAGTTAGCTATCAAGTCATGAAAAGACATAGAGGAAGCTTAAATGTATGTTACTGAGTGAAAGAAGCCAATCGGACAAGGCTACAGATTTTATCATTCCAAGTATTTAACATCCTGGAAAAGTCAAAACTATGGAGACAGTAAAAAGATCAGTAGTTGCTCTGAATTTGAAGGAAAAATGGTAGGAAGGATGACTAGGTGGGGCACTAGGGATTTTTAAAGCAGTGGAACTATTCTGTAAGATGCTGTAATGGTAGATACATCATTATAAATTTGTCAAAACCTAAGGAATGTACAACATGAAGAGTGAACTCTAATTTGAACTATGGATTTTGGTTAATAATTATGTATTAATACTGGCTCACCAATTTTAGCAAATATACTACACTAATGCAAGATATTAATAACAGGGAAAACTAGAGGAGGTTTGTTGGGGTACACGGGAATATTCTATATTCTCTCCCAAATGTTTCTGTAAATATAGCTCCCAAAAACGAAAGTCTATTTTTTTAAAGTCTATTTTTTAAATATTTAAATATAGAGCAGCTGTCTGTGGTACCTCTATATTAACAACTTGTAATAAGAAAACTTGAGGGGCAAGACGGGAATAAAGACACAGACCTACTAGAGAATGGACTTGAGGATATGGGGAGGGGGAAGGGAAAAAGAAAAGAAAGAAAACTTTGAAAGAGTGATTTACTTTGTCATACCTATCCACAAAAGAACTGATTTATTTTCTTTCTCCCTTAGGTTAGTTGAATAACGAGACCAAAAACATCCTCCAATTCTATTCAATTAAGGGCTATAAGATCCTGTGTTTTTCAAAGTTCTGTCTGGAATAACTTTTACAATTGTTTACCAAACAAAATGTCAGCCTTCTCAGAGATCAGCGTGTCTCGCAAAACTTAAATAAAAAATAATTGTTGAGGGCTTCCCTGGTGGCGCGGTGGTTGAGAGTCCGCCTGCCGATGCAGGGGACAGGGGTTCGTGCCCTGGTCTGGGAAGATCCCACATGCCGCGGAGTGGCTGGGCCCGTGAGCCATGGCCGCTGAGTCTGCGCATCCGGAGCCTGTGCTCCGCAATGGGAGAGGCCACAGCAGTGAGAGGCCTGCGTACCGCAAAAATAAATAAATAAAAATTAAAAAAAAAATTGTCGAAGGGGACCTTCAAAGTGGTGGAAGAGTAAGATGTGGAGATCATTTTCCTCCCCACAAATACATCAAAAATACATCTACATGTGGAACAACTCCTACAGAACACCTACTGGGCATTGGCAGAAGACCTCAGACTTTCCAAAAGGCAAGAAACTCCCCATGTACCTGGGTAGTACAAAAGAAAAAAGGAAAAACACAGAGAAAAGAATAGGGATGGGACCTGCACCTCTGGGAGGGAGCTGTGAAGGAGGAAAAGTTTCCACACACTAGGAAGCCTCTTCACTGGAGGAGATGGGGGGTTGTGGGGGGGAATCTTCGGAGCCACTGAGGAGAGCACAGCAACAGGGGTGCAGAGGGCAAAGTGGAGAGATTCCCGCACAGATGATCAGTGCCGACCAGCACTCACCAGCCCGAGAGACTTTTCTGCTCACCCAACAAGACAGGTCGGGGCTGGGAGCTGAGGCTTGGGCTTCGGAGGTCTGATCCCAAAGAGAGGACTGGGGTTGGCTGCGTGAACACAGCCTGAAGGGGGCTAGTGCACCACAGCTACCGGGAACAGAGTCCAGGAAAAATTCTGGAACTGCCTAAGAGACAAGAGACCATTGTTTTGGGGTGCGCTAGGAGAGAGGATTCAGAACACTGCCTAAACGGGCTCCAGAGATGGGCACAAGCTGTAGCTATCAGCTTGGACACCAGAGACGGGCAGAAAACACTAAGGTTGCTGCTGCAGCCACCAAGAATCTTGTGTGCAAGCACAGGTCACTATCCACACCTCCCCTCCTGGGAGCCTGTGCAGCCCTGTCACAATGTCATGCTGGCCTCTGCCAAATCAGGAGCTTTGCGAACAAAGAAGAGAAAGGGAAATCTCTCCCAGCAGCCTTAGGAGCAGTGGATTAAATCTCCACAATCAACTTGATGTACCCTGCATCTGTGGAATACCTGAACAGACAATGAATCATCCCAAAATTGAGGCGGTGGATTTGGGAGGAACTGTAGACTTGGGGTTTGCTTTCTGCGTATAATTTCTTTCTGGTTTCATGTTTATCTTAGTTTAGTATTGAGCTTATTATCATTGGTACATTTGTTTATTGATTTGGTTGGGCTCTTCCCTTTTTTTTTTTTAATATATTGTTTTTTCCTTTTTCTCTTTTTCTGAGTGTGTATGTGTATGCTTCTTTGTGTGATTTTGTCTGTATAGCTTTGCTTTTACCATTTGTCCTAGGGTTCTGTCTGTCCATTTTGTTTTTCAGTATAGTTTTTAGCCCTTGTTATCATAGGTGGATTTGTTTTTTTTTTGTTTGGTTGCTCTCTTCCTTTTTTTTTTTTTACAACTTTTAATTTTTTTATTTTAAATAATATATTTTTAATTTTAATAACCTTATTTTATTTTATTTTATTTTATTTATTTTTCTCCCTCTACTTCTGAGCTGTATGGCTGACAGGGTCTTGGAGCTCCAGCTGGGTGTCAGGCCTGAGCCCCTTAGGTGGGAGAGCCGAGTTCAGGACATTGGTCCAACAGAGACCTACCGGCCCCATGTAATATCAGTCGGCAAGAACTCTCCCAGAGATCTCCATCTCAACGCAAAGACCAAGCTCCACTCAACAATGAGCAAACTACAGTGCTGGACACCCTATGCCAAACAACTAGCAAGACAGGAACACAACCGCAACCTTTAGCAGAGAGGCTGCCTAAAATCTTACTAAGTTCACAGACACCCCAAAACACACCATCGGAGGCAGTCCTGCCCACCAGAAAGACAAGATCCAGCCTCATCCACCAGGACACAGGCACCAATCCCCTCTACCAGGAAGCCTACACAGCCCACTGAACAAACCTTATCCACTGGGGACAGACACCAAAAACAACAGGAACTACGACCTGCAGCCTGTGAAAAGGAGACCCCAGACACAGTAAGCTAAGCAAAATGAGAAGACAGAGAAATACATAGCAGATGAAGGAGTAAGGTAAACACCCACCAGACCAAACAAATGAAGAGGAAATATGCAGTCTACCTGAAAAAGAATTCAGAGTAATGATAGTAAAGATGATCCAAAAACTTGGAAATACAATAGGGAAAATACAAGAAACGTTTAATAAGGACCTAGAGGAACTAAAGAGTAAACAAACAATGATGAACAACACAATAAATGAAATTAAAAACTCTCTAGAAGAATCAATAGCAGAATAACTGAGGCAGAAGAATGGACTGGGAAGATAAAATAGTGGAAATAACTACCACAGAGCAGAATAAAGAAAAAAGAATGAAAAGAATTGAGGACAGTCTCAGACCTCTGGGACAACATTAAATGCACCAACATTTGAATTATAGGTGTCCCAGGAGAAGAAGAGAAAAAAAAAGGGACTGAGAAAATATTGGAAGAGATTATAGTTAAAACTTCGCTAATATGGGAAAGGAAATAGTCAATCAAGTCAAGGAAGCACAGAGAGTCCCATACAGGATAAATTCAACGAGAAACACACCAAGACACATATTAATCAAACTATCAAAAATTAAATAAAAGAAAAAATATTAAAAGCAACAGGGAAAAGCAACAAATAATATACAAGGTAATCCCCATAAGCTTAACAGCTGATCTTTCAGAGGAACGCTGCAAGCCAGAAGGGAGTGGCAGCACATATTTAAAGTGATGAAAGGGAAAAACCTACAACCAAGATTACTCTACCCAGCAAGGAACTCATTCAGATTCAATAGAGAAATTAAAACCTTTACAGAAAAGCAAAAGCTAAGGGAATTCAGCACCACCAAGCCAGTTTTACAAAAAATGCTAAAGGAACTTCTCTAGGCAGGAAACATAAGAGAAGGAAAAGACCTACAAAAACAAACCCAAAATAATTAAGAAATTGGTAATAGGAACATATATCAATAATTACCTTAAATGTAAATGGATTAAATGCTCCAACCAAAAGACATAGACTGGCCGATTGGATACAAAAACGAGACCTGCATATATGCTGTTTACAAGAGAAACACATCAGACCTAGGGACACATACAGACTGAAAGTGAGGAGATGAAAAAAGATATTCCATACAAATGGAAATCAAAAGAAAGCTGGGGTAGCAATTCTCATATCAGACAAAACAGACTTTAAAAGAAAGACTGTTAAATCAGACAAAGAAGGACACTACATAATGATCAAGGGATCAATCCAAGAAGAAGATATAACAATTGTAAATATTTATGCACCAAACATAGGAGCAGCTCAATATATAAGGCAAATGCCAACAGCCATAAATGGGGAAATTGATAGTAACACAATAATAGTAGGGGACTTTAACACCCAACTTTCACCAATGGACAGATCATCCAAAATTAAAATGAATAAGGAAACACAAACTTTAAATGACACATTAAACAAGATGGACTTAATTGATATTAATAGGACATTCCATCCGAAAACAACAGAATACACTTCCGTCTCAAGTACTCATGGAACATTCTCCAGGATAGATCATATCCTGGGTCACAAATCAAGCCTTGGTAAATTTTAGAAAATTGAAATCATACCAAATATACTTTCTGACCACAATGCTATGAGACTAAATTTAAGTTACAGGAAAAAAATCTGCAAAAAATACAAGCACATGGAGGCTAAACAATATACTACTAAATAACCAAGAGATCCCTGGAGAAACCAAAGTGGAAATCAAAAAAAACCTAGAAACAAATGACAATGAAAACACAATGACCCCAAACCTACGGGATGCAGCAAAAACCGTTCTAAGAGGGAAGTTTATAGCAACACAATCGTACCTCAAGAAACAAGAAACATCTCAAATAAACAACCTAACCTTACACCTAAAGCAATTAGAGAAAGAAGAACAAAAAAACCCCAAAGTTAGCAGAAGAAAAGAAATCATAAAGATCAGATCAGAAATAAATGAAAAAGAAATGAAGGAAACAATAACAAAGATCAATAAGACTAAAAGCTGGTTCTTTGAGAAGGTAAACAAAACTGATAAACTATTAGCCAGACTCATCAAGAAAAGAAAGGAGAAGACACAAATCAATAGAATTAGAAATGAAAAAGGAGAAGTAAAAACTGACACTGGGTTTCCCTGGTGGCAGAGTGGTTGAGAGTCCACCTGCCGATGCAGGGGACATGGGTTCATGCCCCGGTCCAGGAAGATCCCACATGCCGCAGAGCGGCTGAGCCCGTGAGCCATGGCCAGTGAGCCTGCGCGTCCAGAGCCTGTGCTCCGCAAAGGGAGAGGCCACAACAGTGAGAGGCCTGCGTACCAAAAAAAAAAAACTTCCAACAAACAAAAGCCCAGGACCAGATGGCTTCACAGGTGAATTCTATCAAACATTTAGAGAAGAGCTAACACCTATCCTTCTCAAACTCTTCCATAATATAACAGAGGGAGGAACACTCCCAAACTCATTCTATGAGGCCACCATCACCCTGAGACCAAAACTAGACAAAGATGTCACAAAAAAAGAAAACTACAAGCCAACATCTCTGATGACCATAGATGCAAAAATCCTCAACATACTACTAGCAAACAAAATCCAACAGCACATTAAAAGGACCATACACCATGATCAAGTGGGGTTTATCCCAGGAATGCAAGGATTCTTCAGTATACGCAAATCAATCAATGTGATACACCATACTAACAAATTGAAGAAGAAAAACCACATGATCATCTCAATAGATGCAGAAAAGCTTTTGACAGAATTCAACACCCATTTATGATAAAGATCCTCCAAAAAGTGGGATTAGAGAGAACTTACCTCAACATAACAAAGGCCATATATGCCAAACCCACAGCCAACATTGTTCTCAATGGTGAAACACTGAAACCATTTCCACTAAGATCGGGAACAAGACAAGGTTTTCCACTCTCACCACTATTATTCAACATAGTTTTGAAAGTTTTAGCCACAGCAATCACAGAAGAAAAAGAAATAAATGCAACCCAAATTGGAAAAGAAGAAGTAAAGCTGTCACTGTTTGCAGATGATATGATACTATACATTGAGAATCCTAAAGATGCTACCAGAAAACTACTAGAGCTAATCAATGAATTTGGTCAAGTAGCAGGATACAAAATTAATGCACAGAAATCTCTTGTATTCCCATACACTAGTGATGAAAAATCGAAAGAGAAATTAAGGAAACAGTCCCATTTACCATTGCAACAAAAAGAATAAAATACCAAGGGATAAACATACCTAAGGAGACAGAAGATGTGTATGCAGAAAACTAGAAGAAACTGATGAAAGAAATTAAAGACAATACAAACAGATGGAGAGATACACCATATTTTGGACTGGAAGAATCAACATTGTGAAAACGACTATACTACTCAAAGCAATCTATAGATTCAGTGCAATCCCTATCAAACTACCAATGGTATTTTTCACAGAACTAGAACAAAAAATTTCACAATTTGTATGGGAACACAAAAGACCCAGAATAGTCAAAGCAATCTTGAGAAAGATAAACAGAGCTGGAGGAATCAGGCCCCCTGACTTCAGACTATAGTACAAAACTACAGTAATCAAGACAGTATGGTACTGGCACAAAAACAGAAAGATAGATCAATGGAACAGGATAGAAAGCCCAGAGAAAAACCCATGCACATATGGTCATCTTATCTTTGATAAAGGAGGCAAGAATATATATTGGAGAAAAGGCAGTCTCTTCAATAAGTGGTGCTGGGACAACTGGACAGCTACATGTAAAAGATGAAATTAGAACACTCCCTAACACCATTCACAAAAATAAACTCAAAATGGATTAAAGACCTAAATATAAGGCCAGACACTATAAAACTTTTAGAGGAAAACATAGGCAGAATACTCTATGATACAAATCACAGTAGGATCCTTTTTTATCCACCTCCTAGAGAAATGGAAATAAAAACAAAAATAAACCAATGGGACCTAATGAAACTTAAAAGCTTTTGGACACAAAGGAAACCATAAACAAGATCAAAAGACAACCCTCAGAATGGGAGAAAATATTTGCAAACGAAGCAACTGACAAAGGATTAATCTCCAAAATATACAAGCAGCTCATGCAGCTCAATATCAAAAAACAAACAACCCAATCCAAAAATGGGCAGAGGATCTAAATAGACATTTCTCCAAAGAAGATATAGAGATTGCCAACAAACACATGAAAGGATGCTCAACAGCACTAATCATTAGAGAAATGCAAATCAAAACCACAATGAGGTATCACCTCACACTGGTCAGAATGGCCATCATGAAAAAATTTAGAAACAATAAATGCTGGAGAGGGTGTAGAGAAAAGGGAACCCTCTTGCACTGTTGGTGGGAATGTAAATTGATACAGCCACTGTGGAGAACAGTATGGAGGTTCCTTAAAAAAACTAAAAATAGAACTACCATACCACCCAGCAATCCCACTACTGGACATATACCCTGAGAAAACCATAATTCAAAAAGAGTCATGTACCACAGTGTTCACTGCAGGTCTGTTTACAATAGCCAGGACATGGAAGCAACCTAAGTGTCCATCGACAGATAAATGGGTAAAGAAGTTGTGGCACATGTATACAATGGAATATTGCTCAGCTATAAAAAGGAACGAAACGTTAGTGTAGTGAGGTGGATGGACCTAGAGACTGTCATACAGAATAAGTATGACAGTAAGTCCAAAAGAGAAAAACAAATACCATATACTAACATATATATATGGAATAATAATAAAAAACAAAAGGTTCTTAAAGACCTAGGGGCAGAACAGGAATAAAAATGCAGACATAGAGAATGGACTTGAGGACATGGGGAGGCAGAAGGGTAAGCTGGGACGAAGTGAGAGAGTGGTATGGATATATGTACACCACCAAATGTAAAATAGATAGCTAGTGGGAAGCATCCGCATAGCACAGGGAGATCAGCTCGGTGCCTTATGTCCACCTAGAGGGGTGGGATAGGGAGGGTGGTAGGGAGATGCAAGAGGCAGTGGATATGGTGATATATGTATACGTATAACTCAATCACTTTGTTATACAGCAGAAACTAATACACCACTCTAAAGCAATTATACTGCAAAAAGATGTTAAAAATAATAATTGTCATAATAACTGACTGTATGTAAAGTAAAAAGTATATATTTAGTTTTCTTCCTCAAAAAAGTAATAATTTGTCTTTGAAGTAAAATTCTCACAGTAATAGCATTTCAACTTTGATATGTGTCATTTTGTTACTCATTAAAAAGAATAATATTTCACCTGTATGGGTAGGAAAACAAATTCCAGCCTTAGCAGAGCACTAAAATTATGATATCTTAATATCTCTTAATGCATCTGCATTATATGGTACAACCCAACTCATGTTATTTCATATAACATGGTGAATAGTTCCAGTGTTTTTTCGGCCACAATCTAGGATGAATCAAGGCTTAAAACTCAAGCCACATTAAAGATGATCGAAAACGATTAATGTAATATTTATCAGAGTTAACAAAAAGTTGTCATCTTCTCTATACATTCTTTTATTTATTTTTCCTAACAAAAACCTATAGTGCAGTAAAGGTTAGGGATCATGTAACTGCCGTGTCATTTACAAAGTCTGAGTGCTTCATTGATTGCTGGTCTCTTGACTCACCCTTATAACTAGCTGAAAGTTTATCTTCTCATTGATGAAAGTCGTCCAGGAGGCAAGACTATAGAGTGCAGTGATGAAATGTCTAAAGACAAAAAATGTAATTGCAATTCACTGTGAAATTCTAATTGGGAATCTGTTTTAAGACTTCACAGTTGAGATGTAGTTCCATTTGTTTTCTATTGCTTGTAAGCCAGTATTTTAAAGCCCGCTGATTGCTGGAGGAAACTGAAGTGACAGACCTTGAATTTCTTTCCAGGTGATGTGATGACAAAATCTAGAAAATAGAGGTTTTTTCCTGATATGCTTTATCTTAACTGAAACCTTTCTCTTCCCAGGACCACATGCATTTTCAGCTTTCCCTTTTGGAGAGTAATGAAAAGTGCTGCTTGTGTGAGGTCTTCTGCTCAGTCTTCAATAGAAATTACCTCATGTAACAAGACAATAACTTTCTGAAGTCGACATAACTATTTTCATTTTACAGTTGAAGAACCTGAGACTCAAGAAATATCCTGCTCAAGGTTTCAGAGCTAGAATATGGAAGGATTTGATCCATACAACCCTGTTTCTTTACTACTGATGTTACCGCTCCCCACCTACCCTAAAACCAGCCAAGGGGAAACATTGAAATTCCCCAAGTCATTGTTGGTGCTCCCTGTTAATCACCTTTATTTTCATATTCAAATACGTTCTTTGAATCTCATGTAATTTTGCTATTCTGCACACTTCTTCATGGATATCCCTTTACACCTGTTGTGACTTTGATCGTGGCCTTGGATGATTTCAGTATTTATGTTGACAACCTATTTTATACTCTGATCTCAACCTTTCTTAATGGCTTCTCAAAAGACTCTCACATTCACTCCAGAAAATCACACTTAGGGAGGCACCTGGACTTTGTAATTTTCCCCAGATGCTTCATGCATGAAACATTAAGTCTGACATCCTTTGGACGAAAGTGAATCTCTATGCACAGCTTGGTTTCCAGGGAGATGCCAGGGATGTGCCCATTAGCAAGGTTCCTGTCTCTGAGTCAGCAGAAGCTATCGTTATGCCCTGTGTTCCTGCTGGGAGACAGAGGAACCAGCTCCCTGGTTTCTGGTATTTATTTGATAAACCTGAATCCAGGGTACCCTTTTCTGTTACTGTTTTCAAAACTCTGAATTACTGTCATCTCTGTCAGACATTGATACATCTCTCTTACTCCTTAACTATTCTTGTTCATTACCTCATCAGTATTCCCTTATCTTAACCTCCCAGCCTACTAACTCTCTTAGATTATCACTTACTTGTCAATGATGATTTACTATTAATAATAGGAGTAATAATAACACCATTAATATAATTTATCATTGTTTAGCAATTATTCGTCATGCAGTGCAGACAGCACTTTATATGTTTTGTAAACTGAGTCTCAGAGAAGTAAAGCAGACCATCCAATGCCATATAGTTAATAAGAGACATAGCTAAGATGAGAAAACAGGTCTGCCAGTGTCACTCCAAAGCCCTCGTTCTTTTTATTATATCTGCCTCACTAGCACCGACTCAGCTGACATGTACCTATGATCATCAATCACTCTCAGCTCTCTTATGTGCAAAGCTCTTCCTCTGAGTCGTCACCATACAGTTATGGTGAGTCTCCAGGGCTGTGTAACTACAGTCAGCTTCCATTCCTAGCCACCTCAGCTGTGACTGCAAACTTTACTTTCCCTTACAAACACTCCAGCAACCAAGTACCTATCATCAGACCAATGGCACATGCCTATTCACATACACTCAAAGCAGATAACTTTGCATCCTACTTTACAGAGATAATTCATGTTTTCAGACAAAAGATTTCTCAGCGTGCTATCCCCCCTTACCTCTTATTTGAAGCTATATGTATCTTCACAGCTATCCTTCCTGTTTTGGTAGAAAAGATGTCCACCAGCTTCTTGTACAAAGCTAATCTCTCTACCTGAGTTCCAGGTGTCAACCCCTCAGGACCTTGACCTCAACATTTTCCTCTTTTCCATAATTCCATGTACATATATCTTTTTAGCTCCACTAAATCTATGTATATGTAATTTTTAGGAATAATTTTTACCTGCAAGTAACAGAGAACATTTCTATTGATGACTTAAGAAAATAGGAGTCACTTTTTTTTTTATGTAGCAGAAAATCTGGAACTAGAAACTTGTGTCACGGATTTAATAGCTTAGAAATGTCAGGGACAATGTATTCTTAATTCTCTCAGCCCATCCTCTCATGTAAATATGCTGCTGCAGTTCCATGCATCACACCTTTTTAGAAAGCTCTCAGCAGACTTCCACCCTGATCTTATTGGCAAGAATTTACTTGTCAGTTGGTTTTGCAAACCTGTCAAAGATGCTTTAGCGATTGGGAGGGTGAGTACATAGTTTTTCAAGGCTAAATAATGAAGGCAGAAAGGAAGAAGGGAGTTGGGAAAGTGTACTAGTTAGTGAACCTATAGTGTCTGTCAAGGCACATATGTGTACTTTAGTGTCTTCTATATTTAAAAGAGGTGGGTTATTCAAAGAATGTGCCAGATCTGGATTGTCAGTTAGTGGCCCTGTATTCAGCCTGTGTCTTGTTCCTCCTCTGTAGTACCCGTACTGCTTCAGGCTTTACCCTTTGCAGGGGTTAGCTGGCAATCGAATTCCCTAATTTCTGGATCCATCTCTGTGGACTCTTGGAGCTGTGACCACCTCACAGGAGTTACCACTCCTCACCCACTTCTATATGACAACACTTGTTGGAACAATCGTGTATGCCAATCAGTCCTCTTAAATTTGCTTTGCAGTTGTTAGTTTTCACACTTTTTTCTCTACTATCATTGTAACACTGTATTTAGAAAGAAATTTTTAAATGTGTTGAATCTGCCTTCTTTAATTGAAAGTTTTGTCTTGTTACATTGGTTGATCATTTTTATGCCTGTATTTGCTGCTACATTTTGAATTATGGGAACAGAATTAATTTATCTATTTTATTTCAGTTCCCTAGTATCATGCACAGTTCTTGAATATGCAATTATTAATGAATGTGAATGGAAAAATTAATTAATTAAAGACTAAATGCTCACAAGGATTTGAAATTCAACTAGTAGGCTTGGAGTGCAGGATTGCCCCTTTACCAACCCTGTGAAGCAGTGAAATTTATTTATCTCAGATCTTAGTTTCTCTATCTTTAAATTAAGAATAATACTAGCCATTCTGGGTACTTCATGTTCTGTTTTAAGATTAAGTCATATAATAGATATAAACATGCTTTATGAATTACAAAATGCTTGCAGTTATCTGACACACTTTTCTTTGGATAATCATTATGTAGAATCTGACAAAAGGATTAATTAATCAATCTAAACCTACTGTCAGTCCTTTTGAAAGAAACTGACAAATTAATGAACATTCATCAAATGGTTATTGCATATTACTATGTACCAGACACTTCTCTTGGTAGCAGAAATATAGCAGTGACCATTAGATCGGTCTGAAGCATGAAGCATACCTTCTGGTAAGTGATACAAGGCAGGTGTATTCGTTTTCCGTTTGCTGCTGTAACAAATACCATAGACTTATTCTTCAAAACAACAAAAATTGATTATCTTTCATAGCCAAAAATCTGGCACACTTCACAGGTTAAAATCCAGATCTAGCCAGGGTTGTTCTTTTTGGGGGCTCTAGAGGAGAGTCTGTTTCCCTGCCCAACTTTGAGATGCTGCCACATTCCTTGGCTCATGGCCCCATTCCTCCATCTTCAAAGCAGTAATATGAGGGTAAGTCCTTCTCACACACACTGCCATCTCTCTGGTTTGACACTGACTCTCCTACCTCTGTTTTTCACTTATGAGGATGCTGTAACTACATATTGGTTCACTCTGATAATCCAGAATACTCTATTTGGAGTCGGCTGATCAGAAATCTTAATTCCATCTATAACCTTCCTTCTTTTCTATGTAAAGTAACTTATTCACAGATTCCAGAGATCAGAATGTGGGCATTGCTGGGAGGCTGTTAGTCTGCCTACCAGAGTATGCCTGTCCCTTAGCCCTCTGTACTCCTTTTCATCAAAAACTAACAAATTTCTTTCTTTGCTTCTTTATGAGTCTGTACTATGCCAAACTTAATGGTAAAAATACAGACAACACAATTAAACTACGTTTCATTTATGGTTAAAATTAACAGCACTGCCTTGCTCCTAAAACTCTTCATTTATTAAGTACTTTTGACTCAGTTAAGCTTTTGGAACACTTTTGAATTGTTATAAACATTTTCTTCCTTGACTTTTCATAGTTTTATTTTATAATGAGATCAGGATGAGTTTTGCTGCTCTCTCGCCTTTTTTAAAAATACATTCATAGTGAAAAACCTGTGAATTCTTTCCCACAAACCACTTGATGGAATGGAAATTAGCAAGAATTAGATAATTCACTAGCATTGTCAATATTTTCTTAAAAATTTTATATTGGTTTTTATTTCTAAACTGAAATGTTTATTTTAAAAAGAACTTTTATATTATTTATAATATATAAATATATAAAATATGAATATAATGTTTGAGAAATACAAAAATCAAATTTACTAAGATTCCTTCAGGGCTGGGTACATGTATTTCTACTGCCAACCCAATAAGATGATGATTATTCCTATTTCCTCTTAACATATGAGTGAACTAATGATGAAAAAACTTTAAGTAGCATACCCAAGATACGCTCCTAGCAGGTAGTTGGTCAGGATCTGAACTGAGGACTAAGCAGCCCTTGGTCCTGGCTGCTCACACATATGAGGCAGGCACACCCCCCTGCCTAAAGTGTACGGATCTTTTCTATTGAAAAACAAGCTCATATCTTTATTTTGTTTTTTGGTTTTTTTTTTTTTTTTTTTTTTTTTTTTGGTGGTACGCGGGCTTCTCACTGTTGCAGCCTCTCCCGCTGCAGAGCACAGGCTCCGGACACACAGGCTCAGCGGCCAGAGCTCACGGGCCCAGCCACCCCGCGGCATGTGGGATCTTTCCAGACGGGGGCACGAACTCGTGTCCCCAGCATCGGGAGGCGGACTCTCAATCACTGCGCCACCAGGGAAGCCCAAGCTCATATCCTTAGAAAGAGCAGAAGAAATACCAATTTAAGCAAATAATTTACAAATCACACTAGACTCAAGTTACTTAAAAAATTTTTTTGATAAGTTGAAGTTTAAGACCAAACAAGGAGAAAAGTTGGGAAAGCAGTTACCATAGCACTCTATTATGCAATACATTGTGCAAATAATAATAATATTATACAACATATTTATACAAATAATGGGAATTGTAAAATTTTTTCAAAGAGTAAAATATTAGAAAAATGTCATAGAACCAGTAAAGAGCAAAAGAAAGAGATTACTGGAGCACAAAGCATTCAAGCATAAGAATCTTTTAAACAAATGGCATGGAGAGTCCCAAACCTCTGTGGATTTTGAATTTGACTGCTGGATACAGAACAGAATCTATGTTGCAAAAATTCATATGGGATAAACTTCTTTACAAATGGTTTTTAAAATTCTCGATTCTCCCTGAAGAAAACCAAGTCAGAAACTGCTCAGTGAAGCACAAATGCCCACGGGCTATAAGGCTCAATGGGAATGAAAAGATTTATTCATCACTACAAATGCAGTGTGATGTCGCTGCAAAGATAGGATTCTGGAATCAGACAAACTTCACTCAAATCCAAACAGTAGTTCTGTGTAATCTTGAGCAGTTCAGCATCGCTCCGAATCAGAATGTGCATGTGTCTAAGATAGGAATTAACCAAAATCAAGTTTATAAAATGTTCAGCACATATACTAAATCTCAACATATTAAAACAATATATTCATTCGTCTGCAGACTATATCCTTAAGCACTGGAGAACCCAGTCTTTCTCCTAAGGAAAGATCAGTCTTGGAGGATAAAGAAGAAGTAATAGGCATGCATTATGGTGCACAGTGATAAATGCTTTACTGGACTAAAAATATGGAGTGTCACCCACCCTGTCTGGGGTGTAATAAGGCATTTAGGAAGGGCAATACTTCCATCTTACATGTCAAGGATGAATAATAGTAATTTACCTGAGCAGTCTGGAAAGTATTTCAGACTAGAGAAATAGACTCAGAGTTAAGGTATACTGCCTTAGCCCAGTAAAGCCCATTTCCAGAGAAGGGAGCGGGAGAATAAGAAATGCGGAGGCCAGAAAGAGAAGAAAAGACCTGATTAAGAAGTTCATTGCCTTTATTTTTCTTCTCTGTAAAGATCAAGCAAGATTAGGTGCAACCCACATTTCATTTATCTCTTTCACTCTTTTTCTACATATACAGTTAGGAAAAAGTGAGCATTAAAATATTTATCAAGACACCAACAAATCAGAGTAACAGCTGCTTGTTAATGGAGTTGGAGGTGGTGGTAAGGGGTGAGATGAAGCAGTGACTATTTTTAAAATCAAAAGGAAACATATGGTATTTAATAACTGGTGTGTCCATGTCATGTGTACCATCTAAACTTCAGCCCTGGGTCCGGTTAAACAAATGGTAAATAAAGTTGTCATCATCATTTATATTAATTTTTCACCTTGAACTTACTTTGTAGTAGGTTAATATCCCCCCTAATCTGTGTGTGTGTGTGTGTGTGTGTGTGTGTGCGCACATGCATATGTGCATGCAAGTGCTCGAGAACACTCTATATTCCAGCCATGAGCAATTGGGTTAAATGTTGAAACAAACCACATTATTTAATTTAATAGAATTAACTGATCCAAAGGTCAGTGATTCTGGCACCGTTAAGACTGTGTCATCAATCTAAAATGACCCACAATTCAGAGAAAATACCAGTAGTATAAGACTTTTCCAATTTTAAATCACTTTCGCATTATCAGATGTCATCCTCACAATGACACAGTGAGGTGGGTAAAGCAGGAACTCGGTTACACATGCTCTGAAAGTCAATTTCTACCAGCTGCTATACCTCCAGGAGCCAAAGAGGCAAGGATTAACATGACCTATACCTGGAAATGAGAAAACTGAGAGCTAGTGAGATAATATTTACCTTGATGACTTAAAAATAATATGTGCTACTTCAAAATTAAAAATACAAACAACTATAGGCAAATATAGAATTTTACTGCTAAGATATTCTACAAGTTGAATTAAAAAGAATTAAGAATGTTAGACATTATGCCCTCACAAATTCTCTAAAGTTTCAAGTTGAATTAAAAAGAATTAAGAATGTTAGACATTATGCCCTCCCAAATTCTCTAAAGTATTCAAGTGGTAGAACTAGTTTCTTCTCCTAAAAGCCTTTATTTCGGTAGGCTGTTTGGAATTACAGAAGATTAAAATTTATTATTGGACTCATCAATTGCAATGTGTCTATCTAGTTAAACCCTAAACTAGAATTTACAAAGTATTTTAGCTAGACAGGAGGTAATGACATTTTCTAAATTAGAAAAAAAAACAAAAACAAAACATAAACTAATGTTTACTTTTTAGCCATAATTTCTTCAAAATGTACTCCATATCTCTGCAAGAATTACTACCGATATAATAGTATTATATACACAATTGGGATACATTTTATACAGTCTAGTCATAGGATTCTAGCATTTTACAAAATATGATGAAATGTAAACAAGCACAAATGTCTCATTTATTTAGAAAGAATTGTATGTGCAAAGCACTGAGCCAAGTTCTGTAAAAGCATGCAAGATAAAGTCTCTGTCCTCCAGAGCTGATAATCTAGGACAGAAAATATGGCCCATACATGTGGAAGAGTTTTTGTTTCAAATTACTAAGTAATTAAAATCAGGAAGAAGAGTAATTTGAATAATTCAAATATAAGAATGTTCAGGGAAGGTAAACACAATGTTTGCTGAGGGGTCAGGGCGAGTTTTATTGGAGGAATTGGCACCTTGAAGAATATAAGTTTCCAATAATAATTCAAAGGAATCTTAATAAGCCATTGCTTATTAAGTGTGATTCAAAGATGATTTTTTCAAAATCTTTTCTTAATGAGGTGCTTTAATTTTGATGCTTAAAGCTGGAAGAGAACTGATTCATTCATTATTTCATTCATTTATTTATGCATACAATAAATAATCATGAGTATTATTGTGCACCGTGCATTGTTCTGTTTGCTCATGATGGACCCAGTGCAGATAAGATTTCTGCTCTCTTAGAGCTTGTGTATCAATTGAAGAATCAAATAATAAAGAAGCAGATAAAGACAATAAGATGGTAAATGCAAATTCATTTTCGATTTGAAAAAACACAGAAAATAATGATGATATGATTAGTAGTAATGACACAGAGGCAGAGAAGAGAGACTAGAGTGTTAGTCAGATAAAGCCTCTTTGAAACAGATGGAGACAGTGACATGAAACTCTGAGGAAAGAGTTTTCCTAGTCTAGAGACGTGACAGTGCAGAGACAAGCTAGGAAGAAGCATGGTGTTTGAGAAGTAGAAAGAAGGTCAGCGTGGCGGGAATGGAAGGGGATAGGTGGAGAGCGATAGGAGTTGAAGTCTCAGAGATAAGTAGCCCTGTCAGGGCCTTGTTGCACAGAAAAAAGGATTTAAATTTTATACTACAAGTGATGGAAAACGCTTGGAGGATTTTTAAGGAGAAAGGAATGATATGATGAGATTTATAATTTTAAGAAATTCACTGTATTTTATGCATGAAAATTGCATTGCATGGTAGCAAGAATGAAATCTGAGATGAGTAACTGGAATCATTCAAGAAAGAGGTGATGTAGTCTTGCATTACTGTGGTCAAGACAGTGGGAATGGAAAGTTTTCAGGGGTAGATCAAACTGTTGAGAAGATTGGATGGGAAGAGATAAAAGAGTCCAGAATATTTCCTTCTCCTAACTCTGCTGGGAAGACTGAACAACAAAGCCATTTGCAATTGTTAAAATTAGGGTTAAAAAGTCATTCACACTTTTATTCAACAGTGGTAAAAACTTACTATTGAACATTTTTGTTATTGATCATCCTAAGGTCTGGACTGCAAATTTGGCATTGATGTAAAACAGACATGACAACTCTCCTCCCTAAATTTCTCCCACTAAGTTCTGACTAATAATAGCAAGATTGACATTCTGTCCCAAGTAGTATTGAACATATCAGGAATGTCAACTGTAAATTGAGTTTTAAATGTTCATGATGTAGATAGAATTTAATCTGAATCATGCCATAGCAGGATCAAAAAAGACCTTCTCTACCATCAAGTGACTTTTAAAATTCTGCATTAAAAATTGAACTAAATGTATTAATATTATAATTGGAACTTTTACTTGAACACATGTTTGAGACTATCTCATGCTCTAATTTCTAACTTATTTCTTGAAAGAAAAATGTAGAATTTTGACTTTTTTGTGGTACCATATTAATAATGTACCTTTTATTTTCTGTTTTTTCTCCCATATCTCACTTTCCATTTTCCTACTGGTAATTGCTCCATCTTGTATATAAACTCCTTGCGCCCAATTTCTTATCTCAAGATTAACCTCTGGGAGACTACAGTTGAAAGCAAAATGTTATCAAATTGTTTCTACTTTTATAACTCTGTAAGTGACAAAAACAAATGGACATTTGTAAAAGATATAGCAAAGGATATTTTGTTGTTACTGTTAGCCCCTCCCCATTTTTTCTGTTTCATTTTGTAATAACAATACCACATGCATATATATTTGCCTCTAAATTCTAAATTCAGAAAAAATAAGGACTACTCCTATATTCTCAGCGTTATATTCTTACCAGTTATCACAGTGCCTGGATCATACCTACTTCCTACAAGACCAGTGTGTTGGCCGCAATGTGGAATAAACTGATGAATTAGAGTTCTTGCCTCCAATGACCTCAAACCCTAGTAGAATAAATAACATACTCCTCATTAACACAAAGTAGCAATTGCTAAGTGCCTTAAGACATGGAGTGGTGGAGGAGTGCTTTCTCATTGTTATTATACCTACTTATTAGTAGGAAAGAATAATTGACTTTTATTTGTTAAATTTTAATTTACACAGCATTTTCCTATAGAATTTTTTTTTCTGATACTTGAGACTACCTGCCTTCACATTGCTTAACCATCAGAACTCAGAACTAAAACCATTTATGTGAACATCTTTATTCCAGGTAATTCTTGCCTAAGAAGATAAGGCTGTAAACCAATAACTAAACGCGCTGCTTACGTTAGAAAATTTAAGCATACCAAGGTGACTGGACAACAATTTGCTCATCGGGGATGTTATGTTGAGAAACTCAGACCCTTCCTGAAAGAGCCTACTAACCACATAATTTGGAATTAAATGCTATTGTTTTCTTTAAAATATTCGGAACTGAATTGGTCTAACATTATACAAGTGACGCCCCTAGATAATAAGTGTTTTGACTTTATTTATTGAGAAAAGTAAATACTTTGTAAGTTGTTATGACTCCTTACAGTAAAAATGAACATTCCTGTTCTTATTGTGGATATTTTTTAAAGCAAGTACAGAAAAATTATTAGGGGTTAGTTTAAACTGGAA
This sequence comes from Pseudorca crassidens, assembly GCF_039906515.1. Taxonomy (NCBI): domain Eukaryota; kingdom Metazoa; phylum Chordata; class Mammalia; order Artiodactyla; family Delphinidae; genus Pseudorca; species Pseudorca crassidens. The sequence goes on along the minus strand of NC_090304.1, from coordinate 33,544,619 downwards.
TAAGGAACACTTTTAAAGTAGATTAATGTCCCATCTTGCATGCCCTTGTGAGTCTGTACATGCTCTATCCTCTCTGACTAGAATGCCTATTCCACTTCTGCCTTTGTGCTAAACTTTTCCTTCAGGACTTAGATTAAGGTCTATTATTTTCCCAAAGGATAAAAGCTGGCATATTTTATATTCACAGGAAAAAAATAAGACTGTAATCCCCAGCCTTCCTTGAAGTTGGAATCATGCCATTAGAATTGGCAGACATGGCAGTAAAATATCTTGTCCACAATCAATCTCTCTTCCCTTTCCATGGTGACCATTCCAGGCCACATGCTTAAGTCTTAGAGTCACTGCCTTAGGAGAATCCAACCCTCACTGGACTATTACGTAATTTAAAATCAAGCTTTATTACACTGTGTCACAGAAACTTTGGAGTTGTTATAGCAGCTAGCATTAATTACACTAGTAACAAGTTGAGTCAGATATTTAGTACTTTGGCTTATGAATTTATTGTATCACAGTGACAGTAATTGCAGTTGTCTATTTAATTGCATGTTCCACACACAGACTATGAGCAATCTGAGAACAGCTGCAGGCCTATTCTTTTGCTCTGACACCTGTACAGTTTCTGGCATATTCTAAGGTTGCAAAAAATGTCTGAATGCATAAATCAAGAGATGAAGACCTATAAATAAATGTTGCTCTTTGCCGAGTGGTCATGACAATATGGGAGTAACCAGTCCTCTTTCCAGCATTCTACCTCTGTCAGTGGAACAGTAACTTCCATTATGTGTGAGATAATAAAGACAAACTTCCACTCTTCTGTTTACTTGATGTCACTTCTTCTTCCAAGGATAAAAGAATGACTTACCTTTTGGGTCAGTCACATTGGTGAAAAAGCTCGGCATGAGGAAAAACATGACATAGTTGTATCAACTCATGTCAAAGAGATAGGGCAGACTTACGAAAATGCAGGAAAGTGTTAGTCAATTATTTAGGCTGAAACATCAGGTAAACTTAAGAGCAGTGAAATGAAGCTGTAAAGTATTTTAGGAACTTGATCAAGGAAGGTCTCAAATACATTTATTAGGAAAATACTGGAAGTCAGACATGCTTTAGGATTAGCCTCACAGTTTCCTGAGGGATGGACAGGAGGCATGAGAGAAGCCAAGAGTCTTACTGGGAAAGCATCACCACTGTCCCCGAAGATTCACCGAGAATCAGGTAGCCATTTGAAACTCTGAACATGCCAAGCCTCACAAGTAGGATTCTACTTTTTACTGTTACCTTTCATTTTCACTCGTCATTAATTGTTCTAAACAAGAAAACCAGACTCTAAAGACAAAGTACAGTATTTGAAAGCAATGTCATACCTTTCTAGGGAAAAAAAGGCCCATTGAGTATGTAAGACATTGAACAATGGTCATTGTTTGACTTGGTGGATTACTGACACATGTTTGTAAAAGATTCTGTTCTGAAAGGAAGCAAACATTCTCCTGAAAGACTGGCTTCTTTTCTCTCCGATTTTAGTCCCCTTTTTCTAACTCTGCTATTATGTTGTTCCAGCTTTTAAAAGGAATATTTTACTACCTCTCCTCACACCAGCTAATACTTTCATAGCCAACCTATTTAGAAGGTCACTTACATTATAGTCTCTTTCAATCCAGAGAGTGACACCCAGAAAAAAGTCTCCCAGTACACCCGCATTGCTTCAGTCAGGTCACACAGATTGTGCTGCAAGTGTGTCTTCTGTAACAGCTTAGCATTCAGAAAACCTGGCACTAAGTAGGTCCAGGAGAAAGGCTTCCTGATATATTTATGGTCATTTATAATGTAGACAGCCATGTTGAGCAATGAAAGCTGAGGCATTTCTAAAACTAAAGAAATAGCATAAAAACTGTGCCTTTAATCAGTATGTCACATGATTTTTCACGCATTGTTTTAAGCAAAAAATTTCATTTAAAAGCATTTTATTCCTGCCAATACTTCTCTGGGGGAATGTTGAGAAATCTAAATATCAAATCAAGCATGAAATGTTGCACAATTTCTAATTACCAAGTCCTATGAAAAGAGTAGATCTGATTGAATGTAACAGCAAGAGTCCTATGGCATGATGTATTAAGAACACCTCTTGCCAGGCAAAGTGACATCTAAAGATGCTGACACAATCTCCCACTTAAGATGGTTAAAGTTTGCTTAGGGTAAAGCCAATAAATTCAGAGTAAAATGTGCTGTCAGCTAAAAGGTAACTGTGCCGAATGGGCCTCAGAAGTTTCTTGTTTTTGTTTGTTTTGCTTTTCTAATCTCCTGCCAGCATCATTATCACAGCGTTCATTTTCCCAATGGCTTCTTGTTAATCTATACAGGATGCAACAGGTATATTAAAATGCACTCATCCTTTGCTAACCTGGACTTTAATGAATACTGGCAGGTATTTGTTTCCATTAAAGGACAACATGTCCTGGGCAACCAGTGTCCAAATCTATTTAGTGAATATCTTGGAAATAAAAGTTTAATATGCTATTGTTGCCATTACCCTTTATTGCATGTGGCTCCTGTCTTACCCTGAACACAACCTGCCTTGTGGATGTTATTGTATTTGTCTTCACAGTACAGTGTGCTGTTGTCAACTCTTATTATCCCTGCTTCACAGATGCCAACACAGACACACTGGCATTCTGTGACTTCCTCAATGTCAGTGTTAGAGAGGATTAATGAGTCACCGTGGTACACAATCCAGGTTGACAAGTCTACCGATGTTGACAACAAGGCAACAATGCTTGTTTTTGTGTGATGTATTTTTCAGGAGGATGTGCATGAGGATATGTTATGTGCACTTTTGTTGCCAACCAACACGACAGCTGCAGAACTATTCAAGTCTTCTTGAATTATTACATATCAGGAAAACTGAATTGGTCATTTTGTGTGGGAATATGCACGGACAGAGCAGATGCCATGACTGGACGGCTTCCTGGTTTTACTACTCGGGTCAAAGAGGTCGCTCCTGACTGTGAGTCTACACAGTGTGTCATCCATAGAGAAGTGCTGGCTAGCCGAAAAATGTCACCTGAACTTAACAACGCTTTGCAGGATGTGATGAAAATTATCAACCACATTAAAGTACATGCCCTTAACTCACATCTGTTCACGCAGCTCTGTGAGGAGCTGGACGCAGAGCACACACGTCTTCTCTTATACACAGAAGTAAGATGGCTTTCTAGAGGTAGATCACTGGCCAGAGTTTCTGAGTTATGAGAGCCGCTCCAGAGATTTCTTTTAGAAAAACAGTCACCACTGGCAGCACATTTCAGTGACACAGAATGGGTCGCAAAACTTGCTTACTTGTGCGACATATTCAACCTGCTCAACGAACTCAATCTGTCACTTCAGGGGAGAATGCCAACTGTGTTCAAGTTGGCAGATAAGTTGGCTGCATTCAAAGTCAAACTGGAATTATGGGGGCGACGAGTGAACATTAGGATTTTTGACATGTTTCAAACATGAGCAGAGATTTTGAAAGAGACTGAGCCGGGGCCTTCTTTCTCCCAGCTGGTGCACGATCACCTACCTCAGCTTTCAAAAGAGTTTGAGCATTACTTCCCAACCACAAAAGGCCCCCAAACTGAGAAGGAATGGATCCGTGACCCATTTGGGAATAAGCCAGGTGAATGACTTTGACTTTCCATGCTAGAAGAGGATCAACTGCTTGAGATCACAAATGACGGTGGTCTTAAAAGTATGTTTGAGGTAACTTCAAATCTCCATACGTTCTGGATTAAAGTCAAGGTGGAATAGCCTGAGATTGTCACAAAAGCACTGAAAAGCCTGCTTCCATTTCCAGCATCCTGTCTTTGTGAAGCAGGGTTTTCTGCAGTGACAGCAACCAAAACGAGACTACGGAGTAGACTGGACAAAAGCAACACACTTCGGTGTCACTGTCTCCCATCACCCCCAGATGGGACCATCTAGTTGCAGGAAAACAAGCTCCGGGCCCCCACTGATTCTGCATTATGGTGAGTTGTATAATTATTTCATTATATACTACAAGTAATAATAATAGAAATAAAGTGCACAATAAATGTAACGTGCTTGAATCATCCCAAAACCATCCCCCCTGCCCTGGTCCATGGAAAAATTATCTCCCATGAAACTGGTCCCTGGTGCCAAAAAGGTTGTGATGTACTTTGAATTCCTCTCTACTTGTACTCTTACATTAATGAAACATAGATTCTGAGTTAAAATCATATATATAAGATTTCATTGTGTAATTGAGTATCTTTTAAACAGCACTTTATTATGAGATTGACACCAATGAGAATTGTTCTAAATATGAAGCAATTAGTAGCCAGTAAATTTCATCTTTCATAAAGTAAAGGTGACAACAGAGCCATTAGAAACCAAAGTTCCATTAAAAAGTTCAATAAAAATTAACTACCTCTTTCTCAGTTGAAAATAAGCAATTAAATATTAATAATTGGTGAAACATACATATGTTTTTACATATATATATATATATTTGTGGGAAGATCATCACTTCTATCACAGTTAAGAATGGTGATACAGATTGTACAAAGACCTTTGACTTCCAAGTATCTTACATTTTGCTAACCTTTCATACCTGTACCTGTTTATTTGAAAGAAGTGGTAAGATGATTCTACTGTAAAAATTTCTATAAAATTTTCATATTTCATAATGGAAAAAAGAATGTTAAGTATGCTGAATCAAAGGGTAAGTTTTTATACTTATAAATCAAAAAAGGAAACAACAATTTTGTTTGCACATAAACCAAACTATAATGTTTTACAGATTGAAAGCATGACTGAAATACCAAAATGTTAGAAGGTATTTGGTTTTATTTAACTCTAATTCAGTTGTGAACATTACTGCTGAAATTTAATGCCCCAAATTTTGTTTGAATTAAAAATGTTCAGGTCAGATGAACTGAAAAAGCCTTTTTACAATATCCTTAATAGACAAATTGAAATTTTTTTGATGCAATAGGTACAGCTCAGACTAAGCAAATAAAATAAATTTTCTATTATCTAATACTTTTCAGTGGCCTAATCTTTTGAAAAGTGAGTTAAAATTACCTATTTAGACTAGTTTAAAGAAAATCAGAAGACCTTTAAAATAAGGTAATTTAAATAAGAGCATGACAAGTTAGTCTTCTGAATTCTTTTAAGTTTATTCTAAGCACTCATCAGTTTACATAATGCTTACTAGAGTCTGCCTCAGCATAAACTAAGCTATTTGAAGTCCAAATCAGGAATTTGCATGGCAAGCTTATAAATTACATATAATAGAATCACTGAGCCATTGGAACCTTAGATATTATCTAGTTCAATTCTCTTCAGTTGAGAGAGGAGGAAATTAAAGGTGCTAAAAATTTTAAAGAGTTTTCACATACATCATTTCACTCATTCTCACAGCAGCTTCAAGAAGGGACATAGATAGTAGTCATGTCATTTTACAAATGAAGGACACACACTGAGGCTATGTCTTCTGGTTGTTCCCTGGAGGCAACAAGTGACTCCAGGGGACTGTTAAGGATAGTGGGATTTTGAAGGCAGGTGCAGAACATTCAGGAGTATCTGTAGAGATGAATGGTGATTGGGAATCACCAAAAATCTACAGGGCAATTTCACAAAAGGAGACTCAGTTGGGTTGTCCATTGGCTGTGGCATTGTGAGCCTTAGTGTTTCAAGAGAGGTCGATTAGCTGCTCAAGGTAAAAGATCAGGGTAAAATTGTTGGACAAATGGTGAAGTCAACCATCAGTGTCCAAGTCAGCCACAAGAACTGAAGAGCTGAGCAGAGTGTATTCCCTACCAACAAGTGGAAGAAACCAATGATGGGACTGTTTGTTACAGGAGCTCCAGCAGAAGACTGGGGAGGCTGAAAATGCAATTATTATGAGGAATTGGAGCCAAGACAAACTTGGGTGTGAGGCCAGGCTCTGCATCTTTCTTTTGGCTTTGGACTTGGAGAAAAATCACTTATTTCTCTAATCCTTAGTTTTCTCAAATTCTGTCTTCAGACAGTTTGAAGCTTGAATTATACAATTCATGTTAAAATGCTTGTAGCAAAGTGCTTGGTACAGAAAATCTCAAAAATAACAAATAATGAACTGTTATTATCATTATCATTTAAAATCTGCCCCTTTTGTCTAGAAGTATTTATTTTTAACTGAGCCAGTCCTCTAAGCAGTAAGGTGCATCTGAACATGGAGTTAGCATGCAGCAAAGGGCTGGAATATATTCCTCGTAACTTAAAGTGTCTGATCCAAAGTTATTGGAGACAGAACAGAAAGCAAGTTTCCTTCCTTCCAAGTGTAGGAGAGCAAAATTTGCCACCCAACAATGTGTCTCTTTGGCATGAGGATTCTTTTGGGCTGGGTAATCTTGAAAAACAGAAGACTCAGGAAGTTTTTCTTTTTACCTCCCCTTTAACTGTCTAAAAGAATTTGGATAGGGTGCCTGCATCAGGAGGAGAGCTATTACCAAAGATCACTTTTTTTAACATAAAAAGTAATTATCTGCATGGCAGGGCAATCATTTGGTTACCAAACATTTGCTCTTCCCACCTCCCTGTGAATTATCTTCCTCACCTTTGAAATACCAGATTCCTACCCATTTCTCCTTTGATCAGATAGCATATAAGCAATTGCCTGGCTGTCTGGAGGTCTCATATTCTTATAGAGCCCCCATAGGTATGTAATTAGTTTTTTTTTCCTGTTTATCTGTCTCATATTAATTTAATTCTTAGACCAGCCAAAAGAAACTAGACGGGGAGAGAAAAAATTTTTCTCACCAACACAAGTTATTTATTTCCCTTTAATAAGGCATTGTAGCTTTATAAACTCTTTTTAAATTAAAAAAAGGGAATTCCTTTGTTATTCTCAAAGCTGTATTTAAATTAACCCACAAATATCCATTAGAATATCCATAAATATTATTGTTAATCTCATGGAAATATCACTGCTTATGGTAAATTGCTAATTCAATGTAAAAATGGGACACACTCATAAAACTATTTTAATGATCCACCTTGTGGAGTTTGAATATTATTCAACCATAAAAAAGGAAATTCTGCCATTTGTGACAACATGGATGAAACTTGTGGGTATTATGCTAAGTGAAATAAGTCGGACAGAGAAAGACAAACATTATATGATCCCACTTATATGTGGAATCTAAAAGAGGCAAACTCATAGAAACACAGAGTAGATTGGTGGTTGACAGGGGCTAGGGGGTGGGGAAAATTGGGAGATGTAGGTCAAAGGTTACGAAACTTCAGTGATAAAATGAGTACGTTCTGGACATCTAACATACATCATGGTGATTACAGTTAAAAATACTGTATTATATACTTGAAATTTGTTAAGAAAGTTAATGTTCTCACCACACACACAAAAAAAATCGTGACTGTGGGAGGTGATGGATGTTAACTAACTCTACTGTGGTAATCATTTCACAATATATACATATATCAAACAATTAAGGTGTTATTTGTTAATTATATCTCAAAAAAGCTGGAAAAATGAAAAAGAAAAACCCTCTGAAACAGTGTAAGAAGAGCAAAGCCTGTGAATGGTGTGAAAAATGAGGGGATGGATTAAAACTGCTCTTGGTTATTTACTAAAAAATTATAATTTTATTTGATTTTTAGTTTATTTTAATCATGAGACATGTTAGCAATAGGTCTGTGCTGGTATGTACAGCGTAAGCTTAGTTAGCCACGCTTAATGAGGCCAACTCAAAGTTTGACCTTATTATGTCAGACACTAAGGAAGGCAAGTAATCAAGAAAAGAGGATGGCCAAGATTGAGCTGCAGAAGATTCCATGAAGCATAGCTGGTCCTGTTCTTATTACCATTATTTTCCCTTCCAACTAGGTCAAACCTGAAGATTGTCCATGTGTGGTTAGCCCACACTGATGTTCTCTCTTTGCAACCCTATCCCAATATAATTCTATTGATTGTATCCAGCCTAGACTTATACATTCTTTTCACTCCTTTGGGGTTAAGAAAAATTTGCCTAGTATCACTATTGTGTAAAAGAACACATCCATAAGATATAAGGAAAATATTAGAACTGTTCTATATCTTTGTTATAGGGTGGTTACACAGTTGTATTCATTTGTCAAAACTCATCATTTTGCTAACAAGCACTTTTCAATAACAAAACATAGAATAAAGTAATATAATATATATGAAAGTTAATAGAAAAGTTTATTAAATTCTGTAGATTTGCCAGCAATGACAGGTCATTACTGGGCTTTTTTTGTTGTTGTTCTAATTTTGCAAAAGGATTACATTTTTTCAACTTGGAGACTCCAGAAGTTTAACTGAAGTTTTATTAACTTGGGGCTTTTGTGACCTAAATCATGAGAAAGAGCTTTAGCTAACGCTATGCTTTGTGCTCAAATTAAGATATCTCACTACAGCACTAAGAGTATTAATCATAAACTCTTAGTCTATTTATTTGATAGAACAGGCAACAGAGAAGAAAATGAATCTCTCCGGTATTGTAAGCCACAGTTATATAGCTGTATTGCTTCTAATTGTCTGATCTACAAATTTTGAAACAAATGGAAAAGATTTAAACAATGTTGTCCCTTGCAGCTACATGGATGGACCTAGAGACAGTCATACTGAGTGAAGTAATTCAGACCAGAGGAGGACAAATATATGATATTGCTTATGAGTGGAATCTAAAAAAATGGTACAAATGAACTTATATACAAAACAGAAATAGAGTTACAGATGTAGAAAATAATCTTATGGTTACCAGGGGGTTGGGGGGAGGGATAAATTGGGAGATTGGGATTGACATACACATAATACTATATATAAAATACATAACTAATTAGGACCTACTGTATAGCACAGGGAACTCTACTCGATACTCTGTAATGACCTACATGGGAAAAGATTCTAAAAAAGAGTGGATATATGTATATGTATAACTGATTCACTGTGCTGTACAGCAGAAAGTAACACAACATTTTAAATCAACTATACTCCAATAACGATTTTAAAAATAAAGTAAGCAATATTGTCCTTAAATGGAAGCAGAATAATAAAACCTAAAGTAAGTTCATTCTGTGTAAGTGAATGTGTCTCCTAGAAATGAAAAAAGAAAAAGAAAGGAAAAGGATTAGAAAGACAAATACACAAACACATGTAGATTATATTAAAACATAATTAAACATCAGGTATTCAAGATAGCTTAAACTGTACTAAATAGACATGTGTTATATTAATTAGGCTATCCTGTGTTTCTGTTAAATATTATACTATTTGGCTGTTTAAATAATTGGTCACCAATTTAGTTTAAAATGCAAATTATTAATTTATTCACAATAATTTCAATTGATATTCTGGAAGGATTAAATAAATATATACATATAAAGTGATTAGCACAATTCTTGGCAGAGAATTTACACCCAATAGATTGCAATTATTAAAGTTATGTACTATTTGAGTGGCAAGGTTTCTTTCCCCCAGCCCAGTTTTAATGTTATATTTGAGAGAACAAACCAGCAATTTAACATTTGACTTTATTTTAAGATAGAGATAGTCAGGTGTCTTCATATCTCTTTGTATTTGTAACTCTAACAATACAATTGATCAGGAATCATAGAAATTATAAGGCACAGTTTGCCAAAATTGCTATGAATCTATGCCCTTGAGAAGTCTCCTGAGGGACATTGCTACTCACCTCAAAAATATAGAGAGGAATGTAGGCTTCAAAGTAGGATGTAGTAAAGCTTTAATGAAAGTGAAATGTGAAAAAATAAGAGTACAATCAGATATTTCATACCTTATAAATGAATAAAGTTAGATGAGTTTATTTTTACAAGGCTCTAAAAAGGCATAGCTGATGTTAATTTAGACAGCTGAATTGTTTCAGATAAACAGTGACTTAAAAGCAGTTACCATAGCAAATGTGTTAATAATATAGAAAAGACTAAGTAAAATCCATCCAACTGAGGAAATAAAAACACAAAGCAGTAAACCTTAGATCCTCTTTAAAGTGATATTTTACTTATTTATTTTGTTTAGGAGAGTTTTCCTCAACAGAGCAATTCATTTCTTCTGATTTGATATATAATTAAGTTGCTTGTGCATAATTGTATTCCTTTAATTTACATTTCTAAGAAATCATGGAACTTCAAAATAGAAAGTTCATTACAATGTCAATATTTAACACTTCAAAAGAATCCCCCTGTGCAAATAACTAAGTTAACTGCTTGATTAACTCTATTTACTACATTCCTCTTCTCTTTCATTCATGCCATTTTTTTTCCAGTTTCACTCAAGAAGTTAATTCTCTATGATTTATTGGGCAAGGAAATATTTTTCTTGGTTTATTTGGTTGACTTGTTTTCATGTGTGAACTTTGCATTTTTTTTTCTTTTACTGCTGTCAGTTACCTCCAAAAAGCAATTTTTAAAATTGTCCACCAGACGTCAACTGTACTAAAGTATATTCTCCCCACCAAATTCTGAAAATCCTACAATGTACCACCATTATTTAAAGGGTAAAATATGTCCCTATAATCTTTGTAATATAAGATAAAGTATCAGATTATAGAAAAAAAAGTAGCTCTAAATGACAGCTGACTTGTTAGAGTCCTAAAAGAAGAGTGTACTATAAAAAAATGAGAGGATATTCTTTATTATATTATAACTAGAATAATGAGTTGGGGGAACGGATCCTCTCTTTAGGTTAGCTAGATGTTCATGTATTTAGTTCATTGCATATTTAAAATACAGTATTTGATGAATGTTAAATGCCCACAGAGTACTGTGATTAGCTGAAGGATGAGCCTATAAATTACTTGAAAGCAAGGTCTCTGCCCAATGCCTGATTGTCTCCTCAGTTTCCAAAATAGTATAAGGAAAGAGAAAAAGGAAACACTAGGTAGTGAAAGAAGAGAGAAGGGAGTAATAGAAGAAAAGAAGAGAAGAAGAGAATCAGTGTCCTGAGTTGATTAGATACATTGCCTGTTGTGAAAGATGTGTCATCTCCAAGGCTGGCTCTTGTACTTAAGTGTATTCCTGGGCCTCATTTTACCCATCTGACTAATGGGGATAATATTATCCACTTCATAGAGTCCTTGGGAGAATTAAATGAAATCATCTCTTCAAAGTATCTGGCACAAAGTAAACTTCCAATACAAGATATTTACCACATCTGGCAGAATGTAACATCCGAGTCATCATTTGAAGCAGGTTCTTTTCCAAATCCTGGTTGATAACTTGAATAAAGGAATCAAGATCAAGCCAATCTTACCTGACAAAGTGTTGGATGAAGTGAGCTCACAGTTTAAAATACTAAAGAATTCATCCATATTAAACTGCCAAATAATGGAACTCCAGTAGAGCAAGCAAAAATTCAAATATAGAAGGAAGAACTGACTAAAGGAAAAAAAAAAAGAAGAAAAAACCCAATAAATTAGGCCATGGAAGGCAAAGCTAAGTGTAATTAAAAAGGAATACTAGATTTATACTTAATGATTTGGAAGCAGTCTTCCTTTCTATTCTGTATTGAGCAATTCCTCCTTAGAACCCTGGGTCCTGCCTCAGCCACTTGGATTTAAAAGGATAAGCTAAAACTGGAAAATGAGGAAGAAATGCTAGAGACAGAATCAAGATACACAGTAGTAAATTTGAGATCTGGGATGTAAACATAGGTAGGCAGGACTCCAGAGCTCTTATCCATGCTTTTTTTTTTTTAATTGGGGTATAGCTGTTTTACAATGTTGTGTTAGTTTCTACTGTAGAATGAAGTGGAGTTCCCTGTGCTATACAGCAGGTTTTCATTAGTTATCTATTTGATACATATTAGTGTATATATGTCAATCCCAACCTCCCACTTCATCCCACCCCTCTGTCCCCCCTTGGTGTCCATACGTTGTTCTCTACATCTGTGTCTCTATTTCTGCCTTGCAAAATGGTTCATCTGTACCATTTTTCTAGATTTCACATATATGCTTTAATATATATTTGTTTTCCTCTTTCTGACTTACTTCACTCCATATGACAGTCTCTAGGTCCATCCACATCTCTACAAATGACCCAATTTCATTCCTTTTTATGGCTGACTAATATTCCATTGTATATATGTACCATATCTTCTTTATCCATTCATCTGCCGATGGACATTTAGATTGCTTCCACAACCTGGCTATTGTAAATAGTGAGGCAATGAACATTGGGGTGCATGTGTCTTTTTGAATTATGGTTTTCTCTGGGTATATGCCCAGTAGTGGGATTGCTGGGTCATATGGTAATTCTTCTTTTAGTTTTTTAAGGAACCTCCATACTGTTCTCCATAGTGGCTGTAACAATTTACATTCCCACCGACAGTGCAAGAGGGTTCCCCTTTCTCCATACCCTCTCCAGCATTTATTGTTTGTAGATTTTTTTGATGATGCCCATTCTAACTGGTGTGAGGTGATACGTCATTGTAGTTTTGATTTGCATTTCTCTAGTAATTGGTGATTCATGTGCCTCTTGGCCATCTGTATGTCTTCTTTGGAGAAATGTCTATTTAGGTCTTCTGCCCATTTTTTGATTGGGTTGTTTGTTATTTTGATACTGAGTTGCATGAGCTGTTTATATATTTTGGAGATTAATCCTTTGTCTGTTGATTCATTTGCAAATATTTTCTCCCATTCTGAGGGTTGTCTTTTCGTCTTGTTTATGGTTTCCTTTGCTGTGCAAAAGTTTTTGAGTTTCATTAGGTCCCATTTGTTTATTTTTGTTTTTATTTTCATTTCTCTAGGAGGTGGATCAAAAAAATCTTGCTGTGATTTATGTCAAAGAGTGTTCTTCCTATGTTTTCCTCTAAGAGTTTTATAGTGTCTGGTCTTACATTTAGATCTTTAATCCATTTTGAGTTTATTTTTTTGTATGGTGTTAAGGAGTGTTCTAATTTCATTCTTTTACATGTAGCTGTCCAGTTTTCCCAGCACCAAGAGTTAAGGACTCTGGATTTGCAGCCCAGTAAGAATCACGAGGAGTATAAGAGATTCTCAAGGGTTTGAAAACTGTGGAAGAATGGACATTTCCATTACATAATAAAGTCTCCTGTAACCTTTTGATTCATTTAAGTGGCTTTGCGTATTTTCCAGACATTTCTGATTCAGAGGTGATATACTTGGAATATTGTGGATTTATTGTATTGATTCATTTATTTCATTTTAATCTACCCTTTATCACATGGTAATGTTTTCTGGTTAAAACTTACTTGAAAGTTAACCAAATACTAGAACAGTGTTTCTCTTTGACATAAGAACTCATCACTGTAGTATAGGAAAATGAGTTTGCTCTCTGAGGTTGAACTCTGTCAAGTTCAGTAGTCTCTGTATAATTGAGATGCTGCTTTTCTACCAAGAAAAAAATAATTTTCTTTTTAGTTTTGTAAAAACGAAAAGGAAAAGCATTAATGTACTTGAAAATCACAGCATATTTTTAATATTAAGATAAAGTGAAATTGCTTCTTAGCTGAAACACTAAACTTCTCTCAGAACCAGCAAGTCTAATATATGAACAACCAGGCAGCTGATATATTCTCTCCTGAAGTTCCTAGCATGGATCAGATATCAAACTACTTCACAGTTACAGGTCTGCAGGTTTCAGCTTTTAGCTTTCCTGTGGCACTATCTTTACTCTCAGAGCAAGGTTTCCTACGTGAGGAACTGTGAAAAGAATATAGGCCCTCCATGATTTGCATACTAAAAGGAATTTAGAACCAGAGTTCTCCTTCCCAATTTTACGGTTATTCTATGTTTCCCCCAGGAAGAAAAAATGATCCCCCTTTTTAAATTCAGAAATGGCAAAGTAATTCCAAATAGCTTTCAAGATTAAATTTCATCTGTTCTTAAAAAAGAAAATAGACCCAATTATTTCTGGTTTGTACTTCTATTACTATGTACATAATATAATAAATGAGGCAAGACGTAGGGTAAGGTTTGAAGTAAAAACATAATCAACGCAGTTTACTTTTTAAAATGTATTTATGAAGATAAAATAAGGCTTTTAAAATGATGATATGAAAAATCTGAAAATCATTACATGATATTTTTGGTAGTAGAAAAAACTGTAGTTGAAATAGTCTTCCTATACATGGCTTCTTAAAAATATCGCAGAAGCTGTTGAATCACGTCATTCTGGAAAAAAATTCTGGGATTAAATAGCGTCCTAACAATAACGTTCTAGGGATTTCTACACATAATTAAACTTCAGATCCTATAGCCAAATAGTTAAATGGATGATAAAGGCAATTTACAGTTTTTCTAAGCTATTTGCTGTACGTGTCGCTTTGTTTATATCACTCAGGTAAATTCACCCATTTATTTGTTTGTGATTTTATACCAAGGATAGCATGGACCTGGGATTAAGTGCCTCCACTTTCTCTTTGACTTAAAACTAGACTTCAGCATCTTATTTAACACAACCCTCTAGGCAGGCAATAATAATCATTTAGAGAGCGTATTTGAGCCGACATCTATTTACTATATTAACATAATATTTGAGCAGGAAGAAATATAAGGAAACATTTTTATGAAATGGGTGTGTTCTTTCACAGTGGGCTGTGTAAGGAAATAGAGGAATTCACAAGATGAGAATTCTAATTGGCTAAATGGACAGGAACACAAGGACAATTGTATTTAACAAGACATCTCAAACAAACTTTAATCATAATCTTCCATAACCTCGGGGTATCTGGCAGAGTTTACTTCATTGTATATGATAAAGCCAAGATTCTGAGAGCTAAAAACAGTCTGAAGGTCACCACTTCTAACTCTCCACCTGGTGTGTTCGTCTTCTCTATATCACCATCAAAAGTAACAGACTCACAGACTTAGAAAGCAAACGTATGGTTACCAAAGGGGAAAGGTGGGGGGTGAGGGAAGGATAAATTAGGAGTTTGGGATTGACATATACACACTACTATGTTTAAAATAGATAACCAACAAGGACCTGCTGTATAGCACGAGGAACTATGCCCAATATTCTGTAATAACCTAAATGGGAAAAGAATTTGAAAAAGAATAGATATATGTATAGGTATAACTGAATCACTTTGCTGTACACCTGAAACTAACACAACATTGTAAATCAACTATACTCCAACATAAAATAAATTTTTTTTTAAAAGTGGATTTCCAGATTCTGCCTTAATAGCTTCACAACTGAGGAAAAGTGCTGCTTCTGAGGGCAGCTCACTTTCCATTTGGGACAGCTTAAATTATGATATTTAAAAAAAAAAAAACAAAAAACTTTTACCCCTAATCCTTAGGCATAGGTTTTCCAGACATTTGAGCACATCTGATTTCTTTCCTTATTTATTTTACATTTCATTCAACTCAAAGTTTCCTAGTTTCATATGATTTAACATCTTACATTATTTTCTTATCTGTATATGGAAGGTTTATCCTAGATTCATATATTTAATAATTTAGATTTTTTAGTAGTGGACTTGTTAAACAAAAATCCCATGTGATACTCTCATGAATAAACTACACACCAGCAGATGAGTTGTGGAAGGAGAGAGAGTGAAAAGCTGAGAAGCTGACTACTTGGCTTCCCCTTCAGCCTTCTTGGAAACCCTCAGAGACCTCAGTGGAAGTCTAGGTTTCATGGCAGGGACACTGAAAAACACCAGAGCAAGTAACTATGAAATTTACATCTAGCTGAAAATATTAGTACAGCTGCCCAAGGTAATTGTCTCTTTTCCCTTAGGTGATCTTCATAGGTGGTTCTGAGTCTGTTTAGCTTTCTGGTCACTTTTTTGGACATACCTCAGTGTGTCCCACTGGAGCATGGTTCTTCATATGCCCCATTTTGAAATCAGTTAACTTTAAAATGGAATTTAATATATGCAAAAAAGCTTTTCTTGCTGCCTTTTAATAGAAAAGTAGATCAATCATGGATGGGTTGCCCCAACATGATTCAGGTGAATACTAAAGATTTGGCTATGTGCATCATTATGGATAAAATATAACATTTTATTCCTATTCATGACTCTTTCTCCTCAAATATCTAAAATAATTCCAAGAACAAGCAATACAGCAGAAGCAGTTCACCTACCTTTATGATCTTCATATGTCATTAACTGATGCAAAATACCATCCAGATTGTCTAGTCTTACCTTTCAGCAAGCAAAGTATAGATGTGTATGGTCACCTTGATTTGTTTTGCCAATCTAATGGCTTACATATGTAGAAATCATAAAAATGAGTCATTTGGATGCAGAGCTCTTCTCCTTTGCTCATTTTGATCACCAAGGATAGAGTTGTATCTACTGGAGCTGCAATTTTAATTTTAATATGCTTTAGGAACTTGTCAATATGAAAATTATGGGATGCTTTCCAAAACACTGAGGGAAAATTTTACCTTAAGCATCTTTTTAAGGGGTAAAATCAAACTTTTTGCATAGTCTCTACTAACAAATTTAAATCTCAACCAGTGTACACTATTTAATTAAAATTTTTTATTGGTACAATATTCATGCTATATTTTTAAGAGTACTGTGTTTAGTCAACAATTTCTATTGTGATCCATTTTTTTAAGTTTGTGTGTTCAATTAGTATTTTGGAGAAGGAAATTGGAATAAGAGTGTGAATATATCTGTAACCATCATCATTAATTTAAAGAATATATTTTCTATTTCTTCTGCTTTATCTAAGTTATTTTTAAGATGTTTTCTATCAATGTGTTATATAGGTCAGCTATTCTATTTAAAGTTTTCTATTTTCATTGAAATGTAGGGAAGTTATCTGAATGGAGGCTATATTGTATATAAAAATGACACTAAATCATGTGAAAGAAACCAAGTTTTAACATCTAACAGTAAAAAGATTCTACCACTCATTTTGTGGGCCTTAGTTTTCCAATCATTTAGCTTAGTTAAATCAGTGCATTAGACCAGGTGTAGATGACCTCTAAGGCTTCCTAAGATTACAAAAATTTAAAAAAGAAAAGGTAAATGACTTTAACAATCTTTGAAATTTAGAATATATTTTTCAAAATCAGATTAACATTTAAGAAAAACCAGAAAGAGACTCATTCAGCAGTCAATAAAGACCAGAAGCAAAGTCCTGCAGACCTCACTATCACCTGTACTATGTACAGTTTAACTAATGTTATTTCAACTAGTTATTTAGTATAATTTACGTATAAAATTAATCAAACTCTCATTCACTTCTGGATTATATTTTTGAACATTTATACTATACAGAATATTCTGTGATTGACCCTAAAGAGTTATAAAAATGATTCAGCAAATATTTATCATTGTTCTACTGTCTGCATAGTGATATTGCTGCCCTCAGATTGGTGAAAGACCAACTTTAAATAAATTAATACATAGGAAAATCCCAACTACAGATAAATACTATAAAGAAGAAACAATGGATTAATGTGGAAAGAGAGACTGGCAGGGCCTCTCCAGGAGGTAATGTCTGAGTTGCAAACTGAATAATGAGAAGAAGACAGCTATGGGCTGATCCGGGAGAGGTGAACTTTATGTATAAGTTATATCAAGTTCAGACGTGCTGACCGGAAATATATTTGGCTTGTTTAAGTGACAGAAAAGAAAGCCAGTATGGCAGGGCATAGTGAAAGCAAAAAAGGTATAAGGAGAAGCCATCAGAGAGAAAATTAGGATCAAACAATACAGGGTCATGTAACTGAGGAAAACAAACACACACAAAAAAAGTTTCTCACGGGTGGGAGCTGGGTTGACATCCACAGCTAGTCAACAGTGTTTTCCTGCTGAATGTAATCTCACAGAATGTCAGCGTCAAACAAGACCACTCTGTGGTTATGATGAATCAAGAAATAAATAAGAACACTCTGTAATTAGGTCTGAATGCAGACAAAATGCGTGAACATTGTCCAAACTCCAAAAATGATCAAATGCTTTATCCAGGATCTGATACCCTGTCCTGACTTCTGCTTCTTTCCAATCGCAGGTTTAGTATCAGTCTATTCTCGTTGAGGTCTGGATAAGAATGTTTAAGATACTTAATCATAACTAACAACAATGTCGGTTAATGCCCACAGCACATTTTGCTAAACCAGGACTCTGACTTGAAGGTTACAAAATACAATTTCATTTTGCTAGAGTTTTCTGACAATAGCTTTTCAATTCAGTTTGAAAATAAAACATCTGAGATGTATTTTCTACAATGACATTGACTACTTTCCATTAGGAACCTGTGTATAGTAGGAAATGCCTTTCTCATTTGTAGATTCCATTACGTTTGCAGGACAAGTTTACACTTATTATCTTCTGTGCTCATCACAGATCAAGTATGCTCAGCATTTCTATCATTCTTTTCAAGGAGTAAGGTGTTCACAGAGAGGTCAAGTAATTTGTTCACCGTCACTCAGTTTAAAAATTTAATGGAGATTTTAATCAGAGTCCATCTGTACCACTTCAAAACCTGTTGTGGTAAAGATTCCTCTGAAACCACAGAAAGGAAAAACGTTTACCTCTACTCAAATTTTATTACTTTCTTCTTGACATATCAGCATAAACAGTAATCTTCATCATCCTTATCAACTTTGGAAAACAGATCAGAATAAAAATTTTTTAGACATATTCACGCACAAAGTCAGTCTGGAGTTGTCTCTGTATTTTATATATAAAAATAATCCCAAATTTAACTGACCTGCTGTTCATGTTCTGTTGGGGGAAAAAAAAGTTATCTATCTTAGATAGAGAGATGTGTATCAGCAAACTGTATCTTGGGAAATGAACCTGTATGAGATTTTGGAAGCACTTTCGGGGTTTAAGAATTATATCTTGAATTCTGTTATGGTTCAACCTTATATCAGAAGTCTTTTCTTCTTGGGGGGAATTACAGGACCATAGGTCTTCGTTGCCCAACACATTTTCTCTCCTTTGTCACAGGGAGACTACAAATTCAGAAATTGATTTTATGGCTTCAGAGGGTTGATATATGAATTTTAAACATCCAGCAGTGCAGACAGCAAGCTTGCTTAGCCTAGAGCAGTTACAGTTGATACTGTTGCAGATGCTGAATCTATAAGAGGAATCTTAGGTACAAATAAGCAATTTCACTAGAATCTCTCTCACAATCCAGCTTTGATTTTCTTCCTGGATTTCCTTTATTCTCTTGTTTTTTAAACTTTACTGTTCCATGGGACTCAGTCCTTGATATACTTTAATTTTTTAAAAACTCAAGGTGAGCTTATTATCATTTTCATGATTTCGACTTCTGCCAATATTAGATAACTCCCAAATATGTATCCGTTTCCCAGGATTCCTTTGAGTACCTCGAAAGCAAATTCCATGACGCTGATTCATTTTCCTCCCTCCGTATCATTCTTCTTTATTTCCCAGGATCCTCAACTTCTAAGCCACTAAACTTATAAATCTGAGAGTCATCTATTACTCTTGCTTCTTCCTTCCCTCTCATCAAGACCTGCAGACTTTATCTCCTACATATTTATTTCATCCAACCTACCACCTCCATCTTCATTCTCACCACAGCCCTAGTTTAAGCATTCCTGACCACTTGTGTCTAAACTGAACTCCTTCCTCCCAGGTGGGTTTTCTGTTGAATACATAGCCCTAGAGTAATTTATACAAACTAATTGGTTTAAGAACCTGGGCAATGGCCCTTACTTTTCTTTACAATACACTCCTCTGTTCTTGTTCTTTTCTTCTACGTTGCATTCAACTGTATACATATTCCTCCATTTAAAAGATATTTTAAATAAAACTAGACAAAGTGATTGTAAAGATGAAAAATATAACTTGAGTTATTTTAATTCTGTCCCTCTATCTGACACATAGAGCTTTTACCACACAGACGTATTTATACATTATGTTATTGTTCTTCATGATCTACTCTAACAGATTCCAAACATGTATTTTTTATCTGTCCCACGAGGGGTAAGCAGAGGGTGATATGGAAGGACTCCGAGCCTTCACACAACCTTGACTTCAAAGAAGCTTTCTCAGAAGAGGCAACATCTGATTATGCTTTTTATTAAGACAAATTTCTATAAAATATTTTATTGGTTCCATAATAGTTTTCACATATAGGGTCTCCACCAAAATGTTATAGAGTAGGAATATTTATCTCAATTTTACTGACCAAAAAACTCAGCTCAGGAATGTTGTAAAAGTTGCCTGAGGTCACATAGCCAGTAGGTATCTGAGACAGAACTTGAAATCAGATCAACATTTTAAAAGAAAAACATGAGAAAATTGCAAACGAGTAACTAAGTCAAGGTCAAAAGTAGCTGGGGAAGAGGTGATCTAATCTTTTGATTTCCTGTCCAGTACTCTCTAATTCTACTCCTCCCACCCACCCCCACCCCCCAAATATTACATTTTCTCCAGCAACAAATGGCACCTTACATTTACTCTGTATAGTTGATTTAAAATACAGCACTATCTAATCCATGTAAACATTTGAAGATCAAAACTAATCTTCTGGGCTTCCCTGGTGGCGCAGTGGTTGAGAGTCCGCCTGCCGATGCAGGGGACACAGGTTCGTGCCCCGGTCCGGGAAGATCCCACATGCCGCGGAGCGGCTGGGCCCGTGAGCCATGGCCGCTGAGCCTGCGCTTCTGGAGCCTGTGCTCCGCAACGGGAGAGGCCACAACAGTGAAAGGCCCGCGTAATGAAAAAAACAAACTAATCTTCTGACAATTTTAAATAGATTGTTTATCAAGCATTGTAAGTGCCAAGTGTTGGTGTTATAATACCTGTTATAAACAACCAAGCTATTTGGTTGTGTCTAACATATTTAAGGGCATTCTCTAACTTATTTAAGCTTTTCCAATCTAAATTTTTGTAATGAAAAATGTTGAAAGATAATTTTTACCAGCTTTCCTAGTTTTTGCCTATTTTTCACTTTTAATGTACTGTCTTGGCTTTATTTAAATGCAGGCAGTGTATCATGGAAGGATCCACAATGTTAGACTAGCACTACAGAGAATATTGATACATGCTATTTTATGTCTTCATTGCTGGGGACATTTGTACACTTTCGTCAATTATTCTTCCATAAAGTCCTGAAATAAAACCAAGCATATGGTTGTTGTTTGTGACATTTGCTCCATATGGCCAGACCAGAAAACCTAAGAAGTCACAATCACATTGACAGAGCCATATATCTCATCAAATTGAATCACTCATACTTGCCTCACATGCTACAGACTTCAAAGCTGAAATCATAAGTAAAACGAAACCAAGAGTCAGCCACCAAATACTTGTTAAATGAATATTTTTATGTCAGTAAGAAATGCGGTTAAAACTACACATACACACAAACCTTTGCATACAGATATATACATATAACTTATAAAACATATATAAAATACTAAAAGTCTACTACATGTGAATAAGATATATAGTATATGATCAAGATTATATATATACATATATATAATCAACACACATATATATGATCAAGATATATAAATATACCATATGTATATATAAATCTTAGATTTATGATCACAGGTAGTGAATACTTAGTATTGTTCATCTTCTTGCCCAGTGTTCCTTACCCTCCTTCTGTAGATAGAACATAATTTTAGATGAAGAAAAAAATTCTCCTTCCCAACTCTTGTGATTTTAATGGGGCAGCACGGACTGCCAAGTTTCAAGGGTAGATATGTGCAGCAGTAATTCTGTCTCTTGACAAAAAGACTTGTATGAGTACTGAAAATGTATTTTTATGAGTATTGAAAGAAATCATGTGTGTGGGTCCATACTGCAGAAGATCACATCAAAAATGCCATTTGATGATTTTTCAGATAATATTTGAAATTCCACTTCACTCTCCTTTGGTGGCTTCTGTAGGATTTGAAAGTAATGGTACCTGCCAAATCATTTTATTTTTCCCTTCATTAGTAGCAACTAGATGTGCGTTTGCTCCATGTCAGACCTTAATTTCATTCACTTTAAACAGATCCCAAAGTTGAGTTTCCTTAGTTTGCACTGCCCTGAAATTTAGCTGCTGCTCTTTAAACCTGTGGTTAGACTATAAATATTGAGATTTCTAGGAATTGGACGCAGCTGCTAAGTTTTAGGGTTTTTTTGTTGTCGCTGTTTTCTTTACTTTTTCTTTTTGCAGTTAATTAGGTTTGCAATTAACCTGACTTTTGCTTATTGTTAGAGACAGTTTTGAATGAAAATATTATAAATTTTAATATTTTTATGGAGAAAATTTGTTCATGTAATTATATAGATGAGATAAAAGGGTTGTATTTATAGCAATGATATTTAATGCTTTAAACCCTTTTGAAGTTGTATGCTAAGAAGTACAAAGTGATCTATCATCAGAATTCTTCAAGTTAGCCACCAGTTGATGACTCAGATTTCCCTTCTAATTTTGTTAAAAGGACGTAATGTCTTCCTATTCAAAGCCCTAAAATGGCTTCCCATGTTCTTACAATGTCTGAAATAGTCATATAAGACTTGGCTGTCCATGGTCTCCCTGACTTTACCTCCTACAAATCCCCCTTCACTCACTAAGCTTTAGTTATAATAAATTCCATGAGGTTTTCTCCTTGAATACGCTAGGTACTGCTGCCACTTTAACTGCTTTTACACTGCCCGTTTCCTCTATCTGGAATGCTTTATCCTAATGTTTAAATGTCACCTTTTCAATGGGTACCCTTTCAATAACTAATGGCTATCTTCTTTATTGTTGCAACCCAGCCCCCCAACCTTGACTCTCCACCCTCTTATGTTGCTCTGCACTTAAAATTTTTTATGATTTACTTATTATTTTATTGCTTGTTTTTGTCTCTTTCCTTATTAGAATAAGCTCCATGAAAGCATGTAACTTGTTCAAGGTGATGCAAATGGCAGGAGAGACAAGGATTGCAAATCAGGCAGCCCAATTCTGGGGTCAATACTCTCAACCACTGTATCCCAAGCCACACTCACCCTGTCACCTCCCAACATGCCCATTCACTACCCAACACAACCATTTATTTGTATTGTCCCTCTTTGGACTCCTTGACATAGGTAATCATTATTGATTTCTTTTTCTACTAAAGGGAAAGTCCTTGAGTGTACCTTAGCTCCTAACATCACATCTGGAAGTGGAAAATGCAATGCCCTGTAATTTTTTATTGTTTTTTACAAAATAATCTGACTGGGCTTCCCTGGTGGCGCAGTGGTTGAGAGTCCGCCTGCTGGTGCAGGGGACACGGGTTCGTGCCCCGGTCCAGGAAGATCCCACATGCCGTGGAGCGGCTGGGCCCGTGAGCCAGGGCCGCTGAGCCTGCGCGTCCGGAGCCTGTGCTCCGCAACAGGAGAGGCCACAACAGTGAGAGGCCCGCGTACCGCAAAAAAAAAAAAAAAAAAAAAAAAAATAATCTGACTCACCAATGGTGAAAATGTATCATCTATAGAAGGAAAATATTGGTGCTGGTCAGACATAGGAGTAGGGTACTACAAAATGATATTTTTCATTTCCTTTCTGTAAGAGCTGTTGATTTTATTTTGCAGTACTTTACGTGGCTTTGTGTCCATCACCTTTCTTCTCTGCCAACCCAGTCCATTTAAGAAAGCAAATTATTCCAGCACAGCTGATGGGAAGTTGTGTGTTAAGAGGATTCTACTTTTATCACAGGAAATAAAGAAATACAGTTCTGATTATTTATTTTTCTCTCCCTCTACTTGGATAAGATCAGAGACCAGGGAGGACTGAGCAATCCAGTGCAGAACTTTCTATATCTAGGGGAGATTTATCTGACCGGTTACAGTAACAGTTCTGGTTGTGTATTTGAGTTTTAAGTTTGATTTACTTTTTGGAAGTGCCCTAACTTCTTTTCTGAAAAAAATACATTTGATAAATTTTGTTTCCTGGGGCTACACTGTACCTGGGGACTTGACGTAACTCAAGCTTTGATCACTTTCAAATGGCGTGCATGTGGGCATGTGCGTGCACACACACACCCACACACACACCTCTCAAAACATTGAGATTAAGCTGGAAACTAGAAGGAAAGCTTTACTCCTACTGTAGCTCTGCAGGGAACCCTCATCTAAGATCACTGACTTTCTTGGCAAGCAGTGTTCAGGATTTTAAAGGTACAGGAAAAAAGGTGGCATTTTGCCAGGCACTTCCTCATTGTAGAGAAACAAATTTGTGAATAACATATCTGTAGATTTTGTCAATTTGTTTGTGCACTGACACTAAGCTGGTGTGGTCTAGAGAGAGTGAATTTATCTTTTTCCATTGTGATCACAGCGGCATTTTCTGATGTTGACCTGTGAGATTATTTTGTTCTACAGGAGGACACCATGGTCTAACTTTGAGTGTTAGGTCAGCTCCTAGAGAAAGCTGTCCTATTTCAGTCTCACAATCCAAACAGAATAGTTTCAGGCAGTAAAATACTCACAAATTTATAGATATGTATATAGATATAGCTCACTTGTTTTTAATAATGTTAAGAGAATCAGTTTTTCTTACCTTTCCTCTTTATTTCTTAAAAACACCTTTAAACCAAGTATTTATGACATTGACACTTAGAGAATAAATTATTTACCAAACTGACTCCAAATAAAACATTAATATGTTTTAATTATATTAGAGCAAGACTTCTTGTCAAGTTCTCAGAAAACTGACCAGGAACAAAGTTTATTGCTAATACTTTAATGGAGAGCATAATTCCAAGAAAGTAGAAATGAGGGAAGGAAAAGTGTATCAGGAAATGAGGGAGAGGATATATGAGGAAACCTGGATACCGCTTGGGTCAAGCATTGGTGTTGGCTCAATCTCATGGGCTTGTCTTCAGATAACCCAAATTACACACTTAGTTCATGCAGTGGAAACCAGATTACACACTTAGTTCATGCAGTGGAAACCAGATTACGCACTTAGTTCATGCAGTGGCTGTTAAGTAAATGTTTAGTTACTGTTCCTCATGATAGCGCTTGTTGAGTATACTGCTATTTGGGTGATTTTTATGTTTCCAATTTAACAACTTCTTTATACAATCTAATAAAGAAATACAGGCACACCTCGGAGATATTTGGGGTTTAATTCCGAACCACTGCAATAAAGTGAATATTGAAATATAGCGAATAACATGAAGTTTTTGATTTCCTGCTGCAAAAGAAATTTGTTATAAAATTTATGTTTATACTGTGGTCTATTAAGTGCAATGACATCATGTCTAAAAAAATAATGTCCATACCTTAATTAAAAAGTACTTAAGGGCTTCCCTGGTGGCGCAGTGGCTGAGAGTCTGCCTGCCGATGCAGGGGACACGGGTTTGTGCCCCGGTCCAGGAGGATCCCACATGCCGTGGAGCGGCTGGGCCTGTGGGCCATGGCTGCTGAGCCTGCGCGTCCGGAGCCTGTGCTCCGCAATGGGAGAGGCCACAACAGTGAGAGGCCCGCGTACCGCAAAAAAAAAAAAAAAAAAAAAAAGTACTTAAGAAAAATAAAAAGTATTTTATTGTTGAAAAAATGCTAACCATCACCTGAGACTTCAGCCAGTCATAATAATTTGCAATAGTAACATCAAGGATCGCTGATCATAGATCACCATATCAAGTAAAATGATAATGAAAAAGTTTGAAATATTGTCAGAATTACCAAAATGTGACAAAGAGACACAGAATGAGCAAATGTTGTTGGAAAAATGGCGCTGACAGACTTGTTTGACACAGGATTGCCACAAACCTTCAATTTTTTAAAAAAGTTCAATTATCTGTGAACTGCAACAAAATGAGGTACGTCTGTACCATGAGAATTAGGATTTTGACATTATGGTTTCAGGCAGTAACACAATCACAAATGTACTCGATATAGTAATTTCTAGTATGAGAATATCAATAGAAAATAAATTTGAATTGTGTACCATATTTGAATAAGATTAAGATATTTTGCTTCACATACATATGCCAACTGAACAGACAGTGAGGTTGCCTCTTCTAGATCTGTGCATTCTGTCATCATATGCACTATTTCCAGGTGTTTTGATATATCCTGTATTTAGTCCTTGTTTTGCCCTAAAAGTAGTGTCTCTGTATAGCTGTATTTCTTGAGTGCAGTGTAGACCATGAGTTCCAGTAAGCTTGACATTTGGTCAAGTAAAGAAACCAAAGAAAAAAATTTGCTAAAAAATGCACTCCTTTGTATCTGTCTGTCACTAATAACCACCCACTATCAAGTCTTCTTTTCTTCCTTGGAAAATAAAATAAATCTTCATTACATTTCCCTATATGTAAAACTTTATTCATTTCCCATTTGTTGCTATTATTTATATAAACTATATTCATTATTTTTCAAATGCTGTGTTTTTATCTAAAAATATGGTAATATATTGAATTGAACAGCATCATAATTTTGCCAATTGCAATTAATGAAAAATGTTTCTGTTTAAGATATGTTTTACTTATTGCTGTTGTTTTCAAGATCAAATTATGGTTTTAAGGAAGGGATATGTGTATTGCATTTTAGGAAAACCTATTCAAGTGAATAAAATAATGCATCCACTAGATTTTGTTTCCCATTGGTAAAATGTTCACCCCTATAGGCACAGGCAAAGTTGTTGTTCCAAGTTGTTCATCCACAGAGCTGGACTCGTAGTTTCTCATGTTTCTCAGCAGCTGGGAGACAAAGAAGCAAAACATAAGATGAGAGGTGTGAGCTGTGGGAGACTGGTAAACTGGCTTTCCAAATAAAGGAAGGACAAGAGAGAGAGAGAGAGAGAGGGAGAAGGAAGGAAGGAAAGAAGGAAGGTAGGAAGGAAAGAAGGGAGGAAGGGAGGAAGGAAGGAAGGAAGGAAGGAGAGAAAGAAGTGAAAGTATAGAAAGAAAAAGAAAAGAAGAAAGCCCTGAAGTATAGCATTGATTGCATTTGCCTTAACTGTGTTGCAGAAACACCTCCCCAAAGCCAATTTCAAGCTACTGATGATTTAACAACTGGCTCTCAATGTTCCCGGATATTTAACTCTCAGCTCTAGGAGCTCATAGGAACTGGTACAACAAACCACTAGGTGTAAGACATAGGTAGTATTAGTCTGTGTTCATGCAAAAGCAGTTATCATGGTGGCTTGGATAGCACAAGTGGATAATGTAAAGAAAGATGTCCTACAGGATCTAAATCGGTATCTAAGATGCAGGGGATTCAGGCCTTGATTATCTCATATTTATGTTTAAACTAACTTTTGCTTTTCTAGATCTTGACTTCCATTTTCCACTTCTAACTAACACAGCTTTTAAATTTGTCCAGTGAATATTTAGAAAACATCATTTTCATCTTGATACTTCTCCAGGCTTTATTTAGTAGTACTGTGTCTCCATCCTATCTGGATGTACTGAAATTCAATTCTATTCAATTCTGACACTGACTACCCAGAATTGGCATAGATCTCACAACTTAAGAGCTCAGCCCTCCACCATATTGCTATTTTCCCCCTATTTGTAGATCTGCATTTTCTCTTTGTATGTTGCATAGGTGTTGTTGAAAACTAGTCATTTTAGATTGTATGTCACAGCAGTTCTAGATTTTGCTTGCTTTTTACATGAGGCTGTCATTGCTGCTTTGTTACTATCTTTTCTTGTCTTTGTAAATAGCCCACCTGGCCCAGATCTCATCTATGGAATCTGTTTCCCCTACATCATGCTGCCTCTGGGGTTTCCAGAGTTTTCGTTTTTCTTTTCTTTCATTTTTTTTTTTTTTTTTAGAGGTTGTTCCCAAGTGTCAGCATAATTTTTTGTAAGCCAAGGACTGGTCAGAGATTGAGTTCAAACACACCTTGACCCAATAAAGATTCCACACTACCGATGTAACTCTATGTGTGTTGGGTGCACCTTCAAAGTTCAGGCAGGATATGAGTCTACTCGTTTTCACTTTCTAGCAGGCCCCCTCCAGTCTCTCCTATGTGTGTCAGCTATCACCCAGTCCTCTGGGGTTGGTACAGAGCTTGGGCATTTTCAGGTCTCTCCTGAATGAACCTGCAGACTCCAAGCTGGTCAGAGATGTGTGGTGAACTTATCAAGTACTCCTCCCCCCTACAAGAACACACACATCTGGTTGTCTCTTGTATCCAAAATCCCCATTTTAAATTTCTAAATATAGGTCAATTTCAGAAAAGCTGAACAGTAACATGTATAGTTGAAGTAACCAAATTAGCAAATATACAGAAGGACAGCCTATTTATTATATGTGATGCCTGCATAGTCAATCAGTGGCAGAAAGACTTACCTAAAAGAATGCTTTATAAAATAAATCATTCAAAAAGAGAGAAGGCAGCTTGCTTTTCTGCCATTGTTCATCAAGCTTGGCCATAATATTTCAGTGCTAAGTATCACTCTTCTTCTAGAGTCTCTTCTGTACTAAATCATTTAGTGCTTTCAACCAGTGCACTTTTTATTCTCTTTGCAGAGAATTCTTCAAATGAGAGATAGATTTACTCAATAACAGTTTATCGTGAAATGTGACTTACGTGACGTTGAACATTTTCCCTTCAGTATATGTTCTTCTTTCTTCCTTATAGACCTTAAAAATATAAGTCCTTGTGATTATCATTAAATCCTGATGCTGTTAAAATCTTATGTTCCCCCATGGTCCTATTTACATAACTTATTTCTAGAATCTCCCTTGTTGTAGCTGGTAGTCTCTTTTTTTTGAAAAGTTTTTCTTTTGGGGGGGATTAGTATTATTTGTGAAGAATAAGCTTTCCTAGTTTTACATAGATGTGATGAAAAGAAAGATATTAATTTATCATGTGAATAGAAATATAAAATGAATGAAGAGATCAGCTGCATTTGAAAGCGTTCCAGCACATAGCATTTTAGAAGAAAGCTTTCTCAGACTCCAGCAGAAGTAGCATCTGCAGGCTTTAGCTATGATCATACTTATTCCCAGTCATTTTTATTCCTTACCAAATAGGTTCAATCACATTAACCATCTACTTCTATAGCATTAATAATTTACATAATGACATTAGAATCCATTATTAATCTTAGATAGCACCAAGATAGTATCAAGTTATATGCACTTGGAATGCATTTTTTTTAGTTTTTGGTTCCCAGTTGCTGCCTGAGTTATCGTTAGCTTTTTAAAAGGTCTCTAGTGACAAAGGAAAACTGGAACAATCTCCACCTACTATGGTAAGCCCTTGCATCTAAAAAGGGCTTTTAACTTCATAAAGTATTATTAAATGCACTGTTACATATTTTCTGAAAAGCAGTTTTATCAGGAAGGGATAACAATATCCTTAGATGGGTGGGGAAACAGAGTTTTGGTGAATTCCCAAGGTTATACCACTTTTGTCAGAATTGGGCTGATACCCCAAAATTCAAAAAAGGGAAAGGGGGTTGAATTGACATTTATTGACTAGAATGGACAATAAAGGCAATATTTATCTCACTCAGGAGAGAACCCCAGTGAGTATGGGGTATCTTTTGAGGTGATTTTACAAATGAAAATGTGAAGTTCTGAGGGGCAATGCAATTTCCCCAAATTACATTCCCAACATCAGAACTGGGATTAAAACCTAAAGTTTCTGATTGCCAGTTCCACACATGGCTGTACTCTCCTACCCATATTGAGAGCCAATGTTAATAGTTTCTTAACATGTATGAAGCACTACTATACAGCAGGCATTGTATGAAGAACTTTTAAATTGGGTATTTTTTCTCTCTGAAAGTTCTACCCTAGTTAAAATAATCAGACTGCCTCTCCTCCCACATCCCAATCAGGATCCTTTCACCGAGATTATTCTTAACTGAGCTGAAAATAAAAGAAGCATCTTTCTTTTCCAATCAGAGGCTACAAAGATGGGGGCCTGGAACTGAAGGAAAACAGGTGTATTACCTCATGAAGAAGAATAACAACAATGACAACAACAAAAGACATTCTTTGTCATTTAATAGCAGAGAGGTGCCTCAATTGACTTCATGGCTTGGTGGATTTGAATAGTCTAGTTACTTCTTTATTATTCTAGTCTTGTGGATTTTACTCTTTTGAAGTGATATCTCTCAGGGCTGGAGTTGGAGTGTAACATAGCATCACTCTGTTGAGACTGTAAAATAAAATATTTGCTCTGCAGAAATGAAGATGAAATGATTATCCCAGTTTTCCTTTATTAATATAATAATAATATCATTTCTAATTAGGGATGCCTTAGGAAAATAGCAGAGGCCACATTTGCATTAAGATATTCCTGCTGTGTATGCCAAATCAACTGCAATTTGCTAAAGATGGGGTGAATTAATCAGTTTGGATGTTAAGTTCCTTGGGTATCTGTCCCTTAAACTGAAGCTGCAAACAGCACTTGTAATCAGTCTTGGCAAAACAATTTCAAGCTGATAAATATTCCCATAATGGCAATACTTGGCTGCTCAATATTTTGATACCCAGTGCTTAAAGTCAAACCAACAGCATGCATTGCTCTGGCATTAGTGTTACTTTTGTATATGCTTTTACTGGAAAGGCATTTATTAAAGTTCTCTGACATCACTGCATTATTAATTCACTAACTACAGATTAAATCAGTTTGAATCCCAAGGGAACGGCATTGTTTACTTTCTATATCTTACTGGATTAGCATATTCTTGGGAAAATAATTTCAGCATCAAAATATAATAAAAGCCATTTTACGTTAAATATTAATCAATTTATTAAATTTCTGCAAATACAATATCATTCTCTATAATTAGTCTTCTAGGTATTCATAGAAGTATAGATAACTCATATCAAGCTAGATCACATTTGATGTATTCTCACTTTTTTTTGACTGGTCTTGCAGGAGAGGATAATCTTGATGGAACTGAGCAAAAGAGGAAAAGGAGCTTTTTCTGTCTAATGTTGGTTTACAAACCCCACAACATTCTAACTTATAAAATTGAGAAAGCTTCAAAATGGGCCTTTTAGAACTCTATCCAGGGATCAAAAGAGAATACATTCTGTTGCAAAATGGCATCTCTATTGATGACATTTTGAAGAGAAATCATACAAGCAAGTGTAAAATCATAAGTTTTTCTTCTAAAACGCAGTTTTTCTAGAGGTTTGTGGGGAGAAACTGCTTCAGCTTCTAAGACTATCAAGCATCAGTTTTCCATTCCTTTTGGGCTGAGTGCTTCAACTTCAAAATGGAATTATCTTTAAAACACAATTTAGTTTTAATAATTTATCATAACATTCATGAGACAGGGATTGAGACTGGGTCCACAGCAGCCCAAGTCTATCATCTGTGCTTAAAAAAATGATTTTAAGTAATTTGCTTAGATATGTTCTTAAAAATGTATTTTTAAACTCCTTTTATCTATCAGCCATTTTTTTGATGTGAAATGAATTTAAAAATTATTTGGAATTAATTTTGTATTAAAAAGTACAAAAAAATAGTTCAAATAAAGAATGTTTAAATGTTTTCTTCTTTTTCTTTTTAAACAGCAAATGCAATGAAATATGCCAGAAATAAACTTCCTCCAAAATAGGATGCACAAAAGCTTTTATAACTATCAGAAAGTCCTCACTGGCCTTCCTATATTTATTTCCCTGTAAATAGAAAACATAGTTCTTAAGAGAGGAATGGTTTAAAGACAGAAATCTATCAATCGATGGCTTTGTGTTGTTGAAATTATTAATGACAAATCATTCAGTCAGAATTGATTTCTCCAAAACACCTTGCCTCTATTAAGCATGATATTTGTTTCAGGGAAAGCATAGCTTCCAGATCAGATTCTGAGCTCCTTGAAAGAATGAGGATTTTCTTAGCACTTTTCAAATCTCCCATAGCATGACTCATGCCCAGTGAATAAGTTAAAAATCAGAGCTCGATAATATAAAAGTGAATTGATTTTCAGGTGTCAAGGAAATTAACTTGTCGTATAGATTAACTTCAAAGTCACTTTGCCTTATTTCCTACTTTTTAGAGAAAAGCTTTTCTAACACTTTTGTTTATCAGACAGTAAAACTACAATTACTAATTATTTATTTGATGCATCCTACTATATAACAGGGCATATAGCGCTATCTATATCTAGATGTAATTAAACCTAATCACAACCTTATGAAGTATATCCTATTATCTTCATGTGCTATACTGAGTAAAGCATCAATTTCTCAAAGACATTAAGAGATAGTGTGCTAGGATTCAAATCTTTTCTTATGATTCAGAGACTGTACACTTAACCAGCATGCCTAAAAGAAGGGATCTATGAAATATAATTGTGCTTACTGCATCTTAGTTTGCTGTTTTACGTATTTGTAAACGTATAGATTAAAATTCAAAATTTGTAAATCAAAATCTACAGCACTTTTAACTCTGTAGAGGAATGAACTGTGAGTCAGAATGCCTTTGCCATCTTACTGTATTTGTGGACATAGTAAATTCTCTTCCTGTCAATCTGAGATATTTTATGTAACAGGTGAAAATTCTTCCATGTTCTCTAAAATGTCTGAAGGCTCCTTTCTCTTCAGAACTACCTGTTCTCACTCAAGGACATACATAATCAAAGTTGCTATAATATTGAAGTTAGAAGTCTGTTTTTGAAAAGTGGAAGTGAACATACTTTTAACCATGTTTTACTCGATACAAGATATAACTTATTGCTGCAGGAAAATTGTTCTGTTTGTTAGGAGATAATATGATTCACATGCAACAAAAAATTTTAAGCAGATAATGAGGGCACATTATTTGTAAAAGAGTTGACCAAAGAACTAGTTATTTGTTAAATTTAAATTGTATATTTACTTCAAAGTAAGGTGCATTTAAAATTGTTTAACAAAAAGACCAGTGTATACATAGAAATCAGTTTCTTCCCTTCTCCCCCACTTTTGGTATGAACTCTGATTTTCTCATTTTAGGGAGGTTGAAATAGAAGTTGAAGAATGAATTACTTTGCCCATGATGTTACTAATAGTCAGCCATGGAACTCAACTTCCAGTTTTCTGGTTCTGAATCTGGTACCTTCACACAGTTTTCATTTGCAACAGAAGTGTTAACAGAGTATCAAAATTATCCACTCATCTCTCACCAAGCAGGAAAAGATAGTAAAGTCCAATTATATTAACAGCCTTCAGTTTAATAAATTCATTTATTTCTTTCAACAAATGTTTTTAGTAACACCAACTATGTGTACATATGGTATATTGTGAAGAGTTGGTGGCCTACCCGTCCTCTTCTATCTTGTAGGGAATGTGGAAAAGGTGCATGCTCAGCTCTAAGCATTGGGCCCTGATTGGCCTAAACAATTAGAAAATATTATCTAGGCCTGTGTCAACCATGGCATGCTATTCCACCACCGTAAGGACATGTTCATCTGCAGGTACCTAAATGGATGAAAACTGGAATTTCTGTCCCTGGGGTAGAAAAGAGAAGCTTACTGTCTATAGATTTGGACAGCAAAGCTGAAGGCAGCCACTGTGGAATCAAATGCAGAGCTAGTCCTCAAATATGATAGCATTAGTAAGATAGAAGAGAAAAAAAGAAACTGGGCCTTTAATGACATAATTAGATCAAAACCACAATGAAACTTACCCTATCTCTGTCATTGCCAGATACATGAACCAGAAGATTCACTTCATGGTTTAAGAATATTTGCACTTGAATTTTGGGTTACCTACAACTGAACATATTCTGATATGCTGTACATATTATATAATTGTATCATCAGTTAAAAAAACGTTGCTCTTGTTTACAAGGGCAAGTTAAACTGGCATCTAATTTACAATCACAGAGCTTTCATGGAATAAAGATGGGATGTTTGTTGTTGTTTAATTGACTTTAACTGTGTATTTGTTATTGATTTCTCTTTAACTCTGTGCACTTCAAGGCTAGATAACCAGCTCCTTTTCTTCAGTTAGTTTGTGACAAGTTTTCAAATGTCCCTATTGTTGCAATGAAAGAATAGGTATGTGCCAGAGCTCACCTTCCAGCCAATCACTCCTACCCACCTCAACCAATATCATCCTCTTCTCAAGATAGCTGCCAGTCTGCCAACTAATTCTCAAAGCTCAAGATAGTTGTTTAGAATTACAACAAAATGATTCAGGGAGGCTGGTCAAATGCACACTTGCTCCTATTTAGAAGAAAAGCCATGAATGGGCCTTGTTGATCTGGACAAAATTCTCAAAGGAGAGGTTTGAGGCTATAACCCACCTTACATGAGGGTTAAAGCGAGCTCACTCAGGTAAAGGCAAAGAATGACCATGTGTTGCCAGCCAAGTGGAGCTGGTTCCCTAAAACTCTTAACAATATGGGACTTCATATCTCCAATATCAGCGTCCAAGGAAGGAGTTAGATTGTGATAATTGGACTGTAACAGGCTTTCAAGAATGAGGTCCACAGGAGGATGCCAAATTTACACCATGATGCACACATAAATTGAATTAAAGAAATGTAATCTGAATTGGGGTCAGGAAGGTAAACTCAGCAAAGTTAAGAAAGTGTTATGGAAAACATGCACATAGACCCAGATGATTTCACGTTGCAGTGGCAGATTTTTAAGAGCAACAGGCTTCCTGTTTCCTACTCCAGATATTGAGACATCCCTAAAGAAGTGTATGTTTTGCCACTATAAGAATCGGTAACTAAAGCTTTTGCTTTGTTTTGAAAAGTAAATGTCCTTGGGAAATGTAACTTTCAGATAATTACATTCACTAACACTTTAGAAGGCAGAGTGCTCAGGAAGAACCTTCTCATGGAGGGTAGGGAAGGAGTATATGATACACTGCTTATACCTTAATGATTTCATAATTGATACATGTATTCTATTTTTATAGACATGGAAAGTTCAAGAAGAGTACAAGTCATGATTTACAATAAAATGGATGAATAATTGCATTCAAAACCTTCCTAGTGACAGATAATACCACACTTACCTAAAGGATGTGTATTTGAAAGATGTTTGAAAGTAATTAATTGGAGATCAGATGAAAGACATACATGTTTTCAGGAATAATCTGTTTCCAGAGAGCATATTATCAGATACCCACAGGGATTTGCGTAAGACTTCTCTTTCATGCACAAGCAACCTAGTAGTCATATATAACATGTAAGAGTTGGGAAGTGCCTAAACATGTTAGTACATTTGTTGACATAAGGAAGTACTTTAATTAAAAAATATATTGTTACTAAGATTTTGTAATCAGCTGAAGCTAAGGAAATTCAAGTATAATGCTGATTCCTATAATAAATAAGCCTAAACTTCCTCTATTGCTTGTGTGAAATTTTACATTTTGTAATTTAAAAAATAATCAACTGAATTTTTTTCTATTTTATGTATTGTACATCTTTTATTAAATAGCTGTATATAGGTTGTTACCTATAAGTACATCTCCACATAAATAGATTATAAGAAATCAAGTAAAATTTTAAAGCTATATTAGATATAGTCATCACTATATTTTCTATTTTTATTGATTTTTAAATTGTAAAAGTTTGATTATTTCAGCTTACAGAGGCAGGTATGTCATCTTGGTATGATTTTAAAGCGTTATTATCACATTTAAATTACCTCATGATGGTTGCTCTATTAGTCTTCTCAGACTGCCATTACAAAACACCAGAGACAATGGGGCTTAACCACAGAAATTTATTTTCTCACAATTCTGGAGATTGGTAAATCCAAGATCAAGTTTCAGGCAGAATTCAGTCTCTGGTGAGAGCTCTCTTCCTGGCTTGCATATGAATTTGCTTTCTCGGTGTGTCCTCGTATGAGTGTTCTGGTCTCTTGTTCTTTTCTTATAAGGAAAACAAACTTATCGAATTGGGGCCCTGTTTGTATGACCCCATTCAACCCTTGTTAATTACTTAAATATATCTCATATATATTTACACTGGGGATTAGGGCTTCAACATGTGAATTTTGGGGGAACACAATTCAGTCCATATCAGTTACCTTTCAACATCTGGGAAACTTATGCTTCCTCTGTTTAATCACTGCTTTGATTTGAATGCAAATTTTAAAGTATCTGAATAAATGAATGAGTCATAAGCATGTTTATTCACTCTCCATCTGATAAGTTATTTGGAATTTCAAACTTGTTTCATTTTAAAGAAAAAATTTATAAATAGCTATGTTTATTTATTAACATTATAGATATAAATATATAGCATTCCTTTATTAAATAACTTGAACCCTAGAATATATTTTGTGATTTTTGTGAGATAGTAACAAAGTGGTAGCAAGATGATGATCTATTTTATAACTGCAGATTTTACCTTATGATTTTGAAGTTTAGGAATATAAATCTATATCATTCTAAACTTTTTCTCCCTATTAAGTACATAAGTATATATTAAATACCAT
This sequence comes from Pseudorca crassidens, assembly GCF_039906515.1. Taxonomy (NCBI): domain Eukaryota; kingdom Metazoa; phylum Chordata; class Mammalia; order Artiodactyla; family Delphinidae; genus Pseudorca; species Pseudorca crassidens. The sequence goes on along the minus strand of NC_090304.1, from coordinate 33,508,337 downwards.
TTTTCCCAGTATCCTTGTAAAATGTATTCTGTTGCTATTTTTGATGTTGCATTTGCAAATTCTTAAGTAGAATACTTTGTCTCTTCTCTCATCACAGCTGCTGCTGGGTCCCTAGAACTTTTTCTCATTTTCTCAGACAAGTTTAATTGTCTTTTGCTCATTATACTATGTCTTTCCCTCTAGACAGTGATGAACCAACTGTCAAAATTTAATTTGTAAATTTTTTTACTTAGAAGTTCTCTTGGATAGTCTGACAATTATGTTTTATATATATATAACATATATATATGAAATTAGAAGTTAATATTAGATTTTTTTCTTCAAAAATTTTTTTTAAATTATAAGATGGAATTGTTCCTACCCCACTTCATGGCATTTACTTTTTCTAGACTAACTCCCTAACATTCTGTATCAGCAGACTGTAATACACAATTTGTTTCACTAGCTCAATGGGAAGTTTGTTGGTTGTCATCAAGACATAAAATATTAGACCTTTTAAAACAAATTAAAGAATGTCTATTACCATGATTATATATGAATGTGATTTTATTGCTTAAAGTATACCTATAAGAAAATAACATTTTTCAATAATAAACTGTCATTTTAATTTTGTAAATGTATAAATTTTTTCAGAGGCACTGAAGAAAAGAACAGTCTTTAGTTGTAGCATGGCCATCTAAATATTTAAGAGACTGCATCTCCTTAGGTCTCAGTCCCAGAATTAATTAATCCCAGTTGGGATTAGTCTGTTTCTCACATCTTTATAACAGCCACAATTGTGCAACACAGAGGCATTTTCAGTGAGATTCCCTTTTCACATCCAAGTTTATGGGATATGTTAATGAGAAAAAAGTAAAGTGAATAATAATTCTGTGTCAGAAGCAACAAAGTCATTTAAAATGTAGTGTGACATATTGCAGTGTTACTTTCAAGGGAACTGACAACTCAACTCTTTGTTTCCAAGAGTAATGGAACATATTTACTCTATTACAAAAATGCAAACTATGAGCAGGTGAGGTTTGTGGAGGGTTTGATGACCTTTCAGGGCTCTAAGCCATATCTTATCCCATCCAGACAGGCTAAACTTGGTGTTTCTAATTAGATAATAATCATTAAGAGACATTTCAGTCCTTTATTACCTTGGACATTATAGAATCACATTACCAAAAAGATCAAGCAGGCTATTTAATATTTTAAGCTCTTAATGTAAATAAACATTCCAAGACATTAAATAATTTATCTTTAATAATAGAGTAAATCAGTGTCATAATAAGTATCCAGGGATATTAACTCCAGAAGAAACTCAAAATAAATTTCAGTGTATTTTTTAAAAGTTTATTGATAAAATCAATTCCTTATTATATAACTATTTGCAATAAATCTTTGATAGCTCTTTATTACGTAGTATAAAATCTATACCTAAAGAATTTGCCCTGTTTTTTTTCCTACAGTCTGCTTCTGTATACAAATATATGCCCTGCCATTCAGTTACATTACTTATTCAACAAAATAGACCCTATGTGGTTTCTATGGATGCCTTGATGTGAACCTTCAAAATTTGATCTCAATGTGTCTTATTGATTTTTCTTTTCAACCTCTTTTTCCTACTCCCACAAGACATCTTGTGAACTTCAAGAATAAAAAAGAATCCATTCCCTGCACTATTAATTCTTTTTTATATTTTGCGGTACGCGGGCCTCTCACTGTTGTGGCCTCTCCCGTTGCAGAGCACAGGCTCCGGACGCGCAGGCTCAGCAGCCATGGCTCACGGGCCCAGCCGCTCCGCGGCATGTGGGATCTTCCCGGACCAGGGCACGAACTCGTGTCCCCTGCATCGGCAGGCGGACTCTCAATCACTGTGCCATCAGGGAAGCCCTATTCATTCTTTTGAAAATAAGTGTTTTTGTCTATTTTGATCCCATCAGATGGGATTTTCCTTATCTATTTATTACATAAATGTCAATTATTTATTTTTCTTCATTTATTTCAGCCATCTGAGTCATTATTTCCTCCTTTGGGCTTCCCTAGTAATTTGTTCATACAGTATTACAGTAAATAAATAAATAAAAACAGGTGACATTTTTAGAGTATTTACCATGTTCCAGATACAGTTTTAAGCAACTTTAAGGAGTAGAGGAGGGAAGGGCAAATGGGAAGGATGAGAAAAAGTGTGGGCACCCTCTAGAAGCAAAGACTGGCCCCTGGCTGACAACCAGCAGGGAAACAGGGACCTTAGTCCTTTAACAGCAAGAAACTGAATTTGAGCAACAATCTGAATGAACTTGGATGCAGATTTATCCCCAAAACCTCAGAAAGGAATGCAACTCTGCTGACCCCCTGATTTCAGCACTGTGAATTCTAAGCAGTTGACCCTTCTGAGCCATGCCACACCCACACTCTGATCTGCAGAACTGTGAGACAGTAAATTTGTGTTGTTCTGAGATGCTGAATTTGTTACAGCAGCAACAGGAAACATACATTCCCACCTCAGACACCTCATTGAGCTTTCTAGAACACACCTTCCTATTTCCAGCTTCCTTGGTTTTCTCCTTTCTCTTTTTTTCTGCCTGCAGTTTCCCCCCCCCTTCTTCTTTATATGAGACTCATTTTAGTTTTTTTTAAATATATATAATAAATATATTCTATAGTCTTCCTAATAGTAAGATTGGGTGAGTTTTACATCTGCTAGTGTCCTAGCACATGAGTAGCATCTCTCTTACTGCAGAGCAGTGCCATGGTTAACCCTGGAGCTGTGAAGTTAGATGGCTTAGACTTATTGCCTCTGTATACCACTTACTAGTTGTGCAGCCAGGTGTTAGTTGTTACAATGGTCCTTCCCCTGATAAATTGAAATTATCTGTTACTGAATTCACGTCTAGACTATAAGAATTCTGAGTGCAGAAACCATGATTTCTTTCTTCTGTGTATTTCCAAGTTTAGACATAGTGTTTGGTACATAATAACCACTTAATATCTGTTTACCAAACTGAACTTGTATGTCAACTTGCTTTACCACATACAAACAATATTTATCAATATTATCAAAGGCTCATTATGAACTCAATTAGCTTTATATTAGGTATCCGTATATCACTGCTTTATATATAAGGAAACTGAGCCAATAAAGGAGTTAAGTGTCCAAGTTAATGTGCGAGAGAGCTCTTTTCACCCTGGAAGTTTTTATTCCCATGTCTATGTTATACCCACTCTATCACAGCACATTCTCAGCATGGAAATTCTCCCTCATGTGACAGATTTCCTCCTTAGCTATAAACATCAGACCTGGATCTGAGACTTGTCATCATTTGCATCATGGGATTTAAGTTATGCACCAAATAGTTCCCTATGCATGATTTAATTGGAGACATAAGAGGCACAGTGAATAGCCCTAAATTGATGCTTGAGCAGAACTTACACCCCAGAAACTGTAATGGAAAACTTGATTGGAATTAAGTACTGTACTGTAATGAGTCTTGCTTTATAAAATGACTGTCCAGGGAATAAAAAGATTATTCATAAAGAACAAGAGCTCAGTGACTTTATACTGTCCTATCAAGTATCCAGAGAGCTGCTCACATGTGAACCAGAATGAATAAAAATAATCAAAATAGCTACTGACAAGTAACAAGTCATTTTCTTTTATGGAATTTGAATATATTAGATGAGCAATGAGGGTGTAATTTTTGCCTCTGTCTTGGGTAGCACCAGGAAGGCTGCAGTTGGCACATTCAATTCTAAATGTTTTTGCTGTGAACAGGGCTAATTTTAAGTCCCTGAAAGACTTTTTCTCCCCACCTGCTATGTATCTGGATCTTCTCCATCCTTCAGAAACCAGTACAGTTCCTTTCTCTCCCTTATAACCCTCCCAGACTATAATGTGATATACTCAGTAGAGCTTTATAAAATCACAAATAATCATTTTTCACTTACAAAAATTAGTTTCATTTTTCAGTATACTTGCTTCGAACTGATCACCTATTTTCTTTCTTACATTTTTGAGATTGAAGGGATCTGAAGGTGCTTTGAAAAGCTATTAAGTAACCACATGAAAAGCTCTGAATTATAATACATACAGAAAGTTACCTATATGTATTTATGTGTGTATGTTTGTAGATACATACATCTATATATGCAGTCTACACAACCTAGTGAAAAACTATACTAAAAAGTAAAAGGAGAAGAATGCTAGTGTTTGTTGAATGGTTATTGAGTGTTACACCCCTTTTAGCAACTTTAGACACATTCTTTAATTTCAGTTGTCGGCTTTGAGTTAGGTATTATTGCACTAATTTTAGAGACAAAATAGCTTCAGAAAATTTAAATCACTTCATCATATCTATACAGGTAATGAGGAGTAGAGCTAATTTTCACATTCAATCCATCTGTCTCCCAAACTCTCCAAAGTGTGACCTTTCAAGCTCTTTTCCCTTCTCCCCTGTTGTTAATGAACAGGGCAACTTAGGAAGATGGAAGACCCACATGAAGGCAGAAACCTGAGTTCCTAAAACATGCTTGGTGGAGAGTCTCTGCTGTCTAGGAATGCACAACTTGAACTTTGTGTGAATAAAAATCCTATTGTATTCAGCTATTAAGATTTCGAAGTTCATCTCTTCCTGAGCCTAGTGTTATTCTGAAGAAAACGAGTGCTTTGTACTGTGCTCTAGTTGCATTCAATTTGCCTCCTGGGCTGCAGCATTTTGGGGGATGAACGCTTATATTAACATGCTCTGTTTCTTTATACTGTCTTATATAGCAGGGGTCCCCAACCCCCGGTACCGGTCCTTGGCCTGTTAGGAACCAGGCTGCACAGCAGGAGGTGAGCAGCAGGCGAGCGAGTGAAGCTTCATCTGCCGCTTCCCATCGCTCGCATTACCGCCTGAGCCATCCCCCCACCCTACGTCCGTGGAAAAATTTCCTTCCACAAAACTGGTGCCTGGTGCCAAAAAGGTTGGGGACTGCCCTTGCATAGGAATGGAAAACCGGCTCAGTCTTATGAGCCAAAGCAAATGGTTTGATAGTGACTCCTTAGAGTACTGAGTTAAGAAGGATTCTGAGGCTGCATCTCTACCGTAGATTGACCATTTCTAGTCTACTGCTTTTATTACTTAAATTGAGTGCTTAGGACACACTTTCAACAGGGACTAATTCTCTTGGCTTCCTGGAGAGCCTGACAAATGTAAGGGCTTGGGTATCAGTTCTGGTGGATACCACAGATCTTTAACACCACTGGGGCTGGTAGGCATCAAGGCTGTGCCTGACCTGAGTCCTGTGGTGTGAATGATTCCTAGGGAGCCGGCTCCAAGTCTGTAAAGAATGGCATAGAGCTCCAAGAGGTTAAAACAAATGGGAGATTTTCAGTTTCCTTTGCGACATGTAAAGGAGCTTGGACATCATCACTCCCATCCTCACAACAAGAAAAAAGCAAACTGAAAAGCAGCAACTCCTCTAGATCAATCAGATAACTGAGGTCACAAGGAAAATTGCTGCCCCTAAAACTGAAGAGACAGGCAGATAAAGAGAATCACGTTATCTATTTGATTTTTCTGTAAAACTAAAACTGTTCTAAAAATAGTCTATTAAAATCAATGAGAAAACTAAAAAGAGGCTAAATAACTTTCCCATTCTGATCTAGTAGTAAATGGAGGACCTATAATTTATAACTTGTAGTCTCTCATCCGGGGCTGCTCATTTAAGAGCAATGTTGCTCACAGAGGGTGAGACAAAATACAAAGTGCAATATGATTTTCATGTTATTGGCATAGTTGAGATGTATGCAGAGGAGAAAAGAGAGCAAGTAATTATAGCAGTTAACATTTTTGAGAGCTTTACTCATCAGGGCACTGTACTAATTATTCTGTTTGGATTATCTCAATGCATTATCTCAATTAATTTTCACAACAACCTTAGAAGGCATGTACTATTACTTTCCTATTTTACATACAAGGAAACTAAGGTTGGGAAAGCTCACAAAACTTCACTAAGATGACAGAGCTGACAAGTAGCATAAATAGCATTCAAACCCTGCCAGTCTCACACCATAGCATAGTCTTATACTGTGCTATACTTTACTCTTGGTCCAAACTAAAAAATCTGAAATGAACATTCAATTTTGCTGATAATTGTAGGAAATTGTTTCAGTATATACGGTTATAACCCGTTGCTGAAAATCAAGCTCTTCCAAAAGACATATCTCAGGCATGTATTACAGAATTGCCTTTCTTATCCATTTAGTTGACTGCATTAATACAGCCAACAATGATTCACCATGCTAAATGTGTACAGGAGATTTGGAGACTCAGGATTTTTTCATCGTGCATTTCCTTTCTCTTACAGGAAAAGCCTGATTACATCTTGCTGTGCTTGTCACAAGACCACTGTTGTGCAATGCTGTGGTGTTTTAAATGATGCCACTGTAACTTTTCCTATTATTCTAAGGAATTAAGAGCAGGCACATGTAATCAATTATGACAGCTTTTAACCAAATGATTTATTTTGGTATTCATTCAATTAATTAAGGATGCACATTCTTAAAGCACTGTTTTCAACTTTTTTAACTTTGCATTTTCCATTTATGAAAATTTCTCAGAACTATCTATTCTCTATTTGTAATATTAAAGCAATGGCTGTGTTCCCCAGCTATTAGGTTAGTATTATTTTGACAATGGATAGCATACTTGTTTCCCAGTTATAAAATGATAATCTAATATTAAATATCTCCGCTGAGAACTAATACTTCCCTCTTTTCTCTTAACTATCCTTGTTTCCTTTGCTGGATATAACTCATTTTTGCATGCATCATCCTTTGCAAATGAGCTCAGGGAAAGTTGCACATGGGAGTTGAGAAGAACCTTAGTAAAACAAGCCAAGAGTGTCCTTGATGCCATTTTCATGGCTAAATTGTGAGATACTCAGAAGAGAAAAGAAAGTATGTACTCCTGTTGGGGAGAAAAAAAGAGGGACAGCAAGGTAACCTGTGGAGGTTCAATGGCATTGTGGGAAATTCTGCCATGTGGAAAGGTACGAGTGAGTCAATTGGAGAGAAAAGTCCTCAGCAGAGATCTAAGAGCTAAGAACCCATCTCTGTTGGGAAACATCTCTTGAGTGAGAGGTGGAGGGAGTGGTGCCACAGAAAGGCACCACTGCTCCTGCCAAAGAAAATTAGCACTCCCACAGCTATGTGATGCCTCGAATTTCAGAATTAGCTGGAGACAGTCCCTTGAAGTGATTAAGAACAGAGTTTTGCTGGGAGTTCAAGCCTGACTCTAGTTAGTGATTAGCTGCCCTGTCTCTCAGTTGAGGTTAATTTTGTATCCTCTCTAAAATTCTATTTTCTTACTGGTAAAAATGAGGATAATGTTCATATTATAGAAATGGTATGATTAAGTTAAATAACTTAAATTTGAAGTTACTTAGTTGTACCAGTTTAGGGGAATTGATTATTTAGTGTTAACTTTAAAAATTTTTAATGTATTTTATAATATTTTTTAACTAAGGGTGCTGCCAGGAGGATGCGACTCGAAAAGAACCACAATGGCCATGTCTCACACAGTAGAAGTCATAGAGTTTGGGCTTCAGAACCTGAGCAAACAGAGAATAAACAAACAGGTTCTTAGATATTCATCACATGGCACCTCATAGATTCTCACATGGTGAGACGTTTGCTAAGTGTACTAACGGCTCTTTGTTTGTTGGTTTAGCATACATATGCCAAGCATAATTCTAAATACTTTTAGGACTTAACGGTGCCTCAATCCCATCATCTCTTTGCCCAAATCTTACCTTGTCCATGAGCCTACCATGGCCACTGTAGTGGACAGTTTGGTGTTCTATCCAAAAATTCACTGATTCCCTTTATCATTTCATGTGTACTGTTCCAAGTCATGGTGTGCTTTTCCTCTTACTTAACCTCTGTACCTGGGACACTCTTTGAGGCTACTCTGGGCTCCTGGAGCCACTTTGTCATAAATGCAGAGACTCAGAAGTTCCTGGGGCTTTACTTCTCCCCTTCCGTGTGCTGTTGGCCAATGGATGACTGGTGCAGAATTATAAAATCCCAGCTTTCTGCCTTGAGTGGGACAAACTTTGAAGCATAATTTATACTCCTGAGCTCCCTTTCAGGATCAGACTAAAGCTTGGACTTGGCCTTGAATTAACAGGGTTTATTCCTCTTCCTTGTTTTGCTTACCCCATTTTCCAACCAGCTTCTTATAGGCTAACTATCATCTCAGCATCTGCTTCTGTGTAACCTGGACAAAGACAAATATCTTCTTTAATAATGTAATGTGGTTATTTGAAACCTTTCTGGAGATACCACATCGTTAATTTTGCTCAGTTTCCAATTTAATTTTCATTTACCTTTTTAAAAACTATTGAGCTTTGAGAGTCTTTACATAGTCTAGTTCCAATTTTTTTTCAGATATATGGTATACAAATATTTTCTTCCAGTCTTTAGTCATCTTTTCATCTTCTTAAGGCCTTAATAGAGTAAATATTTTGAATTTGATGAAGGTCCATATAACAGTTTTTCTTTTTAGGCATCATGCTTTTGGTATCAAGTCTAAAAACTCTTAACCCTAACACCTGAAAAAATTTCTTAGTTTTTGTATATTTTTTCCTAAAAGTAATTCATTTTGAGTTAATTTGTCAGGTGTAAGACTTAAGGGTTGTTCTTTTTTTTTCCTTTTGCTTTTGCCTACAGATGGCCATATGCTCCAGAAAATTACTTACAAATTTGTTAAAAATGCTATCTTTCTTCTATTTTGTTCCTTTTGCACCTCTGTCAAAAATTAGTTGGGCATATTTTCTTGTGTTTCTTTCTCTGTTCTATTCCATTGATCTATGTGTGTATCTTCTGTTAATATCATGCAGTCTTAATTATGATAGATATTTGAAATCAAATAAACTGATTTCTACCACTTTATTCTTCATTTTCAGAATTGTTTCATCTATTTTATGGCCTGTGTCTTTCCATATACATTTTAATATAAGCTTGTCTATATGTACACAAAAAACCTTGCTGAAATTTTGGTAGAAATTGTATTAAATCTGCAAGCCAATTTTTGGATAATTCACATCTTTACTATGTTGAGTCTTCCAGTCCATGAATATGACATGTTTATTTATTTAGATAGGATTTGATTTCTTCCATCAGTGTTTCATAGTTTTTAACATATAGGTCTTATAGAGATTTTGTTTGATTTATACGTTTCATTTTTGAGTGATTGTAAATGGTATTATATTTTTATCATTTATGTCCACATGTTCATTGCTAGTATATGAAAATACTATTTGGATTTTCTTTTATTTTAGATTCCTTGGGATATTCCACATAGGCAATCATGTCATCTGAAAATAGGAAGTTTTATTTATATTTTTCTAGTGTGTAGGCCTTTTATTTCCTCATTATGTTGGCTAGAACTTCCAACACTGTTTTGATTTAGAGTGGTGAGAACCAGAATTCCCTTGCGGTCCAGTGGGTAGGACTCCGTGCTTCCAATGCAGGGGGCAGGGGTTCGATCTCTGGCTGGGAAAGTAAGATCCCACATGCTGAGTGGCGTGGCCAAAAAAAATAATAATAATAAATTAAAATTTTTTTTTTAATTAAAGAAAAGAAGAAAGAGTGGAGAGAACCAAAGTCATGGCCTGGTTTCTGATCTTAGGGAGAAAGCATTCAGTTTAATCATTAAGTATAATGTTAGGATTAGATTTTTTTGTAGATGTTCTTTATCAAGTTGAGGAAGTCGCACTCCATTTCTATAGTTCTGAGGATTTTATTCATGAAGGGGTGTTGAATTGTCAAATGCTTTTTTCTGTATTAATATGATGGATTACATTGATTGATTTTTGTATGTTAAAACACCCTTGAAATTCTGGAATAAATCTCACTTGGCCATCTTGTATAATTATCTTTACATATCACTGAATTCTATTAGTAAATGTTTTGTTAAATATCAGTAGTTTTGTGTCTAAATTCATGAGTGATATTGGTTTGTAGTTTCTTTCGTAGTACTATCTTCATCTGGTTCTGTTATCAAGGAAATACTAGCTTCATAAAATGAACTAGCAATTGTTCCCATCTCTTCTGTTTTCTGGAAGAGGTTGTGTAAAATTTGTGCTAATTCTTCTTCAGATGTTTAGAAGAATTCTCCAGTGAAACCATCTGTGTTTAGAGATTTCTTTTCTGGGGAGACAAATTTGATTTCCTTAATAGTTACAGGGCTATGAAAATAATCTATTCCACATTGCACGAGTTGTGGGACTTTGTATTTTTCAAGAAATGTTCTGTTTCATCTAATTTGTTAAATGAGGCAAGTAGAGCTGTTTGTTATATACACTTATTATCTTTTGATATCTGCAGACTCTTCAGTGATATCTTCTCTTTCATTCTTTATTAGTTATTTGGTCTTCTCTATTTTTCTTTCTCAAACTTGTTAAAGGTTTGTCAATTTTATTAATAATTTCAATACTTCATTTCATTGATTTTCTCTATTGATTTTCTGTTTGCAATTTGAATGATTTCTGCTCTTACATTTACTATTTCCTTCCTATTCTTATTTTGGATTTATTTTGCTCTTCTTTGCCTAGGTTTTTGAGGTGGTTGTCATAGATCATTGATTAGAGACTTTTCCTCTTTTCTACTGTTCTATTCATTTAGTGCAGTAAATTTCCCTCTCAGAACAGCTTTAGATACATCCAAAAATTTTGTCATGTTACATTTTCATTTTGTTCAGTTCGATGTGTTTTTTGATTTCCATTGAGAATAGCTCTTTGTCCTATAAATTATTTAGAAGTAATAATAACAATTTAATTTCTAAATATTTGGAGATTTTCCTGTTTCCTTCTGTCACTGATTTCCAGTTTGAATCCATACAGATTGGAGAATCTACCCTGTAAGCTTTCAGTTTTTAAAAAGTGTGAATATTTGTTTTATGGCCCAAGATATCATCTATCTTGGTATATGTTCTGTGTACACTAGAAAAGAATGTGCATTCTGTTATTGTTGAATGTTGGGTTCTATAAATGTTAATTAGATCCTGTTTGTTGATGGGATTGTGAGTCCTTTATATCCTTGTTGATTTTCTGTCTAGCTGTTCTATCAATCATTAAGAGATAGGTATTAAAATCTCCAACTATAAGTACTTTTATATTTCTCCTTTCATTTCTATCAGTTTTTGCTTCACATATTTTGTAGCTCTAATGTTGTTACTTATACATTTAAGATTGCTATGCCTAACCAATGGATTATACCTTTTATTTTGATATAATGCCTCTTTCTCAGGTACTTTTCTCTGAATTCTACTTTATCTGCTATTGATACAACCAATACTGCTTTATTTTAATTAATGGTTACATGGTATATATTTTTAATTCTTTTACTTTTAACTGGAATATATTGTTGTATTTGAAATGAGTTTCTTATAGACACATATAGTTGGTTTGTGTATTTAATCAACTCTGCCAGTCTCTCTTTATATCAGTATATTTAGGCCATTTACATTTTCTGTAGTTGTTGGTATGATAGTACTTAAATCTTCCATTATATTTAAATTTTTCTTTCTATTTATTCTACTTTACTATTACTGCTATAATGAATTGCCACAAATTAAGAACTTAAAACAACATACCATAGTGCTACAGCTCAGAATTCCAGGAAGAGCTCAGCTGGTTGCCTTGCTCTGATTCTCACAAGGACAAAATGTAGATATTCTCTGTCCTGGGTTCTTAACTGTCAGCTCCAGAGACAATCTACTTTATGCTCATTCAGGTTGTTACTAAACATTCATTTCTTTGAACTGTAGGGTTGAGGTTCTTGTTTTCTTGCTGGCTGTCTGCAAGATGCCTCTCTCAACTCTGTAAGCTGCTTGCATTCCTTGTTACATTGCTCTCTCCATGTTCACATCAGTGAGGGTATGTCCACTGACAGCTTTTCACACTTTTAATCTCTCTGATTTATGCTTTCTGCAGTACCTCTTCAACCTTAGTTGCAGAAAGTTCTGAAGGTTTATGGAATTACATTAGCTTCACAGACTAATCCAGGATATTTTTTTCCATTTTAAATCCATAACCTTAATTACATCTGCAAAGTTCTTTTTGTAATATAATATTACATAGTCACAGATTCTAGGGATTAGGGCATGAGCATCTTTGGGGAGCCATCCTGTCTACTGCAGGAATGTTAGAAATTTTCCTGTAAGGGAGATGCTTCACATTTAGCCTGCCATTTACTATAGAAGGATCATGAACCCAACAACAGCTTGAAAAGAGGCTGATGCCTAGCTTATGCCCAGGCTCTGAACAGTTTTACAACTTGAAAATAAATTTACCGTTTGTCAGGGTATGATATAGACTAATATCCATGGCCCATCAGTGATGTGGACTACAAAGCTGGAAGCCACAACTCTTTTCCATCATGTCATTAAGTTTCAGAAACAGAAACTTGCAGCCCCTGTTACTTTTCTTCACTGAATGCAACCTGCTCATGAATGTGCAACCTTCTCATGAATAAGCATAAACAGAAAATTAAGGCCCTACCTTATTCAAAATCCAGGCATTACATTTAAATAGTTTGTTACAGTATGTGTTTGTGTGTGAGCCCACATATACCTTTGTGTCATAGTTAGTACATTCCTTTTCCTTTCTAGAAGTTTTTCCTTGGCATACCTAATATTTTTCTCATTACAGTTGAAAGAGGAAATCAAAGCAGCTGTCAGTCTTACCCAAAACCTTCTTTGGCAATCACTAGAGTATATCAAGGAGTTAGCATAGAACGCAAATCTATTGCATTCTGTTTCTTGTGGCTTTTGCTTATAGAATTTCTCTAATTTTGATCCCCATCTGTGCTCAGAAATAAACATTTTATAAATTTTATTTTCCCATTTTTTCCTCCATCACCTATGGCTGCTAGAGTTAAGTATACTTGCAGTGAATGAGGGAAAAAAAGAATATTAAACTTATAGCTAGATGTTCTTGGTTATTACTCTTTCAACTGAATAATAAGCTCTTATTTTTGCTGTACTGATTTTGACTATTATTTGACTGAAAAAAACATAGGTGACTTTTCTAGTGTCTGTTTCACTCTGCTAATAGTTGTTAGTCTCACATGTACCAAATCTAAGCTTCAGAGAAGTTGCATCCTTCTATTATTTTATAATGGAGTTTTGACTCAATTATTCATTCATTCATTTATTACTAAATAATAATTTAACAAGTATCAATTGTGTTTCAGAAGTAGTTCTAAGACGCCCTGTTGCCGGCCTTGAAAAAGCAAAGATGGGACCTTCATTTACTGGGGCTGTTGCAGAGGGGGGCCCAGAGGTGGGGCCACCCTGCTTGAGAATCAAAGCACCTTGTATTCCTAAACTGCTTGAATGCTGCAATCGCCAGATTTTGGGTCTGGTGCAACGCAGGTCTTCGTGCGACTCTTTCAGAGCGCACTCTCTCTTGGGAGCACGTCTGGGGACTGGCTTCTCTGCTTCCACCTTTGCTGGCATGGCCAGAGGAACATCCCCGTAGGCCCGGTAGCCACCAACCAGGCAGTATGTCTCCCTATGCCGGCCGAACTGCGTTTCTCCTCACCCTCGGTTGAGGACATGGTAGTGACCAGGTGTAGGAGGAGAAACGGGAGCCACTGCTGCTGTAAAGAAAATCAGAACTAATCAGTCACTTCTGCTGTGCACAGTCTCCTGCCAGAATTTCCCTCTCTCATGTCTCTCCCAGTTTCTGGCCGAAGACCTTTAATCTACTTGACATCCAAAACACAGCCTTGGCCCATCACCTCTATGAGTCCCTAGAGAAGGGACACTGGCTGCAAAAGCAATTCCTAGAGCCTAGGGCTGCAGCAGATGAGGAAGTCTCTCCACCGTTTCCAGGGGAAACAGTAGAACCCGAAAGTAATTGCATTCATGATCCTCTCCATCTCTCCCTTCCACAACAGAGAAAGCACTTCTTGCAGTCTGTCACTTCTGAGGCTTTAATGGAAATGCCTTTCAAGGTTTGGAAAAAAATAATATAAATTGGTTAAGAACCCCTCCCACCTTGGCAACCCCTCTTGGGCCCCATTTATACTGCCTGTTTCAACCACACTGAACTCTAGCCCTCTGATACTTTTATCTTGATTAGAACAAGGCCAAATACTGAGGCAGAGTGATCAGGAGACTCAGAACCGGGCTCTGGGTACCAAGTGTAGGCTCACATCCACCCAGCCTCCTGGGACACCATCTCCTCGGCCCTCCAGTCTCACTAGCACTTCATCACCCCCTTGGTTCTTCCGGTCTTCCCATCAATATGGTACTGCCGTCTCCCCTAGTTCTCAAAAGCTCAGTATGGGATGTGTCTGAGGGGACCGATATAGATGCCTACATGACAGCACAGAGGTGCCGGGGCTTGAAGGTGCCGTTCAAGAGTGGCTCTCTTCCTCAAACTGCTCCGTTTACCATTTGCCAACAAAAATGCACTTGTCTTTTGCTAAGAGACCAATCAGGAAGGGGTCTGAATGGAAGCATCCTGTAGCCCAAAGTGGAAGGCTACATTTATAAAGATGAGAAGCTTCCTGCACACCAGTACAGGGATGACCTTTCGCTTGTCCTCAGCATGAGCACTGTGGGACCCTGAAGGTGTCCCAGGTCACTGGTATTACTTACAGCTGGGAAAGTGCTGAGGTTTACGTAGTGGGCAAGCCCCACAGGAATATGTGGCAGCCAGGTGAGGTTGTGTGTACACCATGCCTCTTCTACAGATGCCCAGTCTCGGTGTACCTGCTGCACTGCCCAGCCAGGGAACAGAGCTCAGGTTTGAGTAAATATAGACGATCCAGTCAGACATTATCTCTCAGACAACCAAAGAGATTGGTATCTGGTGGAGAACTGGTAGGGAAGTTTCTCTGAGGGCAGCATGTTTCCATAGTTATGCTGCCATGGAAACTGTGAGAAGGCCTGTGAGGTCATCACTACCCAGTGAGGTTATAATAAGGAACCTGTGACTTGGGGGTCAGGCTTCAGGAGGAGGGGCAGTTTTGTGGAGGAGAGCAGGGTGGAGGCAGAGGTACTCTGCCTGGCCCCTCACACCTGGCCCCTGGGCCTCCCCACCCATGCCCTAGTCTAGTAGACACCCCACATGGGGCATGCAGGTGGGCTGGCATAGCCCCAGGGGCCCCAGGAGGGCAAGAGAAACCCACATTCTGAGATTGGCTTGAGAGGCAAGATTAACGTCAAGAGACAGCTAGGTTGTATGGCACTGACCCTAAGAGGCAGAGATTTGTGTGGACTGGGGAATCAGGCAAGGCTCCTTGGCAGTGGGCCTGAAGGACAAGTGAGATTTGGACCCATGGGGAAGAGAGGGAAGACATTCCAGTTTGGAAGAATAAAAGCAAAGACACACTCTTCTTGACCTTGTCCTGCCCCAAATATAAATTCATAGAACCCTCACATTTTTACACCTGAGGGCTTAAAAAAAACAAGATGTTAAGGGGCCTACCCAGTGTTACACAGGTAGTGGAGAGGTGTTCTGCTCAATGGTTAGGTTCATGTTGGGGCTCCGGATTCACAGCTGATAGGAATGTGAGGACAAGCTCATGTCATTTCACACATTCCCAAGTGATACTGAGAGAGATGTTAAAGGTGCAAAGTGAGGGTGCTGAATGACCTCACAAAGTGGGAATGGTGGGCCCATTTTAACATGAAATTGAAAACAAATTCATGACAAAAGGACATAATACAAAATGACAACATAATCATTACACTCCCCTCTCCCCTAGAAGTAAAAATCATTATAATCCTCTCTCTCTCCCCCATGAAAGGATGAGATAAAGGCTCAGCAGCAGCCCCCGTGAAAAACATGGTCAACAGGGTGAAGAGGTGTTAGTAAGACGACTTGGTCCGACTCAGAGAAGGAAAGAGACAACTCTGCCCTTAGCCTGATCAGGCCCACAGAAGGGAACATTGGGGGCAGTCCTTGATAGTGTGGCAATGAGAGGGAACCTTCTTTAGGAGGGGTCTCCCTGTTGCCGACCTTGAAAAAGCAAAGATGGGACCTTCGTTTACTGGGGCTGTTGCAGAGGGGATGTGCCCAGGAGGTAGAGACTGCTTGGACTACCATTTTAGAGGTTGGGCCATCCTGGTTGAGAACCACAGCACCTTCTCTTCCTAAACTGCTTGAATCAGCAGGTGCACGTTAGGACAGACGAAGTCAGGCCTCACTGGAGCAGACTGCCTTTGGGAGTGATAGAAGGTGAAATGTGAAGGGGAATGCTCTGGGGGAGGTTTGTCGTGGCAGGTGGGCCAGCATGAGACCATTCAGATTCTCCAAGGCTCCAGAGATGACTTGGCTGGGAGCATCCCTCTGATGTGGTGTGGGGACTCCTACCTTAACAGGACCTGGCTGGGCGTCTGGGGGAGGCAGAATAAATGGTTTATTAACTTAAGAGAGTGAGAGACTCACCTGGGGGGTTCCACAAAACCACTTAAAAAGACTTGTACCTGGATTCTTGAGCCAACCCTCAGAAAACTTATCTAGATCTGGAGTAGGGCTCAGGAAGCTG
The DNA here is from genome assembly GCF_039906515.1 of Pseudorca crassidens. Classification (NCBI taxonomy): domain Eukaryota; kingdom Metazoa; phylum Chordata; class Mammalia; order Artiodactyla; family Delphinidae; genus Pseudorca; species Pseudorca crassidens. The sequence goes on along the minus strand of NC_090304.1, from coordinate 33,491,803 downwards.
CACTTTTAATAAGCTTCCTGGGCAGTCCCACCACAGTGGTCCATGGATAGAGTGACCAAATTATTGTGTATTCTCGGTTGCTTTTGGGAGTCAAAGTGGGCAATATTAAAAACTGCAGCAGGCATACGTATAAACAGGGAATATTCAAGGCAAACAGAGGTGTATAGTTATTCCATGCATGAATCAGATTTGAGAAAAGCTAGCCTGGTGGTTAAAGAACACAACCCTTAGGACAGACAGACCAGATTCTGTCCTACTTACCTGTGTGATTTTGACCAAGTTCTTTTATCCTTCTGACTGTTTCTTCATATGGAAAAGAGCTATGACTGTACATTTAGCACAATATTCTCTTTTGGCAAAGGTTGCTCTGGGCCCATTTGTGTTCTCTGCAACTTAATCCTTTCCAGTGTGCAAGCATTTTTAAGTTGTTTGGTGAAGTATTACATTTGACTTTCAACTGTTCATTACTTTGGGCAAAGCTTATGTAGTGCCGCAGAGACTAGAACCTATACAGAGGTAGTGAGAGGATGTTATAATCTTATTCTGCTGGTTTATAAAAATGTTTAACCTTTTCTCCTCTTCCTCCACCTGCCACCAAGAGATGAGAAAGAAGGCAGAGCCTGGAAATGCACACCAAGCAATACTTCTGTGTCAGTTTGCCTTTTATTCCTCTGCCAGTACTTCCCAGAGAGATTTCACCAAAAGTGCCTAAGCTTGCCATGGCCATTGTTGTGAAGAAAATTTCTCTCTATTGCTAGTCACATCCCCTTTTCCTTCTCCTGGGGGCTTAATGGATGTTTGGGGGCAGGAAATAAAATTTAAGCTAAAACATCAAAAAAAAAAAAAGAAGTAGTTCTAAGATCTGAGGATATAGCAGAGAACAAAACAGGCACACATTCCTATTTTCACAGAGCTTAAAATTTTGTGGCCGTGCAGAGTATCTCCTTAGAACCCTGACAGCTGTGTTCTGCGTAACTCCAAGGGATGCTCTTCAAATGGACTGTCATGCGGAGAGTGCCCACTGGAGGCAGGCAGGGTTGGAACCTTAGTAAGTACAGACCCTCAATAAATAAATAAATGACACCGACTTGATTCATTTATTCCACAAGTACCATTGAGTATTTACCACAGACTAAGTTACTTGGAATACCTCAATAAATAAAATAAAGATACCAGTTTCATAAATTTTACAATCTAATTGGAAGATATAGACAATAAAATAATGTAAAACTTAAGAGGTAAATTACATTTTATATTAGAAGATGCTTTAGAAAAATAGAGAACAGGGTGAAAGAGACAAGGATGCTAGGGGAGTACATTTTTCAGTAATAAGTGTAGTGCTTTTAGATACAGTTTAAAGCAAAAGCTCAATCTTAAAAGGAAAAGTGAGATATATCTGTTTAATTAACTCCATTCTGAATAGGATGCTTAATAAGATCCTCATAACTTCAGAAGTCTCTATCATTTTTTAAACAAATATTTGTTTAATTTTTTCAATTGTCATGCATTTCCCTAGAAACTCCTGGGGATGCCAAGAATGAAACATGGCCTTGAACTTAGGCAACTATAGTCAAGCAACAAGATAAGACTCTTGTATATGCAAAACTATATTCTTCATTTGCCACTATGCCATCCTATCCCTTTTAGCTTCCTCTCCTCTTCCCTCAGCTTAAATAATGCCCTTAATTATCGATCCATTGGTCCTCACTAGAAATATCATGCTCAGTTCTTTTTTTTTTTTTTTTTGCGCTACGCGGGCCTCTCACTGCTGTGGCCTCTCCCGTTGCGGAGCACAGGCTCTGGACGCGCAGGCTCAGTGGCCATGGCTCGCGGGCCCAGCCGCTCCGTGGCATGTGGGATCCTCGCGGACCAGGACACGAACCCGTATCCCCTGCATCGGCAGGCGGACTCTCAACCACTGCGCCACCAGGGAAGCCCTCATACTCACTTCTTTAATCTTCTTCACCATTACCCATACAACTCATAAGCTTCTCTATCTTGAATTCATAACCTTGGCATTCGTTCAGTAAATGCTGAGTACCACCTATGTGCTAGGACTTGAGCCAGGAGCTGGTAACCCAAGAAAGAACAATACAACAGGCAAGGTCTCCAGACCCCAATACCAGGGACACTGCCCTAAATTAGGCTCTCATCCCATCTTCCCTAGTAATTATCTTCCCTACTAATTATCTGATGTCCCTTTCTCCAATCTCCTTTATGGAAATCAATCCTTTTGGTGTCAGAGTGATAGCTATCTCTATAAAATATATATGCAAAAAATATTTGTTACTATATGATGTTTTTATAAGGACTTTTTTTTTAAGTTGCACATGAAAGAAATTCAACTCAAACTAAAACTTTCAGGTTTATTTCTGGATTTAGGTATGGATGAATCAGTCATTACTCAGTCTCTCTCTCCTTTATGCTCTGTTCAATGATCCCTCTATCAAATTCTCACTGGACAAACAAATGCTTTTTACTTATCCCTCAGTGATTCACTCTTGCCGTGAAGGTGGAATATTACGGCTGACAGGCACAGTTCACATGCCCACTCTTGGAGCAAAGGTCCAGAGTCGTCTTCTCCATCTGAACCATGTTGACTGTAAATGGGGAAAATTTGGGTCTCCAAAAGATAACTGTAGTGCAATAATTAGAAGCATAAAGAGGCGTAATGGGAGAGAGGGGACAAATGCTGGGCAAGCAAAATCAACATCTGTCTGCTAAATCTGCTTAAAAATTAGTATGAGTTGGGGCTTCCCTGGTGGCTCAGTGGTTGAGAGTCTGCCTGCCATTGCAGGGGACATGGGTTCGTGCCCCGGTCCGGGAAGATCTCACATGCTGCGGAGCGGCTGGGCCCGTGAGCCACGGCGGCTGAGCCTGTGTGTCCAGAGCCTGTGCTCCGCAACGGGAGAAAAAACATTGTAGTCAACTGAAAAAGTAGCATTCTCACAAATACGGCTTACTTATAAAAATGAATATATTTGCCATTCTACATAGATCCTAAATATATCTTCTGGCATTCTTTTCTCAATCTGTGATTGCACAGAAGGCGGCCGACCTGATATTAACATTTGAGAACTTCCATTTAAATAAGATCCATAGTTATCATAAAGGAGAAAAAAAGGTGTGAAAAACTTGAAAAGACAGAAAAAGGTAGTAGAAAATTGGAATATATATCTAGTTTTACTTATCTTTCTTAAAGAAATTAATTAGAGTGGCAATTAAGTGGATTGTAGTGACGGCAGGTGCTAGCAATTAAACCATAAACTCAAATGATTTGAAAGAAGTGTATAGCATGTGCTAGGCAGAGTGGCATAAAGCAAAGCTTCCAAAATTTCTGCTTTATTACAATCTTGAGTTAATAAACTTTCTTTTTTTCTTTTTTAATTTAATTTTTATTTTCTATTATAGTATAGTTGATTTGCAGTGTGTTAATTTCAGGTATACAGCAAAGTTATTCAATTTTACATATACACATATATTCTTTCTTCAGATTCTTTTCCCATATAGGTTATTACGGAATTTTGAGTAGAGTTCCCTGTGCTATACAGTAGGTCCTTGTTGATTATCTCTTTTATATATAGTAGTGTGTATATGTTAATCCCAAACTTCTGATTTAAGTAAATGGATGGAGGACACACCCATAGGGAGTTTATCTATATTATTCGTATTATGGTTGACCATGAAAATATTAGTCTTCTTTTCACGGTAACACCACTGAAACTTTCTTTTTTCCACTTCAAATTTCCTTTCCAGTACTATTTTCAGGAGTAAAAGCAACCAACTAGTACAAATCAGCTTTAAGCTTCGGGGGTGCCAAAATAGAAGCAGCAAAGTTTAAGAGATTATTTTACTTCTTTGCTGTGTACCTTAAGCAAGTCATGTTTTGAAGGTGCTTTACCATCAACAAAATAGGGAATGTGCCATACTGCCCACAATATATTTCATATAACAAAGTTCACTGAGTATCAAACCTATGACAGGTATGACTCTAGGTTTTGGGGACATAATGGTGAAAAAAATACAGAAAAATACTCCCCCCCACCCCCGCATGGAGAGCACATTTTATAGAAAAATACAGGCAATGAAATAAATGAATGAATGCATAATGAGAATCATTATGAAGAAAAATAAAGTGGGGCATATGAATAGAGAGTGCTATCTCATGTAAGGGGATCAAGAAAGGTAATTCCTCTCTGAGGAAGTGGCATGTGAATAAAGTTTTGAAAGAAGTGAGGATGAAGTATAACTACAGGCAGAGAAGAGCTTTGCCAATTGCTAACACACAAATACACATATGTGCATATATATGGGCACATATATAATAGATGTACACAATATACTTATGTATGTATGTATGTATACACACATACATACACACAGATACCACTTTTCTACTGTTTAGCTTAAAAAAGCCTGATAGATGTCAGCCTTGATAGGCTGACGGTCCCTGCTATGACAGCCCCAAATATAGTCCCAAAAGTCCTATCAGGGGATTTGTTGGACTAGTTTTGTTCTCTGGATTCCAGAATATATCAGAGACTCTATAGAAAAATTAGGACGACTCTCTCTGACATTCTTTCCAATTATGCCACAAAAAACAATTTCTATGTGAGGATGGAAATTGTCTTCTTCCCTTATGCCAACTTGTCTAGATAGCTCAAGTGACAGGCTGTGGCTGTGCCTCAGTGAGGAGGAATGTGCTTGTCCATGTTAGATTTTCTGTGCTGGGTGGAGGCCCGCCAGTTACGTACTCACTATCCGTGTTCTATAAAATCAGCTTAATGCCCATGTTGCTTCTCAAGAAATTTTTTTTAAAAAATCATGGACTATTTTTCTGATATATTTCAAAATCAATGCTCCATACATATTTGATGAATGAGCAACCAAAAATCAGTTTTCATAATAGCTATCCTGATGAATATATAGGGGAGTACTTTCAAGTTATTTTCAAAAAGCTCACTACAGCTTCAGAGAGAAGATCCAATCCAAGCATGTGCTTTGTCAGAAAAGTCTAAACAAGGAAACCAGTGAAGTGTAGCTGGTCAAAACACACACTCAGGATATGAACCCCACTGATTTCACAGTTCTGTGCTTCTAAGAGGTTTCAGACAAACATCCGGTGGTTAGCAATTCCCTGTCCCTATTTTGGAACAAATGCAGGGAACTGTATTTAGATCCCTGAGCCCACAAACCGAGGGATCTAAAAACACAGGGATTTATTTCGGTGCATAAATTGGCTTTTATGCAAAGCGCAATGCCATCCCTTATTCATTGAAAATTCTTTTTCATTTCATGGTATCTCATATATGTTTTGCCTTTTCTCGCAAACTAAGAAATTAATTTAGAAAAATATTTTCAACTCTCTTGTTTGTGCTTCAGTTGCTAAACTTGCTTTTCTGCACTTGAATTATAATTTTAAAATGAACCATTGTGAAATGAATCATCCCTTTAATAAATTTAAGATAATGTATATGTTAACATAGCAAATAAAATCATTCAATTTTTCATCCTACTTTACTGTGAGGATACTTGTTTTGTTATTTACTTATTTCTTCCCACAATACATACAAAGCATATACTGAATTAACAGGAAGACACTCTCATCTGTCACAAATTGGTCCTGGATACAGGATCTTCAGCTCCAAATGGCTGCTGCCCTCTCTCCACAGGGCTCTGCTCTTTTCAGTGCCCTTTGCCTCCTGAAATTCCTGGACACATGTCTTCCCTCAGGCTGCTGCTGTTCTCTTTACTGCTTTGTCCCAAGTGTGGTCACAGACCTTTGCTTTAATTACCCACAATAATAGCTGAAACCAGATGGTAAATTGTGATGAGAAGGAACCACAGGTATAGAAATGATCAATGAGAAGTACAACCCAACAGTAATTAGAGTGATTTACAATTTCAAATAAGCCCATAGTTTCAACCCCATTCCAATGGAGGTTCCTGTTGAATTGTGAGCTGTTTTATTATGAATGGTGTGAGCTTATTCCTGACTCTTCATGCCTTTTTTAATGGGTACCATCAATTTCTTAACTGATGAAAATATGAAAGATAAGAAATAATTCTTATTATGTTTTTACTTGCATTTTAAAATGTTTAGATTAACTTAATTTCAGTATGCTGTGAATGCTATGAATATATTTATTTTTATGTGATGTTTCCTCTCAATCTATTTTTAATTTATACTGTCTTTTTAGCCCTTTGGTAAATTATTATTATTATATTTTAAATTTATATTCTACCAAACTCCCGTAAGCTCATCAGTTAACCCAACAACTGGATAATTACCAATAACTTGAATTTCCTAGGTGTTCCTCTACTACACCAGCTTCTGGACTCCCGCCAATAGGTAACCACTTATCAATGTGGTACAGACTGTTATCTGTCCATCTAAATTTATTCTGCCTCTCCTCATAGTAATAGAATTTAAATTAGACATTCAGATATCCAGCTAGAAAATACTATTCCCAATCTGGCTAGAATAGCCACCTGACTAATTTATTTATTTAGGTATAAAAACATGAAGTAAACGAATCTAATTTTAAGTACACAATTTAGTTTTCACAAATTCTTAGGTTTATGCAATCTCCATCATTAATATTTCCATCACTTCAGAGAATTAGCTTGTGCCCTGTGCAAGGTAATCCTTTGCCACATCGAAGCAACCAGTGATATGAATTCTATCACCGTATCTAAATTTGCTTTTTCTAGAACTCATATAAATATGCATTTTATTTTGTGTTTGCTTTCTCTCACACAAAGTTTGAGATTAATACATATTTCTGTAATTTGTCCTTTTATATTTTTGAGAAGTATTCCATTGTATGAAAATACCACAATTCTTTGTCCAATCTCCTGTTAATGGACACCTCGGCTGTTTGTAACATTTGGCTATAATTTATAATGTTTCAATGAACATACTTGCACAAGGTTTAATGTGGATATATGTTTTCATCTGTCTTGAATAAATGGCTAGGAGGACATTGCTGAGTTGTAGGGTAGATATAGATTTTTAAGAAATTATAGAATAGTTTTCCAAAGTGTTTGTATCATTTTACTTGCCAAACAAAAAGACTGTTATGAGAGTTCCAATACTATTATGTCATGGGTCAGCAAACTATTTTTCTGTAAAGGGCTAACTAATAAATATTTTAGTCTTTGTGAGACATATAGTTTCAGTTGCTGTTAGTCAATTCTGCTATAGTAGTGTGAGAGCAGCCACAGAAAATATATAAGGAGATAAAAATGGCTGTGTTCTAATAATACTTTATTTATTTTTTAAAAAAGCAGCAGAAAAAATTTGGCCCATGGGTCACATTTTGCCATGCTCTGCCTCAGCGCCAACATTTGGTGTCATTAACAGTTTTCATTTTAGTTATTCAGGTAGATGTGATTTTACTTTGCCTTTTCCTGATGACTAATGACATTGAACATGAAATCATGTGCTTATTGGCCATTTATACATCATCCTTTCTGAGTATCAGTTGAATTTTTCCCGTTTTTATTGTGTTGTTTGTCTTTGTATTATTGAGGAGCAGACAAGTCCTTTCTTAGATGTATGTTTATAAGTAGTTTCTCCCACTGGGGCTTGGCTGTTTATTTTCTTAATGGTAGCACTCCCTGAGTAGATGTTTTACTTTTGCAAAAGCTCAAATTATAATTTATCTTTAAATTTTTTAAGGAACCTCCATACTGTTCTCCATAGTGGCTGTAGCAATTTATATTCCCACCAACAGTTTAGGAGGGTTCCCTTTTATGCACACCCTCTCCAGCATTTATTGTTTGTAGATTTTTTAATGACGGCCATTCTGACCAGTGTGAAGTGATACCTCATTGCAGTTTTGATTTGCATTTTTCTAATAATTAGTGATGTTGAGCATCTTTTCATGTGCCTCTTGGCCATCTGAATGTATTCTTTGGAGAAATGTCTACTTAGGTCTTCCACCTATTTTTTGATTGGGTTGTTTGTTTTTGTGACATTGAGCTACATGAGCTGTTTATGTATTTTGGAGATTAATCCCTTGTCAGTTGCTTCGTTTGCAAATATTTTCTCCCATTCTGTGGATTTTCTTTTCTTTTTATTTGTGGTTTCCTTTGCTATGCAAAAGCTTTTAAGTTTAATTAGGTTCAATTTGTTTATTTTTGTTTTTATTTTCATTAGTCTAGGAGGTGGATCAAAAAAGATCTTGCTGTGATTTATGACAGAGAGCATCCTGCCTATGTTTTCCTCTAAGAGTTTTATAGTACCTGGTCTTACACTTAGGACTTTAATCCATTTTGAGTTTATTTTTGTGTATGGTGTTAGAAAATGTTCTAATTTCATTCTTTTACATGTAGCTGTCCAGTATTATTGAAGAGCATAACTTGTTAAAGAGACTGTCTTTTCTGCATTGTATATTCTTTCCTCCTTTGTCATAGATTAGGTGACCATAAGTGCTAGGTTTATCTCTGGATTTTCTGTCCTGTTCCATTGATCTATATTTCTGTTTTTGTGCCAGTACCATACTGTCTTGATGACTGTAGCTTTGTAGTATAGTCTGATGTGCCTGATTCCTGCAGCTCCATTTTTCTTTCTCAAGATTGCTTTCTCTATTCAGTGCCTTTTGTGTTTCTATACAAATTGTAAAATTTTTTGTTCTAGTTCTGTGAAAAATGTCATTGGTAGATTGATAAGGATTGCACTAAATTTGTAGATTGCTGTGGGTAGTATAGTCATTTTCACAATGTTGATTCTTCCAATCCAAGAACATAGTAGATCTCTCCGTCTGTTTGTATCATCTTTAATTTCTTTCATCAGTGTTTTATAGTTTTCTGCATACAGGTCTTTTGTCTCCTTAGGAAAGTTTACTCCTAGGTATTTTGTTGTTGTTGTTGCAGTGGTAAGTGGGAGTGTTTCCTTAATTTCTCTTTCAGATTTTCGTCATTAGTGTATAGGAATGCAAGAGATTTCAGTGCATTAATTTTGTATCCTATTAGACCAAATTAATTGATTAGCTCTAGTAGTTTTCTGGTAGCATGTTTAGGATTCTATATGTATAGTATCATGGCATCTGCAAACAGTGACAGTTTTACTTCTTCTTTTCTGATTTGGATTCCTTTTATTTCTTTTTCTTCTCTGATTGCTGTGGCTAAAATTTCCAAAACAATGTTGAATAATAGTGGTGAGAGTGGGCAACCTTGTCTTGTTCCTGATCTTAGAGGAAATGGTTTCAGTGTTTCACCATTGAGAACAATGCTGGCTGTGGGTTTGTCATACATGGCCTTTATTATGTTAAGGTGGGTTCCCTCTGTGCCCACTTTCTGGATACTTTTATCATAAATGGGTGCTGAATTTTGTCAAAAGCTTTTTCTGCATCAATTGAGATGATCATATGACTTTTATCCTTCAATTTGTTACTATGGTGTATCACATTGATGGATTTGCATATATTGAAGAATCCTTGCTTTTCTCAGATACACCCATTGATCGTGGTATATGATCCTTTTAATGTGCTGTTGGATTCTGTCTGCTAGTATTTTGTTGAGGATTTCTGCATCTATATTCATCAGTGATATTGGCCTGTAGTTTTTTTTGTGTGTGACATCTTTGTCTGGTTTTGGTATCAGGGTAATGGTGGCCTCATAGAATGAGTTTGGGAGTGTTCCTCCCTTTGCTATATTTTGGAAGGGTTTGAGAAGGATAGGTGTTAGCTCTTCTCTAAATGTTTGATAGCATTCACCTGTGAAGCTATCTGGTCCTGGGCTTTTGTTTGTTGGAAGATTTTTAATCACATTTTCAATTTCAGTGCTTGTGATTGGTCTGTTCATATTTTCTATTTCCTCCTTGTTTAATCTTGGAAGTTTGCACTTTTCTAAGAATTTGTCCATTTCTTCCAGGTTGTCCATTTTATTGGCATATAGTTGCTTATAGTAGTTGCTTATGATCCTTTGTATTTCTGCAGTGTCAGTTGTTACTTCTCCTTTTACATTTCTAATTATGCAACATTATATCTTTAAGAAAGCAATGCACATTTTTTTTTATTTGTTTGTTTTGTGTTTTTCGCGGTACGTGGGCCTCTCACTGTTGTGGCCTCTTCCGTTGCGGAGCACAGGCTCTGGACGCGCAGGCTCAGCGGCCATGGCTCACAGGCCCAGCCACTCCACGGCATGTGGGATCTTCCCGGACCGGGGCACAAACCCGTGTCCCCTGCATCGGCAGGTGGACTCTCAACCACTGTGCCACCAGGGAAGCCCATGAAAGCAATGCATATTTAAATCTAAGGTGTCATGCCAAAATTATAGTTTTTATCTAGTAACAGATTTATATTAGAAAAAGTTTTTACTCAGTTTTGGCACACAAAAAAATCCTGCATTTATTGCATTTAGTTGCCATGCAATTAGCAGTATATGTTGATTAACACATACAGAATAACAACAATCAATAATAATTGAGATACATTGAGGCTGTTATAGATACCTTAATGTGTGAATATTAACCAAATTAAATACAAACAAAATGTGAATATTGGAATAAATTATTCTGTTTAAAATACAATTATAAATTATCGTAAATGTTGAAAAATTAGGAATTTAAAATCTCTGAGAGAAAAATATGATTTCCCAAGTAATTATATTTTTGACTTTTAAGACTTTATCTTAGAATAAACAAAAATACCTTTTATATTTGTAAACAAATCTTAACAGTACACATTAAGAATTGAGGGTTAGAAAATTATTCTTTTTTTAAAAAAATCAAAAATATTTTGTCTTCACAGTAATTATTACCTTACTATCTAGAGTGATAACTTTATATAACACCATCTGTAAATAGTTTTTGATAGTTCTAAATAAAAGAAACATTAAAAAGAAAAAAATGTTTTATATGTTATTATAATGCAATCCTAAATTATAAATAGCACCAAATAAGAACAGTCCAAAATATGAACAAATTGTTTTCTCAATAATTTAATAACATTACTTATTCTGTTGGCTCACCTATGCTAATCACTGTCTCTTAAGAGCCATCTCACTTGTAATCCAACACTTTCTCTTTGATTTAACCAACTAATGCCTTCTTTTTCTTAGTGCCATGTATTCTTGGGAATTTTAAAATTTCAATGTAATCTAATCAGCCTCCACAGACTAACTCATTGGCCCGTTAGCACAATTATTGGTTATGTCAGTCTTTCCTACATTTGGAATAATATCAGGGTAATTGAATATCTATATGACCGAATACATTTGAAAAGTTTATTAGAACAAGACAGCTATTTTGTATCAAATTGCCAGTTGATACCTGCTTTGTGCCAGCATTTTGCTGCGATCAAAATTAAGGATATTTCAAAGAATATTTAGCCTCCTGGGAAATCAAATATCATTAATCTTTGTATAAAGCAATGTGCTAGAAATTATCATAACAATGTTAGAAAATGTTGTTCAAATAGGAAGAAGGGCTAAGGACCACTGAGATGTCATTTAGCCTGGCTTTCTGGGATGCACAGTATTTTGGTAGAGAAAGGAACCCTTTGGAGGTAAGGTGGTATCACTGAGTAGGATATTTCTTGAAGAGAGCATAGCAGATATAAAAAATAAAATAAAATAAAGGTACCAAGGTGAGGATGCATTATTTGCATGGTCTGTTCATATACATACAACTATTATTTTACAATGACAACCAGGATGCTGCAAACAGCAAAACAGTTGCTTTTATCCATGGTGTAGATATTCCTCGATTGGATTTTTCATTTGCTTTCACACATTTGAAACTGTACTATTTACTTAGCAGATGTTCTGCACAGTTGCCTTGACAACTACACTTTTATAATCATTGAGCCATGAAGACAAAAGTTCCTAAGCAAAGTGAAAACTTGCTATTCATTTCAAAACATTGCTGTGTTCAACTAATTAGTCATAGTAATTGTGATATTGCTGTTCAGTTTTAGTCAATTTCAGACCAATACTTAACATGTGTGTTGTTTGTATAATTGGTACCTTAACAAAAGTCAAGAGCATCACTGAGGGTTCTAATTTTAGAGATATGTGATTAACTACATTTTCAGTATTATGTTAACTTTCTGCATTGCCTGACCTAGAAACCCTGATGTCTCTGAATATTGATCTAGATGTAGACTACAAACAAAAGATAGGAAAGTCAGAAAACAAATCATGGAAGCACTTTAACCAGAATGGATAAGTGTTTCATCAAGCAGTTCCAAATTTCTAACAAGGTGAAGATGAGAAATAATGTTGAACAAGCAAGACAAAATTTAGAAAAAAAGAGTTAAAACTCATTAAGACTGAAATTCTCCTTACTGCTTAGACAGTGGGACAGATGATTAGCCCACAATATTCTAGTTCATCTTCTTCATATTTCGTACTAATGTTATGGTCAGATGTTTCATTTCTTTAAAGTGGGTTATTTACGTGAATGAATTTGGTCTGTAGAGACATAGAGCCTTGAGACTGCCAGCAGCAAGAGACTGGGAAATGGCCAAAGTCTCAAAAGTTTTGACAGCCACCATCTGTGGAATTGACTGCAGATGCTCACCACCGCAATACTAATGTCACCATTATCCTCAGGTCAGATAACTAAATGCTGCATTTGAATGGTTTCCAAGTATCTGGTATTTCAAAATTTTATTGGAATACTTGTGTTCTAGTCTTTCCTTTAAAATTTAGCAGTAATATAAATTTTGTCCAAAAAATGCCACTTCGTCTCATTTCCTCCTCTTAAAATTCAGTTAGTAACAACTTGCCTTTCTACTGAAACTGGTTTATTATGGAAATCTGTAAACATAATAGAACTTGAAATTGCTTAGTTGTATTTTACGTTAAAAATACATGTGTAGTTTTTATTATATATAAGAAAGTTTTGTTTTTCCTAGAAACCATTCTTCTGGGTTTCTGAGGGATGCCAGTTTAAAACCATGCAGACAGATAAGATAGGAATCAAGCTACTTGTTACTAAAATTGAGTTAGAGAACCCAGCTTGGACTTCCTAACAAAATTTGCATTTTATAGTATCGCTACTGAATTGAAATCATTCTCCCACTGACATACAGAGCACCTGAAGCATTTGCAGCTTCTCTGGGAGTTTTATTAGTTTATTTTATTAGTAAATTAGTTTATTTTATTAGTAAATAAAATAAACACACACAAATCAATCTTGTCGTTGTATAGTTGCATTATAATGGGAATAGCTAGGCAACAGTATAATAAGTAAGACAGTATATTATATGGGTATGATCACCATGACAAAATGAGTAAAAAAAGAGTAAAGTGTTTTGGAATACCAGGAGGAGTTACCTTTTTAAGTCTAGTGATTCGGGTATGCATTATTGAAAAGGTGACATTAAACAGAGACTTAAAGGTAATGAAGGAGTAAACTAGCATTCCAGGTAGAAAGAAAAATAAAGAGGTCTCAATATGATTTTATCTTCTATTTTTGAGAAGTACAATTTAAAGACTTGTAAAAATAGCTGTGAAGGCATTCAAACAGCTATATGAAATGTATAACATCATAGTGTTTTTAAAAATCAGTGTTCTGGTGACTAATATTATTTAGTGGCTCTTGGTTTACAAACTGCCTTTAGCAATATACTTTTTATGTGAGTTCTAGATATAAAGCACCCTAGATGTAAAATAGCTAAAAACAGGGATCTGCATTAAAGTGGTGATGAGAAGCCTCCCTCACAATCATAGGTCAAGCAAAATTCAGAGTTCGATTTTTCAAAAATATTAAGCACCAGTTAAAATAAATAATGTGGATTTACATATGCAAATATGAAAGTTTTTTATAGTGTATAGTAAAGTGAAAAAATTATACAGAACAATTTATAACATGAGACATTTTTTTAAAAAGTGTGTAGTGTGTTATGTGGGAGTGTGCCTAGAGGAAAAAAAAATCAAGAATAGCCATTAACAAACCTAAATGGGAAGGAAATCCAAGAAAGAGGGGGTATATGTATACATATTACAGATTCACTTTGCTGTACAGCAAGAAACTAACACTACATTGTAAAACAACTATACTCCAATAAAAATTAATAAAAAAGAAGAAGAAGAAAAACAACTACAACAACAACAAAAAGAATAGCCATTAACAGTGGTTCCCTCATGGAAGGGAGCTACAGAATTCAAACATAAATATCTTTATTGTTTTGGCTGTTTACAATGAATTTGTATTATCTTCCATTTAATATATATTTTTTAAAAAAGGAACCATTGCTCAATATTGTCACAGATAACTTGAAAATATATATGTATTCACACCCTTTTCAATTTAAGTTAAACTCAAAGAGTGAAAGCAGCAGGATCATTAGGTACCACTGTGGAATTCTGTGCAAACCCCAGAGACAATTTTCATCTGCCAAAACGCACCTGTCTACACAGTACTATCCATCACTCAGACTCAGTATTAAGGCTGTTACAGCATATGGTAGTTCCTAAAATCAATCAAAATCCGTGGCTCATGGGAAGAAGCATCTCTCCAAAAATTACAGGGACAGTTTCAATTTGTATCACATTTGCCACCCAACATCTGTCAGATAACAAGTCTCTTTTCTGCGAATATAGGATAAAGTTACTAATGACAAGCTTGTTCCCTGATAAAAGAGCTGTTGTATTAAATATAAGGCAGGGGTGACGCAGTGATTGGAAAATTTCCAACTGTAGTTTTAATGATGATTTCACATTAAGATTACCAACTTATATAATTTCTATGATATGGGAGTTATAGGCACATTATCTTTTTCCTCTCTGAATGACAGTGCAAGAGGGTGGAAAAAAAGACTGGTCATTTCACATCTTGAAACCATAGACTAGTAGGGAAAAAAGCAAAACAAACAGAAAAAGTAGAGGAACTGGCATCTGGGATTTGCAATAATATAATATTTTAGTAATTCCATAGGCACTTTAATGCTTATTTTTTTTGTGTCAATTTGACTGGACCAGGGGTTGCTCAGATCCTTGGTTAAACGTTGTTCCTGAGTGTGTCTGTGACGGTGTTTCAGGATGAGATTCACATTTGATTTGGTAGACTGAGTAAAGCAGATTGCCTTTCCCAGTGTGAGGGTCATCCAATTTGTCGAAGGCCTGAAAAGAACAAAAGACTGAATAAATAAGGGAGACTTCTCTTTCTCTGCCTCGGTATCTTTGACCTGGAACATCAGTCTTCTTTTGCCTTCAGACTCAGACTCCAATTGGAAGTACCTCATCAACAGTCTCGGGTCTCCAATTTGCTGACTGTAGATCTTGAGACTTAGACTCCATAACTGCAATCTCCTATTGGTTCTGTGATTCTGTTTTTCTGAAGGACCCTGACTAATACAGGCACTTTTTTAAATTAGAAAAAATTCTTATAAATAAAAGGTATAAAATTTTCTTCTTATTCTCCACTTTGTAGCCATTGATCTAGACTAGGAAGGAGACTAGCTCTCTCCTGGCTGCTCACTGAGTGTTCCACAGGTGTGGGCTCTGCCGAAGAACCACTTTAGCCCATTGATTGATGCAAAATATGGCTTCTCCTTTACAACTTGCAATAACCCCTGTAGTCCTTGCAGGAAAAGATAAATACATATCAGGATAGAACCCCAACCCTTACAGAAGACTCATATTTACAAGAGTAAATTCTCTTACCATTGTTTCATTTGTTATGGTTGCTGCTACTCACCATCTTCTCCCCTGCCCCCCTTGATAACCTGCTCTTGATTTAGGTTTTTTTTTTAAGTCCCTTTAGGATGTCAACAATAGTTCTTGGTTAAATTTAGATGTAGGCAGATTAAAAACCTAAACTAAAGAGAGACAGTAGAGTATGGAATGTCAAGCTTGTATCACTCCTAATAGAAGATAGTAATGATAAGAGAGTCTCTAGAAAATAAGTTATCATAAAAATATGTATTCACCCCTTCCTATACATGAAGCTGGTCCTGAAAGGAAATAAATAATTAAATAAGACTTTAATGCAGCTATGAAAATCTTTAATAACACTGTTTCAAAGACTCACAAATAAAACTAGTAAGAGATGGAAGAGATATTATGGATCAACTGGAACAGTGTTTCTCAACCTTTTATTTATTATCTTCCTCTTAAAAAGCCATTTCAGGCATATTATTTTCTAATTGTCCATCAATGAAATTTTAACACTGCAGACACACAGTATATCAGTTTATATACTATATATACAACTGTGCTTTATACATGAAAAGAGTAAGATTTTTAGGCTACCAAGAAACAATATTGACCCCACTGGGTGTAATATTATTCCCTTGACAATGCATAATCTAGAAAAAATCGGGAACCTGAAACCCTAAATGGCAAAATTACATCTATCATTGCTAATCTAGTTAATAATAGAGCAGACACTAGGATTCTGATATACTGCTTTCTATTAGAAAGTGCTTTGCATATAGCCACCTTGTGATACCATATCTGAAAACACCAATGCTCTGAACAATGAAACATAATTTTGACTGGATAAACAGAGATACAAAGAAGTGAAATAACAATTAGTACTAATATAAATTCATTCGTTAAAACTGTATTTTAAAAAGTAGCTGTGCTTCATTATAATTATTAAGATTCTACTGTAAAAATTATCAATTGCTATTCTTATAATTATCACTGTAATTATATGTGGTTCATAAAAGTGTGGCCTCTTTTATAAAGAATACCAATTATAATAGACTTCATATGTATTAGACATTTTAGAAGAATTGATTAAATTTAACTTGCATAAAAAAATGAAAATTGGATTTTAAAATGTTGTAGCTCCACCTCAATGCATAAGGCAAATGTTAACAGCCACGATAGGAGGAATTGACAGTAACACAATCATACTAGGGGACTTTAACACCCCACTTTCACCAGTGGACAGATCATCCAAAATGAAAATAAATAAGGAAACACAAGCTTTAAATGATACATTAAACAAAATGGATATAATTGATATTTATAGGACATTCCATCCAAAAACAACAGAATACACTTTCTTCTCAAGTGCTCATGGAACATTCTCCAGGATAGATCACATCTTGGGTCACAAATCAAGCCTAGGTAAATTTAAGAAAGTTGAAATTGAATCAAGTATCTTTTCTGACCACAACACTATAAGACTAGATATCAATTACAGGAAAAAAAATCTGTAAAAAATAGAAACACATGGAGGCTAAACAACACACTACTAAATAACCAAGAGATCACTGAAGAAATCAAAGAGGAATAAAAAAATACCTAGAAACAAATGACAATGAAAATACGACGACCCAAACCTATGGCATGAAGTTAAAGCAGTTTGAAGAGGGAAGTTTATAGCAATACAATCCTACCTCAAGAAACAAGAAACACCTCAAATAAACAACCGAACCTTACATCTAAAGCAATTGGAGTAAGAAGAACAAAAAAACCCCAAAGTTAGCAGAAGGAAAGAAATCATAAAGATCAGATCAGAAATAAGTGAAAAAGAAAAGAAAGGAACAATAGCAAAGATCAATAAAACTAGAAGTTGATTCTTTGGGAAGATAAACAAAATTGATAAACCAGACTCATCAAGAAAATAAGGGAGAAGACTCAAATCAACAGAATTAGAAATGAAAAAGGAGAAGTAACAACTGACAATGCAGAAATACAAAGGATCATAAGAGATCACTACAAGAAACTATATGCCAATAAAATGGACAACCTGGAAGAAATGGACAAATTCTTAGAAAAGTACAAACTTCCAAGACTGAACAAGGAAGAAATAGAAAATATAAACAGACCAATCACAAGCACTGAAATTGAAACTGTGATTAAAAGTCTTCCAACAAACAAAAGCCCAGGACCAGATGGTAACAGAGGCGAATTCTATCAAACATTCAGAGAAAACTTTCTCAAACTCTTCCAAAATATAGCAGAGGGAGGAACACTCCCAAACTCATTCTATGAGGCCACCATCACACTGATACCAAAACTAGACAAAGATGTCACAAAAAAAGAAAACTACAGACCAATATCACTGATGAACATAGATGCAAATATCCTCAACAAAATACTAGCAGACAGAATCCAACAGCACATTAAAAGGATCATACACCATGATCAAGTGGGGCTTATCCAAGGAAAGCAAGGATTCTTCAATATATGCAAATCAATCAATGTGATACACCATAGTAAAAAATTGAAGGGTAAAAGCCATATGATCATCTCAAGAGATGCAGAAAAAGCTTTTGAGAAAATTCAACACCCATTTATGATAAAAACCCTGCAGAAAGTAGGCATAGAGGGAACTTACCTCAACATAATAAAGGCCACATATGACAAACCCACAGCCAACATCGTTCTCAATGGTGAAACACTGAAACCGTTTCTACTAAGATCAGGAACAAGACAAGGTTGCCCACTCTCACCACTATTATTCAACATTGTTTTGGAAATTTTAGCCACAGCAATCAGAGAAGAAAAGAAATAAAAGGAACCCAAATCGGAAAAGAAGAATTAAAACTGTCACTGTTTGCAGATGACATGATACTATACATGGAGAATCCTAAACATGCTACCAGAAAACTACTAGAGCTAATCAATGAATTTGGTAAACTAGCAGGATATAAAATTGATGCACAGAAATCTCTTGCATTCCTCTACACTAATGATGAAAAATCTGAAAGAGAAAGTAAGGAAACACTCCTATTTAACATTGCAACAAAAAGAATAAAATATCTAGGAATAAACCTACCTATGGAGACAAAAGACCTGTATGCAGAAAACTGTAAGACACTGATGAAATAAATTAAAGATGATAAAAACAGATGGAGAGATATACCATGTTCTTGGATTGGAAGAATCAACATTGTGAAAATGACTCTACTACCCAAAGCAATCTACAGATTCTGTGCAATCCCTATCAAGCTACTAATGACATTTTTCACAGAACTAGAAAAAAAAATTCGCAATTTTTAGGGAAACACAAAAGACCCTGAATACCCAAAGCTATCTTGAGAAAGAAAAACAGAGTCAGAGGAATCAGGCTCCTGCACTTCAGACAATACTACAAAGCTACAGTAATCAAGACAGTATGGTACTGGCACAAAAACAGAAATATAGATCAATGGAACAGGATAGAAAGCCCAGAGATAAACCTGTGCACATATGGTCACCTTATCTTTGATAAAGGAGGCAAGAATATACAAGGGAGAAAAAACAGCCTCTTCAGTAAGTGGTGCTGGGAAAAGTGGACAGCTACATGTAAAAGAAGGAAATTAGAACACTCCCTAACACCATGCACAAAAATAAACTCAAAATCGATTAAAGACCTAAATGTAAGGCCAGACACTATCAAACACTTAGAGGAAAACATAGGCAGAACACTCTATGACATAAATCACAGCAAGATCCTTTTTGACCCTCCTCCTAGAGAAGTGGAAATAAAAACAAAAATAAACCAATGGGACCTAATTAAACTTAAAAGCTTTTGCACAACAAAGGAAACCATAAACAAGATGAAAAGATAACCCTCAGAAGGGGAGAAAATATTTGCAAATGAAGCCACTGATAGAGGATTAATCTCCAAAATTTCCAAGCAGCACATGCAGCTCAATATCAAAAAAATAAACAATCTAATCCAAAAATAGGCAGAAGACCCAAATAGACATTTCTCCAAAGAAGATATATAAATTGCCAACAAACACACGAAAGGATGCTTAACATCACTGGTCATTAGAGAAATGCAAATCAAAACTACAATGAGGTATCACCTCACACTGGCCAGAATGGCAATCATCCAAAAGTCTACAAACTATAAATGCTGGAGAGGGTGTACAGAAAAGGGAACCCTCTTGCACTATTGGTGGGAATGTAAATTGATATAGCCAGTATGGAGAACAGTATGGAGGTTCCTTAAGAAACTAAAAATAGAACTACCATACGACCCAGCAATCCCACTACTGGGCATATGCCCCGAGAAAACCATAATTCAAAAAGAGTCATGTACCACAATGTTCATTGCAGCTCTATTTACAATAGCCAGGAGATGGAATCAACCTAAATGTCCATCGATGGATGAATGGATAAAGAAGATGTGGCACATATATTCAATGGAATATTACTCAGCCATGAAAGAAACTGAGTTATTTGTAGTGAGGTGGATGGAACTAGAGACTGTCATACAGAGTGAAGTAAGTCAGAAAGAGAAAAACAAATACCGTATGCTAACACATATATATGGAATCTTAAGAAAAAAAAAAAAGGTTCTGAATAACCTAGGGGCAGGACAGGAATAAAGCCGCAGATCTATCTCTGCTTTCACACCGTAAACCAATAAAAGTTCTGCCTCTAACTGGTCTTACTGATCCCAGTCATGCCCTTTTCCAGCCATTCACCTCACAACAGCCAAACTCAATGTTTTCAAAGGCAAAAATGCAAGTTGATTATGTCACTGTATATATAAAATTTGGTAAATAAAATAATATATTGTTTTTAATTCTTATCACTTTTTTACTATTAAAGATAATGATAATCAATATGTATGTATTAAAGGCTTTTGTAAAGTTTCTGCTTCATATCCTTTGCATATTTATCTATTTTGGTTTCAATGTATTTTAAATGATTTACCTAAACTATTTGGAAAATTATAATTTTACTCTATATAATATTTATTTATGACAAGAATTTTCCAATTTCATCTTTATCTTAACTATCTATGACTTCTGACTTGCACAAATTCTTAACACGTACTGGAAAACATATTTCCTTTGTACTTGCTTCTTTTAGTGTTATACTTTAAAAAACTTTAAATGTTCATCAACATTTATTATGTTTTTTTATTTTTTCAAATTGCAGTTTGCTTTTGCAGGTTATACTTACAAGTGTTGTCTATTCAAAGAATTTTTATTTATTGCTGATTTTACTCAGTGTTCTTCCTTAGATTGTTTTATGATTGATATGAATGAAAACCCATGAGATCATCATGTTGTTTATCTTACTAGTTATAATTCTGTCCAGATTACAATATACACTGGAAATATTTTTTATTCATTAAATAGACAATCATAAATTATAACATCATGAAATACTTAGTTACTAGTTTATGTAAACTTGAATAGCAGGCACAGTGGATATAGCTTTTCTGCCATTCTGTTTGATTGACTTTATGTTTGCTGATCATAACAAAGGTAATGAATGTAGAAGGATGATAGAATTGCTTTAAGAAAAAACAGGGGCTATTCTGGAGATAAAGAAGAGTAATAAGAAAATAAAGCCTTTAAGGTTGAGTAAAATGTTAGGGTATGAAATGTATATTTGCTTAGTGATATTACAATTGATTGCTATTCATTTACAGCTTTAATAAAAAATCCCAAAAATTTTTGTAGGAAAATACTGTTATTCGTATTTAGAATTTTACCCACATAGAAATAATTGTTTTTATTATGCAATATTTCTTAAAGTAAGCCATGTTAGAAATATAACTGTGTCATTATTATAGCTTCAGTTTTTAAATAGACACAACCACCTGCCAATGTGTATTCAGACTTGGCTATTTAATACAAGTTTATTATATTATCTCACAATACAGGATGTGGTCTTGAAACCGCTAGGTGGCATTTCAGGGGGCTCCAAGGATTTCTGGTTCTTTATGTCTCAGCACAGAAAGAATTCAACAAGAGGTAAAATGATAGATAAGAAGTGATTTATTAGAATAGGATGCTTGTGAGGCTTACAAGTGGGCACATGAGAAGGTGTCATGCTGTGAGAACTTAATGGGCTACAGTTTTATAATCAAAGGAAAAGTGGGGAGGGGAAAAGACCACCTTCTTCCTCATTCTTGAGTAGATATCATGCTTCCATCATCAGTTCCTCCTCCACGTCAGGTGGGGGAGTTTTCTTGTCCCGACATGATCAAGCCGGGACTGTCATGGCGCAATGGAAATGAGCAAAAAGGCAGTAACATATGTTAAAAATGGCAAATCATTTCAGGTTTCAGTATAATGTCCCCCTTTTCTCATATATTTGTCTTTAATGTGCCCAGAGAAGTATGTCCTAAGAATCATTAACTGACTGAGCTCACTGGGCAGTATGTGGGTCTCATGCCACCATTGTTTTATTGTTGGGGCATGTCTCATGCTTCTGTTGCATGGTTTTGTTGCTAGGCAAGCCTGCATGGTTTTGTGGTTAAGCAAATCTGCTTTCTTGAGTGATCATTAACTTACAGGGGTCTCCCATACTTTTTTCTTTTCTTATAATCCTCTAGTAGTATTAACTATTTAATTACCTACTTTGTCCCTTTACTCTGTCCCTATCAGTCTCTGTGGTCTTTTCTGAGCTATGGACTCCTTGACACACATACCATTGAGGCATGGGGTGGAAGCCTTTTTTACAGTCATCAGAAATTCATTGGCCATGCACTGTATATCTTCCTAGCCAAGGATGCTCCTAAGAGCCAAGGGAAATTCTTCAGAGAGCTAGGATACCTAAGAAACTTTATCAGCCAAAACTCACTAAGCAGCTGTGGAATGGTTGTGACGGCCCAATAAAGGGGAACAGAGTGGGGCACTAAATCACATACTGTACATCAGTAAGCAAATAAAATCAAGTCTTGTGACCAAAGTAGAGTAGAGTCTCAAGTAGAGTCAGTAGGGTAGCTTCAGTTACATTTATATAGTAAAAACCAAACCAAACAATACAAAAATATTTTTTTCCATCTTACCTCTTCTATTGGCTTTTTATCTACAATGCTGTGTGTGTGTGTGTGTGTGTGTGAGCTTCTGAGTTTACACTATGCATTCTAAACCTTCTAAAATCAATCATGAATTAATATTATGCCAGTTCACATTAAAACAGAAAAATTGACAACAGTAAAATGTACTTATACATCCTCTAACAGTTTGTGTTATTGCTGTCATATATTTCAAATCCATATACACTAAAAATTCCATGTACATTGCTTCATTTTTAGTTACAGTTAATTAAAGAATATAAGAAGATAAAGAAAAGTGACCTTTTGTTTTTACCCACATATTTAGCATTCCTATTGCTCTCTATTTCTGTACATCTAAGATTACATCTGGGGCCTTTGACTTGAAGAGCTTCCTTTATCAGTTCTTGTACTATATGTTTGCCAGTGATAAGTTAAAAATTTCACTTATTTGAAAATGTCTTTATTTCACAAACACAGCACTATAGATAAAAAGCCAATACAGGAGATAGGATGAATTAATATAAATACACAGAATTAAATCAAAAAATGTCAAGAAAGGAAAAAATAATCAAAATACAAACTGAACATATAGAAAATAAGCAGCAGATGGAAGATATACACACAATTTTATCAAAAATTTTTAAAATATAAGTTAAAAGAGATTGTAGGAATTGTTTAAAAAATAAGGGTCAAGTAGTATGTGTACAAAAATTGAACTTTAAATACAAAGAACCAGACAATTTGACTACTCCTGCTTCTTTTATCCAAGAGAAATAAATATATATGACCATAAAAAGACTCATACTGGAATGTTCAAAGCAGTTTTATTTATAATAGCCCCAAATTGAAAACAACCTAAATGCCCATCGATAGGTAAATGAATAAATAGTTGGAATATATTTATTCAATGCAATAATACTCAATAATAAAAATGAATAAAGTATACAACACTGTGATAGATCTCAAAAATATTATGGTGAGCAAATGAAGCCACATATAAAATAGTACATATTTGTATGCAGTTCTAGAACAGGCAAAATTAATCTACAGTGATAGAAATCTGAACAGTGATTGTCTGTTTTACAGTGAGAATTAACTGAAAATGGCTATGAGGAAAATTTCTAGGGTGATGGAAATATTTTGGTGCTGTTTTTAGTGATTATTACCCAGGTATATTATACATTTGTTAAGTTCATAAAACTGCAATGTTAAAATCCATGCATTTTATTATATGTCAATATGTTGTAATAAAAATGGAAAGAAAATATCTATAGAAGGTAATGCAGAGCATTTCTGAAAAGGGATAATAAATAAAAATAAAATTAAAGAAGTATCAGTTATAATTAAAAATCCTAAAGGGCATGTTTTTTTGTTTGTTTGTTTGTTTGTTTTGTTTTTTTTGCGGTATGCGGGCCTCTCACTGTTGTGACCTCTCCCTTTGTGGAGCACAGGCTCCGGACGCGCAGGCTCAGCGGCCATGGCTCGCAGGCCCAGCCGCTCCGCGGCATGTGGGATCTTCCCGGACCGGGGCACGAACCCGTATCCCCTGCATCAGCAGGCGGACTCTCAACCACTGTGCCACCAGGGAAGCCCCTAAAGGGCATGTTTGATACATATATGGTAAACCCTATTATTGGACATAATCAGAAAAAATAAATCTCATAAAAAAGAATGATCAGTTGTTCATATCACAAATGGAACTCTCTTTTTCAAGGTTATGGAAAGAATTAAATATTTAGCTTTAACATTGTTAGAGTATAATTTAGCAGTATAATTTTAGGTTCAACCAAATCTGGGCTATTTCATATGTTATTAATAGGAAGGGCTTTAGAGCCAAAGAGACTTCACTTTAAATACTCGTAATATCACTAAATAACAATTGATTTTTAAAGTAATATTATTCACCGGACATGGCAATGTTGTCAGAGGGAGAAATAAAGTTATTATATAAGTCTCCAGCACATAGTGTTACCAAGTCTAAGTTCGTACTGCTCACCACACAACAGGTCAATAAATGGAGAGACGAGTTGGTGGGGCAAGGAATAGCAACTTTATTTGGAAAGCCAACGGACTGAAAAGATGGTAGACTAATGTCCCAAAGAATCATCTTACCAAAGTTAGAATTCGGGCTTCTTTTGTACTGAAAGGGGGTGTGTGGTTGGTTGTTGCAGGAATTCTTTGTTCTTACAGCTGTCCATGTAGGTCTGGTCACAATGTTCCTATAAGCCTCCAGCAGGACATTTATTATTTTCTGTTCTGCAACTTTTAATTTCTATATGAATGGAAAAGTATTATACCTTTAAAGATCAGAGCCTTGAGAATGGGCTATCATGTATATTTCAGGCTACAGGCAACATTTCGTTTGCAAAGGTGCAGAGCCTGCATGACTAAGCACAGGCAACAGAGCACAAGGGTTAAAGCTAAAGGAATAGATCCAATATGGAGTCAGGTTTGTTCCTCCCTGTTACAGTTATGAGATCAAATTGTTTTCCCTAATCTTGATTTAGTAATAAATAAGAGATTACATCAGTATAAGTCCATCACTGAAAGCATAAGCTTTCTTTCCACTCCATAGAAAAATAAATATTTGTTCATGATAATATTTCTGGGTTATAAAATGCTAGGTGATAAAATATTTTTAAATATATATTTAGCAAAAGGATCTTGGACGTAACCTAACGTGAATTAAGTTGAATTTTGTGTGGTTTTTCATCTGCTCTCAGAAAAGTTAATACTATGCAGTATTGATTGCCTTCACTAGAGAGTATGTTTCTATTAAATTAATAACACTAAAATGAAATAATTCTTTCAACAATGCAAATGCCTAGAACTGCTTTCTGATAGTGATTATTGAAAACCTGTGGCATACAAAATGTAGTTAGATATATAGGATTTAGAGACCATGACATTAGCCATTTTTAATAATTTGTTTCTTTGAATTCTTTAACAGGCAGAATGCCATTCTTCCTGTTCACTTGGGCATAAAAATATTTCCAATATGTTACTGAAGTCATTTTTTGGGTTTGGGCAAGTCACTTAGTAAGTTCAGCCTCCTGAATAGTTAAATCAAAATTGCCTGAAATCAGACCAACTGGATTAAAATTCTGGTTAATATTTGACTTTTTACTTAGCCAGTTTGTATCTGATTTTCCTCATCTTCAACATGGGTATAATTACAAAATCTACCTCATAGTTGTGTGAAGTTTAAAGATGACACTAAAATTACTATGCTTAGAACAATGTCTGCCATAGACTAATTAACCCATCATCAGTAGATTCCTTCACCTACCAGGCAAAATCTCTAAAGTAGAAGATCTCTAATGTTCTCCCAATTCAACTTTCTCAGTTTATAATTCTGCTATTTTTTTCTACCAACTATAGTTTGTGTCTACTATATTTTAAGGTAGTTTTCCCGTGAGCCAATATATTGTTTAAATATTATATTTGTTTGCTATTTATTGCATATTTCAGTGTGAAACTTGGTTTACTAATGCAGATAACATTTATTTTAGTTCTTTCTTTGCATAATATACACATCCACAATTTTTAAGATAATGGTACTGATTCATTTGTTTCTTGAATATTGTGAGTTGACAGATTCTATTTTCATTTCAAACTTTGAATCAGGATTTTCTAGTGTGTTTTTTCATAGAGAAATTTTTTCTCCTAGAGCATTTAAAGGGAAAAAAATGGAGGAAAAAAAGCTAGAGACATGTTTTTTTTTTTTTTTTTCTAAGCTGTGTATTGTGTTCTCTCTCTTAACCACCTTTATTCATGCTAAGGGAGGGAAGGGGGGTAAAAAGCTGAGGAGCGTAAGACCTCTCTGATGGTGTGGTCAGCATTGTGTAATCATGGAGGTCCCTGATCATCATGCCTGAACAAAAGTAGCCAGGATATTCAATCATACTTGGCAGCTTGAAAGCAGCTGAGCAAATGGTAGACTTATCCTTACATGATTGTTTTACCTAATCTACTCAGTTAACTGTAAATATAATGTGATAAAGTACCTGTCTATTTGCTCTCAGCTGTTAGAACCTCAGCCTCTCCCAGGTATCTTACTTGTTTTCTTTGTCCTCTGTGTCCCCTTCATGAGTAAAATGCTCTTATTAAATTGTTCCTATTAAATATGACTAATAGATTTTTTCATGAAATTACCTCATTCCCTATCTAATGAATATCATTTTTATCCAATGTACATCACTGTCATTACCTTAAGCAGTTTAAAAAGAACTTAGAGCATGCATGGTTAAATTTGACTGGTGAGAATAATTTTTATTACATAATTGTATACATAGTAATTTTTATGTATAAGCAATACTTCCTTTACTGAAGAACTAGAGATGGAATCATTATCAACTGAGGAGACTAGAAAGGTGGAAGGTTGTTTTTTTTTTTTAATAAGGTGAATACTGTTAGCCAAAGGTCTTTATTTTATCGTATATTGGTATATTAGAAATCTTTGTGTCTACCCTTTCATGGTGCACAGAGGACCAAGAAATAATGTCCTTACATAATCAATTCAAACCTTAGAGGTCTTTGTGTGTTTTTTTTCTTTTACACATGCCCTCATTAATATCCACTTAAATTCTGACAGTAATTAATCAATCTTGAATTGCAGAAAAAAGCAGCTATAAAAAGTCATTATACTTCGTAGTGTGCATTTGATAACTTTTCACCAGAAGTTATACAGCATTGAAACCAAGGTTTCTAGTTAGAATTTAACAAACAAAATTTATTTAATTTTTCACATTCAACTTCTTTATTTTGGAAAGCAACCTTTACCGAGAGGCTGAAATAATTTTTACCTGAATTTATTATATAGTTGAACTTATGAAATTTGTTGGCCTCCAAAAAAACATTCTCTTAGTTTTAATTATTTAATTTTTTTGTTTTATGATGTTGATTTTGATAGTTTTTGTTGTCATTGCTATTGTCGTGTGTGTGTGTGTGTGTGTGTGTTTATTTCTGTTTTTATTTTAGCTTTGTCTTTAGGGTATTAACAATCAAACTCAAGGTCTTATAGATTCTAGATTTCTCATTGGCTGGTGCAGGAGTAAAGTCAAAGTTGTTCCATAATTTTAAATGTTACAGCATTTCTTTATCTGTTTCACACAATACTTTAAATGATAACCAATGTTCTCTTTATCCTTTTCTGTAGGAGATAAAGTAAATCTTTTTCATTCTTGGTATGTGTCCTCTATCATACTGGATTTGGAGGAGAAACCCAGACTCTATAATATCTCATTGTGTGTCCAAAGTTATTGAGGCAACACAGGAAAATAAATGGGGACCTTAAAGGATAAACATATGCTCTTCATAGATTACATTGGCAGATGGCTCTTCTATAGACACCTTTCTGTATGTCAGAGTCTTTGAAGAGGCTGCAATTAAAGTCTTCCCAGATTCCTTAGTTTCAGGCCACCTTCTTTCATCTTTAAAGTTCACAAGGTGGCATCTCTTTCTCTGACCATTATTCCGTGGTCACATCTCTGTCTGCCTGACTACCTCCAGGAAATTTTCTCTGCTTTCAAGGATTAAAATTATTAGATTGATCCCACTTGGATAATCCACAACAGTATTTCCATCTCAAGATCCTTAACGCTAATCACATACACAAAGTGACTCTTTTCATCTAAGGTAATACATTTGCATGTTCTAGGGATTAGGGTGTGGCAATCATTGGGGATTATTATTCTGCCTACCAGAATTTTAAGGACTTTCACTAATAAAAATAATAGACTGTGCACAAAGTAAAGGAATACCAGTAGCATTTGCTATGCACTGAATTGTGTCCCCCCAAATTCACATGTTAAAGCCCTAATCCCCAATGTAACTGTATTTTGAGATAGGGCCCATAAGGAAGTAACTAAGGTTAAATGAGGCCATAAGAGTAAGGTCCTAATCCAATAGGGCTGATGCCCTTATAAGAAAAGGAAGAGACACCAAAGCTTTTTCTTTCTACCATGTGAGGCCACAGAAGGACGGCAGCCATCTACAAGCCAGGAAGAGAGCTCTTACCAGAAACCAAATCATCTAGCACCTTGATCTTGAACTTCCCAGGCTCCAGAACTGTGAGAAAGAAATTTCTTGTTGTTAAAGCCACCCACTCAGTGGTGTTTTATCATAGTAGGCTAAACAGACTAATACAGCATTATATTCATTTCAAATAGTAGCAATATCTATAAAGTAGATATTACTTCATTTCATGCCAGATAATTCTTAGTCTCACTCTTCCATAAATACAAGAAGATGCTTATACACGTGTTGTCTTTGATTTGAAAACTTAAGAATATCAAGAAATAGTATTTCCTATATATCTTTCCAAGCAAATATTTACATTTAATGATTTAAGATGACTCAAAGCTCTCAGTATAAAGAAAAAGGTATGTTATTAAGACTACGCATATTAGAATTTTATATAACAGACACTTTCATTTAGGAGGCACTGGAGATCTTAATAAACACATTGAAAAGTACATGGATAAAAATATAGCACCAAAGATTTATTCTTAACATTATTATATCCTGAGACGAACATAGAAAATTGAAATTACCTGTAACTTTTACAAAAGTTGAGAAAGAGTTATACCAAATATTTCCTTATTAATAGCCATATCTATGCTCTTCAGAACCTATTTAGACAATAGAGTGAAGATTCCTTGTGATTTAATATAATATTGAAGGATATGATCCTACTATGTATAGGCTCTTGTGCCAAGGATATTGCTTTCTATGTGTAGAATATTGTGCCAAGCACATGGTTTGATTTTCTGGATTTTTTCTTTACTTATATCTTATGAATAAGAGACCTTTTATTCAGGATGACAAAAAGAAAGACTAGAGAGTTCATTAACTTACCTCATGTCACTCAGGTGTACGTGCTGGAACCAGAAATCAAATTTAAACAGTTGACTCAAGAACCAACATGGTTAAGCATATGTTATTCAGTCCCATTAATATATCATTGCATAAATATGCCATATTGATTTAATTAATTTCATATATATGGGCAGAGGGTATTTTGCCAAATTTTGACATTATAAGCAACACTATGTTTGACTTTTAACATTTATACTGGTCCTATTCTATATCTAAATGCATGCTACCTGACACTTCTAGGAATGAATTAAATATGAACTGACATCACTCCGTATATTCTCTTCCCAAAGAAGCCTGTCTGCTCATCATTCTTCCCCTTGACATCTCAGAAAGGGTGATCAAATTTTCATCACCTACTGTGCAATTCCTAAGTCTGCACAATATACAAATAAAAGAATAAAAGGAAAATATATTTGAGCACAGACAAAGAAATAGCACAGGGTAACATCTAAGCTCAATAAAGGCAGGCACCATATACTTTTTAATTTGCCAAAAAATATCTAACAGTAGTACTCTAACTAAATAGAGTCATTGTTGAGTGACTGAATAAAAGTAGATCCTTTCTACAAAAATGCCCAATAGAGCCAATTTAAATTCCTGAAATAAATAACAATAGCAACTATTATGCAAAACCAAAGATGCACAAAGATGAGGCTAAACATTTTATGTGAATTTAGTAATTTAATCTTTATCCTTAAATAGTGGGTATTATAATTGACTCCATTACATAGATGAGAAAAATAAAGCTCAAAAAGTTTTGCTACTTTATTCAATGTCAAATACAGTGAGCAATTTGAAGGCCAAGGACTTGAATACAATATTAACAGATGCCTAAATCCTTGTGTTTACATACATTATACTATCCTGCCCCAATAATAAGTAACTTAACGTAACAGATAATTTAACAGCCTGTGAACACAGAACAAGTTTGTCCTGGTGAAGCATCTTCAAATTTTCATATAGTAGGATTTATTTTTCTCCTGTGTATGTTGAATATAACATGAATAGCATTTACCCAGTTAGAAAATTTTGGTTAGGTCTGTCTTCCTCTTCTGCTTGCCCCTGGAACATCAAAAGTGGTGTTAGAAATGAGCTTGTGCTCTTTCATCTTGGCTATTGATAGATTGTGTTCATCCTTATAATTCAGCGTCTCCCAGAGTCTGGAGAATATGGAGCACCAGATTTTAAAAAAAGTTTGGATATGATGATGGAGAGCAGAGAATTTTCAGATCATGGATTCCTAAGAGAAGAAGATTTTATAAGGCCTGCCATGTACCCCAGACATTTCCAGACTTCTCAAGGCTCTGGCTTTACTAAATGTTCACATAAATATTCAAAGACAACACACACATCACAACCCCAAACAAGGGGTTTCGGACAACTAAATTTGAGAAATGTTTATTTAAAAGAAGTTCATTTTTTCTTTACCTTAGGACTTATGAAAGCCTATAACATGGCGATGTTTAATGTGCAGTGTCAAAGAACATAGCCTGATGCCTTTACCAAACGTACTTAATACCTAACCCCTTAATACCTGATCACTATTCTACCTGACACACTTTGGGAAACACTGGTTGAGTGATTTCAGAACTCCTTAAAGCACTTTCACAACCACACTGAGGATTATAAAATGTGTCATTAACAATCCTAAAAGTAGAGTCAAATATAGGCTAGCTTCACATAATTTCAAAGGCAATGTAAGATACCAGTGCCATGTAAAAAAAGAGTATTACTTTTTAAAAATGCTGTGTCTCCAGTGATCTTGATGACATAAAGGATGACATTGTGTGGACAAGTAAGGATATTGATGTCTACGAACAGAAGAGTATTTCGGAATAAGGCTCTAAATGCTAACAAATTTTAGGAATAACTGAACTAATTTATTTTGCTTCTATTTTCTAGTTTTTTTGGTATATCTAAGAGTGATATAGATAAGATTCTGGGCTAAAATAAATACTTTCAACATGTGTACAATAAAATATAATTAATTAAAAAATGTCGGGCTTCCCTGGTGGCACGGTGGTTGAGAGTCCGCCTGCCGATACAGGGGACATGGGTTCGTGCCCCGGTCCCGGAAGATCCCACATGCCACGGAGTGGCTGGGCCCGTGAGCCATGGCCGCTGAGCCTGCGCGTCTGGAGCCTGTGCTCCGCAACGGGAGAAGCCACAGCAGTGAGAGGCCCGTGTACCGGAAAAAAAAAAAAAAATGTTGTGACATAATTTAAAACCAGTGTTTTCTATTTCTTAATTAAAAAAAAAAAAGTAATGGAATGCTTTAAGCTCAACATTGTCTTAGATAGAAAAACTACAGTAGTTTCAGTTTACATATGAGGAAGATGAGGCTAAGCTACTTGCCCCGGAAGCTTGGATCCGAAAAGACATAGACTGGTTAAATAATTTCAAAAAAGCATAAATATCTATTTTTTGCTTCATAAATTGTTATATTGAAACTACCTTGGAAGGAGGATTTATATGTATATCAAAACAAGTCATTTGAGAAGCCTCAGGTATGTCCCTGGGGAAGAAATCCTGTGACTCAGTTACTCTGCAGCAGGGTGATAAAAGCAGACAAAGGAACATGCTGGGTTAGCAGTGGTTACCTTCTTCTTTGGCACTGGGCATTCAACTCAGTTGAAGAAAACATGTGGAACCTATGAAAGCCTTGAGAGAGCAGAAAAAGCAAATCTTCTCTTCCTCCTGTGAATTCCTTGAATCTATCTTCTTACAAGAAATGAATGATCAATGAACTTTATTGACTCTTTCAAATATGTATATTTTTATATTTAAAAGTGTTTACAACAGATTAAACTATTATTTTATAAACAACTCGCTCTCTTTCATTCGTTTGTCCTTTTATGTATCTTGGACCCTGGGCCAGGAATCTCTTTTCCTACTTCCATTCCCATATCCAAGACTCAGCTCCATTAAATATGTATTCTTCTACAAAGCGTTTCTTTTATTTTTAACATCTTTATTGGAGTATAATTGCTTTACACTGGTGTGTTAGTTTCTGCTGTCTAACAAAGTGAATCAGCTATACATATACATATACCCCATATCTCCTTCCTCTTGCGTCTCCCTCCCACCCTCCCTATCCCACCCCTCTAGGTGGTCACAAAGCACTGAGCTGATCTCCCTGCGCTATGTGGCTGCTTCCCACTAGCTCTCTTTCTTACATTTGGTAGTGTATATATGTCAATGCTACTCTCTCACTTTCTCCCAGCTTACCCTTCCCCCTCCCCATGTCCTCAAGTCCATTCTTAACATCTGCGTCTTTATTCTTGTCCTGTCCCTAGGTTCTTCAGAACCTTTTTTTTTTAGATTCCATATATATGTGTTAGCATATGGTGTATGTTTTTCTCTTTCTGACTTCACGCTGTATGACAGACTCTAGGTCCATCCACATCACTACAAATAACTCAATTTCATTTCTTTTTATAGCTGAGTAATATTCCATTGTATATATGTGCCACATCTTCTTTATCCATTCATCTGTTGATGGACACTTAGGTTGCTTTCATGTCCTGGCTATTGTAAATAGAGCTGCAATGAACATTGTGGTACATGTCTCTTTTTGAATTATGTTTTTCTCAGGGTACAAAGCGTTTCTTGTCTCACATTTGTTTCTCCCTCCACCCAAGATACTATTTGCCTCCCTGTTGTCCTTATATTCATGTATGTCTGCCTCTTTCACTAACTTGTGGGCTCTTTTATAAATTCCTGAGCTTAGCGTTGTATCCAACACACAGTAGCTCTAAAGCAAATCATTATTACATATAATATAAAAGATTATTTAGTCTGGAACTTTACTCTGAATTCTTCAGCTTTGATCAGGAACCCTGAAGCAAAACATTGTATGAAAGTTTAAATGTATTAAGAAAAAGAAATGGAGGTTTCGTATTTTATGTGGCTCCCATACATTTACTGAGTTCAAGATGGCAGCGTAAGAAGATCCTGAACTTACCTCCTCCCACAGAACAACAAATAGACAGGTACATACAGATTAATTCCCTCTGAAGGGAACCTAAGAACTAGCTGAATACCTGCTCCACAACACAGTATAAAAAGGATCACACAGAGATGGGTAGAATCCAAAACACAGTCTTGATTATATGTTTGTTCAGCTCTTAACGTTCAGCTTTTAACAATTTCCTCAGAATGTAAACACTATGACTTCACTCTCAACCGAGAGCTTCAAGTGACTCTTTTAAATATAACAAAATGCCACTTCATAAAACTGTTTTGTTTTGACAGCATCATAAGAGTAAATGTTAGTAGAGAGTCATAAATATTCTCAGAATTAGCGTTTGCCTGCAGCTTTCACGGAATTAAATGTCTTGATTCAATGGTTGTAAAGTAATGGCTCAGCTACCTCTAGAATCCAATCCCTCCCTCTTCCCGGAAGCCCTTTCTGTCAGTGAACAGAAGTTTTCAGACTGAATGCATTTATTTTTTAAAGTGTTGTTTATTAAACGGTTTCAACTCTACTCCCAGACTAGCTTTGCTCCTTTGAAGAAATTAACTTTTCCTGTTTTGATCTTAAAATATAAAACTCTGAAATGAGTGTGATATCCCATTGATTTTCTGATATCTAGTACAGAGCAGGGTAGTATTTAATCCTATGTACTTCTCATACATCCTAAAATGGCATTTGTTCCTTCCTTCCTTTGTTCCTTTCATAGTACACAATCAATGGTATGGAAGCCTTACGCTATAACATCACATTGCCAGAGCTATGCAAACTAGTAAGTTTGAAGTCCTCATGAATAAAATATTTTTTAGGTCAGCCCTGGACTTTATATTACTATTTCAATTTTCACTGTGTAATTTTTAACTTAAATCCTTACTGCTTCATCCTTCCATTTTTGAAGAGATCCTACGCATTAATTTCATGCCAATAAGACAGCTTACTTTAGTAATTTTACAGGGCAAAATTGGCTTGTCAAAAACTTTTACTAGCTGAGTGATTCAGTAACATCAATTCATGATGAAGAGAAAGGAGAAAATATAAAGAAGACATATAAATATATATATGTATACATATATTTATACCTTAAAAAGTAGGGCTATCATTAATTTCATTTCTACATTCAGCAAAAAGATATTCAGGCTTTTCTACTTATCTTTCAATGAGCAGACCTCAGAAATCAGTGATTGATTGTCAAAGTGTGGTTTCCAAGACAGCTGCACTGCATTCATGTCAACTGGGAACACTGAAAAAGCATAGTCCAGGGCCTCATCCCAGACATACAGAATCAGAAATCAGGGATTTGGTCCAAGCAACCTGTGTTCTTAAGAAGCCCACTCGATGACTCTAATCTACACTATATTTTGAGAACCACTAACTTGA
Source organism: Pseudorca crassidens (assembly GCF_039906515.1). Lineage (NCBI taxonomy): Eukaryota > Metazoa > Chordata > Mammalia > Artiodactyla > Delphinidae > Pseudorca > Pseudorca crassidens. The sequence goes on along the minus strand of NC_090304.1, from coordinate 33,456,926 downwards.
TGTGATTCTTCACTTTGAAGAGCCTTCTCATCCCCACCTGATGAGCCCCTCACTGTCTTGTGTACTCTCTTCCTTGCGTAGGATGTCACTGCTCCAAATGCACAATGCCAAAAAAAGATTTTTTTCCACCCAATAAATACAATATTATGTATGTTTTTTTCTTTAGAGATATTAACTTTTAAGTTATGAAGTTAAAAAAGTACTTGTAGGGGATTCCCTGGTGGCACAGTGGTTGAGAGTCCGCCTGCCGATGCAGCGGACACGGGTTCGTGCCCCGGTCTGGGAAGATCCCACATGCCGTGGAGCAGCTGGGCACGTGAGCCATGGCCGCTGAGCCTGCGCATCCAGAGCCTGTGCTCTGCAACTGGAGAGGCCACAACAGTGAGAGGGCCACATACCACACAAAAAAATAAATAAAATAAAAAAAAAAGTAACTTGTAGACTTACAATAATCACTTTATTTCCAGATATCATTTATATTGTGTTTGCTTAGAGCTCTTCAAGCTGTTTATTTAATGAATTAGTTGAGCTATGTAAAACAAAATAATAAAACAGAGGAGAGATTATTAAGCTTTAAGAATATCTTGAAAACTTGATTTATTGGCATTAAAATATTTACCGATTATTGTTTTATTCAGTTATTGCCACAATAATGCACCATAAGAAAGTTCTCCCAAACTCAATACTTAAAACAATAATAAATAATTTGTTCTTGTTGGTGCATCTGTGTTCATCTGGGGGCTGACTTATCTCCACTAGGCTCTTTGGGTCTTGCCTGTAAGTTACAAGTTGCATTTCAGTGTGCTTTATGCATTCGTTCATCCTTTCTGGACCAGAAGGAGCATATTCTCCTCCCAGAGATGGTAGAAGTGCATGTGAGATTAGTGGGGAGAGAACACTGCATGCCTTGATAAGATTTAGACTTGACACACTGCCACTTCCATCTACATTTCACTTGCAGAAACCAGTCATAGAGCTACACTCAACATCAGTGCAGAAGGAAAATATATTCCATCTCTAGAGGGAGAAACTGCAAAATCATATGGCAAAGCCTGCACATAAAGGGTGGAGTCAAGTATTGAGTACAATAATGTAATTTACTTAAGTTCTCACTGCATTCTAGTCACTTTTCCTAGCACTTAGAATGCAGAAGTGAATGCAGAAGTAAATAAAATAATTTCCTGTCTTTTTTGAAGCCTATATTCTATGGAAGATATAGACATTAAATAAATAGATAATACAGCAGTTAGTGACAAAGAAGTACTTGGGGAAGATAAAGCAGATAAGTATAGAGAGCAGTGTGAAGGAGGGCAATTGTTACTTTATATAGGGTGATAAGGGCAGGTGTCTGAGGAGGTGACATTTTGGTGGAAATCTAAATAATAGGAAGAGGTAAGATATTAGAATTCCTGAGGAAATAGCCTTCCTAATAGGTGAACTGCAAAGTGCAAGGACCCTGGGATACAACATGGTTGGCATGTTTGAGGAGCAGTAAGGAGGCCAGTGTAGCTTCAGTAAGGAGTGTGGGAGAAAATGAGAACAAAGTAATAGATAGGAACTGATCTCATGGACTTTTTAAGTTATGATTTAGAATTTGAATTTTAATCTACAGATGATGACAAGTCTCTGGAGGGTTTACAGCATAGGTGTTATAATATTTAAATTTTAAAAGGATAATTCTGGATGCTTTGTGGAGAATAGACTGGAGAGAGACATGTAAACAAGGAATTTGCAATTTTCTTTTCACATTTTCAAGGTTTTCAAAAGACACTAAAATTTTCAATATATCTGTTTTGAAGATGATGTCTTTTTTTGTAATCACAGAAATTCTGCTTTTTGAATAGTCATTGTTCATTGTGATTCTGGGCATACTTAGTAATAAAGAGATTGGTGAGGCTTACGTAAACTTGGAACAGTTTAATTGCTGCCATGATGAGAGTTTTATCATGGAATAATCTTATAGATATATCTTGCTTAGTTTCTTCTATGAAATGAAATGTGTTCCCACAAAATCCATATGTCGATTCCCTAATCCATAATGTGATGGTATTTGGAGATGAGACCATTGGAGATAATCAGGTTTAGATGAAGTCATGAAAATAGGGCCCTCATAATGGTATTAATACACTATAAGAAGAGAAAGAGACATCAGACCTCTCTCCCTGATTTATGAGGACACAGTTAGAAGGCTGCCGTCTACTAACCAGGAAGAAGGTCTTCACCAGAAATGAAATTGGCTGACATCTTAAAACTTAGTGGAAGACTTATGGAGAATCATATGGGTCAGATCTTCAACTGCACTGGATGAGTGAGGAAATTTTGCAGAAATCAGAATCAAAAGAGATTTATAAGAGGTGATAAATAATAAGGGCAGCCATGAGTCTTGAACAGGCATCATACAAACAGGTCAGAAGAAGAACCACCCAACACAGGATGATCAAATACTGCTCAGAAAACTACATAGCATGAGAGGCACATAACCAATAGAAACCGAGGGTGAACCAGGGGCTTTTGGCTACAGGAGTGGACTGAAAGTAGACTTTGCGGGAATCTGAAAATTCCTTTGAACCAGGATACATTATCAGAATGTGGAATCATAAAAGAACTTATAGCTAACATGTTACCATCTTTCCCTGGAAGCAGGACACTATCATCTCAGTATGTTTAAGAAATAGTCATTTAGATTTTGCTTGAACACCTTTCAGCAAGAAAATTTCACTTCCCTATACAGGAGTCATTTCCACTCTTGGATGAACCTCATGGTCAGGAAGTTCTTATATTTACAACACCTCTGTAAGACTTCCCAGGTCTTCCTTTTTTATACCTTCTGGAAACTCAATTAGAAGTGGATGAGTTCAGATCTTCAAAGGCATTCTCCATTTGGTTATTCAAGGACTTGTGTCTCCACAAAAACTCAGGCCTTGACACTCCCCCAACAGCTAGAATTTAGTCTCATGGACCTACAAAATTGAAAAAACAGTGTGTGAAATGTAGTCTATGTCTGCACCTCAATGCAGTGGAGAATGGATTTGTTATGTTAAGGTACATGTATACATCTAAATAAGCAATGTGGAGCCACTGAAGCATATTGTGAAGCTGGGGAGTGACAGAGCACAGTAAAGTTAGAAAGAGCATACATGTTCTGTACAGTGAAGAAAATAAACTTTAATGATTTACTAAGAGGACTTTTATCTATGTTTGACTCAATGCAGAAAAATTAGTCAACTGTCAATTAGGCTTTTACTTTTGCATCTAGAACTAAGAGTACATGGTGACCATTATATCACCTACATGAAAGATAGACAAATATTTTACTAAAACCTCTCATTGTTTCTGAAAACTCAAGTTTAAAGCCCTGTGAAGATATAAGGATAACAGAACAGGCTTTGTTTTAGGTTCTTAGTCTCACTTTGAAATAACCCACATAATAATTAGATTTCTCCATCTTTCCAATAAGATTTTATCAAAAGTTTAGTTAGGTCACTATTCATTAAGTAACTACTTGGGCCCCTGTTATGTCCAATATGGTAGAATATTGATTGGTAGATTCAGCATTTCTCATAAAAATGGGCTAAATAAAGGTCAGAATATATAGTTAAGTCTCAAAATGTGTGTAAAATTATGTTTTGAAAAATCTGTCAATGAACGTCTGTTTTCATTCAGCTGAAAAACTAATGATAGCATTGTCATGAGCAAGGCCGACTTGTCATGGACAGATTAATTTGGAGAGTAACTGGTGCAGAACAGAACTACTTCTGGGAAGCACAAGGATCCAGGCTGATTTTGAGCTTAGCGGGTAATGTAAGCAGTGACAGATACTTCAGATCATAAAAATGTCACCAAACAGTAAAGTTCCCGTGTGTGCCTGTGAGTAGGCTGGGCAATGGTCCTACAGTGGCATGTCTTATTTTATCTGGTCTGTGAAATAACATTGGTGAATGCTCTTAGCACTAAGATAGAAGGCTAAAACCAAAATCAGGCATGACATGTGGTTCAAAATGATGTAAAGGCATGAAGACAATGATAACAGTGATTTGAAGAAGTCAAAGTGTATTTGTGCATAGGGTGACAGTTGTTTAATGAGTGAGAAAATGAATGTGAAATGACAAAATCTGAGAAAACTAAACGAATTGTGGCTATATGTGGGGCTAAAGCCAAAAGATATAAACAGGAAAATAACAAATGAGTAGTAAAGGCTGGATGACTTAGGACAGTGTATTTCCTATAGTCAACCATTTTATATACTGATCTTTCTTATGTATATCCATGTTCCATCTTCATAACCCCATCAAAATCTCCCTAAAAGGGAAGTTCTCTGAGCCCAGCATCTGCATTATCATCAAGATTTCAGAATAAACATATTGTTTTAATATTAAATTTTTTATTCTTAAACTATTACAGCTTTTGCATTTTATTTACAGATTCAGCAATACAAAATCCAATAGCAAGTTCTGAAAAAAAATCCAAATGATTAAATACAAAATTGTGTTTCCTTTGTTAGTGTCTTTTTTTATTGACTGCAATAAAGTGCCTTGATTTTATATGGATATTTTCCACAATGGTACTCTTTATTTGAAAAAAGTGAAGATCATGTCTCTTTCTAGGAAATGAATATATTCAATTTCATAAAGGGCTACAAAAGTATGAGCTAAAAATGAATTTCCTATTCTTCAGACCACTGGAAAACTTTATTGATATGAGGGGCCAATGTAACTATAAAATCATTTCTTAAGGTCTCAGAGTACTATTCAGTTAAACAAACGTCCTTCTAAAAAGATGAAGGATCTGCTTTGTAGTCCCTGTCTATCAGACAACAGAGCTTCCCACAGTGTTAAAGATTTTATCACTCAACCTTCTCAGCAGAAGCCAGAAATGAAAAGGAGCTTATATCAAATGGATATGTGAGTGTGGCTTTTTCCATATGAAGTGGACATTGATAAGACTCACAGGCAACCCACAAAGCTTTAAAAGAATGATATGTTTAGAAGTGATTCCAGCTTGGACTGAAAGGAAAAAGAACAAGTGAAAAATTAAAAAGAGGCCTTTAGTCTCCCTAAATTCGTCTGGCAGGAATAAAACTGAGAAATCTACTCAGCTGGAAGAATGTACTACCTTTCATAAAAAACAGGATGACTCCAACAGTGGAATCAAGAGCCCATAAGCAGCACCAATAGCCATGAAGAATATCGTCCAGTACTTGAGACCTAATCAAAAAACATCCAACAATTGCCAAAACATATCTCAGAATTGCCAGGGACTGGTAACTCCCTGATGTGTACTATTTTCTCCCCTTTTAAAAGGTAACATGTAGAGTGATTATTTTATGCCTGTTCTATTATTGTATGTTAAGTGTCTGGGAAAGATAATTTTGTTAGGTTCACAGTTTGGACGCCTGTACTCAAGCAGCCATATTTAATGAGCTATCTCTGAGGAGCCTCATCTGGACCTCAGGTCTCACTTAAAGAGAAGTTTCTGGGCCTTGGAAGGGACTGAGTGTTTATTGTACATGAGAAGAACATGAATCATTGTGGACCAGAAGGCAGACTAATAGCCAGCTCCAGGATGGTTCCAGACGACCCCTGTCTCTGGTATTAACACACTTGTGCCATCCTCTCCCATATTGTGCTACAGTTATTCTGTGTAACCAGTAGCATATGACAGTGGTGATGATATATATCTTCTAATATTAGGTTATAAAAGAGACTCCAGCTTCTCTCTTGCTCTCTCTTTCTCTCTCTCCCTCTTTCTTCTCCCTCTTTATCCCTCCCTCTCTCTCAACACTTCCTCTGGGAAAATGAAGCTGCTATGTTTGGAACAGCTCTATGACGATGTTCACATGGTAGGTTACTAAAGCACCTAGCCAATAGCCAGTAAGGGACTGAGACCTGCCAAGAACCACGTACGTGAGCTTGGAAGGAGTCTCTCCAGCGCCAGTCAGGTACTGAGATGATTGTAGCCCTGGTCTACAGACACTGAGCCAAAACTACCCAAAAGAGCTGTTTCCAGATTCCGGACCCTCAGAAACTGTGTTAGAGAGAGAGGCTGTAAAAATTTTTCTCTAGCAAGGGGAGAACAACATATTTCAGTGGAGCTTTTGTTTTCCAGTAGAAGGAACTGGGTTTTACTGCTGTGAATTTGGGCTTAATAATTCTAAAGAGGGATTAGGAAAGCAGAGACCAGCTCTGGATTAAATAGTGTGAAGCAGCAGGGACTGTTGCTTGGGAGAAAGAAAGAATGACATGATACTGGGAACATCACTAGTGAGAAAACAGCAGTCACTCAGAAGAATATGTTTGTCATTTTAGTTATATCCTCTTAGAAACATTATTTTCTGTTTTCCCTTGCCCTGTCCAATTTGAAACCTTGTTGATATCCTGTTAGAAATGTCCCAGTCTGATTACCAGTAGAGCTGATTTTCATTCTCTTAATTTTAGCATTAGAAAAAAAAATTGAAGCACAGAAAGAATAAATAAATTACAAGTAAAAATAAAGAATTTACAGTGGTCATTTTAAATCTATATAGGACCAGGAATCAGTTTTCATAACTCTATAGGACATCAATCTTTCTAATATGAACATAAAAATAATTATGAAAAATCAGTCCATTTTTGTGTTGGTGTTGCTTATGATCAGCAAATAGGTGAATTCCCAGGACAAAGGCTTTGATTTTATTTTGTGGGATTATTTTGTATATTATCATTCTTATCAAATTCTAATTTAACATATTCTTAGTAATTGGGTTTGTGTATATGGGCACAGTAGTAGTTTTCTTCTGTAGCAAAATAACCAATTTTCAGGGTTTTTTTCCCCCTTAATGATACCTACAGAAATGGTTATATTAAATAATTACCCAGAGTGTGAGAAATGTCTTGTGCTCTGCTGCATGGCAAAGATCCCCAGCTGAGTATTTCAGTCTTTTACTTCCCACAACATTAAACAAGCTTAGGGAAATGAGCCAAAGTGTGAGGAGAAGCTCCAGCTCGTTGGAGGTGTGCTCAACCTGAAACTCAAAGGACTTCTTGTAAATGTACTTATTTTTCATCGTTAACAGACAGCTTCCTTCACCCTGCCTCCCGTATACAGAGGCAGAGGGTGTGTTCATACACATCCTCAGACTAAAATAAAGATTAGAATGGTGCATTATCCAGAATCATTCATTTCAGTTTACAGATTAGATAAATACCTTCTGAGGTTAACTAAGCTCAGTCTGGGTCATGATTCTATCATGTGATGTTAATCAGTGTATAGTGTCCAGCCCTGCTTGACTCTATTTTACGATATGTTAATTATATCGTATAATATTCTCAAGCCCTGCAAGTGTACAAATCTCATATCTGGCCCCCTGGCATATATCTGTTTTCCTTAACTTTGTTCCCTTATTGGTATGTTCATCCCCTCATTTTTCTCATATAAATACACATAATTTTTAATGTTTTATACAGCTTTATTGAGGTAGAAGTGACAAAAATTGTTGAAGGTGTACAGCATGATTTTTTTGATATATGTAAACATTGTGAAATAATTGTCACAATCAAGGTAAGTAAAGTATCTATCACGTCACTGAGTCATCTTAACTAGAATCTTTGGCACCAGTCTCTTCCTCAGGATGCTCCAGTTTTCTCAGTTCTGTTGCCAGAGTCACTTCCAAACCTCAGGTTGTATTTTGTTCTTATTAAATACGGTAATGAAAAATTTAGCTTGTAACATCAAAATATCAGTTCTAACATGTACCTTGAGTTATTAATTTTCTAAGCCTGTTTCCCTGTTGTTTTAATTGTGCTTAGTACAGTAATTGAAATCTTATGAGTTAACAATATTAACTATTATAAGTCTTAGCGTTAATGAACAGGTATCTGAACAACAGACCAAACAGCTGATTGTGGTGTTTTGAAAGCAAGGAATTCTCATTAAAAAAACTCCCTGGTAATTTATCCTTCAGTACCAGGAAAGCTGAATAAATGTATCAACTCCTAAGGCATCTTATAATGATATATTGATGAAAAACTGTCTTGCTTAATTTAAAAACATACACTTTTACCTTCTTGCCCAGATGCCTTTACTTCATACTACCCTTCCTGTGGAATACCCACATTTTGACCACTGTGAATCCATTTCATCTTTCTAAATTCAAAATAAATGCCACATCTCTCATGAAGCTGCCAAAAGTCTCTGCTTGGCTGCTCAAGGTAAAACCCAGCATTCATATTTGAGTATCCCTCCCTGTCACTCTCCCCACAAGCCCATCAGCAAGTCCTGTAGATATTTTACCTCCAAAATATATCTTCAACTATCTGAAGTCCATTTACTCCTTCCATCTCCATTACCACCCAGGTTCAATTCATGATCATCTTTCTCTTCTATACTAAAAGCATTCACTTTTGAGACTGCTATCTGACACATACCCCTAGTCCATTCTCTGTGCAACAACCGACCTGACTTTTTAAAAATCAAACCAAGTCATGTCTTTCTCTACCTCACTTCCATTTCACATATATTAATATCTCAACTTAGGATGACTGGTAAGGTCTTTTAAAAAATGGCTCAGCATGCCACCTCTCTGCCTTCATCTCTATTTTTTTTTCTATTGCTACAGTTAAATTATCCTCAGTCTCTTTTTATTCTAAAACAGATTTTTTTTCTCCCACAAGGATCCTTGAACTTCTCTTCCCTCTGCCTAGACTGCTCTTCCCTCGGGTGTGCACATCATTAAGTCTTTGTGATAATACACCTCCAGGGAGACCTTCCCCAACCACCTTTTTAAATGTAAGCTGCTCACTCCCTGCCTTTTGATATAATCACTTTCTGTCATATCACCTTGTCTCTATAAGAATTATCATTACTTAAAATTATCTTTTTTTGTTAGTATGTTTATATACCACAGAATGTAGCTGTATGTGAGAATTTTGGTTTAGTGATGTATTTCTAAAATCTAAAAGAGTTTCCTGGCACATAGGAGACAACAGAAAAATAGTTTTAAATAAATAACTCTCCCCCAAACAGACGTTATATTTCTTTGCTATGATTTCTGATAGCATTTTCTTTTCATCTACATGTTTTATGAAGCAGATCACACTTACTGTAAATGTAATATTTTGTGTATATGGTCTGTCAGGTCAACTAAAATCAAAGTGTCTTGAGGACACATTGAATGTAGCAAAGGTAGATTGAAAAGAAAGCATTAATTAAAATAATCTGGATACACATTATGTCTTCAATATTTAATAATTACAGAGAATTTTCTTCGCAACTTAATTTATGCATCTATAAAATAGCTTTAATAATAGTCTTTAAAATTGTTAAAATTAAATGAATACTATAACAAGTATCTGGCAAATTGACACTCAAATTATATATGCATGCTTTATTAATTAGTTTCTAATAATGTCTAATATCCTTTCTAGGATACGTACATTACTCAAAAATTCATTTATTAAACATAAAACAAAAACTTTATTGTGCAGCTATTGTGTACCTGGAGTTGTACTAAGTGTTTTTCTTGGATTACCTTCCATTTTTCTAACAGCTCTGAAAGGGAAATAATATCCCCCTTTTATACATGAGAAAACTGACAAGGTATTAAACAACTTCCCCAGGTGACTTTGTTACTTACTATTTAGAAGTTCAAAGATATGAACCCATATTTGTCTGTGCTTTTACACTTGACAATTCTGACTTCTATTTATTTGTTTATCTGTTCATTTGTTCATTTATATAGAAGAATTGAAAACATTTTTTAGATTGTGATCTGTATTAGGAAAACTATAAATTCTAAATTGGAAAAATATAATTTTATTTATTTGTATTTTTAGGCTAGGTATGAGAAGAATTGGAATAAATATAAAATATAGATTTAAAAAATAACAAAGAGATTTTTTCTTACCTTTGATCATATTATCTTTATTTCATAAGTATTTCACTAATTACAAACTGTAGAAAATGGTAACAACGTTAATTCATCAGTTTTTAGCATTTTGTCTCATAAATTCAACTAGTGTCTGGGGATAACATGATATGATTTTAATAATAATTATTAAGAATGTTTTGTATTTTGTGTTTTTTAAAGGAAAGGGATTAGAAATCTTTACAATAGAGGTTCCTAGAATAGGATACTTCCTCTGCTTGTGTATCTTTTAAGAGGAAGGACTAACTATTGAATTTACTTCAGAATAAAAAAAAACCTTCCAATATCTCAGTGACACAAATATGTAAATTTCATTCTTTTTCTATAAAACACTAATGAATCCCAGAGTGCTGTGGAATTGATGTAGAATTTAACAAACTGATCCTCTGAGTGACGTCTGTATTCACCGAAAAAATTCTACTTTGCTGCATTCTTGATACATTTGTTGGCTCATAAATTTACTAAATGCAATGTTCAGGGATTGATTATGCTTATTTAGCAGGGATATTCCTCTTTGCAGTCAATATCCTGTACATTTCTACATAACCAGACGACCTCACATCTGGAAACTCTTGCATAATTCACTGTATAAATAAGACGGGAAAAATCATGAATGATTTACCACTATTAACTCCATTTGTGTGTGCTTTCAATAGCAAAATTGCTCAGTTTTTGACTTTGTGGATATTATTTGATTGTCAAGGAACTTCTGCATAGGAAACTTTTAAATTTTTTAAATTGAAGTTTTTTGTCAATCTGGTGTGCAACAAAATATAAGGATGAGATAGAAAGCTCCCTTGAACTTGCTCTTTATTTTCACACTAATCACTCTTTAGAATATCTCTGAACTCACCCACACTCTTTTTCTACCCTATAAATAATGACTTTGATAGCTAGTGTAATGTATTTTAACTTTCAAACCATCCAGTTTTGATCATCAAAGGCAACAATTTTAATAATTACAGTAGGATAGCAGGTATAATCCAGGATTGGTGTCTTCTGCAATCAGGGTTGCATGTCACTATAAGCATAAAAAAATGGGTATGGAATTCAAATTCAGGTATGCATATGAATCTTACTTCTGTTCCTTGTTTGTTGTATGAATTTATGTAAGTTACTTTATTTCTTGTGTCTTAGATTCCATAATCAAAAAATCCAAATAATAATCTAGTTGATAGTATAATTTCTGGTGATTACATTCAAACTGTTTCAAGTACAAAGAAGGGATTTAGTGATAGTTAATTTATTGCTATATTTATATTCTCAGGACTGAAAATAGCATCTGACACATGAATGATGATCAATCAAGATTGTTGAATGAATGAAAGATCAAAGTAATCAAATTAATAAAACCAATAACAAACGAATGAACAGTTTAAATGTATACTAAACGAAATCATGGGTGCCACTTATAATCCTGCAGATAATAGATGGGTTAGCAAACTGACAAACCATGTGTCCTTATGAAATGTCTCTCAGACACAGAGAAATAGTGAAATAAGGAAAACAATCCCAAATTTAACACTATTAAGCAGAAAAGTAATCTAAATACTTTCCTGTAAACATTTAGATCCCCAGAATGGTTTCAATCATAATTTCTATGCATTTGTGTGAATCTTGTAAAAGAGATTAAGAAATTTGCTACTTTTGCTATCAAATTTTTTTTCCTTGCTCTGTTTTTTTTTCACTAATTTAAATTGTTTTTTAAAATTTTTATTGGGTCATAATTGATTTGCAATGTTGTTTTAGTTTCAGGTATATAGCAAAGTGAATCTGTCATACAAATACATACATCCACTCTTTTTTTAGATTCTTTTCCCATATAGGCCATTACAGAGGATGCTGCATTAATTATGATAGGCTGTTATGTCTCATTACACAAATAACCACAGAATAGCAAATGCAACCAGGATTTTTTTTCCATGTGTATAAAGGCCTCTGTGGCTCCAAGTGACTCTACAGAGCAACTGTCCTCATTAATGTAGCTTGTGACTCCCTCATCGCCACACAAGGGTTCATCTCTGATCTCTCTTTTATGAAACATTCTTTTCTGTTGCTTGCTTTCTTCCGATGACTTGATCATACTGGTCACTTTTCATAGCACATTATGGCAACTCTGGATACTCCACTGCCCTCCTCGTGGCTTATTTTTTTGTTTGCTTACTGATTTGTTTACTGATTTTGCTGGACTATTTTAGCAAAGTCTGTTTCCCAGGCATTGCGCAGCCTCTGAGGTTGGTCCTTAGAGAATGCAGCCTTTGGGCATGCACACAGACATCTGAGGTTTTAGCAGGAGGGCTCATTTTGTTTCCCTTCCCCGATCCCTCTGTTGAGATGCCTGCCTCCATCAGTATTATACTCACTTGTTAGCTTCCCCTCATTGCCAGCTGATTGATTTACTGTTTTCTACCATGGTCTGGAGGGATAAAAAGTGTCCCACCTTCTGATCCCATTAAATCTGGCTGCTTTGCAGGGATGGTTTTGAAGCCAGTTTTTAAGGTGTTTTTTTGTTTTGTTTGTTTATACTAACTCTAGGTGAGTTCTTAGTTGTTTCCTTCCCCAGTTCTCCTGGTCAATTAGTTGGGTTTAACTTGTGACTCTCATAAAGCTACAAGCCCCTTCTTAATTGCTTACTGCCAAAATTTCCATCGTTTCTGAGAATGCCCTTAAATTCCTCATACTCTGTTGCAAATAAAGTCAGTTCCCTTGGGAAAGCTTTGAATCTCTCTGTTCTTATGGTTAGCCTCCTTCCCCCTGCAAAATCTCGGCCACTGCTGTGGAGTTGGGGACAGAAAGAGTGGTCCTCTGTTTTGGATTGACACTAGTTTTACAAAACAGGGAGCTGGGCAGGAGCAGTAGTGTGTGGTTTTCTTGGCTTACTTCTCATGGTGGGGATCTCCACCCTACGAGCAAACTGGAGAAAGAGAAATTGGGGCCCCAGTATTTTCAGTTGACTAGGGTAGAGCCTCTACCTTACCAGTGGGGGCAGAGTGGAGGAAGAGGAGACCCAATTTTTTACTTTCACTTGCCTGGAATTTAACTTCTGAAAGGAGAGGGGAGGATGAGAAATGATGGCAGTATGTCCTTCCTGGGGAGATACCATAGCTCTTGACCAGTAGCTGGGAGAGGCCGGAGTTCCATCTTCTTGTCAATTCCTGGGTAAAGTGGAACTTAAATTACAGTGAGCCAGGGAAGAAGGAACATGTTGTGACTCAACTAGCATAATTCTCTGTTCTTAACTAGATTCACTGTTTTTCTTGAGTAAATGCTTCTTTATTTGCTTTATGCCCATAGGGTAATTTCCAGAGACTTTGTTGCATTGTTGTTATTGTCATTACTGTTTTTCAGCATTTACAGCTGCTTTGTTGGGATAAACGTTCATGGAGTGCCTCAAATTGCCATTCCATAGTTACACATCTATACTAGTATTTCTTATGTCTCACCAGTACACATTTCAATAACTTGAAATAAAAATATAAAATTATCAATACCTAGCCCAAACCTGCAGAAATTCTGATTTAATTTAAAGAATGATATTAAAGAGAAACAAAAATTAATGGTCATAAACCATACTTATTTATAGTATACCTTAATATACTATTAGATAGTATTGGTGTTCATTAATATTTCCTTTTTTCCCCAGTTACCGAAAACACAGAATGCTATTTTCCTTCCCTTTTTTTTTTTTTTTTTTTTTTGCGGTACCCAGGCCTGTCACTGCTGTGGCCTCTCCCGTTGCGGAGCACAGGCTCCGGACGCGCAGGCTCAGCGGCCATGGCTCACGGGCCTAGCTGCTCCATGGCATGTGGGATCTTCCCAGACCGGGGCACGAACCCATGTCCCCTGCATCGGCAGGCGGACTCTCAACCACTGCGCCACCAGGGAAGCCCTTTCCTTCCCTTTTAACGTTGGATAGATCTATGTGACAAGATACTGTGAAAGACAAGAGGTGACATGTATCATTTTGGGGATCAAATGCTTAAGCACTGGTCATCAATTTTCTATTCTCATTTTATTTACTTACCTTCTTGCTCTGATAAACCCTGAAACCTCATCTTATGGTCTAGATGCCACAAGATTAATGCAGCCAAGAATTCTGAATCCCTGGTAGAGATCAGTAGCCCTGAAGAGATATCTGAGCCTACAGCAGAAAAATGAAATTTTGTTGTGTTGGTATCCTTATTTCTTGGGCAAAATCTAGTTTAACCTGACTGATACAATCATTATTAGCCTTTCTCCCCAAGTAACTTATAGACTGAATGGTATTTGAATGAAGATGCCAACAGCATTTTGGGGGGACTTAGTTGACAAGTTTATATTAAAATTTAGATGGATGAGCAAATAATTTCTCAAATAAGATTTAAAAAGTGCTAACAAAAATTATTGCTTATTGTATTTGACTACATTAAAGTTAAGTACATGTCCCCAAAATACATCTTAGAGCAACTTCAAGTCCAAGCTATAAACAGGAAGTATTTGATACACCTATCACTAACAAAGAATTAATGTCACAAACATATGAAGTGAAATTTTATTTTAAAAAGTGCTAAGAAAATAAAGCAGATATAAAAATTAACATTTAATTAAAAAGGAAACACAAAGTAAGACAGTCTCCCTAAAAACTAGGGAAATGAAAACTGAGACCATAATCAGATGCAATTTTTAAATAGCTCAATGAGATTAATTAAACTATCTGAAAAAAATGAGCGTTGGCTAGTTTGTGGTTCAACTCAGTATATTATACAGTTCTGCTGGTAGTGTAAGTTCATCATCCGCTTTGGAAAACAATTTGGCATTAATTTTTAAAGTTGAACATGCACGTATTCTAGAATTTAGCAGTTCAACTCCTAAGAAATCTGCACATAGATATTTTCAGGAATATTCATAGCAGAACTAATTTAATAGTAAAAAAACTATCTAGGCACAATCCACATGTTAGCAAGAGAGAAAATGACCAAGTTGTGTTCTATGCACACAATGAATGTTACAGCAATATGAAAGAATGAACTACATCAATCAACAGGGATGAAACTAGAGCATAATATTAAGTCAAAAAATGCAAGAACCTAGAGGTTATTTTTAATGAGATTACAACTTTAGGTTTTAAATTGGCAAATTTAAATAATTGTTTAGGGGTGTGTGTGTAAGAAAAAAACAGCAAAAGAGTGATTAAACACAAAATTCAAAATGGTGATTCTCTCTGAGGATTGGAGGAATTGGCATAAGGGAGGCATTACATATACAAGTGTAAATAATAAGCACTGTTCTAGTCCTTGGGTTGAGTGGTGAGTTCAGGAATAAATTAATAATAATGGACCAAAATTGGATTGATGATATTATCACGTCTTGAACCACAGGTTATTTTAAATTTAATACTATGCACCTGAGATCCAATTAAAAAGACTCCCCTGGTAATTTGAATGTGTAGCCAAGGTAGAGAATTGCTGTACTAAATCAATCCTTGCTATTCATGGTATGTTCTGACAATTAGCAGAATAAGAATCTCCTGGGAACTGGTTGGAAAGCTGAATCCGAAGCTCCGTCTCAGACCTACTGAATTAGGATCTACATTTACCAAGATCCTCAGGTGATCCTTACGCATGGTAAATTTTGAGAAGTACTGCACCAGATTATCTCTAATATGTCTGCCAATATATATATATAAACATACTTGAAAAGAATTCCAAGCAAAAAATGAAGAGGTAAAGACTTCTAAAAGTTTGAATTGTTCTTGAAAAGAATGAATTTTTTTTTTTTTTGCGGTACTGGGCCTCTCACTGTTGTGGCCTCTCCCGGCTCTGGACGCGCAGGTTCAGCGGCCATGGCTCACGGGCCCAGCCGCTCCGTGGCACGTGGGATCTTCGTGGACCAGGGCACGAACCGGTGTCCCCTGCATCGGCAGGCGGACTCTCAACCACTGCGTCACCAGGGAAGCCTTAAGAATGAATTTTTGAAAAAAATTAAACTTCATATTATTTTA
The DNA here is from genome assembly GCF_039906515.1 of Pseudorca crassidens. NCBI lineage: Eukaryota > Metazoa > Chordata > Mammalia > Artiodactyla > Delphinidae > Pseudorca > Pseudorca crassidens. The sequence goes on along the minus strand of NC_090304.1, from coordinate 33,441,045 downwards.
AGTGTCTTGGTATATAATAACTGCTTGAAATGAAAATTTTCAAATGATAAAAGGTTAAATTTTATTTTATGTTACCAACTCAAATAATGAATACAGGAATTATTGATTAGGAAAGTAATGGTGCCTATGAGTAGAAAGACTTTATTTACCCTGAAGTACAGAAATTGTACCATGAAGTCATATTGGCTAACTTGTTCATTTACTTACTTAATGGAGAGAATGTGAAAACTTTAAAGTAGACACTTTAAATCAGTGAAACTTCAAGGGTATGATGACTTTAGTCTCTCTTGTACATTAGGATCTTTGCCTCAAAATCCAATATCCTTGTACTGTTTTTATGAACACAGTACAAGAATCTGTTGGTTTTCCATCCCTGTGAATATGTTGTTTATTTTAACACAAAAGAAATATTCAGAAATCTAAGAGACAAATAACTTCAATTAGCTTCCTCAGTTTTAAATAAGATTACTTCTTTAGCTATTACTCACTTATCTCACTTTCCCTTTTCAAGAGCTTCAGGCAACTGCTTTCAAACACTAAAGCCAGGTAAAGGGAGTTAATTTTAAAATATTGTCAGCGATTTTCTATTTTCTCTTGTGTTGGACTGTGGTAAATATTCCAGGGAGCATCTGCATAAGGAAACTTTAATCATAATCATTGTAGTAAAAATAATAATATTGAGAAAGATAACGTTTTAAAAGACACATTGGGTTCATAAGATATTCTTTATAATAGAGAAAAACATAAATCAGTTGTAAAATGTTTCTAGAAAATTCAGGGAATATTGGGAATATACTGGTTTGAAGATACATCTCTGACCCCTCCCCCTTTTTCAGTCCCAATCTGGAAAGCTACCACTTGAAGGAAGTCAAGCTGGTGGAGTAATCCGTGTATTTGAGGTAGAGGGTTCTCATCCGGTGACCGGAGCTGCAAGTCTAGATCAAGCCAGGAGGCGGCGTCCTTGAGGAAGCCTCAGAAAGTAGAACCTGTGAGGTCCTTTAGAGTCAGATTACACCTGCTTGCACCCAGAGTTTGTCCAAAGTGGTTGTGCTTAATTCTGCTTCTTTGCCATTTTCTCTGGGTGAGGCGGCAATGGGCTGCTGTCAGAGGTTGCTCTCCACCGTACATTTGAATCTAAACAGTTGCTTGCACTCCCAGAAACCTGAGGGCAAAGAAGCTCTATTCCATTTCTAAGAAGAAGGATAAAGGTTTAATCCTGCAATCCTTTTCTGATCATTCATTCATAAATCACAATAGAAATTGCTACTTTTTTTTAAAACTTGTTTTTTAAAGGCATTGTTTGGATTCTTAATTGAAGTGCTGATCAGTAACAATGGGCACCTATATATACATATGCCAGAAGACAGTGAGTGAGTAAATAAGTGATGCTATAGTTTTCCAAAATCTTTTAAAAAAATTTTCAGAGCTCTTCTAAGAAAAGTATAGTGAATACCCATGTGTCTACCACTAAGTTCAACACTTGCTATAATTTTGTTATTTTTTCTTCATCTACTTATGAATGCCTTATGTCATCCACTGCCTGCTGGTTTGCCATAGCATGAGAAACGTTAATGGCCTGATTTGTTCTGGGGTTGAAAGAACACTGAATCACTTAAAATCAGGGATAGGCAAAAGTGAAAGAAAACAATGAACACCAAAATACTGATGTAAAAGACTCAGACTCTGATGATGGAAACTGATATAGACCAGGTGGTTTCCTTGAAAGAGAACTGATGGAAGAGTTAAAAGAGAACCAGAAATTGAGACTCTCATTGAGATACCACTAGAGCACACACACACAGGCACACATGCAAAAATGTCTGGGACAACAGAATAAATACAATTTTTAAATGTAAAAGTTAATAAACAAGATTTCTGTTTCCAGCCACAATGTGATAATAAACATGAGGTTTACCCTACTAGAAAAGCAGTTATCCTCCAGGTTTCCTAAACATTTTTTTAATACTCTAGGGGCTTCCCTGGTGGTGCAGTGGTTGAGAGTCTGCCTGCCAATGCAGGGGATACGGGTTTGTGCCCCGGTCCGGGAAGATCCCACATGCCGCGGAGCCGCTGGGCGCGTGAGCCATGGCCGCTGAGCCTGCGCGTCCGGAGCCTGTGCTCCGCAACGGGAGAGGCCACAACAGTGAGAGGCCCGCGTACTGAAAAAAAAAAAAAAAAAAGCCTATAAAGAAAGAAAAAATTGAGCAGAAAAATGAGAATACAAAAGTGATTCTCTTGAAAATTTCTAGTCTACATAAACTTGTTTCATCCACTCTTCTGCTCTTCACATAGTGATTAGTTCCTCTGTGGGGGAAATGAATGAATATAGTCAAAGGTTACAAACTTCCTTTTTTAGTATGTATGTGTTATTAGGGTGTAATGTACAACAAGATGACTATAGTTAATAATACTGTGTTGTATATTGGAGAGTAGCTAAGGGAATAGATCTTAAAAGTTTTCACTACAAAAGATTTGTAATTATGTGAAGTGATTAATGTGTCAACTAAGCTTATGGTGGTAATCATTTCACAGTATATACATATACCAAATCCCTACATAGTATACCTTAAAATTATACAATGTCATACTTCAATTATATCTCAATAAAGCTGGAAAAATAGGCAAGTGGCATAGCAAGTCTAATAAAAAAGAAAAAAAATATGTAGACTTACTTGAGACTAAGTCCTTGATTTATTCTTTGATCCATTGCAGCATCTGAAATTTGGACAAGGACTACTTTTATTGGGAAAGCCAAGAAAATATTAGTCTATTATTTAACATATTAATTTTGTGATAATTTTGTTTACCTGATAATATGACTGCCATTTCGTGCACTAGTGCATTAAGTGCTATTATTAAGACGATTGGCTTTAACAAAACCTATAATACTAATAATGATGACCAAGTATTTTAGAAGATTGAATTAAAATCTTCAAAAGATATTACTATTTACTATTCCGCCAAGATGTTCTAAAGTGTTGTGTCTTTTTAAATAATTCTAAAGAATTACACAACAGGACTCATGTAAAACTACACAGTAGTCAGAAATACAAAATCATCCAGTTATATCTGAAGTGTGTCATGTAATGAGCAACTTCGTTCTTTTACTGAGGATGATTTTCAACTGTTATCACAAATAATCATTTAGTTTTCTATTTATGCTCAACAATGAATAAGACAGAGAATGTTAATGCAACAATTTAACTTTTGTTACAATGGGTTTTTGCTTCAAACTCATGGGTTTCTGAAGCAAAGTTTTCTCTTTATTCATGAAGCGACACACACATGAATACAACTTGTATTACTCCAAGAGGTAAACTTTGCTTCCCACGAATATATCTGTGATAATCAAATTAAAAAAGGATTACATCTGTGGTAGCAACAAATTTCTGAACACCAGATTTTCTCTCAGAAAAGTTAAATCCAGAGAAATGTGTGGATGTTTGTTGCTGCTTGTAATGGAAGCTAAATTGATTTCCATTGCTTGGTAAACCAGTTTAACAGCTAACTGAATCTAGTTTTATTTCACTTTTCTCTTACTTTTCTTTGAATTATAAAGGAAATGGAAATAAACAGCAGGAGTAACATGTGATATCACAAAATATACAACAGCTCAATGTCAACAAACCTGGTAAATAAAGTTAGTGCTGTTCTCATTAAATTTTTAATTTAGGGGATAAATCGTGAACCAACTGATATACCAAGGGAAAGTCAGAAAACATTTAGTCCAACTTAATGATTTTAAACATAAGGACCCAGAGAAACGAAGCAATTTCACTATCATTTAATACTTTTGCACCTTAAAATGTTAACCATTTGTCTTGCATTGCCAATATTTTTGGATATTTGTTAATCATACAATTATTACAATTATCATGTTCTTGAAATCTATTTTGGAAACTACTGAGGTTAGTCTTAATTATATAATTTTCACAGGTGTGTCAGCATTTCCGTAACGGAATGAGATCTTGAAACCTTGTAATATTGTTCTTCATGAGAATAAAGTTCTCAATTATTGCTTTTACTTCTAATGAGAACCAACCTATGGGGTCTGAAGGAAGGTGAACATGATGTACCATGATATTCAACTGAAAGAGAAAGTACGGATATTGACAATAGCGTATGTAAATCTTTCTCAGCTTGTGAGGTTACATGATGTAGTGGAAACTTATCTGTAAAGGTCTCAGAAGGCTAAGATCAATCCCAAGAGTGCCATTAATTTTCTGGTATCCCTGTGGTTTGTGACTCCATGAGCTTCAGTAAGAATATCTGTAAAAGGAAGTGAAAGGGTTCATTAGATGCTTAAAATATATATGTCCTTTTCTAAATTCCTTTTTGTGATCCGAGGAATAGGGCACCAGGCTGTCTCTTGACATTCTCAATGTGACAAGCTTTAGTCATGTCTTTAACAGAGTGCAATTTCTCTACATTGTCATTTTGCATATTTAAAACCGAATTTTTTGTAATTCTCCTGTGTATAATTTCAGTAATTTAGAGATGAGGATCATGTGTGAGATACCAATTTTTCCTTCCGTTAAATTTAGGCTCACTGAAATAACTTTAAATTAGAGAAAATGGTTTTAATATGGCAAGTTATCAAATCATCATTTACAGATGTGGCCTCATTTTACAGGGATTTATTTGTGTGATGAATCTTTGACTCGTTAATAGAACAATACACTGACAATTAAGCATTGGGATTTGTTGGCCTAGTTATATATTGTTCAATTCTTTCATTTCTCACATCTGTCAGATCTGAACTTTTAGTTAGTATTAGTTCATTTTTAACAGAATTCTAACTGCTGCAATTTGTGTTCTAGAGATAAGTACTTCAGTGCCCTCAAGAGAAGCGGAGGCATATAATGTCAATGTGTTTATCTCCATACTGTTCAGCTTTTCTTTAATTAAGTAGCTAAAAGAAGTTTCAATAGACTCTATATAAAATGCTCACGTTTGCTGATATTTCCCTTGTGTGAATCAAACTTGATCAGCAAATCTAGGGGAAAATTTTCGTTCATCATTTGGACAGTTTTGCCTTATATAATTATTTTGATTCAATAGAGGCCACAAAAATGTTCAACTTTAGTGACATTCATTGCATCGTATAAATAAACTAAATCACCTATTTGCATGAGATAACACTTTTCTTTACTAGAAACTCATTAAACTTTTCATAACATGAAGACAATGGCTTGATCATTTTAATGACAATATTAGCTCAGTTCCTTGACAAAATTATGGGCTTAATATCCTGGAATATTTAATTTTGTTTACTTACAACATATTTAAGACTCATTTTGTATAGCTTTAATTATACACAGTGTTATCTAAAAGTAAAAGATATCTAAACTATAGCCACACAAGAATGTATAGAGTATATAGACTGTATAATCTCTGAAACAAACATTTTGAGAAAAAAAAAAAAAACTTTGAAATAATTTTCCTTCAGTGGTTAATAACCTTTAGTAAGTTCTCATGACCAAATAAGCCAGCATAGACTTCTGTACATATTTGGAGTTAATGTGCTCACAGGAGCATCTCACTACCCTCAATATTTTTTTCCCTAGATCCTGAAAGTACACACATAACAGCTTCTGGGCTCAAAACAAATGACTAAATTAAGTTTGATGTCCTTTCACTTTTTGGGAGGACAATCTATTTTGCTATCAACCTCTTTTCCTTCACTCTAACACATTATTGTCTACTGCCGCAGTCTCAGGACCCAGCATGATGCTGAAACAGAAATTTGTAATTTGAGAAATAGCAATAGCTATCTTGCATCTCTGAAGTTTATTTTTTTATTTTTTATTTTTTTTTGCGGTACGTGGGCCTCTCACTGTTGTGGCCTCTCCCATTGCGGAGCACAGGCTCCGGACGCGCAGGCTCAGCGGCCATGGCTCACGGGCCTAGCCGCTCCGCGGCATGTGGGATCTTCCCGGACCGGGGCATGAACCCATGTCCCCTGCATTGGCAGGCGGACCCTCACCGACTGCGCCACCAGGGAAGCCCCTGAAGTTTATTTTTGTAGCATTTTGTGTTTAAAGTGCTTTCATTTACATTTTAATTCCTTCATTTCAAATAAGTAAGGCTTTTGAGTAGGCACAAAAATTCCTTTCTCCTTTTATTTGTATATTTAAAATTTTATAGACTCTCCTTTTTATTATTACTGAAATGAGTTAATTTTCATCATCATTTAACAATACCATTTTCTTGTCTTTGGGTAGGACCCAAATATGTGAGAATAAGTTGGCTTTGAAAAGTCTATTAATAGACTTAAATGATTTTAATTATATAAATATGTAGAAACACTAAATATATTTCCCTGAGGCTGACCAAATTTTATTCAAAACTTTACAAAAGTGAAAAATTAAAAAAGATAGTTTATTCAACATTTAACTTTTTCTTGCTATATATTCATGAAGAAGCATCAATCCACTGTTAGAAAACATATTTCAACTGTATATTTTTAAAATTTACATTCCTTTAGTTTTCCATAAATGATCTATCTTGGAATATGTCAAATGCTAAGTTCTCAAAATTACCACCAAAATAATCTGTTGGTAAGTAAAACTCAATGCATCACTTATAGCGTAAATGGGGTCAGATATTTAACAGAGTCTTAGTAGCATCTCAGAATGAGATGAGAGCAAGTTTGGGATATTTATGAAGCTTTTGTTAGGGGTCATGTTTAAGGCAGGTCTTTCATGCAGGGGCATGATTAGGATTTGTAAGCCTCCTGATTTAATGATTTTGAATTGGTAGACTCAGTGTGCTGAGACTTTCAAGGTGAGATTTTCCAGCAACTCTGAGAGATTGTTATTTGCTGCTATCTATTGAAAAGTAAAGTTGTCTGATGTTTGTTTAAGTAGGTTTGCTAAAATTTCCTAAAAGAATAATGATTTCCATTGTTGCTCTTACCAGACAAAGGGCAAGATTTTTTTTAGAATAGTAAAGTTGTGTTAATGTACATAGCAAACTATATAAGGGTAGATGATTTAGGTTCTAAGTGTCTACCTGCTTCCAATGCCCCTTCCCATCAATTCTACCCCCAATTCCTCCCATGATTATTCTTCATCTTGATCTAAAGAATAGACCATTAACAGCTGAGAATGTGATCGATCCAGATCTTCACAGATATTTATTGTGTGATATTCACGTATGTACATTTTCCAGGGGTAGTTGTAAGATCCCAGGTTTTTTCGTTCTGTTTGTTTGAAGGTCGTTTGTTGGATCACATGATGGTACAGCAGTATTTCACAACAAAATTTAAGACTCTTGAGATAACACATCTGAACATTGCAATGTGGACAAATAATACAAGGAAGATTATAATTGGAGTCTGTAGTACATTTCCAAATCAAGAGCCAAGAGTACCCAGATTAAGCTACATAACAAGATCTCATGCTCAGTCTAAAGCGTCTACAGAACCAGATGTGGGTGATCAGCCCAACTTTCTAATTTTATTGTTTGTTTATTTCTCAGATGTTTTTAGTAATATTTGAGAATAGTAATACTCAAGAAAGGAGTTCATGGATGTAGCCACAGCTTTCTTAAGACTCTTTCCCTAAAATATCACATGATCCCCTCAATAGCACATGTGCCTGTCCAATTTGTGATCCTATCAGGCAAAAAGATCTATAGTACTGGGGGCATTCTCTAGCTCTTTATGCTATTCTCTAAGCCATTGCATGTCTTCCTATTTCCTTGGCTTGTTATAAAGCATCAAATAGAAGAGACTTGAGGAGAGAAGACCCCGGTTCAGAATTCTTCATGAGTAGTTAGGCTCCTGGTTCCCAACTGAGGCTCAGTTTTTCTCCTTCTTGAATTAATTTATCCAGTGAGTTCTTTCATCCAAGAGGGAAAACTGATATGTCAAAAAGGACACTGCGTGAAGTCAGTTTACCAAGGTAGCAAATCCTTGTATAACTTCCAGGTAGTAGCAATTACGCTTTAGAGCCACAAATCCAATACTAGTCATTGGGCATCACCCACCGATCGGGTTTCAGCCAAAATATCCCTAAGGACTGTCACATAGTATGGTAAAATTTTCGTGCTCCTGATCCTTGAGATCTTCAATTTTGGCTCAATTTATAAAGGTATCAAGAAGTCAACATCTAAATTATCTAATATCCTCACGAATGGGGGGAGATCCTTAGAAATGCCAAGGAAAAAACAGCAGAAGAGTGTTTAAAGGAAAAAAATAAAAACAGCAGAAAAGCATTTAATCTAGTAATTTCATCTGCTCTGAACATCCCTCTCTATTAAATTAGCGGATGTGATGTCACAAAAGACAAAGGAATGTTCCTCAGTTAAGGTTAGAGGGTGACAGTTAGGGACTGGGACACAGGTATTGTCTGAGTATAATTAGATCTCCTGGCCACCTGAGTAGTGACTTCAAGAGAGCAGTTTAAGGGTAAAATAGGAAATTAGATGCTCATTCTCTTGCAAAGCTATTGTCCTTCAGAAAAGGTACTCAAATATAGTGCATAAGTATAATCTCAATACAGATACTGGCTTTTTAAATATGCATAAAATGTGGTGACCCTTTAGATTGTATAAATGTGAAAGATTCCTGATTTCTATTTTACTTTTTGGTTTATTCAAGCTAGTGCTGAACCCTTTCTAAAACATGACTCATCTTTCCTACATATATAAGAAGTTTGGTGGTAGCTATCACTGAACTTGCATCGATGATATTAAAAAAACTCTTCATTTTGGTTCTGTTTAAGCAAGATGCAGAAAATTGATACTTCAAAGACAATTAAGTAAACTACATTACAATCTTCTATAACACTTTAAAATAGCATTTACTCAAAAGCTTTAAGATATTCAATACTCTTATTAAATTGCAAAAACATATGAACTATATGCTGTAAGTAAATCCTTGTATTCACTGTTATTAGGGGTTATGTAGCTCATGATAGAAGTCTAGCTTGTTCAGTCTTTATGCAAATACCATTTTTCCAGAATACCGAACACTTTTACATTAAGCAAATTGAATTTTGGATATATTTTATACAATAAAAGGCATGATTCATGAGAATTATTTTACCAGCAGTAAGAAAAGTAAAAATACACCCGATGTGATAAGTAGCATATATTTTAGTATACATCAATAATATCAATAATACCAAATCTTCCAGTTTTATATTTAATCATTATAATGAAACAAATTTAACCATGTAAGTATGAGTCAGGCTCACAACGTAGCATATCTTTGAAAAGATTTGACTCTTTGTGAAGCTTAGGTTTGCTTCATGCTCTTTTTCTGACATTAAAACTCAGTAAATTTTAATTTCTTCTCTCTATTATTCTCAACAAGAAAGTAAACAGTGAAAAAATGAATGAAATTCATTTATATGCACATGAGATTTCTAAAATGTAGATAATGAATCAAATAATTAGATTAGCATATTTCTGAAAGTTATGTGAGAAATTTTGTTGATAAGAAAATGAATATTTAGGTGGAGATTTTTTAAATGGATTTCTCTAATGGCATAAAGAGGAAAGAACTTTTGTAGACACTGGGAATTTGTGATGAGGTGGATTTCTATTGGATTAACCATAGGAATGCAAATATAATCAAAAGTAATGAGACAAATATTATTTTGTAGTATAGCATGTTTAATATTCTGAGCTACCCATACTATAAATTAAGAAGATATTTTCAAAAACAATGTACATAAAGGGTCAAAATTAATACAAAATTGTTGATAGGATGGCGTTAAAATATACTCTATCAAAATTGATCTTTAGGGAAAATGATATCTATTTTCTTCTGTTTGTCAAAGGAAGAAACACTGTTTAACCTTTTTTTTTAACATCTTTGTTGGAGTATAATTGCCTTACAGTGGTGTGTTATAACCTTGATTTATGAAAAATTGATGAGGCATCCTTACATCCATCCTTTTGTCCCAGTTTTTTACCAGTTTTGTTAGTATGTAGAGGATTTGCAATAGACTATGCTATGTACTGAATTTTATCTTCCCCAAATTTATACGTTGAAACCTAATGCCCAATGTGATAACATTAGGAGATGGGGTCTTTGGGAGGTAATTAGGTTTAGATGAAGTCATGAGGTTGAGGTCCTCGTGATAACACTAGTGCCCTTATAAGACACCAGAGAGCATGTCCCCTCTCTGTGCCATGTGAGGAAACAGAGAGAAGGTGGCCACCTGCAAGCCAGAAAGAGAGCTCTTACCAGAACCCAACCATGCTGGCACCCCGATCTCAAATTTTCAGCTTCCAGAACTGTTAGGAAACCAGTTTCTCTTAAGCCACCCAGTGTACAGTGTTTTATTATGGCAGTCCAAGAAGACTACCTGTGAGGAAAAAATGCATCCCATTCAGTTTTATGGTAAACAAAGGCACTTTCACTAAAGGGTTTCTCTATTTGAATAGAAAGAATATTTTCAAAAATCTAGAAGATACTGCAATGTCAGTTTCACCAAGATCATCAACGCTGGTTTATTGTAACCTGTTAGCTAATCTATCCTGCAGAAAGCCATAGTTTACTTTGTGGACAGATAATTTTGTTGTGTCCAATGAGTTTGTGAAACGCAGAAAATGCAAGAGGACTTCCTGCTGAGGTTTTCCAATTCATAATAATAATTATGATAATAATTTATTATTTTCAGTGACTTGCTCTAAAATACATCATTCAATTCTCACAACAATCCGGGCTGGGAGGGGTAAGTACTATTTTTATCATTTCACAGATGTGGAAAGATAGAGCCTGGTGATTTCAGAAGCTACCTTTATCATATCGTAGTATTGTATACTGTGTTCCCTACTTATGTCTGTATTTTTATAGCTGACTTGATGCCACAGGTCTCTGTCTAATCATGCTTAATTATCACATTGTGTAATTATAGAGTCTTCATGGTATGTTTTAATATCCAAAAGGACTGCTCACCTAATGTAGTTTTTATTTTCAATATTTCTATAGATATTCTTGAATATTTACTTTTCATATTAATATTACTATCAGCCTGTCTAATATCATTAAAAGAACTTGCTTGTTTGCTTTTGAGGGGAAAATCATATTAAATTTATAACCTGACTTAGGGGCAAATGACTTACTTATTATGTTGAATCTATCTGAAAACAAGAGATGCCGTTCCATTTGTTCAAGTCTAATTAGTATCTTTCATGAGTGTTTTATGCTTTTCTTCATAATAGATTTTTCACATTAGTTTTAAAGTTAATCCCTACATATTTCATCATCTTTGTGGTTATTGTACATGGCACTTTCTCTACCATTATACCATATAAATTGTTGTTAAGTTTATGAAAGCATTTGATTCCTGTATGCTAATTTAATACCCTGAAACCTTACTAAATTGTTTTATTTTTTTTATTGATGCTTAATGCTTTCCAGATATACTACCTTAATATCTACAAATAAAGATTGCTTTGCTTTCTTTTTTCAATTTATTATATCTTCAATGATGTCTTTTGTTTCATTGCATTTGCTCTTTCATCTATTACAGTGTTAAATTATATAAAGGAGATGGTAACAAACCATATGCCTTGCTCATGGCTGTAGTGTTTCCCACTGAGTAAGATGCTACACATAGTTCAAAGGTGTACCTATCTATATTTGTACTAAAACTATGTTAACAAATTCCATTTTCTTACATGTTTTTGTCAGAGACAGGTGCTGAATTTTGCCAAAGGATTTTCTTCATGTGTAGAGATAATTATATGACTTTTATCCTCAGATCTATTAATAAAGTGATTTATATTATAGGTTTCTAATATGGACCATTTTCTGAAATAAATCCACATTGGCATTGTTATTTTTGATGTGGTTTTAGATTTTGATTGCTAAAATTTTAATTAACTTTTGTTTTTGATATCTTTAAGTGATAGTCTATAATATTTTGTAGTACATTTATTAGGTTTAGATTTCAGTGTTATATTTGCTTCCAAAAATGGAAGTTGTTCTTCATTTCCTATGCTCTGGAATAATTCCTGTAACCTTGAGACAATCTGGTCTTTGAAGATTTGGAAGCATTTGCTTTTAAGCCATTTGGCCATGGAGATTCGGCGGAAAGTCTTTTGATAACATTGTCTACTTTTACAGATATCAATTTGCTTAGACATTCTGCCCCTAGTGGTTTAAGTTTGATAGTGGATTTTAAAATTATATTTAACTAAGAGATTCTATTTCATCTAGGTTTTCATAAAGAATTGTAAAGTAGCCTCATGAATTTTAAAAGCCCTCCTGTGTCAATGGTAATTTATACTTATGATTTCTTATTTTGTATTTTTTTACTTTCTCCTTTTTCTTGATTAACTTAGCTAATGGTAGCTTCATTTTGTTGTATTTTCAGAACAGTGTTTTATTACTTAGGGATATACTTTTTCCATTTTTACCTAACTAATTTCTGTTTTCTGCTTTTCTCTTTATTTCTTTTCTTGTCTCTTTTGTATGCAATCAAATTATTGAATAATACAAAGAGCTCTGCTATACACTTTATCAAATTCACAATTTTTTTTTTTTTTTTTTTTAAACTGTACGTGGGCCTCTCACTGTTGTGGCCTCTCCCACTGCGGAGCACAGGCTCCGGACACGCAGGTTCAGCGGCCATGGCTCACGGGCCCAGCCGCTCCGCGGCACGCGGGATCCTCCCAAACCGGGGCACGAACCCGTGTCCCCTGCAACGGCAGGCGGACTCTCAACCACTGCGCCACCAGGGAAGCCCTCAAATTCACAAAAATTTTTACATTTGCCTCATTTGTTGTGACTCTCTCTCTCTTTCTCCCATTTGAAAGTGACTTTAATGAGTTTGGTTCCATTAGCCTTAAATATATCAGTTTATATTTCCTATGAACGAAATATATTTTCTTACATTCTGCAGGTCAATTCTCAAAATCGGGAAACCTGGCATTGATATAATACTTTTATCTCCAACTAGTATCCACAGTCTATATTCAGATTTCCTCACTAATCCCAGAAATGACCTTTTTTTCCCCCCTCAAACCAGAATCCAATCCAGGCTCATGTGTTGTATTTAACTGCTATATTCCTTTAATCTCCTTTGATCTGGAAAAATCTTTAGCTTTGCTCTTTCTTAACATTGATACATTTGAAAAGTCCAGGCCAATTATTTTCAGAATGTCTCTCAATTTGGATTTGTCTCATATTTCCCCTTAATTAGATTCAAGTTAAACTGTTTTGGTAGGAAATAGCACAGAAATAAATTTATCACAGTATTGATGATGTTTCGGCACTTGGTCATAGTGGTATCTTCTAAGATTCTTCACTGTAAATTACATTTTTCTCTGTTATTGAAAAGTAATCTGTGAGAGTATTTTGACGCTGTAAATTTCTTAACACTTTAAAATTATGTTTTGATGCTTAAAGTGACCTGTACTTAGCCACTGTAAATACGTTCAGTCTCATTCCCTTGTCATTTTGATATATTTTTATTATTCTTTGAGTACTTAATTACACGAGAAGATGTTTCAGGCTCATCTTAAATATATTTTTTCATCCCAATCTTGAGATATGCCTTTGCTAGGAGGAGTCCTAGTTTCCTTTAGTAAAGAATGGGTTTAGAAACAAAGATTTGAATAATAGGTGTGCTTATTCCTACTGGGGTGTCATGGCTTTTGGGCTTTCTAAGTAAACAGATATGGAGGAAACATAGATACACATTCCATATGCATATTGCATATATTCACATCTATTTGTATGTATTTATAAACAGGTATATATCTGTATTTTATACCTATATCTTTATCTATATATCTATATTTTATATCTGTATCTGCATATCTAGATATTCAGTATCCTGAGTGCATACTTACATCTCTGTTATAAATCAACATTACAGAGTACACTCTAGATTTCCTCCTTCTGATATTTGTAACTCTCTTCTCCAACAATGAGAAACCTGTCTCCCATTACTATCAATATATAATTTTTCTTTTGCACAAGTCATTTCCAGCATTCTTCATTCTATAAATCTGAGTCTCCATCTGTCAACATATCTCTTGAGAATGAAGAATTTCCTTTAGTATTTCTTGTATGATAATCTAATGGAGAGTTCTTTTTCTGCTCCAATTTCTCTTTTCTCTTCTACTAGGTCTTCTGCATATTTTATTATTACCAGGTATTATTTCACAGAAGGCTGACAAAATTCTAGATTTTTAATATGATTTTCATAAAAAGTGTGGAAAATTTTTGCATTTTTTATTATATCATGTTTTGGTAACTTGAACTCTGCATGATCATTACTACCTAATCTTTCAGGGAAATCAAATGTTACAGCATCAATCTATTGATAATTAGTATCGGCAAATGACCTACATAATGGCTTTAAAGTAATCAAGACTGCTATTATTCTATGTACTTAACCGTCTTGAGGGAAGGAAATAATTTTATTAACACCCTGTATCCCCTACTGTGCCTGGCTCAGTGAGCAGCTACTCAAAAACCTTTTGCTGATTGCTTACATGTCCCCTACTGGTCTTGTCATTTAATTCTCCATCTCCCCAGGGCCTAGAGCAATCTAATATTAGTTAAACTCCAGAGAGTGGAGAAACAATGCAGTATATTACCTGTGTTTACATTGATAGCTTTTTATTAAAAATATGTATTATGCAAGCAACATTGTTATGGCAAAAATCAAAAGGAAGAATTCGTTACTTAACTCTATCTCCTTAACAAATGAACTGTCTTATTTCTCTGTTTTATTTCAGCCCTTATTGGTATGCTCTACAATTTTATATACATACCTAAAAGTAAAAGTTGGTTAAAATTTTATATTCAACTTTGATTACATTTTAACAAGACATTTATGAAAGTCTGTAATATAAGGGCACACAAAAACTATAGGCCAAGCCCTGGAAAATTATAGAGAAAATTATAGAGAAATTATATCAATCCATAAACACACTGAAATGGCCCTGGAACAGAGACTACTAAAGATTACGAAAAAATGATGTAAAATATTGGACTTTTCTGTAATAAATAATAACTCTCTTAAAATTAAGGCTATAGAAATATGCATGTTATGCAATTTTATTCATTTATAAATGTAGTGCTATGTGGAGAAATGCAGCTCAAAAACGAAAGATACATAACTTCGAAAACATGAGTTGAGATTATTTTGAAAATGGTAATGCTAGAAAGAAGTTTAATAAAATAAGATAGTAAATGGAGTTAAATATTATAATTCTACTTGTTTGATTACTTACTTACTCTCTTTTCCCAAGACAGTTTGGATCTCAGTCGTACATCTTAAAATGGGCAAGTAACACCAAAGTCCTTTTCCAAAGAATATAGTACATTCTAGATGGTACTATATTGCATGACTCAAAAAATGTGGCCTAGAGGAATATATTCATTGAATCAAGTCACCCAGAATTTTATTTGGTCTTTTTCCTTGTGGTATAAAGACTACGTGCTTTCCATATGTAGAAATAATCTAATTAGTATGTAAATAAATCACACACAAGGGGGTAGATTATTTGTATTCCATCTTAATATGTAGCATAAGTGTTCTCTATGTCAATTTACTAGATTTAACACTAATTCTCCTACTGAGCCTCTTTCATGTGCTTATTATGTCTTTTTATGTTTATTTGCTTCCTGAATGTTTAATGGGAAGATAATGGCATCTGAGTAGAAGGCTTGAAAACACAGAAATTATTTTTGAAGTCTCTGTTACAATTGAATATAAATACTTCCAATTAATAAAATATTTATATCCCCAGGAGTAAAAAATCAGCTAGATTCAATGTGACACATGCCAAATGCTTACAGAATTGCTATAGAGTTGGGATTGTTTATTTGCAGATGCAGATTACAAAAATGACAGGCAAAAATTCACAGCTAAAATTTACTGAGCATACCCTGTTGGCCATGTCCCATGTTAATTAATTTTTATATGCAATACTTTATACTCAGAACAGCCCTGAAAAATTTGCATTATCCTCATTTATAGATGGAAAAACAGAGAGCTAATAGAGTTAAAAAGAAAAGAAAAAAACCCCTAAATTCTCATACCTAGGAAGTAAGTGACAGATCTGACCTTTATACACAGATCTGTCTGAATTCAAAACCCGTATTATTTTAATATGTACTTGAAAATTGGAACCTTTCTGTCATTTACAGTGGAGTCTATATTGGGGGAAGTACCACCCAAACCTTTCTAATTCATTAGCAGAATGAATTACTCATGTACACACAGCCCTATAGATGGCATTAATTTTGATCTGTTATTAAAGTCAAGTTATTACCTTTCAGAATTGAACAAATTCTGCCTTCAAAAGCACTATCAATTTATTTGATCATAGTTTTTGATCATATGTCACCGTATATATATTTTAGAGTTTATAAAACATCGTTACATAAATTGTCTGATTTGAGTCACATAACAATCCTGTGACATAGATGAAGGATTAGAATCATCATTTAATATAGCGGGGGAACAGTCTCAGAGAGGCAGAATCTAATGCCTCTAAGTTGTCTGGAACTCAGTGTAATGTTTATATTTTTTAACAAATCTTTGAAACTTTTGGGTTACAATTTTTTCTCACATGAACCCATTTTTCCCCTAGTTCTAGAAGTGTACTGTACTTTATCTTCTTGCCACAAGGTCTTCTTGACTCCTCTAGGTGGAAAACTGCTCTACCACCTTCCAAGGTCCTTCACCCAACCACTTACAACTTTCTCCTCATGGAATCTCAGCTTCTATTATCCTGTCAAACTTCCCTTCTCTTATGTATCCTCTCAATGAAGAGGAGGCACTTTTTGCCTAATGTTCTTTATTACACCATCAATCTTTCTGCTCCAACAATGATCACATTTGTAATTTTACATTTGTTTGTAAAAGTGTTTAATTTCTATCTTCCCACTCCACCCCACTGAAAGCTCTGTGACAACATGACTCTCGGCTCTGTGAACGTTTTACCTCCTCAGTAGCCTTTAGCGCTTTGCTTGGCACAGGTGTCTGATCAATAAACGTATCTGGAGTTGAACTTAATATAGTTACTTATTTCAAAATGTGATAGAAGTGATTTAATAGAATCTAATTAGACTAAATCAGAATTTAGAGTTGATTTGGTTATAGATGAGATGATAACCTCACCAGGTAGCGATCTGAAAGAGAAGTTTGCATGGGGGGAGCAAGTGAACTGCTTGCAGTGCAGGTTTCTATGGTGTATTTTTGAGCTCTGCCTCAGGGGTAAGATCTGAGGCCTTTGAAGCAATAGTTTTTTGTTTGCTTGTTTGTTTTTCTTCCTTGTTTTTTCCTCAAGTCTGCATGAAGCACAGAAAGACCTTGGACAACAAGAATAAAAGAAGACTTAGTTTCTTTTTGGAATCTTCCAGGATAAGCATATTTAAGAATGCAGGACAACAGAGAAATGCCATCAGTAAAGACCATGTGGTGGCATGTGGCAGAGGCTCAGCAAACATAGTGCTTCTTCTGAACCATTTTGGTTTCCCTGGTTGTGGAAAATTGTACTCGTGAATGGGCCATGCAGATTTTAAAGTGCCTGATGTCATATATATATATATATATATATATATATATATATATATATATATATATATTTGGGTAGACATAACATCCTCTTGATTAAAGTTCAAAAGACAAGTATGAGTAAGTTTCATCCAAATGAAAGGTTTGCCATAAATATGCTCCTTTGAATATAATGACTCTACAATTTAATGTACACATTGGGACACTTCTGAGAGTGAAAGGTGACCTTGTGACAATGATGCCATGATGGTAGGCACAAATCAGCCTCATCCTGAGCAAACCAGGACATATGGTTTTCCTGATTTTATCCCAATGGTAGTAATTGCTGTGACTACTTCTTGTTTACCTTGTTTATGTCTGCTGTGTAAACTGTGAAGGTCACCATACCCATACTATGTAGTGTCACTAATCACATAACATTCACACGGTGAATGCTGTCCCCTAGAATTGTTATCTCATCCTTACACCTACCTAAGCACTTTTAAAAGGCTTTACACATTTTAAATTATCTGTTCTTCGTAACAACTCTGAGGTACATATTATTATTATACCCATTTTACAGACGAGGAAAAAGAGTTAAAGAGCTTGAATTAATCTATCTGTAATCTCACAGCCAGTAAGTCATGGAACTGGTTTGGATGCAAGAACTTTACCATTCTATTCCATGCCATTAATCATTAAAATAAAGTTTTCCTTGTTAACACTTTTTCTACAGTACAACTTCCTCAGCACTAAGAATAATGCTCTGAGGTTATAAATATTTGAGGATTCAATGTAATTCCTCAGAATTATTCCACTCAAATTATTTCCATTGTATTAGTCAAAAACATGCATGCAAATTATACAGAAATGCATTGAGAAGATTCATGAAGCATAGTTGGAAGTGATAGACTGTGTAAGTCAGAGAGCTTCACTACTGTCACATTTTTTGAAGTTTAAAACAAATCACATATTCTTAGAATTGCGTTCATATGTATAATATTCAAGCTCTGTGAATTCCCAGTCATTTAAAGATTCAAAACTTCCCTCTCTCAACACAATCCCTTAGTTAGATAATTTGACCTAGTAGTCACTACCCAATGATCTAAATATGCACCTCCCAAAATCTCCCTTCAAAAGGGGAATTAAATCAATCTCAGTTTTGAAGTTATATCAGATGTGAAGTAAAATGTGTGTTTAGTTTTCCTGAACCCATAATTTTTAAAATTAATGTTGAAGTATTTATATACTTGTAGTCAAACTGAAACCTAAATATGTAAATCACCCAAGGGAAGAGTGGGTGCATAATAGGAAGAGGGTAGCAAGTGGAACAGGGAGTCAGTGAATGTATTAACTTTAAATATTTATCAGGAGTATGACTGCTTTCTCTTTTATGTAGCTCCTAGTTACTCTACAGCAGATGGGTAATGCAAAATGGATGTTAACATGGTGAATATTAAGTGTTAACAAAGTGTGTCATTCTTAGGAAAAAGTGTTAACTTCCCAAACTGTTGAAACATTATTTGGACTTAACAGATCAAACTACCCATCTAACTAGTTATATATTTTTTCAGATAAAGAACATTAACAATTTAGAGAATAGGTAGATAAGTAAGTAGATATAAACATGTAAGTAAACAGATAATTATGCTTTCTCTCTGTATCTGTATAAATCAAATTAATATTTCCACTCGTCCATTATTATATTGTGTGAAAATATCTAAGTGGGTCAATGGACCTTTTAGCCCTTGATTTGTCACCAGTATACTATGCCACCCCAATATGCTGTAACACACCAACCCTATACAAGCAGAACAATTAAATTTAAAAAATAGTGAAGTTGCAAGTAGGAATGGGCAGTAGGTTTAGCCTGTAAATATAGAGTGATAGTGTTCTTGTCTTAAAATCAACAATTTTATACTTTCTAGAAAAATTAATTAAGATATGTGTTACAAAAGTAGGAGTAACCACTGAAGGACTAGCAATAAAATGTATGTTTCCCAAATAAGAGTGGGGAAAAAATTAGAAAAACTTCGACCATTAGAAAAAAAAGATTCAAAACAAATTAAACATAAATAATAATAATTAATAGACAAATATTTGCTTATTAAATGGTAAACATTAAACGTTTCTACATATTCAGCGTGTTTTAACAACAAATTCGCAAAGTGAATAAAGCTCAGGCAGTAAGTATATCAGTCAGGCCTGGTTTCTCATCTTTGCCTTGCCACATACTGGCTGTGTGGCCTTAAGCAATTTATCTCAACATGTTTTAATTAGGTCTCTTCTTCCACTTGTAGTTCCTAGATTGGCAAAAATTTATTTCACAGTTTTCCCACTAAGTTTTAGAAGTTAAGCAAAAGACCCTGATCGTGAATAGATTTCATGTATACAGTTGTCCCTTAGAATCCAGGGGGGATTGGTTCCAGCATTTCTGCAGATACCAAAATCCATGGAAGCTCAAGTCCCATATTCAGCCCTCTATATCCGCAGGGTCCCCACCCAAGGATATGAAGGGAAGACTGTATATGAAATATTTTACAGTGATATATATTTTTTAAAGTGTATACATTTGTGGCTTCTATCAGTAGTAATCAGGTAGTTATGAGTTGAGTTTCCAATGTACAAGTAATCCTCTCTACATTTCAAAGTATATGGCTAAAAGCCTATCACATGTTAACAATTCAAACATAGCATTTGAAACTAAATTTGAACTAATATATTATTAGTAATTATCTAGTTACTAATAAGGCCCATATAATTCAATAATTTTATGGCACAGTCTGGCCACCAAAGTGATAAAGTCCTATGACAGATTGGCATTTGCTTGGAGGGCTCAGGTCTTATAAAAATGGGAATTCTTCCCAGGGACTCCTACTATAAGAATTATAAACCCACAATAGAAACAAGATTGTGAAAATGTAGGGTCCTACATACTAAGTTCTGTACCCTTTTATATATTATGCATTACCTTGCTTTCTCCATTGAATGTTCTATTCCTCTTTTCAAATTTTATTAAAATGAGAGTTTCCTAGACAATGCCTTCCCTGATAGGAGCTATTGTCAACACCAGCAGCCCCAAGTCTGAAGGTGTGGTAAACTGTTTGTCAAAACAAAGATGTATATCTATCTTCACATCAGAAATTTAGACACAATCATATTTTTGAAAATATTAACTTGGTGTCTCCTTGAAGTATGATTTTTATATGAATATGGGTTTATATTTGTATGTGTTTGCAATATTTCATATAGAAGGATACTAACTTCCTAAATGTAGTTACAATTTATGACAATGTCAAATTCAAACTAGTTTTTCCTATGTCTTTCTATGCTTTTTGAATAACGGATTGAGCCAAGTGAGCTGCATGCTTACTGGCTACCTAGGATTAGTTTTCCCTGCAGGAATAGAAATAATTTAATTTCAACACTGCAAATCTAAGCTACTTCCTTGGAGACTGAACCTCATCCATAGCAGTGTTGAGTGCAATACAACATACTACATTTGAAAACACTACCAAGAGCATTTGAAATTCTGATTACCCAGAGAATTGTTAGAACACACCACCATGCAGTCTGTCAAAGTAAAATCATGCTCCCCATATTCACATTGACCTTTTATCAAGGGTTAGAAATAAAGATTGGTGCTGCCTAGGTAACCAATGCCATATCCTTCCAAACTATCTGTTTATGCAGACAAATTCTCGGTTTAAATCTCTTCTTCTACGTGGAAAACACACATTCAGAAAGATTCTTTGGCAATGTAGATTTTTTTTTTCCCTAATTACTGTGCTAATTCCTTCTGGCAATTTTCCCTTCTAATGTCAACATAGAGCTACTCCACTATAAGCAAAGGCTCTGGCTTTGTTATGAGAAATACCTAAAAGCAAAACTAATTCACATGTAAGTTTATCTGAGGATGAAAATAAACGAGACCCCAACAAAATACGAACTCTAATGTTTGCCTAATACTCCTTACAAATAAATACTCTGGAGAACACTCTTGAAGGGTAACGCTCAGTAACTGTTGCTGGCTGTTTTTCTACTACTTGTCATGCCATCTCCTTATTCATCAGCTCCTCAATTCCAGGAAAACAAGCTAATAAACAGAGTTGTTCCAATAGCATCCTCACTGCCCTTGAGTGCAAACCACATTTAACAAACTGCTTCATATTCCTGAGCCTCATACTTTGAGATGGCATTACAGGGACATGGAATTTTCAGTGGCAAAGCAGAGTGCCCTCACACCATAAAAGAAAATACTTTTATTTACAAAATATGAGTCAGATAATTGGCTACTAACCAGGTATCATTATTTACTTACCTCCATAGCTCCAAATTTTCTGACTCCATCTCTTCCAGCGTTGTGGGACTGTGGTCAATACAGATCCTGTAAAAGTAACCATTATCTTGGCTTCCCTGGTGGCGCAGTGGTTGAGAGTCCGCCTGCCGATGCAGGGGACACGGGCTCGTGCCCCGGTCTGGGAAGATCCCACATGCCTCGGAGCGGCTGGGCCCGTGAGCCATGGCCCTGAGCCTGCGCGTCCGGAGCCTGTGCTCCGCAATGGGAGAGGCCACAACAGTGAGAGAGGCCTGCGTACCGGAAAAAAAAAAAAAGTAGCCGTTATCTTGATTCATCCAAAACTGGAACAGTAATATTTCTCAAATTCATTTCGCAGCCATTTCTCTTCCAGAAAATTAGATCCTACAATTAAGTACTAGCTCACTAAATGAAAAGAATTATCACTACACTATTATTCAAATTTAGGAATTGCATGAAACAATTATTATACTATGGCTTAAAAAACATGAAGCTCAGTGAGAATAACCTAGAAATAAAAAAAATAAATGTTATTATCTCAGCTCATATGTTAGGACCTTAATAATACCTGATATTTAAAATATAACAAAAGGCTGCATAGGTATGCATTGTATTTGCCTGTTTTTGTTTTTGTGGAAATCACCTACAGCCTGAGAATAAAACATAAACATTATATTCTACCTAGTTTTTCTCTTTGATAACCCTTTAACACCTTAAGTTATGTTCTCAATGTTTCTTCTGAGCCCTAAAGCCACATGATTTAAAAGTAGGTTTTCCCTCATTCTCCCCAAGCAAGGTGTTAAGAGGCCCAGAGATTATCAGTCATGGATAACGTTGCCCAGCAACTACCACCATCCACCATTCTAGAGCTGCCTCAACTCATTAGATCCAAG
This sequence comes from Pseudorca crassidens, assembly GCF_039906515.1. NCBI lineage: Eukaryota > Metazoa > Chordata > Mammalia > Artiodactyla > Delphinidae > Pseudorca > Pseudorca crassidens. The sequence continues at coordinate 33,418,354 of NC_090304.1, read as the reverse complement.
AACAGCTGTCCCATTGATCAATTTCTAAGAAGAGTTCCCCATGGGTAAAATGTTACTCAAGTGTTAAAAATCAAAATTTCTACCAAATCTCTCTCACTCTCTTTTATCACTATTATTATTTTTATCACAATTGTTCTTATTATTATTGTATCTCTGTGGATCTTCATATTTACAAAGGCTTTAAGAGAGAAAACCTCATCATTGATGTACCCCACAAGTAGTCTTGTGCTGAACAAGAATCAGTGGCCTCCTTATAAAGCATTTCAGTGACATTTGGCATGACAAAAGGAACACATTTTAATGCAACTTTTCATTATTTCAAGAGCTTTGAGAAAAAGAATTCTCAACCCATTTAAGTAAGATGTAGTTTAAATGATTTTTATATCTCCAAAAGGAATTTATTCAGCTGTTCAATTTTTCAGTCATTTGTTTCTTTTGTTTCTGACTTAGCTTCTTATTGGAGCCACTTCCTAGGAGGCAGAAGAGTGAAATAAAAGTACACAAAACAAAAAGCAATCACAGCTCATGTCCCGTGTCCTTAGAGCTAAATGCCATCTGTATTCTGAGCTGTTAAGAATAGATGCTGTCACAGTTTGGGTTCTCCAAAAAGCAGTCTCTCAGAGTTGAGCATAGACTGTGGATGTTTATTAAGGAACTCTTTAGAGATCAACACTGTAGAACGAAGGGTAAAGAGGCAAGACTGGGCACAGAGAGAACTGTGTTGTAGCTAATCACACAAGGAGCTCTGAAAGTGAAATACGTCATCTGACTTATTTAGCACTGGGTTGAAATGGCCAAGCCATTATAGTTCCACAAAGGTAAGTAGTTAGTTGTGCCCTACACCTAAAAAAACATGATCTAGAATTTTCTATGTGAAATGTCACAGAATGATTGAAAGGAATGAAGACTATTTATTAGTCTAAAATATGCCATTTTGTGTAAACTTTGCTTTTTAGAAACACAGTTTTTATTTTTAAAAGTATGCAACCATTTACTTATTTGCATAAAAATTATTTTTAATTAAAACAAAGATTCAGTGTTATCCAGAAACAAAAAAGAAGTTAAGAGTTTGCCGAAAATAAAGGAATAAACCTTGAGAAAACATCTTTGTTTTAGAGCATATATTTTACCAGAAAATGGTCTGGTATCCTAACCTTTACCATAAGAAATGAGTAACATTTTGTGTAATTAAAAAAATAATAATATGGAATTTTATTAAAAAGAAAAAAATGTGTTTTTCATCTTTGTCTTTTATTCTTTCCTGTTGCCAAAACAAAGCTGAATGTTAATTTTATCTCTATAAGAGATGACATTTGTGAAAATAAGAAAACAGTTTCTAGGTCTTTCTCCCCCAAAACACAACACTTTTATTTGAAAAGTCAAGGTGACATTCCCCTCCAGATAAATTATGTATGATTTCGGAAATATTCTCTCATTTCTTGCAAGATCTGTAAGTTGAAAAATGTGAGAATAAAATTTTCTTGTGATATCAGTGAGCACTCAAGGTCTCTTCAAAATAAGTGCGGCCATTGAGAACAACCCACAGTCATGGCTGGCACCTCGTTTATTGTAAAAATATAACTAAGTAGGTATTATAATATACGGGGGCATAGGATAATATGCTTTCTGAGGATCACAGACCAGGATAGTTTAATATTCCTTAAGAGTCAGGGAGAATAACACTTGATGTTGTTGTTGTCTTGCTTTGTAAAACATATTTATCCTGTCGGAGTTATTTTAAATCTTATTTCATTCTCTTTACCTTCCACAAGGCCTCTAACCAGCACGCCGCTAGATAATAGCTTTACATCTCTGTGCTCTGCCCTGCAGTAGAGAAGCTAATAGATTTGGTGGAATCCTGTTTTCTCAGATTCCCTCTTGGATTCAGTCAGTCTCTCAGGATCTATACCCTTAATTCTAAACTACTTGGTAATCTCTCAATATTTGAGTTTCGATCCACTCAGAATTGCTCTAATGGAAAAATGAAAAGCTCTATAGAAATAATGGGACTTGTTGATCTCTCTCCTCCCCATTGATACCTTGCAAGGAACATATGTGCTGAAATAAACTGGTTCTGTGCAAAAAGTTGCTGCGGAGATTCAAATAAGTAAGTTAGTACATGTTCAGTGAATGTTTCTTTTGGAAAAATACGTAAATACTGCCAGATGCCACTGTTTTAGGCAGCATTTTGCTGGCACTAAGGAAAACCCCTGGGGCTCTTTTCATGCTATGTCTTATTGGCTCAGAAAAGAAACCCTAGCTTTGCTTTGTTACTTTTTAATAGTTAATGGTCTGTATATTGAGACAATATTGAATATTCATAGCATATACAGAGACCGAAGATATGAGAATAGAATTATGGTTGGGGAACGAAAAATGGGAAATGTGTATAGATTAGAAAAATATACTAAAAATACACATACTGAATGTATTGTTTCCATAGCACATGAAACTAACTGCATCAGCTCCCTGGATATTTACTTATGCACAATTGAGATTTGGGTAATTAGAGGAGAGGAAGTTATTTGAATAAAGAGAAAGTAGAAAATGATAACATCAAGCAGTATGATTTTTCTGACAGTTGGCAAGAGCTAGGCTCTGGGGTAAGGCTGAGGGAGATTTGGGGCTTAGAGTAAACAACATCCTAACAGCTTACACACACCATCCAAGGCTCATGACAAGCTTCTGGGGAAGAGGAAGGGCCACTCAATATGGGATCTTATGTTTCCTTGAGGAGAACCATTTATCAATATAAGATGGGGTAGTGGCAACTGAAGAGAACAGAGGATCTTCAGAAGGGCTTGGGGTCTGTCATCACATGGAAAACTAATAGAACTTGAAAGGAGCCAAGCTCCAGAATCACCATGAGCATATCCTTACTGGTACCAGTAGACAAATACTAAGTCCCTTGGAATGAGTAACTAAGCTGGGCCACGTGAACATCACATATTGTATTTCAAATTGATCTGAGAACTAGAATGAAGGAGAAGGGACCAGAGTCCCTGTCCTACCCATTCCATCTCACAGCAAGCAAATAAAACAGCAGATAATTCTCATAGCTAATGGCTCACCAACACTTCACAGAATGAAAGTGCTAAGCAAAGACTGAAAACATTCCACGATTAACAAAAATAATGGGACACCAGCAGAAAACATCCTAGCAAGAAAAGTACAAGGCAAAAAAAATTGCATTTGCAACTTCAAATGCAAATGTGAGATGAAGTATAAACCAGAAAGTTTTCCCTTAACCAAGCTGGTTAAGAAATTTCACTTGTTTTCCAGTGAGTTGGAATTGGAAGTCAGTATCAAAACAAATAGCATATCTGCTGTGAGCCATGATATATTGATGTATATAATAAACACTAAGCAGTGTGCATTATGAAATGTGGATTCAACTATCCTAGCAAATCTTTTTGTTTTCATCAAAAAGTTTCAAAAGTAAGCTGCCAAATACTGCTTTACTGTTGTGCATTTATATCTAGTTCATTCTGAAAAGAACTGATATTTTAATAGAGGATGTTTTTATATAAAGAGACCTACACTGTATAAACCCCATTAAACATTTATAGCAAATTATAGAATATGAAAAAATATGTAAGGCTCTAACTTATAAATGTTTAGTAGGAGTTTTTAACCTATTTGAATGTGATATATATATATATTATATATATATATATGCAGTTAACAGAGTAAAATTAAATATAATTTAATATGGCAAACCTAATTGTACAATTTCTAATGTTACTTTGCACTTTCTCCCTTAGAGGAAATGAATATGGTTGATAGAGTACCTGAGGGACGTGAGTCTGTCCTGTCTGATTATCCAGTTTGGACTCTCTGTTGTCCTTGTCCCACACCTGATTTTCTTTTTTTTTTTTTTTTTTTGCGGTACGCGGGCCTCTCACTGCTGTGGCCTCTCCCGTTGCGGAGCACAGGCTCCGGATGCGCAGGCTCAGCGGCCATGGCTCACGGGCCCAGCCGCTCCGCGGCATGTGGGATCTTCCCGGACCAGGGCACGAACCCGTGTCCCCTGCATCGGCAGGCGGACTCTCAACCACTGCGCCACCAGGGAAGCCCACACACCTGATTTTGATCGAAGGACAGACCTCTTCATTAAGTTGTTTACTAACAAGGATATTAAAATTTACATCTTGTCAGCATTTCCTCAATCTTCAATTGCAGCCTAATCACCAACTCAAATTTAAGACTATTATTTTTTATTCAATATGCCTAGAAAAAAACCCTGACAATAGTTATTTGTGAATGGCATCTTGCATTTTTGTTAATGTCTGCTCATCTTTCTCTGGAAGATGCCATCTGTTGCGTGCCTTTGTCCCTATCCAGATGCCTGGTGTCTTTCCGGAACAGCCTTTGAAGGTACTGTGGTGGGTAGAGTGAACTATGGTTTGTACTTGGCTCATTTCGGGAGCGAGAATGACTTCCAGCTTGGATATGAGTTGGAAATGATCCTCAAATAGGCAGTCATGGACACCTTGAAGCATCATTAAACTCATATTTTTCTGCTACTTGGGTTTTAATATTTAACCACTTTCAAGCTCATTATTAGGGTACACAGCGATTACAGTCACACTGGTTGTAAGAGGGTGAGAAAGCACTCGTAGGTTTATACTCTGATAATATTTGGTGTACGACACCCATTTTCAATTACGGTCCAATGAAAAGAGTTGGTACAATTCTTTGTAACAGAATTCTAAAGTTTATGCCAGCTCCCAAGGGGTCATAAAAGTTGACTAAATATTTGTCTGGATTGTACTTACCCCTATCTATGGCATGTTCTTCTTCAAACTGTTCTGTCGTGGAAGAAGGGAACTGTTGGTCTCTTCTCTCCTGTGTATGGCTTGTTAGTTTCTGAAATTTGATTAAATTGAGTATCTTTGTTTCCTCAGCTCTCTGTTTCATGTTTTAAAACTACGACTTGGTAGCTTACCCAGTTTTTTCTAGTGTTTTGGAGAGAGTAATACTCATTTGTGACTCTGCGCCTGAATCGTAAACAGAACTCCTATCATAGTTATTTTAAAGTCCTTTTCTGGTAATTCTAATATCTGACCACCTGTAGGTCTGATTACATGGACTTTTTTCACTTGATTGTGTCACATTTTCTTGCTTCTTTGTATATCTTATGACATTTTACTGTGTTCTTTTGTGTAAATTTTTCAGAGCAGAATTCATACATGTCCCTTGCTAGGCTCTCAAGACTAGAGGAGCCCATACATTCCCATACCTTATGCTTTATATCTCAGCCACCAGCTACATGAGATTGTATGAGATCTCACCAATTGTATGAGATCTCTGTTTTCCAGCTTTACTTTTAGTGTTTTTTGTGTGTGTGGGGTCCCTGTAGAGTTCTATTTGCTCTTCAAACCCATTCTCAGTGTTCTGCATCTTGGGACATAGCTCTCCACTCTACAGCTCTTTTCCAGATTTTGAAGGGCCACTGAAGTCCAGTGAAGGCCTGGTGTTCCTCTGGGGGGAATTCTTTCAGACCCCTGTGCACTGTTCAGCATTTAGTGAATGGACACAAAAGTTATAACATCATATTTTTAACTCATAAAGGAGCTGAGGACACAAATCTAGATGAACAAAATTTCAGAAAGTGGTAAGTCCTTCCTAGAAGAGAAGAGACCCACTAGTGCCTTCATGACCCCCATCAGCTGCTGTACTATCTCCTCAATTACACAACTGCAAATAAATATGCATAGTTATACTTTCATTCCCTAACCTCATGATTATAAGAACCGACTCTGAGTCCACTTCCACACTTATGGTTCCATTGAATGAGCTCTGACAAGGTTATCAGGGCCTACATGTTGATAAATGCAACAGGTATTTTCAGTCTTCCTTCATTACTTTTTGGTCATATTTGATACTATAGAATATTTCTTCTGCATGAAATACTTTCTTACTTAGCTCCCTTGTTATACATTTCCTCCTTATTTTATCTAAACTCTCTAGCTAGTCTTTCTTATTTCTTTTGCAGATTTACTCTGTCTACCTGTTATGAAATATTATTCAAGCTCATTCAGCAATATTCTTCTCTTATTATATACTATCTCCCTAGGCAATCTCATCTCTGTCCATGGCTTAAATTATCACTATATACAGATCACTCATGAATGTAAATTTTCATCCCAGAGCTAAATTTTCAGCCCTAGATAGATTCATTCAACAGTCCACTTGACATTTCCATTTGAAAGTCTCAAAAGCACTTTTATAAAAGAAACATATGTTAAATTGAACTCCCATCTTTTATGCCTTTTTCTTTCTAATATTCTCTCCTTCATAATCAAAATGCACAAACCAGAAATGTAACTCTTCTTTGACACCTTTCTTATATAAGCCAGTCCTGAGTCTTATTGATTTGCCTTCCTAAACTTTAACTGGTTTGTTCACTTCTTTCTAACTGTACCACCGGCTTCCTAATTAAAGCAAACACCATCTCCAGCTTGGATCACTGTAATAGCCTCTTAAGTAAATTCCCTGTTAATCATTCTAACCTTTCAAATATGTGTTCTACGCGCTTACCAGACTATTTCTTTTTCCTTTCTTTAATATGCTATTGGTTTCTTTTTATTTTTTTTTTGCGGTACGCGGGCCTCTCACTGTTGTGGCCTCTCCCGTTGCGGAGCACAGGCTCCGGATGCGCAGGCTCAGCAGCCATGGCTCACGGGCCCAGGCACTCCGCGGCATGTGGGATCCTCCCAGACCGGGGCACGAACCTGCATCCCCTGCATCGGCAGGCGGACTCTCAAGCACTGCGCCACCAGGGAAGCCCCGTTATTGGTTTCTTTATGCATGTGTGCATATGTATAAATGTGTGCTAAAGTATTGGGGCTGGCCAAAAAGTTCGTTCGGGATTTTCATTTTACAAAAAACCTGAACGAACTTCTTGGCAAACCCAATATAAAGAAACTAAATATAAATGATTTTATTTTCTACCACAGTCTTTTTCTTTATAGCTCTTATGAATTTCCTGCCTCACCCTCCTCTCCATACACATCAGTCCTATATGCCCTCAGGTAACCCATGTAGACCTGCTGGTATGTATAAAACTTTCTTATTTTCCATGTTCATGTGATCACTTACAAACAATATGCATATACATATCCATATACACACATATAAACACATACGTTTTTTGCCATTGTTTTATACAACTGTGATTATATCATAGATAATTTTCTGAATTTTTCATTCTACTAAATAATAACTTGTGAATATTCCTATAAGTCAATGATATCTACTTCATATTCTTATAAGCTACATTATTTTCCATGATTAGGATATATCACAGTTTTTCTAGTTATTCCTCTATTGAAGGGGATTCTCTTTGTTTTCATGGTTTCCCTCAGAGTGATCTTTCAGAATATGAACCTGACATGTCTACCCACAGCCCACCTACCCTAACTCACATAACCCTTTAACGGCCCAAAGTCCCTATTTCTTCTTGGCCTTACCTGTTGACCACCACACTTTATTTCACAGGATGCACTCCATACTCGGTAATTTCATTTCCTTGAACTATTCCATCTCCCTCTCCCACATGGCTTTGGTAGTACATGCTGTTCCCAGTGGCTGGAATAAATGCATCTCTCTCTCAATCTATCTCTTTTGCTCTCTTTCTCTCTCTGTCTCTCTCTCTCACGCACGCGCGCACACACACACACGTTTGCTTTGTTAATCCATTTTTTTCCTTCAGACTTTTAGCTCAGTCATCATTTCTTTTCTTTCTTTCTTTTTTTCTGCCCCTCAGGGAAGGCCTATAGTTCTCATGATCTCTTCAGCTCCTTGGAGCAGCCAACTTTTCAGGCTTAGGAAATAAAAATGAAACCATAAAGGAGAGTAGCATCAGCTGGATTATTTATGCCCATATCATTTCTTTGATTCCTTAAATAGGTCATTTACCCAGTTAAATGATCCTGTAGCACCACGCAGCTGTCTGTGGTAATTAATATTGGAACTTTACATTGATTTATCTGGTTATTCATTTATGTTAATGTCCTCGATGAGACAATGATTTCTATGAGTGCAGTTTTGTTTTGTCTGATTTTTTGGTAATTTTTCTTATCATTGCATTGAACCACCAAGCACCTAGCACAAAATGTTGTGTATAGCAGCGTTCAATATATATTTGACAAATGAACGCGTATAAATGGTATAAATGCACACAACGAAAACAGTAAACTATACAGAAGAGCTAAAAAACAGGACTATTGGAACTACAAATTTATATTTAGACTAGAGGAATGAGAGACTATAATAAGAATAAGCTGGCCCTAAAATTTTACACAGTTGCCAAAGCAGATGTGGCTTTTAATGGCAAAGTAAAAAGAGAAACATTAGAGAAGATACGTATGTTCCTAGAGAAAGAAGCGTCTTTCCCAGCACTTAGCTCCCAAAGAAATAATTTTACCCAGAATTCTTATTAATAATAAAAATTTTAAGGAAATATTTTCTCCATCCATTTTTTGGGGGACTTGCATCTCTCTTTGATATAACAACAACAACAATAACAATTAGAAGGAAAACTTATGTGGCAACCACTCTAAGATTATGCAAGTGTTTTTTTCATCAGTATTTTATTCAACCATTTCAACAAATCTGTGAAGGTGGTATAATTACTATCCTCATTGCAATCAGGATTCTGCATCTGAAGTACACAGAAGCCAAGATCCTAAAGCTAATAAGTGTTGAAGATGGTATTTTTTAACTTGTCAATTTGTGGTGTCAAAGCAATCGTTAGTAATGGTGAAGAAAACAGATAATACATATAAAGTAAATTCATAAGAAATCCAAATATGGCTTGCTCTCTAGTTCCCATTTCCTTTCTGCCCCAAACTTCTTTTCTAAATATAATTAAATAATAAGTAGTTGAGGGACTGGTCTATATATCCCCTTAATTTCTTCAACTTGATATACTGATTGCAATCATTATTAAAAAAGTAAAATGGAAATATGAATGTAATATGAAAGAAGAGAAAAATAAGGTAGTCTAAATGATTCACACTGTAGTGAAATGTATCCATATTCCTACTCTAAAAAATATTTTGCTTGATAATTCCTAACTTACATCTAGTACAATAGAGAAAATTATTGAATCACCATATAAAATGCTTCACTTGCTCTCTAAAATAATTAAGGATAATTTGGTTAAATAACGATTTTTGCCCTACTGTAAAAATCTGTGAACCTAGAGAAAGAACTTTGAGATATAGATATCCAATGCAATGATTAGACAAATAATTATAATAATGTTAGCCATGTATTGTGTTTGTTGTGTGGTAAGGACTAAACAATTTCTTTTATTTGATCCTTTCAACAAGCCTACGAAGAATTTATGTATTATTATCACCATTTCAAGGTGATGGAAATTTGGATTTAGGTCACAGAATTAATACATATGTAGGACGTACAGTTACGAAGCTAAAACTTAAATTCTGTAGGCTGACTTGAGAACACAATCTCATAAACACTACCAAAGGAGTGGAAAAACCAGCAAAAAGCTAGAGAATGAAATTCCTCAATGACTTTCAGTCAGCTTCATCTCTTATCTTTCTATAAATCACAGTTTATCTCATAGTCTGATTATAAGTCTCACCTTCCTGCAGCTATTACTACAAATTGTCCTGCCCTTTAAACACTTCTCTACTATTCCAATATCATATATTACTTTTTTATTTTGATTATTACAATGGTGTTACCCTTTTGTTTAACAGGAGTATGTATGTGTAGAAATATCAGTGGACTCCTAAATGTTAAATAAGTTATTTAAATTAGAAATATAGATTTCCAAGTAAAGGTTACATTATTATATTAAGAAACAGCTAAGGCAAATGTTAACAGTGGAGTAAACAAAGTAAGAAAAAATTCAAGATGTGGAATCTGGCCAGAAGAGTAGACAAAAAGAGAGAAAGCACTGAAAAATGGAGAAAAAAATGAAATTTCAAAAACTGGTGCTTGTACTGCTTTTTTAGTTTACTGACTACTTTCACATCATTATCTCTTTAATGTAGCTGGTTTGTTTGCTTTTTATAGGTGAAGCAAATTCAAATCAAGGTTGACTTGTCCATAATAAAAATTAAAACAATATATGATTTCAGGCCTTCAAATCCAGATGATTTAGTAATTTCAATAGGGTTCAATTCAACAAACATGATGTAATATATACTCTTTACGAAACATTGTATACAGCATTGCCATAGATCATGATGATAATGATAATAATAATAGATATAGAACCTCAGGAGCTCACAATCACATAAATAACTCATGTAAATAAATTATTTGATTCAAAGATCATTATAAAGTTCATAATAGAAGTGGAAAATATATTACAGAGAAGTAAGAGAGGTATATAAAAATTCTTGGTATACGTGGGAAGGCATCTTAGGGAGTGTAAATGTGAGGGGACATGAGAAAAAAATTGCATTACTTACACGGAGGCAAAGAAATATTCTAGGCAGAAGTAACAACTTGAGCAAAGAGCCAGAGGCAAGAAAGGGGAACAAGGTTTCAGAGGATAACCTGAAAGGCAGTACGATTAAAAACACCTGGGGCATGAGAGTATAATCAGACTTGGGTTTGAAAGCTAGAGAAGGGACAAAATGTGGAGGCTTCGAATGACAGGCTGAGGATTTTGAACTTGACATTTTGCCGAGAGCCAGCCCCCGGCTTACTTTTGTAAAACTCAGTAGAGACAACACAAATACTAAGGAAGAATTAGAATGGAAATATTTCTACCCACTTTACGATTATCCGACTATTGTCCAATGTTTAATGTTTCAGAACACACCTTCCCATGGCTTTGAAATGTGACCACAAAGGAGCTGACAAGCATATCCCTTAATACTGCCAAAGCTAAATTCCTCTAGTGTTATTTGTTTTGGAAAAGTGGGATAATCAGATAAAAACTCTAAGACACTTGTTATTGAATGACAATGCATAATGAAATTCCGAAAGTCATCTTTTTCTGGTTAAAAAAATCATCTATACAAAATTCACTGCTGCTGCCAATTATTTAATAAATGTTGGGGGTGCAACTAATCATTATGAACAATCCAGAGCTTAAAAATCTGCTGAAATGAAGACACGGCGCATTATCCATTCCCACGTGTCATACTGCCTAATAGCCTGAACAAAACCAGCTGTGAACATAGTACAAAAAGCAGAAACCTTGAAGGGAAGAATGCCTAAATACTTTATCTTACTTCATACTTCTTTGTGATTGAAGAAACTAATTTATGAGTAGAGAAGAACTAAAAATGGGAAAGGAAACCTAAAGCTTTTGAAATATATTTTGATTAATCTACTCAGTCTTTATTTAACACAAATAACCCTTACAAAATGCTTGACACAGTTCTAAGAACTCATATTATTTTGCCTCTTCAAGGCCAGCAGGAGGACCTTTCCTTCCAGTCACCTAAGATCACGGGATGACTATCCCATCATCTTTGCCATATTCTACTGGCTTGAAGGAAGTCACAGGTTCTGACCACACTCAAGGGGAGGGGATTATACAAAGGCATTAATCATTGGAGGTAATCTTAGAATTCTGCCTACTCCAAGTATGTAGTCCTAAGATGGTTTCTCAGTCTTTTATGTTTAGAAACTCCTCCAGATGAAAAATAAATGTTTTCCGGTCCCTATTTTTGACGTTCCTAAAAAGGATTATCACATCTTTTTCTCTTCCTTAGTATAAAAAATTGTATGTCCCTTCAATCCTTTTTTTATACGACTGATGTATGAATCCTATTCAGATTTTAGATGTTGCCAATAATCATTACAGAGGAAAAAATTGTTCAAGAAAAACAGAAATGAGAATTACTTTTTCAGTTTTCGAATCCATGTATCTTAATCACATGTATTGAGATACAGTTATGTTATTTAAACATATAATTCTAAATTTATCTTCTATTATTGCTGTATAGCCAACATATAATCAGTCAAGATTTAAACTCTCAAATTCTGCAATCTCTAACAATTTTAAAGCTTGCTTTTCTTGAATAGTACTTTAAAGTAGGGACACAGAACACACTTGAAAGCCACTATAGTATATGCCCCACCCAATGTTGACTGTCCTAATATTACTCTACCAGGATGGCAGTCATTTGCTCCTCTTATGGCAAAATATTTCCTTTGAGAAATTTAGTCCCTTGATTTTGACAAAATTAGCCAGGAAAAGAGTTTCAACAGAACAGAAATAGACTGAAGCAAAAAGGGATAAATTCAGGGATGGGGCAGGAGTTGTAGCCTCGGAGCAGCACTAAACTACAACAGTAGCAAAACGAAGACAGTATTGGAGACAGAGGTACAGAATCTAGGAAGAACAGGTTCCTAGTCCATATCTTTTTCCCTCAAATCTAGCACTTCCCCACTTGGCTTCTTTTAAGCCTGAGATCTCCTGAAATATCTAATATACTGTAAGTGTTTCTGTGTAAACTTCTAGCAAGACATTGTAGGATCCCCATATTCTGGCTCAGATCTACACTTCCAGCCAAAAAACCCTCAACTCATTACCAACACTCTGTGTTCTAGCTACACACATCATGCACCCTTCCACAAACAGGCCTCAATCTTCTCATCTGTAAAATGGTTCCAATCTAATAAGTCACCTACCTTATTTTGATTTGCATTCTACATTTCCATTCCAGGGATAATAAGAATCAAGTGAGGTTATAGCAGCATGCCTGCTTCAGCAACCAGGTTTAGAATTAAACTTTATAGAAAGATAACTCTTATTTCCAGTGCAAATGTGTTGAACCTTGAAAGAAGAGGCGAAAAACCTATTATTATAGGTCAAAAGAAGAAGTTCAGAGGAAAGCCTGAAAGGATAGCTAGAAGAAGCCCAAAAGCAACCAAAATGCAAATAAAGAATATTTGCTGTGTGATGGGCTTGTACTTGTGACTAGCTTCCTGTCGAGTAACGTCATAAATAAATAAATAAATTTATTTATAAAATAAATTTATTAATAAAAAATAAATAAATTATGCTAACTGATATAATTAAGATATGTTAAGCTGGATTATGAAATATATATATACATATATATATAAATAGGGAATTGGAAGAATTAGGGATATATTTGCCTAGACAGTCATGAGAAATTCAGCAGAAAGAATAAGCACTTGAGCACTTGATATCTTGGAAAGAGCCATCCAGTCCAACCAATGCCCCATTTTTCAGGTAAGAAACTCAACACCAAGAAAGCTGAAAATTGCTTGAGATCACATAGCTGAAAATAAATCTGAAGTAATACATATAAAACTATAGAGCAATATTCAATTCTGGGAACACTGCAAATACTCAACACATGCTAGCAAGGGCAGCTTTTATCAGTACTATTATTATTAATGGTTATACAGTTGCTCTGTAATCCTGTGTCTAATTCCCAAAATAATGTTCTTTTCATCATGTCTTATAATTGTTTGGCTGGTCCTGCTTATACACTAAACTTCTGTTAATATTTTTAATACTTAAAATTGTATCTAACAGTTTTCTCTCCTACTCTACCAGAGTCAATATTCAATCCATCCTTTGCAAAACTCCTGTATCTGTACTGCAACTAAATTTGAAACAAGACAACTTATCAAGGTTAATATTGTTTGAAAGGGATTTATTTATTATTTCCACTCTGCATTTATTATTTATAATTGAAAGTACATATTTGGGGTAAATGACAGCTTTTCCATGACAGAATTATTTTGGATTTAACCCAAAGTAAGAGCTAGACTAGGTTAAATTTAAGTATTTTTATTTAAAATGATCAGCATTTGTTATCCCAATGAAAAGATGGTCAATATCTAGACTTTTTATTTCTCTTTTGGAGAATAATAATCAATTAATATTCCACACTTAACAAATATAACTTTCAAACATATGGTACCTTCAAAATTAAAATTCCAATCTGCAAAGAGTGATAGAGATCAATAAAAAGGAGAATGCAACCAAAATTACCAACCTTTGAACAGATTCTTTTTTAGTTTATTAAACCTCAGCTGAAGGAAGTAGAATCTAAATTGCCTATTATTTAAACTTAAATAGAAAGCCCAACATAGCTCTGTTTAAAATTATATTCACCCTTCAAAACCAATTATCATTGGCATTTTCCATAAAAAAAAGAATAAAAACTTGTTTTTAGCTGGAACCAATTGTGTACCAGACACTTTTCCATATAGTCTAATTTAATCCAATTGACAACATGTATGAAAAAAAACTGGACTCAAAAATGTTAAGTGTCTTCACAGAACTAGAACAAAAAATTTCACAATTTGTATGGAAACACAAAAGACCCTGAATAGCCAAAGCAATCTTGAGAAAGAAAAATGGAGCTGGAGGAATCAGGCTCCCTGACTTCAGACTATACTACAAAGCTACGGTAATCAAGACAGTATGGTACTGGCACAAAAACAGAAATATAGGTCAATGGAACAGGATAGAAAGCCCAGAGATAAACCCACGCACATACAGTCACCTTATCTTTGATAAAGGAGGCAAGAATATACAGTACAGAAAAGACAGCCTCTTCAATAAGTGGTGCTGGGAAAAGTGGACGGCTACATGTAAAAGAATGAAATTAGAATACTCCTAACACCATACACAAAAACAAACTCAAAATGGATTAAAGACCTAAATGTAAGGCCAGACACTATCAAACTCTTAGAGGAAAACATAGGCAGAACACTCTATGACATAAATCACAGCAAGATCCTTTTTGACCCACCTCCTAGAGAAATGGAAATAAAAACAAAAATAAACAAATGGGACCTAATGAAACTTCAAAGCTTTTGCACAGCAAAAGGAAACCATAAACAAGACCAAAAGACAACCCTCAGAATGGGAGAAAATATTTGCAAATGAAGCAACTGACAAAGGATTAATCTCCAAAATTTACAAGCAGCTCATACAGCTCAATATCAAAAAAACAAACAACCCAATCCAAAAATGGGCAGAAGATCTAAATAGACATTTCTCCAAAGAAGATATACAGATTGCCAACAAACACATGAAAGAATGCTCAACATCACTAATCATTAGAGAAATGCAAATCAAATCTACAATGAGATATCATCTCACACCAGTCAGAATAGCCATCATCAAAAAATCTACAAACAATAAATGCTGGAGAGGGTGTGGAGAAAAGGGAACCCTCTTGCACTGTTGGTGGGAATGTAAATTGATACAGCCACTATGGAGAACAGTATGGAGGTTCCTTAAAATCTACAAATAGAACTACCATATGACCCAGCAATCCCACTACTGGGCATATACCCTGAGAAAACCATAATTCAAAAAGAGTCATGTACCACAATGTTCACTGCAGTTCTATTTACAATAACCAGGACATGGAAGCAACCTAAGTGTCCATTGACAGAGGAATGGATAAAGATGTGGCACATATATTCAATGGAATATTACTCAGCCATAAAAAGAAACGAAATTGAGTTATTTGTAGAGAGGTGGATGGACTGAGAGTCTGTCATACAGAGCGAAGTAAGTCTGAAAGAGAAAAACAAATACCGTATGCTAACACATATATATGGAATCTAAAAAAAAAAAAAAAAAGGTTATAAAGAACCTAGGGGCAAGACGGGAATAAAGAGGCAGACCTAGTAGAGAATGGACTTGAGGATATGGGGAGGAGAGAAGGGTAAGCTGGGACAAAGTGAGAGAGTGGCACGGACATATGTACACTACCGAATGTAAAATAGATAGCTAGTGGGAAGCAGCCGCATAGCACAGGGAGATCAGCTCGGTGCTTTGTGACCACCTAGAGGGGTGGGATAGGGAGGGTGGGAGGGAGGGAGATGCAAGAGGGAAGAGATATGGGGATATATGTATACGTATAACTGATTCACTTTGTTATAAAGCAGAAAGTAATACACCATTGTAAAGCAATTATACTCCAATAAAGATGTTAACAAAACAAAACAAAAAAACAAACAAAAAAAGGATTTCTGAAATCATTAAGAAAGATTATGGTTGATCTATTCATATTAGATGATGCGTTAAACTCCCATTGCAACAGACCTCTGCACACCTCAGAGTTTCTTTTGTGCTTATGACTAATTTTCTTTAAAATTCTATGTGTGGCAAAAAAAAAGTGTTAAGTGTCTTAACACAAGTTAGTAAGTAATGTAGTTGGAATTCAAACCTAGGCCTTGTGCCACCTTTGAAATTAAACATTTTAATTACATGTTCTTAAAACATTTCTCTCTTTAAAGTGGAATACAATCGTCAGTAATTGCTTATAATAGTATTCAAAAAAAGCTTAATAATGACTGTACCTTGAGTACATCTATTCCACCATACACTATAAAATGTGTTTTGTGTAGTAAGTACACGACAAATAGTTGTGTGTGTGTGTATGCGAGAGGCTGAGTGTTTTAATGAGTCCTTGAGGGAGAAATTTATCACGAAAGATTTTAGAATCCTTGTCCTTGATGGTAAGGAAGGGGGCGAGATAAGCAGTTGGAAATCAGCACAATGCTTATCCTTTTATGTATTTTATTTATTTATTTATTTGTCCAAGAAGATTTTAACATTTCGCTCAACTTGACTAACCTTTGGACACGCCTCTTTGTAACTCTAGGACACTGACCTCCATTTTCTTAGAGCATTTACTTTAGAAAAGCTTGTCATTATAAACCATTTCTCTGCCCATTTGAGATTTAAATCTTTTGAAAGTCTCTCCAGTTTTTCGGGCAAGGGATGTCTTTCCCAAGGACCTGGGAGGCATCTCTTTGAAATGTGGTCATCGAGGAAGATACTGCCACTATCTCCCAGTCCCTGTGAGAGGGTAGAGGCCTAACTTTCAGTGGGTATCTTGCTCCAGTTGTGAAACTGTCTTTTGTCAAAGACAATATGCTTACTTTTCCTTTGAGTGAAGCCAGTTAGGAAACACACATGGCCTGTGTTCTCCTCACCTCTCTGTATGAGTTCTCCCGCCCCTGGTTTCAATGGAGCTGAATTCAGACTGAGCTCTAGTCTCTTTCCTCTCTTGAAATTGCCTTGAATAAAGCCCTTTTTGCCTGGTGCAATTTTTGTTCTGGAAAAATAGGAAACTTCATTTCCCAGAATCTCTTGTCAGAAGAATTCTGATTAGATGCCACCAGTGAAAGGGGCGCATATAAGATTTTCAGTGCTGTAGGAAAGCTTTTCTGGCTGCAGCAGGCAGATGCATGGCCTTTTGGTCAGAGATCTGGCTATTCCTCTGTGAGTTACCTACTTCAGTGCAGTAATATACTGTGACCACTGTTGGTAATTTCCTGGTCTGGGGCAGTAGTAGCAACTTTCTGATTCGATGACTCCATAACAGGACCAAAACCAAACACTGTACTTTGTAGAGCTTTGTCACAAGATCAGTTCATATGATCTGATCGAAGGACATTCTAAGCCATTGAAGTAACAAATACATTTGAAGGTAGAACTAAAGCAGTGATCCTCAAACCTAGCAGCATATTGGAATTATCTGTTGAGTATTTTAAAATACAGATAATGTGGTCCAACCCAAATCTAATAAATCCAAACATTTAGAGGATAATCACTGGGGAAAATGAATTGTTAAAATGCTTTCCAGGTAGTTTTGATGTACATAGTCTTTAAGTAGCAATTCAAACCATTGAATTAGATTTTCTTTTCATTTATTTATTTTAAGAATACAAAAAAAAAATTACCCAATCCATAAAAGCATATCAACTTTACTTTAGTTAAGTATTTACAGCAAATAAGGTAAATTCCAGGACTATGGAATTCTGTATTGCTAATATTAACACAAAGGTATCATTTTTTTCCATTTCAAATTTATCCCTTCTTGGATAGCCAGAGATTGAGATTTCATCACTTTGATAAAGAAAGTTCTTGATTTGAGTTAACGTTGCAGCTGTTTTGTTTTTTTTTTCATGCATACAGTAAAAAGTATGAGAAACTATCGTAGGCCAGGCTCTATTCTCTTTAACTCTCTGATAATCTAGAATCATTGCTTAAAAACATCAGATCTACATGCCTCAAATCTTCAGGCATTCAGCCACTCAAAATTCTGCTGACTCTAAATTTCTACTTTCAGTGACAATAAGATATGGGGAGGAAGGCATACTACACACAGGCAGGTGTACATCTCCTAAGATGCCATGCACCCCAATCCCTGCCTGGATTATTGCACAGTCAACAGCACCATGGGGACAGTGACCTCTCTCAGCCCCGGCTCAATACTTTTCCTACCTCAGTTTAATGAATCTGTGAAAATCATTTCTATGTATTTTACAATTAAGGCTCTTCATGATGAAAACTCAGAAATGTGCCAAGTACACAGAGACGCTAAATGGAGTGAAGAGAATTGGCAATAATTTGGTACAGGTTGTGAGGAAAGAAAATTTTTACTCTGTAGATCCAGTTAAATGTAATTTAACAGATGCCCCTCTGTAAATATAGTAACTTTTCATTCTGCCATCTGTGCTATAACTTGCTGAGTAAAACCATGCATTTACCAAAGGTTTTACTCCATTTACTAGAGGTTACCCTTGTGGGGTTTGCATGTAGGCTTTCTCTGGATTCCAGCTGTTTTTCATTTGGCAAGCATGCAACTTGTGAAATAGGAGGATCAAAGGTCAAATTTAGTTAGTTTGAAATGTCATACCTAAATAAGATCACATAGAGACTCTGCTCCAATCCTGTTTTTTGTTAAGTTAAACTTTTTTTAAAAAATTTGAGATAATTATATCTTCACATGCAGTTTGGGAAATAAGTCAGAAACACCATGTACCCTTTATGTGGTTCCCCCTAATGATAACATCTTGCCAAACTACCACAATCCCATTTTAACATTTGTAATAAAGATCACTTGTTAATAGATTATAGGATTCAACTTACCTACCAAATCTGTTAGTACAGAACAAGAATCAAATGTTTTTCACTGATGTACAATCGCTGAAAACAGAGTGACCATTGTGATTCAGTCATTGTTGGAATAACCGGTCTTTACTACCCAGAGGGCTGCGTCACCTAGAGGCAAGGAACCAGGTTGTAATTAGATTTCAATTTCTTCACAAGGTAAGAAATCTCTATAACTGATCTCTAGCGTATCAGTTATAGAGATCAGTTATAAAGAGATATAGAGATCAGTTATAACAGTTATAGAGATATAGAGATAACAGATATAGAAATCAGTTATATATCAGTTATAGAGATATAGAGATAACAGATATAGAGATCAGTTATAACAGTTATCAGTTATAAAGTTATCAGTTATAAAGCGTATCTCTATAACTGATGACTAAAAATACCATTGGAATTAGCTCAACCTATCATTCAATCTCTGAAATAAAACTGGGACCCATTTTTCTTCCTTTGCTCAACAAAAAATTGTTTTAAATGATTTGTTACGAATTCCAAAATAATAAGTAATCCATACATCTGTATTTCCAGGCTTTGGAACACAGACTTGTAATAAGTTTTTTTGGATGTTTACAATTAACATATTAAAAAATAGTTTTTTATTTGATTTTTTAAAATCTTCAAATTTCAAGGAGTCAAATAAGTTTTAAAATACATATATGAATAAATAAATGCATATAAAATATAAGTACTTATCTATAAAAGAATTATGACACTGACAAACTATTTATTCACAATATGTATCATGGAATATTACTCAGGTAATTCAGAATGCAACTTATATTTTTCAAGCACATAAACTAGTTTTCTTGGCTTTTCTTGTTTTGTCCATCAATTACACATTTTATTTTTTTTTCCATTGTGCCACTATGAGAAAGAAAAATAAAAGTAAAATATACATTAGTAAATTTGGCTCGTTAAAAACTCTGGGAATTAAAATAGACTAAAATTAAGATGCGTGACTCCTTGGAGATTTAGTATAATAATTCGATAAGCCATAAAGGTGAGTACTTAAGCCTTGGTATTAGTCAATAGATTGAAACGATTGGCTAATTGCAGGGAGAATGCTTGGATCACTGGAAGACTTCATTATTCCCTGCATTAGCTTTCTATGGCTAAATTACTGCAAACTTGATGGCTTGAAATACCTCAAATTTATTATTATCTTATAGTTCTGTAGTTCAGAAGGCTGAAATGTGTCTCACTAATGCTGGCACGGAAACATTCCTTTCTGAAGGCTTGAGGGGAAAATCTGTTTCCTTGCCCTTTCCAGGTTGAGGCTGCTTACATTCCTTGTTCATGGCCCTCTTCCTCCATCTTCAAAGCCAACAACTATGGAGTTGAGTTCTCAAATCACATCCATCTAAATTCTTCTGTAATCATATCACCCTCTGTCTCTTCTGAATCCTTCTCCACTTTTTAGGACCCTTGTGATTATCATCCAGGATAATTTTCCCATCTCATGATCCTTAGCTGCAAAGTCTCTTCTGCATGTAAGGTAACGTATTCATAGGTTCTGGGGATTAGAACCTTGACCTCTTTGGAGCACCATTATTTTAACTACCGCAGTCCCTGAATTGTATGCATTGCTCATTAATCCAACATGAATTGAGTGCCTATTATAAGCAGAGAGCTTTAGGGGATTAAATAAATCTATGCTATAGTCTTTGTGCAAAAGTAACTTCCAGTTCATTTAGGGGAAAAGGGCTTTCACTCAGAGAGAGGAAAATGATCCAATAAATGTCTTCACATTTAAACCTGGAGTTATCCTTGACACTTTTCCTATTCTGTGCCCAACTCCATCTATTCAGTCAACAAGTCTTATTGATTTTACCTCCTAAATATGTCTTCAATCCTCTGCCACTACAACCCTGACCTTACAGTATTTGCACTGCAAGGCATTAAAGACAGGAATGCTGTCTCTCTTCTTGACAGATTGACTGCAGTAAGCTAAAAGACTGATCATTGATCAGGAGGGTTATAAATAGTGTCTAGGTTAGGGTAGCTGGAATAGAAATTAAAAGGAAGGCATGACTTCTGCCATAGATTATATCACATTATACAGTGTACTTGTGAGAAACTACTGGTTTTGGGGGTTTTTTTTTCCCTGTATAAAAACCCTTTTAAGTAAATTAATAATCTTCTGGAAAAGAAATGTCAGTGTTAAATACCACAATGATTTAAAAAATGATTGTGCTCTTATCCTAGTTTAGGAAATGGAAATGTGCTGCAAAGACAAGCCTTCAAGCCAAGTTCTGACAGTGCTGTAGCTCTTTTATCCCATTTTGGAATAATCTAACCAAGTAACTGTAGGCAAATACAATTGATATTCAGCATTTCTAATTTTATTAGCTGGGAACAAGCCTCAGCAAACTAAAAGCACATGCAAAACAGAAAGATATGATTTTCTTAGCAAGGTGTTATTGGTAGAATTGTGCCTTCCCAACAAATTTATATGTTGAAGACCTGACCTCAGTACCTCAGATGTGACTATTCGGAGACAGAGCTCCCTCTCCTGTTTGGGTCACCACACTAGGGGTGTGGGTCCTGGCCAGACCATATCTCAGCCCCTCCTACTCATCTCAGCGTGGCTTCTTCTTTCTATCCTTAGCTGTGTAAAATCTTTTCGCTAGTCTTCAGGTCATTCTCAGAGATAGTTGTTCCATATGTAGTTGTAGTTTTGGTGTGTCTGTGGGAGGAGACAAGCCCAGGTCTTCCTACTCTGCCATCTTGTCCCCCCTCAATCAGAGCTTCCACTTTTGAAAGGTGCTGAATGAGCAGGAGAGAATGGCTGCCTTATAAATTCTTCTTTGTATATGTCAAACAATGAAACAGGTTAGGCTTTGTAAATCTTTTACTTTACTCATTCTTTTTAGCCACTGCTGTATATAAAATAAAGAATAAGGACCTACTGTATAGCACAGGGAACCCTACACAATACTCTGTAATGGCGTACATGGGAAAAGAATCTCTAAAAAAGAGTGGATTTATGTATAACTGATACACCTTGCTGTACACCTGAAACCAACACAACAATGTAAGTCAACTACACTCTAATAAAAATTTTTAAAAATGGCCTTATAACTGCATCCCATTCAGTAGTAGTTTTTAAAGTTATCTACTATATTAATTTTCTGACTGCCATAAAAATTCCACAGACTGGGTGGCCTAAACAACAGAAATTTAAATTCTTACAATTCTAGAAAATAGAAGTCTGAGATCAAATTGTTGATAGGGTTTTTGTTCTGAGTCCTCTCTTCTTGGCTTGTAGATTGCTTTCTTCTCCCTCTGCCTTCACGTGATATTCCCTTTGTGTCCTAATTTCCTCTTTTTTCAGGACACTAGACATATTGGATTATAAGCCACCCTAAGGATCCCATTTTAACTTAATTACTTCTTTAAATACTCTGTCTCCAGATTATTTTAATTTTCAAATGTCATTACCATAAAAGAAGAAGAAAGAGTAATAAGAAAATTTCAGGAAATAGGTAATTTGGTGGAAACATCTGGGGAAAAAGGTGCTTTAAAGGGTTTAATGACCTTTCATTCCTTCGCTAAGTGTAACTAATATTTGTTCAGTACATGTTATACTCCACACTGTCCTACATACTTCACATTGAATTTTAACAACAACCTGTGAGATAGGTATTGCTATTATTATATCCATTTATAGATAAGGCCCTCATCTCCAGCCTAAATGTGCAGAGGCAAAAACTGAAAAAGCCAAACTATATTCAAGACAAAGAACTTGTCCACGGAATCTGCACTGGTCTTTTTGAACCTTTTTGCCTACACATTTGTCACTCAGATAGCAAGAACCACCAGTGTATATATGTCATCAACAATTTATACTTAATTCATCCAACTTGCATTCTCCCCATCACCAAAAGTGTGCAGCCAAACAGTTTCCACCTCCATTTGATATTTCTGTTTTAGAAACAACAGGCTGACACTAACCCAGACTTATCTGGGTGCAAGTGCTCCATATTCTAATCCTTGCTAGAGGTATCAAAATATACGAAAGAGAAGCATTCAATTATTTTTAGTTATTTAATTTCCTTTAGGACCATGAGACTTATAAAAAAAAAGAGTCTTATTTGGAAATTCTCCACATCTTGAAACTGTGAATTAAAAGCAAAAATGTTAGGCTTCCCTGGTGGCGCAGTGGTTGAGAGTCCTCCTGCCGATGAAGGGGACACGGGTTCGTGCCCCGGTCGGGCAAGATCCCACATGCCGCGGAGCAGCTGGGCACGTGAGCCATGGCCGCTGAGACCTCACGTCTGGAGCCTGTGCTCCACAGCGGGAGGGCCCACAGCAGTGAGAGGCCCGCGTACCGCAAAAAAAAAAAAAAAAAAAAAAAAAAGTAAAAATGTCAATTGTTTAGCAAGATTTCGCAATATTTATGTATACACACACACACATAAACCTTGGAAATGATACACAATATCCATGATTATCTTCAATCAAAACAAATTTCAAACTTGTTCTTTTATCACAGAGGTTTATTCTATAATGATGACATATGACTTCATGTTTGGTATGGGAAGAAGGTAAATAATAACAATTAGTCATTTGGCTTTAGTCTGAATCTTTATGTTTTATTCATTCCTCTGACAAACTGGTATGCTACCTCTTTGCTAATAATAATTATTTAATTTACTATTCAGTACTTTAACTTTCATGATGAGAAATATGCCTTCTTGATTTTTCATTAGTCCTAGGTTTCTACCTCTAACGTTTTCATTTTAAAACATTTTGAGATTTGTCAAGCACAGAGAAAATATAGAAATTGTATAACAAAGAATGAGATACTGAATTTCTATTCTGTTTGCTACTATTATTTCTAAATATATCTTCTTTTCCTTAGAGGGAACTAGTATCCTGAAATATATGTTTATCATAGACATGTATGTTTCCCCACTATTAATCTACATGTATATATGCATAAATATATTATTTTATCAAATATAACACACCAAATATAAGATATACCATCATGTCATGTACTACCTAAAATAAAAACACTCTGAAATTAAATTATGACTTAAAATCTCAGAATTCAGAGATGTCAATGTGAAAAATATATCTTATTTCTATGAAGGATGGAATATATTACGGTCTGTGTGTTTAATTTTTTCATGCTATCTTATATTTTTATCACATCATTTATCATCCTGTTATATGATTTTCAATTTGCATTTTCTCTGTACATTACACTCATGAAATATATTCTTATCTGCATTCATATACTTAAACCGATTTTATGAAAATATTTATTAATTCCCTTATGAATGAACAGTTAAACATTTCTTGCTTTTTCTCTATTATCAGCAGTGCTTCAACAAAGATGTTCTCCGTGCTCCGTTGTGCACATATTCAAGATATTTTCTGGAGTACAAACCTAAAAAAAATTGCACATTTTCTCCACTGAACTCCCAGACCAAATAAGGTCATGTTCTGAGGTACTAAGGATTAGGACTTGAATATGTGAATTTTGATGGGAAACAATTCACTCCATAATAGTAAGACTAGGCTTACTTGTCGTACCTCCTTGTCATCCTCCCTCTCCTATACCAGGGCCCAAACCAGTGGCCTTTGAGCCCTCTTAGAAGGAAAGAACACAGTAGATTGAGTTTGCAGACATCCACCGTCACAGTGACAGTAGCCTTTATGATGTAGGTTTGACACCCATTCTGGGAAAACTGCCCTTGGGAAGACGCCCAACCGGGTACAAATGAGATCAATACACAGGCACATACACAAAAAAGAGCAAAAAATAAATGCACCTCTTGATTTTTCTAGATACTACACAATTGTTGATCAAAGTACAATAATACTCATTTGTATCTTCACTGATTTTTAAAATCAATCTTGTCAATCTTAATAGAAGTTTGGATATTTTGTAAATAAAACAAATTTTGGATTTGATTTTTAATTTCCAAATATGTGGAGATTTTTAAAAACTTTTTACTCCTCTATGTTTTATAATTTTGATAACACATTTTACATCTTTTTATGCATCCCTTAAATAATTGTTGGAATTTTTAGTTAATTTTACTGCTTTAGTCTCTTTACCTTCATGCCTGCTTTATAAGTGATTGATCTAAACCTATTATATATTTACTTTTTCCAGTGAGACTTTTATTTTTGTACGTTTTCCTTCTACTAATTAGCAGCATTTCTTTTCAGCTTAAAGAAGTCCCATTAACATTTCTTGTAGAGCCAGTTTAATGTTGGTGAACTTTTTAATCTTTTGATTATCTGGGAAATTCTTAATATTTCCTTCAATTCTGAATGATAACCTCACTGGGTAGAGAATTCTTGGTTGGAAGTATTTTTCTTTTGGCACTTTGAGTATGTTATGCCACTCTATTCTGGCCTGTAAGATTTCTGCTGAAAAATCTGCTGATAGCTTTATGGTGTTTCCTTTGTATGTAACACATTGTTTTTCTCTTGCTTAACTTAGCATTCTTATTTATCTTTAACTTTTACCACTTTAATTGTAATATGTCCTGGTATGTGTCCTTTTGGGTTCATCTTATTCAGAACTCTCTGGCCTTCCTGGTTCTGGATACCTGTTTCCTCCCCCACATTAGGGAAATTTTTAGCCACTATTTTTCCAAATAATTTTCTGGCTTTTTATCCCTCTCTTAGGGAACCCCTATAATGTGAATGTTATTCCACTTGATGTTGTCGAAAAGGTCCCTTAAGATATCTTCATTTAAAAAAAATAATTTTTAGTTCTTTATATTTTATTTTTTTGGTCTGTCTGGGTGAGTTCCATTTCTTTGTCTTCCAGCTCACTGACTTGTTCTTCTACCTCATCTAATCTGTTGTTGAACCTCTGTAGTGTATTTTTCAGTTCAGTTATAACTTCTGTTCGGTATTTTAAAAATATCTTCTATCTTGTTGTTGAAGTTCTCACTGTGTTTGTCCCTTCTTCTCCCGAGTTTGGTAAGTATGCTTATAAACCTTACTTTGAACTCTTTATGAAAAGATTGCTTATCTACATTTCATTTATTTTTTTTTCTCAGGTTTTATCTTATTCTTTTGATTCAAACATATTCCTCTGTCTCCTCATTTTGCCTAATTCTCTATATTCGTTTCTGTAAGCTACCTCTTTTATAAGTCAGCTACCTCTCCCAGTCTTGATGGCGTGGCCTTATATAGGAGATGTCCTATGGGGCTCAGAAGTGCAAACCCACTTGGCCACCAGAGCCAGGAGTTCAAGGGCTGGCCCTTAGGTGGGCTGTATATGTTCTCCTGTTGTGTCAGGGCTGCTGCTGTGTGCTGGGGGGTGGGGCTGACCCCTGGAAAGGCTGCAGGCCTGGCTTCAATGGCTGCCAGGCACTAGTGGCAAGGGTTATCACCTGGCCAACTGTGAAGCCTGGCCAAGACCTGGGAGGGAGCAAAGCTCTCACTAGGGTGTGTCCACTGCTAGTAACAGGTTAGATGGAAAGTTCCAAAATAGTGACCACCAGCACAGGTAGTAGCAAGTTAGAGATTTTAAAATGGCTCCTGTCACCATCTCAGTCTCCAGGGAGCATCCCAACTGGTTCCTTCCTCTTTGTCAGATGCTTCAAGATTAGTAAGTGGATCTCCTTTACCTATGGTCCATGTGCTTTTCAATTCATTGTTTTTGCACAGGTTTTCAGGTCAAGTGAGTGCATGCTCACTCACGCACTTTGAGTGGATTTTCCATTCCTTGTAGTTGTGTAGTCTTCCTGGACTTATTCCCTGTTGGTTTTCAATACCAGCTATTATAGAGGCTCGTCTCTCCTGTGCCAGATTTAAGGGTTGGGGTGCCTTATGTGGAGCTCGAATATCTCGCTCCTCAGGAGAAATAACTCTACCTTTGTGATCTTTCCCACGTGTGGATTGCTGAGGCTGGTGTGTAGTTTTTTTTCTTTAGCATGACTATATCTCTGTTTTTCCTATACATCTCAATGCTGTCTTTTTACCCTTTGTTGTGGAGACTCTGCTCATTCAGTTCAGAGGTTACTTTCAAAGGGAATTATTCCATATGTAGTTGTAAATTTGTTGTGTCCATGGGAGGTGAATTTGAGATTTTCCTATGCTGCCATCTTGAATACTCCTTTTACTTTTTCAATCTTTATTAATTTTTGTGGGTATCTATGGATTAAATATGAATATAATTTATTCTTACAAAAATAATTTCTATCCTGGCCCGCACTTTAAAATTTTTCACTTTCAGATATAGCTGTCTATTAAAAGCAATAACATTGATATTTCTACTTTGGATCACTTTTTCCACATTATATTTGCAAAGAATATAGCTTCATAAAAAAAGGAAACATCAAATGTTTATTATCTTAACTGTAGGTTCAATACCTCTCGATGGTTTAAGAAGAAAAGAGAAACTTTTTTCTTTGTTTTTGAAAGAAGCAATGATTCCATATTTGAATTTAATTTTTAGAATTAACATTTTTGGGGAAAAAAGCAAATCTTGCCCACTGGCTCTGTGGGCCAATTTCATATTCAGAACATTTTACATAGATTGCTCCAGGAATTTTCAATAAGTAACTGGGGGATATTATTTATTGTTCTGCTAAAAATAACCAGATGTTACTCATAATATCTCAGCATTTATTGAGAACATAAAGGTTATCAAAATTAAGTGCTGGAAACAACTGAATTTGAAAATATTTCAAATTTGAAAATATTTCTATTGGAAAAATTCAGTAGTTCAATAACTGAACATGAAAGAAATGCCCTATTTTTCTTTCTGAAAGATTATAAACATCCTGACAAAGTAATTTGGAATAAATTTAACCTTAAAAACAAACAATGCAAATTCCAAGTCAATATGAAAGCAGATTACAAAATATTTATATTACTCTCTTGCCTATATTTACCTTTTGCTCTTTTGATATTTTTGGAAGGAACTACCTCAAATTGATTTGCTTTCCGGAAATAATAAACTGTTATGTAAAATACTGTAAACTGTTACGTAAAATGCTGTGTTTATGGTTTTTTCCTAGTCTTATTTTGCTCTGTATTTCATTCTAAATAGTTTCTATTGCTATGTATTCAAGTTCACTAATATTTTCTTCTATAGTGGCTGATCTGCTTTTAATATCATCTATTGTATTTGCTATTTCAGATGGTATTTTTTCCATCTCTAGAAGTTTGATTTAGATCATTTTTTTATATTTTTATATTCTTTGTTCAAAATGTTCAATCTTTCCTCTAACTTCTTGAACTGTATATAGTTCAGGTTATAGTTGTATTGTTATAATAATTGCTTTCATCTTTCTGTTTACTAGTTCTATCATCTGTGTCATTTCTGGGTCTGTTTCCATTGATTAAATTTTCACCTCCTTATGGATTGCCTGCTACTTTACATACAGATCATTACATACAGCTGCTGTGAATTTTGTTTTCTTGGTGTTGGGTATTTTCATAACGCTATAAACATCCTCAGTCTTGTTCTGAGTCACAGTTAAATTATTTTGAAAAACGTTGAGCCTTTGGAGGTTTGTTTTTAAAATCTGTTACATGAGACCAGAGGAGCCATGAGTTTAGGACTAATTTTGCCGAGTCAAAACCCTTTTGAGTACTGTACTTAATACCTTGTGAATCATGAGGTGTTTTGGTGGGTTTTTTGGTTTTTTTTTTGTTTTTACGTTTTGGCTTGTAGCAAAAATAATAATTTATGATTCTGGTTTTGTTTCAGATTAAGTGGCAATGCAGTTGATCCTTGAACAACCTTGGGGCTAAGGGGGCCAACCTTCTATAAAGCCAAAAATCTGTGTATAACTTTACAGTCAGCCCTTCATACCCATCCATGGTTCTGTGAATCCAATCAACTGTAGAGCCTATGGTACTATAGCACGTATTTATTGAAAAAAGTCTGATACAAGTGGACCCATGCAATTCAAACCTGTATTGTTCAAGAGTCAACTGTACAATTCTTATCGGTTGTTTCACTGGCCTGGGATGGTTTCCTCACCATTACCTGCTGATCATTTCTCAGCTAAGGGCTCTAAGGTGACCTTTTTGCAGATCTCTGGAGCTCTCTCTGTATAGCCTTCTTTTCTATGGTATTCTGCAAAGCAAACTCTAGTGACCTTGACACTCAGTTCTGACTTTCTCAACTAAACAAGACCACTAGGATCTACCTAGGTTTCCCCTACCTCTGTTGCAGCCTGGAACTTGCTTCAGGCAATAAAATGGGACAGTTGCAGGACTTATTTCATTAGTTTCTGCTCTCTCAGGGATTATTCTCTGCACTACATGATATTCAATGTCTAAAAAAACATTGTTTCATATTTTGGTTTTCAGTTGCTTCAGGTTAGAGTATAAATAAAGTCCCTTTTACTTCGCCTTGGTCTGAAGAGAAAGAATATTAATAGTGACTTGACAATACCTCCTGTGATCCCGCCATAATATGAAGCAGTCATTTGTTGAAATTACGTGGTTCTTTAGATTCTAAATAATTACATTTTTACCACAAGAACTTTTAAAATTTCTTTTCTTCATGTTGGTTACATGTCCCTGACATCTTCTAAGTTTAGTTCACTATGGATATTGTCTCTGTTGGGTTCCTGTTACTTTTTAATTCAATGCACTACAGCCACTCTCTTTAAACCTGCATAATCCATAGGTAAAATATTACAAAGAGTTTAGGTAGTTTGTTATTCTGTCCTTCTAAAACTACTGCTTTTCTCTTGCTTCTCTATCACACGATTATTCCTTGTTACATTATGTTAACATTTTAATTACTTTTTTATGATATTTTAAGCCAAGGGTAGGCAAACTACCACTCAGAGACCAAATCTGGCCTTCAAACTTTTTTGTAAATAAAGTATTTTTGGAACGCAGCCATATTCTTATGTTTACATATTGTTCATGGCTGCTTTCATATTTCAATGGGAACACTGAGTTGCTATGACAGAGAAATTTTCACTTTATAGAAAATGTTTGCCAACCCTGTTTGAATATGTAAGTAGTGTGTGTGTGTGTGCGTGCGCACACGTTTGTATTTATTTTTCACATATCAGAGCCAAAATTGTTTTGAGAGTTAGTATCAATGTATCTGAATCCAAATTTCAGCTCTAAAACTTATCAGCTATTTGATTTTGGCCAAATTATTTTACCTGTTTCAAACAACCTAAATTCAAATGGGAATATTTATACCTTTAATACTTATAATTAAGAATAAATGATAAAATGTGTAGAAAGGGCTTCATTCATAGTACACATTCAATAAAGACTCTTATTACCTCCATTACTAGAACGAAACTCATGAAAAACAAAACAGAAAATATATACATTTCATCATCATTAGAAGATTGGAAGTTTGTCTTCTTTCCTTTATGTCTAAGTGTATGATGTTAACCTCTAAATTCTTAAATTCTTGTAAGAAGCAAGTGTCTCATAGAAAATATTAAATATGGACCTAATGTTTAGATTGAGACTTTTGAGCAAATTAGATCACTTATAGCTGTGGGATATTATGAAGAGTCTCCCTATAAGCCCAGATATGATTTATAGCAGGAATCATTTTTCAAAAATCCTTTGTTTAAATGTAGAGTAGTCTTCCCTTTCCCTCTTTTTTTATTTATCATTCAGTGTACATTGTGTTAGATACCCAGAGATATAACAAGTGAAAATGTCAGTTGTGAGCTGAGCTATATCATATCCATGCCCACACCATTTTCTGTACCATCACCCACCTTCACCTTTTAAGTGCTGAAAATCCATTCTCACGTTTGAGTTATTTAAGCAGGACATTTCCCTTAATGGCACCTTCTCTCTGTGTGAGAAAAGATGGGTAAAACTGCCCTAGT
Organism: Pseudorca crassidens; assembly: GCF_039906515.1. Classification (NCBI taxonomy): domain Eukaryota; kingdom Metazoa; phylum Chordata; class Mammalia; order Artiodactyla; family Delphinidae; genus Pseudorca; species Pseudorca crassidens. Next base: position 33,387,634 of record NC_090304.1, on the reverse strand, counting down.
CATGAGTATCCTCTAGCTCCCTTGGGACTGAAAAGACTTTGAAAGTATTTCTCTCTACAGCTCTGAAGAAAGGTTTGGTGCAGGCCACACAGGCAACTGTTTCTCCTCCTGGCACATTTGTTCTGCAGGGCACAGAAGACTGGAAGTTTGATGTTTGCTTTCCTTTGTAAGTGTGATGCTCAGGTGCTGATGGCTGAGCTTTTGGCTTCTGTATCCAGTCTAAAGTGCCAACAGGGAGACCATGAAAAGCTAAATTGAGAACTGTAACTTCAGAAAACTGAAATCATTTGGTGGGGAAAGCTTTATTTTCTCCTACGCTGCTTTACTTTCCAATGTTCTAAAACTGTGTGCATGACATGATGTCAGGCATACTCTGCAAAATATATTTGTAGAAATAAAGACAATATTTTAAAATATACATTTATATTGCTTATGTATTTGGATCCAGACTAAGAGAAAACAAGAGAATGAATAGGCTGATTTGTTTAGTCATGGGATGGCGACTTTTTTTCTTATTTTGAAATGCCTTACTATGTTTCATAATTAAAAAATAATACTTTACAAAGTGTACTTTTTTTTTTTTTTTTTGCGGTACGCGGGCCTCTCACTGCCGTCCCCCATTGCGGAGCAATGGCCCCGGACGCGCAGGCTCAGCGACCATGGCCCACGGGCGCAGCCGCTCCGCGGCATGTGGGATCCTCCCGGACCAGGGTACGAACCCGTGTCCCCCGCATCGGCAGGCGGACTCCCAACCACTGCGCCACCAGGGAAACCCTACAAAGTGTACTTTTAAGATGAAATGATAAAATGTGAAATTGTTTTCTAAAGAAACATTGTACTCTATATTGTGCATATAACTTTAAAATACCAATTTAATTTTTATTAATAGGATTTAGTTTTAAAGTTTTCTTTTTAAAGTTTTCTCCTCAGTTTCAATTCAGCCTGTTTGTAAATCCTCGGAAAGTAAAATTTGATACCTATTTTTTTCACTAAAAGACAAAAAAAAAAATCTTGACTTTGTTTCTTTAAAATATTTTACCGATTAACTGCTCACTTATTATTGATTTAATGAACGTCTGGGAGGATATCTGGGGTTCTGTACCAAAACCCATAAGCCTCAGCCATGGCTGTTCATTGCTTTCAATCAGGGATTATTAGATTCAGAACCCAAAGGGATGTTAATAGACTAGTAATTCCCTTGTCTTGCATCTTGTCAGGAAATCAGCAATAATAGCCAAGGTAGAAGATGTGGCTCTGCATGTAGCATATACTGAAAACACCTTAGGCACGTGAACTGTGGATTTAGTTACACTTCAATGCAATTTAGTTGCAAAAAAAACCCCAAAACCAATATAATCCAACTGGGAATTAATAGATAAAGCAGTGTCTCAGAAAAGAAACTGGGACTCCCTTGGCCGCCAAAGGTCCGTCTTTAGTATCCCATTCAGCTCTGGCTGATGAGTTTTAAGAATAAAACCAAAGCTGAACCCATTCAGGACAGTGAGGGCGTTTTGAAAGTATCATTTTGAAAAATAAATGTGGGAACTAGGCATGTCTACCCTGAAAAAAATTAAATGACGGGAGGAATAAGTTGTTGCCTTAGTCTCAAATATTTGAAGGATTACATGTAGCATAAAGTTGAAAACTGTTCTTTCTGGCTTCAAGATGGTATAATCAAGCTCATATGGCAGAAGTTTAGGTAAATGAATTTGTACTCTAAGAATTAGAATTCCTCTGCTAGCCAGGGGTAAAAACTATAGGCTTTGATAAGTAGTAAGTTCCCCATCTCTATTAGATCATCTCTTGTCAGGGATATATGCTCAGAAGAACTGAGAGATTGTCAGCTACTTTAGGTTCTTTGAGATCCTTTCAAACTCATGGAATATGTAATCTTGAAATCTGTTCATCAAAAAAAAGCAAAAACTTAATTTATTTCTGCATAAAGTCACAGGCCCTGATTCTTCAGGTTTTATGCTTATTTCACCTTCAGTAGTAGAAAGGCACTAAATAAGGACATAATCACAGAAAGAATGTCAATCTGATTGGATCTTGACTTTTAAAAATGTAATTTCTTGACTTTTCAAAAAACTCTGTTTTTGTGATACAGTAAAGGGTGAAAAGGAAAACTGAAGGGGAGCTGGAGGCTTTAAAGGAGAATACAGGCTTGGATAGAGCAGCACCTCTATTCACCCCATGATGCTGTTGAGCCTAAGGTTGCGGCAGATATTGGTAAAGAACTTTGATTCTGATGTCATAATGATATGAATTCACATTCTAACTTTGCCTGTTTCTCTAACTTTGCCTGTGTCCTTAAGGAATTTGTCTCAGCAGTCTTAGCCTCAGATTTTATTCGTCTGCAAAACTGAAGAAGAAAATGTATTTCTGTATTGTTATTTTAAAAAAATGAGACATAACTTATAAAGGGCTTGGCACTTTTAGTCCTCAATTATTATTGCTATAGTACTCTTACACATGAACTTTACTTGCCTTTATACCAATAAATTCTCAACTTTGATGATACAAATACAGTATTTACATTGGGGAGTGTGTGTATGTGTGTAGACCAGATCAATAATTATGAATTTTAGTGCATGTAGAGAGTGGAAATATACATTTTTGGGGTTTTTTTTTTGCTATTGGTAAGGGAACTTGAACTTCTGCTAATCAGCAAGGATTTATCGTTATCTAAAAGAATTATCCTATCTAAGTAGAAAATAAAACGATATTTTTCATGTTCCCAAAATATGTTGAATGCTTATTTTCAATTATTTTGAGCCAAAGCATTCAGATTAAAGAAATGCATTCATATATATGGCTAACCTCATCTTCCTGAGAAAGAAATGCTGGTTAAAAGTAGATATGATTACTTTTCTTTGAGTTTGTTCTCCCGTTCAATCCATCTACAAGTTCCTGTTTCAGTTGTTTACTCAGTGGAGAATGGTGCTCTTTCAACTGACAAAATACATTCTAAATTACAGTTTCAGCAGCATCAGCAAAACTGACAATATGAATCAGATGATTGTAAAAACAAAATCTTATATAAATTTCCAACCTCCCTCCAAAAAGGGTTAAACGTTTGATGAAATAATGTTCTGTTATATGTAAGTCCTAACGAAAAACCATAAAATCTGTCTTTTTAAAAAAGTATTTTCCTGTGCCTAATTAAGCAGCGTTGTTTAATTTAATAAATTATGAATGACCATATTACAGGGGATTCTAAAATGACTAAGACCTGCCCTCAAGAAGCTAGTCTAGTGAGAAGGGAAGATAATTTACAAATATATACAGTTCAAGATATTATATTGGAAGGGGAAAAAACTAAGCAAAGTTATACAGATTCAGAGAAAGGAGGCAATGCATTTACTCAGTTAATTTAATGGCAGACTTCATAAGGGAGGCAGCATAGGATGGACACATGAAAGAGAGTGTGAAATTTAGAGAGGGATGAAGGAATGCACTCTAGGAAGAATTGAGTCTGAAAAAAGGCTTTAATGGAGAACTGTGTTTAGGTTATATCAACCATTCTCCTGTGGCTAGAAAGACTTTGGGAAGCCTGGAAAATTAGCGGCCCATACCAAACCCCTCTCCTGATTTAAGTAACATTCATCTCTATCATTAACCTTGTTTACCAGGCCCGTTGAGGTTTTATTTTAGCTCACTACCCACCCTCTTCTCTTAGAGCATCCCTCCTGTGCTTACTCTACACAAACATAACCACTCCTCCCTCTCTCCCTCTGTCTTATTTATTCTCTCATTTTCTCAAATGAGAAAATGGGTTTGCAACTGATCTCATAAGTTCAAAAAACTTGGCTTGAGCTTCTCCCAAAACTAAGATTCCTTGCATAGATCTCGGTGGTACAAGGCAAAGACACAGGGGCTCTTGCACCTGAGATATCTCTTGGCCTTCAGATAGAAAAAAACCTGCATTCTATTTCTCTTGCTGCACTGTATTACTTGCCTTTAAAAATTTTATACAAGAATGCCCTGAGTTGGTATATCTATGAAGAAGCCAGGCTTCATTTCAAAGACTTCAACAAGGTTTTGAAAGTATGATAATCAGTTTATGATAATACTAAATTGGACACAGTTAGTATTTTTCTGAAAGGTAGGGAAAAAAGTCAAGACAGGATTGAAACATGAGAAAAGTAGTCCCATATATGGAGAATGAATTTTGGTGGGAACATAGTCATGATATTATGCTTACAGGCAAAAGTGTGTGTGTGTGTGTGTGTGTGTGTGTGTATTTGGAATAACTGTCTAGGAATAAAAACAGTAGAAAAACAAACACATAAACACACAAAAAGTCTGAAGGTATAGTTGACCACAATTTAAATCAAAATATATAAAATTGTAAAGCTTTATGACATTTCACAATAATCATAATCTCTGTGAGAAAACCATTTCTGGATAAGAAGCAGAAAAATTATTTGCTCTAGTTGTATTTATAAGCTGTTAGTGCTAGAGTATAAAATTCTGAAAGACTGCTATAACTAGAGAAAATAGGGTAAGAATTGATTGTCACAATGGAAAGATGGAATGGTCCATGTAAAACTAGATGTCAGATAGGAACTCTCTCTCTACAAGTGAATAAGAAACTAGCATAACATTTTTATATACTAACAGGGGATTTGAAGGCACTAAAATTGACCATAATCTTTGTCTGCTTAGGAAAGAGAACAAGTTTCAGGACAGACACCATAGGTGTAAGGAAGGTCTAAAGTGTATGAGCATTCTTTTCATGACGAGTTACCAGCAAGTGATTAAAGCCTCTTGGTTCAAGCAGTTCTGAGATTCTAAGGATGAAATCCTGATATCAGTGGGCTTTTCTCCTCCTGAAAAATACATGAGGAAAGTTCAAAATTTCTCCTTCAAGCAGAATACAGAAAAATCTGGTAGAGAGGGGTTGATGTTCAGTGAGAGAAACGGATGCCTTCAAACTAAGGGATGGAATTAAAGTCAAGCTTCCACTGAGTGTGAGTCACCATGTAGGTGCTGGGGATACCAAAGGAATGAGGCACAATTCATGCCTTCAAGATAGTCGAAGAAAGGTTCAGTTCCCACATCACTATTTTTAGGTAAGCAGATACTACAGTTATCTTAATATCTTTTGAAAATTTTTCCATATTTTACAAATCTATCAACTCACATTTGACTCAGTACTAGCTTTCATTTTTTCTGTAAGCCAATACCTTTATTTTACATTATAAAGATTATAGTGACACATTTTAGATTTTGTGCACTGGGTGTCTAGATAAGAAGAATAAGTATCAAATTGGGAAAATTTGAGAATTTGGTGGGGAGAATCCACATCTGAATAAGTCTGTGTCTAATCAATGTCACCAACTGCTGTTTGGAAGTGACTGACAATGTGAAAATTAAAAGTGCAAAAATCAAACATGACAACAGTTCAACCAAATAAACCAAGAAAATACTTTTGTTTTTCTGATGGATAACAGAGAATTAACTTTTTGAGTGAAATCTAGAGAAAGAATTGGCATAGCTGAAAAAGGAGAAAAAATGGTGGCAAATGCAGTTAATTAAGTAGTTGATTAGTTATTTGCACAGAGGTATGGTTTGGTTTGAAATGTTAAATACAAGAATTGTAATAAACATTCTATTTTGAACTTCCACGATTTCTTTGAAATGTAAGTGAAAAATATAGCTGTTTAAACATAATTATATAATTGCTCACTAGAAAATAATGATTCAAGTTGAGAAAAGACCACAGAAAGTACAAGGATGAAGCTCTTCACAGAGCATGTGAGAGTCATACTTCAGACTCATTTTTTTCAGTTTGATTTGTTTTCTGAGGAGTCTTCAAATCATTAATACATTTCCTATAGTAATTCTTCTTAATGCTTTGTTTATCTTAATGGACACTACTTGTGCCTTTCTAGAGCCTTGTAAGAAGCCAAATATTCATTTAAAAGTCATGGTAGGGGCTTCCCTGGAAGCGCAGTGGTTGAGAGTCTGCCTAACGATGCAGGGGTCACGGGTTCGTGCCCCGGTCCAGGAAGATCCCACATGCCGCGGAGCGGCTGGGCCCGTGAGCCATGGCCGCTGAGCCTGCGCGTCCGGAGCCTGTGCTCCACAACGGGAGAGGCCACAATAGTGAGAGGCCCGCGTACCGCAAAAAAAAAAAAAAAAAAAAAGTCATGGTAAACATAATCTTTTTCCTTCCCTCCTTCCTCCCTCCCTCCATACCGTCCATTCTCTTTCTTTCTTTCTTCCTTCCCTCCTTCCTTCCTTCCTCTTTCTTTCTTTCTTTCTTTCTTTCTTTCTTTTTCTTTCTTTCTTTCTTTCTTTCTTTCTTTCTTCCTTCCTTCCTTCCTTCCTTCCTTCCTTCCTTCACTTTCATGATAGCTACAGCTTATCCAGTTTTAATAAACTTTTTTTTTCATTATTTTGAGATAAACAGGAAGGCTCACTAGGGATTTCTCAAAGGCCAAATTACAGAGCAAGTTTTGGAAAAACAAACTTTAAAAGCAATGCATCATATATGCCTGCCAATGCATCCAGCAAAATTACTTTATAATTCTTATATATTCATGGTTATTTGTATTGTTAGATTTAAGAATAAAAAGACATGTGAAGACACATAATTATACTTATCTTAAAATCGAGTCATTAAATATTTAGTTGCCTGATTCGTTTCTCAGGTGTAACATATCAAGTGGAAAAATTACAAAAAAAAGAAACAAAATCACTGCCTTTCAAACAGCACATAACAATAATTATTGTGATTTATAGACTGCAAATTCTGTGACAGGCATTGTGATAAGCCCTCTACCTCTCTGTTCTTACTTGATTCTCTCACTTAGTAAAATAATTATTGGTTTACTCATTTCATGAATGAAACTTTTCTAATTTTAAACTGAAATTCAGATTGGATTTAATATCAAGCTAATGTATTAATTCACCACTGCATTCAGCTAAAAGGAATAAATGAAGTAGCTTAAAATAAGGATTTCATTTGTTATCATAGAAAAAGAAGTCTGGAAGTAGGCATTTGGGGACTAATACCGTGGCTCCCTGCTGAAATCAGGATTTGGGGCTTTGATTTTTCTATAAACCCATCCATGACTACTGTGCCCATTGTTTCATAGCCAAAAAAGTATTGCTTACATTCTAGAATTTAGTCTTCCTTCCAGACAGAAAAAGGAAAGGGCAGAATTTGGCAGTTTCTTGCCAACTGAGTCCATGTCCCCATTTTAAGATCGTTTCTCCAGCTCTTTCTAAAAACTTCTACTTAAGTATCAGCAGCCAGGAATGTATCACATAGTCAGATGTAATTGCGAAGAAGGCTGGGAAATACAACTTTTTTTTTTTTTCTTCAGTATGCGGGCCTCTCACTGTTGTGGCCTCTCCCGTTGCGGAGCACAGGCTCCGGATGCGCAGGCTCAGCGGCCATGGCTCACGGGCCCAGCCGCTCCGCGGCATGTGGGATCTTCCCGGACCGGGGCACGAACCCATGTCCCCTGCATCGGCAGGCGGACTCTCAACCACTGCGCCACCAGGGAAGCCCAAAATACAACTTTTTATCTGAGCATTTTGCTACTACAGAAAATATCAGGATTCTAGTAAATTTTTCTTAAAAATAAAGGGAAACGATATATTTTGTAGCAACCAGGAATCTATATTTATAAAAGAGCAGAACTAGGATTTGAAGCCAGGTTTTCTAATGTCAAACTCTGGCCAGATAATCACCACGTTACAGAACTTCCCTTACTTGCTCTGATCTCGGACACATGATAAAACTGGAATGAAATGGAATGGAATGGAATAGAATTCACTATTTTGTGAATCTAATAACTGTCACAAATATCTGTATATCTACAAGTAGGGAGTGGAACAATTGGGGAAAGTTGCATAAATATAGTGGATCATAATGGACATATGAAGAACTTCTTTCTTTTCCATTTTATTCTCCTAGAAGTCATATAAAATATTTTTTCTTTGCCAGACTGACCTTAGTTGACTGAACTAGTTTTACTGTCAAAGAAGACATGTCAAGAATGAGAGAAATATTCTCTTGTAGGTGAAAGATACAATTTATTTTAGGTCCTTGCATGAAGTCTAAGGCAACTATAGCCATGTTAATTTATTAATATTTCCATTCCCAATTTTTATCAGGCATAGAAGCATATTTCTGCAAAACTATAGGAGCAAGGTTACCATAAATGCTCAAATTGCTCTGGTTTTAGCGTTTGATTCCTTTGCCCTACAAATCCATATTCCTGACCTTGATCAAACCCTAAATCATGGTGGTATTGAAATCATTACAGGATCATTAGGGGCTATTTGTTTTTTCTTGGCCCTTGCTAGTAAAACAAGCCACTTACATGATGTATTGAAAAAGTACACTAAGTAGCAAAAAAGTCATGTGGAATTAAGTTAGCTAAATGTATCCTAACTGCAGATAAATACATTTAAAAGAAAATAATTTATTTTTTTAAGAAAATCAGTTGTATGTTAGGAATATTGCAGTTTAGAAAACCAACTTCGAGTGTTTACTTTAAAAAATATGAAGAATGTGGTCAATAATGAATGTGGTCAATTCCAAAACTAATTTATTTTATTCTGAAAAAAAGAAAAAAACCTGAGAAATCTCTCAAGCACATGTTAAAAAATTAGAAAGCTATCAGTGGTATTCATTTAAGCCACTGATGCTGGTTTTTTAAAATTTATTTATTTATTTTTATTTTTGGCTGTATTGGGTCTTTGTTGCTTTGCCCAGGCTCTCTAGTTGCGGCAAGCGGGGGCTACTCTTCATTGCGGTGGACGGGTTTCTTATTGCAGTGGCTTCTCTTGTTGTAGAGCATGGGCTCTAGGGGCGCGGGCTTCAGTAGTTGTGGCATGCGGGCTCAGTAGTTGTGGCTTGTGGGGCCTAGAGCGCAGGCTCAGTAGTTGTGGCACACAGGCTAGTTGCTCCGCGGCATGTGGGATCTTTCCGGACCAGGGATCGAACCCAAGTCTCCTGCACTGGCAGGCGGATTCTTAACCACTGTGCCACCAGGGAAGCCCGAGCCACTGATATTGTTTAAGCACCATTTTTCTGTCAGGTAACAGACATATCCTAACAGAGACAGATTCTAAGTTATAAGTTCATATCTACTCTACTCATATACTAAATTCTCAGAAATTTTCTATAAAATACATTACAAGGAAGGGTTTGAGGCAAGACACATATGCTGTTCCTCGTAGTTATGTTCGTAGCACTTAGCATAGTGGCTGGCGTAAAATAGAAATTCAATAAATATGAATAAATTAATAAATAAAAATATTAAAGGAAGTTGGTGACAGGATGTCTGAATGGACATATTAAATGATATTTAAAAGAAGCACAGGATAGCCTAGTTGTTTCCATTTTATGTCTGTTTTATGATTTCAGCTGCCATGTGAGTACAAGTTACATATGCACATATCTTGAAATTTTTTCTTTTTATTTAGCTCAATAAAACTAGTCAACTTATTGAAATGAAACTAACTTTAGGTTTTATTACATTCTTGTTCAGTTTAAGGACAACAGTCTTTGTGTCTTCTCTCTTTGCTTCAAACCTTCTAGATAAGACAGAAGTAAGACAGCTGTGCATCTGTTGCCTACAATATTGGGAAGATTTATTTTCCTTACCCATTAACTGTCATATCAGATAAACAGGCTGAGAGCTTATCCATGATAAATGTACTCTGTTTAATTCAATGAGACAGTCTCTTAATTTGAGCACCTAGCATAGTGTCAGCAAAAAGCTCCTCTGCTGATTTAATTAGCAAGAGCTCAATGTCAATTAATTTGCATTTAAACATTGGAGTCTCACAGATGAAAAATATATATAATCCACTTGCAAAATGAAAAAAAGTCCAGTAATAAAACAGTTTGCATGGTTTTTAAGAGTGTGTAAATGTGTTAAACAGTTAATGAATTATTCAACACTGTACATTCTTGGAAGATATACATATTTTAATAAGCCTCTCAAATGTGACTTTCATACCATCTTACATGATTTTATCCCAAGTTGTTTTTATTGAATAGTGTTCATTAGAAAGAAGTATTCATCAGTTTACCATATTCTGCAAATGAAGAAACTTAACATGTTTATTTGTCAGGAATTCTTAGTGTAGTTTTTGTTCTAGAAGTCCTTCTATTGATAAAGATCTTTTAAACTAATTCATTTTACTGCCCTATATAAGGTAAGCAAAATATAAGTGGAAATCTCCTCATTTTGGTTGTGCTTTTATCCAGAAGCTACTTGTCAAACAATTATATAGAGCCCAATTTTAAATATGTGTCAACACTCTAAGCTATTTTAGTATGCCTCACTTTTGAGCTCCTGGCTTTGACAAAGCTCAGTAAGAAAGAATGCTGGGTGTACAAAACTTTACTTTATCAATTGTTTTTTCAGAATGACAGAAAGCATCTCTTATTCTTTATACTGGCAAAGTGATACTGGGATGTATTTGGATGGTTCTAGCCATTCAATGCCAGGAAGAAAGGTTTCTGTTCTGTTTTTGTTTTTAATTTTGCTTGAAAGAAATTAAAGAAGGACAACCTCAAAATAACTGTGTTTAAGTATGTAAAGAGCTGTCACATCTCAGAGGATAGAGATGTACTCTCACATCAAAGGATCTGGAAAGCAATGCACCAAGGGGTTTGCAGTGGATGTCTCCAGGTAGGAAGAATTTGGGGTGTCTCCTTGCTTTTTCTTTTTGTGTATCCGCATTTTCTGCAATATACATGTTTTGTCTTTTGGAATAATATAGGTTTTCAAAAAGGCATAATCAGAGACTTCTAGAGCTAAAGGGTTGCAGAAGAATAAGTGAGTGTCTAAGTGGTACTATTTCAGAGCACAAGATCTCAGTATATTTTACCCTCAAATCCTCCTTGGTGATTATATCTCTGTGTTGGTTGCCATTTCTAAGTCGACTATTAAAAGGTCAACTGGTAGTGTATATATGTCAATGCTATTCTCTCACTTCGTCCCCCCTCCCTGTGTCCTCAAGTCCATTCTCTATGTCTGCGTCTTTATTCCTGTCCTGCCCCTAGGTTCATCAGAACCTTTTTTTTTTTTTTTACATTCCATATATATGTGTTAGCATATACTCTACCAAATGTAAAATAGATAGCTAGTGGGAAGCAGCTGCGTAGCACAGGGAGATCAGCTCGGTGCTTTGTGACGACCTAGAGGGCTGGGCTAGGGAGAGTGGGAGGGAGACACAAGAGGGAGGGGATATACAGATACATGTATACATATAGCTGATTCACTTTGTTATACAGCAGAAACTAACACAACATTGTAAAGCAATTATACTCCAATAGAGATGTTAAAAAAATAAAAAAAATTTAAAAGGTCAACTGGAACCAGTTAATGTCATAGTCTATCCTGGTGTAGAACATGGACCTGTGGGGAATCAGTACTAAAAACTAGGAGCAGGAATTCAGAGACATCTTCAAGAAAGAAGATACATCTGGGAGGGTGAAGATGGTTTAAGACGGGAAATAAGCAAATGCCAAACTTTATCCACTTAGTTTGGCTGAATTCAAAAGATTTTCAAGGACAGTCAATCCAGTGTACTTAACACTAGCCCAATGCTGTAATACTCCAATTTATTTTATTTTAATTTTGGAATTCAGTTTCTTGCAGTAGTTTAAGGTCCCTATTAGGAACAGTAACTCACTTTGTATAATGAAAGAATTTATTGTATAAGGGCTACATGAAGCAATGTTATGAAGTTATGAGGTAGTGAGGATGTGAGAGCAGTTGAGAAGGCTGACCACATATGGCCATTTCTCTGATTTGATCAAGGGGGCCTAGGACAATAATGGCATGAAGAGCACTGAGTGTGCTTTCATAGAATCCTCTGTGGCCTACTCTAGGCCATCTTCCATTCTTGGTTACTGGCCTTATTCTACAATTGGCAGAATAACATGTAAGCAACCCTCCTTAAAAGATACTCACTGTGTCTAGATTATATGTTCCTACAGATACAAGATATTACTATGTCAATTCAAACTTAAACACATAATCAATCAAACAAGCTGAAATTTCTTAGCTAATTGTTAAGAAATGGTTTACTCTGTCCCCTTATTCTCTGCTCTGCATGGGCTCAGTTTCTTCTTATATAGTGGTTTGGACCCGTATTAGAGGGTTTATGTTGAGAGAGATAGTACATCATTTGATGAAGGTCCAGACACTGGAACCAGATTGCTTTGTTTGAATCTTTAGCCCTGTCTTTTACTCTAAGACTGGAAAGTAACTTAACCTCATCATGTTTCAGTTCCTCATCCCTCAGATGGAGAAAATAATAGTATTTACTCTATGTATATATGTGTATATATAAAATATATGTATATCTTTATAGAAAATTTAGGATAGGTTTCACATGGAAGATACTGTGTGTTAGTGCTGCAAGGATCTTTGTACAGGATCCCTATGACTCATTCTTAAATATTAGTAAACTCTATTCCTTTGCAGATATTCTGTTATGAGAACGTGAACACTAGTTTCATTCTTTATTTTTACTTTCTTTCATTTTTATTCATTTCAATTTGACCTACCTTCCACCTCTTCCCATACCCTCATCTCTCACCAGCCCCACCAGCGATCACTCTGGTCCCCTAGCTGAAATTCTGGTGCAACATCCATATGTCCTCCATACCTGAAATATATGTAAGCTGCTCTTTCTTTCTTTATTTATTTATTTTGTGGTATGCGGGCCTCTCACCGCCGTGGCCTCTCCCATTGCGGAGCACAGGCTCCGGACGCGCAGGCCCAGAAGCCACGGCTCACGGACCCAGCCGCTCCGTGGCACGCGGGATCCTCCCGTACCGGGGCACGAACCCGCGCCCCCCAAATCGGCAGGCAGACTCCCACCCACTGCGCCACCAGGGAAGCCCTGCTCTTTATATTTGATCCTCAAGTCTTGTGCCAAAATTGACATTCATTTATTATTGTTCACCTGCAAAGAAAACCACTTGTCTTTACCCATTCTGTAATGATACATCTGGTATGTTACTCTCTAGGTGGTTAAAGATGAATAAACATCTTAATTTCTCTTGATCAAGCAGAGAGCCCTCAGTAACCTAAGAGCTGTTGCAGCAGCAGCTTTTCCACAGTTGTTTAGGTCTCATAATTGAAGTTACTAAACTCAAACTACCTCCATATTAGGAAATAAATTGTGCTCCAATATTTTGAGCTCCTTGATAAATGGGCAGTGGTAATAGAAGAGTCCTTATTAGCACTTAGCCTACTGACAGACCATATTTGGTACTTAATAAATATTTAAGTACCAGAACTGTAGAATACAAAACACACTGATTTGAAAGGAAACTGGATGAAGTGGTTAATACTGCTCATTTTGACGCTCCTCTTTGTTTTATAGGCACAGTTATAGGTGTGGAAAACAAAAGTTATAATAGCTGGTCTTTTCCTTTGTGGAATTCACTGCTTAGATTCATTGAAGTTTCTAAAACTCACTCTCAACACAGAAACACAGCACTATCACAAAACATCCTGACAAGGGTATGAAGCTTGTTGCACTTTGTGAACATGGGAAGAAAATGTCACTATTTCATTATTTACCTCCCATGATACCAACCAAGGTCAAAGATCAGTCTTTTATGAATGCTCTACTGTATACTTTTCTCCATAAATTCTGAGTTCCTCCGATTACTTCTTATCAAATAAATGCTTCAATTATCATCAAAATCTTCAAGGAGCTATGAATGCAATAAAGCATTTCCTTTTGGACAAATTATTTTATTTTTGGATAAAAGGAATTCCAGATCTTGCAGGGTTTTGAAAAAATCATAAGGTTTATTGAAATTAGACCAGATTTTTCTGACGGATGTTTTCAAGGCAATTGAAGATATTCCTGGGAAAAGCATTTCTGAATCAAATAATTTCAGAAACACTACATGCCATGCCCCTACCTTGGAGCTTGAGAGTGAACTTAGACATAAAGCATCTGAGAAGAGTTTTAATAAAGAAACGTGTGTAAGATGAATTAGCCAAATGATTCTCAAACTTACCAGAGCACAGAACTCCCTTTATTCCTTTCCTCTTGTTTGTAGCTTGAGTACCACTGATATTTTGAGAATCATCTTGCTGAACTCATATTAATTATATGAAACTCAAATGCTGAAAAGATACATTTTACTTTTTCATAACACCCATAGAGGATTCTAGGGTGAACGTTTAGATTCTAAAATGATCTCTAGTATTTAGTACTAGGAATGCTTACTGGCTTGGCTCCTACATAAAATATAAAGAACAATTTTTTAAAATTATTTTCAATATTTAATTATGCCCCTGTGTGTGAAGAGTGTTGTCACTGTGTAGTCTGAATGGTAAAACATCACAAGGGGGGGGGGGGTGTAACCATGAGTAAAGAAGTGAAAAACAGGAAAAGAACATAAAAAGACTTTTTTCTTCAGATCATCTATTCACTTGACTTTCATACCTTGAAAGACAGTAGGAGCACCACAGTGAATACTGTCTTTGAAAAAACAAAAACTGTTTCAAACAATCTGTACATCCAGTGAAACTGTGTTTGACCGGGTCTGTCCAAATGCTATCACCTAGGATCCAAGACTGAGGCTTACTTGTGAGTCAATAGCCAGTGTCAGGTCCAGATTAATTTTTATTGTTGTGAGCTTCTTGAGTCATCATTTTAAGTCTCACTGCATCATTTAAACCAACAGAGACACCTTCTCTAACTTACTTTAAAAATTTATCTTATTTCTACAATTCATAATATGTTGTATTCATCACCCTCTTTTCTATTCAAATGGTAAATATCCTGTTCCTTTCAAATTGAGAAACAACAAATTCTGGCCTTCTGTGTGCCTAGTCTCTGCTGGAAAGGACTTTCTCAAGGGTCACTGAGAAAGCCTTTTTGGATAACATAGTCAATGATCAAATAAAAATACGAGGAGGAAAAGTTGCTACGGTGACTCCTGTTCTTTTGATTGTCACATGGACCTATCTCAGCCCGTTTTTCTCCAGCTCACAAAAGGAAGGTAAAACTTTGACACTGTATTCTAAAATAATATTGCTAAAGTTAAATATTAGATGGTGCTAAAGACTTAAGAATACATTTTAATGGCTGAAGACAAAAACTAGCCATTTGTGATAGTCATGGTAAAGAGAAGAAAAAAGAACTGGTAGCACAAAAGATTCAATATGCAAGTTCTTTTATTTATGAACAATTCTAAACTTTCCCTTTATTTTTTTCCACCAGCAATACTTCTGCTGCCAGTTAGACTATAAAAGAACAGAAAAAAGCTTTGTTCCAATGTAACAAGTAAAACAGACAAAATAAAAATCATACTTTTCTACGAAGGTACAGCAGAGTGGTGGAGTTAAGAAGCAAAATAAACTGAATTCCATAGAGAAACAAACCCTTCAGAGAGGAGGAAGGCAGCTGCCACCTCCATCTGGGGGTTATTGCTAAGTTTGGATTCAGACTCCGATGCCAGGACTGAGGACAGGGCAGGCCAGTGGAATGGACTATAGGTTGGAAGAACTCCAACTCAGCTAAGCAGTTATACCTCTCCACACTCGCCACTCTCGTGTTTAACTAAGAAACCTGGTAAAAAAGCCTGGTAAGTAAAGAGAAGTCACCTAGTCTTGGGCATTCTCCAAATGATTGGATTCAAGGACTTTGTGAGGTCAAAAACAGTAATGAAGCAAACCTATCTGAAACTTCAGCCAAGTCTTCCAGCTCAAATGCAGACAATCATATACAGCTAGCAGAACAGAGCAGAGATCAGAAGAGAGTCAAGAAATTGATTCATACTTGTATAACACATTGGTTTCAACAAAAGTGCCAATGCGATTCAAAAGGGAAAGAAAATCTTCTTGAAGAAATGTTGGAACAACTTGACATCTATATGGAAAAAAAATGAACTGACCTTTATCATACACCAAACACAAAATATGAAGTTGAGACAGAGCATACCCTTAATGGAAAAGTTAAAATTATATAACTTCTAAAAGAAAGATAGGTGATATAGCAGGCTGCCTCTAACTCGGCATCCCTTACCATTGTCACACTTGCTGTGGGATAGACTTTGCAAGCTTGTCCCCAAGACTTTAGCCTCACCTTTCTCCAGGGAGAACATGCAGGGGACCAGAATAATGGCCTTGGGGCTCTTGAAAGCCAGGAGAGAAGAAACATCCGTGTCATTCCATGATGTGGCTGTGGACTTCACCCAGGAAGAGTGGCAGCTGTTAAGTCATGCTTAGAGGACCCTGTACAGGGAAGTGATGCTGCAAAACTACAGCAACCTAGTCTCCTTGGGAATTTCATTTTCCAAACCAACACCTGTCATTCTGCTAGAGTATGGAGAAGAGCCCTGGAAAGAGGAGAGAGGACATCAGCCCAGCCCCTGTTCAGCAGATCCAAAGCCAGAAATTCCACCTTATTCCTCCTCCGTTCTGGTCTTCTGTGGTCAGCAATTACATCAACATGTGCTGCATGATCATCACCTTCCAATCTGTCCAGGCTTGTTTGCAGGAACCCTCCAAAAAGCAGATCTCTGCCCAGCAGATCAGAAGCAGCAGCTGCAGCTATTCTCTTATGAAAGCTTCTGGGGTGACAGAGTGGAAGGTGAAGACAGAGAAAGTGGCTCCAAATCTTTGTTTAGGAGGACAAGGGAGAGAGTTACTTCAAGAACTTTCTCCAGCCCATCTGAAGAACAGCTATTAAGCTCAAGAGAAAGCAAGACAGTGATGGAAATAAGGTTCAGCTCATCTGGGAAGCCAAAACCTTTAGAAACAGACAAAGCATTAAAGTGGGTAGAAATCTCGGGATTTGAGGTAGTCATTTGTGGAAATTGTGGGCTTGGCTTTAACCAGAAATCAACTCTCTTTAGTCGTCAGAGGACTCTCTTAGGAGGAAAGCCTTATTTCTGCAGTGAGTGTGGCCGAAGCTTTAGCTATAAATCAACTCTCATCACACACAAGAGATCACATATGGGGGAGAAGCCTTACCTCTGCAGAGAGTGTGGGCAAACCTTCAGCCAGACGTCAAACCTAGTCACACACAAGATGGCGCACTCTGGGGAAAAGCCCTTTGCATGTGAGGATTGTGGGCGAAGCTTTAGCCAGAAGTCAACCCTCATCAGACACCTTCGAACACACTCAGGGGAGAAGGCCTTTGTGTGCCAGGAGTGTTGGTGAGGCTTCAGGGCTAAGTCAAACCTTATCACACACCAGAGGACTCACTCGTGGGAGAAGCCTTACGTCTGCAGGGACTGTGGGAGGCTTTTTTGAGATAAATCCACTCTCGGCAAACACCAGAGATTTCATTCAGGGGAGAATCCTCATTTGTGCAATGAATGTGGCTAGAGCTTTAGTCAGAAGTCATATCTCGTTAAACACAAGAGGACACACTCAGGAGAGAAGCCTTTTGTGTGTCTGGAGTGTGGGCAAGGCATCAGTGATAAATCAAACCTTACCACACACCAGAGGACACACTCAGGAGAGAAGCGTTACATGTGCTAGGAATGTGGGTGAGAATTTAGGCCTAAGTCTACTCTCATTGCACATCAGAGGACACACTCAGGAGAGAAGCCTTTTGTGTGTGGGGAATGAGGGCAAGGCTTTCAACAGAAGTCACAACTCATCAGTCATCAGAGGACACGCTCTGGGAAGAAGGCTTATGTTTGCACTGAGTGTGGACAAGGTTTTAGCCAGAAAGCAAATCTAGTCAGACACGAGCTGACCCACTCCAGGGAGAAGTCCTTTGAGTGCATTGAGTGTGGGTGAGGCTTTGGCCAGAAAGCAGCCCTCCTAAGACATCAGAGGACGTGCTCACGGGAGAAGCCCTATGTATGCAGGGAGAGTGAGCGGGGCTTCACTGATAAGGTGACCCTCAGCTCATCAGAGGACACACTCGGGGGAGAAGGCTTATATTTGCAGTAAGTGTGGGGAAGGCTTTCGGCTAAAATCACTCCTCACTAGACACAGGAGGACTCACTCGTTGTAGAGAAGTTTTATGTCCAGGGAATGTAGACGAGGCTTTAGCAATAAATCACATCCCATCAAGCAAGAAAGGACAACTTTAGGGGAAATCTTATGTGAACAACGAGTGGTCTTCAGAGATACGAACTTTCACCAGAAGATAGGAGAAGACCTAAATGTATAAAGCAGTGGTTCTCGGCTAGAAGTAATTTTATCCCTTAGGTAACATGGATGATGTTCAAAGATACTTTTCAGTAATCACAACTGGGAGACTGCTACGGGCATCTAGTGGGTAGAGGCCGAGGATGCTGCTAAGCCTTTTACAGTTCAGAGGACGGCTCCCCACAACAAAGAACTATCCAACCCTAAAACACTTGGCCCCTCTAAGGCTAGCTCTGGCTCCAGGGCCACCCATTGGCTTGGCGGACGGTTTCTTAGACTATGCTTCAGCTGAGAGCCTTCCTCCCCAGCCTCCTTCCTTCCCCTTCTCCCCCATGTCTAGATCTGAGGCCTCTCCTTGCCTTCTCTGCCTCCCTTTCCATTTTTTTCCTCAAATATGATTTTCCTGAAAGTCTCTTGAACATCTAATCCTACCTGCTTTCTCAGAAAACTCCAACTGAAACAATTACAAAGAAAAAATGGTAATTTTATAATGAAGCAACTTGGCCTAGATCACCTTAACAAAGTTAGCCACAGTCCTCCTACTAGGATTCATTGGAAAGGACACCATGTCATTTTTTTTTAAATATTCCTGCCAAAGAATGTGTAACCTAAATATTGCCATAAGAACTAGACAAACAACACAACACTGTAAATCAACTATACTTCAATAAAAAGATGTTTGTTTTTTAAAAATTTCCACACAAAAATGAAATAGACAAACAGAAATTTTAAAATATTCTATGAAACTACTGCCCTGCAAAAATATCAAGGCCAGGAAAGACAAAGAAAGGTTGATAAACTGCTTTATATTTTAGGCAACTACATACACATGAAAACTTAACACAATGCTTGGTATATGATTGGATCGTGGACAGAAAAACATGTAGTTACAAAAGACTATGGACTAGAGAATAGTGTTTAATCAATATTGGGTCAGTGATAAATGCAGTGTAAGGTGGTCATGGAAGTCATGCCCTCAGTCTGGAAGTGTACAGGTGAGTTTTTAGAGGTAAAGCAGCCCAGTGACTTCAACGTATTCACAAATTGCTCAGAAAAAAAATGGTCTCAAAGTGTTCATAGAAAAAAAGTGTATATAAAATATAAATACATTTTCCAGGAGGAAGGGAGGAGAGAGAGCGAGCGATCAGAGAGAGAGAGAGAACAAATGGAACAAATATAAACCATTGGTTAAGTCCAATTAAAAGGTATACAGTAATGCCTTCTACTTTCCTTACAATTTTCCTCTAAACTTTTTATTATACCAAAATAAAAATATTAGCACAAAATAAAAAGGAAGGGAGGAAGGAAAGAAGGAAGGAAGAGTAAGGACGAAAGAAAGAAAGGAAGGAAGCTCTCGTGTTGTTAGGTTGGTTGGTAGTTGGAGTACTAATCACAGTTAAAATTGGACTTGAAACACAGCCCAGAATAACTCAACTCCTACAGAAATTAGAAAGATTAGCTCATATCCTGACTGTCAGATGAAAGAAAGGGCTTGCACTCTCTTGAAATATCCATACAATAGTCTCTAACCATTCTTTTCAAATACACAGTGTTCTGAATATAATTAAAAATTAACAGATATAGAATAAAGTAGGAAAATGTAACCTGATTCAAAAGAAAATAATAGAAATAGACCAAAAGATCACCCAGCTATTGGAAATGGCAGCAAGGGCTTTAAATCAATTACTATAACTAATTTAAAGAATTTGAGGGGAGGAAGGATATTTCAAAAGGAAAATCAGAACTCCAAGAAAAGAACCAAACATGAATACTAATATTAAAATATGCAACATCTGAATTTTTTTCTCCAAATCTGCCGATGCAGTAAAATTAACTGTCACTTTTTCTTCCATTTCTTTCTGAAATAACTTTCATGGAGATTCAAATGAGTGATTTAAATGAACCCAGAAATAACACTAGAAGGGAGTTGTTGCTTTGAAAGTTACTCATCACCTCATTCTTTAGAACTGGGAAAACCAGTCACTAAACCCTGATCTAGTCAACCATATTAGGAAGAGGCACTAAATTTAAAATTTGTTCTCATATTTTGGACTCTAAATAAAAATTACACTACTTAACTCTGCCACTTGCTTCTGAAGCAGATGTGCTTCTGTGATTCTTATTTAGAAATGTTTTTAGTTCCAAATTTTAAACAGGATATTTGCTTTGTCTTAAGGCACTTGCCTAAGTAGTTTTCTTTTTCATAAATAATTTTTCTTTTAAACTTACATCATCTTCTAGCTTGAGCAAGAATCTTCTGTCTCTCTTTTTCTGTCTCTCTTTTACTGTCTTTGTCTCTGTATCTGTCTGTCTCTTTCTCTCTCTCTAATGTATTTAGACCAACCCTCTCTCTTAATTTAGTAAATATAACATGTTAGTTCTTGCAACTTCAATTTCAAATAAGCAATAAACCACTATAAATTTTCATGGTTGACCCATTCTCATTAATCAGTATTCCCATATTAAATTAGTTATGAAAACATTAAACTGGCTAGATGTGATCCACTTATTATTGGGATTAAAATGAGTGAAATTTCTAGGGAATTATTAGCATTTATTATATAAATTGACCCTGCAATAGATATAATATGATCAAGATGTTTTGGGCAACTGTGATTTATGTTCCTTTTCTAGCTTTCTTTGACATCAGAGAATGATCTGAATCAGTCTCAGTTCACTGTGTCAGTGTAAAACAAATAACATTTATTGGTTTGGGGTTATTAAAATTTATGTTTCCCCTTTTGGCAGTGTGAGGTTGTTTGACTTAACTATATGACTTTATTTTTTGTATATCTCAAATAAAACTTTTTAGGCAAAGGATTTTACTTGGGATTTCATACACACACACACACACACACACACACACACACACACACCCCACAAAATCTAAAATTTAATATAAGATTCCTATTTAGAATACTTTCCTTGGAAAAGTTTGGCACTAAATGAGCAGCAAATACATAAGAACTTATAAGATTATGTAATAATTCAACACGTGCAATCTTGGGTCATTCTACGATCTCTGCTCAAGTTCAAACACACACTGCCTTAGGAGTCTAACGTTTGGAATTAAAATCAAAATGTGAGAGGAGTGAGCCATAGATGGTGCTAATCTGGAGCTGTGTATGTGAGAAGTGGGTAGTAAGTCTGTTTACAATATCTGCTTGTCAAACTTTTCTCTCTGGAGTCTCCTCCAGCAAGAGCAGAAGGAATCTGGATGGAGGAATTTCTTTCTAGACATCTGGTCCTTGGATAAACGTTTAAATGGATTCCTCATCCGTAAAATCTAGTTTAAGGGACAAGATCCTCTGTCAACTTCAAGATGCCAGCTATGATATACAATAGTAGGGAGGCCATAGGAAAATACTTAGCATAATTAAGGCAAGCTGCCTTTCTGGGCTGGGGGAGTATAAATTGATAGATTTGGATATTGATGGATTCAGTTACCTCCTACTTCTCTCACCTTCTTAAAACCAGATAACTTAATCATAATTGCTGTTTGTATGCGGTACCTTGGCAAATAAAGACAAATAAGCTGCCATAGCAGTAAAAAAATCTTCAAAATACAGTGGGAAGATTCATAGGAATCATCTTGGTTCAAATTTTGGCTCTGTTTTTTAATTTGCTCCACAAGGTTGGACTTCATTGGCTCTCTCTAAAAGTTTAATTTCCTTATCTTCAGTGTTATTAAGATTAAAATGATACTATATAAACTAGAATTATGGTAAGCAGCCGTTTAAAAAATACTCTTTTCCCTTTGCTGTCTCCTATTAGTAGGTCCCCCTCGTTTAAATAAACAAGAAACTTAATTGGTCCAGGGCAGCTGCAGCTTCAGGTCCTTTTAGGACCTTGATCAAGTCATGTAACTTCTCAGAGTTTCTGTCTTGCCACCTGCAAAACCAAGATAATCATAGTTGACATCTGCTCACCATGCTGTGAAGATGAATGTGGTAACATCCACAAAGCAGGCTGCACTCTGGGAGAAGCCAAGTGTCACTTGCAATAAAAATAACAAGTATAACATTAAAAAATATTTATTTCCCAGGTACTCTCTAAAGAGATTTGGGCGTCTGTTGCCCAGGACACACTGGCCTTTAACTAAAAACAAATACCTGCCAGTTTTCATTTAAGTCCATTTTAGCAAATTGTTACTGCTTTGTAATATACCTATTGAGTCCTTGTAGATTAACAAAAAGCCGCTGGGAAAAAGCACTGTACCTTGCCGGCAGGAAATGGAGAATCCCACCAGGGCAACTCTGTGCACAGTTACCATTCAGCCAGCGGCACTTCTCACTGTGATTTGATAAACCTTGCACTTAGCAAAGACTAAGCATTTTAATTGGGAGATTTTGCAGGAATTTTTGATTACACTCTGTCTGATAGCAGTATGTGCCAAATATACCTGGTGTCATGAATCTCTTAGTGTTACATTTAAACAGGTCTATCATTGTCTTGTCTCCTACTAATATCTAGGGGACCTTTTTACATTGAATTTGAGGTTTTGATTTATTACCATACCTCTAGGAAAAGTACTGTTGACATTAGAATGTTTTTTAATGAAATTATTTAAGAGATGAGCAAAACATTGTGTCCAAGTGCATGATATGTGCTTATTAAGGAAGCCAGCAGGTTTTATAATATGTCTTAAATTTTTAAAATGCCTCAGCTATCATTTTCTAGGTATGGCTTTCTACATATGACTTTTAAAATGATAACTGGAAGCGTTTCTCCTAGTCAGACTTGATTTGTGAACATCTTCTACTGAATGCTGAATGACTCGATGAAACTCATTTAAAGCACAGTCTCTATATTCAGGGGTAGAAAGCTGGAAGAAAACCTTTATCTGAATGTCATTCTCTGGATTGAAAGAGAAAGTGTAATATAAATAACCCTCTAAATGTGTTGGTGGTCAAGTTATTACCTAGTGTGTAAAGAGGAAAACTATTATTTCTACTAAAAGTCAGGGCCAAATAATAATAGGAGTAGGAAAAGAGATAGAAAATTAGAGAGAGAAAACAAGAAACAGTTTTTCAGTAGAATTCTTTGTGCTTTTAAGAACAGAGTCTATTGAAGATACGTATCAGTGATGCGTAAAATTCAAACAATGCCTGTTCTTCAGTTTTCTGCAGACTCAAATGGACTTTTAACATTTTCTCTGTAAGATTTGAATGTTACTTTAAAATTGAATGATTTACCAAAGACTCAGTTTTTCTTACATAAGAAAACAAATTAAGAGGATAAGAGAATAAAAGGGATCCTTACTTACAGGACTGAGCATGTTCAGAATGTTAAAGGCAAGCTCACACTCAGTAAATCTCAGAGGTGCAGTGGTGATGGTCTCCCAGTAGAACCCTCCCCTTCTGTCATGCCTCCTATCCATCCTCCACAGAACTGTTAGGCTACTAATTCTAAAGCATGTTGACTCCCAGCTGTTTTACAAATAAATGCATTCAAAGCCTTCCATGATCTCAACTGCAGCTGATCTTATGATTTTTCTGCTGTTCCATTGTACTTAGTCGACTTTCCCATCTAAATGACCTACTAACTGAATCATCTTCAAGCTTCCTGACTTACATCCTTTTTCTCACATTTCCCATGGCATCGACAAAGTTTTGATTTTTTCTGTTTCCAAGTTTAATGTGTGTTTTTTCTTTAATTATTATTCTACTTCTGCCCCATAAGCCATAGTTAATTTTTCTCTCTTCAGAACTGCCATAGCAATGTATCTGATCTTTCATGCAATGTTACATTATATCCTCTACTATACATTACACCATCTATGTAGATGCTTCCTACTCTCCACTAGGCCTGATATTTTGTTCCATATGTTATAAAAACTTCCTGAGGTCAGAAATCAATTTGTGGTTAGGCCAGCTCAGGTACATCTACCTCCGAGAGCACATTACATTTAATGAAAGCCATATAACTCACTGAATAAATACAAAGGGGAATATTTTAATCCTAATTTCATCAATTCTTCTTTCATTTGGTACAATTTTATATTTTATTTTGTTTGCATTTTTCTTCACTTAGTTCTGTTGAAAACGACAAACTTGCTTTACAGCCCAGAAAGAGGAGATAAAAGAAAGTACAGAAGGCTAGAAACGTAGGCTTCAGAGCCATCAGGATCCAGGTATTAGGTGATTAGGACCAAAAAGGCAATTTCACAGCAGGAACAACCTAGTTAATAAACTGCTGCTCAGAAGAAATGGAAACCAAACAGTTTTCTACTGATTTGTCCAGTTCTGAGAAAGGGGCATCTAATTGGTCTAACTGGTCTGTTAGGCTTCTCTTGGGGAAGATGTAACTACTATTTACAGTGTGTGTTTTAAACACTTCCAGTAGTGAAGACATAGTTGCAGTAAAATAAATGAGAGGGCTATTAGGAAGGAAAAATAGAGGCTGTCAAAGACAGGCACACATCCATTACTGAAGATTCATTACGTGGAGACATTAGGTGAAGTGTGGGAGATGACTGTCATTATTTTTTATAATCTGTAATTAATGAAGGCGTTCTTGAAGTGTTTTATTATACTTCATTGTGATGCATTAGACTAAGACTGTGTTTACTGCACAAAGGGAATATCTTGCGTAATTTTCCACATGATCGCCACAAAATACCCCCAGGTATGATATAACATCATTTACTTTTTCTATAATCAGATTGTGGGTCAGCATATATTCAGAGGTATCAAACTTTCTGACTCTATGTATAATATGCTGGATGGTGTGGCTTTGAAGATCTTTAAATACAGGCATATTTAAGAATGAAATAGTAACTGACTCAAAAAGAGGATGAGATATGATGTGCCTCTAACAGGAGCTATTTCTTCTGACAAAAAGCACATATCTAGTCAAAGCAGCAGACTACGTGAATTCTAGGACTGGCTGGGCTTCATGACAAGACATCCTACGTTGCATGAAGCAAAATAACATATTTTTCTTGCAGTATACACTTGGTTAGCACTCCCTACCACCTTTACTCCAGAAAACAGTTCAGACTGTAAGAAACAGTATTAACACATTTGTTGCCTGGCTAAAAAACTTTCACCAAGCACCTACTCCTTGTTTTGTAGGAACAGGAGTATCTGGCCAGATTCTGAGAATAAAATGAGCAAAACCAGAGTTGCTGCCTCCCAGCGGCAGTATTTGTAAGAGACAAGTAAATTGATGATTTCAGTGATAATAATAAGACCCATTATTTCCAGTGATTTATGAACCCAGAAGAGGGCTCCCAAGAAGTAAAGGAGAAGCAGAATGTGGCATCAATAACTTTTAGAGAAGATGATGCTTGAGTAACTTATTTAAGTACATTTTGGGATATTTCAGATGAAGAAGGTATGCATGTATGTGGGTAGGGTTGGGAGGAAGTGAGGACAGATAGACACTAGATGTTGAAGTACACGTCTCTCCTTCGTTGATGGAAGGAAAAATAAATTCTGCCACTTTGTCCCTGAAAATGAGCTAAATGAGTTAGAGTCAAAGTTGTCTTTTTAAAGGTAATTCACTGGGTAGGGGTTGGAAGGTTACTATGCTATCTTCAGAAAAAGAGATTTGCCACAGTAAGGAAGCAATCTGTTTTGTGTCGATCTAAAATGAAACTTGATGGGATATGGGAAGGCTACCGCTGTTGACAGCACAATGGAATATTTCTGCCTCTAAAGAAACAATAACAAAGATAGACTTGTTGGGCTTCCCTGGTGGCACAGTGGTTGAGAGTCCGCCTGCCGATGCAGGGGACACGGGTTCGTGCCCCGGTCCGGGAAGATCCCACATGCCGCGGAGCGGCTGGGCCCGTGAGTCATGGCCGCTGAGCCTGCGCGTCCGGAGCCTGTGCTCCACAACGGGAGAGGCCACAACAGTGAGAGGCCCACGTACCGCAAAAAAACCCCAAAAAAGTCAGGAACAAATAAGTTGGCATAGTAATGATAATGAAAACTTTGAGTCTGCACAAATGGCCAAATGATTGTTTTTTATTCAGCCAAGCTAGATTGTTGTCTTTGAAAAAATTTTAATAGTTTATCTAGATAGATAGCTTATAGCCAAAGCTTGTTTGTTTTTATACTGTTTGGGTTCTCAACTAAGGTTTATCGGCCTCATTTAAGACAAATGTTTTTCAACCAGCAGCAAAGAAATGAGGATGTTGAGACAGTCTCTCCTTTGTCTTTGAGACAGTCAAGTGGAAAGAAAGGCACACAGAGTCACCAAAGGCCTGTGCTACAGTTGAACCAGGAAGAAATACCAAGGTTATAATTAACATCTGATGTCAATATCATCACCCCAGATCTGAATTCATCAGTGAGTCCATGCCAGACCTTCAGTGCCAGATGGTCAGCTGACCTCTGTGATTGGTTATTTCCCTCTTAGATGATAGCACATTTCATCTTTAGGCCACTTTAATCATTAGGAAATCCTTCCATGTTTTGCTTGCAATTATCTGCTGAACCTACCATTTAATATTTTAATTGCTTAAGATATTGCTTAATTGTTTTTCTGATTGCTTACCCTTCCAATGCCCATATATGGCAAATATAGTTCATAATTTTTTCCTACCTAGGCTAAACAACTCCCAGTCCCTTCAAATGTTCTGCATGTGACATCATATGTGTTCTCTTCACCCGCCTCATTTAGAATATGCTACATTTCCTCTATATTTTTCTTAAAATGCAAGATCTTATGAGACCTCCCCTAGTCTGAAATATGTGTCAATGTCCCTTAGTATTTTAGAGACCCTATTAACTTTGGGAAGTAATAAAGATACGAATGTTTCTTTTACTTGTATTGTCTTCATGCAATTGTCATCACCAATAACCCAAATCTTTTCCCAATCACTTGCACACTCAGGTATACGTTTCTGCTTGTAGACGTGGGAGAGGAGATTCAAATATTAATGCACTGGACTTCTTTTTCTTGAGATTTTTAGGGTTCACATGTCATGAAATGTTTCCCTGATGTTTGAGTATTGGCATAAGATACCGGAAAACTCAGTCTGCAGAGAGATCCATGTATAAATCCTGTTCTATCACATCACAGCTCTGTGACCTTCAACTAATTATTAACGTCCCTAATTCTCAATGTTTATATCTACTAAATGAAGACCACTTTCAAAAAATTGTGTTAATATTAAATGAAAGGATGTTTGGAAAATATGAAGAATAGGTAGTGCTTTGTTCATAGGGAATGCTCTATGAATGTTACAATGCTGCAGGGAGGACATCTAATTCACATCTACTTTAAAAATAATGGCTTCTTTCCTAGACAGTAAGTGCTAGCAATAAGAACTTCAAAACTGAAATGTCTTGCCCAAGTTTATTCAGCTACCTAAAGTAAGAATAAAATGACAACCCTAATTCCCTGTATCACATCTTGCTTTCTTTAAATGATACAGATCCATGTATAGGTATAACAGAATCACTTTGCTCTACACCTGAAACTAACACAACATTGTAAATCAACTATAGTCCAATATAAAATAAAAATTAAATAAATAAAGTTACAACCATCTATATGCTCAAAAATAAAAATAAATGACACAAGTCACTATTACAGATTATACCCTTGTTTCTGCTGATATAAATAAATGCAAATCAAGGAAAGTAGGTATTGAATTGAGGAACAAGTATATATCATAACAAATATTCTGTTGGATTCATTTCAAAATACCTCTGTGCAATAAAAATCTAAGGTACTGCTATCTTAAAAATGCAAATAGTATTTTAAAGATTAATATGGGCACAACACTAAACTTGAACTGTGTTCATTTCTAGAAAATCCCAGAGGTAGAGACAGCACCTGAAAGGTTATAAACAGTTTCCCTGTGTCATAGCCAGATCTGTGAGTCCTTGATCATGAGAGTAATTCCGGGATGTGAGATACAGTTACATACAAACAAACCCACATAAACATGTGTCTCTACCCTAGCAGAAAAAAAGATTTAGACACTGTGGGGCTTTATTTATTTAAATATTCCAGGATTGTGGTGATTATATTTTTTAAATGAACTTTATTATTTTGTGGTTAAAGCTGGAGGAGGATAATTAGCCCTTAAATTCTCCCCATGCTCTAAAGTTGAAATCGATAAAAATATGGAGGGAGGATGTAAATGCTTTATCTCACCTTTCGTTTATGTAATGCTCCTGCTTACTCAGCCTCACTGCTTCTCTTTTCTCCAGCTGCCATTTGGCTTCCCAGAGCCAAATGACAGACTTCCAAACAGACACCTGGGAAATTCAGCCTGAGCCATTGTATTACTACAGAGAGTGAGCTTATCATGTGCCATGTCTTGACACTGTGACAAGCTACTAAAGGACCATTGATTAGCCCTTAGTGTTTGGAGAGCTTGAACTCCACTGTAAAATCTGTCCTGTTGCTCTAAGTACAGTAAGAGGTCATTGAGAATTTGATATACCAACAGCATCACTAAGGCACCTAACAGTACATTTCCAGGAACTATAGGACATCTTAAAAGGCTGTCGGCATGGCTTTCTGTTGAAGACTCTAAACTTGACTAAATGGAATTGAAATAAAATATAAAATGAGGAAGCAACTAAAAGGTAATAAATGGCAGATAATAACATATACTTTCTACAAATATCTTGATATTTAGTGCCTTTCCTTGAGAAAGACTTTAGATGTGAGAGCTATTCTTATTTAAGGCCTATCTTCCCTATAGACTCAGATCTCCTTGTAAAACAAGGATGTTCATTTTGTTAGCCACTGTCCCAACACCTAGCACAATGCTTGGCACAGAGTGGGCACACAATAGACATTTGTTTAATGAAAGAATGTTGCTAGGCATCCTGTCTTGGATGGAGACATTTGTTTAGTGTAGCCAATAAAGATTATTCAAAGGTCACAGAATTCAATGATTCTTCTTAGGATTTTTGAGTTGGTTACTATTACTTCCGGGCTGGACCAGTCTTCTTGTATTCAGAGCTTTCAAGTGTTCAGAATTTTAGAGTATTTTGAAGAGGTACACCAGAAGACTAACTTCTGATAGTGGCATTGGGACTTGGACTAATGAATAGTTTTTTATAATATTTTGTTACATTTCATGGTTTGTAATAATATTCCTTATTTGACCTACAAGTTCCCCAATGTCTATAAATCTTGACTTTGGAGGGCTATATATGTAATAAAAAACCTTAATTTGTTTTAATTTTCTAAATCTTGCTCAATTAGAACATTCATTTATAAGTTATTTAACTCTTTTTTCCTAGCTTCATTAGGATATGACTGAGAAGTAAAATAGTATATGATTAAGGTGTCCAACATAATGTTTTGATATTCGTATATTGTAAAATGGTTACCACAATCAAGTTAATTAACATAACCATTCCCTCACATGGTTGCCTTGTGTGTGGGTGTGGGTGTACATGTATGGTTAAGAACACTTAACTTCTACTCTGTTAGCAAATTTCACATATAAAATACATTATTATTAACTATAGTTAACTATGATACACATTAGGTCTCCTAAATTTGTTCACCTTATAACTGAAATTTTGTACCCTTTAACCAACATCCTTCCAACCCCGCAACCCCCGTCCCTGTTAACTACATTCTATTCTCTATTTCTATGAGTTTGACTTTTTAAGGTTCTGCGTATCAGTAAGATCATGCTTATTAAGTGCCATTTGTGTTCTGGGAAGTGGAGATGTGATAATAAGTAAGGCGCAGCCTCCACACCAAGGAACTCAAAATTTAGAAAATAAAACAACAACAATAACAAATAACACTTGAACGTTGCTCATAATGTACCAGGCACTGTTGGAAGAAATTTACATAGATATCTCATTAAGTGTTCATAAAATCCTATGATGTAGAAAATATTATGTTCAATTTACAGATACACGAATTGATACTATATAAATATCATATGCATAAAAAGGAAAGTAAATGTGCACAATATAACAGGATGTGCTCTGTAGTAGATATTTGTAAACTCAGGCAATACTTGTTTTATTTATGTGAAATGTCTATGCCATGAAATATGATTCAGAGTTTGCCAAGCAGAGAACTAGAGTGGAAAGATTATGTTTCTGGAAAAGAAAACAAACATTTACAAAAATATTGAGATTTGCTTCTGCATCAGCCTCAGTACCATCATCATCATTATCATAGCTAATATTTATTGAGAGATCACTGTATTTCATGTTAGTCATTAGACATTTAAGGATGAACCCTTTTATTCTTTACAATAGCTGAAGATGTCAATACCATATTTATCAATATTTTACAGGTAAAGAAATAAAGACACACAAAGAGGACCCTAAGTTACACAGCTAATAAGTGGCAAAACAGAACTTAAACAAGGATGTCTCTCCCTAGAGAGCCCACACTCTTAACCATTAAATATACTGACTTTCATGAGGGACATAACATATTTGGGAAATGGCAAATAACTACGGTTGTGATGTTAAGATAGTCATAGTAGATGAAGAATATAAAAGTCTTAGAGTGTACAGTCTTTGTGATGCCATTATATTTAGACTTGTGGAAATATTGAGTCTTTGATGAATCCATGAAACGACATTTGTTTTCAAAAGATCACTCCATGGAGAATTGATTCAGGTAGTGAAGATATTTGAGGAAAAGAAATATACTTGGAGAAAAGAATAGTCTAAGACAAGAAGGATGAGAGTTTGAACCAAGGAGAACAGTTATGGAAATAGAAAAAAGAAGAAGAAATTTAAGGCTTAGTAAATTAAAAATATAGTAGAGCAGATGTGATAATCAAGTTTCTGTCAAAGAGTAGCTAAACTAACACACCATTGTAAAGTAATTATACCCCAATAAAGATGTTAAAAAAAAAAAAAGAGTAGCTAAAAGGAAAAGGAGAAAGTTTCTGACTTGGACAAATTGCGGAGGGAGGGGCCATCAGTAAACACAGGGAATGCAAGGGAAGAAACAGGTTTTAGTGGAGGATAATAATTGCAACTTTGGAACATTAGCAAAATTACATTTCCTGAGCTCCATTTTTTTGGAAAATGACTTCAAATTTCTGACTTCAAATCCACCCTTGCTGTCACTGTGAAATCATTTTGTTATGCTATATTTTCTATTAAATATGACCTAACTTTGAAGTAACTCTATTGGTACTAGTCTTCCCACTCCAAAAAATAATTTAGTATGCAGTCCTCAAGTTGGCTTGGAAATGTTATTTTCTTGTGAACGAAATAGTTTTATTTTCCTTTAAAGGGAATCAATGGTTTGTAAAACATGTACAGCCAGGTGAGTATGGGTCTTACATATTTTGTGTTGGAAATAAACATGTAAATGAGATAAGCATTTCCCTCATCAACTAATCCAATTTTTCTTCAAAAGCATGTTGCAATGTTGAGTTTACTGTATATAAACAGTTTATCACAGACATCTTTTGGCTCTTAGAGCAAAGTCATTTTTTAATTTAAAGCTAATAATATAGCTTAAACATTCTTTTAAGATGAAAAATCCATCCTTAGGTTCTGTTGCTTTAATTTTCTTCATTGAGGTAGATTTTTCCTTTCCTGTCAGGTCCTCTTGTGTCTGGTTTGGTTTAATTTGCAGAAGTGCCATACCAAATGATTGGCTATAAAGGTGTCTCTTTTCCTTGTCTCTGTTGTGTTAATAGCAATCACACCAGCAGTCTATTTTATTTTCTTTATCTTTGTAAATCTAAAAGGGACTTTTACTTATCATATAAAGTATTTTGTATTTTCCTTCTTTACAATTTCTCCCTTCAAATGGTACAGAAGCACCAAGAAAGCAGTTGTTTTATTTATTGTACATATGTCTCTACTTGCAGAGCAGAGAAGAATTCCTAGCATATAATAAGCCTTAATAATTCTTCATTGAATAAATAAAAAATGAAGTATGGATGAATCTGTAAGTCCTCTTCCAAGTTTTTGTTTAGTTTCTGGCTATTACTTATTATATAAAAACTAATTTTGGACATAGAAAAAAGTTGCAAATACAGTAAAGTATCTTAGATACTTCACCCAGATTCTCCAAATGTTATAACTTACACAACCAGAGTACAAATATCAAAATCAGGAAACTTACCTTGATACAATTCTATTAAGTAATCTAATATTAAGTAATAGTAACATTAAGTAATCTACAGATGTACTCAAATTTAGGAGTGGTCCCATTAATGTCTTTTTTTTTCTGATATAGGATCTAATTTAAGATCTCAGATAATATTTAGTTTGTCATGTCTTTCTGGTCTTTTTCAGTCTGGGACAGTCCTCAGACTTTGTTTGCACTGATAACCTTGACATCTTTGAAGAGTACTGACTACTTACTTTGTACAGTGTCTACCTATCTGGGTTTGTCTGATGTTTTCTCATGTTCAAATTCAGATATGTTTTGCGCTAGATTGCCATGGGAGTGATGATAAACTCTTCTTAGCGCATAATATCAGAGGATTCATGATATTCAAATTTCTTATTTATTGATGCTAGTTTTGATCCCTTATTTAAGAGAGGTGGTGTAAATCAGGTTTCTCCCCTGTAAGGTTACAATTTTTCCCTTCGTAGTGAACAAATATGTTGGAGTAGATACTTTAAAACTATGAGTATACACTTTTTCTCATCATGTTTGCTCCCTAATTTTGTCATTCATTCATGAACATTTTCTACAATAAATATTACTCTGGTGTTTGCTGAATGATAATTTCCTTTAGTCCTTCTGCATTTATTAGTTTGAGTTCTAATTAGTTTGAGTTTGAGTTCTGCTTTTATTAGTTTGAGTTCTCAGTAAGGCTGTCCCTTTATCTCATTTATTAATTCAATTACCAGTATAGACTCACTAATATTTATTTTATTCAATGGGTTTTAATCCATTACTCTACTTTATAATTTTGCTCAAATTGTCCCAGATCCAACCACTGGCTTCTGTGTAATTTCAAATGGCCTGAACATTATTTTAAGCACTTTCTTGTGCCACAAAAATATTAATACTTAGACTCATGTTGTACTTGCCTTGCCCCAACCTTGCAATCTGTCAATTTTCCCAAGGAGTTCTCTCTTATATAACAGTGATATTTAGAAATCAAAACTCTGTGTTCATTGCTACTGGAATGCCATTGTTTTTAGACCCTTTCAAGCAACATAGCTGGGAAACGAATATACCATCAACACGGAAATACACACATTTATACTATTCATATACATATTTTTACTATTTCTATATCTGTATCTATGACATTCTCATATTTCTGACTCTAATCCAACACTGAAAGGTTGATTCAAGTCTTCCTCTTTCTTTATTTGCAAATTCTTTCCTGAATAGCAAGTTCTATACAATATATTTATTTTTTTCAAACCTAGAATACACAGTTTCAGAATTGTTAACCTATATTCCTGTGAAAAACAAATTTATCAACTAGAGCACAGTATTCGTGTACAGTTATTTTGAATTTCTGTCAAAATCCTGTTTCTAAAATTAACTTCATTTTTTCCACCGTCCCCTAGTGAGTTATAAGTATGCAATATATTTAGTGTTATTTGTTGCCACTTGTATTTCATTTTATCTTCCAATTCCTTCCTGGTTGGTTTTAAGTACTTTATTTTGGTAGTATGTCAAATTATATCATGGTTTGAAAAGTAAACATATATAAAAATGTATGATCAGGGAAGCATTACTTCTCCCATATCGTGTACCCTGTTTCCATTTCCCCATTATTTTTACCCCATTCCAACCTATGCCCTGTAGGTAATATATTTTTTTAGTTTCTGGGTTTTCCTACTTGTATTTATTTAATTTTTTGCACACATGTATGTTACATACATGATATCATATCATATACATGCACTTCCTTACATGAAAGGAAACATTAAAGATACTATTTTGCACTTTGATTTTTTTAATTTAACAATATATGCTAAAGTTCACTCACATAAGTTTGTAGAGATCTTCCTCCTTCATTTTTATATAGCTGCATAATACTCCATTGTGTAAATGTATTATAGTTTACTCAACCAATCTCTTATGTAGGACATTTAGCTGTTTGCAAAGTTTTGCAATTACAAACAATTGTATAATAAATGATAGTACATATATATGTTTGTATTGTTGAATCTTCAGGATACACTCCAAGAAGTGGATTGCTGGATCAAGTGGCAAATGCATATGTAGCTTCTATATTTCCCATGAGAAAGTGTTGTTAACAGGTTTTATTCCCAACAGCAGTGCATAAGAATGCTCCTTTGCTCACTGGTTTCTAACAGAATACGTAGCCACTTAAAAAATTTTTGCCAATCTGATATGTGAGAAATGGTGTATCAATAATTTTCTGATCTGAATTTCTTTAACTGAATTTGAGTGTCTTTTCATGTGAGTCAGGACCATTTTATTTCATTTTTTTGTGAATTATCTATTCATGAATTGTTCTATTTTTCCATGTTTTTGTCCATTATTTCTCAATTTTTTTGAAATATTTTGCAAAGATCTTCTCCCTTTGTCAATTGTCTTTTGATGTAGTTTAAAGTGCTTCTTCTGGACATATAATTAAACAAATTATATATTCATATTTATCAAAATTGTATTGCCTCTGAATATTAAATCAAGTTTAGAAAGACTTTCTTTACTTATATTATCCCCCTAGGGCTTTTATGACTTCAATTTCTAACATTTAGATCTCTGACACATTTTGAATTTATTCTTATGTATGTTATACTAAAGGTGGCATTTCAGATCACAGGAACAAAGATGGAATTTTAAATAAGTGATGGCCAGACAACTGGGTATCCTTTTCTAAAGAGATAAAATTAGATCTATACTAATACAATTGAAATTAGTATATTTTTCTATTCATGGACCAGTACTACACTGTTTAATCACAGAGTCTCTGTAATATGTCTTAATACATGGTTTGTCTGTTTTAATATCCTTATTTTTAGATTTTCTTTTTTCAGTGTTTTACTGGCTATTCTTGACTGTTTGTTTATGTACATGAACTTTTGAGCCATCTTATTGCACATAACACCTTTATTTATTTTTTAAAGTTGTATTAAATTTATAAGTCAGCATAGGGAGAAGTGATATCTTCTTAATATGAGTCATTCTAAGAGGAAGGGATGTTTTACTATTTGTTAAAGTCAACTTTTGGTTATTTCAGGAGCACTTTCAAGTTTTTCACATTTGGGTTTTGTCTGTAATTCATCTACTTCATGGAACTAATCAACATTTCCTTTGTGGCCAATTATATGATCATTTTCTGTGAGTGTTGCATGAGGACCCAAGAAGAGGTTATCTCTCTCTTATTAGGGCATAAAGTTTGACTTATCTATAAGAGCTATCCCACTTATATTATTTAGGCTACTTTCTACTGTATCTGATATCAAGATCACTACCAATGCTTTCTCATTTTTTCCACTCATCTTGTCCATAGCTTTAGTATTAGACTTCCTAAATCATTTTGTTTTATATGTATCTCTTATGTACAGAGCATAGCTGGACCTTGCTTTGTAAGTCCAATGGAAAAATATGTCTTTCAGTGTGTATATTACACTATTTATTTGTGTAACATATGTTTCATCTCAATTCAGTCATAATATTTTGTAATTTTGTGCATTGTGTTACATTTGCTATGTTTCTCTAGAAAATGTGTATTCATTGCTATTTAATTTACAAACTTTTTGGGGGGATATTTAGGGAATTTTTGTTCTAGTCCTAATTTTTGTATTTATACCATTAAAAAAAATTCCTTGGTTTTCTGCTATCTTATTTAATGTACTAACTGCTTTGTCAGTTTCAATGTAATCATTTAACTTCTGCTTAGTGACTAATCAATGAGTTTTTTCTGCTTTCCTCTTTTTCTCTCTCTTTTCTTCTATTTTTCACTTGTGTTATTTCTACTTTTTTACAACACATCATATTTTTTTACATATAATGTATTGTAGGCACCAATTCCTCCAAAGAAATGGGCCAAATGTACTCAACTAGAAGGCATATTTAGTGAATCTTCTTATTTTATTTACTTTTAAAGGTGTTCTCTCTAATCCGAAATACAATATTTTCCATAATACTTCTGTATATGTATATGCCATACCAAACATAGTGCTATATGTACAAAGGTATCTTCTGTATCCTCAGGCCAATAATTATTTAGTGCAATTAATGTTAGTAGTAAGTTTCACTGAAAGAATGTTTCGAAAAAGTTTTACTAAAAGTGGTCATTATTTTACTCGTATTCTTCTATTGTTCTCATTTGCAACCTTGTTGTTGCCTCCTGTCATATCAAAAGTATTTTTGTGAATTCTAGTTTCAAGTTTTCACTAAATAGACATATTTTAGTTACTGAGTCCAAAACCAAATTCTAATTTCTTCAACTCCTTGTAAAAATGGTGTACTGAAAAGCCACTTTTGAGTTAGAATCTGGTTCCAAAATTTGTATGCTTTAGAGACCACGGAAGAAAGTAATTTCTAGGTTTTTACTTACTCATAAAGACTGAAATGAGAACATTTGTGAAAGTTCCTTAATTAAAAAAATTTAATCCTGTATATATTTCTTCATATATTTCAGTCCAGAGATACCAAACTCATTTTAGCTGTCAAGACAGATTTTATCTCACAGGTTTCAAGTTCCTCATTTACAAAGTAGAGATACTGATAATACCTGCCCATTTTTGCTCCTGAAAATATTGCAGCAATGAACGTTAACTTGAAGAGTGTTTCTAAATTATTGAAAACCTGATCCATTTTCTTCCCCATATTGTGAGGATTACATTTGATAGTGTGAAAGTGTTTTTAAAAATGGCAAGGTTCTATACAAATGTGATTGTCTGGGAACTGTAGGTCAGTTTAGCTGGATGACACAGTCTGTATGGTACCAGAATCACCAATTTAATATCATAAATTTAATTTGGAATTGTAAATTTCATTTACAGTTTAATTCAAATAAACAAGTAATTTTTAAATAAAACCTGATCTATTTATTGATAGCTGGAGTGTATATCCTGTGGAACAATCACACACACACACACACACACACAACAGGAGCAGAATATTAGGCCACATTAACATGACTTCAGAGAAAAAAAAATTTAAGCTGTGATTTAATTTACCAGTCTTTAAACCTAAATCTAGAACTGATATTTAGCTGGTACACAAAAGAATAATTATGATGGTTTTCTAAATGTTGAAATTTTTTCATCATAAAGCTACGGTGCTGAGTCCTCAAGAGCCCCACCACAATAGCCTGATTCTACCTTCCTAGAATATCCAAGGACCCAGCTTCTAAGGGTTAGACCCTAGACCAGCAGGGTCTTCCTGGCCCCTCTTCCAGTGCTAAAGCAGCTATTGTTCTCATTGATTGATATCATAATTTCCACCTTTTCCTAACTCAAAAGATGATGGATGAATCAGACTTGGGTTGGTTCTAATCTTGATAATTTGATCTCTACTCTCCTCTCCAGCTTCTGTATCTCTTATCCACCAGGATCTACTCTTAGAGGCTAGTAGTAGTGGGCTACTGCAATATGTCTTGACTCTGGGCTACTCGCAGTTCCTCTAGCTTTAGAATGCTTTTTTGTCTTCATCTGACTAACTCTTTTTATCCTCATCCAGCGTAGACATGCCTCCTCCTGGAAGTTTTTACTGACACTCTGGCATATCTGGAAGATACTCCTGTGTATTCTCCTAACACCATGTATTTTTTCCATCTATATCGCTGTCACCCTACACTGAAATTGCCTAATTTTGTGTGTATCTTTCCTTCTAGATTCATGTTTCTTAGGCAGGAGTTTGTTGTCCAGTGCTTAGCATATGGTGTCACAAAGAAAAGAATAGATATAGTTAATACATGGAGGCAAAGTATATATCAGGCCCTCTGATAGGTTCTTTATAAATTTTACCTTTTGAAATCATTCTTTTGAAGAAAAAATAAAAATTCAGAGAGATGAACTAATTTCCTTGAGTGAATAATCCCTAGACTTGAGCTGGAGTCTCTCTGACTCCAATATCATTATTCTTTCAGCAATATCACACTGCCTTCCTAGTGACTTGCAAATACATCCTTTTCTGTTTAGCTTCTAAGGGAACTGAGCATTTGTGTATTTCTCAATATCCAATTTGCTTTTCTCCATTGAAATCTGGAAAAAAACCATCTAACCATTTGTAAAGTAGTTTATCCTATATTGAATTCTTGGAACACAAATGGCATACTGGATTCAGCAATCAAAATCAAAATTGGCTTAAAGGTTAAAATTCTCTTTGTCAATAGTTAAAATTCTGAGACTCTTACTCTTGAAAGCTTTGTGTTTCTATATTCACTTATTTTTTTCTTTACTGCATCTATGCAGCAATCTTCTTTAACAGTGTAGCTTCTTAAAAACAGTTTACAATTTTCACGCTCACGCAGAAGAGTTACAGTCTCTGCAATTTAATAGAAAACTGTCTTCATAATTTGTCTCCCTATATTGTCTTTATCAACCTGAATTCTGTGGGAAAAAATATTAAATTAATAGCATAGGGTGGCTTGTGATCTCACTGATTATGTTGTGGTTTCTCCTACTTTTTATAAAGGAAGAGCATGTTGTGAACACAATAAAGAAAGCCTCATACACATTAAGCAGGTAGGCATGCAGAGTGGGAGACAGTGTGTTGATTCCAAGATCTATTACAATTGCATGTTGAATTTGGGCACGTTATTAATCTGGCTGAGACTTTTATTTTCCTCATTGTTAAGAAATATTGGAATAATCAACATATAAATATAATATTTAAAATACATAAGATTTTATATAAAATGTAAAATAATTAAAACTTAAATATAAAACTCAGGAAGGAAAATATTTATAAAACTCATAAAGGTTAAAAAAATTAATCAAACTTAAACTTAATAAAGCCAGGGTTTGGGGACTAAGGCTTTGCCACTCTAATGCTAAGAAGCATTAAAAATGTTTGATTTTTGCTCTCTTTTTGTTTTTCCCATCCAGTTTCGTATGTAACAGACTCATATAAAGCACAGTATGTAAGGTGTTAGTCTTTAGTAAAAAGTATCACAATGAGTTAAGAAATCAATGTCTCTCCAGTAGAATATAACATAAGCTCAGTGTCATTTGGTCCAGGATGGGTTTGTGTGATCACTGTTATGTCTTCAGCACCACAAACAGGGACATGGCAGGTAAGAGGTAAGTATTTGGTGAATGCTGTTTTCTGTTATTACTTTCAAATAAAATATTTTTTAGAGAAGTTCTAGTTTCACAGCAAACTTAAATGAAAGGTATAGAGATTTCCCATATACTCCCACCCCCAACACGTGTATAGCCCTTCCACTAACAACACCCCCCACCAGAGTGGGACCTTTGTTACAATGATAAACTGACATTGACACATCATAATCGCTCAAAGTCCGTAGTTCATGTATTAGAGTTAACTCTTGGTGTTGTACATTCTATGAGTTTGGAAATATGTATAATGTATTGCATATAACATTATATTATTGTACAGAATAGTTTTACTGCCCTAAAACTCCTCTGTACTATGTCTTTTTTTTTTTTTTAGAGGTCTTTCTGTGTGTGTGTGTGTGTGTTAGTTTCTGCTTTATAACAAAGTGAATCAGCTATACATATACATATATCCCCATATCCCCTCCCTCTTGCATCTCCCTCCCCTCTAGGTGGTCACAAAGCACCAAGCTGATCTCCCTGTGCTATGTGGCTGCTTCCCACCAGCTATCTATTTCACATTTGTAGTGTATATATGTCCATGCCACTTTCTCACTTAGTCCCAGCTTACCCTTCCCCCTCCCCATGTCCTCAAGTCCATTCTCTACGTCTGCGTCTTTATTCCTGTCCTGCCCCTAGGTTCATCAGAACCTTTTTTTTTTTTTTTCTTAGATTCCATATATATGTGTTAGCATACAGTATTTGTTTTCCTCTTTCTGACTTACTTCACTCTGTAGGACAGACTCTGGGTCTTTTTGACCTTCCCTTTCCCCTACGCCCTGGAAATCACTGATCTGTTTACTCTCTCTGTAGTTTTGTCTTTACCAGAAAGCCAAATAGCTTGAATCATAAAGCATGTGCCTATTCAGATTGGCTTCTTTCACTTAGTGCTATGCATTTAATTTCCTCCATGTCTCTTCATAGCCTAATAACTCATATCTTTTCAGTGCTGAATACTATTCCATTTTCTGGATGTATCACAGTGTACTTATCCATTACTTACTGCAGGGCATCTTGATTACTTCAAAGTTTTGGAATTAGAAATAACACTGCTATAAAATCCATGTTCATGTATTTTGTGGATATAAATTTTCAGTTCATTTGCGTATATACTCTGGAGCACAATCAGGATCATATGATAAGAGTACATTTCATTTTGTAAGAAACTATCAGGCTGTCTTTGAAAGTGGCCGTAGAATTTTGCATTCCCACCAGCAATGAATGAAATTCCTGTTTCTCCACGTATTTGACATCTTTGGTGTTGTCAGTGTTCTGGGTTTTGGCCATTCTATGAAGTGTTTGGTGGTACCTTTTTGTTTTAATTTTCATTTTCTATTGACATATGATGTGGAGCATATTTCCATATGTTTATTTGCCATCTATGTACCTTCTTTGGTATGATGGCTATTAAAGTTTTGGGTCCATCTTTTAATCTGGTTGTTCATTTTCTTATTATTGAGTTGTAATAGTTCTTTGTATATTTTAGATGATAGTTTTTCATCTCATGTGTCTTTTGCAAATATTTTCTCCTTATCTGTGGCTTGTCTTTTCATTCACTTGACAGTGCCTTTTATGCAGCAGAAATTTTTAATTTTAATAAGTTCAGCTTATCAATTCTTTTTTTCATGAATAGTTTTTTTTTTTTTTTTTTTTTTTTTTTGTGATACACGGGCCTCTCACTGTTGTGGCCTCTCCCGTTGCCGAGCACAGGCTCCGGACGCGCAGGCTCAGTGGCCATGGCTCACGGGCCCAGCCGCTCCGCGGCATGTGGGATCTTCCCGGACCGGGGCACGAACCCGTGTCCTCTGCATCGGCAGGCGGACTCTCAACCACTGCGCCACCAGGGAAGCCCTTCATGAATAGTTTTTGGTGTCAAATCTAAAAGTCCATCACCAAACACAAGGTCATCTAGGTTTTGTCTATGTGATATTCTAGGAGTTTCCATTTAGGTCTCTGATTTATTTTGAGTTAATTTTGTAAAATGTGTATGGTCTGTGTCTATCTTCTTTTTTTTTCCTTTGTGCATGTGGATGCTCAGTTGTTCTAGCACTGTTTGTTGAAAAGACTATCTCTGGTCCATTGTATTGTCTTTGCTCCTTTGTCAGAGAACAGTTGACTATGTTTATGTGGGTCTATTTCTGAGCTCTCTATTCTGTTCCATTAATATGTTTGTCTATTCTTTCTCCTAATACTCCACTGTTTTAATTACTATAGCTTTACAGTAAGTCTTGAGGTCTAGTAGTGTTAGTCCCTCCAAATTTGCTCTTCTCCAATATTATGTTGGCTATTCTTGGTATTTTGCCTCTCCATATATATTTTAGAATCCATTTGCCAATATCCACAAAATAACTCCTTGGATTTTTATTGGTATTGTCTTGAATCTATATATCAAGTTGGGAAGAACTGACATTCAGACAATATTGAGTTTTCTATTTGTGAGCATGAAATAGCTCTCCATTTATTTAGTCATCTTTGATTCTGTTCATCAAAGTTCTATAGTTTTCTTCATATGGATCTTACACATATCTTGTTAGATTTACACCTAAGCATTCTATTTTGGGAGTCATTAAGGTAAATGGTCTTGTGTTTTTAATTTCAGTTTCCAATTGTTCATTGCTGGTATTTAGGAAAGGGATTTGATTTTATATACTAACCTTATATCCTGCAACCTTGCTATAATCGCTTATTAGTTCCAGAATTTTTCGTTGACTCCTTCAGATTTTTACACAGACAATCATGTCATCTCCAAAGAAAAGCAATTTTATTTCCTTCTTCCCAGTCAGCATACCTTTAATTTCCTCTTCTTGTCTTATTAGCTAGAACTTTCAATATGATGTTTAAAGGGGGTGGTGAGAGGGGCCATCCTTGTCTTGTTCCTGATCTTAGCAAGAAAGCATTTAGTTTCTCACTATTAAATAAGGTTAACTGTAGCAGTTTTTGATGTTCTTTATCAAGTTAAAGGCATTCCCCTCCATTCCCAGTGTACTGAAATTGAATGTGGTTTTATTCATCAATATATCAATGCCACAATATACTAATTGTCAAAGGACAAAATTTGTCAAGTAACAATTCCTAATATTTTGTAACTGTTTACAATTCATAAACATGCTCATATTCATTTTCTTATCTCATCTTGGAGGTACCATTTGCAATACAGTAAACAGATAGTATCATTTCAAATTTAGTCAAAAAGGAAATTAATGGCCAGAGATGAAATATATTTTAATGATTCACAAAGTTTGAAAGATACCAATTATGAAGTCCAAGTAAAGCCTTTGTATTACAATCTGTAAGCATTCCTTTTTTCCTTCTTCCCCTTCTTTCTTCCTTCTTTCCTCCCTTCTTTTCTCATTCTCTTTCTTTCTTTCACATCTTGCAATAACTGAGTGAGTGCTATTTAATTACCATGTTTGTTTCTAAAGACTTAAGAAAAACATTAATTGAGGGTCTCCGCCTTCAAGGACTCATCATCTTCTGATTGATAAAGATAAATGAAATAATAATAACAATATATGTTAATAAAACATCTAGTTAAGGATAGCATATTGAACATACTTTTATTTCTTCTCTATCACAATAAATTTAAGTATTATTAAAGGGATAAAGATACACAAATGCTCATAACTGAAAAGAAAACAAGGAAAGATTACTTAGCACTAAAGGTACTTCTTTTTGTTGATGTTGTTAAGATAGGAAGGAAAATAATTATTCCTATGTCAGGGCAGAGGTATCTAGAAAGCATTCCTCTCTGGAATATTCAGAATGCTTTTAGAGAGAGTCCTAGATATGCTCATACAGAGGCATCCAGAGAATAGAAAAGTGGGTTGTTCAGGCAAACTCTGCAGAGGATAAGACTTAGAGACTGACTATCATTCAAGGAAGAGAGAAATGTGAGGTTGAACACACAGGGAAAATCACAGTTTTGTACCTGGCACAGTCCTCTTTTGCATAACCCTTCTTTTATGAAACAGAAGACACAAGAGTAAATAGAAATGCTACGTTAGATACTATAGGTTAGCTAACTCTATATTCTTTCTCAACTTTCTTCTTTCTTTCTGCCCCTACTCTGAGGCCTGAAAAACTAGATATTCACCCTTCCAGACTCTAAAGCAGCATGAGTGGCCACATGAAACAAATCAGGCCAATACATTTTAGCCAGTATGACCAAAGTAGAAGTCTGTAGGAGGCTTCTAAAATGATGTGGTTCATGAAGCTGCAGCATCTACACCATGAGGCAAAGGCCAAAACAATTAAGGAGCTACAGCCTTTGACATTGCTAAGCTACTAAATCAATGACAGCAACTGCTTACTTCCAGAATTTCTGTTAGGTAAAGAAAACCTCTATTTGTTTAGGTCACTCATAGTTGTGTTTTCTGTTTCTTGCAGGCAAAGCGTACATAGCATGTGCAGTGAGTCAGTGGATACTGGAAAGAAAAGAGAAGATATAATTAATAGAGAAATACTTTGATGGTGCAAGATACTGAGGTGTCATTTCAGAATACAAATGAAGAGAGATAGATTTTCTACTGAGAAAGGAGGAATACTGTGAGCATGAGTATAGGTTCGTATAAGAGGCTGACAAGTAAGGAGGGGCAGATGATTGAGAAATCTCTCAACTGAAACTTCAAATTTCTCCATGAGGAAGGATACAAGATCATTTGATATGTACGTGCATCCATGTGTGTGTTCTTATATCTACTTGTTTGATGAGAAATATAAGAATCGAAGGAATAATAAACTTTGGAGTGTTTAAATAAATGAGAACAGAGTTGACTAGAATAATACAGAGAGATCAAGCACAATATTGGATTCACAGCTATAGTTTGAAAACATGACCTGATGGCAGTGTTTTTCCGCCTCTCTTCTCCCTCTAAGTAGCCTTTTTTAGATTTTTTTTACTTGACCTCCTGATAAAATTTAAATATTATTATATATTCTGTATGTACATTATACCTTTTGAAGGGTGAAAAAACATTATAATATCTAATTATTTGCTATTCTCTCCCCCCCCGAACCAATTTTTTTTTTTTTTTTTCGGTACGCGGGCCTCTCACTGTTGCAGCCTCTCCCGCTGTGGAGCACAGGCTCCGGACGCGCAGGCTCAGCGGCCATGGCTCACGGGCCCAGCCGCTCCGCGGCATGTGGGATCTTCCCGGACCGGAGCACAAACCCGTGTCCCCTGCATCTGCAGGCGGACTTTCAACCACTGCGCCACCAGGGGAGCCCCTAGAACCAATTTTCATTGGAGTAAATAATGATTCAGAGGTTGAACTCTGCAAGATAGGTGAGAATAAATATGATCAAAAAGATGACAGATAATTAAAGGACTGTATCTTTGTTATTGTGGCCGTATGGTGCAGTGAAAGGAGCATGACTTTGGAATCACACAGGTGGACATGTTTTTCTATTCTAATTATATAATTTATGTCCTGTTTGAATTTGGGTGCTTTGCTGTACCTCTATAATCCACAGTTGTGATAACATATAAAGTGCCTAGCACATAGTTGTTA
Organism: Pseudorca crassidens; assembly: GCF_039906515.1. Taxonomy (NCBI): domain Eukaryota; kingdom Metazoa; phylum Chordata; class Mammalia; order Artiodactyla; family Delphinidae; genus Pseudorca; species Pseudorca crassidens. The sequence goes on along the minus strand of NC_090304.1, from coordinate 33,342,847 downwards.
AAAAATAATACATGGCATTATTTATTTGTGATGCTATCATTTTGCTATATTGAGATAATGGTTGAAAAAATAACAGATTTAATAGACTGAGATAAAAATAAAGAAGTCGAGACATGAAAGATAATAAAGAAGTAAAGAAGAAAAGTAGCAAAAGTAATAAAGATGAACAATTGGTTGTGTTTTGAGTACAATGTTGGAGTGTAATATTTCCTATGTCAAGCATTTTGGGTTAATGGCCACGTTTAGGCACATCCCAGGGTATAGTTTGCAAGAGTGGATGTGCAGGGCATTGGAGAAGTGATTAAGAGATGTTAGTATTAAGATATAAAGTAGATGGTCAACATGAATATTGAAATCATCCAAGTCCAGGGACAAAGGCTCAGTATAGACAGTGAAATAAACCAGGAGATTTGTGGATGATATTGATAAAATAATGATATACAGAAGCATAGCAGGATGACATGCCATTCAAAGAATCATTTTTACACATGAAGGTGGAGGTATAGTGAATAGGAAGTGGTAATAATGGCCTGGGGAATACTGATGTTCCTCCACTTAATGGGGTTATGTTAAGGGAGAGGAAAAATTAGCAGTTAAGAGCAAGTATTACAGCTCAAATGCTCCTACACACTGTGTATCTAACATCAAACAACTTATTAAAGTCTTCTGAATATCAGATTCTATAAAATAGGGTGATAATATCAAAATTAGGAGATGATGGTTCTGATAAAAAAGGCAATTCTATGAAATGCTGAGTAGAGGACTGGACACTGGTAATCCCTCAACAAATGGCAGTTCTTTCTATTATTATCCTTTACTGGGAAAAGACAGAAAGATACAGTCCTGGAGAAAGGTAAGTTTCAGTTAAAATAAGGAGTAGCAAGAAAGAGTCTGTATTGCTCCAATCATATCTGTGGAAAGCAACTTGGAAACTGTCATTGCAGCATCCTGTGGCAATTACCTATGGTTTAAAACACTGGTTTATAAGCAGGAGAAAACAAATGGAATTACCTCTCAACTGTGAAGCTTAAAACAGATTCTCAAGTGGAATTTCACAGTAATCACAATTGCATTTTCTCCCTGTAGACATTTCATCAATACTTTCTATTGCCATGCCTCCTGGTAGACTTTCATCAATGAAGGTAAATTTTAGCCAGCTATAGAATGATGCAGGAGAGTGGCAATCAATGAATCTTATAGGTTTTGTAAATGGCACAGCCAGTTTCATAATTTCTAACCTGCTGCATTTTACTCAATTATTTGTAAAGAAAAGGCTACTGTGAAAAAACTCAACTGTTAATATAATAATGATGGCAAGGTAATAACATGATAGAGATGGAGAGAAGATGGATTTTAATTAGATTTGAACTAAATGTTTAAATGAACTGAAAATTATGGTATTGAGTACGTATTTCAATTCGTTATGGCTCACAAATTCAAGGCTTGATTTAAAATCCAAGTTGGCATGTGCAAAAGGCCATAGGAAATCCTTATCATATTATTTAATGTGCTAAATGAAATTTTGCTACAGACCTTAATATTAATTGGTCGGCTAAGGAAGAATTTTTCATATATTTAATGCTGTGGTTTATAATAAGAAATACATGCCTGTTCTTTATCCCTGTTCCCGCATAGAGCTCCTAAAACCCTTGGAATTTCCTAAGTGATAAAAGTGATAAAGGCTTCTTGATATTCATAACAAACACCTTTGAACCACACCTGAGTTTATGTTAATGAGGTGACTGAGGTTTGGAAGCACTTAAGAATGGGAGCTAGTTGCCAAGGAAATCAACCAACCAAATGATTACGGAGTTGGAACTTTCAGACCCACTCCAACCTCCAAGGAGGAGAGAGAGGCTGGAGGTTGACTAGATCAACAATGACAATGGCCGGTGATATAATCAATCATGTCTATGTAATGAAGCCTCCAGAAAAATCCGAAAGGAGAAGGTTCAGAGAGCTCCTGGGTTGGTGAATACATGGAGATGCAGGGAGACTAGTGTGGCCGCAGAGAAGATGGATGCTCTGTGCTCCTTCCCACATACCTTGCCCAATGCATTTATTGCTTCCATTTGGCTGTTCCTGAACTATGCCCTTGGTAATAAATTGGTAATCTAATAAGTAAATTGGTTTCCTGAGTTCTGGAGCCGCTTTAGCAAATTAATCAAACCCAGAGAGGGGGTTGTTGGAACCTCCAATCTAAAACTGGTAGTTCAGAAGCACAGGTGACCACCTGGACATGTAATTGGCATCAGAAGTGAGGGTGGGAAGCAGTCTTGTGGGACTGAGCCCTAAACCTTTGAGAACTGAGGCTATCTCCAGGTAGATAGTGTCAGAACTGAGTTGAATTGTAAGACATCCAGCTGGTGTTGGAGAATTGCTTGGTGGTATGAGGAAAAGCCCAGAAGTTGGAGTTGTCAGAATTGCAATATCCAAACTTAAGATACAACATTTTCTAAATGTGAAGAGTAAAATAACACATTGTATAAACTACATCCATTAAATATGAGTTTTATTTTACCTCAGAGACAAATAATCGCTTTTTACAAGAAAATCAAATTTGTACTTTTTAATTGAGATGTAGTTGATCAATTTTACTATTACATGCTGATGCTAAAATTTCCCAAAGCAATCTGGTCTCTGAGAAGCACAGAAGTGCAGAAATTCAAAGATTTGAATTAAGTAACTATTAGAGACTTTGGGGCATTTGTTGCCTAATAAACATAAAGGGAGAAATATGATAAATCACCACTGTATAGATAATAATACTAAAGTAAGTCCACCACTTAGAAATGTTCCTAATATAAAAGTTTAGTATACAGAAGCTACAGACAAATCCTTCAAAATATAAGAAATATGTGAAATTTTGTTATCTGAGAATATGATTCTGTAAAATTATATTTAATGCCTTAGGACAGATTATTAGCAAAGGCAAATGGCTATCATGCTGGCAAGATGTGACCATGATCAGTTAATTGAACATTGGAAGAAAGTGTCCATGAAAAAAAGAAAAATTTTAAGACATGTAAATATGCAAGAGAGGGACTGTATGTAGTCAGAGCTGGTATCCATCAGGTACTCTCCAAGGGTGAAAAGGCTCTTTTTCTTCTCTATTACTAGATCTTTTGGCTTTGGTGGGACAGTATACCCCAATTTAAGGAATGTGGGTATTAATCTATTTTTTTGCTGCTGTTAAATCAGGGTTTCTCACACTCAGCATTATTTGCATTTGGGGACCAATACTTTCTTATGGAAGGTGACCCTATACATTATAGGATGCTTAGGTTCATTCCTGGCCTCTACCTAGTCATGAACGCCAAAATGCCTGCAGACATTGCCAAATGTCCCCTCGGTGTGACTGATATCCCTTTCTGTGATAATATGCTAATTTTAAGATCAACTTGTCAGTTTGTACAAAGTAGCCTTTTGGGATTTTCATAGGGATTGCATTGAGTTTATATATCAAATTGCAAAAATCCCTACCCAATGAGTCTTACAATCCATGAACGTGATGTACCTCTGTTTAGTTACATCTTGTTTAATTTCTCTCAGCAATGTTTTACAATTTTTCATGTACTAATCTTGCACTTTATTTGCTAAATTTATTCTTCAGCATTATGTTAGTTTTGATGCTATTTCAAATCCAATTGCCTTCTTAATTTCATTTTCAGAATGCATTATTCTAGGTACATAACAACGTAATGATTTTTATATATTGATCTCTTATGCTGCAGTACCACTAAACTCACATATTCATATTCTTGTAGAGTCCTTAAAATTTTTTGCTTATAAGCTTATGACTTCCTTGACAGCTTGATGGGGCTACTGCACCATAGCTAGGCAGGACGGAGTCCCAGAAAAAGTCTGGACCTGCCAAAGAGGCAAGAGACCATTGTTTTAGTGTGCACAAGGAGAGGGGATTCCTTCCCCGTGTGCCCACAGAGGCAGAGCACTGCCTAAGTGAGGTCCAGAGATGGGCATGAACCACAGCTATCAGCTCCCCAGAGATGGGCATGAAACGCTAATGCTGCTGCTGTCACCAAGAATCCTGTGTGCAAGCACAGGTCACTAGCCACACCTCCCCTCCTGGGAGCCTGTGCAGCCTGCCACTGCCAGGGTCCTGTGATCCAGGGACAACTTCCTTGGGAGAACTCACAGCGCGCCTCAGGCTGTTGCAACATCATGGTGGCCACTGCCGCCCTGCATTTCAGTTAGGACTACCATATCCCACCCTCTCCCTGGCCTGAGTGAGCAAGAGAGCCCTAATCAGCCGCTGTTTTAACCCCCTCCTGTCTGGATGGGGAACAGATGCCTGAGGGCGACCTACACACAGAGGTGGGGCCAAAACCAAAGCTGAACCCCAGGAACTGTGCAAACAAAGAAGAGAAAGGGAAATCTCTCCCAGCAGCCTCAGGAGCAGCAGATTAAATCCCCACAATCAACTTCGTGCACCCTGCATCTGTGGAATACCTGAATAGACAGCAAATCATCCCAAAATTGAGGTGGTGGACTTTGGGAGCAAATGTAGACTTGGGGTTTGCTGTCTGCGACTGATTTCTTTCTGATTTTTATGTTTATCTTAGTTTAGTTCTTAGCACTTGTTATCATTGGTGGATTTGTTCATTGGTTTGGGTGCTCTCTTCTTTTATTATTATTTTTTATTTTAATAACTTTTTGAAATTTATTTTATTATTTTTTTTTCTTTCTTTTTTTTCTCTCTTTTCTTCTGAGCCATGTGGCTGACAGGATCTTGGTGCTCTGCCCTGGTGTCAGGCCTGAGCCTCTGAGGTGGAAGAGCTGAATTCAGGACATTGGACCACCAGAGATCTCCCAGCCCCATTGGTGAGAGCTCTCCCAGAGATCTCCATCTCAATGCCAAGACCCAGCTCCACCTAATGGTCAGCAAGCTCCAGTGCTGGACACCCCATGCCAAACAACTAGCAACACAGGAACACAGCACCACTCATTAGCAGAGAGGCTGCTTAAAGTCATACTAAGTTCACAAACATCCCAAACACACCACCAGACATGGCCCTGCCCACCAGAAATACAAGATCCAGTCCCACCCACCAGAACACAGGCACTAGTCCCCTCCACCAGGAAGCCTACACAAGCCACTGAACCAAACTCACCCACTGGGGGCAGACACCAAAAACAACGGGAACTACAAACCTGTAGCCTGTGAAAAGGAGACCCCAAACACAGTAAGTTAAGCAAAATGAGAAGGCAGAGAAACATGCAGCAGATGAAGGAGCAAGGTAAAAACCCACCAGACCAAAGAAATGAAGAGGAAATAGGCAGTCTACCTGAAAAAGAGTTCAGAGTAATGAGAGTAAAGATGATCCAAAATCTTGGAAATAGAATGGAGAAAATACAAGAAACATTTAACAAGGACCTAGAAGAACTAAAGAGCAAAGAAACAATGATGAACAACACAATAAATGAAATTATAAACTCTCTAGAAGGAATCAAGAGCAGAATAACTGAAGTAGAAGAACGGATAATGGACCTGGAAGATAAAATAGTGGAGATAACTACCACAGAGCAGAATAAAGAAAAAAGAATGAAAAGAATTGAAGACACTCTCAGAGACCTCTGGGACAATATTAAGTGCACCAACATTCAAATTACAGTGGTCATAGAAGAAGAGGAGATAAAGAAAGTGTCTGAGAAAATATTTGAAGAGATTATAGATGAAAACTTCCCTAACATGGGAAAGGAAATAGTCAGTCAAGTCCAGGAAGGGCAGAGAGTCCCATACAGGATAAATCCAAGGAGAAACATGCCAAGACATATATTAATCAAACTATCAAAAATTAAATAGAAAGGAATAATATTAAAAGCAGCAAGGGAAAAGCAACAAATAACATTCAAGGGAATCCCCATAAGGTTAACAGCTGATCGTTCAGTAGAAACTCTGCAAGCCAGAAGGGTGTGGCTTGACATATTAAAGTGATGAAAGGGAAAAACCTACAACCAAGATTACTTGACCCAGCAAGGATCTCATTCCGATTTGACAGAGAAATTAAAACCTTTACAGACAAGCAACAGCTAGAGAATTCAGCACCACCAAACCAGCTTTACAACAAATGCTAAAGGAACTTCTCTAGGTAGGAAACACAAGAGAAGGAAAAGACCTACAAAAACAAACCCAAAACAATAAGAAAATGTAATAAGAACATACATATAGATAATTACCTTAAATGTAAATGGATTAAATGCTCCAACCAAAAGACATAGACTGGCTGAATGGATACAAAAACAAGACCTGTATATATGCTGTCTACAAGAGACCCACTTCAGACCTAGGGACACACACAGACTGAAAATGAGGGGACGGGAAAAGATATTCCATTCAAGTGGAAATCAAAAGAAAGCCGGAGTAGCAATACTCATATCAGACAAAATAGACTTTAAAATAAAGACTATTACAAGAGACAAAGGACACTTCATAATGATTAAGGGATCAATCTAAGAAGATATAACAATTGAAAATATCGACATAGGAGCACCTCAATACATAAAGCAAATGACAACAGCCATAAAAGAGGAAATCGACAGTAACATAATAATAGCAGGGGACTTTAAGACCTCACTTTCACCAATGGACAGATCATCCAAAATTAAAATAAATAAGGAATAATAAGCGTTAAATGACAAATTAAACAAGATGGACATAATTGATATTAATAGGATATTCCATGCAAAAAAAAACAGAATGCACTTTCTTCTCAAGTGCTCATGGAAGATTCTGTAGGATAGATCATATTTTGGGTCACAAATGAAGCCTTGGTAAATTTAAGAAAATTGAAATCATATCAAGTACCTTTTCCGACCACAACGCTATGAGACTACATATCAATTACAGGCAAAAAACTGTAAAAAATACAGACACGTGGAGGCTAAAAAATAAATATTAAATAACCAAGAGATCACTAAGAAATCAAAGAGGAAATCAAAAAATACCTAGACACACATGACAATGAAAACATGACAACCCAAAACATATGGGATGCAGCAAAAGCAGTTCTAAGAGGGACGTTTATAGCAATATAATCTTACCTCAAAAAAAAAAGAAAATTGCAAATAACCTAACCTTACACCTAAAGCAATTAGAGAAAGAAGAACAAAAAAACCCTCCAAAGTTAGCAGTGGATCAGAAAAGAAATCATAAAGATCAGATCACAAATAAATGAAAAAGAAATGAAAGAAACAATAGCAAAGATCAATAAAACTAAAAGCTGATTCTTTGAGAATATAAACAAAATTGATAAACCATTAGCCAGACTCATCAAGAAAAAAAGGGAGAAGACTCAAATCAACAGAATTAGAAATAAGAAAGGGGAGGTAACAAGTGACATTGCAGAAATATAAAGGATCATGAGAGATTACTACAAGCAAATATATGCCAATACAATGGACAACCTGGAAGAAATGGACAAATTCTTAGAAATGCACAACCTCCCAAGACTGAATCAGGAAGAAATAGAAAATATAAACAGACCAATCACAAGCACTGAAATTGAAACTGTGATTAAAAATCTTCCAACAAACAGAAGCCCAGGACCAGATGCCTTCACAGGCGAATTCTATCAAACATTTAGAGAAGAGCTAACACCTATCCTTCTCAAACTCTTCCCAAATATAGCAGAGGGAGGAATACTTCCAAACTCAATCTACGAGGCCACCATCACCTTGATACCAAAACCAGACAAAGATGCCACAAAAAAAGAAAACTACAGGCTAGTGTCCCTGATGAAGATAGACAAAAAATCCTCAACAAAATACTAGCAAACAGAATCCAACAGCACATTAAAAGGATCATACACCATGATCAAGTGGGGTTTATCCCAGGAATGCAAGGATTCTTCAATATACGCAAATCAATCAATGTGATACACCATATTAAGAAACTGAAGGATAAATACCATATGATAATCTTAATAGACGTAGAAAAAGCTTTTGACAGAATTCAACACCCATTTATGAAAAAAACTCTCAAGAAACTACGTATAGACGAAGCCTACCTCAACATAATAAAGGTCATATATGACAAACCCACAGCCAACATCATTCTCAATGGTGAAAAACTGAAAACATTTTCTTCAAGATCAGGAACAAGACAAGGCTTCCCTCTTTCACCACTATTATTCAATACAGATTTGGAAGTTTTAGCCATGGCAATCAGAAAAGAAAAAGAAATAAAAGGAATCCAAATCGGAAAACTGTCACTGTTTGCAGATGACATGATACTATACATAGAGAATCCTAAAGATGCTACGAGAAAACTATTGCAACTAATCAATTTATTTGGTAAACCAGCAGGAAACAAAATTAATGCACAGAAATCTCTTGCATTCCTATATATTAATGATGAAAAATCAGAAAGAAATTAAGGAAACACTCCCATTTACCACTGCAACAAAAAGAATAAAATACCTAGGAATAAACCTACTTAAGGAGGCAAAACACCTGTATGCAAAAAACTAGAAGACACTGATGAAAGAAATTAAAGATTATACAAACAGGTGGAGAGCTATACCATGTTCTAGGATTGGAAGAATCAACATTGTGAAAATGACTCTACTACCCAAAGCAATCTACAGATTCAAGCCAATCCCTATCAAACTACCAATGGCATTTTTCATAGAACTAGAACAAAAAAATTTCACAATTTGTATGGAAACACAAAAGACCCCGAATAGCCAAAGCAATCTTGAGTAAGAAAAACGTAGCTGGAGGAATCAGGCTCCCTGACTTCACACTATACTACAAAGCTACAGTAATCAAGACAGTATGGTACTGGCATAAAAACAGAAATATAGATCAATGGAACAGGACATAAAGCCCAGAGATAAACTCACACACATATGGTCACCTTATCTTTGGTAAAGGAGGCAAAATATACAATGAAGAAAAGACAGCCTCTTCAATAAGTGGTGCTGGGAAAACTGGATAGCTACATGTAAAAGAATGAAATTAGAATACTTCCTAACACCATACACAAAAAGAAACTCAAAATGGATTAAAGTCCTAAATGTAAGGCCAGACACTATCAAACTCTTAAAGGAAAACACAGGCAGAACACTCTATGACATAAATCACAGCAAGATCCTTTTTGACCCACCTCCTAGAGAAATGGAAATAAAAACAAAAATAAACAAATGGTACCTAATGAAAACTTAAAAGCTTTTGCACAGCAAAAGGAAACCATAAACAAGACCAAAAGACAACCCTCAGAATGGGAGAAAATATTTGCAAATGAAGCAACTGACAAAGGATTAATCTCCAAAATATACAAGCAGCTCATGCAGCTCAATATCAAAAAAAAGAAACAACCCTATCCAAAAATGAGCAGAAGATCTAAATAGACATTTCTCCAAAGAAGATAACAGATTTCCAACAAACATATGAAAGGATAATCAACATCACTAATCATTAGAGAAATGCAAATCAAAACTACAGTGAGGTATCACGTCACACTAGTCAGAATGGTCATCATAAAAAATCTACAAACATTAAATGCTGGAGAGGGTGTGGAGAAAAGGAAACCCTCTTACATTGTTGGTGGAATGTAAATTGATACAGCCACTATGGAGAACAGTATGGAGGTTCCTTAAAAAACTAAAACTAGAACTACCATATGACCCAGCAATCCCAGTACTGGGCATATACCCTGAGAAAACCATAATTCAAAAAGAGACATGTACCACAATGTTCATTGCAACACTATTTGCAATACCCAGGACATGGAAGCAACCTAAATGTCCATCGACAGAGGAATGGATACAGAAGATGTGGCACATATATTCAATGGAATTTTATTCAGCCATAAAAAGAAACAAAATTGAGTTATTTGTAGTAAGGTGAATGGACCTAGAGTCTGTCATACAGAGTGAAGTAAGTCAGAAAGAGAAAAACAAATACCGTATCTAACACATATATATGGAATCTAAAAAAGGAAAGATGGTTCTCATGAACCTAGGGGCAGGACAGGATTAAAGACACAGATGTAGAGAACGGACTTGGGGACATGGGGAGGGGGAAGGTAAGCTGGGACGAAGTGAGAGGGTAGCATTGACATATATACACTATGAAGTGTAAAACAGATAGCTAGTGGGAAGCAGCTGCATGGCACAGGGAGATCAGCTCAGTGCTTTGTGACCATCTATTGGGGCGGGATAGGGAGGGTGGGAGGGAGGCTTAAGAGGGAGGGGATACGAGGATATATGTATACATATAGCTGATTCACTTTGTTTATATCAGAAACTAACAGAACATTGTAAAGCAATTATACTCTAATAAAGGTGTTAAAGAAAAAAAGATTATTTCTTCCTTGAATAAAGAATGTTTTCCCTTTCCTTTCTAATTTTTACGACTTATAACTTTACACTGGGTAGACCTTCTAGTACTAACGTTCAACAGGAGTTGTGAGAGAAGAAATTATTGCTTTGTCCCTGAAGTTAGAGGGAAAACATTCAGTCTCTCACTATTAAGCATGATGTTAGTTGTAGGATTGCTGTAGATGTTTCTTTTTTTAGTTTGAAAAAGTTGCCGTTTATACCTAATGGCTTGCTTGTATTTATTATGAATGGATGTTGAGATTTTTCCATTGTTTTCTGGGTCATTTGAGATTTTCATGTGTTTTCTATCTTTTATTCTATTAATATGTTGCAATATATTAATTGAAATTCAGATGTCAAATGTACCTTGCATTCCTGGGATCAACTTTACTTGGTCATAGTATGTAATCCCTTTTATATGTTGCTGGATTTGATCTGCTAATGTTTTTTTAAGGGTTTTTGTATCTATGTTCATGAAGTACATAGGGCTATAGTTTGTCTTATTTTGTGGATTTTCATGTTCTCTTAATATAAATTTAAAAAAATGGTTTCTCCTGAATCTTCTGATATATTTTATATGGGATTCATATTATCTCATCCTTAAATATTTGTTAGAATTCACCAGTGACACAATCCAGGCTTGAACTTTTATTTGTAGGAAGATTTTTAATTACAAATTTAATTTATTTATTCAAAATATCTATTTCTTCTTCAGATAGCTGTTATGTTTTTCTAGGAATTTATCTATTATATAAGTAGTGTCATGTGTTAAAATGAAGTTGTTCATAACATTCTCTTACAATTTTTGAAATTTTGGTAATGATTTCATTGCTGGTTTTAGTGACTTGTATGTTCTCTTTTTTATTTTGGTCAGTCTAGCTAAGGTTTATCAATTTAATTGAACTTTTTAAAAATTGACTTCTAATTTCATTGATTTTCTATATTATTATTTTTTTAATTAAATAAATAGATAATTTTTTTCTTTTTTTGATTTTTGCTCTTATATTTACTATTTTCCTTCTTACTTTGGGTTTCTATTTTTTTTTTTGCTCTTCTTTTTGTTACTTTCTGAAATGTTAGCGTACATTATTGCTATTAGATACTTCTTTTCTAACATAGGCATTTATAGCTGTGAATTTCCCAACTTCACTTTTCACTTGGTATGTGATCATGAATGAATTACTTAATACTTCATGTGTCAGTTATCTTGTCTGTATATGTCATAAGGATTTTTTGAATTATTAAAGGGCTTAAAATTGTAACTGACATGGAGAGTGTCCTATATGTGTTAACGTTTAATATTATTTTTGTTTGGAGGATCTGCCATTTAAATTCAGGCAATATAATAAAATAAACTGTTTGGTTGACATGATAGAAGAGTTTCAAAACTAGTTAAAGTTAATTTTTGACACAGTAAAGCTAAATCTTGAGAAAACACAGTATCATCACTTAGACTTCTGAACTCCTCCTATTATTAAATAAAAGACACAGGCTCTAGCCAGAACTTTTTTTTTACATCATTCAAATGAATGTTCTTCAATTTAGTCACCCTCGATAGACGGGGAGTTATTTCAATGATACATGAGACATTTCTAGACCTGCTCAGTAGGATATGTCACTGGAACCTGGAACAAATTACTTTGAACAAACTCAGTAAATGAACTTTTTCATTCTTCACAGATAGGTGATCAACTTTTAAAAACAGCAAATTGTTCTAGTTGCTATATAAGGCAGATTATGAAGTTCATCGTAATATGGTTTTTAATGAGATGAGATAAAAATAATGATTCATTTTTCTCTCTACAAGATGGTAACTTGTAAGGTGAAGTTTTATAAAATGTCTTGAAGATGTGTAGTCTTGGGAGATGACTAGTTAAGACATTAGTGATCACTTAATTTTATCTGGGTTTGGAGATTTGTTTAAATCAGAATCAAGTAAATAAACTAAAAAATCTAACACTATAGTGAAACAGCTAAATGTGACCCTCATGCATTTATGGGCTAATCCTTTAGAAACACACATTATACTGTTTGAGTTCTGTGTGAGTTAAATCCTATTTGACTTCATCCACAGTCAGATATTATTGAGCTATTTTGTCTAGGCTTTCTCATGTTAACTGAAATCATGCTGAGTTTATGGAAGCCTCAACTGAAAACACAGGATTCCAGGTGAATAGCGGTTGACGGTTTTTTTCTGCTCCAAGGCCATCAGAGACACCTCAGTAGTGGTGGTTACTTAGAGCTTATGTTCAGGATTTGCCACATGTTGGAATAAGTAACTCTAAATCTGCTTCTTATTCTCTCCTTTTTGATCAGTCTCCTTCATCTTCTAGTCTACATGTATTTTCTCTACATGAGTTGTTATTCATAGTTTCTGCCATTTCTCATCTTTCTCATCTTTTCTCATCATCATTTCACATCTTTCTCATCTCATCTTTTTTAAAAAATAAGTGATCCCTGGGCTGCTGCAAAACTGGTGAATTTCCAGAGTTCCAAAAAAGTTAATTCTGACAGTTTATGCCACTTCTTTGTTACTTTTATGGAGGAGAAGTAATTCTTTTTCTTTAATTGAAATATAGTTGATATACAATGTTAGGTCAGTTTCAGGTGTGCAACATGATAATTTGACATCTGCATACATTATGAAATGATCACCATAATAAGCCTAGTAACCACCTATCTCATTCAAAGTTATTACAATATATGTTGGCATTGCTTATGCTGTAATTACATCCCTGTGACTTACTTATTATATAAATGGAGGTTTGTAAATTTTAGTCCCATTTCACCTATTTTGCCAATCCTTCAGCCACCCTCCCTTTGACAACCACCCATTTGTTTTTGGTACCTATGAGTCTATTTTCAGTCTGTTTTGTTTGTATGTTCTCTTTTTTAGATTTCACATATAAGTGAGATCATGTGGTATTTGTCTTTCTCTGTCTGACTTATTTCACTTAGCATAATACCCTTCATGTCCATCCATGTTGCTGCAAATGGCAAGATTTCATTCCGTTTTATGGCTAATATGCCATTGTATACATATACCACTTCTTTATCCATTTGTCTGTTGATTGACATTAAGGTTGCTTCATATCTTGCTTATTGTAAATGCTGCAATGAACATTGGGGTGCATATATCTTTTTGAATTAGTGGGTTTTTTTCCTTCTGGTAAATAATCAGAAGTAAAATTGCTGAATCATATTGGCAGTTCTATTTTTAATTTTTTGAGGAACCTTCATATTTTTTCCATAGTGGCTGCATCAATTTATAGCAATGCATGAGGGTTACCTTTACTCCACATCCTCACCAATACTTGTTATTTGTTGTCTTTCTGATGATAGCTACTGTGTCAGGTGTGAGGTGGCATCTCATTGTGCTTTTATTTTGTAGTACTGTGGTGATTAGTTATGTTGTGTATCTTTTCATGTACCTATTGGCCATCTATATGTATTCTTTGGGAAAATATCTACTCAGGACCTCTGCCTGTATTTTTTTTTTTAATGTTGAGTCTTCTTTTAATTAATTAATTTTTATTTTTGGCTGTGTTGGGTCTTCGTTTCTGTGCAAGGGCTTTCTCTAGTTGTGGCAAGCGGGGGCCACTCTTCATCGCGGTGCACGGGCCTCTCACTGTCGTGGCCTCTCTTGTTGTGGAGCACAGGCTCCAGATGCGCAGGCTCAGTAGTTGTGGCTCACGGGCCTAGTTGCTCCACGGCATGTGGGATCTTCCCAGACCAGGGCTCAAACCCATGTCCCCTGCATTAGCAGGCAGATTCTCAACCACTGCGCCACCAGGGAAGCCCCCTCTATTTTTTAATCCGGTTGTTTGTTTGTTTATGATGAGTTGTATGAGTTCTTTTTATATTTTGGGTATTAACCTTTTATCAGATATATCATTTACAAATATCTTCTCCCATTTAGTACATGACTTTTAAATTGTGTTGATAGTTTTCTTTGCCATGAAAAAGCTTTTTAGTCTGATGCAGCCCCTTTTGTTTATTTTTACTTTTGTTTCCCTTGACTGAGAAGACATCCAAAAAACAATGCTAAGACATGTCCAAGAGCAAGTTGCTTATGTTCTTGTCTATGAGTTTTATGGTTTTAGGTCTTACATTTAAGGCTTTAATCCACTTTGAGTTTATTCTTGTTTATAGTGTGAGAAACTAGTCCAGTTTGATTATTTTGCATGTTGCCTTCAAGTTTTCCCAACATCATTTTTTGAAGATGCTGTCTTTTCCCCATTGTGTATCCTTGTCTCCTTTGTCACAGATTAAGTAACCATGCAAGTATGGGTTTATTTCTGGGCTCTCTATTCTATTCCATTGATCTCTGTGTCTGTTTTTGTGCAAGTATCATACTGCTTTGATTATTTTAGCCTTGTAGTATAGTTTGAAATCAGGAAGCATAATAACTCTAGCTTTGTTCTTCTTTCTCAAGATTATCTTGGCAATTCTGGGTCTTTTGTGTTCCATTACATATTTTAGAATTGTTCTATTGCTATGAAAATTGACATCAGTATTTTGATAAGAATTCCATTGAATCTATAGATTGCCTTGAGTAGTATGATCATTTTAACAAGATTAATTTTCCAACCAATGGGCATGGTATGTCTTTCCATTTGTTTGTGTCATCTTCAGTTTCTTTTGTCAATGTCTTATAGTTTTCTGAGTACAAGTTTTTTACCTCTTTGGTTAGATTTATTCCTAGGTATTTTATTCTTTCTGATGCAATTGTAAATGGAATTTTTTTCTTAATTTCTTTTTCTAATAGTCCATTGTTAGTGTATAGAAAAACAACAGATTACTGCATATTAATTTCATATCCTGCAACTTTACTGAATTTATTTATTAGTTCTAATGTGTTGTGGTTTTTTTTTTTTTGGTGACATCTTTAGGATTTTCTATGTATAGTATCATGTCATCTGAAAACAGCGACAGTTTTACTTCTTCCTTTCCAATTGGAATTCATTTTATTTATTTATTTTTTTGGTCTGATTTCTGTGACTAGAATTTCCAATTCTATGTTGAATAAACATGTTGAGAGAGGACATCCCTGTATTGTTTCTTATCTTAGATGGAATGCTTTCAGCTTTTCACCATTGAGTATGTTGTTGGCTGTAGGTTTGTCATGTATGGCCTTTATTATTTTGAGGTATGTTCTCTCTATACTCACTTTGTGGAGAATGTTTTTCCTGTGAACAAAGGCTTTAATTTGTTGAAAGTAGCAATTTTCCCAGTGAAAAACTTGCTATCAATTACTACTGGAAGTAACAGTTTGAGCCAGATCTAGACAATAAAACATCAGCCAAAGTCTTTACTGAGATATTGGAAATCATCAGAACAGAATTATTTGTCCCCCACATATAGCACCCACACGCCACTTAGTGCTATATTGAACATGGATATGGTGGTTAGAAAAGAAATAGTCATAAAACACCCATGGCTAAATGCAGAGGAGCAAATTTAAAAGCCAAAAATAGTGAAACTTTAAAATAGAAAATCTTGAGTCTCTGATGGTGTCATTGAGAAACTGAACCACTGATGCCAGTAGTAACACACTTCATTACCTCATATCATATAAGGAAATGATACCCTCATATGTAAATACACTCATGGTTGGGCTTTTTTCACTTACAATAAACACTTTTGTAATTGCTACAACCTTTGATACTTATTTGAAACACAACTATGAAATATTAGATTCATTTTCTTTTTTTCTTTGGTGACACTGTATCCTTGCTGCATCACACATGTGCTCAATCCAGTTATTCTGGGCTTAATGGAAATAAATAAGAAGGGGCCTGTAGTCATTGAGCTCTTAACTATGTGTCTGCCTAAGATCTGAAAGCCAGTTCTCCTTCATTTATCCCCGAAACCTTGTATTGAATAAATACAGTGTTATAATTTTCAGAGTTTATAGATAGAATCTGAGGTTCAAAATTATGAAGTAGCTAGTCCAAGGGTATGCCACTAATGTGTACAGAATGTAGTACTGAACTCATGTATGTTTTGCTTCTACTTTTAATCACTGTGCAATATTACCTCCTAAAATCAATGATCCATTTTGTTATACAAGGTTAAAGAGACTGAAATTTAAGTAATGTGCAAGACTTGATTTGCTCAGGATTGATAGAAAAAGAGGGGAAAGTGGAAAAGACTTTTTCTAAGACAATATATGTGTTTATTGTAGGTGGTCAAGTTCATTGTTTATGCATACTTCTATAATTTTCTGTATAATAGCTTCTTTATACTCTCTTGAGAAATAATGGTAACCAAAGTGCCAAAATTTATCCCTAATGGAATTTAAAATGGCCAAGTAATGCATGTTTTAAATTTTTTGGAGGACTACTTCAAGGAAAATACTAACAAGTTGTTAAGAGGCCAATTACCGGGCACTTTGCTGATTAGATTTATTGAAAACAGTGTGTTTCTGTTTGTTTTGAAAAATAATATTTGTGGAAATATCTGAACATAACAACTGCAGCAGTCAAATGTTCATGAGTTAGAGTTCCCACCATCTTACCTTCCCACCCCCGGAGCTGTGTCCTAATTTCAGGATTTTGTAAACTACAGAATCTGCATTTCAAAGAAATGTGAGTGGTTGCAGTCTGGCCAGTTCCTCTCCACTCCTTACAATTATGAAAATAACAATTTGATAATAAGACGCCTTTACATAAATGAGTTAAATAGCTTCCAATATATTCAAGAAAACTATCTCATGCTCTTCATCTTTAATGAAAAAAAGAGGAAATGCTTGAAAACCTCACAGTGCTATTGTCTGTGTGCTTCTCACCGTTCTCCTGACCCTCTCTCTCACTTTCTTTTCCTTTGAAAACATATTTTCTTCTTTCATTATGAAATTGGCAATAGGTAGGTAGGAAAATAGTGAGCTGAGTATTCAAATCATTATTGTACACAATGTCAGCAGGCTTCAGAATAGCTAGTGTTATACCTAAAAAGGAACAAACACAAAAGCATTTTTCTAAGCAGATTTAGACCAATAACATACTTAGGGAAGGGAGAGAAAATAGAAAAAAGCATTAGAATTAGGGGCATGAAAATTGAATTTCTTTAAATATTTATCACTCCTAACTCTTCAGCCCAATAAGAATTGATATGCTGACTTTTGTCCTTTTTTTTTTTTTTTTTTTTGTGAGAAGTGTTTTGTTTTTGTTAGGAATTATTTGACAACATCTGCAGTTTTTATTCCTGAAGTTAGTTATACTCCTTAGTTCTGGCAAGAATAGACCAAATAAGAGACAATACTAGTTGCCTTTTATGTCATTGCCTTTGTCTTCAACTCAACTTCATGATGGAAAGAAACTCTGTTTACAGATGATAGAATATAAATATATGTTTAAATACTTTATAAAGGTTATACAACCAGAAAATGTTGAAGCCAGAATTCAGCTTAGGTCCTGTTGATGTCATTACTGCTTCTCTTTCTACTAGGGGCCATCACGAAAATGTTAAAATATGTGAGTATTGCAAGATGCATTTTCATGAACATTAAGAAGCAAGATAATCTTTTAGAAATTGGATTATTTTTTTCCCCTTGATCAGATAGATCTGTTGAATGCTTGTTTGATCAGATATTCAAGAGGAAGACCTCTTTTCTATTGCTTTCCACAAAAAAATAACAGACTACGGTAAAAGCTAAATGAACAAAACAAAATCAATTACTATCAGCACTAAATTGTTTGGTGCTAACCAAAGATGGATTAGGTATTCAAGACCCAGAGGAAATTTAAATTGACCTCATACTTGTGTAGGAGTTAGATAATATAGAAGAGGGAAGCCGTTGTATCATAAAAATTGATCCTTTTATTCAAGAGAGAAACTCCTAATTTTTTTAAACACTTGATAATTTAGTACTTTATCTTGAATGCTTATTGTTTGTATGTATAGTTAGAAACGTACGGAGAAACACATATTCCATTAAATTGATGTAGCCTTTCACTGACAGAAAAGCGGTTTAATGGGAGATATGAAATCAGAGTCACAATAGAGTGCACAAGTGGACAAGACCATAGGTGTCAGCTTTGAGTCAGATGAGAGTCAAATCCCAGTTCTCTCTGGGTTGGTTTTCTCACTGTGAGCACATTGCTTGATTTCTCAGCCTCAGTTTATCTATAAAACAATGGTAATGGTGCCTATAGAAATACTACTGAGAAATAAATTAGAACACACAAGTAAATATTCAAGATCTAGTGCTAAAGTTCTTGAATATAGCCTGTGTATTAGTATAGTACTTAGTACTTGTGGGTGTTCAGTAAGTGTCTGTTTCTTCCATTTAAATGAGACTATTCTAGAGAACAAAAATAAAAATACATTCCTTGGGTATTGAGCAACCTGCTCAGTCAATGATTTGAGGAATTAGAGAAACTATTCAAGAATAATTAACTTTTAGGGCATAGATAATGCAGGGAATTTCAAGTCTGCTTCCTGGTGCTTGCTGCTTCATGATACGCACCACCTTAGTGCTACTCTAATGAAAAAGAACTATCATGAAATGTATCAGGTGACATAACCTAGCCAATATTTCCACCTGTTTTCCTTTCTGAGTTAGTTTTCTGTGTTCAAGTGCTTGTTGATCTGGCTGTCTTGAAACCTGGCGTGAGTTTTAATGTTGCATATTCAACCCTGCCTGAGTGGGTTTACAAAGAAACATGCTAGTATTTTAGCTATTTATTCCAGTTTTTCCCATTTGGTTTGGGTAGCTGTGCATAAAAGGAGGGTTGCAAGTGAGGGAGGGAGGGTGGTGCACTCTTCTTGATGCAGTGAAAACAGGGGGATGGCAGCTGATGTGGCACTTACCCTTCACTGCACAATTGTATGCAACACCTGAGTGGGTTCCACTGAAGCTCCCAGGGAAAACCGACCACGAGTGACTATCATCATACTGTTCTTACAGCCCTCATCTGAAATTTTCAACTTGATACTGTGCAGGAATGCCCAGCTGCCAGCAAATGACATGATAGAAACACAAGGCAGAGCCAAGGAACATCTTCTACTCTAGAAGCACCATGGGACTGTAGGATAGAAGGTCTGAATTTTTCATAAAATGCTACAAGAGTTGAGAGTTGCAGACACATTGTAGCACATTCAAGGGACAATTGCCAGGATTAGAATCATATCATGTGAGAAATCAATGCAGGGACTTAGAAATAAGAATATTTAATCTACAGAAGTAATTATTAGTCAGGGATGTAAGTATGAAAATTGCCTGCATATTTGGAAGCAGTAGAAAATCAAAGAGAAATTAGAATTCGTTCTGTGTGGCCCCAGATTGTAGATAAATCTAGCATTACTTGTTGAAAGGTAAGGTAATTCTAGTTGGAATCAAGAGAGAGCATCCTAATGTTTAGCATTATCCAAATTAAAGTGTGTAGTCACAGGAAACAGAGAATTCTCCATTACTGGAAGTATTCGAGAAGCACCAACACAATGGTATAGAGCATATTCAGTCTTAGATGAGTACCCTCCAATGATTAGTCATTAATTAGCCAACTAATGATGAAGTTAGGACAGTACACCTAGTCGGCCTGCTTCCATTTCCCTTACAGTAAATCCTCAGGCTTCAGGATCAGTTGTTTAGTCCATATGTGTTCCTAGTTCAATGGGACATTGTATAGACTCTGTGTTGCTGCCATGAGGTAGAAAGAGAATTACAGGTGAGACCAAAATCTTCACTGAGACGGTAGGAATATTAACACTACTCTTGCGCCCCTCCCAGGAGACTAACAGCTACTACGTTTTTCGATTTAGTGAGAAGAATATGTTCTTAGTCCTGGTTCTTCCCATGGTTAATCATATGACCAGTCTTGGCAATAATGAAGCCTTATCATTATAGCACAGAATATATTTTTGTTCCTCACTTCCAATTAATAAAAACATCTTGATTTCACTCCCGAAATAATTCTGAATCCATCTGGGTTATTTCCCTCTTCTCAATCTCTATTACCACCCTTCAAAATTTAGCTTTTTAATCACTATGTTCTGCAATTTTATAATAGGGTTCGGATTGTCCTTCCTGCTTCCCATTGTACCCACCTTATTAGATTTTTCACTGTGCGGCCTTAAGGAGCTATGTAAATTCAAATATAATCCTTTGCAAAACCCTTCAGTGGTTCTATATTTTTCATAATAGTGATTTCCAAAATTTCTAGCTGAGGAATCATTTATTCCACACATAGTTACATGCGAGACTCTAATATTTAAATAATGACATTTTTCTATGTAATTAAACGTTTATATACCATAAAATGTTAACATTTGCTTATTATAAAACTAGTTACTAATTTACTTTTAAATCATTTTAATTTTAATAAAAATTTTAAACTGGCTATTCCAGATAACAGTTGTATTTTATATCAATTTATTTCTCTATTTTAAATTGGATATATACTATCTAGAAAACCTTGATCACCAGACATCGTGAATCATATTTCCATTGTAAAATGGGATACTAAAATGCATTCTAATCATAAATATTATGAATGTAATACTTATGTAATGTCTAAGCAAGCAATGCTCAGCTTGCTTGGGCCAGAAATATGAAAATAAAAATAAAATGCCATTTATTTAAAAAATTAAAGTAGAAAGTACTTTCTTGAATTAGTCAATTTTTCATTTAGAGGGAGTTGATGAGTAGATTAATAGCAACTGTAGTTTAATTTTCAGGTTGGATGTACCTCTCCAAATATACCATATAACATTTTTGCATTCCCAAGAATATAATTTAAAAATCTCTGAGACTGTATTGCTTATTTTTAAAATTAATGCACTCAAAATTGTAAAAGTCAAATTGTTAAATAAGTCCAAACCTTGCTCGAATTTTCTCATTGAATTCTGCATCAATGAGAATTGAATTCAAGGTGGTATCTTTGCAACACAGAATTATCTAATCAAGTTTACTTAGCTTGTTAAAAATAGCAAAGCATGCAAGTTGGTATAATCATGTTATATCAGATAAGTATTCCAATAATGAATTTTCTTTGTCATGAAAAAATAGTGATTTCTTGTCTCAGAAAAATTTGTACCATCACCTTCCCTCAGGACAGCCAATGAAATTAAGTATAAAAATGGACATTCTGTAAACCACTTCCTGTTTAATTAAAAATGAATTTGGAATGTCAGCAATTTAAAAACTTAATCAATTCACATTTGTATGGCATAATTTGACATGTTTTTGGTTAATGCTGTCATCACCTTAATTTACTAATGCTTACCTACCTAACACCCCATGACTGTCTGAACACATTTCAATAGCAGATTTAACATGAGGTGACACTCCTTTAAATTTCTGCCATTGTTTTCACACCATCAATACAATTGTCCTATGATTTTCCATTACTTAGTTGAGAGTGTATTCAAAATTTATCTAAATACTCAGAAATATTTTCTCTTGTATAAGTGCCAAATCCTATGAATAGACACAACACATCTAACTCTCATGAAAATAAACTAGAAATATTTTGCTTGAACTACATTCCCCAAGCTATTTCATAAAATATATTAGATGCACAAATCGTTTCATTTAGGTCTCTTTGAAAAGCAACACACCCAATTAGTCAACTATATCTCTCTATCCTTTGTTCTACCTCATTCTTCTTCATGGAGTCTCCAGTTGTATTGCATATTTATTTGTCTACTTATAACAATATATTGTCTATCGTCTCCTCTAGCATGTAAGACTTTGCCTCATTTTCTGCTGTATACTTTGAATCTAGAAAACTTCTGTACTTGCGATGGAAGCTCAGTAGGTATATTTTTGAAAGAACTAATGAATATTTATTTCTAATTTCTTCTTTGAACTAAATGATGCTAATTCATTTTAATCTTGATTTTTTAATTGACTTCCTTATCTATAACATTTGTAAGCAATGTCAACATCATAGAATCTAGTCAACATTTCTTTCTGAAGATATATGTCTCTTCCTTACACATGTGCATATATAACATTAAATTTTCTTTGCATTACTATTTTTATAACATAGAGTAACTGAATTTAGGCTGAAAGCAAAAGAGATTTTATGATTATGTTTTGTTTCAATATAGTGTAATTTGGCAAGGATCATATGATTATTTTGCAAAATCATTGTAAAATTTCACCTTGTAAACATGGGCAATATATATATATTGTAATAATAATTAAATCTATATAAAATAATTCTTTTAATTCTTCATATGTTTTTGTGATTTTTTGTGATTACAGCTACTATATAAGGGTAAATTTTTTAAATGAATAAAAAATTCCAACTGCTTCTTAAGTAAGTAGGTGTCCTGGTTCCACAAGCTGAATTGGGAATATAGTGCAAATTCCAACAATATCCCCCCATAGAAGTGGGATGTATAATTCGTATTTGATGGAGAACATTTGACAAGACCTCTACCAAAATGTCATAGAAAAACAAACAAACAAACCAACCTAGAACCATTTCCTTCAATAAAGTATTCACAGTATTCCTACCGAGTTCTCCCTCTCTTTGGTTATGCCCACATACAAAATCAAAGGACATTTAGATTACAGTTTGGTGAAGAAGACAAACAGGTTTCAGGTAAGGTAAAATTAGTGACAGAAGATTTCCACATAATAAATAAAGAAAATAGATTACATTAAATCTCTTTTAAAAATCATCTAGGTAAAGAAAATTAGGAACAAATAAAAGTAGAGTTTACATGCAGAAGAACAGTAAAAAATACTAAGAAAATTAAATCCTCTAAGAAGAGTATAACATTTCAGACTCATAAAGAATTACTGTAGAAAAACTTGCTGAGAAAGTTAATTCAATATGACAAGATCTCAAAGACTTGAGGATGAAACAACAGAGAGAAATATAAATTGCAGAACTAAAGAAACAAATTGACGAACAAAATAAATCTATCAAGAACTCATATATAAATGGATAAGATAATTCAAGATTGAAAATCATGTTTCTTCTGTAGAAGAAAAGATTGGTTTTTTCATTAAATGAAGAAAAAATTCACTTAGAACAGTGGAAAAGAGAATGAAAGATATACATGGTCCAAAATACTCCCACAGAAATATAATTAATAAAAAATAATATTAGAAAGATAAAGAAGATATTATGATTAAAAAATGGTTTCCTGAAACAAGAATTGGATCTGAATATTTAAAGGACTAGCTAGTGTTAGACAGAAAAAAATGATCCAGAATGAAAAAAATCAAGCCATGCTTTGTTACATTGTTGAATGTCAAACATAAAAGAAAAACAAACAGAAAAGAACCAAAGAAGTACAATTTAGTCAACTTTAATGAGGAAGAAAACACGGCTAGACTTTCACTTCTAACACAGCAACGTGTAATGACTATAGATAGTAGAAATGTCTACAGCATTCTGAGTGGGGTACAAAGAGCATCCTGATGACATTAAACCTGTTGTATGTGTCTGTACATACTTGTTACATCTCTGTATTGCACTTGTATTATATCTGTTGTATAAAGACAACAGATGAGCATTTGTAGATTTCAAAGCAGCCTCCAAAATTGACTTAGTGACAAAATCCAGTCAATAGACAGTGAAAGACCTACAATCAAAGGCCTAACTATATTCAGAGGGAGAAGACAAAGACCAATATCTCAATATCTGAGACAAAGTGTGGCAACCATTTTGTACCTGCCATAGTCAATTAAGAAGAAGGAATGTGATAAATCAAGGACTGCAACTCCTCTGATCCCTTCCTAATGGGCATCAAGGATGAGGTTTTGGTTAAATCCAAAGAACAATACATTTATGTTAAGAATTTAGTTTGGAGGAACTGGTTTATAAAGAATGGTGTGAACATTTAACACATTTACATGTAAAACAAAGAAAATAATATATTGTTGGAGAAATACGTTTATAGAGGAAAATAAAAATGGTCTAAATCTCAACAGTCTAAAGAAGTAGAATAACTCAATTGGAGGCCAGGAGAAAGGAAGAGAATAAAGAGAGAATTCTTAAAGGAAAGAGTTAAAACATGTAATAATGAATCACATAGGTAATTGTGACTTCTTTTAAAATTCTTCAGAATCTTAAATTATAGAATGGTCACTTTGAAATAAAATATTCCATTTGAGATGAAAAATTATCTAAATCTGTACTTCCCAGTACAGAACTACACATGGCTACTAAGCAGCTGAACTGCGGCTGGTCTGAAATAAGATGTCTTATAAGTGTAAAGTACACACTAGATTTCAAAAGCCTATGAAAAAAAAAGGGCAAAAAATATCTCATTAAACACTTTTATATTGATTAAATATTGAAATGATAGTATTTTGATATATTAGGTTAAGTACAATATATTAAAATTAATTTCAACTCTTATTTTTTTATACTGTTAATATGTGGTTACTAGAAAATCTACAATTATATATGTTCCTCATATTATATTTCTATTGGGCAGCACTGACTTAAAACATTTGATTTACTTTATAAAATATAATATATTTTTTAGCTGGTAGGTCTGCATTTTAAATTTTTTGGATACATTATCCAACATAAAATAAAATAAAATAAATATTAATAATGTCAATTCTTTTCTTTTTGAATTTTTATTTGAAATTCAATTGCTTTCAAACTTAATATGATTGTTCTGTAATACTATGCCAACATTTTAGTGATTGAATACCACTTAGAAATCTATTGGTGAGAAGCAAAATTAACAGTACTTTAAATCTGTGTCATATTCTTATTTAACTTTTTGAATTTCTTTATTGATTTCAGAATGCTTATTGATCTGCTTCTTCGTTTTCTGTATTTTATTTCAAGGAAAATGGTTCCCATCATTATCTCATTATTTCTGAGATACTGGCTGTATTAAAATCTCATTACCATTTACAACTATGGTTTGAACTCTTTCTCTCAGCCAAATTCTCAAAGAAAAAAATACCTATTTTTATATCACTTATCCTTTCCTTAGAACCCTGTGGTTGAAGTACTGTGAACCTCCTTCCCTTCCACCCAACACTTTAATAAAGCAATTGATTTAAGGCCATGATCAAAGTAATTGTCCTCATTTTCTTTGATGCTTATTAAGGTCTTATTGTTTTAATATTTTGTTTCCTACATTTTGTGCCAGCCTTTTTCTGCAAGAATCCATTCTTGTCTATGCTGTTTACCCAACACAAGTCCCATAGTTTTAGTTTCACTCATCTCATTTAAGATAATGACCTGTAAATCTCTGTCCCAGCCCTGAACACCATCCATCAACTCATGTGACACAGTTATGGAAAGAGTTAAGGTACCAGGCTAGAAAATGTATTTCCTTTGCTGGATTTAAAGCTTTATTAAAAATAGATATGGCAAGGTATTAAGTTTAAAATTTTACTTTGTACATTTCCCTCCCCTAATTTTAAAATGAAAGACAGGTTTTAACCTCCACTGACTTAGGGAAAGTGCTTTGCAAGGAGGAGAGCAGATCCTTCAAGGTCATCAAGTTGTTGCCCATAAGCTACTCTTACAATCCTCAGAATTTTGCAGATATAATTAAGGTATAATTAAGATCCTATATTGTGGATGTGAGAAGACCATTTAGCCTTCAAGACTGGGGTATAATTTCTAACTAGACACATGAGTAGGGGTTAGATCATACAAAGAGCTAAACTAGAGGTTGCCTAACAACTAGAAGATCCTAAAAAATATATAGATTCAAAAGTCTTTTTCTGAGACCTCTAAGAAAACAGATGAAACTTTAAAGTTACAAGGGAAAAAAAATTTAGAAGAGCCAACACTAGTGACTAAATTTCCAACACTGAATCTGTCCTTTTGACACTGCAAATAGGCATGTTTCCTCTTGGGATTTCCCACATAACATACAAACTCTGCACTCATTTTCTTAGAGTCATCTTTGAAAGCCTAATATTTTACTTTTCATTTTATCAATTTTTATACTATTGCCTTTTATAATGCTTTCTTAAGTATCTCCAGTCTAAGGCAATTATGATCTGTAGGACCCGAATTTCAACACTACCTTGCAATCCATCACTCTCAATTCATTTCCAGATCATAATCCAAAATAGTCTCACTGGTTCTAATTATTCCTAAAAGGAGGGGGTTTGGAGAGCTTCCAGGCTGAGGAAACAGAACACTTCCATATGGCACTGCACTGCGCCCCAAACTCCATGAGGACAGAAACTTCTTTATTTAGGACCTTGCCCTACATATCTCTTCATGATTGTATTCTTTAATGGTCTTTTTAATAAATTGGTAACCTAGTAAGTAAAATGTTTCTCTGAGTCCTGTGGGCTGCTCTAGCAAATTAATCAAAAGTGAGGAGGGGGCCATGGGAACCTCTGATTTATAGTCAGTCATTCAGAAGTACAGGTAAAAACCTGGGCTTCTGGTTGGGGTCTGAACTGGAGGGCAGTCTTGCCCCACTGAGCCTTTCACTCAGAATTGAGTTGAATTGTAGGACACCCAGCTGGTGTGAAAAATTGTTGGTGATGGAGAAATCTCCCTCAGGCATTGGAAATTGGGTGCAGAAACCTTTCAGAAGTTATAAAAAGTACTTTAATTAAGAAGACCTAGCAATGGAATCAATACTATAATTTCAAAGTTATGACATGTAAAAAAGATACTTTGAGGTGTCTGCTACAGCAAAGATATTTTATATAAGAATTTCTCTGATTTCTATTGAGGATAGAATCATAATACTGCTCATGCAGCTGTGATTTTTGCTGTAATAATGGAACGAAATTCTAAACATGAATTAAAGGTTAGTAAAAATAAAGATATAAAAATATCTTTATCCGAATTCATGGGTCTCCTGATTCTTATGCAAGGATCCTGTGTTAAGAACATCTGCTCTTGGAGAGGGGGAAGATGGTGGAAGAGTAAGAGGTGGAGATCACCTTCCTCCACACAGATACATCAGAAATACATCTACTCGTGGAACAACTCCTACAGAACACCTACTGAATGCTGGCAGAAGACCTCAGACCTCCCAAAAGGCAAGAAACTCCCCACATACCTGGGTAGGGCAAAAGAAAAAAGAAAAAACAGAGACAAAAGAATAGGGACGGGACCTTCACCAGTGGGAGAGAGCTGTGAAGGAGGAAAGGTTTCCACACACTAGAAGCCCCTTCGCGGGTGGAGGCTGCTGGTGGCGGAGGTGGGGAGCTTGGGGGCCGCGGAGGAGAGCGCAGCAACAGGGATGCGGTGGGCAAAGCGGAGGTATTTCCGCCCAGAGGATCAGTGCCGCCCAGCACTCACCAGCCCGAGAGGCTTGTGTGCTCACCCGCCGGGGTGGGCGGGGACTGGAAGCTGAGGCTTGGGCTTCTGTCGGAGCACAGGGAGAGGACTGGGGTTGGCGCCGTGAACACAGCCTGAAGGGGTTAGTGCACCACAGCTAGCCGGAAGGGAGTCCGGGAAAAAGTCTGGACCTGCCGAAGAGGCAAGAGACTTTTGCTTCCCTCTTTGTTTCCTGGTGCTCGAGGAGAGGGGATTAAGAGTGCTGCTTAAAGGAGCTCCAGAGACGGACGCAAGCCGTGGCTATCAGCGTGGACCCCAGAGACGGGCATGAGACGCTAAGGCTGCTGCTGCTGCCACCAAGAAGCCTGTGTGCGAGCACAGGTCACTATCCACACCTCCCCTCCCGGGAGCCTGTGCAGCCCGCCACTGCCAGGGTCCCGGGGATCCAGGGACAACTTGCCCGGGAGAACGCATGGTGCACCTCACGCTGTTGCAATGTCCCGCCGGCCTCTACGCCGCAGGCTCGCCCCTCACTCCGAACCCCTCCCTCCCCCACCGGCCTGAGTGAGCCAGAGCCCCTGAATCAGCGGCTCCTTTAACCCCGTCCTGTCTGAGCGAAGAACAGACGCCCTCAGGTGACCTACACGCAGAGGCGGTGCCAAATCCAAAGCTGAACCCCGGTAGCTGTGAGAACACAGAAGAGAAAGGGAAATCTCTCCCAGCAGCCTCAGGAGCAGTGGATTAAATCTCCACAATCAACTTGATTTACCTGCACCTGTGGAATACCTGAATAGAAAACAAATCATCACAAATTGAGGAGGTGGACTTTGAGAGCAAGATTTATTATTTATTCCCCTTTGCCTCTTTTTGTGAGTGTGTATGTGTATGCTTCTGTGTGAGATTTTGTCTGTATAGCTTTGCTTTCACCATTTGTCCTAGGGTTCTATCCGTCCGTTTTTGTTTTTGTATTTACTCTAAAATTTTTTTAATAATTATTTTTTATTTTAATAACTTTATTTTACCGTACTTTATTTTCTTTTCTTTTATCCTTTCTTTCTTTTCTTTCTTTTTCTTTCTTTCTTTTTTTTTTTTTTTTTTTTTTTTTTTTTTTGCGGTACGCGGATGTCTCACTGTTGGGACCTCTCCCGCTGCGGAGCACAGGCTCCGAACGTGCAGGCTCAGCGGCCATGGCCCACGGGCCCAGCCGCTCCGCGGCACGCGGGATCTTCCCGGACCGGGGCACAAACCCGTGTCCCCTGCATCGGCAGGCGAACTCTCAACCACTGCGCCACCAGGGAAGCCCTCTTTCTTTCTTTCTCTTTCTTTCTTTCTTCCTTTCTTTCTTCTTTCTTTCTCCCTTCCTTCCTTTCTTTTTATTTATTTCCCTTCCTTCCTTCCTTCCTTTCTTTCTTTTCTTTTCTTTTCTTTCTTTCTACTTTTTCTCCCTTTTATTCTGAGCCGTGTGGATGAAAGGCTCTTGGTGCTGCAGCCAGGAGACAGAGCTGAGCCTCTGAGATAGGAGAGCAAACTTCAGGATACTGGTCCACAACGGACCTCCCAGCTCCACGTAATATCAAACGGTGAAAATCTCCCAGAGATATCCATCTCAAAACCAACACCCAGCTTCACTCAACGACCAGCAAGCTACAGTGCTGGACACCCTATGCCAAACAACTAGCAACACAGGAACACAACACCACGCATTAGCAGAGAGGCTGCCTAAAATCATAATAAGTCCACAGACACCCCAAAACACACAAGCAGACGTGGACCTGCCCACCAGAAAGACAAGATCCAGCCTCATCCACCAGAACACAGGCACTAGTCCCCTCCACCAGGAAGCCTACACAACCCACTGAACCAACTTTAGTCACTGGGGACAGACAACAAAAACAACGGGAAGTATGAAACTGCAACCTGCAAAAAGGAGACCCCAAACACAGTAAGATAAGCAAAATGAGAAGACAGAAAAACACACAGCAGATGAAGGAGCAAGATAAAAACCCACGAGACCTAACAAATGAAGAGGAAATAGGCAGTCTACCTGAAAAAGAATTCAGAAAAATGATAGTAAAGATGATCCAAAATCTTGGAAATAGAATAGAGAAAATGCAAGAAACATTTTAAAAAGACCTAGAAGAACTAAAGATGAAACAAGCAATGATGAACAACACAACAAATGAAATTAAAAATACTCTAGATGGGATCAATAGCAGAATAACTGAGGCAGAAGAACGGATAAGTGACCTGGAAGATAAAATAGTGGAAACAACTACTGAAGAGCAGAATAAAGAAAAAAGAATGAAAAGAACTGAGGACAGTCTCAGAGACCTCTGGGACAACATTAAATGCATGAACATTAGAATTATAGGGGTTCCAGAAGAAGAAGAGAAAAAGAAAGGGACTGAGAAAATATTTGAAGAGATTATAGTTGAAAAATTCCCTAATATGGGAAAGAAAATAGATAATCAAGTCGAGGAAGCACAGAGAGTCCCATACAGGATAAATCCAAGGAGAAATACGCCAAGACACATATTAATCAAACTGTCAAAAAAAAATACAAAGAAAACATATTAAAAGAGGCAAGGGAAAAACAACAAATAAAACACAAGGGAATCCCCATAAGGTTAACAGCTGATCTTTCAGCAGAAACTCTGCAAGCCAGAAGGGACTGGCAGGACATATTTAAAGTGATGAAGGAGAAAAACCGACAACCAAAATTACTCTACCCAGCAAGGATCTCATTCAGATTTGATGGAGAAATTAAAACCTTTACAGACAAGCAAAAGCTGAGAGAGTTCAGCACCACCAAACCAGCTTTACAACAAATGCTAAGGGATCTTCTCTAGGCAAGAAACACAAGAGAAGGAAAAGACCTATAATAACAAACCCAAAACAATTAAGAAAATGGGAATAGGAACATACATATTGATAATTACCTTAAATGTAAATGGATTAAATGCTCCAACCAAAAGACATAGACTGGCTGAATGGATACCAAAACAAGACCTGCATATATGCTGTCTACAAGAGACCCACTTCAGACCTAGAGACACATACAGACTGAAAGTGAGGGGATGGAAAAAGATATTCCATGCAAACGGAAACCAAAAGAAAGCTGGAGTAGCAATTCTCATATCAGACAAAATAGACTTTAAAATAAGGACTATTAGAAGAGACAAAGATGGACACTACATAATGATCAAGGAATTGATCCAAGAAGACGATATAATAGTTGTAAATATTTATGCACCCTACATAGGAGAACCTCAATACATAAGGCAAATACTAACAGCCATAAAAGGGGAAATCGACAGTAACACATTCATAGTAGGGGACTTTAACACCCCACTTTCACCAATGGACAGATCATCCAAAATGAAAATAAATAAGGAAACACAATCTTTAAATGATACATTAAACAAGATGGACTTAATTGATATTTATATGACATTACATCCAAAGATAACAGAATACACATTTTTCTCAAGTGCTTATGGAAAATTCTCCAGGATAGATCATATCTTGTGTCATAAATCAAGCCTTGGTAAATTTAAGAAAATTGAAATGGCATCAAGTATCTTTTCCGACCACAACATGATGACACTAGATACCAATTACAGGAAAAGATCTGTAAAAAATAAAAACACATGGAGGCTAAACAATACACTACTTAATAACGAAGTGATCAATGAAGAAATCAAAGAGGAAATCAAAAAATACCTAGAAACAAATGACAATGGAGACACGACGACCCAAAACCTATGGGATGCAGCAAAAGCAGTTCTAAGAGGGAAGTTTATAGCAATACAATGCTACCCTAAGAAACAGGAAACATCTCGAATAAACAACCTAACCTTGCACCTATAGCAATTAGAGAAAGAAGAACAAAAAACCCCAAAGTTAGCTGAAGGAAAGAAATCATAAAGATCAGATCAGAAATAAATGAAAAAGAAATGAAGGAAACAATAGCAAAGATCAATAAAACTAAAAGCTGGTTCCTTGAGAAGATAAACAAAATTGATAAACCATTAGCCAGACTCATCAAGAAAAAAAAGGGAGAAGACTGAAATCAATAGAATTAGAAATGAAAAAGAAGTAACAACTGACACTGCAGAAGTAGAAAGGATCATGAGAGATTACTACAAGCAACTCTATGCTGATAAAATGGACAACCTGGAAGAAATGGACAAATTCTTAGAAATGCATAACCTGCCAAGACTGAATCAGGAAGAAATACAAAATATGAACAGACCAATCACAAGCACTGAAATTGAAACTGTGAATAAAAATCTTCCAACAAACAAAAGCCCAGGACCAGATGGCTTCACAGGCGAATTCTATCAAACATTTAGAGAAGAGCTAACACCTATCCTTCTCAAACTTTTCCAAAATATAGCAGAGGGAGGAACACTCCCAAACTCATTCTACGAGGCCAGCATCACCCTGATACCAAAACCAGACAAGGATGTCACAAAGAAAGGAAACTACAAGCTAATATCACTGATGAACATAGATGCAAAAATCCTCAACAAAATACTAGCAAACAGAATCCAACAGCACATTAAAAGGATCATACACTATGGTCAAGTGGGGTTTATTCCAGGACTGCAAGCATTCTTCAATAGACGCAAATCAATCAACGTGATACACCATATTAACAAGTTGAAGTAGAAAAACCATATGGTCATCTCAATAGATGCAGAGAAAGCTTTTGAAAAAATTCAACACCCATTTATGATAAAAACGCTCCAGAAAGTAGGCACAGAGGGAACTTTCCTCAACATAATAAAGGCCATATATGACAAACCCACAGCCAACATCATCCTCAATGGTGAAAAACTGAAAGCATTTCCACTAAGATCAGGAACAAGACAAGGTTGCTCACTCTCACTACTCTTATTCAACATAGTTTTGGAAGTTTTAGCCACAGCAATCAGAGAAGAAAAGGAAATAAAAGGAATCCATCTCGGAAAAGAAGAAGTAAAGCTGTCACTGTTTGCAGATGACATGATACTATACATAGAGAATCCTAAAGATGCTACCAGAAAACTACTAGGGCTAATCAATGAATTTGGTAAAGTTGCAGGATACAAAATTAATGCACAGAAATCTCTGGCATTCCTATACACTAATGATGAAAAATCTGAAAGTGAAATGAAGAAAGCACTCTCATTTACCATTGCAACAAAAAGAATAAAATATCTAGGAATAAACCTACCTAAGGAGACAAAAGACCTGTATGCAGAAAATTATAAGACACTGATGAAAGAAATTAAAGATGATACAAATAGATGGAGAGATATACCATGTTCTTGAATTGGAAGCATCAACATTGTGAAAATGACTCTACTACCCAAAGCAATCTACAGATTCAATGCAATCCCTGTCAAACTACCACTGGCATTTTTCACAGAACTAGAAAAAAAAAATCACAATTTGTATGGAAACACAAAAGACCCCAAATAGCCAAAGCAATCTTGAGAACGAAAAACGGATCTGGAGGAATCAGGCTCCCTGACTTCAGACTATACTACAAAGCTACAGTAATCAAGACAGTATGGTACTGGCACAAAAACAGAAATATAGATCAATGGAACAGGATAGAAATCTCAGAGATCAACCCACACACATATGGTCACCTTATCTTTGATAAAGGAGGCAGGAATGTACAGTGGAGAAAGGACAGCCTCTTCAATAAGTGGTGCTGGGAAAACTGGACAGGTACATGTAAATGTATGAAATTAGATCACTCCCTAACACCATACACAAAAATCAGCTCAAAATGGATTAAAGACCTAAATGTAAGGCCAGAAACTATCAAAGTCTTAGAAGAAAACATAGGCAGAACACTCTATGACATAAATCACAGCAAGATCCTTTTTGACCCACCTCCTAGAGAAATGGAAATAAAAACAAAAATAAACTAATGGGAACTAATGAAACCTCAAAGCTTTTGCACAGCAAAGGAAACCATAAACAAGATGAAAAGATAACCCTCAGAATGGGAGAAAATATTTGCCAATGAAGCAACTGACAAAGGATTAATCTCCAAAATTTATAAACAGCTCATGCAGCTCAATAACAAAAAAAACAAACAACCCAATCCAAAAATGGGCAGAAGACCTAACTAGACATTTCTCCAAAGAAGGCATACAGACTGCCAACAAACACATGAAAGAATGCTCAACATCATTAATCATTAGAGAAATGCAAATCCAAACTACAATGAGATATCATCTCACACCAGTCAGGATGGCCATCATCAAAAAATCTAGAAACAATAAATGCTGGAGAGGGTGTGGAGAAAAGGGAACACTCTTGCAGTGTTGTTGGGAATGTGAATTGGTACAGCCACTATGGAGAACTGTACGGAGGTTCCTTAAAAAACTACAAATAGAACTACCATATGACCCAGCAATCCCACTACTGGGCATATACCCTGAGAAAACCATAATTCAAAAAGAGTCATGTACCAAAATGTTCATTGCAGCACTATTTACAATAGCCAGGAGATGGAAACAACCTAAGTGTCCATCATCGAATGAATGGATAAAGAAGATGTGGCACATATACACAATGGAATATTACTCAGCCATAGAAAGAAACGAAATTGAGCTATTTGTAATGAGGTGGATAGACCTAGAGTCTGTCATACAGAGTGAAGTAAGTCAGAAAGAGAAAGACAAATACCGTATGCTAACACACATATATATGGAATTTAAGAAAAAAAATGTGAAGAAGAACTTAGGGGTAAGACAGGAATAAAGACACAGACCTACTAGAGAATGTACTTGAGGATATGGGGAGGGGGACGGGTAAGCTGTGACAAAGTGAGAGAGTGGCATGGACATATATACACTGCCAAACGTAAAATAGATAGCCAGTGGGAAGCAGCCGCATAGCACAGGGAGATCAGCTGCATGCTTTGTGACCACCTGGAGGGGTGGGCTAGGGAGGGTGGGAGGGAGGGAGACGCAAGAGATATGGGAACATATGTATATGTATAATTGATTCAGTTTGTTATAAAGCAGAAACTAACACAGCATTGTAAAGCAATTATACTCCAATAAAAATGTAAAAAAAAAAAAAGAAAAAAAAGAACGTCTGTTCTTGAGTGCTGTGGTAAAGTAAGAAGTTTCACTAACATTCTGTACACACTGCCTAAATTGTAACTGAAATGGTCTTACTTTGTCAGTTAGCCAGAAAAAATTCAATTGAAGAAGGCAGCAATTTCAGTTAGTACATGTTTACTGTGCTCTTTAATACCACTAGAACATTGACATTAGGATTCCAAATTTCATTACTTTTACTCACACTATTTTCAAAAAGAAATTAGGGTTACTTAAGCTTATGATGAGAGACATGAAACTGTACTGTTTAAATGAAGACTAAGTTGAAAATCCATACGACCAGGTGTGATATTGTGATTTATAGGACATATATACTTGGTCCTCTTCTGCAGTTCCTGGCTCACAGCTTTTAAAACCCTTAGAATTTCCTGAGTGATAAGAGCAATGGAAGCATTCTTTGTCACAATATATAGTCTTATTCTCAGCTTCTAAAATCTGCTTCAGAGCCATAAAAATGAAATGGATAACTTGTTACTCATAATAAGTCCTTTCCATGACTGAGTTTATGTTAATGAGGTAAGGTGACTTTTGGAGAGCATTTAAGGGTGGGCCTGGCTGCCAGGGAAACCAACAATGAATAGAGAGGTAGAACTTTAAGTTCCACCACTTGATTTCCTGGAAGGGGAGAGGGGCTAGAGGTTAAATCATTCACCAATGACCAATTATTTAATCTTGTCTATGTAATAAAACCTCTATAAAAACCCAAAGGGGGATGTCTGGAGAGCTTCCAAATTGGTGAACAGGTGGAGATTTGGGGAGAGTGGCTCAGAGAGAGCATAGTAGCTCTGAGCCATTTCCTCATATATTGCTCTGTGCATGTCTTCCATCTGCCTTTCCTGAGTTGTATCCTTTTATAATAAACAAGTAATCTATTTCTCTTCATTCTGTGAGCCAATTCTAACAAATTAATCAAACTTAAGGAAGGGGTCATGGGAGCCTCTGATCTGTAGCTAGTTGTTCAGAAGTACAGGTAACAAACAACCTGGACTTGTAGTTGGCATCCTGAGGTGGGGTGGAGTGGTCTTTGGAACCTCTGATTTGTAGTCTGCTGGTTAGAAGAGCAGGTAATAACTTGGACTTGTGACAAGGATGTGAAGTGGAGGTGGGGGGCAGTCTTGTGGACTGAACCCTTAACCTATGGAATCTGATGCTATCTCTGAGTAGATACTGTCAGAACTGAGTTGAATTCTTGAACACGTTGCTGATGTATCGAGAATTGCTTGCTGTTTGTGTGGAGATCCCCCCAACCCCAACATTGGA
This sequence comes from Pseudorca crassidens, assembly GCF_039906515.1. Lineage (NCBI taxonomy): Eukaryota > Metazoa > Chordata > Mammalia > Artiodactyla > Delphinidae > Pseudorca > Pseudorca crassidens. The sequence continues at coordinate 33,306,919 of NC_090304.1, read as the reverse complement.
ATTGGCTCCAAGAACCTAATTTACCAGGGATCATGAAGAGAAAATTTTATCGGAAACCTAAATATGTTCCTAGTAATTTCTATATTCTTTTATGTTATAGAAGTAAGTTCTACTCTTTTAGGCTATGACAAATAAAAATTTATTTTTCATAGATTATACTTGCATTGTTGTTTTCAGACACAGTTTCTTTTTCACAATCACATATTTTAACTAAAGCACTGAATTCATAACTCCTCAAGGGAAAAAATATGAATCTACGAGATAACACAGACCTTAATCACCAAGTCATATTTTTACATTATAAAATCATAAAAATTTACTTCATTTGTTTCAGATTTTTGAATGACCTAACAAAAGACTTTGATGCTGTGATACACTAAAAATGCAATATTCTTTGTTACCGTAATCTTGCAGCAATTCTTGCCAATCTGTAGACAATACTGAATATTGAATCCCAGGAAAATTTCAGCTTAGCTACTCTGCTTCATTGTCGAATGATCGCCTATTAGGAGAAAAATCTTGCCCATGTTGGCATATGAATTTAAATGAAACTTCCTGACGATTGTTGCAAGTTAGAAGCAACACCTGCTGCCTTTTTGAAATAATTTGCATCTTTTCTTGGTTTTCTGTGGGCCCTGCCTGTTTAATGGGCTACGAACAAATGCTTGGATCAGATGTCACCTTGCACAGCTGGGGCTGTTGAGCCAACAAGCACATTTCTGCTCCATTCGTCTCTCCTTGTTGGCACAGCTGTCCTTTTCAGTACACTGAGTTTGAGGTTATGTTGTTGATGATTCCACTGACCTCAGTTTTCTCTGGGGTTGAAATCTCACCATATGCAGACAGACCATCAGCCTCTTTTCTTGGGCTGATGAGACTGGTTCACACTCTCCTGGGACTCTGTACTTACATATCTCAGTAACAGAGCTCATGAAAAATAATACTTTCTTAAATAAGGCAAAATATTAACAATTAGAGACAATAGATAAAGGACTTTCAAGAGTTCATTGTATATACCTTTCAAATTTATCAGTGATACCATAAAAAGAGGAGACCCATAGATGGGGATTGGAGCTGTAGGAAGAAAAACAATCTCCATAAGCATTGTTTCAACCCAAGAGTGTCTACTGGACCCAAACTCACCAGCACCAAGTCATTTTTTTTTTAACCAAAAAAGCTATGAAAAGCGTAAGTAATCCAGAACAAATTTATTTCAGAGACATGTAAATTTCCAAATGGAAAACCACTTTTGTGTTGGTCCTTTTCCCCTCAGGCAAAGAAGGAAAGAGAGGAACAGTTGAAAACTCATTGAAATCCATCACTGTATTTTACATTCAAACATAAAGCTAAAAAGGATGTTGGTAGTTTTCTGAGATGATTTAATTTCCAGCATTATATACAAATCTGATGAAATAAAGAGAAAGTTATATAAAGATATCTGTTCTTACGACCTAGAAGAAAGTTTACGCTCAGATATAGATTCCCATTTTAATGAATGATTAGTGAAGTAGATGTACGAGAAAGATTAATTTTCAAAAAAGAAAATCCCTTGCTTTCTAAGTTTGGAAGCCAAAATGCTTTTTAATGTAAATCCTAAATAATGGATGAAAAAATTAATGAAGAAGCCAAAAGGATCCTGTCAAGAAATTTGGGAAAGGAGCAGAACACAGTAGAAAAAAAATATTTGAGCCAATATTTTAAGACAGTGTTTCAGGCCCTTTATTCCAATACTCACTTTTTTTAGGACTTTATAAAAATTACTCAACCTCTCCTTTGAGTCCCCTCAGCTGGCCTTATATGGAGTTTTTGTAGAGATAAAAGGCGATAAATTATGGAAATCTGCTTTGAAATTTGCAAGGTACCATAAGTATATTGAATGTCATTATGAACACTGACCAAGAGGAGTTCCTTATTTATTCATGTTTTTTTTTTCCAAAATAAACTTATAAACTTATCTCTCAGCTCCCCACCCCCAAATATATAAGTGCTGCTTGAATGAAAAAAAAAAGTGCATTTATTGAATGCCTACTAAGTTAACGAAATTGTAGTAGGTATTTTCTTGGGGAGACGGGAGAATTGGTGAAGGCTGAGAAGACAGAGAGAGCATATATCTTTAAAGGATTCAATTGCTGTCACCAGATTTCTTGATTTGCTCCCTCCCCTGCAGTCCAAGGTCCCAAGAACAATTAACCTCAACAATCTAAGGACCTGTGTGGGGGCCAAGTGAGCAAACCCAGTAGGTGATAAATAGATTTAGTCAAAAATATAAAATACACCATAAGAGAAGTCCAGATTTTGTGACCCTGTGTGTCACCGTGACTTTGAAAATGTTCCCAAATGAGGTGGCAGACTAGAATTGGCCTTTCAGCAATCCATGAACCCTAAAACTGAAGTCTTCTGGTGTACTTCAGGATTTTCGAGCTGTAATACTGCCAGTCAACAACTCTGGTTAAACTATATAATACGTGAGTTTAGAGGACATCTGCAAAGCATTAATAACTAATTTAAAAAGAAAGTAACAATGGCAGGGGAAAAATGTTCTAAAGGAGAAAATAAACAATAATAACACCAATATCAAAAAGCAATCCCATAGAGTCACACAAATTAGAGGAAACTAATGTCAAAATCACAGATGGCACCAGGCTGAGAAAAACTGAAAAATATTAATGAACAACCAAAAATCTTAAGTGATAAGAGTGCCTTGGGGGGACCTTCAAGATGGCAGAGGAATAAGATGTGGAAATCACCTTCCTCCCCACAAATACATCAAAAATACATCTACATGTGGAACAACTCCTACAGAACACCTACTGAACACTGGCAGAAGACCTCAGACCTCCCAAAAGGAACAGATGCTGAGGGAGATCTACATGCAGAGGTGGGGCCAAAACCAAAGCTGAACCCCAGGAGCTGTGCAAACAAAAAAGAGAAAGCGAAGTTTCTCCGTGCAGCCTCAGGAGCAGCGGATTAAATCCCCACAATCAACTTGATGTACCCTGCATCTGTGGGAATACCTGATTAGACAAAGAATTGTCCCAAAATTGAGGTGGTGGACTTTGGGAGCAACTGTAGACTTGGGGTTTGCTGTCTGTGACTGATTTTTTTCTGATTTTTATGCTTATCTTAGTTTAGTTTTTAGTGCTTGTTATCACTGGTGGATTTGTTTGTTGGTTGGGTTGCTCTCTTCTTTTATTATGATTATTTTTTTAATTTAATATAATTTTAAATTTTATTTTATTATTATTTTTTTCTTTCTTTTTTTCCCCCTTTTCTTCTGAGCTGTGTGGCTGACAGGGTCTTGGTGCTCCAGCCTGGTGTCAGGTCTGAACCTCTGAGGTGGGAGAGTCGAATTCAGGACATTGGACCACCAGAGACCACCCAGCCCCCCGTAATATCAATCAGCAAGAGCTCTCCCAGAGATCTCCATCTCAGTGCTAAGACTCAGCTCCACCTAATGGCCAGCAAGCTCTAGTGCTGGACGCCCCATGCCAAACAACTAGTAAGACAGGAACACAACCCCACCCATTAGCAGAGAGGCTGCCTAAAGTCATACTAAGTTCACAAACACCCTAAAACACACCACCAGATGCGGCCCTGCCTACCAGAAAGACAAGATCCAGCCCCACCCACCAGAACACAGGCACCAGTTCCCTCCACCAGGAAGCCTACACAAGCCACTGAACCAAACTCACCCACTGGGGGCAGACACCAAAAATAACAGGAACTACGAACCTGCAGCTTGTGAAAAGGAGACCCCAAAAACAGTAAGTTAAACAAAATGAGAAGACAGAGAAATATGAAGCAGATGAAGGAGCAAGGTAAAAACCCACCAGACCAAACAAATGAAGAGGAAATAGGCAGACTACCTGAAAAAGAGTTCAGAGTAATGAGAGTAAAGATGATCCAAAATCTTGGAAATAGAATGGAGAAAATACAAGAAACGTTTAACAAGGACCTAGAAGAACTAAAGAGCAAAGAAACAATGATGAACAACACAATAAATGAAATTAAAAACTCTCTAGAAGGAATCAAGAGCAGAATAACTGAGGCAGAAGAATAACTGAGGCAGAAGAACGGATAAGTGACCTGGCAGATAAAATAGTGGAAATAACTACTGCAGAGCAGAATAAAGAAAAAAGAATAGAAAAAATTGAGGACAGTCTCAGAGACCTCTGGGACAACATTAAATGCACCAACATTATAGGGGTCCCAGAAGAAAAGAAAAAGAAAGGGACTGAGAAAATATTTGAAGAGATTATAGTTGAAAACTTCCCTAATATGGGAAAGGAAATAGCCAGTCAAGTCCAGGAAGTACAGATAATCCCATACAGGATAAATCCAAGGAGAAACATGCCAAGACTCATATTGATTAAACTATCAAAAATTAAATACAAAGAAAAAATATTAAAAGCAGCAAGGGAAAAGCAACAAATAACATTCAAGGGAATCCCCATAAGGTTAACAGTTGATATTTCAGCAGAAACTCTGCAAGCCTGAAGGGGGTGGCAGGACATATTTAAAGTGACTAAAGGGAAAAATCTACAACCAAGATTACTCTACCCAGCAAGGATCTCATTCAGATTTGATGGAGAAATTAAAACCTTTACAGACAAGCAAAAGCTAAGAGAATTCAGCACCACCAAACCAGCTTTACAACAAATGCTAAAGGAACTTCACTAGGCAGGAAACACAAGAGAAGGAAAAGACCTACAAAACCAAACCCGAAACAATTAAGAAAATGGTAATAGGAACATACATATTGATAATTACCTTAAATGTAAATGGATTAAATGCTCCAACCAAAAGACATAGACGGGCTGAATGGATACCAAAACAAGACCTGCATATATGCTGTCTACAAGAGACCCACTTCAGACCTAGAGACACATACAGACTGAAAGTGAGGGGATGGAAAAAGATATTTCATGCAAATGGAAATCAAAAGAAAGTTGGAGTAACAATTTTCATGTCAGACAAGATAGACTTTAAGATAAAGACTACTGTAAGAGACAAAGAAGGACATTACATAATGATCAAGGGATATTCATTTTTAAGATTTAAAACTATCTGACATGTTTGCCTTCTAAGCAAATTTAGTGCTGCTATATAAGCAGCACAGGGAAGCTGGAAGCAGCTTTACAAATGTGGAAATAATGAGCCTTGATCCTTTTCTGCCATAAGGGCATCAGGGAATCTTCACCTCCCTTTTGCATGGCTGGAGGAAAGAATTTCATCTGGCACTATTAAATTTCTATTATGTCTTCTCTTCTTTTCCTGGTTCCTCTTTCTTTTTCCTTTTTTCTTGTTTCTCTACTTCAAGCCAACCATTGTATCCTGTAACATCTTATGGAAAAACCCAAATGAAATTTTTGGTCAACCCAATATCACAGTTATCTATTTTTAGGAATGCTCAGTGGTGCCAAGCATACAATTCATGAAAATTGAATTGCCCCCTTTTTCTGCTATCAGATATCTTTCTGTAATAGTGGTGCATTTCCATGGAACTGGGCTTCATCTCTCAGTACCTCAGAATACATTCTGTTGGCTCTAGTTAGAAAGAGCTTGGTTTGTCTTTTCTTATTTACATATTATTCATTTTTTTCCCATTGGCATCTGCTTTCCTCAGACACATACCTTACCTGACCAGCAATGCCAGCTTTGTTCACTATTCTCCTTTAGGTAAACCATTTCACTTCTTTCAATAGGTCTAACATGACCCACCTTATGCCAACTGAAATTTGACCTTTCTTGGCATGTGTATTATTTTTCTGGATTTCCAAGTGACATTTAAAAGTCAGTTCATCCAAAAGAAGACCCATAATCCCTATATTGTCACCCCCATTCCGTGCCAAGATTAGTACTTTAAATTTTTGATTTCAACTGGCAATAACATTAGGGAGTCATGCCTGATCTCTTTTTTTCTTATGTTTTCTACAGCCAAACTTCAAGTCCCAGAAATTCTACCTTCCTAATATTTCTCCTACCTTCTCCTCTTCTCTCTTTCCACTGACTTTTTGTCTAAAGCAAATCATCAAAACTTTGTGATTCTTGAAATGCCTCCTAAATCTTTCCTTTCTCTAATTTTTTCTCCCTTTCAACCCATCCTAAACATGATTACCAAACTCATCTTTCTGAAGCTTAGTTTTGCTTTCATCCTTTCATCTGCTCCTTGTTGCCTATAGGAAAAAGAAACAACCAAAAAAGAAATGTTCCACAACCTTACATCTGAGTCTAACCACCATCTCCCACAGTATTTCCGGGGTTCTAAGGGCTTATGTTTTCTTATTCAACCTTGCTCTGTTGTCTCATCCTTTTACTTTAGCTGTTCTCTTTTCTCAGACCCAGATTAACCCAAATAAAACAGTTACTTTTCCCTTAACTGCCTATTTCCCAAAGTTTCCCTTCCATAAAGCATTATGTTACTGAAGTTTGCAAAGGATTATTGAAATAAGAAATAATAGCATATTTAATTAAATGACATATTGCTATAGTTTGAATACTTGTGTTCCCCCAAAAGGCATATGTTGAAATCTTAATCCTCATGTGATGGTATTAGGAGGTGGGGCCTTTGGGAGGTGCTTAGATCTTGAGAGTGGATCCCTTGTGAAGGGGATTAGTGCTCTCATAAAGGACCCCACAGAGCTCCCTAGTCCCCTTTCACCATGAGGACACAGCAAGAAGGCCCTGGCTATGAAGAGCGTCCTCACCAGAGTGTGACTGGCGAGGACTGGAACCTTGATCTTGGACTTCCCAGCTTCTAGAGCTGTAAGAAGTAAATTTCTGTTGTTTATAAGCTACCTAGTCTGTGGTATTTTGTTGTAGCAGCCTGGATGGACTAAGACACATATCAAATTATCTTTTCGAGGCACCACAAATGATTTATCGAATACCTTTGCTCCTAGTAACCTGGCCTCGTGTTGCATTTCTGAGACCATATCTAAGTTAATCTGACATCTATGTTCTCTAAGCCTTAGCAACCCTCTCAAAAATAAAATTCCTCACATTTTCTTCTAAGTATAAATTTAGTCTTTGTAGACTGTCGTCCAGATGGGACCAATGGGCAGGGTAAGCAGGTACCCAACATTTTCACAATAGAATTCAAGTTCCCTAGTCCTTCAAGATCCAGCATCCACCTACCTATCAACTTTTTTCTTCTCTCAGCAACCCTCTCATAGGGCCTTCCTACAGTGAATACTAAAACGGCTGCATTTTTCTGAAAGCATCATGCTTTCTTTCCTCTGTGCATTTACACTTGCCTTGCCTTCTACCTGTAACATGATATACAGTTTCCTTTCTCATGTTGTAACCAGCTCAAATATCATCTCCTAAAAGACTTTCCTGATCACCTACCCATTCTGACTCTGCTTAACTATCTATCCTCTCTGTACCCGTAGTCCCCAGGTCATGCATCAACTCTAATTAATGTCTTCTTGCTTATATTCTGTTAAATAATGTAGTCTGTGATTGTCCCTGGGAGGTGAAACTATGTTTTTTATTTTATTGATGTAACTCCTCAGTTCCTACCTAGCAGAGAATAGACAATCAATACATGTTTTTGAATGAACGGTTATTAGGGTTTTGCTTTGCCTAATAGATGGGACCACCTAAAGCACTTTGATGACCTATTCCCAAATATTTGTGAAAGAGAATTAAAGCATGTATTATACTATACTACTTCATACTTGAACAGAATGTGAGGACTTATTCTCTCATGTTTGGTTGACACTATCATATATGTACTATTCACTCCTGACATTTTTAAAATTGTGCATCATAATATTGAAATAGTAGGTAAATCGATCGTATTAATGGTTACTGAGGTTGACAAACATCATTTTATGCCTTTGTTTTCACTATGAAATAAGCAAGTGTGAAAAGTTGCTTTATAAAACATAGGAAGTTAGGTTTTTAGCAACATTTGGGAAGAAAAAAAGTGTGGTTTGCAAAGTGATAATTCACTGAGTTGATTTCGTTGTCATTTGAATAACTTGTTGCAGCTTTTCATTGCCCTTCACAAAGCCATATTCTCTGCTTAACAGTGGTATCATTTAGTGCTTGGAACAGTTGCTCCCTAGACATTTGTTTCAACATAAACAATTAAGAGGCAGCTTTGGAATGTTCCCAAGCTAGTTATAGGATGTACTGGGAAAGAAGTTTAGTATGTTCTATGAAGTCCCTTTCCCCTTCGTAAAGTTACACATCCCAGCAAATATGCTTTACAAAATCATTTTCCCACTCAGAGACCTAAGTGCATCTGTCCAACATACATTTGCATTTTCTTCCCATTGAATTTGTTCTAGAGGCTCATCCAAATAGCATCTCATCTGGTATCTATAGGAAACAATCCAATACTTCTTAGGAGTTTGGCTTCCCAAATGCTGGCTTCTAGCTCTTTTGGCAGTAATATGATGGTCCAGTGCTTATGAGCACAGTGACATCCAAAATTCTGCTTCTGTTAGGTAGACACTTGTTAATTCTCCCTAATATATCTGGGTTTCAACCTCCTTACATCATAGCTGGAGCCCTTGATGTTTTTATGCTGATGGCCTGACCCTAGTCTTGCTGTTCCTTCTATCCTCCACAGAAATGTCAAGGAACTTGACATGGAGATCAAACTTTGAAACTTCACAAAATAAGTTTTATTAACATATTAACACTTGCATGGCCAAAGGATCCACTGGGTTGTGCCTCATAAATTGTTCTATGATGAGGGTTTAATGTGTCTGAGAAAAAGTAAAGAAAAGAAAAGAAAAACAATGTACCCCAGAGTCTTCAATTAAGCTGATTTGTCAATTTAATGGATGTCCTTTCATTCTGAGATAATGTCTTCTCCTACACTCTTCGTGTTAAAATATCCTTTGTCCTATGAAATGATGATGACAATAGACGGGAGTTAATAAATTTTAAATGTCTTTACTTGGAAAAAATCAAAATTTAAAAAGCTTGTTTTTCTCCCTCCAAAACTATTTTGGAGATATTTACTTGTCTGTGAGATTCAGATTAACAATCACTATAAAAAGTTGCAATAAATCTGGTAAGAAAGCTAACATTTACTGTATTTTGGGCACTCTTAGCAGTTTACATATTTAATATACATTAATTCCTCTAATCTTCACAATGTTCCTGGAGATACTATTTTATAGATGAGCAAACTGAGGATTAGAGGAGTCCCACTATAGCTAATTTAACCAAATATCTACTTCTTGACCCCCTAATAAATTTCTCCCCAGTATTTTAGAAACTTCAGTAATTAGAGTGATTAATGTTAAAGAATATCTAGTCTAGACTTTTCATCTTACACATACATAACTGGAGACAGAGAGATGCTAGGGCCTGGCCTGAGGTGAGAAATGGAGATAGAGATAGAAGCAGAACCAGAGTTCCATTGTCCATGGTGTCAACTCACCTGGTGTCATGGCCTGAAGTGCAGGTTCAGAGGTCTGAACACAGGAAATATGAGGGCAGTAGAAAATAAATAATGTTTGAAATATACAGAAAGAGAATCTGGTACATGGAAAATTCCATGAGCATCCAGAGTGTGAACTTTGAAGCAGAGGATTTAATTCACATGGTGGCCCGTTCAACATGGAAGTTCAGGTTTGCTAAGAATATATCCAGTGATGATGATGAAGTGTATACAATTATAAACATAGTATACTTTTGTTGGAATACCCTGAAACAAAATTAATCAGAATCCCTGTATTTCTTGCAATACACAGTGTGTGTACCTGTGTGTGAAGTCGTATTTTATCCAGTCCATCTTACAGTATCTGATGCATCTTGTCCTGATAAAATAGAGTGATTCTAGTAAAAAGGCAGGCAATATTACCAGGGTGTAGTGAAATAACCTAAATTGAAGTGTTCCTGGGATAAGCTCCTGTGAATATCCATCAATAAATCAGTGTGATTAGTATAGGAGGTATGTCAGGTAATTTATTAATAAAGTAATGTTATGTTTTTCTGAATATTTTAATAGTTTTGGCATTTCTCACTTAAAAATATATTTTATTTAGTATTCATAAAATTCCTTAAAACGAGAATAAGCAGTTGTAAAAGTTTCAGGTCTATAAATCTGGATCTGCTCCTAAAGGAGAAAATGGAAGATACAGTATACAGTTTCCTCCCTTGTGGATTAGCAAGGGGCAAGAATGTGCCTTGTCATTATAGACACATGGAAGAACAAGGTAACTCCTCTTAGATAAAAGGGAATAGTTTTCACTTACATAGAAGGATGAATTGGAAACAGTGGATACAGACTTGGGAAGTTCTAATTTTGGAGCTTATAAATTTGTAAGAAAATATCTCTCTGTGTTGGGCTTCCTCAAGTAGCACATAACTTGTCATCAATGGCATGGGGTATTCCATGGACCGATAAAGCCCAGTGAAATTCAGCCAGCCAAATGGGACTTTCTCTTGATTATGGTTTCCCAGGAACCATGGTGTGTACTAGTAACAGGAATTGAGAATACAAAGATTGATTCCATGGGATGATTTTAGAACAATAATTCTATCACATCAATTAAAATATTATCATATACAGGAAAAACAATATATTGCACCTTCTGAAATTTTCAGTAAAATTGTGTCAGTCAGGTCATTTAAACATAATTTATACTGATACTGGCACAAAAAGAGACTTATAGATCAATGGAAAAGGATAGAAAGCCCAGAAATAAATCCATGTGCCTATGGTCAATTAATCTATGATAAAGGAGGCAAGAATATACAGTGGAGAAAAGACAGTCTGTTCAACAAGTGGTGCTGGGGAAAGTGGACAGTTACATGTAAAAGAATGAAATTAGAACCCTCCCTAATACCATACACAAAAATAAACTCAAAATGGATTAAAGACCTAAATGTAAGACCGGACACTATAAAACTCTTCGAGGAAAACATAGGCAGAGCACTCTTATAAATCACACAAGATCTCTTAGGATCCACCTCCTAGAGCAATGAAAATAAAACAAAAATAAACAGATGGGACTTAATTAAACTTAAAAGGTTTTTGCACAGCAAAGGAAACCATAAACAAAACAAAAAGGCAACCCACAGAATGGGAGAAAATATTTGCAAACGATGCGACCAACAAGGAATTAATCTTCAAAATACACAAATAGCTCATGCAGCACAATAAAAAAAAAAAGAAACCAATAAAAAAATGGGCACAAGATCTAAATAGACAGTTCTCCAAAGAAGACATACAGATGGCCAAAAAGCACATGAAAAGATGCTCAGCATTGCTGATTATTAGAGAAATTCAAATCAAAACTACTGCGAGGTATCACCTCACACTGGTCAGGATGGTCATCATCAAAAAGTCTATAAACAATATAGGCTGGAGAGGGTGTGAAGAAAAGGGAACCCTCCTGCACTGTTGGTGGAATGTAAATTGATGCAGCCACTATGGAGAACGGTATGGGGGTTCCTTAAAAAAATTAAAAACAGAGCTACAATATGATCCAGCAATCCCACTGGGCATATATCCAGAGAAAACCATAATATGAAAGGCTACATGCACCCCAATGTTCATTGCAGCACTATTTACAATAGGCAAGACATGGAAGCAACCTAAATGTCCATTGACAGATGAATGGGTAAAGAAGATGTGGTATACATATATATATATACACTACAATATATAAAATAGATAATCAACAGGGACCTACTGTATAGCACAGGGAATTCTACTAAATATTCTGTAATAACCTAAATGGGAAAAGATTCTTAGAAAGAATTGATATATGAAAAAAAATTTATAGCCATACACACTTACTTCAGAAGCCTTTTGTTTTCCCTTGTGGTCTCTATATTTACTTGAACCCAGTGATTTCTTCAATATCTCCTTTCAAAATTGATAGAATCTCAGGACAATCTACTCTTCTTGAAAAATGAGAAAAATTTTAGTAGTGGATCTACAGTTTTTAGCCCACACTATACAAGTTACTAAACTAGTTTCATCTCAAGGCTCTCAAGCAGAAGTACAAAGTACTATAAGTTGGCTTCAAGCATTTTATTGTTGACTGCTCCTTGACGTTTTGTGTTGCCTTTGACCATGAAAATGAAACAAAACAACACAAGCAGAAATTTGACTTTCATATTCACTGTATCATTCTTTACACAACCAAAAATGGGAACATCTTTTTAAAAAAAAAATTTTATTGGAGTATAGTTAATTTACAATGTTGTGTTAGTCTCAGGTGTACAGCAAAGTGAATCAGCTATACATATACATATATCCACTCGTTTTTAGATTCCTTTCTCATATAGGCCATTACAGAGTATTGAATAGACTTCCCTGTGCTATAGAATAAGTCCTTATTAGTTACCTATTTTATGTATAGTAGGGTATATATGTCAATCCCAATATCCCAATTTATCCCTTCTCCCCTTTCTCCCTGGTAACCATAAGTTTGTTTTCTATAGCTGTGCAGCAACATGGACATACCTAGAGACTGTCATACTGAAGGACGTAAGTCAGACAGTGAAAGACAAATATCATATGATATTGTTTATATGTGGAATCTAAAAAAAGGTACAAATGAATTTATCTCCAAAACAGAAATAAGAGTCACAGATGTAGAAATGGGAACATCTTAATGTCTGACCCTTAATCTCTACAATATATTTTTTCTGCATGTTATAACATTATTTTGTGTTTCATCTTAAATGAAGTATATGATCATTGCCTGACATGGAAAGAATAAACTTTATATTGATAAAAGTCATAAATAATATGCATTTTCTTATAAAATGAAAGTTGAATAATAATATTTCTATGAAAGAGATAATTGTGAATTAAGCTAATAATAGGGCTTAAACTTATTTGCTCTTTTATCAAATGAACAATTTTCATGCACTATATTTATAGGATACTTTGACTTTTAATGTGACAAAACAGAGACAAAAGATACATTTACTTTTCAATTGAAATTGTAGTGAAAATGTTAGATGGGTACACATAAATAAAAATAAAAACTCAAATGGCAAATGAGCACAAATGGGCAATAGATATATGATAAATACTTGAACTCACTGATTATTATACTATAAAATAAAGTATAAATTATATATGCTTTTTACTGGTCAGATTAGCCAAATTTAAGAGGATTGGCAGCCAGTTATGGTTAAAAAGCTGGGAGAAATAGAAACTTGCAAACACTTCTGGTTTGCTGGTAATGTAATACAAAACTTAGAGGGGTAATTGGGCAGTATGTATAAAATTTTAAATGGGCACACCTCTACCACAGTAATTCCATGTGTTGGTAATTATTCTGACATAGTAGCCACAGTGAGGTTTTATTTGCACTATGGAACTTACAAGTTATCACTGTATATTCAGAAAATGTCAGGTTTTTAACTTCTTCCTCTGTGAAGGAAAAAGTGAAATCAATTTAGTTTTGATATAAGCCACCCATCCAAGCTTTAATTTTCAAGGGCAAGGATTACTTTAAAACTTTATATTTTTAAAAAAATATATTTCCTTCTGCCTAAATTTTTATAGTTAAAGTAGGTTATGCTTTTTCCTTGAATATAATAAAACAGCAGAAGAGATGATGGAAGAAAGGACTAGTAGAAAAAAATCTTAAGAGGATTTGTGGGAGGGATTTTAGTCATGTTTTATTTTCCCTAACAGTTCTCCAAATCCATCTCTTTATAGCTAACGTCATTATTTGCCAGAACAAACCCAACCTGGATTTGAAGACCAATGGGTCAGTTTACAAAATTTAGGACATCCAGAACTAGGTAGAGTGTTCTCTGAAGATATGAAGCTAAACAATTGTGAAGCTATAGGTTTCAATATGTACTGAAAGTAAATTCTTCAGCAGATATTCATTGTGGATGGTAATAAACAGCTGTGACTGTTGGACACCATTTGAAGGTAGCAACCTGGTAACAAGATAACATGTGAATTGCTCATTTTTAAAACAATAAGTTTGGGACTGAAGCTAAACAATTACAACTAAAATGTTGCAGATGGCCTCTACTGATTGAAATAATGTCAATTGCTACTACTGTTCACCTTGATTAATAGGTGTTTGTTATGCCACCTGGACCTTTAAAAAAGGATCTTTTATGTTTTTAGCGTGGCTATTAATATAATCGGTGCATACATATATTCAATAATTTATTGTATTGATGCAAAATTCCAAATAAATATGACATATTCACATGGGAATATGATAAACTTCCTAGTTAACATTCCAAAAATCTTTTAAACTGACACATGTGCTAACAATACTAAAATAAATAAATAGATAAATAAGTGTCCTGAGGCTGCTGATGGCCTTTTTAGAAAGTACTGAGGGACAGGTGGACCAGAGGATGTAACCTTCAGGGTGAGACTACCTTACCTCCTAAAACCACGGGGACCTTTTCCTTGTGAGTCGTACAGCCAATTGTCCTTGACAAACCCTTTTCAGATGGGTGAAGAAATAGTCATATTTTGAGGCCCCCAAAACTTGACTATATGGCTCACGTGTCTGTTATGTTCAATGTTTGCGTTAAAATGATATGATGGTGATGTTGACAATTAAATGATGATGACAATCCTTCTAAAAATTACCATATATTTTTATATATTGAGAGGGAAATATAAAAAGAGGTGAAAAAATATTTACTGAATGCCAAGTGATTTTCACATACATGATTTCTTTAAGAGAAATATAGCTTGGGTATACCCGATAATCCAAATTTCTTTTTAAAAAAATTATTTTTAAAACTGTCTTGATCCCCAATCCCATGCTATATGCAGACAGAAATCTAGTGTCCTCTTATCAGTAACGTTAAGAATTTTCTGAGCTCTTCCTTTTGTCCTAAGCAACTCCTGCTTAGATTTCTTACTTCCATTTATGCTTGATTGCTCTCCTCTATGTTACTTTGCTTGTCTATTCTTTTATCTATATCTCATATGAACCCCAAAGTAAAGTGAAGCTCTCCCTTTCCTTTAATGGCTCCCAACACTCAACAGACACATGACAATTACTGAAATATTGGATAATCAGGGAACAGCATAGTTCAGAAACTGATGTAAAATGTAATAGCTTAAAAGATATATTTGTACCTGAATGTTTATTAGCCCTTCCTCTTATAGGCAGTTTTGCATGGCCCAAGTTTTCTGCCTGGCCCTGCTCTTCTGCCACTTGTTGAGTTGTCTCTCTCCCTCCTTACAACTCTTCCCTTTCTCCTTCTTTCCACCCCTATCCAATACTACCTCTTTAGGGTGTGCCTCACTTTCCCTGTCTTCCCTCACAGAAATATAATTCTTCCTACTTCTTTCACAGATCAAATCAGCCATCCATTTATTTATTCATCAGCTTCCACATCTTGAGATTCAACGTATACATTTACACAAAAATGGCCTATGGAGGTTCCTTAGAAAAACAAAAATAGAACTACCATATGACCCAGCAATTTCACTACTGGGCACATAACCTGAGAAAACCATAATTCAAAAAGACACATGCACCCCAATGTTCATTGCAGCACTGTTTACAATAGGCAGGACATGGAAGCAACCAAAATGTCCACTGACAGATGAATGGATAAAGAAGATGTGGTATATATATACAATGGAATTATTACTCAGCCATAAAAAAGGAACAAAATTGGGTCATTTGTAGAGATGTGGATGGACTTAGAGACTGTCATACAGAGTGAAGTAAGCCAGAAAGAGAAAAACAAATATCATATGTCAATGCATATAAGTGGAATCTAGAAAAATGGTACTGATGAACCTATTTGCAGGGCACCAATAAGAGATGCAGATGTAGAGAACAGACGTGTGGACCTGGGGTGGGAAGGGGAGGGTGGGATGAATTGGGAGATTGGAATTGACATATATACACCACCATGTGTGGAATAGATAGCTAGTGGGGACCTGCTATATAGCAGGGAGCTCAGCTTGGTGTTCTGTGGTGACCTAGATGGTTGGGATGGGGGGGGATGGGAGGGAAGTCCAAGAGGGAAGGTATGTATGTATACATACAGCTGATTCACTTCGTTGTACAGCAGAAACTAGCACAACATTGTAAAGCAAATATGCCCCAATTTTTAAAAAAAGTACAAAAAAATGACCAATCAGTGTATTTTACTAACTAAAAGAACAAACACAAAATCTTTATCTAAAAGGTATTTTGCATTACAAACGTAAATTTTATTCAAAAAAGGTGTTTATAGTCTCACTTTTAAAATAAGAATACTGAGATTCAGAGATTAATTAGCCTGTCCAAGTCACACAGCTGGTGAGAGTTAGAGTTTGTATATACATCAGTACGCCTGTTGGTATGGACACTTGCCCTGGATGTTTTGTTTGCTTTATGACGTTTTTTATATATCTATATATATAAACACACACACACACACATATATATATATATATATATATATATATATATATATGTTGCATTTAGTCCTTTAGGACATAGCCAGCATTTAGTCCAACAGTTAGAACAAGCAGATTCGATGACATCAACTGGAATTCAGGAAAGCTTCTTGGTATCTAAGATGGTAGTAAGTACCAAAGAAATACGGAGAGACTTGAGGCCAATAAGGCAATGAGTGTTAAATAAACTTTAGCAAAACAAGAAGAAAGGCTCTAAGTAAACAACCTGCTGAATGGGAGAAAATATTTGCAAATCATATGACTGATAAGGGTTTAATATCCAACATATATAAACAGCTCGTACAACTCAACATCAAAATAACAAATATCCCAATTAAAAAATGGGCAGAAGAACTGAATAGACATTTTTTTCAAAGAGGAAATGCAGATGGACAACAGGCACATGAATAGATGCTCAACATCAATAATTATCAGGGAAGTGCAAATCAAAACCACAATGAGATATTACCTCACAACTGTCCAAATTGCTATCATCAAAAAGAACACAAATGACAAATGTTGGCGAGGACATGGAGAAAAGGGAACCCTTGTACACTGCTGGTGGGAATGTAAATTGGTACAACTAAGAGAAAACAGTACAGTAGTTTCTCGAAAAACTAAAAATAGAACTATCACATGACCCAGCAATTCCACTCCTGGATATATATCCAAAAAAAAAAAATGAAAACACTAATTCTAAAAGATACATGCACCCCAGTGTTCATAGCAGCATTATTTACAATTGCCAAGATATGGAAGCAAGCTAAGTGTCCATCAACAGATGACATATATATAGATTTAATATATCTATATATTAAAAAAAAAGAATTTTTGCCATTTGCAGCAACATGGATGGACTTGGAGGGCATTACGCTAAATGAAATAAGTCAGACAGAGAAAGATAAATACTGTATGATAGCAATAACATAAAAGAACAGACTCACAGATACAGAGAACAAACTAGTGGTTACCAGTGGGGAGAGGGAAGGGGGGAGGGACATATAGGGATAGGGGGGTAAGATGTACAAACTATTACGTATAAAATCAAACTCTATACAGTTATATCAGAGGTTCCAGTAATTCAAGTATCTAAAAGAGTATTTTCAAACGTGATATTTTAAATGGACATATATATATTTGCAGGAAAATTTATAAAGTATGTGTAGGATACTTTATCAATTAACATCTTTGCCTACAGGTCTTTTGTTGAATCTGTTAGGCATTTATTATCTCCTCGTTTAAACAACTCCTGTGCAAACACTTGTACTTTGAAACCTATGTATTCTTTCAGAAGATACCTTGGAAAGTCTCACGTTTTATTTCTGTGCTATCTCTGCTGGAGGTAGTCTGAAAGCATTTTAATTAAGTCATTTTGGATATAACACTTTTTATCACCTTGGATATAATTATCAGGTACTGCATTATTAGGTCTTCAAGTAAATAACATTTGAGGAGTTGTGGGAGGAAAGAATATATTTTACAAAATGTTACAATTAAGTTCACGACTGACCTTTGACTATTAGAGGTATGTTTGTTGTTAAAAATATATAATGGATAATGCAGAAATAGAGACACAGATGTAGAGAACAAACGTATGGACTCCAAGGGGGGAAAGTGGCGGGGGGCAGGGTGGTGGTGGGATGAATTAGGAGATTGGGATTGACATATATACACTAATATGTATAAAATAACTAATAAGAACCTGCTGTATAAAAAATAAATAAAATAAAATTCAAAAAAATATGTATATATAATGGACAGTTAAGGAAATTACCAGAAAGTAAGAAAAACTGTGAGCTCCTCATATAAAGATTTCGGTGTAGATATACTTAAAGATAAAATGGAAGAGGCAGCCGTGGTTGTTTCCTATTGTTGTTCCTCATTACACACCCTTATTGAATTTCCACCCTAACTGCATCATAAGCTTTTTATCAGGTATATGTTGAACACTTCTGTTTCAGAGTAAAGATAGATACAGAGACCATGAATACAGAGAACTTATGTGTCTCTTCTCTTCTATCTTCCCCCATTACTGTATCTACTTCTGTCTTAGTCTGCTTGAGCTGCCATAACCGAATACTAGAAATTGGGTGGCTTTAAAAATATAAATTTATGTTCTCACAGTTTTGGAGCTGGGAAAGTCCAAGACCAAGTTACCAGTAGGGTTTGTGGATGGCTGCCTTCTTGCTGTGTCCTCACACTGTAAAGAGAAGAAGCTCTGCTGCCTTTTTCTCTTCTTATAAGGGCATTAGCCCCATCAGATCAGGGCCCCACTCTTATCATTTCACCTAAACTTAATTATATTTTATCCCCAAATATAATCATATTGGGAATTAGGGCTTCGACACTGGATTTTAGGGGGCACACACAGTCCACAGCAACTCTTTTGTCTTGATATATAAGCAAAGTGAGAAAATAAATTTTGCAAGATGTGTTGCCTTCTGATTAACTTTGTGTGTTTATATAAAAAACACATTTCACTAGTAGAGGATGTACCCATGACTGTTTGATTTATAAAATAAACCTTCTGCAGCATGTATGTGACTGATAGAGCTATATTGATTCGGCAATCCTGGTATGCTGTGTGGTTTTCAGATCTGTCATTCTGCACCTCGTATCTGGTTAGGAAAAGACTAAATGAGAAAATGAAAGGCATAAGGTCTGCATGATCCCTCTGCTTGTACATGTGGAAATCTTCAAAGCCACCTTTATAGTAATGAAACCATCACTTTTCATATACATAAATCCTTTCGTTTCAGGAGCTGAGTGGTTCAGAAATGGCTTCCCACTGATCCTCACAGTTGCTCATGAAGTCACTGACATTGGCCTGTTAAAGTGTTAAGTGGGTCTGGACCAAGCAAATGATAATAACAGTTAACCTGGGGGCAAAGAAAATTGTTCTCTCCAGAGGAATGAATTTGTATTACTTCCCAAGGTGGGAACATTTAACTAGAGATCAGACTCTGGCACATGGTTATTGGAATTGTCTCATAATCTAGGGTCTGATCAAACCAGCAGCTGAGAGAAGCCAGACACCACAGCAGCTATTTAATCCATGAGCTCCTCTAGGAAACTCAATTTGCTGCTGAACAGAAGTCTGACTTAAATTCTTCTACCCTTCTCTTTTCCCCCTCTCTGACTGTGTTTGATGCCAAAAGATATAAACATGTCTAAATATATAAATAACATAGACGTAAATTGTATTTACACCTCCTTATTAGTAGCTATCAGATGAATCAAACCGTGATTTACCTTTTGAAACTCATCTAGAAAGACTCTAAATGTTTAAAGGACTTCAACCGGCCAGGTTTTGTTTTTTGTTTGTTTGTTGGTCTGTTTTCATTATTTTTAAGAAAGAGTCTATGGCTTGATAGTGGGTTCCTACATTAATTATAGGGGATTCACAGAAAGGTTTCAAGGGGTTGGGCATCTGTGATTTTTCATTGAATTTTAGATGTGTATGAGTACATTTTTCTTCTGGGTAGAATGTTCATACCTTCAACAGATTCTCAAGGAAGCTTGTAAGTCTCAAAGTTTAATAACCACTACTCTTGAGCTATCACAGAGTGGAGTCAATCAGTTAAGTTCTAAGGTCAAAATGCATTTGTCTGCTTGGGCTGCCGTAACAAAAATATCACAGACTATGTAGCTTAAATAACAGAAATTTATTTTCTCACACTCCTGGAGACTAGAAGTCCAAGATTAACGTGCTATCAGGGTGGGTGTCTTGTGAAGTCTCTCTTCCTGGTTTGATAGCCTTCTTGCTGTGTCCTCACATGGCCTTTCTTCTCTGCAGGAGTGGAGAGAGGGAGATCTCTGGTGGCTCTTCTTCTTTTTATAAGTATATTAGTTCTATTGGATTAGGGGCCCGCACTTATGACCTCATTCTACCTTTGTTACCTGGTTTCTCCAAATACATTCATATTGGAAGCTGGGACTTCAGCATGTGAATATTGGAGCGAACACAGTTCAGTCCATAGCAGTCAGTAAAATAAAAATAACACTTTAGATTGAGCCATGTCAAAAGCACACAGAGCCAACCTGAAAGAGCTCCCAATAGTCAAAACTGGAATTATCTGAGCAACAAAAAATGATGATAATATTGGATTATAATCAAAGAACAGAAATATGAACCTATACTGATATAAATAAATAATTGATTGTACAAAGGGTGGATAAGGGACAAGTCTTCCTTACAGAAGACTCTCAAAGCATAACTGCAGGTACACACTCATTCAGGTGGTGAAGCCTAATCCCCCCCTCATTGAGTATAGGCTGAACTTAGTGATATATTTCCAAAGAATAGAGTATGGAAGCTAACAGTAACTTCACACTGGAGAAATCTGGCTGACATCATTTAAAAAGCAATCAACAAGCAATCAACTTTGCGGCAGAAGGACATGCTCCCAAAGCATTCGAACCACCTCAGTCTAATGGCCTCCTTGTATTACTTTAATAATACAAATATACACAATTTTAAATTACTTTTTAGAGAAAATCAGCATTGATTATTCTGTGTCTGCACTTTGAATATATTTTCAGACACTTTGCGGCAGACGGACATAGGAACAACAACAAGAATGTCAACAACAGAATATCTATTATTTTGTATTTTCCACAATATGACATTGTCTCATATATAATCCATCAATAATGTTCAATCAGCAACTATATGTCACTAGCACTATAATAGCAGCTTTAGGGCAGTAATTTTCCACCTATAATTTGTGACTCAGTTAACGTATCATAAAATCAAATTTCAGCGTTATGGCCAGTTTTAAAAATTACAGAGTCATAAAGTAAAATAAAATAGAAAATGCCAGAATATAACTCATGGTATTGAGGATAAGAATTTTTCTATGAATATTTTAAATTCATAAGCAAATATGCATCTTCAGATACATATATGTCTCTCTTTGTGGGTCAGTTATTTGAAAGGTATTTTTCACAGTGGGTAGTTGTAAAATAAATTTGAAAAACATTACTGTAAGAGATGGGATGGAAGACTATAGCACAATCATTTATTAAAAAGTACAAATCTTAAATTATTAATCACGAAATGGTGTAGTGGAGAACATGTAGGACACAGGATCAAAAGAGGGAAAGATGATATGGAAGAGACTTGAAGAAGGAAGTGATGCGACCTAGTATGTCCACCTAGATTGACAGATAGTGCATTAGGGCACATCATCCTGTTCAAAAGCAAGGCATAGGATTTTATCCAGTTAATTAATGCTTTTCAGGCATCTTACTGTGTGCCAAGTACTCTGTAGAAAATGGTGCTACGTAGTCAATCTTTGCAGTGTAAAACCTCATTGTTTTGTGGTTCAATAGTGAAATAGTTAGATGGCACAATTGGCCCAATATTTCAGTAAGACTCATAAGAATCGGGGATCTTTCCCAAGATCATTCTTTGCTAATGACTTCAAGGACACAGAGGCTCACAGATAAAGGCAAAGCAAGAATTCGAAACCGTCAATGTTGCTTCTTGTTACTTTAAACTCTCCCCGGTCCAAATTTAACATAAGACCACTCTAACTGATACATTTGTGGCATTAGTAACAAAGGGGAGAGATTTTTTGTCATGGAATATATCTTCCTTTTATACTATAAAAGTCAGAGAGCTTGTATGACATTTTCTAAAGAGCCATTTCCCATTCCATCCATTCCAAGTTTATTTGTAATAAGCAACGTATGTAAGCAAGGCACTTCATACTAAAACCACTTAATGAAAAGAATTTTTCCTATTTTAAATATCATTATTATGTTTGCCAGGAAGTCTGTTATTAGCATGTTTATGAAGTATATTATTGAGGCATGCTTCTGTTTTTCTTGAACATCATTGCAGAAGGTGAATATAGACTATAGACCTGATTTTAACTTTCACTTATAGCCTAATCCCAGTCAACATATCCTTATCAAATATTACTCAGGTACCTCTTAAGAATTCATCTTACTTCAATCTTTCATTAAAAATAATAATAACAAGCCCACTGACACCTCATATGACCACCAGGATTTAAATCACCCAATAAGGGAATAGAGATTCCCTCTATAAAGCATGTTAATTGTTATAATATCCCTATAGGGATCTTTTCATCTTATCCTAATCTCTTAATTGCTCTTTTTTTCATCATTCAAAGTCATTTGTACCTTTTCATGTGTTAGTGGAGGCATTTAATTGTGAAATTCAATTTTTAAGACCAAATTCATTAATTTTTCTGGCCAATCACTTTCCATCATTATTATATTATTTGGGAACTTCAAATCAAAACCTCTTCAATTTTCTCATCTGAGGACATCATCACATAATTTTTTAAAAATTCTACTAGTGAACTTACAAACCCTTTAATACACCTTGGATCTGTAGCAGACAGATTGAAATGATATTTAATGTATCATCCATCTAACAAAACTAGAGCACCATTCTCTATTTCTTCCTAACAGAATTGACCCTTTCCTATGGGTCACATATTCCCAGTGACTGGAATTGTGACTAGGAGCCGTTGTTCAGTAGAACATTATTTCATATAGTTTGTGATCATAACCATAGCTCATGTATTATAGTGTTTTAAAGACACAGCTTCCTAGTAATACTTAGATAATGCTGTCAATCTAATTGCTATAAAGGTGACATTCTCTATCCAATCTTTGACTAGTTTCCTTTTTGTCTCTGGTAATCAGACTATTATAGAACAATGGGTAAAGGCCAAAATGTCCAATGATGCCCCATCATAATTTAGGTGTATTTTAATGTTCCCATAGATATACACCCTTCATCTGGACCTCAAGCACTCTAGACAATAAAGACTCAAGATTCTATAGCAATTAAAATATCCAGTAGCCTTTGGTGAAAGGACGAGTCCTCTCCCAGCGTTACTGACTGAAGTAATTACTTGATTAGCCAAGTTACTTATACCTTTACTGACCTCCCAGGCTGACTGATAGCCACAATTAGATTAGCAAGCCTTTTTCATCATGGTGAGACTTTAGCATTGCCTTTCAGTTGGCTTCAGTAGCATCCCCACCAAAGCAGCACTTAAAAGCCCCACAAAGCATCTGGCAAAATTTGGCCTTTACAGACCAAACCTTTACATGTATTGTTCTCATTGAAACTATCAGGTTCATGCCTTTTGGAACAATGGCATGCAACCAAAAATATTATATGCCAATGGAACTTTCATTTCTATTTATATATTTACCTTCAAATACATCTCCATTCAGCTGGACAATAAGGCTTCACATAAATGTTCTTGGTCTACCTCTGGAGAGGAGTTATATGTGTATTGGGTCACCAAATTGCACCCAATTTACTTCTGTTGAGGTTATCTGGGGTCCATTTCCCCTTTTCTTATATGAATTTCATCTGTACTCACTTTTGATAGAGCCAAATGGGAAAATCAAGCTAGAACAAACCATTGTCTGGGTTCAATTCTGAGACACCACTTATTGCTAGAAGTGTTACCTTGGGTGGGTAACATTCTCCCTGTGCTTCAAATTTCTCAACTGTAAGACAAAACTAATCTTAATCTTACCTCACAGAGTTGTTTTGAAGATTAAAGGAATTAGTGTGCTAATGTAATAAGAATATGATGTAGCACACAGTATGTGTTCAGTAAATTACATTCACCTTTATAATAAATTACAATCACTTAAAATAACTTTGGAGATGTACTTATTGTCACAGACATTTGGGATAAATAAACTGGGGCATGAACTGAAGTTGTACAATTGGAAGAAAATGAAAATGTGATTCCCCATTTATTATGTGACTTTGCTAATAAGATTGAAAGAAAACCTGGAAGCATTAATAACAGTCTGATTACTGGCTGATTACTCTTAGTCAGTGGAAAGTACATCAGGAAGAAATACTGTGGTTCTTAGCAATGAACCATTCCAGTTCCTCTCAAAGGAGATAGATGTGATCAGTTCCAGAGACCTACATCAAGAAAGGTGAGAAGAAGGAATTCTAATAGAAACTCATTGTAGATGGGAATGGGGTGCATTTATTAGTCAGTACTACAGCATTTGGCTGTATTAACCACATTTTCTAGTTTCTGTATCTGATGTTTTGGCATCTGAGGTCTTGCTGAGTAGGCAAGGACTGCCTTTCCCAGGGTTAGCAGTTTCCTACAGATAGCAAACAACTCTCCCAATATGCAAACTAACCCCCACTCTCCTGTGTTATCAGGCTCTTAAACTCATGAGACACAATTCTTCCATAATCACTCTGGGGCCAAGCATCAGGCAATTAGGGGCTGCCCCTACACCACACAGTCCACTGAAATTATTCAAACTAACCATTCCTAAAACCTGCTAGCCCACCTACCCTACCTCAGCCATTTCTTCCCATAAAAATCACAACAAAGGCTTTTTTGCAGTTCCCCTGGATCTCTTTCCACCTTTGACTGGGCTCAGTGTTCTCTTGTGAGGCTCTGCGTGGCCATGTTGTGCCCCTTTCTCTTAGAAACTGTGAGTAATAAACTATCTTTTCTTCTGTTCTGTTGGAGTCACCATACACGAATAAAAACAAAATCCCAGATACCTTTTAAAACATTGGTAGACACAGCTTCTTTTAATTCTGTAGAAAAGCTGTGAAGCATGCCAAACTCCTTAGAGGTAGTGATTATATCTTTTCTTTATTAGGTGGCTACTGTGGGATTACACGGTTTTGTTATAAACTTACCTTATTTTTAACTATTTTTAGGAGAAAAAATAAGAAAACCCCATAGTCAATTAAGGCATACACTGATCTAGATTCTGCTAAAAATGCCAGGGATAATTACTATGATGAAAGTAATTGCTTGTAATAAGTAAAGTTTCAGGTTAAAAAAAAAAAAAAAGCCAAGGGGAGCAAATATCTGATGCAATATATCACCTTCAAAATAACTAATATTTTTTGAGCAGTTACTGGTTGTCCTAAGAGTTTTGTCATCTATTATTTCATTTAATTCTAATGACAAATTTTTTTTTTTTTTTTTTTTTTTTTTTGCGGTACGTGGGCCTCTCCCGTTGCGGAGCACAGGCTCCGGACGCACCGGCTCAGAGGCCATGGCTCACGGGCCCAGCCGTTCCGCGGCATGTGGGATCTTCCCGGACTGGGGCACGAACCCATGTCCCCTGCATCGGCAGGCGGACTCTCAACCACTGCACCACCAGGGAAGCCCTCTAATGACAAATTTTAAAAGTATATACTATTATGATTTTCCACCAAGTTATTGGTGAGAAAATAGGTTTAAATTGAACAAGTCACTTGTTGAATTACATAGAGATAATGAAAAAATTAAACTCAGTCTGACTTCAGAATCTCTCATTTTAACTTGTGATACACTGGGTTTGAACCATAGCAGTCACCATCATTTACCATTTTCCACATTCTCCTTAGTTGTCTTTGCATTCATGGGATGATAGTAATGAAGGTGCCAACATCTTTAATTTGTTAAATATCTACAAGACCCTGTGATAGGTACTTCACTGATATAATACATGCAATTGTCACAGAAAAGCTATTATTGTTATCCTCGTGTTAGAGGTGAAGACACTGACATCCAAAAAGGTATAGTGATTTCCCCAGTGACACAGAGTGAGTCAGTTTCAGAGACAGGATTTAAATAAGAGTTCATTTCCTTTCTATTGCCACTATCCCTACACGTCTCAGCATACTACACTATCTCAGTTTTCAATTTCTAATATAATAGAAATAATAATGTAATGGAAATTGATAGTTATGAGAATTGGAGTGTTCAACTAACAAACCTCTTAGAGAATGCTTGGTAAGACAGTGCATTTGTTATATAACAAATACCCCAAAATATTGTGGCTTAAAACAACATTTATTGTTGTTTCTCTGGGTCAGGAATCTGAGTGTGACTTAGCTGTAATTCTGGATCAGGGTTACTCACAAAACTGCAACTAAAGTGTCAGCCAAAGTTACAATAGTCTTAAGGTATGATATGGGAAGATTTACCTCCAAGCTCATTCAAGGTTCTCATAGGCTATTGGCAGAGACATGTTTCATGTCACATGGGTCTCTCCACACAGTAGCTAACAGTATGTTAGCCTGTTACTCTCAGAGTGAGGGTTTCCAGAGAGAAAGAGAGAGACGTGCACACAAAAAGTCACAATCTCAGAAGTGACATCTCATCACTTGCACTATATTCTATATTGAATAGAAGTCAGTAGGTCCAACCCGCATTCCAAGTATGGGAATTATATACACAAGGGAATGCATATTAAGAGATGGGGATCATTGGTAGTCCTTTTAGAGGCTGGCTCCCATAGAAAAGGATTGGTGATTTTTTATGTTTAAATCATTGTCTGCTAATGTTGACTTTTTCAGAGTAAACAATTAATGATTAAGGTATTATATTAACAGTTTTTCTTAGTACCCTATCTTCACAGACTAATTTTTTTTAAACATGGATTCCAGATTCCTGTGGACTTAATGCATAAATCATAAATAATAAATAGAAAGGACCAAACAGCTACTTATTTTTGACTTCTTTGGCCATGACTTGTCTAATGTTTGGGTTTATGTAGGGGCACTAATTTATTCACCCTTGTATTTGTAGAAACTAAGCTTGACACCGTATTATCATATCTTTAGAAAGCACAGGAAGACTTCAAAGAGAGAGAAGAGATACTATTTTTATATTCTGTTATAAAAAGAAACCTAGATACACTGAAGTGCATCAGTTGGTGTCATAAATTCCTGTGTGTGTTCTTAGAGCTGTACCTGCTAGCACGGTGTGTTTGCATATTACTGTTTCTGAGAGTAAGTGCTGGCATATCATGGTCCATAGAGCTAAAAGTAGTATAAGCCTCCATTTTTCACCAAAGAAAATCTCTTCCACACCCCACCTCCACTTTTTTTAAAAGTCTTTGGAAAACCACAAGGAAACAACCAACAGTAATGTCCAGAATCTTCTAAAATCTAGAATTACGCAGCCCTTTTCCTTCTCCTATGTTTTTATTCTGTCTTCCTAACCCCTAAACCCAGATCTGCTTGCCATAGTGGCTATGAAACTATAAATTTTTATTTTTCCAAGATAAACTGTGAAACATACCACAGTTATGGAGACAGGAAGTCATGGACAACAGTTAAAAAGTTTTTAAAAAATTCCATATTGTTTGAGCCACATGTAAAGAATTTTTTGATGTTTTCTAGTCTTCAATGAGAATCTGAAAGTTCAGAAGACCACTGAATATATAAATGTATAATAAACAAATTCTAGTAAAATTATTGAATATAGTTTGATATCCTGGTTTTCTACTGTACTTTCCTCTATATACCTCAGTCAGATAGACCCTAATAAGTGTCTGCCTATCCACAGGTATACAAAATTACACTGACTGCAATGGAATATATATAATGGTACCACAATTCGAGCAATGAGAATTTAGCATCCTGTAGTTGTGAAGTAGCTTGGCTGAATTAACACTCACACAGATAAAACTTATGAAGTTTAGATAAAATGTTATTTTTTACAAACTAATGGAATGTAGATTTACCAAAAGTACTCAGAAACTAGAAGGAAATCAACTCTTAAAGATGGGAATGACACTGGGTGAGATTTGAATATTTCTGGTTTTTCATCTGAGGGTGATATTGAAAGCTTAATTTTTACTGGCTGGATATGTCAAAAGACAATTTTCTGGACTAGTATATCTGTAGAAAATCATAAAGTAGAGTCCTAGAAAGGAGGGAGTCTCAGGGAGTGTAAGCTTCAGAGTTTGTACGTAAACCTTTCCAAATGCTTCCCTAAACACTGACCTACATGTGCATGGAAGATACTCCAGAGCACTGGGCAAAGACAGCAGTTGGAAGCTGAGAGAAGTGAGCAAAGATTTCAGATGTTTCCTGGCATAAGTGAGAGAGGTGAGATGCTACTAAATAAAATAAATAAAATAAAATTTTTATAGAAATTTAACTTAATCTAGTCTGTACAATGTGTTAATCATAATCTATAAAAATATTTAATCACTATGTTTTATACCTGAAACTAATATAATATTGTAAACCAACTATACGTCAATAAAAAAATAAAAATAAATAAAATGACAATTTCTGGACATGTTTTATATTTTGTTGTTGAGATTCTTTGTTTTATTTTTCCAAAGAGTCTTGATGTTTTTGTTTTATCAGGTTACACTCAAACTGTTAACTCTATATTATCTGCACTGAATAACATTTCTAATCTGTTTATTTCTTTTGGTCTTAATTACAAGTTGCATTGAGACTGCCCGGTATATGCATGTTTCAGGAATCAGCCTGTCAATTATGTAGAGCTTATACATAGAACTAATGTTTATACACAGAATAATTGTGGTTGTCCTGAGCTCTCTTCTCTTGTTCTTCAGACCACAAAGGTGAGTTTTCCATCAGGAATATAGCTGCACTGCACTGCAAATGCAGTTGCCCTTCAAGCTAAAGCTAAAAAATTGAGGAATTTATGCAGTGCCAGTCCCTATTCCAAGTTTTGACTCACTGCCAAAATCTGACTGCTCTTGTTCATCCTCCAGAGACTCTGCATTTGCTCAGAGTTTATAGTTATTACTTTGGGGAGAGTCATGTGTTAGGAGCTGACTCCATGGCACTGGAAACAGAAACCCCATGTCCGTGTCTCCTGAGAACTAGAGGGGGCATTCTAACAAAAATTAGAAAGTTTCTTTTTTTTTTTTCTGAATTATTTGATTCTTATCCCTTTTTCTTAGCATTTAGAATTTTCTCTATTTTTTTATTCTTATATTTTAGTACAACGTGTGGATTTTTCTTTCTTTCTCCTCTTTGGCATTGTAGGCACTTTCAACCTTAGGCCTGTTACCTTTTAAGAAATCTGGGACATTAGTCTACATTATTTCTTCAGATATTTACCTCTCTTTTTAAATTTTCTTTTTTTCTGTGATTTCTATTATTTGGAGTTTAGCACGTCTGTTTCTATTCTTTTATACCTGTTGACTTTTATATTTTTCATTTTGTTTCCTTTTCTTCTTTTCTCAGCGATGTCTTTTTAAAATGTATCCTTGTTTTTTGTTTGTTTCCTTATCAATAATTATTTGCTTCCTTCTGGCTTTATGAAGATATAATTGACATACAGTACTGTACAAACTTAAGTTGTAGAGCATAATGACTTGACTTACATGCATCATGAAACGATTACCACCATACATTTAGTGAACATACATCATCTCACACACATACAAAATAAAAGAAAAAGAAAAAGAAATCTCCTCGTGATGAGAACTCCTAGGATTTACTCTCTTAACTTTCACACATAACATGTTGTACAATACCTGTCATGTTGTACATTGCATCTCTAGTACTTATTTATCTTATACCTAGAAGTTTATACCTTTTGACTACATTTTTGAATTCCCTCTCTCTCCACCTATTGCCTTTGGTAACCACAAATCTGATCTGTTTTTCTATGAGTTTGTTTGTTTGTTTTTGAAGTATAATTGATCTACAACACTATGTTAGTTCCTGTTACACAACACAATGATTCGATACTTCTATACATATCAAACTGATCCCCATGGTATGTGTAGTTACCATCTGTTATAATCCTTACAAAGATATTACATAGTTAGTGACTGTATTCCTCACCCTGTACATTTCACACCCGTGACTCCTTTATTCTGTAACTGGAAGTTCGTACCTCTTAATATCCCCCACCTATTTTGTTCTTATTTTTGTCTGTGTTCAGACATAATTACAGAGTGGTCTTGTTTTTTCTCCGTCTGTTACAGTCAGAGAATGGCTATGTCTTATGTTGAAGTTCTCTGACATTGTTTAGGTTTTGTATGGCACAGTCATTACAGCCAGATTATCGCCAAGCTGACAGGGATCAGGGCAACTTTTTTTCTTTTTCAGTAAGGTTATGACACATAAAAAGTGTCATAAAAATAGTGATATAGTTTTCTTTTTTAAACAAAAAGTTACTTGTGAAAGCATCTGTTGTAAATGGCAAACTTGTAGAGCAAAGAATATTTGGCGGGATTTTTTTTTCCATTTTCAACAAGTGGAGCAAAGCCCAGGCTTATAAGAACATTGTAACCCAAAGGGGAAAAGTGCTTCTGACATATGCTTCTTTACTGTGTCCCCTGTCAAAAAGGCCACTCTAAAGTTCAAATAGAGAACATGTCTTTCTTAATTTTCACAAAGACTCAGGCCGCATAAAGAATTTTTGTTACCTCTTAGCTCCGAGTAAGCAGGAATTAATCAGTCAGGAGCAGCAGAGGGGAACAGAGATTTTACTCTATTAGCAAGGCTTGAGTAATTCTTTTCTAGCTGGTAACTTCACACCCCGGTATGCAGTCAATGGTAATAGCTCTCCAGTCTTATTATATTAATTGTGCCTCTCTTCTTTTCTCTCTTTTCTATTAAAGTAAGGAATCAATTAAGTCTCTTCCAGAGGTCATTCAAAGTCAGCTCAGACAAAGAGACATCTGAGAAGGAAATATATTTTCTTCAAGACAAGGAGAAGAAGAAAGAATTTATCAATAGCACTTCTTCTATTCAATAAATATTGAGGGAAATTCTTCAGGAAGATGAAAATAAATCTACATGAAAGTAGGGAATTATAGGAAGAATAAACATTACTAGAAACAAAAACTATGTGAGGAAATATAAAGAATATTAAAAAGTAAAAGACTATTGGCTGTTTAAAGCACAAAAAAGGCACTTTATTACAGAATATCTACATATGTAGTATACATATAGAGAAAACAGATAGACAGATAGATACAGGTATATAGATATGTAAATTTAAAACTTCCACTCATCAAATGATACCAATAAGCAAATAAAAGTCACAACTGGAAGAAAATATTTTCAATACATATATGCAACAAAAGCCTTGTATCCTTCAAGTCTGAATATCTTGTACAGCAGAATAAGAAAAAGACAAACATCCCAATAAAATGATAAGCAAAAGACTTCAACTGGCATTTCACAAAACATATCCAAATGGCCGTGAAGCATATGAAAATGTGCTAAGCACCCCTAGTCATCAAGGAAATGCAAACTAAAATCACAAGTAACTACTATTACATATCTCCCAGAATGGTTAAACTTTAACATATAACAAATCCAAGTGATGATAAAGATATGGAGCAACTGGGACCTCTATACATTGCAGGTGGGAGTGCAATATGGTGCAAACGCTTGGGACTATTCTATGTTACTTCAAAAAAAAATTAAACTTACATGTATCTAGTAACCAAGTGATACTACTCTTAGGTAAACATTCGAAAGAAACAGTGCAAATGTCCACAAAAAGCTTATTATATTAATGTTTATGAGAACTTTTTCTTAAGTATCCCAGTGTGAAAACAACCCAAATGTCCATCTAGAAAGAAGTAGATAAACATGGGCATAGGCATATATAAGAACATTACACAGAAAAAAAAGAGACAGCCTGTTGCAAACCACGGATGAAGGGAATAATTGATAGTGCAGAAAAGTACGAAAATGGAAGGAAAGAAAATATCAAGAAGCTATGGTTCCCACACTTTGAGATGCTAACAAAGAATTTTAAAAGTGCCCGCTCTTCTAACAGCAGAATTGTTTTTCAAATATGTAGGCTGTTATGGTGTGTAACAAGAATGCACACCATATGTACACATATGAATTAGAATAAGTCTTCTTTCCTATCTTATATAATAGTTAATTTTTCAGTTAAAAAGAGAGCATTTCTTTAGTGGTTATAAAATACTTAATTATTTCAATTTGATCATCTAAATATTCATTAAGAACACTTTAATTCTATTTCTGATAAAGATATTAAAAGCTTTTCTGTATTATTTCTTAGAATTTATTATTATTATTTATTATCATTATTATTATTAGATCATTATGCCTTTAGTTCTTTGAAAGAAAAGAAATATGTATGATTTATGCAAAAATGTTTTAAACACCCACCAATTTTATCAGTAAATCGGTAAACATTATAAAACATAAAGATGGTGTTAGATGGTATATCATAAAATATAGAAAAAGACAATTTTTTAAAAGGCAGGAAACTTGTTTTGACCTAATTCTGTTCACAAATACTATTTCCTGAGATCTGCACTTTTTCCCCCTAAGCAAATTAGCAAAGTGGCAAATCTATCGAAACCTATGTCCCCAATAGAAAACCTTTATAGACTTCCAAAGCAAATGTGCTGTCATGTGTGGCCAAAGAGAGTATTTAAATATATCGAAGTGCACTTGATGCATTTCACTGGCTCGGATTATTTTTATGGCTTTGCTTGTTCTAAATGAAACATAATTTGTCTTAAAGTAAGATTCAGTTTTAACCTTTGACTTTCATTAAGAATAAATACTCGCTATGTTTTTTCATTCTTTATTCAAAGTGAAAAACTAAGTATTATCTTTCTGAAGCTTATTTTGTAACCATTTTCTAAGAGTATTTTTTCAGTAGGGTTAAAACCTGCTGGAATTCTATCTAGGCCAATAGTTCCAAAATGCTAATACTTTTGAAATTATCTGGATATACTTTAAAGCTCTGAATATTTGAGTATTGCATTCTCATAGAAACAGTAACCATCCTGTTTCAAAATTAAGTGAGCAAAATTTTGACCTTACAGTATGTTTTTATTAAACTTTTCATTAAAATTAGTTGTTCAATAGGAACAACTGATATTGAACTTGAGCAATTTATAAGCATTTGGTGGAAATAATTTGCACTAGTAAATAAACAGATTAATATAAGAGGTTAACTTATAATTTTAAGAGGTAAAATCAAGACCCTCATTTGAATATAAAATGATTTTAGTTAATTCATTAATAAATGAGAGACATTAAGATGTTCAGCAAGTCTGAAGTCCACCTAAAAACTTAGGCACATAGAGACAATTTAAAAAACAGGATAAGAATGCTGAGTTAGATACAAAAAAGTTTAACATCTAATAGCGTTATGAAATACAATCTCTGTGGTTATCTGTTCTAGTGGACAGAAATTATTTGTATCTCCAACAGACAAAAAGCAGCAAGTAAATCTCTGCCCCTACAGAGTTGTAAATTGCCAAGTTAACATAAAGTCAAACTGAGCACTGAGCTGAAAGAAAACATTTCGCCAGGACTACTTGGCACCATTCACCAACTGAACTTGTAGGAAGTACTATAAGGTTCCTCTAAATATGCAAATTTCATATCAATTTCCACTGAAAAACCTAATTATTAGCAGAAGGTTTTCTTACGGTACAAATAGATTCTTTCTTAATTAAAGTCACAATTTACTTACATAATTGCCTTATCAGAAAAAAAATACAAAATTTGGAAACAGGTAGATGATTACCCTGTGGCCATCGGACTTAGGGTGCTGAACTTCAGTGCTTTAAAGGGTTGGAAAAGTTAACTATTCGTTTATCCCAAACAAAATGTATAAGATGGTTTCTCAGCATTTCTTTCAAAGTCTTCTGGTTAATATTTCTAGCTTGACTAGCTAAGCTAGTTCTTAGGCCAACTGCCTACTCACTTAAGCATCATCTCAGAAAATGTGTAGACGACTGTCACTAGCAAAGGGAAGAAGGAATAAGTAAGCAGAGAAGTCTCAGATTACAGGGAGAAGAGTGAGGAGAATCCGAGTTTTAAAATTATGACTTAAGAAAGTTATTTGAACATAACTACTTTACCTGGATATTTCTGGAGGCAAATAAGCCTGAAGGGGAGATAGGGGTGGTAACTGGGGAGAGTATATAATCAAGGGTAGGGGTCTTAACAACTCCTGTCTATCAGGATTCCTTCATTGCTACCATGCAGTGACTACTGTATGTTCCCCACCCCCACCATCCATTTTATGTGGGAATTCTTTTTTTTTTTTTTTTTTTTTGCGGTACGCGGTCCTCTCACTGTTGTGGCCTCTCCCGTTGCGGAGCACAGGCTCCGGACGCACAGGCTCAGCGGCCATGGCTCACAGGCCCAGCAGCTCCACGGCATGTGGGATCCTCCCGGACCGGGGCACGAACCCGCGTCCCCTGCATCGGCAGGCAGACTCTCAACCTCTGCGCCACCAGGGAAGCCCCAGAGAAAATATTTTATGTTTAAATATTTCTTTTCTTACCATAAAATATGATTTTATTTCACATATCAATATTTAATTGATCTAATGAGAGCACCATATGGATATAGTCTACCATAGTGTACATAGTAGGCTCTCAAAAAAGGGCATTAATATTGGATTTAAAGAGTTCCTTCTCCACCATTTGTCAAAGATGAATTGCAAGAACATAGAGGGGAAAAGAATTTCTTATTCAACAAGCTGAAAGTGTGAAGAGGGAAGGAAAGGGTACTGAGACATTGCATTACTGGAGATAAGTGCTACAGGACAGAGAGAGTTCAGTGATACTAGCAGATCAGGGAGGCGGTGGAAAAACAGCCAGGACAGAGCCTGTATGTCCATTGTCTCCCAAGATAGGAAGGTTAAAAGTGCTGTCCTCTGAGTTCATGCTTTTTCCTTTGCAAAGACCTATGGTATTGCCCTCTGGAGAAATTGATTTATTCAGGAAACATTTAGTAAGTGACTCATAGAAGCCAGGTACTGGAAGCTTGTGACCTGAATCCGTCAGAAATAATCTCAGTATATTTGGGTCATTGAAAAATGGAGCTGGGAATAGTCATTAAGATACTGTAGCACACTAATTTCCAAATATGTGTCTTAACTTAGATTCTCCCCTTCCTCCAAGAAGACCCTGAGTGGAAGGAAATAGCTTATTTGGGATGCAAAGCAAACATCAGAAAAGAAGGGCAAGGAAGAATGTCAGCAAAAAGGGTACATTATGGTGCCAGATTCTAAGCTTTGCCCTTGGGGAAACTGGAAGCCAGTGTTATACCTCAGAGTGTGAGAAACCAGAGTACCTCAGCACATCAACTCCTGCAGAGGGATGCTGGAGTGTGGGTGGAGCTAATTTATCAGTATTTCTGGTTCCCTATGGGCATGCAAAACACTGGTGGGAGGGACAGAGAAAAATCCCTCAGGCAAAATGAAGCAAGTACTGACAGATTGAAGTTAGGCAGATTTGTACTAAAATAGTAAGAGGAAGGGGATCTGAGTGGATGACAGACTTTAAATACTTAGACATTACTTTGATAAAAGGTAGGTTAAGCAAACAAAGTAGGGTCTTTTTTTTTTTTTTTTTTTTACTCCAAGTCTTCTCAGGTCTGTTAGCATGTGAATGTAAATGTACACTGTAGCTTTAAGATAGGGGCATATTATCAGTGTTTCCCAAACTGTTTAACAAAGACTACTTTTATTTCCCAAATATCTTATAATATCAGAATTTCTTAGAAATACTTTAGGGCTTTAAGATGGAATCCAATTGCCTATATTTTACACCTGAGGAAAATGAGGTCTAGGTAAGTGGTAATATATTCATAAGGACAAAAAGTATGGAAATGTAGAAAAAGGAGGCGCTTATCTGCCAAGAGTTAAGGCAATGGTGTGATAGGGACTTGCTGTTAAACATATCATTATGGTTACTTTCCTCATTCAGATTCCAGCTATTCTCCACTTAGCCTTTAATACTGTCTTTATTTTCTGAGATCAAAACTTGCGCTAGCACAGCGACCTGTGCTAAAATATACATTTTATTATAACCTCATATAAATTATGATTATTTAATAAAATGTATATTAAGTATTAGATAATGTAATTGCATTTTAATATTAGTTCATATATTGGTATATTGATACCAATGCATTAGTATTATGCCATTGTTATAAGGAAAACTTCACCTCCCCTTAACAGAGAACTTCTAACTTCTATTTTCTATTTATTATTCCTCTGAGAAGATTAGGCATGCTGGGTTATTCTTTTTTAGGTGAGGAGGCTTAGACCCAGAAATGTTGCCAATTTCTAAAAGTGATAAAATAATTTATGTTCAGAACCAAGATTCAGGATCAAAAATCTTCTGAGCAGCTGAAGCCTGGTGCTTGTTCCACCAATTTCCGCCACTTCTCAAAGTTCTTGAGTTAATGTTCTAGAATATTTTAGTCAGCATTATAATGGCCTGATGTAGAGTCATTTTCTCTAAAACACTTTTCATAAACTGGTGGCTCTCAGGCATGCGTTTTACATGTCAACAGACTAAGTGGCCTCAATGCACAACTAGGCTTTAATTGGGCTCTAATGTAAACATATACATATATATCCATACAATGAAATTATTTCTCTGAGTTTGTTATTTGTATTTGTATTGACCCTACATTGTTTCTAGTCCTAAAGATCAGCAACCTCTAGAAAACTGGTGGATAAAGTCAAACAAATCTACTTGAGCGTGTACTAAGGCTCCTGAGAAGAAAATAATGCTGAGAACACCCAGTCCAGGAAAACTTTAAAGTAACAGCAAAGACCTCGTCTACCTGTCAGAGTGGACATCTAAAAATGTCACCTTCTTGTTTGAAGAAGCTCCTTGCACAGATCTCTATGGAATAATGTATGAGTTATTTGGTGGTAGAGAAATGCCTAGTTAAGGAGGAAAAGACAAAAATAGGCACTTCATTTAAAAGATTGCTAAACAAGTTGAGGTTCAAACAGCACCATTTAAGATTCATCAGAAACAGCAAAGGGGGAGAAAAGGGAAGTAAATGATCTGGACACTTCACACCCAGGCAGGTCTACTTATACACTGTTCTACTGTATGGAAACTGGAAAGAGACTGTGTAGCCAATAGTCACAGTCATCAAAATACAAATGTTGAATGAGGTCAGAAGTGAAATAAAAGTATGTTCATTAAAAGGAACCCATGCTTCTCCAGAAATACATGGGGTGACTATTTTGCTGGAAGCTGTAGTACTACATTATTAAATCAGTAAAGGACACCTAACACAGAAGTAATGATGACAGAAATAGAAGTAAAACAAGAATGCATATTTTATCACTGTTTATAGATGTCTATATGTTCATCTTTAATTTCAAATGATTTGAGTTACTTCAGGAAAACCAAGGAGATCCATATTGCTACTGTTGCCAAATCCTTGAGCCCAAAACATGTGTTTCTTTTTAAATTTTTATTTATTTTTTTATAGAGCAGGTTTGTATTAGTTATCCATTTTATACATATCACTGTATACATGTCAATCCCAATCGCCCAATTCATCCCACCCTCCCCACCCTCCTGCCGCTTTCCCCCGTTGGTGTCCATACATTTGTTCTCTACATCTGTGTCACTATTTCTGCCCTGCAAACCAGTTCATCTGTACAATCTTTCTAGGTTCCACTATATGCGTTAGTATACAATATTTGTTTTTCTCTTTCTGACTTACTTCACTCTGTATGACAGTCTCTAGGTCCATCCACGTCTCTACAAATGACCCAATTTCATTCCTTATTATGGCTGAGTAATATTCCATTGTATATATGTACCACATCTTCTTCATCCATTCGTCTGTCGATGGGCATTTAGGTTGCTTCCATGACCAGGCTATTGGAAATAGTGCTGCAATGAGCATTGTGCTACATGACTCTTTTTGAATAATGGTTTTCTCAAGGTATATGCCCTGTAGTGGGATTGCTGGGTCGTATAGTAGTTCTATTTTCAGTTTTTTTAAGGAAGCTCCATACTGTTCTCTATAGTGGCAGTATCAATTTACATTCCCACCAACAGTGCAACAGGGTTCCCTTTTCTCCACACCCTCTCCAGCATTTGTTGTTTGTAGATTTTTTTGATGATGCCCATTCTAACCAGTGTGAGGTGATACCTCATTGTAGTTTTGATTTGCATTTCTCTAATAATTAGTGATGTTGAGCAGCTTTTCATATGCTTCTTGGCTATCTGTACATCTTCTTTGGAGAAATGTCTATTTAGGTCTTCTGCCCATTTTTTGATAGGTTGTTTGTTTTTTTTTTTGTTTTCATTTCCACTACTCTAGGAGGTGGGTCAAAAAAGATCTTGCTGTGATTTATGTCCGTGTTCTTCCTATGATTTCCTCTAAGAGTTTTATACTGTCCAATCTTACATTTAGGTCTCTAATCCATTTTGAGTTTATTTTTGGGTATGGTGTTAGGGAGTGTTCTAATTTCATTCTTTTACATGTAGCTGTCCAGTGTTCCCAGCACCACTTATTGAAGAGACTGTCTTTTCTCCATTGTATATCCTTGTCTCCTTTGTCATAGATTAGTTGACCATAGGTGCATGGGTTTATCTCTGGGCTTTGTATCCTGTTCCACTGATCTATATTTCTGTTTTTGTGCCAGTACAATACTGTCTTGATTACTGTAACTTTGTAGTAAAGTGTGAAGTCAAGGAGTCTGACTCCTCCAGCTCCATTTTTCTCCCTCAGGATTGCCTTGGCAATTCGGGGTCTTTTGTGTCTCCATACAAATTTTAAGATTTTTTGTTCTGGCTCTGTAAAAAATGCCATTGGTAATTTGATAGGGATTGCATTGAATCTGTAGATTGCTTTGGGTAGTATAGTCACTTTCACCATATTGATTCTTCCAATCCAAGAATACGGTATATCTCTCCATATGTTTGTGTCATCTCTAATTTCTTTCATCAGTGTCTTATAGTTTTCTGCATAGAGGTCTTTTGTCTCCCTAGGTAGGTTTATTCCTAGGTATTTTATTCTTTTTGTTGCAGTGGTGAATGGGACTGTTTCCTTAATTTCTCTTTCTGAATTTTTGTTGTTAGTGTATAGGAATGCAAGAGATTTCTGTGCATTAATTTTGTATCCTGCTACTTTACCAAATTCATTGATTAGCTCTAGTAGTTTTCTGGTGGCATCTTTAGGATTCTCTATGTATAGTATCATGTCATCTGCAAACAGTGACAGTTTTACTTCTTCTTTTCTGATTTGGATTCCTTTTATTACTTTTTCTCCTCTGATTGCTGTGGCTAGGACTTCCAAAAGTATGTTGAATAATAGTGGTGAGAGTGGACATCCTTGTCTTTTTCCTGATCTTAGAGGAAACGCTTTCAGTTTTTCACCACTGAGAATGATGTTTGCTGTGGGTTTGTCACATATGGCTTTTAGTTTTTCTGAGAACTCTCCATGCTCTTTTCCAAAGTGGCTGCACCAGTTTACATTCCCACCAACAGTGTACGAGGGTTCCCATTTCTCCACATCGTCTCCAACATTTTGACTAGAAGAGATTAGAATGATGCCACTATAAGCCAAGAAATGCTAAGAATTGCCAGGAGCCCCTAGAAACAGGAAGAGAAAAGGGAGGATTCTGCCCGTATCTTTGAGAGGGAACATGGCTCTGCCAACACCTTGATTTTGGACTCTGGCCTCCAGAACTGTGAAAGAATAAGTCTCTATTGTTTTAATCCAAAAAAAACAAAATTAAAATGTAGTTTAAAAGCAATAACTTCTTAGTTTTTCATAGTTTTTTCCCTAACCCAGAAAACTGGTATTGTTTGTGATAAAGAAAAATTATCTAAAATTATCTACAATTCCTTCAAATTTACTGTTATGTTATTAAATTAAAATTAAATGTAGCACTAAAACAGTAGATTGTACAGTGATGCCATTTTTATAAAATTACTTCCATTAATTCATGTAATCTATCAAATGTATCTTTGCACATACAGGTTACAGTTATATGGAATAATGTTCTGATGTTTATCTAATGTTAATCATTAAAATATCTAGATTGCAATATAAAATAAAATAAAATAAAAGTAATGAACCACATATTCAACAACATGGATGAATTTAAAAATAATTATGCTGAGTGAAAGATACCAGTTAAAAAATACAACATACTCTGAGATTCCACTTATACAAGATTCTTGAAAGTGAAGCCTTTTCTGTAGTAAGAGATAGCAAATAGTTATTGCTTGAAGGTGAGGTAGAGGCAGGAGAGAGGTATTACAAAGGAACATGGGGAAATTTTTGAGGGTCACATGTACGTTCATAATCTCAACTGGGAATGTTTTCATGAATGTATACAAGTGGCAAATATATTTAATTGTATTTCTTAAATGTATGCAGTATACTGTATGTCCATTTTTTAAAAGGCATATGCAGAAGTTTTGCCCAGCTTTATTAAACTTATTGAGATACCTCCATACGTTAAAGTACCCAGCGTTAAATATGAATAAACTGTAAGCAATAGTATACATTTCATATCAAAAGCATTGTGCTGGGTAAAGAAGCTACATATGATACAATTTCATTAATAAGACATTTTGGAAAAGGCAGAAATGTTGGGAAATAAAACAGAGCAGTGATTTCTAGGGTGGAAGGAGAGGGAGTAGACTACAAAGAAGCATGAGGGAACTCTTGAGGTGATGGAAATAATTCTATATCTTCTCTGCAGTAGTGTTTATATGACCGTATACATTTGACAAAGTTCCTAGAAGAATGCTCCCAGAAAAGCTGAATTTTATCTGTGTAAATTATACCTCAATAAACCTGCCTTAATGACATGTTCTAAGTATGCATTAACAATTGCCTTTCTTATCCTTTCAACTGATGACATTCATATAACCAATAATCCTTCACTACGCTAAGTGCAAGCTGCATGGGATGCAGGTTTAGTGCATAAGAATTTTAAAGACACATTCATGCATTTTCTTCCGTCTTAATGCCAGCCTCTTACATAAAAACATTTTATCTTGATGCACTTGTCTCAGAGACTCGGGAGCACTGCTATATTTAAAATGATGTGTTATAACTTTTCCTAATATGCTTAATAACTAAAAGAAGACAAATGTAACCACATATGAAAGCTTTTCATCAAACTATATATATATATATGTATGTATATATATATTTGATTAAGCATACACATTCTCTAAAGAAGTGTTTGCCAACCATTTTAACCCCAAATTCTCAACTCAAGAAAATTTCCCTGAGCTGTGCATTTTGTAATTTATATTATGAGAACAATGGTACCTTTTTAAGTTTCTCAGATATAAAATGATATTCTTACAGCACATGTAATTTTTCAAATACATATATTCCTCTACCCTATCTTCTCCCAGAATTCCTGCCATCCCCTATCCTCTGTCCACTCCCTCTCCTCTTTAGGAGCCTCTGCTCTAACACCAGGAAACAACAACACTGTGCCCCAGTTGTCAGGACCAGGACTTAGTCTTCCCTCAAGTTGTGCCTCCACATCTGGTCCACCTTGTGATGAATCTTATGGAGATTTTGCTAATATAAATAAAGGACAGATTTTTATAATTTCATTCTGTCTCCTGACTGGCAGCCTTTGACAGTTATTTTAGTCATTAGAGGTTAAGTAGATAATAAAAATAAACCCCCCAACAAAGCTCACACATCAAACCCCACTCTCTACACAATTCTTTCTCAAAGGAAATTAGCAACAAGCCTGCTGAGGCCTGTTCATTCTAATCCTATCCTAGTGAACCTTGATACCATGTCATTTCAAGAAGCTGCATTAAGAAAAAAAAAAAAAAAAAAAGCAAAGGAAACTCCATTGCTTTGCTTGCCTTTGCAGAAAGTAGCTTTAACAGACCTTAATTTTGCAAGACCTGTCTTGTACAAATAAGTGTTAACA
Source organism: Pseudorca crassidens (assembly GCF_039906515.1). NCBI lineage: Eukaryota > Metazoa > Chordata > Mammalia > Artiodactyla > Delphinidae > Pseudorca > Pseudorca crassidens. Next base: position 33,265,066 of record NC_090304.1, on the reverse strand, counting down.
ACTGAGGGAGACAGAATAATGGTCTCTCCAAAATGTCCAGGCCCACCAGAACCTGTGACTATGCAACTTACATGGAAAAATTGACTTTGTGTATGTGATTAGGTTTTTTAAAAATCTACTCCAAGCCAAATAGCTAACTGAGGATGATCGAGCATTTTAACTGTCTTCCTGCTACTAAATTAGTCTTTATTGTTTCAAACTAGCTATCTTGTTTCTTGAACATGCTAGGTATGTCCTCCACTTAGGGCTTGTATTAGTTATCTATTGCGGCATAACAGATTACCCAAAACTTAGTGACTTATAACAACAAATTTACAAAACCTCTCAGATTTTGTGGATCAGGAACTTGAGAGTGGCTTAGGTGGGTAGCTCTAGTGAGGGGTTCCTATCATCTTGCAGTCAATATGTTGGCCAGGGCTGCAGTCATCTGAAAGACTGACTGGACCTGGAAGATATACTTGAAGACGGCACACTCACATGGCTACAGGCAGGAGGCCTAAGTCTTCACCAGAGAGCCTTAGGGAGGTTTGATATGTCCTTAGCACATGGCAGCTGGCTTCAGTCAGAGTGATCCAAGAGAAGGAGACCAAGAATGAGCTTCAATGCTTTTTATGATCTAGTTTCAGATGTCACATACCATCACTTCTGTCTTACAAATTCATTAGAAGCAAATTACAAAGTCCAGTCCATGCTAAAGAGGAAGGAGATTTGAATATAATTTTTGAAGAAAGTATCAAAGAATTTGTGGACTTATTTAAATAATGATTTTGCTTTGACTTTCCCCACTGTTGAAATGCTCTCCTCTGACATCTGCTGGGCTAATTCTCTTAACTTTCAAGTCTGCACAAATCTACTTTGTCAATTAAACTTACCATGACTATTGCAGGCACCATTGGTACTCTGCCCAGATCTCCTCATATTCATTTTACTATTTCCGTATGCCCTTTCCCCAGCTTTCCTCCTGAAACCTGCATCTGGGACACTCTGGAGGATTGTCCCTATGTTACTGAAGCTGCTTAACCTTTTGCAGAGATCCAGAAGTTCCCGGGAGTTTATGTTCCACCTTATTTCCACCAGAGGTGGCCTTTAGCCAATGACTGTCTGATATGGAAGTATAATAGCACAGTCCTCTTTTCTCTTGCTAAGATAGAAACTGATACACACTTCAGAGCAACTCTACAGTATGAGGCTGAGGCCAATCATTTGCTTGAGACAGAACCTTTGTTTGTTTTCTTCCTCATTATTATCTTGCTTACCCCAATCTATTACCATTTTCTCTTGAAAACATTATTAATAAATTATTTGTACACTAGCCTGGACCTCTGGATCAGCTTCTTGAGAATCTGACTTAATAGATCTACCCAATTTAATCCTATAAAATGCCTACCACCTACACATACATCTCTGATATCCCTTATTTTTTTCTATTATTCCACAGTACTTACCTTCTAATGTACAACACAATTTACTTACTCATTTATTAATCACTGTATGTCTCCCACAACTAATAAGTAAGTTCAACTAAGCAGAATCATTATCTGATTTATTTTCTGTGAGTTTTGTTCTTTTCATTATTTTGAGAATGTTAGCAGTTTCCCTGTCAGGGTGATGCTTAGTGGCCAAGTAAAAATGAACATGTCAATTATCTTGGAAGTCTGCTGAGCCCAATCACAGTCTAAAGAGCAGCTGGTCCTAGATGATGCCTCAGCTTTGAAAATTTGTACAATTTTAAACAAATAGGGTCTTTGGGAGAAATTAATGTGGACAAGCATCAGCCCTAGGCAATCAATGGTGCAGAGTTAAAAACTGGTAGTCAAGTCTTTCCCAGCATCACACTGATGACTGAAGTTGTAAACTTATAGCCCCTGTTATTCTTCTTTGCAGAGTAGAATCTGATCATAAATAACAAGAGGTATTGACGGTTCTGTTACTACCTCCACCCTAAACATCCTACTTCAGAGTACAGAAATTCAGATCCAGGAGTTTGGAGCAGTGTGTGTGTGTGTGTGTGTGTGTGTGTGTGTGTGTGTGTGACTATGTAAGTGAATATAGTATACTTGCATTCCCTGTCAGAAATGTTCAGAAGTCTTCTCTTGTCATTTCCAAGTTTTGGGGTATTTATTTCTTACTTTTGACAGAGGATATCTAAATGACTGCTTCACCCACATGGCATTTACTAGACTATATCAGAGAACCAGCATGTAATGAAAATCTGTTTCACCCTGTTTTTTGTGGCCCTGGCTTATGAAATCTTTCTTATTTCAATCCCCCACCTGTGTGCCAGCAACAGACATTTTATATCTTTGATCTTCCCTTTCCTTTCCCCTTCCCCTATGGCTGTCAAAGATGATAGGGTATAGTTTGAAAGAATGTGGATGTAAAAAAATAAAATTTATAGCTTATTATTCTTGATTTTTTACTCTTCCAACTCTGTTTATAGTCATAAACAATCACTAAGTTCTGTGTGTTGATTTTATCTATTATTTGACAGAATATAGTTAAGTGTCTCATTCACTGTGCTAATGTCGGGGAAACCTATATTTAAAATGTTTAAGGCGTCTACCTTGGTCCAGTTGCATTCTCCTAATATTTTTATTGGATGATTTTACTCATTTATTCATTTATTAAATAATTTACTGAATGTCTACTATATGTCAGGCATTGTTCTAGGATCTGAAGATATGGTAGGGAACAAAATAGACAACAATCTTTACCTTTGTGTATGTTACAATTTACTGGGCTTCAAAGGCTATGCCTACAGCTTTACCAAGGATGTCATTCACACAGACTGTAATATGTATATTACGCAGTGTGGCAGCTTTAGTAGGTAGAGATATACTAAACAAAATGAACACGTAAAATGTAGTGAATTTATTTATGCAGCATATCTTTTTGACTACTTCCATGGATTACTTATTTCCCTGTTCAACTTACTTGGAATAACCTGAAGAATAAAATAAGCAGAGATTCCAAATTTCATAGAGCTTCTGTATTCTATTGGGAGGAGGCAGACATTTAAAAAGTTAAAAATGAAATTATAGTCACTGCTAAAAGGTGACAAGTCCTATTAAAAAAAAAAACAATAAAAATAGAAAACAAGGTGAGGGGACCTGAGTCGGTATTGCTAACAGTAGACACATTTTGAAGCAGCAGTATATAGGGTTGTCAGGGTAAATATTACTTGAAGAATGGGTGAGGGATTTTGCCAGAGTCCAAGAAATAAAAAATAGTGTATTCCAGGAAGTGGGAGCAACTAGACCAAAACTGCTAAATTGTTCAGAAGGATAATGGGGAAATCAGTAATACAAGGTCTTGTGGGCCGTTGTAAGGACTTTGATTTACATAATCTGAGTAAAACTCAGAGACACTGAGGTTTTTGAGAAGTGAAGTAAATAGTCTGACTTATGTCTTAAAATCATCACTCTGGCTACTCTTTTTTGACACAGAAGCAAAGAAACCAGAGAAAGGTCATAGAGAGACCAGATGAGAGCTGATGGTGGCTTGAACTGGCGGTAACAATGGGTGTGCTGCTGAGTGGTGAATTTGTGAATATATTTTAAATAATGAGCTAATAGAATTTTCTGAAAGACTGAACCTGGGCTTTAACAAAAGAGAGAAGTAAAGTTGACTTTAAGGTTTTTGACCTGAGCAATTGAATTTCAGTGCGGAGCTGCCATCAGCTGAGAGGGAAAGCAGGTTTGGGGGTAAAATTAGCAGTTCAGTTTGGGACGTGTTGAGTTGAATGTCTATTAGACATCTACATGGAAAAGTAAAGTTGGTGGATATGGAATTGGAGAGAGTTCTGGGCTGGAGGTATATATTTTGAGGCAGATTAAAAGGTACGAACTGCAATGGTGACCCATGAATCACAAATTTAAATTCTGATGGGGGCTATCCTCACTGAGAGGATAGCATTTGCACAAAACTTGAGATAGGCAAGGGAAAGAGTCAATCAGATATAAATGGGAAGACTATTTCAGGTCATAGTGAAAGCTGAAAAAATCCCTGGCTGATGGAATTGGCGGAAGACTGTGCCCACTCTGTTGAAGGACAACATGGAGAGCAGTGTGACCGTCGCGGAGTGGCCAGAAGGAGGAGGAGAAAGAGAGGCCACAGAGGAGTCGGACCCTGTAGGGCCTTCCACATCCTTTAATGTCAATAAATGAGGGCTGTAATGAACATTCTGATCAGGGGAGAGACATGGTCTGACAAGTTTGCAAGGAACATTCTAACTGCATTCTAATCTTCTGAAGTCAGAAAACTTTGTAGGGGCTGCAAATTTGAAAGCAAGAAGAAAATTGCAAAAATTATTTTAAACGTCCAAATAAGAGATATTGGTGGTTTGGACAAGAGTGTAGCAGTAGAGATGCAATCTTTATCTGTGTTTCTTCAGAAGCAGATTTTGAGGTAAGTATTTCAGGGCAAATAGAAGGGAGATAGAAGTAGGCAACTGGAATAGAGGAGTTATTCCAGCTAAGGGGTCAGAAAGCTGCGAAAAGATTTCTATCAAATTCTTGTCAATCAGTGGTTGAGGGCTGTTTGAAGGGACATTTCTGGCTTGCCCTCCTCTGGTCAAGAATGCTCCTTGACTATAGCAAGTCCATAGTCCTTAGGGAGAGATTCACATTTGTCGTAATAACTAGACTTTAGCATGTAGAGATGGGTGCTGAGAGGATGTAGATGGGCCTGTGAAAGCAGCTGCTTCAGGTAGTGAGAAGTGCTTGTATTCTGGGTCTATTTTGATGCTAAAGCCTGAACACAGAAACACAGAAGTGTGATATATGCACACATACACGTATATATAATGAACTATATTTCTGTAAAAGATGCTTATTACTTTAAGCTTCTAATTTCATTACATTTCACAAACATTTACTGATCATCTACACAGTGACATGTATTTCTGAGGGACTCTGGGATATATCAAGAGGAATGAAGCATAAGTATTGACCTCAAGGGATTCATAGTTGAGTAGCAAATTTAAGGTTTTTTTCGTTAATTAGGACACACACTAAAATATGAAGAATGTCATAAAATAAATAGAAACTAAATTTTACAGTACTTATCTTAGGAAAATAATAGTGCCTAGATTAATAAGTGCCTAGATTAATCAAGTGACCCTGGAAATGGAGACTGGAACCCTTTCCCATTATATTCCACCATGAGTTCCCTGGTCCAAGCCCAAAGCCTAGCACGTGGAAGGTGCTTACATGTAGTCACGTGGCTCTCTTACCACATGGAAGCTTATTTCTTCAAAGCCAGTAAGGGAGCCTCTCCCTTTTCAGCAAAAGCCCCACTCTTCTTTGAAGGTTTCACCTGATTAGGCCAGGCCCACCCAGGGTGGTGTCTATTTTACTTAACTCAAAATTAACTGATTTGGGACATTAATTACATTAAAAAAAATCCTCCACCTTTGCCAGGTAATTTAATCTAATCACATGAGTAACATTACATCAGATTCGCAGGTCCCGCCCACACTCACATGAAAAAGGATTTTATAGGGTACGTACAGCAGAGAGCAGGGATCTTGGGGATTGTTTTAGAATTTTGCCTGCCATATCCCCAGATGTTCAAAACTCAATTTTTATTAGCCACTTACCCATCCTACTCCCATATTATTAATTCCTTCTCCTCATTCCCTGGTTTATGTAACACTATTATCATCTACCAGTTGTTCTCACTAAAAATATATGCATTTTGCTAAATTCCACTTTTTCCTCACCACTCCCCTGACCTCCTATCAGTAACCATGTATTAGGCATACTGTGTGTGCCAGGCAGTGAGCTTAGACCTAGTGATTCAAGGTAGAATAAAATAAGCAATGCACCAACCTTTATTTCCAGGACCCCTGCATTAATCAAGATTATCTTCAGTATTTTCCTGTTACAACAACTTTTAACCTGATCTTTCTGGCTTCAGTCTCTCACTCCAAACTCTGCTGTAAACCAGCATCAGAATATCAGTGGTCTATATTTAAAATAAAATCATATCTTATGTTATAAAATATAACCATATTAAATCCTTGTTCTTTTGTCTGTTTGTTTTGGTTGCAGATGAAAGAATCTCAATTCAAACTAGCTTGAGCAAAATGTTTTTTTTAATTGCCTTACAAACTGAAAATCTCAGGGGCATTTATGGCTTCAGATTAGGCTCTGGCTTTAGTTTCTCTTGTTCAATCATCACAGCGATGTTTCTGAAATGTATTTTTAGTGGACCAACACAGGTCATATCCATTCTTGAACTAATGACAGTAGTCAAGAGAAGGAATACACAGCCTTGCAGGCCTAGGTTACATTCTCGTTCCTGGTTGGGGGATGGAGGGGTGGAGTCATCTGTAGCCAAATAATATTGACTGAATATAGGAGGGAATTAGATCTTTAAAATAAATTGTAATTATTTTATTAGGAAAAAAATGGAGAAGGAAGGAGTCAGACACTGGGCAAACAAAACCATGTTATGTCCAGAAGTTTGTGTTAAAAATTAGCATGGGTCACCATATCCATATTCCTTAGTTTGACATATAAATTTTTTAAGACATTGTCTCTATCTAATTCATTAGCTTTTCCATGATACTTCTTTTGGTTAGGCTTATGTTCCAACAACATCAAATTATCACTTATTCTCTAACTGTATCTATTGGCTTTCCCGTCTATATGCCTCTGCTCCAGTTGTTCTATCTGGAATGCTTCCTCTGCTCTTCCCTCCAAGGAAACTCCCACTATTTATGGGGAAAATCTCTTATTCAACAAAACCAGTTTCATTGTGAAATTGTCCTTCTTCCTCAAACAGAATTAATTGCCACCTGTTCTCTGTTCTCAGTAACACCTTGTGAAATCCTCTATTTTGGCCTTAATTGTGTTTGGTAATTTTCTATTTAGAGTCCTGCTTCTTTCACTGTAGACTGAACTTGTACTAAAAACACCTGCTTTATTTAACCTTGTATGTCTAGTGCCTAAGTATGATATCTATGTATATTTGACATCAATAAATTTGTTGAATTAATAACATTAAGAAAAAGAACAAGATGCTACATTCAAACTTCATCTTGCTAACCAAAATAATGGAACACTCTCTCAGATACTTTGTAAAAATAGATTAAGTATTTGTGGGAGAAAAAAAAAGAAACTGCTAGAGTGGTCTCTTGCCAAAAATAATTTTTATTCTTGATTAACTATGTTTTTAGCTATTATTTCCCAATGATTAAATATATTTTCCTGTTTTGTAACAGGGCTTCCAGTGGTGATGATGAGGGCTTATCTTTAAATGCTTTCACAACAAGTAGAAAGAAATTTCTTTAAAGGCCTTCAAATATAGTCTGAAAATATACTATTTTATTCAGCCAGGTAGGTGATTGTGATCTACCCCCTCAATGACCTGAAAAGTCTTTAAGGAAATAATCAAAGAACAACACATACCACAAGTTTCATCCATAAAGAGTCCCAGCCTTGGTCATAACATAGAATAGTCTGTCCTACATTCATTTCTGCTTGAATTTGGTTGGGTAGAAGTGGAGGACTGTGGACGGAGTCGTAGAATTTGGGAATAGGACGTGGGCAGTGGGAAGTGAGAAAAGAGTCTTCCACATTGCTATAAGTCTACAGAAGATGGCTATTTATCATTTTATGCTAGATTACAGAATGTCAAAGTTGATGGGCTAATACAGATCATCTGTTTCATTATCTTGAATTAAGCTCACAGCACAAAGACATTAAACAAAAACCTCTTGTCACACACCAAATGACTGCTAAAACTGACATGAGACTTTTGACTCCCAGGCTAGTCCACGTACATCTTCATAATTTATATCCAGAGTACTTCCTAGAAGGCTTTTTAGTGACATACAATACAATTCACTTGAATTAAGATTAATAAAATAGAAATAGAAGGATGTCATTTGAAGTATTACATGCAGAAAATTTTTCGATCTAATACTCGCTGGGCTAGCTGATCTAACATCCTTGTCTTTGAGGTTTATCAGGCTGCTGGCAATAGCTTACAGATTCATCCTCCAATGAGTTGAAAAGCTTGGAGAATATGGGGAAGACCTAAGGTTTAAGCAAGGGTCATACCACTCCTGCCCTTGCCCACTTGGTATTTTGCATACAGAATTGAAATAACTGGTTAAGACAAAGTGACGAGATCAATTTTCTATAGGTGACATGCTCCCTCTGTTCTTTCCTTAGAATGATACACATACATATATGCAAACACATTAAAAAATGAAACCAAGTGTAGACTAAACCTGGATAAAAACAAAAGGCAGTATGATACAATAAAAAGAACCAGGAATGTATGAACTTGTTAACTTGGCTAAGTCTCTGGACCTCAGTTTCTCCACCTGTGTAAAAAAGAATTCTTTTCTCACTGCTGCAGCCTCTCCCGGACGTGCAGGCTCAGCGGCCATGGCTCACGGGCCCAGCCGCTATGGCCCACGGGCCCAGCCACTCCGCAGCATGTGGGATCTTCCCGGACCCGGGCACGAACCCACGTCCCCTGCATTGGCAGGCGGACTCTCAACCACTGTGCCACCAGGGAAGCCCCTAAAAAAGAATTCTTGACTAGATGACTACTTGGGCCTCTTTCTCCAGGAGGGCAAGTCCTGTAAGCATGACGGCAGCAGACAGTACAGCTCTGCTCTGCCCAGGCCTGTGTATTCCTTGGTCTCACTAGTCTCTTTGATCATGATGCTGGTGTGATCTTTATTTCAAGCACATCTTTCACTTACTCCTGAGAAATACCTCTTTTCTTCACTCCTCACACTTTCTCCTGCTTTTCTCAAAAGTTCGAGAAAAAAAAAAATGAACTAGTAAAAATGGATCTCTAGGTTTTCTCATATTTAAGATGTGATGAATCATTTAGCTGCACCTATTCTTTTAGAGGAATTTAACTGTTTAATGATAAGCAGATGAATTTCTGATCACCAAGCCCTTATTGATTATCATGAGAGATGAGCTGATTTATTCCATCAAACATTTGACTCTCTCTGGCCACAGAGTTATAAACACTGTTGTGCAGTCACAAGCATTAAAACCTCCCTGTCCGAGCTTCGCTGGTGGCGCAGTGGTTGAGAGTCCGCCTGCCGATGCAGGGGACGCGGGTTCGTGCTCCGGGCCGGGAAGATCCCACGTGCCGCGGAGTGACTGGGCCCGTGAGCCATGGCCGCTGAGCCTGCGCGTCCGGAGCCTGTGCTCCGCAACGGGAGAGGCCACAACAGTGAGAGGCCCGTGTACCGCAAAAAAAAAAAAAACCTCCCTGTCCTCATAGGGCTTTATGATCACACTCTTATCTCATTTGAGGAATAAGACACTGGTCAGTATAAGTCTAGCTGTATCTCATAAACATTATAGGTTTAGAGTAGATCTAAGCAAGTAAAGTTCCAGAAGTGTTCACTTTAACAGAGCTTTTCCAAAGCCCTAGAGAAGCCCTGAAAAATGTATTCACATGGCCATAATGGTTTTTACAGCTTTATTATTGAGGAATAATTGACAGACAATGAATTGGCACAAAATGTGAACATACGTAAACACAATGAAACAATCTCCATTTTAAAGAAAATTAACATATCCATCAGCAGAAAAACTGTTCTAATGATTCTTTGTAATTCCTCCCTCTGGCCCCTTCTAGCCTCCTGCCAGGCAACCATTTAGCTGTTCTCTTCCTCTAAGTTAGTTTGCATTTGCAAGAGTTCTGTATAAGTGAAATCATATGATATTATGTTTCTCATTGAATAGTATTTTGTTTGTTTGTTTTTTAGGAACAAGTTTTCTTGCCCTTTTCTACTCTGTATTCAGAGCCCTGAGATTACAGAATGTACTCAATAAACTTTTTTTTCAATTGAATTGCTAGAAAGATGACCACCAGTAAAACTCAAGATGACCATTTCTCAAGAGGGACATTTGGAAACAGATTAAAACGGGTTAAAGAGTGAGGGGTTGTGAGCAAGTAGGAGCAGTAAGTTATACTCACACTTCTTACAGTGTGTGGAGCTGTAATTTTGTATTGAAAAGTTTCCATGACCACTGCTGTGATAATTAGCATTAGTGCTGTATATTCTCGGCATTTTAAACGAAAATTACTTCTAGGTTCATTCTCCCACTGTTGTACTAAAAAGCTCAGATCCCACCTGACTTAGAGCTCTTAGTTCCCAGAAATACATTCAAATCCTCTGGTTGAATTAGTTTGTTCAATTTTCCTATTCGTCATCTTAAATTTTCCATTATTCTTGCCTTTTCAAGTAGTCTTTTAGAATCTGGCGGAGACCCCTAACATTTTAGGCAGTATTCATTCTCTGTATCATATAAGGGGAACAACTTAGGTAAAGTTACCTTGTTACCTAATGGATGTCACTGGCAACTCCTGTAAGGTAGGAGGAATTTTGTTACCTACCTACCAACAAAAACCAGATTTATATAATCTATACATATGTTTCAATTGGTAAATTTTGGTACATGACTCTTTTTGAATTATGGTTTTCTCAGGGTATATGCCCAGTAGTGGGATTGCTGGGTCATATGGTAGTTCTATTTGTAGATTTTTAAGGAACCTCCATACTGTTCTCCATAGTGGCTGAACCAATTCACATTCCCACCAGCAGTGCAAGAGTGTTCCCTTTTCTCCACACCCTCTCCAGTATTTATTGTTTCTAGATTTTTTGATGATGGCCATCCTGACTGGTGTGAGATGATATCTCATTGTAGTTTTGATTTGCATTTCTCTAGTGATTAATGATGTTGAGCATTCTTTCATGTGTTTGTTGGCAGTCTGTATATCTTCTTTGGAGAAATGTCTATTTAGGTCTTCTGGCCATTTGTGGATTGGGTTGTTTGGTTTTCTGTTATTGAGCTGCATGAGCTGCTTATAAATTTTGGAGATTGATCCTTTATCAGTTGCTTCCTTGGCAAATATTTTCTCCCATTCTGAGGGTTATCTTTTCATCTTGTTTATGGTTTCCTTTGCTGTGCAAAAGCTTTGAAGTTTCATTAGGTCCCATTTGTTTATTTTTGTTTTTATTTCCATTTCTCTAGGAGGTGAGTCAAAAAGGATCTTGCTGTGATTTATGTCATACAGTGTTCTGCCTATGTTTTCCTCTAGGAGTTTGATAGTTTCTGGCCTTACATTTAGGTCCTTAATCCATTTTCAGCTTATTTTTGTGTATGGTGTTAGGGAGTGATCTAATCACATACTTTTAAATGTACCTGTCCAGTTTTCCCAGCACCACTTATTGAAGAGGCTGTCCTTTCTCCACTGGACATTCCTGCCTCCTTTATCAAAGATAAGGTGACCATATGTGCATGGGTTTATCTCTGGGCTTTCTATCCTGTTCAATTGATCTTTCTGTTTTTGTGCCAGTACCATACTGTCTTGATTACTGTAGCTTTGTAGTATAGTCTGAAGTCAGGGAGCCTGATTCCTCCAGCTTCATTTTTTGTTCTCAAGATTGCTTTGGCTATTTGGGGTCATTTTTGTTTCCATATAAATTGTGAATTTTTTTGCTCTAGTTCTGTGAAAAATGCCAGTGGTAGTTTGATAGGGATTGCATTTAATCAGTAGATTGCCTTGGGTAGTAGAGTCATTTTCACAATGTTGATTCTTCCAATCCAAGAACAAGGTATATCTCTCCATCTATTTGTATCATCTTTAATTTCTTTCATCCGTGTCTTATAATTTCTGCATACAGGTCTTTTGTCTCCTTAGGTAGGTTTATTCCTAGATATTTTATTCTTCTTGTTGCAATGGTAAATGGGAGTGTTTTCTTGATTTCACTTTCAGATTTTTCATCATTAGTGTATAATAATGCCAGAGATTTCTGTGCATTAATTTTGTATCCTGCTACTTTACCAAATTTATTGATTAGCTCTAGTAGTTTTCTGGTAGCATCTTTAGGATACTCTATGTATAGTATCATGTCATCTGCAAACAGTGACAGCTTTACTTCTTCTTTTCTGATTTGGTTTCCTCTTATTTCCTTTACTTCTCTGATTGTCGTGGCTAAAACTTCCAAAACTATGTTGAATAAGAATGGTTAGAGTGGGCAACCTTGTCTTGTTCCTGATCTTAGTGGAAATGCTTTCAGTTTTTCACAATTGAGGACAATGTTGGCTGTGGGTTTGTCATATATGGCCTTTATTATGTTGAGGAAAGTTCCCTCTATGCCTACTTTCTGCAGGGTTTTTATCATACATGGGTGGTGAATTTTGTCAAAAGCTTTCTCTGCATCTATTGAGATGATCATATGGTTTTTCTCCTTCAACTTGATAATATGGTGTATCACATTGATTGATTTGGTCTATTGAAGAATCCTTGCATTCCTGGAATAAACCCCACTTGATCATGGTGTATAATCCTTTTAATGTGCTGTTGGATTCTGTTTGCTAGTATTTTGTTGAGGATTTTTGCATCTATGTTCATCAGTGATATCGGCCTGTAGTTTTCTTTGTTTGTGACATCCTTGTCTGGTTTTGGTATCAGGGTGATGGTGGCCTCGTAGAATGAGTTTGGGAGTGTTCCTCCCTCTGTTATATTTTGGAAGAGTTTGAGAAGGATAGGTGTTAGCTCTTCTCTAAATGTTTGATAGAATTCGCCTGTGAAGCCATCTGGTCCTGGGCTTTTGTTTGTTGGAAGATTTTTAATCACAGTTTCAATTTCAGTGCTTGTGATTGGTCTGTTCATATTTTCTATTTCTTTCTGATTCAGTCTTGGCAGTTTGTGCATTTCTAACAATTTGTCCATTTCTTCCAGGTTGTCCATTTTATCGGCATAGAGTTGCTTGTAGTAATCTCTCATGATCTTTTGTATTTCTGCAGTGTCAGTTGTTACTTCTCCTTTTTCATTTCTAATTCTATTGATTTGAGTCTTCTCCCTTTTTTTTCTTGATGAGTCTGGCTAATGGTTTATCAACTTTTTTTATCTTCTCAAGGAACAGCTTTTAGTTTTACTGATCTTTGCTATCGTTTCCTTCATTTCTTTTTCATTTATTTCTGATCTGATCTTTATGATTTCTTTCCTTCAGCTAACTTTGGGGTTTTTTGTTGTTCTTTCTCTAGTTGCTTTAGGTGCAAGGTTAAGTTGTTTATTCAAGATGTTTCCTGTTTCTTAGGGTAGCATTGTATTGCTATAAACTTCCCTCTTAGAACTGCTTTTGCTGCATCCCATAGGTTTGTGTCCTTGTGTCTCTATTGTCATTTGTTTCTAGGCATTTTTTGATTTCCTCTTTGATTTGTTCATTGATCACTTCGTTATTAAGTAGTGTATTGTTTAGCCTCCATGTGTTTGTATTTTTCACAGAGTTTTCCTGTAACTGATATCTAGTCTCATAGCATTGTGGTCGGAAAAGATACTTGATACGATTTCAATTTTCTTAAATTTACCAATGCTTGATTTGTGATCCAAGATATGATCTATCCTGGAGCATGTTCCATGAGCACTTGAGAAAAATGTGTATTCTGTTGTTTTTGGATGGAATGTCCTATAAATATCAATTAAGTCCATCTTGTTTAATGTATCATTTAAAGCTTGTGTTTCCTTATTTATTTTCATTTTGGATGATCTGTCCATTGGTGAAAGTGGGGTGTTAAAGTCTCCTACTATGAATGTGTTACTGTCGATTTCCCCTTTTATGGCTGTTAGTATTTGCCTTATGTATTGAGGTGCTCCTATGTTGGGTGCATAAATATTTACAACTGTTACATCTTCTTCTTGGATCGATCCCTTGATCATTAGGTAGTGTCCATGTTTGTCTCTTCTAATAGTCCTTATTTTAAAGTCTATTTTGTCTGATATGAGAATTGCTACTCCAGCTTTCTTTTGGTTTCCGTTTGCATGGAATTTCTTTTTCCATCCCCTTACTTTCAGTCTGTATGTGTCTCTAGGTCTGAAGTGGGTCTCTTGTAGACAGCATATATATGGGTCTTGTTTTTGTATCCATTCAGCCAATCTGTGTCTTTTGGTGGGAGCATTTAGTCCATTTACATTTAAGGTAATTATCGATATGTATGTTCCTATTCCCATTTTGTTAATTGTTTTGGGTTTGTTATTGTAGGTCTTTTCCTTCTCTTGTGTTTCTTGACTAGAGTAGTTCCTTTAGCATTTGTTGTAAAGCTGGTTTGGTGGTGCTGAACTCTCTCAGCTTTTGCTTGTCTGTAAAGGTTTTAATTTCTCCATCAAATCTGAATGAGATCCTTGCTGGGTAGAGTAATCTTGGTTGCAGGTTTTTCTCCTTCATCACTTTAAATATATCCTGCCAGTCCCTTCTGGCTTGCAGAGTTTCTGCTGAAACATTAGCTGTTAACCTTATGGGGATTCCCTTGTGTGTTATTTGTTATTTTTCCCTTGCTGCTTTTAATATGTTTTCTTTGTATTTTTTTTTGACAGTTTGATTAATATGTGTCTTGGCGTGTTTCTCCTTGGATTTATCCTGTATGGGACTCTCTGTGCTTCCTGGACTTGATTAACTATTTCCTTTCCCATATTAGGGAAGTTTTCAACTATAATCTCTTCAAATATTTTCTCAGTCCCTTTCTTTTTCTCTTCTTCTTCTGGAACCCCTATAATTCGAATGTTGGTGTGTTTAATGTTGTCCCAGAGGTCTCTGAGACTGTTCTCAGTTCTTTTCGTTGTTTTTTTCTTTATTCTGCTCTGATGTAGTTATTTCCACTATTTTATCTTCCAGGTCACTTATTTGTTCTTCTGCCTCAGTTATTCTGCTATTGATCCCTTCTAGAGTATTTTTAGTTTCATATATTGTGTTGTTCATCATTGCTTGTTTCATGTTTAGTTCTTCTAGTTCCTTGTTAAATGTTTCTTGCATTTTCTCTATTCTATTTCCAAGATTTTGGATCATCTTTACTGTCATTATTCTGAATTCTTTTTCAGGTAGACTGTTTATTTCTTCTTTATTTGTTAGGTCTGGTGGGTTTTTATCTTGCTCCTTCATCTGCTGTGTGTTTTTCTGTCTTCTCATTTTGCTTATCTTACTGTGTTTGGGGTCTCCTTTTTTTAGGCTGCAGGTGCGTAGTTCCCGTTGTTTTTGTTGTCTGTCCCCAGTGGCTAAAGTTGGTTCAGTGGGTTGTGTAGGCTTCCTGGTGGAGGGGAGTTGTGCCTGTATTCTGGTGGATGAGTCTGGATCTTGTCTTTCTGGTGGGCAGGTCCATGTCTGGTGGTGTGTTTTGGGGTGTCTGTGGACTTATCATGATTTTAGGCAGCCTCTCTGCTAATGGGTGGGGTTGTGTTCCTGTCTTGCTAGTTGTTTGGTATAGCATTTCCAGCACTGTAGCTTGCTGATCGTTGAGTGAAGCTGGGTGTTGGTGTTGAGATGGATATCTCTGGGAGATTTTCGCCGTGTGATATTATGTGGAGCTGGGAGGTCTCTTGTGGACCAGTTTCCTGAAGTTGGCTCTCCCACCTCAGAGGCACAGCACTGACTACTGGCTGCAGCACCAAGAGCCTTTCATCCACATGGCTCAGAATAAAAGGGAGAAAAAGTAGAAAGAAAGAAAGAAAAAAAGAAAGAAAGAAAGGAAGGAAGGATGGATGAAAGAAAGAAAAAGAAAAAGAAAGGAGGGAGGCATGAAGGAAGGAGGGAAGGAAGGAAAGAAGGAAAGAAGATAAAATAAAGTAAGATAAAATTTTAAAAAGTTATTAAAATAATTATTAAGAAAAATAATTTTTTTTAAAGAAAAAAGAAAAACAGACGGACAGAACTCTAGGACAAATGGTGGAAGCAAAGCTATACAGACAAAATCTCACACAGAAACATACACATACACACTCACAAAAAGAGGAAAAGGGGAAAAAATAATAAATCTTGCTCTCAAAGTACACCTCCTCAATTTGGGATGATTTGTTGTCTATTCGTGTATTCCACAGATGCAGGGTACATCAAGTTGCCTGTGGAGCTTTAATCCACTGTTTCTGAGGCTGCTGGGAGAGATTTCCCTTTCTCTTCTTTGTTCTCACAGCTTCCAGGGCTCAGCTTTGGATTTGACCCCGTCTCTGCGTGTAGGTCGCCGGAGGGCAACTGTTCTTCAGTCAGACAGGACGGGGTTAAAGGAGCAGCTGCTTCGGGGACTCTGGCTCACTCAGGCCAGGGGTACGGAGGGGTACGGAGTGAGGGGCGAGCCTGCGGCAGCAGAGGCCAGCCTGACGTTGCACCAACCTGAGTCGTGCTGTGCGTTCTCCTGGGGAAGTTGTCCCTGGATCCCGGGATCCTGGCAGTGGCGAGCTGCACAGGCTCCCCGGAAGCGGGGTGTGGATAGTGACCTGTGCTCGCACACAGGCTTCTTGGTGGTGGCAGTAGCAGCCTTAGCGTCTCATGCCCGTCTTTGGGGTCTGCGCTTTTAGCTGCGGCTTGCGCCTGTCTCTGGAGGTCCTTTAAGCAGTGCTCTTACTCCCCTCTCCTCGCACACCAGGAAACAAAAAGCTGTACAACATCTTGTTTATCCATTCCTCTGTCGATGGACATTTAGGTTGCTTCCATGTCCTGGCCATTGTAAATAGTGCTGCAACGAACATTGTGGTACATGTTTCTTTTTGAATTATGGTTTTCTCAGGGTGTATTCCCAGTAGTGAGATTGCTGGCTCATATGGTAGTTCTATTTTTAGTTTTTTAAGGAATCTCCATACTGTTTTCCATAGTGGTTGTATCAATTTACATTCCCACAACTTTTTTAAAGTATATAATGATATACGCAGGTATTAAATACATTCATCCCTTGATATCCATGAGGGTTTGGTTCCAGGACTCCCTCAGATACTAAAATTTGTGGACACTCAAGTCCCTTATAGGAAATGGCAGAGTGTTTGCATAACTTATGCACATACTCCTATATACTTTAAACTGTCCCTAGATTACTTATAATACTAATAAAATATAAATGTTGTGTAAATAGCTGTGAATACAATGTAAATGTTATGTAAAAATTGCCAGTACATGGCAAATTCAAGCTTTACTTTTTGGAACTTTCTGAAATTTTTATGAATATTTTTAATTCACAGTAAGTTGAATCTGCAGGGGCAGAACTTGTGGATACAGAGTGATGACTATTTAAAGGAGATATATGTATATATATATATATATTCACATATAAAAATACATATATAATATATATACAGTTTATAATCTTTATCCTTTAAATATATATCCTTTAAAAATATAAGTTATATATATTCTTATCAGATAGATAGATAGGTTGATAGATAAATTCAAGACAATATGGAATTGCGGCAGTAATGTACTTTCTCAATGGCAAAAGACTTTAAGAAAAGTATAGACACCTAAAGAAAGAAGCTATTATTTCCAGAGAAGTTAACCCTGAAGTAAAATGAATAAACTGTTGAACTGTCTATTGGATGTGATATGTTCTAGCCTTAGAAAATGAAAATTAGTCCAAAGAGAGCAATGTTCAGGAAAGAATTGGAAGAGGCTGGTCCACAGTATCAGGATGTTCTGAATGCATGAAACTCTGATGATTTCAAATCATATTTCAAATATATTAAGGGACTGGTCAAGTGGTTCACTATTGAAATGTTCCATTAATGTAAGTTCTGACATGAAAATGGCAATTTTATATGTATTAGGTAGATCACTGGTAAGAGCATGTTTGAATTAATTTCTGTGACCTCAGTAAAAATTTTTATTAAGGGAGAAACTTCGTGAACCCAGACACAGGAAAACAAAAGAACATGACATTGAGTCTACAATAGTGCATATGAACAAGTGTTAAACAAGAATGGATCAATATTTATCACCCAGATATAACTAAATTCCTCAAAACAGGAAATCATTTTAAAATTTCTTTAGATTTTAATGAGCTTCACCAACAAAGAAGATCTATATTGTAGGCTTCAGTTTTGATTAGGCTGCTTCTTACATGGAAACTTTTCAATCTATGGCCCAGAGTGATCAGCAGAGTGAATGTATTTATATGTGCTCTGGATAATGTAAAATATGGAGTATTAGATTTTATTATAAAATTGAAAATTATAACAATTCTTTATTAATTGTTACAATTATAGAAATTCTTTACAAGTATAGTTTTTCTATTAAATACTTCCTATTTAGTGAGTGCCTGCCATATATCAAACATTTTATACATTTTATCTCTGGTCCTAATACAAACTTTGCCAAATATGTTTTGTAATTCCTGTTTCACAGATATGTAAATTGAGGCTCAGATAATTTAAAAAAGTAGCCCATATCGTACATATCAAATAATTACCATTATTATACTGATGATTAATAATTTCCTTATTATTTATATAATGTGTGCCTCTTCTGCTAAACTTTGAACATGTTTGCTATCTAGACCTTTTTTTTGGAACAGCAAGAATAAGTAAATGTTCTATTGGGCTGTATTTTCAGAGGTTTGAGATTGCTCAAAGCAACTGGATAAGTAGGTTCTGGCTGCATTTATGTTAATTTTCCTATGTACATATACTTCTGAACTTAACTATCCATATGAGTAATGTCATTTTGGCTCAAAATATTTTTGGAATTTCCCTTTTACTTGTTTTGGGGTTGAATTTGAGTCTTGTTCATAAGAGTTTTCTGGGTTGTGTTATATATTTGTTAATTGTGGGTGGGTTTGGTCTCAGGATTATGCAAACCACTATTCAAAGTTAACTATAGAGTCTATAGTTTGTGATTAAAATAGAAAATAAAGTATGCAATGAAGTAAGGAAAAAGTCTTTAATGGGCATACAAAACACTGTGTTTAAAATACACCCAAAGGTTCTAAAAAAGAAATGCATGCATGAACTTCAAAGTGGATTACTTGAATATAGTCAACACTTACTTATTTTTTAATGAAATCTTGATTTAAAAATTAAGCTAAGTGATCACTAGCCGTAATCTGATTATGTGTAATCTTCAAACATTTAGGGTCTGTGGTTGTAAATGTTAATTTTTTAAAATTTCTTTCATTCCCACAATACACCAAACACTTAACCAAGAAGGAATTTGAAAATTTTCTGTATTTTGCCAACATGATATACTGTGGCAAATGCCAATTACTTATAGAGATAGTAAACAAATAGTACCAACTTAGTGGCAATAAAATAATGTACACTGTGGATTAAGCTATGGAACTTGGACCCTTTAAAATACTTGTAGTAGGCAGAATTCTAAACTTGACCCCACTAACTTTGCCATCTTGTGTTATTCCAGTGATTATGTTACATATATAGTAAAACTGATTTTTAGATACAATTAAATTCACTAATCTGTTTAGTAAGATTATCTTGGTGGAAGTAAGATAAGTAAGAGAGTAAGCTAGGAGGTAGGAAGGTTATATCTAGGTTGGTCTAACTTTCACAGGAGCCCTTTAGCAGTGGAGCATTTTCCTTGGGTGCTAGCAGAAGGGGAAGTCAGACTGAATAAAGGGATTCAATATGAGGGAGTTTCTGCTTTGCTCAGATGGAGGGGGCACAAAGCAAGGACCTGGAACCGTCGCTAGAGAGTGAGAGCAGTCCTAAGTCAGCACTCAGCAAGAACATGGAACTGAATTCTGCCAACAACCTGAATGAGCTTAGAAGTACATTCTTCCCCAGAACCTCAAGGTAAGTACCCAACCCAGCCGACTGACACCCTAAGCAGAGAATCCAGTCAAGTCCACCTGGAATTCTGAACTATTGAACTGTGAGATAGCACATGAGTGTTGTGTTAAACCACAAGTTTGTGGTCATTTGTTACACAGCAGTAGAAACCTAATACAATAAGGTCTCTACACACGATTCAAGTTGTTTTCATGGGAATTTCCTTGGAGTGCTTTAGGCAGACATTGAATAGAAATCGTAAGTACTCTCCAGACTCAGCTTAATGTTTTTCTCAAGGTCTTAAGTTTATCTTTCATGACTCCTGGGTGAATACAGGCACATCTGAAATGTAGAGTAAATTCTGACACCTAAGTACAAAGTGTGTATGAGGGCAGCAATGTGAGGAATGACTATTTAAACAGTCAGTCTGCCTTACTTGATTAAAATTGCAACATTAGGTGAAGCTGCTGTCTTCAAAACATAACAGTTATAATATGATTCGATTCAAAAATGGATAGACTATGCTATACCTGGCTTTGTGCTATTGAAACTAGATTCAATAACACAGTGTAAACAATAACATAGCTGTGAAAGAAGGGTAGTTTAAAGGGGTTTGGGGTAAAAATTGTGGAATGATTCAGAAAAGCAAGAATCAGAGTGACCAGGATAAAGATAAATGTGACTCAACTAGTGAGAAAACTGTCTTTTGAGGTAAACCAGTTGTCAGTTTCCAGGATTTTATTAATTTTATATCTTGGGACCATCCGTATCTACTGAAATTGGCTTAAATACCCAATATTTTATGTGGTACTGAATCGGAAATTTTTCCTAACAATTCCTAACTTTGGGTGTTTATCTTCCTCTAATTCTCTGCTTCTGATGAGTTCTTGGGAAAGCATCTGTGCTTTGCCTCCTGTACCTCTCATTCTTTTCCAGTTCAAGTTGCTGAGCTGAATCCTCCTTTTCTTAAATACTACTCTCATAAGGCCTGTGTGGAGCAGTAATACTTCAGTAGTTTGTGGCAAATAAAGAGGATCTATATTAACATGTGATATAATCAATAACTGAAAATTCAATTAGCCAATAAGTCATCCTTAATTTTGAGTCCCTCAGAATTTTCTCCAATAGATATTTTACCTAGAGCCCTATAATTTAACTCCTCTAGTATTTCCTTAACCCTTGCCTCTTTCCTAATTCAAATTCTTATCAATTTCTTATCTAAAGTATGTTAAATATTGTGCTGCCTAACCTCTAGATTATGACTATATGTACAGTGCTTTAACTCGTAGGCAACATACTCAAAAGGGATCCCATTCCTATGAAGTTTTAAAACAGGCAAAACTAGCCAGAGTGATGGACGTAGAACAGAAGTTGCCTGAGAACCGGCAAGGGGCTCAGGTAACTTTCTGGGATGATGGAAATATTCTGTGAATTGATAGGAGTGTGGGTTATATGGGTATCTGTACTTATCAAAACTCATCACATTGCATACTTAAGATTTATACATTTCACTGTGTGTAAATCCTTCCACAGTAAGGTATGTAAAAGATATATACTAAAAAGGAAACAAAAAAAGGAACTATGATGAAACATAAAACAAATCAGATTTACTGGGGAATTCTGGAAAGGCTTTAGGACCAGAGTGAAATTTGAGTTGGGCACTTAAGGATAGGGAAGAATAAGACAGATATTTATGGGAGAGGGAATAGTAAAACCAAAATATAGAGAATATGATGTGGAAGAACTCCTAAGGAAAGGGGAATTTTGTCATAGTTAGAGAGTGGGTAAATATCTAGGAACAAAAATAAAAGGGAACAATTGTACCAAGGCTTTTGCAAGTTAGGCTGAGTAGTTTAAATGTCTCAATAGCTGAGAACCCTGGAAGGTTTACAGACATCAAGGCTTTATCTGAGAAGCTATTTGCATCAATTAGTATATCAAGTTAATTATTAACAAGATTAATGGAAGAAATGGAACATTTTTTAAAAGGAGGAAAGCAAACACAATTCATGCTGATAGTAATGAAAGAGCATCTATGTGTATACGTGTGTGCGTGTACTGAGTAACAGTAATAGCAAATCCTCACATAAAAGTATAGAATGCAACACACCATTTTAAGCACTTCATATTTATTAAATGATTTGCATACCATCCTATGAGGTAAACATTATTATTTCCATTTTACAAGGGAGAAAACAGTGGCACAGAGAACTTATGCACCTTGCCTGGATTCACATGCCTATTAAGTAGTTGTAGTGGTCTCTGAACTCAGGGAGTGGAAGCACAAACTTTTCTTCCAGTAGAGATTTGGCCTAAATCCACCACTCCATGAAGGAACATAGGCCAATCTCTACTTTAAAAAAATTCTCAGGACAAATTTTGCTGACTTCATAATTTGTTTTGGCATTCTGTTGTAATCAATATATGAGAACAAGGACACTCAAGACTAACTCTATTCTGAAAATCTGAAGTCCAGCGTATGCTGTAAATAGAGCTTGTATCACTGCCTGAAAAGCAGTTCACAGGGGAAATTGGGAAACGATTCACTACAGAGCAATTTACTACCTTTCTGAGTGTTCAAAAGAAGGGTAGAAATGAATATATTGGAGACAGTTTTAGCCTTGTTGGTGATTTGCTCACCTCTCTCAATTCTAAAAAAGTAAATGAAACTGAAAGAACTCTGGGTAAACAGTCTTTCTGGTGTCACTGCAATGAGCTTAAGCCCGTATTGTGTTAGCTTTGTGTTTTGGACACTTTTAGAGGAAGGTTGTGTTGCTATTGAGTTTGGTCGGAGGAGATATCTGTTAGAGGGTGAACTTTTTTTATTTGCTGCTTTAGAGATCTCAAGGTTGCTGTATTACAAATTCTGCTTTTAACCAACTGAATTGTTGACAGTTCTGGTAAAGCCATAAATTCAAAAACTCATGTCAAGCAATTTAGCAACTTAACAATATTTATGTAACTTAGGCAACTGGAACATATATACCTTTATTACATATTCATAAAAACAGGCATGTGCAATTCTAAATTAATCCTAAGTATCTGTGAAAGTCTTCCTTTATCGTTTTATTATTTCATAGAATACAGCAAATTTAATATTGAAATTTAGAATTCCTTTAAATGGGGATCATAATTATTTTAAAACAGGAAAACCAGGAATAAACTTGCAAGGACAAAATAAGGTAGTTGAAAGAAAATAATATTCATTTTCAAGTGCTTCTCTTGAATGTTCATTAAGGAAAATGTCAATTAAATGCATTGCTGTGATAGTAGGTGTCAAGCAAATAAAAGATGAACTGAAATAATTTAGGAGAATTAACTGATGAGTGATCAAGCGTAAAAGAAATCTTCTGAAATTTTTAGTAGTTCTGTGAGCTGTTCAGCTTTCAAGGAGCTTTAATGAATCCTGTAGGGTCTTGCATGCAACACTCATGTTATGTAGCCGTAAAAGTGCTAGTCTCTTTTTAAAAGTTAATGACTCTGAGTTCTTTTCAGATTTCTCTGTATATCATACAGTTTTTTCTAAATTCTAGGTTTTGTTGGATTTTCTCTGGTTGTATCTACTTATCAACCTCACTTGAGTGAGAACAGGCTATTAACAAGCACCACGTAAACTTAAGCTTTAGAGGCACCAAAATGAAGGTAGCAGAGGTGCAGGGATTTTGCTGTTTACCGTATGTACTTTAATCAAGCCAAGAGATCCTCTGATTTTGCTTTCTCATCAAAATTATGCTTGTGCCATGCTTGCCTCTCACAATTGTTTCTTATTTCAATTAAGCATTAAATATTTCACAGGTTTAATTGTAGGTACTAAGGTTACATGGTGAATAAGACATAAAATTATTTGCCCTCATGAGCTGTATTCGAGTGGAAAAGATGTTAATGTATAAAAAGTCATGTATTATGAATAAAAATACGGCAGAACAAAGGATAGAAAATATGATTTCACCACACAGGGTGATCAAGGAACATGTCTCTAAGGAAATGATACATGCACCAAGTATTAAATATGATTAGAGGAAAAAAAAATCCTTGAATATTGGAACTACGTATATATACAGATAAAAATACCATTACCCTATTATTTATCTGAGAAATGCTGAAAGCAAAAGAGGGTTCACTTGGAATTCAATCTTAAGCTCACTCAGCTAGGATAGACTGACAGGACACTAGGTACAGCTCAAATATAGCCCCTGGAAATTTTTAAAGCCAAACCCAAAGTTGGCTCAAGTTCTTGTTGGAATAATGCTATTATCTCTCTTCCAGAACATTTCAGAGAGATTGAAAACTAAGACGCTTTCCACCATACCAGAAAGCACAGTTACTTCAAGAGAAATAGAGAAAAGCTTTGTTCCACACAGGGAGCCTGATGGCTGGTGGTGACAGATTGGGAGCAGTTTATTGGAAAGGGGAAATTATGTATGTGGGCTCTATTAGAAATATCTGCCTTGGGTGTTAGGGAGAGGAGTGGTGCCTGCCCGCCTTTACTTCCTATCACTGCTTTATAAAATCTGTTTAATGCCTATGCTGTCTCCCAACCCCCCCCCCAAAAAAATTGAGCTTCCTAACTCAATTCCACATATTAAACATGATCGATGTGAAAAAAAAAATCTCTATCACACATCAGCATCTTGATTTTTTTTCCCTCTAAAGACTTTCATTCCCACTCTCCACATTATAAAAACCCCTTCTGTGACAGCAGCAGACAATGGTCGCATCTTGGTGGGATTAAACAGTACCCCTCAGCTGCTCAGGGTCAAGCAGTTTTACTGATGGATCTATTGTAATTGTTTGCTTCCCTCCCTCATCACTGGGCTGGGCTCCTTGACAAATGAGGATCTGTCCATCTGTATTCCCAGTAGCCAGCATAGCATCATAGGCACTCAGTAAATATTTGATGAATGGACAAATAAAGAGGACTGTCACAACAGTTACCCAACTGAATGTAAGGTTGTTGTGGTGGGAATAGGTGCTTTTAGTCCTTGATCTAAACATAACTGCAGCTTCTACAAGAAGATCAGTCCAAGAATGTGATTTGTCAGACAAGCCCAGGCAAGAAAACCTTTGTTTAATCTTCTCCTATTCAGACAGGCTGAGTATAGCTGGCAAACACAAACTCAGGATGTGATATCCCATAGGCATCACAGTTGTTGTGCATCCAAGCAGTTTCAAACAAGCATCTAGCCGTCAGCAGGCTGCCTTGTCCATTTCAGGAAAAAATGTAGGGCTCCCTGGGCAGTTTGTCTAGATTTTTGGATCTATATGCCCAAAGAAGTGTCAGAATGAGGACAAATTGGCTCAGATGCAAAGTCTAATATCGTCTCCTCTGAATTTAAAATACTTTCCCCTTTAATGTCAGTTAAGAGATTTAATACATTTGTTCCTGTTCTCACAAAATATGAAGTTAGTGTTGTGCTTTCCTTTTAAAAAAATCTTTTGTTCATGCTTTAGCTGTCATACTTTCATTTTGGCACATGAATTTTCATTTTAAATGAATAATTCTAGAATGACCCAATTTTAGTGACTCAGTTTTTTATAATATGAATCTTATATCAACTATTTTATCAGTTTAATGGTTTTTTATTGTTTTTCATAAACTAAATTATTATTACTACATTCTTTCCTCCTGCTTTACTGTGGGGAGTCTTGTTTTGCTGGTTACTTATATGTTCCCACAGCTACCTGTTAAGTACATCTTGGATTAACAGGAGGATGCTCCCATCTGTCACAAACCTGTCCTGGGGATGGGGCCCTCTGCTCCAATGGCTGCTGCATACTTTCTCCATAGGCCTTTGCTCTTTTCATGGGACTTGTTTTCTAAAGTTCCTGGACACCTATCTTTCCTCAGGCTGGTACCAAGTAGGTCACAGATCTTTGATTTAATTACTCACAATAACAGCTAAGACCTGATGGTAAATTGTGATGAGATATTATTACAGATTTAAATATAAGGAAAGAAGTATAACACAAAAGAGGAGTAATTTACAGTGACTACTGAAGCCCACACATCCAGTGCCACTGCCATGGTGATCCTGTTGAGAACAGGGCTGCCTCTTCATAGATTTTGTCAAACTTTTTTCTATCTCCAGTGTCAATGTCAGTGTCAGTGCTTTATAAGAGAGTGTTTTTCTTCCTACCTTCCTCAGTTCTTGTGTTTTGGCCCCTGATCTCTTCCTAGAATACATAATTAACAGCAGAAATATCCACTTTTTCAGAGAAACTCATTAATCACCCACAAGAGTTTGATCTTGTCTAATGACCCCTAAGAGAGATCAATTTATTTCAAAAAAAATAAGCCAACAGTAGTATCTTCTAGAATTTCTAGTCTTATATACCACTTAGTGTATAGTACATGAAAAAGATATGAATAGTCCAACCCTGTTTGAGATTAATGAGGCCAGTTTATTTTTTGTATGTGATTTCCCTGTCTTTATATGTATCTACATATCATCTTTGCATTGTTCTCTCAGCTCTGCATCTCTTAAGAGTTTCCTAACATCTTGTAAGATTCCAGCTCACGCTTGTGGATTCCAGCCTGCCCTTGATCTACCCCACATTACAGCCATCATCGCTTCCTAATTGCCTGCCCAGTGAAGTTCAAGCTCCATCATCAGACAAAAGCCCTACAGAGACGGCTTAGCTGAGCTCCCACAGTCTCACAGGACTCATTCCTTGTAACTGAATCGAGTTTTCAATTTACTTTCCCACATTCGGCTCAGCACGATTTATTTAGCAGATGCTCTGTACAGCTGCCTTGACAACTGCACATTTCTAAACACTGGGTCATGAAGAACAAAAGTTGCTAAGCTTTTTGACAAAATGCAGCTTTGATCATAAAAAACTCTCATTTCTGTGCACATTTCTGACCACCTCTAGATCATTAATTATCATATGTGTTTCTTTGGAATAAACTTATACTAACTGTTATTACTAAAGAGAACAGCACTGCTGATTCTTTTGTATCAGGGACATATGACAAAATCCACTTCCTGCATTTTGTCAGCTTTGTAACATTGACTGGTCTAGAAAGAACTACTCTCATGACCTTTCCGATTATTGCACTGGATGGAGTACAATGAAAATAAAATTACACAGCCAGAAATCTAATCATGAAAGCACGTTTACCAGAATAGATGGGTGTTTCATCAAGTAATTTCCAAGCCTCTCTAATGTGGTTAAAAAAGAGTTACTGAAGTAGAACAAGCAAGAAAAATAACAAAGGATGAACAGTGTTAAAAATCTCATTAACACTGTGAAAAACTCTTAGCTGTTCCCCGTAGCTAAAGCGGTGATTAACTCACATTTCTCTACTTAAATTTCTTCACCTTTCTCTGAAAACAATGGTCAAAAGTTTGCTTCCTTACATTAAGTGGGTCATTTGCATGAGTGTCCTTGGCCTAGGGAGACACAGAGCCTTGGGTTCACTGGCAGCAAGGAAGCTTGAAAATGGCAGTGTCAAACATCTTGACAGCTACCACCTGAGGAATCGACTGTGAATGTTCAGATTTCTAAGTCTAATGCAACATACTCTTCAGCTCAATTACCTAAATGCACTTTAAGGGTTTGTAATTTTCCTGGAGTGTAATTTTATATTAACAGATCTTAGTTCTTGCCTCAGCTCTGCAACATGACGTCTCTGTAAACTCTGGTGGGTTATTTCACCTCTTCAAGTCCCATTTTCCTTCTCTTTAAAATAACTTAAACAACTTGAATAACTTCTACATTTAGTTATCATTCAAATCCATAATGATAATAGATTTTCAAGGGATTTTGTAGACATTTAATGTTATAAAGGATTTTATCATTCTTAAAAGATTCTGTGGGAGTTCTGAGGGATCCAAATGGAGAAACAGAGGAAGGATCTAAGGATCAAGATGGTTGTTGCTGTGATTTACCTGGAGAATTTAACAAGATTCAGGGACAAAATGGACTTTTAACAGCTCCTCTACTGAATTGAAATTATCTACATATATATACACAGAGCAGAGTCAAGACTGCTGAAAAAAAAGCCCAAGTGGGCTTTCTCCATGAATCACTGGAGAATGATTTCAGGCTAAAAAACAGACCCAAAAAAAAATAGACCCAAAAGTAAACTACAACACATATGTGTCATGACGATTTTTTCTCTGGATCTTACAATCAAATAAATATGACTGGAAAACAAGAGGTCAAGATAGAAGTTTTCTTCTCAGCATTTCCAAAAGGATGGAAATTTCTATATTTTTTTAAACCAAGGTCCAAATGCCGGGAGAAAGAATAAAATCTCCTAAGCCCTGACTGAGATTGTAGGACTTTTAAAAAAACTTAAATATAGAAGACATACAATGTTACTGATATATTATTATTTTCTAGTGCATAATATAGTGTTTTGACACTTATATACATTATAAAATGGTCACCATGATAAGTCTAGCAAGCATCTGTTACCATACAAAGTTATTACTATATATATATATATATATCTCACATCTTTATCCATTCATCTATTGATGGGCACTTAGGTTGTTTCCATATCCTGGCTATTATAAACAATGCTGTGATGAACACAGTGGGGCAAACATCTTTTGAATTAGTGTTTTTATTTCCTCTGAAATATATAACCAGAAGTGAAATTGCTGGATCTGATGGTAGTCCCATTTTTAATTTTTTGAGGCACCTTGATACCATTTTCCATAATGTCTATACCAGGTTACATTTCCACCAACACTATACTAGTGTTCCTTTTATTCCACAACCTCACCAACACTTGTTATTTGCTGTCTTTTTCATAATAACAATTCTGACAGATATGAGGTGATATGTCATTGTGGTTTTGATTGGAATTTCCCTGATAATTAGTGATATTTAGCATTTTTCATGGGAATATTGGTCATCTCTATGTCTTCCTTGGAAAAATGTCTATTCAGGTTCTCTACATGCTTTTTAAAATTTATTTATTTATTTATTCATTTATTCATTTTTGACTGCATTGGGTTATTGCTGCTGCACGCAGGCCTCTCTCTAGCTGCGGTGAGCGGGGGCCGCTCCCTGCTGCAGCGTGCTTCTCGTTGCAGTGGCCTCTCCCACTGCAGAGCACAGGCTCCAGGCGCACGGGCCCCATCAGTTGTGGTGCCCGAGCTTAGTTGCCCTGCAGCATGTGGGATCCTCTCGGACAAGAGATTGAGCCTGTGTCCCCTGAACTGGGAGGCAGACTCCCCACCACTGCACCACCAGGGAAGTCCCATCTGCCCATTTTTTAATCAGGTTGTTTTTTTTTAAAGGTTGAGTTGCAGTTCTTTGTATATTTTGGATGCTAACCCCTTATTGGATATATTATTTGCAAATATCTTTTCCCATTCAGTAGGTTGTGTTTTTATTTTGTTGTTCCTTCACTGTGTGAAAGATTTTTAGTTTGGTGTAGTCCCATTTGTTTATTTGTGTTTTTGTTGGCCTTGCTTAAAGAGACAGATTCAAAAAGATATTGCTAAGACAAATCTTTGTTTCAATATCTATTTTATCTGATGTAAATATTGCTATTCCAGATTTCTTTTTGTTTCCACTTGCATGGGATTTCTTTTTCCATACCTTC
The DNA here is from genome assembly GCF_039906515.1 of Pseudorca crassidens. Taxonomy (NCBI): domain Eukaryota; kingdom Metazoa; phylum Chordata; class Mammalia; order Artiodactyla; family Delphinidae; genus Pseudorca; species Pseudorca crassidens. The sequence goes on along the minus strand of NC_090304.1, from coordinate 33,235,968 downwards.
ACTTTCAGTCTGTGTCTTTGGATCTAATGTGAGTCTCTTGTAGGCAGCATATATATGGGTCTTGCTTTTAACTGTCATCCAACCTGTCTTTTGATTGGAATGTTTAGTCCGTTTACATTTAAAGTACTTACTGCCTTTTTGTTAATTGTTCTCTGGTTGTTTTTGTAGTTCTTCTTTTTTTTCCTTTTTCTTCTCTTACTTTCTTCCCTTGTGATTGGATGAATATCTTTAGTTTTATGTTTGGATTTCTTTCTCTTTTTTGTATGTGTATCTGTTATAGATTTCTGTTTTATGGTTATCACAAGGTTCACATGTCATATATAACTATATACCTATATCTATCTATTTATATATCTATATATAGATATATAGGTTGATAATCTCTTAAATTTGAATGCATTCTAACAACATTGCATTTTTACACTCCCCAATAATGTTTTATATTTTTGACATCATAGTTTACATCTTTTTATTTTTGTATCCCTTAACTACTTATTGTAGATATAGGTGATTTTACCACTTTTGTCTTTTAACCTTTGTGCTAGCTTTATATGTGGTTGATTCACCACCTTTATTAATGTTTGCCTTTACCAGTGAGATTTTGTTTTCTTTCATAATTTTTTATCTGTAGCTGTGACCTTTTCTTTCTGCTTAGAGAAGTCCATTTAACATTTCTTGTAAGATTGGTTTAGTGTTAATAAACTCCTTTGCAGGACTGATTATGATTTTAATAACACAAAAGTGATGGGCTATGTCAGTGAAAAGATAAAGAGAACCAACTGTTCTTATTTTACAGAATATAATTTATTTTCTTTGATTGAGAAATAAATAAACCTGAGTGAAATTACAAACACAAAATATAAAATGGGCAATTTAAATATTGTGCCTGTGATTCTCTCTCTCTAGGAATCAAGTTTGCTCAATGAGTAACTAGAATAGTATGAAAAATGTTTTAGTCTTAGAATCAAAAGTAAGAATAAAGAATGAATACAAAAAAGAAAGAGAGAAAGAAAGAAAAGATAGGAAAGATGGATAGAAGGACAGAAAGAAGCAGGGAGTGGGTATTCCCTGGTGGTCCAGTGGTTAGGACTCCATTTCACTGCCAAAGGCTTGGGTTCACTCTCTGGTCAGGGAGCTAAGATCCCACAAGCCATGTGGTGTGGCCAAAAAAAATTTTTTTTAATTAAAAAAAAAAAAGAAACAAAGAAGCATGGAGGGAGGAAAGAAGGAAGAATGAGAGAGGTCAGTTGATCTGGTGAACCAATAAGCATTTTTAAAATACAAACATCTCATTTTTAGTTTTTTAAGGAACCTCCATACTATTTTCCATAGCAGTTGTATCAATTTACATTCCCACCAACAGTGCAGGAGGGTTCCCTTTTCAGCACACCCTTTCTAGCATTTATTGTTTCTAGATTTTTTGATAAGTGAAGTAAGTCAGAAAGAGAAAAACAAATATCACATGCTAACACATATATATGGAATAAAAAAAAATGGTACCTAGTTGCAGGGCAGGAATAAAGACATAGAGAATGGACTTGAGGACATAGGGTGGGAGGGGGAAGCTGGGGGGGAGGTGAGATTAGCATCAACATATATACACTACCGAACATAAAATAGTTAGCTAGTGGGAAGCAGCAGCATAGCACAAGGACATCAGCTTGGTGCTTTGCGATGACCAATAGGTGTGGGATAGGGAGGATGGGAGGGAAGTTCAAGAGGGAGGGGATATGGGGATATATGTATGCATATGGCTGATTCACTTTGGTGTACAACAGAAACTAACACAGTATTGTGTTAACACAGTATTGTGAAGCAATTATACTCCAATAAAATCTATTAAAAAATAAAATAAAATACAAACATCTCAGAGGTTAAGGGAACCAAAAACAAAAAAGATAATGAGGTATATTTAAAACTACTATTTGACATGGAACCAAAAAAAGGGAAGCTAATTCAATTGTCACTAGGGTTTCTGGGAGTCAAAGTGATTAAATGGAAGAAAACAGATGAGAGTTTAAAAATCAAACGGAGTACTTACCCCCAGAGGTAAACAAGAACCATGGGGACAGTGAGAGTTTGCCTCTTAAAATGTAACTAAAGAGTTAACAGGGGGCTTCCCTGGTGGCACAGTGGTTGAGAGTCCGCCTGCTGGTGCTGGGGACACGGGTTCATGCCCCGGTCCGGGAGGATCCCACGTGCCGTGGAGCGGCTGGGCCCGTGAGCCATGGTCACTGGGCCTGCATGTCCGGAGCCTGTGCTCCGCAACGGGAGAGGCCACAGCAGTGAGAGACCCGTGTGCCGCAAAAACAAACAAACAAAAAAAAGAGTTAACAGCAATAATTGAGAAATCTGGAATAGCAATATTCTATTGTTATGTAAAACTTTGACAAATTTGAAAGATAGATAAAATATATCAAGCTTTATCAGGTGAGATTCAAGGGTGATAATTATTTCTGCTGGTGTGTGGATAAGGCAATTCATGACTTTCATCCCCAACACATATATCAAATTAAGTCTCTAAGTGAAACTCAGAAAAGATAAGTCATATGGAAGGAAGTCTAGGGGAGGAATAGGAATAAATGGAGATACTTCCGGAGTGGAATTATACTGCTTTAGGAGGTGGAAGTGAGCCAAATTTTTTGAACAAATGAACGCTCATTTACTTCATTTTTCTTGCTTTCGAGGCTATCCATAAATCCAAATACAGAGAAGTACATAATCAAAACAAATAGCTTGGCCTTAAACAGGCAAACAAACAAAATGTAAAATAAATGAAGACACGCTGCTCTGATCCAATCGCAGTGATAACATTACACAAAGGAGAAAAGCAAAAAAGCCAGCATAATAAGCAGGCTTAAATGTTACAAACTAAAGAAAGCTGCCTGAATAAAAATGGAGGGGGATAGAGAGAAGTGGAAAATGAGGGCTATATGCCATACTTCAGGAAAATATGTGGCCCACAGCAATGCTTTTGATGACCTCAAGGTGATATTGGTTACTGAAGGGAACCATATTGGTCTTCATTGGGCTCCTGAAGACATAAAACTTTAAAAAGCTAAATGTAGCTTAAATGTAAGAAACTACTACAGGTAATTCTTCTATAAAAGCAAATATGGGGATGACAAACAGGGATTTGTAGTTCCCCAAATTTCCATAAATTAGATAATGATAGTCAAAGGCCTATCCATAGATCATACGGAAGGATCTGTGTTATAATAATATATAATATAATATAATATAAATACATAGGTTGGAGACTAGGAATGTGGTGAATGCAAAGCTAAGATATGAGCTTAAAAAGTTTTCTATACCAAATATATATTAATATAATGGGGCGGAGTTAAAGTTTTTAGAGCCTTCATCAAATTCAGAATTAAAATGGACTGCCAAAGACACAAGGTTCAAATATCAAAACTAGTGCTTCTAATCCTATAACAATTTATATGTTCAGATAAATCAATTCTAATATAGCATCCCTAAAAATGCAGCATATAATAGAAAATATTGCTTTGAAATGCATGCTTGAGCTGATGTTCCATGAAAGGCAAAAGTTGCAAAACAGATTCAGTCCAGGGGTTTAGGTTATAACTGGATCCAGCTTTTGGCTTTGAGGCCTCGGCTGATCCTAGAGCTTGACTCTCTTTAGTAAAGACACTAGCAAACAGTGATGGACATCTACTGTGGGTGGGTCACTGAACTCAGGACAGTTAAAATGCAGGTGAGGGCCTCCCTGGTGGCACAGTGGTTGAGAATCTGCCTGCTAATGCAGGGGACACGGGTTCGAGCCCTGGTCTGGGAGGATCCCACATGCCGCGGAGCAACTAGGCCCATGAGCCACAACTACAGAGCCTGCACGTCTGGAGCCTGTGCTCTGCAACAAGAGAGGACGCGATAGTGAGAGGCCCGCACACCGCGATGAAGAGTGGCCCCTGCTTGCCGCAACTAGAGAAAGCCCTCACACAGAAACGAAGACCCAACACAGCAAAAATAAATTAATTAATTAATAAACTCCTACCCCCAACATCTTCTTTTAAAAAAAAAATGCAGGTGGGAAGCCTGTGTAATTGGATAAAAAGATACAAAATCTGAGGCCAATAGGATGGTGGGCAGATCAGAGGCAACTGTGAAAATCAGAGACACCTAATATAGTGATACCCTTGGGGGTAAAATGGAGAAGAAGGAAGAGTTAAAGAAGAAGGAGGTGGAAGAGGAGGGGAAGAAGAAGAATGCTACTTGAAGACTCCCAAACTCAGGGCTTTTACTCATGTGGGTTTGGGTCTAGAATTCATGCACTTTTATAATTAACCCCACCCTGAAAAAAATAAGCAGAAAATTTTGTTAACTTTTCATGGTGGTTAAAGTTGTAGAAGCATGACAAACAAATATAATCCCTCTTTAAGACATTGGCTTTAAATAATTTCAGGAAAATGAGGTTATAGAAAAGTATCATTAAGTCCTTAAAGGAACTAATCATGAGAGAGAGTCAGCAAATAAAAAAATCTATTGAAATGGATCAGCAAAGTAGATGACCTCTCCCCTATCATATATACAAATTAAATACATTTAATATGGCTAATAACTAACAATACAAAAAAGAATTATACAATAATATGAGGCTATTGAAATTGAGGAGGCATATCAGAAAAAGAACAAATTAAATATTAAAAAATAAAGTATATTAATAATTAGGAATCTGTAAATATATAGAATATACTAAAATATACATTAATATTGGAATCCAATGAACAGATTAAATTGGTTGAACTAAAGCTTAACAGCTGAAGAGAGAAATATGGAATATCAAAAGAAATTTCTCACAGAAGCCACAAGAAATGACCCATAATACATTTCACAAAGATAAGAAAAATATATGAAATGAAGAATTGCAATATGGAATATAGAGTGAGAAAATGTAACATAAATCTCATGAGAGAATTTAAAGTAGAAGTTAAAAACAACTTGGGGAAGATAATATGAAAAGAGATAATGAAAGTTTCCCAGAATTAATGAAAGCTACTAATACATTTAGGAAGCCCAATAAATTCAAAGTAGAATTTTCTAAAACAGGATATTGATATTTAGACACTTCACAACAAAATTATAGAATAGCAAAGATGAAGAGAGGAACATATAAGTAGAGAAGAGCAACCAAAGTTTCTGGCAATAGATTATTCAAGGTCAGCAATAAAAACCAAAGAAATCAATAATAGAACACCAGGCTTCCCTGGTGGCGCAGCGGTTGAGAGTCCACCTGCTGATGCACGGGACACGGGTTCGTGCCCCGGTCCGGGAAGATCCCACATGCCGCGGAGTGGCTGGGCCCGTGAGCCATGGCCACTGAGCCTGCGCGTCCAGAGCCTGTGCTCCGCAACGGGAGAGGCCACAACAGTGAGAGGCCCGCGTACCGCAAATAAAATAAAATAAAGTAAACAAACAAACAAACAAAATAATAGAACACCAATATACAGTAGAATAATATTTTCAAAGCTCTGAGGAAAAAATAACTGTGATTCTGGAATTTTATGTTTACCACATTTTCTTTAAAGTATGAGAATTACATAAATATTTTCAGGCAAATTAAGTCTGAGAGTCCATTACCAACAGACAGTTGTTTACTAAAGATACTTCTAAAGGTGGTCTTTAGAAGGAAGATAAATGACCCAGGAAGAAAAATTTTTGATGAAATCTTGACAATAGTGTATAATTTACAAGCAGATTAGATTAGATGTATGACATACTGTATTTCAAAAAATATTTCTGGACCCCTATGCTCTTCTAAAACTTTGCCACTCCCTTGTCAAGACATGGTTCCTATTTCTTCTCATCTTTAACTTGGACAGGCTTTGCGACTGCTTCAACAAATAGAATGTGGTGGATGTTATAATTAATGTCTTCTGATATTAGGTTATAAAAGTTGATGTGGTTTCTATCTGGCTCTGGAGAGATCTTATAGAAAGACCACATAAAGACCGAGAGAAGTGCTCAAGCAGACCCCATTATTCCTGTCCTCAACTCATTTTGAATTTCTTAGCTGGGACAATTAATGTGTAATTGAGAGAGATTTCAGAAGATTTCAGGCCCAGCCATTGTCTGACTGCAGCTTTCTGAGAGGATCTAAAAACCACCTAGCTAACCCAGCCAATCTTCAAAATAATGACAGATAATAATTAAATATGTGGTTGTTTTGATTCACTAAGGTTTGTGCTGGTATGCTGTATATCAATAGTAACTGGAAGCTCTTTGGGTACCTGATAGAGAAGTAATGTTAATGGCCTTAAAGAAACTTGGCAAAAGCTTGACGGCCCTTAAGGCAGCAATAAATGAGAGCTAAAAGGAAAGTAAGTACAGTGATATTAGGAGCTGTAGGAAACTGGCTTTTGTCCTATAATAACAGGAAGTTTAGCAACACTATTACCTGCAGTGACATGGAAAAAAGAAAAAGTACCTATTAACCTAAGAGATCTAACTATTTCTAGGCAGACTGTTGAAGTTGCTGACTGTCTTCTTGTCTAATAAAATATGAGAAAAGAGAGATAAGCTAGTGAGATAACTGGTAAATATAAAGGCACCAGGATCTGCATGAATCTAAAATAAAACTGATTCTTATTCTGATTATCTTATTTTCTTTGTTAAAATTGAGACATAGCTTCTGGGCATAAATTAAATTCAGTGCACTGTCAAGGGAAATGGTTTAAATATGTTGTGTGACAAGGATGTGACTTTATAATCTTTTGTTAACACCTCAGAAAGATTTAAGGTGGTGGCACAAACAGAACTCCATTTAAGCATCTTAAGAGCATACCATACAAATCTTTCCTGTTAAACAACAGAACTTCTAAGAATCTTAAGAATGCTGCCAATAGCTACATTATAGGAAATTCTAGACAGAAAAGGCTTATTTTGAAGAGATTTGGGGAGAAGGCTTTTGTCTAATGAAGTGAACTGCAATAAGGTTTATAGTTACCACACAATGCTTTAAAAAGAATTATATTGGCAGAACATCATCAACTAGGTCTAAAATGGACAGAGACCATGCAAAGTCAGAAAAAGTATTTGGAACCTAGAATTATGATTAACAGAAGCCAACCCAGCTTCAAATACTTGTTATTTCTTATGCAAAACAAAGGATGACTTAAGAATCCAGAGGTTGAAGCTAAGAGCTGTTGCAAATCATTCCCAAGCAATGGGACTGAGTCCTATTCAAGGAAATTCCAAAATACTGTATTTTGGAATTACTATAGATTGGTGACATCTGGAACCTTGTTTTTTCACTATTTTAATTGGAATGGTCTATAATTGCTATCATATGACTGTTCCACTATTTTAGGTTGTGTGTGTATGTAGGGGGGAGGGATGCAGATAATGTATTTCCTTAGTTCACAGGTGTTTAGATCAATTAGCTGACAAAGTTAACTGTAGCAGAAGAATTTCATCCACACATAAACCTTATCTGTATTGTGATATCCTGAACCTCAAGACTGAGTTTGATGTTGCAAAGAGATGAGGTATCCTGGGGAAGGGTTGATTTTAATCTGATGATGGAAGAGAGATGTAAATTTTTTTGGCCAAAAGAAGTTGTGGCATATTATATTTTCCAAAATAGCCATGGAACTATATTTGGCCCCAAAAGGTCTTCCTTTTTATTCACTATCATTATGTAGAGCCTACTTATTCTCCTCTTGATGATGGATGGACTTTTGTAACTGCCTCTAATATAGCAGAATTGACATTGCTTGATTTCCAAGGCTACGTCATAAAGGACAATACAGTCTGGGCTTGACATTCTCTGTTTAAGGACAGATGTCTTTGAAGCCTGAGACTTAATTAAGAAAACCTGGTTCCCTTGACACAGACATGCTAGAGAGGACATGTGGAAACACCACTTAGAGACAGAGAGATGCCCAAAGAGCTCCAGCTCTTTCAGTTCCAAGCTCTTTAAGTTTGCCCTTCCAAGGCACCAGACATGCAATTGAATGAACTTTCAAATGATTCCAGACCCCACCTGTCTGATAGCATGTGGATCAGAAATCACAAAATAAATTATCTGGCTGAATAATAATAAAATGTTAAAAATTTTTAAGAAACTAAATTTATAATGACTGATATTCAACAACAAATAACTGGCATAGATACAATTAAAGCATAAATCCCTCTATGGTTTAAGAATGGAGTCAAAGTACTATTAAACACATATGTTTGTTAAGTGAAGTATGCAGGGTAAAATTCCTATGTTAACATCTAAAAGCATCAAAATAAAATTTATATGTACAGTGCATATATTTATTGATGGTAAAATCACAAATAAAAGTCAGAAAATAATTAACATAAAATTCAAGATAGTGCTTACCTCTTAGAGGAGGTATAGGCAATCAGAGAGGTTTACAGAGGAATTTAAAGTATGATGGTTTTCAGTTCATGAAGCTTATTGAAGGGAACAGTTTCCTTAAACATTTACATGTGTTTCATGTACAATTTTTGATACATACACCATTATGCAATTAAAATACAAAACATTACAAAATAAAAATTCCCTGCAAAATAAAAATCTCAGTAAAAACAAAATAATAATCATTGTGATGTACCCGTTGGTCTTTCCAGCAAAGTAGGTGAGCTATTGGTATAAGAGAGAGAAATCCTCATATAATATGGCAGGCAGTCAACAAAAAATATCTAAATGTCCAAAATTAATTATTTCAGAAATAACATTGCTATCATAGACCTATCAGAAGAAATAGTTAAGGGTCAAAAAGGTGGCTGTCTTAGGAAGTAAAAATGGGATGTGCTGGTAAGTGGGGCAGAAAATCTCATAAGCTCTTCTCCATATTTGAATCTTTAATATCCATTAAATTACTTTTAAAATACAATAAATACATAGTAACTCTAATAAAAGTATATGGACATGAAAGAAAAAAAAGGGGGTTTCAATAAAATGCAGTAAGGGTGGGTGGGTTCTAGAAAATCAAATTCAAAGACGCATTCTATGAGAAAGGAGGTGCTACGGGTGAGTAGAGTGTTAACCTAGACTCTGTAAACATATGGCACAACAATTGGTCTCTGGCTGAAATATTTTTTTTTTCCCCCAATCTGGTTTCAGAAGTTGAACTTCCAAAAAGTTGGAATTCTAAAAAGCTATCAAAGACCTGTTGTCTGATATCTTGGCTAGATTGACCCAAGAAATTTTATCTTTGTTCTTAATGATTTTTCTGAATGCCTTTATTCTTGGAAACATTAAGCTGTTATAGAGTAATTGACTACCAAAAGCAGTAATGTGACTTTAAATTATAGTATGCCTTAGGTTTGGGAAACAACATTTTCTTGGGATGACTATTGTAGAGGTTAATGATTTGCATTTTTTTCTAGGTTTTCTTTTGATAAAGATATGTCTTATTTTGACAATTTGTACTCATTTAAAAACTGAGAGCAACTTTAATACACAATAAAATTCCTGGACTAGAGAATATCACACATGAAAGAGAATAGCTTAAAATATGTCAGGAATGTATTGAATTTTTCACTTTTTTCTGTGTTGATTGAAATTATCATCTGGGGGGGGGCTTCCCTGGTGGTGCAGTGGTTGGGAGTCTGCCTGCCAGAGCAGGGGGCGCAGGTTCGTGCCCCAGTCCGGGAGGATCCCGCATGCCGCGGAGCGGCTGGGTCCGTGAGCCGTGGCCGCTGGGCCGGCGCGTCCGGAGCCCGTGCTCTGCAACGGGAGAGGCCTCAACAATGAGAGGCCCGCATACCGGAAAAAAAACAAAAACAAAACAAAACAAAAAAAAACGAAATTATCATGTGGTTTCTATCTTTTATCCTACTGATACTGTGTATTACATTAATTGATTTTCAGACATCAAACATACCTTGTAATTTGGGGATAAACCTCACTTGGTCATGGTCAGAAAGATTTAATATTGCTGACTTTGAGAAGAAAGAAGATTACTAGCCTAGAAATGTAGGCATCCTCTAGAAGCTAAAAAAGGCAAGTAAATTGGTTATTTTTTTGAGCATACAAATAAAGGAACTTAGCCCTGCTGGCATCTTGATTTTATCCAGTGAGAACCATGTCAGACTTCTGAAGTACAAAACTGTAGATAATAAATTTGTGTTGTTTAAGTCACTAAATTTATGGTAATTTGTTACTGTGACAATAGAAAACAAACAATATTAGCCACAAATATTTTTCAGGCAATGGCAATGGTACAAAATTATAATATCCCAATATAAGGGGAAATAAAATAATAGAAAGTATTATGCCTAAATGTAGCTCTTTTCATGACATTTCTGGTAAGTTCTCACTGGGAAATTTACTATGACCTAAGCATGATCACCTTGAAAAATACGACAGTGAACACAATACTATATATACCTTTTAATTTTCTATGTATATTCACTTGGCATAAAGCTTGTATTCTTAGTCTAAATAAGAATAAAATTCAAGCATATCCTCAGCAATTTATAGAGCACTACAACATAGGCATTTTCAACATGATTTTAAATGATTAAGCACTTCTCTCACTCTTTTTAGTTTGTTACATGATAATATTATTAAAGATAACTGGATAAGTAGAGTGTCAGATTTAAGTGATTTAAGGGATACATATTGCTTTGTACATTTTCAGCTAATGTATTGTTTTAGGGGGTACAGGGTATATCATAACGGTATGCTCATATTTTAAAATGTTACTGAGCTCTTACTATGTACTAGACCTTGAGAGTACAAAGATAAATAAGATAAAGTCTTAGCCATCAAATAATTCAGTCTGTTCTAACAGGTGAGAGAAAAGTAGACCAAATACAAATGCATTATGATAGTATGTATACAGCACATACACATATAAAAAATGGAAATAATAAAGGAGTAGTGTAGGCAGCAAGATGAAAAATGATAGGGACTGAAACAGGTAAAGAGTCAAGTTTTGAGAGAAAGTTATGAAATGACCTCACAACCTGTGCCACAGACTTGGATTTTACCCTGTAAGCCATGTTTCCCAAGTGTTAGTAATTTGTGTGCAACTTTCAGGATGTGCATTGTTTCCACACATCAACTAAACAAAAAGCCTTTAATCCATGATATCTCTGTAGAATATACATAATGGATCCACTTCTGTCTCATTCTAAGAAAAAAATATATTCATGGGCTCAAATATAACACCCATATGTATCATACACACATATGCACATACATGCATAAACACTGAGTGGGACTCATGTTGAATGAAATTTTTACATGCTTTTATGTGTATAAATCACAATACAGACATTATTATTACTCTGGTTCTTTTTTGTCATTTTCCAAGATTTTCAAATCTATTTTTAATATTATGGTAATATACATATAGTTTTGTAATCTCTCTAAAGATATTTTATAAGTTGGAAAATATATATACACCGAAGCTTCAGTTCTTTATTCTCCTCACTGACTGCACTGCTTTCTACACCATCTGATAAAATAGTGATGAAGCTATAGAGGCTGAAAGTCGGGTAATTGAAACACTGGGATGGACTTTTCTGAGCAAAGACGGCAGACAAATGATGTCACTGGAGGAAAGAGATGGAGCCACATAGACACAGAAGAGTAGTAACCTATCCAGATGTAAGAGGAAGCCAAAGAACTGTCCATGTGTAAGGCACTGGTTTATTCATGGTCAGGAGAAGCATTTCTTAGAAGTGCATCAGGGTTTCATCACACATAGATTCCTTTCCTTTGGCCCCTGGGAATGTTTTATAAAATTTCTTGGTGGAATTTATTGCAAAGGAAAGGAGCCTAGCCAATAGTCAGGATCAGAAAAAGAATTTACCACTGACTGGGTCCAAGTGGCCAATTGACCTGAAAATAGAAGAGGACTATGGGAACAAACAAAAGTGTGAATGGTAAGGCAGGAAACCAGAGGCATAAGGGATAACAATGTCTATGAAGTAGTGGGGAAAAGGAGCTTCCAGGAAGTTGAGAGACAACTTTAACGAAGCGGCGTATGTTCAGCATCACCAAAAATAGATGATGATATTTGGGAAAAGGGAAATTAAAAAGATAAAGATAGATTATAGTATAGGGCAAATACAGATCTCATGGTAGAAAGCCCTGTACCTGGTTAATCTTTAAGTATGATGAAACCTGAAGAAATAGGGATAGAAAAAGTTTCTAAAGAGATGAATCACTTTAGAAATGTGGGCAAAGTTTTTAAAAACCACAAACCACAAAAATTTTCAAAAAAAAAATTAGAGGATTCAATAGATTATCCACTATAAATCTCTCAACAATATGCACAGGATCCAGCCAGCCATCCTACATTCATTCAGTGATTTATTATTCTGAAACACAGAAATTAATTTTATATTAAATTAAATCAAAATTAAAATTGAATGGAAATTGAGGCTTAAAAATTATTGTATAAAGGAAGCTAAAATGAACAAAGTTAATTTTATTAAGAATTCCATATTTATGTATGCATTTTCATACTTTATTCTCAGAAGACAGGACAGAAGCAGCAAGATTACAGCAGAGTTAATTTTAGCATCAGATTCTTCACAAAGGAAAATAAATGAATTGGGTCTCCAGAGAACATTTTCTCTCCCTTTCTATGAAGTGAATTTGAAGTCTTGAAAAAGAAAAAACGTATAAAAATCATGGGAAAAGTCCTTTATTCAAACATATACCAAGAAATCTAAAATCATTATTTTTCCACATATCATTGTTCTGAAAGTAATATTATTTTAGTGATCCTAGATTTATATTAGCTTTTAGAAATAAAATTATTTAAATAAAATTATATGAGAATCCCCAATATATAAAACAGCCATAAAAAGGGCTTCCCTATTTAAAGTAGTAGTGTAGATCCTGAATCCCTCCCTTTTACAACTTCTTACCCAGTAGGTCACAAAAAGAACACAGATGGATTTTTCAAAATAATCAAGTTCTAATTAAAATAAATACAATGAATTTACATGTTCTGACATGGAAAATTTTATCCAACATGTGAAGTGAACATGAATTTTGCATAACAATATGTATTGATAATATGTTTTTTAAAAAATAAAGATAGCATATGTAAGGGTATGTGTCTGTGTGTGTAAAAAAATGTCTGACAGAATATTTATCACAATGTTAACACTGGTTACCTTAGCTACAAAATCCAAACAGCACACTTTTGTATTGTTCCAACTGTTTACAATGGAAAATGTATCATCTTACAGTAAATACATAGTTTTAAAAGAAAACACTGCTACATGCTGTCACAATGATAAGTTAAAAATAGAGATTTACTTGCACACTTGTTCAATATAAGCCAAATTCAAATAAGCCCTTTAGGTCTTGGAGAGGAATGTTATGTAAATTCTAGTCATGTTTTTCAGTTGGCAAAATACTCAGCCTTTTTAGACAACAGTGCTCAAATCTAGGTTCAGCTGTTTGCCTTTAGAAATAAGACTTTTAGTGAACATGACAATTTTTTTTTTTGCTGTATGCGGGCCTCTCACTGTTGTGGCCTCTCCCGTTGCGGAGCACAGGCTCCGGACGTGCAGGCCCAGCGGCCATGGCTCACGGGCCCAGCCGCTCCGCGGCATGTGGGATCTTCCCGGACCGGGGCTCGAACCCGTGTCCCCTGCATCGGCAGGCGGACTCTCAACCACTGCGCCACCAGGGAAGCCCAAGATGACAATTCTTTAGATCAATCATTATCACTTTGCTCATGGGGAGAACATTATCCTTAAGAATTATGTGCTATAATTTATAGAACATATTTAAGTAAAGGTAAGAACATTTTGTAAAACTACATTTCTCTGATAATTTCACTTTATAATTACCAGATTATTAGATCTCAGTGAAATAAGAAATATAGGATCTGGCACAAAAATCCCCTTTATCTCTGGATGTTCATTCCTTAGCTTCAAGCCACAGAACATAGCAGAACAACTTGGAAAAAGTGTGAGTACAGCCATCTTATACCTACAAAAGCATGATATTATACTTATGCTACAGACAGAAGGCTAATATTTTGCTTGAAATAATATCCAATTTATTTATAAACTTATATCCCCTTCCAACTCAGTTGTAAATGATTGTATCTTAGCAAAAGTAATATAAAGCAAGATGGAAGCTTCACAGCTGACATTAAGATAGCTTTGATACAAATCTGTCTAAGCAAAACAAATGGGCTGATACTCATTCACACAATTCACAAATTCAAGTATTCCTTTCTGGTCATTCATCAACTAGATATGATACACTATGCTAGTTATTGAGTTTACCTGCAGTAGATGTCCAAATCCAATAATAACCTTCCTTTTATTTCTGCATCTTCAGTATCTTAATCGTGTGCCTAATGCTTAGTATTTGGTATGATATTTTTATGTTTTATACTGAAATAAATTCAACTAAATTTGCCTGAATTAAATGCATATATTGCGGTTACTGGTCTGCAGTATCTCAAAACATAGATAATCAAAAATGTTTTTAAAACACAAATAAGAAGTCCCAAATAAGCAAGTTTGGGCACCAGATCTCAGAAAATCAGACTGTGAAATTGATGATGTCTATGCCTGTTACCACTCTCCTTGTCTAGATTACCAGCAGTAATTGGTCACACCTTTGATGAGGCTCATACCACTTTGTTTCCTAGCATCAAAAATTAGGTAATTAGTTGAAACCCAGTGACTAAATCCATAGACTTCCTATGTATCCAAGACTGTGGTTCTCATCTATTTCTTTCTGCAATAGCTCATAGATTTTTTGGCCACTGACTGACTTCCTGCAGAGTGTCCAAGCAGACACCAACCTAATATTCTAATTCTGGTTGCACAGCTGTCATGATAGACTTGGGATTTGGAGGATAAAAGGAGAAGTTGGAAACTTTTTCATCAACACAAGAAGAAGAAACAAGAAAGCAGAAGGCAAATGAGGTAACATTTTTCCCTACTTAGCTTGAGAGACTGATTTGGAGACACATTAGAAGAGGAAAATCATGACTGGAAGCTCAAGGAGATGAACTAATGAAAAGTTTTTTGAGACTCATTACCAATTGTGCTACCATTTCATACTAGCTTTACCCTACAGAGCAAAACTTCCACAAGGCACTTTCAGCAAAGGCAGTAATCATTGGCACGGCTCATGACTGGACCAGAGAAAGGAAATATGAGCTGACTTGTTCTTAGCTTCTGTGATTCTAACTCCCTAGATCTTCCTGACATAACCAACAAAGAATGAGGGTTTTGGTGAGGTGGGAAAGCTGAGGCCCAGACTGAGCAGGTGAGAGCCAAATGTTAATGTGATCTAATCTTGACCACAGGCTGGAGGTGCAGGTCAGGGACTTTCATATTACGCATATGTTCCTGCTTCCCCTGCAGACTTGTTACTCCCTGTGTCCTAGTTCATCTGTCATACAGGGTTCAGTTCCTGCTCATGTATTTTGCATATTTATTTTGAGCAAAAATATCCCTTGGGAAAAGTAAGATTTAGAAGTACTATTGAAAAAAAAGATAAGTCAATTTTATTGCTTAGTAGGTTTGAGTCCTCGTTTCTTTATATCCTGAGCTTTTGCAATAAGAGGAAAATGTATTGTCTTTGGGGTCTAGAGAGACCCCAAACACAGGTGTTTAAATGACTTCTAATAAACATTATTTTGCAAAACTCTGAGGGGTAATAAATTTCACGTTGATGGAATACAAATGTTACAAGAAAAATGACCATAATGAAAGCCAACTTAAAAGTGGGTTTCAATATATTTATTTAGCAGTCCTATCTTTCTTTTTATTGAAAAAATATATAGTCAATGAAAACTATATGGGATAAAATTCTATGTAAAGAAATAGGAATAAATTTTATTTTCTGAGAATGGAAACAGAGATTATGTTATACAGATTTGGGGGTTGGCTACATTTGGCACACTCAAATCTGCTGTAATGCTACCTCTCCAGATGATTCATTTATATATTTTAAAAATATTTTGGTGGCTATATTTTAGTCATGCATCATGGTAGGAAGAATAAAACATTCTCCTCTACATGTAGAATTTATAAACCAAAGAGAAAGCTGAACTTTAAAGAAATAGCCACATATGAATTGTAATATTTGAACTGTGACTGTTTTAAAAAGGTAAGATTCATAGTGTTCTAGGTTATGGTAGGGAAATTTGACTTCTTCATGGACATAGAGGAAAGGTAATGGAAGGAAGGTGCTATTTGGGCTGAAATGCAAAGGCATTGATTACTAATGATTGAAAAGGAGAAAAAAAGAGCATGCCTGGCAGATGTTCTGAATGTGCAAACGCCCTGTAGATGTAATGGGCAAAGCACCTGTGGATGTAATTAAGGTAGTTGACATAAAGAAGACTAGAGTGGGTCAGCTGAGACATTGATTCCAGAATTATTCTCCCACCATGGCCTGAGCCTTGAGTAGTTGGTGTTATAAAGAAGCTACTGTACAGAATATCAGTTCAGCCTTTTGAGCTTCCTGGACACATTTTGTTACCTTGACAGTTTCAGTAATCTTTTTGTTAATCGTCTTAATGGCACTCACAGCAAAGTCTGCTTTATGTCACAAACAGGAAAATACTCCAAGGAAGGAAAATGTGAATGATACCGCTTTGTATGAACTTTGTAAGAATCATATAAACAATATAAACAATGGAGCATCACCAGATTTCAAAAATTTGAGGCCATCTTTCTTTTCTTTCTTCCTCCCTTCATCTCTCTTCCTTTCTTTTTCCCTCCCATCCTCCCTCCCTCCCTCCCTCCCTTCCTTCCTTCCTTCCTTTCTTTCTTTCTCTAGAATAATGATTAACTTTCTTCCTCAGCTCTGAAAACCTTCAAGTAATACAAGAAAGATGACAATCCAACAAAGTTGCATAGCCAGCACTGATGAGATTCCATAAGGGTCATCTCCACAGTAAAGTGGAGGTTTTATGAGCCATATCTTCTTTTAAATTCCCTTACTGTTCTAAAGGATCAGAGGTATGGACAAGGTAGATCCTGATATTCAAAATCCACCAACTCATCTAAATTTGTTCAATATTTCTGGCATTTCCCACAGAGCTTTGATATGCTCAATTTCATTGATTCAAAACCACAACTAGAAAGTTCCTAGGGTCTCACATGAATGCTCAGGCAAAATAAAAATGAACTTTTATCTTATGTCCTTTTCTAAATATAAAGTCTTGAAACAGAAAAATAAATGTATTTTTCTATCCCTCCTCCATCCATTTCCTTTCAATGGATTCTTTTATTTCACAGAAAGTAAAATGATATATGGTGTTATATTATCCTGAATTGAGATGACCCTATTACCCATCCTGACAACTTTTGATTACTTCCTCATCCATGAGCTGCTCATATATACATGCTTATGGGCAAGTGAAAAAGATTATCACATATTTTACATTTTGGAATTAATATTTATATATTATAGTTTCAATACAAATATGCTCTCTCATCTTGGGATATATATTACACACAGAATATCTATTCTGTACAAAGACAAAGGTATCATAGCTGAATTTAAAAATATATAAAAGTAAATTAAGAAAAGGGGCAGTAAATTTAAACACTCTTCAGACACATGACCCCACTAGCAGCTGTCCAGATGGCAAACTTAGTTTTAGTAGAGTAGAAAAAGAAGAAAATTCAGATATAATCGTGACTTACTGAAGCACTAAGACACCATAAACTGAAAAATTGATATGGAGTTTCCATTGAATAATTTCTTTTCCAATCCTAAGGCTTATTTTAATTTTTTGAATTTTATTTTATCTATTTTTTATACAGCACATTCTTATTAGTTATCTATTTTATACATATTAGTTGTATATATGTCAATCCCAATCTCCCAATTTATCCCACCCCCCCATTTCCCCCTTGGTGTTCATACGTTTGTTCTCTACATCTGTGTCTCTATTTCTACCTTGCAAACTGGTTCATCTGTACCATTTTTCTAGATTCCAAATATATGCATTATTATACGATATTTGTTTTTCTCGTTCTGACTTACTTCACTCTGTATGACAGTCTCTAGATCCATCACGTCTCTACAAATGACCCAATTTCATCCCTTTTTATGGCAGAGTAATATTCCATTGTATATATGTACCACATCTTCTTTATCCATTCATCTGTCAGTGGGCATTTAGGTTGCTTCCATGAGCTGGCTATTGTAAATAGTGCTGCAGTGAACATTGGGGTGCACGTGTCTTTTTGAATTATGGTTTTCTTTGGGTATATGCCCAGTAGTGGGATTGCTGGGTCATATGGTAGTTTTATTTTTAGTTTTATAAGGAACCTCCATACTGTTCTTCATAGTGGCTGTATCAATGTACATTCCCACCAACAGTGCAAGAGGGTTCCCTTTTCTCCACACCCTCTCCAGCATTTGTTGTTTGTAGATTTTCTGATGATGCCCATTCTAACCAGTGGAGGGCAGAAAAGATAGTAACTGGAAAGTGTCGGAGAACTTTTTTTTTTAATATAAAAGATATGGAAGTGAATAGATATGATGTGGACAAGAAATGATGATCCAAGGAACAGATGGAACCACTGAAGAAGCAATGTTTTGCTGAAGAGTGGATGGTGGGTGCTGGGAAAACTGGACAGCTACATGTAAAAGAATGAAATTAGAACACTCCCTAACACCATACACAAGAATAAATTCAAAATTGATTAAAGACCTGAATGTAAGGCCAGACACTATAAAACTCTTAGAAGAAAACATAGGCAGAATGCTCTTGACATTAATCACAGCAAGATCTTTTTGACCCACTTCCTACAGAAATGAAAATAAAAACAAAAATAAACAAATGGGAACTAATTAAACTTAAAATCTTTTGAACAGCAAAAGAAACCATAAAGAAGATGAAAAGACAACCCTCAGAATGGGAGAAAATATTTGCAGACGAAGCAACAGATAAAGGATTAATCTCCAAAATATATAAACAGCTCCTGCAGCTCAATATCAAAAAAAACAAACAACCCAATCAAAAAATGGTCTGGAGACCTAAATAGACATTTCTCCAAAGAATACACACAGAGGGCCAACAAACACATGAACACATGCTCAACATCACTAATTATTAGAGAAATGCAAATCAAAACGACAATGAGGTATCACCTCACACTGGTCAGAAAATGGCCATCATTAAAAAATCTACCAATGATAAATGTTGGAGAGAGAATGGAGCAAAGGGAACCCTCTTGCACTGTTGGTTGGAATGTAAATTGATATAGCCACTATGGAGAACAGTATGGAGGTTCCTTAAAAAACTAAAAATAAAACTACCATATGACCCAGCAATCCCAGTACTGGGCATATACCCAAAGAAAACCATAATTCAAAAAGACACATGCACCCCAATGTTCACTGCAGCACTATTTACAATAGGCAAGACATGGAACAACCTAAACGTCCATCAGCAGAGGAATGGATAAAGAAGATGTGGTACATATATACAATAGCATATTACTCAGCTATATAAAGGAACAAAATTGGGTCATTTGTAGAGATGTGGATGGACCTAGAGAGTGCCATACAGAGTGAAGTAAGAAAGAGAAAAATAAATATCGTATATTAACGCATATATGTGGAATCTAGAAAAATGGTATAGATGGTCTTATTTGCAAAGCAGAAACGAGACACAGGTGTAGAGAACAAACATATGAACACCAAGGGGGAAATGGGTGGGGTGGGATAAATTGGGAGATTGGGATTGACATATATGCACTGTTGGTTCCATGTATAAAATAGATAACAGATGAGAACCTACAGTATAGCTCAGGGTACTCAGTGTTCTGTGGTTACTTAAATGGGAAAGAAATCCAAAAAAGAGGGTATATATGTATGTATAGCTGATTCACCTTGATGTACAGTAGAAACTAACACAGCATTTTAAAGCAACTATACTCCAATAAAAATAAATTTTAAAAAACACAATGAGGTGTCACCTCATACCAGTTAGAAGGGTCATCATCTACAAATAATAAATGGTGAGGAAGGTGTGGAGAAAAAGAAACCCTTCTACACTGTTGGTGGGAATGTAAATTGGTGTAGCCATTATACAACGCAGTATGGAGGTTCCTTAAAAAACTAAACATAGAGCTACCATATGATATAGCAATCCCACTCCTGGGTATATATCTGGAAAAGATGACAACTCTATTTCAAAATGATACCTGCACCCCAATTTTCATAGCAGCACAATTTACAAAAGCTAAGACCTGGAAACAACCCAAGTGCCCATCAGCAGACAATTGGCTTAAGAAGATGTGGTATAAATATATATACAATGGAATATTATTCAGCCATAAAAAAGAATGAAATATTGCCATTTGCAGTGACATGAATGGACCTACAGAATATTATACTTAGTGAGGTAAGTCAGAGACAAATATTATATGATATCACTTATATGTAGAATCAAAAAAATAATACTTACAAATGAGTCTATATACAAAACAGAAACAGATTCACAGACATAGAAAACAAACTTGTAGTTACCAAAGAGGAAAGGGAGAGGGGTATGGGATTAACAGATACAAACTATTATATATAAAATAGATTTGCTGGATTTACTGTATAGCACAGGAAATTATACTCAATATCTTGTGATAACCTATAATGGAAAATAATCTGTATATATATATGTATTTCTCTCTCTATATATATATATAAATAAACAAAATCCCTTAGCTGTACACATGAATCTAACCCAATATTGTAAATAAACTATTCTTCAATTAAAAAAATAAAGAAGGCTTAAATTGCCAGATCAGAGTCACAGTAATCACAGCTCTTACCTAGAACCAAATATATTAGTCATCCAAAGTCCAGAGAAAATGTCAAAACACAGGAAAAATAAAATTATGGAACCATTCTGAGACCAATGTTGCTCTTCAGGTCTTTTTTCCTACATTCAGATGCATGCTGGTTCAGATAGGACACCACTAATGATTCAGGTGAGGTGATATTTACCTCATTATTTCATTTATGTTATATTTCTTACATACCCCATCAAATCCATAGCTTGTATAAGCTTTCCTGGGGATTTATAAATCCATAAATTCCTGATTAATTTAAAATAGCAACTTAGACCAGGTTCATCCTCATGAAATCATTCATTAGATAAAATCTCCCTGGCCAGTAAGTTTGACAGGTGATCTCTCATTAGCATGTTTAAAAGAGACTAGATCCTTTCTTCTTTTATCTCTCAATAAAGAGAGATACTAGATTTCAGAACTGATAATATTCGTTCCTTTCTGCTATCACTCCCCCAAATGAAGAATAATACCTGCAGACAGAAGCACTGGTAAACCAGAGTCATTGGCCAAATTATGAAGACCCCCTTACTGATTTTTAGTACATTTGTTAAAGTTAAAATTATTTGTTAAAACTTTACAAGAATAGCATGAACACCAATGATGTTTTACACATATCAAATTAGCAAAATGTATCTATATGTTATCCTCTGCCTGTTAGATAATGCTCAGGGTCCTCTTTCCATAATGTCAGGAAGATATTCTGATATATGTTTGATTTTAGAAAATTTGAAAATTAAGAGGTATTTTTCTTATAGGTGTTTCTTCAACCAGATAGTTATCTTAAAAACAATTTAGATAGATTTGAAGGTTTTTTTTGTTTTGTTTTGTTTTGTTTGCGGTATGCGGGCCTCTCACTGTTGTGGCCTCTCCCTTTGCAGAGCACAGGCTCCGGACACGCAGGCTCAGCGGCCATGGCTCACGCGCCTAGCCGCTCCGCGGCATTTGGGATCTTCGCAGATCGGGGCACGAACCCGTGTCCCCTGCATCGGCAGGCGGACTCCCAACCACTGCGCCACCAGGGAAGCCCTGAAGTTTTAACTACTGTAAAAAGTGCATACAAATATATTTATATATGGTAAATATTTTATAATAAAATATCTCACTTATGAGGTAACAGTGTAATTATACTTGCTTTCGTTTTCTCTCTGTTATTATAAAGTTATTAAAATGCACTATTGTTTCCCTCTTCCTTAGTTCCCACATGTGTCCCACACTACGTTTGTGCCACGTGCTTGAGGAATAAAATGTGTGCAAGACCAAAGAAAGGTGGTGATAGCTTAATAACTGAAATGAATATTAGTCCTTGTATCTTGCTAGGAAATTCTAGATTCTACTGCTAGGAAAAACTAATATGAACACTAAATATTTGATCAGAAACACTCTAACTTTCATTACTACACTGTCAAATCTGTTACTTATATGCTGACTCAGATTCAATATCAAATGAAATAACAGCTTCATCATTCTCTATTCTTTGAGTTAATGAAATATCTTGATTTCTGAAGAAGGCAAGTATTCCTGGAAAAAGTGCTGACCAACTTTCTAACTGGGCAATAACAAGTACTTATTATGTACTAAATAGTCTGCTAAGTACTCAATATATTCTGTTTATGAAATTATCTCAGTTACCATTCATATTGGGAGATAGATGTTATCAATACTATTTCATAGATATTTAGGCTTGTATCTTTCATATTTTAAGATCGCTAAAATCAGGGTTGATCTTACAAGCAATGATAGTTTGCTATTAATGTTGGCCTGGGGTCAGCTATGATGCAGTTGTTGATGCCTAAGCATTAAAAATTATCAAGAAAAAGCAATATCAAAACTTGCAGATTTGGAGTAAAAAGTCTGGAAGAAAATTCTAGTAGCAGTGAATAGTGAAGCATTGTTTTAACTCTGAGGCACCAAAGGACTGTGGAAAGGGGAGATGGTGAATCAAACATTGTTTATAAACATTTTTAAAGTTGAAGTAAAAAGTTTTTCTATGTTAACTTAATTTCAAAGTCAATTTAAGAGCTCAGTACCATTATGTTTTAAAATATTTTACACATTAAGAGATATATTGCCAATGCTATTTATGGCACAAAGGATGGAGTTATATGTAAAAACAAGAAAATTAATCACTGAGTTGAAAATTCAGTTGGAAACATTAGACTCAATGTGAAAAGACTGAGGAAAATTTAATCAATAAGTTGCTTATATTTTTCTTTTTGTATATCTGTGAGTGTTTTAGTAATAAAATCTCTAATAAGGATTAAAAGAGTTCTTCCAATAAATATAAAATAAAAATTTACTAAAAATTAATTTTAATTGGTAGATATTTTTTCTTTGAGGTACAGCAAAGGGTGGAGTATCTTATAATCAAAGGCGTTTCTGAATAGATAAAATAATGTGCTCTCATTTATTGATGAGGGAATTAGAGCTTTGTAAACCTAAGTCACTTGCACCATGTTCCATTACTAGCAAAGCCGAGATTTGAGCATAAATAGAGAATAGTTAATATAAACAAACTGTAAAAACCCAACTGTTGGTCCACAAATTAACACAATTAAACCATCTTGGCATGAAGATTTAGTTACCATAGCAGACAAATTATTTTAGATAGCTGAGGTTTGCTCCTGGGGAAGAGATTCTCTGATTCAGTTACACTGCAGCAGGAGGATAAAGAACAGACAAATAAATAGTCTGGGCTAAAAGTGCTTGCACTGTCCTTTGACCTTTGACATTAAACTCAATTTAGGGCTTGTGGAAAAAGTGTGAAACTACCTCCAAATCTTCTTTATCTGCCATATGTTTCCTTGGTCTACTTCATTCTTCCCTGTCTTACCAGAAATGTATATTCTATATCCTATTCTAAGTGAAAAATCTATTGCATTTGACTGGATTTGATTTTAAAATACAAAATGTCATATTTAAGAAAGTTTTCAATTCAAATTATTTTCTATGCATGCTATTCACTTTCACTGGGCCTTCACATCTTCTAGTACCCCTACCAAGAGTCCTTTCCTCTGATTCTCTCCTTTCAGTGCAAGCCTCACCTCAAAAGAATGTTTCCTTGATCTAGAAGTCTTCCTTGTCATGCCTCCTGCTCACCTTGATATGATTACTTTTCCTCTCCGTGTTTATATTATACTAATGTAATGGCAATACAAGTCTTATATTTAAGCATTTCTGCTCCTATGTTAACTAGTGAGCTCTATTGTATAACCCTATATGTCCAGCATATTGCAGGCCCTCCAAAAGTCATCAGTGAATATTAAATGAAAAGGAAAATGTTAAAGGGGAATTTGATCTATAAATTTACTCTGCATTATTTTGTGTAGTTGAATAAATCATCTAATACTAAACATAATATGAATCTTAAAACAAATTGGGGAAAAAAAATCCTTGATGAAGTACTAAGGAAGAAAAATGGTCTTATCCTGCACAAAGCAGAAATTCAGGGACTTAGCAGGGAGATAAGGACATGCATTTATCCACTGAAGCAATTTCTGATAAAAGTGGAAAGATTTTTTATTTCTTTAAAAATATTAGGCCAAGACTGCAATTTAGTCACCTTGGTTAACTCCTCTTAGTAGAGGTTCCTGAAGGTCTATGATTCACTTTAAATTTTTATGGTAGCTTGATTAAAAATATATTAGAGAACTGAGAGTGATAAAAATGTTTCTTTTCCTTCATTCACTATATAATAAATGTTTACTGGAGAGATTGAGATATTTCCTTCAGGAGCAAAGTGATGGAAATAATCAGTTGGCTTACTACAGTTCTTCAAATGGGTTTCTGGCTGAACTCCATACCGTCTCTTGCTCTTTGTCAGCAGTACATAAGGAATAGTGAGATGGTTCACAGGACCTCAGAGATAAAGAAAATAGAGTTGACCTCTGAGATTTAAACTAATCAAACCTGGGACAAAATGATTTAAATGGCATTAACTAATTCCTTTTTATTTTTTTTAACTAATTGCTTTTTAATGTAGTGATGAAAGTACTTATACTGACAAATTAGGAACCTAGTAATACCAACTCTTAAGACATTTGTAATCCAAAATAAGGGAAAAGTTAAGATTCTACAGAAGAAACTATAATTAGGCTTTTAAAAATGCTTTAATTAGGCTTTTAAAAATGCTTTAAGGAAATATGAACTATGTCCAGAGGGGAGAGAATACAGGAATAAGTTATACTGTATAAGCAACTTCAACTTGATAAAGCTGTATCTCTAAAGACTCAGACCATAAAATGGGAATTTCATACAGATAAAAACAATCTGAGGAAGATAGAAGATGGGATGAGACAAAGTTTGCTAACTCTGCTAGAACCACTATCTATATTATTAAATTAAAAGAAACATGGTCTCAAGAGAAGGACATGACAAACTTAGAAAATTAAGTTTAGATTATCCCCCATTTCTGAATTTTCTCTAATTCTCTACTCACCACAAATGCATCATCTTTCTATTTTGGCTTTCCAAGAACTTCAGTTGAATGAAAGTCTATGTGTATAAGAGTGTGGATGGATCCTGTGATCCTAGGATCCTCTTAGGTCCTAGTCATCTCATTCCAGTACCAGAATAAAGATCATGGGAGCCTTGGTAAATCCATCAAGTTAAAGTCCAGCTGTGAGAACTCCTTGAATTGACATTTCATGGTGGAAACACCCCCTCTAATACACCACTGCTGTATCTGCTTTACCAACATCAGTTTTTCCTTTGATGTTTATCTTGAAATTTTATGTAATTATATCCTGTATTTTTTGTTCGTTTTCTTTCAAGGCACAAAAATTAGGAGCAATCTACAAACAGCGATCAAGATTACCTCATCCTCCTAGAATCCAAGACATGCAAGTGATAGTACAAGTGGGCTGAAATTCAGCTATCACCATGTCTCCAAAGTGATGAGTATAATTTTCCACATTCCCCTCATCAACTGAGAGCTTACATGTTACAAATTGCCACATCATTCAAAAAATTCACTTATCAGAATCATAGAATCAAAAGTTAAAAGGGAACCATACAGTTTATCTAATTTAACTTTCCACCTGAATATTTAATCCCATACAATATCTTCAAGTTGTAAAGTAAGGCTTGACTACCTTGAGAAGCTAATTACTGAGTCACCTCTCTGAGGTAGCTCTGCTTGTAAAAATGTATATCTCTCTAGAGCTTCCAAAACCAGTTACCAGGTCATGATTTAAGTTATACAGAGTCTTAGACCTCTTTCTGCAAATGTACTTCCCCAGGCTTAACTTTATCTGTCTTTCAATTTCTTCCTTAAACAGTTTTTACATAAGTCCAACCTAACTGGTTTCCATTGAATAAATTTCATTTTATCTATACAGCTCTTAAAGAGTAGTTCTCTCTAAAGATTGTGTTATCCCAAGGATATTCTGGTAACTGGTACAGAGTAGAGTGGTACCTATTTTTATGTAATATTCCCACCTACTTTAATGGCATTTATTATTATTTTTTGGTGGGTGGGCAAGGTTGGCACATCACACCATTGACAGATATTGCATTTACTGCCAGCTTGAAACTCGTAAATGTTTTTCACTTCCTAATGTAAAGTATGTGAGTCCTATCTCCTGCATCTATGGTTATGTGGCACTTAGATTGAATGAGGGATCTTGTCTTCCCCCATTAACTTTGAATGATTAATTTTTTATTGAAGTAGAGTTGATTTACAATGTTGTGTTAATTACTGCTGTACAGCAAAGTGATTCAGTTATACATATATATATATATATATATACACATTCATTTTTAAAATATTCTTTTTCATTATGGTTTATCATAGGATATTGATTATAGTTCTCTGTGCTATACACTAGGACTTTGTTGTCTTCCCCATTAACTATGTTTAACCTTAATGTGAGGAGAAAAATGGCATTTCTTGACTACCTTTCTGAAAATTATCCATACTGTCAATTCTGTTTTGTTAAATTATCTGTATAGTCTCAAGAAGCCATAAAAATGTAAACCACTGAGATGATCCTAATTAAGGAGTGTTTTTATGCTATTTGACTTGTTCTCCTTGTGACCTCTGGGTTAGACTATTACAATACCCAATTTTGGAATAACTCCCTGAAACAACTTAGTCCAGCAGCAGCTGTGTGTCCAGGCCCTCCTTCACAATGGAAATGCTAACCAGATCCTACGGATCCTTCACCATGTTCTTGTCTTCTGACTAGAGGTTTAATTATCTCTGTAGATAAAATTCAGTTTAGAGTTCATTTTTCAGAGAGGTCTGCAATTTATTTTGAGTTATTCTAAGCTAATCAAGGACAATTAGAGTTCCATACAAACTCCAGAATCAGATGGATGCACGTCTCAGCAGGTTTTGTGGTCTCTGCGTGGTACTTGGTGAAGGTACTGTGTGTATGGAATAAAGAGAGACAGAATGGCATAAAGATTAATTGCTCAGATTCTAGAGGTAAACTGCTGGGATTTCAAATCCCAGCTGTGTGAGTTATTAACTCGTTGGCCTTGAGGAATTTACTAACCTCCTTGTGCCTTGTTTTTCCTACCTTTGAAATAAGTTAGAAACCTCCCTGTGTCTCAGTTTTCTCTTCCAGAGTGTATAATGTGGGTCAATGTTCACGTTGTAAGTTAGTGATATGTTTGTTGGAAAAAATAAAAGAATAAATATCCGAAAAGTGCTTAAAAACTGCTTGTCACATAATGCAAATATACACTTTTTTCTCTTTTAATCCCTGCTGCTCTATTTTAGCATGTATGCTAAACCTATCTCCTTGTAGTTATTCTATTTTGTCTCTTCATGTACAGACAGACTACAAGCAAGGTGTTCAGTTATTGAAGAGAAGCAAAGATGTCACTCATGCAAATCAACAGAATTTTATAATGTATTTGGGAATCAGAAAACACACACATACACACACACACACACACACAATATTGTGTATGCAGATACAGATATGCAACTTTGGAAAAAAAAAGGAAAATGACTCCATGTCTCAGTCTAAAATAGTTTTGATATAACACCATACACAAAAATAAGCTCAAAATGGATTAAAGACCTAAATGTAAGGTCAGAAACTATCAAACTCTTAGAGGAAAACATAGGCAGAACACTCTATGACATAAATCACAGCAAGATCCTTTCTGACCCACCTCCTAGAGAAATGGAAATAAAAACAAAAATAAACAAATGGGACCTAATGAATCTTCAAAGCTTTTGCACAGCAAAGGAAACCATAAACAAGACCAAAAGACAACCCTCAGAATGGGAGAAAATATTTGCCAATGAAGCAACTGATAAAGGATCAATCTCCAAAATTTATAAGCAGCTCATGCAGCGTAATAACAAAAAAACAAACAACCCAATCCAAAAATGGCCAGAAGACCTAAATAGACATTTCTCCAAAGAAGATATACAGACTGCCAACAAACACATGAAAGAATGCTCAACATCATTAATCATTAGAGAAATGCAAATCAAAACTACAATGAGATATCATCTCACACCAGTCAGAATGGCCATCATCAAAAAATCTAGAAACAATAAATGCTGGAGAGGGTGTGGAGAAAAGGGAACACTCTTACACTGCTGGTGGGAATGTGAATTGGTTCAGCCACTATGGAGAACAGTATGGAGGTTCCTTACAAAACTACAAATAGAACTACCATATGACCCAGCAATCCCACTACTGGGCATATACCCTGAGAAAACCAAAATTCAAAAAGAGTCATGTACCAAAATGTTCATTGCAGCTCTATTCACAATAGCCTGGAGATGGAAACAACCTAAGTGCCCATCACCGGATGAATGGATAAAGATGTGGCACATATATACAATGGAATATTACTCAGCCATAAAAAGAAACGAAATTGAGCTATTTGTAATGAGGTGGATAGACCTAGAGTCTGTCATACAGAGTGAAGTCAGAAAGAAAAAGACAAATACCGTATGCTAACACATATATATGGAATTTAAGGAAAAAAAATGTCATGAAGAACCTAGGGGTAAGACAGGAATAAAAACACAGACCTACTGGAGAACGGACTTGAGGATATGGGGAGGGGGAAGGGTAAGCTGTGACAGGGCGAGAGAGACTCATGGACATATATACACTAACAAATGTAAGGTAGATAGCTAGTGGGAAGCAGCCGCATGGCACAGGGATATCAGCTCAGTGCTTTGTGACCGCCTGGAGGGGTGGGATAGGGAGGGTGGGAGGGAGGGAGATGCAAGAGGGAAGAGATATGGGGACATATGTATATGTATAACTGATTCACTTGGTTATAAAGCAGAAACTAACACACCATTGTAAAGCAATTATACCCCAATAAAGATGTTAAAAAAAACAAAACAAAACAAAAATAAAACAGCAAGGTGGGCTTCCCTGGTGGCGCAGTGGTTGAGAGTCTGCCTGCCGATGCAGGGGACACGGGTTCATGCCCCGGTCTGGGAAGATCCCACATGCTGCGGAGCGGCTGGGCCCGTGAGCCATGGCTGCTGAGCCTGCGCGTCTGGAGCCTGTGCTCTGCAACGGGAGAGGCCACAACAGTGAGAGGCCCGTGTACAGCAAAAAAAAAACAAAAAAACAAAAACAAAAAACCCCAGCAAGGTATGTATACATACATACGTATTTTTTCCAGAAGCAAGGTAATTGTTCCTATAATACTGAAACGGAAGTGAGATAGGAGATAGATGGGCCCTTGGGCAGAGCAGGTGGAGTTTGTCAATCAGAGTGAAGTTGAAGCTTTGTTTTCCCTGACACTCCAAGGACAAAGTTAATGTCAGGAGCTGAGCTCTGCTGGAGTAAAGAGATAAGATGACCACTCCTGAGGTCAACGAAACCTCCCTGTCTGCACCTAAGCAGGAAGGCTCCCTGGGGGTAGAGAAAGGAGGGCGGGCCACCCATGGAGGTGATGCCAAGCCTCCCACAGGCCTCTGCGCTGGAATCCATCTTGGCAAAAAGTTGCGCACGCATGTTGGGGAGGGCCCTAGGACAGGTCAGGTGTGGAAAAAGAAACAAAATAATTGACCAAAGGTTAACAAAGACCGGGAAGAACTATTCTATATTAGTAATTTAAATCACCTCTCTGGGCAGTCCTCATTAGGGAGGATACCCGCACCCTTTCTCTCCAGGTGTGTATTTCTGCCTTGCTTCTGTCTTAAATAAACAAACTGCTTCTCTCTGTGCTCTCACACATGTTATGCTGTGTCTCTGATAATAAACTTGTACCTGTTTTTACAGTTTGCCTCTTTGAGAAATTCATTTTTCAAATGGGACAAAAGCCAGGGAAACTTTGCTTCTAGCCTCTAGCCCCTGGTGGACTAGTGGCTAGGATTCCTGGTTTTTCATCCAGGCTACCCAGTTTCAATTCCTGGGCAGGGAACTAAGATCTCTTTTCAGGCACTCACTGCTGCCCCTCTGAAATCAGAAGCATAGGCTTAATGATTCAGAAGCTGAGGCCTTAAGACATCAAAGCAAAAATTACACAAGACAAAGTCAGACAGGTAAGGAAGACTTTATGCAATGAGGGAGAGAGGGCAGACACACTTGGAACTCATTTCCACTGAAAGAGGAGGAAGATTTCTAAGAGTTGGGGTGGGGGCGATTGTAGGTCATTTGTGTTTGCTAATTGGCCTTAACCAAAGGCAAATTAAACTTTATCTATTCACGGCAGGTGGTAGTTTTATAACTTGGGGCAAGGCACACAACAAAGTTAGGCTCCTATCCTCCCGTAGAGACTGGGAGACAGAGCACTGTCTTCCTTGATGGTTA
Organism: Pseudorca crassidens; assembly: GCF_039906515.1. Lineage (NCBI taxonomy): Eukaryota > Metazoa > Chordata > Mammalia > Artiodactyla > Delphinidae > Pseudorca > Pseudorca crassidens. The sequence goes on along the minus strand of NC_090304.1, from coordinate 33,205,429 downwards.
TACTTCAAGGGAATGGCTCCCAGGTCCTTGAGAAAGTCCTGGGTTGTAAATGACAAGAGGCTTTAAAAAAGATATATTTCAAAGGGGCAGGCAAAGAAGTTACAATGAAAGTTTCCCTAAAGTAAATGCTCTAAAAAAAGGGAATTCAGGGCCTAGAGGCAGGAAGAAGGCTGCCAGAAGTTTAGTCAAGCTGAGGGGTATGTTAAGGTTTTCTTTGTCAACATTCAGTTTGTAAGTCTGATTATTAAAAACAACAACAACAAAAAACCAGGATTATCTTGGGTAAACTCCTTAACCTTTCCCTACCTCAGCACTGTCATCTTGAAATGGAGATTTTAATAACTGATTTTAATATGTTGTATTAATTGTGAGGTTTTAATAAAATAATGTAGATAAAACATTTAACTCCCTGGAAGATTATTTTCCACTCAATACTACAGTTGTATTTTTTTTAATTACTGTAAATGTTTTTAATCTATGATACGATTTTATTTGCTTTATACAATGTAGACCAACTCTATGGATATTTTAAAACAAAATGAAAAGATAAATCAACCAGGTGCTTGGCATTAAAGCAACACAGCTATTATCTTCTTGCTAGTTAATCACTAGCAAGACACAACTGATGTTCTGTCATGAAAAAACTTTTGACCTGCTCAATAACACTGAAATCTGTTTTGACCATGAGTATAAAAAACATAATTTTCACTTTTAAATGTGTGTTTTCATTCTAATGCATATGTAATCTTGTGTTTTAATACATAATTGTTGTTTTTCCTTATTATGTTTTTGGCACTGGGAAACACAGTATATCAAATCCTATAGTTGTTAAGGGACATGAGAAGTTTCATCATCTGCTGTTTGCAATGTTCATTGTTCCAAAGTTAATAGTCTACTTCATTAAACAAAATACAATCAAGGTAAATATGGTGTTAAATTAATGGTCCCAGTCTTTTGAGGTAACTAGATAAGTAAAATATGTTCTCTCTTTCAAAAAGAGTGCTAGTTTTTTGCTGTACATGACCTCTTTTAAGAAGCCAGATGATGAGTGGGATAAATACTTGAAATTTAAAGGTATAAAACGTATTTAAACATAGGACTGGGGCCAATGCATGTGGCCCCTACATATATATAATTGCATAGTCCCATGAGCTTTTACACTACTTCTATGTGAAAAATTCACCAGAAGGAACTGAGTAGGAAATATAATAAGGATTGTCCAAACCATATAGATCTGACTGTTTCTGAAGCCTAGAGTTCAAGGACCAATCTAGCCCAGAGTATACATCTATATGAACAAATAATAAAATCTTATTATGCTCAATTGGAAATCTTCCATCTCTGAACATATTCTATATGCTTATTTTAATAGACACATTAGCGATATAATTTCTCAATATGTCAAATATGATTCAATTATTCCTATATGAAATGGGTCATTGATGATTGCTCATGATTTATTCAGGAATTTAGTAGTTAATATTTGACAACCATCAGTCTATTTCAGTGAATATTTTCTAAGTAATTTCCAAGTATCCAAGTATTAGACTTTAAAGATTGTTCCAGTGAGCCAACTGATATCTTCTGAGCACTTTATTCTCTTCAGAATGGTTTATTAGTTGACTTAAGAGGAATGTAAAATAACTTGTATACTAAGTTGTAGGTAGAATAATGGCCTCCCAAGAATGTTCATGTCCTAATCCCCTAAATGTGTGAATATGTTACTTGAAATTGAAAAAGGAACTTTGCTCATGGAATTAAGGATCTTGAGGTGAAGGGATTATTGCTAATTATCTGGGAAGCCAATGTAATCATAAGGATCCCTATAAGAGGGAGTCACAGGGGTCAGGATCAGAGAAAGACATGTAACAATGGAAGCAGAGGTCAGAGTGATACAGGACCATGAGCCAAGCAAGGCAAAAAGCTGACCTCTAGGAGTTGGAAAAGGAAAGAAAATCCATTTCCCTTTAGAACTTCCAGAAGGAACACAGCCCTGCTGACACCTTGATTTTAGGCCAGTGATACTTCTGAGCTACAAAGCTGTAAGATAATAAATTTGTGTTGTTTTAAGTCACTAAATTTGTGGCAATTTGCTAGAGAAACAATGGAACAAGAATACATGCAGCATCCAACCGCAGGACCTGTGAGCTAATCATATAGACAGAAATTATACCTAAAAAAAAGTATGAAACAAATCCTAATGCCTTTAAAGAGGAAACGAGTGTGTCCAGAGACCACCAATATATTTTATGATACACTGCTTGAATGAGATAGACTTTAAGTCAAAATTAGAAAAATTAAAATTAAAAATATGTAAATAGAATATGTCTTCATCTCATAACATTTCACTAATCCTGCTACTTTCTAGGTCACTTCATTCCCCACTAGCCTGCTGGCATCCCAAACTGTATCTCTCAAGTACCCATGGACTTTCTCATCATACATTTGTTTTCAGTACTCTCTTACAGGCCTTCTGTCTAAAACACCACTTGAATCCTGAGTTATGCTGTTACCATGGCTGCTGTTTTCCTGCAGGACAACCCTGATGCCATGGCTCAGGATGTTGGTTCCCAGTACTACCTAAGCTAAAACAAATAATTGGGTAGCAAAAGTGATGCTGTCTTCTACTGAGACCTCACAGTGCCAGAGCCACATAGTTTTTCTATTAAGATACAGCAAACTCCCCCTCTTTGTTAACTCCTGAATAGCGTCAGTTGTCAAAAACGGAGTGAAAATATCTCATTCAACTTCTGGCTTCTATCCCTATCTGTACATGATTAGGTTGGAGCCAGAAAGAAAGGGACTATCTAACACAGAAACCATCTTGTTCAGCCCATTCTAATCTAGGTCCAAATTTAGCACTAGAAAGCAATAAAACCTCCATTCATTCTTGAACCAATATTTTTCCTATAAATTAAATTCTTGGGTCTTCCATTTTCTTGCAGAAAATGAACATTTCTTAGAAGAAAAAAAAAGCTGAATACAAAACAAAACAAAAATATCATGCTTTAAGGCAACAGGGGGCTTTTGAGATAATCAGAACTTAAGGATAGAAGATCCTAGAGAAAAGGCAACTTGGGAGATGGAATATGCCATTCCAAAGGCCCATTCTTAGGAAAGGGAGAGATGATGAAAATATTTCAGTGAGAGGATTTCAGCTAAGAAGTAAAGAAGTTAGCATAGCTTTTGGCTGTCTCACAGGGCTGGGTAAACAAAAATTAGATCTTGGAGCTATCAAGACACACAGGAGGTAGGGAGCACAGATTTTCAACAGAAGTGCAAGTAAGTAAGCCGAACCACATATTTTCTGCCATTGGAGGCATTTGCTGAAGTTTTAATTTGCACCAGGAAAGAGGTCAAGACATCAGGCAAAAAGCTGCTAAACATGAGCAGTGGATTTTAATATCACAGAGGAAAACATGTGAGATGGAGAGCTCACCAAGGCAGAGAGTCCCTAGTAAACAAAACAAGTTCTCAGTTGGAGAGGGCAAACAGGAGATGGTCATTGACTTTAAAATAACTCTGGCCAACTATAGCTTACTTTTTTTTTCTAAATTGGATTAAAGTGATGACCTCATTCATGCTGTCTGCCGGAGAATAGTATAAACTCACACGCAAGGAATATATTATCAAACAGACTTCCACAGGTTTTATAAATAATTTCCACTTTTCCATCATGAATTTCCAAACGTAACAACCGTAATAAATTGAATGACAAATTGAACTAAGAGAGAGGAAACAAAAAAGACAATACATAGACAGATGAGCCAGTTATTGCAATTTTCACGAATGAATATTAAAGTATCTACAGTTAAATGTTCCATGAAAATGTACTGCACAGTTGAGAACTTCCCAAAGAATATGTTCTGTTTAAAAAAAAAACTGAAAAAACATAATAGTTGAAATTAAAGACTTTAAACAGATGAGTTTAAAATTAAGCTAGACACTGGACTTCCCTGGTGGTGCAGTGGTTAAGAATCTGTCTGCCCATAGCACAGGGAGATCAGCTCCGTGCTTTGTGACCACCTAGAGGGGTGGGATAGTGAGAGTGGGAGGGAGACGCAAGAGGGAAGGAATATGGGGATATATGTATACGTATAGCTTTGTTGTACAGCAGAAACTAACACAACATTGTAAAGCAATTATACTCCAATAAAGATGTTAAAAAAAAAAAAGAATCCGCCTGCTAATTCAGGGGACACAGGTTCGAGCTCTAGTCTGGGAAGATCCCACATGCCACGGAGCAACTAAGCCCATGGGTCACAACTACTGAGCCTGTGCTCTAGAGCCCTCAAGCCACAACTACTGAGCCCGTGGGCCACAATTACTGAAGCCCGCGCGTCTAGAGCCCGTGCTCTGCCACAACAGAAGCCACCGCAATGAGAAGCCCGCGCACCGCAACGAAGAGTAGCTCCCGCTCGCTGCAACTAGAGAAAGCCCGTGTGCAGCAACAAAGACCCAATGCAGCCAAAAATAAATAAATAAATACATAAATAAATTTATTTTAACAAAAAGTAAACTAGACACAACAGAGGAGAGGAACAGTGAAAAATTGGTTAGAAAAACACAGCCAGGATAATATACAGAGGCAGCAAAAAAGATGGGAAAAATTCATAAAAGGCTTATATCTTATGGGCAAAAGGCCTGACCAAGTATATTTATGGTGCCATAAGGAGAGCAAAGAAATGAGGCAGAAACAATATTTGATGAGATACAGAATAATTTTCCAAAACATACAAAATACTTCAAGCTACGTATTCATAAATTTACAACAAACACAAGTAATGTAAATTAAAAGAAATCAATAATCAGATCCACAATAACAGAAATGCTAAAGATAAAAATTCAAAGAGAAAACTTTCAGAGCATTTAAACACTAAAGACACATTACCTTCAAAGAGCAATGTAAGATAAGTGACTGATGAAAAGAAATGATGGAAAACAGAAGGCATCTTTCAAATTATAAAAGAATAAACCTCTAATATAAAATCTTATAGTCTTCAAAAAGAATTTTCAGCAGTAGAAAGAATACTGATCTCTTTAATGCACTTTGAAATGCATCAGAATAAGTAAAATGGATACGGTTTGAATGACTGGAGAGATAATGTAATAAATCAAATATAGTGAAATATTAATGGTCATATATACGTAGTAGCTATACTTATTTTTATCGTGAAAATCTGTCCACATTGTTCTTTGTTTGAAATTTTTCATAATAGAGTGTTGAGAAGGTGTTATCCTTCTGACACCTTTGATTAGGTGCTGAAAATTGTGACTATTCAATTTTTATTGTAAAATAAGATTTTGTTTGTGATTTGAAGGGTAAAAAATAACAAATACCCCACAAATATGACAAAATTCTGGTATTTTAAATAATTCAAAGTTTTTAAAATTCTGTAAGGAAATTTGTCTAAGAGAAATAATTTTTCTTCTCACTAAGAGCAAAACAAGAAATGCCTTTTCATGAATGAAAATCTTATTTTCTACTTTCATCCCAGACACCAATTAGTAATATGAGTTGATCTTGAGCTTCAAAGTAGAAAGCAATCAGTTATACATAGTTTCATAAAACAAAGTATAAGCCAAGCAAAGACAAAATTAACAGCACTATTAGCCTAATTCAAAGCTGTGATAATCTCATGACAAGACATGTGTCCTTAGAAAAGTAAAGAGAGACACTGATTTATAATAGAACTTTTAATTTTATTGAGTTAGAAACCATCAGAGTCATGAGGTCTTCTAGTTAATTGATTCTATCATTTGAATGTGTTGTGCATCCTGGCATGAATTGATATTCTTCTTCTCCAAAGGCAGATCCTAAACTGACCTCCATATTAAGTAACTATGCACATTAAAAATCCCAATGCTGTTTGAAAGCCACTTCCTTATACAAAATTTGTTTAGTTCGCACATATGGAAATTTATCTGTAAATTTACATGTAATTCTAGGACCCACTTATTTAGAAGAAAAATTCTAAAATGTCTACGGATGTTAAAAATATCTGAGAACTTATAAATTAGTGTATTAAGCAACACATAAGCCTATGACATGGAAATATTACCATTAAATTGATTGGTATAAAGATTTGGCATTAAACTGTTTTTCATAAAACTAAAGCTAGTCATTTTAAATGGTTGAATCTAATACTAGATTTTACAATAGCAACAAGCTGACATTATTAATACTGTTTTGTATTTTTATTTCAACTTAAATGGAAAGTCAATTTCTTTTTTTTTTCGGCAGTCCTATGATTATTTATTAGGAAAGAAACTTAACTTATTTCTTGTTATAGAATAATTTGAAAGACTGGTATAAAATATACCCAAGTAAATATTTATCTACCTTTCCATTTTTATATTTTGCCACTTTACTTACACCCACTCTGAATTCATGGAGGATTTTCTGCCTTTCTGCCTTTCTCTGATCTTCTGACCAAAGGATGTCCATGCTTTTATTTTACTCATGTAGTTTTCTGTCTCCAGTGCCCTCCCCATTACTTTATTTTAAGAGGGGCAAGAGAGGACACCTAGAATTTTATCTCATATGTGAAGCCTTCCTAGAATTGTTCACTCAGAACTGATAGTCCCATCTTTGTGCTCTCACACTAAGACTTGATTTAATTGTGATTGGATATATCTTACCTGTACCAGTGGAGTGCAAGTTCCTTGAGGTAAGAGATCATGTCAATTTATTTGTATGTAATTTTCATGGTCAGCATATGGCTGTATGCACACACAAAGTGCTCATTGAATTGGATATTGCTACTAAACTACAGTGCATTCCAAATACTAGAAGTACTGTAGCACATGTCCCAAAGGCATTTTGTTTACACATAGAATATTCAGTTACCTGCTGGTGTTTTTTTTCATTTTTCTACCACACATTTCCTATTACAGTCAGCCCTCTGTATTTGCCTTTCCACATCTGTGGATTCAACCAAGAGGAGACTGAAAATATTGGGGTGTGGTGTAATTCCAGAAAGTTTCTTTTTTTTATATACATATATTTTTTATTTTATTTTATTTATTTATTTACGTATTTACTTATTTTGGCTGCGTTGGGTCTTCACTGCTGCTCACGGGCTTTTGTCTAGTTGTGGTGAGTGGGGGCTACTCTTCGTTGAGGTGCGCAGGCTTCTCATTGTGGTGGCTTCTCTTGTTGCGGAGCATGGGTTCTAGATGCGCTGGCTTCAGTAGTTGTAGGATGCAAGGTCAGCAGTTGTGGCTCACGGGCTCTAGAGCACAGGCTCAGTAGTTGTGGCACATGGGCTTAGTTGCTCTCCGCAGCATGTGGGATCTTCCCGGACCAGGGCTCAGTCCCATGTTCCCTGCATTGGCAGGCGGATTCTTAACCACTGTGCCACCAGGGAAGTCCTCCAGAAACTTTCAAAAAATAAAACTTGAACTTGCTCTGCACCAGCAACTATGTACATAGCATTTACACTATACTTACAACTATTTACATAGCATTTACATTGTAACAGCTATTATAAGTCATCTAGAGATGATTTAGAGTGAGTATATAGGAGAATGTGTGTAGTTTATATGCAAATACTACACCATTTTATCTAAGGAACTTGAGCATCTGCAGAGTTTAACATCCTCGGGAACCAATCCAGCAGCTACGTATCTTGCCAATTTGTGTCAGAAAATGTTAAAATGTTGCCTTCTTAGTGGTGAACTAAACTGTAGGGATGTTAACTACTTACTGTGGCAACAGAAGTGAGGGAAACTAAAAGCGACAGATTAATTCCATTGGAGGGATGAGAGGGCTGGATCTCCCAACAGAGGTGACCTGATATAGTCCCCAAGGCCAAGTGCTTCCCCTCTTCTAGTTTAGAAACTTCAGGTTCTTTGTGATCAGAAGACTATCCTGACTCTGCCCAGAAGGATGAGTACAACACTCTACTAACTGAATCAGTCTAAGCTGTTTTACTCAGCAGATTATGTGGCTCCTTCCTAGACTATTCCCCTTGCACCAGAAGATGAGACAATAGAACTTTAACCATTCAAAGCATACCCTGAAAATAAAGATCTTCTCATCAACTGCAGCAAGCCACTTTCAGTTGCTCTTGAATTTATTGGCAATTCGTCTCCAAGGTGACAAGGTTTGAAACTTATACTTCACAGGAATTTGAATTCTATTACTTTCAAGATCAGTAACAATTCAGATTTGTGCAGCTGGGTTGGAATTCCCTCTGCCAGAGTGTCTAGAGTGTTGTGAAGAGAGGCAATACAATAATGTACCATATCCTTGAGAAAATGCTGAAGGTAACTTAATGGTAAGAGTATATAAAACAGACTAGGCAATTATATTATCTTTCCCTGAAAATTTGTTCTTCCTCTTGCCTTAACAAGATAAAAAAAAATTTCTCCTTCTTGCTCATTTCCAACTATCATTTGGTAATTAAATTTTACATATGTTTTTCATGCCTTTTTCTTAGGTTTTCTGAATTGAAGTTAACTCGAAACGTTTGGTCACTTTGCAGTAATTCATTGATCTGTATCTTTATGATATGTATATTTGTGTGTACTTACGGAATAATTAAACAAGAATTTTTCAAAATGATATATAATTTTTATATATCAGTAGATTTACATATAGATATAGACATGTAGATAGATCATTTATACTGACAAGGGTTATATGTTATCTAATAAAGAAAAACAAGTTGTGCAGTAAGTATAAATTAACCCCATTCTTGAAAATTATTATATTACATTATATTATATTACATTACATTATATGTATTCATCTATATATACATTTATCTACAAGGAAACAAAGGAATTTTTAACAGTTATATTTTGGAGTGGAATTGAGAGAATTCAGGTAGAGGATCTTTCTTGGAGTTTAATATACATTTACAATTAGTGTAATTACTGATGTAGTTGTATTTTACCTTCCTACTATTGATTCCCATTTGTGTGATTTGGTCTATGTTACCTTTTTTCTCTTATCTTTTGAATTAATCATATATACATACACATATATATGTGATTATATATGTTCCTTATATATATGTACATATATTTTAAAAACTTCTATTAAATTATTACTTATGCATTTACTTTTCTTTAAGTGATTATGTAAAGGGCTATAACATCAACCATTATTTTATTACTGTCTAATAAAAATCATATTTATATCTTTCCCACTGTTGCTAGAGAGCTAAGATTATTAAATTATATCCACTTTGGCACCTTTATTGCCTTTAGTTTAACATAAGGTTAAACTCATAAGAACAATATAAATATAGTTTGTGTTTGTTCAGTCAATACTTATTTATATTTGCCTATTTATTTACCATTTTTAGTTTTCTTCATTTTCTCCTATGTACCCATGCTTCCACTGGTATTTCTTGAAAATCCTCTGAATAAAGTCCTTTCTTTATGGGTAAGCTTGCTTCACATTTCCTGTTTTTCTTTATTTGAAAACATCTATTTTTCCTCTTTATTTTTAAATATATTTTTCTCAGTATAGATTGCTAGGTTGGCTGTTATTTGTTTTTAGCACATTAAATATTTCATACCACTGCCTTCCGTATTCCACTGTTTCTACTGAGATGTCAACATCAAATATTTCTTTATTCAGTAATTTTTTTTCTTTGCCTGTATATTTTCAAGATTTTCACTCTGTGTTAGTTTTCAGCAGTTTTATTATTATGTGTAGAAGTAGTGTGTGTGAGAGTGTGTGTATTGATACCGCTTTGAATTTGTCGAGCTTTCTGAATCTGTGTATTACATCTTCGATCAATTTTAGAAAACTGCTCAGCCATTATATTTTCAAATATTGCTTTTTCTCCACTCTCTCACTCTTCACCCAAAAAACTTGAACAGCATGTATGTTAACACATTTGACTGTGTCTCACATGTCTCTTACACTATTTATTCAATCATCTCTTTATGTTGTAGGTTGAGTATTTACCTCTGAACTTCAATATCAATTTCATTTGTAGGTCTGCTTTTGTTGTCCATTTTTCTCATTATTAGCCATATTTTATTATCTCTTTTATTAATTTTTAGAAAGAGTCAGTCTACATCAAGTTTATCCCTATTTTCTCTGCATGGTTCTTTCAGGTCTAGGAGCTTCTTTTCTCTCAGTCCTGTTATTATATGTCTGAGCCATTCTTGGGATCCCAAGTTAGCCCTTGAGCTTTCTAGCCCATGCAATTTTAAATTTTATAAATATCTCTAAGGAAGACAGTACTTAAGATTGAGACAGGATCTCTCCCCATGTGTATCTATTTTCCCCTAAGAATGGGGGAGCCTGCAAGATAGTGAACTTTCTTATTGTTAAGCTTTTGGCTTAGTTTCCCAGCCTTGTATGCAGCTCTACAGCTCAGAATTAACTTCAAATTTGAGGCCACTGAAAGATTCACATGTCATTCTAGTCCCAAGTTTCTGCAAAATGCATTGCTGGATTATCTTTCTCCTTGTGAAATGTATCTGTTTGGGACAAGCTTGATCCTCAGTCCACGTGCAGAACCAGCAAATGTCCCAAGGAAAGCAAAACAGCCGGCCATCCTCAATTCATCTCAAAGCAGTTTTATTTTCTCTGAATTGTAGCTCATCTAGGCCTTATTGCCTACAAACGCCTCTGATAACTTTAAAAATATGATTTTGTAATTTATCTGGCTTTACTATTTGCTGTAACAGTAGCATTACCCTGCCACAAACTACTGTATCTTACCTGGAAATGTTCCTGTTGAGTTTTTGGACTATTATGTAGATAAAAATTATATAGCTCATTGGTATCTCTGTAGATAAGTTCTAGATAGGATTTGATTTTCAGGCTAGGTTAGGATTAGATTACCTTAATCCTCTCAGAAATTAAATGCTTCAGATTTATTTTTAGTGACAGCTGGTTTATCTCCAGTTTAGCATTACTTCTTGGATTATAGTATTTTGGATTCTAGTAGAAAATCCTGGATTAAAGTTTACCAGAGCCTCTATAACATGACAGCCTCTAATTTTTATTCTATCTGTCTCGTGGTATGATGAAAGTATACTTTGGACCCTCAGATGGTCAGCATCAGATTTCTTCTTAGCTTCTCATCTCAGGAACACTTTTTTTTTTTTTAGTAAATTGGAAAAATACTTCAATAGGAAAAGTGTTTCCAAATGTCTGACTCATTTTGCTTAGCTTCCTTACTCTCTGGGAAGGATAATTACAATATGTCTTTGCTGTTCTTCTGTGCCATCAAACTTATTTTATCTTAATTTTTTCCCAGCTTGGCTGGTTGCTCTCAGTGAATGAATTTGTCCAACACAAATTATTGTGCTGCTTTCAAATTGATTATCATGTATTTTAATTCTATTTCTACTTTCAACCACACAATACATTATAAATAAAGTCAATGTGTATTTTTTACCTTATTCTACACATTTATATTTTCTCTTTTATTCCCATTCCTTCTATTCAACAATGTGTTTCATTTTTTCCTTAAAAAAGCCTCTAAAATTTCCTTTAGCTTAATCATACTGTTAACTAATTCTTTGCAAATGAAACAGTATGCACATACAATTCTCTGCAATTATTCAGAACAACCCATTGGAAAAAACGACTGAGGCTAAATTTAGCCGAAAATTATATTTTTAAACAATAGAACAAAATACTAATTTTTTTGTTTATACATGATGTCCAACATTTATAATTATTAATCTGTAAAATTATTACATCTTAGGATAACGGAAATAAACCGATAATTCATTTGATTAAAGAGATTTCTAGAAATCTTTGAAACATGATTATGTGATTCCTTTGTCTCAAATAGGAAAACAAAATACTTAAAGGATGTAAAACTGAAAACAGATTGATTTAGTTGAAAAAAAAAAACCTTGAATTATAGCAATGGTGTATTTTACAATATATATTATTTTTGAAATTCATTTTAGAAGCCTAGCATCATTATTCATGAGAAAGAAATCACTTCAAAGTTTGTTCCACAAGGAGGAGTTCTGATCCTTCTCATTAACCTTCTTTTTCCTCTCCCCCAATCTCAGTCCTTATACATTTTAACGTATCTCTGGTGTTATTGATGTACATTAGTCTTCAAACTGAAATGTCATAAGCCACTTAAAATTCTCCTCAATTCACATTAAAGTAAGTGGTTATCTCTGGGCAGCAGAATTGTTAAGAGATATAAAGAAATGGAATTTGTGTTTACTATATGCATTTTTAAATAACTGAATCAATAAAACAAATGTATAATATTTATATAGGATATAAAAAAATTAAATTAAGTTGTCAAAATTCCTCTTTAACCTAGTAGTTTTCTGGAAACTTTCATGATTTCTATAAGTAGAATTAATTGACACTCTTATGCTTTACCAAGTGGATCACATCCATATCCTTGAAACTATGTGCATAACTCATTGCCCTCTAAATCAGGCATGTATTTTTTTATGTTAACAGCACCTAAACTTGTCTGAATTGACAAGTTATTTGTTACTGACATTATAAGAAAAGCTTAGAAACCACAAAACACAAGAGAAGAAAAAAGGATTCTATTGATAAATGGATTCTATTGATAAATGTAAAGTTTATGTTATGTGAATTATACCACAGTTTAAAAAAATATATTTTTGTGGCTTTTAAATGTGGATGACAACTTGGGAGCTATATTTAGAACTCTCTCTCTCTCTCTCTCTCTCTCTCTCTCTATATATATATATATATATAGAGAGAGAGAGAGAGAGAGAGAGAGAGAATTTTCTCCTTTGAAGGAGATATAGTGGCTTGCCTGGTTATTCTGTTTTAATGATTATTGCATTTTTTTAAAAAAAATAAATTTGATAATTTCACAGTGTATATCTTTATTTCACTTATTATTTGGTTAGCTCTTTTAAAATATAGACTAATACATACATCAGTGAAATTTCCTTTAGTATATCTATGACTATAGTCTCTGTCTCTTTTATACCTGAGTTTTGGTTCTGTGTTTCAACCATTCATATCTACATTCTTCTCTAAGAACATTTTATTTCTTTTTGTCTCATTTTGATTTGGGTGTGATTTCCCAAACCTATTGTTGAAATCACTGGTTTCACTTTCTCTAGTTTTTATCCTACTCTATCTGGCTTCTATTGCCATTTTAAATTCTTCAATGACATAATTTTTTTCACCCTACCATATTTCCATATTTCCTCCAACGTCCTGTGCTCTCAGACTGTAATTTTATGCAAACAAATAAGTACTGTGAGAATATCTAAACAATTTATGTTCACTTGGGAATATGTGTGTGTGTGTGTGTATATATATATATATATATATAATTTTCACATATAAATATTTGTTTATTTACATTTTTGTTTCAGAATATATATTTTAAATGTTTATCTTCATGTTTTCATATTCTTATGGGTGGCACATGTATCCAAGCCATCTGTTAAGTGTGAAAAATTATATGAGTATTTTTACCATTTCCTACTTATGTGTGCAAAATTCTCCTGTCAAAATTTAAATTGAGATAATGAATGATGTATGGATATCTATTCTTTTACCTACCCTTTCTTTTCTTTTCTTTTCTTTTTTTTTGGACAGTAGCAGTGTGATGGTATATGAGGAATATTGTTGAAATTCTTAACATGTGCAGTCAGAAAACTTGATTTCTGACATATTGTTTCGTCTCTCTCATCTTTGTTTAAGTGTCTTATAACAGTAACCTGAAGTCCATCCAGCTCTGTTGAGTTCAGGAAGTAAACTGAATTAATTGGTGTTTACCCATTCTAAACTGCTCCACAGATTTATAATAAATCAAACATACTGGAGAGCAATCAGCTTAAAGGCCTATAACCCACACAGAAGTTATTGTACTTGTCAGGCCAAGTGATTTTCTTTCATCCAAGGTTTTCAGGACATTTTGTGATAAAATCAAGGGGTGAGCTCTCAGCTCACCTATCAGTTTCCCTACTCTTCAATACTTACCAGTCCCAATTAGGGGATTCCTTCTATATTAGCATGATATTATAACTATAGTGAAACAAGATTTAAAAAATAATATTGAATAATCATGGAATTTCTTTCCTTACTCAGGAAAATCAGGCTTTTAATGGTATTTCTTTGAAGCAGAGAAAAGTGTTCTACATATAGTGGTTCACAACCACCAAATAAAGTACTGATGTCTCTAGCTTTTGCTTCCCAAAATGGAATAGTAGGGTTTTCAAAATATGTCCCCACTTACTTGCCACTATTCTAAATAAAAGGAAACACATAAGCCAACTTTTGGTATTCTCCAATTGGACTATATCTGTTAGGCATCTCTTGAAGCCCATAGGATATGATGGGACTGCAGTGGGTTGAACAGTGCCCCCCCCCCCACCAAATTAATGGCTGCCTGGATCCTCAGAATGTGACCTTATTTGTAAATAGGGTCTTTGTGGATATAATTAAGGTAAGGATCCATATAAGACCATACAGAATTAGAGTAGGTCCTAAATCCAATGAGAATGTCCTCATAAGAGACAGAAAAGGGAGAAGAAGTCCATGTGAAAATTCTGAGGCAAAGATTGGCTCCAAGATAAGGAACACCTTGAACCATCAGAAGCTGAAAGAGGCAAGGAAGTATTCTCTCCCACAGCCCTCCAAGGGAGTATAACTCTACTGACACCTACAGTTTGAACTTAGAGCTTCCAGAACTAAGAGGGAATAAATGTCCATTGCTTTAAGCCAACAAGTGAGTGATAACTTCTTACGTGCATCCCTAGGAAACTAATATAATGCCCTGATCTAAAATTTGCTATTTTGGTAATTTCTATATCTTTCTGAGAAGAGTTTGTAAGCTCGTTCTTCTACTACCAATCTTTTCTCAAGGACTCTCTTTTAATTTTTAAAGGTAATTAAATTAAGGTCCTATTTTCAAGTCTTAAAATCAATTTAAAAACTCATAAGAATCTTGGTTTAATTTTTTGAAAAAAAGTTTAATTTTGGTTGTGTGGATGGGGTTTGAGGTATACTATGTAAGTCAGTGATTCCAATCTTCCGTTTGTAAGCGCAAACGCACTTCTACCAGTAAAAATATTCATTTCATATCATGATTTTTCAGCTCTGTTTAGAAGTCTTAGTAAGACAGAGATAGGCTACTAAGATGGATATTGTAAATAAATAAAATACCAACAGTCATTTTTATGTTCTGCCAGGAGGATTTTGTTCTCCCTCATTTGTTAATCACTTGTCTGTAATGAAGTTAAGTTCCCTACTTGGAATGTAATGTTAAGTTCTGAATTCAAATTTTAAAGAAACAGAAAAAAGAAGGATTGAAGGCCCTGCAAGCATGGTGTCATCGAAGGGGAGGCAGGACATGCCCCAGCTGGGGGGCTACAGCCCTATCGACTACAAGCGGAACCTTCCGCGTCGGGGGCTGTCGGGCTACAGCATGGTCGCCATGGGCATCGGGACCTTGCTCTTTGTGTACTGGAGCATGATGAAGTGGAACTGCGAACGCAGGCGCCTGCAGATCCAGGAGTTCGAGGCCCGCATTGCGCTGATGCCTCTGTTGCAGGCAGAGAAGGACCGGAAGCTTCTCCAGATACTTCGGGAGAACTTGGAGGAGGAAGCGATCATCGTGAAGGGCGTGCCAGATGGGAAGGTAGGTGAGTCCGTGTTCCACACAACGTGCTGGGTGACCCCCATGCTGGGCAAGCTCTACGGGCTGTGCATGTGCACAAACGAGGAGGTTCTCAACGCCACCTCCGGCTTCAAGCAGTACACCTAGGGGCCTGTGCCCCTCAGACCACTGGACCCCTACTGCCTCCCCACCAGGAGAGAATAAATGCTCTGGAGACTGGCAACAACAACAAAAAAGATAGAAGGACTCAAAGTCATTTTACATGATGGAAGAAATGGGATATATGTACCTGTGTACATGCTAACTTTGTAAAACAGCTTAACCTCCTTCTGTTTGGCCTTCAGATATAATGAGATGATTAGGAAGTAGACGATTCAGAAAAAATAATAACCGACATAAAGTAAATAAAAAGGATTTTCTAATGCACCGAATTTCCTGAAAATGGAAGGCACTAGGAATTGCAGTAGGGAATCTGTTACTAGATTAATAGTTTTCTAACAGTGAGTGCCTGGAATTCCATTCTGTGGCTTAAAACATGGCAAATGTATATCTACTAACAGGTTGTAGATGTGTCTGACTGTAACCTCAAGAAATAAAGGAAAATAATAGAAGCAAAGAATAAAAAGTATGTAGTGCTTGGATTATAGAAAACCTTGAATGCAAGATTAAGTGTTTCTGATTTTCTCTAAACAATGGGGCTGGGATGTGATACTAGGAGTACTTCTTGAAGTTTTTGCATAATTATGCAATCAAAATACATTACAATAAAATGAACATGATGATAAAATTAAAGATAGTGTGAAACAAACTCCAACTTTCTTACATTTAAAAGTGTGTTTTTGGTTTTTTTTTTACATATTTGGTTTTAACAGATGCTTTTATTCCCTAAAACTTTGCTGTAGAACATTCTCTCAAGAACTGAAAGAAATGGACATGAAGTCAAGAAATACATCAGGATTAAGAAATAGAGACATGGAAGGAGAATAATAAACAGGCAAACTAAAATATATAGAAATGCAATCAAATACACTAAGAAAAATGTCCACGGGAATTCAGTAGAATCTCATTTTCTTGATTCACATATTCTATTGCTAATCCTTTGAAGCATCAAGGGTTGGGAATTTCTATTTCTCAGGGAAATTATATATTTCCCTAGAAGTCTACAGAAAATCATATGAGCACAGAGAAGTAACAATAAAATACTACACAGGGCTGAATGTGATGGCTTAGTTACTGAGTTTACTACTAGATGTTACTTTTAATTCATAACAATGAGAAAATTGGCTCATATGTTATAGCATAGTTACTGGGAGAAAAAAAGGGGCTTAGACACAATTTTCTATGCCTTTTGAAGCTGACTTTAGCTGGGTTGTATGATTAGTTTTGCCTGGGGGTTAGAGAACTGTTGAACATTCTGGCAGTACTAGGGCTCATTTGGCTTTCTCTATAAGATATTGGTCAATTTCAGCTTATCTGGCAAAGACTAAGGTTGCAATTTATTTTATTTTATTTCTTAAATATTACTTGAAACTTTTCCTTTTTCCATTCTAAGATCAACCAAGAAGTTTTACACAAAATGGAAAAACACAATGGTCTCTCCCTGTGGTGACTTCTTGGTATTTTAACAAAGGCCGGCTGAGCAGCAGGGAAGCACGTTAAAGACAGCACTTTCCTGGCAGGTTTGTAAATACATGAGAAAACAGGCAATGCTCATGCTTTTAATACTCAAGAATAATTTATAAATTAATTGTACTAACTCTGAAAATTGTATTTATTCAACATTACTGTGTCACAAGAACTATATTATTTAGGTGCTAGAAACGAATTGCACAGCCTAACCTCAAAGAGCTTACAGTTGACAAAAAAAAAAAAAAAAAATGTAGACATATAAATATAAATCTCTATATAAAGATGGTATAATAATTTCACAAAGGGTATGTCACATCCAGTAAGTGTTGGGATCATAGACGGATTCAATGAGGAAGTGATATTTGAACTAAATTTTGATGACTTTTTGATGAAAGACATTAAGGAAATAGAGGGAAGGACATTCCAGTAAAGAGGAAAACATACATTAACACACATAGGCAGGAATGCCCAGACTGGCATTAGGAAAAGAAATTAGGAAAGTTAGATTGTCTGGAAAGTAGGATCCATAGTAATAGAAAATATTACCTCAACTTGCAGCCTGGATTAAGCCATGAAATTATGTTAATAAGTATTTCATTACCACTGTAGTAAACTTTTAGAAAGGAATTCATGAGCCAACTCAAGATTTGCTTCTCTAAAGAAGACTAAGCTCTCCAGCCTGCATTCCTAATGTCCATTTCTGATTTCTCATATCTCTCATAGTTGCTATTTGGCCCTTTTGAAATCAACATTTCTCCTGATATTCACATAATTCAACCTCATTTCCTCATAGAGCATCTGAAATCCTTCAGCATAGGGTTATCTTCTTTCAAAACTTTCAAATATTCATCACAGCATTTGTCACAAAATACTTAGTAACTCATCCCTAATGATGGGATTTGAACAACTAAACAAGTTTGCTTACTTCAGTAATTTAAACCTCAGCATGCATTAATATGTGCTAGGTAAAGAGAATGTACTTTCACATTACATTTTGATGTGCACTTTTTATCTCTGAATACTTTCTGAAAGGTGATATGCACCACTGCTTGCTTATCGTGAAATCCCACATGTCAAAACAGAAAGCCAGATAATAAACATTTATCAAGAGACATGCAAGTAAATTGCTTAACATAGTATTGGGGCATAGAAATCCATTAAATAAATGTTGCCTAGGATTATGATTATTAATAGTGATCGTGGTAGACACAGTAGCAGTAGGAATAGTAACAGTGGAGGTGGTAATTCAAAGATATTTGAAGAGGTAAAGAGTCAATATAAATAAAGTCAACAAATAAATAAATAAATAACGTCAACAAAATATGGATCCTATTATAATAAATACCACATTACTATATTTTATGAAACTTTAACTTTTAATAAATGTTTGAAACATATTAACAAATGCTGCATTAAAAATAAACCAGAAATATTTCATTTTGACTTGTATTTAAACTAATTTTTGTAAATCTTTTGTTTTATGCAAAAAAAAAGTAACACTTTTTATATGGCACTCTTTTTTGGATCATCATGGCCAATGAAAGGTATGTTCAAAATTTTGTAGTCACAGAATAAAACTATTTTTTCACAGCATCTATAATAAAAATTTACAACAAAATTTTTATTCAGCAACACAATATGGTGCAGTTTTATGTTTCCTCTTATTATTGTCAAAATGTATGGTTTATTCCAAATGATATTTAAATCTCCTTATTAATAATCCTTATTGTCTGCATAGAACATACATTTTTTATACCTCACACAGAGAAAATTTTTAGTGTTAAACAGAAAGTCTATAGGAATTTTCTGAATGAACTCAATGTTGAATTTAAAATATGTATATATTGCACAAGGAAAATTATAGCTGAAAATGGACCATTTTCATAGCTTTCCAACAAAAAAAGCTAAATGGTTTAAACCTGTATCTCAAAGAAGCAATCCACTGATCATCACTTCTCTAAAGCAAGAGAGAAATCTATGTTGAACACTATTTGAAAAGCAGTTAAGGACTAATTACAGAGAATTAAATCATGTCTTTTTTTTTTTTAATCCATTTTAGTAGCTGAAGTATTTTTCAGGAGTTACTAAATTTTAAAAACCTGTGGGGACAACTAACCACTGAACAATCATCGATAGGAAGACACTGGAATTCACCAAAAAAGATACCCCACATCCAAAGACCAAGGAGAAGCTGAATTAGATGGTAGGAGGGGCGCATTCACAATAAAATCAAATTCCACAACCACTGGGTGGGTGATTCACAGATTGGAGAACAAGTATACCACAGAAGTCCACCCACTGGAGTGAAGGTTCTGAGCCCCACGTCAGGCTTCCCAACCTGAGGGTCCGGCAATGGGAGGAGGAACTCCCAGAGAATCAGACTTTGAAGGCCAGTGGGATTTGATTGCAGGACTTTGACAGGACTGGGGGAAACAGAGACTCAACTCTTGGAGGGCACACACAAAGTAGTGTGAGCAAGAGGACTCAGGGGAAGGAGCAGTGACCCCATAGGAGACTGAACCGGACCTACTTGCTAGTGTTGGAGGATCTCCTGCAGAGGTGAGGGGCAGCTGTGGCTCACCATGGGGACAAGGATACTGGCAGCAGAAGTACTCCTTGGCGTGAGCCTTCCTGGAGTCTGCCATTGGCCCCACCAAAGAGCCTATAGCCTCCAGTGCTGGGTTGCTTCAGGCCAAACAACCAAAAAGGAGGGAACTCAGCCCCACCCATCAGCAGACAGCGGATTCAAGTTTTACTGAGCTCTGCCCACCAGAGCAACAGCCAGCTCTACCCACCACCAGTACCTCCCATCAGGAAGCTTCCACAAGCATCTTAGATAGCCTCATCCACCAGAGGGCAGACAGAAGAAGCAAGAACTACAATCCTGCAGCCTGTGGAATGAAAACCACATTCACAGAAAGACAGACAAAAGGAAAAGGCAGAGGACTATGTACCAGATGAAGGAACAAGATAATACCCCAGAAAAACAACTCCATGAAGTGGAGATAGGCAACCTTCCAGGAAAAGAATTCAGAATAATGATAGTGAAGATGACCCAGGACCTCGGTAAAAGAATGGAGGCAAAGATCGAGAAGATGCAAGAAATGTTTAACAAAGACCTAGAAGAATTAAAGAACAAACAGATAGAGATGAACAATACAATAACTGTAATCAA
The DNA here is from genome assembly GCF_039906515.1 of Pseudorca crassidens. Taxonomy (NCBI): domain Eukaryota; kingdom Metazoa; phylum Chordata; class Mammalia; order Artiodactyla; family Delphinidae; genus Pseudorca; species Pseudorca crassidens. The sequence goes on along the minus strand of NC_090304.1, from coordinate 33,185,056 downwards.
AAATAACCAAGAGATTACTGGAGAAATCAAAGAAGAAATCAAAAAATACCTAGAGACAAATGACAACGAAAACACAATGATCCAAACCTATGGGATGCAGCAAAAGCAGTTCTAAGAGGGAAGTGTATAGCAATACAATCCTACCTTAAGAAACAAGAAAAATCTCAAATAAACAATCTACCCTTACACCTAAAGGAACTAGAAAATGAAGAACAAACAAAACCCAAAGATAGTAGAAGGAAAGAAATCATAAAGATTAGAGCAGAAATAAATGAAATAGAAACAAAGAAAACAGTAGCAAAGATCAAAAAAACTAAAAGCTGCTTCTTGAGAAGATAAACAAGATTGTAAACCTTTAGCCAGATTTATCAAGAAAAAGAGGAAGGGGACTCAAATCAATAAAATTATAAATGAATAAAGGAGAAGTTACAATGGACACCACAGAAATACAAAGCATCATAAGAGACTACTACAAGCAACTCTATGCCAATAAAACGGACAACCTGGAAGAAATGGACAAATTCTTAGAAAGGTATAACCTTCCAAGACTGAACCAGGAAGAAATAGAAAATATGAACAGACCAATTGCAAGCGCTGAAATTGAAACTGTGATTAAAAATCTTACAACAAGCAAAACTCCAGGACCAGATGGCTTCACAGGTAAATTCTATCAAACATTTAGAGAAGAGCTAACACCCATCCTTCTCAAACTCATCCAAAAAATTTCAGAAGAAGGAACACTCCCAAACTCATTCTATGAGGCCACCATCACCCTGATACCAAAACCAGACAAAGATACTACAAAAAAAGAAAACTACAGACCAATATCACTGATGAATATGGATGCAAAAATCCTCAACAAAATACTACCAAACAGAATCCAACAATACATTAAAAGGATCATACACCATGATCAAGTGGAATTTATCCCAGGGATGGAAGGATTCTTCACTACATGCAGTCAGTCAATGTGATACACCATACTAACAAACTGAAGAATAAAACCCATATGATCATCTCAATAGATGCAGAAAAACTCGACAAAATTCAGCATCAATTTATGATAAAAACTCTCTAGAAAGTGGGCATAGATGGAACCTACCTCAACATATTAAAGGCCATATACAACAAACCCACAGCAAACATCATTCTCAACGGTGAAAAATTGAAAGCATTTCCTCTAAGATCAGGAACAAGACAAGGATGTCCACTCTTGCCACTATTATTCAACATAGTTTTGGAAGTCCTAGCCATGGCAATCAGAGAAGGAAAAGAAATAAAAGGAATGCAAATTGGAAAAGAAGAAGCAAAACTGTCACTGTGTGAAGATGACATGATACTATACATAGAAAATCCTAAGGATGCCACCAGAAAAGTATTAGAGCTAATCAATCAATTTGGTAAATTTGCAGGATACAAAATTAATGCACAGAAATCTCTTGCATTCGTATACATTAACAACGAAAGTTCAGAAAGAGAAATTAAGGAAACAATCCCATTCACCTCTGCAACAAAAAGAATAAAATACCTAGGAGTAAACCTATCTAAGGTGGTAAAAGCCTGTACTCAGAAAACTACAAGACCCTGATGAAAGAAATCAAAGATGACACAAACAGATGGAGAGATATACCATGTTCTTAGATTGGAAGAATCAATATTGTGAAAATGGCTATACTACCCAAAGCAATCTACAGATTCAATGCAATACCAGTCAAATTACCAATGGCACTTTTTACAGAACTAGAGCAAAAAATCTTAAAATTTGTATGGAGTACAAAAGACCCGAAATAGTCAAAGCAATCTTGAGGGGAAAAAATGGAGCTGGAGGAATCCGACTCCCAGATTTCAGACTATACTACAAAGCTACAGTAATTAAGACAATATGGTACTCGCACAGCAACAGAAATATAGATCAATGGAACAGGATAGAAAGCCCAGAGATAAACCCATGCACCTATGGTCAACTAATCTATGACAAAGGAGACAAGGATATACAATGGAGAAAAGACAGTCTCTTCAAAAAGTGGTGCTGGGAAAACTGGACAGCTACTTGTAAAAGAATGAAATTAGGACACTCCCTAACACCATACACAAAAAGAAACTCCAAATGGATTAAAGACCTAAATTTAAGACCAGATAGTTTCAAACTCTTAGAGGAAAATATAGGAAGAACACTCTTGGACATAAACCACAGCAAGACCTTTTTTGACCCACCTCCTAGAGTAATGGAAATAAAAACAAAAATAACCAAATGGGACCTAATGAAACTTCAAAGCTTTTGCACAGCAAAGGAAACCATAAAGAAGATGAAAAGACAACCCTCAGAATGGGAGAAAATATTTGCCAACAAATCAACAGACAAAGGATTAATCTCCAAAATATATAAACAGCTCATGCAGCTCAATATTAAAAAAACAAGCAACCCTATCAAAAAATGGTCAGAGAAACTAAATAGACATTTCTCCAAAGAAGATATATAGATTGCCAACACACACATGAAAACATGCTCAACATCTCTAATTATTAGAGAAATACAAATCAAAACTACAATGGGGTATCACCTCACACCAGTCAGAATGGCCATCATCAAAAAATCTACAAACAATAAGTGCCAGAGAGGGTGTGGAGAAAAGGGAACCCTCTTGCACTGTTGGTGGGAATGTAAATTGATACAGCCACAATGGGGAACAGTATGGAGGTCCCTCCAGAAACTAAACATAGAATTACCATATGACCCAGCAATCCCACTCCTGGGCATATACCCAAAGAAAACCATAATTCAAAAAGACACATGCACCCCACTGTTCATTGCAGCACTATTTACAATAGCCAGGTCATGGAAGCAACCTAAATACCCACTGACAGATGAAGGGATAAAGAAGATGTGGTACACACATATAACAGAATGTTAATTAGCCATAAAAAAGAACAAAACTGGGTCATTTGTAGAGATGTTGACAGACCTAGAGACTGTCATACAGAGTGATGTAAGTCAGAAAGAGAAAAACAAATACCGTATGTTAATGAATATATGTGGAATCTAGAAACATGGTACAGATGAACCGGTTTGCAAGGCAGAAATTGAGACACAGATGTAGAGAACAAACATATGGACACCAAGGGGGAAAGCGGGGTGGGGTGGGGTGGGATGAATTGGGAGATTGAGATTGACATATATACACTAATACGTTTAAAATAGATAACTAATAAGAACCTGATGTGTTAAAAAAAATCAGATCAGTATTTGCCTTAAAAATAATGGAAATGTTCAAAATTTTGTTTGTGGTGGTGCTTACACAAGTATATACAAATGCCAAAATTCATCAACCTGAAAACTTAAGATAGCTGCATTTTATTTCATGAAATTTATACCTTAATAAAGTTGATTTTTATGAAAGGAAAAAAAAAAACTTGTGAGATAGAGAGATCAGGATAAAATCAGGGAAGAAAATAATTTCACAGTGCATACAACTTGTATAATGCCAAGCCCCGTCTGTAATTATTTATAATGCCAAGTTCCTTTATCAAATGTGATTTTCCCTTAAATGTTCTGAGAAAACGTTTTAAAAAGTCACTAAAGGAAAGAATTTTCAACTAGGTTCTCTAACACTACTACTACTAATAAATCTAGTAAAATAATTGGATGCAATTTCTTCAGGCATACACTTTTGTTTGTGTGTTTGTGTCACAAATGCGTGAAATTTAGATGTCTGCCAAGAAGAGCAATGCAGCAACTACTTCCTCATCTCAGCTGGAGCCATAACTCTAAGGTACTTGAGAGGTACAGAGATGAAAGAAGCAATCCTTAGGAAGAGCCTTATGATAAACTATCTTTAGTCTCAAAACTCCTTTTGTAGCTACCTTTGCAAACTTATATGGGTTCATCTGATGCATTTTTGTTGTGCTTCTACTCTGGGCTAAATACTATGCTTGATTCTTTGGATAAAGTGAAAACAGAATAAAGATCATCCTTTCCAAAAGCCCATAAACCAGTTCAGGACATGGTTTTCAAACTGTTTGTGAGCACCAGACTGAAAAGTGTAATAACATGGCTTCCATCCAGGGTCTAGGCCAATTACAGAGCCAGTAGCTGGGAAGATGTATAAAAACTGTCATTTTACTTAATTGCTATTATAAACTTTATGTTATTTTTTAATTGATTTTTAATTGAAACATCAACTTCCTTTGAATTCGGATCAGAAGCACAGTGAAATTATTTTTCCTAAACACCTTGGTACTCAGTCCGTCTACAAAGAAAACAGAAAGAATAAAGCTGATGTCTTTTCTCTCTAGAGACATCTGCCTGCACATTTGAGGTTCTTTACTCCTTTTTTTACTTCTAGCTTTCACTTTCCATTATAGATTATCTTCAGGGCATGTTAAATAAAGGAATGAAGGTTCATTACATTATCCTCCAAATCTACACTGTTCTTATTTACTCAAATGAGAGCAATGTTGAGAGAAGAGGTCTTTGGCTCATTTTACAGGGTTGCTTATATACCGCACCATGGGGTTTTGTTCTCTCAAAAATATTCTGAGATATTCACTTAAAATTGTGGCATTCCCTTAAAATTCCTTTCCAGAAAATCCTCTAGTATTGTGAGTTTGGGGTTTCCAAGTTCACCTAATTTTGAGGATAACTGTCACAATTTAAAGGTACTTTTAAAAATGAAGATTTTTACTCTTGCTGAGAACAGTTTTAGATAGAAGCTTACTTGCATGCAAATTAAACTTTCTGATTCTAGTCTTCGGAATGTTATGGCGACCAGAAATATTCAATGTCATTCCTTTGAAACTCTAGCTTTTTTTTTTTCTTTTTGCTGTATGCGGGCCTCTCACTGTTGTGGCCTCTCCCGTTGCGGAGCACAGGCTCCGGACGCGCAGGCTCAGCGGCCATGGCTCACGGGCCCAGCTGCTCCGCGGCATGTGGGATCTTCCCGGACAGGGGCACGAACCCATGTCCCCTGCATCGGCAGGCAGACTCTCAACCATTGCGCCACCAGGGAAGCCCGAAACTGTAGCTTTTTAAAAAGAAACTTAAGCAGCCTCTTTTTTTTTTTCAATTCATTAATTAATTAATTTATTTTTGGCTGTGTTCGGTCTTTGTTGCTGTGCACAGGCTGTCTCTAGTTGTTGCAAGTGGGGGCTACTCTTCATTGCGGTGCACAGGTTTCTCATTGCAGTGGCTTCTCTTGTTGCGGAGCACAGGCTCTAGGCGTGCACGCTTCAGTAGGTGTGACACGCAGGGTCAGTAGTTGTGGTGCACGGGCTTAGTTGCTGCACGGCATGTGGGATCCTCCCGGACCAGGGCTCGAACCCGTGTCCCTTGCATTGGCAGGCGTATTCTTAACCACTGCGCCACCAGGGAAGTTCCTAAGCAGCCTCTTATATAACATTTTTTCTTTATGTCACTTTGTTATGTATAATATAGATATCTATAGTAGTGAATTTTCAAATTTTCCACTTAATTGTAAAAATAACTCCTTTTTATTTTACTTATACCTTCCATCCATATGACAGCTGACACAGCAGGTAAGTTATGGTTTCAAGTTATTTTTGCCTATATACTAATGCTCATTCTAGTGCATCTCAGAAATGTCCTGTTTTCCTTATTTCTTTTAAGCCTTTAAATACATAAAATCTCTGCAAAGAACACTCTCTTAATGAATACATCTGTCTGCCATTAAGAGCATGAAATGCGTCCCCACAGCTAACACTGATACTTCAAACAGCCAAGGGGTATGAAGAACCGTAAGCTGTCAGGGGAGAAAAGGGGATGATGTAGACAAAACTACTAGGTGCCCCTCATAGAGCTCAAGAAGGTCAAGTGTTGAGCTGTGGAGCTCGCTTCGTGCTGATTCCTTTTTATGAACTACAGTAGTACTTCACTTTGTATACAGGGTCCCCATTTTTATGCAAATAAATTTGTACCATCTGCTTTGTTTACTCCTAGACACAAAAGAAGAGGTTTTACTCTCTCACTCAACATACCGAAAGATGCTCAAACAGCTAGGCTGGTCAATAACCTCAAGTGTGGATTTAAATAATTTATGTCACACACACAGCTCAATCTGAATCATGATATCATTGGATATACAAGAGATAAATGCTTTTTGCTTTTCTCAGGTCTCATTAGACTGTGATTCCTTGGTCGATGGCCGGAATGGCTGAAAGAAATATATAATCAATACACTGGGAGCCTCCACACGGCATGAGTAATGAAAGAAGACACTTGCAGCTTGGCAGTCCCCAGAAGCATCATGCTGTGCCCAAAGAACAGGAAGAGGGAATGGTGACTGTGATGATGTTGGATAGCCAGGAATATCCTGGCATTATAAACATACAAGGATGCTGCCCCTGGAAAGAATATTAAAAGGGTCTCCATTAGGCAGCAGAGTGAGGAGAGACGAGGAATCACTGCCAAGGTAAGTACTGCCAGGGGCAGTGATTTCAAAAGAACCAGAAGGTAAGGGTAAGCTATTGAATGAGAATGAAAACACATAATGTCAAGGAAGAGGATGTAAGCAGAGAAAATGGCATGATTAGCAAAAATAGCACGGAAACAAGTGGAAAAGACAATGACATTGTTCTCAAGACTGCCTATTTAAATTACCTAGAACAGTTGTAATGAGAGTAGTAAGCTCTCCATGAAATTCTTGTAATTACTGGCTGACCAGAACCTATCAATACATGGAGGCAGCTGAAATGAAGAATGATTTGCCATGTAAATTAAATTTTTGATCACTCATTTATTCAATATATATTATTTGAAAGCCTATAAATATGCCATTGAGATTTCAAAGTTTTATATCAGCTAGGATTATCATGATTAATGCAACTTTGCTCTCTAGAGTCCTACCTCCTCATCTTCAATGTTGAGCATCTAACTGTCTTCCTCCCTACAGCTGCACTGAGAGTTCAACCATTAAACCACAGGTTGAGCTGAAGTTAAAAGGTTCCACCGTAATCATGTGGAATCTCCCATCTCATTGCAAGAAAATAATTCAGTCATTAAATCACAATATTAGGTCATCCCCCAATTTTATTAATTCCTAAGTATTAATTACTGCATATGGTTTTCAATGATACAAATAGGTCTGAAATAGGAAATATGCTTAATGAACAAATAGATTACAAATAAATAAATTGTATAGATTTTTCAGAGGGCTGAAACAATTACAATATAGTTTTATAAAAATACAGTGAAATGAGAATGCAGTTTCACATGCATAATTCCAACAAACCTAAGCTTTTTTACGCCAAATGCTGCTATTTGTAAAAAAAAATTAGTGGTAGATATGACAGGGCTATTATATGGTAAATTTAGATTTATGAAGCTTTTCCTAATATGTAGACACAAAACAAAAAAGTGCCTAGTTACTCGGCTCGTTAAAATTCTCATGAACTATATTAACCAATGTGCAAAGGAAAGAGATCAACTACATTTGCCTCAAGTGAGGGTAAAATTAAATTAAAATAAAGAGTATCTAGTAATCATTTTCAAAGAGACTAAATGATTAAACAGTGGAATTTCAGTTAGGAAACAAAAATATTCTTGGGCATTTCCACAGGAAAAAAAAAAGATATAGGGAATTCTCTATCCAGGTGATGGGAATTTTACTCTTTATGATAGAGAGCACAGTTGGCTAAGGATGAAGATGGTTGGGAAAACAAACCACAGTTGACCAGCATAACCAGTGGCTCCTAACAATGTACCAAACCACAGTGCACTAGGTAAAGAAGGGACTCGAAGAAACCCTTGAGACGTTTTCTAATGCTGAGTTTCTATGATTCAATGAAATAAATCTTCATAAAATAATAAAGTAATATCATTTTTCCCAAGATGTGTTATGGTATCCTGATTAACATAAGGTGTGTACCCTGAATGTGTAACATCTCATTTACTCTATAACTGACTTAAATTGAGAAAAAAGGTATAATGTCAGAAATTATTAAAAAGATGTTTTCTGACTCGACTTTTTCAGATATATTCTGCCATTTTCTATCCTTACTCAAATTTGCTAATAATATATTTTACAAGGATATGCAGATACACATTATATCAATTTTTAAAAATTTAAATTTCAAAACTGAAGATTCTGTCATTTTTGAGTAGAGTTATTTGTTTAGCAATCTGACGACAAAAGATGATGCTCTGTCAGAGAGATGAATGAATCAGGATACTAGGAGCTTCGCTATAGGACGCTAAATTTATAGCAGATTCTACAGGCCCTAGAATTCAGTAGGGTTCTCTAAGTATAATCCTCCAAAGAGAATAAGAGATTTCAATAAATCTCTATAAGGCTAAAGAGTTATTCTGAGTCTCCACTTCTTTTTAGAAGAATTTTTTTAAAAACCTATGCAAGTATAGACTTTCTAGGGGTATTCCGTCTACTGAACTCTCTGGGGGATATTTACTTCTTATAGAAAAAAGAAACCCATTTTTCAAGTGCAGCCCATCTCTGATTTATTTTCCTTCTTTATACAACATTACCACCACTCTGGATACCTGTCATCACATTTCCCAGTTTGTGTAAGTTATTGAAGAATAATGTAGTATTTCTTTCTTTCTTTTTTTTTTTTTTTGCGGTACGTGGGCCTCTCACTGTTGTGGCCTCTCCTGTTGCGGAGCCCAGGCTCCTGATGCGCAGGCTCAGCAACCATGGCTCACGGACGCAGCTGCTCCGTGGCATGTGGGATCCTCCCGGACCGGGGCACGAACCCGTGTCTCCTGCATCGGCAGGCGGACTCTCAACCACTGCGCCACCAGGGAAGCCCAATAATGTAGTATTTGACCTGGCAGAAACACAATTGTCTCATTATGCAAACAATATAATAAAAAGTAAAATTGAACTGTCTAATGTCCAAAGTAACAGGAAAATTCAGAATTTGTCCCCAGAAGAAGGCTTTTCTTTTTATACCATAATCTTCCATGTTTTATTTGTTTTTTTCTCTAACAGCTTTAATAATAGTATGAGGAAAACTGCATTTTCTCCTGCCAGATAAATTCTGCCATATCAATACCAAATGAATATGTATATATATTATATATAATAAGATTCATAGGATATATACTGTAGTATCCCTCTTATTTGAGTTTTCTTCTTTATCGAATGTTCTAAAACTATGATTACACGTACATGTGTTGCTTCTAAAATCTTCCTCCTATTTCTTTGTTTATGACGTACTCAGTTCTATAAATCATTCCATGGACTTTTTCAAAAACAAAATGTTTCTGTATTTAATTTATAGTACATGTTTCTTTTCCTCCAGTATATGTGTCCTTTGATATGTGAAAATATACTTGCTTATAAACCACTCGATTTTGGCCAAGAAGAGTTATTCATTTAAAAGATTTCTATTTACATGTCTCATTAGAAAAGAAGTAGAAGTTTTAAACACAGAATACTGAAAAATATTTCCAAAAAGAATACATTCATATACTAGAACTGCTTTTGCACCCGTTCAAAAGAATTGATTGTTATTTTAATAAGCAAACATGAAACCCTGTGATTCAGAAATGTGGCTGGAATGTTTAATTCACTTTCCAAATGTCTGTTTTGATGAATTACGGATGTGCATATTCACACATATACTACAGAAGAAAAATCTCTTACTAGCATCTTTCAACAAAAGACATACGCACACACTCAGGGCTTCCCTGGTGGCGCAGTGGTTGAGAGTCCGCCTGCCAATGCAGGGGACACGGGTTCGTGCCCCGGTCTGGGAAGATCTCACATGCCGCGGAGTGGCTGGGCCTGTGAGCCATGGCCGCTGAGCCTGCGCGTCCAGAGCCTGTGCTCCGCAACGGGAGAGGCCACAACAGTGAGAGGCCCGCGTACCCAAAACAAAACAAAACAAAAAGACATACGCACACATTCACCACCAGTAGGCAAGCTCAGAAAACTATCAGAATCACATAACAGCCTTAGGAGTCTATTCTTCCAGAGCAGAAAGAACACAATGTAAAGGTCACAGTTTTTACATAGGGAGGAACAGAATATTTGGTCTTGAAACATTTACAAGTTTGACCGTCCACTGAAATGTTTTCCACATAGCCATATCATTGAAAGCTCAAAATATATTTTTACCCATTTTCTAATTGTGAATTAATCCTTAATTCCTAGTACACTATCAAATAAACAGTGATACTTTTTAAGTTCTGCAGCCCCATTCAATGTAGTGAGGAAATGTTCCTTCCTGAATTTTTCAGCATTTCTTATTTGCACAAACTGTTTATGAAATATTGTGGAAATGGGTTAAATTAACAGGCAATATCAGCATCAACTTTTTGTCCTTCAGCTTCTATATGATGCCAGCATTCCTATAATACCTTGGGCTTATTTCTATATCTTGTTAATACTTCTGAGTCCACAGCAAGCTAACTTCTAGTGCTGGACCAAGAATATAACCAGTGACAAAAACAGAATGAGAGATTTTTACTGAAACACTCACTGTCATTGTTCTTGGGAACATTATTTTAGGTTCTAGATTTTTCATTGGAATGACCAATAGAAGAATTTTGTTTCTTCTGTTATTTTTCAAAGGAGAAAAAAGCAAAAAGGAGCTTGATCCTACTGAGAAGTTGACTGATTTTCTTGCTTGGTTTTTGCCTGTATGACATGTTGACAATTGCCTTTTACTGACAGCTGAGAAAAAGTTAAAATTATAACATCTGACACATAAACCATATACTCAAATATTAGCATTTGGACAGACTTTCAAGTAAGGTCTCAGATAACTGTATTTACCTTTCAAAAACAACTTACTGGCTCTACCCTTTTGCTACCTTCTCTAGCTCAACAGAACTCCTGTTCCCTTCTACAGTTATGTGTCATGTGCAACATAGGAACTAAAAAATGTTTGAATTTTTTTTAGTTTTATTTAGCTCAGTTTTTCTTTAAGGCATTTGTGTCTATGCCTTTAAAAAAAAAGAGTAAGGGAGAATTGGTGCTTCTTTCCACTTCTTTTTCTTTTTTTTTACCATCCCTGGGCATGGAATCTGGATGTTTTCTCTCAAATTCGTCAGTAAATATAAATGAACCATGATGCACTGTCAATAAACAAACAAGCAAACAAAACACACGTAGTTAAAGTGCATATTTAACTTACCTTCTCCAGTCTCATCTCCCAGTTCTAGTTTTCATGCATTCTATGTTATAACCAAATTGAATTTCCTAGTATTTTTTTTACTAATTCAATCCTTTTCTTCCCTGCACTCTTTCTTTTCCTGTCTATATGGCAAGACCCAGCCTGGGGACCCTCCTTTACATTGTTTCCCTGGTCATGCATAGACATGACTCATTTCCATGACCTCTTACCCTCATTAGCTTTAATCAGCATGTCTTTTATGCTATGTGCTACTGCACCTTGTACTAGAAAGTTTTTCATATATATATATGTCCTGCTCACTTAGAGATTCTAAGTTCCTAAGGGCCTGGTCAACATCTTTATTCTTCTATGAATGCCCTGAACCCTAGTTCCTTGTAAGAGTAGGAACTCCATAAATAACATTGGATGACTCTCTATGCTCACTCTATTCTGAAAAAATTATTCTGAAAAAAATTAAATTGAAACAAGAAAATATAATAAAACTTATCAACATAAACATGGATAAATATAAAAATCTATATAATTCTCTTTGGAATCAACATTATTTTTAAAATGTGAAATGTCATTGAGTATCCTCAGATATGCATAATCTCAGGACTATGCATGTAAGTGGTTTTATAAAATTTTATGCAAATTACTTTACAAATTTTTTAAAAGTCAGATTTTCTGCAATGGAGTAAACTCCAAAGCATAGAGTGTAAGTAACTGCTTTGTCATCAAGATGCCTGAGTTCAAACTCTGGCTCGGTGGCATAGTATGTCTATGACCTTTGGTAAGTTTTTTAAAGTCTGTGAGCTGTGGGGACTTCTGTAAAATGGGCATCATAGTATTACCCTACAACATAGGGTTTCTGAGAGAATTAATGATGAAAAAATAGTGTTTAGAAAATATCCAATAAATTTTAACTTTTAGAATAATTATTGGATTTTAATTAAAAGAAATCATGTAATAAAACTACCATTCTTTTTTTTTTTTTTTTTTGCGGTATGTGGGCCTCTCACTATTGTGGTCTCTCCCATTGCAGAGCACAGGCTCGGACGCGCAGGCTCAGCGGCCATGGCTCACGGGCCTAGCCGCTCCGCGGCACGTAGGATCCTCTCAGACCGGGGCATGAACCCGTGTCCCCTGCATCAGCAGGCGGACTCTCAATCACTGCGCCACCAGGGAAGCCCCTAAAACTACCATTCTTGAGTAAATATATGTAGAGTTTGTTCCACTAGTATAAAAGTATTGTAACTTTCTTAAAAGTGCATGTCTCATCCATACACGGCCACCTGGAGTTGTCTCAAGAGAAAGGTTATAATTTACAAAGCTAAATAAAGTGAACTCTGCATTTCTTAAAAGTTTGACACTTTGAGACTTGGGAAATGAAAGTGGTCATCCTGAAAGTGCCCTGAGCCAGGGAATTTCATCTTTTTATTAAAGATGAAGCACTAGATTTTAAATAACTTATTTAGAGTCAAATATCTATGATGAGAGAAAGATTACCACATTATTAATGAAATCATGAATTTAATGCAGTCTATAACTTCATTGTATATTGAACACAGTTATTTCATTCAAATGATTCATGATGATTATTAAAATGCCATATTTTCAAATATCTAAATATCAAATGCCTAAACAAGACAAAAAAAGAAAATTTAAATGTAAACTAGAATCTAAAAGCCATGGAAGCTTATTGTAGAAAGAGATTTAAGAATAATCCAACCTAACACTCCTCAGTGCATAATTCCCTTGGCCACATTGCTGACAAAGAGACATGTAATTCTGTTTTCCAATCTCTAGTTGAAAAACTCAATATGTGGAAATCCACTAATTCTTGTATAAATATTAATAATATTCATCTAGAATTAAGCTAGCATTAGCTGTAAAAAGAGATGCAAAAAACTTTCAGGGGCTTCCCTGGTGGCGCAGTGGTTGAGAGTCCGCCTGCCGATGCAGGGGACGTGGGTTCGTGCCCCGGTCCAGGAGGATCCCGCGCACCGCGGAGCGGCTGGGCCCGTGAGCCATGGCCGCTGAGCCTGCGCGTCCGGAGCCTGTGCTCCGCAACAGGAGAGGCCACAACAGTGAGGGGCCCACGTACCACAAAAAAAAAAATAAAAGATCACCCTTATATTTTCAAGATGATAAAAGAAAACTTTTTCAGAAATACTTTTTTAAAATAGTAGTTTTACGTTCACAGTAACATTGCGGAGGAGGTACACAGATTCCTCATATATCCTTACCCCATATATGCATAGCTTCATCCATTATCCACATTCCCCACCAGAATGGTACTTTTGTTACAACTGATAAGCCTACATTGACACATCATAATCACCCACAGTCCATAATTTACATTAGGTGTTACTCTCGGTGTTGTACACTCTATGGGTTTGGACAAATGTATAATGACATATACCCACCATTATAATATTATACAGATTATTTTCACCGCCCTAAAAATACTCTATAACTCCTTCCCATCCCTCCCCAATCCCAGGCAAGCACTGATGTTTTCACTGTCACCATAGTTTTTCATGTCTTTTCCAGGATGTCATAAAGATATCATACAGTATGTAGCCTTTTCTGATTGGCATTTTAAGTAATATATATAATGAAAATGAAAGACTGGTGAGTACATCTCAGTTCACTAGAGTCAAAATGAAATGTGGCCCCTGAGTCTCTATACTCATCTCCCAGAAAGTTAAGAACATTGTGTTGGAGAGATGTGTAGGATGTTTAGAAGAGAATTACTTCCTCATTCTGATTCAAGTATACTAAATAGGATCATATTCTCGTGAATCAGCTGTATTCACATTACTTGAATGAAAATTATACACTCAAAAGAGCTTGGTATACGTTTCCATGCAGAAGATCATGTAAAAAATATCAAGTAAAAGCATTAGCAAACATACGTTTTCTACCAATACATACTATAAATTCTGTTTTCTACACCTCTGCCCAATACAGTTGCTTCTCTAACCATAATCTTACTATAACCCACATCCCTTCACACTCCATTTCACTTAACAAGCTCCAGCTGTACTGACCATCCTCCAGTGAGCTGCAGTACTCTAGTCACTATAATCAGCAAAATGAAGAGAGAGCCAGTGTTCCCTAACTACTTTCAATCAAGGAAGAAAATTGGATTGAGAAGAGATGGGCAAGAACTCACAGAGACAGAAGTAGTATGATCAAGTGGGACCCATTCTTACCCATACGTAAAGTTCCCTCCAGCAAGCACACAGTATTAAATTTACTTTAGCTGTTGAATTTACAGATGACTTCACCTGATTTTGGTAGCTATTTATTCATTTTCATGGAAATATTTCCTTTGCTATGTTCTAAACCAAATCACCATGAACGAAATTACCTGCTACTCCTGTGGTCTGAAGAAATCCCCATCATCCTGCAGTTCTGAAGTGACTTCAAAAAGGGAGAAAAGGGGACAGATCTAAACTTCCTCTCTCCTTTGGGTCCCAGAATATTTGTAAAAGTGCACTTAGAGGGGACAAGCGGAAAACATAAAGCCACTGAAAACTTTAAATGCACAGTTGATATATAAGCCTAAATTAGTCAGCAAGGAACTATGGTCTTTCTGGCCAGAGTTAAACCCTCTATAAATGGAAATTACACTTGATTTAATCTTTCAGGGTCTTCATTTTTCTCATATTTTGCTTCTAGAATATCTCCTCCACTGCTTACAATGCGCTTACCCCTGTTCTTAACAACCATTTTAGTTAATAGTCTCAGGCAACTCAGCAATTCATCCATTGAGGGTACACACCCTTCCTCCCACAGGCCAGGAGTAGAAAAACTGGAAAGGTCTGCTTTGAAATGGAAATGAGGAAGTGAGAAGATGAAGAAAAGGAAATAACTGAAGGCAGTGCTTTGCAATTTTTTTCCCTTCAAGTATGGCCAGTAGCAGAAAGAAGTGGAGATGCACCCTCCTGTGAGTCTGGGAGCAGCCTAAAGTAATCCATCTCAAACACAAATTTTCTTTGAACTCTCAAGATTAATCATTAAAAGTAAGAGAATTTGCATTCTGTTATAGAGCATAGATACTTATTTTAGTTTAAAAGTAATGCTTTAAGTATATTAATTACAAATATATTACCACCAGTACCCCGCAACAAAACACTAGATCGAAATACAGCATAAGGAAGGTGCACCAGGTTTACTGTGATTTCTCTCACCTTCTAGCACCCATTAGAACACGTTAACTATAATACTTGTCAAAGACCTTACACCTCAGACCTAACCTACCTAAATAAAAGAGACAAACATATTCGTTACTGAAACACCCTAAAGTGCAAGCATATTTTTAAAAATATAAATAATACAAGTTGCCATAAATTTTCAGAGTAGGATATCTAGAGCATATTCATATGATTAAAAGATACATTTCATTTTTCTCATATTCTCATGTATGGTTTAAAGAATAGATTCATAAGGCTTACATAAGGCTTCCATTCACTACCTTACATAAGGCTTTCTAGTTATTCTAAACCTGTTCATTAACTTTTTCATGTTTTTTCTTACTGATTCATGAGACAAGTATTTTATCCTAATTATCCATATTCATTTGGGTCTATTTCTGGAATTTCTGTTCTGCTTTCTTTCTATTCATTGTAATAATATTACATTGGTTTTAATTATGGGGGGGTTATTGCATATTAACTTTTCTGCTCCCCTGTAATTTCTCTTCTTTTTCTGTCAATCTCATGAAAATTCTTCCCTGTTGGTTTTTTAAAATGAATTTACAATCATACTGACTAGCTTACAAAAATATCTGTTGATATTTTATTGAGACTGATTCAAATGTAATATAAATTAGGGAAAGCCAGCATCTTCATAATATTTTGTTTTTCTATTCATGAATGTGCTATGTCTTTCCAATTGATGAATTCTTTTTCTGAGAACTTCAAGAATGGTTTATGCAGATTTTTCACGTATGTTTTGAATATTTTTGTTAAACTATCCACATGTGTTTTATTTTTCTTTCTATAATAATTGGATGTTTCTTTTCCACCTAAACTATTTTTATTTGTATATGTGTAATGGCTACTCATTTTATATGTTAATTTTATTACCTTCTACTTTATTAAATATTCTTTCTTTCTTTCTCTATTCTTTTTGATTCACTTTATAGCACTTCCCAGATACTGTGAAAAAAGTATCAATTTTTTACAAATTGAAGGTTTGTGGAACCCTGCATGGATTTTACTCCTACAAATAGTAAACCCCCTAAAATAGAGGTTTTAATGATATATAAGCATGTTTCATTTGGGAAAAATGTACATCATAGATAAGAAGAGAAATAGATTTAAAAAATAGGTTAAAATATAAGGTTTGAATTTTGTATTAACAAATGTACACCAAACAAAGCAGCCTGAAAGACCAAATGGATTGTTCCAAATCTCAAGTCACTCAAAATTTTATCTACTCTACCTCAAAATAATGAAGGCCATATATGACAAGCCCACAGGTAACATCATACTCAATGGTGAAAGGTTGAAATTTTTCCCTCTAAGATCAGGAACAAGTTTCTCACCAGTCCTATTTAACAAAGTACTGGAAGTCCTTGACAGATCAATCAGGCCAAAAAAAAAAAAAAAAAGCCAGCAGAATTGGAAAGGAAGAAAAGCTAAAATTGTCTCTATTTGCAGATGACATGATTTTATATACTACAGAGTACCCTAAAGACTCCATCCAAAAACTGCTGGCCCTAATCTACAAATTCAGTAAAGTTGCAAGATACAAAATTAACATACAAAGTCAGTAGTGTTTCTATACACTAACAATGAATTATATGAAAAAATAAATAAAACAGTCTCACTTACAATAACATCAAAAACAATAAAATACTTAGGAATAAGCTTAACCAAGGACGTGAAAGATCTCTACACTGAAAACTATAAGACCTTGATAAAAATAACTGGAAAAGACACAAATAAATGGAAAGGTATCCCATGTTAATGAACTGGAAGAATGAATACTGTCAAAATGCCCACGTTTCCCAAAGCCATCTATAGATGCAACACAATCCCTATCAAAGTTCCAATGAAATTTTTTATAGAAGTATAAAAAATAATACTAAAATGTTTATGGGACCACAAACGATCCTAAATATTGAAAGTAATCCTAAGAAAGAACAAAGCAGAGAACATCTCCCTTCCTGATTTGGTATTGAAAATATGTAGAAATTCTTTTCTGATTTCTTTATTCTCTTCAAGGGAAGGGAAATGGTAGTGCATGTTGGAAGCTGAGTAGTCAAGATGTGTGAAATAAATGTCTGGGAGAGGGCTGAGTGAATTCACCAGCTTCAATGAGTAGAATAGATGGGATCCACTCAGGGCTCATATGGTTATAAATTTAAATTGAGACCAATTATTAGCTTGTTTATTTTTCTGTATCCATGGACAAAGAGTGAAGAGATAGCAGTATTGAACTCAGATTGGAGGTGTGTTAAGTTGAATTCTCAGACAGAGATAGAGGTAATAGAGTTAAGATAATAACAATTAAGTCATTAAATGTAAAGAAGGAAAAGAGTAGAATAAGAATATAAGGTATATGATAGGCTGTGGAAAGACCACTAGATAGGATGTGCCAGTGAGGCAAATTTTACTTGGAGTTTGGATATTATAATGAGTAAAATGGAAAAATGGTAGGCATCCATTGGAATGTGTTGATGCTTTAAGATTTTGGAAGGTGTGAAATTACTGTAAAGAAAAAGATAAGGCCATGGTAGTGTTGGGAGAGGGGACTGAGGGTCATAGGAGATGGAAAGCCTGAAGATGTAAGAAGCTCGAGAATTGGAGAGGGGGAGAGAGAGAGAGAGAGAGAGAGAGAGAGAGGATATTATTGAGAAATGAAGGAGAATGTCAAAGATATACAGGAACAAGGTGTGGTACAGGTGATATAATCTAATGTAATTAGCTTCAAATGAAGATGACAGGAAGGAGAGAGTAACAGTGGTATGGAAATATTAATAAGGACTAGATAGCACAATACTTGGAGTGAGATATAAAGTTGTTCTGCTATGTGATGTAGTGTCCCCATAGGACATCCAGTTTTCTGTTAGAGTGAGAAAGGGGACATTCAGACAAAACATTAGGATAGAGGCAGCTTTGCTGAAGCCCTATTATGTGTTCCAGGGGTCATAGGGAAATAGTTTGGGTCATCAGGAGACATAATGAGAGAGAGTTTACAGAGATGAATGAAGCATAAACTATGAGTATTGAATATTCTGTGATTACTGAGGTTAGCACAGATATAAGTCAGGATGAATTCATCCTGAAAGTCTCTTAGAAGAGGTCAATTATCCATTTTAATTATAAGCTCCTTCCTGGAACTGGTGTCTTAGACAGATTGTGATGGTAATTTGCATAGTATGAGTAGAAAGAAAGGGGAATCCTGCCAAAATTTTCAGCGTTCTATGGGTTCCCTTTTTAAACCTGCCAAGAGCAATGTCAATGCCAAGAAATTAAAATATTTCTCAAAGGCGGGAAGTTATAATATAGTTGCTAAATTTATGTTTTTGTGTATATTTTGAAATATTTGGCTAAAGAGTTTCAAACAGTCTTCTGTTAAACAACAGTTTCCTTTTAAGCATAATTTTATGTAAGTGTTTTTAAATAATACTATGAAATACTTAAAATGATAAATATTCAGGTGTTTGCCTGTCCTATAATTCAATCTAGTGTTTCCTGGCAAGGAAAATGTAAAACAGTTTCTTTCCTATTTTCATTTATTCTTTATCTTCCTCATCATTGGAATCAGGTAGAAATAAATAAAATCACATATTGTCTAAAACTAAAAACCTAAAGCACTCATGGCATTGTATATAATAAAACAAAAGACCTATACAGAACATATCATGTATACACTAGATCAGATGTTATCAAAATGTAGTCCATCGACCACCTTAATAAGAAACATCTAGGGTGTTTATTTAACATATAGATGTTCTTATTCCTCAAAGCACCTCCTAAATCATATTCTCAATGTATGGGATCCTAAAAGACTTATATATACACACACACACATATATGGATATAAGGATATATATTTATATAGATATATACACACACACATATATACACACACAGAAGCATGCGCATGCATACACACTAAAATATGACAACCATTCTAGTTTCAGAGAGAGTAGGATATGGAAGATGAAAAGACCACATATTTATGTTGCCAATCATCACACACTACTGTTTTGACTAGGATCATAGATAACAAGATTTTTTTAATTCTTACTATATGCTCTGTAAGTAGTGTTTTAAATTGTGTTCCCATCAAGAAGAAAATCCTAGACCCAGAGACAAAAATTTGAGTACAAATAGTTCATTTTAATGATGAAGGAAATGTTACTCAGGCAGAAAAAAGTGGTGATTTTGTACCGTGTCAACTATGTTTCCCACAATTACCTTCCCTGTATGGTTTCAGGTTAAAGTTGGCTGCAAGGTAAATGTGCACACGACTGGGAAGGCAGCCATGAAGCAGCAGCTATCATGCTGAGGAGGTCAGAGGAGAATGCCAGGGATTTGTGTTGCTCAACCAAGTTTCATTGATCTATTGGGTTGCCTTGGTAGTGAGCAGCAGCCAGGTTTGCACCTCCCCCTGATCCCATGATATTCCCTTTCTAGTCTTTCAGAGTCCTGAACAGGCACATATACATTTCTGTGGCAAACACCTCAAGCTTTTTCTATGAATCACCTGTGCCAATAAGGTCAGAGACAGTGTGAGACAAACATGGGTTCCTGTCTATATTCGTGGATTCCACTCTGTCTCTCTTTCCCTCTCATCACATCAAACTTCTTTTCCTGACTTCAAGGACTGCTGATGTAGCACAACTTCAGGCTCCCAAGTAATGCACAGGCAATGACCTTCCATATTTTGTTCTCCAAGCTCTCATAACTTTGTAAATTCTAATCTCTATAGTAAGTCCTTGATTTCATTTCACTCATAGGGAGCCTACCTTCTTAATAAAACCGTAATTAAAGAGACAGGGAAGGGAAGAAAATCAGTCAAGAGGGAATGATCAAACACATTGCTATTTTGGTTGACCAGAGCTCAATCCCACTGGAGACTCTGGGAGCCAATACAAAACATATCTTGGAGTTATTCCACTCTAGCAGAGAAGGAGCTGAAATATTTAGCCACCTACTTCTGTCAATCACAGGTTAACAGCAGCTCTCAAGGAGTAATTCTCCAGGTCTTCTAATCTGCTCACATCTATGAAAAAAGCAGGCTCAGGTGGCCAGATTAAAGCCCTCCAGCAAAGAGACACTACTGCTGGAAGATGGAGGTCGGATGACCTGAGCAGAATAGTGGCGGCCAAAAAGATATGTGGGTCACTGTAAGAATCATTTATGAGAACTTTATAAGAATTAGCTCTTTATCGTCACAGCAACTCTACAAGGTATTCAGTATTGTTTATACTTGTCTTCTGCATTAACAAAAAGAGGTTTGGATAGCTTAGGCAAATTTCCCAAAAGTCACAGAGGTGATAAAGGAAGGAGTTAGGATTTAAACGCAGGTACAAATGATTTCAAAGTCTGTATTATTAACCACTATGATAGCTATCAATCTAATTTCTAATAAGAAATTTTAGCCAGTTTGTCAAATGCATGATTAATATTTTAAAAAATTAATTGCATCTTTATGCTATCAGAAAACAACAGCAAGATGAAATTAAATAAATTACATTTTTAAAGTGATGAGAAATACAATATGCTTAAGAGAAAATTATCAAAAAGAATATAAGACCTCTGCACCGAAAACTACGGCAGGCGAAGAGAAATGAAAGATCTAAATAAAGGTAGGAATGTTGTTAACATGGCAATTCTTCACAAATTGATCTATAGATTCAATTTAATGCAAATCAAATCCCAGCAGGCTTCTATGTAGAAACTTACAAGGTGAGTCTAAAATTTATATGGGAATACAAGTGTTTTGGAAGAGCCAAAACAATGAAAAGAAGAACAAAATTTGCAACTTGCACCTGATTTTAATACTCTGATTAAAAACTTCCAACAAACAAAAATCCAGGACAGACGGATTCACAGGTGAATTCTATCAAACATTTAGAGAAGAGTTAACACCTATCCTTCTGAAACTCTTGCAAAAAATTGCAGAGGAAGTAATACTCCCAAGCTCATTCTGTGAGCTTCTCATTCTACCATCAATCTCACTTCTTAGGAACATATCCAAAAGAATGAAAATCCAGAGATAGCTGTATTCCCGTGTTCATTGCAGCATTATTCAACGTAGCTAAGATACGGAAACAAACTAAATGTCCATTGATGGATGAGTGGATAAAGAAAATGTGGTATATACATACAATGAAATATTATACAGCCTTAAAAAGAAGAAAATTCTGCTTATGTGACAACATAGATGAACCTGGAAGACATTATGCTAAGTGAAAGAAGCCAGCCACACAAGGAAAAATGCTATATGAACCCATTTATATAAAGTATATAAAGTAGTAAAACTCATAGAAGCAGAGAATAGAAAGATGGTTTCCAGGGTCTAGAGAAAGGGGGAAAATGGGGCTTTGCTGTTCAACTTGTATACAGTTTCTGTTATGCACGATGAATACATTTTAGAGATCTATTGTACAACACTGTCTCTCTAGTAAACAATACTGTACTGTACACTTAAAAATTTGTAAATAGGTAGATCTCATGTTAAATGTCCTTACTATAAAATCAATCAAGCAATCTCTTGAATAACAGTTTTTAAAAAAACAATTATACCTCATGCTGACAGTAAAAAGTAATAGCCAGGTCTAATTATTTACTGTATCACACACACACATACAAAAAGAGAGAGAGAAAGGAAACAAACAAAAATCTCTCCAGCACCTGCTTAAGTAATAGCCTGACAATAAAAAAAGAAAAGGGTATTACATGAATATAGAGTGTTGCACCAGAATAACACAATTAAATTTGCTGCACTTTTAATTGATACCTATGTCATTATAATTATTCATACTAGGGTTATCAAAGTTAATAAATACTTGTTAGTTGCCAATGGCAATTTTTCACATTCTGCCTGGCAGTAACCTGTAACTGTGCCAGAACCATTTTTGCAGCTTTAAAAGATCTGCTCTAAAGAGCTGCTGAGCATGTCATTTCACTAATAATTGATTTTCTTCCTTTCATTTTCGCAACCCTTCAAGTAGAAGAAACACAGGCTAATAAATTCACAGCACCACAGGGAAAGATCTTTTCATATGTTCAGTTGTGATGCTGATATCCTATTGGGCTCTATCTAAATAACTGTGTGTACATTGTCTTATGTCTCTATATGAACTAATACAAATTTTTTCCTCACTATAAGTAAAACAATTATTGAATTTTATATTCTGCTTAGATGGTACTGATTACCTTCTAAACTATTCAGCACATTTAAAGCAATAATTTCTGAATGTTCTCTTAGCTTCTTGAAAGAGTTTAAATTATAGAATTATGGATTTTAATTCATTGCTTCATCTTTTATTTTTGTGTTTGCCACTCTGCTGTGTCACATCACAACTACAGATAGTAGTAAAGAACGGAAATAGTTATGTGAGATTACAGATTTTTATCTACATGTATATGTAAAATTTACATGCAATTATTAAACATTTACTTTTTACAGGGTATGGAGTTGAATTTAAAGAGAGTTAAGGCATAGTTTCTTCTCCAAGATGGTCTTATAATCTACTACAGCATGTTAGTTCGTTCAGATTCTTCGATGAGGAGAAATCAAGGCAGAATTATATGTGCAAGAGATTTATTGGATAGGGGAATGCTTTGGGGGAGGGTAAAGAGGAGAATGCATGAAAAGGCAGAGAGAGCCTTCAGACCAGCATATAATTCTGACATTTTTGAAGAAGTGGGGGAAGGAAAGAAGATTGGGTAAGGAAGAGTCTTAGATTTCAGCACAGTTCTAAGAAAATCTGATTAGGCAAAAAGAGAGAGATGTGTCAGAGTTGCCTGTCAGACAAATCCCATATCTTGCAGGAATGGTCCAGAATTAGTATCTCTACCACAGTAAGCCATCGAAGAACAGCCCACAGGAAGAATATTCCTGGCACAAATGCCATCTTAAATTTACATGAAAGCTGCTGGAGCTATCAGCCAACAACACACCTTCCAGTGGACCTAAGCAGTGCATTTCATGACCACATGTCACCACTTGCACCACAAAGATCATCTTCACCATGCAGTCAGCAAACAGCTTCTATATAATTCCTATTGGGCTCTTTTTCTAAGGGGAAAACTGAGAAAAGGGAGGGCAAAGAATAATGGGACAAATGTAGTTTCCATCACTACAGCTGGTCTTGGGCTACAACTGGTACTCATTCTCTCCAGTCAATGGATTCTAGATCAGAAAATTGGCAAAGGATCATAACTTTGTACTGGGGCCACCGCCCTCTAATTCTTCTGCTTTATCATTCTTCTCCTTTTCTGGTTGTAGATTGTATTAGTCAGTGTTCTCCATAGAAACAGACTTACAGGAGTTGATAGATAGATAGATAGATTGATAGATAGATTTATTATAGAAATTGGCTCATGTGGTTCTGGAGGTGATACATCTCATGATCTATCATCTGCCAGTTGGAGAACCAGGAAGGTAGGTGGTATGATTTAGTCCAATTCCAAAGGTCTGGGTACAATGGGACTGATTATGTAAGTCCTTATCTGAGTCCAAAAGCCTGAGAACCAAAGGCACCAATAACTAAGGGGAGGAGAAGATGGATGTCTCAGCTCAAGCAGTGAGAGGGCAAATTTACCCTTCCTCTACATTTTTGATCTATTCAAGCCCTCAACAAGTTAGATTATGCCCACCCACACTGAAGAAGGTCATCTGCTTTACTCATCAACTCAAATGCTAATCTATTCCGGAAACACTCAGAAATGCAGTTTTACCAACTATCTGGGTACTCCTTAGCTCAGCAATTTGACATAAAATAAACAATCACACAGATGCGAAGTAGGACCTTTGTTGGCTGCTCATCTATTTTGCCTCTAAGGAGAACATGCTCTATCAATCATTTCCACAATTCCCTGCAGATCAAGTTCCCTTAGCTTCCTCTTTAACATTGCTAATAATTGAGGTCTTCAGACTTCTGGCTGTTAGGCACTGTTAGGTGACCTCAATTACATGGGGTCCCACAATTTTATTAGATATTAATGAGCCCAACTGTGTGGCACCTCTCCTGTTGTCAGCACTTGCCTACAATGGAGAGTTATCACTGAACTTTTTTGTGATGTTGATTCCCCTCTCAGCAGAGTATTCCCAGTGCTTTTGGTGAAGGGTGTGTTCCCTGGGCCCTTCCATGGTACATAATACTCTGATGGGTCTTCTGTTCTCAGACAACATACTCATTCCAGTGTGACCACTTCACCCTCTTTATTTAGTCTTTGAGGGTCCGCCAGGGCAATTTAGACATTACTTCACTCATTATTTTCCAGTTCTCCAGGCTTCTAAGAGTCACTTAGGGAGCAATTTTGCTTTAGTGCTCAGCACAACCTTGTTAGATAGGTATATCAATATCTGTATCCTGTTTATAGTTGTGGAAACCTAGGCTTTAAGAGATAAGCAACTGGCCTAACAGCATGCAGTTAATTTGTAGTCAGAAGTAAATGCAGACCTGTCTAGCTCCAAAATCCATGTTAAAGAATAAATAAATAAAGAGTAATCTGACTCCACTTTGTGTCTTTTTGCTAGAATGTTTAAATCCTGTATCTTGAGAAATGCACAAAAGTCAATGGATTCTGGTTTGTTCTGACCCACTTGGTCAGACACCCTTAAAATCCAATCCTAGAGTATTCTTTTGGCTATGTCACAACATGCAAATTAATTCCTTCAGCTTCTTTATTGTATAATGCATTCCTTCCCTTATTAAGCCCAGCATGTCCCTGGCCAGGTTATGCTGAAATTTAACCCAAGTTATCAGCCTGGTCACAGGAGAGGAGATTTGAGCTTCTGAGGGGAAAACCTGCTACTCTGCAGTGGCAAGACTTCTGCGGCACCTTCTAGCAGAGTAGGGCTAGCTTGTGCTAGGGAAGGTTGGCTAGCCTCTCTAACCTCTGAGATTTGAAGGAGATCTGAGCTAAGGTCTTCAGAGATTCTACCAGATATCCGCATTCACGTTTCAGGGTCACAGTTTTCCCAGTTAGGGTTCTGTACTGATAATAGATCTTCCCTGGCTGGGCATTTTTACATCTCTAAAGCTCTGGAACTCTGTTAGGTTAGCTTCTGTTCAGCTGTTCTGGCTTTTCCAGTTCAGGAGATAAAGACCTCTTTAAGCTGTCAAAGAACCTCTTTGCTCTCACATTTAGGACTTAACTGCTTGTTAATAACCTCAGTCTCTCATTAATACCACTTGGCAGTAATCAGCCAACTCTGCTGGCTTAATTCCTCCTCATATATTTCAAATCCTTGAATCATCAAATGTACTAGGGGTGTTTTCCAAGGTCACCAGCAGTGATAACAATTGGGCTGTCAACCTGTGCCTTATTATATGACTCAGGATGGTGCCTTCCGGGAGGTGGTGAGGGAGCCAGCCTCCAAACCCATTTTTGTTGCCCATTTTCCTATGATATTTCTGGCTCCACTTGTTTTACTTTCGGTCCTCTGAAAAGCAGGTGACAAGATTATACATGCGAAAAGCGTACTGGGAGAAAGGCCTATGAAGAGTAAAGGGGAGCAAGTATGAGAAGGAGGGAAAGCTTTCACACCACTCTGCAGTGCTGACGGCTGTGAAACAGAGCAGGTAAAGGAGGATCACTTAGGAAGAATCCCAGGCTGTAGCTCAGTTCTAAGGAGATTTTGAAGAGGGAGGAGTGTACTTCTCAAGCCATGCTTTCCCTGTAGAACCACTCCTCATCCTGCAGGAATGGACCTCTATTATTACTCATGCTATGCTCAGTCAATGTTTGGGAGCAGAATGCGGGAAGCATAGTTTTGGTTTGAATGCGGTGTAAATCTAGGAGGGCAGCAGCTGGAGCTATTCTCTTCACAAGAGAAGAGTGATGTGTTTTCATGATGTCCACATAGAGGAAGTAATTTATATAAACAAATACTCAAATACAGTGTAAAGTGATAAGAACCTTAAGTGAGATATGGATGAAATGAACTAGCAGTTTAGAAAAGTAGAAATTATTTGATGGAAGGGGAATAGACAGGGAGTACTGGTCTGGAAGGAGATAATGTCTATAGAATATTTCACGAGGTAGGTGGCATTGGTAATTGAGATTTAAAGAATGTGAAAGAGGAATGGGGTTGGATTTTGAGGCACAGAGTAAAAGGGCATTCCATTCAGAGTGAACAGTCAAAGCAAAACATTAGCGTCTTTGGGAAATGGCCAGCAATATGATTTGAACTGTGTGAAATGGAGTTATGGATACACATGGAAAGATTGTTATGAGTAGAATTTGTCACCTGTTCTCCATTCTGGGCTCTGAAATCACTTCTTATAGAACTCAGTCATGTTAATTTGTGAGGTTGGTTGGTTTTTTTAACTACTGTGAACTCAAGATAAGAAATCTGATTATGATTTTTAAACTCTTGTACCTAAGAGAAAGCTAACAATGAATAATGTTCAACGAATCCGTGCTGAGTTAGAAACTGATTGCATACTAATAGAGATAAATAACTTTAGATACCGGACTCACAGATTTGTCCTTTTTGCTGCTGTTGCTACTACTTTTATTTTTTTCCTCTTGTGAGTGAGGTCAATAGTGAATCAAACATTTAAATGAGAAATACGTTAAATAAATCTTCATAGTAGTTTGTATTTCTAATAACAAACTCAAAGAGCAATGACTCATTTTAATTTTAGTTTACTTCTTCCCAAAACTGTGCTAATGCTGTTTTTAAAATTACTATCTAGCTACCTCTTAATATTTGATTTAAAAGGTATTACTCTTTTTCTGATTATAAATGTAATATATAGAATAAAAATAAATCACCATAATACCACAACTGAGAAATGATTACAGTCAATATTTTCATATAGTGTATTTTAATATTTTATTTAAATAGTTCTTAATTTCTATTTAATGGAACTTAATTGGCTCAAGAGCTGCTTTCACTATATTTTAAAAATATGGTGTAAGAGGGGAGGTACAGGAGGGTTTCAACCATTTTGAAAATAATCTAATATCAATTATTGCTTTGCCCCAAATAACTAGTATGGTTCCTTCCTTTTTATAAAGAGAGATAAAATTTTATATTTTCTTTATTCATATTTGTTACCGAAGCTTGGAAACAAATATGATGCCCAGATTATAGCATCTTTTTCTAATCCTTACTCTTGATTTTTCAAATTTCATTAACCTTATTATAAAATCTTTATTCTTTTTTAAAAGGTTTGAATGCATACTTTAAAGGATCTCACTTGGATTTTTAATGTTGTCACCATTTGTCTGCCCAGAGCTCTTCCTAAAACAGACCTGTGATAATATCCAGAGGGATAAAACAGAGACTCAGGAAGTATACATAATTTTAAAATATTTAGCTATTTTATTTTATTACTCATAATACATATTATTAAATGCTTCTGTTTTCAGGATTATTTTCAACGTAAAGGGACTCAGCCACAAAAGTATATAGTCTCAACTGTTAAAGGTTTATAATAAATAGAAGCACTGAATCATCTCTGCCTCTGTATGGAATTTGATCTGCTTGTTAATATTTAGTAAGTCTTCAAATCTACCATTAAGGCAATTTCATTTAAATTGAGGACTTCAAGAGGCTCTTGGCTTTTTGTGGTTAGTCCATTGAGAGGAAACATAATTAACATAACTGTGGAGCATAATTTCCTAAAGTACTATTAAAAGAGTACAAGGCATCTGAGTTTATAAAGTCGCATCTGTTTGTGTCAGAAGGCTCATCATCTAGTCCAATAAATGGAATAAAGATTGATGTTTTGGAAGTTTTTTTCAAAACTAAAAATTACAACATTAGAGAATACTGAGTTTTAGAATTAAGAGAGATCTTGGAAATATTCTAGTACTTGATGGCAAATGAATTTTTCTCAAGTAGCAAATCTACTTTATTGTTAGTGGTCACATGAAGTTCTCTCTTAAGAACAATTTTAATGCTGATACTGGTTCCAGTGGTGGAAAAACTGGATAGTTGTCCTTTGGTATCTGTGGGGGATACCAAAATCTGCAGATATTCAAGTACCCTATATATCCAGTCAACTCTCCACACCCATAGGTTCTAACTATACTATGAATAACAAAAAACATACATTTTGACTGTACTATGGATAGCAAAACCATACATGTAGGAAATAGACCGGTGTGTCACCAGCAGGGTATTTGACAATTTTAATTTAATTCCTTCTAAAATTTTAAGTTGGAAGAAATTGATTTTCCAATATTATGTATAGTATAGTGGATCCTAAGGTAGAATTTTGGTCTCCCAGTTCCTAGATTAATGCTTTTTCTGCTGTCCCATGTTTTCCCCTGAGAAAGTGCTATTAAATGGTAGATAAACCAACTGCCTAAAACACCTGTATGTAATGAGAGTATAAGTTTTAACTATAATATAAATGATTAAGTATCAAAAGCTGAGTCTTTCATAAGGCACCCATAGAACTTAATTTTTGAATAAATTAATGATGGCATAATTAAATATTATAGTATTACATTTTTGATGTTTTTGAACAAAACTGTGATACATTTGAAATAATTGCTAGTTAAAAAGCTTTAAAAAAATAAATTCATTGAAGACTAATTGTTGAGGTCAACTAAGTATATATATCAGTGAATAATAAATTGTTAAAAGTTTTGCTTTCTACGAAACATATTTTAAACAAATCAAGATATTTTAGTTATATCATTGTCTATAGAAGATACTAAAACACATGTTATAATGTTTTTTAATGATTCACTTTAATGTTAAAATTTTTGACACATTTTTTGTTGATCTTATTTCAAAATATTGCTTGTAACAATTAAAGTGGTGTCGTGGCGGTTATGTAATTGTTATGCATAGAAATTATTAGAGAAACCAATGTTCCTTGGGTACTTTGAAGGCAATGTATCCAAGGAGTCAGCAAACTCTCTTCCTTTAGTTCTTATATATTTACTGTAACATAAACACATTATATGGGAATTAGTGTCACTCACAAGTCAGTAAACATTGATCTCCTTAAGGGCAAAGGTCACATCTTTGTCAAAATTCACGGCTCATAAGATCAATTACTGATTGGTGATTGAATAAGAGAGAGATAAAGAGATAAGAAAATTAAATCAGAAAAATAATTACATCAGGGGGTTAGCCATTAAACCAGTATAATTTAAGACAGGAGTTAGAAAAATGATAAAGGAACTTTCTTATTTTACTCGTCATTATCTTGATCCTCTTTTTGTTTTCTATACAACTTCCTCCACATATTTTGTCCCATAGCTCACTCATATCCTGTTCATAGTTTTCAATTACATTGTTCTCTGTGTGGCATAGTTTGGATTTTGAATATCTTGGATCGTTTCTCAATTCTATCTTCTGTAGTGTTAATCTACTATTGATCTTATACGTTATATTTTCCATTTCTAGAATTTTGATGAGGGCCTTTTTCATACCTCCTATTTCTTTTCTCACATCATGCTCACACTTTTCCCAACCTTCCCTGCATCCCCTTCTCTCTTACACACACACACACACACACACACACACACACACACACACACTTTTTATTTCTTTGTCTACTACTTCCATTATCTATGTAAGTCTTGAATCTATTTCTATTTATTTTTCTCACCAACATTTTGATCTTTACATTGTTTGTTACTTTAAAAAAAATTATATTTGAGCTTTGTTCTTGGATACAGTTAAGTTAAATGAAAACTGATGCTTTTGAAGCTGGTTTTTAAATTTTGTTAGGTGGGGCCAAAACAGCCTTTAGACTGGGCATATTTGGTTCTATTCCTGAGGATCCCTTTCTGATACTGTCCTAAGGACTCCACTCAGTGCCCAGTGTATTAGGAGGAATTTGCACTCCGGTTGGGCGGCACATGGAATATCCCATAGCCTTCTCTCTTTTTGAACAACTTTGCCTGTTGTCCAATATAATCATATCTTTTTTTTGTTGAGTTTTTTAAGATGAGAGCCAATTTCTTTTCTTGTCACTTCATAATAGCCAGAAATATGAACCCTTTGCATAGATACTTTAACTGAGAAAAAGCATTTGACTAATTTTCAAGTAAAGATGAAAAAAATAGACATATGCATTTTCTTCTGCTCCCTCCTAAAATGGTACCAGTAAAATAATAAAATGTTTATGAAAAAAGCATACAAAACCATATGAAGGAAAATAACATTAGCAAAATTTTGGCAACTGGAAGGCAGATGATGATTGTTACCAAACTAGGAAACCAAAGAAAACTCATTTCTAAGCAGTCAGTGGAGAAAGCCAAGAAACAGCTCAACATGCAGTGTGAAATCCCCGAGATGTGTGGGCATTAACAGTAATCAGGACTTCTAGAGATAAAAGTAAATGTTGGACTTAAGAGCATTTTGAGTAAGTCACAAACACACGGTACCAAGGGAATAAAGGCAAACTCATTAGGTTACATACTGTATGATTACATTTATATGGTAGTCTGAAAAAAGCAACATTGTCTTCAGACAATTATTTAGCAGGAGTAGCCAAGGAAAACGTGAAGACCTGATCTCTGTGTTCTACAACTTGAGATAACATCATGGATTGATTTTGCTTCAATTATTAGTGCCCTCTGAGAAATATTCTGGTTATATATATGTGTATATATTTTTTATATACGTATATATAAAAACAGCCTATATATATATATATCTAACTTTATGGTTTTCTAACATTTATTTATCCACTCTCCACAACTGTATAATGGAAGTTATTTTGATACATTTTTAATCATGCTACTCCAGATCTAAGTTATTACCTCGATCTACCACCTATAAAAAGAGATAGATTAGCTATGATGGTTCATTAATTTCTTTATCCAGAGATCTCAAACAAAATCCATATAAATATTTTCCAGAATGTGAAAGGGGTTCTACTGTCAAACTTGTGGTTCTGTAGATTCAGGCAATCACTTAATCTCTATTAGAAAATTAAGTAGCGGGTGGGCATCTTCTGGCTCTGACATGTTTCATATCCTCCATGGTTTATAAAATGCCAACGTATTTTCTCAGAAATTGCATTTTCTCTTTCATTCAGTACCTTGGAGACCATGTTCTTGGCCTAAAAAACAAATTCCTTAAATCTAGCTTAGTGCTCCCTAGCCATGTATTTTGGGACTTATTTTTTCCCTTAGCCATGTACTTTCTACTTCCACAGATTAAAAATCATTTTCCCTTGACAAGATAAAAACACAATTGGAACTTAGTAAGACTTATTTTTCTGTCATCTGTAAAAATTCTGAGATCAAACAATAAGTAAATTTATTTTGTTCCCTTTCATACTCCTAACAGTTATTTCATGTTACAGGGTACTGTGGATTTTAATTCTAAAGTTATATAATATTCTCTAATTATTATTGGGTTTTTGGAGTATATTAATATGAGACAAGATTCTTCCTTGTATGTCAGAATAATCAGTGATATCTTGATTCATCTCTTCATGGAATTAGGTTCAAGTCACATACTGAGTTATAATACATGCTATTTTTTTTTCCAGTAAGCGTTTTCATAACTTTTATTTGAATGTATTTTAAAACTTAAGTGTCATACAAAGAACCCTCCTATACTCTTTACCCAGATGAATTAATTGACCCATTGCTTTACTATTTCTGTTCTCTTTTCTCTGGATCAGTTGATAGTAAATTGCAGATACTGTACCTTTTATGCATAAAGATTTTACTGTTTACTTCTACAACTACTATAATAAAGTAAGATATTTGATATTTCTATTACCTTGATATTTCTATTAGTTAATCTACACTCCATATTTGCAATGATTAATTTTTTTTTTTTTTTTTTTTTTTTGCGGTACACGGGCCTCTCGCTGTTGTGGCCTCTCCCTCTGCGGAGCACAGGCTCCGGACACGCAGGCTCAGCAGCCATGGGTCACGGGCCCAGCCGCTCCGCGGCATGTGGGATCCTCGCGGACCGGGGCACAAACCCGTGTCCCCTGCATCGGCAGGCGAACTCCCAACCACTGCGCCACCAGGGAAGCCCTGCAATGATTAATTTTAAGTGTCAAGTTGACTGGCCATGGGGTGCCCAGATTAAATATCATTGCTGTGTGTGTTTATGAGGATATTTCTGGATGAGATTAGCACTTGAATCAGTGGCCTCAGTAAAGTAGACTGCCCTCACCAGTGTGGACAGGCATCATCCCATTTGTTGAGGGCCTGAATAGAACAAACGGTGGAGCAAGGAGGAATTCGCTCCCTTTATCCTTGCGTGACTGCTTGATATGGGACATCTCATTTTCTCTGGCCCTCAGACTGGGATTTACATTAATGGCTCCTCTGATTCTCAGGACACACGTATACAGTTGACACTTGAACAACAGAGTTTGAACTGTGCAGAACTACTTATACTCGAATTTCTTTTCAGTAAATACTACAGTTGTACTACAGTATCTGTGGTTGGTTGAATCCGTGGATGCACAACTGAGGATATAAAGGGTGGACTGTAAAATTATACTCAAGATTTTCAACTGCTCTGGGGGTCTGTACCTCAAACTTCCACATTTTTCAAGGGGTTTTCTCTGGAAAACCCTGACTAATACAATGTTCAATTTTTACCAATTTTGTTCTCTATGGCTCATTTTGTTTTCCCAATCTACAATCCAGTTTAGGATCGTACATTTAATTTAGTTATGGTTCTTTAGTATCCTTTAATATGTAATATTTCTGCATTCTTTTTGTTGTTGCTTTTCATGACCTTGTTATGTCTGAAAACCCATATCAGTTATTTGATAGATTGTCCTCAATTTAAGGTGGTCTGATGTTTCTTCATAAACAGATCAATTTGATGCATTTTTAGCAAAAACACCAGAAGTGATACCAAGTCCTTCTTAGTATATCACATTAGGAAACACATGATATTGGTTTATCCTATTGTTGGTAATGTCAACTTGAATCATTTGGTTAAGTGGTGTCCACAAGATTTCTCTGCTCTAAAGTTATTTTTTCTCTTTGTAATTAATGAGTTAATTATAGAAACAGTTTGAGTCAGGGTAAATATATATCTAGTTCATTATCAAGCTTTCACTCATAATTTTAATGTCCATTTATGATTCTTGTCTGAAGCAATATTTCTATGATGGTTGCCAAACTGATATTTTCTAGTGTTATTAATTTGTATTGTATTGCAACTAGAGCTCTTTCTTTCTTTCTAGCACTGTAAACACATGTGTTCATATTTTATTCACTGAGGTACTATCTTTATTAATTTTGATAGTCAAATTATCCCAGATTTGGCCAGCAGGAATCCTGTATCTTTATGTCTATGCCTGTCATTTTTTCGAGCACTTTTTAAAAAAAATTTCTAACACAACAAGATATTCCAGGCTCATTTTTACTTTCCCTGTCTCAGCCTTGGAATCAACCATTTGATTGATCCATTTTTCAAAGGATCTCTGGTCCCTTCAGAATGGTATTTAGAAATCAATATCTGGCCTCCTAAGTATTTTGTATGTGCATTAAATTAATTCAGACTTCTTGGTTGAAAATAACAATCTTACAGCTAAAGAAATTGAAAAATATACAGGTAATTTTACCGAAGTCAGGAAAATAGTAAATGACATATAAAAAATGTGAATATTCAACCCCTGATTTCAGATGGTTATCATTTTAAACAATAGCTGCTTCCGATGTATTTCACAGTAAAGTTTAACCATTCATTCAAATGGGTTTTATTAAACACTTACAGGCACCCCTATAAGCACTAGAGATACAGCAATGAAAAAATTGGATAAAAATCCCTGCATTCATGGAACTTATTTTCCAATAAGAAAAGCAGTCAATAAGAAGGAAAGAATGTTAATAACATAGTATATCAGATGGTGAAAATTACTATGAAGAAAAAAAATAAGACAATAGAGTACACTAGGTGGAAAGTCAAATGTACCAGATGGTGCTATAATTTTAAATAAATTTGTCCAGGAAAGCATCACCCAGAAGGTTCCATTTACATAGACCTGAAGCTGGTAAGGGAGACGACATGTGGATATTTGGGTATAGAGCATTCCAGACAGAGAAAGAGCGTGTGTTAGCCACTGGTGCTGGAATATGCCTTATATGTTTGAGAAATACTGTGCCTGGAGAGGAAGAGCATGGTAAGACATTAGGTTGGAAATGCCCCTGTCCTTCTCTCAAGAAAAAGAGAACAAATAAACTTTTACACAGATAAGAAAACAAAACTATAATTTAAAAAGCAAATGAATACTACACTTTGAGTAAAAGCTTACAAAATAATAAAAATAAAATTTTAGAAACCAAAATAAAATTTTAAATACAACATACTAAGCATATGAAAGCATCAAAGAATGGGCACAGGACCTTATGCATGGTGGTTACTCAGCTTGAATTTTGGCCATGAAATGTTTAAGAGAGTAAAAGGAGCAAACATAGGTAACATTAGCAACCGAGAAGATCAGAAGTTAGCATTAAAACATAAAGGAAAATATAACAGAATATTAGAATTATTTCTTTGAAAAACTTAGCATAGTTTTTTTGAAAATTTTATAAAAAGAATTCATCGTCATTGAAAAAAATCTTACAGTATGTAATAGAATTAAGGAAAAATAAAATTAAAATTTTACCACATGCTAATATTATCTTATTTATTCTTATTTCCTTTGTATGTATGCGTGTATGCGTGTGTGTGTGTGTGTGTGTGTGTGTGTGTGTGTGTGTGTGTGTGTCTCATAATGTGATCAACAAAATGTCCCGGGTAAATTTTCATAGTAAAAAAATTTTATCTGTACTATTTATTTTATTAGGATTCAGATACATCTTTAACAGCTAGTATTAAAGTTCTTCTTATGAGAGATGAAAATTAAAGTCTGTATCTGTAGACCATTTTGGAAGAGGTAGTGTGTCTTTAAGGTGCCTTGTAAGAAGCTATGAATACAAATATATGCTAAACTTTCATGAATGAGACATATTATAGGTTGGAAGTGAGATGGAGGCCAGAGAGAGGAAAGGACCCTGATATCATAGGAGGCTAGATCCTGGATTTGAAAGATGGCTTCTGGGAATTTCCTGTTTCCTGGTACATTGCCACATGCTTTAAAAGGTTTTGTTATTAGTAATCAGTTCTAAATAATTTGGGACTTATGTGAGATAAAACACATACATTGTCCTAAAACCTCAGGAAAATCTGAAATAATATAGAAATTTGGGGGGTATTTATTTGCTTAAGGAACATTAACTAAAAGGTACCATGTTCAAGGTCTAGGTTGCATGTTTAACTCTTGCAAGAATGTGAACCCAGATGACTAAGAATATAAGCCCAAACTATCCAATAGTTGTTTTTGTTTGTTTGTTTTTGGTTTTGTGTTTTACTATTCCAAATGCTTTATTTTCAAAAAATTTTCTTGGAGCGTAGTTGATTTACAATGTTGTGTTAGTTTCTGCTGTACAGCAAAGTGAATCAGTTATACATATACATATATCACCCCAATGTTCATTGCAGCACTATCCAATAGTTTTAATGGTAAATGCTTTCTCACAACTTTTTCAGGGGAGGTTTTTTATTTTAATCTTTAACAAATTCATTTATTCAATAAATATTAATTAATTAACAGCAGTTCTAGGCCCTGGGGGTATAATATCAAAACAAAGCATGCTTTCTGTTCTCACAGCGCTTACAACATGGTGTATATTTGCGAGTGTAGTTCAGGAATGGAGGGTAGAAGAAGGTGGAGTAAGGGTAAAATAGACAATAAGAAATATTTATGTGAAAAATGATAACACAAATAAAATATAAATAATTGATAGGTACAAAATGACATCTCATTATGTTAACTGTGTTTTTATTTCTGTGGGTGTTTCCAGAACACATCTCCTGTTTGTAACAGTAACTGAATAAAGATGCTATTCTTTCAGATCTCATTGTCAGTCCTAAAGATGCATTCAGGAAGAATATTACATGATCTATCTTTTTACAAGTCAGCAATTCAAATCTGAGTCCCTTCAGAAGAAGTAAAATTCAACTGTTCCACTAGAAATTATCTCCTCTTGGAATTTTCTTATACACTGAGAATACTGTAATGCATTAAGATTTTATTCAAGAATCAAAAGTACATTTATATTTCCTATATTATCTGAAAGCATTTTTCCACTTAGTGTAATTTGTTGCCCCTAATTTCTTCAATGATATGTCTAATTTTTTGCCTATTGAACATGAATGTTCTTTTATACAAGCCTGCTTTTCATTAAACTCTCTGGTTTTTATGGTTGAGATGTTTTATCAATTGTGTTAAGTCATGAATATTATTCATAAATGAAGTTATATCCCAGAAGACTAGTCTTCCTATATTAGGGAGCTGATGAAGCTAATAAAATAATTGGAAACTTATTTATTACGGCTTCATCTATGCTTGTTTGACCCTTTCTCCTCATCATTAACTATCTTACATATTAACTTAAATAATGTTAAAGAATTTTTAATTGATTCTGTCCTTACAAGCTCAATTTCTGTTTTTCCATATCTCATTTGCTTTATGAAGCTGTTTTGAATACCAGATTATGACTTCAGATTAAAAAACAAACAAAACAAAACAAAAACAATTCCTAGATGCCATTAGCAATAGATAAGAAAGTGATTAAATAACATTTATTGATTGTACAGTATGGTCCAGATATTGCTAAACATTACAGAACCCATCCCATGTAGTCCTTGTGTTCTTTCACTATTTACTTTCTGTAGTAAGACTGAAAATTCTGATTCATGGTTTGCTGTGCTCTTGCTATACTCTCTTTGATTGGAGTGATAGATTTCTTTACTATGAAATAAGAAATGCATTTTCAATAATGTAGCCAAACTTACCGTTTTTGCAAGGAAATTCCTGTTTACAAAGAACTGAATTACCAGATTCTTAATAAGGGAAATGTTTGTGTCATGCACATGCTACTAGTATGTCGAGGGTTGGTAGTAATATAACGTCATAGTCACTTAAGGACTCAGGTTAATGTAAGCCCATCTGTGTGCTTCCAAAACACCTCAATATAGGAAAAGGACATAAATCACAATCTGGCTTATAAAGTTTTCTTCCCAAAAGGGACATATATCAATTCCATCAATATTTTATTGGCCACTGAAAATAACATAGTTATACCTGATTTTAAAAGGGGATGAGGAAAGACATTGCTATTATGTCTCTAAAGGGAGATAGTTGAAAATATTTGGTGAACAACCCTTTGACTATCACATGCATAAGGCTTATTTTATCAATATCTGTTGTCTGATTGTAGCATAAAATTTCAATAAACCACATTTAAATTGACACTATCTTTCAAAGTGATTCAAGAGCTTATATTCAAATTGATTTCATAAAAAAAGTCTATGATAAATGAAAGAAAAACATCTCACTAAAAAATCAGCTGATAAACTGAAATCTAATACTTTTCATTTTTATATCAAACAGGTTAATATTATCTGCAAGGATAAGTTTCTGATTCATATTTAATTTTACAGCCCTTTTTGTGTATCAACGTTATCTTCCCTTAAATTACTATATACTACAAAATATATTACTAACATATCAAACACACAAAATTAAAAATAATTGACCCTCCAAAATTTATAATCAACATAACAGTACTTTTTTTCCAATATATTATCTTCCAGGCTTTCATCAAGAGACAGAAATATGTTTTTAAAAGATAGAACATTATTGAAGGTTCAACTTTTATTTGCTTTATTTTCTTATACATATTAATTTTTGTTAACAATATGTTCAACTGATCCTTCACATGGTGACACAATAATTTATTTTTTCATTCTTTAAATGTTGCTTACAAAAATTTATTAGGTGAGTAGCACTAAAATAAGTACAATCTAGGATATGCTTTTTGGCTTTTCTTTGATTCCTAGGGATGGAATTGCTGCATAATTCAAAGATGACCATAAATCATAGATTCTGATTTATCTAATTATATGCACCTATGATCCATAAATGATTACTTCACAGATGAATAAATAAGTTAAATCTTCCCATCTAAATAAGTAAGCAGTTTTATATCTCCTGTAGTCTATTTTCATTTCTTTTTACCCAGAAATTGCATCTATTGTTTCAATATCTGTTTGTTTTTATTAGATTCAGGACATTTTAATAAAACTTTTAGAATACACTTTAATCTTTAAACAAATCACTGCATGACAAAATTATGTGTTTTTTTTGACAGGTAATAGGATTCTGTTAGTCTTAACATGACAATTCAACATTCTTAATGACACTTGAATGGAGTAAAGCATTTTAAAGAATTAGAATAGTTGTAATTTTTAGTTTGTCTATTCATCAGTTATTCATGTAATAAGCATTTTTGAGTATTTAATATGTGTCAGACTCTATGTTCATCATTAGAGATAAAAAGTAAATGATACAAAGTTCATATTGTGGAGATAAGGTTAATAAGAGGAAAAAGTTCACAATTTTCCGGTGAGAGCAGTCACTAGTGTGGGCATGGAAAAGCACTGAAACCTGAAAAAAAAATGTTTCTGCCCATGCTGTCCAATATAGCAGCCACTAACCACACGTGCTATATAAATTTAAATTCAAATAAATTAAACTTAAGTAAAATTTAAAATTCAATGCTTCAGTAACACTAAATACCTTTCAAGTGCTCAATAAACACATGTGGTTAGGGTCTATTATATTGGCCAGTGCTGATTGTAGAACATTTACATCAACCCAAACATTTCTATTCTACTTATTGTCTGAAATACAAGTCATGTGGGAATGTGGCTGGGTTGATACGTACTCCCCATTCCACTTTCCCTATTTAACTGTTAATGGGAAGAGAGAGGCTTCCTAAATCGAGTAAAAACTAATGCATTTTCTTTTTCTTTCCTTTGAGTTTCTTCTTTTTTTCTTTGTTTTTCTTAATTTATCTGATTTTTTAAAATGTGTTGGATAAAGCTGAATAAACTGTTATTTGTAATTTGCGGTATTCTGTCTCACTAGAGGTGAAGACTTCTACCTTTTGGAAACAAATTTCTTCGATTTAGGTAATCTCTTGAATGGACCCTTTAGATATTTCAGATGTGGAATGCAAAGCAACTTTACAGGCATGGCTCTGTGGGAAATCAGTGAATCTGTTTGTCCTGTAGTACTGGAGCACCTCTTCTTCAGAGACTCCTCAGATTTGTGATATTCAAGCACACGTCAGGCCTAAACTAGGATTTATTCCTTGGGACACAGTGAGAAAGCGTAAGGAAGGGCCTTAGCTCAAAGGAGACAAGGCCCTGGTATGAATACAGTAAGTCCCCTACATACGAATGAGTTCCCCTCTGAGAGCGTAAGTCCAATTTGTTCGTAAGTCCAACAAAGTTAGCCTAGGTACCCAACTAACACATTTGGCTATACAGTACTGTACTGTAATAGGTTTATAATACTTTCAACACAAATACTACATAAAAAACAAACACAAAAATTAAATAAAAACATTTTTAATCCTATAGTACAATACCTTAAAGAGTACAGTAGTACAGTACTACAACTGGCATACAGGGGCTGGCATCGAGTGAACAGGCAAGAAGAGAGTTACTGACTGGAGGAGGGAGAAGAGGTGGGAGATGGTAGAGCTGAGGGATCCTCAGCAATAGGAGGAGGGCACGCTGCAATTTCACTCACACCTGACGTTGATGGCACAGGCTCTGGTTCCTTGCTGGATTCAATTCTATCTACCCTCTTGAAAAAATGATCCAGTGATGTCTGGGTAGTAGCTCTGTTTTTTCTCATCATAGATGACACAGTAGCACTGGATTGCATTCTGAACGGCTGCTGCAGCCTTTGTGTACCATTCTATGTTCAGGTCCTGTGCCTCAAAAACTAACGGGTGCCTCCTCAAATAAAGAAAATCCCCTTGCCATTTCCTGCCTTGTGAATTTCTTTGGTTCTTCAGTTACTTCTTCTTTCTCTTGTCTCTCTTCGTTCTTTCTCTGGGCCTCCAATTCCACCAGGTCGTCATTAGTAAGCTCCTCGTGTTGCACAGCAAGTTCAATGGAGTCATCCTTTTGCAGATCTACCTCCAGCTTTTCTCCTCGCTCTACTCTCTCAATTATTTCCGTTTTTGTTTCCATCGTTATCACTTGGAGCTTCTTAGCAGTACCAGCTACATCACCGCTGCTTTTACGCTTGCTTCCGGACGTCCTGGGCTTGAAATATATATACTGTACTACTGTACTCTACGTAGTAGTGTACAGTAAAGTACACAAAAGCACAACCACTTGTAGAGGATGCATGCACGTGACAATGTACGCCAGACACGTGAACTAATTTACGTGATTGGACGTGCGAACGCAAGTTTGCATCTTTGAAAGTTCCCAACTTGATGGTTTGTATGTAGGGAACTTACTGTAGTTATTTGGTCCCTGAAAGGTATGCTGCTTTGAAGCCTTCCAATAATCATTAAGGCAAAGAAGGTAAATTTGAGGGTTTTATTCTAGATTCATTTTGGATTTGATTTGTAAAATTATCATCATTATAGTTTTAATATTGTGCCACAACATAGTAGTTGAATGTTCCAGTGTGTAGCAATGGGAGATGGATACTGAAATGATGAAAAAAAAAAAAAAAAAGTAAAACGAAAGGAGGTTGGAAAGAATTGAAGAGGAAAGAGATCAAATTTGTTGGTTTGAATATAATACAAACCATTGAAGCTCTATTATTTGGTGGTTCATCTGCATGGACAATATATCATCCTGATGATGACAGATGTTGGGATACAGGGTGTCTAGGATTGAATTGTCAAAATTGTCAGTGCGTGGAAATGGGTGACAGAAGCTTTGTTGATGACTATGACAAAGAAGGACTGAGTCTACAACAGTAAAATGAGAGATTAAGAACTTCAAAAGGGTTTTGGTTGTTACAGTATGTTTGTTTTAAGCAAGTGGAAAAGAACTATCTTGAAATTAGTGATAAGGAGCTTGAAAGTTGCAGATAATGTCTCTAGACTCCTACACCTCTGGGGTGTGAGAGAGAAAAGTGCTTTCATTTAAAAGGGACATAGGGAAAGCAGTGCCTCCCAGAAGATCCAGTTGTAGTTGAGGCCAGCAGGTAGAGATTACATTGTGATAAGTGGAAGAAGTGTGGACAGGAATATTGA
This sequence comes from Pseudorca crassidens, assembly GCF_039906515.1. Lineage (NCBI taxonomy): Eukaryota > Metazoa > Chordata > Mammalia > Artiodactyla > Delphinidae > Pseudorca > Pseudorca crassidens. The sequence goes on along the minus strand of NC_090304.1, from coordinate 33,143,675 downwards.
AAATGTTAACATGTGCTGAGGGCTATGGAGGGATAGTTGAAATTTGTTAGGCAGAACCTAATAATCAAAGACAGAAACCAGAGCACAACAGACATAAGGAACATGACTTTGGCCAGAGGGAACTGCATTTGTTTGGTGACAAGGATGGCAGATATGAGACAAGGGGCAGGGGAAACTGAATCTCTGAAAGCTTGATTACATTCAGGGCCCAGGTGGAATGTGGAGAAATCAGCAAAAGAAATCTTTGCTCAACATTCAATATGAGTGTTACTGAGTTGTTTGAGCATCCCCTGAAACAACAACAGCAGCAACAATCACATTTCATAAGTTGTTAGTGGGATGAAATCTTCTGGAATTTTCAACTTTTTAAAATCGTAACTGTCCATGGGTTTAGGTGGCTCAAGATTTTCCACAGTGGACTATCAAATTTTACCCTAGAGGTTATGGGACTCAGTCAACGTTTTGGGGGACCCTGTTGTCTTTGGACCTACATTTTAGAAAGCTCATGTGCCTTTGGTAATTTAATAAGAATTTAATGAATGCCCTCTGTCAAAATGATTGGGCTAGTTCCTGATATGGGAGATAAAACCTCTTCAAGCAAGGAGCTGACAGTCCAGCGATGAAACAATTAAGACAATTAACAACAAATTAAAATTAATTATTTTATTTAATATCAGTCATTGTAAGCGCCCCACAAAAATTTATGAAATGAAATTGAGTTATCTGTAGTGAGGTGGATGGACCTAGAGCCTGTCATACAGAGTGAAGTACATCAGAAAGAGAAAAAACAAATACCGTATGCTAACACATATATATGGAATCTAAAACAAACAAAAAAAAATGGTTCTGAAGAACCTAGTGGCAGGACAGGAATAAACACACAGACGTAGAGAATGGACTTGAGGACACAGGGAGGGGGAAGGGTAAGCTGGGACGAAGTGAGAGAGTGGCATGGACACATATACACTACCAAATTAAAATAGATAGCTAGTGGGAAGCAGCCACATAACACAGGGAGATCAGCTGGGTGTTTTGTGACCACCTAGAGGGATGGGATAGGAAGGGTGCGAGGGAGACACAAGAGGGAGGAGATATGGGGATATATATATATGTATGGCTGATTCACTTTGTTATAAAGCAGAAACTAATACACCATTGTAGAGCAGTTATACTCCAATAAAGATGTTAAAAAAAATTTATGAAATGCTATGAAAGTATATTGTAGGACAAACTGGCCTAATCTCAGTGAGTATAGTGAGTGTCTGGGGTGATTGGGGAGAGGAGAGACAGGGAAGTTTTTTATAAAGAAATATAATTTCAGCTGAAAACTGAAAGGAAACTGGTGTGAATCAAGGAGAAAGGAGGGAAGCAAAGTATATTCAAGGCAAAGAAAATTGCACACCAATTTACTCAGGTGAGGAAAAAGAACCCAAAAAACTTGGCTCATTTGAATAAACCGAAATAAGGAAAGTGTGCCTAGGGAATAGTAAACTAGAGAAAGTGTGACCCTAATGTAACCATTTTCTAAGGCAATGCTTTTCCTCTTCCTTTGCATGCAAATTCACACTCTCTGGAGCAGTGGTCAAATTCTTTCCTTCCAAACTACGTGCCTCTGTCTTCTCTAGCCCAGTGTGCTCAGTCCATCTCTAATTTAATTTTTTTCTGTGTCCCTCTGTTTTAAGTGCTCACATAGAGAGGCTCATATTTTCACTTACTTAATTGTCCTAACTACATCTGGTTTCCCACTCATATTGTCCCAGAGGGTTTCCATTACGTCTTACATTTTAATATATTGCATTCAGCATCTGGCACACACACCTGGCACAAAACAATAGGTTTTTAACTAATGCTGGCTAAATTTGTGAATTGTCACTAATAACAAGTCTTAGGCATACACAATATGCCTTTGATTATTTTCTGACCAAATATTTCTGAGCACCATCTCTGTGTTGGGCACTACTTTTTTTTACATGTTACCACTGATTTTTATTTTCAAATATTCAGAAGAAATTCTGTTTTAGTTTTTATTTTATATTGGAGTATGGTTGACTTACAATGTTGTATTAGTTTCAGGTGTACAGCAAAGTGATTCAGTCATACATATATTTATATCTATTATTTTTCAGATTCTTTTCCCATACAGAGTATGGAGTAGAGTTCCCTGTACTATACAGTAGGTCACTGATTATCTGTTTTATATATAGTGGTGTTTATGTTAATCACAACCTCTTAACTTATTCCTCCCCCCACCTTGCCTTTTTGGTAACCATAAGTTTGTTTCCTAAGTCTGGGAGGCACTATTTTGAGCACTGGGGAATGCAATGATAGTTCCTGCTCTCAGCAAGTAAATGGTCACAACATTACTGGAAGTGATCAATGAAAGTGATTCCGAATGTCTTTCATGAATACATAAGGGTCTACCTACAATCTCTTTTTGGTTTTTTTTGCGGTACGCAGGCCTCTCACTGTTGTGGCCTCTCCCGTTGCAGAGCACGGGCTCTGGACGCGCAGGCTCAGCGGCCATGGCTCACGGGCCCAGCCACTCCGCGGCATGTGGGATCTTCCTGGACAGGGGCATGAACCCGTGTCCCCTGCAGCGGCAGGCAGACTCTTAACCACTGCGCCACCAGGGAAGCCCTACAATCCCTTTTTTAAAAAATTATTTTTGACACATATTATGGGTCATTGTTCTAAGAACAAGAGATACACTAGGGAATGAACAAGGTAATATATGCTACCGTAAAAAGCTTGCATTATAGCAGAAGAAATTCATAGATGTGCCAAAGATATAAGCATCCATGTTCTATTTTTTTTGTGTGTCATTGAGCCTGCACTGAGCCTGGCCAGTACCCACTATAGAGGACTAAGAATAAATCTCCAAAAAGGGGGTGGTATATAGCACTTTATCCATTCATTTATGGATGGACAGGTTGCTTTCATATCTTAGCTATTGTAAATAATGCTACAATGAACACGGGGTGCATATAATTTTTTGAATTAGTGTTTTTGTTTTCTTCAGAAAAATATAGTGGAATTGCTGGATGGATGGTATGGTAGTTCTACTTTTCATTTTTTGAGGAACCTTCATATTGTTTTCCATAGTGGCTATACCAGTTTACATTCCCACCAACAGTGTACTAGATGAATGGGTAACAAAGATGTGATATATATATATATATATATATATATATATATATATATATATATACACACACATATATATACACACACATATATATACACACACACACACACAATGGAATATTACTCAGCCGTAAAAATAAATGAAACCTTGACATTTTTGACAATATGGTTAGACCTAGAGTATCATTTCATTCATATGTGGAATCTAAAAAAATGAAACAAATGAACAAACATAACAAAACAGAACAGACTCATAGATACAAAGAACAAATAGGTGGTTGCCAGAGGGGAAGGGGGTGGGCAATGAGTGAAATAGATGAGGAAGATTAGGAGGTACAAACTTCCAGTTACAAAATAAATGAGTCATGGGGATGAAATGTACAGCATGGGGAGTATAGTCAATTACATTGTAGTATATTTGCATGGTGACAGATGGTAACTAGACATATCATGGTGATCACTTTGTAATGTATAGAAATATTTAATCACTATGCTGTGTACCTGGAAATAACACAGTGTTGTAGATCAATTATACTTCAATAAAAGAAATATGTAGACACTGGGAGGAAGTGAATCAAAATGCTGATGATGGTTATTTCTGGGGGTGGAAATTATGGATTGTGAATTTTTACTTTATGCTTTTATGTATTTCTAGTTGTCTGCAATGAATATGTATTGTTTGAAAAATTAGAAGGAAAACAATAAATGTCATTAAAAATCAAAATAAGCAAATAAATAAAGATTTAAAGAGAAAGAAGGAAATGATGATTCCTAGTAGCTACTGAGTACCATGACTTGGCATACTGCTATCTTCTCAACAGCTCCAAACATCATGAGGTAGTACAACACTGACTTACAGGAATGCAGAGAGCAGAATAGGGGGAGGAAGAGGTCACTGAGTTGCTTCCTCTTTAGTGAAATATCTCAAGTGTCATCTCCCAGATGTCACAGTGGCTGAAGTTTGGGATTCAAGATTGCCCTTTGGGGATGTTCCTTGTGACCTGAGAATAGCTACAGTAACTACGGATCAGGTTTTCTGCCCACTGAACAGGACGATGACTAGCAGGCTTTCGTACTCTTTCTGTGACAGAAAAGGACTTTATTTCAGAAAGGCTGAGGTGAAAAGTTGTTGGTCCTGTGCTCACTAAACCCTCACCTTCAGAAATTCCATACCAAATAGTTGAGTCCTTAAATAAGTCTCGCAAAGTTTGTCACTGCGTGTGGAATGCCTCAGACCTAATATTTAATAAGGTAAAAACAGTGAATGGCTTTGCTTTCCCTGGGCCAATAAATGGAAACAGTCGATCAGGGTCATTATATTCAGTCCGCTAAAGCAAATATTTCCACAGTATGCCCACTTCTCCCTCCGTTAAGGCTAATTCCTCAGAGCTCTTTAAGTCTGGCAGCTACATCTGTAACCTGATGTTGATCTTGAACTAGGCACTACTGAACTTGAATGTGAATGTGGCATGGAAAAAAAAAAAAATATATATATATATATATAACTATATATATATATAGTTAAATATAGTTAAAGAACTAAAATCATGTGATAATGATATTCAGCATCAGTAAGTCTCTTTCAAGGCTGGTTTTACACAGGTTACTTTAAGAATATTTGATTACCTGGGTTGATATTTGGCTACTATCTTTGTATTTCCTTTGTTCTTTTGAGATTCATCTCTTAGCTTATATCAAGCAGGCCCTGACAGCTACTTCTTATCCACTTATTCATTCATTCATTCATTCAATAAATATTGTGTGTTTCCTATGCTATTGGTACTTGAGATGCACCAGTGGAGAAACAGAAATCCTTACCCTCATAAGGTTCACCATGTTGATTAACATCTTCATAATATTTTATTTCCTGTCCTATCCAGAATGAGGCTTTTTTCCTATATTTTTTCTGCTTTTTCCTCTGATTCCTGCTGTCTGTCAGTAGTATCTAGAATATACCGACCTGGACACTTAGATACCCACTTTTCATCTTTATCTTCACATCACACAATCTATTGCTTTACCAGGTCCTCTGAATAATTGGCCATCTGTGCACAGAACAAAATAATTGCCATAATATTTCTGAAAAAAGAATGATCAACAAAACCAAAACCTTGTTCTACATTTTCAAATTTGTTTTTGAAAAGCTTTTAGAAAAATCTCCATTAAATGTTGTATTTCTTTTGGCATGCTGCAGCAATTCTATTTGCTATAATGATGTCAGGATCACATAATGGCCCCTCTTCAGTAAAAATGAAAAAGTGTTGCCTGTTCTCAGAAACATTATTCCATTTGATTCCAAATTAAAGAGATAATAGAATCCTTATAAAAAGTCTGTGTTCTAATATTACTCCTGGAGTTACTCCTGAAGTACAGTTCAAACTGTAGTTTGAACTGTAATCAAACTACAGTTAGCAGGCAGTGGGGTAATCTAAAAGCAATACAAAAAGAAGTGGAGCTATAAAAGGATATAGAACTATTGATAAGTTAAAAAAGGAATAATAAAATTATAATTCTAGTTTTAATTGTGAACATAATTGTTATTTTGAATGAAGAACTATAATGTAAAGTATTTTTAATATTAGAATTATGGCTTGTTTTTATTAAAAACGATTCATGAGTTCTTACATTTAAACATCATGTACTAAATACCTTTTTTTGTGAACCTAATATTTCTGTGTGCAGTTAAACTGCCAGACTTCCAAAGTTCACGACACACACATACAAGTAGACATGAAACAAGCAGAGAGTGCATTTTGTGACTGTTATTCCTGGTGAAGAGTGATTCAGGAAGTTACCAGAAAATTAAGATTCTATAAATAGATGGGGAACAATATTTCACTGTGTTTTGGTGAGGATGATTTTTTTCCCCTTTTGGGTGAAAAAGGCTATATGGGAAAGCCAAAGTATGGAAATGATTTTGAAATGATGGAGCAAGGAATGTGGTAGTGCTCAGAAAGAAACAGAATGAATTTCCTGGTGGAGGATTCATTGATTTAGAGAGGAAGACAAAGTTTGTTAATCAAGTAATATAAAAGAAAACATCAAAATGAGGTTAGACCCATGTAATCAAGGGTAAAGCAGAAAGAACTGCAACAGAAGACTGACTCTTAAGCTTCACTTTTTTCTGTACAGTGCCTGAGAGTGTTTAGTAGATTGTCTTAATTCGATGAGAATGAAAGGTTTATTAGCATTTTAACAATATTTTATAATATATAGATCTAAAGTATGTCATATATGTATACATACCCAAACATATACATGCACAATGCTAATTTATTATTCCCTCAGTATTGTCAATTAGAGTATTAGTAAAATGGTTTAGGTATTACCTAGACTTATTTTGGAGATAGGGAAATACACTATCACACATTGAGAATACACAATGCAATATTCTCAAATTGTGAAACCTATTGGATGAAGGTGACATCTATTTATAATTATTTGGTATTAGAAAATGCATTGTCCAAAGTAAACCCAAATGCCACTATTTGTCACTGTGAGTTGACTATTACCAAGCGCCATATTTAGCATTCTCTGTGGTTATTAGTTGGTGCTATTTAAGCTACTCACTAGGAGTTTATCTAAACTATCAAGCTACTCTTAACAAACTTGAGGTTATGTACAATTAAAGCAAACTTTAAAATTTCAGGGTATTTTCTAATCTTATAAGCTATGTGATTTTACTGGAATTATTTGAATTAGTCTGAGACTTAGTTTCCTCTTCTTTGTAATAATTGCCTGCCTCACAAGGTTTTCCTGGGCTCAACTATGTTAGTTTTTATGAAAACATCTTGTCAACATTAAAACAGGATAAATATAAAATTTTGGGTAATGTTATAATTAACATATTTCAAAGGTATTTTATATTTTTGTGTCACCTTCATGTTTAATATGATAAACACTTTACCATTCAAAAAACTCTAGTCAAGAGTGATGGGAAACAGTCCACTGAGAATATTTGTGTACTGTACTTAAAATCTCCATACAATATTTAAAATAACTTATTTGTAAAGGTTCACTTTTTTTCTTTTAAATTACTTCGTATCTATGTAAAGTTATATATAATACAAAGCCTCCAAACTGAGTATGATACAGCTTTCAGATAAGCCACAAATTGGGATGGTGTGCCATGAAATATCAATGTTTGTAAATGTTTATAGTAATAAAAATTCAAAATCATTTTAACAGCCACTCAAATTGTTATAACAATTGTAATAATACTTGTATGGCTTACTCTGTAAAATGCAAACATTTAATAATCTTTTTGTTATCTGGGCATAAAAGATTTAATACATAGCCCCAGCAGTCAGAATGTTCTCTTCTAGGATCACACAGCACCTGAACTTGACTTTTTCCTTGAAACACCAGGAAAGTGTGATTGTTATTATAGATATGTTAGAGAGCAAAGTTCTATATTTTTCTTGCAGGTGTAAAAGATCTAGTGCTTATTTTTATTTAAGTAATTCTAAATTTTTCACAATATATTTGTAGAGTAATGTATGACATATCTTTATCAATAGCAGCAGTAGTAGTATTGGGTATTAGACATTTCTATACAGAATATAATTGATTATGGCATTACTGACTAACTGATTTTTAGCTTTTGATGTTAACAATTAATCAAATTCTTGCTCATAATGGAATTGTGTTATGAATTACCACTTGTTTTCCAAAATACCAAAAGTGCTCGTTTGTAAAAATACTAATTGAAAATGATTCAGCTTAATAATTCATAAAAGGGAACTTTACATCTCCAGAAAATTACTTCTTCAAAATGTTTATATTTTACATGATCCTAAAATTTATATTATTTAAAAATAATTATAGTTATTGAATTAAATGAAAATTAATATAAAATATTTTCTATACTGCACACCAGAATAATAGCTGTTATATATGAGGACTATCTCGAATTTAATATTTATTCCTCAGTATATTTCTCTTCCATAACCTAAGGGTTTTAACTGCCTGATAAAGTTAAATAATGCAATGGTGCCAACCAGACCACCAACACCTGATGGAAAAAAAAAGTTGAACTCATTTCAGCTATTTCTTGTAAGTACAAATTAAGAAACTCTATGCTTCTATGAGATCAGTTACTACATTTTCAGATCAAGATTAAGAAGCTGTTTGGAAAATATTTCAATCAACAGCTAAATTCAAAATGTCTCACATAGTTGCAAAATTGCTTATTTTCCCAGCTGACTTGCAATTTTCAACGCTATGTTTCACACCAATTCAGCAAAGAAATAAGACATTTAGTATTGAAACAAACTCTTATAACATGAAATGACAACATGCCAGATGACATAAAGACAACACAAACCCAGATGATTATTAGATTTAAGAAATATCTATTGCATATAGGTGAGTTTACAGATGTCAGTCCCTATGCACAGTTAATAGTACTACATGGAATATTTGAAGAGAAATATTTGAAATAAATTTATTTGTAGAGTAGAAATATGCAAAAGAAACTTCAAAGCAATTAATGAATACTTAAAAAAATAAGATATTCTGGAAACCTACATAGTGTTTGCAATGATAGTGCTACTGCAATGAGAGAAGGGAGACGTATTTATATCTGCAATAAAACACTGAGATGCAAATAAAACATGGTTTTAGTCACTGAGAAGCTCTCATATATAAACATATCTTATTGATCTGAATAATTAAATAGATATATTAAATATTTGCAATAAAATCAAAGTTGCTAGGTTCACCTCTCTTCAGCTTTGATGTAAGAAGACAGGCTCAGTATAAGCACTTTTCTACTTTATACAGAAGTGTTGCTTGTCAGAAAGAAGAATATTGTCAAGAGTTCTACCCATTCATCCATCATGGGCATTTAGGTTGTTTCCATATCTTAGTTATTGTGAATAAAGTTGCAATGAATATGGAAGTGTAGATATCTCTTCAAGGTCCTGATTTTAATTATTTTGAACATATACAAAGTGGTATATACATACAAAGGAATGTTATTCAGCCTTGAGAAAGACACAAATCTTGTCTTATGCCACAACAGGGATGAATCTGAAGGATATTATGCTCATTGAAAGAAGTTGTTAACAGAAGGAAAAACACTGCATGATTTCACTTATATGAAGTACGTAAAACAGTCAAACTCATAGAAGCAGATAGTAGAATGGTGGTTTCCAGGGGCTGGGGGTAGGAGGAAATGGGGAGTTGTTGTGCAGTAGTTGTAGACTAAAAAAAATATTCACAACCTAAAAGTTGAGAGTTATGTTTTATTCAGCAGAAATTTTTAGGAGTTCAAGCCCGGAAGGCAGCATCTCAAGTAACCCTGAGAGAACTGCTCTGAGGAGGTGAGGGGGGAGCCAGGATATATAGGAGTTTTGCAACAAAGGGGAGGTAGTCTGAACATCAAAAGATTATTGTTAATTAAAGAAAACCAGATATCTCAAGCTAAGGAATTCAGTGCTTTTCTATGTATGGGAAGATGCAAGAGTCTAGGCTCACTGAAATCATTCCTTTGATATGCACCTCAGCTATCTGGGGCCAGTATCCTGTGTTTTCATATACCGAGTTTCCTCAGGGCTCACCATGGAGAGTGCCTGTAGTCTGATGGCTGCTAGATGGCAGGCATTGTTTTTTCTTTCCTGACTTCCCTCAGGGATCACCAGCTCACCCTTGGCTGGTGGCTGCACTCGCTGATGACTGTGGCATCCTTTGTTTACTGATATGACAGGCAATATTCCATTTCTCATAGGTATAAAGTTTCAGTTACAAAATGAATAAGTTCTAAACATCTGTCTTACAACATAGTGATTATAGTTACAATGCAGTACTGGGCACTTAAAATTGTTAAGAGGGTAGGTCTCCTGTTAAGTGTTGTTACCATAAGAAAACAACAACAAAGGGTCATGAGGACACTTTTGGAGGTGATGGATACATTTGTTACTTTGACTGTGGTTATGGTTTTAAAACTGAGTCGCGCTAAAACTGAGTTCCTCTGCTGAGTTTATGATTATCCTCTAAGAAATAGAATATTTCCTGCCATATCAGTAAACAGAGGGTTTCACAGCCATCAGCAAAGGCAGCCACCAGGAATGTGAGCTGGTGAGCCCTGAGGGAACTCAGGAAGGAAAGAATACCTGCCATCTAGCAGCCATCAGGCTGCAGCCACTCCCTGCAGTGAGCCCTGAGGAAACTCAGGATGTGAAAATACAGGATACTGGCCAAAGATAGCTGAGATGCATATCAAAGGAATAATTTCTGTGAGCCCAGAGAAATTTGTTCTCTTCAAGACTGAGGAGTATCAAGGAAAAGAGGGGATTGAAACCAAGCAGGACCTGTGGACTTCCTAGGCACAAAAGTCTTTCTGTGTCCCCTGTTTCTTGTTTGTAGGAAATAAGCGTCATTCAGCCTGCATGACCTTCCCTGAACTCCAAAGGGCAGGTTCAAACAGTTGCTAATCAGGGAAGGGAGGGGACACAGAGACAAGGGAGGAGCAGTCAAGAAACAATAGTGAAGCCTTGGGGCAGGGTCCTGGTTCCTCCTCAAGTGATATACATAAAGATATCTTTGAGTTCTTCTGCAGAACTAAAACTCTCACCAAATGGAAAATGTTAACTACTTGATGAAGCATTCTTCATTCCAGAGAGAAGGTCATGGTTTGATAACCTCGAGAACCACAGAAGCCCACCATGAGACCACCTGATGCCAGATGATCTCTGGATTGAAGGAATGCAGGCCCTGCAGTCACCCTGATCCTTATCAGCAACCCTGCCCCTTGACTATAAGACTGCTCATGAACCACTCCTCCCCCACTCCCCGGGTTGGGGACACACAGCTTTGAGGGCATTAGCCCACTGTGTCCCCCTTTGCCTGGCAAACTATAAAGCTATTCTCTTCTACTTCACCCAAAATTCTGTCTCCAAGATTCAATTCAGTGCTGGGACAAAGAGCCTGAGTTTCCTCATCAGTTTCATAATGACATGCATGTGTCCAAACTCATCAAATTGTATAATTAAATATGTCCAGATTTTTATATATTACTTACATCTCAATAAAGCTGCTTTAAATTTTTTAATGTAAATAAAGCTCAAGTGCTCAACAATTTGAGAATAACTGCCACTTTTCAGGTTTGTTGAATGATAGCCATTATCCTTAAAAATAGGTTACTTAAACAACATTTTTTAATACATGAATGAACTTAATTGTCAATTGACAGGGCCATGAACATAGATTAAGTTATTCTGCTGAAAGATGCAGATTTAGAGGGGGGAAAAATCTAACTTTGGAGAACTGAGTTTAAATTTTTTTTTTTAAAGTTCAGATTAGTAGAACAATCACTGTGTATTTTTGAAGGCAGCTTTCATCATTACTTTAAAATTATTGATATAAAGAAGTCCAGTTGATTTTTCAATCTAGTTTTACAAGAAATTTCACCTTAACACTTATGTCTTCCTTCCAAGTTTAATTGATATATAATTGATATACAGAAATGTATAAGTTTATACAGCATAATGATTTAACTTACACGTATCATTAAATGATGACTACAATATGTTTAGTGAATATCTATTGTCTCATATAGATACAAAATAAAATAAAAACATCTTTTTCCTTATGATGAAACCTCCCAGAATATAAAACACATCAGTTTTAGCTATATTTTTCATGTTGTACATTACATCCCTAGCACTTATTTATCTTATGACTGCAATCAGAAAACACTGAAATATAAATAAAACATGTCCTTAAATAAATCCTTTTGCATATAACCAAATCAAATAATGGATAAGTGTTTCTATTTGTCCATTAAGGCATCATGTGAAAATGATGAGGTGCATTTTCACTAACTCTGAGTATATTTAGGGTGATCTGGCTTAGAATACAGATTGGGAGGAATTAACAGAAAATCACTTTGGGTCCCTGGGGAAGCTTCCAAAGGTCTTAAGAGGGATTAGCAGTTCCACTAATAAGTGTGGGGGAAGTTCTAGAGCCCTGGGAGCATGTCAAAGTAATAGACCATTGTCAATCTAAGCAGCCCTGAAGGAGAAATAAATAAGAAAGTTTTATGAGATTGCTTACTAGGGGTAATCTGGCATAGCGTTGATATGTCATGAATTTAAAACAAAAACAAACAAACAAACAAAAAACCCACAAGTGGTTCCAAATATGAATGTCAAGATAATCATCACAAGGATTAATGCTTGGACCAGCAGGCCTCAGTTTTGAAGTCAATTTTCTTTTCATTTAGCAACACTATGTAGTGGCCACCAAGGTGAATGGAATAATGATGGTTAGTGTCTCCCCAGAAAATCCAAAGGAATCCCCAGGTTGCCCATAACATTCCCTTGAAGGGCAGTGCTACTTACCTTACTGCACTAGAAAACACTTGAGGAAGCACATGCTGGATATGAAATCTAGCACACTCTGCTATTAAGTGTAGTTGTATTTCTTTCTTCAAATGCATTACCATTTTTGAATAGTGAAATTTCCATTACAAAAATGTGGAAAATTCAAACACAAAATAGAAATAAGAAATGCTGCAAGCAAATTCTACTCAAATACCCAAGAAATTCAGTATTAGCTCTTTTTCTCCAAGAGAAATGGAGTAATAGGACCCAATTACATGTTATCAATGTTTAAGTCTTTAGTTTTTTGCATATTTTTGTGGATTAAAAAAAATATATATAGTTGTAACCATAACAAGTAAAGCTGAGTAGTGAACATTGTAATTGGGTAATTCCTTCACCATTCTGTGTACTAAACCTGCCAATTAACCTACTGATCTTACTATTTCAAGAAAAAAAAAAGTGTATAGGTAGATATTTAAATATGGTAGACCCCCTTACCACACACTGGCATAAAATTAAAGGAAAACTCTATTTCAAGAAACAAAACGATAAGTCTGATATGGAAACAAAATGTTAAAAAAAAAAAAGAAAAGAAAAATTAAAAGTTATGGTCCTGGTCCCACAAGGACGTACACAAGTATGGAATCTCACAGCTTTCTCCAGATAATTATGATTAAAAAATAAATGCTATTATCAGTAATACTATTTTTTACTAGGGTTTTATGAATGTAAATTATATTTGAATTAATCATAATTAACATTTTGAAAGCATAGGATAAATAACATGAGGTGAATTTTTTCCAAGTTACAATTTCAAGTTAGGTAACTTCACTCATATTTCTAAGGTTTTTATTGTAGTTCCTCAACATTTACTACAAACACACCAAACTTTCACAAATATTCCTGCATTCCCAACTGCTTCTTTTAGATAAATTACTGCATTCAATTTTTGAACACTCTATTGTATAATCTCTAAATAGTTATATATCCATCCCTATGAATTTTCAGCTTTGAAGGTTAACGTCACACGAGAGAAGTTAATGGATGAGGCCCCACTTTCAGATTAAACATTTTATTCAAACTCTCCATGGCCTGTATTGTGACAGAGAATCAAAACTGCAACTGAAGCCTGCTATCATATGTTTGAGAGGAGGGAAAGGAGAAGAAACACATTTTTCATCAGTGTTTTCCTGACAGGTAAGAAGCACACCAGGTTGCAATAACTGTATAGGTTGGATAAGGTAGAGCTGGTCCCACAAAGAGATTCATTAAATATTTAACATAGAGAAAGGGGACAAAAACAGGTGTACTATATAGGTTTGGGGGAGGCGATTACAACAATAAAGCTAGCTGCAGAAAACATGAGTTAATGAGGGTGCTGGTGTCAATCTAAATGCTAATTAGTAGAGATGTTTGATTTCTTATACTTGAGATAAAAATAAGTAGAAACAGAATATTTTCATTTTGCTTCCTTAGTTATCATTACGTGCACCTCCAGCCTGGAAACCACTAAATTACATAAAGGAAACAGTTATTCTTCAGGCATCAGCAGATTCTTATATCTGGCTATTGACTAGATATATTTTATTCCAACTTGTCATTATAGACAAGATTGACAATTACAGAATATTAATGAATACCTTTTATTTGTAATTCACTCAATAATTATAAGTGTTAGGATAATTCCATGATTTCAGATGGCTTTGATTTATCTTTAGCAGACATAGTTGCATTTCTTAATATTTAAATGTGCATGGCAGTTAAGAGGCAGTGACAACTATAATATACTGAAGCTGTGTCTAGGTTCCAACGATTCACTTCACAGCATTTGGTCTTATGTTTTTCATGGTTTTCCTAGTAAACTCTGTATGGTTTTAGTGGCCTATTCCTTGTATTATAATTCCTGTCATCTAGTGAATAATTCAAATATATTTTTTCAATGACTGAATTAATAAAATAAAGCAGAGAAGATAGATGATCATTAGGATCACTTTCAACACAAATATACTCTAATACTAAACATTTCTTCACATGTAGCAAACAAACTCAAAGTATATCGCTTTATTTATGCTAGGGAAATGACATCATATATATATATATCTCACATTACAAAATAAAAGATTTTTAAAGATACTCGTCTCAAAAAAAAAAAAAAAAGATACTCGTCTCCTCACTAGAAACATTTATAAAAATTAAACGTATTGAAAACAAAAACTCTATAAAGCCTTGTATTTTAGAAGAGAATTCTCTAAAGAATGTGCTTCATCTTACGATATTATCAACAAATACAAAAAGCCAAAAAAAAAATTGCGGATGTCATATTTTAAAAATCCATCATATCCTAAAGAATTTCTGATCCACTTTCCCTGGGAGGATTTTTATCAAAATTGAGTAAAACCCTTTGAGAAAATCTGAACTGCTTTACAAAATTAAAATTTTCAAATTTAGTTATAGGGGAGTGCAATCAAATAATAGCTCTATTTTCAAACTAACCACTTTGGTTTAATTTTCTTTTTATTTATTTATTTTTTTTGGCTACACCACACAGCATGTGGGACCTTAGTTCCTGGACCAGGGATTGAACCTGAACTCCCTGCAGTGGAAGCGCAAAGTCTTAACTGCTGGACCACCAGGTAAGTCTCTAATTTTTTAAAAATATTTCACTTGTATAGTTTTGATTTAAAAGATAAATATAAGAAAACACTGTAAATTAGTTAATTCCATAGCTAAATTTCTGAAAAGTATATACGCCACTTATAATAACAGTTGACCCTTGAACAACATGGGTTTCAGCTGTATGGGTTTTTTTTTTTTTCAGTTGAATCCTAAGATGCTGAACCAAGAATGAGGGGCCGGCTGTCCAGTTACATGTGGATTTTCAACTGCAGGGAGAATCAGCGCACCTAACCCAGCCTTTTATGTATATCAAGTTGTACTTCCCTCTTTTTTCTTGGGGTGGGAGGGCTCTTTACTCTGATTTATTTGGCTAGTTTTCTTCCTTGAGTAGTGTCTTTTTTTTCTAGAAATGGCAAGATCTTTTAGGGCAGAATGCTTGATATGTTCATGGTAGAGTTAAATATGACAAAAAAACATTTTGAAAGGAAAGAAAAAACTTTTTAAAAATTTAAATCTGAAAAAAACCACTCTAGGTTATTATAAAAGATTTTGGAATGTCAGTAAGGGAGATGAGTAGATAAAATTAAGCTAAAAGTTTTGTCTTATTCAGGAACAGAAGTGATAAAAGAAAGACTTTTAAAAATGTGTTTGTTAAGATAAAAAATTAATCACCCATAAAACGAAAATAGAAATAAAATTATAAAATTGAAAACAAAGAAACAACTATAATTGAACTAGAAATGGTAGGGAATAAAAGAAAAAGAGGGAGAAAAGATGATAAGCAGGAAACATAATTAAGAAGATAGGACTAATATCAAATATATATTTGTTCACAAGAAATACTTTGTTTAAAAAGTCAAAGACACATAACCCAGAGACCTGAGGCATCATTAATAACTCCCTTTCCCTTATCCCCCCATCCAACATAACATGAAGCTCAGAATATTTACCAAACCTAAACAAATGTATTTCTCTCTATATCTATTCCTACAACCCAGCTCCACGATCTGAATTGCTGAAACAGCCTACCTAACTACCTTCCATCAAAGGTGACTAGGAATTTATGGGCACAGCTTCCCATGCAGATTCTTTTTCAAATTATATCACTAAAACTATATAACATGCTTAATATGAAACTAAATTTGAACACTGAACTATAAAATGTTGAATCATCTTGCTTATAGTTTAAAACCTAGAGACTGTAACAAATTTAAAGAATAATCTTATGATCAAAGAAAGTCCTGTCAACGGTTGGCATTTGTTTGGATCATTCAGGTTGCACAGAAATGGGGGCTTTTTCTGGGGACTCCAACTAAGACACATGGGAGAGATAACCAAACAGTAAGAACAACAGTGTAGAACCATAGATTTTTAACAAAATTTCTTCACTGCTTTGTTATATAATGCATCCTTTTCCCACTCCGTGTTCTATACCTCTCTTAATGCTTAGGAGAAAAAAGATTTTGAACTAAGCATGAATTTCTTCCCTGGTAACAGGTATTGTCAACAATAGCAGCCCTAAACCTCTAAGTATAACTAAATCTTCACTATAGCCTAGCTTTATTTCTCTACAGTATGAAGTCTAAAATTTATATTGAGTGGGTTGTTGTGTATTTTTTTACTAATATAGTTTTATTTGTGTGTATATAAATGTACTTGCATGTATGCTTCACAGTAATTTCTGCTCTACTGAATTCACGTCAATCTTATTGAAGAGCTCTTTGAAATAACAAATTGAACCAAGTGAGCTGCCTGCATACAGTGAATGAAAGTAAAATAGTTCCTATATGGAAAAACATTTCCATATTAGTATCAGGTATAGTCTAACACTGCATTTTAAGAAATTAAGATTCCTACATTTATTATTCACCCTTTTCAGAGGGTTTACTTAGGAAGGCAATGGACAATAACGTTGGAAAGAAGGGCTGGTGTCACATGAGTAGATCATTCCATACTCATCCCATCTGCCTTGGTTATATAGACAGATTCACTAACTAGATCTCTTCTACCAAATGCCAACAGATTTAGGTTTAAAAAAAAAAAAAGGTAATTTAGGGTTTTTTTTCCTAGTTACCTAATTAATTTTGGGTTTTCCCTATGGAAAATTTTCCTCTTAAGTCATCATATTACCTTTCCATTATAAATAAATGGGCTAGATTTGGGGGCTCTCAATGAATACGTACCCAGTAAGAATGATAAAGAGGTATGTTTAAATAAAGATAAAAATGAGTGGGAGGAAAATTTTTTAAATGTCACATTATATAAATGGACAAAAAACTGTATTTGTTAACTACCCAAATTCTTCTGCAGAAAGCCCTGGAAGAGTAATATTTGTATCATTTCTGGTCTTTTACTACTACTATCACAAATGCTTATTCATCAGTCCCTTGGGTTCTAGGTTAAAAACAAACTAATGAACAGGATTGTTCCAACAGAGCAGACCACATTGAACAAGCTGCTTTGTATTTCTGAGCCAATCAACTCTCCCCTCTTATGTTGAGAGATATCAGAGTAGTAGGGAATGCACAGTGGCAGAAAACTGAACTCTTGTCTTCCTCAGAGAAATTATCTCTTATTTAAAGGTCTTCAAGTAGAGATCTGGCTTCTAATGAGGTATGAAAATTTACAACCTCCATGAACCAAATCAAATGGCAATATTTCAGTCTTCCTCTTTTCTTTGTAACTGTATCATAATCAATACTTATCTAATAGACATAGCCATAAAGTTGAATCATCTAATACTACAGCAGCCTTGTAATATTTCTCATTACCCATTTTGTGCCTTTTCTTCAGGATTGAAGATCTTACAAGGATGACTTGAGTCAAAGAAAATAACCATAACCACAATGTTGTTTAAATTTAATAAAAATTATGTAAATAAATTTTAGGTAGCAGTTTAAAGAAACAGAAAGTTTAGCTAGAAGAACCTACAAATATATGTTATTCCATATTTTTTAAGATCTTAATAAAACATTGATCTAATATTTAAAATTTGTCGAATAAAGTTTTTAAAGATGTCCCCTAAAGCCTGAAAATAAAACATTGATATGCTGAGATCTTCTATTTCCTGATAATTCTTTTTAAGTACCTATGTATTTATTTGAAATCTCTCTTTTTAGAGGCCTAAAGAAACAAGAGTTAGAAGCAGTCTTTGCCTCAGATTCTTCCCAGACAAGGCTCTCAGGTAAAAGACTCAACAACCTTGTTACAGGCAAGGTTACCTAGCAACTCCCATCCACCACCTGAAGCTGTCTAAATGCATCAGTTCCAAAAGCCATTAGCCTGCAGATCAATTACTAAGACAGAAAATGAAGACAAAAATGAAGATGTTAGAGAAATGCCCCATGGAGTAAAAGTTGTTCAGATATTGAAAGGCAAAACTCCTGTAAAATAGCTCTCCTTAAATTTTTTTTCTTTCAGAAACTTGTGTGCACAAAGACCCTGAAAGAGAAAACTTTATCATTACAAAACCATAAGTATCACTGGACTAAAAGCAAGAAACTGTGAACTTTTTATACTGCATCTTGGCAACCTCTGAAGAGGCAAAGAAAATTTTGTCTTTGGTTTTTCTTTTAAAATGAAGCTTTTGTTTATTATAGGTGCTTCGAGAAAATGATTTCTGGAATCATTAAGGTACTATTTTAACTGATATTTATATCTCTAGGGAGAAACTATTTAGTTTGTACGTTACACAGTCACTTGATCTCTTTGCTTCATAAAGCTTTTAAATTTCTCACTGAAGCTAATAACCAGGACAGATTAAGAGAAAGTAAAGTGAAAACCAATCACAGCCCAAATCCAGACACAGACTTCATCTATAAAATGCAGTTTAGAAGAGATGTTCTCCAGGTTCTTTCCAGCCATCTTTCACTCTTCCAGCCACTATAATGTCTCATTTCACATTCTTTAGTAGTACTTGCTGCCTATACTAGTAATTCTCAAAGTAAAAGATGGTCTCCATTTAGAGGTAAAAAAATAAAATAAAAAATACTGGCAGGGCTTCCCTGGTGGCGCAGTGGTTAAGAGTCCGCCTGCTGATGCAGGGGATGCGGGTTCGTGCCCCGGTCCGGGAGGATTCCGCGTGCCGCGGGGCGGCTGGGCCCGTGGGCCATGGCCGCTGGGCCAGAGCGTCCGAAGCCTGTGCTCCGCGACGGGAGAGGCCCTTGTACCGCAAAAAAAAAAAAAAAAAAAATACTGGCAAATACCTGGCTCCTAACTGCTGGTGGTTTATGCTATCCTTGAAGTTCCTTGTCTTATAGATGTATCACTTCAATCTTCATTCACTCTGTCTTCACATGGCTTTCCACTTTGTGTCTGTGTGTTTTAAATAACTCTTTTCTTTCTCTTACTAGGATTCCAGTCATTGGATTTACAGCCATAAATCGAGGATGATCTTATCTCAAGATCCTTAACTGCACCTGCAAAGACCCTATTTCCAAATAAGATCATGTTCAGAGATATAAGGAATTAAGACTTGGACATATTTATTTGGTATTAGACAATTCAACCTACTACAACATAATTTTCTTAATCTTTTAGAAAGCCAAACAAAACTATCAGGCAATAAACTTTATATTGATAACTTGGTGTCTTAAATAATCTTGCCTTGCTTTAACATATTAAAAAAAGTCTCATGTCCTGTTATACAGATAATATATTTTTCTACTATGACTTCAACATAATAATACAGAGAATGCTGTTTCTAATAATTATGTCTTAGGAAGTGATACCTCATACTTAAAAATCTCTAACAGAGCAGTCTCTTGAATATTTGTTCCTATAAGGTGAATTTTGGTAACAACCTAAAGCTGCTTTTTTCCTATGGCAATAAGGTTCGTCTTAAGGCATATGAAACTCTCCACTGGAAATCAATAATAAAAAATATCTGTATTGTTGTCACTATTTCTACAGTTGATGGAGTGAGGCAAGTGAGGCAAGATAAATCTGAATTTTTTAAATACATAATTCATATCATTATCTTTATAAATTCATTATTATTATCCTCATTTTGGAGGAGACTGTGGTATATAGAAATTGGCTCAAGATCTCAAAGCCTATAATTGATTTGAATGCTATAGAAGAAGATTTTTTATTTTTATCTTTAAATTGGGTGTGTATATACTATTGGCTATCTATTTCAACTGCTGTAAAACCATTACCAATTATAATACATCTTGGTATGAATGTGATCATAAATGTGAACATAATGCCCATGTTTCCTATTATTGAGTATATTAAAATATCTAGATTATCCATATACTATTTTACAGGTTATTATGAAAATGAAATTTCAGGGACTTCCCCAGCAGTCCAGTGGTTAAGTCTCCATGCTTCCACTGCAAGGGGTGTGGGTTCAATCCTTGGTTGGGGCACTAAGACCCCACATGCCATGCAGCACAGCCAATAAATAAATAAATAATAAATAGAAAATGAAATTTCAGAATTAAAAATACATTTTTATAGTTAAATTTAAAAATTAACAAATTTTATCTGTGGGCCTTGTTAGGGATCCACTGGTCTTGTGTCTCCCAATGTTCAGCCCATGGTTTAATTGGGGATCCAAGATGATTTCAGCAATATTTAGCAAAATACAGTATAAGGATATATTGATGTACACATTTGGTTGTTCCTTGGAAGGAAAAAAAATATGCCTTATGTCTAGTTACACTAATGAGTAGTTTGTTGCAAGTTGGCAAATATAAAGATAGAATCTTAAGATGAAATCTTAAGATTGAACAGTTATTGACACATTTAAATAAGGCATGCACTTTACATATTATAACTCATGAAATTTTTAGAACTACTTACAAGGTAGGTGCTGATATCATCCCAATTTTACACATGAGGAAATGAAGACACTGAGAATTTTTCTCAAGATCAAACAGCAAGTAAGTGACAAACCCAGGCTACAAACTCAGGTAATACAAATCCAGAGTTAGCACTCTTACTCAACATACTATACTGCCTCATTGCATAACCACTAAAAAGCTGAGAACAGTGTCACCCAGAATAAGGATTATATTCCCAACCACCCCTTATACCTTTCTTATGACCACAAGACTGAGTTCTGGTCAATATGATGTATGTGGAAGTCTTAATTTTGTCTTTCTGCTTTGCTGCCTAGAATGTGGAAGTCACCATCCTCGATTGTGAGAATGGAAGCCACACCCCAGGAAAGATATAGCAGAGCCTACATACAGCCTTGGGCTACATATCCTAGATATTTATAAAAGAGATAAATAAATATCTGTATTAATAGGACTCATTGTTTTGCAGTCTAAATTAATTTTACCTGATACAGGTAGCTACATTATTACTCATTTGGCAAATGAGAAAGCCTGGGCTCAGAGAGTTGAGTTGACTGAGGTTATTTAGCTGATAGATATGCCCCTTAGACTGAAATGCAACTGTCTCTAATTCCTGAGATAATAGTACATACGGTCCTCTCTATGTTCCCATTCTACACAAAAAACAGAAAGGTAAAGAATAAAGAAAAGCATGTTGCTGCTGGATGTGGTAATTTTCTATAGGTTAACATTTTCTTTTTCCTGAATTATCCAGTAAATATGTCACTTATTTGGTTTATTATACTAGACCTAACATTATTTAGAAAAGCACATATTTCATGTGCATTATTTTTTATATCTACCTCACAATGGGAATGAATTTTAGTCCTCCAACTTAAAGCAAAACCATATTTTGTGTTAGTGAAAATATTTAATACTATTTCATGTAAAAACAGTGTTTCAGATTTAACATTAACAATGAATTCACTCTTGAATACATTTTACTCATTATTCAAACTTTCAAATAATTTAATGCTTTAGAAATGGGATTTTCAATGTAATGATTGAAACATTAATAATCTTTCTTTCACATGAAAATAGAATTCAAAGCCTTCTTAGCAAACCCTATGAAATTCCTTCTATTCATTATTGCTATCAAAACTGCTATAAAATATTGCATTCTACTCATTTGCTCATATTCTTATAGGCATCTTATAATAGTTCTGCTAGAGAAGACCCAGAGCTGCATTCCTTGGTGTATTTAAATCCAGGCTAAGACTTCTTTGTACCTGGAGTACCTTTCGGCATACATCACTAAGTTGCCATTACTGTATGACTCAAAAAAAAAAAAAAATTAAAAAAGAATGCCCCTCTAAAGAGTTTCTTTCGCTGTTGATACACTGATTAAGAGCATAAAAGTACACTTAAATTGATCTGGTTTAAGGTCAACTTTTTTAGCTCTGTGGCCTTGGGCAAAGTCATAAGTTTCTCTAAGCCTTATTCTTTTCATCTGAAAAATATTGATTATAGAACAATTAGTGTATAGGATTGCACTGTGTAGATTAAATGAGAAAATGCATGTAAAGTCCTTAATCCACTGTCTAACTGTTAGTAATCTCCTGGAAGGAGTATCACCAAAGAATCTAAATATAGAGGCTGAGGAAACAGAAAAACCAGAATAGGAAGAACTAAAAGGAAAGTTCCAGCAAAATGCAGGAAGGAAAATCAAAGTTTGCAAGCTCTGTGGCTGATATCATGAACCACCCATTCAGGTGTAGGCTATGCCAGAAGACTTTGGGTAAGAAGTCTTGAGATTGAGATTAATAGAATAAGTAACTGATGCTGTGAAAGTATTTCTACGATATTTGCTCTGCTGAGGGAGAGCTTGGGAGGCTGAATGATACACATAAAGAAAGCTAAGAGAATGGGAGGTGAGAATGACAATCATATCTTGCTTTTGGGTAGAAATGAGGGAGGGGGGGAGCAGGATGACTTTGCAGATGCACAGGTCAAAAGAAGTAGTGGAGGAGGGCTTCACAGTGAGCCTGCCTAAGGGGAGGTCTTCACAGTGAGCCTGCCTAAGGGGAGGACTTCACAGTGAGCCTGCCTAAGGGAAGCAATATAAAATGCACCCAGAATTTTCTCTCTTAGCAGCATAACTAGTAAGTTAAACATTGATACGTTTTTTGTTTGTTTGTTTGCGGTACGCGGGCCTCTCACTGTTGTGGTCTCTCCCGTTGTGGAGCACAGGCTCCGGACGCGCAGGCTCAGCGGCCATGGCTCAAGGGCCCAGCCGCTCCGCGGCATGTCGGATCTTCCCAGACCAGGGCACGAACCCGTGTCCCCTGCATCGGCAGGTGGACTCTCAACCACTGTGCCACCAGGGAAGCCCCTGATATGGTTTTTAAAGAGAGTGTCTTGAGTTATATCACAAAGCCTGCTAGGTTGCCTTAACCTCAGGTACCAGGGTCTAGCAGGGAGGAAGATAAAGAAATCTGCTTTGCTACATAAATAATTAAAATGCAATATGATAACTGCTGAAATAACATTTTTATATCACACACACACACACACACACACACCACAAAAGTTATTAAAAGTAATTGCTTGTGAGAGAGAGAGAAACTTTTCAAGGTGTAGATGCTTTGAGTTTGGGCCTTGGTATAAAAAAGTAGAACAGGCATCCAGGCAGATAAATAACATGTGCACAAGCAGAGAGGAGAGAAAGGCAGTCAAGTGTAAGGAAAAGGAAAGTGTTTTGTGGGAAGAGAAGGAAGAAGGCCCCTGGGAATGGGGATAATATGGTATGATCATCCTGATTTTAAAAGACTTGGTACCAGAATACTGTAATGAACTTGGCCTTAAAACCTGTGATAAATGGAATGTTTTGAAGCTGAATGTTTTGAAACTTAATGTTTTAAGTTAATATATTTTAATTTAGGCATATATGTGCCTTTAAAAAAAAGATTTCCTACTTACCTGAATTTTTATAAACCCACAGACTTTCTGCAGTAATAGCATTAAAATGAAAGGATTTTCAGTATATATACTAACACTATATTTCTCATCCATTATATAGATGAGAAAAAAAATCTCAAAAAGTCCCTTAGAATTTACAGTTAAATGACAGGGTGTAAACCTAACATCAGAGCCTAAACTCTTTTTGTTTTTTGTTTTAACAGCATCATTGATTATAATTGATATACAAAGAACTGCACATATTTAATGTGTACAATGATGAGTTTGGGCATACACAGACACTCAGGATATTTTCACCATCATCAATAGAGCCTGTTAATTTTATTTTTTTTTATCATTTTTTGAAACTTAACTGCTAACTAAATAGTTCAGAGAAAGGATGTCACAGCCTGATCTCGGAAATCAGGATTAATATATAGCATCAAATTTGTAGGTCAAATTCTACTTAAATATCAAAAAAAAAAAAAAAAAAAGGAAAACAAAACATTTCATAAAATACAATAGACTCCCTTATCTACAGTGGTTTTGCTTTCTTCAGTTTTAGTTACTACAGTCAATTACAGTTTGAAAATATTACATAGAAACTTCCAGAAATAAACTCATACGTTTTAAATTGCGCACCATCCTGAGTAGTGTTATGAAATCTCAAGTCATCCCACTCTGTCCTGCCCAGGACGTGAATCATCTCTTTGTCCAGCATATCCCTCCCATAGTAACTTAGTAGCTTTCTTGGTTATCAGATCCATCAGATCAACTGTTGAGGTACTGCAGTGCTTGTTTTCAGGTAATCCTTATTTTACTTCATAATGGCCCCAAAGCCCAAGAGTAGTGATGCTGGCATTCATGCCAAAGAGAAGCCCTAAAGTGCTTCCTTTATGTGAAGAAGTGAAAGTTTCTGATTTAATAAGGAAAGAGAAAAACTGTATGCTGAAGTTGTGCTATGATCTATTGTAAGAACAAGTCTTCTACTTGTTAAATTGTGAAAAAGGGAAAAGAAATCCATGCCAGTTTTTTGCTGTTGCATCTCAAACTGCAAAAATTACAGCCATAGTGAATGATATAAGTGCTTACTCAAGAAGGAAGAGGCATTACATTCGTACAATAAAATATTTTGAGAGAAAAGGGAGAGAGGCCATAGTCACATAACTTTTTTTTGCAATATGTTGCTATAATTGTTCTATTTTTATTATTAGTTATTTTTGGTAATCTCTTACTGCACTTAATTTATAAAATAAACTTTATCATAAGTGTGTAGAGTTTAGGAAAAAACAGTACTCATAGGATTCAGTACTATCTGAGGCTTCAGGCATTCACTAGGGGTCTTGTAACGTATCCCCTGTGTATAAGAGGGGGCTACTATGTATTTAATATGGTAAAATTAGCTTTAAAAAAGAACTGTTTTTTAAATGAGTTATTCAGCAATATCTTTGCATAAAAATTCATTTTAACTAAAAAATATGCAAACACAAATCTGCAAAACAAACAAACAGAAAAATGTAGGAGTTTACCAAGATGATGAAATCAATTCTAATTTAGAAAATGCCTGGGTACCAGAGTAGACATTTTTCAGTTTCTCTGACTAGAGTCTGAAACAATTTCCTGCAAACAGTGAATCATGCCATCCTTGACCACAAAGGATGCAAGCAAAATTTTAAGTAATTGGAAAAATTCAGTATGAACTTTGTGTTAAAAATATTTCTTTAAGGAGTAATATCAGCAGGCAGCATTTGTGAAAATGAGCAAACATTGTATGATTTTTCCTACACCCTCTCACAGCATACTTATTTTAAAATATCAGGGATGTTTTCCCTCTGAATATTCTGTTGGATTTCTAAACATCATTTATTACAAGATTTATAAGGTGAAAATGGTAAAAATCCAAGTCCTCACATGATGTCAATAAGTGCTTTAGGGCTGTTCAAAAGGATGTGTTCCTTTGTAGAATATCACATAACTGTGGCTAGCAGTTTGCTTATTGTAAATGCAATAACCTGAGTAACAATCAAGGATCCAGGATAATAAGGTTTTAGGGGATCATATAGAAAGAAGGCTTAATCTTATCCAATTAAAAGT
Organism: Pseudorca crassidens; assembly: GCF_039906515.1. Lineage (NCBI taxonomy): Eukaryota > Metazoa > Chordata > Mammalia > Artiodactyla > Delphinidae > Pseudorca > Pseudorca crassidens. Next base: position 33,117,751 of record NC_090304.1, on the reverse strand, counting down.
CTGAAACAAGAATACACTTTTGTTTTCATCATTTCATAGAGCGTATTCATTCTCAAGGGGTTCTTTTCTAACTTGGTTTATTCTCTTTACCTTTTATAAGATCCTGTAGCAGCATGTGTCATGTTGCTAGATGATAGTTTCAGTTCTCTTTGTTCTTCAGTTTGATTCAAAATTTAATAGATGTAGTTAAATATTGCCTTTATCAATTCCTGCTTGAATTCAGTCATCCTCCAAGAATCAATACCCTCAAGTAAGAAACACTTGGTAATCTCCTTAATGTGAGGGCTGTGATCCACTTAGTATTGCTAACTATAACAAAAATGGAAAAGGTCTATAAAACTGGTTCTCAAGCTTCAATGTGCATCAGAGTATCTGAAAAGCTTGACTGTTAATTTAGGTTTTTACGAAACCCCACTTATATCCCCTGTTTTTTTAAGCATTCCTGGTACCACTTGGAGTAGTGAGGGTTCTCTGATAAGCCAATACTAAAATGAAATTAGAGGTACAAAAGAAGAATTGGAGGAGGTGCCTGGTAAAGATGAAAGGGAGGGAGTCAGAAAAGTGGGGAAATCATTCAGACCAAGAAGTAAGTTTGAGCCCAGTGAGAAAGAGGGGAAAGAAAAATATTTGATATAAAGAGTTTCAGACTATAGCACAGTATTAAGAATGCTTTGGCAAGACTGATGCTACGGGCCAAAGTTACCTGTTAAAGGAGCTCTGCATCATGCAGGAAATACAGCTCCTTTAGTATACCTAATCTACTCAGTCACTGGCTAGGAGCAGCCTTTATGTGAAAATGGGGGCAGACCCAAAAGGGCTGCAGTTGGGACCATTAGTTAATCTTGTTCCCTGCAGCGGGAGAGCTGAGTGTGACATTTTCATGGCCAACATAGCTTGTCAAAACAGAAATTTCTGGGCTCTACCCTGAAGAGTTTCTGATTTAGTAAGTTTGGGGGTGGGTCTGAGAACTCACATTTCTAACAATTTGCATATGCTACTGATCCAGCAACCACATCATGAGAAATGCTAGTCCATATATAACAGCATTTGTTGGTTCACTTTCCTCTTTGGGTGTTAGAGTGGGAGATAATATATGTGGTGCTAAAATTAACTCTTTTGATACAAAACGTTTTTGCAAAGCTCTATTTAATAATATACTGAATAGTTCAGTGAGTAAGAGTTTAGAAAACTGCATAAATGCTGCTATATGAAACTGCTTTAAAAGCACTTTGCTAGTACAAAAGAAAACCCCTGGGATTCATTTATTGCTTTGTCTTATTACCTCAGCTAAGAAAACCTAACTTTTCTTTGTTATATTTTAATAGTTGATAGCCTGTATATTAAAACAATACATTGAGAATAATGCATACAGGGACCAAGGATATGGGGTGAGACTATGGTTGGGAAAAGGGCATTTATTTAATGACCCAAATTTCATGCAGACACAAATTTCAATGTGTTGTATACAGAGACAGTGGTAAAAAAAACTTACTCAATGATTCTCTTGCATTAGGAACACGCAAATTCCTCCTGAGTATTTTCTTATGTAAAATCAATGCTTGGACAAGAATTATAGGGAGTAATCTGGATAATCAGACATTATATCTAGGACTTTGGCAACAGGCAAAATTATTTTTCTCAGCAAATTGGGGAGGCAGGAGAACTGAGACCTAGGAACTTGGACAAGAATGAGAAGTGAGTGCAGCTGAAAATCAATAAAACTTATGACCTATGAAGCAACACTGGTACTCAGTGGTCTCAACAGATGATCAGATCTCTCTTGTTGTCAAAAAAAAAAAAAAGAGAATATTAGAGGAAGAATGAAATCCATTCCCTGCAGCAGTGGGACAACCAAATACTAGGTCCAGGAGAGAGATGAATAACAAGATCCCTGAACTGAAAACTAGAATGGGGGAAAAGGGACCAATGTCCTAACAGCATGCAATCAACTTTATAATTAAACAAATGAGACAGTAAAGAGTGTAACTAATAGCAGAGACAGAATCTCACCTTATAGACATAGACTGGACTCTTAAAATTTGACCTCACTGGAAGCAAGTACACAAGCAAACACTGAGAACATCCTACAATTGATGGCCATAAAAATAGAAGAGAATATAGAAAGAACAAGACAAATACAAATTATATTCAAAGAAGAGATGAAGCATCCACCAAAAATTATTCCTTTAGTCACATAGTTTAAGAAACCTCATCAGTTATTTTTTAAGTGAATAAGATTTCAAAAGTGTCTTCAAAACAAATTGCATACATCCTGCAAGTCATAACATATAAGTATGGATAGTAAATGGTACAAAGTTTTCCTTTGTAATGTAAGCACAACTACTCTGTGTTTTTTTTTTTTTTACAAAGTCGAGTCAAAGTGAACAAAGAAGGAACTTCTGCCTCATGGCGTTACTTGTCCAAGTTTGTATCTAAGCTCATTCATTTAAAAAAAACAAATGATACTTTATACAAAGAGATACACACAAAATAAATTCAACTAAACTCCTACCATAAAGTTTCTAAAGCTTAAGTTATAAGAAAATAAATTAAAAATAATTGAGTATTGCCTGTAAAAGTTAATTTTAATGACTATGGTGCGGTATATATGTATAGTTTACATAGTTTCCCTAAGCTTAATTAAACAATACAGTTCTATACAATGTCTAAATTATTTTTTAGTTATTTCTCTATAGGAATTGGTAAAAATATTAGTTACAGCACCAGAGGAATGAGTTTCCCGTCACTTTCTGATAAGCCTTTTCTTTGGACCTGACACAATTCTGGCTCTGCAATTAATAATGTGAACGCTAACCCTCCATATCTGGATGTTTACTGCTAATTGCTGAAAAATTATATTTTATACTGCATGTGCTCTACATTTAGTCCTCAAATATAGAAAGTGTATGAACTCAATTTCTGAAGAGATTTTGTTTTAATTCAACATTATAGGAAAATTGCCTGCAGACAGCTATTTGAGAATGGTGTTTACACTGTGATATTAAGATGAGCCATTACATTTTTCCTAATATGTTTTCATCCTTCCTTGAAAAGTAACTTCATGTTCTGTGCCCTTGTTCATGTCCACATGCTTCTTCTTCTGCTCTGTGGCCAGAATTGAAAGTGCAGGGTAGGGGAACATGATATAGTTTATATCTGACTAATTTTGCAGCAAGTAGGACAACCCAATTGGGTGTGAACTGGAAATTATTTCCACTGAGGCAGTCATAGGCACTATGAAACATTATTATATACCTTTTGGGCTACTTCAGTTTTATCATTTCATTTGAAGCTCATTTTCCTTTAAGTACTGCTATAGACTGAATGTTTATCTCCCTCCACCCCATACTTGAAAGCTAATCACCCTGTTTGGAGGTGAGACCTTTGAGAGTTGATAAGACAATGAGGATGGAGCTCTCATGAATGGGCTTAGTGCCCTTATGAAAGAGACCCTGTGCCATATGAGGTTACAGTGAGAAGACAGCCATGGATGAATCAGGAAGTGGTCTTCACCAAATCTGCTGGTGCCTTGATCTTGGACTTCCCAGTCTCAAGAAGTGTGAAAGATACATTTCTGTTATTTATAAGCCACCCAGTCTATGGTCTTTTTGTTATAGCAGCTCAAACAGGCTAAGATATGTACACTGAGACTACAATAAAGGGCAGAGGGTAGGGAGCTCTTTCAACATTATACTACTATAATGTTTCCTTTTTAAGATTTTATTTTATAGCATTTTAGGTTTATACTGTAAAAAATTAATAAACAGAAAACTCAATTAAATAGAGGCTGGACACCAGAAAAGGTAGTTCTCACTCCCTGTGACAGTAGCAGAGCCCAACAGAAAGAACCAAGACTCCCCTTCTTTCCTGGCAAGTACTCAGCCAATGAAAAGCCAGACTCTTTGTTTACTCCCAACTTTCTTTTCCTCTCTATAAAAGTCCTCTCCTTCCCTTGCTGTGCAGGGGATTTGTACACGGCTTGCCATGGTTCCAGACCCTGAATTTCAATTGTTTGCTGATCCTAAATAAACCCATCTTTGCTGGACAAATATCTGGCAGTCTATTTGTTTTAGGTCAAAATACAAAAATAGCTCAGAAATAATTACATTTGAAAGAATGAGAGCATTTGGAGGAAGCCAGACTGTGTGTGCTTTCAGCACAGACTTCATGAGAACTTATAGTGAGCATTAACTAATGGATACAAATGAAACTACTGAACTCTTCCTGTCACATTAAAATATTTACAATTATATTTTTTTTAAAAAATTGAGGATCTAGATCTTTTTTAGAATTTTATGCCTTTTGAAGTCATTAGAATACTATGAGCAAATAATTATCATAAGGATCAACTAAAGCAATATAATGTAGTCAATGAAAGAATAACCATAAACTGGACACCAATTGCCATTTTGGGAATACCATCTCACATTCATAAAATAAAATGAACATAATACGAGACAATATATAATGAAATGATGGAATGAATTAAGTTGAATGTGACTGTTTAAGAAATTAATATGAATAATATTTGGTTAACAATAATACCATTGCCTTTTCATACCACTTTATTTCAAAGATGTATCACATATATAAAGAGAGTTAGATTTTACATAGTAAAACACATTTGATAGGGACATAGTTGACAAGTGTTTTAATCAAAAACCGGTATATAACATCTACATGAATTTACAATATCAAGTAAATTAAAAGCCTTCATTTGCATATGATATGCAAAAATACTTAACTCTTACCTCAGATTTGCATGTGATTTGCACAAGACATAAATTGGACAAATTCATAATCAGTCAATTTAATTATTTTTCCAGTTTTATTGAGGTATTGTTGACAAATAAAATTGTAATATATTTAAAGTGTACAATGTGATGATTCGATATATGCATACATTGTGAAAGGATTCTCACATTCAAGTTAATTAACACATCCATCACCTCATGTAATTACTTTTTTGTTTTTGGCTGAGAACTTTTAAGATCTACTCTGTTTGCAAATTTTAATTTTACAATAAAGTATTATCAACTACAGTCACCATGTTATACCTTAGATCCTCAGAATTTATGCATTCATTGAAAAGACTATCCTATTCTCATTGTGTATTCTTGAAAGTTAATTGACCATATATGTGTGGGCATAATCAGTCAATTTTAAAACAACCCTTTAATTATTTGAACTTGTACCCGAAATGTACCCTTTTATTGCCCACACACATAAAAATTGAAATTCACATCAATTGTATTACGAGTATCTCATTCAGTGAGTGAAATAAATGAACTGCATTTAAATCATGTAATGTGGAATCATATGATCACACTATAAAATCAGTATATATATGTGTGGTCATATGAAAAATTTATATATACACTACAAAATTTACTTGTAATTATTTGTTGCATTTTGTATTTCCCTTAACAATTTGTAGATATTACTAGAAATTAATCCATATGTTTCTAATTCATTATTTTCCTTGGCTACACAATATTTCATGAGTTGGATAAATAGTAATTTATTCAGTTATTTTTCTATTGATGCATCTACACTTTCTTTCTACTTTTTTCCCACATTGTGGTCTTTCAAATATGAATTTGCCTGCATTTCATCCCAGATCCAAAAAGCTTTTACAGGACACAGAACCCTATCTGTTTCACCTTTACCCACCACCTCTTTGCCTCATTGACCCTCATATACCCTTGCACACCCCGAGTTACACATATACAAACAGACACACACACAGACATATACACCCTTCATTTCTTATCAGTATTTAGCTCACTTGTCACTTTTTTAGGAATCTTTCATTTGATATTTTTCTAAGTAGGTTCTTTTACACAATGAAGTGCTCCAGGGTACAATGCATTAGTACTGCACTTATTGTTAGATTGCATTGATTTGTGATTTTCGTAACTGTCAATATTCTGGGTTAAAAAATAATATCCATGAATGTAGATATTTTTTCTGATTTTTAGTTTTATATTCCTTGTCATCTCTTTGAATCTCTAACAAAGCACTTATTATAATAGCACTTAATATATTTAATAAATAAATAAAAATATGTATAGTAAACACAAAAAATAAAAACAAAATTACGCACAATTAAAATATTATGATGGGGAGACCTTCAAGATGGCGGAGGAGTAAGATGTGGAGATCAACTTCCTCCCCACAAATACATCAAAAATACATCTACATCAGGAACAACTCCTACAGAACACCGACTGAATGCTGGCAGAAGACCTCAGACTTCCCAAAAGGCAGGAAAATCCCCACATAAGTGGGTAGGGCAAAAGAAAAAACAGAGACAAAAGAATAGAGACAGGACATGCACTTCTGGGAGGAAGCTGTGAAGGAGGAAAAGTTTCCACACTCTATGAAGATCCTTCACTGACGGAGACGGCGGGGTGGGTGAGGAGGAAGCTTTGGAGCCACGGAGGAGAGCACAGCAACAGGGGTGTAGAGAGCAAAGCAGAGAGATTCCCACACAGAGGATCAGTGCCGACCAGCACTCATCAGCCTGAGAGGTTTGTCTGCTCACCTGCTGGGGTGGGTGGGGGCTGGGAGCTGAGGCTCAGGCTTCAGAGGTCAGATCCCAGGGAGAGGACCGGGGTTGGCTGCGTGAACACAGCCTGAAGGGGGCTAGTGTGCCACAGCCAGCTAGGAGAGACTCCAGGAAAATGTCTGGACCTGACTAAGAGGCAACAGACCATTGTTTCGGGGTGCATGAGGTGAGGGGATTCCTTCCCTGTCTGCCCACAGAAGGCAGAGCACCGCCTAAACAAGTTTCAGAGATGGGCACAAGTGGTGGCCAACAGCTCAGACCCCAGAGAGTGACATGAAATGCTAACGCTGCTGCTGCAGCTGCCAAAAATCCTGTGTGCAAGCACAGGTCACTATCCACACAGGCCCCACCCCCGGGAGCCTGTGCAGCCCACCACTGCCAGGGTCCAATGATCCAGGGACAAATTCCCCAGGGAGAACACATGAGGCGCTTCAGGCTGTTGCAACATCACGCTGGCCTCTGCCACTGCAGGCTTGCCCCACATTCGAAATATAACTACCTATGTACCCCTCCCTCCCCCCCACCTGAATGAGCCAGAGCCCCCTAATCAGCCGCTGTTTTAACGCCATCCTGTGTGGGCAGGAACAGATGCCTGAAGGCGACCTACACACAGATGTGGGGCCAAAACCAAAGCTGAACCCCAGGAGCTGTGCAAACAAAGAAGAGAAAGGGACATTTCTCCCAGCAGCCTCAGGAGCAGTGGATTAAATTCCCAAAATCAACTTGATGTACCCTACATCTGTAGAATACCTGAACAGACAACAAATCGTCCAAAATTGAAGCAGTGGACTTCAGGAGCAGCTGAAGACTTGGGGTTGGCTGTCTGTGACAGATTTATTTCTGATTTTTATGTTTAGTTTATTATAGTTTTTATCGCCTATTATTATTGGTGGATTTGTTTATTGGTTTGGTTGTTCTCTTCTATTTTTTTTAATTATCATTTTTTTTAATTTTAATAATTATTTTATTTCTTTTTTTCTCCCTTTTCTTCTGATCCATATGGCTGAGAGGGTCTTGGTGCCACAGCTTGGTTTCAGGCCTGAGCCTCTGAGGTGGGAGAGGCAAGCTCAGGACATTTGAACACCAGAGACCTCCCGGCCCCTCGTAATATCAATCACTGAGAGCTCTCCCAGAGATCTCTCTCTCAACACTAAGACCCAGCTCCACACACCGGCAGCAGACTCCAGCGCTGGATGACCCATACTAAACAACTAGCAAGACAGAAACACAAAACCACCCATTAGAAGAGAGGCTGCCTAAAATCATACTAAGGTCAGAGACACCCCAAAACTCACCACTGGAAATGGCCCCACCCACCAGAAAGACAAGATCCAGCCCTACCAACCAGAACACAGGCACCAGTCCCCTCCACCAGGAAGTCTACACAAGCCACTGAACCAACGTCACCCACTGGGAATAGACACCAAAAACAACAGAACTACAAACCTGCAGCCTATGTAAAGGAGACCCCCAAACACAGTAAGTTAAACAAAATGAGAAGACAGAGAAATATGCAGCAGATGAAGAAGTAAGGTAAAAATCCAGCAGACAAAGAAATGAAGAGGAAATAGGCAGTCTACCTGAAAAATAATTCAGAGTAATGATAGTAAAGATGATCCAAAATCTTGGAAATAGAATGGAGAAAATACAAGAAACATTTAACAAGGACCTAGAAGAACTAAAGAGCAAACAAACAGTGATGAACAACACAATAAATGAAGTTAAAAATTCTCTAAAAGGAATAGGTAGCAGAATAACTGAGAAAGAAGAATGGATAAGTGACCTGGAAGATAAAATAGTGGAAATAACTACTGCAGAGCAGAATAAAGAATAAAGAATGAAAAGAATTGAGGGCAGTCTGAGAGACCTCTGGAACAACATTAAACACACCGACATTCGAATTATAGGGGTCCCAGAAGAAGAAGAGAAAAACAACGGGCCTGAGAAAATATTTGCAGAGATTATACTTGAAAACTTCCCCAACATGGGAAAGGAAACAGTCAATCAAGTCCAGGAAGCACAGAGAGTCCCATACAGGATAAATCCAAGGAGAAACATGCCAAGACACATATTAATCAAACTATCAGAAATTAAATACAATGCAAAAATATTAAAAGCAGTAAGGGAAAAATAACAAATAACATACAAGGGAATCCCCATAAGGTTAACAACTGATCTTTCAGCAGAAACTCTTCAAGTCAGAAGGGAGTGGCAGGACATATTTAAAGTGATGGAGGGAAAAACCTACAACCAAGATTACTCTACCCAGCAAGGATCTCATTCAGATTCTATCGAGAAATTAAAACCTTTACAGACAAGCAAAAGCTAAGAGAATTCAGCACCATTAAACAAGCTTTAAAACAAATGCTAAAGGAACATTTAGCATCTCTAGGCAGGAAACACAGGAGAAGGAAAAGACCTACAAAAATAAACCCAAAAGAATTAAGAAAATGGTAATAGGAACATGCATATAGATAATGACCTTAAATGTGAACGGTTAAATGTGCCAACGAAAAGAGATAGACTTGCTGAATGCATACAAAAACAAGACCCGTATATATGCTGTCTACAAGAGACCCACTTCAGACCTAGGGACACATACAGACTGAAAGTGAGAGGATGGAAAAAGATATTCCATGCAAGTGGAAATCAAAAGAAAGCTGGAGTAGCAATTCTCATATCAGCCAAAACAGACTTTAAAATAAAGTGTATTACTATTACTTTAAATAAAGACTACTACTATTACAAAACTATTACAAGAACAACACTACATAATGATCAAGGTATCAATCCAAGAAGAAGATATAATAATTGTTAATATTTATTCACCCAACACAGGAGCCCCTCAATACATAAGCCAATGCTAACAGCCATAAAAGGGGAAATCGACAGTAACACAATAATAGTAGGGGGACTTTAACACCCCACTTTCAACAATGGACAGATCATCCAAAATTAAAATAAGAAATAACAAGCATTTAATGACACATTAAACAAGATGGACTTAATTGATATTTATAGGACATTCCATCCAAAAATAACAGAATACACATTCTTCTCAAGTCCTTATGGAACATTCTCCAGGATAGATCATATCTGGGTCACAAATCAAGACTTGGTGAATTTACGAAAACTGAAATCATATTAAGTATCTTTTCTGACCACAACTCTATGAGACTAGATATCAATTACAGGAAAAAAACTGTAAAAAATACAAACACATGGAGGCTAAACAACATGCTTCTAAATAACAAAGAGATCACTGAAGAAATCAAAGAGGAAATAAAAAAATACCTAGAAACAAATGACAGTGAAAACACGATGACCCAAAACCTATCGGATGCAGCAAAAGCGGTTCTAAGAGGGAAGTTTATAGCAATACAATGCTACCTCAAGAAACAAGAAAAAATTCAAATAAACAACCTAAACTTACACTTAAAGCAATTAGAGAAAGAAGAACAAAAAACCCCCAAAGTTAGCAGAAGGAAAGAAATCATAAAGATCAGATGAGAAATAAATGAAAAAGAAATGAAGGAAACAATTGCAATGATCAATAAGACTAAAAGCTGGTTCTTTGAGAAGAGAGACAAAAATTGATAAACCATTTGCCAGACGCATCAAGAAAAAAAGAGGGAAGACTGAAATCAACAGAATTAGAAATGAAAAAGGAGAAATAACAACTGACAGTGCAGAAATACAAAGGATCATGAGAGATTACTACAAGCAACTCTATGCCAATAAAATGGACAACCTGGAAGAAATGGACAAATTCTTAGAAAAGCACAACTTTCTGAGACTGAACCAGGAAGAAATAGAAAATATAAACAGACCAATCAAAAGCACTGAAATTGAAATTGTGATTAAAAATCTTCCAACAAACAAAAGCCTAAGACCAGATGGCTTCACAGGCAAATTCTATCAAACATTTAGAGAAGAGCTAACACCTATCCTTCTCAAACTCTTCCAAAATATAGCAGGGGGAGGAACGCTCCCAGACTCATTCAACAAGGCCACCATCACCCTGATACCAAAACCAGACAAAGATATCACAAAAACAGAAAACTATAGACCAATATCACTGATGAACATAGATGCAAAAATCCTCAACAAAATACTAGCAAACAGAATCCAACAGCACATTAAAAAGATCATACACCATGATCAGGTGGGGTTTAACCCAGGAATGCAAGGATTCTTCAATATATGCAAAACAATCACTATGATACACCATGTAAACAAATCAGAGGAGAAAAACCATATGATCATCTCAATAGATGCAGAAAAGGTTTCTGACAAAATTCAACACCCATTTCTGATAAAAACTCCCCAAATGTAGGCATATTACCTCAACGTAATAAAGCCCATATATGTCAAACCCACAGCCAACAGTGTTCCCAATGGTTAAAAAATGAAACCATTTCCACTAAGATCAGGAACAAGATAAGGTTGCCACTCTCACCACTGTTATTCAACTTAGTTTTGGAATTTTAGCCACAGCAATCAGAGAAGAAAAAAGAAATAAAAGGACTCCAAATCAGAAAAGAAGAAGTAAAACTGTCACTGTTTGCAGATGACATGATACTATACATAGAGAATCCTAAAGATGCTACCAGAAAACTAATAGAGCTAACCAATGAATTTGGTAAAGTAGCAAGATACAAAATTAACACACAGAAATCTCTTACATTCCTATACACTAATGATGAAAAATCTGAACGAGAAATTAAGGAAACACTCCCATTTACCATTGCAACAAAAAGAATAATATATCTAGGAATAAACCTACCTAAGGAGACAAAAGACCTATATGCAGAAAACTATAAGACACTGATGAAAGAAATTAAAGATGGTACAAACAGATGGAGAGATACACCATGTTCTTGGATTGGATGAATCAACATTGTGAAAATGACTATACTACCCAAAGCAATCTACAGATTCAATGCAATCCTTATCAAATTACCAATGGCATTTTTCACAGAACTAGAACAAAAATTCCACAATTTGTATGGAAACACAAAAGGCCCCGAATAGCCAAAGGAATCTTGAAAAAGAAAAATGGAGCTGGAGGAATCAAGCTCCCTGATTTCAGATTATAATACAAAGCTACAGTAATCAAGACAGAATGGCACTGGCAGAAGAAAAACCAAACTACAGATCAATGGAGCAGGATAGAAAGCCCAGAGATAAACCCACACACATATGGTCACCTCATCTTTAATAAAGGAGGCAAGAATATACAATGGAGAAAAGACAGCCTCTGCAATAAGTGGTGCTGGGAAAACTGGATAGCTACATGTGAAAAAATGAAATTAGAACACTCCCTAACACCATACACAAGAATAAACTCAAAATGGATTAAAGACTTAAATGTAAGGCCAGACACTATGAAACTCTTAGAGGTAAACATGGGCAGAACACTCTGTGGCATACATCAGAGCAAGATCCTTTTGACCCAGCTCCTAGAGAAATGGAAATAAAAACAAAAATAAACAAATGGGACCTAATGAAACTCAAAAGCTTTTGCACAGAAAAGGAAACAATAAACAAGACGAAAAGACAACCCTCAGAATGGGACAGAGTATTTGCAAATGAAGCAACTGACAAATGATTAATCTCCAAAATATACAAGCAGCTCATGCAGCTCAATATCAAAAAAACAGACCACCCAATCCAAAAATGGGCAGAAGACCTAAATCAACATTTCTCCAAAGAAGATATACAGATTTCCAACAAACACATGAAGGCTGCTCAACATCACTAATCATTAGAATAATGCAAGTCAAAACTACAATGAGGTATCACCTCACACTGGTCAGAATGGCCATCATCAAAAAATCTACAAACGATAAATTTTGGCGAGGGTGTAGAGAAAAGGGAACCCTCTTGCACTGCTGGTGGGAATGTGAATTGGTACAGCCACTATGGAGAAGAGTATGGAGGTTCCTTAAAAAACCAAAAATAAAACTATCATATGACCTAGCAATCCCACTACTGGGCATGTACCCTGAGAAAACCATAATTCAAAAAGAGTCATGCACCACAATGTTCATTGCAACACTATCTACAATAGCCAGGACATGGAAGCAACCTAATTGTCCATTGGCAGATGAATGGATAAAGAAGATGTGGCACATATATACAATGGAATATTACTCAGCCATAAAAAGAAATGAAACTGAGTTATTTGTAGTGAGGTGGATGGACCTAGAATCTGTCATACAGAGTGAGGTAAGTCAGAAAGAGAAAAACAAATACTGTATGCTAGCACATATATATGGTATCAAAAAAAAAAAAAAGGTTCTGAAGAACCTAGTGGTAGGACAGGAATAAAGACACAGATGTAGAGAATGGACTTGAGGACACGGGGAGGGGGAAGGGTAAGCTGGGACGAAGTGAGAGAGTAGCATTGACATATATACACTACCTAATGTAAAACAGATAGCTAGTGAGAAGCCGCTGCATAGCACAGGGAAATCAGCTCGGTGCTTTGTGACCACCTAAAGGGGTGGGATAGGGAGGGTGGGAGGGAGACGTAAGAGGATGGGCATATGGGGATACATGTATACATATAGCTGATTCACTTTGTTGTACAGCAGATACTAACACAACATTGTAAAGCAATTATACTCCAATAAAGGTGTTAAAAAAATTAAAATGAAATAAATAAAATAAAATACAATTGTTCTCTTATGAGAAAAATAAATAAAATAAAATAAAATTTTATGATAATTGAACTTATAAATTAATATTTGAAGAAAAGTTGAAGGAAATAGAACAAATGTTAGTAGTTTCCAATATTCTAAACATTTGCAATTGCTAAGTATAAACTATATTTTAAAGTATCATAGTAGTAAGCAAAAGGAGAACTATGGGATAAAACATGTTAGTTCTTTAGACTAATTAAAATGAAATTTCTTCCACAGAACTTAGACCTAATAAGAATGTTTTTATCTAGGGCTTAACATAAAGTAATAATTTTCCAAAAAATTTATTTTCCTCATCCCTCTTTTGAATTTAATCTCTCTTAAGAATAATGAAAATAATTATAATTTCAAACACTTATGTAGGCTTACGGCATGCTTGGTAATTTTCTAAGCATTTTATATACATCATAAGCTCTTTATGTATCTTAACTCACAACAAGTCTATCATTTCCATTTTAATGAGGGTGATGTTAAGGCACATAGAGATTAAGTAGCCTAGAGCTAGCAAAGTGAAGAAGGCAAGATGTTTAACCTTCCATTTAATGAAATAAGAACAATCGATAATAATAAATCGATAACAGAAAACATTCTAATAGGATCTTCACTTTGAGTTTTATTTCTAATCTCCTCTCTGCACATTTATTTTTCTTCTAAGCAGTTCAAGACACTTTCTATTGTCTACTGATGAGTAACAGACCTACAAAAACTTAATGGTGTAAGCAGCATTATTTATTTCTCACAATTCTGTGGAATGATTGTGGTTAACTGAGTGGTTCTTCAGTTCCACATGACATCAGACGGGGTTATTAATTCAGATGCATTCAGCTGATGCATGGGCTAGACTGAAAGATCTAAGAAGGCTTCAATTATAATGCTCTTGCACTGGGCACCTCCTCATGGTGAGCTCAGCTTCCTCACGGTACGTTGATCTCAGGGTAGTTGAACTTTTTATTTGGCAGCTGGTTTCAGAAGAAAGAAAGTGAAAGATGCCAGTACTAGTAAAGGCTCAGCTTGGACCAGAAGGTCACTTTTACAAATTCTGTTAGATAAAACACGTCCCAAGACCAGTCCAGATTCAAAGGAAGGGAGAACAGATTCTACCTCTTGATGAGAGGGTCACTAACTACTTGTAGGGAAGGGAAGAATTGTTGGTGACTAAATTTAGGGATGCTAACCCAGACTCATATCAATGTTTTATTATTCTCTTTTCAAATATTTATTTTTCTAGTCTGTTTTGGCAGCACTGGAAATAGAATTGGAAAAAAAATAAAAGGAAATAATAGGAGTATAAGGAAGGCTATATATCCCAAATATTAATATCTTAGTTTGGAATTTAAACTAGCTCTGAAACTTCCTGATTTTTCTTTAGGATTATACAAGGGCAAGGAAGACCAAGCAGCTTGAGCCAAGGGCCAGGGGCAAGAAAGAGGAATGTGGTTTTGGAGGACTGCTTATAAGTCAATAAGACTCAAAACACACACACATACACAAATGGCACTTGATGAATGCATTAAGTGTAAGATTAGGAAGGAAAGGGAAGGACAAAATGTGGAGCACTTTGAATGAGAGGCTGAGGATATAAATTCTTGCCCAGAGTCAGCCTTGGGCTCACTCTTTTAAAATCAGTAGAGACAACATAACTAAGGGAGAATTAAGAAGAAGTTATTTTGACTCACTGAGAGATGTCCAAATCCTGTCAAGTGTTTGATCTGTTTTTGAACACATATTTTCCTGGTCTTGAAATATGATGGCAAATGCTTTGAATAAGCATGTTCTTGATAGTGCCAAACAAATTATTTCAGTGTAAAATGTTTTAAAAAGTGTCATTCTCATTCTTAGAGAAAAGATTTAAATGATCCTCCTTAGAATTACAAAGTTAAAGGGAATTATGAAAAAATGCATTTTCCAATTAATAATTTTTAAAAACTCCATCTAATAAATGATGCAGCACTATTATTTAAGATAAAGTATTTATAGCTTAACTTCTACTACATGAACTTAGGATGCATCAATATGTTCCCATCCTCCATATACAAACATACACAGCCCGTCCATGCCTGAAAAATGGCAGCAATACACATATCATCAAAAGCAGAGAAAATTAAAGGAGAGGAACTGATTAAATTATTTGACCCAATTTTACACTCCTTCTTGATTGAATTTATGACCAGTGAATAAGAACAGAAAAGAGAGAAGGAACTTGAAGATTTTGAAATATAATTTGAGTTGTCTATTTTTTTGGAAATATTTAGCACATAATATGCGCTGGCCCATCCACTCTTCTAAACACTTCATAAATATTAACTCATCTAACCCTCATAACAACCTTTTGCAGTAGATACTATTATAGCCTCATTTTACAAATGAGATACATAAAGGTTATAATCTCGTGGAAACTCACATACGTAATTAATGGCAGAGCCAGGCAGACAAGTTCTTTGCCATGGCTATATGCATTCTTCAAGATTTCGTCTGTTTATATTTTCCAGAAGGTATCAAATATGGTATCATTCACATATTCACCAAGATTCTTAGCAGTATGGATATAAATTCAAACAAAAATCCATCTCCCTGCCTTCTTTGAACTAAATTTTTTATTAGATGAGACAAGAAATAAATAAGACGATAAATAAAGAAGAACTTTCACAATGGCATAAATAAGTACCATAAAGGAAAAAAAAACAGATTTATGTGATGAGTAATAACTGGAGTAGAACATTTTCATTATTAGTTGGCTAGGAAAAAACCTTTAAGGAGGTAATGTTTGAATTAATTCCTAAATAATGAAAAGGATCCAGCATATGAAGAGTCAGGGCAAAAGGTTAAAGAAAACAACATGTGTACAGGCCCCAAAGTGGAAATGAGCTTGGTTTGTTCAAGGAATAGAAAGAAGGTAAGTATAGTTAAAGTGTAAGCAGTGAGGGACAGAATTAAAGGAAGAGAGGGTTGTAGGCATAGGCAAGCAGCAGACTTTGGTGGGGCCTGTAGAATACAGTAAGGGAGTCAATATTTTATTATTAAAAAAAAAATTTTTAGGATAGTTTTAAAAGCAGGGAAAAAATATTACCAGAAGAAAGAGTTACTGTATGTCATTTTACTTGCTTAGTGATGAGAGTGACAGTCATCAAAATTTTAAAAGTTAAAGACACTGCATTCAACTCTTCTTGCTATTTTAGCATGTGCAGATCAAAAAGAATCCAAGAATGAGAAAAATGTTAGAAAAAAATATTCTTAGCAAAGGAATGAGTTCATAAAAGTCACAATATCAGCTGTGGAACTTGTTTAGAGATCAAGGGAGCCATATCTGAGCTGGAGGTTAGAGTGCTCCTGGAAGAGTGGTTTAAAAAGGTAGGTACCATGATATATATATATAGATATATATATATATATATATCGATATATATATATATCTCGCATGATTAAGAGAATAAATAATTTTAGTATATGACACAGATATTTGTTGTTATTAAAAAAAAGTAGAGGAAGAAAATAAAAAGACACTTCAGGAAAAATAAATTCAAACAAAATAATGATCTATTTAAGAATATCTAGATTCAATTATTACTTTACTTAAACTAAAATTTACTATGACTCTTAACAACTGATGAAGTTTAAGGAAAGAGGATTAATTCTTCACACTTGAAATCTTCTCTTTGAGTGGTTCATGTTAGTAATGTAGATTAATATTTCTTTCAAAAGATCCCAATAGCATGGCACAGTGGTTGAGAGTCCGCCTGCCGATGCAGGGGACACGGGTTCGTGCCCTAGTCTGGGAAGATTCCACATGCCGCGGAGCGGCTGGGCCCGTGAGCCATGGCCGCTGAGCCTGCGCGTCCAGAGCCTGTGCTCCGCAACAGGAGAGGCCACAGCGGTGAGAGGCCCCCGTACTGCAAAAAAAAAAAAAAAAAAAAAAAAGATCCCAATAGCAGTATACAGTTCTGCAATGAACCAGAACTTAAAATAGAGTAAGTGCTATTTATTGCCTTATTTCAATCTGTAGATTTAACTTGCAGACAAATCAGAAGTGATTTAATTATGGTTGTAAGATAATGTGTATGCTATAAAGTTTAAGAATGCAAAAACAATATTATAACTCACAGCAATTAGGAAATAGAAGGGAGGGAGGAGGTAGAGGAAATTGTAGGGAAACTAATATCCTCAATTTATCTAAAATGAAATGTGTACATATGTGTATTATATATATGTATACAAATATTTATGTCTACTATATATAGTACATGCACTATATATATATATATATAATAGTGTGTGTGTGAAGTGAAGAGATATTTAATTTTGATTGAAGAAAAAAAGTTTCTCTTAAAGTTATAACCAATAAGAAAAAAAATAACGTCAATTAAAAATGGACAGAAGCGTGAGAGGGCTCGTGGCCATGATAAGTGGGCTCAGTATTCATCGTTTAACAGAACATTTATAGATACTGATTAATTTTGACAAATCAAGAAATAAGGGTTTAATCATATTAGAGTTATAGAGTTAACCACAGGAGAAAGTTAAAAATCAAAAATTATTTAAAATGTCTGGTTTCAGGGCCTGGTAATGAAGTTTTTGTGAGAAGGTAGAAAAAAAATAGTATTTAATTTATGTTTTTGTATTTCGTTTAAAATGTATATTTATATAACTATTGTTTAAATATTTTTAACTGAAATGCTATTTACTTACACTTTCAGGTAAAAATTTTCCCACCAAAAATGGAAGGAATGCAGGATTGAATAGGTCATTGGGGTGATCTACAACACTCATTCTCATATTCTTAGGACAACAGTTGCCCACAAAGCATAGACAATTATGCAGTATCTAAAAAACCCAAGTTGAGCAATCAATACATGTATTAGGACTAAAATCTTATACAGTAACATCTCTTTTTTACCACTGCCACTTTGTATAATCCAATCCACTGATTAAACAATACACACACACACATATATATATATATATATATATATATATATATATAGTACTTTAAACTTTCCTAGAAGATAGAAAGCTATCATCAATATTTGAAATCCATGTTTATATACTCATTATAAATAGCTGATAGTATTTGGCTCAAATACTTTACAACATTCTCATTTCTGAAGTCCTGCATATTTATCACAGATTGTTTTCAGTAAATATATTAAGCTTCCTTTAATCCTCAAGGGATCTTTTTTTTTTTTTTTTTTTTTTTTTACAAATAATGCTTTTGTGTAATTACATATTGAAATGGCTGTTTATGTTTTCCCAGGTCTCCACAGCCCAGAGGTCATATATATACCACTTTGGATTCCCAAGTTGAAGGGTTGATTATATTTGACCTGTTTGATTTTGAATAAATTATATTTTATGTGTAGCTCACTTGCTTTTGATATGTTAAATTTTGAGTTATTTGAAATGTACAACTTGCATTTCCTACTTATTATTTCTTAAAATGTAATGGTAGCCAGTTTATTAAGCATTACTATTAACAGAGAACAGGCCTTGAATTCTGATCATCTATAAGGACACTATACTAAAGATTTAATATTATTTTGGGGGTTCAAAAGTCATACACTCAATAAGGAACATCTTTAGATTTCACAGGTGTTCAGTGCAGATGCTGATAAATAGATGCAATTCTGGAATGCCTAGCAATTTGTCAACTACTTTGCTGAGCTAAAATTAAGCAAAAAAGAAGAAGGAATCCTATTGGCCATTGGCTAACAAAATAACATAAATCTATTATTTCAGTGATACATAGCTTCATCTAAGCATTGGGAGTGTCAAAAGCCTTTTAAAAATACCTGAAAAGATTTATCAACTGCTAAGAAATTACAGCTAGGTCTTAAAGGAGCCCAGTATAATCAAAATACTGCATAGCCATACCTTGGTGAAAAACTGAAAATTAAATTTGCCTTGCAAAGAATTGCTCAAAAGTGTTAAGTCATCAAATCAGCAAATTTCTTTCTAGCATGGGTTTTCACTGAGTAGTTTCACGCTTGATTCTATCATTGCTTCTTTCTCCACTCCCCTATTAATAATATCTTAGAACAGATTTATGGGAAACCCATAACAAAACAGGTAAGGGCACAGGGGAAGTGGCACAAAGCAAGTTCAATTTATTTTGATTGTTCTATTGTGCATTTCCTTTTGGGTATAAAGCCCATGTATATAGTAACATTTTCATAACTATGTTTTATTAACAAGTTTTAAAAGTTCTGTGCTGACATTTGAGAGTAACGTATAAATAAATCTTAGATATAAGGATAAATGAAAATGGCATTCTCCATTTTTAGGAGACAAGGAGACCATTTCCCCTTCTTTTCTTAAGAGTTTCCTTGGAGGCACAGTCAATCTGAGCCCATACTTCAATCTTTGGAATACAGAGAATATAGAGATAAATCTCTCTAGGGATTAAGCCCATCACCAGTTTTGAAAATGTAGAGATACCTCCAAGGTTTAGGCCAAATAACCTCTAGATATGTAAGAACGTATCTCCAGAATTAGCTCAAGGATCTTTCAGGAGATGTACAGAAGACTGTCACAAGGTGCGATCCTTTGTCTATTAGGAAGGTAAAAGACATTATTGTTCTTTCTTCTGTTTTGCTGTATAAAATATGTGAGATTTTATTCTAACTTCATAATCACTTTCATGTTCCATTACATGCACATAAATCTGTTAATGCTTATTCAATAATAGTCTGTGTTCTCTCTCTCTTCTGTATTGATACCGAGAAATCTTTTTCCTGACAGGACTGTTTTATTTCCCCATCGTAGGTAAAGGTGACATGACTCACAGAATCCCATATTAGTAAATTTTAAAAGTTTGATATGAAGTCAGTACAACAAATCATCAAAAGTGTTTAAGGAGCAGACAGCTCTGATAATTATTTATACTGCTCAGGCCCTCAGCTGTAAAAACATTCTAAAATAATTCACTGAGAAGACTATACAAACAGTTGGATCTTCAAATTTTGCACTCTTTAAGGTATTTTACCAGGCTGATTTATGATCTTGCTTCCTAGTTTTCTACATGAGCTACACAGCACTATATTCATAGGTTTATCAAAATTGTTTATTCCTGTGTCTGTCTCTTCTACACGATTCAAAACTGTGAAATCTGAAACTTTCTACCCCCATGTGCTGCCTGGATACCGAGAATCAAAATCACACTTTATTGTCTACATTAACATGACTTTGGTATTCTACTGTCTTCATTAGTATTCACTTTTCCCAGACTTCCATTCTAAAGCAATAGTATTAATATTTATTGTGGGAACTTCCCAAAAGGGCTACCATCTCAATGGAAGGCATCAACAGACAGCTTGGTTCCTACAATTCTTTGAATTTCCTGAAAAATCCTCCCTTGGCTGTTTCCATCAATACTGGATTATTGTATCATGATTCCGATTCAATCTCAATCAAGCCTTCACTTTGAAAGAGCTATTTTATTTTATTTATTTATTTTTCTTTATTGGAGTATAATTGCTTTACAATGGTGTGTTAGTTTCTTCCATCAATACTGGATTATTGTATCATGATCCCAATTCAATATCAATTAAGCCTTCACTTTGAAAGAGCTCTTTTAAATCAAAATTCCAATTCTCAGTAGCTGCTGACCTTGGAGTTCCCTTCCTTCTCCCCATGAGAAATTTTGCCAAAGCTTTGTGAATTGATATTCTCAGTTATTGCTGTGGATAACGGATACATTCAGCTTTGTCTTATCAGGAGGTACTGTTGGTGATATATAAGGAGTCCAACACTGATAGTCCTCAAAGGCAGTAACTACTTTTTTTCAGATTTTTGACAATTTGAAAAATTCATAGAGGATCAGCATAGACTAGAAATATCAAAAAAAAATTAAGAAAAAATTAAGTATGTCATTAAGCATAAAATCTGTGTAGATACTAGTTTATCCTTACATAGGCATAAGGTGAGTGATACTTAGTATAAAATTAATAATGTATTAGTTTTTGTACTTTTCTATAGCTTTGCTTTCAAAGAATTATATTGCCATATAGTATGCCTCTTCCTCTCATAATTGGAGAAACTGCATATCAATCTATCATCACAGGTTTTTTTTTTTTTAAGGTAAGAATGTTTCCAATACTGTATTATGGATATGACTATAATATTGTATGCCATAAAAAATGTATAATGATTCATTCATTAGTGTATAGGCTAGGCTACCATGAGGCAGTCATTACTGATTACACTAGGCTACTGTAAAGCAATAATATTGATATTTCTTCCTTATCAATTCATGAATGCATGAATACCTGAGAATAAATATGAATTTTTTCATATTATCTTTTTATTTTTGATGTCTAGTGTTAGTAATATGTGTAACATTTCCAGTTTTGTATCATATAAGACAAAATTGATGTATGTACTGACAGACAATTCATCTTGTACACAAAGTAAACTTATTGTATCTACAAATATAGTACAGTATTTTAAATATATCTTCTCTTCCTTATGATTTTATTAATATTTTCTTTTCTCTAGCTTACTTTATTATAAGAATACAGTATATAATAACATAATGTATACCATATGTTTTAATAAACTATTTATATTACTGTTAAGTCTTCCCATTAACGAGTCTATTAGTAATTAAGTTTATGAGGACTCAGAAGTTATACGTGGATTTTCGATTGCTTAGTGGGTTGGCACCTCTCTCTCTTGTTCTCTCTCTCTCTCCCTCCATATATATATATATATACACACACACACACACACACACACACATAGTAAGAGATGGAAAGATAACATATATAGTGAGAAATAAAGAGGTATTATGTATGATACATATATATACATACATATAATGAGAGAATATATAGATATATGTGTATATATATATAAATTTTACAGTAAACCAATGAAGAAGGAAATAATATACTATTTCTTATTTTACAAGTATTTCCAATTTAGGGTCATGTAAAGCCTGAAGTTCACTGCAAATAACTTACGATTTCCATTAACCTATAGTACTTCTCCACCTTTTCATTTGTAACACATATCACAGTAGCCAGCATATCATGTTCTCAAAAAGTGCATATGAAATAAAATTTATCCTACGTAGTTATACAATGACGATAATTATTGCTATTATACTGAAACCAGTCTAATAAGAGTCATGGGTAGAAACAGAAAAGGAAAGCCATTTTGTAGTTTTATAGGAATATGATACACTCAACTATCAAGGATAAGACGAGTCTCTCCAGGGCAGAGCAATGTGAAAAGTAAACTCCTCTCCAAAGGGTATCCTTTGACATATATTTACATGAACTATAAATGTTCTTTCCAATGTAAAGGAGGAAGGACAGAACTGATTCTATCTAAGAATTTCAGGAGCCCAAACAGCAAATTACTTTTGTACAATAATATCACAGACTTTACAAATTTTCTGTCACACATCTTTTCTCAACTGTAGTGGAAGTATCTCATAGGGCTGTTGAGATTAAGTAAATGAATATATGTGAGTCATTTAGAAATGCCTCATGTTTATGTAAATGCCATGTAAGTGTTAACCTATTGTAAGCCTTTTCATGATACCATCTGTTTAACTTTTGATGTTTAACTGGTGCATTACTATTGTTTTTGTCTCCATTAAGGTGTTTGAAGTGTCAGGAAATAGAACCCAAATTGTGTTAACACTATGACATACCTAGAGGACACAATTTTTTTTTTTTTTTACTAAATTTCTGATTCAAGTGCTTCTCCCATAATTTCTTCCATTTCTACTTATAATCTTGCCCACTCCATCATATTTATTCCATCAACATTAACAAATAAACACAAGCAATTTATACACAGAATTGATTAAGTAGGTTCTAATTAATGGCATTTTTCTTGGCTATTTCTACTTTTTCTGAAGATGGTTAAGAAAAAATGTTAAGACTTTGAAATAAGCAAAAGATATTATTGAATATCTTTTTTTGTAATACTGGAGCTTCTGGAGATTATCTAAACATATAGGAACATGCATATCCATTTTATCTCTTATTAAGCTATTTATAATTCTGTAGAAATTATTACATGTGTAACACTAAAAGCAATGCAATGAAAACTGATTACTTTCTAGAGACAGACATATAAATTCTTATGGAGGTTTAATTGATACCCCTCAACCAAGAGAAAGTCAGTTTTGGGTCATTTGCAAATTCATTTCAGTATTCCTGATCTATAAATATGTCTGGTATTTATACTTTACTTAGAATCATTTCTTACTTTTTGCATTAATGCAAAATAATAATTATTGAATTAATGAGTTAAACAAAATTCTTAACACAGGTTTATTTTACATCTGTCTGAGTTGGATTTTTTTTTTTTTTTTTTTTTTTTTTTTTTTTTTTTTTTTTGCGGTGCGCAGGCCGCTCACTATTGTGGCCTCTCCCGTTGCAGAACACAGGCTCCGGATGCGCAGGCTCAGCGGCCATGGCTCACGGGCCCAGACGCTCCGCGGCATGTGGGATCTTCCAGGACCGGGGCACGAACCCGTGTCCCCTGTATCGGCAGGCGGACTCTCAACCACTGCACCACCAGGGAAGCCCTGGATTTTTTTATTATGCTTTCATAATATTATTTTTTTTTATCAACATTGTTAATTTGATTATTCAAATCTTTATATATTTTCACAATATGATTTTTTTTTTTTTTTTGCGGTACGCGGGCCTCTCACCGCTGTGGCCTCTCCCGCTGCGGAGCACAGGCTCAGGACGCACAGGCTCAGTGGCCATGGCCCACGGGCCCAGCCGCTCCGCGGCATGTGGGATCCTCCTGGACCGGGGCACGAACCCGTGTCCCCCACATTGGCAGGCGGACCCCCAACCACTGTGCCACCAGGGATGTCCACAATATGATTTTTTAAAGTTAACATAACTAAGGAATTTTTTGAGTTTTTTTTTTCATTTTTTTGTCTAAACACTTCAAGAAAAAAAAAAATTATGGTTTTAAATTGGACATGATTATTTTAAAAATATATTGGTAAATGATACTTTTAAAAAATGATCAGATTGTATACCAAGGGCAGGTAAACATTCAGAAGAAAGTTTATTCTTAAATTAACGTAATGCAACCTTGCTGGTCATTGACAGCAATAAGAATTTAACATAAGTGACTGAGTTGCCCACTACTTCTGCAGAAGAAAAAACTAAGTCCAAGACAAAATCAACGATGAATGTTTATTCCTAAAGTGTTGCAAAGGAATTCATATCTCATTGCTTTTACTTTAACAGGATTTCATTGGTGTTATAGAGGAGAGCAAGTTATAAAGAGTAGAAAAGAGAAGGCTGAGACAATATCTGATTGACAAGCAGCTCTATTAAGTGAGACTGTTGAAAGTGGGGAGATTTTTTACTTGGTCTTCAGGTGCATTGCAAGGGAGCAGTTTGGGAACATTTTAATAGAAGAAGGCACGTTTATTAAGGACTGAAGGTTCTCTGGATGGCCATATCCTGAAACAAGTGAGGGTCTACGGTGAGCTTTCACTGGTCAAGCTGTCCTGGCTGGCTGCGAGGGGTACTACCATGGAAAGCGATTTATCTGTCCCCAAAGAGTTTTCTCCTTTTTAAAGCTATGTTTCCTATTGCTTATGCAATTTAGTTAAATGTTAAATATGCTACTTTGTTGTTGCTTTGCTTTGTACATTACTATTTACATTTTAATATATTTATATCCTGTGTCTCCCCAAACAGATATGCTCTTTAAATGCAATCCCAGAGTCTTCAACATTTTATGTTATTAAGAGTAGATACTGAAAGCTCAGTTGCTAATGAAGTTGAAAAGTCCCTTCAGTGTGTGCACGTGTGTGGAGCTCAACCCATTAAATATTTAAAAAATAAACATACATTATTTTTCTTTATTATGTTGCTTTTGTATTATTTATTCCAACATTTCAAATGTAACCCTTTAGTCCATCCATATTGATACTGCTATTTAAAGCAAACAATTTCATTCGTTTAGTTGTAAGTAGGGATTAATTAATTTATGAAGATGTTATGTTAATCCCTAGGTCTGATATAACCAGTCTTCCAATAATGTCTGGGACTGTCTGCACAAACGCCTCAGTTCCACAACAGACTCTTCAAAACTCCTGAAGATTCTGATATAAAAAAAAAAATCAGGGCTTCCCTGGTGGCGCAGTGGTTGAGAGTCTGCCTGCCGATGCAGGGGACACGGGTTCCTGCCCCGGTCCAGGAAGACCCCACATGCTGCGGAGCGGCTGGGCCCGTGAGCCATGGCCGCTGAGCCTGCACGTCCGGAGGCTGTGCTCCACAACAGGGGAGGCCACAACAGTGAGAGGCCTGCGTACCGCAAAAAAACAAAAATCAAAAAAAAAAAAAAAAAAAGTAAAATCAGAAGATAAAAGTGTATGCATAATAAGTACTGATTAAATGCCCAAGTTTATAATACCACCTTGTGTGTGGGGGTCTGTGTCTGTTTTTATCATAGGAGGAAACAATAGAGAAACATGATCCACTAAATTAAAGTGGCTACAAATTTTGAAAAATTCTGTACACATAGAAATGAAAATAAACCTCCCAGTAATAATACATGGAGCAAAGATCTGCATGAAAACCTAATCATACACTTTGAAAGTATACACTTAAAAGTCCACACATTCAAGGGGAGGGAGGGCAAAAGAAGTTGCATGATGTGAATGCTTATGGCCTCTTCATAACCACATATTGTGGCTCTTCACCTGGAAACACGCATCCAATTATTGCATGCCTCAGAAAAGCCATCAACATCAGGAGGAGGAAATGATCCAAAGAAACGTGGCCTGTTCACTCCAAGGGCTAAACCGGAAATCACAATGAACTGTGAATATTGATTTAATGCCTACTCATCATTAAACAATATGCCTGTGGACTTGTAATTATTGGTTTAGAAGGACAGGCAGTGATACATATGAATCTTTTATACTGGAAACTTAAGTTTTTGCATTAACATTTGTCTTAAGGACCACAGTATCTGTAGATCATCAGTATAAAAAGTTATACTCAGAGACTGTCCACATGTGCACTCTAAAAAAAGAGACTACACTGTGTGCATAGCAGTCTAGAAATTTAATAGTTCAAAAAAGATGGCACACATGAAGAGGAAGATATAGGTTTTATCATGACAACCTGGAAAAGACTGATATTCTGAGAAGTTACGTGGGTTAGTTATTTACTAGAAAATGTGTGCTTGACAAAACACAATGACTAGTAATGTATTATTCTAATACATAAAATCTTAATACATTTCAGCCTAGAGAATACAGCAGGTAAAGAGAATCATTTTCTATATATGTAATAATAATTACTAATTGTGTATATAATTTATAATAATATCTGTTTATGTAATAGTAACTATATTGTATATTAAATACTAAAATTATACATCAAAGTTCTCTCTCTTCAGAACACACACACACACACATGCAAAGAGAAAGAGAGAACAAGAGAGAGACAGGAAGCTGAGATTAGCAGGGGAAAAAGAAATCTTTAAACTTCAGGCATACCTTGTTTTACTGTGTTTCTCTATATTGCACTTAACAGACATTGCACTTTTTACAAATTGAAGGTTTGTGGCAACCCTGTATTGAGCAAGTTAGTCTATTGGTGCCATTTTTCCAACAGCATTTGTTCACCTAATGTCTCTATGTCACATTTTGGTAATTCTCCCAATATTTTAAATTTTTTCACTATTATTATATTTGCTATGGTGATATGTGACCTTTGATGTTACTATTGTAATTGTTTTGGGGCACCATGAACCATGTCCATGGAAGATGGACAACTTAATTGATAAATGCTGTATGAGTTCTGACTGTCCCACCAGTGTGCTATTCTGTGTCTCTCTCCCTCTCCTCAGGTCTCCTTATTCTTTGAGACACAACAATATTGAAAGTAAGCCAATTAATAACCTTTCAATGGCCTCAAAGTGTTCAAATGAAAGCAAGAGTAGCATGTCTCTCACGTTAAATCAACAACTAGAAATGATTAAGCTCAGTGAGGATGGCATGTCAAAGCCAACAAAGGCCAAAACCTAGGCCTCCTGCACCAAACAGTTAGCCAAGTTGTGAATGTAAAGGAAAACTTATTGAAGGAAATTACAAGTGCTACTCCACTGAACATAGGATGATAGGGAAGTGCAACAGCCTTATTGCTAATATGGAGAAAATTTGAGTGGTCTACAGAGAAGTTCTAACCAGTCACAACATTCCCTTAAGCCAAAGCCTAATCCAGACCAAAACCCTAACTCTCTTCAATTCTATGAAGGCTGAGAGAAGTGAGGAAGCTGTAGAAGAAAAGTTTGAAGCTGGCAGAGGTTGCTTCACGAGGTTTAAGGAAAGAAGCCGCCTTCATAACATAAAAGTGCAAGGTGAAGCCCAAATACTGTTGTAGAAGCTGCAGCAAGTTACCCAGAAGATCTAGCTAAGATAATTAATGAAGGTGGCTACACTAAACAACAGATTTTCAGTGTAGACAAAACATCCTTATATTGGGAAAAGATGTCATCTAGGACTTTCATAGCTAGAGAGGAGAATGCAATGCCTGACTTCAAAGCTTCAAAGGACAGGCTGACTCTCGGGGCTAATGCAGCTGGTGACTTGAAGTTGAAACCAGTGTTCATTTACCATTCTGAAAATCCTAAGGCCCTTAAGAATTTTGCTAAATCTATTCTGCCTGTACTCTCTAAATGGAACAACAAAGCCTGGATGACAGAACATTAGTTTACAACACGATTTACTAAGTATTTTAAGCCCCCTCTTGAGACTTATTCCTCAGGAGGAAAAATAAAAAAGATTCCTTTCAAAATATTACTGTTTACTGACAATGTACCTGGTCACCCAGAGCTCTGATGGAGATGTACAATGAGATTAATGTTGTTTTCATGCTTGCTAACACAACATCCATTCTTCAGCCCATGGATTAAGGAGTAATTTCAACTTTCAAGTCTTATTATTTAAGAAATACATTTCAAAAGGCTATAGCTACCATAGACAGTGATTCCTCTAATGGATCTGGGCAAAGCTAATTGAAAACATCCTGGAAAGGATTCACCTTTCTAGATGACATTAAGAACATTCATGATTTAAGGGAAAAGGTCAAAATATCAACATTAACAGGAGTTTGAATGAAGTTGATTCCAACTTTCATGGATGACTTTGAGGAATTTAAGACTGTAGTGTTAGAAGTAATTGTAGATGTGATAGAAATAACAAGGGAACTAGAATTAGATGTGGAGACTAAGGATGTGACTGAATAGCTGCAATCTCATGATACAGTTTGAACAGACAAGTTGTTCTTATGGATGAACAAAGAGAGTGGTTTCTTGAGATGGAATCTACTCATGCTGAAGATGTGAAGATTGTTGAAATGACAACAAACGATCCTGAATATTACATAGACTTAGTGAATAAAGCAGCAGTAGAGTTTGAGAGGATTGACTCCAATTTCAAAAAAATTTCTGCTGTGGATAGAATGCTATAATTGCATGCTACAAGAAATATCAGTAGTTTGTGAAAGAAAGAGTCAATCAATATGGTAAACTTCATTGTTGTCTTATTTTAAGAAATTGCCATAGCCACTCCAACTTCAACAACTCAAGGCAAGACCCACCACTAGCAAAAAGATTGACTCACTGAAGGCTCAGATGATCTTGGCATTTTTTAACAATAAAGTAGTTTTAAATTACGGTATGTACATTGTGTTTTTAGGCATAATGCCTAAAAACATTCATAGACTAGAGTACAGTACAAACATAACTTTTATATGCACTGGAGAATCAAAAACTCTGTTATGACTCACTTTATTTCAATATTTGCTTTACTGCAGTGCTCTGGAACCAAACCCAAAATATATTTGAGGTATGCCTGCATATTTGCTGTTGATTGCTGGTGGGTGGAATTCTTAGAGTTGAGAAGACCATGGTTTTAAACTATATGTGTCAAATAGTATGCATTATGCATAACTAAAGAATTATTATTTTGCTCAAAATTTAAAGTACAAATTCTGAACTTCTAGATTTTTAAATTCTATTTTACACAGTAATAGTGCCACTTTCCATGAAGAAAGGAAGAAAATAATCATTATTACTTAGCTAATATCTACTGTGTGACAGGTGCTGTGAAAATACATCCTTATTTGTATTTTTATTTAATATTCATTGCAACCTTTAGAGTGATGGTCAACTGACATTTTTACATATAGGAGAAAACTAAGTGTATTTTATGCAAATTAGTAAGTAACAGAGCTGTAATTCATATTTATATTTCTGAAGTTCATGGATACTGCCATGGGACTGTGCCACAGTTGAAAACGTTTATTTGTAACCATTTGCTATTCAAACACTGCCTTATTAAACATTTCTTCATACCGCAGCCAATAATTTGCATACTCAACAGAGGACGGTGACTACAAATTAATCATATTTAATTCTACCACATATTCATATTGCACAGTATGCTTGTCCACAACAAATTCCTATTTTTTTTATTTTTTATTTTTTTTTGCGGTACACGGGCCTCCCACTGCTGCGGCCTCTCCCGTTGCGGAGCAACAGGCTCCGGACGCACAGGCCCAGCGTCCATGGCCCATGGGCCCAGCCGCTCCGCGTACCCGTATCCCCTGCATCGGCAGGTGGACCCCCAACCACTGCGCCACCAGGGAAGCCCCCAAATCCCTATTTTTAAATGAATTCTAGAGAAGAGATAATTGCTGCAAAGCTGCGTAAGAAATTCTTGTACCTAATGCCAAGAAAGAGAAAGGCATTGTGTTAGATTTTCTGCACTCCAAGTCAATTCTATCCCTTTTTATTTTCTCCCCTCTATCATCGAGTCTGGAAGCCTCTACATTCTGGAAGATTCTACATTTTCTAGAATCTCTTTTAGGCAATGTTCCAAGTTACAGTGCACCAATTATAAGCAGACTTACAAGAAAGTTTGAAAAGCAGAAGCCTTACAAACCTGTAGCAATGGCAGGCAGCCATCTGCTTTCTCAGACATAAGATTTGACATCAGCTTCTGGGTTTCACTTGTAAATCTCACTTTCTTTTTCGTTTCAGCTGTGAACCTTGTGAACAGTTTCCTGATCTATGGCAGAAACAACTTTCAGATTCTATTACCAGGTCTGTGAGCTAGTAGTGAGATTTCTTGACCATTTCTCCCTTCCAGTTCTTTTTTTTTTTTTTGCAGTATGTGGACCTCTCACTGTTGTGGCCTCTCCCGTTGCGGAGCACAGGCTCCAGACGCGCAGGCTCAGCGGCCATGCCTCACAGGCCCAGCCGCTCCGTGGCATGTGGGATCTTCCCGGACCGGGGCATGAACCCGTGTCCCCTGCATCGGCAGGCGGACTCTCAACCACTGTGCCACCAGGGAAGCTCCCTTCCAGTTCTTTTTTAAGCAGCTCATTTCCTGAGTGAAATCTCTCTATGCCTAAACATTCTAAAGATGCTTCTATTTTCCAGACTGAACTCTAAGAGAGGAGACAAGAAAAATGACAAATGAAATGATTTTTCCTGGTTAGTTTCCACTTAGAGACACCACTGTGCATCCACATACAGGAAGAAACTTCAAGTCTAGAGACAAAAACACCTAACAATATTTTAACGTATTTAGTGGGCATCATCAACTGAGAAATGTTCCCTTCTTGCATTCTGAGGTAGGTCTCAATGTTTCTCCTTACTAGGCAGAATTATATAATTTTAACACCACCCACAGTGACTTCCTATCAGTGCCACAAAGCCTAACAGTGGTTTCTACAGTCTCCATCGATTCCTCAACAGCTCTTTCTTTCAAGAGGTGGGCAATGGACTATGCTTTCAACTACCAGACCTTTGATTGTCCTAATTGATAATTCCCAGATTTCAAGACTTATTTAAAGGATTCATCACCTCCTATTATTATTACTATTATTATTAGTTATCATTAAAATAATTAATTCAAGGGATTGGTATTATTAATCTATTACCAACAGGGGTTGCTGTGGCTCCTTTTTAAGCCTGAAAGATCTTTTATAAAATAAAATGCTTTACTTATGAAAATACAATTCAATATGTCATTTTCTTTCTTTAAGGTAATGTTTGATACTCTGATTTAATATTGTAGAGCTTTGTACTCTTTTCTCCTCCCTTTATTGACTGGGAGGGCGGTTGGAAAGAGGTCTGGAACTAGAAAAAAAAATGTAGACATCTAACAACTTGTATATACTTCAAAGGAATAAGGCACTTACTAAAAGAGGTGATGGAAGTTGTTCTCTGGAACCGAATAAGCTCTGACAGTTAATGGAAATAATTAACGAGTGAAATGATGAGGGAAATGATTTATTTCATGCATATAGGAAGTTGGAAATATTGGTGACATGGAGGTGAACATCTAAAATTACTCTATCTTCATATTAGAAAATAGCAATTTAAATTTTAAAAATATCATTTCCTTAAAGCTTAAAAAAATCATGCTTAATTCCCAGTATAGGTCATAAAGGGGTGGGGCAAGAGGATAATCTACTAGAATCCCCTTTATATATTCAAGCACCCAGACAACTAGGGCTCATTTAGTCACATAAGCCCAAAATAAAAATACTAATCTAGGTATAAGAAAATCAGAAAATATGTCTGATTTGAGACTTTACTCACTGACCCCATCTGTCACCTTCTTGAAATACCTTTGCTAATAAGGTTGTACAATGGTAAACAGTATAAAATAACCAAAAATTTATACTAAGGACAGAACCACATTTTTAATATGGCAAGCCATCAAGAAGGTATGAATTGAACCAAAACATCTCTTTTCCTTTCATTTCCCCATGCCCTTGAGACTGAGGTTTCTGATTATCAGAACAGAGATATTGATAATCTTAAATGACAGATGTAGTGAGATTATTTTTGGAACTATAATTTAAAGAATATTGAGAAATTGAATTTTGTTTAAAGAAATATAAGAACTCATATTCTATTCCCAGGAAAAGAAAAAATATATATATTTTTCTGAGAACATGCTAAGAATATGGAGTAATTTAGAAAATAAGGTAATTTACTTTTTAGACTCCTTGGTATTTTGCTAATAGGATACTTTTCTCTATGTATCTGATAACTTCCCAAAGGAAAACCTGTCCATCTACAATAAGACAGACTTATGTTAGGTTAATTAGAACTGTTCCCCCCACAATGTAACATATCTCAAGAAAATAAAAAGCATAAATCAATTTTTTTTTGAAAAATAAAACACAATTATGACATTTTAATTTAAAAATTAAATAGTCAAAATTTTCAACTCCTAAGTTAGTATTTTTTTTTTTGTATTTGAGCAAGTACAGATTAGCTGACAGACCTCTGGGTCTTTTCTGAATGATTATGTACATTTGCATTTAAGGACCTCGCTGAAATAACTTGTTTAGGATCTCCTCCCACAAAATTTGTTTCAACGTGTTTTATATTTTATAGCATATAAGATATTGCTTAGCATACAGATATTCTAATTCTCTGCAAGTCTGCATTCAAAACAATTCTCCAGAACTAATAAAGTGTTTTTTTTTTAAAATGTGTTTTGAAAATAGTGAGTCCATATTACAAGACTTCAAGAAAATGGTAGCAAATAACCTCTCAGAGGCACTGTAGCTATGAATGGTATTGTAATTTGAGTTACTGAGATAGATTCCAATCCTGGAATCACATCAGAGTTATCTGGTGAGCATTTAAAAATAAATATAAGTGTCTGAACTCAGATCTAATGAATCTTAACGTGTAAGGAATAGGTTCCAGGCATACATATTGTTAATAAGCTCCCTGAGTGATTCTGATCTATCTGGTCTATAAACAACATTTGAGAACCACAGGATTCAATTTTTTTAAAGACATATACACAAAACAAAAACCTTTAGTCAGGTAAACAAACTACAGAGAATGAATCACACTTGAAGTGCATCCATCACTTAATTATAGAATCCTAAATTGTTAAGATTAATAAAAAATTTAGTTTCTCCATGCTGATCTGGTTCTCTATTATGAGTTGGCAAAGTGATTTGAATTACAGATCTCAGGGAAAACAAGCACTTGCAATTAGATTTTCATTCCTACATTCAGTAAAAAATTACTAAGCACCTCCTAGGGACCAGGCATTATTCTCTTGAACTCCTTGATATCCTAGAGTCATCACTTCTACAATTCTGGTCCCCACTCTTAAACTCCTCCATATGTATCTCTTTTTCTTGGCATAAGGCTATGAAGGATTGATTACTTCAAATAACCTATCTGACCCCCAAATTCTATTTTCAGTGTTATACCACATGTGGGGAGGAGGACAACCTACACACAGGCAGATGTCCTGCCTTTCTGAGGACATGTGGCCTGAGACCTAATCATTTCACAGTCGACCACAACACAAAGACAGTAGCTGCTTTCAGCCTTGACTCAGTATTGAATCTACTTCACTTTAATGAATCTGTGAAAATCAATTCCAGATTCTTCGCAGTTAAGGATATTTATAAGAAAAAAATTCAGAAGCATGTTAAACACACAGAGATGCTAAGTGGAGTGGAGAGTATCGCCAATTGCTTGGTTCAGTTTCTAGAGAAAAAAATCTGAGGATGTGGGTAACGTAACATAAAAGATGCCCCACTGTAAATATAGTGAGCACTTCTCATTTAACCATCTCTGCCTCAACTTCCTATAAAATCTGCATTTAAAAAAGGATATCTAGTTAACATCTGTCACCTTACATAGTTAGGTGAAAGAAAATATTTTTTCTTGTGATGAGAACTTTTAAGATCTACTCTCTTAGCAGCTTTCAAATATACAATATGGTATTATGAACTGCAGCCTCCACGCTGTGCATTACATCCTCATGACATTTTTTTTATAACTGGAAGTGTGTACCTTTTGACCCCCTTCATTCATCCATCCACCCCCACCCCCACCCCTTGCAACCACCAATCTGTTCCCTGTACCTATGAACTTCATTTTACACCTGAAATTAATTAGTGTTATATAAATTATACCTTAATAAAAATAAATTTAAAGTCACAAAAAAGATATCTAAGGACTGGCCTCATGAGGTTTGCATTTTTGCTAACATAGCTGTATTAATATTCCAGTTGTATTCACTCAACTAACAAGACAAAAATAGAAGAATCAAACATCAAAATTACTCAGTCTGTAACTGGCTTAGTTAATAATATTGGAGAGAGGTTCTTTGTTTCCTCAACATTTTTTTTTCACACCTTCAATAAGAATCCCACATTGATGGCAAATAAGCTTCAAGTCACATGCCAATGTAAAATAATTTGTAGCAGCTACATGAAACAACCTATTGAGAAAGAAACCAAGTTCAGAATCAACAAAAAATAGAGCCCTGGAAGACTGTGTATGTCTTCCTTGTGCCAGTGAATGGGGATGGTGACACTTGGAATGTGTTCATACCAACCATGTCTGCATTACTGCATTATATTACAATTATCTATGGCTCTGCCAGTATAAGCTTTTGTTGATCAGCAATTATATTGTTTTCATCTTTATATCACGACTTACTCACATAGTTCCTGGCCCACAAAAGATACCAATAATTGCTGAATGGTAATTATTGGTAAGTTGTAAGTAGTTCGTTACTACTTCGCAGACAGTAATTCATGGAAGTGAAGACCCAGGCGATGATCACATTTCTGTTCTTTAGCCAGGTAAGGTCAAATCTCTGAGTGCGTGTGTTAACTGAAATACCCGTCCCGATCACTCCAGTGTCCAGATGAAGCTAACGTTCTGAGTAAAGAAATTAAAATAGACTAAAGTGGAGATGTGCAAATACTTGGAAGTGTATTAAATAACTATTCATGATAGGTGTTAATACTTAAGCTTTGGTATTATTCAGTGAGACTGAGGTGATTATCTAATATCTCAGAGATCACCTGATATCCAGAAGATCTCACTTGCCTCCAAACAACTTTCTTTTTTATAAGCATTTACTTATCAAACATTTACTGGCAATCCTGCTATAAAAAGAGAATTTGGAAAGATGTAAATAAGTTTTCATGTTTTCTGTGACTAAGAAACTTGCAGTCCATTGAGGGGGAATAAAGCATCTGTAACGAGATAAAGAAATGCTATGGAAAAGTAAAACAAGAGTCACCATTTAGCAGTTCGACCCATAAACCCGGCACCCATCATTGACACCACTGTGTCCCTTCACTACCACACACTCCCATCCAGTCATAACCAAGTCAACACTACCTGCCAGATTTCTCTTTATTTCTACTATCAGCACTATTACCCACTTTGCCACTATCTCCAGTAACTTCTTTAAGAATACCCATATTCTCAGCCTCTAGTCCTTCTAATTCACATTCTCAGTGAGAGTGATGTTGCTTAAACAGCCCAGTTTATTCTGTTTTTATCTTGATAAAAAATCCTTAATAGCCATTTGTTTTGCTTAAGAACAATTTCTCTCAGAAATAACTTTTGCCATCTGGTCTCAGCCTCCTGACCTGTCTTGCAACTCTCGCCTTTGTTTTCTGAACTGCAACCCCCTTGTCTTTGTTGTAATTAGAGACTTAAGTTCTGTAAGTTCAGAAATATAGTAATCTTCTTTATATTTATCAAAGAAGTTGAACACTGTATGGTATGAATTTTGGAAAGGCATAGTAAAATTTAACAATATTGAGAAAAAAATATTGGAAAGACTTAAAAATGATATCATGGGAATGTAGCAGAGAAAACATTTACTTTGCCCTTACTGTATCGCAGTCATTGTCTCATTTACTTTTTCTGATACTTTCACAGTGAGAGGCAATTATGTATACAAAGAAATTGTCTATCAAAGTTAAAGTATTTATCCAAAATCAAATGTCATTAAGTGGCAAAGCCAGAATTCAATTCCAGATCTCTATGACGTGTTCTAACAGCCTATGCAATGTAGGATATTTTAACTTTATCCTAAAGGAAATAAGAGATTTGTAAGACTTTTTAAGCATGGAAATGGAATAACATGATAGACATATTATAAATTTTAGTTTGGCAACAGTGTACATGAGTTAATTAAAGAGAGAACAGATTGAATGTCATGGAAGTAATAAAAACTTATGCCGTGATCAAGAGGGATGCATGCTGGGACAGAATAAGGAAAAAGAAAAGGAAGAGATAACTTCTGCCACGCATTATATTTCAGTGTATATATACATTTATATATATAAATATACCTGGGGGAAGAATTCAGAGGCAAACTTCAAGGTATTAAAAAAATAAATGTGATGTGCTTGTTAGCCTAGGTTAGGAAAAGTGCTGCAAAATGAATCCAATTTCTGACCATGCTGTGATAACCCATTTAGGTAACTGTAGTAAAAGGAAATAAAACCCATTTAGGTAACCGTAGTAAAAGGAAATAAAATGTGATGTTTCTAACTTCGTAAGTTGAGAACAATCTTCCAGCAAATTAAAAGGAAATGCAAGACTAAAAAGTAAAAAGTATGATTACTTTGTCAAAATGTAACCTCCAAGTACACTGCTAACAGGCAGGTATTAGAGGATAAAAAATAGATCCTCTTTTCAGTAAAAGATTCACAAACCCTGATCTGAATGTTGGAAACATCTGAAGATCAGTTTATTAAGACAGCCATCCTCTTTTGAGTTCCATCATCTTTTAAATGGGAAAGTGTTTATTAATAGGCTGATGGTATAGCATAGATGGTTTTAATAAAAATAAAATATGCAAAGCTAAGAAAGAGATGATGCAATCTGACAATTACAATTATAAATTTTACAAAAGTGATAGCAAAGAGGAGGCACAATGATCAATAGATTCAAGCAAAACTAAAAGGACAGAAAAATACTAAAAAAAAAAGACATTGTATGATATCTTTGTCAGGGTAAACTGTAAGTTACACTTTATTATATCACGGCATCTGATAGATAGAAATTGTAACTCAGTTTTACACTAATAGAACTCATTCATACAAAATCTTCAACTTTTTAGAAAGAGTAATGCTAATATCAGATAATTGTTCATATGAACACTAGTTTCATGGAACAGGCAAGATACACATATTTGTATACAAAAGCAGAAAAAGATACACACTGAAAATTCATTGTAGGATTTGCTCTGAGAGGAGAAATTTAGGAATAGCCTGAATGTCCAAAACTGAGAGTCTAGATAAGAATATCACATTCCCTGGGAGAAATTTTAAGGCAATAAAAAATTTTAGGCAATAAAAATATCAGAAAAAAAGATGATATATATGCATTTGAGATGTTATCCAAATGGTAACCACCAGTGAGTGATGTGTGATTGTTTAAATTTAAATTTATTGAAAAAACGCTATGTTGGACAATACTGGTCTTGAAGGGAATAAATGGGAACATGAAAACATTATTTGTATATAATGGGACTGTTCACCTATTTTTTCCTATTATTTTAATTTGTGTAACACATGCTGCTCTTATAAGTTATGGTTTAAGTACTTGGTTACATTAAAAAAAATACAAATTATATATAAAATTATACTTTTATTTTGGATAGAAGTCTACTTATATTTTTAATTGTTTAAATGCCATTTTGTCTTGTTCTACTGTCTAATGAATTTATGTATCCCTGCTAGCCAAAATACTGGCACACAGAAGTTGCTCACAAATGGTCTAATCAATAGTTTGATAGTTAAAGAGTGTGGATTTTGGAGGCAAATTGCCTGGTTTAAGGTCAGAATTGCCACTTACTGTCTAGGTAACCTTGAACAGGTTTCTTTTGTATTGAATGACGTGTTTTTTTCATCAGTAAAATGTGTTAATAACAGTAACAATATTTACTTGCACTGTAAATATGAGGATCAAGTATGTTAAAACATGTGAAATATTTACCTGAGTGTCCAAAGCAGAATGAGGGCTTAGGAAAAGTTAATTACTATTAGGAAGAGAGCAGAAGTTGATATGTTACTCTTTCTCCTGCAATTGAAGCAGGTTTTGCATCTTATTCTTTGTTGTGCACTCCGTATCTGGCACAGTGATTGACACCTAATCCACGATCCAATATTTATTTATTTACTCATTTAATCAATTAATCTATAAAATAAAGATTACCTTTTTGTGGTTTTGTTAAAAAGGTTTTATAAATGAATTTAATATTATTTATAGTCCCAACTGTAAGTCAGGCTTTATGCTAAACAATGAATCTATAATGAGTCCCTATCCTAGAGGACTTAAAAGTCTGATGAGAAACAGGACAAATAAACAGAGAATGAAAGTACATGGCAATGAGTTTTTGTTAGAGGAAGGTATAAGCAGTTGTGAGAGATCAAAAGAGAGAAACTAACTCAGCCTAGAAGAGGGAAGGTTTCCCAGAGAAGGAGATTCTGCTTTGGTGTTTGGAGTCAATGGATGGACAGTCTTATGATTCAAATACTGCAAACACAGGAAGTAAAAAAGGTCTAAGGCCATGGGGAGCCTCTATGCTCATGATGAATGTGGGTGCCTCTGGAACATACAGATAGTGTCTCCAGGCAATTAATGAACACAAGTAGATCTACATTTTGAGAAGTGCTTTTAAAGAAGAAAAAATACA
Organism: Pseudorca crassidens; assembly: GCF_039906515.1. Lineage (NCBI taxonomy): Eukaryota > Metazoa > Chordata > Mammalia > Artiodactyla > Delphinidae > Pseudorca > Pseudorca crassidens. Next base: position 33,078,966 of record NC_090304.1, on the reverse strand, counting down.
GTAATATGATTACAAAATTAGATATAAAAGTGAATACTTATTAAGAAGTATAAGAGGGACTTCCCTGCTGGCTCAGTGGTTAAGAATCCGCCTGCCAATGCAGGGGACACGGGTTTAATCCCTGGACCGGGAAGATTCCACATGCCGCAGAGCAACTAAGCATGTGTGCCACAACTACTGATGCCTGCGTGCCTAGAGCCTGTGCTCTGCAACAAGAGAAGCCACCGTAATGAGAAGCCAGCACACCACAACAAAGAGTAGCCCCCACTCAGTGCAACTAGAGAAAACCTGCACACAGCAACGAAGATCCAATGCAACCAAAAATAAATAAATAAATAATTTTTTTAAAAAAAGAAAGGCAAGCATAGTTTAAAAAAAAAGTATAAGAGAAATAACAACATATTATTAAGTGTAAAGATCTGGCAAATATCAAATAAATACAAAATGCCCCCAAAATAATGTAATTGAAGCATTTACTTAGTTGACTGTCTCACCTCTATGCTACTGTTTCGTTACATTTTTAGTTGTATACTATTAGCCCACCTCTTTCATGACAACAATTCTGAAATAAGATTTTCTATAGAGAGAACAGAAAGATAATTCAGCCTTCCTGCTGGTAGTTGATTGAAATATAATTTGTTTCATAATGGTTTACAAAAATTTCTTTCAGATTCACAACCCCTTATTGAAAACTTGTCTATAATTTTCTCCGTAGTTTTTTACTCAGGTTATGTTTCTTGCTAAAGGAAAAACCTTATGGAAAATCTGATCTGCTCATCTCACTTGGCATGGTCCGTATTCAGCTGAGCCAGGACTCTCCTGCTTTCCTCTCCTTCCTGAGCCTCTAGAGCATCAGGAGGTAGGGGTAGGGACATAGAAGATAGGGGTATGGAAAAGTGGCTATGAGGCCTGGGCCTTAATGGCTTTCAAACAGGGAGTAGAGCAACGTCTAGGATAAGCGTTTTTCTTGGGTTCAAATATAGGGTCAAGAGAATTGATGAATTCCAGTAAGGCAGGTCTTTACTTGAGAAGGGAAGAGATTGGGTAGGGAGGGTTTTAATGGAGGAAACGATATAAGCCCATTAGCCTCACCAAAGATACAGGATCAGCATGAAGAAAGAGAGGGTAATTCCAAGTTGGGGTAGTGTTCTATGGATTGGCTAACTTTTTTTTCTTTCTGTAAAGGGTCAAATAGTAAATATATTTGGCTCTGTGGGCCATATGGTCTTTGTTGCAACTACTCAACTCAGTCTGCAAGAAAGCAGCCACAGACAATATATAAATGAGTAGACATGGTCGTGTTCCAATAAAACTTCATTTCCAAAAATAAGCAGCCAATGGGTTTGACCAATGGCCATAATTTGCTAACCTCTGCTTTAGCCTATCATTGGAGTTTGAAGACTTAGCAGGGGTCTCAGCAAGGAAAAAAAAAAAAAAAGCCCTCTAGTTGTCTTTGGAGCTAGAATAGGGAGGACAACTCCTTATGTGTAAAATATGATTCTGTGTTAAAAGAGTTTACAAGCTCATTGGGAGAATCCAACAGATTCAATTGTTCATACAATAGCCAAATGCAAATTTACAGAGACAAAAGTCATACATTTTAAGTGAATGTCACAGACAACAAATGCTAGAGAGGGAAAAAAAGATTATTTCATATTGGGTGGTCAGAGAAAACTTCATGGAGCAGATGAACCTTTAATAATCTCTTAAATCACAAATAGAATTTATGTAAATGTAGAAAGTGGAAAAGTATTTCAAGTCTAAAAAAAAATGGGAACAAGATGCTAAGGTTAGAATCTAGGGTATCAAATACCATTACTCCAAGGAGTCATAAAACTGGCCATTAAATGTAGCCAGTGTTTATAAGGAAGTAGTCTTCTAACTATAGTTACGCATGTAATAGAGTCTGTTAAACTTTTATCTTAGGTGAAGTAGAAATACATAGAGAATGATTCCCCCTCCTTGATGATCCATTCCACAGACACTGTAATTTACAGATGCAGAAGAAATAAGTACAAAGTCAAGCTTCCACGTAATAAATCCACCTGGACTATGTTGGCTATGAAAGTTATCACTTTTCTGTAGTGCATGAGATTTGTAGCCTCGATCCCCTAGGACATCCTATAAAATAGAGACAATTCAGCACATCCCTTGAGGAATTGCAATGATAATGAAGTGTTTTGCCTCCTGTATGCCTAGCTAGATTACAAATAAAAATCTGGAGCTGCATTAGCTCCATTATCTGCATTTGCAAGCTGTTCACAAAGAGTAGGCTGAATGATACAGATTTGTAAATTCAGTGCAATAGTACTGAAAAAGGAATAATAGCTATTCAAATAAGTAGTAAATACATTCTCTCAAAACATAATTTCCCACTAGAAAACAAAACAAAAATATTAAGAACAGCTTTTTTTTGGACAAGAAATAGCAAAGTGAGTGCCAAAATGGTCTCTGTTCTACAAACACTCATATTCTATTACATTATCTACAAGTTTTCACTAGCAAGTCTTATTTTCTTTCCCCATTCATTTTAACTCTATGAATGCATAAGTAGAGTATCGATCTCAAAGGTAAAGAACCTGTGTGGTCTTATTAGCAGTTTGATATTGGACTTCTCTCTAAAGGCTAAACTTTTAAATATGGAATTGCTCCTTAGCCCAAATTAATCCACGTGAATCAAACTACAGTTGATCTCTCCCACTCTTCTTACTCTGACTGCTTAGTCTTAGAGAAAAAAAGGACGAGAAAAAAAGAGCACTCTACATTTCTACAAAATAGCCCATTTAAAATGTTTACTTTTCAACTACAAATGTAAATTTCAGTAGCCTAATATTAAATGTAACCTTTCTTGATGGTTACTTTTTATTAAATATATATCTGGAAAGAGTACTTTTTGTATATTAAACTTTCTTCTTATAAAAATTATAACTAAATACTAGTTGCACTTACTATGTCAGGTATTTTGTTGTTGTTTTATATGTATTAACTTTTTTGATTGACATAAAAACCTCATGAACCAGCTATTATTATATTCTGAACTTTATTAAACTGAAGCACAGTTTCACCAATTTAAATCCAAACCATTCTGACTCAAGAGTCTATGTTCTTTCAACCACTGCGCCACCAGGGAAGCCCAAGAATCTATGTTCTTAGACACTAGGTTATTGCTTCTTTAACTGTCTATAAATAAGATGTTTGCCAGAAGCACAGCAAATGTTAATTGAATTCAATATTTAAACAAATTTAAAATTTATAATGGAGACTCAGTTCCTTATAAGAAAATAATTTAAAAATTTTAAAAAGTTTAGCAAAAGACTCCATCTGCTTCTCCAAAGAAAACTACTATTTATCCAATCAATACTTTCTAATTACCATCTATATTTAGATCACCCTGTATTAGGGAGCTTTGAATAACATTATTCTGAAGGAAAGAGACCTGGGACACTTAAGAGATCCTATGACTAAGCTCCAGAGGGGCAGGATCTCCCTGAAATTGCATACAAATTTTTGAGTGGATTCATATGCTTTTCTAAGTTGGGGGTATAATGTGGCTTTCATCACATTGACAAAGGATCATTGACAATCCAAATTTAATTACCACTGTCCTGGAAGAAATGGACCAAGGCAGTCAACTTTTGGACTAAGCCACTTAGGACTCCCAACCTAAGTGAGAAGATCCCACACATACCCCAAAGAACTTATTCTAATCCATCATTCACATAGAGTGGAAGATTCAAACTGTGATACCAGAGCTCCTGCTGTATACATGAGGATTCTAGAACTTGAGTACAGTCACCTGTCTAATGCTTTCTACCTTGGAGATACAGCTAATTCAGCAACTACATTATCAGGAATGATGGAGTGACAGGAAAACAAGTAGAATTAACAAAGTGAGCACTGATGATAGTGACCCACCTAGCTTTGTGATAAAGATTGTTTCACGGTTAAAAAAAAAAAAAGTTCTTAATGTTGATAAAAAATGGGAGTTTTGCTGTTTCATATTTTAACTCATTAAATGAGTGCCTCCCTTCATCCCTAAGTACAGTAGATACAACAGTTTTAAGACATGACAAAATTACTGTCTTTGACATTTTCTTTTTTAAGATATAAATTATTCCATCATTCACCATCATTGTCATGTTTATTTAGTTTAGGAGTCACAGTGTGGGTGAACAAGTGTTAGAAAAAATTTCTGGAGTTTCAGTCTGCATGATTAAGGAATGAATGGGGAACAACTGGACAATGCTATGTGAAAACCAGGCTGCCTAGATTCCACTTCCAGGTCTATTCTATGTCCATCCGTTAAGCTTTCCTCTTTGCTTTTTTTTTTTTTTTTTTTTTTTTTACTTTGAGGTAGACAGAGGATTCCAGGAGCAGCGGTGGTGTCAGGCTTATCTTAAAGGTATGCAAATATAATATATTTTGAGGCAAGTCTATTACTCCCATTGATTGGGATGTCTCATTAGCAGAATTAAATTCCCAGTTTAACAGTTATTTCGGGTATTTGAAATATATAGAACATTTCACATGACAAATGTTTGTGAGCACTTCATTTAGTAGGTTGTCAATTCTAATTCTACCTAGCATGCAGTACCTTAATAAATGAAGTCTTTTGAAGAGGATTGATAATGTCATGCATTGCTTTTCCTTGTAAGGAAAATTATTCCTACTTATGTTAAATACTAATTTATAGCTATGTGAAAATTAAAAATGTATACAAACTAATTACATTAAAAGTCTTCAGTATCTCACTTTAGTCAGCAAGAAAATATCCAAGTTATTATAATTAGCATATAAGGCCCTAGAACCCATGTTTTGCAGGGTATCTTTCCAGCTTTCCTCTGGACACATCATTACCCAACAGGTAATCTATGTGGTCAAGGGGATATGCTGTACGAATGTCTGTGGAGAGCTTCTTTGTGGGAGATGTGCCGAGGGTCAGGGGATCTGCAAGCATGGGCGACAGGCATTTTATGGTTTAGGGTGGAGCTAGATTTGGCAAAAGAAGAAAGGCAAACCACGAGGAAAAGCTCTCCTCTTACTGGATCATTTTGGTGAAGAAATTCAAGAAGTTTGAGATTTCTAAATTAGAGCCTGGCTTGTCAGACCACTGTGAAAGTATGTATGTTATGTACTTAACAGTTAGCTTAATTCGTAACTTATGAAATTTAGACATATGGTATATGGGCATCCATGTGTCTATTTGCATGGGTATGATTTAAAGATAGGTCTACTTATAGATGTAATCTTTGACTATCTCTCTAGCCCCATCTTTTTTCAGTGCTGCCACCTTCACTGCAGTATGAATTGGAAACATCACTTATTATACATTGCTTATTGTTTCTTATCTTTCTACTTGGGTCTTTGCTTGTGTGCATAGTTTTCTTCATCTATTCTGTGCCCCAACCTCTACTCTACCTTGTCTAATAAGCAAATTCATCTCTTAAGAGACAGAAAAAACATCTTCTCTTTGGTGAGTCCTTTACCAATGTCCCTGTTCTGCACTCACTAGCCCAGATGATCCTTAAGGAATTCTTTCTCTGTGATCCCACTTATACTATATCTTCACCTATAAAATTTGGGGATGGTCATGGTGAACCTCAATATAGTGTTAAGCTTGAAATCAATAACAGAAGAACAACAATACAATCACCAAATGCTAAGAAATTAAGCAACTCACTGCTAAATAATCCATGAATCAAAGAGGAAATCCAGAATGAAAATTTGAAAAAAAATATGTAGAACTGAATGAAAAGGGACACCAACCTATCAAAATTTGTGGAAAGTAGACAAAGCAGTGCTTAGAGCGAAATTGATGGAATGAAATGCTTATAATAGAAAAGAGGTAATATCTCAGATCAATAATCTAAGTTCCTATCTTAAGCTAGAAAATAAGAAGAGCAAGATAAACTCAAAGCAAACATATGGAAGGAAATAACAAAGATAAGGGCAGTAGTGAATAAAACTAAGGAAATACAATAAAGAAAATTGATGATACAAAATTTTAGTACTTTAATTTTAAAAATCAATAAAATTAAACCTCTAGCAAGTTAAACCTTGATAAACCTCTAGCAAGTTTGACAAACATAAAATGTATAAGACATCAGTATCAGTAATAAAACAAGGGATAGCACAACAGATCTTGCAACCATTACAAGCATAATGAGGGCATACCACAAACAACTTTGCACTCATAAATCCAAACAGAAGACATGGACCAATTCTTCAAAACCCACAAGCTACCAAAACTCAGCCAAGATGAAAGACATAACCTCAATAATCCTATATCTACTAAAGAAGTTGAATTTATAATTAAATAGCTCCTGAAAAATAAATCTGGAGATCCAGATAGTAACTGGTGTATTTTATCAAACATTTTTAAAAAAAGGTTAATGACAATTTTATACAATCTATAATAGGAATTAGAAGGGAGGACACTTCCAATGACTCCAGTTTAAACTGATACCAAAGCCCAACAGGGACAGTAGAAAAATCAGAAAATCAAAATTACAGGCCAATATACCTAATAAATTTATATGCAAAAACCTCTAACAAAAGAGCAAATATAATCCAGCAATGTGTTTTTTAAGATACACCATGTCCAAATGGGTTTTCTTCCAGGTATGTAAGGCTGGTTCAAAATTCAAAACTCAATCAAGGTAATCAACCATTTTAAAATTCTTTAAAAAAAAAAATCATACGATCAATGAACACAGAAAAAAGCATTCAACAAAATTCAACACTCATTCAGGATAAAAACTCCCAGTAGAGTAGGAATAGTGAGAAACTTCCTTAACCTCATAAAGAATATGTACAAAATTCTACATCTATCATCATATTCAATAGTGAAAGGCTGAAAGTCTTTCCCTCTAATATCAGATGAAAGGCAAGAATGTTTACCATTCTTATTTGATATATTACCGAATGTTTTGACCACTCTAATAAGGCAAGGCAAAAGCTATACAGATTGAAAAGAAACAAATAAAACTGCTTTTATTTGCAGACAGCATAACTGTCTACATAAAAAACCCACAAAATCTGCAATAAGAAAAAAAACCCTCCTTGAACAGAAAAGTGATGTCAGTAAGGTCAAAGGATTCAAGGTTAACACACAAAATCTAATTGCATTTCTATATATCAAAAGCAAACAAATAAAAATCAATATTTAAAAATACAATATCAAGTACAAATGTTCCATTGTAAATGAAATGCCTAGGTGTAAATCTATGGTGTAACAAGACAGGAACAGGACTTATATGATAAAAATTGTAAAATACTCATGAAAGAAATCAATGAAGTGCTAAGTACATGGAGAAATATACCATATCCATGGATCAGAAGACTCTCACTTAAAATGTTAATTCTTCCTAAATTGAACTATAGGTTTAACAAAATTATTATCTAATATTAGCAAGCTTCTTTGTAAACATTAAAAACTTGTTCTAAAATCTATATGGAAAGGGAAAAGTCCTGGAAGAGACAGAACAATTTTGAAAAAAGAAGGAATAATTGAGAGGAATAGTGATTCCTGATAATAAAGATGATTACACAGTTGCAGTAATCAGTAATCAGGAGAATGTGGTACTGACAAAGAGATAGACAAATAGAAAAATGAACAGAATGTGAGAAATAGACCCACATAAATATGCCTACCACACAAATATGCCCAAGTAATCAATTAATTTTTGACAAAGGGACAAAGTAGCTCAATGTAGTAGAGATAGTCTTTTCAGTAAACTGTGCTGGAGAAATTGGGCATCCGTAGGTTAAAAAAGAAGAAAGAGAGAGGAGGAGGAGGAAGGAGAGGAGGAGGAGGAAAATCTTGATCTAAATCTGGCACCTCATATAAAATCAACCATATTAAGGTGGATCATGGTCTTAACTGTAAAATATGAAATAATAAAACTTCTAGCAAAATGACATGGGAGAAAAACTTTACAGATTTTTTGCCCTGATAAATAAACAAACAAAAGCCTGCATTTCTTGCCTACCCAAAGGACTGTACAAGATCTTATACCATGTATTTGAAGTATATATTCTACCCTCAATTAATCTTCCCTTTCTACATTAAAAAGTATTTTTTATTTATTTCACTTTTACTCCTATTGTATTAATATATCTGAATAAGCAATTTCAAATCATTTTTTTGAACTGAGGCAGAATTCCACACAATGACTTTCCTAGAATTAAGCCATTTGGTATATGCTCCATAGACAGTTTCAAAATGATATACCTGGCTAGAGGGAAAATAATACAAATAATTGTCTCCATAATTAAGTTGAAACCTTCAAGGAAAATATTACCTCAATATAAAACAATACTGATATTTTCAAAAACATTATTTCTGGTGCCAATAGTGTAATGCTGGCCATTCTATTCTTCAGATTGCGGTAGCAGTTTTAGAGAGAATGTTAAAAAGACAGTGTGGCAATGTAAAATTAATGAAACCAGCATTTCTCCAAATTCTATGTTTGCATTTTTTATCAGTTTGCATTTGCTTATACTTTATGTAAATCCTGAAATGGATTTAGTCTTTACATATTTTTGGTTTGAGTTATTAATAATGATTGAAGAATATTTGCTTTACTTACTTCAAAAGACTGCTGTATCTAAGAACATTGTGTATCATTTAAGAACCTTGAAAAAGCAATAAAAACTCATTAAGCATCATTTATGTGTTCAGGTCATTGATGGTTAGCTTCCTCACCAGTTCATAAAAGTAAGCCATGGATAAATTCCAGCAATTTGTAAATCCTCCTCCTACTTCATTTTGATCATTGCTGTGAAACTCAACTTATTTTCTCAATGCCAGATTCCTAACTCCAAATACTGAATTCCCTTTTGCTCCAGGTATCCCTCAAATTATTTGCTCTCTAAATCCCTTTATGAAGTGTTAACCTCCTTTCCTTCCTTTCTTTCATTCATTTTTCTTTCTTTTCTTTTTATCCTACATTTTATAAGGGAAAGTGGTATTGGTATTTGTTAAATTGGGCTCTGGATTTTTTTTTTTTTTTTGAGTGAGAAATTCCTCACTCTGATACCTGATTCTTCATACACTAGACCCAGAACACTCCAATAAAAAAGGGGACTAAGTAGAAAGATTCTGATATCAGGGAGTAAGAATTTAACAATTTCCTAAGAGACTAAAATTAGTACACTCATTTATATTGATCCCATCTTTGTCATCATCTGTTCATTACTTTTAATAAATTTTATTGACAAAAAATTAGATACAGTAGAATGTACACATTTCAGGTGTGCCATTCAATGAGTTGAAAAAATGTGTATACCCAAGTATTCACCATTCTAATCAAGGTACAGAGCATTTCCATCACCTCATAATGTTCTCATTCTTCTTTGCTGCCCATCCTCCACTAAATCAGATAATCACTGATCTGTTTTCTATCACTAGCTTTCTCTGTTCTAGAACTTCACAGAAAAATGTCACACAGTATGTACTCTTTTGACCCCATCTTCTTTTCCTCAGCACACTATTTTTATTCACACAATAAAATGTTTTTGAGATGCAATCATGTCATTGCAAGTTGTGATGCCTTATTTCTATTGACGTGTAGTAGTCCACTGTGTGAACATGCCTCAATTTTTGTATCCATTCATCTAATGACGGAAATGTAGTTTGTTTCCAATATTAGGTTGTTACAAATACAGTGCTTGTGTATATTTTATAAAAAATATTTTTGTGAATATATGTTTTCGTTTCTTTTATGTAAGAATTGCTGGGTCTTATGGTCAATGTATGTTTAGCTCCCAAAGAAACAAACATTTTTCCCAAGAAGTTGTATGATTTTGCACTCTCATAAATAACATATTAGAAAATCTAGTCACTCTGTATTCTTGCTAACCTTTGGTATTGTTGGTCTTTTCAGCTGTGGTTTGAATTTGCATTTTCCCAATGACTAATTGTCTTATTATTCACTTATGTAATCATCTTTTATAAAATACATGTTCAACCTTGATTTTTTGATTGGGTTTATCTTTTTAACTTCATTGAGTTGCAAATTTGCTGTATTCTGGATACAAAGAATTTGTAAAATACACGTAATGTAAGTATTTTCTATCAGTTATTTTCTTTTCATTTTTTACAATTACATTTGAAGATAATTTTTTAAAATTTATTTATTTATTTTTGGCTGTGTTGGGTCTTCATTGCTGTGCACAGGCTTTCTCTAATTGTGGCAAGCAGGGGCTATTCTTCGTTGTGATGTGCAGGCTTCTCATTGCAGTGGCTTCTCTTGTTGTGGAGCACAGGCTCTAGGCGTGCAGGCTTCAGTAGTTGTGGCTCCCAGGCTCTAGAGCACAGGCTCAGTAGTTGTGGCACATGGGCTTAGTTGCTCCATGGCATGTGGAATCTTCCCAGACCAGGGATTGAACCCATGTCCCCTGCATTGGCAGGTGGATTCTTAACCACTGTGCCACCAGGGAAGTCCCATGAAGATAATTTTTAATGAAATAAGTTCTCAGTCATGTTTCTTATACAATTATTAATTTTGTTTGCTAATAAGCATTTGCCTAACTCAAGTCAAAAAAATTTCCCATAGATTTTCTTCTAGGAATTTTATAATTTTAACTTCATATTATGTTTTTGATTTGGGATTATCTTTTGTGTATGATGTGAGAGTTCAAGGTTCATTTCTTCCACATGGATATCTATAATTCTAGAATTATTTTTTTTAAAGACTTTCTTTTCTCAATTTAATTACCTTGGCATTGTGCAGTAAATATTAGTCATGTCCCAAAAAAAAAAAAGGTTTGGCCTTGTCCAACTCCTAGAAGATAATCTCTAAGCTCATGGAATGTTCTACCTGATAAAAGTGTCTTTGCTTACCTGGGAACCTTGGGTCATGCCTGATAGTCTATGCTAACAATGCATTTTATAATGAGAACCTTGGGCCATGTAATACCATCTGGACCTCTGGAGGTACTGGAGACTAAGGTCAGTCATAGAGGTGCTCTATCATGCATACTTCACTGATACCCAGTACAATTCTTGGACACCATGGCTTGGGTGAGCTTCTATGTTTGACAATACTCCATTCTGGGAGAAGTAAGTGCTGTCTAAATGACTCCATTGGAAGAAGATAATGGGAAGCTTCCACCTAGAACTCTCCTGGACCCAGCCATATGTACCTTTTCCCATTGCTGATTTTAATTTGTATATTTTCATTGTAATAAATCATAACCATGAATATACAACTTTACTGAGTTCTATGAGTTCTTCTAACAAATTAATAATTCTGAGGGTAATCTTGGGGACCTGTCAAACTGCAGGTACTTTTGTTGAAAATTAATTGACCGTATATGTGGTCAATTGGACTCTATTTTTTTCATTGTATATTTATCTACTTTTAGCTCACAATCTTAATTACTGTAGCTTTATATTGTATTTCACTATCATAAAGTATACGCCTTGCATATTTGTTTTTAAAAATTTTGTTTTGGCTACTTGAAGTACTTTGTATTTCTGTATAATTATAGAGTCATTCTTTCATTTTCTACTAAAAGCCCTGCTGATATTTTGAGTAAGATGTTGTAAAATTTAAGACCAATTTGGAGAGAACTGACATCTTAAAAATGATGAACTTTCTAATTCATGAACATGGATATCTGTTCATTTACTTTATTTTTTTCATTACTATATTCTCATCTCTCGACATTTTCTAAATATCTATCTTTCCACAGCATCTGTTCTCTAGCACAAAAGCTGCCACGTATTTAAAGCTGTAGGGATATCATGCTTCTCCTGTGAGGATGAGAGGGGACCTCAGTCCTCAGGCTAAGGAAAGACCTGACCAGACAAGGTGGGTCTCTGTCCAAATTTGAAATATATTCTCAATATTCCAGTTATGCTAACCCTCCAGGAATAATTAAAGATTAGAAAGAGGAAAAATAAATGGAGGGAAGGAAAAAAGGAAAGAAGTGAAAGAATAAAATGTGTTTTCTATGTTAGATTACTATAATATTTTAGAGAACAGGGACTGTGTATTTAATTGCTCTGTGTTCCATACAGTCCCTCTCCCCTTCCCAACACACATTATAAGCACTACATACTGATTAAATAAAATCTTAAGTAAAATCCCTATTGTATTTATGACTTTTATTTGTGTCCTTTGTCATAAATCGTTTTTAAAATATTCAATATCTAAAAGATAAAACGCTACATTCACAACTTTGATTCATGTAGCATTTTAATATGAGTTGCAGCAACTCATAATTTCAAAACTACATAGATTGAAAATAGAGGAAACAACTTCAAACACAGTCTATACTTTTTTAAACAGTACATGCCTTTCCAGGTTTAACTTGAATGCCAAAAAGGGCAAGACTTAACTGTTAAAAACACATCTGAAAAAGACAGTTTATATTAACAACACTTACAAAAAGTTTGCTGTCTTCATCATACTTTCAATTGACTTTTTAAAATGAAAATAATGTATACTTCAAAAATTGTTTAATTTGTTGACTTTTTTTAACCTTCATAACACATTTTTTCCTTTATTCTGCAGCAAAAGATTTTTTTTTTTTTTTTTTTTTTTTTTTTTTTTGCGGTACGCGGGCCTCTCACTACTGTGGCCTCTCCCGTTGCGGAGCACAGGTTCTGGACGCGCAGGCTCAGCGGCCATGGCTCACGGGCCAGGTGGGATCTTCCCGGACCAGGGCACGAACCTGTGTCCCCTGCATCGGCAGGCGGACTCTCAACCACTGAGCCACCAGGGAAGCCCGCTAAATTTTTTTTATAAGCAGATTTATTCATTTTTCTTTTCACAAATGTACAAGCTAAGAGCACACAAAGATCATAAATTTGATATTGATTTGACATTCACTATGTAGATTTTGAGGGTTTTTTTGTTTTTTAACCAGCCTTAAATTAATGAGGTTTCATACCTTATGAACAGGATCTGAAGATGTGCTCCGCAACGGGAGAGCCCACAACAGTGAGAGGCCCACAACAGTGAGAGGCCCGCATAATGCAAAAAAAAAAAAAAAAAATTTAGCAACTAGACTATAGGAAGAAAATCATCTAGTAGAAGTTATTCTCATTACTCCTTTAACTGCCTTTTCTTTTGAATAATAGCCATATGAGGGAAAATATCATATGATGTGGCTTTATGTGTTTGTTGTTTTTACACATTTCTGGTAACATAATTAAAATATTAAATATGAGGATCTTTGTGTCACAGGGTGATGTTCAGTAGGGAGATCCTCACAGAAGCAACACTAAAAAACAGGTGGACACAATTATTTGGCCTGTTGAAATCCAATCGCTTTCTTTCATCAACCACCCAAAACTGATACAATTAGCACATTTATGGAATAACTGTGGTTGCTGGTATGGAGGCTATGGATAGGCCCAACTGCATGGATCCCTAGTTATGAAGGTGGCTTTAGCTATTGTTGTTACTATTGCCAGCCACAGAACCAAAACTAAGTTTCTAATACAGTGTGATCCCTCAAATAAATCAACTGTACACTTGATGGTAAACTGACTTCACTTGACCCTGTCTACCCTGGAAGAGGCTAAAGTTCATTCTGACAGAGAGAGACACACAATCCAAGTATGTGTTTGACTTCAATATCAACCAGAACCACCATCTGAGGCCTTAGATGATGTTTGATCCATCAGTATGAGATCCCATATAGCATCATATCAAACCACAGGACCCACAAAAAATAACAAGGAATATGCAGGAGTAGGCATATGATCATGGGATTTACTGCTCATATCACATATTTGAAAACCTAGAGTCTTCCAATGTTAAAAATTTATCAAAATGCCTTTTGGGGGCAAAGCTAAAGCATCAGGTTGGAGTCAATACTTGGTTAGGGTGCTTTGCTATTCTTAAGGATTCAGTTAACAACTTAAATCAACTTAAATTTTATGTAGTGCCGTATCTCCAATAAATAGAATATGCAGTATAGAAACCAAGGGTGGAAGCAGGAGTAGCCCCACTTACCCTCAATCTCATTGAATTATTTGGGGAATTTGTTCTTTCTGTTCCTTGCACCTCTGGGTCCTGTAGGTTTCAAAGTCCTATTTTCCAAAAAGGAAATACTTTTTCCAGGAGGAAAACAAGAGACCTAATGAACTATAAGCTACAGTGCAGCTTCAACACTTCGGGGTTCTTATGCCAGCAAACCAGGAGGCAAGACAAGAATTGTTCTCTTGGCAGGAAGGTAGGGACACTGTTAAACACTATAGGCTGGGAAGAATGTGTATTGGCACCCAGTGGATTCACTTGGATGCATTCTGGTATGCCCTAGCTCACTTGTTATGGTAAATTACAAGAGAAGTAAGCATGACTTGAAAAAAGCCATGGTGATAAGGAGTTTGGGTCTCTAATAGATGACTCTGTGACATATAAGCCACAGAACCACCAGAGGTGCCAGACTAGCTGAGTATACAGTAGAATGACATTACTTCATTGTCATTTTTATGTCCAACCCAACTACAGTGAAAGGGCCTGCAGTTTCTCTAACCTTTATCTTCTAAGTTTCTCCCAGGAAAGGCGGCCCACTGGAATCTTGGAGGAGTTGTTTTCACAACTTATTTAAAGAAGTAGATTTCAATGGCTCAAAAGGTTTACAAGTGTAGACACTTGTATATAATTCCCATATTCCTCTTCAGGAATGAACAACTTTAATCCTGGCTGCTGGAAATGCAGCTGAGCCAACTTTATTTCTGAGTCCACTATATATTTTGCTACCTCAAAATATGACAAGAAGAAAAAAATCGCAAAAGGATGTACAACATCTATGATCAATTTTCTTTAGTTGAGAAAATTTTCAATTTTTTTCTCTGTTCCCAGAAGTTCATTCTATGATGATGCTCTTTGGCTTCAATTTTGGCCTAGGTAAAATATGAATTTTAATCCTCAGCCATTTGTCCTCCTGCCACAATGTATATTTGGCATACCTATAGAATTTAGTGTTGGATAAATTCTATCTAATTTTATACACTGCCATGCTTCTGCCTTCTCAATAATGAGAATGCTGTAATTCATGTGTTCTTTTTTATACAGGCTGTCAAAAAGCTCAATCAGATTAAAAGCCCAATTCCAATAATAGCGTTAGTTCCTCTGAATAAAAATTTTCATTGTGAATTTTTCACTGGTCTTGTTGTCTCTCTACTTTCTTTTTCGTTTTTTAAATTATGAGATATTTCAATCTTATCACTAAGCACATGGGTATAATATAATATTTTAGTTATGCTTTCTGTCAGTTAAGTGTAAATTTTTTATCTCAGAAAGGAACAAGTATACTTTTGTAGATCAGTAATTACTAACAGTAATTTCCACAACATGTAAGACTTTCCACCAGTATATCTGTAAGCAGCTTTTGGCAAGAAAGAGCTCTCTGCCTGAGGCCCCTTTCTCTTGTCACTAAACTTAAACCAGGCACCCCCATACTCTACTCATCTCCGGTTCTAGCACACCTTTCAAATCTTTTGATCACACAATACCTTGCCAAAGAAGTAGAAATGAAGAATAAGTAATTAACAGGTGACCAGATCTCTTCCCTAGCCTCCCCTTCAGTAATCTCACAAACAAACTGCGTGAACAAGGTACATCTAAAGAAAAACCACAGGAAATCAACAAGCCTGCACAAAAACCTGCACACAGTAGGGAATGGAGACAGTCTATTTCTTCCTGAGGGAGAAGATTTTAGACACACAGAATTAAAGACAGTGCTTTCACCAAGGCAGCTAAAATGACTCAACTAATTTTGCTAGTTGAATTTTAATTATTCCATTCGTGAGCTCTACTGATGGAGGGGACTGGACAATTGTTTCATTTGAAGATTTGTAAACTGAGCCATTTGGATCTGAGAATCCATGGCTCTGGTAGTTTTCTGTTCAGATTTCTGGGCAAGAGTCCGAAAGAGTGTTCAGCTAGAGTAGCCAATTCACAGGGTCTCAGAGTAATCCATGTTAAGGAATATTGTTTAACTAAGGCACTTAAGTCATCTTGTAATCCTGCCATAAAGGCAGAGTTAAATAAACTGGCAGTTTTATCTGTCAGGTCCTCAATGTTTTATTCAAAATGGCCATTATAGTCATAGATATTTTCATCAGGCCATTGGATGCACTGTTGAATAACACACCAGTCAGTATATTTAGGAAATAGAAGGGGAATTTGTGGAGCTCTTCAGCCAGCTTTTGAGATCTGCTTGCCTCATTATGCCTATTCTAGAAAAATCATCAGGAGGACCTTTTCAATCAACAGCTTCCATTCATTCTCTAGCCATAAGCTCTCCTATAAGCAGATGTATTAATTGACACAGGAATGTCAAATGAGCCCCAAGTGGATCAACAGAGTTTCAAATCATCTCGGGTGATTTTAGTCCAATGCAACAGAAATTTACAAGAGGAAGGTATGTACGTTTTAAACATAAAATGAACTGAAGTTCTGGACAGTACTCCAGAGCCTTTAAAAAGTGGCAGAGCCTTTAAAAAGTGAACACCACATAACTGAATACTCATCAAGATGAAGGATTCCCTTCCCAGATAAAGCCGGCAACAGAGGACATCTAAATAAAGGCTCAGAACCTCAACCAAAATGGGAGGTTCTGAACCGAGAGGACTTACCTCCATAATCCAAGGCCAATGAGGAGACAAGAGAGTACAAGGGACTCCTACAGGTGCCTTACCTTCATTAGAGGTAGAGGTGAGTCACTTCAGATCCCACTTCTAATGCCATGTAATGTTGAACAATAATCAGTATGGAGGCTGGAAAGGACAAAGAGATTTATTTGAGATCTTAGGAACTGCAATTCAGGAAACACAGATTTAGGTAAAACTGAAAGTGTGTTCCAGGAAAAAGAAAGAGTAAGGGGCTTATAAAGGTCAAAGCTTCAATGGTGTTAAAGTTGCCTTGCAAGAATTATGATTGGCTCTGAAGCAAAAAGGAAATATTTATTCTTAAGGGACAGTCTGTGGCGAGTTATGTAGGGTAAGGGTTCAATGAGTATCCTAAGTTTCTGGAACATTGTGCAGATGTTCTGGATGCCCATATTAAGACAATAAGTGGTCAAAGTTTAGATTCCATCTGGGCAGAGATGTGCATAAGTCATATTCAATACTTCTTCCATGGCCTCCCTGCTCCATTTTCGAGAGCTCTCTTAGCAATTCTGACTCCATGTTGATTTTCCTTTCATATAACTTCTACTCAGTTTTTAAAACTTTTCCTATGTTTGCTATTTCTTAAAATAGCAGCCTAAAATAATCCATTTTCCAAAGAGACATATTTTAGGGTAACAATTCTGTTTCCCTTCAAAATTAAATATGGAAATCATCTCCAAAAAATCATTTTATGTTTATCTTAATTTTATGTATTAGGATAGCTTTACAATATATATATATATTTAAATTTCAACTACAGAAATAGCTATAAAAAAGAAACAAAAGCACTTTATACTTGTGATTTGGTTGATCTTCCTTATCCATATTTTCTCTGCAGAATATATTTTTCTTTAAAAATTAAAAATGGTAGAATGACCATTCATCAGTTTGTGTATCCCCCATGTTGGAGGAAACTAAAAAATAAAAATACTTCACTATGATAGATTCAAAGCCTCATAGATTGAACACCTTCAGAGGCAACAGTCTTATATTAGAATATATATACTTTTTAAATTTTTATTGGAGTACAGTTGATTTACAATTGAATATATTTTCTTAAAGTTAATATTTTTGAAGAAAAAAGGCAAAACTTTCCCACTGGCTTTATTTAAAGCAGCCATAGCTGCTTCATGCAAATTTCTTGCTCAAAATATTCTACCAAATTGTGTTCTAGAAATATTTATTTGCAAATTGAACAGGGTTTTGTTTTGTGTTAAACAGAGCTCAATACTGGTGAAGAACATAAAGACTACAGTAACTGGACACTGAGAGCTAAAGAATTTGCAGTTATTACTGCTGCAAAATTAATTAGCCCAAAACAAAACATGGAAGAAATTGTTTATTTTCCTTCCTGAAAAGTGTAAAACATCCTGGTACAAAAACACATTTTGAACAATCCACCCAGAAGGGAAGCAGAATTTGTCCCCCTAAAGCAGTGGTCCCCAACCTTTTTGGCACCAGGGACTGGTTTCGTGGAAGACAATTTTTCCACGGACGGGGGGCGGGAGGGTGGGTGGTTCAGGCAGTAATGCAGGCGATGGGGAGCAGTGGGGAGCGGCAGATGAAGCTTCACTCGCTCTCCCGCCACTCATCTCCGGCTGTGTGGCCCAGTTCCTAACCAGCTGCAGGCCTCTCACTGTCGTGGCCTCTCCCGTTACGGAGCACAGGAGCACAGGCTCCGGACATGCAGCCTCAGCGGCCATGGCTCACGGGTCCAGCCGCTCCGCGGCATGTGGGATCCTCCCGGACCGCGGCACGAACCCGTGTCCCCTGCATCAACAGGCGGACTCTCAACCACTGTGCCACCAGGGAAGCCTGGGCTGGTTATTTTTAATAAACTGCAGGCACAGGAGAAGCTCTGAAAAGGTATAGAAGTTAGTTAACCTTTTGTAAGAGACCTTTACATTTATGGGGGAAATCTCCATCTGTAAGTATGTCTTCCTCTCTGTACCAAGAAGAAGGGGATGTCTAAATCAGTAGAAACTCTTATCACTGGAGAAGGCAAGGACTTAAATATGCAGAACAATGACACCCTTGTTTACTGTGCTTTGCCTGACAACCTCCCATAACTGCCTTCATCCCCACCTCCACATCTTCTTTTGTCTTTAGCTGGAAGTGGTATTTAATGTGATGGCTTGGGCCTTTTTGTTCAAGTTACTCAATTTTACTGGATCTTCCCCATGTATACAGGAGGTGTACATGTTATTAAAGTTCTGTTTGTTTTTGAATGTCTACTGGGCATTCCTGTGCAGGACAGTATGTGAGTGAAGATCTCTAGGATGCTTGAGAGACACAGATAACTCTTGTATAGCAGTATGGACTTTTACTCCATCTCTGGCTGGGAAGAGGAGCCATTGTAGAGGTGAAAACTCCGATCTTTGCCAAGGTGAGTGGTGAGCTCAGCCATATTGTTGTCTGGCTTCCTCACCTTCCCCAACTCCCTACTACTGTGAAAATTACATGAAATCAGAAATCTTTGTTTTATTAATTGATGAGAACCAAGAATTTGATATATAGTATGTGACCAAAATTATTTCTTATAGGAATGGATGAAGATGTCAGCAGATGCTCGAGGGGATTCCTAGTCACCATAGTGGACAGATTTTAGAAGTAAAGACAACAATATAGAGATATATTTTGAAACTATAATATGTTTGTAGCTTTTGTTTGTTTTATAGAGTGATTATATGCTACTTATAAATCCAAGACCAGTATGTCTACTCAGGGGTCCAGCAAGAAAAAGAATAGGAGCTACTGCTAAGGAGAGATAAACCTTAAGAGATTGAGTAAGAAGACTAGACTCCCAGAGCAAGTTCTTGGGAAAGAATTATAAGAGCTCTGAGCTTGTTTACTGGTCAAGGCCTGAGAACAGGTCTGAGGTATTCTCTATGCAGCTTCATCCAACATAGGTTATTGGATAAACTAAAAACAATAAAGGATTGAAAATACTTAGATGACTGAAATGATTATATGTCATTGCTATATTCTAATTTCTATAGTATAAACTGCAAACTGTCAAAATCCAGAAAAAGCCTAGCATTTTGGTTAGTTTGTTTTGAATGAAGTAAAAGACAGAAGGTAGAGTGGTAATTTCAGAACTGAACAGCAGCTTGAATGAAGACAAAAGCCAGGATATGCTTGATCATTTGTAGGAGACAGAGTAACCATAGCAAAAGAGGAATCTGTTCTTACTGTTTGCCTCCTATTCCCTTATGTTACTCCTAGGTTGTTGGAAAGTCTGCAAGGAAGTTTTGGGCTAAATCCCAGACAAAGGTATGGGAACTGAATGTGGGTTGGAAAAACCATTTGACAAGAAAAGACAATGATAGATGTTGTATCTATTGGAAATAACACTGACCAGGTACCACAAAGTCAGAATCTTCAGCAGATAGTATAATTAGGCATTGAAGCATTAGGACCCAGGAAGCCATTGAGGGTCATTGATCAAAAAGCGAATGATAGGGCTTCCCTGGTGGCGCAGAGGTTGAGAGTCTGCCTGCCGATGCAGGGGACACGGGTTCGTGCCCTGGTCCGGGAATATCCCACATGCCGCGGAGTGGCTGGGCCCATGAGCCATGGCCGCTGAGCCTGTGCATCTGGAGCCTGTGCTCCACAACGGGAGAGGCCACAACAGTGAGAGGCCTGCGTACAGCAAAAAAAAAAAAAAAAAAGAAAAAAGCGAATGATAAAAAGCAATGTTTAACAAAGTTTAATTGATGGTGGTACCCAGTAGAAAGATAATGTAGGAAATAGGACTTTAGAGAAATAAGACATAAAGGTAGAGAGTTTTGCTATTGTCTCCATAAAGAATTTAATCATAGTGGAAGCAATGGAAAAAGAAAGGGCATTGTGAAAATAGTCAGATTTAAGAAAATATCAATAATTTTGATATGTGACTGAATATATAAGAGAAAGAAAAAGTTTAAAGATAACTCCATTATTTTGGTCCTAAATCAAAATACAGTAAATTTCCACTGAAGAGAAGGAAAATTGGGAGAGCTAATGTCTTACAAGTTTATCATCTACAAGGTACTAAAATTTACTTTTCTGAATTTATTATTTCATTTAATATCCACAGCAGGCCTATGCGGTAACACCATTTCTCTGTTACAGATAATAAAACAGGCTCAGAGAGTTTGGACAATTAGGTCATTGTCTAATAAGAAAAAAAAAAAATTAGAGAGCCAGGATTCAAGTCTATGTCTATCTAATTCTAAAGCCCATATTTTTCTCTAATAACTTGCTACAAAGTACCTTTCATTAGCTAAGATTAATGTAAAGACATTAGGGGAAATAATAGGTCCTGAAAAAACATACTGTCAAGGTAATAACAGGAAAGAAAAACTTGAATATTTAAAGTTATTAATACATAAACTCATGTTAAATAAGTGAGAACTAGAATATATATACATATAAAATATACATATTAAAAGTGAAAAAAATGGTTGGCTGGAATTAATGATTCACATTGCAATTACTGAGTTCTTGTAATTAGACTAATAATAAAATTTACACAAATTAACAGAAGTAAAGTAAACAAATTTTAATTTATGCGGACTATGTCTCAGAGAAATGGGACCTAAGAAGTAAGAAGTGGCCAAAGCAAGCAGCTTTTACACTTTTTAGACAAAGAAACAATACATTTGAAAGGAATGGAAAGTACAAAGAAATTTAGGTTTTGGGTCCACAATTCATGAAGAATTTAAACAGAGTTTGAGCTTGAGATACTAAATTAAAGTAACAAAGTTTTATATAGGCTTCTCATCCAAATTCCCTATCTCTGTCAGTAAGGATGTCCTCTACCTACAGATGCAAGGAGTGAACTTTTAACATGGGAGATACATTTCCTGCTTTCAGGAAGACAGAAAGGAGGGTCTTGCTCTGGTTGTTTCTTAAGTAACTTTAATACAAAATAGTCAATACACCATTGTGACATATTTGGGGGCAGCCCACCTTGAGCCCCAATACTGTAATAAGAAATGTAAAAGTTTTTGATAAATATATTTCAGGCATTTAATTTTAAAGGGATGTGTCATTCCTAAGTCAGAGATAATTTATTTGTAGTCAAGGAATAAATAAATAATTTTTTCTCATACCACCATCAACTCAATTTCACTTGACCCCCCACTGTATTTCCATAAAACTTTGTGTTTACCTCTCTCATTTACAATACCACGATGCAACTATGGATTTAGGTTCAGTCTTATCCACTAGGTGGGTACCTCTAAGGGTAAGAACTGTGCCTTATCCCTGTATATATCCAGGACTTAGTATGATACCCAACATATAATAAGAACTTAAAATGAGAAGAACAAGACCATCTAGTATTAATAGCGTGCCATTGGCCTAAAAACTGCAAATCATTATTTTGTTTAATCCTTACAATCCAATGAGGTAGATATTATATTATCTCCATGTTGCAGATGTGAAAATTGTAACTTAAAGAAGAAAATATATTTGTCCATAATCACAGAAATAGTAAATTGTGGATGTGGCAGCCAAAGAATCTGACTCCAAAGTCAGCATACCTAACCGCTTGGTTATATCATCTTTTCATTTAATAGGCATTCAGTTATTGTTTACTCAATAAATGAAGCAACTAAAATAAATGCTTGTATGATTATAAATGAAAATCATATTCCTGGAATCTATATAAAAATATCCTTATTGGAGAAAGACAACCACACCCTTAGAATACGTTGATGCATAGAGTTATCTAATAAACATAGGACACATTCACATTTTGATTTTAGTTTCTTTTCACGAGTCAGAGAAACACTGTGTATTAGTTAGGGTTCTCCAGAGAAAACAGACTCAGTAGAATATTGAATATATACAAACATATACACAAATTTTATATTTTGGAAACAGGATATATTAGACACATATATATAATAAAATATATGCATTTATGTAAGATATTAAATAAAATATATATAATGTTAAATATATATAAAATATATAATATGTATAATAGTAATCGTTTCACACTATTATAGAGGCTGAGAAGTCCCATAGTCTGCTGTCTGCAAGCTGGAGAACCTGGAAATCTGGGAGTATAATTCTGTCTTAGTCTAAAGGCCTGAGAACCAGGGGAATTGATGGTATAAATCCCAGCTTGAGTCCAAAGGTCCCCAAACCAAGAGCATGAATGCCTGAGGACAGCAGAATGTGTATGTCCCAGCTTAGGCAGAAAGAGCAAATTCACCCTTTCTCTGTCTTCTTGTTCTCTCTGGGCCCTCAATGGATTGGATGATGCCTACCCACATTGGTAAGGGTGACATTTTTCACTCATTCTATACATTCAAAGGTTAATCGCTTCTGGAAGTACCCTCTCAGACACACTTGGATATAATGTTTTACAAGCTATCTGAGCATCATTAAGCTCAGTCAAACTGACACATAAAATTAACCATCACAGGGAAGTTACATGAAAATGTCAAAAATGGATTAACCCACACACAAGCATAAAACTCACAACTCCTCTCCTAGGAGGGAGTTTAATGGAATTAGAGACCTTGGAACTAGCTTGAAAAGTTGATATGCTATTTAAATTTTTTGTGTTTTGGTCATGGGAGTGGGGAGAATATGTGCATTTAAACTAAAGTTGTGGGGGAAAAGACAGTATTTGTAACTTTTCAGAAATATGTTCTATGTTTTGCTATTCTTGAGAATATAACTAATGTTCAGTTTTTATACTGCATATGTTGTACAGACCCACACCATTTGTCTTTTTCTTTTTTAATTAATTTTGGCTGCGTTGGGTCTTTGTTGCTGCGTGCAGGCTTTCTCTAGTTGTGGCGAGCCGGGGCCGTACTTCCTTCAGGTGTGCGGGCTTCTCACCACGGTGGCTTCTCTGGCTGCGGAGCACGGGCTCCAGGCCCACAGGCTTCAGTAGTTGTGGCTCGCGGGCTCTAGAGCGCAGGCTCAGTAGTTGTGGCGCACGGGCTTCGTTGCTCCGCGGCATGTGGGATCTTCCCGGACCAGGGCTCGAACGTGTGTCCCCTGCATTGGCAGGAGGAGTCTTAACCACTGTGCCACCAGGGAGCCCCCATTTGTCTTTTATACCAAACAAATAATCTTACAAAGAATGCTCAACTTGAATATAGGTTTTGCTTTGTTTTTTTCCTTTAACTCTTTATTGGGAAATGGAAAGTAAAGAAAACATAAGTATAATAAAACACTGAATCATTTATTTAATTTGTTTGCATAGTTTTCAAATCTATGAGTTTATCATAAATGATTATCCTTTATTTCAGGACCAAGCTTTCATCCGTATTATTCTGCAGCTAAAGTGACATTAAAATAAAATTTCCTTCTATACAACAAACAACAGTGTTAAATAAACTTTGAAGGCTTGTAAAACCAGCTCTTCAACATCCTGGGACATTGGTCCTAGCACTGGTTTCTTCTTCCCTGAGTCACTGGGTATAAATAAATTAGATTTTTAACAAGTCTGAGGAGACTTTACTAATGGTTGCTTGATCAAAACTTAAAAATGTCTCTGGTTGTTGCAGGGTTAACTCATACATTAACACACTGTTTTCATTTATCAAATGAGAAAATAAAGTTTTGACTCCTCCAAGTAAATTTTGAACCAAGTAATCTTAAATAACTAACTTTTATCCTGTGACCTTGCAAAAAAGTTATAAGATAAAAATATATCTCTATGTCAAAACAATTAAATTTTCCTCAGACTTGGACCATCAATGTTAAAATGTAAGATTCAAAAGTTTGAAAATAAAAGATTCTACAATTAAATGAATATTTTATCTTTGACCATTAACATACAGCAAAATACTTGACTCTAAGTTGTAGAAAGACATAATGGGGTACATATATATATATACATATTATATATTTCTCTATATTTTACACATATATTTTTAAAAATCATAATTGCTTAGCACTAAAAAAGGAAAATAAAACTCTAGTCCAACTCTCATTTTACATGAGAAGAAATGCAAGCTCAGAGAACAAAATATGCAAATCCTGAACTTCCCCTGGGATACCACATCCACCTGGAAACTTTACAGACCCTTTCTTCATCCTTCTTCCCTACCCTACTTAAGGTCTCCACTAGCCTATATGGACCTTTCAGCAAATTTAAAAGAGATGCCTGCTATAGGCAGATAAATCAGAAAAGTTTCCACCACATCTACCCTTCCAGTAGTTCAGGAGAGAAGGGATAATTTTGTGAAGAAAATGCTCCCTCCCCTTCCTCCCAGCTGACTTAGTTTTTCCCTGAATACAGCGTTAGTCAGCATAGACTAGTTAGGATTTCGGACCCCATTTGCACCTCAACCAGATGTCTTTGTATGGTGTGCAAGAAGCACAACTATCTGGGGTTGCCCTGCCCCTTTTTGGAACCACGCTTCATGTAAACTTGTTTGTTTTCAGAACGCTTTCGTATAACCAACCCAGTTATCTGCTTGTATTTCTAGCAATGGTAGTTTTTCCCTTAGAGCAATTCTTGTCCCTTACATTATTATCTTATAATTTACCTTTTTTATTTACTGTGGTAATCTTCTTATGCTATTCTTTCTAATTTAACAACATTTAATTAATTTTCAAGTGGCTGCCTCTAAATCATTTATATAATTTTATTTTTTTATGCTTTATCTTTATAAAGATACCTACTTAAACTTAGGAAAACTATTACGCCATATATAAATACCTTACTAAGTAAAGAAGCATTTTTGTTTTCTTTCGTTATTGGTGTTTTTTTTAACATTTTTATTGGAGTATAATTGCTTTACAATGGTGTGTTAGTTTCTGCTTTATAACAAAGTGAATCAGCTATACATAAACATATATCCCCATGCCTCCTCCCTCTTGTGTCTCCCTCCCACCCTCCCTATCTCACTCCTCTATGTGGTCAGTAAGCACTGAGCCGATCTCCCTGTGCTATGCGGCTGCTTCCCACTAGCTACCTATTTTGTTTAATAGTAGTTTGCTACTTTAAAATATCATGAAATTTCTTATATCCTTTTCACTGCAAATAAGACTCAACTTAGTTTTTCTTATTCCAGAGCACATAGCTATATTCCATCTCCCAGCCCCTTTGCAGTAGAGTGTGGCCATGTGATTGAGTCCTAGCCAACAGATATGAGGAAACTGATCTACTCACTTCCAGCCCTGGCTGGCCAAAACTTCCCAAATTGTAATATTCTTTCCCCATTCACTTATGTAATACAGATTAGCACTGCAGAAGTACAGGCCACTTAAAGTGATAACATTAGAATTGGAAATTGCCAACTAACTGAAGAACAACCTCTCTATTGTGTGAGGAAAAAAAAAAAAGCTGTCAACTATATTTGAGCCAGTATATATTTGGGGATCATTTTTTGCAGGCATTATCTTAACTAATACTTGACAATTACTTTAAATTAGAAAATAAAGCAAGTATCTTTACTTGAAAACAAGCAGAAACTTCTTAAATGATGATAGGTTCCAAATTATGTATTTATAAAGGTTTTATCTGGATGAATATTTCTGTTTTATATATAAATATAAATACATATGTGTTTATGTGTGAACACAGTCAATATCATATCTATCATATATATTTTGTATCATATATATTTTTTCTTCATCATATATATGTAATTTAATAAAATGTTTCAGTAAAAACAACAAAGAGAGAGAAAACAGCTGACAAGCGTTCAAACATTGAGAAAAGATGGTTATATTAGACATGGAAGGGTAAAGGACAGGAGTGATGGAATTTTTTTTATCAGACTTTATATTAGGTTTGGATGTTTTAAACTATTACATTTAATTCTAACAAAACTTTTGTGGAAATAATGTATATAAATTTTGCAAGTAAGAAATGTGGTGTTTAACATATTTTCTTACTACGGTGATGTCACATCTTATTAATTAAATTATATTCAGGAAGTCTATAAAGTCTGAAATTGGACAGCTGTTTCTGTCTCAAGGTGGCTAAAAGATTAAACTAAAAAAATGTTTAATATTCTTATGAAACTCTGAAAGATGAACTTTTCTTAAAGTACTAGATTGAGATTCAAGTTAGTCTGTAGTTGTCAGAAATAGATCTTTTGTCTCAATTCATCTTTGCCACTTTAGAGACTATTATATTAACAAGTGCTGTCCATGTGCCCTTTGATTAATGACTTTCAAAGAAAGTTGGAATTTACTAGGATATCTATATACATTTTCTAAATTAGAGACAGAGAAGTAATGTCCTTAAGAAAGCAGTTGGCAGCAAGACTATTACACTGTGAATATTTAGAAAACATTTTAAGTTAAAAGCTTCTTCATATCTAAATAAATGTCCTATAAATAATTTAAGACAATCTTACAATTTAATTCAATTTACAGTGTTGAATCATTTAAACACAATCACCAAACACAACACATATGAGTAATTCATTTCCATGGTTATATCTTTCTCAAAAAATAACTTTTAAATGAGGGTATAACATCTCTATCTCTATCACATGAATTACGAATGATATTTTAATCTAATATTTTCAGTAATATGAGTATATTTCCAAAATTACATGCATCTTTGTAAATTATCTTATGGACATTCATTTAAAGCAAATGGAAAATACTGAAACTTTAAGGTGACAAATGGCCATCTTCTGTTGTATTAAATCAGGAATCACTTCTCTTTATTTTGAATATGAGAAATGAATACTAAAGACAAGAAACTTATTAGTTCTCAAGTTAAAATCTAAAGTAACTTTCAGAAGAATACAGTGGACATGTACTTTAACATATCATTTTAACAACACTTACACCTATTTTGTGAAGATAAAATTGGTTCATTATTTGTCATTCTGGGTAGGATATTGCTTCAGAGGAAAAACAGGGACAGATGTTTTCTTACACTCTTTAGAGCTTTGCATCAATTTGGTCATACCAAGTGTTCACGCTCTAAGTCAATGGGTTGGTTCCCAAAAACAAGAATAACATAGACTTTCCATTTACTCATATTAATGTTCATAAAAAAAACAATGGAAATGAAATATAAGGTAAATATATCTTAGAACATACAAGCAAAACCAGGGTAAAACAGCACCCACTGGCTTTCACAGTGAAAACTCAATGTATACTTATGCTAGACAATGGTAAATATATGAAAAACCTATGATTTTTAATTTTACAATGTGTATTTTGGGCACAATATTTTCTTTATTTTTATGTTACATACATTATAAGTTACAATTTGGCACACTTACTATGAGCCAACCACTTGGCTAAGAATTGCATGCATTATCTTCTATAATCTTTGCAACCATTACATGAGGGATTTAAGAATATACTCAGTTGTAAGGCGTCCCGCCCACCTGTGAGTCACTTGGTGGCCGTCTGGGTTATCAGACTGACTGGGGTGTCACAGGGCTTGTGCTCAAGTGACCCTTATTTTACTTAATAATGACCCCAAAGCAAGAGGAGTGAAGCTGGCAATTGGGACACGCCACATAAAGTGCTTCCTTTGAGTTAAAAGGTGGAAGTTCTGGACTTAATCAGAAAAGAAAAAAGGTGTCTGCTGAGGTTGCTGAGATCCATGGGCTTAGTCCATACAAGACTAGCACTTTCTTCTGGATACCTTGAAATATTTACGAAAATGCGTCTGCTTCAGGAAGAAGCTAAGGCCGTGTGGCTAACAGGGTCTTGGTGTCTGGCCGGGTGTCAGGCATGAGCCTCTGAGGTGGGAGAGCCAAGTTCAAGACACTGGCCCACCAGACACCTCCTGGCCCCAAATAATATCACATGGCAAAAGATCTCCCAGAGATCTCCTTCTCAATGCTAAGACTCAGCTCCAATCAACGACCAGGAAGCTATAGTGTTGGACACCCTATGTCAAACAACTAGCAACACAGGAACACAACCCCACCCATTAGCAGAGAGGCTACCTAAAATCATAGTAAGTTCACAGACACCCCAAATCACACTTCCAGACGTGGTCCTGCCCACCAGAAAGACAAGATCCAGCCTCATCCAACAGAACACAGGCACCAGTCCCCTCAACGAGGAAGCCTACAAAACCTACTGAACCAACCTTACCCACTGGGGCAGACATCAAAAACAACAGGAACTACGAGCTTGCAGACAGCAAAAAGGAGACTGCAGACACAGTAAGTTAAGCAAAATGAGAGACAGAAATACACAACAGATGAAGAAGCAAGGTAAAAACCCACCAGACCAAACAAGTGAAGAGGAAATAGGCAGTCTACCTGAAAAAAATTCACAATAATGATAGTAAAGATGATCCAAAATCTTGGAAATAGAATGGAAAAAATACAAGAAATGTTTAACAAGGACCTAGAAAAACTAAAGAGCAAACAAATAATGATGAACACCACAATAAATGAAATTAAAAATTCGCTAGAAGGAATCAATAGCAGAATAACTGAGGCAGAAGAATGGATAAGTGACCTGGAAGATAAAAGAGTGGAAATAACTACTGCAGAGCAGAAAAAAGAAAAAGAATTGAGGACAGTCTCAGAGACCTCTGGGACAACATTAAATGCACCAACATTCGAATTATAGGGGTCCCAGAAGAAGAAGAGAAAAAGAAAGGGACTGAGAAAATATTTGAAGAGATTATAGTTGAAAACTTCCCTAATATGGGAAAGGAAATAGTCAATCAAGTCCAAGAAGCACAGAGAGTCCCATACAGGATAAATCCAAGGAGAAACATGCCAAGACACGTATTAATCAAACTATCAAAAATTAAATACAAAGAAAAATATTAAAATCAGCCAGGGAAAAGCAAGAAATAATGTACAAGGGAATCCCCATAAGGTTAAACAGCTGATCTTTAAGCAGAAACTCTGCAAGCCAGAAGGGACTGGCAGGAAATACGTAAGGTGATGAAAGGGAAAAAACTACAACCAACATTACTCTACCCAGCAAGGATCTCATTCAGATTTAATGGAGAAATTAAAACCTTTATAGACAAGCAAAAGCTAAGAGAATTCATCACCACCAAACCAGCTTTACAACAACTGCTAAAGGAACTTCTCTAGGCAGGAGACACAAGAGAAGGAAAAGATCTACAATAACAAACCCAGAACAATGAACAAAATGGTAAGAGGAACAAACATATCAATAACTACCTTAAATGTAAATGGATTAAATGCTCCAACCAAAAGACACAGACTGGCTGAATGGATGCAAAAGCAAGACCCGTATATGTGCTATCTACAAGAGAACCACTTCAGACCTAGGGACACATACAGACTGAAAGTCAGGGGATGGAAAAAGTTATTCCACGCATATGGGAATAAAAACAAAGCTGAAGTACAATACTCAAATTAGACAAGATACACTGTAAGATAAAAACTATTACAAGAGAAGAAAGGAAGGACACTACATAATGATCAATGGATCAATCCAAGAAGATGATATAACCATTTTAAATATTTATGCACCCAACACAGAGGCACCTCAATACATGCAAATGCTAACAGCCATAAAGGGGAAATTGACACTAACACAATCATAGTAGGGGACTTTAATGCCCCACTTTCACCAATGGACAGATCATCCAAAATGAAAATCAATAAGGAAACACAAGCTTTAAATGATACATTAAACAAGATGGATTTAATTGATATTTATAGGACACTCCATCCAAAAACAACAGAATACACATTTTTCTCAAGTGCTCATAGAACTTTCTCCAGGATAGATCATATCTTGGGTCACAAATCAAGGCTTGGTAAATTTAAGAAAATTGAAATCATATCAAGTATCTTTTTCCGACCACAAGCTATGAGACTAGATATCAATTACAGGAAAAAAACTGTAAAAACTACAAATACATGGAGGCTAACCAATATGCTACTAAATAATCAAGAGATCACTGAAGAAATTAAAGAGGAAATCTAAAAATATATAGAAACAAATGACAGTGAAAACACAATGACCCAAAACCTATGGGATGCAGCAAAAGCAGTTCTAAGAGGGTAGTTTATAGCAATACATTCCTACTTCAAGGAACAAGAAACAGCTCAAATAAACAACCTAAATTTACACCTAGAGCAATTAGAGAAAGAAGAACAAAACCCCCCCAAAGTTAGCAGAAGGAAAGAAATCATAAAGATCAGGTCAGAAGTAAATGAAAAAGAAATGAAGGAAACAATAGCAAAAATAAATAAAATAAAAGCTGGTTCATTGAGAAGATAAACAAAATTGATAAACCGTTAGCCAACTCATCAAGAAAAAATGGTAGAAGACTCAAATCAATAGATTTGACATTATTAGACACCACAGATATACAAAGGATCATGAGACATTACTACAAGCAACTATATGCCAATAAAATGGACAACTGGGAGAAATAGACCAATTCTCAGAAAAGCACAACCTTTTGAGACTGAACCAGGAAGAAATAGAAAATATAAACAGACCAATCACAAGCACTGAAATTGAAACTGTGATTAAAAATCTTCCAACAAACAAAAGCCCAGGACCAGAAGGCTTCACACATGAATTCTATCACATTTAGAGAAGAGCTAAAACCTATCCTTCTCAAACTCTTCCAAAATATAGCAGAGGGAGGAACACTCCCAAACTCATTCTACAAGGCCACCATCACCTGATACCAAAACCAGACAAAGATGTCACAAAAAAAGAAAACTACAGGCCAATATCACTGATGAACATAGATGCAAAAATCCTCAACAAAATACTAGCAAACAGAATCCAGCTGCACATTAAAAGGATCACACACTATGATCAAGTGGGGTTTATCCCAGGAATGCAAGGATGCTTCAATATAGGCAAATCAATCAATGTGATACACCATATTAAGAAATTGAAGGATAAAAACCATATGATCATCTCAATAGATGCAGAAAAAGTTTTTGACAATATTTAACACCCCCTTTATGATAAAAACCCTCCAGAAAGTAGGCATAGAGGGAACTTAACATAATAAAGGTCATATATGACAAACCCACAGCCAAGATCATTTTCAGTGGTGAAAAACTGAAACCATTTCCACTAAGATCAGGAAGAAGACAAGGTTGCCCACTCTCACCACTATTATTCAACATAGTTTTGGAAGTTTCAGCCACAGCAATCAGAGAAGAAAAAGAAACAAAAGGAATCCAAATCAGAAAAGAAGTAAAACTGTCACTCTGAGATGACATGATACTATACTTAGAGAATCCTAAAGATGCTACCAGAAAACTACTAGAGCTAACCAATGAATTTGGTAAAGTAGCAGGATACAAAATTAATGCACAGAAATCTCTTGCATTCCTATACACTAACAATGAAAAAACTGAAAGAGAAATTAAAGAAACACTCCCATTTACCATTAAAACAAAAAGAATAAAATACCTAAGAATAAACCTACCTAACGAGACAAAAGACATGAAGGCAGAAAACTATAAGACACTGATGACAGAAATTAAAGACGATACAAAGAGATGGAGAGATATACCAAGTTCTTGGATTGGAAGAATCAACATTGTGAAAATGACTCTACTACCCAAAGCAATCTACAGATTCAATGCAATCCCTATCAAACTACCAATGGCATTTTTCACAGGACTAGAACAAAAAATTTCACAATTTGTATGGAAACACAAAAGACCCCAAATAGCCAAAGCAATCTTAAGAAAGAAAAATGGAGCTGAAGGAATCAGGCTCCTGGTCTTCAGACTATACTACAAAGCTACAGTAATCAAGAGAGTATGGTACTGGCACAAAAACAGAAATATAGATAAACGGAACAGGATAGAAAGCCCAGAGATAAACCTAAGCACATATGGTCACCTTATATTTGATAAAAGAGGCAAGAATATACAATGGAGAAAAGCCAGCCTCTTTGATAAGTAGTGCTGGAAAAACTGGACAGCTACATATAAAAGAATGAAATTAGAGCAGTCCCTAACACCATACACAAAAATAAACTCAAAATGGATTAAAGACCTAAATGTAAGGCCAGACACTATAAAACTCTTAGTAAAAAACAGGCAGAACACTCTATGACCTAAATCACAGCAAGATCCTTTTTGACCCACCTCCTAGAGTTACAGGAATAAGAACAGAAATAAACAAACGGGAACTAATGAAAGGTAAAAGCTTTTGCACAGCAAAGGACACCATAGAAAAGATGAAAAGACAACCTTCAGAATGGGAGAAAATATTTGCAAATGAAGCAACTGACAAAGGATTAATCTCCAAAATATACAAGCAGCTCATGCGGCTCAATATCAAAAAAACAAACAACCCAATCCAAATATGGGCAGAAGACCTAAATAGACATTTCTCCAAAGATGATATACATATTGCCAACAAACACATGAAAGGATGCTCAACATCACTAATCATTAGAGAAATGCAAATCAAAACTACAATGAGGTATCACCTCACACTGGTCAGAATGGCCATCATCAAAAAAATCTACAAACAATAAAGGCTGGAGAGGTTGTGGAGAAAAGGGAACCCTTGTGCAGTGCTGGTGGGAATGTAAATTGATATAGCCACTATGGAGAAGAGTATGGAGGTTCCTTAAAAAACTAAAAATAAAACTACCATGTGACCCAGCAATCCCACTACTGGGCATATACCCTGAGAAAACCATAATTCAAAATGAGTCATGCACCAAAATATTCATTGCAGGTCTATTTACAATAGCCAGGACATGGAAGCTACCTAAGAGTCCATCGACAGATGAATGGATAAAGAATATGTGGCACATATACACAATGGAGTATTACTCAGCCATAAAAAGAAACAAAATTGAGTTATTTGTAGTGAGGTGGATGGACCTAGAGACCGTCATACAGAGTGAAGTAAGTCAGAAAGCGAAAACCAAATACCATATGCTAACACATATATATGGAATCTTTAAAAAAAAAAAAAGTGGTTCTGAAGAACCTAGGGGCAGGACAGGAGTAAACACTCAGACGTAGAGAATGGACTTGAGGATCCAGGGATGGAGTAGGGTAAGCTGGGACGAAGTGAGAGAGTGGTATGGACATAGATACACTACCAAATGTAAAATAGATAGCTAGTGGGAAGCAGCCGCAGAGCACAGGGAGATCAGCTTCGTGCTTTCTGACCACCTAGAGGGCTGTGATAGGGAGGGTGTGAGGGAGAAGCGAGGGGGGAGATATGGGGATATATGTATAGGTATAGCTGATTCACTTTGTTATACAGCAGAAACTAACACACCATTTTAAAGCAATTACACTGCAATAAAGATGTTAAAAAAATAATAATAATACACTCCGAGTAAAACTTTTTATTTTTTAAAATAGATACTTAAAATGCTTATTATATGCTGGGCTATATTTAAACACTTTATAAATATGAACTCAGTCTTCATTACAACCTTCCAAGTAGATACCATTGTTACTCACATCTTGCAGATGCAAACTGAAGCAAAAAGAGATTAAGTAATTTGCCCAAACTTGTGCAGCAATTACATAGTGGAGCAGATAGGCAAATCTAGTCACTCTGGCTTTAAACTATAGATTAGAGTGGTTAAGACATTTATCTACGATTTAATAGCTAATATTTAATAGGAAGGATTTATTAACCTGAGGTCTATCTGTAAAACTGCCCTTAGACCCAGGCAAGAGAGTCCTCTTCCCTGACTCCTAAACTTTAGGGGGCCCTCTTCTGTCCCCGCTTCTGCTGTGCCCTTTTCACGGAGAAAGGAGACACAGGGTAGACAGGAGCTCTTTCCAACTCTCTCCAGGCCCCCATACCGGTACTTGAGCCTGCAATGTCCTGCAGATAAGATTCATGTCTGCTTCCATAGCCTGTTCAAGGCTCTTCTCCAAATCCATTCTCCTGAAGTTGATCACACTTCCAGTGTGTGCAGTTAGCCAAAGGAATTGCCAAGGTGGCTTTTGAGGAAATTCAAATTGATATTAGAAGTGCAGGCTGAAGAGTATGCAGTATGCTCCTGAGGCCATCCTTGGTACAGGGTGAAGTAGGGAATTAAGAAGAAATGGGTGGGCCATTGTCTAGGGACTTGCAGTCAGCTCTTTCTGTACCACGATGTCCCTGGTTTCCAAGAATTTTAAAACAAAACCTGGACACCAGGTCATTAAGAAGGTATACACCTTAAGAAGGGAAAGAAAGTATTTTATTTATTTTCAACTCTTGTCCTATACCATAAAAATATTGGGGATTGGTCTTTCCAGAAAAAACACATTCCTATTCTTTATGATA
The DNA here is from genome assembly GCF_039906515.1 of Pseudorca crassidens. NCBI lineage: Eukaryota > Metazoa > Chordata > Mammalia > Artiodactyla > Delphinidae > Pseudorca > Pseudorca crassidens. Next base: position 33,044,153 of record NC_090304.1, on the reverse strand, counting down.
GTTTACTTCTTTATTTATTTTTAAAATTTTATTTATTTATTTATTTGTGGCTGCATTGGGTTTTTGTTGCTGCACACGGGCTTTCTCTAGTTGTGTCAAGTGGGGGCTACTCTTCATTGCAGTGTGCGGGCTTCTCATTGCAGTGGCTTCTCTTGTTGCAGAGCATGGGCTCTAGGCACACGGGCTTCAGTAGTTGTGTTATGTGGGCTCAGTAGTTGTGGCTTGTGAGCTCTAGAGCGCAGGCTCAGTAGTTGTGGCGCATGGGCTTAGTTGCTCCGCGGCATGTGGGATCTTCCCAGACCAGGGCTCGAACCTGTGTCCCCTGCATTAGTAGGCAGATTCTTAACCACCGCACCACCAGGGAAGTTCTACTTCTTTAAATCTGGTATAAAATGTATGGATGAAAATGGTAGAGCACACAACCTTATTATTAACATGGTAAAGGAAAAAAGTGTTTCCCCTTCTCCCCTCAACTGTATTTCATTAATATTTTGTTTGACAGGTTTCTTATAAATTACTGATATACTGGCAAGTCCGAAAGCTGAGAATGGAGATGTAAAATCATAATATAAAAAATAACGAAGTAATTCATAAGTCATTGACCTGGTAGTGCATCTAAAAAATGGTACACTAAAATGTAGTCAACTTCAGGTTTCCCATCCTTCCATCAGCTACCACCATTTTCTCAAACCCTTCATCAAATGAAAGGAAACACATTGATTTCAGGTTTCTTTGTAGGTTTTTAAGTATTGATTGTACATTTTTTGCTGTTGAAATACTCCCCATATATATTTTTTTGTTTCATTATAATTTTTAAAAGGAAGCTAAAGTTTTTTTTTCTTTGTTATTCTATCAGATTAGCTATTGATTTCATACAGTGTCTCACAGTGAAGAAATCGTGTTTTATTTGTTCCAAAAATGCTTAAGGGGGAAGAGACGAGACAGGGTATGGGATTAAGAGGTACAAACTACAATGTAAAAAATAAATAAGCAACAAGGCTATATTGTACAGCACAGAGAAAGATAGGTATTATTTTGTAATACCTTTAAATGGGGTATAATATATAAAATATTGAATCACTATGTTTTACACATCTATAAGTAATATAATATTGTAAATCAACTGCACTTCAAAAAATGCTTCCAACACAACTGTTAAAAACTCAATATTTGGACATTAGTTGGAATATAAGAAGAATTGAAAACTAGTGTACTAAGACTAGCCAAAAAGAATGAAAAGACAATTATAAAAGGTCAAAATTTCTTACCAAAAGTAGAACTTCCAATTCCCCAAATCATTATTTTTAATTAAAAGTTAAAATACTTTCATTTTGAAAATTCAGCTCTGAAAGTCTTTTAGTCATGCATGAGTATAAACAATGTGCTGTACTATACAGAGCCAACCAGTAGATGGATGCTACATGCTTCAGCAAAACAAAAAGAACTAATACAGAAAAAGCACAGAAACATTTTATATTCCATTAAAAAGCTTTTCTGTGTGATCATTTTGAATAGCTTTTTTATTAGAAGATTATTATTTTATGAAGGTGAAATGGAAGTATTTGCCATATGTACCTAGCTCTCTTTAAAACATCCCCAATTCTATAGGAAGAGACCAAACTGGCCTCTTTTTCAGATTTCAACTTTTTCTGAGCCAAATTCTGCTTATTCACCATGCCACTATTATGTAATTCAGTTAAACTGTTTAGGTAGAGACCACTGCACTACTATGGAAGGGCACCTGTCTTCCTAAATCTCAGCCTTTACAACTCATCCTTTGTGGTGAGTCAGGAGATATTTAATTCATGGTATAGTGTCTCAAAACAACTCTGATTTTTTAACAATAACAGGTGATGAATATGCATTACCATTTGGCACTGAAAATAAAAAACAGAAAGCAACAACGAAAAAGAAGATAATCAGCAAACTGCCTACACCACAACAATCTGTAGGGGAAAGGAGAAAAGTAGTCTATCATTTCATGGCTTGCCCATGCAATCCCCAGAATTAGGATGATTAGATGAATTATATGGATTTTTCAGTGGCATATCATGTAAATATTGGCAAAAGACAAAACAGAACCACACATGTGGTCCACTAGAAAACAGCATTGTTACTCAATGAAACATTTAGGAAAACAGATGGCTTTAGAATTTTAGCTTAGATTTCGGAAAGCATTCTTATTTATATTGTATTGTGGTGTAAGCTGTGATTATACAATGTCAGAAATATTTGAAAAGTGAAATAGTTCAACAAATGTTCTATTCATTGGATAAAATGGTTTGACTAACTTTCTCCCTCCACCCCTCACACACACTGAATCAAGGAATTTTGGAACTTGAGAGTCTCATCACAGCAATCTGTTGGATGTGGCTAAACGCTAATCAAAGGACTATTTTAGAAAAGTTTATGTTCTGTGGTTAAAATAGTTTTTTTTTGCACTGTGAGATCTTACACTTTGTAGTAGCATAAACACACATTGATGGCAACATTTAAAAGGCCTATGAATATCTTTGGGTAGAAAGAAGAGTTAACAGTGTCATGATATTTTTTCCATCACTTTTGTCAAAGATCATTTAAGGTTTTTAGCTTCTAAAAAAGCTTTGAGTCCATGTTGGGATTTGCTAAATCTAATTCTAAAGAGGTAAATGAAATAAGAGTGAAATTCAATCATGCTTGAAAGAGCTATTTATTAAAAACAGAAATGAAATTTTTTAAAAAAAGGAAATAGATATGCAAAGCAATGCATTTCAAGAGTTTGCAAATCTTTTGTCTTTGTTGTGGCTACTTAAGATGTCCTTGGCATTCGGCTAATTCATGCTGAAGATAGTATATTGATGAATATTAAGGTCTTATACATACATGAGACATTTAACAAATGATATGAGAGTAAATATTCTATTGGTGCATATGTGAGTACAGATTCTATTGGGGCATATTTGAGTACAGATGTGGAGTGCAAATGGGCCTGAGAATCTATGTTGCTGGATACTGGAGATAAAACAATAAGTAGAACGTAACTCCTTCCCTTTGAGGAGCCGACAATTTATTCTTTTGCAATGGCCTTATTTTGATAAATAAATATGGGACATAGAATATTTCCACTAAATCATAAGGGTTGTGTTATATAAAAAATGTTCAGGTTATAGGTTAGAGAGTCTATCCCTGGACTGGCCCACTGATTTCAAGAATTTTATATAATAATGTTCAATAAAGTTAACAACTTTACCATAGGTTCTCATATTAATGTTCCAACTGAGGGGATCAATAGCTGCCCTGGGGTTAGTTTGATACCAACATCAAGGCTGCAGAAGTAACTTATCATCAAAAAGTCTAGAAATAACAAATGTTAGATAGGATATGGAGAAAAGTATACTGTTGGGAATGTAAATTGGTGTAACCACTGTGGAAAACAGTATGAAGTTTCCTTAAAATACTAAAAATCAAACTACCATACATCCAGTAGTTCCACTCCTGGGTATAGATCCAGAAAAAATGAAAACACTGATTCAAAAAGGTGCACCCCAATGTTCATAGCAGCACTATTTACAATAGCCAAGACATGGAAGCAACCCAAGTTAAGTGTCCATCAACAGACAATTGGATTAAGAAGAATTAGTATACATATACAATGGAAAATTACTCAGCCATAAAAAAGAATGAAATACTGCCATTTGTAGCAATATGGATGGACCTCGAAAATACTATGTTTAGTGAATAAGTTAGACAGAGAAAGACAAAAACTATATGATATTACTTATATGTGGAATCTACAAAATATACAAATGAATGTATATACAAAACAGAAACAGACTCACAGACATATAAAACAAATCTGTGGTTACCAAAGGGGCTAGGGAAGGGAGGAAGGACAAATTAGGGGTGTTGGATTAACAGATATAAACCACTATGTATAAAATAGATCAGCAACAAGGATATACTGTACAGCACAGGGAATTATATCCATTATCTTGTAATAACCTATATTGGAATATAATCTGCAAAAATACTGAATCACTATGTTGTATACCTGAAAGTAACACAATATTGTAAAGCAACTATACTTCAATAAAAAAATATATTTTTGTAAAGATTGCAGAAGTGGAAAGCCAAGTTTTGTTCATTTCTCTTATGTTTCTAATTCATCATCTAACATCCTCTGGCATCTTCACCTCTAGTCCCATGGTTCCTGAATCTAAAAGGTTCTTAATGTCTCATATTATTAATTTTAACAATAACTGCCAAAAATAACATTTACACAATGTTTGTACTGTATCATACACTACTCTCAGCATTTTACATATATTAATCCTTAAATCCTTATAGTAACCATATAAGGTAGGTAATATAATTATTCTCTTTTTACAAATGAGGTATTTGTTTTTGGAATAATCAATACTCCATCAATCAACCAATTAATTAATTAATTAATCCAACAATGATTTATTTGATACCTACCCTGTCCCAGGCATTAAAATAGGCATGAAGGCACAACTTCTGAAAAACCCATTCTCTTCCTTCACAGAGTTTATAATCTAAAGGTAGGGCAGTCAAATTAATCAACAGCTGTAATATAATAATTTCTAATGAATGTAAGTAAGAAAGTGCCTTAAGTCACAAAAGAAGGCCATCTAAAAACATCAGTAAAGGTCTTGAAACATTTCCTCATATACGGACCCTTAATAAAGTAGCAATTGTATAGGGAAAAGTTTGTGAGGGGAGTAAAGATTATTCCAGGCAAGAGGAACAATATCCATCAACATAACGCTGATTATTTGTAAATAGCCCTCTTTGTATGTAGCCATTTGTACTTTTGTTAATCATATGCTCTGCAAGAATGATTGGAGAAGTGGGTCTTTAACCCGTGAGAAACCCTAGCTAAATGCCCAACAGCCAAATTCAAAGGATTCTGCGCCCTGCTTAATTCACATCAAATCTCATGATGTGATGAAATCTATGTCTGCTTATTAAAAATATGTAAAAGTTAAGATTATGATTAAACTTTGATGTGAGCATATGATTAGGATATTTGATAGAGGGGTGGGTGAGAGCCTAAAGAAAACTGGAAACTGGAAAAAAAATTTTTTTCACAAGCATAAAGGTCTTGCAAAACATCTTGGATGTTCTTCAAACTGTTGACTCTGTAGTTCAATCTAGCTCTGTGTAACTGTATGTGATTTCCCCCTAAATGCTTCTTGCTACTAAAATTGTTACAAATATGCTGCTGCAGTTTAAAAGACAGAACATATTATTTTGAATAGCAATTTATATTTACTTGTTTCTATATTTTAATCACTCTGTGATCCAAAATTGTCCCACAATAAGTATTTCAAGTAAGCAAGACAGCATAGCATTTAGAGCATAACTCTTTAATCAGGCAGACTTAGCCTTCCCTAAGGCTGGCAGTGCAGGTAATCCCAACACAGCCTTACCTGGTAGGAACTATCACCAATGTCTTGCCATTTAGATTCCTCAGAACTGGAGGCTGAATGAGTTAATGACCATTTTTAATTTTTTAGGTTTGTGTCAGTCATCAGTTCTTTGTGATTATCACTACAGGAAACACATTTCAAACTTAATCATGTTTAAACTGGAAGCTAAACAAGGGGACAGAAGGCAGCCACCTTATTTCTCTCTATACACAGGGACTTAGAGCACAAAAAGAGCTCTCCAAATACATCTTTCTACCAGCATGCTTTTCTACTCTCTTGATTCATTCATATTCTAGAAATGGATGAGAGTTCAAGTGTTATGAAGCAGGTTCTTCTTCATTCTCTTTATAAAATATGTACGGGGTCAGGGAATGCATTTTGTTTTACTTTCATTTTTATGTTATTAAAACATTTTAAATGGTGGCAAGAAGAGTGCCATTCTAGCATATTATATAAGAGTTTGAAATCAAATCCAACTCTGATTTGAACTTTAAAATTTCCTTCAGTAGTTCTCTTATAATATAGGTTTTACATATAATTTACAAACTAAAGAAATCAAAGCTTTGAACCCATGGTAGACTCACATTTAGCAAATCCTAAAGAGAGAAATGAATTAAGAGTGAAATTCGAATAAATGCTTTTGTGGCTACTTCATACACTGAGAGTGAGCCAAATGCCAGATTACTCAGTAAACAAGACAATCTTTGTAAACTCTTGATACTTCTGCATCATATCAGTTTTTTAAGGTACTGTTTAAATTGATACAGTAAGTTCAGCAAAAAAAAGATATTAAGACACCAAGCAAAAGCCATAAAAATATATATTATTATTGTTCCTGTAATGTGTGTGTTCAAAATTTATTATAAGCTTATCTATATCCAATAAAACAAACTATAAAGAGATGAATAGATAAGCAGACAATTTTCCATATAATTAGGAAACAACACAAAGACATAATACAAAGTAATGGCAAAGTGAATTATAGACTATCAACAGAGAGTAATTCATCATAGTCACTTACAAAGTCCCACGAACACAGGAAAGTTTTATTGATTTTAAAAGCAGAAGTTCCATGCACATGATGATTGCAACTATGTAAACTGCATATACATGTATGTATCTGCTCACCTTGCCCCAGTAACACATCAAAATACATCTCCATGTGGAGCAACTCTTGCTGAAAACAACCTGGAGACTGGCAGAAAGGCGCTTCTACAATGAAGGCTATAAAGAAAAATCCACAGGGAACAGGGTAGAAAGGGAGGAGAAGCGATTAGACCAGGACCCATGCCCTTACCAGGGGACAGAAGAGGAGGGAGATATCATGCGTGAGAAGATCCTCCCTGGGGAGTGAGGAGTTCAAGCCACATATTAGGCACCACAGCCCTGGGCTCTGACACAGGGAAGATGAGTCCCCTTAGCTGGTTTGAAAACAGTGGGAATTACCAGATGGCTGTAAGAAACCGAGACTCTGCTTTTGAAGAATGCAGGCATATGCCTGCTTACAACCCCTGGAACAGCGAGGAGGAAGTTGATTGAAAAGTACCTGTGGGCTCTGAACAGTTTATTGGGGACCCTCTCAGCATGCATGCCACCCTGCAACTGGTGCCCGCTCCAGAACCTCTTGCTCTGGCACTCTCTCCACTAGGGCTGAGGTGACATTGCCAAAGAGAGTGTGCATACTTAGGAGAAATAGAACCAGCTTGGACCATATCCACAGGATTTTTGCTCCAGTACCTTGGACCCTAGCCCTGATAGGGCAGTTAATGCCACTGAGCACAGGAGAAGCCCTGGCTCATACTTGGCTCTGGCTCTTGTCCCTCCATCTCCAGGTCTACCTTTGACCAAGGTGGTAGATGCCAGCACACCAAAGGGGAACAAGTGACCCATGCTCACTTCAGGTCCAGCTGTCCCACTAAAGCCACTGGACACATGCAGACTGCATAGGGACACTCTCACACAAGTACGCCCCTTCAAGACTGGGACGGGTAACTATTTCACCTAACTTCATAAAGAAAGACAGAGAAAGTTAAACAAAATGAGAAGACAGAGGAATATGTATCAAGTGAAAAACAAGGAAAAAATCCTGAAAACATTGTTAATGAAACAAGAGATAAATAATTTACCAGATAAAGAATTCAAAGCATTAGTTATACAAATGGTAAGAGAACTTGGGAAAAGAACAGATGAACACAGTAAGAATTTTAATAAGAAACTAAAATATATATATATAAAAAAGAACCAAAGAATAGATATATGTATAACTGAATCATTTTGCTGTATACCTGAAACTAACACAACATTGTAAATCAACTATGCTCCAATATAAGATAAAATAAAATAAAAAATAAAAAAATAAATATAAATAAAAGAAAAATAAGAACCTGGTATAGCTGAAGAATACAACTTAAATGAAAAATAATAGAAATTAAAATAAGAAAAATTAAAAATTAAAATAAGACTAGGTGATACAGAACAACACACAAATAATCTGGAAGATAAAATAATGGAAATCACCAAATCAGAACAACAAAAAGAAAACAAATTTTAAAAAATTAGAACAGTTTAATAGACCTGTAGAACAACATTAAGTGTCCTAACATTCACATTATAGGAGTCCCAGAAGAGAGGGTGAAATTGTTGAAAATTGCACTTGATGAGATTATGGCTGAAAACATCCTGAACCCGAAGAAGGAAACAGATACCCAGTTATAGGAAGCATAAAAAGTACCAAACAAGATGAATACAAAGACACCCACACTAAGACATGACATAATTAAAATGGCCAAATTTAAAGACAGAATTCTAAAGGCAACAAGAGAAAAACAAAGAGTCATATAAAAGGGAACCCCCATAAGGTTATCAGCTGACTTTTCTGCAGGAAGTTTGCAGGCCAGAAGGGAGTAAGCATGGTATATTTATAGTGCTGGAAGGGAAAAACTGCAACCTGGGATACTCTACTCAGCAATTGAGGAGATAAAGAATTTTATCTTTATCTCCTGAATTGAAGGAGCTAAAGAATTTCTCAAACAAGTAAAAATTAAAACACTCCATCTACTAAACTTACCTTAAAATAAATGTTAAAGGGTCTTATCTAAGGGGAAAAGAAAAGGCTACAACAAGAAGTAAGAATCTATAGGAAAGGAAAAATCCCACTATTAAAGGGAAATATATAGTAAAGGCTGTGAATCAACCAATTTTTATAAACTAGTATGAAGATTAACAGACAAAAATTGTAAAATCAACTATAACTACAATAAACAGTAAAGGGGTAGATATGGCAATGTAAAATATGACATCAAAAACACAATGCATGGGGGAGGAGAGAAAAAAAATGTAGATCTTTTAGAGTGTTTTGACCTTAAATGACTATCAGTTTAAAACAAGTATATATAGTTATAAGTAAACGTATATGAACCCCATGGTAACCACAAAGCAAAATACTGCAATAGATACACAAAAGCTAGAGAGAAATAAACACAAGCTTAACACTAAAGAAAATCAACAAACTACAAAGGAAGAGACTAAAAGAAGAAGTAAAGAACAGAGAATAATTACAAAGATAACCAGAAAACAAATACTAAAATGGCAATAAGCATACACCTATCAATAATCACTTTAAATGTTAATGGATTAGATGCTCCAATCAAAAGATAAGGGTGGCTGATTGGATTAAAAAAAGACCCATCTATATGCTGCTGACACGAGACTCACCCCAGAGCTAAAGACACACATACACACTGAAAGTTAGGGGATGCAAAAAGATATTTCATGCAAATGGAAAGGAAAAGAAAGCTGGGGTAGCAATACTCATATTAGACAAAGTAGATTTTATAACAAAGTCTATAACAAAAGGCATAGAAGAGCATTATACAATGATAAAGGGATCAATAAGAGAAGAAGATATAATATTCACTAACATATATATATACCTAATATAGGACCAACTAAATATATGAAGCAAATATTGACAGACATTAAGGGAGAAACTGACAATAATACAGCAATAATAGGAGACTTTAACACCCAACTTACATCAATGGAAAGATCATGCAGACAGAAAATTTATAAGAAGACAGTGGCATTAAGTGATACATTAGACCTGTTGAACTTAAAAGATATTTACAGGACATTCCATCAGAAAACAGCTGAATACACATTCTTCTCAAGTGCATATGGAACATTATCCAGGATAGATCACACGGTAAGGCACAAAACAAATGTGAACAAATTTAAGAGGGCAGAAATTATATCAAGCACCTTTTCTAACCACAAGGATATAATATTGATGCTAGAAATCAATTACAGGAAGAAAAATGAAAAAAAACACAAACACATGAAGAACACACAACATGCTTTAAAAAACCATTGGGTCAATTGAGAAATCAAAGAGAAAATCAGAAAACACCTCAAGACAAATGAAAATAAAAACACAATTTTCCAAAATCTATGGGACTCAGCAAAAACAATTCTAATAAGGAATTTTATAGTGATGCAGGCCTTCCTCAAGAAATAAGAAACACTGCAAATACACAACATAATTTACCATCTAAAAAGGATTAGAAAAAGAGGAAAAAGCAAATCCCAAAGTCAGCAGAAGAAAGGAAATAATAAAGATCAGAGAATAGAGACCTAAAAAATTAATAGAAAAGATCATTGAAACAAAAAGCTGATGTTTTGAAAAGATAAAAAAAAATTGATAAGCTTTTAGCCAGGTTCATGAAGCAGAAAGAGAGGACCAAAATAAACTAAATAAGAAATGAAAGAGGAGAAAATAGAACTGATATCACAGAGATACGAACAATCATAAGAGAATATATTACAAACTGTTATATGCCAACAAATTGGACAATGTAGAAGAAATAGATAAATTCTTAGAACTATATAATCTTCAAAAACTGAATCAGGAAGAAACAGATCATCTGAACAGACTACTAGTAGTGATATTGAATCAGTAATCAAAAAACTCCCAGCAAACAAAAGTCCAGGACCAGATGGCTTCACAGGGGAAATCTACCAAACATATAATCAAGAGCTTATACCTATCCTTCTCAAATTATTCCAAAAATTGAAGAGGATGGAACAATCCCAAATTCATTATATGAAACCACATTTACCCTGATACCAAAACCAGACAAAGACACAACAAAAAAAGAAAATACAGGCCACAATCTCTGATGAATTTAGATGCAAAAATTCTCAACAAAATATTAACAAATTGAGTTGAACAATATATAAAAGGATCACGCACCATGATCAAGTGGGTTTTTTTCCAGGAATGCAAGGATGGTTAACAATCCACAAATCAATCAGTGAGATAAACCACATTAATAAAAGAAAGGATAAAAATCACATGATCATCTCAATAGATGAAGAAAAGGCATCTGACAAAATTCAACATTGACTCATGATAAAATCTCTCATCAAAGCTGGTATACAGGGAACATATCTCAACATAATAAATGTCTTTTATGACAAACCCACAGCTAACATCATATTCAATAGTAAAAAGCTGAAAGGTTTTCCTCTAAAATCAAGAATAAGACAAGAATGTCCACTCTTGCCACTTCTATTTAACATAGTATTGGAAGTCCTAGTCACAGCAGTCAGACAAGGGAAAAAAATAAAAGACATCCAAATTAGAGGGAAGGAGTAAAACTGTCACTACTTGTGTATGACATGATACTATATATAGAAAACCCTAAAGTTGCCACCAAAAATCTACTAGAATAAATGAATTCAGTAAAGTTGCAGGACACAAGATTAGTACATAAAAATCTATTGCTTTTCTATAGACCAAGAATGAGCTATCAGAAAGAGAAAGCAAGAAAACAATCCTGATTAAAATCACATCACAAAGAATAATATATCTAGGAATAAACATAAACAAGGAGGTGAAGGGCCTATACTCTGAAAACTATAAAAATTTGTTGAAGGAAATTGAAGATGATACAAATAAATGGAAAGATATCCCATGTCCATGGATTGGAAGAATATTGTTAAAATGTCCATACTACCCAAGTCAATCTATAGATTTAATGCAATCCCTATCAAAATACCCATGACATTTTCCACAGAACTAAAATAATCTTAAAATTCATATGGAAACAAAAAAAAATCACCCCAAATAGCCCAAGCAATCTTGAGAAAAAAGAACAAAGCTGGAGGTATCACACTCCCTGACTTCAGATTATATTACAAAGCTATAGTAATCAACACAGTATGGTACTGAAACAAAAACAGACATATAGATCAGTGGAACAGAATAGAGAGCTGAGAAATAAATCCATATACTTATAGTCAACTAAACCACAACAAAGGTGGCAAGAATATAGAATGGGAAAAGATAGTCTCTTCAATAAGTGGTGCTGGAAAAACTGAACAGTCACATATAAAAGAATAAAATTAGAGAATTTTCTCACACAATACACAAAAATAAATTTAAAATGAATTAAAGACCTAAATGAAATCCTGGAAACCATAAAACTCCTAGAAAAAAACACAGACAGAGCACTCATTGACATAAATCATAGCGATATTTTTTTGGTTCTGTCTCTAAGGCAAACAAAATGAATGCAAAAATAAACAACTGGAAACTAGTTAAACTTAAAAGCTTTTGAACAGCAAAGGAAACCACTGACAAAATGAAAAGTCAACCTACTGAATGGGAGAAAATATTTGCAAATTATATGACCAATAAGGGGTTAATATCCAAAATATATAAACTGCTCAGACAACTCAATATCAAAAAACAAACACCAGATTTAAAAATGGGCAGAAGACCTGGATAAAAGAAGAAGACAGAAATCTTCCAAAGAAGACATATAGATCGTCAACAGGCACGTGAAACAATGGTCAAGAGGCATGTGAAACAATGCTCAGCATTGCTAGTTGTCGGGGAAATGCAAATCAAAACCACAATGGGATATTACCTCACACCTGTCAGAATGGCTGTCATCAAAAAGACCACAAATAAATGTTGGCAAGGATGTGGAGAAAATGGAACCCTAGTACATTGTTGGTGGGAATGTAAATTGGTGCAGTCTCTGTGGAAAATAGTATGAAGGTTCCTCAAAAAGCTAAAAGTAGAACAATCATTTGATCCAGCATTTCTACTCCTCAGTATATATCTGAAGAAAACAAAAACACTAATTGGAAAAGATACATGTATCCCAATGTTCACAGCAGCATTATTGACAATAGCCAGGATATGGAAGTAACCTAAGTGTCCATCAACAGATGAATGGATCAATAAAATGTGATATCTACCTATCTACCTATCTATAAATACAGATATAGATATAGATATATATATTACTCAGCCATTCAAAAGAATGAAATTTTGCCATTTTCAACAATATAGGTGGACCTGGATGGAATTATGCTTAGTGAAATAAGTCAGACAGAGAGAGATGAATACTGTACATTACCACTTATATGTGGAATCTAAAAAATAAAACAAATAAATGAATATAACAAAACAGAAACAGACTCACGGATATAGAGAACAAACTAGTGGTTCACAGTGGGGAGAGGGATGGAGGAGGGGCAAGAATAGGTAGGGGATTAAGAGGTAGAAACAACTATGTATAAAAGAAATAAGCCATAAGAATACATTGGACAGCACAGGGAATATAGCCAATATTTTATAATAACTTTAAATGGAGTATACTCTAGAAAAATACTGAATCACTATGTTGTACACCTGAAACTAATATAACATTGTAAGTCAATTATATTTTAATAAAAATAGAATGAAATATAATGATATCACTTTAAAAAAATACACAGATTTTTAACTTCACAGTTTTGAAGATCAGAATTTCCATACAAATATCATTATTCTAAAAGCAAGGTAACTGCAAGACTGCATTTCTTATGGAATATCTGAAGAGAATCAGCTTTATAGGTTATTAACAGAATTCAGTTCATTTCCTCACTGGCTGTCATCTGGGGCCATTCTCAGTATCTAGAAGCTGTCCACATCCCTTGGTTCCTGACCCTCTTCCTTTATCTTCAAAGTCAGCAACCATAAATTTCCCTTACAGCTTTATCTCCTCTGCTTTCACCTACTTCTCTCTAATTCTAGTTGGAAAAGATTCTTTGCTTTTAAGAGTTTATATTAGATTAGACTGTACCTACTCACATAATCCAGAATAATCTTTTTTTTTTTTTTTTTTTTTTTTTTTGCGGTACGTGGGCCTCTCACTGTTGTGGCCTCTCCCGTTGCAGAGCACAGGCTCAGCGGCCATGGCTCACGGGCCTAGCCGCTCCGTGGCATGTGGGATCGTCCCGGACCAGGGCACGAACCCATGTCCCCTGCATCGGCAGGCGGACTCTCAACCACTGCGCCACCAGGGAAGCCCTAATCTACGTATTTTAAAGTCAGTAACCTTAATTATATGTGCAAAGTCCCTTTTGCCATACAAAATAATACTATATGCACACATGAGTATAGAGTGTGGGCATGTTTAGGGAAACATTATTCTACCTTTAAAAATATGGATAGTGGACAAAAGTTCAAATATAAAGTGAGAATAATAATATTAGGATAGCAAAAGAACTTTTCACTTCTCCTTAAAATATTCTTTAATTTGCTCTACTATATTATCAATAATGAGAGGAAATTCATCATTTAACTCATAATAAGTTTTGACTCTTCAGTTCAACGCATATGTATGATTTATGAACTGACACACACAAGACTATTTCTGCATTGGAGGAACTATTATCATGGTATTACTTTGTTATACAACAAATCTTCATTATAAAGATTTAATAGGAGGCTCAAATTGCAAAATCTAATCCTTTTTAATAAAATAAAAATAACCAGAATTATAATACTTGTGAGAAGCTCGTAACAATACGCAGTAAATGGTATATTTCACAACAAAACAAAATAATACATGAAATCTTATGTAGCCAAGAAATAAAAAGCAATGTACTGTTTTAGCTACTTTTATCTAAATTCTGTTCCAGCATTCTACAAACCAAGCAAGAGATTAACAATAATCCTGTTACACAAGATTTTGAAGCAACAATTAGGTATGCAAAAGTAGAAAATATGCTCAGAAATTAGCCAAGATCTGTGTGAAAAAAGAAAACAAAGAAAGAAATTCCTAGAAGGCAAAAAGTATTTAAATATTGGTACGAACTCATGAAGTAATACTCTAAGAACTCAGTGAAAATTCAAAATCCTATCTGGATGTCTTATCATACTGAATGTTTTCTCCTTCTATATTACTGCAGTACAGAAAAAACAAAAAGCAAAAACAGTTCACATTATGGCTCTATCATTATGTTTTAATAATTTGTATTCCTAGGTTTTATACCAGTCATACTGTACAACCAAAAAATTCTAGGGCTTTAAAAGAAATTAGACCACAGATAAAAGCAAGTCACAGTCTCATAGTTAATTATACTACCAGGTGAGATATCCTTGACCCATATCAGTTTAGATCACCTTTAGATGAAGTCCCCTTTAGATGAGGATGCTAAAATCAAAGGCAGTTAAGTACTGTTCTCTAGCTGTTCCATTTCTATTAAATTTAGGCCCCTCACAAAGGAGAGGAGAGAAAATGAGCACTCACTGTGGACCCTGAATTTAATACAGAAGGTCACACTTATTCCACAAACTACCTTATAAGATATGATAGGTATTACCTTTATTATTTCACAGATGCAGCAGTTGGTGCTCAGTTGCTTAATTTACCCAAGGCTGGTTAGTTGGTTATCACTGAGAAAATAAACTGGATCTTTCTCTCTCTCTCTCCCCCCACCCCCTTTCTCTCTCTGTTTCTTTCTCTCTTCTTCCTTTTCATTAAAAACAAACAATGGAGGATGTAAATACATAAAACCATTCAAATTAATAGAGTACAATTACCAATTAAACATTCAGTTGTTGTAAGACAAATATGAGCAGAAAGGCAATAAGCAAGTTATTTGCTGTATCTAAGATTATTTTGGGTAAAGCCAAATAGACAACTATAGGATTGAAACAGTGGGAGCCATAGGAAATATGCTGTAATATGCTTTTTGTTGAAAGAGCACATTCCAACTGTGAGACATATTCATATTTAAGGTTTAAAGCAAAATAAAAACATGTAGAGTTTTGGTTTCTGCTTAGGATGTAGAGAGGTAGAAAGATTACACTCATTTTTACAGCAATAAAACATGCCAGACAAACTGCAAGCTCATGACTTTTCTCCAATCAATTAGAGAGCTTAATCTGTCATAGAGCAAACATCTAACCCAAAATGTAAGAAGAGACAGGTACATACAGGGAGAGACAGGGTGCGAGCAATTGTTTAACTGGGGCAGATGTAGCCAGACACCAGTGGAAGAATTCAGCAATAATGGTTAATAAATTAGTAGAAGATGAGATGTGGATTGTTGAGTGTGGAGCCCCTGGGGGCTGCAGATATAGGGAGGATTGCACCTTCTCTTCCCCACCATGTGCCCACAAAAAGAGTGGTAATAATCCTGAGAAAGACTCCTTCCTGAGAGAGGGAAAAGCAACCACTATATGGGAGGGACAAAAATCTACCAGGACACATTTTTTCTATGTTCACTATGGAATAAAAGCTTCATTGTGGGATGGGGATGGGCAGTTAGGGAAGCCATAGTTACCTTCTGTTACTGACAAGTTGGACATTCAACAGTGGCAATATGGAGGTCAGTCTTAATGAGAGAGATTCCATGCTATTGGGTCCATGCATAGCCTCCATCTTTGCTACCATGACTAATTCATTCATTAGCCCATTGCACAAATGGTATCCAAGGACAGAGATTTGCTGATGTCAACTGGATTAGTGATCATATTCATTTTTTATAGAGTACATATTCCATAGTAAATGTTCTCTGTTAGGCACATAGCTAAGACCCAAAGATACAAATTCTTTGTGCCCAGTCTCATAAGATCCACCTATATGCCTCTTTCTCAAATTTCTTTGTTTCTAATTTTCTCATTGTGCTCCTCACAGCCTCATGAGCAACCATCAAAGCCATTCTTCATCATCCATGGGTCCGTATATGTTATCAACTTTGGCTAACTTTTTCTCTACACGAAGTATATAACTAAGTACAAAAACCAAGTTATCCATTGGGGAATTTTCCTTTATCATGTTTCCTTTAGCACCATCCAGAGCAGGGCTTTAGTGGTGCAGCAGTTTATCTGTGGCA
This sequence comes from Pseudorca crassidens, assembly GCF_039906515.1. Lineage (NCBI taxonomy): Eukaryota > Metazoa > Chordata > Mammalia > Artiodactyla > Delphinidae > Pseudorca > Pseudorca crassidens. The sequence goes on along the minus strand of NC_090304.1, from coordinate 33,027,540 downwards.
CCCACACATGGTAGATAATCCATCTCTGAACCAATCTTCAGGTTTACTTTTTCTAAAAGGTTGTTACAAGAAATACCCCATTAGAGCCTAGGTGTGAGCTGCCAGAGAAGTACTGACAGGAGTGATAGAGCATAAGGGACAGAGCAAGTTCTTCATGTAACTGCCTTGTGTCTTCTGGATCTGTTCAAGCCCAATTCCACATGTGTCACTTTTATCTTAGCATCTATTGCAGCTGGTCTCACTAGACTTTATGACTTGGTGGTCTGACATCATAGCACATAATAACCTGTACAGGCTACACAGTCACTTGATGTAGCAGTGTAGCTTCTTTAGAAGCATGGGATTCCCTTTTATTTCCATGTAGCATCAATCATCGGATCTGGGTTATCCAGGGAAGGGGAATCAGTATAAATTTCAGCGTTAGAAAGAGCTCTAGTCAGTGGAGGGCACTTTTCTGGAGAAGCCAAGCAAATGTGGGTCATTAGAAGCTGACAGCAACTGAGGAATGTGTATGCCAGCCAGTAAGAAATATATTGGAAATTTTAGCACAGGCTATATGGGTGTGACAATACAATTTCTCCTACAAGAATAAAAGTCTTTTGGTATCTCTGTTTCTCTATTTCTCTCTCTTCCCCTCTCTCCCCCAACCTTGTTCATATTACACACACACACACACACACACACACACACACAGCCTTGCTTTTTGCTTTTAATATAGCCTTGTTGGACATGAAACTGTGGCAAATAAAGTGGGACAATAAGTAAAACACCAACATAATCACTGAGACACCAACTTAGTGATATTAAATTTGGGAGTATGTAGAAGATGAGTGCTAAACGTGGCATGAAGAAACCAAACACAAGGATGAGAATTGGAGCAAGCATAAATTTGACACCACCCTCCCCTGACAGTGACTGACTGTCAAAACAGGGGATCGGACATCTCATCAGACTGTCTTACACTTCATTAGCTCTTCCTGAGGATTCTATGCCAAGTCTCCAAAAAGTAAACAAAGAGCAAACCCACATAGATGATTCCCCAGCATTTTGTGAGGCATTCTCCCATGAAACATCTGTTTCGTATTGTAACAATGGAGAATCAGACACTGGGTGTAAAAAGAGAGATCAAAGAGAAATATCTACATAGATCACATGTCCGTGGTCACCAAAAGTGGCGTTTAATGCTTTATGTCAGAGTTCAGCAAACTCAGCCCATGACCTGGTTTGCTTTTTATCTGGTCCATGTGATAAGAATAACTTTTACATTCTAAAAGGTCATAAAAGAAGAAAATCAAAGTAGAATATATGAAACCACTATATGTAGGCTTCAAAGCCTAAAATATTTACTATCAGGTCTTTTACAAAAAAAGTTTGCCAATGCCTGTTTCTATGACTCAGGTCTCTGTGAAAATCTCTTCTACCACAAGAAGGAAGATATATGTTTATATGTATACTCACAGGAGCTAATAGGAGAATATTATCTGCATCCCCAACTCCTAATGATATTTACTATGAGTACTGAAGAAATAAATAGTTTTCAATATTACTCCCCTCAAGAAAAACACATTCGATATGGCCCTAAATACTCAATAAAATACTACAAAGAACATGTTTCCCATGCTATGCTTTGCAATACTTCTGAATGCATAGGAATCACCTGGAATTCTTATTAGAATGTGGATTCCTAAATTCCATCCCAAGAAATGTCAAATTCATTATATATTGGGTAGGGCACAGGACTCTGCATGTCAAGCATCTTCAGGTAATTCTGATGCAGGTGGATTATAAACTACACTTCGAGAAAAACATGCAGAGTGGAAAGAATATAAATTTAAAAGTCAGTCAGATTTGAATTTCAAGACTGGTTTACTGATTAAACCCACAAATACTTTGAGCCCATTGAACACCTATTAAGTGTTGGGGGATTCGGTAGTGAACAAAACAGAAAAAAAAAAAAAAATTGTGTCCTCAGGGCACATACGTGTACATTAGTATAAGCAGATTTAAAATAAGAAGTAAAATACATGGAATATTAGTGTGATGAATGCCCTGCAGAAAAATAAGGCAGGGAAATGCAACAGGGAGTTGGGGGTGAGGTGAGGGAAGGAAAGGTCTTACTGAGATGGCATTATAGTAAAAGTTTGAAGAAGGTGAGGAGGAAAAACATCATGGAAATATCTTGGACGGACAAGTTCCAGGAAAAGAAAACAACTAATGCCAAGTTCAAAGTCTGGCACATTCAAAGAATAAAAGAATAAAGAGGCAGTGCAGAGGCAGAGGATCATGCTGACTGCTGTGTGAAGAATAAACTGTGAGGGACTGTGGTAGGCAGAATAATGTCCTCCCCCGCACCGCCTACACATCACCTTAAATTGCATCACCTTAAAAGGGACTTTGAAGGTGTGATTAGGTTAAGGATCTTAAAATGAGGAGATTAGCCTGGATTATCCTGGTGGTTCAATGTAATCACAAGGGTCCTTAAAAGTGAGAGATGAAGGTGGTGGGGTCAGAGTCAGAGATATCTGAAGATGCTATGCTGATGGCTTTGAAGATGGAGGAGAAAGCCACAGCTAAGAAATGCAGGAGAAAGTTTTCCAACTTTCCCTAGAAGTTGGAAAAGGCAAGAGAAAAGATTCTCATCTAGAGTTTCAGGAGGGATTGTGTTCCTGCTGACATCATGATTTTACGCAGTGAGACCCATTTTGACATATAACCTCCAGACATATAAGATAATAAAAGTTGTATTGGTTTAAGCCACCTCATTTGTGGTGATTTGCTAAAGCAGCCAAAGGAAAATAACATATGGAGTAAAGATATAACCATGGAGATAATTTGGGAGGTCACTGCAGCAACTGACCCAAGAAAGAATGGTGACTTAGACTAATGATAATAGAAGAGATGGTACCAAATGACTGCACTATAGATGCTACATAGTATTTTGAAGGAGAGTTGTAATGATTTACAAATAGATTAAGTGTTAGATGTAAGAGAAAGATTGAGGTCAAGAATGAAGCCCTGGCTTTTGGCCTGAGATACTCAAAAGAAGTTGTTGCCGTTTATTGAGATGGAGAAAATGTGGGAAGAGGAAGAGGAAGAAGGCCTATAAGATATCCAAGTGAGTTTGTCAAACAGCCTCTGGCTACTCAAGTCTAATTTCCAGGGTGAAGACTGAGTCTGAAAGATAAATTTGTGAGTAACCACATTTAAATAACATTTAAAGACAGGCCAGTGAGGCAGATCTTCAAATAGAGTGAGCAAGATAGAAAAGAGATCCAAAACTTGAGCTCTGGGTCATTTCAACTTTTCAATGGTAAAACTAACAAGGAAATACCATAGGAAACTACGAAGACTAAGAAGTAACAATAAATAAAGTGGGAGAAATGAAACAGGTGAATATGATGAGAAACCTGGTGAAGGACAGAACTCAGGGACAAGTGAGAAATTCATGTAGCAAATGTTGATGAGAAGTCAACATGAGAACCGAGAAAAGGACTTGATTTTAGCAAAAATGTGTAGGTTATTTGGGGCCTTGACAACAGCACTTTCAGTAAAGTGTTAGGGGAAGGAATCTGACTAGAGGAATTTGAGTGGTTTTACTTGCTAATTTGGAAACCATGGACACATTTCTTAACCTCTAGAAATGTCAGTTTCCTCCTCCAAAATATGAGATAATTACTCATATGTTATAAAGTTCTTGTAAAGATTAAATGATGTTGCGCTTTTAAAGTGTCTCTTACAATTTCTGGCACGTAGAAAAATGTTTGCTATTTTCTTTCTTTTTCTGTTCCTCTCCTATATTCCAGTGAAATAAATATATTTGTATTTATATATCATATACAATAAATTTGAGACAGACAAAATATGCACGCAATATGAATAAGATGTGAAGTTACTCTATACCTTAAGGCATTGATATGATTACATTATCTTCTATTTCTTGATCCATGGAAAGTCCAGTGACTTCTGAAGAATTCTGTAAATTTCTATGAATTCATATTCTCTGAATTACCACTGGTCTGAACATTTAGCTGCTTCTCAATTAATTTAAGGATAGTCTTATTCTCTATATCATTTGTTCACCTGCAAATAACATAAAACCCAACAAATAATGTCTTAACATAAGAAAAAAAGGTTTAATTTAATCACCTTATAAAATCAAGGGTAGTGAGTCCCGGCTGGTAAAGAAGCACAGTGATACCACAGGGAAACCAAGGAAAGCAAACCCTGCTTCTATTTTTTCATGCAGGTAATTTGTTCTCAAGATTTTTACTTTATGGTTACAAAATGGCTGCTCTACTTCCAGAGCCACAGATTACCCAGAGAGAGAAGAGAGCAAAAGATAAAAGAGATATGTCAGCTAATTTAATCCTTTTAATACAGCATTCTTGTAAGCCCCACCTAGCAACTTTCAATTGTATCTCTTTGTTTAGACCTAAGTACAATATCATCTCTAGATGGGCTTGAAGGATGAGTACTGTTCTTTTCAGCCTCTGTAAGAGATGAAAAAGAGAGTTGTGGAGGATGAGGTATATCAAAGCCAAGTTTATGTCTCTCTGATGGAGATGTCAACCCAGATACACATTGACACATATCCCCTCACGCATAAGCACAGACACACAACACCCAAAGTGAGTAAACACTTTGTGGCTGAGCTGACAGAGATGGAAATTTTATGTTGCAGAAATACACACTATTTTCAAATCGATTATTATAAATATATTTATTTCTACATGCGGAGGTTCTTTCTTCTGTTTGCCCTAAACTCCAAAGCAAATGATCACAATTGGAACCAAGAAAGCAGTTACTTTCACACGACTTCCAGAAAAAAAAAATGGATTTATGATGCCGGTACAAAATATTAATTAGTGAAAAGTAAATAATAATGATCTTTTACTAAAATAGGAGGCCAGGTGATTTTGATAACTAATTTCCAGTTCTCTAAGTCATTAAGGTGGTAGTACCTTTTAGGAAAAAAAAAAGCTTACACATCAAAAGAATGATTTGTATGGATAGGAATGCTTAAGCCTAAGCAATATAATACCATCAATTTAAAGAGAAATATTAAGTAAATAATAATTCTGGTGGTAGTCTGATAAAGTGACAACTATAATGATAACATAGAATGGTTAAAATCTGGGAAACATCAGATCAGGCCATTCTAGATTTTTCTCTGTGAGTTACCCAGGTGAAAACATAGAAGCACCAAAGCCATCACTAACTTAGAAAGACCAGATCATTCAGGTCCATAACAGGGTCTACAGAAGGTTATCAGAGAGATGTGGAATTGAAGGAAGTGTCCTGAAAAGCCATAGAATACATCAGCAAAGAGGATATAAAGCTGCTAAACTGCTCATGGGAGTCAGGGGAGAGATTAAGTAGTATTTGTGCGTAAAATTCTCTGCTTCTTCCTGTTTACTTTCCTTGATAGATCAGGCCCCCTGTGGTCAAATGATTCCTTCCCTGTCTTTAATCAGACATGGTGCTTTTGGTTTTAACAAGCAGTGTCATGTTATTCTGGGACTGAAGTCAGGAGAGATGTCCATATTACCTAAGAGCTGGAAGTCTGGGCTGGGAGGCAGAGATGAAATTCCTTTTTCTCCTCAGTGCAAACTCCTTCCAAGACATGGTTTCAAGGATGCTGCTACCCTATGTTACAGCCACCTCAAAGAAGCTGCCAAGTTGTCACTGACAGTCTCAAATACAGGTGCAGTACCAGATATTTCACTTTTTCATAATCCACTTGACAATGTCAAAAATTTCCGTGATAATGAAATGGAATTGATTGTTAATGATATGACTTTTGACACAGTGGCTCCTTTTATTAAAACCTTGAATCTGGGCTTCCCTGGTGGCGTAGTGGTTGAGAGTCCGCCTGCCGATGCAGGGGACGCGGGTTCGTGCCCCGGTCCGGGAAGATCCCACATGCCGCGGAGCGGCTGGGCCCGTGAGCCATGGCAGCTGAGCCTGCGCGTCCAGAGCCTGTGTTCCGCAACGGGAGAGGCCACAACAATGAGAGGCCCGCGTAACACACACACACAAAACAAACAAACAAACAAACAAACAAAAAAACCTTGAATCTCTCTCTCTCTCTCTCTCTCTCATACATACTGTATATACATTTATACATACCTCTGTGATTTTCAAAATTAAATATATTTGCTTTTTCTAGACACAGGGATTATGTAGTTGAATATACCTGGAAGCATATTTAAATTAACCAGACTAATCTTCTTGAATAAGGTTTAGTATAATCACTACTAATAGATTACCCAGGTTAGTATGTTGAAATGGACTGCACTTTTTTTCTTTTCTTTTTTTAAATAATAAAAAAAATCCCGGTGTCCTTTGGAAGCCTAGACTGAAGGTTTAGTTCAGTGGTTCTCAGTGAGGGAAGGATGATCCAAGTGTGTCTCTCCCCCCAGAACCCCACAGGAGATATCTGACCATATCTGGAGACATTTTTGGTTGTCACAACTGGGCAGGGGTCAGGAGCCAGAGGCATCTGGTGGGTAGAGGCCAGGGCTGTTGCTAAAACATCTTATAATGTACAGAATAGCCTCCACAACCAAGAATTATCCTGCCCAAAATGTGGACAGTGTGAAGGTCGAAAAACCCTGCTCTAGAAGGATATTGTGTTTCTGGTAATTAGATTCAGAATCTTAGTCCCTGTGACTTCTGGCTTTAAGCAAGTTATTACAGAAAGTGAAATATACATTATATATATACACACACATATGTATATGTAAAGGTTTTATTCTGCCATCTCATCTGATGCTATCTTTTGCAAAGCCAAACATTCTAAAAGTAAATTAGCTTGGTCTTCTGCTTATACAATTAGATCTGTGTCAATCCTTTTCTACCTTGCTCTCTGCCCTGGAGTGCTGATTTATATCAGGGGGGTTCAGGTTCTCTGTGTTTGGTCATTGGGATCCTCAAGTGAAGACTGAAAGTAGAGAGAAAGGTTATATATTTCCCCCCTTAACCCCTTCTGTGTCAAGTAATCTGTTTCTTTCTTTCAAAAGTCACTAACCTTCTCCACATCATTGTCTCCTTCCTGGGGCCCATAAACCTTCCCTCTTCTCCCATTTTAGAGATAGGCGTGTTAACATCTCTACTGTCATAAGCTCAGGGTCACAGACCTATTCCATATATTTTTCTTACCCTGCCTCCAAACTTCTGGCATAATTCTTGTGTAAATAAAAAGTCTTGAATTATATTAATTTGAGCATATCGACTGTTTTCTGCCACAGACCTCATTCTGGTTTTGAGTCTTTTGTGTCTCTGTGTTTATCTAGTACATAGCTGCTCCTTTATGTCATGCCTACCTAACATCGCACAAAAAGTAACACCAAGGAGAAAAAATAAACACACAAGCAGTTCAAACACAACAGAACATGAAAGATAATAGTGGATGAAATTAGTTCTATGACTTGTAAAACATAAGTCTCAATTATCTTTGCTCTATTAATATGTATGAATTGACAATTGTTCTCAAGGTAGAAACTAAAATCAAACACAAATTATGAACGTCTCCTTGCGGCAAACCTAGTACTGTCATGTCAGATTGTGTCTTCACCCTACATATGCTTGCCATATGTCTCCTCCGGACCCTCGCCATCCTGCACCTGGACGGCAGCAGTAGCTTCCTAGCTCATGACCCAATCTCCAGTATTTCTACACCAATCCATTCAGCAAACTATTGCTAGTCTAAAATGTCAGTTTGCTCTTCCCTGCTTATAAGTTTTAGTTTTAGTTTAGTTTTTTTTTCACATTTGCCTACTGAATACTGCCTAATCTCCTTAATATGACAAGCAGGGCTTTTTGCAATCTGACCATAAACTTCCTTTACAACGCTATCATACATTCCTTTAGGAATCTGCTGTACCCAAGTTAGAAGTGATACATTCTCTTCATACCAATTTGAAAAAATGTCTGAGCATCAAAGTCTAAATAACCACAATTAACGGTTTTTAGTTCTTTTCAAGTGAAAATGGTATTTTATTTTTTAAAAAAGTGGTTGATTTGGCTCGTAAATTAAACAAGCAAGTATGTGTTTTTCCTTGAGGCAACCGTTGTGCTCTTGTTTGCAGAAGTGTTTTATGCATACTTCCTGTTTAATTGCCCAAAATATAAAAAGGAGCTAAGATTTAATGCAATTAATAATTTCACTTCTTCTTCAGAGCAATTTAAGTGAAGAATATTATGGCTATTAATAGAATCTGGTGCCACTATCTAGATTCAGGCTGTAGCACCCAACAGTTTATCTTTTATTGTTTTTGCATCATAGTGCAGATATCAGCACAGAAATAAAAGACAAATAAAATCTCAGTATTACTAAGAAAATAGTTTTTGCCGACAGACCCGTTAAAAGATTTCCAGGGACCCCTAGGACTCCATGGACCACATTTTTATAACTGTTGCTGTAAACACTGAATTAAGGTCTTCAAGCTGCTTCTATTAATATCTTTCTCAGAAACCCCAGGTTGTTGCTGACAAAAGACAAGAAATCACTAGCTGAAGAGAAGAAAGGTGGAAACAGGGACCTTATGTTCTGGTGTTCCATGTTGTTTGCTCAGGGCTTCAATCATGTGTCTTCTCTCCCATGTGTGACCCTGGACCTGGGCCAAGATGCTGCTCCTCTCTGGAGCTTTACTTCAAGCTTTCCATCTGTGTTTCCATAGTATTTTTATGTGGCATATGAGAGTTTCTATCATATTGCTTATAGCTATTAATTTGCATGTTTTTGTCCTTTGGTAGAAAGTGAGCTTCTGAAAAGTAGGAAGCATGTTTTATTCATCTCAGCACCCCAGTACCTAGGGTTGGTACATAGTAGATGTTAAAAAAAAAATGAATGAAACAGTTTAGGGACAGTGGAGTTTCAGGCTGTGGTTAAATTTTTATTGCAATAACTACTGATTGAAATAATAATGGTAGGCATCTTTTATGGAGGGCTTACTATTATATATTACCAGCATGGACTTAAGTATTTTCTATATATCTCTTTTAATCCCTATACATTTTTTTTTACATTCATCAGTTATTATTCTCAGCTCCTCCCTATCTGTATTTTGTTGAAACAGACATTGAGGGCTAAAAGGACAAGTGAATTTTTTCCCTGAACTCCCCCCACTAGCACATATTGGAGTCAGTATTCAATAATATGATACTTATCTGAATGTCAGAGACTTCACACATAAGAAACAAAGCTTGTTTCTGGGGGCTTTATTGTGGACCTTATTTGTTTGTGTCATGACAACATCATCTGTGTATATTGATCTGAGAACATATGTCAGGATCAGATAATTTTTTTTTTCCACCCAGGTAGGGAATTGCTAACTGTTAGATGACTGAAATTTGGTTTACATGATGTCTTTATGGCTCTGACTTGTTTTTCTGTGATTTTTATTGAAATATATGTCTGTATGAAAACATTTTTCTCCTGATCCTATTAGCCTCTTTGTGCAAAACAAGCCTAAACTTTTGTCATATAGCCTGTCTTATTGCATTTAGCTCAGGGACGTTACAGCTAAGTGATCAGTGGTCAAGGCTGAGAAAGAAAAAAACAGTTTTAGAAGCAGAATCACTCCTGATTACTGTGAAATAGGATTTGAATGGGCTTCTCCTCTCCAGAGACTATAATGTTTTTATTATCTAGATGCAGTTACCTCTGGTAGCAAACTTCCCCAAACTAAACTCAGCTTAGAGAGACAAATAAGCCAGGATTCCACATGTTGCTACATGTAATCGAAAATATTCCTTCTTAATGATGGGGATATCCGAATTCCTGATGCAGGAAGCAGTTTTCTAGCCGGAAGATATTTAGGTAGGCAGATTTTTCATCAGGGGTGTATGTAGTAATCCTGTATTATAATAGTTTGGGAATAATATTGCCCTTAAGGTCAAAGTGAATTAGTCATCTCCCACTAGATTACACAGTGAATTTCTCTCTAGGCTACAAAATTCTCAGGAATGTTTATATGTTTGTATGTTTATTTGGGTTTTTTTGTTTTTGTTTTTTGCGGTATGCGGGCCTCTCACTGTTGTGGCCTCCCCTGCTGCGGAGCACAGGCTCCGGACGCGCAGGCTCAGTGGCCGTGGCTCACGGGCCCAGCCGCTCCGCGGCACGTGGGATCCTCCCGGACCGGGGCACAAACCCGTGTCCCCTGCATTGGCAGGCAGACTCGCAACCACTGCACCACCAGGGAAGCCCTGTTTATTTGTTTTGTTTTGTTTTTCAAGCAGCATACCTCCTCACTACAGTACTGAATTCCATAACAAAGTTCCTTCTCTGTGTTCTACCCTTCTAAAATGAGCACTCCTCCTACGTTCACCTCACCCTTCTCAGCTCAGGCACTGCCATGGCGATACACGATCAAGAAGGTATCTCATTTTTACCACCTCACACTGGTCAGAATGGCCATCATTAAAAGTCTACAAATATCAAATGTTGGAGAGAGTGTGGAAAAAAAGGAACCCTCCTACACTGTTGGTGGGAATGTAAATTGATGCAGCCACTATGGAAAACAGTATGGAGGTTCTTCAAAAAACTAAAAATAGAGTTGCCATATGATCCAGCAGTACCATTCCTGGGCATATATCCAGAGAAAACTCTAATTTGAAAGGATACATACACCCCTATGTTCATAGTAGCACTATTTACAATAGCCAAGACATGGAAGCAACGTAAATGTCCATAAACAGGTGAATGGATAAAGACGTGGTTCATATATATAAAGGAATATTACTCAGCCATAAAAAAGAATGAGATAGTGCCATCTGCAGCAACATGGATGGACCTAGAGATGATCATACTAAGTGAACTAAGTCAGAAAGAGAAAGACAAATACCATATGATATCACTTATATGTGGAATCTAAAATATGACACAAACAAACTTATCTACGAAACAGAAACAGACTCACAGACATAGAGAATAGACTTGTGATTGCCAAGGAGGAGGGGGGAAGGGGATGGATTAGGAGTTTGTGATTAGCAGATGCAAACTATTATATATAGAAGGGATAAACAACAAGGTCCTACTGTATAGCACAAGGAACTATATTCAGTATCCTGTGATAAACCATAATGGAAATGAATATGGAAAAGGATGTGTGTATATATATATATATATATATATGTATATATATATATGTATGTATAACTGAATCACCGCTGATAAACCATAATGGAAATGAATATGGAAAAGGATGTGTATATATATATATATATATATGTATGTATAACTGAATCATCACAGTAGAAATTAACACAACATTGTAAATCAACTATACTTCAATAAAATAAATTTTAAAAAGAGAGAGTGTATCTCATTTTGCTTTCAAAGCATTCAGTAGCTTTTTAACCACGACCCACAGGAAGACACACATTTTACATAATGATCCACGTAAAAACAGAATTTCACAAAGGAACTTTTCTCTTACAAAGTGTATTATACTTTGATATTCTCTTATATATTCTTTCTACAAGTTCATTAAATTGATTATGTGTACACTAAGATGTCATGATCCTCAGTTTGAAAATGATAATCTATTCTGAAGTAGTGGCTCTCAAAGTAGAAAAATTAAAGAAAAACTAACATTCATGAATAAAAATACATATTTACTATAAGAAAACCAACAGTGCACTGTTTCTAAAATTTTGCCATGCATCAGAATCACCTGGAAGACTTGTTTACACATTCACAGATTACTGGGCTCCATCCCTGGAAATTTGATACAGTAGATTGCTAAGCAATGCAATAATCTGCATTCTAAATAAGTTCTCAGGTAATGCTAATGCTGCTGGTTTGGGGGATACACTTTGAGGGTCACTGGTCTAGGGGGAAATCAAGGATTTCCTCCCGCTGAGTGTTGATCTTATTCCATCTGTCCTCAGAATTCTAAGCATGCCCCCTTGTGGCAAGCCAAGGTAAAAATTTGGAAGACAACACATCCAAAATAGCAGTGATGAAAGCAGTAGAAATAACTGCTTAAAACATCCCCTCCATCTCCCTCAGGAAGGAGAACAATGACTATTGTAAACAGTAAAACATAGCGCTCAAAAGTCCAGAATTTATTCAGGTGAACCTGGGTTCAAATCTAACACTTTAGTATATAATGTTGGGCAAGCTATTTAACTTTTCCAATTCAAAGACTTCTCATATATAAAGTAGCATAATGATAGCACTTTACATCTATTAATATTATTGTGAGAATTCAGTGCATTAATATATAAAGACTGGGGTATCCTGATTTATAGTTTAAGGTGTGAATAACTGTCCTCTATTTAACATTCTGAAGTGCAAAATTTGAGCCCACTCAAACTCACATCTCCATTGTCAAGCCTTCCACCTAATGCATCTTTCCCTAGATACATCCAGAAAGAAGTGCTATTCATGCCAAAGAACGAGTGTGAATTCAGAACTCCAATATACCCCTTGTCTCTGCAGGATTCTAAAACTCCTCCTGCCGCCTGAAGTTTGTTGCTTCAGAACAAGCCATTGTGCTACACAAATCCTGGCTGATGTCAAAGCCAAAGGCTGATTGACACAGCTGATGCCAAGTCATCCCAAGGGATCATCTTATATTGCTGCAAACATGTCTCATTTATGTGGTTAGAACTGAGTCCCATGCCTTGGAACCTGCCAGTGCCACCAATGCAGGTGTCCACCCCAGGCTCCAGTGGTTATTTGAGGTGTACAATTAGGACAACCTTCCTCTCAGTGCTGTGATTAGTCACAGATGTACAACAGTGCGTTGGGCCTGAGCCTCCTGTGCATAGATCTTGTTTTTTTCTTTCATTGAGGTAGAGTTGATATACAATATTATATAAGTTATGGGTACACAATATAGTGATTCATAATTTCTAAAGGTTATACTCCATTTATAGTTATTAAAAAATATTGGCTACAAATATTGGCCATATTCTCTGTTATACAATATATCCTTGTAGCTTAGTTTATACATAATTGTTAGCTCTTTAGATGCACCCAATAATTTTCATGCACCACAATCACATAAACTAAAAATATTCATCCTTTAAAAACAAAACTAAAAGTCATCAAACACCAAAACAAAACTTTTTTCTTTTTTAAAAAAATACTAGGGCATATCTCTTTGATTAGTAATATTTGCCTATTTTTTCATTATCTGAAAATAATGAAAGGAAATTAAAACAATCAATTCCTGCCCTAAAGAAGCTCACTGTATAATTGAGGAGATAAACACATATTGAATTTCTTTGATCTAAAGAATTTTTCCCACATTCAAATTTTTCTAAGATCTAGTGACATTTTAAATGTAGTAATGTTCATTTTTCTCTGAAAGTAAAACATTAATAAATCAGTGCCATACTTATAATCTGTGGCATTTCAAAATCAAAACCAGGAAAGTTAGAAACTATAATACGATAAAAGATGTGTGTAAATGTCTGGCCAGATATTTTTAGGTTATTATACAGCTAATGGGAGTCAATTTTGAGTAACAGAAATCTTGAGAATGAAAAATGTTGACACTGACTTCTACACACACACACACACACACACACACACACACACACACACAATGTGCCCTAATACCACCACCAATATTATTGCTACCATAACCATCACAATTCACAATTATAAATCTTACAGTGTTTTGATGTGAAAGGTGTCTATTCCTCACTTCTAGGAACCAACAAACCTCAAAACAATATTAATAAGCATAGAATAGTATTCAAGTATTTATAAATGGTAATATAAAAATGAATCTCAGCAAAATATCCATAAATCCCAACTTAAAGTATTATAGCATGTTAATAAAATACAGAATCTGCTTCTGTATTATTTTTTTTAAAAGGAATGTCTCTTTCTTGATACAAATAAATAAATGTGATGTGTAAAGTTTCAAAATTGAATCTTGAAATTTTAATTGCAGGACTGAGGATGAAAAAATATCTGTATATTTGGTTAGATTGGAAATTTAAAAAAACAAAAAACAAAAATCACAGCTTTACTTAGAAGCTTACATTTGCCTAGGAAATGATAGCAAAAAATGAACGATGTTGTCTGAGAAACAATGTCATTCATGAGCAAAGGGTGGCATCTGGACCTGCTTATAATCAGGCAGCTCTAAGCTCTGCAGTCAAACTGAAGCCTTCTGTGTGGTTTTAAATATCCACTTCCAAACACATACACAGTTTTAGAAATGCACAATGGTTCTCTGAAATAGATGCCCAGAGTTTATCTGCACATTTTTAAAATCTGTGATATCAACCAGGAGAAAAGTTTGTAAGTACTGTAAAAGCATTTTCCTTTACAATGTACATTTTATTTCTGTCTCATTTAGTAATATCACAATCCCACTGTGCGTTGTTGAAAATGCTTATGAATGGTGCTCAGTTCTCTATTGGGATAACTCATTCACTATACATAAGCAGAGGCAAAATGCATTAGACCTATTTACAGAACTACAATAATAAATCTATATAATACAGCATGAGACTTTAGGCTTGGCATTAAAATTTTCCTGCCTTTGGGTAGATCATTTAAACCATCTAAGTCTTGTTTCTTTCATATCTAAAATGGGATAACAATATCCACCACATAGGTTGTTATAAGTATTTAATAAAAAATCTATGCAAAATGTTTTGTCTGGCACCTGTTAAGAGCTCAACAAATTGCACCTTCATAGCTTTATTATAGATACTCAAAATAGAGTAAAATATATACATGGTATGAATTAAATGATTTGCTTATCTAAAAATATGTACAGGAAAATCTCCATAAATAAAAATTATAAATGCCCAAAGAAAACATATTAGAGGATGATTACCCTTTTACAAATGAATTCACTAGAAGATTTATTTAAATATTATATTCCTTGAACTCACTTAAAATCTGATTTATAACACTTTGATTTGTATAGAACTTTGCAGGAACACACATCATATGAAGCATGGTATTTCTGTCTTTTCAAAATGCCAAAGTTCATATGCTTTATAGATCTGTAAATTCAAAGTTATCTTCTCGTCTGAATACGGCTATGTTTTCAGAAGAACTTTTCATTTACAGGAATGGAAATTTTACAGTAAGTATCTGTCAGACGGATGAAATTTGACAACATCCAGCTATGTAAACTGTACACATGCGGCACACATACAATTGTTACTGTGGCTGGGGGTCTGGGGGAGGGGGACGGAGGAGGCAGACCAGAGTGAACAGAATTCCTTGTCTTTTACAGATGTGCAGCATGTCAGAGCATATATGGAATTCCAGCTGGTGGAGTTCTCTGAGGGTTTCTTATTAAGGGACACTACAGAGATATTCACAAATAAAAAATGATTTTAGTTGTGTATGCATACAAGATTTGGCCAAAACTGGAATTGATGTGAGGGAAGAGTGTGATTTCAGAGTACTCAAGACTTCTAATTATCTTCTGGTTCTTCCTACTTTCACTTTCCCCATTTTCTCCACCTAAGAAGTTAGGCCGGTATGGTGATGTACCAGGAAAAGAATGAAAGGGTTAGGAAGGAGAGAACGAGGGAGGGGTAAGGGAGAGAGAGAGGGAGAACAATGACTAATATTTCAGTACAACAACATAAACACAAAGTAAGCTGCCTTGGGAGTCTCTTACAGAGGAGTCAGGGTAGCTTTACAGGCCACCTTTAAATTCTTAATACATTTATCTTTGAACTTGTCTTTTTCTGTCTATAGTCTGATGGAACAATGGAACATGCATGAGGACAGAGAAGATAGGCACAATATGTGTGACCCTGGTCTTGCTTCCTTGCTTCCACCTTTTGTGTATATCACTCATGATGCTCTATGAGCACAGGATTATGGGAGATCCATGAGTTTGGAGATAATCAAAGTTAGCACAAGGTCAGCATGTTATGTCTACTACCTAAGTCAGGGGTGGGGAGACTTGCTTCAGATCCAGAAAGAAGGCAATGGTGTTCTAAGAAACATGAATAACCAAGTAACCTGGTCACATTCTTTCTTATTCATCTAGTTTTCCTGTACTAGTCAATCAGTGATCTGGAAAAGATAACAGAAAGAAACAAAAGGGGAAAATAGGGCAACCTGTAGTTCATTTTCTTTTCAGTCCTTTACTCCTCAGTAAGCTGAAGGTAGAGACTATCAGCAGGACATGCATCAAGAGGTGAAATAAGAACCGAGTAAAGTTTGTGCATTTCCACTGCTATAGTAAGAATAAAACACACATGCATGCGGGAGCTCTGAAACATAAGTTGTGTAATTTCAGTGATTCTGCACAAGAGTGAAGTATTATTTAGAACTTTTAAAAATAATTTTTAAAACATTAAAAAAGGGTTCTTATTTAAAACCCTTAATAGTTTAACATTAAAACATGTAAAATTATATCTAAAGCATTTAAAAATTTGAACAAATATAAAGCATTTAAAACTAACATTATACAAAATAAAGGTTAATGGTAAAATTCATGCTAATAATTTAAAGTTTTGGTTTTTCTTTACTTAGAATATTATTAAATAATAATTAAAAACCACTATGACAGGTAGAGAAAGAGAGCGTGCATTGAAGAAAGGAAGACATTTCATATTTTAGTATCATTAACAACATTTTTTTGCTGCTTTGTGAACAATGAGCCTTACATTTTTATTTTGCACTAAGCCCTGCAACTTATGTAGCCAAGTCCGTATAGAGTTAATATAAAATCTAAAGGGAAGAGGAGAGCATATTTTTCTTATATCAGCAGAAAGAGAGGAGTGCTATGCTGTAACCAGAAACACTTGTAAGGAAGCCTCTCTTATAACTTGGCTGGTTTAGTAAATCTCTGGATGTTCTTACACACAGGCTGCCAAATATGGTCCTCCTATGTGCCACATAACCTTCTCTACCTCTCACTGACATTCATTAGCCTCACAGATTTCCATATCTTACTACCAGGGTACTCTTTATGAATGTCAGTGCTGCTTTAGTCCCAGGTCTGGAAAGACACAAGTTATCCTATAATAATAGTCTATTCATTTGACTCAAACCATTACTGTCAGTTTCATGTGAAGTTCTGACTTGAGTTCTGCTGGAAGGTGCTGTGAAATCACCCAGAGAATAGACATAAGATCAATACCCACTTGTCTCATCTAGGTCCAGGGTGAGGTCAACAAAATCAGGACATAGATTCATTGCCTGTTTACTGTATACTCTATTTAAACTTTACTAATAATCACAACCAAAACTCTTAAATGTGTGTCCTTGGCCACAGAAGGCAATCAGGGAAATAGCTTGAGTTTTGAAGTCTTCCATAGTTTGGAATCAAGATTGAACCACTTACCTGACAAGTTAAGCACCCTCTGAATATACTTCCTCATTAATAATGTGTCAGTTGTATTGTATCCATATGTTATTTTTCTCACAAAAGACAGAAAATTATAACTGAAGCAAACAATCAGTAGTAAAAGGGAAAAGATAATTAGCTGCTATGTGGATAGTTGCCCTTCTTTTGGCAATTGAGAATTTGAATTCCTTTGCAACATTTAGGAACTCTCATTATGAAACAAAGCCCTCTATCAAAATACAAAATATTAGATATTTACTCTCCTGACCACTCCAGCAGTAAGGCTAACTGTCACAACACTGTGTCTACCAATAACAGGCATTCACCCCAAAATTTGAGTAATATGCTATTGACACAAAGGATTGAGGATTGTTCAGGATCTCTTCTGCTGAGGCTGGCATTAGCAGCCTCAGGTAAACCAGGTTGCAGAACCATCGGGGGTGATCATTCCAAAGGCAGTGCCATTGTCCAATATCCATGGAGCAAGCTCTGGTGTCCTTTCCCAGGGGCAACAATAGTAATAATGCCTGTGCCAGGGCAGCACTGCACCATAATTTATAGCATTGTTCCTCTGCTGTATATATATATATATATATATATATATATATATATATATATATATATATATATATCCCTACTTTGGTTCTATGTATCTCCTAGAGAGTCTAAGAGCTGCCTGATAACCTGTGAATAAATTTTCTGTTTATATTAGCTACAGTTGTTTTCTGTTGCTTGAACTAATAACCCAAATTGATGTAGCAGCATATATTCCAAGAGGCCTTGACAAATGACACAGAGATAAATAATACTTCATTTCTAAGTGAAGATTTCTATACTTTAGAAAGCCCAGTCAAATCTTATTGATGACTACACTCTGGAGGAAAAGCAATGGATGTTTATTTACTCTTACGTTAGAGAAATAACTACAGACTCTGAATGTGCAAGATCACTTTTAAAGGAATAAGCTAGCTTAAGGGAAAGAGTGTCCTTTACTTTAAGTTTGTGTGGATTATATAAAAATCCTTATACAATATGGTATTGTTACTCTTCTGAAAGATGTAACAGTCCCAGGGCCAAGTTCATAGAAGACTCTCAGGAAAGGCTTTTTGACTTGACTCTATAAAGCACAGTATAAGGAAATGTCCTACGTATATTCTTGGCATCTCATTTGCTGAACAAGAAGGCTGACATTTCTGATGATCTTTAAAAACACACCAGGGAATTATATATTTGAAACTCTCTGATGCCTACGAGCCCTCTCCTTTACTCAACAGCATGTGCGTAATGAGTCAAAGAGGAATTGAAAGGGTACTGGGATTTTAGAAACAAGAATACACACATCTCTCTTAATCAAGGTAGAGTCACTAACTCCTTTGTTGGTAGAAAGAAATCCAATTACTACCAGTCTTGGTCATCCTAGCTTTTTCATTGGATTTATTTAACATCCTTACTTGATCTTGCTCTGGTATCTGTTCCTCTTTCTGGATGGTTTGGTTTGCCTCTTATACCAAGACTCAAATGTACCTACTGGACTATATGTAAAACATTGTTTTCCCTTTGCTTAAAACTATGAGATTTCTGTGATTTGAAATAACACTTAGGGCTTCCCTGGTGGCGCAGTGGTTAGGAATCCGCCTGCCAATGCAGGGGACACAGGTTCAAGCCCTGGCCCAGGAAGATCTCACATGCCGTGGAGCAACTAAGCCTGTGCGCCACAACTATTGAGCCTGCGCTCTAGAGTCCACGAGCCACAACTACAGAGCCTGTGCGCTACAACTACTGAAGCTTGCGTGCCTAGAGCCCATGCTCCGCAACAAGAGAAGCCATGGCAATAAGAAAAGTAGCCCCTGCTCGCTGCAACTAGAGAAAGCCTGCGCGCAGCAACGAAGACCCAACACAGCCAAAAGTAATAAATTAATTAGTTAAAAAAGAAATAAAAAAATAGAATAACACTTAGCCACAGGCATTTTTTTTTTTCTTTGGACCTCAGATTTCTTCTTCCTCCTGACCTGGCTCTGCCTCCCTAAGCTACTTCCTGGCATCAATCCATCAGCCAAGGTCTCACACCTCTCCAAGGTGCAAGGATGGAACCAAATCCCATACTTATCAATGGAAAATTTTCATCTGCAAGAAACACCATCTCCAACTAAAACAGATCTAACAAAATAGATTCTGTGTCACTCAATGAGAAATCTACATTAGAAAGATTTAGTCTTGGTACAATCACTTAGCAATAATGTGAATAACTCAGAGGCATCACCTTTTTCCACAATGTGTAAAGAAGATTGTCAATATATTTCTTCATGGTCCCAATATTTCAGCTGTATCTCCAGGTATTACATTCTCACAGGACAGCATCCCAAACAGGAAAGAAGGGAGCAGGGATTAAATGGGTTTCTCTCTGTGTGGCTTTCCATTTTTACCAAGAAGGGATATTTTTCTCAGAATATTCTAAAAAGATCCCCCTTCATCTCACTGTGGAAACCATCGCCTCCATATAATGAATGGTAAACACCCTGTGAAAGAAACATTAGCAGCCAAACAAAATCTGTATTTATTTAGCAAGAAAGAAAGTGTTAAATATCTTTTGGATATGTAGTCAATGGTGGGTGTGATACCATGCCTTTTAGCAAGGTATAGAGAAGCAACTTCTCGCAAAAGTCTCAGCTTTAAAATCAGAAGTTTAGGACCATAATTCAGATTTCAGTAAACAGGTTATATTTATTGTGACTAATGCATAAACTGTACCATTCAGTCATGAAGGTGGAACCCTTTAGTATCTGTGATAAATGTCTTTGCTTCTGTTTCCTTTCATCATATTTGAGCATGATGTAAGGCAGGGATGACTGCAGTAGCAGTGGAGCTGAGACATCCACATGAAGGAGATGAATCACACTGGTGAATTTGTCTGCAGGATTTTGGATTACGACAGGTGAAGGAGTTAAAACTGCATGTAAAGACAGATGAGCCAAAGGTAGATGTAAACATTGCTTTGTCTGAGTCACTCTGCTCTGAAGAGACTGTGGAGACATGGCCCGCGGCGATAAATGTTAAAGAAAAAAGAGAGGTTCAGCTGAAAACTATTCTGACTGCACCACAGAAAGTGCTGCCTACTTGCTGGGATATGTGCTAAGATAGAAGGCTTTAGAAGAGACATTTAAAACAGAATTTGTTACAGCACAAAAAGTCTTCAATCAATATCCTTGACTGTATAACATAGTTTGTAACTAAGTATCTGTGTTAAAGGAGTAGGTTTCCATTACAAAACAATTCCTACACACTAGAATCTTCTTCATGATCTTTTTACTCTTTCATCATATAATCTGCTCCAGAAAAATATCTTGAACTCAACTCATCAACCTTATTTTATCTTTAATAAGGGGATTTAAAAACCGTCAATGTAAAATGACCCAGCAATGTCAGTCACAATCAATTGTAGGCAGTATAACTATAGCAGTAGTAATAAAATATCCGAAAATCTTTCACTAACATTTTATTTTACTGACTGGAGGAAATAGCTAATATCAATCATTTCTTTTTAACCTCATGCTAAGGACCTTACCTCTTGTGTATTATTTTTAATGGTTATAGAAACCCTGTCTCAAAAATAACTGAACCGGCTTAATTTACTCAGGGCTATGCAGCTAGTGAGGGATCGAGCTGGTCTTTAAATTCTAGGTCTACCTTATTTCTAGTAGGTTGCTTTAGAGAAACCAGCATGTCCCATAATACCTGTTAGACTTTGGAACAATAACAGATAGATGTTTTCTTCTCAGGATGCTAGGCATAAGAAAGGAGAAAGGGAGAGGACTACAAAGAAAGTTACTGCTTCTGTCCTAAATGAAGGTCAAAGAAAGGACTAGGATTAAGGGTGATAAAATACTGTCTCCATAGCAGGTATAGAAGTCAGGATTAACTAGAGAAAAAAAAACAGAATAAATAGGATGTGTGTGTCTGTGTGTCTAAATATATAGATATAGGATAGATATAGACACAGATACAGATACAGATGTATTTATTTAAGGCGTTGGCTCACAGGATTGTAGTGGCTGGCAAATCTGAAATCTGCAGGGCAGGCTCGCAGGCTAGAGACCCAGGAAGAGTTGATGTTTTAACTTGAGTCTAAAGGCAGAATTTCTTCTTCCTCAGAGATATTCATCTTTTATTCTAAAAAATTTTAACTGACTGGATGAGGCCCACATTATGGAGAGTAATCTACTTTCCTCAAAAGTACTCAGAGTCTATTGATTTAAGTGTTAACCATATCTAAACAAATATCTCTACCATGACATCTAGATTGGCGCTCTACCAAAAACTGGGTACCTGGGGTACTACGGTCTATCCAAATTACTCATCAAATCAGGGAAGTGACAGTTGAAAAATGCTACACAGAACACTGAGAAAACATAAACTGAGACAAATTAAATTATCACCTAATACTTTCTTTTGCTAGTAAATCTTAATATATTAATTATATATTGATATATACTATATATAATATTAAAGTTTATAACATCAATTTTTATCATTATATACAGTAATATCACTTTCCTTCAATCAAATTAATGCACAGAAACATCTCAAGCAGTATTAATTGAATAATTTAAATTTTAAATATCTAATACATGCCATGAGATATGCCAACACAAAAGGAGACAAAAGGAAAAAAGACATAGTCTCTGTTCTCAAGGGGCTAACAGTCTGAAGAAGGAAACAAGGAAACAGAATGCCTGTATAAAAAACAATTAGATCTTCTTTACACTACTAACTTCATTGTCAAGGTCAGGGTTATTACATGTATTAAAGCTGGATGAATTAATTCCTGTCTGACAGGTTGATGAAAGTGAGCTCTATACCTCCAAGAATATGTCTTCTTGTCACGGATAATTTTCCAGCCCAAATAGAAATACTAACAAACGTTTTCAAATCAGTAATAACAACTCGTTGGGAACACAATGCATGCACATTAAGGATAAAAGAAATATAAACTGCGATGATTTTATAGCTTCAATGGAAGTTATTCTACTAATTATGGATTTACATTAAAGTTTTAAACATTCAAATGCCACATAGGTACTAAATAAAAATGTGGAAAGAATCTTACTCAGAGGATTAAAGTTATTGGATGTTCCCAGAGTCAGTGGGAAAGCAGGTACTTTTGACTTAGACCTGAGTTCAGGAGTCTGCTTTGTCACCATCAGTTGTGACCTTGAGAAAGTTACTTAAGCTGCAGAGTCCTAATCTATTTTTCCTGGTAATATAATCAACTGGTTGTTGGAGTTGTTGTAAAGATTAAATGTGATCACACATGTGAAAGTGCCAAGCAGCACCTGAGAATAGAATGCTCTTAGTAAAGACTGTTTCCTTACTTGTATTAGATTTGAAACTTAGGATAACACAGGAGAACAGCTCACAGGAGATTAGCTAATGAGACTGCCCATTATATTTTGCATCATTTATATCCTTTCTTTGGTATATAAATTGCTAATGTGATGTGAAATAGAATTGTTTCTATTCCCCACCGCCATCATTGCTGGTGACATACACATACACAGATACACACAGACACAGACACACATACCCTCCACGTGCAATAGAGCATACAATTCTACATTATGAAATTATCATTGTTAGAGATTCCTACAGATTCTTGCTCTCACTTAAAGGTGTCTCATGTTATCCAAAAGTAAAGTACACTTGAAATACACTGGTTTGTACAGGAATAACAGGCTTAGAAGCTGTTGAAAATACCAGACTAGAAAGGTGAAGAAAGCAAACACAGACATGAATTGTGAGTCTGACCTTTGTTCTTGTCGTTCTCTGACTATCTCATTTCTCCAGCTTAAAGAAGACATCTGCCTCCATATGAGATGTAGTTGGAGAACACTGTGTCCTCTGAAGCTATCCAGTGACGAATGTGCTCTCCATACCTTTGGCTTCATTCTGGAAAGCAAAACAAATTTTGATAAATGGTTCTTAGAACACCATATAAGAAAGGAGAGACAATGAGAGGCTAAATATCAAACTTGAGGGCTTTCAGCTTAGCCCACAGAACTTTAGAGATGGCTGACATCTATTAGACCAAGCTTCTCTGTTTAGAGATGTAGTGACTGAATTATTCAGAGAACTTTAGGTTAAACTATTGTCAGAGAGGGGACTTACTTTCTCTTCATTAATTTTAACCATGAAATCATAGATCCGATTTAGAAAAATTGTGAAAATAATTGTTTTGAGGACTGTAAAAATAAAGCATATGTTTTCTTAAATAAGGTACATTATTGTGCGTTCTCATATAGTCTTAGGTCATTACACAGAAAAAAGTCTCCTACATTTAGGAATTAAACTTCTCTTTAATCTTATGACAAAAAAGTGTTGGTAATATTGTTAAAGAAAAGCACTAAATCAGATTTATATTTTTAAGTCCCAAGGTTGGAAACTTCCTAAACAAAAGTGTATATCATTAAATTATCTTCTAACCTGTTTTAATTTTATGTATTAGCTTGTTACATTTAATTAAGCAATATTTGAATTATATAAATATGGTAAATATATAAAGTTAATTACACATATATCACTTAGATATGTAAAGTAACTTAAATATATAAAATAAGTTACACATAATTGGTGTATATAATAGTAATATAAACACTTGTGAGTACACTAACTTTAAGGATTTTTTCTGAGGCCTTACGTTGTTTTTTCGTTTGGAACACATTCCTTTGTTTCTTCATTTTGCTTGACTCTCTGTGTTGGTTTCGATGCATTTGGTAAGACTGCCACCTCTCCCAGTCTTGGAGTGGCCTCGTATAGGAGATAAATCTTATCCTTCAACCTTGCCTCATGGTTGTCCGTCATAACTTTGTGATTGTCCAAGCAGCCTATTTAATTTTTTTTTTTTTTTTTTGCGGTACGCGGGCCTCTCACTGCCGTGGCCTCTCCCGTTGCGGAGCACAGGCTCCGGACGCGCAGGCTCAGCGGCCATGGCTCACGGGCCCAGCCACTCCGCGGCATGTGGGATCTTCCCTGGATCGGGCACAAACCCGTGTCCTCTGCATCAGCAGGCAGGCGGACTCTAAACCACTGCGCCACCAGGGAAGCCCAGCCTATTTAATTTTTAGTGCCTCCCAGTAGCTGAGGGCGTACGAAGACCTAGCAGTGTCGCAAAGGGGAAGATTTCAGTCAGCAACTTGTTTCAGGCCAATTGGAAGCCAGACCCTCAGGAAGCAGGTTTTTTTTTTTTTTTTCCGGTCACGCAGCGCAGCTCGTGGGATCTTAGTTCCCCCCGCGGAACGAACCTGCGCCGCCGCCTGCGTTGGAAGCCGGGAGTCTTAACCACTGGACCACAGGGAAGTCCCAGGCACCAGCCTTTAGAGTATGCCAATATATACAGTCCTGCAGGACTGCGGCCTGTGCCAGGCGATGTAGAGTTGTCTCCTGGTGGCAGTCACAGAAAAACGGGGCACCAGACGTAAAACTGGGCAGCATACTTGCGTAAAATCTTCCCTGAGGAGATCCTGGCGCCCTGGAGCACACAAAGATAGCGCCCTCCATTCTCTGTCCGCTGAGAGCATCCCAGCGGGCCCCCAAGTGGATGTCAAATCAGACGCCTGCCTTCAGGCCCACACTCCTCGGCAAGTGAAGGAGCTTCTCCCACACAAAGTCTCTGTGCACCTTGATCTGCCGCTTCTACACCGGGCCGGGCCGGGTGAGTCCCTGCGAGGGAGCCCTGTCAGAATCTTCTCAGAATGCTACAGGTATGTGGGTCTCGTGGGCACAAGTGTGCGTGGTTTTCAAAGCTAAATGTTTTGGGGGCCTGTTTCTCCGGTGTGGGTCTTAGAAGTTGGCTGTGCCGGAAGTGGGGTTCAAACCCTTCGCTCCTCAGGGAGAAGCTCCGGTTTTGAGTCCCCTCCCGACTATGGGGCCAGTGGGTAGCTGTGCCAGGAGTGGGGTTTCTGGCAGGATTGTGTCCCAACCTCTCTCACCTGCTTCCATGTGGGCCTACTCTTGCATAGGTCTTGCTGAGCCAGTTTTTAGCTTTTTTTTTTTTTCAGAGAAAGTTTTGTTCCTTATGTAACTGTAGATTTGGAGTGTTCTTGGGAGGAGGTGGGTTCAGGACCTCTTCCATCACCATCTTGAACCTGAACTTGTCTACCTTAAGAAATAGTCTTCCAGTATGCTCCCCAGTTCAATCTCATCGTCTTCTCTCCCCCATTCAAGAAGTAGCCGTTATCTTGAATTTGTTTTTTTATGTTTTATCCTTCCTTTGCCTATTTGAAATAGATTTATCACACATATATGTCCATAAAAACAATATCGTTGAATTTGGCATGTCTTAAAATCTCCATAGAAATGGTTCTATAGTGTATATATTTTTCTGTCTTGCTTTATTTAACATTACCCAACACTCTGTTTGAAAGATTCCTCCGCGTGTATGTGTTATATAACACGCAAATGTAAGTTGGCCACAGCCACTCTCATACTATATTTGCCATCCAGAAAAAGTATTTTATGAACAATATTTTTCTACCTAAGCCAAATAAGTCATATCAAAATATTTACTTCTTTATTGTCACTTTGTTCATGATCAACTTTGTAGCCTGAAATTCACAACAGTAAATGTTAATTTTGATCCTAAAGATAGCATCTCCTCCTTCTCAGGCCCAATTGTAAAATAACATCATTATATACCTCCCAGGTATTTTGAAGAATAATTCTGACCAAGATTTATCAGCAAGAATAACAATACTAGGGAATTTGAAATTAAAATGAAGGGGCATAAATATCTGTGGGAGGGCTGGGCTCCAGGTAGACAATTTTAAAGATGCTATCCAAATTTGAAAATTTTATACTTAGCTTTGTGTAACTTAGGTCAGTAATTTTATTTCTTCCAAATTTTAGAATAATTTTATTTTATCACATATTGCACATACATAGAATGTGACGACGATAATTGGGACAATTTCTAAATGAATTGATTAAAAGGAGTTTTTTTCTGAAAGAATAGATAATAGAAAAAAAGTCTGTTGTGCATTATTAGTCACTAAAATTCTCTCTTTTTGGATGACACCACATTGAATGAATTCCATTACTATTTACTTTCTGTTCTAACATTCTAACTACTCCACAAGAATGCATTCATATTCTGATTTCCTTTTAGATGCCAGGCACTGGGGGGTGTTCTTGCAGCAAGAAATAAGAAATAATGAAGATAGAAGTAGTCATTAATTGCCTTTGCAAAAAACTAAGCAGACACTGCCTTGTGTGGGTTTCACTGGGACAAGACATTTTTACACTTAGTTTACCTAAAAATCAAGAGAATACTCTAGAGTTAGAGCCTCAGCCCTGAAACATCAACATGGCAGGTAAACTACTAATCTGCCAATCCTTAGAGTTATATTCTTGAAAATATGTGCCTGGTTTATAAGAAAAGAGTGCACTCTGTTGGGTACAGAGGGACACGTTCTACAATGGACGCTGGCTCCTGGCAGAAATTAGACACTTTTGTCCTGAATAATTAAGGGCAGACTCCGAAATTGAATACCAACAATTTATTAAAAAAGAAAAATGTTACAATTAACCAAGATGATCCTCCTTTGACTTTCCTAACTATATTAAAGCTCTTTATACATCTGGTTTAAATATAATTTCATTATGATTGTGTACTGCGTAGGGCAAAGTCATGCAGTTTTCAATTAGTGGACTGTGCTTTACCTTACACTGTCCCATCCAGAGTTCTCATAATTTTCTTAGCTCTTTCCATCTTATTGGACACTCAAGTAATCTCAAACATGTGCTCTCTCACCACTGAAGGCTGCCCTTAGCACTTAAAAACATATTACAGGCAGCAAAATGAATGAACTGCAGATAAAAAGAAGACACTCTGTATTCAAGGTTTACCACTAAGCAGCCAGTAAGTGGGTGAGGACACTAATGACCTAGGCTTCAATAATAAGGATAATTCTATAACATAAATCCCATTCAACAGAGCCAGGCCAATCCAGGGTTTGGCAGGACAAAATTAACACATCTATAGCCAATCAGGTCAGCTCAGGGTATGAGAACATGATAAGGAAGGTGGATTCCACTCTGAGACCTGCAAGTTTTATAAGTTTCCAGACAAGTAGAGAAACTGAAAAAGAGGACCACAGTTCTGGGAACAGATTCCAAATAAAAACTTCTGCTCTGAACTACCTCTCCAAGTAATAATACCCCTTTTTAAGATCTACTATTTTTAAATACTGACTACTAATTTTACTGCCATCATCATCCACTATTGTAAACATCATCTTAAGATGATGTTACTTTTTAAGGTCCTAGTATATGCCAATCACCACAAGACTCACATCCCATATTTTTTCATAATCTACAGAACTAGTTCACAAAGTATATATTATAATCCCAACTTTATAGGGAAATAAACTTGATTAGTTCATTAATTGTTTACTTCATTTAATTGACTTCACATCATTCTGATTTTATCTCACATGGTAACTGCTTAGGCTTGAAGAAAACACATGCTTATGCAGTCACAATGGTATTGCCTCAAATACTCCATGTCTAATTTCCTATATACCGTTTTTCTCTACCGCATGCATCGATGTCTATCATATTATTTTTTATTCATGGCAATAGGTATTTTATGAAATTATTTTTAAACTGTTGGCTATTTCTCCCACAAGAATGTAATGTCCTTGAAGGGAGAGAATATGTTTGGTTGCTGCATGCTCAGAGACTAGAGCTGCGCTGGGCACATAGTTGGCACTCGGGAAATATTTGTTGAATGAATGAACAAAAGAATATCTTGAATAATAATCTGGTAAGTGACAAGCCAGGATACGAGCAAACTCAGATTTCCTTGAGTGGCCAAAGCTTATATTTCCTTTTATTTTGTTTCTATTAATACTACATTTCACATTTTACAACCTCTTAGGGTTATCAGGTTATATATATTGTGACATCAAATTCCCCAATAGTTGAGGAATTTTGTCTGTTTCAAACAAACCCAGCCCTTCAGGTATGAGAGAAATGCCACAAATTTTCATGTCTATCACACAGTCACATCATCTGGGTGGGTTTGATTCTTGAAAATGTATGCCCTCTTTGAGATCCACTAGATTGTAACCAAGATTAGACAATGCTAGACTCACAGAGGATATGTTAGTCTCCCCATCAGCACTTCAGTCACAATAATTCTTGAGAACTCCAGGGTTGGAGCTGAGTTCAGCTACCGGAAAGTATAACATGGGGCTTTAGTTAACTATACCATTAATATCAACTGAAATGGTCAAATAATTATAAAAACAGATAAGTGCAGGTTGCATTAAAAAATACTCTTTCTAAACCAACGTTTTGAATTTATTACAGTTTGCAGAAACCATCTGGGCAAATACGTTCATTCGATCATATGTTTAGTCCTTTCATAAATATTTATTGAGCACCTACTATGTACTTTTTACAACACTGGGGACAGTGTGTGGTTGCAAATGCCAAATGTCAGAGGTAATGTTAATTAATTCATATAATAGATTAATCAAACTGTCCAAACAAATATTATTTAATTTTCTGTCTAATCTGGAAATAAATTTGTCATCAGTCTACAGCTGGTGTTCCATATCCATGGGTTCTGCATTCTGTATGCAGTTTGTTGAATACGTGGATGTAGAACCCGAGATATGGAGGGAGAACTGTACTATGTAATTTTACATAAGCAACTTAAGCATCAGAGGATTTTGGTATCTGCCGTGGGCCTGAAACCAATCCCTTGTGGATACTGAGGAACAACTGTATATTAATGTACTTGCTTTGTGGATTTCGGTAATTCTTTTTTTCTTTGTTAACACCTTTATTGGAGTTTAATTGCTTTACAATGTTGTGTTAGTTTCTGCTGTATAACAAAGTGAATCAGCTATATGTATACATGTATCCCCATATCCCCTCCCTCTTGTGTCTCCCTCCCACCCTCCTTATCCCACCCCTTTAGGTGGTCACAAAGCACCGAGCTGATCTCCCTGTGCTATGCAGCTGCTTCTCACTAGCTATCTATTTTACATTTGTAGTGTATATATGTCCATGCCACTCTCTCACTTCGTCCCAGCTTACCCTTCCCCCTCCCCATGTCCTCAAGTCCATTCTCTACGTCTGTGTCTTTATTCCTGTCCTGCCCCTAGGTTCGTCAGAACCTTTTTTTTTTTTTTAGATTCCAGATATATGTGTTAGCATACAGTATTTCTTTTTCGTTTTCTGACTTACTTCACTCTGTATGACAGACTCTAGATTCATCCACCTCGCTACAAATAACTCAATTTCATTTCCTTTTATGGATGAGTAATATTCCCTGGTATATATATGCCAGGCTTCCTGCTTTGGTATGGGGATGAGGAGCTGACTAAGAAGGGGAAGGATTAGGGAGTTTTGGGGGGTGATGGAATATTCTGTACCTTGTTTGTCGTGGTTACACAACTGCATACAATTATCTAAATTCAAAAAACTTGTACATTTAAAAGAGTGAATTGTGGTGTATGAAAAAAACTAAGTGGAAAAAAATACTATATAAGCACCTCTGGAGATATTGATAACAGTACCCTCAACCCACATTCACTCCATAACTTCTACCCTTATCTGATCCAAAGCAACCACAACCTAAAACTTAATGCATCAGGTGAATGGCATGCTTCAGATAACAGATGCTAGTTAAAGAATGATGGAGGAGTAGAATGAAAGGAGCTGAGTATCAGATATACAAAATATAGTTCTACATATTAAAATTGGCCATAAGAAATTTAGAGGGAAGGATGGAGCTGAAGTTCTTAAATGACATTGTTGTCTGAGCTTACATATATATCTTTTAAGGTATCTCAATCCTTACCTTTTCCTCTTATCATTTCTCCCTTTTATTCAGATTGCATGCTGAGTTTTATATGCATCACTGCTTAGATTTGGCATCTGTTTACTTGATTCTTGAAGACCTATTACATTTTAATTTAAAGATTCAAATTTCTACCCTGTAATCTGACATTCTGGGATTTCTAGGTTCCAAGCTTATGTTGATAGGGTGTAGGGGCTCCATTACAGGCACAAGTCACTTCTGCCTTTATTTGGCTGTTTTTAACCTGTTGCTTAGGTGGGTTATGGCCTCAGCTGAATACTTCATTCATTCATTTTATCCAGCTCAGCAAAGCTCCTTTATGGATTTTCTTCTAAATGTGAACATGTATATATTTGACCAGTCTTCATTAGTCATTTTGTCATTAATCCAAATAAGTGTCCTTAGCTTTGGGTGGTAATTTTCAGGCTGGTAACTGTCTTAAGACAAAGATACTTTCAGCTGTGATCAGTGAAGAGTGATTGGCAGAAACTGAAGTCCTGCCTATCTCTGCTTCTTAATCACAGCAGAAAGGCCATTTGGGAATTTCATTACCATCTACAGCAATCTTATTTGAGCAAAAACTGTTGCTTAACATGTCTTGGACTGCAAAGAGTCAGAAGAAAAGAATTGATAGCAAGATACATGGTTAAGATCAATAAAACAACATAAAACATTTTATCTTAATAAATTAAAAATCTTATGACTATAAATTAGATAATGTTTTTACTTGCTTTTGTATATAAGAAAAAGCAACTTTTTTTAAAGCCGAGGAGGTAACATAATATTAGAATTTGTCTTTGTCTTTAAGTTATATGTAAATGAAAAGCTAACAGAAAATGGCTTAAACAATGGAGGTAGTTAACCCAAGTGACTTGCAAATTTAGAAGTGTGGTAACAATCAACATCTGTTTGATCCAGTACCTTCAACTGGTGATATCCAAGGACCAAAGTTTGTTGTTTTGCTCTGCTCTACCTTGTTCAAGTGTCACCTTGCTCTCTTGTTTCTGCTGATGGCTAACGTCCACTCCAGAAACAATATTCTTCTCTGCTTAGGTTCAGAAAGACTGCAAGAATCTCGTCATCAAATATCAAATGAAAATCCAAGGTTTCAACCACAACCAAAAATCCTAGGTGCCTACTTCTGAGACAGTCATTGTGGCTATTGACTGACATGAACCAGGGTTATAAACCCCTAACGGAAACTAGCACTAGCAATAGCAAGGGAGATGGGACTTCATTGACTGGAAAGGCCCATAGTGTTCCAATCCTTGTAGCTAACAGTACGTTTAGTCCCACCAATCATTATGTTTGCTATACTAAAATGATGAAGGGTAGCTGAGTAGACAGATTGTTTACCACATCCAAAAGGACTTTCAGTAGGTTGTAGACAAAACTTTTTATTGGTTTAATAAATTAATTAAATTAATGATCATTGTAGTTTTGCCAGTTAGTAACAATATGGGCAAAACCCTTCATTACTCAACTTTTATTTTCTCATTTTAGAAATGAACTTAGTAACTTCCTTACAGAGTTGTTATGAAAACTGAAAAAGATAATACATGTAAAAGTCCTTCACCAATCGAAATATGCAATTTTTGAAATAATTTTTTAAAAGTATCCAGACACTATTTTGTAAAATCATTTGCAATATAGCACAGCTTCAAATTTTGTTAAAATTGAAACATTCCCAAATACAAAAAGCTTATTTTTTAATGACAGAACTTTCAAACTGAAGCACTTTAAAGCCAGTACAATAAAATAGAAAAAAATATCCAAATTAGTTTGGAGAAGAAATTTTCTCCTTAAGTACAGAGTGAAATAAAAATTCAAGAAATTTGTATCTTTGTGGCAAGAACTGCACTTTTATTTTTGTTAGAAATAAATAATTGTGAAGGACGATCAAATAGAGAATTGCTTTAGAAAAACATATTAATAGAAACTTGTGTGAAATGAGTATACTTATTTCTTTAAGCATCTCATTGCATATTTCCTTGCTTTCTTTTGTGGGGGGAGCAATTTTTCTTTAGTTTCTAAATTCCAGATCTAAACTAAAAATTGGAAAATGCAAAGAAACCAAAACAGACAAAGCCCAACTCCTAAAATGAAAAATTTATCTCAGAGAATAGGCAAATCATCATCATAATTGTCCTTTATTTTAACCAGTTTAAATAATCCTTAACTGAAGAGTCATATCAGCAAAAACACATGAGATTTATCTCTACATACACTGCATATGAGTGTGTGTATACATCTACATACACGTATATAGAGTCAAATAATCAGTCTAACCCTTAACAAGTAAATAGTCCTTTAATCTTATGTTTTAAGAATTATGCATTTTAATTCATCTTCACTCATAGAATTAATTTCAAAAATAGGAATAAATTTTCACTGGATATGAATCATGATATTTTAGAATAAAGGCAATTTATTAGCTTGCTTATTCAGGGAGATTTTCATAGACAAATACAAACAATCAAATATATTAAATATAAATAATTAAAAATATGCTCACTTCAGTTTCTCATAATTTGATTTCTATCTCTAATTTCACAGCAACACTGATTACCAGTAACTTTAAGAATAAACTTGATGAGAACAGGCAGTTCTTGGAACAATTAGAGAGCTTGATTAAACAGAATGGTGGAAGGTTTTATTCCTTTGGCCTATGATGATATCTGAGATACTTGAAGACACTGAGCATAACAAGAAAAACATGCTTTAAGAGGCCAGGAAACAGCAATGCATGGCAAATGTACAGAAGCTCATAGTATGGGAAGTCAGTACTTTTGCCTTTTAAAAATTAAAAGTGATTTAAATATCAAATATAAAATAAAGGAAACATGACTGTATTACTGAGACTCCATCTATTAGGCATAATGATTAAATCATTAAGAAAAGGACTGAATTCCCCGCTAACTCACACTAGCCATGTGAATTTGGGCAACTTACTGCTTAACCTGTTTGCATTTCTGTTTTCTCACCTGAAAATGAAAAATAATAAGACCTACCTCATAGGTTGTCATGAAAATTACATGATATAACATGTATGAATAATCTCCCAATTTGGGCCTTGGAATATCATAGGTGCTTACATAAATAGTAAAGTTTTATTATGTTAGATTTAAAAACTATAAGTAACAGTAACATTTTGCTAAAAGTCAAAATTTTGTTTTAAAGAAAAAGACAAAAGAAAAAGACCTTGGGATAGATACATCACAGAGTACTGTTCTTTAGTGTGCGGAAAACCAATTTTATATTTTTTGAACTTTTTTATGCATCAGGGCTCTATGTGGTTATGGGATATTTGAAAAGAGTTAAGAAAACAAACCTCTTTCCTCAGGGAGCTCACAGGCTAATCTATACACCAGAATTTTTGACTGGACTATTTGGTATAAAACATTTTCACAGCACTTACCCAGCCAGTTGATGGATATTTGCGATTGAACCACTCCTGTACTGAAGATTGTTTGTTTTATTGACAGAGTAATCAATATAGGAGATCCAGTGTGTTCTTCTACACAGCTATAAAAGCTTTATTCATCTTATTCTTAATGAGGGTTATTTGTGGTATCTTTGACTGCATTTTTCTATTCAAAGGGGGAAAGAATGCTAACACACAGAAGATGGTTTGTAACTGGTGAATCTTGGCACAATCCAAGTCTCATTTATATTATAATAAATCCTTAGAGCTAATTTTGCTCTGAAGATTTCTCATGTGGAGATGTAGCTCTTAATTATGTTGTTATGAGGCATCTTATGCTGGTGCTAACACACATTTGAAATTGTTGTATGTTGTTCACTGAAGTTACAATGCTCCTTCCAAATCTATATGATGTTAGATTTTCAGAAGCAAAATATTATGAATTTAAAAATGAGTCCAGGGCTTCCCTGGTGGCTCAGTGGTTGAGAGTCCGCCTGCCGATGCAGGGGACACGGGTTCGTGCCCCGGTCCGGGAAGATCCTATATGCCACGGAGCGGCTGGGCCTGTGAGCCATGGCCGCTGAGCCTGCGCGTCCGGAGCCTGTGCTCCGCAATGGAAGAGGCCACAACAGTGAGAGGCCCGCGTACCGCAAAAAAAAAAAAAAAAAGAGTCCATATTTTAAAATGAAATGAAACAACTCTTGAAAAATTAGATAATAATTGTAGTGCCATATAGTACCAGAATGTATAAGGGTTGACATTTTTTCTACATTTTAACATAAGGTATATTTATAAAATTTGTGATTATTGAATCATTTACTTCCCCCAAATATCAGTCTTCATTCTGTGCCTCAGTTACTCATCTGTAAAATGGGGAAAATACTTACCTGTTTTCCTCATCAAAATTTTATAAAAATCAGATGAGTCTTTGCATTGACCTAATGTCAGACTAAGGTTTTCTAGTCCAGTGCTCTTTTGAACCCTAATAGATCTACAAAAGATTATCCTGAGGATTAGGTGGAGAGTGGCCCAGTAAGCCAGGTGTTTTTTTTCCTTTTTGTTTATGATGTCTCCTCCCAATGTAATCAAGAGTTTCACCAATAATTTCTTCCAAAAGTTTAAAAAGCTTTTTAAATTGTATTTGGCTCATATAAATCTTGGAGTGTATCTATGCATGATTTGAGTTAGAGATCTAATTTTACTTTTCTTCCATATTGATAAGTAATTTTAATAGTGCTGTTCACTAGAATGCATACTTTCCTGCCTATTTGTAATACGGCTTTCATATATAAGTTTCCTTACACTGATAGGTCTTTTACTGGACTCCTTCTTCAGTTTTATCACTTAATTTGTCTATTCTTGTGCCTAACCATGCCATTTAAACTATTCTAGCTTTATTATAATCCCTAATACCATTAGATAAGTCCTTTTGTTATCTTCTTTAAAATTAACTTGTTTATTCTTGGGCTTCTACACTCCTATGAATGCTATGAGCAACTGGGTAGGAATTCTAATTGGAATTGCATTAAATTCTGAATTAATTTGGGGAAAATTGGCTATTAGCCACATTGAATCAGCACACATCTGAACATTATATATCTGTTTTTCATATTTTCTTTTATGTCCTTTATTCCTATTTTGTACTTTCCCCCAGTAAAGTCCTTTTAAAATTTTTATTGACAAGGATACATTTGTTTCTTGGACAATAAGTAACAGCACATAGTTCAACATTTTATTCTGGATTTTGCCAGAAATTATATTTTTCACTTTTCACATTATAATTTTCAGCAACAATAACATATTTGTTTTGAGATTTTGCCTAATATTAATATGTGTAAGAAATTGTTGAGATTAAATCATGACATTTAGCTTCTTTTATGAAGTATTTTAAATAGGTAATATCTACAGATTGTAAAATAATGGTAAAAATTATGAAAGACAGGTAATAAAATGATTCCCTTCTCTGTTGCTTTACAATGTAGATTTTATTATTATTCAAGTCTGATGAGGCCAACAGATCAGGAGAATACTGACATTAAAATGATTGTTACTCACATGTCTCAGAGGGGATGCCATGCCACTGCACACATGGCCATGTGGGGAGGCACCAGGGGTGGCCAGGAGGCAAAGGGAGTGAGAGTTAAAGATGGGCAAGAGCCTTTAATGTGGTTTCAGTAGGAAGAAATAGGAGAGGTAGGATAAATAGATTTAGGATTGGCTAGTTTGAATAATGTCTGGGGTCTCTGGGACAAAGGGGTTATCCCTAGTTGCCTGGTACCTTGCCCTGAGGTTATTAGAACAGGAGAATAGTGGCTCAGAGTCTAAGAGTCTGCTAGACTCTGTGCTTCTTTGATTTGTTTTACAAGTTAGTTTTGCAGAATATCATTAGATTGATACATTATGATTTATTTGATCATTCTTTTAAAGAAGGACACTTAGTCTGCTTTAATCTTGTATTATCACAAATAACAATATAAGAAATACGTTTATTCATTTGTAATTAACAATGTATGACTATTTATTGGAAAGGATAACAAGTGCTAGATTAAAGGGGCATGCATTTAGAATTATGATATATAGACACATTTTCCCCATAGAGATCATACCAATTTGCACACTCACCAACATTTGAAAAAGCCTGTTTCCCTCACTCTCAGTGTCACACTAGCAAAGTACTTATCAAAGTTTTTATCTTGAGATAAACCATATTTCCTATATCTGTGTACCTATATAAGCATATATATAACACATATATATATATAATTATTAATATAGTTATATATTTAATAACATTGTATTTAGGGTTTTTATAGTTTTGATAAATATATTTGCCTACTATATTCCCTTTCTCATATTCTCCCTTTATGGTTTTGATTTCAATGCCCTACTGGTTTCATAAAATACTTTTAGGAATCTTCCCTCTTTTTAAATTTTTTGAATATATAATAGGGATTATCTCTTTCTTGAATGTATATTAGAAACTGCCTTAAAATTTTTGTGGCTTGTTTCTTAAGTTACAACATGTGGCTTATATGAATCCATGTGAGTCAGGATTTATGACTCTCACCCATGACTTTTATCTGTTTTCTGTTTTGGAATTTTGCACGTGGTTTAAGTTCAAGACATTTTAATAATGCTGTAAGTCAAAGTTTGGAATTCCATGAGTTGTCCATTTATTTTATTCACAAATTAAAAAAAATGGTGCCCAAATTAGAGAAATGCCTTGCCCAAGAATAAATAGATTATAATTTTCTTAATAAGGAAACTCACAATCCCTCAGTTGTTCACGCACACACACACATATACACACAAACAATGTTACTAAAAATCTCTTAGTGGCACTGTTTAAATCACTAAGCATATTTTCTTTGGAGTCCTCTTTCATGTATTTTTCTTTTTGTTAATTTGTTGGTTTCTGGGAGATAGATTATGCAACTGGAATAGTTTGGTTCTATCAGAAATATTTTACAAGATACCACAGAATGCAACATGTCACAAGTAAGCATATTCTTATTAACACATTAAAATTAAGTTTATGACCCTACCCTAGCTAGCTTTGCTCTCTGACCTTATCCCATTCCCCAGGGACTCAAGAGGAGGAACACCCTTCCCCATGGGATGTATTAGTCACCATCACCCCATTTTGTTCTCAATACTGAGTTCTTCATTTTGTTTTTAAGTGAGGAAATAAAGCCTCTGCTACAGATGACTGACAGCAGGAATGAGGGATGTTATCCTTTAACACTCCCCTTCCTAAGTAAGTGGGCCTTCACTTCATTACAGGTCCATTGACATTATAATAGCTTAACCCAACAAAACTGCCACAGAGCTTACAAAATATTTTGCAAAATATAAAATAAAGTTTTCCCAGTAACAAAGTTTCACAAATAAACAAAACAACTTTTTAAGAATAATAATAATAAATTACGTGCATTTGTATTCTTGATACCCGTTAGAAATAGTACAGTTCTAAAAGGATGTAAATTATTATTATTTTGATTTTTTTTTCTCTTTTTTTTACAAAGAAAGAAGTGAGACTCCTAGAGGTTTACAGGTTTACAGAGGTGCCATTTAGTGAAAGACTGCTTTTTTTTTTTTTTTTAAGAGAAGGCAATCCAAGTTCAGCCAGGACAATGACATCAGCACACTTAGGAAGCCCTGACCTGTGAATTACCTTTTATTTTTTATTAATTAATTTATTTATTTTTGGCTGCGTTGGGTCTTCGTTGCTGCACACGGGCTTTCTCTAGTTGCCACAAGCAGGGCTACTCTTTGTTGCGGTGCGTGGGCTTCTCATTGCAGTGGCTTCTCTTGTTGAGGAGCACGAGCTCTAGGCATGCAGGCTTCAGTAATTATGGCATGCGGGCTTCAGTAGTTGTGGCTTGCGGGCTCTAGAATGCAGGCTCAGTAGTTGTGGCACATGGGCTTAGTTGCTCTGCGGCATGTGGGATCTTCCCAGACCAGGGCTCAAACCTGTGTCCCTTGCATTGGCAGGCGGATTTTTAACCACTGAGCCACCAGGGAAGTCCAAGACTGCATTTTTTTGACCCTCTAGCTGGGCATTCCTCTGAGTTCATCACACTTGCATTGTTATTATTGTTTTTGTTTTTGTTTTTTCCCAAATGTAAGAAAGCAGAGTGCTTAGCTACATTTATAATCAAACATCAGCTGAGAAAAATCTTCCCCTTTCTGACAGTTCTATCATGAATATTACCTCTGTACAACAAGAGAAGCTGAAAGAATAATGAGGATACATCAGATATGATTAAGCTGTATATTTGAATACCTTCACTTCTCAAGTCTCATTCTAGAGTATGACACTATATTTGTGGAAAATTAATAGATACAAATTCATATTTAATGTGACGTGTCACAGTTTATTTATTTTTTGATGCTGAAATTATTTTCCTTAGTGAGAATTTAGTAAGATATAAAAAGCAAAAGCTGTCCTTCCTTTGGAATTTCAATGGATTAATGTGTGGCTAAACAGTGAGTTAATTATGTAAGGATGCCAGAGATCATATTAATCAATGCATTTGTAGCACAGGAATTAAAAAAAAAAAGAGTTACACCAGTGACAGTCAAATCCACTGACTTGGTTTAATTTTTAGAGCTGAGATTCAGAACAGTTTGGCAGCCAAATACTGCCTTTATAAGGACATTTTTCTGCCTACCATTGTTTTAAGATGCCAAATTTCAAGGGCTGTTTGCAGGCTCCATTTAGGGGACAAGTACTTAATGCCCAAATTGGTTAATTGCACCCATTAATAATCTGCAAATATAATTAAATTATATTATACAAACGAGAAAGCTGAAAATGTGTCCTCATCACTTTCTCCTAAGACTTCCTACACTGGAAATGACATTATTGTTATTTTAATAAGTAGAAATTAAATAATCTTTTCTTCTTCCCCATTTCCAGCAGCATAAGTTTTCTTCTTTTGCAAAATTCATGACAAAGAGGAACTGCTTGGCTCCAGTACCAAGGGATACCACTCCAGTGACTTTTAACAAAGAAGGACTGGCTAGACTAGAATGAGTGAAAACATCTTAGGCTATTCAGACCCAATGAGCCATGAACCCAAATGGGGTGCCACTTTGCTATTAGATGACAAAATCTCTCTCCCTTCTTTTTAGTTTCTTTCAAAAGTTGTTCTACATGTTTGCAAATTATTTAATAGTTTAAATAAGTTAAAGCAAGTATTAACAATGATGTATAATTTCTTGCCTAATTGAACTATATATGTATCATAAAATTGTGAGTTTTTTTCAGACAGAAAGATATCTTCAAAATCATCCAGCCAAAATCCCATGCTTTACAGAAACAGAAACTGAGGCTTAGCAATAAAAAGTGACTTCCGAAGTTCAAATAGCTGGAACCTACAATCCTGCTAATTATGTACTGCTTTCTATTCCCTGACCATATATGTGGTTTAATTCCCTCTGTAGCTCTGCTGCCCAGTTGCATATACATACCTAGAGCCCACTCTACCTCTTCCCCCAACACTGTAATGTAGGCCATTTTAAATGTCCTTTTTAATAAAAGATTTTCTTACCCCACTTCTAATTCTAGTAGGATGTGATTTCTCTTTCCTTTATTCCCCATAACTCTTTGTTATTTAACTTTCAGGATCTAAGATCCACTCACTTTTAGTATTGTTGTTTGTTTACTTACCTTAATTCTTTTTTTCACCCTCCTTAGGCTATAAGTTCTTTGAAGGCTATTACTTTATTTACCTTTGATGTTCTCGATTACATCTAATATAACACCCGACATTTAAAACAATAAATAAATACATCTGGAGTTTGGGGTTTTTTATTGTTGTTGTTATTGTTTGTTTGGTTGTTTGGTTTTTGCTGCTATATTTTAAGTCAGGACCCTGACTTCTGACTCTCGAAGCAATGTAGCTTTTTTTCCTACTATTCCGACCATATAGTAGGAAACACCACCAGACAAGTCAAACAGGGTTTATGACTATTGCAGTAGAGGAGAGAGACTAACTCAATTCCTCCCTTGAAACAAAAGGCAGGATAGTTTTTAAGCACTAGGAAGACCTAGTGGAAAAGTAAGGTATTAGGATTTTGGTGAATGTGTTTAGGTTATCTATTTGCTAAGTAGCTCTTATCTAACTTGGGTTTCCACACTTCTACAGAAACTGGGAGAGAGGAGTGCTTTTTTTTTTTTTTGGTATTTATATTTCAAAGGATGGCTCCCAGCTCCTTGAGAAAGACTTTGCTGTGTTTTAAAACTGTCAAGAGGCTGGGAGAAGTTTTACACTGCCAGGGAGAAGAGAAAGAATTTAGAGTTGCAAGTTTTCTAAAGTAAATGTTCTAAAAAAAAGGAAGGTCTGTGGCCTCCAGTCAGGGAGAAACGTGTCTAAAGGTTAGTTAAGCTGAAGAGAAGTTAAGGCCAGTGGTCACCCTCAAGTGTGTTATATTAACTGTGATACTGTAATCATTTTTGATGCAAGTAATAGAAAAATCATGTCAAAATGGCTTAGTTAATAAAGCCATTTTATCCCTTCATATAAGCAGAAGTTCCAAGGCAGTGGGGGTCCAGGATTGGTTAACAGAGTAGCCTAAGGATGTCAGTAAAGACTGTTTATTTCTAATATCCTACTCTGGTAAGACCCCCATGCTGGCTAACTCCTTCTCATGGTCACAAAATTAGAACTGAATTTTCAGGCACTTCTTACAATGGCAACAACATATTCCAGATAAAAAAAGTCTCTTAATCACCTTCTAGGAAAGATCCTCTTAGGTCTCATTGGCTAGAATTTGATCACATTTTCCTTCCTAATCTGAACCTAGAAGGATGAATCATAATCTCTCAATTCTTTTAGCATTATAAAGATTTACTCCTGAATTCCTTGAGGAAGAGTGGATTAAGGAAAATTTTTGTTTTTTATAAGAAAGAACATAGAAATGATTATTGGGTAAACAACCAACAATGTTAAGAGAAGACACTAAAGAAAGCTATTAAGAGCTAAGACTCCTTTATTGTGAAAATCGGGGAGGAGGTATTAATCAAAGGGTACATAGTTTCACTTATGCATGATGAATTGGTCCTAGAGATCTACTATACAACATAGTGCATATAATTAATAATACTGTATTATATACTTAAAATTTTTTTAAAAGGATAAATCTTATGCTAAATATTCTTATTAAAAAAAGAAGGGAAGAAACTTCTAGAGGTGATGATAAGTTTTGGGCATTTAACTCATCAAAATGTATATATTAAATATGTACAGCTTTTTTGTATGTCAATCATAGCTCATATATATTTTAAATATTTTTTCTATTGAGTTGTCTGCATCTTTTTAGTTGATATAGAAAATCATTATATATCCTCTGTCAAGCTCTTTGATGACTATATATACTACAAAGTATCTTCATGCAATCTATGGCTTGTTTTTTATTTTTTAATGACATTTAAAAAAATGAACTTAATGTTTACATAATCCAATATTTTATGTTTTTCTCTATATTAGTTAATACTTTTCTAATATTGTTTAAGAAACTCTTGTCTACATCCAAATTTTGAAGATATTCTATACTGTATTCTAAAAGTTTTGGTTTGTTTGTTTTTTATTAATCTACCTTTGACATTCAGGTTTAGGTTTACAATTCCTCTACTATTGATTTTTGCCTATGGTATTGCACTAGTTTTCTGTGACTGATGTAACAGACTACCACAAATTTAATGCCTTAAGGTATACAAATTTATTATCTTATAGTTCCATAGGTCAGAAATCTAGCTCTGGTCTCACTGGACTATAAACAATGTACCAGCAGAGCTGCATTCCTTTCTGGAGACTGCAGGGGAGAGTCTGTTTTCTTTTCCTTTCCAGCTTCTAAAGTCTAATCTCATTTATTTGCTCATGACCCCCTTCCATCTTCAAAGCCAGCAAAGGCAAGTTGAGTCCTCCACATATTACATCACTTTGACCTCTTGTCTCTCTCCTTCCACTTTTAAAGATCTTTGTGATTACAGTACCTCCATTCAGATACTATAGGGTAATTTTTAATCAGCTGACTAGCCACCTTAACTTCATCCACAACCTTAATTCCCTTTGGCTAAGTCAGGCAACATATTCACATTTTCCAGGGTTAGGACATGCACATCTTTGGCTGACCATTTTCTGCCTCTCATAGGTACAAATTAGAGTTTAAGTTCCATGTTTTTCCCATATTAGTACTGAATTGACCCAATATCACTTTATTAAAGATGCACTGCATGGCTATATGGAAAATTAGGTGTTTGGTTCTTCTTCTTAACCTTCTTTTCTGTTCCACCTGTCTATTCTTGTGTTGACATCATGTCATCTTAATTATTTCTGTTTTTTAAAATAACTCTTTGTATCTGGTAGCTCTGCAGCTAAGTTATTTTACTTCAAGATTGTCTTGGCTTATCTTGGTCTTTTGAATGATTAAAAATATTTTAGATTGACATTGTCAATTTCCAAAAATTTCTAGGATTTTTACATGTATTGAATTAAATTTTGGGGAAAACTGACTTCTTTGTAATATTGATGTATTTAGATCTTCTTTACATTTCTTCAATAAAATTTTGTATTTTTCAGTGCAGTCTTCTAAGTTAGTCTTCTAAGTGAGATTTATTCATTGCTGTTTGATGCTTTAGGATGTTATTTTTAAATTGTATCTTTGTTTTTCAAATTTCATTTTCTGTTTGTTGCTGATATATGAATTGCAGTAAATGTATCTATATTGACTTTTTATTCAGTGATCTGAATATATATATATTCATATATTATTTTGAATAACTTCTCTATGACAGCCAAACACCCTACTCTGATCTTAAGAAGTTTTTAGCTTAACTTTGTAGGCGTTTTAGACCAGGAAGCATGAGAATTAAGCAAGTGTTATAACTGGACACCTGAGAGGATAATTGATTCTCTAATATTTTCACCAAAAGCTCTGCTATGTAGTCTGCATCTCACCAGCTTCCCTCTACCCAAGTAAAGCTTGTATTCTCAGCCTCCGGTCCAAGACCAGAATCAACAAATACTCCCAGGGGAAAATTGGCCAGCAGAAGGTCAGCTGACCTCTCTGTTGTATGTCCCTCTCTGGAATCTGAGCCCTTAGTATTTTAACTTAGTATTTTAGCAGCTCTCTGATGCTTTGAAACAGAAGAGCCTTGTATT
This sequence comes from Pseudorca crassidens, assembly GCF_039906515.1. Lineage (NCBI taxonomy): Eukaryota > Metazoa > Chordata > Mammalia > Artiodactyla > Delphinidae > Pseudorca > Pseudorca crassidens. Next base: position 32,984,286 of record NC_090304.1, on the reverse strand, counting down.
TTATCTGACTTCTCTTTTTTTTTTTTTTTTTCTGGGCTGATCTCCATCTGATCTGAGAGGGATATTGCATGTTGGATTTTATCAAATTATTATGTAAATGTATTAAAAAGATTACATAATTTTTCTTCCTTAGAGTTTCTAGTATTAAAATATATTTTATTACCTTTATAAACCCATTTTGATTATTTTTAATAGCATTTATCTTTATTATTTTATCTTTTATATTTAATGGTTAATTCTTTTACTTACTGTTTTGTTTGTTTTTGTTTTGTTTTGTTTTGCGGTACGCGGGCCTCTCGTTGTTGTGGCCTCTCCTGTTGCGGAGCACAGGCTCCAGACGCGCAGGCTCAGCGGTCATGGCTCACGGGGCCAGCCGCTCCGCGGCATGCGGGATCTTCCCCGACCGGGGCACAAACCCGTGTCCCCTGCATGGGCAGGCAGACCCTCAACCACTGCTCCACCAGGGAAGTCCTCTTTTACTTACTTTTTAACTCAAAAGTTTAGTTTGCCAGTTTTTAGCCTTTCTTTGTTTAAAACGTAAATATTCATACTTATAAATTTAACTATAATCACCGTTTTAGGCATACCTCAAAATATTAAAATAGAGAATTTTAACTATCTGCAGTGTTAAATATTTTTAGTACATATTTCAATATCTATTGTAAACAATTCTTTCTTTTTGACTCGTAAGCTATTTAGAAGAGTGTTTATAATTTTAAAAACATATGAGTATTTTAGGTATAATATTAATCTTGAATTCAAATGTAATTAAATCATGGTTAAAAAATGACATAAATAATACAAACTTTGAAATTTATGAAATTGGTTATGATCTAATATTTGTCCATTGTTGAAAATATCCCTTGTGTACTTAAAAGAATAAATAGTCTAAATTTGGAATTCAAATTTCTGTATATATCCAGATTAACTTTGCAAATAATTGCTATTTAAATCTTCTTTACTTTGTTACTCCTGACTATTGATTGATTTTCCTCTCTCAGATATCTTCTTTTTAAAATTTGGTTTGTGAGTTTATGTTCTTTAACTGAGGGAATTTTGTAAATGTAAGATTTGTCTCTTCACACAGGCTTTGGACTGGCTTTTGCCAAAACTCAAAGGGGTGACCTGGACTCAGATTTTCAGTTAAATTCGTTGTGTGATATTTCATTTTCTCTTTATAACAAATTACCTTCAATCTTAGAAGCTTTAAACAACAAATATTTATTATAATGTATCATCATAACATTTATAAATTTTGAGATACCTGGTCTCTGTTGTGGGTCAGGAATTCAAGAGTGGCTTAGCTATGGTTCTGGCTCAGGATCTCTCATGAGGTTACAGTCAAAGCGTTGGTCAAAGTTTAGTCATCTGAAGACTTTAGTGGGGCCGAAGGATCCACTTTCGAGGTTGCTCACTTATATGGCTATTGGCAGAAGGCCTTAAATCCTTGCTTGTTATTCTATGTTTTACTTTGTTTCCACATGAACCTTTCCTTAAGACTGTTTTAAGTGTCCACACAACATGGCAGGAGATTCCCCCATAGTGAGTGACTCAAAAGAGAGAACAAGGAGGCAGCTGCAATGCCTTTTTATGACAGTTTCAAAAGTCACGCATTGTAGTTCTGCCATATTCTGTTATGAATGAGTCATTAAGTCCAGCCCACATGCAAGAGAAGAAAATTAATTCCACCTTCTAAAGGAAGAAGTACCAATAATTTGTGTATGTATTTTAAAACCACTGCAGCAGTTTTTATAGAATTTGCATGAAATGTAAATTCAACACTGATGACTAATTAGGGCAAGTGTTGTTTAATCTGTCTTTGGGAAAAGACTTTTTTCTTACTCAGCTTCAAGGCTCAGACAATTTATCTTTTTCTCCCTCTTTAGAGTTGTATTTTGTTAGTTTACTCTTTTCATTGAGACTTCAAGGGTGAGGCTATATTAGGGGATGTTAGTTTCAAAGCCCAAGGCAGTGACTCCTTATCTCCTCATAACCCTTACAATGAAGCCATTTGGTCAGTAAAATTGCCACATGGCTTTATGCCACCCAATGCACTCTTGCTCTGTGATATAGCCTCTGATTTCCCTTGCTTTCTTGAAAACACAACCATAAACTTAGAAATATGTTTACTATATATTATCCTGAATGCTTAGGGTTTTGGTTGCAAGAGGTGTTACAGGATAACCATTCTACTTCACTTCTAGAAATGGAAGTCTCTGAAAAGAGATTTATAGTGCATTCAGTAAACCTCAGTTGAAGTACTAAGTACCACAAATCCACGATAAACTTCTGGCTACCCTTTTGTTGTAATTTTCACTGACCAATTCTATCTGTACATCTTTTCAAAATTATCTTTTTCTCCTTCTATTAATGCTTCTACCTTTGATGATGCATCTAACTCTTTGGTAGCTTCACACTTTCTGAAGGTGGCTGAGAATCAAGCCCTTGTTATCCCACTTTGTATTCCCAAAGCATTTCACGTTATTGTTTCTACCAAATCTTATTCCCTCCTAAGAGAAATTCTGGCTAAAGCTATTAACGTAATATTTATCTTTATATAAGTTTGACTTTTAGCTATCTATCAATCTTTCTCGTGATAAAATATTAACTATTTTTGTCACCATTTAGCAAAATAATTTTAACTTGTCAATATTTATTAGATTCTCAATATTCACAAAACACTAAGTTAGGCACTGGAGAAGAAAAAAGATGGAAAGAAATCTAGTTCTGTTTTCACAGAGCTAAAATCATAAGCATTAAAAGAAAACCACTATTAGTGACACAATGCACATACGCAAATTGAGTGCTTTAGGGAATAAGGATGAGAAGGATCATTTTTATATATGTTGTAGTAGCAGAGAGAGAATTAAAAGAGAATGCTTCATAGAAACAGAATTTGAATTAAGCCTTGGATGATGTAAAGAAATTCTTTAGTTGAAACTGTGAGCTGGTGATGGGAAGAGGGTAGTGTGAGAAGGGGTGCAAAGGAAAAGACAATGAGAAAAACAGAGGGAGAGTCTCTGGAAGATAAATAAGAGCAAGGCCATGGAGACATGAGAGTTCAAGGAACATTCAGGCAACAGCATGTGTTTAAATGTCTGAAACGTAGGGTGCACAGTGGTGGAATTGGGGAATAACACAGAATGGTAGAGAAGGTTGAAATTTTATAGGGCTTTGAATAACATGGTGTGAATTTAACACTTTATCCCATAGGGAGTTGAGTATAAAAAGGTAGTAAGAGGTCTCAGAATTCACATGGTGGAGCCTTAAAATGATAAAATATTCAGGACCTTTGTTAAATTAATGCATATTAGGGATTGGCCTTCCCAGACTTGTCACATTTTGACCAGTTAGATTTGCTTCAGAACAAATGTTCCTTCTTTTATTTATTTTTGTGACTTGTTGTCGACTGTTGTTCTTGATACACCTGACTGCTTTTTGGGTGCACAGAGTGTTGATATTTAACTTCTTTGATTCTGTTTCCTAATGTGTCATTTAAAAAAAAACGAAAAGCAAAAATAAAAAACAGAAGAGGAGGGATAGCAATTATACCTACCTGATATGGCTGTTGTAAATCTAAGATGACATAATGTGAAAGAACAAAGTTGGCACTGCATAATTTTAAACCAGCCCTTATTACAAAGTAAACATTTGATGAGTGGTTTACTTAAACTCTCACAAATTTGGCCCAAAAATAAATCTTTTTTTTTTTTTTTCTTCTTAACACCATGGGTCTCTGTGATTGCTACCACCCCTGCCATGCTTAAGATAGTTTATAAGAATGTGGCTCATTATAGAAGTTATTTTAGGCTGGATCCACATATTTCAGAGAAGAAATGGTTCTATCAACTAAAATTGACACTGAGTCATATAAATCAAGGTGATTTTAGTAAACACCTGTAGGAACTTCAGCCAAATACAATTTATGGGCTTGTATTGCAGTCATGTTTATCATTTTGTAAGCTTGTTTCCCTGGCCTTTGTTCATTAGATCAAGCAAGGACTCTGACTTTAGCTTTGTCAGTAAGATTTTTCTCTTTAGAGGATATAAACTAAAAGACATTGAGAAAGAGAATTGTGAGTTGAGACACTCACAAATAAGTCTCTCTAGGAAGATGTACAAAAAAAAAAAAAAAAAGGTGTCCAAAGCTGTTTTGTTTCCCATCACCCTGAGTTCTAGTTGCTAAGTATTTACTTGCATTTCTTGAAATTCAATTCATAAAAATGTTATTTTCTATTAAATTAATTCTTGGAAAATCTGGAAGTTTGACTGCAAACCTGAGCACACTTAGATCTCTCTCAGCAAGGTTATGAACCACTTACTAGGTTTCGGGAGTTTTCCAAACTCAAGGTAAAGTATCAAATATGACACCTTAAACATATGTCACTCTGTGAGATAATGAATCCCTATAAGATGTAAAATTGAGTATGGAAAATTTCCTCTGAGCATCAGTTTCCCTTGTAACTCTATCCATCTTAGACTCAGCAAAGTCTAAATTGACTAAGCAAAGAAGAAAACATTCAGTTTATAAGAGGTAGTTTTATGACTCCATACTTTTCCCCAAGCCATGTCATACTCATCTTTTAAGCAACCATGAGTTGAATATAATACCTAAATTAAACTTTTGGTTGCTCTAGAAACCAAATAGAAAGGAGAAACAGGTTCTCATTAGGATCGTTCTCAAACAAGGAGAACTTGAACTCTGAACCTCATATCCACCTTGTTTCAGCTTCTTTGCCACTTGCTAATACTGAAACTTTCAGCAAGACGTATAAATTCTCTGTGCCTTATAAATTCTTCACCTTATAATAAAAACAAGGGCAAAACACTTGGCCTGATTTTTTTCACTGTTGTATCTTCAGCACCTGGAATAGTTATCTGATGCATAAGACTTCAATAATATTGAATGAATAAACGAACTATATTAGGTCTGGTTTTAGGTTCAAATGAAACAATGTGTTTAAAGGTATCTTCTATCGGTAAAGTTTGTTCAAGTAAAAGAAAAAACCCTACAAATTGCAAATGCAAAGCAAAACAAAAAATGAGAACCATTATAATTGGATAACATATCAAAACCTAGGGAAGCCTAGGGCTTCCCTGGTGGCGTAGTGGTTGAGAGTCCGCCTGCGGATGCAGGGGACACGGGTTCGTGCCCCGGTCTGGGAGGATCCCACATGCCGCGGAGCGGCTGGGCCCGCAAGCCGTGGCCGCTGAGCCTGCGCTCCACAAGGGGAGAGGCCACAACAGTGAGAGGCCCGCGTACCAGAAAAAAACAAAAACAAAAAACCTATAGCCTAGATAGCAGTAAATCTGGTTATAGAAGTGTAGGGATCTTTAGAAACAGGACTTTTAAAACAAGTATGCTTCTTCTAAATTTGTTTTCCCTGAATGTTGTCTGTTCTATCAGACAAAATTCTCCATGAAGTAAGATAGTCGGCTGCCTAATTCCAGGCTCATATGCTTAAAGCTGCATGATCAGAGAGGAAAAAGTATTTTTCTCCCAGCTCCAATTTTTTTAAATTCTGGGGAATTGTTCTAGTTGGGCTGGGGAGGTGCATTCCTATTATCTTAGGGAGGGCAAACATTTTTTGCAGAAAACAAAACAATAGCCATTAAAAATCACTTAAAACAATGCTTTACACATATTAAATGTTTAATACATGTTGGATAATATTACTATTGTTTACAATTTGAAACTGGCAGTCAGAAAATGTCAATTTTAATCCCAGCTCTCATGTTAGAAAGGTAACTTCTGGTAAATTGATGTGTCTCTCTGACCATCACATTCTTCAAGTATAGTATAGATGACAACACTAGTTCACTGGGCTTTTGCCTTGATAAAATAAGATAAAATTTTGTTCTGGTCTCTACCACAGTGCCTGGCCCATGGTAGATTGTGCATAAATGCCAGTTCACTCCTCTGTTCTCTCTATAAGATTCTGGTTTTCATGCCAAGTCTGACATCTGTGAGCCCTCAGAAACTCACTAAACTCACTATCAAACTTGATGACTGATTCCTTCCAAATAAAATTATTGTTTGAAGGTGAAATGAAACAGCATAAATGATAACACTTTGAGAAGTTACATTTAATATTTGGACAAAAGGATGATTATAATAGATAAAAAATAATGTTTCACCATCTCACTTTTAAAAAGCTAACAATAACTCAGACACTGACTAGAAAAAATAGGCTAAAAAACACATTGTAATATATAACTTGATACTATCTAGTTATAACTGAGATAAACAACAGATTTCAATATTATTATATAAATTATTGATATTGCATAAGTGAATGGTTATCATGATTAAAGCTATTTGGTGAGAAATAAAAATGACAAGAAATAAGTATACATTAGAGAAAGCCTAGAAATGCTACTTCTGCTGGCCTCAAGGAAATCTCTTCTGAAAATGAGGAGTGTTAGCAGACTTTCAAGTTCAACCAAGCTCTTCATCTATTTTGAAGTCTATTTACATGATAGGTTCTTAACATCTTTCTTTTTAAAATCTTACATATGCGTCTTTGAAAAACTTTAGTCTTTACACATTATGCTAAAAAATAATCTCCTGTAGCATGAAAAAAACCTAGCTGCCACAATGGGGAGTCTCTAGAGGTGAATTAATTAAACAGTAGCGGGGGTAGATGACAAAATAAGATTATTTTTTCAGAAGGACGTTTCCAGTTATACCCACAGGAACTAATACTTCCAAGGTCTATAAAATTCTTAAGGTAAAATGATCAAGACCATATATCATGATGAAGTGTTATTAAATGGGACTGTCAGAGAAGATCTGGGATTTTAAGAATTTTCTGGAAGGTGAATGAGCTGTTGACGGACTCATTTGATGAGCAATGAGGCTTTGGAAAGGAAGTGGTATGTGATACTAGAATTTTATGGCCTAAATTGGTGAATCTAGGCCAAAAAATAAGCTGTCTACTCTGAATATTCTGAATGATTTGATTTGGGGAAGTATTCTGCCAGTCAGTCATCCATGCTCACTGATCCACTACCCCACCCCACATGCCACGTGCCTCCCTCTTTCCATGTTTTGTTAGTTGTGTTACTACCTAGAATCCATTCCATCTCTGCTTCTCTTTTTTTTTAAGTGACTTATCCTTCAAGACTTTATGCAGGTTTTCCACTTTCTATGAGTCATCAAAGGACAGAAAATGTCTACAAAAGTCACAGATTCATTCTTTGCATTTCTATTCCATTTATTTGACAAATTTTTAGTCCTTATGTGCTTCATGATACTTTTAATGTTTATTTTTTTTAATTAAGGTTTTTATTTTGAGACGATTGTAGATTCACATTCGGTTAAAATAATACAGAGAGATCCTGTGACCATTTACCTAGTGTTTTCCAAAGGTAACATTCCGAAAAACTGTAGCATAATATCAAAACCAAAATATTGACATTGATACAGTCAAGCCTGAGAATTCTATCACCACAGAAATCCCTCATATTGTCCCTTGTTAGTCATGCCCACCTTCCTCCCACCGCAATCCCCTGCTTAGCCACCAGGAACCACTAATCTGTTCTCCATTTCTATAATTTGTTCATTTCAGGAATGTTACATAAGTGGAATCATACCATACGTAATCTTTTGGGATTTGATCTTTTTCACTCAGAATAATTTTTTGGATTCATCCAAGTTGTTGTTGTGTATGGATAATTTGTTTCCTTTTATTACTGAGTAATAATATTTCATGATGTAGGTCTACCATAGTTTGTTTAATCCTTCATCTATCTATTGAAGAACATCTGGATTGTTGCCAGTTTGGGGCTATTAGAATAAAGTTTCTTTAAACATTTGTGCACAGGTTTTCATGTAAGCACAAGTCTTTATTTGTCTGGAATAAATGCCCAGATGTACAATTTCTGGGTCATATGTTAGTTGCAGGTTTAGTTTTTGTTTTCTTTTAACAACTGCCAAACCGTTTTCCAAAATGACAGTACCATTGTACATTCCTGCCAGCAATGTATAAGTGATTCAGTTTCTCTTCATCCTGCTAGCATTTGATTTTTGTCAATTAATAAAAAAAAATGTAACCATTCTGGTAGGTATGTAGTGATACCTAATTATGTTTTCATTTGACTTTCTCTAGTGGCTAGTGATATGGGACATTTTTTCATGTGTTTATTTACTGTTTATCTTTGTGGGTGAAATGTCTCTTCCTGTTATTTTGTCCATTTTCTGATTGGATTTCTTTTACTTTTGAGTTTTGAGAGTTCTTTCAATATTCTAGATACTGTCCTTTGTGGTATGCATGGTTTGCAAATATTTTCCTGCAGTCTGTAGCTTGTCTTTTCATGATCTTTGCAGGGAGTTTTACAGAGAAATAGTTATTTTTAAGATTTTGAGTAAAGTTCTACTTATCAATTTCTTTCTTTTATAAGTATCATACTATTGATGTCAAGGCTGAGAACTCTTTGCCTATCCCTAAATCCTGAAGATTTTATCCGATTTTTCCCCCAAAGTTTTATATATTATGGTTTATATATAAGTGGGGGGCATTCTATACCTCCTAGTGGGAATAAATCTCCTGGCTTCCTATTTTATCTTCTCTGACACCACACTGGCAGATGTTTTGGACACCTCCTCTAAGCTGGTTAGAATGAAAGTCTAGGCTGTCTACTCAGTCTTGCCTAGCAGGGGCTGGAGGGGAGCCACCATTTCTTCTGTGGTATTTGACTAGACTAGAATAGTTATTGTCCAAACATTTTCTCTCTTGCTAGGCTGCCTCTTTCCTGGTCTTGGCTAGAAAGAACATACTTTTGTTGGGCTTTTTGTGTGTGTGACTCTTGGCATTTCTGTGTTGCCAGCTTCTTCAGCTCCAAGTTAGGATATCTGAGGCAAAAAGAATACTCAGTGCACTCTCCAATCTTTCGTTCCTTGGCTCACAACATCCCAGCCTGTCTTCTCTCCACTTTTTGTAGTCTTCTTGTATTGTTTTACATATAATGTACTTGGTGGGAGGAAAAGAAAAATGTATATCTTTTCTGTTTTTCCAGGATCTTCCAATGGTATTTTAAACTTTATATATGTGTGTGTGTGTGTGTGTGTGTGTGTGTGTGTGTATTGTGTGTGTGTGTGCTCTATCTCCCAGGTATTACTTAGGTCTTTGAGACCTGATGTATTGTTTTACGGCTTGGCAGTTGTAGCATAGCACCTGAGTTTATGGTTGTGATGGATGCTATTGGTTCGACCATTTAGCCTTGCTACTTGGCAACTGTCAGAAAGGTGGTCCTCTGTAGTCACATCTTTGCTACCAGACACTGTTCTTAAGGCCATGAATAGACATTTGACTCAATTTGGGCCATTTGAAGTCCTAAGAGATTTAAATAAAATGCAGAGGTATATGGGAGGAGGATGAGTGCAGAGATCTACATAGAGAGATTAAGAAAGATAACAAGATTGTTTCCATTTCTTCATGTAAAAAGAACTTTAGAACTGAGGGTAGCTGTATTCTTCCATGTGGGTGAAGAGGGTGGTCTCTAGAAAGAAAGAAAATGAAACCAATGCACAGGAAAACCAGGGCAAGAGAGACACAGAAAGCTCACTGCTTAGGTTGCATGATGTGATTAGATACTTGTTCCAGATCCTTCCCACAGCAGGCAACTTTTCTACCTCATTTTTCATGTTCCTTGTTCCATCCTTTTCCCACTATAACTACATCTGGTTTCTTCTATTTGTGCTTAAATAATAATAAATAATTCGGGTTTCCCTGGTGGCGCAGTGGTTGAGAGTCCGCCTGCCAATGCAGGGAACACGGGTTCGTGCCCCGGTCTGGGAAGATCCCACATGCCGCGGAGCGGCTAGGCCCGTGAGCCATGGACACTGAGCCTGCGCGTCCGGAGCCTGTGCTCCGCAGCGGGAGAGGCCACAACAGTGAGAGGCCTGCGTACCGCAAAAAAAAAAAAAAAAAAGAATAGGGATAATCATAAATAATTCAATATCTTATACACATTGGATGCACATTTTTAAACTCTGTAGACAGGTATTCCATAGCTTCTCCTACTTTCACTTTGATATCTTTTCCTTTTATCCTGGCTCTTTCTTAGTTTATGTTGACAATAGAAAGGTAGCAGCATTACAGGTAGAGAACTAGTAGGAGAATATTTTAGTTTCTTTTTCCCACCTTTGTGAGTCTTTCACCCTGAAGACTCACAAAGTACATAATACTTATAAAATCCTGTCCATATCTGGAGTGACTAGCAGGTAACAGTACATTAAAATCCATCCATTACTTGGAAGCAGTGTCAGACTGATATTCATTCAGTTTTACAATACATATCAAATTGCCCACTTATTATGAGTGCAGTAACATTATAGACACTTCAGAGCTATGAAATATTTATATAGAAAAGCCTATTCGTAATTTTAAATAGATGCACCAAGTATGTTTTGAGCACCTTATGACATTTGGAATTTATCATTATTTACTTCATTTGGAGGAGGGATGTTAAAGATATTTATCAAAAGTTACGAGAAAGGGTTCCTCTTCCTGTAAATGTGGTGGTTTGTGAATTGGTGGGGGAATTGCTCTTCTTCTGACACAAGATTTGGTGGAATTATCAATAATAAGCTCATAAAAGTCATAGGTAAGATCTAGGATCTTTATTAATGTAAACCTAAGATGTTTTCTTAAATAGGAAAATACATTGCACAAAGGTACTTTTAAAACCTATTTAGAAAATTCTCTCTGTCTCTTTTTATTGTTTAAGAGAATCACATATCAGCAACATAACCTCATTGGATCTTCAATATATTAGTTACTGTGATAGTGTTTCCTTCTGGAAATTATTTATATTTTAGGTTTCGAAAAGGGCTAGGAAAATGTCATTATCTAGAAATGGAGATGAGGGTCACTTGCAATTTTAATTCTAATCATGATAACATGGCATGCATCTCCTTTACTTTAATCTAATTTAGTTCACAAGACAAAGGATACACAGGTACAACTAACCAAACAACAATAATTTATGGAGCAGGAAATATGTGCCCAGCATGGTAAAATTAATTCTCTGTATTCACTGCCTCCCCTAATTCTCACAAACACCAGTGAAGAAAGGAGTACTGTCCATTTCACATATGAAGAATCCAACTGTTTTAAAGCGGTTAAGCCACCTTGTCCACAGTCAGGGACAGGAAACAGCAGAGCCAAGTTCTGAACTCAGATCCCACTACAAAATTTGTTGTGTTAATCAGATTGCTATATTGTCTCTTTGTGAGTGCCACAAAATTTTTTTCTTCCCCCACCCCTTAGACTGTTTCCATTCTCAACAAAGAGAGCTTTCCCAGGAGTTAATTGGTGGTTCAAATTTCTAGTGTTTCTCTTTTTTTTTAATTTATTTATTTATTTATTTATTTATTTTTCCCTGCATTGGGTCTTTGTTGCTGCACGTGGGCTTTTTCTAGTTGCGGTGAGCGGGGTCTACTCTTTGTTGAGGTGAATGGGTTTCTCACTGCGGTGGCTTCTCTTGTTGCGGAGCACGGGCTCTAGGCACACAGGCTTCAGTAGTTGTGGCACATGGGCTCAGTAGTTGTGGCTCGCGGGCTCTAGAGCGCAGGCTTGGTAGTTGTGGCGCACGGGCTTAGTTGCTCCGTGACATGTGGGATCTTCCCGGACCAGGGCTCGAACCTGTGTCCCCTGCATTGACAGTCAGATTCTTAACCACTGTGCCACCAGGGAAGTCCTAGTGTTTCTCTTTAATTCACAGTATCCTTCTGGAATTCTCTGTTTTCATTTTAGAAAAATAAATTAAAGGATTTATGAATGATAAGAATATGACTAGTTTATCTCAGGCATTCATCAAGGATAAGGAACTGAATTTCCTCCATGCAATTTCCTGAATTTCCTCCATAAGCCACCATGCAATTTAAAAAATCGACTCCTTCATCCAATCTATAATTTTCATTCATACATGCTAAGCTTTAAAAGACACATTCTTGGGGCTTCCCTGGTGGCGCAGTGGTTGGGAGTCCACCTGCCGATGCAAGGGACACGGGTTCGTGCCCCGGTCCGGGAAGATCCCACATGCCATGGAGCGGCTGGGCCCGTGAGCCATGGCTGCTGAGCCTGCGCGTCCGGAGCCTGTGTTCCACAACGGGAGAGGCCACAACGGTGAGAGGCCCGCTTATTGCAAAATAAAATAAGATAAAATAAAAGACGCATTCTTTACGATCCTTGTATTTTGCATGCTTGGAATCTTAACGGTATAGATTTCACCACTTTGTTTTAGAGGAAAAATTTAATAAAGACAGCAAGAACACACTCAGTTCAGTTGAATACATACTAAATTTGCAAATAATATCCATGTAGCCCAGCAAACAGCAAGATACAGGCCCTGTTCCCCCAAAGAAAAAATGTCCCAGTAGTCTATTGGGATGACAAACTATTATTTCAAGTGTTACAAATACAAAAACTACTATGTTTCAAATGTGAATAGGATCACATCTGACAGAAAGATTGAGAGAGAACAAGCAGGAAGTCTCCATAGAGGAGATACTTGAGATGGGACTTGAAGGATGAGTGTGATTTCAGCCATAGTGAGAAGGTTCATAAGAGAAAATAAGATGTTCTTGGAAGAGCGATAATCATGAGGAAAGGTATAGATATAGGAAAGGCCATGGAATAAGGCATCAGGTACAGTAAATCTAGAGCAGATTACCAAGGTGACTAATGTAAAATCAAGTCATGTTGAATGTCAGACTGAAGCTTTTGCATATCATTTTATGGGAAGTGTTGAGGAAATTTTGGGCATTAGTTCTTTTTGTTTTGTTTGGAGATGGGGTAGTCCAACCTTACAGGAGTGAATGGTCACTTGCATAGGATAGTTAACCCAAGCTGAGGTGATGAAGCATTCTCTAGCCTGGCCATAAAGCATATTACTTGACATTGATTTATGGGGAATAGTAAATCAGGGGGAAGAGCCAATGCCAGTTGTCTAGGAAGCAGAAAATATGAGTCTACCTAAAGATTTAACAGAAATGGAAAATGAAAGATCTGTTCTGGAGATAGGATAAAGTTAGAGCCTTGGGTCTTGGCAAATGATTATACAGAAGGGACAGGGAAAACACATGCATTTATAAGCACTCTAACAAAACACTAAAAAGAAAACACATGTGTGAAGCTCTCTCTATTCTTAGAATTGCTCCTAAAATTAGGATTTATTACAATGAAATACATGGAAGTAATGGAGTTGGAATCTAATAGGACTCCAGGAATTGTTATAATGCCAAACTTCATAAAGACAGGATAATTCATGATCCAAGGCTGTGCTGGAGGCCAGGAGTTTGTTGATACTTAATTTAGGACTCTGCATTATCATCACACAGGCACTTTGATACTACATGTCTTAGTTTAGCTTTTTTTTCAGTTCCCACTACAAAATAATGATTCTCTCTCCGAATCTACATTTTGAATTCTAAAGGAATGAAATATAATGGGTCTATTTTGTACTCCTTCATGCGTACTGTCACTTCTGTCTCACAGGCCACCAACCAGTGAGAACTGTCAGAATCATTTTTGACGAGGAATTGTAAAGTCTCAAAAACTAATGATTTAAACAAAGCAAAAGTTTATTTCCTTCATGTTAAAGAAGTTTGGTGGTAAAACCTCCTGGAAGATGTGTCAAGGAAGCAGTATCCTTCTTAATGTGGCTTCTATAACTGGGATAACTTCAAAGCTGTGATGCTTTGGCCATTATGTTTACGTTCTATGCATCACGAGGAAGAAGGAAAGGGGAAGCTTCATAACTAGAAGGAATTTCGTGCATCTCTTGTTCATTCATCTAAGAAGGGAGAAAGATAATTGATATTGGGAGGCAAATAGTAGTCTCTGACTTAGTTTCATAATAGATTGGCTGATGGGTTAAATGCCCACCACTGGTTCAAGCTGTTGTAGTTGAGTCAAACCAGAGTAAAACCAGCTACAGACCTGCCTATGCTGCTCTCTCACTAAGGGACTTTCAGGTTCCCTTAGACAAAGACCGTGAGCAAAGAAAACCCCAGCATTATGATTGGCCTGCCCAGGACAAGGAAGTCAGGTAAGGAGCAGGTCTGGGGTATAGCAAGCTTACAGGGTACAACAGGGAAATTGATGAGATCAATTTTGTCCTCATTAAGTTTTTACTGATGGCGGGGCACAACTGTCCATTACTCTGTTTCTGCAGGCCAAATAAAATTATTGCAAACTAAACTGTAATAACTATTATAACAGTAACTTGGAGTCTTTGCAATCATAGTCTAGTACACAAAGGGGACAGATGGCCTCTTATAATATGTGTAGCCACAGAATTGCTTTCCCTTTCATTCTAGCCATGGGCTTTTCCTGCACTTTCACCTCTGAAATCACATTTAAGAAGAACTCTACATTTACTTGCAAATGGTAAATGGTATTTTGTATGAAGGTTTCAGTCTTATTACTTCCCAATGCACACTTCTGCTTCACAAATAATATGACAGGGGTCAGGACCATGGCTCATTTGTGCCCTCAAATGAGCTAAAACGGACAGTGAGTTTCCTGAGTCCAGAGGCAATTTCTTTTATTTTTTCCTTAGCAAGGGCTCTTGTCAGAGAGGCCAAATAGTCAAGACAGCCTGAAGTGAGGAGGTACCTGCCCCTCCCACATTAAAATTTGGAAAAATTATCCCCAACCAGTGAGTCACATAGGAGGCTGCACCCAGAAACACACAGAAGCCATTGGAAGAAACTTCAAGATATCTTGGAAGATTTACCTTTGAGGATTTTTGTTTAGAGCCTATCTTTTAGGCTCCAAATTTTAAACTATTTTTATGTTTTACACACATACTTGCACACACATACCACATACACACACACATCCTTATCCTAATTGTGAGTTAATCCAAATACCACCCTACCTCTTATGTTCAAAGCTCGACTTCCCCATCTTGTTGAATTTGACCTGGTGCCACATTTATTTCTTCTTGGTATTGTCATGTCTCTCACTGTAATCTTAGTATAACTTATTTTGCTCCTAGTCACTCTGTAGCAAGCATTTTTGACTATACATTGGAAATAGTGTCTAGTACAAGTTCACTTTTTGTTATGGTGGATATTGTTTTTAGTTTTTTACATTTTTATTTGTGTTTATTTTTTAGACTCTTCATCCTCTTAGCTTTTGTTTATGCACAGAGAAAATAAGTTTGGGTTCATCCAACCATGTTGTAATTCAGATTTGTTCCATATGATGTTCTGTGACTAGGAACTGCTGGGTCAGGTAGACAGATGAGTGTGTTACTATTTGCAACTATGTCGAATAGTTCTTATAGTGTATCTATTTACTGTGTTTTGCGGTGAAGATTTTATTACATTTAAAATAAAGAATCACCTGAAAGGTGGTATAAATTTTCAAAAGCACTTATGGAAAAAATGCTGTAGAGTGAGGAAAGTCTGTAGTTTGTGTGGCTACTCTTAATATAGCCCCATGAGCTGAAGAAGCAGTGGTCCCTGCCCCAACTGTCTCTCCCTCACCTCTCCCACACTTCCCAACAACAATAATAAATAGCGCATAAGCTTTTATCTTAGACTCCATTTCCTGGAAACTTGGACAATTATCTCCCTAGGGCAACATGAGTAAAGAAAAAGACATAACTTAAAAGGTGTCCTCTAACCTTTCCCTTATCTGAGGTACCTGGCCATCTTCCACTTACCATTCATAAAAACTCAACTGTCCTCTTTGTCTCCAGAGACTTATTAGATTCATCAACTGTTTCCTTCTCTGTTGTGTGGCATGAGAATTGAATTTAAGGGAAAGATGCAGCTGCCAATGCTAATTTAGCCAGAAATAGAAGCCCCTAGTTAAATATTATCTCTATTTCATTTTTAACCTTCCTTAAAGTTACCTCCTTTATTCCACCTGCTAAGAGCCAAATGGATCTGACCTGGCCTGAATTGTCATTCGTTCTCAGTTAGCCATGACTAACAACAACAACAAAAACATGTCTTCTCTGTGTTTTAAAACTCTGAACAACCAGTATGAAGACTCATTGCAATCAACTATGAAGGAAAGGATTTAAAGATAGAGAAGCCCATCAACCCTTCTCAAGCCATAGGCAGACTTAGGAAGGATGTGTAGAGACATGAAAGAAAAAAGTGAAATGTATTCATTCAACAATTTTTTGAAAGTGCATCCTATTTGCCAGGCTTTTGAGCATCTGTAATTCAATAGATGCATAACATCAGTACTACATGTGTATAAGAGTAGTGATGGCTACAAAAGCTCTGGACTAGCAATAAAAAGGCACTGCTTTTAAGTTAAATTCTGCCATTGACCTTGAACAAATCAACTGTCGACTCAGGGACCCACTTGTCTCATCCATAAAATAAGATGTTGAGCTGGATAAAACCCGAGTCTTCTCATCTAAAATACAGTGATACTAGTTCCTTTGTGTGACATTTTATTATTCATTTGCAAAATGAGAAGAGTTGCAAGGGTGGCTTACTTCAGTGATGGTAAAAAATATGTTTTTCATATATATTGAGTGCTATATAAATGCAAAGCAGTTGTGGGCGGGTTTAGATATGTTTAATGCTTTGCTGTTAGCTTTCATAAAACCACTACAACATTTGAGCATCTGTTATATTTCTTGCTGTATATTTATATACTAGGAAAAAATAAAAAAGAACCTGGTTAATAAACATATACTTCCTAGAACTGGTCCAGAGCATTTGTTCGTTTTTCCTGGAAAAAAAAGATTGAAAAATGGAAGTTAAAGCCTACTGCTAAGTTTTTGTTTGGTTTTGCTTTTTTTTTTTTTTTTTTTTTTTTTTTTTGCGGTACGCTAGCCTCTCTCTGTTGTGGCCTCTCCCATTGCAGCGCACAGGCTCTGGACGCACAGGCTCCGGACGCGCAGGCTCAGTGGCCATGGCTCACGGGCCTAGCCGCTCCACGGCATGTGGGATCTTCCCAGACCAGGGCACAAACTCGTGTCCCCTGCACCGGCAGGCAGACTCTCAACCACTGCGCCACCAGGGAAGGCCCCTGCTTTTGGTTTTTTTTTAATTCATTTCTTATATTTTTTCTCTTCCTTTTCTTGCTGGGTTACTGAAGTCTTGTGGTGAAATAAGACATCCTTTTCACTTTGTTACAAGTGACTTTTTTTACTGTCCAGTGGCTGACTTTATCTTTTGCCCCTGAAAAATTTGCATCTTTCTCCCTTTACGCCTATACTCTTGGTGTCAATTGATTAGTGCTATTGGAGGTTCTGAGCTGACTTTGCGGGGAATAATGATATGGGCTGAAAATTCATTGAACATTGAATTGCAACTATTGAAAGTTCTGTTGAAGTGTTTTTAGGTCTTGTGCTAAGAACATCTGTTTTTTGCTGCAGCCTCTACCACTAGATTCTCATGTGCTTAGACAGTTTTTTAACACTTCTGAGTCTCAAATATCTTACTAAAAAAATTAAAATCCTAACTTTTTTGTTTTTTGGGGTGTTAGGAAAAAGTAGTAAGTACTTAACAGATCACTTCGTATGTTGTAGATGATCAGTAGGTATAAAGTTGCTCCCCATCCCTCAGCATTCTCAATCTCCTTGCCATGTTTTTCACTTTTTATTATTATCACCTGTGAAGCAGAAAGCTAAGTATATATCAAACACATATTTATTGACTTGCGTATTGTCTGTTTCTTCCACTAAGTTTCCAGGAACATGGATATGTCTTGTTCATTGATATAGTTCCAGCCTCTCTGACAGTGTATAGAACAAAGTAGATTTTAAATGTTCATTTGTTAAATAAAAGGTGATCTATATTTGTATTGTGGTTATGGTTATTATCAAGATTACCATAAAAAGTATTAAAAGTTAGAATCTATGCTGACTTACATGTAAAACAAAAATTAATGAGGAACAAAAAGGTACTGTCAGCTCTTGTGTTCTCAGTGTTTCATACTAACTGGCATTATTTTAAGCCAGTTTCAGAGTTGCTATGTGGAGAAGAATCAAACTAAATGAAAAGGGGGAGGCAATATTTTCTAGCTTTCCACTGTTTTTTTCTATAACCCTACGGTTATATAAAAGTATTCAATTACTGAATTTTAGAGCTGGCAGGGACCATGAAATCCTCAAGCCATTATCGTTTTCATCAGTACTCTTAACCATTCACATATTGATTGAGCACTTATGTCTAGTGGAAAAAAGGTAGTCAGAGAAAGCCTGTCTCTTTCTCTTTGTCCTTTTAAGGTTTGCACTATAAAAGACACGGATAAGGTTTGCACTGTTATCACACACACATGCATTTATTGTGTGTCTACAAGTCTGTTTGGAGCCAGACATCTTGCTATATGTTTGAGACAAAGAGATAAAATAAACTGTCCCTTTATACAAAAGTTTATTGTCTGGAGAAGGGGTCAAACACATAAACCAAAAATCATTACATAGTCTAATATAAGCAATAACAAATAAATAATAATAGGGAGGCAGGAGAACAAGGTGTGGTGACTAGCAACAGCATAGTGGATTGTGTAATACATGAGCATAATCTTGAAATGCATGTAAGATTTAATTAGATACACAAAGGGGAAAGGGTGATCAGTCAGAAAAACCTCAATGGTAAATAAAGATAGAAAGGTGAGACTTGGCATGTGTTTGGTGATCCACAAGGGGTTCTATAAGCATAAGAGGTAGGGAATTCTGATAAGTCATAGGTCATAAGGCTGGAGAAGTAGGCAGGGTTAACTAGCTGAATCATCTAGCGTGTCAGGCAAAGTTCCTGCTTTATATTATATTTCAGGCTCTGAAGCCAGGTAGCACGGTAATGTGATAAAGCAATATGGAGGATGGAATGGAGAAAATGGAAGTATGTTACTGACCTAGACTTCTAAAAGAAAAAGCAGGTGATTCAAAAACTAAAACCACAGACAAAGTAACATTTGGAATTAAGTATACAAATGTTAAAGACTGTATCTTGGAAGTAGAATATGAAACGTGGTGGGTGATAGGATACATTGCCAAGATCCACCTTCCAGAATGAAGGTGTCATATCCCAGCTGCTAGCTGACATATCTCAGTTGTCAGCTTCTTTGGGGATTGCCTTTAGGGTTGAAGTGAGTTTCGTTGCCCATTGAGCTTGTTACCATAGGTCTACATCCACAGACTGAATGAATTTGGAGTATAAAAGTCGAACCCTCTTAACCCAATACTGAAAAAGCTCTGAAAAGCTTTGAAGGGTCACACCAGCTTCAGAACTCCCCATAGGGAGTTTGAGATTGACATGTACACACTGCTGTATTTAAAATTCATAACCAACAAGGACCTACTACAGTAGGGAACTACACAGGGAACTCTGCTCAATGTTATGTGGCAGCCTGGATGGGAGGGGAGTTTGGGGGAGAATGGATACTTGCATATGTATTGCTGAGTCCCTTTGCTGTGTGCCTGAAACTGTCACAACATTGTTAATCGGCTATACTCCAACGTAAAACAAAAAGTTAAAAAAAAAAAAAAAAAGAACTCGTAAGGTCCCAGTGAACCACATCAAGCTCCAATTCTCCCTCTGCTGAACATGGCTTACTCCCCTTCCTTTAACAAATGTAACATTTCCTTTAATCAGTCTCTTGCACAGTGACTTTTGCAGTTCTCTGCAATCTGGCTTTTGTTTTATTCTTAAGTCACATAGCTCATTATTCTCCATTATCTTTTCTGATTCTCTCCGATTTAGCCAAGCTGAACTTACTTGATTTCTTCAACAAAACATGCTCTCTCTTACTTCTGCTGCATGTGGATGTCCTTCTTCCTGGAACAAGCCCCACTTCCATCTCCATCCAGCCACAGTTTCCAGATAAACTTGTTATTGCCTATGTGATGTCTGTCTTTTCTGAGAGATTTTAAGTTCCATGGTCTCTCTACTGTCTCACCTCCTCTGTCTCTTTTTTCCCCCCCTCCTTTCTTACTCCTGTTTCCCAAAATTAGTGCAGCACCTGGTATATAACTTTTACTTTTTTAGTTAATAAATACTTGTGGAATAAGTTATGTCTTCCTAGAGAGGGATTTACATTATTTTTTATAAATGTATTGAAATATATTTTAATTCCAAGGAACTAATAAAAAACATAAAAATAGAGATGGTATTTAGTGAGCAGAATTGACCTCTTAACATTCATCTACAGTAAATGTTACAAAGAAGCATCAACTGCTTGAACTAATTTTCAGATATTGAGATCTAAACTATACTGACAACTGAAGCAATTTGTATATATTAGGAAAACACAAATACTCTTGTGAATAGTACAAGTACTATACATTTAAACTGTCTTCACAGAACTCCTATCATCCTAAACCATCTGTATACCATAGAAGATACTTTGCTTCTCCTTCTACAAATTCATTATTTCAACAAATTTTCATTGAGCAACAAATATTGCCATACCAGATATTATTCTAGATAGTGGAGATAAAATCCTGATCAAAAAAAGCAATGATCCTGCTATTACAAAGTTAATATATTAATTTAGGGATATAATCAAGAAACTCAAAACCTAAAACATAGTAGCTGAGATGTGGATAAATAATGGCAGAAAATAGATCAGAGTAAATGTATCAGACAAGACCTAGTCAAGTGAAACAAATGACATCCTTTATGTAAAAAAGGAAATAATATAAAGAATAACTAGATAAATATTCTTAATTACTGAAAGAGATAAAAGAAGATTCTAAAGTGTAGCAAGAGTTGCTATAAAAAGCACCTGCTACCACTGGGGCTGAGGAAAAATTGAAACTTTGAGGAAGCACCCCACAAGACTGATATTAAGACCACTAAAGAGGTGGTCTACCTGCTGCTCAAATACATTTCCTACTGCCACAGTAAAGAGGAAACTTTCTGAGGTCATCCAGGAACGGGAAGAAGAGCCCACCACCACGGGAAATGCTAAAAAGTCTATTCTGAAATTGTCACTGTAGAAAAAAACAGAAACATGAAGAAAGAAACAGTAGTCCTTTCTTCCTCTATTCTTGCCTTCTATTCCAGGGCCTCCTATTGTCAGAACTTGACAGAGAGCCAGCTGGCAAAAGAAAAATGTAGTTTTTAGCAACCAACTTCTGTAGCAAAAAAGTAGGTCATAAAAGGATGGGTGTGGGGTTAAGAGGCAATAAATTAATAAGTAGCATGACTCTCTGTTAATGTGGGATTTCAGCAAAGGTCTGCATGAAGTAAGGAATCCAGCTATAGGTTTCACTGGAGAAAAAAGATTGCAGGCAGAGGAAAGAACAATTTCAAAGAACCAGAAGTTAGATCACATTTGATAGGTTTGATGAAGAGCAAGGAAGTCAGCATTGCTGGAAGGGACACAGATGAGTTCATAAAGACAGCAAGGGAACAGATCGTGGACAGGACAGACTCTTGGCTTTGAGTGAGGTGAGAATTGAGCACCAGAGGGTTCTGATCAGCAGAATGATGTAATCTTAATTTATTTTAAAAGGATCACTTTAGCTTCTGTGTCGAGAAATGATTATGGGTGGTTATGAAGAGAACTAGAAAATAAAATAACCAAGTGTGAGAAATGAAGATGGCTTGGTTTGAAGTGGTAATTGTGGAGGTCATAAGAAGCTGTTGAATAGAGGATGGAAGGAAAAGTTGGCAGAGTACAATGATGAATATGTAGGGGAATTATGTGAGAGGAAGAGAGAAATAAAGAATGATGACAACATTTTTTTCTTGACCTGCTGAAGGGATGCCATAGAACTGTGACGAGGAAGCCAGTAAGAGTTCCAGTTTTGGAGTATAGAAACATCAGGAGTTCAGTTTTAGATATTTTAGTTGCGTTATGCCTGTTGGACATCCAAATGGGATGTCAAATAGGCTCTAGGATATATTGTGTGCAGAAGAGTGGTCCAACCTAGAATCTATTTAAAGTCCTTGGCTTATGGACTTAGAGACATTATGTAATCTATGACATTAATATCGCCTAGGGATCAAGTGTAAATTTACAAAAGGAAAGTTTGGAGAGTAAGCTCAGGGACATGATAATATTTACAGGTTGGGTATATGAGGAGAAATCAACAAAGAATTTGAGACAGGTTGGTCAATGAGGTCAGATGAGAACCAAAGAAACACTGGTATTACAGAAACCATGTAAAAAGTTATTAAGGAAAAATGGTCATTTTGGTCAAACATGGCAGATAGGGAAGTAAGAGAAGGATTAAAAATTGACCATTGTATCCTTTTGCTATGCACATTATTATTTTCTTTAACTATAATTTGTGCTTTCCCTATATCCAAGTTAACAACAAGTTAGATGCAATCTTTTCCTTGCAAATGATCACAAAGTCAAATTTTAAATGGCTGCATGATTACTCAGCTAAAGACTGCATTTTCCAACTTCTCTTGCTTTGTGACTATGTACAGCCCATGGGATTTAATGTAAGTGATGTGTTTCTATTTCAAGGTCAGGTTCTTAGAGATTCTTTTCTTCATCTTTCCTGCTGTTTTGGAAGTCATAATTACTGGAGCAACCTTGAAATCCATGTGTTGAGAATAGATGCCCACCAGCCCTGAATTATTCACTCTGTAAATTGTGAGAGAAAAATAAAACGTTATTATATTAATGCACTGTATTTGGTGGTCATTTTATTATGGTAGCTTAGCATGTATCTCATGTAAGTAGCAATCTTTGAGTTTCAGAAGTTTAAATCCTAGAGAATAATGAATCATTATTCAAGTGACTGCTAAAGAAAGGTCAGAAATAGAGAGTTTATTGAAAACCGTCACCAAGGATCTAAAATGAGATCAGGGTCTATCCTAACACCCCAGCCCTCATACCCCAATGAAAACCCCATGAATTATTTTAAATATTCCCATCATCAGAGGCATCTAATGGATGTCTATATAATGTGGTCTGATGTTCTCTCTTATACTAAGGAGAACTGAACTAATTTAGTGTCTTTATACTTTGCTCTTAGAAGAAATGTTTATAAATAAACTCCTACTGTTTTCTTAATTTCTTTCCTTTTGTTAGTGTATTCCAGTGTTAATATCATTTTGATATATGTGACTGAGTGATTTAAGATAAATTAGGGTAATACTAAGGCTTAAGATAATGGCTCCCTGGTATTGCTTTTTCTAGAAACAAAACTTAATTTGCTGAAGGAGTTAGGGAATAGTTCCCATTTACTTATGGCATCATCACAATTTCTAAGACAATTTCCTGTGTGGAATTTAGGTATTTCCTTTGAAAGAGATAGCTAGCATATATCAGAAAGAGTCCTGATGTTGCCTAGAATGAGAAGATCTAGTTTTGTGAGAAACTAAGTGGTATTTTTAAGTTACCTTCAGGCAGAAATCCCCATAAACACATGAAGGCCTTAAATACAGGTCCAGATGTCAGGAAAAATGATAGCTCCAGGTGACAGGACCGTCTCTGTTCTAAGCCTTGACCCTGTTCCAACCACCTGATTGCATTATTTGGGTTCAAATTATGGGTCCCTCTTTTCACTATAACTTTCAGAACTCACTTAGGCAGGCTCTTTCTGAGAGAAGCCAATACTGGGTTTCACAATACTGTATTGTGACACTGTTGCAATATTATTCACACCTCATGTCTCTTGAAAATATTGCACTATTTATCCCAAGGTGCTCCTTGACCTTTGTTAAATTTGAGATCCCATTAGACTACATATAACAAGCTAACAAGCTTATATGTGAGATACTGTTTTAATTACTTTACTCATTTAATCCTCACAACTCTATAAATTATGTACTATTATTATTCCCATGTTACTTACAAAATAAATAAGGCAAGAGAAGAGGGTGAGTAATTTACTCAAGGTTACACAGCTAATATCTTTTAGGGCTAGGGTTTCATAATTGGCATCAGATTCCGGGATTTTAACTCCAACTTTATACTTATATTTAAACTGTAAGATAGTCTACAAACTCTATTATCATTACAATTTGTCTTTAAGTACTTGTAGCTTATATAGGGACTTAGTCAAGATTGCCCTTGAAACTTCTAGAAAAGTTCAGGAATTGTGTTCCCTGACTATGAAGAAAGGTCTGGGGGATTAACACAACACCTTGATTTTATTTGTCATCAACATGTGTTTTGGCTGAGAAGCCACTTTATGGTATTTTTCCCCAACTTCGTAACAGGAGGTTGTATATTTTCTTCATGTGGCATCTTTCATCTAAGAATCTCAAAGGGCTCAACAAATGCTATCTCATTAACCATCTCATCATCTCTTTATCGTACAATCTGTCCCTGAAATTGAAATTGAAACTCAGATGTATTACTTGACTTATCCAAGGTCACAGACCCAACCCATCATAAACAACAAAGAAAAAAT
Organism: Pseudorca crassidens; assembly: GCF_039906515.1. Taxonomy (NCBI): domain Eukaryota; kingdom Metazoa; phylum Chordata; class Mammalia; order Artiodactyla; family Delphinidae; genus Pseudorca; species Pseudorca crassidens. Next base: position 32,959,977 of record NC_090304.1, on the reverse strand, counting down.
GTGTAGGTTAATTTATATTCAGTGCCTTTTGCTGCATAATCATCCAAGGCCTTTCCTCAATTATAGTCTTGAAGCAGAGTTGCACCCTTATTTGATACATCCTAAGATAAAAAGTTAGATCTTATGTTGGCATCTCTCTCTTTGGTACAGTAATAATAGGGAAAATGTTTTATGTTTGTGTGATAGCTGGTAACAATTTGGTCACTTTTATTGCATCATTTGATATTCCAGATATCCTAGGAGGTAGATAGGGTAAGTGTAATGATCCTCACCTTTCAAGTGAAAGCATTGAGACTTAGAATAATGATTACAAGTTTTATTGAGTTTTTACTATATGCAGAATGTTTTATAAGTTGTATCTCTTTTAAGTCTAAAAAAAAATCAGGTGAAGAAACTAGAAACTGTGACTCAAGTAAGTTAAATAATTTGCTGTGATTGTAACAGGCTGCATTTCCCAATACTGTTTATTTAACCCCCATGCTGCAGGACATGAGGTCCCAGGTAGTCATCAGTAGAGTTAACTTTAGGGGTAAATATCATCACTGCATCACACATACACCCTTCCCTATCATCATCATTATCAGTGTCTTAGATTTGGTTCCCTGGAAACAGACTGAGACAAACTGTTGCGTGCAGGTCTACTGGAAAGCACTCTCAGGAGATTTACCTGAAAGGAAGTGAAGAAAGCAGATTGGACAAGTGAAGAAGGTGGCCTGAAATACCACTAAAGCTTCAGTGGATACTTTGAGGAGCTTTGTTGTTGAGAGATGGCCCTTCAGAATTTTCCCACGTTGAGCAAGGAAGTTGAGCCTTGATATCCAGACATGAACCTGTAATTGGCCAAAAGCAGCTCATGGAATAAGAAAACTTTGGACAAGGCAGTTTTTGGTGGTAGAGAGCAGTTTCCTCTGAAAGGAACTGTTGTGAGCCATTATAACAGACATTTCCAGCTGAGAGATTGGATATGTGGGCCTTAAAGAAGGGTTCTGAGCAAAGCTCCACAGTGTTCATTGCAATCAGTAATATTCATTAGGCATGTACCTATGTCAGGTACTGTACTAAGATCTTAAATGCATGATCTCATCCAATCTTTACAACTTTAAGAGGTGATTGGTATTATTGATCTCATTTTACAGTTGATGAAGTTAAAAATATTTGCCCAAGACTATACAAGTGTCACTTTTTGCACTTAGCCACCATTGTTTACTGCTTACCTATGTTCAAATTCCTATTTCCAAGTTTTACAAGTGTCTTAATTTCTTGGAAATTTCACTGATATAGCGGCAATTCAAAGTTGATTTGAGGGCAGGTTAAATGAAATTAAGTGAGACAACAAATATAGGGAATGTTACATACTGTCTGGCACATAGAATGTATTCAACAAATGGTAGTTCATTTATGTATTCATCTGTCTCAGAGAGATTGGTTTTAATTATGCCTACTTAGGACACAGCACTTCCCCTCTGAGCTATATAATATGAAGATCTCCAAATCAACTTAGATAAAAGCAATTATACTCTAACAAATAAATGACTTAATCTGTATTTCTTGTTGCCTGAAGCGACCAGATCACCTTTCACACCTGAGATATAATTCAGGAAGAGGATCTAAGAGCAGAAAGTCATCTCTCCACCACAACCCTCTCCATGCAGTACAACACTGAAATTATTGCAGCCTGTCTGTGCAGTGAACCTTAACTTGATTCTTTAGGCGCTCTCTGTTGTGCACCAAGAGCTTTCATTGTCACCTTGAGAAAAGAAATTCCTATGTCATGATTAGAAGAATCTGAAATCCATAGCTGAAAGAAATATAGAATTTCCTAAATAGAAATAGAAGGTGAGGAGAGACCTCTAGACTAATTAGGCAACTTTGTTTCTAAGTTTTTATATGGTACTCAGTACACATTAAAATCAGGAAAGGAAGAAAACTAACAAGAAGGTTTTAAGTTCCATCTCTGATATTAGATGCCACATTCTTCATATTCCTTAACAAAATGCCTAACACATCTGGTACTTAACTAAAAATAATTATAGAGCAATAGTGGTAATTAGGACAGTAAACTGATATTCTTTTTTTCTATATCAAAATCCCAGATACCTTATCAGCATCCAGTGTGACCTTAGATGTCACTTACTTCTTTGTGTTTCATTTTTCTATTTACTATAATAGTCCTACTTGTTTTTATTTCCTACATACTTTGAGAGTTTCAGAGTATTGTAAAGGCCAAGTTTTATTATCCAATTACATTTTTATGCCATCACAACCAAAAATTTGTGCAGTTTCTTTCAAACAGGTACATTTTCTATTTGAATCTGATTGATTTTGCAGTGAATGGCTGAGGTCTCAGCATAAATCCATGTAGTTGTTTAGTGGACAGCTGGATTTCCATAGACATCATGAAAATGCAGACTTAAGTATTATGTGGGCTTTACAGTTACTTTCACATTCAGATGCTGAAGTGCTAAAATATATTGAAGGAAATGTACCTGAGATAATTCCAGTGAAGCATTGTGTGAAAATAATAGAAATCTCAATATTTCTAGCTAGAAAACAGAAAGGAAACACAACTGGAAGTTTAGGGGAACAGTACTGGAAATAAATCTGGAGAGCAGTTTAAAGTGAATGTAATGAATATCTGCCATAAAAAAAGTTGTCATAGCCAGCTACTAACAGAGTAGGGAAAACAGAAGGCGATTTGCAGTAGATATCCCTTTTGAATATCATAGAAGCCACAAAACTCAAGTAAAATGGAAGTTCAAAAGTGGTCTGGAAAGGCATAACAGGCTGATGTGATGTTTGAGGCAAACTGATGTGTTACGGATTTTTATACATGGTGGCTTTGTACGCACAATAGCCCATCCTAAGCTAATATTGTGACCAGAGTGTAGAATATGCTGATTAGGTATAGCTGGAGGTGAACATCTACTTCTGAAACCAAGACATGGTGTCAGCCCCATTCAAATCACAACTGAGAGAAGACAGAGGTGTTTTGCCAAAGGAAAATTAATATTTACTTATAAAGCACGATAAAGGGCAGCAGAGCAAGGAGGAAAACCAGCAAATATCCACTAAGACTGAACATGATCCCAATTATTTATATGTATGTGTATAGAAATAATTATGTATGTGTATAGAAATAATTATGTATGTGTATAAAAATAATTATGTATGTGTATAGAAAATATACAGTATATATGTATGTATACCATATATATTATGTGTATAATATAAGTATCATATACAATTTTACTTATTTCCTACTCAGAGAAAGTAGTGAAGCAACAAATACTTGATGGTCATAATCTATACAACTTCAGGTCACCTTCAGTTGTGTTTTTTTGTTTTTTTTTTTTTTTTTTTGAGTTTGTTGGGTTAATCTATTTACGATTTCTGGTTCTCTTTCTTTCTTTTTTTTAACATCTTTATTGGAGTATAATTGCTTTACAATGGTGTGTTAGTTTCTGCTTTATAACAAAGTGAATCAGTTATACATATACATATGTTCCCATATCTCTTCCCTCTTGCGTCTCCCTTCCTCCCAACCTCCCTATCCCACCCCTCTAGGTGGTCACAAAGCACCAAGCTGATCTCCCTGTGTCATGCGGCTGCTTCCCACTAGCTATCTATTTTACATTTGGTAGTGTATAAAAGTCCATGCAACTGTCTCACTTTGTCACAGCTTACCCTTCCCCCTCCCAATGTCGTCAAGTCCATTCTCTATGTCTGCATCTTTATTCCTCTCCTGCCCCTAGGTTCTTCAGAACCATTTCTTTTTTTTACATTCCATATATATGTGTTAGCATATGGTATTTGTTTTTCTCTTTCTGACTTACTTCACTCTGTATGACAGACTCTGGATCCATCCACCTCACTAAAAATAACTCAATTTCGTTTCTTTTTATGGCTGAGTAATATTCCATTGTATATATGTGCCACATCATCTTTATCCATTCTTCCGGTGATGGACACTTAGGTTGCTTCCATGTCCTGGCTATTGTAAATAGAGCTACAATGAATATTTTGGTACATGACTCTTTTTGAATTATGGTTTTCTCAGGGTATATGCCCAGTAGTGGGATTGCTGGGTCATATGGTAGTTCTATTTGTAGTTTTTTAAGGAAACTCCATACTGTTCTCCATAGTGGCTGTATCAATTTACATTCCCACCAGCAGAGCAAGAGTGTTCCCTTTTCTCCACACCCTCTCCAGCATTTATTGTTTGTAGATTTTTTGATGATGACCACTCTGACTGGTGTGAGATGATATCTCATTGTAGTTTTGATTTGCATTTCTCTAATGGTTAAGGATGTTGAGCATTCTTTCATGTGTTTGTTGGAAATCTGTATATCTTCCTTGGAGAAATGTCTATTTACGTCTTCTGCCCATTTTTGGATTGGGTTGTTTGTTTTTTTGTTATTGAGCTGCATGAGCTGCTTATAAATTTTGGAGATTAATCCTTTGTCAGTTGCTTAATTTGCAAATATCTTCTCCCATTCTGAGGGTTGTCTTTTTGTCTTGTTTATTGTTTCCTTTGCTGTGCAAAAGCTTTTAAGTTTTATTAGGTCCCGTTTCTTTATTTTTGTTTTTATTTCCATTTCTCTAGGAGGTGGGTCAAAAAGGATCTTGCTGTGATTTACGTCATAGAGTGTTCTGCCTATGTTTTCCTCTAAGAGTTTGATAGTTTCTGGACTTACATTTAGATCTTTAATCCATTTTGAGCTTATTTTTGTGTATGGTGCTAGGGAGTGTTCTAATCTCATACTTTTACATGTACCTGTCCAGTTTACCCAGCACCACTTATTGAAGAGGCTGTCTTTTCTCCACTGTATATTCTTTCCTCCTTTATCAAAGATAAGGTGACCATATGGGCGTAAGTTTATCTCTGGGCTTTCTATCCTGTTCCACGGATCTATATTTCTGTTTTTGTGCCAGTACCATACTGTCTTGATTACTGTAGCTTTGTAGTATAGTCTGAAGTCAGGGAGCCTGATTCCTCCAGCTCCATTTTTCGTTCTCAAGGTTGCTTTGGCTATTCGGGGTCTTTTGTGTTTCCATACAAATTGTGAAATTTTTTGTTCTAGTTCTGTGAAAAATGCCAGTGGTAGTTTGATAGGGATTGCATTGAACCTGTAGATTGCTTTGGGTAGCAGAGTCATTTTCACAATGTTGATTCTTCCAATCCAAGAACATGGTATATCTCTCCATCTATTTGTATCATCTTTAATTTCTTTCATCAGTGTCTTATAATTTTCTGCATACAGGTCTTTTGTCTCCTTGGGTAGGTTTATTCCTAGATATTTTATTCTTTTTGTTGCAGTGGTTAATGGGAATGTTTTCTTAATTTCATTTTCAGATTTTTTATCATTAGTGTATAGGAATGCCAGAGATTTCTGTGCATTAATTTTGTATCCTGCTACTTTACCAAATTCATTGACTAGCTCTAGTAGTTTTCTGGTACCATCTTTAGGATTCTCTATGTATAGTATCATGTCATCTGCAAACAGTGACAGCATTACTTCTTCTTTTCTGAATTGGATTCCTTTTATTTATTTTTCTTCTCTGATTGCTGTGGCTAAAATTTCCAAAACTATGTTGAATAATAGTGGTGAGAGTGGGCAACCTTCTCTTGTTCCTGATCTTAGTGGAAATGGTTTCAGTTTTTCACCATTGAGGATGATGTTGGCTGTGGGTTTGTCATATATGGCCTTTATTATGTTGAGGAAAGTTCCCTCTATGCCTACTTTCTGCAGGGTTTTTGTCATAAATGGGTGGTAAATTTTGTCGAAAGCTTTCTCTGCATCTATTGAGATGATCATATGGTTTTTCTCCTTCAATTTGTTAATATGGTGTATCACGTTGATTGATTTGCGTCTATTGAAGAATCCTTGCATTCCTGGAATAAACCCCACTTGATCATGGTGTATGATCCTTTTAATGTGCTGTTGGATTCTGTTTGCTATTATTTTGTTGAGGATTTTTGCATCTATGTTCACCAGTGATATTGGCCTATAGTTTTCTTTTTTTGTGACATCTTTGTCTGGTTTTGGTATCAGGGTGATGGTGGCCTCGTAGAATGAGATTGGGAGTGTTCCTTCCTCTGCTATATTTTGGAAGAATTTGAGAAGGATAGGTGTTAGCTCTTCTCTAAATGTTTGATAGAATTCGCCTGTGAAGCCATCTGGTCCTGGGCTTTTGTTTGTTGGAAGATTTTTAATCACAGTCTCAATTGCAGTGCTTGTGATTGGTCTCTTCATATTTTCTATTTCTTCCTGGTTCAGTCTTGGCAGGTTGTGCATTTCTAAGAATTTGTCCATTTCTTCCAGGTTGTCCATTTTATTGGCATACAGTTGCTTTTAGTAATCTCTCATGATCTTTTGTATTTCTGCAGTGTCAGTTGTTACCTCTCCTTTTTCATTTCTAATTCTATTGATTTGAGCCTTCTCCCTTTTTTACTTGATGAGTCTGGCTAATGGGTTATCAATTTTGTTTATCTTCTCAAAGAACCAGCTTTTAGTTTTATTGATCTTTGCTATCGTTTCCTTCATTTCTTTTTCATTTATTTCTGATCTGATCTTTATGATTTCTTTGCTCCTGCTAACTTTGGGGTTTTTTTGTTCTTCTTTCTCTGATAGCTTTAGGTGCAAGGTTAGGTTGTTTATTTGAGGTGTTTCCTGTTTCTTAAGGTAGGATTGTATTGCTATAAACTTCCCTCTTAGAACTGCTTTTGCTGTGTCCCATAGGTTTTGCGTCGTCATGTCTCCATTGTCATTTGTTTCTAGGTATTTTTAAATTTCCTCTTTGATTTCCTCAGTGATCACTTCGTTATTAAGTAGTGTATTGTTTAGCCTCCATGTGTTTGTATTTTTTACAGATCTTTTCCTGTAATTGATATCTAGTCTCATAATGTTGTGGTTGGAAAAGATACTTGATACAATTTCAATTTTCTTAAATTTACCAAGGCTAGATTTGTGACCCAATATATGGTCTATCCTGGAGAATGTTCTGTGAGCACTTGAGAAAAATGTGTATTCTGTTGTTTTTGGATGGAGTGTCCTATAAATATCAATTAAGTCCATCTTGTTTAATGTATCATTTAAAGCTTGTGTCTCCTTATTTACTTTCATTTTGGATGATCTGTCCATGGGTGAAAGTGGGGTGTTAAAGTCTCCTACTATGAATGTGTTACTGTCGATATCCCCTTTTATGGCTGTTAGTATTTGCCTTATGTATTGAGGTGCTTCTATGTTGGGTGCATAAATATTTACAATTGTTATATCTTCTTGGATCGATCCCTTGATCATTATGCTGTGTCCTTCTTTGTCTCTTGTAATAGTCTTTATTTTAAAGTCTATTTTGTCTGATATGAGAATTGCTATTCCAGCTTTCTTTTGATTTCCATTTGCATGAAATATCTTTTTCCATCCCCTCACTTTCAGTCTGCATTTGTCCCTAGGTTTGAAGTGGGTCTCGTGTAGACAGCATATATATGGGTCTTGATTTTGTATCCATTCAGCCAGTCTGTGTCTTTTGTTGGGCGCATTTAATCCATTTACATTTAAGATAGTTATTGATATGTATGTTCCTATTCCCATTTTCTTATTGTTTTGGGTTTGTTATTGTAGGTCTTTTCCTTCTGTTTTGTTTCTTGCCTAGAGAAGTTCCTTTAGTATTTGTTGTAAAGCTGGTTTGGTGGTGCTGAACTCTCAGCTTTTGCTTGTCTGTAAAGGTTTTAATTTCTCCATCAAATCTGAATGAGATCCTTGCTGCGTAGAGTAATCTTGGTTGTAGGTTTTTCTCCTTCATCACTTTACATATGTCCTGCCACTCCCTTCTGGTTTTCAGAGTTTCTGCTGAAAGATCAGCTCTTAACCTTATGGGGATTCCCTTGTGTGCTATTTGTTGTTTTTCCCTTGCTGCTTTCAATATGTTTTCTTTGTATTTAATCTTTGAAAGTTTGATTAATATGTGTCTTGGCGTGTTTCTCCTTGGATTTATCCTGTATGGGACTCTCTGTTCTTCCTGGACTTGATTAACTATTTCCTTTCCCATATTAGGGAAGTTTTCAACTATAATCTCTTCAAATATTTTCTCAGTCCCCTTCTTTTTCTCTTCTTCTGGGACCCCTAGAATTCGAATGTTGATGCGTTTAATATTGTCTCAGACTTCTCTGAGAATGTCCTCAGTTCTTTTCCTTCTTTTTTCTTTATTCTCCTCTGCAGTAGTTATTTCCACTATTTTATCTTGCAGGTCACTTATCCGTTCTTCTGCCTCAGTTATTGATCCCTTCTAGACTATTTTAATTTCATTTATTGTGTTGTTCATTTCCTCTTTAGTTCTTCTAGGTCCTTGTTAAATGTTTCTTGCATTTTCTCTATTCTGTTTCCAAAATTTTGGATCGTCTTTACTCTCATTATTCTGAATACTTTTTCAGGTAGACTGCCTATTTCCTCTTCATTTGTTAGGTCTGTTGGGTTTTTATCTTGTTCCTTCATCTGCTGTGCGTTTTTCTGTCTTCTTATTTTGCTTATCTTACTGTGTTTGGGGTCTCCTTTTTGCAGCCTGCAGGTTCGTAGTTCCCGTTGTTTTCCGTGTCTGTCCCTAGTGGTTATAGTTGGTTCAGTGGGTTGTAAAGGCTTCCTGGTGGAGGGGACTAGTGCGTGTATTCTGGTGGATGAGGCTGGATCTTGTCTTTCTGGTGAGCAGGTCCACATCTGGTGGTGTGTTCTGGGGTGTCTGTGGCCTTATTATGATTTTAGGCAGCCTCTTTGCTAATGGGTAGAGCTGTGTTCCTGTCTTGCTAGTTGTTTGGCATAGGATGTCCAGCACTGTAGCTTGCTGGTCGTTGAGTGAAGCTAGGTGTTGGTATTGAGATGGAGATCTCTGGGAGATATTCCCCGTTTGATATTACGTGGAGCTGGGAGGTCTCTTGTGGACCAGTGTCCTGAAGTTGGCTGTCCCACCTCAGAAGCACAGCACTGACTCTTGGCTGCAGCACCAAGACCCTTTCATCCACACGGGTCAGAATAAAAGGGAGAAAAAGAAGAAAGAAAAGAAAGAAAAGAAAGAGAGAAAGAGAAAGAGAGAAAGAAAAGAAAAGAAGGGCGGGAGGGAGGGAAGGAATGGAGGAAAGGGATAAAATAAAATAAAGTTTTTAAAATAAAAAATAATTATTAAGAAAATAAATTTTAAGTAAAAAAAAAAACAAAAAAAAAACGGACAGACAGAACCCTAGGACAAATGGTGAAAACAAAGCTATACAGACAGAATCTCAACACAGAAGCATACACATACACACTAACTAAAAGAGGAAGAGGGGAAAAAATAATATATCTTACTCTCAAAGTCCACCTCCTCAATTTGGGATGATTCATTGTCTATTCAGGTATTCCACCGATTCAGGGTACATCAAGTTAATTGTGGAGATTTAATCCGCTGCTCCTGAGGCTCCTGGCAGAGATTTCCCTTTCTCTTCTTTGTTCGCATGGCTCCCGGGGTGCAGCTTTGGATTGGGCCCCGCCTTTGCATGTAGGTCACCAGAGGGAGTCTGTTCTTCACTCAGACAGGATGGGGTTAAAGGAGCCGCTGATTCGGGGGCTCTGGCTCACTCAGGCCGGGGGGGAAGGAGGGGCATGGAGTGCGGGGCGAGCCTGCGGTGGCAGAGGCCGGCAGGACGTTGCACCAGCCTGAGGTGTCCATGGGATCTCCCGGGGAAGTTGTCCCTGGATCACGGGACCCTGGCAGTGGCGGGCTGCACAGGCTTCCCGTAAGGAGGGTGTGGATAGTGACCTGTGCTCGCACACAGGCTTCTTGGTGGCAGCAGCTGCAGCCTTAGCGTCTCATGCCTGTCTCTGGAGTCCACGCTGATAGCCGCGGCTCGCGTCTGTCTCTGGAGCTCCTTTAAGCAGTGCTCTTAATCCCCTCTGCTCGCGCACCGTGAAACAAAAAGGGAAGAAAAAGTTTCTTGCCTCTTCGGCAGGTCCAGACTTTTTCCCGGACTCCCTCCTGGCTAGCCGTGGTGCACTAACCCCTTCAGGCTGTGTTCACGCCGCCAACCCCAGTCCTTTCCCTGGGATCCGACCAAAGCCCGAGCCTCAGCTCCCAGGCCCCGCCTGCTCCAGTGGGTGAGCAGACAAAACTCTTGGGCTGCTGAGTGCTGGTCGGCACCGATCCTCTGTGCGGGAATCACTCCGCTTTACCCGCCGCACCCCTGTTGCTGCGCTCTCCTCCACGGCTCCGAAGCACCCCAACTCCGCCACCCACAGTCTCCGCCCTCGAAGGGGCTTCCTAGTGTGTGGAAACCTTTCCTCCTTCACAGCTCCCTTCCACTGATGCAGGTCCTGTCCGTATTCTTTTGTCTCTGTTTTTTCTTTTTTCTTTTGCCCTACCCAGGTACATGGGGAGTTTCTTGCCTTTTGGGTGGTCTGAGGTTTTCTGCTAGCATTCAGTGGGTGTTCTGTAGGAGTTGTTCCACATGTAGATGTATTTCTGATGTATCTGTGGGGAGGAAGGTGATCTCCGTGTCTTACTCTTCCGCCATCTTCCCCCTCTCCCCAGTTGTGTTTTAACATGAAGTTTTCAGCTTTGATTTCAGCAGATGTACAGAGACATGTTTGATATCTGATTTAGTAAAATGCAAGACTTTGCCAATATGACTGAGAATGATTATATTTCTTGGTGTGCCTCTTTGGAATAAATGCTATAATCACTAGCAAAGTGTATGGTTTAATTTGGGGAGTTAGAAAAGAAACAGGAATGACTAAGGCAAATGTTTAACTTTTTTAGAAATGGGAAAATAAAGTAACATGTATCGATAGTTTCTTCAGTAGTATTATAATGTAGATTTTTAATTATCATATTTTCCCCTAAAGAGGCTGCATTTAAATAAAACCAAAATAGTGCATTTTTATAAAACTGCGAAACAGGAAGTTTTTACCAAAGAGAGAGTGGGGGGAATACCGTATGAACATCTTTAACTGCAAAAATTTAAATATGGGAGAGCTTAAGTAACTTAGAGAACTTGTATATTGGTTGTTTATAACAGGTACTATAGCTGTATTATTTGGCACTTAATGTGTTTGAATAGCATTAATCTAATTAATAAGATCAAAATATGAGCGTAGATCCCAAAATGTGTACTTGGTTTACACAATGCTATATTTTTAATCAGTAGTGCAGATGAGGTTAAAAAAACAAAAAACCTAATTGCTTATGAAGGAAGTGTGATATAGAGAAAAGTTATTTTTGAGTAAAAACAGAAAACCAGATTGGAAATGAGAAAACTTGAGTTCATATTCTCCATGGCCATTAGTGACTTTGGCCTATTTACAAGTTCACAGTTTTCCTATCTCTAAAATAGATAAATGGAGTTCAGATCCAAGTGCTGATTCTTATTAACTGTATGATTGTGGACAAGCTGTATAACTTCCTGAGCTCAGCTTTTATGTCTATACACTGGAGATAAGAATTTCTACTCCACAGAAATGTAGTGAGGATTACATGAATTCCTATTCTTCAAAAGCACTTCATAAATATTAACACAGGCCATGGAAGTTAGCACTTTCTGTTAAAGCATATATTGTATCCTTGAAAAAAATTAACAAATAGATCCTCAAAGTGTTTTGCAGTTCTAAAATGCTAAAAATTCAGTAGAATCTAGCAAGTAATAGGTTAAATTCTGTACCCAAAATAAATTATAATATAAAAGTTTTAAACGCACCTCTGATCATATCACAGATTGATATTATCTATTGGATAATCTCTTGGATCATAAGAAATTACTACAAAGTGTAGCACCATAAAACAATCTCAGTTTCTGTTGTTACGGAATCTGAGAGCACCTTAACTGACTGGTTCCGCTAAATTCTGCTTATGGTTTCTCTTGAGTTTGCATTCAAGTTTTCAGCCAGGGTGCATCATCTCAAGGGTTCATGGAGCTACAGGATAAACACAAATGACTTCCCATTACTATTCCACGTTTCAGTGGCCTGAGATCTACACCAGTATTATGTGGGAGAGAACTAATTACCTTCTTTAAGAAGGTTCCTTGACTTCAAAAGCTGAATTAGAACCCTTGAATAGTAAATTTTGCTTGCTGTTTCAGAGAAAGTACACAATTGCTTAGTAATTCCATATTTACATTAATTGCAGCACCACTGAAATATTCATATCATCTGTAATTGACTAGGATGCTCTTAATAAATATTGGTTGAATGGATGGATATATGGGTGGCTGGATTGATGGATAGATGGGTGGATGATGTCTTCACGAGTGTTTTATTACAAGTAAAAATGACTATCATAATCCTATTTTATAACTAAATTTTAGGTAAAGTGAAATACATAGGTATTAAGTGTTAAATTTTATGATTATGACACAAAAAGCTGATAAAACTGTTAAATTTTAAAAATTTGATGAGCTTTTCAAAATTTAACACCTTTGTAACCAACACCCTAATCATGATATAAAACATTTTGATTGACCAAGAAAATGTCCTTGTACTTAATTCCATTCAATAAACATCCTTCATTGGCAACCACTGTTCTGATTTTTATGACCATAGATTAGTTTTCCCTATTGTTGAAGTTCATATGAAATAAAGTACTATGAACTTATTATGGCTTCTTTGGTTATAACAGTGATTTATTTATTTTTAAAACTGTATGAATAGACCTCAAATTTGCACCCATTCTTGTACTGATAATTTTTTTAATTGTTTACAAATTTTGTCTAGTTATTAATAGAGATGCTATACATGTTATACAAGCCATTTTGCAGATGCATGCTATCATATGTATTGGATAAATGACTAGGATTGAAATTGCTGGGTCATAGTGTATGCATATGTTTTAAGAAGTGGCCAATCTGAAGTGATTATGTCACTTTGTATAGTCTAAATATATGAGTTCAAGTTGTACCATATCCTTGCCAATATTTCATTTTGCTAGATTTTGCTTTAGACATTCCAGCAGTGAATTTCTCATTTCTAGGGGTGGTTTCTCATTGCTTTATTTTTCATTCCTTTGATGAGTAAAGATGTCGAGGACACTTTCTGATGTGTGTGTGCTTGGCCTTCATACCTTAATGTCTTCTTTTGTGAAGTACATGTTCAGGTTTTTTTCCAAGCTCTTTATTGTGTTGTTTGCCTTTTGATTGTTCATTTTAAGTGTCATTACATAGTTTTGTACAATTTCTTTGTCAAAACTATATTGCACATTTCTTCTCCCAATCTCTGCCTTGCCTATTTATTTTCTTAATGGTTTCTTTAAAGATCAAATGTATTTCATTTTTTGAAGTAGAATTTATCAATGTATTTTCTCTTCTGGTTTTCACTTTTGTACCCTATCTAAGAAATATTTGACTAACCTAAGTCATAAAATAATTCAGTTATGTTTTCCTCCTTTAAGGTAGTGTAAGGTTATCCTCGCTTAATTCTCACTTTTACAGGAAAGCACTCAATCTTTCCAGCCCTGAATATAATAAAGTCTTTTATAACTATCCTTTATCATGTTGAGGGTTTCCCATCTATTTCCAGCTTGATGAAATTTATTTTCATGAATGGGTGTTAAATTGTAATAATTTTCCTACATTGATTGAGATGATCATGTAATTTTTCTCCTATCTTCCATTAAAGTGATAAAAATATTTTAATTTGAATGTAAAACTAACATTGAATTTCTACACAATCCTCCACCTGATGATAATGTTTTGTCCTTTTTATATATTGCTGGATTAGGTTTTATAATATTTTCTACAAAATTTTGCATTACATGTTCATAAGAGAAATTGCCTATAACTCTATTTACATCTTACAAGTTTTTTTGGCTTTGTTACCAGAGAAATAATAATCATAAAATTATCATAGAGTATAGGCAGAGCAGACCTATCCTCCTCTAACTTCTGAAATAATTTAAGATTAGTATTATTTCACATTTCAACATTTGATAGAAATAATAAACCATCTGGAATATCCCTTTTGGGAAAGCTTTAAATAAATTAAGTTACTTTAGTAGGGCTCTTTACATTTGCTAGTTCTTCTTGGGTCATTTTTGTAAGTTTTTTCATAAATTTGTTCATTTCATCTAAATTGTGAAATATATTGAAGTATATACTGTTATCATTCACTTAATATCTGTAATATCTGTAATACTTATCTCTTTTATTCATGATGTTGGTACTATGCATTGTAACTATTTTCTCTATCATTAATTTCTGCTCTAATTTTTATTATTTTCTTCCATGCAATTTATTTGAATTTAATTTGCTCTTCTTTTTATAGCTTCTTATGGTGAAAACTGGATCACTCCTTTTTAATATTTCATCTTTCTAATACAAGCATTTATCTTTTGAACATTGCTTTCATTGTTTTCCACAGCTGTTGATATATTGTATTTTTCATTTTCATCTGAATCAAAATCTTTTCCAGTTTTTCTGTTATTTCTTCTTTTATTCATTGGTTACCTAAAATATCTGGAAATTTTGACATTATTTTTTTAATTTAATTCTGTTTGATCTGAGTATATGTTCTGGAAGTTTCAATTTTTTTGAAATGCATTAAGAATTATATTGTAGCCTGGCATATTGTCTGCCATGGTTAATGTGCCATGTACACTTACAAAAATGTGTTTTCTGCTTTTTGGGTGAGGCATTCTATAAATGTTAACTAGGTAAGTTTAGTTAATAATATTTATCAAATATTGTATATCCTAACTGATATTTTGTATAGTTTATAGATTATTGGAATGGTTTCTTGAAATATCTGTAATTGAAGCTTTTTTTTCTCCCTTGAATCCCTTTTCTTCTTATATTTTATTTGAAAAATTTGTTTTTAACTACATACACAGTTAAAATTATTTTATCTTTCTGATGATTTAACTTTTTTTATCAACATGAAATATACCTCTTTAGTAAAATTCTACATCATAAACATTTTTTTCTACTATTAACCACTCATGCTTTCTTATACAGCTTTTATTTATTTTTTATCTTTATATTTAAAATAAAATTTTTGTAGATAGCTTTTAATTGTATATTTATCCAATATAACAATCTCTTATTTTTAATTTAATTAAATTAATTATTAATACAGTTTTTTGTCTCGTATTTTACTATTTGCTTTCTATTTCTCATATCTAAGCTATTGTACCTCTGTTTCTTTCTTGCTCCTTTTGTATTAATCTTTCTCTTTATCATTGTTCTTTTTCTATACTGTGGAATATTTGCTCTATGAATTTGTACTTTGTTTTGTGGTTACTTTAGTAAATATTATGCATTCATATTTTTCATATTCTATCTAAAGTTAATGTTTTACAACTTCCTATAACAGGACAAAGATCCTTCCATTAGTATAATTCTTTTACCATATCTATCCTTTATGTTATTTTTGCCATATATTAGTTTTATATATTCAAGGAACAGAATGTAATGTTACTGGTTTTTATTTTTTCATTAAAAAAATAAGAGAAACCACAGCCTTTTGTATTCATCTAAATATGTACTATTTTTGGAACTCTTCATTCTTTTCTATAAATTTGCATTTTCATATTGTATCGTTTTTCTTCAGCCTGAACAATGTCTTTTGTGATCTGTGATAGAGCAGATTTTCTTTTAAGAATTCTTCAAGGTTTATTTAGTCGAAAATGTCTTTGTTTTGCCCTCAATTTTTAAGGGTATTTTTGCTGAATATAAAATTCTAGATTGACAGTTTTACAGCATTTTATAGATACTGTTCCACTGTCTTCTCCACCCTATTGTTTCTGTTGAGAATCTCTCATGAGTATTGAGATTACTTTGTATATTATGCTCCTGTTTAAGATTTTCTCTTTTTCTTTTCAGCAATTTGAGTATGATATATCTAAGTGTGGTTCTCTTTGGATTTATCCTGCTTAAATTTGGTGGAACTTCTTGAAGATGTAAAGGTATGTTTTTTAAACATACTTGGCATTTTGGTCATTTTAAAAATATAATTTATGTGCTCTAATTTTTTTTCTCTTATCTCTCTGGAATTCCAAACATGTTTATTAGACAGCTTGATATGATATCACAGTTCCCTAAATCCATGTTCTTACATTTCTTTAATTATTTTCTCCTTCAGATAGTATTATTTCTATTTATGTGTTTTCAAGTTTACTAACCTTTCATTTTTCAGTATTGAAACTGTGCATTTTTATATCATATATCATGTTTTCAGTTCTAGAATTTTCAGTTGTTTATTTTTTATACTTAAAATCTGTATAGTCCTTGTCTACTAATTTCAAAATCTGTGTTGCTTTGGGTTCTGTTTCCACTGATTACTGTTATTTTTGAATATGAGTACCTTTTCATGTTTCTTCATGTATCGAGTAATTCAGGCCTACGCTTGGCATTGTGCTGAACACACTGTAGAGATTCTAGATTGTGTCATCTTCCTTTAATGGAAGCTGAATTTTCCTCTCTAAACAGTTAAATTACTGGTGGCTCTTTACACTACTGTCAGGTTTTTAAAAGTCTTTTTACAGTGAATCTCTATCAGTTTTGACATTAGTTCTAAATACATCTTTTATACCAAGGCATGGCTCTTACTCCAAAAGTCTGGACTTTCTGGAATTTCAGTTAAATGTTTGGTGTGTTTGTAAAGTGCTGTTAGGGCTTTCCAGTCCGGCTGGATAAGAATTCTAATATCACAGTAGTTCAAGAACTTGGATATCTCTATTCCAGACCCACTGCAAATGCAGAATAGCAGAACTTGACCTTTCAGAGTCTGGACTGCATTCATGAAGCCCAGTCCTTGGCCAAGGATCCATAGTAAATCCCCATGCAGTATGTTGGAGGTTTTTGCAAAGCTGCTTCTTCTCTGGTTTGATTTCCCACAAATCCTAAACACTTTAGCAGATCAAAACTCTGCTTACTAGGCTCAGTAGGACTATTGTTTCCCTTGTTCTTCACCTTCCTGTGGCATAGTAGTTAAAATCCTCATCTTGAGAAAGCTGGTGTGAGCATGGGCTTGTTTTCTATGATCCTGCTCTTCCTATTTCCCGATGCTTGAAATAGTCATTTCATTTTTTTCAAATGTTATATTTGTTTATAGTAGGAGGATAAGTCTTATACCAATTATTCCTTCATGTCTGGAAGCAGAATTCTCATCATTAATTATATTTTGAGTTAAATATAATGTTGGATGAGAGGATGCTTTGAAAACCATATGTCCAAAGTTACATAGAGTGAGCATGGAAAAACCATACCTTAGAAATCTTGGTTTAACAGTGGTTCTATAATGAGAGATAGTCATAGAAGAGGGACTGAATTGGGTCTTAAATTTATCTGTGTTGAGAAATTCACTGAGACAGCCAAATGTGGGCAGCAAAAGGAAACCAGGAAATAAGAGATTGCCATTGATTGTTAAAGGTTAGGTGGAATTTAACTGATCCAGTGAATGAATCAGTTCAGCAGGCCAGATTCCTTTGTAAATATACTGCAAAATATGAAAATACTTTTTTTTAAAAAAGAGCTTAAATTTATACATTAAAGCATTGCTGTGCTCATTATGAAATACTTGGTTTACAAAAGGATTCATTGAGGTTTCAGTACTCTGGTGAATTCCCAATATAATTGCCAAAAGCAGAATTATAATTTATCTCCTGCATTTGGATAAAAGAGCAACTGTTGTCTTTATTATTGTGTTTATCTCTTTCTCCAAGTGAATAGACCTAGTCCCAGAGTAACTCTCGCACACATGGTGTACTGGCAAAGAAGCAGACACAATATTGTTTCCAGGGCAACAAATAAGACAGATAAGATCCCTGAGTCCCTTTACCCTCCTGGTGAAGTCCTGCTCCAAGGCTCTTGCATAGACTTCTCACCATTTGTGAGAACAGGCAGGATAATTTATCAAGAAGGTGGGGAATTCAGTGGGTTAAGGCCATTCAATATACATGACTGGCTCAAAAGAACGAGAGGGTATAGGGCTTGGTCTTTTTTGCTTTTGCTTTTGTTTGTTGTTTTCATTTTGTTTTATTTTTGAATGGAATACAAACACTTGGATTAGCCTTATATTTCTCTTTTGTTTCTTATGATGTATTTGGTTAAAAAAAGGTATAATTGGCCTTCGTAGAGTAAATTTCCTTTGGATAGTTTTCATGAGCAACAATAAAACAATGAGTATGAAAGCTGTAAACATATTGTGTTTCCAATGAACCATTTAAAACATCTTTTTTTTTTTTTTTTAAGCCTTTAACCCCTGGGTTGACAAATATCTGAATAAAATTAGTGATTGAGAAAATACATAAATTAAAATATAATTTTACAACATCTTCACCTTCTTTAGCACTGAGAAAAATGAGAAATGCCCCTCTCCTATTCTTAATAGATTTATAGCATAGTGAGGAACAGAAATATATTATTACTAAGTAATATTATAAGTTCAATATCAAGGCAATCTGTCACATGCCATAACAGATTTGAAAGGGAAGACTTACTAAGTTTGTGGTGGCAGATGGGTTAAGGACAATATTCTAGAAAGAGGTGATGGCCTTGGTAAGGCTTAAATAATTAAAGTAAGTTATAGTCATCCCTCCGTAACTCTGAGGGGAATTGGTTTCTGGACACCCATGGATACCAAAATTCTGGCGTGCTCAAATCTCTTACATAAAAAGGCATAGTATTTGCATATAACCTATGCAAGTTCCCCAGTATACTTTAAATCATCATCTCTAGATTAGTTATAATACCTAATACAGTGTAAATGGTATCTAAATAGTTGTAAATACAATATAAATGCTATGTAAATAGTTGCCAGTGCACAGAAAATTCAAGTTTTGCTTTTGGAACTTTCTGGAATTTTCTTTTTCAATTATTTCTCATCCATGGTTGGTTGAATCTTCAGATTCAGAACTCACAGATATGGAGGGCTGACTATACAGGTAAGGTGAGTAATAGAACACTTCCGGAAGAAGGAATAATGTGAAAAATTTAAAGTCACATCAAGGAAAACTTCTGTTGCTTTCTTAGGAGTAGAACATGGAAGTTAAAGAAAGAACAGGGAAGAGATGTGTATTGAAAATATTATTGAGAGTAATTCTCTAGGATCTTTGAGGCAATAAAAATATTTACAGCTTATGTTTATTATACTGGGGGAATGGATTTGAGGAAAATATACCTCTGAGTAAGGAACACACTTCAGAAACAAAAGACAGTGAACCCTAAATAAAGCCCTGGTGACAGGTTTAACATACGAGTAGGTGATTATTACAAAGCAATACTTAGTAAAATCCGTAGGACTTGTTGATTGACCAAATGTGGGAGAAGTGAGAGCTAAAAGTCATGATGATTCTCAGGTTTGGGTGACTGACTTGATGGGCATATAAAGGAACAAAAAGAAAGATCATCAGATGGTGAGAAGAACAAAGTTTCATTGTGATTGAGTTTGACTTTGAGGTATCCAAGAGAAATCTATGTAAGAGCTCAGTGAAGAAATCTAGGCTGGAGATTAACCATATTATAGATAGTAAAACCCAAAAAACTGTAAGTTCACCATGGAAAGAAAAATACAGAATTTTAAAAGAGGAGGATCAAGGATGAAACTCTAGGAGATGTTGGAGTTTAGAACATAAAAGTAGAAAAGGGAATGCAGCATTCATATTACTCTGAGAGAGAAGAAATAGCAGAACAATTAAATGGGGGAAATAATAACCTTTTCAACAAATGATGATAGGACAACTAGATACACACATGCAAAGAATTAAGTTGGACCCCTATCTCTTATCGTACACAAAAACAAACTCCAAGTGGATCAAAGATAAAACAATAAAACTCTTAGAAGAAAATATAGACGTAAATCTTTATGATCTTGGGTGAAGTAAAACCTTCTCAGATACCAAGAGCACAGTAACAAAAGAAAAAGACATGTTAATTGGACTTCATGAAAATTAAAAACTTTTTTGCTGAAAATGGCACCATCAAGAAAATGAAAAGATAACCCATGGATTGGGAGAAAACATTTTCAAGTTGTGTATCTAGCAAATAAATTGTATCCAGGATGTATAAAGAACTCTTATAATTCAGAAATAAATCATAAATGACAAAATGGGCAAGGAATTTGAAGAAACATATCTCCAAAAACTGTATATGAATGGGCAACAAGCACATGAAAAGATGCTCAGTAAGATTAACCATCAGGTAAACACAAATCAAAACCACAATGAGATACTACTCGTACCCACTAGAATGTCTATAATAATGATAATAATAAATTAAAAATACCAAGTTTTGGCAAGGATGTAGAAAAATTGACATCTTCCTGTACTAATGGTGAGAATGTACAATGATACAGTTATTTTGGAAAGCAGTTTGGCAGTTTCTCAAAAAATTAAACGTAGTGTGATTATATGACTCAGGAATTCCTCTCCTAGTTATATTCCAAGAGAATTGGAAACAGATGTTCACAAAGGAAACTTTATATAGATGTTCATAGCATATAGGCAAAACATGGAAATGACCCTAATATCTATCAATTGTTGAATGGATCAATACAACGTGGTATATCTCTACAGTGGAGCATTATTCCGCAATAAAAAAGAATGAAGTACTGATACATGCTACAACATAGATGAACCTTGAAACGATACTAAGGAAATTAGTTACATAAGGCCATATGTAGTATGATTTAATTTATATAAAATGTCAAGAATTAGGCACATCCATTAGTGACAGTAATTAGATTAGTGGTTGCCAAGGATGAGAGAAGAGAGAAAGAAGGGAGTGGTGGGTGACTGCTAGTGGATATAGAGTTAATTTTGGGGGTGATGAAAATGTTCTGGAATTAGATAATACTGATGCTTTCAAAACCTTGGCAATATATTAAAAATCACTTAATTATATACTTGAAATGGTGTTTTGGGTACCTGAATTAAGGTACACAATAAAGCTGTTTAAAAAAAATAACCTCTGTGTCTCCCATTTCCAGCATTTTATGGAGACTACCCTCTCAGTGAAACTGCATGGGCTTTCTTCATGTTCTTTATCCAGACTTGGGTATAGTTACTACAAAAAACTTTTGCTGAGTTCAGTGTTGCGACTCAGTATAGGACAAGTAGTTTCAGCTGAGTCTCCTGTCTGCACTGCTACATTTTTAACATTCATATACAAACTCTCTGAAGCCATAAAATCAAGTCTGGATTTGAGTTTTCCTGTGACAGTCTGGAAAGAATGTCATGGGTGATGGAGACATGTTCTTGTAGTTCCCTAAGAAATGTCTTCTGCTGGGAGGCAGATCTATACTGGAATTCATAATATAATACTTCAGTCCTCTAAATCTGCAGGAATTTCCACAATCCCACTTAGGTTCACTGTCCAAGATGTGCTTGCCTGTTGTTCCTATGCCCTCCTAAGTTGGATGTCTTTTTTTTTTTTTTAATAAATTTATTTATTTATTTAATTTTGGGTGTGTGGGGTCTTTGTTTCTGTGCGAGGGCTTTCTCTAGTTGTGGCTAGTGGGGGCCACTCTTAATCGCGGTGCACGGGCCTCTCACTATCGCGACCTCTCTTGTTGCAGAGCACAGGTTCTGGACGCGCAGGCTCAGTAATTGTGGCTCACGGGCCTAGTTGCTCCGCGGCATGTGGCATCTTCCCAGACCAGGGCTCGAACCCGTGTCCCCTGCATTGGCAGGCAGATTCTCAACCACTGTGCCACCAGGGAAGCCCGGATGTCTTTTTTTCTGCTTACAGAAAATGCATAAAGGTCAACAAACTTTATGGCTTGTTATTGATATCCAGTGCAGTGGTACAACATAACTGTGAGACACCGTCAAAACAAAGTTCATTTTGGTGATTCCCTTTCTTGGTTCACAGTCTACAGCAGTCTGTTGTTCATGTTGCACATCTAATTTAAAGTAATACAATTTAGGGTGGGGAAAAGCTTTTCTTATGTAAGCATATTTTAAAAAACTCTTTCTCAAGAAAACAAATGTTTTGAAGTAATGCAGACTGAATTTGAATGCCATGTCCACTGTAGGAGTTACTGAAACCGCTCACACTTCAACCGCAAAAGAGAATAATAGGAATGACTACCACACTTGATTCCTATGATTAGCACACAATAAATTCAAAGTTGTTAGCTAAACAAAAAATGTGTTGTACAAATATGAGTGTTATTCCCCAGAGAGTAAGCAGTCATATGGCTTTGTTTAGTGTACAACTCAAATGATCACCTTCTAAACTGAGCAGAGAATCTATTGTTAGATAATTCTAGCAAAAGCAAACTGAAATGCATATTTTTCTTCAGAGTCAGAATTCTGTTTTAGGAAAGTGTAGTGCAATTTTTCTTTGTAAATGACATGCAATTCACAAGTGAGTTGATTTGTGTATTCCTAGTTATATCTGTTGTGGATTTTACTATGGCCCAAGAGGGTGGTATCCAGTTTACAAAAGTTATTACTCATCTATTTTGTTGGCTTGGGCTTTTTAAAGTAATATCTGTTCTGTATGAGTGTTTTAACTCCAATCCCATTAGAAGCAAAAGCAAAAACAGATCGGTAAATTAGACAAAATAAAGCTTTATAACAAATGTATTTTTCCTACAGGTAATGTCTTCAAAAAATAGACTAAAGGGGAAGTTTCATCTAAATTTTACTGTAAATGGCTAGCCCCTGAAAAAACTGGGATATGAGCTGAGCCATCTGGATAGGAATTCCTGGAGAACATCTGACCTTTGCCCTCTAGGGTCTCTGTTGCATGTCAACCTCTATTGAACATCAACTTTGTGTTAATCACCGAGTTTGTTATGCTAAATATGATGTTCCAGGCAACAGTACGGTTTGCTTAAGATTTAGAAGAACACAGTTCTTTGTTGAAAAAAAAAAAAAAAATACAGCTCAGATCTTGATGAGATCTTTCCTCATCTCTATGATAGGGGCTATTTATATTTCTCTAGGTTGGCTCTTGAAACAATCAAATGAAACAATGTATGAAGTAGTGCTTTACAAACATTTATTTAACAAGGTTATCCTGCCAGAATACCCTTGTTGTAAAGATCCTAGAATCGAACATCTTAGTAGATGAAGTTGGCACTATTTTCTAGGATTACTTTTGCAAAATAGAGTTCTATTATTTCATTTTTCTAATTAATTTTTGAAAATAAAGCTTACTAAATATCAGATGTTCATTAACGAAAATTTGGAAACTGTAGAAAAAAATGACAGATAAAATCTTCTGCCTTCCAATACCACCACTCCGAGTTAATTACTAACATTCTGATGATTGTCTCAGTTATGTTTCCTCACCTGAAGAAAAGCCACCCTTTAGGTGAGTGAACCTGTGACACCAACTCCAACCCCACTACCCGTTGGTGGTACAAACAGAGTCACATTGAAATTATAGGAAGGTCAGAAATTTTCAGATCACAGAAACAGCAGACGTCTCAACTGTCTGAAAACCTCTTTAGAGTCCACGCTTGCGGACTAAGAAGCTTGCAATGGCAATACGGTCTCAGGGTGCATTTCTGGACGCTGCTCGCTCCTACTGCCCTTCCATTCACATCAAACGAGTCATTATGCATTTTTAATTAGAATAATATTTTAAACATTCTCTCCAGAGCAACGTTTTTACAAACACTGTTTAATCAAGTGAGGGGCGCCTGCCTATGACTCTAGCCTCCGATAGTCTTTCCCAGTGAATTCTGTTTCACCTCCTGCCGCGAACGCCGGTTCAGTTACTGGCAGATTAGATTTCTCTCCTGGCCCCCGCCTCGCCCTTCCCCATCCTATGGAGAAGCGGGAATAAAAAGATCAGCCCCAGGCGGGCGTGCAGCTGGGTAAGTGCAGCCCGTTGACCGGAGCGCGCGGGTCCATCGCTGGGCACCCCCTCCCTCTCCCCGCGCCGCCTCCAGCGCGAGTGACAACGCGCCCTCGGGTCTCGGGAGCTGCGGCGGCGAACAATCCCGGGCAGGGCTCGCCTCGCCGGTGACATCACTCCCGAAGATACTCCCCACTCTCAGCGCCTGCCTTCGCAAGGAGTCCGTCCGTTTGCTTGTCGGTTTCCTTCCGTCCGCTGCTGGAGAGGGCTCATTGCTGGCCAGGGACAGAGCCGGGCACTGAGGAGCGACAGGACCCGGAGGACGAGGAGGGAGAGCGCAGGCAGCGAGGAAAGGAGGATCCCGGCAGGTGACAAGCATGAAATTCAGCCCAGCGCACTACCTGCTGCCTCTCCTGCCGGCGCTGGTCCTCAGCACCAGGTGAGTCCAGGAGCGTGAGTGACCTGAGCTGAGAGGAGTTGCCGGTAGGTTGGTCCAACCGCAGGTCACCTGTGGAGGCCAAGGACAGACAGTTCAGCTGTTTGCATCTCCTGTCTAAGTTAGGGGGGGTCTCTCTATAATTCGGGCTCTGAAATCCTTCTGAGGGAGTAGAGCCCTTTCCTAGTTATCCTAGCCCTTAAAGAAATCCTCAGTATTCCTCCCAGTGAAGGGACCAAGTGTTCCTTCCAAAGCCATGTTTCCCTCCAGCGCTAGTAGTAGCAAACAGATAGCACGCGGTAAGAGACGAAATAAAGAAAGGAAATTAGACAAGGAGAGTAATGTCACCAGACAGTCTCTGTATACAACGGAGCTGTCTTAATAGCCACAGCGCTTACCTCCTCCCCCAAGTGTGTCTCATTTTAAGGCACAGGGAACCAGAGAAAAATGACAAATCTTGGGAGATGGTTAGCCTTGCACAAAGTTCCTGGACTTGTGAATCAGACTGTTTTCATGTCTTGAGTAGGCTTAGTGGTAGGCACTTTCCTTTGGCTGTCTTGTGAACAGGTCTAATTAAAGAGCACACAAGACGATTAAAAGTTAGAAGACACTCTCAGAGTGCTGATGCAAGGACTGTAGTCAGAAACAATTAAGTACTGTATTCCATCCCTGGCCATAGATGGGACTTTAAGCCCAAGCACAGAGGAGCTATTTTTAGTGGAGGTTTAAAATGCGTTGATTGAAAAGAGTTTTGTGATTCCCCACTGTTGATCAAGTCCCAAAGTTGGTGATGGGTTTTCATTCTTCTTCCACAAGAGCAGCACAAAGGTGGACTGTTTCATTGCCCAGGACTGAGCCTTTATTCTGCATGGCCTGAACATACTGGCAGCAACCTCTCTGCCTTGGCTACTATAAAATAAAATGACCCACACAGGATAAGGAGCTTTTCAAATCTATGTGAATGGAAACATTATGTGATTATGTTTCTGCTGGAAAATGAAGAGGGGAAATAGGATTACATCTAATTCTGAAATTGGGAAGTATGAAGGAAACTCATTATGTATGAAAAGTCAGGGCAGCAAAATTCTTGATTCCATTCCTAACTGACACACCCTCTTTCAGGCTCTTGTAACCAAACTTTCCTTCTAGTGTGAGGACTGTTTGGTTTAGCCCCAGTAGTTGATGAACTTAGTCTCTGCTTGCAAACAAAGCCCAGGTGACTTTCCCAGACTAAAATGGAATATGAGCTGTATTCTTTATTTTAAGGTTGCTTGTCACTTGAGTTCACAAACGGCAGATGGTTTTAAAATCAGTTTGCTTCCCGGTACTATAATAACTTGCTCCAATAACAGCCCATTTTAATATTTGTTTCTAGCTCTACACTCAGTGCTAATCATGCATAATTGTTATTTTTTGAAGTGTCTTGCTATTTACTCTGAACTCTTGTGTTGTGGTTAATAATTGTGAATTCTTCTAGAGAAAGGAAATTCTCAAAGTTTGGGACATTTAAGTATATGCCTGTCAATATATGCAGAGAATAATAAATATTTAAACAATGGAAGCCCTGCCCACAATGATTTTTAAGTACAGTGAATCTCTAGTGTTCCAAAAGTACACTTGCTTTTTAAGGATACTATAATTTAAGTGGCTCAGAAATCGAAGTTTTAATGTTGGTTATATACTACAAAAACAAAGAGCCATCACCTTATAAAAGTGTTAATTTTTATAAGGATAAATTAAAAAAAATAGTCAATGCACTTTTCACAACAAAAATCGAATTAGTCGTTCCTAGTTTACTTTAGATATGAAACTTCTGCAGTGTTGGTTGTATGTGAAAACTGTGACAAGTCTTCTTTAAATTTTCCCTCTTGCCAACTCAACCAAAAGAGCATGCTGGGCTTAAAAAAGCGAAACTTTTCCTAATCGGTGGCATGTCTTATTATTGTGATTACTCGGTAACAATTTACTGTACTGGATACCCAGATTACCTTGTGACAGTAAGAGAACTTGACAATGAATTGGGTACTATCAATATGTCATTTTGCAAAGAAGAGCTCATGTTTCAATGGACTCTAACAAAAGGCCATTCTCTTTGTAGTATTTAAGAGTTCTTGTACGCATTTGGTTAATGTGCACATTAGAACCTAAACTGAACAGGTTTGTGAGAACCGTTGCATTAGTAGAGGTGCGCTTATTGCCCGGCTGAGAAAAACTGTGTAGCTGAACCATGACCACCTGTGACAGTAGGCTTTCTAGCCAAAGACTTATGCTAACTTAATTTCGTAGTCAGTGGTCCTGTTTGTGAAGGAAAAGGCATTTCACATGCTTCAATTGTGTTGAATGCACTAGCAGAGGGTGGCAGTTGCTAAATTTTCCTATTGCCTTCGGGTGTTATCACTTGTCTTTTATTATTAAGTTCTTTTCAAAGTGTGGAGAACACAGATCTGAGACTCCGGGTGCAAAAAAAAAAAAATTATTTGCTTCAACATCTCTTTCTGGGCATAGCTCTTTAATACCTTGCTATTATCTTTCCAATAGGTCTAAGTTCAGTTCTGTTTTAAGGTTAATGAATGTGTTCACTAAAGTAAATGCTGCAATTAGAGAAAGATAGTTACCATAAAATAGTATTCTACCCACAGGGATGAAAACTCTAAAACAATTCTGTCTTTTAAATACGAATTTTTGAATAGCTTTCTGTTTTTATTTTTTCCTTATCCCTGCATTTTCTGTAGCAACTTTATATGCCGAAGCACAAAAATTCCGTAATTTTCACCAAAGCGAACAACATCTATGCCCCCCCAGTCAGAGTTACTTCATTTGTCCTGAAAGAAAGCTAAATGTTCACCTTCAACAATAGCCAAGAACTGTTCTCTGTTTTACTGCTGAACCCCTAGAGGTAGAAAGAGCTGTAATTTCCTGGCATATTGTCTCTCCTATTTAGAAAGTATATATAAATTCAAAAAAAAATAGAGTTAATTTAATGAATGATGTAGCTAGTGCAGAAATCCATTTAACCTGTACACAAATAAATGTGGTCAAAGAAAGCGAACATATCTTCAGAATAGAATAACTGTACTTTTTAAATAGCCTTATTCTGTAGAAGCATTAAATTGCTGTTCCAAGGCAGCCAGCAATTCACTTCAGAAAGAAGTAGTACAGGTATTGAAAGGAATAGTAGGGTGAAAAAATCTTCAGAAGTTCTTGGTGAAAAGGGACCCATGGAGTGCTGGAGAAGGCTTGTACTTTAGTCTGCTGAACCTCTGTTCCTTTATGCTGTGATTCTACTCTTGATACTTTTGGCTTTAAATGACTTAATGGGGAGAGAATATGGTAGGGGAGGAGTGAAGGTCTACTGACTTCTGGTGGTTCTCCATCAAGCAAGAACTTTAAGCAGATGGTCGGTTATAGTCCTCCCAACAGGAGTCACCTTACAGGTCTGTCCTGGGCCCTCTGATCAGCAGTCACACCACATGTTTACTTGGGAATGTATTTTTAGATGGTACTATATATTGAAGATGCCCCAGGCTCCTCTTTGCTCTGTGCCTCAATCTCTCCTCAGAATCAAGTTGATGGATAGGATAAAGGAAAGACAAGAGTCATAATAAAAACACAATAAGCACCAAAAAATTTTCATTTTTAAGCAAATAAATTTGATATCCAAAGGAGTCTTACTTTAATTCCCCCAAATTGATCTGAGGTATTATATTTTTTTTGTCCCAAGCCAAGTACACAAGGAGTCTTACCCCGTACACACCTTTACATGACCCTGCATACATTTCTTTGTAAGAATTTCTCCATTCTGTGTAATTGAGTTAGAGAAATGTCTCTTCCAGGCCAAGATATTGGCAAAAATGTTTTGACTTTTCTGCGGTACACGGGCCTCCCACTGCTGTGGCCTCTCCCGTTGCGGAGCACAGGCTCCAGACGCGCAGGCCCAGCAGCCATGGCTCATGGGCCCAGCCACTCCGCAGCACGTGGGATCTTCCAGACCAGGACATGAACCCGTGTCCCATGCATTGGCAGGCGGACTCCCAACCACTGCGCCACCAGGGAAACCCAATGTGTTGACTTTTTAAATCCCTTTTCAGGGCCTTAGTTGCCTAATTACAATAGCAGTTTTTTTAATGACTTATTTGTGGAATATCTTTGTGCACTAAATTTTCTTTATAATTAATGAAAGAGACACCGCAAACATTTATGAATTGACTGTACAATTGTCCCAGACCAAACTCTATGTAATTGAAAGGGAGAACTTGACCTACCAACCAGGAAGGAAAAATCACTGAAACCACTGGCGGTATATGGGTGTAATGAAATTATGCTTTCTCATGTGTGTTATGAGAGCGCTTGTGTTGTTGTGGGTGCATGTGTGCTATTTTTAACTGACTTCTAGAGGAAAATCTTTTTTAATAAATGGGACAAAATCATTTAAGTAACCTGATTAAACAGATAATGTTTAATATTAAATTTTCTTCTCTAGAAAATCCAAAAAATTCCATTTGAACTTATCTTCATAACATTCAGAAATGTTTTTGATGTTTTCATTATTACACATCAAAAGTGTACTTGGCAATAAATCAGTTGTTACATAAGGCAATAAAATAATATATTAGTTACAAATACATGTACCTATAATCTAGTCACATTCAGAAATATTTATATATAAGGTAAAGTTGGATAAATATTAACAACAAGGTTTTAAAGTTTGAAGTGTGAATAGAAGAAAGAGCAAATAAAGTCAATTAAGCAATATCAAAAATAACTTTTACCGAGGACAATGAGAGAAATGATATTTTGTAATTGACATTAGTATCATGCAACATTTGCTAGTTGTATGATGTTAGGTGAATTGCTTAGCCTTTTTTTTTTTTTTTTGCGGTACGCGGGCCTCTCACTGTTGTGGCCTCCCCCGTTGCGGAGCACAGGCTCCGGACGCACAGGCCCAGCGGCCATGGCTCACGGGCCCAGCTGCTCCACAGCCTGTGGGATCCTCCCGGACAGGGGCATGAACCCGTGTCCCCTGCATCAGCAGGCGGACTCTCAACCACTGCGCCACCAGGGAAGCCCTGCTTAGCCTTTTTATCCAGTTTTCTCATGTAGAAAATAGGACTACTCATAGGAACTACCTGAGGGGGACTGTGGTAAAGACTGAATGAGTTCATCTAAAAACAGAGTTTACCATATTCCGTGGAACATAGTAAGTACTTAACAGAGGTTAGCCTGTGCAGCTATTACTATATAGTTATTATTTTCATGAAATTTTTGTATCTGTGATTGATCTGGACATAGCAGAATAAATGAAAACTTGGATGCAAATAAATTGGACGGCACAAAATTAACAAGAGTGACAGTCGTCATGCAAAAGAAAGAAAAGATCGCCAAAGAAGAGGGGAAGCAGGAGAAATAATGAGGATTACCTGGTAAATCAGGTGGGTCTTTGAAAAGTGTTTTGGTTCCTGGATGGTACTGTGCACTTTGGTGAACACCATGAAAAATTGTGATATTTAATTTTACCATATAGAATATGATTTAGCACAAAAGTGTATGATTAGCAATATTTAATTTATATAGCTACAAGTGAATTTAATTAAATTGCATAAATTGTACCATCAAATCAAAGCCGTGAGCATAAGCATCAATGAATAAAAAAGGATGCTTTCAAGCTACATAGGCAAGATTGATATAAAAGTTTCTACAACTTTATTTTCTACTTGTTAATCAATTTCATCATCCATCAGCAAGCTATAAAAGGTAGAAACATTTAGAAAAATTAAGGGAAGAAAATGTAGATTTTTTTTCTACTATTGAAAACAATTTGAGAACTGCTGATATAGAAAAAGCTCAACTGCTATATGTCTTAAGAATCATCACATAAAAGGGACTTTATAGTAAACCAATTTTGAAAAGAGCTTTGGAGATCATGTACTCTCAACTAGTTTGCACATAGTTTATCATAAACTCTTCATAGTTGTGCTATGAAATTCTGACTATTAAATGAAAAAGTGTGTATATTTTTGCCATAGATTACTGTGTGTGTATGCATATGTGTCATTATATGTCAATTGAGTGGATCATAGAACGGGGTATAATTTGCTGCTAAGGGAAAAGAAAAGACATAGATCATGTTAAGTCTGCATCAGAAAGGGGCACATGTTTACTGAGACATTTAGAAATGTTGCTTCATGATCATAAGATGCAAAAAATATATATATCGAAAGTAAACCATTCCATTCAGACACAATCTAAAATTCAACCAAATAAACACTGTGCTCTGAAAATGCTTTCATGAATACTAGGAGACATCGTTATACCATAGGTAGTGATTGCATTGCAAATTACGTCTGACTTGCTTGGTGCCGCTTTCGAGTTTTTTAATCTCTTTGAGTGTACTTTAAAGAGTCTGTTATTGGGAAACATGCTGTGAATACAAGGTTGTGTTCTCATCCAAAGCCCTTCATATTAGAGGTGAGAAAACTGAGGTCCAGAGTGACTGAGACTTCCCTAAGACCACAGAGGAAAAGCAAAACAAGAACCCAGAACTTTCCCTAGTGCTCTCTCTCTTCTATCATATGATTACTCTCCATGTCATCTCTTCTGTAATTAAGACGCATTGGTATAGTTGGTACCTACCTTATATCCAGAACTATTCTAGTTATTGTAGAGTATAAGGTAATTTAAAAAATTCTCCAGCCACGTAGAATCATGATAGAACAACGTGCTATAGTCAAAGGGAATTACAATAATGAGCTGAACACCATTTGTTCACCTGTATTCAGTTGTTTTTTGAAGAGTGAGTTGGCCTAAAAAAGATTTCCAGGTCATTTTCAAAACCCAAAGCAAAGTCACTAATGAGTTCTCAACTTTGCACAATTCACCTTGCAAGAGATACACCTATAGTGGTTACTGTTGGCTTTTCAGTTCTATTGTAAGGTGATATTTTTGGTACCTTTGGGATCTTTTCATTGAAACTTTTTCCTATAAGTGTAGTTCCTGGGAGATATTTGCTTATATATATTCCTCACCTATTAAATCTATACTGCAACTGTGTAGTATTGTTCAATGGGTAGCATACTGAACTATCTTACAAAGATGAGTTCCTAAATATGTTCATATCTAGCTTTAATTTATGGTGATATTACATTTCATTTGGTTTACATGTCTCTATACTTTCATAATAGCCTATACAATTTTTAGTTATATAACATTTTTTAGGGCAAAGTGGTAATAGATTTTGTTCTACACATACATATCATAAACTCCCTGCCTTTGGATAGGTTTCTTAACCATTCTGACATTTAAATTTCTCATCTATAAAATGGAAAATAATAATGTCCAATATTTAGGGCCATTAAGATTGAAGAAAGTATATTAAGTTCTCTCTCAGTACCTGCATATAGCTGTACTCTTCATCCTTCAGGAAATCCTAAGACATGTTAGCTATTACTATATGTAGAAATTATTATGATTCAGTGTGTTGATTTTATATTGGATACCTCAGGCAATCAACATTTAATTATTTTATTAAAAATCAAAGTAAATTAATTCCTTAAATGAATTTCAAAGTTCTTGACTGACACAGCCAAAATAATAAAATTGTAGTTTATTCTTGATATGATTCTTCTAGGGGTAGGGTCAGGAGGGAATTGAGCTCAGTGAATGCTCCTTAGGAAAAATGGAACAAAAAGCATGCGATGACTTGCTGCCTTCCAAAGCAGTCCTTTCAGCTGAGCTAAGGTATCGGCAAAGGCTAATGTAGATTCTGGGTTAGCCTTTATCTCATATCCCTATGGAGGATGTGACTTTCTGTGACTTCCTCCTGTTTATCCTCAAAAGGGTTTCTAATTAATTCCCCATCTTTTAACTCTGTTCAACACACAACTCTGAGCATCTAGAAGCACTTACTCAGTGAGTAGCTTGAGTTGAATGGGGTAGGGGTTACAGGAAATGTTTGTGGTGTCATATGTGTTAAATCCAAAGAATATGGAATCAAACAGACTTTGAGTCAGCTTTACTAGCTAAATGATTTTAGAAATGTCAATTAACATCTCTTAGCCACATTTTTCTCATCGATGAAAAGGCAATAACATTGCCTCTCTCATATAGATTTGTCAAGAGGATCAAATAAGCTAATGTACAAAAAGAATAGTTTCTAGCACAGAGAAATACAACTCAGTATATTGCCAATTTACATTACCTGGCTGAAAGGATTAGAGAGATTTTACCCTACCAGAGTGTATTGCATTTCAGAAAGAGCAGTCCTTAATAAAAACTTTTACTTGGTATAGGCAAGACAAAAGTGTTGGTGAACAGATTTTGGAACTCAGCCTTATCCTCCCTTATTACAGATGAAAAACAACAACAACAACAAAAAACCCCTGAATGGAGAATGTATTTTCCTCCAAGCTCATGTGGATGATTTGAGACCAATGTGAAAGTCAATTCCAAATCACGGTAACCAATTCCAGTTAGGAACACTGATTTAAATACATGCAATACCTCAAGGAAAATAGTATGGAAAACTAGTATGACATGACCTAGCTTCTATTCTGAGTCTGAAAGCTCCAAATTATGTTGCTAATAATTTTGCTAATCCAGTTAAACATTAAATATAGTTATTGAAATTATATTACCATATCACACTAATTCCTTTAAAGAAGGTTCATTTTTTGAGTTGACCTAAAGATGGCAGGACCAAAAAGATGTATCTTGAAGTAGGACAGCATAAACACCAACAATCCTTTGGACAAGTAGAGGATTCTGGATTTTAAAATTAAGTAGTCTCACAATGGGTAAGGTTGGTCATGATCTCCATAGAATGGTGGAGAAGGGGCTGGAGTGGCCGAGGGAAATAAAAAGCCTAGCACCCTAGGGAACTTTGAATGCTATGTGCATGAACAGAGACGGTAGGAGTAGAAAGGAAAGTCCTCAATCACTAGCCTTCCTCTTTTTCTTGTTTTTTTTTGTTATTTTAATTTTATCTTTTCTAATGCTGGCAGTCATTCATTTCTGGTCTTTGCAGTAAGCTAAGTTCTTAGCATTGAGCAGAAAAGGCGGGGGAGGGGGCTGCTTTAAATTATAAAAGAAACAAGAAAATGCATGAAGAAGTTAAGTGACATGTTGGCAAGAAGCAGATATGGTTGAGTAAGCTTTATATTGTTGAGAACATGTAGCTTTTTCCTTCAGATACCACAAAATGAAATGTGAGCTCATTCTACAAAAAAAGTTCACATAAGAATGGAGGAAAACTGTTTTTTTTTTCTGACACTACAATTTAGAAAAATATTGAAAGATACTGAATCCCTTTTGTGTAAAAGGGATTTTTTTATGTATGGATTTTTTGTTTGTATGTCTTTATTTCAATTGGTATTTTATATAACATGTAAGTTACAGATTCAGCCACTAATGTTGAGGACTAATTATTGCCCTGGCAGTGTGCTAGATGCTTAGTCTCTGTCACTCAACCCTTACTTCCTTGCAACACATTATACTTATACATGTTTTATCACTAGGGAGAAGGAATTTTGGATATATTAAATAATTAGCCCGTATTTTCCCAGCTAGAAAGTGGTCAGATCCTAGCTCATTTTTCTGAGAATCGTTTTGTGAATGAAACTATACCGATGTCTATAAAATGTAATCTCTGCATAAATACACACTGAAGAAAAAAACTTATAAACAAGAATGCTGAAACTAGACTGTGTTGGCAAATAGCTGCATGTTTGCATGAGGTGGGACAGGCTACATTAAAAACATTCTTAAATAAAGCAGCCAAAGAAATTCATTATTTTTAAACCAGATAAATTGAAGCCTTTATTATAAGTACAAAATTTTGCAAGCTAATTTCAATATTCCTATGTAGAAAATATATGTTTCCTCAGATCAGTATTTCTCAAAGTACACTCCTCAGTGTACCTAAATCAGAATCCCCTGGGATGCTTATTAAAAAGGCTACTTCCTTGTCCCTGCCGTAGACAGATTAGATTAGATTCTCTGAGGAAGGGGCCAAAGAATTTTCATTTTAATGTGGAAATCAGATGCTTTCTATCTGAAAATTTGGAAACTATTTGAAACTGTAGAGTCTGGAACCCTTTGATCTCTTGAGCACTTGCTTAACATGACATTGCAGCTGAAGTCAAGAGGATGGAAAGATGGTGATGTTTTGGCCAAAAATAACACCCATTTTCACATGTATATAAATGAATTTAATAGGTGAGAATCTTGTCACATACCAAGGCTGCATTTATCAATCAAGTTGCATGAAAATAATTCTCTGCCTCCTGCGCTTTTCTGCAGAGGGCTAAGAAACTAAAACTAAAATAAACTAAATGGTATAAAACTATATGACATGGATTTATCAGGGGGCATACTTTATTTAGAAAGTACTTGATAGAAAGGTGAAATCTTACTGATAGCACTGAAAAGAATGAAAACTCCACTTTCTCCTTCACATTTTAGCCTGGTAAAAATGAAAATTTTGATCCCCACCTCCTTCATTAGTAGCAGTTGGTTTTGACTGATGTGGAAAAACAGATTTTGTTTCAGTTAACTTTATGTGATAAACAGAATGTGCAACTATGTCAGCCATATTGCCTGCTTCTCTTCCTCTCTGCAGTATCAGTTAGTTCTCCTGAAATAATAAAGAAAAGAATCAAAAGATGATATGATAATAAATAAGAGCTAACACTTATGTAATATCTTAAACCAGGTTAATCCTCACAGACTTCTTGTGAGGTGGTGGTTGTTGTTGCCTGCATTTTATATCTGTGGAGACTAAGGCACACAAGGGTTAGATTACTAACCCTCAGTTATAAAGTGGTAGGTAGTGGAGTCTAAAGTCAAACTCCAAATAGTTTTCTAGCCCATGTTCTTAATCACTGTGCTACAGCGCCTCCTAGTGTGTGAAGTAAAACACTGGCATGACCCTAAATCTGCGTCAGCCTCACATGTGGGTTCCGATTTACACCACGAGAGGACAGAAAAATGTAACTTCCTCTCAGGTTTCCTCTAAGTTCACAACTAAATATAACAGAAGGTCCTTTCTTTAAAGTTCCAGCTAAAATAATGTTCATTTTATTTTGTTTTTATTGTGAAAGAAAAATAATCATGAATTTGTATAATATGGTCTTTATTTGTGGATGTTGTTTTTCCAAGTCACACCAGGGACCTGTAGTGTCCTACCATCTGGCTCCAGAAAGCTTCCATGTTTCAACTGTGGAGCTTAGAAACATGTGGTGGGAATCAGACTGACCTGCGTTCTAACTGCAGCTCAGCACTTGCTACCTGTGTGATCCTACCTAATAGTAGGTAAAGGTTATTGTTTGTTTCTTTGTGTGCAAGAATTGTACTACACATTTCTTTAGGATTACTTTAATGCTTTTTTGTACTTCATGAATGTGCTTTATAGATTAGAACACTGAAGATTAGAGAAGTTAATATACCTAAAGTCACAACATTACTAAAGGTAGAGGTGAAAATTTTTTTTTTTTTTTTTTTTTTTTTTTTTTCCTGTACGCGGGCCTCTCACTGTTGTGGCCTCTCCCGTTGCGGAGCACAGGCTCCGGATGCACAGGCTCAGCAGCCATGGCTCACGGGCCCAGCCGCTCCGTGGCATGTGGGATCTTCCAGGACCAGGGCACGAACCCGTGCCCCCTGCATCATCAGGCGGACTCTCAAACACTGCGCCACCACGGAAGCCCTAGAGGTGAAATTTGAACCCACAATTTAATAGACATAGCCTCAAGGTCAGGATCCTCATACAGTAAAGTTAACACTGAAATTCGTGGTATCAGGCATTTGGGAGGTAACTCAGAAACAAAGGAGCTGTTGAGAGCTACATGCAGACTAGTGTAAAAACCAGACTTGTGCCATACACGCACGTGGATGAGTGAGCTAAGGGGTCTGGTGTACGCAACTCCTCAAAATATCCCCATGTCATGAATAGTGTCACCTTTTGTTTTACAGATGTGAAAGTTAACAGACTCATTATTTGAACTCAGCCTATCCTGAAACCTAACCTAATAATAATTA
The DNA here is from genome assembly GCF_039906515.1 of Pseudorca crassidens. Lineage (NCBI taxonomy): Eukaryota > Metazoa > Chordata > Mammalia > Artiodactyla > Delphinidae > Pseudorca > Pseudorca crassidens. The sequence continues at coordinate 32,923,753 of NC_090304.1, read as the reverse complement.
TTATTATCATTATTAGTATTATGGCCCCCAGATTTTCCTTAGAAAGTTTGTGTCGTTGTTTTACTGGAACTGCACTTCCATTTGTAGTCAGAAGATGGCACTGTGAAGTATGAAGTATAGTACAGTCATCTCCGTTCTAGATTTAACCTGTTCATTGACTGACACATTCATCTCAAAATTGATGTCTAAAATAATCTGGCTTCATTTCACATCAAAATAATTACCAAAGATAAATGTATGTATATTCATGTACATGTATATATGCATGTATATATGATATATACTATATAGTATACATGTATTTTATAATATATGCAATTATAATAAATTATCTATACATTACACATAGTTATTTTACAGTTTTTTGAGAATTTATCCTTGAAAATAGGCTTTGTTTGGAAACACAGTGCTGTTAGCTTGGTCCCATTCATCACTACGTTGATTCCTACAAGTCTAGTTTCCTCCTAAGTGGAATTGGACCTGAAAGTTTAATAATGGACCCATTTCCCCAATGTACTCTTAATTAAAAGAATTTTCCAGGACAGACTTTAAGGGAAGTAGGCATTATGTGAGGGAGACAAGGATATCTGACATATAGAATTTAAATTTTAATTTTTATACATACTCATATCTTTTCACTTCATCCTGTGTAGCAGTTAGTAATAACTCCTTTTTATAGATGAGGAGACTGTTAGTAATGACAGGTAGGTGGCCCAGAGCCAGGGCTGAGTTTGGCTTTCGCAACACCCAAGTTACCTTGGGACCTGGAAAGTTAGACTGTAAAGGAGGCAGAGTTGCCTTGTCTTAGTCTGCTTTGGCTCCTATAACAAAATAGCATAGACTGGGTGGCTTAAGTCACAGACACTTACTTCTCACAGTTCTGGAGGCTGGGAAGTCCAAGCTTAAGGTGCTGGCAGATCCACTGTCTAATGAGAGCACTCCTCCTGGTCTGCAGACAGTGGTCTTCTTGTTGTATCCTTACCTGATGGATCAGAGAGACAGAAAGCACAGTCTTGTGTATCTTCTTCTAAGAGCACTAGTGTCATCATGAGGGTTCTACCCTCATGACCTAATTACCTCTCAAAGGCCCCACCTCCTAATTCCATCCCAGTGAGGGTTAGGGTTTCAACATATGAATTTCAAACGGACACAAACATGCATCCATAACATGCCTGTTAAAAGATGAAGCAAAGGCTATCATCCTGGAAGGGTTTAAAGGAGGTGGTACATATGCAATATTTGATGTTTTGTCATGCGTGATTTTGGTCCTACGTTTGTTAGTGTACCTTTCATAAGTCGATGTGAGTACCTGCCTATAGCCCTTACGTCTTTAATCAGCTAAGATGCAATTTCTTGGTATGTATCAGAAAATGCCAAATAATAGTGCCTTAAGCAAAACAGAAGTTCATCTCTCTCTCACCTAAGATATACATAGAAGAGGAAATGCAGGGTTGGTTGATTCTCCTGTCTGGCATAGTTTAAGTCTCTGTTTTTCTTTATTATTATTATTTTAACAAAATAGATGGTGATTTTTTTGCCACCTGAGATATTAGTGTGATTTTTATGTCAATTGGTAGAGACCAGCTAACATCACAAGTTCCTCTTAAAGATAAATAAATGAAAATTGTATTTGCTGACATGCCAGTTAACCAAAAATGAAATCACTTTTGCCTGCTTTTGAATTCATGTTTGATCATGTCTGAACTGGAAACATCTATACATGAAAGAAAGTCTACACAGAGTCATAAGATGATTAGTCATGATCCTGTAGTAATCATTGGTAATGTTTTATTTTATTTTTATAGTCAATGTAGCAAGAGAAAGAAATGGATGAGATTTGTCCCAGGCCAACAACTATGTTTTAAAGCACTTTCAGATATTTGGAAAACATAAATTTATCAATGGCCATTTTAAAATTGTTGCTGTTTTGACTATCTGTTTAAAGAATTGAAAGTGTAAAGATTATTTTTTTCATATGCTCAAGACCTGTGTAACACAAAACAAATAACATTTTGTCTGTGACTCCTTTCTATCCATCATTCCTTACAGCTATAGTAAGTTTCAGGGCCAAGATTTGGACCCTAGACTCTGATTCCACAGCCTAGATTGTACGATGAAAGATCAGTAGATGAATCCCATCAGTCCTAAGCAAAGGCTAAATTCTGGTAGAAATGTGTGAATTGTTCTTTCAGGAAATCACCAGCTTTTGTCTACTGCAACCTTTCAAACACTGAATGTAGAGAGTGTTTATCCCAAAGAAGTGCTGAAAGAGTGATAGGCTGGGAAAATAAGACTTGCCAGACAGAATGCTAAGTGGAGGGCAAAGTGACAATGGAACCGATTTAGTGTTTTGATGCAAGTATGGTACATTCTGCACATACAGTCAGGATTCCCTGGTGACTTTTTGTAATAAGAAGTGCATCTGGGGAAAGCAAAACAAAAAACAAAAAACCCAGACCTTTGGAAAATAGAATGTTTTAAAGATGAGTGGTGAGCGCCGTGACCATAAACAGATGCTCACAGTGCGTCACTGGCATTGAATTAGAGTTTGTGGAGGAGGAGACTGGATTGTTGGGAGAAAAAGCCTCCGCTGAATGCAGGCAGTGACTGTTTTCTGTTGTTTAGGGGGTTAGTTTTGTTCTGGCTATAAAAAGGACGTAAAAGACAAACTGTCAGAAAGAGGGAGATAAATATTTCGTGGGGATGAGTCCCTTATTCCTCATTCATAGTGAAACTGAGAGTGAGTGTAGTAACATGAGAAGAATGGATTCAGAATAAGTGAGTTTGCCTTATAGCTGAGCAACCCTAAGCAAATAAAACAGTCTCTACATCTCAGGAGAACTGAGGAGGGGGTAGCGAAATGAGGAATGTGAGGGAGACCAAATGTCAGAGAGTAAAGTTTCCCACCTCTGGGAATAGAGAGGAGAGAGTTGTAGAAGGTGTCACAGAACTACATGATTTTCAACACTTAAAAGTATTCAGGAAAAAATTGTTTAGGAAAGTACATCTCAGGAAGAAGACAGCTATGTATAAAGGCACTAAGATGAATAGTAATAATCATAATGATAAAAAATTCAAAGTTATAGCTTCTAAGCAGAATTGTAAAAAGTTAGTGGAAAATAGGTCATCCATTTGCCATTTCCATACTAAAAAAAAAAAAGAAAAAGAAAGAAAAAACCCTTCTTATGTTTATATAAATTTGAATGAAAATTGTCACATAAATGAATTTTATGTGACTTGAGGACGTCAAGCAAATTTTATATTAAGAATTTATATATCAAAAAAACAAACAACCCAATCCAAAAAGGGGCAGAAGGCCTAAATAAACATTTCTCCAAAGAAGACATACAGATGGCCAACAAACACATGAAAACATGCTCAACGTCTCTAATTATAAGAGAAATGCGATTCAAAACTACAATGAGGTATCACCTCACACCTGTCAGAATGGCCATCATCAAAAAATCTACAAGCAATAAATGCTGGAGAGGGTGTGGAGAAAATGGAACCCTCTTGCACAGTTGGTGGGAATGTAAATTGATACAACCATGGTGGAGAACAGTATGGAGTTTCCTTAAAAAACGAAAAACAGAACTACCATATGACCCAGCAATCCCACTACTGGGCATATACCCTGAGAAAACAATAATTCAAAAAGACACATGCACCCCAATGTTCATTACAACACTATTTACAATAGCAAGGTCATGGAAGCAACCTAAATATCTGTTGACAGACTAATGGGTAAGGAAGATGTGGTACATGTATACAATGGAATATTACTCAGCCATAAAAAAGAATGAAATTGGGTCATTTTTAGACACATGGATGGACCGAGAGACTGTCATACAGAGTGAAGTAAGTCAAAAAGAGAAAAACAAATATCGTGTATTAACACATATATGTGGAATCTAGAAAAATGGTATAGATGATCTTATTTGCAAGGCAGAAATAGAGACACAGACGCAGAGACCTAACGTATGGACACCAAGGGGGGAAGGGAGGAGTGGGATGAATTGGGAGTTTGGGATTGACATACATACACTACTATGTATAAAATAGATAACTAATGAGAACCTACTGTATTGCACAGGGAACTCTACTTAGTGCTCTATGGTGACGTAAATGGGAAGGAAATCCAAAAAAGAGGGGATATATGTATATGTATAGCTGATTCATTTTGCTGTACGGTAGAAACTAACACAACATTGTAAAGCAACTATACTCCAATAAAAATTAATTATAAAAAAAATAGCTTAAGTTTCTGTGGATGTTTATCCAATGTGAAAAGAAGCCTGTAAGAGTAAAATTGATCTTTTTTTTTCATAAGAATGTGTCATTTAAAGAAAAAGTACATCAGTCAAATCTTTATAAAAATTTTAAAAAAAGAATTTATATATACATAATGTATTGTAACTAAGGTATTATCACTATCTACAAATACATTTATATAATTTTCAAATAGAGTAGAATACTTTATTGGGTTCACAAATAAGTGAGGCAGATCTGCCTTTGAGCAGGCAATACACACATGCATGCACACAGACACACACTCATACACACCTGTGTGCTACATCTTCAGCCTTGTATAAAATTGTGTAATAACTGTACAGTCTTGCCTGTGTTGAGGTGGGGAATCAGGTTGGCCAGAAATTTTTCAAGGTTAAGTTCCAACCCCCATAAGAGAAGGAGAAAATTAGAATGCAAGGAAAATAACATAGTCTCATGTTCCAGGGAGTTGACAGGATATCAGTTTGGTCCAGTATCCAACATCCCAGCATATGGAATATTCATATGAGAAGATAACATGTTGTAACAGATTTCAGAGACTGCAGTAGATCTTTTTGGTGCCTGGTCCATGTTCACTAGGAGTGCCCCATTTGCCTGTTGCTTTTTCTGGTACCAGTTGCTTTTGGTGGCACCAAATGCTAATGAATCACCTAAAAAATTACAGAAAAATGACCTTAATGAGATTTTTTGCCTAATCCTGGGTTTTATTCATCCTCTATTTCAGCAACACCTTGTCCTATCCCTAGCCTCCCTTAATGGGATCCCTTTCTCTACCCCTGCATACTGTGTACTTTCTCCCCCATCTCACCCCCAACCCGCTGCCTAATTAGGCTTCCTCTCCCACCCTGGGTGTGATACACCCTCTCCCTCCATTGTCCCCCAACCTCCTCGTGCCCTATCCCCAGTCTCTACAGTCAACAACCATGTGGGTCTACCTCTGTGGTGCAATGCATGCTCCAAGCTTCCCTAGGGACCAAGGGAAGCTAGTCTTCTGCTGGGACCACTTCTTTGCTGAACGTTTTTGTTCTATCATGTTCCGTCTCAACTTCTTTTGAAAGTACTCACTCATTGAGATAAAATCAGTTTCCAAAGGAGGCCCCTCTTAGTCTTTACTTTTGGGAAAACAGACGTAAGATAGAGGCTGATCTACCTCGGTTGAATCCTAGTCTTCCACATTACTAGCTATGTGACCTTGAATGAGCTGTTGAAAATTCTTTATGATAATTTGTTTCATTTGAATTGGAAAAATAACCAATCTGGAAGTCTTGTTGTGAAGATTAACAGATAACAGATTTAAAACACCTGTCACTTATACATATTTAATATATGATACTTTTCTTTACCATTTAATTATGGAAATTAATGCAAAACCTATTTTTGTGAAATGTGAATAGGTTTTATGTGAATGTGAAATTCTGTGACCACTCGAGGTGGAATAATCTCTACGATGCAATCTGTGCCTCAAAACTCTTTGTATGGCTTCTTTTTCAGGGTTTGATAATTTCTTGTTACCATATGTATTAGATTTCTCTTGTAATCCTCCCTAACACAAAATACATAATTTTTAAAAAATCATCTGTGTTCTAAGTTGAACCATATAAATGAAATCTTATTTGAAAAAGACAACTGCCTGTCCAAAGAATTACTGCTACAGTTTAAGAATTCTATACATCTTTTATGTAAAAAGTTTATCCTATTTATTCAATCTCATTTTTATTTTTTCTTACATATCTATTGACTCCAAAAATATCAACCACCTCAGTGAGGGCATCGATCACATCACTTGCGTAAGTTTAATTATTTGAGCCAATTTCTATAATTTTTTTCTTAAAAATCCACTTAAGGAGGTTGAATTTATCAGATGGTATAAGGTAGTTATGTTGCTGCTCAAAGTTATTTTTATGTTGTGTTTAACACTTATGGTATATGAGAGGCTGTTTTTAATTACATCAAAGTCCTGCCTTTTTATCACTGAGCAAGTAATTTCCCTCCCATTAAAAAAAAAAACAAAACAATTTACTTTATCTTTGGGTTTCTAAGATGACATATTCCAGGAATTGTTTCTGAAATGTGGGGTACTTAACACTTTGTAGTGATTAAGGTTCTACTGACTTGGAAAATAAAATGGAAATGATGAAGGGGAAATGATTCTTTGAGAAGAAGGGATTAAAAGGGCTTTAATTCATCATACTTTATTAGTGAATAAAATAATAACAAATACTAATAGAGAATAATTAGACAGCACTTACGAGTTAGACATTACCTCATTTAATCTATGTTGCTTAATTAAATTATTATATACAATGTATAAATGAGTATATTACAGCTTAGCTAAGGCAAGAGGCTTCAGCTGGCCAGCTGGTCAATGATGGAGCCAGAACGGTGGAGCCCAGGGATGTCTGAAGCTAAAGTCTAGGTTCTTTGACACTTTAGTCATGGCTGTTAAAGTCCTTTGAATATTTTGAGGAAAAATCTGATGTAGCTATTTTTCCTTTGTAACACTCTATACTTACAGGTTGGCCTAGCACAAAATAAATAGCTACCTGAAGGTATGTTATCCTTTCTATAAATCATCAGGGAGAAATCTTAATTCACTTGATTTTAGTGTGGGCTTCAAATGCCTGTCTCTGTCTTTGTCTCTCTATCTCTGTCTCTATTTCTCTTTCCAATTCTTCCTCTCCCTCCCTTTTTCTCTCCTGGCTGCCAGCTCTGGCAAAGGGAGCCACCTCTCCCCCACTAACTTAATTGTTTTTAATTGAGTGAGAATTTCAGTGGGTCCATAGATTCTTAAATTTAGGAGTTTGGGATAATTCAGGGTATATTCTAGGGACAGAAGATTATGGTTTCAGAAGCAAGAAATAATTTACCTCAAGAAAGCATAAGGAAGTACCATAGCCTGAGAAAGAGAAGTGTGCAGACCCTTCCTCCTCCTTAAACAAATCTAAAAGAAACTGCTAAAAATTATTAACGGATATGTTTATTGATTGTCCCTAATATAGTTGTGAGAATATTAAGTTGATAATTGAAGCATCAGAAGATGATAGTGTATCATCATGCAAACTATTGAGTTGTTCTTTTTTTGGTCTTTCCACTTTTTATTTGTTCACAGATCAAAGCTAGTCAGCAAATGGAGAATAGTTCATAAACTGGTTTGCTCTCACAGTCATCATCATCTTCTTTTCTGAGGTCTTGCTTCATACTCTGACTACAGCTGTTCTTCAGACAATTGTATTTAAGGACTATTAACATCACTACTCAAATACTCTAATATTTTATTCTGAATGAGTCTTGAATTTTGGAGAGTCTTGCATGTCGTTGAATAATGCAGTCTGTCATCTGAGAGAATCTAGCAAATTGGATGTAGGTTTAGGGGAAAAGACAAAGGTTTGAATTAAAGATTCTTTCTTTCAAGGTTTTATTGTTTTTATATATTTACAACACTTTGAGCTTAAGTCTACTAAGAACAAACTTGAAGAAAGGAAGCATGAGATTTCCAGAATCAGGAATGGATTGTGAACATATTGGAAGAACAGACCTAATACTTCTCCCTCTAAAACTATCTCTGCAAAAAGTTGTTGGCAAAGAGGTTTTGCATCTTTCCAGGATATAGTTTCAGTGAAGCAGGTCTGCATGTGTACTGGAATGTGTTGTTTTCCCATGTCTTGGTTTTCTTTGGATTTCATTTATTTATTGTTTGTTATATGAGAAGTTATACTTCATACTTTAATAAAGTATTACTGCCTCATTATAGTTAATTGATAGTAACAATAGGTGCTTTCTAACAAAGAATATAAACAACTGAATTTTTTCAAGAAAATATTTTGATCTTTTTAAATTTGTGAGTGAGCATAATAACAGGGAGATTTTCATTTTAGCCAAGGTTTAGACATGAAGACATTGCCAGCACAGGCCTGGAATATATCTTTGCTCCTCTCTGCTAGCTCAGTATAACAACAGCAATAGCAGCAAAAGCAACAATAGCAACAGCACCTGTTGGTGTCAGGCAGCTATAAATGCTTTACTTTTAATATCTGATTTCTTTAGTTATACTAGTTTTCTTAGTTTATTATCTGATTTAAGAAGTTTCATAGTTGTGCTACTGTAAAGTAGCCCTACAATGTATAAAATATCTAATATCTAAGATCTTTAATTTTGCAGAATTTGAATGGTAGGATTTTAAGGATTTTACTCTCAGAAGGGGAAATCTGGTGGAAAGGCAACTGTCAAGATGCAATAAAATTACTACCAACAGAACTAAATTAATCACACTTTACAAAAAGTTACTATCTACTCCAAAACTCACTAGTGTATGACCTAAAGGAATGTTTGAAAATGGAATTGTTATCAACACGAAGAGAAGGCAGAATTGAAAAATGATTGAAATGAATATTTGTGTGTGTGATCGCATTCAAATATCACTTTGAAGCACACTCGGCCATAGAAATCAGGTGTGATTTTTATGTTTTCCCGTCCAGGGGAACCATATATATAATGAAAGAATGTAATAGCATTGAGATTGCACAAGAGAATCTTTGTGTATAAATTTAAAATTCAGTAAGTTGCTGAATAATAGTTAATGGAACTTTTAACAATGGAAAGGAGATTGGAAAAGGTGGTCTTATCTCTCACACACATTTTCCTGTGTTCAGTTATCCTTTTGGAGGTGGGGGAGATGGAGTACAATGAAGCATGGACCAACATAAATCCCACTTATACAAGGACTGAAACCTAGGCCAAACTAGATTTAGGAAACCTGAAAGTTTCAGTTAGATAGTCAATAGTAATACCACTGAAATGTCAGATACTTATTTTTTGTGAGCATACCCCAAAATAAATCAAGTCAGCAGAGAAGATAAATCATTAGTTAAACCTACAAGAGGTCGAAATGTATAGTTCTATTACTGTCACTGAGGAAAAATAAAAATTCAAAGGTGATTGATAGATACTAATGTTTTCCAATCATCACCTTACCCCTCTGCAGACAAATATTCATAGTTACCCAAGTTATGATCAAGTCATAAAGATAATGACAATAGTAGCAGCTATTATCTTTTCCTTTTGAAAAAAATTGTCTTGGGTCTTAGCATTGTGCTAAGTGCTATAACTCTTCATATATTTTATTCTCTTACAACTTCACAGCATAGGTTCTTTTATCACTGTCGTTTTACAGTTGAGGAAACTAAAACTTGGGGAAGTTAAGAATTTGCACAAACCTCACAGATGGTCAGTGCCACAGGTAGGAATTAGAGACATGTCTTTTAGTGGGCAGGTTAAGAACAGGCCTTTTTACCACAATCCATGTGAGTTTTAATTGGAAGTAGAAGATGAGCAGTCCTGAGAAATGAGTCATCCAAGACACACTATAACTTAATAGCTCATCTTCCATTTATGTGAAGGACATCTAAATAGTGGCTTATTAGTCACATTACATGTTTCCTTTAGCTAGTGAAAAATATTCCTTTTTTATTCTTTTTCCTAGCCTATGGACTGAATAATTCCAATTTTTTAACTTATAGTCTTAAGTATATCTAGCCTTTGTGATATTATATTTAGATCACTTTGAAGGAGACATGCATATCTCACCCTCTTATTCATACATTCACATAATCATCTAAAATACCTATTTCATCATGACTGGGTTTCACCCAGCTATCTCTGAGGTAATCCTATTTATGTCATCCTCAGGGCAAAGCTTTGTCATCTATTCCATAGTTGATTCAGGGTGGCTCTCATCATCAGAACCATAATATCATCTATTGGACTCAAAACCTTAATAAGAGGGATTTGCCCAGGTAACCTTGGAGGTCTTGTTTAAAATGGATAATCTAGACTGCATATGTTTAAGCAGTTGTTCTTAGAGAGAGAGTTTGACCTAGTCTAATTTGAGAAATTGAAAATTTGTTTTTAGATCTCTCAGAATATTTTTTTGTCAACCTGGACCTCACCAAAACAATAGTTTGGGCTATAGCCCAAGACAGTGACCTCTTCTTTCACATGTCGACAGTCAATACATCTGACACATGGTGATGCCAAGGACCAGGAATAGGGGACCCTCTTAGGCCTCTGCTGGCCAAAGCCTTCCTGCCAGTCTGACCCCCCACCACCCAACTCCTAATAAATTGAACTGGTCTTGTTTCTTAAAAAAAATTAAAAATCTACTTGTGCTTGAGTACCAGTAGGAATAATGGATTAATATTCTAACCTTTACCGAGTAATAGAGTTACATTTTACTAGCAGTCCTCTGAAGAGATAAGCATTTGTCATAGTGGCGGTATTCTAAATCTTAGACATGGTAGCAGATCACGTGTGCAAGCCCACCTCCAGAACACAACTCTCTCCCTCAGACCACATCAAGACATTTTTGAGTCTTAATGACATATGTGAAAAAGTGAAACATATTAAGATAAGAATTTATAGAAGGTTTACATTGAAGTAAACCTTATGTGCCTACAAAGTATGAAGAAATGGAATCTGTTGTGAAACAAATTTGGAAACCCTTGAGTTAACAATAGGAAAGAAGCTTCTTTATTCCTATTGTGGATTTTAAAGCTTCATGACAAAAGCAGTGATTTAATAAGTAGAATTTTATAAGTTGCCTTTTTTTTAACCCCTGGTTTTCTTTTAAGAGCTTAGGGGACACACTAGTTTTCAACTACTAGAAAAACCTGGCACACAGAAGTAACTAAAAAAAAATAATTTTTGGTTAAAGGAAAGAGAATCAATTTGCTGGTTAGTACTGTAGGTTCATAGGTGAATTAGGTAGATATCCTGCATTTTAAGAACATACAGTCCAAAGGAGAGATTTTTTTTTCTCTTGTAAAGATCCTTATTAAATAGTAAAAGTTATAAAATCCTATACAAATATGCATTTAGGATGTTATAGAAGCCTCAAGAATGTAGAGCTTGTGTCCTACTGTGGTAAGGAGAAGAGATGAATCAAGAATGTTTTAATCAAAAATCATCTTTTGAGCTGCACATGTGAACTTTTGTTTCTAAAGTAGCATTAGATCATTGAGTATATTATCCTCAAAGACTGGTGAAGTTTTTGGTTCTTAAACTGACATGTAAGTTGGATTTTACGGCAAACACTGTACCAAGGGTTTTCCAGGATTGCAGTCAAGTCAAGAGGTGAAGATTCTGGCTCTATATACACCACAGCCAGCCACAACAGTCAGTTCTAGAATGAAGAAGGACCGTGTTGAAAGTAGACAGTATGTTTTTAATTCCCTAGATATGTGTTTCTACAATTAAATATCTCTGTGAATGGGCACTGCTATTCGCTGTAATCTTTTAAGAAACGGTTAAGAAGCTGCTGTAACCTGTTAAGAGACTGTTATACAACAATATGCTTATACTTGAAGACAAAGGGAGAACAAAAAGCAGCTAGACTGTCTCTATGGCAATTTTTTCAGGGGGGAAAAAGAAGCATAGCATTTCAATGTTAAAGAAGGAAAACTTGGTGATGTACTTCGTAGATGTATAGTATACCTTCTTTATGAATCAATTTGTCATTGCCCACCTTGCTTTTCAAAAAGTAATGAGAAAACTTTCATAGAAATTTAGTTTAATTAAAAGGAAATATATTTGGAATTACAAGTTTAATAGCTCTAGTTCCAGTGAAGCAGATCACAATGAGGGAGCAGCTGCTTTGCAATTCAAAAACAGATGGTGCCTTTCTTTTTCTATTCAGACTTCCCTTTGGGAAATGATATGTCCATCGAATATCAGTAAAGCTATGATTTCAAGACTTCTTTGTCATGAAACACTTTCTGGAGGAATGATGTTAGCAATGTCTTATAGTTTGCATGCATGTTTCCCTTGACCACTGATTTGTAAACATCACCAAATACTGGAAATGATTTTCTTTTTCAAAAATGGAAGAAATCAGAAAGTGCAGAAGAATCTTTTTTGAATAGTTTAATATTTGGCAATAACTGGCCCAAAATTTTTCTAATAAGTACAAATAGCTGATTTTATTAGGAAGGTATTTACCTATGAGGAGAGCATTAAAGAGAGTGGTTTGAAAGAAAGCTATAGAACCTACTTGCTCATGAGGCTTTCACAATAGAGCACATACCCTTAATAAACATGCCTTTAAATTCATAACAGTACTTAAGACACTTTACATCAGTAGACAGTGAATAGTAATTGGCATAAATATCCACATGATTTTATTAACCTAATTCTAAAAATTGAATTTTATCAAGTCTTTCTTTCATATTGCTATGTCTTTTTTTTTGTATTTTCCTGAAAGAAGCAAAGTCTGTTCCATTCATCTAATTATACAATACAAAGATATGAACACAGCCATGGAACCTGTTAAGTGCATCAGTAAGCGAGTCCTGGATGTGTGAGCAGGGTGGAGGCTCCTCAGGTAGTCTGAAAGTCCTTTGAGGGCAGGATCTCAGTCTTAGGCTTCTTTGTGTCCAACTTAACTCATTGTCAAATCTTGACCCATGAGCTGAATAAATATATAGTTTGATAAATTGTCAGGTTGTTTTCATTCAAGGTGACATTTAAATATTTTTCACAATCCTAAAGAATTTTATGTTGGCTTTTCTGTAATCAAGTACGGAATGATGTGAGAGCAAATAGGGCTGTGCAGTCATCCTTTTGACAAGAAGTTGTTTGGGCTTCTTCGCTGGATTTTTGGCTTTGATACAACTCAGAATGACTATGATCGTATAAAACAAGATTTACTTAGTAAAAATATTCTATATGTATGATTTGGAGGAGTCAGTAAAGACTCAACATATAATCTTTCTGTTCCCAATTTCTACGCTCACTTTTCTCTCTCTCTCTCTCTCTCTCTCTCTCACACACACACACACACACACACACACACACACACGCACACACAAACAACACATGGTTGTGTTGTACCTTTTTTCCTACACACACATAATAATTTCAAACTGAAAGTTTCCCCACTAATTTCAAACTGAAAGTTTCCCCACAAATTTCTCTCCACCAATCCATACTTAATGTTTTAGCAATTATCTTATCTTATTGTGTCTGAAAAATTGTACTTAAAAGTTATTCTGTAATAAACCTTCCCTGCTTTGCTTTCAGTCAGCATCTGGCTATACAGTGAGAATCCCTCTGGTGTGGATTTTTATTATGTTTTTCTTTATAGTTGCTTTTTAGTATAAGAAATCTAAGTGTTCTCCAGATCGAGGTCTCTATAGATTATACTTAAGATGACAATCTCTCATCGGATTTGGGGCTTAAGGAGGTAACTCTTTTTTATTTGAAGTAACATTTAATTTTCAAAAGAAAAATATTTTTATTTTTATAGCATTGTAGACAATGTAGAAAATATGGAAAAGCACAAGTGAAAAAACTCTATTCAATAATATCTTTAACATTTTGTATAAGTCCTTCGTATACCAGGGATCATGTACAGTGAGTTTAATGGTGGTTAGCAAATAAATTAATACATATTAATTAACTTAAAATTTTGAGCGCTGGTGTATTTAAAAAACAAACAGTTAATTTGTAATGTTAATTTACAAATAAGAATATTACACTGCAGACATTGGTAATGGTTTTCATTTCGTCAGGTTAGAGTATTTAGATTGCCTACTTAGCTCTAAATCAAGATCCTGGTAACCAGTATTCACAGGCAAATGAACCATAAGAGATAACAATATTACTTTAATTGAGGTCCTACCTAATCTCTCTGAGTAGGTAAAGATTCAATGGACTTGGCTTTTATTAGAAACCTGCATCATTGCTTTGTAAGATATTAACTCTGACCCCAATGAAATCTTTTATCAAGGGTTTTAGAGGCAATGCTGCATAAAGCATTAGATAAGAGTGAAAATGTTACTCATATTTTTTATACAATGCAAAATGAAGATTTCTTAATGCATTCTTTTTGTGGTAAGGCTTCTTAAAAAACAGAGGTCAGGTGAGGCATAAAGGCAGTGAAAAGTTGAATTGATACCGCCACTCATTTAACTCATGAATGAGTCAGAATTTAATTTACCCTAAACAAAAATGTTGGACAGATGCTGAAATGGGATAAGAGTCTAGTTTTCAAATTAATTTTCTTGGTTACTGGAAGTGTTTCAGAAATTGAGCTGGCCAGTTCCATCATCTTCTGCCAAGTGATGAAGGTGCTAAATGTTACATTTCATTACAAAAACTAATATATTAAATATTTTAAAATTAAAATATTGTTTTATAATCTGTACATTGCCATTCAAGTCACAACCCCTGGTCTCTTGTGCTGGTCATCCAAGGTAATATAACATGACTAATGTTAAACATGCATGGCCCGATTATAAGGATGATGTATCCTCATGAGAATTTAAGCTTTGACGAAACATGCAGGCAACAAGGACTTTATAGCCAAGAGCTCTTCTTTAGAAAGATTCCATTCTATTGACTTCTGAGGCATCTAGTTGGAAAAGTTATTTTTTTTTTTCTTTCTAATTCAGAGTTTAAATTCTTTAGATAGAGTTTAGGTAATGATAATCCACCCTTCCCTGAAATCCACTGTACACCATAGCAAAGCTATTTTTACTGAGCAAGAGCAGTGTTTTTATACTGTAGACAGTAAACTCTTTCGGATTCTTTGGCACATTTGTGTAGAAAGAAATTAATAATACACTTACCACAAAGTAAATTGATTCATTTAATTATGAGACATTGTGCAGTAGTTTTTAAAAAATTAAAATGAATGGAGACACTATTGCTGGGTCAGTGAGGAGAATATGAAAGTTCTGGCCTTCAGAATCATGTCATTTAAATCAATTTTATATCAGTTTAGAGGATCAAGCAAAGTTATATTTCATCCTTTTCTGATATTTTCATATCATGATCTCAAAGTCATTGAATCACGAGCATTCGACTCTGAATAGTCTACAGTTTACAAGGCTTATTGAATAAGCCCAGGGTCATGAAGCAGGTACAATGAAGTGTCCTTGAAAAGACCCCAGGCTTCTCTCTGTCTATGCTAAACGTCCCTTCTGTTAGTGTTCAACATTTTGATATGGGGCCTTCACTGAATAATAACTTCTGCTGTAGAGAAATTGATACAAGTCTTACCATTTCAAATTCCCTTCAATTTGACATGCTGTGGTGGTGATATCATTTTCAGAATTTGAAGGAACTGTAATGATAAGTGAACCTCTTTAGTCCTTAGTCACATTCTCATTCTCTTTCCAATAACTCAACAGCTACTTTTAGTTTTGTTTTACTTTTATTTATGTTTTAAGGTGGCTCAAATTAGATAGATATAGATTGTGTGTATGTGCGTGCAGAAAACGATATGTATGTAGGGCTAAAAGTTAGTAAGACAAACAACAAAAAATAAATTGTAAACATTTTAAAATTAAATTGATGACCTATTGAGGATAACAGAAAAAATATGGACAAAAAGATACAAAAATATGGAAAAAATACAAGATTAAACTAGAAAGCTTGCTAGAAGTTGACTATAAAACTAGTGCTAAATGTTTGGAAGGAGGAAAACACACACACATACACACAGAGAAATTGCTGAAATTATATAATTTACAGTTAATACATAACTAAAGCTTATTCATTTTTTTAGGAAGGCACACTTGTGCCTTTTGCTGAGACCAAGAAAACTTGGTTTCCTGACTTCCCTGAGATAGAGTATACCAAGCAGTATACTCTATACTCAGGTATGGGATGGAAGTGGCTAGGTAGGTAGGTTAATGGTAGCAAGGGATTTTTGTGGTGATGGAAATATTTTGTATCTGGGTAACATCAGTGTCAATAATCTGATTTTGATATTGTACTATAGTGTTGCATAATATTACTGTTGGCGGAAACCAGAGAAAAAGAACACGAGATCTCATTTTTTTCTAACAACTGCTTGTGAATCTATATATTTTTTTCAAAATAAAAATTTTAACTAAAAAAAAACCAAACCTTAGTGGGAGAATGTTGCATGGTGGAGGTTATAAATTAGGTTCTCTTGGTCTATCTAGCCTAACTGAAGAATATATTTCAGTATTGTTTTCCTGTAAGATTTTCTCGATGTTATCCTTCCTTCCTTGTAGTTTATCAACTTGTAACAGCAAATAGAGAAATATTCTTCCCTGAATAGTTTTCTTTAACCCAACTTATTTTTTAACTTAAGCACACTTATTTTGAAAGAAACTTTAATATTTTTGCTTTTAAAGCAAAACAAATTTAACTTACCATTACAAAAGAAGCTATAAAAATGAATATATAACTATTCCATGTTTTTAAAATTTATCCTCATAGTACTTAAAATCTTCACAAGTGTTAAGTGTGTACACTGTATTTTAAGAAACACTGCATGAGAATATTAAATTCTTTGAAAAATTCTTAATTTCTAGAGTTATATTACAAATATTTTCTACATGTTCATTTTTTGGGGGTATGGAAAGTATTTCATGACTCAGAAATGATTATAAACACTGATACATAAGAAAGTATGGAAAGTACAGCATTTAGATATAAATTTCCCTATCCCTACTAATTTTGAGAATACTGTTAGCAATGGTTACAGTTATACTCATAGGTACCAGAAATGTCAATTCATTTGTTCACCAAATATTTAACAGTGCTTACTATGTGTCAGGCTCTCTTTTAGGTAGGGAGGAATCAGCATTTTTAAGAAAAAATGAATCACTTTCTTTTATGGCATTCACTTTTTTCATTGATGGTGATTAAATACTGCGTGTTATGGTTAACTGGAGCATTCTATCATATTCTATAGCCATGTTTCTTCAATTCATGGAGTGCAAAAGTTTGAGAACTAGAAAGGGTGTCAAACTCAAAGAAAAGATACCATTGACTAAATGAGGTACATGCTTTGAAGTCAAATAATTTTCCACTTCAAACCTAATTCAGAGAGAGAGTATTTGGGCTTCCCTGGTGGTGCAGTGGTTGAGAGTCCTCCTGCCGATGCAGGGGACACGGGTTTGTGCCCCGGTCCGGGAAGATCACACATGCCTTGGAGTGGCTAGGCCCGTAAGCCATGGTCGCTGAGCCTGCGCATCCGGAGCCTGTGCTCCGCAACGGGAGAGGCCACGACAGTGAGAGGCCCGCGTACTGCAAAAAAAAAAAAAAAAAAAAGAGAGAGAGTATTTTGTAAGCGTAAAAATATCTATACTATCCCAACTTTTCTACCCTAATTTCTACATTTTATCTAACACTTGAGACTAGGGCAAGGGACAAAAGAAGTAGAAAAAAAAAAAATTACCAGGAAAGATGATGATCTAGGTCTGTCACCACTGGCCATCACCTTAATAAATACTATGTGAGTTCTTTCATATTCCCAGTAGGTCACACCAAGTCTCAAATATCACAAAATTTAAATTTTTATGTATCAAAGTAAAGAAAAACATGATTTGCCTTTCAACATAAAAGCTTTGTAAAGGTGCAGATTTTAGAGGCATTTATTTATTTATTTTTTTAAGCAATCTAACTTAATTAGCTAAGTATGAAAAGAACAAAGGAAATCCAAGCAAGGATGAGGCCATTCAGAACCATTCTGTCTTACAAATTCCGGCAGAGAGTATTCCAAAGGGACAGATTGGAGTTTCTTTCTAATTTCATTTTAATATTAGACTCCTGTATGAGTATTAATGTTGTTCATCACCATGGAATCATGGGTTTTAATAGTCTGACCAGAAGTGGGTGTAGCTGACGCTCTGAGGACGCTAATAAAGATGATGTGCCAAGCCATCTTCATGTAGTTGTGAGCTTCTCCAAACGTAATGGACATTACGAACACTGTCACACACTTGACAGGGTTAAGGTGTTAACACTTGACCAGAGCTAAGTTGTATGCTAAGTCTTCAGAAAAGGAGGATTATGATTAAAAGTTCTCCTACTATATACCTCCAGATTTCCAATCCTGGTGAGCACTCTACTTCCTTATAGGAAGACCTAACTAATAATAACAACAATAAAAATAATGATAGTGATTGTCATAGTAACATTAATAGTACATTTGATCATTTGACTTACCAAATATTGCACTACTTTCCACTAATTAGCACATTTAATCCTTACAAAAAATCAAATATAGGTACTACAACTTGACAAATGAAGAACCTGAAAGTGAGAGGGAATTTAAGCAAATGTCACAAATTCACGGCAAGAACAGATCCAACTACAAACCCCAATATTTTAGCTTCTAGGCTGTGAAGTAGATACAGAAGTTATTTGATGACCGAGATTGGTAGTCTTTTAATTAGTCTTCCCAGTCACTACTACTTCCACTTCCTCTCCCTAAGTCATGACTGAGGCCTAAGGGAGATGACACAGAACTAAAAGATGAAATGACACAGAATGGGATTTGGTCAGCCCTTCTTCACACTCATTACCTAATAAAGGCTAGAAGGGGAAAGCTCAGGGTGAGGATTGGGAAAAGGTCTAGGGAAAAATTAAGGAAAGTGGGCACATTTTTTGTTGTTGTTGTTCACTAATGGATGCAGTCAATATCCAGGACTATGATTCTCCATCTATTGTTCAGGCCTTTTTCTCTGTCCAAGACAGTTCTGCCTGTTGAGTAATGCCTGTCTCAACGAATACTTAGCATTCTTCTTTTTTCTTTCCTGCTCTGCCCCAAACACTCATTCTCCACATATGTATTTTTCCTTGTTATTTATTTATTTAAATAGTGCTCATGGGGAAAAGAGGCATTTCTGGAAATTATGTTGCATTTCTTTTCCCAAAAATAAAGAAATTATCCCCCTCACACAATCCTAGAGACAATAGAGTGGGATTACCTGAAATTTCTAATTTTATATTAGTTTTGATATTATTATGTCTTTATGCAGACATGACTCTAACCCAGATCTGGCTTTCAGGCAGAGAAAATAACTTGTGCAAAATATCACTTCTCATTTCTGGTAGCAAAATTAAGTTCATATGACTATAGCATTAGGAACATGCTGTCACAGGTGGGATCAGATTGGGGTTCCTTTAATGAGATGCTGAGAAATTGGGACTTAGGTTGATGCTAATGAAACCAGGGAAAGATAATAATAATAGATATTTTAAGGTACTACTATGTTATTTTTTCTAATTTTCACTCTATTAAAAGACTTTCTTCTCTGAAAATTCTCTGATATGTTATTGATATATTCTCTGATATGAGTAGTCACACATACTCATATACAAATAACCTTCCTAGGCAACAAATGTGTATTTAAGAAAGGGCCTCTAGGAAATCTGTATATGTTTTTACATCATATATTACTTGAATATAAAGTAAAAACTTGGATTTAAATATGAAGTAAGTGGGTGGGATCCAGGCATGTATGCGGAGATGCTTAGAAACTAACAGTGCTGACCTTATTTATTCATTAGATTTTATATTACGATGCATCTACAGAGGCTCTTTTTTCTTTTTATCCATCACTTTAATGAAACATCTAAACCAAAATAGCATACATATTTCCAAATGCCAAAGGGGCCAATTTAATGTTTCCCTTAAAAGTGTATTTCCTCCCTCCCTCCCTCCCTCCCTCCCTTCCTTCCTTCCTTCCTTCCTCCCTCTCTCCCTCCCTCCCTTCCTTCCTTCCTCCCTCCATTCCTCCCTTCCTTCCTCTTTCTATCTTTCTGTCACGTTTTTTTCTATAGAGGATGAACATTGTTTTAAGGGAGATATCCATCGCTATTCATGGATTGATCTGTATCTCTTAGTGGTTCCTAAAGCAATCATTCTACTATGAAGTGCTTAACTTCCTACAGGGCTCCGAAAATAATAAATCAATTAGCAACAATTAATCAGTTGTATGACACCCAGGGGAAAATTGCGTATTACCACTCTGTTACTGACAAAGCATTTCTAACTGAAACTTGATTCATCCAGGTTTCATTCAGGTGTGACTTATTGACTCAAAAGCTATGGTTTTAGTATAGTTAATGATTAAAGAGCTCTAACTTTACTTTGAGGATGCAGTTTTTACCCCCTTCTTCACCGTTTTTTTCATAAAATATAATGCCAAAAGGCAGTTTAAGAGTTATCAGTTATAACCTTTCACTGCTTATTTTGGTCATCATGATCTTTGATTGCAAAACTATATATATATATTTTTCATTTGACTATGTTTCACTTGATTTTGTTAAATTGGTGTTCTCATGCTTAAAGACCATTCAGTCAGATTATTTTAATACTTGCTAGTGCTTGACAGTTCCTATGATGTATTAGAAGCTAATGATTAACCAGGGTTTTATTTCTATTTAAGGACTTATCTTTCTGTACCAGGCCTTACTTTGATGTTTTTAGTCACACTGGGGCAGAAGTTTCAGTTCTTCAGTGGAAATGGACCAATCCATTAAAGTGTTCCTTTGTCCCCTTGCTCCCCATTACAATGCAGCAGTATTCAGATGGTACTTTAAGAGACCCCACTGTGTGTCTTGGAGGTGGGATTCTACACTTCTGTAGATGGTCTTAGACATGGACTGGACTAGTTCACTTAAACGTGGGGATCGAAATCCCAAAGATTTTACCCATAGCTAAACTCTGTGGGGAATGTGATTCTGATGCTTTTCGTTATCTTTATTGGAATACAAGCAATGAGTCAGTGGTGACCTCCAATCATAACTGTCTTATCACATACGGGATTCTGGAAGCCAAGTTTCTTTTCTTTAATGGAAACATTAAAAAAAAAAAAAACCTAGCATTATTACCAGTCATAGAGGATCTAAGCAATATATTCTGAAGATACTACTTTTGTTTTTCCTCAGTATGGTTTATCTTTTGGAAAAGAGATAAACGTGTCTTGGTATACATTGCAGAAAAGAGAAGACAATAGTTAGGGCTTCTCTGAATGTCTCCATAAGAATATAGATGGTGATAATTGCTAAATGGAAGTTTTTTTAAAAGTGATTTTAATTAATTATGTATTAGTTCAAAAGCACTTTTATTTATTAAAGTATTATAGTTTTTCCAGACTTTAAAGGTAAAGAGTTATAACCACATTCTCTCCCTGACAAGTAGCTGTGTGTCTGTTTATGTTTTTGAATATTTCAGGCTATACTAGTTTAATGCTGACTAGGATATGACAGTCTCTCTTTACTTTGGTTAAATAAGAATCTCTCTCTCTCTCTCTCTCTCTCGCTATATATATATTTGTCTGAGTGTTCTGTCTCACATACACACACAATTTGTAATTTGTTGACATCTTCTGCAAATTTCTTTCTGTTCCTTAAGTGCCTTTATTTCCCACCCTTGCCTCCCACGCAAACCCCACTTAATCCAGCCTTGAGAAAATCAGTCTTCACAGGGAGCATGCTCTTTTTTTCTTACAAAGTGGGTCGCTCAACAGTCTGCTTCTGGGTCAGTGCCTCATTTTCTTTGCAAATGCCTCACTCTTCCTTAGAGCTTTAAAAATTTCTCAGAGAAGAGCCTTAAAAATCTTTCAAACGCAAAGGTCAGAATACAAATAGAGCTGAATGGGGCACAGTTTATAATTGGTAGTGCTGGAGGATTTGGGTTTGTGACCATAGACAGCAGCATTCTAAGAAGCAGGAAATTGCAAATTCCCAGGTCTGGATTTCCGTTCCCTGTTAGATGTCTTTGCAGAGGTCTCTCAAAGTGACTGTTATTGAAAATATGGCTCAATCCTCTGTTCGCAGTAGGTGGGGGCATTTTGCTTTGGTGGAGGAGGTAAAAAGTTTTCTTTCATGAAAATCTGAGGGCTAATTGAAAATGCAAAAGGAAGTAAATGATTCTTTAGAGTCAAAATCATCTTTCTCAGCATATTTCAAGGTACACCACTAGTTTCAGTAGACATTAACAGGCATTAAATGAGCAAGATAATCCTCTTGGAGGAAATGCTGGGTTTAGGAAAGTTAAACAGATTTCTTTATTGCAGGAGTTTTTATAATCTTTGATATAGTAATGCAAATGAACCTCTAAGCAGTGGATAAATATGCAGAAATTACTAAATTAATTTAGCCACAAAAGAACATCTCATGGAAGCACAGGTTCTTTGAAGCATATTTTAGGAAATGCTGTTACAAATGCTGATAGCATAAATAATATCTTAAGGATGATTATAACCTGGAGGAGCTTTTTTTTTTTTTTTTTCTGGAGCGAGGTAGTGACCTATCTGAGGTCAAGCCAAGTTCCTTATTAATACTCAAGAAAATCATCATTTCATTTGCTCCTACCTCTTGATCCTTTTCTATGGAGTGACCATAACAAAGCAGCTTGGAGAGTCTGCTTTCTGTAAAGATGAGCTAAAATGTATTGAAAACAATATCCACCCATTCAAACTCCGGAATCCTGCCAAATAAATTACCTTACATGGCTTTTCTAGTCATATTTCTCTGCCGCTAGAAAACATTAATTCCTAATTGCCGTCAATATAAGGTCCTGAAAGACAGAGGTTCTATCCGATGTCACATTGTATTTCCTATACGATTTCAGTGTTTTATACATAGTAGGTCATCGGTCAGTAGCATGAGGGGTTAAATCTAAATTAAACTTCAAAACGTTCTAAATATTCTTCTTCAATTTTGTACATAACTTGGCTTCTGTCTGACGGCTTAACATATTCAGTTATATCTGTTCCCACCTTCCAATTCTAATCAGTCAAAACTGTTATTTTCTTCCATCATCCTATATTCATCCTCCACGTCATAGAACTCATTTCAGTTTCTAATCATCTAATTGTTGCTATAATTTTGTGGGTTTTTTTCCCCCTCTACAGGACAGTAAGTTCCACAAAACAGACTATATCTGTTTTGGTCATTATGTCTTTATACATAAGATCTAGCCAAGAAACAGGTATATTGTAACCATTCAATAATTAGAATGAATGACTATTCAATAATTACAATGAGTGAATGAAAATATGAATGAATGTATAAATGTAGTCATGCTTTGTCTTTATCTGTGTGTTCAGTTTATGAGATCAAATTACTGATTCAATCATGTAGCAAAAAACTCTTTATACATTAGTTTTCCAAGGGGGAAACACATAAATACTAATACATGAGTGCTAATCATAGTCCTCCTGAAAGTGTCTGCTATACGTTCTGACACCAGAAAAAGAATCTTAAGTAGTGCTTTTTGAGAAGCACATTATAGTATAAACACATATAATTAATATTCATCATTAGGAAGAGACACTATTTCTGCCAATAAATTGCCCTTTTCAAACAAGGTTAATGTATGCTTGTATAAACACATATAATTAATATTCATCATTAGGAAGAGACACTATTTCTGCCAATAAATTGCCCTTTTCAAACAAGGTTAATGTATGCTTGTCCAGGAATCAATGGGTTGAAGGCTTTTAACTGCCAAATTCTAAATTATAGATAAATAAAAATATTGTTTCGCTTGAGATCACTGGTAGTACTCTAGCAGTTCTCCACAAGTGGTGACATTTACCTCATTTAATAGGGCAAATGAGTATGATTGTTTGATAAACTTAAGCTGTAATACAAAATTCGGTGTCAAAGGTTAACTACAGATGATCTGTCAAGTTATAGAAATCCATCTATGAAATATTTTTAAATTTTCAGTTTTATTATCTTTTTGAAAAGTAATATTATTTTTGCATACTTCTAATAGGTTATTATAGACTACTAGAAATATCTTCATTTTATCTGCAAAATATTCATGGATCTCCAAACTATTTTGCGAAGAGAAGCCATCTGAGTTTTCTTCTTTTTATTCCTGAAAATAAAAATGCATTAAAATTTTGTTTTTACTTTAGCCTTTTATTCTTGTGGAAGTTTTGATTGAAATGCCTACAAATCTTGGCCATTAACATACTTTAATTCTTGTTCTTTTTCTTCCCTCCATATCCTTGCTGCAAATTTTAATACTAGTACCTCTCTTTGTTTAATTTATCAAAAGTATTCTAATACTAAAGCATCTAAAAATTCAAATGTAATACACACAATTATGAATTCACTGAGAAGATTTGCATTATTATCATCACTTTGGGGATTCAGGGCAAGTTAAATGAATAACTTCAGCATTAGCATATTTGACATGTTTTTCTGCTTGACATCTGTAACAGTTGTTAGGTCTGAAATTTGATTTTAGATTAAACTATCACTCATGTGCTAAGCATCAGAGCACTCATCATATGCATATATATATACAACAACATATATACATACATGAAATATAAATATGTAGTATCTTCTATAGTAAAAATAAATACTCTTTTTTAGTTTCATATTCTTATCTACCTATTGCTCCCATTATATAACTCTTAAGAAAATACTTCTAGAAAAAATCTGTATTTGATTTTTTTTTTAATTCTGTACCAGGTACCGTAGCCTAGTCAACTAGTGCTCCAATTGATGAACATCTGAGCTGTTTATTCTCTTTCACTTCACTGAACATCCTTGTGGGTACATCAATTCATGTTTTTACCAGCATAACTTTGGGACACATTTTGGGATATAATTTAAAATTTTAAAATGCTTTGCATTTTTCACTGATTATATTAAATTTTCAGATAAGATTATATAATAAATTTCTGTTTAGAAATAATATCAAACTAAAATTGTATAAATATAAATAATATAGTCTTAGTTATGTTAAACTTCGACTTGTTTAATAAAATTAGGTACCCTAAAGGCAAGATCTTTTACAATTTGTTCTATATATTTAACCTGAAAAACATAAATCATAACATCCTGAAAAGTTAGTGTACATACAAGACTTTTCAGTTTAAAGTCCCAGAGTTCATATTATATGTGTGTGTTTAGAGAAAATGTGTGCCCAGTGATTTTTCTCTTGCATATGGCAATCCATCGGCTGCTTCCTCCCCCACACTCACCAAAAGCAGGCTCTTCCTCTATGTCTTCACCAGGTTGCTTATTGTGTTTTAAGAAGTTTCATGAAATTCTGCACGTGGAAGATTCCATCTATTTTTTACTTATCTTCTCCAGCATTGGTCAGGCATTCCAAAGTGTTTGATCTTTCATATTTTTGTGAAAAATAGTTATCTCCCCATCATTCAGATCTCTTTATATTGCTTTGGAATTGATATTTTCATATCTGTTTGTTTACATTTTTGCCAAAACAATGCTTAGTTGTTTTATTCTTAGTTTCACTTAAAACCTCCAAGGTCCTAAATCACTTTACTTACCTTTCAAACTGTCTTCTCTGTTTCTCTGATATACTTTCAAAAGGATATACCTGGAATTTAAAATATTTTAGTCTCCTGATATAAAAAATATGAACCTAAAATTTGTTTTTGCTGACTTCTGTTACCTATTCCATTTAACTCTTCCCTCCGTTATTCTCCCAGGGCCTTTGTCAGGAGCATCTTTTAACGTTTTTTAAAACAATCATCATTTGTTTTTGTAAGAGTTTTGGAGCTTCCACTTAATAGCTCTTTGTAGCAGTTTCTTTAAATTATCTGTTTCATTCTTAGTGTGCACATATATAACATACAGCATAATAATATCCATCTTGCCGAGTATTAGGATTACATGAAATAATCGATGCATAGCACATAGGCATTCAATATATTTACATCTCTCCTCCCTACCTCCCCAGTTTTTACTCTTTATCTTTCTGCTGTTTTATCTTAAATAGTATTTATAAATATTAAAAATATTTTAAAACATTATTTAAAAAACACAAGCATTAAAAAAAAAACTCCATAAGGACGTATATGACTCCTTAGGCTCCTTTTAAAAATGTGCACCTATTTAGTTAAAGTACAGGGACTAAAACTCCAAATCCAAATCAACTCTGTGGGAATGAAAAGAAAATTGCCTCACCTTATCATCTTCTGTTTGTTGAACACGTCTCTAAATCTTTATAATATCTTAATGACAGGCTAGTATTTTTAAGGTGTTTTCATCAAGTTGATGCACAGGCTCTGGACGCGCAGGCTCAGCTGCCATGGCTCACGGGCCTAGCCGCTCCGCGGCATGTGGGATCTTCCCGGACCGGGGCACGAACCCGTGTCCCCTGCATCGGCAGGCGAACTCTCAACCACTGCGCCACCAGGGAAGCCCCATCAAGTTGATTTTTAGAATAAATAGTTTTCTTTTATATTCCACCTTTTCCTTAAACACTTTTGAGGTGAAATACAAATTTAACATATGTATGTTTTACAAATACTATAGTAATATTATTTATATATATATATATATATGTACACACATATTTTGATCTAGCAATACCACATGAGGACTTAAAAAGGAAGAGATAAATAGTCTTGACAGGAGGTAATTGAATACTAAATGTTTTTGAACTTCCTACATCTAGGAAAGATAAGGAAAGCACCTATAAATCTCTTAGTATAATGATTACAAGGAGGTCTTTCAAGAAGAAGATAGTTTTTTAATGGCATTGAATTATAAAAACAATTCTCATATAGCACCTTCTTTAATAGTCTGGACAATGTGATGGACAATGTCATCTAGAAAATATTTACAATAAAGATGTTACTATTTCTTTTGATGGCCCTTGGCAATGCAAATTATTGAAAGTCTTACAAATTGAATTTCTAAAACCCCCTTTAGAGATTTCACACTACAAAAATATGTGAGGATGAAACTTTCCTCTTTAAAATCTGTTTGTACAAAGATTCTTAAAACAATATATTGACTTACATAATACTACAAATCTAAATCCAATCAAACACTTGAATGGCATAATAATGTACTGAATAAATGCATACAGTTGAGTAATTAAGCACAGATCTACATTCTAAAATTCAACCAGTGGTCATTAAAAGACACTTGTCCTACATGTGTAAAATTTTATGTAATAGTTATTTAGTTCTGATATTCTAAGTCCATTTCTCGAAGTATGTTTCTAAGACAATAGTGAAATTATATAATGAACTGAACCCAAGATTTTTGTATTAAAATGCATGTGCTCTATTTAAGTAAAATACGTATGTATTCAAATCACAGATTCTTTCCATATTTAGTAGTACAGAGTGGGTACTACTAATAAAGAGACCTTTTTAAAAAATATCTTGGCATCACTTGTGAAGGAAAATTTGTTAGATTTCATTAAGGTATATTCTAGAAGTTAGTTTCACTCTAGTCTGTGACATTAAAATGAAAAAAAAAAAACTTTTATTACAAAGGATTACAAATACTTTTTGCAAATACCACTTACCACGATAGTTTAATGCAAAAGAGTCAACATTTCATGTGACAAGAACTACCAGAAATGGAGCTTTATCCTTAAATAAATAAAGTCTACCTTTTAATTATGAATACCATATTTACTACCTTGCTTTAACTTAAAAATTTTAAATAAGCAACCTGTGTTAGAAGAAATATAATATTTCTCTATTTGTGTGGTTGTATTTCTCACTTAGTTTGCTTTAAGGTCACTTCTTTAAAAGAAAATGGACTGGTATATTTCCTTCATGCACTCAAAAACTATACACACACACACACACACCCCAAAAACATGAATAGGCAATACATAGATGAAAATATAAAACTGAAATTAAACCTATGAACATATACATAATCACACTTATAAGACCATAAGATTAAGAGCAAAGCAAATCTGTGTTCATATCCTGCCTATGTCATATGATCTTACACATATCTTGTGACCTCTGATTATCAAGTGAAAGGCGTAACAATGAAAACCTGTAGTTTAATCAAAGATGAGCATAAAGATAAATATAGCCTGAAATTCTAAAATCATCATTAAGCAACTTCGCCATCTATGGCATAACTATATTTAGGCTTCTATTTATGTTAAAAAATGCTTATTTAAATCACCATAATAGGAGTTTCTGTTATTTGTAATCATACACATTTTTGAGAAATAGAGTAGGTCTATATTTCAGAGAATAGATGGTGCATCAATGGTTAATTAATTGAGTTTAATCATGTAAACATGCCAAATAAATATGTCAACGGTGTGCCTTTCCCAGTAATGCATACTGGAAAGAGAGAGAGGCTCCCAGGAAGCCAGGGATAACATGATAACATGATCAGGTTTAAAAGTAATAGAAAAAGAGTGAGGACAGAGAAAATTAAGGATGATACATAACAAAATAACTACAATATTACCATTTCTACCTCCTCACCCCTCCTTACCACAATACTCATTGTATGAACAATGAGTATTGTTCCTTACTAGAAGAGAAAGGATCCAAGTTGAATGCCAGAATTGTGGGGGATTCTAGCATATAGCAGATAACAGACCATATAAGGCAATCTGTTTTATTTTGAAGGTCATGAAGTGATAACCACAACCAGTGCTTTAGACAAGATCACCCCTTTAGATGTAAGAAAGGGGAGAAGTATGCCCAGGGGAATTAACATTTGGTTTTCATATGATACTTACCAAACTGATAACTATGTTTTTACTAATGTTAAATATCAATTTGGAGAATATTTCTTTGTGCAAAAGCTATTATTAAAAGTGTATATGGGGAGAGGCGGTGGAGATAGTCCCTCACTTTCCTTAGTCAATGAAACAAAATAATATGGATAAACGCTGGAACAGAGCCCTCATTTGGCTGTTACCTATGATTATACAAAACAGTTATTGGTAATATGCTATTTTGCTAGTTTGAATGATTATCACTTCCAGTCATAAAAATACATGGTCCATCATTCTTTTGAATGGCTGTGTCATTTAACAATTTAGCTGTTACTCACATATTTGTGGTGAAGATCAATGCAAAAGACTACTTAGCAGTGAAACTTAAGGAGATATATCCTCAGTTAGGGTTGCCCAATATGTTGGTATTTCTTTGTTTGGACTGAAAGAGGGAATCTTTATTACCTGTCTGTCCCTGTTCCAGAAAGATAGGACATTACAGTAAATATTATAAAAGTGGACAATCATGACTTTTGGAAAAATTATGTCAAAAAGTATTAAGGGGAGAGTTGGCTTGTTTATTTTTGAATGTACATAATTTTAATGACAAAGCAAGATGATCATGTAGATCATTTAAATTTGTATACAAGAAAATTGATACTTTAGGAAGAATCAGAAAATTTGATTTATTTAAAATATGAGGAATGAATTAATGAAAGGGATACATTGACTTATTCTAGCTACTTTAACAAGCCAACTGGTATTTATATAGGAGAACCACTGTAGATAGATCATGGGTCCTAAAAATCTAAATGCACCTTTGTTTTATTCTCAAATTAGCATGACTACATCTATGTGACCATGCTTTGGTAGGAGATGTCCCAGACTTTGTGCACCATCCCAGTGCTATTTGGAATCTTCCAAAGAAAATGGAGGGCTTCTTAACATTTCATTTGAAAATGGCCATGAGCCCAGATGCAGCCAACGTGAACTGCAATATTTCTGGGTAGTCAAATTCAAATATTGCTGAAGTAGATAACTTTGAATGAGACAAATGATATGACTCTAAATGCTCACAGTTTTAGCTAAAGACACCTAAATGTTCATGTTGCTGTTTATGATAGTTTTTGGTACATTTTTTGGAAGATTCCATATAATACATATAAACAAAATTACTGCTATTTAGAATGTAGAAATAAGAAGTGGTCCCCATGCTATGGACTAGAAAAAAACTATGGGTAAATATAGAAAGGAGAAAACTCACCATCTCATGTAATGTCTGACTTCTAAATGTATATCCTGTGAGATGTTTTTTTTAAATATTCACAAAATTATATAAAATCTAAATGGCTGAGGTTTTGAGAACATTTATGAATCTAATTCCCTGTTGTGTAGAGTAACACGTCAATCTCATTACAATGACTCAGATGTGCTAACTCTTCTAATACTAATTGCTAGATGTGACAGTGTACTAGAATTTTTTAAAAATAGAATCTGCTTATTTTTATGTATTTAAAACACAAGTCTAAAGCATAATTTAAAGAGTAATTTTTTAGTTTCATTTTGTCTTATTTTTAAATCTGTACACTGAGATGTAATGTACAACATGAATAATATAACACTGCTGTATGTTTTATAGGAAAGTTATTAAGAGAGTTCTCATCACAAGGAAAAATATTTTTTTCTTCTTTTTTGTATCTATATGAGATGATGGATGTTCACTAAACTTATTTTGGTAATCGTTTCATCAGGTATGTAAGTCAAATTATTATGCTCTGCACCTTAAACTTATACAGCACAGTGTGTCAATTATATCTGAATAAAACTGGAAGAAAAAGAAAAAAAAAAAAGATCTAGGAATAGCAAAAAACAAACAAAAACTCCAAACGGTACCCTGGTTTAGGTAAGAAATCTATGCTTACATTATTTCAAGTTTGACTAACACAATTATAAGAGAGGGACTGATTTTATTAGCTGAATAGGTTGTTAGAGATGCTTAATGGGGTATTACATTCTAACATTGAAAGAGTATTTGGTTTTCTTGCAGTCCAGACCTGAGGCATCTACCTAGACTTGAGGTGTCTCAGTGTATATCAGATGCCAATGTAGCCTAACCACTTCTAGAGGCAAGGAATATATTCCACTACTGAAAATTTTTAAATGCTAGTAAATTGAGTATTTTTAGTGTACTAAAACAGATTCCTCCCTCTAAATGTCTTTCCTCAGTAGTTCTACTTTTACGTTGAGGAACAATATAAATACCACTATTTTTAGTGCTTTAAACCTACATAGAAACTGTTTTATGTACATTTAAATGAAACAGTAAATAAATTGAGGATGGCTATCACTTTATTTTTGAGAATTTGACTGCAGTTTTTCATGAGATTATTTCAAAATCAACTTTGTTGTTATCTAAGATTAGAAAATTGCCTTAGAATCCTAATTTGCATAATTTAGGAGAATAACAATTCATAATATTCATATATATATTGTGAAAGGGTATAAATAAATTTATTGACAAGAGGGTAGATATTTTTTAATCCTCTATTTGGGTACTACAAAATATGTTAAATGATTTTTTAACATATATTAAGAGAAATCATAAACAAACACATCAAACAACAACACAAACATGAAGTACAGCTCAGATGTCTTTACACACAAATAACTCAGTCTTTACACACTACACATGAATTCTACCATACTTTCCAAGAGTGGTTAATTTTTATATAAGCCCCTCTAGAAAATAGAAAAAGGCCAGAAGTTAATCAGTTTACATTATGAAGCTAGTTTAATGTGGTGGACTTAATTAAGAGAAACTTAATTAAGAGAACTAAAGAAAGAAAAACTGAAGGCCCATTTTTCTTCTAAATGTAGATGTAGCATCTTAACAGAATCTGCTAAATTTACACAAAATGTGTAATTAATGTTTTATAATCAAATAGCATTTAACATAGAAAGTCTAAGCTGTGTCAACTTCTAAGTATGAAAGTTACATGAGGAAAAATAATTGATACATTTCAATACCTTTTAATGATACAAATTCTTAGCCAATTAAGAATAGAGGAACACTTCCCTAACCTGGTAGAGTTTTGTCAAAACACTAAATAAAACAGTACATAAGCAAATACACATGCTTACCATTATGACCACTGTTTAACATAATTTTAGAAGATATGGTCACAGCTCTAAATAAATAATATTCCTTTTTTCAGAATTGTAAACAAAGAAATAGTTTTTTTAAAAGTATCTTGACTGCAGTATAGGACATTTGCCTGGAAAATAATGGCATAGTATAGTGGCAATTACCATATTTCAATACTGATTTAGATCATATTTATCTCTATCCTAATCAAGGTTTACAAGGCCTTCAAGGATTTTATTCCAACCCTATCTTTTGTCACTACCTTCCATTCTTGCACGTATATACTCCCTGGCCGTTTGGTACTAATGTCGCTTCCCCAAGTCTTCCCCCAAATCTTCCAAGATCTTTCTAGCTTTTTAATTTGCTAATATCTCTCCCTGGAATGTTCTGTATTTTCACCCAGCCCCTGCACTTTAATTTTCCCTGGCTAATTTTCTCTTATCTGTTCACGTCTACCATTTCACTCAAAAACCCTTTCCTGATGTCCCATCTAGTGAAACTTCTCTGTGCTCCTTTACTATCCTGAATTTCCCCCCTGGAGGATTTATCCCACTGTGTTGTAATTGTTTACTCATCTTTATTGTCCATCATAACGTAGGTGTATCATGGCAAGAATCATTTCTTTTGCCTCCAGAACTCAGCCTTGTTGTTGGCTAGTAATAGATAAACAATGTTTTTGAATCAGTGAATGAGTGAGTGAATACATAGTAGAAATATCAGCATCTTGCCCAATTGTGAGTTAATAGAATGTCAGTGTATCCTGTTCGAGCCTAATTCCTTAAGGTCTGCATGATTATGGTTCTGAGCAAAGTGACATGTACCTGAAGCACTTCCTTGCCTATGACTGTCATTAGAATATAATGGCTGAACAGAAATCTCTCTTGCATTTCAGTCAAACTGAAGCAAATAGAAAGCATAAGTATGTGAAAAATTATTAAGAAGTGATGTAAATGGAAGGAAAAGAGTTATTTTGCATTAAATATCAAACAAAGGCATAAAAAATCCAAATCTTGGCCAAAAAAGAAATATCAAAATCAAAACCTGCAGGAAAAAAATGAAGATTGTAACTATTTTATTTCATTAAGGCATATATCAAATTGAGTAACGAATAATGTTCAGTATTGATAAGTGAAATTTTAAATAAATGTGTTGTTCTTACTAAGATGTTTTCTATTGAACATTTAAATAGTTTTTAAACATTTGTGAAAGCAACTCTGCTTATTACATTTGTAGATGGTACGAAATTAGACATGTTTCCTAATATCCTGGAATACAAGCAAAATAACAACCTGGCAAATGAGAAAATTAGTCACATATCTGGATAATATTATTTTGAAGGAACATGGACATAGGCTTCAGAGAAAGCAATGCAACCATAACATTCTAAACAACTGGCTGAGAATAAATGTTACAGTATCAGGCAAATTTTGTAGGTTATAATTGACCACAATTCAAGTCAGAATGTATGGAACTATACTGTATTAAAACAACTTGTGATAATCAGACCTTCTTTGAAAAAATATAATTTAAATATAAATATATTTAAGTATATAAAAATATATATGAATATAATATAAATAATTTTATAAAGCAGATAAAAATGTACTTGATATGGAGAGTTAAGCAGAGGCCAAATAACTAAATATGTTACATGCCATGATTCATTCTGAGAGCAAAGGGACCTGATTGAAAAAAGGAGACAATGACAAAGTCAGATTTCCATTGTAGAAACCTTACTATGAATGTGTAAAGAAAACATCAGAGACAAGAAAGACAGGCAGGGCAACAGGTCAGATTCAACTCTAGGTGCACTTAAGAATTATCTATGTTTTGTAAATAAGGTGATTCTTAAGTGCACCTAGAGTTGAGTCTGACGTGTTACAAAACAGAAATAGAGTCACAGATGTAGAAAACAAACTTATAGTTACCACAGGGGAAGGGGGGGGAAGGATAAATTGGGAAAATGGGATTGACATATACACACTACTATGTATAAAATAGATAACTAATAAGGACCTACTGTATAACACAAGGAACTCTGCTCAATATTGTGTAATAACCTAAATGGGAAAATAATTTGAAAAAAGAATAGATACATGTATATGCATAACGGAATCCCTTTGCTGTACACCTGAAACTAACACGATATTGTTAACTATACTCCAATATAAAATAAAAATTTAAAAAAAGAATTATGCTAAGGGAACCACTTGACACAGATGAGATTCCTAAAAAATACGAAGACTGTGTAAAGTTTGCCAAATGAAGAAAGATAGGAAGAGTAGTCCAGAAATAGGGAAGAGCATGGCTGGAAAGTAATATGAGAGGGAGAAAAGTTAAAAATAAGAGTGAAGATGTGGTTGAGGGTTACAGAATGAGGGCTTTATGTGGGGTGTGTAGATTTGTTTATTGCATTGAAAAATGGGATAGAGCAGATTTTAAAACACAAAGGTTAACAGAGTGAGTTAGATAAAGAATTAAAAATATGGAAAGTAAGTGTTTTGTAGGAAAGCTTTGAAACACTGAGAGACATTGTGGTTCTACACTTAAATTGGTAGGGCATGCTTTATAGCATAAAATGGAAGGTGATAAAGAAATCAGAATTGAAACGACACCTCTTTGAGGGGTAAAGAGTCTTGGTTGTAACTCAGTGATAGTTTCTGAAAGGAGTATCCTCTATATAATAAGACATGGGGCCAGAGGATACATTACAGTCTAATTTTTATTTCAAGGGCAGAACTTTAGTCTCAAAAATGAGTCCTGGCAAAAGGTAATAAGAAACACAACTACAGGAGGGCTTTGAGACAGCAGTAAGCCTACTAGGGCAAGAATCTATCATCAGTAACCATTATCAGAAAGGCTACAATTGGAAACTGGGTCATGAGATAAGGAATGATGAAAAGGTGTGATTTATGGGGCTTAGGAAGAAGATAAGAATCAAGTAATTAAAACTAAGGTACTGCATTCATGCACACTAGTTGAAAAGATGGCTTGAACATATGCCCTGTATATGGATTGGAGCTGATTAATCATCTTTTGATAAAACGACTTGTCTTTGGAAAAGTGAAATGGGATGAAACAACTTATGAAAACTGAAAAGGTTCACCCATGCAGAGGACAAGCATGTGGAAGCTAAGAACAAGGATGGGTCTGACAGTTTCCTTATCCTATTTGAAATTGGAAAGAATCATAGGGAAATCAGTGTAGCAAGTTAAGAATGTGAAAGGAATATCAAAGCACAATTCATAAAATATGTTTCACATTAAGGTACAACCAATTTACTCTTATGGAATAGGAAAAAATGAACACTTCTGTGACATTGAAAAAATTTATGAAAAAATAATTCATTAAACGCATATTTGTGGAGTATCTACTCTACAAAGGTGCTCTTTTAATTTTACAGACACAAAAGTGAACTTAAAGAGACCCGGGTCACATGGATCTCACATGTTAGTATGCCTCATTTTTTTCTGTTTTAAGTTAGGGATAATTTTCTACGTTGTTGAAAAGACTATGTAGAACTGTGTCAAATTTCACATAATTTCAGCCACTTCATGCCTCCCTTATTTCATAGTTCCCTCTGATTGTCAGCACAGTCATACGGTGATATGCATTATTCTAGTAATTATTTAACATTAACCTCAATTTCAAGGAAGCCAACTCTTCTTTATTTGCACAGGAAAATGGAAGAAGATTAGGGAAAAAATGGTGTGTGAACATAGAAGAATTTTTAAAATCTAGTATAATTATAAAGGCGGACAGCTCCTGCTCTATGATTTTACTCTATTTTGTTTATTTCACATAATTTTAGAATTATGCATTTATAACTATAATTAGAGTTATTTGTGAAGCAGAATGACGATTAAATAGAATATATCTTAGTCTCTAAAATTAACTCCTCCATTTTTTCCTTAAAAGAGGAAGTGAAAACCTAGGGAAATTAAATTAGTTGTTGACGTTCAGAGTTCAAATTAAACCCAAGAACAGTTCAGTTAGCTTGGCTTTTAATCCACTGAACTATCCTGTTCACTTGATTGCCTCTCCTAAGGTGCTACTTCAAGATTTGGAAGTGTGGAGAGCTTGAGGTTTGAATATATAATTCTTCCTCTCAAAGGCATATATTCAAATAAAAAACAAGCTTTGCACTCTAGGTGTGAACTCTTTCAAAGCACTTTGCAGACTTTAATATGCAAATACACAAGTTGTGAAATTCTGAAAGTTTTTCTCTTTCCTCACTCGAAGAGTAAAACCAGTATTATGTGGCATCTAGCCACCTGATTTTAGAATGTTAGCACAAAGTGCATCACTAAAAAGGAAAGTTTGGATTTAATAGCAGTGAAATTAGGATTTAGGCTTATAATAAGAAGACATCAAAAACATCATTTTACTATCATAAAAGTATAACATTCTGTTTGGACTGTTAAAAGAATACAAAATAATTTGGACAGGCCATGATAATAATTCCTTTTAAAGGTGACATTCTCAGGCACTTTTTTATGTTGCATATTTCATTCTGGTCTTAGGTAAGCCTTCAGAAAGAGCAGCATATTTGCATGCCCCAAGCCAGAAATCAGAGCAAAATGGGACAGTTATTCATAGCTGGTCAGTCTCATTTATCTAGAAGCTGCAGCTGGTATAGCACCTGAGGGGCAATCAGGGCTTTGCTTTTAGGTAACGTGTAAATCAATAATTATATCTGTAACCAGTAGAAAGAAAGTTTCTCACAGTTTTTTTTTTAAGTGATATTTGATCTTTTCGGCTAATAATATCTTACGATGAGTAATCAAGGGGCATTTTCTCATTTTGGTTACCAAAGACAAACTTTGTTAGTTGATTCTTATGACTTTGTAAATGTATATATTTAAGATAAATTAGGTCTAGTGCTCCGTAAACAAATGGATTTCTCAAAGAACCCTGGGAAAAGTTCTACTCAGACCACCTAATTTAGTGATCCAAGATCCGAATATAAGGATAGGCACGAAGAAAATGGTGAAACCATTGAATCCACAGAATATTATTTTTATTGCAGTATGCACTACACTTAAAAAGTAGGATATGAAGATATTTTAGGTAACAACTAAAGGCATCCCCTGTCACATAAATGGATTGTCACTGATATGCAAGGCAGATGATCATTGAGGAGACTAAATATAATCACCCTCTGACTTTGTGTACAGGCCTGGCTAACAAGAAAGCTTAATGAATATGCTAGCCCCAGAGTAGCAGATTCATCAAAAGAAGAAAAGGCCTGAAGACATGAACTATTTTAAAACTGTCCTTGATGCTTAAGATCCAAAAGAGATTCAAAATAAACCATTTGGATAGTGAAGGGGCCTGAGGAAATTCTACTCACTATCCTTGTGAACGTATATGAGCACAAAAGTAAATATTTGGAGGGTAGATAACAAATTCTAGTCTAAGAAAATTTATAATGGTACAGAACAATAAAGCATTTGTTAGGATCACATATTCTTGAATAGCATACTAAAATAAATGGAAGGGAAAATATTATCACATATGCAGTAGCAGATAACTTTACTGACGCTGTACTTCTAAGGTTCTCACTGGTTACCAAATCAATATTTTTAAAGGACAAAACTAATAATCTAAGTGGAAAAAAGTTTTAATTACAATAATAAACATTATTACAAATAAGGCAGAAAAAAATACCAACAGCGAAATAAATACTTCATCACTAAACAAAAACAAAGTAAAACACTTTAACTATAAGTGAAGAAATATCAAATTTTAAACTTCCTCTCCACAGTATTAAAACCTACAAGATTCATAAATTATGGTTTTCAAGGTTAAAAGTTTATTTAAAAAATAGTTCTTTAGGGCTTCCCTGGTGGCGCAGTGGTTGAGAGTCCTCCTGCCAATGCAGGGGACACGGGTTCATAATAGATCTTTAGCTAGTGAAATTAGTCAATCATTTTGAAGAAAAGTAAGGATAATTCAGTTTATCAAGAGATATAGAATCTATCAATATAATGCAAAATAATTGCTACATAAATTATGCAAAATGTCCAGTTTCCACAACAATAAAAAATTATGAAGCATGGGCATATAGTCAAAATATAACCCATACACAGGAAATAAGGCAGAGAATAGAAAATAACTTTGAGTGGACCTAGATGTTGATCATAGAAGAAAAATTGGCAGAGGAGTTGAATAGACATTTTTCCAAAGAAGGCATACAGATGGTCAACAAGCACATGAAAAAATGTTCAACATCACTAATTATTAGGGGAATACAAATCAAAACCACAGTGAAGTATCACCTCATGCCCATTGGAATGCAAAAAAGCAAGAAATAAGTGTTGGAGAGGATGTGGAGAAAATAGAACCCTTATAGCCTGTTGGTGGGAATGAAAATTGGTTCAGTAACTATGGAAAACAGTATCGAGATTCCTCAAAAAATTAAAAATAGAGCTATCACATGATCCATCTCTTCCACTTCTTATTTATCTGAATAATACAAAAATACTAATTTGATATATGTACCCCTGTGATCATCACAGCATTATTTACAGTACTCAAGATATAGAAACAAACTAAGTGTCCATTGATGAATGAATGGATAAAGAAGAAGTTGTGTATGTATTCAATGGAATACTACTCAGCCATAAAAAAGATGAAATCTTGCCATTTGTGACAGCATGGATGGACCTTGAGGGTATTAAGCTAACTGAAGTCAAATGGAGAAAGACAAATACCATATAATTCCATTCATGTTTGGAATATAAAAAAATAAAACATAAAAAACAAACACATTGATATAGAGAACAAAGTGTTGGTTACCAAAGGGAAAGAAGGAGTGGGAAGAGGGCAAAATGTGTAAAGGGGGTCAACAGTATGGTGATGGATGGAAACTAAACTTTGGTGATAAGCATGGTGTAGTGTATACAAAAGTTGAACTATGATATCGTAAATAGGAACCTTGTATAGTGTTATCAATAATAAAAATTGTTAAAAAAGAAATAGTATGAGACAAAATAGACTTTAAGGTAATAACTGTCACATGAGGTGAAGAGGGACATTTACTAATGATAAAAGGATCAATCCATTAGGAAGATGTATCAATTAAAAACATGTATGCACCTAAGAGCAGAATCCTAAAATCTATGAAGCAAAACCTGACAGAACTGAAGGGAGAAGTATACAGTTTAACAATATACTCCAACAGACAAAATAAACATAAAATTCTCAGGAATGGAATATTATAATGTTATAAAATTTTATAATGTTTTATTATATATATATAATATATAATCATAACATTTTATATAATGTTATAAGGTATATTAAAACAAGCTTAAGAAGACTATAAATGGTAATCAAACATTTCTAGTTAGGGTTTGTTCTCAGTTA
Source organism: Pseudorca crassidens (assembly GCF_039906515.1). NCBI lineage: Eukaryota > Metazoa > Chordata > Mammalia > Artiodactyla > Delphinidae > Pseudorca > Pseudorca crassidens. The sequence continues at coordinate 32,884,691 of NC_090304.1, read as the reverse complement.
CTCAAAATGTTTTTTTAACTATTAAAAAGAAAGATTTAATACATGAATATGGAAAAAAATATGGAATTTGTATCTTTGGACCACCTTCTGCCAATTTCTTCTCTCCCCCAGCCCTCCACCTCTGGTAACCACAAGTCTGAGCTCTTTTTTTTAATGTGTTTTTGTTTAGTTGGTTGGTTTTTATTTGTTTTTTGTTTTGTTTTGTTTTGTTTTAGATTCCACGTATAAGTAAGATCATACAGTATTTGTCTTTCTCTGAATTATTTTCCTTCAAGTTTCAACCATGTTGTTGCAAATGGCAGGATGTCCTTGTTTATTATGGCTGAATAATATCCTTTTGTAAATATATACAACAACTTCTTTTATCCATTTATTCCATTTATCCATGAGTGGACACTTGGATTGTTTCCATGTCTTAGCTATTGTAAATAATGCTGCTATGAACATGGGAGTACAGATATCTTTTTTTTTTTTTAAACACCTTTATTGGAGTTTAATTGCTGTACAATGGTGTGTTAGTTTCTGCTTTATAACAAAGTGAATCAGTTATACATATACATATATTGCCATATCTCTTCCCTCTTGCATCACCCTCCCTCCCAACCTCCCTATCCTACCTCTCTAGGTGGTCACAAAGCACCGAGCTGATCTCCCTGTTCTATGCGGCTGCTTCCCACTAGCTATGTATTTTACACTTGGTAGTGTATATGTGTCCATGCCAGTCTCTCACTTTGTCACAGCTTACCCTTCCCCCTCCCCATATCCTCAAGTCCATTCTCTAGTAGCTCTGCGTCTTTATTCCCATCTTGCCCATAGATTCTTCATGACCTTTTTTTTTTTTTTAAGATTCCGTATATATGTGTTAGAATACGGTATTTGTTTTTCTCTTTCTGACTTACTTCACTCTGTATGACAGACTCTAGATCCATCCACCTCACTACAAATAACTCAATTTCATTTCTTTTTGTGGCTGAGTAATATTCCATTGTATATATGTGCCACTTCTATATCCATTCATCTGTTAATGGATACTTACATTGCTTCCATGTCCTGCCTATTGTAAATAATGCTGCAATGAACAATGTGGTACATGACTGTTTTTAAATTATGATTTTCTCAGGGTATATGCCCAGTAGTGGGATTGCTGGGTCATATGGTAGTTCTATTTTTAGTTTTTTAAGGAACCTCCATACTGTTCTCCATAGTGACTGTATCAATTTACATTCCCACCAACAGTGCAAGAGGGTTCCCTTTTCTCCACACCCTCTCCAGCATTTATTGTTTGTAGATTTTTTGATGATGGCCATCCTGACCAGTGTGAGATGATATCTCATTGTAGATTTGATTTGCATTTCTCTAATGATTAGTGATGTTGAGCATCCTTTCATGTGTTTGTTGGCAATCTGTATATCTTCTTTGGAGAAATGTATATTTAGGTCTTCTGCCCATTTTTGGATTGCGTTGTTTGTTTTTTTGATATTGAGCTGCATGAGCTGCTTGTAAATTTTGGAGATTAATCCTTTGTCAGTTGCTTCACTTGGAAAAATTTTCTCACATTTTGAGGGTTGTCTTTTTGTCTTGTTTATGGTTTCCTTTGCTGTGCAAAAGTTTTAAGTTTCATTAGGTCCCATTTGTTTATTTTTGTTTTTATTTCCATTTCTCTAGGAGGTGGGTCAAAAAGGATCTTGTTGTGATTTATGTCATAGAGTGTTCTGCCTATGTTTTCCTCTAAGAGTTTGACAGTATATGGTCATACATTTAGGTCGTTAATCCATTTTGAGTTTATTTTTGTGTATGGTGTTAGGGAGTGTTCTCATTTCATTCTTTTACATGCAGCTGTCCATTTTTCCCAGCACCAATTATTGAAGAGGCTGTCTTTTCTCCACTGTATATTCTTGCCTCCTTTATCAAAGATAAGGTGAACATATGTGTGTGGATTTATCTCTGGGCTTTCTATCCTGTTCCATTGATCTATATTTCTGTTTTTGTGTCAGTACCATACTGTCTTGTTTACTGTAGCTTTGTAGTAAACTCTGAAATCAGAGAGCCTGATTCCTCCAGCTCTGTTTTTCTTTCTCAAGATTGCTTTGGCTCTTCAGGGTCTTTTGCGTTTCCATTCAAATTGTGAAATATTTTGTTCTAGTTCTGTGAAAAATGCCAGTGGTAGTTTGATAGGGATTGCATTGAATCTGTAGATTGCTTTGTGTAGTAGAGTCATTTTCACAACATTGATTCTTCCAATCCAAGAATATGGTATATCTCTCCATCTAATTGTATCATCTTTAATTTCTTTCATCAGTGTCTTATAATTTTCTGCATACAGGTCTTTTGTCTCCTTTGTTAGGTTTATTCCTAGATATTTTATTCTTTTGTTGCAATGGTAAATGGGAGTGTTTTCTTAATTTCAATTTCAGATTTTTCATTATTAGTGTATAAGAATGCAAGAGATTTCTGTGCATTAATTTTGTATCCTGCTACTTTACCAAATTCATTGACTAGCTCTAGTAGTTTTCTGGTAGCATCTTTCGGATTCTCTATGTATAGTATCATGTCATCTACAAACAGTGACAGCATTACTTCTTCTTTTCTGAATTGGATTCCTTTTATTTATTTTTCTTCTCTGATTGCTGTGGCTAAAATTTCCAAAACTATGTTGAATAATAGTGGTGAGAGTGAGCAACCTTGTCTTGTTCCTGATCTTAGTGGAGATGCTTTCAGTTTTTCACCATTGAGGATGATGTTGGCTGTGGGCTTGTCATATATGGCCTTTATTATGTTGAGGAAATTTCCCTCTATGCCTACTTTCTGGAGGGTTTTTATCATAAATGGTGTTGAATATTGTCGAAAGCTTTCTCTGCATGTATTGAGATGATCATATGTTTTTTCTCCTTCAGTTTGTTAATATGGTGTATCACATTGATTGATTTACATATATTGAATAATCCTTGCATTCCTGGGATAAACCCCACTTGATCATGGTGTTTGATCCTTTTAATGTGCTATTGGATTCTCTTTGCTAGTATTTGGTTAAGGATTTTTGCCTCTGTTCATCAGTGATATTGGCCTGTAGTTTTCTTTCTTTGTGACATCTTTGTCTGGTTTTGGTACCAGGGTGATGGTCACCTCGTAGAATGAGATTGGGAGTGTTCCTCCCTCTGCTATATTTTGGAAGATCTTGATAAGGATAGGTGTTAGCTCTTCTCTAAATGTTTGATAGAATTCGCCTGTGAATCCATCTGGTCCTGGGTTTTGGTTTGTTGGAAGATTTTTAATCACACTTTCACTTTCAGTGCTTGTGATTGGTCTGTTCATATTTTCTATTTCTTCCTGGTTCAGTCTTGGAAGGTAGTACATTTCTAAGAATTTGTCCATTTCTTCCAGGTTGTCCATTTTATTGGCATAGAGTTACTTGTAGTAATCTCTCATGATTCTTTGTATTTCTGCAGTGTCAGTTGTTACTTCTTCTTTTTCATTTCTAATTCTATTGATTTGAGTCTTCTCCCTTTTTTTCTTTTTTTTTTTTTTTTTTTTGAGAAAGTCGTGTTGTCCTTAATACGGACCTTCACTTCATGAAGATCTGTTTCAGATCTTTTTATTAATTTATTTATTTATTTTTGGTTGTGTTGGGTCTTCGTTTCTGTGAGAGGGCTTTCTCTAGTTGTGGCAAGTGGGGGTCACTCTTCATCATGGTGTGCAGGCCTCTCACTGTCATGGCCACTCTTGTTGCAGAGCACAGGCTCCAGATGCGCAGGCTCAGTAGTTGTGGCTCACGGGCTTAGTTGCTCCACGGCATGTGGGATCTTCCCAGACCAGGGCTTGAACCCGTGTCCCCTGCATTGGCAGGCATATTCTCAACCACTGCACCACCAGGGAAGCCCCAACTCCCTTTTTTTCTTGATGAGTCTGGCTAATGGTTTATCAATTTTGTTTATCTTCTCAAAGAACCAGCGTTTCATTTTATTGATCTTTGCTATTGTTTCCTTCATTTCTTTATCATTTATTTCTGTTGTGACCTTTATGATATCTTTCCTTCTCCTAACTGTGACGTTTTTTTTTTATTCTTCTTTCTCTAATGGCATTAGGTGTAATGGTAGGTTGTTTATTTGACATGTTTCTCGTTTCGTAAGGTAGGATCATATTGCTATAAACTTCCCCCTTAGAACTGCTTTTGCTGCATCCCATAGGTTTTGGGTCGTCGTGTCTCCATTGTCATTTGTTTCTAGAAATATTTTGATTTTCTCTTTAATTTCTTCAGTTATCTCTTAGTTATTAAGTAGTGTATTGTTTAGCCTCCATGTGTTTGTATTTTGTACAGATTTTTTTCCTGTAATTGATATCTAGTCTCATAGCGTTGTGGTTGGAAAAGGTACTTGATACGATTTCAATTTTCTTAAATTTACTAAGGCTGATTTGTGACCTAGGATTTGATCTATCCTGGGGAGTATTCCATCAGCACTTGAGGAGAAAGTGTATTCTGTTGTTTTTGGATTGAATGTCTTATAAATATCAATTAAGTCCATCTTGTTTAATGTATCATTTAAAACTTGTGTTTCCTTATTTATTTTCATTTTGGATGATCTGTCCATTGGTGAATGTGGGGTGTTAAAGTCCCCTACTATGAATGTGTTACTGTTGATTTCCCCTTTTATGGCTGTCAGTATTTGCCTTATGTATTGAGGTGCTCCTATGTTGGGTGCATAAATATTTACAATTGTTATATCTTCTTCTTGGATTGATCCCTTGATCATTCTGTAGTGTCCTTCTTTGTCTCTTGTAATAGTCTCTGTTTTAAAGTCTATTTTGTCTGATATGAGAATTGCTACTCCAGCTTTCTTTTGATTTCCATTTGCATGGAATATCTTTTTCCATCCCCTCACTTTCAGTCTGTATGTGTCCCTAGGTCTGAAGTGGGTCTCTTGTAGACAGCATATATATGGGTCTTGTTTTTGTATCCATTCAGCCATTCTGTGTCTTTTGGTGGGAGCATTTAATCCATTTACATTTAAGGTAATTATCGACATGTATGCTCCTGTACCATTTTCTTAATTGTTTTGGGTTTGTTATTGTAGGTCTTTTCCTTCTCTTGTGTTTCATGCCTAGAGAAGTTCCTTTAGCATTTTTTGTAATGCTGGTTTGGTGGTGCTGAATTCTCTTAGCTTTTGCTTGTCTGTAAAGGTTTTAATTTCTTCATCAAATCTGAATGAGATCCTTGCTGCGTAGAGTAATCTTGGTTGTAGGTGTTTCTCCTTCATCACTTTAAATATGTCCTGCCATTCCCTTCTGGCTTTCAGAGTTTCTGCTGAAAGTTCAGCTGTTAACCTTATGGGGATTCCCTTCTATGTTATTTGTTGTTTTTCCCTTGGTGCTTTTAATATTTTTTCTTTTTATTTAATTTTGATAGATTAATATGTGTCTTGGCCTTAGATTTTTCCTGTATGGGACTCTCTGTGCTTCCTTGACTTGATTAACTATTTCCTTTCCAATATTAGGGAAGTGTTCAACTATAATCTCCTCAAATATTTTGTCCCTTTCTTTTTCTCTTCTTCTTCTGGGACCCCTGTAATTCACATGTTGGTGCCTTTAGTGTTGTCTCAGAGGTCTCTGAGACTGTCCTAAATTCTTTTCAATATTTTTTTCTTTATTCTGTTCTGCAGTAGTTATTTCCACTACTTTTTCTTCCAGGTCATTTATCTGTTCTTCTGCCTTAGTTGTTCTGCTATTGATTCCTTCTAGAGAATTTTTAATTTCATTTATTGTGTTGTTTATCACGTTTGTTTGCTCTTTAGTTCTTCTAGGTCCTTGTTAAACGTTTCTTGTGTTTTCTCAATTCTATTTCCAAGATTTTGGATCATCTTTACTATCATTATTCTGAATTCTTTTTCAGGTAGACTGCCTGTTTCCTCTTCATTTGTTAGGTCTGGTGGGTTTTTATCTTGCTCCTTCGTCTGCTGTGTGTTTCTCTGTCTTCTCATTTTGCTTAACTTACTGTGTTGGGGGTCTCCTTTTCGCAGGTTTCAGGTTCGTAGTTCCCATTTTTTTTGGTGTCTGCCCCCAGTGGCTAAGGTTGGTTCAGTGGGTTTTTGTAGGCTTCTTGGTATAGGGGCTAGTGCCTGTGTTCTGGTGGATGAGGCTGGATCTTGTCTTTCTGGTAGGCAGGTCCACGTCTAGTGGTGTGTTTTGGGGTGTCTGTGGCCTTATTATGATTTTAGGCAGCCTCTCTGCTAATGGGTTGTGTTGTGTTCCTGTGTTGCTAGTTGTTTGGCATAGGGTGTCCAGCACTGTAGCTTGCTGATGGTTTGGTGGAGCTGGTTCTTGGTGTTGAGATGGAGATCTCCGGGAGATTTTTGCTTTGATATTACATGGAGGTTGGAGGTGTCTTGTGGACCAGTATCCTGAACTTGGTTCTCCCACCTCAGAGGCACAGTCCTGATGCTTGGCTGGAGCACCAAGAGCCTTTCATCCACATGGTTCAGAATCAAAGGGAGAAAAAAAAAGAAAGAAGAAGATAAAATAAAATAAAAAAAGTTATAAAATAAAAAATAATCACTAAAAAATTTTTATAGTAATTTAAAAAAAAAGGAAAGAAAGGAAGAAGGGAGCAAGCAAACCAAAAAACAAATCCAGCAATGATAACAAGCGCTGAAAACTTTCCTAAAAAACAAAACAAAACAAAAAATAATGGATAGACAGAACTGTAGGACAAATGGTAAACGCAAAGCTATGCAGACAAACTCACACACAGAAGCATACAAATACACACTCACAAAAAGAGAAAAAGGGAAAAAATATATACATATTGTTGTTCCCAAAGTCCACCTCCTCAATTTGGGATGATTCGTTGTCTATTCAGGTGTTCCACAGATGCAGGTACATCAAGTTGATTGTGGAGATTTAATCCACTGCTCCCGAGGCTGCTGGGAGAGATTTCCCTTTCTCTTCTTTGTTCGCACAGCTCCCGGGGTTCAGCTTTGGATTTGGCCCCGCCTCTGCAGATCACCGGAGAGTGTCTGTTCTTCGCTCAGACAGGACGGGATTAAAAGAGCTGCTGATTCGGGGGCTCTGGCTCACTCAGGCCGGGGGGAGGGAGGGGCACGGAATGCAGGGCGAGCCTGTGGCGGCAGAGGCCGGCGTGACGTTGCAGCAGGCTTAGGCGCGCCGTGCGTTCTTCTGGGTAAGTTGTCCCTGGGTCACGGGACCCTGGCAGTGGCGGGCTGCACAGGCTCCCAGGAGGGCCAGTGTGAATAGTGACCTGTGCTCGCACACAGGCTTCTTGGTGGCGGCGGCAGCGGCCTTAGCGTCTCATACCCGTCTCTGGGGTCCGCGCTGATAGCCGTGGCTCACGCCCGTCTCTGGAGCTCCTTTAAGCAGCACTCTTAATCCCCTCTCCTCGTGGACCAGGAAAACAAAGAGGGAAGAAAAAGTCTCTTGCCTCTTTGGCAGCTCCAGACTTTTTCCCGGACTCCCTCCCGGCTAGCTGTGGTGCACTAACCCCTTCAGGTTGTGTTCATGCGGCCAACCCCAGTCCTCTCCCTGGCATCCGAGCTCCGAAGCCCGAGCCTCATCTCCCAGCCCCCGCCTGCCCCATCGGGTGAGCAGACAAGCCTCTCAGGCTGGTGAGTGCCAGTTGGCACTGATCCTCTGTGCGGGAATCTCTCCGCTTTGCCCTCCGTACCCCTGTTGCTGCGCTCTCCTCTGTGGCACCGAAGCTCCCCCCTCTGCCACGCGCAGTCTCCGCCCGCAAAGGAGCTTCTAGTGTGTGGAAACCTTTCCTCTTTCACAGCTCCCTCCCACTGGTGCAGGTCCCATCCCTATTCTTTTGTCTCTGTTTTTTCTTTTTTGTTTTGCCCTACCCAGGTACGTGGGGAGTTTCTTGCCTTTTGGGAGGTCTGAGGTCTTCTGCCAGCATTCAGTAGGTGTTCTGTAGGAGTTGTTCCACATGTAGATGTATTTCTGATGTATTTGCGGGGAGGAAAGTGATCTCCACGTCTTACTCTTCTGACATCTTGGAGCTCCTCCAGATATATTTTTGAGTTAATGCTTTTGTTTCCTTTGGGTATATTTCCAGTTGTGAAATTGCTGGATGATATGGTAGTTCTATTATAATTTTTTGAGGATCCTCCATACTGTTCCATAGTGCCTGTATCAATTTGCAATCCCAGCAATAGTGCACAAAGTTTCCCATATCCAATGCCAACATTTCTTATCTCTTGTCTTTTTGGTAATGATCATTCTAATAGGTGTGAGGTGATATCTTATTGCGATTTTAATTTGCATTTCCCTAATGACTAGTGATGTTGAGCATCTTTTCACATATCTGTTGGCCTTTTGTATATCTTCTTTGGAGAAATATGTACTTGAGTCCTTTGCCCATTTTTTTTTTTTTTTTAATTGGGCTACTTGCATTTTTTGCTGTTGAGTTGTATGAGTTCTTTATATAGTTTGGATATTAACCGTTTGTCAGATACATCAGATATATGGTTTACAAATATGTTTTCCCATTCTATAAGTAAGTTGCCTTTTCACTTTGTTGATAGTGTCTTCTTCTGTACAGAAGCTTTTTAGTTTGATGTAGTCCAACTTTTTTATTTTTGTATTTTGTTGCTTGTGCTTTAGGTGTCCTATCCAAAAAACTATGCCCAAGATCTATGTCAAGGAGCTATATTCCTATTTTTTCTTCTAGGAGTTTTACAGGTTCAAATCTTACATTTACGTCTTCAGTCCATTTTGAGTTGATTTTTGTGAGTGGTGTAAGATAGGGATCCAGTTTCAATCTTTTACATGTGAATATCTAATTATGTCACCACCATTTATTTGAAGAGACCCTTTTTTCTCCATTGAGTATTCTTGTCTCCCTTGTCAAATATTAGTTGACTGTATATGCTTGGGTTTATTTCTGGACTCCTGATTCTGTTCCATCAGTGTATTCGTCTGTTTTTGTGCCAGTACCATACTCTTTCTGTGACTGTAGCTTTATAGTATAACTTGAAATAAAAAAGCATGATGCCCCCAGCTTTGTTCTTCTTTCTCAGGATTTCTTTGCCTGTTTGGGGTCTTTTGTGGTTCCATACAAATTATGAGATTGTTTTTTCTCCTTCTTTAAAAAATGCCTTTGGAATCTTGATAGGAATTGCATTGAATGTGTAGATGGTTTTTGGTACTACTTCAATAATATTCTTCCAATATATGGACATGGGATACTTATCCATTTATTTGTGTCACTTTCAATTTCTTTCATCTGTAGTTAATAGAGAAGAAAAACTCCTCCTCCTTAGTTAAATTTATTCCTAAGTATTCTATGGTTTTTGTTGCTATTGTAAGTAAGATCTATTTCTTTCTTTTTCAGAGAATGTGTTGTTTATAGAAATGATACTGATTTTTGCATGTTAATTTTACTGAATTCATTGATTAGAGCTAAAATTTTTTTGAGTCTTTATGGCTTCCTATATATAAAATCATGTCATCTGCAAATAGAGATAACTTCATTTCCAGTTCTGATACCTTTTATTTCTTTTTCTTGACTGATTTCCTTAGCTAGGACTTCCAGTACTATGTTACATAGTAGTGGTAAGAGTGGGCACCCTTGTCCCGTTCCTGATCTTTGTGGAAGAGCTTTCAGCTTTTCATCATTGAATATAATGTTAGCTGTGAACTTGTCATATATGACCTTTATTATGTTGAAATATGTTCCTTCTATATATAATTTGTTGAGTTTTTATATGAATCAATGTTGCCTTTTGTCAAATGTTTTTTTCTGCAACTGGTGATATGATCAGATCATTATTTCCTTTCATTCTATTAATGTGATATATCACATTGATTGATTTGCATATGTTGAATTGTCCTTGCATCCCAGGGATAAATCCCACTTGATCATGGTGAATGGTCATTTGAATGTGATGCTGAATTTGGTTTGCCAGTATTTTATTGAGAATTATTGCCTTTCTTAAAATGATTGAAGAGATTGAAAAGATTACTGGATGAATTCAACACCTGACTTTTTTATCAATCGCGGTTCAGGCCATCAAACATGTAGCATTTAACTGTATTATTAAAGGGTTAATCATTTAGGATAGATTCTTTTTTTTCTGTTACAAAGGCAGGGAAAAACCCTTTATAGTAAAATAGTTTGCACATCTTTAATCCAATTTTGAAGTTGACTAATTCTTAAAATGGGAAATTTATTGAACGCTCATCCTCCATTTTGACAAACTGGGGCATGTCCAGAAGAGAGTGAGATGAATTAAAGGTATCTTCATCAATGGCTGAAATAAACAGATAATTCACTTTTAGAAATAGTACAGAAATTTGCATCTATACACATGTCTTGATTTTTCTCAGTCTCTCTTCTATATAGCTTTCGACTACTACAGATGTATTCCCCGACAGGTTTCTAAAACAGCCAGTGGGGAAGCCATGGGGCACCAAACTTTCCACTAACTTTTCATACATAAAATGTTTTACTATTAAATTGTTTTTTAAACCTTTTATAGATTAGGAAACTTAAGGTCAGATAAGAAAGGCTTTATCTGAAATTATACAGTTAGAGGAGACATGAAGGGTAATATGGAAGGTAAAAACCTATCTTCAAATATTGAAAAAGCTAACATGTGAAAGGAATAAAAGCCATTCTCTGGATTCCCATGGGTTAGCAATAGTGTCAATGGATGAAAGATGAAAGTTTTAGACAAAAAGACCTCTATTCAAAGAAGAAAAAAATCCAACACTTATGCTTCTTAAAGATCAGATGGGCTGCCACAAGGAGCATTGATTTCCCCAACTACAAAGATATTGAGAAAGAACATGGAATTCCACTCTTGGTGGAATTGTATGAAAAATGGATGCTTCTGATCAAAGGTTGCATGAAGTGTCTCTTAAGAGTTTGTGATTTATTATGTATAAGAAAGTGATCTCCTTTAGTGCTTTGCAAGCAATGGAAGGTTTGCTAAAAAACAAATTTGAAATTGTCCTGTGCTGCTTGTCCAGACAGCCTTTCAGGGTTTTCCTCCAGTGAATACCTCTTATACCTCTCACCATACCCTAGGAAAGGCATTTACATATCATAAAAATATGTTTCCCTGCTCACATTTTGTGTTTATCTTAGCAAATACATTTAACTCAAGTGCTAGTTCCAAATCAGAGTTAGTAGCTGTCTCTTGGTTTGTTTTATAAATAATTCTAAGTGTAGTTTGGGTTCAAAGTTGGTAGTCCAATTCCTTAAAGCAGGTATTAGGTATCCCTGCTGTAAATCAGTGAGCAAATTAGTAGTTAAGTTGGTGTGTGAAAAAAGCAACATGATTTAATAGGTTAGAAAAAATAAATATAGTTGCCTTAGGCATGTATGATTTAATAGGTTAGAAAAAAATGATGTGATATGATTTAATAGGTTAGAATGATTTAATAGGTTAGAAAATAAATATAGTTGCCTTAGGCATGTATTTGTTTTTACTCTTTAGTCATAATTTTTGAAGTTTAAAAATTACCTTTTTAATTTCTTTAGAAGGAAACTATTAAGTCTCTTTGACTCTCCTGCTGATTTTACTAGGCTTTTGAAAGCTTTATCCATCTACTGAGATAAGGAAACCATAGGGTGTGATTGTTAGACTATTACATAGCCCCAAACTTTTCCGTCAGAATGATATGCTTCTTATTACTTTAAACCATCTCTAAGAAGGCATTTCCAGGAATATGATATCAGTATAGAAACTCCTATGTATAAATTTCATTATCTCTTTTAGAGGAGTGAACTGGGTGTCCATTTGTGCTACACTCTATACTGCTCTTTGTGTTAAACTGTGCAAAGTTGTCTTTTAATTCCATGTTAGTAAGTGAAGACAGTTATGTGAATTTTCAGTCTTTAAATCCTGGAGATTGATGTACATATGCACATGAAATAGCCATTGAATGTAACCCATAAGAACAATAGCCGATGGTGGATGTATGGGGATGGGAACACAATAAGTAATATTGTGATGATGTCAGGCCATCATGCTACTCCCCTTAGAACAAGCATATAGCAAGTTTCACTGTCAAACTTAACAATCCTAAATGAGCTGAATTATTTCAATTTTCAGAACATTGTAAAAATCTTATTTTATTCGTGCAAATTACTCTAAAAGTATAATCTCTATTGATTAGATTTGCTGATTCAGACCTAATAGTTTTCTTGTCATTTTTTATCATAATAAATAAACTATAATATTAATTACGATTACAAACAGTTTTGTATACATACTTTTTTTCTGGAAAACAGTAGAGATTTTACTCCAAAGATTGATTACAGTCCTGCTTTGCCGTGTATAAATATGGGGTTTATTCTTCTTTATGTAAACACAAAAGTGCTCAATGCAGAAAGGAAAGGGAGAACTTTATTTCTAAATCTGACAGTTCGCAAACCGTGGACAGACAATTTTCTGTTCACAGTTCATCATCTCATATGTGACTTCTCTGTGTGCAAGGGTGGTGGCAGACAAAAGCTGAAAACAAAATTGAAGGGTGAAGCTTTTATCTGTGAGGCAACTGATATCTGTTCTGCATCAGGGATGGCAGATAAAAAATATCCTCAGTGCCTAATCATTCACAATTTAGACTGGAAGGTTCTCTAAAAGGTCTAATTGCTCAGTTGTAAAATATTTTTCCATTATCTAAAAGCATAAGATATTTTGTGCTTTCCAAAAACTTGTGCAGGAAAAAGTTTCTTTCTTTTTAAGCACAGGGGTACAACTGAACTTGAGAAGATTTATCCTTAGATATCAGACACAATTTTTTAACCTCTTTATTGAAGTATGATAGACATGTAAAAAGCTGTACATATTTTATGTAAACAGATGTTTGGGGATAAGTGTATACCCATGAATCCAAAATCACCATCACGGACATAACCATATCCATCACCTCGCAAAGTTTCTTCCCACCTCTTTTACTAGTGTGTTTGTGTGTGTGTGTGTGTGTGTGTGTGTGATAAGAACACTTAATATAAGGTCGACCCCTGGGCTTCCCTGGTGGCGCAGTGGTTGAGAATCCTGCCGATGTAGGGGACACGGGTTCGTGCCCCGGTCTGGGAAGATCTCACATGCCGCGGAGCGGCTGGGCCCGTGAGCCATGGCTGCTGAGCCTGCGCGTCTGGAGCCTGTGCTCCGCAACGGGAAAAAAAAGATCTACCCCTTATCAAATTTTACATCTCCTTATCAAATTTTACATCTTCAATTCAGTATTGTTACCTAGAGGCACTATGATATATAGTAGATCTCCAGAATTTATTTGTCATGTATAACTGAAACTTCTGCCCTTTGATCACCACCTCCCCATTCCCTCCTCCCCTCAACCACTGGCAACCACTATTCTACTTTCTGTCTCTATGAGTTTTTAGACTCCACATACACGTAAGATCATACCATATTTGTCTTTCTGCAGATACAATTTTATAAGTACTTAATCCCATGACAAAGAATATACTGGTCTTTAGTTGGCTTTCAGCTAATATGTAAACAAAAAGCATCATTAACCAACAGTAAGTGGGTAATAAATAAATAGGTATATAAATAATTAAAAATAAAAAAAAATAGTTATTTTTTCAAATGTACTATTTTAAAGCAGAAAGTTGCCCAAGTAATAAGCATTGGCACTTAAGGATAAAAATATTCTTGCAAAGAAATACCTTATATATTGCAAATGCTCATTTTTACCTACTCCTCTAGTGCATGAGAGTCTTCTTCACGGTTATCATAGAGATTGCAAAGCTGGTGTCCTAACTCAGAACTGGGACATCATACTCATTTGGATTTACGTTCCAACTTTGCAAATTACTAACTCTATGTCTTCTCTAAACTTCTGTTTAAAACTTGTAAAATGGCAGTTATAATCAGGGCTTCTCAAAGTTTTTGTGAGGAGTAATTCTTCTTAAGATGGATGTGTAATATCTTGCAATTGTATATTATCACGCTAATTAGGAATTCAATTTTGACTTTACACTTAGTTCTATTTCATTACTTTATATATTCAATGCACCATAGTTAGTTAAGATTAGGTATTTAAAAGTGTTGGAAGTTTTCATTAAATTATTCAGCAAAGAATGGTTCATCTCCTCATCTTTTTTTTTTTTTTTTTTTTTTGCGGTATGTGGACCTCTCACTGCTGTGGCCTCTCCCGTTGCGGAGCACAGGCTCCGGACGCGCAGGTTCAGTGGCCATGGCTCACGGGCCCAGCCGCTCCGCGGCATGCGGGATCCTCCCGGACCAGGGCACGAACCCGCGTTCCCTGCATCGGCAGGCGGACCCTCAACCACTGCGCCACCAGGGAAGCCCCATCTCCTCACCTTTTATGGTATAAATCATCTAGGACAAAATACTTTGTTTCTTTATGAATATTCCCAAGAATATATGCACCAGGAGTAGAAACTAGAACTCCCTCAGATCATTTGTTTCAACATTTTATTACATAAGGGAATCTTTATTAAATCTAAATGCATTCTTTTCTATTTTAATTTGTGCTTGAGCTTGCTTTCTTTCTTGCTTGCTTTCCATTTTTCTTAGCTCTGTGTGTGTGTGTGTGTGTTTGACTTAAAAAATAAGCATGCAGTTTTTGCTATTCAGGAAAGCAGATGAGTTAATATTTTGGGGAACTAATGAAATTACTGTCGAAGAAAAACTGCACTGGAAAACTTAAACAGGCCAGGAAGACTTCATTAGACTATTGCAATTAGGAGAGAGTGATTAAAAGGAACTCCATTGAAGTAAAAGGTAAGAGAGTTTTTAAGCACTGGGGTGAACTTGTGGAAAAGTACTGGAGAGTGTTAGAAAGGAGTTTGGCCAGTGATTAGGCCATTTATGTTTGCCAATGGGCAGTTACCAAAGTTAGGCTACTACTCTCCCACAGAGCCTGGGAAATAGGGATGCTATCATTCTTGATGATTAAATTTCACAGAGATGGCTTCCAGGTCTTTGAGAAAGAACTTCCTTGGAGAAGATTTACAACTTAAAGGGGCAGAGAAAGAATTTACAGTTTCAAGTTTGTAAATGCATAAGCAAAGGAGAGTTGGGACCACATAGGCAGGAAGAAACCCGTCTAAAGTTTAGTCAAGTTGAGGAGAAAGTTGAGTTTGTCTTAATCATTACTTTATAGATTATTCTTTGCTAAGTTAAAGCATTTCTGTCATTTCCTCATGAACACTTCGTTCTATCATTATCTCTCACCTTTTGAAACTTTGACTATTTTTGATTTAACTTCGTATTTTTAAATTCAGGTAACCAAACCTGAACCAGGGCTCTATTGAAGGGTGGGCCAATTAAAAAAAAAGAAAAAAAAAAAAAAAAGGGAAGGAAAGAAAGAAGGAGAGTCAGCTTTCAGTGTGCTTATCCTGGCCCCCTCCCTAACTACACTTTTATTATTGTCCATCCTATTTTCTTCTAATAAATTTCTCTGGTCAGTTCTCACTTTTTCTGTATTTGCATAGCAGATTGCTGTATTTTGGAGTTCCTTATTTGAGTGATGTATTTTGGGTGAAATTGCTTAGTATTTAAAATAATAAGCTCATTTAATTTGACATTATTGTCATATTTAATTGGCTTGGTCTTGATTTCCTCATTTATATAATAACACAGATTTAGGATAGAATGAGTGTCAAGACATACAGAGGAAAAAATGAGATACTGAGAGAAAAAGATTACATGGTTTGTTAGTATAAGAGCCTATAGTCATGATCAGATTTATCTTCAACCACATAACAAACTTCTAATCACCACAGGACACCGCCTCATTTTTTTCATCCTTTTTACCTTTCTCTCTTCCTTGCAGGGATAACTCCCTTTCTTTGTTTATTCCCTCTCATTTTCTTTCATCCTTTTCTCTGGCATCTTTTTCTCTTTCCCTATAATATGCTAAGGACAGGAGATTCAAAATTCAGTTGAGCAGGGACCCTACACTCAAGACATTCACAATCTCCATTTTTATCACATATCACATACCATATATGGATTTTGATAACCAGTCAATAATTCTAAATAAATCAATGAATAAATTAAATGAAACTTTACTTAACCTAAAGAGAGTTCAGTTTCTCTACCACATTTTTCTGGTTAAACATATACTGAAAATAATGTCTAGCCTCTCAATTCAGTTTTAACTCAGGGTTTTTTTTTTTTTTTTTTTTTTGGTAAACTGATATATTTAGTTTATATTACAAATGTTTTAGTTATCTATTCAGTGAGATGGGGAATGGATAATCATCAAGATTTGAGGCTTTCATAAAGACTTGTTAAAGAGAAAACTTACATGGATAGACTATGCCTAATTGTCAACGTCAAAAATTGCTGCTTTAGAAGTAACTGACAAAGTGAAAATCAAAAAGTACCTAAATTGCAAATGGAAAATAGTCATCCAAATAAACTAAGAATAATAATATATTCTTGGACTTCCCTGGTGGCACAGTGGTTAAGAATCCGCCTGCCAACGCAGGGGACACGGGTTTGAGCCCTGGTCTGGGAAGATCCCACATGCCGCGGAGCAACTGAGCCTGTGTGCCACAACTACTGAGCCCACGTGCCACAATTACTGAAGCCCATGCGCCTAGAGCCTGTGCTTCGCAACAAGAGAAGCCACTGCAAAGAAAAGCCCGCACACTGCAACGAAGAGTAGCCCCTGCTCGCCACAACTAGGGAAAGCCTGTGCACAGCAACGAAGACCCAACGCAACTAAAAGTAAATAAATAAATAAATTTAAATATATATATTATTTTCCAATGAATCATAGAGAATTGACTTTTAGAGTATACCTATAAAAAGATAGATAGATAGATAGATAGATAGATAGATAGATAGATAGGTAGATAGAAATAGTTGAAAAAAGAGGAAACTTATAAATGTACTTAACCAGCAAGTTAATTTAGTTATTTATAAAGATAGATTGCTTGACATATTAGATATACATATTATAATAAACCTATTGTTAACCTCTATGATTATTAGAAATATAATTATAATGAATATAATTAATCTTAAAGACAATCACTTATTAAATCAGAAGAAATTGATGACTCTGTTTAAAGAAAAACATCCTACAAACAGTGATAAATGGGGGCTTCCCTGGTGGCACAGTGGTTAAGAATCTGCCTGCCAATGCAGGGGACACGGGTCCTAGCCCTGGTCCGGGAAGATCCCACATGCCTCGGAGCAACTAAGCCCATGTGCCACAACAACTGAGCCCGCGTGCCACAACTACTGAAGCCTGCGCGCCTAGAGCCTGGGCTCTGCAACAAGAAAAGCCACCAAAATGAGAAGCCCACGCACCACAAGGAAGAGTAACCCCCACTCGCCACAACCAGAGAAAAGCCCGCACGCAGCAACAAAGACCCAACGCAGCCAAAAATAAAATAAATAAAAATAAATAAATTTTTAAAAACCAATAATAAACCATACATCTCTTCACAGCACATTTAAGAGTTCATGCTTTTGACATTTATTTGTTCAATCTGATAGATTTTACTTAAAATTGCCTCAAAATACTTAACAACTTTGCTATGGTGAATATCTTAATTCTGTATTTGAAAAAAATCAGCTGCTGCCCAAAATAACACCTTTTAATATCCTTTTTTTTTTAAACATCTTTATTGGAGTGTAATTGCTTTACAATGGTGTGTTAGTTTCTGCTTTATAACAAAGTGAATCAGTTATACATATACATATATCTCCATATCCCCTCCCTCTTGCGTCTTCCTCCCACCCTCCCTATCCCACCCCTCTAGGTGGACACAAAGCACCGAGCTGATCTCCCTGTGCTATGCCGCTGCTTCCCTTTAGCTATCTGTTTTACATTTGGTAATATATATAAGTCCATGCCGCTCTCTCACTTCGTCCCAGCTTACCCTTCCTCCTCCCCGTGTCCTCAAGTCCATTCTCTACATCTGTGTCTTTATTCCTGTCCTGCCCCTAGGTTCTTCAGAACCACTTAGTTTTTTGTTTTTTGTTTTTTTTAAGATTCCATATATATGTGTTAGCATATGGTATTGTTTTTCTCTTTCTGACTTACTTCACTCTGTATGACAGACTCTAGGTCCATCCACCTCACTGCAAATGACTCAGTTTCATTTCCTTTTATGGCTGAGTAATAAATATCCTTTTAAAATCAAAATATTATGACGTTATTCACTTACAATGTATAAATTCTTATATTGAACTTAAATAATATTTTTAAATTATGTCTTTATGAAAACTTTTGTGCATCTGCTTTTGACACAGACATTCTTTTCTATACTTTGAGGTGAATAGAAATTTTCACTCAGAGGACTTCGCGAGGTTGTAAAATTAGAGCAGATCTTTTAGGAAAAAAAACAACCCTTTAAAGAAAATGCATTATGCATTTCTTCCAATATACCAGAGGCATAGCATGTCTTCTAAATTCTGTTTCATGATTAAATATATTGTTAGAGTTAAAAATAAAAATAGAGATGTAACAATACAAGATTGACCCTATCTCATAATTAAGTAATCAAGTATCTGAATGTCTACCTTGATCCATCAAATGTAAAATAAAAAGATTTAAAAATAAGAAATTTAAAAAGGACTTGCTTTTAAGTATGACATAAAAATAAATAATAAATGAAAATTTTGTGGCAGGCATTGTACTAAGCAGTTTACTTATATGTGTTTTTTTAATTTAATTTACCCCCCCTCCAAAATTTGTTAACTAATTATTGCTATTACACCTTCTTTGTAAGTGAAAGAAACTGAAATTCAGAGGTATTGTGATTCATGATTACGCCTGTAGTGATGCAGTTAGTATATAAGTTAAAAATTACACTCAGTTCCAAGAATGAAACTTATAAAATGGTGGCTTTAATGATAGCTTAGTTTGCTCATATCATGATAAGTCTGAAGGAAGTCATTCCAGTCCTTGTGTGATGGCTCCATGATTCCATCAGGATTCTGGACTTCTTTTTTCTAATAGCTCAGCCATCCTCAGCATGGGCTTTTTTCCTCATAGTGAAATCTATCATATAAAATCTATCAAATTTTATATTTTAGAAAGAAAAGGAAAAAAATTCAAAACATAAATGCTGTTATTTTCCCCTTTCATTTTAAGTGGCTTTCTCAGAAACCTTAGGAAACAGCACCTTCAACTTACATCTCATTGTTCAGAAACATGTGATAAGGGGCATAGTATACTTTTTTGTATTCACACCTTGCTATCATCAAAGATATCAGGATATAATGAAGAAAAAAGTGAGACTATGTTTTTTGGGTAACTAAAAACCTCATTCCTAGTGATCAAGAAGTGGAGCTAGGATTTGAAGCTAGATTTGTCTAATTCCAAACCCATGGCTCCTGATCTTTATTTTATAGAATATTCTTTCATTTCCCTGGCATATATCGATATTTTAAAACATATATAAAGTATAGTGGAGTGTTATATTAATGCTATATTGAAAGCTTCATTATGTGAATTTGAAAAGTATGACATATTTATTAAATCATTAGGAATTAGAGGGATCTTGGAAAGCTGTATAAATGCGTTGGCACATACTACATATGTGAATATTTTAACTTTATTTTTATATTGTTTTATAACTAGAACTTCTAATTTTTTTTTTGCAATTTGACAGATTAAACTTTCTTGAGTCAATTACCCTTGAAATATCAAATGACCATTTTGAAACTTCAAGAATGGAAGAAATACACCCTGTCAATAAGGACACAATTGCCTTCAGGTGTTGAATAATGTTGAAGACTAGCATAGCAATTTTGATTGGTTATAATCTATTCTCCTATTTTTGTGGAGCATAGAAGCCTATTTCTGCAGAATTGCAGAGCGCAAAGTTATTGCAACTGCTCAAAATGCTTCTAGTTTTAACTTTTAATTCTTTGTTTTCCATACTTATACATACAAACCCAATTATTCAACTACCAAATAACGATAGAAATGAAATAATTGTGTGATCGTATAGATTTTTGTTCTTAGACCTTGTTTAGAAGCCAAGTAGTTCAGATGACATTTATTAGTAGACTGAGCAGCAGTTAGAGGTCACTTGGGAGTGAGTTAATAAATTCCACAAAATACAAAGATAAATTCATTAAAAAGAAAATCACTTGGGAACATTACAGTGTAGAAATATCAATGTAAGTGGTTTTATCCCTTTAGAAAAAAAAAAAAAAATCCCCAAATTTCTTTATGTTAAAAAGTAAGAAATCACAGAAATTGCCATATATTTTGTTAATTCATCCATATCACAAATACTATTTAAGTACATATTTTACACTAGGCAGTAGTCTTTTAACCTGATGAAGACTGTCTATCCCAAAATAGCCTACAAAATGAGCTGCAAGGGCAAAAATGTTAATCTGCTCATTATACCTATGTTTATAGCATCAGTTTAGTGGCCAATATGAAATAGGTGCACAATATAGATAAATTAGTAAATGAAATTTATTAAAATTAATTGGTTAAAGACTATTTAAATACCCAGTTTTTTTTTTTTTTTTATGATTCTTAAAAGAAGTACTGGATAGCTTAGCTGTTATCTTCTGTTTGGTAAGACTTAAGATTTCCCTAGTTTCCTGATGTATAATGATGTTCAAATGTAACCCACAGGTCTTTATACATACATCTGCAAACCCTTATTTATTCAGTTCTGGGAGACCAGTTAACTTACTAAGAAGAAACTTACTTTATATTTTATTACATTCTGCTTCAACTTAAGGACAGCACTGTTTAAGTTCTTTCTAATTTTTTCAAAAATTGTAGATCAGACAATTAGGAGTAAAACAGCTGTGTATCTGTTGCCTGCAATACTAGGAAGATTCATTTTCTTTCTCTATTGCCTGTCATATCAAATAAAGAGGCTGTATCAAATAAAGAGACTGAGAGTTTATCTGTGATAAATGCACTCTCTTTAATACAGTGGGACTGTCCCTTAATTTGAGCACCTAGCATGGTGTCAGCCTAAATCTCCTTTTGCTGACTTAATTAGCAAAAGCTCCTGTTAATCACTTTACAACTAAACTTTTTGAGTCTCACATTGAAAAAATATAATCCTTTCACAAAACAAACAAACAAAAATTTAGAATGAGCTCAGTAATAAAAAATAATTTGCTTTTTTTAGCAAATGTGTTAAACGGCTGTTGAATTATTCAACACTTGGTATTGGTTCTGCAGACTTAATGAGCCTCTCTAATTTGACTTCCTTACCAAATTATAAATTTTATTCCATGCTTATGAATTGAAAAGTGTTCATTAGCAAAATACATTCATCAATGTACTATATATTGTTAATAAGGAAAGATATATATAATGTTTTTAAATTTGGCTGGGAATTTTGTTCTAGTATTACAAGCAGAATTACTTCAACTGATAAAAATATTTTTTTGCTGTTATTTTAGTGCCATATACATTATGAGCAAAATATAAGGGGAAATCTACTCATTTTTTATAATTTTGGGTTTTTCCTAGATGTCACATGTTGAACAATCACATAGAACCCAATTATAAATCTGTTTCTCTAAGCCCTGAGGCTGTTTTGGCTCACCTCAGTCTTGAGTGGCATGGTTCAAAGTTCTAGCTAGCTAGGACCCTGTATGTACAAAGCTTAGTATCATAATATTTCTACAAAAGGGAAAAAGCATTTCTCAATTCTTGGATGTACACTGTTTCACTGGCAAAATAACTGTTTAATGATGAAGAAAGTGTTCTCATTAAAAAAAAAATATGATCCTGGTTGTGCATTTTAAAAACACTGTATTACATTTAAAATGCCACAGATGCACCATTAATCTAAAAATAACAGGAGTCTACAAATATTTGCTAACCTGTGTTGAGCATTTGCTGTGTACCTGGCTCTATCTTAAGTGCTTTCACACATTTCTCATTTGATTCTCACAACACACAAGGTTGGGAGATGGATGTTGTTGTACTGTCATTATGATGTGTTGAAGCTCAGACAGTTGAGTCACTTTCCCTGAAAGTCAGCAGGTCACTGGTGGAGCAGGCGTTCAAAGCCTATCCAGGAGGACTGCATAGCCCAGGCTAATAACTCCTAAGCACTACAGACCACCCTCTTAAACCATACTAGACATGCTTCCTACTGAGCCACAGCCATTATTCTATTTCAAATGATTTTATTTTGGGGAATATAAGCTTTGTGCACTTCTACCAAATAATGTTAATAAAATGGTTCATAAAAGGATTAAGCAAATTCTGAAGTCTTCTAACAGGAACAATGCTGGTCATTTAACAGATCATCTAATTATAGCACATTTGTGTGTAATAAATTTTTTTTTTTCATGAATTTTTTCCAAGTGTGACTTAGGCAGACAATTTTCAAAGAAATATTTTGGCTTATGACAATTCCTAGATGTTTTTCTGGCAAAGGGCTGATTTTAGAAATGGATGGAAATAGAAAGTTACTAAAACCACAGGACTTAGAGCGATGTGTGTCTCACATTTCACTGTAAAATTTAGATTTAGGATTTTCTAAAATAAGTTATACTAACCCAAATTTCTTCTTTCACTTTTATTATTTGACTTTTTATGTAAAATAAAAATTAATTAATTCTTAAGAATATAGTTCAAGTCCTTGCACATACCAAGAGCTCAATAAACGTTGGTTTCTTCCTGCCTTGCTTGAAACTTCATAAACAATGTCCAGTGGCAGTGAATGTAATTAGAACTGTGGTTTTCTATTAAATATGCAACTATTAGTAATTTCATAGGTCTGGAAAAATGTGTGTTTGACTCCAACAGTTTTTGTTTGTTTGTCTTTGTCTAGGTATGTGATTTTTTGTTTTAACCTTTTCATGTATTTGTTTTACCTTGTATGAAGAGTCATAAATGAGGCTACTTTTCTAGTCAATCCTAAGAGAATAAAAAGGAGCATATAAAAGAAGGCCAGATACTCCAAGCATATTTACATTTGGAACAGGGGTCTAGAAGAGCAGACATCTGATAAGAGCAACCACATGCAGCCATTTCTCAGATTTGACTAAGGTTGGCGATGGGCCATAAAAGCATGAAAGAGAGTATCAATAAACTCTCATGGATGTTTCTGCAGCCAACTTTTAGTTATCCTCTGGCCTTGTATCATGTCTTCCTCAGAGTTTTTCTAGTAATTTATATATAATCATTCTAGAATTATATATATGTGTATATATATATAAAATCATTTTTATATTGCATATAGTAATGATACATGTTATAAATAATCATTCTAGAATATGTGTATTTTTTCACATGAAAAAAATTTGGCTCACTGCAATTCCCAGATACATACAGTAGCCTAGAGCTATTTTAACTCATATCAGGGTTAATAACAAGCAAACAAGCAAACATGATCTCTTAGCCATTTACCAGGAACTGGAATACATTCCTTCTCATTCTCTACTCTGCCAGTATGTCCCGTTTTTTTGTAAAAGGTCTGGACTCCAAATAGAAGGTCTGTTCTAAGAGAGACAGTATAGCATTATTAGTTAAGAGCAGGGACGCTGAGATGTAGCTGGGCTGTGTAAGGAACCTATCTGGGTATACACGACCACTTGCTGCTATGAAATCTCTTATTTCAGTCTTTAATATTCTAATTAACCAAAAAAAAAGTTTATTTGGCACCCTATGCCCAACACACCCAGACTCTAAATTCTAGATTTTATTTCCCTGATAGAGAAAAAACATTCTTCATTTTTCTCTTGTTCAGACTTATTTAGAAAGAAAATAAAGCAGATAATAACTTTAGGTAGAGCGACCAGGAAAAGTCAAGATGTGCCAAGCTTTTAAATTACTGCTAATTGTGTTATTTTGTTCTTTCATTAATTAAAATACATGCATACATATTGAGTACCTACAATGAACTAGACTCTCTAAAGACTGTCAGTGAGTGAAATAAAGTCCACCATCTGGATACCAAACCCTGGGCTTGTCTGAAGAGATCAAATGAAACTTGCTGGCTTTTAAAAAATCTGTCCCACGCCACCTATAAACCTCATAACCCCTCTTTGAAGGGTGATCACTTTGTGTCCAAAATTCTGGTATGATATCCAATAAACTTTTAGTATTTGAGATATTAGAAAGTTGTTCTTTATATTTAGCTACCAACTCCTGTGCTGAAAATTGACAACCATTTATTTCTGTTCACCAGGGTAGAAAATAGCTGGACACTTTCCATTCTGTAATTATACATCTGATCTACTGCTTACTAAGTGGTTAAGTATAGATAAATGATTTACTATCTCACGATCAAACAGAGTCCTCAATGATGTTTTGTTGCAGTTATGGCTTTTTCACAGTTGTTTTGATCTCCTAAGAGAAGTCACTAAATTCAAATTATCTTCGTATGTATTAGTAATTTACGTGCGCTCTGGTGTGTGTGTGTGTGTGTGTGTGTGTTATGTGTGACCTTCTTTGCCACAGGGTCTGTAGAGATAGTAGTATCTGCAGCACTGACCCTACTGCCTGCAAATGTTGTTGCTTAATATATTTTTGCCAATTTATATGATATGTCATAGGCAAACTGCAAAAGTGAAAATTAGGTGCTGATTTGAAAAGGGGCTAGAAGAATCCATTTAGTAATCACTTGTTTAAGCCTCTGCTTTTGTTAAAGGTACAGTTGTAAGTCTGGAAATGCATAGGTGATGACAGGTAGTCCTTTCTCTTGTGAAATTCCTAATTTATTTTAGAGAGGGGATATGAAAACACACACACACATTCCACCCCAACAACGAAATCAAACACGACAGCCATATGAGATAAAATTGCATGGCACGAGTATGTCGCATGCTACCTGTGATTTTGCACAATGTTTATTTAAGGAACATGAATAAAATGCCTCTACTGAGTAACTTACTACCTCTGATGCTTAACTAAGAGTCAAGGCCAGATTCTTATGAATACTCTACTAAATACACTTCTCTCCTTAATTATTGAGTTTTTCTGGTTACTTCTAGTTAAACAAAAGTTTTGTTTTGTTTTGTTTTTTTTCCTCCTAGCTAAATCTTCATGGAATAAGAATTCATCAAAGCATTTTCTTTTGGAAAGATGCTGCTTTCCTCTCGGAAAAGAGGAACCTCTGTGTTCTGCAGTAGTTCGGTATCACCTTTGTGGTCATTGGCAGAATTGAAATTAGGCCAGACTTATTTCTGAAGTGTATTATTCAGAATCCTATTTCTATTAGGTATCCTTTGAAAACAGATTCTATGGTCAATTAACTTTTGGAAATTCTATACTTTATGTTCCCATCTTGAAAAGTCAGTAAATGGGAGCATACTGAAAGTAACAGAATCAAACTTAACTTCAATTAACCAAATATTTCTTAAACCTTCTTTATTATGCACTTTCTTTATTTCCTCTCTTCTGTTTATAGCTTGAACAACACAGGTTCTGAAGATCATCTTAAATTATCTTAAGCTGAACCTGTATCGATAGTAGCATAGTTTTGGCAATTTATGTTACTAAAT
Source organism: Pseudorca crassidens (assembly GCF_039906515.1). Lineage (NCBI taxonomy): Eukaryota > Metazoa > Chordata > Mammalia > Artiodactyla > Delphinidae > Pseudorca > Pseudorca crassidens. The sequence continues at coordinate 32,859,267 of NC_090304.1, read as the reverse complement.
TGTTATTTTAGCCAAATGTCCTATATCAGCTCTTTAATTTGCCATTTATTATTTTCCTCAAAAGTATAGTGGTGAATATTCCAGAGGATTCTGGCTTCTTAACTTCCAATGTTTATATTTCAGAAAAAAATGACAATTTACCATTTAAGTTATACATAATCACGGTTAGGTTATCAGTTTGATAAATACAACAGATTTTACACCTTCTTTTTATGTTTATATACACCATACAATTTTTAGAGTAGGCATTTAGGTTTTTGAGTAGTCTGGGTCTTGCCCTTGAATTTGATACCAATTAAGCTGTTAGTCAGGGACCTTTCTCCTTCTGTATTTCATAATCATACATGGTTATAGCTTATTCTAAGAGGGAAACCTGAAAAGTGGAGATGGCTTAAAAATAAATAAATAAAACTTCTGAAGAAAGCTTAAGGGACTTGAAACTACAATTGAGAAGACAAAGAAAAGACACAATTGATCCTAACTGGCCAGTAACCTCACAACCACATTTAGAGTTTGTAGCGAAAAAACAGCTGCTGTTCAAAGAAAACTAAAAGGAGCTAAGTACTTGTATGCATGTCACCTATAAGATCTAATTTCATTCTCCTGACAACTCTTTAAATTAGATGCTACTATACCTATTTTATCATTAAGGGCTTATTTTCTAACGATCATATCTAATAAGTGGCAGAGCCTGCCTTTTTTGGTCAGCACCTACATGGAACACTTAGATGTTCTCTTTGAGTGGCGTGAATGCTGAAAAATTACAAGGACAGTATAAACATGAGTAAATATAGTGAAAAATAGAGAAAACAAGTAAACAGACTCTTTCACTCCTTCAGATTGTATTCAGTGTTTAGTTGACTTGCAAACCTTAAAACACAATAAGAAGACCTCAATATTGCTGTTTCTAAAGAGAAAGTCCTGCTCCATACATTCAGTAAAACTGTATTTGATTAGACTTGTCCAGCTGCCATCAGCCAGAATTCAGGACTGAGGATTGCTTGAGAATCAAGTCAGTGTCAGGTCCAAATTGAATTTTATTGCTGTTAGTTTCTTGAGTCATCATTTATGTCTCACTACATTGTTTAAACCAACAGAAAGGATTTTTCCAACTTAGCTTTTCTTGTTTTTTTTTTTTCACTCATCTCTGCACTTCATAAGCTGTTTTATTTATCGTACTCCTTTTTAAATAAGTGGCATATAATCTTTTAAAATGGAGAATATTCACATACTTCTTTTTTGTGTGTTCCTTAATCTTCTGCTGAAAATAATTCTTTCTTTGTGGGTCCTTGGGAATCTTTTCTAGGCACTTAAACATAGAAGTGACATGCAGATAAGGGGTGAACAAAATGATAAATGTGACTCCCTTACCTCCTTTTTGAATTGGATTTTTCTTAAAGAGCTGCTCTCACACAGACCTATTTTGTTCTAGGTTTTGTTTTACTCTCACAAAAGACTGAATCATTGTAATATGATTTCAGAATGCTGTTTCTAATATTAAATATTAGATGGTTAATGAAGACAAAAATTGGTCAATTTATGATTAATCATGTTCAGTGGGAAAGAAATGAATCACAGGAAACTTCAAAGTACATTTTCTTTTCATTGACTCATAACATTTACCATTCATTCTAAACTTTCTTTTCCAAATCTTTGAATATGCCTATTAGTCCAACAAAATTAACTGTTATCATCCCTCTTTCTTTGTCAAATACCTTTTTGTGGAGAGTCAAAGAAGTGACAGAAACCCACAGAATTACTATCAGAAAGGAAGCAATGTTTTCAATGGTGGGTCTCCATACTTTCTTTAGAAATAGAAAGGTAAGTCAGCAGAATCTATGTGTTCAATCATAGTCTGTAAAAGCAATGAACCTTAGCCTCATCTTTCCAACCACAAACTCAATAATTTCATGTCATATTACTCTCTCGCTTCAGCTCTCTGCTCTGGAAGCCATTATGCTTCTTTTTGGTTTTATTTTGTTTTTTAGAGTGGTCTTATTTATGAAATTCACATAGATATTTACTTTACTCCTAAGACATGTGAGGAGCTTCATTTTATAAACAAATTGTATGAAAAATATATCTTCTTCTCAGGCATAGCAGCAAAATCTTCTTAAGATGGATTCAGACCACCCTCCCACCATGAGCTTATTATCTTAGTTTTAGTGACCTGAATTTCAAAGTGGCAATAACCATTAAAAGTCATACATTTTTATGAATAAATCTTGATCTGTTTTCATGCTTAATAAAAGATAAGTGACCTTGTTTGTAATTATTATGACTCAGTACTCCATTTTAAATTAGAAAACTATGAATGGACTAAGGGTGATGACAGTGTTAGAATTCAAATGTGTGAATGTCATGGGAAATAATTAATAATTAATCCTCACTTGGGAACACATTCTGTATTGCTTATGTAGGAGGATTAAATTACAAATATCCTTTGAAGAAGACATGATTATTGTATTTCTCTTCTTGAATGTTATTAACACTATAGAAGATTCTTTCTAACTAGTTTTAACTCACTGTATTAATTTAAAGCCTAATTATATTTGCTGAGTTTGAGCTATCAAAGCTTCTACTCTTAGGTAGTGCAAGTTAAAAATAAGCATATAGCTTTATTGACTATCCCAAATTATCTGTTAAAAAATAAGTCAGGGGAATTTCCCTATGTCATACATCAAAGCAATTTGTATTATGACTTTCCCTTGAAGAGGGTTGGCTAAATGGAGTTTTTAATTTTTAAATTTTCATGTTATAATTCAATTATTGTAAATGTGAACCTGTGTTCTCTGCTTATATTCAAATGTATTTCTTCATAAGCCTATCCTTGATAGTGTACGTAAAACGTTTCCCCGGGAAAGAACCAGAGAGCCTTGGAGTGGGATGTGGGTGGGGGAGGGCGTTGGTTTGGGATTTACAGGAGAGAACCAGGTGATGCTTTTAGCCACATATCTCATTTCAGGCTTTCCTGCTTTGAATTAGTTTTACCAACCTTTCAGGGTAAAAGAAAGAGAGAGAGAGAGAGACAGAAAGAAAGAGAGATCTGGGTGGAGGCTTTCTTCCTAGACTTTAAAAAACTTTGTGGTCATCCTATTCCTAGGGTATTCCCATTTATAATTACCAGCACGGGTAGTTAGAGTCTCTCTCAATTTCGTGAAACCAGTTGTGAAATACAACAGTATAAAGGTTATAAGAAAATATTTAGAATGTTTTTCAAAACTAAAAGCATCTTGTGATAAATAAATATACATAACTATTTTCTTGAGTACCTAGTAGGTTCTGAACGTAATAGTGGAGACAGAAATAAATGACACCGCCTCTGCCTTCAAGACATTCTCAACCTAGACAGCTTTTCTATTGTGGTTACTGTTGTTGTTGTTTAAGTAAATGGAATGTATGCGACCAATGCAAAAAAGCTATGGGAGCAGAGGGGAGTAAGCAGTGCATATTGTATAGAAGTATCAGAGAAGGATTTCCAAGTTGTCCCATGGATGCTAGACATTATATGTTCACCTGGATTTTCTTTTTAGGAATGGAGGAGAGGTCATTTAGTATAGATGTCCAGCCAAATGAGTCCAACATCCAATATGTAGAGAAATACAGAAAACTTCAGTGTGCTAGGATAATCTTTTAACCTTTTTTTTTGCTTGATTTTCATAGATCTATTTACAACTTTGATCTTTCTTCCTTTTCTTCAATCATAATGTGTGTTTTGTGTCAAATATTTATACTGAAGAGGAAACAATCCCCTTATTAGGTGAATCAACATCTATTCCTTAATTTGCTGAGCCATTGTTGAGTCACAGATCATGCAGTTTACAGACACCAGAAGGTGAGGTTTTAAAGGACTAAGTGCCAGTGAATTAGAAACCTCACTGTGAGCAAAGGCAGGGTTTCCCTGAAACGGAGACTGACAGTAATGCATGACCTGTGGTAACCTGTAATTTCATTTAACTGGTCCTTTGAGGAGGCCAAGAGAATTGGATTTTTTTTTTCTTTTCATTAAAAAAAATGGTTGAAGGAAATGTGAATAGCAAAAGGAAAAAATACAGCTTTGGAGGAAGAAACCTCGCTTTCTACTCTGTCCCTAGTGACCTTGGATAGACACTTAGTCATCCAGGAACTATCCCAGCCTGTTATCCCTCTCCAAATCCCAGGTTCAGGCTCACTTAAAAACAAACAACAAATAAATATTTTTCAAAACAAAAGATTATATTTAAAATAACAGGGCTTCCCTGGTGGCACAGTGGTTGAGACTCCGCCTGCCAATGCAGGGGTCATGGGTTCGTGCCCCGGTCCCGGAAGATCCCACATGCCGTGGAGCGGCTAGGCCCGTGAGCCATGGCCGCTGGGCCTGCGCGTCCGGAGCCTGTGCTCCGCAACGGGAGAGGCCACAACAGTGAGAGGCCCGTGTACCACACATACACACACAAAAAAACACAAAAAAAACAACTTGTTTCCTAGTCACGTCGGGCTTCAGCTGCAGTTGAAGTAGTAAATATCCCTGCTTACTTTATTGCTGATGGGTTGTATTTCTGGACCAACTCGGACTTCAGTTAGTAACTTGGCCATTTGCCCATCTCATTCTTCTCTCCCACTTCAGATAAACTTCTGTCCCCCATAAATCCCAGAACTTATAATGTTGTAGCAATTGGACATGCCGTCTGATTGTCTTCTGTAAATGTACTGTAGGTTTCTAGTTATTCCTAGATATCTAATTCATCACCACTATGGACACCTCTGAATTTTCTCTGACTCTAAGATCCTGGTGTTTCCCAGGTCTACTGTTGCCTCCAGTGTCCTGCCAGATACTCCATCTGTGTTGTTTCCCTAGTTACCTTGTCCCTACTTCACAAAGCTACTGTAAGAATAGAGAGATGATGTATGTGAAAGTGCTTTAAAATTCCCTAATTTCCTCCTCGCTGAAATGAAGAGGTTTGAACTAGATATGCTCTAAGGCTTCTGAGGCTCACTGATTCCATTCTCTGTGATTTATTAACTTGCTACTCAAGTGCAAGGTATTCTGACATTAGACCCCAAATATCTTAGTTTATTTAGGCAGGCTCTAATAGACTTTGTATATACTGAAAGGACAATTGAATACACTGAAAAGAATTCAGAAGACTCCTTACAGTAAATTATTCTCAACTAGTGCTTACATTATGATTTCTATAAAAAGATCTTCAAAATTCTTCAAATCATGTGAAGTACACACATCATTGTAGGATATCCTTAGAAAAGACCACTGCTTGAAATTATATATATGAGAGAGAAATTCTTTTTCCTTAGTCTGACTTTGACCTGTTGCCTCATTTATTTTCTTTTTTAAATTATTTTAATTAATTAATTTATTTTTAACATCTTTATTGGAGTATAATTGCTTTACAATGCTGTGTTAGTTTCTGCTGTATAACAAAGTGAATCAGCTATACATAAACATATATCCCCATGTCTCCTCCCTCTTGCGTCTCCCTCCCACCCTCCCTATCCCACCCCTCTAGGTGGACGAAAAGCACTGTGCTGATCTCTGTGTGCTATACGGCTGTTTCCCACTAGCTATCTATTTTACACTGGGTAGTATATTTGTGACTGTACCACTCTCTCACTTCGTCCCAACTTACCCTTCCCCCTCCCCGTGTCCTCAAGTCCATTCTCTAAGTCTGCATCTTTATTCCTGTCCTGCCCCTAGGTTCTTCAGAACCTTTTTTTTTTTTTTTACATTCCACATATATGTGTTAGCATACAGTATTTGTTTTTCTGTTTCTGACTTACTTCACTCTGTATGACAGACTCTAGATCCATCCACCTCACTGCAAATAACTCAATTTCATTTCTTTTTATGGCTGAGTAATATTCCATTGTATATATGTGCCACATCTTCTTTATCCATTCATCTCTTGATGGACACTTAGGTTGCTTTCATGCCCTGGCTATTGTGAATAGTGCTGCAATGAACATTGTGGTACATGACTCTTTTTGAATTATGGTTTTCTCAAGGTATATGCCCAGTAGAGGGATTGCTGGGTCGTATGGTAGTTCTATTTTTAGTTTTTTAAGGAACCTCCATACTATTCTTCTTAGTGGCTGTATCAATTTATATTCCCACCAACAGTGCAAGAGGGTTCCCTTTTCTCCACACCCTCTCCAGCATTTATTGTTGTAGATTTTTAGATGATGGCTATTCTGACCAGCGTGAGGTGATATCTCATTGTAGATTTGATTTGCATTTCTCTAATGATTAGTGATGTTGAGCATTCTTTCATGTGTTTCTTGGCAATCTGTATATCTTCTTTGGAGAAATGTCTATTTAGGTCTTCTGCCCATTTTTGGATTGGGTTGTTTGTTTTCTTGATATTGAGCTGCATGAGCTGCCTGTATATCTTGGAGATTAATCCTTTGTCAGTTGCTTCATTTGCAAATATTTTCTCCCATTCTGAGGGTTGTCTTTTCGTCTTGTTTATGGTTTCCTTTGCTGTACAACAGCTTTGGAGTTTCATTAGGTCCCATTTGTTTATTTTTGTATTTATTTCCATTTCTCTAGGAGGTGGGTCAAATAGGATCTTGCTGTGATTTATGTCATAGAGTATTCTGCCTGTGTTTCCTTCTAAGAGTTTTATAGTGTCTGGCCTTACATTAAGGTCTTTAATCCACTTTGAGTTTATTTTTGTGTATGGTGTTAGGGAGTGTTCTAATTTCATTCTTTAACATGTAGCTGTCCAGTTTTCCCAGCACCACTTATTGAAACGACTGTCTTTTCTCCATTGTGTATTCCTGCCTACTTGGTCAAAGATAAGGGCACCATATGTGTGTGGGTTTACCTCTGGGCTTTCTATTCTGTTTCATTGATCTATATTTCTGTTTTGGTGCCAGTACAATACTGTCTTGATGACTGTAGTATACTCTGAAGTCAGGGGGCCTGATTCCTCCAGCTCCGTTATTCTTTCTCAAGATTGCTTTGGCTATTCAGGGTCTTTTGTGTTTCCATACAAATTGTGTGATGTTTTGTTCTAGTTCTGTGAAAAATGCCAATGGTAGTTTGATAGGGATTGCATTGAATCTGTAGATTGTTTTGTGTAGTATAGTCATTTTCACAGTGTTGATTCTTCCAATCCAAGAACATGGTATATCTCTCCATCTGTTTGTATCGTCTTAATTTCTTTCATCAGTGTCTTATAGTTTTCTGCATACACATCTTTTGTCTCCTTGGGTAGGTTTATTCCTAGGTATTTTATTCTTTTGTTGCAAGGGTAAATGGGAGTGTTTCCTTAATTTCTCTTTCAGATTTTTTTTCATTAGTGTATAGGAATGCAAGAGATTTCTGTGCATTAATATTATATCCTGCTACTTTACCTGATCCATTGATTAGCTCTAGTAGTTTTCTCATAGCATCTTTGGGATTCTCTACGTATAGTATCATGTCATCTGCAAACAGTGACAATTTTACTTCTTTTAGGATTTCTTTCATCTCTTTTTCTTCTCTGATTGCTGTAGCTAAAATTTCCAAAACTATGTTGAATAATAGTGGTGAGAGTGGGCCACCTTCTCTTGTTCCTGATCTTAGTGGAAATGGTTTCAGTTTTTCACCATTGAGAACGATGTTGGCTGTGGATTTGTCATATATGGCCTTTATTATGTTGAGGTAAGTTCCCTCTATGCCTACTCTCTGGAGAGTTTTTGTCATAAATGGGTTTTGAATTTTGTTGAAAGTGTTTTCTGCCTCTGTTGAGATGATCATATGGTTTTTCTCCTTTAATTTGTTAATATTGCTTTAACACATTGATTGATTTGCGTATATTGAAGAATCCTTGCATTCCTGGGATAAACCCCACTTGATCATGGTGTGTGATCCTTTTAATGTGCTGTTGGATTCTGTTTGCGAGTATTTTGTTGAGGATTGTTGCATCTATGTGCATCAGTGAAATTGGTCTGTAGTTTTCTTTTTTTGTGACATCTTTGTCTGGTTTTGATATCAGGGTGATGGTGGCCTCATAGAATGAGTTTTGGGAGTGTTCCTCCCTCTGCTATATTTTGGAAGATTTATGAAGGATAGGTGTTAGCTCTTCTCTAAATGTTTGATAGAATTGCCTGTGAATCCATCTGGTCCTGGGCTTTTGTTTGTTGGAAGATTTTTAATCACAGTTTCAATTTCAGTGCTTGTGATTGGTTTGTTTATATTTTCTATTTCTTCCTGGTTCAGTTCGGGAGGTTGTGCTTTTCTAAGAATTTGTCCATTTCTTCCAGGTTGTCCCTTTTATTGGCATATAGTTGCTTGTAGTAATCTCTCATGATTCTTTGTTTTTCTGAAGTGTCAGTTGTTACGTCTCCTTTTTCATTTCATTATGTTTTTCATTTCATTCATTATATTGATTTTAGTCTTCCCCCTTTTTTTCTTGATGAGTCTGGCTAGTGGTTTATCAATTTTGTTTATCTTCTCAAAGAACTAGCGTTTAATTTTACCCATCTTAGCAATTGTTTTCTTCATTTCTTTTTCATTTATTTCTGACCTGATCTTTATGATATTTTTCCTTCTGCCAACTTTGGGTTTTTTTTGTTCTTTCTCTAATTGCTTTAGGTGTAAGGTTAGGTTGTTTATTTGAGATGTTTCTTGTTTCTTGAAGTAGGATTGCATTGCTATAAACTTCCCTCTTAGAACTGATTTTGCTGCATCCCATAGGTTTTGGGTCGTCGCGTTTTCATTGTCATTTGTTTCTAGGTATTTTTTTGATTTCTTCAGTGATCTCTTGGTTGTTTAGTAGTGTATTGTTTAGTCTCCATGTGTTTGTATTTTTTACAGATTTTTTTCCTGTAATTGATATCTAGTCTCATAGCATTGTGGTCAGAAAAGATACTTGATATGATTTCCATTTTCTTAAATTTACCAAGTCTTGATTTGTGACCCAAGATATGATCTATCTTGGAGAATGTTCCATGAGCACTTGATAAGAAATTTTATTCTGTTGTTTTTGGATGGCATGTCCTATAAATATCAATTAACTCCACCTTGTTTAGTGTATCATATAAAGCTTGTGTTTCCTTATTTACATTCATTTTGGATGATCTGTCCATTGGTGAAATTGGGGTGTTGAAGTCCCCTACTATGATAGTGTTACTGTCGATTTCCCTGTTTATGGCTGTTAGCATTTGCCTTAAGTATTGAGGTGCTCCTTTGTTGGGTGCATAAATATTTACAGTTGTTATATCTTCTTCTTGGATTGATCCCTTGATCATTATGTATGTGTCCTTCTTTGCCTCTTCTAATAGTGTTTATTTTAACGTCTATTTTGTCTGATTTAAGAGTTTCTACTCCAGCTTTCTTTTGATTTCAAATTAAATGGAATATCTTTTTTTCCCCTCACTTTCAGTCTCTATGTGTCCCTAGGTCTGAAGTGGGTCTGTTGTAGACAGCATATATATGGATCTTTTTTTTGTATCCATTCAGCCAATCTGTGTCTTTTGGTTGGAGCATTTAATCCATTCACATTGAAGGCATTTACCGACATGTGTTTTCCTATCACCATTTTCTTAACTGTTTTGGGTTTGTTATTGTAGGTCTTTTCCTACTCTTGTGTTTCCTGCCTAGAGAAGTTCCTTTAGCATTTGTTGTAAAGCTGGTTTGATGGTTCTGAATTCTCTTTGCTTTTGATTGTCTGTAAAGATTTCAATTTCTCCGTCAAATATGAATGAGATCCTTGCCCGAGCTTCAGCTCCCAGCCCTCACCCGCCCCGGTGGGTGAGCAGACAAGCGTCCCAGGCTCGTGAGTGCTGGTCGGCACTGATCCTCTGTGCGGGAACCTCTCCGATTTGCCCTCTGCATTGCTGTTGCTGTGCTGTCCTCCATGGCTCTGACGCTTCACCACCCCTGTCGCCCATCTCTGCCAATGAAGGGGCTTCCTAGTGTATGGAAGCTTTTCCTCCTTCACAGCTCCCTTCCACTGGTGCAGGTCCCATCCCTCTTCTTCTTTCTCTGTTTTTTCTTTTTTCTTTTGCCCTACCCAGGTATGTGGGGAGTTTCTTGCCTTTTGGGAAGTCTGAGATCTTCTGCCAGCGTTCAGTAGGTGTTCTATAGGAGTCGTTCCACATGTAAATGTATTTTTGTTGTATTGGTGGGGAGGAAGGTGATGTCTACGTCTTACTCCTCCACCATCTTGAAGCTTTCTCTCATTTATTTTCAATTTGGCTTACAATTGAATGTTGAATGAGGGCCTTTTCATCTCATCTGATCCCAAACTGAACATTCTTAATTCAAACACTGAATCTAAGGCATGATATGACAGCAACTATGTTCACAACTAAAGTAATTGGGGTTTGGGGAAAAAAAAAAGTTGAATGAGGTCTCCTTGAGTTTAATATTCTAGTTAGGGTTTTAATACTTGGAATATTTTAGTTTGGTTTATGTGCATTTAAAATTATCTGTTTTCTCCTTTGATTCACCAAAATTAAAACTTATCTTCTTGTATGTGTACTTGACATTCAGCTTTCCATCAAGAAGTGTGAATGTTTTATAGAATATTATTCAGTAAAATCATCTACTCACTTCTCAAAATAAGTAACTAAAGGTGTATAACTGTAGCAGAATATGAGACTCTGTGTAAACTGTGCCTTGTCATCCTTAACATGGTGATAGAGCTACTGTGTGTACAGCCATATATGTTTCCTCACCAGGTGGTAATATTTTATTGCATACCATCAATTATTAAAGGCATAGTTAATTTTTATCAATAATTTTAATTAACTTTATATTAATGACTTTGTCATCACCTTTACCTTGTAATAGAGATAAAATATAGTGATTAATAATTTATAAATATTGATCCTCTTCCTTCTTATAAAGTATCATTCAAAAGATATCCACAGTGTTATTAAAAATTATGTTACCTTAGCAAATAGATTTACAACATCTTTAATTCTTTAAAATAGGAACCACTGTCCTATTTTCATGTGGGGAAACAAAAATGGAGAAAAGATGAGTACTTGACAAAGATCACACACCAAGTGAAGGGCAGAATCATGCTTCAGATCCAGGTCATTCCAAGTACAAAGCTCATGTCTTTGCATATTTTCAATTGCTGCCCTTCTGGTTTTAAAATAGCGATAGTTTTGATTATTAGTTGATTCAGTTACCTTCTACTCCTCTAGTTTCTGGAGTCCAGGTATTTTAGTCATAACTCCTGTGTTCCTTTGGAGAGGTCAATAAGAATAAACTGTGGTAGTGAGAAATTGCAGTAAGCATGGACCTCAGACCTGACTTTGTCCAAATTCTGACCTTGCCTTTCAGTTGGCTACATGAAGTCAGATAGGATGTGGAATCTCTAAAATCCATAGCATGGCTGCACCTTCACATCAATTGTATGACCTTGAGCCAAGTCATGTAACTTCCCAGCAGTTCTCTTTTGCCATCTGAAAAATTGTGATAATAATAGACGACATCTGAATACTATTCTGTGAAGTTGAATGAGGTCATATTCACAAAGCAGACTACACTTTGGGAAGACAGTTGTGGCTGTGGCTTTCAGTGAAATATAAAACAACAATGACTTTTTAAGATATTTATTTCTAGGATATTCACTAAGAATATTTGAACAATTATCGCCCAGGACTTATTGCCTTTTAATTAAAAACAAATGCCTACCAGTTTTTATTACAGTCCTTTTCAGCCAATGGTTACTGTTCTGCAGTATACCAATTACATCTCCTGCAGATTAACAAAGAGCTGTTGGAGAAAATGAACTGTGCAGTGAGAGTGTTGACCGAAAATGGAAAAATCCACCAGGGCACATTCTGTGTATGATTACCATTTGGCTATCAGCATTTTTTACTGTTAACCTTTAATTGGGATATTGTGCCAGGATCTTTAGATTCACACTTCCTGACAGTAAGCACTCTTAATATGTCACGTCATAAGCTTCTCGGCCTTTCATTCTATCACATATACTCTTTTCACCAATCTTGGTAATTAGAATTTGTGGAACATTTCACATTTGATTTGGGATTTTGAGTTTCCAACAACGTTCTAGCAAGAGTGTTGCTAAAATTACAATGTTTTTAAATGCAATTGTTTATTTAAGAGAAAGAACCAAAACAACATGAGCAAAAGCATGTGACATTGGTTAAGAGAAGCTGTGTGTTTTCTGATATTTTTTCTAGCTTTATATTTTTCTCAGTTCTCATTGTCTCCGTATGGTTGTCAGCATTATAAATGACCTGATATATATCTGGAAGAGTTTCCCAGCCTTACTTAGTACCCGTGACATGGTCTTCTGAATGCTAAACCTTAACAGGAAAGACCTTTGCAGCACAGACTGTGTAATCCAACCAAAGCAATGGGTGTGTGCTTGTAGAGAACCCTTGTCTGGGTGGCACTCTCTGGCTTGGAAGAGAGCACAGTAGAAATAACCATCTAAATATACTGCCAGGGAAGGTTTTACCTAGTGTGAAGAGAGGTAGTAAAATATTCCTTTTAAAAGTCAGAGCTATATAATAACAGGGATAGGCAAAGAGAACTAAAATTACACAGAATGAGGCCAGTCTTTCAATACAATGCTTTGTACCTTTAAGAATAGAATCCATTACAGACATCTATCAGTGATGCACACAAGTCAAACAATACCCATTCTTTGGTTTCCCGCTGTCTCTAATGGACTTGCACTTTTTTTCCTGTGAGATTTGAACAGTTTTGAATATGAAACTTTGCCGTTAGAAGCTAATTTTCTTAGTTTCAAAATATACATATATATATATATATATATATATATATATATATATATATATGTATCCATTCTTTTTCAGATTCTTTTCCCATATAGGTTATTACAGAATATTGAGTAGAGTTCCCTGTGCTATATACTAGGTCCTTGTTGATTATCTGTTTTCTGCTTTAGCATTTAGATTCACAGTTTTGGTGGCCGGAGAAAAAACATACTCAAGTTATACAGGGACACAAACTTTAGTGTCCCAGTAAGACAGGTCATCCCTGTAGATGAACAGCCATACTCTCTCTTACTTGTCTGATATTAGATCCTATGAAATGTGATACATCAAATGAAATGTGATAAATCTCAGGATCATTTAGGTAAACAACACTATATTCTTGTCAACGATTATCAATTATATATTAAACTCTCCTAAGTAATGGATTTGTCCCTATCCATTAGCCTTGATAAGTTAACATAGAAATTTGGCATTGACTGTAGAGGCTTTGAACACTTTAAAGATCCTTAAAAAAAATTAGCTCTGGGGATGGGGAATGTTGTGCCTCTCAAATTCTAGCAAAGATGCAGTTTAATCTTTGTCAATATATAGGGCCAATTCTATTAGATTCTTAAAAAGGAGGCAGTCACAGTTTGTGGGCAGCTCTGATGGCTTTTATTCCATGGGATGAAGCTCAGAAGTTCAGCTCTGATGAGTCCAGATGCCCTCTAATTGTTTCAAAATGTCAGGTACTCCAAGCAGGAGCAAAAACGCACAGGCAGTGGAGAACTAATTGGTATTGGGACATGAAGCTTTTCTAGGTCTTTGATTTACATTAGGCTCAGGTCAGTAGTAACTCAGATTCATTCTCCTCAGTGGCAAAGTACTTTATGGGAAATCAGGCCTGGATTCAATCCAGTTTCTGCTGGATGGCACGTAGACCTCAAAACCAAAGCACAACTGTCAGCATTGTTGGTATTAGGGGTTACTCATCTTTGAGATATTTGACTTTAATATTAAAATATTGCATTTTAGGAAATGAGTCCATGGTTCACAAAAGCAAGTAAGGAAGGCAAGACTGTGGCTATTTATATATAGTTGAGGGCAGCACCAAGACTCTCTAGAGACCTCTGCAGAGAGAATGTGAGACTGTAAAATACAGTAGATTATCACTTTGTTTACTTCAGTGAAGAGATGGCAAGTGATTCTGGTAATGGAATAGAAAAGAGCTAATATTTATTGCCTTTGTTTTCAAGCAGCTTACAGTCAGCATAGGACAAAGCTTCACGACAGTGCCCTGCTCCTGGGATAATTTTGGCTCCAGAGACATGGAACAAATTTAATAATTTTGTTATAACGTTGAGAAATTTTTAGCAGATCTTACCTCAGTCTTCCTAAGAGAGGAGACTACACGTGCATATTGAGGTGTTACTCATACACCTCTTCTGTAGGCCAAAGTAGCTTAGCTTTATCTGTGTCCTGGAGAGTTTACAAGCTATGGCAAGAGTACCTTACAAGATACCTGGAAACATCTCCATGTTTGTCCACTTCAGTTCCATAAGGCACAACAGACAGGAATATAATCCCAAGGCAGCAGCTTTATTTTTCTTGAGGTATCAATTCAATAACCTCATTTATAGCCTGCACTTTACTTTTCCTCTAGGTATCAAACAATATATTACAATATATCCTAAAACTATTTTGCATGTTCCTACAAATAACCATATATAAATCAATCAGAATAAGTTCTAAATTCAGATTTCAAATTTTATGGGTATCTTAAGAGAAGAAAAGATTAAGTCTGCTGTGAGATTAGCTAAGATTTGTGGAGCATGTTGTATTTGAGCTGACCTATGAGAGATAGGTAGGATTTTTGTACCAGTAATAGGATCTAGGGAAGGTAATTCCAGTTTTGGAAACAGTAGCACCATCATCGATGATAGAATGTAGTGAATATATCTAGGCAGATATAATATTTATTATTAGGAACAAGGAGTTTATTAACAAGTTAGTTAATTATTGGCAGAAGGAGACTGCTGCCTTATTATAGAGCACCTAAAATGACATAAAAAATGTTTAGTCAGGAATCCATAGGTAGTGGCAATTAGTAATAGACTCCAATTCTGTGTTATTCAAAATGAAAAAAATAATTAAATAATCTCTGTTCCTCAGAGATTCTATAAAAAACTAAAAATCTTGGCTTGGAAATCATTAAGAACCAAGTGATCTCCAGAGATGAGAATGTAGACTCAAACTGCAAGAACAATAACGTCGGGAATGATCTATTATTGTTATGATCTGCTATCAACATTCAAGATATCCCTGTTCAAAAAATATAGAAATGAACAATTTTAATCTCTGTTTTCAGCTAAAATGTCAAAATATCAGGAGGATATATCCAGTTGTTCTATGTCATCATACTGCTTCATAATTGGGGGAAATGGGACCAATATTTATAATCTGTTTCAATAATGAAGTGATAATTGCAATAAAGGATTGCCATTGGGAGTGCTAGTAAAAGGAGGAAATATGTCAGGTCGAAAACTATATATATTCAGACATTAAATGAAGTTAAAATATTGAATATGTATGCTATATATCTGTGCATGTGTATAAATAGATATACAAAGATCGATATTTTATGTTTTAATTATCAGCATTTTCCTCAAGTTTTTATGTATACACACACACTCCTTCATATTATGCATTTAACTTGAGTTGTTACTCAATCCACAGGGAAATCTTTTGCATATTAATATACATGTTTGCTACACAGTAAACTTTCCTTCACAGTTTCTCCATATGGGATAAATCACAGTTTAATTTTCTTTAATCTAAATCCTTGGTCACCAGGTAGTTTTATATATTCAGAAGTATCAGACTTTCTGATCCTATATTCAGTTCTTCCCATACAACGTTAGGTGCCATTGGTCTTAAAGATCTTTGAGAGTTAAATTTAAGTGTCCAAATGTAATCAGATTAAGAGGGAGAATGGGACAATTACTCTCCAAAAGAGAGTAATTACTTGTTGTTCCAAAAATTAGCAAAGCACTAGACTCTAGATGAATGTTAAGACTGCCCTTTTGTCTCATAGCCGGAAGTTTAATGATAAGTAAAGCAATAAAATTGCTATTTTCTTGTAATGTCCTTTTGGTTAAACTCCTGTCATCTTCCATGCTGCCCACCTTATATAGAATCACATTAGAGATGTTTAGACTAAAAGGAGTGGTATTAATTCATTCTTTAGTCAAGTAACAAACATTTATCAAGTACTTGCTTTGTGCTTTGTAGATAGAGAATTGTTAGACCAGGCCCTGGAAATGCAGAAAAGAAAACTGGAATTTCTTCCTTCCAAAAGGAGTCGTGTGAGAAACAAGTAAACAAATGAGTGCCATAGTAAAATATAAGCCATAGAAACATCTTTGCACAAGGTTCTGTACACTAAGCAAAAAATAAAAACAACAGCCTAATTTTGCCTGAAACTTTCATCTGTTGAAACTGAAATAGGAGAGTTTCCTAAAACTGGGATGAAACAGGAAGATGGTAAAATAAGTGGCTTCTTATAGAAGTGGCTGTATGATTTAAAACTTTAAGCAAAATTTGGCATCAGATGGATGAAAAATGTAACTATATTGGCAAGCTGGATGGAAGTAAGCATGGGAGGAAACTAACATGCAAATATATATATATCTCACTGTGTTCAGAGAAAACAAAAATTATGCTTTCATATTGTCCCTGAAAATATGCTGATCGTTTACAGAGAAAGGATATTATTGAGAAATATGATGCCAAGGAAGATTATCATGCCATCTCCAAAGATAGAGTCTTGCAGTCTGAAATCAGTCTGGTTTTGTGTCTTATCTAAAGCATATCCTTATGGTAATGGAAGGCTGTAGCTGCTGACAGCACAGTGGAATGTCTTTGCCTCCAGAGAATTAATTCCAAAGATGGGCTTGTTGCCAGCACTGCAAGCCTGCTGACACCAGAAAGTCAGTGCCAATGAGGGGTTGGTGTAGTAATTACAGTGAATTCTT
The DNA here is from genome assembly GCF_039906515.1 of Pseudorca crassidens. Lineage (NCBI taxonomy): Eukaryota > Metazoa > Chordata > Mammalia > Artiodactyla > Delphinidae > Pseudorca > Pseudorca crassidens. The sequence continues at coordinate 32,842,543 of NC_090304.1, read as the reverse complement.
TGGGTCTGTTCAAAGGCCACATGGTGGTTTTTCATTTTCCAAACCATTCGATACACTTTGAAATCTTTTTTAAGTCAGTAATCTGTGTAGGTAATGATTGCAAAGTTCGGTGTTATACTAATTGGATTATCCACTATGTACATAGCTGTCAAATGCTGAGCTTCCTTTTTATCTAGAAATGTTTTCTCCATCAACAAAACAATGAGGATATGAAGATAGTCAGTCTTTGAGTCTTGAGACATTTAGATTTAGGCAAAAAGTTACTAACACATAGATTCCAAAGTAAAACTGCATTTCTAGATTAGAACCAGGAAGATGACCTACCATGCTATAGATTCTCAGGTATGGAGTGTATCATCACCCCAGTTCTCAGTTTAGGAGTGAATCCCCATCAAACCATTACTTCCTAGAGGTCATCTCACTTCTCTTGAGAGTTTACTCCCCATTTGTGTAGAATCCTATCATCTTTGAGCCACTTTGTCAGAATATCCTTATTTTGCCTGCAGGTCATCTCTTGAGCTTACGTTCTACACTTCTAGACACTGTCTAATAACATTTCTGCTTTGGGTTCTTCTGATATTCAGATTCAAATGTAGCAAGCATGAGCCATTGACCTTCCTCTCTCCAGGCTAAACAACTACTGAATCTTTGACCTTATTCTCATCTGTTGTCTCTTTGTTTGTTGTCTTTTCTTCCTTCTCAGTTGCCTTGTTCTACAGTTTTTTCTGTGCTCCTCTTAAAAGGTAGAATCATCTGAGAGTCGTTAAAGCTGTGTTATATTGGCCTATTTATCAATAATATTCTTAGTATTTTGGTGACATTGCTAAATTTGAGAAGTACGTTAAGAAAAAAAACCCGTTGTTTATATTGCTTGTGTAAAGTTAGTTTTCCATAAGTCAAAATCCTTTGCCATTTTTCTAGGTTTCACATACATGTGTTAATATACAATATTTGTTTTTCTCTTTCTGACTTACTTCACTCTGTACGACAGACTCTAGGTCCATCCACATCTCTACAAATGACCCAGTTTCATTCCTTGTTATGGCTGAGTAATATTCCATTGTAGATATGTACACATCTTCTTTATCCATTCATCTGTCGATGGACATTTAGGTTGCTTCCATGTCCTGGCGATTGTAAATAGTGCTGCAGTAAACATTGGGGTGCATGTGTCTTTTTGAATTAGGATGAATTGGGAGATTGGGATTGACATATATACACTACCATGTATAAAACAGATAGCTAATGGGAACCTGCTGTATAGCACAGGGAGCTCAGCTTGGTGCTCTATGGTGACCTAGATGGGTGGGAGGGAGGTCCAAAAGGGAGGGGATATATGTATACATATAGCTGATTTACTTTGTTATACAGCGGAAACTAACACAACATTGAAAAGCAACTATACCCTAATTAAAAAAAAATCCTCCATTCATTTTCATGCTTAAGTATGGATGACATTTTTTTGGCGGAGAGAAACCCAAATGTCAGTACTGTTCTTTGTTTTCAAGTAAACTTATAAAGATACCAGCTGTGTGGTCCCCCTACCCACAGAGGATATATTGATGTTCTAACCCCTGATATTTGTGAATGTGACTTTATTTGAAAGTAGGATCTTAATGTAAATTAAGATCATAGAGGAGTAAGGTGGGTCCATAATCCAGTGAGCAGTGTCCTTATATATAAAAAGGGGATAGGAGACACAGTTAAAGACACATACAGATGGGAATATGTCATATGAAGACACACATACACAGAGGGAAGACAGTTATATGACAGTAGAACAGAGATTAGAGTTATGCTACTACAAACCAAGAAACACCAACGATTACTGGCAACCACAAGAAGCAAGGAGAGAGAGCATGGCCCTGCCAACATCTTGATTTTGAATTTCTAGCTTCGAGAACTGTGGTACCACTGTTATGAAAGCACTAGGAAACTGTGTGTGTGTGTGTGTGTGTGTGTGTGTGTCTATATATCCCAGTTGTTTCACTGGGAAGATATGTACTTTTCAGGAAATTATCAACTTCTCTCTATTTTTTTTTAAAGATTTTTTTTGATGTGGACCATTTTTAAAATCTTTATTGAATTTGTTAAGATGTTGCTTCTGTTTTACGGTTTGGTTTGTTTGGCCTCGAGGTATGTGGGATCTTAGCTCCCCAACCAGGGATCGAACCTGCACCCCCTGCAATGGAAGGCGAGGTCTTAACCACTGGACTGCCAGGGAAGTCCCTATCAACTTCTCTTAATAACAGTGCTCAAATTTGCTACATGAAGATAATGGCCATTTAATGGCACTTTTAAAATTAAGTGAAATCATGTGTGTAAAAGGCCTAGTACCTTGGCTAGTGCTGAGGAAATTCTTTATAAAAGTAAGCAAGAAGACAAAGTAAACATGGGGGGCATGATGTGTGCTAGCTGTGCATTTACATTACTTGTTATAAAAGATGGTCAATTTTCTAGGCTCAATGAGAAAATTAAGGTCCAGAGAGGTGAAATATCTTTCCTCCTAAGTTTACATAATGTTGTTGGCAGGATTTTCACCTCCATGACCTTCAACACCTGCTGTTACTCTTATGAATGTGTTATTTCATATGGCAAAAGGGCTTTCACAAATGTAATTAAGTTTACTAATATATTGACCTGAAAATACAGAGATTATCTTGGATTATTTTGGCTGGGCTCAATTTACTCATCTGAGCTTTTAAAAGCAGAGATTCCTTCCAGCTGAAGGCAGAAATGAAAATAAGAGAGGTTTGAAATGTGAGAATTCAAAACATCATTCCTAAATTGGAGATGCAGAGGTGCATATATCAAAGAAATGGAGACCTTAATCCTACGAACTCAAGAAACTGAATTCTGGGAACAAGCGGAATTAGCTTGGAAACAGATTCTTCCCCAGCTACTCCAGAAAGGAACAAAACCTTACTAATACTCTTATTTTTGTCATGTGAGACCCTAGACAGAAATTCTAGCTATGTGGTGCTGAATTTCTGACCTATAGAAGTATGAGATAACAAATGAGTAGTGTTTTAAACCACTAAATTGGTGATAATTTGCTAAGTAGCAATAAGCAAGTGAATGTATATAGCTCTGTCAAGTTAGAATAAAAATAATAACCCTGATTCCCTGAGTTAAAAGATAAACTGAAGCATCTTAAAAGTTTTTAAGAGTTTATTTGAGCAAAATTTGATTCCAGTTGGGCAATACCAAACTGGAAGTGGCTAGGAGCACTGGACCAACAGGAACAAGGAGAAAGACTTATGTAGAAAAAGTACAGAAGCAAAGAAAGGAAAATACTCTATTGGCTATTTGTAATTGCCAATCAGTTGGCTGTTGTAATTGGCTGTCCTTAGTGTTTTCATTTCATAACTTTAAGGCATTTACAGTCTTAGATTTCATTTTGCTTTCATAAGCCACCAGGACATGAGACACCTCAGTTCTAACTGCCTCCCTGTTTAATAATTTAACAACTGTGTTGGTTCTCTCTATCAACTTCCTTAATAGATTAAATCTTTATTTTTTTTTTTTTTTGAAGTGTAGTTGATTTACAATGTTGTGTTAGTTTCTGCTGTACAGCGAAGTGATTCAGTTATACATATATATATATTTTTCCATATTCTTTTCCATTATGGTTTATCACAGGATATTGAATATAGTTCCCTGTGCTATCATTTTTCCTTCCTTGGAGGGAGAAGTAGAGTGATAAGAGGAGAAGGTGGCAGTTTCATCTTCTTATTTCACAAAGAATAAAAATTACTATGTTATGGTAGGATAACTATCAAGGGTAGAACAACATAAAGGTATTCATTCACTGCATGGACAGAATATCCAAGTGTTATGATAATTACAAATTACTGTCCAAATTTCTAAAGTCAAATTTATCTATTACCTCTTTTTGTTTCACTTCTATATGGTTATGGCACATTTCCTTCCAAATATTCAATAAAAAGCTGTATATTTGGTTCCAGTGGTGTGAGAGGAAGGTTCTTTTAAGAAAATATAGGATCTGAGCTTTCTAACTTGAAATCCCAAGCCAGAGTAGAAAGGTTGGCAAGCTTTCATGAGATGCAGTCTTCCCATTCAGTCTTGCATCTGGCCCCCATTGTATGATTCCAAAAGTTATTTCTGAATGACTCAAAAAGTCTCAGCTTTTTGGAAGGGAAGACAGTTTTCTAGAAGATCTAGCTCATTAACTTACATGTCAGAGGAATCTTTATCTAAGCCTTCCAGATGTTAATGTTCTTTTGGGCTTTTTGAATATCGTCCAAGTGACAGCCAGAAATACGTCACAGTACATTGTGAATTCAGGAGAAACGGTGTGTATCTGGAAATATAGGACGTGATTCTTCTCATGACCATGCTATTCTTCCAAAGAAATACTTTGTAAAATGTATTGTGAAAGAAACAGGAAACATTTAAATATCTAGAGTATAGATGTGTACTGTATAAACATATAACCCCACATGTAATTATGATTTTTTTCTGAGTCTTCATTAGTCTAGTAAATGAAGATGTGAACTTATTTACAAAATACTATTTTATTAGTAGATGTGGATATTTATTGCTTCAGTTATCCAAGGGGTGAACTTATGTTCAGGTCCAGCTAACATGTTTTCTATAAAACTTTTCTGTGAGGCAATGAGGGAAGAAAAATACAGGAATACAGGGTTTGTAATCAGTCAGAGAACTTGGTTTCATGTTCTGTTCTGACCATTTCTTTTAACTTTGGGTATTAGGCATATTGCTATATTAGATAATCCCTCTAAGCCTGAGTTTTATCATTTGTAAGGTGAGATTTAAAGGATATTAACTACAACATGTTTAATTGTGGGGATGAATTTTGAGATTTTTCTGTGTAAATTACGATGAAATAAACAAACGTTAGTTCAGCTTTCCTTCTAGCTCAGTATTATATAAAATCAAGAGCGTTACGTTAATCTCTGATCTTCACCAGCCTACTGTATCCCGTGGTACTTTTATTCTTCATTTCCCACTGCATATATATCTTACATGTAGTATTTACATTAGTATCAGATAGATAAATTAATTCATTCAAAAGCTGATTATTGAAGATATAACATTATCCAGGTTGTGATGTGTGCTAAAAATACAATGTTAAGCAACGTAGAAGTGGAACCTATTATTCCTAAATGGGGAGTTTCAAACTATGACTAAACAAAAATAAAGTGATCTAACAGTTCAGTTTAAACGAACAATGACATTAAAATACCATTTGGCTTTCTCTTCTTCTAGTATGCAATTACATGATGTTCTATGGAGAAAGTGAAGACAGTGGAAATAAAGTGGTGGCATAGAGAGTCAACACAGAGGGTACCAACATGTCGGTGACACTGACCAACTGAGTTCCAGTTTTAGCTCAGCCATGTACTATTTGTTTGACCTTGGCCACATATTAAATTTGCAGTCTTTTAGCTTTCCCAAAGTAAAGAAGTTACAAGTAATAACTTTACATACTTCTCAGATTATCCGTCTTGAGAATGTTCACTTATTTGGCTTTTTTCTTTAAGAAGCCCAGGCTCTAAACTTCAGATATGTCTTCTCCAAATGCCCACAGTGATTTGGTGGAGACAGTCCCCAGTTTGATTGTAATATGTCTAATATTTAAGGGAGATATTTTATTAAATAGTTTTTAAAATCCAAAGTTGTCTTTGGGTTTTATCCTTTGGAGGGGTGTTAATTGAAATTTCATCCTGATTGAGCTGGAGAGATCTGCCAGAAAAGGACAAGGAATATATATTATTAATCATCCCAAAGACCAGCCTGTACATTTAACATTGGTACAAAGCAGAAATGAGGTTTCTCCTCTCTGAGGGCTCCCCACTGAGTTCTGACTAATAACCGATTTTGAAATTATGTCTCATATAGAGTGACATCAACATGACAGGACCATGCTGAGTTAGAGGTTTATGATGTAGATATTAATCTGAACCATTTTATAGTAGAAATCCTTTTTTATAAGCAAACACCATTTCTAATTTGACTCGAGATTAAATAAAACAAATAATCATAATTACTTCCGAGAATATTAACTTTACTATACCAGACTTTTGAGAACTTATTATTTTGGGCATTATAATGCCTTGAATGAGCTTTAAAAAACACTAAAGTTTCACCTCTTTTTTTTTTAAATTTGTCAATGAATTTGTATAAAGCAATATAGTGTCCCGATATCCTCTCTCCTTCAGTTTTGAAATATCTTTTAAAAATTGGAGTATAAAGTAGATACAGTTATCCTATTGAAAAGATATTAGATTTCTCATAGAGTTTTAATGAACATATATTTGCCTAATTCCTTGGGGTATATCTATATATTTATCTATCTATCAATTTGTATCTATCTGTCCACCTATCTATTTTTTATCTCTATTTTAATTTCTAGAGTCATCAACTTGTGAGGGTACAAAACAACAAATCTAAAGATTGACAGTCTCTATCTCCTCAACACCCCCTGCTGAATTCACAGCATTAATGGCCAACTTAGCATAATGTAAATACAGTTCCACAATGTGAAAACATAGTATCATTAAGCACTGTAGAATTATATGGTGTAGAAACTTAGTGGTTTTTAATAAAGCTCAAAATTTCTGTTCTACTGAAAGAAATAGTTCAGCAAGCTATGTTGGGTTGACTATCATTTCTAATCATAAAATCAAAAGGCAACAAAAACAACAACACAGTAGCATTACATTTAGTGAAATTTTGTGAATACATTCAGAAAGACATAAGAAGAGCAAGAAGAAGTGATTCAAATTTTTACTCATTATGACCTGAATAGATTTCCTAAGGAGTAATTTCAGGAGTCAGGATTGTATATTTAATCAGGGGAAAAGTACCTAAAATGAGAATGCTGATACACACACACACACACACACACAAACACAAACACACACATGCCCCTTTTGGGGATTTTTCTGTATGCTTTCGTGAAATTTACACTTAACAAATACAATGATAAAACTAAACACTGTAGACTTAAACCCAAATAAGCCTTTCAGTAAGATACAGTTATTTTATAAGTAATTAAGTAGGAAATACTAATTTTTGTTTTAAAGAAAGTGCTAAAACCTTTTTCAGAATTACATTTTTCCTACATACATATACAGGAGTCCTCCAGCCAAACGCTTTGATTTAAGACAGTGTTTGCTGCAGTAGTGGGAAGCCTTCCATAGGTGATGGAGGAGATCATTTTAGAAACACAAGATAGAGATGACTTCTGGAATGGTTGTGTGAGGAACCCTGTAGACCCATGCCCCAATGAAGCAGATGTAACTGGTGAAAATGATAAAATTTTTTATGAATTTCAGGAAATTGTTATAATAGTGTACAGAAAAGAATCATTTATTTAGGGATATCTACTAAAACTTATTGAGAAGAGCCAGAGTTTTTTGTATTCGAGCTCTGATCTGCTTCATCTTAGCCCTTCTAGCTCAGTGTGGTAGAAGCACTACTTTGGGTGGGTGCAGACAGGAACATAGACCTCCTCTCCTCCCAGATCATAGTCAAGGTCTATAACTGTAATCTGGAGGGGAAGGCTGCTAGCTTCATATTGCAGAGGCTCTAACCCAGGCAATAGCATTTGAAAAAAAATCTAGGGCTCTTTTCCTCCATCCAGAGACAGTGAAAGAGACATTCCTATTCCCAATTTTACAGGAAAGGAAATAGGCTCAAAAGAAGCTAACGAACTGTCTCACATTTATCCAGTAAGTAAGAGAAATAAGATGTTATTCCTTTTCCATTTACTTTTCCATTCTAAAATGCATAGTCTTGGGCTTCCCTGGTGGCGCAGTGGTTAAGAATCTGCATGCCAATGCAGGGGACACGGGTTTGAGCCCTGGTCCGGGAAGATCCCACGTGCAATGGGGCAACTAAGCCCACACACCACAACTACTGAGCCAGTGCACCTAGAGACCGTGCTCCGCAACAAGAGGAGCCACCGCAATGAGAAGCCCACTCACTGCAATGAAGAGTAGCTCGCCGCAACTAGAGAAAGCCCGCACGTAGCAATGGAAACCCAGCGCAGCCAAAAATAAATAAAATAAAATAAAATAAAATCCATAGTCTCTTATCTGTCTTCTGGTTTATTAATGCACTTTTACCCCTCAGATAACTATAGGCAAGGGCCAGAGTTCAGCAACATAGTAGTCTATAAATGGTTAAAAGTCTAAGATCTTAAGGGGTCACTTGTTTCTTCACCGTCAAGGCATAGTAGCGTCTTGGTTTCTAGATCAGCAACGTACAAATCTTGATAAGATACAAAGATGATATAGGTTTTATTAAAACCCATCTCTTCTCCTCTGGGTTCATGTAGGTACCATGCTGAAGCATTAGAAAAACCTTTCACTTGATCCATTCTGTGCTTCTGGCAGATTGTTCTTTTAATCTCCTGGATGTTGATCCTCTTGGAATACAGAAGCAAATGTGTAGCTGTTTAAGCAAAAAATCTAATGCTTGAACGAGAATCATGTGATTTGTGTATAGAGGTATTGGCAAATACACAATAACTAGCAGTGTCCTAATCTACTGGAAAAATTAGCTTTAAGTAGAAATTCAGACATGGTTTGGGGTGTTTGCTTTGTGCTTGTACGTGTATGTCTGCATGTGAATGGTTTTAGGAGGCGGGAATGGTTATCTGGTCTCCCTTGTAATTCCATTTATCTAACCAGCCTTATCAATATACCTTGGGTTCTGTGTTTGTCACTTTCTTTATAAGGTGCAAAAGGCTCTAATGTGTTCCCTACTCTAAGGCATTATTTCCTAATTTCTGTCTCTGACTCAGTCAAGAACCCAAAAGAAAGAAAACACTAAAGATGATGTTAGAGAGAATATAAAAGACTATGGCATTTTTTTAAACCTGAACTTACATTTTCAGAAGCTTCAGGGACCCATATAACTGATTTTTAGAAGATGTAATTTATGGAATTTGTAGTCAAGTAGAACTTGAATTCCACCTGCAGCTCAAACTGGCTATAGATACTCAGGTAATTAATTTAACCTTTATTAGCTACCTCTGCAAAATGTACATAATAACACTTTCCTCCTGCTGATACAGGGAGTTTTAAATAAAATAATCCATTTGGTGCCCTGCAGAAAGCCTGAAATCTTGTATATGTTCTATTGATCCTACTTTCCTTCCCTTTCCACACCATTGACAACCTTGATTAGAGTCGTATTTTATGCACACATTGATATATTCCTAAAAATATCACTAGAAAATGACATTTTCCCTTTCCATGAAACAGTCTTGCTACTCAGAGCAAATTTCTTACATGGATTCTTCATTACAAGGTCAGAATCATGCCTCCTGTGTGTCACAGCAAATGTACCATGACATCAATAAAGATTGATCATCTCTGTTATCTTCACTGATGTGGTCAGGGCCTTGAGAGTAGAGGCTATGCTTTAGAGAGATTGCTAGTTCAATCATAAGTGATAATTCCCACTCTCTTTAAATGACACCTTGCTTTATATGTCAGTGGACATAAACTATATAACATAAATATATTGCATAACAAAAATGCTTGTAAGGTCATACATCAACAAGTGTGTAGACCCACAGTTCTCTTATTTAAGTAAAGTGGCTGCTATGTGGGGAATCAGAAATTGACTTTCTTATTTTCCAGAAATTTGAATTTAAAATAAACCATGAAAACAAAACCTAAACAATTAAGTTAATGTCATAAGACTAATGTTATCTTTTAAATCAGGGTGCCCAGTATCAGGGCTCTTTTTTTTCCTTAATCTGATGAGTTGAATTCAGTTCTTGTAGGGTGCAACACTCTATTTTTAACTATTCATTTATTATTTTTTTCTGTTCTAAAAATTTAAAGCAATATTTTTCCTCACATAAGGACTGTGTCACGTACCAGGGTGGTACAGTGGAGAAAAATGCTGCTAAAGAGACAAGAGATCTAGGTTTTGGTCTTATCCTTGACCCTACCTAGCCCTGTGATCCTATAGTCAGTGGCAAAGATTAGATTATATATTTCCAGCCTTGGCCTATTTTCCTGTGTGCAAAATATTGCTATTACCTTGCTGGAACCATTCAGTAAAATTATCCTAAGACTCAAGTAAAGTATGGTGTTCCCGCTAGAATAGAAAGAGAGATTGACTTACAAATTGCTGGCTTAAAGTCAGTTATGATTTCTAATTAGTTGAACAAACTTAGAAAATTACTGAACTTCTCTGAGACTCATTTCCCTCTTATGAAAAGAGATTGAACTTAATCTCCAGTAATTGCTCTGGTTATGACTCAAATTTAAGATAAATATTTAATCACACATACACACACACACACACACACATACTTAAATAGAAATATAAAATTTTATCTAAACATTTAATTGTTTAATTATGAAATATGTACTTTGGAATCTGGAAAATTATGTATTTGTTGTGATGAAGATTAATTTATGATGCATTGTACTTCAGTAATCCAGATTAACATCAACATATGAAATGAGGTCTGAGTTTGAATATAATCTTAGTTATTTACTATTTTGTAAAATATAACAAGTCACTTAAGCTCTTTTAAGGTGTTTCCTTCTCTGTAAAATGAGCCTATAAAAATATCTTCGAGTTATCGGGAGGATTCTATAGAACCACACATGTGACAACTTTAAGAGGTACAGATGGCTTTCTATCCTAATTCTATTCATTGGTTGGCATGAGTGGCTGTCCCAGAACTCGCCATCCCTTCATCTCTCACTTTCCATGGTTCATCGCCCACTCCTAGAGGAAAGTCCAGATAGCGATGCTAGCACAGAGCACCAGGAAGTTCAAGCTGAGTCTGGGAGGAACTGTCTAGAGTGAGATGAGACAGAGTAAATATAACTCATACCCTAGAGGGTTAAATACACAGTGATAAACATCTTTCTCAAATCAAGACGACTGGAAACAGGAATCAAAGGCAAAAATGTTGGAGGACACCAAATGCTGAAAATATGCAGGATTTAGGAGTAGGTGTAAAAGCAACACACAGAAGTTAAGACCATTTACCCTATGACAACCACAAAATAGGTAGCTTTGTTTATTACTGGTCAGCCATACTGTTTTAGAACTTCAAAGAACTCTATTCTCATTAATCTCATAGATAATTCTGTGTTGTAGCACTCTAACAATTACTTTCTGTAGATCCAAATGGGAGGAAATTTTAATAGTGTGATGAAGACAGAAAAAATGCATTTAGGAAGTAGAGATTTGGGGGAGACCCCAAGATCATGGGGATTGACAGCCATTTCATTTTCTGTACTCAGAGCTGGTTTTTGTGCTATGGTCACTTCTGGTGAGCATCAAATGTATGTTAAGGAAGTCTTACCTCCTTCTCATGAAGACAGTAACCACAAAGTCCTCTGTGTATTACATTAAAGAAAAACAGAACCACAGAGATTATTCAAGATGCTGCAACTGGCCATCACATATCCAGCCTCGTGTCTTTGCATTCTTAAGAGGGACATACTATCTTTCTTAGCACTGAGAACTCAGCTTGGCCAACATGAGTGATGGGACTTTTCACTGGGTAGGGGCCAACAGTAGATGCAAAAACCCTCTCCCTGCCACCTTGCTATCCATTACTAGGAAGATGATACATGGGAAATTTAGATTGAGTCATTACAAGACAGCAAAGTGTGACTTGAGCTGATTGAATGTTGTGTCTTTGCATGAAGTGACACGTTGCCCACAGAGGTATTGGTTAGCTTCTAGTGCTGGGAGAGCTCAGACTCCATTTCTAGTCCTGGTCTGTTGCTCTAAGGCCAGTGAAAAGTCATCAAGAATTTGCTATACCAGCAGCAACTTAAGGTGTTTAACAATCCATTTGCAGGAACTTTAGATAATTTTAGAAGGCTGACTCTGTGGCTTTCTGGTGAAGATTCTGAACTTTGATAAATAGAGTTGGAATGATTTACAAAACAGGGAAACAACTGAAATGTGATAAAGGGCAGACAGAGGCATGTAAGTAATTGTGGGCTGGGGAAGGAGTCCATATGATACAGACACATTCTCATTTGTGCTTTTTAAAACAAATCTTTTGTCAGTAGCTCTCTTTAAAAAACTTGTTGGATGTAAATGCTACTCTGAGTTACAATAACCCACTTTCATTAAAAATTCTGTAGCTGCAGTTTATTATGTATAGAATTCAGTCCAACTCTGTAATCATTTACATAAGTGTAGCCATGGGCCAATCGATGTCCTAGGTGATTGGGATATAATGATATTAACAATAATAGTGAATATTTAAAGAGTGCCTACTATTGTATTGTCTTACTTGATCCTTACGAAAGCACAGTGAGGTAGGCATACTTGCATCCCCATTTTACATATAAGGATTCTAGGAACCTTGTTTAAAATCACACAGCTCATAAATGATGGAGCCTGGGCTTGGTGTCAATTCTGCCTGACTCCAAAATTACCTTTAAACCAAAATCATGTATTCCCATTCAGTGAAGAAGACACATCTCTTTGATCTCAAGGACTCACTACGGAGTGGGAGAGTGAGACATATAAACAAATCACATTCCTGTTTAATCTTCTCCCTGGCTTCCAAGTGCTCATAAGAGGAAGTGCCAAAGTCCCCCATCATAGCCTCTAAGTTCCTTCATGGTCTGGTCACTAAATCCTTCTGGATCTTTACCTCCTTTCACCTTCTCTGTACTTGTTCAGTTCCAGCCATACTGATCTTTCTCAATCTCTCTGTTTTCTCCTCCACCTGGAGCTCATCTCTCTGGTTCAGTCTTTATTATTTAACTAGTACTTGACCTGGGGATTGCAGTTTAAGTATAATTTCCTGAACGGGCCTTTCTAAAGGCACAGATACAAATTAATTCATACTTTTGTATTTTCTCATATCACTACCACAATTTGTAATTATATGTTTCTTGTGATTTTTTATTTATTATGTGTTTCCCCAGTAACCTTAAAATTCCTGTGGGGAAGGATTATGTATATTTATAATTTATAAGTGTCTAATAAAAACACATTATACTAATGAGTGTGTTACCAGATAAGTAATTTTTTAATTTCTTATATTTAAGAATGTCAACTTTAGGAAACAATGTCTTTGATGATAATCCAAAATAAGTGAAATGTCAAATCTCCCCAAAAGGTAAAAACACGGTCATACTTTGCTATATGTGAGGGAACTGTGATTAGGTAACGTTGATGAATAAGTAAACATTTGCTGAATGAGTTAATGCATAAATCAATGAATCAATCTATTCAGGCATCCTTACCCTGCGAGGAGACATTTGTTTATGGTGGCTCAAAAAGGGCATCAAGGACATAAGTGCCCACAGAATGCACTGATTCTAATTATATTGTGTGAATTGGTTCACTTAGGTGCTAAACCTCTCTTCTGTGTTCATAGCTTTGAGGAACTGAAGATATTAAGGTAGCTGAAAAAGAGCATAATAAAAAAGAATCTTTTGATAATATTATTGGAATTTAGGACTAATGGTGCTTATTTTTCTACTAGGGATACATTAGTATTATACCTTTGTGATAGGTTTTATGTCTTGAATTTTAAAAATATCCCTTATTGATGTAACTTTTTTGGCTATATAAGCTAAAATGTATATGATTTTCACTTGTCTTGTAAAATTAAAACATTTGGATAATTTTTTCAAAAATGTTCAATCCTCCGTGCCAAAGTTGCATTAGCTACTGAGGATATAATAATGTCAGTTTTCACCCTTAAGGAGCTCAAAGTTTAAAGGAGAAAGTAATAACCAAAACTAGCACTTTGTAGTCCACTATTCAGAGGAATTTACATAGTTAACCCATTTAGTCTTCATAAAATCCAGTGAGATAAATACCATTTTACCCCCATTACTTATACAAACACACAGACATATAATGTATAAATATTTTGTACACTAATGGAAATATAAACATTAATGTTTGCAGTGTGACATGTGCTGTAATAGATGTGGGTGTGCTCAGGCAAGATTTATTATATTGTGTCCAAAAAATACTGAGTCAGAGTTTGCCAAGTAGAGAACTATGGTAAAAATGGAGGATGTTATTGGAAAATAAAAATGGCATTTACAGAACTATGAATATTGTTTTTCTTCATTACGATTAGCTGTTGTCATCATATGTCTAGTATTTATTGAGCACTCACCATATGTCATGCTTATCCATAATGTTATATAAGAATTAACCCTTTGAATCCTCACAGTTAGCCAAGATGTGGCTGCCAAATTCATCATCATTTTATAAATGATAAAGTGAATGCATAGAGACATGACTGTTATTTATATGTTCTGGCTTTCATAGCAGCATGGCATGTCTAGGAAATGGCATACAATTTTGGGTGATTGGAATATTAAGATAATCATAGGGGATAAGGTATATAAAATTAGCCCTGAGTCAGACCATGTATATGATGCCAAGAAATCTGTCATTGTAGTTTCATGAAATATAATGTTAAGATTCATGTGTTTCCAAAGACCATGTGGTATAAAATGTGAGCAAGAGAGGTTGATTTGGAGAAAATTATAAAATTCTAAGTCAAGAAGGATGAAAGTTGAAACAGGGAATAGTTTTGAGGATAGGAAAAAATGAATTCAAAACCGATTAAATTTCACATAGAATTGACAAATGTGATCATTTGGATGGCAATGAGTTAGAAGAAAGAAAGAGAAAAATGTTGATTACACCGTTTCACACTTGGACAAACTGGTGGAGGGATGGGGTCGTTATCAGAGGAAATTCAGGAGAGAAACAAATTTGATTGAAGTTAATTATTTTAGTTTTGAACAGATTGTATTTAAAATGTCTGTGGTATAGGAAGAGTGAAATTCTAGAGCTGCCAGAAGCTTATTTTATTTAAAAAATGACTTTACAAATCAATACTCTCTGTAAGTAAAGGATTATTTTGCCGTGATATATTTCCATTAAATGCGATCTACTTTCAGTTTCTATTGTAATCATGTTTACATTGAAGGTAATCTATTACTACTAGTGTCTCCTTTCAGAAATACAGTTTGGTTTAGATCTCAACTTTGCTTGAACACTGCAGCAATTTTGTGAATGGTTTCCTTTCAAATAGAACTGATGGTTACCAATATAGCTATAAGTAGGTGAATAATACTTAATTCATATCTTTTCTTCTGGATAGAAACTTTCCAATTGGATAAGAATATTCTTCATCATCTAATCCATGTTTCTTTACATAATTAGTTATATTTAATGTCCTCTGTGCAAACAGATTTTCATGCCCATTCCATGGTGTACTCTTTTAAGGCTAGAAAGCCTGTATGTTGGGCCTATTTCTTTAATTTTCTTTAGTGAGGTACATCTGTCCCTTTCTCCCATAGAAATCTACCCACTTTTTAAATTCTTTAACTTCACCTTTGCTTCTTACTAGTTAGGGAAACCTAGTGATACTAGCATTTGTTAAATTTAATATTTAGCCAACAAGCATCTGAAGCATCTTTCTGAAGAATCCACAGGAACAAGGGTTCCTGCCATTTCTACTCTAGGAGCACACTCTGAATGTTAGCAGAATAGAGCTCCTTCAGCAGCCATCTCTGTCTCTCCAGTTACCTACAGATCTCTGTCTTTCAAGACTGTAACAGCTACTTGGATATCAATTCTGTTGTCATTGTCAATAGTGTTTCTCTGATCTTCGGATTCCAAGAACTAATGAAATTTCAGATACATGTACAATAAAAGGGTGACTTCATTATGACACAGGGGATGATTTCGTATTTGATCAGGAAAGGACATTAAAACCCACACACTTGTACACACACACATTCTTTTTCCCTTTCTTTCTCTAATCTATTTAATACTACTAAAAGGGTAATTTTAAAATCATAAAAGCAAAAAAACAAACGAACATGGCAGAATAAAAGATTGAATATATGTCGTTCAGTTTAAAAACTTACCACATTTACTTTTTTCATAATTCAAGCTTGGAATGAGGAGAATTTTGTCATTAACAAGTTCCATTTCAATTCTTCTGGAAGAAATAAGACCTGTGCATGTTGAATTTGAAATGCATGTGAGAGAGGAAGCAGCAAAAGTCAAGAATTAGCTGGATCTACATTACTTAGAAAAAACAAATTCAAATAAATGTGAACAATGAGTATTTCTGACTTAAGGACTAGAGAAAGGGAGAAAACAATAAAGTGGTTAAAAGAAAAAATTAAAAAAAAAACAGGGAAGGAAAGAAATTACAAAGAGAACAATGTTAAAAGATCACAAGACTATCATTCAAAAGGTATTTCTAATTCTGACTCCATCACTAGCTATTTAGCAAATCTTTGCTTTTTCCTTTGTTTTCTCACTGTTTTGAGAAACTTCCAACCCCCCCCCCACCATATGTGAAACCTCTGTGCATCTTAAACACACAATAAAAATATTTTCTTAGTAAATTTAGAGGTCATTCCTAATCTCCCAGGCACAGATAGTTGCCTCCTCTGCGTATGTTCTATTTACCTCTATGGTACATGTTGCTATCAGCCTGTTTCCCTTGCTACCTTCAACTTCTTTATTGTCCAGAAACATAGCACTTGTTGTATGATGGCCTAATAGACCATAACAAATGTTTGTTGAATAAACATATAAATCAATTCTTTTAAATCTAATTTTAAAGTAAGTACATTATATATCTGTCTAAGCAAAAACCAAGAAATTTTACTTGATTCCTTTCTCCTCCCACTCCATCCAGTCCATTCAATCTTCTGTAAGTCCTCTCTATTCTAGAAAACATAGCTGTAATCAACTTTTTCTCATCTCCACTGTCTCTTACACCATAATTCGAATCATCATATTTTTCTTAGACTTCTGTAATATATTTTAACTGATCTTACTTCCATTCTGGAAAATAGAACCTTCCATAAGTTAGCCCTGGCCAATCTCTCTGATGTCATCTTCTGCTTATTTCTTCTTTATTCACTCTAGCCACAATGATCTTTGTGTTCCTCAAATACATGGAAATAGTTCCTGATTAAGATCTTTGTGCTACATTTTCTCTTTCCTGGAAAAACTTTCCCCAGAACTTCATATGACTCAGTCATTTGTGTTTTCCATCGAAAACATTACCTGATGACTCACCTAAAAGTAGCCTTTCTTAACTGTCCCTTACCCATTACTATAACACCATCACCTTATTTTACTTTCTTTATTCTTGTACTCATTATCATTTAAAACCACCTTGTTGGTTTGATTACTTCTTTAAAATTTATATCTACAATTTCAGTGTAATTTCTTGGTATCACAGATTTTATCTTCCTTGTGCATGGTTGTCTCATAAGAATATAGAACAGTACCTAGCATATAATAATAACACTCAAGAATTACATGTTGAATGTATAACTGAATTGATGAATGTACCCTCAAGTCCTCTTTAAGGTTCAATAGTCAAAGTTTAAAACTTATTAAGAGATCATGAAACTTTAATTTTGGAATCACAGTTAATTTTATTACTACTTTCAAAATATATTTTATGGATTTATTTATTTATTTATTTATTTATTTTTACTTTGAGATAATTGTATATCTGTATGCAGAGGCAATAAAAAGGAATCCTACTTACCTTTATCCAGTTTCTCCAATGATAACTTCTCACAAAACTGTTATACAATACTATGACCAGGATATTGACATAGAGAATATTAAGAGACAGAACAGTTCCATCATCACAATGATGCCTTGTGTTGCTTTTTTATAGTCATACTCACTAACCTCACCCACACACCTCTGACCTCAGTTCCTGGTAAACTTCTAATCTCTTCTCCATTTATAAATTATTGCTATTTGAAGAATGATGTATAAGTGAAATGACACAGTATGTAAACTTTTGAGTTGGCTTTTTTTTTTTAATTCACTCAGCATAATTCTTCAGCGATTCATCCAAATTATTGCTTGAATTCATAGTTTATTCTTTTTGTTGCTGAGAATTTGGATGTGCCACAGTTTGTTTAACCATTCATCTGTTGAAGGATGTCTGTGTTTTTTCCACTTTGGGGGCTGTTACCAATACAGATGCTATGAACACATGTGAACAGGTTTTTATGTGAACATAAGTTTTTATTTCTTTGGGATAAACGCCTGGAAGTGTAATTGCTCGGTCATATGGTAGTAGTATGTTTAGTTTTCCATGGAACCGCCAAACAGTTTTGCAGAGCAGCTGTATCATTTTACCTTGCCACCAACAATACTTTCCTTTTGTTGCAACAACTTTTTAAAATTATATTTTGGCCATTCTGATAGGTATGTGGTTATAGCTCATTATGCTTTCAATTTGCATTTCTTTAATGGCTAATTATGTTGAACATTTTTTCATGTGTTTATTTGCTACCTGTATATTCTCACTGGTAAAAACTCTCTTTAGGTCATCTGCACATTTTCTAGTTAGATTAATTTTTTAAGTTAGAGTTTGTTTTAAGAATTCTTTATATATTCTAGATTCTAGTCCTTGTTGTATAAATGGTTTGCAAATATTTTCTCCCAGTCTATAGCTTATCTTTTTCTCTCTTAATGGTGCTGCCTTACATAAAGGTAAATTTTGAAGATTTATGAAACAAAACATAAATTTTTCCTTGTATGAGTAATAGTTTTGGTATCAAGACTTTGTCTAGCTCTAGATCCAGAAGATTTTCCTCTATGTTTTTCCTCTATGCTTTTTGTTCTTCTCATATACATTTTACAGTTAATTCCATGATTCATTATGACTTAAATTTTGAATAAAGTATGGAATTTAAGGTTGAGTTTTGTTTTTGTTTTTGTTTTGCCCATAGATGTCCAGTTGCTCCAGCACCATTTGTTGGAAAGGCTGTCTTTCCACCATTGAAATCACTTTGCACCTATGTCAAAATCCAACTGGGCATATTTGTTTGGATGTATTTCTGAGTTCTCTATACTGTTCCACTGATCTGTATCTCTATCCCTCCTCCATCAATACCACACATTCCTGGTTACAGTAGTTATATAATGTCTTGAAACTGGGTAGACTGATTCCTCTCACTTTATTCTTCTTTTCAAAAGTGTTTTATCTGTTCTACATATTTTACCTTGCCATATGCACATCTACGTCTATGAAAAATTGATAGGGTTTTAATAAGAATTGTGTTAAACTCTTAAATCAATTTGGAGAGAATTGCCATCTTTATTATGTTGTATTCCAATCCATGAAAAAGGTAAGTCTTTCCATTTATTTAGATAGCATTATTTTTCATCAGCATTTAAAAATTTTGAGCATAAAAGTCCTTACATCCTTTACTAGATTTCCACCTAATTATTTCTTTTCTTCCTATTTGTAAATGGTATGGTATTTTTAATTTTAGTGTCAACATTTCACTGCTGGCACATAGAAATAAAATTAATTTTTGTATACTTGTATACTGCAACCTTTTGAATTTACATATTAATGCTAGGACTTTATTTTTTTTATTTCCTGGGATTTTCTATGTTGATAATCGTGTTATCAGCAAATGAGGACAATTTTATTTCTTCCTTTCTTATCTATATGTTTTTTAAAAATTTTCTTTTCTTACCTTATTGCACTGGTTAGAACATCCAGCACTATGTTAAATAAGAGCGGTGAGAGTGGATATCTGTGCATTACTTCCAATCTTAGGGAGAAAGGATTAAGTCTCACCATTAATTGTAAAGATAGTTGTAGGGTTTTTTAAAATAGATATTCATTATCAGATTAAGGAGACTCTCCTTTATCCCAAGTTCTCTAAGAGTTTTCATATGAATGGGAATTGAATTTTGTCAAAGAAAATTTTTGCATAAATTGATATGATTGTGTGATGTTTCTATTTTAGTCTGCATTGCATTGAGTAAAATTCCTCAGTAGTTAACCAGCCTTTCATCTGAGGGCTAAATACCACTTGATCATGGTATATAATTCCTCTTATATGTTGCCAAATTCTATTGTTTAATATTTTCTTAAAGATTTTTTGTCTATATTCATGAGGGATATTGATCAGTAGTTTTTGGTTTTTGTTTTTGGTTTTTTTTCCTTTGATATTTTAACTACTATATTTGTCTTGTTTTGATTATCAGGGTGATACTAGCTTCATAAAATAAATTGGGAAGTGTCCCCTTCTCTTCTGTAAGATATTGTATAGAATTGGTGCTCATTACTTCTTTAAACATTTAGTAGAATTCTTCAGTGACATCTTCTGGGGGTGGCAATTTATTTTTGGAATTATTAAGTTACAAATAATATCTCTTGCCTTTAATAGTCATAAGACTCTTCAAATGATATGTTTCATACAAGGTGAGTTTGTGGTAGTCTGTACTTTTTAAGTACTAGGTAGAGTTCATTGAAATTGTCAAATTATGTTTGTAGAGTTATTTATAGTATTCTATTTTGATATCTGTATGGTTTCCACTGATATCCTTTGTTTCATTTCTGATATCAGTAATTTGTGTCCTCTTCTTTTATGTAGTCTTGCTGGAAGTTTGTCAATTGTTTAGATCATTTTAGAGAGCCAGATTTTGAGTTCATTAATATTCTGTCTTATCTTTTGTTGTTAATTTAATTGATATATACTCTTACATTTATTATTTCCTTCCTTCTACTTGATTTAGGTTTATTTTGTACCTATTTTTTTGATCCTTTTGGTAGAAGCTTATATTATTAACTTGACCTTTTTCCTCCTTTCTCATGTAAGTATTTAGTCTTATGAAATTTCCTCTTGGCACTGCCTTAGCTGTGATATGTAGTAATTTTGATATGCAATATTTTCATTCAGATCATTGCATTTTATAATATTGCTTGTGTTTTTCCTCTTGTTATTTACAAGTATGTTGTTTAGTTTCTAAGTGTTTAGAGATTTACCTATTATCTTTCTGTTATTTATCTCTAGTTTGATTACCTTCTGGTAAGAGAAACACACTGTGTATGATTTCTATTCTTTTAAAATGATTGGGGTTTATTTTATGGAAAACAATATGGTATGTATTGGTATAGGTTCCATGGGTACTTGAAAAGAATATTTATTCTGCTGTTGTTGGGTAGAGTGTTTCGTAAATGTTGATTAGATCCTACTGGTTGATGATGCTGAGTTCTTCTATGTTCCTACAGATTTTCTGTGCAGTAATTCTACCAATTGTTGAGACAGAAATGCTAGGTGTCTTGTCATGGTTTCAAAGGCTCCTGAAGATTTGACAACATTTTTTCAGTCTCTTTTCTCTCTGTTATTTAGACAGGGTAATTACTACCATTCTATCTTCATGTTTGCTGATTTGTTTCCTTTGTCCTCTTTACTCTGCATTTGAGCTCATCCATTGCACTTTTTATTTTGATTACTGTATTTTTAAATTATAAAACTC
Source organism: Pseudorca crassidens (assembly GCF_039906515.1). Classification (NCBI taxonomy): domain Eukaryota; kingdom Metazoa; phylum Chordata; class Mammalia; order Artiodactyla; family Delphinidae; genus Pseudorca; species Pseudorca crassidens. The sequence goes on along the minus strand of NC_090304.1, from coordinate 32,821,231 downwards.
TATTTGGTTCTTCTATATCAATCTTTTTTATTTTTTATTTCTTTGCTGAGAGTTTCTTTTCATTTGCTTCAAGTGTGTTTACAATTACTCATCAAAGCATTGTAATGATGGCTTCTTGAAAATCACTGTCAGATGATTTTAACATCTCTCTTATCTCAATGTTGGTTTTTGTCTTTTTCATTCAAGTTGAGATTTTCATGATTTTTACTATAAGTGATTTTTTTTCAAACCTGGACATTTTGGGTATTATGTTATGAGATTCTGAGTCTTATTTAAATCATCTGTTTTAGTGGGCTTCCTCTGACACCACCCTGGTAACATGAGGACAATGCCTTGTTACTGTCATGTAGTGGAAGAAATAGCAATTCCTCGCTAAACCTCCTTTGACAACCTAGGGGAGAAGGGGACTTATTACTGCTGGACAGGTGTGGGAGTTTTCACTATCTATGCAGCCTGCACTGACATCACTTGAGGGGTGGGGTATGTGTGGCATTTTTACCTCTGGACAGCAGTGAGACTCTTGACTCTCTACTAGGCCACATGTGACAATACCTCAGGTGGGAGTGGGAGAAGAACTTCATTACTGTTCAGTGGGGTTTAAGCACAGGCTCCCCACAAGTTTCCATTGACACGTTGGGGAGAGGTTGCCACGACCCACTGAGGATGAAAGTCCTTCTCTGACATTAACGTGTTGCAGGGTTTAGACTACTTTGTACAGCCTGGCAAGTATGGAGGTTAGGCTACTCACAAGTTTTTCCCTGGCTTGAGTTAAGATGGGACCACAGTTTTTTTCTGCCCTGCTTGACTGTAGTTGAGAGGTATTGCCTATAGTTTCTTTGTGTGTGTTTGATAAGCTGTCCCTTTTCACATCCTTTGGCTAGAGACAGTAAAATTTTGTTGAAACTTTTATTTCCTTTGCTCCTTTGGAGTTTCTGAATTGTGGCTTTCATAGTTCCAAGTCTGAGATATATAAGGACAAAAGAAAACCAAGGAACTTACTAGCATTTACTTTCTTGAGTCCCACTTTCACTAACCCATCTACTTTCTTCTCTCCATCTTCACAGTCTTTGTATGTTTGTTTTGTATATAACTACCAGAAACTTTAAGTTGCACTTACTGGGAGAAATAGGAAAAAGTACATCTACTCCATCTTTTTAGAAGTAGAAGTACTTGTAATTTTGTACAACTGCTTACTGAATAACCCTGGATAATTTATTCAGAATTTCATTTTATAAAATGAAAATTTCTCCATGAAACTAGACATCATGCTTCAGCTAGAAGGAACCATTACACTCTCAAAAATATCTTATCTTTGCCTTTCATAGGATTTTTTTTACAACTGTAAATCGCTCAGAACTTTGCATAAAGTTTATTTTGTATGCATGTGAAGCATCTTCTGTACTAGACTGACAGCTCCTTGAAGAACAAAACTAGGTTTTGCTTATCCTCAGAGCACCTGGTCTAGTGCCTTACACATGAAAGGCACTTGCATGTTTTTCTGAAAAATGAGTTATTTGTACTTGCCAACATTTTATTAGAATGTGTAAAATGGTGGAATTTTTATATCATATTTATAAAAAATAAACAGGAGTTATAAAAATTGTAGTTAAGGGGCTTCCCTGGTGGCGCAGTGGTTGAGAGTCCGCCTGCCGATGCAGGGGACACGGGTTCGTGCCCCGGTCCGGGAGGATCCTGCATGCCGTGGAGTGGCTGGGCCCGTGAGCCATGGCCGCTGAGCCTGCGCGTCCGGAGCCTGTGCTCTGCAACGGGAGAGGCCACAACACTGAGAGGCCCGCGTACCGCAAAAAAAAAATGTAGTTAAATATTTCCAAAATCATTAGTAATTTTTATAAATAGTATGAATATTTTGGAGCTATATTTGCTAAAATAGCATTGTTTTTATTTCTATTCTTCTCTGTTTCTCATTTGGAAGGCTTGACCTTATTTTCTCTAATGCCAGAAGTACTTTGTGGATTCTAGTTTTCAGGTTTAATTAGACACATTTTAGTTAGAGAGTCTAAAGACAAAATATAATTACCTGTAATTCCTATAGAAAATTATCTATAATTCCATAGAAAATAGTCAACTTAAATAAAAAGCTTTTAGGATGAGTATTTGATTCTGTCACTTGTGTATTTTACCAACATCAGGAAATAGTAATTTCCAGACCTTTACATTAAAAATTGAAATGAGAATTCTTACCCCTTTTTAATTCAATGTGTGAAAGCTCTTTAATCTTAAAATTCTATGTTCAAATAAGTTGAGAAGCATTTTTCAGTACAGAAGTATTGAATATCATTTGAGTTTCAACAAGATAGTGTATCTCCCTGGTTCTCGATTTTCTCCTATTTAAAGTGAAGATAATGATAATACCTGCTCCTTTTGGCACAATGGCAATATTGTGACTGAAGGAACTCACTTGAAAATAATTTATAAATTATTGAATTCTACACTGCCTATCTCTCCCTGCAGTTGTGTGAATTGAATAAGGTGAAAGTGCTTGCAAAATTTCAAAATAACAGTATGTTATTGTCTCTGAAGGGTGATCCATTTTAGATTAAGGACATGGTGGCAGACATGATGCCAGAATAAGGTAACAGAATCTCCAAACTCTTGAACAGTTAATTCCATCATATAACATACATTGTTTGAACACTTGAACCATCTGTGGATAGTTACAAATAAGTTCTATGGGAGACACACACACACACACACACACATACGCATACACACACATTGTCACATGTAACAAACTCACAAGGGGAGTGGGGATATTAAATTGCTACAAAGTAAGTTAAGGCAAAAATCAGTTAAGTCTTAATGTGTGAAGTGAAATAGATAAATAGGCTAATAGATTGTGGTAAAAGGAAGATATCAAGGAATAGTAGAAGAAGAGCAAGACTAATGCGAGAAGGGAGTGAGAGAGAAGGAGCAATGAATACTCATGGTGAACATGAGATGTTGGAGATTAAGATTGCCTAAGTGGAACATTTGAGAGAAATGACAAAGTCCAGATTCATCCTCCGTTTGCTGGAGTGAAGGGGAAATTCCTTGGAGAGAAAACTCTGTGTTTGTGTGTGTGTGTGTGTGTGTGTGTGTGTGTGGGTGGGTGGGTGGGTGTAATGTGTATATATACACATATATATAGTATATATAGTACATATATATATATATATAAAATGTTGAGAAATAAATAACTCATAGTTATCCACATAGAAATTAAAATTTTCTAACTCAGGACCAGAACCCTCAATTGAAGGAGGAGAATAATGAAACCCACAAATACTACTTTCGAAAAGGTATGAGAGAAGATGAGCTGGGTGGCATGAGAATTAAAGGATATATTTGTACATGTGGATGGCGATGTAGTGAGCAGCAAGTAGTGAAAATATCTTGGAGAATGCCAGTGTTTCCAAGCCCCTGGCCTTAGGGTATATTGGGAGTGGGAATATGGGTAGTTAAGAGCCAGAGTTTGGGGATTCAAAGGTTGCTGCATTATCTAGCTTTTCAACCTTGAATCATTTACTTAGGGGCTTTAGAATCTCAACTTCTATTATAAAATGTCAACCTCATATGGTTATTGTCTTTATAATTCAAGCTAGGTCTGTGAAGTGCTGCATAAAGGAGTGGCTACTGGTGATTCCTCAATAAATGATAGCTATCTCCATTACCCTCCTCCACTGAGAAAAGCTGGGCATGGGAGTGGTCCTGGAGGAGAATCCCATTTCAGCTAAGACAAGGAAGATAATAGAAGAGTTTGTATTCTCTAAATTGTGCCATCCTATCATCTACAAAAAAATTCAGAAACCATCATTGCAGCATGTTCCAGTGATCAGAAGGCTTTAAAACATTGGCATACAAGCAGGAGTTAGCTTAACTTGGGTCTTCCATGAAAAATAGAACGCTTTGAAGTACTGGAGATTCAGGTGTTTGAGCCTACAGCGGTGAAACTAGAGCCTGGGCTGAGATAGACTTACAATGTAATGCCACACATCATGCCTCTTGGATGACAGACAGTAGGTGTTTCTTGTCAGTCTATGGAGCATACAGTATGGCTCATTCTTCTCTAAGTGTAACGCAGGAGACTTGAGCCCCTTCCCTCAATATGTGTGTGCGTGTGTATTTAACTGAATTGCGTTAATTATTCTAAATAGGCTAATCACGATCAAAGCTGGTAAAACAAATTAGGCTATGATATATTTACCATCTGGGGGATTTTCAGGTTTTGGCACTAATTGAGCTGGTAATAGGTTATCCATGCTGAAGAAATTATAAAGTAAATTATACTCTGAAATAAGAAGCAGGGGTGGTTGGCATACTTTATATTTTCATGCTTTTAAATTTTGGAGCCAAGATGATTCTTGTAAAATTATCACACACACACACACACACCACCACCGCCGCCGCCGCCACCGCCACCGCCACCGCCACCACCCCCCACCCCCACCCCCACCCCCCATCCCCCCCACCCCACCCCCCCACCCCCACCCCCACCCCCCATCCCCCCCACCCCACCCCCCCACCCCCCACCCCACCCCCCACCCCCCCACCCCCCACCCCACCCCCCACCCCACCCCCCCACACCCCCCCACCCCCCACCCCCACCCCCCCACCCCCACCCCCACCCCCCATCCCCCCCACCCCACCCCCCCCACCCCCACCCCCACCCCCCATCCCCCCCACCCCCACCCCACCCCCCACCCCCCCACCCCACCCCCCCACCCTGTGTTTGTAGCTTATGTTTATCCTTAGGAAACATGATGGTCTTTGGCCATTTATGCTTTTCTGTCTTGTTCAAAGCACTGCAGGAACTTTTTCAGTAATGTATCATGGATTTCCATGGAAATGGGAATGAGAATTGGTTTCTTCCCTGTTATTTCATGTAGACCCATTAACTAACACATTTAAGACTTTGACTGGAATCATGGTCCTTGAGGTGCTTCTTTTCTTTCTCAAGTTACGTGCAACAGGTCCTGATTTATTTATTATAAACAATAGTATTTATTACAAGGTTATAATTTTGTATAAGTCTGATTTATTAATTATAAATATACTTACATGAATTATTTTAAAATATAATTATATATAATTTCATACAATACTTATTGTAAAAGTGTTTTTTAAGTAATTAACTCATGCTGGTTTGGTCTTGTATGTAGAAAATAAAAAGAAGAGAATATGTGTGTGATTGTACATACATGTATGTACACCTATATACGTATTCATATAATGTACGTATACATGCATATACAAAGCAATATGCTAAATAAAGGAGTTAACAGATTATATATACTATGATTAATATATAATACCATTGTATATTACATATAAACAAAGCAATCTGCTGAATTCTGTAGGGAATGAAAAGCTTTCTGTGACAAATTTATCTTCTCAGCTGAGAATAAAAATTAGTATAGGAAAGAGGACACGTGAATATAATGTACCAATCTCTAAACCTGACCCTACTAGCACATAGCCTACTGCTGCTGCCTATTTCTGACACTGGACGTGATCTGAAATGGGAATGTGATACAGCTAGGATTTTGTTGGTTGTTATGGAGGTGAGGCATTTATAGGTATTGGTATTTTATATTACTTTTCAGAATAAGTGAGGCTATGTCAATCCCTACAAATTTACTAAAAGCCTATAAGATATTTCACTTTTGAAATGTCAGACAAATTTAGAATATCTTATGCAGGTTTCAAGAGGCTATTCATATAAAACCAAGATAGAATAATTATCCATATATTCAGGTATTTTGATGCAAATAGGAAATATTAGGCATTTGGCAGTGTTGTGAAAGAGCTTACAGTTTTCTGATCCAATAAGTATTTTTTACACCAATAATTTAAAATAAATCTGGACAAGGTGTCTTCTAGAAAAAAAAAAAAATTAATGTTGTGGAATTTGCATATAAAATAAAAGATAATTAATGTTCAACTAGCTTCCCCCATACCATTACAACTGCTGTTCTATTTTCAGTATAGGTAGGACAAATATGCCCTTTTGATGTCTGTCTGCAGGAATCTCATCTAAGAATCATAAACTCGTCCTTGTTCTCGACCAATTAAAGCCTGAAAATCCCTGTCTGCTCATCAGGGTGATCCTGATACCATCTCCAACAAGCAAGTCCATACATCAAAAAAAGTTTTACTCCTGAATCACTTAGCTCTACACCTGAAACTAACACAACATTGTTAATGAACTATACTCCAATATAAAATAAATTTTTTTTTAAAAAGGTTGTGCTCCAATATCTAACAAATCCTACTTAACATATGTGGAGGAGGTAAACAATTACAGTGCACTAATCTTAATCAAAAAGAGACAAGACTTTTCAACATGTAAGGAAATGCAAAATATCATGCAGAATATAAATCAAGCTGATGAAATACTCAGACACATTTCCCTTTCAGAAATTGTGGGTGTATTAGGACTCATTTAACCTGGTTTGAGAGGAGACAACTTTAAATTCCTTCAACAAAGTGGTATATTTAAAAATGACATAGACTACAACGAGTGGATATTAAGGCAGTAAAAGATTGCTGAGCTGTTGCTTGGGAAGGAAAGCTGGAACCTTAAAGAATGATACGGTACAGAAAGGAAATCTGAGCGAACAGGAGTAAACCAGTATGGGGTTTTGATATGAACTGCCTTTCTAAGCCCTGATGACTGTCTTGTCTCCTTGACACTAGCGACATGTAAAATTACCATTATGTGTATGTGGCATTTTTGCAAATTTATCTATACTTGTGCTCACATTCAAAGTCATTCAGGAGTAGAGGACCCATAAAAACATTCCATCCAGGGCTTCCCTGGTGGCGCAGTGGTTGAGAGTCCGTCTGCCGATGCAGGGGACGCGGGTTCGTGCCCCGCTCCGGAAAGATGCCACATGCCGCGGAGCGGCTAGGCCCGTGAGCCATGGCTGCTGAACCTGCGCGTCCGGAGCCTGTGCTCCGCAACGGGAGAGGCCCGCGTACCACAAAAAAACCATTCCATCCAAAAACAATGAAATAGAGCTTCCACAGTGCTTTCAAACATTTTTAAATAAAACTAGATATATAGGTCACCTCAAACCATACCCAAATATATTAAGGTTGACATTAGGTGTCACTTTATTCTTAGCAAAAGATACACAAGTTATTCCATTCAAAAATCTAAAACTAACTTTCTGAAAAGTCAAGTTTCTATTTCAATTACATAGTCACCCCATTAAAAACAACAATCAATCAGAATCTTAAAAGTATAAGATAACTGAGAGGAAAAATAGTGGAAAAAATCTATGTATTTATACATTTTTCTCAGTTGTATTTTAGTATATCTTATCATTACAAAGAAGTCTTTATGGATATAAATTAAAATATTCATGCAAGAGATACAATTCAGATCAAAATATATTTTAAAAAAATCTTAATTTAACTTTGTCAAAAATTTTATGTAGAAAAATTTATATTGTAAATTTTGACCTATTTTGTATATTCAATCATCACATATTTTCTATCTCAAAATGAATGAATAAATCTCCCCAAATGTGCCCTCTGGTATTTATGTAATTATGTTACAACAATATGGATTTTATTTTCTCTCATAAAATGAACCATTAACTTTTTTGTAAACTACATATACAATAATTATCATCATTCACTTTAAAACCATACTTTTGACATCTTTCAAATTTTGAGAAAAAGCATAAACATGTATTTTAAATTTTAAATGGTGAAATACTTTTGTCTGTCTATTAAAAGACAAAAAAAGTCTAAACTAGTTTAACTATTAGATGGAAGAAGTTGAGAACATAGACTCAGAAGATAGGATACTTGGGTTTTATACAGCAAGGATCAAAACTTACTAGAAGTGTGATCTTGAGCAAATTAATTCTCTGTGCTTCAAGTTATCTTATATGTAAGTGAGTTTTTTGAGAATTATATGTTGATAAAGACTTAGAACAAAGTCTAAGAAAATAAAGCCAAAAATTGAATAAAGTAACATAGTAAGAAAAACAAGGTAATTTTCAAAATATGGTGCAGAGATTCTGTTCATTTATTTGTATTACCTGCCTGCTTGGTCCCTGTAGGCAACTGAGATTGCAAGTGAGAAGTAGTAGGGGACTGTGTTCACAAAATTAAAGACATCACTGACCTTTTCTCCCACTTCTTTTATTTTCTTAAAATAAAACATCAAATGGAACATTTGCTTTACTATTTGTTTCTTTGTTGTTGAACAGCCAAGCAAAGATGAGTCTATTTTGAGTCTAGCAAAGATGAAGGATAAGTACTAGAGACTAGATGTATGCACTTGTAACTCAGTCTCTCAAGAAATCAGTCTCTCCTTTGGCCTGTTAGTCACCATAGTATCTTTAAACATAATATAAAGTATCCTTGTTACTTCAAAAATTATTATCAAGATGAAAGTGAAATAATAGTTCTACCAATTTGACTTTTTATTTCTGTGAATACAAGGAATGATACTATGTATACTTCGTTAAAAATTACCACCAAAACCCAAATGCAAACACTTGCTTTCATCTTCCCATTGCATAGCATGACACAAAAAACTTTTGTTTTGCATATGTATTTCATATATAATATATAAGATGTCAAACATCAGATCGGAAAATGGTGTGTATGTATTTAAAAGCCATAACATACAAATAAATTTCAGTCTACAGTAAAACATATTTTTTCACCAAACTAGACAGAGTCAAGTATGTCATATTTAATGTATTTGTTTACAGGGTTTGCTATTTTTTCCCCTAAATTATCAATTTAAATTAATGCTAATTTGGTTAAAGATGTCAGAATACTGGCATTTCTAGCTCAATGACTTCTATAACACAATTGAAAGGAAACTAAAAGAAAAAAAAGAAGGAAATTTATCTCTTATGAAACTGGGAGAGAAGAGAGGCTGTCAGATGCTTTGAAACTTGGAACAAATCACCACAGGGTGCTAGGGAGGACATTGGAGGCACACAACAGCATTGACTAAAAGTGGATCTCAATACCCTGAGAGACCCCACAGCAATACTTTACTTGAAATACGAGGCCTGGGGTGCAGGCAGGCTTTGAAAGCCTATCCAAACACTTAGTGACATTGCAGAATGATAAGAAAAGTGGGGCTGGAAAAAAATGAACTACAGAGAGGTACACCATCCTTACCAAGAACATATCGCTAGTAGACAGGACTAAGGAGACACACACTGGGTGGCAGTCTACTCTGGAGCTGCTAATTACTGTCAGCTGAAAAGAAGTAAATTGACTGTGAATTACTACTCCCAAAATAAATAAATAAGCTGGGATAAGTGAGATGACTCTGGGAACCAGGAAGATTTTCTTATTTGTCTAATGGGACTGCAGGCTGCAAGAGAACACTGTGTATCATCTGCCTAACTGATGACGCATGCTGTTGTTCCGAGTAAGCATCAGCATCTCAAATTGCAGATGCTTTCAGCCACAGCTTACTCCTCAGTTCTATGTCATTAATACAATACATTTCAGGGAATATCTGGTCTGGTAAGAACATCCTCTATTCAAAAATAGTAAGTAATAACTGGAAAGAACTAGCATGGAATCCCGGCATAGATAGGGCATAGATAGCACAATATACTTGTAGTATAGGGGTTAAGAGTGTGTATTCTGAACCTACACTGCCTGGGCTCAAATGCTAGATCTATGTCTTTTGATTTGAGTCACTTCTCTGTACCTTTTCCCATGAATAAAATGGGGGTATATAGGGCCTTCCCTGGTGGCGCAGTGGTTGAGAGTCCGCCTGCCGATGCAGGGGACACGGGTTCGTGCCCTGGTCCAGGAAGATCTCACATACTGCGGAGCGGCTAGGCCCGTGAGCCACGGCCGCTGAGCCTGCGCGTCCGGAGCCTGTGCTCCGCAACAGGAGAGGCCACAACAGTGAGGCCCGCGTACCGAAAAAAAAAAAAAAAAAAAAATTTTAAAAAACAGAAAAATCTAAATTCTAAGATATTTTAAAGAAGAACATTTTCTAAAAATTTACTAGGGAGGGGGCTTCCCTGGTGGTGCAGTGGTTGAGAATCTGCCTGCCAATGCAGGGGATAAGGGTTCGAGCCCTGGTCTGGGAAGATCCCACATGCCGCGGAGCATCTAGGCCCGTGAGCCACAATTACTGAGTCTGCGCGTCTGGAGCCTGTGCTCCGCAATAAGAGGGGCCGCGATAGTGAGAAGCACGCGCACCGCGATGAAGAGTGGCCCCCACTTGCCGCAACTAGAGAAGGCCCTCGCACAGAAACGAAGACCCAACACAGCCATAAATAAATAAAATTTTAAAAAAATTACTAGGGAGAAAGTTGGTTGACAGAATTACTCAAGCTAGATTGCAAACCAGCAAAAAAAAATGAAAATTCAAAATTTATAGAATTTAATAAATGGCTAAAGCAGGGCTTAGATTATATTTCATAGCATTAAATAAGAAAGAGAAAAGAAACATTTGAGCATTCTATTACCTCGCTTGTATAAGTTCTCAATCACTGCAGTTCCATTTACCCTGAAACCTCTTTTCCTTCCTCACTCCATTATCATCTGGTTGTGTATGTAACATATCTGATGATTTTATATGAACACTGAGATTGTATGAGATATATCTGAATAAAAGTTTAGATGATTTACAACTGTCCATAAAAGCATGGGATATATCCAAAAGATAGAAAATTTGTGTTTATTTAGATACAGTTTTAGCATATCAATTAAGGTGTGAAAAATACAGTGTCATTTGTAACAATGATATAAAAGCAATGTTAGAAATTTGTAGGAGTTCCAGGTCTTATTAAAGTTGTTATTGAAATATGCTTAAGCAGACATGGGATGGTGTATGCATAAACATTAGTAGTTATGAAGATGTCACTAACAAAATGTTAATGACATAAATAATGAATTTTATTGTTTCTAAATTGCTGATTTTCTAAACTTATTTCTAATGAAGGGCAACATGATTTACAGAATTTCTTTTTTATATTGAAGTGCATTGCCTCTTCTGAGAAAAGGTAGTGGTGCATATTTGTCTAATGAGACAAAAAAAAAAAAAAATCACTATTTTTTCCAGAGGAAAAAAAATTCATTACTTAAGTGGTTCTCTAATATAGCATGATTTCTCAACTTTCAGGAGATGCTGATATTTTTAACAGTCTAAATGAGCTCAATTTGAAGATTCACACTTGCAGAGTTACCACCTTGCTTAGTATACAATTCATTTAGGAAGTTGAAAGAACATATGGTCTCAACAAGAATTTTACTTTTATAATTTTGGGTAAATATATGAAAAACATCAGAAATACAGTTTGTGAGATTTTTTTAAATGGCATTGTTGAGGGCTTCCCTGGTGGCGCAGTGGTTGAGAGTCAGCCTGCCGATGCAGGGAACACGGGTTCGTGCCCCGGTCCGGGAAGATCCCACATGCCGCGGAGCGGCTAGGCCCGTGAGCCATGGCCGCTGAGACTGCGCGTCCGGAGCCTGTGCTCCACAACGGGAGAGGCCACAACAGTGAGAGGCCCGCGTACCGCAAAAAAAAAAAAAAAAATAATAATAATAAATAAATAAATAAATGGCATCGTTGGACATCTCAAAATGTTATCATTGCATTTGCAATGGACATGCTCATCCTGAAAAAAAAAAAAAAAAAGTTCGTTGAAGAACCATTCATCATCTCCCTTAAAAAGTTTAATTAGAATAAAGAAAGTGAGTAGGACATACTTAGTGTTTCAACACTAACACATAAAAAGACATTTTAGTTTCTTAAAAACTTCCAGATCAGTCTAATTGAAGGCAATCTTGCTACTTTTAGTTTACAGATACTAAATGTTTTATCATTCACAATGATTTATCTTCAAATATTGGAGATTCTCTTGACACTGAATATACAAATTAAAGTACAGAAATAAATGTTTATAAGGTTGAAATTATTATTTAGAATAACCAATTGCAGAATATTGTTAAAATGAAATGGTTCTAAAATAAATTACTCATTAGCTTTATAAACAGGTAAAACTTTAAACATTTTAAGATGTATGATTTTTGTTAGTAAACATATGCCTTTATCTGGTATAATTGTAGTACAGTTAGATTGTTTTTTCGCATTCTGCCTTTCATCCTGAGATCCCCTGATTCTTTTTTTAAAGTTATACACATTAATGTTAACTCTTTGAACAGTAGATTCTATGGGTTTTGACAAATTTTTAGTATCATGTATCTGCAAGTATAGTATCATTATCATACAAAAAAGTTTCACCACCCTAAAAAAATTCCCTGTGCTTCCCCTATTCAAATCTTCCTTCAATACACTGAAACGTCTCATATCCAATTTTATTTGAATACATAGTTCCACATCTAGAACTGTTTGGAAACCTCTTTTGTGGTGTGGGGGAGGAAATAAACGTTCCTTTACCCTTGTAGGTTCTTCTGGCTGATCTAAGAATTAAATTGATATGAGACAGATTGACAGGAAAAAATCAAATTTAATTATGTATGTTTGGTGATTTCGTAAGAATATGGGACTCAAGGACAAGTTAGGCATTTGAAATTTATATGCCATTTGAGAGAAGGAGAAGGGTATGGGACTTCAAAGGGAAGGAGGGTAATTTACACGAAGATGCAAAAAAGCAAATGTTTGGTAAACAAATGTTTGCTGGGCCATGCAGAGACAAGTCCCTCTCTGGGACACAAAGAGGACTTTTGATCAGAAAGGCCTTGCTAAGTTTTCCCCAGTCTAGCACAGCTAATTTATTTTATACTTCAGTTGTTTATGGTGATAGTTCTTCCTGAAACAGGCCCTTTATCTAAATTCTTTTAGATAGTTAAGGTGAAGAGGTAAAACCTCTCCCTGAGTCTTTTTTTTTTTTTTTTCTTTAAAAACAATCAGCCCAAAATAATCTTCAAGCCAAAGAGACATATATAGGGGTGGCAAGTTTTGTTCCCCTGCAGTGGAAAGTCGGGAACCATTAAATGATTTTATATGAGAGGGTAATATGCTCATAGTTGAATTTAAATATCACACTTTCACAGTGGGGCGGTCAAGAGAATTCTGAATGGCTAAAGTCTAGACAAAATATGATGATGCCGAAATTATTAGAATTGAAAATACAGATTGAAAGGGGATTAAGGATGCACAGGAATTCAGAAATACTTTAAAATTAAAAGGACAATTTTTTTAATTAAAAAAAAATTTTAACATCTTTATTGGAGTATAATTGCTTTACAATGGTGTGTTAGTCTCTGCTTTATAACAAAGTGAATCAGCTATACATATACATATATCCCCATATCTCTTCCCTCTTGCGTCTCCCTCGCTCCCACCCTCCCTATCCCACCCCTCTAGGTGGTCACAAAGCACCGAGCTGATCTCCCTGTGCTATGCGGCTGCTTCCCACTAGCTATCAGTTTTACATTTGGTAGTGTATATATGTCCATGCCACTCTCTCACTTTGTCCCAGCTTACCCTTCCCCCTCCCTGTGTCCTCAAGTCCATTCTCTAGTAGGTCAAAAGCAGGACAATTTGATGGCTGACTTGCACTAGAGAAAGGAAAATAGCTCCATAGGTATAAGAATTATTGGTAAAGCCAGAACTGGGAACCAGTTATTTCCATTAGATTACAAAACAAAGATACATGCCCCATGTAAATACTACTAGGGAAGTGTTCATGTTCTTCCAATGCACAATGCATATTTTGGTATCCCTTAAAACTTCTTCCTGCCTCATGCCAACTACACGGGCCCTACTCATTGACCTTGAGAGCCAGTGAATAATCAATAAAAAGGTTGGTCAAATGATACTGAACAACTCCTGGGCACTTGCTTTGTAGGGCAAGTAGGTGAAAGTAGATTTGTCGTGTTATCCTTATTTCATATTTAATACACAAAGTAGTCACTAATTGTTGGAAGAGACATCTAAGATGGAATATTCTGTACAATATCTTTGTTGGAGTTTCTTGTTGAATACCTCCAGTGTTAGGAAACTCTATGTTCCCCATGGTTGTACATTTCACTCGGGGATAATTGTAATTAATAGAGTATTCTTACTACATTCAACACTGTAATTGTCTTCCACCTATACATTTGGTACTAGATCAGCCTAAACCCCAGGGCCGCATAAGACAAATTATATTTCCTCTTCCACATGACACTATTCCCAAATACACAGGCAATTTTTACATTTGTCCTCCTAACTAGTCATCACTTGTGTAGATTCAATAATGCGCATCCCAGGACTGAGTATTCAGGGAAAATAATTCCACTCCCTCCTGCTTTCCTTTGAAAGTATGCGAAACCCTAGACTTACATACTTTTCAGCCAACACTCCTATTGTCTCTTTTTTGGATGAAATAAATTTTTGGCTCTTTCTTGTGTTTCTACAATGTCAATTCCTGGCAGCTGAGCCTGCTTAAACACTAACAAGTGCAACTATCAGATAAGGGCTGTAAGAACAGCAAGAGGGTGAGTCCTTCACAGTCTGCTTTTCCTGGGATTTTCAGTACAGCCCACTCAGATGCTCTTTACAACTGTGCGATGAAGGGTAAATCCTCATCTGTTACCCTCCTCCTGTTCATGCTGCATCATACTCTCCCCTTTTCCAATTCTGTTTTTTTTTGCTCAGCTATCCAAACCATATGGATGCAGTTAGAATGAGTGGCTAAAATGATAAGTTGATTTGCAGTGAATCATTTTTTTTTAATGCACCTTTTTTTTTTTTTTTTTTTTTTTATCCTACAAGCAGATCACAAGGCACATGAAAGAACAATCAAATGGAGGGCTCAAACAGGGGATAGACATGCATGAACATTGACACTAGCATTCGAGTAGCCAGATCAATAAGTATTAGATCACAGGAAACTAAATCAGAAAGGAAGACAGGTCTTGATTATGTCAATATATAAATTTCTTGATTCTTTCTTTTTTTTTTTTAGTTCGGTTTGGGTCTCTGTCTTATTTCTGTTTTGTCACCTCAGTGAAATCTTGCTAGAACCAAGTACAAGCAAAACAGCAAAAGTGAAACACGTACTAACATTTAAGATAAAAAACAAAACAATTGAGAAAGGTACAGCTTACGTACCTACATTTTTATTGGGCTGAAGACTCAGGGATAGTGACTATTGAATGGAAATCACTTCATAGACCGGTGATTTCAATGCCCATTTTGTTATCTTTCCTAGCTTGTGTCTTTTTATTTTTCTAACTCTAATTTAAAATTTTTCTTCTAAATTCCAAACATGTTTATATATAGTATTTGTTACTGTGTAGCCTGATGGCATTGTGTCCAGTAATAATCTGCATTCTCAGCTTACTATCAAACTAGTTATGCCTGTTGCAAATTTGAGAAAGAAAATATATTTTCAAAGAGGAAGGCCATAGACAATGGTACAGTCAGATATTCAACAATCTTCACCTTTTTTACCCTTTCCATTGGTAAACAAAAAATTACAGGATACTTGTTTTTAACATATTGCAGCACAATTATCTCATTTTGTTTAAAGATCCCCTTCATATCAAATTAGTTCTTTGCACAATTATAAGATGCAGGCCTATAGCCACTCACGTTCCTTTAAAATGTAATTTGTCAGGGGTTTCTTGGGTACACAGGGCTCTGGAATTAGGCTGTAACAACGGGAGAACCTTTAAATCAAGAAGAGCATTTGACAGCTGCCATCCTTGTGCTCAAACATTTCCGGAAATTTTAGGATCCAAAACAAAGAGAAGCATACTGTGTCCAGTTTATCTAATTAGCAGAATACCTGTTTGGTCTATTAACAGTCTGTCAGTACTTTTATTCCTTAAAATAGCTTTCACAAAAATTAAAACATAATATGTTACTTGGCTGTTTCCAATTTCAATGGTGCTAGAATTTGGCACTTTGTTATGCTGTTATAGTTATTCCCTGAGACAGTATTAAGTAATAATTATGTAGACAACTTCAAAAAGAAAGCAAGAACACTTAACTTGAATATATAAATTGTGTGTGTGCGTGTATCCTTAGAGAGGGTCATTCTGTTTTCCTCTTTTTCCATAAAAAAAGTGTACGTAAACTCTCATTAATTTGGTCCATTAAACCTTATATAATTAAATGGCTCATTCATTTTAGGAGGCAGAGGCTGTACTAAACAATGATTAGAAGCAGGCTCCCTGGAGGAAGACAAACCTGGGTTCAGACCCAACTCATTACACTTGTGTGGCCTTGGGCTGGTTACACTCTGAACCTCTGGTTCTTCATCTGTAAAATATGAATTGTAATAGCACCATCCTCATAGTGTTGCTGAGGTGATTGTATCAATCTATTATAGCTTTAAGGACTAGTTTGGCTTCTGTAAGAGCTCAAGGAATGCAGTTTTCTGTGTTTATGTTCATTGAGCTCTGAGCACAAGCACTGTGCACATTTAAAAATGATAAAGCAGGGCTTTCCTGGTGGCGCAGTCGTTGAGAGTCCGCCTGCCGATACAGGGGACACAGGTTCGTGCCCTGGTCCGGGAAGATCCCACATGCCGCGGAGCAGCTAGGCCCGTGAGCCATGGCCGCTGAGCCTGCGCGTCCGGAGCCTGTGCTCCGCAACGGGAGAGGCCACAGCAGTGAGAGGCCCGCGTACCACAAAAAAAAAAAAAAAAAAAAAAAGAAAGAAAAGAAAATGATAAAGCATAACTGGATATTTGATTTCCAAAACAACAAAACAATGTCAAATACTTATAACACTTCATTGTATTCGTGTTTAAAATATATATTAGTGTATATATTTTTTAAAATTTTACATGACAGAAAGCCCAACAAGGTCCTAACACATTGGGTTAAATTTCCTCATCTAAACAAGAAGTCAGGTGTGTTGTTACTGTCATTGGTTCAGCAGGTGGATGATAGCATCAGGATTTTCTATCTTTATGTTTTACCATATTAGGATTTGAACCTCTGCTCTTCTATTTTATGATCTGATGGTTGCAAAATTACGTCTTCTACTGAAATCACCACATCCATGCTCAAGGAAGAAAGAGGGATTGACTGTGCATGGTAACAATCACTTCTCGTCCTCTTTCATCAGGAAAGCAAATGCTTTCCCACAACCCTTCAAAAGACTTTTGCTGATGTCTCATTGGCCACATTTGTGTCTGATGATTCCTCTAAGGTTCAAGGTAGCTGAGAAAGCAAGTATTTAGTGGGGGATCATGGTCCCCACAATGTTATTATCGTTATGTTAGCAGGAAAGAAGTGAAGGAATGGGCATCAGATGAATTCCTTTAGTAGATGCTGTAGTAGTCATCATGAGAAACAACAGTATTTTGTTAGACTTCCATACACTCATTCTATAGTTTAGCATTTATTGTTTTAAATTAAATTGCATATGAAGAAGTAGCACCATTAACTTTTTATTACTTAGCACCTTCAAAGTTCTAATTCAGTTCTAGTAGAGGGGTTATGTATTCTGCAGTCGGGATTTTTATGAGTTGTGTGTGTTTCTCTTTTGCCTCAAAAAAGAAAAAAAAAATAGGTGGGCCGATTGCCACGTGAGGAATTTTTTTCCCATCTCATTTCATTCCACTCTTCCCCATGCTCATGTGACTTTCTGTTTCTTGAATATGCTACACCCATCCTCACTCAAGGGCCTTTGCAGTTGTTTCTTCAGTCTGAGACGTTTCTCCTCCATTCTCCTACATTATTCAATTCATTTAGCACCTAGTTAATTCAAGCACGTTGCTTTATCTTTCTGCCTTTACTCACTGAGTTTTTTTTTTTAATTGATAAAATAGATTAAACAAATTTATAGAGAAATAAAATTATGAGGACTTAGTATGTAGCCAGTGATTAAATGAATGAAAAAGAAAATAAAATTCCTACTGAATAAAAACTCATGAAAAACTAATAGCATTGTTTTTCCAAAGAATAAGTGCTTAATCAATACATGACAATCCCAGGGAAGTTCTGGAAATTATTTTCTCTCATGAAAAAGTAGATTGTTTTCAACTTGATGAAATAAGGTAAAATGTAATTATGTGCTAAACACTTTACTAATTGCAAATCACTCACACAGAGAAACAAAAGTCAACACCACTTTGGGTATGTGGCTTAATGCTATTATCTAAGTTTCTCTAATTAAATTATTGACCTTTTTTGTTTTGTTTATTTTATCTGGAGGATGATAGCTCTCCATATGACTGTCTCATTATTTCTGAGATACTATTGTTGTTTTGTAATTTAATTGCTTCAATCATTTTGCCCTTTATATTTTAGCCAAAATATCAAACAACTATATGTATATTATATATATATATATATTATATATATATTTTAATCTCGTGTTTTCCCCCTGAGTACTCTGCTATTCAAGAGCTATATAGTACCCCCCATCCTTACCACCAATCATTTTAAGGAGGCAAGGTGGTTGGAGGGAAACAGTCTTACCAAACCATCTGTCTTCATTTCCATCATTTTCACTGGTGTCTTATCTTTCGAACCTCCTTTCTCCACCTGCTGTGTCAGTTCCTTTTTACCTCTGAGAATCTATTCTTGGCTATGCCAACCTCCTTCTGCACAAATCCTATGGCTTCACTTATCTTCTCTAGTATGACTTTTAATTCTGTAACCTAATTCTGATCTTAGTGCCAGATTAATGTTCACCACTGATGCAAAAACAATTTGCTGTTTAATTGTATACGTCATCTTCAATTCAACATTCCCAAAGCTGGTCTTCCCTTATCTTTATAAGCCTAGAGCTTCCGCACTTTTAAAATTTCTGTTGACTGCACATGTATTCATGTGCTTATCCATTATGCAACCTGCTAGTTGGGACTACTTCATCCCTTTGTTTCACCGTGGTGGCAAATTGTTTTTTATTAACATTAGCCTTCAATATCATCTAATTAGCACTAATAAACACAGGGTTGTTTTCCCTAGATTAAAAATCTATTTTTCAGCCTCCCAGGTCTCAGTCTCTCCCTGATCCCTTTCTTCTTCCCCTCCCCTTCTTCCTCCTTTTCTTTCCTCCCTTCCCCTTCCCCTCCGTCCCTCCTCCTCCTCCTCTTCCTTCTTCTTCTCCTTCTCCTCCTTCTCCTTCTCCTTCTTCTTCTCCTTCTCCTCCTTCTCCTTCTCCTCCTTATCCTTATTCTTCTCCTTCTCCTTATCTTTCTTCTCCTTCTCCTTCTCCTCCTTCTTCTTCTTCTGCTTCTTCCTCTTCTGCTTCTTCCTCTTCTTCTCCTCCTCCTCCCACTCTTCTTCCCCCCTCTCTCTCTTTTAGAATTATTTTAGAACTAATCCACATTCAGAGGACTAGTTCTAAAATAATTCAGCTTGATCTGGTGTGTGTAGCCAGTGATCTCCCTTCCTACTACCCATCCAATAATTTACATGAACAATCTTTAGCATCCTGTGAAACTAATACATGAGGTAGATTACATATAAATTCTAATTTATATGGCCATATATGGTCAGCCTGAGATGGGAAGTTACTTCCAGAAGCTAAGGCACAAGTAGAACTGCAAGCCTCTGAGAGTGAATGTGCCATGGTGAAGGAGTCAGGTATAAGAGTGAGAGTCCATAGTGGAGGCTATGGCTCAGAATTGGGTAATGATCCTGAGAACAATGTAAATACTAGAAATTGAAACTATAAGGGCTCTATGAATAAATTAAAATGACTGTTATTAAATTGTCCTATCTACAAAGTCAGACGAGCAAGAAATATCCCTCAATTTGCTTTTGTTAATGGATCCCTCCAAATATTTTCCAACAAACCAATGAGGAATTGGTTTTCAGTCATTATTGGAGTTTCCTCTTTCCAATAAAGGGATTCTAGAGAATGTGTTTCTCTTCCTGTTACTAATCTCTTGTAATATAACCAAGAATAAAGCCTGAACAGCTACTTAAAAGTTGAGGAAAGGCAAAATATGGGAAGGACATACTTAACTTAATACGGATTTCCCCCACTATCTGAAGGTAGAGTGTCTCTATGAAACCTTTTGTAAGCTGAAATGGTTTAAAGCACAGAAGCAATTAGCTTAGGACACATTTTGATAAAAGATGCACAAAATAAATCGAGATTAAGCACAGATGCTCAGAGACACAGATGAAGGCTATGGTGGCATGATACCGACATGCTGAGTATAGTTACTGGGAAGGAGATTGGCGATGCCACTGTCAGTGCTGGGGGTATCTGTATGCTATTTACTTTGCTTTGTACCTTTTCTAAAAGCAAAAATCCTCTTCAAATATCTTTCAGTTAGTGAAAACAAGTACTAATCTAGGTCTTGTGTAAAAACAAAGTGGCATAAAGCAAACTTGCAAAAAGCAGGATACGTGTACTTTGACGTATTTTTCTCCTGTATAAAGCTTTTCTGAATAAAGAAAATGAATTTCCATTCTTTGGACCTTACCCTCCGCACCAAGAAATAGTGACTGGTGGATGGCCAGACTGAGTCCTCCCAGTATAATCTGTCCCACACACTCTAAAGTCCCTGGCTAAATAGGTCTTATTTCCCCAAGGAGCCCAAAGAGCCCATTTGGGGTAGTCTGGATCATGGCCATCTTTCTTACTTATTCTCTTTAAGGGCAACTTCTCTTGAAGAGGCTAATTTCTATAAGTGTTGGCTCAATCTGGCCTCACTTGGAGCGTATCCTGAGTCTGGTTAAGCCTTCTAAATGCTTGGGGAGTGAGGAAGACTTTGGCTTAATGCAGTCTGTGTGAGTATTAAATTTCCAATTTCAGATGGTCTTAATGTGAAGGATCCTCAATCTGAATCTTCAGTCATATTCTCTTTTTCATAAATTTCTCATCACTGAAGTACTATTTATAAGTGTTAATGAACTTGAAGTCTGGGCTTTTCAAGTGTTCAAAGAGTCACTGTCATGTTTTGGCTTTAGGTAATTTACATCTCTGTTCTGTTTTGCTCCTGTGCCTTCAGTAATAGTCATGGGTGTCATCTCCTAAGTCAGGAGTTTCATTCCTGGGGTCTCGGTGGTAGGGCTACAGTTCTGATAAAAGGTTATTTCTATCAGAGGCAAAAAGTCTTCCTCTCAGTCTGTTTTAACTTATAATCTCAAGTCACACATTGTATTTCCAAACTTGGGATAATATTTATTATTATTATTTCCTAAATTGCTGGAAATTTGAGTGACCATATGTCCTCCTCTTCAGAAATAAATTCACTTCATTTTCAGGAATTTATAGAGTTAAACTGATTTTTAAAAAGCACCTCTCTGCCCTTTCTGTGCTTATATCTTCTTGAGGACCAGCGATAAATTAATCTCTGTAGCAAATACTGAAATTGCATTTTGCTGCTTTCTTAACTTCTTCTGACCAGCCTATATCTGTTCACGACTGTTAAGGCTTTCTGGAAAACAAAGTCAAATTCCTCTATTCACAACCCTTTGTTATTTCCCAAATTGTACTGGTCTCACTTCTGCAACCAAATTTTCATCAGTGTCATGGCCTTTTGCTCAAAATGAATTGTCTAGATGTGGCAATGCCTCCACGTGAAGGTTAGTGTTGTACACATATCTTAGTCAGCATGGAGTGTTAGTCCTGTCATTCAGTCTCCTCATGAAACAGAAGTGTGAGTCAAAAATATCAGGTGAGCTAAAATAACATTACTCTTATTTAAATCACCTTAAATCCACTATCCAGGTACTTAGTACTTTCCACAAAAAACTAGCAAAATTCCTCTTACTTTTCAAATCATCAAAACACATTTCTCTGATATTCGGGGTGGAGTTAAGCACCACCCCAAGACACACACACACACACACACACACACACCCCAAATGAACAAGATAAAGAGGGCAACTGTAACTGTTTCATTCAGTACATTTTAAAACATTCTGACGGGCCATCATAGAATTAATAGGAGGGAGATCTTCTGTGGTGTAAAATTGAAGAGGCAAAAGCCAGTAGTGGAAGAAGTCAGATTCCTGAGGCCAGAAGCAATGAAGCCCAAAATGATTAATGAACACTCACCAAGTTATCCCTTAGGGACTTAAGAAATACTTGAAGTTTCTTTGCACAGCTCTGGATTCTTGCATAAGCACGTAGGATTTAGATCCAGCAAAATTTGTGTTTAAACGTTAAGATGAGAGCTTGTGACTTCTTAAACTGGAAATCTGAATACTTTTGGATTACAGTGCATCATAAACTGTCTTCTTTGTTACCTTGGGCAAATTTCTTAACTTCTGTAAGACTCAATTCCTCATTTCTTATAAAAGAATAAATAACTTGTGAAGTGCCCAGTACAGGTTCTATAGCAACTTAAAAACTCTTTAGTTCCTTCTCTCCCTTCTTGTTCTCAAACACCAAGGCCACTTCCTTCTCCAAGTCTTTGTTCTTGTCTTTTCTCCTTCCTTTTCATATCACTTTATGCTTTCCAACAGTTCAGTGATTATAAGTACATGCCTGTTTCGCTTCATTTACTTTGTAAACTATATTTTAGTAGCACTACGCAGCTCACATTAACTGACTGGACTATGAATTATACTCTGAAATAATAGGCAATTATTTTCAACATGGCATCTTTTGATAGATTGTTTTTTCTCTGTTTTCTATTAGCAGCATATTAGTTCACTCTGTAGGAGCTCATTAGCTCATTGAGAGTAGGAATTATGTTTTTTGTTCTACTTGCTAAAGTGCCTAGATCAGGGACGACCATTTAGCTGACAAGTACATAAACATGTGGACACAAACAGACAAATACACACACACACAGAAACTAAAATAGGACCTGTTAGGTGTATTGAATTTAATGGGCTTTTACGAAAGGCTGAGGTGGAGGGGTGATTTTTGCTCAATACCTGCTTTATTACTGGGCCAGGCAATTTGCATATGCTGTGTATTTAAGGCTTCACAATAACCAGGTAAAATAAATTTAGCCATCTTCATTCTAAAAATGGAGAAACTGAAAATTAAAATTTTTCAAACATAGAATTTATAAAGATTAATTTTTTTTTTTTAAATTTTTGGTTGTGCTGTGCAGCTTGTGGGATCATAGTTCCCCAACCAGGGACTGAACCCGGGTCCACAGCCCGGGTTCTGTGAAAACACAGAGTCCTAAACACTGGGTCACCAGGGAATTCCCTATACTGGTTAATTTTGTGTGTTAGCTTGAGTAGGCCATGGTAACTAGAGGTTTGCTAAAACATTATTCTAGATATTTCTGTGAAGGTATTTTTAAAATGAGATTAATATTTAAAGCAGTAGATTTTGA
This sequence comes from Pseudorca crassidens, assembly GCF_039906515.1. NCBI lineage: Eukaryota > Metazoa > Chordata > Mammalia > Artiodactyla > Delphinidae > Pseudorca > Pseudorca crassidens. The sequence continues at coordinate 32,798,054 of NC_090304.1, read as the reverse complement.
GTAAAGCAATTTACCTTCCATACTGTGAATGAACTGCATTCAATCAGTTGAAGACCTTACTAGAGAAAGACTGACTTCCCCAAGCAGGAAGAAATGCTGTTAGCAGACTGCCTTTGGACTTGAACTGCAACTGTTCTTTGGTTTCTAGCCTGCTCGCCTACCCTATTGATTTTGGACTTGCCAAGCCTCCATAGTAGCATGAGCCATTTTGTTTCAAATCTCTCTCTCTCTCTCTATCATCTATCTATCTATCTATCTATCTATCTATCTATCTATCTATCTACAAACAAACACATACACACATCTTGTTGGTTCTACTACAGTATTTTATCTTCAAAGAGGAATTTTAACCAAAGTCTTTTAAACCTCATTATTGAACTATAATTGACTGACATATAAAAAACAGTACATACTTAATGTATGCAACTTGTTGAGTGTGGAGATAAGATACATCAGTGAAAGCATCACCACAATCTCTGCTATAACATATCCATCACCACAAAAGTTTCCTACTGGACTTTTAATTTATTTGTTTATTTGATAAAAATTTTAACATAAGATTTACCCTCTTATCGAGCCTTTAAGTCTACAGTACAGTATTGATAAGTATAGGCACTATACTGACCAGTAGCTCTCTAGGACTTATTCATCTTTCATAAGTGAAACTTTGTACCCTTTGACTAATATGAAACCAATGTCCAAGTTCATTGCATTATATCTTCTGCCACAGAGATTCCTTTAAAGCATCTTATTATTAAGTTAAGAAGATATGAATAATTCCAGGAAGAATATGTTAAAAGACTTAAAATTTAACAAGGGGATCCTCAGAAGACAGGTAATTCAAAATGAGAAAATTAATAGAGGAGCTATCATCTTAGGTAGACTGTGAAGAATATTTTGTGTTTATGTACATGTAGAAGGAAGGAAAATAATATTCCACTTGTAGGAAAATAATGAGAAAAGATCAAATGTGAAAATCTGTAGACAATATTTAAGAAACTGTGCATATGTCCTCATGACAAAGTGAAAGATAAATGAAAAGAGTTTGTGTTAGTAGGAGGTAAGGCTAGAGTCATATTCAGTATTCTAGGTGAACAGTGATTGAAGCCTAAACTGAGAGATGCATAATGATTTCATAAGGAGGAGTTGAAGAAGTTGATCTTTCAGGACAGTGATTCACATATTAAAAAGTCTTCAAATTTGTTTCTATATAATACATATTTATTATGCTTTGAATGTTGACACTTTTTACACTTGCAGATGATATCATCTTAGATGCATAGCAGAGGTCAAGCCACTTGATTGTAAAAAAGCTAAAGTATTAATACTTTAAATAACTTGATTATTGATTACTATTTTTTACTATAATAGTAGTATATGTTTATTGTGGAAAATTTATAATTGTATCAAAGGTTGGAATTAATGAACTAGGTCAGAAAAGGAGTAGTGGTGGGGAGGAGATTATCTGGGCCCTCGGAGACAAATAGGAGTTCTGATCAGAGGAGAGATGGGGTGTGACACTGCTTCAGAAATCACTCTAACTGCTGTTCTGAGAATAGCCTCTAGGTGGAGCAGGGAAGGAGCATGGGGGCCAGCTAGGAGTCTAAAGCAATAAAATAGGCAAGAAAAGATGATGGTAGTTTGGATCATAATGGTAGCAATGGATATACGTTATTAGATGCTAAATATATTTTTAAATGACTTTCGTGATAGTTGTGGTCTAATTGAATATTAAAAATGAGAGGGATGAGTCAAGGGAAACTATAAAGTTTTTCTCTTTTTGGCCTGAGTAACTAAAATTTGTTGGTATTATACTCAGAAGAGGAATATTGAGAGAAAAGCCACTAGGTTTGGGAGACTTTCCATGTTTTACATACCCATTATGCATCCAAGTGAAGATGTCAATAGTCACTTCCCTACATAAGTTGAATTCAGGGAAGAGGTCCTACATGTACTAATTTGAGTCTTTAGCATAGCTGTGGCATTTACAGCCATGAGATTAGCTGAGATTATATAAAGAGTGAGAGTAAACAGAAGAGAGAAGTCCTCTAACTGATATGGGGCATTCCTAGTGCCCTTTATCCGTAAAGTTGGGCACATGAGAAGGAAATACAGCAGAGAGTAAAAAGTAATGCACATTGAGACAGGAAGAAAAACAAAAGTGATCAGATTGTGAAAGCCAAGTGAAGAAAGTTTTGAGAAGAAGATAATATGGTATTGTATACTAGAAATTTGCTAAGAGTAGCTCTTAAGCGTTCTCAACACACACACACACACACACACACAGAGCTAACTATGTGAGGCGATGGATGTGTTAATTATCTCGATCATGGTATCATTTCACAATGAGTATGTGTATCAAATCATCACACTGTACACTTTAAATATATACAATTCTCTTTGTCAGTTATTCCTTAATAAAGCTGGGAAAAAAATGTATGTTGCCCATGGCTCAAAGTAAGATGTGAATTGAGAACTGACCATTCATTTCAGTAATCTAGAGATCAGTAGGAATTTTCTAAAAATGTATTAGAAAAGAGCCCTGGGATGAAAGCACAAATGATGTGAGTCTGGGACAGAGTAGGAAAACAAGATATTGGATTATAGATAATTCTTTCAAGAAATTTTGTTACAAAATGAACTAGAGATATTGGACAATAACCAGATGATACTTTGAGGCTAAGAGAGTTTATTTGCTTGTGTGTTTGTTTTCCTAAGATAGTTTTTTAATGGCATATAATTTGTGGCAAGTCTGTGTTTTAAGAAAAAATATTATATAGAAGAGAGAGTGGATAATTTACTCTCCCTGTGAAGTAATGTCCACACAGGGAGGATGGAGTATCAGGTACTAATGTATTTACTGACTTCATTTTGAAATTTAACTATTTTAACTTGAGTTTGAGTAAAACCATTTAAACAATTTTAGCGATTCTCTGGATATAATCTTAGCTCTACTACTAAGTCATTGAGCAAAATGTGGAGGAGAAGAGGTACACATGTAAAGAGGTGGGCCCAAGATAGGAAGCAACTGAAAGGACGATGATATCTAGGTACAGAAACCAATTAGTAAGACCATATGGAGATTCATTTAATTAATATTCAGTAATATATGCTTAATATTTTACGTAACTAATTTCACATAGTGTACTATTAGAAAATGCTCTGTTGAATGTCCTTGTAGCTGAAATATTTTCCTCATCATTAAAAATTTCTTAGAAGTAAAAGATTAATGATTTTACTTTTATAAACAAATACATTCATTTTTTTCTTAACTTTTTGAATGTATTGAGAAATAGATAAAGTTCTTCTTAGGAAAATAAAAGAAGTACCTTGGTTTTTAATCTACCTTTTTTCACATTTGGGGTGAATATTTATTCTGAGTCATCTATAATTAACATGAAATGAGCCATAAATAGACAAAAACAAACTCCTATATAATTTCATTGTGTCAAAATATATAATTTCACTGTATTGAAAGATTAGTGTGCTACAGAAAAAATATAAAAGAAAGACTCATGATTCATTTGAATGCAAAGCTGTTTTATTGTGAAGTGGCAATAAACCATGGAAAAGAAGTTTTCATTTTGACCTCTTCGTTTCAATTTCACACTGGTATAATTAAGACCTTGGGCTCAGTTGTGCCAACAGGGACTTTTGTCAGAGGTTAAGACAAAAATCGGTCTTTTGTTAAATATATGCATGTAGTTAGAATTATAATTATGCACGATTTCATTACTTCAAGCACCTTAAAAGAACTGATGAAGAACTTGGGAAACAGCTGTCTGTGCATGTTCTGACACAATGATATCAATATTGCAGCTTTTCTGTTTTAAAGTGTTTTGCATAACTATGTTGTGCACAGAGGTTCAGGGGATATTGTGGATTATGAGGTGGGAAATGAACTGCAAGTGAGAGATTGCCAGGTGATGTTAAACATTCAGGGTCTAGAGATCATAATCTCTTTAGATTACAGGTACTTAAGAGGGTGTTAAAAAAAAGTAATAGCATGGAAATTGTTAAAATATTAGGTTGTTGACTATTGTACTTTGAGATTATAGAGAAATGTGTGCAGAGTTAAGAGATAACATTGCTGAGTTTCTGTGCTACATAGGAAACCTCAAGAGAAAACAAATGTGTGGTCTGAAATGCCAGAATAGAGTGTCAGTGTTTAGAATGCAGTGACAAACCCATCTGTCCACTGGAGTTTGCTGTATCTAAGTGGTATTTTCCCCTGTGACTTGTTCAAAATGTATTGCTATGTTTCTTACCAATCCCTGGGACACATTTAGAAAACTAACCCTTTTTTAGTGCTTCCTAGGTGTTGGACACTGCTCTGTGAGGAATTTTCCTAACTACTCTACTAATTAAAGATTATCCTAGTTTTACAAATGAGGATTTGCCCACTGTGCAAAATTAACGAGATTTGTAAAAGGTTCTGTTGGGCCTCAAAGTCCTTATTTATTTCTTTAAGAAATGAAGGCACATATTTAAGAACTGGCTTGCTGTAATTGTTTAAAAGTTTTTATTATTCTTTAAAGGTAAACAGGTAAAATTCAAAATGAGGAAGGTTCCTCTATTGATACCAGGTTCCTAATATTTTAATATTGATCAGGAGTGTCCTAACTTTCTAGGAAAAAAGCATTTAACTATTGATTGGCTACTAAATAGTGTGCAAGCAAATATCTCCATTGTATTATATTAATTTTCAATTGCTTTGCAATAAATTACCACAAACGTAGAGGCTTAACCACGAAAAAGAACTCACGTGGCTAATTAGAGTAAATAAGGAATGAACAAGTTGGTAATCAATTTAGAGATGTACCTAGGGCTAAATGGGACATTGTATTGGTTCTCTATTGCTTCTGTAAAAAATTACCAAAAATTTAGTGGCTTAAAACAATACATATTTATTATCTGACCGTTCTGTAGATCAGAAGTCTGACACGTGTGTTACTGGCCAAAATCAAGGTGTCGGCAGTGTTTTGTTCCTTCCTGGAGGCTCTGAGAAAGAATCTCCTTCCAAGCTTATTCCAGCTTTTGGGATAACTGAGTTTCATGCTGTTGTAGGAATGGTTCCTTTTTTTCTTGTGGATATTGGCTAGCTGTCATTCCAGATGATGCCCTCATTCTTATGCTTGTGTCTCCCTTTCTCCAACTTAAAAGCCACCAACAGAAGGCCCAGTGCGCCTCACACACTGAACCTCTGATCTTTGTTTTTCTTGCTTCATCATTCCTCTGCTAACAGTCAGAGGAAGTTTTCTGCTTTCAAGGACTCCTGTGATCAGACTGAGCCCGCCTAGTTAATCCAGGATAACCAATCTTTTTTTTTAATTTTTTTAACATCTTTATTGGAGTATAATTGCTTTATAATGTTGTATTAGTTTCTGCTATATAACAAAGTCTATCAGCTATATGTATACATATATCACCATGTCCCCTCCCTCTTGTGTCTCCCTCTCACCCTCCCTATCCCACCCCTCTAGGTGGTCAAAAAACACCGAGCTGATCTCCCTGTGCTATGCAGCTGCTTCCCACTAGCTATCTATTTTATATTTGGTAGTGTATTTATGTCCATGCTACTCTCTCATTTCATCCCAGCTTACCCTTCCCCCTCCCTGTGTCCTTAAGTCCATTCTCGACATCTGCGTCTTTATCCTGTCCTGGCGCTAGGTTCATTAGAAACATTTTTTTTCTTTAGATTCCATATATATGTGTTAGTATATGGTATTTGTTTTTCTCTTTCTGACTTACTTCACTCTGTATGACAGACTCTAGGTCCATTCACCTCACTATAAATAACTCAATTTCATTTCTTTTTATGGGTGAGTAATATTGCATTATATATATGTGCCGCATCTTCTTTATCCATTCATTTGTTGATCGACACTTAGGTTGCTTCCATGCCCTGGCTATTGTAAATAGTGCTGCAATGAACATTGTGGTACATGACTCTTTTTGAATTATGGTTTTCTCAAGGTATATGCCCATTAGTGGGATTCCTGGGTCATGTGGTAGTTCTATTTTTAGTATTTTAAGGAACCTCCATACTGTTCTCCATAGTGGCTGTATCAATTTACATTCCCACCAACAGTGCAAGAGGGTTCCCTTTTCTCCACACCCTCACCAGGATTTATAGTTTGTAGAATTTTTGATGATGGCCATTCTGCCTGGTGTGAGGTGATACCTCATTGTAGTTTTGACTTGCATTTATCTAATGATTAGCGATGTTGAGCATCCTTTCATGAGTTTGTTGCTATCTGTATATCTTCTATGAAGAAATGTCTATTTAGATCTTCTGCCCATTTTTGGATTGCGTTGTTTGTTTTTTTGATATTGAGCTGCATGAGCCACTTGTATATTTTGGAGATTAATCCTTTGTCAGTTGCTTCATTTGCAAATATTTTCTCCCACTCTGAGGGCTGTATTTTCATTTGTTTATGGTTTCCTTTGCTGTGCAAAAGCTTTTAAGTTTCATTGGGTCCCATTTGTTTATTTTTGTTTTTATTTCCATTTCTCTAGGAGGTGGATCAAAAAGGATCTTGCTGTAATTTATGTCATAGAATGTTCTGCCTTTGTTTTCCTCTAAAAGTTATATAGTGTCTGGCCTTACATTTAGGACTTTAATCCATTTTGAGTTTGTTTTTGTGTATGGTGTTAGGAAGTGTTCTAATTTCATTCTTTTAAATGTAGCTGTCCAGTTTTCCCAGCACCACTTATTGAGGAGGCTGTCTTTTCTTCATTGTATATTATTACCTCCTTTGTCAAAGATAAGGTGACCATATGTGCATCGGTTTATCTCTGGGCTCTCCATCCTGTCCATTGATCTATATTTTTGTTTTTGTGCCAGTACCATAGTGTCTTGATTACTGTAGCTTTGTAGTATAGTCTGAAGGCAAGGAGCCTGATTCCTCCAGCCCCGTTTTTCCTTCTCAAGATAACTTTGGCTATTCAGGGTCTTTCATGTTTCCATGCAAATTTTGACATTTTTTGTTCTAATTCTGTGAAAAATGCCATTGGTAGTTTGATAGGGATTCCACTGAATCTGTAGATTGCTTTCAGTAGTATAGTCATTTTCACAATGTTGATTCTTCCTATCCAAGAACATGGTATATCTCTCCATCTGTTTGTATTGTCTTTAATTTCTTTCTTCAGTGTCTTATAGTTTTCTGCATAAAGGTCTTTTGTCTCCTTAGGTAGGTTTATTCCTAGGTAAATTTTTCTTCTTGTTGCAATGGTAAATGGGAGTGTTTCCTTAATTTATCTTTCAGATTTTTCATCAATGGTGTGTAGGAATGCAAGAGATTTCTGTGCATTAATTTTGTATCCTGCTACTCTACCAAATTTATTGATTAGCTCTAGTAGTTTTCTGCTAGCCTCTTTAGGATTCTCTATGTATAGTACCATGTCATCTGCCACCAGTGACATTTTTACTTCTTCTTTTCCAATTTTGATTCCCTTTATTGCTTTTTCTTCTCTGATTGCTGTGGCTAAAACTTCCAAAACTATGTTGACTAATAATGGTGAGAGTAGGCAACCTTGTCTTGTTCCTGATCTTAGAGGAAATGCATTTCATTGTTCACCATTGAGAATGATGCTGGCTGTGGGTTTGTCATATATGGCCTTTATTATGTTGACGTAAGTTCCCTCTCTGCCTGCTTTCTGGAGAGGTTTTCTCATAAATGGGTGTTGAATTTTTTTGAAAGCTTTTTCTGCATCTATTGAGATGATCATATGGTTTTTATCCTTCAGTTTGTTAATACAGTGTATCACATTGATTGATTTGCATTTATTGAAGAATACTTGTATTGCTGAGATAAACCCCACTTGATCATGGTGTATGATCCTTTTAATGTGCTGTTGGATTCTGTTTGCTAGATTTTGTTGAGGATTTTTGCATCTAAGTTAATCAGTGATATTGGCCTATGGTGTTCTTTCTTTGTGACATCTTTGTCTGGTTTTGGTATCAGGGTGATGGTGGCCTCGTAGAATGAGATTGGGAGTGTTCCTTCCTCTGCTATATTTTGGAAGACTTTGAGACGGATAGGTGTTAGCTCTTCTCTAAATGTTTGATAGAATTCGCCTGTGAAGCCATCTGGTCCTGGGCTTTTGTTTGTTGGAAGATTTTTAATCACAGTCTCAATTTCATTGCTTGTGATTGGTCTATTTATACATTCTATTCATTCCTGGTTCAGTCTCGGAAGGTTGTGCTTTTCTAAGAATTTGTCCATTTCTTCCATGTTGTCCATTTATTGGCTTACAGTTTCTTGTAGTAATCTATCATGATCCTTTGTGTTTCTACAGTGCCAGTTGTTACTTCTCCTTTTTCATTTCTAATTCTGTTGATCTGGGACTTCTCCCTTTTTTTCTTGATGAGTCTGGCTAATGGTTTATCAATTTTGTTTATCTTCTCAAAGAACTAGCTTTTAGTTTTATGATCTTAGAAATTGTTTCCTTCATTTCTTTTTCATTTATTTCTGCTCTGATCTTTATGATTTCTTTCCTTCTGCTGACTTTGGGGTTATTTTTGTTCTTTCTCTAATTGGTTTAGGTGTAAAGTTAAGTTTTTATTTGAGATTTTTCCTGTTTCTTGAGGTAGGATTGTATTGCTATAAACTTCTCACTTAGAACTGCTTTTGCTGCATCCCATAGAATTTGGGTCATCCTGTTTTCATTGCCATTTGTTTCTAGGTAATTTTTGAATTCCTCTTTGATTTCTTCAGTGATATCTTGGTTATTTAGTAGTGTATTGTTTAACCTCTGTGTGTTTGTGTTTTCTACAGTTTTTTTCCTGTAATTGATATCTAGTCTCATAGCATTTTGGTCAGAAAAGATACTTGATACAATTTCAATTTTCTTAAATTTACCAAAGCTTGATTTGTGACCCAAGATATGATCTATTCTGGAGAATGCTCCATGAGCACTTAAGAAGAAAGTGTTTTCTGTTGTTTTTGGATGGAATGTCCTATAAATATCAATTAAGTCCATCTTGTTTAATGTATCATTTAAAACGTGTTTCCTGATTTATATTCATTTTGGATGATCTGTTCATTGGTGAAAGTGGGGTGCTAAAGTCCCCTACTATGATTGTGTTACTATTGATTTCCCCTTTTATGGCTGTTAGTATTTGCCTTATGTATTGTGGTGCTCCTATGTTGGCTGCATAAATATTTACAATTGTTATATCTTCTTCTTGGTTTGATCCCTTGATCATTATGTAGTGTCCTTCTTTGTCTCCTGTAAGAGTCTTTATTTTAAAGTTTATTTTCTCTGATATGAGAATTGCTACTCCAGCTTTCTTTTGATTTCCATTTGTATGGAATATCTTTTTCCATCCCCTCACATTCAGTCTGTATGTGTCCGTAAGTCTGAAGTGTGTCTCTTGTAGACAGCATGTATATGGGTCTTGTTTTTGTATCCATTCAGCCAATCTGTGTCTTTTGGTTGGAGCATTTAACACATATACATTTAAGGTAATTATCGATATGTGTGTTCCTATTACCATTTTCTTAATTGTTTGGGGTTTGTTATTGTAGGTCTTTTCCTTCTCTTGTGTTTCCTGCCTAGAGAAGTTCCTTTAGCATTTGTTGTAAAGCTGGTTTTGTGGTGCTAAATTCTCTTAACTTTTGCTTGTCTGTAAAGATTTTAATTTCTCCATCGACTCTGAATGAGATCCTAGCTGGGTAGAGTAATCTTGGTTGTAGGTTTTTCCCTTTCATCACTTTAAATATGTCCTGCCGCTCACTTCTTGCTTGCAGAGTTTCTGCTGAAAGATCAGCTGTTAACCTTATGGGGATTTCCTTGTATGTTATTTGTTGCTTTTCCCTTGCTACTTTTAATATTTTTTCTTTTTATTTAATTTTTGATAGTTTGATTAATATGTGTCTTGGTGTGCTTCTCCTTGGATTTATCCTGTATGAGATTCTCTACACTTCCTGGACTTGATTGACTATTTCCTTTCCCAAGTTAGGGAAGTTTTCAACTATAATCTCTTCAAATATTTTTTCAGACCCTTTCTATTTCTCCTCTTCTCCTGGGGCCCCTATAATTTGAATGTTGGTGCATTTAATGTTGTCCCAGAGTTCTCTGAGACTGTCCTCAATTCTTTTCATTCTTTTCTCTTTATTCTGCTCTGCAGCTGTTATTTCCAGTATTTTATCTTCCAGGTCACTTATCCATTCTTCTGCCTCAGTCATTCTGCTATTGATTCCTTCTAGAGAATTTTTCATTTCATTTATTGTGTTGTTCATCATTTTTTGTTTGCTCTTTAGTTCTTCTAGGTCCTTGTTATTTCTCCATTCTATTTCCTAGATTTCAGATCATCTTTACTATCATTACTCTGAATTCTTTTTCAGGTAGACTGCCTATTTCCTCTTCATCTGTTTGGTCTGGTGGGTTTTTACCTTTCTCCTTCATCTGTTGCATATTTCTCTGTCTTCTCATTTTGTTTAACTTACTGTTTTTGGGGGGGTCTACTTTTTGCAGGCTGCAGGTTTGTAGTTCTCATTTTTTTTGGTGTCTGCCTGCAGTGGTTGAAGTTGGTTCAGTGGCTTGTGTAGGCTCCCTGGTGGAGGGGACTGGTATCTTTGTTCTGGGGAGTGGGACTGGATCTTGTCTTTCTGGTGGACAGGGCCACGCCCGGTGGTGTGTTTTTTAGTGTCTGTGACCTTATTATGATTTTAGGCAGCCTCTCTCCTACTGGGTGGGGCTGTGTTCCTATCTTGCTAGTTGTTTGGCATGGGGCTTCCAGCACTGGAGTTTGCTGACCATTGGGTGGAGCTGAGTCTTAGCGTTGAGATGGAGATCTCTGCGAGAGCTCTCACTGATTTATATTACATGGGGCTGGGAGGTCTTTGGTAGTCCAGTGTCCTGAACTCGGCTCTCCCACCTCAGGGGCTCAGGCCTGACACCAGGCCAGAGCAGCAAGACCCTGTCAGCCACACAGCCAGGTACATAGGTATTTTCTTGCCTTTTGGGAAGTCTGAGGTCTTCTGCCAGCATTCAGTTGGTATTGTGTAGGAGTTGTTCCACATGTAGATGTATTTTTGATGTATTTGTGGGGAGGAAGGTGATCTCCCTGTCTTACTCCTCCGCCATGTTGAAAGTCCCCCAACATCTCTATCTTTAATGTCTGTAACCTGACTTACAACTGCAAAGTCGATATTGCCATGTAGTTACCCACAGATACTGGGCGTTAGGGCATGGAATCTTTGCCAGTGTTAGGGGCAGAGTGTGGGAAATGATCCTGCGAAGTGTTCCACAGACATGATGAATGGTACTGGATATTTTTTCTTAATGTAATTGTAAACCAGTGGAGTCATCTATGCAGATGTAAGACCTGAGTTGATCTATACTCTTGAAAAAGATAATGATATATGGAGGAAAAAGCAAACACAAATACAAGAGAGAGAAGGCTATTTAGCATGCTCTCACAATAGTCAGTTGAGAGATAATGAAGACAAAATTTTCGGGGATGATGGAAGTGATTGAAGTGGTTAAATTTTGGATATATTTTTAAGGGAACACTGACAGGATAAATTAGATTATTAGCAAAAGTAGAAGCAAGATGAGTTCTAAATTTTGGACTGAGCGATTTAGGGAATGGTGCACTTTTAGAACAAGGATTTTTAATCTTTTTTTGTTCCATAAATCATTTTGTCAGCAGTGAAACCTATAGAGCTTTTCTGAGAATAATGTTTTTGAATACATAAAATAAGATGCCCAGGAAAAAAAGAATCAATGTATTGAAATATATGTATCAAAATATTATTAAAATATTTATGATATTTTAATATATGTGCTTCTTCATTACTGTATTTTGTAATATGGTAGGAGAGATTCTAGGATGATCCCAAGATTCCTGTCCCCTATTGTATAACCCACTTCTCCTTCAGTATGAGCAGAATATGAATACGATGAAGGTCATTTCAGTGATTAGGTTACATTATATGGCAAAGGTGAAGAGATTTTTGTAGGTGTAATTAAGTCAGTAATCAGTTCATTTTGAGAAACCAAAAGAAGGATTAACTTGGGTGAGCTTGACCTAATCATGGACCCTTTGAAAGGTGGTCTAAGGTCAGAGGCTGGAAGCAGCAGAAACCTTCTCTCCTGCTGATTTTGAAGAAGCAAGCTGCTGTGCATTCTACAACCGCAAGAAAATGAATTCTGCAAACCACCAAGTAAGCTTGGAACAAGACCGTGCACCTCCGATGCAAATCTGGTACAAATCTGGTTTGTTTGCAGCCTTGTGAGCTGCAGCAAGACCTGAGCATGGGACCCAGTTCAGCTCTGCCTGGACACCTGGCCCAGGTGATTTTAAACCGCTAAGTTTGTGGTTTAAAGTATGCAGCAGTAGAAAACAGGTACACATAAAAGGATCTAGCAATGGGTCTGCTAACTTTTGTGATTTCAAAGTACTAATGAGCATGAATTACATACTTAGATTATCTGCCACCACCATAATGTGATGTGAAGATATCTGTTTTTCCACTAGTGACAAAGTCACAGGAAATGCTAATTCTACTATGATTAGTTGCTGATATTCATAATGGAAGGAAATACTAAATTTTAGCTATAGGTTGCTAAAAATAAAGGTGTAGTTTTTCCTCAGCCAGGTTCACAGATACTCTCAATTCTTTCTGGATTGCTTGGGGAGAGGGTATGGACATAGATGATCCGGCTCATAAAGTTTCTTTGTCACTAAGATGTGCACTGGGTCTTTTTAGAAAGACTTTATACAGACTATCTATACTGAAACAGAAAATGCAGTCACTGTAATCCTCAGTTTCCCAGAAACGTTAATTTAAGCAAGGTGTCCTTTCAGTTAATATGTGTTTTATTATATTATTGGGTGCAAATAGAGCAGCAGTTTGGTAATATTTTTAAACTATTCTTTTTTTTTTTTTTTTTTTTCTTTCTGTGGTACACGGGCCTCTCACTGCTGTGGCCTCTCCCGTTGCGGAGCACAGGCTCCAGACGCACAGGCTTAGCGGCCACGGCTCACGGGCCCAGCCGCTCCGCGGCATGTGCGATCTTCCTGGACCGGGGCACGAACCCGTGTCCCCTGCATCGGCAGGCGGACTCTCAACCACTGTGCCACCAGGGAAGCCCTAAACTATTCTTTTTAATTAGACTACTTTCAAAAAACATTTGGGCATCTTATGATAAAAGACATAAAATAATTCTACTTAAATAAAGACCTGAATTACAAATTGATTCGTATGTTTGGTAGATGGGAGAGATAATTTTATAAAAAATCTAGACACTTAAAATCTTTATTCTTGTATGTTAAAGTAAAGAAGTGCATTATCTGCATGGATGACCGTTACACACTTCTCAGTAATTTTACTCTATTAAAAACATTGAAACCATAAGTTTGTTCTCTAAGTCTGTTATGGTTACCCAGGGGAGAGTGGAGGGAGGGATAGTTAGGGAGTTTGGGATTGACAGATACACACTGCTATATTTTAAATGGATAACCAAAAAGGACCTAACTGTGTAGCACAGGGAACTCTGCTCAATATTCTGTAAAAACCTAATTGGCAAAAGAATTTGAAAAAGAATATATACATGTATATATATAACTGAATCATTTTGTTGTGCACCTGAAACTAACACAACATTGTTAATCAACTATACTCCAATATAAAATAAAAAGTTAAAAAAACCCAAAACAAACAAAACAGTAACAACAACAACAAATAAAGGGTATTAACATTTACGAAAAAAAAATTGAAACCATACCTTTAATAAGAGGAGATAATTAACTTTAAGACAACATTGTTCTTAGCCACCAAGTTATATGTATAGCTGTGTTTTAAAACACAGAAATACAGAAATATTTGACATCATTCTTTTCACTTTTTCTGAAATTTAATGCACTAATAATCTAGAAACACAATATATCTTTTTACCTTGTTTCTGTACTTTCCATGATCTGCAGGCAATAATAAAATATTAACTCACAGGAGATTTGCAGCTTGCGTTCCTTTGCTTCACTGCCACGTGATTACTAATTGGAAGATAAATCCAACGTTGGCATAGGAAGTTGAATAAAACTTCATGAAGACTGTGCCAATTTAGAAACACACTCAACATCTGGTGCATTTTTGAAACAATTATCATCCATGTTAGACTCTGTGGGGTCTGCTCAATGGGCTTCAGAAAGATGCTTGGATCAGATGTCACCTTGCACAGCTGGGGCTGCTGAGTCAGCAGATACCTATGTGCTCCACTCTTGTCTCCTTGTCAGCACAGCTGTACTTTCCGGTACATTGGATTTGAGTGTTGCTAGAACCACGGAGCTCAGTTTTCCTTTGTGTTGAAAGCCCATCTTATTACAAATGTCCATTAGCCTCTATTTCTTAGGCTGATGTAAACATAGGTTTACATTTCCCTAAGATTCATTATTTAGCTGTTGCATTTTAACTAATACTTTTACAAATATGGTGAAATTTAACCATTTGTGAACCTAGTAAAAGATATTTACTGATTCATTATATTGTTTTTTTTAAATTTTCTTTGATGTGGGTTGAGAAACTAAATAATAATAATAATGCTTGAAAAGAGAAACATGCCTAAATTAGGCATGTACCAGAAAGAAAAGAGGAGACAGCCTCTTCCTAAGAGAAAACCCCAATCCATGGCATACTCTTTTTTCACTCTCCACAGTAATTTTGGCACTTTTCTCACAATCAGCAGATGCAATTTTTAGTAAACTGAACCAATGCCCACAGACACCCAAACAGGTAATTTAAAAGACTATAGTAATCATCATATCAATGATCACCAAAAATTTCTGGAAAAAAATAATGAAAAAGATCAATATATAAGCACTAAACAAAAACCAAAATTAATCAAAAAACTAAACCAAAAAAACCCACAAGGAATTAATAAGGAGAATATGAGATTTTAAAATTAGCACAGTTCTTAGCTTCACAGACATGGGAAGACATCACATCCATAAAACAAAAAAGTTTACTATGAAAAAAATCGTCATTTGTAGATCATAGAACTTACTTATATAATTCTTTTCCGAAAAGTACCTAAAGAGATATTTAAAAGACCTATGGTTGAATATCTAGATTTTAATATAAATAGGTACTGTTTAAAAATTCCTAAACAGCAGAAAAAATTAAGCTAGAATATAGATTTATAAAATAGAATATCAGACTAAAATTTCTACCAGCAGTCAGCATAAAAGGAAAATGAAATCTCAGCATAGCTTTATAAATTTCTAGAGAAAAACTGAGATAATTGAGGAAATAAAATATTCAAAGAAATAATATTATTAAAACATTTTCCAATTATGATAAAAGATCCAAATCTTCTAAGTAGTGGTAGCACAGAGAAACAATGCCTGGGTGCCTGTAAGTAGCTCCCAACCCCCCAGTCCTCTAGTCATTTATTTTATAGGGAAAAATGTCATGAAAAATATCTGAAAATGTAGGGAAAATCTCCAGAAAAAAAATGATACCAGAATCTTTATATCAGAGAGATGAAAGTTTCCAAAGAGGTCTCTTCAGCATTGGAAAAGAGGGAAAGAGATGAATAGTCCCTATGTTAATATTCAAACATGAAATAAAATGAATGCATGGGATATTCTGAGATGATTTAATTTTCTTCCACTATATATAAAAGCTGTGAAATTAAAAGAAAATTATGTAATTGGATCTTTTCCCTTGACTTGGAAGAGAGGTTTCACTCAAATAGATTCAGATTTGAATCATGGGGAGGGCGGTACCCACAGAATGACTCATTAAAAAAAAAAAATTTGTCCTCAAAAGTTTGGAAATCAAGACTTTTTTAGCGTTATTGCTATTATATAGGTGATAAAGAATTGTATCAGCTAAAACACAAAGCTAAAACCAGCATTCTATTGAAAAATTTGGAGAAGAAGGAAAGCATGATGGAAGAATACATAAACTGACCTATACTTGTGTTTTTTTCTAGTCTTTACCCCATTATTCACTTACTCTATGGCTTTCTACAAGCCATTTAACCTTTTCAGCCCCAGTTTTCCTGCCAAATTTTTTTGTGAGTACACAATGAGAAAACATAGAGGAAAATCCTTAAATAACAGCTATATATTTGTTAAATGACATTAATATTGTCCATGAAATCTCCTAACTATTCATCTGTATATTCAAAATGCACGGTATCTTACTTAACTCACCCAAATTACATACTCTTGAACACAGGCACCCTCTCTTCATTGCACTTAACTTTATTACACTTCACAGATATTGTGTTTTTTTACAAATTGAAAGTTTGTGACTACCTTGTGTTGAACAAGTCTATCGGCTACCATTTTTCCAACAGCATTTGGTGACTTCATGTCTCTGTGTCATATTTCGGTAATTCTCTCAATATTTCAAACCTTTTCATTATCATTGTATTTGATATGGTGATCTGTAATGAGTGATCTTTGATGTTATTGTTGTAATTGTTTTGGGGCACCAGGAAACGTATCTATATAAGATGACAAACTTAATAGGGGCTAAAGCAGCTGATGACTTTAAGTTGAAGCTCATTTACCATTTAAAAGGTAAATGAGCTTCATTTAAAAGGACTCTCTAGGGTTCTTAAGAGAGTGAAGTAAGTCAGACAAAGACAGATATCACATGATATCGCTTATATGTGGAATCTAAAAAAATGGTACAATGAACTTACTTGCAAAACAGAAATAGAGTCACAGATGTAAAAAACAAACTTATGGGTACTGGAGGGAAAGGTGGGGAGAGCGGCAAATTGGGAGATTGGGATTGACATATACACACTACTATATATACAATAGATAACTAATAAGGATCTACTGTATAGCACAGGGAACTCTACTCAGTACTCTGTAATAACCTATATGGGAAAAGAATCTGAAAAAGAATGGATATATGTATATGTATAAATGATTCACTTTGCTGTACAGCAGAAACTAACACAACATTGTAAATCAAATACACTCCAATAAAAATGAAAAAAAAAGAATTATGCTAAATCTACTCTGCCTGTGCTCTATAAATGGAACAACAAAGCCTGGATGACAACAGACAGATGGACTCTGTCAACATTTGTTGACAACATGGTTTACTGAATATTTTAAGCCCACTGTTGAGAAATACTGCTCAGAAAAAATGATTTCTTTCAAAATATCACTGCTCATTGACAATGCACGTGGTCATCCGAGATCTCTGATGGTACGAGGAGATTAATGTTGTTTTCATGCCTACTAACACAGCCTGATCCATTCTGCAGCTCATGGATCAAGGAGTCATTTCAAATTTCAAGTCTTATTTTTTAACAAATATATTTCCTAAGGCTATACCTTCCATAGAGAATGATTCCTCTAATGGATCTTGGAAAAGTCAATTGAAGACTTTCTGGAAAGGATTCATCATTCTAGATGCCATTAAGAGCACTCCTGATTCAGGGGAAAAGGTCAAAATATCAACATTAACAGGAGTTTGGAAGACGCTGGTTCCACCTCTCACGGATGACTTGGAGGAGTTCAAGACTGCAGATGTTGTAGAACTAGCAAGAGAACTGGAATTAGAAGTGGAGCCTGAAGGTGTGAATGAATTGCTGCAACGGATGAGAAGTTCATTTTTATGGAGGTGTAAAGAAGGTGGTTTCTTGAGGTGGAAACTACTTCTCGTGAAGATGCTGTTCAGATTGCTGAAATGACAATGAAGGATTTAAAATATTACGTAAACTTAGTTGACAATACAGTGGCAAGGTTTACAAACGCCGCCCTGACCATTCAGCAGCCACCAGCATTGAGGTAAGACCATCTACCAGCAAAAAGATCATGACTTGCTGAAGGCTTCCATTATGTTTAGCTTTGTTTTTTTTTAGCATGAAGTATTTTTAAATCAAGGTATGTATATTGGTATTTTTAGACAGAATGCTTTTGCACACTTGATAAACTCCAGTATAGTGTAAACATAATTTTTATACAATTGGGAAAACAAAAACTTTACGTAACTCAATTTATTTTGTTGTTTGCTTTATTGCTGTGCTCTGGAACTGAACCCACAATATCTCCAAGGTATGCCTGTATATAAATTTAAACATTCAATATGCATGCATGCTATGTTAAAGGAATGAAGAGTATTCACTCTGTAGAGTGAAGTTCATGGTGGGGAGGACACAGAGTTTATATATTCAAAGAGCTAGTTTTCATTCCCAGGATTTCTGACTGGCAGTCCAGATTTCTAAGAACATTTAACTCCCAGCAACTCAAGGACCGGAGCAGACATAGCAAGTTATAAATAGGCTTAGTCAGAAATATAAAATATACCATCTAAGCAGACAGATAGGCTCTTAGAATTCAGCAGTGATCTTGAGAAGGCTGCTATTTGTGTTGGCTGAACAAAATTGGCCTCTTAGCAATCCTTGTACCCTAAAACTCAAGTTTTCTGACTCCTTTCAGGACAGTAAATTCTCCAATGCAAAAACTCAAAGAATGAAGAGAGTTCATAGGATAGATACTTTTTTCCCTAAGAGTTTATAAATTAAACTTTACAGAAATGAGAATTATAAAGCAGCAAAACTGACAACAACTAGTATCAGTGTCAGGATGGCAAGCATAGTATTAAGTACTGTAAGGGACAGTACATTTTGCCTTCAAAGAGTTCGTAGTGCAAGTCTGATGTAATTATTATAGGAAAACCACTGTGGTTTTCTTGCCTTTTTAATCTCTATTGCTGGTACTTATCTGAAATTTTTTGCTCATAAGTAATAGAAACTCAACTCCAATGCTTAAGCATGAAAAGGGAATTAATTGGTCTCATTGGAGAGTCTAGAATAAGTCTACTGGGCTTCAGTCATGGCTGGTTTCAGGAACTCCAAGAATGCCCTCAGGATTCAGTGGGTGTTTATCTCTTGCCTTTCGCCATGTAGTTTTATCCTCAAGTTGTCTCTCTCCATGTGGAGAAAAATGACATGGAAGCTCCAGAAATATATCTACACAAACTGGCAACACCTGCAGAAAGAGAATGTCCTTTCTTGAAAAACACTGAGAATTAATTGCTGTAGTCAAAGGTATGGAATTCTCTGGTTGATCAGCTTTCCATATGACAGAAAGTCATACAAGAGTGAATCCCCTAAATAAATAGTGTGCTTTTTCTAGGAGGGAAAATAGATGTGGAGCAGCAAAACCACAAATGTCAATTATATTGCAGATCCCCTGCTCTCTATTAACTCAACTTTTCTCATGAGATATGAAATGTACAAAAAGTAGATGAGAAGAAAGGGGAGGCAAGGGTTAAATATGACTTTGCACAATTAAAACTTAAGTATACATCGTATTTTCCTGGATAGTTAAATGTTAATAATGTCCAATTTTCCAGCCATAGGTTTCAAAAGGATGTTCAGAATATGTAGTCAAACTTGAGTTTTTCATTAAATTATTTTCCCTTTAAACAGAAAGGCTGGGTTCAGTACCTAGTGAAATAGAATCTCATTACCCCGCCGCTGGCAGGCAGCAAGGTGCAACACTAGAATGGGAAATCAGAACTGAGTTCAAGATCTGACTCTGGTAGTAGCTGCCTTGTGATCTTGGAAAAAACGTTCTTTTTGACTTCAGCTTTTTCATTAGTAGAATGGGAGAGTTAGGGCAAGCAATGCTTGTGCCCAGGCTCACCCAGAAGCAAAATAAGCAGTTTGTTCCCCCCACACATCAAACATTCCTCTCTTCCAAATTATTTATTATTCTTGTTCCCAGTTGTTTTCAGTTTTACTCAAGTATACTTTATCACCCAGTACTTTACAATCCTATCCCTGGAATAAAAAATAATTCGGTCTAGACTCTCTAACTGCTTTCCTGATTAGTGTTAATGATTTTCTTTTAAATGATCTGTGCATTTTCATAGAACTGAACTTTAGGGTTTACAATTAACGCTATGATTGTTGTAAACCACTAGAGGAAACTACCAGTGAATCTTTTCTTTTTTTTTCCACCCTAAATTTCTGTGTTATGAAAATGGCCATCCTCAGATATATAAATGTGTTTAGGTTTGTGGGTGGGAGGATGGGATGTTTTGGTTCATTTTAAGTGGGCATATTTTGTAGTAACTGCCAATAGCTACACCTTATTGGTTTTATTAGTACAATGTTCATGTTCAGTGTTTGAGGAATTGTGTTTTGCTAGTGCTATACCGAATAGGCACCTGGACTCTTCCTAGACTTTAAAAAGGCAGATTCTTTTAGCTTAGGTCATGAATCTTGAAAAACCTTGTCATAAAGGAAAGATGAGAAGAATAATTTCATTTGAAGACCTTATTTACCAATCAGGTCATCTTTAACCATCCTTGGCTATGACTTTTTTACTTTAAAAGTATAATGGTAGAATACTAAGCATATAGAGACAGAATCAATTGTATATCTGGCTGTATTCTGACATAATGATAATTTAAAAAAAACTGAAAAGTATTTCATTAGAGCAATTCATTTTTTAAAATTTTTCAAAAAGATTTAATTTAATTTTTATTTTATGTTGGAGTATAGTTGATTTACAACGTTTTGTTATTAGTTTCAGGTGTACAGCAAAGTGATTCAGTTATATATATATATATATATATATATATATATATATATATATATACACACACATATATCCCTTCTTTTTCAGATTCTTTTCCTGTATAGGTTATTGCACAACATTGAGTAGAGTTCCCTGTGCTATACAGTAGTTCCTTGTTCCAATAAATAATTGTAGTCAAAAGCAATGCTATAAGTTTAAATTAAAAGGGTAAAATGTAGTCTAGTTAACATTCTTTAGAGAAGCTTCTTGGTAGAATCTTAAATTTTCATTTTTGTAATTAAAATACAGTGTTCATATAAACAACACTAGGCTTGGAGTCAAAAACACTGGACTGAGGTTGCAACTCTGGTACTAAGAGCTCTGTGACCATAGAAGTCACAGAGCTTCACTGCTATTAACCTTAAATAAATTTTAAAAATAGCAATTATTTTATTATCTAGCAATTATTTTATTATCTTTTCTTATGTGATGATTATTGTGGTCTCAATAACCTTTATAGACACTATAAATTATGATGTTATCATCCCCATTTTATGGATGAGCTGAAGCTTCAAATAGTTAAATATTTGAGATCAGTCATATCAGCATATGAACCCAGGCCTAATTGACTTCAATGTGTGAGCCCTGAATCTGTATCATTTGTCACATCAAATGCCTACCCTCTCAGTCCAGTATAGACCACCTACCAAATTGCTGCCTTGGAATTCTTCCTAGTTTGCTGTCATTTGAACGCATGCACAGACGCACACACCCATTTATTTTAGGTAAGATATTTTATATTTATATTAATACATTTGTAAACCTGTTTTGATTTCTAGAGTTTTAAATAAATTTGTAGAAAACTCCCTTTACTAAAAATTATTTAAAAAACATGCTTCCAACAGGTTTAGATTTGTATTTCATTTCATTTTACAAATTAACAAATTAAGTATTCATTTTGGTTTATGTAAGATCAGTATTTATCGTTATGTTTTTCTCAAAAGGGCTAAGCATTTGTCACCTAGAACTTCTAACTGAATAACCCCACTTTGCCTATTGATTTTGAGTATGCTTGTTTTTGTGTATCTGTCTGTCTGTAATTGTCATTGCCAATCTGAACTGATGTATTTGCATAACAAATTTCCATTTTCAGCTAAATCCAGCTACCCCTCTTAATTCTTTCTTCTCAAAGATGCCCAGACCATTTTGTATATTTTTATCTTAAAAATTTTTAGAATAATTAAAAAATGATTTTTCCAAATCCTACCCAGATGGTAGTTAACATTGATTCAATTCATATTATCAATTTAAGGTAACTGAAATAATTTACATATTTACCACTGTGAATCTTCCATTCCAACAAAACAGGAATATGCCTTTTAAATTATTCAAGTCCTCTTTTGTATCTGTGTAGATTTTTAATGTTTTCTTCCTGTAGATCGTGTTTCTTTTTTTGTTTAATGTATTCCTAGGGGTTTTACTATGTTTTATTTATAAATTTTACATAAAATTTTTCTTCTTGGATTGCAAACATTCCCCTTGAACAACTCTGTTAATTCCCCTAGTGTCATTTTATTGATGGATTCGCTTACTTCTAATATCTGTTCTTATAAAAAAACTGCTGTGAACATACATGCATATAAACATTTGATTTTGAAATCATTGATATTCTGACAGATATAACAAGATACTACATATTAAAGTCCTATAGATTTTCCTTTCTTTCTTCACCAAAGTATCTTTCATCATACACACACACACACACACACACACACACACACACACACACACACACACACACGGACTTTCAAAGCAAATTTAAGATACTTAGTACTGCCTACACAAAGACTAACATTCCTTCCTGAATGTCATTTTCAATGTGGGATAACTAATGGACGCACTGGACAGATGGTATTTTTTATGCAGGAGAATTTAAGAAGACTCCCATTCCCTGAATATCACACTAAACTAGTTGAAATTGTATGCTAAATCTTCCAGAACATTAGGCCTTCCTAACAACTGTAAGATACAAAGGTAATTGATGTAATCAATAGGCTACATAAGTGAGGGAGGAGTATTTTAATTTAGCTCTCAAAGCAAGAGTAAGGGGCATTTATTTATGTATTTAACTTTTCCTTTTTCCTTGCTCTTAACAGATAAAAAAACACACTCTGTTTGGCATGCCAAGAGCTTATTAACAGACTGACAGCAAATGTTGTGAGGGAATGGGCTTTTCAGCAAAATGTATTCTGGACCAGTTGCATTTTTGATTGAGAGATGTCTCTCAGAATGTGATTTATTAAATATTGTGGAATGTACTTTTATACAAATATTGAACCCACTTACACATATGTTCTGAACTGTGCAGTCAGCCCAACTTTGAAATTTGGGGCCAGGTAATTCTTTGTTGTGGGGTCCTGTCCAGTGTTTAGCAGATGGGACACATATACCTTCAGTTGTAACAGCTAAAATGGTTCTAGACATTGCTAAATATCCCAGGAACGGCAAAATTAACCCCCTTTGAGTAGCACTGCATTAGCACCTTCTTTTCAAACAATGTTCTGGGAATGTAGGGTTCATTTTCTTTTTTTTTTTCTTTGTTTGAGATGTTATTGACCTGCAATATCTGTACGTATTTAATGTATATGTGTTGATGATTTGATGCCTGTGAAATGTGGCACCTTAAACAATTCCATAAACATAACCATCATCTGTAAATGTTTCTCCCTTTCTCTTTTTCTGTTATAAGAACATTTTACATTAGCTTTACCATCTTAATTTTTTTTTAAGTATGTAATACACTATTGTTAACTATAAGAACAATGCTGGACAGTAAATCTCTAGGACTTAATTCATCTTGCATAACTGAAACTTTGCACTTCATCCTTTGACCAACATCTCCCCAGTTTACCCTTCCCTCAGCCCCTTGTAACCACCACTGTGCTCTCTGCTTCTATGAATTTGACTATTTTAGATTCACTATATATAATATAAATGGGATCCTATGATATTTGTTCTTCTGAGTCTGGCTTTTTTCTCTTTGCATAATATCCTCCAAGTTCCTCCATGTGGTAGTAAATGGAATGATTCCCTTTTAAAAAAAAAAAAAAAATTCCATTTTATGCATATACCACCTTTTCTTTATCCATTCATCTGTCTATGGACATTTAGATTATTTCATGTCTTTGCTATTGTAAATATTATAAATATTGTAAAAAATTCTATTTTCAATGAATATGAGAGTGCAGATATATCTTCGAGATCTTGATTTCAATTCTTTTGGGTATATACTCTGAGATGGAATTGCTGGATCATATAGTAGTTCCATTTTTAAGTTTTTTGAGGAAACTCCATGCCGTTTTCAATAGTGGCTGTACCAATTTACATCCCTACTAACAATGTACAAGAGTTCTGTTTTCTCCACACCCCTGCCAACATTTGTTATCTCTTGTCATTTTGATACTAGCCATCCCAACAGGTATAAGGTGATATATCATTGTGGTTTTGACTTGCATTTCCACTATATTGAACACATTTTAATATACCTGTTGGACATTTGTATGTCTTCTTTGAAGGAATATTTATTCAGATCTTTTGCCCATTTTAAAGTGAGGTGGTTGTGTTTTTTTTTTTTTTTTTTTTTTTGGTATGAGGTGTAGGAGTTTCTTATATAATTTGGATACTAACCTTTTATGACATCTATGATTTGAAAATATTTTCTTCCGTTTACATAGGTTTTCTCTTCACTTTGCTGATTGTTTCCTTTGTTATGCAGAAGCTTTTTGTTTGATGTAGTCCCATTTGTCTATTTTTGTTTCTGTTGCCTGTGCTTCTGGTGTCATTTCCAAGAAAATTTTTGCAAGGCCAATGTCAGTATGCTTTTTCCCTACGTTTTCTTCTAGGAGTTTTACAGTTTCAGGATTCCTTTACTGCTCTAGTTTCCTTTCTACACATTTACTGCTCAATCTACCACAATTTGGTTTCTACCACCATCTGGGTACTGAAATTCCTCATTAACATGACCATTAAACTTCCAGTTGCTAAATCCTTTGAATATTTCTGTCTCTCTTTTGAATTCTGAAATATTCAACATTGCCAATACCTTTCCTCTAATGAAACAACTTAAAAATGAATGTTAAGGGGTGAAAATTACCACTTATTATTAACTCAGTATACATTAGTCGCTGTGCTGGACCTTTGTTCTACATGTTTTTTAATTAGCACAATAACTGTAGAGTGTGGATTATTAGACAGATTTGGCACCGTTGAGCATGGTCCTCT
Source organism: Pseudorca crassidens (assembly GCF_039906515.1). Lineage (NCBI taxonomy): Eukaryota > Metazoa > Chordata > Mammalia > Artiodactyla > Delphinidae > Pseudorca > Pseudorca crassidens. The sequence goes on along the minus strand of NC_090304.1, from coordinate 32,773,258 downwards.
TGAACCCTACTTGGTTTTCTCTCAATCCCAAGGACCTGTCATGGAACCAGACTCTGATTCTTCTTTTATTTCCTTTTGCCATGTGCCCAGGAGAGTCAACTGGTGACCTTTTTCTCTTGCTACCCTCAAACTTCTCATTCCTCTTTTGAATACTTCTCTCCCTATACTTTGGTTGAAGGATGAAACAGTTACTTCATCTGCTCTTTGGCTGATGCTCCCACGGACAGGTGCCCCAGACCACTTCATTTTGTCAGTTTCACTGGGAATCACTAGGAGGATAACAACAACAACACAAAAACAAAACAAACAAAAATGTAGTGAAGGAACTCAGTTTTGAGAGTTCTAAACGCTGTGGAGTGTGCTCTGCAATTTATAATTCCCTCAGATACAATAAATAAAAGTCTATTTTACTTTTCTCTGGCTGTTGTTGAAGAATGGATTGCAGGTGGCAGCTGCCATGTGGTCTCACAAAGTGTTTCTCAAAAGATTTGGTCTCCTTGAGTCTCTCCCATCCACAAGGAAAAACAATCTGAACAGTTTTCTTTCTTGCTCAAAATAATGATGCTGAAAATACTATTCCTTATTTTTGTGTTTCTGTTCCTTATTTCAATTGTAAAATACAAAGTGAATGAGAAGTAATTACCAAGAATTTTTTTTTCTAGTTTAACATATACAAAATGGCATTTACATCCCTTTTATTGTTTTATTTAATTCATATTTAAATGAGTGAACATGTTCTTGCAAACCCCGTCACAAATTTGATTTCCCCATATTCCTAAACAACAAATGCCACTGCCTTGGACATGTTAAAAATAAAAAATAATAATGATGATCAGAGTTGGATTTCCTGTGTCCATCTCTGTTTCTCCGTCCTTTCCTGTCTTTCCTCTTCTGCTTCCTCCCTGTACAATTCAGCACTTCCTCAAGCAATATCCAAGAGGTTTCCCCTAGTGCCATTGCCCCACAGATGGAATTGGTTAAGAGGCATTTCAGGTATTTTAGTTAGAGTCTTCCCTTTTCCCCATATATCAAGGAAAATATGATGTTGCAATTTTAACTTAAAAATGTAAGCTCAATTTTCACCTAGAAATATTGTTCACATATCATGTATATTATGGCCTGACCCGAATTTTTAGCCAGTTTCTAGGAAGTGAGCCAAGCTTTTGAAACCTGCCTCCTTAAGGGTAGAATCCATGATATAGTCCCATCTTCACAGTAGACATGAACTTGATGTTTGCTTTTATTCTGTAATCACTTTAAGAAAATTAAGCTGTAGTTCAAGGACAAAGTAAATCATAAACACTATAAAATAGGATTGGGTTATCTGAACAATAATTTTATACCAAGGACCAATGCCTAGGTGAAAAATAGACTCTTTTCTCCAACAGACTTGTGAAAGGAAACATGTTTGGCATTTCTGAACTTTGTACTGCGAAGCTTTCAAAATATGCTTTCTATTAAAGGAATAGAAAATGACTCCATTTTTCTGACAATTTTTATGGCAGTTTTAGGGACTGTAGGTGATTTTGGATTATTGTTATAAATTATAAAGTAATTTCCATAAGGTCAGATTTTTGACCATTTGTGTAGAATTTTAACATTATGCATAGAAGGCCATAAATGCTGAATCATTCAACAGAAAATTAGTTCACTGTAGAGGATTTTCAAAATAGAAACATCATGGTTGAGAATGGAATATTTTTCCTTTACCCAACATCTTCTATATCAGCTTTTAAATAAAAATTACTGTACTAATTATTTTTTAATATGTGGTGCCTCAATTGCTGAAATAAAAAAAAAAACTTTTAATTCTTTGAGATACCTGATGAGCGTTTAAAAATTATTATTATTAATATCTCTGTTCTATAAAATTCCCAATATGTTTTTCATATTTCTGAAAGCATACAAAACCCAACAAAATGCCAATGGCAGATTTTATTCTTTATCTTATGTGGAAGAATTGAAGAGAAGATTAGAAATCAGTGAAATAATATTGGATTATGAAAGAGCTTTCAGAGAGTAGCTTTTATGGCTGAAATTTTTCTTGTGAAGCTCAAATGACTCCATGATGTAATTTCTGAAAAGTCATATAAATAATTTATAGATGATCTTTTGAAGACATCCTTCTTAAGTGGGTGTTTAATAATTTTTTTTTCCCAAATCCCAAAGCATTAGTTAGAAAATACCTCAAACACCTTAAATAAAAGCTGTTTACACTATCATTAAAATAGCAATTCAAGGGATTGGAATAAAATAAATTCAATAGGACACATTAACTCTAGTTAACAGGTAAAGAAAATGAATGAAGCTGGTTGACCTAGTTAGGATTAGACAAATTTCATTTGATGCAGAAGTAGCACTAAAATTTCTTAGGAATACCTGATTTTCTAATATTCATTAGTAAAATCTCTCAAAACTTTTATAAAAACATAACTCTAAGATAATATTCTAAATAACATAATTGAAATTTTTTATGGAGAATACAATCAACAGACTGAGTAAGGATGTTCTATTTTGCTACTTCCAAATATATATTAACTCTATTCATTCTTGTCTATTTCCAGTCACCATTTTAATTTATGCCTCCATCCTCAGCTACCTGTCACTGAGTAGGAGACTTCCTATTGCTTCCACTCCAAACTCCCTCCAATCTATTCTGCACTTACAAGCCATCAAAATCTTTGAAATCATAAATTACTCTCTAAAATCACTTCTTTTTGCTCTTAGAATAATGTACCAATACTATTCCAAGTCTCATAAATTCATATCTGATCCTGTCCTTGTCTGACCTTGCATTTAACTCGTGTTGTGCTACCTTCTCCCCTTTTCCAGGCACAGTAGACCCCTTAAATGTCCTAAGATTGCTCTAGCCTCAGAGCCTTCTCACCTGCTCTTCCTTCTTTCTGGAATTCTAAAGCCCTTGCTCTTTGCACGGCAGACATTCTCACATTTTTCAAGACTCCTCATGTCACTTTTTCAGCAACATCTTCCCTGCCCACTCTAACTAGGTAGCTCTAATTCTTTTTCTTATTGTTCCTTGTTTGTTTTCTGTAGGTCATCTACCACAATTTGTAAATTGTGAATATAAAACATGTGTTGAGAAGGAAGTAACATTCTTCCACCTTTCTGGGTTCTTCTGGCTGGTCTAAGAATTACAAGAGACAGATTAATAGGAGAACATTAAAGTTTAATAACATGCATATATGAGAGAGAACCAGGAAAACTGAGTTACTGAGTAAAATAGCTGAAACCCTTACCTTAAATACCATCTTCAGCTAAAGACAAGAGAGGCTGTTGGGAGCAGTGGTTTGTGACTTCAAAAAGGAGGAAGGCATGGAGATGGAAAAGCAAGTTTTTGGTTAGCAAATGTTTGCTGGGCCGTGCAGAGACAATAAGACACAGAGTGGATTCTGATCTTGAAGAGTTTCCCCACCACACCTAGCACATATTCACTGCAGATATCCCTGTAATAGACCCTCTATCTAAAACTTTCAGGCAGTTAGGGGGAAGGTCAAAGTTTTTTCCTGAGTCTTCTGGGCCTTGATTGTTTTTAGCTGGAAATAATCTGCATGCCAAAGAGACAGTTTTGGGTCGTGAATTTCATTCCCCTACACATGTACATTTTGTACACACGTACACGTTCATACACCTGTGGATGCATCTGTATCTGTTGATCTATCTAGAGAAGGAAGGAAGGAGGGAGGAAGAGATTGCGGGGATTGGTAGATCAATAGGTAGATTGTTGCTTTTGACTTGTTTATTTGACCATTGCTAACTCCCTAAAGGGAAAGACCATACATATTTTATTCACTAAAATATATCCAATGCCTAGAATGATGCATGGCCCATAATAAGTATTCAATGAATTTTTATTAATGAATAAAAAGAATGAATGAATGAATGAACATCTAAGGTCAAACAGCTAGATGATTGTTAACCAGGTTTTAGGAATTTCAGTCCAAAACTTTCTACTATGCAACTTTGGACCCCGAGTCACAGCAGAATGTCTACCTCTGATGTATAGCTTTTCCTTAGTTTCTCCTTTTCACTGTATTCCAAATGTGTTTGTTGTAATTGTCCTAAAATCAAGTGTTTATTAAGCACTCTAATTATATGTTATGTTTTTATATTCCCAGTTACTTCTAAGTTACTCAATAAGTAAGCTCTAAGTCCTTAGACATTATTTCCTTTTAAGAAAAAAAACATCCAAAGTATTAAACATTCATAGTACAGGTTCTTAGGTAGATTCTTATTTTAATATATGCTTATTAACTTTGAAATGTATCAGAAGAGATCAAGGTTGTCTCAAAGGCAGGACTTTCAGTCCCTCTGGGAAGCACAGTACATCTCCCAATGTTAATTTAAGCTTGACAAATGAGGGGTGAGTTTATTTGTAAGAGAGTTCATATCATCATTAAGAAGCAGTTATTCTTCCCTGAAAGGTTATTTTCTACAAAATAATATATAGTGCTGCATCCAGGCATCCAGCCTGCTGTGCAAGAGAACAACCCTAGGCATTTAGACTATTATGTCCTCTAGCTAGGAAATGTGTTGTGAGAGGTATTTTTCATTTCTAACTTTTGATCGTAGTAACATTTTCAGCAAGCTTATATGGAGACAGCTGCTGCTAAGCAGGTTTATTTTCTCTGAGTCATAAAATAACATATGGGTGGAAAGAATATAGTTATTGCTTTGGTTGAAAGAACTTTATGTTATGGAAAGATAGTGGGTCACATCAGATGAGATGGGTCAGACAGATGAGAGAATGTATGTCAGCTCTGACCTTTATAGTATAGGTGACCTTTGGCAAGTTATTTAACTTCTATAAACCTTGTTTACTTAAATGTTATATCATAACTTCCTCACAAAGGTACTAAAAATTTTAATGATATATTAGGTATTTAACACATGGTAACTTGAAGCAATGATAGTAATGCAGACAAGTTACATTTCTTAAAACACTATAGAACTGAGATGTGGAAATAGAGATATTTCAACACATATCATCAGCTATTTTACCCATTCATTGTTTATTTAAAAAAAATATTAATTAGCCCTTACTAGGTGAGAGGCACTGACTAGGTATGAATTGTTGAATAAAAACACAGTAGTGTCTTTTCTCATGGAGTTATACTTTACTTTTTATTATTTCAATTTTAAGGGATTTTTTTTTAAAAATCTAGTTTAGGAAAAGGTTTTATTTTTAAAAGTTTTGGTGATATTAATGTTGCATTTTCCCAGTTGTATTATTTTTGTTCTTTTAAAAGTGTTACAACTTTTGGAATTTGCCCTCAACCTTTGGGAGAATCTTGGGATATGGTGGTAATGCATAGGTGCTTCTCCAGTGTGTTTATGTGGTGATTTGTGATTACTATAAGACTTACATGCTAAGATTACAATCATTAGTTTAATTATCTCCTTTACCAGAATATATACTCTTAGCTATAGAAATTGTGCCTGCCTTACTTACTATGATGTACATATAATATGCACTAACTAGATAATATTGAGTGAGTACATTGATGGATAGATGAGTATTTCCCATGATAACACATGCTGTGTGAGATATGTATGATTACACATGCTGGAAGTTAACTACCTCATTCTGAAACACTGATGTAAACAAGAAAATAAAAAAAATAAGTATGCAAATTCAAGGATCTACATTGATGACATTTTAAAATTACTCCCACTAAAAATGAAAAGTGATATGTGTTGGAAAGTAAAGTGCAATTAGTCTAACATATTTTCAATAAATTGTCAGATTTTCAAGGAACATTTAGGAAATCAAGATTCTCAAATAAACAAGCCCCCTAAATCAGTAAAGCTGACCCTCTGTATTACCTACTGATGTGTGACAGGGATAAAGTGACTAATTCAGCTCTGAAATAATCCTTTAAGTACTCACCATCTTTAATTTAGTCTTTGCTCAAGAAATTTAGAAATCTGTCAAAAAATAGTGATGACATGAAAGAAACAGCAAGAGTTTCAACATGTTTCTTTGTCTAGCCTGCTGGCCTGCCTTCTAATAAGTAAAAACAATTGTGTAAATATTGGTTACAGAACCAAAAGAAGAAAACTGAAAATGTAGATAAATCTCCTTTAATGTATCATCTCTTGATTAGTTAAGAGCTGGTATGATGTTAAATGAGAGCATATGCTTGACTTTCCCATAATTACTGCTATTCATAGTCGTAAAGTACCTTCCTTAATTTGGATACAAAGATATAAATATAGACTGAACCCTAGTGAAGTTGAATTTTTGTTACATGAATTTGCATGTAACAGATAATGTATTATTCATACAGTCTTCACTACATTCACAGTAAAAGATGATGAATATGGAACATCTTGGAAAATTTCCTATTGTCATTAATTCTACTTGTCTTTGCTGATTCTGAGGTGGATCTCTTAAAATGTCATGTAGATAAGGAAAACCAATGGAAATCATTTGTTGTGGGACAGAAATTTTTCTTTCTGCCTAAAGAAAAACTACAAATGTTTCTACATGCATTTAGATGTTTCGGATTTTATTCAATGTAACCATTAGCTTAGGGTGATGTTTTCTTATTTCAAGAATGCAATTTATTCTTGGAAAAATGCTGTCAAATCACATCAGATTAATTTTGTGATACCTGATGAACTAATGCAAATAGTGTGCAGTACAAATAAATTGAAATAGATTATGAATTCTGGGGAAAGTAAAGTGAAGTTTAAACAATTTCATATTAATATAAACATTGCACATATTCAGTCTATTAATTCGAGCTGTGTTGAAAATAAAGCTAATTTTTCTATGTAGCTCACCTCTATCTGATAATGAAAAGATATGGATGAATCCAAAACATATACAATTAGACCAGATAGGCTAGATAATTCATCAACAAGATATACTGAGAATCTAATATCTATTGCTTTCCTACTGCCATCTACTACACATGAAGTAGTAAGATAGGGACATTATAAATAGAAGCTAGATGGGCCATAAGAGAGTGAGATTTCTCTTAAGATTTGGGAAGCTCAAAAGAAATGCCTCTTCTCTCAGTTCTTAACTCCCATAATTATTAACCTCCTAAGTCTTGCTACTTTCTCAGCAAGTAAAATGCCTTAGACCCTCTCTATGCAGAAATTTTTGAGAAGATTCTCAAGATCATAGATTCTAAGAAACATGGTCTTTTAGAGCAATTAATGAAATCACAGAGTATTTGTCAAATTCCACTCCCTTATTTTTGCACGACACTTGATGTTACAGTAGTCCAAAGTTTGAGAGGCAGTTCTGAGTGTTGGAAAGAGTATGGACTTTGGAGTCAGAAAACCTGGGTCCAAACCCACGTTGAATTATTATTAGTCTTGTGACCTTGGGCAAGTCAACTGCATTTAGAGTCTAAGCCTTAATTCCCTTATCTGAAAAATATGGACACTAACATGTCTTTTGTATGGATTTTGTGAATATTATTCAAGACCAGGTGTGTAAAGTTCCTGGTCAGTCATTATGGCTGTGTTGAGTGGAGAGGTCTGTGATCACTGATCCCCCAATAAAACCTTTCCAGTTAAAGATCTCACAGCACAATTAAGAAATCTAGTCCAGCAATGCTACAGACAGAATATAGAGGAGATGAAGACCCTTCTCTCTACCATCTCGCTCCCTGTCTGACTGTAAGGCATTTACTTTCTTTCAGCCCACTGATCATCACTTTTCCCTTGTAGGAAATGAAATGGTTAAAGAAGGACCGACACACTGGAAAGTCTAGGTTAGACCAGAGCTTCATTTCTACTAAGGAAGCAAGTTCAGGGCAGTGCTAATCCTGCTCTGTGAAGGAGAGGCCCTGGAGTGATCTTTTAAAAAGATTTAAAAACCTTCTGACAGGTTTGCCATCTAAGCAAGTCTAGTGCTGCTACAGAAGCAGCACAGAGAAGCTGGGAGCAACTTTAGAAAGAGGAAAAATACCCGAAGGGTGTTAGCAACTCTGTGCCCTCTATTTTGCATGCCTGGAGGGGAGAATTTACTGTTGATACTATTCTTCTTTTCTTTTCTTTTCTCTCTCTCTTTTGTTTTGTTTTCTTTTTTTTTTTCTTTTTAGCTTTTTTTCCTACTCTTCTATCTCCCCCACTACCAGTCAGGTAACATGAGTGGATCGTCTACTATTTTTAAGTCTCAGTGATGCCAAGGTATACAAAGAATGGAAATATTAACTGCCCTTGTTAGATCCTGTCAGCATTTCCTTATAGAAGGCAGTGTATTTCTAGGGAATATTACCTCATCTCTCAGCACTGCCTAACGTGGTCCCTTGCCTTTAACTAGGGACATTCGGTTTATCTGTTCTCTTCTACATCTTATTTATTTCTCCTCAATGGCACCCACATCTTGCCTACCTGCCAGCAGTGCCTCTTGTATTTGTCACTGTCTGTAAGCTAACTCAGCTCACTTCCCATTAAAGATCTAACATGATTAACCTCAGTTCATGTCTTTTCACTGTCTGGAGGTCTAACCATCTTTGTAAACACAGAAGATCCAAAGTAGAACTCACTCTCCCTTTATTGTTATCTCCATTCAGATTGCAGAACCCTGTCCTGAATTCTTGATCTCAGGGGAAAGCCCCAACTAGCAACCTTTTTTTTTTTTCTTTGCCTTATTGTCTACAACAAAACACTAGCCGATTCTTGAAAAGTCTGCCTCTATAATATCCCTCCTTTCTTTACTTGTCTCAGTTTTTCTCCATCTTTCCCAAATCAAATCCTCATAACTTCTCTTCACGATGTTTTCAGTAACCTAACTGGCTTCCTAATCAATCTTCATTTCCCTTTTATTACATTTTCTGTCTGATTACCCACCTGACCTTTCTGAAGGGTGCTTTTGTTTATATCACCTTACTGCTCAAAGCTGTTATTTGCTCCTAATTTTCTACAGGGGAAAATAATAAACTTCTTAAACTAGACCTCTAGATTATCTTTTTCCGGTACTATTTCGTCAAGACTTCACTGCCTTTAGACTTCAGAACTGCTTTGCACATTGTCCGTGATTTCCCCTGAACTTTCACATCTACGTCCGTTTGCATATACTGTTCCCTCTGTCCTACAGATTTTTCTCTCCAGTTTCCTTAGGCCTAGTCTGATCTTCATGGTTGTTGCAAATTATGTGTCTGTGCCCTGGACACTTTGTGATTCTGATTCACACTGATGGCATGTCTGAATCCTAAGGGAGTTGAGACCACAAAACACAGGAGCAGCTGCCCTCAGCCAAAGATAGATAGGCGCTGGAAGAAAAGTACCCTGGTATATTAGTCTGGGTTCTCCAGAGAAGCAGAACCAATCGATGTATATGCACTGTAATATATATATGTGTAAAGAGATTTATTGTAAGGAATTTACTCACATGATTATGGAGGCTGACAAGTACCAAGATCTATAATCAGCAAGCTGGAGACCCAGGAAAGCCAGTGGTATAGGTTCCAATCCAAGTCCAAAGGCCTGAGAACTAGGCTATCTGATGGTGTAAATTTCAGTCTTAATTTGAGTTCAAAAGTAGAAGACCAGTGTCTCAGCTCAAAGACAGAGAGAGAGAGAGAGAGAGAGAGAGAATTCTCTCTTACTGCACCTTTTTGTTCTGTCCAGGCCTTCAATGGGTTGGTTAAAGCCCCCCCACGTTGGATATGGCAGTTTGCTTTTACACAGTCTAGGGACTCAAATGTTAATCTCATCCAAAAACAACTTCACACACCCACCCAGAAAAAATATTTTGTTTTGCTTTAATTATTTTTCATTTAAAAATTGTTTTCCAGTTTTACTGAGGTATGGTTGACATAAAATTTGTATTTATTTAGATTGTGTAACATGATAATTTGATATACGTACATATTGTGAAATGATTGCCACAGTCAAGTCAATCAATACATACATCATGTCCCATAGCTACCATTTTTTGTATACGTTGTGAGAACACTTAAGATTTACTGTCTTAGCAAACTTTAAGTGCTCATTAGAGAATTATTAACTATAATCACCATGCTGGACATTAGATCTCTTGAACTTATTTATCTTATAACAGAAAGTTTGTACACTTTGACCAACATCTCCCCATTTCCTGATAGTCACCATTCTAATCTCTGATTCTATGAGTTTGGCTATTTTAGATTCCACATACAAGTGAGATCATGCAGTATTTGTCTTTCTGTGTCTGGTTTATTTCCCTTAGCATAATAACTTCCAGGTTCATCCAAGTTGTCACACGTGGCAGGATTTTCTTTTTACGGCTGAATAATATTCCATTGTATATCTATGCAACATTTTCTTTATGCCTTCATCTGTTGATGGATACTTAGGTTGTTTCCATATCTTGGCTATTGTGAATAATGCTGCAATGAGCATGCAGATATCTGTTCAGGGTACTGCTTTATACCTTTGAATAAATACCCAGAAATAGAATTGCTATATCATATAGTAATTGTATTTTTAATATTTTGAGGACACTCCATACTCTTTTTATAGTGGCTGTAGCAATTTACATTCCCACTAACAATGTTCAAACGTTCCCTTTTCTCTAAATCCTCACTAACACTTATTGTCTTTTGATGATAGCCATTTAACAGGTGTGAGGTGATTTTTTTTTTTTTTTTTTTTTTTTTTTTTTTTTTTTTTTTTGTGGTATGCGGGCCTCTCACTGTTGTGGCCTCTCCCGTTGCGGGGCACAGGCTCCGGACGCGCAGGCCCAGCGGCCATGGCTCACGGGCCTAGCCGTTCCATGGTATGTGGGATATTCCCGGACCAGGGCACGAACCTGTGTCCCCTGAATCAGCAGGCGGACTCTCAACCACTGCGCCACCAGGAAAGCCCTATTATGGTTTTGGTTTGCATTTCTCTGATGATTTGTGATGTCAAGTATGTTTTCATATACCTGTTGGCCACTTGTATGTCTTCTTTGGAGAAAAAGCTTTTCAGGTCCTTTGTACATTTTTTAATTGCATTATTTGTGTTTTGTTCTGCTATTGAGTTGTAGGAGTTCCTTATATATTTTGGATATTAAACCTCATCAGACATATGGTTTGCAGATATTTTCTCCCATTTTTTAGATTGCATTTTCATTTTGCTGATTGTTGTTTTTGCCGAACCAGAAACATTTTAGTTTGATGTAACCACTCACATTTGTCTATTTTTGCCTTTGCTTCGTGTGCTTTTGGTGTCATATCAAATAAATCATTGACAAGACCAACGTCAAGGAGCTTTTCCAGAATAATGTTTAACCAAATATCTAGACACCTTCTGACCCAGTCAAGTTGACACATAAAATTAACCATCACACCTGGTTTCCTTCCCTTATGGGAAGACAACTGTGAAGTGTTTTCTTTATTTCTAAGGTCTGTTTTGATCTCTAGTTCCTCACAGTGCCATTCTGTCCCTTAAGTCAACTCTACTAGTTTCTTCCCCCTACCCATCTCACTTTCTAGCTCCTCAGCTCAGGCTTCATAAGATCACACAAACTGTTTACACACAGATCCTAGTTTCAGGGTTAACCAAAGGCAATAGTCGTTCTTAAAAAGTCACTTCCATGCAGCCTTCCTTGATTTCTGCAGCTTGGGAATGTTTTCTACCATTTTGAACCCTTATGTGACTCTCTTAAAGAGTCATCACTTCCTTTATATTACATATGGGTTTTCATTTTGTCTTTCCTGATATTGTTAGATTTCCTACTAAGCAAGAAGTACACCACTTTCAACTTCATATTTCTCACATTCCTTTGTCAAGTATGTGACATATTTAGTGAATTCTGTTTCTCTGTGTGTATGTGTGTGTGTTTGTGTATATGTTTGCCCTACTTATCCAAGTGTTTTCTATGTGAGAGGGCTGTTTGATCACCTGGGTCATTGCTTAGGGGAAATATTTCAGGAGATTCAAAATCAAAATGTTCACTGACAAAAAATTTTTTGGGGGAGACTCTAAGGATACAGTGAGAAGTAGAGACACTTGTCAAACATCACTAGGGTCCCTATGCAAGTGCAGTTAACTGATGCCTCCATATTCTCTCATCCTCCAGTTGCAGAGAGATGTCCCAGTGCTTATTTTCTTGGAAGAGGTCACTTGTTAAGTTTTATACAAGTTAAATTTTCATTTGAGATGTAAAGCAGGATCATCTTTTTTAGTTTCTTTAGAATCTTGGTCATTGACTTGTTGAGGCTCCTGTTTCAACTACCCTTTTAGATTTTATATAGCTCTGTCATTTAATATCCTTCTGCTATATTTTTTACTTCTCCCCACACACAATTCTGCACATGCCCCTGGAACATTAAATCTTTTTCTAGTTCAGTGGATTAGAGGCCTAGTTAACCTCCCTCTGGTGATGCAGTTATTGTGGTGTAGATCAAATGTCAGATACTGCTGTCCTTGGTCCTTGATTATTTGGATACTTGGATATTGTTTAAGATATCTTAGATACCTTAAAAATTGACTCACACTCCCATCTCACAAATGGAGAGAACTCGGTACCACCTTACTGTCATTAATATTTCTAGGAGTCTTCAAGTCTTACGTTTTTGTTATAATACCTTGCTCTGAATTTCTTCTTTTGCTGAATTTCCATTCTCACACTGTAGCTCTTCATTTTGCTTTATTAATTTTACTCCCTGAAAATACCACTTCAACAAAGGATTATATGTCCCTGAGGTTTTACTGAGGATTTTTAAGTTATTAGAACATGATAGATAGATAGCATCATAACACTATTCACGATGTATATTAGATATTTCTTTCCATATAATTCCCCAAATTGGATACAAGGAATGCATTATTAGCTGGATTTTCCCTTGGAGTCCTGCCCTCTTGACATTTCTAAAACCCATCCTTGCTTTAACCTACTTATCTTTATCCTGAAAACAACTTTCTTACCTAAGCTTCCATTAAGAAATTTCTTTCACTTTATTTTGAAAAGTTTTTTGCACATACCCACCAATGCTCAGATGAATCCTAGGGGGCTGACAGACAAATATATGTCAATGTCACTCTAGGAACAAAAGTCAAAGTCCATAGCTCTTCATGATCTAGCACCCACCTAACCGTCATCTCTCATCTCTTACCTCCTCCCTGCCCCTACATGCCTTCCTGTCTGAAATGTTAGCAGGTCTCTGAGGTACCATATGTTCTTCTCTCTTCCCAAGCGTCTTTGCATGTGCTATTAACTTCTAGCTGTAACAAGGTATCCATTTCCTCTTCTCCCGTACTGCTACTGATATCAAACATGAGTTTCCTTTTAGAACACTCTGTAATTGCCCACCTAACATATTCTATTTTGAGTATTTCCCCACTCTACTCCTATAGCACTCTGGTCATACCTCATTTTCCCCCTGAGATATCATAGGCTAAGAGATCTTTCTTCAGGGCAGGGATTATGGTTAGTTTGCTGATATGTCATCAGCTCTACCACAATGATGGTTTATGGAATGTATGGTAGATAATAATAAATGCTTGTTGAGGGAATGAATAAATTGTTGAATGAATAAATGAACTGTAAGTCTAGGTTACCTTATGTCCCTCTTTGACCTACTCCCAAATATTTCTGAAGGAGAATTAAAGCAAATATTAGACGACTCCATATTTAGTAGAACTAGAAATGAGAAGTATCATGTTTGATCGACACTCTCATATATCGTTGTAGTCTTTCCTCCCAAATTTAAGAAATTATTTTGCACATCATTGTTGAAGGTCTACGTAAAATCAAACATGTTAGTAATTATTGAGATTGGGGAAATTCATCCTAAGCTTTTATTTTCAGTATGCAGGAAAGTAGTGTGAAAAGATACCTTGTAAAACATCTGTAGTCATGTTTTCAGTAGAATTTGAAAAGAAAAAAGTGAACTCTGGAAAACAAAATTTTGGCTGAATTGTTTATCATTTGAAGCTTACTGTTGCAACTTCTAACCTTCTCTTCCCTAAATCATATTCTGTTTAACTGTTATGACATTTAGTGTTTGGAGCAGTTGCTCACAAGACAGTGTCCCAACATAAACAATTCAAAGATATTTTGGCTTACTTTCATGCCAGTTACAAGATATAATAGGAGGCACCTTCCATATGTCCTTTGAAGAGCTTGCCTCCCAGTGAAACAGTTAATTGTATTTTTCAAAATCACTCTCCCACAATGTTCTTATTCTAAATGTACGTACATCTATCCAATATACGTCTGCATCTGCCTGACCATTGAAACTGTTCTATGCCATCCACCTAATTAGTCTCCCATCTGTCATTTGTAATAGAATATCTACTACTTCTCAGGAGTTCGGCTTCCCACATGTGTCCAGCTCTGCTGGCAATAGGGATTTCCCAGTGCTCATGAACGCAGTGACTTCCAGAACTCAGTCACTTTAGGTGAATGCTTTATGCTTCTCATTGCCTTAACTGTCTCAACCTCCTCACTCCATAACTGGAGCCCTTCCACATTTTATGCTGAAGAACTGACTCTGCTCACGCTCTTTCCTTTGCCCTCCCCAGAGTTGCCTGTTAACATGAAAATTCAGGTTTGTGACTTCCCAGCATAGTGTTAGCTATCACCTGCAATGCCAAGGGGACCAGCTGGGTTGTGCTTAATTAACTGGACTATGATGAAGTTTTCTTGTGTCTGAGATAAAATTAGGAAAAATAAATAAAAACACTGCACTATAGAATTATCCATGAAGTTAAATTTGGTTTGTTTAAAGGATAATGTTTACATAGAGATAATGTCTATTCTTACTATGGTTTTGTGGTCCTAACAGTTTGGAATTAAAATATCCTTATTATATAAAGTTATATTGATATAATTTTATAATTCATTTTTAAATGTCATTGTTTGGCAGATTAAACATTTATCAAACCTATACTGGTCACCAAAACATGTTTTGAGGGCATTTTGTCAGTCTCTGAATTTAAAAAGTAGAAAAATTATTGTCATAGCTAGTAGTCACTCTTGAGAAACAATGTACAAGTTAACATTACACAGAATTTACTATTTGCCAAAGCCTGTCTTAAATCTTTATCTATATTAACCCATTTAATCCTCACAATAAACCTGTGAGGTAGGTAACTTTATTAGTTCACTTTACAATGAACACACCAAGGCTTAGAGAGACTGTATAGTTTGCCCTAGGGTACAGAACTGCTAAGAAACAGAGATGGGCTTTAGCCTGGAAGAGTTTGGTTGTGGCTATGGTATCTTTAACTGTTTGGTTAAATTGCTTCAAAAAGCAGAACTTATTTGCATACCTTGTAGCCCTAGCTGGGGTGATTATGCCAGCTTAATCTTTTCATTTATCCCTCTCTACTTCCTGAATTCATAGACCCTCCACTACTTATGGTCAGGCTTAATTGTTCATGTACATGTAAGTCACAATCCTCTCTGAAACTCAGTGCAATCTGAATGGCTTTGCCCCAGAGCTGGTCTGAAGGGTTAAATGTATTTGAATTAATCCACATAACGTAGAGAAATCACTACATTACTGATAGGCATTATCATCCTTTTTCAAAGGGAGGACTTACCCAAGCCTCACTTTCTTTTTATGTAGACTTTATATTTTTTAATTGAGATTTAACTATTATACCATAAAGGATACATGTATTAAACATATAGAAGAGTCTTTATACTCAAGTAACCACAACCAAGATCAAGATATGGAATATTTCCAGCATCCTAGAAAGCTCCCCGATGTCCTTTCCCAGTCAACACCCACTCATACTTTTCAAGGGATAACTGCTGCTCTCATTCTACCACCAGAGGTTATTTTTGCCAATCATGAGCATAAGTAGAATCACTCAGCATGGACTTCTTTCATCTGGCTTCTTTAGTTCAGTGTAATGTCTGTGAATTTTCTCCATGTTGCTGGCTGTGGCAATAGTTTATTCTCTTTTTATTGTTGTATAGTTTTCCATTATATGAATATACTACAATTTAGTTATCCATGTTCCTATTGATGGACACTTTGGTTGTTTCCAGTTTTTTTTTCCCTATTATAAATGAAGTTACTTAAGCGAATCTTGTTTATGCTATCTTGTGGACATATATATACCTTTCTTCTGAGAGAAGAATTACTGATGTATTGGACAGCTACATATTTAGTGTCTGTAGATGTAGATAAACTATATTTCAAGTGGTTGAACAAATGAACACTCCCACCAGCATACATGAACATTCTAGTTCCTGCTCTCTGCAACAGTTGGTCCTTTGGGACATTCATATGAATGTGTCCACTTTCTTATCTAAGCTCTCACTCTGCACACAGCACCCACTTATCTTGCTGTCTGGAGACTGATTTCTGCTTAGATCTTGATTCTGCTAAAATCTAAATCTTTTTCTTTTGCCAATGTCATTTTTCTCTGGGACTATCCACCTGTCACGTACAGACCCTACCTTTTGGCCAAAATTAAATGTATAATGATAATAACAATGGCAACAATAAAAGCAAACATTTACTGATTGTTTACAAAGGATCAAATTCTGTCCTCATGCATTATGTACTTAATGCCATGTAATCTCTCTGTATTATGCATGGCCTAGAATGTTGGTTGGTGCTAACCACATGAGTGGCACCCTGTGAGCAGCCAAATGGAACTATTTTAATCAAAATTTTTTGTGACTTGGGATCAAACAGAAGTATAAAGTGCTGAAAGATGGCCCCAGAGGATTTTCGTGTCCCAACTACACCAAGATACTAAATGCTGGCAAAAGAAAAAATTGCAAGTAGACAGTAAAACTACGAACAAGAAAAGTAGTAAATGCCCTGGCAGGAATATGAGGTTCATTCTAGCATTAAATTAACATTTTCAAATCCAAGCTTTCATTATCTATATAAAGGAGCAAGAAATATAGACAAAATATTGTTTTTATGTTCTTTGTAAGTATTTATATATATATATGTATATATATACCAAAAATGTTGAAAACAACTTGATATCTAGTCTCTACAACACATTTAATGCCATTATTTCATGTTTAGCACAATTTCCTCTTTGTAAAAGTACCTAGCTAAAAAAAATCAACAATTTTTACCAAGCACACACCATGACATTTGGCTGCATATTGCCAAAAAAATTTAAAGCTGTGTGATTTTTTTTCTTACCCTAATAGAGTATACACATGAAGTCAACACAAATGATGCTAAGTAATACCTTTAAATTCTCATTTAGGAGAATATTAAACTGCTACTCTCTAATCCATGAAACAAGGAAAATACTCTTGGGTTAAAATCATTTGGCATTTCCCCTGCAAATAGCTACATGGGAGTCTATTTGATTTTCACAACTGCTATTCTATTTATTTCATTGACAGTAACTCACTTTTGAGAGACAGTTACTTTTTATGTTTCTCCTGGACTTTACAAAAAGAGGCTAAATTGTTCATTCTTTAATAAAAGTGAGTAAAAGTTTTTTTTTTTTTTTTTTTTAGTATACTGGGTACCATTGAAATAATTGATTAATAACTTTCTTCTATTTAGTATATTGTTTGATTTTTACAGTTTTATTTTACTTTCTAATTTCATTCATTCTCCTGTATCCCTGCACTCTTTATGCTTGATCAATGTCTTTTGTTTAAAAAAAAAAAAAAGCATCATGGTCTTTCATGGTCTTCTACAGCACTGGGTGATTTATTGCACTGTTACACTACTAGAATGACAATACTTTTTGTGAATTTTATGATAATAGATCATAAAGACAGTTCCCCCGCCCCAGGAGAGTCTAAACAATAAATCTTCAAAATAGATAGGATAGAGTGTTTTAAAGATGGAAACTTGAGGACAACCAATATATGGTACATGAGCTTGAGTTACTCCTCCACATATATTTTATCTTAAATAAGATAGATGATTATTGATGGGCTTGGAAGGAAATTAAATTATATGTTGATTAAAATGGAACAAACAGAGCATTTTATATTCATGCATAATAGAGCATTTTTTTCAATGGAAACTGTCTTTGCTTTTCATTAAAAAACCCAACATATTTCATGTATTATTCCTTTGAAAAAAGATTTCTTTTTGTTATTGTGTATAAGCTAGTTGGGCTTTTGTGGAGTCTAGAATTTATCAGAGAAAAGCAAAGATAAAGGGCAAATTCACTGTACTTCATGTTTTTGAAAGTGTGCTTAAGGGTTATATATGAATAGATTTTAAAAGCGGAGTATTATCAATACAAAATAAGTTATTCAGATACAGAAGATATAACAATGGTCAATAAATATAAAAAATTACATCTACTCTCCCTAGTTAAACAAAAACGCAGTATAAAGCAATCATATTAGAAAAAAAATAAATAGAGGGTTGATAATAGCCAGAATATACTTAGGATGAGGTAGAAGAGAAATTTTCATATACATTATTTGTAGATATGTATAGTGATGAAAAACTCAGTGGTCATACAGTATGATAGAGAAATTTCACATATTTTTGTTTCTGCTCAAAACTTCCTAATGGTTTCAGATTTCAATTATAAAGGCAAGGGCTTTATAATGTTCTAAAAGCCCTATGTTCTTTGGACTCTTGGACCTTTTCTCCTCCTCAATGCCCATTCCTCACTGATCAAGCTACATGTTAGGTGTGATTCCAGCTTAAGGATTTGTTCTGATTTTTCTGTCTAGAATGTTCTTCCCCCATATATATCAGCTAATTTATTTACCTGCTTTGGCCTTTTCTCAAATCTCACAGTCTCAGAGAGGCTTACCTTAGCTATCCCACTCAACACTACATGTCCCCTCCTATCCTTTTCCTCTCCACAGTGTCAGTCTTTTTTTTTTTTTCACAATGATTTATCCCAAGTGTCTAAACCTACCTTAGTATACACTTATTGATTTAATAAAAGCAAAAATGTATACCAAGAAGTATGCACAAAGAGTGTTTTTTATTTTAGCATTGCTTAGTGATAAGAAAAATCTAGAGATACCCAAAATGTCCATCAGTATAAACCATGGTTATATGCATTCTAAGAAATATTACACGATATTTAAATTAATGTGGGCAATTCATACATTCACGCGTGGAATGATATCAGAAATGCATAGTTAAGTGACTACAGTGAGTTTTAGAATTAGTAAGACATGACCTAGTTGTATGGAGGAGGGGAGCATCTGCCTTTAAATTCTGTGTAATACCTAAGAAAAGCTTTCTAAAGATGTACTTCAAACTGACAACAGTCATTACCTTTGGGAAGGGAAGTGTGGCAGGAAGGGAAAGTACATGTAAAGTAGGCACCACTGAGTTATTTTCAATAGAATATAATGGTGTGTGTGAGTGTGTGTGTTAATGCTAAAATAAAAATAAAATGAGTGATTTGATAAGTTCAGAAGAAGGCCAAACCTTTTTGGGATGAGATAGCATTTGAGTGGAAACTTGAAATATGCATGCACTTTAAAAACAAAGCCTGTGAGATGGAGAAAGAAGGGAAGAATAGGGCATTTGAGATAGAAGTTTACACTGGTGTGTATACTTTCAGTGGTAGAGGTAACTAAGGGAATGACAGATATACAACTTAAACATGAGTGGAAGCTTCTAGTGTGACCATGAATTGCTCAGACGTGGGAAAGAATGGTTGAGGCCCAGTTGTAAAAGACTTTGCATACCAGGCTAAGGATTGGGTAGCCATGGGAGGGTGGGGGAGCTATATTTGAATAGGAAATTATGTTGTTAAAAATAATGCTTAAAGAAAAATAGATCGACCCTGTTGGGCAGAGCAAGGCAGTAAGAAGAACTCATTTTTCCCCATCCCAACTGGATATGGTTAGAATATGCTAACAGATCTCCTGACAGGGATGAGGGCTTCTGAGAACAATGAGTCACAGCACAGACAGACATGACCTTTTACTTTAAAACCAGTAGACAAATATTTCTGTTCATTTGTGGGGCTTTTCCCCTTTATATCTTATCATACAATATTAACATTATAGTCTCCTTAGAATAGAATTTACCAAGCATAATATTAGGGGTCACTGCAGTCACTTATGTAAGCAAACTCTGATACTTCAAAATATTATATATTCCATTCTTGACAAATTGGATTTTATTTCTCTTCAGTTTGTAATAACATATTCCATTCATTTCTTCAATTGTGTATTAAAAATTACTGTATACCTTCCATGAGGCATTGACTCTGGTAGGTACTTGAAATAAAATGATGGAAAATAAAAATAACCTAAAAAACTAAAAAAAGGTGGAACTGGAATCCAGTAGGAAAGATACACGTATGACAATAAATGAAAAAAAAATCCATTTTTGAAGGATGTGAAGACCAAAAATTAAGGAAAAAATAAATGCAGATTGTAAGAATTTCTATAAACAACATTAACAGAATTTTATGATGGAAAAATATATGAGTGGATAATTTATAAATATGACCTCTTTGATAAGACAATGGAGAAGTGATATATATGTGTGTGTATATACATATATATATATGGAATATTAGTCAGCCATAACAAAGAATAAATTTTGCCGTCTGAGACAATGGACCTGGAAAGTATTTCACTTAGTGAAGTAAGTCAGACAGAGATAGACAAATACTGTATGTTTACACTTATATGTGGAATCTAAATATATAAAGCAAACAAACAAATATAACAAAATAGAAACAGACTCAGGTACAGAGGACAAAATAGTGGTTACCACTGGGGAGAGGGATAAAGGGAGGGGCAAGATAGGTGAAGGAGATGAAGAGGTAAAAACTACTAGGTATAAAATAAGTTACAAAGATATAATGTACAGCACAGGGAATATAGCCAATATTTAATTATAACTTTATATGGAGTATAATCTATAAAAATATCAAATCAGTATGTTGTACATCTGAAATTTATATAATATTGTAAGTCAGCTATAGTTTAATAAAAACAGACAACATGTAAACTGTTATCTAAATATGTAAGCAAACTAGCCATGCACAGATGGAGGGAAAGACCTCTAACTGTACAAACAGCAGTACAAAGGCTTTATGATACAGAGAGGGTTGAGTTCCCTTAAGTTTTTTTGAAGATCAGTTTGGCCAGAATTTTGGAGCTAGGAGAAGTGTGTGAATGAAATATGAGATGATAAAAGTCTGTTTGGATCACAGAAAGGACTTTGGATTTTATTCTAAATGCATTATGATGCCAACTAAGAACGTTAATTGGGGGAAAAAATTACCAGAGTTACGTTTTGAAAAAAATTATCCTGAGAAAAATATTTGTGAAAAGTTGATTGAAGGAGTAGTCTTCTGTGTAAGCAGAGAAACTAGTTAGGAGGTCATGGCTGATCTTAGGTGGGTTAGAGTATGAGCAGACAAGCTAAGAGATGTATGCATATTTGAAATGTATCTTGGAATTAAAACCTACAGAGATTACTGAGGGATTAAATATTAAAGGTAGAAAAATGGAGATATCAAATATGACTAATTGTGTTTGGGTTGAGAATTGGGAGGGTTGTTATACTATTCACTATGATGGGTAAAACAAAGGAAAAATACAAAAGTTTTATTCAGGACATGAAAAGTCTGAGACCTAGATGAAAATGTGAGGGCAAAAGGATGTATAGATACAGAGCTTGGAAGAGTAGTCTTGGCTAGAAATATGTATTTGGTAGTTACCAGAGGAGAGATGATACATAACACTGTGGAATGGATGATACTACTAGAGTACACTACTAAAGAGTATAGATGAAAAGAAGAGAGAGTCAGAATTTTGATCACTGAGGAACCACAGCATAGAGTTTCTTTGGGTTAAAAGCTAACAACAAAATGATGGTA
The DNA here is from genome assembly GCF_039906515.1 of Pseudorca crassidens. Lineage (NCBI taxonomy): Eukaryota > Metazoa > Chordata > Mammalia > Artiodactyla > Delphinidae > Pseudorca > Pseudorca crassidens. The sequence goes on along the minus strand of NC_090304.1, from coordinate 32,751,538 downwards.
GAAACTGTCAGTGAGTAAGAAGGAATGTGTCAGGCACAATTCTACTTCCCCAATTTGTAATTGCCTGTCCCTCTTCCTAAAAAGCTCTTCTCTAGGTTGCTGTATGACCATTTGCCTCACCCTTTCAAGTCTTTTCTTAAAAATCACCATCTTAGTGATGTTTCCCAGGTCACCTAATTTCAAATCAACCCCACCCAGTATACTCTTACTCCCTATACTTTTTTTTCCTACTCTAATTTTCCTTCTAGCACTTACCAAAATCTAACATATTATGTAGTTTACTAACTTGTCTATAAAATGTCTCTCCTCCTTAGGATATATGACCCAAGAAAGCAGGGATTTTGTTTTTTTTTAATTTTAAGAACTGTTATAACCTTAGAACTTAAAACAGTGCTGAACATATTGGGATGTTCAATAATTTGAGGAATTATATGGAATTAACTCTAGAATTAAATAGAAATAATAATGATTGATGTTTAATAATTTGTGGAATTGAATGGAAAAAGTTCTACTGGTTTAGTGGATACTGATGCAAGATTGAAATACTTTTAAGAATGAATGGGAGTTGAGGAAAAGGAGACTGTATATAACCAGCTGTTTTGGGTAATTTTGTTATTAAAACAAGTGGAGGCATAAGCCTTACTGGGAATAAGGAACTATCTCCACTCTAAAAGGAGAGAAGATATATGTGGATGAATTCAAGGGTAGAGATTAGAATTGAGGAAGATGAGGCAGTTTCTCCAAGTCTTCAGTTTCTTCAATGAACTCCTTAACCTGGTGCCAGTGAAGCAAGAGTAAGATTTGTGGGGAAAAAGAATAAAGAAATGGAATTTACTAGTAATTCCAGAAGATGAGATTTAAAAGGGAAAAGTGGTAGGATGGCCAAGTGGTGTGGATTTTTATGTGCATTTTGTCATTTCTGATTTCAGGTGAGAAGATCTAATTTGATTATGTCATCATCACCAAATTCTTTATTCTGCTTAGGTGAGAAGAGAAGGTGAGGTCTGTGTTCAGCCAGATAGGTTTTGCTAGTTAATTGGAGCACACAGAAAGGGATGAAAAAATATATATAATTTATTACATAATTAATAAATATATTATTAATAATGTATGGTATACATTATTATAATGACAAAACATGAAATCTATGCTGGACAAGCAAATGAAAACAGGAGCCTAAAAGATACTTAAAAAGTGATGAACGTCAAGAATTATACATCATTACTATAAGGTCAGATAATTGTAGCAGTGAGAGTGATAGAACGTACGATTTTCCAGTAAACATGCTGAAGATATTTATTTTTTTAAACAATTCCCTTAGCCCCTGATCTAACTGTCCATCATCTCTGTCAGATTCCTGGGAAGATTTCTCCTGTTGGTTTCTGTATCAGTTCATAGAGGCAGTTATTCCTATATACCTCAGAGTAACCAGGCAAGGCCACCAACAGTTACTAAGTACATCTTAAAAATACATGTATCAATATGTATTATAGGTGGTCTGGTGGGCTCATTCCTAAAGATTATACTCAGAGATTAGCAATTTAATACAAAAGTCAGAAAGAAAGTGACACTTTTTTTTTTTTTGGCGGGGTTGGGGTGAACTTCAAGTATGAATAGCCTGATTTTAGAAGGCTTTATTCATAACAATGATAAAAAAGGACACTAAAATAGACACAGTAGGTGAGTTTTCACACATCATCATGCATGAGTAAAGACTCATTCACTATATATTTTAATGTCTCTAACTGTAAAACTTATAATCTTGGGCTCAGTCATGTAGATGTAAGGTATGCTTTAGTAACTTGAGTTGTAGAAAAGAAGAGAATGATACGATTTTCTAAGCTAATTGACATTTTAGAACTGATATAAATATAAAATTTAATCAGGATAAAAATAAACATTGATCTTAGATAAATGTTTTTCTAACCCACCCGCAAAACACACACACGTGCATACGTGTTCGCACGTGTTCTAATATAGAAGCATGTGGGCACTAGGTTGTCAGGCTATCCCTATGCTTTAGAGTCTTCAGAGGGGAAAGGGAGAATATATGAACCAAACATGATATAGTTATTTTAGGAAAAGCTACAAAGAGTTGAACTTATATTTAACTATGCTTTGCTAAGAAAAAGCATAATAACAATCAATGATATTTATTTTTTCTTTAATGTTATGTTCTCATCCTTAGGAAGATCCCCATGGATCTAATAACTTTCTTTTGTTTGGCTGTTTGTTTTTAACCAGTCCTCTCATGACTGTGAGCAAGATTTGTCTTTCCAGAATTAAAATTATCCTGCGGCAGTTTGCCTCTTAGAACCTCAAATTGCTCCCATGAGCCCTGGTTGCTGCCAAATCACGGCATGTTACGTGGTCCAGACAGTTAGGGTCCATACTAAATTGTAAAGTAAATTAGCAGAAGTGGAATAGCTTTTCTCTCCCTCAGGATGGGTGGAGAATAGCAGTAGCCTAGCTACTAATTCAGTCCACCGAGCAGTTTCTGGTGTGATTTCAATTGAAGAGTCATTCTTTTTTTTTCCTCTCCTTGAATATATTGCTTAGTGAAGGTTGCTCAGAATAGGTCTCTGACGCCGCAAGTAATTTGCTTTTCATGAATGGAGGGAAGGTCCTTACATCTAGGAGCACTTTGGAGCTTGTCACAAATGACCTTTAAAGTATTTTTACTATCCCCTGCTTGCCATGAATACTGAGCAAGGTCAATGCATTATCGATCAATTTTCTCTTTTCTACAAATTAACAGTATTTCTATCCTAGATTCTAGTTTTTCTTTCATGTGTTAGAAAAATAATTCAAGTTATTATTTCCACATATATTTTGAAAAATTTCTTACACATACTATGTAAAAGGAAAAAAAAACAGACTGTGAATGAATACCCTATTTTAACTTTTTTTTGTCATGGCATTAAGTACTTTGAACTTATATTACCTTGTTAGAGTCAGGAATATCCGTCAGTGAGTTGAATGAGTATATATGAGGGAGTTTAAAATAAGTGCCCTGTGATATTATTATAAGTATTGTTTCATAATCATATATTCAAATTCATACATGCCCTAATATTTCAAACAACTACATTTCTAAAGGAACACAATTATGCAAAATTTTAGTCTATTTATTTTTATGTTGAAATGAATGAAGGACAAAAAGGATTATGTAATTCTCTAAATTTCCTGAAAAAAAAGATCATATTAAAAGTGACAATGAAGGAATACACATAGTACTAAAGTGACTTATCTGTAATCACAGAACCTCTACAGATATTTTAACCTGAAAAGAAACCTTCAAGCAGAAGATATATTATCCTCAAAATTTGATTATCAAACTTTGAGCCTTTGACTCACATATTTTTAGAATGAGCAATCACGTCTGTCTGTCTACATATATACGTGCACACACACTCATATACTTACGTTTACTTGATCTATAAACTGAAAGCTCTCACTGTATATGCAGGACATTTCTGTTTTCTTGATATTAAACTAAACTATAAAATAAAACCATGCAGCTGATCCCTAATACTAAGAAAAGTGAAGATCAAAAACCTTACCTTACCTTTCTACAACAAGTTTTGTTCTAGTTTAGAGTTTTGTATTTTAGGTTGTTCTTGCCTCTTTAAAAAACCATAAAGGAGAAGGAGATGTGGACAGAAACAAAAGAGAAAGAAATATGAAAGAGGGCATGTGGCAGGGCATTTCAAAGTCCTGTTTCCCTTTCCTTTAATTTTTTTCCAACCCTGTTCATCATGTTATGGAAAATAAAACTGATCTGGATGTGAAGACTAACAGACGATTTATAAGTTTACAAAATCACAGAACTAGTATTGTATTCTAAGATCTTAGGCTGGGGGATTTAAAGATTTGGTTTCAATATCTACTGAAATTAGACTTTCCTCTGTACATTTGTTGAGACACATTGATAAAAAACAAACAAACAGCTGTTCCAGGTGAAAACTATTTGCAGTAGCACCTTGGTGACAACAAGATGACATATAAATTGCCCAGTCTTTAGAATAGAAAGTTGGGGAAAGAAGCTGAACACTTGCAATAACAATGTTGTAAATGGCCTCCACCAATTGGGATGTTGTCCACTGACACTGCTGCTCACCTTGATTGATAAGCATCTCCTACAGCTCCTGGACCATCAGAAAGTGACATTTTACATTTTCAAGCTTGGCTGTCAATTTAATCTATGTAAACATAGATTCATAATTTCTGATGGACATGCCCATAATTTCAAATAAAAGTGGCATATGCAACTATGGAAATATGACAAATTGGCCACTCAAGATTCCAGCAATGAAAAATGTGAAATGTGTGCTCATAATGCTGAAAAAGAAAAAGTGTCCTGAAACTGCTGATTGCCTTTTTAGAAAGTGCTGAGTGAGAGCTTAAACTAAGGTTTGTAACCTCCAGGGTGAGACTACCTCCTAGGGCAGTGGAAAATCTTTTACTGTGAGCTGTGCAGTGACTGATACTTGACACTTCTTCCCCAGATGAAGGAAGCAATAGTCATATTCTAAGGCACAGAAAATTGCCTGGAAGTGTATGTCCTGTTTTATAATCTGCTCACATGAAAAAGATGATGATGAAGATGATCATTACCACTTTTTCTAATATTTTGACCAGGTGAGGTGAGGAATAATATATATATATAACATTTATTAAATGTTGGGAGCATATTATTTATTTTATTATAACAAATGTCAGCTATGTGGAAGTTGCCAAGATGGCTGATCTTCTCTTTCATATGTATTTAAAAATTTTTGAGTCTCCATTCCATCCCACAGGAAGAGGGAAATCCAACGTGTCTCTCCCTTTAGTAACACCAGAACTCTCTGAGGTCTTTCCCTTTTCTGAGAATTGTTTGCTGAGATTCCTTGTTTCCACTAAACACTGCAAACTGCCCTTTTCTCTGTTCTCTCCATATGTTGCTTTCTCTCAGTTCTCTAATCTCTTGTGTGTAGTGACCATTGTGTAGAGGGCAACCCCACCTCTAGGCAATGCCTCACAGAGTACAACTTACATTAAATGGATCCTGAAAACTGTGGACAATGATGGGGTGAGGCACTAGGCACAGCTCAGAAGTCAATGCAACTGTTAACAATGTATAAGCCAGTCTTATTTTTGAAAGTCTCTCTTTCAGCCTGATACTAGGTATTTGCCATATACCAAGTTATTTTCCTTAGTTCCTGGTTTCCCACCATTTGCTGAATAAATTCTCTCTCTTAGATCTCTTCACTAATTATCTCTTCTCTTCTCTTCTCTTCTCTTCTCTTCTCTTCTCTTCTCTTCTCTTCCCTTCCCTTCCCTTCCCCTCTCTTCTTTTCTCTTCTCTTCTTTTATCTCCTCTCCTCTCCTATCCTCTCCTTTTCTCCCAATACGTACAAATATCGAAACATTATGTTAAACACCTGAACTTAATATAATCTTACGTCAATTACCCCAATGAAAAAATACCAAATGGAAAATACAGAAGAGCGTATCGGCTGTCAAATGTTGTTAGATGAACAATTAAAACTTTTCTGAGTGTTATCATGACATATCTATTTTCAAAATGGATTAAATTCTGTTACATATTACATCTCCTATCTTCCCCCCACCCCGCAACACTTCTCATACATTCTTTTTGGATGTCACCATTGCAAACATGGCCTTGAAAAGTAGGTCGTTTAGTTTTTGCCTAATCCATCTTCTGTTGGTAGATTGTTTATTGGTGGAGGACTCTACTAGGCATAGAGAGTGCAGTGCAAAGGGAAAACACACTCTTACAGACTCACCTAAGTAACAGCCTTTCCTTGGTCTTCCACAGACCTTTTATCATATGAATGTGTTAAATATACCAGAAGGGACTGTAATAGAGTATATTTATTCACATGTTTCTTATTTATTTTTTTATTTCCAGCTTCTAGCCCATTTTTAACAGAATGTACAGAAACATTGTACATACTTGAATAAGAGAGAACAGGAAGGGGAGTATAAAGAAGATGTGATTTAAAGTTTAGTTAAGGCATCAGACAAATTGACTTTTTTCTCATAACAAATAATTATAAAACACTGAATCAGCAATAGAAGAAGTAGTCAAAATTCCTGAATCGTTGATTTATTGAAAACACACACACACACACCCATATGGCCAATAGCACATGAGAAATCTCAACTACGTGAGTAACCAGGAGTCCAGATTAAAGACGATACGCTGTTTCTTTGTGAATCACTTGCAATTCTTAAATCTATCTTCTCTCTCTCTCTCTCTCTGTAGTACATTGAATCTTGGCACTAAAAAGATATATCAGTGTCCTAAGCTCCAGAACTTGTGCATATGAATTTATTTAGAAGAAGACTCTTTACAGATTTAATTAGGTTAAGGATCTTGATATGAGTTCATCCTGGATTTGGTCCCTGTAAAAGAAAGATAGAGGAAGATTTGAGACTCAGACACAAAAGGAAGAAAATCAAGTGAAGATAGAACAGAGATTAGAGTCATGCAGCCCCAAACCAAGAAACCTGCATGTTGGAGCTTCTACAACTGGTCCTGCAGCCCAAGTATGTCATTAAGTACCAATGCTATTTTTACATGTCAATTACCCATCTCCAGCAAGCCACCCTCTCATCTATCTTTAGGAATGATGTGTCATGTTCCCAAAATTATTGTCACATCTCTAGAAGTAGGAAAAGGGAAGGCAAAGCAAAAGATTGCCAAGACTGTAAAATATATCATTTTTATCTCTATTTGTGATAGATAAGAAAAAAATTTCTGAAGACCCCAGAGACTTCTTCCTAGCTCTCATTGTCTAGATCTGTCACATGACATAGCTGTCCCTGTTGCAGTGGAGACTGAGAAAGTATATATGTGGTGTTTGCCACCTCTAATGTGGGCGGGCTCTGCCAGTATGAGAAGGAAGAAGGAATTAATGTCGAGGCAAACAACTATGTCTAGCACATTCTAGAAGGATAAAAAAAGGAGTTTGTCTGGTTAGAATTAATCTAAATAATATTCTGGGAGAAGAAAATACCATATACAGAGACACAGTGTTATAAAAGAGTACAGAGTATTCAAGAAATGGAACAAAACATATTTTGACTGAAATATAGAGCATCAGGAAGGAAACTGTTGGGGAGATGAAGCTGAAGAGAGAGGTAAACATACTTTTGTCAAATGTGTCTACATTTTTATCATATGCCTGTTCATATTTAGTACAAAATTATGCCTTAGGTGATGAATAAAGGATTCTATTTCAAATTTCCTAGTAATCCTTAAGAATACTCTTTCTAGGTAGAATCCTCCTTTGCTGATGGGGTCCCACTAAATAGTAGATATTGGGGGGGCTTCCCTGGCAGTCCAGTGGTTGGGACTTCGCCTTCCAATGCAGGGGGTGTGGGTTCGATCCCTGGTTGGGAGCCTGGGATCCCACATACCTTGTGGCCAAAACACAAAATAAACATAAAACAGAAGCAATACTGTAACAAATTCAATAAAGACTTTAAAAATGGTCCACATCAAAAAAATCTTAAAAAAATAGTAAATATTGGGTACAGCTGATTACTGACAAATAAGCTTGCACACTGCATTCCTTTGCACCTTCATTCTTTCTGCAAGTGTAGCCATACTTATATCTGTGGTTCTCAAAAGCAGTCAGAAGGGAGGAACTAGGTATTATTGGGAGAATTTAGTTGGGTGGTCTTTCCTTGTTCACCAGCAGTGATTATATGGAGAGAAGCTCATGGATTAAATACCTGCTGTAGTGTTTGCCTCTCTCAGCCACTGGTTTATCAGATCCTTAGAACATGAAAAGTTTAAGTAAACATGAGCCAGGATTCAGTCCTACCTCTGGAAGTAGTAACAGAAATTCACTCCTCTGGCGAGAGGGTTTTCTTTTGCCCCAAGTTAACTATGATTATCATTCACTGGGATTAATCCATTTAACATTTTAATAGGCCTCTACCACTGTCTTCTAAGTGAAAGAGAAAATCAGCAGGGTGGGATTTATGAATCACTCTGAAGTCTTGAAAGGAAAAAAAAACTGATATAAATGAATGGTGGTGATTTTATTATTCTAGAGATGCCTTTGGAGTTTTCCCTCTGCACAATCAGAGATACTATGTAAGCTTTCTTTTCCCTCTTGCTTTAGAGTCTCTCTTTGACCAGATACAACTTGCACGATAGCAGGATCTGAAACCACTTAGCATATGAGGCTTGCAAAATCAATATAATTCCTATCAGTCACAGACACCAAGCAGAAGATTCATTTCCTGCATCAAACAGAATGCAAAGCCATGGATTCCTCTACTTCTAGTGAAGTTTCTGTATAGATACAAGAAGTTAATAAAAACCTAACACATTGATCGTGTATTGACAGGGATTTTTTCTCTGTGATTAATAGTCTCACATTCCATGCCAATGCTATAGAAAGCCCTTCTGAAAACTTCTACTACTTCTAAAGTAGCCATCCTTTCTCTGGTATGGATTGTCTTAATCACAAAGGATTTCTACTACTTGAATTATCCATTAAGAATACAACCTGACCTCTCACTACCACTGAACTTAATAAATCTCTCTAGCATAAATTTATCACATGTTATTGCGATTATGTGTTTTAGACTAAGAACTCCATTAAGGCAATAACTATGCTTTAGACATTTCTGATTTTCAGACATAGCTCAAAAACTTATTTTAAAAAAAAACCCAAAACCGAGAAAACACAGTAAGTGTGTTTTAATTAGCTTGAATGAAGAAGTAATGTTGATATTTATTGAGGGGCGGCAGGGTCAACTAAAATGGCTCCATACCTTTAAAGAACAAGCTAGAATTCCAACTATACTTAAAAATCTAGTGATAGATATTTTTCTAACTGGCTAGTTAGATAGTTAACTTCTGTCACCATGGTCATTAAGCAGCGTCCATTACGTTCAAGTGGGAGCAGCAGTAAGGGAAACCTTTCCTCTGTGTGACCATTTAAACAATCTGGGGGACTTCCCTGATGACGCAGTGATTAAGAATCTGCCTGCCAATGCAGGGGACATGGGTTCAAGCCCTGGTCTGGGAAGATCCCACATGCCGCGGAGCAGCTAATCCCGTGTGCCACAACTACTGAGCCTGCGCTCTAGAGCCCTCGAGCCACAACTACTGAGCCCATATGCCACAACTACTGAAGGCCACGCACCTAGAGCCCGTGCTCCACAATAAGAGAAGCCACCACAATGAGAAGCCCATACACTGCAACGAAGGGTAGACCCCACTTGCCGCAACTACAGAAACCCCGCACACAGCAATGAAGACCCAACTCAGCCAAAAATAAAATAAATTAAAAAAATATAAAATAAAATAAATAAATAAACAATCTAGGGCAAAATGGGACCAATATCTTTTCTCCTTGGATAAGCTCCCTGCACATCACAAACTTCTAAACTCTCTGCAGAGATGAGTGTTTCTTTCTGAACCTACCACTGGTAAAATATTTTGTAAACGTTTTGCCCCTCTTCAGCTTAAGTCACCACTGACTCCAAGAATCACTTTATATCTGGAGGTGATTTTGAAAAACAAAGTAACTAAGGATCCCAAATGACTCTCTACTTTTAGATCAGGGGTTCTTTATAAGGAGACTATGGCTTATGAACAGAAGTCTGCAGTGGCATCAGAGTGTTCTTTTCCTACAAGGAGTTCATGTGCCTTTTGAAATTTTACATAAAATTTTGTCAGTTTATAAGTGTGTGGAAATTTTTCTAGGGACAGTTTTCATATTTTTGTAGGAATATCAAAGAGGCTGACAAACCCACAGAAGTTTAAGAAACACTGCTTGTGAGCTATCACAGTGGAGATAAGCATTCAAATTCTAAAGTCAGGATGTAAGGCAAAGTTACTCTTAAATTTTCCTGAATATTCCATATAGATAATATACTTTTCTCAGTTAGTCCAATAGAAATATATATTTTTTCCTTTTTCTCAGCATTGAAAAAGATTGCTGTTTCTTTGCTGGAACCTCTGATGCACCGAATGTCTTATAATTAGGACTGTGTTGTCATTGGGAAGGGGAGAGGTTGATTCTTTGAAAAAATCACATCCAGCATCGCGTACATCATGAGAGACAATGCATCTCATCTCACGCTTCTTTCAAGGCATATACTAATTAAATGACAGGCATAATTATTAGCACTATAGATTTCTCTCTCTCTCTATCTCTCTCCTATTTTAGAGAAGTTAATTGAGTATTTTGGGGAAAATACAATTAAAATATCTTCCCAAGCCGTAAAACATCTCCACAAAGATAGAAGAGAAAGAAAACTGTTTTATTATTGAATAAGCATGTGATGTGCATCACAGGCAATCTGCTAAAAGTTTGCAAAGAGAGCAAGAACTCTCATCTTTTTATATAGCTGAGCAGATAAAACCTATTACATTTTCTCAATATAAACAATAATTAGTTCTCAAATAAGAGGATTCAATAGTACTATTGGTCACACATTGCTCATCCTAAATTCACTTGGTAGTTGGGATATTCATCTGCATTACCTAATTGGCTTCATCCAAAGGAAAAATAAACTTATCACAACTCTATGACAGGAAGTAGTTTGTAACTTAAAGGGAGGTGCCTACTAAAGTTTGGTTCCTACTCTCTCACAGAAACTGGAAGATAGGAATGCTATCTTTCTTGATGATTATATTTCAAAGAAATAGTTCCCAGGTCAATTAAGAAGGACATTTTGGGGTCTTAAAGATGGCTAGTGGATTATTATAACTTTAATGAAGATTTACATATATTTCAAACAGACAGAGAAAGAACTTGAGTTTTCTAAAGTAAATGCTCTGAGTGGGAAGAAAAATGTCTTTTTCTTATTTCAACAGGAAAAATTAAGCCTCTTACTTTAAATTTCCATTTGCCCTTACACTATAAAATTAATGGTATTTTCATAAATTTTTATTAATTTGTGAAATTTAAATTAATCTATTTATGTCACAGATGTGGAAACTGAGACCTAGAGAGTTACAGTGATTTTCTTGATGTTAGTGACAAAATCTGGAACTCAAATTTTGATTTTCAAATTTCATAACTAATGAATATGCTAAAACATGCATCATGACAGTGACATTTTTCTACTCTTTATATCTTTTTTGTATCTTCCATCTGGAAAGTATTGCTCTAGTAAGGATTTTCTTTTGTAAGAATAGATATCAAAATATTCATACAATGCCTACTTAGCTGTGAGCGATGGTTGTGAGGATGGAGATATCATCCATCCACACCAAAGAAGTCATATGTCTTCTTTGGTGTGTTTATTTGTAAAAATTCAGTGATTTAAAAAATTTCTTAATTAAAACCTTTAACTTGATTTTGTTATACACATATGCATATACACATAATTTTATATAAAGGCAGCACAGTCTATTTTTTCCTTTTTCCTTTTTGCTTGCCTTTCATTTCCTAAATTCCCTCTATCTGCAACCCTCCTCTGCCTCTGTTAACCCATTCCATTTCAAATTTCTGACCTTAAACTATAATTTTATGTAGCCATACACAGGCACAAATACATTCACAGGGCATTATCATGGCTAGTGTTATATACAAATATATAAATGCATCATACTCTACATTCTTTCTTTTAGTACTCAAAAATGCTTCATGGAAACCCTTCCAAGTCATCTGGCATAGCTCTAATTGTTGTATAATTGAATCTTAAAATAATGTCATGTTGTCAGAGAAAACCCAGACTGGACACTAGTTAAGAGAGAAAAACAGATTTTTTTCAGGGATTATTATAATTGGGGAAAAAGAGATCTCAGTATAGAACAGCGCTCAATCCTGAATACAGCTTCGACAAGTAGGGATTTATAGCTATAGAGCAGGATGGGAGTAAATAGATGGTAAATTACTAAGAGGAAACATCAGGGGTAAGGGAGGATTCTGGCTAACTGAAGGCGACAGGATTCTTGCTGAAAGCAAGTCAAAGTTGTCAGATATCACCTGGGCAATAGCGGAGGACAAGGAACTTGATCTGATATCAAAGATGATGAGATATTGAGTGGGGTGGGTTCTGGCTAAACTGATTTAGCAAGGTTCTTGCTACAACTGGCTGATGTAGGCCTGACAAGGATGGATGCCAAACTTGCTTAGCTGAGAAGAGGGCTCAGAGGAATCTGAGTGAAGTTTGGTCAGGAGAGCATCTTTGCCAGTGTATGTAACAGTTTATTCAGGTCTCATTTTATTTCCAAATATTTATCTATGATTAATGCTGCTTTAAATTTATGCTCTTAAGGACTGGATAAATAGATTCCCAGCTGTAGGATTAGTGGGAGAAGAGTTGAATATTTTTAGTTTCAAGTAATCTTGCCAAAAGGCTTGTGTTACTTCCATCTTTGACTATATTTGTATGAGAGACCCTCCTTTCCTAAAAGATAGATTTCTAGACTTCTGTACATAGGGACACAGAATGAATTCTGCCACACATCCGCAGTGGGCTTGGGTTATTCTCTTAGTTTGCATTGGCAGACCTTGAAAGAAAAAGATTATGCAAATAGGCTGGTTGAATGTTGGGTCTGATACAAAGAAAAGGAAAAGAATGACTTCAGATAACACAGATGCCTCTTAGCAAAATAATCTGTGGCCTTTGAGCCAAGATTCAGAGGAATTCTACAGCTCTCTTGAATTTCTTGAAGGAAAGCATTGCAAATGTTTCCAAGGATATAATTCCCTGTGGTCGCCAATTTAATATCCTGACCAAGCCAAGTAAAATCACTCTTATTCAGTCTTTTTGACTATGAATAAATAAGAATCTACACTTTGGAATAGCTTTGACAGCTGTTCTGGGGGGAGGATAATTTAAATATTTCTTCTTCTTGATATATATTTGAGTTGGAAACCTGACTATATATATTCCTAAATATATCTTCCTTAGTGTTTCACAAAGCAGTAAATTTCCTATAGAAAGCATTCAAAACTCCTGAACATGGCATTCAAGGGTTTTGATAATTTGAATGTTACCAACTTTTTCAGGTTTTACCCAATAGCCCAGTAAGTACCCTATATGCAAGTTAGACTATATTACTTGCTGATTTACAATTTATATGCACTCAGCACTTTCTCATTTGCATTGTCATCACTCATATTGTTCCCTCTGCTCAGAATATCTTTTCCATTTACTGCATTTAATAATCCTATGCATCATTCAAACCCCAACACAAATATCTTTTCTTCCATTAAATTTTCCATGGTTGTTTAACCTGAAGTTGATCTCTCCTAATTACTTAGTCATATCACATTTTGCCATATGTTATCCTCATTTCCATATGTGTTCTATTTTAGCTATATATTGCAAGCCACTGGATTAGCGATGATGTATTGCTAATGTTGATAATTTTTTCAAAGATTCCTACATGTAGAAGGAACCAAGAAAATATTACTGGGTTCATTTATTATAATGAGACTATATAATGCAATATTTTGTCATCAAATATATCTAGAGTTGAAGACTACCTACATGATATACTATCTGTGTGACCTTGGAGAAATTACTCTGCATCTCTTCTTTCTTGCTTGTAAAATGGACGTATAATGTCACTTACATTTCAGGATGATTATGAGAATTAATGATATGTGTGAAATATCTGCCACATGTCTGACATATACTTGTGCATAATATTAGATATTATTTTTTTAAGAATAAATAACATGAAACTACAGTTTGGGCTGCCATAATAAATGATTCTTTATATATAGGCAGAAATGCTGCAGACAGTCTGAATGGAGGTTTATATTTCTGCAATTACTGTTGTTGTTGTTCTTTTTTGGGGGAAAAGCAAAGTTTCTTGAGATCTCATAACACTAATCCAGAGCTTTGAATTTTATGAGGTTTTAAATCTGGAGGTATTCAAAAAACTCTTGTAGGATTTTTTCATTTAAAACAAAAACTAAAAAACACTTAAAATGGTGTTGAAACATTAAGACTACTCCATGATAAGTGTCATTGATTTCATTGTATTTGCATTTGGAATAAACATCCAGAAATATTGGTTATAGCAGGTCATCAAAGGAACGAAAAGCATAAGGAAAAGTTCCAAATGATGGAGACAAGTCACAGGATATGAGAGCTAGTTTGTAGAGGTTTTCCCTGGCCCAATCCAGGACAGTTTAAACATGAAATTAAATAATAATTTTTAGAAAAAGAAGGGAAGAGATACATGGTTCCAAGCACATTTTATTCTATAAAAGTTGTACAATAACTCATTAAAAAATACTAACTCTAACAATTAATTATAAAATGAAGAAATGGACAGAATAAATGATCTGCAAATTCAGAAAAGGAAGGAACTATATAGTTCTAGGAGGAGATTTCATGGAGGAAGTAAAATATGGCATTTTTTTCTATCTAGATTGGCAAACAAAGAGTAGGTAAATGTACCCCAGGCTGATGTAAGAATTCCATCCAAAGCTAGAAGTGAGAATTCATTCAGCCAAACTACATTTATTAAGTACTTCACAATGTGCTAGCAAATAAAAACAATCTGGACTTAAGGAAATCATTTATTCAAAAAACTATTGCAATAAGAATGCTTTAACCATTAAATCTTCACCTTAGAGTGAAGACAGAAAAGGCTTTCTTTTATAGACAGAAGTAACACAAGGCTAGAAAGAAGTGGGTATGGGGCAGTGGGGTGAGCAGGTGGTGTGATCAGACAAGTGAACAGGAAATGTTTCTTCACCGTTGGCTGATTCTCAGAAGGGATTGTTAAGCTGGGGAGAGGTGTTGTGGTGTTCCTTGTTCCAATGCTTGCTTAAGTTCCCAATACTTGCTTAAGCTTAAAATGGGACAACCTTCAAAGGGCCTTGGGGCAGGAAAGAAACCTAGTGATAATTTGATCAGATGAAGTAGCAGGCATTTTGTCCACATTGGTCAGTGGAGGCAAATATTTCGCTTAATAATCACTTATGAGACAAATAATGGGCTTTGGAGGATCTATGTTTGACTTTGTCAAAGGTTGACAAGGGGATCATCTGTGCTGATCTAAGTCATATGGGAAGGATCGTTTTTGGCAGTAAGACATTTCCTAGAACACAAAGGTTGGGGTCAATTTCTTAACCACTGATAATTTCGAGGAGCACAGGGCTCAGGTACAATTTAACATTGTCAGTAGAAAATGCTGTGCTAGGCAATAGTAGTACTAGACAACATTCATGCAATCAAAAATTGCAATTTTGTGGTGAGACATCTACGTAACGTAAATAATATACATAAATATACATAAATCGTACATACATAAATAATATACATGAAGATACATACATAAATAATATACTATTAATATAAATGAATATTACATATAAATAAATATTATAATAAATTACACTGTTAATATAAGACTCTGAAGGGAGATGGAGATTAGAGAAAGAGAAGAGACTGGCTTGATGTATGTAGAGGTTTCATGTTGTGAAATCAAGTGTTAAGACTAGAGTATGACGTTTTCTGAGGGTTTTGGCTATTAGGAAGAATTTAATATATGATTATTAGGGGGATTTATTTTAATTTCAGTTTCAGTTTATTCATACAAATGAAAATGGACAAAAACACATTTAGGGACTTCCCTGGTGGTCCAGTGGTAAAGGATCTGCCTACCAATGCGGGGGACGCAGGTTTGATCCCTGGTTGGGGAACTAAGATCCTACATGCCGCAGGGCAGCTAAGCCTGCATGCCACAACTACTGAACCCTCACACCTCAACTAGAGAGCCTGGGTTCCGTAAACTACAGAGCCCACACACTCTAGAGCCCTCGCGCCACAACTACAGAGCCAACACGCTCTGGAGCCCATGCCCCGTAACTAGAGAGAGAAAATTTTTTTTTAATATTTTCAAGAAATTCTCTTCAGTTGCTAATTAACCAAACACAGGACACATAAGATGAAAGGGATCAGCAAAGGAAACTGAAGGTATATGAAGATAGTTTCAAGCCAGAAGGCAAGCAGCCTTGACCTTGACATAGCCCAAGGAACCACCTGTTTTGAACTATAAGTGGATCCAAATAGAACTTTAAGTTTAGAAAGTCTGATTTGAAATCAGTGTATTAAATGGATTGGAGAAGCAAATAAGAAGTCAATTAATATAGTGCTATAAATATTTAGATAATGAAGAATTGAACTGACAGTAAGATTGGGTAGTTGCAAATAAAAGTGTTCAAATATTCACTAAAAGTTTCATCTTTAGTGAAATTAGACAAGTTTGTTGTCAAACAATTTTGGAGCCAGTGGAAAAACTGAAAAAAAAAGTCAAAAAAATCCCTTTGAAGGCATTGGAGAACCACCAATGCACAAGGTGGCAAGTATTCAAAGGACCAATCCCTGAGAAATGAAGTACAGGAATTAACTCAGCAATTGTGGTTACATAACAGATCATTTGCAAATATGACCATAATCATTCTTCGCCTTACATACATGCTCATTTACAATATGACTTTTAAGCTTCTCCCATCAAGAAGTAAAGTGTATTTCTTTACCTCTTGAATCTGGACTGAACTTGTTACTTGCTTTGTGACCAGTATAACATGGCAGATATGATATCTTGTGCTTCCAAGATTAAACCTGAAAACATATTCCTTTACCTCTGCTGATTCTTTTAGAACCCTGGTGAACTGCAGTATGAGCAAGGCTGGCTAGCTTGCTGGAGGAAGAAGACATATGGGCCAGCTGTCTTCACTGACAAACTGACATCATGTCAATAGCAGTGCAGAGCCATTTAGTTGACCAGAGAATCACAGAAACAAGAGTAAGCCCAGCCAAGATGAAGACTGCCCAGTTGCGCTCAGACCAAATTGCTGACACCTAAAATCATGAACAAAATGAATGACAATGGACAAATTCCTAAAACTAATGTGTCTTCCTAATATTGACACAGGGACAGTTAGGATATCTGAATAGTTAAGAATATGTTAAATCACTGAATCTGTGAATACCTTCCTACAAAGGATACTGCAGACCATGATTATACATATCGATTCTACTAATTTAGGGTAGAAATATTACCAATCATACAAAAATTCTTTCAGATAATAGGAAAATAGGGAATACTTCCCAATTTGTTTCATGAACTAAACATAACCTGTATCCCAAGCTTTGTAAGGATATAATGAGAAAGGAAATTTACAAGTGAATTTCTCCCATGAGAATAAATGGAAAAAATCCTAAACAAGATATTAGCAATCTCACAGAATTATATATAATAAAGAATTAATTTCAATAATGAGAAATTGACTTAATGCAATCATTAATTATACACATAAGATGTATATAATTCAGCATATTAATAGTATAAAAGAAAAAATGTGTATGATCATCTCAACAAATGCATTCATGAGACAAGTTTTTGATGTGATACTGCTACATTACAAATTACTCCAAAAGCTTAATGGCTTACAATAATACTAATTTTTCAAACTCGGGTTGAAGAGTGACTGAGGTGATTTCTGCTTCAGAATATGAATCAAATTCATGTTTTTTCTACTTTTTTTTTTTTTTTTTTCTGAAGAATCCTGAAATGGCAGTAGTTATCTGGGGGAATTTCTTCTTGTAGCCATTAGTAGGAAAACAAGAGGCTAAACAAAATCAAACAATATTTAAAGTCTTTGATGTGTCATGTCCACTAACATTCCATGGGAGTGTTACATGACCAACCGAGTGGTGTTGGAATGTTTATTCTGCCTACATTTGCAAAACGGCAAAGGTAGGGAGGAATGAAAGAATTATGAGTAAATAATAACATGTACAGTAATGAAAAAAAAAACCCACTCATTTGACAGCATTCAAATTCAATTTACAACTAAAACAGAACAGATTAAGAAACCAAAAATAAAAGGGAACTTTTTACTGTTCAGTAAAAAGTCAAAATCAGTAACAATCAGTAAAAAAAAAAACTGCTTTTAAAAAGTGAATAAAAAGGCCTATAGGAAATACCATATTTGTGATATTGGAATGCTTTCCCCTGCCATCTGAAATAAGAAAAGGATGTCTGTATACCTGCAATCTGGTATAAGAAAAGGATATTTATATTGCCAATTCTACTGAACATCGTAGAAAAGGTTCTTGGTTCTGATAACAAAGTAAGATAAAGAACTTAGTAAATGATTTAAGAATTGAAAAAAAATAAAGAGAAACTATCATTTTTTACAGACAATATGATTATTTGTGTAGAAAATACAAAAGATTCTACAAATAATTTTTTTAGATTGAGTTTGCTGAAAGCAAAATCATATACAAAAATCCATTTTTAAATCCATCCAAAATGGCCTGAGAAAAATCATTTCCAACAAGATAAAATTGGAAATGAATGTCTAAAAGGGAACGCATTTATAATCAGATAAAAAATTCAAATATCTAGCTATTAATCCAAGTGGTACAAGACTTGTACACAGAACACTATAAAACACTATAACTTGTACACAGAACACTATAATATAACACTATAGTGTTTATATAAAAACACAGAACACAGAACACTATAAAATGTGTACAAGACTTGTACACAGAACACTATAAAACACTATAACTTGTACACAGAACACTATAATATAACACTATAGTGTTTATATAAAAACACTATAAAAACACTATAAAATATTTAAAAATCTTTAAATAAATAAATGAAATGTGGGTAAAGCGGAAAATTTAGTATTTTTAAAATGTCAATACACAAACATCTTATTAGTACTGACAGTTATTTTGTTGTTGTTGAAATTGACAAACCAAAAGGTATATGGTAATGCCAGGGGCCATAAGGGGCAAGAGAATCTTGAAGAAAAAGATAAAATTCAAGTTTTCAGATTACGGGATATCTACATTTCACAATTTTATAAACTGTATTATTTGAGACGATGACATTAACAAAAGGATAGACGGATAGAAAATTTTGATGGATTAAATAATGTAGGAACAGGCACTTTTTAATTTAGAAAATGAATTTATGAAAAAATGGCATTGCAAAATACAGGGAAGTAATTATATGTCTAATAAATGGTGCTGAGTTATTTGTATATACATATGAAAATAAATGTATTTTGACCCTTAAGTCATTCAATACAAAAAATTTCAGGTGGATTGCAGACCTAAAATGTGAAGAGTTAAATGAATAATTTAACTAATTATTCAATAATTAAGCTTCTAGAAATAACATAGTAAGTAAGGCTACATTTCTTAATTTGGGTATAAAAGAGACAACTCCTAATATAAAAGGTTAATAATTTGGTCTATATTTGTATTATCAATACAAATATATTTGTACTCATCAAAAGACACCATTAAGAAATTGAGATTTCAAGCAGCAAAGTAGGGAATTTTTTCAATACATTTAACCAACAAACATCTATTTGGAATATATAAATACCTCCTATGAATCAGTATTAAGCAATGGACAAACTAATGGGAAAAAGGCAAAAGGCATGAACAAGCATTTTATAAAAGAAAAATATGCAAATATTATCTTTAGTAAAGTGCTCACTTTATGAATCAACAGTAAAATGTAAATTATAGCTAAATTGAGATACTATTACACAACTACTAGAGTGACTGAAGTAAAAAAAAATACTGACAATACTAGTGTTAATAAGAGTGTGAAATGGACTTCTCCACTTCTACTCTATAGCAGTTTGGAGAGTTCTTTGGCAGTATTTACTAAAGTTGTACAAAGGTATACTCTATAATAGAGCAATTCCATTCTTAGATATATACCCAGCATACATGTATTTATATGTTAAATACAAGGCATATAAAATATTAATAGCAGCATTATTCGCAACAGTCAAAAACTGGAAAAAACAAAGCACAAGTGTCTGTCAACACTAGACTACATTACAGCATAATTATTTACTACTGTACCAAGTAGAAATAAAAAATAACAAACTATTTCTCTACAGAAATTTCATGTTATATAAAACAAGTCAAACACAAAAGACATTCAGTATAATTGTATAAATTTGAAACATAGGCAAATGATTATAAAATAATAGAAGTCAGAATGTTAGCTCTATTTGGGGAGAGCTTTTGAAAATACACTTTGGGTATTTTCAAAAGTGTATTTTCTGTTTGTAAAATTTTTTGTCATGGGATTGTGCATTTTTTTCTGCATGAATGTTATAACTCAATAGAAATTTTATTTTAAAAAATGGGCTGAGAAAAATGGTATCACCTGAAAATTACAGTAAACAGTTGCATACATTTTGCTCAGTGGTGGAACATAATTAATACATCTATTTTAAAGTCAAGCACAAGATAAAAGACATATCATCATTTTCTCTATTCAACCTTGTTTTGGAGGTCTTAGCCAGTACAATTAGCAAAGAAAAAAAATAAATGTTATAACTGTTAGAAAAAAGTGTTGTCTACTTAAAAAAGCCAAACGAGTCAACTGAGTAATGGTAGAACTAAGTTTGTTTAATAAGATATCCAGAATCAAGATCAACATATAAAGTCAATAGCTTTAAAAGAAGCTGGCAATATTCGTTTCGACAATTGAATGGAAAAATCCATCCACAGTAACAGCAATAGGTCTAACAAGAAATGAATAAGAACTCTATGAAATAACTGTAAAACATTACTGAATTGTATAAAATAACTAGAACAATATATGAGACACTGTATGTTTCTGGACCAGAAGATGCCTTATTGTTATCTAGTTCCCTAAATATAACTATAATATGAATGAGATTTTAATTAAATTCCCTGTTGGAGTTTTTTGAGAAATTGACAAGCTGATTCTAAAATTCACTGAGAAGAAACAAATACAGAAAAAAATTTCAGTAAAACTATGAATAAAAACAGTAGGGTAAAATCTAGGAAATATCAAATATAGTGCACAGTTTCAGTAACTAAGCCATGATATGGCCCTGAGACAAATTCATCTATAGATCAGAATAGAGAATTCAAAACATACAGTAAAAAGGAATTTGATACATAAGAAAAATGTCATTTCAAAATCAGTGATGAAAGGATTGTCCCAATTATGCTAAAACAATTGGCTATCCACATCTAAGTTATATTCCTACCTTTTACCATATGTATAAAACATATTCCAAAATTAATTTGGTAGTTTAGCACCAATAACAATTAATGCATTTTCATAAGCATACACAAACTTTTAAAGGATAATATTGGGATGGAGAAGATCCACCTGTGCAAGAACAATTCAGATGCCATAAAGGAAAATATTTATCTAGAAATATATTTCAAAAATTGTAGGGGATGATAAATTGAAATACCAATAACAGATTTGGAAAATGTTTTCCATATATCAGTAATAACAACTAAAAACCGTACTGGACCCAGACAGTCTATAAATCAATATGTTAGATAACTGTTATGGATTGAATTGTGTCCCCCCCAAAATTCATATATTGAAGTCCTAACCCATCATATGTGACATCATTTGGAGATGGGTGTTTGCAGAATTTATCAAGTTAACATGAGGTCACTGGAGTGTGCTCTAAATCAACATGACTGGTGTCCTTATAAAAAAGGAAAATTTGGACATGGAGTCGCACATAGAAGACAATGTGAAGAGACATAGAGGGAAGACAGCCATCTGCAAGCCAAGGGGACAGCCCTAGAACAGATCCTTCCTTCACAGCCCTCATAAGAAGCTAACTCTACCAACAACTTGATTTTGGATTTCTAGACTCTAGAATTGTGAGAAAAAAATTCTGTTGCTTGAGTCACCCATCCTGTGGTATCTTATTATAGCAGCCCCAGAAAATTAATACAATAACTAATCCAAAATTTAAATAGGTAAATGGCCTAGACAGATAACTTATAGAGGAACAAATACAAGTGCTGATTAAAGTAATGAAAATATAATCAGTCTTTCTATGGAAGTGATTGGAAATTATATCAGAAAGAAGATATCATTGTTCACCCATGCCATCAAGAAATATTATATAAAGAGAGGGAGGACAATTTCCAGTTCAGGTGAAAGTGTTGAGAAGAATATCAGAATACACTGTACTGATAAGAGAAGTACAGACTAGCCTAGTTTACAGGAAGACAATTTACTGTCGCCTATCAAAATTAACGTGTCAACTTTAGAGTGAAATATTTCCACTTCTGGGAACATACGTCATAGAAAATTTTAGGAAAAATATTTTTACCCATTTATATGGACTTCATTACTTTTCAAGAAAGAAAGAAAAATTGAAAACACCTTAAATGTCCAGTGGTGAAATATACTACAGTATGGGCATAATGGATTTTAATATGGATAGACATGGAAAGAGCTCCAAGACAGCTGCAAAACATGACTGCATGAGGGTCATATTTTTTGTTTTATGTTACGGGGAAAAAACATGTATTGGAAGATAAACATGCACTCATTTGTAAGTGTAAGAAGATCTGATAAGAGCTAACCAATGCTTGCTTCTGTCAAGGTAGTTTACTTCTACAGAGTAACTGATTTCCCCT
Source organism: Pseudorca crassidens (assembly GCF_039906515.1). NCBI lineage: Eukaryota > Metazoa > Chordata > Mammalia > Artiodactyla > Delphinidae > Pseudorca > Pseudorca crassidens. The sequence goes on along the minus strand of NC_090304.1, from coordinate 32,729,101 downwards.
TTCATAAGGTCTTTGAATGATTGAATCTAGAGTGGTGCTATTAACACTTTCGGCTATATTTTTCTGATAAATGATTTCTTCATGGTTCTTAGTGTATTTGCCAGAAAATAAAGGAATTAAAATTGTTTTTCCTTTCCTCATGATGTTATTTGAATGCCAGATATGAGAATGAAATTAAAAGATAATTATAAATAATTATAAAGGAAATGCTATTCATAATTTTATTTAATGGCAAATAATAAATGGCAAATAAATCCAAATGCTGAAAACTTATATATGCAACAGTGATGGAAGAAATCACACAGATTAAGTTCTGTGATGGGCACAGTGAACTTTTATCTATAAAGAAGTCCTAGCCAATCAGTATGTTCTTAACAGTATAAGGGCAAGGACAGTGGACGCTGGAGACTGACTGATACACTTCCTTGATATGTTCTTGGAAATTATTATTCCTATGACTCAATTTCTTCAGCGGTAAAGTGGAATTAATACTAGTGTTTATTTTTTATTTATTTATTTATTTTTTACACGGACCTCTCACTGTTGTGGCCCCTTCCGGACGCGCAGGCTCAGCGGCCATGGCTCACGGGCCCAGGTGCTCCACGGCATGTGGGATCTTCCCGGACCGGGGCACGAACCCGTGTCCCCTGCATCGGCAGGCGGACTCTCAACCACTGCGCCACCAGAGAAGCCCCAATACTAGTGTTTATTAATACTAGTGTTTATCTCATAGAGTTTTTCTGAAGATTAGATGAGTGAATGAATATATGTAAGACCATCTTGCATATAATACATTGTCAGTGCTTGTTATCTAGCACTGTGATTTATTATGGTCACTTAAGATAATTTTAGAGATGTGTTTATTGTCACAAATATTCAGGAAAAAAATCATGTCATGAAGTAAGGTTGTATAATTAGAAGTAGATGACGATGTGCCTTGCTGTTCATTATTTGACTTCGCTAATAAGTCTGAAAGGAAACCTGGGGCATTAATAACTATCTTATTACTGGCTGATTACTGTTCATCAGTGAAAATCTCAAGGCCAGGGAGAAATATTGAGGTTCTTGCAGTGGAGCATTCCAATTTCCTTCAAACAAGAGGAATATGAAGAGTGTTAGAAACCTGCATTTAAAAAATGAGAAAAGGCAAAGAATTGTAATTGAAACCTATTGCAGATGACGTGCATTTATTAATCATGACTAAGGCCATTGGTAGACCCAGTTACTTTGTAATTCTGCAGAAAGACTGTAAATTCATCAAATTTCTCAGTCATAAATATTTTATACTTTTAAAAATGAATTATCTACTGTGGGTTCAAAGACTTACATAAGTTGCTGCAACCAACACATGACAATCTGTGTGAGGTCGTGTAGCATTGCATTTTACAGACAAAGAAACTAAAGATGAGAGAATTTGAGCTATTTTCCTACAAGTTTAGTGTTGAACTTGTCAACCCAACTTTGACTAAAAAGCTGTTCATACAATGGATTCTCTGTCAGTGAAGGGCTGTGTTTAACTGTTGCCTAAACCAGAGACATGGCAACATTAATAACTAACTCCTTCCCACTCTTTCCCTATAACACACACACACATACAAAATAAAAAAAATTAATTATACATTATTGATTCCGTTTTGTATGTTTTGCTGAAATCGAGCCAAGCTTCCCTGTCTCTACTGCTTCTAAACTAATTTAGGCCACCACAGTCTTTTCCGTGGCTTATTTCAATGGTAACTGCCTTAACAGTCTCCTTTTTTCTAGATTTTTCCATCCTCCAGTGCATTTCCCAGTCTTTAGCCAGGGAAATCTTTGAAAAACATAAAACTGACCATGTCACTCCCTGCTTAAAACCTTTCAATTGCTTCCCCTTGATGCCTTTTTTTTTTTTCTTTTTTTTTATAGATAAGTTTATGTGTGTCATATTTTTTTTAACTTTTTATTTTATATTGGAGTATAGCCAATTAACAATGTTGTGATAGTTTCAGGCGCACAGCAAAGCAACTCAGCCATACATATACATGTATCCATTCTCCCCCAAACTCCCCTCCCATCCAGGCTACCACATAACACTGAGCAGAGTTCCCTGTGCTATACGGTAGGCCCTTGTTGGTTATCCATTTTAAATACAGCAGTGTGTGCATGTCGATTCCAAACTCCCTAACTATCCCTTCCCCACACCCTTTCCCCCGGGAACCATAAGTTCGTTCTCTAAGTCTGTGAGTTTGTTTCTATTTTGTAAATAAGTTCGTTTGTATCATTTCTTTTTAGATTCCGTATATAAGGGATATCATACGATACCTCTCTTTCTCTGTCTGACTTACTTCATTAAGTATGATAATCTCTAGGTCAATCCAAGTTGCTGCAAATGGCATTATTTCATTCTTTTAAATGGCTGAGTAATGTTCCATTGTATATATGTACCACATCTTCTTTATCCAGTCCTCTGTTGATGGACATTTAGATTGCTTCCATGTCCTCCCCTAGTTTTCCAAGCAATGCCCATACTCCTAATCATCATTTAAGAGTTTTGCATACTTTTGCTCATGCTCTCCATATCCTCATTTCAGCAGCAAATCTCTCTATCCCCATTTTCTACTCCAAACCTTCTGACATTTATGCACTTATTTTTTAATTCAATAAGCTCATTTTCATTAGTATTTACATGTGCTTTCCCCCTTTCATATAGCTAAATTCTATTTATCTTTCAAAATGCGTATATTTTATATTACTTTTACCAGGAATTCTTCTCTGGATTTCTGATTCTAATCTCTAATCACCTGTGTGTACCAATTAATCATTTTTTTTTACATCTTTATTGGAGTATAATTGCTTTATAACAAAGTGAATCAGTTATACATATACATATGTTCCCATATCTCTTCCCTCTTGAGTCTCCCTCCCTCCCACCACCCCCCATCCCACCCCTCTAGGTGGTCACAAAGCACCGAGCTGATCTCCCTGTGCTATGTGGCTGCTTCCCACTAGCTATCTATTTTACTTTTGGTACTGTATATATGTCCATGCCACTCTCTCACCTTGTCACAGTTTACCCTTCCCCCTCCCCATATCCTCAAGTCCATTCTCTAGTAGGTCTGTGTCTTTATTCCTGTCTTACCCCTAGGTTTTTCATGACATTTTTTTCCCCTTAAATTCCATATATATGTGTTAGCATACGGTATTTGTCTTTCTCTTTCTGACTTACTTCATTCTGTATGACAGACTCTAGGTCCATCCACCTCATTACAATAGCTCATTTTTTTTTTTCAAGTGATTTCTAAATGAATGATTTATTCTAACTTCCACTTTTTTTTTTTAACATCTTTATTGGGGTATAATTGCTTTACAATGGTGTGTTAGTTTCTGCTTTATAACAAAGTGAATCGGTTATACATATACATATGTTCCCATATATCTTCCCTCTGGCATCTCCCTCCCTACCACCCTCCCTATCCCACCCCTCCAGGCGGTCACAAAGCACCGAGCCGATATCCCTGTGCCATGCGGCTGCTTCCCACTAGCTATCTACCTTACGTTTGTTAGTGTGTATATGTCCATGAGTCTCTCTCGCCCTGTCACAGCTCACCCTTCCCCCTCCCCATATCCTCAAGTCCATTCTCCAGTAGGTCTGTGTCTTTATTCCTGTCTTACCCCTAGGTTCTTCATGACATTTTTTTTTCTTCTTAAATTCCAGATATATGTGTTAGCATACGGTATTTGTCTTTTTCTTTCTGACTTACTTCACTCTGTATGACAGACTCTAGGTCTATCCACCTCATTACAAATAGCTCAATTTTGTTTCTTTTTATGGCTGAGTAATATTCCATTGTATATATGTGCCACATCTTCTTTATCCATTCATCTGATGATGGGCACTTAGGTTGTTTCCATCTCTGGGCTATTGTAAATAGAGCTGCAATGAACATTTTGATACATGACTCTTTATGAATTTTGGTTTTCTCAGGGCATATGCCCAGTAGTGGGATTGCTGAGTCATATGATAGTTCTATTTGTAGTTTTTTAAGGAACCTCCATACTGTTCTCCATAGGGGCTGAACCAATTCACATTCCCACCAGCAGTGCAAGAGTGTTCCCTTTTCTCCACACCCTCTCCAGCATTTATTGTTTCTAGATTTTTTGATGATGGCCATTCTGACTGCTGTGAGATGATATCTCATTGTAGTTTTGATTTGCATTTCTCTAATGATGTTGAGCATTCTTTCATGTGTTTGTTGGCAGTCTGTATATCTTCTTTGGAGAAATGTCTATTTAGGTCTTCTGCCCATTTTTGGATTGCGTTGTTTGTTTTTTTTGTTATTAAGCTGCATGAGCTGCTTGTAAATTTTGGAGATTAATCCTTTGTCAGTTGCTTCATTTGCAAATATGTTCTCCCATTCTGAGGGTTGTCTTTTGGTCTTGTTTATGGTTTCCTTTGCTGTGCAAAAGCTTTGAAGTTTCATTAGGTCCCATTTGTTCATTTTTGTTTTTCTTTCCATTACTCTAGGAGGTGGGTCAGAAAGAATCGTGCTGTGATTTATGTCATAGAGTGTTCTGCCTATGTTTTCCTCTAAGAGTTTGATAGTTTCTGGCCTTACATTTAGGTCTTTAATCCATTTTGAGCTTATTTTTGTGTATGGTGTTAGGGAGTGATCTAATCTCATACTTTTACATGTAGCTGTCCAGTTTTCCCAGCACCACTTATTGAATAGGCTGTCCTTTCTCCACTATACATTCCTGCCACCTTTATCAAAGACAAGGTGTCCATATGTGTGTGGGTTTATCTCTGGGCTTTCTATCCTGTTCCATTGATCTATCTTTCTGTTTTTGTGCCAGTACCATAGTGTCTTGATAACTGTAGCTTTGTAGTATAGTCTGAAGTCAGGGAGCCTGATTCCTCCAGCTCCTTTTTCCATTCTCAAGATTGCTTTGGCTTCGGGGTCTTTTGTGTTTCCATACAAATTGTGAAATTTTTTGTTCTAGTTTTGTGAAAAATGCCAGTGGTAGTTTGATAGGGATTGCATTGAATCTATAGATTGCTTTGGGTAGTAGAGTCATTTTCACAATGTTGATTCTTCCAATCCAAGAACATGGTATATCTCTCCATCTGTTTGTATCATCTTTAATTTCTTTCATCAGTGTCTTATAATTTTCTGCATACAGGTCTTTTGTCTCCTTAGGTAGGTTTATTCCTAGATATTTTATTCTTTTTGTTGCAATGGTAAATGGGACTGTTTTCTTAATTTCTCTTTCAGATTTTTCATCATTAGTATATAGGAATGCCAGAGATTTCTGTGCATTAATTTTGTATCCTGCTACGTTACCAAATTCATTGATTAGCTCTAGTAGTTTTCTGGTAGCATCTTCAGGATTCTCTATGTATAGGATCATGTCATCTGCAAACAGTGACAGCTTTACGTCTTCTTTTCCGATTTGGATTCCTTTTATTTCCTTTTCTTCTCTGATTGCTGTGGCTAAAACTTCCAAAACTATGTTGAATAAGAGTGGTGAGAGTGGGCAACCTTGTCTTGTTCCTGATCTTAGTGGAAATGCTTTCAGTTTTTCACCATTGAGGATGATGTTGGCTGTGGGCTTGTCATATATGGCCTTTATTATGTTGAGGAAAGTTCCCTCTATGCCTACTTTCTGGAGGGTTTTTATCATAAATGGGTGTTCAATTTTGTCAAAAGCTTTCTCTGCATCTATTGAGATGATCATATGGTTTTTCTCCTTCAATTTGTTAATATGGTGTATCACATTGATAGATTTGCGTATATTGAAGAATCCTTACATTCCTGGAATAAACCCCACTTGATCATGGTGTGTGATCCTTTTAATGTGCTGTTGGATTCTGTTTGCTAGTATTTTGTTGAGGATTTTTGCATCTATGTTCATCAGTGATATTGGCCTGTAGTTTACTTTCTTTGTGACATCCTTGTCTGGTTTTGGTATCAAGGTGATGGTGGCCTCGTAGAAGGAATTTGGGAGTGTTCCTCCCTCTGCTATATTTTGGGACAGTTTGAGAAGGATAGGTGTTAGCGCTTCCCTAAATGTTTGATAGAATTCGCCTGTGAAGCCATCTGGTCCTGGGCTTTTGTTTGTTGGAAGATTTTTAATCACAGTTTCAATTTCAGTGCTTGTGATTGGTCTGTTCATATTTTCTATTTCTTTTTGATTCAGTCTTGGCAGGTTGTGCATTTCTAAGAATTTGTCCATTTCTTCCAGATTATCCATTTTATTGGCATAGAGTTGCTTGTAGTAATCTCTCATGATCTTTTGTATTTCTGCAGTGTCAGTTGTTACTTCTCCTTTTTCATTTCTAATTCTATTGATTTGAGTCTTCTCCCTTTTTTTCTTGATGAGTCTGGCTAGTGGTTTATCTATTTTGTTTATCTTCTCAAAGAACCAGCATTTAGTTTTATTGATCTTTGCTATTGTTTCCTTCATTTCTTTTTCATTTATTTCTGATCTGATTTTTATGATTTCTTTCCTTCTGCTAGCTTTGGGGTTTTTTTGTTCTTCTTTCTCTAATTGCTTTAGGTGCAAGGATACGTTGTTTATTCGAGATGTTTCCTGCTTCTTAACGTGGGCTTGTATTGCTATAAACTTCCCCCTTAGAACTGCTTTTGCTGCATCCCATAGGTTTTCGGTCGTCGTGTCTCCATTGTCATTTGTTTCTAGGTATTTTTTTATTTCCTCTTTGATTTCTTCAGTGATCACTTCATTATTTAGTAGTGTATTGTTTAGCCTCCATGTGTTTGTAGTTTTTACAGATCTTTTCCTGTAATTGACATCTATTCTCATGGCGTTGTGGTTGGAAAGGATACTTGATACAATTACAATTTTCTAAAATTTACCAAGGCTTGATTTGTGACCCAAGATATGATCTATCATGGAGAATGTTCCATGAGCACTTGAGAAAAATGTGTATTGTGTTGTTTTTGGATGGAGTGTCCTATAAATATCAATTAAGTCCATCTTGTTTAATGTATCATTTAAAGCTTGTGTTTCCTTATTGATTTTCATTTTGGATGATCTGTCCATGGGTGAAAGTGGGGTGTTAAAGTCCCCTACTATGAATGTGTTACTGTCGATTTCCCCTTTTATGGCTGTTAGTATTTGCCTTATGTATTGAGGTGCTCCTATGTTGGGTGCATAAATATTTACAATTGTTATATCTTCTTCTTGGATTGATCCCTTGATCATTATGTAGTGTCCTTCTTGTTTCTTCTAATAGTCCTTATTTTAAAGTCTATATTGTCTGATATGAGAATTGCTACTCCAGCTTTCTTTTGGTTTCCATTTTCATGGAATATCTTTTTCCATCCACTTACTTTCAGTCTGTATGTGTGTCTAGGTCTGAAGTGGGTCTCTTGTAGACAGCATATAAAAGGGTCTTGTTTTTGTATCCATTCAGCCAATCTGTGTCTTTTGGTGGGAGCATTTAGTCCATTTACATTTAAGGTAATTATCGATATGTATGTTCCTATTCCCATTTTCTTAATTGTTTTGGGTTTGTTATTATAGGTCTTTTCCTTCTCTTGTGTTTCTTGTCTAGAGAAGTTCCTATAGCATTTGTTGTAAAGCTGGTTTGGTGATGCTGAACTCTCTCAGCTTTTGCTTGTCTGTAAAGGTTTTAATTTCTCCATCATATCTGAATGAGATCCTTGCTGGGTAGAGTAGTCTTGGTTGCAGGTTTTTCTCCTTCATCACTTTCAGTATGTCCTGCCACTCCCTTCTGGCTTGTAGGGTTTCTGCTGAGAGATCAGCTGTTAACCTTACGGGGATTCCCTTGTGTTTTATTTGTTGTTTTTCCCTTGCTGCTTTTAATGTGCCCTCTTTGTATTTAATTTTTGACATTTTGATTAATATGTGTCTTGGCGTATTTCTCCTTGGATTTATCCTGTATGGGACTCTCTGTGCTTCCTGGACTTGATTAACTATTTCCTTTCCCATATTAGGGAAGTTTTCAACTATAATCTCTTCAAATATTTTCTCAGTCCCTTTCTTTTTCTCTTCTTCTTCTGAAACCCCTATAATTCGAATGTTGGTGTGTTTAATGTTGTCCCAGAGGTCTCTGAGACTGTCCTCAGTTCTTTTCATTCTTTTTTCTTTATTCTGCTCTTCAGTAGTTGTTTCCACTATTTTATCTTCCAGGTCACTTATCTGTTCTTCTGCCTCAGTTATTCTGCTATTGATCCCATCTAGAGTACTTTTAATTTCATTTATTGTGTTGTTCATCGTTGCTTGTTTCATCTTTAGTTCTTCTAGGTCCTTGTTAACTGTTTCTTGCATTTTGTCCATTCTACTTCCAAGATTTCGGATCATCCTTACTATCATTATTCTGAATTCTTTTTCAGGTAGACTGCCTATTTCCTCTTCATTTGTTAGGTCTGGTGCATTTTGATCTTGCTCCTTTATCTGCTGTGTGTTTTTCTGTCTTCTCATTTTGCTTATCTTACTGTGTTTGGGGTCTCCTTTTTGCAGGCTGCAGGTTCGTAGTTCCCGCTGTTTTTGATGTCTGTCTCCAGTGGCTAAGGTTGGTTCAGTGGGTTGTGTAGGCTTCCTGGTGGAGGGGACTAGTGCCTGTGTTGTGGTGGATGAGGCTGGATCTTGTCTCTCTAGTGGGCAGGTTCACGTCTGGTGGTGTGTTTTGGGGAGTCTGTGGCCTTATTATTATTTTAGGCAGCCTCTCTGCTAATGGGTGGGGTTGTGTTCCTGTTTTGCTAGTTGTTTGGCATAGGTTATCCAGTACTGTAGCTTGCTGGTCGTTGAGTGAAGCTGGGTGCTTGTGTTAAGATGGAGGTATCTGGGAGATTTTCGCCGTTTGATATTATGTGGAGCTGGGAGGTCTCTTGTTGACCAGTGTCCTGTAGTTGGCTCTCCTACCTCAGAGGCAGAGCCCTGACTCCTGGCTGGAGCACCAAGAGCCTTTCATCCACACAGCTCAGAATAAAAGGAAGAAAAAGTAGAGAGAATTAGTAGAACTATGAGGAAAGAAAGAAAGGAAGGAAGGAAGGAAGAAAGAAAGAAAGAAAGAAAGAAAGAAAGAAGCAAAGAAGGAAAGAAGGCAAGAAGCAAAGGAGGGTGGGAGGGAGGGAGGAAGGAAGGAAGGAGGGAAAGAAGGAAAAAAGAAACAAAGAAGATACAGTAAAGTATAATAAAGTTATTGAATTAAAAAATACTTATTTAGAAAAAAATAAAAGAGACGGATAGAACCTTAGGACAAATGTTGGAAGCAAAGCTATACAGACAAAGTCTTACACAGAAGCATACACATACACCCTCACAAAAAGAGGTAAAGGGGAAAAAAACTCATAAATCTTGCTCTCAGAGACCACCTCCTCATTTTGGGATGATTCGTTGTCTAAAGGATGGAAAGAAAGAAAGAAAGAGAGAAAGAAAGAAAGGAAGAAAGGAAGAAAGGAAGAAAGAATAATAAAGTTATTAAAATTAATTATTAAGAAAAAAAATTTAAAAAAAACCATGGCCGGATAGAACCCTAGGGTAAATGGTGGAAGCAAAACTATACAGACAAGATCTCACACAGAAGCATACACATAAACATTCACAAAAAGAGGAAAAGGGGAAAAAAATCATAGATCTTGCTCTCGAAGCCCACCTCCCTCCTCAATTTGGGATGACTCGTCTATTCATGTATTCCACAGATGCAGGGTACATCAAGTTGTTTGTGGAGCTTTAATCCGCTGCTTCTGAGGCTGCTGGGAGAGATTTCCCTTTCTCTTCTTTGTTCTCACAGCTCCCAGGGCTCAGCTTTGGATTTGGCCCTGCCTCTGCGTGTAGGTCGCTGGAGGGCGTCTGTTTTTTGCTCAGACAGGACGGGGTTAAAGGAGCCGCTGATTCGGGGGCTCTGGCGCACTCAGGCCGGGGGGGAGGGAGGGGCACTGCGTGCGGGGCGGGCCTGCGGCGGCAGAGGCCGGCGTGACGTTGCACCAACCTGAGGCCTGCGGTGCGTTCTCCCGGGGAAGTTGTCTCTGGATCCCGGGAACCTGGCAGTGGCGGGCTGCACAGGCTCCGCGGAAGAGGGGTGCGGAGAGTGACCTGTGCTCGCACACAGGCCCCTTGGTGGCGGCAGCAGCAGCCTTAGCGTCTCCCGTCCCTCTCTGGGGTTCGCGCTTTTAGCCACGGCTCGCGCCCATCTCTGGAGTTCCTTTAAGCAGAGCTCTTAAACCCCTCTCCTCGCGCACCAGGAAACAGAGAGGTAAGAAAAAGTCTCTTGCCTCTTCGGCAGGTCCAGACTTTTCCCCGGACTCCCTCTCGGCTAGCCGTGGTGCACTAACCCCTTCAGGCTACGTTCAAGCCGCCAACCCCAGTCCTCTCCCTGTGCTCCGACCGAAACTGAAACCCGAGCCTCAGCTCGCAGCCCCGCCCGTCCCGGCGGGTGAGCAGACAAGCCTCTCGGGCTGGTGATTGCCGGTCGGCACCGATCCTCTGTGCGGGAATCTCCCCGCTTTGCCTTCCGCACCCGTTGCTGTGCACTCCTCCGCGGCGCCGAAGCTTTCCCCCTCGGCCTCCCGCAGTCTCCGCCCGCGAAGGGGCTTCCTAGTGTGTGGAAACTTTTCCTCCTTCACAGCTCCCTCCCACTGGTGCAGGTGCCGTCCCTATTCTTTTGTCTCTGTTTTTTCTTTTTTTCTTTTGCCCTACCCAGGTACGTGGGGAATTTCTTGCCTTTTGGGAGGTCTGAGGTCTTCTGCCAGCGTTCAGTAGGTGTTCTGTAGGAGTTGTTCCACGTGTAGATGTATTTCTGGTGTATCTGTGGGGAGGAAGGTGATCTCCGCGTCTTACTCTTCCGCCATCTTCAAGGTCCCCCTAACTTCCACTTTGAAGTATAAATACTCCTGTTGCTAAAGGATCCACATTTCATCTAGAAAGGACATAAATCTGGCAATCTCACTTCAGGCTTAGCCCATCACCTTTCTTCCTTTCGCGTTTAGTCTGTTTCACTCGCTCATAGCGGGGCGCATGTAGAGGCCTTGCCACCTGCTCTTCAAACGAGAGCTCCCCGTGAAACGGCTGAGCCGACACCTCAGCTCGGGACGTGCGCTGAAGCTCCTCGCAGGACACGCAACTCCCAATAGCTCATTTTTAACCTTTCCCTATCAGGTATAGTTCTGTGCTGGACTGACAACTGTTTCCTTGTCTACATTCTTCCCCCACACGTGCACACTTGCTATAATATATATAAATACACACACACACAAATATACACACTACTTGTTCATTCATTCCTTAAGTAGGATCTTAGGGTAGTAACTTAATTTTTCTGAGCCCAGTCTTTTATATCGGCAAAATTAGAATTACAATACCTGTCTTATTATCTTGCAAAGTCCATATGAGAAAAATGGGAAAAAATGTACATATATATGTATGATAATAAGTCTTTCCTTCCTTGTAATAGAGAACAAGTCTGTTCAAATTTCACTGTAATTACTATAGTTATTGACTGATTTTTAGAGGTATTTTCTTTAATAGCAATAGAGATTTTGAAAGGGATGCCTTTTCAGTGCACTTCATTCCCTACAAACCAAGGGCGAAGCAAAGCCCCTCCATTCTGCTCTGGTTCCACCCCCAAGTTTGTCCCCCCAGTGTCAGAACCTGTCTATATCTCTGATCTACCTTGGTTCAAATCAAATCTCTTGCTGTAAAACTTCAATGACCTTAGAAAAAAGTGTGTAATGTCATGGAAAATATCTGTTTTCCAAGAGGTATCTGATAAACTGTTATACATGCAAAAGATGTGCAGTGTTGTTCTGGAAACTGTAGCCTGGATAGTCCTCAATGCAAAATGAAACATTTCTTTAAAAAACTGGTATTTCAATTTTCCCTTTTTAGATGAACTAATAAAAACCAAACATCTGGGCCTCCCTGGTGGCGCAGTGGTTGAGAGTCCGCCTGCCGATGTAGGGGACACGGGTTTGTGCCCCGGTCTGGGAAGATCCCACATGCCGCGGAGCGGCTGGGCTCGTGAGCCATGGCCGCTGACCCTGTGTGTCCGGAGCCTGTGCTCCGCAACGGTAGAGGCCACAGCGTGAGAGGCCCACGTACCGCAAAAAAAAAAAAAATCCTAGTAATAATTGGTTTCAGTTTATCTAGATTTTGCTTAAAATGCAAGGGTCTGTGATTATGGCCAAAGTGGCTAGAGCCAAATGAAGGAATTTGGGGGGCCCTCATGCCTTTTCTTTCTGTGTTAGACAGGACTCTGGAGAGCTAGAAAAGCAGCTGAAGCAAGTCTTGAAGGAGCGGAGCACCATCCTCCGCCAGCTGACAAAAACATCAAGAGAACTTGATGGAATTAAAGTCAACCTTCAGGTGAGATGAAAACTAATTTTCTCAGCAGCAAAGGGTAAGGAGTCACCTGGTTTGTCTCAGTGGGTTAACATGTAAAGACTTCTGCATTTTCGTTTACCAGTTTTGAATATATTTCTGGGCTTGAACATGGGAGTTATTATTTATTATTATATGAGCTTTGAAAAGAAATGTCATTTGAAATGCAGTCTGGGAATCTGTGGTTTGCAAATTCAGGAATGAGAAAACTGTGTGCTTGGCAAAGCCATCAATTTCTCACAGTTTCTAAGATCAGTTTGACCCCTGTGTTTTTTATATTACAAAATGATGAAAAGCAGTTATGGCTAAGAGTCATAAATGAATATAGAAATGATCTCCTGAAGAGAACTTTAAATTCCACAAAGGATAGTTCTGAAAATTCTTTAATAAACCTCATTACTAAAATGGGTAAATGCCTTGCAAAGGAAAGTGTCATCTGTGAAAATGTATTAGTACTCAGAGAAATCTAAATCAAAAACCAAAGACAAGATCTATATCTGATAAGAAAAGTTTCTGAAACATCTGAGAATATATTTTAATATTTTCCTTTAACATTGTATTTTTGAATACATACTGATACTAAAAGCTTTGTATGTATTTATTATAGGATTTAATTCTCCTAATATATCAATGAGGGTAGGCACTATAAATGTGAGTTTTCTTGTTACACATGAGGAATCATGCTTGAATGTCACAAAGGAAACCAGAGTTTAAATGCAGGCAGTCTGACTCCACAGCCGGTCTGTTAGTTATCGCACTGAACCAAGTTTCTGAACCTTGTGTAATCACCATTGTTCTTAGCTTTTTAGTCCCATGATGATGATTATGGTGTCAGTAAGCACTACAGTTTATTGAATGTGGTCTCTTGTGTTAGGTCCTCTTTCTCCAATTTTTAATTAATTTTCACATGATGATTATGCTATGATTATTATTAGCCTCATTTTACAAGTGAGAAAACAGAGTTAGAAAAGGGCTTGGAATCTGAGAGCACAGAGAAAGTTAGGCGGTGGATCTGGTATTTTGAACCCAACACCCAAGCTCTTGTTCCAGAAGTTGTATTACATCTTGAGAACATGAAAATAGCAGAAAATTTACTCACACTCCAGTAGGATACAGTGACAGGTAGCAAGATGGTAACAGTGCAGGAATAACAGTTCTATGGTAGAAGTTTGCACAGAGCATTAGGGACGCACTGACTAGGATGAAAATGGGTGCATATTGATTTCCATATAGGAAGTTGAGGCCGGAATGCTACCTTTTCATTAAGTAGAAATTCACAAGTTTTATGAGACTTCAAAGAATATTTAAGACACTTGCACCTTCTTAGAGGCATGAAACACCTGGCACGTTGAGAATTTTTCAAGCTTATGGTGAAATAAATGCCCATGAGTGGTCAGTACTTCCAGCCAGGACACTCAGTATCTCTATACTAGCAGCCTAAGTTAAGTCAACCTAAGTGTCCATCGACAGATGAATGGATAAAGAAGATGTGGCACATATATACAATGGAATATTACTCAGCCATAGCAAGAAACGAAATTGAGTTATTTGTAGTGAAGTGGATGGACCTAGAGACTGTCATACAGAGTGAAGTAAGTCAGAAAGAGAAAAACAAGTACCGTAAATACCGTATGCTAACATATATATAGAATCCAAAAAAAAAGACATCGAATTACAGTCTAGGAAATTACTTGAAATAAATGTACAATTTTGTGGAGTTACTTTTTGAAAGGGTAATACATCTATCACTAAATGTAATTGCAATCTTTTAAAATGCCTTTTTTAAATTTTGTGACAGCCATTGTGCAAGGTGTTTTTTATTTAATTTTTATCTTATTAAATCCCCTCAACAAGCTTTTCACAAAATAAGATAATATTTTACTCATTGTACAGTGAGGAAATGAAATTCAAAGAGGCCACAGGAATCTCCCAAAGTCATACATCTAATAAATGTTGATTCCAGGTTTCAAACTCATAGTAAATAAATAAATATATTGCCCATTGTACACATTTTTTTCATATTTTTTTCCGGTGGGGCTTCATAAAGACATGAACTTTGAAAGCCTTGTTCACCTCTGTAACCATAGCACCTGGATGGCATCACAATATAGATCCATATATAAACATTGTATTAATTAAGTAGTAGGTATATCAATCTTTGCTATCCTTAAAGTCATCAAAATTATTTTCCAAGACGTATACCCCACTTCTCTGGACATTGCTGGGGAAATAATAATCAAATACTAATGATTTCTTCTAATTGGATACATTTTTCAGACCCTCATCTGCATACCTACCCTTTTCATATTTTCATTTCTTCATTTCATGTTTTGTTTTGTTTTTAATTTCTTGAGGATAGTGCCATGCCCTTTTTTTTTTTTTTTTTGCCATGCCCTTTTAATCTTTGTTTCCTTCACAATGCCTGGAGTGTAGCAGATGGTAAAATGAATAAGCATATTTTTATTATACTTTTCACCAAGTGCTTTCACACATCTATTATCCCCTTTGAGTTTTCCAGTAACTGTCTAATGTAGGCTCTTCACAATTCTCATCCCTGTTTATCAGATAAGGAAGTCAAAGTGCAGATTTTGTGACCTGTCCCAGGTCATGTGGCCATGATGCACTTTGAACTGTAAATCCCATGATTGGTGATTTTCCCCCAAACCTGCTTTTTTGTGTTTTACGTCAAGCTACTCTTTTCAAATAAACAGAGCACCTTTTATTGGCTGCTTCCTAATAATGATATCAATCAGTCATTTTAGGGAAAAGGGTTCTCTTGTGATGCTCACCCCACCACATCCATATCAGAATGCTTAACTTACTACATGAAAATTGTTTCTAGCATTAGGCTGAAAAAGTGGTGAAGGCAGACACTATGGCTTTGTTGTTAATTAAATATTAGGTAAGCAACATGTTTGCCATTCTTGTTATTGTCAGTTCCTTACCTGTCATAGCTGCTCTTTTTACAAACAATATTATTGTGTCTGTTTTAACTTTTAATATAAAAAAGGATAGGTCACCCTGTTAAATAATATACTAAGTATAAATAAGAAAATTTTCAGGGAAGGATTAACAGGTCAGATTCTCTAATGAGAAAAGCTCAGTGGGCTTTTCTCTTTTAATTAATTCAGGGTCTGTCAATGCTGAATTTGCCAGAGTAAATAAACAGTAATGACTGTTTTTTTTCTTTAATATACTATCTATACAGAACAGTTACAATTTTAAATGGCCCTAGTTTTTCTATGCATTGTAATGCGTTACTCATAAATAATAAATACGCAAGACCAAACAGGTGCATGCCATTTGACTGCTTTCATCCTGATGTATTATTACTTAGCTTATTTAGGGAGGCCTTTTATGTCCCCTTGTGTTTGTAGAAACTATGCCAGAATCAGTTTAACATGCCTGCAGAGAACATAGTAAAACTTCAGATGAAGAGCAGAAGATCTGTTTTATATTCACTTATAAAGAGACCTAGGTATTTGGAGAGTACTTTCTCCTCCACTGAACCTCTAAAGGCTGAATCTCAGTTCATTCCCTGTCACTCACTGTGTAGCACTTGCACCACTTGATGTCATAAATTGTGCATCCTGAGAGCCTATGTGCATCCTGAGAGCCATGGGGACCATCATGGCCTCGCTTGTACATTCTTATTTCAGGGCGTAAGTGCAGCCACCCCTTGTGCCATAAACACAAAAGTAAAGTAAGCTTCAATTTATCACATGAATAAGACTTCCTTTTCCCACTTTTCTTATCAGAATTTGAAAAACGATGAGAAATCTGCCAAAACTGATGTTCAGAAGCTTCTGGAAATAGGTCAGAAACAAAGGTAAGGCTGTGTTTTCCTTTTATTTTCTTAGTTCTTTTCCTCCATAGCCAAACTCCATTCAGAGATTTCACAAGAATAAGTTTATTCTAAATGCATTCATTTCTTTATATTCTTACTTACACTTTAATGTATAAGAATCTTGTTCAAATGTAGATCCTTATAAAATAAGTGTAGGGTGACTCTTGAGATTCTGCATTTCTAACACGTTCCCTGGTGATGGGTGATCCCGATACTGATGCTGCTTGTCTGCAGATCTCAATTCAACCGTTAAGGATCTGGAGTCCTTTCCTTTATCGTCCCACTAAGATGGGCCCACATAAGTCTGCCCATCAATAGATCCAATAACAATGACATCAGTGGGCCGTTGTTTTTTTTTTTTTCAGATTCTGTGATCTGAAGTTTATAACTTGTAGAGGACTTTGACCTTTTCTAATAGTATCAAAACTTGATCGTGGCGATAGTGGTGGGGGGTAGTAAGAAATGGGGTAAACTTAACGCAGTAGAATTGGAACAGTTTTATTATTGTTGCTGTGTTTATTTTGGAAGGAAGTGAATGATGAGCTAGATTTCTATGCAGTATTAAAAAAACTATATGACTTGAAATTGCTTCTCAAGGAAAAAAAAAAGCCAAGGTATTTTAAGGTAGAAACAAGCCAGCATTTGTTATTTGTTATACGTTTGCTAGAGGCTCTACTAGATGCTTTATATTTTTTTTTCTTGTTTCAACGCCACAAGTATAGATTAAATATTATTGTCCCCATTCAGTAAATGGGAAATTGTTGCTCAAAATGCTTAAGTGAATTGATGAGAGTTGTGTTAATTGGAATTTGCTCTGCTGTGTCTTACCCATAGCCATACCCTTTCAAGATAGTTTACTGATTCAAAGCAAAAAGCTGTTGAAAAAGTTGACAGATGCTACACTATGTAGTCCCTTCTCACCATCTTCTATCTTCTCCACTGTCCTTGCCTCTTGACCCAGAAACCTCATGGCATTGAAGCGATGACATGTTAAAAATCAAATCAAGCATCTTATATTGACTCTTGTTATTATTTAAATGGAATCATTATTTATTGAACATGAAATTCTCTCCAAAGTCCAGTATTAAAAAGATGTCATATAAAATGTGGGTCTGAGCATGTTTCCAAAATTACATGATTTTAAATTATTTTATTGGTTTGAAATAATCCACTTTTTAAAACACCTGTGCTCAATATCACACAAGTATATGTGATTCACTGAGTTAGTGGAGAATTATAAACAATATTTTCAATAGAAATAGCTAGTCAAAATGTTACCAAGCCTAAGCTTGTACTGCTCCCTGCACAACAGGCCAGTAATCAAGAGACGAGTTCTTGAGGCAAGAAATAGTGACTTTATTCAGAAAGCCATAAAAACCGAGAAGATCGTGGGCTTGTGTCCCAAAGAACCATCTTGCCTGAGTTAGAATTCAGGCTCCTTTTATATACTAAAACGGCAGCCTCCGGAGGGCATGTGTTAATTTTTTCTTCCCTGCAGTCACTCACAGGTAGACCTGGTCAGGATGTTTCCTGTGAGCTAAACAAAGGGATTTTAGCTTAATGCTCATTACCTGGGATGCAGGGTTCCCAGAGATGGACCATTATGTATAATTTAAGCTTATAGGCAACATCCCTTTAGTGATCAACTTGTAATAGAATACAAAATGTTCTTCCCTATTACAAAAACAGACCAAGAGTCATTGAAAATTATCACTTTTTGTAGAGTCTTCCATGTTGGGAAAAGATAATAAACAAAAACATAAAAATAGAAATGACTTCGGCATAATGCATGTGCAATACCAGTGAGAGGGTTGCAGTGACTGAAGAAGACAGATTGAGTCAGGAAAGATCAGAAAATAAAGCTGTTGTGCATAGACTGGGACCACTCAAAGGTTAGCTCAGTGTGGACTTCAGCATAAGCAACAGAAAACCCATTCATGTAGCTCTGTAAAGGAATGATATGATTAAAGAATTATATTAGGGGAATTATTCTGACAACATTGTTCAAGGCAGAAAGAAAGAGACATAGACCAGGTTGAGGAAAGGTCCCCTAGAGAAGAGACAGAGAGATCTCATCAGTGAGGACCATGGAGTGAAAGAGCAACAAAATCAGCCTTTCTTTATTGCAGGAGAGACACAGATGAAGAGACAGCCTTATGCATGATGTGAATAAGGAAAAACCTGTTCCTTTAGCTTACTGATATTTTCTTAATATGGTTGTTTCTACATGACACACAAAATATCCAGGCAAAAGAGGAAAAACATGGTTGGAGTTATTAAGAATTTCAGGCCATCATCTCTACATTTGGCATGGTATACAGATAGCCAGATGATGGACCAAGTTTTTCAATGAATGTGTTAAATGGAGCATATATTTTGCTATTGTGATTTCAAAGTTTTATCCAAAATTATAAAATTTGTTAAAATGCATAACTTGTATAATGTACACAAAGTCAGCATGGAAAATTCAATAAATCCTAACAATAGGTGATTTCTCAAAAGTATAATATATTTGATATATTAGTTTTTGCTGTTTAGTTAGAGTTATAAAAATCATGGTTATCTGAATGTGAAGGAGGCTATATATCTCATTTCCAAAATAAAAGAGATTAATAACAGTAAAAGAGAAAAAAGTTATCTCAGACTATAAAAAAGTATTAACTGATGGCAAATTTAGAAGTATTATCATAGCCTGAAAGACTAAAATGTATTGCAGATGCCATATACACCCAGTTCTCGGTAACTACATGTCCTCTGGGATCCTTGTCACCTGGCCCTTACCTGGCGAAGTAGTCCCTAAAAGTCATGCTGCTTTTATGTGTCTCTGACATCACGGGCTACAGTTAATTACCTCATAGGTGTCTCTACCAAAACAAAACTGAATCAGTTAGAATTTCCTTCTTGGAATTGTAACCAACAGGCAACTAATAAAGTCCCTCTGTGTAGCTGTACTAGATTGTAAGTAAGTAAACGCAGAGGATATGGCATGGTCGTAAACAACCAGGTAGTGAGAGCAGCATGTCTTTCTGCCAAAGAGGTACAGAGAAAGGAATGTGTATATGTGTGTTTGTGTGTGTAGTGTACGTGTGTGCGTGTGCACATGCACGCATACTTTTACATGAGAAGGAGAAAGTTGCATTGACTCTTGTTACATTTCAGAAATATTTAGACAGCTTAGGTAATATTCATAGAAGTGTCCTCCGGTTGATGGAGAGACTTTTAAGCCATACTATGTGAAGAGTGAGAATAAGTAACCAAAAAATAGAGACCCTGGGAGATAAAGGAGTACCCTGAAGTTTCTGAAAAGCTGTCTTGAAAATAAAAAGGAATAAAACATTTTGCTCTCTCCGGTGGATGGTGGGTAGAGATTTTGAGAAGGCAGTTTTGGACTCTGTGTACTAATGGATTTTAGTATATCGAGTTCTCTGTAAAGGAAAAGAATGCCTGAGATAGTGGCAAGGTTTCTATCTGTGATGTTATGACAATACAATCTGGTAACGACATGAAAAGAATACCTTCCTGTAGGGTGAGGTATTTTTATATTTATAATTGGGGATGGAAGATGTGTGAAACAGCTGCCTTTTAAAATCCCTTGTAACCATGAACTTCTATGGTAAAATGTACTCAACATCTGAGAAACCCTATCACAGTGTCGCTGGAGCCAACAGTTCTTTAGATTCAAGCTTCAGTTTAGTGCTAAATAGAGCCCAAGAGTAGCTCTACATAGTTTGTGCAAATCCCATTTGGTGGAGAGGGGGTGGTCGGAGTAGAACTGAGCAAGTTGTGGGACAGGAGTTTGGGGCCACCTAAAGCATGGGAGCAGTGAGAATGTGCAGAAATAAGTCTGAAAAAGGAGATGGAGAGGTTCAGAAGTTTCAAAAGTCCCGCTTTGCCATTCTGTCTGATAGCTTTCCTCGACATGAAAATGAGAATTCTGTACCTTCTCCAGCTTTTAACAGTTTTTGCAACTTATTTTTTTCTTACTCCCTATTGCCTATAGATGTCAGTATGTGGGCATTTTTGAATATATATACATATATAAACACTTATTTTAATTTTTATAAAATATATGAATTTTATCATTTAATTTTAAAATATATGTATCACTTTAAAATAAAAATGAGAATTTTAAAACCCAGAAATAACAAATAAGTATTACAAGATTTTATTATAACTTTTTTCTAGTTGGAAATATAATAGTCCTATTGCATTTTTATTCAGTACTTGTTGAAGATTTGAGTGTTAGGAATAGAATGTAGATCCTTCCTTCTTTCTTTCTCTCTGTCTGTCTCCCTCAATAGGGGTAGTATAATGACTCTCTAGAATTTGAGCACATAGTCTGCAGAACACAATTCCACCACCTCTTTATGTATCAGTTTTCCATTTTATGGACTGCCTGGTATACTGTAAGCCTACAATATATGTAAATATTACTATTATTTTGTATTATATTATGCCACGCATGCTCTTTGTGGAAAATATCAGGAGAAATAATGGAAGTCTACATGTGAAACAATTCTGATAAATAAAACCGGTTTGAGGCCGTAATGGAAGCTGAGAATTAAAATCCACTTTAAGCAAAAGCATGTTAAAGCTTTACCCAAACAAGCATAAATCATCTAAAAACCAAAGTGACTGTAATTATTTTATAACTTGTTCCTGTTATACGTTGCCTTGATAAACAAAATCCAGATTGATTCCAGCGATCGTATAGACTCTCATGGATATTCCTAAAATTGAAACTGGGACCTAATAGTTTCTAGAGTAATCATTAAATCCTTCTGGATGAAAGAGCAGCTTGTGGTTGTGCAGGATGTGGTGGTCAAAGAATGAACACAGGGACCTCAAGTGGTGCCAGTGGTTGTGATAATGGTTTCGTGTATTACGTGATTATTTTCCAGGCATTTGCTAAGCATTTTGCCTATATTACATCTTCTAAACCTCACTATAAACCTATGAGGTAGTTCTATTATTGTGCCCATTTATAGGTGAAAAACAAACAAAAAAAAGAGTCTAAGAACATGCTTTCCTATCCCATAGTCTCTTTATTGTGGTTACACACCAAGAAAATATTTTTGTTCCAGAAGTTGTCTTTTCGCTCTAGACTGGGAAATTTAGTTTGTCTGCTGGTAAGACTAGAAGAGGTTTCTGTTTGGTTGTTGCTGTTGCGTTGAAGGAGTTTATTCCTTTAGCCATACTTAACACACACCTACACACACACTCACTCATATACTGTAATCTGCTATCTGAACTTTTTTTTTTTTTTACATCTTTATTGGAGTATAATTGCTTTACAATGGTGTGTTAGTTTCTCCTTTATAACAAAGTGAATCAGTTATACATATACATATGTTTCCATATCTCTTCCCTCTTGCATCTCCCTCCTTCCCACCCTCCCTATCCCATCCCTCTAGGTGGTCACAAAGCACCGAGCTGATCTCCCTGTGCTATGCGGCTGCTTCCCACTAGCTATCTATTTTAGGTTTGGTAGTGTATATATGTCCATGCCACTCTCTCACTTTGTCCCAGCTTACCCTTCCCCCTCCCCATATCCTCAAGCCCATTCTCTAGTAGGTCTATGTCTTTATTCCTTTCTTACCCCAAGATTCTTTATGACTTATTTTTTTTAGATTCTATATATATGTGTTAGCATACGGTATTTGTCTTTCTCTTTCTGACTTACTTCACTCTGTATGACAGACTCTAGGTCCATCCACCTCATTACAAATAGCTCAATTTTGTTTCTTTTTATGGCTGAGTAATATTCCATTGTATATATATGCCACATCTTCTTTATCCATTCATCTGATGACGGACACTTAGGTTGTTACCACCTCCTGGCTATTGTAAATAGAGCTGCAATGAACATTTTGGTACATGACTCTTTGAATTATGGTTTTCTCAGGGTATATGCCCAGTAGTGGGATTGCTGGGTCATATGGTAGTTCTATTTGTAGTTTTTTAAGGAACCTCCATACTGTTCTCCATAGTGGCTGTACCAATTCACATTCCCACCCGCAGTGCAAGAGTGTTCCCTTTTCTCCACACCCTCTCCAGCATTTATTGTTTCTAGATTTTTTTATGTTGGCCATTCTGACTGGTGTGAGATGGTATCTCATTGTAGTTTTGATTTGCATTTCTCTAATGATTAATGATGTTGAGCATTCTTTCATGTGTTTGTTAGCAGTCTGTATATCTTCTTTGGAGAAATGTCTATTTAGGTCTTCTCCCCATTTTTGGATTGCGTTGTTTGTTTTTTTGGTATTAAGCTGCATGACCTGCTTGTAAATTCTGGAGATTAATCCTTTGTCAGTTGCTTCATTTGCAAATATTTTCTCCCATTCTGAGGGTTGTCTTTTTGTCTTGTTAATGGTTTCCTTTGCTGTGCAAAAGCTTTTAAGTTTCATTAGGTCCCATCTGTTTATTTTTGTTTTTATTTCCATTTCTCTCTGAGGTGGGTCAAAAAAGATCTTGCTGTGATTTCTGTCATAGAGTGTTCTGCCTATGTTTTCCTCTAAGAGTTTGATAGTTTCTGGCCTTACATTTAGGTCTTTAATCCATTTTTAGCTTATTTTTGTGTATGGTGTTAGGGAGTGATCTAATCTCATACATTTACATGTACCTGTCCAGTTTTCCCAGCACCACTTATTGAAGACGCTGTCCTTTCTACACTGGACATTCCTGCCTCCTTTATTAAAGATAAGGTGACCATATGTGCGTGGGTTGATCTCTGGGATTTCTATCCTGTTCCATTGATCTATATTTCTGTTTTTGTGCCAGTACCATAGTGTCTTGATTACTGTAGCTTTGTAGTAAACTCTGAAGTCAGGGAGCCTGATTCCTCCAGCTTCGTTTTTTGTTCTCAAGATTGCTTTGGCTATTCGGGGTCTTTTGTGTTTCCATACAAATAGTGAATTTTTTTGTTCTCGTTCTGTGAAAAATGCCAGTGGTAGTTTGATAGGGATTGCATTGAATCTGTAGATTGCTTTGGGTAGTAGAGTCATTTTCACAATGTTGATCCTTCCAATCCAAGAACATGGTATATCTCTCCATCTATTTGTATCATCTTTAATTTCTTTCATCAGTGTCTTATAATTTTCTGCATACAGGTCTTTTGTCTCCTTAGGTAGGTTTATTCCTAGGTATTTTATTCTTTTTGTTGCAATGGTAAATGGGAGTGTTTTCTTGATTTCACTTGCAGATTTTTCATCATTAGTGTACAGGAATACCAGAGATTTCTGTGCATTAATTTTGTATCCTGCTACTTTACCAAATTCATTGATTAGCTCTAGTAGTTTTCTGGTAGCATCTTTAGGATTCTCTATGTATAGTATCATGTCATCTACAAACAGTGACAGCTTTACTTCTTCTTTTCCAATTTGGATTCCTTTTATTTCCTTTTCTTCTCTGATTGCTGTGGCTAAAACTTCCAAAACTATGTTGAATAAGAATGGTTAGAGTGGGCAACCTTGTCTTGTTCCTGATCTTAGTGGAAATGGTTTCAGTTTTTCACCATAGAGGATGATGTTGGCTGTGGGTTTGTCATATATGGCCTTTATTATGTTGAGGAAAGTTCCCTCTATGCCTACTTTCTGGAGGGTTTTTATCATAAATGGGTGTTGAATTTTGTCAAAAGCTTTCTCTGCATCTATTGAGATGGCCATATGGTTTTTCTCCTTCAATTTGTTAATATGGTGTATCACGTTGATTGATTTACATATATTGAAGAATCCTTGCATTCCTGGAATAAACCCCACTTGATCATGGTGTGTGATCCTTTTAATGTGCTGTTGGATTCTGTTTGCTAGTATTTTGTTGAGGATTTTTGCATCTATGTTCATCAGTGATATTGGCCTGTAGTTTACTTTCTTTGTGACATCCTTGTCTGGTTTTGGTATCAGGGTGATGGTGGCCTCGTAGAATGAGTTTGGGAGTGTTCCTCCCTCTGCTATATTTTGGAAGAGTTTGAGAAGCATAGGTATTAGCTCTTCTCTAAATGTTTGATAGAATTCGCCTGTGAAGCCATCTGGTCCTGGGCTTTTGTTTGTTGGAAGATTTTTAATCACAGTTTCAATTTCAGTGCTTTTGATTGGTCTGTTCATATTTTCTATTTCTTCCTGATTCAGTCTTGGCAGGTTGTGCATTTCTAAGAATTTGTCCATTTCTTCCAGATTGTCCTTTTTATTGGCATAGAGTTGCTTGTAGTAGTCTCTCATGATCTTTTGTATTTCTGCAGTGTCAGTTGTTACTTCTCTGTATCATTTCTAATTCTATTGATTTGAGTCTTCTCCCTATTTTTCTTGAGAGTCTGGCTAATGGTTTGTCAATTTTGTTTATCGTCTTAAAGAACCAGCTTTTAGTATTATTGATCTTTGCTATCATTTCCTTCATTTCTTTTTCATTTATTTCTGATCTGATTTTTATGATTTCTTTCCTTCTGCTAACTTTGGGGTTTTTTTGTTCTTCTTTCTCTAATTGCTTTAGGTGCAAGGTTAGGTTTTTTATTCGAGATGTTTCCTGTTTCTTAAGGTAGGATTGTATTGCTATAAACTTCCCTCTTAGAACTGCTTTTGCTGCATCCCATAGGTTTTGGGTCGTCGTGTCTCCATTGTCATTTGTTTCCAGGTATTTTTTGATTTCCTCTTTGATATCTTCAGTGATCACTTCATTATTAAGTAGTGTACTGTTTAGCTTCCATGTGTTTGTATTTTTTACAGGTCTTTTCCTGCAATTGATATCTATTCTCATAGTGTTGTGGTCGGAAAACATCCTTGATACAGTTTCAGTTTTCTTAAATTTACCAAGGCTTGATTTGTGACCCAAGATATGATCTATCATGGAGAATGTTCCATGAGCACTTGAGAAAAATGTGTATTCTGTTGTTTTTGGATGGAATGTTCTATAAGTATCATTAAGTCCATCTTGTTTAATGTATCATTTAAAGCTTGTATTTCCTTATTAATTTTCATTTTGGATGATCTGTCCATGGGTGAAAGTGGGGTGTTAAGTCCCCTACTATGAATGGGTTACTGTCGATTTCCCCTTTTATGGCTGTTAGTATTTGCCTTATGTACTGAGGTGCTCCTATGTTAGGTGCATAAATATTTACAATTGTTATATCTTCTTCTTGGATTGATCTCTTGATCATTATGTAGTGTCCCTCTTTGTCTCTTCTAATAGTCTTTATTTTAAAGTCTATCTTGTCTGATATGAGAATTGCTACTCCAGCTTTCTTTTGGTGTCCATTTTCATGGAATATCTTTTTCCATTCCCTTACTTTCAGTGTGTATGTGTCTCTAGGTCTGAAATGGGTCTCTTGTAGACAGCATATATATGGGTCTTGTTTTTTTATCCATTCAGCCAGTCTGTGTCTTTTGTTGGAAGCATTTAATCCATTTACATTTAAGGTAATTATCGATATGTATGTTCCTATTCCCATTTTCTTAATTGTTTTGGGTTTGTTATTATAGGTCTTTTCCTTCTCTTGTGTTTCTTGTCTAGAGAAGTTCCTTTAGCATTTGTTGTAAAGCTGGTTTGGTGATGCTGAACTCTCTCAGCTTTTGCTTGTCTGTAAAGGTTTTAATTTCTCCATCATATCTGAATGAGATCCTTGCTGGGTAGAGTAATCTTGGTTGTAGGTTTTTCTCCTTCATCACTTTACATATGTCCTGCCACTCCCTTCTGGTTTTCAGAGTTTCTGCTGAAAGATCAGCTGTTAACCTTATGGGAATTCCCTTGTTTGTTATTTGTTGTTTTTCCCTTGCTGCTTTTAATGTGCCCTCTTTGTATTTAATTTTTGACAGTTTGATTAATACGTGTCTTGGCGTATTTCTCCTTGGATTTATCCTGTATGGGACTCTCTGTGCTTCTTGGGCTTGATTAACTATTTCCTTTCCCATATTAGGGAAGTTTTCAACTATAATCTCTTCATATATTTTCTCAGTCCCTTTCTTTTTCTCTTCTTCTTCTGGAACCCGTATAATTCGAATGTTGGTACGTTTAATGTTGTCCCAGGTGTCTCTGAGACTGTCCTCAATTCTTTTCATTGTTTTTTCTTTGTTCTGCTCTGCAGTAGTTATTTCCACTATTTTATCTTCCAGGTCACTCATCCGTTCTTCTGCCTCAATTATTCTGCTATTGATCCCTTCTAGAGTATTTTTAATTTCATTTATTGTGTTGTTCATCGTCGCTTGTTTCATCTTTAGTTCTTCTAGGTCCTTGTTAAATGTTTCTTGCATTTTGTCTATTCTATTTCCAAGATTTTGGATCATCTTTACTATCATTATTCTGAATTCTTTTTCAGGTAGACTGCCTATTTCCTCTTCATTTGTTACATCTGGTGGGTTTTTATCTTGCTCCTTCATATGCTGTGTGTTTTTCTGTCTTCTCATTTTGCTTATCTTACTGTGTTTGGGGTCTCCTTTTTGCAGGCTGCAGGTTCGTAGTTCCTGTTGTTTTTGGTGTTTGTCCCCAGTGGCTAAGGTTGGTTCAGTGTGTTGTGTAGTCTTCCTGGTGGAGGGGACTGGTGCCTGTGTTCTGGTGGATGAGGCTGGATCTTGTCTTTCTGGTGGGCAGGTCAACGTCTGGTGGTGTGTTTTGGGGTGTCTGTGGACTTATTATGATTTTAGGGAGCCTCTCTGCTGATGGGTGGGGTTGTGTTCCTGTCTTGCTAGTTGTTTGGCATATGGTGTCCAGCACTGTAGCTTGCTGGTCATTGAGTGAAGCTGGGTGTTGGTGTTGAGATGGAGATCTTTGGGAGATTTTCCCCGTTTGATATTACATGGAGCTGGGAGGTCCCTTGTGCACCAGTGTCCTGAAGTTGACTCTCCAACCTCAGAGGCACAGCACTGACTCCTGGCTGTAGCACCAAGAGTCTTTCATCCACAGGGCTCAGAATGAAAGGGAGAAAAAGTAAAAAGAAAGGAAGAAAGAGGATAAAATAAAATAAATAAAGATAAAATAAAATAAAGTTATTAAAATAAAATAAAAATAATTATTAAGAAAAAATTTTTTAAATCGTTATAACAAAAAATGGATGGATAGAACCCTAGGACAAATGGTGAAAGCAAAGCTATACAGACAAAACTCACACAGAAGCATACACATACGCACTCACAAAAAGAGAAGAAGGGGAAAAAATAATAAATCTTGCTCTCAAAGTCCACCTCCTCAATTTGGGATGATTCGTTGTCTATTCAGGTATTCCACAGATGCAGGGTACATCAAGTTGATTGTGTAGATTCAATCCGCTGCTCCTGAGGCTGCTGGGAGAGATTTCCCTTTCTCTTCTTTGATCGCACAGCTCCCGGTGTTCAGCTTTGGATTTGGCCCCGCCTCTGCGTGTAGGTCGCCTCTTCTTCGCTCAGACAGGACGGGGTTAAAGTAGCCGCTGATTCTGGGTCTCTGGCTCACTCAGGCTGGGGAGAGGGAGGGGCACGGAGTGCGGGGCGGGCCTGCGGCGGCAGAGACCTGCATGACGTTGCACGAGCCTGAGGTGCTCCATGCGTTCTCCTGGGGAAGTTGTCCCTGGATCCCGGGACCCTGGCAGTGGCGGGCTGCACAGGCTCCCAGGAGGGCCGGTGTGGAGAGTGACCTGTGCTCGCACACAGGCTTCTTGGTGGCGGCAGCAGCAGCCTTATCGTCTCATGCCCGTCTCTGGCGTCCGCGCTGTTAGCGGCAGCTCGAGCCTGTCTCTGGAGCTCCTTTAAGCAGCGCTCTTAATCCCCTCTCCTCGCGCACCAGGAAACAAAGAGGGAAGTGCTAAGTCTCTTGCCTCTTCGGCGGGTCCAGACTTTTTCCCAGTCTCCCTCCCGGCTAGCCGTGGTGCACTAACCTCCACAGACTGTGTTCACGCCGCCAACCCCAGTCCTATCCCTGCGCTCCGACTGAAGCCCAAGCCTCAGCTCCCAGACCCGCCTGCTCCGGCGGGTGAGCAGACAAGCCTCTCAGGCTGGTGAGTGCTGGTCGGCACCGATCCTCTGTGCGGGAATCACTCCACTTTGCCGGCCGCAACCCTGTTGCTGCGCTCTCCTCCACGGCCCCGAAGCTCCCCCACTCCACCACCCACAGTCTCCGCCCTCAAAGGGGCTTCCTAGTGTGTGGAAACGTTTCCTCCTTCACAGCTCCCTTCCACTGATGCAGGTCCCGTCCCTATCCTTTTGTCTCTGTTTTTCCTTTTTTCTTTTGCTCTACCCAGGTACGTGGGGAGTTTCTTGCCTTTTGGGAGGTCTGAGGTCTTATGCCAGCATTCAGTAGGTGTTCTGTAGGAGTTGTTCCACGTGTAGATGTATTTCTGGTGTATCTGTGGGGAGGAAGGTGATCTCCACGTCTTACTCTTCCGCCATCTTCCCCCTCTCTCCTATCTGAACTTTTTGAAGTGATAGCTTAGGTGATAAAATGAAGGCACAGTAATATAATAAAATTTGTCATAATTGAGAAAATCCTAAACCCTTGAGAGGAATTCATATTTATGAAAATATTTATATTTTTAATGTGAGACAGGGTCCTTATGTCCTACTGAACTTGAGACACAATATGTATATATGTGCAGGTGTATTTTTTATTATCTCCAATAAATGAGGCAGCTTTTGCATTAAATATACGTCTTTTTTCTCTTTGTTTTTACAAAAAGTCTCAGACCTTATACAGGATGTCTAAAACACAGTGCTTTAGAATTAGTTAATGTGGAGCATCCAAGGGAATGATAATTTTATCCCATCAGCAAGTCTATGTTAACTTTTTTTCTAAACAGCATGTTCACACCCTGGCATGCTGTCACTAAAATTAGCTTTCTAACTCTAATTATTATATCGATTTGATTTAACACATTATGCAGCTCACAGATGATTCACACAGTAGGATTCTTATAAGACACAATAGTAAGGCAATTTCCCTTAAATACAGCTTGCTTTTAGTGCTTGCATGGGAGAGAAGACTCTTTATTACCAGAGTCCTGAGATACATCTTGTATGTTTAACCGTGGCTCTATATATTCTAGTTATGTTTCCTAAATGTATATATACAGCAAAACCTCCTTTCATCGTGTAAATAGGAAATAAGAGATTTATATGATGTCTCTCTTTTGCTCTCTATTTTCTACTAAACAGAGAACAAATGAAGTCTCTCCAGGAGGCCCTGGAAAATCAGCTTAAAGAGACAACTGAGAAAGCAGAAAAACAGCAGGCTACTGTAAGTGTTTCTCTTCTGTGTCCTTTGCTTTGGGCCTGGAAAATTGTTAACTTTTTTCCCTAAAATCATTATGGAACAAATACGCCTGTGACAAATATAAATGAAAGTATAATGAAAACAACACAATCAACAAGATTACAAAAATACTTAGCAGCAATCATTTCAAAAAAATATTTTCGTTGTATTTGATTTTTAGGGGTCTTCTGATTCCTAACCCTTATTTATGGATGAAAAACTCAGGGCAAGAGTGTTGGTGTCGGGCCCCCTATCAGTGGCTCTTGAATTTTGGGGTGTGACCTTGAACTAAGTTAAACTATACAGATCCCTAAGCCATACCCTGCATCCACTGAATAGACATCTCCCAAGGGTGGAGCCACACCATCTGCCTACTTAATCAACTACACAGGTGATTCTGAGACACCCCAAAGTTTAAGAATCAAACTTCTCTCCAGAATTTCTCTCTCAAAATGATGTTCTATTGACCCTCACGTTTCAGTTCTTATAACTGATACTCACCACGGGCAGGACAGATAGTGTTCTGGATAGTAGTGCTAAAAACTAGATTTCTACCTCATTCCCCACATGCACTTATGTACCATTTATGGAGATTGAACCTTTTATCTTGTTCGAGGACCTGAATCTATTTCAAAATATAGTATATTAATAGAAAATTTGAGGTATAGTAAGACCAATAGATCAGGAAACAATTACCTTTGGAAAGATAGTTTATTTCTCACAGTTCCCAAGAGGGGGGCATGCCACATGACCGGGGACCACGCAGGCAAGCACCAGGTCAGGCACAAGGCAAAGGAAGGTGGGGAAACTGTGCACAAGAGCCTTTACTGTGGTTTCTGTGGGAAGGAATGGGCTAGGCAGGGTAAGCAGGCCTAGGATTGGCCCATTTGAATTATTTCAGCAGGCTCTGGGGCACAGGGACTATTTTTCTGGTATCCGGCCCTGGGGTGATTAAGGCAGGTGGACAGTCGCCTTAAGTGTGAGAACTCAGTACAAGGGGTGGCTGGAGTTCTAGGCTCTGTATTGGTTAGTGTGTATTTGAAAAGCTTACCACCAGGAGGAGTGGGTGGGGAAGGAGCAGCGATGAGGAAGGCAGGAGGTCAAGATAGGATGATGCAAGCATATTACTGGGTTGTCCATAACAAGGCTAGTCTGCGTATATGTGTAAGGTAGATGTTAAAGCATCAAGTTTACAGAAGCTAGAAACTGGACTAATACAAGGTCTTCATCCAGGTTGATTACCTGGGATCCCTTAAGCTCCTTTAAGAATTGTCATCCTGTCTTTCTTTTGCAAGTCTTCCTTGAATAATCTGGATTAGGGTATAAAGTTTCGCTTCTGAAACTTAGCCCTGTCTGTCATCTGGGGTACCTGCTTCTTGGAGACAGTCTTTTTAATAATGGCTGTTGATTCTTCTGGGTGCAGGATTATTTCTTGTTAATAAATTCACTGTTATCTGTCCAGCCCACCTGTAAGGATGAGCATCTTTGTTCTTCTCTGTTATGCCATGGCAACACTCACTGCTAACGTACAAGGTGTTCTAGTGTCTGGCTCTTTGGACAGCAGGTGTTACATAAAAGAACAGACATATTTTTAGCACTATCATGTTGATTCCTCCCCTCAGAATCTGACCCAGCATAAGAAGCAACCCTAATTGCAATCCCATTTCTTTCTTGACCTATCACATTTAATCTCAACTTCTTCATAGCCCAGTCACAAATAATGACAGTTAGAACAGAATAGAAATATTCACAATACTGTTTTCTCAGATTCTCACAATAAAACTGCACACTACTGTTGTTGTTTTTTTTGTTTGTTTTTTTTTTCTGAAAATGAATAAGTCTTGCTTGTATTTACACATCTAGCATTTGGAGAAGCCAAGGCATGAACCTGTGTTTATTCCAATATGTTATGCACAGTGTGTCTAACATCCCAAAAGAAGAAAGCTCTAACATTTGAAAGAGCTCAACAAAAGTTAGAAGAGTCAAGTATGGCAAAAGTGGGGACAAAGGATGCATAGTTGGGAAGAAGGAGGAGACAGGACTGGCCGAGTCAGCTTTATCCTCACCTCAGAATCCTTGCAGTGCTTTTCTTAAAGTTCAGCATTGAATCTTGAGGGAGGATTTTCCTCTCGCACCCCCAAATACTCTACTAAACCAGGAACACCCTATATGTATTCATAACCTAACATGTGCTACAGAATAAGAATATTCTGGTTTTAAATTCCTAGTGGACAATCTACTATCTGTAAATTTGAGTAAGCTCTTTAACTTCTGCAGGTTTCCTTATTTGAAGAATTTGGGGAATAATTAAAATTAAAATAACATACATAATTTCCCTAAAATTATATCTGGCATATAGTAGATAGTAGAATCTAAACTAAATTTGATCTACTCAATAGAAAGAAAAAAATAAAATAAATAAATTATCCAATTGAAAGAAAAATGTAGGCAAAAGAATTACTGTTGGCAGAAGTTTCAATGTATTAGAAATAATGATAATTTAAATGGGTTAATTTTAATAATAATTTTTAAAAGACACAGAATAACTGCAATTAAGAAATTAGGACAATATATGCAAATGTGCTAATTTTAACAACTGAGAAGACCACATACTTAAAGTAAGCAATACAGGAAAATATATGCAAAACAACATAAAGGAAGTAAATGATTGACAGCAATATTAATGCTGGCAAATAGAATTTAAAGCACAGATATAATGTAAGAGAGAGCATTATATGCTAGCAAAGAAAAATAAATAAATAAAATGAGGTGGTTATAGTTATAACCATCATAAACATAAATGTACTTAACAAATCAGCTTCCATATCCATCAATCTATAAGTGAAGGGAGAAATAGGCAAATACAAAGATCTTAAAAATACAACTTGTAGTAATAAATATTAGATATATATAGAAATCTCTAAAAAAGTGACTATATTCTTTTTAAGTACATGCAAAATATCTATAGAAATTTTATAGAAATATAATATGTATAATACAAAAAGTTATATACGTTCAAAAATATGACTAGCATATATACTATGTTATTCAATCCTTTTGTTATAAAATTTAAAATAACTTTTTATAAATGGTTAAACAATTCTTTATGTTTGGAAAATATATAATACATTTTCTAATAACCCTTCGGTTAATAAGAAATAATAAAAGAAATAAAGAAATACTTAATAATAGTGAAGACACTATATGCCAATATAATAATTGAGGTGAATTGATAGCTTTAAATGCATTTTTTCAGAAAATAAAAGATTAGCAACATAAATTCAAGAAGTTATTTAAAAAGCAAAACATCAGTGCAATAAAGAGCGTATTTTAAAGACTAGTGAAGACAATAAAATAGAAAACAAAAAAAGGTAAATTTAAGTTATTTGAAAAGACTATGATAAAAGACTTTAAGATATGAGAAAGATTAAG
Source organism: Pseudorca crassidens (assembly GCF_039906515.1). NCBI lineage: Eukaryota > Metazoa > Chordata > Mammalia > Artiodactyla > Delphinidae > Pseudorca > Pseudorca crassidens. Next base: position 32,696,280 of record NC_090304.1, on the reverse strand, counting down.
AATAGAAAGACAGACTCAAATTTTAAAATGTTGAATCAAAAAAGGAGCTAAGGGCTTCCCTGGTGGCACAGTGGTTGGGAGTCCGCCTGCCGATGCAGGGGACACGGGTTCGTGCCCTGGTCCGGGAAGATCCCACATGCCGCGGAGCGGCTAGGCCCGTGAGCCATGGCCGCTGAGCCTGCGCGTCAGGAGCCTGTGCTCCACAACGGGAGAGGCCACAACAGTGAGAGGCCCGCTTACCGCAAAAAAAAAAAAAAAAAAAAAAAAAAAAAGAGCTAAGAGTCATAATTGTAATAGGAATTCAAACAGATAACGTATTATGAGCAACAGTTCCCTGATACATTTAAAAATGTATATGTAAATTTCTAGATAAATAAATATAAAATTCTAAAACTTCTGCGAGAAGAAATTCAGCAATTGAATAGCTGAACACAGTTGGAATTTTATTATGCTAAAAGACCTCCTTTCCCAAGTATTTCAAAGCCAGAAGGTTTTCATGGTGACTTCTACTAATTTTTAAAGATCAGTTGACTTCAAATATAGGCAAATATTTTCTGGAAAATAGAAAAAAATTGAAAACTTTCATCTCATTTTGCAAACTTCATCAGTTATGATTCCAAAATCAACTAATGGCTGTATGTGTAAACTAATAGCTATTTTTCTGCTAACGAATGTACATGTAAAAGGTCTATAAGAACAAATTCAAGACTATATTAACAAAATATATCATCATGATCAATAAATGCAAATACCTGCGGAAATAAATAATACTTATCTTTTGGAGGGAACGTGTTTATGTTTTGAGTTGAATGACTGATATTTTCTAAGTCAAAGTCCAGAAAGAGATGACAGAAAGCTTAACAAATATGGGAATAACATATATTTAGTAAAAGCATGATTTTTTTTTAATGTGCATCTGGTGGAATCTAGGAAAAGATAGATTTCATAGTACTGGGACTCATCACTTCCAAACTTTGGTAAAGACTCAAACTGTTTGTGCCTTTTTTTCCCTATTTGAGGATTCTAGGTTAACTAAGGATTAAATAAGTATATATTTTAATTGTTGCAAATCATTCAACAATTACTCTTTCTGCTAGGAAGACTATAGTTGATGTAGTTGAAAGTTGGATAAGAAGGGGAGAATGAAATAATTGTAATTGCTCACTCTCAAACAGAGGGAAAACATTTAGATTTGATTCTGTAAATATTGTGCTATTTTAGATTTAAGAGCAGATACTCTTATGTGCTGCCCTTGATTATATATCTAATTACTAAATTGAACTATCTCCTTAATGGGACAATGAGTGTGACTCAAATTTTCAGGTTGCTCCGAGGATATTCATAATTCAAATGTAAGCTTGAAAATTGTTATGACCAAAATGATGGACATAGTGGTTCTCAGGCTTCTGCTTCTGCTTCTGCTTCAACATGTAGTTGGACCATCAAAAATTGTTAGGTTTAGGTTTTGTTACCTTTTGAGGAAATGGTAATACAAGGACACCTACACAAGCCAGAAAAGACAAGGTGTTAATATGTATTGTAAAGCTTTACAGGCGCACAACAAGTATAATGTACAGAAAGTGAACAAGACTATTACATGTCAAATCCAGGATAGTGGTTACCTCTGGGGGGAGGGGAGGGAGAAAAATTAGGTGGGGCTTTAATAGTACTATAACATTTTGTTTACAAGGTCTGAAGAAAATTGGACAAAGCATTTATATATATTTATCCTTAGGGTGGGCCCAGAAGCATTTTACATAGTATTACTCTTGTTCTTCTGTTTATGTTTGAAAGGTTTCAGAACTATTTTTTTAATGTGTATATATATGGTAAAAATTAACTTTACTCCTAAATTTGATTTCTACTGACTTAATCTATCTCTAGAGATAACCCACATTGCCAGTCTCTTTTGCATCATTCCAGGAATCCTCTAAGACTATGTAATTCAATATATAACCACAAGATACATGAGGCTTTTGAGCATTATAAAATGGCTAGTCCAAACTGAGATATGCTGTACGTGTAAAACACACAGTGGATTCTAAAGATATATTGCAAAAAAAAGTCAATTTATCATTATTAATCCATTACATGTCAAATGATACTATTTTGAATATATTGAATTAAATAAAATATATCAGTAAAATTAATTTTACCTGTTCCTTTTACTTTTTAAAAAAATGTGACCGGCAGAAAATTGAAAATTGGAGAAATTAAATGTTTCATCTGTCATACATTCACATAAATAGTGAACCCTCAGTGACCATAGTGTCTCATATTTTAGCTACTGTGCTATACTGACCTTTTTCAAAGGAGTCAGGCAGATAAAGATGCAATGTTTATACAGATACAGTTTGAATAACTGGCCTAAGGGTACAGATTCTGACAATATCATATTCAGCAGGAAACATCATGGTTTCTCTGGTACAGTTATAACGTTCCATGCTTTTGAGGTCAGGAGCATCACTATGCAATTGCTCTCAAACCTGGCCTTATATAAAAATTATGTGGAGCATGTTTTTAGAAAAGAGATTCCTAGGCCCAACCCTAGAATTCAGCTTTGTTTAAGAACCACATTTTTAAACATTGAAGTTTAGACAAGTAAGCGAATCACAGTCATAACATGCATTTCTCAATTAAAAAAAATTTTTTTAAACCTTTTAATTATGGAGAATTTCAAACTTACACAAAAGTGGAAGGAGTAGTGTAATACATCCCCATGAATCCATCAATTAGATTCAAGAATTAACAACACATGACCAATCTCATCTCAAGCATATCATTCTCTTGTCCCCTCTTCATTTTTTTTTTTATACAGTGGGTCCTTGTTGGTTATTTATTTTACATATAGCAGTGTGCACAGTCAATCCCAAACTCCCTAACTATCCCTGCCCCCCCAGATGAACTTATTTACAAAACAGAAACAGACTAAATTTAAAAAAAATAATAATCTTTTATTACATATGAAAAAGTTATGTGATATAACTAGTTGATATATTTATGAATTTGGCAATAAAAATGTGGATAATGAAAATTTTAACCCTTTGTTCTTTTTCAGTATTTGTTGACAAAGAGATAATTTTATTATACTTCAAAAATTGTGAAAATAAATTTATAAAAGCTATAGAAATGAATTTGAAATATGTCTACATGATATTCTATTTATTTTCAGATTGCTTTTTTAAAGACTGAAATGGAGAGAAAGAACAAAATGATCCGAGATCTCCAAAATGAGGTAAGACATATTTCAGGAAAATTTCATACAAGTCAAAGAATATACAGAAACAAACATATTGATTTGCCATAAGCTCTGGGGTATGATCACATGCAAATATGTCCTTTAGTTAAGTACTAATGGAGAGGAACTATAAGGTTAAAACTTGAGTATATAATCCCTACTTTAACATCTATTTGATAACGTTATTAGTTCATACATCTCCAGGTCATTTTCCCTTCTAATTATATTTTGCTTGGGCAATGTTAAAAATTTATTTTTATTTTATAAATGTATTTGTCTACCAAATGACATCACAGGCACTGAAGAAGAGAGCTAGTTAGAAATGGACCTTATGTTAGGAAAAGTCAATCTAGAATGAAAAATTTATGTGAGGTAATCTTAGAGTGATGTAGATTTGAAATAAATAAGCTGTAACCGCTTTCCTTACAGCCTTTAAAATGTAAGGATCCTATAAAATGCTGTATGATTTTTCCTCCTTTTGACATTTTGTCTACCCTGTTACATAACTACTTTATTTTCTAAAATTTCTCCATCACATTTGTATTTCCACCTTTTTATTTCTTTTTTTTCCTTGAATGAAATTAGTTATTTAGAACTTTTAAACCATGATTAATGAAAGGTACATCTTCTTTTATCAATCCCACTAAGGTGGATTTTAAATCCCAAATCAACTGCTTTAGCCATTTCTAGTCTCCTTTATTCCCCTTCCTTCCTCCCTTCCTCCCTCCCTCCCTTCTTTCCTCCAGTTTTTTGAGACATTTCAAACACAGATGAGCTCATTATTCCTATATCATTTCCACTTTGATGCCCAGGTTAAAAAATAGACTATACAAAGGCCTTGGTATCAAGATTCAGCATTTGTACTCTGATCATGACATTAAAATGGTTTATCAAATGTGTAAAATGATGTATAGAAAAAAGGAAAACAAGAAAAGTTTTAAGTGTCTTCCTTATGATTCTATTGTATTTTCATTTCTTTCTAATGATTTTTTCTTCTGAGTCTTCTTAAGAAAGTCTAATGAGATGGACTTGATAATGTTTTCCCTGAGGCCTAAATCTTGGATTTACTGTTTATGGTGGAAAATGTCAGTAAACTAGAGGTACTGAAATACTGGTTGTACTAGATAATTTCTTGTTCTCTGGGGCTCAGAGAGGGCCCGATTACTCAAGTCTAAAACTTTCCATGGATCATTTAAGACAAAGGGAATGTTTAAAACAATGGTAAAGCCAGTATTAAAATAAGAAAGAAAGTACATTTAGATGTGTACACACACACACACACGCACACAACAACAACAGCATGAACCCCGTTGTATAAGAATGAGAGGATTATGGGCTAATTTATATCTCTGTGTATGTATTATCAGTTAACTTTTCATCTTACATAATTTTTAAAAAATCTAGAATTTAAGGAGGAAGCTCTTTTAAAACCAAACTATAAATTATTCCTATCAGGTACCTATGAGGATTAATAAAATATTTTATTTCCTTCCATGGGATCATTTTTTAAGTTTAATATTAATTTTCTAAGTGTATAGGCTAGAATAATTAAAAAAGCAATACAACTCTTCAGAATGGCTGCCAGATGTAAGCTTTGTAATTAAATTTGCTACTATTTACTTTCATCATATTGAAAATCTGCAAGATGATACTTGATAACCAGAAAAGTCTTTGACTTCTCTAACAAAACCTAATGGTGAACATATATTATCAACTGAATGCTTTTAATTTGACTCCTTTTTATTAATTCATTGAAATTTTAGATTTGTTATTTTGACAAATAATCAGTATGTAGAGGTTAAACAAAATACTTGGCCCATACTCTGCACAGTAAGATTATATGGACACTACCTGAAAGATTTTTGTTCAGGAGTAATAAAATAAAAAGGCAAATTGACTAAACAAAATACAGAGAGGTGAGGGAGATCATACAGGTATAAAGAGATTTCTGGGAGAAGATCAAAATCTCCTGAATGACTTCTGAGTGAGGATATTGGGGAAGTCCCAAATTAAGAAGGGACTTTGGAAAAGTTATTAAAGAATGATCGGTATTTTTTTCATATGTGAAGGTAAATATCTTAAAAGGCACTTTTATGTTAGAAGCTAGGCATTTAGTTTTTAAGATTTACCTCATCCCTTGGAGGGGGAAAATATTTAGATTTTATTTTTAGGCAAATGCTGTGTAGGGCAGAAAGCATTTTGATTTTTCCATCCAGGCAGTCATATCTGGAATGGAATACATGGGACCCCGTGATTCAAAGACTGTGTTCATAACTGGGAAAGAACATTGGAGAATATTTGGAGAATATGGATAGCAAAGTGAGAATGCAAGAGAAAAAGAAATAGGAATTTTTTTTTTTTTAAACCAAGAAAGTTAAGAGTGAGACTGAAAAGAGTATAGCTATGTGTTAATCACAGTATTTCAAGCTCCTTTATTTTATCTGTCTCTATGGGTATCTATGTCTTCACATGGACATCACATTTAACATGTGTCTGGGATTGCTTTTACTCACAGAAGCTTTATTGAGATTTAGGGGGTCTCCAAATTTCAGGTCTAGGCCTTCTGCTTTTCTGCTTATATTCTCTTTTCTGCTTATATTCTCTTTCAGCAAGCCAAATCTATTCTGCCACAGTGTGTATTTCTTTGTACCAAATCACCTTATTAGCAATTAATAAATGATGGAATGATGTCAGTAAAGTTTGAAAAATTGTGTTGGTTTATATGTAATTTTTCCCAACATGTTGAGGTTTGAAGCAATCAGGGGAAAGCCTTGTCAAATTTTAGAGAAACTTTTTATCATACAAAGACAAAAGAAAATATGCAAAAGGACCTCCCTTTAGTACATGTAGTTGTGTTTTAGTGCCTTCAAAACATTTTAAAAAATGTTTCTTACTGCACCAAGATATCTGACTAAACTGTGAATATAGAAGACTCTAAGGCATTCCCCAGTATTAAAATAAGAGATTAGTGAAAAATATGTATCAGAAATTAATTCTGATAATCTACTTTATTAGAAGTCAATTCCCTGTAGGGTCTACATCTCAAAAGAGAAAACAGTAAATTCTAAGTGTAAGACTGTGCAAAGGATTGAGTATGATTTGGGGGATAAATGCTAGAAAATATTAAACTTTGGTTGTATTTTTATTACTATTGTCATTATTTTGTTAATATTATGATCACAAAATTACACAGTAAGTGGTCTTCCTCAGTCACAATTTTCTCATACATCCTGTATTTTTAGTGTACACATTTGCAGAATATGAGATTTCTCACAGTGCAAAAATTGATTTATAGTAGCTATCTCACCATTTTTTTTAGTAACTTCTTAATCTGTCTCTAATTCTGATGTCTCTTATGTAATCCGTTTTATGCATTCAATTACTTATTTTGCATTTTGTATTTGGATATTGTATGGTTTCAACAAATGTAAAAAGTTGTACCAGAAAGCAAAACAAAGAAACAAAAACACTTAGCCTTTCTTCTCTAACTTCCATAACTGCATCAAGATGTGATATAGACAATTCTATTGACTCCAAAGCTTAGAATTCTCTTTGACTTTGCACTTTTAAAACACCCTCTCTGTATTGTCATTTCTAATTTTCTTTAATTTTATCCACCGTTTCCCCTAGGATAAAATAAGTTTCTCTATAGTGTTTCCAGATATAAGAAAGAGATAAGTAGGGTAATACATAGGTATTGAAATATTAGATAAATTAGGCATTGAGACAAGCATCTCTGATTAGTTTGAAACTCCTTAATGAAATGTGAGAGTTTGATAATGTTCAGGACTTTTCAAAGGAGTACATAGCTACAAATTTTTGAATTAGATTAGTATTAAAACATAGTCTATATTAAATTAGTGAGTACATAGAGATAACAAAGGGAAGGGGAGAAAAGTGAAAGGAAGAGAGAGAGGGAAAAAGAAAGGAAGAAAGGAAGGAAGGAAGGAAGAAAAGGAAGAAGGGAAGGAAGGAAAGAAAGAAGGAAATAAAGGAAGGAAGGGAGGGAAGGAGGAAGACAGGCAAGTTGGGGAAGTACCCCCACCCCAAATCTCTTCTGTGATGGTTTGTTTTAGTATAGATTCTTATGATTGGTTATTTTCCCGAGACTTATTCAAGATGGTTCGAGGTAAGGAAAAAATAAGAAATCACATTTCTAAAATGGTAATAATAAAGTCAGGAACCATAAAAGTGTGCCTTACTTTGCCCGTGATAGAAATCAGAAATTTGTCGAAACTACTCTCCAGAGCAGGTTTTCCCTCTCACTATTTCACGGCTCCATTTTCCTTTCTTTCTAGTCTCTCAGTTACTTAGCTCATCTATTTTTCGCATGGCTCGTATAGTTTAACCCAACTTTGAAATACTAATCTGCCTTCTCTATCTCCTACTAATAAGCAATTTAATCTTCTTTAATGTTTTGTTTTATTGCTGTTGTTATAAGTGCCTGGGGGGAAAGTCTTGCTACAGGTCAAGTCCCTGGCCAATCTGTGGGTTTCCAAAGGGTTCCAAATAATCATTGACACATATCCACGTGTATGAGGAATAAAACATGGGTTTTTAGGGGCAATGTGCCAGTTGTGACAAAAAGCAACCTCTGATAAGAAGAAAATGACTTATTAAGCCATTTAGAGGACTCAACAAAATGTTAGGAGAGGTGCATATGCATTTTGTAGGCGGAGCTTAGGAACAACTCCACAAACAAACCCCAGAGCTGTTTGTCTCAAGGCAGGGCTACCTCTGCCAAGATCAGGAAGCTGCCAGCCACCTTTATGTTCCCATCACAGGGAGCTCCGGTATCACATAGCCATATCCCTTGTGCATCAGACCATGGATAACATCTAGCCTGTTTTCCCATGTAAGTAATTGCTGTATCTGCATTTTGAAGGGATCATATCTGATTAGCAAAGTCTAAGTCATGTCTGCCCTAGAGCTTCAATGCACTTTAGAAACAGAGAGGATTTGTTTTATTTCTAATTTGTTTGCTTTCATTTTTCCTTGGGAATACGGGTTTAACACTATGAAAAACTTTCACATCGTGGAAACAATGTTCCAAAATTTGGTAGCTAGTGTATTAACAACTTTTCTTTAAAAAAAAAAAGGGTTAGAGTGTGGTAACCAGCTTTAGTATATGTTATGTCATCACTGAAGGGTTCTGAGTGGTTGAGAGACATGCTCTAACACTGATAGAGTATCCAGTTGTGCATGTGTGTATATTACAATATCTTGTGTGTATACATGGCCTCTTGCCTATCCTTTAACACGTGATTTTAGCTTTGCTTTTGTATGAACTATTTCCTCAACTCGGTGCTGACTCTTCAAAGTTAGAATCCTACCTTTACTAAAATATTATAATTCAGATATTTTTACACACACAAAAAACCACAGGGCCGGGACTCTGTGTACAGTGAAGATAAATGAAAACCATATTTAAGTCCGTTCTTAGCACCAGTGACTTCAATAAATTAAATAAACATTGGACACCGTGTCCAAATTTGGAGATTGAAGCTGGTTTCCCTAATTTGCTATTCTCTACAACAGGGATAGTTAGAGACCCAGCAAGATATCAGAGAATCTCTGACCATCTGGAAATTATTAAGATGACAGAAAAAAAAATATAGATGCATATGTGTATTTTTCAAAGGTGAGGATGTAGATTTTCAGGGAGAGTCCATGACTGAAACAAAAAAATAATAAAGTCAATAACCTCTGATCTAGACAAAATTCTAGTAAATTTTAAGAAAACCCATTTTCGTTCAATTCTTGTGGCTGTAAGTCTCTGTAAAATAAATTATTCCATCTTCTTGCCTCAATAAGGACACTCAAGTGAAGATGATGGGATATTTCATAATGTGACAGAGTGCTCCAGGGCCATCATTCTGAAATGGTGCCTGCAGATGAACCTTTGTGAGAGTTTGAGTTGAATATGTACTGAGTCCAGGACGTGCTTGAGATGTTTTCAGATAATTCCATCACAACTTTCTTACTTTATTCCTTCTGGTTTACCTTTTAAAATGATGATTTCTGAGAAATTTTGGCCAACTGGTTATTTTGGTTAATTGTGTATCCATCATCTAAAGTTTATTATAACCCATTTGTACTAGGTCCTAGGGCTACTGTAATAAAGTAACACACGCTGGGGGGCTTAAAACGGTAAGAGTGTCCTCTCTCACCATGCTGAAGGACAGAAGTCTAAAGTCAAAGAAATGTCACAGGACCATGCTCCCTCTGAAGGTTCTAGAGAATAATCCTGCTTTGCCTCTTCCTACTTTCTAGTGCCTCCTGGCAATCCTTGACATTCTTTGGCTCGTCAAGACTCTCTGCTTTGTCTTCCTATGGCCTTCTCTATGTATCTCTTTGTTTCCTACTCTTCTTTATGGACACCTCTTATGAGATTTAGGACCCACCCTAATCCAGTATAACCTGATTTTAGCTTAATTACATGTGCAAAAAACACTTTTTATTAATAGGGGCACAACTTAAGTTTCCAGGTAGATGTGAATTTTAGGGTGATACTATTCAAATGCCATTTTGTATATTCCAGGTAAACAGCTTAAGCAATTTTTTTTTTTTAAACAGGCAAAGAGAGAACATTTTATTAGGTATAAGTCTTAGCCAATGTTTCAATGGGGAAAGAGGAAAGACTTTTATTAGATATAAATCTGTCTGTGGAAGTACTTTAATACTGCTTATTTAGATGCATATATAAGGTTTGTTTATGTATTCATTTGTAATAAACATATAACTTAATTCCCAAAATTATCTCAACATTTTGCTAGTTCCTGAGATATATAAATATTATAAATTTCAATGAACACAAAACAATCTCTGATCATGAAGGGTGTAAGGAGCAGAATTTAATATTGTACAACAAGTTACATATTTTGCCATATAATATGTTATGATACAATAATAATCACACAATTTTCGCAAAATATCTACAATAAAAACAGGTTGAAATAAGCATTTTACAATAACATATTGTAAAGTGGCCGATGAAGGCAATAACCTACTCAGGCCACTGAATGTGTCATTGAAGGGGTGGGTTTTGAAAGGAATGAAGTGATTAGAACTTATGGCTATTTATTCATAATCAAGAAAGCAAACATTAAAAAAAGTGAATACTTCAAAAGTTTCCTTGTAGGTGAAAAAAGATTGTTAGATGTTTATTGCTGTGAAGAAAGTAGTTAATTTTGATGCTTATAGCTGAATCCAATTTCAGGCCAGTTGACTTGCAAAGAGTAAGTAATGCTGTAAGTATGTGTTACAAAAATGGGTTGGAACAGCCAAACAGATTGACACAGCCAAAAAGTAATAAACAGAAAACTAAATCTGAAAATTACCGCTATCAGATATAATTACATCAGTAAACTTTCTAGTTTGCAAGGACATAGAATTTTTACTCAGTGTTTCCGAAGTAAACCAGGACTGCTGTCTTATGGGAGATTATGGTCTACCAAAAATCTCATTTTATTTACTGTTACAATCAATTAATTCCACCAAGTTCTAATTTCCTAATTGAGAATGTTGGATAGATGCTGACATTGTACACAATTTTAGGAAAAGTTTTCAGTTGAAATTGTGTCTTTAGCCCCTGGCTGCATCTGGATCACTATTTCTGTTCTGTGATAGAGGAATGTCTAGTATTCTCTGTCATGCTACAGGTAAAGGGGAAAGTTTGATTTCTTAATTTTGCGTCTTCTAAAAACATTATTTTATAAGTTTTAAGCACCTCAGAATATGGTTAATTTAATAAATGAGAAAACAATGTGTGAGAGACATTTAGCCCATGTTTAGACAGTTAGCTTGTAACAAATGGAAACTATTATCATCATCATAGTTATTATTGTCATTGGGTTCTGAGGTAAAATTTGTTCATCAATAAGCAATACTATGGAAAACTATTTGCTTAGAAAATGGTCTTAAACAAACAAACAAATACACTAAAACTCCATATTTCATTTAAATATAAACACCAACGTAAGACAGGACTCTCTCTAACTACTGAACAGTCTCATTCCATCTCTCATAGTGTCTCTCTCCACATGGCAGACAAGAAGTCCAAGAACTGTCTGATTAATATTCTACCCGCTTAGAAATAATAGGCAAGTGAGGCCATTTTTTCAGATTACATGAGCAGAAAAATCCCAGGAAAGAGCCTATATTGTTTGGATGCCTGAGTTAATCATCATGGACAGGGGAGTAGAGCATTTTGGCCAAGTCTGAGTCACATTTCTATCCTTTTGTTAGATGGGAGCAACCCGACTCAAAACTTGGATGAATTTGCTACAGGAAAGAAAGGTTCATTGCAAAAGATTGCCTAGATATTGGACCAATAACATAAAATGTACAAAGAAAACCATCAAACACTTCTATTACTCCCTCTTAGCCTCACCCATTTTCTAACCCTCAGATCAGAGCACTAAGTAATACTTTAATCATTTCAAGTCCCAAGTCATGCATGATGTATTTGCATCACCATATCTTTGTTAGTAATGCTCCCTTGCATATAATTTCACCCTCATTCCAAACATATTAAGGATCTTTACTTCTCTCATTTTATATTTATTGCTACATTCAAATTCTTAGTAAAAATGACCTAGGGAGGGCTTCCCTGGTGGCGCAGCAGTTGAGAGTCTGCCTGCCAATGCAGGGGACACGGGTTCGTGCCCCGGTCCGGGAAGATCCCACATGCCGCGGAGCGGCTGGGCCCGTGAGCCATGGCCCTGAGCCTGCACGTCCAGAGCCTGTGCTCCGTAACAGGAGAGGCCACAACAGTGAGAGGCCTGCGTACCGGAAGAAAAAAAAAAAAGACCTAGGGAAGCTTTAGTCATATAGCATTAGGTAAATGATCTTCTTTGTTTGTAATAGCTTTGTACATTAATTGCCAAAACCCTGAAGCAACCTTCTTTCAGTAGGTTAACAGATAAATAAACTGTGATAATCCAGACAATGGAATATTATTCAACACTAAAAGGAAATGAGCTATCAAGCCACGAAAAGACGTAGAGGAAACTTAAGTGCGTATCACTAAATTAAAGAAACCAATTTGAAATGTCTACATGCTGTGTGACTCCAGCTGTATGACATTCTGGAAAAGACAAAACTATGGAGACAATAAAAAGGCAAGTGGTTTTGGGGGACTTCACTGGCGGTTCAGCAGTTAAGACTCCACATCCACAATGCAGGGGGCACAAGTTTGATCCCTGGTTGGGGAACTAAGATCCCGCATGTTGCATGCACGGCCAAAAAAAAAAAAGATAAGTGGTTGTCAAAGGATAGAAGAGAGGGATAGATAAGTAGACAGAACAAAGAAAAATTTTACACATATGAAACTACTCTGTGTGCTACTATAATTGTGATACATGTCATTATACATTTGTCCAAACTATTAGAATGTACAACACCAAGAGTGAACCTTGTAACAAATGTACCACTCTAGTGGGGGACTTATAATGGTAGAAGCTATGGCTGAGTTGGGGTAGGTGGAATATGGGAAATCTATGTACTTTCCTCTCAACTTTGCTATTTAACTGCTCTAAAAATGAAGTCTATTAAAAATAACACACAAACCTACAACATGTAGTTCACCCTATTAACAAAATTTTAAGTGTACAGAGTATTATTTACCATATACGTATTTGTTTTTTAAAGATATAAGAACAGAAAAGTTATATTTACTTTTTAAATTATTTTGTTTATTTATATTTATTTATTATTGTATCCTTTCTGGAAAATAGTAAGAACTTGATAAATATTTGTTGAGTGAATAATAAATATTGCTTCAACAGGTTACATTTATGTAAGTTGTATGGGATAGGCCACTGTCCATAATTCATAGTAATGAGTCCCCAAACTTATGAGAGTTATTCCTTAAACCAACTTGAAATGACTTTGAAAGTCCTAGAGAATCAGAAAACTTCATATTGTTTAGAAGCTGCTAAAGCTTGCTATCCCAAGTTTTTTCATATGGAGCTGGAAGGCAGGGTATTGTACTTTTGGTTCCCTCACATGCTGCAATGAAAGAATAAAAGCGTGAAAGAAGAAAACCACAAAAAAAAAAAAAAAAAGAAAAAGAAAGGGAAGAAAGAAAGAAGTGAGAGAGGAAGAAAGCATGAGAAAAGTAACTTGACTTGGGCTGATTATTGAGAGAGTGGAGTTTTTACCAGCATCTGGTGATTTTGTCACCTTGGAGAAGTCACTACTTCTATGTGTGTCATTGGTAAAATAAGGGTTTTACATGAAATGGTCCCCTTGATTCCTTAAACTCCAAAGTTTATAAATTCTTAATCTGTAGAAACAGTAACTCATAAGCTGTGAGTTAATATCTAAGTGCTATACTCAGGATAAATTCCAAGAAGATGGTCATTAGTATTTCAAACAAATCCCTAAATAGCTGTAAATTGTGTTTGGATTTACTTAGAGCTTTTTATTCTAGGAGTGTTTAAAAATATTGACCACCAAAGTAAGCAGTTCTCTAGTACATGTCATAAATAAATGTAAAATGCATAGTTATCAGACCATCAAGCAAGAATTTTTTAAAAAATGTTTTCATCATTTAACCTATATTTTTAGTGGTAAAATGTAACTTTAAAGAAAGTTGGTTTAGAAAATCATTATTTTAAGGTTTATTTCTAGTGAGTGTACAAGTTCACAGAATGTTGGAAATATTTTGAGACAATTACTTAGGCAATTATAAACTATTTTTCCCCCTCAGAGGTGTAGAAAAGACCAGTGCTTAGGACAAAAATAGGTGTCACAGTACTAAAAAAGTTAGTGGTACTAAAACACACCAGCTTCAAATCATATCTTTGACACTTACTATCTGTGATACTTAGATGTTATCATCATATAAGTAGAAACGCTCACATCCACTCCCACAGTTGTTATGATGGTCCAAAGAGATAATAGTTATGAGAACAGCTGTAATTGTGTCCTTCCTTGTTCTTCCTAATAAATGTTATCTCTTAATATATGGCTCTCACAAATTAAACATTACTCATGGTATATTTTTTAATGAGTTATTACATGGAAAATACACAAAGTAGGCTGAAAAATGACCCAAAGATAGCAGGTCCCAGTTCCTGGAACCTGTACCTATTTTACTTTATAATGAAAAAGTGTCTTTGCATATGTGATTAAGAATTTTGAGATACTGAAATTATCCTGAATTATCCTCGTGGACCCTAAATGCAATCACAGTTGCCCTTATTTGACACACACCGAGAGGAGGAGGCAGTACAAAGACAGAGCAGGGAGATATTTGAATATGCTGGCCTTGAAGATGGGAAAGATGCAGCCACAAGCCAATGGTTGCCTACAGCCATGAGCTGACTGGAAGGGACAAGGAACAAGTTCTCTCCTAGGGCCTCTGGAGAGAGCTCAGCCCTGCTGAAAGCAGGATTTCAGCCTGGTGACTTCTGGCTCCCAGAACTGATAGACAATGAATTTCTCGTGTTTTAAGTCACCCAATTTCTGGTAATTTCTTACAGTGGCCTCAGAAAGCTAAGACGGTAGGGATTGGATGAGGCAAGTTTCCAGGTTATTATTAGCAATAATTTCTTAAGTGTATCATATGATGGCAGATTCCATTTTCTCCTATTAATTTTGAAACTGAACTGAAGCTCTAGCAAGAATTCCATTCACCCACATAATCCATTTTATAGGTGATGGTTAAATAGTCATCTGTTTTATCTTAAACCATTATTTATTACACACTTTGGTTCTGGGCACTGTACTCAGCAGGGAGGAAATAAAATCAGTAAGATTTTCCAAGCCTTGATTTTTCCAAATTTTAGTCTTGTATGGGAAAGATTTCTCAAAACACAATAAAATGATGTAATGGTAATAAAACCTGTACAGTCATACCTTGGAGTTACTGCATGTTCTGTTCCAGAACACTGCAATAAAGTGAATTTCACAATAGAGTCACATGAAATTTTTGGTTTCCCAGTGTATATAAAAGTTATGTCTATTAACTGTGCAATAGACTTACAGCTAAAAAAGAACAATGTACACACCTTAATTTTAAAATGCTGTATTGCTAAAAAGTGCTAAAAACATCATCTGAGCCTTCAGCGGGGTATAATCTTTTTTGCTGGTGGAGGGTCTTGCCTCGATGTTGATGGCTGCTGACTGATCGTGGTGATGGTTGTTGAAGGCTGAAGTGGCTGTGGCAGTTTCTTAAAATAAGACCACAATGATGTTTGCCACATTGATTGACTCTTCCTTTCATGAACAACTTCTCTGTAAATGCAATGCTGTTTGATAGCATTTTACCCACAGTAGAACTTCTTTCAAAATTGGAGTCAGTCCCCTCAAAGCCTGCTGCTGATTTATCAATGATGTTTATGTAATACTCTAAATCCTTTGTTGTCATTTCAATAATCTTCATAGCATATTCATCAGGAGTAGATTCCATCTCAAGAAACCACTTTCTTTGTCATCCATGAGAAGCAACTCTTCATGCATTAAAGTTTATCATGAGATTGTAGCAGTGCAATCATACCTTCATGCTTCACTTCTAATTCTAGGTCTCCTAGCTATTCCACCACATCTGCAGTTACTTCTTCCACTGAAGACTTGAACTGCTGAAAGTCATTCATGAGGATTGGAATCAGCTTCTTCCAAAGTCCTGTTAATGTTGATATTTTGAGCTTTTCCTGTGAATCACAAATGTTCTTAATAGCATCTAGAATGCTGAATTCTTTCCAGAAGATTTCCAATTGACTTTGCCATGATCCTTCACAGCTCCCTCCCAGAGGGGCTGTCCCTATTCTTTTGTCTCTGTTTTTTCTTTTGCCCTACCCAGTTACATGGGGAGTTTCTTGCCTTTTGGGAGGTCTGAGGTCTTCTGCCAGCCTTCAGTAGGTGTTCTGTAGGGGTTGTTCCACATGTAGATGTATTTCTGATGTATATGGGGAGGAAGGTGATCTCCACGTCTTACTCTTCCACCATCTTGAAGGTCTCTCTCAACTGTGTTAAATATTCTTGACATGTTAATTTAACTGACTGTTACAACAATTTTGTGGAATACATGTCATTATTATTATAATGATGATTATTATTATTATTTAATAAATGAGGCTTAGCATGTGGTCCAGGGTAACACAGCTAATGAAAGAGATGTTCTGGGATGAGTCTATATTGTTTCACAAAGGAGAAAGAAAAAATGCTACTTTGGATGTTTGTATATCCCATGCTAGACTATTATTACCTGAATCCTGGGATATACACAAAATTTTCTTAACTCTGTTATTTTTTAAATGTAAGAAAGGGTGTGACCTAATGAAAAGAGCCTAGGAAGAATACCTAGTTCTGCCATTTAATAACTGTTCCAAGTTTGGAAAATGACTTAACTTCTCTGAGCCTGTTTACTCACTTACAAAATGGATTTAATAATATTTACTCCAAATTGTATTTGTAAGTGCTAAATTAAATAATGTATACAAGTGTCTAGCAATGTCTCAGTAAGTGACATTATAATAGGATGTATAAAAATCTTTTCCTACAAGTATTCAAGGTGAATTGGAAGGATTTATGAGGAACGAGTATTTCTTAATCACTGAATATTTGAAACTATCAAGAGGTTGGAGAAAAATAGTGAGATATCGAAGCAAACACAAGGCAGGTGCGAAAGAAGAGACAAAGAAGCAGGGCAAGTATTGGCAAAGTGAGGAGGTCGTGGGTACACAGGCTATTCAGAGAAAGCCTAAATTTCTAGTTAGTCCCCCAAAGATAGGAAGGTTTTAGGAAGCACCTCCTGACTTCATACTCTTTCCTTTGTCAACATCTCTTGGTTTTGTTCTCAGAAAGAATTAGCTCAGCAAATATTTATTAAGTGACCCACATAGGCCAGGCACAGTGATAAAAGGGATTTGAGGCTTGTAGTCTGAAGATGTCAGAAAAAATCTCTGGATGTTATCTTAATCTTTGAAAATTAGAGCCAAAGTGGTCGTGGAGATTTTCTAGCTCACCATTTTCTAAACTGTGTGTCTTAGTCTGGATTTTTCCTGAAATGGACCCTGAGACAAAAATCCAAAACTAAGTATTTTAGAAAGAAACAGTGTCAGGGGATGGAGAAGTAAGACAAAGAAGGGAAGGTAGACAGTTATAAGTGATGGAATGTAATCATCCTAGAGAAAGTTTTGGAGGACATTGTAAAACTTCTCTTGGATATTGGCTGAGACTAATTCCAGAGATTTCAATTCCATGATATTCATCTCTTGCAACATAAGCAAGAAAAGGGTGCCTTGGCAGAAAGCCCCCCAACAAAGAAATACAGGTAGTAGGATTCAGATGGTGGATTGATTTGCATGGAAAGACCTGGATGAGAAGATACAGATAGGCTGACATTATGATCTGTAAACATGAGTTACATTGATACTAATTTATAAAGAGTATTTAATGGTCAAAAATCTTTGAGAAAAAGCTGGTTACACTCCAAGACTTTTATTTTTCTATCATTTGTGTTTGTGTAGCTTCAACATAGGAACATTCAATGGTATGCTGGAGCTGGCTCTTATCAGTTGATGAGAGCTGATTGTTAAATATTCAGGAATTTTTTGAGTCAGTTATTAAGCTGTTGGTAGCTTGAAATTGGGTATTGTGGAAATATTGACACCACAGAAATTGGCAAATGTCAGAAATCGGCCTTCATCACACCCAGATGTGTTTATCAGCACATCACCAAAATCACGCAGATTATCTCAAACTATTTAGACAATCAACACTTAAATTACTGGAACATTGTACGGGATCAGTGTACTGTGTGGAATTCACTGACCAAATCCAATTGCTGCTTTTTACAAATGAGGAATATGTTGATAGTGACTTGTTCATTAAAAACAAAATTTCCATTGTACATAAAAAGAGGTAAAGACATGTGGATCCAAATTATGTAGTCAGAAGATATTTATAACCCTGTTGATAATGTTCTTATGGTTTTTCTTTTTTCTAATCAATTTAAATTACCCTAGTAGTTTTTATTTCTTTAGCTTTGTTTCCTGAAACAAGACTTTGGAATATAGAAGAAGTTGCCCAAGACAAACTTTATTAAAAAGCCTTAGTCCTCTCCTCAGAAGGGTCTTCTGATAAGATAGGCTCCTTATACAGTCTTCTATGGAATCACATATGAGTTGTTTGAAGGCTAGGGGTTGGCTTAATAATAAAACAATAAAAATTAAACAGACATTTCATTGATAATTTTATTAAACATATTGTAGTGTAAACAGACTGACTTACTACCCTTCAAAGAGCATAGACCAAAAAGAGGAGAGAGGTGATCTGGATACTTCACACCAAGTCACTCCTTGGTTATAGCCCATTAAGATGTCCAGGTCGTTGACATTGACAGGAGATGATGGAGCCCAGTGGTTACAGGGTTAACCCTGAAAAATGGAGCTGAGGTCAGAAGAGAAATAAAAGCACTGTCATTAAATAGAATCCAAGTCACTCCTTAATTATTTTGAAGTGTGAGTTTGCAGGAAACTTATACTTTGCATTGTCAACTTTGTAGGTTAGTTGTGAAACAGAACTTCACATACAAGCAATAGAAATCAAAATAATGGATCTTTTGAATTCTCTTAGATTTTATAAAGCACTTTCACTTATGTGATCACCACCAATTGTAAATTAAAAAGTTAACCATGGAAACAAGTGATACAGGTACTATTGTCATGTCCTCAAACCCAACTAGTTCAAATAATTTGGGGAAGGTTTAGACACTATAAATGCCAATAATGTTTAGTTCATGCCTTTGTGAAGGTCACTAACATGTTATCTTGTATTTATTTAAGCTTCTGACTAATTTGCAGTGTACTCAGTTCTAAAGGTTGGCAAATTCCAATACTCACATAACCTTTCCTGTAGATATTATCTGATAAAATAAGGCTTAGAAAATTTAATTCTTTCTCTGCCAATCTATAGAATGGAAGAAGCAGGTTTCAAACCCAACTTCTGACTCCAAAAGCCCAATGTCACATTCTCTAGTGTAGATAAGCCTTAGGATGTGGAGCTAAAAAAAATCTAATACATTGATTTAATTAAAGTTCTTATATAGAATTACTCTATAGTGCAGGAATAAACTTGTCTGCAATGTAAAATTTAACTGTGTTTACTATATAAGATGTCCTCTACCACTCAACAGGAATTTGAATATCTACAATCCTTAACCCGTGATATATTTAACAGCCATATGTAACAAATCTTGGGTATCAATTCTAAAATTAAGAAAAAGATTTTCTGTTTAAATTCCATATGTGTGTATTTCAATATAGAGTAATCAATTATATAAAATAACAGCTATAATATAGCCAAGTACATATAAGAACATATACTTGTTCAGTTAGCATTCAGTGTCATGTTCTACATTTAAGGAGTCCCTCTATTTGAAAAATATGCTGAGAAAGGTCTACACAAAAAGAAATAGTTTTACACGGAATCCTCCTTCTTATTAAAAAAAAGAAAAGCATCTCCACAATCAAGATTTGGAAAACATACATATAAGTTGAAAAATATAAGGGTGCAGAACCAGATCTGTATAGAAAGTTCCATCAATAAAATTAAAGAAACAAAATGAACCCTGACGTACTGAGTTATAGAAATGACCACTGAACAAACTGCCAATGGGCTAGAGAACTAAAAGATGACTTTACTCATGATTTTCTTTATGAAGTTTTCCTAGAGATACTATTTAATTTAGAATTACTCTGGCTTAAAGTAGAGATGAGATATTGTTTTAGTGATTTATAGTCATTTCATTTTATTTTGGCAAACAGGTGAAATCAGTCCTTTCGGAAAGAGAAAATACACGTCCTTAATCTATTACCTGGTCATTAGCAAGTTTTCGTATTAAGAAAGGATGGCATGGTTTAGATGGCAGAACAAAAGTTTGATATCAAAGAGAGCTGTGTTTCCATGTGAGCTCTATCACTTATTAAATGTATGATTCTAAAGCTGTTTCAAATCATTTTTTGACAAAATGCAAAATAAAACCAAACAAATAAATGAGTGAATAAATTTTTAAAATGCATGTTGCCTTGGAAAATTTTATAAACCTCAAGCTATTCAAATGTGGAGTCAGAAGGGGATAATCTTAACTTGCAGAATTGCTAAGGAAGCAAACTAGCAACTGGTTGACTGGTGATCAGTGAGTTGGTTTTCTTTTCCAGCTGTTCACTCTTTCAGCATCCCATTCCTGTTCCCATTTCAGCATCTCACCTGAACCTGCCACCTCACATTCCAAGGACACATTTTCTTCCCTCATCATTTCCCCTTAATTTGTGAACATTTAAGTTTGTGGAAGAAATAGACTGCATAAGAATAGTACAGTCAATGCTTAAGGTAGATAGGGAATGAATAATAGAGGAGGAACATGTGAGAATTAGCATTCTTAAAATGAGGGGTTTAAATAACTTTTTTTTCTTTATTTTCTTCTGGGAGAAGGGACAAAATAGAAAATTTTAAACTTTCCTCATGTGTGTCTTTGTATATGTGTGTGTGTATGTGTGTGTTTGTCACTGTGAAATAGTTGGGTTTTCTCAGGCGACCACTATATAAAAATGAATTATAAAAATATAATACAAGAGTGAAAATGAGAACTTGACTCACTATTTTAAGTATTAAGTGTTTCTTTTTACGTTCTTTACAGTGGGGAAAATAGCTATTAAATGCTGCAAAAGCACAGTGGAGTCCACACAAATTGTTTTTCCCCACTAAAGTACTGAGAGCCAGCATTTAAACTGCATATAACTGCAGAGGGACAGCTAGTTTACATGGGGTTGTGTTCTGGGTCATTGACAGTCCTATTTTTTTGTTAATTTATTTTTGCTTATTATGAAGTTACTGGTATCCATTTGGTTGTAGATTTCAGAATTGGGACCTATATTTGTAAACCTCAGGAAGTCAAAGGAGAAAATTAATTAGCACACATACATACATACACACACAACACACGACACAGATAAATTTTACTTATAGATTTATCTAAATTTCTGTGCATTTTCCCTGAGTGGTAGTTAGCATATTAGTAAAGCCATATGAAATTGCCATTTTTGTAGGTTAAAAATAACTTAAAATTTCATATGATTCAACCAAAAAGATAAAATAGACACAGTTGTTTTAAGAATATACATCAAGATATGGGTCATTCTTTGTGTATGGAATTCCATAAAACCTGGTTAATATAATTTGAAAAATTTTAAGCCATTTCATTTAATTATAAAACTGGTGCTTCTTCATTTAGTTCAACAAATATTATTCCATGACTATCACGTGCCTGAATTACGAAACACTATTTAACAGAATAGCCAATATACTTGCTCTCATGAAGTCCGAACCCCATAAGTTTTGCTTCTTTGATTGAGTGCTAATTAAGACACTAATCAACCTTTAATATCTAATAGACCTCTCAACTGTAGCATATCCACAACTCACTTCCTGATTCCTTTTAGGACAGACTTGTCATCTTCACAGTCTTAGCCAACTTAATCCTTTCTGTTATTTAACCAAAAATCATGGAGCCATCTTTGATGTTTCTCTTTTATGTGTACCCCCTAGTCTGTCATTCTGGAAATCTTGTTGGGTCTACCTTTACAATATACTCAGTATGCAGCCTTTTATTCTTCCCTTGTATGGCACGCCACTGTGGCCCAAGCCACCATCATGTCCTTCTAGAATTAGGTAAGATCATCCATAGGGAGTGAGTGTAGATAAAAGAGAGAAGGGATCCAAGAGGGTACTTCAAGTTTTTAAGGTCAGGCAATGCAGAGACTTGCCAAGGAAACCGAGAAGGAAGAGCTAGAGCCATGGGAAGAAGTTCGAGCGAGCATGAGAACCTGAAAAACAAGAGAAAACCAACCAAACAACAAAGAAAAAGGTGATTCAAGGAAAAGAAAGCTATCATTTGCCATTTTTCCCCAGGACTTATTAATTACTTCACTGGGAAAGTGGGCTACAGTGTTTTATCAGAGTTGCTTACCAGCCTATAATAAAGAGTATGACAGACCTGCCCTTATAACTTCATTTAGTGGTAGAAATTTGTGAAATATATTGTCATGTTATTTTATTGGGATGGATTGCAAGATGATGTTTGATGTAAAAAGGTGATGGTGTATTATATAGTGAACATTTCTCTCCACATTTCTATGGATATTTCATTGATGTTGAATATCATCTTGAAATTCTTATGTATTGAGTCCACAGGTCAGTGGAAAAGCTTACAAATAATTAAGAAAAAAAACCCTGCCTGTCTTAAAAAAGCCATCTTCAATTTCTCTTCTGCTCCTGAGTTCATCGTTTACTAGTAACTAAAGACTCCAACAACTCAAGCCACATGAAATATCAATAATAATTTGCCAGTTGCTCTTACACATAATGAGCTGATTCCAGAGAGTGAGCTATTATTTTCCAGCTCCCCAGATGAGTCAACTAATCTCTCTTTACCCTTTAAAGATAGGGGTATGTTTTCCCATGGCACAGCTACAGGGCTAATGTAGATATTGGTGAGATAACATCTGCAAAGCAATTTGAATGTCACACAAGGAAAGGTAAAATTAGATTCTTCCTGTGGGTTTGCATGGATTAGGGATGAAGGTAACTTTTTTTCACGTAGCAAAAGGGAACAAAATGATATATTTTTGCCTAACGAAAAGATTAAGGAATGGGGCATGCATTCTCAGAGAAAAATCTAGTGAATAGATGGTGCTTTCACTAGGCATATGCATATCTTAAAGATGCACGTGAAATCCTGAATTGCAGTAAACCTAAACATCTGGATTTTGGAAAACAACTTTCATCCTTTTTGTTGGGTTTGTAGTATACATTACACCATGCTACCTCGGAGTCTTTTCCTTCTTTTCTCTCCACAGTCAGTCCCTCTCCAAATCTTATCTACTCTTTCTCCTCGGCATTTTGCTAATCACCTATTGCCACATTGATGCTGTTTTATTTCAGACTGACTAGTCTTTCATGTTGGCTAATGTTGTCATCTCCCATCTGATCTCCTGGCCTACAGTCTTGTATTTCTTTACTCCATCCTCCGTATGCATGGCATACACAGTCCTCCTTGCCTGGTCGCTGTTTTCTTTATCCCAGTCCTATGCCTGTCACTCCAGAAATAGAGCTTTTGCTCCACACATGCTGAATTACTCAGTGCTGTTTTGCATGTCTGGCTTTTGAATGGTTATCATCTGAGACACCTCTTCTTCCTTCTACAGGTGGGACAGCAAAGTATAGTAGACAGGAGCAAAGGTTTGGGCTTGTGTTCAAATCCAGCTTCCCACTACATGACTTTGGCAAAGTTCTGAACTTTTCTATGGCTTTACAGTTTGTCACCTATAAAGTTGAGACAATAATAGCACCCACCCCAGTGGCTGTCATGAGGATTAACTGAGATAATTAGTCTTTGTAAAGCATTTAACACAGTGTTCAGCACCTAGCAAACAATTGGTAACACTATTATTATTACATTTTGCCCAATTCCAATTTATACATCGTGTGAATCAAAATTTGCTTCTTTTCTGTGAAACTTTTCAAACATCTATATTCCCCTAACTTGAGGAGAATTAATTACTCCCTCTTTTGCCATAATCTTCTACATTTCAGATAATACTAATGATTAAAATTATTTGTTTATGTATCTGTTTAGTTCATTGGACTGTGAAAACATTTATTTATCCAACCTTGTTTCTAGGTCTAGAGCCTCACACATAAGAGGTAATTCATAAATATGTATTGAAGGGCTGAATGGCAAGTGAGATCAAGTGGTTTCTATCATAAAAGCCTAGAGAGGTAAGAGAGGATCCTCTTCTTCATTCCTGGAGAATGTGTATGTGGTCCTCAAAGGCATCATGGAAAAAATGGACTTATTTCTGACACATGTGGATATTCTCTTTTCTTGTGTTGTGAAATTAATTTTCTGTGGAGAGCAGCTCTTTTCCTTTCAGTTTATCCCTGGAGAAACTCCTCCCCTTCTTCCAACTTATTTTTTCATTAACCCACAGAGCTAAAATAGTTTCTTCAGTACATTGTCCCATGTAGCTTATGGTAGTTTTAGCTTACGTTTGCTCAAGAGGAAGTATTTAGATTCTAGTATGTTGGGAATTTCTCAGCATTATTCAGGAATCAGTATGAGAGCAAAATCAATGATTATATTTTAAGCTGCATTTCCTGAACCATATTGATTTCTTAACTTGAGATGAGAGTAGGAGACAGAATCTTTGTTATTTAAACAGTGGAAAATGTATTTGATTCTCTACAATTAAACCCCTCACACCATATTTTTAATAAAAGACACATCAATGGGTCTATAACATTATTTCTATAAATTAATTGCAAAATGCTGTTACTACAACTTTAAGTAAAAGAATTTCAAATCACTCATCTATTTTTAATTCTTACACTCAGTATTATTTTTACTGTTTCTATAAATATTTTCTCTATTGACTTTGATGCATGCCGAAAGAAATTGCAAAAAATATATCTCAGATTACAACCAGAAGTTTTAATCAAGAGTTTAGCTTTAGGCATTTTGAAGAATAGTGAATTAGACTTCCTAAGACATTAATACTTGCCTTCTGTGAGGAGTTTTAAAAAGCCATCAGTAACCAGTTTTATCTGATCCAGTAATGTAACTCTCCAAGCATTGGGAACATATAAATAAGAGTCGAGGGTAGACTGTATCCAGAAGTTTCTTGCTTCTTTCTGATCACCCTTTAGCATCTTAAAATAGCAACATTTCTCAAAGTAAAGACAGAAGAGTTTGTTTTCATCTGCCAGACCCCTCAGCCTCCACTTAGCTCAGTGAACCATCCTCCTGGAGGGCTGACATAGCTCTTCATCGTGAATTTTCAAATGCATAAAGCTTTGTGTATTATTAAAATAACTTGTCAAAATGTCCTTCATAAAAACATGGTAATGAGGGGCTTCCCTGGTGGCGCAGTGGTTGAGAGTCCGCCTGCCGATGCAGGGGACACGGGTTCATGCCCCGGTCCAGGAAGATCCCACATGCCGCGGAGCGGCTGGGCCCGTGAGCTATGGCCACTGGGCCTGCGCGTCCGGAGCCTGTGTGTCCGGAGCCTGTGCTCCGCAACGGGAGAGGCCACAACAGTGAAAGGCTCGCGTACCGCAAAGGAAAAAAAAAAAAAATGGTAGTGTAGTGATGCTTAGTTTCCATCCCAAATAGAACAGTTAGAACCACAGGGTAAAGTCCAGATGTACTTAAATTTTTAATAGCTAAATGCAGTATAATGGATTAGGTGCCAAGTGGGAATGCAGAGGTCTCTAACTCAGGGGTGAGGTTGGTTTGTATTGGTACATCTCCCTCCTCTTCTCCTTTTATTTCTAATAAAAATGTTATTAGTTTTATGAGCCCAGTACTTCCATTTACAAATAAAGTGATTGGACTGTGTCAGCTCTAAAATATTTTATCTTCTCAACTCTAACATTTTTATCCCTCTGTTAGTGACATCAATGAGGTAAAAAATTAGTTTCCAGCAGTGAATGGTGGGATTAAGTGGAAGTGAGTGTTTTTAAGCTCCTTAGAGCATGATTAAGATTTGAAACAATATAGTCATGGTAAATCAGGACAAGAACTTGTAAAATTTAGTGGCACTTAAAGTATTTTTATTTTTTTGTACTGGAAAAATATGTTGATCTCATTTAATAATACTAATAATATATACACACACACACACATGCTGTTAATATATTCCCACAAAATATGACAATATAGCAAAAATCTTGCCCCAATCAAAGATTAATTAAAAACAAATTGATGCCATGAAATCAAACATCTGGATTCAGAGTTTACTTCATCATTCAGCAATTTGGTAAGCACTGTGTTAAGTGCTTTACAAACATTAATGATCTCCCTTACTTCTCATGACAACCACAGTAGTAAGTACTCTTACTATTTTAACTTTGCGGGGTGATAGGTGACAATGCAGGTCATGTAACTGATATAGTTTCTGATAAAGAAAAGTTTGCTTTTCTTCCATGGTGGTATAGTTAAAACTTTTTTTAGTATTTTATAACAATTATATTAACATTTAAGTTAAAACTAAGAAAGAACTGATTTTTATCATCCTACCATATGCTTTAAGACAAATCCATGCCCTCAGGGATTACATTTAGAAAGATAAATTCTTACCAAATCACTTGAGAACAATATAGCATGGTGGTTATGTGCTATAAAGTCAGACCTCTGGATTCAGATTTGATCATTTGGTAATTTGGTAAGTAATAATACTCCCCTGATGATCATTTTCATTATCTGACTTATATTTTAATTTCACATATTTTATTATAAGCAATAGATTAATGTTGTCATTAATATTAAACTTTATTTAAGATTCATCAAAGTGTAATAACTAAGAAGACAGAAATATCTTTAAAACTTGGATTTCAGATTCTAACTCTGCCACTTATACCTATGTAACTAGGGATATATGTGAAGGCATATAATATCCCTAATTTACAAATGAGAAACAATCAGACAGGTTAAATAGGGCAATAAATATTATAGATGAATAAGTACAGAGTTTAAATCTGAAATCCAAATTTCAAACGATATTTCTGTCCTCAAAGCCCCCAGACTTTTCAATTAAACTACAAAGATTGGGCATACAAAATTTTGAAGAGCAAAGTGGATTCTCCAAAATCTCTGAGGATTTTGTGAGACTTCATCTTGCTGGAGAAAATGAAGTGAGGGATGGGTACCTTTTCAAGTCTGCAGCACAGCGTCCAGATCTCTGTCCTCAGCAAAAATAATACATGGCAGTTTTCTCCAATTGCAGAGTGAATGGCAGTTAAAAAAAAAAAAAAAAAAAATCCTTGTTCAGGAAATGGAATTAGCAAGTGTATCACAATTTCTGATTTTCCTCTTCCAAGTAGAGGCCTGTCATACACTGAGAAGTATTTTTTATGTATTATGGACACATCTCCCAAGTCATTTTTCCAAATGTTTAGATAATAAGATTTATTAGTATGTTTTTCTGGTCCCTCCTGGCAGATTACATATGCTTACTAAATTAGTGCTTTATTTTATTTTATTTTATTTTTTTTGCGGTACGCAGGCCTCTCACTGTTGTGGCCTCTCCTGTTGCGGAGCACAGGCTCCGGACGCGCAGGCTCAGCAGCCATGGCTCACGGGCCCAGCCGCTCCGCGGCATGTGGGATCTTCCCGGACCGGGGCACGAACCCACGTGCTCTGCATCGGCAGGCCGACTCTCAACCACTGCGCCACCAGGGAAGCCCTAAATTAGTGCTTTAGAAAAATGCCAGGCATGGGCCACATTATACTCAAAGATATTAAGGCACTAGGCTAGAAAATTCCCCAAGGTCTTTGAATGGCAGCAACTTAGTTCCTTAAAACAACTTTAGCTCCATTCCTTTAAATAGATTGTCAAAATAGACTTAGCTATCAGTGGAAAAAAATTCAAAAATCTTTGCAGACAGATGACAAGATGGATGATGTGTTTTGCAGGTAGATGATGATCAGGTTTTTGTGTCAAGAAGGCAGACAACAAAAGTGACTGCATCTTCAAGACAATTCAGATAGAACAATTTTCTTTGCCTTTGTGAGAATGATTAAGTTTATTAGCTAAGTTGAAAAATGCTGGACACCTTTTCTTTCTATACCATAGCTAAAAAATGGGATTTTAGAAATTGGCATAGTGCTGGGAGTCGATGTATCAAATATTCTTCTGGCTTTAATAACCAGTATCCTAGAGGTGGGAGGTGGAGGACAAGAGGAGGCACAATTATTACAGGATTCTTCTCTCAGTTATTTGTATTAAGAAATATTTTTATATTGAAGAGGTAAAACCTGAGCCTTTAAACATTCAATTTCTTTAAAAGAAAAAAGGGTGAGAAATTTGCAGAAATTATGTGGAAAGTTTAGGAGAAGTTCTACTTTATCACTGACTTGTTCATTCAGCAAATATTTACTGTGAGCTGGCTACACATCATGCTATGTGTTCTACTTATCCTTACTTCTTCAACTTAAACATCACTTTCACAGAAAGCCTTCCTTGGCCCCTGTACTTGGTCTGACAACTGCAATATACTCTCATAAGCCCTTAATAGTTAATCATACATTTTAATGTTATTGCTACGTAATGTCCATCTTTCCCAATTGTCTGCAATCTTGCAGAGATCAGGAGCTATATCTGTTATCTTTAACCCCAGTGCTCATAGCAGGAGCTCAGTATTTTTTTGAATATGTTAAAAAGGCATACATGCAAATAATGAAAACGTGAAATTTTGTTAAGAAGTACAATGGGCATACAGGGCAGGCAAAACCTGAGTGTCTGAGAATGTCAAAAATCATTGGGGAGGTAACTCTGAGATAAGATTTGTTTGTTTCTGGGAATAAAAGGTGAGGTAGATGTAACAGCAAGTGAAAGAAAAGAAAGTCTGCTAGCATAGCATGTTTGGGAAACTACAACTGGAGCAGAGAGAGTAAGGGGTAGAGTGCCAGGAAATGATCCCAGATTCCAGGCAAGTGGTAGGAACCAGCTTTTGAAGGGCTCTCGATACCACCTATGGGATTTCCAGTGTTTTCTAAATATAAAGACACTATATATATATATATAGAGAGAGAGAGAGAGCGCCTTGAAAAAGTAAGTGGGGAAATGGTAGGATTCAATTTTTGTGTGAATAAAAACACTCCTGTGGAATAACTACTTCTGACCTCAAATATCCAAACACTATTTGCCTGGAACACAAAGACCGTTAGGTCACTTATATATCTCTGTTGACGTCTGTGCCCAGAAACTGTCATGGAAATATGCATTTATATTAATGTCTGATGTTTCAAACTTTTCTGATTTTTTTGTGCTTTATCTAGAGTGCTTTGTCATTTCACCATCCTGAATTACTTTTCACATTTTATATTTTACAGCCCATAAAACAATTATCGTATATAGTGTGATTCTCTCTGTTAATCAAATTCATGTCACCTGCCTGGAAGATAGATTTTCCCTGCACACAGTCATAAGAGAATTTTTTTTTTCTCACAATGACTTATGAGAGAATGGTTACTTTTTAGTAAGCAACAATATACATCAGAAAGTTAAGTAATACAGTTGCTTAACACTGAGATGCTTCTACAGTAATAATTTCGCCACAAAGTGGCTCTTTTTCTTCCTCTGAAACAGTAACATACAAACAAAATACATTAAGTATAAAAAATGAGAATGACAATTCCACCTTAATTTAGGTGTGAAATTAAAATTATTCATATTTTATTAAGTGGACAGGAAGACTGCATGAAGGAGTCATGGAAACTGTGAGGAGGAATGAAACTAATTCACTTTATGCACAAGAAAAATAACAGTTTGTGCCCTCAAGGAGCTTTCAGCCTAGTGAGACAAAGAGGAGAAACCTTTGAAATAAAGTGTGGAAATTGTTATCATAGGTGAAAGCAAACAATGGCAAGAGAACTTGCCTTTGTACTTTAGAGAAAGTTTCGTCAGGGAGGTGGCATCAGAGCTACATCCTGGGCAAGCATGTTATAATAAACTATATGTGATATTCCCATATAGGTTATTACAGAATATTGAGTAGAGTTCCCTGTGCTATACAGTAGGTCCTTGTTGATTATCTATTTTATATATAATAGTGTGTATATGTTAATCCCAAACTCCTAATTTATCCCTCCCCCAACCTTTCCCCTTTGGTAACCATAAATTTGTGTTCTGTGTGTCTGAGTCTGTTTCTGTTTTGTAAATAAGTTCACTTGTACCATTTTTTTAAGTTCTGCATATAAGTGATATCATATATTTGTTTTTCTCTGACCTACTTCACTTAGTATAATAATCTCTAGGTCCATCCATGTTGCTGCAAATGGCATTATTTCATTCTTTTTTATGGCTGAGTAATACTCCATTGTATATATGTACCACATCTTCTTTATCCATTCATCTGTCGATGGACGTTATGTTGCTTCCATGTCTAGGCTATTATAAACAGTGCTGCAATGAACATTGGGGTGCATGTATCTTTTCAAATTATGGTTTTCTCAAGTTATATGCCCAGGAGTGGGATTGCTGGATCATATGGTAGCTCTATTTTTTAAGGAACCTCCATACTGTTTTCCATAGTGGCTGTACCAATTTACATTCCCACTAATAGTGTAGGAGGGCTCCCTTTTCTCCACACCCTATCCAGCATTTATTGTTTGTAGACATTTTGATGATGGCCATTCTGGCCTGTGTGGGGTGATACCTCATTATAGTTTTGATTTGCATTTCTCTAATAATTAAGGATGTTAAGTATCATTTCATGTGCTTTTTGGTCTTTCCTTGCAGAGCTTGAAAGGAAAGTGCAGAAAACGGCATGTCTGATGTTATGGATAAGTGGAAATATGTTAGGTTCAAGAAAGCATAATGTGTCTTTGAGTGTATGTGTGTTAGCAGAAGAGGACAGGTTTAAGAAGTTTTAGGAAAGGAATAAGAGATGAAAATAAAAAGGTACTTTAGAGCCAGAAGTAGTGTAAAGCCACCAGACAGTTTAACATAAGGAGGTACAGCATTTAGATTTGTTCTCAGAAGGGTAATTTCATACTTATGTGGGGAGTGAACTAGGCAGAAAGGGAACTAGGGTTAAACTTGACTAAAAATGAAAGTTAGGGAATTGGCAGTGAGATTAGCATAAAACAGGATTTGAAAATCATTTCCAGGGGAGACCTTCAAGATGGCGGAGGAGTACGATGTGGAGATCACCTTCCTCCCAACAAATACATCAAAAATACATCTACATGTGGAACAACTCCTACAGAGCACCTACTGAATGCTGGCAGAAGACCTCAGACTTCCCAAATGCAAGAAACTCCCCGCGTACCTGGGTAGGGCAAAAGAAAAAACAGAGACAAAAGAATAGGGACAGGACCTGCACCTCTGGGAGGGAGCCGTGAAGGAGGAAAAGTTTCCATACAATAGGGAGCCCCTTCACTGGCAGTGGGAGGGGAAGCTTCAGAGCCACGCAGGAGAGCAGAGCAATAGGGGTGCAGAGGGCAAAGCAGGCAGAGTCCCGCACAGAGGATCGGTGCCGACCAGCACTCATCAGCCCACGAGGCTTGTCTGCTCACCTGCCAGGGCGGGTGGGGGCTGGGAGCTAAGGCTCAGGCTTCGGAGGTCAGATCCCAGGGAGAAGACTGGGGTTGGCTGCATGAACACAGCCTGAAGGGGGCTAGTGCGCCACAGCTAGCTGGGAGGGAGTCTGCGAAAAAGTCTGGAACTGCCAAAGAGGCAAGAGACCATTGTTGTGGGGTGCGCGAGGAGAGGGAATTCAGAACACTGCTTACACGAGCTCCAGAGTCAGGCGAGAGCCACGGCTATCAGCACAGACACCAGAGACGGGCACGAGATGCTAAGGCTGCTGCTGCAGCCACCAAAAAGCCTGTGTGCGAGCACAGGTCACTGTCCACACCTCCCCTCTCGGGAGCCTGTGCAGCCCGCCACTGCCAGGGTCCCGTGATCCAGGGACAACTTGCCTGGGAGAACACACGGCGTGCCTCAGGCTGGTGCAACGTCATGCCGGTGGCCTCTGCCACCACAGGCTAACCCCACATTCCATACCCCTCCCTCCCCCCCTGCCTGAATGAGCCAGAGCCCCCAATCAGCTGCTACTTTAATGCTGCCCTGTCTGAGCAAAGAACAGACGCCTTCAGGCATGCTACACGCAGAGACGGGGCCAAATCCAAAGCTGAACTCCAGGAGCTGTGTGAACAAAGAAGAAAAGGGAAATCTCTCCCAGCAGCCTCAGGAGCAGCAGATTAAATATCCACAATCAACCTGATGTACCCTGCATCTCTGGAATACGTGAATAGACAACGAATCATCCCAAACTGAGGCAGTGGACGTTGGGAGCAAATGTAGACTAGGGGTTTTCTTTCTGCATCTAATTTGTTTCTGGCTTTATGTTTACCTTAGTTTATTATTTAGAGCTTATTATCATTGGTAGGTTTGTTTATTGATTTAGTTGCTCTCATCCTTTTTTTTTTAATATATATGTGTGTGTGTGTGTATATATATATATATATATATCTTTTTCTCCTTTTGTGAGCATGTATGGTATGCTTCTTTGTGTGATTTTGTCTGTATAGCTTTGCTTTTACCATTTGTTTTAGGGTTCTGTCTGTCCATTTTTATTTATTTATATTTTTTAGTATAGTTTTTGGTGCTTGTTATCACTGGTGGATTGTTTTTTTGGTTTGCGTACTCTCTTCTTTCTTTCTTTTTATTTTTAATGTTCTTTTCTATTTTTTATTACTTTATTTTTAATAATTTTATTTTTTTTATTTTAATAACTTTATTTTATTTCAATTTATTTATTTATTTTTCTTTCTTTCTTTCTTTTTTTTTTTTCTCCCCGTTCTTCTGAGCCATGTGGCTGTCTGACATTGTCTTGGTGCTCCAACTGGGTGTCAGGTCTGAGCCTCTTGAGGTAGGGGAGCCGAGTTCAGGACATTACTCCAACAGAGACCTCCCAGCCCCATGGAATATCAAACAGCAAAAGCTCTCCCAGAGATCTCCATCTCAACACTAAGACCCAGCTCACCTCAACGACCAGAAAGCTACAGTGCTGGACACCCTATGCCAAACAACTAGCAAGACAGGAACACAACACAGCCCATTAGCAGAGAGGCTACCTAAAATCATAATAGGGTCACAGACACCCCAAAACACACCACCAGACACGGTCCTGCCCACCAGAAAGACAAGATGCAGCCTCATCCACCAGAACACAGGCACCAGTCCCCTCCACCAGGAAGCCTACACAAGCCACTGAACCAACCTTAGCCACTGGGGGCACACACCAAAAACAACGGGAACTATGAACCTGCACACTGTGAAAATGAGACCCCCAAAACAGTACATTAAACAAAATGAGAAGATAGAGAAATATGCAGCAGATGAAGGAGCAAGATACAAACACACCAGACCAAACAAATGAAGAGGAAACAGGCAGTCTACCTGAAAAAGAATTCAGAGTAATGATAGTAAAGATGATCCAAAATCTTGGAAATAGAATGGAGAAAATACAAGAAATGTTCAACAAGGACCTAGAAGAACTAAAGAGCAAACAAACGATGAACAACACAAAATCCAAGAAGAAGATAGAACAATTGTAAATATTTATGCACCAAACATAGGAGCACCTCAACACATAAGGCAGATGCTAACAGCCATAAAAGGGGAAATCGACAGTAACACAATCATAGTACGGGACTTTAACACCCCACTTTCACCAATGGACAGATCATCCAAAATGTAAATAAATAAAGAAACACAGCTTTAAATGACACATTAAACAAAGTAGACTTAATTGATTTTTATAGGACATCCCATCCCAAAATAAGAGAATACACTTTTTTCAAGTGCTCATGTAATATTCTCCAGGATGGATCGTATCTCAGGTCACAAATCAAACCTTGGTAAATTTAAGAAAATTGAAATCGTACCAAGTATTATTTCCGTCTGCAATGCTGAGCTAGATATCAATTACAGAAAAAATATGTAAAAAATATAACCACATGGAGGTTAAAAAATACACTACTAAATAACCAAAAGATCACTGAAGAAATAAAAGGGGAAATAAAAAAATACCTACAAACAAATGACAATGAAAACTCGACAACCCACCACCTATGAGATGCAGCAAAAGTAGTTCTAAGAGAGAAGTTTATAGTAATACAATCCCACCTCAAGAAACAAGAAAATCTCAAATAAACAACCTGACATTACACCTAAAGCAATTAGAGAAAGAAGAACAACAACAAAAAATCAAAGTTAGTAGAAGGAAAGAAATCATAAAGATCAGATCAGAAATAAATGAAAAAGAAATGAAGGAAACAATAGCTAAGATCAATAAAACTAAAAGCTGGTTCATTGAGAAGATAAACAAAATTGATAAACCATTAGCTAGACTCATCAAGACAAAAAGGGGGAAGACTCAAATCAATTGAATTAGAAATGAAAAAGGAGAAGTAACAACTGACACTGCAGAAATACAAAGGATCATGAGAGATTACTACAAGCAACTATATGCCAATGATATGGACAACCTGGAAGAAATGAACAACTTCTTAGAAAAGCCCAACCTTCTGCGACTGAACCAAGAAGAAATAAAAAATATGAACAGACCAATCACAAGCACTGAAATTGAAACTGTGATTAAAAATCTTCCAACAAACCAAAGCCCAGGACCAGATGGATTCACAGGCGAATTCTATCAAATATTTAGAGAAGAGATAATATATTTCCTTCTCAATCTCTTTCAAAATATAGCAGAGGGAGGAAAACTCCCAAACTCATTCGATGAAGCCACCATCACCCTGATACCAAAAACCAGACAAAGATGTCACAAACAGAGAAAACTACAGACAAATATCACTGATTAACATAGATGCAAAAATCCTCAACAAAATACTTGCAAACAGAAAGCAACAGCACATTAAAAGGATCACACACCATGATCAAATGGGATTTATCCCAGGAATGCAAGGATTCTTCAATAGACACAAATCAATCAATGTGCTACACCATATTAACAAATTGAAGGATAAAAACCATCTGAATAGATGCAGAAAAAGCTTTCAACAAAATTCAACACCCAATTTTGATAAAAACCCTCCAGAAAGTAGGCATAGAGGGAACTTACGTCAACATAATAAAGGCCACATATGAGAAACCGACAGCCAATATCATTCTCCATGGTGAAAAAGTGAAAACATTTCCACTAAGATCAAGAAGAAGACAAGGTTGCTGACTCTCACCACTATTATTCAACATAGTCTTGTAAGTTTTAGCCACAAAAGTCATAGAAGAAAAAGAAATAAAAGGAATCCAAATTGGAAAAGGAGTAACGCTGTCACTGTTTGCAGATGACATGATACTATACATAGAGAATCCCAAAGATGCTACCAGAAAACTACTAGAGCTAATCAATGAATTTGGTAAAGTAGCAGGATACAAAATTAATGCACAGAAATCTGTTGCATTCCTATATACTAATGATGAAAAATCTGAAAGAGAAATTAAGGAAACACTCCCATTTACCATTGCAAAAAAAAAGGATAAAGTACCTAGGAATAAACCTACCTAAGGAGAAAAAAGACCTGTATGCAGAAAACTATAAGACTGATGAAAGAAATTAAAGATGATACAAACAGATGGAGAGATATACCATGTTCTTGGATTGGAAGAATCAACACTGTGAAAATGACTATACTACCCAAAGCAATCTACAGATTCAATGGAATCCCTATCAAATAACCAATGGCATTTTTCACAGGACTAGAACAAAAAATTTCACAATTTGTATGGAAACACAAAAGACCCCGAATAGCCAAAGCAATCTTGAGAAAGAAAAACGGAGCTGGAGGAATCAGGCCCCCTGACTTCAGAGTATACTACAAAGCTACAGTCATCAAGACAGTATGGTACTGGCACAAAAACAGAAATATAGATCAATGAAACAGGATAGAAAGCCCAGAGATAAACCCACACACATATGGTGCCCTTATCTTTGACAAAGTAGGTAGGAATTTACAATGTAGAAAAGACAGTTGTTTCAATAGGTGGTGCTGGGAAAACTAGACAACTACATGTTAAAGAATGAAATAGAGCACTCCCTAACACCATACACAAAAATAAACTCAAAATGGATTAAAGACCTAAATATAAGGCCATAAACTATCAAACTCTTAGAGGAAAGCATAGGCAGAACATTCTATGATATACATCACGGCAAGATCCTTTTTGACCCACCTCCTAGAAAAATGGAAATAAAAACAAAAATAAATGGGACCTGATGAAACTTAAAAGCTTTTTCACAACAAAGGAAACCATAAACAAGACGAAAAGACAACCCTCAGAATGGGAGAAAATATTTGCAAATGAAGCAACTGACAAAGGATTAATCTCCAAAATTTTCAAGCAGCTCATGCAGCTCAATATCAAAAAAATAAACAACCCAATCCAAAAATGGGCAGAAGATCTTAATACACATTTCACCAAAGAAGATATGCAGAATGCCAACAAACACATGAAAGGATGCTCAACATCACTAATCATTAGAGAAATGCAAATCAAAACTACAGTGAGGTATCATGTCACATCAGTCAGAATGGCCATCATCAAAAAATCTACAAACAATAAATGCCAGAGACGATGTGAAGAAAAGGGAACCCTCTTGCACTGTTGGTGGGAATGTAAATTGATACAGCTACTATAGAGAACAGTATGGAAGTTCCTTAGAAAACAAAAATAGAACTACTATATGACCCAGCAATCCCACTAGTGGACATATACCCTGAGAAAACCATAATTCAAAAAGAGTCATGTACCACAATGTTTATTGCATCTCTGTTTACAATAAGCAGGACATGGAAGCAACCTAAGTGTCCATTGACAGATGAATGGATAAAGAAGATGTGGCACATATATACAATGTAATGTTACTCAGCCATAAAAAGAAACAAAATTGAGTTATTTGTAGTGAGGTGGATGGACCTAGAGTCTGTCATACACAGTGAAGTAAGTCAGAAAGAGAAAAACGAATACCATATGCTAACACATACATATGGAATCTAAAAAAAAAAAAAAAACAAGGTTCTGAAGAACCTAGGGGCAGTACAGGAATAAAGATGCAGACATAGAGAATGGACTTGAGGACACCGGTCAGGGGAAGGGTAAACTGGGACGAAGTGAGAGAGTGGCATGGACATATATACACGATCAAATGTAAAATAGATAGCTAGTGGGAAGCAGCTGCATAGCACAGGGAGATCAGCTCAGTGCTTTGTGACCACCTGGAGGGTTGGGATAGGGAGGGTGGGAGGGAGATGTAAGAGGGAGGAGATATGGGGATATATGTATATGTACAGCTGATTCACTTTGTTATAAAGCAGAAACTAACACACCATTGTAAAGCAATTATACTCCAATAAAGATGTTAAAAAAAAAATGATGGAAACTACAGGTGAGTCACAGAGAAATGTAGCAGACTGTAGTCCTTCCAAAAGTGTTTCACTGCATGGCACATATTAAAAATAATGACATTATATGACAGCAATATCAGTAAAGATATTTGGATTCTGTTGATTCAGTATTAATAGCAAATATAATATAAATTGTTGAGTCACTCACTGCTGTTCACATCTTGGTTTTACTGTGAATTTTGTTGTGTGTCCATTGACAGATCATTTAATATCTCCCAGGATTTTGGGGGGTTTTGTATTTTTTGTTTTCCTTTGGATGATTAGTATAAGGCGTGCCCTTTATAGAATTGTTATGAGGATTAAATACAAAAACATTGTGTGGAGTGCCTCACACAATGTGGAATAGAGCAAATCCTCAATGGATATTATTTCTCTCTTGAAAATGACTTCCTCTACTACAGAAGTCAAATTATGATTTTTTTTCTTTCTTTTATATAATATTTCTGTGATCTCATAATATTTAAAACTAGCCTCCATTTTCCTCCTGTCCTAATCTGAATGGAGCCTAAGAGGCATTTTTTGCTGTTTTTAGCCTTCTCAGCTACAAACATGGCACACATTTGTGTACCATTCTTACTTAGGTTTCCTTTCTTTTATGTTTTTGTACGTATCCTTTTATGGCACAATCTTATCATAGGAGCATGTGTGTGTGTACGTGTGTGCATATTAGGTGAAAGGCTTTCTTTTTTTTCTGCTTTTTAAAGAGCTTTATTGAGGTATAAATGATCTACAAAGAACTGCACATATGTATTAAATACAATTTGATGAGTTTGAACGTACACATACACTCATGAAACCATCTCCACAGTCAAGGTTATACCACCTTCCAAAATTTCCAAGTGCTGCTTCCCCTTTTTTTATGGTAGAAACATTTAACATGAGGTCCACTCTCTAAAATTTTTAAGTGCATTGTAAAATACTGTTGATTATAAGATGACACTGTAAAGCAGATTCCTAGAACTAATTCTTCTTGCCTAACTGAAACTTTATATTCACCCATTGAACAACAACTTATTTCTCCCTCCCTTCCCCAAGTGCCTGGTAACTGGTAACCACTGTTCTAGTCTCTGCATCTATGAGTTTGAGTATTTTGGATTCCTCATATAAGTGGAATCATCCAGTATTTGTCCTCTGTGACCAGCTTATTTCAGTTAGCATAATGCTCTCAGGATTCACCCATGTTGTTGAAAATGGCAGGATTACCTTCTTTTTTAAGTCTAAGTAATATTCTATTATGTGTATATAACACTTTTTCTTTATCCATTCATCTATCCATGGAATTTGTGTTGTTTCTACAACTTGGCAATCATGAATGATGTTGGCATGTATTGATATATGGGAATGCAATTATCTGTTTGAGATCTTTATTTTAATTCTTCTGGATGTGTATCCAGAAGTGGAGTTGTTGGATCATATGGTAGTTTTACTTTTAATTATTTGAGCAACATCCATACTATTTTTCATAGCAGCTATGTCATCCCCACCAACAGTGTTGAAGAGTTCCAAATTTGCCACATTCTTTTTTTTTTTTTTTTTTTTTTTTTTGCGGTATGCTGGCCTCTCACTGCTGTGGCCTCTCCCGTTGCGGAGCACAGGCTCCAGACGCGCAGGCTCAGAGGCCATGGCTCACGGGCCCAGCCGCTCCACGGCATGTGGGATCTTCCCGCACCGGGGCACCAACCCGCGTCCCCTGCGTCAGCAGGCGGACTCCCAACCACTGCGCCACCAGGGAAGCCCGAAATTTGCCACATTCTTGCCAACATTTGTTATCCTTTTTTTTGTCTTTTTATCTTTTTATCCTTGTTATCTCATGGTGGCTTTGATTTGCATTTCCCTAATGATTAATGATGCTGAGCAACTTTTCATGTACCCATTGGCCATTTGAATGTCTTGTTTAGAAAAAAATGTCTATTAAGGTCCTTTGTCAGTTTTTAAATTGGATAATTTGCTTTCTGATGTTGAGCTGTACGAATTCTTTATGTATTTTGGATATTAACCCCTTGTCAGACATGGTTTGCAATTTCTTTTTTCTATTCCTTACATTGCTTTCTCATTCTGTTGATTATTTTATTTTCTGTGTAGAAGCTACAGTGATTAAAACAGTATGGTACTGGCATGAAGACAGAAGTATAAACCAAGGGAATAGAATAGAGGGCCCAGAATTAAAGCCACATACATACTATCAATTGATATTTGACAAGGGACACAAGAATACACAATGGGGAAAAGATAGTATCTTCAACAAATGATGTTGGAGAAACTAGATGTCCACAGGCAAAAGAATGAAAGTGGATCCATATCCGAACCATACACCAATAAATTTGAAATAGATTAAAGACTTAAACATAAGATGTGAAACCATAAAACTCCTTAAATAAATCATAGGGGAAAAGCTTCTTGACATTGGTCTTGAATATGATTTCTTGGAAATTACATCAAAAGCACAAGTCACTGAAGCAAAATGGACAAGCTGGACTATGTCAACGTGAAATCGTAAAATAGACAAGTGGGACTATGTCATAGTGAAAGGTTTTTGTTTTTTGTTTTTCTAAATGGAAATCATTTTACTCGAGTATTAGCTTTAAGTATTATTACCAAAGTAGCTCTTTACACATTCCCCATGCTTTGTGTTGGTTATTGTTCTCTTAGGATCCTAAGTCCCAGGAAGTGGCTAATGCTGCAGTGTTGCCTTCTCTTCACTAATGACTGTTATTCAATGGATGACACTTTTTGTCACGGGTCTCAGCATGTCCACCTCTCTGGCTCATTATAACCTAGTGATTGATTTAAATCTAGGACAGTACTTCTCCATATTACTTCTTATCCCTTTTGAGAAATAAATCTATAAGCATGATTTAAAACATAAATCCCTATATTTAGGTGAATGGGGTTTCCAGTAGTTTTAATGATTGTTGATATATCCTAAAATTATTATTTGCTTGTGTGTTAGCTTTAAAATTTGTATTGTAAAATCCTTTTGTTTCCTCCTATTTCCTTTAAGTGAAGAAAAGTCAATATTAAATATTCTTTATTGGCTGTACAGATATGGTCACAATCATTTTTTATTCAGCAAACTTTTTTTTTAATACCTTTTCAATACATGTCAGGAACTCTTCTAGAGTTGGTAATACAGTGAAGAACTAGCCAGATAATATTTCTGTTCTCCTGGGGCTTATGTTGGAACAAGACAGTCAAGTAGAGATAAATGCTATGAAGTTAATACAGCCAGGTTACAGGATACAGGATAATCAGTGGGACAAGTTGTCATAGTAGGTTTCTGTAACAAGCAACAAGATTTTAACTGAATCCTAAACAACGAAGAGGAGGCAGACATATGACAATTTGGGTGGGGCATGAGTGTCAGGAAGAATTGAAAGCAAATTCAAAGGCACTGAGATTGCAAGTCTTGGTGTGTTTTAGGAATACCTTAATAATGGAAGAGTAGTTGACAAAAAGATAATTGAAAGATGAGTTCAGAGAGGTGGGAAAGATTTGCATCATACGGGACCTTAGAGGACATAGAAAACTAAACATTTTGACTTGTATTGAGTATAATTTTAAGCAGGCATTTATTATAGCCAGATATGCATTAACAAAATGATGATGCCTATTTGTGAAGTATAGTTTACCATGGGATAGTAGCAGAAGCAATAGGTCCAATTCAATGACCTCTGCAGTATTCCAGGTGAGGAGGTCAATAACCTAGGCTATGCTAGCAACAGTGAAGATTAAGAGAATTGACCATATTCTGGAGAAAGAATCTATAGTATGCAGTGAAGGCACAGGGGAGAGGTTTACATACAGATATAAATTAATGATTTTTTCCTAAGTTTGGGGACTGAGCAAATGAATGGTATCATTTACTGTGACAGGGAAAACTTGGAGGTACTTTTCTTAGAAAAGACATGTAATATTTGAGAAAGAGCCCTGGAAGACAGCTCGGACGACCTGAGTTACGGTTGTTACTTTTTCTTAATAAATAGTGTACTAAGAAATAAGTCACAAAATCACAC
Organism: Pseudorca crassidens; assembly: GCF_039906515.1. Taxonomy (NCBI): domain Eukaryota; kingdom Metazoa; phylum Chordata; class Mammalia; order Artiodactyla; family Delphinidae; genus Pseudorca; species Pseudorca crassidens. The sequence goes on along the minus strand of NC_090304.1, from coordinate 32,655,026 downwards.
TGATCTTAATCATGTAAATTCATTTAGGTGGTTGTAAAGTTTACTTCCAACTCTAAAGTCTTATAATATGATGAAATTAAATAAATTACAAACTCCAGTAGCTTTCCCCTTCAAATGCTCTAAATATATTTATTTTACATAATTATCTGACTCTTAGAAATTTTAGAAAATGCATTCTATGATATTACAATATGAGTTATATGCTTTCAAAAATCTCATTTTGTGTTCATGCACAGTACCATGATATTGAACAATAAATCCTTTTCAATTATGAATTATAATATTAGCAAAATAAATTATAGTGTTTTACATTTGCGTGCAAAAATGAAAATTTACTCAGCCATAAACAGAAATGAAACTGGGTTATTTGTAAAGATGTGGATGGACCTAGAGTCTGTCATACAGAGTGAAGTAAGTCAGAAAGAGAAAAACAAATATCATATATTAACGCATATATGTGGAATCTAGAAAGATGGTACAGATAAACCTACTTGCAGGGCAGGAATAGAAAGGCAAACATAGAGAAAGGAGGTGTGCACACTGGGGGGGAAGGGGTGGGTAAGATGAATTGGGAGATTAGGTTTGACATAAATACCCTACCGTAGCTAGGGGGAACCTGCTGTATAGCACAGGTAGCTCAGCTCAGTGCTCTCTGAAGCCCCAGATGGGTAGGATGGGGTGGAGGGAGGTCCACGAGGGAGGGGATATATGTATACATATAGCTGATTCACTTCACTGTACAGCAGGAACTAACAAAACATTGTAAAGTAATTATACTCCAATAAAAAAAAAGTCAGTATCTATCAATGGAACAGATATGTACAAATTGATATAGTAGAGAGATTTGTGATTTACAGACACTTTCCCATATGTTGTCTCCAGCTTTTATAGCAGAATCAATATCTACAACACAACTTGTATGTACACAAGACATTGTGTAGTGATTTGTGGTTTAAAAAACATTTTCCCATATGCTATCTTGCATTTATAGCCAAATCAACACAGTAGACTCACTTCAAAAATGCTAATAATTAGAACCTCTGGTCTTTTTTGTGGTTGTGGATAGTAAACACCATCTTCCCTTTCCGTATTTGCACAGGGAGTTTTAGGACATGAGTGCATCTTCGTTAAAAAGTTAACCATGTTACATTTCATTTCACTAAGTTCTGATCATCTTTTGAACTTGTAACGATTCTCATAGACGTCCATTCCTCCAATCCTGCATGAATTTGAATCACGGGGAGACTACAGACTCCTACAGTTAAGACTCTGGGCAATGGAATCAGAAAAACTGGGTCCAAATTTTGGCTCCAACCCTTTGTGATCTTGGGTATATTTTAGTTCTTTGCCTGTTCGTTTATGTAATAACAGATTCATCATAAGACCTCTCTCCTGTGGATATTAACTGAGATCATCCTATGCAATTCTTAGCACAAAGCCTAGTGCAATGTTAGCACTTACTCATTGTTACTTGTGTTTATTATTGTTACCGGGAATGGTACTTTGGATTTCATTGATTTCCATTCCCAGAGCATTTGGTGTCAATGTTGAAGGCAAGCACTGAAGCTCATGGAGAGAAAATTTTATCATGGAAACATGGATTCATCCATCATGTCATTTAACATAAAAACGAACTTTCCTAATTAAAAACAAAATAACACTGGATTGTAATTGACCATTTATTTGCTATAATAACAGTTTGACTGAGGGTCAAAGCCAAGTTTACCTATCTGCTCTGGTTATAGGATTTGGTACAGTGAATGACATATAACAGACACAGAAAATACTTAATAAATGGCAATAGCTAATATTAATAGAAAGCTTATTACATGCCAGATATTGTTATGAGGTTTAAATACTTCAAATGTGTAGAACTCTAAAAATTGAGTACTATATTTATCCTCATTTTAGAAATGAATAAACTGGGATTTTGTGACCTCTTCAAAGTCTTGTCGTAAGAAAGCTGCAAGTCAGACTCAAGTGGTCTATTTCCAGACCCAGACTCTTAGCCATTATGTTGTACTTCCTTTCAAATAGACTGATAGTCAGTCAAAGGGCTGACTATCTAGCACTTACCATGTCATATTGACAATATTTCTTTATATATCATCTCTAGTGGTGGAAACTACTCAGGAGCAAAACAATATCTTAATCAAGTGGCACAATGTTTGGCTCTTGAACTCAAAAGGTAGAACAATTCTGTAAACTTTGTAGAGGTTTGGTGCAGAAAAGTTCAGTGAATTCATGTGATCATTATGGAGTCACTTCTGTAAGCATCGTTCTTGATAATAATTAGGATCTTGAATGAGACTAACATCTCTGAAGAAGGAAGTTTGGAAAAAGTCAGAAGCTTGCTTTAGTAAAATCGGAACAAGATAATTTTCAGGGAACTTTGAAAGAAAGGACAGGCACTATAGTACATATCCTTGAAAAAAAAACAACAAAAGAAAATTTGGAAATATATTGTGGATGATCTTAAATATTCCAGAAACTTGTACAGATTGCAATTGACTATCTCATAAGATTAGACATAAAGAAGAGTTTAGGGCTTCCCTGGTGGTGCAGTGGTTGAGAGTCCACCTGCCAATGCAGGGGACACGGGTTCGTGCCCCGGTCTGGGAAGATCCCACATGCCGCGGAGCGGCTGGGCCCGTGAGCCATGGCCACTGAGCCTGCACGTCCAGAGCCTGTGCTCCACAACGGGAGAGGCCACAACAGTGAGAGGCCCGCGTACTGTAGCATTCCATTTAATAATATATAAATGCATTTCTGTTGCTTGTACCTATTATCTTTAAAACTAAGGGAATAAACCAGTTGTAGTGAGAAGAGAAAGTCTTTAAAACTGCTGGAAAAGCCAAAGTAAAAGCCAGTTTCTTTTCTCTTTTTTCTGTTTGCTGAAGAAGTGTTTGTAATGCATAAATCTCTGCTGTGTAATAGTGTGTGTATTGTGTGTGTGCTGGCACTTAGGATTCTGGGAAGAGACAAAGATAGATGTCCAGTAGAAGGTAGTCTCAATGAGGACATGGCACTATACTTACCGATACATCTCTAGTGCCTAGAGTATTAGAAGTTATATATTAGATGCAAAATAAATATGTGTAGAATTAATAAATTAATGTATGAGTAAAATATGAATGTATGCATTTCCTAGGAGCTTTGCTTTAATAGAATTGGATGCAATACAGCAGAGCACTTGCTATATGTAATAGAAGAAAAGATAAATCAAATCTATCTATGGGGTAATGAAAGTCATTATTGAGAAAATGAACCTTGAGTAATGAATAGAACAAAATATGAGAGGAAATTTCACACTAGAAAATTTTATTGTTATCATTTGACTTGGTGTAGATTTATTAAATGATCGTATTATCCTCTGTAATAGCCCTGACCCTCAACCGAAAGTAAAATGAAATAATAAATAACATTATCCTGCTATTCACAGGGAAACATGTCATTAAGGTAATGGAACAGGCTTTATAAATGATAAATAAAACAGCTCTTATTTTTCCAAGTGGGTGTTTTCCCTTTCAAAAAAATTTGCTTTGGAAATGCAGAATAGAATACTATATACCAGAACTTAGTTTTCTATAATATATTGTTAATGATCCATTCTATTTTCATTCAGAAAAAGTGAAACATAACTTGGAAAATATGCAAAAGTGGCATATGATGCAAAGTCATTAGTATCCATAGCAACTGAGGGTTGAGAAATACTTTGGTTTAAACAAAATTATATAATTAGAAAGTAATGTAGTGAGGTGGATGGACGTAGAGTCTGTTATACAGAGTGAAGTAAGTCAGAAAGAGAAAAACAAATACCATATGCTAACACATATACATGGAATCTACATGGGGCTTTATTCCTGCAGGGCAGGAATAAAGACGTAAACATAGAGAAAGGACTTGAGGACTCGGGGTGTGTGGGATGGGGGGAAGTGAGAGCAGCATTGACATATATACACTACCGAATGTAAAATAGTTAGCTAGTGGGAAGCAGCAGCATAGCACAGGTACATCAGCTCAGTGCTTTGAGATGACCTAGAGAGGTGGGATAGGGAGGGTGGGAGTTAGACTCAAGAGGGAGGGGATATGGGGATATATGTATGCATATGGCTGATTCACTTTGTTGTACAACAGAAACTAACACAGTATTGTAAAACAATTATACTCCAGTAAAGATCTATTAAAAAAAAAAGTAATGAAGTTAGAATATGTTTGCATTTTATAAAGTGCCTTACAGTAAATTCTAAAAAAGAAGTTTCAAAGATATTGTCGGAGTAGAAAGAAGACACTGTTTAATTGGAAGTATGCCTTACCATATATTTCTATTAAATATAAATAAATAAAATAGTGTGAAGCCGTTGTACTTTCGTACTTTGTGTAATGACCATGGCTTAATGGAAAGAACACTCAACTTGGAGGCCAGAGATCTGGATTCCAATTTCATCTTTAGTTCTGACGAACTCCTTGGGTGATTTTTGGACTAATAAATTCACCTCCTTGGGCTTCAGTGACCTTACTGTAAAATGAAGCAGTTGAGCCGGGGGAATCCTGAGTGATATACTGTAGCAATATTCTGTGATCTTCTGGGTACAACCATTATTAGCAAGAAAAGAATGAATGCAATAGCATAGATAAACACAAAACAGGAAAAAAAAAATATAAAGGTGTCTTGGAATGATAATAACTGAACACTTTGTTGTAAACTGCTCTCTCTCTCCCTTTGGTATCATATTTGCAAATCAGAGAACTGGGGAAAAAGCCACACTAATGGGATAACAAGAGAGAGAATTTAATATATTCTGAAAGATATTATTTATCAGCCAATGAAAATTGCTAAAATCAAAACATCACTGTTACTAATTTTGCTGAACAAAGTTCGTTTCCAGTAAGTGATATTTAGTTTGTTGAGAAAAATATTCTGCATTTCACCCTTAAGGCTATTCAGTCTTAAGAGTTCTACAAAGCTTGAGTCTCATAATCTGGTTTCCTACTTAGGTATTTCCAAGCAGAGATCCTTTCCTTCTCGCACAGAGGTACTCAAACTTGGCTATCAATCAGAATCACTGGGACTCTTCTATGGAAACAAACAAGCATACAAAACAAAACAAAAACTTATTTCTGGCCTCTACTCTGGACCAACTAAGTCAGATTTTGTGGATGATGGGACTCAGATACTGATATTTTTTAAAGTTCCCCCCACTTGATTCCATTGTGCAAATAGAAGAACCACTGAAACCTCACTGTCCCCCTCATATAGTCATTTAATTCATTCAGAGGAGAAGATTAAATTCAGGCTTAGACTGACCGTGCTCATACTTATCACTAACCCTAATAGTGTGGAGACAGCTATTGTGCTCTACCTTAACATTTTCCTTGAGTTACTATTCCATAAGAAAGGAAAGCAAATTATTTGCATTCATCACATGCATTTACAGTTCTTAAAAGTGCCACCACTTTTATACTTAGTAAAGTTTTACATTTTATTAAATGTTGAATTTTTAAAGCTACGTATACTTTCATAATCTACTTCAAACCTTGCAGTTCGCAGAAAAGAAAATTAAGGCTTAGAGAGTGAAAATGGCTTGCTCACGGTAACAGAACCAAAAATTTGCAGAGCTAGATCAGGGTCCAAGTTTCCAGATGCTCATTTCATTACACATTAAACCCTGTTGCCCCCTGGCATTTCATCTTCCTACCACAGAAAGAACTGAGAAATGTAACTGTTAGGAAGTTTGACATTAGCAGCCTCAGTGTTTTAAATTCCTTAATACAGAATGTGTTTTTGCATATTTGATACCAAAGTAGTGTGTATTTTATTGACATTTATTAATCTCCTAAGTGAATGTTAACCTATTATAAATTTTACTACTTTATGTCTGTCAAACACTTTCATGAATTATCAAGAAGCGATTCATAAAATTTCACTTTGAAATTCTGAAGAAAGATAAAAAAGAAATCTTAATCAGGACGTAGTACCCTGCAGATAAGTATGCAGATGTCATGAGGCACTCAGTATTGCAGTAGCTGATAACATGGGCTTTGCAGTCAGAGTTGGTTCAAATGCTGGCTGTTCAACTTTCAAAGTTAGGACTGTGGTCCTAACTTTGAAACTGCATGCTTCTGCTATTAGAAAACCTTTGCTGAAGCACTTGAACTTTACTTCTTATAAAAATGAATACGGAGGTTTCAAGCATTTTTGTCAGCACACTGCCATTCACAACAACCTTCTAGATACTTATTTTCTACCTTTTCCTAAAAAGGTGATCATGTATGAGTTATGTGGCCTGAATATTCTCATTAGCATATGAACAATGATGATGTCAACAACAATGGCAGTATCTGATTTGAGGACTGGTGAGGATTAGATGAGAAAATGTATACGAAGGTTTAGTCCATTGTCAAGCATAGAGTAAGCACTCATTAAGTAGTCACTGTTGTTTGCATTATCAATAATTATCAAGACCTTAAAGTTTTTTATACCAAATAGTATTTAAAGGAGAATTAAACAGATTGAAAATGTAGTATTTAAAAATACTGATTTCCCAACTAGTGATGTTGGAATTATTTCAAGCTTGGTAGAGACCAAGGAGGTTGAAGTGGGTTATCCTAAAGTAGGGAGCATAGGGGATTGGAGCCTGAGCCAAGAAAAAAGAGTAAAAACATAGGAGGGGAGAAAGTGTAGGGAGTTGGAGCTTGCATGGGGTGAAGAGGGTTTACCTGTAGACAGGCAATAGCAATAACAGGAGATGTCTTATATACAGGGCGTTACTCAAACAGTTAAATATGTAAGTTAAAGGGAGGCAGGTTTCTTACTATCTGAGAAGGAGGTTATACAGATGGAAAAGGAGAAAACTTGTGAGGTAAGATTATTATTGGAGTATAACCATGTGTAAATGCATATGTATAAAATGTGTGTTTTCAAAGATGTTATATATAATGTATATAAATAAGCGTACATATCCATATATCCCCTAGCTCTACCATCAAAAGGGCCTGGGGTCACCTCAGTCCCTCTGTTGGTATCCTTAATAGATGATCACCTCTATGAGCCCATCTAGAACCCAGATCTCAGTTTCAAATAGTATTTTCCACTATAAAGAACTAACATTGCTTGGAGAAGTAACTAATTTCAGTGCTGGTGTTAGGGGAAGTACAAGAAGAACCTAGAAAATCTCATTGTATTAGAAAACAAGAAATTGCTCAAATAATAATTGGGGCGTAGAAGAGGACACAGAAGCCAGTGTGAATAGGTCAGCTGGCCAAAATTGGGGAAAATCTAGCAACAAAATAAAGAGTGATAGTAATGGATTATAAACCATTAAGATAGTACAAAACCGTACTGGTATAGAAACCGTACCACCATGAAACCATACTGGTGTAGAAGGATAGAAGGAGGGAAGGAAGGAAAGAAGGGAGGGAGGAAGGAAGGAAGGAGGGAAGGAAGGAAGGAAGGAAAAACCCAATAGGAAGTTTGAGAATTAGGATGCTTAACACAGTCCTGAAATACTTCTCCCCAGAATACCTATTGATTACAAAAGGAAAAAGAATAATTTTATAGCAGTGAAGTCTGGCAGATACCACCTAAATCAAAACTAACATCACCAGTAAAAGGGCATGTCAAATTTATGTGCCGTTTGATAGGATGCAATGAGAAAAATACCGTTGTCTCTGTGATATTTCTCCCAAAATTACATAGCTTTAATCTTATCAAGAGGAAATATCGAACAAGCCCAAGATAAGGGACATTCTACAAAATAACTAGTTTATAATCTTCAAACATATAGAGGTCATGAAATTGACAAAAAAGGCTTAGGATGATTGAAGGACACTAAAGGAACCTGACAACCAAATGCGAAATGTACTTCTGGACTGAAAGTTTTTATAATAAAGGACATTATTGGGACAAATGGAAGAAGTTGAATGGAATCTAAGGTTAGATGGTAGCAATGTATGAGTGCTGATTTTTTTTTTTTTGATGCTTATGTTATATGAGGATATCCTTGTTAGTAGATAATGCACACAAATATATCTGTGAGCATTATGTTGGCAACCGACTCTCAAATTGTTCAAGAAAAATCAACTTTTCTTTAACTCTGCTTGGAATTTGTGTTACTTTCAGAGTCTAAAAATATAAAATTAATAATAATAAAAATAATGACAGCATCAACATTAACAAAAACACCAACTATTGGCAGCCTTTCAACTGATCAAGAATGGTGGGTAGAATTTAAATCCTTCAATGTCCATTCCATCTAGTTTGCCTCTGTGTCCTACCCTTCTCTCCCTGTCCCCTGCCATTTCTGACATACAGCAGAGCTCTTTAAATGTACCATATTTATGTTTTTGTGCTTTTCTTTATGGGCATAAATATACAAAATTCTAGTTAATTGACTTATTAAACTATATTAAATAAGAGATATTTGTCTGAATATACAGGAAAGGAGGTTTGTAGGTTTTGGACAAGAGGTGTTACTCAGGATGCAGAGTGGTGGCTAAGGCTTCCGAACAGGAAGCATAGAACATACACCTTCAAATTGGTATTTACGGATTGTCTGAGACCTGAGAAGCTGTTGAAAGGAGGCCATTATTAACCAAAGACATGTGGAATGGGGACAAAAGTAGGAATGTTATGAGATAATGATCTGGGCTGTGGATAAAATGTATCAGGATGACAACTGCTCTACATTTTTAGAATGACTTGTGGGAAAACAATGGCTCAAACAGGGGAATCCAGGTGCCTGGAAAAACACAGTGGCTTATTTTGCCGTGAGTAGATTCAGGCCTTGAGGACAGAGATACCATTTTGAACTCCAGATTTGCCAAATTGTTTCAATTATCATTACATTGGTGTCTTTATCTGTGAAATGGATATAACTTGTGGGTTGTTTTGAAGCTAAATGACTTGGAGATTGAAATGATCTGCTTGGAATTTTGACTCCTATGTGCTCAATGTGTGGCAATTCCTCGCACTGCTCCGTATCTTACTGTGCTTTCTCCTTATCAGGGTACTTGATCTTTATAACACCCCTGTGAGTAGTAATTGAATCTCTTCCAGATGAAGAAAGTAGACTGTAGATACAGTTGCAAGATAATTATGTAAAAGGGCAATAAAGATAATAACAGGTCATATATATTGAGCATGTATGTATCAGGCACTACTGTAATCACCTTGTATACCACAACCGTCTTTATTATATGTTATTATTTTTGTCATTTAACATGTGATCTAAGGCTTGGAAGAAAATTTAAGTAATTTTCCCAAGATCACATTGCTAATATGTAGTAGAGCAAGATAAAACTACATCTATCTGATGCCCAGAATTCAAGGAATTACTATACTCTACTGCCTTATTGTGAGAAATGGGTATATGTTGCCACTACTATTTATAGCAATAATCCTAATTTTCAATATTTAATATTTCATGAAATGTTCATATATATTCTAAGTTATTGTATTCTTACAACCTTGCGAGGGAGAGGTGGCTCAGTTTATCCTATTTTTTTGTTTTTTAGAGATGAATTGAGACTCAGATAAATTGAATCACTCACTTGTCCAAGATTGTAGATTAGCGGAGACACAGTTCAGGTCTTCTGACTCTGACCTTCCGACTCTTTCCCATGCATTCTTTTCTCTGCATATTAATGTCTTTATTACTAAGACCTCATTGTATAGTTTGTGGGAGTAGTAGAAAAGCATTTGGCTGTTGTCCCTCGGAAACAAGCTAAGAGCATTTCAATCCACTTTTGTGGCTGATAATTTTGATTTTGTATGACCATTCAGTTTTTTTCAAAGTAGTTTCCTCCCCAGGTTATTAAGTTAAGCAGCGTAAATGTATGTTTATTTTCCACTTTGCATTCATATAGCATCATGAGATATACAGTACATCAGGGATTTTTAAAAAATATTTAGGACCACTAACACTTAATGAATAAGAAAAGATTTGGACTCTCTCCTGGAAAAAAATGTATACATTCAAAAAGGGTAACTACAGTTTTAGGAATTTAGTCTCAATGCTTCTGCACCTTGATAACAAATACAGTTATACCAGTTATTTATTGCAGAATTTGTCACTGGGTTTAATATGCCATTGCGTATCCTTAATTCCTTTGAGAACAATGCAGCATGCAGTAAGGTAATGACTTTGAGTTGGGAAGGGCCTTTGTATGGGGCAGATATGAGGGGTAAGAAGAATTCAAAGAGAAGTGAAGCAGTAGCAGGAGGAATTCTGCTTCTGACCATGTGACAAATTATATATTCAGTAAAATTCTTCTGCTCAGTACATTTAAATTTTTCCAAAATTAAAACATGTATTATTGTAGATGCTTTTCAAACTCTCAAGAGAGAAAAATCAATTCCCAAGTGCAGGTAAACAATTGAAACAAAATTATTAAATGAACCTGAAGTCAAGTGTATCCTAGGGCCAAATGCCACATACAAAATTAAGTGGCACATAGACGTTCTAGGCCTTGAGCCCAGCAGCTAAACTTAAGCTGTTGAATAAAGCTGGGATACTCAAAGGGGCTATAGCCACAGTCAGTGTGTAGGCTGAGGGTAAGTAAAAGGGACATCTAAGGAAAACTTTCTGCCTCTGCAGTGTCTCTGGGTTACAAAAATGTAATGACAATGATGATAATAACAATAATATCTCTCCTGAGACTTCGAAGCCCATAAAGTAAATACTAGCATAGTATAAGTAAATCCAAACACATTATACAATGAATGCAAATAGACTAAAACATCTAGAATAATGTCAATTATATTTAAAAGTACTAATATATGCTGTAAGTACTCAAAATATTTAAAGTAAAAAGATAGAAAAAAATATAAATATACCAGAAAAGCACCAACTAAAATAAGGTTGTGGCAAATAAATTAATACCAGACAAAATTATATTTAAGACAGAGATCATTATTAACAGAGAGAATCCTTATTTAATGTGAAATATATATTCCAAGGATGATGTAATAATTCCAGATATATATGAATCTAATAATACCTTTATAAATTATAAAGCAGAATGGCTATTAGAGTTTAAGATACTACTCATGAATTAAGTATCTGATAGGTCAATCAGAGAAAAGAGTCAATAAAGATGTATGCTATTTAAAAAACACAGTGAAGGGCTTCCCTGGTGGCGCAGTGGTTGAGAGTCCGCCTGCCGATGCAGGGGACACGGGTTCATGCCCTGATCCGGGAGGATCCCACATGCCGCGGATCGGCTGGGCCCGTGAGCCATGGCCACTGAGCCTGCACGTCTGGAGCCTGTGCTCCTCAACGGGAGAGGCCACAACAGTGAGAGGCCTGCGTGCCACACAAAAAAAAACAAAAACAAACAAAAACAAATAAAAAACACAGTCAACAAGATTAATTCAATAAGCAAACGTTGACTTCTTCACCCAACAGTTAGAGAATACACACTATTTTCAACTATAAATTTAAACTGGTAACCTGGCAACTATAGTCTCTACCCTTATGCTACAAATCAATAACAAAAATACATATTTTTGTTGATAAATAAATACTTTTAAAACACTCATTGGTCAGAGAAGAAACAATGGTGACATTTTTAAAAATATTTAAACGGAAGTATAATTAAAATACAATATTAATATGGGTATAATTTAGCTATAATAATAGTCTAAGAGATAGGTACATTTAAATTTTTATATTAATTAACTTCCCACCCGCAGTACATGAGGGTTCCCTTTTCTTCACATCCTCACTTGTTATTTCTTGTCTTTTTGATGATAGCCATTCTGACAGATGTGAGGTGATATATCATTGTGGTTTTGATTTTCATTTCCCTGGTGATTAGTGAAGTTGAGCATCTTTTCCTGTGCCTGTTAGTCATCTGTATGTCTTCCTTGAAAAATGCCTATTTAGGTCCTCTGCTCATTCTGTAACTGGGTTGTTTGGCTTTTTTATTTTTTGATACTGAGTTATATGAGTTCTTTATATATTTTGAATACTAAACCCTTATTGGACATAACAGCATTATTTACAATAGGCAAAATGTGGAAATGACCTAAATTTCCATCAGCAGACGAATTGGTAAAGATGTGGTATGTATATACAATGGAATATTAGCCATAAAAATGAATGAAAATTTGCCATTTGCAACAACATGGATGGTTCTGGAGGATGTTATGCCTAGTAAAATAAGTCAGACACAGAAAGGCAAATACTACATGTTTTCACTTATATGTGGAACCTAAAAATAAAACAAATGAACAAATATAACAAAATAGAAACAGACTCACAGATACAGAGTATAAAACGGGGTGGAAGAGGGGCAAAATAGGTGAAGGGCAAGAGTTAAGAGTTACAAACTACTAGTCATAAAATAAATAAGTTACAATGATGTAATGTACAGCACAGGGAATATAGTCAATATTTTATAATAACTTTGTATGAAGTATATTCAATAAAAATATCAAATTACTATGTTGTACACCTGAAACTAATATAATATTGTAAGCCCACTATACTTCAATTTAAAAATTTTAAATAGATTTTTATATTAAAAAGATTAGATAAAATAATAATGAGCCAAGCATCCAACTTGAAAAGTTAGAAAAGAAAAAAATAAATGAAACCAAAGCAAATAAATAAAAGACAAAAAGAAGACACTAGTGGAAAATAAACAATGATAAATTTAAAAATCTAATAAAATAGCTTCTAAAGCTTTGGTCAAGAAGAGGACTACAATAAATTACCTTATAATGTAACTACAAATGCCAAAAGATATTAAAAATATAAAACAAGAGAATGCTCTGAAAAAAATTGTATATTGACAGTATATTTCAACACTTACACAAACATGTGCAGATGTATATAATTATCAGAACTAACTCAAAAAATACAGGGAATTGACATAACCACTAAAGAAGCTGACTTGTTAGAATTCTTCCCAAAGCAAAAAGAAGCAAAAAAAAAAAAAAAAAAAAAAAAGGCCCATTTGGTTTTAGAAATAAGTTTTAACAAAACTTATTAGAACAAGTTTCCTTAATCTTGTACAATTATTCAGAAGATAGATAAGAGTGAATTCTTCCCAACAATTTTAGCATAATATTAGTATGAAAAACATGACAGTGTTTGAAAAGAAAATTACGGCGAGACAGCTTAATTATAATCAAACATTTCTCTATATTGAGTCAAAATCTTGTTTCCCATGCATTTTACTATTGAGACTACACAGCAGAAGGAGGTGAAATCTCGGTCTTTCTAAGCCAAATTTTCTTGGTAGAATCCTGCCATTGTACCTTTACGGATGTAAATTCTTGAAAATGTTATTTTTCTTTCTGTGCCTTATGACACAGAACCTTGTAGAATTGTTGTAATGTAAAACAATGTTAATATATGTAGAACACTTAGTATGGTACCTGGCAAAGTATTAATATAAGCACTTGATAAATGTAAACTATGATTATTTTGCTGTCTTGAGCTGCGTTCAGGGGTGAACTCATGTAAATTCCATGAGATAGTTCTCTTCTAGTTTAAAGTCATTTAGCATGTTCCCAGCCACCACCTCCTCTTTCTCACCCCTTCAATATATATCTTGTATTTTAAAGTTAAAACCCTTAATACCTTTATCGGACCTTCATATAACCTTGTTTAGACCCAGCAATCTTATGCTTGTCTTCATTGGGGCATAGCCTAGTTCAAGTATTTTGAATCCAAGATTCATGCATGGGATTCAGGTAGTCTGTCCAGAAGTATGCATACACTTTTTTTTTTCAGAGAGAAGATCCAGAGTTTTCATTCCATCTAGGAGGTTGTCTCTGGCATACAATGTCTAGAATCGTGCCTTGAATGAAGCACAACCTTCCACATACCCTATATCTAAATTGTCTTCAGTAAATCCTCTGAGGACCCATTTTTAAGTGACAGTTGTTGAGTATACTTTTAGGAGCCTATGCTTAGAGAAGCAGCCTTTCTCTGTCCTTCTGAAACTGAATTTTGTCATCCAAGCCTTGTTCCCTCCCCAGAATGGAAAATATAATTTTCCATTTTATCTTACTTTTTTTCCTGAAAAATTATAACCACTATATTGAGAGATGCTCTCTTTAAAGATAAAACTATTCTTTTCAGACAGCTCAATGGTTTCCAAGGCAACTCAAGTAACTTACTAGGACAAAGTTATTCTCATTTCTCACTGGGGGAGAAAGTTTCTAAGAAGTTGTTGTTATCACATCTAGAGAAATTGGAATTTAAGATAATGTCTCATTGCTCTGTATTTCTGCCTGTCTTGACTGTCTCACCAGGGGCATTTGGAAAAACTAAAGAGCTGTTGCGAAATGCGAAGAACTTTAATGATCCATATAAAGTGAGAAAATATTGCTGCACCCTTTCCTTTTGAATGATAATAAGGCTGTGAATAATATAATCCATAGGGATGTTCCGATGCAAAGTAGGATGAGGTGTAGTTTGAGTGTTGCTGAGCTTGCACTATTTGAGGGGAGGAGACAACCAGCAACAGCAACAAGAAATATAAAAAAGAAGCAAAATCTTCTATGATGGCCTCAAGTCCATGTCTGCACGTCCATATTCAGGGCTTTACTCTTTGGCTTATCTCACATCCATTTTGAAATGCAATGTTCTTGGGAGATATAGCACATTTATCACTCATCAATCATAATACTGAACTCAATCACATTTATGTGGCTTGTTATAGTCTATTGAGATATATTGTATCTACCTCCACTCTCAGCCCACTAATTAGCCAGGAACCCAGTCAGTACAAATGAGCTCCATGTGTTGCGGTCCTGTTACACGTAGACACCTGTCTGTGCGCCCTATCATCCCACGTCTACCATGGCTTACTTTAACTCTTACTGTTATCGCATTGCTTCCTTACTTCCAGCTAATAATCTTCATAAGTACATAGTGCAGAGTTGATCAAAATCTATTCTAAGAGATTATAATTGATTATAATTACATAATTATAATTCAAATAAAACAAAGTTCATAGAGGCCTAAAATAATATTGGAAGAGGAGGAAACGGAGTTAAACAGAAAGAATTACTCTTTGTTCCAGATCACCTTCTATGTGTATGCACCTTCACTTTAGAGGTTACCACATCTGACTATACATATTACTTTTCCTGAACCTCTTGTCTCCCCTGCTTATCTCACTCAGTGTCCTACCTCTCACCCCATTCAGCTAACATAGTGCTTTGCCACAGAGTAGGTGTCTAAGACATTTTTGAAAGTGAATAAAGGGCAGGTTTTGATTGGAAACATTGGGAGAAAGGGTCACTTGAGATTAAATAATGTGATTTTTAAAAGGTATTAATTATATTCCATAACTAAATGATTTTAAAGAAAGTAATTTTAGTATGGATTTTAATGGTTTTCCATGTTCTAAGATTTGTGCAGTCACAGGAAGACACTTGTTAAGTGTACCATGTTTGCACTGGATCTAAATGAAACTTGGAGGACTTCGCACAGTGGGTCCATCGGAAGCATGTCTTCTGACTTAGTATAGTAGCACATCATTATTCATTAAAACTCTGATTTGGCATTCATCCCACACTGAAAAGAACTACCCCATTCCTTGTGGCTAGATATCATATACACAAATTATGTCAAAATGGATCGTAGATGTGTATATGAGCTAAAACTAAAAAAAATTAGTAGAAAACCTGTGAGTAGATACCTGTGACCATGGTTTAGCTAATAGTTTCTTAGATATAGTACAAAGAATAAGTAAAAAAAGAAAAATAAATTGTACTTCATCAAAATTGAAAATGTTTTTCCTCAGAAAACACAATAGAGTAAGAAGACAAGCTACAGAATGAGATAAACTGTTTTAAATCATATCAAATAAAGGATTTGTATCCAGAATATATAAATAAATCTTCTTCAATAATAAAAATACAAATAACTCAATTTGAAATGGGCAAAGAATAGGCATTTCCTCAAAGAAAATAAGCAAATTACAAACAAGGACATTAAAAATTTGCATTAAGGAAGTATAAATAAAAACCACATTGAGGGGACTTCCCTGGTGGCACAGTGGTTAAGAATCCACCAGCCAACACAGGGGACACGGGTTCAAGCCCTGGTCTGGCAAGATCCCACATGCTGCAGGGCAACTAAGCCCGTGTGTCACAACTACTGAAGCCCTCGTGCCTAGAGCCCATGCTCCAGAACAGGAGAAGCCACTGCAGTGAGAAGCCCGCACACCGCAACGAAGAGTAGCCCCCAGTCGCTGCAACTAGAGAAAGCCTGTGTGCAGCAATGAAGACCCGATGCATCCATAAGTAAATAAAACAAATTTTAAAAAACCACACACACTGAGGAGGAGAATAATATTGTTATTGTGGAATAAGTTTTCTATCATCTTCTCCCAGAAGAATGTGAATTTAAACAATCACCCATGGATGAAAGATTCTTTGTGAAAGTCCAGGAGTCCAGCAGAGAAATGCTAGCACAAAATTGGAGCAAACATGTCAGAGATGGGACACACTGAAGAGGGTAAAAGGAACAAGAACAAGTTGAGTTTGACCAATAGCTTTGGCACATACCACTTCTGTGACCTAAAAACTGTGGGTTAGGTGCTCTAAGATAATCTCACCTGAAAATCGCTGTTTGATGTTCAGCAGAATTTCAAGAACTTAGAAAGTTCTTACTAAATGTTAACTACTGTTTTTGTTAATGCTTAACATTGTTCTCATTTCCAAAGTAGAATAATTTAATCTACCTTAAAATATTTGTTGAGAAGTTTTGATAATAGTGTACATGTAAACACTTGGCCTGGTCAGTTTGCCCATGACAAATATTGAGTAAATAATAATTTTTAAAGATTATAATCTAAAGGTCCAAACATTTTGCTGCTTCTTTCCTAGTCCCTTTGAATGTCCCTGGCTTGCCCATCCAGCACAGGCTGTGGGGCACAGCAAGTGTAGCCTAGTTCGACATTCAGGCTCTGGGATTATCCAAAGCCAACCCCGCCCTTCGCTGCCACCAGCACTCTCTTATTTCCCCCTCATTCACACTAAATGTCTTTACCATACATTTCTAGTAATTCCTTTAGCCCTGTGGAATGACATATTTTTTAGATTTATTTTTGGCCGTGGGCTAGACCCTTGTTATCCATTTTCTCGTCTAATCCTTATCAGTGCTCAAATCAGATACTGATTTATTTTTAGTGTCCCTTTTATTATTCTTCACAAATTGTCATGAACCTTCCTGAGTTCTTTTTTCTCCCCTAGTGTTCTCATAAGGCTATAACTAAAGAGCTCCTCTCAATTCCTGGCTCACAAGAAGAACTGAAATAATCCCATGAAGGTAATTCTCTGTATAACCTCCCTATCAGGGAAGGGAATTAGACATATTTCTTGCTGAACCCTGCAGTGACTATTCTGTTGGGCATGACAACCAGCCTGGAACAAGATGTTCTGAGGGGAAACTGTTCAAAAGTTTCTTTTAGAAGCAAAGTGACATCTGCCAGATTTAATGATCCATTTAGTAACGTACATACAACCGCATTTTTCTGTAACAAACCCATTGGAAAGAGGAGATGTAGTAGATAATGTTTATCAAACACTACTGTGTGCAAAGCACTGTGCTACATGCAGCGAGGAATAGAGCAAAAGGAATCTAGTATCCCACTTATAGCTGTGCAGTTGGGAAGCTAGGTGCATATGTCAACATGATGTGTAAGGTGAAAAAAGGGAGAAGTTGTTTGGGGGTCTTTGGAAATCTAGCAAGGCTTCATAGAAATGGTGATATTTTTGCTAAGCTTGGGGGACTTCCTAGGATTTCAATCAGTGCAGAAGTGTAGAACGTGAGGAAATGGCAGAAATACAACCACAATGCCTGAGAAATACTCAGATTAATTAGAAGATGAGATTCTCAAAACTCCCAGGAGTTTGGGGAGAGATGAGCCTGGAGCTAGATTGAGGTCATGCTGAGGTGGACAGTTGCTGCTAATGGTATTAATTCATCTTAAAACCTATTTCCCAGGAAAGCAGCACACCAACAGAAGCTGAGTAACATCTCTTGGCTTCAAAAATTCTTTTGAAGAGTTAGTAGGCAACTCAGTTAAGAGAGTATAAACTATGGACCATACTTCTTCTTTTCCTTTAAGAGGATAAATGAATAAAATAGTACATTTCCACCAAAGAAAGGAGGAAGGATTCCTTTTATTAGCCAATAGAAACCACTTGCATTCTCCTCTTATGATAAAACAAGGCTCCAGACAGGGGGAGAACTTAGATTTGAAGTTCCCAGGAATGTCTCAGGTATAACTTTCATGATTGTCTGGGTTACTGGCTATTCTTAGGTTTTGCTATATTCTTCCTTTTGGCAACATTTCAAAGAAGCACTGGGTTTTACATATATATATATATATATATATAAAATATATTATACATATAATATGTTATATACATAATTATTATCTATATAATTAATATATAATATATTATATAGATTATATATATATATATATGTATCTGAAGCTGTTCTCTCTCTCTCTCTCTTTTTCTCTCTCTCTCTTAGCCGTGCCATTCAAGTTTTAGTGTTCTCTCACCTGCCCCTGGTATTAATCAGAAACTGTAACAGTTCACGGGTTCACCTACCCTTTCTACTGAGGTTTAAACTTACTTTAGGTGTGGCTATAGACTGCAAGCTCCTCGGATTTCCTTTGACAAGACTGCTTTACTCTCATGGAGACTTGAAAGCCTCCTGTTATCTTTAGGTACCCTGTGAGACATAGTCTCACTGCTCTCCTTGTGATACTTGTTGGTTAGGGGACTTGGGGCAAATTCTCAGGACTGAAAGTTTCCAGGAGATCTGATGTTTTCTTACCTCAGAATTTCCTTCCACATATACACACACAGAGAGGAAGGCCAACATCTTACCTTCTACATATCTATATCAGTGGTTCTCAAACCATGGCACAATGAACCACCTGGGAATTCTCTTTAAAATGTAAATTTGGTTCCATATTCCCCAACATTACAAGTAACCAGTTCTGATGTGGGAACTCAGTTGAATATCAGTGTAAACAAGAACCTCAGGGCATTCCTTCAAAGATGATACCACCCTCTGAGAAATATATATATTTTATCACATTATATATTGTATTTATAATCTAAATCTTCCTGTTCAGATGCAAGGCAAGGATCCTCACAGTTCTGATTAAACCTTGTCCAGCCATCTCAAAAACAAAGTGTTTCTAGTTGTACTCCTCCTACACCTGTGGGACCACCATCATAATTTAAACAAAATCTAAAATGTAATGCTACAAATATTTTGCCATGATTGGACCTAAGTGTAGCAATTTTAGGGTGAATTAAAAGCCTGCCCCAACGTGCTCTTAAGCTCTAGTACCACTTGTTATCTGTAGCTGTTGCTATAGCTCTTTTGAACCTTTCTGCCTCCAACTCTTGCTCCCATGGACTCATCTCACTACCCTTGTCAAAGGCGTCCGGTGGGTATTAAAGATCATGGCTACCTAACTGAAGATTTCTCCCAGATGTAATCGGGAGAATGGAAGAGCAGCAAAATAGAGGGAATTATAAAAAAGAGCCAACAGCCATCCAAGAACTTGTCCACATAACAGATACCACTGATTTGGCCATGTGTTTTTTGCATATTTGCCAAGCATCTTTGGGACCTTTCCCAAATCATCTTTGAGTACCTACTCCACAAATGGAAGATTTTCCACCCTATGACAAAGTCTACCTTTGGGAGTTTTGAGAGCTGGTCAGGTAATGCGAGCAGATGTAGAATTGAAAGCACTCAGCCCCACACATACTGGCAAAGCAAATGAGAGGACAGCAGAGATTGCAGAGGGTAAAATTGCATCAGTTCTGGATGGGAGCAAATATTACATTAGAGTCTTTTAAACAGAAGGGTATTTATTTCATTGATCTGTTATGTGAAACTGAAGTTTCTTTTTTTGTTTGTTTGTTTAAGAAAACATTCCCACCCTGTCTGTTTTAATATTTTATGCTCTAAGTACAGCCCCTCCCATACTTTTTCCCCAAACTAACCTGGCATATTTAAATCTCCCTCCTTGCCCATGGACAAGGCTGTGTGTCATTACCAAAAGCTGTTGTTTTCTCTTATTGTTGCCTCATCAAGCCTTACATATCAGATAATTTCTTAATCCCTGAGCCACTTTTGCCCAGGTTGCAAATTTTTCTAAATTTCTCTCTAGTCCTCTCTAATCCATGCTTAATTTCAGCTTCAGCGCTAGCCTGAGTTAAAGTTCAAGACCTTTTTCTGGCTGAAGGAGAGGCTAAACACCAGTTAGGTTATACTTAGATTATGGCCCTGTGTGTGTGTGTGTGTGTGTGTGTGTGTATGTGAGAGAGAGAGGCCTACTGTGACTTTCAAAGTAAAATATAAATATTAATTTTTCTGAGAAGCCTTCCCAGCCTCCCAGAAATGCCAATTTTCCCTCCCCTGGGTTCCACAAAACCTAGCTGATATCAATAACTAGCATTTACCGTGTCAGTAGTATAGCATGTTCAATCTATGTCTGTATTTCTCAGTGTATTGCATGTTGAAGGCAGATGGCAGGCCTCATTCATCTTCACAATGTAGCTCCAATCAGGTATATAGCAGAATCACAGTAAATGTTATTGGAATTAGAGGGGACTAAAGGCAGATTGTGACACAGTCCATCTATCTAGTATTCCAGATATGTCATCTCTTTAGGGAAATTTTCTTTACAGACATTTTCAGAATTATTAATAGTCATCAGTGATAAGAAGAGACATTGGATATCTTAAATAAGTAGAAAATAATATTGAGAATTTGCTAGTTGACTAGAAAAAGGAGAGTGAGAGAATTGTGTCTCCTCTTAAAGGATAATACCACCCTGGACTCAATGACTGTCATTCATAGTGAGACAGCTTAGCAGAAACCAGAAAGAATAATCCAAATGGGGAGTGGAATGATAAATTAAGTATAATTAAGTATAAGCTGGTAAAACCTGGTAAAACCTGGTAAAACAGAAGCAGCCTAAGTAGAATTATCCCGCAAGTCATGTAAGCATGATCCAGTGGATATGAATCTGGGGTAGAAGTGACCAGGGACACCCAATAAAGGGGAGGAGAGCTTGTTTTATTGTTACAAAGAACATTATCCTGTGAATAGCATATTTTATGGCTTTGATGATTGCCCTTGGTGAGTACAAAGCAGCCCTGGAGATTATTGTAGTAAACTTTGTCAATTTTTGGCTTTAGAACATTTAATCTGTCTCTCATTATCTCACTTGCCTTTTATTCTCCCATCTGGAGGAATTTTCCTTTGGTTGTAGTCTTACTGCCTCCTCTGCTGCCTTCTGTTTACAGGGGCTGAGGTAGGCCATACCCTTCTGCTATTTGTCTCTTGAACAATCACATTACCTAAACCTCCTGATCATACCTGTTCTGCCAGAATTTTGAATACTTAGAGAATATTTTGGAGGATCCCTTAAGAGTAGCTGTAATGTAATCTTGGTGCCTGATTTCTAACCCTCATCCTGCAACCATCCTGTACCTATCAAAATCTTTGAGTATAGCTCTCCCTATATATATGTATCAATATACGTATATATGCACACATACAAACATTTTTTGTAGGGTAGCAAGCATCTGTTTCTGTTACTTGCAACCCAGAAACCTGTCTATCAAAGGTAGAATTTCCTGGTTTTTGAGTAAGGATTTGAGTGAAGAAACTTACAATAAATGTCCCAAAATTATTCTAAATTTTCTGTGTTTTTGATGCTGCTGGCTGAAAAATTACCCAATAAATTTGGTCTGTGTTAATCTCTGTCACAGACTATCATTTATATAAAAGCCTTAAGGGGATTTCTGTTAGATAATATATTTTATTGAAAACAAAGCTTCATGTGATCGGAGTCTTTATCCTGATCATTTTCTTGGTAAGACATCCAATAGCTGTTGTTCTCCATTCGTGTCACAGATTACAATCTAAATGTAAGGGAAACAGTAAGGAGATAAATTGGCCATGGGATGAATGTCTGTTTATTCAGTTAACCATCTCTTCTGGAAAACATTTTTGTTACCTCTAGGTTTTATATTGTTATAAAATATTGGGTAATGAACAACTTTTTGCCTTTTGCTTCTTTTTCCCTATACTATTTTTAGGCTCATTCTTTAAAACATGGTAATACTGAGTTACAGTGTAATAAGAATCGTAAGACAGTTAAATATATTGTCAAATTATTTTGCAAAAGGGTTATACAAATTTATTATCTCTTTAGTAGTTTTTAAAACTACCTTTTCATTATACTTTCACTTTTTCTAAGTGTTTCATATTCTCTTCAATTTTTATAAAACAAATTTGATGCATAAAAGTGCTATCCTGGGAATTTGAATTACGTTGATTATTAGTGAGGTTGTCAACCACCACAGTCTCCTCTGTGGAAATGGTTGATTAATGACCTTAAACCACTAAGACAGTGTTCTTTTTTATCGGCTATAATTAGTCTCTTGAAATTTAGTCATCTCTCTCATCAGTCTGCTACCATCAACCAGTTGTCATGTATACTTTGTTCCAGGAAGCACTCATTCTTTAAGTTGCGCTGTCAACCTGAATTTGTGCCCTCTGGACACATCATTCTTTAATTTAATTACCAGAAAGGCCTGAGTTCCACTAGAAGTATCATGACCTCTACACTGCCCCTGAAGACTCACCAGACTCTCTTTAAATCAGATTCTGGGCTGTCCTTCAGTAAAGAGAAATATTTCTCAAATTTATTTCATCATAGAATTGTTAGTGATATTATCACAGTTATTATTCCATAGGGCCAGTATTCTATAGAACCCACATTAAGAATTGTTTAATAGCGTCTGGAAAGACTAATTCAGAACTTTATGAAGTCAATGTAAACGTTTGTTTGAGAATGACTGACCCACATTTTGAGTGAACTTTGTAATGTGTAATTACTTTAGGAAGTAATTTTCCCAAACTGTAATGATACACGGGTACTTGTACAATTATCTCTTCATTCCTTATCCTACTTTGCTAAGGAAGTGATGGAAACCTGGACTTCCATTAGTTACATCTGATTCTGGTGTTCTACGGTTTCCTCCTCTTCCTGCTTACCTTCCCCTTCCACTTCCTCCCCCCTTCCTGTCCCCTCTTCCCCCTCTTCTACCTTCTTCCTCCTTGTTATAATAAATATCAAAGATGTTCTGATTCCCTTTCATGTGTCCAGACACTGTTTTTCCCCACATCACTCTGAACTGGGCTATTGATTTCTTATCTCTGAGTATTATTGTTTGCAGACTTTTCTCAGTCTTTACTTAAAATTACTGAAAATTCACCTTACATACCAGTGCTAGTCTGATTCAGTAGCATTCTGAAGGAGGTTTGTTCCCTCTAACATGCCTTGCACAATGTTGGTACTAATTATAGGTACTTATTTCCATCTGGAATGATTTCACACTGTATTTGCTTGCTCTATTTGCTTCAGTCTCAGCTGTATTCCCTAATCTAAGCACTTTGTTCCCTGCCCTGGCTGCAGCAGCTCAGTAGCGCACCTATTAAACTATTTAAGGATATTAAAACATTTTGGAGGATTAAAAGGCATATTTAAAATGTTAATTACATATCAATTCTTCAACACTCCTCTCTTCCTGCTCTGATCTCCCATTTTATACTCACGAAAATGGAAAGTAATTTCAGCATTAGGAAGCAGTAGAAGAACATATGGATTTTTTTAATTAACCAGCAAACTCTGTATTTGAGAAGAATCTTACACCTTGTTTTAGTTTCTGCTTCAGTCTCAATGACATATGACTATATGGCATATGCAAAATTGCATTTTTTATATTTACAAAGCACTTGTACCTTTATTATTTCCTTTTATTCTCACACTAACATAGTGACGAGGCAGACATAATTGCAGATGGAGAAACAGAGGTTCAGAAATGTCACAGTACAGATATGTCCACAGTGACAGCTTACAAACGGGAGACCCAGGACTAAAACACATGCCTTGTGAATTGCATTCCATGTTCTTTTTTCCTCTCCGACACTCCATCAAATAAGAAGTGAAAAATCTTGGTTTCGACTCTAAGGCAAACCATATTAGAAGACTTTTTTCCCTTGTTCTAGTCTAATCAGCCAAGCACAGGTGCACACTGCATGAGCAGATGGAAATGCAATTAAAACAGATGTGATGACAGTTTATTCACAGACTCTAATGCTTTAAAACCCCAGTGCTGGTCTAAAAGCACGGAGCACAGCAGGCATACTACAAGAAGAATCAAATGTGGGCACAAGATTTGTACAAGCTGTAGGTCTTTCCAAATTTTGAAAGTGAAGCGGCATTTAGTGATTTTGAAATTCTACATCTATTCATAACTTCCTTAAGTAGTGAATATTTTTTACATTGTTGAATATAATTTTTAAAAATAAAGGTAAATGCAGGCTCATTGATTATTTTTCTACTATAAGCCCTGCATGAGATAAGTCAGAATGGTAGCATGACAAAAGCCTTGGTCTTTAGAGTGCTAGCTGTTATATCTATATTATGTGAAGAGCCTAGATTAGTGCCTGGGGCAGGCATTCAGTATTACTTTATTCCATCTTCCCTCAGGAAAACCATTAGACCTTAGATATTATTTTCAACATTAAAAATTGCTACGTAGAAAAAAAAATTGCTACGTAGGACTTCTGGTTGGGATAAAGTACAGGCACTGAGGAAAGAGGTGTCAAGATGAACATCTTCATGGGTCTAGCGTGTCAAAGCTGAAGCCAACTGGTGGTTATGCTTGAGGCTATGCCCTCAACCTTCTTATTACTTGGGAGACAGCTGTAAGAAGGTGCAGAATAGCAAGAACCTACAGTCATATAAAGATCTCCATCCACCTCTGTGTGTCATTGTACAAATCTCTTGACCTCTCTGAATGTCAGTTTAGTTGACTTGTCTGGTGAATAGTAATACTGCATTTTGCTAGCTACCTCACATCATTAAGAAGCTTGTATAAGTTAATAACTGTGAAGGTCTGACTGTTTTTAGTGAGTCTATATAATTTCCTACCATAATGTTTGAGCTCTAACACCTGCCAGGAATTAATAAGCATAGGAAGACCAACCCGGAGATACTGCAGAAGGACAGTAATAGGAGGTCATAAGACAGAGCCAGAAAAGAATTTAAATTTATCTATTTCTACTAACAAGGACCTACTGTTTAGCACAGGGAACTCTACTCAATACTCTGTAATGGCCTATATGGAAAAAGAATCTGAAAAAGAGTGGATATATGAATATGTATAACAGATTCACTTTGCTGTACATCTGAAACTAACACAATATTGTAAATCAACTATACACCAATAAAAATATTTTTTAAATCTATCTATTTCTTCCTCTCACTCTGCAGTGGTTTTAAAGTTTAGTGTGCATAAGACTCTCCTGGGAGTAATGCTAAAATGTAAGTTCCTGGGCCACATTACCAGAGATTCTGATTCACCCAGTTTAGGCAGGAACCAGGATTGATTTATCATTAAATACCCTATGTGGTTCTGAAGGTGACTTGAGGACCCTAATGTGAGGAATATTGACTAAAGCCTTCACCTATGATGCTTTCTCACCAGATGGATAATAAGTGGCTTAGGAGAAAAATTCATAATTAATTGATTTTTGCAGACTCATAGAGCATGAGGCAGTAGGTGGACTAATGTTTTCAGCTGAAAAAAGTGCTTCTCATGTGTTCTGCTGAATAACTTTAGTACTAAAGATTTGTTATTTACCAGTTTCACTTCCTATTTTAAGAGTTAAGATCCAGGTTCTAAATTAAGGTGAGAGAGGGTGATTAAATGTGGCAAATATTGATAGTTCTTCCCCAAAGCTGTTCTCTCTGTCTAAAAGATACTCTACTTTAATCTGAGCAAATTGACACCCAGAATAAACATTTCCTAACCTCCTTTTCAACTGTCTGGGCCATGTCCCAGCCCCATGTTCTGGCCACTGTTCTATAAACAAAGGAGATATATGATAGCTTCCAGGTTGTATCCATAAAGGAAATGAGTTTACTCTTCTCTTTTTTCCCCCTCCTTTGATGGTAAAATGTAAATATAGAGGTGAAGACATCATGGACCAAACAGTCAAGGGCACCATCAGAGAAGTGGCAACACATCAAGTGAGAGGAGTCTAGCCCTTAACACCTTCAAGGGATAGAATCACATGGCTTTGACTTATGCGTCAGAAAGGCAGAGAAGAGAAACTTCTATCTTGTTTAAGATTCTGCTATTATGAGTCTCTATCACACAGAGCTAAACCCAGTTTATTCTAATAAATGCATCAAATAAGCACGCAGGATTAGGGCAATGCAACATCACAGTGTGAAATGCACAGTCTTAGTTATCTAAGTTGCAAAATGAATATTCTAGCACCTCCTAAGGCTATTAGAAGAACCACAAGATAAAAATATGCGTGCAAATTGCATAATAAAATGCCTATGACTTTATAAATGAACAGTCTTATATTGATTTTTATTACTACCGAGTAATTTATAAATCATTATTTATGACTATAAGTCATCGACTCTATAATAAAGATACTATACTATGGTTAGTAGAGTAACTGAGATAGAAAAAAAACTACCTTCAACTCTAAGCTTTGAGACTTGAGTGAACTCCAAGCCAAAACACCTTGAGTGGGAAACACTAGCCCAGTCTACATTTGACATCAGACCCCTGATGAGTTTGCTGGAAAACATAACTGCAAGTCAAGCAGGGGCCATGTTGAGGTTCAAGACCCTTACAAAATACAAAGGGAATGTCTGTGAAAGTGGACACTAGAAAGGTTATTTGGCTGGCTGGTTTACTATTCATGGAGAGTATACAGTGCAAGGTTTATGTTAAAGGCTTTTTGAATCATATTCCCGTCATCGTGAAAAATAACCCCATCACAGTACTGCAGCCAGAAAGATTTACGTGTGTGCTTTTACCATATTTGAGCAGGCTGCTTAGTAACAATGCTAGGGTAGCA
Organism: Pseudorca crassidens; assembly: GCF_039906515.1. Lineage (NCBI taxonomy): Eukaryota > Metazoa > Chordata > Mammalia > Artiodactyla > Delphinidae > Pseudorca > Pseudorca crassidens. The sequence goes on along the minus strand of NC_090304.1, from coordinate 32,628,054 downwards.
TTTGAAGGTAGCCACGTGTCACTCAGATAATCTGTATTATTTAAAATCATTCAAGGTGGGGTGGTGAAGGTGAAAGAATGGGAGTAGTCAACTTAAAATATTTCTACATGATGTGAACGAGAGACATTTAGCTGTGAGCACAAACCCAGAAATGGAATGCCCGCTAGATTGTGTCTGTATAAATCGGGGGTGAGTTATTACATTTGCTTTCAGCAGTGCTTCTCAAACTTGCGTGAGCAGCAGAATCACCTGAAGTGCTTGTTAACATGCAGATAGCCAAGCCCCACTCTCAGAGTTTCTGTTTCTGATTCTGTGAGTTTGGGTCAGTTTGGGCCCAGTAAGTATCCAGGTGATGCTGCTGCCGGTGAAAACATATTTTGAGACCCACTGGCTTATAGGAAGTCCCTAGTAAGGTTTGGTAGGTAAGCAAGTAGGTGATGATATCTTTCAAGGTCGTAAGGTTCCCCTCATTCTCTACCCACGTAGGGGTTAGATTGTAAAATCCTAGATGGTGAAGACTGCATCTTGTTTGTTATCGTAACTCAGCCTTTGCCTAGCACTGGACATTTCTTAGCTACTTTGGGATTTTTTCTTTTTTTTCTTTTTTTGCCTTCTTTCTTCTCCTTTACCGTGGCAACCCTCCAGGCAGCAGTACGTTCTTTCAAACATGTCTGCATTGTGGAAAGTGCTCTGTATAGCATGACAGTAATTGCTTCACAGGAGAGAATTCCTCACGCTATGTTCATAGCTGCATTTTGGGGTCAGAGGCAGGGGTAAGGCTTTTATGACCCTGGGCCATGGAGACAGGGGATCTGATGGAGGTCAAAACCTGGGTTTGAATCTTGGCTTTGTTTTTTATTTGCCCTGTGAGTTAAGAGATTCACTTATTCTATGTCTCCTTACTTCACTGTTACATGGGTTTTATTATTTGGAATATTCATAACTTACCTTATGAATGATACATCAATACTTAATGCATTTAAAGTTCAACTATATTTTCATTCAGCTGAAAGATTTTTAGTTCTAGTTTAAGGGAAATAAAAGTTATTCTTGGTAAAGATATTTAGCAATAATGAAAAGGAATGACTGGCTACTTGCAAAAAAAAATAGAGGTGGAACTTATGTCTTATCAAGATATGTTTGTACAATGGAACAGAGATGAAGCTAGATCTGACTATCTTTCTGTGTCTATAAGGTGGGCAGGATGAGTGAGTAATGTGTAGGGGGGCTGTTGGTATGTGCATAACGACCAGAGAAGATAAATACAATCGATTGTAAAATTTTACTTGCTTAAAATTGTACATTTGGGGGCCTTCCCTGGTGGCGCAGTGGTTGAGAGTCCGCCTGCCAATGCAGGGGGCACGGGTTCGTGCCCCGGTCCGGGAAGATCCCACATGCCGCGGAGCGGCTGGGCCCCTGAGCCATGGCCGCTGAGCCTGCGTGCCCGGAGCCTGTGCTCCGCAACGGGAGAGGCCACAACAGTGAGAGGCCCGCGTACCGCAAAAAAAAAAAAAAAAAAAAAAAAATTGTACATTTGTAAAAATATCTCAATTTGAAAAACTATTAATATTTTCTTTAGTGTGCTTATTCATTATTTTTAATAAACAACAAAAATGATATTTATAGTTTAATTTGTGATCTCTGTTATACTGTCCATTATTTCAATAGTTCTTAAGTTCTTAACGATTAATCTGCTACTTTAGGAACTTTCAAAGAGCTCTCTATGGTATAAGACCACTTTATGAATATTAAGGTAGTTTTATTATAAAGTTTTAAAAATATTTTTATTAATAACCATCCAGTTACACAATCATGCTGATATTCCTCAAGGAATATATATTTTATATGGAATATCCAATATACTTGGTTTAAGTGGTGAATATACCGATTATTTGTCTGTTGCTTTGTTGATTGTGAGGTTAGATATTGTTTTGTTTTTAATAAAGTTGAACAGATTTGTTTCCTCATTTTCATAGATTTTATATTTTATAGTAGTTTCAGTTTCACAGCAAAATTGAGCGGAAAGTACAGATACCCATATATACCCTATACCTCCATACACCTGAGGCCTCCTCCGCTATCAACATCCCACACAAGAGTGGCACATTTGTTATAATCAATGAACCCACGTTGAAACCTCATTGTCGCCCGAAGTTCAAAGCTTACATTAGGGTTTACTCATGGAGTTGTATATTCTATGGGTGTTGACAAATGTATAATTACATAATCTATCCCTGCAGTCTCATAGAGAATAATTTCACTCCCCTAAAAATTTTCTGTGTTCTGCCTATTCATCCCTCCCTCCCTCAAACCCTTAGCAAATAAAAATCTTTTCACTGTCTCCATAATTTTACCTTTTCAGAATGTCATATTGTTGGAATATTATAGAGTGTATACTTTTCAGATTGACATGTAATGTTCATTTAAGTTTACTCCATGTCTTTTCATGGTTTGACAGCTCATTTCTTTTTAGTGCTGAATAATATTCCATTGTCTGGATATACCACAGTTTATTTATTCTTTCATCTACTGAAAAATATCTCGGTTGCTTCTAATTTTGGAAATTATGAATAAAGCTGCTATAAACATCCTTGCGAAGGTTTTATGTGGACCTAAGTTTTTAACTCCTTTGTGTAACATTGCGAAGCACAATTGCTGGATCATATGTTAGAGAATATATATAGTTTTATAAGAAACTGCCAACTGTCTTCCAAAGTCATTGTATCATTTTATATTCTGACAACAGTGAATGAGAGTTCCTGCTGTTCCAAATCCTTGGCAGCATTTGGTGTTCTCAGTGTTTTGAATTTTTGCCATTCTAATAGATATGCGGTGGAATTTCACTGCTGTTTTCATTTGCAATTCCCTAATGATATATGACGTAGAACATCGATACATATATTAATGCCTTTTTTTACCTACCATACATGGGTTACAGGAGCACTTATTTAATATTTAAAGAATAAATAGATGAATGATTAAATTAATAAAATCAAAACCAAGGTTCTGACTTTAGTGGTGAAATTTCTGACACCACTAGAGGCCAAAACTGAGACGGAGAGAAGTAAATTTGACATGAAATCCTTCAGCAGCATCATGTGAGCAGCTGCCTTGTCCACAGCATTCAGAGTGCACTCTGAACACAGACGTTTCCTCCAAGAGCAGAATACTTATTCACCTGCACTCTAAATAGTTTTGATAATCATAAGTAGGGGAGCTGTCCCTCTGTGAACTGTCCTTCTGTGAACACCCTTAACATGTTTGATCTAAGCCACAAGATCATGAGTTCAAAGCATACTTTCTTTTAGTATTATAAATATTAGAGAACCTGAAAAACAGGTAGAGCCAACTGGACAACTACTAGGCAAGTACTGATGAGCAGAAATAAAATTAAAACATAAATAAATAAATACTCCATCACAAAATGAATCTGCATACCAAATTCCAAAATACATAAAAATCCTAGTGCTAAGAAAGACAGTAAAAAAAATTAACAAATAGAATTCAGTGTAGATAATTTTATAGAAGAATCTGACAAAAATTTTATTTCATTTTATTTTACATGAAGAGGATTTATTGGTGGCTGTGAGTAAGGAGGGGGCAGTGTCAAAGCCCTTACTAGTGCAGAGCTTGCCATTTGTCCAAGGGGTCACAACTGGGGATATGTGTGACTCGAGGTCCTTCCTGGAAGAGCCACTTTTCAGACACCATCTCTTCAAATGCATTCACATTAAACTGGTAAAGCCCTGCTTCTTGATGATGTGGAATTTATGGCAGCCAGGGGACTTGAAGTTAGCCCTGCATAGAGCCTCAGTCACATTGTTCTCATTATGCACGTTGGTGTGGATGGACATGATGTCTTAGTCAATGTGAATCCTAGCCACTGTGCCCTGGTGGTTTCCAAAGGCATCCTGCATACCTGTCTAAAGCCTAGATTGGGAACAGCATGAGGTCACATATGGATGTCCACTGGAAAGAGCTATTTCCATTGTCCCTTAGGGCAACCTGTATAAGCAACAGGCTACATACACTACTATTTGTAGCCTTTGCACCCAGGTCTCTAAGGGGAAAAAAGTACAATTGCCTTAATTGGCTGTGCAGATAAAAATGCTAAAATAAGTGTTTCAGGTAAATCTAAACGATAAATGCAAGAATATGAAAAATATCAATTCTTTGTAAAAATGTTAAAAGAGAAAATAAAGGAGGGGGTGGATATAAAATTTAAAAGTTATTAACCTTGAAAAAACTATGCTTATAAACATTGGAATACTTTTAAATAAAAAAAACTATTTTAGAAACAAATACTCTTGTCTGGACAAGTTTGAAAAGAGAAATAGTAACTCATAGCATAATTTGAGGAATTAGAATTTCACACAAATAAAAAGGTATGTTTGTGCGCGCGCGCGTGTGTGTGTGTGTGTCTGTGTATAAGTGACATGGATAAAAGATTGAGAGTCTGTAATATGTCTCTAACAGGAGTTCTTGAAAAAGAGACTGGAGAGAATGATGCAGATGCAATATTTAATTCTGTATGTGTATCTTATCATGAAGCCAATTATATGTGTTGAGTAACTTATGTAGTGACAAAATGGGAAGAGTCAAGATTTTTAGCAGGAAAAATCAGAAAGTTGGTACCATCCTTAACTGAGAGAGAGAAGACTAGTTGAAGAAGGCTTGGGGAAAAGATGACACTAATTTTGGATACCTCAAATTTGAGATGACTACATATGATGGATGAGTTAGCCATTTGATTTGAGAAGAGATTGTATTTAAAACCATGATCGTGGATGAAATCAATGAGGTAGTGAGGATAAAGAAAGAAAATGTCCTAGTACTCAGCCATGAGTTACTCCAGAGTTGAGATGTGTGAGAAGTGTTGGAGATTGACAAAAGACCATTGAGAATCTTAAAAAGAAAGAAAGAACACAAAACAAAGAATGAGGCATTCCATAAGACAAGTTGAAAAAAGAATATTTCAAGGAGGGGGAACGTGTCAAATCCTTTTTTTAAAAAATTATTTTCTATTGGAGTTTAGTAGCTTTACAATGTTGTGTTAGCTTCTACTGCACAGCAAAATGAATCAGCCATACCTATATGTATAACCCCTCCCTTTTGGATTTTCCTCCCATTTAGGATACCACAGTGCATTAAGTAGAGTTCCCTGTGCTATACAGTATGTTCCCATCAGTTGTCTATTTTATACATAGTATCAATAGCGTATATGTGTCAATCCCAATCTCCCATTTACTCCCACCCCACCCCTTTCCCCCTTGGTATTCATGCATTTGTTCTCTATGTCTGTGTCTCAGAAATTTCTGCTTGTACCATTTTTCTAGATTCCACATGTATATGTTAATATATGATATTTGTTTTACTCTTTCTAACTTACCTCACTCTGTATGACATTCTCTAGATCCTGATAATAAAACAAAAAAGACAAAAACCAGGAATTGCCCCATGAATTTAGCAGCAGTGAGATCAAACATTTTTAAAAAGTGCAAATATTGCTTATGGATATATATACATATTGAATTGTATACCAAATTCAGGCTAAAATATATGAAAAAAACTTGGTCTCTTTTTCACTTTAATAAGACACATCCCTTATTAGTGGAGTCAGATTTATGGTAATACTAAAACAAAATAATTATTCTGTCAATGCCCCTATCACTTCAATGTGTAAAACCATCAACAGGACTAATTTATGTCTGCTTGGAGCATAAAAGCAAATGGTAATCCTATTCTTCCTGCCACACCTCACAGGAATTTTCCAGTGATCCTGGGAGGAAAACAGAAACCCCAAGTATTAAATAAATTATCTTCCTTTGAAATTTTAACAGTTAAACTTTATTGTCTGGCTTGAACTATAATATCAGATCTTTGTTAGTACTAACTTTAAAAGGAATTGCTTACAACAGTCAATATTTGGCAAGCTTCAATTAAATCATAAATAATAAACTGGGTCCAAATTTATTCTTGTAAGTAAGATTTGATGACCTTTAGTCATTACAAATGCAATGGTGACTGATTAGCAAAGATGGAACAAAACAATTTTTAAAGTTAATGACATTAGCTTTAAATGTCATAGTGTTGATATGTCTTATGCAGTTGTACCACTTGTATTTGAATGTGGAAATACGTTCCAACACTTTTTTTTTTTAAATCCCGAGGCTGAGGAAATGGTAACATAAATTTTTGTAAAACTCCAAAAACAGAGTTTTACTCAATTGCTATAAGTCTCTCAGGTGGATTCCTAGGACAAACTGGCTTTTTTGGGCTGGGAATTCCCAGAATTGCAAAGAGAGGGTGGCAGGTGTTCAAGTCTTAACTGGGCAAATCAGGAAGAGAATATTCTCAGGAGTAATTACAAGTGAATTAGCTGATCTTTCCTAATGATTTCACAACAAATTTACCTTGCCTTGTTACTGCTCTAGGGGCAAAGCTAGTTTATAAACCATAATTTATTTTATTGCCTGGAGGGGTTTTACTGGCTGGTGAAAGTGCATGTGTCTGGAATTAAAAACTCAAAGACTAATTCCATGTTTATGTACATTTTGGTTATTGCCCATGCATTATTCAGTAGAAATCCAGGACTTGTCTTTATTGTTTTTTGCTTGTTTGTTTGTTTTTCCACAAGCAGAGAATTAGTAAAAACTTCTACCAGAAGATCATGGGTTCTGGTAGAGGTTAAACCTGGACAAATCCCAGCTCTACCACTTAGTAGGTGCTTGAACATGGGCAGGTTAAATAACGTCATTAAGCCTCAGGTTGGTCATTTCTAACATGGAAATGATTAAGAATGTTTTGCCTGTAGGGCTGCTGCAAAGATTCAATGAAATAATATATGTAAAGCATGTTGTACAATACCTGGCACAAAATAAGCATTTAACAAATGCTAGTTTAAATACACACACTCAACACTCAGTGATTTTTTCCAGTTTTATTGAGTAATAATTGTAACATTGTCTAAGTTTAAGGTGTACAGCATGTTGACTTGATACATTTATATATTGCATTATAATTACTACCATAGCATTAGCTAACACCCCCATCACCTCACATAATTACCATTTCTTTTTTTTGTCGTGAGAACATTTAAGATCTACTCTCTTAGCAACTTTCAATTATATAATACAGTATCATTAACTATAGACAACAATATTGTGCATTAGATCCCCAGAACTTATTCATCTTCTAACTAGAAGTTTGTATCTTTTGACCAATATCTCCATTTTCCCAACTGTCCAGTTCCTGGTAATCACTATTCTACTCTCTTTTCCTACAAGTTTAGCTTTTTTAGATTCCACATATGAGATATTATGCAGTATTTGTCTTACTCTATCTAACTTACCTTACTTAGCATAATGCCTTCAAGGTCCATCTATGTTGTTGCAAAAGGCAGGATTTCCTTCTTTCTCATGAATGAATAATATTCCAAAATGTATGTGTGTATATATGGTTTGGCCAGAAAGTTTGTTTGTTTTTTTCTGTAAGGTCTAATGGAAAAAACCCAAATGAACCTTTTGGCCAACCCAACATCTAGATCTATACTCAATATAATACATTCTTTATCCATTCATCCATTGACAGACACTTAGGTTGTTTCCATATCTTGGCTATTGTAAATAATGCTGCAGTAAACCTGGGAATATCTTCTCTATCTCCTGTTTTCATTTCCTTTGGATATATACCAGAAATGGGATTGCTGGATCGTAGGGTAATTCTATTTAAACTCCATACTGTTTTCCATAGTGGCTGCACTAATTTCCATTCCCAGCTTTAGTGCACTAGTATTCCCTTTTCTCCACATCCTCAAAAACACTTGCTATCTCTTATCTTTTTGATAATGGCCATTCTAACAGGTGTGAAGTGATATCTCATTGTGGTTTGTGGTTTTGTTTTGCATTTCCCTGATAATTAGTAATGTTGAGCACCTTTTCATGCACCTGTTGGCCATTTATATGTTTCTTTGGAAAAATGTCTATTCAGTTCCCCAAGTCTTTTTTTCTTAATTCTTTTTTTAAGATTTTTATTGGAATGTAGTTGCTTTACAATATTGTGTTAGTTTATACTGTACAGCAAAGTGAATCAGCTATACATATATATATATATATATATATATATATATCCCCTCTTTTGGGGATTTGCTTCTCATTTACGTCACCACAGAGCACTGAATAGAGTTCCCTGTGCTATACAGTACGTTCTCACTAGTTATCTATTTTATACGTAGTATCAATAGTGGATATATGTCAATCCCAATCTCCTAATTCATTCTACCCCCTCCTTTCCCCCTTGGTATCCATACATTTGTTTTCTACATCTGTGTCTCTATTTCTGCTTTATAAATAAGATCATCTATACCAATTTTTTCAGATTCCACATATATGCATTAATATACAATATTTGTTTTTCTCTTTCTGACTTACTTCACTTTGTATAACACTATCTAGGTCCATCCATGTCTCTACAAATGACCCAATTTCATTCCTTTTTATGGCTGAGTAATATTCCATTGTATATATGTACCACATCTTCTTTATCCATTCCTCTATTGATGGACATTTAGGTTGCTTCCATGTCCTGGATATTGTAAATAGAGCTGCAATGAACATTTTGGTACATGACTCTTTTTGAATTATGGTTTTCTCAGGGTATATACCCAGTAATGGGATTGCTGGGTAGTATGGTAGTTCTAGTTTTAGTTTTTTAAGGAACTTCCATACTGTTCTCCATAGTAGCTGAACCAATTCACATTCACACTAGCAGTGCAAGAGGGTTTCCTTTTCTCCACACCCTCTCCAGCATTTATTGTTTGTAGATTTTTTGATGATGGCCATTCTGACTGGTGTGAGATGATATCTCATTGTAGTTTTGATTTGTATTTCTCTAATGATTAGTGATGTTGAGCATTCTTTCATGTGTTTGTTGGCCATCTGTATATCTTCTTTGGAGAAATGTGTATTTAGGTCTTCTGCCCATTTTTGGATTGGGTTGTTTGTTTTTTTAATATTGAGCTGCATGAGCTGCCTGTAAGTTTTGGAGATTAATCCTTTGTCAGTTGCTTCATTTGCGAATATGTTTTGCCATTCTGAGGGTTGTCTTTTTGTCTTGTTTATGGTTTATGCTTTCCTTTGCTGTGCAAAAGCTTTTAAGTCCCATTTGTTTATTTTTGTTTTTATTCTCATTACTGTAGGAGGTGGGTTAAAAAAGATCTTGCTGTGATTTATGTCAAAGAGTGTTCTGGCTATGTTTTCCTCTAAGAGTTTTATAGTGTCCAGCCTTACATTTAGGTCTTTAATCCATTTTGAGTTTATTTTTGTGTATGGTGTTAGGGAGTGTTCTAATTTCATTCTTTTACTTGTAGCTGTCCAGTTTTCCCAGCACCACTTATTGAAGAGACTGTCTTTTCTCCATTGTATGTTCTTGCTTCCTTTGTCATAGATTAGTTAACCATATCAGAACTCACTCATTTTTAATCAGATTTTTTCTTTTGTTACTGAGTTGTATGAGTTTTTAATTCTCTGTACAAAATATTGCCTAAAACTTAACTGCTAAGTAAACCTATATGGTGACAATCTTTAGATGTTACTGAATTTGAAATCCCAAATTCTTCCTACTTTATTTTTCTAAAGAGTAAATCTGATCATGTGACTTTCATGCTAAACATTCAGTGCCATGGCTTCAATGGCATACAGGGCCCTGTTTGACTAACCCCAAAGCTCCTCTCCCATCTTATCTCTCAACTCTTTTGAGCATCCTGTGGTCTAGCACGCATACTATTCTCTCTCTTTTGCCATTTCTTATTATTTGGCTGCTCCTTTACACTTCTAAAGATAGTTCAATATCATTCCCTGAGTAGGTGCCTCTCCAGAGACTTTGAGTGCCACTGCCAGACTCCTTCATGGATTGTGAACTCCTTGAAGAGAGGGATTGTTTTAGCTCCATTACTAGTACATAAAAAGTTTGTATAACTTGACAAGAATATTAATGCTGGGCTTCCCTGGTGGTGCAGTGGTTAAGAATCCGCCTGCCAATGCAGGGGACATGGGTTCTAGCCCTGGTCCGGGAAGATCCCACGTGTCACAGAGCCAGTGCGCCACAACTACTGAGCCTGCACTCTAGAGCCCGTGAGCCACAAGTACTTAGCCCGCATGCCACAGCTACTGAAGCCCATGCCTAGAGCCTGTGCTCCGCAGCAGGAGAAGCCACCACAATGAGAAGCCTGTGCACCACAGCAAAGAGTAGCCCCCGCTCGCCACAACTAGAGAAAGCCCGTGTGCAGCAACGAAGACCCAATGCAGCCAAAAATAAATACATTTATTAAAAACAAAAAAAGAATATTAATGCTTTCTTTCATGAAGTTATTTCTGGAATGAATGGCATTTCATATATTGAGCAAAAATTTTTAACCCGTTAGAATGAGAGCTCTCTGATAAGGGAAGGGGGTTTTAATGACAGCAGAAGCAGGTTCTATTTCCAAGAGAATTGTCTATTTTAAAGGAAGACCAAATCAGACATAAAGAGAAATACTACTGAGAGCAGTGACTTCCACAATAAACTTTTATCTGTATGAGAAATTAGAGGGCTCAAGAGCTAGAATCTTATCTGTCATCTTCTAAAATAATAGTATATATAAAAATTGAGATGCCAAAACTCTGAATCTTCTTAGAATGCTGTCATAATCATCAAAAAGAGTATTCTCTATTTTTGCAAGGCTAACTGAATTTTATTGAAATAATAATAATAATATCTATATAAATAATAATATTTATTGAGCACTTACCATGTGACAGTCATGTTATAAATGTTTTGTTTATATCGTCTCACTTAATACAACCACCCCATTTGTCATGATAGTTACCTCATTTTATGAGTGGAAAAACAGAGGCACCAGAGGTTACGAGATGCATCAAAAAGCACAGAGCTTGTGAAAAAGTGGGATTTAAATACAGTTGTTCTGTCCTAAGAGCCCAGCCACTGTGCCATATTATATCCATACTATTTTAAAAGGGCTCTTGTAGGTATGGGATATTCTCTGTGCTGACTGGCACAGAGAATAATTACTATACTTGGTAAATTGGACTGTATTATAACTATATTTTAACTGACATCAGAAAAAATCATCATCTCACGTCCCTCATGTCCCCTCTCAATAGTCCTGAAGCTGCAAGAAATCTGAGATATTCTTCATTATTTCACACATGTTGACACTGAGTGTCTAGGGGTTAAAGGACTTACACTAGATATTAGAGCTAGTTTTGTGCTAAGAATAAAACTCTCATGAATCACTCTTAAATTTTCTAATGAATTAGAGCCAAGTTCAGTATCTCAACCTGTTCCTGAGATAACCTCAATGAGGAAATCTTTGAGCACTTGTAAAACTTTTGTTACACCTGCAACAAATTTAGAATTCACGTTGGCAAGGCCAACACTCATCTGGGGTATCTGCCATCACTTGGATAATTTCATGGCTGTAGGGTGGTTTTAAGTGTTTATAGGATGATCCTATCACTCATGTCTACTCAATTCTAAATCTTTCTGTAAAAATGTAAATCTTAATTAAAGTAGAAACGAGTCCACATATAGATTTTAAATCATAACATTATATTTAAACAAAGGAATGATTTTTAAAAAGTAGTGTAAATATTTGGTTTTCAACGAAGTATCTTTCTTGCTGCCTATATTATATTTTACTATAATTTAAAAGAGAATATCTAAGGGTTTTTTTTTGACCAAAGGCCTAAAGCTCTGTATTTTTATTTTAATATATATAGGTGGCTGATTCCCTTTGGCCTTTTTCTCCATTATCGACTTGAAACTATTTTATAGACAATTTTATCTTTATCCATTTTGAAATTCTACTTTTTCCTTCTGTGTGGCTTAGAATAAATAAAAAGACCTTATACAAATTTCTTATTTTCCCTAGTTCCTATGCAGCTGAGTGTTTCTCCCCTTTATTGATCTCTTCACCCCTTATTTTAAAACAGAAATAATCTTTAAATTTTAAGGAGTCATCAATCGTTAAAGTGGATTGTGACTTAACAACTTCTTGGGGTAGAGGGAACCATAAATACTAAATGAAAAGTGCATAATGTTGTAGATCACGTCCTGATTTTAGAAACATTAAAAAGAGAAAAAATTGTGCATCCCAAGAATTGATGAAATACGCATTCGTTGTTTAGATTTCAGTCCAGTAACTCATCCATTTCCTGAGCTGTTCTCAGAAGGAGACTGTTAGGGAATTTATAAAATATTATAACATCTGCCAATATTTTAGAAGCAAAGTATTTAAGTCACATCTTACCCCTAAACTCTATTGCTTTTCTTTATATGGGTTATAAGTTTTCCAGTTGCAACCGTATTTGAAAGGACATGTCCATTTTTCAGGCATTTTAAAAACACATTTAAATTGAAACAAATGTGGCTCTGAAGCATTCATATATAGTGGTTTATGCACAGTTTTAGGACGTTTTAAAATAGGAGATGCTTCCTGCAGTGAGACGCAGAAATCTCTGGTTTTATTTTGAATACCACTTGCAGGTGTTTTTACTTTTGGTTTATACTTAATTGCACTTTGGAGACATTAACACATGTTTTCAGCTGCCTGGCAGCAGTCGTATATTTTATTTAAGTCCAGAAAATAATGTGACAAACACATTTACATTATTTATTATATTTGACAATCCTAAGTATCCCCAGATTTTGACTTTTACCATGAAAATTCATTGAGACCTCATCAACCCACCTTGTAATTAAGTACACTGATTTACAGCCTCTCATTCAACTGTCACAGTAACTATTCCTGTCTTATAATTATGGATACCTCCTCCTACTTGGTTCTTGCCTATTTTCTGAACCTTATTCCCCAAGTTTTCTCTTTATCCTACATGAAATCTTCACAATAAATTCATGCTTTGCTTGATTTAGCCATTATTGGTTTCTATTATTTGCAAGCAAAAATCCTGATTAATACCTAATTTCATTTGAAAGAACAATGTAAAATGGAAACTCCTCGTAATTTTGGAATTTTTACATTTACGTATTGCAAGATTATAGAGATTTATATCTCTTTCTGTTTTGTAACCCAGAATGTCTGTTGGGTTTGAGCTACCAAGTAAGCTATACTGAAAATGTGATGTTTTAAGTTCCCAGGCAAAAATCAAAGCTAGATTAGCAGATCTAACTATTAAAAATATTTTGTTACTATCAGATTTGAGTTTGAGTTTTATCATAGAGATAAGGGGAGATATTAAATGGCATTTTAGGTAGATTCCCAAGAAGCTGGGTTCCTAAGAAGGCTGTAGGGACATTTGTTTTAAGCCACCCCAAATTTGTACAGAATCCAACTGAGAGACATTCCTTTAGTGGGTAGTAAGCAGAGCCTGCCTTTTATTTAGAGAAGCCAAAATAGGTGGATATATTCTCTGCTCATATCCTGATAAGCATGAGCATTAGATATAAGCTTGGATGTTTGCTTTTTTGTTGGAGGGAGTGGCTACTCTGAATCTTAGGGCAGTGACAGAATTAACGATTATGTAGGGATAGGTGGAAAAAAAGATTTAAGTATGGTGTCAAGAGAACAGAGCAGCTGGTGCTAGAAGCATGTAGCTGAAAAATCCAGGCGTATACACACTAGCTTCAGGCAAGTGTAGAACAGGGGAGAAGGACCAAGAACATCAGTAGAATTCAGTATTTCTCTATACTCGTGTGTTCTTTTTCTATGTTATATTCAGTCTCAGGTGAGTTCTGACATAGTGATGACCCTCGGCACATTTTCCTCAATGATTCTTGAAAATGAGAGTTTTTTATTTGAGTCTCACCAGCAACTTTTATGTTAACTTTACCAACTCTGGATCAAGCCTCTGATTGGCTGAGCTTGAGTTTCATCCTTTGCCTTGATAGAGTGGGTAAAGTTAGTGTCACACAAGCCACGCGGAATTAGCATGGAAAAATATTTTTCACAAGAAAAAGCAAGGTACAGTTATTAGAAGAAGGGATAGTAGAAGTATGACAGGCAAGAAAAACAGACATCTAAACATTTTATAATTCTTTTAATCTACTTTTTCTTATGTCCCCTCAAGCGAGGCATAATCATTATTGGATCCTAGCATTTGGGGCATAATTACATGTGTACATTGTTATTTTAGACCTTGTAAAAGTACCATTAAGTTTGATAGGGATGAGATCCATTGTTTAGAAGGTAGATAAAATGATACAAGTCTGATTAAACTGTAAAGGCTATGTTCTTTTTTTTTTCTTTTTTTTTTTTTTTGTGGTACGTGGGCCTCTCACTGCCGTGGCCTCTCCCGTTGCGGAGCACAGGCTCCGGATGCGCAGGCTCAGCGGCCATGGCTCACGGGCCCAGCCACTCCGCGGCATGTGGGATCTTCCCGGACTGGGGCACGAACTCGCGTCCCCTGCATCGGCAGGCGGACTCCCAACAACTGCGCCACCAGGGAAGCCCAAGACTATGATCTTAATGCCTAAATGATAACAAGTCAATTCTTTCTGGGATTAAAGAAGAATGTGATCACTAACGTTGAGTAGAAAGGTTAAATCAGTGAATTGTCTGAGAATCAGCATTCCCTCTCCAATGTTCTGTGCCATCCATGTTTCTGAAAAACATGCCAGCTAAGAACTATCTCAATAAGGGCCTTGATAAGTCTTCCTTGTATCCGACAATTGGCCCCATTATGGGTGATTATAGTTAATTAATTATCCTCATTTCTGGATTTATTTCAAAATAGTGAAATAGTCTAATTCTTAAGCTCTGGAAATGACATTTATCTTAATGGAAACATATTGTTTACACAGTTGCCCAGAATTATCAACTGCCACAGCAGACTGTGGACACACAACATAATCACTGCTCATTTTTGTTGTGGCCACAGGATATCCATGTAGGACAATCTTCCTTGTGCTAATCCAGTTGCATGGTCCAAGTCTATCACACATATTTGAAGAGAAATATTCACTGCTTTATCTATCACTTCAGCATTGAACAGAATGAACAAAAGGAAAAGAAAGAAAGAAAAATAAATTAAAGAAAGGAAGGAAGAAAGAAGGAAAAAAGAAAAAAGGGAATAAAAACTTTTAACTGAAGATGCAAATTTTAAGTAGTATAGATTACATACATCAATTCTGAGATATGTTATTAACTTTATTATCATTTCTAATAAATTTACTCATGTATGGATGGTTTGTGTTAACACATAAGGCCTCATATTAGATGTACTTCACTAATCTTGTCTCAATTTTATTTATCTTAATTTCATTTTTTAGCTATTTTAACTTTCTATTTTGAGATAACTGCTCCCAGTTTTATTGCGAAATAATTGACATACATCACTGTATAATTTAAGGCGTATATCATGATGGTTTGATTTACATATATTGTGAAATGATGACCATGGTAGGTTTAGCCCATCCATCTTCTCATATAGATACAGTAAAAAGCAAAGAAAGAAAGAAGGAAAAATATTTTCCTTGTGATCAGAGCTCTTAGGATTTTCTCTCTTAACAATTTTTCTATATATCATACATCAGTGTTAGCTATAGTTATCATGCTGGACATTATGTCCCTAGAACATATTTATTTTATAACTGGAAATTTGTACCTCTTGACCACCTTCCTCCAATTACCCCTCCTTGTACCCTTCACCTTGGTAATCATAAATCTGTGAGTTTGGTTCTTTTTATTTAGTTTCTCTATCTGACTTATCTTCCTTCAGATTTCATCCATGTTGTTACTAATGGTAGTATTTCCTCATTTTAATGGCTGTTTTACATACATATATATCACAGCGTCTCTGTTCATTCATCCATCAGTGGACACTTAGGTTGTTTCCATGTCTTGGCTACTGTAAATATTGCTGCTATGAACATGGGGTGGGGTGGGGGTGTGTGTGTACAGATATCTTTTCAAGTTAATGTTTTCTTTTTCTTTGGTTATATTCCAAGAAGTGGAATTGCTGGATCTTATGGTAGTTCTATTTTTAATTTTTTGACTATCCTCCATACTGTTTTCATAGTGGCTGTAGCAATTTACAATTCCACCAGAAGTGCACAAAGATTCCCTTTTCTCTGCATTCATGCCAGCATTTATCTCTTGTCTTTTTGGTGATGGCCATTCTAACAGGCATGAAGTGATATTTTATCATTTCAATCTGCTTTTCCCTAATGACTAGTGATGTTGAGGATTTTTTCATGTACCTGTTGACCTTTTCTATATCTTCTTTGGAGAAATGTCTATTCAGGTCCTTTGTCCATTTTTTAATTAGGTTATTATTATTATTTTTTTTTTTTGCTATTGAGTTATATGAGTTCTTTACATGTTTTAGATATTAACCCCTTATCATCAAATATATGGTTTGCAACTTTTTTTTTCCCACCATTTCGTAGGTTTTCTTTTTACTTGTTGATGGTTTCTTTTGCTATGCAGAAGTTATTTAGTTTGATGCAGTCCCACTTGCTATTTTTTTGCTTGTGCTTTAACTGTCAGATCCAAAAAGACATTACAAACATTGGAGTAGCAAATTAATACAGAATGTTCTCATGTACCTTTACCCCAAACCTCTAATGTAACATCATACAATGATACTACAATTATTAAGCCAGAAAATTAACATTAATACAATATTAGTAAACAAACTATAGACCTTATTTGAATTTCACCCATCTTTCCACTAAAAAACTATAGCCATAAAAATGATGAAAATCAAAGTGAATAACAAATCTCTAGAGATAGTAAAGATATATCCCTTATGTACAAAAACAATAAGAGAAATCAAAAAAGAAAAATAGACAATTTTAATAAAAAAATATTAAGATTACACATGTCAAAAATATCATAAATAGAAATGTACAGAAGGAAACTTAGGGTATTTTTTTTAACCTACAGACTGAGCAACACTGCAGAGTTAGAACATCAATATGTATCTCGTTATTATAGTTTATGAGCTTTTAAATACAGGAATACTGTACATTAAATACTCTTTAAAAACCTTAATCTTGTGTTTTGTTGTATAATGAGTACAAATATTTGCAAAAAAAACATTACTAAGTGAATCAAGATAACTCCTCATTTGTGTAAAACATTTCAAGGTATTAAAATTCTAAGTAAGTTTTTTACAATTTCAACTCTTAGCTAAGGAGGAAAAGTTAGACAAAGGATTCTTTCAAACTGAGGCAGCTGTACCCACTATCTGCATGACAGGAAAATAAAATAGGAAATGGTGTGCATAATCAGGTGAGAATTGTGTGTGAAGAAGTCTTTTTTTTTTTTGTACATTTTATGTATTTATTTTTAATGTATCTTTATTGAAGTATAACTGCTTCACAATACTACACTAGCCTCTGCCACACAACAAAGTGAATCAGCCATATGCATACATACATCCCATAACCCCTCCCTCTTGAGCCTCCCTCCCACCCTCCCTATCCCACCCCTCTAAGTCGTTGCAAAGCACTGAGCTGATCTCCCTGTGCTATGCTGCTGCTTCCCATTAGCTATTTTACATTTGGTAGTGTATATATGTCGATGCTACTCTCACTTCGCCCCAGCTTCTCCCTCCCCTCTGTGTCCTCAAGTCCATTATCTATGTCTATGTCTTTACTCCTGTCCTGCCAATAGGTTCATCAGTAACAGTGCAGTAAGTCAGAAAGAGATCAACAAATACCGTATGCTAACGCATGTATACGGAACCTAAAAAAAAAAAAAAAAAAAAAGGTACTGATGAAGAAGAAGTCTTAAATTTGATGTATTCATTCATTCAGTTATTCATTCACGCTGCATAAATTTAATTCAATTTGCTTATGATGCTCATCAAATTGACTCTCTTTAGAGCCATTATATATGAGATGTACTTTCCATTACATTGTTTGCTCCTGTAGAGACAGTACAAAGTCTAAATCCTGTGGGTTTTACAAAGTTTTCTGCTCTCCTTTAGCCTGCCTGTCTAAAAGAAGAGTAGGTACTCAGTTATGGGACAAAGAAAAGCCTGAGTGTAATGAGGGATATATAATTGACTCACTGTAAGAGTTTAGATTCAGATGGCTAACACTTTGCTTCCATTTCTAAAGTAATAAGTAACATTCTTTCTATGAAAGTCCAGCAAATAGAGTACACTTTTGAGGCCTGGAAGAAGAAATAGTTTCTGAGCATCAAGAAGCACTTTGAGTGCAATGCACAGGTGTCAGGAATATAAGTGGACTCTAAACCCATAACATTTAAAGGAAATTCAGACCCTAGAGTGTCT
Source organism: Pseudorca crassidens (assembly GCF_039906515.1). Classification (NCBI taxonomy): domain Eukaryota; kingdom Metazoa; phylum Chordata; class Mammalia; order Artiodactyla; family Delphinidae; genus Pseudorca; species Pseudorca crassidens. The sequence goes on along the minus strand of NC_090304.1, from coordinate 32,609,794 downwards.
GTGACTATATTAGACTAGATTCCAAGGTGACCAGCATCCAGATGATGGTAGAAATAAATGTTTGCTGTTTAGAGGGGTGCTTTAAGAAACTAGTACCAACTACACATTTGAAACTAAAATTATTTTATAAGACAACATACATGAATATAATAAAACAGAGTTAAATGTAAGACCAAAGAAAGTTCCATATTTTCTAATAAATGTGTTAATGCTAATACATCAGATTTTTTATTAAATAAAGGAAACATTCTTTTACATTACAGATTCAACTCAATTTATTGCAAATCCACTACATCTCATATCATGAAGGACTTATCTGTGAACAAGACATAGAGAAATACTGCTGACATATTTAAGGAAATTTTTAATATTTTATAACTTCTTAGCAATAAAACTATGTTTCTTTCTTCAGAATAAAAGCTTGAAACACAAACTCTTGTCAGGAAACAAGCTATGTGGAATACATGCAGAAGAGGTAAGTTTTCACTTCTTATAGTTTCAGCTGAATAGAAACAATATTAGTGCCAATTTTTTTTGTTAAACCCAGACATCTGGTGACGGTTTTCCCCTAAAACATAAATGCAAACATTGGAATAAGAAAATAAAAACACATTTTAAACTTCTAGGTATTTTTGGATGTTTTGACAGTTCATCTCCAAAACGAAAAAGAAAAATTTTAAGCCAGTTAAGTGTCACTTTCCTAAATGATATTCTGGATTCCTTCCTTAACTGGATTATCAGGATTTCCTCACTAGCAAACACCTGGAAGGCCATGAAATTTTCACTTTTGGTACCTTCTATGTGATGTCTACACAGTTTTGCAGTGACAATCAAGTGTCAAAATGAGGATCTAGGACTGACCATAAAACTTAAGAAACAAATAGAGTCATTGGTTCTATTTGCTGGACAAGAATATCATCTCATACATTTCTCAGGGGGAAAAAAAGTCATTCTGTTTAGTCCAGGTTTAATTAAAATCAATTTTTTGTCCTCTTGATCTTCCAAATCAATCTGTACTTTATTTAATGTTGTAGAAATATAGCTCATAGTCAACAATTCTTAGTAATAGTAAAGACATAGTAGAAATAGTGCCATAGTAAGTGATTCTTTATACCTCAAGGAAAGGAGACAGCATTCAATGTATCAGCTGGAGCCTCAAAGAAGCATACACAAAGAAAAGATTAGTCGTGCAAATTTTTTTTAGTAGAAAAGCCTGTGAATGATAAGGAACAGGCGTGTTAGCCTTCAGACTTCAATGCAGACCTGATGCCTGTGAAGGAAGGGGAAAGGAAAGAGGTTTAGTTAGAACAAGAACAGTGTCTTACACAAGTTTACCCCTTTTCCCATAGCAGACTAGAAGCAAGGTACAGTGCTGGTGAACTACTTCTACCATCTCCTAAATATGGAGCCGCCTCTCTTTCAAAAAGCCTTTTCCTGGGCTTCCCTGGTGGCTCAGTGGTTGAGAGTCCACCTGCCGATGCAGGGGACACGGGTTTGTGCCCCGGTCCAGGAAGATCCCACATGCCGCGGAGTGGCTAGGCCCGTGAGCCATGGCCGCTGAGCCTGCGCGTCCGGAGCCTGTGCTCCGCAACGGGAGAGGCCACAACAGTGAGAGGCCCGCGTACCGCAAAAAAAACAAAACAAAACAGCCTTTTCCTGTTATTACCACCTTCCAGCAGGAGGAACAGGGAAGATTACCCAGTGACTCACAGGCATTGCTCTTTAGGAGTTTATCTAGGAAGTAATGGCAGCTGTGTCATTGTATTCTATTTGCCAGAACTAGGTCACATGCCTAGCTAAGTTGTAGGGAGGCAGGAAAAGGCCATTTAGGTTGGTGGCCATGTGCTCATCCAGAATTTGTTTGTTTCTGTTAAAGAAGGTGACGATACTTGCTTGGTGGACATATAAAAGTCATTATTGGGCTTCCCTGGTGGCGCAGTGGTTGGGAGTCCACCTGCTGATGTAGGGGACATGGGTTCGTGTCCCAGTCCGGGAAGATCCCACATGCCGGCGGAGCGGCTGGGCCCATGAGCCATGGCCGCTGAGCCTGCGCGTCCGGAGCCTGTGTTCCGCAACGGGAGAGGCCACGGCGGTGAGAGGCCCGCGTACCGCAAAAAAAAAAAAAAAAAAAAAAAAAAAAATTATTATGAGTGCTGGAGTTAGAGTCAACATGCAATATAATAATCCATTTATAATGTCTTTACAATAATATTATACATGAAATGAATAGAACTTTTTAATACATGGAAACTAAATGTTGATGCCCCATAAATGAATAATCAAACTGAATGGCATATAGATATGAGCCTATGCAGTGTTGTTTTTCCATTGTATTTTCCTATTTGGATATAAATAAACTCTTTATATTGTTGCTATTTGCTAGGTTTCTAGAAATACTGCGTATGTAGCATGCAGTTTCTGAATGTTACTTGTAAGAGCGTAAGCAAGTGGCTATGAGTTTTGAAACCACCTGGATTGAAGCTGTATTCTGAGATGGTTGACATGTTCCCAGATCCCCACAGCACCCATGTACAGGAAAAAGAGGTGTCTCCTAGGAGAAGGTGTCTGTGGTGTTTATAAACAAACAGAAGAATGAAAAAACAAACAGCAACAACAACCTGGAGCTACCTATATTTTTTAGCCCCTTAATTCAAAAAGATTCATATTTCTCATCTCAGTTCCTCAGAGGACATATTATTTCTGCATTCTTATTTATGAATTCCTAGACTTTTCATAGATCAGTAATGTATAACGTTAAAATAAATTGAAATATGTTCATTATAATTTATTCATTTGCTCTATTTCCTTATTTATTTATTTCAACTTCTTGATTTAATAGGCCAATGTAGTTGGCTCCTGACAGGAATATCTGTGAAAAACTGTGTTTCTAATGTTTGAACCTCTCAGGGGTGTATCATTTACAACACTTACAAGAGTATACTCTAATTGATGATGGTTCCAGCATTAGATGATGATTTAGTAATTATAACACCATCATAACACAGTCCCCCACTTTGCAAAATCCACTACGTTGCATAGTTGGAAACATTTTGAATGTAATAAGAAACTGAATCACAGTTGCAGTTTATTCACTGGAAGACTCATAAACATTCCATGTAGTCTTGGAAAAGTACAATATTTTAAACATATGAGAGGGCTTTACATATCAAAGAGGAGTTTTGTACCAGTACTGTTTACTAGGATATAATAATCCCATGAGGATCCTGTAGTTTATTAGATACTATGGCCAGCTACTTCATTTATTTATTTATTTAACATCTTTATTGGAGTATAACTGCTTTACAATGGTGTGTTAGTTTTTGCTTTATAACAAAGTGAATCAGTTATACACATACATATGTCCCCATACTTCTTCCCTCTTGCATCTCCCTCCCTCCTACCCTCCCTATCCCACCCCTCTAGGTGGTCACAAAGCACCGAGCTGGTCTCCCTGTGCTATGCAGCTGCTTCCCACTAGCTATCTATTTTACATTTGGTAGTGTATATATGTCCATGCCACTCTCTCACTCAGTCCCAGCTTACCCTTCCCCCTCCCTGTGTCCTCAAGTCCATTCTCTATGTCTGCGTCTTTATTGCTGTCCTGCCCCTAGGTTCTTCATGACCTTTTTTTTTTTTTTTTTTAGATTCTATATATGTATGTGTTAGCACACGGTTTTTGTTTTTCTCTTTCTGACTTACTTCACTCTGTATGACATACTCTAGGTCCATCCACCTCACTACAAATAACTCAATTTCGTTTCCTTTTATGGCTGAGTAATATTCCATCATATATATGTGCCACCTCTTCTTTATCCATTCATCTGCCAATGGACACATAGATTGCTTCCATGTCCTGGCTATTGTAAACAGAGCTACAATGAACATTTTGGTACATGACTCTTTGAATTTTGGTTTTCTCAGGGTATATGCCCAGTAGTGGGATTGCTGGGTCATATGGTACTTCTATTTGTAGTTTTTTAAGGAACCTCCATACTGTTCTCCATAGTGGCTTTATCAATCTACATTCCCACCAACAGTGCAAGAGGGTTCCCTTTTCTCCACACACTCTCCAGCATTTATAGTCTCTAGATTTTTTGATCATGGCCATTCTGACTGGTGTGAGATGATATTGCATTGTAGCTTTGATTTGCATTTCTCTAATGATTAATGATCTTGAGCATTCTTTCATGTGTTTGTTGGCAGTCTGTATATCTTCTTTGGAGAAATGTCTATTTAGGTCTTCTGCTCATTTTTGGCTTGGGTTGTTTCCTATTTTGATATTGAGCCGCCTGTGCCGCTTGTAAATTTTGGAGATTAAACCTTTGTCAGTTGCTTCATTTGCAAATATTTTCTCCCATTCTGAGGGTTGTCTTTTGGTCTTGTTTATGGTTTCCTTTGCTGTGCAAAAGCTTTGAAGTTTCATTAGGTCCCATTTGTTTCTTTTTGTTTTTATTTCCATTTCTATAGGAGGTGGGTCAAAAAGAATCTTGCTGTGATTTATGTCATAGAGTGTTCTGCCTATGTTTTCCTCTAAGAGTTTGATAGTGTCTGGCCTTACATTTAGCTCTCTAATCCATTTTCAGTTTATTTTTGTGTATGGTGTTAGGGAGTGTTCTAATTTCATTCCTTCACATTTAGCTGTCCAGTTTTCCCAGCACCATTTATTGAAGAGGAGGTCTTTTCTCCACTGCATATTCATGCCTCCTTTATCAAAGATAAGATGACCATATGGGCCTGCATTTATCTCTGGGCTTTCTCTCCTGTTCCATTGATCTTTCTTTCTGTTTTATGCCAGTACCATACTGTCTTGATTACTGTAGCTTTGTAGTAAACTCTGAAGTCAGGGAGCCTGATTCCTCCAGCTCCGTTTTTTGTTCTCAAGATTCTTTTGGCTATTACGGGCCTTTTGTGTTTCCTTACAAATTTAAAAATTTTTTGTTCTAGTTCTGTGAAAAATGCCAGTGGTAGTTTGATAGGGATTGCATTGAATCAGTAGATTGCCTTGGGTAGTATAGTCATTTTCACAATGTTGATTCTTCCAATCCAAGACATTGGTACGTCTCTCCATCTATTTGCATCATCTTTAATTTATTTCATCAGTGTCTTATAATTTTCTGCATACAGGTCTTTTGTCTCCTTAGGTAGGTTTATTCCTAGATATTTTATTCTTTTTGTTGCAATGGTAAATGGGAGTGTTTTCTTAATTTCACTTTCAGATTTTTCATCATTAGTGTATAGGAATGCCAGAGATTTCTGTGCATTAATTTTGTATCCTGCTACTTTACCAATTTCATTGATTAGCTCTAGTAGTTTTCCGGTAGCATCTTTAGGATTCTCTATGTATAGTATCATGTCATCTGCAAACAGTGACAGCATTACTTCTTCTTTTCTGCTTTGGATTCCTTTTATTTCTTTTTCTTCTCTGACTGCTGTGGTATAAAATTCCAAAAGTATGTTGAATAATAGTGGTGAGAGTGGGCAACCTTGTCTTGTTCCTGATCTTACTGGAAATGGTTTCAGTTTTTCACCATTGAGTATGATGTTGGCTGTGGGTTTGTCATTTATTGCCTTTATTATGTTGAGGAAAGTTCCCTCTATGCCTACTTTCTGGAGGGTTTTTATCATAAATGGGTGTTGAATTCTGTTAAAGCTTTCTCTGCATCTATTGAGATGATCATATGGTTTTTCTACTTCAGTTTTTTAATATGGTGTGTCACATTGATTGATTTGCATATATTGAAGAATCCTTGCATTCCTGGAATAAAACCCACTTGACCATGATGTATGATCCTGTTAATCTGCTGTTGGATTCTGTTTGTTAGGATTTTGTTGAGGATTTTTGCATCTATGTTGATCAGTGATATTGGCCTGTAGTTTTCTTTCTTTGTGGCATCTTTGTCTGGTTTTGGTATCAGGGTGATGGTGGCCTCCTAGAATGAGTTTGGGAGTGTTCCACCCTCTGCTATATTTTGGAAGAGTTTGAGAAGGATAGGTGTTAGCTCTTCTCTAAATATTTGATAGAATTCGCCTGTGAAGCCATCTGGTCCTGGGCTTTTGTTTTTTGGAACATTTTTAATCACAGTTTCAATTTCAGTTCCTGTGATTTGTCTGTTCATATTTCCTATTACTTCCTTGTTCAGTCTTGGAAGGTTGTGCATTTGAAAGAATTTGTTCAATTCTTCCAGGTTGTCCTTTTTATTGGTATATAGTTGCTTGTAGTAATCTCTTATGATCCTTTGTATTTCTGCAGAGTCAGTTGTTCCTTCTCCTTTTTCATTTCTAATTCCATTGATTTGAATTTTCTCCCTTTTTTTCTTGATGAGTCTGGCTAATGGTTTATCAATTTTGTTTCTCTTCTCAAAGAACCAGCTTTTAGTTTTATTCATCTTTGCTATTGTTTCCTTCATTTCTTTTTCATTTATTTCTGATCTGATCTTTATGATTTCTTTCCTTCTGCAAACTTTGGGGTTTTCTTGTTCCTCTTTCTCTAATTCCTTTAGGTGTAAGGTTAGGGTGTTTATTTGAGATGTTTCTTGTTTCTTAAGGTAGGATTGTATTGCTATAAACTTCCCTCTTAGAACTGCTTTTGCTGCATCCCATAGGTTTTGGGTTGTCGTGTTTTCATTGTCATTGGTTTCTAGGTATTTTTTGATTGCATCTTTGATTTCTTCACTGATCTCTTCGTTATTTAGTAATGTATGGTTCAGCCTCCACGTGTTTATATTTTTTACAGGTGTTTTCCTGTAATTGATATCTAGTCTCATAGCATTGTGGTCAGAAAAGATACTTGATACAATTTCAATTTTCTTAAATTTACCAAGGCTTGATTTGTGACCCAAGATATGATCTATCCTGGAAAATGTTGCATGAGCACTTGAGAAAAATGTGTATTCTGTTGTTTTTGGATGGAATGTCCTACGAATATCAATTAAGTCCATCTTGTTTAATGTATCATTTAAAGCTTGTGTTTCCTTATTTATTTTCATTTTGGATGATCTGTCCATTGGTGAAAGTGGGGTGTTAAAGTCCCCTACTGTGAATGTGTTACTGTCGATTTATGCTTTTATGGCTGTTAGTATTTGCCTTATGTATTGAGGTGCTCCTATGTTGGGTGCATAAATATTTACAATTGTTATATCTTCTTCTTGGATTGACCTCTTGATCATTATGTAGTGTCCTCCTTTGTCTCTTGTAGTAGTCTTTATTTTAAAGTCTAATTTGTCTGATATGAGAATTGCTACTCCAGCTTTCTTTTGATTTCCATTTACATGGAATATCTTTTTCCATCCCCTTACTTTCAGTCTGTATGTGTCCTTAGGTCTGAAGTGGGTCTCTTGTAGACAGCATATATATGGGTCTTGTTTTTGTATCCATTCAGCCAGTCTATGTCTTTTGTTTGGAGCATTTAATCCATTTACATTTAATGTAGTTATCAATATGTATGTTCCTATTATCATTTTCTTAATTTTTCTGGGTTTGTTATTGTAGGTCTTTTCCTTGTCTTGTGTTTCCTGCCTAGAGAAGTTCCTTTAGCATTTGTTGTAAAGGTGGTTTGGTGGTGCTGAATTCTCTTAGCTTTTGCTTGTCTGTAAGTTTTTAATTTCTCCATCAAGTCTGAATGAGATCTTTGGTGGTTAGAGTAATCTTGGTTGTAGATTTTTCTCCTTCATCCCTTTAAATATGTCCTGTCACTCCCTTCTGCCTTCCAGAGTTTCTGCTGAAAAATCAGCTGTTAACCTTATGGGGATTCCTTTGTGTGTTTGTTGTTTTTTCCTTGCTGTTTTTAATACTTTTTCTCTGTATTTAATTTTTGATAGTTTGATTAATATGTGTCTTGGTGTGTTTCTCCTTGTATTTATCCTTAATGGGACTCCCTGTGCTTCCTGGATTGATTAGCTATTTCCTTTCCCATATTACGGAAGTTTTCCACTATAATCTTTTCAATATTTTCTCAGTCCCTTTCTCTTTCTCTTCTTCTTCTGGGACCCCTATAATTTGAATGTTCATGTGTATAATGTTTTCCCAGGTGTCTCTGAGACTGTCCTCAATTCTTTTCATTCTTTTATTCTTTATTCTGCTCTGTGATAGTTTTTTCCACTATTTTATCTTCAAGGCCACTCATCCTTTCTTATGCCTCAGTTATTCTTCTTTTAATCCCTTCTAGAGAATTTTAAATTTCATTTATTGTGTTGTTCATCATTGTTTGTTTGGTCTTTAGTTCGTCTAGATCCTTGTTAAACGTTTCTTGTATTTTCTCAATTCTATTTCCAAGATTTTGGATCATCTTTACTATCATTATTCTGAATTCTTTTTCGGATAGACTGCCTATTTCCTCTTCATTTGTTTGGTCTGGTGGGTTTTTACCTTGCTCCTTCATCTGCTGTGTATTTCTCTGTCTTCTCATTTTGCTTAACTTACTGTTTTGGGGGTCTCCTTTTCGCAGGGTGCACGTTCGTAGTTCCTGTTGTTTTTGGTGTCTGTCCCCAGTGGCTAAGGTTGGTTCAGTGGGTTGTGTAGGCTTTCTGGTGAAGGAGACTAGTGCCTGTGTCCTGGTGGATGAGGCTAGATGTTGTCTTTCTGGTGGGCAGGTCCACGTTTGGTCGTGTGTTTTGGGGTGTCTGTGGCCTTATTATGATTTTAGGCAGCCTCTCTGCTAGTGGATGGGGTTGTACTCCTGTCTTGCTAGTTGTTTGGCATAGGGTGTCCAGCACCGTAGCTTGCTTGTCATTGATTGGAGCTGGGTCTTGGCATCGAGATGGAGATCTCGGGGAAATTTTCGCTGTTTGATATTACATGGAGCTGGGAGGTCCCTTGTGGACCAGTGTCCTGAACTTAGCTCTCCCACCTCTGAGGCACAGCCCTTATGCCTGGCTGGAGCACCAAGAGCCTGTCATCCACATAGCTCAGAATAAAAGGGAGAAAAAAAAGAAAGAAAGAAAGAAGAAGGTAAAATAAAAACTAATTATTAAAAAAATGTTTTTTAACTAATAAAAAAAAAAGAATGAAAGAAAGAAGAGAGCAACCAAACCAAAAAATAAATCCACCGATGATAACAAGTACTAAAATCTATACTAAAAAAGAAAGGGGCTTCCCTGGTGGCACAGTGGTTGAGAGTCCACCTGCTGATGCAGGGGACACAGGTTTGTGTCCCAGTCCGGGATGATCCCACATGCTGTGGAGTGGCTAGGCCCTTGAGCCATGGCGGCTGAGCCTGCCCGTCCGGAGCCTGTGTTCCGCAAAAGCCTGTGTACCGCAAAAAAAAAAAAGAAAAAAAAAAAAAAAACTACGAAAATAAAACCAGACAGACAGAACCCTAGGAAAAATGGTAAAAGTGAAATTATACAGACAAAATCAGAAACAGAAACCTACACATACACACTCCCAAAAAGAGAAAAAGGGAAAAACAAACAAACAAACAACAAAAAAATATATATATATATAGTTGCTCCCAAAGTCCACCTCCTCAATTTGGGATAATTTGTTGTCTATTCAGGTATTCCACAAATGCAGGTTACCTCAAGTTGATTGGGGAGATTTAATCTGCTGCTCCTGAGGCTGCTGGGAGAAATTTCCCTTTCTCTTCTTTGTTCACACAGCTCCCTGGGTTCAGCTTTGGATTTGGACCCGCCTCTGCATGTAGGTCACCTGAGGGCGTGTGTTCTTTGCTCAGACAGGACGGGGTTAAAAAGGAGCAGCTGATTCGGGGTCTCTGGCTCACTCAGGCCGGGGGGAGGGAGGGGTGCGGATGCGGGGCGAGCCTGTGGCGGCAGAGGCCGGCGTGACGTTGCACCAGCCTGAGGCGCACCGTGCGTTCTCCCGGGACATTGTCCCTGGATCACGTGACCCTGGCAGTGGCGAGCTGCACAGGCTCCCGGGAGGGGAGGTGTGGATAGTGACCTGTGCTCGCACAAGGCTTCTTGGTGGCGGCAGCAGCAGCCTTAGCATCTCATGCCCATCTCTGGGGTCCGCGCTGTTAGCTGCAGCTCACGCCCGTCTCTGGAGCTCCTTTAAGCAGCGGTCTTAATCCCCTCTCCTCACGCATCAGGAAACAAAGAGGGAAGAAAAAGTCTCTTGCCTCTTCGGCAGGTCCAGACCTTTTCTCGGGCACACTCCCGGCTAGCCGTGGCGCACTAACCCCTTCAGGCTGTGTTCACGCCGCCAACCCCAGTCCTCTCCCTGGGATCCGACTGAAGCCCGAGCCTCAGCTCCCAGCCCCCGCATGTCCCTGTGGGTGTGCAGACAAGCCTCTCGGGCTGGTGAGTGCTGGTCAGCACTGATCCTCTGTGCGGGAATCTTCCCGCTTTGCCCTCCGCACCCCTGTCGCTGTGCTCTCCTCCGTGGCTCCGAAGCTTCCCCCCGCCCCCCGCCACCCGCAGTCTCCGCCCGCGAAGGGGCTTCCTAGTGTGTGGAAACCTTTCCTCCTTCACAGCTCCCTCCCACTGGTGCAGGTCCTGTCCCTATTCTTTTGTCTGTGTTTTTTCATTTTTCTTTTGCCCTCCTCAGGTACGTGGGGAGTTTCTTGCCTTTTGGGAGGTCTGAGGTCTTCTGCCAGTAGGTGTTTTATAGGATCAGTTCCATATGTAGACGTATTTCTGATGTATTTGTGGGGAAGAAGGTGATCTCCGTGTCTTACTCTTCCGCCATCTTGAAGCTCCTCCTCTATTTTTTGTTTTTTAAATAGATTTTCTGTTTTTAGAGAAGCTTTAGGTTCACAGCAAAATTGAGCTGAAAGTTCGGAGAGCTCCCAGGTACTCCCTGTCTCCACACAGCCCCCCATTAGCAGCATCCTACACCAGAGCAGTAAATCTGCTATAATCGATGAAACTGCATTGACACATCATCATCACCCAGAGTCCCTAGTTGAGTTTAGGTTTCATTCTTAGTTGTTTACATTCTATAGAGTTTGACAAACGTATAATATATAACCACCCTTACAGTATCGTATAGAATAGTTTCACTGACTTATTCTGTGTTTTAGGAAGCCTTCCAGGGGCTTTCCTGGTGGTGCAGTGGTTGAGAGTCCACCTGCCAGTGCAGGGGACACGGGTTCGTGCCCTGGTCTGGGAAGATCCCACATGCTGCAGAGCGGCTAGGCCGGTGAGCCATGGCTGCTGAGCCAAAAAAGAAGCCCTCCAGGTGATTCTTGTGCACATTAAAGTCTGGCAACCATTTTATTACAGGATACATGTTTTTAAAGCTAAGTTCAAAAATTAGCCAAGAAATTAATACTGTATTAAATCCTACATCTAAACTGAAGGTGTACTTGATTTATCCTAGTCTCCTCTTTTGTTTTTTATTGAGGTATAGTTGATTTCCAATATTATATTAGTTTCAGGTGTGCAACATAGGGATTCAATATTTTTATAGATTATACTTCATTTAAAATTATTACAAAATATGGCTATATTTGCCTGTTCTGTACAATGTATCCTTTTTGCTTATTTATTTTATGCATGGTATTTGGTAACTCTTAATCCCATACACCTGTCTTGCCCTTCCCTACCTCCTCCTCCCCATTGGTAACTGCTAGTTTGTTCTCTATATCTATGAGTCTGTTTCTGTTTTTTATTTAGATTTGTTTTGTTTTTTAGATTCCACATACGTGATAACATAGAGTATTTGTCTTTCTCTGTCTGACTTATTTCACTAAGCATAATACCCTCTAGGTCCATCCACCATATTGCCAATGGCAAAATTTAATTCTTTTTTATGGCCGAATAATGTTTCATTATATATATTTATACCACATTCTTTTTATCCATTCATCTGTTGATGGACACTTAAGTTGCTTCCATATCTTGGCTATTGAAGTAATGCTGCTATGAACATTGGAGTGCATATATCTTTTTGAATTAGTGTTTTTATTTTCTTCAAATATATACCCAACAGTGGGATTGCTGGGTCATATGGTAGTTCTATTTTTAGTTGTTTGAGTAAGCGCCACATTGTTTTCCATAGTAGCTGCACCAACTTAAAATACCAGCAACAGTGTACTAGGGTTCTCTTTTCTCCACATCCTTGCCAACATTTGTTATTTGTAGACTTTTTGATGATGGCCATTCAGACAGGTGTGAGGTGATATCTCTTTCTGGTTTTGATTTGCATGTCCTTGATGATTAGCAGTGTTGAGCATCTTTTCACGTGCCTGTTGGCCATCTGCATTTCCTCTTTGGAAAAGAGTCTATTCAATTCTTCTGCCCTTTATTTAAAAACTTTTTATTGGAGTATAGTTGCTTTACAATGTTGTGTTATTTTCTGCTCTACAGCAAAGTGAATCAGTTATACACATACCCCTGCTTTTTTAGATTTCCTTCCCATTAGGTCACCACACAGCATTGAGTAGAGTTCCCTGTGCTATACAGTAGGTTCTCATTAGTCTTCTGCCCATTTTTTTAACAAGGTTGTTGTTTTTGTTGTTTGATGTTGAGTTGTATGAGCTATTTGTATATGTTGGATATTAACCCCTTATCAGTCATATCGTTCGCAAATATCTTCTTCCATTCAATAGGTTGTCTTATCGTTTTGTGGTTGGTTTCCTTTGCTGTGCAAAAGCTTTTAAGTTTAATTAGGTCTCATTTGTTTATTTCTGCTTTTGTTACCTTTACTTTAGGAGACGGATCCAAAAAATTATTACAATGATTTATGTCCTGCCTATGTTTTGCTCTAGGAGTTTTATAGTATCCAATCTTACATTTATGTCTTTAATCCATCTTGAGTTTACTTTTGTATATGGTGCTAGAGAATGTTCAGTTTCATTTTTTACATGTAACTGTTATGGCCAGCAACTTTTAAAATTAAATTTTATTGAGATATAATTTACATAGAATTTTATTGAGATGTAATTTACATAGAATTCATCATATATACTTTAATGGGTTTGATCAGTATTCAGGATAGAGGATATTTTCATCACCTACAAAGTTCCCACTTGATATTTTATAATCTCTACCACCAACCCCCAGTCCACGTCAACTACCAACCTGATTTATGTCCCTAGTCTTTTGTCTTTTCTAGAATATCATATATATGGTATTATACAAAATATAGCTTTTTGTGACTGGATTCTTTCACATACTCTAATACATTTGAAATACATCTATATTGTTACGTTTCAGACTTAATTTATTTTGAGAAATGCCTAACCGTATTTTGGTATTTCATTTCATGGATGTACCATAATTTGTTTACTATTCATCAGTTAATGGACATGTGGGATATTTCCAGCTTTTGACTATTATGAATAAATATACTGTAAACATTTATGTATATATTATAATTTCTCTTAGGTAAATACCTAGAAAGAATTTCTGTATAATTTATATTTATAAGAAACTGCCAAACAGTTTCCCAAACTGACTAAACCATTTCCAAACTAGTTGAGCTCTTTTTACTTTGGCTGCAAAATTCATTCTTATGCAGTTTAAAAGAATTTTAATCTCCAAGTTTGAAAATATAAATGAAATTAAGTCACTAATCCTTTTTTTTTTTTTTTTTACAGTCAAAAAAAATCCAAGCCCAGCTGAAGGAGCTTCGTTATGGGAAGAAGGATTTATTATTTAAGGTAAGCATCTTCCTCCCTACCCCCTCCAACTGGCTAGCTCAATACCTAAACTATCTAAAATATCATTTAGCTTAAATTTAATTTCCAGATTTTCGCAAGAATTAAAGTTGTATTTGACTGAATTGAAGGTTTGTTCATTTTATTGCCTACTTAATTAGTGGAGATAAATACAGTTATGGTTTCCTAGGTATATTCTTAATCAAAGGCAGGCTTCATTCCAAAGTGTTTAAAGTCCCTTTGTAAAAGCTTCAATTACTTTAATTCAACATTGAGGCATGTCTTTCAGAATATTTACATTAAGGAGAGCATATACTGAACAAGTTTCCACAGATGAGGTCCACTGGTGACTTACATTCTTGACTTCCAGAGATGCCTATATAAATCTTCTTATTATAGTCTTCATGTTTAATCATGGTTGATTGATTTTGGTTATTGATACTTTATAAGACTATCAATGCCTATGTATAGGTAGACATCTATCACAGACTATGGTTATGGTTGACTGACTAATGGCCTCCCAAATATATCCACTTGCTAATCCCTGGAACCTGTGAATGTTATATTTGCAGAGGTGATTCAGTTAAGGATCTTAAGATGGGGAGATTATCCCAAGTTATCTAGTATAATCACACAAGTTTTTAATAGGAGTAAGACAGAACTGCCTAAGTAAAAAGAAGATTATGTAACCACGGAAGCTGGGGGCGGAAAGACAATGTAAAGGATTTTTCCCCTATAGCCTCCAGAAAAAACAGCCCTTTCAACACCTTGATTTTGCTCCATAAAATTCATTTCAAACTTCTGACTTTCAGAACAAAAAGAGAATAAATTGTATTGTTGTTTAAGCCACTTAGTTCATGGTAGTTTGTTATAGTAGCAAGAAGAAACTAATAGAGATATTTCCTTTTATCTCCGTTGAGCAAAGGAGATAGAAGCAGGTGCCTTTAATTGTGCCATCTGCGTTCCCAAATGCAGTAGAGTGATAGAGTATGAGGCTCTTAGTAGTAGGAATAATAATTTGTTTAATAAATAAGTGCAAATTACTTTGTGCATAATATCTATTTTTCAAAAATGTGTTCACTACAATGATCATCCCAATCTATGAATATCAGGTTTAAAGTACAGAAAATTCTTCGTGTTATCTAATGGTTGGAAAATCCTTTAATTTTTCTGATTAAAACAGTAAGAAATGACTTCTCTTCTTTGACACATTTATTTTTGGCTTAGAATCATGGGAAGGTGTTCCTGTTATGTAAACCAATATCTATTAAATCCTTATTCCATGCAAGTCATGAATCTGGGCACATTTTGCCATTTATTCTTTCATAAATATGCTTCCTACCATTCCTTTAATCTCATCTATAACAAGATATTCTCCAGCACACCAAGAAAACTTTGAATTTATTCTCATTAATGCTTACTGACTCTCAGCACTGCTCATTGCATGTGATAAATAGATAAGATAAAAGTATAAAATCCAAGATATTTGCCTGTGTACCTTCAATCTTTCATACTGAGACTCTTAAGCTCAGGGTATCTTAACTTTTACATTCAGCTTGGCCTTAGCTTTTTGCAGTCATCAATAACAAATAATTGAAATTGGCAAAAAAAACACCCCAAAAACCTAGTGTGTGTGTGTGTGTTCATATTTGCAAAGAAATGTCTAGTTCTCTGATTTGGTTAACTTAATAAGATCAGGAATATAATAAGAGAATTCCAAGCTCCCTAGAGCTGATAACTTTTAGGTATTAGGCTGGGAGATTTATGTAAAGATAGAAGATCATATGAGGCTTTTTAAATTTTTTGAATTTCATTTCTCAAATTGAAGAGTTATAGAAAGAAAAGTTGGGAGAAAAGAATGAGATCCAATAATTTTCCATGATTTACTTCTTTGTAATATGACAGTTGTTAAATATAGATTAGTAATTTATTAACTTTCAGAAATTACCAAAATTAAAATTTGTTGCATATCTGTATTATTTGAAAAAATGAGACATTATTCGTAAGCCTTGTTATTTTAGGCCACTTTGAGAAGAGCACTTTTATATGAAATCAAGTGAATTGTGTATGAATAGACCATGAAGTTGCACAAATTAGGATGTCTTCCCATATTCTCTCCCCAAAACACTGTTTAATTTTTATTAACTCCAATAACATGAGATCTAGAAGCATGGCAATTTTAGTAATTAAATTAACTTATTCAGTAGCTAAACAATGTCAACAAGGACCCAGAGTTTTTTGTTTGTTTGTGTTTCAGACTTTTTCATATCATGATCCTCACATAACTGACTTGTTCTAAGCTTTGATTCCTCATTATATAGTGATAGTGTCTAAAGAGCTATATACCTGTGTACAAAGTCAAAGAAAAGGGTGCGGGGGGAGACGCTTGTCCTTGAGTGTCATAATTTTTGTAAAGGAGGAACATTTTTTGAGAAGTCTCCCCAAACTTGGGCATGACCCTATGCAAAAGTGAGACTTTAGTGTTTTCAGCTTCTACTGTGAAAGGTTGCTTCTTTTTAGAAGTAAAGAAATCTAATTGTTAATGGAGAGGCAACCAAAAATTTCTGCTATAATGTACTCATCCACTCATCTTGATGACAACTTACATTTATATCATCTCATTTGCTTAGTTTTATATCAACAGTGCCCATTTTAGGTATTGTATAAACATATGTTAAATAAATGAATGAATACATACATGCATACATACGTATGTACATGGATACATAAATAGATAGGTCAGGGCAGTAAAGAGTAGAAGCTAATGTCTGTGACCACAGGAATCCATCCATGCACCTATTAAAATGAGTCCACAAATATTTTTGGCAATAACTTGCTGAATCCTGAGATAAGTAGCAAAATATTTTATTTCCCTGAAAGTAGTTTCCTGAGAATCTATTCAGTTTTGAATAGATTTGATGGTTTTTAGTGAAGATAATCTTTGAAGGAGCAATGCCTGCCGCTAAATCACGTGAATTTATCTTAAAAATAATGGCATGTGCTGACAATTGCAAGACATACTGATAAATTCAGTGTCCTTATTAATGTTTGAGAGCTGGCTTTTGATTAGGGAAGGCTGCCAGCCGCAGTAAACTTTCTGTACTAAGGAAAGAATTGAGGCCCTGCAGATTGTTATTTGCCCAGGACTTGAGTTACTTTTTATCCTCCTTGATTCAATTTGGAGTTGATATTCTGTGAAATACCTACCCTCCATTTTGCTCCTCTATTTTACTTTTACATATACTTATTTTTTTAATTTCAGAAGAATTATTTTTTCAGTATAGAACAATTTCAAAACATGTCTAAATGTATAGGGCCAAAAAAAAAAAAAACACTTAAAATCCCATCACTTGGAGCACACTCAATGTTTTGAAATATTTTGTATTTCTGTTTAGTTCCTTTTGTATTAGGCATAATCTGCTTTGTGATTAACATATGTATGTTAATATAGATTATATATTATACATATTCTGCTTTTTTAAAACATAAAAGTATCCTTTAGTTATAATTTCTTCATAAAAATTTTAAAGTGTAATTTTATGATATGTGTGCCAAAAGTGAATTTTTTCCTCATGAATATATGTGGATAGAGAAGATGTGGCACATATATACAATGGAATATTACTCAGCCATTAAAAAGAATGAAATAATGCCATTTGCAGCAACATGGATGGACCTAGAGATTGTCATACTGAGTGAAGTAAGTCAGATAGAGAAAGACAAATATTGTATGTTATCGCTTATATGTGGACTCTAAAAAAAGTGATACAAATGAACTTATTTACAAAACAGAAAAAGACTCATAGACTTAGAGGACAAACGTATGATTACCAGGGGCAAGGGTGGCAGGGGAGAGATAGTTAGGGAGTTTGAGATTGACATGTACACACTGCTGTATTTAAAAATGCATAACCAACAAGGACCTACTGTATAGCACAGGGAATGCTGCTCAATATTATGTAACAACCTAAATGGGAAAAGAACTTGAAAAAGAATAGATCCACGTATATGTATAACTGTATCGCTTTGCTGTACACCTGAAACTAGCACACCATTTTTAATCAACTATACTCCAATATAAAATAAAAAGTTAAAAAAGTGTGTGTATGATGATTCTAATTAACGCTCTGATGAAAAATGTGTTCTTATTTTTATCTCAAAGTGTAGTTTTTTATTGAATGTGTATGTAACTATAAAGTAATTCACTAAAATTATTGAAAAATTTTAATGTTATTGAAACCTAATAGACATTATTTTTGGAGTTTGGATTTTTTAACTTGAATGAGGAATAACTGACAAATATAATCATATATATTTAAAGTGTACAGCATGACGATTTGATGTACAAATACATTGTGGAACGATTACCAAGATCAAAATAATGAACACATCCCCCACCTCACGTAGTTAACTATTTGTGTGTGTAGTGAGAAAGATTTAGATCTACTCTCAGCAATTTTGAATGATAAATACCCCGTTATTAACCACAGTCACCTGCTATACATTTGATCCTCAGAACTTATTCTTCTTATAAATGCAAATTTGTACACTTTGACATCCATCACATCATTTCCCTCCTCTCTGCTCTTTGCAGCCACCATTCAATTCTTTGTTCGTATAAAATCAGCCTTTTATTTTTTTGAAGATTCCACATATAAGTGACAACATACAGTATTTTCTTTCTCTGTCTGGCTTATTTCACTTAGGTTGTCACAAATGGCCTGGCTTTGGTAAGGAAAGACTTTCCCCAAATGTGGTTGTGAGGGTACCTTTTATTCCTGAAAGAGCACAGCAGAATAGTCTCCATGCAGCTCCATCAGCTGAGGTCAATGTTAGCACAGACCATAGGGGTCCACTGTGCTCAAGACGGCCGAGGTCCTGTGGTTGGTGGTGGCGGCTAAGGTTATTGACTTCCTGAGTGGCAAAGACTGCTGAGATTCTCCTATTCTCCTTTTTCACTTGTGAGAACACGTTCTAGCCAAGCTGATCCCTCTTATTGGCTGGTCTGGTGTGCTGGTACTCAGAGAAGTAGTGGAGCCAGAGTCCTAGGATCAGATGTATGTGGAACTACAACAGTACCAGGATCCTGAGGCACAGGTACACTTGTGCAGCAATGGCCTTGGTGTCCATTGTGTAAGTATCTGCAGATCTCTGGGGAACTGTAGTCTGAGTCTCTGGGACTCTCCACAGTGACTCAGATTGGGGGTAGGCAGGGAGGATACAGCAGCAGCATGGACCCTGGGGTGGTAGGGTATGCAATGGCTTGGGGTCAGGGTACAGTAGCAGCACAGTCTTGGGATGATGGAACAAAGTCCCAACTTTGGCCCCAGGGGGCAGTCACAGAAGAGCAGTAACATATCCCTGGTGGTGGTCCATTAAATCTGTGTTGGACCTAGAGGATGGGGCTCAGACCAGCAGCAGCATAGCCCTGGCACTAACAGGTCAGAGCTATGACCTGGGACCCTGGGGTGGGACTCAGAGCATCAGTCAGCCGGTCCCCAGAAATGATGAGTCAGAGCTGGGAACTGAGAACCCAGCGAGGCAGATCTCAGAGCAGTATAGAAGCTCTGGTGTCATATGAGGCAACATGCTGGGGCATCGCAATCCCAGAGAATGGCTACTGGGGGCCTTTGAGGGCAGGTCTCATGCAACAATAGCCCCAGCCCTGGGGAGGAGATTCAGCAGCAGACTCTGAGATGCTCCATCATCAGGATCAGTGTTGGTGAAAATGATACGAATCCACAGTGGTGAGGCTTGCAGGGGTTCTCCTGCTCTCCTTTTACCTATGCGGTGAAGTTCTTCTGTGGGGACCCCTCCTGGCACTAAGCTGCTCTAGACTGGGAGATGGAGTGCTGAAGGTAAAATGCTTCCTATGCTTTTCTATGCAACCATCATCAGTTTTTGAGCTCTACAGTGTTTTTGCTACTTCCTCATTGTAGTCTAGAGCTTTTCCTGAGATATTTTCATCAGTTTATAGTTCCTTTACTATTTTTGCTGGGTTTTTTGAGAGGAGGAGAAAAGTGTTGGGATCTCCTAGCCCTTCATCTTGCTGAGGTAAACTTTCTTAAGAAAATTATAACAGTTGACTACCCATCAGTGTAGTAAGAAAAAAAAAATGTTGTGTTTAATTAAGACTTTAGGAATACCCAGAGAACTGGGTATTCTCATTAAAGAAACAAGAATAAATGAATAGGTAAATAAATATGTTAGTCTGCTCAGGCTGACATAAAAAAATACCATGGACCCAGTGGCTTAAACAACAGAAATTTATTTTCTCACAGTCTGGAGGCTGGAAAGTCTGAGATCAAGTCTGGCAGGGTTTGGTTTCTAGTGAGAGCCCTCTTCCTGGTTAGCAGCAGCCACCTTCCCACTGTGTCCTCACACGGAGGAGAACTAGTGAGCTCACTTATGTCTCTCCTTATAAGGACACTAATCCTACAATATCAGGGTCCCACCCTTAGGACCTCATTTAACCTTAATTACCTCCTTATAGGCCCCATCTTCTAGTAAAGTCACATTAGGGGGTAGGCTTTCAACATATGAGTTTGGGGAGAGACACAATTCAGTTCATCACAGTAATTAACTAAATAATACATGCAGTAAAGCAGTAACAAACTTTGTTGTTTGAGAAATCATAAAATGAAAATTACTGTTTTAATTTTGCCCTAAATATGATTACTGGGCAGCTTAAACATTTATTTTAAATTGTAAGTCACTCAATTTCACTTACGTACTTTTTTGTTGTTGTTTTGGTCACTTCAAAACAATTTACGTAATGCTCCCTAGTCACCAAAAATTAAATTTATCAACTTGCCTATTGAGGTAGGGAATGTGAGACTGTTTGAGTTTTGATACCAGATTTTCAGAAGGAGACGTTACTGAGTTTAAATGGAAATTATCTCTGGACTCACTTTCATGTTCTATAGGCTAAAGATTAGATACATTCTGGGTGGGAAGCCTTTTGAACGTATATTTTGGCCATGACAGCTTCCTGGACTGACTTTTCCTGTGTGGAGACCAATATATTTATGCCTTTGCTGAAGGTTCTGTTCCACATGTCATGTTGCTAACATTTGGTCTCTTTAAAGAGCATCATAAGTATCACGTCAATCCTCATTTAATATTGTGTTTATAGTACATATACAGAAAATGATACATGATATGTTGATGGTAAATATGCCCAAAGAATGTGTTTCTTTAAAAAATTTTTATTGCTTCATTCTAGATATGTAACCTTGAATCTGTAGAATTAAAAAATCTCTAGTAATGATAACAACTGATATATATTGAGCACTAAACATTCTTACTCCTCAAAACAACTTAGGTATATACGTATGATGCATTGAGTATTTGTGTGCGTATATGTATATACACACATGATGTGTGTATTGGGGGGGACGTGTGTGTGTGTAAAGTGAGGCCAAAAAGTTAATGGTCCAAGGTCATCAATAGAGTAGATATTGTGTATAACTGAGAAAGGATTTACATCTATCATATACATTCATGTTCACAGTCTGGGTCTAATCCTCTCCCCTGCCTTTTTTTTTTTCTTTCTTTATCTTTCTTTCTCTTACTTCCTGTGGTCTCCCTGGTGACTGGCTCTTCATTTTGTTATTTGTCTGTTCTTCACTCTCTAAACTCCTGACCATCTTTCTATTGCTTACTAGTTGTAGCACATATTGAATAATCCATCTTGCTTTGTCCTCTGGTACTTGCAAAATCTTTGCCGATGTCCTGACCTTCAAATGCATAGACGTTTTTGGTCCCAGTATCCATCTTTTTCCCTGCGTTCCAATCTTCTGAGACATTCTATTTGGATGCATCTAGCTGTTTTATGAAAAGAACTATGACATATTAGATTTCCAGTGAGGGATACCGATATTGCAACTATTTCTATTAGTTATTCAATAAAACCAACTTCATAAAAACTATATGTTATTCAGTGTTTCAAATACAATAATGAATTATTTAAATTACTGCCTACATGAAGTTTATAGCCTATCAATAAAAATAAAGCCTTATATGTATTTAGCATTTTATACTGTACCCAGTGCTGTGATGTACATTATTTCATTTGATCCTCACTACAATCTCCATGAGACAGAGAGGAGAAGTTGTAGAATCCATTTTACCATAAGGGTATTGAGGCCTTGAGAAGTTTGAAATTACTCCAGGCCACCAAAATATTTATTTGCGAAGCTAATTTATTAACAGATTGAAACCATCACTATTTTATTTATTTTAATATTTATTTAGTTATTTATTTAAAATTGAACTGACTTAGAGTTTCTTGGCTCAAGTATATTTGACAGAAATTTATAGTTATTCCTTTGATAACTATTTCTATAGCATAGTTATACCACTGTATCAAAATTCTGACAATTATTCTGCCGCGTTTGGTGATAGACCAGATAACACTCATTTTGAAACTCTGACATCAAAATGGCATGTGTTCTCATTGGTATTTTCTCTAGAAACCAGATGTGTTCAACTGGTATCTGCTTCTGAAAACAGGAATATTGCCACATGAATTCCCAAGTATGGATCCAACAAGTGTCAGATTATTTTCTGATGATTTGAGTCTTCTATAAAGGAATTTTGTGAAGCAGTTGTCACTTAATTTTTAAACCCTTGTATAAATTAAGATAATTTTTGTGCATCTGTCTTTCATTAACTTACATTTATCTCATCCACGTGTTAAACCATTTTTTTTAATGAGCAAAAGCATTTTCAGTGCCACTCATTTGGTATGTGTCAATTTATCTCCAGTTAAGTGAGTTTTGGCCTTAAAAATATAGACACCTTACAGGAGAGGTTAAAGGGGGTACTGATTTTATTTTCTTCCATGATTTAACAAACTTTAATTTTCAAAACACATTCATTTGTGCCTCAAAATAATTTTATGAGTCAGTCAGGGCAGCTGATACTGTCACCTTAGCGTGTATAAGAAAAACAAGGCCTAGAGAAGGTAAAAGACTTATCTGAAATCATAGAACTAGTAAGTGGCAGAGTTTTATTCTAATCTAAGTCCTGTGACTCCACTATATCACATTTTTCAGTTATATTTCTACTTTGCTTCTTAGGGGGAATCTATGGATTATACTTTTCAGAAATATTTTCTACTGTACTAATTCAAAGATTAAAAGGGCAAATATGCTTAGCTGGAAATATAACTTGTTGATGTAAAAAATAATCTGTTGGTAACTAATATTCAATGCATTTGCTTAAAAAACAAGCATTTTCAGTACAAAAATAGGCTGTTTTCAGTTTAGAATTTGCAACTGCTTGAAACAGTTTTTTTTTTTTCTGACTCCCTATATTATTATTATTATCTAACCTACTCGTTTTTAAAACTATAGTATAGAGGTATGTTCTGTGGTAAGAAACAGGAGAAATTTAACTGACCTTCTCCAAATCAACCCAACTTTTCAGGCTTGCTCCTTCCTTGTTTTAAAGCACAAAAGCCAACTAGCCTCACTTATTTTCTTATTATTCACCAGATAATGGAGTATATATGCACGTTTTAAAAGGACATGCTTCTTATCAGAAGTCATAGCAAATATAAATTTATTAAACATTAATTTTTCTCTGAAAATGTTGAGAATATTCCAAATACTGAAAATCACTAAAAGTACAAGATTTCTTAAGAAACCAAGCCTAGAGCTTTAAAGTGACTTATCTATGATAACACAACTTCAGTCTAAGCTTCCTGACTTCATGTTTGTTCATTTCTCAAAAATTATTGATTGAGCACGTGTTATCTGTCAGGCACTGAGCAAAGTGTTGTTTTATTTGTTTTTGTTTTTTTTTTTTTTTTCCCATTTCACCAGGATTTCTTCACACTTTAGCAAGGGATTTGAAGTCAATGGATGAATTTCAGGAAGATATTGACTCCTCAGAATATTTTCATATTTTTATAGGTTTACATATGGCATTTTTCTTGGAGAGGAGCTTATATAATTTATCAGATTATCAAATGGTCTATACCTATCCAAAGTTTAACAGTTTAGGAATCATTGCTTTACATATTGGCCCTCACCTTCTACCATGCTAAGCACTTTTAGGCAATGGTAAGCAGAGTTTTCTCTGGTTGTTATTGAGAATACTGTGCTTGTTTCAAGTTTCTGTCTTTTTCTTTCCTACTCTGTTCACTTATTAGAAAACTGAGGTGTATTCTATAACTGCCAGGCTGATGATTATGTTAGAAATTATTTTTAGAAAATGTTTATAACTTTAAATATGTTTTTAAATTTTACCATTTTAATGAAATTTTATCATTAATTTGAGATTTGAAAAAAAAGTTATGACTTTTCCCATAGGAAAATAAAACATGTTAAGTGATTTAAGCCAGATATTGTAAATACATTTTAAAAAGTGAATATCTTTGTGTGTCCCTACCCCATACCCTGTGCCTGCCTATCCAATACCTTGCTAAAGGGTCATGGGGTTATTTTCCACTGAGCTTGGGTCTAGGCTTGACATCATCCTCATTCCAAGCAGCTCCTAAAAGTCAGTCATGGTTGGTACCTATCTGCCATCCCTGAATGAGCTCTAAATATTTTGCCTATAGCCAGCCTTCAGTCTCTAGAAGGACACTCTGCAGTATTTGCTCACCAGCGTCTTACCATTGTAGCAAATGATAAATGTTATATATTTGCAAAGTCTTTGTAGAGAAATGGTCTAAAGGCTAAGAAATGTTAGGAAATAAGGCATAAGTGTGAATTTTTCTGCAGAGAATCAAAATGAAGACAATTAACTTTATTTTTTTTAATGTCTTTATTGGAGCATAATTGCTTTACAATATTGTGTTGGTTTCTGCTGTATAATAAAGTGAATCAGCTATACGTATACATATATCCCCATATCCCCTCCCTCTGGCGCCTCCCTCCCACCCTCCCTGTCCCACCCCTCTAGGTGGTCATAAAGCACCGAGCTGATCTCCCTGTGCTATGCAGCTGCTTCCCACTAGCTATCTATTTTACATTTGGTAGTGTATATATGTCCATGCCACTCTCTCACTTTGTCCCAGCTTGCCCTTCCCCCTCCCCGTGTCCTCAAGTCCATTCTCTACCTCTGCATCTTTATTCCTGTCCTGACCTTAGGTTCTTCAGAACCACTTTTTTTTTTTTTTTTAGATTCCATATATATGTGTTAGCATATGGTATTTGTTTTTCTCTTTCTGACTTACTTCACTCTGTATGACAGACTCTATTTGTTGTTTTTCCCTTGCTGCTTGTAATAGTTTTTCTTTGTATTTAATTTTTGATAGTTTGATTAATATGTGTCTTGGCGTGTTTCTCCTTGGATTTTTCCTGTATGGGATTCTCTGTGCTTCCTAGACTTGATTGACTATTTCCTTTCCCATATTAGGGAAGTTTTCAACTATAATCTCTTCAAATATTTTCTTAGACCCTTCCTTTCTCCCTTCTTCTTCTGGGACCCCTATAATTCGAATGTTGGTGCGTTTAATGTTGTCCCAGAGGTCTCTGAGACTGCCCTCAATTCTTTTCATTCTTTTTTCTTTATTCTGCTCTGCGGCAGTTATTTCCACTGTTTTATCTTCCAGGTCACTTTTCCGTTCTTCTGCCTCAGTTATTCTGCTAATGACTCCTTCTAGAGAATTTTTAATTTCATGTATTTGTGTTGTTCATCATTGTTTGTTTGCTCTTTAGTTCTTCTAGCCCCTTGTTAAACGTTTCTTGTATTTTCTCCATTCTATTTCCAAGATTTTGGATCATCTTTACTATCATTACTTTGAATTCTTTTTCAGATAGACTGCCTATTTCCTCTTCATTTGTTTGGTCTGGTGGGTTTTTACCTTGCTCCTTCATCTGCTGCATATTTCTCTTTTGTTTAACTTACTGTGTTCGGGGTCTTGTTTTCACAGTGTGAATGTTCATAGCTCCCGTTGTTTTTGGTGTCTACCCCCAGTTGGTGAGGTTGGTTCCATGGCTTGTGTAGACTTCCTGGTGGAGGGGACTTGCACCTGTGTTCTGGGGTGAGAATGGATCTTTTCTTTCTGGTGGGCAGGACCATGTCTGGTGGTGTGTTTTGGGGTGTCTGTGAACTTAGAATGATTTTAGGCAGTCTCTCTGATAATGCGTTGGGTTGTGTTCCTGTCTTGCTAGTTGTTTGGCATAGGGAGTCCAGCACTGGAGCTTGCTGGCCGTTGGGTGGAGCTGGGTGTTAGTGTTGAGATGGAGATCTCTGGGAGAGCTCTCAGCAATTGATATTACATGGGGCTGGGAGGTCTCTGGTGGTCCAGCCCTGGACTGGGCTCTCCCACCTTGGAGGCTCAGGCCTGACACCCAGCTGGAGCACCAAGACCCTGCCAACCACACAGCTAGGAATAAAAGGAAGGAAAAAAATGAAGAAAAAAAATAAAATAAAGTAAAATAAAATAATAATAAAATAAAAATAATAATTTTTTTAAAGATAAAAAAATAAAAGAAGAGAGCAACCAAACCAATAAACAAATCCACCAATGATAACAAGAACTAAAAACTAAACTAGGATAAATATAAAAATCAGAAACAAATCAGTCTCAGACAGCTAATCCCAAGTCTACTTTTGCTCCCAAAGTCCACTGCCTCAATTTTGGGAACATTCGTTGTCTCTATTCAGGTATTCCACAGATGCAGGGTACATCAAGTTGATTATGGGGATTTAATCTGCAGCTCCCGAGGCTGCACGGAAAGATTTCCCTTTCTCTTCTTTGTTTGCACAGCTCCTGGGGTTCAGCTTTGGTTTTGGCCCTGCCTCTGCATGTAGGTTGCCCTCAGGCACCTGTTCCTGCCCAGACAGGAGAGGGTTAAAGCAGCGGCTGATTAGGGCTCTCTTGCTCTCTCAGGCTGGGGGGAGGGAGGGGTACGGTAGTCACAATTGGAATGCGGGGCAAGCCTGCGGCAGCAGAGGCCAACGTGACATTGCAACAGCCTGAGGCACGCCGTGTGTTCTCCCAGGGAAGTTGTCCCTGGATCACAAGACCCTAGCAGTGGTGGGCCGCACAGGCTCCTGGGGGGTGTGGATAGTGACCTGTGCTTGCACACAGGATTCTTGGTGGCTGCAGGAGCAGCGTTATCGTTTCATGCCCATCTCTGGGGTCCAAGCTGATTTCTGCGGCTCACGCCCGTTTCTGAAGCTCACTTAGGCGGTGCTCTGCCTTCTGTGGGCACACAGGGAAGGAATACCCTCTCCTCACGCACCCCGAAACAATGGCCTCTTGCCTCTTCGGCAGGTCCAGACTTTTTCCCTGACTCCCTTCGGCTACTTGTGGTGCACTAGCCCCCTTCAGGCTGTGTTCCTGCAGCCAACCCCAGTCCTCTCCCTGGGATCTGACCTCCAAAGCCCGAGCCTCAGCTCCCAGCCCCCTCCCACCACAGTGCGTGAGCTGACAAGCTTCTCAGGCTGGTAAGTGCTGGTCGGCACCGATCCTCTGTGCGGGAATCTCTCCGCTTTGCCCTCCGCACCCCTGTTGCTGCGCTCTCCTCTGGCTCCGAAGCTTCCGCCCTCTGCCACCCGCAGTCTCCGCCCGCGAAGGGGCTTCCTAGTGTGTGGAAACTTTTCCTTCTTCACAGCTCCCTCCCAGAGTTGCAGGTCCTGTCCCTATTCTTTTGTCTCTGTCTTTTTTTTTTCATTTTTCTTTTGCCCTACCCAAGTACCTGGGGAGTTTCTTGCCTTTTGGGAGGTCTGAGGTCTTCTGCCAGCATTCAGTAGGTGTTCTGTAGGAGTTGTTCCACATGTAGATGTATTCCTAATGTACTTGTTGGGAGGGAGGTGATCTCCATGTCTTACTCCTCCGCCATCTTCCAAACAGCTCGACAATTAACTTTAGACGAGCCCTAGAATGTTTCTCCTTGTGTCTGAGATGCTGGGATGAGCCTTGTGTTGCTGACCTTTTCTACCTATTCTTCTCCTGTCCATCATGTTGCATGTATGTCTTGGCTTAGCCAGCTGTCCTCCCATTCTGAGGGGCCCTCAGCCTTTACTAAGTTCAGCTGACTTTGCACAGGTCCTTGCTTGGAGCATATATAGAGCAGTGGTGCCATCGTGAGACCTTTGGGGAAAGTCACTCTTTTCGTGGGACTTGCCTGGTATACTGCTATTTCAGTTCCAGGCACAACAGCCACTAATTGATGCACTGGTTTCTTTAGGTCCTAAATGCTTCTATTTTTTAGTACATTAAAACATTTTTTTTTTTTTTTTCAGTGAGAAACATGTTTCTTCTGGGCACACTAAAAGTTCAACATGTGCTTCTGAGCAGAAATTGTCTTCGGTTCTGAAATTATAGATGAGAAATTATGACCTTTTGTAGAGTCAAATTTGAGCACCTAGAAGCACTGCTCAGGGACATATTACATCCTCAGATAGCTTTTCATCTCTAATTAAAATAGAAAGCAATTACAGTAAGATCTCTATTCTAAGCATAATTCTTTATTTTGAATATAAAATTAAAAGAAAGAACAGTGAAGAAAACACACAGCAATTTCACTCATACATTTTTTAAATGCTTTGTTTTCTATATCCTTTATCTTAGTGGTGATGCCAACCATAATTTCAGAAAACAAGGGCAAGTTATTTTTCTCCTTTGAGTACTTCTTCTTTTGGTAACACATTTAGATGTTCTCCTTTGTCTTGGCAGGAGACATTTGAGAAGCATATTTGTGAATTTACTTTACTCTTCATTTCATTTCATTGCTTTTACTCAGTTACAAGCGTGTTTGTTGACCTACCCATAATAAAAGAGAAGAAAGCAATTACCACTGAAGGTAATTGCATGGAAAGCTGCTGCAACCGATACAGTTTAGAGGAATTTTAAATAGAACAGTTCTCCATAAATTTCATAGTTTATAGAAAGGAATGTACAGCTTATGATGGCAAGAGCAGAATCCATAAGTAGTATACACTGGGAGTGTTTTACCATGGCAACACTATCACTTCAATCATTGACCCTGATATGTCTCTAAAGATTTCTTCTTTATCTTCTTCCCTACCATTATAATTTGAATTTAACAAACCCCATTTGAGAAACAAGTCAGATCAACTTGTTACATAAGTTTTCAACAATGTAGAACCTTCACATTAGAAGGATCTTGTAATACCTCCAACTCTAGTCTCTTGCACAATATTGGCTAATCTCCCTGACCACATTGTCTCTGATTGTAAATGTTCAGTGATTAAGATTCACAATATTCTAAAGCAGGGTTTTTTCCTTCTTACAAAATTCTGATGAAGAATCCCCTTCTCACGCTCAATTATAGTTGATTTTTTGTATATCTATCTGATTCCCATAGAGATTCCAAGCTCATTCTATAAAGTAATGTGTTTTTCCCCACAGTCTCTTCTTTTGGTTCCCTCTTTATTCTTTGTCTCTGTATTCTTTGCCCTTTCTATTCTTCATGCCCACACCAATGAGACCCTTTCAGAAAGAGAATTTAACATGATGTAATTGTTTTTCAGTCCCAGGAACATTTGTGGTTTCTTAGCCAAGAGTAGAACTCAGTTTACTCCTAATGATGAAATAACCTGGGAAGGCAAAGTGGGGTGCATTATTTGAGTAGGCAATGAAAATCATTTCAATGCTTGCAATTCATGCTACTTAGCCAGATACCAAAATTTACAGTCACCAGCACACATTTTTCAGTTTTCTTCCCAATCGCATAATCTCTTCTTTTTTTTAAATTAAGGTGTAATTGACAAATAACATTACATTGGTTTTAGGTGTACAGCATAATGATTTGATATTTGTATATGTTGCAGATTGATCACCAGAGTAAGTCTAGTTATATCCATCACCATAAATATTTACAATTGGATGTGTGTGATAAGATCTTTTAAGAAAGATTATTCTCTTAATAACTTTCAAATGTGCAATACAGTATTACTAAGTATAATCACCATGATGTACATTACATCCCCATGACTTATTTATTTTATAACTGGGAGTTTGTATCATTTGGCCCCCTTTACCTATTTCATCCACCTCCCACCCACTGCCTCGGGCAACCAGCAATAATCTTTTCTTTTGTGAAAGTCACAACTAGCATATCCTCCCACCCTGCTCCAACCATTGCTACTCCAACTCCTCTAGAAGCAGAAGTATGAAAATTCCCCAAGGCTGGGAAAATCCATATGGGATATATTATATGATGTGCGGAAACTCTATGATCATATTTCGGGTAAAATCTTTTAGCGTTATCATTGCTTCTTGCAGCAAGTCAGATAAAACTTATAGCACAATTACGAAGCACCTACTATGGGACCTAAGAGTGCTTTGCATGCTGCAAGAGAAAGGGAAAGGCACTTCTATTTCACAGCTTTGCCTAATCTATATGTAAAAAGTCTTACTTATATCAACCCTAAGCTATCATCTACTGAATATTTTGTCCATTTCTTCTTCCTTAGTGAAAGTAGCTTGATGTGGGAAAAAGAATGTGTGGTTGCAGTCAGGGAATTGGGTTCTTTATTATCTTTCTCTTACCTGCAAACTGAGGTTAAGTAGTCACTTAGCCTTGTTGGTTATCAATTCCTCTTTTAGTAAACTATGGATAATATCAGTACACACACTTCAAAGTTATTTAACAGAATCAAATGAGATTATATATGCAAATGAATTCTGCGAAATATTTTACACACATTCCATTATCAATGAATTTATTTTGTTTTTGTTTTTGTTTTTCCAGAGGGAAGTATGCTTCTTAGGATAATACCAGGTCACTTTTTCAGAGTCTAAACAAATATTTTTCTTAGTGTCATTCAAGAAATGTGTCACATCTTTTCAACTCAGGCCTTCATACTTTGCAGTCTCTGAGATATATAAAACTGTATTCCAGGCCCTTTTATTTCTCCTTTAAGATACAGAGTTGACTTGGAAGCCTGGCGCAGATCAGTTCATCTCCTTCATTTTAGGCAAATATATATTTTAAAATTTTATTTATAAACAAAGGCAAAAGGATCTTCAGAACATTCTACAGAGAAAACAGCTCATGCTTTTTAGTATTTATATAGCAATCAAGGACTAAAGGCATAACAGCTTTTCAGAAATGAAATTGTTGGGGTATATATATATTTTTTCCTAATAAAGTTTTACATGAGTCTTTTTATTAAAGATGGATATAGAGGCCAAGAGCTAGATGCAATTTCTTAATATAATTGCAGTTGACCATTGTCTGGTGTCAGAGAGATGAAAGATTACATTCTCTTTTCCAACTGCCTTTAACATATTGTTTGCAGGAATAATAAATGGAAATTGTCTCTAATCTAATCTAATTAGTTGTGTAAGAAGCCTTTGCTATAATAATTTGGTTTCGTGCTTGGGTTTATCTTGGACAAATTTGATATGCTGATATACTGATAATTTATTCATTAAAATCTGTAAAATCTTCTAAAATAATTATATTGAAAATAGCCCTCTGGATTTTTTTGTTTCAAGCTGGGCAGAACCTATGTTAACTTAATATTACAATTCTCCCCCTTTCTTCAGGTATTGAATTTGTTTTTACTTTAGATACATTGTGGATAACAGCTACCTTATATTTAATGTTTTCACTTGAGCCCTTTTATTTGCATACTGCTTAGATTTTAATGTTATCTTAACGTGTAAGAGTTTGGTAGCAATCAAGAACAGTCTTATAGACTGCCTATTCAATTTTGGCTGTTTTAATAATAATACCCAGCTTTACTGAATGAGGATGGTCTGTTGGTGTTTCATACATTTTAACATGTGTAGGGATCACCTGTGTGTCTTGTTAAAAGGATATTCTGATTCAGTAAGTCTGGGATGGGGCTTGAGATTCCGCATTTCAGACAAGACCCTAGGCAGTGCTGACTGTATTGGTCTATGCGCCACACTTTAAATTACAAGGCCCTAGGGCATTTAATTAATGATGTGAAACTTTTCTTTTTCTCAATTTAAAAATTCTATAGACATTGGTGTTGTGAAAAGCAGCATTTGAAATAAGGTGATTTGAGTTCCCTTTCAGACTTTTCACTTAACTTACTAATGTTTCTTTTGTATATGGACCTCTGAAAGAGGGTATTTGCATCTGTTATTTAACATCTCCGGCCCCCCCCCACCCCGCCCTCTTTTTCACTCATCACAGCTGATATTTTGTAGCAGGCACAGGGAAAAAAAATTGGATGGTAAGTTGCCATGCCCTGTCAGTAACAGTGATAGGATAGTTTACAATTAATTTTAATACATTATGGTAAGTGTTGTATAAGCACTTTATCTACCACTCTTGGGGGAGGGGTCGTGAAGGAGGGCCAAAGATCAATAGAATAATTACTACATTGGGACCAGCTTCATGCAAGAGTGACACTGGGTTAGATCTTGAGGGCATTGCGTCAAAGTCTACACTTGGTAGTTAGTAAATATTTGTAGAAATGAAGGAAAGAAGGGAGGAAGGGAAGAGTCAGTGAGTAAGTGAGGAATGCTATCTTTCTTGAGAAAACAGTCTAACATGCATTACTGTTTAATAAGTTGTCAGAGGAACTTGCTGAAATGTATGGTAAATGTGGAAAGAGGCCAGAAGATACTGGGGAAAGAAAAAGTGGTGCCAAATCATGAGGGGCATTAACGGTGATGTTAATAATTTTGAGAGAAAAGTGTCAATAATTTTATGAATAGTTTCTTCTCTTTGTTAGTGGGAAATATGTTCAAGTTCCTGCTGACTTGTGTTTGGAAATCAGCTTCCCACTCTGATTCGTTCTTTTCCTCCATGGGGCCTGGGCATGGCTTATCTTTCCAGTCAGCAAGGTATATGTCAGTAACTACTCGGCACCATGTAGGTGCTTCTGACTGATCAGCAGGCCCACAGGTTCTGGTTCTGTTTTTGTTTTCATTTTTGTTTTTTTCTTTTACTAGTTACCAACTTAAATGTCTTTTGACTTTAAAGTGAATATAGGACAAAAGGAGAGAGGAAAGGAGGCTGGTGATATAGAAGCATTATTCTCAGACAGTACACCAAAAAAAAAAAAACTCACATTACAATCTAAAATTTTCATATTTCTTTTTAATAAGCAATTTAATGAAAATGGAAACTGTATTGCTACTTAATGGGGCATAAACATTTTCTCATTTAAAATTATCTACTAGGCTGTGAAAAGAGAAGCACAATCAAATATTCTGAGTAATGGGAAAAAATGGGAGCACTTGGATTGGTCTTACCTATTTTAGGCATTTATTAAGCCTGTATTTTATTCACAACTGTTCTTATATCTTCATTTCCAACCCATATAAGAGGAAGGATTGTGCATCAATTAAAAGCAGAGACTCTGGATCCAGGCCTCTGTGTTTAATACTGTCAATTTCAGTATGGATTTGGACAAGAGAAGAAACATATGTCTCTTCTTTTCTCACCTGTAAAATGAGATTAATGAGATAGCTTCTGTATAATACAGTTATTTTGAGAACCTAGTGAACTGATACAAGTAAATTATCAACTTACAATAGTGTCTGGCACATATTAAATTCACAATAAGTATTATCTATTACTGTTTAAAAAAAAGGATCATTCTTTTTGAGCATAATATTGATAACCAAGTGTTTGTAGTTCTAACACTAACTTGGATAGAATCCAGGCTCTTTCTAGTCTTGAGTTGAATAAACTCTTTGAGCTATTTTCCCAGCTGCAAAATGGTAATCATTACTACACTATAGAAGTGGTGGTTGTATAGATAGTGTATGTGAATCAGCAAGTGCTGATTGCCTTCATCTTCCCTTCCAGTATTTTCTTTTAATATATGCAGACAGAAATATAAAGATAAACTTTTTGTCCCCGTTTTTGATGTTGCTCATAAGCAAGCCTGAGAGAAGATTGAGAGGTACCGTTGTGTTTAGGTGGGAGGGACATAAATGGAATCCTCAGGGTATCACACTGGGCACAGCATCATGAATTCTCTCGTTACCTCAAGGGAAATGTGGAAAGTCAATTTTTTTCCCCCAGTATTCATGTATGACAGTGCTGTGGCACCCTGAGGTGTCAGCAATCAATGCATCATACTTCCTAATTCTACCAAGCTTTTTCTCATATCACATTTGGGTTTTACTTTGCTAATTATGATTTTCCAAAAGAGCGCTAAGATTTTCATTCAAAATTTTATACAGTAAATTATAATAGTTCTTATTTTGAAGTTTACCTCTTTAATCTCTCTGTTGAGCAAAAAGTATATTAATCTCAATTGCTAATTGCACAGGTATGACAAAGAAAAACCAGTCTCTAAATTAGAGCTAATCGACTAGAGCCAAGCAGAAATTAAAGAATTCAACAGATGTTTCTCAAATAAAATCTATGTGTCAGACATTATATTAGATGCAGTTTATGTAGCAGGAAACAATCCAAATATAATACTTTCTACAGGGGGTTTATGTCAGATAAGTAGAGGCTTTGGGTAATGGCTGGCATTCCAAAGCAACATCATTTGTACTCTGTTTTTGTGATAGAACCTCACACCTCTAACCGTGAATTCCCACGAAAAACAAAATTTCTTATTATTTATTTATGTATTCATAATTAGGTCTATTGAAGTATAACTTGCATTCAACAAAATTCATCATTTTTATTGGACAATTCATTGACTTTTGAAATATATACTGTGTAACTGTCAACATAATCAAGACATATTCCATTGCCATAATCTCAAAAATAAAAGTTACCTTAGGCCCCTTTAGTGTCAGTCCTCTCCCTCACCTCCAAACTATTGTTTGTGCCTTTTCTAACATGTCATAGAAATAAAAATAGTATAATGCTTTTGAATTTATCCATGTTGTTGCATCAGTCAATCATTTGTTCTTTTTTAGTTTCATTTCATCTAATTTATTTTTCCTAGATGGACACACCACATTTTAAAAAAAATCACCAGCTAATTATTACTTTGGTTGTTTCCAGTTTTGGACTATTGTGAATAATGCTGCTATGAACACTCAAACGGAACTCTTTGAGTGCACATATATTTTCACTGTTCATGGGTAAATTTTGAGGTAGAATAGTTAGGTCACATGGTATGTTTAATTTTGTAAGAAACTGCCATATTGTTTCTAAATTGAATGTACAGTTGCATTCCCACCAGCAAAGTATAAGATATCAATGCACTCTACTTTCCTGCCAGTACTTGGCTGGGTCAGTCTTTTAAATTTTACCTTTTCTAATCATGTATAATGGTCAAGCATGTATTTATAGTTTGCATTCCCCTAAGGTTAATGATGCTGAATACTTTTCATACGCTTACTTTACATTTATATATCTTCGTGGTTGAAATGTCTATTTAAATGTTTTATTCTTTTTAAAAAAGTATTTTATTTTTGTATTGGATTGTTATCTAATAATTGAATCATAATGGTTATTTATATATTCTTGGTATAAGTTCTTTATTAGATGTATATTTTGCAAATGATGTCTCCCACTATGTGGTTTGGTTTTCATTTTCTTAGCTGTGACTTTCATAGAGGAAAAAATATTCTTTTTTAATTAAATCAGAGTTATAAGTGTTTCCTTGATATTAGAACTTTTTATGTCTATCTAAGAAATACTTGCCTGATCTAAGGTCCTAAAGTGTTGCCTCTTTTGACAAGGTTTGTGTTTTCTTTTAGATGTTTTATATTTTCTGGCCCTTATAATTATATCTATGGTCCACCTCATTAAGCTTTGTATAAAGTATGAATTAGTGGATTGGGAAGATTTTTTTTTCTTTGTTGATATTCAGTCGTTTCAGTTTCACCCTAATTTATTTATTTTTTTGCGGTACGCGGGCCTCTCAGTGTTGTGGCCTCTCCCGTTGCGGAGCACAGGCTCCGGGCACGCAGGCTCAGCGGCCATGGCTCACGGTCCCAGCCGCTCCGCAGCATGTGGGATCTTCCCGGACCAGGGCACAAACCCGTGTCCCCTGCATCGGCTGGTGGACTCTCAACCACTGCGCCACCAGGGAAGCCCCACCCTAATTTATTTTTAACATAGTAATGACTGAGCTGAGAATTGACCAACTGATTGTATAGAAGCATGCTCAGAGTCGTGCACAAACTCTTAACACCACTTAATCCATGGGTTCCTACATAGGAAGTCCATATACAACTTGTTGATTAGAGGTATGTGGTGACTCCTTGCTCTTACACTGCAGCACAACGCTTAAGTACTCTGAAGCTAGGGAGTCGCTGACCAGAGTGATTTTAGTCAAATTATTTCAACTTCTGGGTCTTAATTTCTTCATCTGTAAAACTGGGAAAGTTCATAGTTTTGTGCAATGCCGAATAAATGTAAGTTCCTCTTCTCCGCCTCGTCTTCCTCCTTCATCTTTTTCATTAGCATCTTGTTTAAATCAGGGAAAATTTATTTGCCCAATTTTCCTCTACACTACTACAATGTAGTGCTCTGAGCTCAGTTGTCCCATGCTGGGTTTTACTGTAGTTACCTGTGTGTCTGCCACCTTTCTTTATAGAACTGAAAGCTCCTTTGTTTTTGTGAGGGGAATTCATCTAATATTGATGTATTCTAACTTACCTAGTAAAGAAATTGAGTGCCACTATCCCTGTACTAAGTACTTCACCTATGTGCCATGGGCAAAAAAATAAGATATGGCTTTCAATCAAAAATTCCACAAATAATAATAGCAATTACTATTTTAAATGTCGAATATTGACCAATATGCTGCTAACACACATACATGACTGTATATAATCCTCCCTTTAAAGCAGTAGTTTCCAAACTTATATGCCCATTAGAATCAGATGAAAATTTTAAAAAAAATTCTAAAGTCCAGGCATCACTCCATACCAATTAAATAAAATGTCTGGAGATGGAACAGAGACATAAGAACTTTTTGAAGCTTCCCAGTTACCTTCAATGAGCAGACAAGTTTGGGAACCACTGCTTTAAGGTTAGTCCTGCTATTATCAACCACAGATTTTAGATGAGGTAATTGTGTGTCTCTAAGAGATTAAGGCATTCTGACTCCAGGACCCCATGCACTCAAACATTATATTACATAAATTGCAATTTAGTTAAAAAGTCTAGATATATACATATGATTTATGCATATGTAAGATCATATATTCACAGAAATATACTTATAAAGTACGTATATGTGCAAATATAAAAACAGATTAGAAGTATATGACAATTGATATAGAGTGGAGAATAGGAAAATTGGAAAACCTAATATCGCTTTCGGCGATGGTTAGTCCTGTTGCGGTTGGAGCATTTGAGAAGCATTTTGAAGACAAAGTTGAAGTTTCATCTGAGTTTGGAAAGAGAAGTAGTTATACAGGTATAAAATTAGAGAAGTTCCTTTGAGGGCGTATGGAGCGACTTGGCTAAATGGCCTGAGGTATGAGAGAGCATGGGAAGTTTGAAATTGGCAAATAGTAAAAGAAGCTAGAAATGACCTGGGAAAAGCTGAGACATGGAGTCAGAGCTGAAAGAGGTACCTAAGTCAGGTATTGGAGTGTCTTGTATTGCAGGTTAAGGGCTTTAAACTTTACCATTTATTAGCTTTGCTGAATTTAATTGAAGATTAATATGGGTAGGGTCATCATTAATGCACATCATATGCTCATATCTACATTTATGCAGTTTTGATTTTGAGTACATTGCTATAGACAGGCGTGAGTACCAATACTTCTCTTTAAATCTTGCAGTGAAATCCTAAGTTCTTTGCAGGCTGGAAAGCACATTTTAGCATTAATTGCCAGATGCCACTGGCAAGAAACACATTTCCCTGAATAGACTCCTATTTGCCAGTTCCAGAGATTAACAATATAATTGGATGTCAAAATGCATCCTTTCCACATCTTTCTCCACTCCTCATTGCTGTTTTTATAATAGGAAAACCTAAAAGGAATGAAGCAGGTGATCTTGCTTGCCTAATTCTGGAACTCAGAATCCTACAAGAATAGGCAGAGAGATGTTTCCAGCATGACTACACATTTACTTATAACCACACAGAAAAGTAACGGTAAAATTTTCCTTCTAAATATTTTTCTTCATTTTCACATTCTTTGTGTTGGTTCAGACTTTCTTCACCTCTCTAGAATCACTGGCAGAGTTCCCTGACTTCAACATTTTACTCTTTCAATCTATCTTCCACACTGTCAAAAGAAGGGTTGTCTGTTTAAAGTTTAAATTTTCCTATTATTCCACTTCTAAATCCATCATTGTCTGTCTAGTCATTATAGGATTAAGTCCAACCTCCTTAGATGGTTTGCAAGGCTCATCTCTACCTATCTATCTCTTCAGTCTCATCAACATCAAACCCTGAATCATGAAAGTCTTGCATTTCTTGTAGTTTTCCATTTCTTACCTCTGTTTTTCTTAACAATTTGTAAAAGTTTTATTGAGATATACTTCATATAGCATAAAATTCATCTATTTGAATTGAAAAATTCAGTGGTTTTTATAATATATTCACATACTTCTGCAACTCTCCAATTTTAAAACATTTTCATCACTACAAAATATACTTATGCTCATTAATAGTCACTGTATATTCCCCTTCCCCCCAGCCCATGGCAACTGCTAGTCTAATTTTTGTCTCTGTTGATTTTCACATTTTGAACACTTCATATAAATAGAATCATATAATGCTTGGTATTTTGTGCCTGGCTTCTTTGACTTAGCATAATGTTTTCAAGGTTCATTCATGTTAATAGGCATTAGCTGCACACCTATTCATCAAATTGTAGACATTATGTTGCTTCCCCTTTTTTGATATTATGAATAATGCTGAGACACAACAGATTTCGTTCTTCCTTTTTATCCAGTCTGACAATCTCTGCACTCTGATTGAATTGTTTTATCCATTCACATTTAGTATTATTATTTATATGGTTGAATTTAAGTGTGTGTCACCTTTCTTTTTGTTTTCTGTATGTCTCATGACTACTTTGTTACTCTTTTGTTACTCTTTTGACTATTTTGATACTATTTTATTGCCTTCTTTTATATAATGCAATGTCTTCTAATGTAACATTTTAATTCCTTTTTATTATTTAACTATATTTTGATCTATGTTTCTAAAGCTTCTTCTAGGGCTTACAATATACATCAAATTATCAGTATCTACTTTAGATTTATATTAACTTATTTCCAGTGAGGGATAGAAATCTTATACCTACACAGCTTCACTCCCTCCACAAACACTCTTTTCTTTTCTATTATTTTTATTCATATCATGACTATACATGTTATCTTTTTGTCTTTCAAAGAAGTTGAGAGGAGAAAGTAGAGCAATTAAAGAATTTTAGAATGTATTTTATTAGCCTTCTTATATGAGATTTCTGCTTCTCTTTATTCTCATTATTTCTTCCTGTGAATTCAAGTTACCAAAGTTGTCATTTTATTACTAAAATTCAGTTTTGTTTCCACTCTTCTTGTATGCTATTATTGTCAAATGTATTATATTTCTATATGTTACAGGAGCAACAATACAATTTATAGATATAATATGTATATATGGAAAATCTTACAAATCTTACAAATATACATATATATATAATGTATATATGTTTGTGTGTGTGTATACAGGTTTCCTCTGCTATTTGAAAGTAGAGCATTCCTATGAAACCTGTTCTGAGCAAAGAAACAATTACCTTAGGACACATCTTGCCAGTGGATGCACAAAATTAATTGAGATAAAGCATTCACATTTCTTTCATTTAGGAAAAGCAGGTACTAATGCAGGTCTTTTGTAAAAGTGAAGTAGCATAAAGTGAACTTTTGAAAAGTGAGGGATACCTGTATAGTTTAAGCAATTGTTTATAATTAGTTAAAAGAAGAAAAGAGAGAGATGCAAATATATTCTTTTATAATCACTAATTACCTTTACCAGTGCTCTTTTTTTTCCCCATGTGTATTTAAATCTTCCATCACTTGCTTTCAGTCTAAAACTCTACCGTTAGTGTTTCTTATAAGGCAGACGTGCCAGCTCAAATTCTTCAAATTCTTTGTTTTCCCTTTATCCAGGAATGTGCATATTTTGCCTTCATTTTTGAAAGATAGGTTTACTGTGTATAAGATTTCTGGGTGACTTTTTCTCCTTCACTCCTTTGGATATGTCATCACACTACCTTCTGGCCTTCATTATTTCCTTTTATTTTTTTTTTAACACCTTTATTGGAGTATAATTGCTTTACAATGGTGTGTTAGTTTCTTCTTTATAACAAAGTGAATCAGCTATACATATACATATATCCTCAATCTCCTCCCTCTTGCATCTCAGTGGTTAGTCTTATTGGGGTGGTCTCTGGTACTTGATGAGTTGTTCTCCTCTTGGTACTTTTGATAAGTTCTTGTTATGTTTGCCTCTCTAGATTTTGACAGTGATATGTCTGAACTTAGATCTCTTTGAGTTTATTGTATGTGAAGTTTGTTGAGCTTATGGATGTGTTGATTAATTTTATCTTCCAATTTGGGGGATTTTCAACTACCATTTCTTTGAATATTTTTTCTTCTCCTTTCTCTCCTTACAGTATTTCATTTATATATATGCCAGTGTGCCTAATTATTTCCCACATTTCTTTAAGGCTCTGTTCATTTTTATTCATTTTTTTCTCTGTGTTCTTAAATTGTAGAACTGCTATCAATCTACCATCAATTTTTCTGATTATTTTCTTCCTCCAGGTCAAATACAATATTGGGCCTGTTAGTGATTTTCTTTTTTCCATTTTGTTATTGTACTTTTGACTCCATAATTTTCATCTTGTTCTTTTGAATAATTCCAATCTTATTATTGCTATTCTCTATTTGATAAGGCATTGTCATCATACTTTCATTTAATTATTTAAGCATTGTTTCCTTTAGTTCTTTTCACATATTTATAATCCCTCTTCTGAATTCTTTGTTTGCTATGTCCACTGTCTGGGCTGCCTCAAAGGCAATTCCTATTGCCTTTTTTTTTAACCTATGTATGAGTTATACATTCCTGTTTCTTTGAATGTCTTACAATTTTATTGTTGAAAATTAGACATTTTAGATAATATATTGTACCAAAGCTCAGTATTGATTCCCTTCCTCTCCTGAGGCTTGCTGCTATTGTTTACTTGTTCATTTACTTCCTTGTTTAGTGATTTTGCTAAACTAAATCTATGAAGCCTATTTCCTCCCTCACTGTGCAGCCTTGGATGTTCCTGCTCAGATTTTTCTTTTAGATTGATTACCCAGGGGCCACTCCTGGTTTAGCATAATGAACTTGCTGGTTAAAGATGTTCACCCTTTACTGTTGAACCTGTAAAATGTGTAACTTGTAAACTGTGTTCATAATTCAAGGAATTTCAAAGTTTGTCTCATGTTCATCCAAAAACTAGTACCTTGGAAGTTTCCTTTTTACTTCATCTGGAGAGGGTATAGCCTTTAGCATGGACAGTCTTCCATCGTTCCAGATGATCAGTGATGATTATGATTTATTCATAAACCTTGCTTCCTAGGAGTTGTCCCCGGGTCAGAGTAGCTTGTCATTTTTTTTTAGTGTTTGGTCAGAAGTTGTACCTAAGTCCTTTGTGCCGTTGAGGATTCTGCTTTTGGCTGAGGAATCTGCTTGTGGCTTAGGGAATGCTTCCAATCTTCTATATCCCACGCTAATTGTTCCTGAGTCAGTGTAGCCTAATACATGCATATATAGCCTTGACATCCAGATTTGTTTGTAATCCCAGGAAGGACTCTTTCAGACTGTCTTTTCCCTGGTTTTCTTTGTGAAACCTCTGGCTGCTCTGCTGTTTCCCTTTTTCTTAGGAGTATCAGGAGGCTACAAATTCCTTTTTAAACCTCTTCATTATTTTCTACAATGGCTTTGGGCATGAAATTATTTTAGCTCCCTTCTGAAATCAGCACTTTCAGGTATATTTGCAGAGCTCATGATCCTTAAGGCCTGCCTTTCCCCTTGGGCAGAAGCTGTGTACCACTACACCTGGGCTGGAGGTGAAGACAACTGCCCTTTTCTCCCTGAGTGACATCCTAGCTCTACAAGTGGGTGTGACTGAGAGTAGTAGCATTTGGTCCTCTTGGCTTGTCTCTCCCTGGATAGAACCTCTGTGTTACAAATGAGCTAAGGTGGAGGGGCTGGGGAAGATCAAGCCCCAGCATTCTTGCTTTGTCATACTCAAAATAGAGCTTTTACCACACAGTCCTACAGGGTAATGAGAAACACTGCTTGCCTGCCCCTGATGGGGTGACACCATTGTCATAGACTGGAAACTTAGAGGAGAGGGAACTCTGTCTTCTTGGCTTTACTCTTCTGAATTAGCACACTTAGAGTTTCCATTACACAGAGCTGGGGAGGATTAGAAGAGGGTGGTTCAACTGCCACAGACCTAGCTATTCTGAACAAGATTTAGTCATTTTTAAAATATATATGTTTATTAATTTTCTATATGCCCTTAGGATGACTTCCAGTGACTTTATTTTATTTTATTTTTTTATATTATTTTTGCGTACGCGGGCCTTTCACTGCTG
Source organism: Pseudorca crassidens (assembly GCF_039906515.1). Taxonomy (NCBI): domain Eukaryota; kingdom Metazoa; phylum Chordata; class Mammalia; order Artiodactyla; family Delphinidae; genus Pseudorca; species Pseudorca crassidens. The sequence goes on along the minus strand of NC_090304.1, from coordinate 32,567,800 downwards.
TGGCCTCTCCCGTTGCGGAGCACAGGCTCCGGACACGCAGGCTCAGTAGCCATGGCTCACGGGCCCAGCTGCTCCGCGGCATGTGGGATCTTCCCGGACCGGGGCACAAACCTGTGTCCCCTGCATCGGCAGGCGGACTCTCAACCACTGCGCCACCAGGGAAGCCCTCCAGTGACTTTAAATGGCTCTTTTAAAAATAATTTTCACCTGTCAGATAACTACTTCATTGAAGATGTCACAGAACTCATCATGCCAGTATTCTGGAAAATTTGCTCAATTCTTACTCATTGTTAAAACTAGAACTCAGGTGTTATCTTTTCCCAGAAACCTTTCTTTATTCCCTAGGTTGAGGTATGGGGCCATTCTCCCTTCCTACGTTATACTGAATGCGTTTTGTTTGTTTGTTTGTTTGTTTTTAATGTTTCTATTCTCAAGTTCTAAGTTCCTCAATATTTTTCCTAGTCATCTAGCTCACCAACCCTTACTTAGCCTTCCAAATGCAATCAAGTTCCATACTCATCAGCACTCTCTCCTCTTTCTTGGCTCTCCAGTCTGGAGATAATCCTCTATTTTCCATAAGCCATATAAATATAAATATATACACATATGTATATTTCAGTGCTTACTACATTACATTGAAATTATACATTTCTTTCACCTCACTAGTGTCTGTAAGCTTTTCAATTACATTTTATTTTCTTTGTGTCTCTAGTATCTAGGCAAGCACCAGACACATAGTAAATACTGATGAATTAATTCAACACATGCCTTTTAAGAGAAAACTATGTGCCAAATACTGTACAAAGTATTGGAAAGACAAAGGTATACACTAACAGATGCTATACCGACCTTCATGTAGCATATGACCTAACAGATGAAACAGGTATTGAGTAAACAGTTAAACAAATGAATTTTAAAAATGAGAAGTACTGAGGTGAACCTGCACCCAATGTTCGGAGAGTTAATAATATCATCTGATGTCCTTGGAGTTGTGATGAGGAAGTGATGACTGACATGAAATAAAAAAGCAAATGCTATTTTACTAGGGAAATAGGATGAATGGGGGAAGAGTTCAAAGCAGAGAGTTGCACAAGTCAACCACCCAGTGGTAGAGTGAACACAGAACTCTAGGATATGAGAGTTTACAGTGGCTGGAACAGGCATTGTGAAGGAGGGATAGAGCGGGAGATAGAGTGATAGGTAGTACAGTTGACCCTTGAACAGCATGGGCCTTGGGGGTGTCAACCCTGCACAGTCAAAACTCCACCTGTAGCTTTATAGTCAGCCCTCCACATCCGCATTTCTATATTCGCTGATTCAGTCAAGTGCAGACCCTGTAGTTCTGTAGTACGTATTGATTGAAAAAATTCGAGAATATTTTTTTGTTTTGTTTTCTTTCATTTTTGGCTGCAGCACTCGCAGCTTGTGGGATTCTAGTACACCGACCAAGGATCGAACCCAGGTCCCCTGTAGTGGAAGTGCGGAGTTCTAACCATTGGACCGCCAGGGAATTCCCTAGCCAATTCTAAACCATTACATATTTTTGTATAGCCTGTGTGTTAGAAATGGAATTCACGTTTTTAAATGACTTTTTAAAAATCAAATGCATAATATTTCAGGATGGGTAAAAATTATATGAAATTCAATTCCAGTGTTCAAAAAAAACCCTGGTATTAGAATACAGCTATACTCATTTGTTTATGTACTACCTATGGCTGCTTTTGCTACCAGGACAGAGTTAAGTAGTCATGATAGAGACCATATGGCCCTCCAAACAATCTGGCCCTTTACAAAAATAAGTTTGTCAACCCTGGCCCTATAGTAGTAGCATATACTGAAATGTTTGTATCAAAACATTTAAAGGGCATGTAATCACATAGCCATGTTTTGTTTTTGGAGGGAGGACAACTTAGAGGAAGGAAGACCAGTTCAAAGATGAGTCAGGAGTCCCCAGGACCATCCCAGGGTTGCATGATTTGCTAGGAAGACTCATGAGACTCAGCATCTAGTCATACTCATGACTATGGTTTTATTACAGCCAAAAGATACAGAGCAAAATAAGCAAAGGGGGAAAAGGCATGAGGCAAAACCTAGAGGATACAAAGCACTGGATTCCAAGAGTCCTCTTTCAGTGAAGTCACATAGACATGCTTTAATTCCTGTATCAACAGGTGTGACAATACATGTGAAATGTCTTCTATTAGAAATGCTTGCCTGAGCCTGGGAGTCCTAGGTTTTTATTGGGGGCTGGACACATAGGCATGTGCACCTCTGCCTAGTTCATATAGTAATTCCAAACTCCCAGAAGGAAAGCGGGTTTTCAGCATAATCCATATTGTTTGCACAAAGAGTTTAGTAACTCTGAGCCACTCTTATCAGGGAGTGGTGGGAAGCTTACCAAAATCCAAGTTCCCAGATGGAAGTCAAGAGCCAACCTAGCCAGCCAGCGTTTGTAAGTGTAGCAGTTTCAGTCCTGCCATTGTAACTATTTTTCTGCACGTGAGGTTATTGCAGCAATTGAAGTAGAAATTTCTATTGCAGTAGAAATTGCCCTTCTACTGCCCCTCCCCTGAGCAACTCAAACAAATAGTCTAAAAACAATACTCACCATAGCCCTGCTCTTACTCTCATTATTGGCAATTAGCCTGGCCTATGAATGAACCCAAAAAGGACTAGAATGAACTGAATATGGTATTTAGTTTAAAACAAAACAAATGATTTCAACTCATTAGATTATGACTAAATTCATAATTACCAAGTGCCTTTAGTATATATAAATATTATTATAGCTTTTACAGTATCTCTTGTAGGGCTGCTAATGTGTCGATCCCACTTAATATCCTAACTGTTATTTCTAGAAGGGATAACATTATCACTATTCGTAATGGCAACCCTAATGATCCTAAATTCACACTTCACTTTAGCCAGCATAATACCAATCGTCCTATTAGTGTTCGTAGCCTGGGGGGCCGCACTCGGATTATCCTTACTAGTGATAGTATCGAACACACATGGCACCAACTACGTACAAAATCGTAACCTCCTCCAATGCTAAAATTTATTGTCCCTGCGATTATATTAATACCCCTGACTTGTTTATCAAAAAATAATATGGCTTGAATTAATGCTACAGCCCATAGCCTGCTAATTAGCCTCACAAGCCTGCTTCTTCTTAATCAGTTTAATGATAATAGCCTTAATTTCTTATTAATTTTCTTTTCCGACTCCTTATTTACACTGCTATTGATCTTAACAATATGACTCTATTAATGGCCAGCCAATCTCACCTGCTCAAAGAGTCACTGACCCGAAAAAAACTATACATCACTATACTAATCATATTACAGACATTTGTAATTATAACATTTAGTGTCACAGAACTAATTTTATTTTACATTATATTCGAGGCCACACTAGTTCCTACACTCATTATCATCACTTGATGAGTTAACCAGACAGAACACCTTAATGCAGGACTCTATTTTTTATTCTACACACCTGTCGGGTCACCCACTTCTAGTAGCACTAGTACATATTCAAAACACTACGGGTTGGGGCTTCCCTGGTGGCGCAGTGGTTGAGAGTCCACCTGCCGATGCAGGGGACACGGGTTCGTGCCCCGGTCCAGGAAGATCCCACATGCCACGGAGCGGCTGGGCCCGTGAGCCATGGCCACTGAGCCTGCGTGTCCGGAGCCTGTGCTCCGCAACGGGAGAGGCCACAACAGTGAGAAGCCCGCATACTGCAAAAAAAACCCCAAAAAACGCTACGGGCTCTCTACATTTCTTAACACTGCAGTGTTGAACCAAAGCATTACCCAATTCTTGATCCAACGTTTTCATATGACGTTTCATCTCCACCTTTGATTACCCAAAGCACATGTAGAAACCCCCATCGCAGGCTCTATAGTCCTTGCAGCCATATTACTAAAACTTGGAGGCTACGGCATACTACGAATCACAGCGATACTTAACCCACTAAAAGAATTCATAGCATACCCCTTTCTTATGCTTTTCCTATGAGGAATAATCATAACCAGTTCAATCTGTCTGCGCCAAACAGACCTAAAATCACCTATCGCATATTCTTGCATTAGTCATATAGCACTTGTCATTGTCGCTATTCTTATCCAAACACCTTGACGTTATATAGGAGCCTCCGCTTTAATAATTGCCCATGGCCTCACATCATCCATACTATTCTGCCTAGCAAACTCAAATTATGAGTGAGTCCATAGCCTAACAATAATCTTAGCCTGAGGCTTACAGACCTTCCTCCCACTAATAGCCGCTTGATGACTGCTAGCAAGCCTAAGAAACTTGGCCTTACCCCCAACCATTAATCTGGTTGGAGAGTTGTTTGTAGTTACATCGTCCTTCTCATAATCAAATATTACCATTATCTTAATAGGAGCCAACATTGTAATTACAGCCTTATACTCTCTACATATACTAATTACAACACAACGCGGTAAATACACACACCATATTAATAACATTACACCCTCCTTCACACGAGAAAATGCCCTTATAACCGTTCACATCTTACCCCTCCTACTATTGTCACTAAATCCCCAAATCATCCTAGGCCCCCTGTATTGTAAATATAGTTTTAAAAAAACCCCACTAGATTGTGAATCTAGTAACAGAAGGTTGAAACTTATTTACCGAGAAAGTATACAAGAACTGCTAATTCATGCTCCCATGCCTAACAGTGTGGCTTTTTCAAGCTTTTAAAGGATAGTAGTTATCCGTTGGTCTTAGGAACCAAAAAATTGGTGCAACTCCAAATAAAAGTAATAAACCTATTATCCTCTTTCGCTCTAGTCACACTACTTATATTAACAATCCCAATTATAATAATTAACACCAATCTTTACAAAAGTGATAAAAATCCATCATATGTAAGAAAACACTGTTTCCTGTGCTTTCATTACCAGCCTAATTCCAACCACAATATTTGTTCACACAGGCCAAGAAATAATTATTTCAAACTGACATTGGATCACTGTTCAAACTCTTAAATTAACACTTAGCTTCAAAATAGATTACTTCTCAATAAAATTTGTACCCGTAGCATTGTTTGTCACATGGTCTGCTATGGAGTTCTCACTATGATACATGCACTCGGATCCCTATATTAATCGGTTCTTCAAATATCTACTCCTCTTCCTTATCACCATGTTAATTCTTGTTACCGCCAACAACCTCTTCCAACTTTTTATTGGGTGAGTGGGGGTCGGAATTATATCTTTCCTGCTCCTTGGGTGGTGGTAATACCGGCAAACAGACGCAAACACAGCCGTTCTCCAGGCAATCCTATATAACCTCATCAGGGATATTGGATTTGTTATGTCAATAGCATGATTCCTATTTAACCTAAACACATGAGACCTGCAACAAAATTTTTTTTTCTTAGACCCATCTCCCTTTTTATTTTTTATTTATTTATCTATTTATGGCTGTGTTGGGTCTTCGTTTTTCTGTGCGAGGGCTTTCTCCAGCTGTGGCAAGCGGGGGCCACTCTTCATCGCAGTGCGCGGGCCTCTCACTATTGCAGCCTCTCTTGCTGTGGAGCACAGGCTCCAGATGTGCAGGCTCAGTAATTGTGGCTCACGGGCCTAGTCGCTCCGCGGCATGTGGGATCCTCCTAGACCAGGGCTCGAACCCGTGTCCCCTGCATTGGCAGGCAGACTCTCAACCCCTGCGCCACAAGCCCCCTGCAACAAATTTTTACATTCGACTTACATCACTCAAATCTCCCCCTCATAGGGCTTGTACTAACATCACTCAAATCTCCCCCTCATAGGGCTTGTACTAGCTGTAGGCAGGAAATAGCTCAATTTGGACTTCACCCTTGACTCCCCTCAGCAATAGAAGGCCCTACTCCTGTATCAGCCTTACTCCACTCAGGCACATTAGTCGTGGCAGGAATCTTCTTGCTTTTTCGATTTTACCCTTAACAGGAAACAACAAACATTCAAACAATAGCACTATGCTTAGGAGCCCTCACCACCCTATTCGCAGCAATAGGTACCCTCACCCAAAATGACATTAAAAAAATTGTCGCTTTCTCCACTTCAAGCCAGTTAGACCTAATAATAGTAACAGTTGACATCCACCAACCCTATCTAGCATTCTTGCACATCTGCACACATGCTTTTTTAAAGGCCATACTATTCATATACTCCAGATCTATTATCCACAGCCTGAACGACAAACAAGATATTCAAAAAATAGGAGGCCAATTTAAAGCTATACCTTTCACCACAACAGCCCTTATTATTGGAAGTTTAGCACTGACAGGAATGCCTTTCCTCACCAGCTGCTAACACGTCTTATACCAACACCTGAGCCCTGCTAATAACGCTAGCTGCCACCACCCTCACAGCTGTCTATGGTGCTGGCGTTATCTTCTTCCCACTACTAGGACAGCCTCGTTTCTCTCCCTTAACCTCAATCAATGAAAACAACCCATTCTTAGTTAACTCCATCAAATGCCTACTAATTGGAAGTGTTTTTGCCGGATTCATTATCTCCAACAACATCCGCCCGACAACAGTCCCCCTAGTAACTGTGCCCCCATACCTAAAATTAACTGCCCTTAATTTCAAGTGCTGGTACAGTGCCCTTTGTACCAGCACTTGAAATTAACCTTAACGCAGGTTAAATTTCTTAACGCAGAAAACTTAAAGTTTATTTGCCCCTCAAATACCCTCAAGTTTTCTAGTCTTTTAGGATATTTCCCCACTATCATGCACCGCTTACCTCCCTACTTAAATCTATCAATAAGCCAAAACTCAGCATCCTCCCTCTTAGACTTAATCTGGCTAGAAAATATTTTACCAAAAACCACATCCCTTATTCAATTAAAGCTCTCTACGCTAGTCTCAGGCCAAAAAGGCCTTATCAAACTATATTTCCTGTCGTTCCTTATTATCCTTATCCTTAGCATGCTTTTATTTAATTACCATGAGTAATCTCAATGATAACCACAGCACCAATAAACAGCGATCAGCCAGTAACAGTTACCAACCAAGTACCATAACTATATAATGCTGCAGTCCCCATAGCTTCCTCCCTTAAAAAAACAGGATGACCGGTGTCATAAATAACCCAGTCCCCCAGCCCATTAAACGTAAACACGACTTCCACCTCTTCATCCTTTAAAACATACAGCACCATTAAAAACTCTGTTATCGGGCTTCCCTGCTGGCGCAGTGGTTGAGAGTCCGCCTGCTGATGCAGGGGACACGGGTTCGTGCCCTGGTCCGGGAAGATCCCACATGCCGCGGAGTGGATGGGCCCGTGAGCCATGGCCGCTGAGCCTGCGCATCCGGAGCCTGTGCTCCGCAACGAGAGAGGCCACAACAGTGAGAGGCCCGCGTACGGCAAACAAACAAACAACAACAACAACAAAAAACTCTCTATTATCAATCCTGAAAGAAATGCCCCCAAAACAGTCTTATTAGAAACCCAAACTTCAGTATACTGCTCAGTAGCCATAGCTGTCGTGCAATCAAATGCAACCAGTATCCCCCCTAAATAAATCAAAAACACCATCAAGACTAAAAATGAGCCACCAAAATTCAACAGTCCCGCACCCAACACCACTACCCACAGTCAACCCAAAGCCCCCATAAATAGGTGAAGGTTTTGAAGAAAACCCCACAAAACTAATCACAAAAATAACACTTAAAATACATACATGTCATCATCATTCCCACATGGATTCTAACCATGACTAATGGCATGAAAAATCATCGTTGTCATTCAACTGTAAGAACACCTATGACCAACATCAGAAAATCACACCCACTAATAAAAATCATCAACAATGCATTTATTGACCTCCCAGCCCCATCAAATATCTCGTCATGATGAAATTTTGGTTCTCTATTAGGTATTTGTTTAATTCTACAAATCCTAACAGGCTTGTTCCTAGCAATACATTACACACCAGGCACAATAACTGCCTTCTCATCAGTAACACTCATCTGCCGTGATGTTAACTACGGATGAATCATTCGATACATACATGCAAATGGAGCTTCCATATTCTTTATCTGCCTTTACATTCACGTAGGACGTGGCCTATATTATGGATCCTACACCTTTCTAGCAGTTATAGCCACTGCATTCATAGGCTATGTGTTACCAGGAGGATAAATATCATTTTGAGGAGCAACAGATATTACAGCCTGCTTTCAGCAATCCCATACCTTGGCACTACTCTTGTCGAATGGATCTGAGGCGGCTTTTCTGTAGATAAAGCAACACCTATGTGATTTTTTGCCTTCCATTTTAGTCTTCCTTTCATCATTACAGATGGTAGTAACTTGGACCATCTACCATCATTACTATAGATGGTAGTAACTTGGACGGAGTTTCTGAAGTGTAAATGGAGAGAATGGGCAGAGTTGAAAGATACCTAGAAGGTAACATATAGATGATTTAGCCATGACCTGGATATGATAGGTGAAGGGTAAGAAGATACCAAGGATTATGCAGGAATCTGGCTTATGAGTAGATGTTGGTAAACTGATCTCTTCTACAGTTCCATAGTAATTCCAGCTGAAGAATAAACAGATGATGGAGCAAGTATCTCATGATCAATTTGGTCATGTCACATTTCAAGAAGTGCTGAAATTTTATATATGTATATGAATATATATTTAGTTTGGATATGCATATATATATATATATACACACATATACCTATGTGTATGTATACAAATATAACTTGGAGGTTTCCCTGAAGATAATATTAAAATAATACTTTTCATTTTTATGTTCTGAACAAGTTGAAAAACAGCACAGCTATCAGAAGAATGGAAATCTAATAGCATGCTTATTCCAGGATTGGAGGGTGGGATTATGATTACCAATAGCCAAATATGAGACCTTTAATACTGTCCTCACCCCAGGCCACTCCCTAAAGTTACACTTGCATAAGAGAAATTGGCGTGTGAGGCAGATATTAGGCTAGCTACAACGCAAACCACATCTTCATGTATAAAATCTCAAGAGCAGGGCTGGGTTGGCTCCACAATTGGTTACGAAAACCAGGCCCTGGGCCTTACATTTCCTAAAGCATAGCAGTCACAGGGTAGAAAGGTTTATAAAAGGCTATAACAGGACAACAGGAAGCAGATCTTAATCCTGCTGAGTATAGAAAAGTGAATTTTTAGAAGTTTCGCAGTTCACCACTCATAAAATCCACACCTCCCCCACTCCTTGAATGAAAAGCAGTGGAGAGAAAATCCAGGCAACTACTCCCTCTGTGTTCCTGACTCTTGGAGACTAAAGGGGAAGCTTCCTTCTGAAACCACACCCACACCCACATGCACGCACACATGCAGATTTGGTTTATTTTCAATTGACGAACACAGAGTGAGGCAGTTCCAAAATATATTGTTTTTCTCTTCACTGACACCAGCTGTTTACTGGTTTAATTTAAGCAGCTACATTTATGAAACATTTTGAGTGTACTGATGTTGAGATGACCTCTGTCTTGGGAACGTATGGGATTTATACTACTGTTAAGCATGAGTAAGAATGTGTGTGTCCTACTGGGGCATGTGCCAAGGGAATCATGATCCTCAGTGAAAGCCTCACTGTACCGCCTCAGAGGCAGTGCTTCTTAACGATGGATTTGAATTGAAATTTATGTGTAGATATTCAAAACACTGAAGCCCATGCTAAGCTACTTGAGATTCTGCCTCAGATGATTGGGGCTGGAGTGCAGTTATTTTCATACACAGTCACATTACTCTAAGGATTCCTGATTTAAATGTGTAGGAATAAGAAATGATTAGATCTTTGGAAATAATCTGAATATCCTTTTCAATTCTCTAACTGAAAGAGGTTAAGTTTCTCTTCTTTCCTTCTCTGAGATGAGCTTAATGTAACTCTTCTTTGTGTCTCAAATGCCACCCTGAGCCGTTTGGATAGATTACTGGATTGAGTAAGTGAATGGGTGGATGCATAATGGGTGGATAGATGAGCGGAGACATGGATGATTTGGGAGATAGATAAGTGGATGGATGGATGAGTAGGTAAATGGAGGAATGCATGGATAATAGGATAGGGGGTATGCAAGTGGAAGGATAAATGATGAGTGGATGGGGTGACTAGTAGCTGAATTGATGAATGAGATGAGTGAATGAATGCCACATAAGGGGACACCTGAGGAAGAGGAACAGTAAACCTTAAAACAACTCCTTGCAAAGTTTAATTTACCAAATTGCCCAGAAAAAAAATTTTCCCATGTTCCATAAAACGTGTTATTTAGAAGACATTTATTCATTCATTCATTATCCAGATATGAGTTTCTCAGAATTAGATGGTGATCACTGACAGAGGAATACACTAAGCCCTCTGGAGGCTAAGCAGATAAAGCTAAGTGATAGCTTCAAGACATGTGAAATACACATTTTGACCCCCATTTTGACAGCTACAATTACAAGTCATGTAACCTCTCTAACTGTAAGGATAGACCAGTGACATATTAAGAAGGCCAACAGAAAATTTGAGGTTTTTTTTATTGTGTTTAGAGAAGCTGTATAGCTAATGAATTGGGCTACAAAGCCCAATTCTGCTGAAACCAAAGTGACAGCTCTACAAGATAATTATTCCAAAGACCCCTCAAAAAAGTTGTGCATCAATTTTTTGCATTCATTACCTCATGTAAACTTTAGAAGAACACTTTGACGTTGTTAAACATCCTAGTACTATTTTACTAGAAAGGAAATCCCACAGAGGGATTAAGTTAATTATTTTTGTCAGGTTCTTTGTAGCTCAAAATTTTTAAGACTATGCTATCCTCACAAGAAAATTTGATTAATCAAGACATTGATTTGAAAGTTTCTTGTTTTCTTTCTGTGTTATATGTTGTGGTTTCGTGAAACATTTCTCACATGAAAAATCCAGTTTGCATTTCAGCATTTTTGTTCTTAGTCATATAGAGGGAAGGAACAAGTTTAATGTCCCATTACAGTTTACTATCATTTGGGATACAATGAAGCCCCGAACAGCGTAATTAATGGGGGAAAAGCTGTGCATTATCTTCTTATATAACCTCAGATCAATAGTCTTAATTAGATGAAGGTTTTGGAATCAGGCATATGAGTACCTACTGCCAGATTCTAGTAAGGTAACTTTGGGCCATAAAGGTAAAGCCTTTTTAAGGTTTTCTTGCCTCCTTTGCTGAGTGGTAGTAACAATAATACTTAAAGAGCTTTGCAAAGTTTAACAAAATAACATGTGAGTATCAGCACAATTCTTAGCACATGGTAAATATTCCATAAATTTTCACTGTTACTATTATTCCCGTTTTACAGATGAAAAAACTGAAGATTTGAGAAAATAAGGGAATTGGTGATAATCTTAGAGCTAGTAAATAGAAAAGGAAAAACGAAACACAAGTATTTTAAATTATATTTCAGAACGCTTATCAATACCCTTAATTATAAACATTTAATAGTAAAGATTGGATAAAGGAGTTTATGTGACTGTTCCTGTAGATTTGTGCTTCGGAGCCAACTGTATTTGATCCTCACTGGTGATTTTAGTCATTATCCTAATTAGCTCAGTAAAATATATTTAAACATTAGGAAAATAAAATTTGTGTTGTTAGATTACAGAAAATTTTCAGTCTCCTTTTTTCACCCAGTAGTACAGTTTGGAAGCCAGTTTTTTTGTAGCATGGAAAGAAACTCTACATCCTTCTTGCCATTCATAATAAAAGTAATTCAAAATTGAAAACCGCCGCCAGAACCTTATGCCATCCTCCACTGTAGCGCATACCCTATTCACATGGGAAGTAATTGCTAGTTTATGCATGATATCCCCCCTACAGTACCTATTCTTGGAGGGCAGAGTCTGTATCTTATGCATCTTCATAATCCTCATAATTTGCATATTGACTACTACAGGATGAATGATAAATATTTGTGGAATCAAATTGAATTGATTTGAATAAAAGTCATCATTTTGTTAACAATTTGGCATTTGTACTGGCAACTGAGACTGGGGAGAATTTTAGATCTGCTAATAAGAAAACTAAATATTAAATAATGCAGCAGTAGCTTGACTAAAAAATGATAATATCTCTCTTTAATCATAATATAAATTATTATTGTTATCATCATTATCTTTCTCTTTTGTTGGACACCAACTATGTGCCTTGATCACATTTAAAAGTGTTTCCAATCCTTACAAAGACCTTCTAAGTCATGTTGTAGTATAAAGATAATGCATTCGATTAACAACTTTTTTTGAGAGGTTAATATTACCAGGCACTTTTCCAGGTGCTTATGAGATTCATCAGTGAACAGAAGTTTCCTACTTGGTTAGAGTTTATGTTCAAGTAGGTGTGACAGGCAATACTCAATAAATAGAAAAATAATTTATGTAGTATATTGGAAAGTTAAGTGCTAGAGGAAAAATGAAAAGTAGAGAGAAATAGAGGATGGGCAATTTCAGGCAGGAAGTAAGGTAGTTTGCAATGCTAAAAGTCTAGAAAAACTCTTTAAGCAGATGACACTTGAGCCAAGAATTAAAAGAGGTGAAGAATTTGAGAGAGATAAGAGTGGGCTTTGGAATCATCAAAATATGAGTTTGAATTTATTTCTTCTACATATTATCTATATAGTTTGCTGGACCTCCACAAACTTGTTTGCACATCTAGTAAAACCAGTAAAGAACACTTACTTTGTTTAGCTTTTTACCTATTAAATATAGGTATAAATTGCTTAGAACTTGACCTGCATGTATAAGCACTATTTAATGTATGTTTTAAAAACAGAAGGTGCTTAAAAAATGTGGATCATGTTATATATAATTGCATGAGGGCTGAGATATTGCCATAGGTTGCGAAGCTCTTTGTTCCCTTTCTGGATGAATACCACACTTCTAGGACTTTGGGTATTCCCTAGAGTGTAGCTTACCCTGTAAATGCCAAATCCTGTGTCTTTTGTTCCACTTTTAAATTCAAGTGAAAAGAACAAAATAGGTCTGTTGGGAAAGAGGCCTTGGAAATATATTAAAACTCCCTACTAAAATGCATTAAAATGAGTTTAAAGGGGAAAAAAAAAGTACACATCTAGAATAGCAGGGAATTTGACAAGCTGGTATGTAGGCATTTCAATACCTGCTGCTTTCAACAAAATTCACTTAGTAGAATAAAAATTTTGAAAGGATGTTTGGAACATGTATCCAGAGCAGCTGCTGTACTTCGGCAGTGACAACATTAAACAACTGACTTCATCCAGCTTTCAAATGGCAGGAAGATTTACACAAATAGAGGGGACTATGACATTCAGGCAGATTCACGTAGAAAAAAAAAAAAAAAACTATTCAGAATATTTACCTCGGACTTAATCCTGACACCTACAAAATTTTGTGCTGGATTTAATCCACTGTCCCTTCAGCACTCCTGTCAGTAATGTTAATAAACCATCAATTCCTGTGCCTGTTAGAAGGAAGTGCAGCCATTGTCTGTCATGTCCATTAACTGCCAGAGAGAAGAGATTTACGTGATGGCCTGAATGGGCTCCTGGAGGAGCATTCTTTGGACTGTTAAAGTGAGGACTAGAAATCCTCAAAATGTTCAACTAGATAGTGAGTTTTTGTAAACACGGAGGCTCTTCAGACACACATCAGGAAAAAAAAATAAAAGTGCTTGGAGAAAGATAAGAAACCTGTTATTTTAGTACAGTATGTGGTGTTAGCATCAAATTTACTCATTTGCCCATGTGTCGATCCAATATTTATTACACATCCCCCAGGTACCTAGCACGATTTTAACAATTATCTCTTCAGTGGTTGGCAAAATGGAAGCAGTCCCTGTTGTGAACAAGACTGTTGTCTAGTGAGGGTATGAGACATTAACAATCAGATAAATGGATGGGTGACAACTATAATAAGTAGGGATTAAATTTAACTGGTATACATTAATATAGGTGTGTAAATTGTTTAAATATTAAAGCACTTATGTACCAGCTGGAAAATAACCTTTGTCTCCTTCATCCTGGTCCTTCTCCTGGAATCCTGTACCTCCCCCCCCACACACACTAAGCTGTCATTCATCGATAAATGGCTAACACTTATTGTAGCAAAATGGCTCTGCCATGACCACCTGATAGCCTTGCATATCTCCACATAAGTCACAAAAGCAAGGCTAATGTGAAGTGTAACCCAAGTCTTGGTGGAATGCCCTGTGATCCTCCGTGGGACACAGAAGTATAGGTAGTCTTGTTAGAAGCTGTTGAAAGACTGCTTCTCATTTCCCTCTGTACCTTGCAGGAGGCTGTGATGGAGCAACTTCCTGTCTTCCTAATGCCAGTGAGGCATGGGACTTTCCATATCACACCACTCCCCCTTCTCTGGGTAAAACTGTAAGCTATGAAACTGCTGTCCTGTAGTTTAGAGTTGAATCACAGTGGCAGAGAGAACGACCACCTGTGTTGTCTGTCATGTGGCAACCCATGTTTGATGTCATCCACTGATACTACAGATGTGGATTGCCAATGCCATGCTGATCTTCCTTATGCTTTAAGTATGCGTAATAAACTGTCCAAATTGATTTTGGCTCATGTCTCTTTCCTGGCTGAATCTATGAGACTGTGGCAAGTCTCTTAGGAGCTGTCACAGTGCTGCTGCTTAGAGACTACGTGACTGCTTGACACCCGTCAAGCAGAAAATTCCCAGGACGCTGCTCCAGCATTGAGAGTAGAGTCACATTTATTGGTTCATATCTGTACCATATCATTTTATATTTTGAATATCACAACTGGTGAAAGTACTAGAAAGGAAAATATAGTATCTCACAAGAGAATATAAAAAAGATGCTAAAATTATGTTTGCAATTCAGAACTGGATCTTGGTGAGAATTAGCATTTCAACTGTAATCTAAGGGGTGAGTAATAACTGACCAGGGGAAACAAAGTAGTGGGAAATTTTCCATGATTCCAGGCAAAAAGAACAGGTACACGTGATGACCCTGAGGTGTATAAGAATATGCTTCATTCAGTGAACTATAAAGAAGGCCAGTGAGACATTATATAGTCCATTAGGTCAAGGTATCTCTTCTCTTCTGACAGCCTAGTAAAATGCATGCAATTCTACTAGTAAAGTTGGAGTTCCTGAGACACTGCATAAATGCCAGTATAATTTTGTTGTCTCACTATGTGGAAGGCACATTGATAGATTTAGTGGTGAATACAGAAATGTTTAAGAAGCCCTTTAGACTATGAGCTTCATAAAGTTAGAGATGTTGCCTTGTGTTGTGTTTGTAACTGATCTCATATCAGAGCACAGAAAATAATATCTGGTAAATGAAAATGTGAGAAAGGGAAGGAAGGAAGGAGTGAAGGTGGGGAGGAAAGGAGGAAGGGTGAGAGGTCCTCTACTTAGAGGGGTATAAAGATTATTAGGCTTCCCTGGTGGCTCAGTGGTTGAGAGTCCGCCTGCCGATGCAGGGGACACGGGTTCGTGCTCCGGTCCGGGAAGATCCCACATGCCGCGGAGCGGCTAGGCCCGTGAGCCATGGCCGCTGAGCCTGCGCGTCCGGAGCCTGTGCTCCGCAACGGGAGAGGCCGCAACAGTGAGAGGCCCCGCGTATCGCAAAAAAAAAAAAAAAAGGTCAAGTTTGATTTTACACACACACATATATAGAATCTTCAATTCCTTTATCACCATTTATTGAAGTTATTGTTTTTTACACATTGAATTATTTACATTTTTATCTTTTTCAAAAGTCAAATGGCTATGTATGTTTTCAATTGACTGTATTTGTTTGAGTAGATTTCTGGATTCTCTTTTAATTTATTTCAGTGTATGTCTATTCTTATGCTAATACTACACTGTTCTTATTAATGTAGCTTCAGAATTAGTCTTGAAATCAGACAGCGTTAAGTCCTACACTCCAGTGTTCTTTAAAATATTATTTTAGATACAAGTTTTAGGACCAGTTTAGTAAATTTACAGAAAAAAAAAAAGAAATCCTATGGGAATGCTAACCTGGTTTGCATTTTACCTATAGTTTAATATGGGGAGAACAGGTATCATAAGAATATTGAATATTTCAGTTCAACAGGATTTAATGTTTCAATTCATAGACATGGTATCTTTCCACTAATTTAGAATTTCTGCCATTTCTGTCAGTAATGTTGCATAATTTACAACATACAGGTTTTTCACATCTTTCATTAAATTTTTTCTAATAATTTTAAATTTTTTTCCATTTTTTTCACACTCTTCTTCCATTATTCCAATACACATATTAGTGTTTTTAATATTGTTCTAAAGATCTCTGAGACCCCCACCATTCATGTTTTTTCAAGCTTTTTTTTCCTTACAGCTTTTCAGAATGAATAATTTCTCTTGATATCATTTCATATTTAGTAACTCTTTCTTCTCATCCGCAGTTTTTTGATAAGTCTATCCAGTGAAATTTTTCTTTCTAGAATTTCCATTTGGTTATTTTTTTTTTTTTTTATTTTTTTTTTATTTTTGGCTGTATTGGGTCTTAGTTGCCGCACACGGGCTTTCTCTAGTTGCGGCGAGCGGGGCTGCTCTTCGTTGTGGTGTGTGGGCTTCTCATTGCAGTGGCTTCTCTTGTTATGGAGCATGGGCTCTAGGTTCACAGGCTTCGGTAGTTGTGGCTCACAGGCTCTAGAGTGGAGGCTCAGTAGTTGTGACGCAGGGGCTTACTTGCTCCGCAGCATGTGGGATCTTCCTGGACCAGGGCTTGAACCCATGTTCCCTGCATCGGCAGGCAGATTCTTAACCACTGCGCCACCAGGGAAGCCCTGGTTCTTTTTTATAATACAGTTTTTCTGCTAAAATTACCTATCTCATCACTAATTAAGAACATGTTACCTTTAATTTTTTGATAGTATTTTTAATAGCTGCCTTACAATATTATATCCAACATATGAGTCATCTAGATATTGGCTACCATTGTCTACTCTTTTAACTTCGGGTCATACATTTCATTTCTTTGCATACCAGTAAGATTTTATTTTGTGCTAGACACTGTCACTTATATATCACAGAGATTCTGGATTTTATCTTCAGAAGAAGATAATTAATTTTTGTCCAATAATACAGTTAAACACTGATATTTACCTCGATGTAGAGTTGACTTTATATTTTGTCATTGCAGATATGTGAAAAGTCCGTGATAAAGCTTAAGCTTCTCTCACTTAACTGAGCTGAATCTCCAAAAATCTTCCCCCAGCCCCACCTCCCAGAATCGTATCTAGGTTTTGATTTAGACTTTCTTAAGGCAAGCCTAAAAGTGGACTTTATACTAGGGCAAGACGCAGCAAACTTTTTCTGTAAATTATCACACAGTAAATATTTTAGTCTTTGCAAACTTATATGGTCTCTATCTCAACTACTCAATTCCACCATGGTAGCACAAAAACAACTAGACAATACATAAATAAATAAAGGGGGCTGTGTTCCAATAAAATTCTATTTATGAAAACAGGCAGGGACTTCCCTGGTGGCCTAGTGGTTAAGAATCTGCCTGCCAATGCAGGGGACACAGGCTCAAGTCCTGGTCCGGGAAGACCCCACATGCTGCAGAGCAACTAAGCCCGTGCACCACAACTACTGAGCCTGTGCTCTAGAGCCTGCAAGCCACAACTACTGAGCCTGCATGCCACAACTACTGAAGCCCGCATGCCTAGAGCCCGTGCTCCGCAACAAGAGAAGCCACCTCAATGAGAAGCCCGTGCACCACAACAAAGAGTAGCCCCGCTCGCTGCAACTAGAGAAAGCCCTCGTGCAGCAACGAAGACCCAACCCAGCCAAAAAAAAAAATTAATTAATTAATTAAAAAAAAAAAATGCACATGTTAAAAAAAAAAAAAAAAAAGGCAGTAAGCCAGATTTGGAATTTGGGCTGTAGTTTGCCAACCACTGCTCCTGTGCAAGGCTGTTAACCTAAAGGCTGTCGCTTTGATGCCTGTGGTGTTGATAACGTTTATGAATGTGGAATGCTGGCATCCTTTTGCAGTGCTCAACCTCTAGGGTTTCTGTTCTGCTGTGAGTCATACAACAGTTTCTTTGTGATTAGCCTTGTGTCATGTATTGCTCTGTGTATGTGCAGTCCAACTCTCAGCCAAGGACTTGCAGGAACATCTCCCAACAACCGGACTTTTGGAGGCCCTGCCCTGCTCACCTCACTTTTCTCTGCTGCTCTGCCCCATATACTCCAGCCATTTAATCTGCCCCAAACTCTGATCTCTGCCTCCACAGTTCAGTCCAACTACAGTGATCTGCTTGGACCACAGCCCTTTGCACTTAGGTCAGGAAATTGTCCTCAAGTAGAAAGCTGGAGTAGTCATGAGTCTTACCTAGTGAGGTTCCACTATTTCAAGGTTCACAGCTGGGTATGATTAGCTCATAATTGTTTATGAGAGGAGGACTAGTCCAAAACCAGTTACTGTGTCATGTCAAGAATCTTTAATCTTTTTATTCTTAAATAACAAAAATATAAATATCTAACAATAATTTAATTAATAAAAATGAATTTTATTTACTCACAATAACCAAAAATACAAATAACCAAAAATACAAATTCATTTGACTTCAGATGTGGTTTGACTGTGAAGTTTTCTAAGTCACCAGATCCTATCCTGTCTATTTTATATGCTTTGCTTTCGTCTACAGGACAAGTTTAACCTCATGTTGTCCTCTTTTATTTTATAAATAATGCCTATTAGAGCTTAGACTTAAACATCCTCATACTGTACTACCAAGAAAAAGAGAATATACTTCTTATTCACTCAGATGAAGAGAGGCATCTTTCACTGCAGAAGCCACCAGTAAATATCTTCTTGTCTCTGGCCTGACATTAATTAGATGTCCAAACCCAATACAATTGTTTGACTAGGAAGTTGATATAGAGTAATTGCTTTAAGAAATTGCATCCTCATCTCTGGAACTGAGTGTTGAGATATTTTCTCCTAAAATAATATGGCTGAGAAAGAGTGTGAAGCAGTCACCTCCAAAGTCTAGGCATTTTTGAGGGGAGAAAGGGAATCGATATCGAGAACATAATAAAAACTTATTCACGATAAGTTTTCTTTAGTGACCATAATCACTACAATGCATGTACACATAATGGCAATAAGATATTTATAAGAATTTAACTTTGAGAAAAAATATGTATATCTGCTCTTATTTCCCAATGAAAAGCCTTGCTGAACTTTATAATTTTTACATATTAGCATTGACTTTTTTTTTTTTTTTTTATTGCGGTACGCGGGCCTCTCACTGTGTGGCCTCTCCTGTTGCGGAGCACAGGCTCCGAACGCGCAGGCTCAGCGGCCATGGCTCATGGGCCCAGCCGCTCCACGGCATGTGGGATCTTCCTGGACCGGGGCACGAACCCGTGTCCCCAGCATCAGCAGGTGGACTCTCAACCACTGCGCCACCAGAGAAGCCCTAGCATTGACTTTTAATAGCACTTATAACCAGACGTTATGTAAACTATTCCTGTGCAATTTGAGATCTTTGTTCCTTTTACATATATTAGTCATTCAATTCCAAGTCTCTCAGAATTATAACCAAGTTATTAATGTTGAAATGAACAGGTGCTGCATCAAACAATCCGATGGCCTAATATAATCTTGGTGCTAAACTTTATACTTTTATGGGAGTGAGTAGAAGCAGGCAGGAGTTTTTGACTTTCTGCCTCCTTTACTGAGTGGTAAAGTGTAACGTAGAGATGACGGTGGTGGTGTTTTGTTCTGTGTTATATCTCTTGAATATTATCCACAGCTTCTAGGTTAGTGCTGCCAATCAGGGAGCATGTGCTTCATAAATACTAACAGATGCATTGAATCATGCATTTCAAAAAAGCAATCCTATTATTATCCTTTCACCAAATACCTAGTACACCCTACTGAGTATTTGAAAACATCTCTGTTATGAATTTATTATCCTCGTTGGATGAATAATCTTAAACACACAAAATTCCACCAGTCTTCTAAGTGGTCTCCAAACATTTCTAACCATAAAGCATATTAATAAACTTTAAACACATATAATCCGACATATGTATTGGTTATAAATTATATACACTCACATCTTTAGTGGTTAGGAGGACCAGCTTTGGATCCAAACTGCCTAGGTTTGAGTTCCAGATCCGTCATTCCCCAGCTGTGTGACCTTGAGCAAGATATTTAATAAATCTGTGTCTCAGCTTCCTCATTTAAAAAGGATGAAAGACATACTATGTACCAAATAGAGTTGTTATGAGGAATATATATCTCTCTCACAAGTTTAGGCTGTTGTTATCTTTTATTATCATCTTATTATTTTACTTCTATATTATGTACATTATAAACATAAACAAAATGAAAGGAAAGCAGTGGTGAAACAGAAAATACGTAAAAATAAGTTCTAATATTTTTATATTAGAACAACCACGGAATATTTTAGAATAAAAATGTAGACTACAGAGTATTTTATAATGCTACCTATTTTACATTTTTTAAATCTAAATTAAAATTTAGAATTTCTAACGTTTTCTTCCCACACTCCAATGGAACTTGTACTCACTATCCCTATTTCTGCAAAACTTGCTTCAACAAGCCTGATTGAGGGTTCTTATTGGTACCAAAATGTACAGCAAGTATCATCTTATTAATAACAAAGTAGCAAACATATTGTTAGAAAACTTTAAAGATTTCTGACCTTGTTTTGCTGATGCCACCTAAAAGCTTATTGTAATGTTGGCTGTTACTTCTAGGCCCCTCAGTGACCCCCCCCTCCCAATCTAGTTCTCTACTGAGTTATATCCTCAACAAATGAGTCACAGCAGTCTTGTAAGATTGCTTATTATAATTCTGTAGTGGCTAAAACACTAGGAGATGGCTCTGTTCTGAATTCCGTATTCAGAGTCTGTATAAACGCTTCCCTGATCTGGCCCTAGCTGGGACCATGTCCAGGTTAGTCTTTCCAAGCAAGAAGCCCATGCCAGAGACGAGTGTGGCTAGACATCATTATGCTGATACCCCTGTGGTGCTTCTTCCTATGTTTTATCAGAAGATTAAAGAGCTGAGACCTTAATTAGCATTCAGAAGTCTGTACTGTCCCTCATCTCTTCTCAATTTAACCCAATATAGTCAGGGATTTAATTTCTTTAAATGTTGACTCATTATGTCTACGGCACTGCTAACTGATAAGACTCCATGGTGACAAAAAAAAAAAAAGTTTAATTTCTTTATCTTGGCATCTAAGCTATTTATCAGCCAATTGTATTTCAATCACTCTTATAGAGTATGTGAGAAAGAGAAGAATTATTGTGCATATCCTTAGAGGAAAGTCAATATATTTTTTCTTTTTTTAAATTTATTTTATTCAAGTATAGTTCATTTATAATGTCCTGTTAATTTCTGCTGTACAGCAAAGTGATTCAGTAATACACACATATATATGTTATTTTTCATATTCTTTTCCATTATGGTTTATCACAGGATACTGACTATAGTTCCCTGTGCTATACAGTAGGACCTTATTGTTTATCTATTCTCTATGTAATAATTTACATCTGCTAACCCTAAATTCCCAATCCATCCCTCCCCCCACCCACCTTCCCCCTTGGCAACCACAAATCTGTTTTCTATGTCATGGAGTCTGTTTCTGTTTCGTAGATAAGTTCATCTGGGTCATGTTTTAGACTCATACATAAGTGATATCATGTGGCGTTTGTCTTTCTCTTTCTGGGAAAGCCAATATTTTGACTTGCTCCTACTGCTTTCTGTGTCTCGGTGGAAAAACACACACACGCACACACATCAATGTAGCCTAGGTGTTATACTTAGTTTAAAATGAACTGTGATTTTGTGCCACATTTTCTTGGCTCCTGAAAAACAAATTGATTCTCCGAGTTGAATTATAAAATCTTTTTGTTATAATTTTATATTAGAACCTGTTGCTTGGAAAAACCCTGCCGCATGTGTGTCTCTGGTGTGTTTACTCTCTTTGGTGATGATAGTTTTGGAGCCAACTTTTTTTTTTTTTAATACCTGGCTGCCGGAAGTCTTGGAACAAATTTGCAGCACAGTCAAAACAAATGGATAGAACTTCATGGCCTCATCATCAGTGCCTCCTTCTTCTGTCGCTACCCATAATCTACTTTCACATCCCATTCACAAGACATATATGCTTTCCGTAGATCTCATGTGTTTAATTTATGTTTGATATTCTAATACATTTAGTGTTAAACTCATTTCAGGTCCTTTTTAGGTATAAATGTTTTCATATGCTACAAATCTCAGGGAAATTCACCAGAAAATTAGAAAGAAGATACCTGGATATTCTCACCTAGAGGGGAAGTAGAAAAGGATTAAGATAATCCTTGTCCCAGTGAGTTTTCAGAAATATTGAATTACACACCTAATGTATAAATAATGAATTAGAACCTTGCAGATGTATGCATTTGCCAAAATTTTGTAAAATGGTTCATTAAAATTTCAGATAAAATTTAACTGTCTACATTATGTCCTTTCTGTTTGCTTCATGCTACGACTATACATTTAGGTTGCTTAGGAAAAAAACACAGTTTTTGCATTAAATACAGCATTGATTTCATCCTTCATAATCTAGCCCAATTTAAGGTGGATCCTCGAGAAAAACAGCAAGGAACAGCTCCAGAATTGATAGACCGGACGGCAGAGCCGAGCTAGGCTCCAGTGTTTTGTGGTCTATAAAAACTTGGAGCTGTGGAGCTTCACAATTTTTTGAGTAAATTAAAAATTATCATATGGACTCTAGCCTCTCATGTTATCAATCTCAAATGAGAAAATATACTTACATAAAGATTAAATGTTAGGGTTTTTTGGTGTTATTCTTATTAGGAAGAATACTCTGACTTCTCAGGCCCCCTGTGTTCTCTATTGCAGCTTAACACACTCTCAGCTTAGCAGTTAGAGTCTCATATTGAGATTTTCACTTTACGTGCTTGCTGCCTTGTGTGTATTTTCAACCTATGTACACAGATGATGTTTCCTTCTTAGTCTGAACAAAACTAATCACTTTATAGATACTTATTCAAAGATTGGATGTAAGTGAAAGCTACTCTAGATTCACGACTACCTCCCCTGAAATAACCCTATCCTTTTTTTCATGTGAATTAAATTGACAAAGCACATAAATGACTTAAAACAGACAAAATTCACAATCCAGTAAACCCTCCTGTCTTTCATAGGTTTTCTCATGCTTTAAAACCCACAGACCTGTTTTTATTTTCTATAATTTTATAAATACGATATATGATTTTTTTTTAATGTAGCTTCTGACTTATTAGCTCTGGAATGGGACTGGAATGTTTACATTTCTTTTTTTTTGTGGTATGCGGGCCTGTCACTGTTGTGGCCTCTCCCGTTGTGGAGCACAGGCTCCGGACGCGCAGGCTCAGCGGCCATGGCTCATGGGCCCAGCCGCTCCACGGCATGTGGGATCTTCTCGGACCGGGGCACAAACCCGTGTCCCCTGCATCGGCAGGCGGACTCTCAACCACTAAGCCACCAGGGAAGCCCCGATATATGATTTAATCCAGTAACTGATCCTTTCAAAACTAAGACTGAAGTATGATAATATGAGTCCAAATCTGCAATTCCTGTGGTTACTTTTCTTACTGTTTTTGTAACCTTTTGTATCCCAAGATCTCTTGGCTAGATTTTACCAAGTTCAATGAGTTCTTAGAAGCGGTAAATACTTGAAATCCTGGGAACTAATGGCAATGAGCTTTCAAAGGCATATACGCTATTTCTGTTGGAATTCATTCTACCTGTCCTGATACAGGCTTCCTGGATGGCTGCACACCCTGAAGTCATCGTTTTGTGGGAGTCCCTTGGTGTGGATGACAGGATTTAGGCTGAAACCCACACAAGGAGGGAGAGGGATGGAGGCAGGAGGACTTGTAACTATGTGGACCCCCCGCTCTGGACTGCAGATAATGAATGACAGCATCTTGAGGAGAGAGGCTGCCCACCTAAAGGACCCTGAAGATGAAGATATCGTGACATGCTTTGTGGGGGTAGAAAGGTGTTCAAGACATAGGCGATTTCGGGGCAGCACTAACGCCCTTCCAGCTGGTGACTGAGAATGTTGATTGGCACTGAGGCTCGTGCTGACACTCTTGCCCTCTTCCCACAGGAGTTCCCAGGAACTTGCCTACAGCCACCAGGGCTGTGGGGATGGCCACTATCCCACTAAGGCCCACGCGCTGCCCCTCCCTGTCTTCCCTAACTCCTGTCCTAGGCCTAGAGGCTGGGGACAGACAGAAGGACCACTCTTCTTCCTTCTTTTGGGCCTCAGTCCTGTGGACAGAAGCTGGCTCTGGCAGGGCCTGCGGTAGCAGGGATTGTCACAGGGGAAGTAGAGTGCTCCGAGGTTGAGGAATGCAGCTGGACCCAGGGCAGCCGCAATGCAGGGCCAGCAGAGTGGCCCAAGCCTGGGCCAGGAATGCAAGACTGAGGCCTATGGTCCTGAAGCCCTCCTGATGTGCGGGCAGGTGGCCAGAAAGACAGAGACAGACAGGCCAAGGGGGGCCCACGGTTCAGAGCTTATGAGAGTCCACTCACTTGGAGGTGCCCTCAAATTGCAAACAACCCTCTTCATCAGTCGTCTCTCTCTCTCTCCCTCATTCACAATGATTTTATTTTCAAACATTATTGTATATTTAGAAGTGCACATATATATTTCATGTACATGATTCGGTTACTGTTTAAGGGCAACAATTGCCTACTGGACAATTATTGTCCACAAGAGTCAAGTGTGGAAAGTAGCACAGATCGATTTAGGGGATGGAAACTATGCATGGACACAAAGAATGGATATAGGTTTTCATAATCAAGAAAAATATCCTCACCTTCTCCTCCTGCCTAGGTGCTTACCATAAGGAAAGGAAAAAAAAAGGTTATTCAAGGACAATGGTGCAGGGCGCTATTTTCCAGACCGTGAGGGAGAGAAGGGAAGAGCAAAAGACAAGTAGGCACTTTGGTGGTTGGCTACAGCCTTGCTACAAGCCCACAGCATTGTAACACCCAGGATGGAGATCCAGAATGGGGACGTCCTGGTCACTGCAGAAGTGATGAGCCCCTCTGCTGACTTCTCCCAGGCGAAGGCGAACTCAATCCCCTTGCCTCATAAGACCATCAGAACGACCCTCTGTTCCTTCCAGACTTAAATTCTTTTCGTTGGCTAAATGTAGGAGACTGACAAAAGCCAGAGGTGTAGCGAGGCTCTGAGGCATGAGGGGAGGCTGGCCCTTCTGCAGATCCTGTGTGAGCCTGCAGAGCATCTCTTTGTCAGTATATAACTATAGTATATACAGTAGCTAGGCATTGGTGGAGGCAGGACTTTAAAACACATCTTCCAAATCTGAGGCTCTTTTCTTTTAGCAGTACAGTTGTGACATTTGCAAAGATACAGAGATACGGTGGGATAGAGTTATACTGGTTTAAAAATAAAAATAGAAAAAGAGTGAATACTATTGTATTGGGCTTCTCAGGGTGCCTTAACAAAATACAACAGAATGGGTGGCTTAAAAAACAGAATCTGTTTTCTCATCGTTCTGGGATCAAGGTGCTGGCAGATTCATTTTCTAATGAGAGCTCTTTCTGGCTTGCAGATGGTGCCTTCTCACTATCTTCCCTCTGTGTGAAGGTGGAGAGAGGTGTCTCTTCCTCTTCTTATAAGGACACCAATTCTGTGGGATCAGGGCCTCACCTTTATGACCTCATTTAACCTTAATTACCTCCCTAAAGGCCTTATCCCCAAACACAGTTACATGGTGTGTGGGAGGAGTGTAGAGCTTCAACATATGAGTTTTAGGGGGGGACAAAATTTAGTCCATAGCAACTAGAAACATGACTGATGGATTTATACCACAAATATTTTCTGGGACATGAGCTGGAACTTTGCAACTAGACATTTTGACCCAGTGAAACATTTAGTGTATATTCATCCAGAACAACATTTTCTGCAGCTTAACCAAATGACCATGTAATAGAGTATTTTTAACTTGCATTCTAAATGAATTTCACAAGGTTTTTGTGTCTTTGTTTTTCTAATTCTTTGGCAATGAATGACAGATACTTAAAGTGGAGGGGAAAGGTTATAGAATTTACTAAAAAGATGTACCTCTCTTTCATTTTACAGGCGCAACAGCTTACTGATCTGGAACGAAAATTAGCTGTGGCGAAAAATGAACTGGAGAAAGCAGCTCTTGACCGGGTAAGTTGACATCCATGAGCCATCAGACTTTGGTTGCAGAAGATGAAGCTAGGTGTACTCATTGCTGCTCTTGATTTATCAATGCAATTCCAGATGCTGTGCATGTAATATGGTGATAGAATTCATGAGTGTTTGATACTTTCTTTGGAACCCAATTCTTTTCTTGTTTTTGCTGCTATAGTAAATCTACTCAAGGTTGAGGCTCTGTGATTGCATGGCTTTATTTTTCACTTTACTGGTACACTTGCTCTGTAATACAGTGAATAAACATACTTTAAAGCATCAACAAAGATGTCATGTATTAACTTTGTATGAATGAGTTGTAAAGCAAACGGAAGTAGTCATTGACACTTTTTATTTTGGAAATCTTAAAGTCCTGGAGGAAGAGGCATTAAAAGAAGAAAGTAGCTCTCTTAAGCAACTCTGTTTATACAAAGATAATGCAAGAGTGGCTGACATTCCATCTTTATAACAGCCTTATTGAAATAAAATTCACATGCCATAAAAGTCACACTTTTAAAGTTCACAAAGTTGTACTATCATCAACATTAATTCCAAAAGGTTTTCTTTGCCTCTTTTTACCTCATTTCATCTACTTCATTTTATTTTTGTTAATGCCTCATTGTGTTACAGTTGTACATGCTCAGAATAAACCACAACTCCCATCTGATGCCTACCTTTGCCTATCGATACTCTTCATATGAGACATGCATGGAGAATAAGGAGTTGGTATTTGGAAAGGGAAATATAATATGGAGGAAGGAATTAGTCCTAAAATTTAGAATTATGGTTCTGCTTCTTTATAGTTACAGTATTTGGCAAAATTTCTTAATGCCTCCTTTCATTTTTAAATCAACTATATAAAATTGTGGGAAGTAAATATTCCTTTTTTCTTTAGTTCACTCAGAACAAAAGGGTAAAATGATTTTAAAATTATTTCTTTGTTCACTCAGCAACGCATTTACTGAATCCAATGTAGTTTTCTCTAATTCCTAGAACATATATCTAGAAAATATTAATACAAAAAACTCTAAATCTGAAAATGAAATCATAGTATTTCAGACTTAAGAAGACAAAAAACACCCACATTGCTCTCAGTCAGAAACATGAAAAGTCTATGATGTAGCAACAGGGCCAATCCAAGAGTAATCTGCATTTTAACAAACATTCAATGCATCCCCTGCCTGAGATTAATTCTTGATTAGATTGGAGTTAGCCATCATTCGGTCTAACAATGGAAAAATAAACCT
This sequence comes from Pseudorca crassidens, assembly GCF_039906515.1. Classification (NCBI taxonomy): domain Eukaryota; kingdom Metazoa; phylum Chordata; class Mammalia; order Artiodactyla; family Delphinidae; genus Pseudorca; species Pseudorca crassidens. The sequence continues at coordinate 32,540,287 of NC_090304.1, read as the reverse complement.
TCTCTATATATCATCTGGAGAATTTTTGGTTCATTTATACACAATATTTGGCATGTAATAAAAATATTTCTAGGGCTTCCCTGGTGGCGCAGTGGTTGAGAGTCCACCTGCCGATGCAGGGGACACGGGTTCGTGCCCCGGTCCGGGAAGATCCCACATGCCACGGAGTGGCTGGGCCCGTGAGCCATGGCTGCTGAGCCTGCGCGTCAGGAGCCTGTGCTCCGCAACGGGAGAGGCCACAACAGTGAGAGGCCCGCGTACCGAAAAAAAAAAAAAATTCTAGACATGTAAAGAGAGAATACAATCTGGCCAATATAAATAAAGAAGACAAGAGATGTACACCTGGAACTGATTCAGATATTGGAATAAGAAAATAAGTACTCAAAAATTTAATAACTATTATATACATATATACATATATATGCATAATATTTCTATGGGCATGTATATAGCATTACGTATATTACAATAGAAGAAATATAAAACAGGTAAAAAGACAAAACTTTTCACTAGACTTGGAATCTATAAAAAAATCAACTAGCTATTCTAGAATTAGAACAGTATAATTCATGTAATTAAGAATTTAACTCATGTATTTAATAGCAGAATGGATGATTGGACATAGTAGAACTGAAAACTAGTGAAATGAAAGGAAAATTAATATCAAATACCTATACTAATGTATAGAAAGTACAAATAAATGGAAAGTAAGCAGAAAAAGTATAAGAAATGTATAAGACAATTTCAAAATTTCTAAATTATATAATTGTTGTGCCAGAAGAAGTGACAAACAGAGCAATATTCAGACATAATGGCTAAATATTTTCAATAACTTTGAAAGATATCAACCACAGATTCAAAAATATAAATAATGCACGGTCAGATTAAACACAAAGATAACGCACTTCATAGTCAAATTGTTGGATATAAAAAGATGAGCTAAAATAGAAAGTGAATAGTAAAATGGTAGATACCAACTTAAGTATGTTAGTAATTAAATTTTTAAATGGTTAACATATTCCAAGTACAAGGCTAAAATTATAAGGCTACATTAAACAAAAACTTTATGATTTATACAAAAGACACCTTTAAATATAAAGAAACAAAAGATCTATAAGTAGGAGAATAGGGAAAAAAAGATGAACTCTGTATACAGTAATACAAAGAAAGCTTGTGTATCAACATGAACATCATTAAAAGTAGACTTGAAGTAAAGGCTTTTTAGTGATAAGAAGAGAGTCTCATATGGATCAGTCCAGGAGAAGAACATTGCAATCCTAAATCGGTATGCATACAGCAATATTTCTTTAAAATGTACATAAATTTTTAAAAGTACACTTAAGACCCATATATTTTTTCATTATCTGCTATATTTCAATAGTTTATTTAAAAAAAATACTTAACCTCACCAGAAAAGTGGAAACGAGAATAAAAACAATGAGATAGCATCTCAACATTATCAAATTGATAAAAATTTTAAAGTCTGGTGATACCAAATTCTGATACATTAGTAATGGGAGTAATTATTAAAATCAGTTTTTAAAAGTGTGTACCTTAGAATTTTCACTTATCCATATGTACCTGGAAACGTGCATAAGGACATTAAATACAGCAGTGTTTGTATTAATAATAAAAGGAAATAATTTAAATATTTGCTGTTAAAATTAATATATATAATCCATATATTTACTATACTCATTTTCAAATGGTAATCAAAATTTAATATTGATAAATATAAAGATACCTGTATCAATATTGATATATCTATAACATACACTGTGGAATGAAAAATGTCAGAATTATTATGTACAGTATTTAACAATTGTTCAAATACATGAAACATATTTTGTTTTGATTACATATCATAAATAGAGTAGAAAGATACTCATATCAAATTTATGGACGCAATCGCCTTTGGGGAAAGATGGAGTGAAATAACACTAAGGATGCTTACAGATACATCTACTGTTTCTCAAATGTTCTATCCTTTTAAAGCTGTATAGACACAGTCTTTAATTTACACATATGCATATGTATATTTCATGCATTATATACATACATTATATTGCATATGTTTTGTATATATACATTAGTTACATGTAATAAATGTGTACATGCATATTAAAATATCCATATGCATACATTATCATATAAATGTATTTAATATAATTATGTAAGTATTATATATAACATATTATATAATTAAAATGATGCTTTTTAACATTTAATTCAGGTTGCTGTTCACCTGATGTTCGTTATGTCTTTCTCTGTATGCTCCTATATTTTTCAAAATAAGCAGTTTTAAAAAATGAAAGGTTCTGTCTGCTGTCAAGGGCTTTCCATTTTTGTGATCAAAACTTAGCAAACATTTTATTTGGAATAATAAGCAAGTAAGATGATTACATTCATAACTTATTTTGCAATAATATCTGTATACATTTAGCAACTTTGTAAAGAAAGGAGGTTGCCTTCTAATCACCAGTTAGAACCTACAGAATAGAAGAGATGGAACATTTAAGGTGGATTAATTTTGGAGGTCTCGTTGCCTCCTTCTCACTGTGCAGTGGTTGTGAAAGACCACAACTTCCTTAAGACTTGGATCTCACATAGGCATTTTCTTCATTTATATGCGGCTGAAACCTCTTCATAGCTAGCATAACTAACATTTCAAGCAGGATGTCTAGAAAGTGTTGCAGTAGGGGAACTGTAAGCACATTTTGTGAATTATAAATATTTTCCTTCTTAAGGTTTACATCTTTGGGATAAATATGGCTTTTGAATGAATAAGATATCTTAACAACTTCACTCCTTTGTGATTGTCTCATTTTATATTTATCCAAGTAATTAATATAATATTTAAGTATTTTAGGGAAACCTGCCTGCTTTTTTCTAGACTAGGTCAAATATAATTCATCTTACCAAGATTCCACTTTATGAGATTTCTTTCATTTATAAAAGAAGTTTATACCAATTAGTTTTTAAAAAGGAAACGACTCTTTATAGAATTGGCAGGTAGAATCAGACAATCAGAGGTACGTATAATCCTGAAGTTCAATTAGATCATGTTTTTATTTTTCCTTTCTTTGCTATCCCTGTTTTAAGTTCTAGAAAGACGTTGAATTTCCAAGATTCTGAGGCAGGCCCTCCCACTCTGAGTTTTTGACAACTATGACTGTTGGAATGTTCTTCCTTACATTAATTTTTTTCCCTTACTTAACTTCAGATAATCCATTTAGTCAGTGAATGACTATATGGGTTTGAAATGCTGTTTGTGTGACCACTGTGTGCCAGGTGCTATGAGAAACAGAAAACACTTACGATACACAATCTTGGGTCCCACATCTCTCACAATTTTGTTGGGCACCAAAAATTAGGAAATAATTAGACATTGAACCAGGAGTTCAGAGAAACACAAAAAGTGAATACGTGTATTTTAAGTACATGCGAGTTATAAAAACCGGTTTTGTCACATGACGTTTCATGGGCAAATTGTAGTTTGTCCTGAGTCACAGAACTTGAAGATAATATAGTTTTTTCTCCTTTGTCTTATCCATCCTATGCCTTCTTCCTCCCCACTTCTACCAAGAGCACTATGTGCTTAGCCCTCACAATGCCAGACTGGATTCAGGATGAGAGATTATATGTTGTAGTGTTTAAATAAAGGTCCCCGCAGTCAGTCTGTCTGTTCAGATCATAACTCTGTCACTGAATGACCATATTCAAATTGCTCAAACTCTTTATACTTCACTGTAAAATGGAACAATAATAAAAATTCACTTCATAAGGGTGATGAGAAAATGATATTCATCAAAAAAAGTAAAGTACTGGGAATTCTTGGCACATGAAAAACACTCAGGAAGCATAGTAATTATTATTATTAGTGAATGAGATCATAGAGAGACTGCCTCTCTGTGATAATTTTTCTCTTTAACCTTCAGGATCTTGTCACTCCTTTTGCTACAGTGAACTATAAAAGCATTGCATATGACTGGAGGTTGATTTCAACAAATCTCACGTAAGGTATGTTTGAGGCTCGTAAACTACAATCATAAAGTCAGGTAGAAACGCTAGCTCACTTCAAAATCGATAAAAACTACAGCCTAATGAAATTGCTCTTCACCTCGCCCCATCACTTTTTTATGAGACTTTTTAATTCTTTTCAGGTGTCTAGCTCCAAAGAATGTTATATCTGGGCTTCAAATAGCCTTAAGTACTTAATAAATATTATGAAAACTATATCTTCACACTCTAACTTGGTTCTCATTTCATATTTCTCGTGATAGAAGTCTCAGTTTACTCTCCCAATAAAAGCAATAATAATCTCAAGATCTAAGAATCAATCTTGGTTTTCCAAACAATCAATTATTTATTTGTCAATATCTTATGAATTATAGTTAGCTTCAGCTACTGGAATGTAAAAACAACTTTATGGTTTGGAAACTATCTCTCAAATTCTTATGTTAAAAGTTTCTATTGCATATGACCCTCACAAAATTTCACCCAGGACAGCATGCATTATTACATTGTATTACAGATGACACAAGTTAGTCTGCACAGACTGACTTGCACTGATCTGCACAGACTCCCAGGACGAAGTAGTAAAAGAACAAGAACTGTTCTTGCCACAGTGTGTCTGGCACACAGCAAGAGCATAATAAATAGTTATTGATTGAATAGATAAATGAAGGTAATATAACTTCATAAGTTAACACACATGCTATTTATTCATCCTACATACAAGGGACATAGAGATCACCTAGAGCAGAAAAAATAAAACTGCTGAATGACTTTATAGGATTCATAGAGCTAATTTCATGGTGAAATAAAGGTAAGGGGAAAAGCTTTGGATTCACAGTCCTTCACGATCTTTCCAAAGCCAGCTGTCATTGATGCACCCAGATCTCTCTGAGGACGTCACATCTTCATGTAAATAAATGAAGGTAGACGTGAATATTACCTTGTGAACTTTTATTTGTCAGGAGGTGAGAAATTAGGGACACTGTTGTCTTTGCAATATATATCTTCTTGTTCCCCCAAAAATGCATTTTTCTGAGAAAAGTACTCACATACAGACACACACACAAAATTGCCTTCTAAATCTCCCACCATCTCAAGATCATATAAACAAAAATTTCTTATAAGCTTTACATATTATACAGATAAGCAGTAGTATTTTAATGTCTAAAATAATACTTTTTTGTGTTATATAATATACAGGATAAAATGAGAAATATTTCATTATTTTCTCACATAAAACATATCCTCTGGAGGGTTTGCTTTATTTATTCATTTAACAAATATCTGTTGAGTTAGAAACCAGTGATTCTCCAAAAAAATACCGGCCCTACTGTGTAGCACAGGGAATGCTGCTCAATATTGTGTAATAACCTAAATGGAAAAAGAATTTGATAAAGAATAGATACATGTATATATCTAACTGAATCACTTTGCAGTACACATGAAACTAACACAATATTGTAAATCAACTATACTCCAATATAAAATAATTTTTTTTAAAAATACCATCCCTCAAAGAAATTACATGGTAACAGAAATAGATATAACGATAAGATGATATGCATTTATGACAAGGGCTTCATAGGACATAATTTAAGAAATGTGATAGAGACTTTGAAGAAGATAATATGTGAGCTGAAACATATATTTCAAGTGGAAATTTCCTATGTAGATGTTTGGAAAGTGGGTTCTGCAGGCAGAAGAAACCGCAAGGGTAAAGGCCCTAAGATGGGAATGAACTTGGAATGTTCAGTGGGCTATAAATAAAGGACATTGTGACAAGCAGGATCTTCATAAAGACTTTGCATTTTACTAACATGCGGCAAAGGAAGTGGGAAAAGTGTTTTGGTGTGGGGAGAAGATCAAGGGCAAAAGTAAGGCTGATCTTAAGAGGGAATAGGTTGTAAGATCTAGAGCAAAGTATACTTTATATGGTTTACATTGTATTTCATTAGGTGACATCTTGTTCCGGTGAACTTCAAAGTGAACAGTGACCTTACCTGCAATTTTAAAACAGACTACAGCTAGCAATACAAATTAAAATGTAATGGCCATTTTGGTGGAAAAATCGTTATCTGGGTCCTGCTCATGGGATGGGTCAAGCCAAACCTGAGTAGTGTCAGGAACAGACTAACTAGAAAGACATGGACTTTTTTTTTTTTTTTGGTAGAAAGATGACCAAACTGGGACAGCATTGCTCACAGAAACCTGTGGTCTCTAGTAGGAAAAATCTACAGTATAATGAAGGAGAGGAGCCAGAATCTAATATAGGAGGCCAAGTCATAGGCTTGTGATCCAAAAAAAAGAAATGAAATCAAAAGCTAAGAGATTAATAATAGGTTGAAACATAAGAGCAAAGATAACTTACTACACTGCAGTGACCCTGAGAATGTCAGGAGACCTGTAGGAGCAGAAGAGATGATTGCACCAAGTTCAGATGATTAAAATTGTAGCATATATGCCTATCCCATTGACTGTTCCATTGGAAAATTTGTCTTGCCTAAACAATATTTACTGAAAATGAACTATTAGCTTGATGCTGTTCATTATTTATTTTCGGCATCCAAGTTCAGCCATTACTCAGGAATTTGTATATTATGTCAACATATACTTTGTGACTGTTATAGATCCAACTTTTACATATATACTGTAAGAGAAGCCATGATAAGAATGCAGTGAAAAATAACTACCATTACTTCCTGCATTATCTAAGCATTGAAAAGCTACATTTCAAAGCCATATTAGCTTTGAGTGCTGGCCAAGACCTGCCTGACCTCGTCACGTTAGCTCTATTTCCATTGTCTAACGATAATATAAGAAAACGAAATATATTTAAATTGTTCAATGCCATCTGGAATATTTCACTCCTGACACAGTACCCAATGCCATGATCTCTTATTCTGTAGTGAGAGAAGGGAAGGGTCACCCAAGATTATAACAAAGAATCAATAGGAAGGGAAATCTGAGCCATTACTTCATTTCTTTTTACTGATATAGCCTGTCAATTTCTTTCCCTGATAAAAGAGAAACAACATTTTCACCTAAGTCATTTATTCAAAAAACTTTTTTGTGTGTGTTCCTTCTAATGTGTCAGGGATTGTGTTATGTGTTAGCTATACAGTTCTGAACAAAATAGGCAACTTATACATATGTGTATACATATAAATTAAAATTAATGATAAATTGTATGAAGGAAACAAACAGGATCAATCATAGAAAGTAATTAAGTGGGGAAAGGGCAAGAATCTAGCGACTCAGGCAAGCAAATAAAAGGGACCATTTTGAATATAAGGTTACCATTCAGCTTAGCTCCTTCTCGTCCACTTAACAAAGCCCCTCCATTATAGTTCTTATCAGATTTTTATTTTGTCTTGGACAACTTGACAGGGCAAGATTAATGAGAAGGAGGTACTTGTTTGTCCTATTGCTTATATATTGCCAGGTGCTGCTCTTACTGTTGCCTTTTAAAAAATCTCTTGATATGACCAGAGAGAGATTTCTTTAACTGCTATTCTAGCAATAGACAATCTCATCTTAAGGATAAATTTTATACCACTCATGAGTAGAAAACACAGAGGTGGGCATTGGTAAGGATCAAAGTCATAGTCACTACTCTCAAGAAATTGACCACAAGGGCTTTATAGGAGACAAGAAATAGGATGGGATGCAATATGCAGGTGTATTCCTGATATCATATATAAAAGGCAGTAGTTTTGTTGGGAGTATATTACTTTCACAGGAAGAGACAACAGACTTTGCTGCTTCATTGATCCATGGGTACAGTGAAAGGGTAAACTCCACATATGCCAGTTTGTCCAGGGATATGGCTTTAGCACCTAATCTCTGTCTTCATCTCTCTCACCCCAAAGACCATATTTCATATCTTCAAGTGGATGTTTATGTGTTATTGTCTTACTAGAGTCTATGCATGTCCCCAGTTACCACTGAGTTACCATGAGATTTTCCCAAGGTTGTATGTCTCTCTTCATTTTTGCATCTGGGGATGTCTCTGTCATTTTTACTCAATTTTGTATCATTTTTAAACCTCGTTAACAATTAAAAATATTTTTAGCAGTGGGATTTGGGGGTTAGATGGACGTTAGAGATGGTTGTCTGCCTTGGGATGTAAACCTAAAGAAAAAATAGTCTGCAATAAATGCTGGAGAGGGTGTGGAGAAAAGGGAACCCCCCTACACTGTTGGTGGGAATGTAAATTGGTACAAACACTATGGAGAACAGTATGGAGGTTCCTTTAAAAACTAAACATAGAACTACCATATCCTGCAATCCCACTCCTGGGCATATATCTGGAGAAAACCATAATTCGAAAAGTTGCATGCACCCCAGTGTTCATTGCAGCACTATTTACAATAGCCAAGACATGGAAGCAACCTAAAAGTCCATTGACAGAGGAATGGATAAAGAGATGTGGTACATATATACAATGAAATGTTACTCGGCCAAAGAAAGAATGAAATGATGCCATTTGCAGCAACGTGGATGGACCTAGAGATTATCATGCTAAGTGAAGTAAATCAGAGAGAGAAAGACAAATACCATATGATATTACTTATATGTGAAATCTAAAAAAATGATAAAATGAACTTATTTACAAAATAAAAACAGACTCACAAACTTAGAAAACAAACTTATGGTTACCAAAGGGGAACGGTGGGGGAAGGGATAAATTAGGAGGTTGGAATTAACATATATACACTACTGTATATAAAGTAGACAATCAGCAAGGATCTCCTGTATAGCACAGGGAACACTACTCAATACTCTGTAATGACCTATATGGGGAAAGAATCTAAAAAAGAATGGATATATGTATATGTATAACTGAATCACTTTGCTGTACACCTGAAACTAAAACATTGTAAGTCAACTATACTCCAATATAAAATTTTTTAAAAAATTAAGAAAAGTTTCCTTTATAGTGAAAGAGAAATAATAATGCCAGTTTCACAGATGTTTGAAAGCATAAAGTTATATTTTGTGAAAGTGCTTAGAATATTATGATATACTATGTTAACAGAAAATGTTGATATTGTCACTTACAATCACATCCAAATAACTCCTACCACTTAACAGGGCCCAGAGGAAATAAGAGTTGTATCAGAAATTGAGTGGAGGTACAGGCCTATCTGAGAAACACAGAAGCCTACATCACAAGAGGAGTGATTTGTAATAAAAAAGGTTGTTGCTAATAGAAAGATGGCAGGTTTCTAAGAAGGACATGTTCCACTTTAAAGTGACCCTAGAGTATATTTCCTTGCCAGCAAAGTATCATGATTGAAATCATGTCAATTCAAGGGGAAAATGTAAGATATGTCTCTGAATTCCGGTGTTCAAAATATATCATGAAACACATTAGCTCCTAAAAAACAGACTGAGTGTGTATTAAACGGCACATCATAATGGAATTTATGTTAGGCAATTGCGTTTGAAAATTAATACGTGTTTGTGTAGGGAACAAGTGTAGGCTAGGAAGAAAGGGAGAATCTAATCAGGTAAATGATGACCAGAACCACATGAAAACATTGTGTTGTGATCTCTCTTGTTTTCATAGGCGTCGCAGCTGAAAGCAATGAAAGAGACGGTACAACTCTGCCTCTCAGCTGTTTTCCATGATCAACCTCCTCCCCCTTTGAATCTCTTCAAGCCTAGTCCAACTCGGATATCAATTCCATCCATGCCAAATGACACTAAGATTGCAGATGCAAGGACAAGAAGCAAGGTACACTTTATTTGTGCTTTGAAAAGTAAAATCGAGTAAGGTACTCACTTTACTTCATTCTGTATTATCATCAAAGTGAATCCAAGTAAGATATCAGATTCATTGAAAAATCAGGAAGTAAATGGGAGATAGTAACCCAGTTTGTAAAGTCTTCATAGTCACTTGGAGAATGTTGGAAAACAACTTTTCTTTAGTAGAAAGCCAGCTGTTTCTTAGGCAGGATTATTATTATTATTATTTTACAATAGTTAAAAGAAAATATCTTGTATTACATTACAGTATACACCAGAGGTCTAATATGGAAAATACTTTCTCCTAAGGTATAACCACAATCCTTACAAAAGTGGATACGTTTTTCAGAAATTAAGTCTGTAGTTCTCAACATTGCCTGTACATTAGAATCACTTGGGATGTGTCTTTAAAAAAAATCCTAATACTTGGGACTCACCCTGGACCTGTTAAAACAACTTCTTTCTGGTTTGGTTCCAGTCATCATTAGTTTTTAAGAGCTCCTTAGGGGATTTTGAGATCAACTGACTTAAGCAAATCTTCCTTGCAAATCCCTACCACCACCCTACTTTAGACAGGACAAAGGAGGCCTTTCAGTTCTGCTTTTGTTTTTTTGTTTGTTTGTTTGTTTGCGGTATGCGGGCCTCTCACTGCTGTGGCTTCTCCCGTTGTGGAGCACAGGCTCCGGACACGCAGGCTCAGCGGCCATGGCTCACGGGCCCAGCACGCTCCGCTGCGTGTGGGATCTTCCTGGACCGGGGCACGAACCCGTGTCCCCTGCATGGGCAGGCGGACTCTCAAGCACTGCGCCACCAGGGAAGCCTTCAGTTCTGCTTTTGTTTCAATCATCAGAACCTTCAATCTGCAGGCTCTACATTTAAATAAATCTTGGTAAACTGAAATAGTTATTGCAGAAAGGAGTTAGTTTCAGGCAGTATACTTGAAAGTGATGGTTCTCTTATTACGTGCCTCAGGATCACTTGCTATTAAAATAAATGTTATAGATACCAGTCCAACTTCTAAAGCAAATCTCCAGTGGACTGGGGGAGGGTGGGCAAAAAACCCTGAGAACCACTGTTACAAGTACCTAATGATGCATTACATCTGGGGCTTTCTTACTGCTTGTTTCTGTGATTCCTTACATTTGGATGAAAGGGGATATGGACAAATTGTAGATTAGGGAAATACTATTTTCAGGATGAAGAGTCAAAGTTAAGTAAAACAAAATACATTTTCTAATGCTCTGTTTTTGTCTGTAACTGGTCGATTTCTCAATGACACATTAATCTGTATAATCTCATTTTTCTGTCAAAATCATTTTAAAATATGTATTTCCATTTCATATTATTCTCATGGTTTTTATTTCATCCTGAAGGATCTCAAAAAATTTTAGGCCAATATTTTCTCCTTTATATCTTTCTGAACCTCCTTTGAAAACTCTAGGTCTACAGTATTTTTTTAATTCAACAAAACTCAGGGAAGAAAGTTGCATTAATAATGTATTTTATTTATGTTTAGGAAAAATCCTGGGTAAATTTATTGAAACGGGTCATTGGTTGAATGCACAGCTACCCACACAATCTCCCCCACCTGCCAGGAAGCCACATACTGCCTCCACTTCATGTTAGTCTAAGGGAGGAGCAAAGATTCACCCTTATTAAGTCCAGTGACTTTGGGAAAAGCAGCTTTGTCATTTTATGGGCACATTACACTTGTCTCCAGCTCAAAATACATTTATTTAAGCCCATTAGTAAAACTGGGCTCTTTATGCCCCTGAATGTGTAGAGGAAATTACTGATTGTTACTTTAACTGATTTACTACTAATAAACATATGTCCTGTCATTGAGATAAATAATAAATATTATTATTTCTCTTGGCTTATCACAGGAAAACACAGGAAGCATTTAGATGCACGTGTCTTAGAGACTGCTCATTTTTCAAAAAATAATAACAGAAATCCAAAATGTTTAAGATAAAGTTCAATAAATCTAAGTTGATGTACTGCAGAGCATTTCATTTTACAGATTAGCATTAAAAGCTTCTCTGGCATTTATGTTTTGCTCATAGTCTTTATCTTTTCGATAGTGGTGGAAATTATATTTTATGTATACTTGGGTTTTGAATCTCTATGCAGGCACCTCACAGATAATATTTGAAAAATCCTGAATAATAAAATGTGATAAGGGTGTATGTAAAAGAAGCAAACTTTTCAGTCATGAAACAATTTTTCTCTGAATACCAAAAACATAACTTTTAAATGAGGACATTTAACTGCTAAGTCTTCAGAGTTGGCTAATTATAGCCACAGTGATATTATGTACCTAACTGGGAGCTGACTGGGAGTGTGTGTGAGTACATCACTTAACCTCTCTGTGACTCAGTTTCCTCAATGCCTATTTCAGAGCATTGTGACATGAGCATTACAAATCATAGTTTTTCTTATTTTCCATGATATATGGCTATTCTCATCTACATTTCTTTAAAATCTTCACCTCTTCTTTGAAAGGAGAGGGGTATTTGAATGGTTTTTCCTGAAATCTGTGAAACACATCCAAGTAAGCAATTTTCAACCTACATTTGGAAAAAAGCAATATAGCCCCCAAAATGTCATTTTATTTTGATTTTCTCTTCCAGAAGATTGGATAATGCAGACAGATTTTTTTATTGCATCATGCATGTGTGTGTATATGAATACATATGTACATACACATGTATACATATAAATTATATATATATTCACTGTGGATTTTAAAAGTCACAAATTTCATTAGGTAGGCAGTTCAATATTATGAGAATTTATTGATGAAAATTTAAAAAATAATTTACATGTTGGTAATTTTTTTTAAATTCTAGAGCATGTCTGCTACATAATCTTTTAGTCCTACAGCTTAAGTTTCTGCTGAGGAAACTCAATCAGGTTTTTCAGCCTCCTTTCCTTCACTGCATTCTCCATTGCTGTCATGCCTACTCTATGATTCAAGTGAATTTTTTCTTGCCCTCCGAGTTAGAATTATTTTTTCTATTCTCAGTGTTCTAAGAGCACAGTGTTTATTCTGCGTGGCTCTTGGTCATACCTTGAATACAGTGATGGCTGCATACTTCTCTCCCCTTAAGGGAGATGGCGGTGCTTAGCTCATGGATTTGCTCTACGTTATTGAGTATCCAAAGCAACGTTGCCAGAGAATTCATTTGAAACGTCACTTGCTGCATTTCTGTTTTAGTCAGCTCAGGTTGCTATAACAAAATGTGATGGACTAGGTGACTTCAACAACATACCTTCATTTCTTACAGTTTTGGAGGCTGTGAAGCCCAAGATCAGGGTGCTGCCTTGTTCATTTCTTTATGAGGGCCCTCTTCCTGGATTGTAAACAGCTGCCTTCTAGCTGTGTGCTCATATGGTCTTCTCTAGGAGTGTTTGCACAGAAAGAAAGATGGATCTCTGTCTCTCTCTTCTTTATAAGGGAACTAATCCCACCATGAGGGCCCTACCTTCATGACTTAATCTAATTACCTCCAGAAGGCCCCATCTCCCAATACCATTACACTGGAGGTCAGGGCTTCAACATAAGATTTTGGAGGACACATTCAATCCACATCAGTGTCCCTCTTCTCATTGGACATTTTCCTTAGAAGTTAGAAAATAAATATAGATTGCTCATTAAGTGCCAAGTATTCAGCTAAATTGTTTTCCATCTGTATGTAAGGACTATGCTCATCACTGTAGACACAAACTTGAAAGGACACAACCCTGACCTCTTGGAAATTGTAGCCTAATTTTCTGTAAAGAGAAAACAAGGAAACTATGCAAAGGGTATGTAGTAGATCAGGACATTTTTTTGTATTTGTTTTTTTTTTTAACTTTTTATTTTAATTTTCATTTTTATATGGTGTACGGTTGATTAACAATGTTAATATTGAGCAGAGTTCCCTGTGCTATACAGTAGGTCCTTGTTGGTTATCCATTTTAAACATAGCAGTGTGTACATCTCAATCCCAAACTCCATAACTATCCCTCCCCCACCATGCTTCCCCCCAGTAACCATAAGTTCATTCTCTAAGTCTGTGAGTCTGTTTCTATTTTGTAAATAAGTTAATTTGTATCATTTTTTAAAGATTCTGCATATTAGCAGTATCATATGCTATTTCTCTTTCACTGTCTGACTTACTTCACTCAGTATGACGATTTCTAGGTCCATCCATGTTGCTGCAAATGGCATTATTTCATTCTTTTTAATGGCTGAGTAATATTCTATTATATATATGTACCACATCTTCTTTATCCATTCTTCTATTGATGGACATTTAGGTTTCTTCCATGTCTTTGCTATTGTAACAGCACTGCAATGAACATTGGGGTGCGTGTATCGTTTCAGACCATGTTTTTCTCCAGGTATATGCCCAGGAGTGGGATTGTAGGATCTTATGGTAGTGCTATTTTTAGTTTCTTAAGGACCCTCCATACTGTTCTCCATGGTGGCTGCACCAATTTACATTCCCACCAACAGTGTAGGAGGGTTCCCTTCTCTCCACACCCTCTCCAGTGTGGATTTTTTGACGATAGCCATTCTGACTGGTGTAAGGTGATATCTCATTGTATCAATAGTTTTCATTTGCATTTCTCTAATAATTAGCAATGTTGAACATCTTTTCATGTGCCTCTTGGCCATCTGTATGTCTTCTTTGGAGAAATGTCTATTTAGGTCTTTTTTTTTGATTGGGTTGTTTGTTTTAGTGATATTAAGCTGCAAAAGCTGTTTGTAAATGTTGAAGACTAATCCCTTGTCTGTCACATAGTTTGTATTCGGATTTCCATATTCCAAATAGCTTTGATTAAAGATAAAGACTAAGGAGATACCTGGATCCAAATGCACATGAGATGATGTCTTTGTTATAAGATTATATATTTTATTATGTATAAAATACTGTTCCAACGGAGAGGTAAAGAGCAAAGATATGAGCTAGGAGATCTGATTTAATTATTTTGTATAAAATGACTCTAACTGGAGTAGAAACAAGCAAACCACTGACAATTTCACTGATCCAGGCAGATGACAGTGACCTGATCTATGGTGCAGAAGTGGAAATGGGATTCCAAATGTAATTGAGGCATAGAACTGCAGTGACCTAGTGATTAAGTGAGATGCATGAAGAGAGAAAATCAAGAATAATTCTCAGTGTTTACATTCGTTCGCCGTGAATACAAAAGACAAGAGGAGCTTTTTTAGGCAGAACCCAAACTGGTTTGTTTTACAACACGCTAAGTATTAGACACCTTTCACACAATCAAGTGTCCATATCCAATAGGTGTTTATACATTTAAATCTGGAACTGAGGGACAATATCTGAGTGGAGGTAAAGGATTTGGCATCATCACCATAGACAGCAACTAAATGTTGGAAATAGATTAAATTTCCTGATGAGACAATGTAGAATAAAAAGATATGAGGATCACAAAGGACACCAGACAAGAGGAATAATTTAAATGGTTTTATGTATAGTATAATAGATGAAATGCTTATGGTAAAAGTGTACCCCTTCCCGTTATCTTTTTTTGAGTTACTCTTTATTGTATATTTGAGCTGAGAACCATGACTTTTCCCTGCTTGTTTTACCAGTACGAAAAAGCAGAATATGCATGTCATTGTATATATTTAGAATGGTGAATACTCCAGTGGTCTGCTGGAGATGGCTCATACACACTTATAAAAGCTAGCTGTTACATTTTCGGAATTTACTAGTCAGCTCTTAAAGTTACTATTAAATATTAATTATATACACTTAAAATTAAGGAAATCATACTAAAAGCAAATGTAAATATCAAATATACTATATCATGCTATTATCTCTGAAGATTCTATGTCTTGAAGATATTATGTCTTTGGGATCCATGTAGTGGAAATACCATATAATGGTATTCTACTGGTATCTCTGTCTACCTTCATGTTCATTGATATCACCTTGGTAGATTGAAGTTGGTAGTATTTATACTATAGAAATTGGCAAACACTACAAATCAAGGTCCTCCTAACCCCCAGAGTTAGTGAATGACATGCTCCTGTGTGTGTGTGTGTGTGTGTGTGTGTGTGTGTGTGTGTGTGTGTGTGTGTTAAGCCTTTAAGATGGGCCTACTGGGCATCATTGATAATATACAAATAATACTTGATCAACATATTAATTTATCTTTGACTTGTACTGTTTGTGTAGTAGAGCTAAATGCATAGTAAGTGTCCAGAAAAGGGAAACTAATTAAAAAATCTTGTTCAATTAATGGCACATTCTGGAAAACTAATAATTTTTATATATCCATTGTACTGTTTTACTTAATTATATTCACTTTATTATAAAATATTAAATGTGACTTTATATAACTCAGAAATTATATAAATGTAAGAGGAAGAACAGGAAATGTATTACTGAGAGGTCTACCCTTTTAGGTGAAAACTATGAATTATTAATACAGCAATGTTGTTGGTGTTTACAGCTGCATGATAGAGGGTTTAAGAGCTGGGATTCACTCTATACACCAGTGTGATGATATTTACTGCTCATATTTACTGGGAGGATTAAACAAGATGAGAAAAATGCTGGACAAAGCCAGTTGCCAGGCTCCTCCCTTCCTCTCTCCTCTTCCCCCTCAGGGCTGGTATCTCTGCAGGACAGGATGCAGAGGAACCTAAGCTCAGCTGGCTGGGTCTCTGCTCCTCCCTGCCTTGGTCCCTCTACTGGGACAGGGGCCTCAGGAGAGAGGATGTGGCTGCTGCCTGCACCAGGCTCCCACAGGTCTTATGGCTTAGGGAGATGGCTGAGTTGTTCTCCCCTCCCACCACGGGGTCATCTGCTTCCTGGGCTGAAACTCACCAGTCACCACATCAGGGCAGGGAACTATAAAAATAGAAAAGGCTTGTGTTTCTGTCCCAAGTGTTCCAGCCAAGACTCTTGAGGGCCCAGAGGGACTTCTGCCTATGTAATTAGGCTGTGCTTTTCATTTACATCCAAGAAATTGTGTATAATGAATATAAATACAAGGAAAAATAATTTAGAGAGAGAGATAAGATTCACTAGAGAGATAAGATTCACTAGTCAGACTAAGTAAACATATTTTTTCTACAACTTTCTAATTTTGAAATCTTGATCAACTCAACTTCTCTGAGACTAAGCTTCCATATGTATAAAATGAAGACAATAACAGCACCAACCTTACAGAACTGTTGGGAAGATTAAATAAGAAAATTAACATACAGCATTTAGCATATGTAGTAGTGTCTGACACTAAGAAACAGTCAATAAGTATATGAATTCATAAGTACTGTATCTGGAGATGAGGATAACACTTTGAGAAGATTTAAAGAAGGTTTCTGGTAGGATATTAATTAAAACAAAAACTATTGTGCAGATGTAAGAACACATTTATTCAAATAAGTACAACTACAGCTTTTTTAGCATAAAAGTATGGATGAATCCTCACAATACATTTAATGTCAGTGATCACAATTGTAAATGCTGTAAAGAAAGGAGAAAATTGAAAGAGAGCAGAAATGAGAAGCAATTCAGAAAAGTACTGTAGATTTAAAAAATGATGAAATTGTGTTACGAAAGCTCATTATTTCATTCCCACCCCAGGCAGTCACCATCTTCTATCTTTGTTTTTCTTTCCATGCAACTCACTGCCTTGGATTTAGCTGCAGTTGACATTGGTAAAGGTCACGACCATGGCATCAATTTAATTGGACAAGGATGATTTGCTAATTTTTTTTTTTTCCAGTTTGGTAGAAATGCCAAAGTCATTTTAGGGCAGCAGGCAACAGTGGCCCTATTCAGGAGCTTGAAGGCATCCAAGTGAAAATTGCATTCTGCTTGGTTCCCGGAGGTTTAGAGCAAGGTGGATTTGTATTTCACTTTTTCTGCCAAAAATCTGTTGCAAAGTAATTTCTAAGGACTCTCAGAACAGTGCACCTGAAATCATCATAGACCAAAGGGTCTCAACCTAGGCTGCATTTTTTTTAATCACTGGAAGCATCATTTACATCTGATGTCAATACTTACATTTTAATATAATTCAGCAGAAGTACAGGCTAGTTTGGGGGATTACTTAAAGCTCCCAGATTATTTATATTTACAGCCAAAGTTGGAAACTATTAAAATCCTTACTCTAGGAGTAGGAAAGGAATCGAAGAAGTAAGGCTGCCCTTTTCCTCCACTTTCCTGCTTCTAGAAGAGATTTCCCAACGAGCCTAAAGGTTTTCAATTTTTGACAGATCTGTTTCTCTATCAGCTCTCTGTCCTTAGCTAACCATTTAGTTATCTATAACACCAACCAGTTTGTGTTCTTTCCATACTAAAAATATGTTTTATATCTTTGTATGTCCAGGATTATTGTGAGAATAAAGATGAAAACACGAGTCTAAAACATTTGTATAAAATGTAACATTACATCTAAGAAATTTTGTTTGGGTTTCATTTTTGGTCCTAGGAGGTCATAATTGCTTGCTTAATTACTTCCCATCAGATATGGCATATATGTGGCAAGGAAGTTAAGTCTAAGTTAAAATTATATAATATTTCACATGTTACTATATAAACATACATATTATATATGCATATAAATATTTTCAGCTAACATTGTAAATTATGATATATAGTTAATCTAGTAAATATAAAAATTGAAGCAACAAGGGCCCTTTGATGCTTTCTTTCTATTATTGGTGTGCATATTTGCACGCTGCAATGGTCTGAAACCAGATTTTCATTTATTCTTCATGCTTGGTACATGTATAATAAGAATATTACTTATAGAAATTGATTAGTTGGATACCTTTATGAACTTCTTTTAAAGACATATGTTAGCAAATGATATAATTCATTTAATCCTTCTGAAATTAAAATAAAATGAGAATAAAACATTTTTGGTAGAAATGTTAATTTACATAAGTCTAGGAAGACATATTGATATTCAGAGAAAACACTACTGAATATCTTTTATGTTAAGAATGACCACCAGTTTCCATTTTCCTTTTTTTCTTTTATAATTGAGATTTTAACGGTTATACATATTTCTTAATGTTTGTAACAAAATTTTAAAAGGCATGTAGTTGTAATCCTTTTTTAAACAGTTATTCCAGTGACTTTCTGGCCTGAAATGTGTATGCAAATTTTTCTTAAAGAGTATATCAAGTACCAATATCTTCAAATGTTGATACACTGTTATATCGTAACTCTCACTAATTTACAGTTTAATATAATATACACTACAGACTCAAATTTTCAATCTTTCATAGCACATTAACAAAGTTACTAGGGAAATTGGACTACCACTACCAAAGATGTTACAGAGTACATGTAAGTCTGACAGGAAGAGCCAAGATCAAAGAGCGGTTTTCTTTAGGAAACAACTATACTAAAAAACATAAGAATAGAAGTAATTTAAAATGTTCAAAACATATTCAATGCACAACTGTGACTCCAAATTGTCATTTAGTATGCTGAGTATCATAGGATATAAAAACTACTGCCCCACCTATGGATGTTAAACTAATACTCAAGACAATCAAAACCTCCCGTATTCGATATGCTGCTCTTTTCTGGTTGTACCAAAACAAACAAATAAAAACATCACCACCGCCACCAACAACACCATCACCAGCAAATAATTTCACCTCTTAAAAACAAAGCATTTACACTTAAAAAAATGTGATAAGGTGAGATTCCCTCCTTCTTAAAAATGTTTCTAGAGCTACTAAAAAACTTGCATTTAAAAAATAATTGATAAAAATAGTCTCTTGGATTGGTACAAGAAGGGAGACAGGAACCACTGGCATGATATGGTATACATGCTATTAATCAGACTTGGCATCTTTCTCCCTGCTTCATCAGAGGAGATGGACTCTCCTATTTAGTTTCTCCGTTTTCTGCAGCTAAATATTCTTTATTATCATGATTAGCCACTTGAGCCTCTTTACCTTTTTTTTGCACTTTTTTTTTGGTGACGATTCATCCGTTCCAGCCACCTTTTTTGGCTGCATCTACACTTTTGCATTAGAAGGTTAAATGACACCATCAACACTCTCCTCTTGCGATGCTTGATCACCACTCCCTTTGACAGACCAGACCTTCCTCTTGGGCTTCCTGGTGAAGAGGGCTCCTGCTGGATGCACTGGGGGCCTTCGTGTGCTGGGTGGCTGGACCACTGGCACTCCTCTGGCTGCCTGAGTGGCTGGGTTCCACGGCAGAAATGGTAGAAGAACCAACGGATGACTTGTTCCATTTTCTTTTCCTATATTTTCATTACAATTTCTTGAATGCTCATCAAATAGTAATGACTTTCGTGGTGCCTTCAACCCAACAACTCATCACCAGTTGGCTGTTCATAAGTAAGACAGATCCCAGTATCCCCTCCACTGATTATCAATCCAAGGGACAGTTTTTCTTTAACACTAGATATTCTCATCTAACCTTTCTTTTGTCTCCTTAGATGCACTAAAACCTTAATCCTAAAAAAAAAAAAGAAAAACTATCTATAAGAGATATTTCCTTATAACTCTTGCAGAAGAAAAGGACATCTATATGGAATTTAATCAACTTGCTATGATCATTTTGTTGACAATACTTTTTTCCTCTCTGGAAGTTATTCATTCATTTAATTATATATCTTTCAGTAACTGGGAATCTACTAGAAGATTTTTAACAAGGGAAACCTGATGAGGTTACAATTTTAAGAAGATAATTCCAGTAGTAACAGAGAGAAAGATTAGGAGGACAAGCTAATAGAAGCAAACAAAATTATTGGGAGAATAATATTCTTGGTAAGAGCCATGAGACAGTAGCAGTGGGAAAGCAGGTAGGGGTGGATTTGAGAAATGCGAAGGACATGAAATTTGAAGGAATTTGTGAAGAAGTGAAGGTGGGAAGACTAGATGATTTTGTTAAGGAACTTAGCTGAGAAGAAGAGGAGAGTGGACAAATGGATGGGGGGCTCCTTAGTAGGATGACAAGGCATTGTGTACTTTTTTAGTAAGAGAGAAAGGGAAGAATGAAAAAAGGTAATGAAGACAAAAGTTAGAGATATGTAATAAGGATTTAAAATTCCAGAAGAAGCATCAAGGAGTATAAATATGATCACAAGGTGAAGAGTTGGACATGGAGAGGAGTAGGGACATACCAACTTCTGAGTGGGGACATAAGTTGGTGACGATGAATGAAGGTGTGGATAAATTTTGATTTATGGAGGGGAGTTCAAAAACGGTGATATACCCCATGGCCTGCAGTTTACCAGTGAAAATTAGGTCCTTACTGACTCTGGAGAAGGCTTTTGTCCCAAATGCCTTGGAAAACCTTATCCGCCTCCTCTCACGTGCACGCTAGCTCCAATTTCTAAATTCCCTCTGTAACACTCCTGTGAGTGTCCTGCAATGTTTTCCAGTCTTGGTGGGCAGAGGAGGACTTCCTTAAGAGAGATGAAGTTAGAAAACAGGAGAGCCAATGAAACAAAGTGCTGCTTTAAACAAAATATAGCAAAATAAAAGTAATCATTATACTGAAAATGATAGAGTAAAATTAAAAATAAACTCTAAAGAAGGGTAGTAAATTTATGTGTATTCAAGTCAATTTAATTTACTATAGGATTAAACTCACCTAGAATTTACTAATTTCCAGTGTGCTAAAGCTAACTAGGGTTACATTCTAATCTGTTCTGTCTAAATAGCATCATAGTGCATGTAGAGAGAAGCTAAGCAAGCTTTTTCAGAGGCAGGCTTATGCTTCTTTCCAATGGTCCTTTTCAGGCACTAACAAGCTCTATTAGGTGGGCACCCTGAATTTGCTAGCTTCTCTCTTTAACATCACTGTCCTGGAAACCTGTGTTGCAATCTGTGGCTAAATGTCAGATACCCAGTGCCAAGAATCATGTGTGTGAGAGCACAGAATTTGGAATTCAATAGACCAATGCACAGAATTTGGAATTCAACAGGCCAATTGTAAATCCTGGCTTTTGCCAATTATTTGTGAGATGTTGAGAAATTGAACCAAAGACTATGATTAGTCTTTTGTGAAACAGAGCTAACATTATAAAGCAATGAGCCTAATAAACTTAAATGCTGAATTTATAGCAAGTAGTATATCTAGTGTTTAAGAACAAAGACATTAAAGGCAAATTGCCTGGATTTGAATTTGTACTCTGCCACTAATCAGCTGTGTAACAGATGCAACTTTTTAGACCAACTTGTCACCAGTAACATGGGAATAATTATACCATTTTCTTCAAAAGCTTGTTATAAGAATAAGCTAAATATTATTATTTTCAGACTTATTTGGTATAAAAAGATATTGTTGTTGTCCATGTCTGCAGAAGTGTCTATCACACAATTCCACATGGAGTTTGACAATCAGAAAATAATTTGAGCATTCATCAAAAGAATTCCCACAAAAGAATTTCCAAAAGCAACAGGAAACATACTGTCTTTATTTTTGCTAAAAGTGATTATATTCTTTGTGCCAGAACTGATGAAAGAGCAGAGAATTATTTTTCATCTTGATCTACCCTCAGTGCACTGTGAATTAGATTTACATGTTTCAAAGAAAATTAGAAGTAGGAGCCTTGCTTTTCATTACTGTATGAAACATATTGATATTCAGGATTTCGCGAGATCATAGACAGTGTTTTTGAGTCCCCTGGAGTGCTGATGTTAGGCTTTCCCATGGCATCTATGGCCCTCTTTGGTCTCCTCTTTATGAAAGCAAGACTATTTCCTGAGTGTTTGCAGCTACCTAACCTAGGAAGTTATTCACATCAATTATACTCTAAGAGCAAACTTTTCCCTTTTGTAGGCTATTGCACAGATTTCAATTTATGTTTCCAATTGTTCAATAATAATAATGATGATAGTGAGAAATATAATTTGCAAGGTTTTTTATGGCTATTGCCATAAGATGTTTTATTAGATCATCACAATATGTAGAGCAGATCTTACTATAACCATTTTACTTAAAAAGGATCTTAAACATGAACCCAGGTTTCTTATGCCAAGTCTACTGCACCAAACCGCTCTCTCAAAACATACTACTTAGAATCTTAGAGATATGCCAACAAAAGTGGATGAACATTTAAATATGCACTGCTTCTTATGTTACCACAACACAAAGTTTATAGAGCACTCATTCTGTGACTGATTTACTGCTAAGGGCTTTGCGTAAGTTTTCTCAGTTAAAGTAAAGATGAACATTGTAAGGTGGTACAGCATTCTGATGTTTTAAGTGAGAAAACTAAGGCTCATGGAGGC
This sequence comes from Pseudorca crassidens, assembly GCF_039906515.1. Classification (NCBI taxonomy): domain Eukaryota; kingdom Metazoa; phylum Chordata; class Mammalia; order Artiodactyla; family Delphinidae; genus Pseudorca; species Pseudorca crassidens. The sequence goes on along the minus strand of NC_090304.1, from coordinate 32,517,249 downwards.
TAGTAACCCATCTTAGGTCTCAAAACTAGGTCATTGGCAACAGAGGTTTTTTGGTTTGCTTTTAGTTAATTGAGGTAAAATTAGTATATAACATATTAGTTTCAGGTGTAAACATAATACTTTGTATATAGTGTATGTAGTGTATATACTACAAAATGATCAGTACCATAAATCTAGTTACCATTTGTTACCTTGCAATTAACTTCCTATACCCAGTTCTCCTATCCCACCCCCTTCCACTGGCAACCACCAGTCTGTTCTCTGTATCTATAAGCGTGTTTGTTTTTATTTTGTTTGCTTCTTTGTTTTTAGACTCCACATATAAGAGAGATCATGTGGTATTTGTCTTTCTTTGTCTGACTTATTTCACTTAGTATATTGTCCTCAAGGTCCATCCATGTTGTTTCAAATGGCAAGAGTTTATTTGTTTTTTATGGCCAAATAAAATTCCACTATACATGTACCACATTTTCTTTATCAATTCATCTGTCAGTGGTCACTTAGGTAGTTTCCATATCTTGTCTATTGTAAATAAATACTGCTGTTAACAAATATAGGGGTGTATATATCTATATATCTTTTCAAATTAGTGGGTTTTTAAAATTTTTTTGGATTAATAGCCAAAAGTGGAATCACTGCAACATATGATAGTTCTATTCTTAATATTCTGAGGAATTTCCATACCATTTTCATAATGGTTGCACCACTTTATATTCCCACCAACAGTGTATGAGGGTTCCCTTTTGCCCATGTGCTCTCCAACATTCCTTGGCTTTTTGTTAATAGCCTTTCTAATACTTGTGAGGTGATGTCTTATCATGGTTTTGATTTGCATTTCCCTTATAGTTATGCTGAACATCTTCTCGTGTGCCTGTTGCCCATCAGTATGTCTTCTTTGGAGGAATGTCTGTTTTGAACCTCTGAACATTTTTTTTTTTGTATTGAATTGTTGGGTTTTCTTGCTACTGAGTTGTTTGAGGCCTTTATATATTTTGGATACTAACCTCTTATATGATATATGGTAATGCATGTACAGCACACTCACAAGTGCTCAGTTAGTGTTAGCTTCTTATGGTAGGTAAGAGATTATCAGCTGAGCCTATATTTCCATTATATAAAAAAAATTAAAATCACCGATGCTTCTGGCAATTTACTAATGATGCCACTAAATGTCACATAATGGTTGATGTTTTAATTCAGAACAGCAAACTCCTAGGGGGTGCTGGGGCATATCTTCATTATTAGAGTTCCTCTAATGCTCATCATAATACATTGTGACTAATAGCAAATGTTAGATGAATGAACAAACAAATGAATAAATTAATAAATGAAGAATCTGGGAGAGAGAATGATCCCACATTAGCCAAATTACAATGTGTTCATGAGCAACCATATCTGTCTCTAAGGCTGTTCACATCCATAAAATAATTCTATCATGGAGAGTAAACATATTCATTTTAATGACAGCAGCGGCTGTGAATTTTCATGTTAGACACATGTGCTTTTCATATTTCATCATTAGTCATGAGTATGCCATGAATTTCAGTACCCATGATGGAAGAAAACAGCTTTGCCTTAATTCATCCTCCTACTTTTGTTAGTTATCCCATTTGAGGTTACACTAGAATCAATTGAAAAGTGAGCATGGGGTTCCAGTCATTTAGTTTCCAATAGACTTTGTAAGATATTCTAATTTTATTTTTAAATAAAACATAAAAGCTGTGAATGCCTATGAATGTCCTTTTCATGGATGGTGATACAACTGCCATATTTAAGTTATCTGAGACACACCAAATAGTTTTTGTTTTTGTTTTTATAAAACAGTTTTTAATTTTTTTAAAAAAATAACCTTATTGTCCAGACCTTGATTAAAATACAGAATGTGGCTAGTGAGTCCACTGAATCCCTGGGAACCTTTAATTTTGCCACTGCTCATTCTCCATGGCTAAATTTACTACTGGATTCTAATCTATTCCAGAATCATTCCTGATACAGGTAAAACATATGTAGGAGAATCCTCTATATCACCTGTGGCACCATGTTATCAATGGATGTAGATAACAGAGATGTTCCCTGGTTGCTTTTATAAAGACACAAGGGGCAACATTCCCTACTCCCTCTCTACAAAATTGACCATTTCTAAAACCGGTATTCACCTTATTTTTATAGATTAGGAATTCAGTTTCCCATTAATACTAGAATCGGGATCCTTCCATGAATGCCAACCTGCTTTGCTGAGCATTTAAGAAATCCTGATGGACGTTTCCCAGGTCTCTCACTTGGGCAAAAAACAATATCCTCCTATTCCCTACGTCTCCTTGAGTCCCTGACCTGAATAAGACTGTGTAATGATAATGGTGCTTTCATTATTACCTGCTCCCAGTAATACTGTTTCATCTGACTGATGTAAACCCCTTCCTACCAACCTCCCCACACAGTTACCCAGCGATGCCTAAAATTGTCACACAAATCTGACATTATAAACATTGGACCCCCATCTAGAGCCATTCTTTTTTTTTTTTTTTTTTGTGATACGCGGGCCTCTCACTGTTGCGGCCTCTCCCGTTGTGGAGCACAGGCTCCGGACGCGCAGGCTCAGCGGCCATGGCTCACGGGCCCAGCCGCTCCGCGGCATGTGGGATCTTCCCAGACCGGGGCACGAACCCGTGTCCCCCTCATCGGCAGGCGGACTCTCAACCACTGCGCCACCAGGGAAGCCCTAGAGCCATTCTTCACAACTGAGAAGGTGCCCCTGTATCTCCCTGAAGTGTCAGCCCCCACTTCTTCCTCATCCCTCCTGCTGATGCTGCTGAAGGCCAGCAACGGCCCAGTAAAATTCCAACTTGTATTACGTCACTACTGAGACAATCAGAAACATGACCTTAGTTTCATTAAGTTTTTACTGCCACGATGTTCAAAACGGACCTCCTCTAGCTTCTCCACATGCTTAATATTTCTTTGGCACAAAATAGATAAAATGTTTTAATTTTCCACTTTAAAATATGTGAAAAAACATTCAATAAGACTATGCCTGATTTCCTAGGTTTTTATTTTCTTTCACTTTTAGCCATTTGCGTGTGCTTTGAGATAAACTCCTATTTTGAACATATGTATGGTATCAATACTTTGGCGTATTTATATGCTCATAGACATAAGGTCACCCAACAATAATCATTCATAATAATATATTATTTTATTATGAAATTAATGCATATTTGTCATGGACAATTTTAGCAAATAATGTTAATAGTAATAATACTAATAGTAGCTGGCATTTTTATTGAGTTGTGCTATACCCATATGAACTTATTTAATCCTCACAGGTCTCTAGAAGGAAGACTTTTTATTATCCTCATTAAAATATTTTTTTTCTTTTGAAATAACTATAAACTTAGAAAAACATTAAGAAAATAGTACAGAGAGTTCCTGTATATCCTTTACATCCCTTAATGTTAACATCTAAACACAGCTGTGACGTATTTATCAAAACTAAGAAACTGGCAATGGTATAATACTGTTACCAAACTACAGACCTAACTTGGGTTTCACCAGCTTTTCTACTAACGTCTTGTTCTGTTTCAGGATCCAATTCAGGGCAACACATTGCATTCAGTCATCACGTCTCAGTCTCCTCTTGTCTGACAGCTTTTCATTCCTTGTATTTCATGTCCTTGACACTTTTGAGGACTAGTGGTCAGATATTTTATAGAATGTCCCCCAGTGTGTGTCTGTCTGATGTGTTTTTGTACTTAGACGGGGGTTATGGATTTTTGTGAATAATACCACAGAGGCACGGTGTTCTTATCATCATACCAGGGATATATGACATTATTGGTGATGTTAACCCTCATCACTTGGTTAAGATGGTGCCTGCCAGATTTCTCCACAATGCTAGTATTTGTCCTTTTCCATACCTTATTCTTTGGAAGTGAATCACTAATTTCAGCCTATTCTCAAGGGAAGCCTATTCTCCACCTACTGAAGAGGAGAGTGTCTAATATGTTACTGAGAATTCTTCTGTAATAAAATATTTGTCCTTTCTATTTATTTGTCCTTCTATTTATTGATTCAATCATTTATTTATATCAGCATGGACTCGTGGGTATTTATTTTAGATTTTAGGTTATAATTCAATACTATATTTTTTTTTTTTTGATTTTAAATAGACTTTGTTTTTCAGAGCAGTTTTAGGTTCACAGCAAATTTAAGCAGAAAGTATAAGTCCCCACATATCCCCTCTCCTAACACCCACAGCCTCCTCCATTATTAACATCCCTCACCAGAGTGGTGCATTTGTTACAGCTGATGAACCTACATTAATACATCTTAATCACCCAAAGTCCACAGTGTTCATTAGGGTTTAGTCTTGGTATTATAAATTCTGTTTGTTCTGAAAGTTGTATCATGACATGGATCCACCATCATACAGGATTAGCCTCATTTTTCATATGAATAAACTGAAGAACAGAGATATTAAGTTGTTCAGGGAAGGTGACACAGTTGGTTAACATTTTATGAGTGATGTAATGCATTTCTTTAAAATTCATTGCAAAATTCATTTGAATTATTTTATACATTATTTCCTTGTAGATATATACTGCAGTTGATCCATGTATCTCCTTATTTCTGAATTTTTCCATTTTTTTCAACATACAAGTGACATTTAGATAAAAATCTGTTTTATACTCCACCATAATAATAGATTCTGTAAAGACAGAGATCCTGTTTGTTCATTTTTATGTCCTCCTTCCTTCCTCATTCACGCCTTCCACTAACCGATAGAGTAGGTGATAAATGACTGTGGAGCAAATGATTACCCAACAAGTTATTGAGCTTAAAGTTTTATCAGGCGTACCTTTGAAGCTGACATTAAGGAGGCCTGATTTCTGAGGTTTCTTGAGGCTACTGTCAGAGGAAGAAATGTGAGCAGAATGGTATATTTTGGTGTCACATACTTTACCTTCTTAAAAATGACTTCAGAGTTTCACATCTTGGAATGTGGTTTTGTAGAATAATATTTATAGCCTCATAAGGTTTGAGGGTATTTGTAGCTTCCACCTGTGTTAGCAGCCATCTGTGAACTGCAGCAAGCATGTGATCAAGGCTCCAGACCCTTTTGAAGGGTCACTTTACTCATTTACTCCCACCTAAATTAACTTCCTTTTTCCAAATTTTAATCATACCATATCCATGCACTCTTCCAACCCATTTTCAAATTGTCCTCCTTGTGCATATGGGCCACATACATCCATATATGTGATAACCAGGTTCCTGACTTATTCTAGGATTTGAAAGTTGTCAGCAATACCACAGGGCATAAGCAACATATTTACTGATTATTCTTTGGAAATTATTCAGAAAATAAATTATTGTTAAATGATTCTTTCTGATATAAACAAAGATTTGTGTCATTTTGAAATATTAATAGACATTTATTACTTGTCAAGTAATCAGTAATTCAGTTTAGTAGAGCAGTATTCATATTCAAAACACTTTGGAAACACTATTCTATTTCTCATGATTAATTTAGAATAATTCTCTTGAATAAACAATATTTGCTATTATTTACATTACATTTACTTCATAATTCATTACCAACTGTGTTATTTAGAAATTAAGTTTAGAAATACCCATGAAAACTTTTTCTTCTCAATCTCCATAGGTGTTATTTTATAGTACATAAAAATGTGTGTGTATGTATGTACACAAAGTTAACTGAATTGTGTGGCAATGACTGAAGTTAACAAGCACCAACCCTATAAGTAATTCTGTCTAAGGTTGTCAAGGTGTTAAGTATTATTGTTTATATACCACCTAAATTCTCCGTTCCTTAGTGGATAGAGTCTAAACTCCTCAATCTGGAGGTCAAATCCATCAACTACTTGACATAACTTATTTTTCCACTTTTGAAAGTTTCTCCTTGAAGCATGTTCATGTACTATTTTTAATTCTCACAAACCACATTTTGTTTTAGAACTCTCTCCGTTTTACCTTTACCTAAACAACAAACAAACAAATAAAAAAAAACAACAAAAAACATACTGCAATTTAGGTGTTCTTGACCTAATTTAGCAGGGCAGCAGAAAACTGAGGCCCTTCAAAATTGTATACGTTGTCTAAGGCTCTTATTTATTTATGTGCTAATCCAGAACTAGAATTCACATTTCTTTAACTCCAAAATATTATCGTTCCCAAAATCAGTTCCCATTCTTTGTTAATTCATCAGACTCAATAAGGCTTCTTTCTAAAAGGAGCCATTGGGGCTTCCCTGGTGGCCCAGTGGTTAACAATCCACCTGCCAATGCAGGGGACACGGGTTCAAGTCCTGATCTGAGAAGATCCCACATGCCATAGAGCAGCTAAGCCCATGTGCCACAACTACTGAGCCTTTACTCTAGAACCCGAGAGTCACAACTGCTGAAGCCCGTGTGCTTGGAGCCTGTGCTCAGCAGCAAGAGAAGCCACCGCAAGGCGAAGCCCGCACACTGCAAGGAAGAGTAGCCCCCGCTCGCCACAACTAGCGAAAGCCCACACCCAGCAATGAAGACCCAACGCAGCCAAAAATAAATAAATTAAAAATAAAATAAAATAAAAGGAGCCATTTCACTGATAGCAAATGCCTACATTAAGGATTGCATGTATTACGCTTAATGCAACCAGTTCTGCAATTAAATACTAAGGTTTTGTATTTAAAGTAATTTAACTTTTCATGCATTGTTGCTCACATTGGTGAAGTGATGTATAATTTCCTCCAGTTGTTAAAAGTAATTAATATATGTAATTTTTTTTCCTGAAGCAGAGTTGAGATAACTTTCATAAATAGATGTAGAAATTGACAAACCAGGCACCCCAGTTTTTTAATATATGAGCACTAGGGTAGCCTTTGGGAAACTTATGGAGGAGTAAAGTTGCACTGTCATTCTTTTCCCCCTGCTCTTTCTGAACTTAATTGTAAATGAAGTCCCTTTTATATTTTGTCCAAAATAGCAAAGGCCTACAAAAATAGATAGATGATAGGTAGATAGATGATAGATAGATAGATAGATAGATAGATAGATAGATAGACAGATAGATGATAGATAAACAGATAAAACCTTTTATTCTGCACATATTTCTTACCTAAGTCTCACCACCAAAATCTGGGAGCATTTTCATAAATACACAATATTTGCATAAGAAAATATAATTAAGCACACATTAACATTTATCAATATGGGCATATTTATATTTTAAGGAAAATATTGAATACCTACTCTAAAATGTAATCTCCATCATTGGTGAACCTGGTGTTATTTTTTACAGCTTACCTAGCTGGGTTAGGTTTCCCTCCTGTTGGTTTCAATGGCAAACCTCTATCTCAGCCCTTATTTTGTACTGTCAGTTTTATTTTTTTATTTTTATTTTTTTGTGGTACGCGGGCCTCTCTCACTGTTGTGGCCTCTCCCGTTGTGGAGCACAGGCTCCAGACGTGCAGGCCCAGCGGCCATGGCTCACTGGCCTAGCCACTCCGCTGCATGCGGGATCCTCCCGGACCAGGACACGAACCCGCATCCCCTGCATTGGCAGGTGGACCTTCAACCACTGTGCCACCAAGGAAGCCCTGTCAGTTTTATTTTATTGATTGACTCCTAGTATCATTCAAGTCTCTGTGATTACAAGCTATCAACATTGACCCTTACCAAATTAAATGAAGGAGCTTTAATGATAGAACATCAGGAGCTCATACTATCCAGGAGAAGACAGAAGTAACAATGCTGGGAATGGGCAGAACCAGAGGGTGCTTCAGAAGACTGGGAATGTGAACCATAAGAAGTGTCTCATTGTGGAAACAACTTGGACAAGTCACCCTACTGGAACTAATGTACCTATTTAAGGCCTCTTTTTAATCTAGTCAGTATTTAATTTCAAGAATGAAGGTTCCAAAGACCTAACTTGGATCGTGTGCATTGGCATTTCTGTGTAGAAAGTAGCACAGAGAAATTTATAATAATATTTAGGGTTTCTGGAGATATAAAACAGTACTTGGTTAGTGAAGCATTGGAGTGAATATAATTCTCTTTTGTAAATTACAGTGAGATGTTAGAAAACATCTTATTTCCTATTAAAAAAACAAGATGTGTGCTTATTATTTCCCAGATATACTGGGGTTTAAAATAAAGAGAAACGATAGGATTCCTGTGTTTTTGAGGAACCAGGATCCTTAAAATAAAAGCTTATTATGTAAGAAATAAATATTTCCAGTGGGAAAATAATCCCATTGGACAGCACTAATATAAAATTGAATAGAAATTATTTAATTTCACAGTTAATATTTAAGGTGCAGTGTTTAAGGTCTCTGATATATATAAATTTTCATTTTATTCTTTTTCTTTGAGTGTGATGTTGCCATTGTATCATGTTTTACAATAGTCCTAGGATCTCTCTGTTGAATCTATTTCTCTCTTTTTTAAATGTTCTCTCTCTTTCTCTCTCAAGGATCAACAAACCACTTCTGAAGCCCATGAGAGCTCTCAAGTTGAGACTACAAAGGAAGAATATCTGAGTACCCCTGAATGCGATACTCAAATTGTAAGATTTATTTAAAATGTTTTTAAAAACATTCAACATGAAAACAAGGACATAAGCGTTTTAACAACCCTAGTTTATGCCACCATGAAACTTTCTATTTATATGTAATATCTACTATCTAAACAGTGTACTTTTAAATTTGAAATGCAGATAGATATGAATCATGTAGGTGTTCCACTAGGAAATGTAATCAGACAATTAGGGGTACTATGAACTTGAATTGCTAGAGGGGTAAGGGGGTCATTCCCACAATCACATGACAGAAAGCTATTAAAATATTAAAAACAAACACAAACAAACAGAATTCCAAACAAAGAATGTGATTCAATAATATTCTTCCCAAAAAGCAAATCAACCTTGCATTATAGAGACATTACATTAGAGGAAGGGAGATTTTTACCCTTCAAATGACAATAGGAAATATGGAACTTGTACTCTGTGCTTTCACTTGTAATAAGTGAAATGAAATTTTAGTTCTGGAACTTTGACGTGATAACAGATCTATCATGTCTGGGCTTGAGGAACAGCAAATGACAACAGCTGTATTTAATAGATTCAAAGCTAGGCTTCAATCTAGTTGACAAAATGGAAAGTATCTGCTGAAACTCTTCATGATGGAAAAGATATCAGGTGACAGCAAAGGAAATAAGGCAGAATAGAAACATACGTTAAACAAGTCTATCTCTTTTTCCTCTATTGACTGCCAAAGTAAATTTAGAAATATAAATTTCTCAACAATTTGGCCTTCACATCTTTGTATATTGAAACATGTTCCAAAACCATACAATTTAGAATATAAGGTTAGTGACAAGTAGAAATAAAATATTCTGCAATTTACTTCCAAGGAAGGAAGAAGTCAAGAAGGTTTGGGGCAGGAAGGAACATTTTTGCTGTAGTTTGAAGAACAGATAGGTCTCTGACAGTGTGAGTGAATGTGCAGAGACAAGAAAACATCTAAATAGAGGGGGCTTCCCTGGTGGCTCAGTGGTTGAGAGTCCACCTGCGTCCACCTGGGACGCAGGTTCGTGCCCTGGTCCGGGAGGATCCCACATGCCGCGGAGCGGCTGGGCCCATGAGCCATGGCCGCTGGGCCTGCGCGTCCGGAGCCTGTGCTCTTCAACGGGAGAGACCACAACAGTGAGAGGCCCGTGTACCGCAAAAAAAAAAAAAGAAAAAAAATCTGAATAATATGAGGAGAGAGTAGCATACAGAAAATGGTGGGATGTTGCCTAAGAAGATAATTTGGGACTTAAGTGGGAGGGGCACTGGATTCCCAAGCTAAGGAGTTTGGTTTGAATTAGGGATATAGTTAAGATTTTCAAATGTTTATGTCCAGTTAAATGATAAGACCATTGGGTTAATTTTAAGGAGAGTGCCCTTGTTTCTTGATATACTTTCCTAAAACTACCAAAAAATCATTTTGCAGTATATACGTATATCAAATCATTACGTTGTATACCTAAAACTAATACAATGTTACATGTCAATTATATCTCAATTTTAAAATATTAAAAATAAAGAAGAATTTTGGAAGCTTCTGGCCTGCACCCTTACGGGTAATGCTCAGGCTTGATCCTTCAATGTCCTGCTTTGAGCCCTTGGATTAGGAGGAATTCAGTTGCTTTTTTCCTGCCCTTACTGGTGTATCAGTGCCTTGAGCAAATCATTCACGCCATGAGGTGGCCAAAACATACGAAAGGACAAAGAACCAGGACTTCATCAAACTTAACAAACAAACAAAATAGTCCCACTGAAGGCAAACCTGAAAAGTTCTATACGTTTTGCTAAGATTTCCCAAAGCAATATTTTGGTCTACTTTTCTTGTCAAGAGAGAGGCATAGGGCTTCCCTGGTGGCACAGTGGTTAAGAGTATGCCTGCCGATGCAAGGGACACGGGTTCGTGCCCCGGTCTGGGAAGATCCCACATGCCGCGGAGCGGCTGGGCCCGTGAGCCATGGCCGCTGAACCTGCGCGTCCGGAGCCTGTGCTCCACAACGGGAGAGGCCACAACAGTGAGAGGCCCGCGTATCGCAAAAAAAGAGAGAGGCATAAATTCTTTTTTTGTTGTTTGTTTGTTCCACTCTCTTTCGACTTTTGTTGTCCTTCCTTGTCACTAGCTGCTCCTCTCCCTTCAGTAAGTCCCATAAGCATCTACTACCTTGGTGGAGGCCCCAATCTGGGTCCCTTCAAAAAGCAGCTTCCACCTGTACCAGCATGAACACTCTCTCTCTAACCTGATTTCAGTTCCCTAGATTTTAGTCTTTGAAATCTCTACTTCCAAGCAGCTACACTTTCTAGTGCAGAGAGTGCTCAGTATTTATAGCCTGTAGACTCAGTTACATTTAAAGGCCAAGAGAGTAATATAAGTGAATGAGATAAACCAGGTGTAAGCATTAGGAATTAATGAGGTTGCTGTGAACATCAGTTTTCCAATTCTACATCAGTAGTTGTTATCCCTGTCCTCACTGTAGTATCACATGGAGGGTTTTTATAAAATACTGATGACCAGGACCAATCTCAGAAAAACTGACTCAAAAAGAAAGAAATTAGAACACTCCCTAACACCACACACAAAAATAAACTAAAAATGGATTAAAGACCTAAATGTAAGACCAGACACTATAAAACTCTTAGAGGAAAACATAGAACACTCCTTGACATAAATCACAGCAAGATCTTTTTTGACCCTCCTCCTAGAGAAATGAAAATAAAAACAAAAATAAACAAATGGAACCTAATTAAACTTAAAAGCCTTTGCACAGCAAAGGAAACCATAAACAAGAGGAAAAGACAACCCTCAGAATGGGAGAAAATATTTGCAAACGAAGCAACTGACAAAGGATTAATCTCCAAAATATACAAACAGCTCATGTAGCTCAACATCAAAAAAACAAATGACCCAATCAAAAAATGGGCAGAAGACCTAAATAGACATTTCTCCAAAGAAGATATACAGATTGCCAACAAACACATGAAAGGATGCCAACATCACTAATTAGAGAAATGCAAATCGAAACTACAATGAGGTATCACCTCACACTGGTTAGAATGGCCATCATCAAAAAATCTACAAACAGTAAATGCTGGAGAGGGTGTGGAGAAAAAGGAACCCTCTTGCACTGTTGGTGGGAATGTAAATTGATACAGCCACTATAGAGAACAGTACAGAGGTTCCTTAAAAAACTAAAAATAGGGCTTCCCTGGTGGTGCAGTGGTTGAGAATCCGCCTGCTAATGCAGGGTACATGGGTTTGAGCCCTGGTCCGGGAAGATCCCACATGCCGCGGAGCAACTAGGCCCGTGAGCCACAACTACTGAGCCTGCGTGTCTGGAGCCTGTGCTCCACAACAAGAGAGGCCGCGATAGTGAGAGGCCCACACACCGCGATGAAGAGTGGCCCCCACTTGCCACAACTAGAGAAAGCCCTCGCACAGAAATGAAGACGCAACACAGCAAAAATAAATTAATTAATTAATAATCTCCTACCCACAACATCTTCTAAAAAAAAAACTAAAAATAGAACTACCATATGACCCAGCAATCCCACTACTGGGCATATAGCCAGAGAAAACCATAATTCAAAAAGACACATGCACCTCAGTGTTCATTGCAGCACTGTTTACAATAGCCAGGACATGGAAGCAACTTAAATGTCCATCAGGAGAGGAACAGATAAGGAAAATGTGGTACATATATACAGTGGAATATTACTCAGCCATAAAAAGGAACAAAATTAGGTTCTTTGTAGAGACGTGGATGGACCTAGACAATGTCATACAGAGTGAAGTTAAGTCAGAAAGAGAAAAACAAATATCGCATGTTAACACACATATGTAGAATGTAGAAAAATGATAAAGATGATCTTATTTGCAAAGCAGAAATAGAGACACAGAAGTAGAGAACAAACGTATGGTTACCAAGGGGGGAAGGGGGTTGGGATGAATTGGGAGATTGGGGTTGACATATATAAACTATTAATACTATGTATAAAATAGAGAACTATTGAGAACCTACCATATAGCCCAGGGAACTCTATACTCAGTGCTCTGTGCTGACCTGAATGGGAAGGAAATCCAAAAAAGAGAGGATATATGTATACGTATAGCTGATTCACTTTGCTCTACAGTAGAAACTAACACAACATTGTAAAGCAACTATAATCCAATAAAAATAAATTAAAAAAAAAAAATTGACTCAGCATCTTGGTATGTGGAGTCTAGACATTAGTTGTATTTATTTTTTTAACTTCTCCAGGTGATTCTAATATGCAGGCCAGTTTTACTAAAAAATGTGTTTCATATGTACACGTTTATTAAAATCATGTGAGGAGTTTTTAAAAATTAAGATTTTGAGAAATTCTTCAGTAAGTTCTAAATAAATAGGACTAAGGGTAAACATTTTTTAACGTGGATTTGACAACACTCTTCCCAACCCAGGTGATTCTTAATTTGAAAAACATTGGTTTAGATAAGATATAATCCCTTTAGAGTGTTGTTTAGTAATAGAGTTTCTGCTTCTCAGACTCTGTTATATTTGCATTTAAAGACATCAATGCCTAAATAAGGCTCTGTAATGGTAGTATGATGTGACTTTTGCTAGTAGGTAGAGGGGGGTCCATCCCAGAACCCTTTGTTTATTGTGCACCCATATATAAGAGAAGCACTGATGTAGGACTGTGAAATTGATCAGGAAGCTGATGTGTGATTTTATCCATAACTAGGCCTTCCCTTGAGAGAGCTAGTGGACCATTATCTCCCCAAGCTATAGTTCTCAGAGTGTAATTAACCTTAAGCATGGAGAGGTCTATAGTTCCTTTCTAGCATTCCCCAATAATAAGAGAATAATTCTGATGACTTCCTCCACCTTACAGGAAAATGTGGGAGGATCTTTGGATCTATGAGAACTGCTGTTACTCAGCTTGTCTAAATTCACCCAAAATATTCTGATTTGTGTTAAATAGCATGAAATGCATTGCTTCCATTTCAATACAGCAATGTGAAAATAGCTTCAACTTGACTCTAACGAACTGGAGACTCAAGCTCCAGTTTGGGTTGCTTTAATCGAGTATCCAAATAAGATATCAAAACATAATTTCATAAAGAAAAACCAAAGTAAATTTACCTCCTCTTCTGATAAAGGGATTGGTGCATTTTCTGTTGTAGGAAGGATAGTTTTATCATGTTAGGCAGAAGTATAGTCTTATCGTCTTTATTTGGAGATTGAGTATGGTTAAAAGATGCATAAATGTGCCAAGTTGATAAGAGGTAGATTTGTGATGATTAACTTCATGTGTCAAAATGACTGAGCTAAGGGATGCCCAGAGAGCTGGTAAAACATTTTTTCTGAGTATGTCTGACAGGGTGTTTCCAGAAGAGATTAGCATTTGAATCAGTTGACTAAGAAAAGATCTTCCCTCATAAATATGGCAGGCGTCATCTAATCCCATGAAGGCCCAAATAGAATGAAAAGATTGAGGAAGTACAAATTCTCTCTCTCTTTGAGCTGGGATGTATACCTTCTTCTGCCCTCAGATATCAGAACTCTTGCTTCTGGGGCCTTCCAACTCCGGGACTTAACACCAGCAGGCCACCCACCCCCGTTCTCAGGCCTTTGGCCTCGGGTTGGGAGTTACACCATCAGCTCCCCTGATTCGCAGCCCTTTGGATTTGGACTGAATTATGCCACCAGCTTTCCTGGTTCTCCAGCTTACAGAGGGCATATCATGGCATGTCTCATCTTCCATAATCACATGAGCAAATTCCCATAAAAAAATCTCCTCTTAAATATCTATGTATATATTCTATTAGTTCTGTTTCCCTGGATAACCTAATACAATCATTTTTCCATATTTATATTTTGTGTGTTTTGAAATATTGACATCAGGTTTTTTATAAAAGACTTTTTTCTTTAATCAGAGATCAATCAGTGTTACTTAGTTTTTTACAGAGAGAAAGTAGACGGTAGTTGTTGAGTTAAATTTTTACTTTAGTGCCCTTACTTGACAAAATTAATAGTTGGCAAATTTATTCCCATTTCTTTTTTTTTAAATGTCTTTTTCTGCTCTATGAAATTCAAAAATGTAGAAACTACTAAATGAGAAAATTTTTTAAATAATAAAAGTAAGATAAAATAGGGACCTGAATAAAGCCAATAACTAATAATTGAGAGTTCATGCAGGCTTAATTGTTAATTCCCCAATGGTTAATAATTTGAGCATATTTGTATATACTTATTAGCAAGTCACATATTTTCTTTGGTGAAATTTCTATTCAAATAGTTTCCCCATGCTCTGCTGGGTTGTTTGTCTTCTCAGTGTTGAGTAGTAAGATTCCTTATATATTCTGGATATAAATCCTTTACCAAATATATGATTTGAAAACATTTCTCTCCATATGTTTCTTATCTTTTCATTTTCTTAATGGTGTCTTTTAAAAAGTAATTAAGTTTTTTTAGTACAGTTTTAGATTTACAGAGTAATTGAGCAATAGCTCAGAGAGTTCCATATAGCAATCAGCCGTCTTTCTGTAATTTATTTCTAGTTTAGTTCCATTGCAGTCTGATGGCATACTCTACATTTTTTCAAATGTATTTTATGGCCCAGAATGCAGTCTATCTTGGTAAATGTTCCATGTGACTTTGAGAAGAATGTGTATTCCCCTCTTGTCTGATGAAGTATTCCATAAATGTCAATTAGATCCACTTTATCTGCAGTGTTGTTCAGATCAACTATATTCTTAGAGGTTTTCTCCCTGCTTGATATGTCCACTATTGACAGAGAGTGTTGAAGCCTTAATCTGTAATAGTTGTTTGGTCTATTTCTCCTTGCCGTTCTATCAGTTTTTGACTCATGTATCTTGACATTCTGTTGTTAGGTGCAATCATGTTAAGAATTGTTATATTTTTTGTAGAATTGGCCCCTGTATTATTATACAAATGTCCCTCTTTATCCCTGATATTTTTCTTGGTCTGAAGTTGGCTTTGCCTAAATTAATATGGCTACTCCAACTTTCTTTTGATTAATATTAGCATGGAATATCTTTCTGAGTCCCTTAACTTTTAATCAATCTGTGTCCTTATATTTAAAGTTGATTTCTTATATACAACATCTAGTTGTGTGCTCTTCTCTTATCCCCTCTTACAATCCCTGTCTTTTATTGATATATTTAGACCCTTCATATTTAAAGTGAATATTTATATAGTTGGATTGATGTCTGTCATAATTTGTAACTGTTTTGGATTTATCACATCTTTCATGGGTTGTGAAAGAACCTTATACAGAGAGTATATAGAGAGTATTTCCAGTTCCTCTATTATAACATTGCTGTCATTCATTTCACTTAACCATAAGCTGTAATTACCAAATACATTGTTGCTATTGTCATTTTGAACAGACTGTTATTCATTTCATCAGTTAAGAACAAGATAAATAAAAACATTATTTTACGTCCACTTATTCCTTCTAGAACACTCTTCCTCTCTTTTTGTAGATCAGGGTTTCTGAACTATATCATTTCCTCCTGTCTGAAGAACTTTTCTTGAAAGGCAGGTATACTGGTGACAAATTCCCTCAGTTTTTGTTTTTCTGAGATCTTTATTTTTTCTTCACTTTTGAAGGATAATTTTACTGGATAATATTTCAATTTTTTAACACTAAATATTTCACTTCAATCTTTTCTTGCTTAAATTGTTTTTAAGTAGAAGTCTGAAGTAATTCCTATCCTTATTTCTCTGTAGTTAAGTTTTCACTTTTTGATTCTTTCAATATGTCTCTGTGGTTTTCTGCAGTTTGATGACATGCCTAGATGTAATTTTGTTTTTCTAATCTTCCAGGATTTGTGATTGAGTTCTGTCATTACCTTTGGGGAACTCTCACCATTCTTACTTCAAATATGTCCTCTGTTATTTTCTTATCCTTCTAGTATTTCCATTACCTCTACATTGCAGGTTTTCTAATTGTTTTACAATTCTGGACATTCTGTCCATTGTTTAAACCCTTTTATCTTTGCATCTGTTTGGTACCTTTCTATCAACCTGTCTTCAAGTTCACTGAATTTTTTCAGTGGGCAATGTCCAGAATATTGATGAGCTCATCAAAGGCAGTCTTCATTTCTGTTAGTGTTTTTTTTGCTTTATTTTTAGCATTTCCATTTGATCCTTAGATTTTTTCCATCTTCTGCTTATATTACCCATTTGTTCATGCATTTTGTCCACTTTTCCCCTTAGAGCCCTTAGCATATCAGCCACAGTTATTTTTAAACTCCCAGTCTGATACTTCCAAAACATTTGCCATTTCTGAATCTGGCTTTATTGCTTTTTTATCTCCTCAGACTGTGTATTTTTCTTGCTTTTATAATACTTCTAATTCTTTCCCAGTTTATTAAAATATAATTGACACATTACACTATGTAAGGTTAAGGTACACAAAGTAGTGATATTCTATATCTATATATTGTGAAATGATAACCATAATAAGGTTAGTTAACACATCCATCTTCTTACACAGTTAATTTGTGTGTGTGTGGTGAGAACATTTAAAATCTACTCTCTCAGCAACTTTCAAATATACAATACAGTATTGTTAACTATAGTCACTAAGGTGTACCTTATATTCCCAGAACTTATCCATCTTATAATTGGAAGTTTATACCCTTTGACCACCTTCACCTACTTTCCCAATCCCCCCACATGCCCCCGACAACTACCCATCTGCTCTGTTTCTATGGGTTTATTTTATTTTGTTTGATTTCATATATGTAAGTGAGATAATGTTATTTGTCTTTTTTTCCTGATTTATTTCACTTAGCATAATCCCCTCAGTGTTTATCCATGTTGTAACAAATGGCAGGATTTCCTTCCTTTTTTATGTCTGAATAATATTCATATACATATATATTCCTCTATATATAATACTTTATTCACCTAGAAACTTAGGTTGTTTCCATGTCTTGGATATTATAAATAAGGCTGTATAACCCTCCCAGACTTCAGACAATGCTACAAAGGTACTGTAATCAAAACAGCATGGCATTGGCACAAAAACAGACATTTGGATCAATGGAACAGAATAGAGAGCTCAGAAATAAACCCACACACCTACAGTCAATTAATCTTCTACAAAGGAGGCAAGAAAATACAGGAGAAAAGATAGTCTCTTCAACAAGTGGTGCTGGGAAAGCTGGACAGCTGCATGTAAATCAATGAAGTTAGAACACACCCTCACACCACATGCAAAAATAAACTCAAAAATGGCTTAAAGACTTACATACAAAACATGACACCATAAAACTCTTAGAAGAGAACATAGGCAAAACATTCTCTGACATAAATTGTACCAATATTTTCTTAGGTCAGTCTCCCAAGACAATAGAAATAAAAGTAAAAATAAACAAATGTGACCTAATCAAACTTACAGGCTTTTGTACAGCAAAGGAAATCATAAACAAAACAAAAAGACAACCTCCTGACTGGGAGAAAACATTTGCAAATGATGCAATCAACAGGGGCTTATTTTCCAAAGTGTACCAACAAGTCATATAACTCAATAACAAAAACAAACAAACGAACATCCCAATTGAAAAATGGGCAGAAGACCTAAGTAGACATTTCTCCAAAGAAGACATACAGATGGCCAACGGACACATGAAAAATGCTCAACACAGCTAATTATTAGAGAAATGCAAATCAAAACTACAATGAGGTATCACCTCATACCAGTTAGAACGGCCATCATTAAAAAAATCTAGTCTTATTCACTTTTACTGTCCAGGACAGAAACAGATGCAGCTGGTGGAAACAACTATAAGGAGAAGAATATTTCAGTCAAAAATAAAAGTGAACTCAGTGAAAAGCATCTGAAAATAGAATTAGCCTAGAATAGAGAATATAGTATATTATATGACTGAATAATGAAAAACAACCATTCTGGAACGTAGTCAGGAAATGAAGCATTAGAGTAGAGGAAAAGAACTATCATGGGATCATCCCATTGTATTGCAGGATTCTATAATCATCAGCAACCTCACTGAGTGCTGATGGGAACACATGCAATCGCTTAGTAAATAAATAGCAAAGGTGATTCATTTTCATTCCTGTTGATCATACCCTAGACTAAAGAACATGGTAGAGAAAGCCTGGAATTTACCACTTTGCTGTTTCCTAACACGTCAGTATGGCAAGTGCTTTTGTTATTCAGATCCCTTTTCTATAAAATAGACGTCAGTGATTTTCAAACTTTTGCCTGCCTATGACTCATCAGGTTAGCCTGTAAAACTGCTTGTGGTAAGGCTCCACTCCCACCAATTATTCGTCAGTAGATCTGGGACAGAGCCCAAGAATGTGTATCATTTGAATAAACCCAGCTAGATTTTCTTCCGTCAATATTTCCTGTTAAATATTTTGAGAAACTTTAATGTTGATTTCTTACAGGTTTATCATGATGATTGTATATCATAGATAATAAATACAGTGTTCAGTTTTATCATGGATGTCCTTATTAGTTCAGTCTAAAAAAGCTGCTCTGCAATTTTCATACTCAAGGTCTCAATATCTTGTATGCACAAGGTCCTAAACTTGGAATTAGAGACCATGCATATTCTTAGATAGCTTTGTGGGTTTGTTCCACTTCCTGCCCTATGCAGCCAGGCAGGGTCACCTAGGAAAATCGCCACTGGATTTCTTGACCCTTTTCTTAGTAGACATAGAAAACTTGAAATGGATTACCAAAAGCTTAACAGCGTATTGGACTATCGGTTTTGGAAATGTTTAAATTCCTTTGAGGGCTTCCTTGGTGGCGCAGTGGTTGAGAGTCCGCCTGCCGATGCAGGGGACATGGGTTCGTGCCCCGGTCCGGGAAGATCCCACATGCTGCGGAGTGGCTGGGCCCGTGAACCATAGCCCCTGAGCCTGCGCGTCCGGAGCCTGTGCTCCGCGATGGGATAGGCCACAACAGTGAGAGGCCCGTGTACCGCAAAAAAAAAAAAACAAAAAAACAAAAAACCTTTGAAAGCAGCTTTGCGTCAATGGTAATTTTGGAGTCACAGGGAGAAAGCAAAGGATGTACCTGCTTCATCCCATTTTCCTGCAGTTTGCAAACGTGCCTCATATTGTTTAATAGCATATCAAGAATTAAAGACATTGAACATTTTATTTTAATTTCCACATAGGGATTGAGACTTACTATTCAATGTAGATGTGCTTTACAGCGTTTCTGACTCCTCTAGGTAGCACACACCTAACTTTTCTTAATGTGCTGAGGAACCGAAAGGCAGCAACGGCTTATGTTTAGCATTGGAAGCACTCCTCGCTCAGATTCTTGCCATCACACCTGCTTACAAGTCCCTGACCAAAGGGAGTTTATTCAACAGCAAAGCACTGTCCAGGGAAATGAGAGGAGAAAATGTGCAGGAAGTAAATCTAGAGCTGTGAGTAGAAAATTATGCCACCATTTTCATGCTAAAACAATTTTGGCAGAGATTTAAAAAGTCCTAGTTTGCAATTATATCCAATATTCACTCTGTGGCACTTGATGCCCTGATGAGCCATTGGAAGACATTAGCTTAACAAAATTTCCTAGGCAAGTCATGCCCTGCTGTAATTGGGCTGAGAGACCATATACCATTGTCATTCTGGGCTACATTCCATCAGACCATCTGAAAAGGTTGGCTTCATACAAGGCATTCTTCATTGTGCTACTGTGGTTTTGTTTTTTTTTAAGAAGGAAAAGGCATGCCTCCAGATTACATGGGAAGTATAGATAGTTTCATAAGGGCTTTAGAATAAATTTCTGCTTTTTACATTAGATAATAAATTTCCATGTTTACCCTCCTATAACATCTTAATTTTCTTTTTTTTTTTTTTTTTTTTTTTTGCGGTTCACGGGGCCTCTCACTGTTGTGGCCTCTTCCGTTACGGAGCACAGGCTCCGGACGCACAGGCTCAGAGGCCATGGCTCACGGGCCTAGTCGCTCCGCGGCATGTGGAATCTTCCCAGACTGGGGCACAAACCCGTGTCCCCTGCATCGGCAGGCGGACTCTCAACCACTGTGCCACCAGGGAAGCCCTATAACATCTTAATTTAAAGCATGCAAAATGTTAACTTAATTATTATTTCTTATCAGGAATCATATAGAAACCATAAGAATAATGATTAACTTATAATTTGGAAAATACAAATAACCCAGTAAGCATGTTAATAATTATTATAAGGAAATTTGCCAAACAGTGATGTGCAAATACAAAGGTTAAATTGGTCAATAACTCTTTGACCCCTCCTACCTTCCCTGAGACATAATGATTTTCACCTCTGGGTCCCCATAGTACTTGGTTTATACACATATTTTATCCTGTATCACAGTCCATCTTGCATGTTGATTATTTGTATAAAGTTCTCATTCTGCATTAGATGATAAGCAATTTGAGGACAGAGACTATGAAAGTATTGACATTTCCTTCAGCACCAAACAAAATACTCATCTTAACAGATGCTTGTAAATATTTTTCCAAAATATCTAAAATTATGAAGTTTCATAAGTTATGAAATTATGAAGTTACTTTTTCCAAAATATCTAAAATTATGAAATTATGAATATCTAAAATTATGTGCCACAGTGGCACAGTGGTTAAGAATCTGCCTGCCAATGCAGGGGACACGGGTTCAAGCCCTGGTCTGGGAAGATCCCACATGCCGCGGAGCAACTAAGCCCGTGCACCACAACTACTGAGCCTGTTGCTCTAGAACCTGTGAGCCACAACTACTGAGCCCACGTGTCACAGCTACTGAAGCCTGCGTACCTAGAGCCAGTGCTCCGTAACAAGAGAAGCAACCGCTATGAGAAGCCCATGCAGTGCAACGATGTGTAGCCCCCAGCTCACTGCGACTAGAGAAAGCCTGCACTCAGCAACAAAGACCCAACGCAGCCAAAAATAAATAAATAAATACATTAATTAATTAAAACTAAATAAATGAATAAAACTATGAAGTTAGACAGGGCTTCATGTTTCAAAATTTTAACTATTTTGTGTGAAGGATGAAGAATTATGGTTCAGAGGTAATGTGACTTGCCTAGAGGAGCCTGGTTAGGGAGCATCAGTGTCAGACCCTGTCTCCCTCCCACTCCTCTATTCCTCTGTTAACTGAATTCAGAGCCATCACTTTGATTCAGCATTAGATTTTTAATCGTTGAACTTCTTTTCTAGTTTCTGCCCTTTTTAATATTAAAACAGTACTAAAGGGCTTCCCTGGTGGCGCAGTGGTTGAGAGTCCGCCTGACGACGCAGGGGACACGGGTTCCTGCCCTGGTCCGGGAGGATCCCACGTGCCGTGGAGCGGCTGAGCCTGTGAGCCATGGCCGCTGAGCCTGCGTGTCCGGAGCCTGTGCTCCGAAACAGGAGAGGCCACAACAGTGAGAGGCCCACATACAGCAAAAAAAACAAACAAACAACAAAAAAACAGTACTAAAGTATCATTCTGTAATAAATATTAAAAAACTCATTTCATACACAAGACTAACATGAGAGAAAAATTTAGCCAAAATGTGTTTATGTTTCAAAAAATCTTGGTACTTAATTCCATTTTTTCTCCTTTACAGTATTCTGAAAATCATGCTTGTTTTTAGCCTCCAGCTTGTCCCAGATATTAATTAAATATGAAGAATGAGTTGGACTTTTTAACTGTCAGAGATATTTTTTCTTGGTAAAAGTTCAGGTTGCCCAGTTATGCATTAAGTATTTTGAGTTTTAAAGTTTTAGAGAAAGGTCATAAGAGGAGCACCTAATATGTGCAAAATAGTCCTTTAGGAACCATTCTATAGTTTTATTTAATCTAAATCTTCCAAAAATCCTGTCAGGTAGGGATCATTTTGCCTACCCTACAGATAAGGAGTCAGAACCTCCTTAAGATGAAGTAACTTTCCCAAGTGTATACAGCAAATAAGGGCTAAAGCAATTCTAACCTGAGATGGGCTCTTTCCTCCATTTACCTAGCTGAGTTACCTACATTGTATCATGTCACTTGATGTCAAAATTTTGAATTATCCCCATTTTACAAATGAGGGAAAATTGAGGTTAAATTGGTATTTCCTACCATCATTCCAAGCAGGGCAAGTACTGCCCTGTCATGAAGTTTTCAACAGTATAGGAATGTAGAAAATAGACATTTAATATTAAAATAACAAAATATTAGCAGATTTTCCATGAACCAATCTCTCTTTCTCTCTCTCTCTCTCTGCCTCTCAAAAACAATTTCTTTTGACATTGGATCCTTTATATAATTTTAGTATTAAAATGTTATTTCTTTTCTGAAATATTGTTGAAAAATAGCAGTGTGTTTTGCTTGTTGGTTTATTTGTTCTAATGTCGAAATTTGTTTGTCACTGGTGTTTAATTTTATTCTTCTGTAAAATACCAAAGTTTGGAACCTCAATGTTCATTATTAGAGATAGTGGGAGATGGAGTTGGGACTCAAATTCATTTGCACGTGACTCCTGATAATTATCAAGGAAACCCCAGTATTAGAGTCTGCCCCACCATGGTAGGATTATGTATTTTTTCCTACAGGGGTAAATAATTAAAAGGGCTTGTCTCATCTAAATTTTTGTTACTTTGCCTACCTTTGTGGCCATAATATAACATTTTGTCAGATGGTAGTTTGTTGCCCAAAGCACAGAAACAAACTGGTTATTCTGGTGGTGCTGGGGAAGATGTATATGTGAGAAAGAGCATGTAATCACTTTAATAAAGATACGTTCATGGCTCATCCCATTTCATAATTTACAGACCCAGCTGTGGTCCTCTGTAGGTCACCTGTATAATTAATAGGTGAGCTGCATACTGAAGTAGCTGAATCTGTGCAGACTTTCCTGATCATTCTTCATATTTTATTACTTGAGTTTCTAGAAATAGGCACTATACTCATCAGGTTGAATTTTATCTAATTGAGAGAGTGTTTTGAAGGCGTGTACCTTCAGGAGTGCTTATATCTGTTGCCTTTCTGAGAAACACTAGGAATTTTATGAACCCCATCTCATGAAGTTTCCACAATGCCTGTGAGGCACACAAAAAATAAATTTAAAGGTTGTGTTCATTATAAGATCAAAATATCAAAAAAGGTTGGAGCTGTCTTCCAGCCATGTAATATTTTCTTTATTGTTGAAATTTAATAAGTATTCATTGTTCACATGATCAAAGACTTGTCTCAAATAGTCAGCTGTGCTTCCATTAATGAAAGAACATACTCCACCATAAATCCCATGGTATCTTTCTCATGACAATGACCTCAAGTAATAATTCATACACAAAAAACGGTTTGGGGGTCAAATAGATTTGGCAAATGGTTATATCATATCTCCTAAGAGATTTATAATGCATTTGTACACTACAAAGAAGTGGATTTCAAATTTCACTGTGCATTTGAATTGCTGGATTGCTGATTAAAAATGCAAGCCCTATATTCGTAGGACTGAATTATCACCCAGGAGTATTATTTTTTAACAAGCACCTTATATGATTATGCGAGCAGATCATTCAAGAGGAAAGCTTTAAGAAATTGTGTGTTAAAGGCTCTGAGAAGAACTACCTTAAATACCACTGTTTAATGTTCAAATAAACTTTTTCTCCAAACTTATGTGATTTATGAACTCCATTATTCCAAAATATATATTGGGAAACCTTACACTCTGCAGGTTACTTTCTGCATTCTGAGCTTGATTTAGTACATTTATTTTAGGTTTTTTTCCCCAAGGCCAAAAGCAAGTATAACAAAAACAAAGGTCAGTTGTATTATTACAGTAAAAACAAAACAATTATAATATTCCAGGGAAATTTTAGTTTCTAGGCCTAACTCAAACCCGTACAACATAAAAAGAAAAAAAATTCTTAGGTAGTATAGAAGATTCCTCTGTGTAGATGCCTAAAATTCTCTGGACTAAGGCACTCAAGGTTTTCACTACTGATTTCTATTATTATAGTTATAATCTTACTTTTCCACTATACTATAGGCTTATTTTGAAGAAGGGGCTATGTGCAACCATTTTGGAGCTTTTATCAAATATAAATCTCATATGAAAAACTCAGGCATTTATGAAAATTCTAAAGGACTGAAATATTTTCATAGCCAATGTTTGTTTTATTCATTTATTAAGTGATTAGATATTGACCACTTGCTATCTAATAAGCATCTAGCTGGGACCTAGGTCTGATACATGTAGCCTCTATCTTCAAGGAACTTACAATATATCAAAGAGTCACTTACAATATATCAAAGAGCCAGACATGCATATATATATAAAAACATTAAGTGTGCTAATGTTTCTAATGCATTGTACCTTTAGAGCAGGAGAGTGTAATGAGCCTACCTAGTGGTGAAAATGTGCTAGGGAGGGAACAAGTAGCTGGTCTTCAGGATCTCCCAGTGAAGAGAGACTTTTATGAAGGTGGAGGGAAAGAGCATATTACACAGACACAGAAGGGTAAAGTAACATGAGTGTTCAATTAAGAGCCATGTAGAGCAAGAATCGGGAGCATGTGCAAATGACTTTGCTCTCAGATTTGAATTGGAGTAGGTTAAATCTCATATGCAACTTCTTTAGTTATCATCCACTCCTAGAATTTATGGAAAGTTAGAGTTCAAAGCCAGCTTAGGTATCCTCCTTGTTTGACCTCAAAGAAAGAAACTGACTTGTTCAAGGTTAGAGCTACACAGTGGCCATGAACTCTTAAACTCCCAGTCTCCATTTTATACGTTTTATACAGGGAAAGGATTACAGAAAAATCACTAAAAAAAGTACATATTCTTACATTAAACAATTTTTAGTTACTTTAAAATGTGTTGAAAATAAAAAAGATGAAAATAAAAGGAAGAGATGAAGGGAGAATGAGAGGCAGTAAGGCAAGGAGGAGGGAGGCAAGGCAGACTAAGGAAGAAGGAAGAAAGAAAGGGAGGGATGGCGGGAAGGAAAATTCAATATTTTAACCTTGGTTAAAATGAAAAATGAAGGGCAACTGGAATATGCTGCCAGTAATTCATTTTCTTAAAGACGATTGAGGCTAATAAGATGAGATTTTCTGGTTAGTAAAATATATGATCTTCTTCCCAGAAATATCTTTTTTAAGATGTTGAAGTTTTTTGCTAGATAGATTGATGATGTTGACCGAAAACAAATAGACTGGCAGACATTTCTTCAGCAATGATGGGTTTGTTTTGGGATCAGCAGAGAATTAACAATTTTGGGTCTGCAACCATGGTGAGCAAGGTACAAGTGCCCACAAGGCAAAGGAAAAAGAATTCTTTCCTAGAGGGGAAAAGAAAGTTGGAAGGGCTACAGTAAACAAAGAGTTCATGGCTTTGCATGGGCTGAGTTGTTGCCAGGAAAGAAGAGGGGTCTTTCTTTGTCTTGTTGGTCTCTGCTATTGCTGCAAGGTGTGAGAGTGCCCCCTTCTGGTCTCCTGACTCTATTTAATTGTGATTCCAGTTTATTAATTTTTTACAACGATCATATTGTTTAAGTTGTTTCCTGGCTTGCAATATTGATGTCCGGCAGGCATAAAGACCATGGACATATTTAGATCCTAGAGTCTAGACACATCACGGATATAGAATATAGTAGTTTTGTAACTCTTTCCTTTTTAAAAATTTTTGCAAAGAAAGAACTTTCCATTGTAATTGAGCCTTTGTTGTAGCAGCCGACTGTCATAAGCATCACTGAGATTCCCAAATGGACTATGAATGCTTGCCCATTCCCTGGGATCCCACTAATGTTGTGATAAATTTGTCCCTAGCTTGACCTTTCAGTTTGTCTCAAAGTGAAGGAAGTTTTCAATGGGAAGATTTCAAAGGAGATTTTCTATTCCCTCCCTTCATGTAATTTAACTTCATTGACCTATTTTCAATCGCAGCTTTTACAGGGGAGCACGACCTGTTCAATGAAGCACAAAGAAAATCCTGCAAGCAATGACACTGCAGAATCAGAACCTGTCCCACAGGTATTTGGTTTGGTTTGTTTGTTTGTTTTGATTGTCAGAAAGCACTTTTTGAAGCTATTGAGTTCCATGATTTTCTCTCTTGCTTTAGCTAAAGCAGGGATGCTGTATTACCTAATACAAGACACATCTTTCACCTATTGCCTCTGGACCTTTCCATGACCACTGTGCCTGCCACTAAGCTTTTGGTTTGATTTGCTGAGGTCCTAGAAGAACAAGGGCAAGGGAGGGTTCTCACCCCTCCCCAGCAACCAAGAAGCAAAACAAAAGTAAACAGAGAACAAAAATTATACATATATTCTTTATAGGACAAAGAAGATAAAAAGAAGACTTGAGAAAGCAGAGAAGAAAGAAGTACATATCCCCCACAAAAACAAGTAACAAAGAAACAACTCAGGAGCTTAATTCTGAACTTCTATCTGGACTGTTCTATATTTGACCAAACGTATTACATCATAGCAATTATTAGGATTCATTTTACTTAACACATTTTTAATTTGGGGGTTAGATTCATCAGAGTTGAATGGTTTGACCAAAGTTTTCTCAAAATAGTTTTTGAAATATTGCCTTTTGTGGAAAATATTTTATGTGCTTTCAAGAAGTAGAAGTGTTAACATATTTACACTTATTTTCTGCCTGGCATGGTCTTCTGTAAGATATTTGTTGAGGTACACGAGTTATTCTGTTAGGATGTTAATTTTTACATTCAACATTTTTATTTTGACTCTCCTGATTGTCTTTTCCATATTGTTTGACAGAATGTGATGGTGCCTCCTTGTACTGAATGCGAAGAGGAAAAAAACCCGGGAAAACAATTGACCAGCACTGAAGGGAAGGCAAATAGAGAAAAAAAATGACTGTAAATACCAAGAAACTGTGTTAAAAAAACATCCATTTGCTATTGTCTTCATACTCTTTTTAGACCACAAGCTTGATGGAAATACTAAGTTTTTAAAGCATGCAACTTTTTCACAATTTTATGTACCTTTATATAGTAGTCTACAAATTTTCCAAAAGATTCCAGGCCAATTATGATCCTTAAGCAATAACCTAATTAAAATGGATATCCAGGCTTCCCTGGTGGCACAGTGGTTGAGAGTCTGCCTGCCGATGCAGGGGACGCGGGTTCGTGCCCCGGTCCGGGAAGATCCCACATGCTGCGGAGTGGCTAGGCCCGTGAGCCATGGCCGCTGAGCCTGCACGTCCGGAGCCTGTGCTCCGCAACGGGAGAGGCCACAACAGTGAGCGGCCCGCATACCGCAAAAAAAAAAAAAAAGGATATCCACAGTCATACATCATCATTGTCATCAGTAAATTGCCCAGTCTAAATTGGTCTTTTTTGAACTCAAATGCAATATAACATTTAATTCTTCTGGTTCATTTGGGTATCCAGTACTTCCATGATCTTGTTTTTTAAATCAGCTGGAGAATGATTAAATGTGGATCCTCAGCATTCTTAGAATCCAAATTGAAACCATATCATAAAGATTTTGGTCCATGCTGGTTAATTGGAGCCACTCTCCTCAAGGTTGGAATCTGTACTGATCCGAATATATTATTTATTTGAGTGTGTTCATTGCTATTCTCATTACTATTTAGAACCATGTCTAAATAATATCAAGGCAATTCCGTCAGGGGTTTAGTCAATTAACAAAATTCTTTAAATATGTTTAGTATGATGTAGACAAAATATCAAGGAAGAATGACTAAATTTCTGACACAATTAGATTTTTGGCATTCTATAGACACACCCCTATGGTTGTCAGCTGGAATTACTTCAAGCTATAAATCAAGCTGTTTGAAATGCTCAGTGTGATTTTTGGTATGAAATTGGGTAATGGGATGTGGGATGGGAAGAGAGGTCCAAAATACAAATATGCAAGCAGATAATATACATTTTAAAATGAGGATTTGATGAAAGTAAAATAGCCATGTAGAACTAATGAACCCCAATTTGTATATTTTGAAAACAAATGTATTATTAAAACAAATCAGTGGCTGTGGGAACCTTTGACATTGGGACTGTACATAGGAATACCACTGATCAAATAAATTCACTCTTGGATACTCTGAACATACCTCATAAGCAAGAGTAATTGACACGATGGGTATAGCATCAAACTTATAGACTAAAATTAATTGGTTAAATGATGCAGTTAGTTTGTCTGCACCAAATCTATTCACTTCTGCTGGTTAGACCCATTTTGTAGAAAGCATATAAAACCATTGTTTTTATAGACTAGATCTGCCAAGCCACAATTAATTTGGAGCACAGTATCCTGGCATGATCTGTAATTAATAGATGAACTTAAATTCTGGGATATGGTGGCACAACTTTGACCACAATGACATATTCAAAGAAATTTAGTGATCTGGAGAAATGCCAAACTATCATTAACAGTAAAAGTGATACTGTGATATATTCATGTAGCAATTGTACTTGCTGAGTAATTCTGTGTCACTTACCAGTATTTTTCAGATTACAGGCTACCTAAGAAAGAGAACTAGTTTTATAGATGGTTTAGAGGGTTTTCGGGTGAAATGACCAGGACAAAAGAAAAGATCAAGGTCTGAAGCTCCTGCTGACTCCTCATCTCTAAAACTCATTTAATTCGATGAGATGGAATATTGCTAATTTCCCAGGTCCTATTCCTTGTAATTTCCATATTGTACCCAGAAACCCTAACCAACTCTAAAGATTTATGAAAGGGAAGCAGATAATTTAGTTTAATTTAGGTTTACTCTCCTACCTCCACCCATGGCTCCAACTTCCCTCCCAGACCATATGGAGCCTATGGAAAGTTAATCACCATTTCACCTTAGCAAAGTATGTCTTGAGGAATCTTTTGAAATAATAAAAATAGAGTCAGGCTGATATTTTTCCAAAAATTTTAGATGAAATGATGAAAGAGAATTTGGCTTAATCTTAATCAAATTTGAACAGCTTCATCTGTAAATTATTTTTTCTATGCTCTAAATTCCTATTCTACTACATGATAATATAATCAATTTTCTTCTCTTAAATACTGGCATGATCAAGTGGGCTTTGAATGAATATAATGTACACATTTTTCTTTAACAATAGATAGCATTATGCATCCTGCAGAGTTTACCATGGTATATTCACTGCATTATTTGTTTAAAAACAAAAATAATTTGTAATAGAAGAGCTTTATAAATATTTTTAAGAAATATTCTGGGAGTTCCTTTTAACAGTTAATCACAGAATTCTTTTTAGTATGTACTATGACTTGAGTTTAATGAATGCATTTTATTTCTCTCAATCCATTAATTGCTGAGGTTTAAAATGCTTTACAAACGTGTGGCTTTTGTCCGTAAGAAAGGTGCCATTTCTTATTATTTCTTTTAATTAGCTCCTATATAAATAGATGTTGTTTTTGAGGAGTTAACATTCATAGCCTAACTATCCTCATGTGGAAAAAAAAAATTAAGCAAAATGTTGAATGTAGATAGTACAGTTCTATTATGTACTTGTAACAGTAAGCAGTGAAGAATTACTTATGCTTTGTAGAATACGAACGATTCCTACTGAGAAACAAACACACTTTCCAGTGGAATAACTTATTTTAATATGAGTACTACCAGAACTAACAATTGATTTCTCTCTATTATTTTGAAGTACTGATATATTCATTCTAAGTTGGGAATTGGTTTTGGACTTTGTGTTTTCTTTTATATGCATTAATATGCATTAACTATGTAAACTAGTGCCTAAAATGTGTAAGACCTAAATTAATTTAAAGCTGACTGTGTCTATCCCATGCCAACATTCTCAGATGAAAAGTGAAAAACTGAGTAACTCAGCTGGATGTGTTTTTCTGTGTGATCTCAAATCTCTGAATACTGAATATCTATGGCTAACTAATTTGTTTTTCATTCTTTAGTCGTATATTTAGCATTGAAGTGCTATTTGAGAGGCATTTCTGTTTCATACAGTATACTGGATTAGAAGTCTGAGACAGCTGTATGTGAAGGAGACATTTACTGCTTTAGATGTACAGTGTGGATAGCTGGATTAAAATAATATTTGTGAACTTCGCTATAATGGAATCTTTTATTTTTGCAGCTCAGGTACTGTAATTAGTGCTACTTGAAGTAGAGGTTGAAATTTATCAGTGACACCAGAGAGTAGGGTAAACTGGTCAGACATAGAGAGTAATGACAACATACACTTGTTTACTTAGGGGACATTTTCTTAGTCATGTATACAGTCTTAAATTTCCCCAAACTATTTGTTCATCTTGGTTACATTATATAATATCGATGGTCAAGTGGTGAAGAATAAAAGGTACTGAAAAATGGCCTATTTTTGCTCAATAAAGGTTTGTTTCCAAGAGTACTATGTATATGATCTACCTAAACTAATTGAAAAACACACATTAACTTTTAAAATAGTACTTGCTTCTGTGTTTCATGATCTAAGAACTTTTTTGAAATGTCATCCTGGAAATTTCTTCAATCTCTCTTTGCCACTGTCCCAGAAAACCCTTATTTTATTCAGTGTTTTTTTTTTTTTTAATAGAGTTCCAGTCTATTTGTTTGCAAATGAGTCTCAAGTGCTTAAAACCAGCTGCCCCATAGTAGGTGCTTAAATATGTGTCGAATGAATTCAGAACCTGAAGCATCAATGGAAGAAGTAAAGAAAGCAACAAGGTAACACATTCTGGTATGATAACAGGAAATCATAAGACATAGTCTTTTAGGAAAAGGAAGTAAATATCTTGTTCTTGTTTGTTTTGATTTTAGGTTATTTTTCCTTTGCATTTTGCTGTTGGGGTTGTGTCTGTGACTAAACAGAGTAGATATGGCACTCCTGGATGATTTTGGAATGCAGCTCAATGTCATAGACATAATTCACATGGCACGTATGTGACTTTAATTGGAACCCAGATTGGACATTCGCCTGAACCTGTACAAGTCACTCGATTTCTTTTAGTATAAGTTTCTAAGCTCTTAGACCTTAAGTGGTTGGGCTAAGATTTTACTCTCCATTCTGTTGAGCCCTAGTTCTTTAGCAGACATAAGCCAAGGGCTGCTGAGAAGGTAAATGAATATCTAGAGGATGGGGCTCACTACTAGAGGATCTATACTTTTATATAATTTATTTGTGGGGCTTACACATTCTGCATATACTTTTAGTGGTGAAAGGAAGTCCAAATCTAAAGTGATTTGAAAATCACTGAATAACATAATCTTGATGAGCTCCTTTCTCCCTTTGTTCATTCAGGCAGCCAGTCATTCAGTCATTCAATAAATATTCTTTGAGATCCTACAATGTGCCTGCCATTCCACTTCTTTTGAAGATCCAATAGTAAACAAAAATAGTAATTATGAATATTAATGTTGTGCTTAATATATACCAGCCACTGTTTTAATTTTTTATTATTAAATAGTCTGAGGATTATTTAAGATAGATATTACAGTTATCCTCCTTTCACAGATGAGGCAATTGAGGTAGAAAATGTTAATTGAATTGCCCAAGATCATACAGCCTGTAAGAGGAAGAAGTAGGATATAGATCTGGCAATGAGTTTCTTGAATCTGTGTGCTTAACCATTTCACCACACTGTCTCTCCTGTGAATGCCAGAGTCCTGCTTTCATGGAGCTTACAGTTTAGAGAAAGAGACAACCATTAATGAGGGAAGAAAAGTGTATGACTGCTACACAGGGTTCTCTTTACAGCATACCATGGGGCAGGGGTGGGGGTGTGAATGTACCATACCTGTGTGAAGTTCTCACTTAGAAAATGGTATTAAACTAATATTAATGAATATATTTTGCATGACTGTCCAAATCTTCAAAACTAAATTTTGTAGTACTTTCAGATATTAGCTAACAATATTTGAAACTGAATGCTTGAATTCAAATAAATGGTTGTGAATTAGTGCTGTTCAAAAAAAGAAAGCATCATATGGAAAACGTGCCATTGCTTTCTATTCCCTGAATGCTAGGATATATGAGTCTATGAGGTATAGATGACAGCGAAATGTAGGTTTCTTTCATAAAAATAGAAATTTTATTTCTCTGTCTCTCTTTCTCTCAGAAAAGCCATGCATTCAATGTCATGATGATTGACCAGGATTAGCTTGTACCATTACAGCATTTGCATCAGAAATAAAGCAAATGTGCTGTGTGTGTCCCCCTTTCCCCCCTTCTTGGTACCTCCCACTCCTAAATTCTTTAATTCCTTTGAGAACACCATTTCACCTCATATCATGTAGACACAGTGGCATCTTGGGAAGGTCGTATAATGCAATATATTTGTTCCCAGAAAATCAGGCACTATTTGAGGCTCCTGGAAGAAGCAGTTGACCTCTGCACCTGATTAACTGCTGAATAGGCATCCTTCTTTGGGCAGCATCTCTACCAAGAGTGAGAAAAAGAGAGAGCATCCTGTGGTGGGTCTTGTCCTCTCTCTGACTATGGCTCATCTTTACCACTTTTTTTTATGATAAAGTGCCCAGTAAAAGTAAATCAAGAGATAGATACTGAGCAGAAGCTTCCAGCTCAAGTTTGGTGGATGCAGCACAATGGAGCAGAAGATGAACATCCCTGATAAGTTCCTGTTAAAGTAGCAGCATACTCACGGTGACATATTGGTTATTTTTCCCCTGCAAGTTTCAGTTTGACCCCTTTAGGTTTCTTCAATCTTGGTCCCAAAACTTAAAGATCATCTGGGCTGGAAATCCCCAAAACTACCCTTCATGCCTTTCTTTGGAATAACACACTAAGTATGTAAATCTTAGTGTACACTGAGCAGAGAGTCTACATATTTAAATGCTCAAGTTTCCAACATGAGTAAAATGTGCGGCTGACACTTCGCTCATGAAATCCACTGACAATGACTTCACCAGGAGATTTTGACATAGTGAAAGAGGAGCAGTACAATATGGGTAAGAGATAGGGACATTGTGGGTAAGAGGAACAGGTAATTTAGAGCATGTTTTAAGTCCACTCATTTAATCTGTGAAATAAATCCCTCTGAAGTAGTTGCATAGATGCGGCATAAGTAAAATTGACTGTATTTACTAGATGTGTTTCCAGTCATTTGTTACACAGTGAATATGTAGATGCTTAATTGTGTATTAGCCCACTTAATGTTTGCAACTTTGGAAAGGTGTGAGATAGAGAACAAGCTTTCTCTGAATCAGGAGAATGGTGGACCAGGTAGGTATGTTCGAAAAAGTAAATTAGATAGTACCAAGTTGATGAAATGAACTCTATGATCTTTGAAAAAGAAAACACCTTCTCACATTTTATCCTCCTGGTCATAATTAAAGAGATAAAAAGGTGGAGAAATATGAATCCTTGAAAAAATATCCTCATTCATCTCATAATGGAGACAGACTAGTTTTTTGAATGAAAATTTAGGGCAGATTTTTCTCCTTTGCAATGTTAATCTCACTTTCTATTTCCCCTTTCATGATCATCGTATTTGGGGGTTACACATTTAAGGTTTTGGGGTACTGGAGTTCACAAATAAATTTTAGATATTTCTAGGATGCATTTGTTTTATTCATCATTAACTGAACCCTAACAGTTGCGTACGTGAACAGTTGCGTACATGAACACATGTACGTTCACTGTATGCATTTGTGCATGCTCCTGTCTGCATTTGCTCATTGTAGGCATTAATATGGTAGTTTCTATATATATTTGTGTTTTCTGGCACTTGTGAACATTTTAATTTGTGGATGCATAAATTTAGTTTATGAATACCTTCATATGTTTACATCTCTATTCATGTACATACATGCCTTGATGCATGTATGTATAGTAAAGTGAATGTCCAGTGCAGTTGCAATAAGCACAACTGTGCTGATCTAGGTTGTGCAAATGGACACACCAAATCAGCATCTCAAATCAGCCATTTGATATGGACAATCATTCCCATCCCTCAAATACAAAGGCTTGCCTCATGTACCTCTTTATGTCTTTTCATTTGTCTATAGTTAGACCTAGAGTAGGGAATTACATTTGGAGTTATTCACTGGATGGTCTAAAAAGGGGAATTTCTTTCAGCATGGTTTCCTATGTATGAAGCCTCAAAAAAAATCTACCAACTGTCCTTATATTAACCAAAGTATTTTTTATTTGAGGAAAAGAAGGCGAGTAATTATACTATTAATTATACCACATGCCCTGACTGTACTAGAGCATAGGTACACTACACTGTTAGAGAAATAAGATGAAATCATAAGATCAAGGAAAGGGAGGTGTTTCTTTTATCTCAAATGTTAATGAGAGGATATGCATATGACAGGCATTTGGTGTAAAAGTTTCCAGGTGTGGATTACTTTGAAATCACTACACTTTTTTAAACCAGTGTCTGTTTATTATGAGGAAATACTTTGCTTAGGTTTGTCTTTTTCTCTCTCTCTCTTTAAGTAAAGTGATGAATTGTTACTTTGTTATCTATGTGTTTAATTTGAAATATGGGTAAAACACAATTAAATGTATGTCTGTAACTTGCAGAATGAAATACTAATTACTCCATGATACAACTGCCATTCTGTTTGTTTCCTAAGAATTTTATAAGAATGTAATTATATCTTTTACCTTTCTTGTGTAAATTATTTTCCAGGTTGCTTTTTACTATTTATCTTAATAGGTAATGAATAACATTTGTGAAAACATCAGTTTATTTACCCCAACTTGCAACCATAATAATTTCAGTAAGATGTATGGTAGGCTATTATCCAAGTAGATGTTGGACAGTTCTTTTCAAAAATTAAGTGAGTAGGTATATGAATAAAAGTATTTACATGCTTCAATGATATTTTTATAGAAAAAGAAGAAAAATATTTGTGTTCCAGATTGTTCTTTGCCTTTGCCAGTTTTAAACTTGCATAGGCCCAGTGGTATTGTAGTTTTTCTGGGGCCTTTAAAGCACCAATAAAACATTAATCAAAACCAAGCCTCATTTCAAATTTTACAGTAGAAATGATTCTACACACATTCATTACCTTTTTGAAATTAGATTTTTATTCTCTTTTGGGAAATAGAAGCATCAAATTTCCTTTTCAATCTTTCCTCATCACCACTTCAAAGCTTCAAAGCCTAGTGGACTTCTTTATACCTTCTTCCCATTCTCCCTTTATTAAAGGAAAGTATGTGAACAGACTCCTTCCTGATATGCCCTGAAATTTCTTTTGAGGAAGTAAATGAGATAAGGTCTCTGTGGGCCTAAAAGCTCCTTGAAAAGTCTGGAATTCTTATAACCAACACGCTCATTAAAGACAATGTTTTTACACTTTACCCTACAGTCTATTCACTATTATAGTGTCCATACTGATTCTTTTTTAAAAAGTTACATCATGATATTTCTCTCTTTAAAGCTATCCAAGGGTTTCTAAGATCACTGAGAATTATATTTAAATAAAAAACTATTATCCTCATCATGGGCTACTAGACCCTTCAGTGCTGGGCCTCCCTTTCTTGGCCTCACTTCTCACCACTTCCCCACAGCTCACTTGATTTCCTTTAGGCTGGCCTCTGCTGTGTCTTGAACCTGCTGAGAAGCTCTTGTCCAGTGTCTTAGTACCTGTTGGTGCCTCTGAATGGGATGTTTTTCCTCTAAATATTTATTCACCTCACTTGGCTCTATTCTCTCTTTAAATTTCACCATATCAGAAGGATTATCCTTGATTCTCCTATCTAAAATGGTACCCCTGTCCCCACCATTCTGCTATCACCATCTATTCCCTTACCTTGTTTGTCTTCTCTGCATAAAATGCATCAATACATGACATTATATTATACATGTGTTTGTATATTTGTTTTCTCAGTCTCCCGCTTCTAAAATGTAATCTCCTGGAGAGCAGGGCTTTGTCTGTTTCCTTCATTGCCATATCCCCAGGGTCTGACACAATTTGGTGCTCAATGAACACAAGGTGAATAAATAAATGTAAAATGCACTGTCTCTGATGGCTTCAATGTTTCCCTGTCATCGAAGTGAAATGAGAGTCACTCTGAAAGTTGAAAGAAAATTCTCAGTCCAGACCATGGCTCTGTGTCTTGGAGGAAAATCAGCCTATCGGCCCTGGGTAAGTCACTTAAAACAGGAGAAAGGTGGTTTAGGCATTTACGTTTTATGGAGCGATGGGCACTGGCACTTATGCTCTCCCATCCAAATATCCCTAAAATCTCTGATAGAGCTACTTACTAAAATATGAGCAGAGATAAAAAGTTTGGCTCTACAAAGAATAGCCATTGCTTTTCCTAACTAGAATGATGAAATAACTTGAAACAAGGATAGGTGGCTTTTACCAAAAAAAAAAAAAGTTTTCTTAGTAGATTAGTTTATCAAATTATGATGAATGTGATAAACTGAAAACTTTAGTTGACTTGCCCAAGACCCATGAAACCAGAATCATGAGGAAAGTCAGTGTCAGTGTCGTCATCCCTACCCAGCATTTACTGTGTCTCCTGCTTCTAAACTTACATTAGCATTACAAAAACATTCCCTGGCCATACTCTAGAATGACTGAAACAGATCGTCTTGTGCTGGAGCTAAGGACTCTGTATTTTTATTTTATATTCAAGATGAACCTATGCAAGCTAAAGTTTAAACCACTGCAGTATATATGACAGGCCACCTATATAATTACTATTCTTTAGGTCCCAGAACTGTCCCAGTTTCCTGTTATATGAGCTCTACCTAGTTATACAAACTTCCCTGTTCTAAGATTTTTCCATGCAGTACACTTACAAGCTCTTCATAACAGAAAATTTCTCCAACTATCTTCCAAATACTGCAGCTTTCAGACAGTAGTGAAGCGATGTTGCTTGTCTCCCCAATACTGGTCTACTTCTTACACAGAAATAATCAAGCCAGACAATGTCAACAAGTTGGCAAGGCAGTGGCTTTGTTTGACCTGCCTGCTTGGAGGTATTAAAACACCGAATGTGGTTATTGATGGCTGGTAGTACTAATAATTGTCCTAGCCACAATTATCTAATTGACTGCCATGGAGGATGACTGTAATGGGATCTCCATAGCAACAGCCCCTTTTGGAAGTTACTGATTTCAATATTTTTACTTGTAAACTATTTTGAACTGTGATTTTATTTCCCCCTTCAGGAGGATAAGGGTTTTTTTATTTGGCAATGGAATTTAGGTGTTACAGGCATCTCCAGATGTCTTATAGTGGAGAAACAAAAATGGTAGAGAGGTTAGGAAGAGAAACAGGTTACAGGAGCTAGAAGTTTGCCTCCACCCTTGTTAGAGAAGTACTGTGGGGTAACAGATTGGTCATTATTGATGATTATGAAAGGACTTACAATGTGAATATTTTCAACAAGTTTGCTGGTGAGTAGGTCATTAAGAAACTTGAACTTGGACCATTTCTCGCATATATTACAGTGTTGGCCTCAGGCCCTTCCATGCCTTCAAAGTTTAGAGAATTCAGCTGTCCTTGAATTCAGTTAAGTTGCTATTCTGTCTCCCTCAAGAAGCAGCAAAAATTCCAAAATTTACTTATATTTTTTCCTGAGTGAGTTTGAGTCAAATCTTTAAATCTTTAATAAATAGATGGAACTAAGGGAATAAGATGCAAATCAGAACATTTCGCTCTTTGCAACTTTTTCATTTCAAAATCCAAACTTCTCACCCAAAACCACGAAGACCTACAAGATCTGGCCTCTGGCGATTTCAAATTTGACCACATTACCTGCCACTCACTGCTTCTCTCACTGCTCTCCAGCAAAATGGATGGCAACATCCTTACAACACACATTGCAAAAATCCTACTAGTGCTACTAATCATAATAGCAAATATTTATAGAGTTATTATAATGTCCCCATAAATCTTCTAACCATTTCATATATGTATTTTAACCCAACCTTCACCACAACCAGCAAAATAAGTTACATCATTTTTTCATTTTATATCTGAAGACACTAAAGCAAAAGGGATTTAAGTAAATCATCCAAGATCACATACCTACTAAGTAGCAGAGCTGGATTTGAACCCAGGCAGTTTGACCTCAGAGTCGATATTCTTACCTACTTTGCCTCTCTACAAACCATACCACAACTCTCCCTTGCTTAATACACTCCAATGTCTGGCTATCTTACTTAAAATAAAATTCAGTGTAGGGGTTCTTTGAGTTCTGGTTCCAGTCTGTCCCTTTAAACCTGTCCTCTCCCATAAGACCAGTTATATAATATGCAGGGCCCGATGCTGAATGAAAATGTTGAGCCATTGTTCAAAAATCATTGATGATTTTATGACAGTGACACGGAGCATCAAACCAAGTAGAGGACCCTTCTGAGATTCAGAGCCCTATAACTGCAAAGCTAGCACATCTGTGATACTGACCCGTCCCCATCATTCTCTCCTATATTCATTGAGTTCCAGCTACTTCTACCTGGGGTCTCTGCACTTGCAGATCTCTACTAAAAAGTCTCCTTACCTACAGTCTCGAGGACATGTGGGACAACTTCAAGTGTAACAGTATAGACACTGTCTATAGGTGGCATTTCCAGAAGGAAAAGAGAGTGATAAAGGAGAAGAAAGAATATTTGAAGAATAATGGCATGAAACTTTTCAAATTTGATGAAAAAAAATTAAACACCTAAGAAGTTCAGTGAACTCTGTTTAGTTTAAACCCAAAGAAATTCAGACCTAGTTACTCTATAACCAAACTATGTAAAGCCAAAGATAAAAGGATAATCTTGAAAAGAACAAGAGAGAAGTGACTCAACACTTTCAAGGGATTTCAGTAGCATTAACAACCTATTTTTCATCAAAACTATGGAGGTCAGAAGGCCATGGATGATATATTCAATGCATTGAGAGAAAAAAGTCTGTTAACCAAGAATTTTATATCCAGCAAAGTGGATATAGAAGGAGAATTTAAGACATTAACCTATAAGCAAAACTGAGAGATTTGTTGCTAGCAGACCTGTCCTACAAGAAATACTACAGGAAATCTTTAGACAGAAGTGAAAGTGTAGTAGACAGTAAATCAAATCTACATGAAGAAATAAAAATCATCAGTAACAGAAATTACAGAGTAAATATAAAAGTCAGCATAAATATATTTTCGTTTAGTACTCTATTTTCTCCCATCTTACTTAAAAGACAGCTCCATAGAGGAATAATTAGAAATTTGTGTTGATGGGAAAGCAATGAATAAAGATGTAATTTGTATGAGAAATATAGCACAAAGGAGGCAAGTGGCAATGGAAATATACAGAAGCAGTTTTTGTATACCATTGAAATTAAAATGGTGTCAATATAATCTAGATCATAATAAAATAAATTGTTAACTGCAAATCCCCAGGTAACCCACTAAGAAAAATAACTAAATAATAGTAAAATAAATGACATCTGAATTAAAAATGGTACACTAGAAAATATTTAACATAAAAGAGGGTACAATGGAGGGATAGAGAAACCAAAAAAGGCCTGAGACTTATGGAAAACAATTCACACAATTACAAATAAATCCTACTTTATAAATAATCACCTTAAATGTAGATGGATTAAACAGTCCAAAAGGCAGAGATTAGAAGACTGGATAAAATTAACCATGATCCAACACTACACTGTCTTATTAGAGATACACTTTAAATTGGTTGAAAGAAAAATAATTTTTTAAAAAGTTATAAAATGCAGGAGGCAACCATGAGAAATCTGGCATTGCTATACTAATATCAAAATAGACTTACAAACAAAATTTAAAAGTAACTACATATAAAGAAGGACATTTTAGAATGGGATAAAAGGGTCGGTCCTTTAGGAAAATATAATAATTAGGAACATATATCCACCTAACATCAGAGCTCCAAAATGCATGGAACATAAACCAAAAAAAATGAAGGGGGAAAGAGTTAAAAAAATAATCATTGATCAAATCAAAACCACAATGAGATACCACCTCACACCCATTAGATGGCTACTATAAAACAAAAAACAAAACCAAAAAAAACCCTGGAAATAGTAAGCTTTAACAAGGAAATGGAGAAATTTGAATCTTTTTCACTGTTGGTAGGAATGTAAAATGGTGCAGCTGTTGTGGAAGACTGTTTGATGGTTCCTCAAAAAGTTAAAAACAGAACTCATATCATCCAGCAATTTCATTTCTGGGTATATACGTGAGATATAAAAGTAGGATCTCAAAGGAATATTTGTACACCCGTGTTTGTAGTGACATTATTCACAATAGTTAAAAAGCAGAAGCAACCCAAGTTTACCAATAGATAAAGGGATAAGCACTGTGGTATATACACACAATGAAATATTCAATCTCAAAAAGGAAGAAAATTCTGATGTGCTCCAACATGGATGAACCTTGCAAATATTAAGTGTTTAAAGCCAGACAGAAAAGGACAAATATTGCATGATTCCATTTTATGCAAGACTTTTGAGTAGGCAAATTCATAGAGAATAGAGGTTACCAGGGTCTAGGTGACAAGAGAAACGAGGAGTTATTGTTTAATGGGCATAGAGTTTCAGTTTTGTAAGATGAAAAACTATTCATGTTAAGTGGAATCATACAATGTGTGGTCTTTTGTGACTGACTTTATTTCACTTAACATAAAGTTTTCAAGGTTACCCATGTTGCAGAATATTTCATTACTTTCTCCTCTTTATGGACAAATAATATTTCATTGTACGGGTACACCACATTTTGTTGAGCCACTCAGAGATTTCATTTGTTTCCACATTTTGGTTTATGCGCATAATGTTGCTATAAACATTCATATATAAGTTTTAATGCAGTCATGCTTTTATTTCTCTTGGATGTTTACCTAGGAGTAGAATTGCTGTGTCATATGACACTCTGTGTTTATTTGAGGAACTGCTAGACTGTTCTCCAAAGTTGCTGCATCGTTTTATGTTTCCTCCAGAAGTGTATACATGTTCCATTTTTCTCATTTTTCCCTTATTTTGAATTAATTTTATTACGATTTTTATCTTCCATTTTATTTCCACTGAGTTTATTAGACTTATTGTGCTATATTCTTAGCTATTATTCAAGGGTTTAAAACATATTTTTACAATATCACATTTAATTTCAAATAATATCATACTATTTTATATATATTATAAGAGACTAATAACAGTGTAATTAATTCCATTTGTCCCTTTCACCCTTTGAGCTATATTTATAAAACATTTAAATTCTATATGATATAAACCCCAAAATGTATTTATAATAATTTGTCTTTAGTTGGACTATATTTTTAAGGTATTTTAAAGAAAGATGAAGAAATCCGATATTTATCTTTTTAATATATTTTACCATTTCTAGTACTCTTCATTTCTTTCCATACACCAAAGTTTACAACTGGCTCATTTTCTTCAGTCTAAGTTACTTTCTTTCATATGTCTCAAAGCACGAGTCTTCTGGAGACACGTTTTCTAGATTTTGGTCTGAAAGAAGTCTTTCTTTTTCGAATACTGTTTTCATGGATAAAGAATTCAACGTTGACAGATTTTGTTTTCCTTTTAACAAGTTAAAGGTATGTCATTTTCTTTGCCCTTGCATTGTTTCTGACAAGTAAGTAGCAATTCTTATATTTTTTCCTCTGCAAATGATTTGTCTCTTTTCTCTGGCTGATCATATGATTTTCTTTTTATTTCTGGATTTTACCATTTTGAATATGAACTGCCTTGGTATTTTTTTCTTTGTGCTTATCCTGGTTCACTTCTGAGCATTTTTGGATTTGTGGATTTATAGTTTTCATTAAAGTTGAAAAACTGTAAGAAAATTATTTCTTCAAGTATCTTTGCTGCCCTACCTTCCCTCATTTGCTTCTGTGTTTCTGTACACATGTATTCGATGTCTATTATCTCACAATTGTTTTTTAACTCTTTAACTTCAAATTTATAATCTTTTGGTCTGCAGGGTCCTATCCACTGGTAAGCCCATCCAGTGATAAAAAAAATTTTTTTTTTCAACACTTCTATTTGTTTCATTTTTATATCTTTTGTTTCTCCTCTTTGTATGTTCATTTATTTCTTTCAATTCTTGAGCATCTTTATACTACCTGGGTTAAAGTATGTGGAATGGCTGAACACTATAAGGTGTGATCATTCTGGAGTGTGAACTACCACTTCACCTGGTGAGAATTTAAACATCTCCCAGTCTTGTACGAATTCAAAGAATTGGTCACCCCATTAGCTGTTATTTTACTGGCCTTGTCTTAGTCTGCAAATGTATAGCTTATTATTTAGCTTTAGGGGAGGAAAAATACTTTCCCCCTACTCTTCTGAATTCTTCACTGGAGCCTTTTAACAAAGGACAGATTAACAAAAGAAAAACAAACAGAAGTTTGTTAACAGTATACCACATGTGTGCATGAGAGATTCCCAGGGGAAAAACATGAGTAATTTCAGAGGTGGCTTGGAACTCAGATTAATTACTATCTTCAGTTAAAGACAAAAGAAAGAAAGATTTGGAGCAGGCCAGTTATAGGAAGATAGCCAGGCAAAGCACGGTAAACAAGAGTAAAGTTTGTTATGTAGACCTAAAGTCTGAACCTTCTCCACTGATAAGGGCCTCAAACTGTCTCCAGGGATTAGCCTTTATCCTTCCTGGTAGAAAATAGAAGAGGGGCACCTTCCTGAATCTATATTCTGCTTTTAGGCAAATAGTGGGAAAGAAGGAGCTTTTCTTGTATCTGCTTCTTTTCAAATGCCTTCAGATAAAAACAATCCTCAAGCCAAAGTGGCATATATACAGGTGGCATATTTTGTCACCCTTTACAGCCTAAACTTAAAGAGATACCCATGAAGAATTCTGGAACTGTTTCTCCCTGTAGCTTTCTCCTCTCTGGTATTTATCCTGTATAAATCCTGGCTCCCTCGAACTCTGGTATCTGCCTTCCTTATTTCATTAAGACTGTCATGTTCAACTTAGCTTTTATCAACCTCCTCTTGAACCATAAAGTGCTTCCATACAGAAAGCGCAATCACAGAGGCAATCTTACTTGTTTAGTTCAGAGTTCATCAATACTGCCTGTTGGCCAGTGTAAAAATGGACATTTCATATATTTTTATCTAATTGTTTCAGTTGTTTATGATGGGAGTCAATGCCCTATATTTGTTATTTATTTACAGTTGGCTTTTTAAAACATTGTACACTGGACATTATTGATTTATATTGTAAAGACTTTGGAATCTGTGTCTTTCCTCAGAAAAGGGTTGATTTTGTCATAATATACAGCTTCTTTACTGGTTGACCACCTTTAACTGTGTAGTCTTGGTTTTATCCTGTTAGGAAACATTTCTGAAAGCCTAGAAAGAACATTACCAAGTCCCTCTATCTTCAAAGGATTCAACTTTTCAATTCTGTTTCCCCTTGGATCTCATCAGGGCTTTGTTTTATTGTCCATTTCCTTAAAACCATTGCCTTATTTTTTTAATACAGTTTTGTGGGTACCTATGATGGGAGCACTACTCTAAAATCAACCGTTGCATCATAAATAGAAATAGAAATCAAGCCACACATTTATGGTGTGTTCGTTATGCATCATTATTTTAGCAAGAGTTGACTAATCCAGCACCCTTTTTATACACTACAATGCGATGTACTTTACTTACCATATCACAAACTATGTAGCAACAGCCTTTTGTTATTTTATGATCCGCTACTATACTGTACACTCCTAAGAGAACAGAGATCCTGTGTAAATTGCTTTCTGTTACGCTTTCAGCAATTAGCACAATTCTGGGCACAGTAGATGCTTAAAAATATGTTTTGATATTAATCAACAGATTAAAAGGTTTCAAGCACTTTAGGCAGAGACCAGCACTTGGAGTTTTAGAAATGCATCTCCTCTAATAGCACAGAATGC
This sequence comes from Pseudorca crassidens, assembly GCF_039906515.1. Lineage (NCBI taxonomy): Eukaryota > Metazoa > Chordata > Mammalia > Artiodactyla > Delphinidae > Pseudorca > Pseudorca crassidens. The sequence continues at coordinate 32,472,875 of NC_090304.1, read as the reverse complement.
TTTAAATACAAGAGTATTAAGAAGGTCAATGCTGAGAGTTAACCTCACTGTTCTTATCTATGAATAAAAAGATTCTTACCTCTCCCAGCCTTAGGCCTTTTTTCATTTTCATAAATCAAAAATAGCATAGTTAACATTTGCTACCTCTAGCTTTAAACTTCACTTTAACACCAGTTACTTAAAGTATGTAAAATGAGATCTCACCCAAGCAGCACAAATTAAATACCCACTGAGGAAGTGTGGACGAGGAGACAATGAAAATGTTTGAAAAGGACTCTTATAAAGCATCATTATAACCAGAACTGTTATTATATAGTGTGATATGACAGTCCAAAGTTTCTGATGCCTAGCTGGGCAAATTAGTTAACCTCTCTATGGCTATTTCTTATCTACAAAATCAAGCAACTGGATGAGATGACATACACGTTTGCTTTCAGTTCTGGAATGCTGTGACTGGTAAGACAACCTAGTTTATTACTGGAGAGAAGTAGTCTGGCAAAAATTCTTCTTATTTATCACAAAAGATTTTAAGATTGTACTTCTTGCATTTGGCCCAAACACTTTATCCTTATAAAGATCATGTTCAGCCCCCTTTAGAGCACAAAGCATTTTCTATTTCAATGTTTTAACTAGTAGTTTTTAAATTAATTGTATTACTCCTTAGGAGAACACTGTGCGTGCCAATTAATTCATCTTAAATAAAAATTTTATTGTGTCAACTGTTCTTAAAGAATATGAAAATCTCGTAAAGAATCTTTTTGCCCAGTGGCTCTATCATCCCCACATACCACAGACCATTAATAATTACATGTCATCAAAAAAATATTTGTATTTAGCAAATGTAACATTTAACAGGTATTGTTATTACTAGGAAAATAGAATATTTTTCCTATCAAATGTTTATAAAAATGACGTCTTATATAATCTGAAATTACTTATACATCTCTGATGAACATGTTAGTGGTTTAATCATATTAGTGGTGGGGTCATTGCAATAAGCAATATATTTATATATGGTTTATTAGGCTTTCTTGATTTTCAGTAGATTTCTTCTAATTCTTCCCTGAGAGTAAATTACATTATACCTGGAAACTCTCTTGAAATCAGAAAGAAGTATTTGGTGTAGTTTAGATGACTTACTTGAGATAAGATTTTTGAGATTACCTTGGCTAGAAAGAAGTGGAGAAGACAAAATAGACAATGCCACTATAGCAACAAACTTAATATACAAATACTGCATTATGTAGCAAATTCTAACACTTTTTATATATTTTGTTCATCTTTTAATTTAGTTAAAAAATTAGACACTGGCACTATTTTGATTTTACCTGTCTTCCTATAAATATGTGCACATGTGCATGTCTATTAAATTAATATTTGAATTCATAGCTTAAGTTAATAGTATATATTATAAATCTGTGTGCTACCATTCATCTCTAAAAACTAGAAAGACCCTCAAAATGACAAATATTTTTTTTTAATAATTCAAATGTACCAACAAGTTGCAAAAAAAAAGTACAAAGCTCTTGTCTGCCATTCACTCATCTTCCCAGATATTACATCTTACATAACCATTGAATAAGTAGCAAAACCAGAGAAGTAACATTGATACAATGCTACTAACTCATCTACAGACTTAATCAAATTTTACCAATTTTGGACTCCTGTCTTTTTTTTCTGGTCCAGGATCCAATCCAGGGTCCCACATCTTGAGTATAGTTTTCTGTCTCTTTAGTCTCTTCATATCAAGGAAAATTTTTGCATCTTCTTTGTCTATCAATCATGACTAGTAAAAATACTATTTCTTCTTATTATTATTTCTTAGAATACCTCTTAGTTTACGTATGTATGACGCTTACTCATGCTTGAATGTACATTTGGCAAAAATAGCACAGAAATGATACCATGTAGCTTTCTTATTTCATCATATTAAGAAATACATAATGTTAGGATATCTGACTACAGATTATGCTACCTTTGATCAATTGGCTAAGGTGGAGGTTCTAGGGTTTTGAATTGTAGTTAGCTAGTTTCCATTAATGATTTAAAAAGCACTTTATTGAAAGATACTTTAAGAATATTTGTTAATCCTTTTATTGTGATAATTTTATAATTCAATACTTTGGTGTTTGCTAAATGGTGAATATCTATTTTTATTAGTCCTTCTACCTTTTTTAATTAGAAAAAAAGCTATTGGTTTTCCCCCATTTAATTAATTAACTTATATATAGCAGTCTGATCTGGAGAATATTTATTTTTCCTATGACTCATAATCCATTATTATCATTATTATTATTTTACTGTGATAAGAACAAACATGAACTCTACTCTCTTAACAAATTGTTAAGTACACAGTACAACACAATATTTTTAACCATAGGCAAAATGTTGTACAGCTGATCTCCAGAACTTATTAATCTTGCATAACTGCACCACTATATCCATTGAGTAGCAACTCCCCATTTCCCCTTCCACCCAACCTCTGGAAACCACCATTCTACTCTCTGCTTCTATGAGTTTGACTATTTTAGGTACCACATATAAATGGAATCATGCAGTATTTGTCCTTCCGTGACTGGCTTATTTCATTAGCATAATGTTCTCACAGTCCACCCATGTTGTTACATATGTCAGGATTTCCTTCCTTTTAAAGGACGAGTAATATATCTTTGTATCTATATACATTTTCTTTATCCATTCATCTGTCAGTGGACATTTAGGTTGTTTCCATATCTTGGCTATTGTGAATAATGCTGCAGTAAACATGGTTGTGCGTATATTTTTCAAGACCCTGATTTCAGTTCTTTTGTATATATACCCAAGAATGGGATTGTTGGATCATATGGTAATTACTCATATGGAACCACAAAAGATCCTGAATAGCCAAAGTAACCTTGAGAAAGAACAAAACTGGAAACATCTCAATTCCTGATTTCAAAATATATTACAAAGTCACAGTAATTAAAACAAAATGGTACTAGCACAAAGACAAACATATAGACCAATGGAACAGAATAGAGAGCCCAGAAATAAGCCCATGCATATACAGTCAAATGTTCTTCAAAAAGCGTGTCAAGAATACACAATGGGGAAAGGATAGTCTCTTCAGCAAATGGTGTTGTGAAAATTGGATTTCCTCATGCAGAATAATGAAACTGTACCCTTATGTTACACCATACACAAAAATCAACTCAAAATTATTTAAAGATTTAACCTGAAACTATAAAACTCCTAAAATAAAACATGGGGGAAAAGCTTCATGACATTGGTCTAGGCCATAATTTACTGAAGATGATACCAAAAGCACAAGAAACTAAAGGAAAATAACCAAGAGGCAGGTGGGACTACAACAAAGTTAAAAGTGTCTGATCAAAAGAGGAAACAATTAACAGATTTGTAAAGGTAACTTATGGAATGGAGAAAATACTGGCAAACCATATATGTGATAAGGAGTTCATATCCAAAATATCTAAGGAATCCCTACAACTCAATAACAAAGAAATAAATATATAAGTAACCTGATTAAAAATGAGAAAAAGGCTTGAATAGACGTTTCTGCAAAGAAGACATACAAATGGCCAACAGGCATATGAAAAGACATTCAATATCACTAATCATTGGGGAAAGTCAAATCAAAAGTACAATGAACCTTATACTTGTTAGAATAGTTATCATTAAAAAGAAAACAGAAAAGGAACAGAAGATAACAAGTGTTAGCAAGGATGTGGAAAAATTGGAACTCTTGTACACTGCTGGTGGGAATATGAAACAGTACATCACCATAGAAAACAGTATGGAGGTCCATCATTGTTATTAACTTCGTTGCTCAGTTTATTCCGGATTAACCATTGGGCTCTTCCAAGTTGACTACTATGTCACTTTGACAAATCCTCCTTGTTTCTTTTTCTTTTTTTTTTAACACATGGTCTTCCTTTCTAGTACTGGGAGACGTTCTAGGCTTTTCTTATAATTTTCCTTCCCAGACACTGGAATCAGAAATTTCTTTAAGGTCCTTTTTTGAGGTTGCTTTGTTGGGACCCTTTATAAGAAATCTCAGTTTAGACTTTTAAAAGCCTCTCAAGCTGAAGAAGCCAAGCCAAGAGCTCTCTATCAGATTTTTCCTGTAATACCTACAGATTTAGTTGAATTCTTCTCTTCTTAAGGAACCCCAAATATCCTGAGGTTCCTGGACCTGCCAGAAAGTGACTTTTCTTAATCACCTGTAATGATGGGAACTCTATATACTAGTTACAGGCCAGGTGTCCAAGGGGCTTTATAAGCATCGGTTCCTTATAGTTAACCTATGTTCCTTAAAGCATTTTGGTCATATCTGATTTTATGCATTGTTGTCAAATAAGACATACCAGTCAAAGCCTTGGTAAAATAACCAGTATTTCCAGTTGTGTCCTGTTATAGGGAGAATACATTCTATTCAACTTATACAAATAACTCTCTGCATTTATCCACTTTCCCCATCATGGTTTAAGTATAAAGCACTGTGAATGAAGGTAGTTGTCAGCGTTAGCTGCAGGGGTGTGGGTGTTTTTCTTTATATTTTTTTGAGGGAGGGGAGGTAGTTTTATTTTAATTTTATGGGTTCTTCCCCCCTTTTTATGAAGATCTAATTTCATTGGTTAAAATCAGCTAACCAGTTCTTTAGAATTCGCTCTCTAGCCAAGTCTAACTTTATTTAGATGCTGTAGATGGACAAGCTTGACTGTTTGAACCCAAATGGGAGCATGAAACAAAAATTAGAGCCCTCACTAATAACACTGTGACTTTGCTGTCAAGTGTAGAATCCTCCCTTCAAGAAAAAGTTTGTGATCATTTTGTATGGCTTGTCTGAAAACTTCTGTAAAGCTTATGTTTTAGGAAAATAGTTTTTGTTAGTCTTAAAAAAAAAAAAAAGAACACTCAGAGTTTCCAAAATCTGTAGGGATCAGGTAGAGAGAAAAAGTCATTGTTTTATCTTTGTTCACAAAGGTAATCTTTACCAAATTGCTGTAAATTACAGATAGCTTAAGATAAAAGAGGAAAAGTTAGACTTAAATCCAGAAAACAAAGCATTAAAGAACCAACAATGTTTCAAACAACAGTCATTAGAAATTATAATTGTTCTTATTGATTCATTCACTCCCATGTAATGAATTCTTGTTCTACTTGATATCGGGTTGGCAGTTTTATGATTCTACCAATTTTTCTATTAGCTCTGGAAATTCTTACTCAGTCTGGTAGCATGATCTCAAAATTATTCAAGAGACATAATCATGGAGCATTCTTACCTGTAGACACTTCCAGAGAAGAATCAGAGTAAAACAATAATTGCCTGCAAATGATAAAAGATTTAAAATGACATAAAGATCTGATGAGAGTTCAATTTGATAATAAAATTTAGTTATTTCTGTGGCATACAGCACTTTAACATAATAATGGGACAATAAGGGTGTTGACAAATTTTTATGAACTTTACACAATTTCTGGGATACCAATATTAGTAACATATACCCATAATCTGAGAAGGTTTATCATCATTTCTTATTTGAAAATGCTTTCCACATAATTTAATATACCAAATAAACCTAATTAATTTAACATCTCTCCTTTACAAGAAGAGAGACAAATCCTTTGAGATATCCCAGGGACCCTCTAGGAAATTTCAAACTTTGTTCAAGGACAAAAAGATTCCATTCAGATTTTGATTTGGGGAAGTCACTGAAAATGTCAAAAACTTTAGATATTTGATTAACCAGGACCACTGATCATTATAAAAAAAAATTAATTATCTATTTAACCAAAGTGAGAATACAAAAATTTAAAGGCAAATACTGATGGTTAAAAGGTTGTGAACAAAACTTAGGTCTCTTAATACTGAGAAGACCCAGTTGTCTTAAGTAATCAGAAACCTAATATAACAGGGAGCACAGGAAATTATTTTGATAAAATGCAGAGTATTTTTTTCTAGGCAGATTAACTCAAAAGGTAAAGAGAAATCTTTTATTATCTCTTATTTAGAAGATACCAATAATCCAATAAAACCCTGTAATTTTAACAGAGAAATAAAACAAAATTATGGTCTTGCATCAGTGTACGATTAACACTAAAGCTAATTTTTTTAAAAAACAAATCTTTATAAATAAACCCATCCACTCTTTTTTTTTTTAATTGCTTTACAATGGTGTGTTAGTTTCTGCTTTACAACAAAATGAATCAGTTATATATATATACATATGTTCCCATATCTCTTCCCTCTTGCATCTCCCTCCCTCCCACCCTCCCTATCCCACCCCTCCAGGGTCACAAAGCACCGAACTGATCTCCCCAGCGGCTACTTCCCAATAGCTATCTACCTTACGTTTGGTAGTGTATATATGTCCATGCCTATCTCTCGCTTTGTCACAGCTTACCCTTTTCCCTCCCCATATCCTCAAGTGCATTTCTAGTAGGTCTGTGTCTTTATTCCTGTCTTACTCCTAGGTTCTTCATGACATTTTTTTTTAATTCCATATATATGTGTTAGCATATGGTATTTGTCTCTCACTTTCTGACTTACTTCACTCTGTATGACAGACTCTAGGTCTATCCACCTCATTACAAATAGCTCAATTTCATTTCTTTTTATGGCTGAGTAATATTCCATTGTATATATGTGCCACATCTTCTTTATCCATTCATCCGATGATGGGCACTTAGGTTGTTTCCATCTCCGGGCTATTGTAAATAGACCTGCAATGAACATTGTGGTACATGACTCTTTTTGAATTATGGTTTTCTCAGGGTATATGCCCAGTCGTGGGATTGCTGGGTCATATGGCAGTTCTATTTGTAGTTTTTTAAGGAACCTCCATACTGTTCTCCACAGTGGCTGTATCAATTTACACTCCCACCAACAGTGCAAGAGTGTTCCCTTTTCTCCACACCCTCTCCAGCATTTATTGTTTCTAGATTTTTTGACGATGGCCATTCTGACTGGTGTGAGATGATATCTCATTGTAGTTTTGATTTGCATTTCTCTAATGATTAGTGATGTTGAGCATTCTTTCATATGTTTGTTGGCAGTCTGTATATCTTCTTTGGAGAAATGTCTATCTAGGTCTTCTGCCCATTTTTGGATTGCGTTGTTTGTTTTTTTCTTATTAAGCTGCAAGAGCTGCTTATAAATTTTGGAGATTAATCCTTTATCAGTTGCTCCATTTGCAAATATTTTCTCCCATTCTGAGGGTTGTCTTTTGGTCTTGTTTATGGTTTCCTTTGCTGTGCAAAAGCTTTGAAGTTTCATTAGGTCCCATTTGTTTATATTTGTTTTTATTTCCATTTCTCTAGGAGGTGGGTCAAAAAGGATCTTGCTGTGATTTATGTCATAGAGTGCCCTGCCTATATTTTCCTCTAAGAGTTTGATAGTGTCTGGCCTTACATTTAGGTCTTTAATCCATTTTGAGCTTATTTTTGTGTATGGTGTTAGGGAGTAATCTAATCTCATACTTTTATATGTACCTGTCCAGTTGTCCCAGCACCACTTATTGAAGAGGCTGTCCTTTCTCCACTGTACATTCCTCCCTCCTTTATCAAAGATAAGGTGACCATATGTGCGTGGGTTTATCTCTGGGCTTTCTATCCTGTTCCATTGATCTATACTTCTGTTTTTGTGCCAGTACCATACTGTCTTGATTACTGTAGTTTTGTAGTATAGTCTGAAGTCAGGGAGCCTGATTTCTCCACCTCCGTTCTTCGTTCTCAAGATTGCTTGGCTATTCGGGGTCTTCTGTGTTTCCATACAAATTGTGAAATTTTTTGTTCTAGTTCTGTGAAAAATGCCAGTGGTAGTTTGATAGGGATTGCATTGAATCTGTAGATTGTTTTGGATAGTAGAGTCATTTTCACAATGTTGATTCTTCCAATCAAGAACATTGTATATCTCTCCATCTATTTGTATCATCTTTAATTTCTTTCATCAGTGTCTTATAGTTTTCTGTATACAGGGCTTTTCTCTCCTTAGGTAGGTTTATTCCTTGATATTTTATTCTTTTTGTTGCAATGGTAAATGGGAGTGTTTTCTTAATTTCACTTTCAGATTTTTCATCATTAGTGTATAGGAGTGCCAGAGACTTCTGTGCATTAATTTTGTATCCTGCTACTTTACCAAATTCATTAATTAGCTCTAGTAGTTTTCTGGTAGCATCTTCAGGATTCTCTATGTATAGTATCATGTCATCTGCAAACAGTGACAGCTTTATTTCTTCTTTCCGATTTGGATTCCTTTTATTTTCTTTTCTTCTCTGATTGTTGTGGCTAAAACTTCCAAAACTATGTTGAATAATAGTGGTGAGAGTAGGCAACCTTGTCTTCTTCCTGATCTTAGTGGAAATACTCTCAGTTTTTCACCATTGAGGACGATGTTGGCTGTGGGTTTGTCATATATGGCCTTTATTATGTTGAGGAAAGTTCCCTCTATGCCTACTTTCTGCAGGATTTTTATCATAAATGACTGGTGAATTTTTTCAAAAGCTTTCTCGGCATCTATTGAGATGATCATATGGTTTTTCTCCTTCAATTTGTTAATATGGTGTATCACGTTGATTGATTTGTGTATATTGAAGAATCTTTGCATTCCTGGAATAAACCCCACTTGATCATGGTGTATGATCCGTTTAATGTGCTTTTGGATTCTGTTTGCTAGTATTTTATTGAGGATTTTTGCATCTGTGTTCATCAGTAATATTCTCCTGTAGTTTTCTTTCTTTGTGACATCTTTGTCTGGTTTTGGTATCAGGGTGATGGTGGCCTCGTAGAAGGAGTTTGGGAGTGTTCCTCCCTCTGCTATATTTTGGAAGAGTTTGAGAAGGACAGGTGTTAGCTCTTCTCTAAATGTTTGATAGAATTTGCCTGTGAAGCCATCTGGTCCTGGGCTTTTGTTTATTGGAAGATTTTTAATCACAGTTTCAATTTCTGTGCTTGTGATGGGTCTGTTCATATTTTCTATTTCTTCCTGATTCAGTCTTGACAGGTTGTGCATTTCTAATAATTTGTCCATTTCTTCCAGGTTGTCCATTTTATTAGCATAGAGTTGCTTGTAGTAATCTCTCATGATCTTTTGTATTTCTGCAGTGTCACTTGTTACTTCTCCTTTTTCATTTCTAATTCTATTGATTTGAGCCTTCTCCCTTTTTTTCTTGGTGAGTCTGGCTAATGGATTATCTATTTTGTTTATCTTCTCAAAGAACCAGCTTTTAGTTTTATTGATCTTTGCTATCATTTCCTTCATTTCTTTTTCATTTATTTCTGATCTGATTTTTATGATTTCTTTCCTTCTGCTAACTTTGGGGGGGTTTTGTTCTTCTTTCTCTAATTGCTTTAGGTGCAAGGTTAGGTTGTTTATTCGAGATGTTTCCTGTTTCTTAAGGTAGGATTGTATTGCTATAACCTTCCCTTTTAGAACTGCTTTTGCTGCATCCCATAGGTTTTGGGTCGTCGTGTCTCCATTGTCATTTGTTTCTAGGTATTTTTTAATTTCCTCTTTGAGTTCCTCAGTGATTACTTTGTTATTAAGTAGTGTATTGTTTAGCCTCCATGTGTTTTTATTTTTTACAGATCTTTTCCTGTAATTGATATCTAGTCTCATAGCGTTCTGGTCAGAAAAGATACTTGATACGATTTCAATTTTCTTAAATTTACCAAGGCTTGATTTGTGATCCAAGATATGATCTATCCTGGAGAATATTCCATGAGCACTTGTGAAAAATATGTATTCTGTTGTTTTTGGATGGAATGTCCTATAAATATCAATTAAGTCCATCTTGTTTAATGTATCATTTAAAGGTTGTGTTTCCTTATTTATTTTCATTTTAGATGATCTGTACATTGGTGAAAGTGGGGTGTTAAAGTCCCCTACTATGAATGGGTTACTGTCGATTTCCCCTTTTATGGCTTTTAGTATTTGCCTTATGTATTGAGGTTCTCCTATGTAGGGTGCATAAATATTTACAATTGTTATATCTTCTTCTTGGATCGATCCCTTGATCATTATGTAGTGTCCTTCTTTGTCTCTTCTTATAGTCTTTATTTTAAAGTCTATTTTGTCTGATACGAGAATTGCTACTCCAGCTTTCTTTTGGTTTCCATTTGCATGAAATATCTTTTTCCATCCCCTTACCTTCAGTCTGTATGTGTCTCTAGGTCTGAAGTGGGTCTCTTGTAGACAGCAAATATATGGGTCTTGTTTTTGTATCCATTCAGCTAATCTGTGTCTTTTGGTGGGAGCATTTAGTCCATTTACATTTAAGGTAATTATCGATATGTATGTTCCTATTCCCATTTTCTTAATTGTTTTGGGTTCGTTATTGTAGGTCTTTTCCTTCTCTTGTGTTTCTTGCCTAGAGAAGTTCCTTTAGCAGTTGTTGTAGAGCTGGTTTGGTGGTGCTGAACTCTCAGCTTTTGCTTGTCTGTAAAGGTTTTAATTTCTCCATCAAATCTAAATGAGATCCTTGCTGGGTAGAGTAATCTTGGTTGCAGGTTTTTCTCCTTCATCACTTTAAATATGTCCTGCCAGTCCCTTCTGGCTTGCAGAGTTTCTGCTGAAAGATCAGCTGTTAACCTTATGGGGATTCCCTTGTGTGTTATTTTTTGTTTTTCCCTTGCTGCTTTTAATATGTTTTCTTTGTATTTAATTTTTGACAGTTTGATTAATATGTGTCTTGGCATACTTCTCCTTGGATTTATCCTGTATGGGACTCTCTGTGCTTCCTGGACTTGATTAACTATTTCCTTTCCCATATTAGGGAAGTTTTCAACTATAATCTCTTCAAATATTTACTCAGTCCCTTTCTTTTTCTCTTCTTCTTCTGGAACCCCTATAATTCGAATGTTGGTGCGTTTAATGTTGTCCCAGAGGTCTCTGAGACTGTTCTCAGTTCTTTTCATTCTTTTTTTTTTTTAAACATCTTTATTGGAGCATAATTGCTTTACAATGGTATGTTAGTTTCAGCTTCACAACAAAATGAATCAGTTATATATATACATATGTTCCCATATCTCTTCCCGCTTGCGTCACCCTCCCTCCCACCCTCCCTATCCCACCCCTCCAGGCGGTCACACAGCACCGAGCTGATCTCCCTGTGCTATGCGGCTGCTTCCCACTAGCTATCTACCTTACGTTTGGTAGTGTATACATGTCCATGCCTCTTTATTGCTTTGTCACCGTTTACCCTTCCCCCTCCCCATAGCCTCAAGTCCATTCTCTAGTAAGTCTGTGTCTTTATTCCTGTTTCACCCCTAGGTTTTTCATGACATTTTTTTTTTCTTAAATTCCATATATATGTGTTAGCATACGGGTCTCTTGTAGACAGCAAATATATGGGTCTTGTTTTTGTATCCATTCAGCCAATCTGTGTCTTTTGGTGGGAGCATTTAGTCCATTTACATTTAAGGTAATTATCGATATGTGTGTTCCCATTCCCATTTTCTTAATTGTTTTGGGTTTGTTATTGTAGGTCTTTTCCTTCTCTTGTGTTTCTTGCCTAGAGAAGTTCCTTTAGCAGTTGTTGTAGAGCTGGTTTGGTGGTGCTGAACTCTCTCAGCTTTTGCTTGTCTCTAAAGGTTTTAATTTCTCCATCAAATCTGAATGAGATCCTTGCTGGGTAGAGTAATCTTGGTTGCAGGTTTTTCTCCTTCAACACTTTCAATATGTCCTGCCACTCCCTTCTGGCTTGCAGAGTTTCTGCTGAAAGATCAGCTGTTAACCTTATGGGGATTCCCTTGTGTGTTATTTTTTGTTTTTCCCTTGCTGCTTTTAATATGTTTTCTTTGTATTTAATTTTTGACAGTTTGATTAATATGTGTCTTGGCGTATTTCTCCTTGGATTTATCCTGTATGGGACTCTCTGTGCTTCCTGGACTTGATTAACTATTTCCTTTCCCATATTAGGGAAGTTTTCAACTATAATCTCTTCAAATATTTTCTCAGTCCCTTTCTTTTTCTCTTCTTCTTCTGGAACCCCTATAATTCGAATGTTGGTACGTTTAATGTTGTCCCAGAGGTCTCTGAGACTGTCCTCAGTTCTTTTCATTCTTTTTTCTTTATTCTGCTCTGCAGTAGTTATTTCCACTATTTTATCTTCCAGGTCACTTATCCGTTCTTCTGCCTCAGTTATTCTGCTATTGATCCCATCTAGAGTACTTTTAATTTCATTTATTGTGTTGTTCATCGTTGCTTGTTTCATCTTTAGTTCTTCTAGGTCCTTGTTAACTGATTCTTGCATTTTGTCCATTCTATTGTCCATTCTATCTCCAAGATTTCGGATCAACCTTACTATCATTATTTTGAATTCTTTTTCAGGTAGACTGCCTATTTCCTCTTCAATTGTTAGGTCTGATGGGTTTTTATCTTGCTCCTTCATCTGCGGTGTGTTTTTCTGTCTTTTCATTTTGCTTATCTTACTGTGTTTGGGGTCTCCTTTTTTGCAGGCTGAGGGTTCGTAGTTCCTGTTGTTTTTTGTGTCTGTCCCCAGTGGCTAAGGTTGGTTCAGTGGGTTGTGTAGGCTTCCTGGTGGAGGGTACTAGTGCCTGTGTTCTGGTGGATGAGGCTAGATCTTGTCTTTCTGGTGGGCAGGTCCACGTCTGGTGGTGTGTTTTGGGATGTCTGTAGACTTATTATGATTTTGGGCCGCCTCTCTGCTAATGGGTGGGGTTGTGTTCCTGTCTTGCTAGTTGTTTGGCATAGGATGTCCAGCACTGCAGCTTGCTGGTCGTTGAGTGAAGCTGGGTGCTGGCGTTGAGATGGAGATCTCTCGGAAATTTTTGCTGTTTGATATTATGTGCAGCTGGGAGGTCTCTTGTGGATCAGTGTCCTGAAGTTGGCTCTCCCACCTCAGAGGCACAGCACTGACTCCTGGCTGCAGCACCAAGAGCCTTTCATCCACACGGCTCCTTAATTTGGGATGATTGGTTGTCTATTCAGGTATTCCACAGATGCAGGGTACATCCAGTTGATTGTGGAGCTTTAATCCGCTGCTTCTGATGCTGCTGGGAGAGATTTCCCTTTCTCTTCTTTGTTCTCACAGCTCCCAGGGGCTCAGCTTTGGATTTAGCCCCGCCTGTGCGTGTAGGTCGCCGGAGGGCGTCTGTTCTTTGCTCAGACAGGACGGGGTTAAAGGAGCCGCTGATTCGGAGGCTCTGGCTCACTCAGGCCCGGGGGTAGGGAGGGGCACGGAGTGTGGGGCGGGCCTGCGGCGGCAGAGGCCGGCGAGACGTTGCAGCCTGAGGCGCGCCTGTGCGTTCTCCCGGGGGAGTTGTCCCTGGATCCCGGGACCCTGGCAGTGGCGGGCTGCACAGGCTCTCCGGAAGGGCGTGTGGCTAGTGACCTGTGTTCGCACACAGGCCTCCCGGTGGCGGCAGCAGCGGCCCTAGCGCCTCATGTCTGTCTCTGGGCTCCGCACTTTTAGCCGCGGCTCGCGCCCGTCCCTGGAGCTCTCTCAAGCAGCGTTCTTAATCCCCTCTCCTCGTGCACCAGGAAACAAAGAGGGACGTAAAAGTCTCTTGCCTCTTCGGCAGTTCCAGACTTCTCCCCGGACTCTCTCCCGGCCAGCCGCGGTGCACTAACGCCCTGCAGGCTGTGTTCACGCCGCCAACCTCAGTCCTCTCCCGGCGCTCCGACAAAAGCCGGAGCCTCAGCTCCCAGTCCCGCCCGCCCCGGCGGGCGAGCAGACAAGCCTCTCGGCTGGTGAGTGCCGGTCGGCCCGATCCTCTGCGCTGGAATCTGTCCGCTTTGTCCTCCGCACCCCTGTTGCTGTGCTCTCCTCCGCGGCTCCCAAGCTCCCCCACTCCGCCTCCCGAAGCCTCCACCCGCGAAGGGGCTTCCTAGTGTGTGGACACTTTTCCTCCTTCACAGCTCTCTCCCGCTGGTGCAGGACCCGTCCCTATCCTTTTGTCTCTGTTTAGTTTTTTCTTTTGCCCTACCCAGGTACGTGGGGGGTTTCTTGCCTTTTGGGAGGTCTGAGGTCTTCTGCCAGCGTTCAGTAGATGCTCTGTAGGAGTTGTTCCATGCATAGATGTATTTCTGCTGTATCTGTGGGGAGGAACGTGATCTCCGCGTCTTACTCTTCCCTCTTTTTTCTTTATTCTGCTCTGCAGTAGTTATTTCCACTATTTTATCTTCTAGGTCACTTATCTGTTCTTCTGCCTCAGTTATTCTGCTATTGATCCCATCTAGAGTATTTTTCATTTCATTTATTGTGTTGCTCATCGTTGTTTGTTTCATCTTTAGTTCTTCTAGGTCCTTGTTAAATGTTTCTTGCATTTTGTCTATTCTATTTCCAAGATTTTGGATCATCTTTACTATCACTATTCTGAATTCTTTTTCAGGTAGACTGCCTATTTCCTCTTCATTTGTTGGGTCTCGTGGGTTTTTATCTTGCTCCTTTATCTGCTGTGTGTTTTTCTGTCTTTTCATTTTGCTTATCTTACTGTGTTTGGGGGTCTTCTTTTTGCAGGCTGCAGGTTCGTAGTTCCCGTTGTTTTTGGTGTTTGTCCCCAGTGGCTAAGGTTGGTTCAGTGGGTTGTGTAGGCTTCCTGGTGGAGGGGACTAGTGCCTGTGTTCTGGTGGATGAGCCTGGATCTTGTATTTCTGGTGGGCAGATCCACGTCTGCTGGTGTGTTTTGGGGTGTCTGTGGACTTATTATGATTTTAGGCAGCCTATCTGCTAATGGGTGGGGTTGTGTTCCTGCCTTGCTAGCTGTTTGGCATAGGATGTCCAGCACTGTAGCTTGCTGGTCGTTGAATGAAGCTGGGTGCTTGTGTTGAGATGGAGATCTCTGGGAGATTTTCACCATTTGATATTATGTGGAGAGGGGAGGTCTCTTGTGGACCAGTGTCCTTAAGTTGGCTCTCCCACCTCAAAGGCACAGCACTGACTCCTGGCTGCAGCACCAAGAGCCTTTCATCCACACGGCTCAGAATAAAAGGGAGAAAAAATAGAAAGACATAATTAGTAGAAGTAGAAAGAAAGAAAGAAAGGAGGGAGGGAGGGAGAGAGGGAGGAAGGAAGGAAGGAGGGAAAGAAAAAAGAAAGAAGATAAAGTAAAATAAAGTAATATAAAATATAATAAAGTTATTAAAATAAAAAATAATTATTAAAAGGAAAAATAAAACGGACGGATAGAACCCTAGGACAAATGGTGGAAGCAAAGGTATACAGACAAAATCTCACACAGAAGCATACACATACACACTCACAAAAAGAGGAAAAGGAGAAAGAATCATAAATCTTGCTCTCAAAGTCCACCTGCTTAATTTGGGATGATGATTCGTTGTCTATTCATGTATTCCACAGATGCAGGTACATCAAGTTGATTGTGGAGGTTTAATCCGCTGCTTCTGAGGCTGCTGGGAGAGATTTCCCTTTCTCTTCTTTGTTCTCACAGCTCCCAGGGGCTCAGCTTTGGATTTGGCCCCGCCTCTGCATGTAGGTTGCCGGAGGGCGTCTGTTCTTTGCTCAGACAGGACGGGGTTAAAGGAGCCGCTGATTCGCGGACTCTGGCTCACTCGGGGGGGAGGGGGGTCGGGGGGGGGGGGGTGTCGGGGAACGGAGTGCGTGGTGAGCCTGCGGCGGCAGAGGCCAGTGTGACGCTGCACCAGCCTGAGGTGCGCCGTGCGTCCTCCCGGGGGAGTTGTCCCTGGATCCCGGGACCCTGGCAGTGGCGGGCTGCAGAGGCTCCCCGGAAGGGGGGTGTGGATAGTGACCTGTGCTCGCCCACATGCTTCTTGGTGGCGGCAGCAGCAGCCTTAGCGTCTCATGCCTGTTCTGGGGTCCACGCTTTTAGCCGCGGCTCGCGCCCGTCTCTGGAGTTCCTTTAAGCAGCGCTCTTAATCCCCTCTCCTCACGCCCCAGGAAACAAAGAGGGAAGAAAAAGTCTCTTGCCTCTTCGGCAGGTCCAGACATTTCCCTGGACTCCCTCCCGGCCAGCCGTGGCGCGTTAACCCCCTGAAGGCTGTGTTCACGCCGCCAACCCCAGTCCTCTCCCTGTGCTCTGACGGAAGCCCGAGCTTCAGCTCCCAGCCCCCAGCTCCCAGCCCCGCCCGCCCCGGCGGGTAAGCAGACAAGCCTCTCAGGCTGGTGAGTGCCGGTCGGCCCTGATCCTCTGTGCGGGAATCTCTCCTTTTTGCCCTCCGCACCCCTGTTGCTGTGCTCTCCTCCGCGGCTCCGAAGCTTTCCCCCTCCGCCACCCACAGTCTCCGCCCGCGAAGGGGCTTCCTAGTGTTTGGAAACCTTTCCTCCTTCACGGCTCCCTCCCACCGGCGCAGGTCCCGTCCCTATCCTTTTGTCTCTGTTTATTCTTTTTTCTTTTGCCCTACCCAGGTACGTGGGGGGTTTCTTGCCTTTTGGGAGGTCTGAGGTCTTCTGCCAGCGTTCAGTAGGTGTTCTGTAGGAGTTGTTCCACGTGTAGATGTATTTCTGGTGTATCTGTGGGGAGTAAGGTGATATCCGCGTCTTACTCTTCCGCCATCTTCCCGGAAGCCTAACCCATCCAATCTTAGCAGCTTGATCATGCAAAATAAAATTCTCTTTCCCTTTTCAACTTTCTATACCCATTTAGTTTTGGGGTTTTATTCCCCCCCCCCCCCCGCTTTTTTTGTTGTTGTTGTTGTTCTTGTTGCGGTACACGGGCCTCACTGTTGTGGTCTCTCCCGTTGCGGAGCACAGGCTCCGGACGCGCAGGCTCAGCGGCCATGGCTCACGGGCCCAGCTGCTCCGCGGCATGTGGGATCTTCCCGGACGGGGGCACGAACCTGTTTCCCCTGCATCGGCAGGCGGACTCTCAACCACTGCGCCACCAGGGAAGCCCCCCCTTTATTTTTTGAAACAACTTGTACGTAACCTCTAAACTAGGACAAAATTACTTTTATTTCCTTTAACAAAAAAGTATTTTCATATTTTATTACTTTTCTTATCAAAAACATTCTACTTTCCTTGTATACTTTACATATGGAGTTTTTTTCCTTCATCCTTGCGGTTTCTACTGTTTTCATTTACATAAGTAAATGAAATTTTTAATTCTTAGTAATATTAATTTTCAGTGAAAACTAGGAAGCATGCAATTGTGAATTACAGAAGATATTATAAATAAGCCAAAATATCTTCAGTTCCTCTGTCCTAAAAAGCCAAAAGTAGATAAACTTAAATTCATATTCAGAAATTAATGTTGCAGTATTTTGTCTTATTTAGAAATGATCTAGATATTCAGTGAATATTCATTATTTAACTTAATTTTGTATATGTAGCTTTAAGGTTTCAAGTTATCAAAAAGATTTTTGAAATGACTTTTAAGTAGACATTATAAAACATAATTATTGTTGAAAAGCTCATTTATAAACTGTTAACCCACTTATATCTATTTACTTCACTTGTTCTTAACAATTATGCTTGAATTACGCATGCAAATTTCATGAGACATTAAACAAAGCTAGTCATCATCCTTAGTTACCTTTCTTGTTGACAAACCAGGCAAGTATCAAAAATATCACAGAAGCGAAGAACCTAGAAAATTAAACATACAGTTCTTCCTGTTTTTTTTAACTGCTGTTTTTGACACGCATGAAGCAATTTATTTTTATTGTACACTTTGCTTTTAGGTTGGATTTATAGTTTTATAGTTTTCGACATCTCATAGAGGTATAAACTTGTTTGATTAGTTTACCTGGGTAGAAAAAAATATATGTTTTCATTATACTTAATGCTAACATTGGAGATATGCCTGTTTTTTTATTTTACTGACAATTTTAAAAGTAGCTTTATTTATCACAGATTATCTCAGACCATGTAAACTTTAAAAAATGGCGGGTAGTTTCTACATTTCTAGGTGTTCTAGAAATAATTTATATAAGTGCTCATTTATTTTTTAGCCAATTAAATGAAACTCCTTTAATGGATTTCATAACTTAATTTGGTGATACCATTTGCAGATAGAAAAATACCACTCATCTATAACATACATATATAGAGACATACATAAACATACAGACAGATGCAGAGATCTTATGGTTTTCATTTTTAAACTGTAACCATGAGTCAATAAAATATAATAATACAAACTCACTGGTTTATAACCAGTTTACATTGTTATCTGAATTGTGTTCCTAGTAAATGGGACAAGTTAAAATTGCCTACTCAGTAGCAGGGCTAATGCTTTTTACCAATATTTGTAGAGAAGGCTTTTAACATTTTTTTTGCCCTGATATGTAATCTAATGAGGCTGTGGATAACCTTCTAGGCAAGTGACCGAGGTGACACCTAACAGCTGTCTGAATGTCTCTAAAGCTATCTAAGTAGATAAAATATCCAATCTATTTCCAATTAGCCTTTTTCTTGTTCAGCTTCGGGTAGTTGTGTTCAGAGGTTTCTTAAAAACCCCTGGGCTTCCCTGGTGGCGCAGTGGTTGAGAGTCCGCCTGCCGATGCAGGGGACACGGGTTCGTGCCCCCGTCCGGGAAGATCTCACATGCCGCGGAGCGGCTGGGCCCGTGAGCCATGGCCGCTGAGCCTGCGCGTCCGGAGCCTGTGCTCTACAATGGGAGAGGCCACAGCAGTGAGAGGCCCACGTACCGCAAAAAAAAACAAAAACAAACACACACACACACACACACACACACACACACACACAAAAAAAACCCTGATGGAGGGTATGGGTTAAAGTGAATGTAGGGAGGTGAGGGACTGAAGTGGGAAGGAAAAGATATGGCAGGGAGAGACCGAGGGATGAAGGAGGTAGGGGTTTGAAGGGGGACATATCCAAGGATTCAAGAGAACTGAATGGAAGATCTAAGGTGGCAAAAGGGAGAAGAAAGAGAAGAAGCAATGAGAAGGAAGAGGTCTTAGGGTAGTCAGTTTGGGGGGATCTTAAGTTTCCCAAAGAAGGCAGTGAAGTTCAAAATTACCCTCAGTGAAATCACGCCAACAAGAAATAGGTGGATAAAATTGCCAGAAAGAACATAGAGTCAGCAGGGGTTTGAGAAGGGGGTTTTAGTCAACGGAGAATTTCCCATGGGAAGAGCAGAATCAAATAAAGAGGACAGAGATTCCTTTTAAAAATAGCTCCTGTTAATCTCTGAATATCAGCTTCCAATTAGGCCAACTTCTGACCATAGAACTCATATGTATATATACACACATACATACATACACATTCTTTCAAAAATCTTGTAATCGGGATTTAGGACAAACAGTACATATTCCTGGCAGTATTGAACTCTTTTTCTAAAACCAAGGTATATGTATTGAGTGACTCAAAACCAAAGCTAATAAGCATTTTATTATTTGACAATTGATGCAAGGACTTCCCCAAAGAGGGTATAAAAGAAGCAATCCTCCTAGGATTCAAAACCACTCCCAAAGGTAGCATAAAGACTTAGAAAATCCCCCTTGAGAGCTGGCAATGGTCAGTAGTATATTAGCTGCTATTGAGGTGCACCCCAAATCTCTGTCTGACCATATTCTTGAGGTCCCAAACCTGATGGCTGATCTCTTAAACACAAGAACTGACAAACTGTCTGCTCTGAGAGGCAGAAAGCCATGCTAAGCTTTCAGGACACACACACGAAAAAAACAAACAGGAGAGCAATAGTTGTGCCTGAGAGGGGAAAAAAAAAAATCAATAACCAGTGGGTACACCAAAGCCAAATTTAACCAAAGTCACAATTCAAAGAACTAATTTTTACAAATGTTTTTCTCCTTCTAGTCTAAATTTGAAAGGAAGTGACGACATACAATTTTTACCTTTCCCTCCCTCTGGGTACTACGGGCAGAGATCCAGGAGAGATGACCTTGAGGTAAGAATTCTTACCATTCACAGCCTTTTGCTAGTTTTCTCAGGATCCCATCTGGAGGCCCCAGAGCAAGTGGGCTGTCCTGGTCATCCCTCTGTCGTCACCAGAAACTCTAAGGGAGGAAAAATATCTTTCCCTCTACTATTTTCAATTCTTTACTGGGACCCCTGGAACAAAAGAACAATTAACGAGAGAAAAGCATACAAATCTATTTAATGTAATTTTTATGTAACATGAGAGCCTTCATGAGGAAATGAAGATCCAAAGACACAGTTAAACCTGAATGCTGGGCTTCCCTGGTGGCGCAGTGGTTGGGAGTCCGCCTGCCGATGCAGGGGACGCGGGTTCGTGCCCCGGTCCGGGAAGATCCCACATGCAGCGGAGCGGCTGGGCCCCGTGAGCCATGGCCGCTGAGCCTGCGCGTCCGGAGCCTGTGCTCCGCAACGGGAGAGGCCACAACAGTGAGAGGCCCGCATACCGCAAAAAAAAAAAAAAAAAAAAAAAAAAAAAAACACACCTGAATGCTTTTATGAGAGTTTTGATGAAGTGTGGAACGTCCTAGAAAGACGTGATAGAACAAAGCGTATGTGCTAAGTGTAGTCAACTGAGGCTGACTTACTTAGCAGGGTTGCTCATCAGACTCCTCTCTGTATCCATCTTCAGAGATAAGAATGCTCCTTTCCTTCAGGTATAGGAAGGTCACCTCTCACGTGAAGCTTTTATGACTGCTTCAAAAGATTATCAGAAAGTCCTTCCTAGCTTTTATGACCTGACTTTTGGGAAGGTCAGAAAGTCCTTCCTTCACATGCCATTTCTCAAATTCCTTTAGCTTGAAGTTTCAATATGCCAAAGAGCCATATTTTGAAGTACCATGTCCTGAACCACATCACAAGCAACATTTCTCAACAGTAATCTGTACACTCCAGATTCCTTGGCAGTTTTTGGTTATAATGGTGTTTAACTAGCTTGTTCTTGCTTTTCATTCCTTGCTTTGTTGGTTTCTTACTTAATAAAGTAATTTCTAGTACCAATTATGGTCATTTTAGTTTGCCATCTGAATTGTATTTTTGAGGGATAAAATATAATTAACTGGAAAAGGGCTAATGTCTTCCCATTGTCAGTGCCAGAAGTTTGAGATGCAATGACAAAGCTGGAGGAAATGTCTAACTGCTGCATAAACTGAGTACAGTCCAAGGAAGACAAAACAAAGACATGTCCCTAAGAATTTACCCTGCAGATGGATCCTTGTTCATAGAGTGAAAGTAGATATGCTCATTCCACAGGCACTATTGGAAAGGGAAGAGTGTGTGTGTGTGTGTGTGTGTGTTTCTTGGGAGGATTGTCAGAGGTTATACTATATATGCATATATGGGGTAGAAGAAAGTTTTTGCTTTCTTCTGTAGAGAAGGAGGGATCTATCCTGAAAGGACTTCCTTAGTTTGAAATCTGTGTGGGAGGCCTTGACTATGAATAATGGAGCTGTTAAACTGCTCCTGGGACAACTGGTTTAAGCATAATTTGAACCCTCCAGACTCTTGTTACAAATCTAAACATTACACAAAATCTGTCTTGCAGAGAAGTAGTTGATTGCTCCTTCTTCTGTAAAGTCGCTGATGAGTATATCGGTCTAAAGAGCTTGCTTAGAGAAAAGAACTATAAAAAACTGTGTAATATTGCAATTTACAATAAAAATATATATATGTTTGGTCATTGTCTTTGTTTCTGGCACAGAGCTCCGAAAGCTCTTGGCATTTCCTAAGTATTGAGAGCGTTAATGATTTTTTTTTTTTTTAAGTGAAGGAGGTGACTTTTGGACCACACTTAAGGATGGCGGCTGGTTGCCAGGAGAAACAACCATGTGATTAGAAGGTTGGGACCAATTGCCAAAGG
This sequence comes from Pseudorca crassidens, assembly GCF_039906515.1. Classification (NCBI taxonomy): domain Eukaryota; kingdom Metazoa; phylum Chordata; class Mammalia; order Artiodactyla; family Delphinidae; genus Pseudorca; species Pseudorca crassidens. The sequence continues at coordinate 32,451,176 of NC_090304.1, read as the reverse complement.
CAGATGAATTAATCAATTATGCCTATGTAATGAAGCCTTCTGAAAAACCCAAAATGTGTTTGGAAAACCTCCAGCTTGGTGGACACATGGAGTTTTGGGGAGAGTGGCATGCACAGAGAGGGCATAGAAACTCTGTACCCTTTCACCATGAAGGAAAGTCATATTTACCACCCCAAAATAGGTCCGTTTGGCGTAAGAACCATTTTCGGTGAAAGCAATCAAGACCCCACAAACTCAAGAAAAATTTTACCTCTCTCTTAACTACCTTAAATAATTTAGATAGGGAGATTGGACCAGGAAGAGAGCTATTTTAACAGAGCTAACTTTTTCTTTAATGTGAATGACTTATTTGTATGTTAGAGCAATCATCTAATTATCAAACATCTGCTCCTCTTATTATCCTGTGAATTATCCTCTTCCCCTCTGGACGCCCAGGCCCCTATCCCATTCCTTAGCTCAGGATGGCATATAAGCCTCAATGCCTGACCTGTCCTTAAGTCTGATTGTCTTTGTGGCACTCCCTTGTGTATGTAATTAAATTTATTCTTCTCCTGTTAACCTGTCTTATGTTGATTTGATTATTAGACCAGCCAAAGACCCTAGAAAGGTCGAGGGAAAATTTTTCCTCCCCAACACCCCATGCCTTGCCCTATGCATCTCTTCCATCTGGTTGTTCCTGAGTTATATCCTTTCATAATAAACTGGTAAATCTAGTAAGCAAAATGTTCTCTGAGTGCTATGAGCTGCTCTAGCAAATTAATCGAAACCAAGAAGGCGGTTACTAAAATCTCCTATCTGTAGCTGGTCAGTCAGAAGCCCAGGTGACAGCTTGGATTTGTGACTGGACTCTGAAGTGTGGGGAGCAGGCAGTCTTGTCGGACTGAGCCCTTAACCTGAAGGATCTGATTCTATCGCCAGATAGATAATGTCAGAGTTGAACTGAATTGTAAGACACTCACCTTGTGTCAGGAAATTGCTTGTTGATGGTGGACGCAAGCTGGAAATTGGGTTACCAGAACCTTTACTGTAGAATTCTGCATATTTGGATTTTACTGATTGGTACATAGAGATTATTTGTTATTAAAAACAAACAAACAAAAACCTCTTTATAGGAATGATGATAGATGGAAAACTTAGAGATGAATTTGCAATCACACAGTTAGCAAAAAGCATTATAATACAGTCCTTAGCACACAAGATTCCATTTATATATTTTCTTATCTTTTTCACTAATTCATATAATGTGTTCTAAATGCATCACCGTTTTAATGCAAGTTGAAAATAATTGTGAATAAGCCCTTCAGTGCACAAATAAGTTACAGCTTCTTGATTCTTGAAATGCAATTGAAATAAAATAAAACTAGGCACTTAAGATATTTTTCTTTCAAATGCATCTAAATCAATCCCCAAATAAATATAATGCTACATTTATATTTCTTTAGTTAGGCTTTAAATGTACCATTTACAACAAGCATGGAGGCAGTATAGTACAGAGAAAAGAATATCGAATTTGGAGTCAGAAATGGATTTAAGAACCATCTCTACAACTTAATTCCTTAGGATAAGTTACTTAACCTCCCTGGGTGTCAGAGTCCTCTTTGTAAAATGATAATACTACATTTTGCACAGGGTTATTGTAGCAATTAATGACAGTGCACCTGAAAGTATATTATACAAAATTTTAATGCTGTGGCACAGTTTAAATAGGTCTTCATTTTTTCCAGTATATGCTCTTTAGGAAAACAGTTAACAGAAACACTTTCTAAGGTTCTTAGGCACAGAGGGTGAGAAAGAATTAGCAGGACTGCCACTGATTGCCTTCATTTTGCGGAATATCAAGAAAGAAAAATAAACTGGTCAATTGCTCTTGAATATGCAAATGGAAGATTTCTTGGTAAAGACACAAATGCTATGTACTACCAGAAGGGTCCACATCTATGGAATATTTTTAGCAAGCTATATCTGGTTCATCTAGGATTGCTTATAGCTATACAAACAAACAAAAACGAAGTCTTGGAATCTGGGCCATGCATGCTATTTAAATATCAGAGTGAGATAGCATACATTTGTAAAATAAATTATTTATTTATTTGTTTGTTTTTGGCTGCTTTGGGTCTTCATTGCTGTGTGGGCTTTCTCTAGTTGCAGCGAGCGGGGGCTACTCTTCATTGCAGTGTGTGTACTTCTCTTTTTGTGGAGCACGGGCTCTAGGCCCCCAGGCTTCAGCAGTTGCAGCATGCAGCCTCAGTAGTTGTGGCTCACCAGCTCTAGAGCACAGGCTCAACAGTTGTGGCTCACGGGCTTAGTTGCTCCGCGGCACGTGGGATCTTCCCGGACTAGGGATCGAACCCACGTGCCCTGCATTGGCAGGCAGATTCTTAACCACTGTGCCACCAGGGAAGTCTGAGAGACACACCCACATACACACACACACGCACACACACACACACACACACACACACACACACTCGGAGCCTTCTTTTGTTAAATAAGCATCAGAGAACGTCTCAATTTGCCAAGACTTAAACTATAAACAGTGCTGATATCCTATCTCTTCTCTGATTCACCTGCGCCTCTCCATTAGTGGTATCTTTGAAATTAGAATAAATATTGCTCTAGGATCTTTAATTCTTATGAGTCTGCTTTGGCAATTCAATTATTTGTCTATATCTCTCACAGCTTTAAAAATTTGTTTTTAACATGATCATTATCCACTCATTTGCTCAAGCTAGAAACCTGGAAATTGTCCTTGATATTATTATTCTTTTTTTACATTCTGATCACCCTCTCTAGTCAATGATCATATCCTAGCAATTATATTTGTAATTATGTCTTGAATGTATTTATGTATCTCAGCTATTGCCTAAAGGCTAAGATATCATCATCTCATTTATTGATGAACGGATAGCCTGCAAACTTGTCTCACTGCCTCTACTGCATCCTCCTACTATCTGCTCTCAACACCAGACTCTCTGCTTAAATCCTCTCTGTGGTTTCCAATTGCTTTCCATCTAAAGGCCAGTCTTCACCATTTTTTCTGCTACAGCTGTCCCTCACTTAATTCTCTGTGATCAAATTACTCCAATTTTAATATCGTCCTTCACTTCCCTCAAGATTTTCTCACCCCAGGGCCTGAATATAGGCTTTTTTCTCTGTCTGCAACACTTTTCCCAACTAATTCATCTTATGTCTTACCTTAAATTTGACTTTTTTCTGTAAGGTTCTTCTGAACCAGAAACTTTACCATATAATCCGTATGACTTTCTTTTCCTCATTAGAGAGCTCACCAAAGCTGCTAATAATTGGCTGGTGACTTGTGTAGCATCTAATTTTTTCTCAGTTCCCTTTGTACTGCAAGCTCTGAGAGGGTAAGAATAGTATTCTCCTGTTCATTGTTATAACTCCAGGGTTCAACACAGAAATTAACAGAAGGACATTCTCAAAAAGGTTCACTGAATGACTGTAACAGTTTGATTCCAGGTGATGAAAGGACAATTAATAGTTACTGTATCTTTCTAGATATTTAAGATAGAATTATCCCCAGTTCCTTCCTAGTTGATTGCTGTTTTGATTTAAAAAGTACTATGGTACAATTCTACTTGCATGATGAATTAATGAATATAGTGATCTTACAAGGTGAATGTCCAGGTTCCAATAAAGAGGCGAGTCCTCTGGGCATTCAGTAAAGGAATTTGTTGAGCATGAAGACTATGAAGTATTTTCTTCTTCCTGAGAAAGAAATATGAAACATTCAGAGAGCAATGGCTCTCTTAGGAGTTAAACAGGAAACACAAAATATGAAGGGCGGCCAACACTATACTTGCACAAGTTGATAAGGGGGAACTTGTCATTTAAATCAAGTATATTCTAAATAATACTCCTATCAGAGTTCATTGCTCTTCAATTCAGAATTCCATTTTAGAATTCTTACTTCCTACTCTGCATAGTTTTAGAATCTGTAGGTTGATGCTAATATTTCAGGCCATAATTTATTCAGGGAAAAAAGGAAGGTATCTGAAGAAAATGACAATATATAAGAGCAATCAATTTCTAGCAGAAGAGGTAAACATCTGCTTGTTCTCAAAGATGCTCCTAGATTTTAACAAGCTTCGAAGTATGGCTTGTAAACAAGACAAAGGAGCTATTACATCTGGCTTTAGCTTCCACTTCACTGCCTGGAAAGATTGGTGGATTTTGAGTTTGACCTATGACTTATGTCACTTACAGAAAGGTTTCAATAGGTTGATAGCCATGCTGAGTTTGCGTAAGTCATCCAGAAAACTTTTGGTTTTATAAATGGATATACTCATATTAATCACATACAGCCTTTTTCCTTTTACTGTAGTTGAGTACGCATAGCATTAAATAGATAATATTTGAAAGCTTTTTTTTTGTGTTATAGAAAACCTTATAATAGGATTGTACTTATACTAAATACTTTCATACACAAACAAGCAATAAGTAACATATTAGGTGAAAACACATATGTGCGTTTGCTAACCACTACATTAGTTATCCAAATATTATTAGATTGTAATTTCATCTTAAATGTTTAATCACCAAAACATTTAATCACTTTGGTTTTGAAAGTTCCTTTTTAATTATAACCATATGCTTCATCTTTCTAAGCAAAACACATTGATAAAAGTTCTCCCTTGATTACTTGACATAGACCCATGAGGAGCTTCAGTATATTCTACAGCAACTGACAATGTTCACAGGAATCACTGAGCTGCCAAATGAAAGGGTCCAGAATTTGCCACAATGGCATAAAAATTATTTTGAGCTGAAGACACCTGATTATCAACAAATGCAAGATGATACTTTCTCTGAAGTTCCCTTATCTACCTAAAAACAGCATTTCCCCAAAAAAGAACTCAGTTGTCCTAAATTCCCACCCCTCCCAGGGAAGACTGCCTCATCACAGGAGAGGAGAGAAGAAGGTATCACACCCAGAGAGATATGGACACAAATGTCATAGCTCCCATCTATTCTCCTAAGGATTCATTTCTCTTTCCTAAATTTCACTTACTCTCCTTTAAGTGGCCTTTTTCCCCCTTTTCTTTCTCTTAAGATGTTATATATGCTCTCAAATCTCACTGCTCCTTTGGGTAGTCAGTTCTTTCTGTGATGTCCCTGGGCATGTAAAATTAAAAATTAATATATGTGCATGTCTCTTCTCCTGTTAATTTGTCTGTTATCAGTTTAATTCACAGAACCCCAGAAACTAAACCTAGGAGGAGCAAGGAAAAGTTTTTCCTCCACTACACCAGCATTATTGGCCATTCTCTACATGGTCCAAACTGCTTTACTTTTCCTTTAAGACCTTATTCTGCTGATTCCTTAAATATTTCTTTTCTTTTTCCCTTCCTTTCCTCCTTCCTTCCTTCTATTTCTCCCTCTCTCCTTTCCTTTCTGCCTTCCTTTTTTCTATTCCTCAGCTCTCTCACTGTCACTGCTCTATCTCTGTCTCTGTCTCTGTCTCTCTCTCTATTTCTCTCACATTAAGGTTTTTTAGATGTTTTTGTTTGTTTGCTTTTTTCAGCTTGCGGGATCTCAGTTCCCAGACCAGGGATTGAACCCTGGCCAACGGCAGTGAAAGCACCAAATCCTAACCACTAGACCACCAGGGAACACCCAAGGTTCTGTTCTGTCTGCTACAGTAAATTTTCACTTCTTGCCATTAACAGTATAATTGCCTACATTTTAATCTTCCCTGGGCTGAGAAAACAAATGGCCGTATGTTTTAGAATTATTTCTAGAAAAAGGCTAAAAAGGTTTTACCTGAAGAGTCTTAATAAATTCTTCTATAAGTAAAGTGCATAGCTTTTAGTGTAGAGTCCTCATAGCTCTTCAGAAGATATTTTTCTTTCCTTCTGGATTTGATATCTGTTTCAGGTAATTTATGTGGCTGCAAATGTTTTCTAGATAAGTGAGGCAATGTAAATAAAACATATATGTGCATTTTCTAGATAATTTTTATGTAATTATAAATATATACACATACATATAATATATATATGTATGCATGCATGTGTATATGTATGAGTTTGTAGTGAATTGCACACTTAAATAAATTAGTTCACCAGTTTCTTTTGGTACTGCTATTTTGAATCTAATTACATGTCTGAGTCTAGTTCTTTAATAATAGTTCGTATTTCATGATAGCTCTGTTTTAGAGTGACATGAAACCTTTTGTATCAGTTTAATAATCATAAAATTGACTATCAATGAAACAAACACTAACATATTCAATTTCACCCTAAAACTAAATTATTTTATTGACAATATGTAGCTCGATTTATATAAAGTACTTTTCAATTAGAAAAGATTTTTGTTATTTACTAGGTTCTAGGCATGGTGCTAACTAGTAGCTGTAGGGAGACAAGATTAATTGGTAAGGTTCCTGAAATTCAGGTGTTTATTGGGGGTTAAGAGTGAGGAAAGCTATACAGAGGAAGTAACTTTTAAGCATCAGTGATAGATCAGATAGGAAAACTGCATTGTTAACCACTCATTCAAACAAGGATGAGTAGCAATGGAAACAGTGTGTACCAAGGACTCAGGTAAGATACACATGGAACATTTTTGGAATTGTGAATAATTCTCTAAAATTCACAATTGTCTCTCCCTGTGTCTCTGTCTCTGTCTGTCTCTCTCTTTTTTTTTTTTGGTGAGTAAATGTATGGAGGCAGATTGTCTTTGCTTATTTGTGTATTTGGTTATATTTTTGGGAATAACTATTATTATTACTGTTATTGTTATTATTATGTGTCTATATAAGAGTGTTAGTCATGTAAAGGACATTCATGAATAAAAATGACCTTAATTATGTGACAACATGAAGCAGAGGAGTATCCATGGAGTTTATGCAGCTAATTCTCCACTCAAAATATTTCCACATGTGAAAAAGTTTGGTTTTGGTTTTATTCCTGGTTTATAAATTTAGTGTATTTATTTGTTAGCCCTCTACTTTTTTTTTTTTTTTAACTATAGCTTTTACTGCAAAGAAGTTATCATCTGGTATATAGTTTGAGTATTTAGTTTAAAAAAATCACACCACGTGCATCCCAGATACTGCTACTCAAATCCTGCCTTTATAGCTAACTAGCTGTGAGACACCAGGCAATTCCTTCAGATTTGCTGGGTTTCAGTGTCCTCATTTGTATAGAGGGCTTGATCTTCCTATCACTGCCTGAGTCAAAGTGATTATTACCTCTGTTTCTTTGCAGTCCAAATTGACGTTCAAGTAAACATTTTCTCATCTACCAGTCCCTGTACTTTAAAACAGTGGAATTTAGAAAGACATGTGAGAGCTTTGCGTATTTTCCTTTATGTCTGTTTTAGCATCTTCTTTGAGTGTGAATAAAAATACGAGCTCATGTTGAGACAGCTTGTTATATTTGTTTGTATAGTGATTTCCATTAAAACATTCTTGAAAAGTAGAAAAGAATTATCATTTATTGCAAACACTGAATTTACCATGCATCTTATCCAGCTTTTAATTAAGCAAGGTAGATAGTTTTGTTTTCACCTTGCAAATGAGAAAAATGGTTTCCAAGAGTCAGTACGTTTATGTCATGTGTATTTTAACACAATAAAAAGATATCTTTTAAAAGAATTGTTTGATGTCTAAGAAGTCAAACTATTTGAATATACATATGACTTCAATACAGATCTGCACAAGGGCAAGTCTATAAGTTAGCATAATATTTCTCTATTAAGAAACAGGGGTCAATCACATATCCTTTAAACTCTTGACTGTATCAGATTTTGGGGAGCACTTCCATTCCATCTATCTCTTTTGCTTCTAAGTTCTCTATTTTTCATCATTTATTACTCCTTTCGTCTTACAGGAACCTTTTTTCAGCCTTGTACTAACTAACAGAAAAGGCAAAAGTATTATTGATCCTAAACCACTGAAATCATTAAAACATAGTTACACATGAATTAGCAGAGTGGTTAAGTGCACACACTATGGAGCTGGCATTTTTGCATTTGAATCCAGATTCCAAGCCTTTATTATTAGGTTTGTAATCTTTGCAAGTTAGGTGGACTTTCTATGCCTTAATTTCCTTGCTGGTAGAGTCGGAATAATGAAAATAGTATCTAAATTGAAGGATTAATTGTTAGATGAAATGAGCTAATTTTATGAGAAGAAAGTATTAAATACAGAAGATTAAGTAGTAGTCCTAAGCATTCTCTTTACACCAAGGGAAGCCTATACTTTTGGAGTTTTTAAGCTACACTATTTAATTTGAGTTTCTTGTACTCATTTTAAAAACAATTCATGTGTTTGGGAGATTTATGTGATTGCAAAATTCTGACCCCCAACTTTCTTTACCTCATACTTCTGTTATCCCAGAGCATTACTTCAGACTCTGATGTCAACATCTTTGATTCCAAATTGTAATCAAACCTATACCTACATTGAATCACTTTATAACATGGGTCTGAAGTTCTTGATGCCTGGGCTGCGCTCCAGTATCTTAGTAACCCAGCCTTGATTGCTCTGAAGAAAATGCCTGAGCCATCTCCTCTATCCCAGACAGCTTTATCATATTGGCTACATTATAACTAGAGAGGGGAACTCTGAAAAACTGGGGCCTGCAAGCTTACATTTGGGTGAGAAGTAGATGGTAAGGTCCAGGATATAGGTTACTTCTCAGTAGAGACAGCCTGATCCTTTGTTCAAAATGTGGGGGGATGGAGGGGCAACCTGCTGTGTTCATGGAAAATTCATCCACAAGATGGTGCACACTGCTTATCTTTGTTTATAGATTTTCCATCTTGAACAAAAATGTTAGATGTCATATTTTCACATAATGGATAGAATAATAGTTTTTGTTTTTACGGATAGATTATATGTCCTGAGTTATAATCTGTCATAGTTTGTATTTCAAGCTCTATTATGCTTGGACATGTACTGGATGTGTGTGTAGGCATGTTTTTATAACGTAAGACTTGATTCATATTACGCTTGTCTTTACTAAATAATGTAGACCTAGAAAATTTTGGAAGCTGGTGGGAAAAATAGACACTGCAAGAAGGGATGACTGCTATTTTTTGTGAGTGTTTTGCTGAAAACAGAACAATAAAAATATATTGACTATTTTGAAACACCAGTTCCGTGTAAAGGAAAATGCATGTATTTGTATATTCTTATCTTTTTAATTGTATAGGTCTTTATAAAAGCAAAGTGGGTGCCTTTGGCTTCCTTTGTAATTCTCTCACAAGCCTTGTTTAAGTGCTCTAAACAGTTATAACGAGTTATAACGAGCAATAGCTACAGCTGAAAATAGGGAAGAAATATAGGTGTTATAGAATTACAAAAGAAGATATAGCAGGAACAGCAGCCACAGAAGTGAATCCAGTTGCTAATGCATTTAAGATCTGCTTGAGCCTGATCTGAAATACTCCACTCCCACTAGATGGAGTGTTGCTGGGCATGCCCCACATTACACCTTGGGCATCAGGTTACCTGGGTAGGGAGGTCAGGTCACATGATAATTTAATAGACCATAGAAAGCTTTCCACCTTTCCTAAGACCATGTAAGTCAGAAACTGCTTCTCTATAGTATAGTTATATAGGAAGGGTGGAATAGCATTGCTCCACATCCTGAAGCCCTGTGTTACGATCACCACATAGGGGCCCACCAAAGGCTCCAGACAGCATTCCTATTCAATATATAGACTTCAAAAATTATCATCATCTCCAGAGTCCATATGGCCCCTGTATCATAATAGCTTGTCCAGAAGCCAAGACCCATTAATAAGACCTTTCTTGCTTGGAGTCCCACTTAGAAGTGGCAGCTTTTTGGGTTTCTTGGTAAATGGGCTGTAATAGCATGCCCAATAAGGGTGTATAGTCCTCCAAATTCAAAGAGGTTCACTAAGTATTGTGCTACCCTTCACCTTAGAAGAGATATATTTATAATATAATAAACATATAATTATATATATGTGTGCATATATATATATTTAGAAACTTTATGGATGTGAAAGGCTATTGAATTTCTCTATATTTATTTCCTACTTTTAAGTACACATCTTATAAAGGTATTTAGGCTTGTTATTACTTCTGGCTCACCCACTACAATCTACATGACATCATCAATATGACGAATACACATGACATATGGAATAGAGAAGGGATCAATGCCCCCATGGCTTATTTTATGGTATAACTGGTACAGCTCTGGGTAAGAGAATGAAGCTATGGTATTGGATCTGCTAGCTCTATGCAAACTGTCTCTGGTGTCCCTACTCACAGGCAGAGAAAAAAAGCATTCACCAGATCAATACTTGAATATCAGGTGCTAGGATGTGTTGATTTGCTCCAGAAAAGAAATGACATCTGGAGCAGCAGCTGAAATTGAAGTCATCACCCAATTAAGTTTAAAATAACTCACTGACTTCCTCCAAGATCCATTTGTCTTTGGCACAAGAAAAGAAGCAAGTGGAATTGGAATGTGATTGGAATCACCAACCCTGCATAATTCAAGTTACTGATGGTGAAATTAATCTCCTAATCTTTCTAGGAAGGCAGCATTGCTTTTGGTTTGCTATTTTGGTACAGACAAATCTAAGGGCTTCCATACGTCCTTTTCTACCATAGTAACCCTTACTCCACAGGTCAGGTAACCAAAGAGGGGTTTCTGCTAATTGCTAGGTATATGTGTTCCAACTGTTCACACTAGAATTGAAAAATTAACTATGGCGTGGGTTTGGGGTCCTACTATACCCAGTATGCAATGGTCCTGAGGCAACTCCATTACTCACGCAACTCCTGTAACACCCTTCACTGGCTGGTGTACCACCCTACACTGGCTGGTGTACCACAGTGGCACATTTTTCATTTGAAATAGGACTTACGTTCAGCAGACTATGGACTTTCAAGTAAAAGTGTAATAGACTGACCAACCATGTCCGTTCTGGGGATACCATGAAAAATTAGCCAGAATCAAAGAGCTTTTTAAGTTTCTGCTGCCCATTACATTAATCATTACACAATTTACCATCATTCTTCTTCCTTGCACATCTTATATGCAGCTACCACCTTTTGGTTCAAGAGGGCAATGCAAGCTCTAGTCGTGGCTTCCACATTTCGGCAAACTGGAATTAAAGTCACAAAGAAGGACACACCCCTGCTGTATTAGTGTTCTAGGGCTTTCATAACAAAGTACCACAGACTGGGTGGCTTAAACAACAGAAATTTATTTTCTCACAGTTGTAGAGGTTAAAAGTCCAAGATCAAAGTGTTGGCAGGGTTGATTTCATTCTAAGGTCTCTCTTCTTGGCCTGTAGATGGCTATCTTTTTTCCTTTGCCTTCAGATGCTTTTTTTGTGTTCTAATCCCTTCTTATAAGGACACTAGTCATATTTATTTAGGGCATAGCCTAAAGACCTCATTTTATCTTAATTACCTCTTTAAAGACCTATTTTCAAATACGGTTACATTTTGAGATACTAGGGCTAAGGACTTCAAAATACAAATTTTGGGGGGATGCAATTTAGCCCATAATAACTTCACTTTAAGTACATTTCTCTATAGCACGTACTAGTGATACTTGAATTCTATTGACTAAAACAGTCATATGACTGTACATATGACTGTACATGTGAAGGCATATGACTAAACGTTCATATGTAAACAGTTGTTAGGGCATAAATAGGAATCTTGGTCACAATGTGAAAAAAATCACAGCTGAAACAGAACTAAAAACATGATCACCAATCCATGAAGAGTTTATACCTTACATGCCTATGAGAATTATTTCATTGCAGGACAAAAAAAAAAAAGGACTAATTACTTGGAAAAAGGAGGTTTCTTGGAAGGAAATTAAGTGAGGTTAGCCCAACAATAAAGGACAAACTGAAGATCCTGGCATCAGAGAGATATGATATTGGAACAGGATCAGAAATCTAGAACGACGTAACTAATGAGAGCATCTTCAAAGTGCGCCAAGTGCAATGGATCTGATCTCTCAGTTTCCAATCTAATTTTATCCATAAAAGCTCAAATTTCTAAATTAAAGATTGTGTGGCCTATGACACATCTATATCTAAGTGAAGAGATGGCTAGAGTCTTTGAGAGAAGCAACACAACCGAATGCAATAGTGAGTTAGGGCAGGGAAGGTGGATACATAGAAGAAAGTCAATGGGCTGAAGAAGCTTTTACCAGAGAGAGATGAAATGAGTGCTGGACAGAAGAAAACAAGCAAACAAACAAACAAACACTACCCAAAGCTAGAGTTTCCAAAATATACATTTCTTGAAAACATGAAGATAATCTAAATACTAAATCCAAATGCATAAAAAGATCATAAGGATTAAAACTGAGAGTTGACAGGAAAAGGAGCTTAAACTCTGTGCCTGAGAATAATGAATGAGAATTAACTGCAATAAATGATAATTACATTAAATGCAATTAGAATTAAACTATTTCATTTACATGAAAAAATGCAAACATAGTGCGTTAATCAAATATCTAAAATTAAAACCATCTTATAAAATAATGTATATAACAGTGTAGTCTTGAGGCAAAGAGGGTATTCCAAAGAGAGACACTAACCTCATAAAAGAAAAATAAGTGGATTTGACAGCATAAAAATTGCAAAAGCCTATGTAGTCAACAAACCATGTACTCTGATGTCATTGAACTCTTTTGCGACAACTCTGTATATTTTAAGGGGAGAATTAAAAAATAACAGAAATGAGTCATATGAAATTGGAATCAGCCTATATTTTTTACCCTATATAAAATTCTAAAATTCATATTTCTGAAGATCTTCAGTATAGATCTTCAACTTGTATTTGGTACCAATGCCAAATCAAGTAATGTATAATGGTCTTCAAGGGCTGGGTCAAAGGAGGATTTGCTGTTAGCACTGAGCATTAGGGATAATTCCAAGTAAGCCATGCTGCTTCCTGGGTATCACCCTTTTAATAACAGTTTTTCCTCTTTAGTTGGTCTTAAGCAGTAGAAACAGAGATTAACCAGACTGTACAATGGATGTTATCTTCAGTAAAGTGAATTAATTACAAGCTAATGCTGAATCTGAAATATTTTCTAGATAACATTTTCTTTTAAAGTAGAGACTCTTTAGAATAAAATTGATTTTTCAGTGTGCCATTGTTATCTTTGATCCCAGCACAAATAATTTTAAAACATGAGTTGTGCTGTCCCTGAGTAATTCTGGTGGCATATGGTACTTGATGTTTGCCTGATAGTTACATTGTGCTTTTTGAAATTTTTAGTTAAAAATTTAAAATTAAAATGTCTGCTGTAGCCACACACACACACACACATATATATGTAAATATGTATGAACACACATGGTGATATATATATATACACATATACCTGTATACATATAAACACACCAGGAGTATGCATGCTAATATGTAGGTATATATATACATATGCAGTACATATACATATACACATGTGTGTACACATAGGTATATGTGTATAAATGTATACATTATATAATATATAAATACATAATTATATATTTTAGTGTTTAAATAAATATAATTTATGATAGAAAGATTGTTTTATTTATTTTTCAAAATATCTTTTGCCCATTTGTTTCTGTAAGAAATATTTTCCCAGCCCTAAATGCTTAAATCTCTCTTGATTCAGAATCTGTTTGAAAGAGACTATTGTGTGCTTCTGATTCACAAGCCTGCACCACAACTGATCTTCCACAATGGTTTTGTGACAGTCTCCTTCTGAAGCAGGCAAAGAATAAATGACATAATGTAACCCTATTTATTTATAAGGATTGTATTTTCATTGATTGACATCTGAACCCAGAGGAAATATAGTTTTATTTTCCACCAACAAAATGAATCAAGTTTAACAGTCACCTGAATTCTCCCAAGTCAAGTACCCTTTTTATCATTCTAAAAACAGAATGGTTACACTAGCCTAAACACAAAGCCTGAAGCTTAGTTCCTTACTCCAATTTATCATGATTTGTATGTAATTGAGAGGAAGCCAATTAACGTACCTTATATTTTTGCTATTAGTTAGTAGTCTGGAAACCTCTGTCAGAACTAGAACCTTTCTTAGATTTTTTGGAACTTTTCTTTTTAGTTTTCTGGAAATGATGGTACAGATTTTTTCTTTGAAGATAACTGGAATTCTTAGCTTGGATAATATCATTCATATTTGAAAATCATACTATGGAAATAATAACATTTTCCCCACTATTGTTTGAAGCCTTAGAACAGAGAAAGGAAGAATAATTGGTTGTTATGTCTATACTATGACAGGTTTTGAACACTATTTTGAAGTGTTTACTCTTTTATTCCTTGATGTTCCTTATGTGAAGTTAAAAATAAATAACCCAAATTAATCACATAGAGGAAAAACACTCACTGCCTTGAGGGAACTGAAATATTTAATTATGGTCAAACTAAGTAATGTTCAGAATCTTCTATGTTTAAAGGAAGGGATTGTGCTCAGACAGTCTTGTTTAGAAGATTTATATAAGTCATTAGCCATCCACAGCCAAGTGGCCAAAGCTTTAATTGGTCTTTATTACAGCTGGACCATAAAAGGAAAAAAAATTCCAACTAAAGACTTTGGATGTTAAAAGTATTTGAGCATTTCAGCTGCCACCTGAAATTTGCCAAAATCCATATACACATTCAGCATGTCTCTAATGCAAATATCTCAGTAAAATGTTTTACTTCCAACAATATTAAGGAAGACAACGGAGGAGTAACAAAAAATGAAAGAATATCACTAAAAGATTGCAGGAAAAAGACCTATCTTAACCTTTTTTTTTGGTCATAAACGTCAATATAGGAGGCAGGAATTATGTAGCATGTGTGTTAACACACAGTGCACTCGGGATTTCCTCCTCTTTAGACAAAGTGATTCACTTACTCTGGTTGATTCCTCAAAAGATTTTCTGCTTTTGTCAGGGTGAAGGAGAGAATTCCTAACCAGACAGCAGCTTTGTTTATAGCATGTTCAGCAATGCCTAATAAAGTTTCAGGACTGAAAAAAAATTTAGATCACCTATTTCAAGCTACAAAAGAAGTGTATTTAATTGCTCTACATGTTTGCTACTCGAAGTGTGAGCAGCTGACCAGAAGCATGGGTGTCACCTAGAAGCTTGTTAGGAATGTAAAATCACACCCCTACTTTTCCAAAATCTTCATTTAAACAAAATTCGCAGGTGATGCATGTGCATATTAGTTTGAGAAACCCTGCCTAACAATATTTCTTCCAAATGTTTATCGAGATCTAATATCTTCAGTTACTAGGTAATCAATACCTTCGCTACCCTACTTCATTACTGGATAACTCCAGTGATTATAAAGATTTTCCTTATATTAAGGCAAAAATCTGCTTCTTTATTATTTACATTGGATTAGCCTAAATTCTTCTAGGGCCAATCAAAATAAGGTTTTGTTGGGGTTTTTTTTTTCACTCTTTCAGGACAGCTTTTTAGATAATTAAACATATCACTTGTTCTGTTTTCTTAATCTTCAATTCCTTTAGTCAGGCCTCACATTACAGAGTAGTTATTTCCCCAGCTATGTTGGGTGCTCTATATGAACTCCATCTTGATTTGAAACTGAGGAGTGATCTCTCATTCTGAGACGCAGTCCTCCAGTGATCAGTGCAGAGTTAAGCAAAAGTGTTGCATCCTACATTCTGCACATTCTTCCTCTGTGAATGCAGCTTAAAGATTGTGCTGCCTTTACTTGGGAAACTGGGGACATTTCATTAACTATAGACTCATTACATTAACGTGAGAGTCTGTAGCAGTGCTGGGCATGTCTCCATGTGCTACCGTTTTTTATCTGATATATGTCAGATTAATTCTTTGGACCCCAACAGGAAGCTCTAAAAAAGGCAAACATACATTGCTACACACAATTGTCTGCATTCTTATCTGAAGCAATTTTCCTATAAATTTACCATGTTAGACTGAGTACATCATCTCAATTTTGAATCATAATTTTTCCAAATTACGAGTTTGCTATTTCTTTGATTGAAATCCTTTTAAAAATGGGCGAGGGCTTCCCTGGTGGCGCAGTGGTTGAGAGTCCGCCTGCCGATGCAGGGGACGCGGGTTTGTGCCCCGGTCCGGGAGGATCCCGCGTGCCGCGGAGCGGCTGGGCCCGTGAGCCATGGCCGCTGAGCCTGCGCGTCCGGAGCCTGTGCTCCGCAACGGGAGAGGCCACAACAGTGAGAGGCCCGCGTACCGCAAGAAAAAAAAAAAAAAAGGGTGAAATTTTCTGCTATTATCATGCACATCTAACGTGTTAAGATTGTGATTTACTTTCTTATGCCACTGTCTATGTCTCTATATCTATCTATCATCATCTATGTTTTTTTCCTGGCCAGAATAAATATGCTTTTATTGAAAAAAATATAATTTTCACTCACAATCAATTAATTTTATTTGAGGAATAAAATCACTATAATGGCATAATGGCCTAAAGAACACTACATGAACTGATTCCCTTACCTTTTTTTTAATATGATTTTTTAAAATTAATTAATTAATTATTTTTGGTTGCATTGGGTCTTCGTTGCTGTGCGCACGCTTTCTCTAGTTGTGGCGAGCAGGGGCTACTCTTCGTTGCGGTGCGCGGGCTTCTCATTGTGGTGACTTCTCTTGTGGAGCACCAGCTCTAGGTGTGCGGGCTTCAGTAGTCGTGGCTCATGGGCTCTAGAGCGCAGGCTCAGTAGTTGTGGCGCACCGGCTTAGTTGCTCTGCGACATGTGGGATCTTCCCCGACTAGGGCTCGAACCCGTGTCCCCTGCATTGGCACGCAGGTTCTTAACCACTGCACCACCAGGGAAGCCCTCCATTACCTTTTAGTTTTCTCTCTTCTTACTCTTTCTCTCACATCCTCCTTCATTCCCTTACTCAAAATCTTAAAATCATTTCTACCCTAAACATTCTGATACTTCCTATTTTCTTATGCATTTCTTTTTCACAGCTCCTAACATCACCTAAATACTAAATTTTGCATACTTATTTCATTTATTGTATTCTCCACCACCACCACCACACACATACCCTCACATGCTTGCTTGTGTGTTTTGTTCACAATTTTATCCCCAGAAACTACACTGATGCATGGAACTCGTAAGTACTCAAAACTGTATGTTGGATGAATAAACACATAACTCTTTTTCTCCTTTAACCCCATCTGAGCTTCAGTTTGTTCATTTACAGATCAAGGAAAAACAACATTTACTTTACAGGGTGTGTGAGAATTTAAAGCAACAATAGAATTCCTAGCCCATAGCAGACTCTGCAGTTAATCTTACATTTTAGAAGTTAACTTTCCAACTTCCAGTATAGCAAAATTGTGTATATTGATAGATAAATCTGTAATCTCTTTTTTCCTGTTTCTTTTTAATTGCACCACTGCCAATAGTTATAGAAGTTCTTAGAATTATTCTAACTTATATAAATAATTTCTGTTCAATTTCTCCCTTCTGCTTATTTTTGCTGGAAGTCATCTTTTTCCTGTTCCTCCTGGTTCAAAATTAATGATAGGGAGGCGATGAGAAGCAATGCCCAGCTCTGTCCTGGAGGAGTAATGGACCTCGGAAGAGTATGCAGACGTGAGTGCAACAGCTTTGATAGCACTTCTGCTCATTAGCTTTCTCTGTATACTTAGTGATTTCCTCTGTCATGACTTTGCCTGTCATGTACTAGAAAAAAAAAAAAAAAAGCTGCTGTCTCTCTATATGAACCTAGACCTAGGAAATACAGCTAGGAAAAAAAAAAAGCAAACTTTTCTGGGGTATCTTGTATCCAAATTGGATCTTCTATGTATCATTTGGAGTAGATTTTCTCTCCCTTAACCCTATCTGAACTTCAGTTTGTTCACTTATGGACTGAGGAAAAACAACATTTACTTTACTGGGTGGTTGTGAGAATTCAAAGCAACAATAGAGTTCCTAGCCCCTGGTAGACACCATAATGTAGTGATGAGAATAGTACATATGTTTGTTCATGTTTCTTTTGCATGGAATGGGCTTCTGTCCTAATCTTCTTGTTTAACATCTGTTTTCTTTTCAAATGTTAACTCTTCTTTGAAAAATTTCCTGAATATCCCTTTTCTGGTAGAAATAATTATCTCTGACCCTTATTCCTGGATCATATATGCTTCAGAAAACATACTATAAACAGTTCATATTATTTTGTAAGTAATTGTGCATTCATATCTTTTTCAAAACACTAAGCAAACTCAATTAGATTATATTGATGGGAACTCCTTGAGAAAGGATATGGGTCTTACTTTTCATTCTTACTACCTGTTATAATGTCTTATATTATCTTAATGACTTTCCAATTGTTTTGTCCTACTTTGATTCATAGAGATAAAATCACATACATACAGAGAGAATATTGGCAGGAGTGGAGATTCTGAGTCAAGGATCAACCTTTCCTCACTAGTTACATGACCTTCAACGAGTCGTTAAGCCTAGCTGGACTTTATATGTCTCATCTGTAAAAGAAGGTACTAGAATCCACTAATTTTCAGTCATTTTTTAAAATACGGACTTTTTTCTTCATCAAAGGAAATCTTACTTGGACCTTACTTGGAACTCTAACACATAAAATGATAAAAGCTAAGCTACTCCTATTGAAGAGGGAGATTGAGGAGGGAAGTAAGAACTTCCTGGAAGATGAGAAGGAATGTACTCTAAGTTAATATATTTGATTATTTCAAGTAAATATTATGAGAGGCAAGAGCTCCAATATGTGTTCTAGACTCAGGATTAAGCTTTACATTTCTACCAAGAATGTCTTTCACTGGTATATCATCTTACATTTTGGATATCCTCATTATATATACCTACTGTATAGCACAGACAACTATATTCAATATCTTATAATAACCTATAACAGAAAATAATCTGAAAAAGTGATTCACCACTTTGCTGTGCACCTGAAACTAACACAACACTGTAAATCAACTATACTTCAATTAAAAAAAAATTTTTAGGAACTATTTTCCATAGCAGCTACACCATTTTACAATCCCACCAATAGTGCACAAGGGTTCCAATTTCCTCACATTCTTGCCAACATGTGTTATTTTTTGTGTGTTTTGTTTGTTTGTTTGTTTTTCGTAATGGTCATCCTAATAGGTGTGAGGTGAAAGTTGATTGTATTTTTTGTTTGTATTTCCCTTATTATTAGTGGTGTTGAACACTTTTCCACGTACCTGTTGGCCATTTGTATATCTTCTTTGGAGATAAGTCTATTCAAGTCCTTTGTCCATTTAAAAAATCAAGTTGTATTTTTTTATATAGAGTTGTATGAGTTCCTCATATATTTTGGATTAACTCCTTATCATATATATGGTTTACAAATATTTTCCCATTCTATATGTTGCCTTTTTACTACGTTGATTGTTTCCTTTGATATGTAGAAATGCTTCAGCTTGATGTACTCCCACTTGCCTATTTTTGCTTTTATTGTCTATGCTCTTGGTTTCATAACCAATAAATTATTACCAAGATCAATGTCATGAAGTTTTACCCATCTTTTCTGCTAGGAATTTATAATTTCAAGTCTTACATTCAAATCTTTAATCCATTTTGAATTGATTTTTTTTGTATAGTGTTATATAAGGGTTTAATTTTATTCTTTTACATATGGATATACAGTTTTTCCAGCGCCATATTGGGATTTTGCTAGGGATTGCATTGAACCTGTAGATGTTTTGGGTAGAATGGCTATTTTAAGAATGTTAAGTTTTCCAATCCATGAACGTAAAATGTCTTCCTATCTGTTTGTCTTCTTTAATTCTTTTTTTTTAATTTTATTTATTTATTTATATTTGGCTGTGTTGGGTCTTTGTTGCTGTGCGTGGACTTCCTCTAGTTGCAGTGGGTGGAGGCTACTCTTCATTGCGGTGCGTAGGCTTCTCATTGCTGTGACTTCTCTTGTTGTGGCTCACAGCTCAGTAGTTGTGGCACACAGGCTCTAGAGCACAGGCTCAGTAGTTGTGGTGCACGGGCTTAGTTGCTCTGTTGCATGTGGGATCTTCCTGGACCAGGGATCGAACCCGTGTCCCCTGCATTGGCAGCCAGATTCTTAACCACTGCGCCACCAGGGAAGTCCTTCCTTAATTCTTGAAGCAATGTTTTATAGTTTTTAGTGTACAAGTCTTTTGTCTCCTTTAAGTTTATTCCTAAGTATTTCATTCTTTGTGTTTCTATTATAAATGAGAAGGTTTTCTTAATTTCCTCTCAGATTGTTCTGATCTGTTCTGAATCTTATCAACTGACTTCTTCTATTAACTGCCACACTACTCATTCTGATGTTATTGAATAAAATCCTCTATAGTTTATTATATGAAAAACACCTTTAAAGGCACTGAAATTTCATAATTGTGCACAAAAATTATAGCTCCCTTTCATTCATTATATAACCAAGTCAGAGGAGAAAAGAAACCAATATTACTTGTTTCACATAGTAGTGACATTTAAGGATGTCAGAGAAATCATATATATAGGTATATTTTAACGCCATACAATTTTTCAAATTAATGTTAATTACATAGTGATTTAAATTTGGCTAACAGTCAACTTTAAGTGTTTTGAATTTTCCTGAGCATATCTTTGCCAAAGTTTCTTATTGATGCTTCTTTGGAGATGCAAAGATAGTAATTTGTATTCCAAAAACAAAGAGAGCACTTAATTTAACCGGATCCATGAATATTAGAAGAAAATATAAGCAGTTCCTTAAAAAAATAATTTAAATGATATCTAGCTCATCTTTATCTTATTTCGCAAATAGCAGGGTTAATGAAATAGGAAAGTCATTTGAAAAATAGGTTCTTGTCATATTACCTATTTAAATTTATTAAAAACCTGAAAATAATTACTTAGATGCAATCCAAAAGCAGGCTTTAAAACTTTTGATACTTGTATATTTCATGATTTGTTTTCTTCTTTCTGGCCACTGATGGAAATCTGGTTTCTCTAGGAAATTATTATTTAGTTAAAATGGAAAAACAGTTGAGAAACATTTCAGAATGCTTTTCCACAGCTGCGACTTTAATTTATGGATTTATCTCTACCACAAATTCAAATAATGTCATGTTTAATTAAATCTTGTGTTTTAGGTGGAACCAGTCTGACCTCGGTGTCTCTCTACAGAACCTACCATATTCCTTACGTATGAAAATTGAGGTAATATATCTGAAATGCACAGGATTTTGGATAGCATTCAGTACATTTCAGTCCATTATGAGCCACCTTCTTTTCACACACCATGCACCCAAAGTGAAAATACTCAGACTTAAATAGTTCTTTAATTCTTGTCGCCATGATGAAAATAATGTGGACTCCGTGTGTATGTGTGTGTGTGTGTGTGTTTGATTTTAATAATGATGGATGAAGCATGAACATATGAATGTATGTCTATGTCTCCTACTTTTTACTGCCCTGACAGAAACAGCCGGTCACCTGGTAAGACTTTGATGACAGGCTCTTATTTTTTAAAATTATGTCAAAATTTCTACTGTGGTTCTTGCATTTAGCAAGCAAGATCATTAAAATTTTATAAAAAATTAATGACTTTTATTTTCAAAATTTTATTTATTTACTTTTTTGCTTGGGCTCCCCTCTGTACTTAATTCTCAACCAAATGTCATTAGAGGGATGAGATTTCTGACATTCCTCTTTTCACAAGGGTGGCATCTCCTCTGCATTCTCTTAATGATAATTATTTAACTTTCATATATTGTTGACTTTCTAAAAGAAATGCTTCATAAATGATCTTCCAACTGTTCTGAAAGGGAACCATGATCTCTCTTGGGCAGGCAAGGACACTTCAGATCCACACGAATCACTCCAAGTTCTTCAATGTCTGAGATGGAAATGCAAGCAAGGTTTATTTATTTGCTTATGCCTGAACTCTTTCATCATAAGAGCGCTTTTCTTAAAATCTCTTGACATATAAAATATAAACACAAGACAAAAATATATGCATTCTATTTAGTCATCCAATTCTTTAGTAAAGCTTTAAAGTAACTTCCTGCTGTTAAAGAATGGGCATTGTTAGAGGATAATATAAAATTCATAACACTAACATTTTCTCTCCCTTATTCTTGTTCTACTGCTAAACAGCAGTTTGGTGCAAATTTAATCCTTTAGAGAAGTCTTCCTTGAGCATTGGGATGCTTTCTCTATTTCCAGGACCTGATCACTTCTAGTTTGCCCTTGAGAACCGAACTACTGTGGAGGTGCTACAAAAGTTTTATGTCCAAACTTTGAAGGACTCTGGGACAGACTATGGATGACAATGAATTTATCACAATGATATCATTGAAGTGAACATCTCTCCTCCATATTTGTTTTTCTTTGAAATTTAATCCTTGAACTCCTGAAATTTAATCCCTAATTTAAACCACGTTTAATTATCACCTTGTATCATCTTCACCCAGACTCTAATGCAGCTGTACACATAGTAGTTGCTTAGAAAATATTTTATTTGACTCTATTTGTAACTGCATTTTAGAGAAGGTTTTGGTAGCCTTTCTTGGATGAAAGACCTGTTAACATATAAGTCTCATGGATAATGTATCCACGTTACGTGTCTGTATGGCTTGGATAAATGCTGTCCTTCAGAGACTGCAAATCAGAATGGGAACACTCAAGCTTTGTAAGAAGACCTAGACTTGAATCATTGCTCCGTCATATATCAGTGGTAGATCTTTCAGAAGTCGCTTTCCTGAGCTTTTTTCCTCTCACCATTAAATGGAGATACTACTCATCTCAGAGAGTTACTGTAAAGATTACATAATGTAGAAATAACAGTTATGAATTACTTATGGAGCACATTTAAATCTCACAACTCTATGCAGCGAATATTGCTTTTATTCCCAATTTATATTAAGAAAATTGAGAGAATATTTAAATTGCCCAAGATGGCACAGTGGTTACTGAGAGAACTAGGCTTTGAATCCAAGCAGTCTGGCTTTGGATTCTGTGCTCTTACACTCTATGCTATGAAAAATGCCTGGCACAGAATTCATGATTAAATATTTGATGTTGTCTCTTCCATTGACTCCACTCTCATACCAGACAATAGATTAATTTTAGAATGCATATAAAATTTCTTTTCACTGCATTTTAAAAATCCATGGTCGCTTCTTGCTGGTTGGATGTTGAAGGTGTTCAGCTTTCTGGCTACAGTGTAAATTGTCTTCTTTAGTATCTTCCATCTCTAGAAGCTCCCCCTCCCCGGGTGATGTTAAACTTTTTAGACTCCCTCCACCCTCTCGTTTGAATGCTTTAAGAAAGTATACCTTTAATTTAAATCTTTTTTTATTTTAAGAAAATTTTTTTCTCTTGGCTTTTATAACACATTTTTATCTCTATGACTGTTTATTTTCAGTCTTTCCTGCTGATCCCTCCTCTCTGCACTAGCTGTCTAAATGTTGGAATTCTCCCTCCTGGATTGTATTTGTACATCTTTTTTGTGTCTGTGTGTGTGGTACGCGGGCCTCTCACTGTTGTGGCCTCTCCCATTGCGGAGCACAGGCTTCGGACGCGCAGGCCCAGGGGCCATGGCTCACGGGCCCAGCTGCTCCGCGGCACGTGGGATCTTCCTGGACTGGGTCATGAACCCGCGTCCCCTGCATCGGCAGGCGGACTCTCAACCACTGCGCCACCAGGGAAGCCCGTGGACTTGTACATCTTTAAACATTTATTCACATTAGAGCAGGAAAGCCTACATTTATCCTGATAAAAGCACATGTCAATTAGAATTGGAACTACAAATATTAAAGGACACAGGGTAGGTTTAGGGACTGACTACTAACTCTATCTCCTTCTTGTGTCACAAGCCTTCTGTTTCATGGTATCTTTCATTCTCAATGTTGTCTATGCATTCACTTTCCTGTGGTGACTAGATCTAGCTACTATTCTATTTGGTTGTTTTTTAATATCACTTTCGTACTGTGCCACCACAAAGGGATCCATTCTTTTAGTTACCTAGTCAAATTTCCAAGATAGTAAATACTTTTCCATGACTTATGACACTCTGTATGACCTGGCAGCTATTTTCATCTCTAACCTCATTTTGAGTCATGTACTGCCACGTGCCCAGAACTATCCATCATGAACTGCTTCCTCTTAGACTCACCAAATCATAAGGTTTTGTAGCTGGGCAACAAACCACTGTAAGATAGAATTGATACATCTGAGATTGAGCATGAATAGGACCAGAGGATTCCCAGCAAACTATATGAGCAGGCAGCCCAGACCCCCATGGGACTCACTACTCTTTTACTAATACCCTTCATCAACCTATGCCTATAACTTATGGGGGATCCCATGTATGTACCTGGAGGAAGAAAAAGCCTGAGTTTATTTTACGAATAAATCATCTTTCTTCATATGCATGCTAGCTGAAAAAAATATATCCACAATTAGGATGGCCTTGAAAGACAGTGGTGAGGAAAAAGCTTCCCAATGAGCAGTGCATCTGTTTGTCTACCTTATGAGGAAAGAGAACTGGCCCAAGTTTACAGTATGCTCATGGAAAGGCAAATAGCTTGTCTGGCTGGTCAGGGAGCTAAGCAAAAAAGACTTGAAGGTCATAGACAAGGAAGTATAGAAAATTATCATATGGCTAGACATATGGACACGAGCATAAAGTATAAAGATCTTTGTATCATATGGCAATGCCCATCAGAGAGCATGCCTCTACCATGAAAGAGGCACTAAATATCTCTGTAAACACAATCACCTGGCTGAGTGATTTCAGCCACACTATCAGTGGGCAGTCAGGTGACAGCACAATGGAAAAAGGAACCAATTGAACAGTGGTAGAGATTGGGCTGTGCACTGGCCTAGCAGCATGGACCGCTATTACTGAAGCTGATTTAGCTACTGATGCTGTCAAATGTCTAACCTACTAGCCACAGAGCCAACGTTGAACCTCTATTACAGAACTTTTCCTTGATGTGACTGATCACTTGGTGCCAAGTTGATTACATAGGTCTTTATCAGCTCTGGAAGAGCCAGAGGTTTTCTTTCCTAGGAGTAGATACAATTGCTCATGAGTCTTTAGGGTTTTTAGATAGCACTAATATCTGAGGGTTTATTAGATATTTGATCCATTAGCATGAGATTCCAAATTATATTGCTTCAGATCAGGCAGGTATTTTGAAGCAAAGGAGATATGTGAGAGAACCCATGATGGTGAGATCCAGTGGTCATATGCCATCACACACTGCATCACCCCAAATCAGCTGACCTGACAGAAGACTGCAATAGCTTACTGAAGTCACAGCTGAACTACCAGCTCAGAGGTAGTACTTTACAAGAGTGGTATGACACTGCACACTATATTAAAGACCTTTGTATGTCATTGTTTCCCCAATAGAGAGAATATATTGATCCTGGAAGCAACAGGTGTAGGAAATAGTGTCCTACAGTCCATAATTCTCAAATGAGCCATTTGGGAACGTTATGCTTCCCATCCCTGAAACCCCAATTCCCTACTGGGAGAACAATTTTTCTAGAGGTTATCATAAGTGTTACTTTAAATTATGAGTTACAGCTGTCACCTGAGCATTTTGTATCAAAAAACTAGCACACAAAAATAAGAAACATTTCATAGCAAGAGTAATCGATCTTGATAATCAGGAGGAAGCAGGACTGTAATTCACAGTAGAGGAAAACAGGAATACATGTGAAACCCAGCTGATTCACTTGGCTGCCTCTTGGTATGTCTACGTCCAGTTTTGATTATAAATAAAGAGGTGTAACCATTTCAGGTTGGGAAGGATGTGGCGGACAGGGATTTAAATCCCTTGGGGATAAGGAACTGAAAAGGTTGTGGCTGACTGTGAGAATGACCTAGAATAGAGAGTAGAGGAGGGAAAAGGTAAGTGTCCGTTGAAGCACTGAGAACTCTAGTCACAGGTATAATAGTACTTTCTGTAACTTTCCTGTTTTCCCTTAGGAAAAGAGGATCACTAGAATCCTGAAGAATCAGCCGTTCAATGTACAGAGAAAAATGGATCTCAATGGCACAAAGAGTAAACTGGCCATATCCCTCTTCAAGAAAGTAGTTGTTGTCCGAAAGTGGGGAGTGTGATGAGAAGACAGTAGCTAGGTGTCAGCTCCTCAGGATAATTCACTTCACTTGACGTTATGTACTTCTCAGGGCAACTTGCATACAGCAATTGAAAGAGACAGAGGCATAACGTCCCAGCCATTTTGGTCTGTCTCAGGACCTCCCTGGCAGGTAATATTCACTCCA
Organism: Pseudorca crassidens; assembly: GCF_039906515.1. Classification (NCBI taxonomy): domain Eukaryota; kingdom Metazoa; phylum Chordata; class Mammalia; order Artiodactyla; family Delphinidae; genus Pseudorca; species Pseudorca crassidens. The sequence continues at coordinate 32,424,890 of NC_090304.1, read as the reverse complement.
GAGGTCTTTTCGTGGTTGCCCAAGGCTTGATTGATTATGCATCACAGTTCGACTTCCGTTTGATCCTGCTTCCATACTCTTTATGCAATAAACACCTAATGAGCATCTTACACCCAAACATCATTGTTAGCTTCTGGAGAACACAAATTACAACAGATTGCTATTTCTTTTAAAAAACTAGATGTCTAGCTTTCTGCTAAAAGAAATAGAAACATAAATGTCTCCCTATATGAGAGGTTGTAAAACTTGGGTCTACGGTTGTATCTTAGGGGGTCAGGAATTACCAAGATACTTCATGTAGATGGTATATGTATGGGTTTACGTGATAGAATGTGTATGTGTATTGCTACTTATTTTTTCCCCAAGGAGAAAATGCACATATATTCACAAGAGAGGATCCATAATTTTCATTCAATTGCCAAAGCAGTATGCAATGAAGAAGTCTGACTCAGTGGCATGTAGGCTAAAAGCATAGGTACTTTTTTCATGATCTTGAATATATAACCACTTCAAAATTAGCAAAGTAATACTTTAAACAGTTGAACTACTGTTCTATATATGTTCAAATCAATTAATAATATGCTTATTAATGGTAATGCAAATATGGAGTTGAGGATGAAATGGTCATTGGCTGAGGCAAAAGTAAGAATGAAAAATGAATAGGCCTCCTTCAGGAATGTCCATTCTAAATGTTTACTATATGGATATTACTCATATTATTTTTATCCATGGGAAAACTTAGTATTTTTTCATAGATCAAGAAAATGCTCGACTTTGTGGGGTGGCTATGAAGCATTTTGGAAGCATTTCTGGGTTATCAAATTAAAATCAAATATGCTTTCATATGTTTGAGAATACCAGAGGCTAATTTCTTTGTAATTTTATTTACAAGTTATGGAAAAAAATATGAAAATTGTATTCATTATATTATTGAAGCTATCCCAAAAATATCCCGGGGTCTTAGTCACCTCAATGCCCTGTGACCTCCTGGGCTCAGTAATTAATCAGCTTTGACTGCTCCAGCAGTGACTGACTTTAAAGCAGGATCCCAACAAAAGATCACATGCACACAAATGCATTAATTGTTTTGTATTATTGCTTTTAAGATTTAAATAAGCTTATTCAAAATCTTTATTTGAAAGCAATTAAAACTAGGATATATATATATATATTACATATATGGATATATATTGTATATATATATATATATATATATATATAGAGAGAGAGAGAGAGAGAGAGAGAGAGAGAGAGAGAGAGAGATACATATTGAATAGAATTTATATAAGGATAAGAGTATCTTTGTCCTGTCCACTATTTTCCTTAAGGAAATAATAGTCACTCTATACCAACATGAACTGAGCTTTAATCAACATGCAAAGAATGTAAATATATTCAGAATTTATTTCAGTGATGCAGCACTGTAAAGGTATGTATTAAAAGAAGCAAACAAAGCACAATATTAAAGGTTGGAGAGAAATATCTTCTAATTATTCTGACCATTTTTTTAATTCTTTCACTTCTCTGAAATATTAATCCTGTAAATAAAAAAGAAGTGTGCTTCACTAAGATTTGAATATGGAAAGCCATGTTTGTGTTCAAGGAATTTCTAGATAACTAGTCACAAATATTGACATAATAAAATGCTTAAATATAACCTAGACATAATTGACTCTGACTTAGGGAAATCCAGACCTCCAAAAATAAGAAAAAGTCTCTAGTGAGAGAGATCCTGGCAGGTGTTTATCTTCTACCTTTATCACAGAGAGTCAAGTGAAAACAGTTCAGAAAGGTCAATGCTAGTAGTAATAAAATTATGAACTAATAGGAAGCTATTCTAGCTAGAGAAACAGTGAGTTGGAAAGGCTGATATGAGAGTCTCACAATGTGGGTGTGGACTGCCTCACATGATGTGTTACATATAGGCTTTCCATGGGGAATTTGGAATCTCTTTTCAGTAGTAAACTCTTCACTTCTCTGATAGATATTGCTAGTTTACTAATTGGTATATATGAATTGCCTCTGTGTGTACGGGGCTCTCACCTACCCAGGTTGTTGGTGATAATTAATGATTAATTAAAATTAAATTGAACAAGTGTAGAAAGTGTTTACTTTGGGGTCAAATATAACTATGTAAATTGTGTTTGAAGCTTTGTTCTAGAGATTTAGAGGTCTACAAATGTCAGTGTTAAAATTTTTGCTAATAAATGTTGTTAAAAATGTGAACTTTGTAGGTCAATATGACTCATAGTCTCCTAAGTGAAAAGTTTCTTTCTCAGTTTTCAGTTTTCTTCATTTTTCGCAGATCACACATCATGGAACTAAGGGATTTTAAAAGCAGGTTGATTAAACTCTTCAATTCTCCAATGAGAAAGAAATATCTAGGGAGGTGGAATGAGATGTGTAACATTCTCAGAGAGCATTAGGTCTTGGGTTTGTTGGATTTTGCCTTCTCTGACATTTAGACTTCGGACTCTAGTAATTAAGTCTTGCCTGAAATGTACATATTCAGACTTTTTAATAATACCGGTTTTGACCATCATTAAATTTCAAGTGTAGTGTTTGGCCAGAGGCTATGTGTCCAATTTTCAGGGATTGACACAAGTTTTAAGCATTCCATGGAGTAGCAGGGGTTTGGGGTTCAATCTAAATGAACTCTATGGTCAGAACCAAGAGTGAGAACCTCTAATTCAGTAACTATCTGAAATGTCACGTCTTCTTTTGATACGTACTTATTCTGAATTGATATATTTGAAGATCACATTTTTTTTTAAGACACAGAGATTTTGAGCCTCTTTGCATTGATTTTCTACCTTTATATTGTTTACCATCAGTTCACTAGTTTGCATTTATTGTCTTTTGTGTGTACCAGATTTCTAATGATTACTGGTGATTACCTAAACTTGGAGAAAAGATGGAAAGTATGTTCTCTGGATGTCGATATAGTTGTATCACTAAATACGTTTGGCAGAATTCCCCGAGATGGAGAAGTTTACAAGCAACAGTGTACAAAGACTTTGGCATATTGTTTGGGTGTGCATAATTCAAGATCTAAAAACTAAGTTGCATTGTCCTCTAGAAGTGGGAATTTTTCTCTCAGTTTTAGTTAGATTTTTCCATATTTGAATTTTATTAATACTTCAATAATTTTTATTGAGTTCCTACTCTCTGCCATGCAATAAAGAAAAATTTATGTCCTCACAGTTTACATAATAATAAATTTCACAGATTAAAAAGAGAAGGGAATTTAGAAGTCTCTAACAATTTTTATTAATTTTCTCGGAAGGACTCTTGACTATGAGGTGTGTACTGTATTATGACTTGACCAACTTTGCCAGTTCCTTTCCTTAGCAAATCCCTTTCATTCTCCTCCTCTGATTGCAGGAAGGTTATGTCTTTGATAATATCATCTACTTTGATTTATTCTTAGTTAGGAATGTTTAAAAATTGTAGCTCTTAGTCACCTGGCCTATATCCAATAAAAATGTAATTCTTACTTGTAATTAATTCCTCACACTCTGTGTCACAAAAATGTATATTTCTTTAACGATCAGAGAAAGTGCATAGGATGAACCTCTTTGAAAAAGGGAATAAGTCAGTGAACTCTCTGTGAGGCCAGGAGGAAACCAGAGGCTTTGTCTTCCTAAAGATAAAACTGATATAATGTTGGGGAATCAAGTTAAGCAAATTGATCTTTTGTTTACAGATGTCAAGTGTAAATTCTGCAAGATCTTGAGATATACTTGGCCAATTTGTTTGCCTTTTTTTTTGAAACAGAAAGAACACTGATAATTTAAAGAGTTAACTAGAATACCCATAGTGCTAAGCCTCACAAAGTTTACAGTATAATTATAAATTTTACAGCAAATATTAATGATTGATATAAAGTGGTAGTTAATACAAATTAAAAGACAGAAAAGAAAAAAGAAATGTTTATATGTAAAAGCTATAATTGCCAATATTTGGCTTTCATCGTCGTTGTTCTAAATAGTGTGAGGTATCAGATATGCATAAATGAATTAAATACAGCTCCTACCCTTAAGCAGACTACAATATGATCGATTAAGGCATGTAAACAACTATAGCTAAAATCATGGCCCTAAAAATCATTAAAAACACAGTTTGTGACAGATAATTATACATTCTCATATAATTATCATAATAACTCTGTAGAATAAATACTATTGTGGTCTATACTGTTGGGAGCCTACATACTGTTCACTTTCCCTTTCATGTCACCTTCCTATGTGATGGAAAACTAGTGTTCTAAGCCAATTTCAACAACCGTATTCCCTTATTTTGCAGCCTCTCTGCAGTTAGGGTTGGCTATGTAACTAAATTCTAGACAATAGTATCTAACTGAAAATCTGCCAACAAGAGTGAGTTGGAGTCTTGAAAAGTTTGTTTCTTGATAAGGGAACAGAGCCACAGCTAGTGTCTTGAATACTGATGTGAAATCTGTAGAAGCAAGCAGCCGTCTTGTGACCAGGAAAGAAAAATGAGGACAAACTCCAGTTCACTACAGATGATGGAGAAGAAACAATGAAAGAGGTTGTATTCCTGCTGGCAATATAGAGCAGCTGAATCAACAGTTGCAAAGGTTGCCGGTGAGAAAAATTAACCTATATTTGTTTAAGCAGCTGTTAATTAAGTACTCTGTTCCTTATAGCAAGACACATTTCTGATCAACAAAAATTTATCTTATTGGTAGTATGTGTTTACTGAGGCCATGAGACCTTAAGTGAAGGACCTGAGACTTGAGCAGACTCAATTCACGTTTGTTCATTATATTATGTATTGTATGTATAATACAAAAATTATATATGTATTGAACTAAAAAAAGTAGAGGAACAAATTGTTATGTTTAGTACAGTATATTGAGAAAGGATCCCCAGAGAGAATATGGTGTGTGGACCATCTTATAGCAGAAAGACAGTGTTCATTTTTAGAATGTTTTTAGTACAAGAAGATATTTAGTAGGGGCCCAGTCTTCACCTTACAGCAGAATTTAGAAAAGTCTTTATTAAGATTTGAAAGGACATACTAGAAATAATAGAGAGGTACACAGTTTGTCTAAGTTCAATGTGCCAAAAGTAAACATTTTTCTTAGTGAATATCCAAAAAATTTTAAAAACTTGGGTAAAATTTTTGCTTTTTTTATGAAGGCACCCAGACATTTACATGAACAGCATCTTTCACTCATTTTTTTGTGTTTTGGTCAGAAATGTACATTATTATGCAGAAAAGTTATATGAATTCTTCACAGGGCAAACCCTGGTGAAGCTGAGACTTGGTTTATTGCTGATTATGTTCTGTGATGACCATTTAGCTTGCCTGTTCATATTATTTGACATTGCCAAGCTCACTTCATAGTCTTATGAAATAAGGCCCTGCATCTTATATTTAGGAGCTAAAACTAGAGATAAGGGACAGTTACCTTTCCTACTCCCTCCCAAATTCCAAAACATACACGCATTGTGTATAGCTTTGTTATGTTAAACCCAAACCTTTAATAAATAGCTCATTAAATTTTTTTGATTCCCACTGTGTATTTGCTTTGGGAAAACATGTATGTATGCACACATGATAATCATACAACTAAATTTTATGATTTTATGTAACATTACAAAAGTTTCTCCTTGCTCTTTATAATAAATATACATTTAATGGCCACGTTAACATCAGTTGTACTAATATACCATTTCAAAATGATTCTGTGTTTTAGTTACATTCAGTTGTTTTTTTTTCTAATGATAGATGATTCATTAATAAGCATCTTTTTGTAGCATAACATAGTATTTGTTAAATTTCTGGGGTCAGATCACCAGGTATTTATACATGTATGTCTTTATAAGTATTGTGTTTTTTTATCTTGCTACTTTTAAGAAGTTTATGACAATTTGAATACTAATGATACTATATCTATGCTTCAATTTTACTAAAACTTTGTTAGCAATGTGTTTTTTATTGATTTTTCTAATAATTTTGCCCGTGTAAAAATAGTAACAGGGCTATTTTAATAAACATTAATTTTATGATTCCCAAAGGTGAACATTTTTCCATGTATATTTTTACACTTGTTTTTCTTTTTATGAAAACTGTCTCTTTGTATTTTTTTAACTTTAAAAAATTTACACTCCCAAATGTGGGAGTTTACATTTAGGCTCTTTCTTCTTTTGGTAGTTCTGAATTACTTGCAAGGCTGAAAGAAAAAAAAATGTTCAATTTGGCATTTCCATTTACAATGCTGTTACATCTATTAGTATGAATGACACATCATGTCATCGTGAGTGATGTTTAATAGATGACTGGGACAGCTGGAGAGCAAAACTCTTTAGATCACGTTTACAGCTTCAATGATACCAGATGCTCTTTTCCTAAAGCTGCCTTATTGACTGAATGTGAAATGACTAACGGGCAAAATAAAATTAAAGGGAAAATATATGATAAATGAGCATTTGGAAGGCAAAGTCAAGTATATAAACAGGTAACCTTTCCCTTGAAACCATGTTTTTAAAAGACAGATTACAGTTCTTCTGAGCCACATAATGTAAATAACATGGAAGTTGGCTTTAAAGTATAATTGATCGCATTGTTTATAGAAAAACATAAATGAAGAGACAAGCAAAATAAGGGTGGGACATATAAAAAGAAACAGAATATGGAATTATGGCATGAGAATGATGAAGAGAGATGCTGAGTTGTTAAGGAAATTCTAAACTATTCATTTTTATTTTTCAATTGTTTTTATAGGTAGTGATCATTAAAGTGATTAACACTAGTATGGGAACTGAAAACTAGCATGCCTGGCTTAGAAGTTCCCACAAATAGACTAGCATGCAATATATTTTTTATTTGGCCATAATAAATCACCCTCTTTCTCCTGCTCATATTAGAAAGCAATTGGATAAATGCTAAAGAAAGGTTCTGAAGGAGTGTAAAATCCGGCCCCCCCTCCCCCCCAGTTACCTCTCCTATTTTGGCTGATAAAACACCCCCCTGTAAAGTTTGATTTCTGCTTTCGAGGCTGACTCATGCTACTGTGGACTGCAGGACCATCTCTACCTGTGCTATTTTTGCCATCCATCTAACATGGATAAGGGTGTTCCTTCTGTCACCAGGCCTGTCAAAAATGCACCTTTAATGTAATTTGTCTAGTTGGGAAAAACAGTTCTGAATATGAGTTAGTGTGTGTGTCCTGGATTTTTTTGCTTGTGATGATTTCCAAGGCAGAATGGGGAGACGGATATTATGAGGATTCAGTCGTCCTTTCAGACACCCTAGACTTTCAGTGTGCTGTCGTCAGGCAAAACCAAGTTCCAATTGCAAATCTCCCACCATCCCAGCCGATATGGATCCCTAACAAATGACTTAATCTTTCTGGGTCTCACGTCATATAAAATTTAGATAAAGTGTCGTATGACATCTTTGGGAGGACTGAAAATAGTTCTCTTTCAGAAATTTTATTAAAACAACAACAAACTTAGCCCCTGGGAGGAAAGTAGCCCTTCAAATGTGCTTTCTTTTCTTCTATTTATATTTTAGCTGGTGGTGCTTTAGCAGATCTACATTTAGTGTCCAAGATATCTCATTTGCTCTTACAATTTGTCTGTGTTTTCTGGATAGTTGCATACATGTTCAATTGATTTTGACTATGCAAATATACCCACATTTGGATGAATAGTTAATGGCCCTAGCGAAGTTTGGAAAAATTGGTCTTAGCAATAAGACAGTCTGTTGGAGGTCAAACATGGTTAAACATATGCAGAGACTGATATATATATATATACATATATATAATATATTTATGTGTGCGTACCCTCACATAACTGTACTCAGAAAATGAATTTACCACACACATATATAGTGCCTTAATCTGATTTCCACTGTGTAACACTGATTCATGAAAAATTTCCCATTCTGCTTTGTAAGTATTCCTTAAAAACACCTTTTAATGGCTACAGAATATAACATTTTGAATGTATCATATCTTTAATAATCTTTTATTAAAACATGTTTTGATTTCCCCTGGATTTCATGATTAACTTTTAGAGGAAGATATCTGCAATAATCTTTAATAAGTTGCATTTCTGTTGTATTTTTTGAATAGATTTATAGAAGGAGAATTATCTCTATGGATATCTCTTTGGCTAGAAATTTGTTAAATTATCAGAATAGACATTCTCACATTACCTTATAGTAAACTATATTTTAAATGCAGCAGCCACAGAAATATTTATAAAGGGTAACTAATATTTTGAAATTTTCTGGTTTAAGTCCCTCAGTGGATTTCCATTACTCTGACTAAAATGTACAATCTTCTTTTTTTTTTAATTGAGATATAATTGACATACAATGTTGTATTAGTTTTAGGTGTAAAACACAATGATTTGATATATGTTGCAAAATGATTACTGTTCTAAGTTTAGCTAACATCCATCACCACATACAGCTATCAATTTTTTTCATGTGATGAGAAATTTCAAGAACTATTCTCTCCCAAATTATACACTGCAGTATTTTTAACTATTGTTACCATACTGTACATAAAATGCACAACCTTAAACATAATCCAGAGCCCTTTATGATCTGGCTTCTGCTTACCTCTCTAACCTTATCTCAAACCACACTCCCATTTATTTCTTCTTCTTCAGCCATCCTGGTCTGCATTTGGTTCCTCAAGGCATTTCTTTTCTCAAGGCCACTGTGCCTGCTCTTGCCTAGATATCAGATTCTTGTCTTCATCTCTCCCTTCAGATCACAATTTAAATATCACTTCTATGAGAGACTTTCCTAGACCACCGTCTCTAATTGCTCTTTATTGCATCAGTGGGCTTATTTCTTTCACAGCTCTTATCCTAGTAGAAGCTCTATCAGGACTGGAACAAGTATCTAGGCACAGTATGGAGCATATTGTAAGTGTTCACTGTTTTATAAGATATTGTCTGCAAAGGATATTTATAAATTAATTGTCATACTTGTAACTATTTCCTCTTTATCATTTTCTCTTATTTATATATTTTGTATTTTCTTTAGATAATATTTTACATATTTATACATTAAGATATCATAGCTATTCACTTACTATTTTTAATTTAATCTTGGTGCTTGCAAGGTCCTGAGCTACCTGAAATGTGTTACTGATGGTATTTTCTTCCAAATGTTTTTGACTTAAACATTTTTTATACATAAAACTGTTTTATCTTTCTAAAATTTATTTTGGTATATGGTGTGAGGTAATGACTAATTTATTTTCTATAAGTAACAATATTTGGAATATTCTTATTACCATTGTTAAATGATTCATACCTTCTCAGTTGGTTTAAAATGTGTGGTAGACAGAATAATATCTCCCCTTAAGATGTCCATAACCTTATCCTCAAAACCTATAAATAATACCTTGCCTTGCAAAAGGGACTTTTCACAGGTGATGTTAAGAATATTGACATGAGGAGATTATCTTGAATTACCTGGGTGGTCCCAAATTGATCATAAGTTTCCTCATAAAACAGAGGCAGGACAGTCAGAGTCAGAGATGTGATAATAGAAACAGAGATCAGAGATAGTTTTCAAGATGGTACCCTGCTGCTGGCTTTGAAGGTGGAGGATGGGGCCATGAGCAGAGAAATGCAGGTGACCTCTAAAACTGGAGAAGGCAAGGAAGTACATTCTCTCCTGGAGAAAGCAATGCAACCTTGATTTTAGCCCTATAAGACTCATTTAAGTCTTCTGATCTCAAGAAATTTTTCGTAATAAACTTGTGTTAAGTCACTAAGTTTGTGATATTTTATCACAGCATCACTAGAAAACTAATACAAAATACTTATTTAAATATCTTATGATCTAATATATATAGTACAATATCTATCTGTCTAGCAGTCTATCATTTATCTATCTATCTATCTAATCTATCTTTTTGCCTTGGAAGGAATATATATGTAAGACTTTTAATTTGTTGTCATAGCTTAGATAAACACTTTTTTAGTTATCATAAATATTGGGATATATGGAAAAGCATATGATATATACATATATATGAATATGATTAAGACTTTTGCTAACAAAACTCCAACTTTATTTAGGATGGCTTTGTGCTCAATATACTTTCTATTCATTCTTTGTAGCCATGTGATCATATTATGGACTATGAAATGGGGAGAATTTTGAGGATAGCTATTGTTTTCCTGAAAAATTGGGACAGACTCAGCTAGCAGCATTCCTGTCCTTCATTTCCTCATCTAGTACAGAGCTGGGATTTCTTCGGTGGAGTACCAGTCATTTTGTGTATGAAGCTCAGACACAGTAAGATGGCAGAGACTTGTTTGTTTAAGATATTGTTCTTTGAGTTCTAATACGTTCAGCTAAAGCCAATCCTAACTGATGCAGTTTAGGATTGCTCCTCCGACCCCTCTAATATTCTCTTAACACCCAGGTCTTTCTTTTTTTTCTTTTTTTTTTTTTTTTTGCGGTACACGGGCCTCTCACTGTTGTGGCTTCTCCCGTTGCGGAGAAAAGGCTCCGGACGCGCAGGCTCAGCGGCCATGGCTCATGGGCCCAGGCGCTCCGCGGCATGTGGGATCTTCCCGGACCGGGACACGAACGCGTATCCCCTGCATCGGCAGGAGGACTCTCAACTACTGCGCCACCAGGGAAGCCCCAAGCACGTATTTTTTTGCAGAAGGTTTCTGCTAGTCTTGTGAAGGTTACTGCTAGTCACAAGGAGCAGACATCACCATGAAGGATTTTAGTGCTTTTCTAGATATGAGGAGATATTCAATACAAGAACTGGGCTCATAAAATTGGCTCCTGAAAATATCTAACTATCTGAAGACATGTTCCACCAGTTTTTTTCCAGAGCACAGAGTGCCTCATTTCTGATCTCCACCCTGAGCTCCTTTCAGGGGGGTGTTGAAAATCAGCAGCTGCAGCAGCTCATGATTTAATCCTTGTAGAGGCAGTTGGCAAGTGCCAATGGCAAGTGCCAATTTGTTGTTGATATCCACACAGTGGCAACGGCAAGATTTCCTACGTTTTAAAGTCTGAATAATATTCTAGTGTGTGTGTGTGTGTGTGTGTGTGTGTGTGTACATTCAGAGCCTGAAATATGTCTTTCCCGATAAAAAGATCTTTCTCTGATATGGGTGGACTCAAAAACATATTTGGAGAGCTTACTCCTGTTTCAGAATTCCTGATGACATTTCTTTGCTAGAAACTACCAGTCTATAAGGTTTCCTGATGAGTCCCTGATTTGAGACCAACTGTAGGAGAGGACACTGAAGCCATTTGGAAGTGTCAGACAGCAGGAGGAACGTATCTGTAAACAAATGCATTACCTGACTGTTTTGCTATGATGTTATGGGGCCAATTTTTGGACAGTGAGATTGATAACTTCTGTTTTGCTAGGGATTGTAATGAAAAGAGGTTTAGATGTAAGTTAACAGAGTCAACTTTAATTTCATGCTAAATATAAAATCCTAATTTTTTTTCTAGCACTTCCAACCAATTACCAGGCTGCTGGAGGCTTGCACAATAGTCATAAAGTGAATACTTGGGGTCTTGAATATGTTGGAAAAATGAATAAAGAGAAACCTCAATTAAATAAAGTTGGGAGACTAGCAGGGGTAGCCCCCATGTCCTGTGACAATTGCAGAGCCCAGCAGGAAAAGAAAGATTCCTCTTCTTTCCTGGCAAGGACTCAGCCAATGAAAGGCCATGGACTCTCTGTTTACTATAGCCCTTCCAACCTCCTTTTCTTTCTATAAAAGCCCTCTCTTTCCCTTGCTGTGTGAGAACTTGCCTTTGTCTCCTCTTAGTTGCAGACCACAAATTGTAATTCTTTGTAGATACCAAATACATCCATCTTTGTTGGAAAAATATCTGGTGGTCTATCTGTTTTAGGTCAACAATCCTATTGCACTTTTATACAAGAATAGTGTTGTCCTGTTTGTTTTAATGTTTTAAGCTTTGTAGGAGTTTGGGATTAACATATACACACTACTGTATATAAAATAAATAACCAAAAAGGACCTACAGTAAGCTATACTCAATATTTTGTAATAACCTATAATGGAAAAGAATCTGAAAAAGGATATATATATATACACACACACATATATATATATATATATATATATAAACTGAGTCACTGTGCTATACATCTGAAATTAACACAGCATTGTAAATCAACTACACTTCAAAAAATAAAAATAAATTAAAAAATTTTTAAATCAAAGAACAAACAAAAAGCCATATCCCCTTAAGTTGCTGATAAGTATTTTTTTAAGTGTTTAAGATGTGAATATGCAACTTCCCAAATTTTTGTGTATATCTCAGCCTATTAATTAACCAATTTTGTGGCTGACCAGCCCTTGTGGTTCATATTATGACTGCAAGATCCCCATTAGCCATAACCATCAGGATACTTTGAAAAAATAATAGCTTTGTTACTTATGCCAACTACAAATTGGCACTTGCCATCTACCTCTACAAGGATTAAATCATGAGCCTCTGCAGCTGATGACCGTCAACACTCCCTGAAAGGATTCCAGGGTGGAGATCAGGAACAAGGCACTCAGTGCTCTAGGAAAAACTGGCAAAACAGGTCTTCAGATAGTTAGATACTTTCAGAAGATTTTATGAGCCCAGTTCTTGCACCTTCTCATATCTAGAAAAGCACTAAAATACTTCATGGTGATGTTTGCTCCTTGTGACTAGAAGTAACCTGCATAAAATATGTGCTTGATTTCATGTACTCCCCCTTCACCAAAATCACATATATACTGACCTTCCCCTCTACCTCTCTGGAGCAATTTCTCAGAGCTATCTGAGATGCTGTCTCCTGGACTATAGTCCCAATTTTGCCCCAAATAAAACTTAACTCATGATTCTCACGTTGTGCATTTCTTTTCAGTTGACACTTACAGACCCTGGAAACTACGTGTACACCTGAAACCACACAGTGAATTTGCAGGTAGAGAGAAAGAGTGCATGTAGGCCTAGGGGTCTGCTTTTATCGGGGTCAAGTGTGGGAGGATAGGGATTTGTGGGGCTCACTTTTTATTGGTGAATTTAAAACATAAGAGTGGGAATTTAAAGCCAGGAAAGAGAAAAAAGAACAACTGGCCTAAAGGTCAGTTATGGAAATCAACAAAGATCTCTAAAGCAAAGCAGCCTGGGTAGAGGAGGGGCGGGAGGTGCCCAGCAAGGCTCTTTATTTAATCTATGGCTGGCAATGTGTTTATCTGAGATAGCCATCTTTGAAGTCTATGCCTCTTTGAAGTGGATGCCTCTGCAATCAAAGCCTAAGGCACTTACGTTACAAAAAATTTAAAAGAGAGAGAGAAACTCCAACTGCCAGGGTTTACGGTACACCAACATAAAGTGATTTTATAAAAATTTGAACACAAAAAGCATTATAAGGAGCCACACTGCAAAGGCGTGGGTTTCACACTTAATGCATTCTTTTAGCAGTGGAGCATAGGATATTCTGTGTAATCATCTTTTGAAACCAAACACATTCATAAAACTGACCACCTAGATTGATCACCTTTCATCCTTCTCTGTATCAAGAAACAGGCTGTCTCGGAAAAAGTACATGCCCTTTTATCAGTGTGTAAACATCAGATAACAAAGTTTCGGTGAAGCTCAGAGTATACTCTTTAGACTACCTTTCACTGATTTTTTTTTTTTTCCTTATTTTCTTAGGGTGAGAGTTGCAAGCCCTGAAATAATGTCACACATTTTAAAATTCATGTAAAAATATTTAGTGATACTTTTTATTCAAGCAACCCCTTATAGTTTTAGAGTGCCTTGTACCTTTGTAAACACTTACATATACATTATCTTATTTGGGTTCTAATTCTAACAAAAACATTTATACAAAAGGAATAATCTTCTGATTTCATTGGAAATCTAAGAAAGCTGAGAATCAGAGAGTTTGTATAGCTTATCCAAGACTATGCACTAAGAACCAAATCTGGAGCTAGCAGCCAGGCCCGGACATGGTATCCCAGAAGTGATTTTAGTCATTAGAGTGTATCTCTTATAAATAAATAAGGAGTGAGATAATCAAATAGAAAAAAAAAGACAAAGACAGACATCACAGAAGAGAATATCCAAATTGCCAATAACCATGTAAAAAGGTGGATAACATCATTACTTAATCTATCAGGAAAATGAAATCTAAAATCACAAAGACATACCATTACTCACTCACTGGAGTAGCTAAAGATAACTGAACTAGGCTCTCCAACAACTACAAAACTCATGCATTGCTGACCTGATCTGCAAATGTAAATATATGCCTATACTATGACCTTAAAATTCCACTCCAAAATGCATGTCTGATTAAGTTCATAGCAGTATATGTATACTATATATAGTAATATATATATATATGTTATGTATATATATATATATATATATATATATATAAAGTAATAACTGGCAAACAGACCAAACAGTCACAAACAGTTAAAAAGATAAGAAGCTTGTGATATATTCATATACAACCAACTACTTCACAAAAATGATTTTTAAAAAATATAGATTAATTTCACAGACATAATAATGAGCAAGATAAATCAGAGACAAAAATATAAACGCTGTATGATTTCATTTATATAAAATTAAAAAATAGAAAAGAGTAGAGTAGCTATAGTTTTAAGGTATATTTGGGAGAAAGCATGTAGGATCCTACAGATGCTTCACATATTGATGTAGTTAGTTGAGTGTAGTTATATGGGTGTCTACAAATATAAAAATATAATGAGAAGTGCACTTAATATTTGTGCACTTTATTTTATGTATGTTACTACCTTGTAGGGAAGCAAAATTTGTCACTCCAAAATATGTCTCTTTGGCATGAGGATTAACTTAGGAAATTAATAGAGAAAGTAAATAAAACCAAAAGCTGATTTTTTAAAAGATCAATAAAATCAATAAGGCTTTAACCAGGGCAACTAAGAAAAAATGCGAGAAGACACAAATTACCACTATCAGAAATGAAAGAGAAGACATCACTTCAAATTCCATGGGCATTAAAAAGATAATAAAGGAATACTATAAACAACTCTATGCCCACAAATTTGATAATCCTGATGCAATGGAAAAATTCCAATGATACAATCTCCCAAAACTCATATGAGAAGAAAAGACAATCTAAAGGGTCCTATATATTAAAGAAATTGAATCAATATTTAATAACTTTCCAAATCAGAGAGCGCCAAACCCAGACAGGTTCACTGGTGAATCCTACCAAACATTTAATAAAGAAATTATACCAATTATTTACAATCTTTTTTCAGAAGAAGGAATACGTTCTAACTCATTCTATTAGGTCAGCACTGTGCTAATACCAAAACAAGAAAAAGACATTACTAGAAAAGAAAATCACAGACCAATATCTCTCATGTACAATGATGCAAACATCTTCAAAAAATACTAGCAAATTGAATCCAACAAAGTATAAAAAAATATACACCACAACCAAGTCAATTTATCCCAGGTATGCAAGGCTGTTTCAACTTTGAAAATTAATTAATGTAATCCATCAAATCATTAGACTAACAGACTGAAAAAGAAAAAAACACACAATCATATCAATAAATGCAGAGAAAGCATTTGACAAAATCCAACATCCATTCATGATAAAAATTCTCAGTAAACTAGAAAAGAGGGGAAATTCCTCACATTGATAAAAAATGTAAACAACCTATAACTAACATCATACTTAATGGTGAGAAACATGAAGGTAGAGTGAATAGGTGGAGCACAGAAGATATTTAGGGCATTGAAACTATGCTATGTTAACTATAATGGTGGGTACATGTCATTATATATTATATATTTTTCCTAACCCATAGAATGTACAACACCAAGATTAACCCTAATATGTGATAATGATGTATCAATATAGGTTCATCAATTGTAACAAATATACCACTCTATTGGGGGATATTGATAACTGGGGAGGCTAAACATATATTGGTGGATAAGGCTTATGGGAAATCTCCATACCTTGCTCTCTATTTTGCACCAAATCTGAAACTGCTCTTTAAAAAATAAAGTCTATTATGAAGTTTTTTAAAAAAATTGAATAATGAGTATAGGGTCAAAATGGGCTTGAAAATGGATTTTTAAGTTAACAAGTAGTAGGAGAGCAAAGAAGTAATTTTATAAACTAACAGAAACAATTGTTTTTAAGATAATCAAGATAATAATCTTAATTTTTAAGATAATGGACTAAAAAAGTATAATATTAATAGATGCATGTTATTCCAAAATTATGTTCCTCATAAATTCCCTCTTTCACAGAGAAATGAAACTAATTTTGGACACATGATGATTGATATCTCCCTTCTGCCAAGTATATCATTTACATTCCAGGGCATTTCCTGAGAGAAGCATAAAAAAAAATTCTTTCACATGCATTTTAACCTATGGAAATGATCAAGGCTGTTAGATAAATTTGAAAGTGCAGACAGAAGTCATAGTAAATATAACTATGTTGTATTGTTTTTGAGAAAGAAAAAAAAAAATCCACTGACATTTGCAAATTGGCCTGGAGCTCACTAGTAGGCTCACCAGACTTCTATTGGCCATAAACAGTCTCGGAATACCAACCCCAGACAAGGTTGCGCCAAGACTGATAAACTGAAACAAAACAAGGCCACTTTACAGTCTTAAGCACAGACAAATCCAAGGCCCCTGTGCTGTTTACCTATACCACACATCCCTCTCTCTTGGCTAAGATGAGTGACTGTTACTTCTTTATCAATGACAGATTTATTATTGCTCTAGTCAGCTGTCCCTGTAAATGAGATTTATTGAGATATTCTATCATAGAATTTCTGTCAGTTTCTGATAGCATACAATCTAAAGCAAACTCCACTTCTTTAGACCCTCCCTCTAAGTCACCCAACTGAATCCACATCCTAAAATAGATACTTTCTAAGCACCCAGTGGTTCTCTCATGGTCTCCCCAAGGTATGTGTTCACCTTCACTGCAACTTGGTCAACTACAGGCGTGTTTCTGGTAGTCTAGGCTGGAGAACATTGACATATTTCCATGAGGAGACATAAATTATATAGCCTTCCAACAAAACTTTTTGTGCCTCTGAGTGAATCTGTGAGGTTTAGAAATGTATACAGTGTTTTCTCTATTAATTTTATGTTATTTCAAAAAAGGAAAATATTATTTATAATGGTTAAATTGTGCCATAATGGAAAACATGTCAAATGACTGGCAAAATTAATTTGTGAAATGAGTCTTCTTGGCTGGGGATTCATATTGGTGGATTAGATCCATGTATCTCACTGATAAATCTCCTTTCTGCATGAAAATTTTAAGCAATGCTATTCATCTGTTATGAATATTGACTTAGTGATTCATCTCAGAATCATCATAAGGTGCATGGCATTGATAAACAAGGTTAGCAAACAGTGAAGTGGAATTGAACTGATTGCTTAAAGGCCAAAAGATAACAGGTAAAGGGGGTGCAATTTATTTAGAATAATCTAGAATCAATGTAACATAAGCATCTACTCACTTGGTTCAATTTATCTCTTGGTATATTTCTACATGGATAAATAAAGTAACACTTTCTTCAACATTTTTTTTTTTTTGCGGTACACGGGCCTCTCACTGTTGTGGCCTCTCCCGCTGCGGAGCACAGGCTCTGGACGTGCAGGCTCAGCGGCCACGGCTCAGCGGCCCAGCCGCTCCGCGGCATGTGGGATCCTCCCGGACCAGGGCACGAACCCGTGTCCCCTGCATCGGCAGGCGGACTCTCAACCACTGCGCCACCAGGGAAGCCCTCTTCAACATTTTTTGAACATTAAGACTTCATATATTTGATTCTTTATGAGCTCCACTGCAGTCAAATCATATATTTCATTTAGATTGGATTTTTTTTTCAGTGATCAAATATTTAACTCTTGAATGTTGAATTTCTTAATGCTCTGCACATTGACATTTTAGAGGTGTGATATAATTCTCGTATCAATATAACAGAAAAATGAGGATTTTAATTTTTACTCCCCCAGTTTCCAGTCTATTTAAATTGCTTCAATGTATTTTGGCAGTTTGAACTATAATAATAAAATAACTGCAGCTTATTATAAAAGACATGCTAACTAGAAAAGAACCAAGGCATCAATTAAAAAAAAATCCCTTTAGAAAAATGTGAACCTCAGAACACTACATAATGAGGTTCTCTTAGGAAAGATCCTCTGTAACTTGCAACCACTAATCTGGGGTACTGATTAGGAATTAATGTGCTGAACAAAGCAACACATATGGGTTAATCCTCATTAAAAGTTTTAGAGAAATATATTAACATCCTTCTTCCAAAAATGAACCAAAAAAAAAAAAGATGCTAAAAGTAACTTTATCAAGTAAAAGAAGCAAATGAATAATGGTACCATTCCAGATTTCTGTTAAAGTTGTAATTTTGACCTTTTTCCATGAATCACGAATGTTCTTAACGGCATCTAGAATGCTAAATCCTTTCTAGAAAGTTTTCCATTTATTTTGTCCAGATCCATCAGAGGAATCACTATCTATGGAAACTATAGCCTTACAAAATGTAGTTCTTAAATAATAAGACTTGGAAGTCAAAATTACTATTTGATCCATGAGCTACAGAATAGATGTTATATTAGGAGACATGAAAACAACATTAGTCTCCATCAGAGGTCTTGGTGACCAGGTACGTTGTCAATGAGCAGTCATATTTTGAAAGACATGTTTTTTGTTTTTCTGTTTTTCTGTGCAGTAGGTCTCAACTGTGGGCTTAAACTGTTCAGTAAACCACGTTGTAAATGGATGTGCTGTCATCAGGCTTTGTGGTTTCATTTATAGAGCACAGTCAGAGTAGATTTATCATAATTCTTAAAAGCCCTAGGAGTTTTGGAATGGTGAGTCAGCATTGGCTTTAACTTCAAGTCATCAGCTTAATTAGCCACTAACAAAACAGTCACCCTGTCTGAAGCCTGATGCCAGGCAATAACTTCTCCTCTCTATGAAAATCCCAGATGGCATCTTCTTCCAACTGAAATACTGTTTCATCTACATCAAAAATCTGTTGTTTAGTGTAGCCAGCTTCATTAATTATCTTAGGCAGATCTTCTGGGTAACTTGATGCAGCTTCTATGTCAGCACTTGCTACTTTGCCTTGCACTTTTATGTTTTGGAGACGGCTTCTTTTCTTAAACCTCATGAACCAACTTCTGCCAGCTTCAAACTTTTCTTCTGCAGCTTCCTCACCTCTCTCAGCCTTCAGAGAATTAAAAAGAGTTCTGGCCTTGCTCTGGATTAGATTTAGGCTTAAGGGAATGTTGTGGCTGATTTGATCTTCTATCCCAACAACTAAAACTTTTTTCATATCAGCAGTAGGCTGTTTTGCTTTCTTATCATTTGTGTGTTCACTGGAGTAGCACTTTTAATTTCCTTGAGGAACTTTTCTTTTGTATTCCCTGGCTCTTATCCAATAGCTATGGACTAAAATGCCAGCCATTTAATCATATTAATGCATAATTACAGCCAATTTATCCAATAAATGTTGGAGTATATTGACATTCAGAAGTGTTTTCGGTGGAGAGATATATGGTTATTTCTTAGACTTTTTTTTGGACAAAATCAAGTTTTCTCTCCACTTTTCAGACCACCTCTTATAAATTATCTAAAAGAACACTGATGATTTTTAATTCACTTAATGTTTGATTTCTTAATGGTGACATCTAACTAAATATTTTCCTCATTTTCAACAGAAAACTAACTTCATCATCTAATTCACAACTCTCTTTACTGTGTATCAAATTTAGAAGGATGATAGTAGCTAAAGAAAAAGGTGGAAAATGCACTTGCCTCAGTATGGTTATAGTTATATATTTATATGTAGGTAAACATGTGAGTTCCTTGAGATCAAGTTTGATTTGTTTTTATAGTGTCATGGCCTAAGACAGTATCTAACACATAGTAATTTTTTTTAATAAGCATTTGATAAATGACTGAAAGACCACTGAATTGGAAGGCAGGTCATCTGGGTCAAGATCTAGAATGTATTAGTTTAGATTGGGGGGATCTAAATTGGGGGGATCCCTATACTTGAAAAAACAAACAAACAAACAAGCAAAAAATACTTGGCTCTAATTTGAGCTCTGGTTTAGATTGCCTTTGTCTCATTACTTTCACTTTTATTTATTTGTTTTTTTTAACTTCCTCCATCTAAGCAAATATCATATGATGATCTCATTCTTCCTTTCCCTTTTGCTCATGAAAAGAAACCTAATTACCACGGAAAAACATTCTTTTAAGTACAGCCACACAACCCTAATGCATTAGACATAGGAACAAGTAGAAGAAAATTTTTACCCCTTCAAAATATGCTTCAACATGGAAACTTCCATACATCCTTAGTGTCGTATTTCTGACAGGATGAATGGAGAGAAATCATTGAGCTCCCCATTAAAATGAGGGGTGTGGTCAACAAAGACTTTAAATGCTCAAAGCATGAGATAGATACACTGCCAAAGTCATTACAATGGCCAGGAAGACCTTACCTTGCTGACCACCTTTGACAACTCTGGTCTTCTGTTATCCTCTGGTTTCACTGTCTTCCTTGGTATTCTTTGAACATAGGAGGCATAAATCCCTTCCAGGCTTTTATTCTGTCTGTAAAGCCTTCCCTTGAATACTCATACAGAAAACTCCCTCACCTCCGTTAAGGGTTTGCTCTCAACATTTACTTGGCCATTACATTCAGGAATTTAGCCAAGAATTAGTTTGAAGGTTTGACTGTAAAGAGCTTTCCCTTACTGATATTAATCATGGAAAATGGAATGAGAACAGAATGAATATTAAAGTATAATGGGTCTCTTAAGATGATCTTAATCATATCATCGGAAACAGCCAGACTCAGGAGAATTCAAAAAATCTGAAGAAAAATTCCTTTCTCTTTGTCTCTTTGTATAAAAATAAAGAGAAAATGAAGTAGGCTGTCCAGGCAAAGGCATGAACCCCATTTCAGGGCCTGAAGGATTCATTATTCTGTCAGGCCAGCTGTATCTTCATGCCCAGGGTAGAATCATACCCAATAATGATAGAAATATTGCTGTAGAAATTCAAGAAAAAACTCTTATTAGTGAATAATACAATGGTTTGTCCAAAATTGTAGTACAATTAATGTTAAGAAATGAGCTAAGAAAAAGCTTGTAAAAGATTAAGGGTGATAACAAGAAAGAGTAGAGGTGATATGTTTCCATTAATAGCAAAATGGAGGAGGTTGCCCAGATAAACCTCTCAGAGGGATAAGCAAAATCAATCATGTCCTAATTCATCTGTTTATTACTTGGGAATGGATCACTTTCATCTATATCTCAGGGGAAAAAAACTCAGGCTGGATGTTGGGAATTAATTATGAACCTTATATGGGGAAAAATAATTCAATATTGTCGCAAACCCAGCATGAATTTCTTTTCAAATTAAAATAAGAGATGAGGTATACTCTAACATAAGTAATTAGCATAAATCACAGGATGGTTAAATCTAATTTTAATCGGGGAGTGGGAACAAATGGCAGCTTTATGTCTTGTATTTTGATTAGTAGTAAGCATATCATTCTAACTCTCAAGTACAGAAATTGTCTATATCAATAGAATATATTTTAGGTACTCAATATGTGTAAAGTGAATTACGTTACTTTCTCACTGAAGAATGAAAATTTATTCACAGAAGGATTGGTAATTATCTTTGACAAGTCTAGATGTCTCAGCTTCTAGCTCAAAAGAGAAAATCTGGAGAGAAACAGTGACCCTTACCTACTCCAGCCAACAAATCTCATTTTGCAGAACTGTTCTTAAACTTTGATATTATCTGCTACATTGTGTTTTTGAATGATAACTCTGTCCTCTTGGCTTTTATGTTCCCAAATCTCATTCTGTTTGTGCAGTTAAAACATCTGTGCCCTTTGTTTCCAGTCAACAATGAAGAATTCATTTAGGTCCACCACAATGCCCAGTGACTCATTTGGCTTGCCATTCAAAGATGGGGAGGTGGATACACTTTGTGTTCACAGTGGTACTTAACTGAATAAATCTTTAGTGGTGGGTAAGGGGTATTATGATTCAAAGTCCATCCCTTGAGCTGTAGCCATCAACTACAATTATCATGACATTTTCTAAATAATAACATACCTCCCTTATGAAAGCTCTTCTGAAGTATTTCGTCTATATAATACATTTCAGATTAGATTGTGTTCCAGTTTTTTTCTTATAAATCTGTTTTGCTTCTACACAATTTAAGTATCTTTAGAAAGAATAGTTAAAAAAAAAAGATGCATAGAGAACAACAACCAAAAAAAAAAAAGAAAATTGAGGTAAGTGGATGTGAATGGCAGAATTTTGTAGAAGATTGTTTTGTAAGATGCTTTGAAAGAAATAAAGGAAGTTGAGGAAAACAAACTCAGGCAATGGCTATAAACCCATACTCCTAAAAACAGGGGACCGAGACCTATTTAAAAGAGGCTGAGTAAATTCGTTGATTTATTCATTCACTCATCCAAAAAATGTTTATTGTCCAGTTATAAGACATGCACTTACAAAATACTGAGGATAGGTAGATAAATCTGACTACTATAATCCCTAAATTCATGGAATTCAGTCCAGTTGGAAAACATGCATATTAAATTAATAACTCCAGAAATAGTAACATAAATGTGATTATAACTGAGTGATTCAGGCCAAGA
The DNA here is from genome assembly GCF_039906515.1 of Pseudorca crassidens. Taxonomy (NCBI): domain Eukaryota; kingdom Metazoa; phylum Chordata; class Mammalia; order Artiodactyla; family Delphinidae; genus Pseudorca; species Pseudorca crassidens. The sequence goes on along the minus strand of NC_090304.1, from coordinate 32,402,145 downwards.
CTTCCCGGCATGCTATGATGAACTCTGAAATAAGGTCATTGTGGATGGAGCTGTCATAACAGTGTATGTTGGGAACACTAATTGGGAAAGCTGCCCTGTATCCTTCTTGTGCAACTGTCCCGACAGAAGAATTCACTATGCATTTCTACCTTAAACATTCACATTTTCTTCATATCTCTTTTGAATAATAGAAGGAAAAAGGCAAGAGCTATTTCATAAAATGAACAACAGTAAAAACTATATCATACTCAAAAACTAGAGCTAAATTGTATAGTTGGTTCATAGTCTCCACTAGGGCTAGCACAGTTCTGGTCATTTTATGATATTCTCAAAAATTTAGCTTTAATGCTTTTTTTCTACCTACTTACATTGATGTAATAAGCTGGAGAGTTCAATATTTAAATGTATTCAATCCAGTTCCAATTATTATGAAAGTCAGGGATTCATCACAAAATTAAATTATGTTATGTATGGAAACAGAGCAGAATTAGATAAATTGGTAAAGCATAAAATGATACCTATTCTGATTTAAAGGTGATATCCTATCAGGAACAGAGTTATAACAAAAGGGGAACTTTCTAGGTCATGTTGGAATCCCACATGTAAGGCAGCATCTGTTTTTAAATGAAAACATGTTACTTGTGAAGCTGAGCCTTATGGAGGTCCTTATTTGGAAAACCTCATGTGTAAGTGGTAAGATGTCTGGAATATATAACTAGTGTAACATTTGTAATAATACTCAAATCTGTCTAAAGTAGCCTGAAAGTGCTAGAGCAGAAGATCTGAACCAAAACTGAACTGCTGTTTTTCTTATTGCTAAACAGCTCTAGAGAGTTGACAGGCAGTGTATTTACAAGTGACTATTTGCAACTTAGTGCTATTTAGGTAGTGACTCTTTTTAGGAAATTAAGTTACAAAGAAGTTTATTGTGTTATGTTTTAATAAAAGAAGGACTCAAAACAATAATGTATATCAAAAAGAGGAAGGACTGCTTAAATATTAGACGTCACTTTTTGCTACAGTTTCTTTATGTGTAAAATGGAGAAAAAATATGCTCTGCTGGGAGTTTTGTCCACTACTAAAACCCCTCCGCTTACTCCAGACAGGATAATGACCTTTACTGAATGCTTACTATGTGCCACGCCATTTCTGTATTCCACATATCAACTCATTAAATACTTATGCCAATCCTAGAAAGTATATCCTACTATTGTTCCCATTTTACTTATGAGGTGCAAGGTTGTACAATTAGTAAGAAGCCAACGCAAGTTTATGCACCTGTACTTTCTGGCTCCAGAGTCTGTACTCTTAACTGTCTCCTCACAGCCATGTCCTTTGCCATGGTTCTGACCCCGCCTTACATATTTCCCCTGAAACTTCTTTTAAGTAAAACTAGTCACATTTTGACTTTGAAGCCATATATAAAATCCTCAAAGAATCCTTTGTTTTTCCTACTTCTAGCTGGATAAGAAGCCACTCCTATGTGCTGTTAAAGAACTCAGTGCTAACAGTGCTCATCACATTATTATTTTTTTTAACATCTTTATTGGGGTATAATTGCTTTACAATGGTGTGTTAGTTTCTGCTTTATAACAATGTGAATCAGTTATACATATACATATGTTCCCATATCTCTTCCCTCTTGCGTCTCCCTCCCTCCCACCCTCCCTATCCCACCCCAATCACATTATTTTAATTACTTTTTCCCTCTATCTTCCCTACTAACTTGAGATTTTAATGGCAGATATATTACATCCCCAAGAAATGTTTGCTGGATCCATTTATGAGTGTGCAGGAGTTATATGAATCATATGTGAAGGAATTACATGAGATAACTTGGTAAAAACTGCTTTGAAAACTGTAAGTAGCATGTAAATATCACAGCTTATTACTCTTCTTCCTCATAATAAATGTATCCTATGGCAATAAGGCATATATATATATAAAATAAAATGTTTCAGGAAAAGAAGAGCACTGATTTATGTCTACTTCAAAGTGTTTTCACATTGGAAAAGGTAATAAAGTAGTGGTATTTTAGAAATTAAGACGGCAGAATGAAGAGAAAATCACTTTTGCATGATCAAAGTAAAGCATAATACTCAGTTTTTTTTTTTTTGTTTTTTTTTTTTTTTTGCTGTATGCGGGCCTCTCACTGCTGTGGCCTCTCCCGTTGCGGAGCACAGGCTCTGGACGCGCAGGCTCAGCGGCCATGGCTCACGAGCCTAGCCGCTCCGCGGCACGTGGGATCTTCCCGGACCGGGGCACGAACCCGTGTCCCCTGCATCGGCAGGTGGACTCTCAACCACTGCGCCACCAGGGAAGCCCAATACTCAGCTTTTATATCAAGAAGACTTGATAGTGGTTTCTCACCATGACTTGCTAAGGAACAATTGAAGGAATCATGGAAAATCATGACTTAATTCTCTTTTATTCTATTGAAATCCAAAATACTATAAATTGATACTAAATTTTAATGTATTCAGTAGAAGAACACATGACATAAAATACCCATAGCATAGAATATAGCCTTCAAATGAAGACATTTCATGGCAAAGAATATCATATAATATACGGCAGGAGCTTCAGGCAAAGAATGGTGATAGTACAGCCCGGAATAATATATATGTATTTCTAAAGGTGACCAATGGCCTATCCAATGCTTGGATCCATGTAGTCAAGAGAGAAATGCCTGTGTTTTCTGAAGTCTATGGAGGTATCCAAACAGAATTGATAAGGCCTTTATTCCAATAACAAATGGATTAATAAGTAAAGTCTATACATCTAAATTACCATTAAGACTCTAGAGGCCCTGAAGAGAAAGTTAGCATAAGAAAAAGTAGGGTTTTTTTGTTTTAAATAAGGCACTCTTAATACAGGTCAACCTTCTTACTCACAGAGTGCCCTAAAATAAATTATTGTCCAGCTTCCTCATCTTTACCACGCAGGTTGTTATAGCCTCCTAATCTAATTCTTATGGAGATGGAAAGAGATAATTCATATCAAGTTGTACATCAGACATTAATAAATTATAGGCATTCTAAGAAGGTTTATTACAGCTATTATTATTAACTGCATATTAATGATGATGGTCCTAGTTCTTAGAAAGATAAAGTATCAATTTTTTCACTTCCAAGTAGGTAAATATATTGGTCAAGTTTCTCCAAAAAAACAGAACCAGTAGAATGTGTGTGTATGTATATATATATATATATCTTTTTGGATATACATAAAGGATACAATATATACAATAAGGTATACATATGTGTGTGTGTGTGTGTGTGTATAGAGAGAGAGAGAGAGATTTATTTTAGGGAACTGGCTAAACGCTATTGGGATGCTGACAGGTCCCAAGATCTGCAGGGTGACTTTGCAAGCTGGAGATGATACAGGATAGCCAATGGTTTAGTTTCAATCTGAGTCCAAAGGCCTGAGAGTCAGGAGAACCAATGTTTCAGTTCAACTCTAAAGGCAGGAAAACTGCCAGTGTCTCATTTTGAAGACTATTAGGCAGAAAGAACTCTCTCTTACCGTAATGAGGGTCAGCATTTATGTTCTATTCAGGCATTCAGTTGATTGGATGAGAGCCACTCACATTATGGAGGATAATCCACTTTACTCAGTCTACAGATTAAAATGTTAATTTCATCGAAAAACACCCTCACAAAAATACCCAAATGACCAAATATCTGAATACCCTACTGCCCAGTCAAGGATGCCTATACCTAAAATTAGCCAACACCATAGATTTCCTGATTTTCTTTAGGACCATATCCAATATAATAGGTTTTCATTCATAGGAACAATAAGCATATTTTTAAACAGTTACTCTAAAGACAAGTATTTATACTATCAAGAAAAATCTATCTATATTTATCTTTCTGCATGTTTATCTTTTCCTGATAATAAAATCACCATAAGCATTTCTAGTAAAAAAACAGAAAGGAGGAGAAATTTCCAATGCTGTTATTTCAAGCAACATATTTGTTTTCAGGTTTTAGGAGTATCGATCATCACAAATGCCAAATTGTCTAACAAATAGCCTTTCAGTTTTTGAGTCATATGCTTTACTATATTCAGCTTCAATAATAAAAGATAATGGCCACCATTTATTATGCCAAAACTTGTACTAGGCTCTCCTACACCATTATCTCAGATGATATTCCATATCCCCCAGCAAGTGACGCTGCCAGGATTCAGGCTCAGAAATGTGAACTCAAAAATATCTCAGCTCTTTATGCTATATCTAGCTCCTTTCTTAACTGTAATAAATTTTCAACTCATTTTTCACTGATTACAAATTGCATACATTATAAAACAGGGTTAACTTTACAGCATTTCTTAATCAATTCTATTTGTTTGGATACATAACGCAATCACTATGATAGTTACCTAAGGCAAGGTTATAATTAGTCTCAGCAGGTGATTAAATCTGCAGTTATTTTATCCCTGATTCTCATTGGTAATCTTTGTATCATCAAATTGTCCAATAACAACAGAATATTAACTATTCATTGTGAGAAATAAAATATTGTTTCCTAACAAATTGCTTTAATATGGATTAGGCTAAAATGAAAGTACCAAGTTGAGATGGGTCATGGAGGAAAGCATGACTTTATTTGCAACAATGTACATTTCAAATTTTAACAGGTGATTTAAATTTTTAATAACATCAGTAATTTCCCTAAAATTTACTTGGTGCCCAGGGTGAAGTCATCCTGGTTACTGAGAGAAGTGAATTGGATAAAAGGTCTAGGACTGGGGCTTCCCTGGTGGCGCAGTGGTTGAGTCCGCCTGCCGATGCAGGGGACACGTGTTCGTGCCCCGGTCTGGGAAGATCCCACATGCCGCGGAGCGCCTGAGCCCGTGAGCCATGGCCGCTGAGCCTGCGTGTCCGGAGCCTTTGCTCCGCAATGGGAGAGGCCACAACAGTGAGAGGCCCGCGTACCGCAGCAAAAAAAAAAAAAAAAAAGGTCTAGGACTATGAATGTTATAGTTTAATGAGAACCACGTATTTGTGGATAGCATTGAGAACGGTAAAAAATATAAAGTGAAACTTCTATTATTCATTTACTGTCACATGTACCAACACAGATATCAAAGGAAGATAACTTTTCCCATTTTTACAGAGGAAAAAATAGGTTCAGAGAAGATTTAATGCCTTGACCAAAGTAACAGAGAATGAAAAAAAAGCCTTAAAGTTTCTAATGCCTGTCAAGCTAAAAAGAGACAGTAAATTATCTATGAGAACAACACTGAACATCTAAAATCGCCAGATACCATCTTAACTACTGGAGATACAGAAGTGAACAAGACAAATTTCTTGAATTCACAAAGCTTATATTTTGTGAGGAAGGTGGGAAATAAAGAAGGAAATACATAAAAATCTATTACACTTTGGAGAGTGATGCATACTATGAAGTAAAGTAGCAAAACAGACTGGATTATAGTGAGGAAAATGCTTGTACTTTACACAGTTAGGTCACAAGTGAAATTTGAACATTATTCGAATGATGTTAAGGAACAAATTTACGCAAAGGCCTAGAGCCAGTCCTTTAGGCCAAGGCTCTGTGTTGGAAATGAGCTTGAGATATTCTAGCAATTGCAAGAAGACCAGTGTGTCCAGACTAGAGTGTGTACAAAGAGTGATAGAATATGAATTGACAGGAAGAGGCATAGTAGTCTGATCATACCTGGCCTTGCATGGACTTCAGATGGTGTGAGCAGGGGGTTGACATAATATGATTTCAGTAGTTAAAGCATTGCTCTTTATATAGTGTGAAGAATAGACTTGAGTGACAATTAACAGTAAAGCCTGGTAAATCTAATGGTGATGAGAAGTGATTGGATTTAGAATATATTTTTAAGATAGAAGCAACAAGGACCACTGATGAAATGGATGTAAGGAGAGAGGGAAAGAAAAAAATCAAGGTTTCTAGATGGACCAACTCAGTGGACGATATTACCATGATATAGAACAATGTTTTCATTCTATTTTTTGGGGGTTGGGCTACAAGTTCTATTTTAGAAATTTTATCTTACATAGTTCATAGGTTTTATACATGCATATTTAATTAGTTGTAATATGTTAGCTTGCAGAGATTAAGAACCAAAGTCCTCATTTGTTTACACTTGTTCAGGAATATGAGAAATACTGTATTCACTGCCGTTGTAGAAGGTAGGAAGCCATAGATACAAGGCAATAATGCACAAAAAAATGTACCTGTTGAGCCTGCTGATTTCTAGATAGAGTCCTTGTAGTCTCACAACATTCTATTGTTTGTTTTGTAGTCAGGAATAATCACTCAGACTAACAGAATGACTCCTTTTGTGCAACTCGGGTTAGCAGCGTATATGTGGAACATCACATGGCCATAACTATCTTCTCCGGTGGAAGTATTCCAGCTTAGAATACTAGGTCATCCAAACTCACAAAATTCAAGCTTAAAAGAACAAGAAGCAAAATTCCTTAAGTGAATTATTAGTTGACAGTGCCCACTCTCATCTCTACTTCTCAACTTCTGGACATGGATAGTGTAGCTACAGGACAGGTGATGCTCTATATTGTCTACATATTTAAGGCATACAACATGTCCCATCGGACAGTGCCCATATCTTGTGTAGTGTTTTCTTCCAGTTGGTACTTAACAGGGATTTTAGAAGGCCATTGCACCAGTCCATTAATTCACATTTTTCTGAGCAATGAGGCATAAATAAAGACTGACGCCACCTCCAAGTGCTTGAACCAACTTACTAAGTTTCAGGCAAGTACATCCATGTTGATAATTCAGCCTTATCAAATTGTTTTAATTTGGTTTTCCTTCTGCTTTCTTGATCTTTTGTCCTCCTGGTTCCAACACCCTTAGAATTCATTCCCATGTGTGTTCCCCAATCTCCTTCGTATTCAGACTGTCAAAGTCCTATAACTCTTCCATTATTAGCCTAGGTCCTGTTAGAAAAGGGCTTCCGTTTCTGATCTAAGCTATGTTGGAACCAGCTCTCTAAGGGCTTGGTGATGATTAGGAATGAATAGAAATATGTCTCTTTTTGCAAAGAAAGTTCAGCCTTGTCTGTATTTTCCCAAATGTCCCATTTCATTTCTCAGAGTTCAGCTTCTTTCCCACCATTGCTGTACTTTTAATAAGAGATCTGGAAATTCTAAGAACTTGTTTCCACAATCTTAAAACACATTCAAGCCTTGGAACTGACAGGTCATATCTACTCTGTACCTAAATGAAATAAAGAAGTTTTTAAAAGCTGCTGTAGAAACTTTCTGATTTTCCTCTTATGACTTGAGCTGGGCAGTAATTTTCTTTAAACTTCATCCTTTCCTTTGTGTATATTTTCTATTTTTGCTAGAAACACAGCTTATGCCACATTTCTCTTTAATCGCCATTGTCATCCTGACCAGGTGCCACATAAGCTTCATTTTCCAGCAACTTGCCCTCCACTCACTTCACTTCCCATCCATCTTCAGGGAAAACATGAGTAATTACACACCATGCATTACCAACAACTCAATTAATCTATTATGAAAGATACACATGAACTCATCAAATATATGATCAAACCAATCCCAGATTCTTATTTTCAGGTTCTGTTTTCCCAGGTCAATTCCTGGTACCAGTTACTATGTCAATCCAGATCCCAGCAGAAAAACAGATGCACAATCAAAAAAGATGAGAGTAGAATTTAATGAAGAGACTAAATACAAAGATCCTAATGGGGTTAGGCAATCTAAGAGTGGTGTTGAATCATCCTGGAGTTAACAGTGGTGGGGAGTAGCTGCCACCATTAGGTCTGCAGGGAAAAGCTGGAGGTCAAGGAGTTATTAGCAGAACTTTGTAAGGAAGCTCTGACTGGAGATGAGGACCAACCATCAGGAGCTGTGGCCCTCAGTAGAGGAATTCATCCACTGCCAAACAATGGCCCAGGAAGGACAGAAACAGGGACATAAATCTCACTCTCTCGTTTCTCCCACTTTGTAATCTCTTGCTAAAACCTAAATAGAAGTAAAGATCAGGGAACTCCAGGTGATATATTCCATAAGACACACTCCATAAAATCAGAAGAAGGTATAAAAGGATGGGAAAATGATCTAAAATGTCATACAGTATAAATGCAGCATTGTCATCTTTGCTGTGCTTACAATGTACACCTGGCATTATCTATCAACCAAACGAATGTAGCATCCACAAATTTTATGTTCTGAAACTTCAGATATATTGAACCAAACCTACTACTCCTTATTTGTTCTCAAACTCTGAAACTTAAGGTTAGGTACCTCAGCCTAGATACTGCTTAGCTGATGTGCAGTTTTCCATGCAGTCTTTATGAGTTGTTTTGTAGAATGATAAGCAAAGTTTAGCATCATTTCAAAGGGACAATGTTTTGTTCTTTCTTTCTTGTAAATAGGCCAGTTGAACACTAAAACTGCATCAATTCACTGAAATGACATGGATATGACAAACTACTGCATAGGTAGCAAATTGGAAATGAACTGTCAGAGATAACACTCTGCACAGCCTCTTATTACATCAGACTCTTTATTTGATATTGAGGACATAAAGGTATCATAATAAAACAGAAAAGAAGAGTTTGGAGGATAAATCACCTTACCAAACACCTTCTTAAATCTAATACAGATCTTGACAACTTGGTAGGAAATTTTTACATTACTCTCAGAAGATAATCTTTATAAAGAGTAATCTAGTAATGTTAATATCAATCAATCCATAATTATTTATTCATCATCTACTGCATGCCTAGCACTGTTCTAATCTGTCCTTTAATATACAGAGCTATTACATACCTCACTTAAGGAGGAAATTTAAATGACTTGAAAATAGTGAGGAAAGTCATTGACTTCTGAATCATTCAAATGTCCCATTTGCAAACAACAGGTCCTACACTGACCAATTTAATCATAAAGAGACTTTATTAGAAGATGTCAGGTAGTTTACTATATTTCTGAGAGGTCAAGATTCAGGCCACAAGTTATGCAGTCACAGAAATCTCTTAAACTACACCATGGAAATGTTGCAGCAAAGACCCTCTCCGGACAATCAGGGTGGAGGTACAGCAGCTGACATGGCTCACTGAGTATGAAAATCTCTTTGATGCTATGCCCAAACCTGAATGTCCCGGCCACCATCTTCACCGGAGAAATGTATTAATTGAAACCCCTGCTTCTTTACATTGTTTTCCAAGAAGACAAGATAAATAAGAAATGCAGAAATAATTGTAAGGTCAAGCCACTCAAAAATCAAAATTTCAGAATTTGCCTTAAGGGAGAGAGTATTTAGATGTGTAAAAGATTTTGGAGGTGTAAGAAGCTTAGAAGCTGCACTTCCTTTCTCCTCTATGAATAACAAACAGTTTAAGGTCAAAGTATAAATTGCTGCCTTGCAGCCTTTGAGAACAGATTAAAAGTTTCACAAGCCATCTAGCTCAATGGTTGGGCTTAGCAAGGGAAAACAAAGTTAACATAAGCAGTGGTTGCTAACAATTGGTATTTAGGAAGCCATATAGTAAATCAGCAGTGCTTCTCAACTGGAGATCTTATTAAAATGAAGATTCTGATATAGGAGACCTGGGGTGGGACCTGAGATGTGCGTTTCTAACTACCTTCCAGGTGATGGCTTCCAAACATCGAGCAGTATGTTTTTAAAGAATATATTTTACTAAGAGGGAATAACAGATATTCTAGTAGAAAAACATTCAATGGTTAAATAAGTTTGGAAAATTCTGGCTTAAATTCCATCAAACAAGTTTCTTTCTTATAGATTTCTCAGCGCCTTTAATAAGCTAAAACATACAAAGACAGCCTAGGGCAGGGTGGGAAGAGGTGGTTGAAGGGAAGTATGGAGTGTGCATCCATAATTTTGCCTTTTCAAATGTATTCAACTCAAATACTTTATAGATATTTTTGGAAAATACGATGTTCAGCTTGATAAACATTATAGATTAAGTTGAATTTTCACCATTGTGCCATTTATTAAATTGGATTTATATTATTAGTAATTAGTAATAGGGATTTTTAAAAATACCACTCTGTTAGAAAAATATAATATGTAACTGGATTATTTAGTAGAAGACTATTATATTTCAGGAGGGGAAAATGTGCAATCATAATTCACGACTGAAGCATCTAGTGAGAAAAACCCAAAGAAAGATATAAAATGCCTAAAAGTGAATATATATAATCAATATGGATAATCTGCAAGATCTATCTATAGAGGAGTTTGAAAGTCTCCCACGATAACAAAATAAAGTTTACTGTCTTCTTTCAAGTTGTTTTAAATTCACTTTTTTCCTCTCACTATTCATTTGTTCATGAATGCTTTTGATTACTTTTTATGCTCTGGTATTCTGCTAGGTATGGAGAAAAGAGACTGTGTTAAGTAATGATGACAAAGAAAAGGATCTTTGAAGGAAGTTCAAAGAAAAAAACACAAAGAGAAAAATGTGTGTAAAAACTATTGAGAGCATCTAAAATTGGCTTACAATGTCAAATAGTCTAACCTGTTTGTAATTGGAGTCCCAGGAGATAGGAGCGATACAGCATAGAAAAATATTTTGAAAATTGGTGGCTCAACATAGATTCAGACATAAGATTGTATATTAAATTGGGAGTGTTAGAAGCAGGGGAGATGTTCTAATTGGTCTTCAGGTACACTGGCAGCCCTTGGTTGGCCACACAAAAACAAGGAAGTGGTTTGGGGATTTAAAAGAGGAAAGATTGTTCAACATTAGGGACCAAAGGTTTTCTAAAGCTGGACAAATAAGGGTCCATCAGGTGCTTTTTAAGGTAAATCTGTCATAATGCTCCTTATGGTAGAGGTGAGCTATCTGCCTGGCAGTTTCTCAGCAAGAACTGATAGAAAGAAGTAGAGGAGTGGGATGATTGAAAAAAAAAAAAAAAACTCTAAAAATCAAAAGTGCTGGGCTCTGTCTTGGTTTTTGTATTATTCATATTCTCTAGAGAAACAGAATCAATAAGATGTACACATCAGACTTATTATAAGAATTGTCTCATGTAATTAAGAAGGCTGATGAGTTCCAAGACCTGCAGGGAGAGCTAGCAAGCTGGACCCAGGAGAGCCAATGATATAGTTCTAGTCTAAAAGCCAACAGCCTCGAGGCCAATGAAGAGCCAATCTTTCAGTGTGAGTCCAAAGGCAGGAAAAAAGTCAATGTCTAATTTGAAAGCAGTGGGCAGGAGGAATTCTCCCTTACTAGGAGAGTCAGTTTTCGTGTTCTGTTTAGGCCTTCATGGACTGGATGAGACCCACCCACTTGAGGGAGGACAATCTACTTTATTCAATCTACCAAATAAAATGATAATCTCATCCAAAAATATTCTCACAGATACACCCAGAATAATGTTTGACCAGGTATCTGGGTTCCTCAGGCCCAGTCAAGTCGACACATAAAATTAGCCATCACTGTTTTGGTATCCACTAGTTGTGCAACTCCGGGCAAACACCGTACATATCTGGGACTAAATTTTCTAATCTGTGTAACAAAAAAGATGGAATAAATGATCATCATGTTTTTTTCCTTCAAATTGTATTATATTTCTCTAATGTCAAAGGGCTGAGATCTCAGGTAATTTGAAGGGAGCGGAGCAAAAATCACCAACAAAATTATTTTGCCATGTTTCTTCCCAGCCTTGATGTTAAAACATTATACAAATCTAACCTATCCAGTTTTGCACAGTAGTTTCGTATACTTCTTCTCTTCTCTCCTATAATATCAAATGAGTGAGAATTTCATGGCACAGATTATATACTTTATTTTAGATAGGAGAAAACAGAGGAGGTCCCAGTTGGTTAGAAATTTCTCCAAATTACAAAATATGTAGTACAAACTACACTTTGATTTATAACATCCTAAGCAAGTCCAGGCAAGTTAACAGTTTTGTTAACTGTTCAAGACATTGAGTTCTCTCTCAGTGATCCTCTCTCATCAGTTACTTAAAATAATAATAATAATAGTAATAATAATAATTTGTCTTTGTTAGTTTTACTTTTATCTTTTTATTTTCTTGAAATTCTCTGTGCTAACCTACAGGGGTTTTGTTGTTCTGTTTTATTCCTTTGCAAATAGTATCGCTGTTCTAGATGAAATAAACACCAATCAAAATATAATTACAAGTATTTCAATTAACATATTGAAAACTTTGAACATAGTAATGCATGCTTATTTTTCTCCAATATTACTTATTTTTATATAAATGTGAATAAGCCTGTAATTTTAAAAGATATCAGTTCTTATTAGTGGTAGCAAAATCTTTAAAAAATTTTAACGAAACAGGGTGATGGTATTAGTTACGACTATCTACTTTGTAGCCCAAATGGTGACCCAAACTGGAAGACAGGGCTATTTATTCACTAAAAGTACTCAGAGGCAATAATCATTAGAATCTTTATTCTGATCCACATTAGGCCTTACAAAGTCTCCAGAAAAAAATTGTGTGCAATCAACAGGCCCAAGTTAGCAGAATTGGTGGATATAATAAATTCTATAGAAAATGAAAATATCACGAATTGAAATAAAAAAGGAGAGTCTGCACCTTTGAAAAACAAGCCCATGGGTACATTTCTTCATTTCAGCTTAATCAGTTTTAACTACTTTAATTTTGGCCTAAGAGGATCATTGCTTGTGTGTTCATGCTTGGGTATTTATGAGATAATTAGGTTCAGCTTTGAGCATGTAAAGTAATAAATGCCTCCCAAAGCTCAAATCAAAATTTGCCTTCTGCAGGTTAGCTGCTTTTGAGCTTAGAGGTTTCAACATGAAATTCTTTATTTCTCATATATTTTAATAACTTTCTCAGTTCAAGTGCTTATATGTTTTACAATTTAAAATTCTTCACAGAGAAGTAAAGGGGAGTGAATGTAAAGGGGTATGACACTGATTTGAAAAGCTGCACTTTGGATTTTTGCTTTCAATCCACCACATGAGAACATGTACTACATCAAAATCAATTGCATTCAAGATCCATTAATTCTCCTGATACCCTTAGATTACTTAGTGTCATCATTTCCTATCCTCACAGTCCATCCTTCCTGGTAGATGTGAGTGTGAGATTGAATAATTGTGAGATGTTATTAAAACTGAAATTCATTTACTCATTAATTTAATGAATATTTATTGAGCACTTTCTGTATGCCAGGCTCTCAAAGAAACAGAGTAATATATGATATTTCATGAGATTTCTAGGGCAGTACTTTTCAGACTTTAATGTGTGCATGAATCAGCTAGGGACCTTGTTAAATGCGGATATTGATTCTGTAGGTCTGGGTATGGCTTGTGATTCTGTTTTACTTACTGAGTCTCAAATGATGACAATGCAAGATTCTAGAGAAGTGAGACAAAACAATAAAAATAAATTATGTATAAACTGTAGTGTGTTCAGTAGAGATGCGTGTTATGAAGAATAATAAATCAGGAAACTGTAACAGAGTTTTGGAGAGAGGAGATGGAATTTTAAATAGAGCACTCAGGAATGGCTTAAATAGTAAGGTGACATTTGAGTAAAACCTAAAGGAAATATGGGAGCAATGCAAGTAGCTATTTGGGGGAAGAGAGCCCTAGGTGGAGAATATTTCAAGGCACTTGGCTTGAGGAACAGCAAGGAAGTCTGTGTCACTCACAATGATTGAGCATGAAGAAAAATCATAGAAGTATGGGTGTTAATTGGAGACAGATTCTGTAGGTACTTAAGACTTTGGATTTTATTTTGAATGAAATGGAAACTTGTTAATTCTGATTTATAATTTAAGGGACTCACTTGGGCTGCTGTGTCAGGAATAAACCAAAGGGGACAATGGAGATGCAATGAGAACAGTTAGGTGGGCGCTCTGTAGTAATACAGGGAAAAATGATAGCAGCTTGGACAGGATGGTTCAGTGGAAGGAAGAAAAATGCTCAGTAATCATATTCTTTATATATTTTGATAATGGAGAAGACAATTGTTTTTTTCTGGATTGGATATGGCAATTAAGAGAGAGAAGTGAAAAATAATTCCAAGTATTAATTGGAAGAATGGAATTGTGACAGAAATGATGAGGGTGACTGTGAAGCAGGTTTAAAGGGAAGATGAGTTCAGAGTCAGATGTGTTAAGTTTGAGAGTACTTTTAGACAGTAAATTAAGGTCATGAATAATCATTTAGATATATGTGTCTAGAGTTGAGTCAATAGATGATACATAGATTGAAAGTCATTAAATATAGCTGCCTTAAAAAATATGAGATTATGTAATATAATAGTGGAGTTAGCATAGGTTAAAAAGAGAAGGATTCTTAAAAATCAGTGCCAGGAAACTTCATTTGTGAAAACACAAATTATGATGACAAATCAGCAGAAAAGAATGAGAATTGTTCATTAGAGTGAGGAGAAAAAACAAAAGCAAACACAACATGAAAGTATTATATCTGGGAGGGTCAAAGAAAGACATTTCAAGGAGAAGTGAAACAGGAGGGAAGGGGAGAGGGTACAACCATTAAAATAATGGCATAGCCATAGGACATGACAAAAACTGGTTAGAACCAACTAGGTCCAAGATGACAGAAGATCTGACTTCCAATGGACCTTGAACCTCATACGCTTATTGTAATATATTAGCATAAGCTAAGTGACACACCCACCAGCGCCATGACAGTTTTGAGGCCAACCATCAAAGACCAAAAAGTGGGCAGTGCCCCAATTCCTGGAAATCTCTGCCCCTTCCTCAAAATAGTTGGAATAATCCTCCCACTCATTAGCCTATGAAATTACCCAGCCCATAAAAACTAACCACCCCATATTTCGGGGTCTCTTGCCTTCTGGGATTTTCCCCACTCTATCTGTGGAGTGTGTTTCTTTCTAAATAAATCCACTTCTTACCTTTCACTTTGACTCTCGCTGAATTCTTTCTGTGATGAGACATCAAGAACCTGAGCTTTATTTAATGTCCTAAGACCAGGTGTGTGATCTCAATTAAAAGACCGTGGGTTCAAGTCCCAATCTGAGTTGTATGGTTTCAGAAGAACTGATTAACTGAATCATTTTCTCAGTGATGATTTAAGTATAGCCTAGGCTGAGAAACTACAATTTTAATTAACAATGGGGAGGGCATTGGGGTCCTGGACAACTGTCAGTATAGAATACTGTATAGAAGAATACAGTATAGAAGAATAATAGCCTGATTAAGATGGGCATAACAGAGTGAAAAGAATGAAATTGGAATCTATCTCTATCTAGCTATCATCTATCAATCTGTAATATAGATTACAAACAACTTTGGGAAGGAGAAGTGTCTAAAAAGGGAAGAAAAATGGTGAGGTAAGGCTTGGGTGGAGGTTGGGTTGATTTGTTTTGCTTTGGATAGAAATTATAACAGCTTTTTTTATGCTCTTGAGAAAGACCAAAGAGAATGAATAAACTTAGTGATGCAGGAGAGAGAGAGGAAATGCAGGATCCAAGTCCTTTAGTAGGGACAAGGGAATGGGACTAGGAAATGAGTGGAGGGACCGACCTTGCCAACAGCACCAATCATTCACTATCAGAGCAGGAGAGTTGGAAGAGTTTGTGGAAACTGATGCAAGTCAATAGGGAAATATGGTAAAAACTTGGAGTTCTCTTCTGGTTGTTTTTCTTATTAGTGAAAAAACAAGGTGAAGATCTAGAATGAGGATAAAGAAGGATGTATTTTAGGTTTGAAACTGAGTCCCCTTAAAACTGAGTTCCTCTGCTTAGTTTATGATTGACCTCTCTAACCAAAATGTTATTCCCTTTCTTGTCCAACACCTGTTCCCTTTAAGATCGAGGAGTATCAAAGAACAGAGGGGATTGAAACCAAGCAGGACTCCATGGGGGCCCTCCCAAGAACAAAATCCTCTCTGTGTTCCGCGTTTCTTGTTTGTAGGAAAAAGGCTTTCAGCCTCCTAGACCTTCCCTGAGTTCCAAAGGGCAGATTCAAACCTTTACTAGTTAGAAGAGCAAGGGAATGCAGAAAGAAACAATAGTGCTGCATGGGGCCTGGGCCTGGTTCCTTCTAGGGATGTGCGTAACAGTTGGACACACATCTCTGAGTTCTTCTACAGGAACTAAGGCACCCACCCAGGTGGGGGATGGTAACTTCAGGCTGAGCACAAGCACATTCACCCCAGACTGGTTGGAACAGAAGGCTGATGATTGAGATTCCTGGAACACCACCACCCTGTTACATCATCACCAACCAATCAGAGGAAGGTTGTACACTCTGCATCCCTGTCCTCAAATTTTGCCTGTAAAAACTTCTTCCCTGAAACCCATTGGGGTGTTCAGGTCTTTTTTTTTTCTCAATTTTATTAGGAACTTCTTTATTTTTTTAATTTAATTAGATTAATTTATTTTTATACAGCACGTTCTTATTAGTTATCTATTTTATGCATATTAGTGTATATATGTCAATTCCAATCTCCCAATTCATTCCACCCCCCACCGCCCCACCACGTTCAGGTCTTTTGAGTATGAGCCGCCCATTCTTCTTGCTTGGCCCTTAAAATAAACCTTTCTCTGATCCAAACGCCAATGTTTAGGTTTATTTGGCCTCACTGCGTGCTGGGCACACGAACTTGGGTTCCACACAGGTTTCAGGGGGGAGAAGACTATCTGAAATACTTACATAGAAGAAGGAAAGAGTCAATGACTAGAAAAATATAGTGTTGTTGCCAAGCAGCAGTGTGGACTGTTCCATTTTAATATTGCTCAGACATGATCTGGAACTCTAAATGTAGAATTCTTTGGTAATACAACCTTAAGTTTCCTAAAGTTCTAAGGGCCTACTTCACAGATCTAGGAATAAACTCAGATGTTAAAATACTGCTAGCCACATTTTTAGGTGCTTTGAAAAGTTAGAGTTTTCAACTAAGGGATAATAAGAGGGGAGAGAGAGGAAAGATGCCTTAGCCAGACAGACCTACTCAGAGAGTAGCACTGAGGTCAATTTCAATCATTCTAAAGCCAGTGGAACAAGAGTGCTAGGAAGATAGAAAAATAGCAGCATTTCCTCTCCTCCTGGAAACTTCTAAGGGCAAATTTACTGATGCTACTTCAAAGGTGTAAGATAAATTAAAAATAAAGCCAGACAAGATGACCACCCTTCCTGTCACGTAGAGGGAATTGCCTGTGTAAAAAAGTCAATCAAGCCATCAATCAATCCAAACACAAGGGAGGAGGAAACTAAAGAAAGTCCTGACTTCTGTGTGATATTTTTAACATACAAAAACCTACATACTGGTAAACATGACTTGGTGTCTTATAATCTACCAACTAAATTATCACCTCCTCCATCTAAAGGCTGATACTTGCTTTCCTATCTGAGTGTGTATCTTTACCTCATGTCAGCCAAACTATGTAACAAGAAGGATTAAATTCTTCTTGTGTTTGCTATCCCAGATTTCTACAGGAAGAGAAATTGAATATTCATTTTTACAATCCTGACTAGAGCTATTTCTGAATGGTCTGTCTTGAGGTCATGCATAGTCAAACTGCCCCAAAGCAATGTTTTTCAGAAGTATTAATAATATTACACTTTAGCAGGGACTAGTTTTCTGATTAAAAACACATTATTATTATCAACTTTTCAGGAAACTGTAGAGCTGCCACAGTGAAAGCAAGAGATAAAAAGAAGTGCCAGCCCTGCAGTTTTGCATTTTCCCAATAGAACTGCACCTGTCAGGCAAGGGTCAGATAACACTCAGAGCAACTGGGGTAAATTTGCCACTGCTGAGGACTCTTGAACAAAAGGCTCCTATTTTTTACGAACCCAGGGGACACAGGGGAGAGAAAGGGAAGAGGGATAGGAGTGAAAAAAGTTTAGAGGTAGACTGGAGAAAATTGAATCAGTTAAAGTCCCAAATAAAGAGCCATAATGGAACTAGGAACATAGCTATGTGTATGAGCGAGCCTAGCTTGGCAGGGCCTGAGTGTTTGACTGCAACTCCCTCCAAAACACTGCAATGCACCAGCTGTGCACCAATTCTGGTGTGGGAAGGGTTGCTTCCATGAAGCCTTCCTGGCAATGTCTATTTATTGGTTATGTTTCCCTATGGACAGTCATCCATACTGTATAAAGCTCTGACTCTTGTGTTGAGCATCCTTTACTGTGACTCTATCTTTACATCCTTTACTGTAAGGCACGGGTCTTCCACACTGAATTGTTTGGCGAAGACAGTGGTACCAGATGAAGGTAGTCAGGTAGTTTCATGGTCTTCCACATGCCTCAGTAAGATGGCCCTAATTACCTCAATTCCATAAGGGGTAGGGGAAATGCACATAGGTGAGTGGAAATGCACATAGACAATACATTTACAGCAATAACGGGAAAGAGTATTCTGTAGTGGGAGCCATAACAATGGAGGTTTGTAAGGTCCCAAAGGAGACTTACCCATAGCTGGTCACAGCAAGGGTCCTGGTGGTGGTGGTCTCAACCCAAAGCCAGAGAGCATTACCTATTTCCTCCTCATTCTGGTGCTAAGATTTGTGGGGATCACAGTCACCTGTGCACTGGTATCTAAGATGCCTAAGAAATGCGATTCTCCCTTATTTCTCCATTGAACCTGACCTTGGCATAGGGCCTCTGGCCTCCCTCAGCAACAAAGGGACCTTGGTCTAGTCTTTTTATTTATTTCTTCATTCATTCATTGAATTTTTCAGCTTTATTGAGGTAGAAATGACAAATAAAAAGTGTGTATTTTTAAAGTGAACAACCTGATGTCTTGATATATATACGTATTGTGAAATGATCACCACAATCAAACTAATTAATATATCTATCACCTCACATAGTTACCACAGTCTTTATTTTTTTTTAAATCTGTGTGGGTTGTGAGAACACTTAAGATCTACCTACTTAGCAAATTTCAAGTATACAATAGAGTATTGTAAATTATAGTCACCATAGTGTACATTCAGTCTCCAGACTTACTCACTTTGCATAACTGAAAGTTGGTACTCTTTGACCAACATCTCCCTATTTCCTCTTAACCCCAGACCTTAGCAACCACTATTTTACTCTCTTCTAGTATGCGTTTGACTATTTTGGATTACACATCTAAGTTATATCATGCAGTATTTGTTTTTCTGTGTCTGGCTTATTTCACTATTGTTATAATGATAACAAATGGTGAGGATGTAGAGAAATTAGAATCCTTATACACTACCAATGGGAATTTAAATGTTGGTAGCCACTATGAAAAACAGTATGGCGATTCCTCAAAAAGTTAAAAGTAGAACTATGATACCACTTCTGGATATATCTCCAAAAAGAATGAAATCAGGATCTCGAATAGATATCTGTACTCCCATATTCATGCATGATAGCTAAGATACAGAAACAACTCAAATGCCCATTGATGCATGGAAGGTTAAAGAAAATGTGGCATATACACACAATGGAATATTATGCAATATTAAAAAAAGGAAGTCCTGTCATTTGTAACTACATGGGTGAACATGAAGGACACTATGCTACATGAAATAGATCTTATTTATTTATTTGAATTTTATTTTATTTATTTTTTCATAGAGCAGGTTCTTATTAGTTATCCATTTTATACATATTAGTGTATACATGTCAATCCCAATCTCCCAATTCATCCCACCACCACCACCACCCCCGCCAGTTTCCCCCCTTGGTGTCCATACGTTTATTTTATTTATTTATTTATTTATTTATTTATTTATTTATTTATTTATTTGCGGTACGCGGGCCTCTCACTGCTGTGGCCTCTCCCACTGCAGAGCACAGGCTCCAGACGAGCAAGCCCAGCGGCCATGGCCCACGGGCCCAGCCGCTCCACGGCATGCGGGATCCTCCCGGACCAGGGCACAAACCTGTGTCCCTTGCACCGGCAGGCAGACTCTCAACCACTGCACCACCAGGGAAGCCCCCGTTTATTTTTTTAAAGTGGAAAGATCTAGGTAAAGTTTGGCAGGCCTCTCAGATTCATCTTCATATTCACATGGAAGAGTGGACAGAATAGCACTTATTTTTATATGTGTGTATGTTTGTGTGTGTATAAACAGTATGAGAGGAATAGGGAGAAAAATGAAGGAAAGTACAGGAAACATAAGAGAAGAATTTTAAACAGCATAAGTGAAGAAGTGAAGTCTGGCTTTCTTACACTGAAGTAGTCATACACAAAATAACAGGCTCAGTAATTTGTAAAAAGATCCCTCCTTTGGACAGAGGCTATCATAAGAACATTGTCAAGCTGTGATGGTAATATCACTTTTGTGAGTTATATATACTCATACTTTAAGTTTAATAAACACTTGATAAATAAAAGGATGAATAAATGAAAAATGGCACTGTACTTTTGGAGGCATCATGGAAGTGCCAGTAGCCATTTGAGTAACACATAGAGACGAGGGGAGGTATCTAAAAGGCTTCTAGGTCACTCTCCCTGTTTATGATGAGACTTTTCCTCTGGCACTTTCTTGCAAACTGATTACAGCCTTTCTCACATGTTGAAACATTTATAAATCATCCTGCATTATACAGCTGGGTCTTTTTATTAGTCATAATCACTATCCTTGCTGGGAGCCATCGTCTGGAACTTTCTTGACATAGTGAATCAGTCACAAGTGGACATGAAAGCCCTATGTTCTCTCCTCTAGGGATTTCTACTTCTTATAACCCCCTCTGCTTATTCACTTTGTCCTCAAGGCACAGTCTTGATGCTCAGTCCAATTTCCTGTGATGTCTACTCTCTCAATAATGACTCACTGAATATGCAAATGAATAGAATTTGTTTTTTATAGAAACATAAAACTTTTCATTAATCCTTAGGTGAGATGTAATCAGCCCTTTGTCAACCATGCTTCTCAATTTGAGGTCACCACAGTTTGCCTAACTATCAAAAGGAAACTGACTTCTTGCTAAGTCTGCCCTTCTCCTCACTCTAGCTTTGTGAAGAAAGTGCATTCCCTAATCTGTTATTATTTTTTCCCCAAATTAGTCTGGGTGTTGAGCTATGAAGAATGATATACCAGGGATATATGATACTGTAGATGTATTTAATGTTAATTAAAATTGAAACATGCTTTTCCTATAGCTAGAGAGAGTAGTAAATTTCATTTTTGGAAGCATTCACTTTGATAATTAATTGTTTATTTTCGTTTGTAATTATTTAAGAAATTGACACTTTACCCCAAATTTTGGCAAGGTTCCAAACTCTGCATGCAGGGTCATGTCTTTGAAAATAAAGATAAAAAAACAGTAAGGGCAATAATGCTGGCCCTTCATTGCCTTTTTGATGTTGGAATGACAGTAACTGTCAATAAATATTTGCAGTACTGGAATTAAAAAAACAGTTAAAAATGCTGTCTTAAATTCTTGAAGGTAGTGTTTCTCAAACTTTAGGCCTGAAACAACCTGGAGCAGAATCCCCTACAATGCAGAACTTCCAAACCAGAATTTCTGGGTGATCAGGGAATGGGAGTCTATATTTTTTGTTGATGTCCTCTAGAAAGATTGGTACTGCAGACTGAGAAACACTGTGCAGGTTATGTCTTGTTGGGAGAGTCACCCAAGCCATACACCTGAAAGTTGAGGATTATGCTTACAGGTTTGGAGCTGTTCTGTTGGGAGGGGATATGCAGGCCAGAGCAACTTCTGCTCCCTCCCTCACCCACAGCACCCTCACCAAGACCCCAGGGATTCTTAGATCATAGTCAACAAAGCACTACCCATCTCTATAGTTACTGTGCAACTACCATAGCGCAGAATTACTTTAGGCGATGGAGATAGAAAGGTTTTTTTAAAAATTCTTCCTTTTCTTTTTTTTCTAAAACTGATGTGCAGATGATAATTAGTGCTATGAAATTTTTTTTTAAATCAGAAAAGAGAAATTGAGAATTTTGGAATTGGAGAAGTAAACTCCAAATAGGTTAGAGCAGGTGGAGTTTTCTTCAGAATTCTTTGATTTTATCAGTTAAGTAGAGAATAAGATCATCAGCTGAGAATGACGGAGAGGAGTTGTTGCTGGAAATCTGGGAAAAGAGAAGGAAATTTGTAACAGTCATCTAGAAGAATAGGAGAAAAAACAGGTATGAGTCATTTTGTGAGGCCATTGGGCAACACTGAAGACCACTTGAGGTTAGTGGTTAGTGACAATGAATTCAAAACGAAGCCCGTTGTCATTGTTCCCAAGAAATGTGCAGCTGCAGCATTGCAATCTCAGAATAGACAAAGAGTTGAATTTTATGAAGGCTGTCATCTTGCCAGGGGAGTGAAAAGAAAAATGAAAGTTTAGAGTGAAATGCAAGAGAGTGATTATAATGAATGCATGTGGGAATTTAAGCTGGGGATAGAGTGTAACACGGGTGAGCACTGTCACAAGGAGAACAGTCTCCTCCAATTAAAAAAAATACAACAAACTAGTGAATATAACAACAAAGAAGCAGACTCACACACATAGAGAACAAACTAATGGTTACCAGTGGAGAGAGAGAAGCGGGGAGGGGTAATATAGGAGTAGGGAATTAACAGGTACAAACTATTAGGTATAAAATAAGCTACAAGGATATATTGTACAACACAGGGAACATAGCAAATATTTCATAATAACTATAAATGGACTATAACCTTTAAAATTGGGAATCACTATATTGTACACCTGTAACATATAATACTATACATCAATTATACTTCAATAAATAAATAAATAAATAAAACCAACAATTCAAAAAAAAAGAGAGACAGACAGAACAGGCTTTTCTTTTGTCTAAAGTTTGTAAGCACAGGTGTTCCTAAAATACTTATATTGTTCATTTTGTTGGAGAAAAGTCACAGCATCTTTTTCTTTAAAAGGTAGAATGGTAAATCTTAGTTTCTCCATAATACTGTATATAAGGCTATATTAATAAAGTCACAGCATCATCATAGTTAATTATCTGTGTGCCTTCCCCTCCCCCTCGTATCATGATGAGGTCATAAAAAGTAGAGCCACTGTCCTGTTCCTTAGGCACAGAGCCTGTTACATAGTAAGGGCTCAATTAAAAAAAAAACTTGATCTTACTTGTTTGGAACAACATCACCATCTTGTAAACCCTATAATATTGTCACCACACACTTTGAAATTGCAAGTTATACTTAATAATGTGATTACTTTCTATGAACCTAGCTTATTAACTAGATGAATATAATAGATTTAACAAACATTTCTTACCTGGAAATGCTAACTTTTTATTTCATTTCTTTAGGATCTGTTGACATAGTTATATTTTGGTTCTCTTTACAGGCTATTTTTTAAAAAAATAGTACCACGGGAAAATAATCACTAAAATTTGCATAAGTCAAGAAGAGTATATTTACTGTAGCCAAAGTATGTATCATACAAGAATCCAGGGTTTTGTCAGCTTGGAAAGTATGGTGGAATATGAGATCTTAGTATCTCTTACTCCACTTGACATCCTGATAACTACCCTTTCCTCTCCACCACCAGCCATGGGTAAACAGTATAGGTCAAGATGCTCTCTCACCCAGGGAAATTAGCCTATGTATCCTGAAAACTCCAGATGTGGCAAGAAAACAACAAATTCAATATTAATTTACAGTAATATGATTTAGAAAACATTTATTGAGCACTTATTCTGTATCAAGTTCTAGGCTAATCTTTTGGGATAGAAAAATGAGTAAGATTATGTTTCTGCCTTCAAGGAACAATCTTACTGGTTTGGATAAACTAATATGTAAATTAACAAAATATAGCACAATCAATGTGATCAGAGTAAAATAAGAAGCAAGAACATAAATCTAAAGAAAGAGGAATGATTATTTGAACTTGGGTTGGGAGAATACTTTCAGGACAGCTCAATGGAAGAACTTTTAGCTGATCTGGGATTTGGAGGAAAAATAGGAGTTTTCCAAGAAGACAGATAGGGAAAGGACATTTCAAGGTAAGCAACCACATTTGCAAGGGCATATTCAATAAACCACCAACAGTTAGATGCTGATTGTAAGAGACCAGAGAGAAGAAGGAATCCAGGATTCCCAGAATTCATATTTTCACCTGTAGAGTGTTGTATATCAAGATAGGAAATATAGAAAGTAGAACAGTGTCTGGAAAAGGGCAAAAAAGATGAACACTTTGGGCTTAAACAAACAAGAACAATAAAAAAATAAAAATGGGTTGTATCAGTCACAGCCATGGCAAGAAAGCCAGATCAAAATTAGGTAATTTACAGAGTTTATACAATATTAACGACACTATTTTCAAAGGTGTGGTTAAGATGACGGTAAACCACAACGGCCAGTACAGCAAGGCACCATTCCCACCCTTAAGGGTTAGAAAGGAAGCAATTAACCCGTATGGGGATTCAGATATGAGTAGAGAGGGATTATGGTCTTTGACCTTAGAAACGCAGCTTCCTGGGAAAACTCTACAGGGGAGGAAGCTGAGGAAATAAATACCCTGACTTCGTTATTTCTCTGTCCTATCTACTATTGTTCCTCTCCACTGTTTAAAACAAATAGAAGCCAGAAGCCCAGGAACGATGAAGGTAGTCCATCTTGGGCACCACGCAGCAGAAAAGGGTAGAAGGTTTATCTGAAGAAGCAAGCGGAAGACATTCAGTCCAGGGTTCAACTACCATTTTTAGGATTTACTGTTTACATTGAAGGCAGGTGAAAATTATCCAATAAACTGCTTTTCTCTGAAAATATGTTAATAAATTTGTAAAATTGTAGAGATAGTTTATACATATATTTTTATCATGTATGTGAATGTGTTTGATTCAATTGTCGTAGTAGCAAAACCAGCTAATTGAAAATCTTGCTGTGTTTCATGGGCCCAATTTAGGGGTCAATTCATTCTATCTCAGTGAACAATTGTTAGGCTCACTCCATCTGTTCCAAATTACAAGGTACCTGACTTTATATAAACACACTATTTCCTGTGACTTAGGTAAACAGCCATCGTTGTTGATAGAATTCTAAGTTTTAAAATAATGTGAAATATAAAATGACAAGAAAATAGTATGAAATTATATCTTTAGTAATAGTCTCAGAGAAATCACATATATCGTATTTTGGTTGCTCTAAACACCAAAAACATTGTGTAAAAATTGTATTCAAATCTTGTCAGTTGCCTGGTGCCCTGAGCACCTCTGTGACTTATGATGCTGTGCGAAAGCAAAGCAATCATTTGTTAGAATTTATGGTCTAGAGAGTCTTTGCCATGAAAATACAATTTCACAACATAATAATAGGCACAAATATAAGAAATATTTCCCATGAACATAAATTTGATGGGCCACTAAAGAATTTTGTCATTTTCTTGATCTAGTTTATAGTAATCGCCATAAATTATTCTGTATTATCTACCGAAGTTAACTGGAACAGAAGTTGCAAAAACAAAGGAACGTATGAGGCCCATAATGTGAGCAATTTTTAAGCAACTTATTTGTATTGTACATTATTGCTGAAAATGATATTTATTACGAACAATCAGAGGGACATAATATTTTATTTTAGTATAACTTTTAAAAAATCTATTTTAGATTTCTGGAATTTTAGAATTCACAAATGAATTCCAGAATTATTTTGAAGTTGGAAACCAAGCATAGATTTCCCTCTTGTCTCTTCCCACTATGTCCTCCCTCATCAATTCAACATGCCCAAACTACACATTCTGTCTTAGATCAACCTTACTTACAAATTCTACTTCAAATTTACCATAAGGTACTTTTTCAATGAAAGCTACCACCATCTCCTGT
The DNA here is from genome assembly GCF_039906515.1 of Pseudorca crassidens. NCBI lineage: Eukaryota > Metazoa > Chordata > Mammalia > Artiodactyla > Delphinidae > Pseudorca > Pseudorca crassidens. The sequence continues at coordinate 32,376,395 of NC_090304.1, read as the reverse complement.
CTTGATTGGTGAATTTCCAGTATTGATAGATGCTTACTCCAATTAACAAGCATATCATTTACGTGGGACCACTGGGAACACATGAAAGCATAATGGATAGCTTGCATCAGTACTTTACTATGTGATCCCTGATGCAAACCTCAGAGCAGTTTAATGAGATAGGGTAGCAGTTTAGGTATTATTATATTCATTTTTTTGATATGGACAAGCAAGTCACACAGCTGATAAAAGAAGCCCCACTTCTCAGAGTCATTTGTGTTTTTATTGTTATATCATGTCAATATTTTTTGCCATTCAATCATGCTGCATTTTGTAGACAAAATTGAAATATCTTTTTGTCACAGTGACAAAAGTCATTTCACATAAATATAAAATAACTAAGATAATTAAAACATTCATTAAATGCTTATTGTGTACCATGCAATGTCTTGAAAGCTTTACATTTATTTTCCTATCTGATTCTTATAACAATTTCATGATACTATTATTGATATCATTATATTCATTTATAGATTTGGCAACGATTTGAAGGTTATGGTAACTTAGAATGATTACACACCTTGAAAATAGTGAATCAAAACAAGGAATAAGAACTAGGCTGCTTAAGTTCCTTTTATGTCTTTAAGATATTTATATACCTTAAGTCATAGAAACAAGTACTGTTAAAATTATTTTAATTCTCTTAAGGAATCACAGGATTTCTCAATGTAACATGTCATGGAGTAACAATACAAAGGTGTTCTAATTTATTTTTTAATTAAAAAAATCTCCTTTGCTAGCAATATCTTAGCTTACAAAATTTGTAAAAAAAAACAAGTGAGCTTTATATAGTCTTTATTATTGTGTCACTTTATATTTAGATATTCTAACTTTCTTGTTTATTCCTGAAAGAGACTGAGTGAAGCGAGTTACAGTAAAATGAAATATTAAAAAATGGCAATGATAAATTCATTTTTAATTATTTCTCTTTCAAATTTAGGACTACGAAGAAAATAGTCCATAGTAGAGACTGTAAGTCAATATTTTCATGAGCAGATTGCACAGTATTTGAAAAGAATATCCAATAAATATGTTAAAACATGCTTAAGATCAATCAGACTCAAGTTCTGGAAAATTATCTATACCTGTTTTTCTTAAATACTAGCTGCAAGAAAACCACTCATTTCTTAAAATAAAAGCATATGGGATCTAATTCCCAACTTAAACATAGTGAATCAGAATTGTTGTTGCAGGGTCATTAATTCATGTGCTGAACAGGTACCTGTGATGATTCTGTTTTGCAGACAAGGTAGAGAAAGTCATAGAGGCGATGAAGCAAAACTATGTTTACTGATATAAAATAGAGGTTATGTCTGTGTCTCCATAATACAATAACTTGGGCAGGTTACTAAATCTCTTTAAACTTCCACTACCTTGTGTGTGAAATGGAGATAACACTTTCTCCAATAGTTTCTTTTGAGAGATAACACTTTCTCCAATAGTTTCTTTTGAGAACTTAGCGGTATTGTGTATGTAAAGTTTTACCTTTTTTTTAAGAGTTAGATTTTACTGATGTATTGTTTTATTTATTTACTATTTTACTACTTTATCTATAAAATAATATTATTAAACACCTATTATATGTCATTCCCAGTGAGAGTATTTTAAATAGATAAGAAACAGTTTCTACTCTTCTGAAACTGAGAAGGTGGAATAGACTGTTACAGTAGAATAGAATGCCTGTCTTACTGAGAGCAATACAATGGGCCGTGAGAACAAAGAGTAGGACCATCCAACCTAGATTTTGGAAATCTAGAGGAAGTGATGTTAAAACTAAGATTAATAGGTGAATCAGAGTTAACCAGGTGAAAAGGATGCTTTTATAGCAAAGGGCGCTATAATATTTGTTGGAAATTGTGGTATATGGGCTTATGGAGCTTATGGAGCTTATGAGCTTATGGAGTTTATGAAGCTTATGGAGCCAATAAATCTTATTGTCATTTCCATTAAATATTGACCACGAGGAATGTAGTAATTAATTATTTGTCAGAACAATACTATCTAATACATTCCCATGACTATACCCCATAAAAATAGAATACTGGAAAGAGAGCCTTTTTTCCGTTGTTTTTTTTAATTTAAATGAACATATTCAATGGCTGACACGATCCTGTCACACTTATCTTTTTTTTTGCAGTATGCGGGCCTCTCACTGCTGTGTCCTCTCCCGCTGCGGAGCACAGACTCCTGACGCGCAGACCCAGTGGCAATGGCCCACGGGCCCAGCCGCTCTGCGGCATGTGGGATCCTCCCGGACCGGGACACGAACCCGGGTCCCTTGCATCGGCAGGCGGACTTCCAACCACTGCGCCACCAGGGAAGCCCCAGGGAAGCCCCGTCACATTTATCTTTAATACATATATCACACAATTGTTTTCATAAAATGTAAACATCTTTGAAAAAAGTGAACACTGCCTGAACATTGAATTTTAGGTGATTTTATTGTTTATAATTATTTTCTAGTTACTAGCTAGAAATTCATGTTCTAACGAAGTAACTTAACAGAAGACTAGCAACAGACATCGATATTCACATGTTAAGATTTATCAAAGTGAGGTTGTAGCCACGGGTTTTACATGCTGAAGGCAATAAGTGGGCAAGAAAAATTTTAAATTTTCACAAGTTCTAGAACATTTTCCCTAGTTCATGATAAGAAAAGTGGAGAAAAGAGAATAAAAATGCAGGAGTAAGACACCTGAGTTAGTGATGGTAGTTTTGATTCCTCCTCAGGTAAAATTCAGATGTTATGTCACTCAGGGCTTTCCTCTACAAAGTCCTCAGGGGCTCTTGCTTTTTCATACGATTGTTCTGCCTTGAACATATCTGCTGAAATTTCTGGGAACTTCCACACATCTTTAGTGTTTGCATCTCATTGACAAGAACCTGGCACTTGTCTCCTTGCAAGGGAGGTTGGGAAATGCAAACTTTATTCTGGTATGTTGTGAGCCCATATAATAATTCAGGTTTCTATTATTCTGAAAGTAAATGTTGAATATTTGGCTACATCTAGTGGTTTTCTCCACAGAAGCATCAATAATAATAATAGTAATAGAAATAATAATATTTTATGTTATTTATCATTAATATAATTAATGTATTATATATTAATTATATTACTATTCTATATATTTATTATTATTAATATAATTAGTATATTATTGTGTATTGATAATAAACACAATTTATACTTGTAAACTATTCAGAGTGGCCAGATGCATTTTTGTGACATTAGAAACAGTTTCACTTTAGTGACCCCATAGCACTCTTTCTTGCCTTACTTACTTTACTCTTAAAATTTTTCCCAAGCAAATGGTCTCAGGTAAGGCAGGTGAACTAGTATTTAAGTTTAAGGTTTTTTTTTTTAATAAACTGGCATTGAAAAAGCCAGTTTATTATTTTGAGTTCGCTTACTAAATGCATATGATAATTTCCATTATTTTTTTAACATTTTATTTTATATTGGAGTACAGTTGATTAACAACGTTGTGATAGTTACAGGTGTACAGCAAAGTGATTCAGTTATAAATATACACGTATCTATTCTTTTTCAAATTCTTTTCCCATTTAGGTTGTTACATAATATTGAGCAGAGTTCCCTGTGTCATTCAGTAGGTCCTGGTTGGTTATCCATTTCAAATATAGCAATTTATCAACAAAGATTTATTTATTTTCTCCTCCCATTATGGGCAGAATTTACTTCCTCACTTCACTGATGTTGGCCTTGGTCATGTGACTTGTTTTCGCCGTGGAACTCTTAGTGGAACTGACAGAAACAGGGACCCAAAGTGTGCTTAGCATTTACATTCCAATCTTCCAGGGAAAAAAATACATGCCTTGGTTGCTTTTGGCCAGGTCCCCAGCATAAGACCTACTGAAAAGACCCAAATTCGACCTGCAGCCTGAAGGAGAACCACAGTCTCAATCTCACTTCTGCTAACCTAGAGATTCACGAGCAGGAAAAAAGTGCATATTGTAGGTCATGAGAGTTTTGGGTTTCTTTGTTGCATAGAAAAGCTGACAGATACACACTGTTACCTTTATTTCATTCAATTTAATAGATTTTCTTTTTGAATACTGCCATTTAAGAGACACCAAGCAACTCTATCTTTGGAACTCATTTCATCAGAATTCCTTTATCTGGATTAGACATTTCAGTGTGTGCCCTATCTTCTAGATTAGTCCATATTCAGTGAGATGGTAACTGGCAAGACTGTAACACACACTGAAATGCTGAAGAAGACCTTTTAATCAAAATGAGGCCACAGGCAAGTTCAATAAAATTACTTCTGTCATTTAATGTACTGAAGATCTACAAGGTAAGATTGCCATGTAACTCTTCAAGGAAACTTCTGGTTTGATTGAGGTTAAGTCCCAGATTGCTGGTCAGCTGGTATCCCATAGGGTGGCTCTGCTATTGATGAAATGTTTTCTGTCTATCCAAAAAGTCATCAGTCAGTATTTCCACACAACCATATACATACATGCCAAAACAAATTCCTCTCACTCAGCTTTGTTTTTTTATCAACAAATTCCTCCCCTTCAATCTTTATCTAATTGATCTATGAGCATAGTTATATTAAATCTAAAGACCTAGAAGCACACAATAACTGAATCTCCTTTTATTGGATTGATATCAATCTTCTTATTGCAACTGAATTACTATAGTACTGTTAATCATTGAAATTATTCCCCAATGCCAAATCAACATAATTCCAGAAACATGATTACTTGCAAGTTCTCCAGATTAATTCTATATATATATTAAACTCACATTGATTGCCTATCAGTAAGCTGTATTTACCTGCACTTTAAGGAATTAAAAGATTCAGTTGGAGCTACACAAAACTGAAAACAAGCAAAAATAATTTTTGCATGGTTTTATCAGGGTTTCAAGGGACTACTTTAGAGCTGTCAACTGCTAAATCATTTACAGAAACAGACAATTCACTTATTATATTTTTCTTCCTGTGAGGATAAATAATGACTTCTACGACCTGAAAAGGTACTTTAAAAAAAAAAATTCTAAAATCTAATTTTTTCCAATAGAACATTTTCCTAGTGCTAAAAACTTAATCTCTTCTCTTGAACAAATGTTTTACTTCAGGAAACCTACTGAATTAGACAAACATTGAAGGAAACCTGTGAAATATTGTCACTTTTTAACCTCTACTCCCAATTATTTTATCTAAAAGTGTCTTACATAAGTTAATAAATACCAAGTTGAAACTCTTACTGACCTCATGCCTTATCCTTCGGCACTCATTACCCCCATTTTATCCCCTTTTTATACAATTAAACGTGTCGAGATCCAGCTAAAATCCAGTATCACGTTGGACTGAGGAGTAAGAAACATGAACATGAATAAGCCTCTGCTCTCAAGGTCTTCAAAGTCCAGCAGAGGAGGCCACACAAAAACCCACAACTCCAGAACACTGGGAAAATTTCCATAACAGAGAAAGGATCATAAAGAAGGCTTGAAAGAAGGAGAATCATCTTTGACTAAAAGAGTCCAAGAGGACTTCTCAGGGGGTCAGGGACCTAAATGGAGTGGGATTTTGTAAACAAAGACAAAAAGTCTAGGTTTAATGATGGAAATTCAGCAAGTTTTTAGAATATGAGAGGGATTTACATCTGTGGGATCATAGTATAATGCATAACACTGATCATCTACCTGGATACAAAGGTTACAAGTTGATGAAATCTTTATTCCAGCTAAAGATTTTGGACAACCTACTTTTACTCTGAGAAGTGCTAAGTTAAGAAATGATATTAGGTCAGAAAAAGTCAAAGTCAGCTTTATTTGCAATGATCTAATTTCTAAAAGAAAGCTATTGCATTCATTTATCACTCTAATAAAATGTTTAAATGATGATAAAAATAAAGTTGGAAGCAAATATATCAAAATGTTTAAGACAATTGATTTTGAAATTAGGAATATGAGCCATTTTTATGGTCTTTGAACCATTTAAACATATTTTTAAATTTCTGAATCTTAAAAAAAAAACAGAAGACATATAAAATTGGACATTTAGATAATGGATTAATGAAGGTAAAAACAGAAATATAAAAGTAATAATTTGAGTAAGAAGTGATGAGCTTTAGAATGAGGCAGTACACCTTGAGAAGACCAACTGTAACAGCTCACCTCATCCTACAAAGAGGATGAAGAGGAGAAGTGGAAGAGAAGCAGCAGCTGTCTTTCATAAATGAATCTTTTCTATTACAGTAAGTTGCAGGTTTCCCTTCATAAAAATAGAGATATGTTTGCCTTGAGATTTATAGGTTTCTAGGTTTTTTGTTTGTTACAGTCAGAATAAGAAAAATATAAAACCCTAGTGAGTCAAATATGATAATTACAAATTATTTTCTAAAGTTTTACAAAAAGACTTGTAAGCTGGCAAAATAAATTTGATGTTTAGAAGGCTTAAAAGTTAAGTACTAAGAGGAACCAATCCACTCTTTTAAGTCATAAGATAAGGATAAGGATGTTGCTGGTTATAATTGCATAGGAAAGAGGAAAGGATTATAAAGTTATATTTGTGGCTCACGTTTATTTAGGCTTGGCATTAACATTTACATCTTCATTGTCTGAGATGAGCCCTGTGAAACTTCATAGGATGTAAGTTTTTTGTACCTTAATTTCAAATATTTGAAAACAGCTAAGACTCAACCTCTCAACTTTCAGTCTCTTCTTAACTCATCCATTTTGTGGGAACTGGGGAAATCTGGTAGGCCAAGACTGGGTCACAACCGTCTGATAGTGTTTTACCCAGATCAAAAGGAAGCTGATGGAATAAGTTCAAATCATGGTTTCCAGTAATAACTAAAACAATATGAGAAGCATTTTAAACCATCAAGTCCAAGATGCTAAGGATAAAGACAGAAGATGAGAGATCAGGAGCTAAGAGAGTCTATAAATAAAGAGCTCCAAGTTGGATAAGGTGACTGGATTCATTACAAAGGTTATATTATAAATAAGGCACAAAAGGTGGAGGTTTGTTTTTGTTATTTTTATTCTTGTTTTGTTTTTAACTGGGTGATGGGTAGATGACAAACTAATGTTATCCTGATTTTATAAACAATGAAACTGAGACTCATAGTGCTATGGAATCCTACTTCATTTCACATGCTCCTCTCTGTAAGAATCAGGGCTTTTATCCAAGCTAAGTTTTTCTGACTTCCGTATTCATAATTTATGACAGTACATGTAAACTCTGAGAAACGTTAAGACCTTTTGAAAACATAGAGTTTAGTGTGATTAGATTTGATTTTTAAAAGGAGCCTGCTGGTATAATTTATAGGTAGAAAAAATAGCTATATACCACATCTCCTGCCCAACTTCAGTTTTCTTTTATTATGCATCCCAACTTTAAATGAGAAGTGCAGAGTTAAAACTTTGAGTGAATGAAAATAAAATTGAATAAAAGAGCAAAATTAATTTATAAGGGTGAAAGGCATATTTATTTTTAAACACTGAATAACCTGATTCCAAAACCAAGAGCATGAATGGTTCTACGGAATACTGGTTTAGACATAAATGTATTTCCATGGAAAGAGATAACATGCAAAGTTAGATAAATTTCTTCTAAAATGTAGAAAGATGATGGGATTGGAAAGACTAACAACATTTGCATGTCTTCTATAAGCCAGGATTGCTGACAGGATACTTAAATTTGTTATTTTATTTAGTTTCTGTAATGGCCATGGTAGAAAAGGATTATTAGTCACATTTTATAGGTGAAGAAATTAAAGCTCAGTAACACTGCCTAGAGTCACACAGCTAGAAAATGAGAAATCACTCAGATAAGCAGTGGAAAAATCAGATTTAAACCCGAGTCAGCATGGCTCCGAAAGCTATATCTTTCCAATCCTAGATATTTTCATTCACTCATTAAAGATATGCCAAGTAACCATCATATCACCAATGTCAATCTATACACTGTGAGGGGTAAAAACACTAATATAATCTCAATCCTTTTGTCAACAATTTACAATCTAATCAGAAAACACCATCCAGGAACAATACCTGATTATGAAATATAAACTTAACTGAGTCCCACATGATTAGGGAATTTAATCAACAGGAGCTGACATCATTGTTTAGGCCTTCATGGTAGATTTGCGAAGAAGAAAAGAATTAGAAGCTTTCAAAATTAACAATAATATGAATACAGGATCAATTCTAGCATAGGAAAAAAAGTGCTATACCAATCTAGAAAAACATAAGATTGATTTTCCATGTAATATTATTTACTATATACCTAAGTTTCTATATCTGCAACATGCAGATGATACTTCACAGTGCTGTTGTCAGGATCGCTTAGGAAAATGTATGGGAATGCAAGCAGTGAACTGTTATTCTAAAATTCAAAAAAATCACCAGAAGGTGTATTTTATTAGAACGTGAAATTCCAGCCACACTTAGAGTAATTAAATTGTTAATATAAGACTGTCAAAAGTTTTATAAAAAGAAAATGCTAAAGATATATGCTCTTGAAACTTAAAATCCTTCTTTGAATTTTTATGATTCATCAATCATTGAGATGTTTGTTTATATAGGTCATTGATGTTCAAGAAAACCTAGCTCTTAAATGAGATCTTGAAAGAAACCAACATCCGTACGCTACCCCAAACTTATTCAGAAACAGAACAAAAGAACAGAGTAGGCACATTCCAAAGTAGAAAGTGACCTTCAGGTTCAAGCAAGTACACCAAACATCAAAAACTTGAAAATTTTGACTAGATTATGTTATTTAGGAAGTGAGATTGGACTCCATATGTGAATCATGGTTGAATTTTATATTCATATATGGAACATTCTCATGGTATGAATTTTATATTTATGTAACATATTCTAATACAAAAATCATATCATGATTCCCATGTGGAACACTCACACACATATACATGTATCCATATGCATACATATATACATATCAGTGTGTATACACATATATACATATTCATATATACACACATATTCATTTAATTTTCAAAAGAAGTCTTTTAGATATTTTTACCTGCCCATTGTAGAACCAGGATGTAATCTTGACAACTTTTGTCTAGTGAGGATCCTAGCCCTCAGCTAGTAAAGCCCAATTTACAAAGTAGAGGTATAATAGAATGTCTTTTAATCCCTATAACAGTAAAGTTTGGACTTCCCCAGTGGCGCAGTGGTTAAGAATACACCTGCCAATGCAGGGGACACGGGTTCGAACCCTGGTCCGGGAAGATCCCACATGCCACAGAGCAACTAAGCCCATGCGCCACAATTACTGAACCTGCACTCTAGAGCCCGTGAGCCACAACTACTGAGCCCACGTGCCACAACTACTGAAGCCCGCATGCCTAGAGCCCGTGCTCCGCAGCAAAGAGAAGCCACCATAATGAGAAGCTCCGCACGCAGCAACTAAGACCCAAAGCAACCAAAAATAATAATAATAAATTAATTTAAAAAAAACAGTAAAGCTTTCTTCTAATACAAAATAATGATTTTGACTAAAAATAATATATATATATAGTATATATAGTATAGTATATATATAGTATATATATTGCATTATATATATTGTACTATTGTGCAATAAATAGTATATTTTATTAGTGGAAGTATTTTTATTAAATTTATTTATAAGGTATATTTATTAAATTCATAAATGTTTCAAAAAGTAAAGCAATTGTAGGGTTACATTAACTGATTTGAACTAATCTGAATTAATAAAAGGAAAACTGAGGACTACGTGGTAGAAGCGTATTTTTTGTAAATCCACTATCTTTGTTTTTTGAAAAAAATTCACAGTATTATTTTTTCTTTTTTTTTTAACATCTCTATTGGAGTATAATTGCTTTACAATGTTAGTTTCTGTTGTATAACAAAGTAAATCAGCTATACGCATACATATAACCCCAAAGTATCTTTTTTTTTTTTTGTCCAAAGTATTTGCTAGGATGTGTCTAATATCAGGGCTGAGACACGAGCTAATGAATAGGTAAAAATAACAATAGTCATTTGAAGAAATGTTAATAATAAATTGCAGACACATCTACTTTTTGAAATAATTAGAAATAGTTACTAACTAGTTTTTATTTTAGTTTTGGCTCAAAATGCTCATTGGAAAAATATACATAAATAAAATGTTTCTTAACAGTTCCCAGGTAAAAATTGTGATTCTTTTTTTTTAGGAGAGAACAGATTAAACAGTTAAGAATATTCATAGTGCCTTTCGTGAACTTTAAATTCTATAAAGCCACATGCAAGTATCAGACTCTATTATTAGTGTTTTTATCATATTTTAAAGAGTGCTATTAGCTAGTAATATTAGTATTGCTAAAAGACAGTCTATTATAGAGGGTAAGCGCACAGGCTCTGGAAATGTACCTCTATAATGAGAACGCTAATCATAAGTACACCCACCTCTTTGATTTACTGTTCTGACATACAGTAAATCAAAATGATAGCTGCTATAAACCCGAAATCATCCTTGATGCTTTTTGATTTTTTCACACTACATAGTGATTCTATTAGTACATCTTGTCAACTACAGTCTCAAAATCTATCACATCACTGAATCCACCTCACCACAGCCATTGCTAAAAAATTATGTCTAATGCACCATTATTTTTCACCTCCACTGCTGCATTAATCAGCTAATTATTCTCCCTGCTGCTGCTCTTAGCAGTAAAGCCTATTTCCAAACAGTAATCATAATGATAGTTTGATACATAAATCAGATTATGTGACTTTCCTATTCAGACTAATTCCTTTCTCAAATTTATACAAAAAATCAAAAATTCATGTACTGTACAATGACAGTATGTGATCGTCCCCTGCTCCATCCTTTCCAGGCTCACTGACCCTCACACATTTCCAACACATTGTCTCCCCTTAGGTTTTGCCTGGAGGCGTCTCTCCTAGGTGCTCGTCCCCTCACTTCCTTCTAGTCTCTCCTCAGGAAATACCTCCTGAGAGTCCTTCTTTGACTCCCTTTTACATGCTATTTTCTTGCCCAGTCTTGTTTTTCTTTAAAGGGCTAGTTACTACTGGTGTTTCACTATATGCAGGTGACTCTTGAACAACATGGGTTTGAACTGCACAGATCTACTTATAGGTGGATTCTTTTCAGTAAGACGTACCACAGTACTACAGGGTTCACGGTTGGTTGAATTCATGGGTGCAGAACTGGAGATACTGAGGGATGACTATAAAGTTTTAAAGTTCAACTTGTCAAAGCTATAATCTTCGCATAGTTCAATGGGTCAACTGTATTTATCTCTTGTCCATCTTCTTTACCAGAATACACACTCAAGGAATGTAGGATGTTTGCTTTAATAACCAATGTCTTATCTATGCCTAGAAATATACCTGGCAAATAGTGGACTATTTACATGTATTGAATGAATGGATCAACACCATCCTAGGTGCTTTGAATACATTACTTCATTTAACCTTCAAAACATTCCTGAAAAGAGGTAACATTCTTCCCATTTTTAACACCTTAAAAAACTGAATTGACAAAGTCAAATTCATTCCCTGCAGGCACACAGCACCTCACTATGAGTCAGGATATAAATCCAACGAAATCTTAAATGATTTCAGAGGGTCCACTATTTCCATCTGGCTGTGCTTTTTTATTTCAACTTTTTGAATCAGAAGTCAGGCAAATTATGCTTTTATCTCTGCAGCAAGCCATTATCATGACACCACAGGCCAGTTTAAGATCTCCATTAAGCACAGTCCGTAATTTTGCCAGGATCTCATCTTCAGGCCAGTAAAATCAAATCAAGGTGCTGTTTGGTTTTGATAATATGCTTTCAACTATCTTATTAACTCTACCAAAATATGCAATACGAATATTTCATTTAAAAAGCCGTGTGCAAATTCTGAGCCTGAGAACTTCGTATTTCTCTATAACTTTATGAGTCTCAAGTCTGATTCAGTACTCCAGGACTCCTCCTAAGATGGAATTGAGAGTTTGCTCTAATACATCGTCCTGGAAACTTGGAATCTTGTCCCACTTAGTATAAAGCTACTGTTTTCTTCTACGTTAGTCCTTGTAACTATATTTCATGGAACTTTTCAATTGTTCTCAAATAAAATCATGACACAGCCCTATGACATTCTTATCAATAGCTGATTACTTGGCACTAAACTTCAATTACTTGGCACTAAACCTTAACCAAAATCCTCCTTTGTCCTTCATTGAATGAGCACCTTTGATTTAAGAAAAACATTAATGAAATTTAAGAAATGCAGGTATAAATTGACAAAGTATATTTTTCCTGGGAGATGAGTTGGAAAGCTAATGCAAATGCTTCACAGGACTGGCGCCTCCAAATAAATAACTTTTCCATTATGTTCCACTGAAATTTGTGATAACCTGGTTAGCTTAAATGTTTTCACTGGAAATATAATTTTAAACACCCACTGTGTGTAGGATTGCTTTTCATAAATTAATTTCTGAAAACTGTTTTGAGAAACTCAGGAAGCAGAAACCTAATATTACAGGAATATGCATCATCTATGTAATATTACAGAAAACCAATATTACAGGAATATAAAACACCTGTGTTGTGTTTTAATAAGGTCAGATGACTGTTTCCTAAGTAAATTAACATTAAATTTGGAGGAAATGGATTTGGATGTAGAATCAGCTTGATTGATTATGAATCCTGAACAATTGCTATTTAACATGTGAATATAACATGTGGGAGAAATTATACAGAGCAAATTCTGAAAAATTTACTAAAAGGAATAAAATGACCAGTCTTTAGATTTGGGATCAAAAGCAATCTTGAACAAAGGGGGAAAAATCACCGCAATAAAAGTTGAATATTAATTAATGAAATATCTTTTTAGACTTGTTTCTGAATATTCTGTTCATAAATACACCAAATTTCACTGGTCCCGGGATTCAAGCTACACACAGCCTTGATTTTCTGTTTTACTAACTGATTGTGGGAGTGTAGCCAAATTAGCTAATTTTTGCAAATTTACTTTATGGGGTGTAATAAGAATTTTAGATCATTTACCTCTAAGATCCTGTCAGCTCAAAAGTAAAATCTTCAGTGCTAACCAGGATAAAGGATACAGAATTTTGTATCAGAGTATATTAAATAACACCAAGGCTCTTGTTGAATGTATAACTGAGTTTCCCAAATCAGAAATATTGCAGAGAGCTCTTGACTCACACAGCCCCTCCAGCATCAGTCTCAGAACTCCTTGTTTAATAAGTGCAAGATGGGGCTATGGAATATACGACTTTTAATTTTCCCTAGACAAGTCTGTTGATCAGCTAAACTTGGAAACTACTCCATTTGCTAACTTTGAGAAAACTGAGGTTCAAAAAATTTACCTACTGTCTCCATCTTTCAATATAGTTTGTGTCAACCTTTGGGGGTAAAATGTGCTCATGTAAGAGTAGGAGAGATTATTTGTTTTCTTGAATATTTAATTGCTACTGATGAGGTTCAGGGCAGACTGCCCCAAAATATGCCAAGAAGCAGGAATTCTCAAACTCTCATGAAACAGAACACAAATTTCTCCAGTGGTTAAGACCATGTAGAATATAGCAAATTCCTTTTGCTTATGCCCATATTGCATTTTTCCTATAAAGGTCCAATTACCTTAACACAGTGCCCCACACAATAACTATTTTTAAATAAAATAAAAATAGATAAATTTCATAATTTCAAATTATAGATGAATCGATTTTCTTTGTTAATGAATTTAAAGAGCAAAACAATTTGTAAGTTTTAAACTTCTCAAAAACAATGGTGACTCTACCCTTCTTTTCACAAAGGAGGGAAATGAGATTCAGAGCAGTCAAACGATAAGCTGTGGGTCACACAGCAAGCTGCTTACAACTTTGAGATTGAAACTCAACACAGTAACTACTGATTTAGAGATCAATTTTTATGGCTAACTGTGAGTCTGTCCTCAAGGTGTTGCTTAAGAAAAGTGTGAGTTGTTACAGAAAAACAACCAAGGAATTATGTGAAAAGATTCATTTTGAACAAAAGCTAAGGCTCACATTTCATGTTACCAGATACCCTAGTTCATCAGGATTGGCTCAATTTTTGTCTGTTGTCACCACTTCCTATATTGTTTTGCATTTTCTTCATTTCTTAACAAACTCTTACCATTAATGGTGCATTAGAATTGAATGAGCTTGACAGACCTTCATTTGCACTTGCAACTTTTACCAAGTTCTCATCTAACAGTGTGAGAGCACACTGAACCATTTTTTGTTTGTTTCACACCTGTGTCTAAGACCCTACTCGCCTTCTATAACCTGGTTGATGGAATTCAATAGCTGTTAAACATTCACCATGTCCCAGGAACTATATAATCTTATTTGATTCTCACAAAAACACAATAAAGCATATTTTATTATTTGTATTTTACTGTCGGACACTAAACTCGAAGAGATTAAGTAACGTGCCCAAAATCAAGCATAAGGTAACAATAGCGGGACCAGGAATTTAACTCCCAAGCCTTCTACATTAGTCAGCTCAGGCTGCCATAACAAAATACCACAGATTGGGTGGCTTAAACAACAGAGATTTATTTTCTCACAGTTCTGGAGGCTGAGAAGTTCCAGATCAAGCTCTTGTACAGCTGGCTTCTGGTGAAGGCTCTCTTCCTGGCTTGCAAATAGCTGCTTTCTTGCTGTGTGCTCACATGGCCTTTCTTTGGTGTGTGTGTAGAGAGAGAGAGAGAGATTTTTCTCTCTCTTCCTCTTCCTATAAGGTCCCCAGTTATATTAGATTAGGCCCCTACCCTTAGTTAACCTTAAATGAACTCATTTAACCCTAATCACCTCCCGAAAGCTCTATCTCCAAATATAGTCACATTAGGGGGTTAGGACTTCAAAACATTAATTTTGGTGGAACACAATTTAGTCCATAGCACCAACCTTACTGTTTTTGAGTTTTCCTATTACCTTATATTAATAAACACCAATGATCAGAGTCCCAAATTTGCATTACCTAGAACATGGAGGCTGAAACAGTTTAATTTCCATTTTGCCTTTTAATCAGTTTACTTTATACTTTATCCTCTTTCAGTCCCTCTCAAAAGAAGGATACTGATTTCAGAAAATTCCTCAGAAAGCTCAGAGGATTTAGTCATTCTACCAACATATTAAATATGCCTGGTTGCGCAGTGGTTGAGAGTCCGCCTGCCAATGCAGGGGACACGGGTTCATGCCCTGGTCTGGAAGATCCCACATGCCGCGGAGCGGCTGGGCCCGTGAGCCATGGCCGCTGAGCTTGCGCGTCCGGAGCCTGTGTTCTGCAGCGGGAGAGGCCACAACAGTGAGAGGCCCGCGTACCGCAAAAAAAAAAAAAAAAAAAAAAAAATGCCTGGTTGTTAAGCAAGGACCTAATAAATTTCTAATACCTGCAATTTTACTGAAAACTTGACTTGGCTGGAGAGAGACAATAAAAACATGTTCATGATTTTTGTTTTGCTTTGTTTAAACCCTACACAAAAGATAGTTTTGTGTAGAGTTTCTAATGTTGTGATATAAATAAAATATATATGCACATATACACAGCAAAATACAAATGGTATAGTTCAGTAGTTCACCAAGAGTAAACCCTAAAGTAAACTATGGACTTTGGGTGATAATGATGAGTCAATATAGGTTAATCTATTGTTAACATAGGTACCACTCTTGTGCAGAGGGTTGATAATGGATGATGACGTGTGTGGTAGGAGCAGGGATTATATGGAAAAATGAGGCATCTCTCATTCTGCTCAATGTTGCTGTGAAGCTAAAGCTGCTCTAAAAAATAAAGTCTATCTAAAATGGAAACTAAACCAAAAAAACAAAGAAATAACAAAAACTTTCCTAAGGTAAAAGCTGCTGCCAGAATTTTTCTATAACAGTGTCATTTGCCAAAAAATGTCAAACGTATATCTCTATGGCTTTCAGTTCTTCCTTGGGAAATAAGCTTAATATTGACAAATATTCTGAAGTAAAACCCATTTGCAGAGGCGATCTCTGAGGATGATATCAAGAAATTATTTCTTCCACATGTTATGAGAGGCTCTAAACCTCCATTTATTCATTCTACGCTATACAAATCAGAGATGACAAATCTTTGATTACATAGTTCCACTTGTGATACCCACAATCCCATGACAGACATTTCTCTTCCATCATGACACTCAGGTTTTCCAAGATCTCAGATTTCTTTTCAATACCGCAATCCTGACAGGCAGTCCCAATCGTGTTTGACTAATGAGTTGAAACCCGTTTGACATCTGTGCAAAAAGTGATGAATCCTTTTAACATCATTTTAATTTCCTTAACCTACTGCTTAGGAAATGGAGTTTAGGTTAGCTTTGCTGGGAAATCAGTGCAGGAGGAAGGAAAAGTGACCTAATAGTTTTAAAACAAAAGAAAACAAAATCCCATATAAGTCTAATTGTCTGAGTTAAATACAGATGAAGTTTTTTCTTGTTGAACACATAAACCATCTCTTTAGTAAGTCAACCACAATGCATTCTAAATAATTGAGCCCCCAGATATTGACTGGAAATCTGAGACTTAGGGATTTGCATTTTGCTTAGCAGAGAAAGGATACTTTTGTATATCTTGATGAAGTTAATTAGGATTCAAAGATGAAAGTTGGCAGGATTTTGAAATATTTTTCATATTCTAAGCATTTTTGTGCATAGATTATAAATTATAGCTATTAGAAAGAGTGTCCTATGAGTAATAAAGTAATACTTGGTGATCACAGAACTTGGAAAACATCTCTCAGTATCATCATCATCATCATCTAACATTCATTTACTGTCTACTAAGTCCCAGGCATGTTGCTAAGTGCTCTGCACTGTATTTCATTTGAGCTACATGATAAACCTATGGGCTGGGTTCTTTTTAATCTTCTTTACAGATGAAACTGGTTTGCCCATCATCACAGAGTGTAAGTGATGTTATTTCTGAATTCACGAAGAGTTAGTCTCCAAAGCCTAGGGACCTTTTAATCATAATACCAACTTCACACAAAAACTGAGAATACATAGTCTGTATTTCAGGAAATGCATCGAACATTTTTCCAGCTCTTTAATGTGTTCACAGAACATTCATGTCCTCTTTACATTTTACTTTCATCACAATCCTGACACAGAGTTATGATGACAATCCTAACTGTGCAGAAGAAGTAGCTGAGATTCAAGGAGACAAACTGATTTACACAGGATCCCTAGCTAGGAAGTAGAAAAGTCTTTACTGGAAAACAGAACCTCTAACTATAAAGCCCCAATCTAACACCTGTTTTGAGTTTAAATATCAGGTATGTCAATGTTTAAGACTCAAAATCATTGCTTAGGGTAGGAGCATAGGTAGTAAACTATGATTAGAGACATTTACTCTGAAGTTTCATGAGAAGAACTCTAGTCATTGAACGGCATTTATGGGTAGAATGCATTCATGTGAGCTATAGTCACTAGGTTTGAGTTGGTGTCTTGAAGCAGGTTAAAATCTAAGGCAAATGGAGGCATTTTTGGTAAAGAAATCTTTCTTCATGGAAAAATCATCAATGACACTACCAAGTACCAATGAACAGAGCCAACTTTAAATAGAAGGTTGCATGGCATGTTCTAATACCACCCAAATATCTTCCCTACTGACTTTTTATGATGTCCCAATTCTACTACTGGCGATTCTTCCTTTGAATTATGGTATCCTCTGTTTTTAAACACAGACATGCCAGAGAATACTAACACCACTCAGTTTAGCTCTCCTTGGTGTGTATGAGGAGGAGAGGTGCCTGGCATCACGACTATGCTCGGCCTTTGGAGCGGAAGGGAAAAACAAACTTAGAATGAACATTAAAAAGAATGTTAGGGGCTTCCCTGGTGGCGCAGTGGTTGAGAGTCCACCTGCCGATGCAGGGGACACGGGTTCGTGCCCCGGTCTGGGAGGATCCCACATGCCGCGAGGCCACAACAGTGAGAGGCCCGTGTACCGCAAAAAAAAAAAAAAAAAAAAAAGAATGTTAGGCGTCAAGTACAAGTTTCTCCCAACTTTAAATGGTGTCCTGAGCAAGTTCTAAAGGTGGTACTGAGTAAGATGCTGCTGCTGAGTAGACTGATGATGCTTACACCACAGCGGCTCCTGCAAGTCAGGAAACGTGCCCGATTCAAGGGCACAGCGAAGCACAAGGATGAGGGAGAACATCTTCATAATCCTGGAAGCAATGTATTTATCTTTGTCATTATCTTTATTTGACCTGATTTGCATTCTTTAACTTCTCTAAGACATAAGTTTCTCAATTGTCATTTGGAACTGATTACTATTGTTATCTCACAGAGTTGTGAAAGATTGTGTGAATGAACATAGGGATCAGTGCATAGTAAATTCTTCATAAATGTTACTTGCTGAACCCAAAGTCCTATATCATTATCTTACTTTTTTAGGGACAAAACCTTTTCTGAATGGAAAAAGTACCCATCATGAGCTGATTAAATCCTCTGTAGTAACTGGGCTTCAACTCCTTGTTCTACAACACGTTTTCAACTTCCTAAACCCAGACACCTGCAGTGGGAAAATCTAAAGAAACAGACCAAGTGTCCTTGCTTACTGAGTAGCCAGTATCCACTTATTTCGCCACCTCCATTTACAATGAGAGACTTTGTAGTCTGTAGACATGATTGTCAGACATCCCTGATAGTCTAGATATTCTCAAATCAAGGAGCTTACTTTTTCTTTCTAGGTTGGAAATGTAATAATTCTATAAACAAAATGTATATCTTTCCAAGTTTATTTACCCAAATATACTCATAAAAATTTGTTTAACAGTTTTCCCAAAATAAGTTACTGGTGTGATGCACTGGTACAACCATCACAGAGAATAATCTGGCTTTATGGAGCAAGATGAAGATACACATATCCATCACTATTCTGGCAAAAATGCCAGACTTCTTTTTAAGGAACACTTTGCCACTTACAGTGGTCTAAACTTGGTCTAACAGAATCAGAGTTGTTTGTTCAGGTATGGGCATGTGATTTAATTTGGGCCAACTAGAATTAGGTCTAATAGTTCTGTTCAAAATATTGAGATGGGAAAGTTCACATTTAACTGAGTAAAAAGATGATAGGATGAAAATCTAGAACTAATAAGGACAAACATGGCTATTCTGTGGATATTTCTTTCTTGAGAATAAAACCAACATAAAAGAGAACAGACTCAAGAGAAAGAGGTTATATTCTGATTATGTAATTTGAGTCCTTTAAACCAGCTATTCTTGCAAACAAATTAGCTCATGACATCATAGTTACACAGACGGATAACATTCCTATATCCTTAAATCAACTTAAATTTGGATTCTGTCATTTGCAACCAAGAGTTCTGATCAATACAAAGGCCCAATAAACCCAATGTACTGTTGCATTTAAACTCATCTGTTAAGTTAGCTAGCCTAGATTTATAATCCTCTTAAATAGTTACTCATCAATTATCTATTAAACCTTCACTATGTCAGACATTCTAATAGGTGTTAGTGATAAAAAGGTGAATAAAAGGGCTTCCCTGGTGGCACAGTGGTTGAGAGTCCACCTGCTGATGCAGGGGATGTGGGTTCATGCCCCGGTCCGGGAGGATCCCACATGCCGCGGAGCGGCTGGGCCCGTGGGCCATGGCCGCTGAGCCTGTGCGTCTGGAGCCTGTGCTCCACAACGGGAGAGGCCACAACAGTGAGAGGCCTGCGTACCGCAAAAAAAAAAAAAGGTGAATAAGACATTTTTAGAACGATGGAAGGTCACTGAACATGACATGAATTACATTTGAAGGGTCACCCACACTTCACTTAGAAGAACAGACTATCTGAAGTTTGGATGGGAGAAGGACTGGCTTCATGAGGGTGGGACACCTGCTATTGCACAAAGCTTTGCTCTCAAAAGGGCCCACACTTAGTTTAGTGCTCTGCTTTTGTTGTCTTGAAATTCTTGATAATTTCATTTTTGACTTTGTTTTGTAATTGAAGTCTCATGAGACAATGTACCAGGCGTATGAGCAGAGGACACTCATATGCACAATATGCATGTCTGTTGTTCTTTGACACCCTATTCACATGTAGCATTTGTGAGGCCCCATGAGTGGAAAGAGAAACCACAGGAAAAAGGAAAAAAGCTTTATATTTTAGTCCATTTCTTTGAAAACATTTGTTTTAAATGAAGGGCCTTATATTTTCCTTTTGCACTAGGATTTGCAAGTGGTATAGCTCTACCTGGACAGAAACAGGGTATCTAATTAGAAGACTAAAATCACTATAACATGATGGTGTTATTAATCTTACATTCATCCTGAGAAGCAAAATCAACAAATGAAAATGTTTTCAAGGGAGAACAACCTCAGGAAGGCTAGTGTAGCTGGAGTTTAGAAATCTATTGAGAGAGGCATGTGGATTCAAGAGACAGGCAGTGTCCAGGTTATAAATATTCTTGTAAGCAGAGTGTGCATTTGAAATTTTCCCTAAGTGTAATGATGAGCTATGGAAAAGTTTTAAACAGTGAGGTGGGGGCAACAGAATTAGATACAAATTCTTCAAATGATGATTTTCTGTGTTAGTTCATAGAGAAGATACTAGAGAAGGAAAAAAGTGGAGATAGTTCAACCAGATGGTCAGACCACACTAAATCCCTCTGCTAAAAATTCTGCAGTGTCTTTATTAATATATCACTAATATCACTATAGTTAATAATATTATTCTATATTAATAATAATCACTAATAATTTTAATTGCTTTTGTGTACTTATTATTGATGTTAATTGATTTATATCAATTTATTATTTTTTATGTCCTCAGCACTCTGCTATGCCTTTTACATGGACATGTATCTTGTTTCATATCTTTTTAGCCAACTGAAATTATCTTATTTATGATAGGTTTTAAAAATCTTTTAATGGATGAGCATGATTCTCAGTAAATATGTTTTCAATGAATAAATAAATCTCAGGACAGTTACGATGCATTCAAGTAAACTGTGATATACAGAAGGTGGTAAAATATACAACAAATGAAAGATCTGAAATGATTTAGAGATTTAGCTAAACAACCAGGAAGAGATGTTGGATAGGGTGTTAGAAATATGAGGCTGCACGTGAATAAAGTTCTAGATGTGGATTTCTGTGTCATCTGCAGAGAAGTAATAATGAAGTAGTCAAGATGGAGAGAACTGATTTCTGCCAGAAACTGAGAAAAGTCAAGAAATGCCAAAAGGAGAGAACTTAGGTTAAATTTTAAAAAGCTCATTTGAGACTATATATTCAGGTGTAGTGTTTATGTAGTGAAGTGCATAAAATATTTTCTGTAAGTCTGTTCTGAATGTTAACAATATATTTATGAGTCATTTGCATACCAGATATAAAAGAAAATGATGACCTAGGACTGCAAGGTATATATCCATACCTCTTATTTATAGAAGAGAAATGGAGGTTCAGAGTGTTAAGTAATTTGTCCAAGGTTATAAGAGACAGAAGCAGAACTTCAATACACATTGGATTACAAAAAAGCCAAATGGCTTTTTACTATAATCATTTTCTATAATGTGATCACGTCTACAAGACATATCCCATAAATACAGAACACACTGCGTATTATAGTTGTCATGCATGTATCGGAGATCCCGATAAACTTTCAGTAAATAAACCTGTTTAATCTTGCCTGATGCAGTCTCCCTAGATTTGCCTGGACATGGACATTCTTTCTTTCTGCAGAGCATCTGTTGTACTTCCATCAGTAACAGCATATAGCTCCACTGTCATCTTTAGAGAAAGGAATTTTCTGTTCTGGCACAGATATTTCACAAAAAATCATTGTGGTCAGCCTTCTTGAGCAATAAGCATTTAGTTATATAGAGAAGGAGAAAAATGAGGTCTCAAATAATGCTGAGTTATTCTTATTTGAGAACTGATTTTTCTGAATAGGCCAAAATATGTTTAGCTATGTCATACATTCTAGCTGGCATAAAATAAAAGTTTGAAGAACATGCCTCACCATTCCCTACATCCTGCAAAATACCTTTTCTACTTATTAGAGAAGTTAATTTGGTAATTGTGACAGTCTTCACAGCCTCAGTGAGTTTCTTTCAGATATGAATACCTGTCTTTGATATCAGGACACAGTTTTTCCTATATGTTCTCTTTCCAAGGTTTTTAAAATACCACAATAGTGCCTATATTTTCCTTAAACATTTTATATATTATGTGTGTGTGTGTGTGTGTGTGTGTATATATATATATATATATATATATATATGTATGTATTTTTTTAATCCAGTTCCAATATTGGCCCAGAGCTCTTTGAATGCATAGGAACCAGAGCCCTGAAAATTTCTTTGGTTAAGAGAGAATCTTCTCGTTTCTCCAAGAGAGGATTCCAGCCCACTCTTCTCTTTTTGGCAGATGAAAAACCTCAGAGGCAGAGAACTGAGGGGCTTGTCTGGAGTTACAGAAATGTAACTCCACCTTCCTCCGTGTCTGTGTATTGATAATAAAAACCCAGATATGTTTCTAAATAAAACCTTATTTAATTTACTTAATCCTCAACAAAACACCAAGAAGTGGGTACTATTGTTAACCCCGTTTTATAGATGGGGAAACTGAGAGGAATATTAAGTTCCCTAAAATTATGTAGCTACAAACTAGGTGTTCCTGTATTAAAATTCAGAGAATCTGGCTACAGAATCCATACTTTTAACCACTATGTTTTACTACTGTGATTTACTCATCACTTTTTTTTTGGCTCTAAGTAGTCTGAACATATAAACAGAATAAAAACATTTTAAACAGAAGTACTGTGGTAGTTTCTCATGCTGACACATGAGATTTGATAGTCTCAAAGTATCACTAAAGGCTCTCCCCAGCTGTCAAATAAACATAATACTTATCACATTGATTTACTTTGTGAACATTATTGAGTCAGAAACAGGGGCACAGATATTTCCAAAAGATTTGTAACTTTGTAGAAAAAAGACATTTTTGGTCAAAGATGCTCTTAATCAAAAATTTTATTTAACCAAATTTCTCTTCCTTCTCTGCTGACCATCCTCTCAGCCCTCACAACACCAAATGGAGAATGCCTGGAGGATTAATAACTTTGAGTCAATCAAAACTGGATTTGCATCCCAATTTCTCACTCTGTAGCTATGGGCAATTTATTCATTTTCCCTGAGTCTCAATCTTGTCACTGAAGAAATTCAAGTTTTTGTACTAACTTTACCAGATATTTTGAAGATTAAATGGAATGGCCTATGTAAAGTTTCTACCTGCCATAAAATCTGTACATAGGACTAAATCAGGGTAAACTTCAATATATGCTAGTTCCTTCCTCACATCATTTTGGATGATTCAGATTTGACCACAGTTTGAGATAAACATCCATGTTTTTATGTTATCAATGATATTTATATATATATTGAGTTGGCCAGAAAGTTCATTTGGGTTTTCCATATCTTACAGAAAAACCCAAAGAAATTTTTGGCCTACCCTACTTTCATAAATTAGGTCACAGTTATGTCTTTTCCATTTGCTGTATTAATAGGATATTATAAAAAATATTTTATTTTATCAAAATTTCTATGTATAAATAAGGCTGGCCACAATCATAATAAATAAACCTTAACCAAATTCTTATTTTAGAAGGAGTTTTATAAAATATGTCCTCAATTATGAACATTTTTTCCTTTCAAAAGAGCATGAGTCATATCTACATATATGATAAATGGTAATGTTTGTTTCTGGAGGTAACACTTATTCTGAGGGTAAAGCATAGTATAAAATTCTTTAAGATATATTTGTTATCTTTGTAAATGGAAAAATTAAGAAAGGGAAAAATAACATGCCAAGGCGTGAGTTGAAGTTTAGATTTTAATCTCCATTTCTACACTGCACTGAACAGTTAATGCTTTAGCACGTTAACTGTAGATGATTTATCTTTACTCACAAAATCTGCTAAGTTTAAATGAAAGTGTGAATTTTGGATATTACCAGAGGCAGT
Source organism: Pseudorca crassidens (assembly GCF_039906515.1). Taxonomy (NCBI): domain Eukaryota; kingdom Metazoa; phylum Chordata; class Mammalia; order Artiodactyla; family Delphinidae; genus Pseudorca; species Pseudorca crassidens. The sequence goes on along the minus strand of NC_090304.1, from coordinate 32,352,343 downwards.
TTTAATGCTAAAATAAATAAAATTTATCTTGTGTATTTTTATGGGAGGACAAGAACTGTCTTTTTTTATATGGACAGTTACATAGATTGGGCATAAACCTTATAAAGTAACATTGTCAAGTTTAAACATATTATACTATAGGTTTGCTTCTTCCTCCATAGGACCTGCCTTTCATAGAATTATGTGTTCGGTGTCTCGGTATGTATTTGCACATTCACAAAGCAAATAGATTCAACTCAATTAAACTTGTCTTTTTGAAGTCTAAATTCCCAGAGGATTTTAAAAAATCTCAAAGAAGAAATTGCTACCAAAATATAAAACTCATTCATTTTGCCTGGACACATTTTAGAGATTCATAAAGAGAAAAAAAAATATTTTAATGTAAAACTAAAAAGTATTTAACAAAATATTTACTTAGAGTATTATATATGTTTATATTTGGATGTATTATATATATTTAGTTCGTTCACAGGTAGATGTTAAGCTAAACGGTTGTGACATAGAATCATAGATTGTTAAGGCTTAAGAGAGCTTAAGAGATGACCTGGTTCAAAAATAGGAATCTCTCTAAAATATTCACCCCTTCCATTGTCCTGCTATATATATGTATATACATCTATATATATGTTATATACATTGTATATATAATTTTGAATTTGTAGCCAGTCTCTAAACACCATTTTAATTCATTTATTCATTAATCTGTTAACTTATTCAATATCTATAAAGCACCTGTCATGTATCAAGCATTTTTCTGGACCCTACATTAATGAACAAAACAAGATAATCATTTCTGTGCTTGTGGAGCTCATACGCTGTAGAGCGTGGAACTCCATAAACAATAATGGTCAAACATGCAAATTATATTGAATGTTAGAAAGTGATAAATGTTATAAGAAAAAGAATAAGTAGAACAGATGGTGGAAGATTAAAAGTGCAGATGTCGGTTTATTTAATGTAAAATTATTTTATATATTCATAAATGCATAAAGAGACTGTGTAACTATATATATGATGATACATTGCTCTATAAGCGGGAAAAAAATTTTAAACATTTTTATACAAGAAAGATCACTCTCTATTGATTACTTAGAAATCACCTTAATTGGATTTCAAGGAGAGTTTGACCTCTACTGTCTTAGAGCTCCAAATTTAATTAATATAGAACCACAAGCTGGTGACCTCTCATTATGCTTGTTAGGAGATGTGTCACGGCATTAGAGAAACAAACAGAAATAACCTGTGTCTTCAATCATAAGTCTCCTGAAATTGATTCTCTGCACTGGGTGCAATGCAGAGTTCTCTAATATTTGTTGCAAACACCACACAGGTTACCTCTTTATTTGCTTTGCTCACTGCCTGGAGCACTCTTCCCCTAGGTGCCTCTCATAACCAAAGTTATATAACTAAATTTTCACCCCAAATATCACCTTCTCAAAGAGAACTTTCAACCACTCTATTTACAGCAATCTCTCTGGCACTTTGGGTTTTATTATCTCTTTAGCTTCCATTTTTAGCATTGAAGCTAATTTTTTTTTTTGCTTTGTTTCCTTTTTACTCCTCCTTTCCCTCGTTGAGTCCAAATTCAGCTCCCTGAAACCCCATCTACTGTCTGTCTCATTCACAGCTATAATGCCAGGTATAGCATGGGGCCTGCCACAAAGTAAATGCTCAATAAGTATTTGTTGACCAATTGTTGAACTCCTCTAATTGTTCATGGTTAAAATTTCAGGATGGGCTTATTTTTCCTTTTAAGTTAGCTTTTATACATTAGTTGAACTATCATTAAATGAAATTAAATAAATTAACTCTTAGTACAAGTAAAATATGGTGTAGTTTAGTGGTTATGTAAATGGATTCAGAAGTCCAAGTTCTGGCTTTGTCATTCATTAAACATACGTGCTTGAGGAACTTACATAAATTCTCCCTCCATTACTTTATTTGTAAAATGGGGATGATTTTAACACTCACCTTCAATTTTACAGAATGACTATAATTCTCATCTTTGTGATTGCAACTGTGAATATTATAAAAGGACACAAGACAAATACAATGTAATTGCTCAGATCTTCAAACAAATCACCCTTGTCTTCTATTGTAGAACTGTTTTTAGAGACTCATTAAAGTTGGCACTTACAGGAAAAAAAGCAAAGATTGCATACAGTTAGGTAATATCAAAGCTGCAGAGTATATGGTTACAGATACATGTATTCACTGGAAATTATCTAGAGTTCTGCAATGCACTTGGATCTAATGTTTCTCAGTTCTGCATTGTGTCCCTAGAGACATCATATGTCCAAATCAAGGTTTACTACAATATGAACTTTCAATGTACTTTCTCTTATTTAATCCAACTTTAAGAAAAATGTTTTTGCTGCCTGGTTAAATACTGTGAGTTAAATTTTATCTATACATGTTATGTGATAGCAACTTAATAATTCCCTTGGCCCAGTCATTCAGCAGAATTTACATTAAACTAGTGACACTTTGTGAAAAAAAAATTCCCATTATACCTGAATATGCATTCTCATTATACTTGTGCAGAATTCCTTGGGACTCACATGTGTCCATTAAATCTTCGTATAAAAGCAGAAAGCAGACTCAAGCTATTATGAAAATGTGATTCAGAGGAAAATGCATCAGGTAATTTGCGTATGTTCTTCTAGATTTGAGAAATTTCAATGACCCTTGATTAAAATGGCCTTGCAAGTTGATGTGTTTTTCAAATGTAACATTATATGAATAGAGAATTATTTACATAGGAGATCCTGTGTTCAAATATCTATCCTGTGTTGTAGGTTGAATTGTGTCCCCCCAAAATTCATATGTGAAGTCTTAACCTCCAAAACGTAACTTTATTTGGCAATTGCATTATTCCAGATATGATTAGTTACAATGAGGCCATTAGAGTGGGCCCTAATCCAATATGACTGGTGCCCTTATGAAAAGGGGGAATTTGGACACAGACACACATACGCTACAGGGAGAACGCCATATGAAGATAAAGGCAGATTCAGGTTTTGCGCCTATAAGCCAAGGAATACCAAAGGTTGCCAACAACCATATGGGATATGCAAACTCTTGTAGTCTTAGACAGAAAAGCAGTCTATGTGGTGTCGGTCCTAGAAAGACTCCCTCACAAAACACTATGTCCTTGTCATGCCTGATTCCTCACACCACTAATTAATTCTGGGCTATAAAGCATTGCCCTAGAAGTTTTACTTTTATATTTCCATCAAATCTAGTTGACATTTACTAACAATTATTTCTAAGTGCATTCTCCGTTTATACTCAAGCACATTTCCTTTCTTTAAAAAGTTGCTGTTTAGTTAGCAAAACAGATGTCGACCATTGACTTTAGTTCTAGGTAATAAATGCCATATAGTAGCAGTTAATGGCTAGTATTTGCAGAACACTTACTACATGCCAGACACTGTTCTAACACTTTATATACATTATTTCAATTAACTCTCCCAAGACTTGTATGACATCGGTACTGTTAAAAAGTCTCATTTTACAAATGAGGAATTTCATACCCATTTGCTTAAGTAATATGCTAAAATCAAGGGTTAGTACTGTTAGGGCCGTGGGCTGGCCACCCCAAAATATGACTCAATGGCATATTAATTATTTTGAATTAAAGTTACTTAAGAAACAGCCAGTGCAATAGGGACCCTCATCTCTCTCTTTCTGAAAGCTAAATAAATCTCCTGTGTGAAATGTGCCATCCCTGTACTGGGAAGTAGGACACTCTTACCACCAGACAGGGAATTCAGGGCCGAGGAGCCTGTATAAACAAACCTTGTTACTTCTTTACTAATTTACTATCCAAGCCCAAACTTTGCTCAAATCCCGTTCTAATTAAGCACCTAAAGCCTAGGCTTCTTTGTCTTGCCAATACCTCACAAATTTATTATTTCTTTGTCTAACAAGTTCAAAAGCTGCTTGCTTTGACCACTTCTTAGGTCCCATTTCCACAAGAATTCCGTATGCACAAATTAACATTTATTTATTTTTTTTGCCTATTAATCTGTCTTCTGTCAATATTATTATTAGTCCAGGCACAAGAACTCAAGAGAGGTAGAGGGGGAAATTTCCCCCTCCTCAACAGTATAATTATATAATAGAAATGCATAAGATTGTATTATATATTTAAAAGAAATGCAAAGTAGAAAGGTTTCAAGGAAAAGAGCAACCAAAGGTATGTGGCATTTGAACTGGATCTTAAGATGCATGGGGGTTTCTAGGCAGATAATTAGAGGAAGATTTCAGTCAAAGAGAAGAGATTGAACAAAAGCACACAAAGCGGTATCAGAGTTGTGCTTGCCTTTGAGGACAGAGTGGTACAACAGTACCTGGTGACCTCCGGGTGCACCACTTTTCCCCAGAGTATTGTGGGGAGTGACTAGATTCAAAACTCTTAAACCCACAACCCACCCCATGCTCTGTGAATAAAGTAACAATTAGTTATGCTAGCATTTCAGACCCCCAATCTAAATGTCTAATCCTATTTTATGCCACTCTGACCCTTTATATCCTGAATTATTTGCTGTTCCTCTTGCCAGCCCTATGCCATCCTGCCTCTGTCACATCACTTACACCATCCCTCAGCATACCTAGTTGTCATGCAGCAATCTTCATTTCTAAAACGCACCCAGGTGATTCTAGTGCAGATGGAGCACCGATCATATTTTGAAGAACAAATTATGAGCCAGTATCTGGTTTATATTAACGAATGAAACTCTCAACTGGAAAAGTGGCATATTTATCTAGTCAAATACTGCTGTCCTGGACAAACTTTTTTTTTTTTTTTTAATTTAAAAAAGTGTTTTGGTAATCTCTCATTTAACTTTAGACAAAAAAGGCATTTTGATTTTTCTTAAAATTTCTGCCTAGTTTATATGTATCTTGCCAGTGTAAATTTACTCATGCTTATTTGTTATATCTGCAAAGAATTACAAGAATGTTACAAAAATAGCATGGTAATAAATCTACACGGTAATTGTGAAAGAAAAGTTTAAGTTATTGCCTCAAATAAATGTTAACTCTAATTTTTTAAAGGCGAAAATGGTCTTTGTCCTAAAACACAATTTAAAGTGACTCCTTGAGATGTCTAATTTTTAAAAATCATAGTGTGCTTTGTTTGATAGAAAGTTACCAGGAATGTCCATGGGTATACAATATTGTCAACTAACACCGATTCCCAAATCAGAACTCTTCAGAGATTAGGGTTTTTTTTTTTTTTTTGGTTTTGGTTTGTTTGCTTGCTTGCTTGTTTTGCTTCCTTAAATTTTTTTTTTTTTTTTTTTTTTGCTGTACGCGGGCCTCTCACTGTTGTGGCCTCTCCCGTTGCAGAGCACAGACTCCGGATGCGCAGCCTCAGCGGCCATGGCAAACGGGCCCAGCCGCTCCGCAGCATGTGGGATCTTCCCGGACCGGGGCACGAACCCGTATCCCTTGCATCGGCAGGCGGACTCTCAACCACTGCGCCACCAGGGAAGCCCTGCTTCCTTAAAATTTTTAAAACACAAATCTCGGATCTTATCTTAAACAGTCTGAGTGAGTACTCTTAGTTAAGTAATCCGTAATTTTGAAAACCTCTTCAGATGAGTCTATAATCAACCAAATTTGGGAAACAACAACCACTGAAAATGTGTTTCTTAAATTAATAGCCTCAAAGTATAACTGAGGATCCCATACACTGAAGTGCATACAAAAAACACAGATTCCTAAGCTCTTTCTGACACTACTCCATCAGAACATCAGGATATGGAAGCCCAGGACTATAGATTTAAATATTTTTTTCTGGTGATTCTAATGCATGCAAACTTTGAGAATTATAGCACTGCTTATAAAAGAAATTGTGGTATTTAACAATTAATTCAATGTTTTTGTTTTTGTGGATTTCTTTGTGTGTTTTTCTGGAGAAGCTTGATTTATCTCAGTGATCAGAGGATGTGATGCTCTCCAGTAAAAACAGACAACTAAAAAAAGTGCAATGAAGTATCAGAGGCAGAGCACTGAACTAAAGGGCAGAAGAAGGACACCTCATTTTTAGTTCTGATACTAACTACTGTAGCAGTTTTGCTTCTGGCCATTTAACCTATCTTCAATAACCCTGTTTCTTAATTGGTTAGATGAAGTTAGATATAAGTTATTATGTGAATAGTTTTCCAGGCATGTATTTTTCCTGCAGCATTACCTGTTTTTCAAACAGAATCTATTCAAGTAGAACAGATAAAAGAGAAGTTTCTCTCATTGAAATGGGACCAGAATTCCCTAGGCAAAGCTTGGAGTCGTTTAATACATGTTTAGGGGTCCAAAGAAAACAATTTGAAGAGCAATGAACTAGATGATCTTAAATTTTTTTCCAAGTCTTATATTGTGTATTTGTATAATTCTAAAGAGAGAATGGAGCTGATTTTGTCTCCTCTTTGTAGGTCAAAATTAATAATCCCCTGGAAACACAGACTAAATGTCTGAATTGAATTTCCCTTGAATAGGAAAACTGTGTCCTGGATGGACATTCTCTAGTGTTTAAACTAAAAGACAGCAATAAACATCTTATTTTAAATAACTGAGTTAGTGCCATACAAAGAAAATTCCCAAAATATTCTTAAAATATTCTTAAGTGTTACATTGTGTAGCTTTTCTTCTGCATAGGAAATATCACGTCCTTGAATATTTTTGACATATCTATTTAAAGATTCTAAATGAGGAGTCTTGTTATCTTGTGCAGTATATCAAGTGTTTCTGTTTTCATAAAACCAGATTCATCCTTGTTTTGTGCCAGTCTCAGTCTATTGTTGGCCTAAAAGAAACAGACTGCCAGATACTTCTCCAGCCAAGATGGGTATATCTGGGATTAGCAGAGAAGTGCAATTCATGGTCTCCAACAATGGGGAGCCATGTTCAAGGGTCTGCACAGCAAGGGAAGGAGAATACTTTTATAGAGGGGAAAATGCAGTTGGGAGGCCGTGTCCTTGCCAGGAAAGAAGAGTCGTCTTTCTTCTTCCTCTTGGGCTCTGCTGTTGTCGCAGGGTATGAGATCTCCCCCTTATGGTCTCCCAACTGTATTGATGTTTCTGTTTATTAACATTTTATGCTATCAATAACCAATGTTGTGGTTGGAACAGCCCTTGTAGTTCTTATTATGATTGCAAGACACTGAAAAAAATGAAGGTTTATTTTTTACAAAACCTAGATATTACACGGCACACTTGAGACCACACAGTAAGATCATAGAGAGAGAAAGAGAAGCTGAGAGAGACAGAGAGAGAGAGTGTATATATGTCCATGCCTCTCTCTCGCTTTGTCACAGTTTACCCTTCCCCCTCCCCATATCCTCAAGTCCATTCTCTAGTACGGCTGTGTCTTTATTCCTGTCTTACCCTTAGGTTCTTCATGACATTTTTTTCTCTTAAATTCCATATATATGTGTTAGCATACGGTATTTGTCTTTCTCTTTCTGACTTACTTCACTCTGTATGACAGACTCTAGGTCTATCCACCTCATTACAAATAGCTCAATTTCGTTTCGTGGGAAGCAGCCCCAGAGCACAGGGAGATCAGCTCAGTGCTTTGTGACCACCTAGAGGGGTGGGATAGGGAGGCTGGGAGGGAGACGCAAGAGGGAGGAGATATGGGGATATATGTATATGTACAGCTGATTCACTTTGTTATAAAGCAGAAACTAACACACCATTGTAAAGCAATTATACTCCAATAAAGATGTAAAAAAAAAAAGAGAGAGAGAGAAAACCTGGGGTTCTGCTTTTACTGGGGTCAAGGGTGGGTGCCTAGGGTTTCAGTCTTCCTTAGTGAATTTAAAACATAAGAGTGGTGTTTATAGCATGGGATGAGAAAAGAAAATCAGTGGCCTAAATGGTCAGTTATCAAAATCAACGAAGATCTCTAAAACAAAGGAGCCTCAGTGTTGGGAGGAAGCCTGGCTAGTCTTGTGACTGGTAGGGTGTTTATTCCAGATAGCCCTCTAAAAGTGAATGTTTCTCTGAAATGGATGCCTCAGCAATCAAAGTTTAAGTCAAACATTTGCATCACAAAAAGGACAAAAAAGAGAGAGGAAGGAAAAAAAAAAACAACTGTCTGGGCTTACCCTACTAAACCCTTTGACAAGGAGGGCACTGATGTCTCTCTTATTAACCCAGATAACAAACACTCTAGAGTTAACCCTTGAACAGCACAGGTTTGAACTTTGACGGTCCACTTATATACGCAGCATTTTTTCAATAAATATGTGCTACAGTACTATATGATCTGCAGTTGGTTAAATCCACAGATGTGGAACCATGAATGTGGAGTGCTGACTGTTAAGTTATGCATGGACTTTTGATTGCACAGTCCCTGTGTTGTTCAGGAGTCAATTGTAGTCTTTGAGAGTCTGACTCAAACTAATGCTGGAAGATAAAATATTCACAGCATTGTAAAAAGAGTTATTCTGGAAGAACTTCATGTTAACCAAATATATATGCCTTGAAATACATCTTTTATTCTAATGTTTTTACCCTTCTGTTTACCCCCCAACATTTATTATAAAAACTTTCAAACTTTTGGAAAATTTGAAAGAACTAACACCACATACAATCTACAATACATATTTTGCTACTGTGAAATAAAATTCATATTTTATGGCAAGACCAGAAAAAATTTAAACATAAAAATTTTTCTCTGCCCTTTGGCTTCCTCTCTTCCCCCTACTGTGCATTGTATGTCTGCATTATGCATCGACTAAACCTCCCCCATGATCAGAAACACCTGCTGAACCATAAACAGCAACATTCTCCTAGCATCAACAAGACAACTCCTTAAAAGATAACATTCCTTCTTGATCCTGTAAGGGGCCATGAAGACACTTAACTCTGGATTGTGTAAACTGTCAATAAAACGTCATTTAATGTACAGCCCTCTGTCTCAAAAAACTTATATAACTGTGCCTTGACTTCCAACGGGTGCAACAGTTCTCAGAGCTTTCAGAGATTCTTTTCCTGGGTTATAATTCTCAAATTTGGCTCGAATGAAACTTTCCATTTCTTTCTTAGATCAACTTCGTCAACACTATGTTTGCTTTAACATGTATATATCCTTCCAACCATTTCTCTATCCATTCAGCTATCTGTCTTATTTGACAATGCAGTTTATCTATCATATTTTGGATTTATTTGATCCTTAGTTGTAGACTCAGTATGCTTTACCCCTAGACATTTCAGCCTGAATATCACTAACCAGAATTCAATATTTTATTTATTTTTTGGTGGAAATAAAATTAGAGGAATGCACAAACCTTAAACATGTCATTTGATGAGTTCTGGAAAACAAATATACTTTTGTAACTATCAAGATAATGAATACTACTATCCCACTCAAAAAGTAATTTGTGTCCCTTCAAATCAATTTCTGTTTCTCCCAACCCCAGCCAGATGCAACAACTGTTATGATCATTTTCATCATAGATTAGTTCATCTACTCTGCATAATGTTTTTGAGACACAGCAATGCTTTTTCATGTATCAGTAGCTTGTTCTATTTTTATTGCTAACCAATGTTCTCTTTCGTGTTATATATGTGGAAACTAAAGTTCAGAGAGGACAAGTAACTTGTTAAGGATTGTTTAGCTAGTATGTAGTTAGTTGAACTGGTATTTAAACACAGATCTTTCTGATTCCAAAGTTCAGTCTCTTAATTATGTCTGAAATTGATCTTCCCCCTAATATAAGCTGCTGTCCACATGTTTCACATGCCACAAGTAAATTGCAAGGCTCTGATTTTTGAGAGTTAAAGCACTTGTGTGAAAACACCCTGGCAGAACATGATATAGCAGGAGTGGGTACTGGTGCCTGTGCAGTGTAGTAGGTATGTGCCCAGGCTGCTTCTTCTGTGTCCTTAGAGGTACCATCTTTCCCCGGTTTCCAAGAGGAATTGGTTCCAGGAAGCCTACAGATATTAAAATCTGTGATGCTCAAGTCCCTTATAGAAAATGGGGTGGTATTTGCATATAATTTAGGTACATCCTCCTGTATACTTTAAATCATCTCTAGATTACTGATAATACCTAATACAATGTGAAGGTTGTACAAGTAGCTGTAAATGCCATGTAGTAGTTGTCAGTGTGCAGCAAATTTAATTTTTTCTTATGGGAAGTTTATAAATTTTTTCTTAATTTTATTTCCAAAATATTTTTGAATATTGATTGAATCTGCAGATGTGGAACTTACTGATATGGAGGGCTCACTGTACTTGCAAACCATCTTTAAAAAGTCATCAGGATACAATGCAAAGAACCTGGCTTTCCCAGTCATCAGCTGTGTGACCTTGGGTAAAACATTCCATCTCTCTGAGCTTTGGTTCCTTCATATATTAAATAGAGATAAGATCTAACCTGCTGTCTTGTAGGACTGTATGTTTTGGGATAAAATGCATATATATGTGTGTATATATATATATATATATATACATATATATGTATATATAATTTTTTTAGGAACAATTATACTATTATACTGTTATAAGAGTATACTGAATATATATAATTATATATTCCAGGGACCATTATACTATTATATTCTAGAAACCATTATGACACTATTCAGTAAACCTTAGTTGTTACTATTAAAGATAACAGAAAAAACAAATCAAAATGAAAAATATCTTGCATGAGATACTGGGTTTGTGTCTTAATGTTTTCAGATGTAAGTTGACCAAGGGTTAATTAAACCTTCCTAAGGAGAACTTTCTAGAGGAATCTTCCTCAGTTTGAACTTTAAGAGATCAGGCGTTGCCCCTACATCTTTCAGTAAAGTAGAAAAGGAAAGCAAATAGCTTCCTTCAGGAGTCAGAAACACCTTGTTTCAAATTTCAGCTCAGTGTGTAACTGCTTGCTGGGTGACCCTGGATGAATTATTGTTTAATCTTGATCTCAATTCCTGCACTTTAAAAAATAAAAGTCAAATAACCTTTACAGAAGTGTTGTGGCATTTTGGGGGGGTGAGGGGTGAGTGTAATTCAGTTAAATATTTTCATTGCATAAGGCAGCAAAGGATGCAGAACAGGTACTCTGTAAATGTTGTATCACTCATTTCTTTTCTGAAAATTAAGATGCTTTCCCTAGACTCTGCATCTTTTCTCCATTCACCAGTGAGTCCCCTTCATCCTATTAGAACTGCATTGGTTTACTGGGCTCTTAGTCATTCACAGATGCTTTTTTTGAGTCCCAAAATAGCTTCTATTCTAATTTTCCATTTTAGCATATTTTCCAAGGATTAAGTGTCAAGTAATCAGAGATAAATAATAGAGTGAAAGAAAACTCACACACACACAATCCAGTAGAGAGAACTGGGGTAAACGGAAACTTCTGCTCTCAAGACATTTCCCTAGTAGAATGCTAGAACAAAAGTCTGTAAAGATACACCAAAGGATTATTTTGGGTAGCAGAAAGAAAGGTGAGAAAATTGCCAAATTTAACTGATGTCTACCTGAACAATAGATCTGACCTAACTACTGCTTAATGTTGAAAATAGATTTCTGCTCTTTAAAGGAATAAGATAACACTATAGAGATTTATAATGATTGTACCCAATAAATGTTTCGCATCCTCTTACCTGACGGCAATACTTTTAGAGCAGTTAGCAGAAACATGAACAAAAGGTTGTTTGTAAAATTACCAGCTGTAATAAGGGTAGAATAGAGGACACTGAGAAAGCAAATAAATAATCTTTTAAGGTTATAGTTTTCACAACATTCATACTGAAATATAAGGATTTCTTAACATAAACTTTCTATAAATATAACCTTTAGGTGTAAAGGTAAACACATGATCTAAATGATTAATGATAACATTTTGATATGAGGTTTGTGATAACATCAAGCATTTTATTTTTAGTATGTTACCTCTGTACTTCACATCAGTACTATAAAAGACAAAGATTTCTGAACCTCTCAATAATGTAAGAATATCACAGATAAATTAGGTTTGTCCCATTGCACATTGTTTGTTTCTTATTTCTCTGCTTGCATCCATTTTAACTTTTATGTGTGTGAAAGTCAACTTTTTAAAACTTACTATAAATAATAAGTAGTAATTCAGTCCTTAGAAAAATTCATATTTGATATCAAGATAAACTTTTCATTGTTATAATATAAGCTCCATTTGAGCAGGAATATAATCTGTTTTGCTCAAAGGTGTGGTCTCAGTGTCTAGAAGAGTGCCTGGTGTATAGTAGGTGCTCAATAAATAACGTGTAAATACACCAGTAACTGCTTTAAAGGAATAAATCTCCAAGCATCTGAAATAGAGTTCTGGGGGAGAAAATATTGAACAGAGTTTTAGGGAAAGAGAGGGAGAATGGGAGAAAGGGAGAAAGAATTGACATCTTAGTCTGAACAACTTTGAAAGTACTTTGTTTCTAAAATTGAGGGACTTGACAAAGTTAGACTCACAAAAATCCTCCTGGATAATTCATCGAGGGATTTCATGAGTCCCAGAGTAAACATGTGGTTCTAAGACTTCATTGGGTCATGAATATCATCCAGGAGATGAGAGGCAGAAAATATCTTTGAAAACATGTCTCTCATGCCCTGGGCAGACTCTGCTAAAGTTGAGCTCACAGTAAGAGGCAGACTTCTCCCCTCCTTGTGATGTTTCCAACGTATGCTATATTCTTTTTCAATAGATCTTTATTGGAGTATAATTGCTTCACAATACTGTGTTAGTTTCTGTTGTACAACAAAGTGAATCAGCCATATGCATGCATATATCCCCATATGCCCTCCTTCTTGAGCCTCCCTCCCACCCTCCCTATTCCACCCCTCTAGGTCATCACAGAGCACCAAGTTGATCTCCCTGTGCTACGTGGCTGCTTCCCACTAGCTAACTATTTTACATTCTGTAGTGTATATATGTCAATGCTACTCTCACTTTGCCCCAGCTTCCCCCTCCCCACCGTGTCCTCAAGTCCATTCTTTATGTCTACGTCTTTATTCCCATCCTGCCACTAGGTTCATTAGTACCATTTTTTTTTAGATTCCATATATATGTGTTAGCATACAGTATTTTGTTTTTCTCTTTCTGACCTTCTTCACTCTGTATGACAGACTCTAGGTCCATCCACCTGACTACAAATAACTCAATTTCGTTTCTTTTTATGGCTGAGTAATATTCCATTGCAAAGTATACTATTTACTTATAATTATTTTAAAGCTTTGGTTGGCATTTATTTCATTTATCATTGACCACTTCTGAAATGTAAATATTTTGCCCTTGGCTTTTTTGTTTTTTATAAGTTAGCACGTATGAACATAGGAGAAAATTCACTCCAAGTGAATTTATTCTTTTCACCTGTGCCCTGAGAAAGAGCTTTATGGCTCAAGATGGTTGATTCACTACAATGCTCCAGTTTGGGACCACTGTCATTGGTCATATTAAGAGCTACTAAAATAAAAGGAAACTTTTTCCCCAATAATAGAACATTAGGCTTATTAGCTATATCCTTCCTGCATGGCTATAGCAGCCAACTAAAGATGGATTTTCATGACTGTGATTGACAGTGCTGCTGGCGTAGGTGATATGTGTGTTTGCCATTGCTTCCAGGAGTCTTTCCTCAATCTGCACAGGTCATGAGGACAGGCACTCATGTGTCTGGTATTGGTCAACATTGTGGTATCATTGCCTGTCATACTGCCTGATATGTACGGTTGATCCTTGAACAACACGGGCTTGAACTGTTTGGGTCTACTTCCACTCAGATTTTTTTCACTAAATATAGTACTACAGTACTTCACAATCTTGGTTGAATCCTCAGATGCGGAAGCACCCAGATGGAGGGCTGACTATACATTTATACGCAGATTTGCAACTCTGTGGGGATGGGCCCGCTAACCACCACCCCTTCTGCATCATTCAAGGTTTAACTATAGTAGGTGATCAATTTTGCTGTTATTATTGAATTAATGTATAAAATTAATGTTAGCACTAAGATGAGCCAGTGTAGGTGTCCATGATAAGAAATGGATTAGACCGTCTCCGTAGTCAGGAAGCTCTCAGTTTAATGCAGGAAATAGATGTGTGTGTGATTATTATACAGGATGGTAAAAACTACCAATGCTGTCATACAGCCCAATCCCAGGGTAGCACAGAAAAGGGCCACTTAATTCAGACCCATGTAGGTGGGCAAGATCAAGGAAGGTTTTCTAGAGTTAATTGTTGAAATAAATCTAAGATTTAGCCAATTAGAAAGGAAGAAATAGGTATTCTAGGAAGAGACAATACAAACAAGTATAAAAAAGAATGTCCCAATTGGTATATACCCGAGTTTAATATAGTGAGAAGAAACTTCCCTCTCCATTTTCTTTTCTATTTTTTTTAATTCCTCATTCTTTCTCTTTTTCCCCTTTACTCTTATAGCAGTGTCAATACCACAAAAAATATATACTTTCTCCAAAGAAAAACTAAGTTACTATAAAACAATAATCATAAGCATTCCTCAAAATGGTATAAATGTCAGATTCTCTACCTAGAATGTGTGAAAATAGAGGTTCTGCATAGAATACCTGGTACATTAACATCTGCTGTCCTGTTAATATTGTTTTTATCTTTCATAAGTTGAGCTTTTATCTGGAAATTCTTTTTGTCAAGGCTGTATGATGCTAAACTTTCAACTGAGGGCATTGGTTTGAAAAGTATGAGCAAGATTTTTCATGTGATGATACACTAACAAGCTTCATAATCATTTCATTCATCCAATTAAAACTGATGGTTAAATTGCTTTCCTGTTCAGTCCAGGGTTAATTCTTCTAATTTAGTATCTTGGAAATATTAAAACCTACTTTATTGATTGTATTTACGCATTATTTATTATTAAAGTATATATTTTTTTAATATTGCAAATCTCCCAGTATTTCAAAGAAGAGTCCCAATAGTATGTAAATTTAGTCTTTTTAATGTTGGTGAATCATTTAATATAAAACTAAGGAGGACTGGTTTGTGACATTGTAAGATTTCTCATATATGAGTGTGTTTGTATGTGTATGTATGTGTGTGTGTCATTTTTCTCAGGAAAAAAAAATACCAATATATTAGTTCATGCATTTCCATTTTTTTGTTTGTGCCAATCTACTTCCTAAACTTTTCTTGTCTAACTTTCTTTTTAGCTGTCTACCTGATCCCTGTTTTCTAAGAATATTTCCAAGAGGTTTTATTGTTAATAAAGTGTTCTGTGATTAAACACATTTGAGAAATGTTATATGTTACATGTTCCTCTTGAAGACTGAAAGAGTATAAGTGTGTATTAAAGGTTCTGAGGGCTTCCCTGGTGGCGCAGTGGTTGAGAGTCTGCCTGCCGATGCAGGGGACACGGGTTCGTGCCCCAGTCCGGGAAGATACCACATGCCGCGGAGCGGCTGGGCCCATGAGCCATGGCCGCTGAGCCTGTGCGTCCAGAGCCTGTGCTCCACAACAGGAGAGGCCACAACAGTGAGAGCCCTGCATACCGAAAAAAAAAAAAAAAGTTCTGAGAAGTCCTGCAGTAAATTGCCTTGTTAATATTTGTTTATATTAAACAAATATTAATATTTGTTTGGAATATTAATATTCCTTGTTAATATTTGTTTGGAATCAGTGATTCCAAACTTAGTGTGCCCCATCCCTGTACTGTTACTGCTTTTGCAGCTGATGATTTATGCATGTTATTTATTAACATCCCAAGGAATAAACCTTTGGAAAAACTTAACTATAATATTTTCTACTGAATATTTTTTCTTTCATAAGACTTTGATCACATGTGCTAAATAAGTACCTTTTTTATACATGAGTTTTCCTCACCTTTTAGTTCTCAGATAATTGTCGACTTTCTCTTTTTATAGACCTAATTTAAAATTGAGGTTTGACTAACTGACTTAAGGTAAATATAATCTCTCTAGATCATATATATTATAAGGAAAAGTTTAGAGAAAACAAATTCTCTAAACAAATTCTCTACGGTGAATTTCAATTCCATTTTTCCCCATTTCTTGTCCACCTCTAAGGAGGGCCACTGGGAAGCTCTATGAACACCAACTTCTGACTTTAAGTTAAGAACTAATCCATGAAATCAAGAGAATTGAACCATGAACAATATATTTGATAATTTCATTGTTTAATATTCAGATGATATTTTAGAGAATCCAGCTGAGTTAAATTAAAAAATATATATCAACTATAAATTTGTCAATGAAATAGATTTAGTGTACTTTCTAAATACGCTAACCATAAAGATCAGAGAATAATTTTCAGAGGAGACATTTCTACACAGTTCACTAATGTTAGACATACAGGGAACACTGGTATCCCTGCAACCCTTTTTTTTTTTTTTGTGGTACGCGGGCCTCTCGCTGTTGTGGCCTCTCCCGTTGCGGAGCACAGGTTCCGGATGCGCAGGCTCAGCGGCCATGGCTCACGGACCCAGCCGCTCCGCGGCACGTGGGATCTTCCCGGACCGGGGCACGAACCCGCGTCCCCTGCACTGGCAGGCGGACTCTCAACCACTGCGCCACCAGGGAAGCCCTGCAACCTTTTATATTATACTGGTATTCTCAGTCTCCTCTCAGTTCTGACAATTGCTCTTAATATTCATAAGAAACAAAAATTAGTACTGAATAATAAAATAATGGAAAAGCCTAAAGTAGTTTACTTTAATATCTAAGATAAAGCAATGAAGCAATCACATTTATTGAATGTCAACATTTTATTTGCAGTGTTTATTTAGTTCTCGTGACAACCTAAAAAATTAAGTGAAATTATTATGTCCATTTTAAAATGAGGAATCTAATGAGTAAAGTGTATGTGTCATATCCACAAAGTAATGTTGAAAGGAAACTGTGATTCTGGGATTCAAGTCTATCTAAATAAAAGCACATATATTCTACTGTTATCCCACTTTACAGTTTAATTCATAACCATTAGGGTCTGTCACTTTCTGCCTATCAGTTCTGAAAACTTGTACTTGATCTATATCAAAGCTTAAAACCTGCCAGTAGCCACACACATACTTTCTTCTCTTTCTCCTATTATAGCAGAGGTTTTCCAACTATAAGTCTAATTCCTCTACTTGCTTAAGAACACATACCCATCTCATTCTCCCTTATTTTCAGAAATCCTCAATCACAACTATTGTCTTTGAGGCCTTAAATAATTTTCAACATCATTCTCATTACCAATGAAGGAACAGCAACTGAAGATTTATATGTTTCTAATTTAAAATTGTCAAAAACTGTATTCTTTATGTAGCAACATGAAACATATTTAATTTTGAACCTGTGATTTCACCCTATATACTAGATGTAATTAATTCATGTTGTATAGACTGTTACAACCACGAATTAGCACTAAACACCTGGGTTTGAAAATTGAAAAAGAATGGCATTATCCCATTTAAGTAGGAAACATCAGCTCTGCATTACTGCTTGGGATGAAAAAGCGGGAATAGAAGTTATACAAGAGTTGATCATAAGTTGGTACTAGACCCAATGCAGTCACACAAAACTTGTAAATAATTGACTCCCTACACAACCTGTGTCTGCAAGGAGAAAAGACATAGAACAGTGGGGAGTAATGCAGTGCCAGAGCAGTGCAGACTGTCCTTCCTCCTCTCCTCTCCTTCCTTGTTAGATGAAAATGTTCATTTTTTAATGACCAAAGGTAAAGGTGGTTCTGTACTCTGCCTTATCACTGTAATGATGCATTCTTTAGAAGAATTTTTGTCAGACACTTTTGGAAGAATGAAGCAATTTACAAAAATGAGAAAAAGAAAAAAAGTAGAGAGAAAGGCAGAGACATATAAAGGTTGATCTGAAGATTTTCAGATCTGAAAAAGAATTCTATATTCTTTGTACTATTTAAACCTAACCTAAAAAATAATATGTGAAAAGTGTGTATGTGTTGATACATGTTCTGTTTAGCATAATTTAGAATGATGAAACATGTAAGACAACCAAAATATTCATCTATAGGAAAACAGTTAATCAGAACACATTCATACCACCTTGGATTGGAAGAATCAATATGGTGAAAATGATAATACTACCCAAAGCAATCTACAGATTCAATGCAATCCCGATCAAACTACCAATGGAATTCTTTACAGAATTAGAACAAAAAATTTTACAATTTGTATGGAAAGACAAAAGACCCTGAATAGCCAAAGCAATCTTTTTTTTGTGTGTGTGTGTTACGCGGGCCTCTCACTGTTGTGGCCTCTCCCGTTGCGGAGCACAGGCTCTGGACGCGCAGGCTCAGCAGCCATGGCTCACGGGCCTAGCCGCTCTGCGGCATGTGGGATCTTCCCGGACCGGGGCATGAACCTGTGTCCCCTGCATTGGCAGGCGGACTCTCAACCACTGTGCCACCAGGGAAGCCCCAAAGCAATCTTGAGAAAGAAAAATGGAACGGGAGGAATCAGGCTCCCCAACTTCAAACTATACCACAAAGCTACAGTAATCAAAACAGTATGGTACTGACCCCAAAACAGAAATATAGATCAATGGTACAAGATAGAATGCCCAGAGATAAACCCACACACATATGGGCACCTAATTTATGACAAAGGAGGCAAGAACATATAATGGAGAAAAGACAGCTTCTTCAATAAGTGGCACTGGGAAAACTGGACAGCTACATGTAAAAGAATGAAATTAGAACACTACCTAACACCATACACAAAAATAAGCTCCAAATGGATTAAAGACTTAAATGTAAGATAATACACTATAAAACTCTTAGAGGAAAACATAGGAAAAGCACTCTGATGTAAATCATAGCAATATCTTTTATTGATCCACCTCCTAGAATAACAGAAATAAAAACAAAAGTAAACAAATAAGACTTAATTAAACTTAAAAGCTTTTGCACAGCAAAGGAAACCATAAACAAGACAAAAAGACAACCCTCAGAATGGGAGAAAATATTTGCAAATGAAAGAACAGACAAAGGATTAATCTCCAAAATATACAAACAGCTCATGGAGCTCAATATCAAAAAAACCCCAAACAATCCAGTTAAAAAATGGGCGGAAGACCTAAATAGACATTTCACCAAGGAAGACATACAGATGGCCAAGAGGCACATAAAAAGATGCTCAACATAACTAATTATTAGAGAAATGCAAATTAAAGCTACAATGAGGTATCACCTCATGCTGGTCAGAATGGCCATTATCAAAACATCTAGAAACAATAAATGCTGGAAATGGTGTGGTGAAAAGGGAACCCTCCTGCACTGTTGGTGGGAATGTAAATTGATACAACCACTATGGAAAACGGTATGGAGGTTCCTTAAAAAACTAACAAATAGAACTACCATATGACTCAGCAATCCCACTACTGGGCATATACCCTGAGAAAATCATAATTCAAAAAGAGACATGTACCACAATGTTCGTTGCAGCACTATTTACAATAGCCAGGACATGGAACCAACCTAAATTTCCATTGACAGATGAATGTATAAAGAAGATGTGGCACATATATACAATGGAATATTACTCAGCCATAAAAAGAAACAAAATTGAGTTATTTGTAGTGAGGTGGATGGACCTAGAGTCTATCATACAGAGTGAAGTAAGTCAGAAAGAGTAAAACAAATAAAGCATATATATGGAATCTAAAAAAAAATTAAAATGTTACTGATGAACCTAGTTGTGGGGCAGGAATAAAGAGGTAGACATAGAAAATGGACTTGAGGACATGGGGTGGGAGTGTGAAGCTGGGTGAAGTGAGAGTAGCAACGACAGATATAGACTACCGAATGTAAAATAGTTGGCTGGTGGGAAGCAGCAGCATAGCACAGGGAGATCAGCTCCTTGCTTTGCGATGACCTAGAGGGGTGGGATAGGGAGGATGGGAGGGAGGCTCAAGAGGGAGGGGACATGGAGACGTGTGTGCATATGGCTGATTTACCTTGTTGTGCAACAGAAACTAACATAGTATTATGAAGCAATTATACTCCAATAAAAATCTATTAAAAAATTTTAAAATGTGGCAGTTTGTATTAATGTTTGTAATATTACCTGCCTATTCTAAAATACCTGTCCTGCTGATGGCAGAATGGACTGTGAGGTTCTTTTTTACCAGTGAAACATGAGAAGAAGTCATGTGAATAGCTTCCAAGATGAAGATTTGAGTCAGTGCCTTCTTCTTTCATGTTCTCTATAAAGAGAACCATTGTTCCAAATTGAGCCTGCTCTGTCAGACTGAGTCCCACAGGGACAATTCACGGAGCTGAGTGGCAGCTCCTCCTTGGTAGATGTGTAGCAAATAAACCAGCATGACTGTGGTAAATCAATTGGATTCTGAGATTATAGGGTCATTTGTTATTAGCACAGCATGATTTATCCTGAACCGACTATAATGTAGACTTGTCTGTATAAATGAGGCAGTCCACATGGTTGGGTAGTGGTGGAAAATCCAAAGTAATAGATTCCTGTTAGGCCCTGCAGCTCCTTTGGAGTATTAGACCTTTCTCTCCACTATCAGGTTCAGCGTATGTCATGCTGGCTCATGCTGTGGCATAATTCTAATTATAAACCTAGTAAAACAGGAGGGGAAGAGGGGCAGTTCCTAAAGAGAGCAGGTGTTGTCTTGTGGAGGGGAGGTCTCTGCATTTTCTTCCTTCATAGAAGAAATTAATTCTACCACTTATATCTTGATTTTGGTGTCAAAATTTTGGTGTCATGGGGTGAGCCATGTGCTCGGGTTGAAAAGGTTCAGAGTATTCAGGGAAGTGAAAATCTTCACAGGCACCCACTCAGACGTCTGCATCATGCAGGTCAGAGTTTTCCCAGCCTGAGCCTTTGCCTTGTTAAAGCAGACCATCTTAGTTCAGCCTTTAACTATCCTTGATGTTCAATCTCTCTAACTATTGAGGTCTGTGCTTGGTCTTTGACTTCTCCTTTCTCCCCACAATGGGTGATGAGAGCTCATCAAAGAGGCTCCCCAGGTTTCATACCTTGATTTTAATTGCCTGTCACTCACCCTGAGCTGTTCATTATCTTTTTGTGAATGTAAATGGCACTTTGCAATAGCCATTGGATCTCACTGCTCTTAGAGCTACAAATCTTTCACACGTCTTGAATATTGATACTTTCCACTGGCTAGTCAATTTGTTTCTTATGATATATTAATCCATTCAGCAGTGATATTTTTTTAAACAACTGGACTACCATCCTGTATCCAGGGATATTAAATTTCTTTTCATGATAATGAGAATATTTTAAATAAGATTGTCCTGATGGTTGTACAACTCTATGAATACACTAAAAACTGAATTGTATGGTATGACATGTAAATTGCATCTCAGTATAGCTGTCAAAAAGCCTTAGAAACACATGCTTTATAAAAATTATGATATAAATTTAATGATATTCTATATTCTATTAACTATCAATTACTGATATTATCTTCCAAATATTTTCTGATATAATTTCCCAGGAAATATGCAGTTTATGTGAAGGTCCAATATGCTTTATTTTAAATAGTGATATATACTTTTATACTTTTTTTTTTAGGATTGTTGTCAAATAACAGTTTATTTATTTTTAAAATCGCAAAACATGTTCTAGCACATTCAGTAGCAAAGATCTACCGGTGGTACACACATTAAGAAGACACACATTAGATTTCTAGTTGGGCTGATTCAAATCTATACGCCTGGAAAGGTGGTTGTGCTTAGTGGAGCTTTTAAGAATCAAAATGCAAAGCAATGCATAAAAACAAGTTTGAAAATGTCAAAGAGTTTTAAGATAGACTTATTACAGTTTAGTGTATTATACCATTTATGTCCATTTTCCAATAATCAGTGAGGACTTTTATGTCAAGTATCTTATATTATGCCTTTATATCTGGTTCATACAAATACTCAATGAATGCTTGATAGATGAATGACTGTATGGCAATGAACCTATAAATGAAGAACCTATAAATGAAATAACTTCAATGGTGACATTTCAGATGTTGTTAGAAGCTAGTGTAGATATGCAGAAAGGTACCCTTGAGCTTGAAGTGTTTCAAGTACCATCATAAAGAGATTAAACTTTTATAATGATGTATGTAGACAGACACATTGTGTAGACAAATAATGTTGCCTGAAAAACTGAAATATTAATTCACATGTATAAAGTTCACATTGATATAACTGACTTTCAAAAGAGAAAATTCATATAGCACATGTTTTCTACAAGTAGCCACTATTCCCCTTACAACATGTCTGATCACTCAGCATGAAATTACTATAACACTGTTATTCAGTGTTTAAAGATCTAGGAAAGGAAAAACAAACTGGCAGTATTAAAATTATGAACATAAGCTTGAGGATAAAAACAAGCAAGTATGCTTAGGACGATGGTTGTAGCAGATAAGTATGATGCTTGTTAAGGTATATCTTGATTTTGGTCTCAAACAGCCTTCAACATTTCCTATCTAAATCCTTGAACTAATTTTGTTAAATGGAAAATGCTAAGCAGTTCGTCTTAAAACTGCCTGTAAGACCTACTCAGGCTTAAGAATGATTTGAACAGACATCAAGCTGAAATCTAACTAGTGGTAAAGACAACACGGCTCAATTTGTTCTATGTGAACTAGATCTAAATTGTGCTGTAATAAATGACGTATAATAGTTCTAGGAGAGGAGTTATAGTAATCATACCAAACTGTTTTCTAAGGAAGAATCAGATTTTCAGTCAATATAAGCTTGGCCTGCCCATGGAACTAGCCTGTAAAATAGGCTTATCTCTCTAAAGACTGGACAAAAAGTAAAACTTCCCTTATCAAACCTATTCACCCCTTTGGACTAACGTTAATTATCGGGAGTCTCTTGCTACTACAAATTTTCTTTCCATTCCAATAGGCTTAAACTTGCATTTG
Source organism: Pseudorca crassidens (assembly GCF_039906515.1). Classification (NCBI taxonomy): domain Eukaryota; kingdom Metazoa; phylum Chordata; class Mammalia; order Artiodactyla; family Delphinidae; genus Pseudorca; species Pseudorca crassidens. Next base: position 32,329,442 of record NC_090304.1, on the reverse strand, counting down.
TGTAAAAAACATTTAGTTCCTACTCCATACCATGTTAAACTTAAAAAAATTATTGGACTTATCATTTATTTTCAGGTAGCTTAAATGAAATTTCATCCTTATTTTTTAAAAGCAGCATTTAACTACAGTGTTCCAGACAAACAAAATCTCCCATAAGAATTATGAATACTACTTTTTTTTACTAGACTAAAATTCTATACAGCACTAAGGAATACAATGGCACAGATGTAAAAATAAAAAAAAAACAATGCATACTTTGAGAATTATCTATTTATAAATGGGTAAATGCATAGCTTATATATTCCACTACTGATACTTTCAGGTTTGATTGTAGTAGGTATTTAACTAAAATTTTATTAAGTGCCTTCCGTGTGAAGAATATTGTATAGTTTTTGATTTAACGAACCTGGCAATTTTTCTTAAGACTTCTAATTTTAAAAAAAAGGTTCTAGGTTATAAAATGAAGTGAACAAAGCACAAGCTGAAAACAAATATAAGAATATAGAATTTAGGAGAATCCAGTGACACGGAGCTAATCGGCAAAAAGTTTCTAGAGGAGGAGGAATTTGTGTCTGGGGCCTGAAGATCATGCCTAACTTGGAAAAGTACAGGGTGGAAAACAGATACTCCAGGCTGGTCCTTAGTGAAGTATGTAGAGAGAAACAAGTAACCTATTGAGAATTATACTGATAATTATGAATAAGGACAGCTAATATTTATTGACCACTTACATTTTTTTCAAAACACTTGCTAAGTGCATTACTTCTGTTATCTCTATACCTTCATCAGCTCTATGAGACAGTTACTATTATTATTCCCATTCTATGATTAGGGCCTCTAGGCCAGAGTGGTCAGGTTAAATAGCTAGTAAACTATGGAGCTAGGGTTTCAGACCAGGTGAATTTAACTGCAGAGCTCACTCTCTTTTCCACAGTATCCTCTATATTCTTATTCTAATCACATGCAGATAAGATTTTGGGGTACTATATATCATTTCTGAGAATACCCTTAAAATAATTATTTCATTCTACCCAAAGTATTCATAAAACTGATATATATTCTATTCTTGTATTATAATTCTTAAAATATTTATTTTAGCATCCTGATATAAAAAGAGATGCTTAAAGGCCCAAACTGTGTTGCCTCAGGACATTAATATGCACAGAAAAACCAGCTGAAGAAACAGTTGTTGGACTTAATTCACCCCTTTTGATATCAATTAAAGAGAATGCTTCTAATGTAACATAGGGGGAAAAGTCAGTATTTCTGAAAAAGATACATGAGGAACTGATATTTGATATGAAAAACAATTAGAGGTCATTAGCATTTTCTTACACAGAAACATAATACGATGAAAACAGAACTTTATATATAAAATATAATACATTTTAAGTGTATTTATAAACATCATATATATACTTAGTTATTTTTATTAAATTATATATAGATATATAGTTGGGGGTGATATATTAAATAGATATATAGACATATCTATCCATAATTTAATCAAAATAACTAAATGATCCTCTCTAGCATGTCTAAAGAAACCAACTTGAGAAGCTTGGAACTGGGTGGAAACTAACTCCTGATCCACATAACTTGAGAGTTATTTTTTCACTGAGACTCTCTCTGACTGGGTAAAGGTAAAAAAAAAAAGTCATTATTTGATGGACGGGACTTTTTCAAAATTTTTAGAAAAACACCTGAAAATATAAAGAGGAACAAGACAACAGATAAGTAAGTGCATATCAAAAATAAAAGGATATTTAAAAGTTAATGGTGGATTCCATAGGTTTAGAGATCAATACACTCCTTTTTGTATAAAACGTAACAATAGCAAAACAAAACAAAACAAAGCAAAAAAAGCACATATGAAGAAAACCAAGAAGAAATACCTTAGCTCAAAAACAAGAATAGCTTAAAAGATAGACATTACTGGGTTTCCCTGGTGGCACAGTGGTTGAGAGTCCGCCTGCCAATGCAGGGGACACGGGTTCGTGCCCTGGTCCGGGAGGATCCCACGTGCCATGGGGCGGCTGGGCCCGTGAGCCATGGCCACTGAGCCTGTGCGTCTGGAGCCTGTGCTCCGCAGCGGGAGAGGCCACAACACTGAGAGGCCCGCGTACCGCAAAAAAAAAAAAAAAGATAGACATTACTATATATAAAATAGATAAACAACTAGGACCTACTGTATTGTACAGGGAATTATATTCAGTATCTTCTATAATCTACAATGGAAAAGAATCTGAAAAAGAAAATATATATATGTATAACTGAATCACTTTGGGGTACACCTGAAACATTATAAATCGACTATATTTCAATTAAAAAAGAAGAAGAGGGCTTCCCTGGTGGCGCAGTGGTTGAGAGTCCGCCTGCTGATGCAGGGGACACGGGTTCGTGCCCTGGTCCGGGAAGATCCCACATGCCATGGAGCGGCTAGGCCCGTGAGCCATGGCCGCTGAGCCTGCGCGTCCGGAGCCTGTGCTCCGCAACGGGAGAAGCCACAACAGTGAGAGGCCCGCGTACCGAAAAAAAAAAAAAAGAAGAAGAAGAAGAAACCAACTTTGCTGTCGTCTTGATCCCTAACTTCTAACCTTCATAATAGTGACAAAATAAATTTCTCTTATTTAAAAAATAAACACAAAAACAAGATTATCATGTTCTTGGGTCAGAAGCAGGAGAGAGTCAAAGCAGAATTTTGTTCTCTGAACTTTACAAAATGAAGGTGCAGCCTGCAATTCAGCTTTGATTAACTATAGGGATAAAAATATGCCAAAAAAAGATAGCACTACAGCTGAACTCATAGGTTGAAGTGAGGACAAGGTTAGAATTTCTTTACTTGTAAAAGGAGTCTCCAACTCCCCAAGCCCACACACACAGGAAAGAAGTGTACCTAGGAACATCTCACATTTGTGATAAATACGCAGCATGTAACTTTTGGCTGAGATGAGTTACTAACTTGTTGGTGAATGGACGTCTGATGTCACAGTATCTCCCTGTAGAAAGAGCCCTAAAACTCATGTAAGACCTGATTTCTGACTGGGGAAACTGGAATCAGGTTCAGGCAATCACAGTCCCGCTCAACAGGTATAGGTGAGCAGAGTAGAAAAGAGGAGCAAAGTTAAAAGATCAAACAGAAAACGAAAATTTCCCCACAAAATAAGTCTTTGAACCCATATTCTAAGATATATAAGAAATCTATTTCTAAGAAAGTAAATAAAGTCTAAATCAGACCACAGAGGGAGGCATTGCAAGAAAAATCAATTTTACAGGACAGGGTAACAAGATTTCAAAATAATATTTAGGAATCTCAAAGATACAAATGAAATAATAACATTTAAAATAAAAGCCTGATACACATGAACCATTTTCAGAGTGAAAAAACATTAGCACTAGGTGCTATAAAAACAGCTGCAAAACTTGAAAAAAAATATGGTTATTGAAATAACACAAAATAAAACTATAAATGAGGTGAACCTTTGTATAGCTATGATTGAAAAGATAAATCAAATCATGGAGAAAAATAACAAAGAATTCACTAAGAAATACACACAGAGAAACAAACATATGTATATAGTCTCTTTTACCATCTTCAAAGAATTTCTATATTAATGTCATATTTATGGAATCAGGCAAACAACACTTGTATCTTAAAGACTCCACAATTGATGCCATATGCAAAACCATTATCAGGTCTAATAACCTGGATTAAAACAATAAGAAAAGTATTGAGAGTTTTCATATTCCCCCATAATCTGCTTTCAAAAAATCCAGGGGAAATAAAAAATAAAACACAAGTATGACAGAAATCACTTTACTTCTGAAACTCTTAACAGTTAAGTTGTATCAGCTATTTTGAACTCCAGTATTATACTTTAATTAGAAATAAAACGTAGGTTAATCTAAAAGAAAAACTTAGATGCATTTTTTAAAAAGAAAACTTTTAGCATGGTGAAAATGTGTGATTGTGGTTAGTCATTTGTTCATATCTAATTGGTCAATAAATGGGATGCATATCTTTTGTTGTAAATGTGTGAGTGAATAAAAGGTATATATAACCACAGCTGTCTCTCCATTTCTCTATTACCCAAACACATTCATACATGTGTGGGGATAGATACATTCCTACGTGTGTGTGCTTGTGTGTATGTATGTATGTATATATATACATACATACCCACAAAATATCCTACTGAATCTAATTCAGGAATGTCATTTTTTTTAAGAAACTATATTTTCTGTCAATCTTATTTACATTTTCTGTTTAAGATTCTGTGGAAGAACAACTTAAGACCACTCAGTGGCTGTTCCTACCTGTTCAGTGGCCTGAGCAGTGGAAGCTGCAGTTCAGTCCCCAGTAGTGAGCTGAGCGCCGCAGTCTTCACGAGGGAACTGCTGGATGGCCACAGAGGGCACCTGCAGACCTGTCTGCAACCTCAGGTCGAGTACAGTAAATTCTTGGGAGCTGGAGCAGTCCAGTCACCTGGAAATTCCTCCTGGGTCACACCCTTTCCAGCCACCGCCAGCTCTTCCTTTTCAATCTCTTCAGCACCTCTGTAGTAGAGATCAGACTGATCTGACCCCGGGGGTTCATGGGAGACAGTGCCACGCATGCGCAGATCTTCCCGCGTCTCCCGCCGCTGCCGGCCCCGCCGCCGCCGCCGCCGCCGGCCCCGTCCCCGCCCTCGCCCCCCGCTCCACACGGCCCTCCGCCACATCCACCACAGCGGGCTATCATGTGAGCTCTCTTATCTTTGCTCGGGGATGGCAATGTCCACATAGTGCAGAGGAGAGTCTGTGTGACGCAATGACGGTAGGTGGGTTAACGTAAGACACCTCTGAGATCAGCCCTGGATCAGTAACCAAGGGAAGTCGTGGCTCCCGGAAGGCTACCTAGATCTCGTTAGGGAAGGTTCCAGGAGAAAAACAGCCAGCAATAGGAGGGGTCCAGTGGCAGCAGCAAACTTCAGCACAGCTTGCTAGCCAGTATTCCCGGAGGATACAACACTGACATCTGCCCCGTTTTCAATGGCACCAGTGGCACGAGCTGCCAGCAGAAGCTTCTCCCAGGTCCTTTTTAGGTGTATGAGGTAATACCATCACTTTTCATTTTGAAGATGTACTGTTCTGTTGGGTAGTCAAGGTTGATGCTACCTAGGTGGGTTCCTGCTGCAAGGAATTTGAGGACATCCTTCTCCTTTATTTGCAGGACATCAAGGGATCGGGTTTCCTTTAACTTAACGAGATGAACCCAGAGCAATGCTGTATGGACCCCTCTCTGGGTAGCGCAGAAAAGCAGGAATGTCTCTTTTAATAAATAAAGAAAAGCATTATATTAGCAAAAAAAAGAAGTAATTCTTCACAGCAGTAAATATTTGGCAACTTTCAATTAATGCAAAAATAATAAACCAGGTATAAATATATTTCCTCTAATAAGTTAACTCTGATGATCTTGGTTTATCATGTTTACTGATTAGCAGTGGTTGAACATAACATTATTATTTAAACAGGTGACATTAATGTGGCTTAAGCAGCTAACAATTTTTTTCTGTGAATGTGGAAATATATAGCATACTTTTATATTCTGGGCCTGAGAGAAAGGAATGATAATGTTGATACCATTTTAAAACTATTTTTTTTCTCATAAATTGAGAGGAGAGAGATGTTTTCCATCACAGTGGTCACTCATTATGCTCTCTAATTGAGTAGGTTGAGGAGATAATACCCATAACAATAATTCTGATGAAATTCCTACTCCTTTTTAATGATCTCATATCATATGTATTTTTCTATTCATAGTTTCTATTCATAGTTTCTATTCTAGGGGCAAAGATGCTTTTTAAAGCATAATTAATAATATTTTCTGCCTAAGGGGCTGCATTATCTGGTGAAAACTGTAGTTTTCTTGGACTAAAAACTCATTAATGTTGAAATCAATGGATATATGTTTTGTTCATTGCGATTCAACTCATTTCTCCATGAGTTACACTGTAGACCAAAATACTTGACTTCATTCTTTTTTCTCAAGAGAGAAGAATTTGAAAAGACAATGCAGTTGACAGAGAAGATCCTGGGCTTTAGCAGTAATGAGCTAGAGTACCAATGAGGAAAGAGGATTAACTGTATAAGCCTCAGATTTATAGTCTAAAAAATGCAGACTATAATAATATTTGCCTTGCAAGGTAGATAGCATTAAAGTAACATAGTAAAACACTATGAACTGCCTACACATCAAGTTATCCATTGCCTTAATGGTGTGCCTTTTATATCTACCAAATTTCAATGGCTTATAACAAGAAACATTTTCATATGCTTATACATCTATTTATCTGCTGAAAGGTCTTTTCATCTCTGCTACACTCATCTGACCTCAGCTGGGTTTCTTCAGGAGCATGTGGTCAGTTGTAAGTTGTGGAAGAACTATTGATACCTGGTTTCAAATGTCTTTAGCTGGGATAAATTTACTCTCTTCCATATGGTCTCATTGTCCAGCATTCCAGCATGCTAGCTGGTACTTATTAGCATATGATTTGATGATGGTGCTGGAGGGAAGAGTGTGGAGTCCATGAGTAAGAGTAGAAATGTGCAAGAGTCTTGAGCCCTAGACTTGGAACTAGCACACAGCTATTCCTGCTGCTTCCTACTGGCCAAGTCAAGTGACAGGGCCAACTTGGATTTGAGATATGGAGAAATTGACTCCTCTTCTTCTTAGGAGGGTTTGTGAAGTCTATTAAAAGGAGTATAGATACAGAAGGGAAGAATTGGGAGCATATTTGTAATTAATCTACTACAACCTGGCCCAAAGGAAGCAAAAAATATTTTTTTCTCTATCTATTGATATAAACACTATGCATAAATTAACTACCAAATCCTCCATAAAAGGCAATATTGGATACGTAAATTAATTCAGAATCCAGAGTACTAATCTTTCTAAAGAATAAACACAATGTTCAGATTTCCCTTAAATATCATACTTTCAAAGATTTGCCTTCATCTGGCAGAGAGGGTGTCAGGTAGCTCACGCACCAGGCTACCTCTTCAGTCTTATCACTCATTGCTCTCACCAGCCTCTCGCATATGTCAACCAAAAGAACCGTGAGCTATAAAGAGGCAAAAAGGCAGTTTATTTGGTGACTTAGAACTGCTATTTGGGGATCACAGATTCTGGAGGAACCCAGAATAGTGTCCCATCAGAGAAAATGGGTAAGGGTTTTGATGGGGAAAAAGAGAGAAGTTCATGCAGGCTTACACAAGTTGTTTACCAAAACTTTGGATTGGAGGATAAATTTGTTCTACACGTACAATTGTGTTGTGGAGCACATCTCATCATTTACTAGGGAAAGGTATGTTTTCTTTCGTCCAGAAAAAGTCCAGTTCTCAGCATTATTCTTTGGTTTTGGCAATTCAGCAACTATTCGGCGGTTTGATTTTAGACTGTTCAACAAAAGTTCAGCCCAGGCAGGGAACATGGAGGTCCTCAGGTCACATTTCAGTCATTCCTGACACAGCTCCTTTCACACATATATCCACAATAAGCTTTTTTGGGGCTTTTGCACATTCTTTCTTTTCACCATTTCTCCTTATCCAGCAGATACCTTCCCATACTCAAACTTTCAGCTCAGGCACCCACTGGTTTGATGCTCAATCCCATCGTATGCCTGTCTCTCTCAGAGCTGGGGATTTTTCTGTCAGCCTCTTCTAGTAGATCATGACCTTCTGTAGGAGGAATTTTCACCTTTATCTCTGTTGTCTCAGTGCTTGGAACGTAGAAGTGTGTAACATATATTCAATGAACAAAGGCATATATCTTTCAAAAAATAATGTTTTGTAGTGAATGGCATCCCATATATTTAGTTCAATTTTCTTAACCCAGTAGGGCAAAACACCGTACTAAAGATAGGATATAATAATGACAGAAGAAATAGAATTCTATTTCCAAGAGGCTTGCTCTTTTAGGGAGAAAAAAAGTAGATCTAGAGAGAAATACTATGAAGTACTACATTTTCCATAGTGGATTACAGTTTGGAAGTCAGTCTAGCATGTTTGATACCCAGCGTGTTTTCCCCAGTAGAATAAAATAACAGGAGATCTCGATTATAACCATTTTGTTTTATTTCTTTTAAGCGCCAAGGGGAAAAAATATAATTTATTTGTTTTTCGTTTGAAAGGGAAATAACCCCATTTCAAGCATCTCAGTGCTAGAAAAGGCACTGTGTATTCCCCATGAAAATACACAGATGCTCATATATTTGTAAAATTAACATACATCTTCCACAAGGAAACGTATGAAGCCTCTTTCATTGAAACATTTTAATTTAAATGGAAAGTCTAGTGAGAAATAGCTGAACTTTCTTTGAAAACTCAATAGCAGGCAATACTGAATTTCAAGCACCTGCAGTGTGGCGGATATTTAGTTATGTTTTAGAGATAGATGCTCCTATCATACCCAGATAAGCTTTATAAGTCGGTGAGGTAGATTTCTAAACTGATTGTTTCAATACTGTATGGTAACAAATGGGACCTAATTGAAGTTAAAACCTTCTATTCAGCAAAGGAAACCACTGAAAACAAAAAGACAACCTACTGAATGACAGAAAAATTTTGCAAGTCATATGACTGATAAGGGGTTAATATTCAAAATATTAAGCAAAATGTCATCCAAACAGGTCACAAAATTCAATATCAAAAACAAACAAACAACCCCATTAAAAATGGGCAGAAGAATAAATATTTTTCCAAAGAAGACATACAGGTGGCCAACAGGTACTCTCAACATCGATAAGCATCAGATAAGTGAAAATCAAAACAGCAATGAGAGATTACCTCACACCTGTCAGAATGGCTGTCACCAAAGAGACCGCAAATAACAAATGTTGGCAAGGATGTGGAAAAAAGGGAACGCTTGTACACAGTTGGTGGGGTTGTAAATTGGTGCAGCCACTGTGGAAAACAATATGGGAGTTCCTCAAAACACTAAAAATAGAACTACCATATGATCCAGCAATTCCATTCCTGGATATATATTTTTTAAAATACAAAAACACTAATTCAAAAAGATATATGCATCCCAATGTTCATAGCAGCATTATTTAAATAGCCAAGATATGGAAACAACCTAGGTGTCCACCAACAGATGAATGGATGAAGAAGATATAGTATTTATATACAATGGAATATCACTCAGCCATTAAAAAGAATAAAATTCTGCCATTTGCAACAAGGGGAATGGATCTAGAAGGTATTATGCTTAGTGAAATAAGTCAGAGAATGACAAATATTCTATGTTATCACTTATATGTGGAGTCTAAAAAATAAAACAAACAGAAGTATATATATATATATATAAAAAGACTCACAGATATAGAGAACAATCTAGTGGTTACCAGTTGGGACATGGAAAGCGGGAGGAGCAAGATAGGAGTATGGGATTAAGAGATAGAAACTACTATGTATAAAATAAGCAACAAGGATATATGGTACAGTATGGAGAAATATGGCCATATATTGTAATAACTTTAAATGGAGTACAATCTATGAAAATATTGAATGACTAAGTTATAACGAAATATTACTACATGGTAAGGAAAAGAGCAGAGAAAAATTTATTGTAGTCTAGAGGAAGGATACAGGGTCTGGATTAGAGTGTTAGGAAAATATTCCTAGAGAAAGTGTTGCCTCAGTTAACTCTTTAAAAATGAGTAGGTTTATAAAAAGATGGTGAGAGATTCTACAGGCCAAGTGTGAAAGGCATTCCAGATAATACTGTGTGCTGTTTGGAGCAAATATTTTATAACTGGCTACAATTACTTTAAATTGCCAGTAGTGAAAATGGATTATCCACTGAGAAATCCATCTAGAAACTATTGTTGTGAACATTGGTGGTGCCACCCACAAAAGGTGCTGTAGGAATTGTGGGGGGAATGCTGCACTGTAGTTTATGATTAGGAAGAAAGATGACATGAGTCATCCTACAGTGCCCAGGACCATACTAAACAAAGAAGTATTGTTTCACATTCAACGTGACTTTAAAATCCTTACCAGATCATTATTTAGATGAAACACACACACACATACACAGCCATCTGATTACCAGAAACTAAACTATAACTATATAACTGTTTCTATAGAATAATAAAGTTTTTCATAAGGGTCTAATACATAGTAAATTTCATGAGTAGTTTAATTTACAATAAATAAATACATTCAGCTATAAAGCAAACTAAGGAAAATAATATTTGTCTCATTCAGAACTTTATCATGGACTGTTCAAATTTCATAAAATAATGTCACTAATACTAGTGCTGCTTGTGAGATGTGAGTTGTCAATACAGTACTCTTATAACAGTCTTCCTTAAAAGTTGTTGCATTTATGACTACTGTATTTTACATATAGGTACAAGCGTGTAGTCACTTCACTTCACTAGGTTTTAGAACTCATCATGTTTAAAGATCTTTTTTGATCCACCTCCTAGAGTAATGGAAATAAAAACAAAAATAAACAAATGGGACCTAATGAAACTTAAAAGCTTTTGCACAGCAAAGGAAGCCATAAACAAGATGAAAAGACAACCCTTAAATGGGAGAAAATATTTGCAAACGAATCAACTGACAAAGGATTAATCTCCAAAATATATAAACAGCTCATGCCACTCAATATTAAATAAACAAACAACCCAATCCAAAAATGGGCAGAAGATCTAAATAGACATTTCTCCAAAGAAGACACACAGATGGCCAAGAAGCACATGAAAAGCTGCTCAACATCACTAATTATTAGATAAATGCAAATCAAAACTACAATGAGGTACCACCTCACACCAGTTAGAATGGGCTTCATCAGAAAATCTACAAACAACAGATGCTGGAGAGGGTGTGGAGAAAAGGGAACCCTCTTGCACTGTTGGTGGGAATGTAAATGGACACAGCCACTATGGAGAACATAGTGAAGTGATTTGTGAAGTGATTTGGATTAAGAAAGTCAAAGTAGGAGATAAGAGGATCTTCCCCCACCCCCTTATCACATGTAACTTTCAGGTACATTGGGATCAGCTGTGGTTGCAGTTAATTATGCCCAGTTCTGAATATCTTTCAAGGGAGTGAACATTTCTAACTCAGTATTTAAGGAGGTTGCTAAGGTCATGTTAATATCCTGAACTCCTGCACTTAAGCCACAGTTAAAAGGCAAAGCCAGTCTGAAACTACAACCACCAATGTCTTTACCTTTTTCTTCTGTGTTGAATAGTCTCTCCACTAACTCACTTCACAATTTGTATATATCCTACATTTTCCACCACATGTCAACATTTAAAAGTACGAACATTTACTGAAGCTGAAAATAGGTGTAGTCATGGATATATTTTGGATATGTAAAAAATTCTCTTTGTATATACTGTTAAACACTTTTGTGATATCAGAGCTTCCTGCATTCAATCAGGCAACCAATATACCACAGTAAAGAAATGCCACTAACGACCAGAACTGTGCGACATGCTGAAAGAGACAGAAAAAAATAACTTTGAGAAAAATTGCTTTACAATTTAAAAAAAAAGTCTTCTCAACTAACCTATTTAGAATTTATTATATATATGTATTATTTTCTGACAAATATTTTGTCAATTCTTGCCATTTGGGGGAAGGTAACGTGTTTGAATTCAGGTGATCTGGATTTTGCTTTAATTCTTTTGATTATTTGCAAACTGAGACAGTAAAGTCTCTAAAACTGGTTGGGTATCACTTTCCCTATCTGTAAAGGGTATGATTAATATATGCTGTTCAATGTTATTTGACAAGTTCAATGAGCGTATATGGGTATATGCATTTAAACATGATTTTACTACTTAATAGATGGCAAGACCATCTATTAAGCTATATATTTGAAATTCACGTTCTTTCTCCATTACCAATGGACTGCTCTCTACTTTTCAAAATGTTGTATTTCTCAACGAACTTTCGGACTACTCTATCAGACTTTAAAACTATTCTTTTTTCCTTTTTCAAGAAATGTGTTGCAATTTCTTAACTCAGAACCTTGTACTGTTCAATCTTTGTGTTATGTGGAACTGTATTCCAGGCCAATTTTTTCCCGTAGCTACATAGCTGCCTTGTAAGCCTGTGGGGAGCAATTCATTCATTTCACCTGGGGTAAAACATTTGTTTTGTTTAAACATTATAGAAGCAAGAGTTCCTTAAGCCCATTCAAGAGAAGATTCAGCTTATATTCTCTAGTATGTATCAAAAAGCAGTTATAGCTTTTCTGAACAAGTTTATCACTAGAATATGTTTTCCAAATAAAGGTTTTACATAAGTCTATTTATTAGAGAAAAGAAATGGATATTGAGAACAAGAACTAAATGCAGTTTATTAACAGTTGTTGCTGACTGCTGTCTGCAAAAAGAGACCTGAAAGATTACACTTTTTATCAACTGCTTATAACATATTTTTCCAGGGATAACAGATGTAAGTGCTCTAATTTCGATTGTATACATAAAGAGTTTTTGCTGTAATAATCTTCTTTCTTTTTGAGTCTCTCTTAAGCAAACTTGATATGCTGATTTGTTGACCATGTACGCATTAAAATTTGTAAGATTCTCAAAATAAACAGAAAAAGTACAGAGTTGGAAAACTTTGCACAGTGTATGGGGATAGTGTAAGGGGGTTGAAATGGTTGGGGTGTATAAGAAATATTTCAAAAAGAAATTAAACTTTGAAGTGAATTTATAAAGAGAAGGAGTCAGCAAAATGTTGGAATTGGGGAGGGGGAATTGGGGCAGAGGCAATGGCATGAACAAATGCATACAGATAGGAGAAAACGTGGAGAGCTTAGGTATAACAAATAGCAAAAGATATCAGTGGTGACCTGGCAGAAGTTGAAAGATATTGGGGAGTGTTGTATGCCAGGCCTTGATACCTTAACTTTTACTCCTCATTAGTAGTAATAGCTTTTAGAGTTTAACTGAAATTTAACATGGATGGAACATCTTAAATGAGACTTTTGTGTCCATAAACTGCATCTATGCAAAGTTCTGTTTCAGAGACAATGATATTGAAAGCAGCAAGGGCAGAGCTTTTCCCTTGAAAACTCTGCAGTGAAATCCTAAGTCCTTTGCAACCTGGAAAACATATTTCAGAATGAACTGCCAGATGCTACTGGCGAGAAGTGTGTTTCTCAGAAGAGACTCCTATTTGCCAGTTTTAGAGGTTAAGCAACATATTCAGATGTCAAAATGCATCCCCTCCACGTTTTTCTCTCTGCTGTTTTAATAATAGGAAAACCAAAAACAGTGAAGCAGATGATCTTACTTGTCTAATTCTGGAAATCAGAAGCAGGAGAGGTAAGAGATATTTCAATAATAATTGGCCATTTATTTATGATGATACAAAGTTAAAATAGATATTTCATTCTAAATATTTTTCTACATTTCCACAGCCACTGTTCTTTTCCAGACTTTATCACCCCCTCCAAATCACTGTCGGAGCCTACCACACGGGTCCCCCCTGCCTCAGTCTTCTCCATCTGGTCTCCTATACTGTAGCTTAAATAGTTGTCTGTCCAAAATGCAACTGTGCCCATTTCCTCCTCTCTCAAATCCCTCTTATCTCTTCAAACCTTATAGGATTATGTCCAGTCTTTTTACCAGGTATACAAAGCTCTCCACAAAACATCCCCTTAACCATCTTTCCAGACTTACCAGTATTAGTCCATAAAAGTGTTATATCACATTTATTTATCCCTTTATTATCTTTGCATCCTAAATCCATATTTGCATATAAGAACTGGTTTTGCAAGACAGATTCCAGACTAGCTAAAAAGCAAATTATAGACTAATTTTCATAAAATCTTGAAAGCAAGACAGAGAGATGGGTTCCAGAAATGCTTCTGTAAAGAAAGCTTTAAGCTATAAATCAGCTCTGCTTATCATACAGAGATTAGGCGGGGGAGAATGTTTATTACACAGGGAAGAGTTCCAAAAGAAGGAACAAAGAGAAGTCACCAAGCAACAGACGACTTTAACTTAACTCTGCTGAGTAGAGAAAAAAAGTGTCAATGGATTTTAAACTCACAACCCATCACTCATAAAAATCCCCTCCTCCCTTAATGAGCAGTCGAGAGAATCCAGAAATATATCTTCAGTATTATTTCCTCCTGGAAAATGAAGGAGTTTCTTATAAAACTGTAAGGTGAATGAAGTATAAAGAAAACTGTATTTTCTTTCTTCTTAATAAACATAAGTTTGTTATAAAATGTACTGTTTCTCTTTTCACTAACATATGTGGTGTTTTTAACAACTATAACTACATACACTTTGAATATTTTGGTTTATATTGGTTTGTTGCCTATCTTTACACAATGTGAGATTTATATCGTATGATGTCTGGTTAAAATATATATATATCTTTGTTCTCTTGAGGCATGCCATGAGAACATAATATTGAATGAAAGCTACATTGTAGGATTTCTCTGAAGCCTATGGTCCTCAGTGCTGGGCTACGTGCCAAAATCCTTGTAAAGATATCAGAATATCTGACACTCAGGCTAAATTGATGGATGGTGTGCAACAGAAGTCTTGTGTTGGAGCCTGAGTAACTATATATTTTTCTCAAATTTCACATGTAATTTTTTTCTGTGTGGCTACATTGCTTTGAAAATTCATGATGAAAGTAAACAGGTGAAGAGATGAATATCGAAAAAATTATTTGAAAGCCATTTGCAATTTTAAAAAGTTCATTAACTAAAGGAAATTAAGCTTCATCTCCTCTCTTGCCTGAGATAAGCTTAATGCATTTTTTTTCTTACTCCTTAGTTGTCTAATAGAGCTTAATGCCTAAGTTACAGTCCGTTTTAATAATGTTGGGTGACTGGGTAGATGCTGAGTTAGGAGGATGAATGGATGAATAGAGGATAGATGACAGACAGATTGGTTAAGTGCATAGATATGCAGTTGTACGGATATACAGATAATACAATGCACATATGTAATGAGTGGGAAATGAAGGACCGATCAATGAGTTGGCAAGTACCTGGGTTGATGCATGAAAAAACTGGTGAAGGAATGGATGAATGAATCTGTGAATAAAGGATGATTAAAGGAAGAAGAGCAGGAAAATTTCTAGGATCTCCTTGCAATGTCTAATCTACTAAGCTGCCCAGATTAAACAAAATAAGAATTGAGTTTTGTCATGTCCAGTAAAACAATTTCAAATTAAAGAAGTTTATTTGTTAATTTTTTGTGTGAATACATTTTTTTGGTATGTTTCAGTACGTCATTGTTGTCGCTACTGAGCTCCACTGCATGAGCATGTCACAATTTAGATTTCCATTCACTTTCTCACGTTTTTAACTGTTTAATTAATTTTAAAAGTCCCTATATTAGTAAAATGTTTTCTGTTTATCAAGTGTGTTATACTTACAGGATCTAACTCAATTCTCAAATATCAGTATTACCTATCAATACTGAATAGTGTTGATATATGGTATTGATATAGTATTGATATATATGACAATATAGAGAATGCCATCATTATTCCCACTTTATAAGTGAGGGATGATGAAGACATCAAGAACTAATATCATTTTCAGGCCTATATGCTTGAAAACAGAACCAGAACCAGAACTCAGGACCCTGTACTCTTCTTGGAAATCTGTTTCTAGAAAAATAGTACAATTTCTTCACTTTGGTATTTCCTTGTACACTCAGGAAATGTGATGTATTAAATAAATATTTAATCCCACTTATTCATTAAAATATTTATTTAAATTAATGGCTTTTTAAATATGTACATCAGGATTCAGCAGTCTTAAGCCAGATTCCATACGTCTTCCCTCCTCAAGTTACACACTGGAAGAAATTCATACTTGGTTGTATGGGCATACACCCCCATCTGAATAATTCCTGATTGCCATTGATTCCACGAAACTTCTTTTAATCTCAATCAATGTTTAAGTTGGCTATATTTGAAAATGCAAGTAAAACATACACATCATTGACATTCTTGCAGTATAGTATAAAAAGAATAAAAAAGAAAAAGATATTTTGGGCATTTCCTATTCAACAATTAAAAAGTGACTCCAAGAGTTGAAGAGACTTTTAGTTCTGGGAAACAAGATAACTATATTTCAAATAAATTTGTAGTGGTCAAATTACAGAAAATGAATTTATATATTTTAATAATAGTATTATCATTATTATTATATTTATTGAGCACTAACTCAATGCCACATGTTTTGATATAAATTTTTAGTACAGTATTTTAAAAGCTTACAGTTACCTTCTATGGCATAATATGGTGTAACAATCATATATTCATTTAACTAAATATGTATAGAGGTCCTTTAGTGTTCTGGGCACTGTTCTAGATGTTTAAGATATGTCTGTGAATGAAAGAGATATGATCCCTCCTTGATCTAGCTTATATTCAAGTGGGTGGAGATTAGTAACCAAATAAATAAACAAAGGCAGTGATTAGTAATCAAATAAATAAACAAAATCTCAAAAAATATATTTATATGGTATATTAGAAAGATAAATGTTATACAAAAAACCAAAAAAGAAAGTAGAGTAGAAGGAGGATATTTAGATGGTATGGGAGAGAGGAGATTTATTTTATAACTCTCTAGTTGTATACCTTCTTTAGCCTCCATGAACCTCACGGAGAAAGTAAAAATTGGAATAATTTCATTTAGTGTTTTAAAGGTAACAGTATTTTAAATTGCTTGAAATATGGCTGGTATATAATAAGCACTATGCATGTGTTTCTTAAAAATCATACTGAGTTCACAATAGATTATTCATTATGTAAGACACCAAATACTAGCACAGGTTCACAAGTTCTCTGACCCTTCTCTGCCAGGTACCCCACATTTCTGAGGCTCCAGATAATTTACAGAGTTTGCATTATACCTTGATTGCTAGATCCTGTATATATTGGCTTCATTTGTAAATCCAATGGAAGATAAATAATTCACATTAAGCAATAAAGCAACAGAACCTATTCAAATCCATAAGATTATTAAAAATAAATTCACATAACAATACTTTCAGAATGATGGGGAATTTGAAAACCTAATATGTGGTAGTTTAATTATCTGCTGACTTTGAGACAATTTAATGGGTTGTTGTTAAAGCCTTCAGTTTAATGGGTTGTTGTTAAAGCTCTGCTGAAAGATTGAATGAAGGAGGAGAATGCATATAATGAAGAAACTATATTTACCAATACTTGATAGTGCATGAATTAGAAATTAATGGCATCTATTTGTGACGGGACTTCACATAGACTGTCTGTGCTTACCAGCTTGTTTGTAGAAGCTTTCTTGCAGGAAGTAGAATGCTCCTAGAAGGAAATATAATGTTAAGGGTCTAGGTTGTTGTATCAATAATAATTGCTAAGCACTATTGCGCTGCATGAATGTAACACAATTTGTGAATCTATTCACCTGTTGATGGACATTTGTGTTGTTTTCAGTTTTTAACCATTACAAAGTTTCTATGAACATTCATGTATAGATCTTTTATGGACATAAATTTCCTTTTTTCTTAGGTAAATACCTAGGAATGAAATGACTATTTCCCAAAGTAGTTGCACCATTTTACATTCCCACCAGCAGTGTGCAAGCTTTTCGGTTCCTTCATGTCCTCTCAAGTATTTAGTATGGTTAGTCTTTTTAATTTTTGTCATTCAAATAGGTGTGCAGTGATATTTAATTATGCTTTTAATTCACATTTCCCTGTTGAGATGTTGAGCATTTTTATGTGCTTTTTGCCATTCATATATCTTTTTGATGAATCATCTGCTCAAATATTTTGTACACTTTTTTTTTAAGTCAGGTTGTACATTTTGTTACTGTTGACTCGACAGTTCTTTATCTATTCTGGATAAAAGTCATTTATCAGATATATGCTTTGTATTGATTTTCTTCTGATCTTTGGCTTCCCATTTTGTTCTCTTACAAGTTCCTTTTGAAGAAATTGTTATTTTTTATTTTGATGAAGTATAATCTATGAATGTGTTCTTTTTGGATTGTGTTTCTGGTGTCATATTCAAGTAATCTTTTTTTTTTTTTTGCAGTACACGGGCCTCTCACTGTTGTGGCCTCTCCCGTTGCAGAGCACAGGCTCCGGACGCGCAGGCTCAGCGGCCATGGCTCACGGGCCTAGCCGCTCTGTGGCATATGGGATCTTCCTGGACCGGGGCACAAACTTGTGTCCCCTGCATCGGCAGGCGGACTCTCAACCACTGCGTCACCAGGGAAGCCCTCAAGTAATCTTTTTTTAACACAAGGTAAAAAATGTTTCCTGCTATAATCTCGATAGTTTTAGGGTTACCATTTAGTCCTATGATCCATTTTGAGTTAATTTTTGTATGTGGTACAAGGTATGGACCAAAGCTCATATTTTTGCATATGGATATCCAATTGTCCCAACACAATTTATTGACTCATTTGTTCTCTATGTGTATTTTATTTGCCCTATTATATAAGAAAACCTCAACTGTTTAAAGTATGTGTGAGTATACCTCTGGATTCTATTCTATTCCATCGATCTATTTAGATAGGTGAACTTGAGTTTTAAGAAGCCCATATAATTGAAGCATCTTTCAGACATTAAAATGAATTGATGTCTGGCCAAGGAAAGAGAGGTGAATACAAATCATTGAAGAAGATATAGGTATATCCAAAACCAAAGTTGTTGAGGACTTCCTGTGTTTATTTATGGAGAAGAGCCACAAGAGAAATGTAGAAAATAGCAAGAAAACATTCAGCCTGGCATAATAAATAAATGAAGGATAAAGTTTTCCCCAGGGTTCTTAGAGAATAATGTTGTTAAAGAGGAAACTCTTAAAGTAGTGTCCAATCCTACATAAAAGTAAAGTAAGTCAGGCCTGGAACAAGCCATAGATTTCTCAGCCCTTGAAAAAAACTTCATCAAAGGTATTTCTTCAAGAGAAAAAAAAAAGTTTAAAAATGAATTACCCATAGATATTCTAATTCTAAAATGCAGAAATCGCAAAGAAATTGAGCCCATGGGGTAAGGTAGTCTTACCAGTCAGAGGAGTATAAGGTAGATGTTAACATCCCAATGATAAACTCTGTTTATTTCACAAGTCTACTGGAGGCTATTATTCCATTTTAAGCCATGAAGATGAAATGTTCCATAACAGAAACATCCAGAATAATGTTTAACCAAATATCTGGGCACTGTGGCCCACCTATGTTGAAACATAAACTTAACCATTACAGTATCTAATTAAACAAGAATTTTTATATTAACCTTTGCCACTATAGAGCTGTAAAGTAGACCAGTCAATAAATAAGCTCAGCACTGCATTGAAGATTCAGTAAACACTTGGTCTACTTCCTAATTTTAGATAGTTTTTTCTGACATAACACAGGAAATGTTAACTTCATGAAGACAACAAATTACAATTCCTGGATCTGTGGTGAAGGATTGAGGTTCTCATTTGAACTATAAATGACTATACAAAGGGCATCATAAGGGTTGTTGGAAAGTCCTAATATGATTCCTGAGACATGAAATGAGATAATGAACAAAAGAAACATGCAAATGTCTGGACTTTAAGGATGATTTGCCTTCTAGTAACTTTCTGATCCAAATGGTAAGTGTAGTATGGATATGAACTGTGAATTATTTCTCCCTGTCTACTTCTTTTACTTTAATATTAAGCTTCTGTATACTTAATCCAGGTGTGATATTTTATGTGTCAACCTTGCTAGGCTATAGTACCCAGTTATTCAACCAAACTCTAATCTTGGTGTTGCAAAGCTATATATCTATATATAGATATATATAGATATTTTCTTTTGGCCACACTGTGAGGCAGGTGGGATCTTAGTTCCCTGACCAGGGTTCAAACCCAAGACCCCGCATTGGAAGCACGGTGTCTTAACCACTGGACCGCCAGGGAAGTCCAATATATTTTTTTAAATGTGGTTAATATATACAATAATTTGGCTTCAAGTAGATTATCCTTAGCAATATGGGTGGAACTCATCCTATCACTTAAAAGGCTCTATGAGCAAAACAGATTATTTTCCTGGAGAAGAAATTCTGCCTTAAGACTGTAGCATCAGCTCCTTCCCAAGTATTTTCAGCCTACAGGCCTGCCCTACATAATTCAAACTTTTCAGCCCCTAAGGTACATTTTATTTATTAAGAGATTATTGCCCAATAAATGAAAGACATAAAAGTCTTCTGAAAGATCTACTTCATACAAAAAGTTTAAACAAGTGGCTTTCTTCTGAGAGTTTCATTTCGTCAGCTTTCTCCCAGGCACTTTATGAGAAGGCATTCAATACCTGCCACATTCCTTGATTCACATTCATAGCTTCTCTGAATTATCTAAACCCCAAAAGAAAATACATCAAGATGTGATAATCATAGGAAACAATGTTTTCACACTCTAATTAAACTCACAAAAAGGCTGAATGAATTCTTTCAGGTTCCCAAAAATATATTTCCAGATGAGGGGAAAAAAAACATAAAAATTGTTTTGGGGGCAAAGATATAAATTACTAAGATTTATAAAGTAACTATTTCACACTTTATGACCATCATTTTACACACACACATATACACACACACAGAGTACATATATATAATTATACATATGTATATATATGTATACATATGTATATATGTACAAATTTGAAGAGATAATAGATTTGGGGAAGAAGGAATTAAATGGAATAGCATTTACCAGATCTTTCTACTGAACAATTTCTTTAAACATAGCTAAAAATCAACTGAAAATTATTCAAAATGTCATTAATAGATAAAATTCCATACTGTCATCCCATGGACAATCTCTAAATATGTATCAATGTTTGAAATGTTAATAAATAGCCAATAATGACTGTAGGAAGTTGAAATAGCCCATTGTATTGGTAAATTCCAATCTGAGCTGGAAATGTTTGTTTCTTTGAAATGAATCCAAAGACACAGCCTCTTTAGTTAGAAAGGACACTAAAAGTAAACCTAATCCAAAGTAACTCTTTTGCAGATAAGTTAATCGAAGTCACTCGATGATTGGTTTGGAACTTGTAACAACTTAGTTCTGACTCTGAGAAAACTAATCACTAGTGAAATGACTTTTTGGGAAATTCAATATTGATCTAAAATATTATATTTATTCTTTTTTTCCTAATACTCAATCCTTTTAAGAATCTCTTGAAAGCTACAAATTCTCTCCAGAGAAAAATGTACCCATCTTTGTACACATATAATGTAATATTCACCTTAAGTCTATCCATATACTCCCACCACTGAGTTAAAAGAAAAGGTGGGGGGCATAAGAGGTGTCTTCAGTGTCTCAAAGTAATCATCCACAAAGTATTACAAATTAATCAACTACAAGGTAAATACCACAGAAAATTTAAGAACTCTCATGGAAGATGAGATTGATTGATTTAAGAAATCATAGGCTACCATTGTATGTGTAAGGCTGCCTTATTCAAAATCCATCACTGAAAAAAGAAGAGAAGCATTCCCTTCCATTACCCCACAATAAACACCAATCTATCAATCAATCAACACCAATCAATCAACAAACCAACAGAAAAAAACTATATTCTCTTAAAAGAAAAAAAATTGATACAAAAGATATCATAATACTCATTATTTTAGATATTTTATGCCAAAAAGTCACAAAAATAAATACCTATTTTAATAAAAATGTCCCCATTTACAAAAATGTGTATTACATATAATTCTTATATTTGAGAAAATTTAATTTGTCTGCTCTTTCTACCAAAGGAGGCTTATATAACTTTAATCTATTAAAATTAAATTCATTTTTAGTAGCACATTAACCAGATGTTATGCTAAGCTATTTCTGCATAATTTAGAAACTAAATTGGCTCCTTATACATATGTTAGTGATTCAAGGCCAATTCTCTCAATGTTAATCAGAAGATATTATCATTGATAGAACCAAATGTTGCAACAAAAAACCTGAGGGTCAAAGTTAATCTTGACTTTAGTATTAGTGTGTGTTTGTGAGTGTTTAGGGACTGTTGACTTTCCATCTCCTTAAAAAGATGGTAAAGTAGCAAGAAGAGGTCATCTGTATTTGTGTGCTATATATACCAAGAATTAACCACAGCATATAGATCAGTGCTACCAAACAGAACACATCGCTTAATAAATCCTTATAAAGGAGCTGCATCGTGTATAACAGCACTTTAATCCTAGAATGGTTTTCCAAACATTGTTAAGTACATCCATTTTGTTAATTCATTAGCCTCTTGAGATGAATAACTTAAAATTTTTAAGGTAGTCTAAATGATCTCTTATATTTTATAAAAGTCATTCCTTTTAAATTTCTTGAGCACACACCCCTAAATATGCTCATACTTTATTAATTATGCATTATATACACGTACTCCTGTAGTAGGCAGAACCACAAACGCTGGAGTCAGATTGCTTAGATTTGAATGGCAGCTCTGCCACTTCCTAATTTTGTGACCTTCGGTGAGTTATTATATCAATAGATGCCACTCTTAACCTCATCCTAAGAGATGGGTAATAACAGTACCTACTTCATACAGTCATTGTGAGGATTGAATTGTTTAATGTTTGTTAAGCTTACAACAATGTTGTGTGTATATTAATAATATCACTCAATAAGTGAGGGGTATTATTATTATTAGTGATATACTATTGCATTATAAACCGTTCCCCAAATAGAAAAGAATAAAGGGATTACTCACATACACTCACGCACATATATTATATATATGTGTATATAAATATATGTGTGTATATATGTGTGTATGTATATATGTGTGTGCGTATATGTATATCTATATATACACATAAAGAGAAAAAGAAAGAGGGAGGAAAGAAGAAAGAGGAGAAGGAAGAGGTGAAGGAGAAGAAGGTCTAAAACTCTCTTTCCACAGTCAGTCTCATGTACCTCCAAGGTGACTGCAACCCTGTCTGAAGACCACTACTCATAGTTCTAATCATTGTGTTGAAACACATTTGTGTAATGTTATTGGTCCCAAGGTAACTGGTAAGTTACATACTTTTTTTTTTTTTTTTCGGTATGCGGGCCTCTCACTGTTGTGACCTCTCCCTTTGTGGAGCACAGGCTCTGGACGCGCAGGCTCAGCGGCCATGGCTCACGGGCCCAGCCCCTCCGCGGCATGTGGGATCTTCCCGGACCGAGGCACGAACCCGTGTCCCCTGCATCGGCAGGCGGACTCTCAACCACTGCGCCACCAGGGAAGCCCACATACTTTTAATAATAATCAAAATAGCAACCTTTTGTGTATGAAGGTTTCTTCTAGAATTTTCTGACCTTGGTTCACTTTTGACAATTACAAACCTTTTGCATATCCTGGCCTTACTCCTTTGCCTCTCAAATTCTCTTAATCTTGCTGCTACAACCAAAGTTCCTGATAAATGTATTATTAAAATCCTCCAAATTTGAGAAAATCCCATTTTTTTTATTACGACTTTGAAGAGGCCACTATAGTCACAGTGAACCAAGATTCCCTGAATCTGTTTTCAACCCTATCTTTGAAGAGTCAGATTTACTTGATCTTCTACCGCAGTACAGTCCCCAGTTTTCTCTCCAAGGAGGAGAAAGTGCCGTAAACCTTTCATGTGGGCATGAATATGCTGATACTTAACTTTGACCGCTCTGTTCTTCCCCAGCATGCTTTGTTATTGGATAAACTGAGAATTTAGGCAATATTAAGAGATCTGTGCCTGCCTGCACATCTCCTCAGTTTAGCCCAATATTACGCAACTGAATTTTTAAAAATCATTTCAAATTTTGGATTTATACAAAAATATCTATTATGTGTCAGATACTATTAGCTGTTAAGAATACAATGGTGAGGGAAATGATCTAGTCTTTCATATCAAAAAGTATAGAAAAGACTCTCTCTTGCTTGTATTCAGTCCATTCTCAAGTGGGAGTGAGAATAAGTGAAATGTAGCGCATACGATGGGAAAAAATAAAATCTGATTGTTCATCCTACTTTGTGTGCCTTGGGATGAAAACCATTAAAATTGCAGCTTTAGGGGCTTCCCTGGTGGTGCAGTGGTCAAGAATCTGCCTGCCAGTGCAGGGGACATGGGTTCAAGCCCTGGTCCAGGAAGATCCCACATGCCACAGAGCAACTAAGCCCGTGCAGCACAACTACTGAGCTTGCGCTCTAGAGCCTGCGAGCCACAACTACTGAAGCCTGTGTGTCTAGAGCCCATGTTCCGTAACAAGAGAAGCCACCGCAATGAGAAGCCCACACACCGCAATGAATGCGGTGAATGAATGCCCTGCCCCACTCACGGCAACTAGAGAAAGCCCACGCACAGCAACGAAGACCCAACGTAGGCAAAAATAAATAAATAAATTTATAAAAAAGAAAAAAATATTGCAGCTTTATCCTCGGTTTAAGAACCATAAATTTGGATTATAGTATCTTGGTTCCTGGCCTAATTGATTTTCTTGCCTTAAATTATGACCTTGATTTCTAAGATTTTTATTTTAGAGCTTATTGCTTGGAATAGCTTTGTGCCTTCTATGTCTCTGGTATCTTTTCGATTACTTGATAATGAGAATTGTAAAAACAGGCTGTATTTTACTTTACACTTGGCTTCAAGGAAGGTTGGAACTAAATTTACAGCTCAGCTACAGCAAATACCCTGAACATTATGACCTTATTATCAGTACAATTTCCGGCTGCCCTCCACTTGCATCCTTATCACCACACCCCAAATCACACCTTGTATTACAATTTGTGTTTCCTCTGGACCTATTATACTTTTATTTGTAGTTAAGATTTTATTTGTGTTTGAAGTTTTATATATAAAAGAAGGTGGGTTGTATGATATTATAATCTATAAACATCACAAAAGTTCATACAGGATTTTGCCTTTTTTTAGTTAACTTCATTTAAAACAAATAGAAAGTATCTAATAAAGACCTTTGACTCATGAGCCTTCTGTTGGTTTAACATTCTGAAATCATGTTTTCTTAATTTGTATTTTTATGACTTTAATGCAAGAATTAATGCAAGCAGATGACTCTTTTAGGAATAGGATTGAATCTATCACAACGTGGGACATTATCTACAATTCCAGTAATCACCTTGACTTATTGTTTCTGTAATATTCTAACTCCCATGGTCTCTTAGCTAGTTTATACCAGGTTCACTGAGGCCCTAAACAATTTAAATAATGGAAATCCTGGGAGCTGGTGGCTCCATAGCTTTAAAGACATATTTGCTATTCCTGTTGGAATCTATTATCCCTGCCAGGTGACAAGCATTCTAGAACACTTACTTTGACTCTTTTTATAATACATCAATTAAAAGAAAAACTAGAAACCATATTCATTTTTACTTACTATTTTACTTACACATTCATTTTATGTACTCATTATGTATCAGCTAATATTCTAAGTGTTTCACAAATGTTTTCCAATTTAATTCTCCTAACAATCATATGAGGAGGTTTCTGTCATCATGCTCAGTTTACAGAGTGGAGTATGAGGCATAGAGAGGCTAGTAAATTGCCCCAGTTACATAACCAGTAAGTCAGTATTTACATGCCAGTTCTCATGGTCCAAGGTCCATCTCCAGCTCAGCTCTGCTGCCTCTCCAGAAGTAATGAGCATCCCAGGAATTACCATGTTCATAGATAGAGAAAAGGGGGAAGTTTGATTCTGTATAAGTAGTTTTGTACAGTCATTATGGACAATGTTAGGAAGGCTGGATCTCAGCTGTTTGGTGGAACATGTGATGTTGAGTTCCCATGTACTCCACAACCAGTTTCCTCATTATTAACATTTTATATTACTATGTTACATTTTTTCATAATTAATGAACCAATATTGATCCATTATTATTAACTAAAGTTTATACTTTATTCATTTTTCTCATTTTCTACCATGTATCCTTTTTCTATTCCAGGAGCCCAACCACGCCATCTCATTACCTTTAGTCAATATGTCCCTTTAGGCTTCTTTTGTCTGTGACAGTTTCTCAAATTTTCCTTGTTTCGATGACCTAAACCATTTTGAGGAGTACTGGTTAGGTATTTTCCAGAATGCCCCTAAGATGGAATTCGTCTGATGTTTTTCTCATGATTAGACTGAGGTAATCTGTGTTTGGGAGAAAGACCACAAAAGCAAAATATCATTTTCATCTCATAATATCAAGGGTACATGCTATCAACATGACTTACCACTGTTAATGCTGAATTTAATCACATTGCTGAGATAGTATTTGTCAGATTTATTCACTGTAAACTGACTCTTTTTGTTCCCATTTCTGTTACTTTGGGGAAATAAGTCACCATGTGCAGCTGACATTTAAGTGAAGAGTTATATTCTACCTCCTTGAGGGCAGAATATCTACATAAATTACTTGAAATTCTCTTGCACAAGAGTTTTGTCTAACCTTCTCCATTAATAATTTATCTATATCACTATAAAGTTATAGATATTTATTTTATACTTTATTTTATATTAGGTTATAATGCAAAGTTATTTTATTTATATTGTTGTCCAAATTGTTTTGGCTTTGGCAATTGGGAGCTCTTTCAGTTTCAGTTGGTTCCTGTGTATTTTTGACATACCCCATTATTGTGACGGTTTTGTTTTGTTTTTTGAGTATTTTCTTACTTTTTTGCGCTATAAGATTCTCTTGTATATTTCCTGTCCCATTCCTAGAATCAGCCTTCTCTCCAAGGATCTCTGGTACTTTTATTGGGGGACAGCATTAGAAAACAATATTTAGCCACTAGGTGTATTTATTGCTCTTGGGATGTCATTGTTTATAGTCCCACTCAAGTAACAAAGGAAATGTATGTGTCTATAGTGACCCATGTATATATACATATTATATATAAGCATCTCTATATTCAGCTATCTGCAAATACATTAAAAAAAAAACATGGATTCATTCTGATATCTACAACTCTAATGAATTTCTACCTGGATCATTCTAGACTCATTTACTGTAAATTCTCACCCCAACAATAAGAAACCAAGTTCCCATCATCTTCCATCTATTTACTTAATTGTTCAATCCCAGTGTCATAATTCTTAAATCAAGCCTTTGAGGGAAACAACTTTGCCAACTAGAGTACAGTGCTTCGCGTACAGTTACTTTTGCCTTTAGTCTTACAGACTCCATTCATTTCCAAAAATTACTAAGGACAGCACCTTTTTAACCCAACTCCTTCAGTGGCATTTTTCATATATTGTAATGCACTAGATTGTTTTCTTATATTCTTCATACCATGCCAGAATTCCCCAATGTCTTAAATGATGTTTTTTAAAACTTATATACATTAAGGTTCACTCTTCATGCTTAAAGTTCTATGCATTTTGACAACGGGCTAGTGTCATGTATTCCCTCATTACAGTATCATGCAGAATACTTTCACCTCCCTAAAAAAGGACCCCTGTGCTTCACCTATTCAACTCTCTCCCTCCCCCTCTGAACCCCTAGGAGCCACTGATGTGCTTAACATCTCTATAGTTTTATCTTCTACAGAAGTTAATGTAATTGGAATCATGCAATATACAGCCTTTTCAGACTAGCTTTTTGCACAAAGCATATGCATTTAAGATTCACTTGTATATATATTTATTGTTTTCTACTATAGAAATAAAGTAGAATTTAATTTTTTAATGGATCATGTTTTTACTGTTGTATCTAAAAACTCAAAGCCACAGGGAGTTTCTCTACTTTTTTTCCTCCCAGAACTTTCATAGTTTTTTAAATTTTTATTTTATATTGGAGTATAGTTTTTTTTTATTTTTTATTCAGGTCTATTATCTATTCAGGGTTAATGTTTGTGAAAGGTATAAAGTCTGTTTCTAGGTTGGATTTTCTGCCTATGAATGTCCAATTATTTCATCATCATCTGTTGCAAATATCATTCACTCTTCATTGGGTTGTTTTTGCTCCTTTTCCAAAGATCAGCTGACTGTACTTACATGAACCTATTTCTAGGTTCTCTATTCATTTACATTGATCTATATGTGTATACTTTCACCAATACCCCTGCTGCCTTTTTAATTTATGGTACAGTTTGAAACCGAGTGTTAGGTGTCCTCCAACTTATTCTTTTTTTGTTTTATGTTCCAATAAAACTTTATTTACAAAAACAAATAGTGGGTCAGATTTGGTAGATGAGCTATAGTTTGCCAATTTCTGCTTTAATAGGTCAAAAAAGCATTCTTTTTATCCTTGATATTTTGAAATTTCCTAATGAACTATCTATAGACTTCTTTTTTTCATTGATTATGTTTGACCATCTGGTGAATATTTTAATTCTGATATTCATGTCCTTCAGATCTGATAAATTCCTTAGTTTTCCCAATATCTGTCGGACTTCCCAGACTTCTTCAGTATGCCTCTTATTTTTTCATTCATTTTTTGGTCTCTCTCTTAGGTTATAATTTCAGGGTTACCGATTTGACTTTTAAAAACAGTCCTTTTACATATTTAAAAAAATACTTTGCTGATATACATTTTTTTTGAAGATTTCATCATTTATTTATTTTTTTTAACATCTTTATTGGAGTATAGTTGCTTTACAATTGTGTGTTAGTTGCTGCTTTATAACAAAGTGCATCAGCTATACATATAAATATATCCCTATATCTCCTCTCTCTTGCGTCTCCCTCCCACACTCCCTATCCCACCTTTCTAGGTGGTCACAAAGCACCGAGCTGATATCCCTGTGCTATGCAGTTGCTTGCCACTAGCTATCTATTTTACATTTGGTAGTATATATAAGTCAATGCCACTCTCTCACTTCATCCCAGCTTAACCTTCCACCTCCCCATGGCCTCAAGTCCATCTCTACGTCTGCATCTTTATTCCTGTCCTGCCCTAGGTTTTTCAGAACAAATTTTTTTCTTTTATTCCATATATATGTGTTAGCATATGATATATGTTTTTCTCTTTCTTACTTACTTCACTCTGTATGACAAACTCTAGGTCCATCCACCTCACTACAAATAACTCAATTTCGTTACTTTTTATGACTGAGTAATATTCCATTGTATATATGTGCCACATCTTCTCTATCCATTTATCTGTTAATGGACACTTAGGTTGCTTCCATGTCCTGGCTATTGTAAATAGAGCTGCAATGAACATTGTGGTACATGACCCTTTTTGAATTATGGTTTTCTCAGGGTATATGCCTGGTAGTGGGATTGCTGGGTCGTATGGTAGTTCTATTTTTAGTTTTTTCAGGAACCTCCATAGTGTTCTCCATAGTGGCTGTATCAATTTACATTCCCACTAACAGTGCAAGAGGGTTCCCTTTTCTCCATATCCTCTCCAGCATTTATTGTTTGTAGATTGTTCTGATGATGGCCATTCTGACTGGTGTGAGGTGATACCTCATTGTAGTTTTGATTTGCATTTCTGAATGATTAGTGATGTTGAGCATTCTTTCATGTATTTGTTGGCAATCTGTATATCTTCTTTGGAGAAATGTCTATTTAGGTCTTCTGCCCATTTTTGGATTGGGTTGTTGGTTTTTTTTGATATTGAGCTACTTGTAAATTGTGGAGATTAATACTTTGTCAGTTGCTTCATTTGCAAATATTTTCTCCCATTCTGAGGGTTGTCTTTTGGTCTTGTTTATGATTTCCTTTGCTGTGCAAAAGCTTTGAAGTTTCATTAGGTCCCATTTGTTTATTTCTGTTTTTATTTCCATTTCTCTAGGAGGTGGGTCAAAAAGTATCTTGCTGTGATTTATGTCATAGAGTGTTCTGCCTATGTTTTCCTCTAAGAATTTGATAGTGCCTGGCCTTACTTTTAGGTCTTTATACCATTTTGAGTTTATTTTTGTGTATGGTGTTAAGGAGTGTTCTATTTTCATTCTTTTACATGTAGCTGTCCAGTTTTCCCAGCACCACTTATTGAAGAGGCTGTCTTCTCTCCATTGTATATTCTTGCCCCCTTTATCAAAAATAAGGTGACCGTATGTGCTTGGTTTATCTCCGGGCTTTCTATCCTGTTCCATTGATCTATACTTCTGTTTTTGTGCCAGTACCATAGTGTCTTGATTACTGTAGCTTTGTAGTATAGTCTTAAGTCAGGGAGCCTGATTCCTTCAGCTCCATTTTTCGTTCTCAAGACTGCTTTGGCTATTTGGGGTCTTTTGTGTTTCCATACAAATTGTGAAATATTTTGTTCTAGTTCTGTGAAAAATGCCATTGGTACTTTGATAGGGATTGCATTGGATCTGTAGATTGCTTTTGATAGTATAGTCATTTTCATAATGTTGATTCTTCCAGTCCAAGAACATGGTATATCTCTCCATCTGTTTCTATCATCTTTATTTTCTTTAATCAGTGTCATAGTTTTCTGCATACAGGTCTTTTGTCTCCTTAGGTAGATTTATTCCTAGGTATTGTATTCTTTTTGTTGTAATGGTAAATGGGAGTGTTTCCTTAATTTCTCTTTCATATTTTTCATCATTAGTTTATAGGAATGCAAGAGATTTCTGTGCATTAATTTTGTATCCTGCTACTTTACCAAATTCACTGATTAGCTCTAGTAGTTTTCTGGTAGCATCTTTAGGATTCTCTATGTATAGTATCATGTCATCTGCAAACAGTGACAGTGTTACTTCTTCTTTTCTGCTTTGGATTCCTTTTATTTCTTTTTATTCTCTGACTGATGTGGCCAAAACTTTCAAAAGTATGTTGAATAATAGTGGTGAGAGTGGGCCACCTTGTCTTGTCCCTGATCTCAGTGGAAATGGTTTTAGTTTTTCACCATTGTGACCTATATTGGCTGTGAGTTTGTCATAAATGGCCTTTATTATGTTGAGATAAGTTCCCTCTATGCCTACTTTCTGGAGGGTTTTTATCATAAATGGATGTTGAATTTTGTTGAAAGCTTTTTCTGCATCTATTGAGAGGATCATATGGTTTTTCTCCTTCAATTTTTTAAATATGGTTTATCACATTGATTGATTTGTGTATCCTGAAGAATCCTTGCATTCCTGGGATAAACCCCACTTGATCATGGTGTATGATCCTTTTAATGTGCTGTTGGATTCTCTTGGCTAGTATTTGTTGAGGATTTTTGCATCAATGTGCATCAGTGATATTGGCCTGTAGTTTTCTTTCTTTGTGACATCTTTGTCTGGTTTTGGTATCAGGGTGATAGTGGCCTCGCAGAATGAGTTTGGGAGTGTTCCTCTCTCTGCTGTATTTTGGAAGAGTTTGAGAAGGATAGGTGTTAGCTCTTCTCTAAATGTTTGATAGAATTCGCCTGTGAATCCATCTGGTCCTGGTCTTTTGCTCGTTGGAAAATTTTTAATCAGTCTCAATTTCAGTGCCTGTGATTGGTTTGTTTATATTTTCTATTTCTTCCTGGTTCAGTCTTGGAAGGTTTTGCTTTTCTAAGAATTTGTCCACTTCTTCCAGGTTGTCTATTTTTTGGGCACATATTTGCTTGTAGTAATCTCTCAGGATCCTTTGTATTTCTGTAGTGTCAGTTGTTACTTCTCCTTTTTCATTTCTAATTCTATTGATTTGAGTCTTCTCCCTTTTTTTCTTGATGAGTCTGGCTAATGGTTTATCAATTTTGTTTCTCTTCTCAAAGAACCAGCTTTTAGTTTTATTGATCTTAGCTATTGTTTCCTTCATTTCTTTTTCATTTTTTTCTGATCTGATCTTTATGATTTCTTTCCTTCTGCTAAATTTGGGGGTTTTTGGTCTTCTTTCTCTAATTGCTTTAGGTGTAAGGTTAGGTTGTTTATTTGAGATGTTTCTTGTTTCTTGGGGTAGGAGTGTATTGCTATAAACTTCCTTCTTAGAACTGCGTTTGCTGCATCCCATTGGTTTTGTGTCATCATATTTTCATTGTCATTTGTTTCTAGTATTTTTTATTTCCTCTTTGAGTTCTTCAGTGATCTCTTGATTATTAAGTAGTGTATTGTTTAGCCTCTATGTGTTTGTATTTTTTACAGATTTTTTTCCTGTAATTGATCTCTAGTCTCATAGCATTGTGGTCAGAAAAGATACTTGATATGATTTCAATTTTCTTAAATTTACCAAGGCTTGATTTATGACCAAGGTATAATCTATCCTGGAGAATGTTCCATGAGCAATAGAGAAAAAAGTGTTTTCTGTTGTTTTTGGATGGAATGTCCTATAAATATAAATTAAGTCCATCTTGTTTAATGTATCATTTAAAGCTTGTGTTTCCTTATTTATTTTCACTTTGGATGATCTGTCCATTGGTGAAAGGGGGGTGTTAAAGTCCCCTACTATGATTGTGTTACTGTCAATTTCCCCTTTTATGGCTGTTAGCATTTGCCTTATGTATTGAGGTGCTCCTATATTGGGTGCATAAATATTTACAACTGTTATATCATCTTCTTAGAATGGTCCTTTGATCACTATGTAGTGTCCTTCTTTGTCTCTTGTAATAGTCTTTATTTTAAAGTCTATTTTGTTTGATATAAGAATTACTACTCCAGGGCTTCCCTGGTGGAGCAGTGGTTGGGAGTCTGCCTGCCGATGCAGGGGACACAGGTTTGTGCCCCAGTCCAGGAGGATCCTGCCTGCCGCGGAGCGGCTGGGCCTGTGAGCCATGGCCGCTGGGCCTGCGCATCCGGAGCCTGTGCTCCACAATGGGAGAGGCCACGGCGGTGAGAGGCCCGCATACCGCAAAGAAAAAAAAAAAGAAAAAAAAGAATTACTACTGCAGCTTTCTTTTGATTTCCATTTGTATGGAATAAGTTTTTCCATTCCCTCACTTTCAGTCTTTATGTGTCCCTAGCTCTGAAGTGGATCTCTTGCAGACAGCATATATTCGGGTCTTGTTTTTGTATCCGTTCAGCCAGTCTGTGCCTTTTGGTTGGAGCATTTAATCAATTTACATTTAAGGTAATTACTGATATGTATGTTCCTATTACTATTTTCTTAATTGTGTTGCATTTGGTTTTGTAGGTCTTTTCCTTCTCTTGTGTTTCCTACCTAGAGAAGTTCCTTTAGCCTTTGTTGTAAAGTTGGTTTGGTGGTGCTGAATTGTTTTAGCTTTTGCTTGTCTGTAAAGGCTTTAATTTCTCTGTCAAATCTGAATGAGATCTTTGCTGGGTAGAGTAATCTTGGTTTTAAGTTTTCCCTTTCATCACTTTAAATATGTCCTGCCACGCCCTTCTTGCTTGCAGAGTTTCTGCTGAAAGATCAGCTGTTAACCTTATGGGGATTCCCTTGTGTGTTATTTGTTGCTTTTCCCTTGCTGCTTTTAATATTTTTTCTTTGTATTTAATTTTTGATAGTTTGATTAATATGTGTCTTGGTGTGCTTCTCCTTGGATTTATCCTGTATGGGATTCTCTACACTTCCTGGACTTGATTGACTATTTCCTTTCCCAAGTTAGCGAAGTTTTCAACTATAATCCCTTCAAATATTTTTTTCATACCCTTTCTTTTTCTCTTCTTCTCCTGGGGCCCCTATAATTCGAATGTTGGTGTATTTAATGTTGTCCCAGAGTTCTCTGAGACTGTCCTCAATTCTTTTCATTCTTTTCTCTTTATTCTGCTCTGCAGCTGTTATTTCCAGTATTTTATCTTCCAGGTCACTTTTCTATTCTTCTGCCTCAGTTATTCTGCTATTGATTCCTTCTAGAGAATTTTTAATTTCATTTATTGTGTTATTCATCATTTTTTGTTTGCTCTTTAGTTCTTCTAGGTCCTTGTTATTTCTCCATTCTGTTTCCAAGATTTTGGATCATCTTTACTATCATTACTCTGAACTCTTTTTCAGGTAGTCTGCCTATTTCCTCTTCATTTGTTTGGTCTGGTGGGTTTTTACCTTTCTCCTTCATCTGTTGCATATTTCTCTGTCTTCTCATTTTGTTTAACTTACTGTGTTGGGGGTGGTCTCCTTTTCGCAGGCTGCAGGTTTGTAGTTCCCATTTTTTTTGGTATCTGCCTGCAGTGGTTGAGGTTATTTCAGTGTCTTGTGTAGGCTTCCTGGTGGAGGGGACTGGTATCTTTGTTCTGGGGGGTGTGGCTGTATCTTGTCTTTCTGGTGGACAGGGTCATGTCCGGTTGTGTGTTTTGTGGTGTCTGTGACCTTATTATGATTTTAGGCTGCCTCTCTCCTACTGGGTGGGGTTGTTTTCCTGTCTTGCTAGTTGTTTGGCATGGGGCTTCCAGCACTGGAGTTTGCTGACCATTGGGTGGAGCTGGGTCTTAACGTTGAGATGGAGATCTCTGGGAGAGCTTTCGCTGTTTGATATTACATGGAGCCAGGAGGTCTCTGGTGGACCTATGTCCTGGCCTCAGCTCTCCCACCTCAGAGGCCCGGGTCTGACACCCAGACAGAACACAAAGACCCTGTGAGCCACACAGCTCAGAAGAAAAGGGAGAGAAAAAGAAAGAGAGAAAGAAGAAAGAAAGGAAGAAAGAAAGAAAAAAAGAAAGAAAGAAAGAGAGAAAGAAAGGAAGGAAGGAAGGGGAAGTTATTAAAATAGAAAATAATTATTAAAAATAATAACATTAAAAAGTAATAAAAGAAAGAAAGAAAGAAAGAAGAGAGCATCCTAACCAAGAAAGAAGTCCATGAATGATAACAAGCGCTAAAACCTATACTAAAAAAATAAAAATAAAATGGACAGACAGAACCTTAGGACAAATGGTAAAAGTAAAGCTATACAGACAGACTCACACAAAGAGGCATACACATACACAGTCACAAAAAGAGAAAAAGGAAATATTATATATACATATCTGTATATATAAAAAAAAGAGGAAGAGAGCAACCAAATCAATAAACAAATCTACCAATGATAATAAACTCTAAATACTAAACTAAGATAAACTTAAAACCAGAAACAAATTAGATGCAGAAAGCAAACCCCAAGTCTACAGTTGTTCCCAAACTCCACTGCCTCAATTTTCAGATGATTCATTGTCTATTCAGATATTCCAGAGATGCAGGGTACATCAAGTTGATTGTGGATATTTAATCCGCTGCTCCTGAGGCTTCTGGGAGAAATTTCCCTTTCTCTTCTTTGTTTGCACAGCTCCCAGGGTTCAGATTTGGTTTTGGCCCCGCCTCTGTATGTAGGTCGCCTGAGGGCATCTGTTCTTTGCCCAGACAGGACGGGGTTAAAGGAGCAGCTGCTTCGGGGGCTCTGGCTTACTCAGGCTGGGGGAGGGAGGGGTACGGAATGTGGGGCGAGCCTGCGGCGGCAGAGGCCAACATGACATTGCAACAGCCTGAGGCGCCATGTGCTCTCCCAGGGAAGTTGTCCCTGGATCACGGGACCCTGGCAGTGGCGGGCTGCACAGGCTCCCCGGAAGGGGGGGTGTGGATAGTGACCTGTGCTTGCACACAGGATTCTTGGTGGCAGCAGCAGCAGCCTTAGCATTTCATGCCTGTCTCTGGGTTCCGCACTGATAGCCGTGGCTGGTGCCCATCTCTAGAGCTCGTTTAGGCAGTGCTCTGAATCCCCTCTCCTTGTGCACCCCGAAACAATGGTCCCTTGCCTCTTAGGCAGATTCAGACTTTTTCCCAGACTCCCTCCCAGCTAGCCATGGTGCACTAGCACCCCTCAGCCTGTGTTCATGCAGCCAACCCCAGTACTCTCCCTGCGATCCAAGCTCTGAAGCCCGAGCCTGAGCTCCCAGCCCCTGCCCACCCTGGCGGGGGGAGCAGACAAGCCTCTCAGGCTGGTGCATGCTGGTCAGCACCGATCATCTGTGCGGGAATCTCTTCACTTTGCCCTCCTCACCCCTGTTGCTGTGCTCTCCTCCGTGGCTCCAAAGCTTCCCCGCTCTGCCACCCGCAGTCTCCGCCTGCAAGGGGCTTCTAGTGTGTGGAAACCTTTCCTCCTTCACAGCTCCCTCCCACTGGTGCAGGTCCCGTCCCTATTCTTTTGTCTCTGTTTTTTCTTTTTTTCTTTTGCCCTACCCAGGTACATGGGGAATTTCTTGCCTTTTGGGGGCGTCTGAGGTCTTCTGCCAGCGTTCAGTAGGTGTTCTATAGGAGTTGTTCCACATGTAGATGTATTTCTGATGTATTTGTGGGGAGGAAGGTGATCTCCACGTCTTACTCCTCCGCCATCTTGAAGGTCTCCTCCCAACTTATTGTTCAGGCATGTCTTTTTATGCTGATGCAGAAGTGATATAGGAAAATCCAAATGCAAGCCCTTTTAAAAGTGTCTGTTTACATTATGTCTGCAGGCCTATCACTTGCCAAGGTAAGTGGCCAATTTCAGGAGCAATGGGAAGGGAAACATACATAAGCTCTCAATAGGAAAGAAGTCCTCAATCATATGCAAAGGGATGGTTCCAGAAAGGGATGAAAAATTGCTTCTATCAATTAACTCTACTACACTCTGCTACATTCTTGCTACTACATTGGTTTTGCGGCTTGATTTTCTTCATAGACTTACTGCTACCCTGTATTACCTTTTCATATTTATATGTGGTCTTATGCATTTCCAACTGTAACAAAAGCTCCATGAAGGGAGGGATTTGTCTTCCTTATCGTTATAACTCTAGTGCACAGAAAAGTAATTGTTTTATATTAAACACTATGTGAACATTTGTTCCACAGGGAAATAGTAAATTCATTCTGCTAATACATGGTAACATTCACAAAACACATCTTTAACTTAGGTTTGGATTTTGACACCAGGTATATAAACCATAACTAAAGGCTGGCTCTGTTCCTAATCTCTGACAGGAAAAGTGACAGTTCAAAGACAAATTAGTTGTAGATAAGGGCAAAAAGATAAAAAAGGAGCATAAATTAAGAAGACAAATTAAATAGCTTCCCTTGTCACCTATTTTTCCTGGACTTTTCTGTAGCCTCTTGTACTGTGGACACAACTGCCTCTTGGACATTCTTTTGTCCATTATTACTGGGGATACCTCACTCTCGATCTTCTTATGTGTCTGCCCACTTATTCATTGGCTGCTCACCCTACTCACTTTCACAATAGTTTCTGCTCTGATTTTCTTTGTACCTTCTTTTTGGTGACCACATTCATACACATAGTTTAGCTATGCTTTTCATAACACATTTATTAATTTTCCATCTAATAA
This sequence comes from Pseudorca crassidens, assembly GCF_039906515.1. Taxonomy (NCBI): domain Eukaryota; kingdom Metazoa; phylum Chordata; class Mammalia; order Artiodactyla; family Delphinidae; genus Pseudorca; species Pseudorca crassidens. The sequence continues at coordinate 32,292,363 of NC_090304.1, read as the reverse complement.
CACATTTTTATTCCTGAATCCCGGGCATTCACTTCTGACAGAAAGCTGGTTAGCTGCATCCAAAAAAAACCTCCTGTACCCTAAGTTTCAAGCCCAAGCTTGTCTCAATTCCACAGTTCTTTATAATGGTCATTATTTTCCTAGCTTTCCGCCTTCACCCACATGGCCCCTCATTTACACCAACACTACATCAATCACTGAGCCCTGCAAATTCCAGCACTGCCATATCTTTTATGGTTGTTTCCTTCTTACAATTTGTTCTGCCTCCTCAATTAAAATCTCTCATATATACAACAAAATGGTGCCCTAACTGTCAGACTTCTTCCCTCACTTTCAGATCCAGCATTTCTTAAGCACAACTCCAGTCTTGAGACTTCAGATTACAAAACACTGAAAGCTTCCTAATCTTTAGTGAGAACATAACAAACTTCTCAAACTGTTGTTTAAATCCCTCTGGAATCTCCTTTCTTGTTTCTCTATGACTACCTCTACTATCTTTATTTGGAAGGGAGTAAGAAGGGAGTTTCCAGTTTGTTATAGTGTTCCTTTCTTAATTGAGGTGCTAGTTATGCATGTGTTAAGTTTGGACAATGCGTCCATCTGCACATTTATGCAATGTGCACTCTTCATATGTACATTACACTCCATTAAATGGTTAAATTAAATCGTGATCATAGAGAAGATGAAAGGGAATGTGCTAGTTAAGGTATTTCTAGCTTCTTATACTGCTCAGAAAGAGACTAAAACTATGGTTTATATATTTAGCTCTAATTAAGACACTCATGCCTTTTACGTATTTTATATTTATTCCTTAAGAAAAAGGAAGAAAATGTGTAAGTTCCAAATTAGTTACAATTCAAAGAAACAAAAACCTAGTGGGAAAAACTAAACAGAAATGTCATAGATAAATCAAAGCTACTATGATAACAGCAACAAGAAACTATTATAAGATGCATGAATTCTTTAAAAAGAAATATTGAAAAATATTCAAAGGATATAAACAATGCAATAATTCTTAAAGGGTATTGAAGAAGACCTGAGTAAACATGAAAAGATTTAAATTCACGGAGAGGAAGATTAGATTTTATAAAGATAAAAATTTAGCCCATTAATTGATAAATTCAGTATACTGGAACTAGATAAACTACTTTGGGAAATTGTCAGTGTATATTTAAGCTGGACATATGTATAATTTATGACTTAGTAATTCCATTCTTAAGTGTATGTGTTTGTATGTATGTGTAGATTCATATATACAAATATATATATGTAGTTAGAGGAAGTCGTCAAAAGGATAGATGGCTACTTGACCAGCAGGCTGGATCTGCTCACTCAGAAACTCCACACCCTCCCCTGTCCTTGGGATGTATGTTCTGCCCACTATTCCCACAGTGGGAGCCGTTTCAAGGATGAAGCCTAAAGAAAGCAATGTATTGTTGAATGCATCTGGATGTTATACATGACTGAACATCATTAAGGGCTCTATATAAACTTTTAACAGATTCTGGTTGGCTGATGCAGAGATATACTCCTCTTGCAGTCACCCAAGACAAGTCTCTTATATAAGGTTCCTGCTTATAAAAACTGCCACCTACCAATCTGGAGTAGTCTGACTCTTTCCTCAGTTTCTCCTTGCCCTCTGTGTTTGGGGACCAGTTTACAAACCAACACATGTGTATAAACATGCGTACATACATATGTATGTGCACATATGTATGCATATGCATATACATGTATATTCCACTCCTAAGTGTATATTCATATATATGTGAAACAGAAATGTGCGCATATGCAAGCTAACAATACAATTATAAGTATATTCAGAGCAGTATTATTCATAACTATATTATTAATAATAGAAACTATAAATAACCCAGATGCCCATATAAAATTAAATAAAGAATATATAAATATGAATTAAAAACATAGCAATTGAAATAAATTTTGACCACATGGAAGACCATGAAGAGATCGGCAAACTGTTATGTTGACCAAATATGATAGGTGCAAAGAATAAATACCAAATAATTTTATATATTAAGTCATGAAATAGACAAAACTAATCTCTTGTGTTACATGCCAGGACAATGGTTACCTTTGAGAGCAAGTAGGGAGTGGAAGGAGGCATGGAGGGAGGCTTCTGTGGTGTTTATGTTCTACTTTTTCATTTGGATAGTTGTAATACTTTGTGATTATTTTGTAAGGTCATTGAGGAGTGCACTAATTCTTCCAATTTTCTATTAAAAGTTTCAGTTAAAATATTATGAAAAAAACATGCTCAATCCCACCAGAAATATGAAAAATATGAATCAAAATAATTGGCAAAAATTAAAAACTTTGATTACATTAGTTTTTTGCCAGGATACTAGGGAATAAGTAACCACAAAACATTTTAAGTGGTAAAACCACTCTGAAGACCAAAGAGGGAAGAAAAAGGTTTTGCATTTTTCATATATGCCTGGACAACTGTACAAGAATATTAATTGCAGCAATGTTTAAAATAAGAAAAAATGGAAAGTCATTCAAGTATATTTCAGTGAGAAAACAAATAAATTTGGTATATTTTCTTTTTCCAAATAATGAAATTGTATACAGAATTCAAAACTAATGAAACCAGTATATACACACCAACACTTAAAAATCTCGTCGGTAATACTGATTAAATATAGCTTGTAGATGTTTATAGTATGTTAACATTTAACAACATATTAAAGACATATCTTAGGATCCACATCTCTCACAATCTGTGTGCACAGAAAATCCTTACAAATTAGAAAATGAGGGAATGACTAAGTGCTGAGTCCCAAGACCAGTCCAGTGCTGAAAGAAAATTATGGGTGAGATAACTTAGTTAAAAAATATTTCATTGATGAAGTAGGACTTAGCCTGCTTTGGAATTAGATTTAGCCATGAAAAGGGATGAACAATTCTGATAAAGGAAAAATATCTCTTAACTTGATCATCTTTAACATAGAGTCATTTTTCCTTCCTTCTTCCTATCTGTGCTTTCTTCCTCCCCAGTTTCCCCTCCTTCCTATCCTAGCTCTTCCACTGAATGACTTGTGTGTACATTTTAAACCTCTTTATGCTCCATTACAAAGTGGAGCCTACTTCATAATGCTCATGAAAAAGTAGATGATGTAATAAATGTAAAGTACTTAGAACAATGGAAAGTGCTCAATAAACTTGCAGTTATTTTATTATTAGTGAACAAGATCATAAGAATTGCCCTCTGTGGTAACAATTCCCTCAACTTTGGAGCTTCCATTCCTTTTTGCTATCGTGAGTGAGTCCAAGGAAGCTCCTCTAAGTTGCTTGGGGGGCGGTCCATAAACTTCAGCCGTAAAGCCAGGAAGAAATGCTGTGCTCACTTCAAATGAGCAAAAACTACAGTTCGATGAAATAGCTGCTCACCTTTTTCTGTCATATTTACATGATGTTTTAACCCTTTTTAGTTGTGTACCTCCTAAGAACGTTGTATCTGCACTTAAAATATCTTAAATAAATCAAAACATGAGAACACTTTAACATACCAGAATACTTCTCAACATCTATCTGAAGAATCAATCATAGCTCAGTTTCCTGATATGTATCAGTAATTTTAACCTCTAGTTAAAAGAATCAATCTTGACTTGAGTTTCCTCCATATTCAATTATTTATTGGGTAATACCCTATGAAACATCTTTATTGTGGAAATCTTACTTACCCAGAGGTTACCCAAGCTATCAGTATTTACTGCATTTTCTGTTACTTTATACTTTTTTTAAAAAAATAGCACATTTGACTCTCATAACAACTTTGCCAGGAAAGGTTCACATTTCACATTGATTTAATCATTTGTGGATAATGAACCTAAAACACAGAGAAGTGAGGCAACTTAGACTCATAGGACCTGAGAGGTATGAAATCCTAACTCTTTCTGCCACAGCCGTTACCTAACAGATTAGAAAAAAAACCAAAACATATTTATTATTGAATACATAAATGAGCACATGAATTAATAAATGAACAGCAATAAACATTAGTCCTGATTAAATCTGGAAGGACTCAACAAATGTTCTAAAAACAGAGCCATCATGTTAAATGACTTTCTAGTGTTCATACAACACTTTTTTTTTTTTTTTTTTTTGCGGTACGCGGGCCTCTCACTGTTGTGGCCTCTCCGGTTGCGGAGCACAGGCTCCGGACACGCAGGCTCAGTGGCCATGGCTCACGGGCCTAGCCACTCAGCAGCATGTGGGATCTTCTCGGACCGGGGCACGAACCCACGTCTCCTGCATCGGCAGGCAGACTCTCAACCACTGCGCCACCAGGGAAGCCCCTTACAACTCTTTTAATAGCAGAGCTGAAGCAAAGTCTTCTGATCTCCATTGCCCATGATTGTTTCATAGCCAGTGGCTTATATGCACCCAGATCATTGTGGGGAATTTGTACATTCATTTAAAGAGTTAAAGGTAAAATTAATTCTGCCATATGTTAATTTCCATTTTGTAGAAAGCTAGGAGTTAGGGTCATGGATGACTTACTCCCAGACAAATTGTATTTTTCTGCCATGACTCAAAAAACAAACTGTTATCTCTCCTAAACTAAAAGCTACCTTTCTAACATTTCTCTCCTAGCTACCACATTGGTTCTTGAAGTACCATTCACATTATATAAGATGTATGTCTGCAGCACAAGAAAATTTAATGTGTGAATTTAAAATTTGTTTATAATATTTAGTATATGGTATAATAGCTTATAAGATACACATGTTCTGCAGCACAACACCACAGTTTTATTCTAGTTTGAATTCAGATTTTGCTTATAATATTTAAAATAGAGAACAACATGGAAAACTCTTCATAAGCATCTGATTTAAAACAATCTCAGTACATTTCTCCTTAATTTACTGGGTGCCTTCTATACGCCAATCACTCTTGAAGGAAACAGAGAAAACTTGCCCAAAAAAGTACCTGCCCACATATACACTATATCCTACGGGAGAAAATTGCACAATAAACACACAAATATTTTTGATAATGCAGAGTGGTAGTGAGTTCTACAAAAGACATCAACTAAAGAAATGTGATAGATGATGTCTGATAGATTGGAAAGCAGCAATCAGGGGTGAGACAGCTACGTGAATTACATCAGCAAGAGTATTCCAGGCAGGAGAATAAGAGGCTCTGAGATGGGAGTGAGATTCTTGTACCTGAGGGTCAGGAAAAAAAAGGATAATATGGTCAAGACATAGTAGGTGGGTAAAAGATGACATTATAGAACTTGTTGGGTTCTGATTATACAGGATTTTTTTGGTAAGGAGTTTGCATTTTATCTTAATATTATTTAATTCCTTATTTAATTTTTATTTAAATTATTTCTTTTAATTATATAATGCCATTTAATATTAATTGCTAATCAGGTTGGAAGGATTTGTTGTTTTGGTGTGGGAGAGGGTGGCCTTTCCAAAGGTAAGACTGCCCTTAGAAAGGAAGAAGGTTTTAAGATCCAGGGTAAATTACATTGTATAGAGTCCATAGTACATATCATCAGATGGCATTTGGTACTAGTCAACCTCACGGTAAACAGTGACCTATAGATTCAAAAAATTTGTACCAAACAGTATAAAATGAACATTTTATTATGTTATGTTGTACAATAGATGTTCAAATCCTGCTATAGGAACTGGGTAAGCCAAGACTGAGTAGTGCATGCTGTCTGTTTTCAACATCTGAAAGCAATGATAGCTTGGTTTTTTTTTTCCTTAATCTATGCTTAAGATAGATCATTTAAGGGAAACTATATCTTAGGACTGTTATAGATCCAACTTTTTGATATGTGATGTGATAAGAAGAGTCAAGATTTGAATAAAAAGAATATGTGGTCCTTGGACAAAAATAATCATTGCTGCTCCCTGACTGATCGGACCATTTCATGTCTGCATTTCCAACCACATAGGCTTTGGAGCCTGTCCAGGACATGCTTGACTCTATCACATTGACTCTATCCCTAATATCCCACGGCAATATGCAAAAGAGAGAACATGTTTAAATTGCTCAGTGCCAGCTGGCTGAGTTCACTCCTGGCACAGCAATCTGTGACTTTCTGGCCCACTGTGAAAGAGAAGGGAGGGGTGAGTCAAAGTGATACCCAAAGAAACAGTAATTCGATCTATTTGTTTTAATGTTTCTTTGCTAATTAAATAGCATATAACTTTCTTTCACTGCCATAAAGAGAAAAGAAAATATATATATATATATATATATATCAATCACGTATGTTGAATCATTCATCGAGAAAATAATCTGATGAGTCCTTCTATGTGTCAGAAACTGAGGCACAGAAACTGAGGAACAAGATAGACAAATTGCATGACTGTATTTATGTCTATTAATAGAAAATACATTAATGATTATAAACATAAAAAGGTGTGAAGGTAATTTGAAAAGCAATCAGTTTCTATGTGCTCTTCATTCAGTTTAGCATTCTCCCTAGCATGTTTCACCACTCTTCCATCCCATCTTTTTTAGATGCTTATACTGCTTTAGACAAGTTGACAAGGCAAAGTCACTGCGAAGTAAAAGGATGTCTGTCCAATTTTTAATGCGTGCCTAGTGACAACAGCAGCTGCTTCTATTATTACAGCTGTTCTTAAAGATTTTTTTTAAAATTGTATGCCAAACCTGATTAGAAAACATAGTACTAGGGACTGGGGATGACCTCTGTTATGATTTCAACCATCAAGAAGTTTGCTGCTTAAAAGGTGCTAATAGAGGGTATTTTAAAAGTTTATCCCTGGTACATTTTAAACAGGGCTACAATTTGTTTGGTACTTTATTTTATCAAGCAGAGAATATAGCCCTATAGTTTCACTGATGCAGTGGGGGCAGTAATGGGGTCATTTCTTTGTCCCAAGTTGTGCACAGGACTTAGTTCAAGGAACTAAGAGCCTCCTGCATCTCTCCCTTATCCCAAGGCTCCAACTTCTATGCCTGAATGAGTGCTAATGAGCCATTCAAATTGTTCCCAAACTCATGAGTTTTCCCCTGTTGCCTTACCTCCCTCTTTATTTGGCACCTAGGATTTCATTTTCTTTCATTTGGGATTAGATTTATATTTTGGTTATATTTTATCAGCATTTTGAAATTAATAGCGGGAGCTGGGCAAGAGAGAAAATCATAAGGGATTGTCTACATTAGTTCATTCTATTTTGTTGTCTTACTGAGAACTTACCCGTGTGAAAACTCTGAGCCATGGACTTTCATGGATAAAATTCTAATCATTATGTCAGATTTATAACTGTCTGAAAGGAGCAAATAAATTATTAGATGTGAAGATTCTTAGAATATTATTAATTTTTATGTAAAAATGAGTTAATATTAATAATTGCTATTAGTTACTATTATAACATCAGATTAACTCTTGTCTTTCAGTAAGACTCAGAGGAAGTAGGAGTTAATAAATATCAGAGTTTGATCAGAGATAACAATATCCTAATACATAAGAAAATTAGTAGTGTTTTGGATAATCTGAATAAGAAATCATACATTGCCAAGGAGGGCATTCTTAATAAGATAGGCTGCTTTTAACAGAAAGTCGGCAGTTTTTTTATTAGTTTATCTGAATCTTTCTTATTACAAAATGATATAATTATCACCTAATTAGTATGTTTCTCATTAGAATAATTAATTTCTCTAAATTCATTCAACAAAGGGTTTCTTAATCCACAATATAGTCTAGAAACTAGGTGTTCATTGGATTAATAGTGAGAATATTATGGTACAAAACTGGATAAGGTAACTATTCTCTCCATTAGGGATCTAAAAATAAATAGAGAAATCTGGCAAATTCAAGTGTAATTTGAAAGAAAGAACAATAACTTTAGAATAGAGGATATCAGAGGAAACTTGAATAAAATATGATGGTCAAGTAGGCAACACTGAGGAGGTAAAAATATACCTGATACCTGAAGCCTGAGAAGGAGGTGGGCAAGAGTGATGTCAAATAGGCAACTGGATACAAGGGTCTTGGATTCTGGGGAGAAGTCTGGTGGGAGTTGTACATTTGTTTCTATGTAAAGATGGGCAGTGGAGACAGCTCAGAGAGCAGGAGTATAGTCTGAGATGGTACAATGGTCCAGGGCAGAGTTTTCAGGACCTGCTGCATTTAAAGTCCAAGAAGATGAGCCAGAGGACTAGGAAGACCAGAAGAGTGAGTCCTAGAAGAGTTATGAAGAGACTAGTTCATGGGGAGAGTGGTGAATGATGGTGAAACTTGCTGATAGGACAGTTAAGAGGTGGTCCAATGAAGGATTTGAGAAAAATGGATGTCTCTGATAACCTGTGGAGGAACTGCTTAAATGAAGCCTTTAGTCTACGGTCATCTTTTTGAAAATCTAAATCTTTGCTTCATTAACAACATCCAAGTAGCTATCTAAGCCAATATTATCTCTCTGTACATTTGTAACCAGTTTTAGACACCAAAGATAGCCACTCATTGTGATGCTTAGGATTTGAAAATTTTCTTTCAAGAGTAGCATATTGGAGGTTGAGGGTAGATTAAGCTGAGTTAAAATCCCCTGGGGGCACAGTCTAAGGGGATACCCTTACCTTCAAGTGTTTACCTCCAGGAACTCTCCCTGCATCTTCCCAGGTCCTATAATATATAAAAAAAGTTATGAGACTTCTTAGAAGATTTAGAACCTCTTACATTTCTTGGAAGAATTAGGACTTCTTTGAAGGGAGTATATATTTGCTTATCCATGGCCATTGTGCATTTCTCTTAAATTTATGTCTTAATTTCCATTCTGATTGCTGTAGTCTGAGATCTGGTCTTGATCATCAATCATTTAGCCTAGTGCCACAGCCTCTGACCGTCTCTCCTTTCTCCTGATGTCTTTGCTCCCTCTAGTCACCTTGGCCACACTGCTGGCTTCTACTGTCTAAGTCACTAATCTGTATTACATAATTTCTCAATCCAGAAAGTACCTTCAGGTCCTCAGCAACTACAGTATCAAGTTTAAATATGATTTGTTACAATCTGCCTCTAATCCACCCTTCTAGTTCGTAATTGCTTACTTTCAGTCCCATTTACTCTTTTCCCCATTCACACCTAAGTACAAGTTAACAACTTTCACGTGAGGGACCTCAATTCATTTTGTTCTCTCAACTTGGAACATCCAAAACAGAGTAAATTAATTTCTAGAAGACATTCACTTGCAGAGCAAGTTCATTATAAATCCGTTTTCACAGAGAATGCTGCTCCCCAATCACCAAATGTAATTGTCCAGGAACTGCTACTGTGCCATCTTGATAGCCTGAGGGAGATTCTCCACGAGTTTTAATTTATGCAGTCTGCATTTATGTTAATGTTTATGAACTAACCTTTATAGGCTTAAAATTGAATTTCTATTGCATGAGCATTCCTTATTACTTATGTTCGCTTGTTCACTGAATCTCTCAAAAATGTCCAACTGCCTTTGTATTTTACATATTAGCACAGAAACTATGTTTTATCCCTTTAAAAACCCATTAATATAACAATAACTAAATAGTAATTAAAATAATTATTTGCTGGAAACTTACAATGTGGAAAGTACTATTCTAATCACTTTGCATGAGTAAACTCGTTTAAAACTTATAACAATAATATGTTCTATTATTATCCTCATTTTACAAATGATAACAATAAAGCACAGAGAAAAAGTATCTTGAGAAATATTATAAAAAATAATGAAATATTGAATGCTGGATTCCAATTCAGGTTACCTGGTTCCAAATTCTGCAAATGATGAATTCTCCAACATGACTTCCTCATCTATATTAGGAAAAAGGGAAATAATTTTTTTTAGAAATGAAAATGAAATGAATTTTGTATTAAATTATATACAATTTAGGGGTGCTTTAAAATTATGGCACAGAAGGACTGAGCCGGAGCCATCCAGTGAAGCTGCTCCCTGACCCTCAGATATACAATGGAATATTACTCAGCCATAAAAAGAAATGAAATTGAGTTATTTGTAGTGAGGTGGATGGACCTAGAGTCTGTCATACAGAGTGAAGTAAGTCAGAAAGAGAAAGACAAATACCGTATGCTAACACATATATATGGAATCTAAGAAAAAAAAAAAAAAGGTCATGAAGAACCTAGGGGTAAGATGGGAATAAAGACACAGACCTACTAGAGAATGGACTTGAGGACATGGAGAGGTGGAAGGGTAAGCTGTGACAAAGTGACAGAGTGGCATGGACATATATACACTACCAAACCTAAAATAGATAGCTAGTGGGAAGCAGTCGCAAAGCACAGGGAGATCAGCTCGGTGCTTTGTGACCACCTAGAGGGGTGGGATAGGGAGGGTGGGACGGAGACGCAAGAGGGAGGAGATATGGGAACATGTGTTTATGTATAACTGATTCACTTTGTTATAAAGCAGAAACTAACACACCATTGTAAAGCAATTATACTCCAATAAAGATGTCAAAAAATAAAAATAAAATATTATCTCTTTAAAAAAAAGAAACGGCGTGAGATCATAAATATTTACTGTTTTTAGCATCTATGTTTTGGAGTGATTTGTTATGTAGCTGTAGATAATTGAGAAACCTTGTCAAGTGCAGATCCTCTTAACAATCTGCTGCTGAAGGCCTAGGATGCAGCACTTTAACAAGATCCAGGTGATGCCAGTGAGCTTGCATGTGGTCCACGAGGAGGAGGATTCTGGCTCCTGCCCCCACTGCAATGAGAGGCAGTAAGACAAAACAGTGCGGAGTCAGCAGCCTCAGAGCCGCAGGAGGGGTCAGAGCAGCCAGTCTGTGAAGACAACGAGGACAGCCCAGCACAGAGGTGGTGACCAACCACGAGCACCAAGCCTGATGGGGGAAGGGTGCATGGCGGACTCCTGAAGGTGCTGTCAGCCCAGAGCTTCCCGGTGAGTTCTGGTTCCATTTAATACAGAGTTTGCTCAGTGGGTTCCGGAAGGTTCTGTGAGTTCTGGTTCCGTTTAATTCTGCTTGCTCCGTGGGCTTTGGAAGGTTTTGTGAGTTTACTCAGTGGGTTCCGGAAGGTTCTGTAAGTTCTGTTTCCACTTAATTCAGAGTTTGCTCTGTGGACTCTGGAAGGTTCTGTGAGTTCTGGTTCGGTTTAATTCGGAGTTTGCTCAGTGGGCTCTGGAAGGTTCTGTAAGTTCTGGTTCTGTTTAATTCAGAGTTTGCTCAGTGGGCTCTGGAAGGTTCTGTGAGTTCTGGTTCCACTTAATTCTCCAAAGTTACCTTATATTCTGGACATATTTCTTCTTTCTGATGCTCCGTTAAAAGCTAGGTTGATTTCCTTAAATACACATTATTTTCAGAAGAATTTAATAAACAAGCACAGGCATGCTAATTAAAACAATTATATGTGTTTATTTTACGTATACAGCAAATATTTTGAAATGGACCATGCGGTTTGGCTAGGCTCTACTCCTTCCTCTCTGAGCTGGGTTAGGTGTCCCTCTTGTGGTTTCCCAGTGTAAACCTGTACCACAGCTCTTCCACAGTTTTCTTATGTGGGGTTTATGGGTTTGATTACTTGTATCAACAGACCTCTTTGCTTCCTATCAATGCAAATTATTCTGAACAAGTTAAACCAAGGGAGTTTATTGACCGAACATCAGGATTTTAGAGTATCAAGGAGAAGACAGGAGAGACCAGCTTGGGAATGGACTGGAATAAAGGCTGTTCCAGAAAACTGGGAGGCAAGACTAGAAATAAAAGGGAAAAAAAGTCTTGTAGCCAGAGAATCAGGGCAATGCCCCATACTAGAATGAATATACCCAACCCTTTATAGATGTTCTATACTCTGTTCAGTATTCAAATTCCTGGGAGGGAGTGTCCGATTAACTTACCTTGGTATACCTGCCTATAAATTGGGTAGGGTAGGGCATGTATTATGCCAAGTATACATGGTATGCCTGTATATTTGCTTATTTCCACCCTGTTTATCTCATGAGGATGCAATAAGCCTCCAGAAAGGTATCAGTGACTGTTAGGAAGGGAGGAGGGAAATGAGAGCAAATATTAACTGCTTTGTATGTTCTTTGAGGTCCACTTTAAAAAAAAGAAAACAACTTCGTAGCGTAATGTTGTCACATAGCTGCTGCTAAATGTTTCTTTGACTCACACTGTGTGTAGTAAATTAAATTACCACATTTTGACCTTATTCTGCTACCCATAAAAACATTCATTTCCCTTTCATTCTTCCTTCTCCTCTTCTCCCTATGCTAATAAATGAAGAAAAGGAAAAATCACATTATACAGACATGTACTTTGGGGCTTAATATATGCACGTTTCAGCAGATGCAGTGGGGAATAAGGCAAGATGCCTTCCCAGCAGGAGTTAACAGCCAAGCCTGAAAGATACAGGAAAATGCCTGGGATCAGCTGACATGATTTAGAGTAAAGGCTTGTAATATGCAGACTGATGCTTATCACAATATCAACTCTGATAATCAAAACCTAAAAAGAGCCTAACACTTCAACCCCTGAAGGATAATTCTACAATTTTTGACAAATTTAATCAATAGAGTATTGTTCGGAAACGTAAAACATAAATGTATAATATAATCCACAAAACAACATGAAAACAATTTATCATTTATATATATGAAAAATGGAATATAGAATAGTACAGGCACTGTAATTTTAACCGTGTAAAATATGCACACATAAAGATATGAACAAGGAATTTGAGAACCCAGAGAAGTAAAAAATAACCAATGCTAAAATAATGTTTTATTTTTAACTTATTTTAATTCAGTTATAATACTATTATAAAATAAATACAATTTATAGAAATAAGGTGGGCTATTTAATCAGTTTTGCAATTATTCAACAAAAATAAAACATGCTAAAATTGCTCTGTTGCCTGTTGAGGTGATTGGCTTCCATTCTCTAACTTAGCCTATTTGTAGCTTAGGTTTTGTTGTAAATGTCAGGAGAGATTTGTTTTTGTGTTATTGTTTACTTCTGCCTCTTCAGTTCTCAGTAGCTTTGTTCCCTAGTTGTATCTACAGGTTTTCAGCCACAGGGGGGAAAATAAAAGTATTGAATGTGAAATAAATACTAGTTAGAATAAATGCTTCTCCCGACTCTTTCTCGTGCTCGGCTTCTTACTGCTTTCAACCTTTTCTGGGAGTTGCAAGTGCTTTAAACTTTTTATTTAAACTGAACACCCCCTTTCTTTTCATCTCTATTTCAGTTGAATTTTCCAAACTATGCAGGTTCTAATCTCTTTTTATTCAAATAAGAGAAGTGTCCTTTTTGTCACATGACCACTGTTAATACCTTAGTTCAGGCCTTTGATATCTCCACCTGATCTTAAGTAGCCCTTTAACTGGATTTGCCCACCTGTTTCTTTTCCATTCCTAAACTTCACACTGATTACTACTGCATCATCCTGGCAGGAACATAATGATGCCATACTCCTCCATTAAAAGTGTTTAAGTGGTTCCCCATGAATTATTTAATAATAGACACACTCTTGGCCAAATATTGGAATTTCCTTCCTCTCAAGTATTATCTTCCCTGTATGCACTCCTCTATAACCAAATCAAATTGTTTGATATACTGTTTGTTGATCATAATTCTAACTCGCCACACCTCCATGTCTTTGCTTATATTATTTCATTCATGCTGTTCTTATTGCTGCCATAATCCGTCAAACTTCTTCGCATCCTTCAAAGTCCATCTCAAAAAATATCCTTCCAAGATACCTTTTCTTATCATTCCAAAGAGATTTGCTCTCAACCCTTTCATTCAACACACGTTTCTGCTCGTTCCCCTTTTATAATATTTAATCTGCTTTGTGTTGGAATAATTTGTGTAAGTAAAATCCGATGTCATAATCTCTCTGAGGACAGGGACTACCCATTTCTCCTCTTGGATCCGCCATCAGCATCTATCTCAGTCTGCTGGCCTGTGTGTTAGCTTAAAGACCAACTCCAAAGCTTGATTTAAAGCTTAATTGGCTTAATTATTTTCCTAGTTTAGAGGGAATATTCAAGAGTACGTAACAAAACACAAACATACAGAAGGAGGACAAAAACAGAAAGAAGGAAAAAAACAAGGGAAGAGCAGTGTATCTATTAATATTCCACAGCTAAGTGAAACTTGGATAAATAAAAAGAAAAAGGGATACCTTATTTATTTAGTACTTCGGGCCAAACAGGTAAGGTTAGTATGTTAAGCACCACTTTAGTGACATGGGTGTCTTATTCTTTTTAGGGTCATAAGACACCCTGTCTGGCACTCTTCCCATCCGTCCTGGGGTCTCTAACCATCTGTCTTCCTATTTCCACATGTCAGAGCTCTCTTTGCACAGCATCCTACACTGTATTCAAAGATTACGGCTGTACTTTATGAAAATAGGTCTTCACCATTTTGTCCAGTCACAAGTCCTCTAACTAGAATTTTAATTTACCTCTAAATGTTCTCTTTTTGCTTTAGATTGAAAGAAATTTGAGAACACGAACTATATAGATAACTGTATTCTCTTCCAGCTCCTATCAAACTACTTGTCATGGCAAATGTTTAATATTTATCAAATAGAATTATGTATATTTAAAGCTAGAGGGAATGTGTATCTCAAAAATATAATAAATTGCAGACAAGTTTGAGAAAATAGGGAGTGTAGATTTCCTGGAGTCACTTGGTCAGTCAGTAGAGAATTGGTATTGAGACCCCATGTGCTCTTTCCCAGTCTAAAACTCGTTATTGGCACTGTCAACTGGCCTCAGATGTATTGCTTTGATTCAGAATCTTATTTTCCTTTTGTAACTTCTTTATTTTTTTCTCTTTTATTCTAATGCCTGAGGATTTCTGAATAGCTAACCAGTGCTAAAGTGCCCATTGTAATAAATGCAACAAATGGTGGTACTATCACAAATAAATTTTTCCAAAATGCACATGTTTCCAATCAACTTAGAACTTAATTGCAATATTTTTCTCCTTTGTAATATTCTAGAAAAGGATGCTTAATTTCAGCATCTAGCCTCATCTATCTCTTAATTTAATAGATAGGGGGGTTGGATTTTGTTCTGTCATAGTTAATTCCATTTGCTATAGTTTTTGTTTGCCAGTTATGCATTTGTTTTTTTATTTTGCTGTGTTCTTTAAGGGTTTTACAGGGAAAAAAAGTCTTAAGAAACTCAATTCAATGAGCCTCTCTTGAAATACAGACAGGGAGCATAGGTACAAACTCAGCTAAGACTTGTCAATGAATCATTGCAGAGCCTACATCCCTCTGTTAGCTTTACTTATGTTTACTTTGTTTTTTAAATTCCAGAGAATTAAATCACTCTAAGAAAAACAAACAAGAAATGACATGCCCCATTCAAAGCTTTTCAAGAAAATAAGTTGCTAGACTCGGTTACAGGGATCTTTGGCATATGTCCTGTTTAATACAAATTTGATTCAACAGAAATTTTCAGATGGGATATTTGCATTAAAATCAAAGATGTGCATATAAAATAATTTTAAAATTTCCAAATGGTAGATCAGAATGTCTGGTCTGATGATCTGAGAGCTACATTTTATCCAATGTGATGTTACCAAAAATAGCAAAATTAATATAAATATTGCTGTTTGCATCCTCATAGGACCCATATATTTATTGTTAACATATAGACATTTTGGCTGAAAGAAAGGAAGGCTGAGAAAAGAAGAGGAATGGAACTAAACTTAACTGAGTACCTACTTTGGATAATGTATTTTATTAGAAATCTTCATATATTATATTTAATCTTTCAACACCCCTTTAAAACAAGTGTTGTTTTATCTGCTTTACAGAAAAAGAATCAGAACATCAGTCATATAAAGCAACTTTCCCAAGTTCAGACAGCTACTAAGTAGTAAAGGAATTCGAACCTGGGATGTGTAACCTCTTCACTTTTTCTGCTATATTGTTAACCTCCAGAAAGGGACCAGAAATTAACTCACATTTGTTTTGTATCTACTGTGCATTCCCCAAATATGTGCTGCATCTATTATTATATTTTTGATCCTGTGTCAACATTTTAAGAATAAGTATCATTACACCCATTTTTACAAAGAGGAAAGAAATCAGTAGAAGTTAAGCCTGTTTCCCCAGTACCAATCCACAAACAAGGAATAGTTTGTGATAATGTTTTCTACAGTCCAAAATCATAGGAACCTGAAGGAATGAGAAAACAGGGAGTAAAATAGTGACTTTTCCATGAATCATTTTCTTGTTTCTTTCTTAATTTAAACCTTGCTAATTTATTTTGATATTGGATATTTCTTCTGTTTTGTGTGTTCAGATGTAAAAGGTGGTAGCTGTTTTTTTAGTTTATTTGTTTTAATGTCAAATTTTGTAGTTAGTAATCTCAATTTTTGTCATTGGTGCTTAATTTCGCTATCCCACACAACACAAACTTTTAGGAGTCCAGAAGTATTTTAGATTACTATGTTTAGTATATTGTTTAACTTATATTTTTACAGCTAGTACTAGATTAAGTTGGGACACAAATCAGATCAAAATCTGTTCTCTCCTTACTACAGTGTAATTCTATTGATTATTTGGAGACACACCAGTATAACACACGTCCCATCATGGATTGTGTGCTATTTTTCACGCAGAGAGATAAGAAATTAGAGGGATTTCCTTACCTACATAGTTTTGGTGTTACCTTGCATGGCTTTGCTGCTAGATTATCACATTTTGGCAGATGGCAGATTGTTGTCAAAAAGCACAGAAATAAACAGATTAGTGGGGTAGTATTGGTGGAGATTTGTATGTAAGTGAGATGATGTGTAATCGTTTTAATGAAGATGCATTCGTGGCTCATCCCTTTTCATAATTTACAGACCCAGTTGTGTTCCTCCATAGGCCTTCTGTATAATTAAATGGGCAAGCCATATATTGAAGCAGCTGAATTTCTGAATGATTGTCCGATCAAACTGCATATTTTATTACTTAATTTCCAAAGACAGGTACTTTTTCTAATCAGGCTGAATTTTTAACTAATCAAGATAAATATTTTGAAGACCTGTGCCTATCCTTTCATTGTACTCTCTTGTTTAATTCTTTTTTTAAAAACTCAAGTTATGTATGTATGTATGTATGTATGTATTGGCCTTGCAGCATGCAGGATCTTAGTTCCCTGACTAGGGATGGAACCTGTGCCCCCTGCAGTGGAAGTGAGGAGTCTTAACCACTGGACCACCAGGGAAGTCCCTTGTTTAATTCTTAAACTTACCGCTTTCATTTTTTGTTTCCTTTAATTAGAAAGTAGTTCTTCCATAAATTTAATCAACTACCCACTATATCTATACTCATATACATCTGTTGCATTCCTTGGTGTTATACTCACAAGAATATTTGAGGAGACAAATTTAGACTTAGTTAATTTGAAGTTATGTGATCATGTTCTCTGATGGAGGAGCAGGGGAAATAGCAGGATAGAAAGGAGGCTTATAACCTTTTAACTACACAGAATTTATTAGGCTTGGGGATTTGTCCTTTAAACTGCTCTTCAAAAGATAGTCATTAGCCATGGGACCACATTAGGGAGTGCTGAGCAAGGTCTAGAAAATGTGAACTTGCAGGGTAGGCTCGGAGAAGAACAAGCTGAGTTTACAGCATTGCATGCACCTTAGTAATAGGGACTTAACAATGGTGCTCTTGGATAAAAGGCTCTAAATGTAGACAAACTGAATTATGAAATCTAGATGTTATCCTACAGGGAAATGGGAGGTCATAACTTTTGGCAGTAAGTTAGTACTTTTTGTCTTGTTTAGATTTAATTTTGTGTATTACATAACCTGATAAATTTGTGGTTTAGAAAAACACCTTTTCAAGCTGACTATGGATAGATTAGAGAAATATGCAGCTCAAAAGAGTTAGAGGATTTAACGTAACAATTTGGGAAAGAGATGCTGGGAGCTAATCTAAGACTTTTGAAGGTGAGATGAGAAGCAGAACCTAAAATAAACAACGGCTGAGTGCACATTAATATCGAATCTTCCCCAATAACAACCCCATCCCCATTTTTTTTTTTTTTTTGCGGTATGTGGGCCTCTCACTGTTGTGGCCTCTCCCGTTGCAGAGCACAGGCTCCAGACGCGCAGGCCCAGCGGTCATGGCTCACGGTCCCAGCCACTCCGCAGCATGTGGGATCTTCCCGAACCAGGGCACGAACCTGTGTCCCCTGCATCAGCAGGTGGACTCTCAACCACTGTGCCACCATGGAAGCCCCCCCATCCCCATTTTTATTAGAACTCTCTGGAAGATTCAAGTTACATTTTTGAAGCTGCCCCCCAAACCTGTAGCTGGATTGAAGGTGACCCAAGTTGTGTGCATTTAGAACTCCAGAGAACAAAGCACAGTGCTTATAGGATAGGACTTTCCGACACACCCACTGGACCTGGTAGATGAGTGACATTATAATTAAAATGACTTTATACTGATGAACTTGGACGCATCTATCCAGAGCCAGAGAATAGATGCAGTAGCTCAGGGTTTTTTAATTAGTTTCATAAAAAATAATTTACAGCCTTGCCCCCTGAAGGACAGCCTTCTGTAGTTGCCAACAATATTCATATGCTACCTTTAAGAGAAAGCTTTCATTTCAGGGTAATGTGATAACAAATCTGTAGGTACAAATTAAACTGGATAAATTATTATTTTTTTCTTTTGGTTGTTTTTCTTTCTATTTTCTGGTCAGAGGGTTTAATGAGCAAACTTACAAAATAGACTGTCTCCTGTCTTGTGATAAATGAACATTAAAATGATAAAAGTATACGATATATTCCTTGTGCTAGTCCTTTGTAGTGTGCAAAAGTTGTCAGGATAGACAATTGGAGGAAAATATAGGTTGGAAAATAAATCAAGCTTCAGGTATATGCATTTTGGTCATAAAAAGAAAGAAGAGGGGCTTCCCTGGTGGTGCAGTGGTTGAGAGTCCGCCTGCTGATGCAAGGGACAGGGGTTCTGGCCCCGGTCCCGGAAGATCCCACATGCCGCAGAGCGGCTGGGCCCGTGAGCCATGGCCGCTGAGCCTGCACGGCCGGAGCCTGTGCTCCGCAATGGGAGAGGCCATGACAGTGAGAGGCCCGCGCACCACAAAAAAAAAAAAAAAAAAAAAAGAAGATGTTTTATTTGGAAAAGGGATTTTTTTTGTTTTTATTCATTCAGTTATAAAATGGAACTTATAAATGAATTCATTAACGGAACCCTGAAACTATGACTTAAATAATTTGAATATAAAGTGAACTCAAATTCTAACAAATTTAGCCAAGTTTCATCTTCTCGTCAGCTGGGAGAAGAGAGCCACCTTGACAAGTCCATGTCATCTCCAGGTTGATTCTGCTTCTGACAGAGGAAGGGAGAGGAAAGTCTAAAAATGTAAAGAGTTCCAAAAATCCTTCAATGAACCTGAATAATTTCCAGTGACTTGGTGTCTGAGCAATAATTTTATGTAATTATCTCTGTAAAGTCTGGGCTTCTATTTAAACTCCAACACAGAAAAAGAATTGTGAAAATGCACAATGATTATTTTTGTATATATTTTCTATTATATAGTATGTACTATATAAAATGCTAAAATACTGTTATATACTATTTTTTTGAATATGTAATATTATCTAAAATATACCCTTGTTTCATATCACTGATTGTTATTGGAATCAAATGAGAAGGAAATCAATGACAGAATCAGGAAGTTGAAATGCATTCAATATACTTGGAATAAGACCCACCAAACTGATTTCAATGTCAGATTGCTCAGTAAAAAACAAATTGGGCTTATTTTTGTGTATGGTGTTAGGGAGTGATCTAATTTCATACTTTTACATGTACCTGTCCAGTTTTCCCAGCACCACTTATTGAAGAGGCTGTCCTTTCTCCACTGTACATTCCTGCCTCCTTTATCAAAGATAAGGTGACCATATGTGTGCGGGTTTATCTCCGGGCTTTCTATCCTGTTCCATTGATCTATACTTCTGTTTTTGTGCCAGTACCATAGTGTCTTGATTACTGTAGCTTTGTAGTATAGTCTGAAGTCAGTGAGCCTGATTCCTCCAGCTCCGTTCTTCATTCTCAAGATTGCTTTGGCTATTTGGGGTCTTTTGTGTTTCCATACAAATTGTGAAATTTTTTGTTCTAGTTCTGTGAAAAATGCCAGTGGTAGTTTGATAGGGATTGCATTGAATCTGTAGATTGCTTTGGGTAGTAGAGTCATTTTCACAATGTTGATTCTTCCAATCCAAGAACATGGTATATCTCTCCATCTATTTGTATCATCTTTAATTTCTTTCATCAGTGTCTTATAATTTTCTGCATACACGTCTTAAAGACCTAAATGTAAGGCCAGAAACTATCAAACTCTTAGAGGAAAACATAGGCAGAACACTCTATGACATAAATCACAGCAAGATCCTTTTTGACCCACCTCCTAGAGAAATGGAAATAAAAATAAACAAACGGGACCTAACGAAACTTCAAAGCTTTGGCACAGCAAAGGAAATCATAAACAAGACAAAAAGAAAACCCTCAGAATGGCAGAAAATATTTGCAAATGAAGCAACTGACAAAGGATTAATCTCCAAAATTTACAAGCAGCTCATGCAGCTCAATAACAAAAAAACAAACAACCCAATCCAAAAATGGGCAGAAGACCTAAATAGACATTTCTCCAAAGAAGATATACAGACTGCCAACAAACACATGAAAGAATGCTCAACATCATCAATCGTTAGAGAAATGCAAATCAAAACTACAATGAGATATCATCTCACACCGGTCAGAATGGCCATCATCAAAAAATCTAGAAACAATAAATGCTGGAGAGGGTGTGGAGAAAAGGGAACCCTCTTGCACTGCTGGTGGGAATGTGAATTGGTACAGCCACTATGGAGAACAGTATGGAGGTTCCTTAAAAAACTACAAATAGAACTACCATATGACCCAGCAATCCCACTACTGGGCATATACCCTGAGAAAACCATAATTCAAAAAGAGTCATGTACCAAAATGTTCATTGCAGCTCTATTTACAATAGCCAGGAGATGGAAACAACCTAAGTGTCCATCATCGGATGAATGGATAAAGAAGATGTGGCACATATATACAATGGAATATTACTCAGCCATAAAAAGAAACGAAATTGAGCTATTTGTAATGAGGTGGATGGACCTAGAGTCTGTCATACAGAGTGAAGTAAGTCAGAAAGAGAAAGACAAATACCATATGCTAACACATATATATGGAATTTAAGAAAAAAAAATGTCATGAAGAACCTAGGGGTAAGACAGGAATAAAGACACAGACCTACTAGAGAATGGACTTAAGGATATGGGGAGGGGGAAGGGTAAGCTGTGACAAAGTGAGAGAGTGGCATGGACATATATATACTACCAAACGTATAATAGATAGCTAGTGGGAAGCAGCTGCATAGCACAGGGAGATCAGCTCGGTGCTTTGTGACCATATAGAGGGGTGGGATAGGGAGGATGGGAGGGAGGGAGATGCAAGAGGGAAGAGATATGGGAACATGTGTATATGTATAACTGATTCACTTGGTAATAAAGTAGAAACTAACACACCATTGTGAAGCAATTATACTCCAATAAAGATGTAAAAACAAACAAACAAAAAAACAAACTGGGTATATTTGTGGACCTCTGTATCTGAATTCTTTATTCTATTCCATAGATTTGTATATCCCTCAGCCAATTCCCACACAGTCCTAACTATATAGTTAGGAGGATTGTTTCTTCCCACTTTATTTTTATTTTTTGAAAATTATGTTATTTGTTCTAGGGCCTTTTACTTTCAACATGAGTTTTAGAATACATTTTTCTATGTCTACAGAAACTTTGCTGAAGTTTTGACAGGAATAGCTTTAAAGCTATAGATCAATTTAGGGAGAATCTGCATCTTTGCTATGTTTAGCCTTCCAGTCCATAACACTGCATGTTTCTTCAATTATTTAGACACTTTTGATTTCTTTCCTCAGTATTTTGTAGTTTTCAGTATATAAGTCCTGTGAATCTATTGTTAGATTGATAACTAGTTACTTCATTTTGGGGCTATATAAATGGTATTGTATTTTTAATGTCGGTGACCACATATTTATTGCTATTCTAAATGCAGTTTATATAAGATATATGTACATTTTTTCCTGCAGACAAACTGAACTCACTTAGTTTTAATTTTTTTAAATTTTTTGAGTTTTATACATAGAAAATCATGCCAACTACAAATAGGGACATGCCTTTTCAATCTGTAACCATTTTATCTCATTTTCTTGACTTACTGTGCTGGCTACAACTTGCAGCATTCTGTTGAACAGCAGTGGTGAGTGTGCTCTTGCCTCATCCCTGATCTTAGAGAGGAAGCATTCACCGTTAAGTATGATGTCAGCTGTAGGCTTTTTTTTTTTCTTTTGTGGATATTCTTTATAAAGTTGAGGAGGTTTCTGTCTATTACTAATTTTCTGATAGCTACTTTTTTATTAAAGTTTTTTTTAGATCGGTTTAATGTTCACAGCAAAATTGAGAGTAACATATGGAGATTTCCCCTACACCTCCTGGCCTCACATGCATAGCCTGCACCATTAACGTCTCCCACCAGAGTAGTACATTCACTCTTGGCATTGTACATTCTATGGGTCTGGCCTGTTTATCAGGCTTTAGTGCCACTGACAATTCAGTTTTCTACTACTTTGACCTTCTGGTGCAGGTGAGGTTCCCAGGCAAACCCTGTTGGCACTATTTGCAGGTAAATTTGTTTCCACAGGCAACATGCTGTTCCTGGGATAACTTCTCAAGCCAAGTCCTGTTTATACTATGAAAATGCTGCTTTTTACCATAATATGGGAAAGGGGGCAATTCTCCTTGATTTCAGCATTTGCAGTCATCTGGAGTATTTTCTGGGTTTTTTTCCCCCCAAGACAGGGTGAGTGCTATTTGTAACTCGAGCAATGTGGCAAGAACTCCATCAAGGATTCACATCTGCTTTGTATTCTCACAACGTGAAAGTCTGTTTCTACGATAGCTATAATGCTGATAAGATAGTTAAGACATGATACTGACAAGTTATAATTATTTTGGACTTATCTCTTCTTTTCCCCCTGAGAAACACTGAAAATTTTATGAAGACTATTTCACTAAGTTTTCTGAGAAGCACACACACAAAAAACAGATTTAAAGGTGTTTTTATCAATAAGATCAAGGTATTAGACAAGGTACTGGATGTTGCTGATATCCAGTCATCAGCCATTTTCTTTTATTTTCAAATTTAATAAACAATGATTGTATGATCAAAGAATTTTATCCTCATAATTATCTATGCTTAAATTAACGAAGGAACCCACATGGCAGCATACTCTAAAGTGTCTTTTTCATGATTGTGGTTTCAGGAGATATACTACCTGTGAAATCCTTACAACATCCTGGGAAGTAGATACTATATTACTCCTTATTTTATAGAGGAGGAAGCAATTACAAAGATGTTGCACAACTTGCCCATCATTACACTTGTAGTAAGAGGATGAACTGGGACACTGACTGGTAATATGTTGCTAGAGTTCATGTGTTTAATCAGTATCTCCTACTGTTTCTCCAGAAAAAGTTAGAGCATTGTCTTTACACAGCTTACATTCTGGTGGAAGAGGCAGCCGCTAAACAACATAGCATGCAATTAAACACCTAATTACAAACAGTGGTAACTACTACCAAGAAAAGCATTAAGATTTTAGCACAAAGAGATCAGAACATGTCTGAGTTGTCTGATGATTTCACCTAGGAAAAGGCATTTGAGTTAAGCTTAATTAACATTCTATGTAGATTTTCAAAACCTCCAAAATGAAATTTTGTAATTTTCAGATATTACCTTGAAATATTTGAAAGTATATTCTGGGATTCAACTAAAAATAATTTTGGAAATGTGGTGGGTAGAGAATGAGAGCAGCATGTGAGACAAATGTGTTTGCTTCTTAGTCTGGAAGCTAAGACTTCTGAGGTTGATTGGGTTAGTTGCCTTTTAAACTTAATTTATTCCCTTAGACATTTTATAATCTGTCTCTCTTTCTCTCCCACTCTCTCCAGTATATCTCTAGAGTGTGTGTGCATATTAGAGGACCAGAAGTTTGAAATTAAAATTTTCTATGGCTGGAGTGGTTTCCATGTACCGTGGCAGCATCAACACAAATAAAAATTCTGTGTACATGTGTTTTCTCTTCATCTATCTTAGCTCAAACCAAACTGCTTAATTTCCTTAGTTACAACATTCTGCTTCATGCCACTTAGACACAGGAGTGTCTTGAGAAGAACAGGTAATGAAGTGCACTTATTCCCAGCAATGCCCACCCTCCATCCCACAGGGATAGTAAACTGCTCCTGGTTATACAATAAGCAGATCTCTAGCTTCATGGTCAGTATCTCTACCAAGAGAGAGAAGAAAGAGCTAGAACATGTGTTCCTTTTTTTCTGATTCTTTAACCCTATTATTATGTAAAGTATGGCTATTAGAAAAATATTTCATTTGCATTATTCTAGTGACATATATTTAGCAGATTGGTTCTGTTCAAGTTTAAAGGATAGAGCAAAATTGAGTACAGGAGTTCTACCTCTCTCCAGGCCCTACCCTTATCCCTTGTTAAGTGAGCAGCACGTCCAAGATGATAAACATCCATCCTGGGAATTTCAGTTCATCTCCCCTTAGGCTATTTCAATATTTGTCCCAAGCATTATAGAGATGTTTGAGCAGAAACTCCCCAGAGATCCTACTTGTGCCCTTTACTGAAACAGTTATCTGAATCTGTAAACTGGTACATGTGTGTTGCCCAGTTTCCATATTGTCAAGTGATCATATTTCCAGTATAAGTCAAACACAATGTAGACTTTTCATTCAGGAGCTACAGGGCATGTTGTTTTTGACAAAGAGTGACAGAAGTGTAGGGGAGATGTTGGTAAATGAAGTGGTGATTAACACATCAGCACACTAATAAGATATACTCTTAATTCCTGAAATTGATGTTGCTAAGGATGCTTGCTATTATGATTTAAGATGTTTAAATAAAATTTACTTAGTGGATTTGGGTCTAGCCATTGAACTATGCACATGCTTACATTAAAGCCAGGGAATGTATAAAAAATTGAGTGTGTTTGAAAGAAAGAAATTTTGACCTTAAACTACTGTTATGATAGTGCAGACTGTGTTTTTATTCCTTTCCTTAAGTGAGAACATCTATGTGTGTCCAGGAAAGTGAATTAGGTGATCATGAATGTGATGAACTCTAGACTCCTTGAAAAATGAATTTTCTTAAAACTTAGTCTCCTGTTGGTAAATTGAGAGGCTCATTTATGTGTTTTCAGATTAATCTGAATACACAGAGTAAGGGATTAAAGAATTGATTGCAGTTTGGGGAAATCAGAACTCTGGAAGAAATATGCTCACACTTCCTCTGGAAAGGCAGAACAGCTTTTTGATGAGCCGTTAGCACACATCTCTTTTCCTCACAAAATTATGTCCACAGCCTCTCATTTCTCCTTTCATTATCACTTCATCAGGGGAGTAAAGATTTAAAGGCTTTTTGGTGTTTGAGTTTCTTAATAAATTTCAGATCCTTCTGGAATGCATCTGTTTCATTCTTTGAGATCTCATCTATTAGCTGAAAATCATTAATCCTGATTGTGTTTGTATTTATGTAAATATATGTCTCCTTTTATGAGTGCATATTACTCTGTATAGTCCTACTGTGGACATTCTCATAGGTATGTGTTCTATATTCGTTTGTGGTTTCTGGCATTTGGGCACATTCATGTTTGTTAGCACATACATTAAGCATATGTGCCTCTATATGTTCATCCCTGTCATGTGTGGTACACGTATCCATGCATGTATCCTTGCCTAATAATATGACACAGCAAAATGTAAGAATAGGTGTTGAATACTTTTTGGTTTGCTTGCTGTGATTTTTATTTTTTTCACATCTTTATTGGAGTGTAATTGCTTTACAATGTTGTGTTAGTTCCTGCTGTATAACAAAGTGAATCAGCTATATGTATACATATATCCCCATATCCCCTTCCTCTTGTGTCTCCTTCCCACCCTCCCTATCCCATCCTTCTAGGTGGTCACAAAGCACCAAGCTGATCTCCCTGTGCTATGCGGCTGCTTCCCACTAGCTATCTATTTTACATTTGGTAGTGTATATATGTCAGTGTTACTCTCTCACTTTGTCCCAGCTTACCCTTCCCCTTCTCCGTGTCCTCAAGTACCTTCTCTATGTCTGTGTCTTTATTCCTGTCATGGTTCTGTGATTTTATTTTATTTTTTGACTGTTCACAGGATTATATACACAAGAACACTAAAAGTATGAGATATTAAGATTCTAAAAGCATGAGATACCATTCTTGTGTGAAGTCCCAACATAGTTGCAGTGACCAAAGCTACCATTTGATTTAGACATCGATACCTGCCTTATCTACAGGCTTGGTTCCTGTCTATCTTCATTCAGGGACATGAATGGTTCATGTCTGCTCATTTGGCTACTGTTGGACCCAGACTAAGGAGTTACATTGGAGTCATTCATGGGATGCCCAAAGAGTGGATTCGTTTCAGCAGGGCTGCATATACAGAGAACCCTAAAGGAATTTTATATATTATTCTGATTTATATCCAAGGTATATTTTAATTGGATGCAAATGAAGGAAGCAAGTATGTCACATGATACACATTGTGACTATGCTATAAAAAAGAATGTGCGTTATTAGAGAAATCATAACTTAACTATAATGTCAAGGAAATTGGAATATTTCATTTGTCCCCAGCAACAATAGGTGGAATGTTCTTATGATTGGAACTAGCATTGGATGTTTCTGGACATGGACTATTTTTTCAAACTTTAAAAAGTTCAATATATTTTTTAAACCTGTGTGTGTTTATGAGTAAAAACTGTGATAACTTTTTGTTTAAAACAATACCTTAAAACTTTTCCTGTTCTCTGTGTGTTGTATTTGAAATTTCAGTCAGTGCTAGTCAAATGTATACCAATAACTTGAAGAACAAAATGCTAACTCTTCCCTGGTGTCACCCACCAAAGTTTCTTTGCTTTTATCTAAGATCTAGTGTGTATTGTATAATCTTCACAGATAATCTCTGGATTACAAGTAGGAAACCAAGTCACTTGTTATTTCTCTCCATCACATTATCTAACATCTCCAGTTGTTTCCTAAGATGTGCATAAATAGTGGAAGCTTACTAATACTTGTCTCAGAAAGTTTATTTTTTCTCGGTCCAGGGATGAGGTATGTGGTGGTGGCTTTCATTAGAGGGCTGCAGAGACCTTCCTGAGCATGGGTCTCTATTTGCTGTCTTGTAATAAACTGCTCAGAATGTATCCAATTTGCTTATCTAATAGTTACTTCTCTACATAGTAAGGTCCAAACATCCAGGGGACATATGTATATATTAGAAGTGGTACTACATAAGGGTTAAAAACAAAGACTTTGGATTTGAACTTCTTGGGGATTCTCAGTTCAACTATTCATTAAATGGATGATCATAGGCACATTTTTTATCCATTATGAGCCTCGTTTTTATCATTTTAAAATTGAAATAAGAATGGCTATCTAATAATTACAGTAGGTATCCATTTGAATAACATACAATATAAACAGAATACCTGGATTATAGTAACCCTTATATAAATGTTAGCTATTACCATATATGCAATGTATTTAACATGTTTGCATACATACATGCACATCGCCATGTCCTTATATTCAAAATGCTCATATGTACATATGTGTAAAAAACCCTCTGAATATACATACACAGACTTTCATGCATTGAACATATTCAGCAAGTATTGGTGTGTGTGTAGAGGGCAGGCATTGTAATTTTCTCACCTCCAAAAGAAGACTCCTCCTTTTAATTATCTGGAGAAAAAAAACACTGAATTCCTCAAGATAGTTCTGTATTATACTTACAGCTGGTAAGATACCAGAGTCACAGATACTGTGATCATCCTTGTAAAACCCCTAGAACTGTGGCATCAAGTGACTATTTATTCATTTGCTTTGTCACATAATATTTATTTACATAAATTTTTTCTGTCTCTGTTGTAAATCACCAAGTCCAATACAGTCTGTGTGATTTTGTTTATGTATATTGCAAAAATTATAATACAATGGAATTTTATTCTTTTTAAAAATAATTTATTTTCTAGATCTTTTTCCTTATGTTAATAAGGAATATTGATAACCTTAAAGAGAATAAAAATAAGTCATATATTTATTTTCCATAACTAAGAGATATAATATTTTAATGAAAAATCTTAGTCTGTAATTGCAATGAGAAAGTTGTTTTATTTTTAATTAAGTGCCTGAGTAGTATGTTGAAACTGTAAGTTCTCTGTTTGATATTCTTATACAAAGGGTATAAAAGTATGCATTTCAGATCATCTCTTTGCTTTCCTAGTTTAAAAATTCTTCCAAAGATCTCAGAGCAATAATACCTGAGATATTTAAAACATTGATAAAGCATTAATCAAAACAACCACAGTTCATATTTTATGGTAGAAAGGATTCAACTCACATTTATGCATTTTGAATTGAGATTTTCTTTTCTTATGCAGGAAACTGAAACATCACCTTTTCTTTTCTATCTTTAATCACTACTTCAAGCTCTAAAGCCTCTGAGTGAAGTCTTTAACCCTCTCCTTTTTTTCAAAGGAACACATGTAAATAGATTCATGTGAATGGGATTTTTCTTTTACTGAATTCTGCTTGGAATGGTTAATAAATCTTAAAAACCTCTTAAAATAAAAACTTTATACTTCTTGAACTACTCTAGTAGCTTCCTATATTATCTCTCTGCTTTCACCCCCACCCCTATAAACTATTTGCTGTACAGTTTCCATAACAATTCTTTAAAACCTAAATCAGGTCATGACACTCCTCTCCTTAAGTGTTCCAATGGCTTCCCATCTCCCTGCAAATTTGATTAAAAACATATTTTAACATAAAAGATTTTTACCCTGACCTAGTAGGCTCTCAGTTCTGTCAACCTTTCTTGGCCTCATATCATTCCATTCTTCTCATGGCTCATCCTGCTCAAATCACACTGGCCTTCTGTTTCTTTAATTTGCTAGCAAACATCTGCCCCAGGACCGTTGCCTTTACTTTTCTCTCTTCCTCAAATATTCTTACTCTTAATGTTTTTTCTTTCTTTTTTAAAAATTTTTTATTGAGTATAGTTGATTTACAATGTTGTGTTAGTTTCTGCTGTACAGCAAAGTGAATCAGTTATATATATACGTGTATCCACTATTTTTTAGATTCTTTTCCCACGTGGGTCATTACAGAGTATTGAGTAGAGTTCCTTGTGCTATACAGTAGGCCCTTATTAGTTATGTGTATATATATATATGTCAGTCCCAATCTCCCAATTTATCCCTCCCCACCTCCAGCTTGCCCCCCGGTAACCACAAGTTTGTTTTCTATGTCTGTGACTCTCAATGTTTATTCTTACTCCTCATGTTTGTTCCAGTCTCTACTCAAATAACTCTTTATAAGAGACTTTTTTTTTAACTGATCTTCTCTTATCCAAAATAGTACCACTAACCCCAGCATTGCTTTCAGCATATGTTATACTATTATCTTACTTATTTGTCTTCATAGTAGTAGTGAACTGACCATATACATATATATATATATACACATGTGTATATATACATACACACATAACACTATATATACTATGTATGCACATGAACACATGTATAACTCTTACACAGTAATCACCTTGCCAGACTGTGATCAAATTTTCAGATTGTCAAAAGCAGATAAAAATACTTGTGTCAGTTCTGAGATAGCTGTTCTTAGAAAAAGACCTGCTTGAAAGGTTGGCCATTGGCTGGCATCTGGAAACTTGGTTTTCAGGAGGGTTCCCACAATTTCCTAATTAGATTAGAGTGGCTCATTGTGTCTAAACATTTTATGCAAACAATAAGGTTTATGCTGAACACATGCTTTCCTTCCGGGAGTCTGGAATTTTTTAACACGATAAGCAGTTTTTCATGTGAAGACCCCCAAACATATATGCTGGCACTGAGTCTCTAATGATTTTGCCTGGTAGACAACATTACAGATGTGTTTTCTTAATCCACTGATGAATGAATTAAGTGCACTTTGTGTGATTCCAAGAGAGAGAACTCTTAGGACTCTCATAAGCTTGTACTTGGTTTCCTCAGGACTTCACCCCATGTGCACTTTTTCTGATTTTGTTTTCTACTCTTTTATAATAATAAATCATAGTCATAAATACAACTGTATGCTGTGTCCTGTGATCCCTCTAATGAATCACTAAACCTGGGGGTGGTCTTGGCGATCCATGACACAGCAACTTAATGACTTATTTCCTCTTTTGGTCTGAATATAAAAGCTATCAATCACATTATCAATGGAATAATATGGATAATCATTCTAATAATAATCTAATCATCTGCCATAGAGATGGCTGTAATGAAATCTCTTAGGGAACAGCCTCTTTTAAAATATGATTCCATTATTTCTTCACCATTATAAGTTTTAGGAACTGTGATTTTTCCTACAGAATAAAGAGTTTTGATGTGATACTGTATTTTGAGTGTTAGAGAAGTTTCTGGATGTTTTCTTAAGAGAGAGTAGTGGGTACTATAGATAGACTTGACCATGAAAAAGGTATCAGAAAAGGAAGCATACTCCAGGAGATAAAAGTTTGCTTCCGACAAGTTTGGAGAGGAAATCTTCTCACTGATTATAATAGAAATAATAAAATGGTGATCGGCAGTTACTAGCTGATTGGTAAGCCATTACAGAGCCTGAACTTGGGCCATTTCTTGAATATATTACAGTGTTGGCCTTAGACCCTTCTGTATCTAAAAGGAAGATAAGAAAGTGCAACTAGGCAGGAATTCACTAGAAAAGCTGCTACTTTTTATATCTTAATAATGAGAAAGTATTCTAAAAGTGACTATCATTTCAACATCAGAAAGTACTCTTCTGAATTAACTTATGTCTGTGATCTCTAAGTTGACATATGGAACTAAATCTTTAGTAAAGGAATAAAAACTAAAGAAAAAAATGCAAATCATAGCATTTCATTCCTTTCCTCTTAAGTGTCCTATTCCTTAAGTCCAAACTCATCACCGAGTGTCCCATCACTCTCCTCTGCTCAGGGGGCTCCAGTCACACTGGCCTTGATGTTTCTTGATTGCTTCACATTGCTTCTGCTTGTGGCCTCAGTTCCTACAAATCCTCCTGCCAGAAAGGGTCCTCCTCCATTCATTCATATCTCTCCTCAGTTGTTACCCCACCAGTGAGACTTTTGCTGACCCCTAATCTAAATCAGAACACTCTCTCTCCTGTGCTTTTCAATCCCCTTTCCCTGTATTATTTTATTCACAAGTCCCCCATTCTCTACTCACTGGACCCATACATGGGTGGTTGTAGTGTTGGGAAGGAAAAATAGTGGATTTTACAGAACATGGAGAATTATATTTCCAATTTATGAAATCTTTGTAAAATTCTTCTCTGATTCAGACTTATACTGGGCCTTTTTTACTTTAATGTGTATTGAGTCACAGAATCCTATAAAATCTCTAAGTAATCTTTTTAAATCAAATTATCTCATATTGTAAGTTCACCAGGAAGCCAAAGGACTACAACAAACATGTATTGGATGGGAGTTCTAACTAGAAAAATAACATCAAAACCACCATGACCAGTATTCTGTCATCACTGACAGCTACAATTTTCTGCCTCTTTATTTCATGCTTTAAAAACTGTTTCAACTTTAATATATATTACCTTACATAATTCTTATGCAAATTTTATTTTATTTCTATTTAGGGAGCCTAAGGCTTATATTAGCTTAGTACCTCGTCCAACCCAATATCCTGCAGTTAGTGACACAAATGAGACACAATCCTAGATCCTTATTAAGTCCAAGGAAAAACTCTTAATCCAGTCTTAATATTCTGCCTCTCCACTCATTACTGTATGCCAGTCTAACTACCCTTTGTGTGATTTACAAGTAGTATAACTGTTGAAGGGACATGTCTGGATGTTTACTCACTGATCAAGAAAGACCTATATATTATAACAAAATATTATTTCTAGAAACTATGCCAACTCAGAAGAGATGATATTCATCTGCCTGAAATTTCTGCAAGTCACAGTGTGTGGCTAAAGTTAGTGCAAGCTATAGTTTGTTCTTAGGATATAACAACCTTAATTTCATTCAGCTTCCTTTGCTGGGGCAAATGATGCTCAATCCATGATTACTATTCCCTGTTGATCTGAGATCTGACAATGTCTTAGTTATCTTCCTGTTTCTCTATGAAGAGATTAAGTAATGCAAATGCAAAGGCTATTTAGGCTGACATTGCACTATGATGAGTTTCATTGCAGGGGAGAATCGAAGATTTCTTCTGTTAATGTTTGACACTAGTTGTTTCACTTTTCAACACTCATCTAGTGGAGAACTTTTCTATCTTTTTTTGTATCTTATTTCTGTCTTGAGATTAATTTCATGAGCAATGTTGGAAATATAATTTCTCTGTGTCCCAATATAACAGTATATTTCTTGAAAGTGATTCAAATTTAGGGAGGACAACTGAGACATTAGCTGATTGATATCCTGTCTTTGCAGATGCTCAACACTGCCATCTGAGAGTAGAGAGAGTGCTAGTTCTAGAAACAAGGGAGTTGGTATCTGCTTTATTTATTCATGAAGATTTTTTTAAAACATAGCATATTGTCTACATATACCTTTCCTTGGATATTATTATCCTTGGTTGTTACTCCTGAATGAATAGGAGTATTACAAACTAAAATATGTCATCTTTCTGGATGAGGTTATATTTGGCAACTTAACTAAGTATTCCCTGATTGTGTACCCCTGCCAGAGTTTGGAAAATATATATTTAAATTAAATTATTGAATAATAGTCTCAAGTGTTATGAAAGAGACAAATTGAATAATCATCCTCCACCTCTAGAGTGCCAACACTGCGTTCAATCTTGGATTGCTTTCTATGTCATAGACTAAACAGGGACTTTTTTATTCATCCTTGACCCTTTTTTCTTTCATATATATATATATATATATATATATATATATATATATTTTTTTTTTTTTTTTGCGGTACGTGGGCTTCTCACTGTTGTAGCCTCTCCCGTTGTGGAACACAGGCTCCGGATGCGCAGGCTCAGCGGCCATGGCTCACGGACCCAGCCGCTCTGCAGCATGTGAGATCTTCCCAGACCGGGGCATGAACCTGTGTCCCCTGCATTGGCAGGCGGACTCTCAACCACTGTGCCACCAGGGAAGCCCTCCCCTATATTTTTATGTCATTAAGCATCATCAAATTAATCATTGCAGAATGTCACAATGCTACTACAGTTTGTCATTGTTTTTTCTGAACTATTGCACTAACTTAAAACTAGCCCCTCAGCATTGCAAAATCTTTGATCCCTGACATATACACATCTATATTCCACAATCCTGCTGGAGATGTATTTCTGAAATAAGTTTGACCATGCAACTTACTTTAAAACATTTTAAGAATTATCAAAGCTCATAATAATGTTCATCAAACTTTTGCACATTAATATATAATACACCTAATTTTAGATGAGATTGAGTTTACTTAAGGTATAAACAGAAGCAATTCTCTGTATACAGAAAATTCTATGTCCCCTAATTAATTTTAAGAACCCATGAGATATTTTTATTCTCTTCCTAAATAGAAGCAGTATTTGTGTTAATACGAAAGACATCTTTTAAATTATTCAATATGGGATAACTCTGATATGTCATAAAATGGAGCAAGAATTCAAAACAACTAAGCTGTATGGCTTCCTGAAGCACATTTTAAACATCCCTGTAACTTCAGTTATCATATTAACTGCATCAATTAGCTATGGTAAAACAACCAACCATAAAATCTCAGTGGCATATGATAAGTATATATTCCCTATGTGTTTGTGGTTAAGTGGATGAGTTCTATGCTTCAAGTAGCAGATTCCATTGGGTTTAGATCCCTGCTTTGCTTAAGCACTGATCTACACCACATGAGTTCATTTTGAGGCCCAAGCTCAAAGAGAAGCTGCAGTACTGTGGAAGCACTTCTCTTGTCACTGACAAGGTACAAGAGGACAAGTCCCAATGCACAAGGACATTTCAAGCCCTTGTGCACAGTCATAAATGAATATCTCATTGTCAAAAACAGTCACATAGCTAAGCAGTTATTGGAAGTCCAAATGCTGGACTGTTTCTAAATTTAATTGAACTTATAGATCATTATATGAGACGGTATAGTTATGTTCATATTCATTCCCTTTTTTAGATTAAAAATTAAATACAACTAATATACCTTTGCATGTGATAGTAGAATACAAGAAAAAAATTTTAATGGTGTAATGCCTACACACTAAAACATATACACACATACATCTATATAATCTCAGAAAATAATCTCAAATATTACAGTATTTATTTCTTTAGCAGATTCATCACTATCCATTCTTCATTCCCTTGGACCACAGGCATCAGTAAGCTCAACTTTCTCATCTAATATTGAATGGGCCAAATCTTCATTCTTACAAGATCTGAGCCATTAGTGTTCTTGACTGCATTTATGATTTTAGATGTCCCTTTATATTTATTTCTGGTACAAAAACATTAGGAGGTGACCCGTAGAATCATTGGGGTTGCAGCAATAGTCATTTTCCACACATTTACATCACCAAGGCACATAGGATAACTGCTACTTCTTGTCGGTAGGTCAAATTAACAAGATGTCATTCATGTAGTAGGAAAGAGTAATATCCTGTGCATTCCCCAGCTTGATGCCACATGTTATTTAATCGTAACCATTGAGCAAAGAGAGCCTACTGCAATGACCACATTTCTGTTCTTCATCTATGACCTATAAATTACAGATACCACAAAGCTTTTTAATGATTCTAGTGTTCATCTCATTTACTAAGCTTGCTATCACATGATATGTGACTTACAATATCCTATCTATGTCTTTGTTTGCCTTTATCACATAAAATCTTGTGTCTGTTTTTAATTTAGTACAGGCTTTAACTCAGTAGATATTTCAGCCAATTTTCAGATGTCTATTACTAGTAGGTTTTTGTGCTAATGCATTGGACAGAGAATCTTCAGTATGTTCACACACATCAATAAATATGGGCTGATAGGGCTTCCCTGGTGGTGCAGTGGTTGAGAGTCCGCCTGCCGATGCAGGGGACACGGGTTCGTGCCCCGGTCCGGGAAGATCCCACATGCCGCGTAGCGGCTGGGCCCGTGAGCCATGGCCGCTGAGCCTGCGCGTCCGGAGCCTGTGCTCCGCAACAGGAGAGGCCACAACAGTGAGAGGCCCGCGTACCGCAAAAACAAAACAAAACAAAACAAAATATGGGCTGATATATTTCTTCTTTCCTAGTATGACTTTCTTAGCGTCCATCCAGAGAAATATCACTGGAGTTATTGTTCATAACCTTATTATTAATAGTCTTAAAAATATTTTTATAAATAATCTGTCTACTCCTGGATCAGTCTTTGTAATTTTACCCATGAATGATGCTGGGATCTGACTCCAGTTATAATGTAGAGCAATGAAGGGTAATAATCTGGTAAATGAGGAGTACCACCTTCTTCTAGCTGAGTAACTACTCCAGGTGAGATAACTTGTCATCAAGCAAGTGTTGACACACCACACAAAAGAGAATGACACTCTGCTGAGAAGAAAACCTCAGTCGATTGAAAGATTCATAATATGTAGAGTTCACCCAAATCATCCATTTCCTTTTTTATAAATGCACACAGTCCCTATAAATCTCTAACTTTCACATAAGAGTCGTGGCAAGGCTATTATTAACATTATATTAGAGCAAACTACAGGAGGAGACTGTAATTTTTAACTGATTTTAGACTATATCAGCCATGTGGTTATAGATAATGTATTTTTTTTAAAGATTTTCATGCTAGTTATAGAAGCTTTTTGACCTTCTGGCCATGTCTTTGTCAGAGAATTAAACCCCCCGAGATTATGCTCCAATTCTGATACAAATTTGCTGCATGTTATCATTGTAAATATGCCATTGGTACCTTGTGTTTTGTATTACCTTTACTCCAAGTGATCATAAGCAGATTATTCAACTAACTCTTTTGCCACTTTATAACAACCACCTTTAGCCCATGCCCTACTAATATGATCATCACAGTACTCAAACTGGTCAGAAAAAGCAATCACAGATCTTTATCTATGAAGGTTTATTTCCTCTAATTTTTCCACTATAAAATAGTGTATCTATTAGGAAAACCACAATATTCTCAATCATCAGAAATAGAAAGAATTTGTAGGAAGATGGTCACTGCCTCTTTTTGCTTTCCAAATCTGATGAGAATCTATCTCACGTGTGAAACCCAAACCCAGATCCCTAAGTACAAGGGAGTCTGGGAAATGTAGTTTTTAGCTTTTCAATCCATATGATAGAGAAAACTAAAAGAGGTGAAAATGGGCACCAAGAGGGACTTCCCTAGTGGTGCAGTCGTTAGGAATCTGCCTGCCAATACAGGGGACATGGGTTCACGCTCTGGTCCCGGAAGATCCCACGTGCCACAGAGCAACTAAGCCCATGCGCCACAACTGAGCCTGCACTCTAGAGCTCTCGAGCCACAACTACTGAGCCTGTGTGCCACAACTATTGAAGCCTGTGTGCCTAGAACCCGTGCTTCACAACAAGGGAAGCCACCACGTGAGAAGTCCGTGCACAGCAACAAAGAGCAGCCCTTGCTCACTGCAACTAGAGAAAGCCCATGTGCAGCAACAAAGACACAACACAGCCAAAAAAATTAAATAATAAATTAATTAATTTTTAAAAATGGATACCAAGAGTCAACAAACAATATCCGTATAGTTTAACTATTCTCCTGAAAGTATTTCAGTGGCTTTCCGACTCACTCCAAATTTCTTTTTAATAGCCAGCATAGCCCTGTATGATCTCGCTTACCACTATTTTTCTGACCTTTTCTAATACTCTTCTTTGGCCCAGCCTACTACAACAACTCTGTTCCTTGATGTTCCTCAATCAGGGTAAAGTATTCTTTACTTCAAGATTTTGAAAATATCTTTTCTATCTGCTTTTAATATTCTTTCCCAAGATATACTGTTATTTCCTCCCTCACTTCGTTCTGTCTTCTACTCAAATGCTACGTATCAGTGAGGCCATCCCTAACCACCCCATACAAAGAGATAACCCACCACCTCACACTCTGTATGTGCCTATCTTGCTTTACGTTCCTCTGTAGGAATTATAAACACCTGACATATTATACATTTAAATGTATGTTTTTGATTTGTCTGTGTCTTTTCTGTAGAATATAAGTTCTATAAGGGTAGAACTTTGTTCAAGTCACTGTTATATTTCAATGCCTAGGATGGTACCTGTTATACTGCAGGTCATCAATAAATATGTTTTGAATAAGTGAATGAATGAAACGTCATGCTTTAGTATATGTTTGTCCTCTTCCTTCAAATGTCTATTTCCCTCCTCTTCAACTTCCTAACGTTTACGACATTCAGCTTACCTCTAACCAATTGCTTCTGTAGCCTGTACCATATCATGCAGCCCTCATTCTACATCCTTTACACATGTAAAATATTGTAAATGTACTGGTAGGCTCATTTCTTTTATTTATCCCATGTACGCATGGCACCTTGAATTTTGGACAACCAGTTTTGTTTTGATGAATACATTTCATAATGAAATAGTTTTATAACATGAGCAAGTAGTATACCCAACTTTTGACAGTTTTGGATTTGTGTACCTGTGAAGAGCAAGCATTTATTGATTGATTGCTATGTGCCAGTTATTGCTCCAGGCACTTTACATATATTATCACTGGTAATCACGGTGGTTACCCTATAAGATAGACATAGCTATTATTCCTAATGTTATAGATAATAAAGTTCAGGAACAGAACTAGTTAAAACAAAACATAACCAAAAAATCTGCTCCAGAACCAGCAAATCTTAAAGGTGGAGCCAGAACTTGAACTAGGTTATCTAGCAACAAAGTCCACACGCAAACACTACAGAGCACATGATTTCACTATCAAATACAACCTATATTTCTATACATTAAATAATTTAAAAAATATTTTCTGAACAGAATTTTGAAAAGTATAGAACATACTTTACGAACTATACAACGTTACAAAAACTACGTGACAGTCCTAGTCCCCCAGGGATGCAACTCCATAGAATCAAAAACGTCAGCCATCCTGACACAAGTGGCAGAGGGCCTTACAATTATAGAATGCCTTTGGAAGTTTCTGGGAAGGAAGACATCCGGAAGAGGAAGACATTTAATACTGATTCCTCTAACGTTCATATTCTATGCTTTTGTTCCCTTAAGAATGCAACAAGAGGTATGTCATTTGATTAGACTCAGGGTAAGGAAAAAGGTAAATTCACATACAGATCTATCCAATTAGTGGGAGAACAAAGATCCATAACACCAATCACTTATTTGAAACTTACGATAACTTATTCTTGATTATTTATACATGTATATTTAAAATTCTACATTATATGTGAACAGTTATATATCTTGCCTTCGATTTGTTTTCTGCATATATATATATGTATATGTGTATGTTTATATATACAATTTTTTTCTCCCAAGTCTTTACAGCCATCTACCTTGTCAAGGTCATGGCTATACCATATTACCTTTGAATCATTTACTGCAGTTCCCTAAAACATCTCATCTTTTAGTTCATGAACGTTTGAGGCACAATATTTAAATCACTTTAAAAGTTTTCACTGGAAATTTTAATTCTAACCACAGGTATCCATTCATTTAACTGAAGGACATCTATCCTATGCATGCCTGTTTATGATTTCCACATTGTAATCACATATTACACTTTAAATTTCATTAAAAGCTTGTCTACAAGGAAGCAACTGTGAGGTCATATTACTGGGAATACTTATCAAATCTGTGTAAAATTTGTTTGGCTATGTCTTTTTTTTTTAAACATCTTTATTGGAGTATAATTGCTCTACAGTGGTGTGTTAGTTTCTGCTTTATAACAAAGTGAATCAGCCATACATATTGGCTAGATCTTTATTATGACATGTTAGATACACAATAGTATATTAAACATTACATACTAATATACACTAAACAGTAGACACATATGACCCTTATACAGACATCAAATATAGTTATCATATTAATATGTAGTGTTTTAAAATGATTAATGCATAGAAAATATGTGTAAACTGCAAGACGAGAGCCATGACCATGCAGTGTTGTGGAAAAGTTTAAAGATGAATTAAAGTACACTTTATAGCATAAATGGATATCTGTGGTATTTCTCTTTGCTTTGGGGCTGTAATTCTTAGAGCTGATTCAGCTAATGCAAGAAGGCTCCAGACTGGATATGGAGCTGTCCTGCACCTAGGTTAAAGTGGTGCATAGAGTAGAAATGAAATTAAGAACTGATATTAGCTTTGGACAGGGATGGTAAATTAAATGTGCACTTTTCATATCAGTCTGCTTTATAATTCACAGTTTTAAAATGTTTATACAAAAAGTATTTTAAAACGTAAGTATATCTGTGACTACCTTTTTTATACACTACTTGGCAGTGTACAGATGTTATATTACTTGATATTATACAGTTAGAATGTTTGATAAAAGTAACTTAGTAAAGATAAATTTTTAAAAAGTTCTGCTTTGGAAAGTCATATTTATTTGAGGATATTTTCCGCAATATCTTTTTCCTCTTCCATAAATGGTTTTCAAAATCCTATGAGGTGACAGTATTCTTTGAAGAAAACACAATTGAAAGAAGCACACAAGCAGGAAAATCTGTTGGACCTAGTAATAAACAAGATGACAAGCTCAGTTTTTCTCATTTCCTAAAAGATTAAAAAAAAAAAATGTTTTGGGGCTTCCCTGGTGGCGCAGTGGTTGAGAGTCCGCCTGCCGATGCAGGGGACACGGGTTCGTGCCTCGGTCCGGAAAGATCCCACATGCAGCGGAGCGGCTGGGCCCGTGAGCCATGGCTGCTGAGCCTGCGCGTCCGGAGCCTGTGCTCCGCAACGGGAGAGGCCACAGCAGTGAGAGGCCCGCGTACCGCAAAAAAAAAAAAAAGTTTTCTCTATGTGTAATATATCTAGAATGACTACTTCTCTGTCTTGAGGTATATCTTCTGCTTCAAAAGTCATAGGTTCACAAAGAGGTGAGAAATATTTTACATTAGAAAGTAAAGCGAAGTGATTGAATTTTACAACGAAGGGTGACCTCCTTTACGTCTATTAGCCAACTTCACTCTATAAGCAGTGATGGGACAACTGGTCTATTATTTAGAATATTAATTTATACACTATTGTGTATAAACTCAATTAATTTATACACTATTGAATGAAAACACAGTCAATGAAGCACTTCCAAAGTCCTAGGGAATTTTCTGGAGCTTCACAGAAAGATCCTGCCATGATTGATAGTGTTTTGATATCGATGTATGATAGATGTGATATTAGCCTCCATACCTTAAATATGTTTCTTTTTTTTTTTTTTTTTTTTTTTTTGCGGTACGCAGGCCTCTCACTGTTGTGGCCTCTCCCGTTGCGGTGCACAGGCTCCAGACATGCAGGCTCAGTGGCCATGGCTCACGGGCCCAGCCGCTCTGCGGCACGTGGAATCTTCCCGGACCGGGGCACTAACCCATATCCCCTGCATCGGCAGGCGGACTCTCAACCACTGCGCCACCAGGGAAGCCTTTGAATATGTTTCTTGAATAACCTCCCTGGGTGCTGTTTTGGTGCTAGGTTCCAAACACCCTTACAGCACCCACTGTAAAGCAACAGTTCAAGTCTGCTGTCAAAGATAGCTGTGGCAACTTTAGAGGTAATGTTACTCTTTGTTCCACCTTTAACTGTTAGCAAATTGATAGCATGAATCTGAAGTTCTTTTTAAAAATCAACATAATTGCTTGATAGACAAGGTACACTTTTAGACTGTAAAGACACACTTTGCATGTTTTTGTTTTTTCAATCAACTTCCTCATCAAAATCAGTCTGTAGCTAATGCAAGCCTCCTGCAGGTAACTTTCCCTCCAATCTCTCCCATTTCCTTCAAGCTATCTATATGTTTTCACCAAGTGCATCCCCCTGGGCTGTCCGCTGGAGTCTATTAGTGTGGTCTGCTCAAAGCTATTATTATCTGAAGACACCTCTCAAATTAGACAAGGCCAGATCTCTGGGAATTCACTAAGACACTGAAGTTCAATTCTGGTCAGAGAGGTAATGATGTAGTTGACTTCAGGCCATTCACAGCACAGTTGTTTCATTCTTTCATGTTGAACCCAATCCAAAGGCTATAAGAATGAGAGAACCTTGTGGTCTTGCCAGAAGTGAGGTTACCTAGTTTCTCTGATCTGGAAAAGTATTATAGTTAATGCAATGATTGGGGAAGCCATTATTCCTTCTCATACAAAGTTCATCATTTCTGACTAGCTGACCACTTGATCCCTGGGTCTATCTATATCTGCATATATATCTGTATAATTTTCTATCTCTATCATGCCCCTTGTAAGTGAATTTATTTTTTCTTTTTAATTTAAAGGGATAGGCACTTTTTTTAGTACCAAAACTTTCATACAAGAAGTAATGTAACTTTTACAGATATGAATCCTTGGCTCATTGTCATTTTCAGAGTATGATTTCAATGCCTGATTAAAATGTCATGTAATTGAAAATGGTTAAATAAAATGTCATCTATAGCAAAGATTAAAATCACTTCATTCTGGTAATTTTTAATGTAGGTGTAGATTAAACAGAGGCTAAGGGGAAAAGAAATGGAAGAAAGGAAGAGAATGTTCAGGGGAATTTTATGGGTAAATGTAGCCGTCATATTCCTGGCAGGAAACAGATGGCACACTCAAAGATTTTAACTGAAAAGGATTTAATGAAGTTATTTACAGTAACTAAGGTATCTAACAAGCAATATGAAGTCCCCAGAGTCTGGGAACATCAAGGAGTTGTTACCACATGTAGACAAAGAGACACATGAGGAAAGAAGAGGTAACTGGCTGTTAATGAAGCCTGGAGAGAGCTTACAGACATGAGAAAAAAACCACCCCGTAGGAAATTGTACCTTAGATTTTAGTACAACCATGCCCAGGTTCTTACTAAAAATGTTCCTGCCTTGGTGAGTAAACCTCCACATCCACTGATTGCAAAGTAATAGGTTTAGGAAACACAACTTTTCTAGAAGTGCGCTATAAGGTAAAATACTAAAATAGGCCACATTCACCTCCACCTTTTGG
Organism: Pseudorca crassidens; assembly: GCF_039906515.1. Classification (NCBI taxonomy): domain Eukaryota; kingdom Metazoa; phylum Chordata; class Mammalia; order Artiodactyla; family Delphinidae; genus Pseudorca; species Pseudorca crassidens. The sequence goes on along the minus strand of NC_090304.1, from coordinate 32,249,976 downwards.
TTTCTAGACCCATTTATTCTTGTTATGGGGAAAAGGACACCAAATATTGGCTGCTAATTTAAGATATAGATCACATCCTAGGATCAATCCTAAAATTCTAGGATTTTTCCCATTTCCTTACTAAAATTAATGCTATACACTGTTTTGCCATTTTATTGTCAGCTTTTCAAAGTGATGTGGCATGTGGTAAGATCTGTCGGTTCTGTGTGTGAGCCTATTACCACACTTATTTCACTGTACAGTGGATTCCTAAATAAAGGCAATATTTTATGGAACATCGTGTATGAATACACATTTTATAAGTCCGGAAATTGTATTGTTGGTAGACATGCTTTTGCGTAGGCAAGAACAAAATTAAAATAAGTATCTATTTCTTTCTTTGGGACAACTTTGCTGTCCTTTTCCTTCTCATGTCTAATGTAATCAACCTACATCTTGGTGGTGGGCCAGTCTCCTGGAGTAATGGAGCCATAAGGGTAGCTCAGCACTGACCTCTGATATTAGCATTTTGGGCACTCAGAAGTGGTAAGAGCAAGGCAGTCTTGGTGAACTAAAAATGTTATGTGCCTTAATATACACCATTCCTGCCACCACAACCATTTTGTACAGGGAATCATTGGGCAAACCCAGGATTCTGGGAAAGACACAGAACAACTTCGAAAGAATGGGTTATCTTTTCCCTTTGATTATGAGGAAACCAGTGGAAGGTAGTTAGTGAATATTTATGTTGGATACAGATATCTTCACATTTGTGATCATTATAAGAGATTTCACCTCATACTTCATTCTAAGACGTTTTAATTTTCTTTCAACTTCTTAACCATCTAGCCAACCCATGAGACAGTGTGCCTCAATTAGTGTTAATCTGTACTTCTGGCCATCTTTAATATTGGAGGAGATAACAGATGTATTGCCTGTAGTTTTGCTAACTGGGAGAATTTTTCTTCACCATTGCCTTTCAGAAAATCCCTAAGAGAGGCTGTAAGGTAGGGCCATCTTTTCCCAGTTGGGTGCCAACAGATGGTGTATACTCATCTGCAAACCAGGCCAAACTTTTACTTCTTTAATCAATTGGTCATAGGGAATTTCCTGTGAAGCCACTGGGTTGTACTGAGGGGAAGATAACAAAGTAGTAGGAATAGGTATCATGAGAGTCTAAGCCTGCTTTTCGTTCAATTTCCTTAAATCTTCAAGACAAACTTAATTCTTGTTTTATTTATTTTATTTCTGTTTCATAATAGACTGCAACTGTATGCATCCCATTTTATCATTTGCTAAATCAGGCAACTCAAACTTTGTGAAATCCATCTCAATTTCCACAGTCACTTAGTGTCCCATGGTCATTGATAAGTCTTTAAAGGATTCAGAAGCAATCCTAGATCCATTTTTCAAATGGGGAGACTATTTGACACAGAAAGACAGTGTTGGCATTACTTCAAAATCCTAGGCAAGTCCACTCTGATTCTCCTATTCGAACATTCCAGAGGCTTCATATACCTTTCCTAACTGCCAGGGATACCTCAGCTATCACTGGATTCTAACGTCTATATAGCTGGACAGGTAGCACTGTTGTTTGTGTCTACTACAAAACTTTCTCTTGTTCTGGGCTGCATGCAAGACTGTCAACGTTATGATTCCTCTGGTAAATGAACTGGGGCATCGTATATATCAGAATGTGATATCTAGATCAGAGTGTAAGTATCCCACAGAGAGTGTGTGAGCAGAGTTAGCTGTGGAAAATAAAGACCCCCAATATCTCTCTCCTCTCTTCCTATCATCAACTACCTGTTACTCCCAATAACTCAATTTAACTAAAAATCAATGTGAACATACAACCTAGAGGTCAGACTCCTTGGCACAGAACAAGGCAGAAAAGAATAGAAATGGGATCTGGTGGAGCAAATGGAGAATAACCAGTACAATGTGCCTAAACAGGAATTTTATTACGCAGGGAATAGGCAATTCTTTCAGAGTGGAGAGAATATTACAGGCTAATGTTCAAATTGCCTTTTCATTTTCTTATGTGCAACATACAGCAGGTGAATAGAATAGACCTTTACAGAGCTGCTGAAAAAATAATTGAAAAATGCTGCGGAATATTGACTCTGGGTTTATATTTTATATTTTAGCATGATCTAGTTGGTGGCTGAGACTCAAACCTAGTTTTTCAGCATAGAAAATAACTGGAAAACAAGAGTTATCAATATAAGAATCAGGGTGGGAGAAAAGAGTAATTATTGTAAATAAAGTTATTGAAGAATTAGAATATTCTTATTTCCTATTTTTTAACAAAAAATTACTTGTTATTCTACTCTTTTTTTCTGATCAACATAGAGAAATCTTTTCATTCTGTGGAGTGTTAAATAATTTGGAATTAAAGTATGCATTAACCTGGTTTGCACCATTACAACCATACCAGTTGTTTATGACCAAAATCCATTTTTATTTGTCGTACACATTTAAGTTGATGGTACCAGTTCTTTTCTACTTGTTAAATATTTTAATACCATCCCTGTGGTAAATATAATAATACCTGACATTGTCAATTCCCTCTCGTAGATAACCTTTCAGAGCTTTCTCCATACAGTTGGATAATAAATTCTTACACTGCCTCCACCTCTTTATATAATCATTAAGAGAGGATGGTATAATCATTAAGAGAGGATGGTTTGGTTAACAGTCTTCTCTCTCTTCACCACCTGACTTCAAAGCCCACTGTCACATAGTTTAGGTTTGTGTTAAAGTAACATTCCCTTTTTGTTACTAATTTCTATATTTACTAGGTATAATACTGTATAACAACCACACAAACTCCCTGACTTTAAAGCAACAATTTATTCTAGTTTTCACAGTTGTACGTCTACTAAGGTGTTAGCTGACACAGGTGGGGCTTGCCTGTGTGGCTCTGTCTCTAGCTGCATATTTAGCTGTAAATTTCATTCAGATATGCTCAGGATGAATTTATTCTGGGCCCAGATTGAAGGGGGAATGGCTACTAGGAAGAATATTTACTTTTTCATGGATATAGGAGAGTTACAAAAGATAAGTTCCACCCCACAAGCACATTTTAAGCCTCTGCTCATCTCACATCTGCTAATATGCCATTGTCTACAGCAAGATACATGACCAACCCAACTGGTAAAAAAATCTTTCCATAGAGGAGGGGAGGGAGAGTAAATATGTTGAAGAATAATCTAATCTACCAAAATGCCCAAGTCTAGATATATGTGTTTTTCTATCTATAAAAGCAGTTAGAAATTTCATTACTTTCTATAACATGCAGGAAAACATAGCCTTTGCTCTCTCCACAGTAATTTCATGCTAGAGTTCATCAGTACATTTCATCGTATTCTGACCTGCCAACATTAGCTCTGTTTTGCACAGATGTCAGCTTTGTCCCCCATTGCACCAAGATTCACTTCAAAGGTTTAGGATTTCTTTGCCTCAACTTTATTTGCTGAGGCTTTCAAAAGAAAATATCTATTTCACTGCTGTGCCTTTCATCTATATTTCCTGGATTTTGTTAAACTCTAGCTTTCTCTCTTATCATTTTTCCAAACAGAAACTTAAGCATATCTCTTAGAATCCTACAGAGTATATGATGAAATGCATTACATTAACAGTTTATAATTATGATTTATTAGCCACCTTTGTATAAGTTAACTGCATGGCGACAGAGATCATGACCCACTCCATCATTTACCATTATATGCTGTGTCTAGCTCAGTGTTTGTCAAGTAGTAGATAACTCATTTACTGAATATGTATTTAATGATTATCTCATACTTATTTTATTCCAACCGGCAAAGGAAATTATATTTACTATGTAATTCTTATGTGCCAGGTATTTTTAATTTCATTTAGTTTATATTTTTATTATTTTACTTTGTATATTTTATGATGCTGATGCATATATATATTTATATTATATATATTTTTAAATAAATAAAACTAGAAATGTTGATAAACTAATAAAAAACTGATTAAAGAAAATGACTGTCAGTCATGGCCCTTGCAATTAGCAGAATTAGGCAGGAGTGATTATTCCAAAATTTATAATCCTTATAAACTAAGGCTTCTTACCTGCTTAGGTTGACTGTTGTTCCAACATATTCTGTATGTAGTAAAGCTTCAGTTTGAGGAGGAAAGTTTATTTAAAATATGCTTTAATTCTGCTAGAAAAGTGAATTGAAGATTGAGAAAGGGACCTTGGAACTAATGAACTGTGTTATTCAGTGAATCAAGATGATGTCAGAAGGAAGGTCTCTTATCACTGTAATTCAACAAAGAGTAGCCTAAAATTATCAGTGTGAAGTCTTAAAAAGTGGGAGATGTTCTATTAGGGCATCTAAGACTATAAACTTCAATATAGATTTGAGCTAATGAAAACACATGTAATGACTTAACACCGCAGTGCATGTTAAAAACTATAGGTAGGCTGGTTTAATAAAGAATCACAATCACTGTTCTTAGGATGAATATTTTGTAACCACTTGTATTTAAAATCCAGCTTTAACTGGAATTTGGAGAAAGAAGATATTCAATGAAAACGCTCCTGAATAACTTCAGCCAGTGATTGGCATAATTTAAGAGCAGGCTTCCTGTCTGAATAACTCTTCATGCTGAATGGACCAACCTAACTCCAATCTTACCAAACACAATGCTCCAAAGCAGAGTGATAGTGATGATTTGCATTTTAAAATATTCAGATTATTTACATGTTTACTTTTTTTGGTTTGCAGTAGTAGAGCTGTTTTATGACACACAAACTCCCCAATTCACGAACAGAATCTCCCAAGGATATTACTGTGGGTTCATAACTAGGCAACAGACAATATGTGACAGAAAGCATTTTTGAGGTACTGAGGATTACCTGTGTTTGAATGTCCAGAGAGCTAAAAATTAGAAGAAGCTGGTTGGAGTTTCAAGGCTGAATTAAGTTTCAGCCAGGCAACAGCATATCACAGCATAACAGCATATCAGAAGCCCTGTGAGTGAGTCCATCCAAAGGACATAATTTTGCCCAGACAAGCTGAGGGGACAAAAATTTTATTTCACACCCTATATATGAGGAAAATGAAGGGAAGATGCTACCCGAGGAGTGAATGTCCTTAACTGTAAGACCTAAAGTAATGTTTTAATAATTAAACCAATAACAATAGATAGTATTACTCGATTTTTATGCCCATAAACTGTGCTAAGAACTTTGTCTCATTTACTTCCTAAAATAATCCTAAAAAGAGGATTCTTTTATCAATTATATTTCATATGTAAGGAAATGTTAAGTGAGATTGTAATTCTGATGGAAAGGAAAACCCTATTTAGTACCAGTAACCTCATGAAGATATTCAATTTTCTTTTTCATTCTATAGGAATTATCTCATTTGATACTCAAAACTATCCATTTTAAAGTCCAGAAACTGTGACTCAAAGAAGACAGAGATCCTAATGTGGTAATTGTTAAATTTTCAGGATGTCTGTGAAAAAAAATTGTTAAAGTTGTTAAATACAGCCATTATTAAAAATTAAATTATATTAACTTAGACTTAAATATATTATATTAAAAACAAAGGTAATACATAATTGAAATTCATAATTTCCCAATTATTTTACTAAGTTTAATGTAAACTATACTCTTGAGATTTAAATCTATTGTATATGTATGGTGAAAATACAGATCTTTTCACTGTGTCAAATGCTTAGTTATGTTGGTAGGCTGAAATAGGCCATAGTAGAAATTTACCAATTTATAAAACAAAAATTGCAAATGCTACAAATCAGGGCTTGATTCATTGTTTTGCTGACTGTTTAGAATAATGGGGGAAATTTTGATAGTGCAAATTAAACTTAAACGTGCATGATATTTTTAGCCATTACATTGTAATTAGCAAAAAAAAAACTTGAGCAAATAGTCTTCCAGCATTCAAATGTAATTCAGTGAAGAAGTCATTTCCAACTGTGATGAATGAGCAAAGATTTGGCAGATGTCTTTCTTTTTTCACTTGGGATTTATACATGATTATAGGTGAAAACAGTAAATATTCAAGACAGAACTACATTTGTTTTTTTAATTGCAACTATAGGTTGGCTACAGTACAAAAGTTAGAAAAAAATCAATGAATATGTTAGGGAAAAATCAATTATCTAAAGTAATTTATAATAAAGAGTATGGTACACTTATTATTATTTGTAAAGTGTTTCTACCGTGTTTTCCTCTCTGATGGCTTTATTCTCACCCAGCCTCTGCTAGATTATGACAAATATGTCCACCAGACCTAAGCTAAAATTCTACCCCTTCAAAACCTCAGCAGGAAGAGAATTTGTCTTCTCCAAGTGTCAGCAAAAGTCTTAGGATTGAATCTGTTGGCCCATCTGGGTCATAATCAATCACTGAAAATGTGACTTGCTATGGAAATGGAGTTCAGACTGGCCAGATCTGGGTTACCTTCAGCGCCCTCTACAGTGCGGGATGGGTTTCAGTCTCATCAAAGCTATAGTAACTGATCATTGGAATGTGGTAGTTTCCCCAAAAGAATGATGCATAGGACACAAGCATTTATTCATGATACATGCATTCATTTGGAAACCCAAGGTGTAGAATATGAAAGTAATTTGCCTCATGTCACAAAGTAAATTACTAGAAGAATAGGCATAACTCCTTATACCCAGGATCATCAATCTTTCTATTACCCTAAGCTGTCTTGGGTACAGATTTTTAAATTTAAGACTGATATCATAACACAAGTTTACTCTTTGAGAAGTGTATTGGTACATTTTCTATAATCTAATGAAAATACTCTCCATATGTCTTAGAAAATCATTCGAAAGATAGTTTCAAACATATCCATGACCTGGCTATTGTAAATAGTGCTGCAGTGACAACTGTGGTACATGTATCTTTCTGAGTTATGGTTTTCTCAGGGTATATGCCCAGTAGTGGGATTGCTGGATCATATGGTAGTTCTATTTTTAGTTTTTAAGGAAACTCCACACTGTTCTCCATAGTGGCTGTACCAATTTACATTCCCACCAACAGTGCAGGCAGCTTCTCTTTGCTCCACAGCCTCTCCAGCATTTATTGTTTGTAGATTTTTTGACGATGGCAATTCTGACCGGTGTGAGGTGATACCTCATTGTGGTTTTGATTTGAGTTTCACGTGTTTGTTGGCAATCTGTATGTCTTTGGTGAAATGTCTATGTAGGTCTTCTGCCCATTTTTGCATTGGGTTGTTTGATTTTTTGATATTGAGCTGCATGAGCTGCTTGTGCATTTTGGAAATTAATCTCTTGTCAGTTGCTTCATTTGCAAATATTTTCTCCCATTCTGAGGGTTGTCTTTTCATCTTGGTTATGGTTTCTTTTGCTGTGCAAAAGCTTTTATGTTTAATTAGGTCCCATTTTTTTTTTTTTATTAGGGTATAGTTGTTTTACAATGTTGTGTTAGTTTCTACTGTACAGCGAAGTGGAGTTCTCGGTGCTATACAGCAGGTTCTTATAAGTTATTTATTTTATACTTATTAGTGTATATATGTATATATTAGTGTATATATTCCTATCTTCCAATTCATCCAACCCCCCCACACACCCCATGCCCCACTTTCCTCCCTTCGTTCCCATTTGTTTATTTTTGTTTTTATTTCCACTACTCTAGGAAGTGGGTCAAAAAGGATCTTGCTGTGATTTATGTCATAGAGTGTTCTATATTTTCCTCTAAAACTTCTATGGTGTCTGGCCTTACATTTAGTTCTTTAATCCGTTTTGAGTTTATTTTTGTGTATGGTGTTAGGAAGTGTTGTAATTTCATTCTTTTACATGTAGCTGTCCAGTTTTCCCAGCACCACTAATTGAAGAGGCTGTCCTTTCTCCATTGTATGTTCTTGCCTCTTTTGTCATAAATTAGGTGCCCATATATGCATGCGTTTATCTATAGTACAAAGCTACAGTCATCAAGACAGTATGGTACTGGCACAAAAACAGAAATACAGACCAAGGGAACAGGATAGAAAGCCCAGAGATAAACCCATGCACATATGGTCACCATATCTTTGATAAGGGAGGCAAGAATATACAATCGAGAAGGACAGCCTCTTTAATAAGTGATGCTGTGAAAACTGGGCAACTACATGTAAAAGAATGAAATTAGAACACTCCCTAACACCATACACAAAAATAAACTCAAAATGGATTAAAGACTTAAATATAAGGCCAGACACTATAAAACTCTTATAGGAAAACACAGGCAGGATACTCTATGACGTAAATCACAGCAAAATCCTTTTTGAGCCATGTCCTAGAGAAAGGGAAATAAAAACAAAAATAAACAAATGGGACCTAATGAAACCTAAGAGGTTTGCACAGAAAAGGAAACCATAAACAAGACATAAAGACAACCCTCAGAACGGGAGAAAATATTTGCAAATGAAGCAACTGACAAAGGATTAATCTCCAAATTATACAAGCAGCTCAATATCAAAAAAACAAACAGCCCAATCCAAAAATGGGCAGAAGACCTAGATAGAAATTTCTCCAAAGAAGGTATACAGATTGCCAACAAACACATGAAAGGATGCTCAACATCACTAATCATTAGAGAAATGCAAATCAAAACTACAATGAGGTATCACCTCACACCTGCAGAATGGCCATCATCAAAAAGTCTACAAACAATAAGTGCTGGAGAGTGTGTGGAGAAAAGGGAACCCTCTTGTACTGTTGGTGGGAATGTAAATTGATAGAGCCACTATGGAGTACAGTACGGAGGTTCTTTAAAAAACTAAAAATCAAATTACCATACGACCCAGCAATCCCACAGCTGGGCACATGCCTAGAGAAAACCATAATTCAAAACGAGTCATGTACCACAATGTTCATTGCAGCACTATTTACAATAGCCAGGACATGGAAGCAACCTAAATGTCCATCGACAGATGAATAGATAAAGAAGATGTGACACATATATACAATGGAATATTACTTAGTCATAAAAAGAAATGAAATTGAGTTATTTGTAGTGAGGTGGATGGACCTAGAATCTGTCATACAGAGTGAAGTAAGTCAGAAAGAGAAAAACAAATACCATATGCTAACACATATATATGGAATCTAAAAAAAAAAAAAGGTTCTGAAGAACCTAGGGGCAGGACAGGAATAAAGATGCAGATGTAGGGAATGGGCTTGAGGACTCGAGGATGGGGAAGGGTAAACTGTGATGAAGGGAGAGAGTGGCATGGACATATATACACTATCAAATGTAAAATAGATAGCTAGTTGGAAGCAGCTGCATAGCATAGGGAGATCAGCTTGGTATTTTGTGACCACCTATAGGTGTGGGATAGGGATGGTGGGAGGGAGATGCAAGAGGGAGGGGATGGGGTATATATGATTATGTATAGCTGATTCACTTTGTGATACAGCACAATCTGACACGACTGTAAAATAATTATACTCCAATAAAGATGTTAAATAAATAAATAAATAAAATCCTATTCCTACTTTTCCAGTGTAGGTTCACTGATAAAAGTATGAAAGGAAAAAAAGGAAGGGTGGGAAAGAAGGAGGGGTGGGAAGGAAGGAAGAAAGGAAGGATGGGAAGGAGGGAGGGAGGGAGGATGATTATTACTAAATATAATAACAGACCTACAGGCAGACATACTCTGGTAATTACTATAGGGAAAGTACTTAGGTATAGAATGTTTTTAGCAGGTTGAATCTGTTATGTATAGGATATGTACAGGATTGACTATGATAAATAAACATGGATTGTATAGATTTGTGTACTATACATCCCTACAAAATGTTACATTATATAATTAATCAGAGTATAAAATGGAGATGTAGCATCTCCAAAATTGCTTCATTCTCTGTAAGTAATGCTCTGTTTGCAACATTTAGAGAGAGCCATAACAAAAATATGGGCTAGAGAATATTCTTATGTGGACAGAAAAGTTCTAAGATAGATATTTTCTGCTTTTCCTGGGACTCAGAATGACCTATCTCATTAAATTTATTAGTGAAGTTTGACACTGGGTACGTTATCTGAATTGTGTATGTCTGATTGGACAATTTGTGTTATTTTACATTCACAGGTAATCCGAAGCATATTTTATTTCAATCTTGGTCCTCAGGATAAACACTTAAGAAATTGGTATGCTGTTTTTCTAACTCCTTTCCAACCTTTTTCCAAAAAGTAGCCATCTTGATAATTTAAAAAGATAATAAAAAGGAAGTGGTTGTATTGAATTATATTGTGCTTTATCATTAGAATATGTATTAAAGTGATCAGAAATTTAAATAGTCTCATGTCTCTAATACTACAGTTAGTGTTAGGGAAATCAAGACTTTTTCTTGAAAAAAAAGTTGGATGTAGGGCTTCCCTGGCGGCGCAGTGGTTGAGAGTCCGCCTGCCGATGCGGGGGACGCGGGTTCGTGCCCCGGTCCGGGAGGATCCCACGTGCCGCGGAGCGGCTGGGCCCGAGAGCCATGGCTGCTGAGCCTGCGCGTGTGCTCCGCAACGGGAGAAGCCACGACAGTGAGAGGCCCACATACCGAAAAAAAAAAAGTTGGATGTAATCAAGTTTTATTTGCCATGTGTCAGTTTGATATACCTACAGGTACTAAAAACATCTTTGTTACTGAATACCTGAAACAGTAGCATTTATGTAATTTCCATGTAGGAAGGAGGGGTTCAGAAGCCACAATCTCCTTATGATAAGTGTTTTGAAGATATGATTAGAAAGCAAGCACACCACATTTGCTTGGACTGAAAGTTAATTTAGGGTAGCTTTCAGGACTAAGGGTGATGGACAAGGAGATTTAAGTCTTCCCCAATCCAAGATAAAACTTGTTTCAGAGTCTGGCCTGTAGAAAAAATTAATTTATATATGTTAAATCTGAAATCCTTTCCTGTTTCACAAATTCTGTCTTCAATGTATTTAAGGTAAAAATAAATTAAATGCATGCTTATGTGAGGGTGTAAGGAAGTAGGGAATTTTGGAAAGTATGATCAGCTGGAGATGGCCCACCCTTGGTTAAAGGCATCTAGAGGTGTCATTTAGTTTATTTATTTATATTTTTTATTTTCCATTATGGTTTATTACAGGATATTGAATATAGTTCCCTGTGCTATACAATAGGACCTTGTTGTTTATCCAGTCTATACATAATAGTTTGCATTTGCTAGTCTCAAACTCTCAACCATCCCTCCCCTGCCCCCCTTCCCCTTGGCAACCACAAGTCTGTTCCCTATGTCTGTGAGTCTGTTTCTGTTTCATAGATAAATTGTGTCATATTTTAGATTTCACATATAAGTGATATCATATGGTATTTGTCTTCTCTTTCTGGCTTACTTCACTTAGTATGATAATCACTTGTTCCGTCCATGTTGCTGCAAATGGCATTATTTCATTCTTTTTGATGGCTGAGTAATATTCCATTGTATATACATACCACATCTTCTTTGTCCTTCATCTGTCGAGGGACATTTACACTGTCACGTCTTGGGTATTGTAAATAGTGCTGCTATGAACACAGAGTTGCATGCATCTTTTTGAATTATAGTTTTGTCCAGATGTATGTCCAGGAGTGGGATTGCTGGATCAAATGACTATTTTTAGTATTTTGAGGAACTTCCATACTGTTCTCCATAGTAGCTGCACCAATTTACATTCCCACCATCAGTGTAGAAGGATTCCCTTTTCTCTACACCCTGTCCAGTATTTGTGATTTGTACACTTTTTAATTGTGGCTATTCTGATTGGTGTAAGGTGGTATCTCATTGTAGTTTTGATTTTAGAGGAGTCATTTAGGAGAGTCTGTGTCAGTGGCCTGCTTGGTTACAACCCTGGCTCTTCCACTTGTTAAGTTTCTACATACCATATTTGTGCCTATATTACTGAATTTATTTTACCTACTTTACGGTGTAATCACAAGAATTGAATATTTTATATACAGTACTTAAATTTAGGCCTGGCTCAGATTAAGCTCCAGTAAAAGTTAAATTCTTTCTTCATTTTTTTCTCTCTCTCCTCTCCAACCCCTTCTTTCCCTTCCTCCTTTCTATTCTCTCCTTTCTTTGTTCCCCACTTACCCTCATGCCCTTCTCCATTTCTCTCTCTCTCTCTCTCTCTCAAAAGCAATGGAGATAATAAAATAAATGAAGTGTGGCAACTGGACTTGGTCAACTAAAATATAATTACTAACCGATTCCCTACCCTCTTGTCACTAAATCGATATTAAGAGACATATTTTTCCATATCATGCATAGCTTTTTAGGAAATCAACTATAGTATTGCAACTGCACAAATTATTTCTATATATAATATATTAAACACACAAGCACACATTTTAAGGAAGAGACTGAAAACTCACCAATAGAATCACCTTCATTTCTTTCTATAGCAGGTATGGGGAATTGATTAATGAATCTTTTTAACATATTGTAACAGTTTTTAAATTATTAAAGTTTTTATTATCTCTGTGGCATTTGTTTTGTTTTTATTTACTAGTAAATGGAATAAACACTTGGAAATACAATTTTTTTTTGTCAGTGGGACATATTGGAGACACTCTCTTGGGGCAATAACTATTTCTAAATGTTCACTTTTTCCTCCCTTGGGACTGAAAACAAGGTATTTTATTCAAAGTAATTTTAAGTGATCAATAAAGATCTGTATCTTTAAATTATGTATATACTAATTAAAATGATGTCCAATTAGAGAAGTAAATATTAACCATGGCCAATTTAGGAGTTTTAAAAATTATTTCTACCCTGAAATTATGTATATTTTTTCAAAAATTTCAGTCCATTTGAAATAGACTAAAATATTTTCATTGGCTTTCTTTTGTTACGTCAATTTGTAACTATCCCAAGCAATTTATGGTCTCTATTTAAAATCATCTAAAAATCTAACCCAATCCCAATTGTAACAATTAAGTGAAATACTTCTTAATTACTACATTTGTCAAGTAGAAATTATTTCTGTGGGCCACAAGGAAACATTTAAATATAAAGCCTATTGCATCAAATTATATCTACTTTTGAGGTCCTTTTCAAAGCATTTAAATGACTTATTCTCATGTAATTTTGATTCTTTTCATTGGAAATTCTTTTGTTAGTAAAGAATGCTTCTTTGTAAAGAATGCTTTTTTTATGTTAGATTCTAAAAGCTATTTTCTTCTGTTTTGATTAACAAAACATAAGTCACACTTTCCAGTTTCTTGGCTAAATATGTAATTGTATATATTTTACTTGAATGCCAATTTAAATTTAATTAAAAATCTTTAGAAATGTTAGTCCAGTGAAAACGGAAATTATCTGAAACTAATCTCAGTTTAGAGACTTCTGTTTTGGCAATATAGACATAAAATTTGTCATATGAATGATGCATTACTAGGTAAGTAATTAGTGTTTTACTCTCTAAGAGAGTAAACTTGTTAATATATTCAAAAGAATGATGGTCAAAATATCACCAGGAGTTTCACAGACTTTAACAAGCTAATAAGAAAATTCCTTTGCAAGATTAAAGATCTAAGAACTGCCAAAATGATTTTCAAAAATAAAATAAAAAGGACAATATTTTTCAATGAAACTACAATTATATCTATACAGTTAGCCCATTTACATTTATATCTATATCTAATAACGTTTTATAATTTAGTATTTCAAAGAAACAGATGCAAAATGAAAATGCTTCTAATTCTCAGGCCAAAAACCTTCTAGTCATTTTTACTTTTACAATCTCATTCCATCCAGTTTATGATTCACCAGAAAATACCTTTATCACCCCCTTTAAAGTATATATTATTTGACAATTACTGCACCATCTTCATACCTGGGTTGTTACAATAGCTTCCTAAATCTTCTTCCTGTTCCTCCTTTTGTACCCTACCTCTCTACTGTTGACATAGTGGCCAAAATAATCCTTCTAAAACAGTGCAGTTATCATTCTTTTGCTCAAAAGCCTTGAACTGGCTCCCTATTTCTGTTAGAGTAAAAGTGAAAGTTGTTAAAATTGTCTACCAAATGGTGTCTCAATCTGCTCCAGCTGTACTGTCCATCTGGGTGTTTCCTAAACATACGAGGCATGTTGCCTCAGATCTTGTCTCTTTGATTTTCAATCTCTCTGTTAGTCTTACCCTCAAATATAGACATGGCTCACTCCTCACCTTCATTGTCTTCCTTAAATATAATTCAGTGATTAATGTGTTGTCCATCATTAAAAAAAGAAAAAAGTAATCTTTCCATTCTTAATTCTTCCTTGATTCATTTATCTCTGAAGCTTAAATCACTACATTTTTAATCATTTTTTTATTGCTTATCTTTCTCCACAGTAATGTCAATTCCAGAATAGTAAATATTTTGCTTATTTCGACATTACTCTGTACCAATGGGCTGTAAATAAGCCTGATATATAAAAGACAGAGTTGTATTATACAGAGATAAACAAAGAAAGAAAACAAAAAATACAGGGAATCTAGGAAAAAACAATCCACACATATATTAGAGCATAGGTTTGAGGAGTTAGCATTATAGTATATAATAAAGAAATAGTGCACCCATTAATAAAGAGTTCATAAAAATTGCTTATATCATGTGAGGAGTGGAAAAAAATCTCATACACGATAAATATTCTGAACAAAAATAATCTTCAATGCAAATGGTTTACTGTAAATTTTTTAGAAGAAATTATTAAATAGTGATCTTTATGACTTTGGGATATAAAGAAATTACTTGGATGCCTCTGGAAGGAAATGACTGAAAAATTTGACTACACTGTATACCAATACATTTTTTACTGTATAAAATTAACCAGACAAAATTGAAAGACTAATCAGAGATTGGACAAGATATTTTTAACACCTTAATTGAACAAAGGATTGTTACTGAGATTATCTAAAGAATTTCTACAAAGAAGTAAGAAAAAGAAAAAGACAAACAACCTAATGGAAAAAATTTGGATATGAAAAGGATTTGAAAAGTCAGTTAACGAAGAGAAATGTCAAATGTCAAATATGACAGTACTACTAGAAATCAAGAAAATGTGTTTCAAATAAAAAGAAATGCCAGCATGATGCTAAAAATTTTATAATTAGTAAAAAAAAAAGTTATCAACAATTGTAGAAAATTATAGCATTTATACACTACTGATTGGACTCAAAATTGGTAAAATATTTTGATAAGTAATTAGCAGTATCTACCAAAGTTGAAGGTATGCATGCCCAGTGAACAGCAATTTTACTTAGATATCCAAATATGAAATAAATCCATTAACATGCTAACCAAGGTGGCCTTTGCAGTCCCTTCAGTTTGACTAAACATTAGAATGTTGATTTCCTAAGTATAGGTACCTGATTTAAAAAAAAATTTTTTTACAGCATTTACTTGAGAAAACTTGCAATTGTAAATTCTTTCTCTGCCCTTTTGAGTAAATCTTCTCATACTCTCTGGCCAGTTTTACAACTCTGGGATGACTTTCTTAAGGACCTGGGAGTCATTCTTTTGAAATATAATCATCGAGAGGATACTCTCCCTATCTCCCAGCTTCTGTAGGAGGCAGGAACCTAATTTTGATAAGGCCAATTAGCAACACAGATGAATAGTAGAGATAAACAATTGAAAACTCAGAAATGACCCATTGTGCTAGACATACCCCATTGACCATGCACCCCACTAACTTCTCCAGTATTTTTCCATTAGCTCACGCAAGTGCTTAAAATCCCTCCCACCTTTTGTTTCAGTAGAGTTTAATTCAATCTATCTTCTACATTGTACAGAGTTCAGTAACATTTTCTTTGTGTAACTCGGCCTAATGCAATACTTATTTCACAATGTGCAGATGAATGTTTGGTACAACAAAGTGTATATTGTCCAAAAATTAGAAACTGAAATGTCCCTGAAAAGAGGAATGGAGTAATTTAGTTATGTGCAGTGATATAATAAAATTTTATTCATTAGGTAAAATGAATGAACTAGATTTGGATTACCCAACACTGAGTGAAGCAATAGGAAGCAAAATATATATTGAATATATATTGCTATAAATATATAGCAAAATATATATTAAAAATATATAATTTAAAACATATAAATGATACTATATTGGTCACATATTAGTCCTATGTATTGGTCCTATATTAGGTCCATATATAGAAAAATACAAAAATTTGAATTGATATACCAATTTCGATATATTTTCCCCTCTAACCTCCACCCCTATGGAGAGAAAAAGTTTAAAAGATGGGTGGAGAGATAATTAACAATATCTGCAATATAGCTGGTAAAATATGAAATAAAAAACAACTCTGAATCTTATAAAGAAGACGAGGGCTGATATTTAACCTCAGTCTGAAATGGGTTTCCACATTTCTAAGATTCAGGATTTTTCTATTTGTATAAATAAAAAACAACATGAATAAGATTTTTTCAACCTTTAATTTCAGATATCAAATCTTTATCACTCTGAAATATATATTTCACAAGGAAGTGTGGTAGAAGACACAATGGAAATGTTCACAGAAAGCATTACTAAAACTAGAAGAATTAATATTCTGTCTAATAAAAGATGTGAATGTTGCAGGTGCTTGTCTGGGAAAATTATTCACTTGCTCTGGAATTCAGTTTCCTTGATTGTGAAATCAAGCAGTTGGATGACAGGGCATATAAGGTCCCTTAAAACTCTGATGCTGTGAATAAAAAGCCCAATTTATTCACAGTGACAAGTAGCTTGTACTCTGGTCAAATCCTTCTTGATTATTACAGAAAGATATGTTATTATTGTACTTCCATTACTTGCTCTAAGCATTTTTCCTCATAAAGAACATATTAAATACTCCAACAGAGTAAAAATAATTTTCTAACCAGATACTTCTCTACTAATATTCCCCCATTCTTTTTTATTATTCCTCCAGAGAGTACTGAGGAAATCAATATAGACTAATTAAAACTTAAAAAATTCTATTCTTCTTTAACATGTCCTGAATAATGTAAAAATTTCTTCTCACAGTGATCCTATCCATCCTTTAAACAACAGAATATTAGTAATTACGTGATACCAAGAAGAAGGAATGGTGGTGAATGACAAATCCAAAATTAAACAAATTACTTCTTAAAATAGAATATATTTTTCACCAGACTTCTTTGATATTGAAGACCTGTATTTCAGAAAATGACATATAGATATCTGATGAATAATAGATGGTCTTCTGAGAAGCAAAATATGGTTTATATAAACTGCAAGGCCTTCAGTGGATTTGCCCTTATTTTCCTTGTGGAAAGAAATGGAAAAATTCCCTGATAGTCTCTTGAAATGGGGATGCAGAGTGTGGGATGGGTCGTCAGATAACATTTGAATATAACTGTCTAGTGTAGGTTAGAGAAAAACACAAAAATAGAGAAAAGTTACAATTATTGCTATAGTGTCCTATGAATATTTCAAACTCAAAAATTCATAAAAAATATAATACACATTATATTTAACAAACACTAGCATTTTGCCAAATGTATTTTAGGCTTTAGAAGATTTTATTCTAAAAAATTAATATATATATGTGTATATATACACATATATATATATATTCACATTGTCCAATGGTTATACATAAATGATGGCTGTGAAATATCATGCAAAATTTCATCTGCAATGTTGCACTCTATTATTTATCTATCAATCTATTTATCTATCTCTTATCTCTGTATCTTGTGAGATCTTTTTCTGGTATATAAGAGCAAACAGTCCCATGCTTTGCAGAAACAAGACTTCCAGGGACAGTTAGTTTTGTAAGGGTAAAGGATTATTAGGGTCTATTGGCATTGTGATTTTACTCTAAATTTTCTCTCTAAAAAGCATTGAAAGAGTAGGGAAAAAATGCATTTAAATAGTATTCCTAGTTTTTTAAATGGAAAGAGACAGCCCAACATGCTCATGGTATAAACAAGAACAAACTTATTAGAATTGAAATTTCAAAATTTCCACTTCTCTACTGCCACCATTTTTGTTCAGGCCACAATGTTCTTTTAGATAAACTTACATTGAACCTTGTCTCTCAGGAGTGTAGAATCTTAACTGAGTTGCTTTTTTTAGCAACCACAGTTTTAAAATTTTTGTATCATTAATTTATTTTTTAACCAACTAGTTCTAAAATTTACACAAAGCACCTACTGAAACAACAGGCAGAGGACACGTAGATAAAATTACACAGGAATTCAGAGAAAAACAAAAATAAACTTATAGCTGGTGACTAACAACTACTGAACTAAATAAATATATTAAACAAGAAAAACAAATAAAAAAATAAATAAATACATTATTATTTAAGAAAATGTAAATTGATGAGCACCACTTTACTTGGTGACTGTTGTTTAACATTTTCTCATTAAGATGACTGAGTTGCTTTGCTTATGATTACTCATAACCCAACTATTGCCTTGAGTTTTACTAATTCTTATTGACCTGTAACTATTAATGAATCCATTTTACCTATACTTCCTTTATCATATATGCTGAAATTTGATTTTTACCATTTTTCACATAAAGTCCTATGCTTCTTTTCACTCTGGTTCATTTTTTTAGTGTAAGACATATTTCCTGAAAGACTTCTTGACAATAATGTATCATGAACTTCTCAAGAGCTTATCCCTAAGGGGAGGGGGGAACACAGAGAATAATTGGTGATTGACAATGTTACAGTTTGAGGCACTCACTGTACCAACTATAGTTCTAATATTAAGTGTGCAGAAAATTTCTTACAAGAAAAGGAGAATTCCCTCCATCCAGTGAGGAATTTGGTGTTCTGATGTTATAAATTTAGCCTATTCTTGGTTTTGTTGGAAGTTTTTAGTTTCTCACTTAATAATTAATTATTCAGGCTTATAATGATCATTTCAGTTTGCTATACAGGCATAGCTCATTTCATTGCACTTTCCTTTATAGAGCTTCACAGATATTCCATTTTTTGCCACAAATTGAGGGTTTGTGGCAATCCTGCATCAAGTAAGTCTACTGATGTCATTTTTCCAATAGCACTTACTCATTTGGTGTCTCTATATTACATTTTGGTAATTCTCATAATATTTCAAACTTTTTCATTATTGTTATAATTATTATGGTGATCAGTGATATTTTATGTCACTATTATTGTTTTGGGGGTGTCACAGACAATGCCCATAAAGACAGTGAACTTAATGGATAAATGTGTATGTTATGACTGCTCCACTGACTGGCCATTACCCCTTCTCTCTTCCTCTCCTTGGGCCTCCTTATTTCCTGGGCCACAATATTGAAATTAGCCCAATTAATAACCCTACAATGCCCTCTAAGTGTTCAAGTGAAGGGAAAAGTGATATGTCTCTCAATTTAAGTCAAAAGCTAGAAATGATTAAGCTAAGTGAGGAAGGCATATCAAAAGCAGAGATATGCCAAAAGCTAGGCCTCTTGCGCCAAACAGTTAGCTAAATTTCGAATGCAAAAGAACCGTTCTTGAAGGAAATTAAGTGTTACTCCAGTGAATACACTTATGATGAGAAAGTGAAACAGCCTTCTTGCTGATATGGAGAAAGTTTGAGTGGTCTAGAGAGAAGATTCAACCAGTTACAACATTACCTTAAGCCAAAGCCTAATCCAGAGCAAAGTCCTGTCTCTTCAATTTTAGGAAGGATGAGAGAGGTGAGGAAGCTGCAGAACCAAATTTTGGGGCTAGCAGAGGTTGGTTCATAAGGTTTAAGGCAAGAAGCCATCTTCATTACTTAAAAGTGCAAGATGAACCAGCAAGTGCTGTTGTAGAAGCTGCATCAAGTTATCCAAAAGTTCTAGCTAAGATAATTAAGGAAGGTGGCTACACCAAACAATAGATTTTCAATGTAGATGAAACAGCCTTATATTGGAAGAAGGGGCCATCTGGGGCTTCCCTAGCTAGAGAGGAGAAGTCAATGCCTGGCTTCAAGCTTCAAAGGATAGCCTGACTCTCTTGTAAGGGGCTAATGCAGCCAGTTATTTGAAGTTGAAGCCAATGTTTATTTACCATTCTGAAAATCCTAGGGCCCTTAAGAATTATGCTGACTCTACTCTGCCTGTGCTCTATAAATGGAAAAACAAAGCCTGGATGACCACACATCTGTTTACAACATAGTTTACTGAATATTTTAAGCCCACTGTTGAGAACTACCACTCAGAAAAAACATTCCTTTCAAAATATGACTGCTCATTGACAATGAACTTGGTCACCCAAGAGCTCTGATGGAGATGTACAATGGGATTAGTGTTGTTTTCATACCTGTCAACACAGTGTCTATTCTGCAGCCCATGGATTAAAGAGTAATTTCAATTTTCAAATCTTATCATTTAAGAAATACCTTTTGTAATGCTATAGCTGATTCCTCTGATAGATCTGGCAAATTGAAACTTTCTGGAAAGGATTCATCATTCTAGATTCCATTAAGAACATTTGAGATTCACAGTTAGAGGTCAAAATATCAACATTAACAGGAGTCTGGAAGAAGTTGATTCCAACCCTCATGGATGACTCTGAAAGTTTCAAGACTTCAGCAGAGGAAGTAACTGCAGATGTAGTAGAAATGTCAAGAGAAATAGAAGAGGAGCCAGAAGATGTGACTGAACTGCTGTGATCTCATGATAAAACTTGAATAGATGAGGAGTTGCTTCTTATGGATGAGCAAAGAAAGTGTTCTTGAGATGGAATCTACTCTTAGGGAAGATTCTGTGAAGATTATTGAAATAACAATAGAAGATTGAGAATATTACATAAACATAGTTGATAAAGCATGGCAGGGTTTGAAAGGATTGACTGCAATCCTGAAAGAAGTTCTTCTGTGGGTCAAATGCTATTAAATGGCATTGCATGCTCCAGAGAAACTGTTCATAAAAGTAAAAGTCAATCGATGTAGCAAACTTCATTGTGGTCTTATTTTAAGAAACTGCCACAGCCACCCCAACCTTCAGCAATCACCACCCTGATCAGTCAGCAGCATCAACATTAAGGCGAGACCCTCCACAAGCAAAAAGATTACAATTCGCTGAAGGCCGAGATGATGGTTAGCATTTTTTTTTTTTAGCAATAAAGTAGTTTTTAATTAAGGCATGCACACTGTTTTTTAGATATAGTGCTACTGCACACTTAATAGTCTATAGTAGAAACATAACTTTTATATGTACTGGGAAACCAACAAAATGTGTGACTTGCTTTATTGCAATATTTGATTTGTTGTGGTGGTTTGGAACTGAACCCACAATATCTGTGAGGTATGCCTGTATTGATTTTATTTCTGAGAAATACAAAAATAATTAACAAGGAATATAAACTTTTAGTCTCAGCAAGATGGCATAGACTTGTCTCTTTCCAGTTCTCCCCTAATAACACAATAAAACTTGGAAATAAAACAACAGGCAAACAAAGTATAATGCTGACAGATGTTTAAAAAAGAGGATGAACTAAGGATCACAGGACTGGGAGAACACTATCTCATGACCTCCATTCTGCTTCAGAATATAATGTAGACCCATTGTTTCCTGAACTCTAACAAAGCAGAAGAAGAAACCCCTTTCACTATGGATCGTAAGGAAGTCCCACTGAAAACGTGAAGAAAACCACATACTAGCAGGTGATCCCTAAAAAAAACAAATGTCTTGGCTTTGGGAGCACTCTCAGCCTACAGGAGCCATAGATTTCTTCCGGGGTTGAACCAACATGAAAAAGCCAGGACTAGAGAGTCTTCTTTGTCCCTATGTGGAAGCTAGAGGAGCTGATATGACATTTTTCAAGTGATAAAAGAAAAAAAAAAAAAAAACTGTTAACCTGAATTCTATGGCCAATGAAAATATCCTTAGGAATGAAGAGGGAATAAATACTTCTCAGAGGAAGAAAACTAAGAGAATGTGTCACCAACAGACTTCCTCTTAAAAAATGATAAAAAATGTTCTCCAAAAAGAAGGGCAATAATTGCAGAAGCCTTAGAATTCCAGAAAAAGGAGAAACAATAAAATTTATAGAATAATGGTAAATACTATCCTCTTCACAAATTTTTAAAAATCAGATTTTATGTTTGAAACCCAAATGAGAACACTATCAAGTGGTACTCAGTAAATGGAGAGGAAATATGCAGTATAATTGCATTTATAAACTTAGGAGAGTAAAGAAACCTAAACAGCAGTAATGATCTACATTTTACTTGCAGTGATACAATGTTGTTTAGTAGACAGCAATAAGTTATACACATATATTGTAATACCTAGGACATCACTAAGAAAACTATACAAAACAATATAATAAACAATGTTACAAATATAGAAAGACGGGATACTAAAAATGCTCAAGTTACCCACACGAAGAAAAGAAACAAGAACCAGAGAAAACAAACAAAAAAACAAATAATAAATTGCAAGACTTAAGTTCCAACTCATCAATAATTGCATTAAATATAAATGATCTACATATACAAATTGCAGACTAGCAGACTAAACAGAAAATAAAAGAGAAAATGATATAACTATATGCTTTCTATAATACAAGAAGCTTACCTCAAATACAATGTCATAGCTAAATTCAAAAAAAATATTAAAAAATATATCACTGAAGAAACAGATCACCATTACCACAGATGAAATGGGGCATATAACTACTGAGCCTGAATCATTTAGAAGATAATAAGGGAATACTATAAATCATTTTATGCTCATAAATTTGCAAAATTTGAAAAAAATGAACTATGTCCTCAAAACCAGAAGCTACCAAATCTCTGTCAAGATGAAATGACAATCTAAATAAACACAGAACGTTTAAAGAAATTTAATTCATAATTTAAAAGTTCCTGAAATGTAAACTTCTAGTCCCAAATGGTTTCACTGGAGAATTCTACCAAACATTTAAAGGAGAATCAATGCTCATTTTATACAATCACTGTCAGAATACAGAAGAAAGAGAGAACACACTCTAATTCAAATTATGAGGCAAGTATTACACTGAGACTGAAACCAGATACTGTACAAAAAAACGAATAAAAACAACTAAATACTTCATGAATATTGACATACAAATTCTTATCAAAATATTAAGAAATAGAACATAACAATATATAAAAACAATTACACAATGTCACCAAGTGGAATTTATTCCAGGGATTCAAGGCTTGGTTCAATACTTGAAAATTAATCAACATACCCGGCTCTATTAATAGATTAAGGGAAAAAATGCATGATCATATCATTTGATGCAGAAGAAGTATTTGACAAAAATCAAACACCAACTTATGAAAATAATTCTCAGTAAATAAGGAATAGAATGGAATTATCTCACCTTGACAAAGAGCACCTACAAGAAATCTCCAGTTAGCCATATACTTAACAGTGAAAGACTGAATGCTTTCCCCCTAAGATCAGAAACAAGGCAAGAATGACCACTGTGCACTTTTATTTAACATAGTACAGGAAGTTCTAGCCAGCACAATAAGAAAAATAATAAATAAAAGTCATACATATTAGAAAGAAAAAAAAACTGGCCCTGTTTGATGATGGCATGATTTTCTACTTAGAAAATCCCAAGGAGTCAATAAAATAATAACAATAATATAATAACAACAAAAAGAAAAGAAAAAAAACTTCAGAGAACTGAGTCCATCAAGATCACAAGATAAAAGATCAACATTTAAAAATAAATTGCATTTTTACATACTAGAAACAAATATGTGGAAACTGAAATCAGAAACACAAGACCATTTTCAATGGCTCCAAATAAATCTTTTGTCTTTATCTAACAAAATATGTATAGGTTTATATGCTGCAAATTACATAAGGTTGATTTACGAAATCAAGGAAGACCTAAATAAATGGAGAATCATGTGTTCATGTATTGGAAGACTCAGTTATAGTAAAGAAGTCTAAATGTAAAACTGATGCAATCTGAAATCTGAATGAGGTTGGTCGATTGTATTTAAAGACATTTTCCTTCTTGTGATATTGAATTACAGTTTATACAAAATGTTACCATTGAGGAAAACTGAGTGAAGGAGACAAAGGATTTCTCTGTATTATTTTTCAAAACAGCCTATAAATCTAAAATTATCTCAAACTAAATATTTTAAAATCATATATGCACATATATTTATATACATATACATTTATACACAGACATACAGATACAAAAATACAATTAGATAGATATAGATTTATAGATACTATTAAGAGGAAATGTTCACTTTTTTCCCTTTTATATGCCTATGTACTTGTAGAAGTTTGAGCTGTAAGCACATTTTAATGGTTGATGAACACACAGAACTAATGGCAGTTTAAGAACCATAAAGGAAATCAGCACGATAAAAATTGGCCATGCAGGTGGATCTGTGCTTACAGAATGAAATTGGACAAGTTCTTGCCATGGGTGCTGTGGTGAGGATGGAGTTTGCGTATTTACATGAGCAGGCAGATGAAGGGATGTGAGTGAGGGTGTGCATTTTGGGATATACAGGACAAAAGGAGGTTGTTTGCTTTCTTCTGGAAAGATGGAGTTTTTTCCCAGGCAACTTATTTTACTTAATCTTGATGGAGCCATCATGACTAAGAATTGGTGGGGTGTTGGATAGTCTTAAGTCATATGTGAGTATTCTCCAGGAGCACTGGGATAGGCTGGCTATGTGCATTTAGATCCTTGGGCAAATCTCAACACCAACCAAAATCTTTGTTTAAAGAGAAGATTATGAGTGTCCATAATTCTCTTTTATTTTTTCATAAAAATGCAGATGATTATATTCAAATAAATGGGCTGGCTGTGTGAAATAAACTGTATAAAACATGAAAATGGGTTGTACTTTCGTACATAGAGATTATTTATGAAAAAGAATTTCAGACGATACAGAGAAATGTTAGAGGTGTTTAGGCTGAGTATTTTAATTAAACTTTTAAAACAGTATAATACAGTGCTTAATACCTCAAATTTAAGATGAACACTTTTTAATATTTTTATAATTTTTCCAATAACGCATTTAATATATTCTCAATTTACAAATGCTATCATGTAACTTTGAAAATAGCTGTGATTGAGTCTTTAAGTACATAAATAAATGACACGTTCTTGATTATTGAAAATAACAGAGAAAAAAATTACTTAAGCATTTTCTTTTTATTCAAATATATGCAAATCAAATGGTAAAAAGTATAGAAACTTACATTTGCATTATTTTAGTCTTTAAATTTACAAATTACCAAGCAGCAGGGAGGCAATGTGATATAAAAAAAAAAAAGAACCAAGAAATAAAACATTTTGATCAGAACTGAATTTGAGAACTATTTCCATTTACTTGGGTACATTGTTTAATCTGCGTATCAGGCTTTTATCTTTAATACTGGCAACATCATCTGATGCATAGGACTCTATGTAATAACAATGTACAACTAAAATGCTCTATAGTATGTTATAGAAGTTGTTCATTTTTCCCAGTATATACTTTTTAGGAAAGTAATAGAGACTTTCTAACAATTTTTATGAAATAGCTAAACTTTTAAGGATAAGTTACTGTCCATGAAAGTATAAGTATGAGGATCCTTCAAGATTAATGCCTAGCTTTAGTCAAGCTCCTTGAGCATTTAGGGGAAGGTTTTGTTGAGGATGACATACCTGCTATGAAAGGAATATGAAGACTTTGAGAAGTTTGTGCCCTTAGAGCATTTGGGCTATATTTTATTATATTTGTTCCCTTACTGTTCCTAACACCAACTCCTACATACTTTCTAACAATTTGTATGACTTTCTAACATTTCTTATCCCAGTACTGACTTCCAGTGATCTTGACTTCATCTCTGAGCCACCACTATTTTACTTTGGATTATGTCCATCCTTTGGAAACAGACTCAAGCCCCTACTTATTTCGATTTATAGTTTGGGCATGGAGTTCTTGATGCTTAGACTGCATCTCCAATTCCTATTAACTTCACCAAGACGTATCCCAAGGAAATGATTAAAGTCTTTTTACTCATGGCTGGTCATACTGGCTTCACATATAAGTGGAGGAAAAAACCCTCAGAGAAATTGGGATATGGAATCATGGGGTCAGATGGGAGGAAGATGATAAGTAAATCAGAAACATGGGTTAATTCTCAGCAGAGCCATTTTTCAGGTATCAAGGATGGAGGCATAATCTGATGGGCTAAGGAGAATTTCATCTATGAGATGGTGTGCATGTCTCATTGTGCTTTATAGATGCTCTATCTTGAAGAAAATTTGAGATGTTTATACACTTACAGAACAAGTACCGTAACATTTTATACGTCACAGTTTTTATGACTGACATCATTTAATGCCATTATTATGTTCTTTTCATGTTATCTTTGTTTCATATTCTATTATATATGAGAATTTATTGTGTATGTGTGTTTTATCCTAGAATATGAGGCTATTACCCAAACTACTGTTTGTTATGTAACACAGACATTGGAAAAATCAATGTGCCTAGATGCTATAGGAGGAGGGGAAAAAAAACCCCAAAAAACTTCTGTTTTATTGTCAGTGGATGGGTAAGAAATATGAGTATCTTTCTGTTTTTTTAAAAAAAATTTTAAAGGGCAAGTTCTACTTTAGACAAGGAATATGACATTGAGTAGTGAAAAAAAATAGTGTAATGCCTCTTCTATTACTATGTTTGTGTAACAAATCAGTCCAACATTTAGTGGCAGAAAAAATCAATAATCATAACGTACATGGATTCTGTAGGTTAAGAATTCGGAAGCACTACAGAGATGACTCTTTTCAGTGGTGTGCTAAAGTTGGCACCCACTGAGTAGAGAAAGCCTTTTGTGTGTTCTCTCTTTCTGTCTTCATATTCAGTGATGCCACCTTTGTAGCTTGAAATTATCTAACCAGCTATGGTGAGGATTTTCACATGGAAATTGGAAAATTCTACAAATCAGCACTCTTCCTTCCTCACCCCAGAGAACCAGTTGTTATAATTTACCTGCACATTAATAGTGCTTCAACTCCTACATGAAGTCTGGGGACCCAGCTCTTATGATTCCAACTTTTGGTGGTTACCTGACTTACTAGGGGCACTGTAATGTCTTATGTGTATAAAAACTCCACTAAAGAGCTCTCAAAGCCTTTCATGCCTTATTCCTTTATTAATATGGTTCTCAAAGCCTTGTGTCCTAGATGATATAGAAGATATTAACAAGTCCTACATAATATGTCTATTCTAACATTCTGATCTTCTCTCTACAGTATTCCAAGGGAGTCATGAGATCTTGACTTAATTTGGGGTAGCCAACCTTTAGATCTATATTTTGGTTAACTAACCAGGTAAACTCTTAGTGCCATCCCTAGACATACAAGTTAATATACCAATTTAAGAATCTGTGCTGAGAGGTTGGCACTAGGACAAGGATTGGTTGAGTCAGTCTCACTGCACACAAATTTAGGAGCTGTGAAGTGCCTAGTATCTACCTAGTGGGTCAGAGAAGTCTGTGGGCCAAAAGTGAAACAGAGAGAACTGATACTGATTTGCAGAGACTGGAGAGGCAGGCACTGATGAAGAAAACCTTCATGTTAATAGTCTCTATTCCACGTTCTTCCTGAGTTCCTTTATTGCACTCACTTCCATGGAAAACTACGTATCTTTAACAAGACATTTTCTTTGTTTGTTTCAACAAACAAAGAGTTTGTTTCAACAATGTTAGATTGGTTTCTACTAAAATTCTCCTGATTTATACATTCCCCATATTTGAAATTCCCAGTTCAGCAGCATAACCCTGGCTGAAGCTGGAAAGTCTTCCATCAAGTTGTCTCTACTTTAGTGTGGAAATGTGGTAGCAGTGCCAAATTCTCAAGACTGCATGTCTTCCACAGCTTCCTGAGATGAGCCAGAATGTTATTAACTGTCCAAAGAAAAGCAGGGTTAAATTTATCTTTTTTAAAAATATAAATTTATTTATTTATTCATTTTCAAACTGTTTTGAAAACTGTAGCAAGACTCGATTTTACTGTTAATAAAAATTTAGACATGTAACGTAAGTTTTTATTGTAATGTTTTTAATTTTATTGATCCTAAGTGTTATTTAGAAAGTCATTCATTTAATGAGCTACTTTTCTCAGTAAAAGTCTAGATAATATAATTTATCTTTACAGAAATAATTTTATTTTTATTAATTTTGTCTTGTATAAGTTAACCACTTTCTATGGGAAATAAATTAATTCAGATGATTAATTCACTGGTTCATACCTTATTACTATATCTTTAAAGTTTAAATATTACCATAAATATCTGTATACTATATCAATACAACACAATATTGTTGATTATCTTGTTCTGTCATTAACAGGGGTTACAATTACATACAAGAATTTTATAGTGAATAAACTAAAAATGTGTTTTTTAACACATAAAATTTTGCCTGTAAAATTAAAGTTGTTTACTACATATATAACATGTTTTTAATTTAATCAAATAAAATAGAACTTTGATATAAGTCTACTATATGCAATTTACATGCATCATCTATTTTAATCCTAATGACAACGTGAAAAAGCCATTATTATTATTCCAAATTGACAGATGAGAAGAACAAAGAAAAAAGAAAGCAAGTAGTCCTCCCAAGTCACAGAATTATCAAGTGAAAGACCCCAGGTTCTAAAGCCTAGGTTATTACTACAACTCTACCTCACTTTACAGGTAAGGCAGATAAAGTCATACATAATCTCATGTAGATCAGAGAAAACCCATTTTTGGAGAGGTAGAAAGTTTATATTCTTCATAGCAGAGAGTGACCCATGTTTACAAATCATTTTTTAATAGCTGAAAGAGCATTTAAAGAAAAAATTACCCCAAATCCCTTCATCTTATCCAAATTATTTAAATTAGCCTCCAACCAGAATAATATTAAGTGAGTGATGGGGGTTCTCAGAAGCTTTTTTAATCCAAAGCATTTACATAGACACTGACTTCTGAAAATACCTGTTCCTTTGCCCTCTATCCACAGATAACAGAGAGGCAGAATGGAGACAGAAGTCTCCTGAGGTTCCAGAATGCTCCACAGTGATTGGAATGAATCTTCCTGGGCAGGCCAGTAGAGGGCTTCTGTTCTAATCCTTATCTGAAAGATGATGTAATAAGAAGCAGAGTCAAAGAG
Source organism: Pseudorca crassidens (assembly GCF_039906515.1). Classification (NCBI taxonomy): domain Eukaryota; kingdom Metazoa; phylum Chordata; class Mammalia; order Artiodactyla; family Delphinidae; genus Pseudorca; species Pseudorca crassidens. The sequence goes on along the minus strand of NC_090304.1, from coordinate 32,220,862 downwards.
GAGAAGGCTGAATTGTCACTGGAGACTACATATATATTTTTCCTGTTACAGAAGTGAATATTTAATCCAATATTATATAAAATCACTAGAAATAATGAGAATAATTCCACATTATAGAATTAGAGCTAAAGTAAGCACATGCTTCATAAAATATAAGAATATATAAGATTATATTAAACTGAAATAATGTGATACCATGCATATTTCCTACTACTTGTTTTCATGCTAATTTCAAATTATACCTGGATCTTCTTATTCTCTTATTACTTTCAGTGCAACAGCTGTCCCTTGTACTGGAACTTCTATACTAATTATAAAGAAATCCAAATCTTATATCTAAAATAGCTCAGAGTGGTTCTCCTTAGTGAATTATGTTGACCAACCTATTTTGGTTCCAATTAGCTACAGACCAGCTTCATGTAAAGCTGAAACTCTGAAGAGTTTTCTTCAACAATTAATTTAGGGCTGTCTAAGTCACCTCCTTTGCAGCTCAGCAGATTTTTTTTCTTTTTGGAAGTAATAATTATTGAAATTTTGCAAATTAGGTAAAAATAATAAATTTAAAGATTCAAAAAGCTCAGTGAACCTCAAAGAACATATAAATGAGAAAGCTATGACGGGGTACATCACAAACTGAAAATTAATATAAATTGAAAAATCTTCAATGCAGCTAAAGGAGGCAGAGAAATGAAATAAAACTGTCCAAGGTAATCAAGACTCACATCTCTTCTCTGAATTGTTAAGCATGCACATTTAGATTCCCTTAGGTAAAAGTTAAACATTTATTATTCATGACTCTCAAATTTGAAGCATATGAAAATTCAGGGGATGAATATAACTCCAATGTAATCCTTTTCATGAGGAGCAAAACTTTAATAATCATTGGTAAATACTAATTATATGTATTTTTTTTTTGTCTTTTAATCTTTTTTTTTTTTTTTTTTGTGGTAAGCGGGCCTCTCACTGTTGGGGCTTCTCCCGTTGCGGAGCACAGGCTCCAGATGCTCAGGCTAAGTGGCCATGGCCATGGCTCACCGGCCCAGCCGCTCTGCGGCATGTGGGATCTTCCCGGACCAGGGCACGAACCCGTGTCCCCTGAATCGGCAGGCGGACTCTCAACCACTGTGCCACCAGGGAAGCCCTCTTTTAATCTTTTTAAAATTTATTTTTATGCAACAGGTTCTCATTAGCTATCTATTTTATACATATTAATATATATATATGTCAATCCCAATTTCCCAGGTCATACCACCACCACCCCCCTCCCAGTATCCCCCCTTGGTGTCTATATGTTTGTTCTCTACATCTGTGTCTCTATTTCTGCCTTGCACACCGGTTCATCTGTACCATTTTTCTAGATTCCACATATATGCATTAATATATGATATTTGTTTTTCTCTTTCTAACTTACTTCACTCTGTATGCCAATCTCTAGGTCCATCCACATCTCTAGAAATGACCCAGTTTCGTTCCTTTTTCATAGCTGAGTAATATCCCATCATATATAGGTACCACATCTTCTTTATCCATTCATCTGTCAGTGGGCATTTAGGTTGCTTCCATGACCTGGTTATTGCAAACAGTGCTACAATGAACATTGGAGTGCATGTGTCTTTTTGAATTATGGTTTCCTGTGGGTATAGGCCCAGTAGTCGGGATTACTGGGTCATATGGTAATTCTAATTTTAGTATTTTAAGGAACCTCCATACTGTTCTCCATAGTGGCTGTATCAATTTACATTCCCACCAACAGTGCAAGAGTGTTCCCTTTTCTCCACACCTCTCCAGCATTTATTGTTTGTAGTGATGATGGCCATTCTGACCAGGGTGAGGTGATACCTCACTGTAGTTTTGATTTGCATTTCTCTAATGATTAGTAATGTTGAGCATCATTTCATGTGTTTGTTAGCAATCTGTATATCTTCTTCGGAGGAATGTCTATTTAGATCTTCTGCCCATTTTTGGTTTGGGTTGTTTGTTTTTTTGATATTGAGCTGCATGAGCTGCTTGTATATTTTGGAGATTAAACCTTTGTCAGTGGCTTCGTTTGCAAATATTTTCTCCCATTCTGAGGGTCATCTTTTCATTTTGTTTATGGTTTCCTTTGCTGTGCAAAAGCTTTTAAGTTTCATTAAGTCCCATTTGTTTATATTTTTTTTAAATTTCCATTTCTCTAGGAGGTGTGTCAAAAAGGATCTCCCTGTGATTCATGTGATCGAGTGTTCTGCCTATGTTTTGCTCGAAGAGTTTTATAGTATCTGGCCTTACATTTAGGTCTTTAAACCATTTTGAGTTCATTTTTGTGTATAGTGTTAGGGTGTGTTCTAATTTCATTCTTTTACATGTGTCTCTCCATTATTCCCAGCACCACTTATGGAAGATGCTGTATTTTTTCCATTGTGTATACTTGCCTCCTTCGTCAAAGATAAGGTGACCATATGTGCATGGGTTTATCTCTGGGCTTTCTATCTTGTTCCATTGACCTATATTTCTGTTTCTGTTCCAATACCATACTGTCTTGATTACTGTAGCTTTGTAGTATAGTCTGAAGTCAGGGAGCCTGATTCCTCCAGCTCCGTTTTTTGTTCTGAAGATTGCTTTGGCTATTATGGGTCTTTTGTGTTTCCATACAAATTGTGAATTTTTTTATTCTAGTTCAGTGAAAAATGCCAGTGGTAGTTTGATGGGGATTGCATTGAATCTGTAGATTGCTCTGGGAAGTACAGTCGTTTTCACAACATTGATTTTTCCAATCCAAGAACATGGTATATCTCTCCATCTGTTTGTATCATATTAATTTCTGTCATCAGTGTCTTATAATTTTCTGCATACAGTCTTTGGCCTCCTTAGGTAGGTTTATTCCTAGGTATTTTATTATTTTTGTTGCAATGGTAAATGGGACTGTTTCTTTAATTTCTCTTTCAGATTCTTCATCATTAGTGTATAGGAATGCCAGAGATTTCTGTGCATTAATTTTGTAACCTACTACTTTACCAAGTTCATTGCTTAGCTGTAGTAGTTTTCTGGTAGCATCTTTAGGATCCTCTATGTATAGTATCATGTCATCTGCAAACAGTGACAGCTTTACTTCTTCTTTTCCGATTTGGATTCCTTTTATTTCTTTTCCATCTCTGCATGCTGTGGCTAAAACTTCCAAAATTATGTTGAATAACAGTGGTGAGAGTGGGCAACCTTGTCTTGTTCCTGATCTTAGTGGAAATGCTTTCAGTTTTTCATCACTGAGAACCATGTTGGCTGTGGGTTTGTCATATATGGCCTTTATTATGTTGAGGTAAGTTCCCTCTATGCCTACTTTCTGGAGAGTTTTTATCATAAATGGGTGTTGAATTTTGTCAAAAGCTTTTTCTGTGTCTATTGAGATGATTATATGGTTTTTATCCTTCAGTTTGTTAATATGGTGTATCACATTGGTTAATTTGTGTAGTTTGATGAATCCTTGTGTTCCTGGGATAAACCCCCCTGGATCATGGTATATGATCCTTTTAATGTGCTGCTGGATTCTGTTTGCTAGTATTTTTTTGAGGATTTTGCATCTATGTTCATCAGTGATATTGGCCTGTAGTTTTCTTTCTTTGTGACATCTTTGTCTGGTTTTGGTTTCAGGGTGATGGTGGCCTTGTAGAATGCATTTGGGTGTGTTCCTCTCTCTGCTATATTTTGGAAGATTTTGAGAAGGACTGGTATTAGCTCTTCACTAAATGTTTGATAGAATTCACCTGTGAAGCCATCTGGTCCTGGGCTTTTTTCTGTTGGAAGATTTTTAATCACAGTTTCAATTTCAGTGCTTGTGATTAGTCTGTTTATATTTTCTATTTCTTCCTGGTTCAGTCTCAGAAGGTTGTGCTTTTCTAAGAATTTGTCCATTTCTTCCAGGTTGTCCATTTTACTTGCATAGGGTTGTTTGTAGTAATGTCTCATGATTCTTTGTATTTCTGCAGTGTCAGTTGTTACTTCTCCTTTTTCATATTCTGTTGATTTGAGCCTTCTCCCTTTTTATTGTGATGAGTCTGGCTAATGATTTATCAATTTTGTTTATCCTCTCAATGAAGAGCTTTTGGTTTTATTGATCTTTGCTATCATTTCCTTCATTTCTTTTTCATTTATTTCTGATCTGATGTTTATGATTTCTTTCCTTCTGCTAATTTTGATTTTTTTTTTGTTTTTCTTTCTCTAATTGCTTTAGGTGTAAGGTTAGATTGTTTATTTGAGATTTTTCTTGTTTTTTGAGGTAGGATTGTATTGCTATAAACTTCCCTCTTAGAAATGTTTTTGTTGCATCCAATAGGTTTTGGGTTGTCGTGTTTTCATTGTCATTTGTTTCTAGGTATTTTTTGATTTCCTCTTTGATTTCTTTAGTGATCTCTTTGTTATTTAGCAGCGTATTGTTTAGCCTCCATGTGTTTGTATTTTTTATGGTTTTATTCCTGTAATTGATATCTAGTCTCATAGCGTTGTGGTCAGGAAAGATACTTGATACGATTTCAATTGTATTAACTTTACCAAGGCTTGATTTGTGACCCAAGATATGATCTATCCTGGAGAATGTTCCATGAGCACTTGAGAAGAAAGTGTATTCTGCTGTTCTTGGATGGAATGTCCTATAAATATCAATTAAGTCCATGTTTTTTAATGTATCATTTAAAGCTTGTGTTTATTTTTTTTTTCATTTTGGTTGATCTGTCCACTGGTGAAAGTAGGGTGTTAAATCCCATACTATTATTGTGTTATTGTCGATTTCCCCTTTTATGGCTGTTAGCATTTGCCTTATGTATTGAGTTGCTCCTATGCTGTGTGCATAAATATTTACAATTGTTATATCTTTTTCTTGGATTGATCCCTTGGTCATTATGTAGTGTCCTTCTTTGTGTCTTTTAATAGTCTTTATTTTAAAGTCTATTTTGTCTGACATGAGACTTGCTACTCCAGCTTTGTTTTGATTTCCATTTGCATGGCATATGTTTTCCATCCCCTCTCAATTACTTCCTTTAATATCAAGTGCCTCCCCCCATCCTTGCCCATAATTTGGTTGTATAATTATTTATTGTATACCCATGTGTAAAATATTCAAGGTAAATTATAACAACATTCATAATTGTCATATTTTCTCTAATTTTATTCTCAACATTTCAACAGAGACAATGTAATGCACCTGTCTTAGTTCTAAATTATACTTTAATGGCAGTTAATATTTGAAGTTTTCTAATCACTTGTGTATTCTCTGTGGATGGGGTACTAAAAATGCTTCACCTATAGCTACAGCATCCTCAATAGAATATTTTCTAGTTACTATAGATAAATAGAAATGTATTTTCATTGGGGAAATATATGGCAGCCAATATATGTAGATTAGTTAGGAAGATTCTACAGGCATCTCTCCCCTTATAAGAATTGCATGAGGTGATTTTTAGCAGCCTGTGATCTCAGACTGTATGTCCAGGCTTAGGGCTCAGTTTTGGCCCTGTTGTGTCTGTAACTGGGAGAGGATTTTGTTGTTTAATCAGACCATTAAATTAGCCTAGCTAACCATGAAATATTGCATCTTCCTCAAGAGAGTCATCTCTGCAAGATACTTTTCTCAGCACTTAGTTTCACAACTGAAACTTTATCAAGGTTATAATAAATGTTCTGTAACAGTTGAGTATTTGTGTATGTATTTGTGCAAAAGCATTTTTTCAAAAAAAATGTTATGTTTCTTTGAGCAGCAGAATTCAAGAGTCAAATTTCTTTATGATATACCACCTGATCAGTGTGGGGTTGTGGGGATAGAGACTCATAAAGATTACCTTGTACTAATGTTAAGAACCACTGAGTTATATCATAACAAACAAAGAAAAAAACAATAATTTCAAAGCTAAAACTGGCTTATGCCGTTTCAATGCCGTTTCACAATAATAGCAATAATAACCTACATTGCAGGCTTATTATGAGCCAGACACTGTTCTGAACACTTTATATTATTGCATTTACTTCCCATAACTATGAAGTAGTTAATATTTTATTTCCATTTCCATTTTTCAAGTTAAGCAAATACACAAACAGAAATATTACTGAAACTATAATCACTGAATAAATATAAATTTATTTTATTATTTAATGTAATATTTCAAAATGTTTCCCATTATCTTTAGTCGCCATTCTAACTATATATTTAATGATAAGGTAATAAGGCTTGCATCAGTGTTCCATTTCAGTATCATTGTTCACTTCAGTTATTTCCAGGCTTTTTTCCCTTTCTTTTTAAATAATAGATAATGCATCAAGAAGTATCTTTGTGAGTTAAAATTTTGTCTTTTTTACTATAAACTTAGAATACAAGCACTCCAGCTATCTCAAAGTGGCAATAACCAGAAGTGAGTACATAAATGAGTACATAAACGTCTTTATAACTATCGCTACTTATTACCTGATTGATTTTTAAAAATTTAAACCAATTTACAATTTCTAAAACTATCTCAATGTTTTCATTTTACTACATCTTCTAGCACTCATCATTATAATTGTAATATTGTCTAGTGTTCACAGTATAAACATGATGCCTTAAGGTTGATTAAATATGCTTGTTGATTACTCAAAAGAGTGAACATTTTTTCCATTTGTTTTTCATATTTGCTTCTTCTCTTATGTTAATTGACCTCTTTCCATTCATTCAACTTTTAAAAATTCAACACCAAATGTAGAAAAGTACATTACACATTTTCTTTGTATTAGTCATTCACTTGCAAGAGTAAAACAAAAAGAGTTTTCATTTATATTCACAAAGGTGTTATATCCATTAAAATAATGTCATGTCAAGATGTGATGACACGGCATTTGATAGACAACTTTGATATTTGAAGAATAAAACTTGAGCATGTTTAGAGTTAAACGTCCTTATTTAGCCTAAAATGTTTAAATGGCAAAATAAAAATGAAAAGGAAAAGTACCTTTTTTAAGCATCTGAAAATCAAAGTCACAAAAATAAACAAATTACATTTCTCTTCAAATGGCATTTTGAAAAGACAGATTATAATTCCTCTCAAATCTATAAGGCAAACAGTACAGTCAGTTTAAAGTACAACTGGTTATAATGTTTACATGAAAACATAAATCAGAAGACAAGCAAAACAAGGCTGGAACAATTATAAAGAAAGAGAGAGGGACTTCCCTCGTGGTCCAGTGGTAAAGAATCCGCCTTGCAATGCAGAGAACATGGGTTCCATCCCTGGTCAGGGAACTGAGATCCCACATGCTGCAGGGCAACTAGGCCCATGCGCCACAACTACTGAGCTTGTGCACCTCAACTAGACAGCTTGCATGCCACAAATTATAGAGCCCATGTGCTCTAGAGCCCACACGCCACAACTACAGAGCCCACGTGCCCTGGAGCCTGCGCACCACAACTAGAGAGAAGCCTGCATGCCACAACAAAAGAGCCCGAGTGACACAACTAAGACCCGATGCAGCCAAAATAAATAAATTAAAAAAATTATAAATAAATCTTTAAAAAAAAAGAGAAAAGGATGATGGCATGAGAATAATGAGAAGGATGTCCTCAGTTTTTAGGGAAATAATAAACAATGTTTAAATTTTCCTAATATTAATAGTTATAACTAAAATGATTAGACACTGTAAAGGAATGGAAAACCTAAGCAACAAGCTTTCCCTGGGTTTGATCAGCCTACAATATATTTTAACTTGGCCATGTTCTCTCTGGTCCTTCAATGATTGAACATAACTCAAACCCAGAGTGCAAGGGAACCATCAGGATCACACTCCAACAGCACACTGGGGATACAGGAAGGTAGAGAAAGAACAGATCTGGAAGAACAAGGTGATTATACAGTCTGCTCTTGTTATCCATGGGTTCTGCATCTGCAGATATGGAGGGCTGACCATGGGACTGTAGTATCCACGGTTTTGGTATTCAAGGCAAGTCCCGGAACCAATCCCACACAGATACTGAGGCATGACTGTAATCAGCACAGTCATCTTTCCTTTTCTTGCATGCAATTGCCCACCTGGCAGTATTCACAAAATAATGTATTATCTTGTGAATTCTGTGTGCTGAAGCTTAGATATATAGAATCAGGCCAAGTAATCCTCATTTGTTATCAGTCTTTAAACTTAAAATTTAAGTACCTCAGTTGGGACATCATCCAGCTGAATCACAATTTCCATACATGTTGTATGAGTTGTTCTTCAGGGAGATAAGCAGGTAGGAGAATCACTTGCCAGTGACGGTGTCTTCTTTCTTCCTTTCTTTCTTTCTTGCAAAACAATCAGGCAAGAAGAGTGCTAAAATTACATTGATTCACAAAAATTGCCATGTCTTTAGTAACTCATATAAGGGGAGCAATTGGAAGTGAATCATCTGATATACATTTCCAAAGATTTTCTTATTATGGTAGTTTCTTTTCATTGCTATCTGGGATATAACAGAATAAAAGATAAGAAAGATAGTTTTGTGGAATAATACACATTAGCAAACATTTTTTTATCCATTTTAGATCATGATCATCTAGTTGGAAAGAGAATTAGAAAGTTTCTGTAATTTAGCAAGGAAAATATAAATCAACTCCTATACACATTTTTCAGTATGTACTGTGTACTTATCACTATTTCAGACTTTCTTGAAAGACAATAAACCTATTACAGACACATTTTTAAAGCTAATTAACTGACATAATGTTAAAAACATTCATCATTTATTAGTCTGCATTCTCATTTGCAAACAAGAGAATCCATTGCAACACGTTTAAGCAGAACAGGAATTTTTAAAAAGATATTAGGCAACGCAAAGATCACTTGGTGAGAAGCAAAGATTAGAACTTTGACATTACACAGCCCAGAAAAACACTAATTACAACCCAATACTGTTCCTGCAATGACACTGCACACCCAGGGAGTGAACACATTAGCTCACAGTGCGGACAAGGGGCACAGAACTTCAAAACCTCTGCCAATCTACCCACCAAAACTAACTGCCTTTGCTAACATCCTCTTTGAAAAATGAATTTCTTGAGACACCTGCTTCCTCACATTGTTTTCTTCTGAATAAAAGTCTCACACTGGTATCTCTGATTTAAAGACTTGATTCACATATCTACATGCCTTCAAGGAGATCTAGAAAATGAGTTTCTGATTTCCATCTTGGGGGAGAAGACTCAAATGCAGCAAATTTGCCAATTTTGGGAAAGTTACCCAAAGGAAGATATATATATATATACATATATATATATCATATATATATAATCATATATATATCATATATATATATATATCAGAACTTAAACAACCATCAAAATCCTGCTTTAACAAATAAAATCCTCTCTTATGTAGATTGAGAAGGAAAGAAAGAAACCAACTGTAGCAAATAAAAATGAAATATGGTTAATAAGAAACTTTTATAACTGTAAGGAGGACTTCAGGGATAGGCATCACTCACTGATTCAGATCTAAAAGTTATTCTGTGACATTAGTTTCCCCCCTTTTTCAAGCTATTCAATGGGGGTAAAGGGCAATCAAAAAATGCAGAAATGTTATTTCAAATCAAGCCACTTCAGTAATAATATGGACATATAAAATACAACTTTTACTTTAAAGGCAGAAGAGAAATATTTTAAATGTTCATAGAGATTTAGGAGAGCTAAGAAGGAAACTAATGTCTCCTTTCCCATGTTCTATAACAAGTAGTTTAAGATTGGAATATAATCAGCTATACAGTTTACCTGAAACCTACAGTGACAGAACCCATATGTTGGAGCACACAGGAATAGTCTAAAAGCCTGGAAGCAACGTACTCCATAAAAATCTTTAATATTTATGAAAACCAAAGTTAAATTAAGCACTGGTCATTAATTACAGATATTTAGGGGGCAAGATATTAAACCCAAATTTTAAAAATTGTATACTAAGGGGCTTCCCTGGTGGCGCAGGGTTGAGAGTCCACCTGCTGATGCAGGGGACACGGGTTCGTGCTCCGGTCTGGGAAGATCCCACATGCTGCGAAGCGGCTGCGCCCATGAGCCATGGCCGCTGGGCCTGCGTGTCCAGAGCCTGTGCTCTGCAACGGGAGAGGCCACAGCAGTGAGAGGCCCGCATACCACAAAAAAAAAAAAAAAAAAAAAATGTATACTAAGGCAGTTGTTCTAAAATTTAACCTGCATAAGAACATCCTGAAGAATTCTGTTAATTTGCAGATTCAGATTCACTAGGTCTGGGGTGGTACCTGAAATTCCTCATTTATAAAAATTTTTTAATCAATGCCTATGCCTCTGGTCCATGGACACCCTAGTCTACAAGTTTCTGAAAAGCATTGTAACTGACTGATATTAATAGATGTTCTGCCAGATGGGGTAAAATGGTCAGACTAGTTTGCAAAATTCTATCTTTAACACTGATAAACTGGCTTCTTTATAACAGAATGTCTCAGAACGTTTAATGAACCAATATATACTGAGAGAGCCAAGGGAAAGAGGACAGAGTGTAACATTAACAATTTTTGATTTGACAATGAAGCCTTTTTTGTTTTGTTTTGTTTTTTTGTGGTACGCGGGCCTCTCACTGTTGTGGCCTCTCCTGTTGCGGAGCACAGGCTCCGGACGCGCAGGCTCAGTGGCCATGGCTCACGGGTCCAGCCGCTCCGCGGCATGTGGGATCTTCCCGGACCGGGGTACGAACCCGTGTCCCCTGCATTGGCAGGCGGACTCTCAACCACTGCGTCACCAGGGAAGCCCAACAGTGAAGCCTTTTTTGTTCACTGATTTTATTTAAGAATTTGTATTCCATAAAATACATTTTGAAGATATGGTACTAAATTTTTAAGAACTTTATACATTATTTAAATTTTCTCTATCACTCATTAAATAGTATGTACATTGTTAACTGTACATACTAATTTTAGATAATGTTTAAACCATTTTTATAGAATATGTATACATACATATACATAATATATACACATATATCTGATGTATGTTAGAACACTGTTTTCTCCTAGAATTTTTTAAAAAGTACAAATATAACCCAAGACTTCACCATTTAGTGGAAAAATCCAAATTGAAAAAAAAAGTGCCTAAAAGACAATACATATCCAGTATAGGGCTCACATGTAAGCTCAACTTCAAGAGAAAAAAGAAAACATACTATAATAAAATAATTATGAATTGAAGAAATTAATGAAAATAAATTGTCTTTATTTCTTCAAAATATTTTGGAATACTTACTATAAGCTAGGTACACTGACAGATATGACAGTAAAATACAGTTAAGTAATGAATTATGTGTAAGATAATTATGGATTTTAGCATTTTACAAATGCATTCAGTAATTAAGAAAATTATATTTATAAATTTCTGTCAAAATTTGCTCAGTTTTTTTAAAGAAGTGACAAGTTGTTTCTAAAATTTATATGGGGAAGCAAAAGACCTATGATAGTAAAAAAAAAAAATCTTGAGAAATAAGAAAAAAATTGGAGAACTTACGTCATATGATTTTTAAACTTACTATAATCAAGACAGTATGAGATAGAGTAAGCATAGGCAAGTAGGACCAGTGAACAGAAAAGAGAGCATAAAACATTCTCATTGACAGACACATACACGGCCAATTGATTTTCAACAGAAGTCACTGGCGAAAAGGACAATTTTTTTTAAAACACAAATGTTTGAGATAAAAAAGAAGTACTTGAAATTTTTTATTTATCCATAAACAGAAATTAATTTGTACATACTTTAAAACATACAGAAGAATACAATGAAGAATATCTTTTCTATGGTATTACTTATCTAAGCTATATATTAAATCATTCTAAAACTTCTTACCTTAAACAACAATAAGCATTTATTATTATCTCTTATGTATTCTACTGGTCAGGTTTTCAAGGACAGCTTGGTTGGGGTCTTTCAAGGGATTGCAATTGCAATTTCTGGGGCTGCAGTTGTATATATATTGGATGTATAGTCATTTCCATTATATAGTGTACTGTGCTCATTATATTTTTTAAATAATCAAACAAGAAAACGTGTTTATAAGTTCTCCATTATTTTTCTTACATAATCATACTAATATTACTCTTCTAAGAATATGCATTTTACCTAGAAGTTCAAGGTGTTTTCTATAATGATGATATAAACTGTTTATTATAATATTGTGTATTATAGTATTTGTGTCTATCTCCCCAGGAGACAGTGAGATCTCCAAGGTCATATGTAGTTTTTCATGATTCTTCTTATTTTCAATGCATGGTTCACAGAAACATTTAATGTTTGAGGAATAAATTAATGATGGAATAAAACTGATGGAACACAGATCACAGTTACAACCCAGAGCACTGATTTTAATAGTGACATTTCAGACACCATTGGAAGTTAGAATTGAGATGGAAAGGGGTGACCTTGCCATGGAGTCCCTCAGCACCTTCATGTTAGGAACTCTCTCTTCTATAACGTATGAAGTGTGCTCTGAACACAGATGTTTCCCCCAAAAAGAAAGTAGGCATTTGCATGCAGAAAAACACAGAGAGAGAAAACTTTTCAAAAGACAAAATGTGTACTGTACGACAGGTGTCCCTTAAAGCATCTGTTCCCATAATAGTATGCAGAGCCACTAGCTGTTCAGTTGCTATAAAAGTATTAAATTCAGTTTTATAAGAAGCAGAGAAGGGACAAACCTGGCAGTGTACTCATTATTTAAAGATTAGGAACAAATACATGAAGACAGGAATGAGCAAACTTGTGCTTAAGAGAGGAGGGGGACATCATCAGAGGAATGTGACACTAGATATAATTATCTCGATTTTGGTGTCAAATTGCCTTCCAAATTTCCAATCCACTTCTCTTAACTAATTTGAGTAGAAAATTCTAAGTAGTTTTTATTAAATTATCTGTCATCTCTACACAGAATCAAGAATGATTTCAATAGACATTCAGATAAAATCATTTAACCAGTGGTGAGGGCTAACAAATTAATTTTTTTACTCTTCAATTCTAGACGGATTCAAATTGCTCTGTCATAAATAATGTGTAGCAGTCCTAGTATGCTTTTAAGGAACAAATAGGTTCTAAATCAGTGAAGTCTTATTCTGAACACTACAATAGCCCATTAGATCTTTTTACACACATCTATGACATTGGCATCCCTCTCTGAAGATCATAGTTAACTAAAATCTTATCTCAGATCCTTTCCTCCCCTATAAACTTACAGTGTTTCTCACTGTAAGAATCCTTATTTACTTTTTCATTCCAGTAAATTTAATTTGTAAATGTATGTTCTGAATTCTGCTTAGAAAAATTAATATAGCTCACACTCCAAAACATACTGGACTTCATGAAACTATCATGCTTGTAATACATTTTGGAAGAGATAAAAATAAAATACAATTTCATCTTTATTTTTTGACAGAGGAATTCACTGAAAATTATCCATCAAGACAGAGCCCCCTTTAAGAAATAGTACTTTCTAACAGTTATTTACTTATCCAAACTGCATATAGCATTAAGGCATAGGCTATCACAGCTGTGCATCTTACAGAAATGTGCAGTTCGAGAATTATCATAATATAAATGGGTGAAATTCATACATTATATATTCCTCTAATGTAAACTTTTAGGCTTTGAATGTAGATATTTGGCCAAGCCTGTGTTAAGTGCATTCTGTGAAGAACACTGTATCTGATATTGAGGAAAGAAAATGCAAATGAAATAATATGATTTAAGCTTAAGGAATGCAGAGTCCCATTAAAAAGTAAAAATACAAAAAGGTGTTAGAATATAAAACTGAAAATAGCATGAAGAGAAGCTCAAGACATAAGTGCAATGAAGTACAGGGAAAGGACTTGAGGAAAATCCAGTGACACTAATCCAGTGACACTAATTAGAATAAAAGGTTTTTTTTTGTTTTTTAAAAGAGGCAAGTTTTCACTAGGCCTGGAAGGGCATGCCTAAGTTGGAAAGGTGCAAGGAGGGAAAAAAAGAAAGACATTGCAAGCTGGGTGCTCATGAGTTAGGAAATGCAGACAAGAGCGAGCAAATATGTTGGGAATAGAAGTGACATCTGTGAAGCATGGCTGTTCATATCTATTGATCACCTACTATATACAAAACACTTGCTAAGTGCTTTACCTTCATTAACTCAATCCTCTCAGTTATTAATTACATTTTAAAAATTAGGGCACCAAGGCCAGAGAAATGAAGTAACTTGGATAATGTCAATAGCTGGTAAATTCAGGAGTCTGGGTTTCAAAACTTACATATTTAATTGCAGAACTCAGACTCTAAAACATGACAATTTTTAGTTTTTATTTATTCACAAGCAGATTGGTATTAGATTAGATGCTTTCCTCCTGTAAAAAAAACCTCTTAATACTTTGTTTATTTGATATTAGTCAAAACTCATTGAATAAAGGGGTTGTTTTCTTGAATTGTATTATTAGAGAACATATTTGAGCATCTCTATTTGATAACAGTACCCCTGATGTCTTGAATTATCTTTTACTCATCTCTGAATCACCTGCATATCTCCGCACAGTGTCTTGAATGTAAATATGGCACCAGTGACAAATCGAGAGTCTCTAAAATAGAGGAAATGAAGGCTACGCAATGCTAGATTCTGGATATATTCATAAAACAAAGACAACAGTATTTTTGAAAAATCTGTGTGTAAATTGTGAGTTATGAAAATAGTAGCCTTGTTTGGAGTATTCAGAGTTTTTCCATTATGAAGAAGGGGAAGACTGTGGATGAAATAGGTTTGGAGACACAGATCACATGTACATTTTAGACCTATTAGGTTTGATATGGTTAAATCCAAGTAGACATGTCAGGTAAGCATTTGGAATTTGAAAGCTATGCATTTGGAATCCATTAACACAGATGGTTATCAAAGTTTATGCTAAATGAGTGTACCAAGACAGTTAGTATATAGAGAGAAGGACCAAGTACTGAGACATGGGTAATCCCAAGGTTGAAAAGATTGGGAAGCAATGGAAACTAATGAAAAGTGGCCAGTGAGCGAGGAAGAGGAAAGGGGGGAAAATGCCCTGGAAAATAATCAAAGCAACACAATCCACAAGAATATAAGAATATGGTGTCTCTGAAGCTGTATAGGAAAAATGCGCTGTGTTTTCCTTTGCTCTCATACTCACAATACTTCTGACACTAGATGTATGAATTTTTTTTTTTTTTTCTGCACTGGTCAATTCTCTGACACCAGCCTAGTGTCCTACAATTCAATTCAGTTCTGACATTACCTACCTGGAGATAGTTTCAGATCCCACAAGTTGAGTTCAGTTCCATAAGACCATACCACTTCAGACACCAATTCTAAGTCCAGGTTGTCACTTGTACTCCTGACTAACTAGCTATAAATTATAGTTCTCACAACCCCTTCTGGGTTTGATAATTTTCCAGAAATGCTCACAATACTCAAGGAAGCACTTATGTTTACTAGCTTATTATATAATGAGGGATATGATGAAGGAATCACATGAACAGCCAGACAAAAAGATACACAGGGCAAAGTTCCGAAGGATCCCAAGTGCAGGAGCTTCTGTTCCCATGGAGTCATGAGGGAACGTGTTCACCAGCTCCATACACTGGAGATTTTTATGGAGCTTTCATCATGTAGGCATGATGATTAACTCAATTTCCATCCCTTCTCCTTTCTCTGGAGAATGGGGTAGGGGGGAGCTGAAAGTACCCAGCTTCTAATCATGGCTTGGTCTTTCTGGTGACAAGTTCCCATCCAGGAGCCTACCAAGTGTTCCCTCATTAGAACAAAAGTTGCTCCTATCACCCAGGAGAATACAAGGGATTTAGGAGCTCTGTGTCAGGAACAGAAGCTCAATAAATATGTCTAGTAAGAAAAAGCTGTGATCAAATGTGAAACTCTACTGATATTATGAGGAAGATAAGAATCAATAGTTGCTGCAAATGGCATTATTTCATTCTTTTTAATGACTGAGTAATATTCCACTGCATATATAGCACATCTTTATCCATTCATCTGTCGATGGACATTTAGGTTGCTTCCATGTCTTGGCTATTATAAACAGTGCTGCAGTGAACATTGGGGTGCATGTAGCCTTTTGAACCATGTTTTTTGCAGCAACATGGATCGACCTGGAGATTACCATACTAAGTGAAGTAAGTCAGAGAAAGACAAATATCATATGATATGGCTTATATGTGGAATCTAAAAACAAAAAATGCTACAAATGAACTCACAAAACAGAAAGAGACTCACAGGCTTAGAGAATGAATTTATGGTTACTAGGGGGCAAGGGTGGAGGGAGGAGAATAGATTGGGAGTTTGGGATTGACATGTACACACTGCTATATTTAAAATAGATAACCAACAAGGAAAAAGAAAAGAAAAAGAAAGTCACTGGTTAGATGGTTCAATAACATAGTAGTCTTTCCTGTTTTACTAACACTAGTTACAGTTTATCATGTTACTCTTGAACAGGAGGCTACTTTTAAGAGGCTGAGTAGTTTCTATTTCATGCTTTGTTACAGTGTGTATATACATTGTAAATTATATGCTATTAATACATATGAAGATAATTCATAGTCTTTAGAAACTGCTACTCAATTATTATATATAACAAAATAAATGATGTGTGCATGTTTACAGAAAAAGAATCAGTATTTGACCAACTGGCTTAGAAATGCGGAATTCATTACATAATGTTTGAAATTATTAAGAACCATGCTTACATATGGTTTATGGACTATATATATAATATATATATAGTCCATTATATATATATATATAACCTCTCTCTCGATATCTATCGAGAAAGAGAGGGAAAGAGAGAGAGAATGCTTTTATATACTACAAAAATATATCCACCAAATTCAGGATTGTTTTTACCACCAGAGAGGAAAGAAAACATGGAATCATGGTATAAGAGGAAAACTTTTGCAAAGACACTTTCATTATTATCAGAGTCACTTTCATGGAATAAGTCAAACATTGTTGTCCTAACAATACCCCCAATCAATGCAGTGTGTTTATACCATATACAAGGCTACCTTACTCTGTTTGGAAATAATAAGGCAGATAATAAGGCACTTCACATGTCCCTGCCCATTCTACCCAGCACTGAAAATTCTCAAATGATGCTGATGGAAGAAAATAAACCAAACACATTATATAAAACACCCTGCTTCCTAAATATGCAATAGCATTTTATTGTCCACTTGAGAGCCTAGCTATTGGGTTGGCCAAAAAGTTCGTTCGGGTTTCCCATACGATGTTATCAATTAATTAGTAATTATGAATTGTCCACAATAGTAAATATTCGGCAGGCTTCAATTAATGCACACATAATACGCAAGGTGTTCACTTACTCCATCTGATACATTATCTTTGATCCTCTTTATATGTCCTGTTTATTAATGTTAGTGTTTAAGCATAACATTTTAAAGCAAATGTTATTTATACGTCTTAATGCACCTAGAATATTTATCCTGTTAATTTGGAAATATATAATATATTCTTATAGCTTTGGCCTGAACAATAAGGAAAAGTAATTTTGAAAAAACTGCAAGAAGAATTTCTCACAAAGTTAAGAGTGAGATCTGTTTTTAATCACTGTAGTCACTCAGCCATGTTCCTACAACTAAATGGTTTTATTGGCCAGGGAATTCTCAGCAGAACAGCAAAGAAAAAGCGGCAGGTGTTGAAGCCTTAATTGAGTAGGTCAGGGCACAAATATCCTCAGCAGTAATTATGGGTGAATTAACTAATTTTTCCTAATGGTTTCACAGCAAATTTATCTCGCCTAGTTACTGCTCTAGCTATAAATTACTCCTTGAACCATAATACCTTATATCGCCTGATAGAGGGTTGCATTGGCTTTGAAAACTTCAGGCTTCTGA
Organism: Pseudorca crassidens; assembly: GCF_039906515.1. Taxonomy (NCBI): domain Eukaryota; kingdom Metazoa; phylum Chordata; class Mammalia; order Artiodactyla; family Delphinidae; genus Pseudorca; species Pseudorca crassidens. Next base: position 32,202,980 of record NC_090304.1, on the reverse strand, counting down.
CAATAAATGCATATTAACGTTTAATTCAATACATACATCAAATGTGGTTATCGACAGCTAGCTCATTTGTTCTTTCAAAACAAGAGCTTCTGTGACTCTGTGTATCACCTATCCTATAATCTACATTTTAACTAAGATGCTGACCTACCAGCAACTTTCTAGAATTAGAAGAAACAATACATGAAAAAGTTTTCATCTTTGGCAGGCTGCATCCTGGGATCAAAAGGTTTGAAAGCGAAAAGCTGCATTATGTAAGAACTGATGATAATTTTAATTACTATATAATATGAATCTCCTTATTACTGGTGCATATAATTCCTTATAGCTTGCAAACTTTCATCTTTGAAGGGTAAACATCACCTCTTCAAGGATTTTAAGAAATATTTAAATATGCATAGAGCCTAAGCAGTCATATAAAGTGGCTTCTGTACAGTCAAGTTAGTACATTTTAAACAGGAGGTACTTTCCACAGTAAGACATGGCAGCTCTAGTTTTAGACTGAATACTTCTGCAGGTGTTTTTGCTCTCATTTTAAATTTAATTATACTTAGCAAATCTAATGGCATGTTTTCAGCTCAGGGCAATGATAAATTTTATTTAGATCTGAAAACAGGGCTTCCCTGGTGGCGCAGTGGTTGAGAGTCCGCCTGCCAATGCAGGGGACACGGGTTTGTACCCCGGTCTGGGAGGATCCCACATGCTGCGGAGCGGCTGGGCCCGTGAGCCATGGCCGCTGAGCCTGCGTGACCGGAGCCTGTGCTCCGCAACGGGAGAGGCCGCAACAGTGAGAGGCCCGCGTACCGCAAAAAAAAAAAAAAAAAAAAAAAAAAAAAAAAGAAAATGAAGTTAAAACGCCACAAAATTCTGTTCTTATGAAAAATCAATCTGAATGTGATCCAACTGGCACCAAGAAAGCAAGTGATAGATGTATATAATCAGTGTCATGATCATATCTGGAAACTTGGGTAATACTATGAAAAGATATAAGTAAGGTTCTTTGATTGGATGATATTATTTTCCTCCAAAATTAAGCTCTTACCTTATTTTGTTCATGTGAAAGTATATCTAAACAATAAGTATGAACTGTTTTCTTAAAAGTACAAAAGAATCCTCAGAGTACATTTAAATTTACGGATTATAACAGCAAATGGTATAAGATACAGCAGAAATAAAAGATAACAATGAAAAACAATTTGGACAAGAAATGCAGATTAAAAAGCAATGACATAATGTTATTAGAACACCCCCACGCCAGGCTGTTTTCTTCCTTCCCCTGCCACTCACTGACTTAGACCTAAACTTTGCAATTTAAAGGCCATGATTGTTGAACCTGTTTAATTGGACAATGGCTATTTGCCAATTTTTCAAATTTGTCAGGAATGCTAAAGTCACATCAGGGCACCAAGCCCTATCCAGGAGCTTGAAGGCATCCGAGTGCAAATTACATTCTGCTTGTCATCTGCAGGTTTGGAGCAAGGAGTTTTTGCATTTCTCTCTCCTTTGCCAAAAATCTGTTGGAGAGAATTTTCCAAGAATTCTCAAGATGCACCTGGAGTCATAATAGATCAGTGATCCTCAACCTGTGCCACGCATTTTAATCACCATGGAGCTATAAATATTCTAATGCCAAAGTCCCATGTCCAGAGATACTGATTTAATTGAGCTGGAGTGCAGTCTGGGAAATGATTTTAAAAGCCTGTAGGTATTCTAATTTACAGCCAACATTGTGAATAATGGAGATTCTCAAACTGGGAATTAAAGGCGACGTTAAAAATAAGACTATTTATTCTCCCCATTTTCCTGCCACTAGATCAGATAATCTCTCACTGAGCCCAGATATCAGTTATAAGTGTCTGAAAGCTCACCTTCTGATCAGTTGTTTGCTATTAGCTAGTCCTTCCACTCCTCGAAGGATCTACCCTTTATGTAACTGTATTCTTTACATGCTATTTATTTAAACATATAAATTTAAATACATATCTTCCCAAGATATGAACAATATAATTTTGAGGATGACAATGAATGCATAGGAATAAAAAACTTCTGCAAGGTATTTATAAGTTTAAATATTTATTTATTTTTGGTAGGCCTTGATGTCTTATATACCTACATCTTAGTAGATAGAGCATTTTAGACACAACAAACATTTTTAATCCTAAAATTCTTTATTTTTCACATCAATATGTGCAAACTGATATGTGCATAATTTTTTTAGGTTTTTAGTTTTTTTCAGTTATTTTCTTTTAGGTGGTAGGTTAAACATTTGCATGTTTAAATCATAATATCATTGAACTAACAAATATCAGTACATTGACTGAAGCTAGCTTTATGACTTTTTAACACTGCTACATTGCTTGGTGTCCAAGAATGGTTTGAAATCCTATGCTAATAAATGTTCACTCTTTCATTTACCTTGGGGACTATCAAATAAGAACATTACTTATAGAACTAGATTTCCTGGGATATAAGCTTTGGTCTCTTTTCAAAGGCTTTTGTAACAATCTGAAGAGAAAATTAACTAGTTTTTTACCAAATTAAAAATATATGTAGAGAGAAATAAACATTATTTTTTGGTGGAAATTTTACTGTACCTAATTCCAATAAGTTATATATATATATATATATATATATATATATATATATTCAGAGTAAATATCACTATTGAATTCTTAGGACTGTCATATAATAATACCAGTCTTGTTCCAATTCCTTTTAAGATACTGTCATTATAATTGTTAGGGAATCCCTCCCAGTAGTAATGGCTTCCTTGGTGTCCCTAAAGCAGCAGATACAAGCAATTATAAAGGTGTTGCAGATTATTTTTTGTTTACCAGTTACCTAGGCATAAATCAGAAAGACTTCCCCATATGGTCTGACTGATAATGAACCGAGCCATAGACTTATTAAGTGTAAGGGCATATTTTGCTTTGGAGATAAAAATTATTGACCTACTTTCCTTATGTTTCTTTTTCTCCCATAAAAATCACTAAGCATAAAATGCCAAATATAAAATTCTATTTCTTTATAGCATGTGGAAAGAATATTTGATGTGATTTATTTTTTCCTCTCCAGGGCTTATCTATCAACCTATTACTTAGGCCATATCAAGAAGCCACTAGAAAGTCAGTGAAAGAACTTAAGCAAGGGAAACACTGACAAGATTGAAGTTTTAGAAAGATACCTCAAGTGGTTAAATAGAGGAAAAGATCAGAAGGCAGGAAGCTGGAGGCAGGGAAAGTGAAAAGAAGATTGCTATATTTTGGGTGATCAATAGAGGGAGAGTGGTAGCTAAAAAAAAGAAATGGAATTGGATTTGAGAAATACAAGTGTGTTAATATTGGCAGGAATTTGCAAGGGTGTGGAGGTAAAAATGGATCATTCTTCCAGGAAATTTGGTAGTGAAGATAAGGGCAGACAGATCAAGGGAAGCTCCAATTTTTAGGTAAATGGTGGGAACACATTTTTAATTAGTAGGAAAGGAAGCAAAGGAAGGAGATATTGAAATTCTGCGTGAGAGAGATAGGTAATAATTGGTGCAAAGTTCCATAGGAAGCAATAAGGAATATGGCCATGAGCCCAAGTATAGCAGCTAGACAATGAAAGGAGACATACCGGTATTTGAGAAGAGAGACAATTTGAAAAGAAAGAATAAAGATCTTGTAACTTTTGATGTAAAAGTCAGTCAAAGACACAAAGAAAAAAACGGAGATACCAATGACCTGTATTTTCTCAGTAAAAAAGTGCATTTAGGGGAGTCTTGGACCTTGATGACAAAACACTGAAGATCTCCATATGACTCTCACCCCATACCAAACACTCTAACTGTATAATTCAAATCTTTCCTATAGCATTTCTCATTTCTACTAATTTGTCCACCTTCTACTTTGTCTTCAAATGCTGAAAAACAAGAATGAGGATGCACGCTTGTTCTACAAGAGTGAACATTAGGACATTAGAATAGATAAGAAGTGATGTTAATGCAAAGTGCCCTCAAACAACAGGTAGCAAAGAAAAAAAAAGTAATCATGATACCAAAGAGTGATACAGACCAAATTTAAAAATTAATTCAGTATAATTTTAGTAAGGTAAAATATGAACGCCTTAAAATTCTGAACAGAATACATCCTGAACAGAATACATTCTGAGATTAAACGCACCTGGAATTCACTACCTTCTTGAGTCTTCCAGCCTCTAAAGATAGGAATGGTTTCTAATCAGATCTATGTAAATAATTTTGTGTTAGAGAGATGCTAACACTGCTCTTTGAGTTTTGGCTAGGCTGACTTAACTGCTGTGCTGCAAGGCACTTGCAAGCTGTATTCATGAGGGCACCCTCACTACTCTAGACTCTCTTTTATACATCAAACCCTGGAGAATGGCTTTGGAATTTGCTATCAAATGCCTTTTCTGCTATGAGACTAAAGAACTTCACATTAGTGTAAGAAACTTAGTGCCAAGCAACATGCATGAGTGCAGACTGTGGAGTTTGACAGACTATTCACATCCTGTTTTCTGGTCCTTCATCCCTGGGTGTGTGACATTTTGCACAATTTACCGGTTTTCATTAGTTTTCTATGAAACACGGGTGACGGATAAAAAACATTGAACATAATGCAATGAGATTACATGTTACATTTCTAGCACAGTTTCTGGAATGCAGCATGCCTAGCTATTAACAGCAGACTCTGAAGCTATAATGCCTGGTTTGAATCTCAGTTCTGCTACTTACAGCTGTAAATAAAAAGGCGTATCTTAAAATCAAAGTTAAAAGGGAGTTTTGTGCTTTTTATAGCAGGACAAATTATTTTATTTTATTTTTAAAATAATTCTAAGCAAGAAGTCTAATATTTGAACATAGGTAAAGAGCAGAACTCTCTCCTTTCTTGCAGGTGATAAGTGGCTGCATATTCCCTCTCTACTCAAACCTTGTCTTCCCTCTTGGGGGATCACGGACATCCCTGTATAAATCCAGAAATTCAAAGAATTAATTTGAAAAACATGCTTATAGACCAATAGTCTCATTTCATAACTCAATTAATTTTTAATTAAAATTATTAGTTTCAAACCTCTAGGCGTGAACAGTATGTTACATAACCATTTATGTGAAAATATTCACTGTAGAAGTCTAAATGGAGTTTGAACAATTAAAGCAAAAGAAATCAAAATAATTCCAACTTTCACCAAAAGAATTTCTCAAAACCATAGGAAACAAGAGCCTTCTGTATGTGTTGAGATTAATTAGTTATGATGGTGACTGAATTATTCAAGATTTTGTGAAATCACAGCAGAGCTTTTTGGGGTCTTTCACAGTGCTGGCTTTAAAGTATCATATCCTATATGCAGCCATCTCTTATCTCCCATTTATAAAAGCAAAAACACTCTGAGGCTTCAAAAAATTCTTAAAATCCAGTGGATGTGTTCCCTAAACTAAGAAGTTATTCCCATCAATTATAACCTTATCAGCAACTCCGCCCTTTTGCAGGCAGTTGCATCAACTTTTTATGAAGAAGTGACACTCATGCAAGTATAAATTGGATGTATACTGTACCTATTGTAGGTTAAGAGAAGACACTACCCTGCGTGCATGTGTGTATGTATGTATAATTTTCTTTAAGAGAACCTCAATTATTACAAGATAGTAGCAAGTATTTTTGAACATGATCAATATTATTGCATATTTTATCAAATAGCATAATATATTTAATATATTGGACAACTATGATTTATTTGTAATTTTTTCAGACATATAAACTACATAGGAATTTTTAATTTTTGTTCACATTGGGAAATAATTTTTAAATATTTCTCTTTATCTATAATAATATTATACAGTTAGTGAAATCCTTTGTGTAGTTCAAACTGCCTAAACTTTTTAAGTAGGAAACTAGGTTATTTTGTATCTTTATATATCTAGGACCTGGAATGTGGCAGACATTTGAGATGGCTGAGCCTGAAATACTGATAGTTCAGTAACAAAGTGGACAAAAGGGAAGGACAGTGGAAAGGAAAATTAATGGCAGATACATTTCTAAAATTATAAGTTGATTATGCTTTAGAATTAGATGTCTCATTTTACCTGTAAACTTAACTCCAGCATATAAAATTTATTGAAGTATTTGAAGAGCATCACTAACGAGATCCTAAATGAATAACTTATCAGTTTAAATTAACTGAAACCTGTATTCTTAGAGTTTTTATTGCCATATTTTGCTTTTCAAGCTTTCTAATATCATTTTTAAAAAATCTTTTGGTGAACAAAGAACCTACAACAATAATAACAACAACAAATATACCATCCACAACAACAATAATAGAAACAGTAGCAGTAAGAATAATAATACATTTAGTTTATATGATCTTTATGGTTAAAAATATTTTACAATGCATACATTTTTAATGTTATCACAACACGACAGAGTATCTGTTATTACACCATATTCTCAACAACAACAACAAAAATGAAAACCTAAATCCAGTGTTCTGAAACAAGTCTAGGGCATCAAAATGCTTTTTCCTCATAGTCTTATGTGCGCATCGCTTAATACATTATAGAAATTCGAACAAAAACAAGAATGAAAATTAAGTGAATTTGTTGCTTCATGTGCTCTCACAGCTAATATTTACTGAACACTCTCATACTTGAGAAAGTCTTGCTTCAGGAAAAAGCACATATACTCTAGGAGCTGAAAGAAGACCCCTCTGGGGAAAGGAGGCAGGCGAGAATACCTTAGCCATAGGAAACTATTGGTGCTTTTAAAGGAGGATGTGATATCAGAGGAAATATTTTTAAACGTCACTATAAATTGCAGGTCACCTATTTAATGACAAGTAGGAACAAAATAAGATATGAAATTGACAAAATGATAGTTTTTGAATAACAAATGCTGCAGATGATCAGTTTTCTAATGAAAGTATTGATATGTATAATATATGAAAAAAGAAGCATTTATATTTAAGAGCCACATTTTCTCGAGGAAATGCTTTTAAGTTAGTACTTGACAAAATGTGCCTCTTCCTGGAAATTTTTCTAATATACAGACTAAATTTTTACTTTTTAACTTTTGTAAAATACTGATAAGTATTCATAATACCAGCATTTAGAGATGACTGATTTTAAGTATGCACATTTGAAATAATTTTTATCACATGCACATTTAAAAATAACAGTATTTAATATCTAAAAATACGCTAAAATATACTTACATGTCATTAAAGAGTTTTAACCTAATCATCTATTTAATGCCTACATAGAATTCCATTGCTTTTCTCTAATTTTCACATTGTTTTTATTCTCTTTCTTCATTTGTCACAGAGTGCATTTATAAATCATTGTCTTGAAAGCTTCTTGTTGATGAGAAAATTATGGTAGATACTGAGGCAAAAGTAGGAAATGTGACATTCTTAATTAAGAACACCAGGAAACAGCTGTATTATGTGTAGTCTCAGAATATTCTATTACTAGCTTTTCAAATATAGAAATGCTAACACATCAGAGTAAGTGAAGTGCACAAAGATTTGTTTGCAAAACTATTCATAATAACATTATGGTGTTGAAAAATATCACTTAATTAAAAGAATGCAGATTAAATGAAAATTTATATTCATACACTGCATTAAGCAGCCTTTAAATGTAATACTGAAAACAAAATATTGGAGAGCTTGGAAAATGCTCCAACATTAATTACCCAACAGAAATTTGATTCTTTCTGAAGAGTATATGAATGATAGCAAATCATATATACCATCAAACAAAAATTTGGGAAGAAAAAAATGATTTAAAAGAAAATCTGGATTGAAGTTTTATATGAAATTTTAACTTTTAAATATATTTTTTTCAAATTCTGTTATTTGAAGCACATATTTTTAATAAAATTATTCACTATTAGAGTCTTACAATAGATGAGTTTTAAATGACATCCTATAAGATTTTATAGGAAATCAAGAAATAGTGCTAAATGATGTGCTTGTACGTTCTTTCTCCTCTTTGTTACTAAAATCAACCCACTGCCCCCTCCAAATTTTGTCCCATGTTAACACAGAATGCGTCATTTCCCGTTAGAGTCACTCACAAATAACACTTTTGTCCTATGAGAATTTGTTTTCCCTGACACATTATTCAGTTATCATGGAAACCTGTATCTCAGCAAGCACCTTTTGAAACAATTTCAGTTCATTTTCTTTCCCAATACTAAAAGATTGGCACAGTTTCATTGTGTAGTAGAAAATATTTAAACTGTTATCACTGATTTGAAAGCCAAAGCTAGCTTCTCAAAAGTTTGGTAAGTATTCTTACATTTCTAGTAAGAAAATGGTTTTATGAGGTTCATTTTAATTTCTATTAGATACAGTTGAAACTGGAACACCTAAAAATAAAATGGTACTACACTTTAAAAGCAAAAAATACTTTTATTGATGTTAAAATAACAGGAAGATTGTAACTGTAATTCAAAGTCAAGCTCTGTCTCTTGTTCTAGTCTTTACTATTACTGGTCAGTTTTTGAAATTAGTTTTATATTCTCATGTATAACTTTGTTAAATAAAGCTCTGACTACAAAACAACTTTTACCTAAAGTTCAGTTCTATTCAGATATTGGTAAAACATTATAGCTATTCTAATGAAATGAGAAACAAAATATTATAAAAATGATTCAGGGTAAAAAATTCTTTCATAGAATACAACCTATACCACTAGTTTAGGTCATCATATAATTCCTCAATTTCACATACTTCCACATAATTTCCTAAATTGACAATTCATTGTTTTCCGTGCAGATAACATGCTAGGCTACATTATCGTTTTTCATTCATTATTATTTTATTCAATAAACAAGGCCATATTGCAAGGATATTAGGGGTCTGCCTGCACTGGATAACACACTCTCCCTTACTTTGCTTCACTGTTAAGTAACAATGTCAGGTCCACTGAGGACAAAGAGGCTGGTCAACTATGGGCAGTGTGGAATTCTGAAGTCTGATTATGAATAATAATATGAAAAACAGTATCAAGAGTAACAACTAACATCTTAGCATTTGACAGTAACTGGGCTAAAAATACAGGCTGTGATGGTTGATCCTCACGACAACATTTTTACAGACTTTATCAACCTTATTTAACAAGTTAAAACCAAAAAACCCTGAAGCGTAGAGAAATTATGTAACTTGGGAGTACAGACCTGGTAAATAGCAGAGACAAGATTTAAATCTTTGTCTGTCTGACTCCAGAATTATCAACAACTATTAATTGTCCAGAGAAATAGGAGTAAATACAAAAAAGGAAAATTGCAAAGCTATGATTTGGAAGAATTAGGGAGACTCTTAACAAGATCAATATTTAAAAGTTTATGAACAGAAGCCCAACAGAATTAGAACTAAAGGAGTGGGGCAAATTCTTGAATGAAGCATGAGAAACAAAAGATCCAAAACTATTGCCACAAATATATTTGATACAAATATGTATTGATCATGGATTCTGGTTAGACCTAAATTCACCATCAAAGCTTTTGCTTTCTAGTAGAGAAGCTAAAGAAAAATATGGAACAGTTCACAGTTTGAAGTGTGTGGCTAAGGAGTGGGAAGTGATGGAGTAAAGAGTGTGTCCATTTAGTATTTGTGTGTGTTTGTATGTGTGTGTGTGTAAAAATTACTAGAAGTGCATTTCTCCAATTTTACTTTTTCTTGAGCTATTCTCTGGCAGAAATACAACTCAGGATATAGCCACTGGAAAACTATTAATTGGCTCTAGTGAACTAAATATTTGACTTTACAATGACCAAAGCCAATCCTTCGTTTTTTCAAGAATGCTCACAGAAGTATGTGTCGTTCCTTGGCTATAGACTTAAAAATATATACAATTTGACATTTCAGTTCCCACTGAAGGAGTTCAGTCTGCCGCCTTCTTGAGTAATTGAAGAAACCATTAATTGGATGAAACTGAAATTAAGCTTAAATGTAAGCATTATATTTGATTCTCTTTTAAAATGTTTAATTTAACTATGATAAAAATTTAAAGATTATTTTGAATCAAGTATAACACACAAGGATTTGAAAGATGTAACTGGCTATTTTTGTACTTCTAAGAGATATATACATATATATATATATATATATATATATATCTGACAGAACATTTTATATGTACACATATCTGATAGAACATTACTAATTAGTAGCGAATATTTTATATTTGATGATCAAAAGACATGACAATTCAAATAGAATCCTACAGATTATGTGGTTAATATGCTTAATAGCATTTTCAGTATGCTGTGCACATTTACTATCAGTATATAACCTTATATTCTGTCCTCTCATACCCTCTATATAACACCTCAGTGCCCTGATAAGAATAGAGGTATATAACAAGTTTACTTGGGGCAGAATGTATCACCCTAATCTTTCTCCAGACTTCTAAGGAGCAACTCTTCTGTTGTCATCTGCCAAGAGTAGTACTCACAATGCCGATGAATATGACAATAAATGGTTTGTGCAGTTACTGAGCATCTCAGCTTTGATTCAACATCCAATATCTCCAAAATACAATTTATTTTATTCTCTATTTCTTTTCAATGAACATTGAGATTTAAGAAAATTTAAATGCATCAATGTATTTTTGAAGTCTTTTACATTTTCGTAATGTGTTAGTGTCTTCTGCTATACAATTTCCTTTGGGATTTGTTTAAAAGCTTCTAGAACTATTCCATTGTCTATGTTTGATTCCCACACTAGATACACATGAAACAGGCTTATTACATGTATGATAAAACTTTTCATGAGTATATTGTAGATATACTAATACGTTTTGTGTAAGAAATTTTCATAGTCTACTGTGTAATATTATTTTAGCTTCTGTAACACATTTTATATCCCTGAGCCTCATTATCATGTATATAATGGGTATAACAACATTTGCTTTACTGGTGCTGTTAGGCTACTAGGTATTGTGTAGGGCATATCTCTTGCCTCTAATTCCACAGTCAAAGCTGAAACCATCCCCATAAGAGAAGGATATGGCATTTTAAAAATGGCAAAACTATAGAGAAGGTAAACAGACCAGTGGTTGCCAGGGATTTAGCGGGGGTCAGCAGGAGTGTTGAATAGGTGAAATACAAGGGTTCTTTTGGGAAGTAGTGAAACTGTTGTATGTGATACTTGAATGGTGAATACATGACACTATACATTTGCTAAAACTCAAAGAACAGCACAAACAGCGAACCATACTTAATATATGCAAATTTTAAAATGATGGTAATAATTTAGGAGGCTGGATGATCCCAGGATGGAATGCAGAATGTAGCAGAACAATCTAACTGTATTCAAAAATGTATAAAGCAATCTCATTGAAGGGGGTAGAGGAAAAATGGTGTTGCCATAAGCAACTTTAGAAATGAATAGAATCTATAAGACTAAAGTGAAAAGTAACTATGCATTAGCACCACATTCTACGTAATAAAATTGTTTTCCCTAGGCATACATATTAACACTTCTGAAACCATTATAGATGTATACTGGAATTGAACGATTAAATAAATGGATGATGAATGATGGGAGCCAGGTTTCTCACTGTTGGAGTGAGAGGTTACAGATAAGGAAGGGGAGGCGGCTAGAAGGATATACACGATAATGGAATAGAGTTGAAGACATCATTATGAACTCATGTTTACCTTAATGTAGACCATATTAACCACATATAAAAATACTTACAGATGTATGTATATACATTGGTTAGTATACACATATATATTTTCCCTTATTCTGTCCACTGAGAGTGCCCAGAAATAATCATACTCTAGCAAGGAACAAACCTAGTACCGAGGTCTTTGTTTCTAGTACCAATATCCAATAAAAGGGACAAGGGCTCCTTGAAGAAACAGCCAATTCTAGGGCTAGATGGGATAAGAAATATACAAGATGAGCCTCAACATCTTGTAGTGCCACAAAATAAAGTGATCCAAAAAATGAGTATATGTCAAAAGGACACAGGAACCACCTGAAAGAGTTCTAAATGGCCAAAGCTGGAACAAGTAGAGCAATAATCTAAATAAAATAGAACTGGATTATACTGCAATGTATAACGTAAATTTCCATGAGTTGATACTAATATAAACAAATAACTGAATGAATACGTAGATGATGGAAAGGAGACAAATCTCTTTTGCAAACAAATTCTAAATAATTTACGTTGGTACTCAGTACTTAAGGAGGGAGCAGGAAATCCCTCTCCTTAAATGTGAGATGCATGTAGTAACTTCCTTTGAAAGGGAAAAAATATGGAAAGAGTAACTTTACCATGGAGAAACCAAACACCCCCTGTGCCAGGTGATCAAGATTAGCATTAAGGATGCCATGCTGAGAGTACTTGCTCTTGATATGATATGGTCATAATGGCACTTTACTTCTGTGTTCTTCCTCCTCCAAACCCGTAACTTCAGTCTCATCATGGGACAAAAATGTCAACATTCAACTGATGGGTATTCTACAAAATACTTCACTAATATACCTCAAAATTATCAAGGTCATCAAAAACATGAAAGTTTGTTAAAAGCCTAAGGAGACATGACTACGAAATGTAATACAGTATTCTGGATAAGAAAAAAGGAAAAGGAAAAAAAGAGATTAGTTCAAGACTAAGGGTATATTATAATGTATAGACAATAATAATAATGTATCAATATTAATGGTTCTCTAATCATAATCATTTAAATGAAACTCGATATATATGAAACTGAATATATATGTATATATTTTATGTTTTGAAATACACTGAAAGCCAGTATGTAAAGAAAATTTATAAATTTGCATGCATATGGATGTGGCCAAAGACCTGGTGTCACTACCAGGAAATGAAAACAGCTGTTGCTACAATAATAGATGAGTTTAATTTTCAATTTACTTTAATGCTATTCCAATACTGTTAGACAATAAATAGAATTTAGAGAAGAGAACTGGGATTTTTTTTCAGGTTTCTCACACACGAAAACAAAATACAATAGAATTGTTCTTTTGCCATTACTATGCTTTAATTCCGTTCTTTAATTTACCCTTTCGGTAACTGTAATTTTTGGTCTGAATGCCTCGCGAAACTGCTGTTCAAGCTAGTGTTTGTTTAATCCTCCTGAGTTTTTATTGGCTTTGTTCTCTGGGAGCACCTGCAGTCTGGGGCTATGAGAGATAAAGGTGTTGGATATTCATTTTAGCAAAAGTAAATGACTGTGTTTGACTCTTGCTAGGGTTTTGGTTTTTGCAGCTCTTCCATAGTTTATCTCCATTGAGGCATTCCAAAGTTTTAAGCTGTTTTTATTCAAACTGAAATCAAACTCTTTCTAAGTCATTCCTTTCCCTTATGTTCTATATTTCTGTATATTCTCTGAATTCTGCAGTTTCTAACTTCTTTAAATTTTCCAATGTAAGATTAGTTCTCATTTTTCATAGATTATACTTCATTTCCATTGCCACTTTAGTTCATTTCCCTGTTACCCCAAAGGTTGTTAGTTTGTCTAATAGCCTTTATTTTTTAGAGCAGTTTTAGGTTTATGGAAAAATTGAGCTGAAAATCCAGAAAGTTCCCATATATGCTCTGTTCCAACAGATGCACAGCCTCCTCCACTATCAACATCCCACACTACAGTGGTACATTTGTTACAATTGATGGACATACATAGACAACATCATTATTACCGGAAGTCCATGGTTTACTTTGTAGTTCATTCTTGTGTTGTGCATTCTATGTTTTTTTTTTTTTTTAATTGGGGTATAGTTGCTTTACAATGTTGTGCTGGTTTCTGCTGTACAGCAAAGTGAATCGGCTATATGTATACATATATTCTCTCTTTTTTGGATTTCCTTCCCATTTAGGTCACCACAGAGCACTGAGTAGATTTCCCTGTGCAATACAGTAGGTTCTCATTAGTTACCTATTTTATACATAGTATTGTGTATATGTCAATCCTAATCTCCCAATTCATCCCACTCCCCCTTTCCCCCTTGCTGTCCATACATTTGTTCTCTACATCTGTGTTTCTATTTCTGCTTTGCAAATAGTTCATTTGTATCATTTTTCTAAATTCCACATATTGCGTTAATATATGATATTTGTTTTTCTGACTTATTTCACTCTATATGACTGTCTCTAGGTCCATCCATGTCTCTATAAATGACCCAGTTTCGTTCCATTTAATGTCTGAGTAATAGTCCATTGTATATACGTACCACATCTTCTTTATCCGCTCATCTGTAGATAGGCATTTAGGTTGCTTCCATGATCTGGCTATTGTAAATAGTGCTTACGGTTTTTTTTTTTTTTTTTTTGGTTGCATTGGGTCTTGTGCTGAGCGTGGGCTTTCTCTAGTTGTGACGAGCGGGGTCTACTCTTCGTTGCGGTGCATGGGCTTCTCATTGCGGTGGCTTCTCTTGTTGTGGAGCACAGGCTCTAGGTGCATGGGCTTCAGTAGTTGTGGCACATGGGCTCAGTAGTTGCGGCTTGTGGGCTCTAGAGCACAGGCTCAGTAGTTGTGGTGCATGGGCTTAGCTGCTCATGGCATGTGGGATCTTCCCGGACCAGGGCTCGAACCCGTGTGCCCTGCATTGGCAGGCGGGTTCTTAACCACTGCGCCATCAGGGAAGCCCAGTGCTTATGGTTTATGGTTTTCTCTGGGTATATGCTAAGTAGTGGGATTGCTGGGGAATATGGAAGTTCTATTTTTAGTGTTTTAAGGAACCTCCATACTGTTCTCCATAGTGGTTGTATCAATTTACATTCCCACCAACAGTGCGAGAGGGTTCCCTTTTCTCCACACCCTCTCCAGCATTTATTGTTTGTAGATTTTTTGATGATGGCCATTCTGACTGGTGTGAGGTGACACCTCATTGTAGTTTTTTTGTTTTTTTTTTTTTTTTTGCCGTACGTGGGCTTCTTACTGCTGTGGCCCCTCCCGTTGCGGAGCACAGGCTCCGGACACGCAGGCCCAGCGGCCATGGCTCACGGGCCCAGCCACTCCGCGGCATGTGGGATCTTCCCGGACCGGGGCACGAACCCATGTCCCCTGCATCGGCAGGCGGACTCTCAACCACTGCGCCACCAGGGAAGCCCTGGTATTACATCTTAAAAGTCATCACTATACCTAAGTTCATCTAGGTTTTCTCCTATGTTATATTCTAGAACTTTTACAGTTTTGAATTTTACACTTAGATCTATGATTCATTTTGGTTTAATTTTTGTGAAGGGTATAGGGCCTTTGCTTAGATTTATTTTTTTGTGTGGATGTTTGGTTGTTACAGCACCATCTGTTGAAAAGACTATCGTTTTTTCCCATTGTACTGCCTTTGCTTTTTTTGTCAAAGATTGGCTGATCTAGAATACAGCTGACTATACTTACAAAGGCCTATATCTAGGTTTTCTATTTTGTTCCACTGGCCTGTTATTTAGCTAATACCACACTGTCTTGATTACTGTAGCTTTATTCTAAGTATTGAAGTCAGAAGTCAGGCAGTAACAAGTTTGTTTTTTTGTTTTAAAGCTCTTTTTAAAATTTTTTCACCCTGAATTGGTTTATGTTCCAATTCTGCCTACGTACTGCTGCCGCATCATTTTGACAAGGGCTCTAATCATGTTACACCCCTGCTTTTAAAACTATAAGAACTCCTATGGATTGATTTTTCAATTAAGTACGCACTGTGCAGTTCAATTTTTGAACTCCCTTGTAGCATTATCTTCCATGACTACCCTATTTTCCCTATAGTGAATCAAAACTGGCTGACCTTCTTGTTCCTGGGTCACTTTGATTAAAACAGCACATCTTTGCTTATGCTGTTTCCTTTAATGAAATATTTTTCCTTTTTCTTTACATAATTATTCAAAATTTCCTCTCTCTTAATCATAAAATGTATTTTTGTTACTAACCATAAAGAATATTATATATATTTCTTCATTCCAAATACAAATATGCTTGTATCCCCTTTTATATCTGAATCCCATTTGCAGTATAGTTATTGCTGCAAATAATTACAGTGTGTACACTGAGAACAAAGACAAACCTTACTCACTTCTGTATCCCTAACAGCATAATCTCTACCCTGCTATGTTTGTTGTCTTTAATTAAGGGCCACCTCCAAAAATGTTGAAAATTTTAATATGATTAGAGAGAAGAAACTTTTATTTTCAACTTAATTTTCTATGAATTTAGAGGTAATATACATGTATATGAGATAAAAAAAAAAAAGCAGGGCCCTGTAGAAGGAAGAAAATAATCCAAAAAAGGTAATAAGGAGAGGGGCAGATTTAGTGACCTTTTAGAGTCCATGATTAAGTTAACTTGGGAAAACTCTAGTAAAAGAGGAATATCTTTTATTTAGTTAATTTTTAACCACAAACCAATAAGTTTGAGTGAGCTAATTTATAATCTTTTAGTAAAATGATGTACTTCTCTTGTTTGTTTCTCTGAGGTTTTGCTAGGAATTATTTTTCTTAGGTTTTTTTTTTTTTTTAATAATGGCCCTTGACTTTAAATTTTATTAGAGGTATTATAAGAATGTTTACATACTAAGATATATTGTTTGTTAAAGCTAAAGTTGCACCAGACAAGGTTAAATAGGTAAGGAAGACTTTATTCAAGGTTATTACAGTAGAGGACAGAAGCCAGAGCTAAAGTTGTAACTCAACTCAGCCGAAATAAAGGTGAGAGAGCTGAGCTGGTAGAAAAGTACTGGAGTACTTTGGGAGAGGTCTATCAGTGGAATGTGTGGAACACATTGAGTTATTCCTGAGTTTGCTAATGTTCTTCTCTGTGATTAAGCCATCTGTGTTTGCTAACTGGTGCCTATCAAAGTTAGGCTCCTACTATCCCACAGGGTCTCTGAGATAGGGGTGATATCTTCCTGGATGCTTGTAATTCAAAGGGATGACTCTCAGGTCCTTAAGAGAGACATCCCTGGGTCTTAAAACTGACAAGAGGTTTTTAAAAAGTTTTACATATGTCTCAAAGGGGCAGGGAAATAACTCAAACGTTTTCTAAAGTAAATACTTTAAGAAAAAGGAAGGCAGGGGCCTACAGTCAGAAAGAAGACTGTCTAAAGTTTATTCAAGTTGAGAGGGACATTAGGCATTCTTGTTCTTTTGTTAAAGACTGAGGGTACACCCTCTGATTCTTAGCATGAACTTTCTTCTTTTTGCCATGTTCAACCCTATTCAGTAGTTGTTTTTCACACTGCATAGAAGTTATTATTAAAATTATTAAAAACGAAAATAAAATGATCTCTTAATATATTGTAGGGTTTGTGTTGTCTTCATTTTGCCTTTAAAATTAATCTAGATAGTATGTACTACTATAATCCCAACTTTTAAAAGGAGTTCTGTCATATGTTATAATATAGATGAAACTTGAAGACATTATGGTAAGTGAAGTAAGCCAGTCACCAAATACCACGATTTCAATTATATGAGGAACCTAATGTAGTCAAACTTATAGGAGTAGAGAGTAGAATGGTGGTTTCCAGTGACTGTAGGGAAGGGGAAATGGGGAGTTGTTGTTCAATGGGTATAGAGGTTCAGTCATGCAAGATGAATTTCTAGAAATTTGCTGTACAACACGTACATTTAGTTAACAGAACTGTACTCTACACTTAAACATTTGTTAAGAGGTAGATTTTATATTATGTGTGTTTTTGTCACCACAATTTAAAAAATGAAAAGAAGTTAACTAGGAGAGAGATTAAAAATATGGATATTTGCCTATCGACCTAGTAAGTCATGGACCCAGATTCAAACCCCAGAAGCCCATAACAAAGCCTTAACACTTAGTCATCAGTTTTAGTTGACTTTCATTGTAGTTGGGGATTACTGTGGAGCACTTAGAATAAGTAGGGTTGGAAAGATGTGAGGTCGCTTTAATAATCAAATATAAGGGGTAACTGAGGGTCTCTAGATTGGATTCTATAACATCACTTGGGGACTAGGATTTCTGAGATTCATCCTTCTCATCTATATACAGGAAATAGTGGTATTTTCTCCCCACTGTGTTTTAGTCAGGAAAAGATGAGATTATCCAAAGAAAACCATTCCTAATCTTTATGAATATCAATAATTGATACTGTAACTGTGGAATCTTAAATCAGTTTTGATGCCAACCTTCATCCTCTCCAACATTGCAAATCCCTGCCATGTGGAAATACTTAAGGAAAAGAGGAAAACTAAGAACAAACAAATCTTCATGGTTAGTCATCAAATCCAAATATCCCCAGAACCAGATATACAAGGATCATCTACATTTGCCTTTCCTTGGAACAACACTATCCAAGAGAAAGATGATGAGAACCACAACTGTAACTTCAAATTTAATAGTAGCCAAAAAAGACATTAAAAAAAAGATGACAACAACAACGCTAAAACTGAACTGGCTTAAGTTAATTTTAATGCTATACTTTTATTTAACCCAATATCCAAAATATTACCATGTCAGCATATAGTCAATATAAAAATTATTAATGAGATAGTTAACCTTCTTTTTTGTTCTGAGTCACCAAAATCTTGCGCTTATGTTAGACTAACAGAACATCTCAATTCGAATGCTAAATTGTTTATCTATGTACTTGATCTGTATTTAGATTTCATAAAATTTGAATTTGAAAAAGGCAATTCAGATACCCAAGTTGCTCCGAAGATGCTTAAGTTTTCTATCAAATGAACTGAGTAGCAGTTTTAAATTTAAATTAATTAAAATTAAACAAAATTTAAAATTCATTTCCTCAGTTGCACTCATAAAATTGAAAAATAACCACATATAACTGGCTACCAGACTGGAAAGTCCAACACTGGAACCTCTGAGGCCCATGTTCTCATCCCTGCTGCCACGTACTTTTGAGATATTTCAGTGTGTGTGAATGGCGCAATACCACAGACAAAAGCCAAATCTACACCTTACACAGTCTTGGCCGTACTGATCGGAAGAAGACGTGAGGGAGGTCAAATGCAACCTATATGATGCTAAAGTAAATTCTGGACTTCATTAGTCCAAACAGTTTATTTTATAAATGAGGAAACAGAGGACTGGCAGAGAAAGCAACCTGCTTGAAGGCACACAGTGAATGACTGGAAGAGCTCACAGTACAACCAGGAGTTTTGAGCCCCAGTCCATTGCCAGCAGAACACAGTGCTACCAGCTCCTTCTGAAGAGTAGCCCCAGACAGAGAGCCAGTGGAAAAGAAGTTTCAAAGCATTTAGAGACAGAAGTTCCGAGATTACGTTTTATAGGAAGACCTCTCTATTATGCTAAATATTTGAGAGTGGGCCCATATCCTACTCTGTACAATTGTACTGAGTACAATTAAAGTCCTTAAACATTATATATAAAGAAAATATAAGAAGATTGAAATCTTAGAGAAAAGCCAGAAGAGCTGGAGACTACTGGCCCCAGGAAATGACAGCGGTGAGTTCTAGGGGCTTTCTTTATGATTTATGTTATCACAGACTTGGAACTGAAAAAAGTCAGCAACCTGGAAATGCCAAAGTGTGAAAGAAAGGAAAAAAAAAAAAAGGAAGGAAAGTAAGAAAGGACAGGAAGGAGGGAAGGAAAACGAGGGAAGGGAGGGAAGGAAGGGAAGAGAGGAAGGGAGGAAGGGAGGAAGGGAGGGAGGAAGGGAGGAAGGGAGGAAGGGAGGAAGGGAGGAAGGGAGGAAGGGAGGAAGGGAGGAAGGGAGGGCTCAGAAAAAGCTACTTAAGTGTTCTGCACCTAATCCCAATGTGTGTGCGTGTGTGTTTTTTACCCACACCACCAAGCAACTCTCCAACACCAGCTGGGTGTGTTACAATTCAACTCAAATCTGACACTGTACACCTGGAGATGGCGTCAAATTCCACAAGTTAAGGGTTGTGTCCCACAAAACTCTCTTCCACTTCAGATGCCAATCACAAACCCAGGTTTTACTTATACTTCTGACCAACTGGTCATAAATCAGAGGTTCCCATGACCCGTTCTGAGGGTTTGATTAATCTGGGAGAGGGGCACACTTCTCTCTATTATTAAGAAACTTCAAAGGTTTTAAGAGCTCTATGCCAGAAATGGGACGAAGACAAAATATATATTTATTATAAATCACAATATCACACCAGCTCTTTCTATTCAAATCGCAAGACAGAAAAATTTAGACAATTATCTCTCTATTCTAGCCAAACACCACAGAAAATGATCAAGTCCCCCCGCCCCCCGCCCCGCCACTCATGTTAACAAAGGTTTAACTGAGAGCCTAGACTTCCAGCCCACCTATAGGAATAATGAAGTGTTCCTCCCCTCCCAGCTGGGGTGATGTCGGAAATGACTTAGTGCAGATTCAGGACTTTCAAACCTCATAATGATAAGTCCACCCCCTCCATGGTGTCATGTGGGGAGTAATATGTAATAAGTAAGATGGTATGTAATACCATCTCCCAGTCAGGGTGGTATCAGCAGAGACCTGACAGCAGAGAGCCTGAACTGTCACTCCCACCTCTACTATCAAGGAACTCCTCCCCATATCAGGTGTCAACAAAGACTAAGTGAAGAATCTGGACCTTTTTGTTTGTTTGTTTCCTTTTACTGAAGTATACTTGATTTATAATATTGTGTTAGTTTCAGGTATACAGCACAGTGATTCAGTTATTTTGCAGATTATATTCCATTACAGGTTATTACAAGATTTTGGGTATAGTCCTTGTGCAATACAGTAAATCCTTGTTGCTTATCTATTTTATATATAGTAGTTTGTATATGTTAATAACCCCATACTTCTAATTTGTACCTTTCCCACTCCCAGAACCTGGACTTTTACTCTCACCTGGAAAAAATGAGGAAATGATGAATGTGGGAAGAAGCCAGCTAAAACAGAAGGTTTAAATAAGATCCGGAGTCTCATAATCACCAAAATGTCCACTGTTCAAAAAACAAAAATCACTCATTATAATAAAAACCAGAAAAACATCTTTGGGATTTCAATTATGTAGCGTCCATATGCTTGACACCTAAAGTACAGTCCATAAAAAGAAAAATTGATGAATTGAACTTTACCTAAATTAAAAACTTTTGCTCTCTGAAAGACCTTGCTAAGAGAGGATGAAAAGACAAGCTAAGTCTAAGAGAAAATATTTGCAAACTAAAATATTTGCAAACCCAAAACATTTGCTTAAAGAGTACTAACTAGATCATACATAGAACTCTCAAAACTGAACTGTAAAAGTATAAACCATCCAATTTGAAAATGGGTAAAAGGACAGCCCTTTCACTAAAGAGGATACAGAGATGGCAAATAAGCATATAAAATGATGCTTAACATCTTTAGCCACTGATGAAATACAAATTAAAAACACAGTGATACCTGCACACCTACTGCAATGGCTCAGGTAAAAAATAAAAATTAAAAACAAACAAACAAAACAGCAGCACAGGGCTTCCCTGGTGGCGCAGTGGTTGGGAGTCCGCCTGCCAATGCAGGGGACATGGGTTTGAGCCCTAGTCCAGGAAGATCCAACATGCCACAGAGCAACTAAGCCCGTGTGCCACAACTCTATTCAAAATTGCCCCAAACTGGAAACAGCCCAGATGTCTTTCAACAGATACAAGGTTAAAGAAACTGATACATCCATAACATGGATCACCATTCAACACTAAGTAGGAATGAGCTATTGATACCCAATATGAATGGACCACCAGAGAAATTTGCTGAGGGGAAAAAACCACTCCCAAAAGATTACTGACTTTGTGATTCCACTTATATAACATTCATGAAATGGTAAGATTATAAAATGAGGTACCAGTTAGTTATTGCGAGGAGTTAAGTATCAGTACTAGAAAGGGTGAGTTTGGGAAGAAAGTGCAAATGACTATAAAAGGCCAACATGAGAGATCCTTATTATGATGGTAATGTTTTGTGTCACTTTAATGTACTTGTTGTGATAGTTTATTGTAATTTTGCAAGACGTCATCATTGGGGATTACTGTGTAAAGGATACATGGGATCTTTCTGGATTGTTTCTTATTCTTCAAAATGATTATAACCAGTTGCAACCTGTATTTCTTTTTTTGCAGACAGCACAGTGTGACCCAACATAGAATTTAGGGGAAAAAGAATGCAGGAGTGTAATAACCAAGTCACAACCATGTACTGTCTTTGGAGGGCTGGAGGGTGACTAAAGAGAGCCCACAAATAGAAGATTACTCTTCTCCTGTATCTCTAAACACAGAAATAATTTCCAGAAAATACAGAACTCCCTCACAGGGTCTTTTCCTTATTCACTTAGGTCGTATGAACATTAAGTGTAAAGTAAATTATGTTCTTAGCGCCTCTTAATCAAACCACTTAGGTTCAAAGGGGAATAGGAATCGTTCTAGGCAGGAAAATACTTCCACTTTCTTTTTTCCACTGTATGTAGATTTATAATTATTTCTACATTTAAAAAGTTTATAAAATCATCAAACAAAAAGCAAAAAAATTCACCATGTTGAGAGAGATCATAGAAAAAAAGGAGCACTTTTGTTTTAGAAACAAACTTTATGTTCAGTACATTTAATAGCCCTTTTTTCCTGCTTTTTATATAAGGAGGCCCCATATTTTAATTTAGCACCAGGCCCCACAAATTATGTAGCTGGTTTTATTTAGGGAAAATGTGTTTGTGTTTTCTCCCATTTTTATGAAACTTCTAAAAATGTGTAAGATCATTAAGTGTGATTCTGATAAAAGACACCTTAGAATCTATTTTCTGTCTGCTATCTCGAATGACTTTCAATTTCAGCTTTATGTAGAAAGGGTGGTGCCTGCTCAAATTTGCAATTTTCTTCCCAATTCATTCACTTTCCCTGTCAGATGTCCTTTCCTCTCTTGCCTCTTTTCCCATCACCAAGTTATACAGTCGTACTCTGGGTCATATCAGAAACCTTGACTCCATGGGTACCATTTGGAAGTGCTCTCTCTAACCCTGCCCAAGTAAACTGCATGTCTCTACTTCCAAAAATCTACATGTTCTAGTGCAGAAATGTTCAAAATTCAGAGACTTCAAGATCAAATACACTTAAGGGCCAAGTCAGCAATGAAACTTAGTGAAATGAGCTGGTATAAGAAGGAAGGTATTGGTGAGACTGGTGTTGAATATGTTTCCAAGGCTGAGTCAGTAGTCCTTATCGCTGGTTATATATTAACATCACCTGGGTTTTTTTTTTTTTTTAAACAATGTACCGATGTCCAGGAGTGATCCCAGAACAATTAAATCTGAATCTCCGTGAGCAGAATCAGGGCATATTATTTATCTTTTTTTTAAGTTTTCATCTATTCTAGGAGAACAGATGTGCAGACAAGGCTAAAATAATCAATTGTTCTTAAATGTAAATACGCATAAGAATCCCCTGAAAAGGTTTTAAATGCAGATTACCCAGGTAATTTCTCAGCAAATTCTAAATGAAAGAAATATGTGATACTCAGAAATGGTCATTCTAGCACAACTCCGCCCCACAAACATCGCACATCCCAGGAGTGATTCTGATGCACAGGGCTTGCTGGCCAATATATAAGACACAGTTTTAGACAAACACATCTCTCCTAGAGATGTGTCGATATTCGATAATTGGTGCTCCAAATTTCCCCGCCCTGATATATTTACATTTTTAAAAAGGTCAAAGCCCTAATAAACCTCATAAATTGTGAGTTTGTTGGTAGAGATGATAAGACTATGATTTCTGAGACTATGGTTTTTAGACTATGATTTGATAGTGGGTAAGTGGTATAGATCCCAGACTCTTCATTTATTATGTAACATGTCAGTTATGTTCTATTGGGAGGTTGTAAGACTGATCAAAAAGTTGATGTAAGGACTTCCCTGGTGGCGCAGTGGTTGAGAGTCCGCCTGCCGATGCAGGGGACACGGGTTCGTGCCCCGGTCCGGGAAGATCCCACATGACGCGGAGCGGCTGGGCCTGTGAGCCATGGCCGTTGAGCCTGCGCGTCCGGAGCCTGTGTAAAAAGTTGATGTAAGATACTAATCTTACATAACCTCACCAGAAGAATCACCTTTTATCGCTTTAAGAACTAACATCGAGTTTGGAGTGAAGATAGTACCTCCTGAGCAGGGTCTCAACTAACCTACTTGTTTTGTATTGAGCACAAAAGAACAACATATTCAGATCAGCCCTCACGTTAATACAAAACCATAATAGGGTAGGAAGAGGATGGCTCCACAGCCATCTGGAACACAGGGGAAAAGTAGCATTTATAAAGTGTCTGCTCTTTTCCTGGTATTTTGCTAGACATCTTATTACATAAGTCATCCAATTTAATTCCCCTTTACAAGCATGAAAGAAATGTTATTTTATTTTTCTAAGATTCAAGAAAACTCAAGCTAATAGGGGTTAAGCAAGGTGCCCAAGGTCACATGTCTGATGCTTAGTGTAATAACAACTGTACTACAAACAATACAACACCACATGCTGTGGCATTATTCTATCCAGCATTTTATTTTACACAAACAGTCTCCTTTGGACCTCACAACAACCCCAGGATATAGTATGGGGAAACAGACACTTGAGAGATTAAGTAATGTGCCTAAAGCCTCTTATTAGAAATGACAGTGTTGGGAATTAAACACAGGGAGTCTGTCTCTGCAATCTTTTTACCACTTCCTGCAGTGATCACAAAACCCAGCATGCTTTTCCCTACAAGGCAAGGGATCTGCAGCTCTCCTCATGACAAAGTAACAGGGACCACAGAGATTCCAGGCAGGGAGACTCAGAGTGTATGAATAAAAGAGGTTTTCTTATAATTCCACTTGCTCTGTGTTAACTCATAGTAGTGAAGTTATAAAAATACTCAATGGAAATCATATAGTGGAAGAATAGGGGTTTGAAAAGCAGAAAAAAAATCTGGGTTCAAATGCTTTTTTTTTTTTTTTTTTTGCTGGATAACCAAGCCTCAGTTTCTTTATCTTTTAAGTGTGTCCAGGGATATATCCAATAGTCCATTGAACAGTGAGAAGTTAAATGAATGTGCCCAGGCTCTGTCACATGTTAGGTACTTGCTAAATGCTAGTTTCTACATTTTTACAATCAGAATTTTTAAATATCTTAACATTTTACCTATTTTATTTTCTTATATTTCCTGTTACTCTTTGGAGGGTACATGGAGAGTCTGTACAGTAATAAGAGAATGTAATCATACATACATATATATATATATATATATATATATATGGTGCTAAGGGATATTTTCAAGCACTGAGGCATTGTTGAAAGGGGAGAGAACTAGGTACTGTTAAAGAGACCATCTCAACTCCAAGATTCTATGGCCATCAGAGATCTCAATGAAAGCTGACAGGGGCACATCTGATCTCTCAGTGGAAAAATGGCTGTTTCTGATTCTGAACAGAAGCACAGTACAAATCTAGTCCCTGTTTCAAATTATAACAATCACAGTTGTCTTTCCTCAAGATCACTCAGCTATCCTGTTTAATTTTGGAAAACAAAACAAAACCAAAAACACATACATTTATCGAGGTTCAATATGAGGCAAATATCTTTGACTAAGGAAAAGAAAAACCTATCAAACAAAATGGCTCTGTGAGCTATCTATGGTCTGGTGACTATACTAGGTCCTTGCTCATGGGAGATGAGCACACCTGAGTTCTCTGAATAAAGAGCAAAGCAAGTCATCTAACCGCTGATGGTCACATCTGACACTGAACCATACAGGGGAGAACACTTGGCCTTGAACTCAAGAGGAAATATATTTTAATCCTGCTTTTGCTGATTCTTAATTGTATTACCTTGAGGAAGTGGCTTCAATATTCTGAATTTCTCCTTGTCTATAAAATGTAACAACAACAGATATTAAACTTTATGGTACTTAAAAATCCCCTGACATACATGTTTTTAAAAAGTGTATACACAGGCTTCCATTTTTTTCTTATTACAATGTGGTAGGTCAAGGGTTGGGCTTAGGAATCTAAAACATTTTATGAAATAGACTTAGGTTATTCTTTGATTAATGTTTTATGCTCATGCTTTAAGAAACATTGACATTCATGCCTTTCATGTTTATTACAATCATAGATATGTATACATCTATATGTATATATATATGATATCTATATATATATATCACAATTAGTTCTTTCTCATAAAAGTCTTGGTCAGGAATTTTAGTATTAAAGATTTGTGAACCATGGTTGGTCAGGGTTGGTGTCAGGAATCATATTCATTCTCAGATATCTTTGCAGGTTCCACATGCTGCCTGTACTCTTTTCAATGAATATAGGAATTAGCCCTGGTCCTTTGATTCTCTTTAACAGACTCAGAAAATTTGAAATGCATCATAAAGAGCTCAGGGAAATATTACATTTTCAGTTTGAGGTATGTTTAAATTATTTTAAAATGAGTTGTTATTCTCAGTAGTTGTGCTTAAATGATAACACTGAAGTCAAATGAAGGGAGAAAAGAATATCCCATCCCCCATCCCATGTCCTATAGCTCATAAATGTATCTCACATTGTTTCACAGCATATCTACAATTAAAGTGTGCATTTTATTTTAACTTAGGGAATAAGACTTAATGCTCAATTTAAATGGGTCTTGTAATGCTTCCATCTCCTAGAGGTAAAATACATTTAATTTTTCTTAATGCACTGAGGAAATGAAATGCAACAATGGCTTTTGCTTAGCCTTGGGAGCCCTGTTTAGTTTTCTGTTGTTATACTTGCTTGCCCATCCCTGACCAAGGGGAGTTTATTCAGCAGGATGATGTTGTTTAGGGACAATGAGAAGAAAAACTCTGTCGAAAGCAGTAAGTCCTAGAGCAGAGAAGAGAAACTTCTGTCAGCCTTTTCAAGTTAAAACTGAATTTTGGCAGAGATTTGCAAAATTCTTGTTTACTATTATGCCATGTTTATTGTGTGACATTTGCCAGTTCAAATAAGTTGTTAGCAGACACTTCGTTTAAAAAAAAAAAGAAGAAATTCCATATGACTTTCACACCTTCCTGTTTTGGCCAAAGACCACATACTATCATTACTTTGGGCAACAACTCAGCAGACCGTCTGAATGGTTTGATTCTACACACAGCATTCTGACTACTGTGGAATTTTTTAAGAAACGGTCTTGCCTC
Organism: Pseudorca crassidens; assembly: GCF_039906515.1. Classification (NCBI taxonomy): domain Eukaryota; kingdom Metazoa; phylum Chordata; class Mammalia; order Artiodactyla; family Delphinidae; genus Pseudorca; species Pseudorca crassidens. Next base: position 32,175,878 of record NC_090304.1, on the reverse strand, counting down.
CAGCTATTGCAGGGCTGATGTAAGCTTCTAAGGTCTTTTGGATCAGCTGGCTGCTTGCTCTTTGGATATCTGTCATATAACACCTGAATTTAGAGTGTGTCATAATGTTATTCTAATTTTATTTTCTTATCAGAAATGAGGGATTTTTTGTTAATTAGAGGAAATAAAATGTAAAATATATAAGGTATGCTAAAATATATGATAGAGAGATGGCCAAGTCAGTTACGTACAAATACAAAGCTCAGTCTAATTGATAACACTGTGAGTGTTCACATTCTAAACCCCACCACCAACCTCATGGTGTCTTCAGAGCACTTGGTTTATATCAGTATCACAGCCTCTGGGCATACTTGTATAAGGTTTTCTTAGTTACTTTTATAAGACTTCTTGCAGTAGATTATTAGCAATTTGTCATGGAAATTTTGTATTAACTTTATCATCTAGCAAAATGTTTGCCTTTAGCATATATTCAATAATATTTGCTGAATATAATTTTTAAGATAGCACTGTAGATTGTAACACAATTAGTATTTACTCTTTCACTTTACAGATAAGAAAATTAAGTTTCAAAAAAGAAGTATGATTTGCCTGGGGTTACTTGGACAGCTCTTGGTTAATCTGTACTACAATCCATGTTTTATACTGTCTATGAGTCTAACACTTGCACTGTAGGCTCCACAACTGAATTGACTGTTTTGTCAAGCATCTAGTATTCCCTCTAGTGATTTTTTCTTCTTATTCTTCTCATTTTTTGCCAATTTCTGACTTTTTCTTAATAGGAATAAGGTATTAAAACAGTGTTTTAATAAATGAGGGTGAAAATTCCATTTGGTACAAGCAGTAGTATCATTGAAAAATTTGCTCAGAATGCTATCATGTTTCTAAGCCACATGGTTCTTTATTCTAATTATTCCCCTTTAGAATATTCTAAATATTATTCTTCCTTCTAGTCTCTAACCGTTCCCATTCTCAGTTAAACGAACTGAGGAGACTGGTGCTGAGTTTTTTGTTGCTGTTTGTTTTTCCCCAGCATATATATATTTCCTGCCTACTAGAACTTCTAGTTGCTTGCTTATATATTTAATTAATTATTCTGAGTTATTTAAATGTATCTGAGAAAAGTCATGAGATTAAATTGGTCTTTTCTTTTTGCAATGCAGAATAATAATAAATACAAAAACAGGATTAGAACAATAGGCAGAGGGACTTCCCTGGTGGCGCAGTGGTTAAGAATCCACCTGCCAATACAGGGGACACGGGTTCTATCCCTGGTCTGGGAAGATCCCACGTACTGCAGAGCAATTAAGTCTGTGCACCACAACTACCAAGCCTGCGCTCTAGAGCCCTCAAGCCACAACTACTGAGCCTGTGCGCCTAGAGCCCGTGCTCTGCAACAAGAGATGCCCCCGCAATGAGAAGCCCGCGCACCGCAACAAAGAGTAGCCCCCGCTCGCCACCACTAGAGAAAGCCCACACACAGCAACGAAGACCCAACACAGCCAAAAATAAATAAAATTAATTTAAAAAAAGAAAAGAACAATAGGCAAATAGTATAGAATCAAACTAAAACAAGAAGTGGCAATGAAAAATTGATAAACCACTCCATCTGCCTTATTACCAGAAACAAATAAATTTTAAAATTATCAGTCTTTATTTTTTGAGGTAGAAAAAAATAGTTAAAAATAAATTAAAAACAAAAGAACCAACTTAAGGATTCTTTGGCAGGCCCCTCTAAAAAACAGAGGCAAAATGGGAAGAAAAAAAGCATCCACTGAGACAACATCTCTCAAGAAGACAAGATACTTAATGAGGAAAATTTTTTCTTGCCCTGTTGAAACATAAAAAGAAAAACAATGAGAAAAACAAAACAAAACAAAACATGTGCTTGAAAGAAAAACAATAGCAAACACTTTGATAATTCCAAGACCCTTGTAGACAGTAGTTAATATGTTGATATCTGGGGCTGTAAAAAGTATAATAATTGCATGGTGTCATTTCCACTCTCATACATTTATCATTATAAGAGAGAGATTTTGATGGAATGCTGGGGAAGGAATAGGAGGAAAAATACTAAAATTAATTGAGCTCAATTGAGCTTAATTTTGCTCAATCTTCTATGTGCAAAAATCTTCATATAAGGAAACAATATATACTTTCTTGTTTAACCTAATAACCCTTTAAATGATTATTATTTTGCTTAAAAATTTTGTTTTTAAGTTGAGAAACCAGAACATCAGTGGGATGATGTAACTTTCTCAAGTTCATAAACTAATAAGTATGAAAGGAGTTGTAACCTGAGAGAGCCTAACAGAGCTCCTTCCATTACACTGCCTTACCTCACTGAAGGGGACAGTCATTAATTCACATTTCCGAGCAATTTTCACTTGCTTCTTGAATTGGGTTGCATGCATTATCTCATTTCACTGTGATGTCAACATTGAGAATAAGTGTTATTTTTTTTCACTTGTGAGTTTGGGAGACCGGTAGAGGAGAAATCTGTTTCTCAAACACTGAACTATGTGTAAATGTAGCTTGTGTTGAAATTTTCCACATCCTACATGTAGAAAAAACAACAACAAAAAAAGAGAAACATGATAATAAAGTGATTCTTCTAAGAAATTCTTTCTCTCCCTATGTTTTAAGAATTGTTGGACTTCCCTGGTGGTCCAGTGGTTAAGACTCCATGCTTCCAACGTAGGGCACGTGGGTTTGATCCCTGGTCGGGGAACTAAGATCCCACATGCTGCATGGCATGGCCAAAAAAGGAAAAAAAAAAAAAGAATTGTCATTTTCTTTTCATTTCTGAAATATTGGTAAAAAGATAGCAGTTATTAGTATTAGTGTTGTATATGCTTCTTGTTTTAATATGAAATTTCAAAGTTAGCAATTACAGTATTATTTTTGTTTAATTTTACTCTCTGTTCATTAACATACAACTTTGAAGAGAAATGCAGTTTTTTTTTTTTTTTTTTCAGTATGCGGGCCTCTCACTGCTGTGGCCTCTCCCACTGCGGAGCGCAGGCTCAGTGGCCATGGCTCACTGGCCCAGCCGCTCCGCGGGATGTGGGATCTTCCCGGACCAGGGCACGAACCCACGTCCCCTGCATAGACAGGCAGACTCTCAACCACTGCGCCACCAGGGAAGCCCAGTTTTTTGTTTTTAATTGTTTGGACAAAGGAGTAAAATTTTAAAGTTACAAATTTTATTTGATACTTAATAGAAATAAAAATCCAGGAGAGTTTTAAAACACTGATAAAACAAGAACCATATTTTAAATTTTATGGTGGAAATGATTCTAGTACCTTCCATATCTTTTTCAAATAAGATTTTTACTCTCATTTTGGAAACTGAGCATTTACTTTTCTTTTCAATATTTCTTTATCCTAACTTCAAAGCTTTAAAAACTAATGGACATCTTTAATTCTTCTCCCTCCAGTACCTCTTTTTAAAGGTTTGCTTGTGAACAGAACCCTCCCTGATAACACACTAAAATTTCTTTGAAAGAGATAAATGAGACAGGGCCTCTGTAGAATTGAACAACTCATGAAAGATTTGGAGCTCACAAAATTCATTAAAATCTTAAAATTAAACATTTTTAAGTTTCTTGAATGACTATACTTGCCTCTTAAACTATCATTCCATTTTACCCCTTTTCCTCTCTTTATAGCACAAAAAGTCATAACTATTTTAAACATAAGTCAAATCATAGCATCCCTCCCGCCTAAGACTCTTCAATAGTCTCCCATTTAATTGCTAAAGTATCTTCATCTTTTGCTACTCTACCTATGGCTCACTCGACTCCAGTCACACTGGTCTCTTTGCTGTGCCTGGAACTCCCAAATACATCTTGCCTCCGGGTCTTTGTGCTCTTTTTTTCTTCCATGGCTGCTATTCCTCCAATATCAAATAGCTCACCCCTTTTCAGGCTCTATTCAAATATCACCTTATCTGAGATGTGTACAATGACTATCCCATGTAAAATAGCATCTCTGCTCTACCTTGTCAATCCTATCACTTGTTATCTCCATGTCTGTCTTTATCTTCATAATATTTATTACTTAACATTACACTTTATATTGATTTGTTGATTTGCTAGCTGTCCAAAATACACTCTCCTTGAGAGCAGAGACTTTATCTCTTTTGTTTATGGCTGTATTCCCAGTTGGCACAAAGTAGTGGCTCACTAAATAATGATGGAAAAATAAACAGAAAGCTCACTTTCTTACTGGTCCCATGACTTCTTTGTCACGGCACTGTACTGAGAATCACTCTGAAATTAATTTAATATACTTTCAGTCCAAACTCTGGTTCTGCCCCTTGCAGGCTAATTAGCCTTGTGTACTGAGGCAAGTCATGCATCCTCCCTGAAATTAACTACCCTTGCCTATAAACTAAGAAGATCCACACCTACATCCTTACCTCATAGGATTGCTAAGAGGACCAAATGAGATAACAAAGGTAAAAATGCTTTATAAACTTCTAAGTATGGTTCTAAAAGGATTACATTTAAGGTGACTGATGGCATAACAGGTACAGCTGTGGTGTATATATAATCTAGTCTAGTTTTAGATTTAGTTTAATATCTTGTTAGTGGAAATACACGGAATGATACACTGAACAGTTTTGTTAGGGGTACAACTTTCTTCCATCACTTAACATCATATAACATTTTTCTGAGGACAACTGGAAATATATTTTTCCTGGTGTAATTAATGGTCTATTTTGATATGACTGGTATTCCTAGTAGATTTTACTCTGTGTGTGTGCATGCATGTGCATGTGTGTGCACCAACAACTGTTCTTCAGATCTAAAAAAATGGTTAGATGCATCCACTATAATAATGAACTGACACATTTAAAGCACTCAAATTTGCATGCCAATGGCAACAGGGTAGATTTTGTTTGTTGTTGTTTATTTATTTATTTTTTTGAATACTGAAGAAGTGCTCAGAAAAGCAGTGGGTGCTTGTGATAAGTATGTAACACTTTATGGACATGTGATGTGAGTGTTGTCACTTTAATCTTCCCCTCAAAATCACTAGAATATCCCAGACAGAATATTAAGGAAATTAGACAAGATTAAAGAGTCTGAATACATAGGAAATTAAAAAAGAGGCATAAATTATCCTAATAAGAATGGTGCAAGGACTTGAAATAGGGATAGGTCAGGAGATTGGTTGGTTGGTTACTTGGTTGGCTGGTAGATAGATGGATGAAAGATAGATATAGATACATTATAGACTAACCATATTATTTATGTTACCCACACAAAGAATATAGGTGACTCACTCCAGGACACATGAAAGTAAAACCGAGATTAAAGTGAGAAAACCAGTGTTGTCTTAACCCACCCTAGTATGGAAGTGTTAGGTATGACACCAGCATTTAAATAATCAGAGGCTAGTAATATAAATATAGATTTCTGGATCACACCCTAGACTTACTTTAAGAGACTTACTTTTTCTCCAGGTAGATGCTAGGAAGCTGCTTTTTCATTACGTGCTCATAATGAACTCATGCCCAATTTTAAGACTCACTGCCTTATATATGCCATGCTGTCTACATAATATTCTTTTAGGTATTTTCCCTCTATATGAAGTCTACCTTGTTACCCAAATTTGTCCTGCTCTAAGGAAACTGCAGTGGACTAAAAATTCTTTACAGTAGAGGTATTTATTACCCAGGACTTCCAGTTTTTTCAGTTAATGTTGAAGCAAATTTGCTTTCTCCTTCCCTTCTGATCCACCTCCTGCATAGCAAACTGCATGCCAGACAGTCACCAAGTCTTCAGATTGGCAACTTTATGGCTTTATTCCTCTTCCTGTCCGAATGTATAATAATATTAAAGGTGGTAACTGGCCACTGAAAATAATAATCATTCTAATAATCATCTAATCAATCTCCATGCAGGATATCTGTAATGAGATCTCCACAGCAACGGCCCCTTCTGGAAGCTACTGGTTTCATGGTATTTTGCTATGTGCTTGTAAATCATAATGAACTGTAATTTTTCCCTTAAAAATAAAAGATATTGACCTTGACACTGTATATAAAGTACTGCAGAAACCTCAGGATGTCTGTTGGGGTGGGGATAAAAAGGAACTAGAGCCTTGATCATGAAAAAGGAGATCATGAAAAAGGATGTTAAAGTATAATTTTCAAAAAGGAAAAAAGTCATTTCTCCATATACACGTAGAATGCACATTCAAAGATTCTATTCAATTCATTAATTAAGAATAAAAGCTGTAAAATGTTATGACCAGTTCAAAGAATGCTTGGGAAGCTAAGTGTGTATAGAAAATTTGACAAAGAAATACCAGGTTAAGGATGCTGGTTTATATAGAAATCTAATTAATGTCTAGCAGGGCCATAAACCATAACCCTGAGGTTATCTATTCTTCCAGAAAGAAATTATTTGCCTCTCTACCTGATAAAGATCTGCAGGTTAATATCTATTCTTACACAGTTATAAAGCAGCCTAATCAATATAAACTCTATCAAAGTTGCAAGCCCAGAATTGCACTAAAAAAGCACTCAGTAATCTGTTTGCCTATTTCCAAGTTTTAGATAATTTTTCTGACAGGAGGAAATAAGCTTCAGGAACAAAGCATTTGTCTTTATCTAATTCAGAGTGCACTGTGAGTTAACAATTAGGCCAGTGACAATGGCTGTGAAAGGGATCATATAGCAACAATTTGTGATGAGCAAGTCATTGGGTAGATCATTAAAGCACCTGAAATTGGACAGTTTCTTGAATATAATATAGTGTTTGCTAGAGGCTCTTCTGTGTCTACAAGGAAGATTAAGCAGTATAGCCAGGCTGAAATTCAGTGAAGAAGCTCTATTCTGCATCCCTTAAGAACAAGCCACATGTACACACTGCTGTATTTAAAATGAATAATCAGCAAAAACTCTCACCACTATTATTCAACATAGTTTTGGAAGTCCTACCCATGGCAATCAGAGAAGAAAAAAAAAAATAACAGGAATACAAATTGGAAAAGAAGTAAAACTGTCACTGTCTGCAGATGCCATGATACTATACAGAGAGAATCCTAAAGATGCCACCAGAAAACTACCATAGATAATAAATGAATTTGCTAAGTTGCAGGATACAAAAGTAATGCACAGAAATCTCTTGCATTCCTATACAGTAATGATGAAAACTCTGAAAGAGAAATTAAGGATACAATCCCTTTCACCATAGCAACGAAAAGAATAAAATACATAGGAATAAATCTACCCAGGGAGACAAAAGACTGTATGCAGAAAACTATAAGACACTGATGAAAGAAATTAAAGATGATACAAACAGATGGAGAGATATACCATGTTCTTGGATTGGAAGAATCAATATTGTGAAAATGACTAGACTACCCAAAGCAATCTACAGATTCAATGCAATCCCTATCAAATTACCAATGGCATTTTTTACAGAACTAGAACAAAAGATCTTAAAATTTGTAAGGAGACACAAAAGACACCGAATAGCCAAATAGTCTTGAGGGAAAAAAAAACGGAGCTGGAGGAATCAGACTCCCTGACTTCAGACTATAATACAAAGCTACAGTAATCAAGACAATATGGTACTGGAACAAAAACAGAAATATAGATCATTGTAATAAGATAGAAAGCCCAGAGACAAACCCATGAACCTATAGTCAACTAATCTATGACAAAGGAGGCAAGGACGTACAATGGGGAAAAGACAGTCTCTTCAATAAGTGTTGCTGGGAAAACTGGACAGCTACATGTAAAAGAATGAAATTAGAACACTCCCTAACACCATACCCAAAAATAAACTCAAAATGGATTAGAGACCTAAATGTAAGACTGGACACTATAAAACTCTTAGAAGAAAGCATAGGAAGAACACTCTTTGACATAAATCACAGCAAGATCTTTTTTGACCCACCTCCTATAGTAATGGAAATGAAACCAAAAATAAACAAATGTGACCTAATGAAACTTAAAATCTTTTGCACAGCAAAGGAAACTACAAACAAGACGAAAAGACAACCCTCAGAATGGGAGAAAATATTTGCAAACGAATCAACAGACAAAGGATTAATCTCCAAAATATATAAATAGCTCATACAGTTCAGTATTAAAAAAACAAACAACCCAATCCAAAAATGGGCAGAAGACCTAAATAGACATTTCTCCAAAGAAGACATACAGATAGCCAAGAAGCACATGAAAAGCTGCTCAACATCACTAATTATTAGAGAAATGCAAATCAAAACTACAATGAGATATCACCTCAGACAAGTTAGAATGGACATCATCAGAAAATCTACAAACAACAAATGCTGGAGAGGGTGTGGGGAGAAGGGAACACTCTTGCACTGGTGGTGGGAATGTAAAGTGCTACAGCCACTATGGAGAACAATATGGAGGTTCCTTAAAAAACTAAAAATAGAACTACAATACAACCCAGCAATCCCACTACTGGGCATATAGCTGGAGAAAACCATAATTCAAAAAGACACATGCACTCCAATGTTCATTGCAGCACTATTTACAATAGCCAGGACATGGAAGCAACCTAAATCCCCATCAACTGACCAATGGATAAAGAATATGTGATACATATATACAATGGAATATTACTCAGCCATAAAAAGGAATGAAATTGGGTCATTTGTAGAGACGTGGGTGGATCTAGAGACTGTCATACAGAGTGAAGTAAGTCAGAAAGAGAAAAACAAATATCGCATATTAATGCATAAATGTGGAACCTAGAAAAGTGGTACAGATGAACCAGTTTGCAGGGCAGAAATTGAGACACAGATGTAGAGAACAAATGTATGGACAACAAGGGGGTAAAGTGGCATGGGGTGGTGGTGGTGTGATGAATTGGGAGATTGCATTGACACATATACACTAATAAGTATAAAATGGATAACTAATAAGAACCTGTTGTATAAAAAAATAAATAAAATTAAATTTAAAAAAAAGAATGGGAGACAAAAGCTCTTCCTGAGACTTTAAAAAAAAAAGATTTTGATGTATGGTTTAGGGACACCAGGGATTGGAGAAATGGGCTAAATCAAATATAAAAACAAAGAGACTAGGGGAAAAAACCAAAGAACTATCATATACTATCAGATAAGAGGCAAACTGGGAAGATAATTTAGCTAGTCTTTACTGATAATGTCCCATCCACCAAGAGAATAGTTTTTTGCCAAATACAGCAAAGTTTTGATAAAAGAAATCCTGTGGAAGAATCATTTTTAGTACTGAGTTTCACTCAGATCTGACAAGCTTAGGATTATTAGGTGAATTACTTGGAGCAACTCACTCATATGTTGGTCACTGTCTCCAAAATCCAAATAGACCTCCAAAATACTATGTCTCTTGTCTTTTGTTTTTTTGTTTTTAATTCTTATTGAAGTGTAATTGATTTACAATGTTGTGTTAATTTCTGCTGCGAAGTGATTCAGTTATATATATATATATATACACACACACACACACATATATATATATATTTATATTAAAAAAATCTTTTTTTTATTCTTATCACAGGATACTGAATATATCTCCCTGGGCTATACAGTAGGATCTTGTTGTTTACCCATTCATTATATAATGGTTTGCATCTGCTAACTTCAAACTCCCAAGCCATCTCTCTCCCACCCTTGGCAACCATAACTCTGTTCTCTATGTCTGTGAGTCTATTTCTGTCTCATAGATAGGTTCAGTTGTGTCATACTTTAAATTCTTCATATAAGTGATATCATAAGGTATGTGTCTTTCTGTTTCTGACTTATTTCACTGAGTATCATAATCTCTAAGTCCATCCATGTTGCTGCAAATGGCATTATTTCATTTTTTTATGGCTGAGTAGTATTCCATTGTATATACATGCCACATCTTCTTCATCCATTCATCTGTTGAGGGGCATTTAGGTTGTTTCCACATCTTGGCTATTGGGGATAGTGCTGCTATGAACACAGAGTTGCATGTATCTTTTTGAATTACAGTTTTGTCCAGATATATGCCCAGGAGTGGGACTGCTAGATCATACGGCAACTGTATTTTTAGTTTTTGAGGAACCTCCATACTGTTTTCCACAGTGGCTGCACCAACTTACATTCTCACCAACAGTGTAGGAAGGTTTCCTTTTCTCCACACCCTCACCAGCATTTGTTATTTGTAGACTTTTTAATGAAGGCCATTCTGACTGGTGTGAGGTGGTACCTCATAGCAGTTTTGATTTGCATTTCTCTAATAATTAACGATGTTGAGCATCTTTTCATGTGCCTCTTGGCCATCTGTATACCTTGTTACTAGCAAAAGATGAAAAGTGATAAGTTCATTTTTCATTTTATAGGTAATGATTCAATATGCTCCAAATCACTGGGCATCCAGGAGATATGATGTAATTTGATTAGAGTTTGGGTGTGGAAAGGACTGACTCACTAGTAATTCACCCAGTTAGTAGGGTGGGGGAGGGATAGGGGAAGAGCAACAAAGATGAGACTTGGTTAAAATATATAGTCCACAGTAACCTTCACCTTGTCTATTGTTTTTCTCATTGATATTTCATTTATTTCTGCTCTAATCCTTACTACTTCCTTCCATCTACTAACTTTGGGCTTAGTTGTTCTTCTTTTTCTAGTTCCTTCAGGTATAAGTTAGGCTGTTAATTAAAAATTTTCTTTTTTTTTAAATATAGGTATTTATCACTGTAAAACTCCCTCTTAGAACTGCTTTGGTTGCATCCTATAAATTATGTTGTGATTCCATTTTTGTTTTTTGAAAAGATAAACAAAACTGACAGACCCTTAACAAGACGAAGAAAAGGAGAGAAAAGACTTAAATAACAAAAAGTTTAAATAAAACAAAGGGCATTACAACTGATATCACAGAAATACAAAGAGTTGTAAGAGATTGCCATGAATAAATATTTGCCAAAAAATGTACAGCTAGAAAAAATGGAGAAATTCCTAGAAACCTACCACCTATCAGGACTGAATCAAGAAGAAATTGAAAATCTGAGCAGATCAATAGTGAGTAAAGAAATTGAAGCAGCAAACTACATTCAGCAAAACATTAAAATAATCATATATCATAATCAGGTGGAATATAACCCTGGAATGCAAGGATGGTGCAACATATGTAAATCAATAAATGTGGTACACCACACCCACAAATGAAAGATAAAAATCATATGATCATCCCAATAGACACAGAAAAAGGATCTGACAAAATTCAATATCCCTTCATGATAAAAATAAAAACTCTCAACAAATTAGGTATAGAAAGAGTGTACCTCAATATAATAAAGGCTGTAGGTGTGCGTATGTGTGTGTGTGTGTGTGTGTGTGTGTATAACATGCCAACAGCTAACATCATACTCAATGGAAAAAGCTGAAAGCTTTTCCTCTAAGATCACGAATAATACAAGGGTTCCCACTCTAACCACTTCTATTCAATATAAAACTAAAAGCCCTAGCAGAACAATTAGGCAAGAAAAAGGAATAAAAGGCATCCAAATTATAAAGGAAGAAGTAAAATTGTCTCTATTTTCAGACTGCATATTATACATATAAAACCCTAAAGACTCCACTCAGTCTTTAGGATTTTATATATTTATAAATAAATTTATAATTTATAAATTTATATATTTATAAATTTACTTACTGAGTTAATAAATTAACTCAGTAAAGTTGCAGGATACAATATTAATATACAAAAATCAGTTGCATTTCTATACACTAACAATGAACTATCAGAAAGAGAAATTAAGAAAATAATCTTGTTTATAATAGCATCAACAAGAATACTTAGGAATAAATTTAACCAAGGAGATGAAAGATCAGTACACTGAAAATTATAAAACACGGATAAAAAAGATTGAAGAAGACACAAATAAGTGCAAAGTTATTCTAAATTCATGGATTAGAAGAATTAATATTGTTAAATATCCATACTACACAAAACAATACACAGATCCAATGCAATCTTTATCAAAACTCCAATGGCATTTTCACAGAAATAGAAAAAGCAGCTCTAAAATTTGTATGGTACCACAAAAGACCCCAAATAGCCAAGCAATCTTGAGAATGCTCAAAGCCATCACACGTTCTGATTTTAAACTATATTACAAAGTTATAGTAATCAAAACAGTATTGTATTGCTATAAAAACAGTAACATAGACCAATGGGTGAGGAGTTTTAGTTTTACTAGATGAAGCGTTCTGGAAATGGATGGTGATGATGGTTGAGCAACTATATAATGTAATTAATACCACTAAACTGTATATTTTAAAACAGTTAAGATAGAAAGTTTTATGTTATATATATTTTACCACAATAAAAAATATTTTTTTAAAAATAGCTCAGAAATAATCCCACACATGTATAGTCAATTAATCTTTGAGAAGAATGCCAAGAATACAAAATGGGGAAAGGATAATTTCTTCAATAAATGGTGTTGGGAAAACTGGATATCCACATGCAAAAGAATGAAATTGGACCTATACCTAACACCATACACAAAAATCAACTCAAAATGGATTAAAGACTTAAAAACCTATGACTGAAACACCAGGGGGAAAAGTCCTTGATATTTGTCTTACAACAATTTTTTGGATCTGACACTAAAGGCACAAGCAAAAAATAAACAAGTAGGATTATATCAAACTAAAAATCTTCCACACAGCAAAAGAAATAATAGAGTGAAAAGACAACTCAGAGAATGGAAGAAAATATTTGCAAATCATATGTTTGATAGGGGGTTAATATCAAATATATATAAAGAACTCCTACACCTCAAACACAGTCACATACAATTAAAAATTGGGCAAAGTATCCAGGTAGATGTTTCTCAAAAAAAAAAAAACCATACAAATGACCAATACATAAAAGAAAAGGTGTCCAACGTTTGTATTCATCAGGGAAATGCAGATCAAACCAACACTGAGATATCACCTCACATCTGTTAGGAAGGCTATCATTCAAAAAAACAGAAGACAACAAGAGTGGGTGAGCATATAGCAAAAAGGGAACCCTGGTACACTGTTGGTGGAAATGTAATTTGGTATAGTCACTGTGGAAAACAGTGTAGAGTTTCATGAAAAATTTAAAAATAAATCTATCATATGATCCAACAATCCCACTTCTGGTAATTTTTCCACAGGAATTGAAATCAGGATCTCAAAAAGATACCTGCACTCTAATGTTCACTGCAGCATTATTCACAAAAGCCAAGATATGGAAACAACCTGAATGTTTATTAACAGGTGAACAGATAAAGAAACTGTTGTATAGACATACAATGGAATAGTATTCAACTTTTAAAAAGAAGGAAATCCTGCCATTTGTAACATTATGCTAAGTGAAATAAGCCAAACAAAGACAAAAATACATTATGATCTAACTACATTTAGACTCTAAAATACTCAAACTGAAAGCAGAGAAGAGATAGTGATAGACAAGAACTGTGGGGAAAAGGGAATGGGAGGTGATGGTCAACTGATACAAAGTTTCAGTTATGCTAAATTAATTCTGAAGATCCACTTCACAGCATGGTGCCTACAGTTAATAATACTGTACTGCATATTTAAAAGTTTTTATGATGATAGATCTTGTTTAGAGTTATTTCTATACACATAATAATAAGAATAACAACAGTGGGGGCAAGAGGAAACTTTGAGAGGTGATGGAGATGTCTTTGGCTTTGATGGTGGTGATGAGTATATACTTATCGCCAAACTTATCAAGTTGTATGCATAGCTTTTTACTTGTAAATCACAGCTCGATAAAGTGATTTTAAAACAGAGGTGAAAATATTGAAGAAAATAAAGTTTTAAAATATATATAATTTGATTATCCTATTACCTTTTCCAATTTTATACTGCATATGCCCAGGACCTGCTAAGAAATTATGCTCTGTTATGAATTTGGTAGAGATATGAGTATTGATTTGAACAAGGAGTTTTCTGGTTAGATGTAAGGAAAATATTTCATTTAGTGTTTCAAGTATGAATACGTTGTTGGTGAGTAAGAAGTAACATTCTCAGAGTCTTCAGGAGACACATACCCTGTGAAAGGAAATGGTTGTCAAAACTTCTTTGAAAATAAATGAGCGAGCAGGAGATAAAACTATTCTATGTCTATCTTATCTTCAAATCAGCTTCATATAAGGATGTGGATTAATGTCTTTACTAGGACAAGGAGCACACAACTACCAAGATCAAGTTATCTTTGTGAAGAATAAGCATTGAAATAAAACTACCTGTTTGGATAACCTTCAAGGAATATGTCTGCCATACATATATTTTTTTCTTTCTACCCCCTTTTATGTTTACCTCTATCATATCTTTGTTGTTTACTTCTCTGCCTCCATTCTTTCTCTATTCTTTATAGTTTATATAATGTGAGGCATTTTACTTGGCAAATTAGATAATGAGTCAGTGGATGAACATCAAACAATGGATGCAGTTCAGTGGACTCAGGTCAAAGAGATTGGTCAAATAAGTTTAGCATACTTCAATTCATTGAGACATGACTCTGAAAAAGAATAAGGAAAAGTCTGTTCTAGTGGGGAGAGTGATGTGTTTTTTAGACTGCTCCATATTCTCATGTGCTTGTGGTCAATGGCACTTTTTCTGCATGGAATACCATGAGTTGTCAATCAGTATAACTTCCTTCTGGAGGCTTTCTCTGGTTCCATTAATTTTTGTTAAGCTCCCTTATCATAATCTCCTGCTTTAATTTATTTACTTATTATTAATAGCATCTTGCTTTTGATTTACTTTTATATTCTGTGAGAAAAAAAATCTTCATATATTTCTGTCTTACCTGGGTCTGCATTGTCACCAGTGTCCCTGAGCAGATTATTTTCCTGAACTTAGCATTCCTTGAGATACAACACCTTTTTAATACTCCTGTGAATCTATCCATGGAACTTTTTTTTTTTTTTTTTTGGCGGTACGCAGGCTTCTCACTGTTGTGGCCTCTCCCGTTGCGTAGCACAGGCTCCGGACGCACAGGCTTAGCGGCCATGGCTCACGGGCCCAGCTGGTCCGCGGCATGTGGGATCTTCCCGAACCAGGGCACAAACCCGTGTCCCCTGCACCGGCAGGTGAAGTCTCAACCACTGCGCCACCAGGGAAGCCCTATCCATGGAACATTTTACCATAACTGCCAGAATTCATTTATTTGAGGTAAGGAAATTATTGTATTTTGTCCTTAATATATAATGATGGTCTCCAAATCATAACCTTATTTATACTGCATTAAAGTAATACTTAGAATACTTACATGGAATTTTGAAATTGTGAGGTGTGACACTGTGATTTATAATAACAAATATATATTTGGTCTATCCAGTTTCTAGCACAGAGTTTCTAAAAACCTTGGACTCTCTTAAGTGGTGTCTTTTATTATGTCTATAGGTGAGTTTTGGAATGTCCTTAGGCCACCTAAGGATGGGGGCTGATTGCCAGGGGAACCAGCCTCGTGATGGAGGGTGGGAACTTTCTGTCTCATCCCTTGGCCTCAGAAAAGGGAAGAGGAGCTGGAAGTTGAATTAATTGCCAATGACCAGTGATTTATTCTATCATGCCTATGCAAAGAAGCCTCCATACAAATCCAAAAGGACAGGGTTCAGAGAGTTTCCATGTTGACGAATAAGTGGAGGTGCTGGAAGTTTCACCCTTAAGAGGTCACGGAAGCTCCATGTCCTTTGCCCATACATTGCCCTATGCATCTCTTCCATCTGGCTGTTTCTGAATTATATTATTTTATAATAAACCAGTAATCTAATAAGTAAAATGTTTCTCTGAGTTCTGTGAGCTGCTCTAGAAAATTAACTGAACCCAAGGAGGAGGTCGGGGGAACATCTGATCTGTAGTCAGTTGGTCAGAAGTACGAGTAACAACCTGGATGTGTAACTGGTGTCTGAAGTTGAAGGAGGGGGTTCTTTGGAGCCTCCAACCTATAAACAGTCAGTCAGAAGCACAGGTGATAATCTGGGCTTCCAACTGAAGTCTGAATTTGCAGGGTGAAGATACCCTTGTAGAATTGAACCCCTAACCACTGGAATCCAATGTTATGTCTAGGTAAACAGTGTCAGAATTGAGTAGAATTCTCAGACATCCTGCTGATATCCCACAATAGCTTGATGTTGTGTGGGAGGCCCCCTGCCATGTTGGAATTAGGTCCAGGAACCAAAAGATTAGATCACACCACTATGGATAGATATAAACCCATGTTAAACTTATTTGAATATATTTTTAATTTAAAATATTTTGCATAGAAAAGAACACTGAAAAATAAATTTAAAAACTCATGTATCCACCACCAGTTAAAAAATTATATAGTATAGATATAATTAAAGCTTACATTACTTCTCACCCTGAACTACTTACTTATCTGTGAGCTGTTGTTTTTTTGTTTTATTGTTCTGTTTTGTTTTGCATTTCTCTCTGGGATTATGGATGACTACTTACCACTATTAGTCATGGTCCTCCACCAGGGAGCAATTTTGTAACTATCAGACCAAAAACCTGACATACTTACTATACAACAGAAGCCTATTGTATGAATGTTCAACAGACTTCAAAGGCAGTTAGATTATTATAAAGTAATCCTTAAGATTTATCAATACATAGTTAATGGTATATATTTAATATGAAAGTTAAAATTTATTATGCTATTATGTAGTTTTATGAAAAAATAATGGTGGATTAAAGTTTACTTTATATCATATTTACATATTTCTGTCATATCACATTTTCTTTGAAAAGACACGCTTCTTTAAGCTTTCCCCACAGCCTTTTCCCTCTTTAATAAGTTTGCAAATGTGTCACATCTGGCGATGGCCTTCATTCAACAGAATGTAACTGAACAAAACACACAAGCAAGTAAATCTACTGTATTTAGAGTCTAAACAAGTCTATTTTTTGCTTTTGACTTAAGATATTTTTGAAAATGTTTTCTCTAACTGCAATACATTTAGAATTACTACATGCCTATCTTGAGTAATATCTTCTGTACTGATGGTCACAGGTCAATTCACACAGAGGCAGGGGATATGTCACATTAGAAAGAAAGTGAAATAACCTTAGAAATAACCTTACCTTTCAACAACTCTGAATGACCGCTTCTATTTCAGTTATTCCACTTCATTCCTTTAAAAAGAAGAAGAAGAAACTCTAGTAAAACTGGTCTACTATTTACTATCTGATTGTGGAAGGTCAGAAGGAAGCAGTGGGAGAGGGAACTGAATTCTTTATTCAAACCATACACTGTAGAATAATGATACTGGCTATGAGGCACTTCCAAAATCCTGGTGAATCTTCTGGATCTTTGCAGAGAGATCCTTCTATAATTGGTAGTCTTTTGTTGCCAGTCTGTGGTATATGTGATACCCACCTTTCACTAATGTAATTATTCCTTCAATACATTTTTTGAGCAACTTCCCTGTGTCTTGCTCCTGTGCTAGGCTCCAATCGCATTTATGGCACCCATCCTAAAGCAAGGGTTAGATGCTGCTGCCAGAGGAAGGTGTGTTTTAGTACTAATTTTACTCTTTGCATTTAATTGTACCTAAATTCATGGCTTGAATTCCAAGGTCTTATTTTTTTTCTCATAAACAGGGCAAGGTTTAAAATACGAAGTTGCATATTTTGCACTTTGCTTTTAGCAACTATCTCATCAGAATCAATTTGTAACAAGTCCCAAATCCTGCCATGTCATTTCCCTCTGCTTTTCCTCCGCTTCCTGTGTTTTATTTCTGAGCTCATCCTTCAGGATATCTACTGTCCCAGCAGCTTACAAGGAATCTGTGGGTGCAGTTTGCTCAAAGCTCCTGTCCTCTGTAAAACACCTCCAAGTCTAACTTGGGCAGGAACTCTGGGAGGACTCTAATGTTCAATCAACATCATAGGGCAGGAGTGGTAATTAAGGAGCTGCAATCCCTTCAGGCCATTCACAGTTGCCTTATTCCCTCTTAGTGAAACCAATTGGGAGATTTAAAGAATGACAGAGCCTATGGGCCTTGTCAGAACCAGGACTACATGCTGCTTCCCTGATATCTGGGGAAATATCATCATAAATGAAATGATCAGGGCTAGTCCTTCATCCTTTTCAGAAGACTTACACTTTAAGGCACCCCCCCCCCTAATTCTAGGCCTAATTCTAGAAGCATACCTCTATCTATATCTTCATACTTAGCTCTAAATTTTATAGATATTTCTAGCCCTACTTCTATTCCTACCAATCTATCCATAAATATTGCCATGCATACACATGTATACAATATATAAAAATGCACACTTAAATTTGTAAAACACATTTATTATGAGGGCAATCTATAAATAAGAGCCATATATCTCGTCTCCCATGGATGCCCTCATTGCATAGGGAGTCCAGGACTCACACCTGACTTTGCTGGTTGTAAACTACGGGATGCTGGCCAAGTCTCTTCTCCATTCTTGGCCTTGGTTCCTGGGTCAGCTGAATGAAGAAAGGACTAAGTGATCACTAAGACTCCTTCCAATTCTAATCATCAGTCAATGAATTAAGGAGATTGTAGCAACTCAATAATTCTGTTCAGCAAATATGTAAAAAGGTTATTTAAGAAGAAAAATGTCTCTGAGAAAGGGAAAGGTCCATAAGGTTGAAGTAACTCTACTGTCTATACTCTATTGTCTATGGTGCCATCAATCCTGGATTCATTTTTATTTTTCAAGGGTAGAATATTTAGCCACATCATTTTCAGTGAATCTTTTCTTTTCAAAAATTTTTTAATTAATTAATTAATTTTAGTTTTGGCTGTGCTGGGTCTTCGTTGCAGGCTTTCACTAGTTGCAGCGAGCAGAGGCTACTCTTCATTGCGGTGTGTGGGCTGCTCATTGTGGTAGCTTCTCTTTGTTGCAAAGCATGGGCTCTAGGCGTGCGGGCTTCAGTAGTTATGGCACGTGGGCTCAGTAGTTGTGGCTCACGGGCTCTAAAGCATGGGCTCAGTAGTTGTGGTGCACAGGCTTAGTTGCTCCACGGCATGTGGGATTTTCCCAGACCAGAGCTCGAACCCATGTCCCCTGCATTGGCAGGCAGATTCTGAACCACTGCACCACCAGGGAAGTCCCAGTGAATCTTTTCTTAACTGAGGTTGTTATATAAATAAATTTTGCGTTATGTAGTCTTACCAATAACACAGACTACAACTACCTTCTGAAGAAAACTTAAGTCCAGGTGGAAATGGACAGAGGCTAAAGGAGAAAGTATTACTAGGAAGACAACATGTGTTGAGGTGAAACTTTACTGACTGGTATAATAGTCAAGTAACCAGCAGGCAACAGAATGGACACTCAAAGGTTTTCTCTGAAAACGATTTACTGAAAAAACTGCTTACAGTGGAATAAGCAAAGGTAAAGATTAAAGTTAGGCACTCACAGTATGTGTAATCAAGTGTAAAGACGACGATAGCAAGCATCATGAAGACAACATTACTACATCTAAATCTAACATTAAAGACAGCCAGGAGAGTAATGATGAGAAAAAAGCCATTCTATATTAGCTGGTAGCTTAGAACACAAACACAGCCACTATCAGATCCATAGTAAAGCAAGAAGGGAATGGCCGAGACAGGGCATAGGATTCATTACCCCATCTTTCTCTCCCGCCGCTTTCTGATAATCCTGCCAATCCCTTCCATTCGCTACCTGCCTTCAGAGAATGACAAAGCCCAGATGATGCAGGTTATAAAAGTTAGAGCAAGTTAGAGACAGTGCCAATCATTTTTTGCCTTTCAGTGTCCATTCATATCCTTTACGTGGAAGAAGAAACTCACATTCCTCCTTACCACCAAACAGGGAAAGCACAAAGTCCCATGAACCATAGTAGTCATGAAGGGATGATGCCAATTCATTCATACTTTCAGCTGGATCTTAAGTTGTAAAGTGAGGTATCATGGATACTCTTCATATAAAATTTAAGAAAAAACTTTAAAATAAATAACAAGGGCAAAAGCATAGCTGCTATAATTCTTCTTCTCTAGCAGGGCATTAGGCTGAATTAGATCATCATAGCTTCCTTTTTTCCATCATTCATTTCACTTTACCCTTACCTCTTCTAACACTCAGCAGGTTGATGTCATTATTTTTCTGTAGAGCTGTTTCTCACAGAAATAACTTCATCGTTGAAGAGAATGAATCAGTACAATCATTATTAGTGAATGAATCTCTATCCTAATTATTTTTCAATAAGAACTATAGTTCTCATTAACATTTATTATTTAGGAATAAAAGTACACTGATATAACTAGATTCCAGACATAGTTCTCCATGCATCCACTGTAGAGTGGCAACCCCATATCTCATTGGTCACCAGAATCAAGTGTCCCAGCCAATAAAGTAGCCCCTTCTATGTTTGTTCATTCAGCTACGTGAAGGAACTAAAATGGTTTACATCCACCCCATATTAGGCAGGGATTCTATTCAAAGCTTAGAGCTTTGATTTTATATTATTCCTATGTCTTCAGTGTAAAAAATTTATATCTACTCTGCTAGGCATTTCTTCTCTAGCTCTTCTTATGAAAATATATTTCCATCTTTTATAATTATTTCCAATAGTAATTTAAAATTACATCTTAGATTCCTGATAGTATGAAGACATTATCTGAGCTTATAATATTAACAATTATTGAGCATCATTTTATGAATTAAGGAGAATGTTTGGTCCATAGTTGACAGTGATGCCATTAATACATGCTGGATGAATGAGTGGTGTATACATAAAATGTGATCCTAAGCTGCAAGGGAAATTGAATATTATATAACGCTATGTGCCAGGAATATTTTTATTATTTGATTACAATTGTGTTGCATAATTACATTACTTTCTTGCAAACTATTTATTATAATATTGATATATTTTTGTTCATAAACAAAGCTGAAATGCAAGACAGCAAATTAATTCTTGTGGCTTTAACATTTACAAATGGCAGATGGCAGAATGATGACCTGAAGGTAGAACATCTTATTTTAAGGTTCACTTTCCTTGTAGAACAATACAAAATTGTCTATCTGCAGAAGTGTTGTTTGTTGTTTCTCTAAGTTTAGCATATAATAAAACTTTATAATTTAGGGCAAACATTATTTTAAAGATATTTTAATTCTATTTGCAAAGTGAAGAGAACTTGAGGCTAACGAACTTGAGTGTTCTGTCAGACTGAGGGTCCTTTAATCACTATAATCCACATAAGGAACCTGAAATTGCCTGAGAGTAGAAGTTTAATAGTGGAGGGCTGCTCTATAAAAACTGGTAAATTTATAAATGGCAATTCAGATGTGAGCCAATAAGGGGGCCGGTAATGATTTAAAACTGTATTTTAAAACATGTATTTATGGTAATTTAAGAATTATAGTTTTTTTGGAATAACATTTATATAACCAATTATTTTGAAAATTGCAACTGAGGAAATATCATCACTGTGAACTTATTCAATTTTAAATGGAAGTTGTAAAAATTAACATTATTTGGGAGAAAAGGACAGTATATGAAATAATTCCAGCCTGCATTCAATAGGCTGTTAGGGGTAACCTGATGTTTAAAAGAATCATACTATATGAAATCCTGTATGAAACAATCATACCAAACAGAACACATTAAAACAGAGTTATGATAATGATCTACGTTTTTCAAGTGAGCTATATTTCTTCATTCATTTTCATGGCTATCAGCAATTAAGATCTTGCAGAGTACCTGGCAGAATCACCTAGAAGGTAAATGTGGATAAATCATCAAGTCACAGATGATAAACAAAAGAAAACTCATGGGAGGTACTGCCATATACCCCCAAATCTGGGGTACCAAGAGAATCAAGGTTAGGAGTAGCTGACTGAAGTCTTACAGCTAAAAGACACGTCTCAACCAAGTGACTGATTTCACTGAACTCCTGGAGTTATTTCATAAAATAAGAGTCTATACTACCCAGTCAAGCAGGAGAACAAAGTGTATTCAGTCCCACAATACATTCCATGCCTTTTCTGTGGGCAGTGCTAAGGAGTAAAAAGGACATATCTCAGCATACTTATAGTAATAATAACGATAATGGATAATTTATACTGCATGTTTTCTATGTCCCATTCACTGAATAAGCATTTATAACAATGCTAAGAAGAGAATCATTTTTATTATCACCATTTGCATACAAGGTAAAAGAGGTTTGGGGAGGTTAAATGACTTCCTAACATTATATGTGTACAAATGAGGCTTTCTTTCAATTAGAATTTTATATATATTTTTCTTTTCTAATTCTGCACAGATTATCTCATTTCTTTCTTACAATTACCCATTTTACTTTATTTTTTTTGCCATGCCGTGCTGCATGTGGGATCCTAGTTCCCTGACCACGGATCGAACCCATGCCCCCTGCAGTGGAAGTGCAGAGACTTAACCGCTGGACTGCCAGGGAAGTCCCACAACTACCCATTTTAGAGTAAAAGAAACTATGGCTCAAAGAAGATATTGGTCCTAGCACAGAAATGTAATTGCCCACTTCAGACAACTTTAATCAGTGATCTAACCTGAAATGTGTTCAAGAGGGTTCCCCATCCCTAAGAACAACTGGTCTGCTTTTTCAAAGATGATGTTATCTGTTGAAATTACTCATGTTCAGAGCAGAATGCCTCTTAATCTTCATATATTGAGTGACTGATGAGCTGCACAGAGAAACTGTCTAGAATTGAGGGCCATGAATAGATATTCATCATAAGAGCACTTCAAAATGCTCTAATTATTCATTATAGGACACTGTTCCGAAATTATTTTAGTCTATGTATTTTGGCTAATTGGCTTTAGTTAGTGTATATATTATGGTGAGCAGTATTATCATGTGACTGTTAAGAGAGTTAGTTTTATACTTTTGTACGATGAAGGCTATAGATTATGGAGTAGACTGAAATATAAATAGGATAGGATAGGATGCACTCTGTGAGCCACGGGAGAATTGGGTGGACCATACTATATATAGGTTATGGAAAGATGACTAAACTGCAGTTGTTGTAAAGAAAGTAAAATGAAAGCTAGCCTAAATACAAGTGCCCTCTCTGATACGGAAAAGGCTCCTTCTTGCAAGGATTTTCTCTTTAATCCAGCAGATTTTAATTCTACATCTTGATTACACAGGGAGTGTTCAGAAAATAGGCTTTGGGAGTCTGTGATTTCTATAAACAAATGTATCAGGGATTTGAAATAATGGACATAATTTTAGTGATGATACATTTAAAGGGCATATCATTGCAAATACAGAACCCTATCACATATGTAATATAATTTAATGTCTGAAGTGGATTTGAGAGATAAGTAATTCTACTGTATTATTCAGATGAGCAATCTAAGGCTCACATAAGGTTAAGCTGCCACTCATTGGTAAAATAAGACATCTGATGCGTATTTGTATCAGTCATCAGGACACAGAACTGCTTCATAATTTCAATGGGAAAAAATAATATAAAATCATATTAAGTAGTAACAGTTCATAATTCATAAGAGATAAAAAGAACTGCAAAGATTACAGGAATAACAGATATAGGGAACAGCCACTATGTCCATGGCTGAGACAACGTCCAAAAAAGAAACAAACTTGGAAGGTGACCATCCTCAACACAACAAATTAAGACCTTGTTGTGTAGGCTGTGCCCTTGAATAATGGAAAGGTTTATGGAAATGCTGCAGGCTGGAGCTGGTAAGCAGGAAACCACTGACTGTGGTGCCAGAGAAACTCTTTGAGAAGCTGCGCACTGGGGTACCATTGAAATTCACTGGAAGGGATTACCACTAGATGTTCCATACACCACTGTCTGCTGAATCATGTAGGAGCTAGAAGAGAGGAGCACACCTGTACCAGTATGAGAAGCACTTTTCTCCTCCAGTGCTCATCCTGTACCCTCTAACGAAAAAGCATGATACTGTCCCAGCTGGCAAAGAAGAAGGGTTTATAGGTCCAGCTCTGGTATAAAGTAGGATGAAGAAGATTAAATTTGAACTGAAGAATTAACTGATAACTGGCAGACCATCTCATAAGGATATTTTATGAACTAAAGATATTAAGATATTTTGAAAATTACAAGGAGAGGTATATATATTTATAGGATGGCATTATCAGTCTGCTGTTCAGCTGCAAAAATGTATGTAGTGAAAGAATATACTGCTTTTTGTTCAATATGGCCAGTGTGTACCAGAAATTCATTTATCCATGTGACAGTTAATTTTCTGTCAATTTGACTTGCTCAGTATCTGGTAAAGCATTATTTCTGGGTGTGTCTGTGATGGTGTTACTGGAAGAAATTACTAGCATTTTAATTAGTAGCCTGAGAGCAAAGAAGATTGCCCTCACCAATGTGGGTGGTCATCATCCAATCTGTTGAGGATCTAAACAGGAAAAAAAAAAAAAAAAAAGATGAAAGAAGGATAAATTTAATCTTTGTTTGACTGGTATTTTCTCCTGCTCTCGGACACTGATGCTTTCAGTTCTCTGGCCTTTGGACTCTGACCGGGACTTAACATCATCAACTCCCCAGTTCTCAGGCCTTCATTTTTGGACAGAAACTGTACCACCAGCTTTCCTGGGCCTCCCGCTTACAGATGGCAGACCATGGGACTTCTCAGCCTTCATAATTAAATAAGCTAATCCCTCATAATAAATTTCTTTCTGTGTATTTCTACATGTTCTATTGATTCTATTTCTCTGAAAAACTCTAATATAAATGCTTTTATTTATTTATGTTTATTCATCCTTTCATTTGTTTATGTATCAACAAATATTTATTTACCAAGTATGTGAGGTTTTTTTTTTTTTTTTTTTTTGGCCATGCCACGCAGCATGTGGGATCTTAGTTCCCCAACCAGGGATCGAACCTGTGCCCCCTGCAGTGGAAGTGCGGAGTCTTAACCACTGGACTGCCAGGGAAGTCCCCAATTATGTGAAATTTATTGTCATTGATTAACCAATACATTTATTAGTCCTTTAATTTAGTAAATATCTCAACTCCAACTATTTGCAAGGCATTCTTGCAAGTTCTGAGTACTGAGTGTTCACTGATGAACAAAATTGATATTTTTAAAATCTGGCCTTCATGGCCACAAGGAGCTGGTTTCTGACAGAGGATGGAGATGGAAGAAATAATATAAATAAATAAATAAATAACCCTACAAAATATTGATTGGTGCTAAGTGACACAGAGAAAATTAAGCAGAGACAGAGGATAGCAATTCCAGGGGATTTTGCAATTTTAAATTCGGTAGTCAGGGAAATTCTCACTGAGAAAGTGACATTTGTGCAATAAATTAAAAAGGTTAAGAGAGAAAGCCTGGATATATTTATAGGAAAAATAATGCAGGAACCCAGGAGAGGAGTCTATCTAGTGTATTTGCAGAAAACCAAGGAGTCCAGCATGGCAGGGTGGGTAGAGAGACAGTGGTAGTATATGAAACCAGAGAGATCTTGGAGCATTAGATCATAGAGGGCTATATAAGACATTATTATGGCATTATTAATTTGCTCTGGGTGAACCATGAGAATGTTTTTAGCAGAGAGTGACATGACATATTCTAAAGCAGCTACTTCATACATTGTGTTGAGAAAAGACTATCAGGGAACCCAAATAGAAATGGAGAGAACAGTTAGGAGATAATTACAATAAGCCAGGTAATATATGATAGATAATTGGACTATGTCAGCAAAGAGATCCTTAACAAGTTTGTTTGTTTTTTGGTTAAACATTATTTATCTTGAACTCTTGTTATGGACTGAATGCTTGTGTCTAACCCAAATTCATATGTTGAAATTATAACCACCAATGTATTAGGAGGTGGACCCACTGGGAGGTAAATATGTCATGAGGGCGGAAACCTTCTAAGAAGAAAAAGGAGAGTTTGCTTTCTCTTTCTCTCTCTCTCTCTTTCTCTCTCTCTGACATGTGAGGATACAGAAAGCAGCTATTTACAAGCTAGGAAGCAGTCCTCAACAGACACTGGATCTGATAGCCTCTTGATCTTAGACTTCTCAGCCTCCAGAACTGTGAAAAATAAATGTTTGTTGTTAAGTCACTCAGTCTATAGTAATTTGTTACAGTAGTCTGAACTGACTACAACAACTCTAAATCAAGATTTGAGGTGTTATCATCAGATAATTATGGTCATTTATTCTGCTAAGTAACCATTCAACATCTATTTATCCAAAGAATTGTTAGCTTTCAAAGAAGTAAATTTTATAGTGAATAAGTGTCATTCTTCGTAAGTGTTTTAAAACTATTTTTTGTAGATAATGACTTAAGAATCAGAAGCATTCTTGGAATACTAAATTCTAAATTTTATCTAATTCAAGGCTGTATTTTATATCAGAACACTGTTACATGTGATACTCATCACACATTAGCTTATACAGAAAAGATAATGGGCATATGTAATAAAAGATTCCAAGGGGAAAACCAGCTTCAGGCACTGCTAAATTAAGAGTCCCAATGGTATCCAGAGGATATTTTTATTTTTATCCTTTCATTCATGCTTCTCTTCATTGTTTTCCTCTTTATTGACTTTATTCTCAGGCATACTCACCCAGAGTGGCAAGGATGTGCACTATTTCTAAACTTATTTCTCATTACCTTTATAACCTCAGTAAAAAGTGAAAACTTATCTCAACAGTTCTAGCAAAATTTCCAGCATCATTTTGGGTTAGCCTAATTTAGACCCCAGTAACTACTGAATGAGTAATTGGGACAAATGAGATGTAATCCTTATTGGACAGATATGGCCCATCTTCAGCATCAAACAATTGAGATTCAGTTTCATCAAAGCCAAATTAACTGAGAATTGGGGAGTGGATCCCCCAAAATAATGCTGATTATGTGGTAAACTGATATAAATCATAGAAGTCTTAATTTTGTATACAGAAAGACAAAAGAATTTCAGATCACAAAGTGAGTTTACTGAGAGAAGCTGGCTCACTTCATTATATCCAAGGCATTTACCTTTTCATTACCCCAAGCTGTCTGTGCTACAGACTTTTAAACATCTAATACCACAACAAAACATTATTCTTTGTTTGGGAACTGTGATAGTGCTTTTAAAGCAATTAAAATTCACCCAAAGCCAAAAAAATTGGATAAGGCTTATGCTCAACCTAAATAACACATAAGGTAGTGAAAAAAAAAAGATTTCCTTTAATTTAATGAAAATATATTTTTATATCTTAAAAAACTTTTGAAAGACATTTCAAAAACACTGGCTAGACAGAAAGTATGCATATAATTTGGTATATTTAACTAAAGTATGTAAATCTTTTTATAATCATACTCATCAATTATAAACATAATCATGCCCTCTAATAACCTAAATCTGTCTAATTTACATATACATCTAATTTTGCCATCAAAGATAAAATAAGTGAATGTTATTGAGTTAAAATGCAAAGGATTTCTTTTTTGTAAAGAGATATTTTATATTGGAATTATTAAGAGTGTCCCCAAATCTAAGAGATAATGTTTTAAAAATTGCATAAAGACCCACCTATGTATACTTATAGAAAAAGCTTAAATAAAATGTTATCAAATAGTGCATTGGTCATCATTGGCAATATAAAATAAAATACAAGTATTTTAAAAGACGTAAAGGAATGGAAAAGCAAATCATATTCCTGGAGGAGATGGTTAAATACTGATGTTTATGAATTTCTTCAGCTTCCTTAATCAACTTAGAACAATATAAATCCAATCACAATAAGACATTTTAATTGACTAACAAAAAATTACAATATAAAATAGAAACTACAGTGACAGAAAGTCAGAAAATATGAAAACAAACATAAGAAAATGTTTAAAATGGAAGACTAGCCACAGTATAATTTTTAGTTAAATAATAAAGGAGAAATAACAAAAATATTTTCAAATGACACAAAAAGAGAAATGTAGTGTATGGATTAGAACAGAAATACTCAAAATACCCAAATTTATATGTGAAATTAATAAATAGATTCAAAGATAAATAG
This sequence comes from Pseudorca crassidens, assembly GCF_039906515.1. Lineage (NCBI taxonomy): Eukaryota > Metazoa > Chordata > Mammalia > Artiodactyla > Delphinidae > Pseudorca > Pseudorca crassidens. The sequence continues at coordinate 32,147,871 of NC_090304.1, read as the reverse complement.
GAAAATGTTATTTAATAATTATATTGTATAACTAGGTAACCTGAGGAAAGTCGTTTTAGAGCTACACTTTATGCATATGTCAAAAGAAGATTCAGGTAGGTTAGAAAATAATACTTTTTAAAGATAGGTAGATACATATTCTACTACAAAATTTTAAAAAATTGTAATGTTCTTGAACACTAGCACTAATTAATGCTTTCAGGAAGAACTATTCCATGGAGAAATGTTTTGGAAACACTACCTACTATAACTCTTAAGAGATTCACAGCACATGGTAACATATTAAAGAATTGGAGTATGCAAATAAAGTGAATGTTTGACTTTAACATATTTATTTATGGTATACTTTCCTTTAATATTTACTGGATCTAGTAGGGGAGATTACTGAAAAGATTGAAATGACATTTAACAATAAACTCCATGGAGAGAAGGACCATGCCTTTTTGTTCCATATAGATATTCAGAACATAGCTCAGTTGATAGTTTTTTAATAAATCAAAATGAATGAATCAAAAGTAACTAATTATTAAATGATTAACAAAAGAAGTGAAAATAAGATTTTTTTTTCATTTAAAATGACAAGCATTTTAATGTTAATATAATTACAGGTTTATTTCTTTTCAGGATAAAAAATACAACAAAGCTTGCAACAGACAAATAAAAATTAAGGACATGAATAGACAATCTACACAGATGTAATAAGAAAGATAAACATATATGAAGCAATATTCACCAAAACTGAGAATTAAAATATGCAAAGCATTAAATAATGAAGCACTATTTTCCATATATTACTTCAAAAATATGAAATAATGATTATTAATAATGAGATCAGAGTAAATTTGGTAAAAACATGACATATAACCTTGTAAAATATATTGTTTAGACATCAGCATGCTAGCATATATAAATATATGCATATTTATTATTTGTATAATATACCCTGAAGGGTGTCTCATAATAAGATAATGCAGAAGGAGAAAAATATTCATTAAGATACTTATAGTGGACATTTTTTTTTAACTCACTGGTTCTTGGTTAGAGTTTATTTCTAGAATTAACTTTGGAGAAATAAACCTAAATATTCCTTATGATTCAGGTAAAGCAATCTATCATGAAAAATTCTTTCTGCCCTAATCCAGACTGGTACCTAATCCAGACTAGTTTATAAGAACCTTTACCCCTGTGGTCTCAGTAATCATGTTGAGGATGGGTATGTGACCTCAACAGATGGGAGTCATCCTTAATTTTTAATATACAGAGTTCAAGAGAGAAACAGCCTTTCTCTTTACTACAGTTATGAGCTATAAATACATTCTGAAGTTGCTGAAGTTGCTGACATCTATCTTTTCTGGGCTCAAGGAGGAAACTGACTGTATAACTTTAATCAATGCCTAGAGGAAAGGAGAACTAAAAGAAAGGAGGGTTTAAAAGCCCCATATCACTTGAGCTCCTAGATCTAGCAAATGATTTGGCCAGTTGGTGTCATCCAGCTACCTCAGCACTGGAATACTGGGCAAACCCCCAGAGTGACCAGAGTGGCAGAGATGGAAACCGCATATAGGCTCAGATAGCATGGAATCCTTCTTAGCAAGGCCAATTTAGCTACTCCTGCTTCTGAATAATAAATCTACCAGTAATAGTGACCAATCCCCAAGTCTCCAATATGGTACTATTTCTTGAAGAAACCAGCTAGCTGCTTGATGGCAAGTCAGTTACACTGTGCTCGCTCTATCTTGGAAAGACAAGGAATTCTATCTCAGAGGAAAGATACCTATTCCCAATACAGACTTGCCTTTCCTGGCTGAACGGTCTCAGCCAACATCATTATTCAAGTGTTTATGGAGTACATGATCCACATGTATGGAATGTCACACAATATAAAATTTCACCAGCAGAAGAGGTACAGAAGTGAGTCCATAATCATAGTCTCACAGAGTGTTCAAATGGCCTTCTAAAGGCACAGCTGAAATAGCAGCTCAGAGGAACAGTTTGTGAGTATAGGATTCTATCCTGTAGGCTGCAAAATATAAACTAAATCAGAAACCTATATATGGCACTATGTCCACAACAGGAAGAACACAAAAGTCCAGACACAAAGGGGTAGAAGAGTGTCTAGCAGCACTTACCATGATTCCCAATGAGTCACTGAGGGATGTTTTGCTTTCTGTCCCTGCAACTCTAGGGTTTACAGGATTAAAGGTCCTGGTTCCAAAGGGAAAGTACTTTTGCTAGGGAGCACAGCAAAGATTCCTTAAAACAGGAATCTATGGTTACTACTTGGGCAATTTAGATTCCTTTGGTCAGTGAACCAGCATGCAAGAAGAGCAGCCACCATCTTTGCATGGGTAATTGACATGGATGAGAAAAGAAATTTGGGCTACTATTACATAGTAGGGTCAGAGAAGATGATGTGTAGAACACAGGTCATCTACTTGGGTACTTCTTGGTAATCCCTTGTCCAACTGGGACTATGAATGGTAGGTATAACAATCTGGCCTGAGAAAAGTATGGTTAACAGGGCCTCAGACTCTTCCAGAATGAGGATTTGGGCCACAACACCAAGCAATCCATTGGAACTAGCTGACAACTCAATGGCAAGAGAAATTAAGAATAGAAAACAGAAGAAGAGAATGGGTACGGATTATGGCCCAGAAGCCAACTTCAGTGAGGGACCTATAGTTCAGCCCACTACTTTCTGTCTTCTAAATATCTCCTCAGGAAGAAAGACCCAGAAAACTCTGTAAGAGCTGAGTCCTGAACACTAATAGACAAGTTGATTCATGTAGCATAAAGTATAAGCTGTAACATTCAAGGTCATCTGCTATTTTTATATCCCTTAAAGAAAAAATCTGTGATATTACAAGAGTACAGTTAGTTGACAGTGTCCAGCTGGAAGTGCATTCTGTATCCATTGCCATTTTCAAACCACTGCCGTGGTCATGCCAGGCAGCCTGAGTCAATGACTGAGAATGGCCTGTCCATTTCTGTGTCCTGCATGACTTCTCTCACAGGCATTCCTTGCTCTGGACATCCATGTTGAATTGATCAAGACATTGCAGATTAGCATTAACATGAAGGATCTCCCTGCCCATTCCTGATTTCTCTTCCCTTTCTTTTCACAGATCTCAAACCTGCATCATACTTTGAAGGCTTTCTTTGTTCAATTCTGCTCTCTCTCACTTCTGTCTTTCATAGAAATCACTCACCAAAAACTTTTTGCACTCCTAACTTGGTCTCAGTGTCTAAGTTCTAGTGACCCAACTGACTTTTAAATGAAAAAAGAAACTAATGATTCAAGAAAGACAGAGGATAACTGCTGCAGAAATGCCCTGTGAGTAAAAGAAGAAACAATAAGACCCAGTGTTTATTCAGGTTAAAAAAAAAAAGGTACAATGGTAACAGGAGGACAATTGTAATAGCAGAGGTAATTATAACAGAAATAAATTACGATGCAGAAACCAGATGGAATAATATGAAATCAATAAATTTTAAAATGAAATTTATAATCTCAAACTAAAATATGAAAAGAGAAAACATGAATAACTTTGCTTAAAACTATGTTCAACGTGCATGTACATGAACAAAGAAGGTAAAGAAAAATAAAAACATGCCTATTTTATTCTGTCTGGAAGATAATTACATGAATTAATTTCCCCCAATTAATTTGCATCATATGTTACTTCTCTGTAATTACTCTCCAGAGAGCTCTTCATCAGCTATTTTAAGAATGAATGGCTGTGGGCATAATAATTATACAGTCTATGGTGAGCCAGAGGACTACACATCAGATAGTATTTTGAGGTCACGCTAGCTAGTAGGAGATACAGACACACAGGCAATGACAGTGCAGTGCTAAATGTCTTGTGAAATATTTAAAAACATATAAAAAATACAGTAATGTAACAGACAATGACAATATAATTGTCAAACATTAACACTGGCCATATTTGTTTAGGAACAGACTAAAGAGACACAACAATGGCAACCATTTGTGGTACTTTCATAACACGGAACTGATTACTTACTGAGAGCTAGCTGCTGTGTTATGCATGGGGACACAGTAGACAATAGAAAACAGATAATTCTTCTTTCATGGATATGAAGTTCAATTTGGATCTATCCATATCTCACCATTTCCATAGCTGTTACTCAAGCAAAGCCACAATCTCATGTAGATGTTGATAACTTCCTACACTGTCCTCCTACCCCAAGACTTTAATACAATCTATTAACTCTAGCCAGTATACTCTTCTCCATCTAACCTGTATCTCTTATCTTAAATTTCACTTCCTTTGGAAAGAATTCCCTGATTCCAGACAGATTAGTCATCCTCATTATTTTAAGGCTACGTGTATTTTTCAGAGCACTTACCACAGTTATAATGAACTAGCTGATGACTTGAATGAGGATCTAATGTTTACATTTCCCCTCATCTGACAACCCTATGAAATGACAACTGTCTCTTTCCTGTTCTCTGCTCTATCGCACATGCACAACATAACAGGCAATTCTTAGTAAGTTCTGGAATCAAGGTGATAAAAGAATCACAAACAGTTGCCATATTGCCTTTGATTCTGAAATACAATTAACCTTCGCTTTCTCCTTTCTAACCCCTACTTCAATACAAATTCTTAGGTAAAAGTTCCATTTTATGTATAAAGGAATAAATAGGGTGATCCTTTGAGAACAGTCCCTGGTTTAAAACAAAGAGACACATTCCCAGAGTGCTTAGTAAATGCACTAGTTGAAATATTTTCTTCTATGAATGCAATATAAAATGTTAATAGAGACTATGGGTGAATGTCTTTATTAGAGGTGGAAGATAATACAAAAGCTTATGAATAGATGCAGGACAAACACTGTGTATTTCAAATTTCTTGGGGATGAATTTCTAAGGTAAAATGCATATACTCTGAATAATACTGTTAAAATTCTATTCATCTTAATCCACAGAGCTCTGATTTTTTTACATTTGTCTGCTGCTATTATTGTTTTAGAATCTACGGGTTTACACTAATCTTTCAGGCCATACCCAAGGGGCAAAGGGAAGAACTGAATAAATTTACATAAGTGCAATTGATTTCTGGTAGAAGAAAACATCTGCTTGTTCTCAAAGATCTTTCTGGCATTTAACAAATGGCAAAGGCTGGCAATAGCTCAGGACAAAGAAGCTAGCTAATTCACTTGATTTTAGCTTCCATTTCACTACTAGAAAGAATGGGAAAGTCCAACATGTCACTTAATGTCACCTGTAGGAAGATCTCAGTGGATTGGTAGAAATACCTAGGTTGCTTTATTCAATTAAAAAAAAATTGGTCAACTGGCTCAAATGGCCATAAAATGCTTCACATTGTATAAATCAATTCTCTTTTTTTCCCTTCTTTCTTCCTCTCGCCTTCCCACACTCATCTTCCTCTCTCTTTTTCCCTCTATCAATGAGGTTTTTTTTTAAATTTTTATTTATTTATTTAAGTTTTGGCTGCATTGGGTCTTCGCTGCGATGCATGGGCTTCTCACTGCGGTGGCTTCTCATTGCAGAGCATGGGCTCTAGGCGCGCAGGCTTCAGTAGTTGTGGCGCATGGGCTTAGTTGCTCTTTGGCATGTGGGATCTTCCCGGAACAGGGCTCGAACCTGTGTCCCCTGCACTGGCAGGCAGATTCTTAACCACTGTGCCACCAGGGAAGTCCTCAATGAGTTTTCTTTTTCATCTCTCATAATCAATTTTCATTTTTTCCTGCTAAAATTATAATCCCCACAACTCAAATTTTCTGTAGCCTGAGAAACTAAATAGCAGGAACAGTTAAAATTATTTCTAAAATGGAGTAAGTAGGTTTTCAGTAAGTTTTTATGAACTCTCCAATTATTCAAGGGCCTCATTTTTAGTGAATGGCCTTCATAACATCTATTGATTAGTCAGAAGAAAATTTTACCACTTTCTGGATTTGATTTATATTTTAGATGACAAATGTAATTGGGAAACTGATTATTTTATGACATACATGACAAATTATATATGTAATGCACACATGTATTTCCTTGAATGGATTTTCTTAATCACACATAGACATAAAAATTATGCAATGGAGTCCATCTTTGAACAAATTAGTTCAATGTTTACTATGATACTTTTACTCTGATTCTAATTATTTAACTAATGGCTACTAGTTCATGATAATTTTCTTCAAACTGAGGAGTCATTTAGTACAACAATTAATAAACAATCAAATACATTATCAAGAGCTAATCTATTTAATTTCACCTTAAAACACATTTTGAAAAATGATAACTTTGTACATGAAATAGTTTTCATTTAGAATTTCTGTATCTACTGTATTTCCACTTTTATACTATCAGTAGCTATAGTGATGACAAGACATAAATTCTACATTTTCTGGAGTTATTCAAGGATTGGAAGTGAAAAAAGTTATATAAAGGAGTATCTTTTATGTTAAATATACAAGGACAAGTGGGGATATATATTTTGACAGTTGTCTACTAATAAGATGGGCATCCTAGCAACAGGAACTCTATGGACCAAGATACTCAAGTAAGAAACACAAAATTCCTATTCGGATGCAGTAAAAACATAAATTCCTGTTAAGACTTCTTATTAGTTCTACTTATGAGGACATTTTAATGAAAAACATTTGGAAGAGAGAAAAATAATTATTATTTATTGAAAGCTACACTTTATGTTTTATATACGTATTCTAATTAATAAATTAGGTGGCTTTGCTTTACTTTGCAAATATGAAAAATTAATTTTAAAGATTGTTATTTGTTCCAGATCTCAAAGTATTAAAAAAGAGTCCACATCTGTATGACAGTAAAATCTGTACTGTCTCATATTAGTAAATGAGGTCTGCCATGGCTACAATAGGGAGTAGAATTTTGGAAACCCTTCTAATCCATCTTTCTCCCTACTTCAAAATGTTCTGTTTTACAACATATATCAAAGATCAGCAAACTTTTTTTAAAGCTTAATAGGGAACAATGTTAGCTTTGCAGGCCATGCACTTTCTCTTGTAACTACTTAATGCTGCCATTGTATCAATAACACAAAAGCAACCATAGTAGTCATATAAAATGGAACCCAGAAAGGATGGCAGCAGCTATAAAGAACAGAGGTAGGGGGACACACACGCCACACATACACATACACATAGGGGGCGCAAGAGAAGAGAGAGAGGGTAAGATATTGTTAGTATATGTCACGCAATACCAGAACATACTGCCTTTGGGGTTGTTATCTCCAAGACGTGTATAAAAGGAACAGAGTATATAATAAGAATTCATAATCACATAGAACAATATTGTTAGGTTTTTAAATTGTTTTTAAAATAATATATGTTTACACCTGAGGCAATCTGACAGCTCCTTGTTTTTATTCCCCCTACTCTAGAATCAGTAATCTTTGTAAAATTGAGAATTTGGAAAATTATTATACTCTCCTCGCACAGTTAGTCCATAAGTTGGTATGCCTGAAAAGAGCTCAAATTTTTAATGGAAGACATATTTTAATGTGTACTTATCAACTCTAAACTTTCATTAAACCTTTGCTAATACCATTATCTTAAAAACAAAACAAAACAAAAAACCCAGAAACACCTCTCAACCCACACCTCTCTCCATATGACAAAGCCTGCATAATCATAGTAAAGCCAAGAGGTCACACCTGCTAAGAAGCAGGTATTTGAACACTTTCCCATTCCTGTCATCCTGCTCAGTGAGTGACCACTGGACCCTCATATCCTCAGTGTGTTTCTGCAGGGTCTCTTCCCATTGACAATGATGGAATCACAGAATTCTTTATAAGACTATAAGCATTAGGAATTTCAACAGGAGACAGAAAATAGAACTCAGAACTGTTTCTGAAAACAATGCAGGAAAGCCCAATTCTGTGGAAGGGATTAAAAGGGCATATAAAATCTGAGGGTGTTTTAACCTGAGGTTTGAGACCCTTGAATGGAAGAACTTGGGCTTCTATTGAAGAATGTTGAGAAATAAGTAAGATTTCCACGTATCTGGAATACTTGGCTCCTAGCCAATCAAAATTAAAATAGATTAAAGAATCTAGGAATAAAATTATCTATTTTTTCATTGCAATCTCAACTCAGTTCCCAACTAGAATTTCTATTGGCCTTTACAAGTCAATCTCATATTTATCTGATAAAAGCAGCCATAAAAATTTGCAGTGCATGTGGATACAGATAAGATAGGTATGATTTTGCACTAAAAGATATTTTAATACAAGCCTAAAGTAAAACACTGAGATACTGATATAGCAATAATAATAATAGGATGATATAGGAATTGGGAGAGTTATAATGATGCTATTTTGAGCAAAATGAATTTATTAAATGTTAATGGTGAATATTTCTCTCTCTAACACAATAACATCTTTAAAAGGGTACAGAACCCCTTTAAAATAAAGCTGATGTTTAAATTTGTCTTTTTTTTTCTTTCCAATAGACATATGAGAAATGAATCTAAAAGTATCTAAATACCCTCGAACAATTTCTGTAGAAATATCCTAATTTCAGATATTCTTTCTTTCCTCCCTCCCTCCCTCCCTTCCATCCCTCCTTCCCCTCTCCCTATGCCTCTCCCTCTTACATGCTGGACTCCACAATGAGCATCTGGTTCCAGCTTCCCCCCATCTCTACAGTCTGCCTCCACATTCTCCTGGAACTCATTTTCCTATCACACCCCATCTCCAAATACACTGCTGTCACATAAGCACTGTGTATTAAAGACATGCTCAATAAAACAATATACATATTCAAAGTATATATATATATACACACATACATGCACACACACACGTGTGTGTGTATATACATACACATATGTATATAACTATATAAAACTACATATTCTGCTTTAGTCTTATACAGTAGGATCAACTTATATATGTCTCAATGGTCCCAAATCAATCAGACAACCCCATCCACCTTGGTTGAGTTCTGTGGAAATTTTACTTTCCCAACTGTTCAAGAATTAAATTTCTTCAACTATGAATCTGTTTTTGATAGACCATTTTGGGCCTCTGAAACGTGGACCTGTACCAAGATTAGTCTTCTAAAGAGGTTTTGTAACAGTCTCCTTTTAAAGCAGACAGGAAGATAGAAACTAGTTATTTATAGGAATTGATTTTTCAATGATTGGCATCTAAATGCAAAGTAAATACAGTTTCATTTTCTCCCAATATGGTAAATAAAATCTGTCAACTTAAGTTCCCCTAAACCAACTGTCCCTTTTATCATCCTGAAAGAATGGTTTCCATTAATCAGAGCACAAAGCTTGAAGCCTAGCTCCTTGAACCAATTTATCATGATTTTCTATATAATCTGTAACAAATCTATTAAATCATGTACTCATACTTACTAATGATTAGTAGACACATTGGAAACAAACACTAAGAATTAGAACATTTCTTAGTACTTTCATTTTTTTCCTTTCAGCCTTCTCAAACTGATGGGTGCAGATTCTTTCTTTGACTTTTAGTGGAGTTCTTAGCCTGATGTTAGTACTAGGAGCTAATATTTGAACTATACTAATAACATTTTTCTTCTAATTTGAAGCTACAAGGCTTCAAATTAGAGTATAAAGAGGAGGGGAGAATAATTGGTTGTTTTATCTGTTTTGTGACAGGTTTTGAAAATTATGTGAAAATCTTAACTTTTTTCCCTTTGATAGCCCCCATCCAATGCCAAAACAAGTAACTAGAATCAATCATGTAGCAGTGAAACCATCACCACCTTCTTTGAATGGAACTTTGTTAATGTAGCAGAAAATGCATTGAATTTTAGAGAAAATATTTAATTATGGGAAAACTACATATGGTTTATAATCCATGTACTAATGCAGATAAAGTGCTTAGACATTTCTGATCAGAGATTTATATAATTCAGTCACCATGCTTCTGCTTAGAGTCAGTGACTAAAATAAGAACAAAGGCTTTGGAAGTTGAATGCTTTTGCCTGCCACATGGAATTTGCCAAAATTCATTTGACATTTAAGCATGATCCAAATACAAACACCTCAATTAAGAGTTCTACTTCAAACATACTAAATAAAACCAAGGAACAGTTATACAAAATGAAATGATACCTCTAAAGGAACCAGAAAACAGTTTCTGATCATCATTTGCTGTCAAAAACCTCAATATAAGAGACAGAAATAATATATGGTGAGGAGAAATGTATACCAAGTCCCAGATGTCCTCCTCTTAGTCAAGATAATCTCACTTTCTCTGACTTTTGTGAAAGTTTGCCTATTTCTCTTGCCAAAGTGGAAAGGATTATAGAAATTCCCTAACCAACAGAACAATCATGTTCCTCATATGCCCAACAGGATTTAATAAGGTATCAGGGATGAAAGGATTCTTAGATCACTAATGCATTCTGCTATACTGTGCATGTAATCCTTCCACAAAATTGCTGCTCAAAGAGGGGTCTGGGGAGCAGCAGCAATCTGCATTACCTGGGACTTCTTAGAAATGCAGACTCTTATGCCTACCCTGGATCTACTGATTCAGACATTACAGTTTTAACAAGGTCCCCAGATGGTTGGTATGTGTATTAAAGTTTGAGAAGCACTGCTGCTCTCTCTATAGCATGACCTCCAAATATTCATCAAGGCCTCCTTGAACATCTCCAGTTACTAGGAGATCACTCTCTGGGGTAGCTTTTTCAGTGTTAAACAGTTCCCAAAGTAACGAAGTTATCTCTTACCTTTATTAAGGCAGAGACATGCTTCTCTGTTACTTCGACCTAATTAGTCAAAAATCTTCCCTTTAAAGTCACTCAGAAAATATTCAGTCCCCTTTTTTTTTTTTTTTTTTGGTACATGGGCCTCTCGCTGTTGTGGCCTCTCCCGTTGTGGAGCACAGGCTCCGGACGCGCAGGCTCAGCGGCCATGGCTCACGGGCCCAGCCGCTCCGCAGCACGTGGGATCCTCCCGGACCGGGGCACGAACCCACGTCCCCTGCATCGGCAGGCGTACTCTCAACCACTGCACCACCAGGGAAGCCCTTTTTTTTTTTTTTTTAATTTCAGGAAAGTCTTTTAAATAATTGCAAATAGGACTAGATCTTTATTCTTATCTTCTCCAATTATTTTAACCATTCCTCAAATGCCGTATTTGATCTCCCTTAACATGTTGGAAGCTCTATTCTAAAATCCACGATGTTTATTTCTACAAAGCATGATTTCCAATATTGAATCCAACACTTTAGGTGTAGTTTGACCAATGCAGAGTTGAGGATTATCTCCTCACTTAGACTACATATTCTACCTCCATTACTACAGCCTAACAATTGCATATGGAGAAGGAAGGAGGAGGATAGCATCATCTTGTAAACTCATACTGATTTTACGGATTCTTAGCATCCTAGTTATTTTTTACTTAAAGGGCTTGGTCTCTCTCCATATCGTCCATGTCAAATTGATTCCTTTATCCAAAGGTGAGATTGTAAGAAGATGGACATTCAAAGACATTGATGGTTGCCTGCCTTCTTACCTAAAGAGACTACTGTTAACTGAAATTCTTCCTTTTATTTCTTCAAAATTATTAGACTCAGTACATCAACTGATTCAACTGAGATGACTTAGACAATGATCTTTGCATGTTATAAATTTATTATTTCTTCCAGGTTAATGTTCTTTGAAGAGGATATATTATGCCAATATCCTTCATACCTAAGAGATCAAGGTTATGATATATTTTTCTTTGTAACAGTTCTTTAAATGTATGTTTAAATATGCTGGGGTTTTATGAGTTATAATGTAGTTTTCATAATGGCTGATTTATAAACACCTTTAGTAAATAAATATGATTGAAAAATATGTGCTGTGATTTCCAAACAAATACCTGGTTTTAATAAAGGACTCTCTGAGGAACTGGTGTGGTGTACAGAATGACCTCCCAAAGACACCCAAGGCCTAATCCCTGTAACCTATAAATATGTTTTGTTATGTGGCAAAAGAGAGCTTGAAGATGTAATTAAGGTTACTAATCTTAAAAAGGGAGGTTATTCTGGATTATCTGGGTGCATCCAACCTAATCCCATGAGCCCTTGTGAACAGACTGTTCTCTTGCTGGAGGCAGAAGATGTGAGGCAGAAGCAGAGGTCAAAGAGATTCAAAGGGAGAGAACTCAGTGCACTGAGGCTGCCTTGGAAATGAAGAAGGAAACATGACAAGGAATACAGGTGGCCAAAGAGTTAAGAGAGTCTACCTGGAAACAGCCAGAAAGCAAACAGGGATCTCTGCATGGAACTGAATTCTATCAACAACCTAAAAGGAATGCTACCCTGCTGCCTCCTTGATTTCACTCCTGTAAAACATCTTATGACAGAGCCCCAAGCTGTGTCGTGCTATACCTGGACTTCTGACCTACAGAAGTGTGAGATAATACATGGATATTGTTTGAAAGCACTAAGTTTTTGATCATCTGTTACAGCAGCAATAATCAATACCACCGGGTTCAGGGCTTCAGAGGCTGTGTGCTCTCATTCCTAAAACAATGATAGACATTGCTAATCTGTCAAAGCACACTTTCTTTATCAGCTCTGACCCAGCCTTAAAATCCTTCATAATAAGGAAGCCATTAGAAAACTTTCAGAGAAGACACTTCAGCTGGAATTATCCAAGCTTTGGATGATACTTGATGAGTACCTCTGGTATAGAATGGATTCTCTATAATTATTTTTTGAATTGTTTTCTTCAACTTTATTTTCACAACAAGGAATAAACGAGAGGGAGGATGAAGAGAGAAGGAGTTTTAAAATACGTGTGTTGAGGAGTAGCACTGAATCTTACTACATATGTGACCTTAAATGAATTCTAAACCTTTCTGGCCTTAACATTTTCTTATCTGTAAAAGGAGGGGTAAGATCTCAATAGTTTAAAATATGGATTTCTCTTTTTTTCTTTCTTCAAAGGAAACCTTATGTGGGAGTCTACTCTGTAAAGAGGGAAGTGCTAATCTTCTTGGGTTGGAGGTGGAGAACTCCAGCCTCAGGTGCTGGCCTCTCCTCACTAACTCTGACTCTATCCACCAACAGAGGACACTGAGGTATTTGCCTGGATCCCTAGACCTCTGAAGAACATGGCTGCAACCACTGGATGGCAAATTGTTTCACATATCTTTCATCTCCAATGTTCTATAGAAAATAGACATAGAGAAAAAATAGACATAGAGAAAAAATAGACATAGAGAAAAATGATGAAAATGAAAATGCAACCCTTCCAGCTCAATGAACCTCATGCTCCATTTACCATCAGACACAGTGCTGCCTATCACAGGCACACACTTGTGCATAAATATTTGGTATGTTTCATTGACTATAAGAACTAAAAGTTACTTTCTCTGCCTTTCTGTAGACCTGTAGTCTTATTTGTCCAGTGGGGTTTGTCTAATGACAATGCCAGAGGTACAGTGGTTCATTCCTTATCTAATAACTTATTTCTTATTCATATAAAATATGACAAAATTCTCTACTTATCTGGTACCAAATATGTACTTTAAAATTAAATGTGATTTTTTCTCTAAAGTACAGATACAAATATAAATTAGCAATATAAAGTATTAACATTAGGAATACACCATTAGAAACTCAGGTAATTCTATATTTAGTTATTTTAAGTATTATCAGAGACAAATCATCTTGGTTGTGTTATAGATTCAAGATTAAATACTACATTGATACCAAGTATGCCTTAATTCAGTATAGCATCTTCACCTTTTTGACATCATAACTTACTGATTTTCAAATTTTTCAAAAATACGGTATGCTCTTTTTTAAATTTATTTTTTATTGAAGTAATATTGGTTTATAATATATGTTTCATGTGTAAATTATAGTTCTACTTCTGTATACCCTATGTGATCACCAACAAAAATTTAGTTTCCATCCATCAATATACAGTTGATCCTCTTTACGCATTTCACTCTCCCTGCTGTCTCACCCCTCTTGTAACCACTACTCTGTTCTCTGTATCTATGTGTTTATTCTTGTTTGGTTTGTTCATTTATTTATTTTTTTATATTCCACATATGATTGAAATCACATGGTTTCATACATTTGTCTTTCTCTGACCAATTTGACTTAGCATAATACCCTCAAGATCCATCCATGTTGTTGCAAATGGAAAGATTTCATCTTTTCTATGGCTGTGTAGTGTTACATGTGTATATACTATAAATATCTTCTTTATTTATTCATCCATTGATGGGCAGTAAGGTTATTTCCATATTTTGGCTATTGTAAATAATGCTGAAAGAAACATAGGAGTACACATATCTTTTCAAATTAATGTTTTTGTATTCTTTGGATAAATACCCAGAAGTGGGATAGCTGGATCATATGGTAGTTCTATTTTTAATTTTTTGAGGAATCTCCATACTGTTTTCCATAGAGGCTGCACAGATTTACACTCCCATTAACAGTGTATGAGTGTTCTCTTTTCTCCACATTCTCACTAACATTTATTTCCTGTATTTTTGATAACAGCCATTCTAACAGATATAAGGTAATATTCATGTGGTTTTGATTTGTACTTTCCTCATGATTAGTGATGATGAACATCTTTTCATGTGCCTGCTATCCATCTGTATGTCTTCTTTGTAAAACTGTTCAGCTTCTTTGCACATTTTTTAATTGGGTTTTTGATGCTGTTGTTGTTGGGTTATATGAGTTCTTTATATATTTTGGATATTAACTCCTTATTGGATATATGATTCACAAATATCTTCTCCCATTCAGTAGGTTGTCTTTTCATTTGGTTGATGGGTTTCTTTGCTGTGCAGAAGGTTTTTATTTTGATGAAGTTCCACTTGTTTATTTTTTCTTTTGTTTCCCTTGCCTGAAAAAACAAATCTAGAAAGATATTGCTAAGGCTAATGTCAAAGACCATACTGCCTATGTTTTCTTCCAGGAATTTTATGGTTTCAGGTCTTAGATTCAAACCTTTAATCTATTTTGAGTTGATTTTTGTGTATGGTATGAGATAGTGGTCTAGTTTCATTTTTTTGCACATGACTGTCGAGTTTTCCCAACACCATTTATTGAAGAGACTCCTTTCTCCGCTGTATGATCTTTGTTTCTTTGTCATAAATTAATTGTCCACATATGTGCAGGTTTATTTCTTAGATATTGATGCTGTTCAGTTGATTTATGTATCTATTTTTCTGCCAATACCATACTTTTTTGAATACTACAGCTTTGTAATATAGTTTGAAATCAGGGAGTGTGATACCATCAGCTTTGTTCTTTTTTCTCAAGATTTCTTTGGTTATTCAGGGTCTTTCATGGTTCCATATAAATTTTAGAATTTTTTATTCCATTTATGTGAAAAAAATATGCTTTGGATTTTGACAGGGACTGCACTGACTCTGTAGGTTGCTTTAGGTAATATGGACTTTTTAACAATGTTAATTCTTCCAATCCATGAGTACTGGATATCTTTCCACTTATTTGTTTCTTCTTCAATTTCTTTCAACAATGTTTTATATTTTTTAGTGTATATAGGTCTTTCACTTCCTTAGTTAAATCTAGGTATTTTATGTTATAAATGAGATTGTTTTATTAATTTCTCTTTCTTCTAATGGGTGGGCCAAAAGTTTTGTTCATTTTTTTTCCATAAGATGGCTCTAGTAGCACTTAGTTGTCTTTAACTTCATTTGAAACAACTTTGTTAGACTGTATGTGACAGTTGTCATATCAGTGTGCATTTTAAAAAAAGGCATCAAAATTGGTGAATTTTTGTGTAGCCATTTTAATATTGAAGATGGAAGACAAAAAGCAACATTTTCGGCATATTATGCTTTATTACTTCAAGAAGGGTAGAAACGTAACTGAAATGCACAAAAAAGATTTGTGCAGTGTATGGAGAAGGTGCTGTGACTGATCGAGCATGTCAAAAGTTGTTTGCAAAGTTTCGTGCTGGAGATTTCTCACTGGATGATGCTCCACGGTCGGAGAGAAGAGCTGAAGTTGATAGCAATCAAATTGAAACAATAATTGAGAACAACCAACGTTATACTATGTGGGAGATAGCCGACATACTCAAAATACCCAAATCAAGCACTGAAAATCATTTGCACCAGCTTAGTTATGTGAATCACTTTGATGTCTGGGTTCCACAAAAGTTAAGCCAAAAACACCTTCCTGACCATATTTCCGCATGCAATTCTCTACTGAAATGTAATGAAAATGTTCTGTTTTTAAAAACCAATTGTGACCGGTGATGAAAAGTGGACACTGTACAACAATGTGGAATGGAAGAGATCATGGGGTAAGTGAAATGAACCACCACCAACCACACCAAAGCCCAGTCTTCATCCAAAGAAGGTGATGTTGTCAGTATGGTGGTATTGGGAGTCCTCTATTATGAGCTCCTTCCGGAAAACCAAATGATTAATTCCAACAAGTACTGTTCCCAATTAGACCAAACGAAAGCAGCACTTGACGAAAAGCGTCCAGAATTAGTCAACAGAAAACACATAATCTTCCATCAGGGTAATGCAAGACTGCATGTTTCTTTGAAGACCAGGCAAAAACTGTTACAGCTTGGCTGTGAAGTTCTGATTCATCTGCCGTATTCACCAGACACTGCACCTTCAGATTTCCATTTATTTTGGTCTTTACAAAATTCTCTTAAGAGAAAAAATTTCAATTCCCTGGAAAACTATAAAAGGCACCTGGAACAGTTTTTGCTCAAAAAGATAAAAAGTTTTGGGAAGATGGAATTATGAAGTTGCCTGAAAAATGGCAGAAGGTAGTGGAACAAAAGGATGAATATGTTGTTCAATAAAGTTCTTGGTGAAAATGAAAAATGTGTCTTTTATTTTTACTTAAAAAACTGAAGACACTTTTTGGCCTGCTTAATACCTCATCGTTAGTATATAGAAACACAACAGAATTTTGTATGTTGATTTTTCGCCCAGAAAATTTACTGTATGTGTTTAATGTTTAGAATAGTTTTGGTGGAGTCTTTGGGTTTTCTATATATAAAATCATGTCACTCACAAAGAGTGATGGTTTTACTTTTTCTTTTCCAACTTGGATACCTTTTATTTCACCCACAAAGAGTGATGGTTTTACTTTTTCTTTTCCAACTTGGATACCTTTTATTTCTTTTTCTTGCCTAATTGCTCTGGCTAGGACTTCTAATACTGTGTTGAATAAGAGTGGTGAGAGTGGGCATCCTTGTTTTGTTCCTAATTTTAGACGGACAGTTTTAAATTTTTACCATTTGAGTATTATGTTAGCTGTGGGTTTGTCATTTACGGTCGTTATCATTTTGAGGAACAGTATACTCTTTTTAAAATGAACTCTTTAACTGACACACTGGATTAACTGATGAACCCTCTCTCTTCTGTAAACCATAGTGACCAACGTTCACAGCCCACTAAATTTTTAAGGTCAGTGAATTTCTTCACCCAGTCATTGAACTGCCTCTTCCCAAAGATAGTTATATAATTTGTGTGTTTTTGTAATTGTACAATTATAATAAATTAAAATAACCTATAAGTAAATATAATTAAAGAAATAAAGTTAGCTCTTCTATGAATATATGAAAGAATTAGTAAAAGCTACTCATTAAAATAACTGATTTTTATTATATAAGTTTGAGGGTAATTATAATGATCTAGACATATTTTACATCCAGATTGTCATCAAGTGTCTTTAAGTCTTCTTTCAGTTAAAATACCAGAAGGCATTATGGTTGTAGTTGTATAAGAAAGTTGATAAAAAGCTCTGATGTGGATGCCAATTAAATGTTCCTTTATATGATTTAAGTGAAAAGGAAATAGGCATTGCATGTATAGATACACATGTATAATTTTTAATGGTTTTCTGTTATAACTGACAATTTTTTCTTAACTACGTCACTTTTCATTCTGATCCCATTGATTAAAAAGCCTCCTGTAAATGAAAAGCTTTATTAGACCATTAAAATTCATCACTGCAGATAACACTGTATATCAGAAGCAAGAAGGAAAAAAATAGAAACTGTGGGAGTGACTGGGAAAGGAGAAATTTATCTCTTGACTGCTCAGTCACATGTATTGGCATATTTGAACTCTCAACTATATCAGAAAGTAATTTAAATGTGCTATTTTCATAGTGATTTTAAACTTGCTAACTGGTTACCTGAACAGAGCATGTGTTTTTCAGCCCATAGCTTGGTTTAGGGAGCATTTTATTTCCAAAAAATTGAGAGCTAGCACATTAAACCCTTAAAACAATTAAAGAAATAAAGAAGGAAGCAATTGTATTAACTAATTGTATGCAGAAGAGAAATACATAAATGCTGTAGCTGAAAAGAGCTAAATAACAGCTCATTCTTCTTTCGTTGTATCTCTCACTAAAGTTCTGATGAGATAGGTCAATTATTTGGAAAAACAAGTTTATTTTAAATAACCCATTATAGCCACATTTATAGTGCTATGAGTAATGATCTACATAAAAATACTGAAACAGCATTTTAGGACCCTTTGATGTTTGGATGCCCCATGCTCAAGATCACAGAGCTGATAAATGGTAAAGCTGAGATTTGAACACTGGCAATCCATCTGTTGCTTCTGTGTTCTTAATCACTGTCTTATTCAAAATGCCTAGCACAGAGTATGTGATCAATAAATTCTAGATTCTCTCTTTTATCTTCCACTTGATCACATGCCAGGGAACATATTTAGTTTTAGGATGCTTGTAAGAGTTCTGATCCCTGTACTTAACAAGCCATAGAAACTTCCAGTGTGATGATTATGGCATTAGTTAACGTTTCTGAAAGATGCTATGGTGCATCTTTCCATATCTATCCTAAAATTTATATTTCATCTTCTACATTAGAAATCATTGCTACTTTTATTTTATTTTAAAGATTTACTTGGTTTTGAACACTTTTTTGTCTTAATTTCCATGACAACCCTTTCTTCTGGTTTTCTTTCTACCTGCCTGGCTGGAAAGTGGTGGATCTAGTGATTTAGGTATCATGTCATTTTCGTCTGTGTCCCATGGCTTCTCTTTTGCAATGCCTTTACTTCTTGTGTCTGGTGCATACTTATTCACGTTTGTTCTCTCTCCTAACCTGAGTTCATAAGTGGTTCATTATCACTTATTTCTTTAGTAGGAATTTGTAGCTTCACCTTTCATTGTGAAAGGGTTCATTCTTTTAGTTTCCTTGCTTGATGCTGAACACAGAGAGCCTTTTATCATGACATATGGTGCTCTGTGATCTGCCTCCTCCCTCCATCCCTGATCTAATTTTTTACTAAAGTATAATGGATGTACCTATAAGTTATAGGTATACAGTATAGTGATTCACAATTTTTAAAGGCTGTACTCCATTTATAGTTATTATAAAATATTGGCTATATTCCTATCCCTGATCTAATTCTGAACAATGTGGAGAGCTCCCATGCTCACACACTGTGTCTCCAAAAGGCGTTAGACTTTACCCAACCTCAAGTCCTTTGGGTTCTGTTCCCTATGTCTGGAACACTCTTCTGTTATATATAAGTTACCTACAACATTTGCATCCTTCAGGTCTCCAAAGACATTTTCTATCACAATGCTATATTTTATTTATATTCCTTATAGTAAAAATGAATATAAGTTTACTTATTTGCTCACTTGTTCATTATTTATCTCCCCAAACAAGAACTGAAGAATCATAAAAGCAAAACCAAGGTTGTTTGGTTCATGACAGTATTCCTAAAACTTTCTGCAGTGTCCAGCTGTAGTAGAAATACACTAAATGTTTATTAAATGGAATACATAAATGAGAGGAAATAAAGTCACCATTCCCTTATAGTTATTATTGTTTGTTATCTTAAAACTATATATATTGCTCTTTTAGTAGGAAATGAGACAAATATATCTCCAATTGCCCAAATATTCTTGCCAGGACAAAACCGTTATTTCTTAGACTCCTTCTATTTAGCAAATACTAACAGGGTCTGCCCCCTCTTTTAGATAAACTGAAAATATCACTTCCTACGTGAATAAATAGGGAATTCCTTCAGATCACAGGCAAATGATGTATGAATTTATGGGTGCTTTCTCCAGCAAAGAAACCATATCTCATTTCATGAGACTGTCAAAGATTTGAATATGAAAATTTAGGTAAGTTTTAATTATTGCCTCCTTAAATAGTGAAACCATAGTTATTTTATCACAATTTTAGATATATTAATTCCAGAGTTGACAGGATTACAGCTTAAATAGTTGAAGTTTAATTCCCTAGATTAATAATATTTTTATTAAACATCTGCTTTGTACAAGTATGGAACAGAGGATGAATAGTCATGTAGTGGAGGTGAATTTACGATTGAAGCAGACTAATACACATCCAGTAATTTGCAATAGAGATGTTTCTAATATAAAAAATTATTTTTAAAGAATCTATACACAGTGTTGCTCAGTATATATTATTTTTCATAAATAGAGAAAATGCTTCATTATATGGAGTGGTCAAGCAGTGTTTGCTGCCTTATCAAATTAAGCTTTATTTTTTCCATATGCTTGGAAATATCAGAGACTGGACTCTTGGTAATATTATTAACAAGATACAGCTATGTTGTAAATTTTATTCATTATATTATTGAGGCTACTCCAGAAAGGCCCAGAACCTGACAATGACTTTGACAGCCTGTGGCCTCCTCAATTCAATAAGTTATCAGCTTTGATTGTCCCAGCAGATTTTGTGGCTGATTTTAGAAGGTACTCTCTCAAGCAAGATACCATGCAAGTAGATGCACTGTTCCTTTTGTATCACCACTTTCAAGATTAGAGACCAACCTCTCCACCAGGGGTTGATACATAACTAAATAAAATATGATACAACTTAAAATTTGGATATGAGTAAACATTATGGAGGAAAAAGGGGATAAAGTCTAATTTTAATTATAGCTAAGTGATCCAGGAAGACTGTATTTAGGAAGTACATTTAAATCAGTCCATGTAAGAGATAAATACATACATACATACTCCAAGGGCTAAACCTTGTAGAGAAAACTTATGCCTGTGGTCATAATAGGGTACCTGGCACTAGTTTTAGCTTCCCCCTCTAAATAACAAGAAAACTGGGAAATAAGTTTTTGAAAATTTTTCTCAAACATTGAAAAATAAGAATTGCAGGGCTGTAATCTCTAAGAGAAGGAGAAAAGAATGAGGTGAACCCCTATGATCAACCCTGGCTTTCTGCCTAAAGGTGCCTTCTGAGCCATGGCACAAGGAGAAGGATCCAAACACAGTGGCTACCCTAAGTTGACGAGGGAGAGTTTGGAGTATGGGAAGGCGGAACTGGCTTACTGTGTAGAGCACATGGGATATTTCCCAGAGGATGGAGCTACTCCGAAAAAGACCTCCATAAATCACGACCCTACCCCACCCCAACTTTGAATCTGTTGCTGAATATTATGCACAGGAGATCAAAGTGAGTTTCCCAGAAAATAAACAGTTAGATGGATCCCTAATTTTGAGAAAGTCATTGGCATAAGTAGACATTACAATCTTGACAGAAGACCTGCCCCCAACTCCCCAAAAAGACAAAGAAAAACCTTAAAATTTATATGTAAACCTTAATATACATAAAAATATATGCAAATAAGTATATAATATGTACATTTCTAACATTTCTGTATCACTCTTAATTCCATATGCCATGATTAGACCTTTTTTGACTTACTGAATATTCTCAATTCAATGTTTTTGTCATAATAAATGAAATATTACCTCCTATCTGTGAAGACAACTGTACATCTCTGAGGGCACTATCTCTCTGACTTGTCAGTAGTTAGTGTATGATTATCAGACAATTGGGACAACTTTTGTAACTGCCCTTTATGATGTCTATATAAGCCTGTTGTTTTATATTATCTGACTTTAAAATCAGGTGGGTGAATATACTGCAAAGCAAAGCAAGCACAATCTTATAATAAAGAACTGACTGCATGATCTCAGAGGTCATTCCCATCTCAAATGTGTATGGATCTGTGATTTTTCTTTGAGTTTAAGTCGACTGATGATACAGCTGCTAAAAATCTCATGTGGTTAGAACCCATTTTGCCAGAAGTTTAGGTAAGCCTTTCAAAATCTATGAACTTTTATTGCTTTCCATTAAGAATATATACTATATATATATATATATATATTTGAGTTTGATATTTTTTTAGTCTTCCTTACTTTTAAAATAAGTAGTCAAGAAGGTCAATCTTTTTCATTTCTCTTCTGACCAATTTATGTGTGTGTTCATGAACTTCTCTTTCATAAATAAAATACTGGAGGCCGCTTGTAATTCAACTATGTATTGTAATTAGATTTTTTTTAAAACATAAGATGAGGAGCCTGGGAAATATAAATAAGATTTTAAAAATGCTGGATAGAAGTATAAATGAAGCATGATGACAAGACCACTAATAGTTGCAGAAGCTGGGTGATGGATACATGGAGATTCAATACAGTTTGTTTTAACACTGAATAAGTTTGGAACTTCCATAATAAAATGACTTTTTTAAACTTATGAGCTTTATAATTAGAATAATCTGGACTCAAGTCCCAGGTCTGTCAATGAGTAGCTCTATGACCTTGGACAAGTTTCAATCTTTCTTAAGCTCAATGTCTTTAACTTTAAATTAAGATACTGTTCCAGGGACTTCCCTAGTGGCACAGTGGTTAAGAATCTGCCTGCCAATGCAGGGGACAGGGGTTCAAGACCTGGTCCTGGGAAGATCCCACATGCTGCAGAGCAACTAAGCCCAATCACCACAACTACTGACCCTGAGCTCTAGAGCCCGTGAGCCACAACCACTGAAGCCCATATGCCTACAGCCTGTGCTCCACAACAAGAGAAGCCACCACAACAAGAAGCCCACACACCACAACGAAGAGTAGCCCCCCACCCGTCGCAACTAGAGAAAAGCCCGCACGCAGCAACGAAGACCCAACACACACCCTCAAAAAAAAAAAAAAAAAAAAAAAAGATACGTTCCATTATAAAAGGTTTCTATAAAAATAAAATAGATAATGTATTTCACCTTCTAAGTACAGTTCAGGGCCACAATTTACCCATGTGGTGTCTTTGTGTTAACTAAAACAGATTCCCTTCCCCAAGACATCTTGCTGCCATTAAAAAATGATTTGAACATATGCATTTAAGTTGACTACAAAGTGAATAGGGTTCCAGTGTTGTGCAGTACACAGCATGCTCAACCGTATACATCAGCACTAAGTTGTCACAAAGTTAAGTGCCAAATACATTGTTGTTATAATTATTCCTAGACAGCAAAGCCATATAAGAATGGAAGAAAGTTGGGACACTGAAATTACACATCAGTTAGTGCACAGGAAAGGAATTTCTGTCTCCTTAAGATTCCAGACCACACCCCCACCCCTGACTTGATCAACTTTCTGTTTTCATACAATCAAAATTTCCTTTTAAACCATATTTGTTAGTTAGGAAGCGAGAACAGTATACCACAGCTCTAACCATCAGCCTCTCCACGAGAAAGTACTGCCAGCTCTGGACCTCTCACGTCACTTTCAAGGGTTCCCTTTTGATTTTATCCCTAATTGTCCTTTTTTTTTTTTTCTATTACGTTTTTCCTTGCAATACAGCTGCTTAAATCATTTCTGTTCAGAGGAAATGGGATATTTAGACAAACTCCATAAATACAAATGTCATTTGAAATGGACAATGGGCAAAGTTTCACATTTTCTGAAACTGCTGAGCAGAGATACATTCATTTTATGAATTGTGAGACTGTGTTGAGTAGAATACTAATGAGATATGGAGACTTAGCATACGTTATAACATGTCACTGTTGTACTTTGTGAAATTGAGATTAGAGGATAGCACAAGTGGTTTCCACTATTATGAAATGAATATATTATCCTTAATATGATTATGTCTGCTTTGTAATTCCATGAACCAAAGTCACACCTCTTACATCAACAAAAAATACAGAGCTGAGAATATAACTTTTGACCCTTTATTTTTATTGACCTAAAACCCACTTAGAAAGTAATTTATTAATTATAGATATCTTCACATCATAATTTTATTTTTTAAAAATAAATTTATTTATTTTTTTGGCTGCATTGGGTCTTCTTTGCTGCGTGTGGGCTTTCTCTAGTTATGGCGAGCGGGGGCCACTCTTCATTGCAGTGTGTGGGCTCCTCATTGTGGTGGCTTCTCCTGTTGTGGAGCATGGGCTCTAAATGCATGGTCTTTAGTAGTTGTGGCACGTGGGCTCAGTAGTTGTGGCTCACGGGCTCCAGAGCGCAGGCTCAGTAGTTGTGGCACATGGGCCTAGCTGCTCCGCAGCATGTGGGATCTTCCTGGACCAGGGCTCGAACCTGTGTCCCCTGCATTGGCAGGCAGATTCTTAACCACTGCACCACCAGGGAAGTCCTCATCATAACTTTAGAATGTAATTTATTTATATGCATACTTTATACTTCACATTTAATCATCAGAGTGATCCTAGAAATTAGATACAACTTTACCCCTATATTCTGAAGGGTAAGATGAGACATGTTTATACACAGGTACATATGTTTATGTAAATATAATCACTGTATTAATATAAATTTATTTATGATATTAGATAACATGTAAAAAGCCCACGCCTCCCTCCTCTCATTGTTCTGCTATGACTTCACATTAATTAAACATTTAATGGTCATTTAATGGCCCCTTGTATCAATGTATCATTTTCATAATATTGTACTATTTAGTTATTCCTAGTATTTTTAAATTTCAATCATAGAGAATGCATCTAAAAGCATTTCTCTGTACTAAATTTCGGGCTTCTGTTTATGTATAATCATAGAGTAGTTTCCTGGAATTAGCTTTCTTGATTAGATAATTTGAATTCCTGCATAACTATTGTTACATGTTACCTCTTTATCTTTTAAAAAGAATATACCAATTTATCATGGCAACAGTAATGTAACTATGGTCCAGTCGGCTTTGTAATAACAATTATATTTATTCTGTTAGAGTAAAACCAGTGCTGGGATGTTGTTTTAAATACACATTTCTTTGATCAATCACAAGGGTGTATTACTATTTGCCTTTCATACGTTAATTGCCTATTTGTATCCATTTACTTTTTCGCAATTCACCACTATGCATGAACTGTCTATTTAAGCTTTTTCTATGCTTGATAGTATTTTCCAAGAGTAAATAAAAAAGGAAACAAACGAAAAAACCTGTTCCATTAGCACATGTTCAGAGTTTCCACGATGCCAGCTTTCTAATTGACTAGGCTTAAATGGCTAAATGTATGGAACAATGTGTTCTACTAGAGAACTACTCAGATCCTTAGAGCAGGCCTTTTTTTTTTTTTTATCCCCAGAAGATTTCTTTTTTTTTCCCCCAGATTTTTTTTTTTCTGGTAAATATTTTAAAATTCATGGGGACTTCCCTGGTGGCACAGTGGTTAAGAATCTGTCTGCCAATGCAGGGGACAGGGATTCGATCCCTGGTCTGGGAAGATCCCACATGCTGCGGAGCAACCAAGTCTGTGCGCCACTACTGAGCCTGCGTTCTAGAGCCTGTGAGCCACAACTACTGAGTCTGCGTGCTGCAACTACTAAGCCCGCATGCTACAAGTACTGAAACCCACACATCTAGAGCCCTGCTCCCCAGCCAGAGAAGCCACTGCAATGAGAAGCCCCCACACCACAACGAAGAGTAGCCCACGCTCACCGCAACTAGAGAAAGCCTGCGTGTGACAACGAAGACCCAATGCAGCCAAAAATAAAAAAAAAATTAAATGCATTGATAAGAGCCAAAGACAGATCCTAGACAGCACAAACATTATTTGCTGTGTCATAGCTCTGAGCTCTGTTTCTTTACAATAATACTTCCCTGGGTTATAGCTTTTATCCCTCAAATTAGAGTAGAGACAACTCTTGAATAAGGAAGTTAAAATATATTCCTCAACAATGATTAAGATCAGAGTAAGGCACAGAGAAAGATGAGATTTATCCTAGGAAAAGAAGTCTTTAGAATTTATCCTCATTTGTAGACACAAGGGCTGCCAGTCATTAAAGGGTTTCCAAAATCTCAAAATAAATTGCCTGGAAAGGGCCCAACTCTAGGATAAAATTACTTCAAAATACGTTTGAAGAATTTTTTATAGTTTTAGACCCCTGCAGAGACCTATACCACTTAGAAATGGCCCATCAATGTTGCTCTCATGTGGACTCCCTGATGGCAAAGTGCAAAGTGTCGGAATAGTCTTCAGGAGACTCAGGTTGGCAAGAAAGTCACTGTCCAACTCTCACCCTAAAATATGTTAAATGTTGGCCAAATCAGTTGATAAATTCTCCTTCTCTAGAGACTGTAATGAATGAAACTGTGAATAAGTAAACAGTTCAATTTAATTCAACACTATGTATATTCTCCTAGCATTGTTTTATTTTTAATTAGGCCAGCAAAGGGTTAAAAAATTCTCAGAAAGTATATACTTTTGCTCTTGAATATATTCATTTGCTCTTTACAGAAGAAATGAATTTCCAGCTCAGTTTAATTCTTTAAGCTAAAAAACTAGTTCAAGATTTTAAATAGTCCTTTTGAAATAGGAGGGAAGGGGGCAGGGCACAACTTTAAAAGAATGACATAGCCATAGGACATGACAAAAACTGGTTAGAACCAACCAGGTCCAAGGTGGTGGAAGATTTGACTTCCAATGGACCTTGAGCCTCACTATATGCTCATTGTAATACATTAGCATGCTAAGTGACACACCCACCAGCACCTTGACATTTCCAAGGCTGAACATCAAAGATCAAAAAGTGAGTGGTGGCCCAATTCCTGGAACTCTCCATGCCTTCCCCAAAATATCTGGGATAATCCTTACACTCATTAGCCTGTGAAATTACCCAGTCCATAAAAACTAACCACCCCATATTTCAGGACCTCTCGCCTTCTGAGATGGACCATCCCCACACTCTGTCTGTGGAGTGTGTTTCTCTCTAAATAAATCCACTTCTTACCTATCACTGTGTCTCTCACTGAATTCTTTCTGTGACGAGACATCAAGAACCTGAGCTTCATTAATTCCTGAGACCAGGTATGTGATCTCAACCAAAAACCATGGGTTCAAGTCCCAATCTCGGTTACACAGTTTCACTTTCTTAGGGAAAAGTAAATTCATAAACCTGGGAACCCACCTAACATTGTAAGAACAACACAGAAAAGTGGCAGACTCATACTGCACGCCCTGCTTTAGCAGTGGAGCATAGTACACTCAGTAAAATCATGTTTTGAAATCCATACATTTGTATCACTTACCACCTGTATTGACTTCTGTTCATTCTTCTCTGTATATTGAAAGAGACTGAGAAAATATATGGTCTTTTAGCAGCTTTTAAACTTTGTTGACAGATTTTAATAAATAATAAACTAACTTTTTTCTAAACAAACTTTTGTTGCTTTTGTTACTTTCTTTTCCCAAAGTAGAATTACTAGAACTGTGATAGCAACAACCATTTTATATTTTAAAATACATTATAATTTTAATAATCTTTATATTTTCAGATTGTTTTAGAGTTTTTAAAATACTTACAAAGGCCTTATCTCATTTGGTTGGTATTCTCACAGCAACTGTATTTATGGAAAGGGGTTAGGAGCCTGTAGTCATACACAGAGAAACTGACTCAGTGAGGTCAAGAACTTGTCCATGGTCATTCATTAGATAAGGGCAAAACTGGAGCCAGCAGTCAGGCCAAACTTGATGTCCCGGAGGGGTATGTCCATCAGACCAGCCTAGACCTAACCCAGGGTCTGCCACTCACTAGCCCTGTGATAGTGGGTGATAAGAAAATACAGCCACCATGGAGAACAGTATAGAGGTTCCTTAAAAAACTAAAAATGGAACTACCATATGACCCAGCAACCCCACTACTGGCCATATACCCTGAGAAAACCAGAATTCAAAAAGAGTCATGTGCCACAATGTTCATTGCAGCTCTATTTACAATAGCCAGGACATGGAAGCAACGTAAGTGTCCATCAACAGATGAATGGATAAAGAAGATGTGGCACATATATACAACAGAATATTACTCAGCCATAAAATGAAATGAAATTGAGTTATTTGTGGTGAGGTGGATGGACCTAGAGTCTGTCATACAGAACGAAGTAAGTCAGAAAGAGAAAAACAAATACCGTATGCTAACACATATATATGGAATCTAAGGGAAAAAATAAAGTCATGAAGAACCTAGGGGTAAGACGGGAATAAAGACACAGACCTACTAGAGCATGGACTTGAGGATATGGGGGGGGGGGGGGAGGCTGTGGCAAGGTGAGAGAGTGGCATGGACATATATACACTACCAAGCGTAAAGTGGATAGCTAGTGGGAAGCAGCCGCGTACCACAGGGAGATCAGCTAGGTGGTTTGTGACCACCTAGAGGGGTGGGATAGGGAGGGTGGGAGGGAGAGAGAAGCAAGAAAGAAGAGATATGGGAACATGTGTATATGTATAACTGATTCACTTTGTTATAAAGCAGAAACTAACATACCATTGTAAAGCAATTATACTCCAATAAAGATGTTAAAAAAAAAAAGACAAGAAAATAACGGGGTATTTAAATGAATGTTTGTAATTTCTTTAAAGATACAGGGATTCTTTTAATTGTACACATGCCAGAATCCTTTCTCTGTTTATTTTCAGATGCCTCATCCTTGTTTTGCTACTTTTATGATTTATGTTTTTCTGTAAGCACAACAATCTATTTTACTTTACAACCCACATCTTTATTGTTTACATTATGTACAAGGGAATTGTAATCTGCCTTTTTAAAACGCTGTTCTAGGAAATCTAGCCTGTCTCTGGCTTGTTCACAAAGTTGCACTCTTTTTTTGCGTACGCGGGCCTCTCACTGCCGTGGCCTCTCCCGTTGCGGAGCACAGGCTCCGGACGCGCAGGCTCAGCGGCCATGGCTCACGGGCTCAGCCGCTCCGCGGCATGTGGGATCTTCCCGGACCGGGGCACAAATCCGTGTCCCCTGCATCGGCAGGCGGACCCTCAACCACTGCGCCACCAGGGAAGCCCTGTACTTGTAGCCTCTTTTGCTTGCTGTCTGTTGGGCGAAGTCACGCTCAGCTTCTCACTATGTGACATCTATTAAGCTATTTATCTCATAAAAGAGCAGGTGAGAGAGGGAGAGGGTGAGCAAAGACTGCCTTTGGTAACTTAGTATCAGAAGTGATACCTCATCACTTTGTCATATTCTAGTCATTGGAATTGAGTCATTAGGTCCTGCCCATTCTCAGAGAGGTCATTACACAGAGGATGAATGCCACAAGACAGGGATTATCAAGAGCAATTTCAGAAGGTGTCTACCTCAGACACACAGATTTAAGTGAAGAAATAACACTGCATTCACAAGCAGAAGACATAATCATATATGTAGAGAATGCTACAGGAGGAGCCCCCCAAAATGCTACTAGAACTAACAACTGAGTTCAACAGGGTTATAAAATACAAGAGCAATATACTGAAATTTATGTCTACATGCTAGCAACAGCTAATATTAATTTTTAAAATACCATTTACAATGGCATCAAAAATACATTAAAGTGTAACAAAATATGTACAAGATCTATACATTGACAACTACAAAACACTGCTGAGAAAATTAAAGAATAGCTAAATAAATGGAAAGATATACTATGTGTATCAATTGGGAGGTTCAATAAAGGTGTTAATTCTTCCCAAAATTGATCTATAGACTCAATGAAATCCCTATCAAAATCCTAAGTACTTTTGTAAAAATTAATAAGATGATCCTAAGTTTTTGGAAATATAAAAGATTAAGAATATTGATATTTTAAAAGAAAAATATAGAGTAATCACAGACCTAATTTCAAGAATTACTCTAAAGCTAAAGAAATCATGACAGTGTTGTTGTATAGGCATAAGAATAGACATATAGACCAACAGAACAGAATACAGCTTCCATATCTCAGTATTCAGTTGATCCTTTAAAAAGGCAAACAACTTAACCCAATGCAGAAAAAAGAATCTTCTAAAAAAATTTTGTTGGAGCAATTATAGACCTACACATCAAAACATTTAAAAATAACCTAGAACTTTGCTTTACACCACAAAGAAAATTCAACTCTAAATATATCATAGATCTAAATATGAAGCCTAGAACAATAAGCCTTTAAACAAAATACATAAGAAATTGTTTGCGACCCTGGTATAAGAAACTATTTCTTAGGACACAAAAAATGTGCATAAATTTAGAAGTGATAAACTTAATTTCATTTAATTTGAAAACTTCTGCCCTTCAAAAGATACTATTAAGAAAATTAAAAGGCAAGCTAACTACTGGAGAAATTTTAACAGGTATATATTTAATCAAAATGTTTTACTGAAATATACAAAGAATTCTCTCAATACAATAACAACAAAAAATAGTCACTCATAATGGTCAATATATTTGCATATATACCTCACACAAGAAGGCATATAAATGGCCAATAAGCACATGTAAAGATGTGCAAATCATTAATTATCAGGAAAATCCAAATGAAAACCACAATGTGATTCTCCTACACATTAATTAAAATGGATAAAATTTAGGAGGAAGACAGTATTATGTGTTTGCAATGATGTGAACTAACTGGAGTGTATATACATTGCTCTTGGGAATATACAATGGTAGACATGAAACAGAGCAGGACCCTATGGTCCTTGCCCCCATGTCCTCAGCCTGCCTTCTGTCTGTGGAAAAACTTTAGCAAAAGAATAAGTTTAATAGGAGATGTGAGAAAATGCAGAAGCAAAGACAAGCTGTCGAACAATACTAAATAATAATAGTTTAGTCATTAAGCAAAGTCAAGGACCTTTAGTTCCTTCTCAAGGGCTATAGGTAATATTCTGAGCCACATCCTGGGAGCTGTCTTATAGATACTGAAACCCCCGCCAGGTGGAAGAAGTTACTACATGATGACCAGATTGTAGCCATGACGTAAGCTGCCACCATTCCGAGAGCTGGCCTCAAAGAAATGGGAACAAACCGACCCTGGAACTGAAGATTAACTGTACCTAAAACAATCAAGATGACATTGGTCAGACCACCGCATGACCAATTTCAAGATGACTGTCAGAGCTGACCGTGCTGTTTCTGCATGTAGCCCCCTCCCTCCGTCTATGAAAGCTCTTGCCCACTGACTGTCAGTGGGGGGACGTCGGCCTTTGGACAGGGGTCCCATTGCTGGCATCCAAAATAAAGCAAACTTTCCTTTCCACCAACCTTGCTTCTTTATTGGCTTTTGAGCGGTGAGCAGCCGGACTCTACTTTCAGTTACAGAAACACTTTGAAAAGAGTTTTGCAGTTTCTTAAAAAGTTAACCACATACTTAACGTACAACCTGTAAATCATACTTATGGATTTTTAGCCCAGAGGAATCAATATTTTAGACAAATTAAAATATATCAACTCAAATAATTGTATATAACTATACTGGCTGCATTCATAACTCTAAAACTGGAAACAAGGTAAATGTATTCCAATTAAAGAATAAACAAACTAATATATAGTGGAATTCTACTCAGAAATTGATATGAAAATTTACTGCTACACACAGAAACATGGATGAATCTCAAAATATCATGCTGAAGTGAAATAAGCCAGACATAATGGAGATACGATATGATTCCATTGATAGAGACTGCTGAAAAGACTAATATAATTTATAGTGACACTAAGGAGAGAAGCAGTTGCTTAGGACTGGAAGTAGAGATTCTGAGTGGAAAAGAGCTAATGGAAACTTTTGGGGAGTAATGGAAATATTCTATTTCTTGACTGTGATGGTTACTTGACTGTATACACTTTCCAAAAGTTATTACTACACACTTGAAATGGATGCATTTATTACATATTAATTTCACCTCAATAAATTTGAAAATATCCATTTCTTTAATTTCCAGAGGGCAGAGATAAAAGAGTTTTCTCTACCATTTCACACCTAGTTGGCTTCTATATAAGTCTACAGTTAGATTTCCCAACAAATTGTCAGTGTCCTTCTGTACCTTCCCCTTGGCCCTAGTCCCTACGCCTAGATTGTTACCCTACCTCAACTTTCTCTCTGGGTAGTTTATTCTACAAAATCTTCTTACGCTATTTTTGGATCAAACATAGACTAGCTTTGAGTCACTGGATCTGCAACGGTCATCTGATACTTTAAAGCTATTCTCTTCCTCTGGGTGATTCCTAATTCCATTTCTCATATTCTTTCAGGTTTTCACAACTCCTATTGTTACGTTAAAAACAGTAACTCAATTTAGTAATTCAGCTTTGTGGACTTAAACTATTTAGATGATGTGATTAAGACTTTAAAAAAATAGATAAATAATGGTACAGTAATTGAGGATGGGGAAGGTGGTGCCTGATCTGTCTCACAGAGCCCTGGAGGATGGGTAGGAATTTTTCAGTTTAGGGAATGGGAGTCAGGTGGGGAGGTCATATTGGCCACTGATGAGATAAGGCTTTAAGTAGCATTTGATCATCTATCTGTTGTAAACAGATAAAGGCTAGAATTAAAAAACAAAACAAAACAAAACAACATTCTTACTAGAAGAACCTATACAATGTATAGTGTTATGGGATTTTAAAAAATGCTATGTCTATTTTAAATTAAATTTCCAAAATTTATATAATTTATGTGAGCTAGATTCTTTATAGTCATTCATGACTTGAAGATTGCATTCCTGAGATGTGAATCAGAACTCTGAAGTTTACAATGCCATAAAGGAGCAGACTAGCCATGATGCCATAGTTGAGTAGAAATATTTTTCTATTTTGTATCTCTCTGTTCATGATTAAAATCCACAATAGAGCATATGTTGGGGGAAGATTAGGTTAGGAGCCAACCCTCTTTCTCTATCAGCATAGTAAGAGGAGATAGGTTTCTGCAGTGAGAGGCATTCTCCCCAATAATACTATAAAACAGGAGAGTCAGGAGTAATTTTTTACCACAGAAAATCAATATATTAAGCAAGGGAATGTATGCTGAGGCCCTCACCTGCTAAAAATTACTGAACAGCCAAAACAGATGGATCACAGGAGAGAGAAACCTTTTTCATCCCCCGTACGGCAGTCCCATGGACATTCTATGTAATATAAAAAGCCACAGCAACACTATATATGTTCAGGGAAAAGAGTCTTGTGACAGGCATCCATGTTTACTAGCTAGTGTGGTTTAATTTGCTTCTACTGCTTTCTGAAGCTTTCCATTTTAAAATAACTCCCTTAGAAAACTTAGTCCTAGTTGATAAAACATGCCTTTTAATGATACACCAGAAAAAAAGATAAAGTGATTAAAAGCATGTCTCCCGTGATCATGGGTTGGGAGTATGCTTTTTCTTTGAATCACCACACTGCACAGGCAAATAAATCATTTTCTAACTTGATACATGCACAGGGTCATGTATTTTCAAAATGAATTCTAATATTAAATACAGTGGCTATTAAAAAAGAAAGGAAAACAAATACTGACATGACAGACATTGGTCACTACAGTTGAAGGCCACTTCATCCTACTAAATTTGCACAATAAAATAAACCCAAAAGAGGTTTGAGGTCATGAGAAACAGAAGAATATCTATACCTCTGCTCTGCTTTAAAGATAGTTGCCGGGGCTTCCCTGGTGGCGCAGTGGTTGAGAGTCTGCCTGCCAATGCAGGGGACGCAGGTTCATGCCCCGGTCCAGGAAGATCCCACATGCCACGGAGCGGCTGGGCCCGTGAGCCACGGCGCCTAAGCCAGCGCATCTGGAGCCTGTGCTCTGCAATGGGAGAGGCCACAACAGTGAGAGGCCCGCGTACCGCAAAAAAAAAAAAAAGATAGTTGCCAATTTTTATTGGATATTGTTATTTAAATTATTTTTTTGTTTGTTTGTTTTAAGTGAGGTTTTAGTTGATCTAGTACTGTGATGGTGAAACCGTGCACCTCAAATTGGGACTTGAACCCATGCGGCCGGGACTCGAACCTGGCCAAAACCCACGGTCTTCCAACTGAGATCACACACCTGGTTTCAGGACTTAATGAAGCTCATGTTCTTAATAACTCCTGGCAGAAGGAATTCAGTGAGAGAGAAAGTGATAGGTAAGAAGTGGATTTATTTAGAGAGAAACACACTCCACAGACAGAGTGTGGGCCATCTCAGAAGGTGAGAAAGGCACCAGGCTATGGGGTTGTCAGTTTTTATAGGGGTGGGTAATCTCATAGGCTAGTGAGTGGGAGGAGTATTCCAGCTATTTTGGGAAGGGGCGGGGATTTCCAGGAATTGGGCCACCGCCCACTTTTTGATTCTTGGTCAGCCTTGGAACTATCATAGCACCCGTGAGTGTGTCATTTAGCTTGCTGATGTGTTACAGTGAGTGTATACTGAGGCTCAAGGTCTAG
Organism: Pseudorca crassidens; assembly: GCF_039906515.1. Lineage (NCBI taxonomy): Eukaryota > Metazoa > Chordata > Mammalia > Artiodactyla > Delphinidae > Pseudorca > Pseudorca crassidens. The sequence continues at coordinate 32,113,417 of NC_090304.1, read as the reverse complement.
TGGAAGTTGACCTGTCTGCCATCTTGGATCCATTTGGTTCTAATCAGTTTACGTCATGTCCCTGGACTATGTCATTCTTTCAAAGGTTGTGCCCTGCCCCTGTCCCTTCTGTTTCAATGGTAACTATTTAAAATAATCTGTCACCCCCCCATCCCGCCAACAGCTTACTGTTGCAATATAAGAATTCCAAGAAACAGCTGCCATGTATCAATAATCTCACTTGATTTGCAAGGGCAACTGCCGCCGAATTTTCTGATCATGATGAATCACAATGATAATGAGGCAGTGAATGGGAGACAGGTTTATGGTGAGAAATGTTTTGTCACACTGTCCTCAAATTTTGGAAATTCTGCTATTAGCTTCAGAATTAGGAGATAAAGTTACTCTAGTGACTTTAGCAAAGGAATAAATTACTGTGCCCGGCAACAAATAACACTGAACGTTTTTCAAAGAATCATTTCTCTGCTCATTAGCATCTTACCAATGAATTACCTCACAGCTACTTGAATGGAATACTACAGCACATTCTCTCTAGAGCATATAAAGGTCAGGGTTTCTTATTTTTGGTTTCATGCATAATTAAGTGAATCAGAAAATAACTCAGACTAATTCATTCATATGTTTCTCTTCTCACCATCATTTTAGAAATGCTAAGGGCAAAATGTATGACCCCCAAGTCACTTAAATCACTAAAGAAATATTTATAAGCAAGTATTTAGAGAGTCAACAAATTCTGTTGCAAACTAGCAGAAAGAGAAGCCTTTCTGAGTGTGTGGTTCTTTTCTTGTTTGTTTGTTGTTTTAAGACAGTGGGCTAAAAATTCCAGAATCAAGAGATATATGTTATCCTTCAATTACTTTCCTCTTAACTTCCTTGTCTGACCAAGGAGCTGATTTAGAACACATGATGATTGATGACTCCCCTTCTGCAAAATACATCACTGCTCTTCCCAGACATTTCCAATGATGAATAGAAATCTTGTGTGCAGTCCAACCTAAGGGAATGATCGAATCATTTGGAAGAAACTTAGAAATATATAGAGGTGCTATAACTGATATAAAGTAAAGGGGATATACTGACATTTTCAGAAAGAGACCTGATCATGCAACCTTTCAGCCACACCATTTATGTGTTTGAGAGAAGCTGTGAGACAGAAAAAAACACTTGCTTTTCTGAAAAAGAGACAGAGGATCAGAATTTACAGCACTTCTATTTTATAAAGAATAATTGTCCCATGCTATAAAGCATGTCATGTCACTTTCATAATTAAACTGGAAAATGATTTCTCTCTGCCAGTGACTTGAATCCATACCTCTGACCACTATGTATCCTTCCTGCATGAAGAAGTCAAGCAATGCTGATCTTTGCTCATTAGTGACTTGTCTTAGGCTTCTCAGAAGTGCATGACCTTGAAAACTAAAGTTAGCAAAGTGTGACAGAAAAGTAATATTCCACAAACACCAAAGTGGCAGCACATGAAGTGGCACAATTTGACTGAAATAATCCAAAGTGAAATTTAGGCATGCACCAACTTCCTTGGTTTAATGCTTCATTTCTGATGTATATTTTTAAATAGATAAATGTAGACATACTTTCTGAATAAGTGATATAGTTCTCCAATTTTTCCATTCTTTTAGAGAATATCTTTCAGAGGGGAATCCTCTCTTTCCATGGTCAAAACTTTGACCCTGATATGTACACTTTTTAAATATTTTGCATATGCAATCTCCAGGACATAGTAGAACTGTCCTTTAGCTGGAATGGGAGAGTGAAAGTTTTTTATCTTTTACTCCTTCATCTTACAGATTCAGTAAGTTGCTTGAATTTGGTTTTGCAGTGAGTTCTTTTTTTCTTTTTTTTTTTTTTTTAATAAAATAACTCTGGTTTAAGATCTCCTAACTGGGAAACACAAAAGTTTTAATTTTGTTAAATATGCACATATTTTTTTTCTACCTTACGGAAGTCAGCAGATAGTATTTTAAGTGGTATACACCACTACAATCAAAGGAGAAATTCTGCTTGTAACTTACTCTCTACTTCGGAATCCTAAGACTCAAACTGGAGAGAGTCAAGAACTGGCCAGCCCCAAAGTCTAATTCATACTAATTGAACTTCACTTAAGGCTGTGGTAAAAAAACAGAATGCCTTCAGATGACACCAGGGCCAGACTCTAAATTTTGGCAAACACATTGCTGACCTTGAGCAAGAATCAATTACCCAGATGATCTCAGTCCCGTGTGTGTGTGTGTGTGTGTGTGTGTGTGTGTGTGTGTGTGTGTGTGTGTGTACACCTGGAAAGGACAACGGAAGAAAATTAGGGAAGTCTGAGTTAGACTGATTATCATGTAATTCTAAGTGTTAGGTGTGAAAAATGGTATTAAGATTACATAGTAGAATGTCTTTGAGATTGCTTGCCATTGTAGCCAAGGTTGAAGTGTCATTCTGACAACATCCAGTCAAATGTGTGGGTTTACTCATTCTGAAGAAAGGGAAAAAAACCAAGTATTTAACGCAAAATATCACTGTGCTTAACTTTTTTGTCTGATGTCTTGTACAAATGATCAGTTTCTTCATAATCAAATCAATTCAGTCGTGATTTTTACTCATATACTTATCCAATTCAATAAATGAATAAAGTGGATCATGATGGATCAATGCTGCAAGTGTGTCATGAAGCAAAAACTATGATCAGTTTAAGTCTGTGCACCTTGAACTAATCATAGTTTTCAAATCTAAACCAAGGAAATAAAATAGCCAAATGACCCAGAGGTGTTTAAACTTTGGTTAATGCATTTATTAAAATCGAAACTGAGTCTTTTTTCCTTTATGGACTTCTTGGTCAATGTCAGGTCAAGACGGTAAAAAAATGCTTTAGTTTCAGGGAAATCAAAGTAAGCAGTTAGGAACAGCCCTTGAGGCCTGATATAGTTGGTAGGCTGGAATTAGTTCTAAAACCAGAATCAGAGTCTCTGAAGCAGAAACAAAGCCCCAGAGGCCATGCGTACAGCTCAGGGTCAGGGAACATATGAACGAACCAGGTCTTCAGACAATGTAGGTAAGGAAAAATCACCAGAAGATGAACACACCCCTACCCAACTATCCTAGTAGATGTGCTACTTCTTCACCTAACGCCTACGTTTTTTTGTTTTTGTTTTTGTTTTTTGCGGTACGCGGGTCTCTCACTGTTGTGGCCTCTCCTGTTGCGGAGCACAGGCTCCGGACGCGCAGGCTCAGCGGCCATGGCTCATGGGCCCAGCCGCTCCGCGGCATGTGGGATCTTCCCGGACTGGGGCACGAACCCGTGTCCCCTGCATCGGCAGGCAGACTCTCAACCACTGCGCCACCAGGGAAGCCCTAACGCCTACGTTTTAATCAATGTGATTATACTTCTAAATCTCTGAATGCAGCATGATCTCTCACTTATTTGTGCCTCTATACAAGATAACAATCTCTCCTAGTACACAGCTTTTCCTCTTCTTCAGACTTAAATGAAGTTCTAATCTTTCAGGTTTTAGTCCCCATGTTATCTCTGAGCTCCCTTTCCTTTATCTCATTGTGGAGTGGGTGCTCCCCCTTATCTCTATAAGACTGTGTACTTGCCTCTATCACAGGACTTTATTACTTTCATTCTTATCCTCAGTCTGTTCACCTGCATTTCCTTCTGAACTGTGAACTGCATCATGTGGGAGCCATAACTGATTCATCTTTGTACACTTAGCCCATGTCTTATCTATGATATATAATAAATGCAAGAAAATTTAGAATTTTAAACTACATCTCAGAAATGAGCTATCAAGCCATGAAATAAAATGGAGGAACCTTAAATGTATATTACTAAGTGAAAACAGACAATATGAAAAGGCTATATATTGTATGATTCCAACTACAATATACGACATGATAGTAAAGGCAAAACTGAAAAGACTATCAAAAGATCAATGGCTGTCAGGGGTGGGGTTGGGGGATGAATAGGTAAAGCACAGAGGATTTTTAGGGCAGTGAAAATACCCTGTATAATACTATAATGATAAACATATTTGATTATACATCTGTCCAAACCCGTAGAATATCACCAGGAGTGAGCCTTAATGTAAACTGTGAATTTAAGGTGAAAACTATGAACTTATGGATGAGAGTAAGGTAGGTTTTCGAGTTTGAATTCTACCTATCACTACTATTTTATTCTGTGGGATCCCACAAAAAGCAATAGGAGAATGAGAAAATTTCATAATATAAATAGCTTATGCCCAGTAAGTCCTCTTTCAGGCTTCGATATAAATGACTTACATCCTAAGGCTTAGGGAGGGTTGGCCACACAATTTGGGGGGTGCAATGTAAAATGAAAATCCGTGGCATCTTGTTAAAAAGAGGGGAATAAAAGTACCATTAAAGCTGCTAAAATATACAGGTGTTTCCTTTCCAAACACATTATTATTAATAAAACATAATAGGGATAATAATAGTGATCCATAAATAATAACATAAACTTACAAAACTACAGAAAAAATAGTTTTGGTGCCACATTTTTATTTTAAAAGATAAATAATCCTACTTTATTAATGTGATACTTTGATCATAAGATTCTTATGGGTGGCTTTCTGCAAAATCATTGTTTGGTCATCAAAATTACAACTTATTCTCAATTGATGTATTTGAAAAGAAACAGAGACAGGCTGTGACCTGGAACCCTTTGCTGCAGTGCTTGCACCTGGACAAACATCTCCTCGAGCAACGAAATACAAATAAACTATAAGGCACTAAAAATAACTGCATGCATGCGCAGCTGGGGCAAATTATGGACAAGATACAAAAAAGACCAAAAAACCCAACTGCCACTTCTGAAGAGCCAGGAGCAAAAGCAGGGTGTCAGCAGCAAAGGCAGGTTACTGTGCACACCCCCTACACACACCACCACCACAGGGGTGGGCAAACACCTCCGGCCCGACCCCTGGATACACCCCTACCCTCACCCCATGTAAGGAACAAGCTCGCCCCCCCTCTGGGAGTGAGTGAGGGAGCAAGGGAACCTGTTACTTGTTCTCGCTCCTCCCCTGCTGCAGCAGGGGCCTCAATAAAGCCTCGCCTGAATTTCTTATCTGGTCTCTTATCAATTTCTATTGATTAAAGAGGCCAAGAACCCCGGTCAGTAACAAAACAACACTTCAAAATAAACTTGTGTGCAATTTACACCTGACGATTCTCATGGATATTGTTTCTAAAAATATTTACTACCTCATGCATATCAGTTTCTTGTGTTTTTGTATTGAATTTAAACTTTAAATTTATATTGTGGCATTATAGTGTTCCTTCTAATATTTCCTATAAACTGTGAAGCCAAAATTGGCTTTATGATTTGTATATACAGATAGTCCCCCATTTACAATGGTTGAGTTTAATATTTTTTGACTTTATGATGGTGCGAAAGCAATATGCATTAAATAGAAACCAAACTTCAGGTTTTAAATTGTGCTATTTTCCATGGCTAGCAATTCTTGTACATACTTGCTTGTGATACTGGGCAGTGGCAGCAAGCTACAGCTCCCAGTCAGCCGTGAGACCATGAAGGTAAACAACCGTAACACCTACAACCATCCTGGACCCCAAAGAACCATTCTGTTTTTCACTTTCGATATAGCATTCAACAAATTATATGAGATATTCAATACTTTATTACAAAATAGGCTCTGTGTTAGATAATTTTGCCCAGCTGTAGGCTAATTTAAGTGTCCTGAGCACGTTTAAGGTAGGCTAGGCTAAGCTATGATATTCATTATGTTAGGTGTATTAGATACGTATTCAACTTAGAATATTTTCAACTTATGATGGGTTTATTGGGACCTAACCCCATCAAAGGTAGAGGAAGACCTGTGATTCAAAATGCCTGTTTATGAATTCTACTGCTGTATCTTCAACTGTAAGTGCCTGAGGGCTTGAGTTCACCAGTATGGCTATTATCGCCCAATCTATCTACATATATCCATTGGTCACACATACGCTCTATTTCCTACTAGACTTCACTTACAAAACACAAGTTCAAAGATAAAATTATTACAAATTTCAAGACAGCCATATCAGAGCATAAAACCAACCATGGGGCCCTTCTGAGAAAGTGGACCCTATGTGATTGCATAGGACTCAGGCCCATGAAGCTGCCTCTGGTTTTAAGATCAAAGATGGAAAGGGAATTTATGACTATAAATGAGAGTAGCCTCGAGACCACTGACATGCCTGGATACATATATGAGGAAAGTAAAGCCAAGAGGCCAGTTCCTATGGGTTTACCAAAAGTGGAAGGGAAAGAAAGTTAGCAGAGGACTGCTAGGCCCACCTCAAAGTGAGGCGTTGCTCGGGAGTATTTACTACATTGAAGCAAGAGAGCATTATCACCTGAACTTCCCTACCTCCTAAGCATAGTAACATAGATCGTTAGTAAAACATAATCCTAGGAATGGATCAAATGTTAAAGAATCAGTTTAGATATTCTTCAACCCTTGGAAAGGAGCTACAGGCTTACTCATTATAAAGTACAAATGAACTCAAGTTTTGGGTCTAATTAGACCCCAAATTATAGGAATAATTTTCCTATATTCTCATTTACAGGTAATTGGCCTAACACACAGTAACTCCTCTAGAATGAATGAGGTAATTCAATCACATGGTGTTAGTATTAAATCAGAAACAATGGTGTTCATTTTTGTGCCTTCTTCTAATATCAGGAACAAGGCAAGGATGCCCACTCTTATCACTTCTATTCAACATAATACTGGAAGTCCTAGTCAGAGCAAATATACAGGAAAAAGGAATAAAAGGCATCCAAATTGGAAAGGAAGAAGTAAAATTGTCTTTTGTTTTAAATGACATGATCTTATACATAGAAAATTCTAAAGACTCCTTTAAAAAAAAACAGAATAAACAAATTCAGTATTTATTTCAAATTTAAGCTGCAAAATACAAAATCAACATACAAAAATCGGTTACACTCTATAAACTAATAATAAACTACCTGAAAAGAAAATTATGAATATAACCTATTAGCAATAGCACCAAAAAGAATAAAATACCTAGGAATAAACTTAACTAAGAAGGTAAAAGATGTGTATGCTGAAAACTACAAATATTGATGAAAAAAATTAAACAAGATACAAACATATGGAAAGATATCCTATGTTCGTGGGTTAGAAAATTTAATATTGTTGAAATGTCAATACAACCCAAAGTGATCTACAGATTCAATGCAATTCCTATCAATTCCCAATGGCATTTTTAAAAACACTGTTTTTCCCCCCACGCTCTGAGAGTACTATAGAATATGTCACATTGACTCAAAATCAGTTCCTGGATTATAACAAGAAATAATAATATAAGCCCTTTCCTCTTCATTCACAAAACACTTCGGATTGCTGAAAAACATTTAGTTGTCTTAGGCTAACAAGGTCCTCTTATTCTTCAGCTTCATAACCAAGCAGAATGTTTTCATAGGATCACAAATAGATTTATCTTTTTCTCTCTTCCTCCCTCCCTCTTTTCCTTCCTCTTTTTATCTCTTTCTTTCTTAATGATTTATTATTTTCAAAATTTTGCATTGTGTCCGTGTTTTCCAAAATCTGCCTATGGAACTCAAATTCATTCACTGATAAATGTTTATTAGACACTGTATTAGATTCCTAGGGCTACTGTTAACAAAGTACCACAACCTGGGTGACATAAAACAACAGCAACTTACTGTATCATAGTTATGGAGGTTAGAAATCTGAAATAAGGTGTTGGCAGACCAGTATTCTTGTGAAAACCTGTAGTGGAATATTTCTGTATTTCTTCCTAGCTTCTGGTAGTTTGTTGGCAATCTTTGTCCTTTTTTTTTTTTTTTTTTTGGCTTGTAGAACTATCACTCTAATCCTTTGTCTTTACATGGCATTCTCTGTGGGTCTTCACAACATTTTCCCCCTGTGTGTCCATCTCTCTGTCCAAGTTTCCCCTTTTTATATGCACATCAGGCCTACGGAATTCAGGAATTCAACGTCATTTTAATGAGGTCACATTCTGAGGTACTGGGGGCCATGACTTAATTATCTTTTGTGTGAGGACACATTCCAACTGATAATAAGCACCAATTATGTTCCAGATACTTTTCTAATGTCAGACATAGAGTGGTGAAAACACAGAATCACTGATATTTAAGGAGTTTCATTCTAAAGGAGGACGTATGAGTAAATAAATACAAAAAGAAGTTATATGATATCAGGTAGTACTGAGTTATAAATAAACACATAAATCAGAAAAGAGCATAGGGAGTGTGATCAGAGATATTTTGTATGAGTTTTAGGAAAGGATTCTCCAAATGTCACCAAAGACGTGACATTTTAAAAGGAATTCAAAAAAATGAGGGACTAGCCATCCAAGTACCAGGTAGAAGAGTACTCTAGGCACAGAACATATCACGTGCAAACACCTTGAAATTGGAGAGTACCTGGCATGACTGAGTAACAGCAAGTAGCCCAAGTGTGGCTGGCAGAGGAAGCGAGTAAAAGAATGGTAGCAAATGGGGATCACAAATGCCAATAAGATGGCCAGAGAAGTATATGAAAATGTTCCTAGATATAAGAAGAATGTATGACAAAATTAAACTTACATGTATACCTGTGTAACTTCCTGTTTTAATTCAACTCTATTAAACTCACTTGTCAATATAACTTCTGTTCTTGCCACTCTGTGTTTACTATTTAAAACACCTCCAACATTTTATTTCCCTAATATGCTTCACTTGCCTTAACCTAGTACAATTATTTCAATAATTCAATTTTTCTTTGAATTGTAGTAAATAATGTTTTCTTTTTTTTTCTATTTCTCTACCTTTGATAACATTTCCTACTTTTTCTTTTCAAATTTGAGCATCCCTTCAAATTTCAGTCTGATGTACTGGCCTTTATTTCTTTATACTCAGTTCAATGGAAAGCTCATCAAATCATATTATTATTATTATTATTTTTTTTTGCGGTATGCGGGCCTCTCACTGTTGTGGCCTCTCCCGTTGCGGAGCACAGGCTCCGGACATGCAGGCTCAGCGGCCATGGCTCACGGGCCCAGCCGCTCCGCGGCATGTGGGATCTTCCCAGACCGGGGCACGAACCCGTCTCCCCTGCATCGGCAGGCGGACTCTCAACCACTGCGCCACCAGGGAAGCCCCATATTATTTTAATATCTACTTTTATGCATAAAGTTCTGGATTTTAAATTTTAAAAACTCAAGGTCTCCTTTATACCTACTTATAATTCCCGCTATTGGAATAATTCACTTAGATACCCTAACATAAATTCAAACTCAAGTTGCAAAGGCCCATCTTCTTCAAAAGAAAATTTAGATTTACTTCCCTAGTGATATTCCCATTTATTTCTTAGATGCTATTATTCAGTCTCACCTACTTGCTATTCATCCATGTCACTTTGATTTTTCCTTGTTCCCCTTTATTCCTTTTCTCATCAAACCTTATTAATTTCTTTATTCAAAGTACTTCTCTATCATATAAAACTTCCTATCAATTGATGCAGTCGCTCACAGAAACTGAATAATATAACTTTGCATGTGGATTATCTCAATAACTCTATGAAGGCTGACATTATTTTTACTTTAGATAGAAATAATACCTTTTTATGTATCTATATAGTAGATAACTTACTCAAAGTTGCAGGAACCTCTAGTGGAACTTAAGTACCATTCAAACCCAGAGTTCTTTCCTAGATACGTTCTGCCTATATCAAACCCAACTACTAAATTAAAGGGTAGTTAATAACAGGAGGGCTGACTTCCTCTCTGACTAATATTTGTGGTAGAGTTTAGATGCAGGAAATAAATGACCTTTTTAACAATACCATGTCAAGCTGTTCCTTTTACTCCATTTGATCTTTGTAAGGTCAGTAATGGTATGCCTTTTTGTACCTTATTTTAGTAACTTGGATATTCCCTCATTTTGTTCTTAATCTAGCTTCTAGATACTGATTTATCAATTTCCTTTTTGTCTTTCTGAATAACCAAACTTTGGGTTATTGATTTTTTTCTACTGCGTTTTTAACAGCTTTATTGAAAGATAATTGACACACCATACATTCACACATTTACAGTGTAAATTCAAGATATTTTTGCACTATATTCACAGAGTTGTACAATGACAATCAAAAACATTTTCACTGTAGCAAAAAGAAATGCCAGATCTTCAGCTATCACCTCCCAATTTCCCCTGCCTCCCCCAGCCCTAGGTAACCCCAATCTACTTTCTCTATACATAGATTTTGCCCATTCTGGACAATTCATATAAATGGAATCACATGGTACATGTGCTTTTGTGACTAACTTCTTTCACTTAGCATAATATTTTCAAGATTCATCCATACTGTAGTGTATATCAGTACTTCATTCATTTTGTATGTTCTTTAAAATATTAAGTATGCATTAATTCTCTTAGATACAAGCTGAAGGACTGAGATTACAGAAAGTATGACTTACCCAGTGTCAAAGAGTAAACGGTAAATGGTGAAACTGGGTTATGAAACTAAGACTGTCCCAAGTTTATTCTACTTGCCTGAGTTGCTTAAGCATAATGATGGTAAAGATTATTCTTATAATACTCCTTGAAGAAATTATTTTTACATTCCATTTTATACCTGATTAGACCAAGACACAGGGAGGTAAAGTACCTTGCCCAAAGTCAGACAACTGGATAGTAGAGAATTAGACTGACTCCAGAGCCCCAGCTCACTCAAAACCCAACTTTGTTGCTCAGGACACAGTGGCAGAAGAAACTAACTTTTACTGAAAAGCCAAAGAGGCATTCAGTTTGGAGAGAAAAAGTAATATGCATGCAACAAAGAAAGAAAATTTAAAAAGGGGGTTGGAAGTCAGGAGTTAATAACTGAATGTAGGAGGGAGTACGCTCTTGTTTAAAAATTAAAGCATGATCCTATGGTAAGGAGACCACATTCAACCCCATTTCAAAGATTTGCATGAAAGAAGAGAGAAATTCCCAAGTCCCTTGTAGCAGCATGACTTTATGACTCTGTGAGCATCATCTCTACTTTTTGAGAATATACAATCATTTCATAATTTTTATTTTCTTGAAATCTATATTTTCTGTCTCAGCTTCAGATAAATGATCTCACTGAGTTATTTGCATAAGAACAACAAGGAATGAACAGATGGCTGTTTGACTAAGTATCTATTGTCTTATGAATATAGACATAATTCATCATTATGTATGGCCTCTTACAGAAGCTACAAAACAATACAAATTCAAAAGAAAAACACAGTCCCTGAATACAACATAGGTGTTAAAATTACTGAATTAGATCCAATAGATATTTAAAGTTGGATAGATATTCTAAGAAGATACTGAGGAAAACTGCAAGATGCAGAAATATATGTATAATGTGATATTCATGTAAATTGGAACAATTCACCGAAAAATAATTGCCTGTGAATGAACATGTGTGGAACAAAGGCATAAAACATGAATGGAAAAGATATACTCTACTGTCAGATTCTTAAGTCACATCTAGAAAAGGTCTCTGAGGAGGTATAAAGAAAACAAACTCTAAATGTATTATTTTATCTCTTAAAGAAAATATCTTGAGTAAACATGGTAAAAAAATTGAAATGTGTTAGTATTTTGATAAAAAATATATGTTAGTTAAAAGGTCTATCACTGGATACAGTGATTTAACTCCTGGGAATTTATACCATAAAAATAAAAGTGTCAATGCAACAATACTGAAATGACTCAATATGTCATATCAATACCATGTAATCAATTTTTAAAATATCAGATGGCCTTGGAATGATTTCCATGAGAAATCATGATTTCCATATTAAGGAAAAAAAGCCAAAGTCGGAGAAGTAGGTACATATTTTCTGTAAAACTATCATGGCAAAAAATACCTGTGTAAGAAAATGTGTAAAGGATTAAATTAACACAGAGCACAAGGGGTGGGGTGTGTGTTTAAATAGATTATTTAAGACACCCAGGAAACAAGAGGGAGTCATAATTCAGACCTCAACTATTAACTGCAATTTTACACCTCCCCTGTTTTTTTTTCCTATGGGGTCTAACTGAGGTGAGATACCAGAACTGAAAAAAAATTAAAAAAAAAGAAATCTTCAAAAGTGACACATATTGGGCTTCCCTGGTGGCGCAATGGTTGAGAGTCCGCCTGTCGATGCAGGGGACACGGGTTCGTGCCCCAGTCCAGGAAGATCCCACATGCCGTGGAGCGGCTGGGCCCGTGAGCCATGGCCGCTGAGCCTGTGCGTCCAGAGCCTGTGTTCCGCAACAGGAGAGGCCACAACAGTGAGAGGCCCGCGTACCGCAAAAATAATAATAATAATAATAAAATAATTTAAAAAAAGACACATATTGAAGACACGTATCATTTGTTAACTTCCAAGTTGATTATTTATACCAATGTCTTTTATTTAAAAAGAGAGGCTTGTAAAGTAAATCTAAATGTGTGTTAGCTAATCAAAATGAACATAGACTCACTTCATATTATAGTGTCTCTGCAAAAATTAATCTAAGACGTATACAGCAACTAATGTACATTAATAATAGTAATAATAATAATGAGAAGGAGGAAGAGGAGAAGAAGACAATGTTTCATATCAGAAATTCAAGCCAGTAGACAGCAGAGCCCAAATCAAAGAGTAGAGTCCTGACACTTTATCTGGCCATTACAAATGCAGGACAGTGAGGATGAAGGAGAACAGGTGTGCAGCAAGCGGAAAACGATGTGATGTATGACCGTGGTGCCAACCAGTGCATGATACCCCAGGAAGACACGTAGCAGGCTGTTCTGCAGGTGCGTTCACTTGGCCCATAGAAATTTTCCATGTGGACGACAAAGAGAAACCATTCCTACCTGGAAAGGGGAAGAGGAGGAATGCATTTGCTTAGCTCACTCCCATTTCCTGTCTGCCACTGTTCAAAGTCCACTCCATAGGGAATTAACTCCTCTGCACTTCAGGGTTGCATCAAAAGCCTTCTTTAGTATAAGATATGGTATGTCAGATCTGGTACGCTGAATCTGAAGCAGAGGGACAGCAGAGTGGGTGGAACCCAAAGGGAAAGAATAAGAACAAGTGTAAGAGCAGGAAGGGATAATTGAGGGAATCAGAGAAAGCACACAAAGACCCTGTCCACTACAACCAGCTTGAGTTAAAATACAGACTGCAGTTAACCTAGGAAAGAGTGATTAGAAACATTGCCTTTGGCAGACATAATTTATTTCCATAAAGTAATAACAAAATAAACATAGCCAATTTCATCTGGGACTATGAAATGTATTACTTAAAGAGTAAGAAAAACTCCTCAACAGAGAAAAGGGAATCTCTTAAATAGATCTGATGTAAAGAAGCCAAATGGTTATAACCTGTTTATTCAAAGTTTAACAGTGTATTCTAGTGAATTAAAGAGAACGTCTTCACTAAAAAAAAAAATCAGACCTAAGAATTTTTAAAAATGTATTTTAATATGAGACATGTAGTCTACTAATATTGGGTTGGCCAAAATGTTCATTCAGGTTTTTCCACAAGATGTTACTTTTTGGCCAACCCAATATTTTAAAAGAAAGTTTATTACCGAAAACAGATGACATTATTTCAGAACAAGAGGGCCTTGCTATCTCGATTCTGTGGTACTTCATTTTACCACACCAGCTAAAGTGGGCTTAAAGTATGATTCAGTTTAATTCTCTCTGGATTATACTATGCTTTGCAACATTTTTTAGGCAGAATAATAGCATGTTCAAAGACCTCATGGCTAGGAAGAAGTTGACACATTCAAGAACAGAAATAAAACAGTATGGCCTGATAATATATAGACTCTATTACTGGCTTTGGTTTTTACTTTAAGTTTAAGAGAGTAGCTAATAAAATATATATATGACAAAGACTATTGGCTGCTATGTCTGTTAGAGCGTGCTAAGAGTGGAAGCTTGGAGATGATTCCAAAGAACTACCTCCCGGGCTTCCCTGGTGGCGCAGTGGTTGAGAGTCCGCCTGCCGATGCAGGGGACACGGGTTCGTGCCCCGGTCCGGGAAGATCCCACATGCCGCGGAGTGGCTGGGCCCGTGAGCCATGGCCGCTGAGCCTGGGCGTCCGGAGCCTGTTGCTCCTCAACAGGAGAGGCCACAACAGTGAGAGGCCCGCGTACCGCAAAAAAAACCACAACTACCTCCCAAGAATCTGTGCCACAGCAGGAGGTAGCCCTCATCCAAATGAGTGGTTGATGTGGAGATGCAAAGGCAGCATCACTTTTCCGTAAGTCAGTACAATTCTGAAGGGCCATTCCAACGTCATATTCCCCCTGAGATTAGTTGAAGACTTTGTGGCATACGCTTCACAATTATATTTTTCCTGGGCCACATCCCAATTTTTTCCTTCCCTGACAGGTATTATTCTAGAAACACTTGCGATCACATGTACATGCACACACCATTGTAGAGTCCATTTCCAGGAAACAGATAAAAGTCATAGATTTTGTTCAATTTCAATAAATAAACTAAATACACATTTCTTCACCAGTCCTATCTAAGGCCACTACTATAAAACAAAATCTCCTGGGAATTTGATGATTCTAAGCATAGACTATTTGCCTTTGACAGGAAACCCAGATGTTTGCTAGGTTTTATTTCCAAATTCCTGGGGGAAGGGAGGATAAATTTTTTCGAGGAAAATCTCATTTCTAGATCTATTCATCAAGAAGAGACACGTATCATTAGAATGTGTTCATTTTATGCACTGATGATACTCAGTATAAGCACATATATCAATGGTCCTTTTGCAATAATGCAAATTTCACTGAAAAATTCATGCATATGATATAATATATGCCCATTTTGAAAATAAGTAATTTGCTACTTTATATTTTATGATGGCAGCCTGAACCAAGTTAAGCATAGGAAATGTGTTCTGATTATATTCCTAATATCTGTTATCTGCAGTGAAGATCTGCAGTGAAGCACTGAAAAGATCCAAATGTGATTATTAGGTTGGTAGAAGTTTAATACTTTTTTTTCAGTAAGATTAACATGTAAAATTCAGTGGAGCTTCACGTGACATGAGATTTATGTGTGTCTCTCTTAAATAGCTTAAAATTTTACCTTTTCAATCAGGTACCTATGTCATAAATCTTTTTCAACATTCTGATGAAGGTCAACAGAAAGCTTTCTATTCAAGCTCATTCCATTTCTCTCTTTGTTAACTGTCTTTTGATTCCCTTTCACCTGGTCTTCCACTCTCTTAGCCGTCTCTTAACTGGTCCTTTACTCTCTTCAGCTTTCTATCTCTCTCACAGCTGCTGAATTGACTTTCCTTACTTATAGCTCTTACTATGTTTAGTTTCTGCTCAGAAACCTTCATAACTGCTATTGTCCAATACAGAGTCAATATAGAGTCAAAACTAAAAAGTTTAGCTTTCAAAACCTTAGGGATTTGGCTCCAGTCTACTTTCCAGTCTTGTCTCTCACTGACATATGAAACCCTGCATATCAGCTCCAACTCAAATCTTACTTTTACCCCCAAAATTTCCTTAATTACATCAGACTTAGCTCCTATAAACTCAATCTCTAATGAGTTATAGCTCCCTTTGGACAATCACTTCACTGCACACAGCATCAAAGGTTACTCATATACATTATTTCTGAAACTTCAAAGGCCATAAACAGGGAGAAACTTATTTTAAAGCTGATTTTGTCCTTTTTCACTATCCGGATTGTTGGAGAAGGAAGAGAGGGACCCCAGGGACTCCTCCTAAGTGTTGCAAAGAAACTGAACACAATAATTTAATTTGGCATGTTTTGTTATGCAAAAATAATAAACTAAAATCCTGGGCTTTCAGGGGTAAAGAACTTCTAGTCAATGGAGAACTAAATTGCTGAACATAACAAGTTTGTCTGTTTTTAAATAGTCATGGTGTTGGGGAGGGTGATAATTATGATGATGACTGTGATGACCAGAATATCTATAGGAGCTTTGAGCCTGGCTGGACGCTCGAGCCAGATACATGATCAGGGACATTCCCATTCAAACAAAGGAATATTTCCCTCAACAGAGCAGCAGACTGGAAGTGAAGAGGTTAAGAAGTAATAAGACAAGTATGGACTCCTTACTCTGTAAAGGAACATGCCACATGGTCTTGAGAACCAGTGATTTCTGATATCCAATTTTACATCTACATTTTCTGTATTTTAATAAATTAACTTGGCAGAGGACAATTTCCTGTGACTCTAACAGTATTTAAGCTTTGAGGTTGCTTAAGCACGTGGACCTGCTCCGATAGGCCTTAGTAACGTGTTCATATGGTCATCTTTGTAAGATGACCACGAGTAAAATTTTGAAAAAAAAAAAGCAATGTTAAGATAATTTTAATATAATTAAATCTCTTTCTCTTTCAATTCCAACTTCCTCTGTATCATATTTCTCATCCTATTAGTTGATTATAGAGTAGCCACAGGTATTTTGGGAATCCAATTGAGGAAAAGTTGAGTTTAGAGTTGGAGTGTTCATTTAATTTGGGTTAAAGGGAGTGTATTTTACAGTTAGCCATAATTTTAACATATAGTTATATAAGAATATGTTTAACATGCCACTGAACTAAGGTAGCTCCGCTGATCTCCAGGGATGTTTGGAAGTCTAACACTGAACCTAGGCCAAGATAGAGATGAAATACGTTAGCTAATGAATTTTAACCTGATGTTGAAAATGCAAAATTTCCTTGGAAGTACCCTGTACTAGCCTGTCCACATTGTTTATCATATATACGTACTTACACAGCCTGGATTTAACTACAGGACCAGCAGGATATAAGAGCCCCTTAAGCGAACTCATACATCGATTCCCCTGAAAGCATGGTGTCTTCTACATACCTTGGCTGTTCATAATCTAAAAACAATGTATGTCTTATGAGACCCATAAAGGACACTTAGGGACTATGCCTGGACATCTTAGAACTGCTATATTATTGCCTGTACACTTTCTCCTGCTAGTACCTTTTACCTTTATTAAATCCTCACATGTCTAGGCCCTATGGAGTCCCATGAATACTTTCAATCATTTAACTCTGTGTCATAACTTGTTACTTAGTTATGACAGGACATATATGAATTGGAATAACATATGATAGTATTATAACCAACCATTATGTTGTGACTTCTCTTTGTTAAAGAAAAGTGCAGGGCCAGAGGTACTGCAGTACCAGAGTGCCCTACATCCTCTGTGTTTAGCACTGAGTGTGAGTAGTAAAGACAATACAAGATTTGAAAATTACAGAGCAAAACACTACCCTATGTAAACTCTTACAGTCATCAGACTTGTAAAATTTAAGGTGGAAAATTTGGTTCTCATCAATGCTTAATTGAAAAGGTGCTTCATTCTTGTCAGGTATACTCTTGATAATTCATATATACAATTACATACGAATCATATCATTTTTGATAAAATGTATCAGAGTATTTGTATTTGCGGAGGGAAAACTTTCAGAAGTACTGCAGAGGGTAAATATATCTATGGATGATTTTGCATTTCTATGAATTCCAACTCTCAATAGCAGAAGTTCATTTTCATCAACTTAGAGAGATTAAAGACTAAAACATCTATCCTGTGTGTGTATAATATATAAATTATTGTATATAATATACAAATTATTAAATTACATATTACATAGAAATATATATGTAAAACATGTACATATTTGATTTGTGCATGGTCATCTTAAGAGACAAAGAGAAAACATTTGTCAAAATACAGCATACTTTTTGTTGATTAAAACACTCAAAAATTAGGAATAATAGGGAACTTCCTTAACCTGAAAAAGGGCATTTATGAAAAACACAGCTAACGTCATACTTAATGGTGAAAGACTGAATACAGCCCCCTGCCCCTAGGATTAAGAGCAAGGCAAAGGTGTCTGCTCCCATCACTTCTATTCGACAATATACTAGAAATTCTTTCAGGGCAATTAGGCAGGAAAAAAGCAATAAAGAAATAAAGGCATCCAGATTGGAAAGGAAGGAACACAATTATCTCCATTCACGATGGCACGATATTTTTTGAGGGAAATCTTAAGAAATACAGACACACAAACTAGACCTTTTAAATTTCAGTACACTGCTTACCATGATACAAGATAAATACGCTAAATTGAATTTCTATATGCTAGCAATTAAAAATAATTGAAATTAAAAATTCCATTTTCTATAGCATTAAAAAGAACAAATATTTAAGAATAAATTTAATTAAGGGAGACACTGAAAATAATAAAATACTGTTGAAATAAATTCATCTTTGTTTACTCCAGTCTTTTATCTATGAATGTTTTAATGAGTGTACAATGAAGTGGAATCTAGTAGCTAATTTTCCCCTACTCTTTCCATTTTATAGTCATTTTGTATGACTGTTGTGAAATAAGAATAAGATTAAAACACTGACTAATTCTAAGTTAACATTATTA
Source organism: Pseudorca crassidens (assembly GCF_039906515.1). Taxonomy (NCBI): domain Eukaryota; kingdom Metazoa; phylum Chordata; class Mammalia; order Artiodactyla; family Delphinidae; genus Pseudorca; species Pseudorca crassidens. Next base: position 32,094,926 of record NC_090304.1, on the reverse strand, counting down.
GAAACTAAAGATCACCACTGTAATTAAGGAAAATCTGAAAGAGGAAATTATCTTACTGAATTAATCAACTAGTTACTACATTTCCCAGAAAAATTCTAAAGAGTTAAAGGGTTAACGATTTCTGCAATCCTTGTATGACCAAAAATAACATGCCTTGATCCTAAGCCAAACATTTTTCTTTCCAAATGTGAAATTGCAGAACACAGTTTCCCAGTTTTCCTTACTCTTATGCATCTCCTTGTGAAAACAGGTCAATTATAACTAACCTCAGGGACATATTTCCCTTTGGCCCATATCACATTTCTGTTTCTTAGTATTCTTTTCTCATGATCATTCTAATGCTTGTAACATATAAAATATCTGCTTACTGCCAGAAGTCAAGATACCCTCACTTTGAACTATCCTCCTACTCAAGCAGCCGTAAAGCTTTACCTTTTTCATCTGTTTTCTAATGGTTTTACTTTAGGACTTTCAATAAAGAGAATGGTAGAGTATATCCTTTCATTCTGATGATCACAAAAGTCAAAAACAATTTTGGAATTCAGCCAGTGAGGGTGAAGGTCTTTTTAAGGTTAAATCTGTAAATGTTTACTATTTTCTTGTTGCTGTGAGAGTTAATCTTAACTAAAGAGTTTTATTTATTACTCAACATAGAAAAATTTAATGTATATCATGAGGTTTATAACGAAGTGACACTAGTCAAACATTTCTGCTATAGGAAACTGTATCCTTGATCTGGCTACATAATGTTTGTTTCAGGAAGATGTACTTTTACCTTTATGCTGTAAACACATTCATCATATTTCTTAAAATTTACCCAACAGTAGCATGTGACCTATCATATAATTGGTCTACTGCTACATCTTTGCCCTCTTACCAGTCAGAAAACATCATTTCTCTTTTTTTTTTTTTGCTTTACATTCTTCCCAGAGAATACTAGAATTTGAGTCCTTCTAGTACATTCCAGTCCAAACACTGAAACTCCATGTTTGCATGAAAACAGCAGCAGACCAACCAACATTAAGGGTTTTTTAATTTAATTTTATTTTTTTTAACGCTTTATAGGGGTTAGGACTTTGATGGACTAGGTAGCCTCAGGCGCCACTGAAACTTTGATCTGCAATCCCTCTAATTATTATTTTATTATTATTATTTGCTACATTTAGTGTTTATATTCTAACAAGTGTCTGCACCTCCCCAGTTAAGAACACTATTATTAAGAACACAGAGAGTGGTGGTGGTGATGAGGCTAGTGGTAGTTGTGGTCTAGAAAGTTGATTCTCTATTATGTCTGCACATCAGAATTATCTAGGGTAGTTTTTAGACTCAAATTTTGATTGCATCCGACACGGCTTATTCTATGTGTCTCAGTTAAGGCTTAGGAATTTCTTTGTTTTAAAACATCCATGGGAATTTTTGTGAAGCAAGTATATGAACTAGCATTTAGGAACATATTGTCTAGATCTCACTAAACCAGGAGTCTCTGATTAACTTACTAAGTACATTTTAGCACATTTTATTGTATACTTTTCAAAAGAATTGTGTACTCTGGGACTTCCCTGGTGGCACAGTGGTTAAGAATCCGCCTGCCAATGCAGGGAACACGGGTTCAAGCCCTGGTCCGGGAAGATCCCACATGCCAGGGAGCAACTAAGCCCGTGCGTCGCAACTACTGAGCCTGTACTCTAGAGCCCGCAAGCCACAACTACTGAGCCCACGTGCCACAACTACTGAAGCCCACACACCTAGAGCCCGTACCCCGCGACAAGAGAAGCCACTGCAATGAGAAGCCCGCGCACCACAACGAAGAGTAGCCCCTGCTCGCTGCAACTAGAGAAAGCCCGCATGCAGCAGTGAAGACCCAATGCAGCCAAAAATATAAATAAATAAATAAGTAAATAAATTTATTACAAAAAAAAAATTGTGTACTCTGCTCATTAAAAGTTGAAATTCACTTAGAGCCTTTACTATGAAATACTTTCTAGCTAATCATGAGTGTAATAAAAGAAAGACTAAAAACAAGGACTGCATCATCCTTTGGGTATTTTTTTTTTTTTTACAACTTTTATGAATGAACTGGTCTTTTTCAGGACCAAGTTATAAAGTCAATATTAATCAATATTAAAAGTAAAAGTGATGATATAATTTTTAAAATAATGTCCACCCAGAATAATTTATACATCAGCAATGCAGTCCAGAGAGATTATATGACTTTTCCAAAGTCACAGACCTTCATGGCTTAAGAATCAGAATTTAAACTCTTTTGAATTTCAGTTCAACACATCTCTTATTATACCATACTGTTTATTATACAATTTAAAAAATTATGGGATTTATTTCTTGAGATTTTTCTGTGATATCAAAAAATCTAGTAATTCCTTTCAAAATATAATTGTCATGAATATCCTATCCAAAAGAAACAGAACAGTTTGGGTATTCAACGAATCTGTAATAACTCAAGATTTCAACCTTCACTATTTAGTTAAGTAAGTTTCCTTCCAAACTCCCTCCTGACACAGTGTCCTCAGGCCCATCAACCCTATACTTTAAAGCTCCAGCATAATTTATTAACATTACTATGGAGTAACTGAACATTATCTTATGTCATTCTTATCCCTTCAGAAATGACTTGCCATTTTTAGCAAGTATTTATAAGAAATATAAGTTTCTCAAAAGTAGTTCATTCTGTCAAAAGTATACTTCTTTTGCCTTTTATAGCCTTTTTAAACTTTACTGAGTAGTACCAAAAAGAATAATTCACACAATTACCATGCTATAGTTTCAAGAAATGGCAAAATGCTTCAGTGATCCATAAATATCATGTTGATAGAAATTTCTAATATTTGTTCCTAGAGTCATCTTGTGAAACTGTATTTTCATAGTAAAAGTTCTCTAGACTAGAAATTCTGACAAATGATTGCTTCTTCTCTACGTAGCATCGTAAGTCACAGAGATGCTCATGGCACTTGGTAACTGACAATACTTGAAAACAATTTGCATACACTTGGCATTTATAGTAGGCAAACCGCCCTCTGTGTATTGTATTGATATCTGGGACTGTTCCTAAAAAAGATAATTTCATATTTTTTCTCGACATATTACTTTTAATATTCCTTGGAAAATTAGAACCTGGTCAATAGTAATTACATTTTACCTAGGTCACACTAAATGGAGTGTTTATAGCTAATGGAGTGTTTGCAGCTTGGAACAGATGGAACAGATCTAACAAATATTTCACCGGAAGAAAATAAATTGACCCTACATGGGCTCAAGAGACACAAGGGGAATTTCAGGGAGTTGGTTCGTGTATGTGAACAAAACACATTTATATATATATGACTTTTATAACTTATGAAGATATATATATATATCCTATTGCTAGTATTATTAAATAGCAAAAGAAATTTATTTTATGAGAAAAGTAGTTGTTTGGGAAACGGTCAGTATTTATTTTCAACCACTTTAGACAGCAAATCTTGAAGGTATAAGTTGACCCATGTACTGGAAATCTTCTGTTGGTCTCTCCAAATAAACACTAACCATTTTTTTTTCTCTATTCTGTGTCTAAGGTAGTGAACAATATGAAAATATCAGTGACTTCCTGGCTTCTGGTTTCTGTTTGGGTTTGACCAATGGAGAATGCTAATAATAGAAAAGAGAGAAAAGAAATAAGGCTAGTGTATTTGTTTCCCCAGGTTCCTTCCTGCAGGGCTGCCTGGGAAAGCTTGATCAAAGCTTGATCATCCTTTGAGCAAAGATCATAGAACCTTTCAGATGGTTTTCTCCACAAAGATCTGTCTCCGTGTTCAGATAATTGCTGCCAGCCTTTAGCCATAGGGGTTGTGACCATGACTTGCTGTTAGGATCCACTTTGTACTTCACTGTTGCTTGTAGCTTATCTACAACCTATCCACCCCTGTATAAGTTGTTCCTTTATCATGCATTGGCCACAAATTACCCAAATTTGAGTATGCCATCTGTTTTTTGCCATGAAAGTGAATGATACAAGCTATGTTCTTTGCTTTGTTTAATCCCTAAGTGGCTCTCATCATGTTACCCATTTTCCTGCCCTTCCCTCCCATAACTGTTCCTCCTCTAATTCTCCCTGTCTTATTGCTCAGTTATGCACACAATATCAGTCTGAAACTGGTGTCATCCTAGATTTTTCTATCCCTTTCTCTTCCGTCTAATACTTATGATCGATTGAGCATTTTTTTCCTTATGGAGATTCCTCATCTTGGAACATCTTTTCTCCTTGCTTTCTTGGAAATTTTCCATTTTCATTTAAAATACAAACTCAGGTAAAATGTCTTCCAGTGAGTTGACCCTGAAATAGTCACCCATGCCAAGTCTAACTATTGACCCCCATCCTGCTTCAGAACCCCACTCTTGCTTCTATTTGTTTTGGGCTGTATTTTATTTGTTTGCATAGCATGTTTCCTGAACCAGACACAGAGCTCCTTCAAGCAAAAAACATTTATTCATTCCCTATCTGAGAGGTTTATCAAAGTACTTGAGAAAGTATGAGTGCTTGATGAATGTTTATTAATGAAATTAGAGTTACTTTAGTATCTTTTTTTTTTTTTGGCGGTACGCATGCCTCTCACTGCTGTGGCCTCTCCTGTTGCAGAGCACAGGCTCTGGACGCACAGGCTCAGCGGCCATGGCTCATGGGCCCAGCCGCTCCGCGGCATGTGGGATCTTCCCGGACCGGGGCACGAACCCGCGTCCCCTGCATCGGCAGGCGGACTCTCAACCGCTGCGCCACCAGGGAAGCCCTACTTTAGTATCTTGTTTGTTGTTTTTCATGCAACATACTCAAGATGTCAGAATTCACAGGCCCTAGCTTCGAAGGATGAGGATATGCACTTCTTACCTATGGGAAGTGGTCGGAAGGGGACAATGTTTACAAAAGAGACAAATGACAAAACATGGGGGTGAAGGCTTCTTCCAAACTCTCCAATTGTGACAAAATCTGAGTGCTATAAGTAATGCTATGAACAATTCTTATAGTAATAAGAACTGTATTCTTATAGTAATGCTATGAGCAAATCTCACCCTAACTTCAGCATTTCAACACCACTAAATCAGTTTAGTAAGTTTAGTCTCAAAATAAAATTCTGGTACTTCAAATGATGAGCTACCTTTATGAATAAGGTACACTCAACTCTATAGACAATATCTTGTCCAGGTGTTTTCACTGGGTCCTACTTTACATACTATTTTCCTCAAGTATTACAGGTTAAGTTGGTTTCATATTTTGACACCATGATTTAATTTGGCAACACACACTCTCCTTTGATGCTCTGTTCTGGCAGGCTCTACTTGGATGACATGCTCATGGGAAACACAACATCTTACATACAGATTTAACAGCCCTTTTGAGGTTTTTAAATAAATAGTTCTAAATTTTAAACAGTGCTCTATTTTTAACAACTAAAGCAAACAGTTTGCCTATGACACTTTGGCATTCCAGAGCCACAGGCCTATCTAAAACATTCAAAATCATCCTGTCTAAACAGGGGTAGCAATCATCTCTGACCATCTGCCCTGACCCTGCCCCATTTTAATACCCAGGACTATGCATTTTAATGTTGGCCTACAGATCATTTAATCCTTCTGTTTTTGTTCAATTAAGTTAAAATGAAACTAGCAAAGAGAAGGACTTTCTATAAGCTCCCTACTTCACAGTTCTGACCTGTGATATGAAATCAGAAGTAACTATTTAATATCTATAAATAATTTTTGAAAATGTTACAGTATCAAAAACTAAGAATGCTTATTCCAGAGCATATTTTTTCTTTTGTTATATGATCTCAAAGGAAACATTTCTCCTCACCACAGACAGCTTAAGTAGCAGTGTAATTTAAAATTATGTTTTATCACTTTTTTTCACATTAAAACTAACATAATTAGAAACTTCCTCATCTCCTGCATTCAGTGAAATGAATATGAGAATGATCAATTCAACGCTTATTGGAACAGAGAGACATGCTTTCAACTAAACTCTACACACTATCTCCACAAACACACATACCTTACTTTGTAAGTTGAAATAAATTTTACTGGAGCTCTTATCTGATTTTTCTGTATGTTCTCATTTGAAAAACTTGATGAATTCAGTTATAAGCTTCTATTCCTATACTGACTTTTCCCAAGGCTCTTCTTCCCCAGTCCTCTCTTCAGCTTTACTCTTCATAAAATCTTGTTTTGAAAAAAAAAAATCTATAAAATATTCCAAACTTTTCTTGTTGATGACCCCAGGCTTTCAAAAGCATAATTCTCTTTTGCATTTTCCAGAAAACAAATGCAGATAGTCATTAATAAGTGTTCTTAAAGACTTCATGCATGACATCTATTATCTTTAAAATTCTAAAGAAAACACTTTTCTTCTAGGTCACAAAAAAATTCCAGGGATGAAAGCCAACAGGAGCAGCAAGAAGGTGGAGATTAGATAGATGGAGAGGTAGATAGAGATGATATAGGTACAGACATAGATGGATAGATACAGTATACATACACACACACACACACACATACATTTCCATTATTTATTTCTGAAAGCCAAAAGGACTTTGAAAAAACAAGTATAGAGAGTATCACATCTAAGTATGATGCATTTAATGGACGTGTAAAAGGGAACAACTAACATTATTTGAAGGAACTCACCATTCCTTTTGATTTTAGCAACAAGCTAATTGAGTTTGCATCTAAAATGGGAGAAATGTCATAATTAACTCATGAAGCAAACACCAATTTCAAATTCAAAATGGTCATTTGCTAATGGAGCATTTAACAGAACGCAACAACGATATTTTGGCTTTTACTGCCACTTATAACACATTGAAAATATCCTTTCGGTTGTTATTTTGTTAATATTATTATTTTAATCCAGGAAGCTCATCAAAGGGAGTAACTAAGAAAGATTACTGATTTTATGTTGGAAAGAAATGTAGGTAAAGCTTTCTGTCATTATCTCTGTGTGAACCATACTGTTACTAAACCATTCCTCTGATACTAATTAATCAAATAATTAGCTTAAAGTAAACATCATTTGATGCTCAAAATTTGAGATTCACGCAGATCTCCCTAAACTTTTTTTGGTTTTCTATCTAATTCTTTACAAAACAGCAATCAGGGGAATAGGGAAGAAATTTGTTCCACAACAATACAGTTTTATTTCAAGTATAATTTACAGTGAAAAGGTATCTTTAAGAAAATAGATATATAAGCATATATGTATATACCTGTATGTATATACACACACCAACATATATATTAGTATATATTGTCAATGTGTATCTCTTTATACAATGAAAATATCTTTCAAATTATGATAGGCCATAAATAAAACTAAGAGAACCAGATGGTGGCAAGCCTGCACTACACAAAATAATACAGAAAGTTTCTCAGGGAAATTATATAAGATGGAAACTCAGATCTTCAGGAATAAATGAAAAGTGCTGAAATGGTAAATATATGTGTAAATAAAAGTTTATTTTCTCTGTTAATTTATTTTAAATAACATGCAATTAATTAAAGGGCAATTTTGACATTGAATTGTGGGTTTTTATAGCGTATGTAGCTGTAATGCATATAACAAATATGCTGCAAAGAACAGGGAGTGTATGAGTGGAACTATGCATTTTCAAGGATTTTACATTTAAGATAAGGTGGTACTGTATTAACTTTAAGTAGGTTTCCAGATTTTAAGGAAATATATTTTAGTTACTAGAACAACCACTAAAATAAAACAAATTAAGTAAAATAAAAGAATGCAAAGAGTTATGGCTAAAAAGTAAATAGAAAAACTAAAATTGAATTCTAAATAATATTTACTTACCCCACAGAGGATAAGAATGGTGGAGATGTAAGTAAGGGTCAGATTTTGACAGATTTTCTGTGCACTGAAACAAGGTTGGAATTAGCATGAAGACCAGGGAGAGTCCCTGCAGGGTCTTGATCTTGGTTCAGGTTTGATTTGCCCTTAGAAGGATCACTCTGGGTCCCATGTGGAAAGTAGTTTAATAGAACATTTAGATGAGAGGAACAAAGACAAATGGGATCATTATTATAGAATCCAAGTAAATATCAGTAGAGTCTGAATTATGGCAATGGCAATAAATGAAAAAGAAAGAAGCAAGGTAAATAATTATGAAGCAAGCAGAACTCACTGGATTTAGTACTGACTGGATTTAGGAGTACTGATTGGATTTAGGATTTAGGAGACAGCAGAATCTGAAATAACTTTCAGCATCCTGATATAGGTGGCTCACCTAAATTATAAAATCCTGTAATAAAATTTGTGAACTTTAGTGAGAAAGAATGTTTTCCTGAGGAGCTATGTAAAGATGCATATTCAGGGATTCCATTTTTATCTTGTGAAATTCTTGAAAATTCTGATTCAGGTTAAGGAATACTCTCCTAGAATTTTGAGATGACAATTATAGCCAATTTTCAAGTCCAATTTACAAATAGTTCCTGAACATGGAGTGTGATTCCAGGCTTGATTAAGCAATCATGGGATGGATTATTGCCTGCACTTTTTCAAAGACATACAACTATACTCACAGACTTTAGAACCCTGCCAAGAACATGGGTAAACAATGAAACCCTTAGGTAATTACAAAAGACAATAAGTAATTAAATGTCATAGTAAGTGACTGTAAATAATGAAATCTACTACTACACCTGGCATAAATGGCCGAAATACAAATGATGAGGATGGTCCTCTCCAAATATATTTTCCTGGCCTACAGTTACTGAGGTCAACAAAATCCATGAAAATACTTTCACAGTCTTAACACCATTTATAGGTTATTTCTTTTTTTAAGGAAACAATACAAATTTTCCGAGTATATAAATATTGATTCCACTTTGTTTTATTTTTGTTTTACTTTCCAAAACCTGCTAATTAGAAACAAACCCATGCCTACATTAAAATGAAGATTTATGTTTATCAATACCTGCTGTTTCTGAACGATATATCATCAAGATTTTATTTTTTTCATTTTTACTTTCAAATATAACAGGGCACTAATATTATTTAAAGAGTTGTTTTGTAGGTATTTCTGTGTATCACGTGGTAGCATTATAAATATGCACATCCTGTTAAAATTTAATAGGATAAATTAAACATATTAAAAATGAGTAACAGCATAATTAGTTTCGCTGGCAATCTAAATGGCATTCACAGAGAGACTTTTTCTTTTCTCTGTGAGTGCTGATGGGAATTTTGGTGTCAAACAAATGCCTGCTAGAATCAAAAAAGCATGTCAAAGCATAGACAGCAGAAGCAAGAAGTACTACAATTCTGCAGCCTGTGGAACAAAAACCACATTCACAGAAAGACAAAATGAAAAGGCAGAGGACTATGCACCAGATGAAGGAACAAGGTAAAACCCCAGAAGAACAATTAAAGGAAGTAGAGATAGGAAACTTTCCAGAAAAAAATTCAGAATAATGATAGTGAAGATGATCCAGGACCTCGGAAAAAGAATGGAGGCAAAGATCAAGAAGATGCAAGAAATGTTTAACAAAGACCTAGAAGAATTAAAGAGCAAACAACTAGAAGAATTAAAGAACAAACAAACAGAGATGAACAATACAGTAACTGAAATGAAAAATACACTAGAAGGAATCCATAGCAGAATAACTAAGGCCAAAGAACGGATAAGTGACCTGGAAGACAGAATGGTGGAATTGAATGCCACAGAATAGAATAAAGAAAAAAAAAAGGAAAAGAAATGAAGACAGTCTAAGAGACCTCTGGGACAACATTACATGCACCAACATTCACATTATAGGGGTCCCAGAAGGAGAAAAGAGAGAGAAAGGACCCGACAAAATATCTGAAGAGATTATAATCAAAAAGTTCCCTAACATGGGAAAGGAAACAGTCACCCAAGTCCAGGAAGTGCAGAGAGTCCCAAGCAGGATAAACCCAATGAGAAACATGCCGAGACACATGGTAATCAAATTGACAGAAAACAAAGACAAAGAAAAATTATTAAAAGCAACAAGGGAAAAAAGAAAAATAACATACAAGGGAACTCCCATAATGTTAACAGCTGATTTCTCAGCGGAAACTCTACAAGCCAGAAGGGAGTGGCACAATATATTTAAAGTGATGAAAGGGAAGAAACTACAACCTAGATTACTCTACCCAGCAAGGATCTCATTCACATTTGACAGAAAAATCAAAAGCTTTACAGACAAACAAAACCTAAGAGAATTCAGCACCACCAAACAAGCTCTACAAAAAATGCTAAAGGAACTTCTCTAAGTGGGAAACAGAGGAAAAGAAAAAGGACCTACAGAAACAAACCCATAACAATTAAGAAAATGTTTATAGGAACATACATATCAATAATCATCTTAAATGTGAATGGATTAAATGCTCCAACCCAAAGACATAGCTTGCTGAAAGGATACAAAAACAAGACCCATATATATGCTGTCTACAAGGGACCCACTTCAAACCTAGGGACACATACAGATGGAAAGTGAGGAGATGGAAAAAGATATTCCATGCAAATGGAAATCAAGAGAAAGCTGGAGTAGCAATACTCAAATCAGATAAAATACCCTTTAAAATAAAGAATGTTACAAGAGACAAGTAAGGACACTACATAATAATCAAGGGATCAATCCAAGAAAAAGATATAATAATTCTAAATATATATGCACCCAACATGGGAGCACCTCAATACAGAAGGCAACTGCTAACAGCTATAAAAGAGAAAATCAGCAGTATTGGGGTATTTCAAGACATCACTTACACCAACTGACAGATCATGCAGTCAGAAAATTAATAAGGAAACACGAGCTTTAAATGACACAATAGACCAGGTAGATTTAACTGTTATTTATAGGACATTCCACCTGAAAAGAGCAGATTACACTTTCTTCTCAAGTGCAGACGGAACATTCTCCAGGATAGATCACATCTTGGGTCACAAATCAAGCCTCGGTAAATCTGAGATAACTGAAACTATATCAAGCATCTTTTCTGACCACAACGCTATGAGATTAGAAATCAATTACGGGGAGAAAAAATGTAAAAACACAAACACTGGAGGCTAAACAATATGTTAGTAAATAACCAGAGATCACTGACAAAATCAGAGAGTAAATAAAAAAATACCTAGAGACAAATGACAATGAAAACATGAGGATCCAAACTTATGGGATGCAGCAAAAGCAGTTCTAAGAGGGAAGTTTATAGCAACACAATCCTACCTCAAGAAACAAGAAAAATCTCAAATAAACAATCTAACCTTACAACTAAAGGAACTAGAGAAAGAACAAACAAATCCAAAATTAGTAGAAGGAAAGAAATCATAAAGATCAGAGCAGAAATAAATGAAATAGAAACAAAGAAAACAATAGCAAAGATCAATAAAACTAAAACCTGGTTCTTTGAGAAGATAAACAAAATTGATAAACCTTTAGCCATATCATCAGGAAAAAGAGGGAGAGGACTCAAATAAATAAAATTAGAAATGAAAAAGGAGAAGCTACAACAGACACCACAGAAATACAAAGCATCCTAAGAGACTACTACAAGCAGCTCTATGCCAATGAATTGGACAATCTGGAAGGAATGGACAAATTCTTAGAAAGGTATAACCCTACAAGAGTGAACCAGGAAGAAATAGAAAATATGAGCAGGCCAATCAGAAGTAACGAAATTGAAATGGTGATTAGAAATCTTCCAACAAACAAAAGTCCAGGACCAGCTGGCTTCACATGTGAATTCTATCAAACATTTAGAGAAGAGCTAACACCCATGCTTCTCAAATTCTTCCAGAAAACTGCAGAGGAAGGAACACACCCAAACTCATTCCATGAGATCAGCATCACCCTGATACCAAAACCAGACAGAGATACTACAAAAAAAGAAAGTTACATTCCAATATCACTGATGAATATAGATGAAAAATCCTCAACAGAATACTAGCAAACAGAATCCAACAACAGAGTAAAGAATTATACAGCATGATCAAGTGGTATTTATTTCAGGGATGCAAGGATTCTTCAAAATATGCAAATCAATCAATGTGATACACCATATTAACAAACGGAAGAATAAAAACCATATGATCATCTCAATAGATACAGAAAAAGCTTTTGACAAAATTCAACACCCATTTATGATAAAAACTCTCCAGAAAGTGTGCAGAGACGGAACCTACCTCAACATAATAAAGGCCATATATGACAAACCCACAGCAAACATCATTCTCAATGGTGAAAAAAAGAAAGCAATTCCTCTATGATCAGGAACAACACAAGGATGTCCACTCTCACAACTATTATTCAACATACATCTGGAAGTTCTAGCCACAGCAATCAGAGAAGAAAAAGAAATAAAAGGAATAAAAATTGGAAAAGAAGAAGTAAAACTGTCACTGTTTTCAGATGACATGATACTATACATAGAAAATCCTCAAGATGCCACCAGAAAACTACTAGAGCGAATCAATGAATTTGGTAAAGTTGCAGGATACAAAATTAACGTACAGAAATCTCTGGTATTCCTATACACTAACAATGAAAGATCAGAGAGAGAAATTAAGGAAACAATCCCATTCACCATTGCAACAAAAAGAATAAAATACCAAGGAATAAACCTACCTAAGGAGGTAAAAGAACTATACTCAGAAAATTATAAGACATTGATGAAAGAAATTTAAGATGACACAAACAGACGGAGAGATATACCATGTTCTTGGATTACAAGAATCAACCTTGTAAAAATGACTAAATTACCCGAAGCAATCTACAGATTCGATGAAATCCCTATCAAATTACCAATGTCATTTTTTACAGAACTAGAACAAAAAATCTTAAAATTTGTATGGAGACACAAAAGACCCCGAATAGCCAAACCAATCTTGAGAAAGAAAAATGGAGGTGGAGGAATCGGACTCCCTGACTTCAGAGTATACTACAAAGCTACAGTAATCAAGACAATATGGTACTGGCACAAAAACAGAAATATGGATCAGTGGAACAGGATAGAAAGCCCAGAGATAAACCCATGCACCTACTGTCAACTAATCTATGATAAAGGAGACAAGGATATACAATGGAGAAAAGACAGTCTCTTCAATAAGTGGTGCTGGGAAAACTGGACAGCTACGTTTGAAAGAATGAAGTTAGAACACTCCCTAACACCATACAGCAAAATAAACTCAAAATGGATTAAAGACCAGACACTAGAACACTCTTAGAAGAAAACATAGGAAGAACACTCTTTGACATAAATCACAGCAAGGTCTTTTTTTGACCCACCTCCTAGAGGAATGGAAATAAAAACAAAAATAAACAAATGGGACCTAATGAAATTTAAAATCTTTTGCACAGCAAAGGAAACTATAAACAAGATGAAAAGACAACCCTCAGAATGGGAGAAAATATTTACAAATGAATCAACAGACAGAGGATTAACCTCCAAAATATATAAACAGCTCATGCAACTCAATATTAAAAAGACAAACAACCCAATCCAAAAAAGGGCAGAAGACTTCAATAGACATTTCTCCAAAGATACACAGATGGCCAAGAGGCACATGAAAAGATGCTCAACATCACTGATTATTAGAGAAATGCAAATCAAAACTACAATGAGGTATCACCTCACACCAGTTAGAATAGGCATCATAAGAAAATCTACAAACAGCAAATACTGGAGAGGGTGTGGAGAAAAGGGAACCCTCTTGCACTGTTGGTGGGAATGTAAATTGGTACAGCCACTATGGAGAACAATATGAAGGTTCCTTAAAAAACTAAAAATAGAGTTCCCATATGACCCAGCAATCCCACTACTGAGCATATACCCAGAGAAAACCATAATTCAAAAAGACACATGCACCCTAGTGTTCATTGCAGCAGTATTTACAATAGCCAGGTCATGGAAGCAACCTAAGTGCCCATCGAGAGATGAATGGATAAAGAAGATGTGGTACATATATACAATGGAATATTACTCAGCCATAAAAAGGAATGAAATTGGGTCACTTGTAGAGACATGGATGGACCTAGAGACTGTCACACAGAGTGAAGTAAGTCAGAAAGAGAAAAACAAATACCATATATTAACATATGCATGTGGAATCTAGAAAAATGGTACAGATGAACCGGTTTGCAAGGCAGAAATAGAGACACAGATGTAGAGAACAAACGTATGGACACCAAGGGGGGAAAGTGGGGGGGGCATGGTGGTGGGATGAACTGGGAGATTGGGAATGACATGTATACACTAATATGTATAAAACAGGTAACTAATAAAAACCTGCTGTATAGTAAATTAATTAAATTAAATTTTAAGAAAAGAGCATTTCATCATTAGGATATTGTTATAGCTCCCTAGATAGCCAACTCATGTCTCATTAGAAAGTAAGTGTCAGCATTGATGATGAAGTTCACCTTGCCCAGGAATTGTCCTTTCTGACAAGAAGTTAAATGCTATGTGACAGAAGCCTCACTCAGATACAATTCAGGTAGATTTGAGGTTTCATGAAGCTCTGAACTCTACAGGTCATTGCTATGAAAGAGGTGCTACAGAGGTGCTGGATTACTGAGAGAAGTCCCTTAGTTCAACTACTAGGCAAAAGAAAGGACTGTTAGGGGCCCCAGATAGGACTTTTAGGGGCTAAGTTGTGTCTTAAAAAAATCATATCTTGAAGTCTATTTCCTAGTACGTCAGCATGCCACTATATTTGAAGATAAGACCTTTAAACAGGTAATTATGGCAAAATGAAGCTGGATGGTGGGTCCTAATCCAACATGACTGGTGTCTATATTAGAAGAGATTAGGACACAGACATGCACAGAGGAAAGACCATGTGAAGACAAAGAAAAGATGGTCATCTACAAGCTAAGGAGAGAGGTGCTCAGAGGAAACCAACCCTGCAGACACCTTGATCTCGGACTTCCAGCCTCTCTTGAGAAAATAAATTTTTGTTATTTAAACCACCCAGTCTGTGGTACTTTGTTATGGCATTCCTATCGAATTAATTCATGAGCATAAGCTCCAGCCCAAGTGCAACTTCATACTGTCATTTAACCAAGTCTTTATAGAGTGTGTCTGCCAAAACAGCAGAGACTTTATCCCTTGAATTACAGGAAATTTGGTGTGACTCATCTAACTAAAATCATATGTCAGTGTCCTTATACCTGTTTCTTTTGCCAACGCTGTCTAGGCAGTGACTTAATGCCACCTCTTTTTGACATTCTAAACAGGAAGAACAGTCATTCTTTGACTTTAATTACAATTAGCACAACTACAGTGTCTTTTATGCTCAAGGAATGATCCTGTATATCTTGGCAACCAAACCAGTCTTGAAATTTAAGAATGAATTGCAGTACTGTTCCAAAACTGTACTTTCATCAGAAAGCAAGTTCCCAAGAATATTAACCTCTTTTTGATGTATAAGCATACTGGAAAATATATCCTCTCATTATAATGACCAGGGGTTTTGAATCCCAAATTGAAATGCATGGTATGAAAAAGATTTTTTTAAAATACTAATTGTGTGTGAATTCAAATCGATGAAAAGTTTTACAACTGTGTAAACATTAAGTCCACTTTTTTTGGTCCATTTAATGAGCTGTCATTGCCATAAAGAGGAAAATCCTAGAAAATTAGAATAACAGAGAAAACTCGATATACATTGGTCATGCATCTAGGGAGAAGCTTCCTAGCTCAGATATACTGTGAGAGTTTTAAATAAGAAAAATAAACATGCTTGAAGAGAGTACAGAAAGCTCTCCCTCCAATTTATGATTGATTCATATGGACCAAGCAAGCCCCAAGCGTATCAGCTTCGGGCAAGGATGCAGGTTTTGACTAATGAAAAGGCCCAGCTGGTATAATACAGGACAACTTATAAATGTTTCCCCCCATATAAAAACAGTCTGTGATCGATTTGCAAGTTGGGAAGAAGGAGCCATAGAGTCTTTTCAGAAGAGAAAGAGGAAGCAGTACCTCTCCTACTCCTTGATGTGGTATATGATCATGGTAGAGAGAATGTATAAGACAGGCAAATCTTCCAGAAAAGTTGTTCAGATGAGAGATCTTGAATCTACTCTTAATGAACAAGAGAAAAATAAATAAATAAATAATAAAAGGGAGTTGGGTTTCTCACAAGACCTACTTACAAGTCATTTATTTGAGACCAAGTTATTTAAAAAAAAGGAAGACTTTTAGCTGTGCAGTCTCACTAATATCCTTTAGGGGTCCTCAAGCGGAAAACCAACATTCTAGCTCAGAGTCAACTTTATGTAAGAACCCATGGGATACAGAAGAAAATCAGAGGGACAAGTACAATGCAAAGAGAACTTCACAGTATTCTGAACAGAAATCATTTTCCATGGCCAGCAAAGAGACTTTACTAGAACCTGGCAATGAGGTCATAAAGGTCAACTATATCCTTCTTACAGTAACATCTTTGTAACTGTCAACTTTATCATTGCTAATGTTTTGCACGTAACCTCACACCAAAATTGTAATCAATGATTTTTACAAATGCACTTGGAACCAATGTAAATATCAAGAGTTATAAACATGTCTAGATACTATTAGATGTATGTAACTAGGCAGGTTAAGCTGACATGTATATCAAGTTTCTAGTGCCCAGAGTTGCTAACCTAGATAACTATGCTTTTTTTTTTTTTTTTAAGAACATTTTGTTAAATGGCTTGCCTAAGCTATCTATTACAGATGAGTACATTAAGACCAGGGTCTGTGAAGGCAGGAGTCAAACAAAAGGGGAACCAGTAATTTTACACTGTATTAGGAAACAGTTATTTCTAGTGAGCTGTGGGAAATTTGGGATTGATACATAGAGAAATAACAAATTCAGAGGGTGTTGCCAAATTTGTAGAATGAAGAATAGGTACTAAGACACAGATGAGGAATCTAAAGGATGTTTAAGAAGAAGCAGGTCTCACAATGCAGTCAAAAGCAATGGTATATTTAAGGAAGAACACATAACTTTGCATTGTAGAAGTACAGGGAGGCAGTTTAGAATAGAGAAGAAGGCTAAGGCTATGATATTGAGAAATGAGTACCAGGTAGGAACAGAACACTGAAGGATATTAAGTGGGAAAATATTAGCATCTGATTCATAGTTCAGCTAGATCATTTGAGCCAACGGGACAACTGAAAATTGGTTCCGAAATAGTAAAATCAACCACCACAATAGCAGCTTCAATTTCTAACCTAAAATGCATTTCTATTTGCATCCCTCAACTCTTTGAGAAGAGGGTAATGATATTTTTTATAATATTATCATTATTATTTTAACATTATTGAAGTAATTTACATATTATTTTGTGTACAATTTATCGCAATCTATCAATGTGTCTACTTGCTCCTCCACCTTCCCTATTGCTGTGGTGTGGTGATTGGGAGCACGTTTCTTCTCCTTAAGATTGCGCAGGACCTTTGAAGCTCCTCTGCTCTGGTACAGATGCAAAAACTGAAGCCCAGAGTGAGACAGGGACCCATCTAGGCATAAGGGGCACAGCTGTCCTGGACTCCTGGAGTTTAAAGAGACTTTGCCAGTGGTGAATTTGCACCAGACAGTTGCTTAACCACCAACACTAATATCAGGTGACAGACTATTTTCTGTCAAAGGATCTTGGCATGAGAAAGTCCTAGCAAATTTGAGTTTTAAACACTTAGAGAAACATGACTTAAAAAAAAATCACAAAGTTGCAGAATCTCTTTTTAATGGCATTTCTACATTCTTTTTGTAGATCCAATTTTATATATGGACTTTTCTTTCTGTTGAACACCATTGGGTTTTTTTTGTTTGTTGGTTGGTTGGTTGACATGGCTTCTATTATAGATGTGCTTGTAAAAATTCTCTTAGCTTTTGTTGTTGGAATATAAACCATTTTGCTGTCGATTTAGAAAAATATTTTCATGTGATATAGAATTCAAAGTAGACTTTTTTCACTCATTTTGTTAGGATTTTCAATGTGTTTTAGATTATGTTTTTTCTAATAAGTTATTCTTTATTCTTCATTCTTATTTTCGTTTAATAGAAAAATTTTTTTTTTCTATTATTGATCTAAAATTTTGGTTGTGAGATTTCTATTTTGTGGTTATCTCTTTATTCTGGTTTGGATTCACTCAGTTTTTCAGACCATGTTTAATATTACTCAAAAAAGATGGATTTTCTCTGGCCATTATTCACTCAAATATCTTTTCTGTCCTTCATTTATCCCACTATTTTTTTTCTTATTCTGCAAATCACTATAAATATCATTTCTATTGTCTTCAAATTTACTCATTATTTTTTTCCTAGAGTCTAATTTGGTATAAGTACCATTTAGTAAATTTTTTACTTCAGACATTCTATTTTAACTTATAGAAATGTTACTTGTCCTTTTGTGTTACTATTTCTCTCTTCATTATGTTAAAGTTTTCCTTTACATATTTGCACATATTTTCATATCTCTACCAGATTCTTTTTCCTCTAATTGCATTATTTCTGTCATTAAGTATACCATTTTCCTGATGCTTTGTATGCCCAGTGATGTTTTATTTTATCCTGGACATTATAAATGCTACATTATTATTATTATTTTTTTTTTTGGCGGTACGCGGGCCTCTCACTGTTGTGGCCTCTCCCGTTGAGGAGCACAGGCTCTGGAGGCGCAGGCTCAGCGGCCAGGGCTCACGGGCCCAGCTGCTCCGTGGCATGTGGGATCTTCCCGGACCGGGGCACGAACCCGTATCCCCTGCATCGGCAGGCAGACTCTCAACCACTGCGCCACCAGGGAAGCCCTAAATGCTACATTTTTGAGTGTCTAGATTTTGTTGTCTTCCTTAAGAGAGTTTGGGGCATTATTCTGCCAGGCAGATCAGCTTGGTCCTTTCAAGGCTTTTTTTTTTTTTTTAAGGCTTATTTTTGTTGTGTGAATTTTTGCTTTCCAGCCTTATGTGAAGGGACTGAGGTGTTAAGTAGAAATTAACACCTTATTGTGGAAACCAAGTCTTGCTTTTAAGCTTTTTTATTATTGGGCTAGACTAGCCTATATTCTCAGGTTAGAATTTTCTCACTCCTAAGGTGTGGTCTTTATTCAAATCCTAAATACCCAGAATTTTCCACGAAATCTCACCATTAAGATTCGTTAGAACTTTAATATTTCTCAACGCTATAGGAGCTCTGGGAATCGTTACCTGTACTGAGCATTTTCCCCTCTAAGCTTGTTCTTTGTTCACTCTCACGTGTTCCACCCTATGTATGCTCAGCTTAATATTCAGGCAGTCTAAAGTAGTCCTTATACTAATTTATGGAGTTATTTCTGCTACTAGCACACTTTCAGTATTCTACATGCAATTTCCATTCATTCTGGACTACTTAATCTTTGATCTCTCCTTTCGCAGCTCAAAAATACAACGTATCTATTTGAATTCCACATTTCCACACTGTGGTTCAATAAATGCCTTGAAGCCAAAAAATAGGGCAATGATGGAGATTACCATTCTGGTTCCCATTCTCTCAGGGATAACGGCTCTGCATTGTCTCTTGTCTAATACATAAACACAGTTGCTTCAGGAATTCTGTCTAGTTTTCTAGATGCATACAACTGGATGGCTAATTAAAAGTACTGAAATCATCATATTGAAAAGAGGAAGTTGTTTATGATTTTTGAATTGACAATAATTTTATATAATTTGCCACTTGCCAAATATTTCCTAATCCTGAAAGTCTTACAAATATAAATGATTAAGCTTTTCTGGCATTCAATAACCTGCAATATTACAGATATAATATTATGGTGTACACTTAAGGATAATTCAAAGTAAGATTTGATGATTTTTGTAACAGAGAAACAAAAAGCTTTGGGTTAATGAACAAGGAAAAAAATTAATTCTGCCATTCATTAATTCTGATATGTGATGTTCTCATGGAACACGTTATGGAAGAATGAGATGGGATCTTTGGAAGTAGACATAGTAGAGTGGAGAGTATTCTAAATGTTAGTGCCAGAAGATTTAATAGTGGAGGAAAATAAAATTTATATTTAGAATGGAGTTCAGTGCTATTGAGTCCTTAATTTCCTGTATGAAAATGAAGATAACCAGAAAGGCAGGATAGGAAAAGATGGTGAAATATTCTGAATGCAAATTCAGACATATTTTCTGTATGTTCTGTAACATAACATATTCGATATATTCAGTAAGTTAAGAGCCCCTGAAAAAAAAAAGCACTGTTTTAGGAAGAGCAGTCTGACAGCTCTCCAGATCAATGGCTTGAATGGGAATAAAGTTAAAAGTGAGGATGCTATTTAGGAGGTTAGCGTCACAGTCCATAGCAGTGAATACTCAGTGCCACCACTTTGACACTGGGTCTTTAAATAAGAGGGAATTGCTACAAGAGCTATTGTAGAGGGTGAAGTGATAGAACCTGGCAACCTACTGGATATGGGAGTTAAAGCAAGTTGAAGTGTTGAATAATATGCTTAAATTTTCAGTATATTTTTATAGGTGTCTAATTTCTCTTTGTATAATGTATATGGGAAGACCTAGAAAGGATAATGGTCTGATGTACTGATACTGAGCCTGGGTCCTCAGTGTTATAATTGAAATAGGTGAGCTGGAAGTAAAGGAAGGATGAATACAAAAGTGGGTTAAAGAATAAAGGCCCAGAGTCATAACCACAGAAACCAAATATGTTGTTAGATCTGAGGGACAAGTGCTTGTTTGGAAAAAGATGATAAGTCATGATTAAAGAGACAGGACTAACAGATAAGGTATAAAGGGAAGCATATAGTCAGTAGACCCATACTTGTGTCCCTGAAGGGGCCTTGACTATCAAGCACAGTAAGCACTGGGTCTACCTCTTTATGTGCATGTCATGGTCTGGTTAAAGGTACAGTTTTAAATAGAAAAACAAGTGAGAGACTCTGGATGGAAAAAATAATCAAATTGCTCAGCTTATAGGACACCTGTCTGCCATATTCATTAAACATTATGTGTGTTAAAAATGTAATGAAAAACTGAACACACTGTAATTAACTTTAGTTTCCTCCTACATGTGGCTGATGTGGTAGGAGTATAAGGAATAAAATACAAGGAAGAAAACAAAAACCTTCTCTCCACATAAAAGGCAACATGACTCTTTGCTGTTTCTCTCTCTCTTTTCCATCTCTTCCTTTCATTAGCTAGGATGAGTAAGATGTCCCTTGGCATTTACCAGTATGAGAAAAAGCCCTGCCACTTTGCTCTCTTTCCAACAATCCTCTTCCTCTTAGGACTGAAATTATAAATTGAACTAGGTCTTGCCTCCTGGACATGCTTGGTTGTCTATGGCTGCTCATTCCTTCTTTTTATCAAACACCCATGTGAAAGCACTAATTCCTTCAGGAGCTTTTAGCAAGGGATCAGTTGGAGGTTAATAAGTTATTACTGTTTGGATATAGGTTTAGGACTATAAAGAGCGCACTGAGAATTTTAGGCATGCTCACATCTGTACTGCTACAGAGTTCTGCCCTGGGATTTATGAAGCAAGCCTATGTAATAACAGAATGAGGTACTGTTACATATGTGCCATTATTCCCTGAGCCTATGACTTATTTTGAGACATCAAAGTAAAGCCAAGGTAGAATTAGGGCATCACTAATCAGCATAACATAGCTGGGGGAAACACGCAAACATATCTTCTGGTTTCAGTTTACATTCTTGATCTCCAACATCAAGTGGGCCCACAATTTCTTTACATGACTACCCCATATTTTCCTAATTCTTGAACTCCATTAGTCTGCTAGGCATTATTTCTTATGTACTCCTCTCTCCCAACACCCCTAAATACCACCTCTCCATCCTCATTCTCTGCTTGTCACCTTGCTTCACCACATCTACCCACAGACTTGCACCTTTACCCACGTTTTCTGCCTAGTCTTCTGCTGTAGGTAAACATTTTGTGCTCCTAGCAGAGCCAGTCACATCACTTGTGCAGTGGATCCCATGCCCTCTTGCCTATGAAAGGGTATTGCTTTGGTAATTACACTTTCCTTTGCCTGTATCATCAATTCTCTTCTATTTGTTATTTGCTTAGCACACATACTAGATGTGTTTCTCACATCCTTGAATAAACCCTCCTCTCACCCTCTATATCTTTCTTTATGACAAACAAAAAACCCACTTTCCTCAAAGAGCTGTCTATATTGTGTCTTTGCCCATTTTATGTTTGACCCATTTTAATCAAGACAGCTGCTCTATCAAAATAACAGTTCTCAAGATCCTCAGTGTAGTCCACTTTGCTATATCTGATCATAATCTCATCATTAGTTAATGACTCAGTTAATCCTTTTATCCTCCTTGAAACACTAACTTTCTGGCTTCCAAGCCACCATGTTCTCTTTGTTCTTTTGTCCTACCAGTATCACTTCTTCTCATTCCCCTTTACTGGTCCTTCTCATATTTCTGATGCCTTAACAAAGGAAATCCTTTCATCTATATTAACTTTAATAGTGATCTTATCCAGGCTCTTGCCTTCAAATTCCATATATAGACTGATGAAGACATATATCTCCAGCCTGAACTCCAGACTCTTATATCCAATTGCTTATTCAAATCAACTTAAATGTCTAATAGCCATCTTAATCTTAACATTTCCAAAACTGAACTCTTCATCTTCTCCCTAATTCTACAATGCATTTGATCTTCCCTGCTCACACAATGGCATCTCCTTCCTTTCAGTTGCCCAGGCCAAAGCATTTTGAATCATTTTTTAAATTATTGTTATTTATTTGGTTGCACTGGGTCTTAGTTGTGGCAGGCGGGCTCCTTAGTTGCGATATGAGAACTTAGTTGCTGCATGTGCGATCTAGTTCCCTGACCAGGGATTGAACCTGGGCCCCCTGCAATGGGAGCTCGGAGTCTTAACCACTGCGCCACCAGGGAAGTCATTTTTAACTCCTCTTTTCCCCCCTCTAAGTTACTACATCAGTCCATCAGTGACATTTTTACCATCAAAATATATCTGTCACTCATCACATTTACAGCTAACATTTCGTACAAACCACCACCATCTTCATCTTGCTTACTGCCCTAGCCTCCTAAATGACCTCACTGCTTCTGCATTTAACGTGTGTGTGTATTTATTTCTCAAAAGGGTAATAAGAATGATCCTCAAAGCCCACTATACCACTCAGAATAAAAGTCAAAGTCATTACTAAAAGGCCTACAAAACGCTATTATCTGGCTTCTTGTTAACTTTCTGACTTCTTCTCCTAAGCTCCTTCTGGTACTCATTCTTCATGGGCCACATTCTACCTTGCCGGCCTCAACATATTACTCATGTTGCTACACAAAGCATTTTTCATTTATTCTGCCTGGAAGGCTCTCCCCACCAAATATCTGCTTCTTACTACCTAAAATTTTTAGGATTTTACTCAAATATCACCTTCTCAGTGGAGACTTCCTTGACTACCTTATTTAAAATTAGAAACCCTACTCCTGAAATTCTATAGTCATTTCCTTATTCGTTTTTATTTGTACACTTAAAACTCTCTGGAAGAACATTTATTTCACTTACTTTGTTTTTACTCTTTCTCACTTTCCTGGAATCTTGTGACTCACAGTATGGTTCCTGATCAGACCAGCAGCACTATTACTCCTTGGGGGCTTCTTACTAATGTAGAAAACCAGACCATATGCCAACCCTACTGAATCTGGATCTGCATTTTAACAAGATCCCCAGGAGAATACTACGCTGGAATTCTCACAAGGAATAACATGTTCGTCTGCGTTTTTCTGGCATATAGACAATGCTCGTTCAACATCTGTTAAGTGAACGGACACATTCCTTAGTTTTAATAACATATGAGTAATATCAACTCTCACATTCTACTCTAATAGGAAGGATGGATTGAGAGGATGAGAAATGATGGTACTGGGTGAAGTAGGGACAACAGGAGAATTATGAATGTTGAGTTCTGTCAAGTTTGATGTGGTTTTTGCCTTTTGTAGATTGAAAGCAAAATTCCAAAGCACACCCTTCAAACTTTAAGATCAGCTCACACTGTTATACAGCCAATCCCACATTATTTCTCTGTGAAATAACTAAAATTGTAGGATTTATAAGGACATGAGCTGAGGTTCCAATTAAAAGAAAAGTTGAAACAGAAATAAAACATTCTATACTGAAGCCACTAAGCTCAAAGGCAGCTAACCTGCAAAAGGCAAAGAATGATCTGAAAATAGTTTGAACCTTGGGAGAAATGTATTGCTTTACATACTCAAACTGAACCTAATTTTCTTATAAATAACCAAACATGTAAATACACACAGTGATCATCTTAGGCCAATAACAAAATGGTTGAAACATATTATAGTAAAAGAAAAAATATACCCTTATGCTTGTTTTCCAAAAGTCCAAAATATAAACTTGCATTTTTTATTCAACGAGATTTTTATGCTGTGTAGAAGTTATTATGCTTATCTCTATCAGGTCTGCTAATTTTATCTTGTTGATAATTTGCACATGACTTTGCTGACAATTTGGAAATTCTGCCTGTGTGGTTGACACAAAATTCTAATAATTGCTCCCTCTTAGCACAGCACTAGCTTCTACTGTGGATAAACTGTCATCATTTTCAAGTGGGTCAACAATGGGTGGAAAATGAGATATCCTAAATTGTTACCACAATTTACTGAATTAAAGTGAGATTTGCAATTTTCGTTTGCATCATTATTAAGAAGTACTATCTTTCAGAATTGTAAGCGTCTTCAACTACAGGAAAATTAAAGCAAAGGAAAGCCTGGTACTAACTTGCAAAATGTGTTGATTTTGGCTATACACTGTAATTGGTGGGAGACAGAGGAAACTGAAATTACTGATATCAAAATCTTTCAGTGTGCTGACACTTGAAATATTTATAATTATATTTTGGTTGGTGTTTACGTCATTCAGAATAACAATACAGCCTGAAAAAGGATTAAATATAGAGGAAATACTGGGCTTCCTTGGTGGCGCAGTGGTTGAGAGTCCTCCTGCCGATGCAGGGGACGCGGGTTTGTGCCCCGGTCCAGGAAAATCCCACATGCCGCGGGGTGGCTAGGCCCGTGAGCCATGGCCGCTGAGCCTGCGCCTCCAGAGCCTGTGCTCCGCAATGGGAGAGGCCACAACAGTGAGAGGCCTGCGTACCGCAAAAAAAAAAAAAAAAAAAAAAAAAGAGAGGAAATACTACTACCTGTAGATCTGCAAAAAGAAAATTAAAGAAAGTGAGAGAATAAAATTAGAAATAACAAGGAAGGACAAAACATTTTACCAGATAATGGATGAGCATACTTACTGAAGAAGTCAAATAACGAACTTAAATACAGGAAGAATAGCATTTCTGGTCTAGATTAAGGAGATCAGAGGTTGGAATCTATTCCGTAAGACATCTTTGCTTATTTCCTAACATGATCATATTTCATAACCATTCTGATCTTCAGATTCCCCCTCTCTAAAATGGAGAATTTAGTGTGCATCATAAAAACATAACTCACTGATATTTACAAGAGTAAATGACATGAACTATGGAAAACTATCATGGAAAACTATCCAGTACTAAACTCATAATGTTATAACTTTGGGGTTAGAGGAAAATTGATGCTTTTTTAAAGAAAAGACTTTATGCTTCAGTTCAGTCACCTTCATGTTGTCTGAATTGTCATCCTTTAGAAATGACAGAGGTGGGAAGTAGCAGAGCAGAGAATAAGAATTACAGTAGAAACAAAGAATCAGAGCCAGAGGTGGTCAAGAGAAATAAAAACGCCATCAGAATTTCCTAAAATATTGAGAGCAGAAGAATAAGAGTTGCAATGGGAAGGGGATTTGGTCATACTTTTGAGCCATTATTACTCTATTAGGACAAAGTACTTCCAGGCAGCAAACTTGGGCCAAGGTCTGAATAATATATAATCATCTACTGTGCTGGCAAAGATTTAAATAACTAGTGCAATATGCTGGATGGAAACAGAGGTTTCAGTAAGCAAACACCACAAATACTTACAGAAGCACCCGTCATCCAACTACCATTCATGGTTTTAAAGTAAACCATTATTCAAGTATTCAAGATACTGTTTGAGTGTATTTCACACTGAAGAACAACAGTTTTGTGACAATCTCATGCTAGCCATAGGTTTATTAGTATTGCTGTTGGTCTACTTAAGAATGCTTAAGAATAGTGTATATTGAAGAGTGTCTAAAGAGCTTTCCTTATCTTTCATCTGTTCTCCAGACTAATTTTGCTATCTTCCTTTTACAATATGAGAAAGTTGAGGCTCCCAATGGTGAGATGGCATGTCCAAGATTACCAGGTAAAAGTGTGAGAACAGGATTCACATATTTTTACTTATATTACTCTACAAACATTGCTAATTCTTTTTTACCACTTGATTTTCTTTCTGTTATCTGATTAATGGTATATGTCTAATTTTCACCAAAGTTAATACTCTAAATTTTCTGGAATTATGTTTTATATAGAGTCAATTCTTGGTATTGGGGAGAAATGGAAAGAATGTCAGAAAACCTTGTGAGTTAAAATTCCAAATACCAGTAAAACCTATCAATATTTTTAAAAGGTGGTGATTTCTAACATGGAAAAATGAAACCTAGATAAAATAAAATAAAATTATATAGAGAAAGCAATAATTCATTGGGTATGGATACTGTGTGGTACACTGGACTAATTCTCAGTCTATCTTGCTGCGCACATGATTCAAATTCACTGCAAATCAAAAATAATTACATATACTCGGCTGTATTCTTCTCTACAGCTTTCACATGATGTTGTCAACCAAGCACATGTTTGTTTAGATACCCACTACTTTGATATGAATTTCCCTCACTGGATTCTTCTGAGTAAAATAACATTTATTTTTATATTTAATTAAAGTCTGTATCTTTGTTCTTTCTATTCAGTCCCCAAGTCAAGTCTCTCTCTAGTGTACTTATCTACTTTCACCTGAAAAATACCAAAAATAAATAAAACTAAGTTAAATGACATTTAAATGCTTATTATATTTATATGCCAAATTTATTTATTTTTGGCTTAATCATAAGAGGGAATTTGTTAGAAGATACCAAAAACCGCTGTTGTTTTTGCCTTTTCCAGAATGTCATATATTTGGAACCATATAGAACCTTCTTAATTATTTTTTCTGCTTATCCCGAACTCCCAATTTATCTCGTCCCCACCCTTTCCCCTTAGGTATAATCATAAGTTTGTTTTCTATCTCTGTGAGTCTGTTTCTATTTTGTAAATAAAGACATATGTATCCTATTTTAGATTCCACATATAAGTGATATCATATGGTATTTGTCTTTCCCTGTCTTACTTCACTTAGTATGATAATCTCTAGGTCCATCCATGTTGCTGCAAATGACATTATTTCATTCTTCTTAATGGCTGAGTAATATTCCATTGGATATATGTACCACATCTTCTTTATCCATTCATCTGTCAATGGACATTTAGGTTGCTTCCATGTCTTAGCTATTGTAAGTACTGCTGCTATGAACATTGGGGTGCATGTATCTTTTCAAATTAGTTTTCTCTGGATACATGCCCAGGAGTGGGATTGCTGGATCATATGGTACTCTACTGTTTAGTTTTTTAAGGAAGCTCCACACTGTTTTCCATAGTGACTGCACCAATTTACAGTCCCACCAACAGTGTAGGAGGGTTTCCTTTTCTCCACACCCTCTCCAGCATTTATTATTTGTAGATTTTTTAATGATGGCCACTCTGACAGGTGTGAAATGATAACTCAATGTAGTTTTGATTTGCATTTCTCTAATAAGTATCGATATTGAACATTTTCTAATGTGCCTATCGGCCTTCTGTATGTCTTCTTTGGAAAAGTGTCCATACAGGACTTCTGCTTATTTTTTGATTG
Source organism: Pseudorca crassidens (assembly GCF_039906515.1). Classification (NCBI taxonomy): domain Eukaryota; kingdom Metazoa; phylum Chordata; class Mammalia; order Artiodactyla; family Delphinidae; genus Pseudorca; species Pseudorca crassidens. The sequence goes on along the minus strand of NC_090304.1, from coordinate 32,067,010 downwards.
GTTTTTTTTTTTGTAGAACCTTTTTAATTTTTAATTGAACATTTTCATATTGGCTCCTTTCACTTAGCAACATGTAAGTAAGGTTCCTCCAAGTTTTTCCATGGCTTGACAGGTCATTTCTTTTAATCACTGAATAATATTCCATTGTATGAATGTACATAGTTTCTCCCTAATATTGATATTTTAATAATATTAAATGTTTCTATCGCTTGAGCATGGCATAAATCTGCATTTATTCAGGCACTCCATAATTAACCCAGCAAGAGCTTGTATTTTCAGTGTAAAGATCTTGGACATCTTTTTTTTTTTTTAATATTGAGCCCAAAGGACTTCATATTTTTTATGTTGTGAAGGGTATTTTGATCTCCATGTATGATTAGCTAATGAAATTATATAGGTATATAATTGATTTTTGTATATTGACCTTGAATTCTGCAACCTATTAGTTCTAGTATATATTGCAAAGTTTCCTTCATGACAGTAATGCTATCTACAAATAAATAGTTATACTTCCTTCATTTCAATCTGTATGCCTTTTATTTATTTTTCTAGATTTATTGAACTGACTGGGACCTCTAATACAATGTTGAATAAAAGTGATGAGGGAGGGCTTCCCTGGTGGTGCAGTGGTTGGGAGTCCGCCTGCCGATGCAGGGGACACAGGTTCGTGCCCCGGTCCGGGAAGATCCCACATGCCGCGGACCGGCTGGGCCCGTGAGCCATGGCCGCTGAGCCTGCGCGTCCGGAGCCTGTGCTCCGCAGCGGGAGAGGCCACAACAGTGACAGGCCCGCATACCGCAAAAAAAAAAACAAAAAAACATGAGGCTACTTTTAGACTATCTGTTATTTTTGAGATGAATACTCTTCCCAGAGTATATATCCCAAATACTTTTTCCTAAAAAGAGACACAATGAATATACTTCTTTTATCATCTTGCAATTTTTTCCCATATTTCATAGTGATCTGAATACCAGAGAAAGGCCATCTGACAACTGAGGTAGACAGCATAGTAAATATAAGTGTTTTTTTTAGTATAGTTTTTTTTTAAAGTTTAGAGCAATTATTTCAAGTTTAGTTTACTACTGGTTTAAAATTGAAGTATTTTGCCTATAAGAAATTATGAAATACATTTCTTGGCACATTAAATGATTAACACTGCAACTTTCTATGGGGGCAAGCTTCTTTTGACCTAGCTTGAAATGCACATAATGTCACTTCCAGCACACTGTACTGGCTAGACAAATTACTAAGGTGGGTAGAGATGCAAGGAGAGGAGAATTAAGCCCTATCTCTTAGGGATGTCAAATAATTTTTCTGCCATCTTGATCTATCATAATCATCAAACACAATAACTTTTTCATTTAACAGAGTAGTTATTTTATGTCCCAAAGCATTCCTACTATGGTCTATTTTGAAAGTAACCTAGCATTTCTCAAGACAAAAATAAGTCAGTGAAAAAACTTTGATGTCAGTGAAAATAAAAGAGAATCACAAAATTTTGGCATGGACTATTCAGTACTGCCTAGAAACTCAACCTTTGAAGAGAATGGGCACAGGGGAGTGACAAATAATCACACATGCAAACATCAATCATATCTTGAAGGGGAAAAGAAGCAAAAGCAATCAAGGGCTCACATGCCAAGCTGTTTATATTCCTGTTTATATTCTCGTTGTACACTGGATTAGAACACAATGTCTAGACATATTGGCTTCCAGAATTTTAGCATCATGCATCCTGTTCTGGAATGGGAAAGAGTTTATACTGTGTCTGGGAAAAATTATATGCCATGGTAGTTGAAAATGGCAAACTGCCCTACCATCCTTCACAGAGAGCAGTTACAGATTTGTGTGGCATCGTTTCAAAGCCGTAAATACACTCAGTAGTATAAGAGACTGTATCTCCTTTAAACGAATAAGTTCATGAGTAAGAGAAGAATGGAGTACCTATACTGTCCTCTAGTCAGGCTGCCTAACTAATCACTTTGAGTAAATTCCAAAAAGAATAATAGAACAACTACTTTAAACCGTACTCAATGCCTGTCTCCAAGGAGACAAAGGTGAAAAGTGAGAAAGTGTATGCAAGGTGCCTGATACAGGGCCAGGCACAGAGTGTTAGCTCAATGGGAGCTACTCTTTTAAAACATGTTTGAAAAGTTACTAATTTTAAGTAATGGAATCAAACTCCTATTCAGACAGACATCTGCACTATATCATGGAGATGCTTTGATACACCATGTGCATTAACACCACAGATAATAGAAGAGTTATATACCTTCTAAGAACATATCATCAAATCATATACATTAAAATAACAAAAACATAGATTTTTTTCCCCTCTTTATGTTGACTAACTGGAATAAATGGACAGCCACCAGGTATTACTGTGTAATTTCCTTGCAGCTAGCACTATTATTAACACTATGGATTCCAAAAGAACTATAAGGTACAGTTCAGGCTTACAAGGGATTTACACTCTAGTAGGGAAAGAAAATGTTCACAAGAGGAATTCTTAAAATCAGTTAGAATAGCTGAAAAGCAGAGAATCACGGAATAAGAAAACACCATAAATTAATTCATTCTTCTAGCAAGCATCAGGGAAATGGAAATGCAAATTTCAGACAGACATGGTTATGTTGAGAGACAAAGCTGCATGAACATTTTCATATTTCTGCACAGTCTGGGCTTTATGAGTGAATAACAAACATGCCTTGGAAGTTAGAGATAATACATTGCTCTGGAGGGACTTAAATTCATATTCCCCTTGGAGTCATTTGCTTCTTTCCCAGATAGAAAAGCTTTCTCTTCCCAGAGAGGCTTTATGTTCCAAAGCAAAGATGTCTCTTTCTCTGGAGGAGAGGAAAGGCAGATGTGCCAGTGCCCTAAGTAAGCTACTGAGTTTTATAATTTACGAGTTCCTCTCCTCCTGTGGTACCTCTGGACCTCCATGGGTCACCCTGGGGAAACTGGGAGTGGAGAAATGCTAGGAAACACAAGATGCTCTGTGAGTAAATGGTGTGTTCTTTAGTATATATAAGAATGTATATACATATATATGTGTATGTATATATATATGTGTGTGTATATACATACACAATATGCATGCATATATACCTCACACACATGCATACACTATACACTCTGACAGGTTAATTGTTAGCTTGAAAATTGCAAGTAGGGTAAAGTATCAGAGTCTTCATAGCTTCAAACTTAACATGTTACCTTCTGCAAAGAGATTATAGTTTGGCCGGGCTTTCAGTAGCTAAATATGAATATCAAAGTAGCTAAAAACTGCACCAGCCTTCACTGTGAATTCTGATAAATTCCTTGACCTTAAAAAACACAAGGAGTATGGGAAGTCAAATAGGGAATATGCCAATAACTCTAGAAGTGATTAAAGTTTTTGTTTTTGGCAGTCTTTTTTTTTTTCTGAAGATTAAAAAAGAAATGAGTGAAAAGCAATGGAAACGGAAGAAAGCTTTCCTAATAAAATGAAATAGCATGCATTAAAAGCAGGGAGGGAATGATTGTGCAGTTCATTCAGATAACACTAGATTACCAATTATGAAGCAGAAGCAATGTTTGCAAAAAGAAGGGAATTAATATTTCTTGAGCTCCTGTGTGCCATGTACTAGTTACTTTACATATATTAACTCCTTTAATCTTTGCTCTATCCCTGTTTGGGGGATTATTATTATCCACATTTTACAGATGAGGAACTTAAAATAACATGCCAAGTAATACATAATTAAGAAACAGTGGAACTAGCATTCAAACCCATGTCTGCCTGACTCCAAAATCTGTATTCTTTCCATTAGTCCATGGCACTGAGTTCTTAAATATTAATAAGATACACAAGATATTTCTAATAGCAGATGATTTCTATTTTATATTAACCGGATATTCATTCGTTTCCTCTTTGCCCACTCTGAGAAGACTTAACCATAGTTTTATTTTTTATCCATTAACGTCAAATTTTGAACATAGTTCAAATAGGGCATAAAAAATATGTAGTGACTCTAAGGTTAATTCACATGTTCATCTAATTTTTTTTAAATTTGAGGTGATTTATGTGAAAGGTCTTTTCCATTACCATGAAAAATCAAGGGTTAAATACGAATATCAAAGCAACTAAAATACCACCAAAGTACATTAATCAAATAATTACAAAAAGTTATAGTTACAATTACAAAAAAGATGATCTTTTTTCAAAGGATATTACTTGGTTAATATAAAACTGAATCATGTATGAATGGACAAAAAATGTGATATATCTGTTCAATTAAGAAGAAATTAAATACTGATATATGCTACTACGTGGATGAACCTTGAAAATATATTATTCTAAGTGGAAGAAACAATACATAAAAGATAACATACTGTGATGTCAGTTATATGAAACGTCTAGAATAGGCAAATCCATTGAGACAGAAAGTAGATTAGTGGTTTCCAGATGATGGGAATAAGGGAGGAGTTGAGAGGCATGGGGTTTCTTTACAGATGATGAAAATGTTCTGGAATTAGATACTGATGATGATTACACAGCACTGCAAACATACTAAAAGCCACTTAATTGTACACTTTAAAATGTGCAAAGTTAAAATGGTGAATTGTATGTTATGTGAATTTTACATTAATTTTTTAATGGAATATGTGACAACAAATATCTGGGGCAAAGGTTACAAATATTCTCTTCTATGTCCTTAGGAGACATCATTAAGCTTTCCCAAAATTCTGTTTTCCTAAGCCTAACAGAGTCCATTTCAATATAGTATTCCAGGCAGCTCAATGAATCAATTAGAGAATCTGTCTCTGTATCTACCTATCATCCCTGGACTAATTTACTTCTAGAGTATCATTCAAACCAAACATATCTGAATGGCATTTATTTGTACTGAAGTTCCAAGGCACATATAACTACGCAGCAAATATTTAAGATGACTATTGACCTGGACAATACAAGGTAATGGAGGAATTTCTCAATGCTAGAGTTTCCAGTTTATCATGAAATGCCCAAGACTATGCCAGGAACTGTGAGAGTATAAGAGAAGTGTATCATATGTCTTCATTTCTTTTATATCTTACAGTATTTTTGCAGTAAATCATCTGCTCCATTTTGTAGTTTTGAAAATATAAGAATTCACACATTCAAGATAGAAATGCAATGTAAATGTATTTCTACATGAGAGTATCCATCCAAGGGAAACTTATGGGAACACAGGGCAGCCATTCCAAGCATTTTCCTCAAAATAGTCTTTCTATATTAGCTTCATTTATAATTGCTTTTTCCAGAGGACATTTTAATATGCTGGGAATGCTTTGGCCTCTGTCACTCAGTTAAAATAGTTTTATTTACTTATTTTCTCACTAGTATATTTTTCTGCTATCTACGTGCATTTCCACCTTTACCTCCTGTGTTTTGTTTTTATTATATTGATATTATCTCTATTTATCCTCAAGGTATTTGAGAGACAACACACAATATAACCACAGACTAATCTAAAGTAAAACATATTATAAAAACAAAGACCTGAAGAAATGTCTTCTTGAGTTTTCAAAAGGAAAGGTGTTAGCACTTGGAAAATGTTCTGTGATAACTGTAGCTGGGTTATGTACTTTGCATTACAGAATCATTTCTAAATGGATTATTGAACCAAGGTCAGAATTACTGAAGGCTGCTATGAAAGCCAGGTGCTTCCATCTTCCCATTTTAAAATAGAAAACCAATCAAACTGCATGACATTTTGGTGAATCTAAATGAATCCTTTGTTGTTAAAGACAACAGGGGGTACAAACTGCACAGATAAGATCTGGAGCATAAAAGCCTAGGAGACAATGTCATCATTCAAAAACACAATATTCAGGCTTCCCTGGTGGGGCAGTGGTTGAGAGTCCGCCTGCCGATGCAGGGGACACGGGTTCGTGCCCCGGTCCGGGAAGATCCCACATGCCGCGGAGCAGCTAGGCCCGTGAGCCACGGCCGCTGAGCCTGCGCGTCCGGAGCCTGTGCTCTGCAATGGGAGAGGCCACAACAGTGAGAGGCCCGCGTACCGAAAAAAAAAAAAGAAAGAAGAAAAAACAACACAATATTCACTGATAATATAAAATCATTAATAGCAACTCTGTAAAGCATGACTACTTGGCTGAGAAGAGTAAGGGCTGTTACATCTCTCAGGGGTTTTTTTCCTCTGTGTCAAAAGCTAAGAGTTTTTGGGGTTTTTTTGTCTGTCAAAGACCACCCACTCCTTTTGGTTACTTGCTTTAAAGTACTTCTTCAAAAGGAAGTACTTTAATTCATTTCATGTTACGGATCATCTACAATGTACACACCAGTGTGTCTGGCTATTAGGATTACCACTATAATGCCACTAAGACATGTACTGCCCTCAAGGAACTCAGATGTGTGTTTTTGGATGGGATGTGGGATTCCAGTATGTTCTAAACTATCCATAATGCAAGGCATGAACCTTCTCCTTATTTTCACCATAGAGTGAACCAGGCTCAATGGTCCTATGGCTTGTACCAGCTACCTTCTTCAAGGAAAACACTTTCTTTTTCTCTTAAAAAACAATAGCATTCAGGGTTTGCCTCAATTTATGATAACATATCTAAGCAAAATCCCCATCTTTGTTAATGCAAAGCCAACTTGAAATTCATTTACTTTCTGTGGTAGAGAAGGAGTGCATAATCTGCGCTAATGAATGGACCTGGATCAGTGCTGATGGTTGCTGACCTTCCTCCTCAGGGTTCCATCTGAGTCACTGCCTTCACACTGTTACTAATGCCAACAAATCAGTGTTTCCTGGAATGCCCGGGTTTGTCTTTCAAAACTTTATTATGTCTAATCTTCTGTAAGCTCTTCACAGCTCATCTTTTAAACTTATTGTTTTGCACATGACTACGTCTTTCATTAACTTGAGTTGCTTCTTCAGTTTCTCCATGAAAAATTGTTTGTGTGGGTTGTGATTATGAACAGCATGTAGAAAGGCAGCTGGCCTGTCAGAATGATGAATCCTTCAGGCACTGAAATCAGATTACATGTATTTGGCTGGACAGGGTGAATTCATTTTTCTTTTTATACAATGAGACCAAGAAAAAGGAATCAGGTACCCCTTCCATTTATTTCAATAATCATGTGGGTTTTCCAGCATCTGGATCATCCTGGAAAACCAAATATCTGTCAAATTCATTGTCTTCATCCAATTCATGATGAGCAGAAATAAATACTGAGGCAGAGATATTTATTTATAGCCAAACTTTCAAATAACTTCATGTGCAGGTCCCTAAAATTACTAAACAAGGGAAAGCTGCATGATCGTGCTACCTTACAGCGATACATTTACTACCACTGAGCCAGAGTTGCTGTTTTTCCTTCTTGTCCTCTCCACTAACCTAAACCTTAATGACTTGCAAGGCCTACTCAGTTTCTATCCTGACGAGGAGCTATTCTGATCATTTCAGTTCTCATCAGAAGTAATGTGATTTATGGATTTGGTTCTAGAGGCAGACAGACCTGGACTGAAACCTTGAGTTCACGTGTCATTAGCTGTGTAATTTTGGCACGTTTATTTTAACATTTTTTATCTCAGTTTCCTCATACGAACAAGGAGAACTCTCTCAACATATTTTTCATAAGGTTAAGAGAACTGCATGTAAAGCACATAGGAGAGTGTATAGTTCACTCTAAATACTCTATTTATACTATAGTCATCATCATGATTATCACAGTGCTTAAATTCTGCCTAGATCACATACATCACTCTCTGGATCTTTCTGGCTTATTTAATTATGCATACATTTGAACCTTATTTCTGTAACTATTTTTAAAAGATTCTCAAAGGCAGCAATTGAATTATTACACGTATTTGTTATATAGAGGGTTTAAGCGATTGGGCAAAAAACAGGATCAGGAATCTTGTCACCGTGAAGAGAAGTCTCAGTGAAACTAAAAGTTACTCTATGAAAGAAAGGAAGGAAGGGAGGAGGGAGGGAGGAAGAGAGGGAGAGAGAGCACGTGAAATAGAGAAAAAGAAAGAGAAAGAAAGGAAGGTAGGAAGGCAAAGACAGAAGAGAAAGGAAGAGAAACAGAAAGGAAGAGAGAAGTAAAGAAAGAAAAAAGGAAGAAGGAAGGAAGGGGGAGAGGGAGGGCGGGAAAAACAGGCACTTACACGTACACACACACACAAGCAAAACAGAAAAAGCGACCACAAGTGTTGTATTTCCCTTCCTCAGCAAAACAGACTGATGACCACTGAGCTAGCTACAGGTTTCAGAATGTGTGAAGGAGATCATGCCATATGAAGGAATCTGAGAATAAAATTTAGCTTACAAATCTTAGAAGCAGAGGAGGAAAAGCAAATATGGAATTCACATTGGGTTGAGACAACGATTGCAAGCATCAAGGTAGTTAGATTATCAACCTTTCCCTTATCTCAGAACAAGGTAGTCAGAATATTAATCTTTCCATTATCTCAGACCTTCTTACCCTTATTAATAATGTGTAGCTTGTAGAAAGGGATTTTATTATGTTTACACACCTCCTGAATTAATATTCTTTTAATAGGTCAAATGCATAAATGTAACTACTCTAAGATTACCAGTTTGCTAATTAGTTCATTAAGTAATTTCCAATGAAATCCTGGAGGTGGAGATTGTGTGCGTATGCATGTGTGTGTGTACGCTGTGGAGAGTCAGTGTTGAAACACCAACACTGTATTTTCCCATGATATTGATACACAAGAAATTCATGTATTGTGCTCTCGTTTTAGTTTCCTTAAAACAACCAACCTGTAGGAGAAGAAACACAAAAGAGGCTCAGATTAGATTGCTCTTACAGTTTTCATTTCCACTTTGCGCCTTTGCAGGAAGGAACCATTTCAGCAATGGGATTATAGTCTCTTTTTCAGTCCAGAAGTTACTGCCATTTTTCAGTGAAAGAATACTCTCTTATCTTAGATGCCACTGCTGTGGATTTTTCTTTGTATACCTCTTATCCTTGTCTGAAAGACTTTAAGGATGCAACCATTAGCTTATTATCTGGTCAGTACTTGCTGTTTGGTGGAAAGGAAAGCTATCCAGTACTTCCATCATTCAACAAATATTAATTGAGAGCCTACTGTGAACCTTGCAGTGTTTTCAGAGTTTAGATACATCAATGAACAAAGTACATAAGAATCCAGGTACTAATGGAGCTTACATTCTAGCAAGGGGGTTTACTGTTTATACACAATAAACAATAAAAATGATAAGCTACAGTATATATTAGAACTCAATAAATGCTATGGAAAAATAAAAGTAGAGTAAGTTAAGGGGCAGGGTTCAGTTGCAGCTTTAAATGGGTAGTCAGAGAAGGGCGTCATTGCAAAGTTTAAATTTGAGCTCAGACTTGAAGAACACTGGCGAGTGAGTGGGATGGAGGTCTGGGCAAAAGCGTTGCTGGCAGAGAGGAACAACAGAGTAAAGGCTTAAAACAAAGCATACCTGGTATATTCAAAAGGCAGCAAGGAAGGCAGTGTGTCCGGGACAGATTCAAAGAGGGGTTACTCGGTAGAAAATGTGGACAAAGTAGTAAGGGGTTTGCCATGTTAGATTTGTAGACCACTGGAAAGAATCTGACTATCTATACCAGGTCCTTGTTGATCCAATTACTTAATTTTAGTGGTGAGCTCCATTCCATGCTAAGAATTATATTAAATAAATGAAGACTCAGTGTGGGTGTTAAACAGGGAAGGTGAAGTCTTAGAAGAGATAACAGTTTTTTTCCACGATGTTGATCAATCTTTTTCCTCCCGTGTGGTCTGTGCCTTAACGGGATGCTTATCTTTAGCGGACTAAGTGGATTCAGGTTGCATCAAGAGGGAGAAAAAGCACACTATTTTCTGCAGATGTTTGCTTAGAGGAAAAAAGGCTTTATCAAAGGAAGCAAAAGGAATTTCCGTTGCTTCTAAATGATTTATATAAGGGTAAATGGCCTCAGATACATTTGAGACAAATGAAGGAAAAAAGGCCTAATTTTGCTACCATAGCATACCCTATTATAACCTTCAAAAAACAAGGTAGATGAAGGATCCTGGCTTTGAATTCATCAAATATTCCTAGTTCCATGTCAACCTTAACAGCAAGGTTGCACGGCTTAGCCCTACAGCAATCTGTCCTCTCTAGGAGGTAATCACTGAGGTCTCCCACTGAGATTTGATGTAAGATTGGGATAATGTTTGCTACAAGACAAGGATAAGCTATTCAAGATGCCTAGCATATAGTAGTTTGCTCACTAATGGCACAGGAAACTATTATTTTCATTGTTACTTTTTTTTAGAAGCTATTTCCAGATTCTACCTTCCAGGCCTATGCACAGCAATCAAAAGTGCCAATTCCCTAGATGGATTTCACTCCAGCCTGGGTAAGGGCAATACTGTTCCTCCCCTACACACCCTCACCACAACTCCGCCAAGGAAGCATAAAACTTATTTGAAATATAGTTACCTAAATAACTATTAAGTCAATTTGGTTAATTTAGATAGCCAAGTTAGAGGATGCTATTTAAAGGAACACCAGATCCATTTTCATCAATTGCCAAGTGTGTATCTTGATATATCTGTAATTCTCTACTTGAGAATATTAAAATGACAATAAGCACATATACTTGTTCATTTTTTATTCAGCAATGACTAGTTGAACATTTACTGGGTACCAGATATTGTTCTAGGTGTGGGACATATTAATGTACAAGTTAGACAAGGTCCCTGCTTCAAGGAGTTTCCTTCTGGTACTGAGTAGAGGATAATAAACAAGTAAATTAATATTCAGCATTGACAGGTGCCATGAAGAAAATACACCAGTGACTTAGCAGGTAATGCCTGGAGTTGGGAGGGGACATAGTGGGATTCTTTAGATGTGGTTTCTCAGCAAGAGGTGGTTTCTGTGCATATCCTGATCTTAAGGACATAGAAGATCCAGTCACATGGAGAACTGGGGAAACAGTAATCCAGACAAAAAGAAGAGTAAGAATAAGGCAGATACCTTGAGATGGAAGAGTCCTTAGTGTATTTGCGGAAGTGACTGAATATCGGTTTAGCAGGCTTGGCTAGAAGTGGTTAGGTAAAGGAGTAGTGATGAAGAGAGAGAGAAAACGAGGGTTTAGATCATAGAGCATATGGTAATATAGTTTCCCTATAGAAATGTTACACGTATTTTATATATGAAACAAAAACAGGAAAGAGAAATAAAAGAAACAAGCAATTATACCAATAAGGTAACTATTAGTAATTCAGCATATAGTCATCCAGTCTGTTTCTGAATAATTTTGTCTTCTCTAATTCAAATTATTTTTCTGTTTCTCTCTACCTCTTCCCCCGTACGTACTTTGGGGATCACAGGTTCTTCAACTGTTCTCTCTCATAATTTACTTTTTCTCTGCTTCTACATTTCGCATGTCAATGGGACATAGAACTTATTAATTCTGCTTCATGATCCCCTAGTTAAAGCTCTAAGTATGGTAACCAGCCATGTCCCAGGCCTGAGCTAATTAGCCTGGGCCATAAAAAGGTGTAAGACACCATCACTGCTCTAAGAAGCCTGATGTCTAGTTATTTATCTCTTTCTTTCAGGCATAGCCCTTACTATCAGGCATAAGCCTTACTTACCAATTCTGGCACGAGCCAATGCCTGGGCTTCACATCCCCCCTCATTTCAGCCTAAAGCAGTGGTCCCCAACCTTTTTGGCACCAGGGACCAGTTTGGTGGAAGACAATTTTTCCATGGACGGGGCAGGGATGGGGGAGGGACGGGGGAGGATGGAACGGTTCAGGGGTAATGTGAGCCATGGGGAGTCGCTCACCTCCTGCTGTGTGGCCCCGGTTCCTAAGAGGCTGAGGACCCATACCGGTCCTCAGCTCGGGGTTGGAGACCCCTGGCCTAAAGGACAGAACCAGATGGTATTGGCTTTATTGGATAATTAAGATCCTTAATTATATAGCCAGGGTTTTGAGTGAGGAATCCTCACATGACATTCAAATAAAATATTAAGATTATAAAAATAAAATGAGACTTGTTTATGAAGAGTGTTTTTCTCCTGAGTAATAGTTACTATAGAGCCAGAGCAGTAGAATACAACAGGAAAAGATTGAAGGAGTTTTTATATATCAGGTTAAAAATTTGGAGACTACATACTCTGCTTTCCAGATCCTAACCATTTTGATCTTACAGAGAGAATACAGCATTCAACCTCCTTTAAATTGAAGGTTGTACAACTCCTTACTCCATCCCCACTTTCAGCATTGTAAGACCGTCTAAGTAATAAAAAGTGAAATGAAAGAATCATAAATTCTAAGATGCAGAAAGACTATTAAAGTTTGCCTTGTCCTAGATTTTATGTGTTGGATGAGTATCTTCTGTACTACAAAAGTTCAACAAAGTTGACTGAATGTTGGCAAAGAATTTGTGATCCAATTTCGCTCTTGTAACGTGTGCTAAAAGTAAGGCATTAGACAAACGGCTAAGGGTAGTTTTAAATTTTACCCTTTCGGTTTTACTGCCTTTTAAACATTTTAAGCACAGTTAATAAGGCAGCTCTATCAGAAGAGCTTCTGGAATCATGGAAGCACTCAACATGCTCTAGGAATTTTGTACTCCAATATTCCCACAGATCTTTCAAATATCTGGCATTCTGTCATGATGTGTTATTTATTCAAATAGGTGCAGCAATGCTGCACATGGAAATACCAAGTGAACCTATTTTTTAAAACTCTTACAAATAGTTTGTAATTACCAAACACAGAGAAAATGCCTACCTTTAATCTCCCACACTTGGTGTTAAATTTTGAAAGTTAAATGAACGCAAAATGTTTAATTAACATAAGAAAGGCAGATACTAAATACACAGTTAAAATGTTCACCTTTAAGAATGACAACGTTTGTAATAGTACATGTCAGATCAAAAAACTGTAAAAATGCATATGGGGGCATTATTTTTACACTAACAAATTGTAAACATTATAATTATTGTACCCATTGCTAGCAAGATGCAGTAAAACTGGAGCATAACTATGCTACTTTTGCATTGTAAAGCAGTATAAACTTTTTGAAAAAACAAGGTAATATGTGGCAATAGTTCTAATTATTTCATAATCTGTCCTGGGGAATTTATTCAAGAAGTATAGCTCAACAGGAGCAGAAAGTTTAAGGCACAGAAAGGCTCATTACTGAATCATTTATTATTTTTAAAAAGACTATGAAAAATTGAATTGAACAACAGTATTAAAATCATACCTCAATACAACTGACATTGCATATGTATTAAATTACAGTTACTATAAAAAATAAAGAGAACCATGAGGGAAAAGCTTTTGTAATGTTTATATGAAATTATAATATAAAGTTCTATTTGTGTGCTAATTACAGTTGTATGTGCATATATATATATATGCATATTTCTGTGCCTCCCTGTCCCCATCAGAAGAATGGAGATAAAATAATTACCTCAAATTTGTTGTAAAGATCAAATGTTAATTCAAACAAAGTGCTCAGCACTTTTTAGCTTACAATAAGGATTCTAGAGATGCAGTCTATTATTTTTGTCTGTTATAAACTGATATAAGCCAATTTGAACTTCAACACTGTGGGTTGTTTTGGGTAGATGCAGCAGACAGCCTCTAAAACCATATAAACTAAGCGACAGATACTAAAATGTTAATTTTATTTCATTTATATTTAAGTGACTGAATGTGGCTAGCTTCTATCAAATTGGATTGCACAGCTCTGCACAGTGGTGGGTGGGATGCAGGACCAAACTGGAATCCTAGGTTAAGAGCTCCACTTGGGAGAATTGGCTACTACGCTCACCAGATTTTTATATTCTTAATAATATCAGCGTATACAATGTTTCTAACTAATTCCCGTATCTTAATACCATTTATTTCATCAATGCAAAAATGTTTATCATCATTTATAATTAGCAAACAGTCTAGTGAAGATCACATAACCATATTAAAACTTTTGTAGAACAGCACCACTGGAGACTACACTGCTGATTAGAGAGCTTCCAAAATTTACTGTCCCAAGGTGGACATGAGAACTAACAGACACAGGTATCTCACCTCACTTATACTGAAGTGGCTTAAAGCAAATTACAAACAACACAATTAACAAATTAGTGTTATCACTTAAAATTTTATTTCACATGAAAGATTAGAAATAAGAAATACTGTATAAAATCCTAGGCTGTTGCAGTGAGAAGGATGGGAGCCTTATTATAACAAAGTAATAGTATCAATAACTTCTGCACAAAATAAGATCATTTTATGGAGATAATTCTATTTAGACGTGATCCTCCTACTAAGAATTAGCCTCTGTTACCTCTCCCAGAGCTGCTGAGCTGCAGAGCAGGTGCTCCAGGTGCGTGACAGGCATTTTTGAAGAAGAGTAGATTCTACTAAGTTTATGCTTTATTGAACCTGCACAGTAGCTAACAGGGACCAGACTAGACAAATCAATATAAGAGCCAACAGAGACCTTGACTGAGCTACTATACACAGAAAGACTGAGATCTCTTTATAAACAATATAGATACTCGAGGATAAAAAATAGCCATTTTCAATGCAAAAGTATGTGTCTGAAGATCAATGGATGACACAAGATTATGATGCATTAGAAAAGTAAGGGATATGGGTAGCTTTAGATCTGTGCTATTTTCCTTTGTTGTTACAGCTGCATAATGGTCTCAGCGATTACCCAGCGAGATGGCACTTAATATGAGGACTTACTAAACCGTATATTTAAAATTGAAGGTCTCTCTACACACACATGAACATACACACATACAAACATGCATGCTTATGTTTGAATTAATGCAAAGGTATATAATATAAGCATATATATAATCACTGTATATGCTTTTATATGTTTGTATTAATTCTAATTCCATATTGGGGGATTCAATTATTCTTAATTGCCTGTTCCAATGATTTCATGTAACATTGAACTTTTTGGTGTTGTTAAACATATGTTTAATCTACTGCCTATCAAAGCAGCAACACTGTTCTATTTGTGTCTGATTTCCTCATCTGTGAATTGAGGATAATAATAGTGCCTACTTTATAAGGTTGTCAACACAGTAATTACAATACTTTGTGAAAAATAGTTTATTACTTGACTAAATTGAAAACATGTTCAGTAAATATTTTATTTTCTAATATGAATACTTTGTTTTAAATATACATATACTTTATTTTCCATCATAACTGTGATGTCTGTATAACATAATCTCTGCTTATTTTGACCACAGACTATTGAGAAATGTTATGGCACAACTTATTAAAGCTGATCACCTTTACGACTTGGCAGTAAAATGCTGAATAATAAATAAAGCATTTCATTTCACCTAAATTTATTTCATTAGGGGTAGTTAACTTGTAATATTCAACATTAATAAAATAAGGGAGTTAATTTCATGAAGATAAATGACTTTCTGGTGCTATGCAAGTAAAAACAGCAACATTTAAAATTATTTTCTAAAATATGCATTAGTGTAAATTCAACATACAGTGTCAAAAACCGAATAAAATATTTTCAACCCTGTTCTTGAATTTGTAAAATGTACGCCTTTTGTTGGTGCAACTTCAAAGCAGAGATATGATAATATTAAGCAGTCAATCATTTTGTAACATGTAGAGGAAATCAGGGCAACCAAATTGTAGAAGGAAGATTAAATAAAGTTACTGGGTCTCACTACCTCATTAGCTTTCATACAGTCTCACAATTCATAAACCATGCCTCTGTTCAGCAACTGTGGAAAATATGAGGCTAAATTCATTTTCTATTTCAAACATAATGTGTAAGTATGATTACATATATGTTTAGTATTTACACCTAATTTTCTCCAAATCAAAATAATTTGGAGCAGCTTACAGGGAAAACAAAATGTAAGATAGGGCAATCAGGGATATAAATCCACAAAGATTATTGAAATTTAGCTAAGAAGTCAGGAGGACTGTCTAAGTGGCTAGTACCTTCTCCCAGGGGAAATTCATGACAGCTTAGCACAGGGAACCCACCTCACACTTTCCAGGATGATAAAGAAAAATAGGTGGAATTGTAGTATATTGTTTGTACTGCTTAACTAACTCATATTGTCTGAGTAATTTTAGATAGAGAAAGGCCAAAATTTGATTAGAGAAAGGTTTAGCATGGAGGATATGGACTAACCACCCAAACTCACCTGCCTTCCACAGACTAGTCTGAAATTCTTCCCACTTTTAAGGCTTTATAAATGGGATATTGTTGTCATAACCATGTACTGAGCACCTACTTTTTGCCAGCCATTTGGGGGTGGCCAATTGCTGTGCAGGTTGTATAGGACACAACTCTAGGAGACACCATTTACTTGGTGATCATAAAAATTATTTATTATAACAATTTATGGGCACATGGCAGTAAAGTGTATTGAGGGAGAGGAGGCTTCTTTTGAACCACACAAAGTACTACATAGGATATCAGTTCCTAGAGCTGTGCTTAACTATTGTATATGTTATCATTTTACCTTTAAAATGCCCTTATTATAAAGAAATAGTTACTGAATTTTTCAGATTAAGAAACTAAGGCTTAGAAAAGTAGATATTCCCTCAAGATAAAATAGTTGTTTACTTGACAGAGCTAGGATTTGAAATCAAGGTACTGCAGTTCCAAAACCCATACTTTCAACCAAAGTTCTACATTGAAAGGATGAATATGGAGGGTCTCAGCCATAAATATTTTAGTGTGAAGAAACAGTCTAGGATTATATTTAGAATATATGTGGTAGCATGTAGCTAGGTAGTTGACACACAGAGAAATTGGGAGGAGCATCAGCTATGTTGAAATACAGTGGTATGTCATTCCATATAAGAAAGAAAATCCACCAACAAGGTGGGCTCTCTCTCTGGAGAAATAGGTTGCTCCAAATAAATTATACTGAAGACATCATATTGTGAGAAGAAGTCACTGTGTGACTGCACATCACATTTACTTCCCCAATATGATTATTTGTTCCTAACCTATAAACATGGATTAATCCAAATGGGCTTTTGATAAATGTAATAATCAGTTTATGTAAGGAACATTTTTTTAAATAAAAAGACTCATTGATGGAAAAATATCATTTCAAATGACTTTCTTGCCAGCCCACAGTTTCCAAAGTTCTTTTTTGAATGCATCTGCATTTTTACACCTTGTATCTGTAATTGACTATTTCATTCAAAATCCGCTAACTCCCAAACTATTGAAGTCTCAGGTAGCCAAAATGCTTCTGTAAGCATAAAGTGTACATTTGAACACTAAATGTGCCCTATAATGTTCAAATCACATTGTAAAGAGCTGGAATATCTAATTCTCAGTTATACTGATTCAACTCAAGAATGTACTGTACTTGGGATTTCCAGAACATATTTATCTTTCATATTCATTATCTGATGTTCTTTATTACAGAATGATTAACATTAAACTAATGTAATGAACCATATTACCTGAAAAACATGATTAAACCTTTTAAAATATTACTAGATATAATAATTTACAGCCTCCACTAAGTAAGTCCACTAAGTACTCTATCAGATTTATTCTTTTCAGAGGTCACAATAAAACTAGGTTTGGCTACAATTATTAATATTTAATTATAAGGATATTAAGACAAAGAGGAATGCATGACATATTTAAGATCCCAAAGCTATCAAGTGCTGGAGTCAGGAAACAAATATGAGCCTTTATTACTTCATGGCCCTTGCTATTTAACATTATTCTATAATGTTAATTCATATTTGCTTTCTATTTTGTCTTTTTATCAAACATCAAATCACATAGAAACAAGTTATGAAATGTAACTTACGCTTCTGTTGTTTCATCAGTTCCCATATTAACCACTTTGTTTTAGGCCAGCATGATTCTTGCTGAAATGCAGCTTCTCTTCCAAACTTTCCAAAACATGGCCAATGGGTTATTCTTCTGAAAACACAGCTCTAATCACACAGAATTCCCTTGCTCAAAAGAATATCTCCCTATTCTCTCGTTAATAAAACTAACATCCCTAACTCCATGGTTTCAATCCTTCATTGTCGAAATATTAGCTGAATACTTACAGGAAACGTAAGACACATTCTTAGAATTTTTGTTAAAGAACTTGTATTTTTAAATAACAACACTTTAAGGAATACTGCCCTAGTCTGGGATTCATTAATAGTGAGCTAAACATCTCTTTGTCACAAACCAACTACTCCTTCGTTTAATTACATACTTTTTACTTTGTCCTGGGCTTCTAGGAGACAACACTCAAAAAAGACAAGAAGAATAACCCTCCCAGAATTCAGACAATACTACTAAGCTACAGTAAACAAAACAGCATGTCACTGGCACAAAAACAGACATATGAACAGAATAGAGAGCCCAGAAATAAACCCATACACTAAAGAATAATTAATCTTCAACAAAGGAGGCAATACTGCAATGGGGAAAAACAGTTTCTTCAGCAAGTGGTATTGGAAAGTTGGACAGCGCATGTAAATCAATGAAGTTAGAACACACCCTCACACCATATGCAAAAATAATCTCAAAATGGCTTAAAGACATACAGATGGCAAATAGGCACATGAAAAGATGCTCAACATCATTAATTATTAGAGAAATGCAAATCAAAACTACAATCAGATATCACCTCACACCAGTCAGAACGGCCATTATTAAAAAGTCTACAAATAGCAAATGCTGGAGAGGGTGTGGAGAAAAGGAAACTCTCTTACACTGTTGGTGGGAATGTAAATTGTAGCAGCCATTATGGAAAACAATATGGAGGTTCCTCAAAAAACTAAAAATAGAGTTTCCATATGATCCAGCAATTCCACTCCTGGGCATATATCCAGACAAAACTCTAATTCAAAAAGATACACGAAACCCTATGTTCACAGCAGCACTATTCACAATAGCCAAGACATGGAAGCAACCTAAATGTCGTCAACAGATGAATGGATAAAGATGTGGTACATATATACGATGGAATAATACTTAGCCATAAAAAAGGAATGAAATAATGTCATTCACAGCAACATGGATGGACCTAGAGGTTTTCAAACTAAGTGAAGTAAGTCAGAAAGAGAAAGACAAATATCATATGATATCACCTATATGTAGAATCTAAAATGTGACATAAATGAACTTATCTATGAAACAGAAACAGACTCAGAGACACAGAGAACAGACTTGCGGTTACCAAGGGGAGGGGGAGGGGGAGGGGGGATGGAGTGGGAGTTTGGGATTAGCAGATGCAAACTAGTATATACAGAATGGATAAATAACAAGGTCCTACTGTATAGCACAGGGAACTATATTCAATAACCTGTGATAAACCATAATGGAAAAGAATATAAAAAAGAACATATGTATATGTATAACTAAATCACTTTGCTGTACAGCAGAAATTAACACAACATTGTAAATCAACCATACTTCAATTAAAAAAAAAGGCAGAGCTCTAAATTCAGTGTCAGCCAAACAGACTCAGACAAATATACCCACTCTAATACTAGCTCTATTTCCTTCTTCAATATATACTCTGTAGCTTTCTTTTTTACATAGATTTGGATAATACTTGTTTTCCTCTGTTTGCTACCTAAACATGCACATACCAAAGGGCTAATAATCTGTGCAAAACCCTTAACTCCACACCCTCATGGTAGCCTGTTGTCCTAACCCATACTTTCCTGTTTTAATGATACTCCATTCAGACTCCACAGTGTCCAGTGGTCTTCTGATTTCTAAATTCAGTTCTCACAATGACTCCACCATGCAACAGCTCCCCTAAAATGATGACCATATCAATTTTTTCCTAGATTAGTACCCTTTTTTCTCATGTTCGAGCCCAAGTCCCTCATCATCATCTTTCAAATCACTTAGGCCTTCAGAGGATGTCATAAAACAACCTCCCACATTCATTACTTTTCTAATTTTTTTTGTGAATATCTACAAGCTTTCAGATAAATCTCTTCTCTTGCTGGAATTTTACCCTCTCCCTAAAGAATTTGTCAAATCATAGTTGTCACCTGCATATGATTTTTCCTACAAAGGTAAATGTCACTGGCTTCCTCTCTTGCTCATATATTGTTACTACAGTGAGGGGAAGGTGAGTCTCAGGGTCTGTAGTCTCCCAGGTAAGAGAGGGGAGTGTTGGTGGAGCTAATGGAGTTTGGGGATGAGGGTCAAGTGTTGAGGAAAATATGCTGAATCTTTCATTCTCACTGTGTCTTGCTATTTTTTACTGCTCACCTGCAGTATAATACTATTAAACCACAATGATTAATTTAGTTCTAAAATCTCACAGTACTCCAACATCAAGCATATTTGAGAAATTCATATCTTCTTTTCAAATAAATTTTGACTTCATATGGATCTATATACTATATATGTCTTGCCCTAGCTACTTCACAAAACTTTTTCTTATTTGAAACTGGAGACACATGGACTTTGATATCCAAGGTTAAGCGTATTTTAATAGCCCTTTAAAATATTATCATATGTAATGACAATGAAAACAAGGCAACCCAAAACCTCTGAAACAAGAAACATCTCAAATAAAAAACCTTACAACTAAAGGACCTAGAGAAAGAAGAACAAAGAAAACCCAAAGTCAATAGAAGGAAAGAAATCATAAAGATCAGAGCAGAAATTAATGGTATAGAACTGAAGAAAACAATAGCAAAGATCAACAAAACTAAAAGCTGGTTCTTTGAGAAGATAAACAAAATTGATAAACCTTTAGCCAGACTCGTCAAGAAAAAAAGGGAGAGGACAAAAATCAATAAAATTACAAAATGAAAAAGGAGAAGTTACAATGGACACAGCAGAAATAGAAAGGATCGTAAGAGACAACTATAAGCAACAGCACGCCAATAAAATGGACAACCTGGAAGAAATGGACAAACTCTTAGAAAGGTACAACCTTCTGAGACTGAACCAGGAAGAAATAGAATATACGAACAGACCAATCACAAGTAATGAAATTAAAACTGTGGTTAAAAATCTTTCAACAAACAAAAGTCCAGGACCAGACGGCTTCACAGGCGAATTCTACCAAGCATTTAGAGAGGACCTAACACCCATCCTTCTCAAACTCTTCCAAAAAATGGCAGATGAAGGAACATTCCCAAGCTCATTCTATGAGGCCACCATCACCCTCATACCAAAAACAGACAAAGATACTGCAAAAAAAGGAAATTACAGGCCAATATCACTGATGAACATAGATGCAAAAATCCTCAACAAAATACTAGCATACAGAATCCACAACACATTAAAAGGATCATACACCATGATCAAGTGGGATTTATCCCAGGGATGCAAGCATTGTTCAGTATATGCAAATCAATCAATGTGATACACCATACTAACAAACAAGAATAAAAACCACATGATCATCTCAATAGATGCAGAAAAAGCTTTTGACAAAATTCAACACCCATTTATGACTAAAACTCTCCAGAAAGTGGGCATAGAGGAAACCTAACACAACATAATAAAGGCCATATATGACAAACCCACAGGAAACATCATTCTCAATGGTGAAAAACTGAAAGCATTTCTTCTAAGATCAGGAACAAGACAAGGAGATGTCCACTCTCACCACTATTATTCAACATAGTTTTGCAAATCATAGCCATGACAATCAGAGAAGAAAAATAAATAAAAGGAATACAAACTGGAAAAGAAGAAGTAAAACTGTCACTGTTTGCAGATGACATGATACTATACATAGAAAATCCTAAAGATGCCACCAGAAAACTATTAGAGCTCATCAATGAATTTGATAAAGCTGTAGGATACAAAATTAATACACAGAAATCGCTTGCATTCCTATACACTAACAATGAAAGATCAGAAAGAGAAATTAAGGAAACAATCCCATTTACCATCACAACAGAAAGAATAAAATACATAGGAATAAACCTACCTAAGGAGACAAAAGACCTGTACTCAGAAAACTATAGGATACTGATGAAAGTAATCAAAGACGACACAAACAGATGGAGAGATGTACCATGTTCTTGAACTGGAAGAATCAATATTGTGAAAGTGATCTACAGATTCAATGCAATCTCTATCAAATAACCAGTGGCATTTTTCCCGGAACTAGAACAAAAAATTTTACAATTTGTATGGAAACGCAAAAGACCCCGAATAGCCAAAGCAATCTTAAGAAAGAAAAATGGAGCTGGAGGAATCAGGCTCCCTGACTTCAGACTATGGTATGGTACCTGTACAAAAACCAGAAATGTAGATCAATGGAACAGGATAGAAAGCCCAGAGATAAACCCACACACCTATGGTCAACTAATCTATGACAAAGGAGGCAAGGATATTCAATGGAGAAAAGACAGTCTCTTCCATAAGTGGTGCTGTGAAAACTGGACAGCTACATGTAAAAGAATGAAATTAAAACACTCCTTAACACCATACACAAAAATAAGCTCAAAATGGATTAGAGACCTAAATGTAAGACTGGACACTATAAAAATCTTGAAGGAAAACATAGGCAGAACACTCTGACATAAATCTCAGCAAGGTCTTTTTTGACCCACCTCCTAGAGTAATAAAAATAAAAACAAAAATAAACAAATGGGACCTAATGAAACTTAAAAGCTTTTGCACAGCAAAGGAAACCATGAACAAAACAAAAAGACAACCCTCAGAATGGGAGAAAATATTTGCCAATGAAGCAACTGACAAGGGATTAATCTCTAAAATATACCAACAGCTCATGCAGCTCAATATTAAAAAAAAAAAAAAAACAAGCAACCCAATGAAAAAATGGGCAGAAGACCTAAATAGACATTTCTCCAAAGAAGACATACCGATGGCCAACAAACACATGGAAAGATGCTCAACATCACTAATTATTAGAGAAATGCAAATCAAAACTACAATGAGGTAACACCTCACACCAGTCAGAATGGCCCTCACCAAAAAATTCTACAAACAATAAATGCTGCAGAGGATGTAAAGAACAGGGAACCCTCCTATACTGTTGGTGGGAATGTAAATTGGTACAGCCACTATGGAGAACAGTATGGAGGTTCCTTAAGAAACTAAAAATAGAATTACCATATGTCCCAGCAATCCCACTCCTGGGCATATACTCAGAGAAAACCATAATTCAAAAAGATACATGCACCTCAATATTCATTGCAGCACTATTTACAATAGCCAGGGCATGGGAGCAACCTAAATGCCCATCAACAGAGGAAAGGATAAAGAAGATGTGGTATATGTGTGTGTGTGTGTGTGTGTGTGTGTGTGTGTGTATATATATATATATACACATATATATATATACATACATACATACATACATATACATACAATGGAATATTAGCCATAAAAAGCAACAAAATAGTGCCATTTGCAGAGACATGGATAGACATAGAGGCTGTCACAGAGAGTGAAGTAAGTCAGAAAGAAACAAAACAAATATCATATAATATCACTTACATGTGGAATCTGGAAAAATGGTACAGATGAACTTATCTGCAAAGCAGAAAAATAGAGACACAGATGTATAGAACAAACTTAGGGATACCAAGGGGGGAAGGCGGGATGGGATGAATTGGGAGATTGGGATTGACATACATACACTACTATGTATACAACAGATAACTAATGAGAACCTACTGCATAGCACAGGGAACTCTACTCAATGTTCTGTGGTGACCCAAATGGGAAGGAAACCTAAAAAAGAGTGGGTATATGTATAACTGATTCACTTTGCTGTACAGTAGAAACTGAGACAACATTGTAAAGCAACTATGCTCCAATAAACATTTTAAAAAATAAAATACTTTCATATAAAGTCACATTTTTTAAACCTTTGTAGACAATCCTCATTACTTTAATTAGCTACATAGTTTAGGACACATAAATATATTTCAAACATCATTATTGCCTATTTTGGGGAGGGGGCTCTAAAATAGTATATCTTCCAACTAATTTCCATTTTTTCAGATCAAGTATTAGAGATAAAAAAATAGCCACAGAGTAAACTTTTCACATGAAATTCTTTATCCCCTTCTTTCCTTCCATCTTTCCTGTCACATTTGTAGTATCTTATTATGTATTGTCTATATTTAGATGAGTCAAGATTAGGAAGCCAAGGACCATAGAAGGAGAAAGAAATTTATGCTATTAATAAACATTTACACAGAGATATGGAAATATTCCTTTCCCTGAAGCCAGTCTTTCATCTATTGAACACTCATTATGCTTTCTCAATCCACTCATATTATATCTATAATAACAACGTATGAAATTGTGCTTTCTAATATATAGAACATATTACATTAATAGTACATGTACACATTAATAACTCTGGCTACAGACCAAGGCTACCAATATTTGCTGTGGTGCTATGTCCCAACACATAATTTTATCAAAACTGAAATCCACGGTATGGTAAAGGTAAACTGGTCCCTGGTTAGACATGGCATAATTTTATCTATTTTTCCTTAAAATATAAGTTAAATATTTTTCTCCATGAACACAATTTATATTGGTCTTCTTAGAGTATTTACCAGTCATGTGAAGAATAACTTATGAGTGTAGGTTCTGATGAATAGAATCTTTCATGATTAGTGTTTTAAAATGAGTAAACCGTCTTCTCAAAACAGTCTGCAGGCTTGGTACTGTCTTCCTTCCTTCTTTCCTGTGTTCTTTCTCCTTTCTCTATGTTCTAGTTCTCTCTCTCTCTCTCTGTCTCTCTCTCTCTGTCTCTCCCTCCCTCTCTCCCTCCTTCCCTCCCATAGAGATTTGGAAGGCGTCATAAGTGTTTATGGGAACTCTACTTTGAAATTAGGGTAGACTGGATGCAAATCCTAGACCTGACATGAAGCTTTATGGCACTGATTACATTAGTTTTTACTGCTGTGTGATGATTTACCACAAACTAATAAGTTTAAGACAACATCCATTTTTTAATCTCACAGTTTCCACACACTGGAAGTCTAGGCATGGCATAGACCCTCTGCTCATGGTCTCACAAAGCTGAATTTTAAGATGTCAGCCAGAGCTGAAGTCCCATCTAAGACTAGGGGTCCACTTCCAAGCTTCTGTTGTTTTTAGAAGAATTAATTTTCTTGCACCTGTAGAACTCATGGAGGATGCATTTCGAAAAGAAAACCTCTTTGACCTCTAGACTTCCTATTAAGAACTTACTTGATTAGGTCAGGGCCACCAGATAATATAAAACTTGATTATCAAAACTGATTAAGGACCTTAATTCCATCTGTAAAATTTCCTTTTACCATATAGCATAACATAATCACAAGACTGATATTCCCTTACGTTCTAAGGTCTTATTTGCACTAAAATGGAGGGTATTATATCAGGCTGTGGGTCACTGGGAATTATATTAGAATCTGCCTTCCACCCTAAGTAAATTGTATAATTAATTTGTGTTTTTAGTTTCCTGACAATCTGAAAGGTTACTGAAAGAATTGAAAACTGTAATTCATATAAGCCACCCTGCATATTGCTGCCTTATCTGCAGTAATGATCTCTTATTTGAAAATAATGATTTTCAAAACTAGTATCTCCACTGTAGATTTATAAAAGTCAGACGAGAACATAGACTATAACAATTTGACTCTTTGTTTTAATTTGAATATCCCCTTCCCCTGGGCAACAAGCCTCAAGTTTAGGTTTAAGTAAGTAGAAGAAAAATTAGTAATAAAAAAGTAAAAATAAACTGAGTAATATCACTAATACTATGCATCAAAAGTAACAATTTATAAGACAGAGAAAAAGAAAAAATGATTGGACTTGGAAAATATATACTGCCTAATTTATAATTTTTTGCACATTTGTGTTAGGGTTTGCTCAAAGAAGGAGAATCACTATAAATATTATGGAAATAATGGATTCATATGAGAATTAGATCTTATACACACATGGGAGTTGATAGGGAAGGGACGTTATGGTAGAGAGTTGGAGGATTATGGAAAGAGTCCTTAATTTGTCCATCTGAAACAGTGGCTTGAGTGGACAAGTTGGAGCATGCAAGGAAATCTGAAAAAGAAAAGTACATCTGTCTAATAAAATGAAATCACAAAGGAGGAGTTTGTGTATAAGTCTGTGAGAAGCTGTTCCCCCTCTGCAAGTGCTGCCTCTGTGAGACTCTAGCCAAGCATCTGGTGGTACACCTGGGGTTGTTATTCCTGAAGATGAGAAAATGAGTTGGATACAAAGTCAGGAACATGAGTGCAAATGGAACCCAGTGAGCTCCTCTGTGATAGTCAGTCCTGCATCTAACTGCGATGGCCTTCCAAGTGCAATGATTCAGTTTCACCTCTGCCTTGCAAATCTCATGGAAGTTCCTTTTTTGGCCAACCTAACTTGGAGCCATAAGGCAAAACTGGTACCAGGAACATAGTTCCCAGCTTCACAAATCAACATTGTAGAATCCATCAAAACATCAGCTTAATAGAAATTAATCATGAACGAAAGTAACACTAACCATAAAATCAGTAAATTATAGTCAACTATTTAGAGGTCTATGATATGGAAGGACTATGGACATGGATTTATTTTTATCATTTAAGAAGAAACTGTCAAAGGAAAATAGTATATATTGAATCTTACAATAGATAAGTTAATATACTAGGAGATCTGCATATACTGTCTCCTTCAAATCTAAAAACAAACTTCCACAATTTGATATTAATATATTTTTTAAAAGATCTCAAAACTGAGCCTAATAATCACATATGAATTTTGATTTAATATTGTTTGCTGCAAGATAGGCAAAAAAAAAAAAAGTTTGAGAACACTGAATTGCATATCAGTAGATTACTGTGGATCCTCCTTACTGAAATAAGGACAATAGAAATAGAATTGTTGTAAAGCTTGTCCGTTATATAATTCAATGCTCTTATGTAAAATCCTCCTACAATTTTCTCCCCAGTGGATAAAAACTCAAACATCATGACAACAAAATACTCTGAATTTGTAACCTGTTTTTGGCCTTTAGATACTGATGGTCTTGGATAAGTACCATAAACCTTTATAAATCTCTATGTTCCTGTCTGTATGAAAAAGATATTACACATCTCACATTTGTCATGAGAATTAAATGAGGATGATTATTTCTCACAATATCCAGGCAATGTTAAACATCCAGATAATGCCAGCCACTATGAGTAAAATGAAAATATGAAAACTTTATTAGTCTATATCTACCCATCCACCCATCCATCTTTGACTGCCAAGTAGCTTAGCAGACGTAAATGTAAAGCCATACTGCAGTTATCATATCAGCCCAGCCGTTTTTGGATCAACAACACCCATATATCCTCTATGTCATTTTGTTTTATTTCCATCTCATCAATACTACTCCACATAACTTTTATGACAACTTCTTCGAAAAGTTTTAGAAAGAAGAATGGTAATAACTCAATAATTAAAGAAATACCATTAGCCTTGTCTCTAGTGGGCAATGACTTTGCCCACTGAATATGCCATTACTACTATTTTTAATTTGGAATACTTATTATGCTTGGGGTATTACCTTACAATCAAAATGTTAGAAGCCTTCATAACTCTCTGAACCATATAAAACCCAATGAAGAATTTCTCATAATGGCAAGGACAATTTTTTGTGAATCTCCACTAAACTGGCTTAGAAATACTTTGCCTGCCTTCTGAGAGCTGATCTAAACAGTCTGTGCATATCAGAACTTTGAATTGTGAGTCACTGGAACAATGTAAAAAGTCAGCAATCTATGCAATGATGCCAACAGCCCTTTAAGCAAATTCAACTAAATCAGGAAGAAAACCCAGATGATCTACTAGTGATGGTGGGAATTGCTTTTCATTAAATTTAGTATCAGACAAGATTGATCTTATTCATAATCATTAAATAGACTTATTTTCTATAGTTTTCTAGTAACATTACATACTGGGGACCCTTGTCCTTTAATGAAGCAACGGTCTGGAAAAACTAGTCATACTATTTCATGGCTCAGTGCTACAAAACTGCTGTACCTAATAGAGTAGTAATTGAGGCAAGCCGATATACAAAACTAACAGCTGGGAATGGTCCCAGGACACCTGAGAAGTTATGTGGCATTACATTTTAGATTTTTGGAAAGTGTGCATACAATTCCCTTAAGAGTTGTTGTCACACTATTTCAAGCTGCTCCCTTAGAATAAAAATGCTGACAAACATCTAAAGGCAATAGAGAGCTCCTAGGAACAGAAGTTCCTCTGGCCTTAACAGAGCCAACAGAGTACAAAGGGACTCTTCTGGCAAGATAATTTTTTCCTTTAATCTATGGATGAAACATGTCCTTCTAATTGCTTTCTATGGCATATGTTGTAAACAAGCTACTTCCTTGATCATCTCTTGAATGCTCCGTATTAGTTATTTTTCTCTTGTATAAAATGAGAATAAGAAAGGATAATCTAGAAATTTATGTCAACAATTAAGTAAGCTAAAACTGATTAATGTCAACTTTTCATAGGTGCTCAGTAAATAGTCATTATTTTAGCTGGACTTTTTTTAAAGACTGTTTTAAATCAAAAGATCAAGGTGTTTTGATTTTTGTTTGTTTTTCCTATCAGTGACTCCAGGCAAACTAAGGAGAACTCTGGAGACAAATTTGGCAATTAGTTGGAGAAAGCAGAACAAATAATATATCTTTCTTTATGTAAGGAATTTTCAACAAACTGATATTATAGCAATGTAAAATAAAACTCAGATTCTAAATTGTTTTTTCCACCGAGTCAAAACCGAGCAAACTCAGGAAACGTAACTAGAATACTTTCTGATTATCAACTATTATGCTGCCTATTCAAATGTTATGTCAATTTGTACTTAGTGTTTTCATATACTTTATTACATCATTAAAACTGTATTCAGTACAGCCTTAATTTTAAATTAATTAATTCTGTAAAAAATTATATAGCCCCAATTTTCTTGTGTTTAAGTTCTCCAACATTTTGAGATCATCTTTTCCTTTAATTTATTTTTGTTTTTTTGGTTTTTTTTTTGTTTTTTTTTTTGCGGTATGCGGGCCTCTCACTGCTGTGGCCTCTCCCATTGTGGAGCACGGGCTCTGGACACACAGGCTCAGCGGCCATGGCTCACGGGCCCAGCCACTCCGCGGCATGTGGGATCTTCCAGGACCGGGGCGCGAATCCGTGTCCCCTGCATCGGCAGGCGGACTCTCAACCACTGCGCCACCAGGGAAGCCCCTCCTTTAATTTTTAAACAGAACAAAGCTGTGGAGAACTGCTTCCACATTTACTGTTAATTCCAGGTCTTTCTGTAAGTTCCCAGAGAGAATCCATTGGATAAATCTCACTCTAATTCTGTGCTCTTTTTGAATTTGGGGAATTATTTTTTTCTCAACTACTCCCCATGTTCTCTTTTCTCTGCCTAATATTAATGCAAATGTGGGCTTTTTTAATGATCCCCAAAAGCTCATCAACTCAACAGATTTGTGCATAGTGTATTTTACTGAAGGTTTGAAATCATGATGGAATTGGGAGAGATATATTATTAAATCATTTTCATAAGAGTATATAACAGATCAACAAGAATTTATGTAGTTATATAGGCACAGATATGAGTGTGTGTATGTTCATCCTAAAGACACTCCTGTCATGAAAATTTCTCATTTGTAAACTTTTTCCAACATATCTCCTAGGACTCCCTTATTACTATGATTGTAATTCCCCTACTCTCCTCATACTAGTAAATACTGACTACACAATGCTGCAAGGAAGTACATTCTATCGTGCAAGTCTGTTCATATAATGCTTGTTCAAAATGTTTTCATGTTCCTCATTGCTTTCAGAATAAAATCTATATCTTGCCTAACACAAAAAAACAATCCTGAATAATTCTGCTTATGATAACTATTTCAATCCCAGTAACTCTCCTATCAAAATTAAGTTTCTGGGCTTCCCTGGTGGCGCAGATATAAAATATCAAGAAGATAAAATGTTATATCACTTGATATAACATTCGATTTCTGCATTCTAAAGTGGCAATTAAAGTATTTTACCAGTGTTGTCAAGAGACTTGAACCTTTTTGCCTGCTCTATGTTCTCATTCTTCTAGTTTTTACAGATGTTCTCTTGGCTTTCTCACGATTCTTGTTCTACATTATTCTGTGCTAGAATTCTTAATATTTTAATTCTTAAAATCTAGTTCTATTTGTAATCATTTTTAATCTGTAAATTGGTAAACGCTCAAAATTCAGTTAAATAAAGGATTAACTGGTATTTTTAGAAATGTTGCTTTTTTCAAATATACGCAGCTCTTCTGTATTCCTAAGAATAACTCCTGTCTTTAATCTGAACATTATATGTTGGGAAAAAAATGTAAATAATTTCTACATGATCATGGCTTTAAGAGCAATGGAAATTGACTTGCACTTACACATCACTGGCCAGAATCTGGCCGCATAGCCACGTCTAGAAGTAAGACGACTGAAAAATCAGGAAATATGACTCATGGTAGACTCAGACCAACCATGATCCAAGACATAAGAAAGACACATTGGAGAGGGAAGCGGGTATTGTGCAGGTCCCTAATTGGATACTCCTAAGTATTTTGCAGAATTGCTGAGAAAATTAAATGAGAATGTATGCAAGTACCTATATCAAGGGGAATATTTAATAAATACTAGTTCTAAAATATTAGATATAGTTGTTGTTCCTAGTACTATTCATTTATATATTCTTTGAGAGCAGGAACTCCTTTAAATTCACTTTTTGATATGTCTCACAACCAAGGGAACCTGATATTAACACCTTAGCAATTAGTACATTTACTTTTTTTTTTCATTTTAATTCAACTGTCATTGTTCATCACGTTACCATTTATTGAAAAATCCAAAATTAGATTGTAATACAAACTTAATGAGACCTGGTAACATTTTTTAAAAAAATTCCTGAGTAAATTCTTCATAAACGTCTTCAACCTGTTTCTGAATAAAATGTCAAATCAAGTGGGCAGGTATGTCTTAACACTCAACATAATTTATGTTTGGCATCTTTAAACAGAATATCAGGTTGATTGACTAGATTTCCCAAAGTTGTTTTGATGAACTCATAGCTTTTGATTTCTTATTTGCGGTATAGAAGGTCTACCAAGACTTTCTAGTTCATACTTCTAAGATATTCTTTATATACACTTCTTCTGACCTTTAAATAAAAATATCCTCTACCTAACACACAATGGAAGAATTATAAACTAAAAAAAGACATTTCCCTAGAGATCTTCAAATTGATTATGAATTGCCATTGGATTGCTAATATTTTTGATCAAGATGAAATCCTAGTAGATGAAGCACACATAATCATAGACTCTGTATTATAAGATGGATATTGTGAAAGGAATTCTTGGAACAGAAGGACATAGACAACTTGCAAGATAGATCTCTCTTGACAACAAAAAATTATTTGTCATGACTAGCTTTTCTAAAAACTTTGTAACAAAAGACATCTTGAATGCCATTTAAAAAGGGATCTTGAGGCCCATCAAGTCTGGGAAAATTGGGTGACAAATTTGTTTATTGAAAGGTTCTTAAAAAATTATTACTCTAATATAAATGACAATGTGGAACCCCGGGATGACTGGAAAAATATAGTTAAATGAAATTACTTCCTGAGGTGTTATGGGTTATTTTTTGTCAGTTATGCTTCAACATTTTACACTTAAGAAATACATCAGACACAATTATAGAAAAACTAAAATCATAACCCATACAGATATTTTTCCAGTGACTGCTAATGATTGCTAATATAACAACCATATAATACACTTCTTATGATTTCAATTCTTTTAAACTTGTTGAGATTCGTTATATAGCTCAGCATATATATTTTAATAAATGTATCATTAGTATTTAATGATACATTTAATAAATGTATCATTATACGTTTAATAAATGTATCATTAGTATTTTTTTTTTTTTTTCGCAGTACGCGGGCCTCTCACTGTTGTGGCCTCTCCCGTTGCAGAGCACAGGCTCCGGACGCGCAGGCTCAGCGGCCATGGCTCACGGGCCTAGCCGCTCCGCGGCATGTGGGATCTTCCCGGACCGGGGCATGAACCCCTGCATCGGGGTTTTTGCACGAACCCGTGCAAAAGTCCCCTGCATCGGCAGGCGGACTCTCAACCACTGCACCACCAGGGAAGCCCTATAATTAGTATTTTTAAAGAATGTGTATTCTGCTGTTTTTGTGTGGAAGTTCTATAATTTTCAACTAGGTCAAGTTGCTTTATGTTTTCTACTTTCTTTTCTATTCATACTGAATTCTGTATAATTTTCCTACAGTACTGAGAAAGGAGTTTGCAGTCTCCAACTAAAATGGAATATTTGTCTGTTTCTCCCTTCAGTTAGGTGAGTTTTGCTTCACCTCTATTACAGCTCTTTTATTAAGTTCATGTTCATGTAAGGTTGTTCTATCTCACATTGAATTGACCTTATCATTTGATATGTATCTTTTTATCATAAAGAATATGATTTAATTTGAAGTATACTTTGTATGATATTAATATACCTCTGCATTTATCTTTGGTTTATATTTTATCTAGTCTGACGATCTCTGATCTTTTTTTTTTTTAATCTGATCACCAGTCTTGTCACCATAAACTACAAAGCTTCATCTCTTCACCTATGTGGACCACTGGAGTGATTTCAAAAATACATTTAGATAAAATTCCTCTCTGATGTGACTGTAGGTCACATTTTGGCAATTATCCTGGAATAATCTTTTAATTTAAAAGTATACCAAACATATAATTTCAGAAAATAATAAAACCATGACCAAGATGTAGTACTTTTAATATTTTGCCCTTTGCTATAGACTTTTTCAGATTTTTTTAAATTTTAGAGAAATAGGTAAATTTCCCACCACACAATCCTTTTCTTCTTCCTTCTGTGTTGCAATATCTACCATTCTGAAGGGTATGAGAAACAGAAAAGTTGAAAGCTAGTTCTATAGCCGGAAACTGCTGGTTTCCATGATCTCTTTTGAGTACTCTCAGAAGTATAAAGTCATGGGCCTATGTTCTGTTAACCAACTTGAGAGGCCATACTAAGTTTGATCTAGTGTGATGCAATGTATCTGGACCAATCCTGTAATTTTAAAGAGGAAACAGACCAAGAGAGGAGAATTTACTCACTCAATGCCATCCAAACAGTGACATACTAGAGACTAGACCTCAAGTGTCATGAGAACTAGTCTATGTTCATTGCTCTGACTACCATAGATCTGTGAGTTAAGGGTAATAATATCCCAAGTAGCATTCTTTCTTATTCTCCTTACAGCAAAAAGTAGGCATTATAGTTGGGGATTTATTTTCTTCTCCTCCCTAAAGAAACATGGAAAACTTTAGAGTTTGGTGTCCTAGAGGGTTGAACTTATAAGCAGGTTGGATTTATAAGCCCTGGGGAGACAGTGCTATGGTAGGAATTTGGCATCCTTATATCCAGACATCAAAAACCAGCCTGGGATCTCTGTTCTGGGTCAGATTTTGCTTGGTGGGTCAGCAGATAGCAACAATTCTAGTTTTCCCAGGTTTTAGTATTACATATATGATGGCTGTGTTCATGTAACTGCTCCTCCTTAAAAGTTTCTTCTTCCTCATTTGCATCCATCTGAGCTCTTGCCTAGAATCCTTATTTATGAAAAAATAAATAAAAGATACAGCAAATGTCAGCTAACTAAATGCATATTTTTCCTCCTACTACATCCTTGAGTCCATGAAGTGAACAAATTTTACATTAAATGCTATCTGGATGTCAGGAGATAGTGGCAAAGATCTGACATATTGTGAGTAATGGCACAGGAATTACAGAGGATAAGTAGTTGAATACAGACTGGTCTTCGTGAAGTAGAAAGAACTTGAAATGAATGTTGAAGAAATGAGGGAGAAAAGGAGAAAGGGCAGTATAAGGTAAAAGCACAGTGCAAATCTCCCCGAGCTCTGGTTGCTTGTCTCATAAGCACCTTTGGTCATTTCAGGAGTTCCACCTTTCAGCCCTCCTTACCATCCCAACCACTGCACTTCCTGTTGATCCTGATGTCCCTAACCACACATTTCTTACTGGTATAAGGAGGATCCTCTGAGCCTTCCCATGGAACACAGTCCTCTGGTGGTTTTTCTTACATAATATCAAATTTAATAAGCCCATTTCTATGAGCATTTTAATCTTTTCTTCCACCATCTACCACGACAACTTGGCATTTTTGCCTCATTAGTGTGGGCCATTGCTTTTTCTATATTTTTTGGAGCCACCATAGCATCATATCTCTATCATCTCCCAGGGGTCATGGTGCTGAAGTCTGTAATCCATGTGAGTACTCCTATATTGATAAAATTTATTTTATTTAAATCTATGTTTCACCTTAGTTGGTCCATCATCCTCAGAATCCAGTTTCATGTGCACTTCCCTCAGCTCTTGATAGTGTACTTTGGCTAAGTCGCTTAGAGCCTTGGGTTGATTAGCCATTAGATAAGGGCTACCTTTAGAAGTGGTGGTGTCAGCACATGACCACCATACGGCTTTAGTGTCAGCTTCATACAAAGCAGTGCAGTAATTAAACGGAAGCAGAATAGGTAGATCAATATAAACATATGATGAAGACCATGCTTGTGCTACCAAACAGATTGAAATTTATTTATAATATAAAAGGCCTAATAAAATGTATAGACATTTCAATACAAAATGATATAAAAATCAGGAGGCTGAGGATGCATGGAATTAAGGAAAAGTTAGAGGAGATATAATAAGTGTATGATCAGTTTTTGCTGTTTCCCTTAACCTCATCCCCTGACAGCCTCACCAATTTCCTAAGGAGAAGGCACAAGACGGTAATTTCAGAACTTTACTGCACTTAAAATGTAGTCTCTTTTTTCTCCCCTTTTACATATACGTGTATGTGTGTGTGTGTGCCTATGTTCATATCATTTAAATATATGCTTGCATTAACTCAAATTCTATAGAGGGGCTTGTTATTCTCCTAGTTCAGTCTAGAGATTTTACATAATACTGAATTAAAAACCCAGTTTTAATACAGTTCAAGATTTATATTCAAATTGCTGATCACCAATATTCTGATGCCTCCAGTGACAGAACAGTCAACCCTGCTTCACCCAATTCAACTCACCCCTTGCAGAGTGTTGCTCCATCAGCAATATTCCTCTTTGGTTTGTCTCTTATTATAAGACCATGCAAATAAGATTAGAACAGTGGCCTCCAATTGGCCAGTGAAGAGAGTTTAATCTCCACTGCCTGTGGAGCTTTTTAGAACTGCACATGTCTTGTCTTCTTCCCTCCCCTTCCCAAGGATCAGGTACATCACTCCATCCCTAGTAGGGTGGAGGCAAGGGTGAGATTATCATTAGAATCTCAGCGTCCATGTAGAAAACTTTAGATTATGAAAGTATGAGCTCTTACCCTACAGCTTTGATGTGTTTTTTTTTTTCCTTAAGACAATTTTTATTTTTCTAAAATGTAAAGACAATAATATTATTAAAAGTTATATAACTGCAAGAGTAGGTAATCCTTACTCAGAAAAATGCTTTGCTTCCAACTACATGAGGTTGTAAATGATTTTATTCTTTAGATTGATGATACCTTAACTAAAAGGCAACAGAATTCTTAAATTTGAGGAAACTGGCATCAACTTTGGTGTTGAAGACCTTTGGATTGAAATCTGGGTTCTTTAACTTACTAGCTATGTGACATGGGGAAAAATTACTCTTCATGCCTCTGTTCCCTTATCTGTAAATTAGAGATAATGTCTGCCACATGGGACTACTATGGATGAAATGAGATACTGTATGTCATTGTTGGTATATAGTGATCCCTTTGTAAATTATAGCTTTACTAGTATTTTGAGTAAATTTAAAATATCTTACAAGTCTAATACAATCATTGTAATGACAATCATTGATGCTCTGTCAAACATGTGGCACTGCATCTCCAATAACAAAGTGGAGATATATCAACAGACATTTTTTTCATATAAAATTTTCAGAAAAGATTACAATCTTAATAGGGATCAATTTGAGAATGCATGACTCATTTTCTTATAAAACAAAGGTACTTATTGCTAAATTACATATAAAAATCATTCCTACTGAGCTGAAATGGCAAATTATTTTAATTCAAGGATATGCTAGTAGATAAAATAATTTCAACTAATTTTTGATGCCAGCCTGGAGTTCCCAAATGTTCACTTGTGAATATGTCTACATTTTCATATCTTACATCCATTACTGACCATTTTCTTCTGAAAGTCTGCTGAGTCCTGGACAATTGAGGACTCCATTTCTTCTCTAAGCATAAAGTATACACTGAAAACCTGGAAAATGTCCCCTAATAGATTTAATCCAGTTTTTCTGCATCTCAAATATCTAATTCTCAACCACAGTAATGTGACTGCAGAATGTATATACTTGGGAATGCATTTAAATATCACACCAAACCAAGTAATTGGGCTTTATAACCATTGTTTTGAGGAAAACAAAATTAAGAAAGGTACATAACCTATTCAAGATCACACAGCTATTACACACAGAGTCAGATAACTAACCCAAGTCTTCCTAAAATCAGAGTTTTTTTCCCCCCAAAGCCCTTTTTAGGTTACCTCCTCAAATTTGTTTTCTTTCATTCTTGGCCCAAATCAACTACCAAGTAATATAGAATCAAGTTCCAAAATGTAATCTTTCACCTATGTGCTAACATCCATTCCTATAGTAACTGTTCTAGTTCAGGTCAACATCATCCTTCCCTGAACCATATACATGGCCTCCTAAATGGTGTCCTTGCTTCTGTTTCCTTCCCCTTCCAACTCTCCTAAAAATAACCAACGATTATTCTTTCTAAGGTATAGTTCTTATCATGTCACACTCCTGCTCAAGAAGTCTGACTCCCCAATGCCTACTAAATAAAGTCAATTGTCCCTGGAATAAAATCCAGAACCTCTTACTATGGCTTTCACAGTCCTTCTTGAGCTGGCCTGTTCCTACCACTAGAGCCTTCCTTAATAGGGTTGGGATTCCCCAACCTTCTCTAAGTAATACTCAAGTTTGTTTTCATCCATAAATGGCTCATCCTCCCAAAGTAAATGTCACTTGACCATTGACTGCCATTAAGCTGAGGGAGGGGCTGCTTGGTATTGGATTCCTTAGGGTGGGAATAAAATGCTGGTGGAGATTGGGTGCAAGCCTGGGCTTTTAAGAAATAATGCTAGCTTTCCCTCCTGTGTGGGTGTTTTCCTCATATTCAGTACCTAAATGAAAACAGAAATGTACTGCAAGGAACATTTGTTTTCTGAACTCTTCACCTTCATCTCTTATTTTTTTCTCAATTAGGTATTCATATTCCTACTATTAAAGAAACTTTGACTGTATTTCCTGTGAATTAACATCTTAATCAATATTTAATATGCTAAGAATGAGAACTATCTCTCCTGACTCTGAGTTACATTACAAAGCTGAGGATGCTCCCTTTGGCCTCTATTATTGAAGAGATCATATACATTGCAATAGTTCTTTAAAATGTAGGTACCTGTTAACATCTTCCTCTGGCCATTTTCATGTCGGGCAGTACCAGAAAAGTATCCCCAAAAGTCATCAATAAAACCAAATAAACTTTAATGTGTATTTTTTTGTTGTTGCTATTTTTTGGTTTGGTAAAATACTCAAGTAAATTACCTCTGAGCAAGGGGAGACAAAAATGAGTGACAGAACATATATTTCACATGGAATTTCATTTCTTTCCCCTGTTACATATGTGCCCTTATGTCATTTTGCACATTGTTTATTTTTGCAAGAGTCTGAACAGGGATCGAGGGCTGAAAAGGGTGAAGAGAAATTTGTTCTATTATGAAAGATCCCATCGCCATACAGAAAGCCTCTTTCCCTAAAGCTAACCTTTCTGATAATGAATATTTATGTTTGCCAAGCTATTCAGGCAACACTTTATAATACTTTAGGACAACACATTTTCCTAATATACAGAAAGACATATAACTTTAGGACAATGTTAATTTATTAGTAACTCTCAATGCCTAGGGTATAGAAAAGGATTTACTATTGATGGTGGAGACTGTTTGTCATTACATTTAATATAGACAATATTGACTCTGACAATTATAATTGATAAGACATAGAGTCTATATTTTCTTGTTACACGTGCAAAGGGGCCCCTTGTTCTTTACTGAAACTACAGAATGAGACATCTAGTCATATCATTTCATGACTGAGTGCTACAAAACTGGTGCAACTAATGACATGTTGATGAGGCAAATAGAAATATGTACAAAGAGTTTGGAGTATTCCCTGGACATTGTGGAAGTTTCCCTTGATCATTTTTTTAAATACTGTTAGAACTCAATTTTTCCATCTAAAAGAAGAGAATAACAAACCCTACTCTATAAGGTTTATGGGAAGTTTAATGCTATCAAAATTAATAATTGGCATTCAGTAGCTGCTCAGTAAATGATCACTATAATTATTTCATCTGGTTATCCCTCCATATCATAGCTCCAGAGTCACTGTCTTTCTACCAGAGGCTTAATGCACACTTAGCCAGGTTTAGAGACATAGCAGGGAATTATATAAAGAAAGAGGGACACATACCATGTTCATCTTCTGTGTTCTCATAGCTTTTAGGAAGTAACCATTTTGTAGTATTTATAATCATAACACTTTGGAATATAAAAGATATGTAAAATGAGACAGTCTAATTTGTCCCAAGTTCTACACTGAACAAGCATCACAGAACTAGAACTCATGTCTGATTCCCAACATATTACACACATTATTTTGAGAATCTCATAGTTCGTACAAAGCTTTTTCATGAAAAATTCTTTCAAATTATTCTTAAAATTGTAACTTAAATAGCTCTAGTTTGTATGTCCACAGGTTAGCTAGGATTTGGGGATCACTATCTCCCTAACATTTAGGGAAAAAAATGGAAAGCTAAGGGGAGCTCCTCCCATATACGATGATAAATCCAGGACCTCATGCATAGTTCTGTGAACTCTCCAAGAGTCTCTTGGTCAACTCCCACTTCCAATGTCCTACTCCTTTTGACTTCTTAGAAGGATTCCATCTTGACTCATGGATAGTCTCTTCTCTCTTCTCCATGTCAACCCAAATGCCAATAACTCAAGGCAGTGGTGCATTGCATATTTTATACAGATAGCAATGGGTAATGATGGAATGCCATTCCATCTCATATTGGAATTCCAGTATTCCAATATCATTCCAATCTCATAATGGAATTATGAGATTATGTGAATCAGAGAAAGGAATAGAAAAAAATGTAGTTGATTGCTAAAAATCATTCGCCTCAAGTTTCCCAGTCACTTCTGTCACCAGCAATTCCTTACTCGTCAGTTTCCCACTTGTGATGGTTATTTTTATGTGTCAACTTGACAGGATGATGGGGTACCCAGATATTCGGCTAAACCTTATTTCTGGGTTTGTCTAAGGGTGTTTCTGGGTGAAATTAACA
This sequence comes from Pseudorca crassidens, assembly GCF_039906515.1. Lineage (NCBI taxonomy): Eukaryota > Metazoa > Chordata > Mammalia > Artiodactyla > Delphinidae > Pseudorca > Pseudorca crassidens. The sequence continues at coordinate 32,027,465 of NC_090304.1, read as the reverse complement.
CTGGAATCCATAGACTCAGTAAACTGGTTTGCCATCCCCAATGTGGGTGGGCACAATCCAATCCAATAAGGGCCTGAATAGAACAAACAGGCAGAAGATGAAAATTCAGCTTTTTTTGCCTCACTGCTTGAGCTGGAATACCTATCTTCTGCTCTCAGTGCTCCTGGATCTCAGGACTTCAAACCCAGACTACAATCTATATCATTGGCTCCCCTGTTTCTTGGGCTTTTGGACTTGGACTAGTTACACCACCAGCCTTCCAGGATCTCCAGTTTGCAAATGGTGGAACTTCTCAGCCTCCATAATTTCATGAGCCAATTCCTTTTAATAAATATCTTCCTACATACATACTATTGGACCTGTTTCTCTAGAGAATCTTAATACACCCCTTCCAAACTTGTCCCAGGATTCCTTCTATGCTGTGATTTTGTGTTCACATTAGTTATTCACCAGATCATTACAACAGACACTTACCCTTTTTTTTTTTTTTTTTTTTTTGGCGGTACGCGCGCCTCTCACTGCCGCGGCCTCTCCCATTGCGGAGCACAGGCTCCGGACGCGCAGGCTCAGCGGCCATGGCCCACGGGCCCAGCCGCTCCGCGGCACGTGGGATCCTCCCAGACCGGGGCACGAGCCCGTGTCGCCTGCATCGGCAGGCGGACTCTCATCCACTGCGCCACCAGGGAAGCCCAAGACACTTACCCTTTGCTTTCTCCTCTCATCACTTTCAAATTTTACTCTGTATTTCTGCTATGTGCCCTTTCTAAAATATAAGCATGTCAGAATGGTTCAGTGGCCTCCTTTGCTTCCAGGACAACATCTGTTGTTTTCTGAATAATACGTGAAACACTCCTGCTATTTGATCTTTATCAGTTAGTCACTGCCCTCTCAAACACTCATACATATTTTATCTAGAAATAACATACACCCCATGAGGTATCTTATATTAATATACTGAATACAAATTTTAAGTAATACTATCTTACTTATCTTCAGTAGACTGAGATGTGAACTCCATAATTGACTCAAGTATATAAAAGGTAGCCTGGTTCCCAAAAGGCTAATTCATTAAAGCAACACATATATGTGATTCTCAGTCACAAGTAATTATATTTATCACTAAAGTTTAAACTAGATGTGAGCAGATGTCAATGGAAATTAACCTAACCCACACCCACAGAATAGAGAAGAGATATAACAGCAAAATGCAGTAAATTGGCTATAAGCCAAGGAAAACATAGTTATACATATATGAAGCTATAATACAAAGAAGGTAAAATATAATAAGTTATAGCTTGATCACAACCGTTAATAATAATTAGGTCCAGGCTATGACCAAATAAACTGTATGCCATAGTTATGTATTAAAATTTTCATCAAAAGAGAGGTTTCATGAAATTTCCATCAAAGCAAAGCATCCCTGGGATTGAGATATCGAAATCCGAAGGACACTGGTGTGCGGTGGAGTAGGAATGGCTCATATGGCTTTCTCAGAATCCAGGTAAAACATTCTACCTTCTTCTGGTATATTTATAAAATGATATTCTGGTTGTTAGTGGGATTTCCAGATTTTTAAAGAACTCAAACATTTCAGTTACTGAAGAGGAAAAACACTGACTCCTTTGTTCTCCCATCGTCATGTTCCCTTGATTCAAATACCTTGAAATGACTGAGGAAAACTATCCTCAATCCTGAAGGCTGAGAAACAGATTTGTATTATAGTGAATCAATTAATGTTCTGACCCAAGAAAGTTCTGCATGAATAGACAGCTACCAAAAATGACCTCTTATTTCCCTCCTCTTCCTCAATGTCCTTTCAGGGGCTTATTTGATTTGTTCTTTCAACTTATCGGCAGAGCCCTTAGAAAGCCTTTGGAAACGATGGAACATTGTTCAAGCCTGTTCATGAGGATGTGAATGGTGTTGCTATGCAGCAGTAAACTAATGATAGTTCACTGCATTGAGAATCATGCAATTAATTCTCCTAAGAAAACGGAGGAGCCCGTCTGAAATCTTCCTGGCCGGGTAAAAGCTTTCTTGAATAGTTCACAAGTGTCAGAAATCAAATCACATGCATGTTAGCTTATGTTTTCAGTATACTTTTTAGGAAATAGTGAACATTCAAAACTCTTCCTTACATTTTTTAGAGTTACTGATATTAAACTTCTCTTAACTAGTCAACAGATGCTATCCTCACATACCTGTTCTTTCACACATTTAACAAATAGCTACCAAACAACCCTTGTCCTCAGGGCAAAAGTTGAAGCTTGAAGATTTAGTGTGAATGGTTAAAAGAAGTGCTGCTGAGTTTCCGTTAAAAACTAGCACTGAATGGTGTTATATAGAGTTAGTCATGACAATAAAGCAAAAGGAGCAAAATTTCTGGAATACATACCAATCCAGATGCGACTCTCTCAAATATACCAGTACGTGGCCCACTTTTCCATCGAAGAGCCTCAGAGAATAGAATGAGGACTGCAGAAGGGAACAGAGACAAAATGGCTTGATCATGAAGATTAAGAAGTCACTTCTCGGTGACTGGAAAAGTTAGCATCTTGTTAAATGCGTTACAGAGAAGCAAAGCATTTATAGAAACTAACTGATCAAGTCAGATCCGAAAGTAAATTTTGAGCATTTGCAAATTATCAGATTTTGTGCAATTTGCAGAGAAATATAAATAAGGATATTGCAAATCCTTCACAGTCGATGTGGGAAAAGAATTGTAAGCTATCCAGAAGAGCATCAGCACACACTGAAAGGAGAGGACTTTGACCAGACAAAAATATTGGCTAAAAAATGTATTCACTTCTAAGAAATGAAGAAGCTACAAGCTTCTGTACAGATAGTATGTATGTATCCCTATATTAATGTATAAAACAGGTACCCTGCATTTTTAACTAACTTAAGTACAACTCAACCTATTTGATTAATTGAAAGGGGATTTCAGATCACCCCAAGTCACAGTTTGGAACAAATTCAAAGTTATGAGAGGCAGATTGACTGTGATACAGTGACTTTCCCAGCCCTGGTTATGCATAGAGAGCAAATGCCTAAATTTAGCTGAATCTCTTATATGCACACGGCGGTACTGGCAGGTGTTGGGTGGGAAAACAATATATTGTCTATTACAAACACTCCATAAATGGTAGTTATAGAAAATATACTTGAAGCTCATTCTGTAACTATAGAATCATATGACTTATGGATGAAAATTCTATCTATCCTCAAGTCTTTATTTTCTAATTCACATTTTGATGCTAATATTACACTTAAAATTTTCTACTTTAGGCTATTTTACTGAATTGAAAGCTTGTCCAATTTTTTATTGTATAAAAAATGTCTCAAACCCTCCCAAACACAAGTATTGGTGAAGAGAGATGTTATAACATTCAATTCCTTGAATTTTTTTCAAATTTTGTATTGACTTAAAAAAATTAAGACCTTATATAGAGTAATTTTAGGTTTACAACAAAATTGACAGGGAGGTATAGAGATTTCCCAGATACCCCTTGCCCCCGCACATGCATAGTCTCCCCCATCATCAACATCACTCACTAGAATGGTGACTTTTTTTAAACAAGTATGAACCCACACTGACACATCATAATCACCCAAAGTCCATAGTTTACCTTAAGGTTCACTCTTGGTATTGTGCATCCTATGGGTTTGGAGAAATGTATAATGACATATGTCCATCATCATAATATCATGCAGCATATCTTCACTGAGCTAAAAATCCTGTGCTCGGCCTATTGCACTCTTCCCACCCCTAGAAATCACTGATCTTTTCAATGTTTCCAAAGTTTTCCATTTTCAAAAATGTCATAGAGTTGGAATCAAACAGTACGTGTCCTCTTCAAAATACTTTTACTTAGTAATATGTATTTAGGGTTTCTGTGTGCTTTTCATGCCTTGATAGCTCATTTCTTTTTAGTGCCGATGAATAAATTTTTTAGTAGAAAAATAATCTCAGATATCCATAAGGTAACTAGAGACAGTCCCTGACTTACAATGGTTTGAGTTATGATTTTCTGACTTCAGGGTAGAGCAAAAGCAATAAGCATTCTGTAGAAACCAAACTTTGAATTTTGATCTTTTCCTGGGCTATCAATATGTGGTCCCATCTTGTGATGGGGGGTAGCAGTAGAGAACCGAAATTCCCAGTCAGCCGTGCAGTCATAAGGGTAACTAAGTGATACACTTAGAAACATTTTGCACCCGTTCAACCATTCTGTGTTTCACTTTAAGTATTCAATACATTTCATGAGATATTAAGCACTTTTTTATAAAGTAGGCTTTGTGTTAGATGATTTTGCCCACTTATAAGCTAATGTATGTATTCTGAGCATATCTAAAGTAGGCTAGGCTAAGCTATGATGGTTAGGTGCATTAAATGTATTTTTGACTCACAATATTCTCAACTTACAATGGGTTTATTAAGATGTAACCACACCACACTGTAAGTTAAGGAAGATTGGTAAATACAAATAAAATGAATAATCTTAATGAAAGGGAACGGGAGAGGGAAAAAAAAAACAAAAAAATTAAAAAAACAAAAACCTTGTAAGGCTTGCTGAGAATTGTAGAAAGCTGACTCAAACAAAATAAGGTTTTCAACAATTACATCAACAGAGCCCTTTTAAACTCAAAGAAAAATCACAGATCCACACAGATCCATGATGGGAATGACCTGAGGTCATACAATCTATTCTTCAGCTATTGTAGACTGCTTTACTTTGCTTCACAATTTATTTTGCTCATCTGGCTTACCAAGTCAATATGAACAGACACAGGGTAAAACGGCCTTCACTGAGCACAGTCAGCAACACACCAGTGCTCAGCCTCACCAAGGCTGGCTCAGGGACAAGTTCACACAAATTGTCAGCAAATCATTCACTGGCTGCAGAGAGGTCAGAGAGATAGTGTCCAAAGAGATGTCCAGTTGTCTTCATAGATAGGAGATGATTTTTCACCATCATTTTAAAGAAGCTTAGATAAGAGTATTCACTAAGCAAAGAAAATCTTTAATTTTGGCAAAATAAATTTAAAGAGATCGAAGTACACCCAGCTTGAGCACTTCTTTACCTCATCCCTAATCTTTAGTAACACTTTTTTTTTTTAAGTGTCCCAGATTTCTGGATAATACTGGACCTCAGTAATGTCTTCTAATGACAATAATTTTCTCAATATTAGCAGTGGAATTTTCCCATGGGATGATCTTGCTATTCTATTTCTGTGAAATCCTCCTTGATCTCCTGGATGAACTGTTGTTATATCCTCTTAAAATACAGTATATGTGATGGGATAAGTATGGATTTTAGACTCAGCTCAAATCTTAGCTCCCTCATTTATTTTCGTGTCACCTTGCGTCACTTAGTGTCTCTAGACCTTAGTTCTCCCTTTACCCTCCTACAAAAACATATTAATTAGAAATATGTTCAGCTGCATGTAACAAGAAGCTATCACGATGTAAGCAAACAGAGGTCAATTTACTCACAAGAAATCCAGATATAAGGCACTGCACCTGTTGATTGAGCTTCTTTTTAGTACAAGCAGAAATTCAAACCGTTTTTGTGTTCCTACCCTATCATCCTCAGTGTGCTGAATTTTATCCTGTTTGTGGTTTCAAGGTCTGCCACTCCACATTTTATTATTAGAGTTCAAGGCAGGAAGCAGAGAAGGAGAGATAGTGCCAAGTTTGTCTGTTTGGAATTCCCTTTATTAGAAAAGCAGAAGTTTTGTAAAATTCTCCCTACTACCCAGAAGTTTTCCTCTTAGTTATTACTGTCCAGAAGTGAAACATGTGAAACAGCCCCTGGCTTCAAGGAAGCCTCAGAAATCACAGATCATGATCGTCTTGACTGGCTATGACTAATAATGGTACATCACAAGACTGGACAGACTGGAAGAAGGAACTTATGTATGGGTTAGTAGCAGTATATGCCACTTACAGACTTTGATGATTTGTTGTGAGGATTAAATGAAAATGTAAATACCAATCCAAAGTAAATACTAAATAAATGTTAGTCCCACAGTATTACTTATAGTTGTGTATCTGCCTTGTTCTACCATATCTTAGGGTATTAATTGCTCTCTGAGGACAAATATCATATTTAATTCATCCACAGACACCACACACTACCAAAAATAGTAAATCTGGAAGCAATATCTTGGGAATTACTATATTTACAATTAAGCCTTTAACTTCTGTGGCTATTATTATGTATCACTATATGTCAACTTCTGTTTGAAAACATTCAAATTAGACTTAAGCTTTGTGAAGCCTGGGACTACAGGATTTCTTTTGTCAGCTTTCCAGATTATGAATCTTTATGTCTATTTGAATAAAATATTAAGAATATGACCAGTCATGTCTTATAATCAATTCTAAATTATAGAATTTATGTCTTGTCATGACTAGACTTAAAAAAAATCTGTATATACACATAACCTTTTGTTTCTTGCTGGATCAATAATGCACTGGTTCCTCACTTCCAATATCATCTTCATATGACCTTTGAGATACTTAAGGAAAAATGATTCTGTATCTGACACAGCTATTAATGTAATGAATTAAAATTAAGTGACTTTTTATATCTTCAGGATAAATACTACCACTGTTTCTAAATATTTTTATCCAAGAATAAATTCTAATAGCAAGTAATAAGCAAAATCATAACTTGCCTGAAATAGAAACAAAACTATGAAAGGTACCTGGGTTGAAAAAGAAATGACAAGCATCAAAAAAAGTGAAATGACTCTATGACAAACAAAATACCAGTCATGAGCATTTTCGAAAGTCCATTCCACTGAAAATGTTTGAGATGTCATTCACGTTACATTAAAAATGTATTCTGCTTAATGAATTCTAGGAAAAATTGGTTGGGACAACAAAGATTTTTGAGTTTGTTATTACTGTTTTGCTTTTGCATGACTCCTAGAACCTTTAATACATTAATACACTGTGAGTCTCAGGAGGAAGAGATGCCATACAGTGTCTCCCAAAGTGATTCTGTCAAAGAACTCCTATACAAATGCTGCACAGGCCTAGAGGAACACACTTTGGATATTAATGGCTAAATAACTCTGTACAGAAATACTACTACCTGAGAGACCGTTCACCTTATTGAGCAAAAGGGGTACATTTTTAATTATAGCTCTAAGCAAAAGGGGTGCTTCTAGACAAAAAGGGGACATTTAATCCCATTGTGTGGACCAAGAAAATGGAATCAACTAGCACCAGAACAGAAACATCTGATCCCGTAGAGAAAATGCAGTTTCTGGAACTTAAGGAGATTACTTTTCTGGCATAGGGCAGAAACTGCAGCAACATGGTACTGTTACCAGGGGTAATAAATAGTGAGAATTGTCAGCAGTAAGATCCCTAAAGTGAGGAACAGGCCTTCGAATATAGAGCAGAACATAAGAGACAAGACTATACAGTCTGTGTGTGTCGGGTACACAGGCACAGGTTTAGACTGAACCAAAATTAACTCTTTATCCATAACCAGACATGCTGGAGACATAGCAGAGTCCACTATGTGCTGTTGTCATTTTAGTTTGTTATATATTATTTGAATACCATTATATCTATACACATATATATATATTCTTAATACAAAATGTGGATTCAAATATTCTTATAAATTCTTTGGCTATTTTCATACAATATAAATAATCCTCTAGAAATTGCCATAATACACAGGTGCTGGACTGTTTCAATCTTACTTGGTTATTAGATGCAAGAATCTTGAAATCTAATGTGCAAAACCTAAGAGCTTCCCACAGGATTCTGTCTGTATTCCTAAACATTGCAAAATCCCTACTTAGATTACAATTTCTCACTAGAAAAAAATGTATAAATGTTTAGGTGACTCTGACGTTTCTTTCCCCCTATAATCCATGAAATTCACTAGGATAGTGTGGACTATGAACAATAAAATGGAGTCACTTACGTCAAAGGGATCTACAATGGAAAAAGGAGGCCACTGGGGACACAGCACTTACACACAACCACACCCAAATGCAATATGAACTTTGGACCAGGCCATCCACAGGCCACCTGGAACTCATTTTCTTCACTCCCTGGAAACTACAGGTTAGCAAGCAATCAGTTGCTGACAAGTGACTGAATGCCTGCCAGCACCAACCACAGCTGTGTAAAACAACCTATGTAACTTCTCTAGAATGTCTTTGTCTGTGGTCTTTGTAACCCCCCACTATTTTCTATTTTCCTCAGAGCACGTTTAAGTTGCTACTCAAATCCATGCCTCCTGAATTGCAACTCCTAAGATACCAAATAAACTCTTCTCTTACTTGCAGCCTTCTTTATTTTTTCTTTTTGGTAGACAGTAGAAACTGCATGAGGTCATGGATCTTTACTGTGCTCACTAACTAACTCTGCTCTAAGTAATTCCAAGAAACCAGAACAGAGGTGTTCATTAAGTTTTTTTCAAACAGATAAGTTGATAAAATTTCAATCATTGCTTAATAGCAAGTTAAAGAGACATGCACACCCCTACATTCACATAACTGAGAAATCCCTGCTTTTTAAGATCCCTATATTCTAGGTTTCCAAATACGCACACGCAGTGAGTAAACCCACATTAAATACTGTCACACACACAAATATTTAGCAATTTGGGAAAAGTGTGTTGAAGAGGTTCTTCTGGCTGGTCTAAAACGTAAATTGACATGAGACAGATTAACAGGAGAAAATCAAACTAAAGCTTAATAAGAGGTATACCTGGGAGAAACCCAGGATAACTAAGTAACTCACCAAAAGGACAAAACCCTCACCTTAAGTACCACTTTCAGCTAAAGACTAAAGAGGATGTTGGGAGTAGTGGTTTGGGACTTCAAAGGGGGAGGAAGGCAACTGACATAGAGATGGAAAAGCAACTGTTTGGTAAACCAATGTTTGCTGGGACTAGCAGAGAAAATGGGACACAGAGTGGACTCTGATCTCTAGGCCCTGCCTAGTTTCCCCCCCAAATATCACCTCCCTGGTCAAAGCTCTATTCCAGAAAAAGGCCCTCTATCTAAATTCTTTCAGGCAGTTAGAAGTAAGGTCAAAGTTTCTTCCTGAGTCTTTTGGGCCTTGATGGTTTTCAACTTGAAATGATCCACATGCCAAAGAGACATTTTGGGGTGGCAAATTTTGCTCCCTTACAAGTGCCAACTCCAATTTATGAAAAAAAAAAAAAAAGCAATTGTTTCCAGAGAAAGACCTTTCATATTTAAGCAAGTAAACATTAAAAATTTAGGTAACTGTCTACTATGTATAAAATAGATAACAAATGAGAAACTGCTGTATAGCACAGAGAACTCTGCTCAATGCTCTATGGTGACCTAAATGGGAAGGAAATACAAAAAAAAAGGGGGCTACAGGTATACATATAGTTGATTCACTTTGCTGTACAGCAGAAACTAACACAACATTATAAGGCAACTATACCCCAATTTTTTAAAAAATGCAATGGCAATTAGAGGAAAATATGGGGCAAAGGAATGATAACATTTGGGCTCTTGCTGTAATCCATATTGCTACCTGAGAAATTTTATTCATTATACGTTTTTCAGAGAGAGAAGAATGTATAGTTGTTAGGGTAAGGGCTTTGAAATTAGACAGCTGGGCCAGATCTTGAACAAGACACTTAACCATCCTAAAACTCAGGCTCTTTATCTATCATTTATATATCATGTCTACCTCACAGTTTCTTGTAAGAATGTGTGTGGAACATTTAGCACAGACCTTGATAAACAGCAAATGCTCAATAAAGTTTGCTTCTCTCTTTTATTAAAAAAAAAACTTAGGTGTCTTGTGAATACTAAAGGCAATTGAAAATGTTAATTAATGAATTAATGACAATAATTACACAAGGCAGGAAACTCTTAATGTAAATAAATTCAATACTCTCCAGGAGATTTAAAGAAGTGATCTCTAGAGCTATCAATTCAAAATAAGTTGTGAGAGAAAAACATGAGATTTCAGATAATTAATGAGTTAGCAATTCTCATTCTTGGACTGGCCTTAGACTAACTTAGAACATCAATCCCAATATATGCTTGAATTCTGACTCAGACAGATGAGTCACTGGATCTCTGTTTAAACACTGCTTGAAAGGTTATTGAGTCAGATATTACTTTTCTTGGACTGGACTGGACTCTTAAAGTCAACCCCAAAGATGAAAAGCTTCTATAGGAAAGCTACCTGATAAAATTATTTCTGCTTGTGCTACAAACAATGTAACCACTGTCAACAAAAGAATCTGTCAATCTAAGAAAGAAATGAAAAATTTTATTCAAGCTAAATTTGAGGATGATACCCTGGGAAGAGCATCCAGAAAGCTCTGAGAACTGTTCTGCCAGTCAGAAGTCAAGGCACAGTTATATAGTTTTTTGACACAGAAGGCTGTACATGAAATGATATATTATTGACAGTTTCCACAATCCAGATCTAAGTGGCCCCTTACAAGATCAAGAAGGAATGTTATCTTTAAGGAGCTGTCTTGTTGATGCTAGGAGAATGTTGCTCTTTAAGGCTGAGCCGGTATTTCTGCCAATGCGGGAGGTTTGGTCAATGTATAATGTAGATATACAATGCACAAAAGGGGGGAGAGAGGAGGCCATAGGGCAGAGAAAATGTCTTATGTTTAAATTTTTCTTGTCTTGCCATAAAATATGAATTTTATTTCATACCACATACATAAACATGTTTTTCCCCTCTCAGGATACAACAATTAGATGATTTTATAAGATTTATTTTTTGCATCAGTTATAAATTATTCTGATGAGTATGGAAGCCAAATAATGAGTGGGGGGGGAAGAAAACAGAATCTTTTACTTCTAAGAGACTGTTGGTCACCAAAGGAGTCCAGACAGACCATAAATCAAAGGCTTTAGCCCTTCCTATATAAACCCTTAAGTTGCTAGGATAAGTGCCAAAGATAATTCAGAATAGTAGTATTTACTCTGCTGCAAACATACTTCAAATTTTCACATTTTTAGCTTAAGTAGTCACTAGTAATAACCATTATTCTCCAAAAGGAAACTGAGCAGGACCTTTTGAGGCCCTCTCAGGTAGAGAAGCCTTTCCCTGTCCCCTGTTTCTCATTTGTAGAAAAGGGCTTTAGTCTCCCAGGGCTTCCCTGAGTTCCAAAGAGCAGATTCAAGCACAAGCAGTTAACCAATTAGGGAAGTGAGGGAGCGCAGAAACAAAGGAAAAGCAGTCCGGAGACAATAGTTCAGCAATAAAACAGAGTCTTAGTTCCTCTTCAAGGGAAATACATAACAATCTGATATACATCTTTGAGTTTGTCTGCAGGAACTAAGGCCCCCACTCAAGTGTAGGATGGTAACTACATGCTGAGACCCCAGAATGGGTGGAACCAGAAGTCTGATAATTGAGATTCCTGGAACACCACCCTGTTACCTCACCACCAACCAATCAGAAGAAAGTCATGTGCCCTGCAGCCCTCACCCCAAATGTTGCCTTTAAAAACATCTTCCCTTTAAAAACTTCTCCTTTTGAGCATGAGCCACCCATTCTCCTTGCTTGGCCCTGCAATAAACCTCTCTCTGCTTCAAACTCTGATGTTTCAGTTTCTTTGGCCTCACTGCGTATTGGGCACACAAACTTGGGTTCAAGAAAAAGAAACTCACACACATGGAGACAATAAATACTAATTGAAAATAAAATTAAAAATAATAAAATTAAGTAACTAAACACTAATTGATGAAATATGGCAATCAAAGAAGTCAGGAATCTCTTAATGAAAAGCAAAGATACCAAAGTTCTTTAAAATCCTGAGCTATTTATAAGAAGAAAATCACTAAATTACGGAATCTCATGATTGAAAGGGCCCATGGATATGATCCAGTCTACCTTTAATAAAATGTTTAAAGCCTGCCTCTAATCTACCTGATGGATGATCATCTAGCCTTTTTTTTTTATAAACACTCAACATCTATTTTGCACTGATAAGATGATCCAAAAACACAATCAAGAAAGAGGCAAAATGCATGTTAAAGACGCATCAAAGGTGAAAGGCAGTGAATCTAGGATGGCAGAGCAAAGGGAGAGTGTAATACAAGTTTTTTCACAGGCTTTTACTTAAGAAATTTACCTAACAATTATTTTTAATGTTTAAGACTAGCTTTCAATTCTCAGTGTTCATTTGAACATAGAAAATAAGTGAATATGTTTCAGAAGATTCTTTGTAGGATGGGGTACTAATATATTCTTTTACTATTACTAGCTTACTTTCTTTAGAAATTATTTTCAAGTAAAAATGATCTTCAAAGCAGCGAGAAGGATGTTGCATAAAGCCCATCAGAGAATATTTTGCAAATTGAAGTGACACTTCTTAAATTTGCTTCCTGAGCCATGAAAGCATCTGGCCATACACACACATGACCAGTGTATTTTGACAATTCTACAGGATAATAGGACCGACCATATAGTTAAGAGGGAAATTAAAAACACTCTATAAAAACTACCACTTAAAACAGTTGTGACAAGTACTAAAAACATTAAAGGATAATTATTCATGACCTTTTCCTTCATCCTATGACTTCTAGTCAAATACCCTTTGGGTGTGTCTGTGTGTGTGTGTGTGTACGTGTGTGTGGGGGGCACTTGTGCTTACTTGCTCCTGGGTCATTTTAAAGTAACAATATGTGTTAAAGGTAAAGAAACAAAGCAAAAGAAAAATGCAGAAAAATTTAAAAGTATATAAAACAAAAAATGCATTACTAGATAGGCAGACTAAAGAACAAAAAGATTGTATATATACATACATATGCATATATATATGTAGAGAGAGATATGCATGCATATATACATAAATTAGTTGTTACATATATACATTATTATATATTTGTATATATCTAGCAATTTTATGTAGGATTTTTTTTTTTTTGCTTATTTTAATTCTCTTTACCCATTAACACTTACCTTTAAAATGACCCAAGAACAAAAAAGCAGGAAAAAAAAAAAAAAAAAAGGTGTGGTATTTGACTAGAAGTCAGAGAATCAAGGAAAAGGCCATGGATATTATACTTAAAAGTTTTCAGTATCTGTCATAACTGTTTTACATGGTAGTGTCTATAGAGCACATAGTATCTACCTACTTACCTATCTTGAGTTAGTCACAGAAAGAAGTAACAGAATAGTGAGAAATTACCACAAGAAAGATAAAGAACAAAAATCCAGAAGGACAGGTATTGAATTTGAGGCTACATTTGTCCTGGGTGTTCCTTTGCCAGTGTGAGAAAGATAGTTCAAGGCTGAGCATTGCTTCTGACAGCATTGTTTCTGACAGTCTCAAGGATACAGGGGAACAAAATTTTGAAATCAGTACAGGAGCCTGCATTACATTCCTTCCCCACAGTTTGAGGTGAAACACAAGAGGTTGAATCCCAGAAGTTAGGGCAAAACTGATGGAAAAAAACTATCCCTTACAAGGAATGCAGTCCAACCTAGTGGCAAGAGATTGGCTCAGAAAAGCTCAGTTCTTAAAACTGGAGTAATGTTAACCTGCCTTGCTAGTGCCTAGAGTCACCTAGAGTCACGGGCAGAAGCAAGTGAAAATCCTCTCTGGCGTAAGTGATAAATATCCTTGGTCTTGAGTTATTTCCACATACAATCTGTAAATAACATTTCATGACATTTATTCAAAGATAACCTAGTAAACAAGGGTACAGGACAAGCCAGACACATCATTAAGTAATTAATTTTCCTAGTTGACTCCAATTAATCAATTCCATTTTTGTTTCTTACAAATCCATACTTCCATATCCCTCCTGACACAATGTACCTTGTTTGATACTGTGCATTAAAATGTTAATCAAATGCAGCTTGTTTGGGAGAGTAAAGAGCACTTATGTTATTATATGAGGGGAGACAGAGCACCCAGGTAAACTCTTTTTTTTTTTTTTTTTTGCGGTACGCGGGCCTCTCACTGTTGTGGCCTCTCCCGTTGCGGAGCACAGGCTCCGGACGCGCAGGCCCAGCAGCCATGGCTCACAGGCCCAGCCGCTCCGCGGCATGTGGGATCTTCCCGGACCGGGACACGAACCCGCGTCCCCTGCATCGGCAGGTGGACTCTCAACCACTGTGCCACCAGGGAAGCCCCGGGTAAACTCTTAACTGGGGCTTAGAGGTAGGTGGGCAGTGGCTTATTTACAGGTTACAATTCATTTTGTAATTCTTCACATCAACAGGGATAGTATAAAATAAGTCTTCCTCTGGCCACAATTTACAGAAATACTAGAACTCAATGCAAAGAGAACAGAATACTCAGTTTGAGGATAAATCATATGCATCAAGCAAACAGCTAGAGAGGCATCAATGAGAATTTATCAGCACGTACTGTAAGGAAACACAATCCTTAAAAATGTCTTACACACACATTATACTTATAGAGGATGAAGAAAAAATCAAAGACTGAAGTTCACAAAGAAGATTCCAGACTAGACAAGAAGAGAAAATTCCCTAGCCACAGTGGATATTTTTTACAAAATTTTATTGATAAAAATATCATAAGTCTATATCTTTAATTTTCAAAAAGTTCTTAGAGTCAATATCAATATCAAATTACTTCAGGAAAAATATAGAAAACTTGCAGCAATATATTTCTGCTGTCACCCATCATTTATATATTTGCTCTCATATATTACATATATGTACATTATAAACCCAACAATATAATCAAGGAAGCTATAAAGACTAAATGAGGATACAACTCAAAATCAAAAACACAAACAACCCAATTAAAAAGCAAGCAAAGGACTTGAATAGCATTTTTCCAAAGAAGATACAAATGACTACTAAGCACATAAAAGATTATAATCATGAGGAAAAATCTAAATCAAAACCACAATGAGGGACTTCCCTGGTGGTCCAGTGGTTAAGAGTCCGCCTTCCAATGAAGGGTACATGGGTTCAATTCTTGGTCAGGGAACTAAGATCCCACATGCCACGGGGCAACTAAGCCCGCACGCTGCAACTACTAAGCCCGCAAGCTCTGCAGCCTGCACGCCACAACTGTTGAGCCAGCACACTGCAACTAAGACCTGACACAGCCAAATAAATTAATGAAAACAAACAAACAAACAAATAAAACCACAATGAGATACCACTTCACACCCCTTAAAACAGCTACTATAGGAAGGAAGGGAGGGACTGAGGGAGGGAGAAAAAAGAAAATAACCAGTGTTGGCAAGATTGGAGAAAATGGAACCCTTGTACATTGCTGGTGGGAATGTAAAATGGCAAAGCCACTATGAAAAAAAGTATGGCAGTTCCTCAAAAAATAAGAAAAATTACTATCATATGACCCAACAATTCCACTTCCGGATATACAGCCAAAAGAACTGAAACCAGAGACTTGAAGAGATATTTGTACAGCCATGTTCACAATAGCCAAGGGGTGGAAACAACCCAAGTGGTCATCGACAGATGAATGGATAAATAAAATATTATATGTATGTGTGTGTGTGTATAGACACACACACACATACACACATATATGTACATACATACACACAAAGAAAATGGAGAATGGAGTACTGGAGTATTATTTAGCCTCAAAATGAAAGGAAATTCTGACACATGCTATAACATGGATGGACCTCCCTGAGGATATTATGTTAAGTTACATAAGTTAGTCACAAAGAGACAAATACTGTATGATTTGACTTATATGAGGTACCTAAAGTAATAAAACTCATACAAACAAAAAACAGAATAGTGAAATGGGGAGTTACTGTAGTTTAAAGGGTAGAGTTTTAGTTTCGCAAGATGATGAGTTCTGAAGATGAACCATGGTAACGGTTGCACAATAGCGTGAATGTACTTAATGTCACTGAACTGTACACTTAAAATTGTTAAAATTCTAAATTCTATGACGTGTTTTATATTTTTTTTAAAGAGGGAATGAGCACATACGTGAAGATTAAATTGGGGATTTCATAGCAGGCAAATATCTGCTCTGATGCAACTTGATGTAGAAGACATTCTATTCCCTACTACCAGTTAGTTGTGCAGCATGTAACACATCCATGTGAGGCATCCTAGGAAACACTGAGAGATCTATATATGGTTACTTCAAATTCATTTTTCCATTAGCAGGAAACACTTCTGACTCACAATACTGTCTCCACTAGAATGCATTTGTTCCGAACTGTTTTTAATTGACTCACTGCAGAAGTTAAACACCTGCTAGAACCCTTCTCACTGAAATATTTTCCCTACTTTGGGAACCTACACCTTTATGCCTATTCTGATATTCCTGTCAGGGTGGCTATATTTCCTTCAAATAAGAAATATCTTTTGAATTCAAACTTTACAAAAGCATTTTCTGAATATATTCAAGAGAAATGAAAAATAGAAAATTTTAGAAGTAATCAGGAGACATCTCTGTAACTTAATAATTTTTTTGAATCATGCCATAACATTTTTGAATGATAATTAAAAAGATGAATTCATATTAAAATGGTATGACTATTTCTTCCTTCTGGAAAGCAATAACAAGGGGAAAATATTATAATCTTATTCTCAAATAAAAAGGAAATTTAAACTAATTTTATTATTTTCATTATCAGAACTTTAAGCACTTAAAATCATAAAACAGTGATAAATAGTAAAACTTATGCATCTTTTTGCATTCTTTTTGACACCTTGCTTTCAAAAATCAATCACAGCTTGAGCAATGAAGATGATTAAATACTGCATCTAGAATCATGAGTTTTTCACAGACACCAGCCATGCACAGATATTGTAAAATAGTCTCCAGGCAGAGAACAGCCAGTGCAAAACACCTGAGGTGGAGATAAGCCAGTCCCATTTCAGTTACAGAAAGAAAGTCAGTGTGACAGCACATAGGAGCAGAGGGTCAAAGTGAAGCCAGAGATAGAGACAGAGGTCAAATAACGTCACCATAAAGGTTTGTTGCTTGAGAATCTGAGCTATGTAATAATAAAATAATGGACCTCTTAGCAGTGGCACCTAAGGTTAAAAAGTCCCTCTATCATGTGTTTTTATGAGGAACCATGTGCAAACTCCAAATAATAAGCAGAGGGAGATGATCAGCAGACTAAGGAAAACAGACTGAACACTAGTGAGAATTAAAGACACTGTGAAATGTAAACCATGGTACAAATGAAGGACAGGGCATAAGCAGCATGTCTCTAGATCTACCCTGAGTCCTGCCCAATTCTGTTTCCCAATTCTAATAATGTGGGTCCTTATGAGAACAAATATTTGCTTTCCTGATTTAAGATGAATAAATATGTAAGGAAGGACAGAGCGTATAAGACAGGAGTAGGAAGGAGGCTTTCGATACTTAGTGTTTGGCAGAGGCTGAGGAGAAAACGACAATGGCTGAGTATAAAACTGTCAGAGAGAAAACTGAAGAGGTTTTGCCATGAAGCCAAGAAAAAACAATATTACCGAAATAAATAAAGACCTAGATGATTAAATAAACACCTAAAGCTCCTATCAGGAGTAACAACAACAACCACAGAATGGAGGTAGAATATGCCAAAAATGAGATAAAAAACAATCACCAGAGAGAAAATACTAAAGGAGAGATATTTACACCACAGCCTGCAATGAACAGATGCAGTGGACTGTGGATGACCATTCATAAGCATCCTTCTGTGTGAGTTGAGAAGATGGAGAAGAGTCTACTATTTATTGATCACATACTTTGGACCATATATTTTGCATTGAAGCCTAGTTAAGGACACAGATCTGGAGCCTGATTTACCAGCTGTGTGTCCTTGGGCAATTTACTTCCATCCTGTGCTTCAGTTTCCTCAGTATAACCTGGGGTTTCAGTACCTGACTCACAGGATTGTGGTGTTTTACTGTGTTTAACATGATACCTGACACACAGTGAGTACTGCCTAAGTGTCAACCATTTTATATATATATACTTTCTTAATCTTCACTGTAACCCATGAGGTAAGTAGTATCATCTTGATTTTAGAGATGAGGAAAAGGAAGTTCAAGAAATCTGGTCTGACGTGCTGATTTTATACAAGTGCATAGTAGCTCAAAGATTAATGTCTAGGTCTTCCAGTTCAGTAGCCCATGATTTTCTCACTCAGACTTGCTTCCTAAGAGCTTCTCCTGTGCACTGAGTTGGTATGTAGACACAGTTCCAAGACGATATGAAAATTTTCAAAGAAAACTGCCAAGAATTGTTCCAAGTGGCAATTCCACATACTACTAAGTAAGCCTACTAAATGCACACCTTTGTTTCAGAGCCTGGGTTGGGGATATAAAGAAATACCCAAAATAATAACCCGACAGATTAAATGTTAAGGCTAAAGTTGGAGGGGAGAAGAGAATTACTCTCTTCCAAGAGGCATCACGGCAGTGAACTTACTGCATTTCAAAGTCTGTCTCATAGCCTCAACTTTTGTCAATATCTCAAAAGGAAATCTCCATTTCAGACAAACTAACATTGACCAAGATTTTGATAACACATTAGAATCTATCCAACCCTCAAAGGAAATATCTTTGAAATATTAAATGCACTTACACCAAATTCTCCTTAATCCTTTATATCAGATTCTTAAGTCAGAGCAAGAAAAATGCAGTTGTTATGAATTTTACAGCATAACTCATTAATGCCTTCAACAGAAGGAAGATATTTTCAAGCTTAATGAAAACATCTGGATAGCTAAACGAGGCCCTTACAATTTTAATTTGCACTAATACTTTATGTATCAGGAGATTATGTAAAAAACTCTCTACAGAAGGTCAGCTATATATAATTTTCTTTTAAAAAAAAAGCAAAAGCTCGACATGACCAAAAAATCTTAAGAATTCTATTAAATGATTGTAGAGGAAACAACCACACGTTAAAAATTTAGGCACATGATCACAAAATAAAATCTTTAATGAAGAAATCAAAAATCATGTGTCCAATAACATTTGGTTGGGGATTTAGTACAGAAGGAAGCCAAAGAACAAAACGATCACATGGCAATTAATTTTGTACAAAATGTTAACGATCCAATTAGTCAAATGCAGAAACCATTTTGGAAATTCTGTCATGATTTAAAAATCAAGGAGCTAGTCATTAAACCCTTGCTAGGTGACAGGCTGTTTCTGGCAGAAAGCAAAAAGTATCACACATAGCATTACATCATGAGTTACCAATCATCATTAAAGAACACACATGTACAAATATTTTCATGGCTACAGGAATGGAACAGAGATCAGCCTAAACACTTTCACTTTTTAGACGTGAGTGGTGGAGAAAGAAAGGAATACTAACCTTTTCAATATCTACCTTGAACTAAGCGATAAATTCTTTAAATATCCTATTTTTAATATGTTGGATATTTGAAAGTTTTAATGGAAGGAGAACCTACATCATACACACTTCTAAAATGAGATGTAATTAAACATATAATTATTTAATTCAGTACAGGTTATATGATAATTTACAGTCTGAACTATGAAAGGGTATATTTTCTTCTAAAATGTTTGTTGACTGCTTTGGGCATCAGCTAAAACCTTATTTTCCTGGAAAGACTGCATTTCTGGCAGTTGATTAGAAAGGGAAAAAAAAAAAAAAAGGAAGGCGCAGCTGAATATCAGAAGGTCCTAAAACTCTGCTCTAGGCTATTAATCCAAATAATCATTCACAAAATTAAATTATAATAGGCTATATAGAATAAACCTGTATTTTCTAATTTATCTGTTTCACTGGGTTCTGTTAGTTGAAAATTCAGTTAAAAAAAAAAAAAAAGCTGATCTTTAAACTCCATTTCCAAATATTACACCTACATAGTTGTAATGTGCATGGATCTGCTGCCTTTTTCTTCTATATTGAAATATACATCTTGGAGTTCTCTGGCAATAAAATGTTTCCAGAGCAAAACACAATCTATAAAATTCAAACATCATTTACGGTTATTTTAGACAGATTAAAATCACAGAATAGGGAAATTTTTTCCAATATATTAGTTAAGAAATCCTATGATTTCCTAGCATCTAACCGTAACATGTTCCTGGTTTATACTTTATATGCATACCCAGGTTTTTAAAAGTCTCATCTTTTTAGTTCAACAGCTAATGTGGCATGTATAGACAGAAAAGAGTGAAAAATTAGAGACATAGCCTAGTAGTGTCATGAGAAAAATTAACATGGCTTCTATATGTCTGAAGCCAATATAAGTCCACAGGATATAAGGCACATTCACCTTTGCCTTGTCCTATACTGATTTACATCTTCTAAAATAGTTCATTATCCTCTGCCTGATAAGCCTAATGCAACTTTAAGACTCAGTTCAAACTACTATCCTCACTTGTGTAGACTTCTCTGTGCTTGTTTTTCCTTCCTACTATAATTCCACATCACTTAATATAAACCTCTACCATGCCTATAATCATTTTTATAACAATTATGTCAAAACCACCATTCCCCTCAACTATTTTACCTGGGGATAGAGATCATCTTCACTGACTAGCAAAGATGTCGCATATCTCATGACCGAGAACTATTTCTTTTAACCATACAGAGAATTCAGTCACAAGAGAGCATTAGGTTCAAAATTATTTTTGAGACTCATGTAAGGTCATGTTCACTAGCAGAGAGGGAAAATGCCTCTTAATTCACCTTTAGTTATTTAGTCCCCTTCTCTGAACCACTGCATATGTCTTATGGTCGTCCTTGATTCTTAGGCCATCCCTTTTGCACAAAGTCAAGATAAGAAATAGTGTATCATTACTCATGAGCTCATTTCCAAAACCACAAATAGTGAATTTCCTAAACTTGAAAGAACGGAAGAAACAATGGCCCATCAAATGTGACAGAACGTGAAACACAGCATTAAGTAACAAGAACCATAGATACTGTGGAAACAATTGTTTTGTCTCACGAAAATATAAATTTTTTAAATCTTAGAGTTTTTGATATATAAAATGAGTTAATTTTGTGAGGAGAAGATTTTTTGTACAGAAATTTAGCTAATATTCCTAGGCATTCATGTGTCAGTGGAGGCTGATTTATTTTATCATTACTATCCTTACTGTTCACTACAATTTCTTGCATTGTAGAGTTTGCTTAGACCGTAAAACACTGCAGGGTTGGGTTCAAGGATACTGTCTCCTGGAAGCCTTTATGGCTTCATGGTTAATGGCAGTGACTTTGAGTGAATCCTTACTGCTGGCTACCAGGTTTTGCATCATTGAGCTTGCTTAGACCATGTAAGTAAAAAACTTATGAATGGGACCCCACAGGGTATAGATATTACTGTGGGGTCCAACAATTGTTTTCAGGATAGTTTGGCCAGGAGGTCCCACACTACTTCCTCCAAGATGGGGTCTGCTCAGCCCAGGAGTTTTCAGTAAAAGCCCTCTCTTTCCAGGTGCTGGTTTTGAGAAAACCTGAGGGCCTGAGCAACTCTCCTTTGGTGATCTCCCCAACTTTCCTTATTGGGGGCAATTTCTTAGCCTACCACAATTTCACTGTTGAATAAATAGTGTTGAGAAAATTGACTAACCATTTGGGAAAAAAATTAGATAACTGACTTAAACACTACATGAATTTGGAGTTATAAAGCCCCACTGAGAATGTGCTGAAGCCAATGGACCTTCTCCCCAGAAGGTATAAAGGAATTTGGTTGTTGAATGAATGAATGAACAGAACACAGATTAGATGGACTTCAGTAACTCTCATCACTGCTTAAGTACTTAGTCTTGCTCTCAAGCTCAAGCCCTGCTGACTGAGTGTGCCAGATTTACAGTCAGTAATTCTTGCCCACAATCATATTATTTTTCTCCAAGATGGAAGACTGGGACTTCCCGGCCATACTATCCTAAAATCAATTCCAGGACCCCACAGTAATATCTATACCCTTTATATATCAAAAACTCTGTAAGTTAATTATATAATGATTATGTAATTTATATTTCTTTGTGCAGATGAAGAAAATGAGACACAAGTAATGTATCCAAAAAATAATGGCCTCTCCCAGGCTTTTGATTGTATCTGTTTTCCTTGCCCAGAACGTCCTTCCTCTTCCTCTCTGATTATCCAAATCTAAAACACCTTAGTGCCTTAGATTTAAGTAAGCAGAAGTGAATTATATAATGATTATATAATTTATATTCCTTTTTACAGATGAAGAAAATGAGACACAAAGAAGTAAGTTATCCAAAAAATAATGGCTAACAGAAGGGCTTTCAAAGCATAACTGCCCGAAGGAACCAAAAACAATTCATAATCGACTCTTACTTCATAGATGAGTGGCATGAAATGGGCCAACTTTGCCACCATACAGAAGTGGGTTCAAAACATATCTTTCAGTTCCTTGAGATTCAGGAAAGAAATTTAAAATACACTTTCCTAAATTTCAAGAGGGTAATATCACCTACCTTTTAGAGTGGAGAAGATTTATTTCGAATTTATGTTAAATACTTGTAAACTCAAGCTTTTCAAGAAACAACTGTTTCTTCCTTCAAAGTTGTTGTCATTACAATAGTTCCATGAGGTGAAATAATAACCTGTCCTAACATGAACTCAAATTTTCATTAATATTCAAAGATGTTAACATGATGTCAAGAGGGGAATGCAAGAAGTGGTAACAAATCTCTTAAATTCTACTACCTTACATTTCAATAATGGATGTGTACTAGCATTTTACTTGACTGCCAATTTATTCTAAATAGAAAACAGAGGTAATCATCACTCACATTTATGCAGCTACAGAATAGAACTGAGACCTAAAATAAACTTTAGAGTTAATGTCTTACTTATACAGATGAGGATACTGAAGCCCAAAGAGGTTAACAGAGTTCCCTAAAATCTTACAGCTGATTAGCAATTGAGCCAGGATTTGACTTAGTTTTATGTCAGGAATGTACACTGGAAAAATATTGTCTTTGGAATATAACTAATAGCAACATAAGAGGGATAAAAAACACAAAGAAAAAGTACAAAACAAAAAACTTTTAAATGTGGAAATTTTTAGAGTGGGGTAAGAATAACCCATTTGCTCCAGGGTGCAAAGTCTTAAATAAAAGTTATTATTTATTTATTTATTTATTTTGCGGTACGCAGGCCTCTCACTGCTGTGGCCTCTCCCGTTGCGGAGCACAGGCTCCGGACGCGCAGGCTCAGCAGCCATGGCTCACGGGCCCAGCCGCTCCGTGGCATGTGGGATCTTCCCGGACCGGGGCACAAACCCGAGTCCCCTGAATCGGCAGGCAGACTCTCAACCACTGCGCCACCAGGGAAGCCCATAAAAGTTATTTTATTCATCACTGTCCTATAGTTCAGTCACTTCATATATAGAAATAATAATAATGTTGTATGCTAATTTGGAAGAAACAAATCTAGTCAGCAGCCTAGCAGAGTCTTAATCCCAGAGATCTACCTACTTAAATGTGGTGAGAGAAAGGAGGGAAAAGAAAGGAGGAAAAGAGAGGAAGAGGGAGGGAAGGAGGGAGACAGAGAGACAGAATATTTCTGTGAGTGCACGGAGTGGATAATTAATTTCTCTAAACTACTCACCATTCCAGAAACATAGTATATATTTATGCACAAGTCCCACGGTACATAACGTTCCATTGCCAGGATGTCAAACTATTTCAGAGAGAGTTGTTCCTAGTTGTCCTTCCATATCCAGCTTAAACTCCCCTCTATGTGATACTACTTACCCTTAAACTCCCAGATGAACACAAAGACTACTGGCCTTTTATAATTAAGCTTAAAGTTCCCTATACCTCTGGCCTGGTTTGTCTAAATGTGAGACACCAAAAACCTTTCTAAAGTTAACATGCAATCAGCAATATATTTTGTTTTTAGGGTGAAACTGAATATATTAAGCATATACATCACTGATAATCTATTTGGTTATGACTGCCTGAAAGGTCAGGATAGACCCAAGGATTCTAGAACTAAACAGAGCAGCTGCAGAATGCAAAAAACGGAGCTCTGTGTTGAAGATAGGTAGAAGGCTAACTTGAGTGTTCTTCCAAATACACTTGTTTTACGTGACAACTTCAATTCATGAAAATTCGAAGTCTTGAGTTTCTGTTCTACAACCATTTCTAAGCTCTCACTTCTAAGAAGCACATTTACCCACTATTCTCTATAAATACTTCATATTCCATTCCTAGAAGGAAGAAAGTATGTCACTTGCTTCAATCTCAGCCACTGCCTGCACTAAAGAACCAGATAATTTGCTTATCTTTAAGACACTATTTTTCATAGTATGTACTTTCCCATTAAAGGAGAATTATCTCTGTAGAAATTACAAAAAATTAAAAAAACAAACCATGGATTAGGGAGGAAAATATGAAGACTAATTCTACCTTAAAAATCAAGAAATAGTTTATGGTTATGCAGTATTCTTTTATCTTTCAAAAATGAGTTGTTACATTCATTCAGTTAAATTTTTTGAGCACTAGAATAGAAAACCTCTGTGATTCTACAGTTTAGTTTCAATGAAACACTCATAGCTTGCTTTATTGGAAAAGCAGTGCTCATGAATGTATTTCAGATATGTAAATATTATCTAAAACCATAGGATGCCATTTTCACAGCAGTTTGGTGGAATAATATGCAATTTGGATATCAGTAACAGTCCCTAATTAATGTCGGAGTTGCCTTACCAAAGTTTCTCTTGACTCCACTTTATTGTTAATGGCTTATGGTATATGAGCCACAGGGCAAAGAGCCTTTTAAAAGATTTAGCTTCTTGTTGAAGAAGAATAAACTGATGTAGTCCTATTTAAAACAAACTACTTGACGTTCATAACAGTCCCCTGAAGAATAATAACACACACACACACATATATATATATATATATATATATATATAAAGCATCCAATTAATTTTTTCTATTTTAAAGAAGACCTGCCTGAATATTCTCTTTATGAGGAAAATGATTTAGGCCAAGGAGCAGTATAATATTAACATTTTATTTTTAATAACCAATAAGGATTTTGCCAGAGAAAAAGCTATTTGTCACTAATAATAAAATGAGGTTGTCTAAATAGTCACAACTTCTCAGAGCTAGAAGGCATCTTATATATTAATTCAAACAACTGATTACTTTTATTGTCAAGGAAACTGAGGACCACGGAGTTAAGAAATTTGCTGAGTTAGGCTATAGCAACATTAATCTCTCATATCCCACAGAATAAAAACACTTTCAATTATGGTAATGCTTTTCTACCATTTTTAGTGTGTGCTACGCCATACTTCTTCAGCCAGTGATATGTTTAATCTGCAGAGCATGCGCCATGAGTATTTTTCCTTTTTTTTAACTTAAATAAAAATAAGGTTTGAAATTAGAGTCACAAAATTTTATTCATATTTTTCTTGATTTATTCAAAGAGATAACCCCTCAATTACCTATCAAATGTAGGCTGAGTTATTCTGAAGAAGAGTTTTCTCTTAATGTCTTTCTTCCAAATAACATTTGTTTTTATGGTTTCCAGTTAAAAAAGGATAAATTAGTGTCACACACATACCGTTTTCTCAGCTGCAATTTTCAAAGAAATTGGTTCCATAAAAATCATTCCCAAAACGAATGTATTTCTTAAAGTCAGCCTACATATAGTTTTTAAAATACACTATTGAATTATTACCTGTCTCTTCATTGGTTCACAACCAGAGTGACATTTATAGGATCTCCCACTTATTAAACCTTCACTCTCTAGCAATTTTAGGCTCCTCTGTGTGGAACTATAGTGATTAATGGCTTCATTCTGACATGATCCTCAATCACAATGGAACAAAGTTCATTGGTTGCAAGATTGTGCTCTAAGTTTTCAAATCAGTACAGAAATAGAATTAAAGTATCTTTCAAACAAACTTTTAAAATATATAAAGTTTTATTACATGCAAAATCTAGGGGAACATTAGTCAACTCTATGGCAGCTAAGCTACTTAAAAGAAACATGGTACTTGGAATAATAAATTCTGTCTTCAGATAACATTTGTGCCACTTGCAATCTTTTGACCACGTACAATTCCTTTACTGCCTATAAATTTCAGGTTTCTTAAGTACATCAACATTCCAATGTAATATATACAATTAAATGATATAATTAATGCAATATAAATGTCTTCAAACTATATAAAACCCACCCAGCAAATGAAAATTGCACAATAAATAAAACCTCATTAACCAACAAGGATCACATAATATATATGAAATTACTCATTCATCCATGAATGTCTAAAAAACTACCTTTGTCCTCAGGGGGCTAATTTATTAAAAAATTCTCAATAAATAATAATTGTTTTAAGCTAATGATATAATACCTCACATCTTATGGAATCAATATTCCAAAACACAAGGGTAGAAATAATTACGAAGAGAACAAGATGTAAATGAGAGAAAAAGGTTAGAAAGACAGAGAGAGGGAGACGCATAGCAAATGAAGAGTAGATATTTCCACTGTGGTAAAAGAGAACAGAAAGTAGTAGGGACAAAATCTCATAACCTTGTGAAATAAATCCTGGAGTAGTAGGCATTGACAGCTGGCACCTGTGTCAGGTGAGTGTCAGGTTAGAGCAATATGGCAGATTAGCTCTGGCATGATAATACCATGATGAGAACTATGGCTACACACACACACACACACACACACACACACGGTGTGGGACAGGATGAGATTTGGAATTGTAACTTTCAGACAGAAAGAGAGCTCATTCATTCAGACTTGGGAAATGTGATAAATTCCTGCATAAAATTCTTAACTCAGTACTCCCCAAAATAAATACACTCTATGGAAAACATATTCCATCCTAACAGTTAATGCGCTCAACCAAGTGGCTGGTCTGGCTTCATGATGGGAAGTGTGTGCATTCCCTGTTTAGCTTGAAACATGCCCTTTTGACTTGTTTTGGTTAACGAGATAGTAGCAGATATGAAAAAACAGTATTGTGTTTGTGTGGATGGACATGTTCAGAATACCTCCTTCAACATTATGAGCAGAGCTTCCCCTGTGTACTGCTGACCATCTGCCAGCCAAGAAGAGAGTCCTTACTAGGAAATGAATCCCCCAGAACCTTGATCTTGGATTTCTAGCCTCCAGAACTGTGAAAAAATAAATGTGTTGCTTAAGCCACCCAGTCTATGCAATTTTGTGATGGCAGCCTTGACAGACTTGTACATAGGGAAACAGGATCATGTAAGGATATGCGTCCAGTGAAGATCTGGGTTTCCTAGCAGAGAAAACAAACAAATAAAAAATATGCTGAGCTGTTGGGAACGGGTAAGCTTAATATGAAATGGGTGGTAGAAAAAAGCAGCATCAAGTCTGCCTCCTTGTAGCTACCAATGAAGCAGCTATGCTTTATGTTAATTTTTAATTCCTTTTACCCATTATCCTCTATGAAAATTACTGAAGGTGCCTCACTTTTAAATTTAAATTCATCTAGCAGTATAAAAACATATATGCCATCTCTCCAATACTCTCCTCCTTATCAAAGAGACACTCCCAGGTAAAGAAAGAAGGAATGTGCACAATTCTAATCTCTTTTCAAGAGTATAAGACCTTCTGCTAAACAGAATGATATTTTCTAGGAGGAGAGTGCATATCTATGAAATTATCTTAGCAGGATGTCCCTAATTACAATTGTTTATGGGAAGCAAACGTGGGGTACATGGATTTATGGGGCTTGGCATCCTTAGCAGTGTCATAAAAAATAGTGACCATCTGAGGTATAGAACAGAGATGCTCCATAAACTAAAAGTTACCCAGGTTATTTCATTAATAAAGAAGAACCTAGGATGTCCCTGAATGTGCCAGACATTTTCCTGTTTAGACTAAGTCTCTTGATTGATTTCAAGGATGCAAACATCAGGAAAATCTAACACCAGATACAATCTGATTTGTGTGAATCTGATTTGATAATCTGATCTTGTGTTACCTCACCCATTTTCAACACCTTCTTTATCCCACTCTGTAATCTAGGAGACGTATCTCCACAGACAGCATCTATATCCCTTGGTTGGCCAAAGGATGACAATGACGGGGTTCGGGAGTTTACGGCTGGGAAAAAGTTGGGATATTGACACTCACACCTGCTACTGCCACTGTCTGCCTGCCTCGCTGTGGGTCTGACAATGGCTATGTTCTAAGGTACCACGTCTGTGAGATGGCACCTCTCCCATGGTTTATGTTCATTGCCCTTACTTCCTCCTCTTGCTTTTTAAGCCTAGACGAGGTAACAATTTCTTGATAGGGTTCACCTATGGCTGCCTCACATTTTTTGGTTGGATTCTTTACCCCATTTATACCTCAGCAAGTTGCCCTACATCAAATCTTTGAGTGTGACCTCTTTTCTGTCAGGACCCCAACTCTTACATTCATCAATGAAGTTTAATAAACAAGATTTCTTCCTAGTAATATTATTTTATTTAGTCTCTAATTTTTAGACAGACAAAAATTTCCTTCAGAGAGAGATTTTCAGTCTGTGATTTAGGAACGATTTTTAAGCTTTCATTTTCGAATATATATCCAGTTATGAGATAATTTATTTAAACTATGAAGTTCGTGAAAACTGAGAGTGAATCTGAGAGTCGTGGAACTGTGGACAATGGAGCTAGGGAAGCCTGGGGGATCTCTGATTTCCCCAGAGGAATTATCCTCCTTAACATTCTACTTTTTATACTTTTGTAAATAGCATCCTTGAATTGCTTCAATTTTTCTAAGTCACAGATTTATAGATTATTAGAACAGGAAGGGGCCTTAGAGATAATCCTGTCAATTCCTTCAGCTGGCATGCAAGGAAACTCTGACCAGGGCAGAGAAGTAATTTGCTTCAAATACTCATTAGCAGCAAAGCCAGGTCTGGTTCCCTTTCTCCCAACATACCATGGGTATTAATGGCAGCAAAGTCATATAAATTCTTGACAATAAATTGCCCCATACATAAAATTATTTTACCTTGTCATGGTTGTATAGGATAGTAAATATAAGGCTTGGAGAACTAGAGCTGGCATATGGTAAGTAATCAAAAGTGTTTATTGTTGGCATGATAACATAGCCAAACCTCTTGAAAAATAGGGCATACTTGCTCGATTTATATATTATTTGGCATTGAACTATGCTCATTAAAACATAAGGTTCTCAGAATGTTAAGATAAATCAAAGAGATAGTCTTTGCCCCCACAAATCTTGTAAGGTTTTAATAGTGTTTGCATGTTTTAAATATATGGCAGAATTCTAAATAATCTGGTATGGACTACAAAAGCAACTAGGATTTCTGGAAGGAGGGAAATTGTGTGAAGAAGCCATGAGGATGTCTGATGTAAGCTGAATGTTTAATTATGCTTAGAAATTGGGAAGATGTAGAGGAGGAAAACACATTTAAGGTAGGAGGAAGACCATGGATAAAGGAACACATTTTCATTTACCCATCCATTCATCTATTCACTCCAGATATTATGAACCTACAATATGATACACACAATTCTAAGTAGGAAGATGTATCAGTGAACAAAAGTCTCCCATTATAGAATGATATTCTACTGGAAGAAATAGTCAAGAAACGTACAATTAAATAAATGTCAGATGAGAATTACTATAGAGAAAATAACACAATATAATAGCATATGAAATATGTTGGGGGGGTTGTTATACTGGGTGGTCAGAGATGGCTTCACTGATACAGCTACATTTGAGGAGAAGCCAGAAGAAATGAGAGGGACCCAAAGAATTTCTGGGTAAAGACTGTGGCAGTGACAAAGTGTCCAGGTCTGCAGAGCTGGACACAGAGAGTTCTGTGTTTTCATGGGTACTGTCCTAAGGAGTCCAGAATGGAACAATTCTAAACTTTTAATGGTTTCGATAGGGTATAATTCTTTTTATTTCAAATTTCTTCTTGTTCCTATTCCTTTTTAAAATGACTTTAGTGGTTTCTGTTTTATTCTTTCAATCCTAACTGATACAGTATTTGAAAGCAGAACTGCAGACCCACAAAGATGAAAATAGGAGATCAGTTATTTGACCAGTTAAACCTGTTTGGTTAAGATATCGGCATTGGTAGAATACGGATACAATTGGTCATCTTCATGATATGGCAAAAGAGTGGTAAATGGTCACTCAAATAATCTGCCTATGATGATCTAGAATAAAATGAATAATGAAGGCAAGTCTTTGTGACAGGTGGTACTGAGTCTGCCGATCTTTTATGAAGCCAAAATAAAGAATTAGGGCAGGATTGGTGGCCGAATTGCTAATTCTGACATCACTGGGATCTTAAAAGAAAATACAAATCTGAGTTTAATTCACTGCTCAGAAGGTATGGTGAAAAAAATCAGAGATTTTATGACCAGGCTAAAAAGAATGCTGATCTCCTGTAGCCATACAGGATGATGTATCTGAAAAAAGTCAGCTGAACATTATCGTTGGATTATACATGTTGTTGTACTACAATAAGTTAAATTAATAACATCACCGAATGCCTCATTTGAAAGTTGGGGAAATATAAGGAAACAGTAAGATTCTGAACATTGAAATTGAAGAAAACTGAATAAATTTGAATATTATGAATGAAATTCTCTGATGGTTGCCAGCAGAAGCAACCATCCTATTTTGTGTAATGAGGCTGGTCCTGCCTTATTTAAGGATCACCTGAAGCAGGTAACCAACTGAAAAACAGCGATTTTCTTCATTCCTCAAGATCACTACCCTCACTTCCTCCAGATTATTACTGTACTGTAATACTAGCCTTTCTCAACTGGGGAAATAATTCAAAGTCTGACCCAAGAATAGAGAGATTAATGTGAAAAATAAATTACAAGAGCTTACTAATTTATCTGGGGAATATATGGTGTGATATATTCTAGCTCTGTTAAACAAGAAGAGAACATAGCATCAGACTGGGAAATATTTACAAATATGAGTGAATTTAATAAGAGTCTGGGTCCTGGATCCACTGTGTTAGTTCAACTAACTGGGGATGCACCTAATATTTTTCTGGGAGTTGTCTGAAACATATACTGAGAAGGACCCTAAAATAAACTGGGACATCAGAAATTTCTATAAAAACAACTTGAAAACAAGTGGACGTGACCAATTTGATTTAATAAAAAACAAGAGCCAACTATATGTTAACTATAATAAACCAACCTTAAAAGATACCTGAAGTAAATGTAAATGTATGAGAAATATATATCATGCTTGCAGGCTGTCAAAAAAAAAGGCGAGAAGTGGCTACAGTAATATCAGACATACCAGTATTAGACAAAGAAGACTACCAAAAATAAAAGTTTCAGCTTACAGTGATCAAAGGGTCAGTCCATCAAGAGAATATGTTTATGTATTTAACAAAACTTCAATATTCAAATGGAAACTGAGAAATTAGATAAATAGAAATATGCACAATTATATTTGGAGATTTAAACATTACACTCTCAGTAATTTTTAGAATAGAAAGAAAATCAGTAAGGGCATAGAAAGTTTGAACAATATGATCAACCACATTTATCTAATTGATATTTACAGAATACGCCAACCATCAATAGCAAAATATGCATTTTTTTCACCTTCACATAAAACATTTACCAAGATAAACTATATCTTATTCTGTGCCATAAAACAGTTGCAATGTGTTAAGCAACTGAAGTCACACAAATATGTTCTTTTACCACAACAGAATCAAGTTAGAACTTAAAAATGGAAAAATATCTGGGAAAGGCCACATATGTGGAAATTAAACAACACCCTTCTAAGTATACCATGGGGCAAATAAATCATAAGGAAAATTAGAAAATATTTACAGCTAAATGAAAATAACATATCAAAATTTGCAGGATGCACATAAGGCAGTGCTACAAGGCAAACATATAGCATTAACTAGGAATCAAGAGAGGTTGGAGACTAAAAAACAATCATTATTTTCATTTAAAAAAACATGTAACAAAAATAAACAAATGGGACCTAATGAAACGTCAAAGCTTTTGCACAGCAAAGGAAACCATAAACAAGACCAAAAGACAACCCTCAGAATGGGAGAAAATATTTGCAAATAAAGCAACTGACAAAGGATTAATCTCCAAAATTTACAAGCAGCTCATGTAGCTCAATAACAAAAAAACAAACAACCCAATCCAAAAATGGGCAGAAGACCTAAACAGACATTTCTCCAAAGAAGATATACAGACTGCCAACAAACACATGAAAGAATGCTCAACATCATTAATCATTAGAGAAATGCAAATCAAAACTACAATGAGATATCCTCTCACACCAGTCAGAATGGCCATCACCAAAAAATCTAGAAACAATAAATGCTGGAGAGGGTGTGGAGAAAAGGGAACACTCTTGCACTGCTGGTGGGAATGTGAATTGGTACAGTCACTATGGAAAACAGTATGGAGGTTCCTTAAAAAACTACAAATAGAATTACCATATGACCCAGCAATCCCACTACTGGGCATATACCCTGAGAAAACCATAATTCAAAAAGAGTCATGTACCAAAATATTCATTGCAGCTCTATTTACAATAGCCAGGAGATGGAAACAACCTAAGTGCCCATCATCAGATGAATGGATAAAGAAGATGTGGCACATATATACAATGGAATATTACTCAGCCATAAAAAGAAACGAAATTGAGTTATTTGTAGTGAGGTGGATGGACCTAGAGTCTGTCATACAGAGTGAAGTAAGTCAGAAAGAGAGAGACAAATACCGTATGCTAACACATATATATGGAATCTAAGGGGGAAAAAAATGTCATGAAGAACCTAGGGGTAAGACAGGAATAAAGACATAGACCTACTAGAGAATGGACTTGAGGATATGGGGAGGGGGAAGGGTAAGCTGTGACAAAGTGAGAGAGTGGCATGGACATATATACACTACCAAACGTAAAATAGATAGCTAGTGGGAAGCAGCCGCATAGCACAGGGAGATCAGCTCGGTGCTTTGTGACCACCTAGAGAAGTGAGATAGGGAGGGTGGGAGGGAGGGAGATGCAAGAGGGAAGAGATACGGGAACATATGTATACGTATAACTGATTCACTTTGTTATAAAGCAGAAACTAACACATCATTGTAAAGCAATTATATGCGAATAAAGATGTAAAAAAAAAATGTAGTTAAGAACCATTTGCTTGGAAAGGCAATATTTTGAGTCCATGTTTCTGAAATATTACCATTGTGTACCAAATGGCTGTCTTATTAGAAAGTGCAGATTTATCACTATTTTGATTTTTTTAAATCAGAAATTCAATAATAGAAGAGAAAAAGAAGTTAACTGAAACAGAGTATGTCTAATTAAGGCAATGCTTCTCATTCCAGTTGATGTGGCTGATGGTAAGTGTGTTGGACTAAGAGTCAGTCCTCCTGAAACTGATGTCCCCTAACTGACAGCATCTCTGGGCAAGTCACACTCCCTCTCTGAAACTTAGTTCCTTCATGTATACAGTGAACAAGTTACATTTATTGAAATATACAGTCCAATGTATCCTGAAAATTGTATATTTTTATTGGACAAATATCATTAAGCTCCTGATAATGTATTTTGCGAAGTGCTGAAGGAAATAGAGGTTTTTATTGTTCCTTTTCTCAAATTGCTTCTAATCTGTTGCCCAAAATACATCTTACACAAGTAACAGAAATGCAGATTCATCTGTGAAAGAGGCTAAATCTAAGCATAATCCAAATCCTATGAGGATCCAGAAGAAAGAGCTAACATTTTCTTAGCGTAGGTCACAGAATTATGGATATGTGTACTTGCATATCATTGACTTGATGAGCTCCTTACCTAGCATAGCTTCTCTTCATATTCTCCATATCAACAAATTGACCCCCAATCTTTAGATGTCCACAAGATTTATGGTAAGAAAATAAAATGTGTCACATTATCACATGCTCCAAGGTCAGGTATTATACAGGATAGCTATCTAATAGGTAAAACAGCCAACTGGTTTTCAAAAATGTGAAAACTACTTACCACCTCTGCAACATTTAGAGGCACGACTGCTTCTTTTCAAAAAAATACCACGGTAACGGAAACGTTTTATATGAAGTAACCTCTTCAGATTGTTTGATGTAATGCAGCCAGAGCGATGTTTCTAAGTGTGTTCTCTGGGTCAAATTGGCTTAGAAAAAATTAAAAAGCTTATGTCAAAAATTCAAAGCCTGGGCTTCCCTGGTGGCGCAGTGGTTGAAAGTCCGCCTGCCGATGCAGGGGACACGGGTTAGTGCCCCGGTCCGGGAAGATCCCACATGCCGCGGAGCGGCTGGGCCCGTGAGCCATGGCCGCTGAGCCTACGCATCCGGAGCCTGTGCTCCGCAACGGGAGAGGCCACAACAGTGAGAGGCCCGCGTACTGCAAAAAAAAAAAAAAAAAAAAAAATTCAAAGCCTGCAATGGTGACACACGTGATAACTACTGGGAATAGGGCAAATGAGGGCTTCACAAATCCCTGAAGAAAATCACGTTTAATTTGTAAGCCCTGACATAATTTTCTCTTTGCTCCAGGACTTCACTTTTACACATTTTTCTTTTGTTACTGTCCCTAGGCAATGACTTGCTGTGGATTAACTCCCCGGGTAAGGAATGTGCATGTGAACAAAACTGCAGGAAACCGAGCAAAGCCTCCCAGGGCCATTTTTTCTTTCCTTTCCCTCAGCCCATTATGACAAAATGAATATTGGCTACATTTAGGAGTTGAAAACATGTTTACATTGATCACTAAGTCTTAACCCCTAAATGAAAATTAAAATAAAATGCGCAATTTCTTTAATTCTTACCATTCTGTTAAACAATATGAAGCACAGTTTCAAGCTGCAGGAAAATGGGATGGATCGGGTATAGCCCTTATTTTCTCTATGTGACTCCAATATTATCCTTTAAGAAAAGCTGCTGAAAATAACCAGTCATTTTAAAGTAATTTAAACATATCCCAAACTGAAATTCAATATGCCCCTGAGCTCTCCATGATCCATTTCAAGTTTTCTAAGTCTGTTTTCAATAAAAACTACCAGAGAATCCAAAGGCCATTTTCTAAATGGCCCCACCAGATTGCAGAAAATATACAGTATGTGGAATGAACCCAAGATGATATCTTATGATAAGCATGGCCTCTGAGGCAAACCTCAGCTCTTGAAGTTCAGAAGTCTAGGAATTGTACAGCAGCTTTCTGAGAAGTTACTGATATACTGATAAGGACACTTATGGTTTTAACATTTGTTAAAATACTGTGTATTTAATATTTATTATTAGTGACCTCTCAAATCAATAATTTATTAAGGTCAACATTTCTCAAAGTGTGAAACGAAAACCACTGACAGCAGACACGTAAGTGGCATCGTTACAAGCTCACCATGTATTTATAATTCACCCTAAAATTTGAGAACATTAGTCTACATTATATGCATGAGGAAGCCAACACTCAGAATAATAGCCACTTGTCCAAAGGACAAGCAAATTAAGGATTCTAAGTCTATTTAATTCAAGGTTT
Source organism: Pseudorca crassidens (assembly GCF_039906515.1). Lineage (NCBI taxonomy): Eukaryota > Metazoa > Chordata > Mammalia > Artiodactyla > Delphinidae > Pseudorca > Pseudorca crassidens. Next base: position 31,991,997 of record NC_090304.1, on the reverse strand, counting down.
TCTCCCCTATGTAACTCAGTCTCATGCCTGACCAACAAAAATCAAAATGCATCTCCTTTGCTTTTAATTCACTAAAATATCAAGGGTGCTCCTATCAGCTTTCACTGTAGTCTCTCATGGCAATTGGATCCTGGAGTTGAAAGTTTTTATTACCTAGTCCTTATGTTACCTACCCCGCACAGCCCCAGTGCTTTGACTATGAATGAATTTTTTTTCTTTATTCAATAATATAATTTACTACCTCTACATGGGACTCCTATTTCTAGGTGCTTCTCAAAAACAGCTTTTATATTTAATTGAAATGTTCTCCCTGTTGCTGTTTCCACTGGCTGTTACACTCTGCTGTGAAGGTGGATCATACACAGTTTTGCAATACCACTTCTATTTAAACTGATCTCATCATCTAACCTCACCAGGGTATTGAATCTCCAGCAGCCAGCATTGTTACTGACACATGACACTTAACTAATTGTATTGAATTAATCCATGAGTGTCCACTGCTAAGTAATAATTCATACGTTTTTTTTTTGTTTTTTTGTTTTTTTTTTTTGCGGTACACGGGCCTCTCACTTGGAGAGGCCCTTGGAGTGGCTGGGCCCGTGAGCCATGGCCGCTTAGCCTGCACGTCTGTAGCCTGTGCTCCACAATGGGAGAGGCCACAGCAGTGAGAGGCCCGCGTACCGCAAAAAAAAAGAAACTGCCAGCTTAAAATAAACTACCACCACAACATTAATACTCACGTTGGAGCATTTTAGTCTTCGAAAACTAAATTTCTTCAGCAAGACTTTTTCTCTATTGCACAGAAGTCAGCATCACTGCAAATGGCGTGATGAGAAAGCTAAAGATCTCTTGCTTTTTAAGAGAAACAAGTGTGCTCTGTGACTATCACAGCAAAGCACTGAAATGGCTCGAGATAAAACACCTGTGGTCAAGTCCTGGCTCCATCATTTCTAATGTGAGTCTTTAGACACCTGGCATAATTTAGGCATCTGTTTCCTTATCTGTAAAATGGGGATGATGGTACAATTTATATCCTGGGGTTGTGTGAGGCTCAAAGGAGATCATGTAGTACACTTTGTTTTCAAGCTTGGTTGCAAAGTGGAATCATTTCGAGACCTCTGAAAACTATTTATGCCTGTATTCATCACCAGGCATCAAGGCTTAACAGTTCTAGCAGTGTGATCTGGGATTTAGAGAGTGAAGGAGATCTCCTTCACTTATTAGGTGATCCTAATAAACACATAGGTGTGGGAACCACTGGTCTATTACCATCCTGATAAGCACTGTGTCTCAACATATAATGTTCTATTACTATTATAGGTAACACCAGGTATGCAACCTTGGGCACGCCGATTAGCCTGACTGAGATGAGTTTTGTTGTACGTAAGGTCAAAATTTAAACAGGATTATATTAACTAGGTTGATGTGAGATGCCCAGCAAAATGCCTAGGTAGAAGCACATAGAAAAAAAATGTTTTCCCTCAAATTATCTTTTTTTTTTTTTGGTACGCGGGCCTCTCACTGTCGCGGCCTCTCCCGTTGTGGAGAAGAGGCTCCAGACGCGCAGGCTCAGCGGCCATGGCTCACGGGCCCAGCCGCTCCGGAGCATGTGGGATCTTCCCGGACCGGGGCACGAACCCGTGTCCGCTGCATCGGCAGGGGGACTCCCAACCACTGCGCCACCAGGGAAGCCCCTCCCTCCAATTATCTTGTAGCTCTCCTTCTACAGCATTGTGAATATTAATAAATTAAGGACCAATATGAATATGGTACTCTGGGCTCTATGCAAAACATAGCACTAACCTACTCTCAGACAATTCATTCTTGCTATACTGAAAGAATTACCCCTACTTGCTCTAAAATCTCCTGCCTCTTCACATTTGCTTACATAATCAAAGACCTATCCTTTTTTAAAATACAGCTCAAATTTTCCTTCTTGCCAGAAGCCTTCCTTACCTCCTGTTACCCCACTTTTAAAATTATTCCCTCCTCTGAACCTATAGATCAGGTTTTACCTCTCCCTGACATTGCTAAGTTCTACTTTGTTCTATATTTGCATATGCCTTTAACCTCTAAGATTTGAGAGGAAGATTGTTGAGCAATTTACTTTTTCTTGGATCTCAACTAGTACAGAAAGGGAGCTAAATCTATTTTATTTATTCTGACTTATTATAGGCTCCAGCCTGATTTTATTTAAAGCACAAACAGTTTCGAACAGCAAAAGTTTCCAATTTTGTCAATCGTGTCGAAGACAGAGTTTGAGTATATCCAGTACTCATTGACATTTGCTGTTGTCCAAGCAAAATTTATCCATAAGCTTAATTCTCTCAAAGCCCTAGAACTATAACTTTACCATGTTTCTGAGGTGGGACAAAGCACTGGGCACAGCTTCACATGTTACAATCATCTATTATAATTAAAGATATAAACCTCACTTCCCTCAACATGATGCTTCAGGAGTCCAGGTTTTATTACTTCCTGGAGAGAATACTACAGAAGCACTTACTGACTTCTTTTTCCAACAATATTCCACGTAGTGATTATGGGAATAGCAGGTTGCTAAACCTGCTAAACCCTAAATCCCAGTTCCAAAATCTTAATGAGAAACCCATGTACTTCTAACAGAGTCAATTCGCTTACACTTGATGAGAAGAATTGAAAGGTTGTATATCATATATAAATAGTTTTAGAGTGGCATAAACTACCATTTTAAAATTATGAAATCTCTGCTTTTTTGTTAAGTGCCATTAGACCCTTGTTAAATTAATTTTATACCTTGAGAATCCCACTACCAGGAACTTGGATTTTCTTCCTTTGTTGACTAAACTTGAAGGGGTCTCTGTGTTTTGGGATACTTAGAATAATGGCCCTCCAAAAATAGGCACACTTTAATCCCTGGGATCTGTGAATAGCTTACTTTAAACTGTCAATAGCATTTTTCACATGTGATTAAGGTAATTAGTCTGGATCACCCAGGTGGGCCCAATTTATTCATAGGTATCCTTAAAATGAGAGGATTATTTCTGACTGGGGCCAAAGGGATGAAATGATAGAAAAGGAGGTAGCAGAGATTCCAAATGTGAGACATTCTATCTTCCTTTGCTGGCTTTGAAGATGGAGGGAGAGTTACCGAGAGCGAAGAAACAGAGGTGACCTTTAGAAGCTAAGAACGGCCCTGAGCAGACAGACAGCAAGAATACAGGCCCTCTGCCCTACAAGCACATGGAACTCAATTCTTCCGACAAAATGAACGAAGGGAATGGATTTTTCCCCTAAGAATCTCCAGAAAGGAGCATGGTCTCCCTGCCATTTTGATTTCAGCCAATGAGACCCTAGTCAGATTTCTGGCCTACAGTACTATATAATGATACCTGTTTTAAGTTGCTGTTTGTACTAGCATTAGAATAATACAGACACTTTGTTGAGGCTCCGGAAAGAAGAAAAAAAAATTAAAAGATAGGATTACCGAACCAGGTCCATTTGTCCAACAGGCGAGCCGAACGCTGAGACGCCAACGAGGTTTGCGGGAGAGAACGAGCTTATTCACAAGGTAGCCGAGCCAGGAGATCCGAGAACAAGGCTCAAACCCACCCCCTCAAGGCGAGGGGACTTGGGTATTTATGGGATACTCAGGGTGGTCTTAGGTGTGGGGTAAGGTTTGGAGGTAGGGGAAAAGGTACGGTAATCACTGTTCTACGCAGGCGCAAATGGACTCCCTTAGCAAACTGGGAGGGTGGGCTTTCCGGAGCCCTGACCTTAAAAGGCCATTCATCAGCACCTGCGCTGGCCCCATTTTAGGGCGGGTGGTCCCAACCAGCGCCAGCTGCCTATCACAGGGCAGGAGCTGACTACAAGTTCCTGTAAAACAACGGGGTTAAGTGAAGCTGGGAACGTGTGCAATTAAATGGGGGGCGGGGCAGGGGGGAGGAGGTGGGGGGAGAAAAAGCGAGCTTAAACAGTGAAGGCAGTTTAAGATTCATGCATTTCATTGTATGTAAATTATACCTCAATAAAGTTCATTTGTAAAAAATGGTTACCTTCTCAAAATATTTTTCTTTTGTAGGAAATGATCTGGTCGAGAAGGACAAATCTAAGAAAGCAGGAAGAAAGAAGTCAGTTGCAGGAGGGATGTCCTTGAGTAGGAAGTAGGGGTGGATCCAGAAAGTTAAGTGAAGCCGTTGACTTTTTTTTTTTTAACATCTTTATTGGGGTATAATTGCTTTACAATGGTGTGTTAGTTTCTGCTTTATAACAAAGTGAATCAGTTATACATATACATATCTCTTCCCTCTTGCATCTCCCTCCCTCCCACCCTCCAGGCGGTCACAAAGCACCGAGCTGATATCCCTGTGCTATGCGGCTGCTTCCCACTAGCTATCTACCTTACGTTTGTTAGTGTAAATATGTCCATGCCGCTCTCTCGCTTTGGAAGCCCTTGACTTTTAAGAAATGCAGGTAGTTTATGTGTTTTAACATGATGAATGCCAGAGTAAATAGTCACAGATTCTGGTAAAATGGTGCATTTTCATCTGTTTTCTCATTTAAACATGAGTGATGCTAGCAAATGAGAGTGAAGAAGTACAGAGGTATTGGATGTTTGAACAAAGTTTTTTTTTTTTTTTTTTTTTTTTTAAGTGTGAAACAACATTTCATAGAGTGGGAGAATAAACTAGCCTTAGCTCTGTGGCTCACCCATTCCCTCTGCTCTTCACCTTGGGCTTCCTTTTACTGTGATTCTTTCCCTCATCATTGGTGTGTCTTGTTTGAGCAGCGGTGGTTGCAGAGGCTGCAGTGTCAGTTTCACAATCTTTGTTTATAGGTTGATCATCACCAAGGAATCTCAGAGTGAGACTTTGGATGCACAGGGAAGGAATCTACAGGATGGAGCTGGAGTATGCCCACCACACAGTGCACATAACACTTCTCAGAGAAGATTTCTGCTTGGCTTCTCAGATTCCTTGCAGATCCCAGGGCCCTGTGAATTTAAGAGAGCAACGGGCTCCCAGCAGACAGTGGCAACTGGAGCCACTGGGACTGGGGTGGGAATGCAGGGGGAGCTCATGAGAGGAACTTCCAGGGCTAGAGTTAACAAGAGAGGGGTCAGCGGGTGCAAGTGTCCCATTTTGACAGGAACTGATGAGACGGGCCTGGCTGACTCGGGTGAAAGGTAAACGTCCAGGTTTCTGGGCTCTAAAACCATGCAGAAGTCTTGATGATGAGAGACAGCTCCCTAGCCCTGTTCCGTCATTGGGCTTCTTCCTTTTAGCATTCTTCAGCGTTAGCTCTAGAGAGGGGTCTGTTTAGACCTAGGCACCATTTCTGAGCTCTCACAATCTCAGCACTTTGTCTTCTACACTATCCACTCCCTACACGAAAAGCTCTTTACTGGAATCTCTGTAGTGACACACCTGTTGCTCAGGGCCTTTGGATCTGAGTTTTTCTAGGGCCACAAAGAAAAACACAAAGCCAAGGAATCTGAACTTTAAGAAGAGCTCCTGTTCTGGTTCATTTACGTTCACTGAAGGAGAAAGGAGCTGGAGAAAGAGGTATTAAACTCCATGGGTCATGAAGAAAGGCTCTAAAAAAATAAAATTATGATAAAGCAAGGGCGATGATAACAAAATTATTGAGACATGTACAAAATATAGTGAATGACCTTCATTATAAGTTCTGAGTAGATCAGATCCTTATTGGTGGTTTGCAAACTCAGTAGTTTCCTGGATGAAATCTTAAACTGGCCCCTGCACTTGGAGGGCAAGGAGAGACCAAAGAAAGAGGCAGACCTTTCAGGACTGTTAGGTGGCAGGCAGTTTTTATACGCAAGGGAACTTCCATATGAAGTTTGGTAAACACCCAATACACGTAGAACCTTTCTGTACCCGTACAACCATTCTTTCATTTTCAGTACTGTATTCAATAAATTACATAAGATATTCAATACTGTATTATAAAGTAGGCTTTGTGTTAGATGATTTTGCCCAACTGTAAGCTAATGTGTTTTGAGCACGTTTAAGGTAGGCTAGGCTAAGCTGTGATGTTCAGTATGTTAGGTGTATTACTGTGAAGGTTTCAACTTATGATAGGTTTATCATATGTCAAGAAAGATTTGTATATTTTCTTATATATATTTGAATATATATACATATTTATACATGCCTGTAAATATACATATATGCACTTACATACATGCACACATATATACACGTTCAAAAGCACCATGTGTAAACTCATTTTAGAATTTCTATGTTATCTGAACAGGTAGATATTTAATGCTGAACACCAGTCCCTATTTCTGTGTCCCTTGTCATCTTGGTTGTCTAAAGGTTTTTTTTTCTCCCCCTTGTAAATTTCTCAGGAAAAGCACATAGTTACAATATTCTGTGAATGGTGAATGTTTGTTGATAAATGTGTATGTGCCTTTATATTTCACAGTCAAGTATATTTTAACCATCCTCCTTTAACAGAGATTTTGGAATAATTTTTAAAAGAAAAATTGTAATAGTAGAGAGTTCCAAATATTCTTCACCCAGCTTCTACTATTGTTAATATCCTACATCACCATGGTACACTTATCAAAACTAAGAAATCAACATCGGTCCATTGCTCTGAACTAAACTTCTGATTTTATTTTATTTATTTATTTATTTATTTTTGCGGTACACGGGCCTCTCACTGTTGTGGCCTCTCCCGTTGCAGAGCACAGGCTCCAGACGCGCAGGCTCAGCAGCCATGGCTCAAGGGCCCAGCCGCTCTGCGGCATGTCGGATCTTCCTGGACCGGGGCACGAACCCGTGTCCCCTGCATCGGCAGGCGGACTCTCAACCACTGCGCCACCAGGGAAGCCCAGGTTTTATTTACATTTTACTAGTTTTACCTTTTCCTGTTCCAGGATTCAGACCAGGATGCCACATTGCATTTAATCATCATGTCTTCTTAATCTTTTTTTTTTTTTTGATGACATTCACAGAATTTCCTTATTTTTGATGACCTCGATAACAATTTGGAGGAGTGCTGGTCAGGTATTTTGTAGAATGTCCCTCAGTTGGGATTTGTCTGACATGTAATTTTCATGATTAGACTTGGGTTATGTGGTTTTCGAGGAAGACCACAAAGGTGAAGTGTCACTCTTACCACATCACTTCAAGGTTACGGGTATCAGCATGGCTTCTCATGATGTTAGCCTTGCTTACCTGGCTGAGACAGCGCTTGTAAGGTTTCTCCACTGTAAAGTTACATTTTTTCCTCCTACCACACTGTATTATTTAGAAGTAAGTCATTAAGTTCAGTCCCTTTCACAACAAGCCTCTATATTCTGTTTTTTGGGCACGTCCTTACTTTCTGACATTACAAGACTTTTTGTTTAGGTAAAAATGTTTTTATTTAAAAAAATTCTTGAATGTTAGGAGACATTTACATGTAATTCACAGATTCTTTACAAAATAATTGCCAATCTTTGTCCAATTGTAATTTTTTTCTATACAGTCTTGGAAATTTTGCAGTGATATAGTATTTGCAAAATATGTTTTTTAGAAAGCATCACAATGCTAAATTTTGGCAAAATGATGTTTAAAACTAAAATTTTTACATGCAAGTCAGCTCTCAAACGCCCATATTCTTTATTCCAGTGACAGGTAATGGAAGAATGAACGTTAAACTGACTTACTGAGGAAATAATGAATAAATACTCTGTAAACTTCTCAAACTTACTCAAATTTTTAAATTACTTTCAGAAGCAGCGCCATTACAAAGTATCAACAGTCACACTAGGTACTCAAGTAAAATGAGTGTTAATCAAATTAACACTCAAAAAATGGAAATATTGTTGCAAAGAGGCACCTTAGTTGTAAGATTTGTTAAAGAAGTCTTTATTACAATGAAGGCTTATGGTACAGGGCATACATCCTAGAGAAGACAATTTCTTCACACAGGATAATGATAATTCATCCCTTCTGAAAGTTAATAACATCTCTTTAATAGCATTGCTGGGATTAAAAAAAAAGATAGAAGTTCGAAATATGATGGCAACATATGAAAGTGGCTGAAAAATAGCCTCTATTTTTCTTCTCTCCCAGCCATAGAAGCATCTGTTTTGCCAAATAATACTGCTTCCTTTTATTGAAAAATGGCATTTAGAAATCAATATCTAAGTACCACCTGTGCTTATTGCTGCTGTGTTGTCACTTTAAGCTTCACTTTTAAGAGCTTTAGAATAATAGTTATCCCTTTCACATACAATTAAGTAAATACATTCAAATATTTTAGGGCTTCCCTGGTGGCGCAGTGGTTCAGAGTCCGCCTGCTGACGCAGGGGACGTGGGTTCGTGCCCCGGTCCAGGAAGATCCCACATGCCATGGAGCGGCTGGGCCCGTGAGCCATGGCTGCTGAGCCTGCGCGTCTGGAGCCTGTGCTCCGCAACGAGAGAGGCCACAACAGTGAGAGGCCCGTGTACCGCAAAAAAAAAACAAACAAACAAAAAAACAAATATTTTAAACTGCATTTAAAATTCAATACGTTCAATTTTGTTTTCAATATTTAAGTTACATGACTGAAAATAAATCCCAAAGGATGTTTTCTTTTTTTCTGCTGAAAACAAAGGGAGCCTGTAAACCACAGAAGTTTATTCTCAATGATAAATCTATAGACCCTCTGCACCTAGTCATGCTATAGAAAGAGGCTCAACAGGAGATTAGTATGAATTACAAGCTTCTGATGTGTACAAAGACAAGACAGACAGAAACTGGTCATGTTTCAGAAATTGGTGTTTTGAGGGGAAGGGATAAATTGGAAGATTGGGATTGACATATACACACTAATATATATAAAACAGATAATTAATAAGGACCTACAGTATAGCACAAGGAGCTCTACTCAATACTCTGTAATGGCCTATATGGGAAAAGAACCTAAAAAAGAGTCGATATGCAATATGTATATGTATAACAGATTCACTTTGCTGTACACCTGAAACTAATACAACATTGTAAATCAACTATACTCCAATAAAAGTTTAAAAATTAAAAAAAAAAAAAGAAATTGGTGGTTTTACAACCAACCCCAGGAAGAGGGACTCACCAAGACCTTCCAGAGATAGGCCCTCTAAGCCACCAGTGGTCTTTTGGCCCCGTCATTGAAATAGACCAGGTCTTATATATCCCTTACTGGATGTACTGACCTGGGATGTCTTTCATTTCTGATAAATGGAAGCGGGCCTGAAGTTGATCCTGTATAATTTTATGGTTCCCACCTGGCCCTTGGGCATGTCTAAGGTGATCACTACAAAATATACTTCAAAATGGAGCCCTGAGGCACTTGACGAATGAATGAAAGCAGTCTCACCTGTTCTATGTGACGACTGCTCAAGCTGTGCCTTGTGCCAAAGACACACAGACTTGCAAACAAATGCCCAGCCTGGTCCCTTATGAGAAAGATGCCAAGCCACGCTGATACATTTGGATCAACTTCTCCCCTGAGGGGATTTTATGGACATCTGCCACTTCTTCAACTTTAATACAACTTGCTTGTACCTTATCCTTAAGAGACTTTACCTGAGTTACACCTGGAATATGAAGCATCTCATCACTACTGCTATGCTTAGCCATGTCCATTCTTCTACTTCAGTTTTGAGATTTCTGTATTTAGATACAGTATCATAAATAAAGATCACCTCACAGTGTAGCCTAACAAGGAATTGTTTAATTTTCTATTATTTCTAGTATATAATTTGAGTGCTAATTTAAATGTAATGCTTTTAACTCAGACTTTTACTATTACGTTTTTATAAGCTCCCTAAAAACTTTAATAGACCATTAAGGTTATGAACTAACCCCCCAGGGGAGTCTGGAGTCTATTTAAACATCCCAGGTTCTTGACACAGGAAAGTTATCTTGCCCAGGATCACAGGAGCAAGTAAACAACAGAAGTTACAGCTAAACTTGGTGTGCTCCTTACCAGGCACTATGCTGAGCACCTGACATGAACTATCTCATTTAATCCACACAACAACCATAGAAGGTGGACATTATTATAAACTCTCGAACAGGATGAGGGAGACCAAAGCATAATCGAGGTTACATAGCCTGTACATGGCAAAACCAGTACTAGAAATCAGGCATCCGCTTCCAAATTCCACCTATTAACCAGACAAGTCTGACACAACACAGGCCCCGCTTTCTTCACGAATGAGTTCAGCTCACCAGTGACTCTTCTTTCTCACTTCAGAAACAGGAGGAAGGCAAGTTCAATGTGCATGAAGGAACATGGCCACATAACCCCAAATTTCTCTTTGATGTCAGTGATGTACAGAAGTATTGGATGAAATCAAGGTTGAAAAAAAGGTAACTTAAGTTGCAGAGAATCTCCCCAAGAGCCACAGAAGTCACCTCAGTCCCCTCAGCCTCAGGGAGAGAAGCAGTTGTGTTGAGCATTTGCAGCCTTATGTGGTCACTCTTCCTTGACAGGAAGAGGCAGATGATCACAGGAAGCAGCATCACTGGTGTATTTGTGAAGGGGGCGTGCCAGCAGCCCATGTGTTTCACAGCTTCTATATCCTTGTGTATTCAGTGAGACAGTTCCTATTATTGTTTATAAAGTTATTAATTTATTATAACTATAAATTATTGTTATTAATAAAGTATTCAGAATATCTCAGAATCTAAGTAGCATGTTTTAATATCTTTGAATTTTAGCAACACAACAGCATTTTGATTACACAAATGAGAAAGCTAAGTGTCAATGGGGTTAAATAATCTGCCCAAGGTCACATGCCTAGTAAGTGGTGGTTGCAAGACTGTAATGTAAGTCTCTTTGACTCCAAAACATGTTACTTTAACCACATTTTCTTTCATGGCAAAATAGGAATGAAAGAGTTATTAGGCCAGAGTCACAACGATGCTGTAAGGATTAGAATATCATTGACTGAAAAATGTCTGTTCCACTCCTTCTCCCTATTGAAATCTATTTTTCCTGTGCCTCTCATGTCTGAACTTCACTGTTTAATTTAATGGAACTAGGAAGAGAAAATCTTTTGGGTAATTCTAAGAATACTGTTCTCCACAATCTAGAATAATGATATATTGTATTTTATTTATATGTGGTTGTGAAATTATCATTTCAATCTACTAAAAAGTAGACTTAACATCTAATAATTGTTAATCATTTGGTAGGCTACTACTGACATTATGTTTGCACCTAGTACAGTTAGATGCTAAACCCCCAAAGACACCAATTTTTCCTAATATGTTCCACCCTATGCATCCTACTATAATCTTTATTACCCTTGTAAGTAGCTTTTTATAAGGTAATATTTCCCAAACTTTATCCATTTACATACCACATTCATAATGTTATCTGCATACTATCTGTTTAATATATTTCTTTAAATTCAAAAATTCAAATTTTTGACTCATCTACTTATATTTCTTTAATATGTATTTAAAATAGATATATAACTTAAAATTTAAAGTTACTCTATATATTAACAAAAACCAATTTGTGTTATACAGAAACACAGGTGTGGACCTTGGAGAAAATACCAAATTGGAAGTGATAGAGTTTTTATTAAAAAAAAAAAAGGCCAATTTTGATGTCCAGTGCCCCACACCAGCAGCATGAGTTGCTGTATCTATATCCTGTGTGTCAGGGGGTCAATTAATTAACCTTTAAAAGGAAGTATGTAATCATTTCCCAGTTCTTTGAGACAGCCTTTAACACTGTTAGACATATAATAGATATTGAATAAATGATGTTGGATTGTTTTTTATCACCTAACTGAATTATAGAAACTTTCTTGGGAATACCTTTTGAGAATCACACTTAGTTTTCCAACCAGTTAATAATCATCCATGATAGATAAAAATGTATTTGCTAAAATGAATTATACCCAAACCTGTTCTTTTTATCATTATTCTATTGTACTATAGATAGCATGAAAAGGGACTGGCATAATAAGGAATTCTATGGAACACTGTCTCTGACAGTTCATTTCAAATTGCAGCCTATAGAGGAGTTACCAAAGCCACAGCAATTTCAGTAAATTGGTGCAATTTTAATGCCCATCTTGCCTGATTGTTTTTCAAGAAATCAATAACAAAACACAGTCCTTGACAAATGACTCTAAAGCTTAGTTACTATACTGCAGCACAGTTCTCACAGGGTGCTTGTAAATCTGTGGATTCCTGGACTGAGACACCTAAAGTTTCAGAGTTGGAGAGTAAACGAGAATTGTTTAGCCCGGTTCTCAGTAGCTGAAGCTTCACATGCAAGGCCAAGGTATTCTTTGCGTAGATACCGCCAGATATCACGCACAAAAACGGTATCCCAGAAGTATTATCTAAATGGTTTCTTTGTTCTCCGATTTCTATTTGGTTTTGACCTATGATAAATACTAGAAAGAGACTGAAGAGTGGGATAAAAAGAGAGGCTCTCTACTTTCAGGGCTCTAGGCTGGCAGTGAATAATTTCCTCTGTTAAAATGTCCTCTCTTGACTGGTGGTTCTTATCTACAGCTGGATTGCTCTCAGGTTCTGCTAGTAACTCTCACCTTCTGTCCCCTTAAAATCGTAGGTAGTAATTGCTTAACTCAGCTCCTAGCCCAGGGTGCTTCATCAATCCTTGGTAGTTTTCTTTAACTGTCCATATTCTCATATTCGTCCTTCTATTAAACGGTATTTAATAACCCCTTTTGAGCCTGCACTTATTTTCTTGCTGGGACCCTTGATACAATGATACCAGGAGGGGATCCAAGAGATTCTCAAAACGGGAATACGGGATCGGATTTTTCATATATTTGACAAATGCATGAATATTCTGGTGAGAATGGGACCCTGATAGCATATGACTTGCAATGACATCATGATTATACAATTTACAGTGATAGGGTATGCAAAGTAGTGCAAATGGAGTGTAAGATGTGAGAGTTGGAGTATCTTTGACAACTTAGAATGACAAGGAAGAATAAAGAAAAAGTGTGGCTTAAGATGCTACTTCTGAGAAAACTAGAGGCTACACAGAAAAATGGACAAAGTATATGCTTTTAATGCCCAATTCAGGACAGGAGAGAAAAGAACTATTTACCAGTTGTAATGATTGTGGAACAATCTCTGGGTCTGAATATACAGGTTGTAAAGTTGCCAAATCCACTGTCTTCAATTCATCCTTTTTTTTTTTGGCAACACTGCACAGCTTGTGGGATCTTAGTTCCCTGCAAGGGATTGAACCTGGGCCCTTGGCACTGAAAGCGAGGCGTCTCAACCACTGGACCACCAGGGAATTCCCCATCCAATTTTCCAACAGTGTAGGGAAAAGACTGAGACTCTGAGATATAGGATGGGAACACCTGATCCGACGTAGCCAAGGAAAAGGACTTGAGCATCTAAATCACACAGAACTTTCTTGCTAAAGAGAACATATTTCTACCTTCCCTCATGACCTCTAAGCACATACTGAGAGGTAGCTGCCAACATGGCTGGCACAAAAAACAAAGCCTGGCCCAAGAGGAGTTAGCCTACACAACAGAAAAATTACAAGATCTTGCCAATTTGAATCAGAAGAATCATGGGTACATGTATGATTTTTTTTTTTTTTAATTTGTCAACACGAATGCACTCACTTGAGATTTAAAGTAGTGGCTTGCATTAGCTTTCCAATCTCAATCCCATGATCAGGATAAAGCTCTTTTGATAGAACCACGGAAAAAACTGTTGAAAGTTCAGTTAGAGCAACAGCTAGGAGAAAACACCCTGTAAACACGTGGTTCGCACTAAAGGGTGTAGTACATGCTTTAGAGCAGTAAGTAACATAAGGTGAAGTCTCCCTTGTAGATGCATTACATGCAGCCGGGGATTAAAATATAGAAGTGAAAGTGGCTCTTGACACTATTTCACTTAATAATTCCCTTGAGAAATTTTTGCTTCCTGTCCCTTTTTCTTTTGGTTCAGTAAGTTGAGAAGCCTTGTACCCAAATGGGAAATTGCCTCAATGTGGGAATACAGCCATACAACATTCTCATCTTCATGTGGACTCCTCAGGCCATTAAACTGTGAGGCAGAAAAGAGAGTCACTATACTAGCCCAGGTTCTTAATAATGATTATACAACAGAAATTATTGGTAGGAGCAAAGGCTATATCTGAAACCACTGAATACACTGGGGAGCTCTTAACCCTATTCAAGCCTCTGTAAACCTTCCATTCAGTAAACACTTGTTTTGGAGTGTGTCATCTCTTTCTTTTACGGGCCAGGAATTATATAATGATTAATGTAAGACTTACTGAAATGTGAGATATCTAGGAATTATGATATCCAATAATTTTTCCATCCTTCGAAAACACAAGTCAGATTATTTCACTCCCTGAGCTAAAAGTATTCAAAGTTCCTACAAGGCCATGCATTATTTAGCTGCTGCTTCCTTCTCTGACGTCAATTCCTATCATCTCCACCCCCCACCCTTGCTCTTTCTGGTCTCACTACCCCTGTCTTGCAATTCTTGGAACATGCTAAGCTCATCTCTACCAAGGGCCTCAACCTAGAACATCTGCCCTTAGGGCTTCTCAGGACTTTCTACTTCACATCCCTTGGATAGCGCTTAAATTTCACATCTCAGGAAAGCTTTCATGGCTAAACTATATAAAATATGAGTGCTTCCCTCATTATGACCTATCCCCTCTTCCAGATTTATTTATGCCACAGCACTTACCATTCTGAAAGTTCTGCGAGTTATTTATTGGATGACTTCTTTATGGCCCCTCTTCCCCAGGGGAGGAAAAAAAAAAAAAAAACTGTGAAATCAACAACTTTGTTTGCCTCCCTGACTTTTATACCTTGAACCTCTAGGACAGTGTCTGGCACTTCACAGACACTAAGTGTTATCATTATGAACATTTTACGGACCCTAAAGTTTCATGAGACTTTCCTTATCTCTGTGTGTCTTGGCCCAGTACATTAATTCTTCTATAGCCTATTTCCTCATCTATAAAAATTGGAAAAATTAATATATTCCCTGGCTATCTGTGATGATGAACGTGAACGTGAATACATATTAAAAGTCCTGCTTTATAATTCTCAACTTCCTCTCTCCACTCCTAGTCCTTGAGCCGTGGTTAAACCACAGTATGCATCACTTCAGGCACGTTATCTAATCCACACTTTTTTTTATAAGTAGTCAGCACTGTTTTTGATATAAGTGCTGAATTGTGTTTATGCTATGTAGAAATTCAAATATCCTATTAAAATTGGAAATGGAAGTTATAAAATATTCTCTGCCCTCCTCAGTCTATTTCTTCACTGCTTTGTTTTATATGATTTGCAGTCATAGATGTTCTTAGGGAAAAGTGTATTATATCTAACAGTGAATTGTTAAATTCTATTGTTCTTGGACAATGCTATAGTATATTGATTACTAAGGAATTAGGGTTAGACACACTGTAGATTCATACACTTTCTGAGAGTAATTATAATACAACCATAACTCAGGTAACCATTGTAATCAATTATATTTTGATTACATATATAAATAGGATTAGTTAAGAAGAGTTTTAAAGGAAACTCTAATTTAAACAAGGCCTATATTTGCAATCACTTTAAACCAAAATGTTAAAACTATGTTATACCCTGGCCTACTAATTAGTGTAGATCGCTACACATATGAGGAAAACAACGGTTTGGAGATTAGACAAAAGTGACATTTGTTAAATGCCTATTATATATGTGCTGATGTCCAGCTCAATCTACATAATCACCTTCAAATCTCCACAAGAATCCGATGATGTAGATATTACTTTCCACAGTTGGAAGGAATAGGAACTGCATCGCAACCTTCTCAAGGGGCCAAATCTATAGGAAGAAGAGCATCTCTCTGACTCTGGAAACCAACTATATCTTCTTCTAAGCTGACTTCCAGACTCTCTCCACTACTGTTTCCACATTAGACAAAGATGCCAGTGATTAATTCACTTGTTTTTGGAAGGAGAGCCTTGTGATCCTTTTTAGCACTCCTGTCTTCATTCTCACTGTGCATTCTCCCAGGAATACAGAGATATCTATCTTCACAGCATATATTAAGGCACTGATGTGGCAAGCCTTCCCTCACCTTCTTATTCTGCTATTCAACAAAGTGTATAATGGATTTAGGCTGCATTGTCACTCTTCTTCATCAGCCTCTGGTATCAAATCATGATATTTACTGGCAGAAAATCTCTTTACTTAATATCTGCTATTCAGTAAAGTTAATGTTTTCTATTTTATCAGGCATAAATTAGCATTGCATTATTGTACTATTTTCCTTTCAAAGTTTTCCTATTTTCTTTTCAATATAGAGAATGCTGTCTGAGTGCCTTATGAATGGATAATCATTATATGTAATATTTGCATGGTACTTTATGAGTCAGCAAACAGTTTTACCAGATTATCTCATGTTATTTCCACATATTACTATTTACATTCAGGAAATACTTATTGAGAATTATAACATCTCTGCCCTTAAGGTTCTCAAACAAGGTGGGAAAAACAAAGAAAGTAGGAAAAAGCAATTGAATTATAGTGTGATTCAGGTTGTTAACACTGATTTCCATAGTAGCACAGAGGAGCTTGGGGTGGGAGAATTCAGGGAAATATTTCTAAAAAGAGCTTACACCTGTAGAGAACCTTGAAAAGTGACTGGGAATTACTTTAGGGAAGGATACAAGAAAAACATTTCCGGCAGACCTAGATCAAGCCAAAGTTTCAGAGACTGGAATTTAGGACAGTAAAATTTAAGACTACAGTTCTGGACCAGATAATCTGGGCTCATGGAACAGCTCTCACCCCTTATTAGTTGTATAAATTGGAGCAAATTACCTACCCCTCTGTGCCCTGGTTTACTAATCTGTCAAATGTGGATTATCATAGCATGAACCTCATAGAAACGTTATAAGGATTAAAAGGGTTAATGTTATCACAAGAAGTGTGCCCAACACACAAGTGAGGCCAAACAAACTGAAATGTGGAGTCGAGCAGAGAAAGGTTTATTGCAAGGCCATGCAAGGAGATGGGTGGCTCATGCCCTAAAAGCCCCAAACTCCCTGAAGGGTTTTAGCAAAGCACTTTGAAAAGCCAGGTAAGGGAGGTGGGGTTGCAGGGTATGTGACCAACTTGTGCACAATTCTCTTATTGGCTGATGCTGAGGTAGCAGGGTGGTGTCACAGGGGTTAACATTATCAGTCCTTAGGTTCCGAGAGGTCTGGGGCTATGTGCTCGTGGTCATCAAGTAGTTAACATCCTCCATTTGTTGGAGAGGGTTTTTTTTTAACATCTGCAAAACAACTCAGGAAATGTGCATCAAATACTGGAGCTAAAGCAGAGGATATGGGGGAAGGCCCCCACGGGGTCCTGCTTGGTTACATTAACACACGTAAAACACATAAAAGACTTCTTTACACACAATAATCACTCAGTAAAGTTCAGTTGTGAGTTGTCATGAACGGATTGTGAGGAGACATTACGGTAGCGGAGAGAGAGATGAGCCTCCAAGCACGGCAGACATTGCCTCCGCTTTACACATGTAGAAGCTAAAGCTCACAAAATCATAAGTGGAAGACATGTAATTCATTCTCTCTTTGATACCCTTTACTGCTACCTATACTACTTTCTTCTCAAACATAATACAGGAAGACATCTTTTTAACATGATGATTTTCTGAGGAGAAGCTACCTGTTAAGCAGCACTTTAGTGCGAAAAGTCTTTTGTGGTAAAAACAATGCTTATAGTCTCCCTGGAATCTGCTTGACAATGAATACCAATGCAGTTCAGTCTCATCCCTAATCACTTCCTCTAGCAGTCATAGGCTTTTCTAGGTAGGATGTAAGCATCACCAAAATAATGCAAACATCCCAGAATTCTGTTCCCTTATAATGAGTACTGAAGCAAAGTTCTCCAATGGCAAGTTTCAGCTTCCCGAGTAACCCTTTAAAGATGGAAAGCACTGTTTATTCAGAGCTTCAACATGAACAAAAATGCATCTTTTTTTTTTTTTTTGGCCATGCCACACAGCTTGTGGGATCTTAGTTCCCCGACCAGGGATCAAACCTGGGTCCATGGCAGTTGGACAGCTAGGGAATTCCCCAGAAATGCATTTTTTAATGCTGCCATTGACTCTCATTTTAAATCAGAGGAACTTTTGTTCTAGGCTTCCCACCTGATCTTATCTATCTATCTCTTCTCCTTATCTAATTTCCTCAGAGATAACCACTTTTAAAAATCTGGAGTTCTAAGGTGCATACAACTACTAAAAACATAATTGTGATATTATCCCAGTCAATATGAGGCTGTGGAAGAATTCCCCAATGCGAAAATTTCCAGAGTGCTTAGAAGGTAGTCAGGGCTACACCTGGCAAACAGAGAATACAAGTGTCATGTGTGTCATTCAATACGGCTCCTGTTTTTTTAAGGTCGGTCACCGAGGGCTACTGTGAGAGTACTGAACCTCCACATCTTGAATGGAGATCAAATAAGAATAGAAAATCAAATAAGCTGCATGGTATCGTGGTGAAACAAACTAATTCCTTATTGTTAACTGAAAACAAAGGGCATGGTTATAAGTACACAGACAAGATAAGATTCTGCAACATAAAGATAAGGAGACTATCTTCAAACATCAGTAGCCACAGGTCATCTTAAAGCTTAAATAGCAGTATGGCAACACACAGTTATTTGGCTGGACTAGATGAAGACCATTGCAACTGTTCCATGTTTTCTCTTCTGTAGAAGAATTTGAGACATCTAGGCCTGTAGATGTGACCACCAATTTTTCTCTGTATGGGTCTTCATTCTTCACAGGGAAAATAATTTAATTCATTTCATGTTTAGTGAGTACTTAGAACATGTGTACCATTGTGGAGCAACATTGTGCCATATTACAAAGATGACTAAGACAGTTACCTCCCTGTAGGAACCCCAGATGTGAAGGTATGTGTATGTGCACATGCAAAACTAAAGATCCCTCATGCTGTAACTAAAGATCCCACATGCAGCAATGAAGATCCCGACTGCTACAACTAAGACCCGGCGCAGCCAAATAAATACATACATATATATATATAAAAAGAATGCATACTGTGACTCATTTTAGAGAACAACTTCAGTTTTTCTTTTTCTTTACGAAAACCCAAACCCCAAAACACAGCAACATAGTATTTGGTTTTGCCAAACTATCTTTTTCTTTTTTTAAGGTCTCCATCTTTGGTAATGCCAAGAAGCCACCATGAAAATAGGTTTATTTTATTTTATTTTATTTTTTTGATTTTAAGGGGCTTCTTTTTTTTTAAGATCTTTATTAGAGTATAATTGCTTCACAATATTGCTTTAGTTTCTGTTGTACACTAAAGTGAATCAGCCATATGCATACATATGTCCCCATATCACCTCCCTCTTGAGCTTCCCTCCTACCCTCACTAACCCACCCATCTAGGTCATTGCAAAGCACCGAGCTGATCTCCCTGTGCTATGCTGCTGCTCCCCACTAGCTATCTATTTTACATTTGGTAGTGTATGTATGTTGATGCTACTCTCACTTCGCTCCAGCTTCCGCCCACCCCCAACCCCATGTCCTCAAGTCCGTTCTCTATGTCTACATCTTTAATCCTGCCCTGCAACTAGGTTCATCAGAACCTTTTTTTTTTTTTTTTTTAGATTCCATATATATGTGTTAGCGTACATTATTTGTTTTTCTCTTTCTGACTTACTTCACTTTGTATGACAGACTCTGGGTCCATCCACTTCACTACAAATAACTGAATTTCATTTCTTTTTATGGCTGAGTAATATTCCATTGTATATATGTGCCACATCTTCTTTTTTTTATTTTTATTTTTTATTTTTTAACATCTTTATTGGGGTAAAATTGCTTTACAATGGTGTGTTAGTTTCTGCTTTATAACAAAGTGAATCAGTTATACATATACATACACATATGTTCCCATATCTCTTCCCTCTTGCGTCTCCCTCCCTCCCACCCTCCCTATCCCACCCCTCCAGGCTGTCACAAAGCACCGAGCCAATATCCCTGTGCCATGCGGCTGCTTCCCACTAGCTATCTATCTTACTACGTTTGTTAGTGTGTATATGTCCATGACTCTCTCTCGCACTGTCACGGCTCACCCTTCCCCCTCCCCATAACCTCAAGTCCGTTCTCTAGGAGGTCTGCATCTTTATTCCTGCCTTACCCCTAGGTTCTTCATGACATTTTTTTTTCTTAAATTCCATATATATGTGTTAGCATATGGTATTTGTCTTTTTCTTTCTGACTTACTTTACCCTGTATGACAGACTCTAGGTCTATCCACCTCATTACAAATAGCTCAATTTCGTTTCTTTTTATGGCTGAGTAATATTCCATTGTATATATGTGCCACATCTTCTTTATCCATTCATCCGATGATGGGCACTTAGGTTGTTTCCATCTCCGGGCTATTGTAAATAGAGCTGCAATGAACATTTTGGTACATGACTCTTTTTGAATTTCGGTTTTCTCAGGGTATATGCCCAGTAGTGGGATTGCTGGGTCATATGGTAGTTCTATTTGTAGTTTTTTAAGGAACCTCCATACTGTTCTCCATAGTGGCTGAACCAATTCACATTCCCACCAGCAGTGCAAGAGTGCTCCCTTTTCTCCACACCCTCTCCAGCATTTATTGTTTCTAGATTTTTTGATGATGGCCATTCTGACTGGTGTGAGATGATATCTCATTGTAGTTTTGATTTGCATTTCTCTAATGATTAATGATGTTGAGCATTCTTTCATGTGTTTGTTGGCAGTCTGTATATCTTCTTTGGAGAAATGTCTATTTAGGTCTTCTGACCATTTTTGGATTGGGTTGTTTGTTTTCTTGTTATTGAGCTGCATGAGCTGCTTGTAAATTTTGGAGATTAATCCTTTGTCGGTTGCTTCATTTGCAAATATTTTCTCCCATTCTGAGGGTTGTCTTTTGGTCTTGTTTATGGTTTCCTTTGCTGTGCAAAAGCTTTGAAGTTTCATTAGGTCCCATTTGTTTATTTTTGTTTTTATTTCCATTACTCTAGGAGGTGGGTCAGAAAGGATCTTGCTGTGATTTATGTCATAGAGTGTTCTGCCTATGTTTTCCTCTAAGAGTTTGATAGTTTCTGGCCTTACATTTAGGTCTTTAATCCATTTTGAGCTTATTTTTGTGTATGGTGTTAGGGAGTGATCTAATCTCATACTTTTACATGTACCTGTCCAGTTTTCCCAGCACCACTTATTGAAGAGGCTGTCCTTTCTCCACTGTACATTACTGCCACCTTTATCAAGGATAAGGTGTCCATATGTGCTTGGGTTTATCTCTGGGCTTTCTATCCTGTTCCATTGATCTATCTTTCTGTTTTTGTGCCAGTACCATACCGTCTTGATAACTGTAGGTTTGTAGTATAGTCTAGAGTCAGGGAGCCTGATTCCTCCAGTTCCTTCTTTCGTTCTCAAGATTGCTTTGGCTATTCGGGGTCTTTTGTGTTTCCATACAAATTGCAAAATTTTTTGTTCTAGTTCTGTGAAAAATGTCAGTGGTAGTTTGATAGGGATTGCATTGAATCTATAGATTGCTTTGGGTAGTAGAGTCATTTTCACAATGTTGATTCTTCCAATCCAAGAACATGGTATATCTCTCCATCTATTTGTATCATCTTTAATTTCTTTCATCAGTGTCTTATAATTTTCTGCATACAGGTCTTTTGTCTCCTTAGGTAGGTTTATTCCTAGATATTTTATTCTTTTTGTTGCAATGGTAAATGGGAGTGTTTTCTTGATTTCACTTTCAGATTTTTCATCATTAGTATATAGGAATGCCAGAGATTTCTGTGCATTAATTTTATATCCTGCCACTTTACCAAATTCATTGATTAGCTCTACTAGTTTTCTGGTAGCATCTTTAGGGTTCTCTATGTATAGGATCATGTCATCTGCAAACAGTGACAGCTTTACTTCTTCTTTTCCGATTTGGATTCCTTTTATTTCCTTTTCTTCTCTGATTTCTGTGGCTAAAACTTCCAAAACTATGTTGAATAAGAGTGGTGAGAGTGGGCAACCTTGTCTTGTTCCTGATCTTAGTGGAAATGCTTTCAGTTTTTCACCATTGAGGATGATGTTTGCTGTGGGCTTGTCATATATGGCCTTTATTATGTTGAGGAAAGTTCCCTCTATGCCTACTTTCTGCAGGGTTTTTATCATAAATGGGTGTTGAATTTTGTCAAAAGTTTTCTCTGCATCTATTGAGATGATCATATGGTTTTTCTCCTTCAGTTTGTTAATATGGTTTATCACATTGATAGATTTGCGTATATTGAAGAATCCTTGCATTCCTGGAATAAACCCCACTTGATCATGGTGTATGATCCCTTTAATGTGCTGTTGGATTCTGTTTGCTAGTATTTTGTTGAGGATTTTTGCATCTATGTTCATCAGTGATATTGGCCTGTAGTTTTCTTTCTTTTTGACATCCTTGTCTGGTTTTGGTATCAAGGTGATGGTGGCCTCGTAGAAGGAGTTTGGGAGTGTTCCTCCCTCTGCTATATTTTGGAAGAGTTTGAGAAGGATAGGTGTTAGCTCTTCTCTAAATGTTTGATAGAATTCACCTGTAAAGCCATCTGGTCCTGGGCTTTTCTTTGTTGGAAGATTTTTAATCACAGTTTCAATTTCAGTGCTTGTGATTGGTCTGTTCATATTTTCTATTTCTTCCTGATTCAGTCTTGGCAGGTTGTGCATTTCTAAGAATTTGTCCATTTCTTCCAGATTGTCCATTTTATTGGCATAGAGTTGCTTGTAGTAATCTCTCATGATCTCTTTTATTTCTGCAGTGTCAGTTGTTACCTCTCCTTTTTCATTTCTAATTCTATTGATTTGAGTCTTCTCCCTTTTTTTCTTGATGAGTCTGGCTAGTGGTTTATCTATTTTGTTTATCTTCTCAAAGAACCAGCTTTTAGTTTTATTGATCTTTGCTATCGTTTCCTTCATTTCTTTTTCATTTATTTCTGATCTGATTTTTATGATTTCTTTCCTTCTGCTAGCTTTGGGGTTTTTTTGTTCTTCTTTCTCTAATTGCTTGAGGTGCAAGGTTAGGTTGTTTATTCGAGATGTTTCCTGTTTCTTAAGGTAGGATTGTATTGCTATAAACTTCCCTGTTAGAACTGCTTTTGCTGCATCCCATAGATTTTGAGTCGTCCTGTCTCCATTGTCATTTGTTTCTAGGTATTTTTTGATTTCCTCTTTGATTTCTTCAGTGATCACTTCATTATTAAGTAGTGTATTGTTTAGCCTCCATGTGTTTGTATTTTTTACAGATCTTTTCCTGTAATTGATATCTAGTCTCATGGCGTTGTGGTCAGAAAAGATACTTGATACAATTTCAATTTTCTTAAATTTACCAAGGCTTGATTTGTGACCTAAGATATGATCTATCCTGGAGAATGTTCCATGAGCACTTGAGAAAAATGTGTATTCTGTTGTTTTTGGATGGAGTGTCCTATAAATATCAATTAAGTCCATCTTGTTTAATGTATCATTTAAAGCTTGTGTTTCCTTATTTATTTTCATTTTGGATGATCTGTCCATGGGTGAAAGTGGGGTGTTAAAGTCCCCTACTATGAATGTGTTACTGTCGATTTCCCCTTTTATGGCTGTTAGTATTTGCCTTATGTATTGAGGTGCTCCTATGTTGGGTGCATAAATATTTACAATTGTTATATCTTCTTCTTGGATCGATCCCTTGATCATTATGTAGTGTCCTTCTTTGTCTTTTTTAATAGTCCTTATTTTAAAGTCTATTTTGTCTGATATGAGAATTGCTACTCCAGCTTTCTTTTGGTTTCCATTTGCATGAAATATCTTTTTCCATCCCCTTACTTTCAGTCTGTATGTGTCTCTAGGTCTGAAGTGGGTCTCTTGTAGACAGCATATATAAGGGTCTTGTTTTTGTATCCATTCAGCCAATCTGTGTCTTTTGGTGGGAGCATTTAGTCCATTTACATTTAAGGTAATTATCGATATGTATGTTCCTGTTCCCATTTTCTAAATTGTTTTGGGTTCGTTATTATAGGTCTTTTCCTTCTCTTGTGTTTCTTGCCTAGAGAAGATCCTTTAGCATTTGTTGTAAAGCTGGTTTGGTGGTGCTAAACTCTCTCAGCTTTTGCTTGTCTGTAAAGGTTTTAATTTCTCCATCAAATCTGAATGAGATCCTTGCTGGGTAGAGTAGTCTTGGCTGCAGGTTTTTCTCCTTCATCACTTTCAGTATGTCCTGCCACTCCCTTCTGGCTTGTAGGGTTTCTGCTGAGAGATCAGCTGTTAACCTTATGGGGATTCCCTTATGTGTTATTTGTTGTTTTTCCCTTGCTGCTTTTAATATGCTTTCTTTGTATTTAATTTTTGACAGTTTGATTAATATGTGTCTTGGCGTATTTCTCCTTGTATTTATCCTGTTTGGGACTCTCTGTGCTTCCTGGACTTGATTAACTATTTCCTTTCCCATATTAGGGAAGTTTTCAACTATAATCTCTTCAAATATTTTCTCAGTCCCTTTCTTTTTCTCTTCTTCTTCTGGAACGCCTATAATTCGAATGTTGGTGCATTTAATGTTGTCCCAGAGGTCTCTGAGACTGTCCTCAGTTCTTTTCATTCTTTTTTCTTTATTCTGCTCTGCAGTAGTTATTTCCACTATTTTATCTTCCAGGTCCCTTATCCGTTCTTCTGCCTCAGTTATTCTGCTATTGATCCCATCTAGAGTACTTTTAATTTCATTTATTGTGTTGTTCATCGTTGCTTGTTTCATCTTTAGTTCTTCTAGGTCCTTGTTAACTGATTCTTGCATTTTGTCCATTCTATTGTCCATTCTATCTCCAAGATTTCGGATCAACCTTACTATCATTATTCTGAATTCTTTTTCAGGTAGACTGCCTATATCCTCTTCATTTGTTAGGTCTGGTGCATTTTTATCTTGCTCCTTTATCTGCTGTGTGTTTTTCTGTCTTCTCATTTTGGTTATCTTACTGTGTTTGGGGTCTCCTTTTTGCAGGCTGCAGGTTCGTAGTTCCTCCTGTTTTTGATGTCTGTCTCCAGTGGCTAAGGATGGTTCAGTGAGTTGTGTAGGCTTCCTGGTGGAGGGGACTAGTGCCTGTGTTGTGGTGGATGAGGCTGGATCTTGTCTCTCTAGTGGGCAGGTTCACGTCTGGTGGTGTGTTTTGGGGTGTCTGTGGCCTTATTATGATTTTGGGCAGCCTCTCTGCTAATGGGTGGGGTTGTGTTCCTGTTTTGCTAGTTGTTTGGCATAGGTTTTCCAGCACTGTGGCTTGCTGGTCGTTGAGTGAAGCTGGGTGCTGGTGTTAAGATGGAGGTCTCTGGGAGATTTTCGCCGTTTGATATTATGTGGAGCTGGGAGGTCTCTTGTTGACCAGTGTCCTGAAGTTGGCTCTCCTACCTCAGAGGCAGAGCCCTGCCTCCTGGCTGGAGCACCAAGAGCTTTTCATCCACACGGCTCAGGATAAAAGGGAGAAAAAGTAGAGGGAATTAGTAGAAGGAAAGAAAGAAGGAAAGGAGGGTAGGAAGGAAGGAAGAAAGAAAGAAAGAAGCAAAGAAGGAAAGAAGGCAAGAAGGAAAGAAAGGAGGGAGGGAGGGAGGGAGGGAAGAAGGAAGGAGGGAAAGAAGGAAAAAAGACAGACAGAAAGAAGATACAGTAAAAATAAAATAAAGTATAATAAAGTTATTGAATTAAAAAATTCTTATTTAGAAAAAAAAAAAAAGGACGGATAGAACCTTAGGACAAATGTTGGAAGCAAAGCTATACTGACAAAATCTTACACAGAAGCATACACATACACCCTCACTAAAAGAGGTAAATGGGGAAAAATCATAAATCTTGCTGTCAGAGACCACCTCCTCAATTTGGGATGATTCGTTGTCTAAAGGAGGGAAGGAAGGAAGGAAGGAAGGAAGGAAGGAAAGAAAGAAAGAAAGAAAGAAAGAAAGAAAGAAAGAAAGAAAGAAAGAAAGAAAGAAAGAGAGAAAGAAGGTAAAGTATAATAACATTATTAAAATTAATTATTAAGAAAAAATTAAAAAAAACAAAAAAACAAACAAACAAAAAAATGGACGGATAGAACCCTAGGACAAATGGTGGAAGCAAGACTATACAGACAAGATCTCACACAGAAGCATACACATACACATTCACAAAAAGAGGAAAAGGGAAAAAAATCATAGATCTTGCTCCTAAAGTCCACTTCCTTAATTTGGGATGATTCGTTGTCTATTCATGTATTCCACAGATGCAGGGTATATCAAGTTGATTGTGGAGCTTTAATCCGCTGCTTCTGAGGCTGCTGGGAGAGATTTCCCTTTCTCTTCTTTGTTCTCACAGCTCCCAGGGCTCAGCTTTGGATTTGGCCCTGCCACTGCGTGTAGGTCGCTGGAGGGCGTCTGTTTTTTGCTCAGGCAGGATGGGGTTAAAAGAGCCGCTGATTCGGGGGCTCTGCCGCACTCAGGCCGGCGGGGAGGGAGGGGCACGGAGTGCGGGGCGGGCCTGCGGTGGCAAAGGCCGGCGTGACTTTGCACCAGCCTGAGGCGCGCTGTGCGTTCTCCCGGGGAAGTTGTCCCTGGATCCCGGGACCCTGGCAGTGGCGGGCTGCACAGGCTCCGCGGAAGAGGGGTGTGGAGAGTGACCTGTGCTCGCACACAGGCCGCTTGGTGGCGGCAGCAGCAGCCTTAACGTCTCCCGCCCGCCTCTGGGGTCCGCGCTTTTAGCCGCGGTTTGCGCCCGTCTCTGGATTCCGCGCTTTCAGCCGCAGCTCGCGCCCGTCTCTGGATTCCGCGCTTTCAGCCGCGGCTCGCGCCCGTCTCTGGATTCCGCGCTTTCAGCCGCGGCTCGCGCCCGTCTCTGGGGTTCGCGCTTTTAGCCGCGGCTCGTGCCCGTCTCTGGAGCTCCTTTAAGCAGGGGGGTTTCTTAAACCCCTCTCGTCACGCCCCAGGAAACAAAGAGGGAAGGAAAAGTCTCCTGCCTCTTCGGCGGGTGCAGACTTTTCCCCGGACTCCCTCCCGGCTAGCTGAGGTGCACTAACCCCTTCAGGCTATGTTCAAGCCAACCCCAGTCCTCTCCCTGCGCTCCGTCCGAAACCGAAACCCGAGCCTCAGAGCCTCAGCTCGCAGCCCCGCCCGCCCCGCCGGGTGAGCAGACAAGCCTCTCGGGCTGGTGAGTGCCGGTCGTCACCGATCCTCTGTGCGGGAATCTCCCCGCTTTGCCCTCCGCACCCGTTGCTGTGCACTCCTCCGCGGCTTCGAAGCTCCCCCCTCCGCCTCCCGCAGTCTCCGCCTGCGAAGGGGCTTCCTAGTGTGTGGAAACTTTTCCTCCTTCACAGCTCCCTCCCACTGGTGCAGGTGCCGTCCCTATTCTTTTGTCTCTGTTTTTTCTTTTGCCCTACCCAGGTATGTGGGGAGTTTCTTGCCTTTTGGGAGGTCTGAGGTCTTCTGCCAGCCTTCAGTAGGTGTTCTGTAGGAGCTGTTCCACGTGTAGATGTATTTCTGGTGTATCTGTGGGGAGGAAGGTGATCTCCGCGTCTTACTCTTCCGCCATCTTCCGCCTTCCGCCACATCTTCTTTATCCATTCATCTGTCGATGGACACTTAGGTTGCTTCCATGTCCTGGCTATTGTAAATAGTGCTGCAATGAACATTGTGGTACATGTTTCTTTCTGAATTATGGTTTTCTCAGGGTATATGCCCAGTAGTGGGATTGCTGGGTCATATGGTAATTCTATGTTTAGTTTTTTAAGGAACCTCCATACTGTTTTCCATAGTGGCTGTATCAATTTACACTCCCACCAACAGTGCAGGAGGGTTCCCTTTACACCATGCCCTTTCCAGCATTTATTGTTTCTAGATTTCTGAATTTTTATTTTTTTGCTGTACGCAGGCCTCCCACTGTTGCGGCCTCTCCCATTGAGGAGCACAGGCTCTGGACACACAGGCTCAGCAGCCATGGCTCACGGGCCTAGCCGCTCCGTGGCACGTGGGATCCTCCCAGACCAGGGCACGAACCTGTGTCCCCTGCATCGGCAGGCGGACTCTCAACCACTGTGCCACCAGGGAAGCCCTAGATTTTTTAATAATGGCCTTTCTGACCAGTGTGAGGTGATACCTTATTGCAGTTTTAATTTGCATTTCTCTACTAATTAGTGATGTTGAGCATCTTATCGTGTGCCTCTTGGCTATCTGTATGTCTTCTTTGGTGAAATGTCTATTTAGGTCTTCTGCCTAATTTTTAATTGGATTGTTTGTGTTTTTTGGATATTGAGCTCCATGAGCTGTTTGTATATTTTGGAGATTAATCCTTTGTCAGTTCTTTCATTTACAAATATTGTCTCCCATTCTGAGGGTTGTCTTTTTGTCTTGTTTATGGTTACCTTTGCTGTGCAAAGCTTTTAAGTTTCATTAAGTCCCATTTGTTTATTTTTTATTTTATTTCCGTTATTCTAGGAGGTGGGTCAAAAAATATTTTGCTGTGGTTTACGTCAAAGAGTGTTTTTCCTATGTTTTCCTCTAAGAGTTTTATAGTGTCTGGCCTTAAATTTAGGTCTTTAATCCATTTTGAGTTTATTTTTGTGTACGGTGTTAGGGAGTGTTCTCATTTCATTCTTTTACATGTAGCTGCCCAGTTTTCCAAGCACCACTTATTAAAGAGACAGTCTTTTCTCCACTGTATGTCCTTGCCTCCTTTGTCATAAATTAGGTGACCATATGTGCATAGGTTTATCTCTGGGCATTCTATCCTGTATCATTGATCTATATTTCTGTTTTTGTGCCCGTACCATACTGTCTTGATTACTGTAGCTTTGTGGTATAGTTTGAAGTCTGGGAGCCTGATTCCTCCAGCTCCGTTTTTCTTTCTCAAGCTTGCTTTGGTTATTCGGGGTCTTTTGTGTTTCCATACAAATTGTAAAATTTTTTGTTCTAATTTTGTGAAGAATGCCATTGGTAGCTTGACAGGGATTGCATTGAATTTGTAGATTGCTTTGGGTAGTATAGTCAGTTTCACAATATTGATTCTTCCAATCCAAGAATGTGGTATATTTCTCCATCTGTTTATGTCATTTTTTATTTCTTTCATCAGGGTTTTATGGTTTTCTGAGTACAAGTCTTTCACCTCCTTAGGCAGCTTTATTCCTAGGTATTTTATTCTTTTTGTTGCGATGGTAAATGGGATTGTTTCCTTAATTTCTCTTCCTGTTTTTTCATTGTTGGTGTATAGGAATGCCAGAGATCTGTGTGTGTTAATTTTGTATCCTGCAACCTTACCAAATTCATTGATTAGTTCTAGTAGTTTTCTGGAGGCATATTTAGGATTATCTATATATAGTATCATGTCATCTGCAAACAATGGCAATTTTACTTCTTTTCCAATTTGTATTCCTTTCATTTATTTTTCTTCTCTGATTGCCGTGGCTAGGGCTTCCAAAACTATGTTGAATAGCAGTGGCAAGAGTGGACATCCTTGTCTTGTTCCTGATCTTAGTGGAAATGCTTTCAGTTTTTCACCATTGAGTATGATGCTTGCTGTGGGTTTGTCATATGTGGCCTTTATTATGTTGAGGTAGGTTCTTTCTGTGCCCATTTTCTGCAGAGTTTTTATCATAAATGGTTTTGAATTTTGTCAAAAGCTTCTTCTGCATCTATTGAGATGATCATATGGTTTTTATGCCTTAATTTATTAAAATTGTGTGTCACATTGATTGATTTGCATATATTGATGAATCCTTGCATCCCTGAGATAAATCCCACTTGATCATGGTGTATAATCCTTTTAATGTGTTGTTGGATTCTGTTTGCCAGTATTTTGTTCAGGATTTTTGCATCTATGTTGATCAGTGACATTGGTCTATAATTTTCTTTTTTTGTGATATCTTTTTCTGGTTTTGGTATCAGGGTGATGGTGGCTTCGTAGAATAAATTTGGAAGTGTTCCTTCCTCTGCAATTTTTTAGAAGACTTTGGGAAGGATCGGCGTTAGCTTTTCTCTAAATGTTTGATAGAATTCACCTGTGAAGCCATCTGGTCCTGGACTTTTGTTTGTTGGAAGATTTTTTTTTTTTTTTTGCGGTACGCGGGCCTTTCACTGTTGTGGCCTCTCCCATTGTGGAGCACAGGCTCCAGACACGCAGGCTCAGCAGCCATGGCTCACGGGCCTAGCCGCTCTGTGGCATATGGGATCTTCCTGGACCGGGGCACAAACTTGTGTCCCCTGCATCGGCAGGCGGACTCTCAACCACTGCACCACCAGGGAAGCCCCTGTTGGAAGATTTTTAATTACGGTTTCAATTTCATTACTTGTGATAGGTTTGTTTATATTTTCTAATTCTTCCTGGTTCAGTCTTGGAAAATTGTACCTTTCCAAGAATTTGTCCATTTCTTCGTGGTTGTCCATTTTATTGGCATGTAGTTGCTTGCAGTAGTCTCTTATAATCTTTTGTATTTCTGCAGTGTCAGTTGTGATTTCTCCTTTTTTTATTTCCAATTTTATTGATTTGCATCCTCTCCCTTTTTCTCTTGATGAGTCTGGCTGAGGGTTTATCAATTTTGTTTATCTTCTCAAAGAACCAGCTTTTAGTTTCATTGATCTTTGCTATTGTTTTCTTCATTTCTATTTCATTTATTTCTGCTCTGATATTTATGCTTTCTTTCCTTCTACTGACTTTGGGTTTTCTTTGTCCATCTTTCTCTAGTTGTTTTTAGTGTAGGGTTATATTGCTTATTTGAGATTTTTCTTGTTTCTTGAGGTGAGATTGAATTGTTATAAACTTCCCTCTTAGAATTGCTTTTGCTGTGTCCCATAGGTTTTGGGTTGTCGTGTTTCCATTGTCATTTGTTTCTTTTTTTTATTTATTTCGTCTTTGATTTCTTCAGTGATCTCTTGGTTATTTAGTAGCACACTGATCAGCCTCTGTGTATTTGTGTTTTTTACAGTATTTTTCCTGTAATTGATTTCCAATCTCATAGCATTGTGCTCAGAAAAGATGCTTGATACGATTTCAATTTTTTTAAATTTTCCAAGGCTTGATTTGTGACCCAAGATGTGATCCATCCTGGAGAATGTTCTGTGTGCACTTGAGAAGAAAGTGTATTCTGCCACTTTTGAGTGGAATGTTCTATAGGTTTATTTTTTGAGATAGACATAGAAGTGATATATCTCCTTCTATAAACAGACCTGAGGCAGATGCTGATTGTTGCTAGGTTTCCTTCTGAGAGGTCCATCTGGGCTGCCTCCTGTATTGGATTAGTAATGGAAACAAATCACTGACATACTGAATGTCAAGGTTTGGATTCCAAAGCTTTATCATTTCTTGTCTTTCACAAGCTGTTTTATTACTTATGTCTTGACACTTATTGCAATAGTATTTTGTGAACAAGTCATGATATTATTCAGTAATCTGACTTGTTTTTAGTGTTTGCCACAAACATTTTTATCTGCATTGGATGGGATTATACACGAGGTGTGGAAATGCATCTGTCCTGAAAGAAGGATCAATCTTTCAGTACTAAATATGAGGCTTCCTGTGTTACACTAAACTGAAAACATTTATTTATCTTTTTGCATTTATTCAATGAGTGATAAAGAAAGGAATGTTTCCAGATTCTTTCACTTCTCCTGAAGCTTTTCTAGATGGTATGTTCTGAATCAACCTGAAGAGCCTAATATCTTTCAAATCCATTCTGTCCTCATTTCAAATCATGATTAGCAACAGTGAATATTATGCAAATATTTAAAGTCAAATTCTCTTCTCACATTTTCAACAATCTCTGAAAATACTTGCCAACGTAAGACTGATAACTACTAAGATACAGAGGTAATATATTTCCTTCCCTAATGCTGCATTAGATTTATTTCTTTTTTCTCTCCCTTTTTCTCTCCATCAATCTAAAATTTAAATGACTTTCAGGGTCATCTCAGGTTCTACCTCCTGCAGGGTAGTTTGCAGCAGAAACAATGTGATTTAAAAATTAGCTCAGAGGGCTTCCCTGGTGGCGCAGTGGTTGAGAGTCCGCCTGCCAATGCAGGGGACACAGGTTCGTGCCCCGGTCCGGGAAGATCCCACATGCCGCGGAGCAGCTGCGCCCGTGAGCCACGGCCGCCGAGCCTGTGCATCCGAAGCCTGGGCTCCACAACGGGAGAGATCACAACAGTGAGAGGCCCGTGTACCACAAAAAAAAAAAAAAAAAAAATTGGCTCAGAGTTTCCTTTGTTCTAACTCATGCAATTAACCTCAGGAGTCAGACAGATCTGTACTGAAATCTTGACTTCATTTATCACTAGCTGTGTGATGTGAGCAAGTTACTCAACTTCTCTTGTCTCACCTGAAATGTTGACCCTCAGAAGCTTTCTGATAAGGTTTTATGAGACTTTTATGCAAAGCATATAGGACAGTGTGTATCCTGTTTACTAACTGCTCAATATATCTTAGGGGTCACCATTATTATTATCACTATCACTATTCTTAAATTCTAACTCTATCTCTTATTATTTCTACCACTCTTTGGTTATTCCTTGCATTGTTTAATTCTCTGTACATGCCTGTCTTTTCTCTTCAACAAAAGTATAACACCTTTGATAGCAGGAACTGGATTTTTATATTGTTACATGTGATGAATATAGAAAAAATAATATAAACAAGTAAAAGTCTGAGAATTCACTAGGAGAAGAGGCTTCAAATGAATATAAAAGTTGCTCTTCGTTTAAGACAAGAAATTTGCAAGTGCATGTGCATCCACCTGTATATCTGAGAGAGAGAGAGCTAAAGGCAGGCAGTGGGATACAGCAACTGTTGAATTATCCTCCCTGGCTAAATGGATGTTATGACAGAGAAAAACAATCAGTACTGTAGGGGACAGTTTAAGGAAAGAGAAATAAATATATTCATGATAAAGTTTAAAGATGGGTGCTGATGATGTTGACAAAATAGACTGAGGCCAAAATATGTGGTTGTAGTCGGGTGTGTTGTGGTGGACTGAAATGAGATGGTCACTGAATGCTTCAAAGAAGATCATTCACAATTCAGTTTGGGACTACAGGCTAATTTCTGAGTGGATATTCAATCTGTCCATTACCATTGTGGAAATATCAATTAATTTTAATATGATAGGTATGAACCTGAAACACAGAGCCATCACTTATTAGCTGTATCATCTTCATTTAATTATTTAACTTTCTGAAATCTTATTTTTCTTAACTCTACATTAAGCCAGGTATCTTACTTACCTCCTATGATTTCGGTGAGGATGAAATAAAATTCAGGATTTGAAAGTATTTTTTAAAACTAATATATAGGCTTTCAACATGTTTATAGCATTGTTATTATCTTTTGGTGCTGTCAATGCTGTTATTAAAAGACAACCCACAGGGCTTCCCTGGTGGCGCAGTGGTTGAGAGTCTGCCTGCCGATGCAGGGGGCACAGGTTCCTGCCCCGGTCCGGGAAGATCCTACATGCCGCGGAGCAGCTGGGCCTGTTAGCCATGGCCGCTGAGCCTGTGCGTCCGGAGCCTGTGCTCCGCAATGGGAGAGGCCACAACAGTAAGAGGCCCATGTACCGCAAAAAAAAAAAAGACAACCCACAGAATGGGAGAAAATATTTGCAAACGATATGACTGACAAGGGATTAATCTCCAAAATTTACAAATAGCTCATGTAGCTCAATTAAAAAGAAAAAAAAAACAACCCAATCAAAAAATGGGCAGAAGACCTAAACAGACATTTCTACAAAGGAGACATACAGATGGCCAAGAGGCACATGAAAAACTGCTCAACATCACTGATTATTAGAGAAATGCAAATCAAACCTACAATGAGATATCACCTCACACCAGTCAGAATGCCCATCACCAAAAAGTCTACAAACAATAAATGCTGGAGAGGGTGTGGAGAAAAGGCAACACTCCTACACTGTAGGTGGGAATGTAAATTGATACAGCCACTATGAAGAACAGCATGGAGGTTCCTTAAAAAACTAAAAATAGAGCCACCATATGATCCAGCAATCCCATTCCCGGGGATATATCCAGAGAAAAACATGGTTTGAAAGGTTACATTCATCCCAATGTTCATTGCAGCACTGTTTACAATAGCCAGAACATGGAAGAAACCTAAATGTCAATCAACAGATGAATGGATAAAGATGTAGTACATACATACAATGCAATATTACTCAGCCATTAAAAAGAATGAAACAATCTCATTTGCAGCAACATGGAAGGGATTAAAGATTATCATACTAAGTGAAGTAAGTCAGACAGAGAAAGACAAATCTGATATGATATTGCTTATATGCAGAATCTCAAAAAAAATGACACAAATGAACTTATTTACAAAACAGAAACAGACTCACAGACTTAGAAAACAAACTTACATTTACCAAAGGAGAAAAGTGGGCAGTGGGGGGGAGTAGGAATACATTGGAGTTTGGGATTGACATATACACACGACTATAGTTAAAATATATAACAAACAGAGACTTACTGTACAGCACAGGGAACTCTGCTCAATATTCTGTAATAACCTAAACATGAAAAGAACTTGTAAAAGAAGAGATATGTATATGTATAACTGAATCACTTTGCTGTACACCTGAAACTAACACAACATTATAAATCAATTACAGACCAATATAAAATAAAAATTTTAAGAAAGACCCTTATAATTAATCTGAGAATGAGTTAAAAGATATGTTGGAGAGGATAGTAAATGGAGACAGAAAATCTGAAAGGACACTCTTGGAGCTTTGTAAATGTGAAGAAATAACAGCATTGATTGAGTTATTGAACCTTGAAGTAGCTAGCTTGCAATTACAATACACTCCAACCATATGCCCCGGAGATCAAAGGGTCTGAAAGACACTAGTCTCATTTATTATTAGCATATCTAAATCAAAAATCTACTTCTAAGAAACCAGTTAATATTTCCAGAGTGTTTAGTATAATATCAATCCGAAAACTTTGCAAGTAGTTAAACAAACGCAAATTAATACAGGAGTATTAATTTAGTTCTTACTCTATTCAACAAATATTTATTGAACACTTGGTCTAGTTACTCTTTGCCAAGCTCTGATAGGTTCTGCAGTAAAATATACAGCAAATGTCACTATCCTTGATCATAAAAAACCTAGAATGTATTGGAAAATACACATATTGTAATTAACTAGCTATGCAAGTACAAAAATTCAAACTATGATAAGTTACAGAAGGAAAAGATACAGTGTGTTAAGAAAGTATATGGCATCATGGCATAAACATGACATGAATGGGAGGCCTGTTGAGATATGAAGGATGAATAGGAGATGACTAGATGAAGAAGGCAGAGAGAACAGCCTGTTGAGTCATGGTCTAGAAAGGAAAAGGATGTGTTCAAGGAATTTAAAGAAGGTCATTGGAGCAGTAAAGAAAGTAGACAGTCATATAGTGGAATAATAGTGGAATTATGGAATAATTATACTCTTGCATTGCAAAAGGACAAAGGAACAGATGTGAACCAACTCCTTCCTTTCTCTTTTTCTCTGAAGATTGTTCTGAAGAAGTGCACCATTTCCTATGCTCCTCCATGCTACAAATTTCACAAGACAGCTTTCAATGTGTTTGACCTGCCATTATATAACAGCACATTATGAAGTGGTTAAGCCTAATTTTGGAATAAAAATATTTGTAAACTCACTTGGCTAACAGATCCAAGCCATCCATGAAAATCTAGGCATTAGCAATAATAAAGGTGATACTGTAATTTCTTTTGCATTTACCTAGTCTCTCTCCAAATTGTTTTGAATCTCAGCTGAAGAAAAAAAGTGGTGTTATGTATCGATCACTCAAATTAAAATATAGATATAAATCAGACCCAGTGCATGTTGGATCTTTTAGGCCATGGTAGAAATGTCAGTCAATTATATTTGTAATGAAAACTGTTGAAGGTTTGTAAGAAAAAAAATGACATGATAAGTTGTACAAATATTAATGTTTCCTCTGGCTGATCTGTGGAGAACAGTTTCAGGACAAAACAGAATCAGTAACATTATGGGGCTATTAAAACAATTTGGTAAGATATATTTGAAGATATGTAAGAAGATATGGGGAAGGCAGTGGAGTAGAAGGACATGCCCTCACTCCCTCTTGCGAGAGAGCTATAATCACAACTAACTGCTGAACAATCATCGACAGGAAGACACTGGAACTCACCAAAAAAGATACCCGATATCCAAAGACAAAGGAGAAGCCACAATGAGATGGTAGAAGGGGCGCAATCACAATAAAATAAAATCCCGTAACTGCTGGGTGGGTGACTCACAAACCAGAGAACACTTATACCACAGAAGCCCACCCACTGGAGTGAAGGTCCTGAGCACCACGTCAGGCTTCCTAACCTGGGGCTCTGGCAATGGGAGGAGGAATCCCTAGACAATCAGACATTGAAGGCTAGAGGGATTTGATTGCAGGACTTTGACAGGACTAGGAGAAACAGAGACTCCACTCTTGGAGGGCACACACAAAGTAGTGTGTGCATCAGGACCCAGAGGAAGGAGCAGTGATCCCATAGGAGACTGAAACAGACCTACCTGCTAGTGTTGGAGGGTCTCCTGCAGAGGCGGCAGTGGCTGTGTTTCACCGTGAGGACAAGGACACTGGCAGCAGAAGTTCTGTGAAGCACTCCTTGACATGAGCCCTCCCAGAGTCTGCCACTAGCCCCACCAAAGAGCCTGCACAGGCTCCAGTGTTGGGTCGCCTCAGGCCAAACAACGAACAGGGAGGGAACCCAGCCCCACCCATGAGCAGAGAAGCAGATTAAAGTTTTACTGAACTCTGCCCACCAGAGCAACAGCCAGCTCTACCCACCACCAGTCCCTCCCATCAGGAAACATGCATAAGCCTATTAGACAGCCTCATCCACCAGTGGGCAGACAGCAGAAGCAAGAAGAACTACAATCCTGCAGCCTGTGGAACTAAAACCACAATCACAGAAAAATAGATGAGATGAAAAGGCAGAGGACTACATACCAGATGAAGGAACAAGATAAAACCCCAGAAAAACAACGAAATGAAGTGGAGATAGGCAACTTTCCAGAAAAAGAATTCAGAATAATGATAGTGAAATTATCCAGGACCTCATAAAAAGAATGGAGGCAAAGATCAAGAAGGTGCAAGAAATGTTTAACAAAGACTTAGAAGAATTAAAGAACAAACAAACAGAGATGAACAATACAATAACTGAAATGAAAAATATACTAGAAGGAATCAATAGCAGAATAACTGAGGCAGAAGAATGGATAAGTGACCTGGAAGACAAAATGGTGGAATTCACTGCTGTGGAACAGAATAAAGAAAAAAAAAAAAAGAAAAGAAATGAAGACAGCCTATGAGACCTCTGAGACAACATTAAACGCAACAACATTCACATTATAGGGGTCCCAGAAGGAGAAGAGAGAAAGAAAGTACTCAAGAAAATATCTGAAGGGATTATAGTTGAAAACTTCCCTAACATGGGAAAGAAAATAGCCACCCAAGTCCAGGAAGTGCAGAGAGTCCCATACAGGATAAACCCAAGGAGAAACACACCAAGACACAAAGTAATCAAATTGGCAAAAATTAAAGACAAAGGAAAATTATTGAAAGCAGCAAGGGAAAAACGACAAATAACATACAAGGGAACTCCCATAAGGTTAACAGCTGATTTCTCAGCAGAAACTCTACAAGCCAGAAGGGAGTGGCATGACATATTTAAAGTGATGAAAGGAAAGGCCCTACAACAAAGATCACTCTACCTGGCAAGGATCTCATTCAGATTCCATGGAGAAATCAAAAGCTTTACAGACAAGCGAAAGCTAAGAGAATTCAGCACCACCAAACCAGCTCTACAACAAATGCTAAAGGAACTTCTCTAAGTGGGAAACACAAGAGAAGAAAAGGACCTACAAAAACAAACCCAAAACAATTTAAAAAATGGTCATAGGAACATACGTATCAATAATTACCTTAAATGTGAATGGATTAAATGCTCCAACCAAAAGACACAAGCTCGCTGAATGGATATAAACACAAGACCCATATATATGCTGTCTACAAGAGACCCACTTCAAACCTAGGGACACATACAGAATGAAAGTGAGGGGATGGAAAAAGATATTCCATGCAAATGGAAATCAAAAGAAAGCTGGAGTAGCAATACTCATATCAGATATAATAGACTTTAAAATAAAGAATGTTACAAGAGACAAGGAAGGACACTACATAATGATCAAGGGATCAATCCAAATACACTATATAACAATTATAAATATATATATACCCAAAATAGGAGCACCTCAATACATAAGGCAACTGCTAACAGCTATAAAAGAGGAAATCGATGGTAACACAATAATAGTGGGGGATATAACACCTCACTTACACCAATGGACAGATCATCCAAACAGAAAATTAACATGGAAACACAAACTTTAAATGACACAATAGTCTTGATAGATTTAATTGATATTTATAGGACATTCCATCCAAAAACAGCAGATTACACTTCCTTCTCAAGTGCACATAGAACATTCTCCAGGATAGATCACATCTTGGGTCATAAATTAAGCCTCAGTAAGTTTGAGAAAACTGAAATCATATCAAGCATCTTTTATGACTGCAATGCTATGAGATTAGAAATCAATTACAGGGAAAAAAACATAAGAAACACAAACACATGGAGGCTAAACAATACTTACTAAATAACCAAGAGATCACTGAGGAAATCAAAAAATACCTAGAGACAAATGACAATGAAAACATGATGATCCAAAATCTATGGGATGCAGCAAAAGCAGTTCTAAGAGGGAAGTTTATAGCAATACAATCCTACCTCAAGAAACAGCAAACATCTCAAATAAAAAATCTAACCCTACACCTAAAGGAACTAGAGAAAGAAGAACAAACAAAACCCAACGTTAGCAAAAGGAAAGAAATCATAAAGATCAGAGCAGAAATAAATGAAATAGAAACAAAGAAAGCAATAACAAGGATCAATAAAACTAAAAGCTGGTTCTTTGAAAGGATAAACAAAATTGATAAACCATTAGCCAGACTCATCAAGAAAATGAGGGAGAGGACTCAAATCAATAAAATGAGAAATGAAAAAGAAGTTACAACGGACACCACAGAACTATAAAGCATCCTAACAGACTACTACAAGCAACTCTATGCCAATAAAATGGACAACCTGGAAGAAATGGACAAATCCTTAGAAAGGTATAGCCTTCCAAGACTGAACCATGTGATTAAAAATCTTCCAACAAACAAAAGTCCAGGAGAAAATGGCTTCACAGGTGAATTCTATCATACATTTAGAGAAGAGCTAACACCCATCCTTCTCAAACTCTTCCAAAAAATTGCAGAGGAAGGAACACTCCCAAAATCATTTTACAAGGCCACCTTCACCCTGATACCAAAACCAGACAAAGATACTACAAAAAAAGAAAATGACAGACCAATATCACTGATGAATATAGATGCAAAAATCCCCAGCAAAATACTAGCAAACAGAATCCAACAACACATTAAAAGGATCATACACCATGATCAAGTGGGATTTATCCCAGGGATGCAGGGATTCTTCAATATATGCAAGTCAATAAATGTGATACACCATATTAACAAACTGAAGAATAAAAACCATATGATCATCTCAATAGATGCAGAAAAAGCTTTTGACTAAATTCAACACCCATTTATTATAAAAGCTCTCCAGAAAGTGGGCAGAGAGGGAACCTACCTGAACATAATAAAGAACGTATACAACAAACCCACAGCAAACATCATTCTCAGTAGTGAAAAACTGAAAGCATATCCTCTAAGATCAGAAAAAAGACAAGGATGTCCACTCTCACCACTATTATTCAACATAGTTTTGGAAGTCCTACCCATGGCAATCAGAGAAGAAAAAAAAATAAAAGGAATAAAAATTGGAAAAGAAGAAGTAAAACTGTCACTGTTTGCAGATGACATGATACTATACATAGAGAATCCTAAAGATGCCACCAGAAAACTACCAGAGATAATCAATGAATTTGCTAAGTTGCAGCATACAAAAGTAATGCACAGAAATCTCTTGCATTCCTATACAGTAATGATGAAAACTCTGAAAGAGAAATTAAGGATACAATCCCTTTCACCATTGCAACGAAAAGAATAAAATACGTAGGAATAAACCTACCTAGGGAGACAAAAGACCTGTATGCGGAAACTATAAGACACTGATGAAAGACATTAAAGATGATACAAACAGATGGAGAGCTACACCATGTTCTTGGATTTGAAGACTGAATATTTTGAAAATGACTATACTACCCAAAGCAATCTACAGATTCGATGCAATCCCTATCAAATTACCAATGGCAATTTTTACGGAACTAGAACAAAAAATCTTAAAATTTGTATGGAGACACAAAAGACCCAAAAAGCCAAAGTGGTCTTGAGGGAAAAAAATGGAGCTGGAGGAATAAGCCTCCCTGACTTCAGACTATACTACAAAGCTACAGTAGTCAAGACAATATGGTACTGGCACAAAAACAGAAACATAGAGCAATGGAAAAGGACAGAAAGCCCAGAGATAAACCCACGTACCTATGGTCAACTAATCTATGACAAAGGAGGCAAGGATATACAATGGAGAAAAGACAGTCTCTTCAATAAGTGGTGCTGGGAAAACTGGACAGCTACATACAAAAGTATGAATTTAGAACACTCCCTAACACCATACATAAAAATAAACTCAAAATGGATTTGAGATCTAAATGTAAGACCGGACACTATAAAACTCTTAGAGGAAAACATAGGAAGAACACTCTTTGACATATATCACAGCAAGATCTTTTTTGATCCACCTCCTAGAGTAATGGAAATAAAAACAAAATTAACAAATGGGACCTTATGAAACTTAAAAGCTTTTGCACAGCAAAGGAAACTACAAACAAGACGAAAAGACAACCCTCAGAATGGGAGGGGTTTCCCTGATGGCACAGTGGTTGAGCGTCCGGCTGCTGATGCAGGGGACACAGGTTCGTGCCCTGGTCTGGGAAGATCCCACATGCTGCGGAGTGGCTGAGCCTGTGAGCCATGGCTGCTGCGCCTGCACGTCCGGAGCCTGTGCTCCGCAACGGGAGAGGCCACAACAGTGAGAGGCCTGCGTACCGCAGAAACAAAAAAAAAGAATGGTTGAAAATATTTGCAAACGAATCAACAGACAAAGGATTAATCTCCAAAATATATAAACAGCTCATGCAGCACAATATTAAAAAAACAAACAACCCAGTCCAAAAATGGGCAGAAGACCTAAATAGACATTTCTCCAAAGAAGATATACTGATGGCCAAGAAGCACATAAAAAGCTGCTCAACATCACTAATTATTAGAGAAATGCAAATCCAACCTACAATGAGGTATCACCTCACAACAGTTAGAATGGGCATCATCAGAAAATCTACAAACAACAAATGCTGGAGAGGGTGTGGAGAAAAGGGAACCCTCTTGCACTGTTGGTGGGAATGTAAATTGATACAGCCACTATGGAGAACAGTATGGAGGGTCCTTAGAAAAACTAAAAATAGAATTACCATATGACCCAGCAATCCCACTAATGGGCATATAGCCAGGGAAAACCCTAATTTAAAAAGGCACATGCACCCCAATGTTCATTGCAGCATCATTTACAATAGCCAGGACATGGAAGCAACCTAATTGCCCATTGACAGAAGAATGGGTAAAGAAGATGTGGCACATATATACAATGGAATATTACTCAGCCATAAAAAGGAATGAAATTGGGTCATTTGTAGAGACGTGGATGGATCTCGAGACTGTCATACAGAGTGAAGTAAGTCAGAGAGAAAAACAAATATCGTATATTAACACATATATGTGGAACCTAGAAAAATGGTACAGATCAACTGGTTTGCAGGGCAGAAATTGAGACACAGATGTAAAGAACAAATGTATGGACACTTAGTGGGGAAAGCAGTGGCGGGTGGTGGTGGTGGTATGAATTGGGAGATTGGGATTGACATGTATACACTAATATGTATAAAATGGGTAACTAATGAGAACCTACTCTATAATAAAATAAATAAAATAAAATTTTTTAAAAAAGAAGAAATATAAGAACAATAATATTCTATGATTTAAGATTAAATATATATATTATATATATACATATATATATATAAATATATATATATAAGAGTTGCCTGTAACTATCATGTTTACCCATAAGGCATTTTAAATCCAGGTGAATAAGTTTTGGCATATGGAAGTTTTTCAGTAGATATTGATAAATACAGAAATGACAGTTGACTATCTGCTGGGCAAACAGCATATACAAGTCATGAAATGGTTAATTTTAAAACACTTTTGAAAATATATTAATATCTTTTTCATTTTTGATTTTTCATTCTATAGGATCATCCTCGTTTCAGACAAAATGCTACATAGCCTTTGGTTCCAAATTATTAATGCAACATTGCATGAATAAATAAGGAATTTAAGTTTAAAAAGTTACTTTCAAGATGAAAAAGATCATTAAAAATATGATAGTCCTGAAATTACAGTATTATTGAATGAGTCAAGTTATTTCCTAAATTTCAAAAGTTCTTTATCAAGAGCGTTTAAATGATAGAATTTTACTATAAAGAATAGTGTAGAGCAGGCGGTAGAAGTTGGTAGAAGGAAAATTCCCATCAGACAGGGAAAGGAAGGAGAGGAATTAGAAAGCTATCATGGGAAGGAGGGGGTAAATCTGAATGTGAGAATGCTGACAGCTTGAGAATATATCTAATATTTTCATCACTTCAACTTCTGTTAAAAGAGGGTTAAGATTTTCAACACCCAAATAAAATTGCTAGATGTGTTGAAAGAATCACAGAACATCCAGATACTGCACTTCCTTTCTGTTACTGGTGTGAACTGAACTGTTGGGTTCTTTTTGATAGAGATCAGTGACTTCTTATTTTTCTATCCCCACAGCATCACTACCATGTGGTATGTTTTGATGAGATTTAAACCTCTGCCTGAATTTTGTTGCACACGGAGACATTTAACAGCAAGAGGGTACACATACATACACAGATATATACACAAGAGTTCCACATCCTCTTCCTGTAAAAGAGGTGAAGTCTCAGTTCTTGTTCTCACAGAAATCGAAAAGTCTGTTGAAAGGTTCCTCTTAGGTAGATGTAATGATATTACACTGGCAAGTTTAGCAAATGTTCTGGTCCAATCAGGGAAGAATCATCTCTTAGGTATAGGGACCTGGGACCAAATCTGAGCCCAAAGCTTGGAGCTGTACTCTGATAGTAAGGCAGTTAAGGACGTCAGAGTTTTACTAGGGCAAAATAATCCGCGTATCTTGACTACCAGCATTTTCCCTAAGAAAACATTATTTCTAATGTCACTTAGTAATTAAAGAATAGTCAAGTGAGGATCATATAGTCCTAATTGAAGCACTTTAACTATTTCATTTTAGAGAATATATGACTGATTAAACAGCTTCAGATACTAACTGCCCTGAAGAACAGATTGGAACTAACACACACATATACATCACAGTGCTTAAACTAAAGTGTTTGAAAGTAAATCAGAGACAGTATAATAACCGAGACCATTGTGTCGATTTGCAATTATTACTGTGTGTACGAACGTACAAGAAATGATTGTACAACCAAATCATGGGTAGCTGCAGCAGAGAAGAGGGAGTGTACCTATAATACATAAAGTAGTAGAATAAGTTGTTTCTTTGCAATTTAAGGTACTTATAAATCCCTGCTAAAAGTTTTCCTTTATTACAACTCTGACTTTGGGGAACCACAGATGTGGAACTTCAGACATCTCCTGTGGACCTTTTTTGAGAAAACTCTCCTAAGTTTCAGACTTACACAAAGCTGTACAATATCTCATACGAGCTAGAGTAAGTAGAACAAGAACACACCTAATGAGCTATTCTAGACAAAGAGATTAACATGTCTTGATAATGAGTTGAATGTCTAGGACAAAAAACAGCCACTTAAAAGCAAAGTGATGCAAGAATCAGGAGGTTAATGGATGACTTAGAATTAGGACAAGTTTTAGACGAAAGAATCTGGA
Organism: Pseudorca crassidens; assembly: GCF_039906515.1. Taxonomy (NCBI): domain Eukaryota; kingdom Metazoa; phylum Chordata; class Mammalia; order Artiodactyla; family Delphinidae; genus Pseudorca; species Pseudorca crassidens. Next base: position 31,947,846 of record NC_090304.1, on the reverse strand, counting down.
TGCTATCACCTCCTAGCTATTTGTCTTTGCCATATTCCCGTATGAGTTTCACCAATTCCGTTGTGAGGAAGCATCTTATATCAGTTCTCTCGTGAGGAGTATATATAAAATACATGTTTCATTGACTGAGGTTCTAAAATGTGGATTCAGCTATTCTCATGGTCCTTTATGATGATTTTAAATAATGTCAGGTTAAACAATCTCTTCTGTATTTGAAAGATATATATTTAAATTACTGCCCATCAATGGCATCAGCATTCTAGTAACTCCAGAGACAGAACAGTCAGTGCACTCTTTGAAGACTGTTGCTATGTCAACCTTATTCTACTTTGGTTCTGCCTTTTATTATACGACTGAGCAAAGAAGAATATAAATAGTGGCACTCAATTGGCCTGTCAAAAGTCTGCATCTTGGTCACTTGTGGAGCTTCTAAAAGCTACACATGTTCTCTCTTTTCTCCACCTCCCCTTCCTGAGGTTCAGGCACCTCGCTTTATTGCCAGTGGGTGGAGGCATGGGTGAAGGAGCATAAAAATTGAGTTATCCCTGTGAAGTACTACAGTTTAAATCAGACTCTAAGCCTTGTCCCTACTCTCATCCATTATTATTCTGACTTGAGACTAAGTTACCTAATTTGGTTAAAGAGAGAGGGCTTGGGTTAATTTTGCCCTTAGCACTTTTTCTCATATATAGAGATACAACGATAATATTAATGTGAAACAGCTCTCTGCCATGGAAGACAGAAAAGCCGTGATGTCCCAAAGGTTCTGGCACCACTTACGTAAGACTGTGGATGGTTTCCCATGTTAGTGGCATGTTACCTACTGGGCAACACAATGTGATGTTAGGAGCAGAGGATTTGTTGGTAAAGGCTGGATTTGGAATCCTGGCTCTTGTCGCTTACTGGTTTAGCGGAGCTACTTGTTCATTTCTTGCCTTGGTTACCTCATCCATAAATTGAGGAAAGTAATGATCTCTACCTCATGGGGATGGTGTTAGGATTAAATAAGCAAAAATGTATGTAAATTTCCTTGCTACATAGTAATTGTTTATAATAATAGTTTTAACACTGTTTGATTAGATTGAAAACATGTCATATGTATAGTAAAATAGACAGTTTGTAGTGCTATACTCTGTGCTAAAAAATGCACTTCTAGTTGATTCACTAACATAATTATTGTATATAATTATAGCCATATCAGTGCCATTAAGACCAAATTGATTAATGACTAACTCATTAGTTACAGACTATGAAGAAATCTGAAGGTATTAAAGACTTCGTGGTAAAATGTGAAACAATGAATTAATCATTGGAATTAGTCAAAATTAATTTCAGTAGGTGATATCTAACTGATAAAAAGCAATAAAATAATAAATAAAATTATTTATATATAAATAATAATAGTTATTATTTATAAATTATAAATTATTTATATATAGATAATTATTATTATTTTATTATATAAATAATAAATAAAAATAATAATGATTTATGTATAGAGGTACATTACTGTACCTAAAGTTAATGCTAAGAAAATGGCTAATTTAATTATCAACTTTCTAAATGCATCTAAAAATCAATAAAAAGTAAATGCTCCCCTGCATTTTGTGTTGTTAACAGTTGTTCCTTTAGCCGGTGCAGTTGCAAAGCACATAAATAATCATATCAAAGATAATGTCATTAATTTCATAATATTTAGTGGGAAACACTTCCGTCCTTGAATCCTAACTTCAGAAATACAGGAGTAACATGGAATAAAGTTTGAGTCCTCACACCTCATTAGCATTCTTCTCAGCACAGTCCTACAACTCATAAAGTGCTGCTCAGCAATTCCAGAAAATGTGAAACTTCACCCATTTTCCATTTCAAATATAATTTGTATTTATGAATGTTTTATTTTGGATTCATATTCCATTTTCTCCAAATCAAAACTATTTGAAGCAGTTTACAAAGCAGACATGATGCAAAGTAGGACTATTAGGGACAAAAGTCTAAGGGAAACACTGAAAATGAGCTAGGGCATCAGAGATGCTGCCAGACCCATTCCCTGGGACAGGCCATGATTACAGTGTTCATCACTAAGCAGCCACCTCACAGTTTCCTGCAAGTTAAAGAAAGTAATAGGTAAAAGTGGAACATATTCTTCTAATTTCCAGAAAAACAAACATGATTTAACTAGGTCATTTACTACTTAAAAAAAGTAGAAAGTTGATCAGGTTAGTGCAGGAGTGAGGGTGTACTGTGCCTAATGAGAATCTTCTCTCCTGTCCATTCACTCGTCTGAAATTCCAAGTTCATAACCTCCTATCATTGTCCTATGGCTTCGGTGATGGATAATTATAGCAACTGTCTATTCTGCCTTTAGTATGTGTCAGAACTGAGTGCCACTGCATAAAGTCGTACAGGTGTGTACCACACGACACTAGAGGCACTATTCACTCCACAGTACTATAAATTTTTATATAGAATTTTTTTTCCTGAAAGATAGCAGGAAAGTATATATCTTGAAGAAGGAAACCTTTTGTAATTTACACACAAGAAAACACCATATTGGAAAATGGTGGCCCTGAACTATGCTTAGAATGTGAAAGACATTATCCATCTTGTTTTTATAGCAACCCTTTATGAAGGATTATCCTCATTTTACAGATAAAGAAATTGAGGGTTAGAAAGACTGAAACGTGTCCAAGGTCACAGAACTAGTCACTAACAAACCCAGAAGTGAAACACAGATCTATCTGATTCCAGAGTCAATACTTTTTTTTTTTTTTTTTTTTACTTTTTCTCATCAGGAATTCTACATCTGTAGAAAGTCAACACAATATCCATCACCTTCAACAGCTATCAACATTCTGCCATTCTTGTTTGATTTATATCTTCACCCATTTCTCACCTTCACAATCAATTAATTTATAATCTTAATTCTGTACTAATAAGATGAATGTTGACTGAGTATCAGTCATTTAGACAGCAGTGTGAATAAATTGTTCATGGTTATGTTTAAATTATAACTGTGGCACTAACTGAAGGGCCTGGAGACTTGAGGAATACTCAGCAATGTTCATAATGCTTTGTTACACATGTAGCACAGCGTTTTCACCAATAAAGCAGGGCTGTCTCAGCAAAAAATAATCCTATGAAGAGATCACATTCTCAACAGAGGTCAATGTGAAAATGCATGCCATGTTTACTTATACGAAATGATTACTTATTTTTAATTTACATAGTTGGATTAGTCCTACAGGTCTGCTGGTCAATACAATACCCACAGCATCTGTAAGAGCCAATTTTCTTAATAGAAGGACATGTTTTGCTGATAGGCAAAATAATTTTGTTGGCCGCATGCAGCGCCCAATGTTTATTTTTAATGCATCTTTATTTTTGTATCTTCATCTATAATGGGCTATTTTCATCTTAAATCATCTTAGTATTGAACACTTGAGGACTCAATTTGCCATAATACTTTTGTAAGCACAAAGTGTATATTTAATACTAAGAATTATCCCTAATAAGTATAATGTACTTCACTTGAAGATCTGTTCTTGAAGATCTGAGTCCCATCATTTGTGACTTGGCTGTAGAATGTACAATGAATATAATTTCATGATCTATTGTCCTATGGTTGTTTGTATTGTGCAGAAAATCAGAATTTAGATATAATCACATTTCCTTAAAAAAAGATTAATAATCCCATTGAAATATCCATAGCTATATTACAGCACAGACACACACACACACACACGATAGTATCGACTAAGCCTCTCTTATGATACATTTAAATTTCACAACAAACCTGGCAGCATTTTGTTATAATCATTCACTTTTATGGATGAAGAAACTAAGACTAAGAAAAGCATATGACTTATTCATCATGGTCACACAACTATTAAATGTTAGAATCATGAAACCAACTCAAGTCTTTCTAAGATCAGATCTCTTGTTGTGTTACCTCCCTTTATTTGTTTTATGTTTCATTCTTAGATCAATTAAATTAGCATAAGCATTAAGTTCTGAAATATACCCTATATCCCTGTATTACTATCCATTTCTATTGTAACTGTTCTACTTCAGGTCAACATCATCTTTGCCTGAACTATATACATGGCATCCTAAATGGTCCCCCTGGTTCCTGTTTTTTCCCCTCCAGACTACTCTAAATATGTCCATTTCCAAAAGCATAGCTCATTCTACTCTTCAAAAACTGGCTGTCTATTCACTGCCTTTTCAGTTGTCAGTGTCAGAATTAAAGAGCCCTAACTCTCAGTCAAGAAATGAAATTATTAATTAACATCGCTGTAAAACACCACCATACCATGACATTAAAACTTAGAAAAAAAAGTGCTACAATCTTTCCTTCACATGCCAGACAAACTATTTATAGTTGTGGTTATCTACTTTTTTTTTTCCCCTGAACTTCCACTCAGCAAAACTCAAAAGAGATGTACAGGCATCTGATTTTATCCACTCAGCTAAATGAATCTATTCTTTCACTTGCTCTTTCCTCTTTCTCCATTTTCTTAGTGTAGAATTGTTCTTGGAGAAAGGACCCCATTGTATTTTAGGTATTTGATGTTCCTATCTTCAAAAACAGGCAAAGAGGAGTGTGGCTCCTGGCCAAAAACCTATGCAGGACATTTCAAGCTCGCACTACACAGGTGATTATAAAGGCTTTACCTGGCAGGCATCATTGGAGAAAGCTGCCCTCTCTACACCAGACTTGGTACATAGCCAATGCATTACAGTCTTTAAGAGGAGCTGCAGTCAAGGACTCAGACCCTTTGCACATTTGCATTCGTAGCTCAGGTGCCTTCTATAAATATAGAACTCTGTCTTATTGCTTTTGTTGGTCCTTACTCCTCCACCATAAAATCAAACTCTTCTCTTCTCTTCCATAGCATTTATATGCTCTGATGTTCTTCCAGGTTTTTACTACCCTCATAAACAGTACTGCAGTACAGATTATGTCATCACCTTCTAGAATCATACACACACACACACACACACACACACACACTATATAAAGCCATAAACACAATTTAAGTGTGTAAAATTGACAGACTAGGAGACATTTCATTAGATCATGGTATGCCATAAAAATCATGACATTTCTTCTGTAAAAATTTAAACTTCTCAAATTCTTCAAGAAGCATCTATAACAAAATCAGTAGTAGCTGCAATTCTATTACCATAAGTTTTCTACAGAGTTTTAAATCTCTGACTATATCACCTCTACTGGACAATATACCAATCTACTGAAGGAAAGAACCAGTGCTCAGAGACATGTGTAATTGATAAGACTACATCCGGCCACTGAACCAAGAGATTCCTAAAAGATAAGGTATTTAGTAAGGCAACCTACCAATTCACTGAGCCATTTCTACCAGTGACATGGGTGGTATGTCAAAATTTAAACCCACTGGCAATTAAACAGAAGCTAGAATCAGGTGAGTGATCGCTCTGTGTTGCCTGCAGCTGTTAATGCTCTGCTTTGTCATTTGTTAAAAGCCAGAAGCATCTTTGAAAACAATCAGACATTCACCTTTTCTCTAAGAAATCTAATGACCGTTGTTTCAGTCTCTTCAGATTTCTCCCCATTTGACATGGTGATAAATGACAGCCTGAAGTTTGACATAGAAACACAAACTCTATATGTGTATAGAACAGAAACAGAATGAAAAAAAGTTCTGTGCTGAAGGGAAACTGAACAATAACATGAGCATTCTCCTTAAAGCACATATCTTACCTGACAAGTTCAGCCCCCATGAAAATCTGAAGTCTAGAATGTCTGTCCTACATTTATTCCCAAGCTTGTATCTCATCCTGTATCTATGGAAAACATTCACCCATTTTTCTCTATAAACACTTGACATTCTTTGCATTGAGTGAAGATATTTTACCTGCTTCATTCTCAATCAATGTATTCTCTAAACACTAAGCATTTCAAGGAAGTTGCCTGCATTTGACAAAAGCAATGTGTTATTCTTGACAGATCCCTTTGTGGTAACCGCTTTCTCCTTAAAGGAGAGTTGTTCCTATAGTATATTTATAAAAAGCAGGGATCGGGGAGGAAAGAACCAGATTAATATAATCTTAAACAGCTAGTAATACATAGCACCTACTCATAATGCTTTCATAACCTGGAAATGACTTGCTATGTTAATTTAGTTATTTTTGGAACACTGTCTACTTGCTAGATGCTATTTTTTTCATTGTGATAGAGTAGTGAATAAAAGAGATATAATTCCTGCCCTTATGGATTTTGTGGTAGAGATAGGACTACAGAAATTAGAATTCATTAGTTACAACTTGAGCAAGGTAGCTGAAGAAGTTGAGGAAGCATCCAGATTATATTCAATATAATAACTAAGCTTTCTAGAATATGGGGTCAAAGGGTCTTCTGGGAGAAAGCGAAATTTAAGTAGTATGTGAGACGTACTGGGAAAGAATGATCCAGGCAGAGAAAACAACATGAAATAAAATCCTGAGGTGGGAAAAAGCTTGAAAGAATTGAAAAACAAGTAATATTATTGTGAATAGATCACCGAGAGGGAAGTCAGGGCAGGCAGGGGGGCCTGTGAAGCAAGGTTAAAGATTTTTACTCTTAGAAGAAAAGCCATGAGGAACTACTGAGAGCCCCCAAACAAAGAATCTGTGCTGTGGAAAGTGGATTGAAGGAGGAATAATAATGGGCACAGGGAGACATGGTAGGAGAGGCTGTTACAAGAACCTGAGAAGAGATGACAGTGGCTTAGCCTGGGGTGACAGTGGTGGGAATGGAGAGGAACAAACACATTCAAGACTATTTAGAACTAAAACTCATGAGATACGATCATTGATTAGATATGGGGATGAAAGAGAAGATATCAAAGGCAACTCCAAGGTTTCTTAGCTTGAGTGAACACTGCTGTTAAAAACCACTTGTTTTTACCTGTGTGAGAAAAAAATCAGATTGTCATACAAGATTCACAAGAATCAAAGCTTTTGCTCACTATCAAGTGTTACTGTAATCAAAGGATGAAGGCATCATTTACAGGGGGAAGGAGGTGTCCTAAAGCTATGCAGCTCCTCCCTTTGCATGAGGATGCTCACTGCACTTACTAAAACATAATGCAGCCTTGAATAGAGGTATGCTTTTAACAAAAGTAAGCAATGCCTCATAAATTCATAGATTCTAGAGTTACCACAAGCAACCCTAGACAGATCAGGTAAATCATGCTGAAGGACTCTCATGGTAGTAAATACCATTAGTGTTTTGTCAGATCCATCATTCCCATGTTTGCAAGAAGATGTGAGCAGGTTACATTTCTTTCCTGGGCTTCCCACAGAAATAGGAGAGAATGGACTGCATTCCTTGTGTTATCCCTTTCCTTCTCACTGTGCATAGAAATTTAAACAAAGTATTTTACTTCATTAAGAATATATACTGGAGAGACCTCCCTAGTGGTTCAGTGTTTAAGACTTCATGCTCCCAATGCAGGGGGCCCAGGTTCGATCCCTGGTCAGGGAACTAGATCTTACATGCCGCAACTAAGAGCATGCATGCTGCAACTAAAAGATCCTGCATGCTGCAACTAAAGATCTCGCACGTAGCAACGAAGATCCCTGTGTGCCACAACTAAGACTGCATGTGCAGCCAAATAAATAAATGAATAAATATATACATACATACATAAATGAATAAATAAAATATACTGGAAAAATAAACACATTTTCTTTAAAATTTCTTGAGTATTTTATGATTTAAAAATTTTTAAAAATACTGTCATTAACTACTGCAACAACTCTAAGAAGTAGGTGGTATTTTCATTTTAAAGATAAGAGTACTAGGGCTTCCCTGGTGGTGCAATGGGTGAGAGTCCACCTGCCGTTGCAAGAGACACGAGCTCGTGCCCCGGTCCGGGAAGATCCCACATGCTGCGGAGTGGCTAGGCCCGTGAGCCATGGCCACTGAGCCTGCGCGTCCGGAGCCTGTGCTCCACAACGGGACAGGCCACAACAGTGAGAGGCCCGCATACCGCAAATAATAATAATAAAGATAAGAGCACTGATACCTACAGAAATTATGTAACTTAACAAGGACAGTTCTGACTCCAATTTCTATACTCTTTTCTCTAGACCACATTTTCTCCTCAATACATTTTAAAGGGTAACTTTAAACAAAAGCTAAATGCAAAGGTAAAATCGTATACTTGGGCTTCCCTGGTGGCGCAGTGGTTGAGAGTCCGCCTGCCGATGCAGGGAACACGGGTTCATGCCCCGGTCCTGGAAGATCCCATATGCCACGGGGCGGCTGGGCCCGTGAGCCATGGCCGCTGAGCCTACGCGTCCGGAGCCTGTGCTCTGCAGTGGGAGAGGCCACAACAGTGAGAGGCCCGCGTTCCGCTTAAAAAAAAAAAAAGAAAAATCGTATACTTTCCTCAAGTTTGAGATAGATATAGATTTTTTTAAAAGTGGCTTCAATGCATGATTTAATTTTATTTTAATGGCCATTTCAAGAATCATGAATCTGTTATTTACTTGTGTACTGAAAGGAACAATTATTTCAACATTGAATAGACACACTTACGAATTGGGGCTCTATTAAGTGAGTTATTGGAAAAGACATAAAAATAGCAAAACGAAGACTAGCCATTTTATTCTGATGGATCAAGAACTACATTAGAGTGCTTTATGCTAATAGTATAAACTTCAAAATGACATGCAAAAAAATCTGTGTCCCACATTATTTGGAATGCCTACTGAGAGGGAATTTTGAACAATAAATAATCTCTATATACAAGTGGATATATCCTCAAACCATATGGTTTTACAACTCTTCTAGACTAATATATTCACTCACAAATTTATAGAGACAAAAGTTAATTACAGATCATTAATAAGCTCTAAATCATAGAATTTCTGTAGTGTTGAGATTTGTCCTAAGACTCTGGAAGATGCAAGCGATACTTCAACTATACAAGTGCTTCCCAGAAACACCTTCTAATGACATAAGATTTCAACCATCTCCAATATCCTTAGTAATGGCAGCCTCCAGGGTTCCAAACAGAGGAAGGCTCCTAGGGGGAAAGATGACTGTCTTCTTTACAGAAGAAAGCAAAGACATGTTCTTCTACCCTAGATATTTATACATTAGCTCTCTACTGTCGACCTCCCCCCACCATCATGCTAACAGACACACATACACACACTCCTTTCTCCCAATCGCCCTTTGGTCTACTTTCACACTATAAGCAAGATCCATCTGTAAGGTCAGTACTCCTATCTGTTTAGTTTATTTGAGGCTGTTTGACTGTAGTCAGGTTATAATTTTGGCAGGTACTACTCTTATTATGTTCTTAACATCCAGAACTCTGGATTTTCTGTGGCATAAGAATAGAAAATGAGAAGAAAATACCATTTTTTGTTTCTATTTTTACTTTTCATAGTATGATTCATACAACAAATTAAAATAGCTATAATCATGACTTATATTCACAATATTTAAATAAGAAACAAAAACAAGCCTGAGCTGGGAAAAAGCACTAGAACTCAAAATTTCTCATTGGACCTTGAGGTAATTTCTCTTTTGATATGAAGAATTCTCTGCAAGTATAGTTTGAATGTGATTCATTCCATGACATTATTAATCTCTTCTTAATCTAACCCCAGAGCCTCTCCTCTCTGCCTCCCTGTTCCAGAGTTTTGGAAAACACATTATAAAAATCCACTATGGAAAAGGCTGGCATCTGCCCAGTGATATATATCGAGAGTTAGAAGGAGAGTCATTTCCACTCTTACAATGGAAAAAAGGAGGACTAACTTCAAATGCAAGACTTTTTATAAGATGAATAAGGTCTGAGGATATAATGTCTAACCTGGTGACTATAGTTGATAACAGGTATTATATAATTGAAATTTGCTAAGAGAATAGAACTTAAATGTTCTCACCAAAAAAAAAGAAAAAAGAAAAAAATACGTGAGGTAAGGGGTGTGTTAATTAACTCAATGGGGGTGAAATCCTTTCACAATATATATGTATATCGAATCATCACATTGTATACTTTAAATATTTTACAATTTTGTCAATTATATCATAGTAAAGCTGAAAAAAAAAGAAAAAGAAACTGATGTGTCCGAATTGTCACTTGATTAAAGTTCAACCATTTGTATTAAGTTTTAGGGCTACCATAACAAAGTACCAGACTTGGTGGCTTAAACAACAGAAATTTGTTTTGTCACAGTTCTAGAGTCTGGTCATCCAAGATCAAGACAGGTTTATTTCTTTTAAAGCCTCTCCCATTGGCTCAGTCTTCAGATGGTCTTTTGTGCATGTCTGTGTCCTAATTTCTTTTTAAGGACTAGGGGCCACCCTAATAACCTCACTTAACCTTAAATACCTCTTTAAAGACCCTATCTCCAATACAGTCATATTCGGAGAGTTGGGACTTCAACATATGAATTTTGAGGGAACATCAACACCCTACACTCTGCCCATAACACCATTATAGTTGTTTTTTCTCAAATTAGCAGACCTTATACTCATCTTGCCCTGCTATCTAACTCTGCTCTTTTCCTCCCCACTGAGCAGAAAAGGAAACTAGAATGTTTAACTGGCTTAAACTGTTTAAGAATGTTTGCACTGGTTGTACCATACTGTTACCTAATAATGATCTGAATGATGCTATCTGATTCCAAAGACAGTGCCATTCCCTCCTGAAAAGTGCCTACTTTTGCAGTATCTTGGGAAAAATACAGCACAAGGTGAGGTAGGTGTGAGGGCAAAATATGGGCATCAGCTAGATCAGGGTTCAAATTTCAGACCTGCTGCTTTCTTGCTGCATGACCTTAGACAATTAACTGCTTTGGATTTCAGTTTTTATCATGAGCAAAAATCAGAATAAAAATATATAACTTTTAATGTTTTAAGTGATATAAGCAAAGATGTTTATAGTATTAGATATTTGATAGTATTGAAGTTCAGCCTCCTTTTCCACCTCCCATCCCCCATCTCTCTCTCTCTTCTTCTTCTTCTCCTTCTTTCTTCCAATTTGTTTTGACATTTCAAGGGCTTGAAATAACATAAATGCCTTCTTACATATCACTCTATCTATTTCTTCCTTTTTTAAATGGAAGCATGGTTGATCTATAACCTCCTTGTATGGCCAGGTATAATGCAATTACTTGTTTTTATAGAGTTGGCCTAAAGGGCAATGCCCAGGTTCATACATTTTCCTAAATATAATTTTTCAACTGGAATAATGCATGGAAACAGTGTCCTCCTATATCTTTTGTCAAACTGAACTCCCAAGTAACTTCTTAAAGAAAAGGAGATTTTTCAGATCCCACTATTCTTTGTTATTATAGGATGAACAATATGATTTGACTTTATGAAGCATGGACATAGATGTAATGAGGTATATGAGGTGATGGGTTATACAAAGGAACTACTTTCTGTATTAAAAAAAGCAAAATATTAAAATACTTAAGCTCAAGAATCACACAAAATAGTACAAAGAGTACGCACGTTTCTTCAAACTACTTCTATCAACTCAATTATTCAAAAATTCAACTTCATTAACAATCTACGTCTGGAAATTCAAGTAATGAAATATGCAGCTTGATTAGGAAATTATGCACTAATTCAGCTGCTTCAATATGCAGCTCACCCATTCAGTTATACAGGAGACCTAGAGAAGGGCACCGCTGAGCCTGTAAATTATGAAATGGGATGAGCCATGAACATCTTTATTAAAATGACTACACTCCCTCTTTCTTACATACATATCTTCATGAACACCACCAAAATAATCGGTTTATTTCTGTTCTTTTTGACAATGAACTGCAATCTGCCAAAATGTGATAACATAACACGACATAGGCAAGGAAACAACAAAACTGTAGATTAGTCAGACCCTGTTTGTTAATTACTTACCTCTTTCCTTGAAAACAACACACAATAGCATGTGGTGGGGAATGGAGATGTCACACTTCCTTGTCCCCAGTAATCGTCAGGACTCCTTTGCAGTGGGAGCAAACAGGCTTTGGAGCCATGTAAATGAATCTGAATCATAATGCCACTATATACTAGCTGTACCACTAGCTGTGATAATGTGGTAAGTTAATGGACATAGGGTTTCCTGGATTGTGATATTTAATGGAAGAATAAAATTAAGTCATATTAACAAAATGTAAATTGCCAACATAAAGTGTTGACATTAAAACAAACCAACAAAGAATATTTCAACACTATTTTAGAAAAGAAAAGGCATTTTAACAACCATAGTACTGAAAGGATCCAATTTCAAAATAAATAATCATTCTTTAAGTTAAAGTGGTGGTGGAGGGAGGAGAGAAAGAGACTGATTCATAGGAATGTCACTAATGTGTATTATTTGTTTCACTCTCCATGTCATTTTTTACATCTCTGGACAATTGAGAATATCATTACATTTATCTGTGAATTAGTGATCTGTGCACCAGTGCTTGGAAAGCACAGGCAAAACTGATTTGTCTTTTACTGTTCATTTGTAAAATAAGAATACTACTAATCATTCTCTAAATGCTGATACAAAAGTAAAATGAAATAATGGATATAACAAAACTCTGGAAAATTTATAGTTCGTGCTCAAAAGTGTAAATGAATCTCTTGGCTTCTTTCTTGAATTAACAGTAAAGCAAAGAGCAAAGTGCCTGTCCCAGGTTAGAATTCATCTACCACTTATTAGCTTTATAAATTTGGAGAAATAAATGTATGAGTCTGTAATAGGCTAAAGGATGGACCCCAAAGGTATGAAGCCCTAATCCTTGGAACTTATAAATGTTATCTTTTATGGAAAAATAGTCTCTGCAGATGTGATTAAGGAGCTTGAAATATGGAGATAAGCCTGGATTATCCAAGTAGGCTCAAAATATAATCATAAGTATGTTTTTAAAAATTTCACCCAGGGCTTCCCTGGTGGCGCAGTGGTTGAGAGTCCGCCTGCCGATGCAGGGGACACAGGTTCGTGCTCCGGTCCGGGAGGCTCCCACATGCCATGGAGCGGCTGGGCCCGTGAGCCATGGCCGCTGACCCTGTGCGTCCGGAGCCTGTGCTCCGCAACAGGAGAGGCCACAACATTGAGAGGCCTAAGTACCAAACAAACAAACAAACAAAATTTCACTCAGTTTTATTGAGATATTACTGACATACAACGTTGTATAAATTTAAGGTGTACAACATAAGTATTTGATATATGTATACATTGCAAAATGATTACCACAGTAAGCTTAATTAATATCCATCACCTCACACTGTTATAATTTTTTTTCCCCTTGTGATGAGAACTTTTAGGATCTATTATTTTAGAAACTTTCCAATATACAAAATGGTATTGTTAACTATGGTCATTATGTTGCACATTGTACATTACATTCTCAGAACTTATGTATCTTATAACTGGTACCTTCTGACCACCTTCACCCAATCTTCACCCTCCTGCTCACTCCCCTACCTCTACTGCCTCTGGCAACCACCAAGCAGGAGGCAAAAGGGGATCTGGCACATGCAAGCGCACACACACAAAGAAGGCAATGGGAAGATGAAGCAGAGAGAGATTTCAAGATGTTGGCCTTAGAGACTGAAGGGATGAGGCCACAAGCCAAGGAATGGAAAAAGCCACCGGAAGCTGGAAAAGGCAAGGAACAGATTCTCCCCCAGAGCCTCCAGAGGGAGGGCCGACCTCTAACACCTTGATTTTGGCCCAGTAATACTGATTTCAAACACTGGCTTCCAGAATTGTGAAAGAATAAATTTTTGTTGTTTTAAGCCACCAAATCTGTAGTTATTTGTTACAACAACCACAAGAAACTAATACAGATTTCTTAAAATGATTGAGTGGGCTAATCTGATATTAATGTCTTAAGGAGATGGGGAGGAGAGTGGAAGAATAATAAATCTTCCTCAAGGTAAACTTTACCCATGAAGGCTGGAAGGTTTCTGTTTTGATTCATACACATCTTTGTCTTCAACATAAACATCCCATTTAGAAATGACAAGGATGAACACAGACCTTTCCCCTTTTGCCTGAACTTCCGAACAAGGCCAGACACAGATCCTTCTGCTTTCATCCCCAGCTACCTTCCCACTCTTTGTCTCATGAGCAATTACAATGAGAACTCTGTCCCCCTGGTGCTAGCTAACACGGAGATAAGCATGTCCTATTTAGCTAACTGAATGAGAGGTCCTCTGATTGTAAAACAAGCACAGCTTTAATCACTGCACCTGCAATTTGTTACCTGTCCCCATGAAAGTTTAAGGCAAACCACCCAGCTGAGACACTCCCATCTTGGGTTAGCAGGTTCTCCCTACTGCAACAGCCTGAAGAAAATCAACTCAATTGCCTGGTGCATTTTGTCTTTAACAGGATTTTTTTAAACAAAATAACATTTGTAATTAGCAGGGCCTATGTCAAAGGGTCCTGTAACTGAATTAATAGTTTTTTAAAATAAAGTGGAGCGGTTTACAGTTATACTTGGTACCACTTTGAGGTTCGATGGTGTGCTTCCTGCTGTTGCCCTAACCCCACTATTGGTGTTAATTACTCTGTTACACATTGCAAAAGAGACCAGTTAGAAATACTATGATCTTGTTCTAGTAAATTTTTAAAACTCAGCATAATTAACTCAAATGCATAATTGGGCAATCAGAAATTCTAGCAGCAAGAACTATCTCTGACATGATAAAAAACAAAACAAGACAAAAAATTCTCCAGTTCTCTCAGTTCATTTGAGATGGAAAGGATCAGCAGTTGAAAACAAGCACAATTTATTTCAAAGGGAAAAACTGGAATTAAGCCTTCTACTGCTTAGAGTACTTCTGCATATTAAAGCAGTATTTAACAATACTATCTTTTATACATGCATTAAAAACTACTGCTTTAATACTGTATAATTATTAACAAAAGTCAGAAATTGAAAGGTAATAGTGAGGAGGAAGGAAGGTTCAAGATGGAGAATAAGATGCTAAATCATAGCAATGACTTTGAATCCAGCTGAGAGACAACTGTGTTAGACTAGGGGGTAGCAGTTCATGTGGGTTCTAATAAGGATTATTCACTGACTGTCCAGGTGATTCCAGAAAGGTCACACTCCTCTGAACTTTAATTTCCTCATTCGTAAAGTGAAAGTGCTCAATTTGTTGAGATCTCTGATCTCTCTAGGCTGAAAACGATGCAATTTCATTCAACAAATATTACTGAGTGTCTACAAGGGCAAGGACATTTATTGGTAGGTGCTGAAGTGAATACACAGATTCCTATAGCTCATGTTTTCAAATTTCTTTAATCTACTTCAAGTAGAGAAACCTTATATAGGTAGTTGAGCAAATAAAGACTTATACAAGTACATAAAGTAGATGATGACATCAGCTATAATATTTGAATAAACTAAGTACCATTCATGGCAGAGAGGAAGAAGCCGATGTGTATCTTGGTTGAATGAGTCAAAGAATAATGGATCAGATTAATCTATGAGTTTGTACATTTGCACTTTTCACAATTACCTTAGAATGTTGCCTATAGTTTGCTTTGCTTTTATTCCCCCAAATGAATATGAGTACTATTTTTAAGACATCCATAAGATCATAAGAATGCAATCACATCACTGCATTCTCTAAACCATATGTTACAGGAGGGTAGATGTGAAGATTGATACTTGATGGAAAAAAGCAGCCAGTTGGTCCAGAGACCTCAAAACTATCCATCATGTCTGCAATATCTGGAGACAAGGCTTGAAAAATACCATGTAAGTAGAATGCTGTGTAAGAAGCCTGTCTTCCCAGATGGCTCGATGCACTGATGCATTTTAGCCAGAGCGACAGTGGGATGTGGTGTCTGTGATCAATATAACAGGAAATGAATCGCTAAGAGATTTTTTAAAAATCAAATATCGGCCAACAATTCATCTAAGGCTGCAAATGCCACACAACAAACATGGAGTAACAGCAAACAGGGATTTCACAAATTATTGCCAAATTCAGTTTTAATTTTAAAAAAGCTGGCAGAAGTTTCTCTGCTCTGCTCTAGGACTTATTGTCTACACACCCTCTCCTCCCATTGTTCCTAGATAATGCCATGCTGTTAAATAAACTCCCCGTGGTCAGAAATGTGTCAGCAAGTGTAACATAGGAAACTGTGCATGAGGCCCCAGGGCTAATTAAAAGCCATTGTTGCTTTTCATTTTCTCAGTACGTTAAACATAAAAAAAAAAAAAAAAAAGAGTGAAATGTTTTTACCTCTAAGAGTTGGAAACATTGCAAAACCCATTTAAGTCAAGCATTAACGCTCAATCCCTAAGTTAAAAAAGGACAGCATAATTTCTTTAATTCTTGCTACACTATTAAACAATATGAGGCACATTCACAGGCTGAAGGAGAATGGGTTGGAGCAGTTACATCCTTTTCTTTCTCTGTGCCACTTCAGTGCTGTCATTTAAGCAATATTGCTGAGACTATCCATCCGTTTTAAAGTAATTTCAACATATCCCGAACTGAAAATCTGACATTCCCTTAAGCCTTTGTTGATCCATTTCAAGTTTTCTCTAACTATTAAAGAGAACCACAGGTAAGACATTTTCTGAATGGCTCTGCCAGGCTTCCAGAAGTTACAGGAACCCATGAATACATCTAAGGCTAAGCATGTCTTTAATAGCAACCTAGGAACTTTCACCATGGCTCAGGTATCTTAAATATTAATATTGCTAAGCAAGCTTTTTTGAGATGAAGTTAATAACAGCCATAATGGATATTTTTCTTTTTTCTTTTTATTTGGAGTTGCTTGACAATGTTATTAGTTTCTGCTGTACAGTGAAGTGAATCAGCTGTATGTATATGTATATCCCCTCCCTCTTGGACCTCCCTCCCCGCCCCGACTCATCTAGGTCATCACAGAGCACCGAGCTGAGCTCCCTGTGCTATACAACAGGTTCCCACTAGCTATCTATTTTACACATGGTAGTGTATTTATGTCAAACCTAATCTCCCAATTTGCCCCACCCTCCCCTTCACCCCACCCGGGTCCACATGTCCGTTCTCTACTTCTACGTCTCTATTCCTGCCCTGCAAATAAGTGCATCTGTACCATTTTTCTAGATTCCACATATATGTGTTAATATACAGTATTTGTTTTCTCTTTCTGGCTTACTTCACTCTGTTTGAAAGAAGCCGATACACTTGCCAGTGTTTATCACTAATCAGAGTATTCTGGATAAATTGAGACAAACCAAGAAGAAACAGTTTCCATAACTGCAAACAAGGTTTCCACTTTCTTCTTATGGGCTAGAAGAAGATGGCGGAATTAGCTTATTTCTACTGGGAATTCATAGAAGGGAACAGCAGGGCTCTCCAGTTCAAGATTTACTGATACTCTGTGCTGCTTAGCTTGAGACTCTTATGATCCTCAGGCAGAAGGAGGAGATTTGTTTAAGCAGGACTCTGCCTCAAGAAAACAGTCATGGGCCAGCACACTTCAAGGTACGTGCAGCTGGAAAGTTGTGTCCTATGTGTACCCCTCCCATACACCTTCCACAGAGCTCTCAGAGTGATTTCTATGAAACACAAACCTTATCATACTGCTCATCTGCTTAAAAGTTTCCAAAGCCCCTTCTCTATCCTACTCGTCAATATAATTTTTGTATATATGTGTGTGTATATATATATATATATTTTTTTTTTTTTTTGCAGTACGTGGGCCTCTCACTGTTGTGGCCTCTCCCGTTGCGGAGCACAGGCTCCAGACGCGCAGGCTCAGTGGCCATGGCTCACGGGCCCAGCCGCTCCGCGGCATGTGGGATCTTCCCGGATCGGGGCACGAACCCGTGTCCCCTGCATCGGCAGGCAGACTCTCAACCACTGGGTCACCAGGGAAGCCCATAATTTTTGTATTTAGTGTGCAGTATAAAAACATAAATAAAATTTGTATATCCAATTCAAAATGTTCTATTGTAAAGTAAATATATTGAGGTAAGATTTTAGACTGTTGTTTAAAATACTGCATAAATAATAGTACAGATAATACAAAGACTTGGCAAAAATTGTGGTGGTGGGACATACCTTACTAAAATTGAAAACACTAGTCTAGAATAAAAGCCAAACTCCTCACTGGGAAGCAAGGTATTCCATGCATTTCCCTAACTTCTGGTCTTATCTTTTTTAGGACCTCATTACCTGTGCCCTGCCATCTACAACCTTAACACATCTCCAGGAGTTCCCTGGAACTGGCAGACCATTTTATTTATCCCCAATTCTCTGGGTTTTCTGCCCAAGCTGAATCCTCTCCCATGAAAGCTATTCCCTTGTTTGGAAGCTTCTCCTTCTTTCTTGCGAGTGCATTTGCACTAAAGTACATTCAGCATACAATTTCTCCTAATTTATTACTTCTTCTAAGGATGAGTTCCACTTGAATGACTTTCCTAGTCCCTCCCCCAATCCTCCCCATCCCATAATATTGGCCAGTTCTCCTGTGCCCCCACATGTGCTTTGATCTTTCCTGTCATAACATTACTATTACCTACTTCACTTCATATTACATTAGTCTCCTCTACTACACTGTATCCCCAGAACTCAATACTATTGACGATACAGCTCCAACCAATTATGTTGAACAAATGCATTGTGTCCGCCTCCAATTAGTAACACATGAAATGCTTCTATTACCTAAATAGAACATTGTTAGATTTTTTTTTATCATTCTGATGTTATTTTACAAGGAACAATGGGACTTTTTTTGACAACCCACTCCCAATGCATAAAATAATATTAAGTTATGTTAGCTCTTTCTGTTAATAATTTAATATTTTTGACATACGTCCATACATTCTTTGATATTCTTCTCCTTAAGAGGTGAACCTTTAAATTCCCTCCTCTTGAATGTAGATAAAACTCTCTACCATTGAATAGAATATGGAAGAAAAGATGTTATGTTCCTCCTAAGATTTGGTTATAAAAAACTGTGAATTTTATCTTGGGTTTGCTCTCTCTTCCTTGCATCTCACACTCCAGGAAAAGCCATTTCATCAGAACCACGTGCCAGGGAAATTAAATCTCCTGCCAACAGCCATGATGTGAGCTGGGAATTGGATCCTCCAGACCCAGTCAAGCTTAAAATGATGGCAAATTAGCTGACACCTTGATTGCAGCTTTGGGAAAAACTCAGAGCCAGAACCATGCAAATAAGCTGCAGCTGTTCCCAGATTCCTGCGCCCCACCCCCCACCCCCACCCCAGAAGCCTAGAAATGATTTTTTAAGCTTCTATTTTTGAAGGAAAGTGTTATGTATGAATAGATAACTAACACCAAACAGATGACCTTGGGCACATTGCTCAACTTCTCTGAGCATGATTTTCCTTGCATCTAAAATTAAGATAATAAAAATTTTAAAGGTTATCATTGCCATAAAGGGACCTATGTAACTCGAGCAGCAAAATGCCCAGTAATATGCAGACACATGATAAATAAATAATTCTTCCCCTGCCCCAAACTCCTTGTGACTTCTCTTTCTAAATGTGGTTATTATTAAATTCATGACCATATGACTGTAGTGCTATGCTGGGCATTATATAAAACAAGAAGGACAACTGTGACTCCTGTGTTGAAAGTACCACCCTCATTCCAAACTGCATTTTGTTTCTCATGTCACTGGACTATTGATCAATGATTCTTATGGTAAAGGTATAAATGAATGGTATACCCTGTCGGCTTTTTGATGCATTTCACAACCACATTACATTACAACCACATTCTTTCATGAGAAAGAAACAGGAGAACATAAGTTGGACTCTGTTCAACTAATTGCTACCAAATTTCTTTTCTTTATTCAGGAACAGCTCATGACAAAGTCCAGCAGGCACTGGTTTGGGGCTCAAAACCCCTGGGTTTTAAGATTGGTACTGCCAATAATCTACTGTGTGCCCTCAGTCAATCCACTAACGCTGCCAATTCTCTGGATCTTTATTTATAAAACAGTCTAAGTTTCTCTTAAGCATTACAGAGGTTAAGTAGTCCTATTTTAGGTTTTCCCCTGATCTAAAAGTCTGTGACTACATAATGTACTGATGTGGCTTTTGTCTGTAAGATCTCTCCTCCCCTTATGTAGAGTGAAATATCTCAAAGGCAAGTGGCAGTAGGGATGAGAACATGAAATTGAGGGGTCTAGAAAAAGATAAATGTAGACGATTCTTCCTTATTATTGGCACCTATGAAAATCTGGCTGCTGGAAAAGAGGATTTCTTTGTGCACAGTTTCCCTCTGGTGCCCCAGGAAGATGGCTGAAGATGGACGTAATCCTGATTTGAGATTACAAAGCTGAAATACCAATTATTAACATCTGTAAGGTTTCAAAATATTTTCCCTGATGATCTTGTTTAACCTTAATAGAAAAAAGTGGGGGAGAAACATCCCTTTCATAGATGAGAATTACAAATCTCATCACATCCTAAGTGTTAAAGGGACCGCACATCTTGCCAAGCCCACCCCACCCATTCTGAGTGACTTAGAATTCCCAAACAAAATAGAATGCAAAAAGCTTGTGATGACTAAGAGCTCAGGTTTTACAATAGGCTTCTGGTATATGCATCCTGGTTCTGGGACCTATTGGCTTGGTCTCCTCAGGCAACTTTCTTAACCTCTCCCAATTTTCTCCTTCTTAAAGTTAGGGTAGTACCTACTTCCTAGGTTAACTGTGAAGACACAAGACAGGAATAGTAAAATATGCCAGAATCTGGCATATATTAGATGCTTAGTCAATCTTAGCTTTTAATATTATTAAAAATGAATTTTAACTGCTATGCAAAAAAGTCATCTGATCATTTTTTTTTTTTGCACCCAGCAGTAAGTAGGAGAAACATGTCCAAGAATCAGGGGGAGATAATCCGTATTAGGCTGTAAAAACGTAAAAATGAGATGGCAAGTGAACAGAAGGGAGCCTGCAGTTGATTCTGCAGAAAGGACAGGTATATTACAGTCTAGAATTAAAATACTTCGAAAGAAATATTTTGTTGTCTAGGTTAAGATAAAAAGAGATGACTGTACTGAACATAGGAAGGATTTGACCTTGGGTGAAGATCAACCCTGGAGATATAAGGAGAAAAAACTTTGCATTGGTGAGAGAAAGAGTTTAGAGCTAATGAGAAAGAATGGTTACTCAGTTTAGTGCTCCTGCTCCTTGAGCACAGCTGGTTTAATTACAACTTCACTCTCATCAGTGAGTAAAGTTACTGAAGCCTAAAGAAAAATCAATTCAGTGAATGCTAATATGCTTGTGTCTAAAATTTTGTTTGGAGTGGACATTAGAGGGTAGAATCAGAATGTGAATCAGGCCCACTGACATGAAAATCTACCCAGGCTTGTTCAACTGTGCTACTTTCCATGCAAAACTGACATTTTTTACAAGCAACTACATACCTTAGCAGGGGTACTGGCTATAAAACTGATGTCTGTAATAAAATAAAAAGTAAGGTCTCTTAAGAAAATCATTAAAAATGAATTGGTCAAAATATTCAGAGACAGAAGAGAAAATAAAGCACCATATTTCACTAATATATTTCTTCAAGTGACATATCCAGACTGCTTGGTTTAGAGCATGTGCGCACACACACACACACACAGGGAAAGCTATGACTCTTTTTCTAAACTTATTAAAGTTTAACTTACATTTTAGAAGGATGTACCCTCTCTCATTCATCTTTCTTTCCTTTTCTTCCTTATGTATGACCCATTGGTATCTTTTCTGTGAAACAAACAAAAAAAAGTAGTTAAACTGGAAATAAAAATTTATATCCTCTAATCCTATGAATTATTGTCAACAATTTTGGCGTCCTCCTCTAATTCGAGATAAAAACCAAGCCATGGCTCTGTGCTATTTGTTGCAGATGGACACAAGGATGAAAAAGGTGCTGTATTTGTGCTCAGAGTGTGCACAGTCTAATCACTATTTAGATTATAGTAAAGCAGATTAAGTACGATAAAAAGTGACACAGCAGAGTTCAACTTGGACTGAAAGAAAGGAGATCACATTTACCTGAAATAGTAACAAAAAATTATAAAATGGGTAATTGTTAATGTTTTTTTTTTTTTTATTGATAGGTAGTAATTGGATTAGGGCCAGTATGGGAGGGCATTGTAAGTAAAGGGGGAAAAAAACCAAACACGAACAAAGATAACAGAGATAGTGGAGTCAGTTATGGGATCCAGGAATAGGAAGTCAGCTAGTTTGGTTAGTTTATAGGGTAGGAGAAGGATAGTCATGAAAGATAATGCTACAAAAGTGGGCAGGAGTTTGAGCTATGGAATTTGTACTTATATACGTAAGGCATGGGAAGCCTTTCAGAGGTTTTAAAGCAGAGATGTGATTTTATTTGGTCCCTTTCAGAAGGATGTAGCAGTGGTGTGTAAGCAGAATTAGAACAGAAAAAATAGGTTGAGCAAAACAGGCACTGTTAAAAAGACAAGTTAGCTGTTAATAAAGGGCTGAACTAATATGCCTACAGTGGCGATGTCAAAATCTACAGAAACTGGTCACTGATCTCACGTTTGGAGCAAATGTTAGAACCTATACACTTTGGAGAATTCTACACAAATAGAGTACCCAGGGGAAAGAGAAGAATTTGAGTGAGGATGAAGTTTTCAGTTTGGATAAAGAGAGTTTAAAACACTTGGGACTCCTACATAGAGATGTGCTGTTGGAGAGTAATAAAAATAATAATTAAAAAAACATATTAGCAAGGGTCAAAAGCATCCATTTATTCTAACTAAAATCTACTGAGTCACTGACATATTTCTTTCCATAGCCCCTAAAGTACAGTTGCTCCCAGGAAGCAAAGCCAACAAGAATTCATGAAGAATAAATAAAGACTAACACAGACTGACAGTCTCCCCAAGCATTCAGAGCAGAAATCACAGCTATAGTTAGAGAATAGAATTAAATCCCATTATCAGGTAAGGGAGCAATTTTAGAGTATTTTGCTGTTGTTGAATAGTGAGAAAACTGAATAAATAGTCCTAACTGTTCCCTATGTAACCATATTTATTTATTACATAACCATATTATAATAGCCTAAAGGAAACTGAAAAACTAAAACTCATCTATTTTTCTAGCAATAACAGTTTTCATTTCTCTGTGCTGTCTCCAAGTTTTTTACACAGTCATGTACATTCATATTTTCACAGTCACAATTATATATCACCCATACTACTTTATATTTGGTTTTTAATGTTTCCAGGTTGCCATATAAGCTTCATATTTATACTTAGTGCCTGAATAATACTCCATTGAGTACACTTAAGAAAATTTATAAAATTATTTCTCTGTGATGGGAAATTTGGGCTGTTTTCAGTTTGGGTTTGTTTTAGCTAATGTTGTGATGAGTATCAGTCTTCTTGGCACCAGTGTCTACGATAACGAGTGTCACGGGTCATTGGTCTACATGACTCACTCTCTGGATAAGCTGGGAGGCCCTACAGTGAAGACGTTTTGCCTTTTTTTTGTTTGTTTTTACTATTGTACGTGCTGAATCTAGTGCATATTCTGAGCTTAATAATTTTTCGATAAATTGCTTTTCTTCTTCGATCATATTTTAAGATACACTATTAGGATAAAGAGGAGAATGGAAACTAGTTGCTTAGGAAAGTGGATTTTTAATGTTTACAATTATGTTATAAAAATGTGTCAATTTTACTTACTTGGGCACTAGGAGTCAGAAAATATTTATTAAGCTTCCAGTCTGTGACAGCATTATGTTAGGAACCTAGAAACAAAGACAAGAACAAACATGATTACTGAGCTCAAGGAACTCACGAAAACAATAAACAGACATCTCTTCTCATTGTTCCTTCTCCCTTCCAACCAGCAACTAATTTCCTTCTGGAGGGTATCCTCTTCCCCAGGATACATAAAGTGGAGCATCCCACACAGTTTGGTGCATCACATGCCAAGCCCTACTCAAAAGGTGGACTCAAGATATGAGAGTCTCCCTCCCTAGAATTTGAATCTTGAACTGAGGATTAAGTGATTTAAAATGGCTGGGTATATTCACTAAAGTAGGGTTCTCTGCTACAAAACTACTCTTACCCACAGGATCCCTGGCCTTGTGGGGTGGCTCTTTCTAGTCAATTCTCAGACCTTTTTTCTCTCACTGTCTCTTTGGTACTGTGAACTCCCAAAGTTCTGGCAATATGCTACCTGTGTTTAAGTTGGCCAAGTCAGTGTTTGTTGTTTCTAACCAGAGAGTCTACCCGAAACCTGAGAAATTAATACAAATGGTGGAATAAAGAGTTATCCCACCTAGTGGGGAGAGAGAACAGGGGGAAGGACAAGACAGGGGTAGAAGACTAAGAGGTACAAACTTCTATGTATAAAACAGGTAAGCTACAAAGATACATTGTAGATATATTTATTGTACAGCACAGAATATAGAGCCAATATTTTCTAATAACCATAAATGGAATATAATCTATAAAAATTTTGAATCATTATGTTGTATACCTGAAATTAATACAATATTGTAAATCAACTATATCTCAATAAAAAGTTAATTAATTTATAAAAGAATTATACAGGAAACCAACAAGAAGGACAGTTCACCCAGCTGAGAAACTCACCAAGATGACCTATATAAAAATATTTGCTAATCATATATATACCATACACACACACACACACACACACACACACACACGCATACACATACACACCCACATCTACATATACACACACACACATATATTTAAAACTATGTGTATGTTTTAGGTATATGCATGTATGTACATAGACACATGTATATTTAAAAATACACATGTGGGGCTTCCCTGGTGGCGCAGTGGTTGAGAGTCCGCCTGCCGATGCAGGGGACACGGGTTCGTGCCCCGGTCTGGGAAGATCACACATGCCGCGGAGCAGCTAGGCCCGTGAGGCATGGCCGCTGAGCCTGCACGTCTGGAACCTGTGCTCCGCAACAGGAGAGGCCACAACAGTGAGAGGCCCGCATACCGCAAAAAAAAAAAAAAAAATTCTCTAGAAGGAATCAATAGCAGAATGACTAAGGCAGAAGAATGGATGAGTGACCTGGAAGATAAAATAGTGGAAATAACTACTGCAGAGTAGAATAAAGAAAAAAGAATGAAAAGAATTGAGGACAGTCTCAGAGACCTCTGGGACAAAATTAAATGCACCAACATTCAAATTACAGGGGTCCCAGAAGAAGAAGAGAAAAAGGAAGGGACTGAGAAAATATTTGAAGAGATTATAGTTGAAAACTTCCCTAATATGGGAAAGGAAATAGTCAATCTAGCCCAGGAAGCACAGAGTCCCATACAGGATAAATCCAAGGAGAAACATGCCAAGACATATATAATTCAGACTATCAAAAATTAAATACCAAGAAAAAAAAATTAAAATGAGCAAGGGAAAAACAACAAATAACATACAAGGGAATCCCCATAAGGTTAACAGCTGATCTTTCAGCAGAAACTCTGCAAGCCAGAAGGGAGTGCCAGGACAATTTAAAGTGATGAAAGGGAAAAACCTACAACCAAGATTACTCTACCCAGCAAGGATCTCATTCAGATTCGATGGAGAAATTAAAACCTTTACAGACAAGCAAAAGCTAAGAGAATTCAGCACCACCAAACCAGCTTTACAACAAATGTTAAAGGAACTTCTCTAGGCAGGAAACACAAGAGAAGGAAAAGATCTACAATAACAAACCCAAAACAATTAAGAAAATTGTAACAGGAACATACATATCGATAATTACCTTAAATGTAAATGGGTTAAATTCTCCAACCAAAAGACATAGACTGGCTGATTGGATACAAAAACAAGACCCATATATACACTGTCTACAAAAGTCCCATTTCAGACCTAGGGACACATACAAACTGAAAGTTAGGGGATGGAAAAAGTTATTCCATGCAAATAGAAATCAAAAGAAAGCTGGAGTAACAATTCTCATATTAGACAAAGTAGACTTTAAAACAAAGACTATTATAAGAGACAAAGAAGGACACTACATAATGATGAAGGGATCGATCCAAGAAGAACATATAACAATTGTAAATATTTATGCACCTAACATAGGAGCATGACAATACATAAGGCAAATGCTAACAACCATAAAAGGGGAAATCGATAGTAACACAATCATAGTAGGGGACTTTTAACACCGCACTTTCACCAATGGATAGATCTTCCAAAATGAAAATAAATAAGGAAACACAAGCTTTAAATGACACATTAAACAAGATGGACTTAATTGATATTTATAGGACATTCCACCCAAAACAACAGAATACACTTTCTTCTCAAGTGCTCAAGGAATATTCTCCAGGATAGATCATATCTTGGGTCACAAATCAAGCCTTGGTAAATTTAAGAAAATTGAAATCATATCAAGTATCTTTTCCAACCACAATTCTATGAGACTAGATATCAAATACAGGAAAAAAAATCTGTAAAAAATACAAACACATGGAGGCTAAACAATATGTTACTAAATAACCAAGAGATCACTGAAGAAATCAAAGAGGCAATCAAAAAATACCTAGAAACAAATGACAATTAAAACACAATGACCCACAATCTACGGGATGCATCAAAAGTGGTTCTAAGAGGGAAGTTTATAGCAATACAATCTTACCTCAAGAAACAAGAAACATCCCAAACAACGTAATATTACACCTAAAGCAATTAGAGAAAGAAGAACAAAAAAAAAACCCAAAGTTACCAGAAGAAAAGAAATCATAAAAAATGAAAAAGAAATGAAGGAAACAATAGCTAAGATCAATAAAACTAAAAGGTGGTTCTTTGAGAAGATAAACAAAATTGATAAACCTTTAGCCAGACTCATCAAGAAAAAAAGGGAGAAGACTCAAATCAACAAATTAGAAATGAAAAAGGAGAAATAACAATTGACACTGCAGAAATACAAAGGATCTTGAGAGATTACTACAAGGAACTATATGCCAATAAAATGGAGAACTTGAAAGGACAAATTCTTAGAAAAGAACAACCTTCCAAGACTGAACCAGGAAGAAATAGAAAATGTAAACAGACCAATCACAAGCACTGAAATTGAGACTATGATGAAGAATCTTCCAACAAACAAAAGCCCAGGACCATATGCCTTCACAGGTGAATTCTATCAAACACTTAGAGAAGAGCCAACACCTATCCTTCTGAAACTCTTCCAAAATATAGCAGAGAGAGGAACGCTCCCAAACTCATTCTACAAGGCCATCATCACCCTGATACCAAAACCAGCAAAGATGTCACAAAGAAAGAATATCTCTGGTGAACACAGATGCAAAAATCCTCAACAAAATACTAGAGAACAGAATCCAACAGCACATTAACAGGGTCACACACCATGATTAAGTGGGGTTTATCCCAGGAATGCAAGGATTCTTCAATGTATGCAAATCAATCAATGTGATAAACCATATTAAGAAATTGAAGGATAAAAACCATATGATCATCTCAACAGATGCAGAAAAAGCTTTTGACAAAATTCAACACCCATTTATGATAAAAACCCTCCAGAATGTAGGCATAGAGGGAACTTACCTCAACATCATAAAGGCCATATATGACACCCACAGCCAATATCGTTCTCAAGGGTGAAAAACTGAAACCATTTTCTCTAAGATCAGGAAGAAGACAAGGTTTTCCTCTCTCACCACTATTATTCAACATAGTTTTGGAAGTTTTAGGCACAGCAATTAGAGAAGAAAAAGAAATAAAAGGAAACCAAATTGGAAAAGAAGAAGTAAAGCCGTCACCGTTTGCAGATGACATGATACTATACATAGAGAATCCTAAAGGTGCTACCAGAAAACTACTAGAGCTAATCAATGAATTTGGTAAGGTAGCAGGATACAAAATTAATGCACAGAAATCTCTTGCATTCCTATAAACTAATAATGAAACATCTGAAAGAGAAGTTAAGGAAATGCTCCCATTTACCATTGCAACAAAAAGAAAAAAAAAATACCTAGGAATAAACCTACCTAAGAAGACAAAAGACCTTTATGCAGAAAACTGTAAGAGACTGATGAAAGAAATTAAAGATGATGCAAGCAGATGGAGAGATATACCATGTTCTTGGATTGGAGGAATCAACATTGTGGAAATGAGTATACTACCCAAAGCAATGTACAGATTCAGTGCAATTCCTATCAAACTACCAAGGGCATTTTTCACAGAACTAGAAGAAAAAAATTTCACAATTTGTATGGAAACACCAAAGACCCCGAATAGCCAAAGCAATCTTGAGAAAGAAAAACAGAGCTGGAGGAATCAGGCTCCCAGATTTCAGTCTATGCTACAAAGCTACAGTAATCAAGACAATATGGTACTGGCACATAAACAGAAATATAGATCAATGGAACAGGGTAGAAAGCCCAGAGATAAACCCACACAAATATGGTCACCTTATAGTTGATAAAGAAGGCAAGAATATACAATGGAGAAAGACAGCCTCTTCAATAAGTGGTGCTGGAAAAACTGGACAGCTACACATAAAAGAAAGAAATTAGAACACTCCCTAACACCATACACAAAAATAAACTCAAAATGGATTAAAGACCTAAATGTAAGGCCAGACACTATAAAACTCTTAGAGGAAAACATGGGCAGAACACTGTATGACACAAATCACAGAAAGATTATTTTTGACCCAGCTCCTAGAGAAACGGAAATAAAACCAAAAATAAACAAATGGGACCTAATGAAGCTTAAAAGCTTTTGCACAGCAAAGGAAACCATAAAGAAGATGGTTTAGTTTATAGAATGTGGTTGTGGCATGAGGGCTCAGTAGTTGTGGTGCACGGGTTTAGTTGCTCCGCGGCATGTGGGATCTTCCCAGACCAGGGCTCGAACTCGTGTTCCCTGCATTGGCAGGCAGACTATTAACCACTGCACCAACAGGGAAGTCCCAGAAGATAGCTTTCTGAAGCAAGCTTGTGAATCAGCCACTTACACAGCAATTACAAGGGATCTATTTACATTATTTTTAAAAAGATAAATACATAGCAAATAACTAAACATGCAGACTAACAATATAAAAATGCTTATGTAAAAGGCATTAAATGTCAAGTCTATAAGTGTTGGTTGCAAACATTAAAAAATAAATACAGACTATATAATCTAAAATTTAAGGACACTCTACCTCAACCAAGATGGGAGAGTAACTCTTCTTAAACAACTCAACTTGGTGATTAAGAGAAACATTTTCTACCTAAACAGAATTTTAACTAGCTGCTTCAGAAACGATTTCTTCTGGAAAAATAATTCACTGTTTATTGGACATTTGAAACAGAGAACAAAATGAATTTAGAACATTAGGCCTATAAGTCATAAATTAAGAGGGGTATGAATGGGGTACAAAGTATATGGACTGAACATAAGATATTAAAGTTTATTTTAGGAGGGTTGGTTGGGACCAAATTATAAAGGACTTGGTACTACAGTTACTGAGGAGTTAGCCATAGTTTCCAAGTTGAGAGATTACAGTGTAGTTAGTACATAAATTATATTAGAGGTCAGTAAACTAATGACCTGTGGATAAATCTGGTCTGCTCTTACTTTTATAAATAAAGTTTTATTGGAACATAGTCATGTCTATTTGTTTAAGATACCGTATATGGCTGCTTTCAACAGCAGAGTGGAATAGTTGTATGAGAGATATTATCACCTGCAAAGCCTAAAATATTTACTATTTGGCTCTTTACAAGAAGTTTGCTGATAGCTGAATGATATGGTGTGATGTTAATTTTATATGTCAACTTGACTGGGCCACGGAGTGTCCAGATATTTGACCTAACATTATTCTGGGTGTTGCTGCAAGGGTGTTTTGGGATGAGCTTAACATTTAAATCAGTAGGCTGAGAGAAGTACATTGCTTGCTATAAAATGGGTGGGCCTCATTCAGTCAGTTAAAAGCCACAACAGAACAAAAGAATCCTCTCCTGAGTAAGAGAAAATTCTCCTGCCTAATGGCCTTTGAAACACCACATCAGTTCTTCCTGGTTCTACAGCAGCCTGCTGGCCTTTGGACCATCAGCTCTGCAGATTTTGAACTTGCCATAATTGTGTGGGTCAATTCCTTATAATAAATCTCTTTATATGAAACTGTATTTTTATTTTATATATTGCGTATGTAATATATATGATATATAATCATATATAGAGAGAGAGATTATAAGGAATTTTTATAAGAAAATAAATGTGCTTATTTTCTACATTATATATGCAATATATAATCATACATATATCCTATCTATTCTATTTCTCTGGAGAACCCCGAGTAATACACATGGTTACTTTTAAAAGGACACAAACAGTATGGCAGTGAGATGGAAGTAAGACAAGCAATCAGAAGCAAAGGGGACAGGTGGGAGTCAGAGCAATAAACCATGTGATTGATGATCTGAACCAGAACAGAGCTGAGGTGATTACAATGGAAGGCAAGAATAAACACAAAAAACCTTGCATCATGTCCTTGGATTATAAAGGCATTTTTATTTTAATATAAGAAGAAAGCTTCTTAAATCTGTTCATGACAATGGGAAATTGACAATGTTCTCATTCCTGGATTATGGGTGCTCGTTATTTTTAATCTCAGGGGAGTTTTAATCTTTCAGGAAATTATGAATTCAGTAGGAAAAAAAGTGAAATTCTTAGAATTCTTTAATAATGAATTCTAGAGCTTCAAAATGAGAGTGCTTAGGAAGTTGCTTTTAATCAAAGCTGAGAAGGCATTTTTCTAAAGTATGGCTGGACGGACACTGTTGAATTTAAATATGTTTATTGTTTATTTCTCCCTCTCTCCCTATTCTAAAAACTGTCCTGGTAGCTGAGGCTGATAGAGAAATCCCCTTCCATGGGCTTAAGTATCGTGGAAGAGACCTCGCTTTGGAATGGAAAACTCAGCTGACGAGCTGGTGACTTTGGGTTTGAGGATCGTTTTCCCCAGGAAAACAGAAAAAAAAAAAAAATTATTTTTGGAGATACTGGCTCTTTAACCCAGAGCTTCCTTCTTTATCGTGTGAATAAATAATGATAAATAACTAGCATGAGTCGGTTTCTCATCACACTTTGCACAATTTGTCACCTAGGAGGAATTTGACACTGCATTTCTAAAAGTTTACAGAGATGTTGCTTCCGGTTTTTGAAAAGGAAAGACCAGCTCTTCTTTTGCCTGCTTTCGCTGCACTGCCTACATCTACCTGTGTCTTCCTGTGTCTACAGTGGAGCTAGTGGGCAACACACCACTGCCTTCTCAAAAGCCTAATTGAAGGTCTATAGATAAAGGAGGGAGAGATGGGCAAAAAGAATTGTAAGGAAAGAGGCATTCTCCATTTTCCCAATACTCTTGAGTATTATTAATTGTACCAAAGAAGGTACATCCAAATTTTTTTTTAAACATCTTTTGGGAAATAAATTGTATTTTCCAAATCAGGCTAGGAATGGTAAAAAGATATTGTCTAGAAATAACCTGGGGAATACAATGGCAGTAACTAAAAGCATAATGAAATCTCATTTTCCTTAGAAGAAGAATGAATATTAAAAATGTTACAGCTGGATATTTTTATATTGAATCTTTTCCAGAATGGTGGATATAAAGAACTGAAATAAAAAGATAAAAAGATGTTAAAGAAACATTATTCACACCTCTCTACTTCTATTGAGGACTGCATGGCAACTATTTAAGCCAAATGGTGATATACACACTTCTAAAACTGGGAGGCAGAAAAGGAAAAAATGAAGACTAAGAATTATAGCCCACAAGACTCATTGATGACTTATAATAGGCTGAGAAGATTTGGTTTGTGATGCATCTAAGCCTGTTTAGGAAGAGCAACCCTGTAGGACACAGGAGGATTAGTGGGCAATGACAAAGAGAATCCTAAAAGGATTTAAACAGAGATACCTCTCTAGTCAGACTTTTCCTTAGCCCCTCCCTCTAGAGAGTCATCACTTCTTCACATGGATACAAATACTCTATCTGCAAATGTTTCTTTTTTTGTTTTAAATCACACTATATATAAAACATTTTCTGCTGGATTTGACTGTAATTAGGCAAGGAATCACACCTGTATATTTCACAAGAACTGACGTCTAGCAGGTACAAAATAAAGTTTGTTGGAGATAAGTTACGATATGGGTTTTATCTATTCAGAATGAGGAAGTATTGGGCACAAAGGAAAGATGACATATTATTTGTTGTTAAATTCTTTCCTAAGGATGCTTATGTAATGGGGCTCTATGATATCTTGAGGAAATAAGATTATACACTCTCTTCAATATTATATTTCCTTATTTATTTACCTTTCTCATCAAAATACTTGACTCTCTGTTTAAACTAGATCACTATTTCTGCAACTTAAGCCCATTTCCTTCTATTTTATTCTTCTGGAACATAAATGATTTAATACCAAGCATGAATAGAAGGAGGAGGAGGCAGAGGAGAAGTGGGGGTGGGGAGAATAAAAAGAAGGAGGAGGAGGCAGAGGAGAAGTGGGGGTGGGGAGAATAAAAAGAAGGAGGAGGAGGCAGAGGAGAAGTGGGGGTGGGGAGAATAAAAAGAAGGAGGAGGAAGACACTGGGGTATGGAGAAAAGAACTTGCATTTTGTAGACATAGACAACCAAGTTCAAATCTCAATTGTGCCATTTACTATTTGTATAATTTCTGTCAAGAAAGGTAATATCGGGCTTCCCTGGTGGCACAGTGGTTGAGAGTCCGCCTGCCGATGCAGGTGACACGGGTTCATGCCCCGGTCCAGGAAGATCCCAACCATGGCCGCTGAGCCTGCGCGTCCGGAGCCCGTGCTCTGCAACGGGAGAGGCCACAACAGTGAGAGGCCCGCGTACCGCAAAAAAAAAAAAAAAAAAAGAAAGGTAATATCTCAGACTCTTTATTGATACAAAGTAAAATTTTTTAGCCCCTAAGATTGTTTGAGAATTAAATATTTATGCTTGAAACCTAGTTGGCACTCATAAATATTAAGATAAATTTCAAATGTGAGTTATAAAAAGATGTCCAAAGAAAGGGAAGATTAGCCTAAATAGGCATAATTATGCAAAAAATTTACTGAAAGTATAATTTATAAAAACACATTTTTGCTTTAGGAAAAAGAAATTGACACAAAATGTAGAAATTTCAAGAGTAGTCTTCAGATAAATTGATCTGGTTAGACACCTCAATGCTAGAAGCAATGACATAGCTTAAATCAAATATAGTGAATGTGTATCCAGAAAAAGAAATGCACAGTAACAGAAAAAGTTTCAGGTACTATAAATGACAAGATACAGAGGCATTCGTCAGATTCCCTTATAATTTATCCCTTCAACTAATATTTATTAAGTGCCTTCTGTGTGTCCAACGGATCTTGTTCTGGATGTTTGGGAATCATCAATGAACGAAGGAGATAAAGATCCTGACCTTGTGGAATTTCAGTTTGGTTATAAGTAAATTAATACAGTTCATCACAATATGATTTCTGACATCATGTTTAAACTTCAAGAAAACATGTTGAGATAGTCAATCATGACTTTTAAAAACATACTAAGGTAAATATTTCAGAATTAATAAACAAAAAAATATTTCTTTCTGGGCACTGGGCAGGATCAATACCTTTAGCAGTAAGCTTAAGTAAGTCAAGTCTATCCGTGAATTAGCTATATGCTAGCTATAATTTGGAGTACGTGAAACAAAGGCAAACACTCCAAGACTGCTGCCCTTGATATGCTCCCAGTTCAATCAAAAAGGTCATACACGTAAGGAACAATTACAGTGTGCACTATAGGTAGTCCCAGAATGAACTTGTTCATTAGGGGCAGAATAAATTCTTAATTGTATTAGAGACTCAAAAATGTAGCCAAAGAAAAGGTGAAATATGTAGTGAATCCATAAAGCTTGACTAGAAATTCATTAATTATATGGAAACAGAAGTCAAAATATTGTAGTTACCTGGAAAAGTCTAGAATCATGAAAGGATTAGAGGGACTCTTGCTGGCCCCCATTTAGCTTCTTTTCCCTTATTATTTGCCTTCTTAAACTTGAGCTCTAAAGTTGTCTAGTAAATCACTAAGCCTCTCAATTCTACCTACTAAATACAATAGGGATCTATCCCTTGCTCTCCATTCCCACAGCTGTCATTCTCTTTCAAGCTCTAATATCTCTCCTCTGCGTCATTCCATCATGTTCCCAAGTGGTCCCTACGTCTGGTCTTACCCTCACCTTCCAATTCAACATTGACAAGCCTGCCAGTTTGATCTCTCTCTACAACACACTTCTTACATATTTTATATGCCACAATAAGTCTCCACAGTAAACCTAAAGCAATAATTCTTAACTCACTGAGATGTAGTTTTTCCACAGTTTTAAGCGATCCCTTCATTATATTTCTATTCTACTGTAACAAATTTCTACAAAGTTAGTGGCTTAAAATAATACAAATTTATTATTTTCAAGTTCGGGAGATTAGAAGTCCAAAACTAGTCACGCTGAGCTAAAGTACTGACAAGGCTGACTCCTTGTGGAGAATCCATTCCAGTGCCTTTTGCAGTTTCTTGGAGTCACCTGCATTCTTTGGCTCACGGTCCTTTCCTCACATCACTCCAACTTCACACTCGTATTGTTAAATCTCCTAATAGTGACTGATCCTCCTGCCTCCCTCTTACAAGGACCCCTGTGATTTCACTGGGCAAACCCAGATAATCTAAAATAATATTCCAATTTTAAGACCCTTAACTTAATAAAATTTGCAAAGTCCCTTTTGCCATGTAAGATAACATAGTCACAAGTTCTGTGTTTAGTACTTGAACGTTTTGGGAAGGCCATTATTCAGCTTAACACAGCTATTGTGAAATAAAATTAATATAAAATAAAATTTATTTTTGCTCATAATTTTTAAATATATAAAATTTCCTAACTGCAGTATATGAGAGATAAAAGGAACATGATTTATGATAAAATAACATGCATTTGAGTACACAGATGTTTGGGCACAATTGCACGAAAAACGTAATGATGCAGTCAGGTATCTACTGAAATGTATACGTACCATGAATGTCACAGAAATAATGCTGTAACATAGTAATGTGTTGATATTGTCACATTGATATTGACATATTGTACTAGCAATTCAAAACAAGATTTTCTAAAATGATGGACAACACTTAGTAAAGTTACAAACAAATATAATAACTTCTGCTGACTTACATGATTCCTAAAAAATTTAGTGTATATTAAAATGTGCAAAGTGTTTTGTGTTCGTATGTAAAGGAGTCTTGCCTCAGATAATTAAACATTGTTTTTTCACCTACCTGTATATCCAGTACAGCACCAGAAACACTAAAACTTGCTGCCAGTAATATTAAATGTGCAACCACTTTGGAAAATATCTTGGCAATTTCTTAAGAAAATTAAATGTATACCTAGCAAATGACTCGCCATTCCACACCTAAATATTTACTCAAAATAAATGAAAGCAATGTTTACATAAATACTTGTACATGAATATCTATAGCTTAACTTGCAACATCAACAGTTGAACAGATACACAAATTTGTGGTATATCCATATAATGGAACACTATTCAGCAATACAAGTAAGTGAACTATTGATACCAGTATGAACATGAGTATAATACTGTGTAAGAAAAGAGAGACCAAAAAAAAAAGAGAGAGAGAGAGAGGGAGAATGCATTGCTCTATCATTCCATTTATACACAATTCTAGCAAATTATAAACTAATCCTTAGTGATAAAAAGAGATCAGCTCTGTGGGAAGCAAGAGGGTTGGAGGGAACATGGAGAAAATTATGGAGATGGTAAATATCTCCATAATTACCTTCTTATGTGAAAATTTCATGTATATACATGTTAAAAGTCTAAAATTATACTATATGTGTATTATATGCAGTTTATGCTGAAGCTGAAAAATAAACTTGAAGCTGTTTTTGCCTGGAATAGTTGTAATATTCTATACAAACATTTGATCAGAAAAAAAAAATCTGTGTATGTTTCCTTATTCCATCTTGAAGCTTCCCTCTAGAATTGAAAAGAGGATCTGTATCTCTGATCAAGCCATACCCCTCTCCACTTTAAATTAATAATACATTCAAGGGAATAACAAGTCAGCCCTTTCACTCCTAAAATATTCAGCTCATCTTCTACATAGATTCTTTAATCCTATATGTATGTTTGGGCAGGAACTCCCAAAATCCCTCTTTGAAAAAGTCTCTTGAGTAGGTAAATTGGGGCATCCCAATTATTACCCAGATTCCATGTCTTAAGAAGGTCATATTTGCAACATGAGTCAAGTTTACTACAGACTTACTTTTTAGGGGCCCATAGGAAATGGGTTTTCAAGTAAAATATAGGGTGCCTAGTTAAATCTGAATATCAAATAAAGAATAATATTTTAGTTTAAGTATGACCCCAAATTATTTATTGTTTATCTGAAATTCAAACTTAACTGGGTTTTTTGTACTTTTATTTGCTAAATCAGGCAACTCTCCCTGAGGTTACTACAATTGATTTTCATAGAAAAAAACAGAAACACTAGACATATGAATAAGCTGTGGGTGGTTAGCATGTCAGAGAGCCCTTAAAATTTACATATATTACCAGAGATTCTTGATGAATCAAGATATAGAAATATAACTAAATTTATATATTAGATTTGTTTCCAGTACAATTATACACGATGTAGAAGTTTTAGGGCATATTAGCCCTAAATGTTTAATATTTGCAAGGCTGAAGTTTTACGAGAGAAAGAATGTTTGGCTACAAGATTTTGACTAACTGGTTCATCTTTTATTTCCCTTAGTTTGAATAAGTATAAATTGAAACTAGTTAAGGATGTCTAAGAAAGTGAATTAGGACATAAAGTGATGATATGAACAAAGTTGAAAATGTAAGATCATGTAAGGCAAGCGACTCATTTTCTCAATATAAAAGATCTCACTTTCTCAATGTATGGTATGGTAAGCCGAACCGTTCATTTGTGTTTTCATCTTAACTTGAGTGTGTAAGGGGATAGGAGGTGGCTGTAATTTTAGAATGTGTTTATAATTTGGATTTTGAATCTTGGAAGAGATCTTATTCCTCCTGATGCAGAGAAAAACCAACCTTCCAAGTGAGAAATGAACTAGAAGTGAATAAATTTATTCTCAACCTCAGCCACAAAGTGACAGTGTAACCATGGGCAATTGCATTGACCCACAGACACCTTATAGGTCAAGTGAAGGTATAGGACTAGATAATTCATAAAATGTTCCTTTAGCCTTATGGTTTTGGAAGGACTCTAGCAGAGCTCCATATAATCTATTAAATATGTGAGGGAGGGAGGGAGGGAGGGAAGAAAGGAAGAAAGGAAGGAAGGAAGGAAGGATGGATGTAAGGGAGGGAGGGAGGGAAGCAAGCAGGAAGGAATTATCCTCAAAATTCTAAACACTATGACAACCATTTAGAAATTAACCACTGAAATGTTATTTACTGCATTTTAAATGTCACCATTTCTGTCATGCAAACGCATGTCTTTTCTAACCTGGATGATCAACTATGAGAAAAAAAAAAATTGTTGGCTGAAGGTGGAGGAGTAACAGAGTCTCTGCACACTAGATTTTCCAGTTGATCTTGTGATGGGGTTTGGTTCCTTGAGACTTCACCTGTTCTATTTCTGCATTTACTTTTATTATTTTTATTTAATGTTCATAACAACACCATGAAAACATGACTAAGAAAACTGAAGAACAGAGAGATTAAGGATGTGACTTTGTCACAGACCTCAATTAAGCACACTATATCACTGTTATAATTATCCAACTCTGAGGACTTCCCAGCTAAACTTCTTATTTAAAGCAGTTACCTTTTTGTGTGTAAAGAAAAATTAATCTGTCTGGTGGCTCTATACTCATTCATTTATACTATTCAGGTTATTTCTAATATTATGTGTGAGATTACTGCATAGAGATTAAGGCCAAAACTTATAAATATTTTTGCTAGTATTGAAAGAGTTAAAAATAAGCACACAACATAAATCCAAGCAAGCTTCTGATGCAAATATATAAAGAGAATTTTCTAGAACATATTAACATTGATTGGACTTTTATCTGAAACAATTGTATTTTTCTGATATCATTTTTGATAAATGAGTAATGCCATAAGCAAACCCATCTGAACACTTCCTACATTTTTCTGTGATATGCCAAGTGAAATAATAAACACTAATGTTCATTTCAACAAATCGTATACTCATAGTAAATCACTCAAGCCTAGAAATCAGAAAATTCCCACACATTCAGGTTCATTAAAATTATATATATAGGGAAGATGGCAGAAGAATAAGACGCGGAGATCACCATCCTCCCCACAGATA
This sequence comes from Pseudorca crassidens, assembly GCF_039906515.1. Classification (NCBI taxonomy): domain Eukaryota; kingdom Metazoa; phylum Chordata; class Mammalia; order Artiodactyla; family Delphinidae; genus Pseudorca; species Pseudorca crassidens. Next base: position 31,909,455 of record NC_090304.1, on the reverse strand, counting down.
CACCAGAAATACGTCTACACGTGGAACAACTCCTACAGAACACCTACTGAACGCTGGCAGAAGACCTCAGACCTCCGAAAAGGCAAGAAACCCCCCACGTACCTGGTTAGGGCAAAAGAAAAAAATAAACAGAGACAAAAGTATAGGGACGGGTCCTGCAACAGCGGGAGGGAGCTGTGAAGGAGGAAAAGTGTCCACACACTAGGAAGCCCCTTCACGGGCGGACACCGCGTGTGGCGGAGTGGGGGAGCTTCGCAGCCGCGGAGGAGAGCACAGCAACAGGGGTGCGGAGGACAAAGCGGAGAGATTCCAGCGCAGAGGATCAGGGCCGACCGGCACTCACCAGCCGAGAGGCTTGTCTGCTCACCCGCCGGGACGGGCGGGGCTGGGAGCTGAGGCTCCGGCTTCAGTCGGAGTGCTGGGAGGGGACTGGGGTTGGCGGCGTGAACACAGCCTGCAGGGCGTTAGTGCACCGCGGCTAGCCGGGAAGGAGTCCGGGGAAAAGGCTGGACCTGCCGAAGAGGCAAGAGACTTTTTCTTCCCTCTTTATTTCCTGGTGCGCGAGGAGAGGGGATTAAGAACGCTGCTTAAAGGAACTCCAGAGACGGGCGGGAGCCGCGGCTAAAAGTGCGGACCCCAGAGACAGACATGAGACGCTACGGCTGCTGCTGCCGCCACCAAGAAGCCTGTGTGCAAACACAGGTCACTAGCCACACCCCCCTTCTGGGGAGCCTGTGCAGCCCGCCACTGCCAGGGTCCCGGGATCCAGGGACAACTCCCCCGGGAGAACGCACGGCGCGCCTCAGGCTGGCAACGTCACGCCGGCCTCTGACGCCGCAGGCCCGCCCCGCACTCCGTGACCCTCCCTACCCCGGGCCTGAGTGAGCCAGAGCCTCCAAATCGGCGGCTCCTTTAACCCCGTCCTGTCTGAGCAAAGAACAGACGCCCTCTGGCGATCTACACGCACAGGCGGGGCCAAATCCAAAGCTGAGCCCCTGGGAGCTGTGAGAACAAAGAAGAGAAAGGGAAATCTCTCCCAGCAGCCTCAGAAGCAGTGATTAAAGCTCCACAATCAACTTGATGTACCCTGCATCTGTGGAATACATGAATAGACAACGAATCATCCCAAATTAAGGAGCCGTGTGGATGAAAGACTCTTGGTGCTGCAGCCAGGAGTTAGTGCTGTGCCTCTGAGGTGGGAGAGCCAACTTCAGGACACTGGTCCACAAGAGGCCTCCCAGCTGCACATAATAACAAACGGCGAAAATCTCCCAAAGATCTCCATCTCAATGCCAGCACCCAGCTTCACTCAACGACCAGCAAGCTACAGTGCTGGACATCCTATGCCAAACAACTAGCAAGACAGGAACACAACCCCACCCATTAGCAGAGAGGCTGCCCCAAATCATAATAAGTCTACAGACACCCCAAAACACACCACCAGACGTGGACCTGCCCACCAGAAAGACAAGATCCAGCCTCATCCACCAGAACACAGGCACTAGTACCCTCCACCAGGAAGCCTACACAACCCACTGAACCAACCTTAGCCACTGGGGACAGACACTAAAAACAACAGGAACTACGAACCTTCAGCCTGCAAAAAGGAGACCCCAAACACAGTAAAATAAGCAAAATGAAAAGACAGAAAAACACACAGCAGATGAAGGAGCAAGATAAAAACCCACCAGACCTAACAAATGAAGAGGAAATAGGTAGTCTACCTGAAAAAGAATTCAGAATAATGATAGTAAAGATGATCCAAAATCTTGGAAATAGAATAGACAAAATGCAAGAAACAGTTAACAAGGACTTAGAAGAACTAAAGATGAAACAAACAATGATGAACAACACAATAAATGAAATGAAAAATACTCTAGATGGGATCAATAGCAGAATAACTGAGGCAGAAGAACGGATAAGTGACCTGGAAGATAAAATAGAGCAGAATAAAGAAAAAAGAATGAAAAGAACTGAGGACAGTCTCAGAGACCTCTGGGACAACATTAAACGCACCAACATTCGAATTATAGGGGTTCCAGAAGAAGAAGAGAAAAAGAAAGGGACTGAGAAAATATTTGAAGAGATTATAGTTGAAAACTTCCCTAATATGGAAAAGGAAATAGTTAATCAAGTCCAGGAAGCACAGAGAGACCCATACAGGATAAATCCAAGGAGAAATACGCCAAGACACATATTAATCAAACTGCCAAAAATTAAATACAAAGAAAGCATATTAAAAGCAGCAAGGGAAAAATAACACACAAGGGAATCCCCATAAGGTTAACAGCTGATCTTTCAGCAGAAACTCTGCAAGCCAGAAGGGAGTGGCAGGACATATTGAAAGTGTTGAAGGAGAAAAACCTGCAACCAAGATTACTCTACCCAGCAAGGATCTCATTCAGATTTGATGGAGAAATTAAAACCTTTACAGACAAGCAAAAGCTGAGAGAGTTCAGCACCACCAAACCAGCTCTACAACAACTGCTAAAGGAACTTCTCTAGGCAAGAAACACAAAAGAGGGAGAAGACCTACAATAACGAACCCAAAACAATTAAGAAAATGGGAATGGGAACATACATATCGATAATTACCTTAAATGTAAATGGACTAAATGCTCCCACCAAAAGACACAGATTGGCTGAATGGATACAAAAACAAGATGCATATATTTGCTGTCTACAAGAGACCCACTTCAGACCTAGAGACACATACAGACTGAAAGTAAGGGGATGGAAAAAGGTATTTCATGCAAATGGAAACCAAAAGAAAGCTGGAGTAGCAATTCTCATATCAGACAAAATAGACGTTAAAATAAAGAATATTAGAAGAGACAAAGAAGGACACTACATACTGATCAAGGGATCGATCCAAGAAGAAGATATAACAATTGTAAATATTTATGCACCCAACATAGGAGCACCTCAATACATAAGGCAAATACTAACAGCCATAAAAGGGGAAATCGACAGTAACACATTCATAGTAGGGGACTTTAATACCCCACTTTCACCAATGGACAGATCATCCAAAATGAAATTAAATAAGGAAACACAAGCTTTAAATGATACATTAAACAAGATGGACTTAATTGATATTTATAGGACATTCCATCCAAAAACAACAGAATACACATTTTTCTCAAGTGCTCATGCAACATTCTCCAGGATAGATCATATCTTGGGTCACAAATCAAGCGTTGGTAAATTTAAGAAAATTGAAATTGTATCAAGTATCTTTTCCGACCACAACACCATGAGACTAGATATCAATTACAGGAAAAGATCTGTAAAAAATACAAACACATGGAGGCTAAACAATACAGTACTTAATAACGAAGTGATCACTGAAGAAATCAAAGAGGAAATTAAAAAATACCTAGAAACAAATGACAATGGAGACAGGACGACTCAAAATCTATGGGATGCAGCAAAAGCAGTTCTAAGAGGGAAGTTTATAGCAATACAATCCTACGTTAAGAAACAGGAAACATCTCGAATAAACAACCTAAACTTGCACCTCAAGCAATTAGAGAAAGAAGAACAAAGAAACCCCAAGGTTAGCAGAAGGAAATAAATCATAAAAATCAGATCAGAAATAAATGAAAAAGAAATGAAGGAGACGATAGAAAAGACCAATAAAACTAAAAGCTGGTTCTTTGAAAGGATAAACAAAATTGATAAACCATTAGCCAGACTCATCAAGAAAAAAAGGGAGAAGACTCAAATCAATAGAATTAGAAATGAAAAAGGAGAGGTAACAACTGACACTGCAGAAATAAAAGAGATCATGAGAGATTACTACAAGCAACTCTATGCCAATAAAATGGACAACCTGGAAGAAATGGACAAATTCTTAGAAAGGCACAACCTGCCAAGACTGAATCAGGAAGAAATAGAAAATACAAACAGACCAATCACAAGCACTGAAATTGAAACTGTGATTAAAAATCTTCCAACAAGCAAAAGCCCAGGACCAGATGGCTTCACAGGCGAATTCTATCAAATATTTAGAGAAGAGCTATCACCTATCCTTCTCAAACTCTTCCAAAATATAGCAGAGGGAGGAACACTCCCCAACTCATTCTACGAGGCCACCATCACCCTGATACCAAAACCAGACAAGGATGTCACAAAGAAAGAAAACTACAGGCCAATATCACTGATGAACATAGATGCAAAAATCCTCAACAAAATACTAGAAAACAGAATCCAACAGCACATTAAACGGATCATACACCATGATCAAGTGGGGTTTATTCCAGGAATGCAAGGATTCTTCAATATACGCAAATCAATCAACGTGATACACCATATTAACAAATTGAAGGAGAAAAACAATATGATCATCTCAATAGATGCAGAGAAAGCTTTTGACAAAATTCAACACCCATTTATGATAAAAACCCTGCAGAAAGTAGGCATAGAGGGAACTTTCCTCAACATAATAAAGGCCATATATGACAAACCCACAGCCAACATCGTCCTCAATGGTGAAAAACTGAAAGCATTTCCACTAAGATCAGGAACAAGACAAGGTTGCCCACTCTCACCACTCTTATTTCAACATAGTTTTGGAAGTTTTAGCCACAGAAATCAGAGAAGAAAAGGAAATAAAAGGAATCCAAATCGGAAAAGAAGAAGTAAAGCTGTCACTCTTTGCAGATGACATGATACTATACATAGAGAATCCTAAAGATGCTACCAGAAAACTACTAGAGCTAATCAATGAATTTGGTAAAGTAGCAGGATACAAAATTAATGCACAGAAATCTCTGGCATTCCTATCCACTAAGGATGAAAAATCTGAAAGTGAAATCAAGAAAACACTTCGATTTACCATTGCAACAAAAAGAATAAAATATCTAGGAATACATCTACCTAAGGAGACAAAAGACCTGTATGCAGAAAATTATAAGACACTGATGAAAGAAATTAAAGATGATACAAATAGATGGAGAGATATACCATGTTCTTGGATTGGAGGAATCAACACTGTGAAAATGACCCTACTACCCAAAGCAATCTACAGATTCAATGCAATCCCTATCAAACTACCACTGGCATTTTTCACAGAACTAGAACAAAAAAATTCACAATTTGTATGGAAACACAAAAGACCCCGAGTAGCCAAAGCAATCTTGAGAAAGAAAAACGGAGCTGGAGGAATCAGGCTTCCTGACTTCAGACTATACTACAAAGCTACAGTAATCAAGACAGTATGGTACTGGCACAAAAACAGAAATATAGATCAATGAAACAGGACAGAAAGCCCAGAGATAAACCCACGCACATATGGTCACCTTATCTTTGATAAAGGAGGCAGGAATGTACAGTGGAGAAAGGACAACCTCTGCAATAAGTGGTGCTGGGAAAACTGGACAGCTACATGTAAAAGTATGAGATTAGATCACTCCCTAACACCATACACAAAAATAAGCTCAAAATGGATTAAAGACCTAAATGTAAGGCCAGAAACTATCAAACTCTTAGAGGAAAACATAGGCAGAACACTCTATGACATAAATCACAGCAAGGTCCTTTTTGACCCACCTCCTAGAGAAATGGAAATAAAAACAAGAGTAAACAAATGGGACCTAATGAAACTTAAAAGCTTTTGCGCAGCAAAGGAAACCATAAAGACCAAAAGACAACCCTCAGAATGGGAGAAAATATTTGCAAATGAAGCAACTGACAAAGGATTGATCTCCAAAATTTATAAGCAGCTCATGCAGCTTAATAACAAAAAAACAAACAACCCAATCCAAAAATGGGCAGAAGACCTAAATAGACATTTCTCCAAAGAAGATATACAGAGTGCCAACAAACACATGAAAGAATGCTCAACATCACTAATCATGAGAGAAATGCAAATCAAAACTACAATGAGATATCGTCTCACACCAGTCAGAATGGCCATCATCAAAAAATCTAGAAACAATAAATGCTGGAGAGGGTGTGGAGAAAAGGGAACCCTCTTACACTGTTGGTGGGAATGTAAATTGATACAGCCACTGTGGAGAACAGTATGGAGGTTCCTTAAAAAGCTACAAATAGAACTACCATATGACCCAGCAATCCCACTACTGGGCATGTACCCTGAGAAAACCATAATTCAAAAAGAGTCATGTACCAAAATGTTCATTGCAGCTCTGTTTACAATAGCCCAGAGATGGAAACAACCTAAGTGTCCATCATCGGATGAATGGATAAAGAAGATGTGGCACATATATACAATGGAATATTACTCAGCCATAAAAAGAAACGAAATTGAGCTATTTGTAATGAGGTGGATAGACCTAGAGTCTGTCATGCAGAGTGAAGTAAGTCAGAAAGAGAAAGACAAATACCGTATGCTAACACATATATATGGAATTTAAGGGGAAAAATGTCATGAGAAACCTAGGCGTGAAACAGGAATAAAAACACAGACTTACTAGAGAATGGACTTGAGGCTATGGGGAGGGGGAAGGGTAAACTGTGACAAAGCGAGAGAGAGGCATGGACATATATACACTACCAAATGTAAGGTAGATAGCTAGTGGGAAGCAGCCGCATAGCACAGGGAGATCAGCTCGGTGCTTTGTGACCGCCTGGAGGGGTGGGATAGGGAGGGTGGGAGGGAGGGAGACGCAAGCGGGAAGAGATATGGGTACATATGTATATACATAACTGATTCATTTTGTTGTGAAGCTGAAACTAACATACCATTGTAAAGCAATTATACTCCAATAAAGATGTTAAAATGAAAAAAAAAAAAAAGAAGAGAGGACATAGAAGCGCAGAAAAAAAGAGGGCAACGTGAAGATGGAGACTGAGATTGGAGTTATGCCCCTATAAACCAAGGAATGCCTGGGGCCAGCGGAAACTAGAGAGGCAAGAAAGGATTCTTCCCTGGAGCCTTCAGAGCGAACTGCTGACACCTTGGTTTCAGACTTCTGGGCTGTAGAACTGTGAGATAATAAATTCTGTTGTTTTAAGCCACCCAGTTGATTGGAACTTGTTACCACAGCCCTAGAAAACTAATACACCTCCTGGAAACTTTCCAAAATCTCCGGGTAGGCATGAACTTCCCATAGCCCATCAACAACCTAAGGATGAAACTGAACTAAAAGCCGTACCATGAAAAAAAAAAAATTATATATATATATGTTAATGTGATGATAGACTTCAGCAAATAAATTTTGAGTTGGAGACAAATGTAATATACCCATAAGAATATAAAGCTGTAACAGGGAAGAGCCAATTTTGACTCCATGTTGGATCTGTTTCTTTGACTCTAAACTTTGCTTCTCATTGTTTTTGTTATTATAATCATACAAAGTGGCCTGCCTCAGGGAACCCTGCCCCTGTGTCTGAATGTTAAACTAAAGTGCCTTTGTTCAGCTCACAGGGAGACAATCTGACCCTACCCACCTGTGAATGGCTGAAGAAGAAATTAACACATTCCCTCCCCAGTGAAGGCCATGCCAGGAGATGTTTAGCAAGATAAATGGCCTTTTTACTTCAGTTCCTCACTGCCACTGCCTCTCCCTCTCCGATTCTATAAAAGAAACCGACATCCAGACCCAGATGAGATGTTTTTTTGGGGGCCCTAGTCCGTCATCTTCTCAGTCTGCCAGCTTTCCAAATAAAGTCATATTCCTTGCCTCAATACCTCATCTCCTGATTTATTGGCCTGTCGTGTGGCGAGCAGAGCGAGCTTGGACTCAGTACCAAAGCTGCTTCACTCAAAATTATCAGATCAAATTAAATCAAAACTTTGTTCCTCCTTTTAAGTCAACTAACTACTTGGAGTCAGGATGTACCTCCTCTCCATCTGTGAGGAGTTGGGTAGGTGGCTTTGATCATAGCACCAAACCATTATTTTTACAAACTGAAAATGAGGTTATTATGCCACACTTCTGTTTGAGTTTCATTAAGCCAAAACACTCCAGATTTAGTGTTTTACAGAGAAGAGGAAGATTTTATTTAAAAAAGAAAATATGGATAAATATTCAAAATAGAGGTACTTTCTCTTTTCCCATTTTTCTGCCATTTCCAATGGTAGAAGTACAACGATACTCAACGCTTGGAGTATATTTCTTACATTACATTATAAAGTCTTTCCACAGCTAGTATTGAGACAGGAAAGAGGGGGGCAGGGCACAACCATTAAAAGAATGACACAACCATTAAGAACAGGATACAACAAATACTGGTTAGAACCAACTAGGCTCAAGAAGGAGGAAGATTCGACTTCCAGTGGACCTTGAGCCTCACTGCGCATTCACTGTAATATGTCAGCACGTTATATGACACACCACAGGTATCATGACAGTTCTGAGGATGACCAAAAAGTGGGTGGTGCCCCAATTCCTAGAAATCCCCAACCCTTCTTGAAGATAATTATAATATTCCTTCCACTCATTAGCCTATGAAATTAACCATTCTATAAAACTAACCACCCTATATTTCGGCACTGCCTCTCGCCTTCTGAGATGGCCCACACTCAATGTATGGAGTGTGTATCTCTCTTAACAAACCTGCTTGCGCTTTACTATGGCTCAGAATATGGAGTGTGTATCTCTCTAAACAAACCTGTTTGCACTTTACTATGGCTCACTGCTGAATTCTTTCCTGCATGAAGCCAAGGACCCTTACTTGATGGCCAGTCCCAGGGACTCATTTGAGACCTGCGACATGACTGTCTTCCTGCACCCATTTTTCTGGCAACAGTATTATCTCCATCACTATTTGTATTACGTTAGTGCATGGCACGAACCCTGTAAATGCATGGTGACTCTCCACAAGATGCTGGTGGTGAGACTGGTCATGTGTGAAGTTGGAATTCATGCACACCAGCAAGTGGACTTCCTGTAGCCTTTGCAGGATGGTCAAGGGTATACTTGCCCTCCATGAGCTTGATGGCTGCTTTTTGTGATTTTAAGTGAGCATTTTATAGGATTCCATTTTCTATCTTTTCATATCAGTTAAAACTTGTTTCTTTTTTACTTTTTTTAATGGTTGCCATAGAGTTTGCACATTTACAGTTGATCCAAGTGCACTTTCAAATAACACTATACTGTTTCATAGCTAGTGTGAACACCTTAAAATAACAAAATAATCCTAACTCCCATTCCTTGTACCATTGCTATCATTCATTTCATTTATATATAAGCATATATGAAATTGAATACATTGTTAGTATTATTATTTTAGACAAAGTGCTATCTATTAGATCAACCATGGATAAGAAAAATAAGATGTTTTTATTTTACCTTTGCTTATTCTTTCTTTGATGCTCTTCTTTACGTAGATCAGACTTTCTGAGCTATGATATTTTCCTCCCTCTAAAGAACTTCTTTTAACATTTTTTGTGAGGCAGGTCTACTGGCAACAAATTCTTCAAATTTTGTTTTTCTGAGAATGTCTATTTTTCCTTCACTTTTGAAGGATCAATTTCATGGTACAGGATTTTAGGTTAATTTTTTTTTTCTCTCTCAACACTTTAAATATGTCACTATACTCTCTTCCTGCTTGCATGGCTTCTGAGAAGTTGGATGTAATTCTTATTTCTGCTCTTCACAGGTAAGGTGTTTTTTCCCCTCTGGCTTCTTTCAAGATTTTTCCCTTACTTTTAATTTTCTGTCGTTTGGAAATAATATGCCTTGGTGTAGCTTTTGGCATGCATCGTGCTTCGTGTTCTCTGAGCTTCCTAGATCTGTGGTTTTCTGTCTGACAGTAATTTGGAAAAATTCTCAGTTGTTTTTGTTTCAAATACTTAGTGTTCCTTTCTTTCTTCTTTTTCTGGTATTCCCATTACATGTATGTTGTGCCCTTTGTAGCTGAACCACAGTCCTTTGACGTTCCGTTTTTTTTGGGGTTTTTTTTCCAGATTTTGTTCTCTTTTCTTTTTAGTTTCAAGGATTCTATTAACATACCCTCTAGCTTGGAGATTCTTTCCTCAGCCATGTCCAGTCTATTCATAAGCCCAACAAAGGCATTCTTAATTTTGGTTACAGTGATTTTCATGTCTAACATCTCTTTTTGGTTGTTTCTTAGAACTTCCATCTCTCTGCTGACATTGCCTATCTATCCTTGAGTGCTTCTACTTATCCATTAAAGTTCTTAACATGTTAATTGTTTTAAGTTCACAGTCTGATAATTCCAGCATCACTGCCATGTGGTTCTGGTGCTTGCTCTATTCCTTTCTGTGTGTGTGTGTGTGTGTGTGTGTGTGTGTGTGTGTGTGTGTGTCTTTTAGTGTGCCTAGCATGTTTTTCTTCATAACCAGGCATGATGTACCAGGTTAAAGGAACTGCTGTAAATAGGCCTTTAGTAACATGGTGGCAAGGTGTTGGGGGAGGGGAAGTGTTTTGTTGTCCTATGATTAACTCTCAGTCTTTTAGTGAGCTTATGCCTCTGGACTCTGAACTTTCCAAGTGTTTCTCAGAGTTTTTTTTTTTTTTTTCCTTAGGTGGAACAGAATGGTTAGAGGGAGCTGGAGTTGAATATTCCCCTTCTCCCAGTCAGTCTCTGGTAATACTCCAGTAGTTTAGGCTACAGTTAACTCCTGGAGTGCAGGCCTTGTTAAGAAGAGTAGAGTGCTATGACATGTTTCAAAATGGTTCATTTCCCTTTCTCCTTGCTAGAAGCATGAGGGAATTTTTCTCTGACATTTATTGTGAAAAGCTGGTCAAGTTCCTGCAGGTAAAACTCACAAAAGTGTGGTGTACCCCTATGATTAAGTCCTCCGGGGTTTTTAACTCTCAGACTTGTCCACACTGAGCTTCCAGCAATTAGTCAATTTCATTTCAGGTTTTTCCACCCTGGTACTGGTTCCCACAGTTTTTTCACTTGTGAGTCTGCTCTAGTATGCTGTGATTCCCTGTGTTCACCTGTCTCTCCAATTTTGGGGTCAATGGTTTGACCTGTATCTTCACCTCTTATGCATCCAAGAAGAGTTGATTTTTCCAGTCTGTTCAGCTTTGTACTTGTCATTTAGACAGAACAGCAATTTCCAAACTTCTCGATGGGGATCAGAAACCTGAAGTCAGAAATACATTTTTTTAAATTATTCTTCATTTTTTTTCCTGTTTATAAAGCTTTCCAGTAAATGGTCCGAATTTTGAGGGTAAGGCCCATAACTAGGTCCTTCAGAGTACCTTGTAGCATGCTTTCTGTTCATGTGTGATAGAACTAATACTTATCATTAAGACAAAATTATATATTGCTATAATGGCTGTTTAAGCAATCTCACATTTTGTGATATTTATAAGAAGTAAAAACATCTGTAATGGAAACAGCTACTATGGTCTCTAGGGATGTGTTAGAAATAAGACAAACTTGCAATTTCTTTGCATTGACCTCATCTTGTCAAGTTGTCTAACACAGGATAAAAATCTAAAAGAACTAGGATAAAGGGGTGGTGGAATATGGAGAGAAGGGTACTGAATACATAAAACATAGGAAATAGGTACACACACACAATTTTTTTTCATATTTATCACTCTGGATTTGCTTGCCAGGGTCCTTGGCTCCCTCACCTTCATCACCCCATTATTCCCTATCACCACGTTGATAGTTTTCTTCATATACTCTATTAGTGATTTTAATTTTAATACATTCATAAATCAGTGCACACTTTATACACAGTGCTTAGCATAGTTACCAACACAGAGATGACATTCAAGTGATAATTTTTAATACATGAACTTAACTAATACAATAGGAAAACTTTCCTAGGGTGGCAGTGAAAAAAGTTATAAGTAATTTGATTTTAAAACAAGAATATAGACAAAATGGATTTTTCTATGGGTTATTTGCAGTCATCTTGGCTGACTCTTCACTTCTCTGTCACTATAGAATAGGAGGTCATGGCATTGAATGTTGTGTCAGGAGTGGAATCAGCCAGTTGGCACTGAAAAATTTAAGGATGATCCTCTTTTGTATATGACAGTGTGACAATGAGAAGAGAGCCAATGTGACAGGGTTTGGAGGGTCTTGGCCCAGAAGCAAAGCCTATCTCGCTTTGAAACACAGACCTGAAATGCTCAGATTGGGCAGGAAGCAAGGATGGTTATTATCTCTTGAGCTGAAGACCACGTCTCTATATTCATATGCTGGCTCCTCTTACTATAATGCATAGCAAAACAAAACATTGTGTCTATAGAGATTAAAGGTACATCCTGACTTGACTGCCTCATCTCAATAAAGCACATTTCTTAAAAATAGATCTTAGATGCTAAAAATGGATCTCTGCACTTATATTAATGGTTTTAAGCTTTTTGTTTAGCAGATGCTACATAGGCAAGGCAAAATTTCTAATTTTTAATGGTCTGAACATTGACATAATTGTCTAATCCCACAAGGTAGCAGATATTGCCAATTTACCCAAAGCCATGAAGTCAGCAAGAAACAGTGTCCTCTCACCTTTCATGACCACTTTCATTCCTCTATTTCAACCTGCTCTTAGTCTTTGGCTCTGAGTTAATTTCCATTTGAACCACAGACCTGAGCTTTAGCACCTCTGTTTTTGACTTTGGCTCCATTCCTGGATTACACTGTAGATCTCCAAGCTCCTCATTCCCACACACTCCCTACCAATCCTCCACTCTCCCTCCCATCCTCCATCTCAAGCAGCCTCAGGTTATCCTTATTATACTTTGTCCTGGCCCAGCCAGCTCTCCTCCCAATTAAACCCATACCATGTCCCTGTAATTTAATAGAAACAGTTATGAACACTATTTAGTCTTGGCTTCAATTCAGTCCTATGAACAGGCCTTCCTTGAACAATCTTTACACAATACAACACAGTTATGTTTCCATTTTTACAGCTTGATACGTTCTATTTTGAACCAACTGAACACTATCCACTCTGAAGTTCACTGGACCAGATTTCAGCTAAACTTTTTATGTAAATCCTACAAGTATTAATTTTCTCTGGATCTTACAATAAAAAAAGATAGATAAGCAGGTAAGTAAATAAATTCACTCATTCATTCACACACATGTTCTTTAATCCCTCTATTCAATAAATATTTATTATGTTCCTACTATAGGGTAGTCACAGGGCTGGATATTTCACTGTGGCAGAAATAGGTCTAATTATTTAATTTTATACCCCTTAGAGTCTGTGTGTGTCACCTCAGTTCTTTATATCTTCAACTCTTCATTTTTGAAATGGATGTAATAACCCACACCTTTTCTGACAAGTGTTGAGGTTGAGGTATGATGCGATTTTTTTAAATGTAAAAAGTTCCAAACAAATATAATGGATAATCATTCCTTTGGTGACCTCTGGGTTAATGGAAGTTTTTATGGCATATGTTTTTATGTTGCTACAGTGACAATTAACTGTAATTTATAAGATGTCACCTACTTAATAATTGATTGTGCTGTAAACTCAAGGTCGTTTCTTAGATTTTGTTATTATTGTTTTTATTAGAACTGTTAACTGAAGCTTTCTGCATAATGTACATGTAAAGAAACAAGCTGGTAAATGAAGATGCAGCTTTTGTATTATTTATGAGGTATTTAAGAATATTTGAGCCTGGATGTATCATTCTTAGATGACAAATAACCTAAGAGAGTAAAAACCTCATATAAGGAAGATGGAGAAACATGAATAGTTACTGCATTGAACTATAGTTCCCATGCATTTTGAAGTCAGCCCAGCATTTCACCATGAATTTAAGGCTGAAGTTTACGGGCATCAGATTTATCATATTGAGCTCTGTTGGAATTAGCCAGTAGTTAAGTGAAATGTTTTCACATTTCATGGTACCAAACTGAGCAACAAGCTCCAAATGTAAAGGAGGGAATTGCTATCACATACAGGCAGCCTCTGTGATCTTGTTCTCTAATAACTACTAAGTATGCTGAGTGTTTTCCATGTGTCAGGCACTGTTCTAACTGCTTTTCATTTATTAAGTCATCTAACTCTTCAATGAACTCTTTGAAGTAGTTCTATTATTATCTACAGTTATAGTGAATCATGAAGAGGTTATGGGATTTGCATAACAGCATTCATAAGAGAGCTGTGATTTCAAAGCAGGCACTATGGCTCTACGGTCCTTTTTCTTAACCACTGTCCTACACGGCCTCCCATCTAACACCCAGGAAAAATAGAAATTTGGGAGAAGAAATGAATAGATATGACCAAGGAAAGTAGGAACAACTCTACATTAACCTGGCATTTTGTGACCCAGACTTTTATTCTTCTTTCATGAAATGGTCATTCCCTTGCAACACTAAATATAACTAACTCTTTAAGGACCAGACCAAATTCTACTTCTTTGATGAAGCCTTTTATGACCTCTCCATTACACCTGTACTTTCCTCTCAATTTTGTTGTAAACCTAAAACTGCTGTAAAAAATAAAGTCCTAAAAAATTCAGTGTTCTGGGCTTCCCTGGTGGCACAGTGGTTGAGAGTCTGCCTGCCGATACAGGGGACACAGGTTCGTGCCCCAGTCCGGGAAGATCCCACATGCCACAGAGCGGCTGGGCCTGTGAGCCATGGCTGCTGAGCCTGAGCGTCCGGAGCCTGTGCTCCGCAACGGGAGAGGCCACAACAGTGAGAGGCCCGCGTACCACAAAAAAAAAAAAAAAAAATTCAGTGTTCTGATTTATAACTATGATTTTTGTTCATAGAATCATTCATTTTTATTCATTGCTCAAAGATTCATTGACTGCATCTGTGAACCATGTATCAAGTATACAAAGAATAAGGTGAGATAACTGATCTTGAGCATCTCACTTCGAATATGAAAAAGATAGTATTGATCTCACATATAAAATTCATATGTAATCCTGTGGTTAACATAAAAAAATCAGAATTATAATCAGTTATAATTAAGCCACTTTTATTTGCATGGTTTCTTAAGCAGCAAGAGGTAGGTCTCTGAAAATTCTCAAAGAAATGGATTAATGAAGAAGTTATTGAAGAAATGGATTGTGGAAATATTAGTTTACTAAAATAAACATAATAAAAATAGTACACTGAATAAAGAGAATGTTAGTGACTTTTTATACATCTACTCAACTTCAGTAAGTACAAATTATACAATGGATTGTATTTACCCTACTTGGTCTCTAAAAATTTGACATAAACTCCTGCAATACCCTCACAATTCAATATTATTCTTGTTAAGTGCATTTTGCTTTGTTGCAGACATTATGCTTCCCTGTAAACATATTTTCACGATATCTGTATCCCACAGAATTTGTAAATAACAATTTACTGAGATATAATTCATATGCCCTGCAATCACACATTTAATGTGTGTAATTATATGTTTTTTAGAATATTCTGAGCTGGACAATCATCACCACAA
This sequence comes from Pseudorca crassidens, assembly GCF_039906515.1. Classification (NCBI taxonomy): domain Eukaryota; kingdom Metazoa; phylum Chordata; class Mammalia; order Artiodactyla; family Delphinidae; genus Pseudorca; species Pseudorca crassidens. The sequence continues at coordinate 31,894,136 of NC_090304.1, read as the reverse complement.
TCCGTTTTAAAACATTTTCATCACCCTTAAAAGAAACTTCATAGACATTAGCAGTCACTCCCCATTCTCCCTCCCCAAATGCTCCCAACACTTAAGCAATCAGGAAAGTGGTTTCTGTATTATAGATTCGCCTACCCTGAACATCTCATGTAAATAGAGTCATATAATATTGTCTTTATGACTGATTTCTTTCAATTAGCATGTTTTCAAGATTTAACCGTGTTGTATCATGTGTCAACAACTCATTGATTTTTATTGTCAAATAATAACCCATTATATAGATATACTATATTTTGTTTATTCACTCATCATTCATGGTAAGATTTGTGTTGTTTCCACCTTGGGCCTATTATGAATAATACTGCTATGTCTATTCATAAACGTTTTTGTTTATGATCACTGATCTCAAGAATATTCAGAGAAATGAAAATACTGGGTCATATGGTAACTATATATTTAACTTTTCAAGGGACTGTGCAAGCTTTTTCAAAGTGAATGCACAGATTTTTTTATTCCAACAATAACCAAGCAGGACTCTGGGAGTAGGTTCCCAGGACAGAACCTACTCCCACCCCATGTCCTCCACCTTCCCCTTGTCTATAGAAAAATGTTAGCCTCCTAGGCCTTCCCAGAGTTCCAAAGAATACATTTAATCACAGAAGCAAGGAAAATGCAGAAATAAAAGAGTCAAGCAAGAAAAAGTGATAATAGGTTAGCCATTAAACAAAATCAAGGACATTTAGTTCCTCCTCAAGGGCTACAGATAATATTCTGAGCCATGTCCTTTGAGCTGTTTTTCAGATACTGAAACCCCCACCAGGTGGAAGAAGTTAACTGTATGCTGCCCACAAGCACATAGACCCCAGACTGGTTGGAACCAGAAGGTTGATGATGTTGATTACCAATTACCTCACCACCAACCCATCAGAAGAATGTTCACAAGCTAATCACACATTCCACAACTCCCCTTCCTCACTCTGTCTTTTTTTTTTTTTAAATAGAATGTGATTACTAATTTTTTTCTTAATTTTTATTTATTTATTTTTGGGCTGCATTGGGTAATAAAAATCCAAAGTAAATCATTACATACTTACTGAGATATGTTTTATCCACAGAACACTTTTGACAACAAATGTGTGAGGTTTTTCCTCACACTGACAATTTTTAAACTCTCCAGACACCAGCTAGATGTTCCAGCTTAACTTAATTCATCTGGATTTAGCATCAGATTCCCACAAGTTAAAGACCCAGTCCCACAAGACTGCCCTAACTTCAGATGCCAGTTCACAAGTCCTGGGCTTCTCATAATTCGGACTGACGAGCTATAAATTAGGGGTTGCCATTCTCCCCTGCTTTGGTTTGACAGTTTGCTAGAAACAGTCACAGAACTCAGGGAAACAGGTTACTTCCTATCACTGGTTTATTATTGAAGCTGCAATTCAGGAATAGACAAATGGAAGAGATGCATACATAGGTCAAGGCACAGGAGAAGAAGCACAGAACTTCCATGCCTTCCCTAGGTGTGTTACTCTCTCAGAACCTTGATGTGTTCATCAACTCAGAAGTTATCCAAATCCTATCATTTAAGGTTTTTCATGGAGGTTTCATTACATAGGATGATTCATTAAGTCATTGGCCATTGGTGATGAACTTAATCTCCAGCCCCTCTCCTCTTCTCAAAGGTTGGATGGGGGTGGGGCTGAAAGTTCCAACTCTCTCATCTTGCCTTGGTTTTCCTGGGGACCAGCATCGGTCCTGAAACTATCTAGGGGACCCCAGCCACCAATCATCTCATTATCATACAAATGATACTATTATCATTCTGGAGATTCCAAGGGTCTTAGAAGCTCTTTTGTGAGAACCTAGAGACTAACACCACATATTATTATAAAAATGCTTCTAGCACTCCTATCACACAGGAAATTACAAGGGTTTTAGGAACTCTGCACCAGGAACCTGGGACAAAGACAAATACACGTTTCTTAGTATATGATAATATCACACAAAGCCATGTAGCCTCACGACAACTCTCAAAATACACCCACTTTATAGATGAGAGAATTGAGAGACTGAAAGTTGGAACAAACTGCCAAAGTAACAAGAGTTTGTAGGTGGCAAATCTGGAATCCAAAATTTGATGCCTCTCTCTTCGAGGCTTGAATCCATTTATTGTGGATTAAGCTGCTGTATGTTTCTAGCTGGATAAATTTTCCAGTATGAGTCTTTCCTCATATGTCCTTTAAAGGATGTAGAGCAGTTGTCATCCTGATACTTTTTATTCATAACCCTGATGATTATCTCTTTTGTCCTCATTCCAGATGTCATCCATTATTGATGGACTTCTTTTAACACCTGTCTCAGTGTTCAGACAATCCATGAATACAAGTTAAAGGTGTACACTGTGTCTCATTTATTCAGAGGCTTTAAACAAGATCCCAATGCATCCTGAGTATATATATATACTGAATCACTTTGCTGTATACCTGAAACTAACACAACATTGTAAATCAACTATACTTCAATTTAAATAAATGAATAAATAAACAAACCTCATGAGTGTTATACAAAAGAGAAAAAGAGAGAGAGGATGATTTCTGGTTCTTCCTATGGGGCTTTTGAAATGATATGTAATAAACTACAAGCAATAAGAAATTCAGTTTCTCCTTTAATTCTGTAGAACGAAATGATCTCTTTGTTTATAGGCTTACCTGCTATTCCTGTTTAATCTTAATGATAAGTCATTGGGTTACTCAGAAAACATCTGGAATAATTAAGATCTTACATAGTATATGTCAGTAACATTTCTTTGGTAAAGATACGTGCTATTCCTCTCATACATTTCTTCTTTTTTCCATCTTGTTTAGTGATTTTTTTTCAAGCAGGTATCTGAGGGATATTCCAAAGTTTCGTCTGCCGTTAAGGGTCCATTTATTTTCATCCATGATGCCTAAAAATACACTGTTCACATGAATTTCCTGCCCATTTAGGTCCAACCTCTCTGGATAATGACTAAAGTTAAATAATTTTCTCTTATTGGAGCTCAAACTCTGTTCCAGAGATTGTGCTACACTGGGACAACAGAGATGAGCAGGACATTGTATTTTTCTCAAGGAGTTTTTATTTGTCCAGATGATAGATAACAAATAACTTCAATATACCATAGTAGTTATAAACGTCAGCCTTTAATTTCTTCATTCATTCATTAGAGAAACAGTAGAGCATAACAGTTAGCAGGTCTTGAAACATACCTTTCAGGCCTGATTTCCAGTTCTGCTTTTTTTGTAGTAGCCATGGGATTCGGGGCATATTACTAAAACCCAGTTTCTTCACCCCTATAAAGGGTAAAAAATATTACCTAACTCCTAGGATTATTGTAAAGATTACAACATGCAATAGGTGCAAAGATCTTATATGTGGCATATAATGCACATTATACAAATATTAATTATTCATTCATTTATGCATGCATCTGTAAACATTTCATTTTGCAGAGACTCATCTCAATTCCATTGCAGTGTCCAGCTGTCCTGGGTGTGAGTTTGTCACAGTAATTGTCTCAAGGGGTGAATGCTTTATTTCCAGCTTTGCTCCTTGTGTAGGGCGGGAGACATTTAAAAAATAACCTGTTTCCCGTTATCTGTGAATACTTATATATACCTATGAATCAAGCATTTTGACCTGCTGACTTTTTAACTTAAATTCCTTTTCTTGGTAAAAAGATGCCTAAGTTTCTTGTGCTATTTCTGTGATTTCTTCCTCCCAATCTGGAGTTTTCCATTTGCTTCTGTTGGGGAGAAAAAGCTTTTCCTATATCCTGTTGGATTCACACTTGGGAACTGAGAATTAAACTGACAAAAACCAGACTTCCTTGGTGGTGCAGTGGTTAAGAATCCATTCGCCAATGCAGGGCACATGGGTTCGAGCCCTGGTCTGGGAAGATCTCACATGCCGCAGAGCAACTAAGACAGTGAGCCACAGCTACTGAGCCTGCACTCTAGAGCCCATGAGCCACAACTACTGAGCCTGCGTGCCACAACTACTGAAGCCCATGCGCCTAGAGCCCATGCTCCACAACAAGAGAAGCCGCCGCAATGAGAAGCATGCACACTGCAACAAAGAGTAGTCCCCGCTTGCTGCAACTAGAGAAAGCTCGCGCAGCGATGAAGACCCAACACAGCCAAAAATAAATAAATACATAAATAAATAAATTTATATTAAAAAAATGACAAAAACCAGATTTTCAAGAGAAGACAAATTTAATCATTTACACATGAGAGTTCACAGAAAAATTGTGACTCAAGATGTGGGTAGAATTTGAGGAGGACAAGAAGGGCACTAAAGGGTAAACAAATGACTTTTTGGAAAGATACGGACCTTTAGCAGAATAGATGGGAGATGATAAGTTTGTGATGATGGCTGTTTAGTGGGGTGTGGAGGCTTCTCATCGCCAGTGATGAGAGTCAACCATCTTCTCTGGTTGCTCCTGGGGAAGACATCTGTGGCAATGGAGGTTTTTGAGTTCTTTTGGGAGGCTCTGCTTTTAGGCAGATGAGAGACTTCAGGAACTCAAACGCCTTCTGCTCAAAGTAACTTTTTTGCCACACATATTCTGGACCCCTTCACTTGCTCCTCAGGATTGACTGACACACCATCACCTTTCATCCGGTGATCACCCTCCCACTCCTTTACTTCTACTAAAGCTTTGCTAAGCATTCTATCTACCCAGCACCTTTCTCAATTCGAATTTCCTTTTCAGGTTGCCATTCCTTCATTACCTGTTACTTGTTTGCCTTCTGGAGCAGACCTCCCAAGCATATCTGTCTCCCTCTTCTCTTCTTTTCATAGGAAATGCAAGAGTTAGTAATGGAACTTTTCTTTCTCAGCAGTCAGCTTTTTTTCTGAAGGAAATTAATGGGGATTTATCATGTCAGGCGCTCTCTTTAAAAAGGCACAGAAGGGCACACTGATTTTCTTGATCTTCCCCTTTGATGTGAAGTTGAAAGCCAGAGCCACTTACTGTCCTCTTACCTACAGTGATCTTTAGCGTTCCATTTCACTCTTACTGTTGACTTTGTATTAATCTGAACTTTTTTTTAAAATGAACACATTAAACTAACAATAAGGAAAGATCAAACTGACTTTTCTCTCTGGCCCTCTTGACCCTTATTCCCACGTATGGGTTTTCCAACATCACTTGAAGGTCTCTGGGTAGCCGCCTTCCCTCTACATCTGGCTTATGGAAAATAAATGCTAGACTGGCACTGAGACATCATAATTTTGAATTTTGCTCTGTTGTTCATCTGGGTTATGACACACCACTAAGAGGCTGATAAAAATTCACTAATTTACCAAGCAAGACAGGCAATAATAAGGGACACATTTTTCTTCTCCAGGGATGATTACTATGAAAAGCACCTGCTGAGCAGGGGATAAAAAACGGGGATACCAAGAATTATTTTTGCTCAGATATTTACTAGGTGTTTTACCATGAGCATTTTTTTGCACTCCAAAAACTTGTACATGAGAATTTTTATCATTTCAATGAAACAGTAAAAATAGTGGATGTATACGAAAGCAATTTAAAAAATAATCTTAAGCTACCTGCAACAGGATCTAAGTGCATAAAGTGTTTAACAATGAAAAGCATATCGATAATTCCAATAGTTTGTATTCACCATGACCCAAATGCTGCCATCATTATGGGAGATATGGGGCACACGTGACCTCCAACAAGAGAGCAGAAAAGGAAAGAGCCTTGCTGTGGACTCAGGCTTTGGAATTCAGCTAAATTCTAAGAGATACATCATACTAGGACATTTCCTATGGCCGGGAGAATGGCCACCATAACCCAGAGGTATTCCTTCGCAGTTGCCCCTAACATTAATGGGTTAGCCACCATGTCTGAGTTTCTAACGACAGTCACCAAGAAGTTTTCACAGACCAGAACTCTTAAATTTTCATTAATATAAATAAGAACCACTGGAATATTTGTTATAAATGCAGAGTCCCACACCCCATCCTCAAAAATTGTTGATTGTGAAACAGAGTCCATGCCATTACCCACGAGACCTTGCACAATTGAGTCCCTGTCCATCCCTTCCACCTCAACTTGCACCAGGTTCCCCTTTTGTCTTTCAGCTCCAGCCCTTCCTTTTTGCCTGCAATGTTTCCTCCTGCCAAAAGTCCTTGTCATATACTATTCTTTGCACCTGAAACACCTTTTCCTTCTTGCTTCACTTAGTAAATTCCTAGTTTTATTTTAGATGTTAGTTAAAACTTTCCCTTCTACAGGGAAGTATTCTCTGACTTTCTAGGCTCAATCAGATACCTTAATTATAAGTTCCCTCTCACACTGTGTAGCTTCCTCTCAGTAGTAATTTTATGTGTGTTTATCTAATTACTTAACTGATGTCTGACTCCTCTTTCAGGATATAAGCTCCATGTGAGCAAGAAGTTTACCTTTTCCACGTTATCACCAGTGCCCATGACAGAGCTTAGCACACAGTAACTGTTCAGTATATGTTCAGCACATGTTTTTTATCAGGGTTTTTATGATGATTCTCTGAAAGTGGCCTATAAATAAGACCTTGAGAAATAATGAATTAAGAAAGCACTAACCTACCTTGCTCCTCTAAGAACAACCTATAAGGAAAAACTCAAGACTCTTTTTCAGGAAATAATTCTATTTCCTGGGCAAATTAGGAGTCACAGAAAATTAACAACACAAGTCCAAGGTGTCTGACTGATAAGCCACACCACAGAAATTTGGAAATCAGTCAACCATCATTCCATATCGTTTGTGGGCTCAAGTTCATCAAGACTATATACCCTTTTATGTAATGTATATATATTTGTATTTTAGAGAAGTGCTTTCTTTCTTTATTTCTTTTTGACTGTGTTGGGTCTTTGTTGCTGCACGCCGTCTTCCTCTGGTTGCAGCAAGTGGGGGTTGCGGTGCGCGGGCTTCTCATTGCAGTGGCTTCTCTTGTTGCAGAGCACAGGCTCTAAGCGTGTGGGCTTCACTAGTTCTGGCGCGCAGGCTCAGTAGTTGTGGCTTGTCAGTTCTACAGCGCAGGCTCAGTAGTTGTGGCGCATGGGCTTAGTTGCTCCGCAGTATTTGGGATCTTCCTGGACCAGGGCTCGAACCCGTGTCTCCTGCATTGGCAGGCAGATCCTTAACCACTGAACCACCAGGGAAGTCCCTTATGCAATACATTTCATATTGGGTATTTTCTCAGTCTTCTTGTTTTATTTTAAAATCAAAGAGATTGTAGTTTTTAATAGGAGGTCCCACAAGCTTTGACACCTTCATGCCAACATGACTTTAATGATACTGTGGGACATCTTCTGGGCTCCTCATATAAGCATCATAGATGTGGCAGAATGAGACAATATGTCAGCTCTCTTAAGCAGTATTTTATTCTGCCCTAAGCAATATTTAATTCCTCTATTTTTAATTAACTATTAAACAGGGTCACTTGCTCAGAAAGTATATTCTCTAACTCTCTTAGGATACATTTTAGCATTCAAGAATTTCACAGGTAGGACATTTTTATTAGGATACAGAGAATGGGCAATATCTACAGCAAAATCCTGGACTCCTTCAAGGCTGGATACATAATTTGCAGGACCCAGTACAAAAAGAAAATGTAGAACCCCTTGTTTAAAAACTAGGAGTGGGAAAATGTCATTAGTGGACCATTTTCCTTTCTTCAGGGTCTTCAGTGTTTTATGTGTTTTCTCTCTCTCTCTTTTTTTTTTTTTTCAGGCTCCGGACGCGCAGGCTCAGTGGCCATGGCTCATGGGCCCAGCTGCTCCACGGCATGTGGGATCTTCCCAGACCAGGGCACGAACCCGTGTCCCCTGCATCGGCAGGCGGACTCTCAACCACTGCGCCACTAGGGAAGCCCCCATGTGTTTTTATTGACTATTTAATGTTCCAAGTAAAGAAAAATTAAAATTTTAATTTACTAGCATATTTTTTTCCTTACTATTCATCTTTCATGCAAGGCCAGTTTTGAGTGAATGCACCATTTAAATTGCATGTGGAATCACTGAAATTAACAGAATTCATAAGTTTATGGCTTGACCAGGGAGGGTGCCTAAAACTGGCCAGAGCAATAAACACAAATCATACTCAGGAAGATTGGAAAGAGAAAGAAAGCATTGCCCCACTCACAGAGCTTGTCAAGAGAGTTCTCCTAGGCAAGTGACTCTCATGGGGCACGTGCAGACTCACAGAAACTAGTAGCCCCATTTTACCACAAGCCTGAGGATGATAGGTTAACACTTCCACCAGCTGCCAGACTGATGCGCCATATCTTCAACTGAAGCAAACTTTAAGATCATCTAAATAAATCCACACATATTTTACATGATGAAAGTGAAGTACAATGAGTTAAATAACTCATTCCTTGGATCACTGTTCATTAGTGACACAGCAACAGTCACAACCTTCATTTTCTAAATTTCACCCCAGAGATTTTTCTCTAACAAAACATGTTTTCCATAATAACATCTCCAAATATTCTCCAACATCATAAATGGAAATATCCAGTTGTTTCAATTTTTTTTTGCAGGAAGGCAACTAAACTTTACTGAAGAACTGCTATGTACATATTGTTTTTGTTTAAATTAAACTTTTTAGGACATAATTGTAAATGCATATGCAGTTACAAGAATAATATAGAAAGATCTCGTATACTTTTGAACCATTTTACCCGAAGGTAACATCTTGCAAAACTACAGTGCAATATCATAGCCAGGACATCAGCTTTGATACACTCAAGACTGAGAATCGGGCTTCCCTGGTGGCGCAGTGGTTGAGAGTCCGCCTGCCGATGCAGGGGACACGGGTTGGTGCCCCGGTCCGGGAAGATCCCACATGCCGCGGAGCAGCTGGGCCCGTGAGCCATGGCCGCTGAGCCTGCGCGTCCGGAGCCTGTGCTCCGCAACGGGAGAGGCCACAACAGTGAGACGCCCGCGTACAGAAAAAAAAAAAAAAGACTGAGAATCCTTCCATCACTACATGATCCTCCCTATTGCCTTCACATAGGCACATCCACTACCCTCTCCTACCACGTTCCTGACCCCTGGCAATCACTAACATGTTCTCCATTGCTATCATTTTTGTCAATTCAAAGTTGTTATATATATAGAATCATACAGTATGTAAACTTTTGGAGTTGGCTTTTTAAACTCAGCATAGTTCCCTGGAGTTTCATCCAGGTTTTTGTAGGTTTATTATTTATTGCTGAGTAGTATTTCATAGCTTGGATGTACTACAGTTTGTTTAATCATTTGCCCATTGAAGGGCATATGTGCTGTTTCCAGTTTGATACTATTACAAATAAATTTGCTATGAGAATGTGTGTATGTTTTTGTGTAAACATAACTAAGTTTTTGTATTTCATGTGTATTATATAGTCTCCATAGTATAGATAGCATATACTATACAGTTAGGTGGATGTCACATGTATATATACTAATATACATATTATGTATAATATATATTGTAACACATGGTGTCTACATATAATGTAACTTTTATATTGTATTAATTTTCTGTTTACCACAATCTTAGTGACTTAAACAACACAAATTTACTATCCTATATTTCTAGAGATCAGAGGTCCTAAAATGAAGGTGTCAGCAGGATGGCTCCTTCTGGAAGCTCTAGGGAGAATCTGTTTCCTTTCCTACCCATCTTTGAAAGGCCATTCTCACTTGTCACCTTTCCCTTTTCTTCCATCATCACTTCACCTTCTCTCTTACATTGCCTCTATTGCTTCCTTCTTATAAGGACTCTTGTGATTACATTGGGTCCATCTAGATGACCCAGGCTAATTCCCTCACCTCAATATCCTTAGCTAGATTATATCTGCAAAGTCCCTTTTGCCATGGAAGGTAACATATACACAAACTCTGTGGTTTAGGGGATGTACATCTTTGTGGGGACACTATTCTGTGTACCATATGTAGGGTAATATACTATATAGCATATATTACATGCAATATATTTATATCAATGTATAAATACATTGCACATACATAAACATTCATACACAGACTTACAGGATAGTGTCTGTCTTCTTCACTGCTTTATTGCCAGATCTATTGAGAATAGTGCTTCACACTGAACCTCACTCAATAAAATATTTGATAAATAAATAAGACCCTGTATCTTCTTCAACTTATGGAGAATATTTTCTAACAAGCTTCCTTTACTTAAAGAAAAAGATAACAAGGATTTTGTAATATGTATACTAAAGCTTGTTTGGAGGCAAACAATAATTATGATCGTTGTAACATCAAACATCATTAAATCTATTGCAAAAATCTTCCATCTAAATGTAGGGATTTGAAGATGTCTTGATTTTGCTTAAAGCTTTGTTTCTGCAAAATAAAGAGAAGATGGAGGAATACTGCCTTAGATCTAATTGCAATCAATGAGGAATAATGGCTGGTAAGATAGACAGCTGAGACCGCTGATAGTGGCCCTTGATTCATTGAGGGTGGTCATTATTGAAGACAAGACAACATGGTTGGATCAGACATATCTCTTGGGTCCTAAGTTCCTAAAAGACAACACAGATCACAAAGAATGGGAAAGGATGAAAGGGATGTTCTGACAGTACTATTAAGAGCTAATACTCTACTGTGAGGTGATGGATGTGTTAATTAACTCAGTAGTGAGAATCCTTTTACAACACAGATGTACATCAAGTCATCACTTTCTGCACTTTAAATATATCACAATTCTACTTGTCAATTATACTCAGTAAAGCTGATAAACAAACAAACACTCTTGAATCAACTGGGTGTCACTGAAAGAAAGGAAATAGGGATTGAGCAACCTACCAATGGACACGCAAACTATTAACCTCCAAATGTATATTCTACTTTTACTACTAATATTAACTCATAAACAGTTTATCCTGTCATTAGAATCTTTACATACACAATGACTTACATATAATTCCATCGTTTCCTGTATTTGCCTCGCCGTAAAAACGGTTTGGAAACATTGATCTCTCCTACATCTCCTTACATCCTACCTATAGTTCTCATCATCTTCTTAACCATTCACCTTTATTGTACCTTCAAGTAACCTCAAAATGTGTGCTCTCTTCTTACTAGACTGTCTTTTGCAAACTTAAATGTTTGATGCAAACAATGCAAGGAAGAAAATACAGGAAAATTAGAAGTTTTTTTTAACTTTATTTTTTTAAGAAAGCCAGTTACAGGTTCATGGGAACAAACAGCTAGTAACCAACTAAACAAGGGAAAGTCTATAACACAAATCCTGTTCAATAGGACTAGCAAGGTCTGGGGTCATGAAAGGTAGAAGAACAGTTTCACTATGAAACTAGTGACTGTTTATGTTTATAGAGTAGCAGAGTCATCTCAAGAAAATAGGGTCACAATTCCAAACAAGCTACTGCCCTGACCTTGTTAGCCTGCTTACAAATGTCTTATTATTCATTTCACCTATGTTAGCTTTTTACAAGTTCTCAGAGCAACTTTATAAAGCAGATATCGTTCCAACTTTACAGAAGGGGAAACATAAACTGATAGTTTATTTGACTGGATCCTCACCATTTGGTTTTTTAGCTCAGAAAGCATCTGCTTAAAAATGTCTTTCTTCAACACCTTATCCATCACTACCAACCCTTTCTTTAATCTGCAACATATAACTCTCTTATTTTTCTGTTACAAGTCTCATTTTATATTACATTTAAATTTATTTATTTTTTGGTCTGTCTCTACCACACAAATATGTAAACTGTTTGAGGGTACAGTATGCATTTGTCTTGGTTTCTTCTGTTTTCCCAGAGCCAAAAATAACTGGCCCATAATCAGCACTCAGCATTTATTTTGGAGAGATCAAACACCGAGGTTTTGTGGACTGCAGAGATGTGACTACATGTAACAGGAGAATTCAGAAACATGCATAAGTTTAGAATCAGGCATTTAAATTTAGCCTGGTATTTCTTTTATGGAAAATATGATACATTTAGGGAAAACTGTGTAATTTTTTAAGTGACAGAATTTGAGGAATAAAAAGTTTAATAACTGTAATTTTTTTTTTAAGAAGATGTTTGGGGTAGGAGTTTATTAATTAATTAATTTATTTTTGCTGTGTTGGGTCTTCGTTTCTGCGCGAGGGCTTTCTCTAGTTGTGGCAAGCGGGGGCCACTCTTCATCGCGGTGCACGGGCCTCTCACTGTCGCGGCCTCTCTTGTTGCGGAGCACAGGCTCCAGACATGCAGGCTCAGTAGTTGTGGCTCACGGGCCTAGTTGCTCCACGGCACGTGGGATCTTCCCAGACCAGGGCTCGAACCCGTGTCCCCTGCATTAGCAGGCAGTCTCTCAACCACCGCGCCACCAGGGAAGCCCAATAACTGTAATTTTCCTGTACTTATGTGACAATTTTGTCTAGTTGCAGAGTGAAATGCAGTAAAAATCATTGTGCTGGCAATGAAATTAGCAAGTATATCAAAGTTCTTTGATCCTTTTATTTATTACATTTCAAAAATGCCGCTTGTCACACACTGTAAAATATCTTCATGTAATATGAACACATCTTCCAGGTCATTTTTGCAAATGTGGATAATAAAATTCATTGTTTTCCTTTTTGCTACTAGCATGATATACTCTCATGCTATTGGTGCTTTAAAAAATGTTGGACATGGGCCAAGTCGTAATCAAGTGAAAATATTTAGGCTAGGCTAGATAATTCAGATAATTTAGATTAGGCTAGATAATTTCCCAAGCACTTTAAGTGGCTGCAACTTAGTTCTCTTAAACAGCATTGGCTCCATTCCCATCAACAGACTGGCATAATAGAGATACCTGTCAATGGGAAATTTTTCAAAAAATCCTTTCAGACATTGACAAGATGAATGATCTGTCTTGCAGGTGCACTATGTTCAGGTTCTTTGTGTCTAGTAAACAGACACCACAAGTGGTTTCCTGTCAGGCAGGTGCCAATGAAAAGTTTTCTTTTGCCTTTTTGAGAATAGGTAATTCACTTCATTAACTAAGCAGAAAAAATATCAGGCCCATTTTGTTTCTACACCACAGGTAACAAGTGATTTTTTAGTAACAGACATAGTTCTAGGGTCCCCACATATCACATATCCCTTTAGATTTAATAACTAGTATACCTAACAGCCACAGACATTAGGATTTGAAAATATTTGTTTTAAAAGGATAAGTTTGATCACTTTGTAGGAAGTAACACTTAAGCCTTAAAAACAAATTTCTTCCAAAAAGTGATAGGAGTTAGAGGAGAGCATATTAAAAATGGAAAAAAAAATTTGTTTGTTTCAGTCCTCAAATCTTTACTGAGTACTGGCCAGATGCTATGTCCTATGTTATACAATGTCTATCAGGTCGTTTTGTGAGTTATTTCTACTTTCCCTTCAGGCCTCAGATGAGGAATCTTGTCCACAGAGAAGCCTTCCAAGAGGGGACCTTGTATTGTTTCATTCCCTTGTCATATATCCCTATATCCACCTTTATGAATCAATTATGAATATTATCACTGTTAATTTACAATGTGCACGTTTCCCAACTCTGTAAGTTTCCAGAGATTAGAAACCGTGTCTGTTTTGTTTATCAACCCATCTCCAGTACCTATTACTGATTGCCATAAAACAGTTGCTCAATTGTTTCAGTATATGTATCATGCATAAATGCAAATAATGAAAAATAAAATAATAATACGTAAAATGTAGATCTGCTATAAGATACAGTAGGGGCCTATGACTTATATAAACCCTGGTACCTGTAAAAGTCAGGAAAATTTTCATAGGGAGAAGACAATATAATTTACTTTGCAAAGAAGGTAATCAGGGCCAAGCAGATATAAGGGCAGTAGAAAGGAAATAAGGGTGTAAGCCCAGAATGTATGGAAATCTACAAACTGGAGCATAGACTGTGAGGTACAGAAGTGCCAGGAAATAAATCCAGGGAAGCAACGCTTTCTAGTGGTCAAGCAGCAGTGACAGTGGCAGCTGCCACATCACTCCCACATTTCCATATACTGTGCCAGGAAAGAAGCAGTGGACCCAATGGATTTCAACAGTTTAATATTCACTCTGCAGCAGGCAGCATGAGCTTCGTGTTTCTTTTCCCCTGTCCCCAAGTCCCATGGGGAAGATAGGAAGCAGGCCCTTGTGAACAATGCACAGTGGATCTATAATACAACTGAGGAACCCTAGCTTTGTAATCCCACACCCCCATTTTTATAAAGAGAAACCTGAACAACCTTTGCCTGGCAGGGAGGCATTATCTTTATTATCCTAGTTCAGAAATATATCTGCCTTCTGACCAAGAGGGAGAGACTACCTCTAGCTTCCGCAGCTGTCTGCTATGCAAACCTCCTTGGGAACAAACTCTGTCACAAGGTAATGTAGAAATGTCTTGGAGAGAACTGCTTCTCAACAGTGGTGAGAATACATTTTTGAAAAGGGCTTCTTTATTCATTAAGACATTTTAATTTATATTTTTCTGGTGATGGGGAAATAATGACTAACCGAATGTGAGTGAAAAGTGGTACTATATTTCTAGATGAGAGAGTTAAAAAAATGTTCTCATCAAGGATGACAGGTGAGTAGTAGTTGCCTCATATCTCAAATACCCAAACACTAAATGCCTAGAGTATCCAACCAATTTAGTCACTGGACCTATCTTCTGAGATATACGCATAGAAACTCTTAGTGGAATGTAAATTTATAGTGATGACTAGAGTTCAAAACTTTTCTGGGTTTCTTTAGAATTTTGTGTGTGTCAATTCACACTTTGAATTACTTCACATCTTATAGCACATAAAACCTTTATGGCATGCAATGTGATTCTTTTGTTCATATCACCTTCCCAAAAGTCAGATTTCCTTTTGTCTTCCAAATTTCAATAAGAGATGTTTTTCTTCTCCTTGCAATGACTTATTTCAGAACAGTAACTTTTTATGAACAACTATGTCTATTACAAAGTTAAGTTTCAGAGTTGCTTTACACTTAGATCTTCTTCTAGTAAAAATGTTCCCACAGTGAAGATTTTCTCTTTGAAACGTTAATAAAGCTGAGGAGATGATGTTACGTGTAGAAAATGAGAGCTATATTCTTTGCTTTCTAGACAGGTATTAAATTAAAATTAATCATAAATTTAATTCACCAGAGATGGTGGATGTTTGAAGAAAACGAGAATGAAAATGGGTCTAATTCACCCCTTTGACATTTATTTAGTGTTTTATATAGTCTAGGCCTTCTCATGTTTTCGTGGAATCACAAGAAAAGAATAATTCTTGGTGTATACCCTCAAGGAGCCTTCAGCATAGTGATATAAACAAAAGGAAGAAACCCTTTTTAAAAAGCACGGAAACCTTGAATACGTTAATACAGTAGAATAAGAAGTTTCTCCCCATGGAGTTTTATACAAAGTTGTTTAGCAGAGAACCAGAATGAGATATTGGTTTTGAGGTATGAGTAGAGATTAATAGAGTCTGAAAGGAATGATAGAAAGAATGGTGTGTCACATTAAAGGAAATATGTGAAAATGTGTGTTAGTTTAAGGAAATCCTAGAATGTGTGTGAGGGGCAGGGCTGGGAGTACACACTGAAGGAGTCACAGGAAAGGGACAGGATATGAGACGACAAAGTTAGGTTGGAGCAGGTCACAAATATCCTTGGATGCCTTGCTGCACAAGCGCTTTGATTTTATTTTTTTAGAGGTGATATAAATCAACAAGAAACTTTTGACCCCTGTTCTAAAAAGGGTAATTCAAAAATATTGTGGGAGTGTTTGGGGAGGAGACAAACCTGGATGCAAGGTAGGACTCCAGTTGAAATTGGAACATTAGAAGTGAGAACTGTGAAAAAATAAGGAATTGGAATATATTTCCAAAATTGATAATATTTGGTAACTGGCTGGAGTATGGGTATGAAAACAGAAGTAAGAAAGTTCATGAGATCTGGAGTTCAAACTAGAAATAGATTAGTATTTTGGGGAGACTGAAAATGAATTCGAAAGTAGGATAACATGAAAAAGAGCTTAGAGTTCATCCAAGTTGTCATCCAGATGCCTTAATGCATTCTATGAAGCAGAAAACTTTATTTAATGTGACTGTGTATTAGTAACTTCACTGGAAGGTCTAAACCTAGAAAACAGATATGAACAATCTGATTCATGTCCCTCTTTGCACTTAATCAATGAAATTGCAAATCAACAAAATGGAGTGTAAATAACTTGGCAGTTTTTCTAATAGTGTTGTGAGACTAATTATCAATAAAATCAATGTATTGTATACCAGAAATATCCTATTGAAACTTTGCAAAATCAAAACAAACAAATCATGTGTTTATTTTCTTCCCTCGTGAAGGAGGAAATGATTGTTTGCTCAATGTAATTGATATATCATTATGTGAAGTATAGTAATAACAATTGTACACCTTTCTCAGTGCTGGAGCACTGCCTAGAAAATAGTGTGTCCTTAATAAGCATTTGCATGAAAGAAAAACTCAGTTCTCCAGATGTTATCTGCAGACTCTAGTATGTCAGTAGAATTTAAAATTTTACACACGACCTTTGATAATTCAAGTTATTCTTGTGTTAACTATTTTAACATCTGATATTAAGCTTATAATTGCATAAAAGTCTTTAAAGGTGCTCAGTAACTTTTTGTTTGAGGTCACATTTCCCAATAGCTGAACTCAGGCCCAGCCCAGGAGAATTCAAGGATCACAGCGGTTTAGTGTGTCAGTGAAGAGATGGGTGCCCCTCTGTGAGTCTGGCACCGTCTAATCTGGGTTATAAACTAGCAAAGCTCAAATCATACATGCCTTCCCTGCTCAGACTCAGATCTACTCAGAGAATGTGCCTCTACCTTAAACATGAAAACTCCTAGTAATTCCTCACCCCTACAGGGCTGGGTTTGTTCAAAACTGGTATGACAATTTGGCATTTGGAGAGTGTGAATTAGGATAAGGGAAAGTCAGTAACCTTGAGTTATGAGGTCATGATTTACAGAATACCGATAAGAGATCTTGGCTCCAGAGGAACTGTATTTATTTGAATCCTGGTACTGCCAGTTACTCATTGTAAGTATCTAGGATACAACAGACTTGTCTGATCATTCCAAAATAATAGTTGGTGTTAATTATATGCCAATTATCATCCTTGGCTCAAGGAATACAGAAGAAAACAAGACAAATGCATTCTGTACCCTCAGAGAGTTTACATTCTTATGGTAGAGATAACCAAAAAAAAAAAGTTAAATGAAATATAAAATTAATATTGTAGTAAAGAAATTAAAATAATATTACATGATGGAGCAATACAGGAAAGGGAACATATTGAAAGAAAGGCCAATTCAAATCTCTACTGAAAACCTCTATGGGATTTACTAGCAGCAGGGCATTCAAGGGAAATACCAGGGTACTGTACATCATAGACAATCAGAGTGGGGAGGCATCTGCTAGTCCAGGGCTGCTCTAATAATCACTTACTGAAGACCAAAGATAAAATAATCGGAATGGAGTAAACTGATGAGATACCAAGTTTAATTTTTATTGCATGCTTTTTTTCTTCAGTTGTGCACATATAACATTCCTGACTTGCCCACAGAACGCACCCTGGTTTTAGACAGGACCCACTTCTTTACACTAAAAATTATACTTCATCATTATTACACAGATATGGGGTGATAAGGCAGATACACCAGTATAAATTCAACACCACTCCAGAATACAGAACTCAACATGCCCACCATCCTGTTTGCGGGACACAGATATCCTTCTATGCAGCACACAAGGAACACATCTATTACAACACTTAGGTATTCAAAATTTACATACAATTTCTCTCTATATATCCTGTGATACTGTTTGATATTCAATCTGGGACAGAAACTGAAGTATTACTCCCCCCCTTTATATTTTGCTAATATATTTTGAGAGTGCACATTGAGATTAATTATATAAGATATATATTGGTGGTTATGAAGAGTGGTGGTTAAAGCATCTGGAGACTGAAAATAAGCCCATATGTCCTTGACTTAAGAGGGTTTTTTAAAGCTGATCAAAACTGATCAAAAAAAAAAAAAAAAAAAAGGCAAGTATCTCCTTGAAGCCATTAAAGAAGAGGTTCTTTACACACACCACCTATGCATGTACTACTTTCTGGGCAGTGTATATTGTTGAGACAAACGATAATAAAATGATTTGTCAAACTTATGCACCAAGGACAAATAACAAAATACTAAGAAATCCAATTTAATTGTCTTTCAAATGCCTAAAGCTGAACTCCTGATTAAACTGGTTATTATCTGTGATGATTTTAAAAATTTCTCTCAACATGGACAAAACACAGTAGAGAAAATACTTCCAGCAAAAAAAAGTGACATTGGTTATGAGAACTAAAAACTGATGTTTTTTTCATATTCCTTTTATTTAAATTCATGGCACTGAATTTATGATAAAATTATAAAAATAATAGAGATTCACTAACGTCACCATATTAACAAGGACATTTGGTTTTAATATAATAATGGATATATGAACACATTTCCATTCTGAATTATGCAAGTACAGTTGACCCCTGAACAACTCGGGGGTTAGGGGCATGAATCCCCTGCATAGTCGAAAATCCAAGGATAACTTTTGACTCCCCCAAAACTTAACTACCAATAGCCTACTGTTGACTGGAAGCCACATAACATAAACAGTCAATTAACACATATTTTGTATGTTATATGTATTATATATGAATTCTTCCAGCAAAGTAAGCTAGAGAAAATAAAATGTTCTTAAGGAAATCATAAGAAAGACAAAATACATTTATAGTACTATACTGTATTTATCTATACTGTAAGTTTACTTTGCCTGTTTATAAGATGAATTGTCTGTCGGTACCTACATCAACATTGTCTTATACGATACAAAACACTGTAGATGTTATACATATTACTAACACCAGACATAAGAAAGGGAAAAGATAATGTGAAAAAAATCATATTTATTTACAGATATAATGATTCCTGCATTGATAATGAACAAGTAGCAATATGATTGCTTTATGGTAGCCTAACGCCAACTGCCAAATGACTACATGACAAAGGTATAAGTTGAAGATTCTTTGTAGTTTAGAGAGTTTACACAATTTATACTGGAGATTTCATTATCTATCACAAAATGGTCTTGAAATGAAATCAGAATTGAAGAGGTTTTTTGTTTTTGTTTTTTTTCCCCAAGATAACTAGTTTATTCTTATCCCTTTGGGACCTTTCTTTCTCACCTGTGGGGCTCAGTAAACAAGAATATCAAGGAAACATTCAATATCAATGGAATAACCAAACATATGGACAGAAATGTTCACAGTGATATTTCATTTCTATCTCACCCTGTACTGCATTAAAATATTAAAAATGGATTTCACTGTATCAAATCAACATGCTGTACACCTTAAACTTATACAATGTTATATGTCAATTACATCTCAATAAAGCTGGAAAAAAAGAAAAGCGTTTCTGATTAAAAAAATACTGCAGGAGGTGATTGTGGCACTTTTCAGTGTCTTGGCTTTTTTCTGGGGGACAGGGTTACTGGGTTTATGGAGTAATCATGGGCGAGATTATGGAGTAATCATGGAGTAGTTAGTGTTTGCTCATGTTTGCCTAATAAATACAACAGCCACAGGAACCGCAATTCTTAAGAACTTGGTACTCTCAGTACTGACTCATTTACAATTATTGATGGATATCAGATAAGCAGAGATGTTGAAAACATTTTTTCTTACAAAGAAGCAATATCAGCAAGAACCAAGATCAAGTTGTCATGGAATTCTCATAACAATTAAATGACAAGGGGTCTGAAAGTTTGTGGAAGTGAGTTTAGAAAATCTTCTGAACAATGACCTTTCTTTTTCATGTAGCTTTACTACTATGGTTGCAGCTAGGCTCCCCAAAAGTACATTACACCTTTGGCTGATGTCCTCTGGGGTTCTTAAATGGCTCTTTTAATCTGTACAGGTTATACGGCTAGTTGGCTATAGGAGGATCATTATAAAAGAACATCCAGATAATGGAATTTTACCCAGATGATGCACTGTAAGATCTACAACTGGATAAACCATTTCCTGAGCTGAGAGAACATTTTCAGTCTTATGATTTGGATCATACGGGGGGAAAAGGTCCATAGCCACACTCCACAGACTATAATCATCGCTAAATATTTAGCACAGTGGAACAGTGAAACAAATGGATGAACACCTAAAATGTATAAAGAAAAAGAGGACTTTAGATACGTGATTAGATAAGGGGTTCTAAAGAATGAAATTGGGGCTCCAGAAGTGAATTTTGAAGAAGATATTAAAAATATAAACACAGCAATAAATATAACTCAGACTCTAATCAATATTGAAGATATATTTAATGATGATTGCTGCTTGAATATCAGCAAATAGACACCATCCTTTTGGATTTCAGCTTATGCCTTAAATGACTGTGTGGCCAAGGAGGACCAAAGACGCCTGTTTGAGGCATAACTTCCTACATGATTGCAGATTTTGGTGCGTATATATAAAACTGCAAAATGTTTACAGTGTTAAAGCGAAGAAAGAGATGCTTCTTCTGTGAATGATTATGTTGACAAAGTACTGCAGTCCATAGGCCAAGCAATGGAAGCTGTTTCAGAGAAAGAATTAAATTTTTTCTGCAGTAATTCTTCATTTCTTGGAGTTGGTAGATGTTGATCTTTAACTAAAAAATGTGGTTTGGACACAATTAATAAAGATGGAATCATTTCCAGTACGAACATTCCAGATAACGAGACAGTACTGTACTTAATGTTATGGGCTGTTGACAGATTTCATAAAGGACATAGTAGACATCCAGGGGTATCTATTAGGTTGAAGAAAACATAGGAAAGTCTTGTTTCACTTGTTTCCTTTAGGAATATAGGTTATCTGTAATGGTGAAAGATGATTATGTCCACAACTTGTGTTGTTATGGAACTGCTGAGCCACACATGATTACTGCTGCCCAACGGGTTACAACAGTTACCACTGAACATTGCCATTTTTAATAACCTACTTGTATCTGCATGTCATAAACTTCAGGAACTTCCTCATTATAAAAGAAGCACCCAGTGCAGTGTGTTAATAATCA
This sequence comes from Pseudorca crassidens, assembly GCF_039906515.1. Lineage (NCBI taxonomy): Eukaryota > Metazoa > Chordata > Mammalia > Artiodactyla > Delphinidae > Pseudorca > Pseudorca crassidens. Next base: position 31,872,970 of record NC_090304.1, on the reverse strand, counting down.
AAATTATAATTGTCTTCAGATTGTGCTCGTCTATAAAATTCAAAGGGAAAACTTCTGAATTGTTGTTTTATTAATAATCCTTTTTCTCACTTGTAAAAAGAAAAAAAATGTATTTCAAGTTATTCTGCTATCTAATGACACACAAAGGACTGATACTATACTATACTCTTTATCATAATAAAGAGTAAACAATTTGGATGAAAACCTGAAGCCCACATTCCTAATGAGGGAATTTGATAATGGTGGGGGAAAAGGAGAAATGATCACTTTTCTTCCTTGAATCACTCTGTCTTTGCTTGATTTTTTGGATTCCATCCTCACTTGATTTTCTTCTTACACTCTTTTTTTTTTGTTTTTTTTTTGCTGTACGCGGGCCTCTCACTGTTGTAGCCTCTCCTGTTGCAGAGCACAGGCTCCGGACGCGCAGGCTCAGCGGCCATGTCTCACAGGCCCTGCTGCCCCACGGCATGTGGGATCTTCCCGGACCAGGGCACGAACCCGTGTCCCCTGCATTGGCAGGCGGACTCTCAACCACTGCGCCACCAGGGAAGCCCCTCTTCTTACACTCTCACTGTTCTTTCTCTGTGTCCTTGGAAAGTTCTTCCTCACATTGCTGACATCAAAAAATTGCAATGCTCTGGGGCTTCATTCATGGACACTGTTCTCTCTTCTGCCTACATGCATACCTTAGGTGATATAATCCAATTGCTTTACTTTGAGTACCACCTTCAAAGGAACAAATCCAGATGCACACTTTAAATCCATCCTGCCTCCCTGCGTTCTGAGTATACTATGTAACTGACAAGACACGGTGGTTTCATCTTGGGTCAACCTGGCCAATCTGGGATAATATTTCCCATAATTCCCTACTATGTATATTTCCAAGTTAGGGTAGACCACAGAAGAAAATGAGATTTGAAAGCAAAGCCATGGACATTAAGTACTGAATGTGCCTGGTGCTGCCGCAGCTCACACACATTTCACTAGTCTGCTGGCTCACCTTGTTAATGAGGAAGGTCACACTATCCAATCCTTTCTGGCTGCCATTGCATTTTCTCTTGTCAACTTCTCTGGTTTAGGCCAAGCACGTCATGCATCTCTGTAGCAAAGTGATCCAGCTTCTTCTGCAAGGCAACCCTCATCATCGAGGTTAGAGGGAGTGAGAGAGAGACACATGTTCTGATTTGTTCTCACAGGTTTTCTTTTGTCATCGTAGGTTGTTCCATGCTGTTTCAGGGCTCATTTTGTACTGTTTACTTTCTCTTGCCGTCTGTTTTCTCCCCAACTGCCAACGCTGCTACGGAACAGTGATTTTAGGACCACAACAGATGCAAAGATTACAGCTTTCCAAAAAATTCTTCATCAGTTCCAACAATTTTGGAAGTCTCATCTCTAGAATGCGCCCCTTCTTCCCTACCATTCTTACTGGTTCTGACTCCCTAATTGAATCCTAACTGATGTGCTACTTCACACTCAGTACCTACTTGGCCTCTCAAATGCAATATATCCAAAACTGAAATTCTGACATTCCTCTACCACAAAATTTCTCTTTCTAATTTTCTCCAACATACATATAGCACCTTGATCTTTCTTTCTATTAAAGCCAAAAGTCTTGGTGTCACTCCCAATACCTCCCAGTACCACTCACACTCATATTCTACGTTTCAGAAAATATTTTCAGTCTACGTTTAAAATGTATCTAGAATCCAACCTCTTTCTGTCCTCTTCACGGTACCCCATTCTATCCCAAGTAAATCATGTCTCACTGGGATGATTATATCAGTCTCCTAATTTGCCTTCCAGCATCTATTGCTGCTCCTAAGTCTATTACCAACTCACCAGACAGAGTAAGGCTGTTAGAAAACAAATAAGATAGTGTTACTTATTTGTTCAGAACCTCCTAAGGCTTCCCATCTCAGAGTAAAAGCAAAAGTTCATACTCTGATTCAAAAGGCTTTACTTCATCTGGCGCCATCGTTATTCTCCTCATATTCTTATTCATTATTCTTCCCTCTGGCTTACCTCATCTACCCATACGGACCTCTCCTCATACCAGGCATTCTCCTGTCTCAGGATGTGCATGCTTGCTTTCCCCTCTGCCTGGAATGCTTTTTACAGACAGCAACACAACTTGTCCTTCACTTCCTTCCAGACTTTTTCTTGAAATCTTCCAGAACAACAACTTTAAAATTACAACCCCTATCCCCTCATAAAGTATCTTCCTTCCCTGCTATATATTTTTGTTCTTAGCACTTAATACTGATTAAAATAATGTACATATATTTTACTTATTTATTTTATGTGTCATCTATTATATTACAAATTTGATGTGGGTAAAGATATCGGTTGTTCTGTCCGATAGTGTAAACTAAGTCCACAGTACCAAGTCTGCCAAATAGTAGGCCCTCAATAAATATTGTTGGATGGATAAAGAAATAGTAGTGTTACAATTAATACAGTGGCATAAGTCCATTAGGTCCTGAAAAAAAAAAAAAAAGAGGCTACTGTCATGGTATGGCATAGCTCCATGAAGAGACCTGTGTCATTTTGTCTGTCATGTTGAACCATATGAATTTCTAAGTCTTTTTGATTTATATGAATAGAATTTCATGTGGTTCAACCAATATGTAAAATGAGATCCTACAAAATATATGGCAGGCTGGGTAAACTGCCTATGAATAATATTAGTCAGTTGTTGTGCTTTGTTTCTCAATGCTGATTGCTTTTCACTGCTGATAGTTTACAAATATAGTTCCCAAGTTCTAAAATCTACATACTAAGTGGATATCAGTAACTCTAATGATTAGATAGGTTGCCAAATATTCAGAACCCAATCACTTGTGATTCAGCTGCACCTCTGCAATTGCCTACAGGATAAATGCTGCCATTGATATTTTAATGGTACAAAGCTTAACTCTGGCATCCATGAGCTTTTTCAGCATCATGAACAGTGATCATTAAATGTCTTTTTCTTGTATTGCAGAAATATAAAAAGAAAAACATCAATACATCTACTAAAGATTTTGAACATTGAGTCTAGTTCTCATTTCCCCTTTATATTTCCCTTTTAAGTACTTGTCCATTGAACAGATCAGATATTTAATATTGAACAAAACTCTACAGTTTGTCTCTTTCATAGGGGTAAAAAAGAAAATAAGAAAGATTTAGCTCTTTTACTCTCCAGTGGACAATAATTACGAGTTTGATACTCATTAAAAATATCTTTTAAATAATAGGCTAATAGTCACACATCTTCTCCATTACTTATTTTCAATCTACCTTAATAATAAGATGTGGCCATTATATCCAATCTATTTTTACAAGGGCAGAAAAAAATCTACAAGTAAGATAAAAATAAGAAAAAATGGAACATCAGTGCAGAGTTCCTTGAGTCAATAAGGCATGAGAAAGGAAGAAGCGTGTCCTTGTAATTTGGGGAGGCAGTTCTAGATGGCATGCTGAATTGGTAATGGAAAAGAAATGATAAATGGGTGAGCAGCCGAAAGAAGGAAAAAAAAAGAAACATACTGATCTCCTGTGATGTGGTCAGCTAAGTGTTAGTTTTTTTCCATAGCAACTCTATTAGGTAAGTTTTTCTATCCCTGAATAAACTAAAGGTAAGAAACTTGTCTGAGCTATCATGTATATTACACATACAATACACATATTTTACATATTTATACCTTGTCACAAAAATGATTTGAAATAATTTTAAGAAATTGCAGCTAGTGAGCAATGGGAGTTAATTCAGAAGATATCTCTGTTTGATACCAAATATTTTGCTCTGGTAAGTAAATTATGTCATAATTCTTTAGGCAAATGAAAGTGTATCAATGACCAGATAAATATTTATTGCCTTTATTGCTTGCTAGAAAACATACCCCTTATTGGCTTTACCCTTTCTTTTTCTCACTTCTTCACTCCTTTATTGGTATTTCCTCCACTCTCAAATACACTATTTGCACTCAAAGCCTTCTAGGGTATATTTCTAGCAGAAGCCAAACTAAGACACAAATTTGGCTTGATGGTCTCAATGGCCAACTCCAGCTCTATTTTTAAATGTCCTCAATACTTCAAAAGAATATGTCTAATGGCCTGACTTAAATGAATCATCTAGTAAATGTTTTCTGAATAAATTAATTGCTCTGGAGAGCTAATATAGACATCTGAAAAAAAAATAAAGAAGCCAGTTAGTACCTTCTGTAACCTTCATATTTTGAGGGAAACACGGCAGAAACTTAGACTTTAACTGAGTGTCCTGGTTGTCTGTCTGCTGCCTTCTCAGTTGACTAATACTAATGCTGCCTTCTCAGTTGACTAATACTTACGCTGCCTCTTTGTCTCCTACATTGCACTTGCCTCCAGTAATTCAATCTCTCAATGCCATTCTCTATTCTCTTGCTCATTTAGTTTGAACAATACCTAAAAAATATTCATTCCTTGAAGTCCTTGAAATTAAACCTTCAGTGCTGGGAATAAAAAGCTCTCTTTAAATTTAATAACACTGCCAGCTTTGAAAGCCTGTTCTAGGCACTGTAGCGAATATTTTTTCATTTTACATTAATAAAATATTGAGGTAGTATAAGATTTATTTTGCAGAACAGTAACAGGCTTAGACAATTTAATAATTTTCCCCCATATGACCCAACTATTAAGTGACAGAGTCAGGTTTCAAACTTAAGCATGTATAACCCAGAGTATTTTCATTATATTATTTTCCAGAAAAACAAATATACTTATGCATACGCACACAAAGTTAAGAACAATTTGTCAACACTTCGCAGTAGGTATTCAGTATCTGTGCCCTTGTAAGTGTTGATGAATAAATACCCAATTAAGGGATCTCCCAGTTTTCCTAGTAACAGATCCATTTTTCATTAGCTGTGTTACATCAAGAGACTTATTTAATTTCTTTAGGTCTCAAAAAACAAAAGTGAAGAGCAAATACAGTACCCACTTAATGGTACTGGTGTTAGATTTGAATGAAACAGCAAATCTGAAGAGCTTGACATGATCCCTGGAGCATAATACATCACCCCAAACTGGAAACCATTATTGTTAATGATCTGAATAAAAAGTGGTTTAATGGTACATCAAGAAGTCTTTAAAAAGACAGAGGGCATGAGCTATAAAGCTAAGAAGTTCTATTTCTAGAATAGGGAAATAATGTTCCCCTATTATCCTTGCTTAATAAAATTTAGACTCTGTTGGAGATATTTCTAGAAATTCTATCACCGATAGCTTTGATGTGATGGGTAGTATGCTGACCCAGCAGAAGGAACATTTCCTTTGGAGACAATAGCCCACAGAGAATATTGTATTATAAACAAAGGTCCTTTTCACAAATGTAAATGTTGAAGGCAAGCAAATTAAAAAAATAGAAAGAAAACAAGATTTCATGATGTAGCATGAAACAAAGAAGTGTTATTAAGGTTAGATCTACTCTGCACTTACGCTACAAATCATTTTCATTCTGGTGGAAAATGCAGACACAATTCATAATAGTCTTTCTATGATACATTAGACACTAACACTATAACCATAAAGTAAGTGCAAATAAAGCAAAAAATCCATTGTCCTTCCAGGGGAGAATTTGGGAAGGCATTTTAAGCAAAGCAAAGTTGACTACAAACAGAAAATTGTTTCGAGAAGTTAGTGCATTTTTTAATTTCTCTTATGCTTTGGAAACATTCCAATGGGGCCCTTAGTAAAATTTACATGCATTGAACATCCGTCTAAAATCACAGAGAACAGTCCTGGAAGATGCTACTCATCCTCCCAGCATGAACAATGAATTGGAGATGACTGTGTATATATACATGTAGAGTCACTGCTGGGTTGAATGTGAACGTAACATGGGTAGGCTGGACGTGCAAGCGCTTTATCTCTGACTATTCAGTACCCGCTGCCTGAATCGTTGTCCTACATCTCATCTATTCAGCAGACTCGGAAGGTAATATAATGCAATGGACTGGGTTGATTTTGTTAACTCAACTGAATCTGAAGTTAGTGTGTGGCAAACATCATCACGGTACAATACAGTGTGACCCAAGGTCGAAAATGTTAACTCTGTTGTGTAAGACAGGAGGCTGCCTCAAAGCTCCTTCAAAAGGATTTCCAAACAAACACTTTCCGGAAAGCTTTCAGTTTTACCACCTTCAGAGTTTCAGGTATGCATCTGGAGAGGACTGGAGAAGAGCTGAATGGTTTTCTCATTCTCTAGACCACATGTAAATACAGAACTCTGACCTATAACCTGTGGCAACCAGCCCACCCAACCTTTGTAATAATCCACCCAAAATGGACAAAACTTAGTTGGTAACTGTCAGCTTCCTAATTTTTGTCCCCGCTTCCACTTAGCCTTTCCTTACTCAGGAGCAAACATGCTCCCCTACACAGTCACATCGGATGCCTCGCGTCTAGTTAGCCGGTCTTCAGCTTCACCAGGCTAACGACCTCCAATCAGTGCACACCTGAAGCCTTCCCTATTTGTTCCCCCACTACAAAGCTTCCCAACTCCCCTGCCTTTTAGTCTCTGCCAAGTGATGGTGGCTGACCCCTTTGTTAAGCAAACTCTGAATAAATAATTTTTGCTTGGTCTCATTTGGGAAGTATCCATTTATTTTTACAACAGTTTTATTGAAAAGTCTCTATTGTAGCAATCAATCAACAAGATTTTACCAGGGCCTAAGCTAGACTGTATGAGAGCATTATACTTCATTAATTCTTTCCGAAACACACAAAAACGAAGTTTAATAAAATTTTATTTTGGGATACTAAGTCTCACTGCCAGATATTTTATTTAATATTCATGACATCTCTTGAAGATAAATATTATTTACTCCATTTATGGATGAGGAAACTAAGGCTTAGAAGGCTACGTAACTATAATTGGTTTCAAAAAAAAAAAAAAAGCTGGGATTTGGCAGAGCTAATATTTGAACACACTTCAAACTGAATCTAGAGCCAAGATCTAAATTACTCCAAGAAGGCAATACAGTGCAGTGATTAAGAGATGAACCCTGATATCAGATGGCCTGGAGTGAGTTTACTAGCTGTAGACACTAGCATAAGCTGCTTCTGCTCTTTGTTCTTTAGTTTTCTCATCTGTAAAAGGATAAAATAATTTCTATCAAAAAGGAATGCTCTGATAATTGAGTTACTTCATAGAAAGCACTTAAAATAGCGCCTGAAAGTAGAAAGTACTCAATTTATGTTAATCATGAAGAAAGAAGGAATCTGAGGAGAGGAAGAAGATATAATGCTCTGCTTTCGTCCTCTTCTCTTGGGTAAACCTTCCACTTCTTGGTGCTAGTTGTAACCCAGATACAGAATGGGTTGCTTTAAAAAAATTTCTTAGAAAGTGTTATATTATGCTGAAAAGGCTAGCCTCGGCCAAAATGAACCTAACTATTGATTTACGTTTCATACACTGGTCATAATGCTTCCATCACCCATGATGGCTAACTTCAGTGCTGTTTCCACAGGAAATGTATCCTGAGGTCCACTTCAAAAGTTGGAAATGCAGCTTCTTCTCCACCTCTCTCCCACTTCCCTAGATCTAGAGCATCTCTTCACTTCTAGGGGAGTTAGAATGATGTTTCTGCATCTCCCAGCATAGGTACAACAGTTCTTTATATACTTGAACAACTTGTTAAAAAGGGTAGAGGGAAGGCTGTGTTTCTTTATCCTAACCCTCTAAATTGATTCTCCCTTACGTGTTCTCCTTGTATTGCCCTCAGGGTGATAAGAATTTAGAGGCATCCACTCTAGCACACCCTTCTGGTTCTGACTCTGCAAGTCTCTCAACTTAAAATAAGCTTTGAGCTTCAAAGAAAGAAGCTAGCAAAATACTTTGATTTTTCAAATTGTGTTTTATTTTGAAACCCCTCTGTGTTTCAGAGAGCATCAGTGTTAAGAAATGACTTAAAAATACTCTGTGTATTGTTATACCTTACCAAATTTGGAAAATTTATTCTTTTTTATCTCCTTTACTTTTTGTCTGTCTTACTACTATTTCAGAGACCATCCTTGAGATTTCCCTTCACAAATAATGAAGGCTTCAAAATATCTTTAAGGAAACAAAGGGGATAAATGTATAATTCAGTAGCACATTTTAAAATTTAATCCAAAACCCTCCTTAATATCTTGCCAGCAGATGTTTTAAGAGGCCTCAATAAATAGAGCTCATGATCAATATCATTTGTTTTGTAGATTTTCTGTGATAAATCCTGAGAATAATTGTTAGCTTGGCAATCTGAAATTAAGACCCTAGTGAAAAAATGTTTTTCTCCCATGTGATAAAAAATTGTCTATGAATAGACAGGGAGCATCTTCTCTGACTAACTGGGAAAAGAAAAGACCTTGAGGATTGAATTTTGGTTATGCTACTTGCTTGCTTTGTGACCTAGAAGAAAATATTTAAACTTCCGCATTTTAAATGGAGGGAATTAATAATTAACTTGAAATACCGTTTCTAGAATTATATAATGTACCTACCACACTCATAGAGCATACGCCAAATCTAAGTTTCAAGAGAGTGGCTGGCTACTCCTGAATGACCAAGTATGTGATTAGAGGGTTGGAAATTTCAGCCTCACCCCATCCTTCACCTCCACCGGAGGAGACAGGAGCTGGAGACTGAGCTCAATCACATGGCCTGTGACATAATCATACCTCAATAAAACTCTGAACAACCAAAGCTCAAAAATCTTCTTGGATGCTGAATATATTAATGTGCAAGGAGGGTGACACATGGCACGGTAGCTCAGCATCTAGACTCCTCTCAGATTTTGCACCGTGTATCTCTTCCACTTGGCTGTTCTTGAATTGCATCCTTTATAGTAAAACTGGAATTCTAAGTATAGTGTTTTCCTGATTTCTGTAAATCATTTGGTGATGTTACTGAGACTGATGGGATCACGGAAACCCCAAAATTCATAGCTGGCTGGTTAGAAGTACAGGTGGCCCTGAGCTTTGTGGCTGATGAGTGAAGTGAGGTAGTCTCCTGGAGGATTTGACCTTTTAAACCTCTGGAGTTTGGCACCAACTCCAGGTAGTTAGTGCCTGAATTGAAATGAATTGCAGAACACCAGCTGGTGTCAGAGAATTGGGTTGGTAATAAAATAATAATATGATACTCAATGACCTCCCTACCAAGTGAAGAGTTTGAGTATCAGAGAACATAGCCAAAGGGGAACATGTGAATCAGGTTGCTCAAAAAGACAAATCAATGTGATTTTGGAAGAATGTACCTTGCTTCACATATATAGTTTGTCTAAGATTTTGCAACACTAAAATGCTATTACCCCTAAGAAATGTGACTACTTAAGTCCCCAGCCTCACTCACGAGACTTGACTCCAAATCAGTTGCAAGTGCGTTCAAAAACAGACCGGTCCTGTAAACACAGAATTGTGCCATATTTGAGAAAATTCAAAATAATTTGCTTAAGTTAAAGCTGGAGTTTGTGGAGGGAAATGCACCTCCTAAGCATCTCTAAGCAGCAGAAAATGGGGATCATTAACCTCTCACAGATAATGAGAACATGGCCACAGTCACTGCATGCCATGCTCTCTGGAACTGCTGGGGTTGTGCTGGCATGTACAGAACATACAGAGAGGCTGTACATCTTGACAGAGATAATGCAGGTAGATGTTGACAATTAGTTCCTTTAATGTCAATACAGTCTACATCACTGTATTTGTTCATGTCTCCCTAATCTCAAAGTCCTAAATCTAAATTAAACAAGCAACTGTACAAGTAGAGGAGGGAAATGACATCCTGATCATATACTGACAGAGTAGCACCCTGTATTCCTAGAAAATACTCAGGCTTCAGAGTCACAAGATGTGATTTCAAGTTACTGTCACTTAGTAGTGAGATTTGTGCTAAGTCACTTAAATTCTACGTCTCAAATTTTTAATTGATAAAATAGGGGTTAATAAATTATATCTCACATGGTTTAGAGGAGTTAAATGAAATAAGCTCATGGAAGTGATCTGTGAGATGCAAAGCTCTCTACACAATTTTGACATTTATTATTTTTATTTTCCTCTTAGTCACATAAACTACATGCTTTTTTATGCTGTAAATATCAGATACTGGTAGAGATTAATTAATAAACTTCCAGGCATAAAAATAAACATTATATTACTAACTTTTTACCAATTTTCAGCAAAATGAAGTCAGAATAAGACAAAAAGCAGTAACAAAGAGGAGAAAGAATATTCCCAACATATCTGAAGATCTGAGGTTACTTTTATGTGACGAGATATAATATTAATAGTAAAAATAGTAAAAAAAAAAAAAAGTTAAAAATACTAAAAATATTAATAGTACATGGAAGCAACCTAAGTGTCCATCAACAGAGAAATGGATAAAACAGATATTGTAAACATATACAATGGAATGAATACTACTCAGCCATAAAAAAGAATGAAATTCTGCCATTTGAACAACATGGATGGACCTAGAGGGTATTATGCTTAGTGAAATAAGTCAGACAGAGAAAGAAAAATACAGTATGTTATTACTTATACGTGGGATCTAAAAAATAAACTAGTGAATATAACAGAAACAGATTCACAGATATAGAGAACAAACTAGTAGGTTACTAGTGGGGAGAGGGAAAGGAGGAGGGGCAAGATAGGTATAGGGAATTTAGAGGTACAAATTACTATGTCAAGATAGGTATAAGGAATTTAGAGGTACAAACTACTACATATAAAATAAATAAGCTACAGGATATATTATATAGCACAGAAAAATACAGTCATTAACTTATAATAACTTTAAATAGAGTATAACCTATAAAAATATTGAATCATTATAAGTACATATGAAACTAATATAATATTATAAATTAACTATACTTCAATAAAAAATAAAAAAATTAAATTTGAGAATAAAAGATAAAAATATTAATAGTAAAAAAGTTAAAAAAATAATGTCACCCTATTTCCTAAAGTTTTATCATTAAAAATTATGCATACTACCCATGTGTCACCATGTTTGTACCAGATTTATGGTTCAGAATCAAAATTTAGAAGCTATCATTTATAAAAAAAGAGTACTGTGGAAAGTGCATTATGCTAGAAATTAAAATAACTTAAATTTAGCACTACTTTTGGGGTTAGCATTGAAAATGTTTAATTTTTCTCTGCCAATTACTCAAAAATATGACATGATTATTCATGTCAAATGATCCCAAACATATTAAACCTTCAAACCTCTATGGTATTTAGAATTTGCTTCTAGAATCTAGATAATCACAAGGTTAGTATAATAGGCATATTTATTCTTCCATTCTGTTAACAACATAACATTTTTATTACTTTAATCAACATGTGCTTTCACATCCACACTTTATTTGACCCTTAAAATTAAGCCAGTGAGAAAAGTGGGATAGAGAATACTATTCTCACCTTTTAAATGAGAAAGTTAGGTATAAACTAACACAAACAGATTAAATACTTTATTTGTGCAAATCACAGCATTCCAAATTGTTTTGACTCCATAATAGTTTACAGAGCTTTATGTCCTTCTCCATTCCAAAATGGTATCTATCAAAATGTAAGTGAATATTCAGTTCAAGTGAGTAAACAAAATGTCCAGGAGTCCAAGGTTGGGGTTTTTGATTTTCACTACGTCTGATAATTTCTTTTGGTTTCTCTGTCATGGACCCCAATCCCAGTTATTCTGAATATAGAAACCACTGGGCAGCATCAAGATCATGTGAATTTCTGAAGATGAATAAGTGTACCCTCATCACTCACTACTGGAAACTAAACTCAAAAAGCACAACTCGGCCAATTAGAAGATTAATATGTACACACATGGAACACAAGCATCTAGTCTTGTCACTTTGACTTCTGCTGAGTCTGAGTTTAATGGGTTTTCTTCTCAAGCTCTTGGTTTGACAGCTAAAGGGAATCCCTACAATACTAACAGGGTTAGGCTCTTGAGTTAGACTCTTAACCTTCTGCTTAAGATCCGATGGATATCTTGACATTTTAAAAGCATCCCTTCTAGCTCAGGTTATTTGAAATGAGAAATCTAAGGCCAGGGTTAATGAAAATAGATTCCACTTTTCTCTCAAACTCGGTGTTAGGACAACTGTATGTTTCTCTCCTTTCTAACAATACATGATTAATGATCATCTGAGCACAAAAAAGAAAGGAGAAATGTTAGCAAATGTAACTCACTGTGACAATGTTTGAAACAGCTATAACATCAAGGCAGCTAGTAAAAGCATGTTAGGACAGCTGTTGCTAGTTTTTTTGTTTTTTTTTTTTTCATCAAGTTAGCATCAGGGCTATCCATAAAACTCTTCTCAACCACAACCAATCCATGAGCAGAGGGTATCCACAGGCATTTTCAGGAGGTCAGTAGCTGCAGCTCATGTTTCCATGTGAGGGCAGTGCCCAGAAGCACACATACAGCCCTGCAGGTTTACTCAAAATCATTTACCAAAAAATTAGAACAGAAAATTATAAAGAAAATCAATATAAAATAAAGCAAGATGCTATTAAGCAGAAAAGCCCTATAATTTAAAGGTCAAACTATTAAAAAAAAGAAAGTAAAGTCTCAAGAATTAATATGTTAACAATGGCATAAACGAAACTAAACAATCTGATCTACTCCACTGGGCCACTGTTGGACTTAAATCAAAACAGGGCACAAAATCTCTTCGGAATAAAGTAAAATGAAATAACTTGTCTAAAATTGGTATGTTGCAGAGTAAAGATCCAAACTTAGGTTCTTCTGACTGCAAAGTCAAAACAGTTCCTGCCACAGCAGTTTGCTTTTCACTCAGGAATACTGACCAGGGATCAGGTAGATCAAATTTAAAGCACTGGAATTAGTCAAAGGAGAGCAAAGACAGGAATTCTCAGGAATGCAAAGGAACCAGAGTCAAAAACATGATTGAGAATCAATAAAAAATAATCTATAAAATCATCTATGGGGCTTCCCTGGTGGCGCAGTGGTTGAGGGTCCGCCTGCCGATGCAGGGGACACGGGTTCGTGCCCTGGCCCGGGAAGATCCCACATGCCGCGGAGCGGCTGGGCCCGTGAGCCATGGCTGCTGAGCCTGCGCGTCCAGAGCCTGTGCTCCGCAACAGGAGAGGCCACAACAGTGAGAGGCCCGCGTACCGAAAAAAAAAAAAAATCATCTATGGATAACATATGTAACGTATATATGCCATTTACCTAATGTATACATGTAAAACATGTACAGATGCGTACATATATATAGCTATAATCAAAACGTAAATTAATTTCAAAGGAAGTTTGATTTTTAAAACACAAAAGCAATTTTAGTTTCCAGAATAAAGCAGAATGAGACAAGCACAGAACTGTAATCTAGGAGTCAATCACAAAGGTCCTTATCAGATTTTGCAAGTATTTTGACCTTTACTCTGAATGATATGAGAGGCCACTACAGAGTTTTGAGGGGAAGAATGACATATGTAACTTAAAGTTCAATAAAATTCCTCTGATTCCTATGTTAAGGGGGGATGAGGTGGATTCCAAAAGACCAATTAGGATGTTACCATAACAATCCAGAGAAAGAATGGTGGCTAGACCAACACAGCAGTGTTGAAAGTGAAACAGGATTGCTTGATGGACCCACTGTAGGGTATGAAAGAAAGAGAAGTGTCAAAAATGATGCTCAGTTTTGTTTTGTTGCTTTGTTTGGTTTTGTCTAAGTAACTTCCACAGATGAGGAATCCTGTGGGAGGAATAGGTTGGTAGAGTGCCAATGATTCTGGTGGTTCACTTGTAATTGTTGGAAGTGGCCTTGAGCAAGAAAGATGAATGAATAAATGCAGCATATTGTTTCACTGAAGGGGTTTCCCAGTCACAGGATCTTCTTATGAACTGAGTTTTGTACACACAGCACATACAGGCAGTGATAGTAGTGATTATGCTGAAGCTCCAGGGATAGCACCATCAAGTGTGCTGTTTGGAGGAACTAATTTTATGAGCAGTAAAGAACAATTATCAAATGCAAAGCCTTACCTTCCCTGTCTCATGATAACACTTAAAAATCGAACATCCTGTGAAAGGATAAAAAAGGGAGGTGAAGGACCAGTAAAACTTTACAAACTAGGAATAAGTAAATTAGGACCATTAATTAAGAACCTACCCTAGCAGCATGACCCTAACACCTCTCACTGATTCATTATTAACAGTTATACATGGAAAATCATCTAAGATGCAACCTTTTTCCCAATTTTAAATTACATAAAAACAAGAAAACTAAATAATGATTGTGAAAAGAGCTAACATGAATAATGCTGACCTTGCCTTGGGTCTTTTCTAAGCACTTCCACACATACACCCTTTCTGTCCTCATATTAAACCCATGAGGTAGAGAGTATGATTATCTCTGTTTTCCAGATAAAAGAACTGATGTAAAGAATTGCCTAAAATAAATGAATAAATATTAAAAAAAATTTAAGATATGTATCAACCACCAAAAAAAAAAAAAGAATTTCCCATAAACTGAGGTGCTGAATTTACTAGAATCAATATTCAGCTCAGTCTCCTTGAACTGTAGCAGTTGAATCTATCCTAATGAAAATTGATCTTCAAAATGATGAACTCAAGACCCTGCAAAAGGCTTAAATTTTCAAGGAATTCATTGTTAACGAAAATTAAACATTTGGGGTTTTAGAAAGATTACAACTTATAGCTATTTGTGGAAGATGGGGAGGAAAGGAAGTAGACTGAGCTTGTGTTACTTATGTTAACAAGGACATTTGATTGACCCAGATACTCATGTCAAAACCTCTGATTAACTGGCAATGAATTGAATAAGCAATTCTGTCAATTTAGTCATATTTTAGTGACAGATATGGCTTCTTGATAATTTAAATTCTCTCAAGGAACATAAAAACTTTATTTTCCTCTTCACCAATATTGTGTTTACTTTGTAAAAGTTCAGTTTGTCACAAAAAGTAACTAAGAAAATGTAGGTGAATAACAGATAACTAGGATAAAGATGATTTTTCTTATCACTAAGCACAGAAAGAAAACATAATCAATTGATTTTAATATTCTGTCGGTAATAGAAATCTTTAGTGATGCCCACCCCCTCAAAAATATAGAAAATATTAGCAAACTAAAGAGGAGGGTTCAGATGATACAAAAAACAGGTGTTTACCAAGAATATTTGATTAGAGAAAAAATTTATGTTACATTAAGTGTGACAGAACAGATACAAATCTATTTATGGTGGAATTCCAATCATATTTTAAAAAATACGTAAAATATGCCAGCATATCTTAAGTACTTATTTGTATGGTGAGAAAAGGGAACATAATATTCTGTAAGTTTCTTTAAGTGCTTTGCTCCTAAGGGAACACATTTTACCACTGTTATTTGGAAAATAAGGTGCTCCTCAAAGTGTCTTAATAAACATTTTAAAACAATGTATCCTAGTAAAACATATAATATGCCTTTTTCTTTAGGTTTCCACAAGTGAGCTGAATATTACAATCTCTTCACAGCCCTGAAATATTTTTGAGGGGTTAGACTGAAAAAATAATTTCCCAGGTGTCAGTGGGTGACAAATGCTCCCACCAAGTGAATACAGGTTAAATGCAAAGATGTGCTCAGTATCACAACTCACAACTTTAGCTGGAGAACCAAAACTCATAGTGTAAACTCAAGTAATTACACTTGGATAATGCGTAAAAGAAACTGTAAGCATAGTTTCTGTGGGTAATAGCTAATGCCAATTTGAAATGAAGTGTTTACAGGGAGAAATCAAACGCTCGTGAAAAGAGCCTTACTTCTGTAAGCCTAGGACTTCCCATCTGTAAAAGGATCAGGATGTCTCCTCTAGGTCTGATCACTTAGATACTATCACTTAATGAGAATCCTAGCCACAATTTTATTACCAAACATAATGATTTATTTGTTTTAAATGAGTTACTTTGCCTTTATTATAGTCATATAATAATGACACATTGTGAGTAGAAAAGGCCATCCAGGTCTTATTGTCAAGCTCAGTAAAATTCCTAATGAAATGTCAGGCTCTTCTACAGATCTATCATTAATACTCTTAAGTAAATCAGTCTTAATATACCTTTATCCACCAGCCTACTTATTAAATTTAAATTCCTTCCTTCCTACCTCCCTTCCTCCCTTCTAGGGATCCAATTTTTCCTCTTTTATCACCTAGAGTATTTCTACTGATTGCACAGTTGAAGACGGCCAACATCACCTAGTTACACACCACCCATTGGCAAGGGGAGACAGGAAATGGAAGACCAGTAGCATTCTGTTAATGGTACGATTAAGAGTATGACTCAGAGGTTGTACCAATCATATCTGATCAATTCTAGCTGCCAAAACTTAATATGTGGTAATGCCCAATTGCAATGGAGGATAGGAGGCTAATAATTGTAGTCTCTAGTTAAGCTATATAAGCCCAGCTAAAACTTAGATGTTCTATTACCAAATGGAAGACCAGGAGAATGGACACTGGTGTATATGTATGTATGTATGTATGTATATACATATATATATATATATATATATATTTAGCTGTCACATTACCTTATTTTAAAGTCAAGTTTCTGGGATTCAAGGGAAGGAAGGGATGGCAGAAAACATGTGAGCACTCCTTACAAAATTCTAAGTAGCACTAATTTTAGGATTCTGCCTTTATAATTCACTTCTTTTGGGCAATACATTACACAACATCTGTCTTTTTGTTTTTTAACCTTGAGCCTTTTGTGTCCCTGAAATTATATCTACAGGCCTTAATTTGAGAAAAATAATTTTACAAGCAAACATTATTTTAAGAAAAAGTATTTCATTTGTCAATTATCAATGCATATTTTTTAACTAGTAAAATGTTACCATGCATAGCAGGGCAGGGCAGTCATTTTATTAAGAACCAATTTCTCAGAATTGAAAATTAACAGACTCCTGTTTGGAAACAGGATTAGGTGACATCTGTAGTCAAAAGAGGTTTGATTTCTATAAAAATCATATCCAAACATCAATATTCCCCAGATGGAACTGCAATAAGAAAAAAGTCTGATCTTGTTTGGAGCAAAAGTATAGTGCCATTCAATGAAAAACCCAGAGTAGCAGCTCTTCACCCTGCAACAGAAGTACATTCTTATCTAGAAAAGAATGCATGGGAAGATAAGAAGAGTAGCATTCAATGTGTCAGATAATTCTTTATACAGAAAATAATGAATGGCTTCTTTTCACTTAGCTGTGGTACGAAGAGTGAGTCCCAAATCTGGACTTTTCCTGTTAAAATCCATATGTCATATTTATCAGGACTACAAATTATTTAAGTTCCAGCTTTAAGATATGAACCATGCCCACTGACCATTAGCGTTTGGTTCTAACACCCCAACTAGTACTACAGAACTATCTCTTTCTCATTGGATACAGTCTGGTAGGACCAATTAATCAGCAGTCCTTCTTTAATCTGTATATCAAAAGAATAAATGATATATAGACAAGACCAAGGATGTTCTTTCCTTGTAATTAAAATGAAGATGGTTGGAGGCACGGTAGCTATATGCATACCAGACTTTACTACACCACTCCAGAAGCAGCTATATGCATACCAGACTTCACTACACCACTCCAGAAGCAGCTTCTTCCCAACCTTTCAGAGTTAACGGACTAGCAGCCTTCCCATCACTTCTATGAAATCCTTATCTATGCAATGAAGTTCCTCTTACCTAAATTTAAAAAGTACAGATTCTCTCCGGGCTATTGTAAATAGAGCTGCAATGAACATTTTGGTACATGACTCTTTTTGAATTTCGGTTTTCTCAGGGTATATGCCCAGTAGTGGGATTGCTGGGTCATATGGTAGTTCTATTTGTAGTTTTTTAAGGAACCTCCATACTGTTCTCCATAGTGGCTGAACCAATTCACATTCCCACCAGCAGTGCAAGAGTGTTCCCTTTTCTCCACACCCTCTCCAGCATTTATTGTTTCTAGATTTTTTGATGATGGCCATTCTGACTGGTGTGAGATGATATCTCATTGTAGTTTTGATTTGCATTTCTCTAATGATTAATGATGTTGCACATTCTTTCATGTGTTTGTTGGCAGTCTGTATCTTCTTTGGAGAAATGTGTATTTAGGTCTTCATCGGATGAATGGATAAAGAAGATGTGGCACATATATACAATGGAATATTACTCAGCCATAAAAAGAAACGAAATTGAGCTATTTGTAATGAGGTGGATAGACCTAGAGTCTGTCATACAGAGTGAAGTAAGTCAGAAAGAAAAAGACAAATACCGTATGCTAACACATATATATGGAATTTAAGAAAAAAAAAATGTCATGAAGAACCTAGGGGTAAGGCAGGAATAAAGACGCAGACCTCCTAGAGAACGGACTTGAGGTTATGGGGAGGGGGAAGGGTGAGCTGTGACAGTGCGAGAGAGAGTCATGGACATATACACACTAACAAACGTAGTAAGGTAGATAGCTAGTGGGAAGCAGCCGCATGGCACAGGGATATTGGCTCGGTGCTTTGTGACAGCCTGGAGGGGTGGGATAGGGAGGGTGGGAGGGAGGGAGACGCAAGAGGGAAGCGATATGGGAACATACGTATATGTATAACTGATTCACTTTGTTATAAAGCAGAAACTAACACACCATTGTAAAGCAATTATACCCCAATAAAGATGTTAAAAAAAAAAAAAAAGTACAGATTCTCAAGTCCCAAGTCAGGTCTACCTACTGAGGCAGAATCATTAAAGAGATTTTAGTACTCTCAATATCAATACATATGATTGATGGTACCCACTCAGCACCACCCGCTGACTAGCATTTGGCATTCTCTCCTTAACAGCCTTGTACCCACATCAGTATCACTTGGAAGTTTTTAGAAATTTAGAATCTGAGTCCTCACCCTGGATCTACTGAAATAAAACAGCACTTTCACAAGATTCCCAGGTTTGAGAATCAGTATTGGGGACAACAGTTTCGGGAAGAAAAAAAAAAGAGTGTTGGAGTTGGGATGGCACTACATCCAGTGTGGGATGTATGGTTTTAGATAAGCCCAGAGGTCCTTTGGTATGTGAACTTTCCCTAAAATGGCAACTTCTTTATAACTTGTTTTTTGTTTGTTTGTTTGTTTGTTTTTGCAGTACGTGAGCCTCTCACTCTTGTGGCCTCTCCCGTTGCGGAGCACAGGCTCTGGACAAGCAGGCTTAGCAGCCATGGCTCACGGGCCCAGCTACTCCGCGGCATGTGGGATCTTCCCGGACCGGGGCACGAACCCGTGTCCCCTGCATCGGCAGGCGGACTCTCAACCACTGCGCCATCAGGGAAGCCCAATAACTTCTGTTTTTGTTTTACTTGCTTTACTTGCTTAGGACTTTAAAGACTCTTGGAATGCAAGTTTCACTGACTAAGGAACTAAAAAGCTCCATGTGATGTTATCTTCTCTAACTTTCAGACATAGGTCAGAAGGGTCTTGATATGGTTTTGAGGGACCTTATATGATGGTTCAATCTACTTAAAAAATGGCATAAATTTTACTTTAGTGCACAGTTTAAAACATCACTAAGCTCCTTCAAAGTTGAAATAAATCTGGGTTTTAACCTGAGAAAGCATGGGGAGTTTTATACACCGGAGGGAAAAAGCGGAAAGGGGAGAACAGGCAGAAATAGAGGCAAGAGTTGGCCGATGATTGAAATTACGTTCAAAGGAGAGAGGAAAAATGTGTTGATTCCTCAGTCAGGCTTAAAGTAAAAGAATCTGGAAGAGGAAATACAGTGACTTCAGCTCAAACAAGATTTTCACTTAACAGAGCACTAACTCTGTAGGCAGGAAGCCTGGGTTCAAATCCCAGCTCCAATATTTTCTAGCTGTTAGATACTGGGGAGCTACTTAAACTTTATAACCTTCAATTTGCTTATTTATAAACGGTGACTAAGAATACTTAAGGGGAATTTGGGGGGTCCTAGCCTAAACTTGGATTTAGTACATTATTAAAAACAACTAAACGAAAGAGGACAATGCAGAACCGATGCTGAAAATCTTCCATGGACTAAGAATTACTATTAACCAATGTAATTATGGGTAACAGTTACCTGTCTTTGCAAAGTAGAGCTCTTTTGATGGAGTTACATTTGATAGAGAAAATTCTTAGATTTATTTCCTGCATACTGAACTCTTTCTGTATTAATAAGGACAGGCTGCCCGGATGATTCCTTAAGTAGATAATCATAGCATTAAATGGAGACTGCTAGGGCAGTCTTTGCAAACAAACTGGTCTGAAACTGTATTGTTACACAGCCATCAAATATAACTGTCTTAATACCACAAACAATAATTTTTATGTTGATAAAGGAACTTTTGAGGTATCAACCTTGTGTTATTTGGCTTTCTTAGTTGTGTGTATTTTATACACATCAGTGTATACATGTTAATCCCAATCTCCCAATTCACACACCACTATCCACACCCCCCCACTGCTTTCCCACCTTGGTGTCCATACGTTTGTTTTCTACATCTGTGTCTCAATTTCTGCTCTGCAAACTGCTTCATCTGTACCATTTTCTAGGTTCCACATATATGAGTTAATATATGGTATTTGTTTTTCTCTTTCTGACTTACTTCACTCTGTATGACAGTCTCTAGATGTATCCACGTCTCTACAAATGACCCAATTTTGTTCCTTTTTATGGCTGAGTAATATTACATTGTATATACGTACCACATCTTCTTTATCCACTCTTCTGTCGATGGGCATTTAGGATGCAAAATCCTCTGCTATCATTCCTTCCAAAGGCCACCTTTTTCATGAAGCCTTCAGTGGTTACCACACCTGGATAAGATGCTGCCCTCGTTTGACCATGTACAGCATTTCATTACATTTTATTTTATTGTAATACTTATCCCAATCTGTTTTATACTGAAGTAATTGACATGCATTTTACAAATGCTATATCATGCTATATATTATTATGTGGATGATATAACAGATAAATACTAATCTTGACTAAGAAAGGGATTATTCTGTATATTTTAAATTTAATAATTTTCTATTCTTTTGTAGAATCTAGTAAAGTGCTGAGAAAATATTAGGAATTCAGTATAGATTTATTTTTTAAATGTCTGGATAAATGAACCTTACTATATGTGTATGTTAAATAAGAAATATTAATGGAGTATTCCATAGACAGTCTTCCATCAAATAAAATGTTTCCTCTTTACCTATTCATTAAAATTGTTGTTTGCCTAAAATACACACTAAGTAGAGATGTGCTAAGGTAAACTTTATTTTATTTATTTATTTATTTTTGGCTCTGTTGGGTCTTCGTTGCTGTGCGCAGGTTTTCTCTAGTTGTGGCGAGCAGGGGCTACTGTTCATTGTGGTGCGTGTGCTTCTCATTGTGGTGGCTTCTCTTGTTGTGGAGCATGGGCTCTAGGCCTGTGGGCTTCAGTAGTTGTGGCACGCGGGATCTAGACTGCAGCCTCAATAGTTGTGGCGCATGGGCTTTGTTGCTCTGCGGCATGTGGGATCCTCCCGGACCAGGGCTCAAACCCGTGTGCCTTGCATTGGCAGGCAGACTCCTAACCACTGCACCACCAGGGAAGCTCATGAAGGTAAACTTTAAATACTATATACGTTATTAACCAAAGCAACGAATTACCCAGAACTTCTCAAGATTCACCACTTAAGATGGGCAAAAATGAAATAAAGTAAATCACAGTGATAAAATCATTCAAAAACATCTAAGTCATGTCTTGGACTCAGTATATAAGTGACTCAAACTCCTACCCCTATTTCATCTGCAGACATGAGAATCCACTTTCAGAATGATGATCCTGAAGCATTCTATCACATTATGAAATAACCCATCGTCTTCACTTCAAAGCATTTAATGAGACAAGAACATAGAATAATTTATTGTAGAGAGATTTACAGCCACAAGAGTTGGACAAAAATTGCTTTTCTTCTTAAAACGCACTAGAATTCTCTCTAGATCAGTGGTTAATAAAGTTCTTTTTATTTTTTCAGCCATCTCCCTTTGAGAATCTGATGAAAGCTATGAGTTCTCTCACCTGAAAAATATAACTTTCCTTTTTCTTTATCATTTCAGGAGGTCCAGTGCTCCTCCTACAGCCAGGCTTACACTGTTTATACTACTGAGAACCTCCATTCTATACTATAGCAAATTAGGAAAATCAGCCTTGCTCTCCAACTTCAGACATAGATTTCTGTGTTTCCTTGATTTATTTAAGCACTGGTGGAAGAGAATTTGTCTCTGCTATTTAATGCTAAAAGGGAGTTTTATTTCACACACTGTACAGAGGTCTGGGACCATGTGTTATGCTTCTGTGAGGATTCTGAATGAGGAAATCTTAGGGCAGCTAGGTCTTTTAACACTTACACCTCTTAAGGAAAGTTCTTGTAGTGCATGTTACTTCACAAACTTTTTGAATATTGCTTCTAAAATTTGATAGTTCCCACAGTGTTAATCTCATATTTCCAAGGAAAATTTCAAACAAACTACACCCTGTCCCCCACTTTCCCAAGATCTCTTGCAACTATAGGGCAGACAGAACATTAGCTTTGCTAGTCAGATATACATCCCTACAAGATGTAGATATAAAAGTTAATTACCCGAGAAACAGTCTAGCTGCGTATTATCCATCTTGCCTGTGCACAAAGTGATAAGTCTAGTCAAAAGTAACATGCTCAGCTGCCAGCTCTAAATTTATAGAGTAATAGCCACATAACTCCCCCCTCCAACCCCATCACTAACTCCTGGCAATCACTAATCTGCTCTTCATCTACATAATTTTGTCATTTCAAAATGTTACATGTACCTTTTGATATTGACTTCTTTCTACTCAACATGATTCCTCTCATATCCACCTACACAGTTTATCAATAGTTCGTTCATTTTTATTGTTGAATAGTTTTTCATGGTACGAATGTACCAGAGTTTATTTAACCATTCACCCAATAAGGACATTTGGGTTGTTTGCAGCTTTTGGTTATTACAAATAAAGCTTCTTTGATAATTTGTGTACAGGCTTTTCTGTGACCATAAGTCTTCATTTCTCTGAAATAGATGCCCAGTAGTGTAATTTCTGGGCTGTATGGTAAGTGCATAATTAGTTTTACATGGAATTGAAAAACTGTTCTGCAGAGTGGCTATACCATTGTACATTCCCACAAACAATGTATGAAAGATTCAGTTTCTCTGCATCCTTGCCAGCATTGGTATTATCCCTTTGTATTCTTGCTGTTTAATAGGTGTGTAGAGATACATCAACCTGCTCTTAATTTGCATTATTCAAAGGCTAATGGTGCTGAACATCTTTTCATATATTTATATGTCATATGAATATCCTCTTCAATGGAATGTCTGTTCATGCGTTTTACACATTTTTTTGGATGATGATGATGATTGTTTGCTGCTGTTGATTTCTTTTTTAATGTTTATTAATTTATCTATTTTTTTTCTGATTAGTCATCCATTTTATACACATCAGTGTATACATGTTAATCCCAATCTCCCAATTCACACACCACTATCCACACCCCCCCACTGCTTTCCCACCTTGGTGTCCATACGTTTGTTTTCTACATCTGCGTCTCAATTTCTGCTCTGCAAACTGCTTCATCTGTACCATTTTCTAGGTTCCACATATATGAGTTAATATATGGTATTTGTTTTTCTCTTTCTGACTTACTTCACTCTGTATGACAGTCTCTAGATGTATCCACGTCTCTACAAATGACCCAATTTTGTTCCTTTTTATGGCTGAGTAATATTACATTGTATATACGTACCACATCTTCTTTATCCACTCTTCTGTCGATGGGCATTTAGGTTGCTTCTAAGACCTGGCTATTGTAAACAGTGCTGCAATGAACACTGGGGTGCATGTGTCTTTTTGAATTATGTTTTTCTCTGGGTATATGCCCAGTAGTGCGATTGCTGGGTCATATGGTAGTTCTATTTTTAGTTTTTAAAGGAACCTCCATACTGTTCTCCATAGTGGCTGTACCAATTTACATTCCCACCAACAGTGCAAGAGGGTTCCCTTTTCTCCACACCCTCTCAAGCAACTGTTGTTTGTAGATTTTCTGAGGATGCCCATTCTAACCTGTGTGAGGTGATACCTCATTGTAGTTTTCATTTGAATTTCTCTAATAATTAGTGACGTTGAGCAGCTTTTCATGTGCTTCTTGGCCATCTGTGTGTCTTCTTTGGAGAAATGTCTATTTAGGTCTTCTGCCCATTTTTGGATTGGGTTGTTTGTTTTTTTAATATTGAGCTGCATGAGCTGTTTATATATTTTGGAGATTAATCTTTTGTCCAATGATTCATTTGCAAATATTTTCTCCCATTCTGAGGGTTGTCTTTTGGTTTTGTTCATGGTTTCCTTTGCTGTGCAAAAGATTTTAAGTTTCAATAGGTCCCATTTGTTTATTTTTGTTTTTATTTCCATTACTCTAGGAGGTGGATCAAAAAATATCTTGCTGGGATTTATGTCAAAGAGTGTTCTTCCTATGTTTTCCTCTAAGAGTTTTACAGTGCCCAGTCTTACACTTAGGTCTCTAATCCATTTTCAGTTTACTTTTGTATATGGTGTTAGGGAGTGTTCTAATTTCATTCTTTTACATGTAGCTGTCCAGTTTTCCCAGCACCACTTATTGAAGAGACTGTCTTTTCTCCATTGTATACCCTTGCCTCCTTTGTCATAGATTAGTTAACCACAGGTGCGTGGGTTTATCTCTGGGCTTTCTATCCTGTTCCATTGATCTATATTTCTGTTTTTGTGCCAGTACCATAATGTCTTGATTACTGTAGCTTTGTAGTATACTCTGAAGTCAGGGAGTCTGATTCCTCCAGCTCCATTTTTTTTCCCTCAAGACTGCTTTGGCTATTCAGGATCTTTTGTGTCTCCAAACAAATTTTAAGATATTTTGTTCTACTTCAGTAAAAAATGCCATTGGTAATTTGATAGGGATTGCACTGAATCTGTAGATTGCTTTGGGTAGTAGAGTCATTTTCACAATATTGATTCTTCCATTCCAAGAACATGGTATATCTCTCCATCTGTTGGTATCATTTTTAATTTCTTTCATCAGTATCTTATAGTTTTCTGCATACAGGTCTTTTGTCTCCATAGGTAGGTTTATTCCTAGGTATTTTATTCTTTTTGTTGCAGTGGTAAATGGGAGTGTTTCCTTAATTTCTCTTTCAGATTTTTCATCATTAGTGTATAGGAATGCAAGAGATTTCTGTGCATTGATTTTGTATCCTGCTACTTTACCAAATTCATTCATTAGCTCTAGTAGTTTTCTGTTAGCATCTTTAGGATTCTCTATGTATAGTATCATGTCATCTGCAAACAGTGACAGTTTTACTTCTTCTTTTCCAATTTGTATTCCTGTTATTTCTTTTCTTCTGATTACTGTGGCTAGGACTTCCAAAACTATGTTGAATAACAGTGGTGAGAGGGGACATCCTTGTCTTGTTCCTGATCTTAGAGGAAACGCTTTCAGTGTTTCACCATTGAGAATGATGTTTGCTGTGGGTTTGCTGTATATGGACTTTATTATGTTGAAGTAGGTTACCTCTTTGCCCACTTTATGGAGAGTTTTCACCATAAATCGGTGTTGAATTTAGTCAAAAGTTTTTTTCTGCATCTATTGAGATGATCATATGGTTTTTATTCTTCAATTTGTTAATATGGTGTATCACATTGATTGATTTGCGTATACTGAAGAATCTTTGTATCTCTGGGATAAATCCCACTTTATCATGGTGTATCATTCTTTTAGTGCATTGTTGGATTCTGTTTGCTAGTATTTTGTTGAGGATTTTTGCATCTATGTTCATCAGTGATATTGGTCTGCAATTTTCTTCTTTTGTAGTATCTTTGTCTGGTTTTGGTATCAGGGTTATGGTGGCCTCATAGAATGAGGTTGGGAGTTTTCCTTCCTCTGCAATTTTTTGGAAGAGTTTGAGAAGCATGGGTGCAAGCTCTTCTCTAATTGTTTGATAGAATTCACCTGTGAAGCCATCTGTTGCTGGACTTTCCTTTGTTGGAAGATTTTTAATCCCAGTTTCAATTTTATTACTTGTGATTGGTCTTTTCATATTTTCTATTTCTTCCTGGTTCAGTCTTGGAAGGTTATACCTTTCTAAGAATTTGTCCATTTCTCCCAGGTTGTCCATTTTATTGGCATAGAGTTGCTTGTAGTAGTCTCTTAGGATGCTTTGTATTTCTGCAATGTCTGTTGTAACTTCTCCTTTTCATTTCTAATTTTATTGCCTGGAGTGCTCTCCCTCTTTTTCTTGATGATTCTGGCTAATGGTTTATCAATTTTGTTTATCTTCTCAAAGAAGCAGCTTTTAGTGTTATTGATCTTTGTTATTTTTTTCTTTGTTTCTATTTCATTTATTTCTGCTTTGATCTTTATGATTTCTTTCCTTCTTCTAACTTTGGTCTTTGTTTGTTCTTCTTTATCTAGTTCCTTTAGGTGTAATGTTAGATTGTTTATTGGAGAGTTTTCTTGTTTCTTGAGGTAGTATTGTATAGCTATAAACTTCTCTCTTAGAACTACTTTTGCTGCATCCCATAGGTTTTGGATCATCACGTTTTCATTGTCATTTGTCTCTAGATATTTTTTGATTTCCTCTTTGATTTCTTCAGTGATCTCTTTGTTATTTAGTAGTGTGATGTTTTGCCTCTATGTGTTTGTATTTTTTACAGATCTTTTCCCCATAATTGATATCTAGTCTCATAGCGTTGTGGTCGGAAAAGATACTTGATATGATTTCAATGTTCTTAAATTTACTGAGGCTTGATTTGTGACCCAAGATGTGATCTGTCCTGGAGAATGTTCTATGTGCACTTGAGAAGAAAGTGTAATCTGCTGTTTTGGGATGGAATGTTCTATAAATATCAATTAAATCTATCTGATCTATTGTTTCATTTAAAGCTTGTGTTTCCTTATTAATTTTCGGTTGGGTGATCTGTCCATTGGTGTAAGTGAGGTGTTAAAGTTCCCCACTGGTATTGTGTTACTGTCTATTTCCTCTTCTAGAGCTGTTAGCAGTTGCCTTATGTATTGAGGTGCTCCTCTATTGGGTGCATATATATTTATAATTGTTATATATTCTTCTTGGATTGATCCCTTGATTATTACATAGTGTCCTCCATTGTCTCTTGTAACATTCTTTATTTTAAAGTCTATTTTACCTGATATGAGTATTGCTCCTCCAGCTTTCTTTTGATTTCCATTTGCATGGAATATATTTTTCCATCCCCTCAGTTTCATTCTGTATGTGTCCCTAGTTCTGAAGTGGGTCTCTTGTAGACAGCATATATATGGGTCTTGTTTTTGTATCCATTCAGCAAACCTGTGTCTTTTGGTTGGAGCATTTAATCCATTCACATTTAAGGTAATTATCATATGTATGTTCCTATTACCATTTTCTTAAATTGGGGGGGTTTGTTTTTGTAGGTCCTTTTCTTCTCTTGTGTTTCCCACTTAGAGAAGTTCCTTTAGCATTTGTTGTAGAGCTGGTTTGGTGATGCTGAATTCTCTTTGCTTGCCTGTAAGGCTTTTAATTTCTCCCTCGAATCTGAATGAGATCCTTTCCAGGTACAGTAATCTTGGTTGTAGGTTCTTCCCTTTCATCACTTTAAATATATCATGCTACTCCCTTCTGGCTTGTAGAGTTTCTGCTGAGAAATCAGCTGTTAACCTTATGGGAGTTCCCTTGTATGTTATTTGTCGTTTTGCCCTTGCTGCTTTCAATAATTTTTCTTTGTCTTTAATTTTTGCCTATTTGATTACTATTGTCTTGGCATGTTTCTCCTTGGGTTTATCCTGTATGGGACTCTCTGCGTTTCCTGGTCTTGGGTGGCTCTTTCCTTTCCCATGTGAGGGAAGTTTTTGTCTATAATCTCTTCAAATATTTTCTCGGGTCCTTTCTCTCTCTGTTCTCCTTCTGGGACCCCTACAATGTTGGTGCGTTTAATGTGGTCCCAGAGGTGTCTTAGGCTGCCTTTATTTATTTTCATTCTTTTTTCTTTATTCTGTTTCACAGCAGTGCATTCCACCATTCTGTGTTCCAGGTCACTTATCTGTTCTTCTGCCTCAGTTATTGCGCTATTGATTCCTTCTAGTGTATATTTCATAACAGTTATTGTACTGTTCATCTCTGTTTGTTTGTTCTTTATTTCTTCTAGATCTTTGTTAAACATTTCTTGCTTTTTTTTTTTTTTTTTGGTGGTACGCGGGCCTCTCACTGTTGTGGCCTCTCCTGTCGCGGAGCACAGGCTCCGGACGTGCAGGCTCAGCGGCCATGGCTCACGGGCCTAGACTCTCCGCGGCATGTGGGATCTTTCTGGACTGGGGCATGAACCCATGTCCCCTGCATTGGCAGGCAGAACCTCAACCACTGTGCCACCAGGGAAGCCCTCCTGCATCTTCCTGATCTTTGCCACCATTCTTTTTCCGAGGTCCTGGATCATCTTCATTATCATTATTCTGAATTCTTTTTCTGTAAGACTGCCCATCTCCATTTCATTTAGTTGTTTTTCTGGGGTTTTATCTTGTTCCTTCATCTGGTACAGAGTCCTCTGACTTTTCATTTTGTCTACCTTTCTGTGAATGTGTTTTTTATTCCACAGGCTGTGTAATTGTAGTTCTTCTTGCTTCTGCTGCCTGCCCTCTGGTGGTTGAGGCTACCTAAGAGGCTTGTGCAAGTTTCCTGATGGGAGGGACTGGTGGTGGGTAGAGCTGGCTGTTGCTCTGGTGGCCAGAGCTCAGTAAAACTTTAATCTGCTTGTCTGCTGGTGGGTGGTGCTGGGTTCCCTCCCTGTTGGTTGTTTGACCTGAGGAGACCCAACACTGGAGCCTACCCGGGCTCTTTGGTGGGGCTAATGGTGGACTCTTGGAGGGCTCATGCCAAGAAGTACTTCCCAGAACTTCTGCTGCCAGTGTCCTTGTCCCTCGGTGAGCCACAGCTGCCCCCCGCCTCTGCAGGAGACTTTCCAACACTAGCAGGTAGGTCTGGTTCAGTCTCCTATGGGGTCACTGTTCCTTCCCCTGGGTCTTGATGTGCACACTACTTTGTGTGTGCTCTCCAAGAGTGGAGTCTCTGTTTCCCTCAGTCCTGCAATCAAATCCTGCTAGCCTTCACAGTCTGATTCTCTAGGAATTCCTCCTCCCATTCCCAGGTTGGGAAGCCTGACGTGTGGCTCAGAACCTTCACTCCAGTGGGATGACTTCTGTGGTATAAGTGTTCTCCAGTTTGTGAGTCACCCACCCAGCAGTTATGGGATTTGATTTTATTGTGATACCGCCCCTCCTACTGTCTCATTGTGGCTTCTCCTTTGTCTTTGCATGTGGGTTATCTTTTATGGTGAGTTCCAGTGTCTTCCTGTTGATGATTGCTGTGCAGTTAGTTGTGATTCTGGTGTTCTCGAAAGATGGAGTGAAAGCATGTCCTTCTACTCCGTCATCTTGAACCAATCCCCCACTGCTGTTGATTTTTAAGTGTTCTTTATATATTCTGGAACCCAAGTCTTTTGTTACATATGTAGGTTGCAAATTTCTTATCTTAGTCTGTAGCCTTTCCTTTCATCCTCTCAATTGATGGGTCTTACACAGAATAAGTTTATTTAATTTTGATGAAATAACATTTATCAAAATTTTACTTTATCATGTTCTTAATGTCATGTCTATGAAGTCATCACTCAAACCAATTCCTGAAGATTTTCTGTTTAAATTTTGTTTTACATTTAAAGTTTAAAAAGTTTTATGTGTAAATACAAGGTCCATTTTGAGTTTTTATTCTCCCTCTCACCCTGTTCCAGTATCAGTGGTTAAAAGTGGTAGCTTTACCTGAAAAGCTACCTGCCCTCCAATGAGTTTTTAGAAAGCATATGGATTTTACAGGGATGGAAAACAAGTGTAGGAATAGAAACATTTAAAGAGAATGGTTTTGTTTGAAATGCTTGAGAGCTTTGTAGTATGATAGCTAAAACCTCAGAGAAGGTGAATTTTTAAGATTTTATTGTGGAACGTCCTCTGGGGACAGAACCAGGCCAGACTAGAAACATCCATCAATAATATTAATGAAACAAAAAGAGTCTTGTAATTTCTGAGCTACAGAACTGGAAATATAAAGAAGAACTGGTGGATTATTATGATAAATATATATATATTTTAAAGTCAAGAATTTTCCTAGAAGTGCTTCATCATCCTCAAACATTCTAAAATTACTACGGCTAAATTTGTATCTAAGAATAGCATATCAATGACTTACAGGCATTTCAGATACCCTTGGAAGATAGATTATGTCACTCTTGGTATCTCTGCCTCATTTTCACTAGCCACTTTATGTCCTTTATGATGGAGGGAAGATAAAGCCTTAATAAATATCTACCTGCCAATGTCATTTTCATATAACTCAGAAATTACAGCTTGGTTTAGTTGACAGAGCAAAAAGTTTGATTAAAAAGGGAATTTACATTCAGCTTCATTAATTAGTAGCTGTATGTTCTTCAAGATTTCTCAAATCTCCTGCCACAAGTTATAAATAAATAAATAAATAAATAAGCAAGCAAGCCCATTAGCTATGTTTATTAACTTGAGGTTACTCCTTTGTACAATGGAGACAGGCAAATCTTAGTTTGCAGGATTGCTGTGGTAAAAGATTAGGACTTTGGGGACCACATAATAGTTGGTCAATATATTAGTTGCATTTTTTAACTGCCCACCCACTTCAGCATCCCATTTCCATTTTATTATCTCCTTTGGATCTTTGGAGATTCCAAGGACACTTATTACTCACTTAATACTATGAAAAGAAGTCCCATTTTTTCTTTGTTTCAATGTACTGAATCTTTTAAATTTCTTGTTATCTGGGATAACTGTACAGATGTAAATGTCTAGCACAGTAAAGTAAGGTAGGTAGGAAATAAAAAAAGAAGGGTCATTTAACTGTTTTGTTTTGCTTTGTTTTGAAGTGTGTCCCTGGTAGTTACTGACCACTCAAGGGCAAAGTAATAATATAACTTTTTTTTTCCCTCATCTTATTTTCCTCAACTTCTGTGAAAAGAAACAAGCTATAAGATCTGGCTCAATGTACAATTGTTAGATTTGCTCAGGGGAAGACTACATAAAAGGGAATTATCATATGATAGAAGGCAAAAAAAACAAAACCTTACTCAATATTTCAAAATCTTCAGTAGTTGATTTTTTTTGTATTTTTATGATAGAAGAAAAAATAGTTATTAAGTTATTATCTTTTCATGATGCTGCAAATTACAGAGCTTTTCTCCACTAAGCTACCTAGTGCTGGTATTTAGTCTGAATGTAACCACAGAGGAGCAGCTGAATCCTGAATAGTTGGGTTCTGGAATAAGTGATAGCTTTTTTTTCTTAACTGAAGTTACTGGTATGTGTTTAGTTTGTAGATTTTAGAATATGGGAACTATACTTCTGAATCATCAGAACGTCAAAGTCAATTTCTTTAAATATCCATTTTTAAATACTAGCACAAACTTCTCTATAGAAATGTTAATATTAATAAATCTACATCATTTATTTCTATAATTTCACTACAGATAATAACATTAAAAATTAAAGCTATGAAAATAACATCAATATTTGGGTTAGAATCAATGAGGTTGTTGTATGTGTGTATATGTATATATATGTATATTTTTCTGAAAGCACTTTCTCTATTGACTTTTGTGCATGATTGAATTAATATTAAAAATGCATCTCTGGAGATGATCATGAGTGTAGCTTTAGGTATTTTGGAGAGTACTGAATTGTATTTCCTAGTACCTCAAATTTACCCTTTGTGAACAATTTAAATTTAAACGTACCTCAGTAATAAACACTGCCCAGCCCAGTGGGGCCAAATAAACAAGATCAGAGGGCAGAGAGAAAATAGAGCTCTTGATCAGAGGGTAGAGAGAAAATAGAGCTCTTTTCTCATGATTTCTAGGCTATTCTTGCTTTGTGAATAGCTTTAAGCAGTTCATTACATCTCACTTAAAGAAAGGACAGATGGGTTGGTTTTTCACCTTTCAGATCTCTCAGTTTCCACTTAACTTAGTGAATTGTCCTGTTGGAGATCCAATATATCTCTTATACCATAAGTTTACAGGTGCTTGATGCTATTTGTAGTATCAAAATAGGTTGGCAAAATTCATTTTATAATGAGCTGGAATGTAAGTAACTCTTACTGCTAGAAATCAAATTCGGTCTTGTGTAATAAAATTAATTACTGGTCTGTAGATATTAGCAAGTTTTGCCTGTTTTTGTATCTACTTTTAAATTTATTTCAACATTTCATATTTGACTACAGATGTGTGGAGTGGTACTGTGAATTCTCCTTTGAACCTATTATAGCATCATAGTGTGTTCCCTCTTTAATTAATGAATTAAATGAAATCTTTAGCATGTGTATACTTTATATCTATATTAGAATCATGATTATGATTTTCAATAATAATAATGACACAAATTATCTGGAGGAAGAATCACTCAAAAATGCGTGGAAAATTTCAAAATAGTCAAAATTCTAAAATAATTATTATTACTATTGTTATCACTAGTATCAAATAATACTGAATATAAAAGATAGCAAAACAATTCAACAGCATTAATTAATAAAACAAACCCTTCAGTTATTCCATTCACACACTGCTCAAGTCATAATTTTAAATATATTAATGAACTTAATGAAAAATATTATATTAAGAAAAGCTGTTCAGTTGTTTTCTTGTCTTTAATGCTCAGTATTTCCATTTCCAGGCAACCAATCTACTATAAACAACTGTACAGCAACTAATTGGACAACCTGGGAGAAATGGATAAATTCCTAGAAACATAAATACCAAGACTGAATCATGATGAAATTGAAAATCTGAACAAACCAATTACTAGCAAAAAGACTGATCAGTAATCAAAAATCTCTCAACAAACAAAAGTCTAGTACCAGATGGCTTCACTGATGAATTCTACCAAACATTTAAAAAAGAATTAATACCAACTGTTCTCAAACTTTTCCAAAAAATACAAGAGGAAGGAATACTTCCAAACTCATTTTATGAAGCAGCATTACCCTGATGCCAAAATCAGACAAGCACACTACTTAAAAAGACAATTACAGGCAATATTCATGATGAACACAGATGCAAATATCTTCAACAAAACATCAGCAAATCCAATTCAACAGTACATTAAAAGGATCATATACTATGACCAAGTGGGGTTTATCTCTGAGATGCTATGATGGTTCAAGATTCACAAATCAATCAATATGATATATACCACATTAACAAAATAGAGGATATAAATTATATGATATCTCAATAGATTCAGAAAAAGCTTTTGACAAAATTCAACAACAATTTATGATAAAAACTCTCAACAATCTGAGTGTAGTGAGAATGAACCTCAACATGATAAATGTCATATATGACAAGCCCACAGCTAAAATCGTATTCAATGGTGGCAATCTTAAAGCTTTTCCTCTAATATCAGAAATGAAGCAAGGATCCCCATTCTCACTACTTTTATTCAACATAATATTGGAGGTTCTAGTTTGAGAAATTAGGCAAGAAAAAGAAATAAAAGACATACAAACTGGAAAGGAAGAAGTAACACTGTCACTGTTTGCAGGTGATATGATGCTATATATAGAAAACTCTAAACACTCCACCAAAAAAATGTTAGAACTAATACAAAAATTTTTAGTAAATTTTCAGGATGTAAAATCAATATACAAAAATTGGCTGTTTCTATACACTGAAAACAAATGATCAGAAAGGGAAATTTAAAAATTCTACTTATAATTGCATCAAAAACAATAAAATACTCAGGAATAAATTTAACCAAGGAGGTGAAAGATCTGTACATGAAAACCTGTAAGACATTGATGAAAGAAATTGAAGAAGGCATACATAAATTAAAAAATATTCCATACTCATGGATTGGAAGAATTAATGATGTTAAAATGTCCATACTACCCAAAGCAATCTACAGATTCATTACAAAATTAAAACATATCAAAATTAAAATGACATATTCCAGGGCTGCCCTGGTGGCGCAGTGGTTAAGAATCTGCCTGCCAGTGCAGGGGACACGGGTTTGAGCCCTGGTCTAGGAAGATCCCACATGCTGCAGAGCAACTAAGCCCATGCACCACAACTACTGAGCCTGTGTTCTAGAGCCTGTGAGCCACAACTACTAAGCCCATGCGCCACAACTACCAAAGCCCATGTGCCTGGAGCCCGTGCTCTGCAACAAGAGAAGCCACTGTAATGAGATACCCATGCACCGCAATGAAGAGCAGCCCCTGCTTGCCACAACTAGAGAAAGCCCATGCAGCAACGATGCCCCAACACAGCCAAAAATAAATAAATAAAATAAATTTTAAAAATTAACATATTCCATAGAAACAGTAAAAGCAATCCTAAAAGTTGTATGGAACCACAGAAGACCCCAAATGCCAAAGAAATCTTGAGAAAGAACAAAGCTGGGCTTCCCTGGTGGCGCAGGGGTTGAGAGTCCGCCTGCCGATGCAGGGGACACGGGTTCATGCCCTGGTCTGGGAAGATCCCACATGCCTCAGAGCGGCTGGGCCCGTGGGCAATGGCCGCTGGGTCTGCGCGTCCGGAGCCTGTGCTCCGCAACGGGAGAGGCCGCAACAGTGAGAGGCCCGCGTACTGCAAAAAAAAAACAAAAACAAAGAAAGAACAAAGCTGAAGGAATCACACTTCTGATTTCAAACTATACTGCAAAGCTATAGTAATCAAAACAGTATGATATTGGCATAAAAACAAACACATAGATCAATGAAACAAAATAGAGAGCCCAGTAATAAACCCATGCATATATGGTCAACTAACTAACAACAAAAAAGCCAAGACTATACTTGGGGAAAGGATATTACCGTCAGTAAATGGTGTTGGGAAAACTGGACAGCCACATGCATAAGAATGAAAGTGGATCTCTATCTTATGCCATACAACAAAAACCAACTCAAAATGGATTAAAGACTTGAACATAAGACCTAAAACCATAAAACTCTTAAAAGAAAACAAAGGCAATAAGCTCCTTTACATCACACTTGATGATGATTTTTTGGATTTGACACCAAAGGCAAAAAAGAAAGCAAAAATAAATAAGTGAGACTACATTAAACTAAAAAGCTTCTTCACAGTAAAGAAAATCATCAACAAAATGAAAAGTCAACTTAAGGAATGGGAAAAATATTTGCAAATCATCAAATCATATATATGATAAGAGGTTAATGTCCAAAATATATAAAGAATGCATGCAACTCACTAGCAAAAAAAAAAAAAAAAAGAATCTGATTGAAAAATGAGGAACTGAGACTTCCGGGAAGATGGCGGAAGAGTAAGACGCGGAGATCACCTTCCTCTCCACAGATACACCAGAAATACATCTACGCGTGGAACAACTCCTACGGAGCACCTACTGAACGCTGGCAGAAGACCTCAGACCTCCCAAAAGGCAAGGAACCCCCCCACGTACCTGGTTAGGGCAAAAGAAAAAACTAAACAGAGACAAAAGGATAGGGACGGGTCCTGCACCAGCGGGAGAGAGCTGTGAAGGAGGAAAAGTGTCCACACACTAGGACGCCCCTTCGCGGGTGGAGACTTCGGGAGGTGGAGTGGGGGAGCTTGGGAGCCGCGGAGGAGAGCATAGCAACGGGTGCGGAGGGCAAAGCGGACAGATTCCAGCGCAGACGATCAGGCCGACCGGCACTCACCAGCCGAGAGGCTTGTCTGCTCGCCCGCCGGGGCGGGCGGGACTGGGAGCTGAGGCTCCGGCTTTTCTCGGAGCGCCGGGAGAGGACTGAGGTTGGCGGCGTGAACACAGCCTGCAGGGCGTTGGTGTGCCGCGGCTGGCCGGGAGAAAGTCCGGGGAGGGGTCTGGACCTGCCGAAGAGGCAAGAGACTTTTACGTCCCTCTTTGTTTCCTGGTGCACGAGGAGAGGGGATTAAGAACGCTGCTTGAGAGAGCTCCAGGGACGGGCGCGAGCCGCGGCTAAGAGTGCGGAGCCCAGAGACGGACATGGGACGCTAAGGCCGCTGCTGCCGCAGCCAGGAGGCCTGTGTGCGAACACAGGTCACTAGCCACACGCCCTTCCGGGGAGCCTGTGCAGCCCGCCACTGCCAGGGTCCCGGGATCCAGGGACGGCTCCCCCGGGAGAGCGCTCAGCACGCCTCAGGCTGCAGCGTCACGCCGGCCTCTGCCGCTGCAGGCCCGTGACCCTCCCTACCCCCCGGCCTGGGTGAGCCAGAGCCTCCGAATCAGCGGCTCCTTTAACCCCGTCCTGTCTGAGCAAAGAACAGACGCCCTCCAGCGACCTACACGCACAGGCGGGGCCAAATCCAAAGCTGAGCCCCTGGGAACTGTGAGAACAAAGAAGAGAAAGGGAAATCTCTCCCAGCAGCCTCAGAAGCAGCGGATTAAAGCTCCACAATCAACTTGATATACCCTGCATCTGTGGAATACCTGAATAGACAAGGAATCATCCCAAATTAAGGAGCCCTGTGGATGAAAGGCTCTTGGTGCTGCAGCAAGGAGTCAGTGCTGTGCCTCTGAGGTGGGAGAGCCAACTTCAGGACACTGGTCCACAGGAGGCCTCCCAGCTGCACATAATATCAAACAGCAAAAATCTCCGAGAGATCTCCATCTCAACGCCAGCACCCAGCTTCACTCAACGACCAGCAAGCTACAGTGCTGGACATCCTATGCCAAACAACTAGCAAGACAGGAACACAACCCCACCCATTAGCAGAGAGGCTGCCCAAAATCATAATAAGTCTACAGACACCCCAAAACACACCACCAGACGTGGACCTGCCCACCAGAAAGACAAGATCCAGCCTCATTCACCAGAACACAGGCACTAGTACCCTCCACCAGGAAGCCTACACAACCCACTGAACCAACCTTAGCCACTGGGGACAGACAACAAAAACAACAGGAACTACGAACCTTCAGCCTGCAAAAAAGGAGACCCCAAAAACAGTAAGATAAGCAAAATGAAAAGACAGAAAAACACACAGCAGATGAAGGAGCAAGATAAAAACCCACCAGACCTAACAAATGAAGAGGAAATAGGCAGTCTACCTGAAAA
This sequence comes from Pseudorca crassidens, assembly GCF_039906515.1. Classification (NCBI taxonomy): domain Eukaryota; kingdom Metazoa; phylum Chordata; class Mammalia; order Artiodactyla; family Delphinidae; genus Pseudorca; species Pseudorca crassidens. The sequence goes on along the minus strand of NC_090304.1, from coordinate 31,835,782 downwards.
AGAATTCAGAATAATGATAGTAAGGTTGATCCGAAATCTTGGAGATAGAATGGACAATAGAATGGACAAATTGCAAGAATCAGTTAACAAGGACCTAGAAGAACTAAAGATGAAAGAAGCAACGATGAACAACACAATAAATGAAATTAAAAGTACTCTAGATGGGATCAATAGCAGAATAACTGAGGCAGAAGAACGGATAAGTGACCTGGAAGATAAAATAGTGGAAATAACTACTGCAGAGCAGAATAAAGAAAAAAGAATGAAAAGAATTGAGGACAGTCTCAGAGACCTCTGGGACAACATTAAACGCACCAACATTCGAATTATAGGGGTTCCAGAAGAAGAAGAGAAAAAGAAAGGGACTGAGAAAATATTTGAAGAGATTATAGTTGAAAACTTCCCTAATATGGGAAAGGAAATAGTTAATCAAGTCCAGGAAGCACAGAGAGTCCCATACAGGATAAATCCAAGGAGAAATACGCCAAGACACATATTAATCAAACTGTCAAAAATTAAATACAAAGAAAACATATTAAAAGCAGCAAGGGAAAAACAACAAATAACACACAAGGGAATCCCCATAAGGTTAACAGCTGATCTTTCAGCAGAAACTCTGCAAGCCAGAAGGGAGTGGCAGGACATATTGAAAGTGTTGTAGGAGAAAAACCTGCAACCAAGATTACTCTACCCAGCAAGGATCTCATTCAGATTTGATGGAGAAATTAAAACCTTTACAGACAAGCAAAAGCTGAGAGAGTTCAGCACCACCAAACCAGCTCTACAACAAATGCTAAAGGAACTTCTCTAGGCAAGAAACACAAAAGAAGGAAAGGACCTACAATAACGAACCCAAAACAATTAAGAAAATGGGAATAGGAACACACATATCGATAATTACCTTAAATGTAAATGGACTAAATGCTCCCACCAAAAGACACAGATTGGCTGAATGGATACAAAAACAAGACCCATGTATTTGCTGTCTACAAGAGACCCACTTCAGACCTAGAGACACATACAGATTGAAAGTAAGGGGATGGAAAAAGGTATTTCATGCAAATGGAAACCAAAAGAAAGCTGGAGTAGCAATTCTCATATCAGACAAAATAGACTTTAAAACAAAGACTATTAGAAGAGACAAAGAAGGACACTACATAATGATCAAGGGATCTATCCAAGAGGAAGATATAACAATTGTAAATATTTATGCACCCAACATAGGTGCACCTCAATACATAAGGCAAATACTGACAACCATAAAAGGGGAAATCGGGGCTTCCCTGGTGGCGCAGTGGTTGAGAGTCCGCCTGCCGATGCAGGGGACGCAGGTTCGTGCCCCGGTCCGGGAAGATCCCACATGCCGCGGAGCGGCTGGGCCCGTGAGCCATGGCCGCTGAGCCTGCATATCCGGAGCCTGTGCTCCGCAACGGAGAGGCCACAACAGTGAGAGGCCCACGTACAGCAAAAAAAAAAAAAAAAAAAAAAAAAAAAAAAAAGGGGAAATCGACAGTAACACATTCATAGTAGGGGACTTTAACACCCCACTTTCACCAATGGACAGATCATCCAAAATGAAAATAAATAAGGAAACACAAGCTTTAAATGATACATTAAACAAGATGGACTTAATTGATATTTATAGGACATTCCATCCAAAAACAACAGAATACACATTTTTCTCAAGTGCTCATGGAACATTCTCCAGGATAGATCATATCTTGGGTCACAAATCAAGCCTTGGTAAATTTAAGAAAATTGAAATTGTATCAAGTATCTTTTCCGACCACAATGCCATGAGACTAGATATCAATTACAGGAAAAGATCTGTAAAAAATACAAACACATGGAGGCTAAACAATACACTACTTAATAATGAAGTGATCACTGAAGAAATCAAAGAGGAAATCAAAAAATACCTAGAAACAAATGACAATGGAGACACAACGACCCAAAACCTGTGGGATGCAGCAAAAGCAGTTCTAAGGGGGAAGTTTATAGCAATACAAGCCCACCTTAAGAAGCAGGAAACATCTCGAATAAACAACCTAACCTTGCACCTCAAGCAATTAGAGAAAGAAGAACAAAAAAACCCCAAAGCTAGCAGAAGGAAAGAAATCATAAAAATCAGATCAGAAATAAATGAAAAAGAAATGAAGGAAACAATAGCAAAGATCAATAAAACTAAAAGCTGGTTCTTTGAGAAGATAAACAAAATAGATAAACCACTAGCCAGACTCATCAAGAAAAAAAGGGAGAAGACTCAAATCAATAGAATTAGAAATGAAAAAGGAGAGGTAACAACTGACACTGCAGAAATAAAAGAGATCATGAGAGATTACTACAAGCAACTCTATGCCAATAAAATGGACAATCTGGAAGAAATGGACAAATTCTTAGAAATGCACAACCTGCCAAGACTGAATCAGGAAGAAATAGAAAATATGAACAGACCAATCACAAGCACTGAAATTGAAACTGTGATTAAAAATCTTCCAACAAACAAAAGCCCAGTACCACATGGCTTCACAGGCAAATTCTGTCAAACATTTAGAGAAGAGCTAACACCTATCCTTCTCAAACTCTTCCAAAATATAGCAGAGGGAGGAACACTCCCAAACTCCTTCTACGAGGCCACCATCACCTTGATACCAAAACCAGACAAGGATGTCACAAAGAAAGAAAACTACAGGCCAATATCACTGATGAACATAGATGCAAAAATCCTCAACAAAATACTAGCAAACAGAATCCAACAGCACATTAAAAGGATCATACACCATGATCAAGTGGGGTTTATTCCAGGAATGCAAGGATTCTTCAATATACGCAAATCAATCAATGTGATACACCATATTAACAAATTGAAGAATAAAAACCATATGATCATCTCAATAGATGCAGAAAAAGCTTTTGACAAAATTCAACACCCATTTATGATAAAAACCCTGCAGAAAGTAGGCATAGAGGGAACTTTCCTCAACATAATAAAGGCCATATATGACAAGCCCACAGCAAACATCATCCTCAATGGTGAAAAACTGAAAGCATTTCCAGTAAGATCAGGAACAAGACAAGGTTGCCCACTCTCACCACTCTTATTCAACATAGTTTTGGAAGTTTTAGCCACAGCAATCAGAGAAGAAAAGGAAATAAAAGGAATCCAAATCGGAAAAGAAGAAGTAAAGCTGTCACTGTTTGCAGATGACATGATCCTATACATAGAGACCCCTAAAGATGCTACCAGAAAACTACTAGAGCTAATCAATGAATTTGGTAAAGTAGCAGGATACAAAATTAATGCACAGAAATCTCTGGCATTCCTATATACTAATGATGAAAAATCTGAAAGTGAAATCAAGAAAACACTCCCATTTACCATTGCAACAAAAAGAATAAAATATCTAGGAATAAACCTACCTAAGGAGACAAAAGACCTGTATGCAGAAAATTATAAGACACTGATGAAAGAAATTAAAGATGATACAAATAGATGGAGAGATATACCATGTTCTTGGATTGGAAGAATCAACATTGTGAAAATGACTCTACTACCCAAAGCAATCTATAGATTCAATGCAATCCCTATCAAACTACCACTGGCATTTTTCACAGAACTAGAACAAAAAATTTTGCAATTTGTATGGAAACACAAAAGACCCCGAACAGCCAAAGCAATCTTGAGAACGAAAGAAGGAACTGGAGGAATCAAGCTCCCAGACTTCAGACTATACTACAAAGCTACAGTAATCAAGACGGTATGGTACTGGCACAAAAACAGAAAGATAGATCAATGGAACAGGATAGAAAGCCCAGAGATAAACCCAAGCACATATGGTCACTTTATCTTTGACAAAGGAGGCAGAAATGTACAGTGGAGAAAGGACAGCCTATTCAATAAGTGGTGCTGGGAAAACTGGACAGCTACATGTAAAAGTATGAGATTAGATCACTCCCTAACACCATACACAAAAATAAGCTCAAAATGGATTAAAGACCTAAATGTAAGGCCAGAAACTATCAAACTCTTAGAGGAAAACATAGGCAGAACACTCTATGACATAAATCACAGCAAGGTCCTTTTTGACCCACCTCCTACAGAAATGGAAATAAAAACAAAAGTAAACAAATGGGACCTAATGAAACTTAAAAGCTTTTGCGCAGCAAAGGAAACCATAAAGAAGACCAAAAGACAACCCTCAGAATGGGAGAAAATATTTGCAAATGAAGCAACGGACAAAGGATTAATCTCCAAAATTTATAAGCAGCTCATGCAGCTTAATAACAAAAAAACAAACAACCCAATCCAAAAATGGGCAGAAGACCTAAATAGACATTTCTCCAAAGAAGATATACAGAGTGTCAACAAACACATGAAAGAATGCTCAACATCACTAATCATTAGAGAAATGCAAATCAAAACTACAATGAGATATCATCTCACACCAGTCAGAATGGCCATCATCAAAAAATCTAGAAACAATAAATGCTGGAGAGGGTGTGGAGAAAAGGGAACCCTCTTACACTGTTGGTGGGAATGTAAATTGATACAGCCACTGTGGAGAACAGTATGGAGGTTCCTTAAAAAGCTACAAATAGAACTACCATATGACCCAGCAATCCCACTACTGGGCATATACCCTGAGAAAACCATAATTCAAAAAGAGTCATGTACCAAAATGTTCAGTGCAGCTCTATTTACAATAGCCCAGAGATGGAAACAACCTAAGTGTCCATCATCGGATGAATGGATAAAGAAGATGTGGCACATATATACAATGGAATATTACTCAGCCATAAAAGGAGACGAAATTGAGCTATTTGTAATGAGGTGGATAGACCTAGAGTCTGTCATACAGAGTGAAGTAAGTCAGAAAGAGAGAGACAAATACCGTATGCTAACACATATATATGGAATTTAAAAAAAAAATGTCATGAAAAACCTAGGGGTGAAACAGGAATAAAGACACAGACTTACTAGAGAATGGACTTGAGGCTATGGGGAGGGGGAAGGGTAAACGGTGACAAAGCGATAAAGAGGCATGGACATATATACACTACCAAAAGTAAGGTAGTTAGCTAGTGGGAAGCAGCCGCATAGCACAGGGAGATCAGCTCAGTGCTTTGTGACCGCCTGGAGGGGTGGGATAGGGAGGGTGGGAGGGAGGGAGACGCAAGCGGGAAGAGATATGGGAATATATGTATATATATAACTGATTCATTTTGTTGTGAAGCTGAAACTAACATACCATTGTAAAGCAATTATGCTCCAATAAAGATGTTAAAAAAAAAAAAGAGAGAAAAAAAAAAAGAAAAATGAGGAACTGAATAGCCACTTTTCCAAGAAGACATGCAAATGGCTAATAGGTACATGTAAAGAAAGGTCCACAACACTACTAATTATCAGGATATGCAAATAAAAACCACAATGGAACATCACCTCACATCTGTTAGAATGGCTGTCAACAAAGAAAAAAAAAAAAGAGATAACATGTATTGGCAAGGATGTGGAGAAGAGGGAACCTCTGTGCACTTTTGCTAAGAATGTAAATTGGTGCAGCCACAGTGGAAAACAGTATGGAAGTTACTCAAAAAATTAAAAATAGAGCTATCATATGACCCAGCAATCCTACTTCTGGGTATATATTCAAAGGAAATTTTTAAAGGATATTAAAGAGATATTGGCACTCCCATGTTCACTGTAGCCATTATTCATGATAGGTAAGATATGGAAACAACCTAAGTGTCCACCAATGAATGAATGGTTAAAGAGGATGGGATGATATATATATATATATATATATATATATATATATATATATATATATATATATATATATATATATGCAGCTGACCCTTGAAAAACATGGGTTTCAACTTTGAGGGTCCACTTATACACGGATTTTTTTCAATAGTAAATAATACAGTACTACAGGACCATAGGTTGGTTGAGTACATGGATGCGGAACCTCAGATCCAGAGGAACCAAGGATACAGGGGGCCAGCTATAAATTATATGAAGATGTTTGACTGTGCAGATCATTGGTGCTCCTAATCCCCATGTTGTTCAAGATGTACATACAATGGAATATTAATCAACCACGAGAAAGAAGAAAATCCTGCCATTTGTGACAACATGGCTGGACCTTGAGGGCATTATGCTACGTGAGGTAGGTTAGACAGAGTAAGACAAATACTTCATAGTAACACTTAAATGTAGAATCTTTAAAAGAAAGTCACACTCATAGAAATAGAGGGTAGAAAAGTGGTTTCCAGGGCTTAAGTGGTAGGGGAAATAGAGAGAGGTTGGTGAAACAGTACAAATTTTCAGGGTACAAACCATAAGATGAATATGGTCTGAGGATATAATGTACAAAACGGTATTATATTTGATAACACTGCATCGTATGATTGAAATATGCTAACAAAGTAGAACTTAAATGCTATCATCAAAATAATAAGAACAAGGAGAAGGAGTGGTGAGATGATAGATGTGTTAATTAACTAGATGGGAGGAGTCTCCTCACAACGCATATGTACATCAAATCACCACGATGTACACTTTAAATGCCTTACAATTTTATTTGTCAATTATACCTCAATAAAACTGAGAAAAAAAGAAACTGAGGTGACGAGGTTGTCAGCTTTTTTAGAGTTGACAGTCTTTGACGGGCAGAGACAGGATTGTACCCTCCAAACCTACTACACTGCCTCTTTCTTTAACTGTCTTAATTTTCATAACATCATTTGCATGTGTGTGTTACTGTCCCCATTATATAGAAGCATAAACAAGTTCAGACATCTAAGTTACACAGCTAGTAAGTAGCACACTACAGTATTTCAATGGCTTCTCTTATGCTCTGCTCCCGTCGCGGAAAACAGGCTCTGGACGCGCAGGCTCAGCGGCCATGGCTCACAGGCACAGCCGCTCCGCGGCATGTGGGATCTTCACGGACCAGGGCACGAACCCGTGTCCCCTGCATCGGCAGGCGGATTCTCAACCACTGCGCCACCAGGGAAGCCCTGCAAATTCTTTCTTAATCTCATGTCTGATATTTCTCAAATTCATGTAGAGATTCCCATGACTCCTCCCCTCCTCTAAATGACAGCATGTCCCATGTTTCTATGCCTGACCTTTCAATTTTATTTTTATAAGTTACCTCTGTTGCTATTATTTTGTCACTCAATCTAACAAATTTTAAAGTTGAAATTTTAGTCAACATATCTTGTTCAGTTTCTATTCCTAATGCTGCAAGTGCAGTATGGATAATTCCCACCCAGAATCATGCCATCAGCCTAAACACCACACCTCTGCCTTAGATATTACTCTTTCTAATCTCCTTTTTCCTTTTAAAGACTTTCAACTTTTTTCCCAGTTACTGAGACCTGAAACCTCTCAGACACTTTTAACCCCTCCCATATCTAGTTACCTGTCGCACCTTTCTTTTCCTCCTCTCTTGTCCACTGCTCTATCCAGATACCAGTGTAGTACCTGGCATGTAGAAACCATTCTGTAAATACTTTGTTAAGACTCGAGGGAAAAGTAGTGTTATTTAAGAAAGAACAGAAACACTAAAGTAGGTTGCTAAGAAGTCTAGCGTAAAGCAATAAAAGGACTGTGATTATTTACCTTCAGTGATGAAATTCCACACATAATACTCCTTTATTTCTCACCAAATCTCAGTTAGTTGAGTTAGGTACAATTATTACCTTTATTTTACAAATGAAGAATCCAAAGCTCAGAGAATTGTCTACCTAAATAACATTGCTGAGAAATGCTGGTGCTGGGATCCAAGCTTATCTGTACTTAAACCTCATTTTTCTTTTAGTGGAACTACATTCTTTCTACAATAATATAAAATTGTCCAGGGAACAATCCCAGACAAAAGAATGCCCAGGATATTGGAATGACATAAGGTTTTAGCTGCCTGAAGAACTCTGCTTACTCTAGTGGGACCACAAATGCCCCAGCAGATTTTTGACTAGCCACTTAGTCATTCTATGATATTTAGAAGGATGTGTAAATATCTAACTGTTACCAACCAGGGTTCTTGGCCTCCTTAAGCAATAGAAATTGATCAGAGGTCAGACAAGAAATTCAGGCAAGGCTTTATTGGGGTGCCTGCTGCAGGAGGGGGGAGCAAGAACAAACAACAGGTTCCCTTGCTGGCTCACTCCCTGAGTGGGGGGCAAAGCTTGTTCCTTACATGGGGCCAGGGTAGGGGTGTGTCCAGGGGTTGGGCCAGAGGGGTGGCTTAGGTGTTTTGCCCACCGCTTAGGTGGTGTTGTGTGCAGGGGGCATGCTCAGTACCCTGCTTTTGCTCCCCACCCCCTGCTTTTGCTCCAGGCTCTTCAAAAGTGGCAGTTGGGTTTTTTGGTCTCTTTGTATCTTTTGTCCAGAATTTGTCCCAACTGCATATGTACACAGTTATTTTTAGTCCCATACAGTTTCTTTGTATTTTGTTGCTAGAGGAGAGATGTGTCCAGGTGCAAGCATTGCAGCACTGCAGCAAAGGGTCACAGGTGCCCAGCCTGTCTCATAAGTATCAGACCAACACCTCATTTAGGATAACACACAACATGGCTGTACTCATGCTTACAGAGAATTGCACTGTGGACTGTACATAGCATAGGCTTTGGAGTAGGGAAGGTCTGGATTTGAATTCTGGCTCTGTCACTTTACCTGGGCAAGTTCCTTACTTTGTTTAACTTGCTTTTTCCTGAGCAATGGAATATTAAGGCCTACCTAAAATTGCTATTGTGAGGACAAAATAATTAAAGGAATTAGAGGTTTTCTATGCAATGAATGCTTAGTACTAAATATGTCCTTATTAAGCAAAAATAATATCTTGACTAAAAGAAATTTAAATAATACTTTCTTACCTTTGTGTCATTTTTGACCCAAGACCCTTAAATTTGACATAGGGAGTATGAAATTTAGATTGAGGGACTTTTGTTAAATGTTGGTTTTGCTCAGTGATTATGTATTAGTCCCTTTCAATACTAAAATCTATCCAGTTTCAAGTAGATATTTGGAAAGCATAAGGAGAATCATTTAAAGGAGCATAACATTAAAATGCATCATTGAGGAGAGGATTCTAAGTATTGCCAGCCTCCAATATTAACCTTAACCTTCATGTTTATGAAGATAATTAAATGAATGTTTATAAAGATAATTAAAAATCTCTCCATATGCTAAATACTTACTCCCATGCTATAAATAATTATAAATTTGAAGGTTTCAGTCATAAAAGGTAATGTCATTTGTTTGAATTTAGCCATTTTCTAAAATAAAAGGCTACCTGGTCCATATATATAGCATGTTTCTCCAGACCTGTTTTCTATCCTTTCTACATTCATTTATCTTTTATCTATCCAAGGTCGCCCCAGTTATAAAGAGAGTGCAGCAATATATTTTACTTTTAAAATATTTATGTCCTCTAACTCAAAGAAATTGACTGAAGTGGAGCAAACATGATTGTTACTTTAGTGCACAATTTAATCTGGTAAGTAAACATTATAGGCACTCATAAATCACTGGCCTGAAAGGAAACGTTCCAGGCTTATGAAGGTGGAGCGTCTGGCATGTTAAAGTCTATTTACCAGACAGCTGAATTCCACAGAGTAAATACAGTTCAGGTGTTGGAAATCCCTTCATGAATTTACAGCCTGCAGTAGAACTTTCTTAACACTGTACGTTAATATTGAATATGAACTCATAGGAGGCTTATATTTTCACCTATTTTTATATTTGGCCCAAACAACTATATGGTCAATGCTAATCTGATCAATGCCTAACAAGACAGAATAGGCAAATAAGTAGTTTTTGTCAGAGGTCTTCTCCATGCAGCTCAGGACAAATCAAGGAATGGTACGGATTCATTTCAGAGATTTGCTATCAAAGATCACAATGGTCATGGTTAAGCTCATTCTCTCTAAATTCTGCTTTGTAATCCATAATTTTATCTATTTGATGTTCTACTCTATAAAACCACGCCAAGTAGTAATATAATGAATAAAGCTTGGCTTCTCCCTGATGGAACTGACAGATACTCAGTGCAATGTTTCATGTGGTTTCTGCCTTTATTCCCTTGAAACACTGAGCCAGGTATGGTGAAGCCTCCTGGATAAAAGTCAGGACCAAACTGTCAGGAGATGTGAGGCCACTTTGGACCTTCCAGCTTGGGCTATTATCCAACAAAATACAACTCCATTTGTGGGCCCAAGTGAAACCAGCAAAGGTGAGAGAGCCCAGTTTCCGAGTTGCAAACTGACCACATCTTGTACATTCAAGTGGCAGAAGGAATAGGGAGCTCTGCAGGTCTCTTTTTTTTTTTTTTTGCGGTACGCGGGCCTCTCACCGCTGTGGCCTCTCTCGCCGCGGAGCATAGGCTCCGGACACGCAGGCCCAGCGGCCATGGCCCATGGGCCCAGCCGCTCCGCGGCATGTGGGATTCTCCCGGACCGGGTCACGAACCCGCGTCCCTTGAATCGGCAGGCGGACCCCCAACCACTGCGCCACCAGGGAAGCCCTGCAGGTCTCTTTTATAAGGGGACTAATCACCTCCCAAAGGCCTCACCTCCTAATAACATCACCTTGAGGTGGGGGGAGGTTAGGATTTCAACATATAAATTTTGGGAGGACACAAATATTCTGATAAAATATTGCTTTGTATTTATCGTAATTTACTTTATGTGGTATCTTCTAAGTCAGGGATCAGCAAACATTATCTCTGAATGGTCTAACAGTAAATATTTCAGGTTTTGAAGGTCCTATGGCCTCTGTCATACCTATTCAACTCTGCCACTACACTGCACAGTGTAGGTAAACAAATGGCATGGCTGTGTTCCAATAAAACTTTATTTAGAAAAATAGGCAGATGGACAGATGTGGTTTGCTGGCCATACTTTGCTGACCTCTGTTCTAATTTAACAGCCTAGGAGAATGTATGTAATTCTCATTTTATAGTATGAATTCAATTATTGGCCATTAGGCTTTTTGTTGTCTTCAGAAAATTCTATATTGAAGGAACCATACAGACATTGTTATAGAGAATATCAAGACCAACTATTGCAGTCAACATACTAGTGCAAAGTGTGGAAAAGACAGATAAAGAGTTCTTATTACAGAATATTATACAGAACTTAGCAAATGTAAATAGTTTTGAATATCATATTTTCCCTGAAATAATACTACCTATTTTAAATACAATAACAGAAATTTAAAGACAATAATAAAGAATAATACAATCTCTTAGACTTTCTACTCTCCTACAATTATCAGAGCAACATAAAGTAATGTGAACCTAAGAAAAACAACAACCTATTCCAACAGAATGTATCTGATGAAATAAATACATAAATAGTATAATTTAGCACCATGCATTGATTAATAAAGATGTACATGCGATGATCATTTGAATGAAATTGTATTTCTTTCACTCTTGGAACACCATTTGACACAATTTTTATGCAGATTCTCTAAATTTTTTCATTGTTCACTTGAGTTATATATATCAAAGAATAAACCAAAGTAAATAATATTGGAGACAGATAAGAGCATTCTCACTGGAAAAGAAAATAAATATAACTTCAAAGAGACCAGCTTGTAGGAGATTAAGCTTTTAAATGCTTCTTCTTACATGCTACCCAGGTTCTAACTAAATTAAACAACTGGCTCTTCCAAAAAGCTTCTACTAACTTCAAAATTGACATAGCACAGACAGCAATGGTAATTTAAAAAGACTGAGACTAATTAATTTGAGTTGGAAAAACTGTTTCTATAAATGTCATTTCCTGGAATTTCCAACAGCCCCTATCTTGATGTTTGAGGATTGAAATAAACAAAAGTACTTGTAATTCTAATAGTTACTAATTGATGAAGACTACCTCCTTTTGCTGCTGACACATGAATAGATAAATCAGTAGAACATGAGAGAAAGTTCAGAAGTATATTTAAGTACAGAGAGAAATCCAGGATATAAAAATACCTCAAATCACTGAGGAAAAATAACTTATTAACAACTTATTGTGGGCAACCTGATAGAAATTTGGTAAAAAGAAAAAAAAAAAGAACAACACTTTGCACAATACACAAGGGTAAACTCCAAATGGATTAGAGGTCAAAAAACAAAAACAAAACCCAAAAAACTAAAACTAAAGTAAAAGAAGCCATATGTGTAATAGAAAAAAGAAACATATATTAATTATATTCTGAAGATGAGAAAACCAAACTTTTCCAACTATGGTTTAAAAATTCAAATTCAATAAAAGAAGTACATAATAAATTCAACTACATTAAAATACAGTTATAACGTGTAAAGACACTGTAGATAAAGTAAAAAGATACATGAAAACAGGAAATATTTCCAAACGATATCAGTGATGACAAGACAATCCCCCTAATATAAAATGAGCTAATACTACGAAAGGAAAAGATATCAGAAACACGATGTTAAAAATGAGTAAATACTATAACTACGGCTCATCAAATAGATACGCAAAATGGCCCTAAAACTTACAAAAAGATGTTCAACTTCTTCCACAATAATAGTAACACAAATGGAAAATACATTATATCATTTCTCACATAATATTGGCAGAAAAACAAAAGCTTGACAAACCTATACCACATGTGAGTAAAACGCCTGGAAAACAGGCACTTTCACGTGTTGCTGGTAGGATTACAAGCATTCTGGAGAGGAATTTGGTAATATGTGACAAAAGTTCCTATCAATTTACAATGTACCCAGCAACCCTACTTCTAAGAATTTACTCCGAAGTCTCATTGTCAGAAGTATGAAAAAAAAAAAAAAATGTAGGGCTTCCCTGGTGGCACAGTGGTTGAGAATCTGCCTGCTAATGCAGGGGACACGGGTTCAAGCCCTGGTCTGGGAAGATCCCACATGCCGTGGAGCAACTAGGCCCGTGAGTCACAACTACTGAGCCTGTGCTTCTGGAGCCTGTGCTCTGCAAGAGAGGCCGCGATAGTAAGAGGCCCGTGGATAGCAATGAAAAATGGCCCCTGCTTGCCACAACTAGAGAAAGCCCTCGCACAGAAACGAAGACCCAACACAGCCAAAAATAAATAAATAAATAATAAAAAAAAAGTAATAAATGTTCAAGTACAATTGGTGTCTTTAAAAAAAATATGTATAGATTTTCTCACTGTGGCATTGTTTTTAATAACAAAATATTGGGAACAAGATCTTGCCAAACATAGAAGGTTATCTGAATAAATAATGATACATCCACAAATCCATACAATCATTACCATTCCTATGCAGTTGCCATAAAGAATGAAGACAATCTCTATAACTGATTTGGGGTGATTTCTAATGTATACTATTAGGTGGAAAAAGCAAATTGCAAAATATGATAACTTTTGTGTAAGAAAAAAAAGGAAACAAGAATCAGTGTGGGACTGCAGAAGTACAAAGGATTATGAGAGATTACTACAAGCAACTAGATGCCAATAAAATGGACAACCTGAAAGAAATGGACAAATGCTTAGAAAAGCACAACCTTTCGAGATTGAACCATGAAGAAATAGAAAATATAAAAAGACCAATCACAAGCACTGAAATTGAGACTGCGATTAAAAATCTTCCATCAAACAAAAGCACAGGACCAGATGGTTTCACAGGAGAATTCCATCAAACATTTAGAGAAGAGCTAACACCCATCCTTCTCAAACTCTTCCAAAATATAGCAGAGGGAGGAACACTCCCAAACTCATTCTACGAGGGCACCATCACCCTGATACCAAAACCAGACAAAGATGTCACAAAGACAGAAAACAACAGACCAATATCACTGATGAACATAGGTGCAAAAATCCTCAACAAAATACTAGCAAATGGAATCCAACAACACATTAACAGGGTCATACACCATGATCAAGTGGGATTTATACCAGGGATGCAAGGATTCTTCAATATACACAAATCAGTCAATGTGATACACCATATTAACAAATTGAAGAATAAAAATCATATGATCATCTCAATAGATGCAGAAAAAGTTTTCGACAAAATTCAACACCCATTTATGATAAAAAACTCTCCAGAAAATGGGCACAGAGGGAACCTACCTCAACATATTAAAGGTCATATACGACAAACCCATGGCAAACATCATTAACACTGGTGAAAAACTGAAAGCATATCCTCTAAGATCAGGAACAAGACAAGGATGGCCCCTCTCACGACTATTATTCAACATAGTTTTGGAAGTCCTAGCCATGGCAATCAGAGATGAAAAAAAAAATAAATTGGAAAAGAAGAAGTAAAACTGTCACTGTTTGCAGATGACATGATACTATACATAGAGAATCCTAAAGATGCTAACAGAAAACTACTAGAGCTAATGAATGAATTTGGTAAAGTAGCAGGATACAAAATTAATGCACAGAAATCTCTTTCATTCCTATACACTAATGACGAAAAATCTAAAAGAGAAATTAAGGAAACACTCCCATTTACCACTGCAACAAAAAGAATAAAATACCTAGGAATAAACCTACCTATGGAGACAAAAGACCTGTATGCAGAAAACTATAAGATACTGGTGAAAGAAATTAAAAATGATACCAACAGATGGAGAGATATACCATGTTCTTGGATTGGAAGAATCAATATTGTGAAAATGACTGTATTACCCAAAGCAATCTACAGATTCAATGCAATCCCTATCAAATTACCAATGGCATTTTTTTACAGAAGTAGAACAAAAAATCTTAAAATTTGTATGGAGACACAAAAGATCCTGAATAGCCAAAGCAGTCTTGAGGGAAAAAAATGGAGCTGGAGGAATCAGACTCCCTGACTTCAGAGTATACTACAAAGCTACAGTAATCAAGACATTATGGTACTGGCACAAAAACAGAAATATAGATCAATGGAACAGGATAGAAAGCCCAGAGATAAACCCATACACCTATGGTCAACTAATCTATGACAAGGGAGGCAAGGGTATACAATGGAGAAAAGACAGTCTCTTCAATAAGTGGTGCTGGGAAAACTAGACAGCAACATGTAAAGGAATGAAATTAGAACACACCCTAACACCATATACAAAAATAAACTGAAAAGGATTAGAGACCTAAATGTAAGACTAGGCACTATAAAACTCGTAGAGGACAACATAGGAAGAACACTCTTTGACATAAATCCCAGCAAGATATTTTTTGATCCACCTCCTAGAGTAATGGAAATAAAAACAAAAATAAACAAATGGGACCTATTGAAACTTAAAATCTTTTGCACAGCAAAGGAAACCATGAACAAAACCAAAAGACAACCCTCAGAATGGGAGAAAATATTTGCAAATGAATCATTGGACAAAGGATTAATCTCAAAGATATATAAACAGCTCATGCAGCTCAATATTAAAAAAACAAACAACCCAATCCAAAAATGGGCAGAAGACCTAAATAGACATTTCTCCAAAGATGACATACAGATGGCCAAGAAGCATATGAAAAGCTGCTCAACGTCACTAATTATTAGAGAAATTCAAATGAAAACTACAATGAGGTATCACCTCACACAGGTTAGAATGGGCATCCTCAGAAAATCTACAAACAACAGTTGTTTGAGAGGGTGTGGAGAAAAGGGAACCCTCTTGCACTGTTGATGGGAATGTAAATTGGTACAGCCACTATGGAGAACAGTATGGAGGTTCCTTTAAAAACTAAAAATAGAACTACCATATGACCCAGCAATCCCACTACTGGGCATATACCCAGAGAAAAACATAATTCAAAAAGACACATGCACCCCAGTGTTCACTGCAGCACTGTTTACAATAGCCAGGTCATGGAAGCAACCTAAATGCCCATCGACAGAAGAATGGATAAAGAAGAAGTGGTACATATATACAATGGAATATTACTCAGCCATAAAAAAGAACAAAACTGGGTCATTTGTAGAGACGTGGATGCATCTAGAGACTGTCATACAGAGTGAAGTAAGTCAGAAAGAGAAAAACAAATACCATATATTAACTCATATATGTGGAACCTAGGAAATGGTACAGATGAACTGGTTTGCAGGGCAGAAATTGAGACACAGATGTAGAGAACAAACGTATGGACACCAAGGATGGAAAGTGGCAGAGGGGGGGTGGTGGTGGTGTGATGAATTGGGAGATTGGTATTGACATACATACACTAATATATATAAAATAGGTAACTAATAAGAACCTGCTGTATAAAAAAATAAATAAAATAAAATTCTAAAATTAAAAAAAATAGAATCAGTGTGGGAGCCAAGAATACACAATGGAGAAAAGACAGTTTCTACAACAAATGGGGCTTGGAAAATTGGATGTTCACATGCAGAAGAATAAAACTTGACCCGTTATTTACATTACTCACAAAAATCAACTCAAAATGGATTAAAGACTTAAATGCATGACCTAAAACCATGAAATTCCAAGAAGAAAACGGGTTCCTTGACATAGCTCTTGGCAATTGTTTTTTGCAAATCTTGCATAAAGCACAAATAACAAATTAAAAAAAAAACCTAACAGGTGGGCCTACATCAAACTATAAAATCTTTTGCACAGCAAAAGAAACCATCAACAAAATGAAAAGACAACCTACAGAATGAGGAAAAAAAAATTGCAAACCATTGTAAGGAAGGAGAAAATTCCCCCCTCTACCCCTCTTGAGTTCTTATGGCTGGACTAATAATAAAATTGACACAAGACAGATTATCAGGAGAAAAAGAAACAAATTTTATTCATGTGCATGGAGGTCTCAAAGAAATAGGACCTAAAAAATGGTCAAAGTAGGCAGCTTTTATACTGTTTTTTAGACAAAGAAACAATAAATTTGTGAGAAATTGACAGGACAAATAAACTTAGGTTTTGGGTGCTCAGTTTGTAAAGAATCTCAGCAGAATTTGGATTTGGGGTAGTAAATTAAAGAAGTAACAAGATTTGTATATATAGGCTCAGGACCTGAATTGCCCTGTCTCTGGCAATACGGGTGTCCTTCTACCTCCAGATGCAGGGAGTGCACCTTTCACATGAGAGATTTATTTCCTGCTTTCAGGGAGACAGAAAGGAGGGTTAGTCCCTCTTGCATTGGCCATTTCTTAAGTAACTTTAATCAAAATAATATGCCACTGTGTTATATTTTGGGGCAGCCCTCCCTGAGCCCCAATACCATATATCTGATAAAGGATTAATATTCAAAATATATAAAGAACTCATACAACTTGATAGCAAAACCCTCAACTAATCAAATTTAAAAAATGAACATTTTTCCAAAGAAGATACATTAATGACCAAGAGGTACATGAGAAGATGCTCAACATCACTATTCATTAGGGAAATGCAAATTAAAACCACAATGAGATATCACTACACACCAATTATAATGGCCATCATGAAAAAAGATAAGAGATAACAAATGCTGGTATGTATGTGGAGAAAAGGGAACCCTTGTGCACTGTTTGGTGGGATTGTAAATTGGCACAGCCATTATGGAAAATGGCATGGTTTATGGAAAACATTTCAATGTTTTCAAAACATTGAAAACAGAACTACCATATGATCTAGCATTTCCACTTCTGGAAATATATCCAAAAGAAATGAAAACATTAACTCAAAAAGATATCTGCTCCCCTATATTCATAGCAACATTATTTCAATAGCCAAGGCATGGAAACAACCTAAGTGTCCACTGATGGAAGAATGAATAAAGAAGTTTTGGGGCTTCCCTGGTGGCACAGTGGTTAAGAATCCGCCTGCCAATGCAGGGGACGTGGGTTCTAGCCCTGGTCCAGGAAGATCCCACATGCCGTGGAGCAACTAAGCCCATGTGCCACAACTACTGAGCCTGCACTCTAGAGCCCACGAGCCACAACTACTGAGCCCACCTGCCACAACTACTGAAGCCCACGTGCCTACAGCCCCATGCTCCGCAACAAGAGAAGACACCGCAACGAGAAGCCCGCACACTGCAACAAAGAGTAGCCCCTGCTTGCCACAACTAGAGAAAGCCCACGTGCAGCAACGAAGACCCAACACAGCCAAAAAATAAATAAATTAAGTAATTAAAAAAAAGAAGTTTTGGTGTGTGTGTGTGTGTATATATATATATATATATATATACACACACACACACATATACACATGCAATGGAATATTATTCAGCTATAAAACAGAAGTAATCCTGCCATTTGCAACAATATGGATGAACTTGAGGGCATTATACTAAGTGAAATAAGGTTAGAGAAAGATAGATACTATATGATCTCACTTAAATGTAGAATCTAAAAACAAGACACTAATCTCATAGAAAAAGAGGTCAGATTTATAGTTACTAGAGGTGGAGGGAAGGGGAGGAAGAAGGTGCTTGAAAGGTACAAACTTCCAGTTATAAGATAAATGAGTACTAGGGATATAGTGTACAACATGATGACTACATTAACACTGCTGTATCATATATAGGAAAGTTGTTAGGAGAGTAGATCCCAAGAGTTCTCATTACAAGGATAATATTCTTTTTCTTTTCTTTTAATTGTAACTATATGAGATGATGGATATTAACCAAACTTACTGCGGTAAACAGTTCACAGTATATGTGAATCAAACCATCATGCTATACGTCTTAAACTTATACAGTGATGAATGCCAATACATCAATAAATGTATGCCAATACATTTATTTCTCAATAAAACTGGGAAAAGAAAAGAATGTGTATGTCTATGTAAAAACTATATATAAACACACACATATATATATATGAACATTTACATATATGTATATACACACACATAGACATGTATCTGTGTGTATATATGTAAAATGTGTGTGCATATATATATATTTATATATATGTATGTATATGCACAAACACACGTTTTGCAAAAAGGAACATGGGAAGATAAACCAAAATGAGTCAAATTGATCACCACATGGAATAGGTAGAACCACAGTGGAAAAGACAGAGAAGGGAATGTGATTTTTCTTAATGTTGTATAGTTTGACTTTGACACCCCCCTAAAAAAAATCAGTAAGGATGGAAAAGCTTTATAATTGATTATGAACAAAAACAAATAAGTCTAAATATATTTTAAACCGATAACCCAAGCATACAGAAGAAAGAAGAAAAACAAATCAGATAACTTTTGAACATAGTACTGACTATATATGATCAGTGGGATATATTTTACAGAGAAAAAAATAAAAAGAAATTTTGAATTTTAAAAGCAGCGTTTTTGGTAGTAGTATTGGCTGAGTGATTCTCAAACTACTTAATGTATATCGTAGCATTAAGCAAATGGTACAGATGTATTATTAAAAGTTTTGGAGAACCAAGTTCCCTATAAGAGAAAGGGGAAATGCAAGTATGGAATGGGAAAAGGAGAGGAAAGACTTTGTGTTTTAGGATCAGAATTATAATTGTCACTATGAACTCATAATTAAAAAACAAACAAACAACAACAAAAAAACGTTCCCTAGCTCTGTCCACAGAATGGGCCAAATAACAATGCCAACCTAACTATAAAACATACGCAATGTGAGTTTCCAAATTCCTTTCACTACTGAAATAGCCAGGGCTTCATGGATAAATTGTTGCTGCCAGAGGAAAGACAAGATATAAAATGAGACAGTTATTTGTGGCTGAGCGTATGGAAATGCTCAAAAAATGCTCATATCAAAGGATACACAGGGCCCAATTTGAAGGGTCTCTCACTGGTCACATCTGAGACATTTTAAGAATCAAAATAAATAACAACAGTAGTGAATTATAACACATTATGTAAAAAACGAAAGGAATCTATGAGTCCATGATGATACGAACAAAGCAAAGAGAAACAAAGGGTGGGAATACTCAGAAGGGGAATCTAAGTTTTACAAAGAATGCCAACCATTAATTGTAGAAGAAATGGTTTTATTAGCATATCTCCATTTTAAAACCTATAATGGTAGTTTCAAGCAAATGTTATCAAATAGATAATAAATCACTGGGATCACTCTTCAGATTACTTATTAATGACAAGAGAGAATTACCTTTATATGACAACATCTTAACCCAGCGATCAAAGTTAGTATCACCAATAAAAGTACAACCTGACTGAGAACAGCACAATAGCACCTTATAGAATTCTTATTAAAACTAATTCAAAGGAAGAATAAGATAAATAAAAACTTACACACATTAAAGATAACTTGTCTGAAATCTTAAAATATAATAGTATCACAAAAGACAAAAAAAAGAAAGATTCTTCCATATTAGAGGAAATTAAAAAAAAGAGGCAACTAAATACAATATGTAATTCTTGATTGGAAACGATGCAAACAAAACAAAAGACATTATGGAGACAACCGGGGAAATTTGAATATGGGCTACATATTAGGTAGTAGAACTGTATCAATGTTCAATTTCTTAGTGTGATAACTGTGTAACGGTTATTTAGGAGAAAGGCCTTCTGTAGGAGATACTGGCTAGAGTATTTAGGAGTAAACTGGGATATCTGCAAAATACTTTCAAAAGGTTCAGCCAAAGGAAAAATAAAAGGTAAACTGCTCACAACTGAAACATCTAGGTGAAGGGTATATAGGTGTTAACTCTACTATTCTTTCAACTTTTCTGCAACTTCAATTTAAAAAAAAACAGAAATATGAAAGAATATTCCTTCTACTTTAACTACTAACCTTGTAATTGTCTTTAGACACTTTGGTTCTTTAGGTATTTCAGCCTAGATGTTGCATGTTGCAGATGAAAAAATATCCCTCCACCCTACTAGGTTCCTCTGGGTGGTCTAAGAATTAAATCGACAGATTAAGAGGAGAAAATCAAACAAAAGTTTAATAACTTGTATACATTGGAGAGACCCAGAAAAACTGAGTAACTCACCAAAATGGCTTAAACCCTCACCTTAAATACCATTTTCAGCTAAAAACAAAAGAGGATGTTGGGGGTAGTGGCTTGAGATGTCAAAGGGGAGGAATACAATTCACAGGAAGATGGAAAAGCACACGTTTGTTAAACAAATTTTTACTGGGCCATGCAGAGACAATGGGTACACAGAGAAGGATTTTTAACAACTAGACTTTGCTAGGTACCTCCTAGTCAACCACATCTAGTCCAAACTATAGCCATCTATGGTGATCGTTCCCTTCCTGTAAGAGGTCCTCTATCTAATTTCTTTAGGTAGCTAAGGGAGAAGGTCAACATTTCTTCCTGAGTCTTTTGGATCTTAATTGTTTTCAGCTCAAAATAATCTGTGTGCCAAAGAGCCATTTTGGGGTTGCGACATTTGTTTTCCTACACATACATATGAATCTACAGTATGATATGTTTATTGTACAGATTCCTAGGTTCCCACAATTTGAGATTCTGATATAGTAAGTGCAGGATACAGAGCTTCAGAAAAATACTTCTGGGATATTTTGAAGCTAGTGGTCTAAGATCCACACTGCAGACAGTTCCCCAAAACTGGCTGATAGATAACCTGAGGAGGTGTTTTGCTGTTGTTTTTTAAGTGCCTGGAATACTAAGCTGCCATCAACCTTACTAAGTAAGACTGCAGAATGATACCCAGGATTTGTTTCAAAAACTCCAAAAGAGCAAAATAACCTAGCAAACAATTCTCAATTCCCAAAGAGATTTTGATTCCAGAATCAATAATATGACATTTTATGCTCATTAAACTTCTTTGCAGCTTCCTGTCAAATAAAGTGTGGTATGGTTTTGTCAAGAAAAGTTATAAATCCCAAGAAGTCACCCTGTATTGTATTTTAAAGAACAAAAGATAAATTCTATCTACAAATTTCAAGTGAGCCGTTATTTAACCACTAACTCCAGCTTCACCTGCACGGCTACCATACAAATATTTTATTAGTTGTAGTACTACAGCAATTCCCTTGTTCTTTATAAATCAAACAAATAAGCATGAAAGAATCTGCACTTGCAAGGTATACGTGATTTGAGTAGATATTGTGTGAAGGAAAAACAGTGGCTTTTTTTTCTCTTTATAAACAAAACATTGAGAGGGGAAACAAAAGAATTACCTGCAGCATCTGGAGAGAGAAGCATTCCACTTTTCCAAGTGAGAGTTTTTGTAATAGCGAAGAACAAATCTGACTCCATATGAGATCTGTTTCTTTTACTTTAACCTTTGTATTCTATTGCTTTTGCTACAAGTTAAGAATGTTGCTTATAGCCTGAAATATACAGGAAAACCCATTCTCAAGGCTCTGACCTTAAAGGTATAATACTTTTCCATTCACATAGAGATAAAAAAATTGCAGAACAGAGAATAGCATTTGTCTTTTTGGAGGTTTACAGTAACATCATGACCTGACTCACACGGACTGCAGCAAGAACAAAGGATTCTGACACCAAGAAGTCTGCAACAACCAACCATACCCCCTCCCCTTTTAATGTAAAAGAAGCCCAAATTCTAACTCAGGTAAGATGGTTCTTTGGGACACTAGTCCATCATCTTCTAGGTCTGCTGACTTTCCAAATGAAGTCACTATTCCTTGCCCCAACAAATTGTCTTGATTAATTGGCCTGTCATGCGGCAAGCAGTATGAGCTTGGACATGGTAACATTTTCACAGCTATTTCATAGGTAAGAGGATGGCTAGGTGACAGTTCATCATAGCCCATCTACAATACCACCACTTGGGGGCTTGTTAAAAATGGAGGTGTTTCACAACTACAACAAGTGGAAGGGCTGGTAGGAGAAATAGCAAGTACTTCAGGGAGTATAGGGTGATAAACACAGGACTGGGGATGCAGTCACAGGAATGGGAATTTAGACTGAGCACACATTATACAGGATGTTAAATGCCAGCTGAATGAATTCAAATGTTATTTAGGTGGCAATGCTGAGATTTGAAAAGCTTGAAATTCAATCATCCTAGTGGTATGAATATTATCTCACTGTTTTGATGCACATTTCTCTAATGAGCAATGATGTTGAGCATCTTTTCATGTGCTTATTAGCTGTTTGTATATCTTCTTGGGGAAATATCTATTTAGATTCTTTGTCCAATTTTAACTGGATTGTCTTTGTAGCATTAAGTTTTAAGAGTTCTTTATACATCCTGGATTCAAGTGCTTTATGAGATATCTGATCTACAAATATAGCAGTTTCTCTAAAAGTAAGAAATGTGTCTGAGAACAAATGGATAAATTACCTAGAGAAGTAAACTGTGGTTAATTAAAACTTGGTTAAGTTTGGTTTTTGGGGGGAGAATTAGAGAAAAAAATTCTAGAGCAATGCTTAAGATTCCAGAATAATCACCAGCATAAGAATTTAGGTATAAGTGTGTGTGTGGGTATTTTCTTTCTAAATTCTACACTACACGAACTGTCTCACTGTTGAAACCAGACCTCTTGTCAACTCATATTTCAGAAGTATGCTTTATTAAAGAGACTAGAAAATTTAACACAGGATATCAGAGGTAAGTGATTCTTTCTACACATATTATTGCAATTTGAAAATCTTAAATATCAATACCCAAGGCCATTTCCTCCCTCATGAAACATTCTGTTTTTTCAGTTCTAAAGAAATATATTGGTCTTTTGAGGCAGTTTGTTTCTGGCTTCCCTCTTTCGATGATGCCATTGAGACTGACCTCTACTTTTACGAGAGGATTTGATGGAGACATCTGAAGCCAGAGGAATTTTACACAGGCATTTAGAAGCAATGAAGAATGCCTCTTTCACAAAGTAGTACCAGTTTAATGTAAGCTTTGGAGAATGCCTAGGCTATGAGAATTATTATGTTATTATCATACTTCAAGTATGCTGAAATTTGACTCAAATTATTTACTCAGGTGGCCAAAACATTTTTGTTCAGAACTTTAGAATAAAAATGAGAAAGTATATTTACAGAATGTATTTTAGCAAAGTCTCTTTCTTGACAATGAGTCTCTGAGGAACCATTTCAATGAAAAATATATTTCCACAGACACATTACAGGACTAAGGAATATCAGAAGAAAATGTATGGCAGAGGCTATAGACAATTTGCAACAAATACAGATTTCAGAAGTCACATATTCAGAAGCTTTGAGATGGCCCATCTTTACACATGTTTTCTGCAATACACCAACCTAAATGGGTTTCTGAACACAGCTATCCTATCAACAGAAGTACTGGCTTGGTTGAAAATGCAATTATCTATATTTTTGGCCACAGCCTCACCATATCTGCTATATTCTTGTGCTCTTTTAATCAAATGCAAAGGTACAGCCCCAGTGTTGGCATTATAGTCACTCTATAGAATTTTTTTAAAAACAACAATAATTACTGATTATTTTATATTATGTATTATTCTAAGAATTTTTTCCTTATAAAATCATTCTCATGACTATTATTATTATCTTCATTTTATAGAAGGGGATACTGAAACATGAAAAGGTAAATTTAATTGGCCTAAGATCACAGAAAGATTAAATAAATTTGACAAGATCAGATCTAAAATTTGAACACCAGAGCCCACTATTTTAACTACTAGAATAAACTAGACTTTCTAAAATGCATTATTTCCTGAACCAGGAGTAAAATTTGTTTAACTGCTTGCATTTACTCTAGGACTATGTTAACTACAGTGAAAATATTAAACTAAAGAGAAATGCAACCTGACTGAATATTTTAACCATGGGCAAGTAGGGAAAGTCATCATTCATTCGACAAATATTCATTTAGTATCTATTCTGTCCCTGTGTTGGGACAGCAGTTATAGCCCTGAATGAGAAAGACAAAAGATAGGCTCTCAGGGGGGTCAAACTGTGCAAAAGGAGGGCAATAAATAAGAAAAAAGCAGTAACTATTTAACTTCAGTGCTATAAAGAAAATAAAATAGTTAACATGAGGGAGAATGCCAGAATGCAGTGGATAATTTAAACAGTGTGTTGGAAAGGTCTCTGAAAAAGTGGCATTAGATTTGAAACATTGTGGGTAAAATGTAGCCAGACTAGGGCTAACCTAAGGAAAGCACTCCAGGCAGAGAGAACTAAAAGTACAGAGCAACAAAGGGAGTAAAATGCTTGGTGACAGCCCAGACATTGGAGAACTCAGCCCTGAACTCAGATCACAGAACCATTTTCATGAGTTATATATTCATAGTGACACAGGTCAGCCCTGCTTCTTGCCCCCAAACCATGAAGCAGCATAAATGAGAGGTTACCACCTTATGGTCTCATATGCGCTGCGCTTTAAAAATTACAATATATTTTTCTATCTATGAAAGCAACTCATTGTCAAGTAAAAAGTTAAACTATCTATATGCATTTCTGAATGTAAAAATAACATTAAAAATTAATATTGGTACCTATTATCATCCTTATTCTGCTTTTTCCTATCTATCATCTTGTAATACACCAGGTAATTTACTTATTATTATATTTATTTTTTATGGATTGACTGTTATTGTAGAATGTACACTTCACAAGTACAGAGAGAGTGGCCTGCTTTGTTCACTAATATAGAACCTTGAACAATGTTTAGCTAATAT
This sequence comes from Pseudorca crassidens, assembly GCF_039906515.1. Lineage (NCBI taxonomy): Eukaryota > Metazoa > Chordata > Mammalia > Artiodactyla > Delphinidae > Pseudorca > Pseudorca crassidens. Next base: position 31,810,290 of record NC_090304.1, on the reverse strand, counting down.
ATAGAAAGCAGGGAATAGTTAAGCAAATAAATGAATGAATATGTAACTGTGTTCAATGACTGAAAATTTAAAATAAAAATGTTGTGTTTGGCCATCAGTGGCGTGATTTTTTCCAGAGTAGTCTAGGGTTGGACCAGCTCATCTCAAGTTATTCAGCCTTACTCATCTATGATTTGACTCAAGATCTAACTTTGAACAGTGTAAAAATGCCATACTAAGTAAATATTTTGTTAATAATTTTTGCATTAAAAGAGATGATTTTACGTTCCCAGAATCTATAAAAATTGTACAGTCAGATGGGTGAGTTTTATATTTTTATTACCATGTTTCCTCTTTGGGACTGGAACATGCTTAGGGTAATTCAGCCTTCAAAAAGCAAGTTTAATTTGACTAAATGTAGAATAAACTCTGAAAGTCTCTTTGTGTTTGTACTTATATCCACATGCACATAACTTTTTCTACAATACACAATGGGTGCTTCTATAAAGGGAGATAAATGTTTTCAGAGAATCTCTAAACTGTTTAAATGTGGAACCCTTGGTTTATTTGGTTAATATACAGTTTAAGTAACAGTATGTGTAAACTTTCCAGCTCTTGACTTCAAAACCACTTACCAGAAAGGGAATATTTAGTTTAGAATCACAAAATTTTCTACTGACATGTGACATTCAAAATATATTCATTTAAAAATAAGTAAAAAGAAAAGACTAAAGTAAAATGTAGTTACTAAGCCCCCAAATTACAGAATACAGGTTAGAAATAGAAAACGATGCCTCAAATTCATCTGATTACTTTTGGTATATGTATTTTTTCCTTCTCTTACTTTCTTCCTATTGATTAAAAATAAATGACTTTTGCAGAGAATTTTATACAACACTGAAAGATATAAAGAAGAAAAAATTCCAGCTCAGATAAGATGCAGATATAAAGCTCATTATTTTCATGAACATCTTCAGTGGCATATGCAATTTGATGGAGTCAGGATGGTGGGCCAAGCACATATGACCTTGCACTAGTGTCTAAGATTTGGAACTATATCTTGAGAACAATATGGATGTAGTGTATGAGTTAGAGGGCAGTTAGAGTTTAGGCGAGAAATGACACTGCCTTAAACGCAATGGACCTATTTTATACATCCATATTTTTCCACAATCTACACTCTACACACCAAGGTATGAAATATCAATGTTCAACAGAGTTTATCAAGAACTACACAAATCAGTGAATAAACATAAATTTAATAATGCTATCATATCTTGATCTTTCCAGAAACTTATCTGGTCTTCCTGGTCCCATCCTTACCTTATGTGGTCTATTCTCCTTGGGGCTGTATGAGTGTTCCCCTTACAACATAAATCGTGTCATAGGACTACCTTGTTCAAATCCCACCCTCCACCTCCAATGACTTCCCATGATGAATACATTTACCACTGACTCTATATCCCCTAATAAGAGTGCCTGGTTCAGAATAAGAATTTTATAAGTATTTAAAGAAAGAGGTTTTTTTTGTTTGTTTGTTTGTTTGTTTTAAGTGTGAATGAATGAAACTAGGTGAACATCCCAGATTGGGAGTCATGCATTATTCTATTTGGGGCTTTTAAAAATTATTGTGGTGAAAAACATATAACATAAAAATTAATATCTTAACCATTTTTAAGTGTACAGTACAGCAGTATTAACTAGAAGGTCTTTATTCCTCCATCATTTTTTTTTTTTTTGCGGTACACGGGCCTCTCACTGTTGTGGCCTCTCCCACCGCGGAGCACAGGCTCTAGACGCGCAGGCTCAGGGGCTATGGCTCACGGGCCCAGCCGCTCCACGGCATGTGGGATCTTCCCAGACCGGGGCATGAACCCGTGTCCCCTGCATTGGCAGGCGGACTCTCAACCACTGCGCCACCAGGGAAGCCCCCTCCATCATTTTTGAAGTACAGTTTTGCCTGATACACTGTTCTTAGTTGGCAGTTTTCGTCTTTCAGTACTTTGAATATGTCATCCCACTCATTTCTAGCCTGTAATGTTTCTGTTGAGAAATCCACTGATGGGTGCTCCTTTTTACATGACAAGTCACTTTTCTCTCTCTGATTTTAAAATTCTTTGTCTTAGACTTTTGATAGTTGGATTATAAGGTATCTTAGTGTTGACACCTTTGAGTTCATCTTCATGAGTGTCTTTTGACCTTCTTATATTTGGATGCCCATTTCCTTCATCAGGGAATCTGGGGTTATTATTTCTTCATATAAGCTCTATTCTTCTTGCTCTCTTGATTTTCCTTATGAGACACCCACAATGTATACACTGGTCTGACTTATGGCTTTTCCCACTTTTCTTCATTTTTTCTTTCTTTTTGTTTCTCTGATTTGATAATTTCAAATGACCTGTCTTCAGATTCACTGATTCTTTCTTCTAGTTGATCAATTTTGCTGTTGAACCCTCCTCGTGTTTTTTTTCAATTCAGTTACTATATTCTTCAGGTCCAGAATTTCTGTTTCTTTCTTTTTTATTATAGTTTCTATCTCTCTGTTGATATTTTAATTTTGTTCATTTTTCATTTCCTGACTTCCTTTAGTTGTCTATCTGTGTTCTCTTGTAACTCACTGAGTTTCTATAAGATAATGATCACAAATTAATTTTCAGGTAATTCACAGATCTCTGTTTCGTTAGGATTGTTTTGTAAAGGTTAATTTTGTTCCCTTGACTGGATTGTTTCTCCCTTTCTTCCTATGATCTGTTAGTTTTTTGCTGGAATTTGTGTGTTTGTAAAAACAGTCACCTCTGGTCTTTTTTTTTTTTTTTTTTTAAACAAAACAAAAGATTTTTATTGTGGTAAAATATATATACCATTTGCTATTTTAACTTTGTTTTTGTTAACATCTTTATTGGAGTATAATTGCTTTACAATGGTGTTAGTTTCTGCTTTATAACAAAGTGAATCAGTTATACATATACATATGTTCCCATATCTCTTTCCTCTTGCATCTCCCTCCCTCCCACCCTCCCTATCCCATCCCTCTACGTGGTCACAAAGCACTGAGCTGATCTTCCTATGCTATGCGGCTGCTTCCCACTAGCTATCTGTTTTACGTTTGGTAGTGTATATGTCCATGTCACTCTCTCACTTTGTCACAGCTTACCCTTCCCCCACCCCATATCCTCAAGTCCATTCTCTAGTAGGTCTGTGTCTTTATTCCTGTCTTACCCCTAGGTTCTTCATGACATTTTTTCCCCTTAAATTCCATATATATGTGTTAGCATATGGTATTTGTCTTTCTCTTTCTGACTTACTTCACTCTGTATGACAGACTCTAGGTCCATCCACCTCATTACAAATAGCTCAATTTCGTTTCTTTTTATGGCTGAGTAATATTCCATTGTATATATGTGCCACATCTTCTTTATCCATTCATCCAATGATGGACACTTAGGTTGTTTCCATCTCCTTAGGATGTTTCCTGGCTATTGTAAATAGAGCTGCACTGAACATTTTGGTACATGACTCTTTTTGAATTATGGTTTTCTCAGGGTATATACCCAGTAGTGGGACTGCTGGGTCATATGGTAGTTCTATTTGTAGTTTTTTAAGGAACCTTCATACTGTTCTCCACAGTGGCTGTACCAATTCACATTCCCACCAGCAGTGCAAGAGTGCTCCCTTTTCTCCACACCCTCTCCAGCATTTATTTTTTCTAGATTTTTTGATGATGGCCATTCTGACTGGTGTGAGACGATATCTCATTGTAGTTTTGATTTGCATTTCTCTAATGATTAATGATGTTGAGCATTCTTTCATGTGTTTGTTGGCAGTCTGTATATCTTCTTTGGAGAAATGTCTATTTAGGTCTTCTGACCATTTTTGGATTGGGTTGTTTGGTTTTTTGTTATTGAGCTGCATGAGCTGCTTGTAAATTTTGGAGATTAATCCTTTGTCAATTGCTTCATTTGCAAATATTTTCTCCCATTCTGAGGGTTGTCTTTTGGTCTTGTTTATGGTTTCCTTTGCTGTGCGAAAGCTTTGAAGTTTCATTAGGTCCCATTTGTTTATTTTTATTTCTATTTCTCTAGGAGGTGGGACAAAAAGGATCTTGCTGTGATTTATGTCATAGAGTGTTCTGCCTATGTTTTCCTCTAAGAGTTTGAGAGTTTCTGGCCTTACATTTAGGTCTTTAATCCATTTTGAGCTTAATTTTGTGTATGATATTAGGGAGTGATCTAATCTCAAACTTTTACATGTACCTGTCCAGTTTTCCGAGCACCACTTATTGAAGAGGCTGTCCTTTCTCCACTGTACATTCCTGCCTCCTTTATCAAAGATAAGGTGACCATATGTGTGTGGGTTTATCTCTGGGCTTTCTATCCTGTTCCATTAATCTATATTTCTGTTTTTGTGTCGGTACCATACTGTCCTGATTACTGTAGCTTTGTAGTATAGTCTGAAGTCAGGGAGCCTGATTCCTCCAGCTCCGTTTTTCGTTCTCAAGATTGCTTTGGCTATTCGGGGTCTTTTGTGTTTCCACACAAATTGTGAAAATTTTTGTTCTAGTTCTGTGAAAAATCAGTGGTAGTTTGATAGGGATTGCATTGAATCTTTAGATTGCTTTGGGTGGTAGAGTCATTTTCACAATGTTGATTCTTCCAATCCAAGAACATGGTATATCTCTCCATCTATTTGTATCATCCTTAATTTCTTTCATCTTTATGGACTAACTTCATACAGGGGAAGATCTTCAACAGTTAGGCTGACTAGAGATTCTGGGGGACCTCTAAGACTTTTTTTTTTTTTTTTTTTTTTTTGCGGTACGTGGGCCTCTCACTGTTGTGGCCTCTCCCGTTGTGGAGCACAGGCTCTGGACGTGCAGGCTCAGCGGCCATGGCTCACAGGCCTTGCCGCTCCACGGCATGTGGGATCTTCCCGGACCAGGGCACGAACCCGTGTCCTCTGCATCGGCAGGAAGCCTCTTCCCTGCGCCACCAGGGAAGCCCCCTAAGACTTTTTATAGGGATGCATTTAATCTGGGTTTGTGTGTGTAATTGCCCAATTTGAGAGTTTTACTGGTTTCTTTCTCAGAAGCTCCTAACCTCTTGTTCTCTGATGTTTGTCTATGGTTTCATAAGTTCTCTCAGGCTGAAACAAGCTATCAAGCTCTGCTTTGTTCTCAGTGGTCCCCAGACAGCCAAGTTATGCCAGTTTCCATCAGCACTCTGACGCCAGTGAGACAGAAAACAGTCCCTCCAGCAGAATTCTGAAGAGCTGGAATGTTGGACATACATTCACCTCTTCTCTTTCCTTCCTAAAGGAAATATTTGCATTTGTTGGCTAACTAATTATTTTTCTGTTTTAAAATTTATCTTCTCCACTATCCCATAGCCTACTATACTCATGATGGCTACCACCCTCCCCCAACACTACATATCAGAAGAAAAGTAGTAACAAAGAGTCTTTCCTTGGGCTTCCCTGGTGGCACAGTGGTTGAGAGTCCGCCTGCCGACCCAGGGGACACGGGTTCGTGCCCCGGTCCGGGAAGATCCCACATGCTGTGGAGCGGCTGCGCCCGTGAGCCATGGCCGCTGAGCCTGCGCGTCCGGAGCCTGTGCTCCGCAACGGGAGAGGCCACAACAGTGAGAGGCCCACGTACCCACTGCCAAAAAAAAAAAAAAGAGTCCTTCCTTGACCAAACTCTAGTCAGACTCCCCTGAGCCCTCTTCTCAATTAGTCCTCAACCTTGGCCTATAAAAACTTAAGACTTCCAGCACAAATGATTTTGTCCATCTGCTACAATAATAGACTTCAACAAACACTTACATAGTTTTCAACAGCTCAAGACTACATCCCTAGGGTGATGACTGCAGCCCCCTTCATTTCCTGCCTGGGAAAGCTCAAGGCTGCCAAAAAAAAAATCACTGTCCATTTCAGCCAATGTCTGAAGATAGGGCCTCTGTCTCCTAGTTTCTGCAGGAGGGTAGGAGCCTAACTTTGATAAAGGTCAGTCAGGAAACCCAGATGGCCTAGTCACATGAGCCAATCTCCCCTCCAGCTTTTAGTAACTTTCCTCTTCTCTGATTCTTCTTAATCCCCCACTCATCCTCATCGTCCCTCTATCTATCCCCTCATGCTGTAATATATATACATACTTTATGTGTTTCAACAGCCAACAGAAAATGATTGACAGTCATAATAGAGAATTATATTAATTTTGTTAATTATTAAAACCAAACAAACAATAAAACCAATGCCAGACACCTCTGCACAAATTTGAGTTCAGTTCACACTGGACTCTTTTTCTTACTGCAATAGTCATTACTGATTAAAATTTGCCTGTACCACTTTAACTCACAACTGGTTTTATCTTTGACAGTAAACAGAATGGTATTAGTATCTTGATTTATTCATTTCCTGATGCATATCTGCAGTTAAAACTAAAGGACCGATTTTAACTCAGAGGAATAAGTTGCTATCAGTGGAAGTAGGAGCATCAAAAACAGGCAAGTAGGAGAAACACGTCGTTAGGCATATCCCACAGGCACCACTGACAGCTGACTTTGCCCAGTGGTGTTTGGTAGTTCACGAAGAGAGCAGTATTCCTCTGCCAAAACTGTCTTCAATCTAACATAATGCCTTGTAGTTTAAAGCTGCTGAAAAATTGCAGCTCAAGTTTTGTAACTGCAATGCACATGGGTGAATTTGCAAATTATAAATGTCATTAAGTGACATGACTTGTCATCAGGGGACTTTAGAGTTTATTCACTCCATAGGTCACCACCTGTGCTTCCACCCTAAGCAAAAATTTGATTGTTAACCATGTGAGCACCTGACTGCAACATTTAAAGCAAGTGTTAAACATTGTGTCTTAGACTTCTCTGGCTGCCATGAGAAAATACCATAGAGTGGGTGGGTTAAACAGCAGAAGTTCATTTTCTGACAGTTCTGGAGGCTGGGAAGTCCAAGATCAAGGTACCAGCTTATTCAATTTCTGATAAGAACTCTTTCTTGGGTTATAAGCAGCCATCTTCTTGCTGTGTCCTCATATGGTGAAAAGACAGAGAACTCTCTAGTATCTCTTATTATAAAGACACTAATTCTATTGTATCAGGGCCCCACTCTTATGACCTCATTCTATCTTAATTACCACCATGGAGGCCCTATCTTCAAGCACAGTTGTATGGAGAAGACACCATTCAGTCCATAGCTTATGGGTTTATAATTAGAAGACCTGGATTCAAGTTCACATCTTACAATGTGACTTAGCAGCTTCAGATCCATAGGTAAATCGCTAGACTTTTCTGAATCACAGTTTGCCTATCTACAAGGTACACATCATCATTGTATTTAGCTCACAGGACTACTAAAAAAGTAAAATATGAAAAGGACATAAGAGTACTGTGTACACTCTGAACAACTGAAAAAGATTAGGCCCAAAAGAAGGGCTATGTATTCACATGATCAGCAAAATCATACATCTTTGCTCTCATGAAAGAGTTTGACATTGTGGTTAAACCCCGCCCCCGTCTCTGTAATCACACTACCTGCATTCAATCTATAGCAATACCACTTACTTTTTGTGACAGTGGACAAACCACCTATCTCTCCTGTGCTTCAGTTTCCTTATCTGTAAAGACAGTTAATAATAACTTACCACAGAGGTTATCCTATATATCAGGGGCAATAACCTGTGCAACACTGAGGAGAAGTCCTGAGACACAGAAAGCATGCAGTAAGTGTTAGATAATGATGATTATGAAATGATGAAGATGGTGATGATAATAAGGATAATGACATCCTTTCCTCGTAGTTTCCTGTGGACTTTTCTAAGCTATATGAGTAAAAAATTCTATGTTTTAGTTAGAGAACAGTATGATTAAAGTGTAATAGGTGTGCCAAAAGAAAAACTTCCAAGATTCTGCCAAATTTTATCTTGGATCACACTTAATTAACTCATTAAGATAATAAAATTGAAAGGACTAATTTCAATTAGAAACTTATAATTGTGAATGAATTTAAAGTTATATAAAACATGTAGACTCAAAAAAAAAAAAGAAAAAGAAAAAAAAGTTTGCAAACAACAAAGTCTCAGATATACAGTCAGGTCTAAATACCTGTGATCTCAAGAGGTTAGGACGCATCGTGCTTGACTCACAGCAATGGTGATTTATATGCTGGGTAACCAAGTCCTTACTGTGTTGAATTCAGGCAAACAATTAGATTTTATGATCCTGCACCTTTTAAAATTCTTATTATACTATTTCTATTTTCTAGTGCTGAAATTACTAGATGTGATGTAAATTCTACTCTAGTAAACAGTAAGTTTAAGGAATTAATTACATGTAAAAAGCATTCAGTATTTTATAGATAAATGGCAAACTGGTTTCAACTAGTTGATCAAACACAATTGGGACTGACTGCCTGTATTGCTGTGCTGAAAAGAAGTCTAAGGTCTCAGAGAAACATAATACCATGGAGATGTCTGCCAGAGCGACATGGAATTACTACTGGAACCATGTACATGTGTAGCAGAATTTGATCTGAGACTCAATTTCATAGTAAAGTAGTAGCAGGGCTGTGGGGAGGAGGTCTGTAGTCCTTACCAAACTTTAATTGTTGAAGGCTATTTTATTTACTAAAGGTCTAATAGTTGCACATGGTCAAAATGACTTACATCAATTCTTTACAAAGGAGAACTCTCATTTATCTTATTAGGGCTATTTCGGCATTTTTTTGAGACTAGAGTAAGTGTCTTTTTAACTTTCAAAACCTCAACACATACATGTCTAGAATAATACCTAGCATAATTTATAAAACATGTTGTTGGAAAAATAAAAGAATGATCCACAAGAAATATTTATAATTTAAAAGATTATTGGAGGTCACTAGAAAGCTGAATAGATAATTTCAAGAAATTTAAGCTGTTGTTTGTGTTACTTTAATAATACCAATTATAAGAGTGCGTTAAAAACAATATTGATGGGGCTTCCCTGGTGGCGCAGTGGTTGAGAGTCCGCCTGCCGATGCAGGGGACACAGGTTCGTGCCCCGGTCCGGGAAGATCCCACATGCCGCGGAGCGGCTGGGCCCGTGAGCCATGGCTGCTGAGCCTGCGCGTCCGGAGCCTGTGCTCTGCAATGGGAGAGGCCACAACAGTGAGAGGCCCGCGTACCGCAAAAACAAAACAAAACAAAAAACCCAATATTGATGAAGCCACATCTTGAGACCATCCCCAGGATATAGTTGGCTTCATTCTGTTCCTTGGACATAGGCTGCATCTCATACCCTGCATTTTTTACACATTATTATCAATAGCAAAAGAGAGACCAGAAGCACTTTGACCATTTACTTTGCCTAAATTCATTACCATAACTCTAACATGTGTTTTATTGTTCAACACTCTTTCCAATTTATAAGCTATGTGTTAAGCATTGACAAATATTTAGAGCCAGCAATAAAAAACAAGACTCATTAAGCTCATTCTATACATGAGAAAAATAAAATCCAGAGAGAACAAGTGATTTATCTACACAAAAATTGAGTGGTAGTTTGAAATCATGCCCATCTTTGTCTTCCTCCTGTTCTATTGCTACTTCTACAATAGCACACATTTTCATAGTTGTGCTCTGAATATATTAACCTGACCCTATAAGGGACTTAAAATCTAATTAGAAGAAAGAATTGTTACTGCGTACAATGGTTTTAGTAGCCTAGAATACCCTGAAAACCCACTGTATTTTTTAAGCATTGGCAATTTATTGAAGCACAGCATTGAATAACATAAATCACTCCGCTTGTGACCAAGGCCAACAATAGTTCCCCAAATAATGTTTTCTACTCAGCTTTTCTTCATTCATCAATAGCCATGGCAAAATGGAAAGATTAGAATTCAACCACCAATAATGGACTTGAAGCAAAGATATATGGAATTCTGGTTTTTAATCAGAAAATAAAACTTTTAGATTAAAAACAAGATCAGATTGTCAAATTCAGGGTTGACCTACCATCTGAACAACGATCAATATGTTATGTATTGAAATAAGAAAAAAAGAGTTAAACAGTTTCAATGTAAGCCCTTGCGATAATGTAAAAAACTTCTTAAAAAGTGAGAAATAAAACGTAGGTGGGTGTTGAAACAACAGCTAACTTTTAGTCTCAGTATATGGCATCAGATATGTGGCTTTTGGTGGAAATGCACTTCAAATAAAATTCATAAGCCTTTGCAGCTATTTCTGCATTCATGATTATGGGAATTCCCTAAGGTTTCAGATGTATGTCTTATGAATACCAAGCATTTATTCTTCAAGAAAAATATATATAAGGCGGCAAAGGTAAGAATATTAAAGACAACTGGAAATCAGAAATGTGGTTCATGAAAGAATTTTATAGGTTATTCAATCTCTTGTGAATTATTTAAGGAAACTGTATATTCAATGCATTGTGGAGTATTTAAGAAAGGCTACAGCAGGAGTGGGTTTTCATTTCTTGCATTCATGACATACATCTTATTAAATTTCTGTTGTTTAATAGGACTTATACTTGGCCCTGATGTAAAAACATGAACCAAAGACCAAGCCTGTCCACAACCTGCCTGGAATGCACATCACATGTGTCATCATTTATTTAACATCTATCTTCCTTGTTGTTATTATTGAGTATAAAAGTCAAGAATTCTCTTTCTCCATTTATCTACCACACAGTGCACTGCACAAATAGTTACTCAGTAACTATTAATAGCAGGAATGAAAGTCTTCTCTCTCCACCTCTCCTGAAAGCAGAGGTCATGTTTCTTTCCTTCACCTTTAAATTAATTGTGTATACAGTGCCTCACACTGAGCACCTCACAAGGTGATCAACAAATTCTATGGATTTGTAAAATAATATATTGTAAATATTTCAAAACTTGTACTTCATCCTGCAAATTTTCATTCTTCTCTTCATTTTTCTGTGATGAAATGTTTGCTTTCATATCAGATTTTAAACACACCATTTATTACGTAATTTCATGAGTAACATAAGTGACTACCCTGCTGCATGGTACGTGTGGGTCAGAGCCAGTACATAAGAATAACCAGCCAGGTAATTGAGAGACTACTAAAAGGTGCAGGCATCTTGGAAATGGTTCCTAAGAAAGACCTGCTGGGTGACAAAGAACCTTGCTGACAAGTGCACAAAAACTGCAGCTGGCCCTCAAAAGCTGCTAAGAGGACTCCTAAATGCCATTCTGTTAGCAGCCATCCAAAAACAGTCCACTAAAATTGGGAAGAGAAGAGCCTTTCGCTTGCTAGAGCCTTGCACTTCCTCTGGTGTTCTTTTTGGGCAAAGCTTAAACTATCAAGCCAATGTGCAAAGGAGGAATATTTTCAAGGTCTAAATCTATTAATACAAAATGAGTCAAAGGGCTGAAAATGTGTACCTAAGAGGCAATATGTTCACATTGGCACAGGAATTATTTTGACTTAGAAGTCTCACCTCCAGTGCAGGTGAGGAAATCTGTGAGCAAAGCAACCGTCTTTACCCTTACAACTAGTCTTGCTTGACAATGCTACTAATGATACTTTCATATGGAGACAATTGTGCTTTTAAACAATTATCCTTGATATTTATGCTCTAGAATCTCAATCTTTATATCTAGATAAAATATTCTGGTCCTTTGTTTTCAATAAATAATGAAGAATTCATTTGGATTCTCCACAATGCCAACAAACACAATTTGTTTTCCATTAAAAAATGGGAGATTAGGAGTTCTTTGCTCTTTCAGCAGTCTTAGGTGATTCTGACAACAGTTCAAGAATCATTTAGGAGATGCATAAGAAGCACAATACTGAGAATTCCCTGGTGGTCCAGTGGTTAGGATTCCACGCTTCCACTGCAGGGGGTGTGGGTTCGATTCCTGGTCAGGGAACTAAGATCCTGCAAGTGGCACATCTTAAAAACAACAACAACAACAACAAAAAATACTGAAAAGTCTATTCATTAACTTGCAGCTCTCAATTATAATTATACCAGAAAATATTCTAATGCTGTCACCTTTCCTGTGAGAAAACTCAAGAAACTTTAGAAGGATTTTCTTATTACTTAATGTAATGTGTTTTCCAAATATTTTGGAAGTAATCAGAAGTAACGTAATAGAGAAAAGTAGAGATTGTGAGGAAGGGGACATTGAGGGATATGGCTAAAAATGGTATAAAATGTTTTTGCGAGATATCTTTAAAAGACATTTTAAAAGTTGAAATAAGGTACACTTAAGCACTTAAGCAGTGGATTTTCACTCCTATCATGAACAGGCATTAGACTTATCCTATGAGGGTGTGTCTGAGTAACTGCATTAATTTATTCATTCATCATATATTTGTTTCCCTCTGATTCTATTACATTTTGCTAAATACTGGGAATACAGTGATGAAGAGAGAATCTGTATCTAATATCAGTACATCTGGCCAAAGGAGACAGGCATTAAATAATTCCACAAATGTTGATGAAATGCAACTGTGACTGAAAAACTCAGACCAAAGCATCCCCAGCATGCTATGATATATGCTAATATAAAGTCATTGTGAATTGAGCTAATATCAAATAGCATTTGTGTGTGTGGGGGGGGAGAGAGGTACAGATTTGGAATGCTTATTCTGTGTCCACATGAGTTCTCCTGATATTTCTATAAACATAAAGCATAAAGTTACTTTTCATTTCTTTATGGAATATCATATCCTTCTGCATTTCCTGAACTACATAATGAAGAAAATAAGAGTTGTCTAGAAAGATTATTTGACACTTGACAACAGATGTGTGCAGCCTACTCATCTCTCATTGTGCCCAACATAGTCCTGGTAACTTTGTAGACACACTGGCCATTCTAGCAATGAGGAATTCTTCCTTAGTCTTATGTTGATTCAATTCATGTCACAATCATTCTTCATTAATCACTTCCTGAGTAACAATGTGCACCCTGGAACTCCAATACAGATTAATGAAATAACGGTTCTCTAGATCTCAAAGATATCTTCTGAACTGCTAGCCCAGGGAAGAGAAAACATTATCAAGCCCAGTTCTCTGATTAATCTGTTGTGCTCTCTGGAACATTGTTGAGAAGGATTCTGAAGTCATATTTACACTTAGAAGCAAAGAGAATTGGAAGAGGTTATGCCGTCCATGGACACAGAAGAGGATATTTGAAATGTGTGTACCAGTTATTTTTCATAAAATCACTTCAGTTTTATGCTAGGTTAAGAATGTCTCTAAATGAAATATCATCTACTTCAAAGTACATCGTTTTTCTTTAAATGTGAATTTCCTAAAATGTACTGTTGGAGTCAATGTTCAGCCCCTGATGTCTTACGTTAACAGAAAAGAACAATGATCTGAATCAACTCAAATCATAATAAATTGAATGAACATACAAGTGAGCTAGAATCACAGACCACTCTTTACTTTGCCCCATTTAACCTGTGTTCATCACATATATTATTTTCAAATCTTGACAAGACGGTAGAAAAAAATAAAAACTAAGCTTGCATCTCCCCATAGTGGGTACACATAGCCGGCAACGGAAATACTTAGTTTATGCGGGAAAGAGCTTGACATTCAGAAGGCTCTTGTATTTTGCCTGTACTAAAAAAAAAAATGTTTATTGTATACAACATTTCTTCATAACTAATGATCCCAATGTTATCTAAAATGAGTAAGTGAACTGTTACCTCCCAGCCTTTTAGGCATGCTGTTCTTTTTACCAGGGAACCCTTCTGCCCCTTTTGTTTCCTGACTCAGTTTCTCCAGAAAGACTCCTATTACCCTTGGACTTATTAACATATTCTCTTTCTGCAATCCCATGGCTTGCTGTACCTATCTTTCTACACAGTAATTGCTGACATATCTTCTGCCTTATCCAGCAAACTATAAGCTCCTCTGGGTAGTTAACCACATTTTACTGTAATTTGCATCTCATGTTCTCATTCCCAACTATAGGGACAATTTCTTTTTTCCATATACAATCTATAATGTTCTCAATACTGTTTTCAATTCTTCTGATAAATGCGTATATTAAGTGTGTAGAAGCCAAAATGTCCACACATTGAGTTCTGTTCCACTGAGGGACAAGAGGAGCTGCAACCCGGAAAGGAAGCCCCCGATTCCCTTTGCTTCTGCTTCTTTACTGCATCTTCTGAGACATGATCTATGTTTGCTGTTGGGGTCATTTGTCACTTCTCTGAGCCTCTTCTCTTTATGGGCTGAGTAGCTAGGCAGCACTGAGGAATTTGAGCCAGTGCCGGTGATGCTGTTTTTGTTGAAGACGATGTGATACTTTACTTTCACCTGAAACTCAGGGCTTCATCTGATTCTCTTCCCTGATAGCAAAGGCTTGGTGACAGTAAATATCGATCCTAGGGTATGGCATTGGAACCAAACTATTAACATGAAAATATCCTATATTATTCAATGGAGCATTTATTTCCTCGGTGATGATTTTGTAGGTGCTGTCCTGAGTCAGGGGGCGTAGATGCTAGTGCAATTTGGACTCGAATAAGTCACTACATCTCATTTATCTGTAAAGTGATTAAGATTGGGAGTGACTGTCTTCAATGTCTTTTACAGGTGTTGAATTTTTATGATTCTCTTCCATCTATGGAAGATTTCATTCTAACTCACCTATAAAAGTGTATGATACACAGCTGTTACTTTATGAATACATATTGATTGCAAAGCATGTTCACATGCTTAATCTCATACTTTTAACAATCCTTTGAAGTCAGCAGGGAAAATACTGCCTTTTCTATTTTACAGTTGAGAAAACTTGCATATGGATTCAAGGTTAACAAGCAAATCCTGGCTACAAACCCTGTGCTCTTCCTTCCTTAGAACAAATTACTTCGGCCCATTATAACTATTTATTTCAAACATAAAGTTTTACAAAAATGACAGAACTTGGGTATATAAAAAAATATGGGATTTTGAGTCCTCTCCAACACAAAAGCTTATAGAACATTTTTTCTAATTAAAAATTGCTTACTAGGGCTTCCCTGGTGGCGCAGCGGTTGAGAGTCCGCCTGCCGATGCAGGGGACACGGGTTCGTGCCCCGGTCCGGGAAGATCCCACGTGCCGCGGAGTAGCTAGATCTGGGAGCCACGGCCATTGAGCCTGCGCGTCTGGAGCCTGTGCTCCACAACAAGAGAGGCCTCGATAGTGAGAGGCCCGCGCACCGCAGTGAAGAGTGGCCCCAGCTTGCCCTCGCACAGAAACGAAGACCCAACACAGCCAAAAATAAATAAATAAACTCCTACCCCCAACATCTTCTTTTAAAAAAAAAAAAAAAGGTCGTTATATTTTCACATCCATTTTCTTACAGACAATTTAACCATTACAATCAGAGATATCTGAAAGATTTCTATCGGATTGCCTGGTAGAAAAAAAAAAAAGGGTGCATACCCTCTATATTTTCAAATTATGGTAAGGTTAATTTGAAACCTGCTTTTCTTGTTTTGTTTCAACCCTAGAGTTGCCTTAGTGTGTACAGTCTAACAAACATAATTTATTTCTGGATGATTAAAATATGAAGTGTCGTTAAGTTACTGGTAACTGTCTTAGACATAGCCTGTTGAGTATGATTAGTTTTAATTACAAAAGATAGGATGAAGACATTTATCACAGAAACTATATGTAAATTTTATTAAAAATAAATTCTTTTTATTTATTTTTATGAATCTGTTATATATATACATATGTTCCCATATCTCTTCCCTCTTGTGTCTCCCTCCCTCCCACCCTCCCTATCCCACCCCTCCAGGCGGTCACAAAGGTTCTCATTAGGGTTAATTTATGTATGATACATAGAGATATTTCAATAAAAAATTAATTTTTAGCGATAAACATCACTGCAGTTTCCTATTATTATATAACAAATCAGCCCCAAACTTAATGACTTAAGACAATAAGAATAATTTTATTATTATCTACCATCATTCTGGAGGTTGACTAGGTTCAGAAAAGGAATTCTCATTCAATATCTCTCGTGCAGTGGCAGCTGGATGAGGGCTGGATTTAATTCTGCTTGAAGTTAGCCAGATCATCTATACATGGTCTCTACACATAGCCTGTGTGGCTGAGATCAGAGTCTACATTCCGAGAGAGAAAATGTAAACTGCCAGAATCCTAAACCTTGAGCCTAGAAACTGGCAGTGCCACATATCAACCTCACCACATTCTATTGTTGAAGCAAGCCTAAGTTCAAGAGGAGACACAGAATCCACCTCCCAGTGAAACAAATGTCAGTGACTATGGTGATTATATTTTGAAACTGCCAGAGTTGGTCCTCTGGCCACAAATCATTTATATGCCAACCACATTCAAAAAACTGTCACCCAGTTCAAAGATTCCCTATGCCAAAGCAACATCTCTTTATGGAATTCGTCTCAAGCTCGAGTCCTACATGCTGTTATCCACATCTGGTCCAGATCCAGATGTACTCTCTGAGTGTGGTACTGAGAATAGACGTTTCTGAGTGCATTTCCTCTCGATATGAAGAAATCTTGACTAAAGAGACAAGATTTTGTCCCTACACAACCAACAGACGATGTAAGAAAAAGCATAGAATATCTTTCATTCAAAAAAGGGGAAAATAGGATGTACATAGCAGTCACTGGTCCATAGATATTCTGAAATATCTCTGGGTACCAGTTGCCAATCCTGTGATTAGGGCCCAACCTTACTCTGTGGCTTTTGGCTCTACCTTCTTGGCTATTGGTTCTGTCCTCTGGTTTACCCTTCTTTTTCCATCAGAAATTACCAGTTTTTACTGTTAATGTAGTTTCCTAACAGCTTTTCCTATCCAGCTTTCTAATTGTATTAGATCAAGGGCCCAAAGGCCTCTTCATTTCTTGTGGAGTCTGTACGTTAGTACAAGTTGGTGGTACTTCTACCAGCACCTAACAACTTTTAAAATTTTGTAAAATTTCTTTGAATTTAATTTGGGTTTAGTGGATTAGACAAAAGTCACAACCACAAATCTTGTTAAGATAAATCCTTCTCTACCTTGGCTTCCCTCTGATACTGTGGGAAGTATCTGTGGGACAAAATCTTATGATTCTTTAGAAGCTTTATTTTTTAACAGAGTGGATCTGTTTGGCATGCAAAATCCTTAGAGTATCCTTATCTGTCTAAATGGGTCTATGAATTTTTGCCTAAGATTTCTGTGATATCTTAAAAAAAAGTCACATTAATCTCATCTTGGATTTAACCTATGGTCTGAAGCCCTTCTGCTCTCAGAAGATACTGGGAATAAGAAACTTTGATTTTTGTACCCAGCATGTCTTTATTTCATTTTAAGAGCTCATTCTTTAGCACATCTTTCTCTTCTCACGTTTTAACATACAAAGCAGGAGGAAGCCAGATGGTACTTTCAATTATGCCACATCTCTTTAGCTAGATCACCAAGTCCATTGGGAACATTTCCTATTTGCCACATTACTCCATAGGACACTGTTGCCAAATTTCTGCTGTTATATAACAAGGATCCCATTTCCTCCAGCTTTATACCATTTGTCTCTCTTTAAGCTCAAGGTCATTTGGGCTTTCAGTATCACTTTCTTTGATGCCCCTTTAAGCTTCCACATTCTCCTTGAGGCTCTTCTGACTTCCACCTTGTCCCAAAGCTACTACCATATATTTTTCATTGTTATTAATGCAGCACAAAATTCTGGGTACTAAAATCTGTTTGAGTATTTGTTGCATCACAAATCCCTGAAATACTGAATCCACTGGGTTCTAGACAAAGTCCTCCTTAGCCCTATTGTTTGGTAAAAACCCGATGTCTGCTCTGTAATCAGGGGATTGATGATTCTGGCCACTGCAGTTAGCATCATCTCTGCCTCTTGTTTCACAGACATGAGGAGCCCACAAGACCATGCCTCTATTTCCTGATGGACCCATACTCCCTTCAGTACAAAGACCTCAAGCTTACTAAATCTAAGATTGTGGGGGACAAGAATAAAAAAAAAATCCTTGTCCAAGTCTTACATTTCTGATTTGAGATATGCTGATACCTAGCCTTCATCAGGAGCCTAGAGGCTCATAGGAATAGGTCCTTGCTAGCAAAGAAGTGTCCTGGGAAATTGGGATTCAAAATTCTCAGCCTTAGGACTTCCCTGGTGGCCCAGTGGCTAAGACTCCACATTCCCAATGCAGGGGGCCCAGGTTCGATCTCTGGTCAGGGAACTAGATCCCACATGCCACAACTAAAAAGATCCCGCATGCCATAAGTAAGATCCTGCGTGCTGCAACAAAGATCCTGCATGCTGCAACTAAGATCCAGCCCAGCCAAATAAATAAATATTAAAAAAAAAAATTTCTCAGCCTTGTGTGTCTTTACCAAATGTCCTCATTCTATTTCTCAGGATCCCACACTATCTTGCCGGTGTCATTACTTTAGTGCAGGGGTCAGCAAACTTTTTCTGTAAAAGGCCAGATAGTACATATTTTAGGCTTTTCTGGCCTATGTTCTCTGTTGCAACTGCTCAACTCCACCATTAGAGAACACCAATTGACAGTACACAAATGAATGGGCATGGCTGGGTTCCAATAAAACAAAAACTTTTTTTACAAAAGCTGCTGGTGGGCCAGATTTGGGCAGTAGTTTGCCTGCTTCTGCTTGAGTGTAACAGATGTGTCAGGATGAGCATTCAATTTGTGTTGCAATCGAAAAACTTATATTAATACCTTGGGATTGAGTTTCAGACATATCTACCACTGTAGCTAAAGCACTTTAAAAAACTGTGATCGAAGCCTTCCAATTTTTCTCTAGTGGTCTTATTTGGGCAGTTTTTCTTTGTTCTTCTCTTTGTTTACACCCTCTAGTTTTGTCAGAAACTGCAGCACGTTTCAATTGTTTTTAATCATCATTAACCATAATAGTAACAACATGCTACAGACAATTCATTTCTCAAAACCTTGCCCTCCACCTGCATTCCATTCAGGGCTGGCTATATAATTGGTAGGGACCGGTGCAAAATAAAAATGCAGGCCCCTGATCAAAAAACTGTAAAAAAGTTTTTCTTTCTTCCATGGTCTCCCTCTCAACTGTCATGGAATTTTTTTTTTTTTTTTTTTTTGCATTACGCGGGCCTCTCACTGTTGCGGCCTCTCCCGTTGCGGAGCACAGGCTCTGGACGCGCATGCTCAGCGGCCATGGCTCATGGGCCTAACCGCTCCGCGGCATGTGGGATCCTCCCAGGCCGGGGCACGAACCCATGACCCCTGCATCGGCAGGCAGACTCCCAACCACTGCGCCATCAGGGAAGCCCCTGTCATGGAATTTTTAACTTGCTATTAAGTATCACATTTGCTCAGGCATGGGGAAAGTTGTGGTACATGTGCAGACCCTCCGAGGTGCCCAGGGTCCTGTTCCAGGACAGGGTGGTGCACAAACCTCCATCTCCCCTATGCCAGCACCTGGGTTCCCTTTTGGGGCAGAGGAGGGCAGCAGTCACTGGGCAGAGGTGGAGGAGCAGGTGGCTGACAGCAGTCACATGAAGGCAGAGAGAGGCAGGGGGAGGTGGGACTGTGTGTGAGCTGAAGCTCCAAGTTCTTGGCACAGGCTCCACGATCCCATGGGACTTCACTTACAAATTCTAAGATAAAATTTATTAAGAATTTCAAAACAGTGACTACATAGCATTAAACCCTAAGCATGGGGCCTTTATGACTGCACTGGTTGTATGCCCATGGAGTTGATACTAACTATATTTCATCTTTCAATACCACAACCAATGATAATTTGTGTAACTATGCTTTCACTGAAAACCATGGATTACCATTTTCTTTTTTTTTTTTTTCCTCACAAGTAAGATATCCATGTACTCATTAAATAAATGGGTAACCCACTCCCAGATTCCCATTTGGAAGACTTGATTCCTGGGATTATTCCTGCTCTAATTACTGTATCGGTGAGGGTGCCATCCACTCAAAAGTGGCGATTAAATAAATTCAAGGAAAAGACCATTTACAGATTTGTTGGGAAGGGTTAAAGAAAAATAACAAGGGACCTTGTTAAGCACCCTGGAGTTAACTGGAGTGGAAAACAGTACTACTTTTAAGTCTGAAGGGACGAAGACAGGGAGCTGTTTCATGGAGAAAAATCTAGTTGTGGAATAACCAGACAGAAGCTGCATCATTCAGTAGAGGAACTCATCCACCGCCAACCACACACCAGGAAGGAGGAAGCTGGTGAATAATTATCTCTACTTCTCTTTCTTTCCTTCTCTGATCTCCTCCTGCAGCCTCCCATTTGCCAACCAAAGTATTCCAAATGGCAGGGCTCATAAGGATGACACTTCTGAGGCACAGAACAGTATCGAGTGGGTTGTAAAACAGAAATAATAGAACAAACAGAAGATACAGTGCAAGTCAAATTTCACTTATGTGCCTACTGCTGTACACCTAGAAGTACTCTATACAACCACCACCAAAAATAAAATAATAATAAATAATAATATAATAAATATATTATATATATAATAAATAATAATAGTGTAATGCTATGGATTTAATGTGCTGAAATTTCAGATTTATAGAGTCAAGTCAACCAATCCTCAAAGATTTTCACATTCTGAAAATTAAAGTTTAAGAATCCCTAACTGGAAACTAACTATTCAACGTTCAAATTCAAACGTATCATCACTGGGTTGATCTAAAGGGTGAACAAGTTTCGGAATCATTTGTCAGGGAAAGTTTTTTGTTCTTTCTTTCATACAGTAATAATAATAATAATAATAATAATGATAATAATAGGCAAATTAGGCACTAAATTGAATTAATTCACGAGGAGTTTTATGGCAGCAATTTGAAATGGATTGTCAGAGATAGTCTACAAACTCTCATATTATGCCAGGCTATTTTCATAACTATTTGGATTATAACAGAATAAAGATAAAATATAAGAGGTTTGGAGGATAAAAATACCTTAGCAAAAATATTTTACGTAATACAGATGTGATTACTTAGTAGGACAATTTATCATGCTCAAAGATGATCTCAAGAACGACTGCATATTTTAACAACATGAATGTATATCAATTCATTACTATTTACTCAATAATCAGAGTGTACAACACTGTTCTGGTCTGCTTGAAGTGCAGGGAAAGTGTTACATACTTCTGCTTAAAAGCTGATTTACTGTCTTGCAAATTATTTAGAAAAACAATCACCTCTTTATCAGTCAGAATTCCTATTTGAGAGTAACAGAAGCCACTTCAATTAGTTCAAATGGAAAGCAATTTATTTAAAAAGTATCTCATAAATCGCAGGAAGCGGGGAAGGGCAAAATATAAGATGTAGAGACTATTCATCTAAAGAAAACACTAAAACCATACAGCTGAAACTGGCCCATGAGCATCAAACGCTTTATGTTTTAGCCACCAACACACCAGAAAATCTGGATTTCTTTTTTTTTTTTTTTTTTTCCCGTTGCGGAGCTCTGGACATGCAGGCTCAAGTGGCCATGGCTCACGGGCCCAGCCGCCCCACGGCATGTGGGATCTTCCCGGACCGGGGCACGAACCCGTGTCCCCTGCATCGGCAGGCGGACTCTCAACCACTGCGCCACCAGGGAAGCCCTGGATTTCTTAATACATCTACTTCTTCACATTGCTTTCTTCTGAATCAAGGTCACACACTGGTGCCTCTGACTGGGGAACCTAGGTTTTTGTTTTTGTTTTTCTAGGTGCAAGAAAGACTGAGAAATTCATGTTCTGGCTCCTTTTAAAAGGGTGGGAATAGTACACAAATAAAATTATGGCAAATACTCCAAACATTGGAAAGTCTTTAAAAAGGACTTCTGCGTGATGAAATAACTTGGGGCAGACTGACTTCCCACTATGGAAAAACAGAAAACAGGATATTATGTGTGAAATAACTACTTTAAACATTAAATAATACACTTCTCAGTAACCCATAGGTCAAGGAGGATACCACAAGGAAAATTACAAAAAATCATGAACTAAATAAAAATGAAAAAAACAATGAACCAAAATTTATGTCTACCATTAACACAGTTTTTACAGGGAAATTTACGTTTTAAATGTGTATATTAAATATAAAGAAAAGTCTAAAATCAATGAACAAGGCTTCCACATCTGAAAAAGCTAGGAAAACAAGAAAAAAGTAAGGCTAAAGTAAATAGAAAAAAAAAAAAAATAAGAGAAAGATCATTAAAATAGGAAATGGATAAATACAGAGAAAAATCATTAAAACCGAAAGCAGTTTTTCTAAAAAAGATCAACAGAATTTAAGAAAAAAAAAGTAACAACACTCTAGTTGGATTGATCAAAAATAAATAAATAAATAAGGGAGAAGACAAAATCACCAATAACAGGAATTAAAGAAGAGCCATCACCACAAATGCTACGTACCTTAAAAAAATCAAATGCAGATATATTACGATAAATTTGACATCTTGTATGAATTACAAAATTTCCTTGAAAGGAACACATTTAAAATGATGCTAGAAGACTTATTAAATCTTAATAGCCCTGTATCCATTAAGGCCTTTGAATCTGTAACTTAAAACCTTTCCACAAAGAACATTCTGGGCCCAGAAGGCATCATTGGTCAAATCCATCAGATATTTAAGGAAGAAAAAATATCAATCCTTCACTAAACATTGTAGAAAAACAACAAAGAAGGAACATACCCAAACTCATTTTATGGGGCAAGCATTATGATACCCAAACCAGATCAAGATATTTCAAGAAGAAAAAACTAAAGACTAATATCTATCACTAATTACATAAAAGCAGGCTTAACAAAAGATTTAGCAAATAAAATACAGCATTATAAAAAAGGATAATACATTGGGACCACGTGAGTTTCAGCAGAACTAAAATAGTGGCTTACCAATTAAAAAACTCATCGATGTAATTCACCACATTAACAGAGTAAGGGAGAAAAAACATATGATCATCTTAATAAACCACATGGTCATCTTAATACATGTTGAAAGCATTTAATAAAATGCAATATCCATTCAAAATAAAAATTCTCATAAATCTAGAACCAGAGAGAAATTCCTCAACCTGTTCAGAGTATGTATCAAAATCACATACAACTTCATGCTTAACGGTCAATGCTTCTACTCTATGATCAGAAATTAAACGAGACGTCCACGCACCAGCTCTATTCAACACTGTACGGGAAGCAACAGCCAACGGGGAAAAAAATAAATGCCAGGGGTTTGGAGGGAAAGAGGGATGAATAGGTGGAACACAGGGGATTTTTAGGAGAGCAGAACTGTTCTGTTCTGTAATGGCTGAGACATACCATGACATATTCATCAAAACTGTAGGACGTAAAATGCACATCAAATGTACCACACTGATGCAAGAGGTTAATAATAGGGAAATTAAGGGGCACATGGGAACTCTCTGCTCAATTTTTTCGTATACCCAAAACTAGTTTAAAATATCGTCTACTCATACATACTTAAATAAGCAAATAAAATGTGTGTAAGTATATAAATATATATATATAAACGTAAAAATGGTGAATCTAGTGAAGAGTAGAGGGTGTTACTTCATGTTATTCCACTTTTCAAAATGAGAAGTTGTGAGAAATATAAGGAATATATGAAGAGGTCTTCAAAATAATATTTAAGAATACATAAAATAAAATCTAAATATGTTAAAAATGTGTGTATCATCTTGGAAAAATCTAATCTTGTCATATCCCTGCTTAAAACCATAACCAGTTTCCCACTTTTCCTAGGATAAAGACACAACCACTTAACACAGTGTATGAGGCACCTGCCTCTTCTTCCTCGCTTCTGTCCACTGACTGGCTTCCCACCACCACCATCACCTCTACTCTTTGGGCTCCAATCATACCTAACTATACCCTAACACACCGGAGGAAACGACTCCTGCAAAGTTCTCTCTCCTCTCGGCCTTTCCACGTGCTGCTGCTTCACGCTGGCTAAGAGGGACTGAGAAGGGGATTTTCTTTTTTTTTTTTTCCGATACGCGGGCCTCTCACTGGTGTGGCCTCTCCCGTTGCGGAGCACAGGCTCCGGATGCGCAGGCTCAGCGGCCATGGCTCACGGGCCTAGCCGCTCCGCGGCATGTGGGATCTTCCGGGACCGGGGCACGAACCCATGTCCCCTGCATCGGCAGGCGGACTCTCAACCACTGCGCCACCAGGGAAGCCCGAGAAAGGGATTTTCATGCTGTCTCTTCTCGACTGTCCCCCTTTCTCTCCTTTTGGAAACTTTCTCTGTCCCCTAAATCCAGGAACATGCTTCCTTAGCACCCAGTGCTTAGTCCCATATTGCATTTAGCACACGGTATTGTAATTGCACGCTTGTCCATGTTCTCCAATGTTCTGTAAACCTAAGGACAGAACCTGTCTTTATTCCTCAGCCGCCGGTACTGGGTCTGGCACACAATAATTACATATCCAATAAATGGGCTCTTTGTGAAATAAAAAAGTTGGTCTAAATGACCTAAAAGATCTATTGGCATGTATTGAATAATCCCAACCCCAGGAAATACCTTTTTTCCTCTGAATTCCTCTGGTTCTGAGCGTCTAAATACCTCGTGAGTCAGAGACTGTAGCTTCCGCGAACCCTCCGCAAGTTACGTGCCGCTCAGTCTAAGGTCACGGAACGTGGACTCCATTTCCCAGCATGCCTCGGGACGTGGGGGCTGTGTCGCCCATGGGAGGCCCCGGCCCTGCGTGCGAGCTAAGGCGGTAGCCAAGGCGGAGAGGCCACTGACGCTGAGGGTGCCGTGGGTCGGCGGCCTGGTCTCCATGGCAGGTCGCGTTGCTCTATCTGGGGCCGCACGGGCTCAGAGACCATTTATTCATCTGTTCGAGGCGGCCATTCACGTGAAGTTGGAGCAGATCCTGAGCCGCGAGATGCCGATCCCATCAGGCAGCAGACGCATTTCCGTGGGGCCATGGTGAGTTTTAGCCTTTAGGGGCTGAACTGGTACAAGCCACGCTGTCCAGAACGTGGACTGCCCATGGGCTGGCCATCCCGGCGCGGAGCCTGCCCGGTGGAGGGATTTATTAACGGTGAGGACGCTGGCCTCATTCTACTGGCACATGTTCATCAGACATAGCAATTCGTTAAAGCCAAAGCTAACCCAAGGGAAGGGCAGAATCACTCACTAGTGCTTTTGCCGTGAACTATTAAGGAAGGCCTGTCCAGTTACTCTGTGTTTAATGGTGACTAAGAAATCATCCTGGCCTGATGAGTTGGACACAATCCTGTATGTTAAAATAGAAATTATCATATGAGTTGCAAATAAGTAAGTAAATAAGTAGAGTTTATACAGATTAGAAATAGTTCCATTCCAGATGACATTACTCCGTGTGTAGAAAATCACTCTCTCTGTATATATAAACAGATCTGATAAGAGAATATATCAGTCTCACAAGATTCAAGGTAATATACAGAACTTAATTGTATTCCTATATTTAAGCAAGGTACAGTTGAAATTAAATACCATTAACAATAACATACAAATATATTACTTTTTGAAAAATATCCAGGAAGATATGTGCAATATATGTACACTAAAAC
Source organism: Pseudorca crassidens (assembly GCF_039906515.1). Lineage (NCBI taxonomy): Eukaryota > Metazoa > Chordata > Mammalia > Artiodactyla > Delphinidae > Pseudorca > Pseudorca crassidens. The sequence goes on along the minus strand of NC_090304.1, from coordinate 31,784,747 downwards.
CTATAAACCATGCTGAGAGAAATTAAGTTTTTATTCTAAATTGATCTATAGATTGAAACAATGCAGTTAAAATTTCAGTAGTCTGTATTTTCTGCAAATGGACAAGCTGAAACTATAATATATATGGAAATTCAAGGAACATAGTATGATCAAAAGAATTTTGAAAATGCAAAAGTAGAAAGACATTTCAGTATCTGATTTCAAGATTTCCTATAATGCTAGAGTAATAAAAAGAGTGTGGTGTTTGTGTAAGAAACCAAATATTTGCATAATATATAATTGGAGCAGAATAGTCCAGAAATATACTCACAGGTATGTGAACAAATGACTTTCAACGTAGGTTCAGGGTAATCAGTGGGGAAAGAATAGTGTTTTCAACAAATGGGACAATTAATAATTTCAAATAAAAATGAAGTTTATATCACACTATATAAAGTTAAACTTGAAATGTGTCATAGAACTAAAACTACAAAATTTCTAGATGAAAATAAAGGAGATAAAATTTGTAAACTTGGGTTATACAAAGATTTCTTAGAAAGGAAACAAAAAGTGTGAATGATAAAAACGTTTGTTAAAATTGAACTTAGTCAAAAGTTAAAACTTCTGTTTCCAGGAGATACTGTTTAAAAAATGAGAAGTCTACCCACAGTCTGGAATACAAATTACATATGTAATACTAATATTCAGAATATTGTATGCACATATATACACATGCACACACATAATATATAATATCTGTATATATGTATGTAAATATATACATATACATGTGTGTGAGTATTATGGAGCTGTAAGATTATATACGTATATGTGTATACATATATGTATAATTTTACAATTCAGTAATACAAAGTGAACCAATGCAATTTAACAAAATGGTAAATGTTTTAAACAGACACTTCAACAAAGAAGATTGGCAGTTGAAAAGTAAGAACATGAAAGGTTGTCAACCTCATTAGTCATTAGGGAAATGTAAACTAAAACCACAATGATATGTCAATACATCCACTCAAAGGGCTAAAATTTAGATATGCTAGCCAGGATGCAGAATAACTCAAACTCATTAAACTATATAGCTGAAACAGGTTATTTTATGAATATAAATAGTATCTTGATAAATCTGACTTAAACTTCCAAAGAAAGCAGCATAACATAACTCAAAGGTGGTATGAGAATATAGGAAGACAGAGGAGGGCAAAGCCAGTCAGGAAGGACTTCTCAGGGATGATGTTTGAGCTGGGTGTTGAGGATGGCTAGGAGCTACCTAGCCACGTACAGAAGCAGGCAGGGAAAGAGGGTGCATATGAAGTTTGAAGAGAGTTTCAGGAGATTCAACAGTATATGAAAGCCAATGAGGTATGAGAAAGGGGAGTGAAAGTGGCTCGATATAACAAGAGTTTGGGGGAGTGAATGAAGATTCAGCAGGAAATAATGCTGCCTAATATTATGTGTTAATAATTATGTATGCCTATACATAAAGAAAGACTAGTAGAAGCTAATTCATAAAGATCCTTGAATTATAAACTGAGATTTTAAACTATTTTATATGTGATGTTGTATAACCAAATGATTTTAAACAGGAGACTGATTTAATTAGATTTTATTTGTACATAAATTCTGGTTGCAGTATGGAACTCAAAATGAAACATGGGGAAATTAGGTGAGAAATGTAGTTACAAGAGAAAGATGAAAAGGGCCTAAAATAAGACATTGGCAATTACATGGGGGATGATGTACAGAAGGTGATGTGATTCTGCCACTTAGACAAGGAGAGTCAGAAGATGAGTGTGATCTCCAGGTTGGATACCTTGATGATGGTGGTGTTTCCTGGAATGGGGAATGTAATGTTATGGTCAGATTTGTGTTAGAAGAAGTTAGAGAATCAAAGGTATGGTAATAAATATGCTGAATCTGAGGTAACTGTGGTATAATTAAGTATAGTCTGGTACAATTTCTTTATTCCTTCCCCTCAAAATTGCATTTGTTTTGTCCTTTATGCCTCTTTAAAACCAAATATTTTCTTGTAGAGCTTTTAAAAATTGAATAACTCTTCCCCCTATCCTTACTCTTGATCTTCTGTCTTCTACTGTAAAATTATTTACTTTAATGTGTATAGTGATGATGTTTATAAATATACACACAACCGTCAGATCTCTTACAAACACGTGTAATTTGCAGGTCCTCTCTTCTTTCTTTAGACTGTGTATTTTCTAAGGGAAGTAGCTTTAGCTTGCTCCCTAATGTAGTGACACTTGAAAAATCTCTCTGAAAAATAGCTCAAATTCTAGAGAATTAGGAGGCCTGATGAGCTTCTCAGTATTTAGTCTGGATAATCATGTTTTGTTGTTGATGCTGCTGTGCTCTTGTTGTTGTTTATCCATTACCAAGCTTCTCTTATTTTGCTTATGATTGATTTGTTTCGGAGCTGATTAAACTTCTATCAGATATCAGGCAAAGGGAGAGGGAAAAGATAATATTTAAGTGAACCCATTTTGGTATTGATTTTGAGCTAAAAGGTACACATTGCATTGTTAGAACTCATATCTTAGGCTTCTTGAAATAGGGGGAAAATCCTTTCCGTGTGGTGAGAATATTTTTAGAGAAGAATCACTTCCCTCTTTTTAGTAAACACTTCAAACTATATAGCAGGATCATGATGGATATCAACGGATACAAATTAACTAGCAGTTACGGAAGATGAATAAATTGTATGAATCAGCACCTGGCATATATGTGGTGTTTTATCTAAGTTTTATAAAAACACAAGGTAAAGACATTTTCACATTTTTAGCATATGTTCTAGTTGAGTATGCCAATTATAAAGCAAATAAAACATTAGGAACTCGCAATATTTTTTAAATTCTTTTAAAAAATGTGTTCCGCTTAGTCAAAACTATTTGAGATTAATCTCTGAGTCATAATCTATAAGAATTCCAGGGAAGATAGGATATTGCCTGAGATGATGGTATAGTCTGCTCTCCAAAGTGTACAAGTGTATGAAATACTGGAAGTTGTTGATTTCATTTCTCTTGTGAAAGAAAAATAATCATTCAGAGCAGAACACACACACACAGACATACAGTGAGACACCACATCTAATAGAATGGCTAAAATAAAAGATTGAAAACACAAAATGTTCATAAGAATGCAGAACAATACAAATTTGCTGGTGGGAGGGTAAAATATTGCAACTAGTTCAGTAAACTTTCAAAATTATTGAGTAGTTTCTTACAAAGTTAAGCATGAAACAACTCCATGGTCCAACAATCCTATTCCTAGACATTCCCAAAGAAAAATGAAAGTTATGCCCACAAAAGCAGTTGTACAAAAATTTCATAAAAGTATTATATATAATAACAAATAAAGTAAAACTGAGAACAACCCAAATGTCAAACCGTAGGAAAATGGATCAACACGATCGTGATGTATTCATACAATGAAATACTACCCAGCAATTAAAAAAAAAAAAGGAATACACTAGAGATACATGCAGTAGCAGAGACTCAACTGAATGATTTATGTCAGTTAGTCATTGCCTTTCAGCTTCTGTAGCAAAGCAACTAAGTTCTGGTGAATGAAATAGGAATCAAATAGCTAAGAGGTACTTAGCGTTCATTTTTTGGAGGGGAGAGAAAATACTTCTGTGGCTCTTTTTATTATTAAGTGTGGTGCTGATGTTGTGGCTAGAGCTGCAGTGTTCATCTTGGATAGGTAGGGAAGCTTGCGGATGAAAACAACCAGTGGTTGAGGTTCCTGTTGATTTTAGGAACTTCCTTTAAAAGACCTCCCTTTTCTACACAAGAGAAAAAACTCTTGAATATTTAAAGGAGGGCTTTTTTTTACTAGAAACCAAGCACAATGTTTACCTGATGCAAACATTCTACTACATGTTTACCTAGAGCTCACTCTGCCCTCAGAACTGTACTAAGCTATGTCTTGAAATGATTTTGATGGTGACCCACAGTAAGAATTTACTTTATATCACAATCCAGTATTCACATACATATTTTTTCTTATCTATAATGGAAAAATATTTTAAGAAACAGTATTTTATCCTTGCTATGTGTAATATATATTCAATATATCTATCCAATATATGTGATATTTGAAAATAGTGTTGGGTTAATCATGCCAAGAAGAACAAAAAGGGAGTATATAAGGGAAAAATAATGTTAATCCTCATTTAAGCAAAGCAATGTCTGCTGCAGATAGAAGGAGTGAATGAGAGAAGCTAACAATTTAGTAATTCCTCTATGCCTGGCAGAGTGTTAGGTGTTTTGCATAGGTTGAGATCATTTGATTTTTATAAAAATGCTGTGAGTTAAAATTATCTACATTTAGTAGACAGTTGTAATTATTTGAGGTGAAAGAATTGTACCCTAACTCATGTAGTTAATGGGTCCTAGAGCCAGGATTCAAACTCAGGCTTGTCTGCCAACTGTGTTACTTTCAACTATTCACTTCTTTTTTTTTAAATTAATTTTTATTGGAGTATAGTTGCTTTACAATGCTGTGTTAGTTTCTACTGTACAGCAAAGTGAATCAGCTATACATCTACATATATCCCCTCTTTTTTGGATTTCCTTCTCATTTAAGGTCACCACAGAGCACTAAGCAGAGTTCCCTGAACTATACAGTAGGTTCTCATTAGTTATCTATTTTATACATAGTATCAATAGTATATATATGTCAATCCCAATCTCCCAGTTCATCCCACCTCCCCCTTTTCCCCCCTTGGTGTCCATATGTTTGTTCTCTACATCTGTGTCTTTATTTCTGTTTTGCAAATAATATCATCTATACCACTTTTCTAGATTCCACATATATGCGTTCATATACAATATTTGTTTTCCTCTTTCTGACTTACTTCACTGTGTATGACACTCTCTAGGTCCATCCACGTCTACAAATGACATAATTTTGTTCCTTTTTATGACTGAGTAATATTCCATTATGTATATGTACCACATCTTCTTTATCCATTCCTCTGTTCATGGACATTTACGTTGTTCCCATGTCCTGGCTATTGTAAGTGGTGCTGCAATAAACATTGGGGCGCATGTGTCTTTTTGAATTATGATTTTCTCTGGGTATATGCCCAGTAGTGGGATTGCTGGGTCATATGGTAGTTCTATTTGTACTTTTTTAAGGAACCTCCATACTGTTCTCCATAGTGGCTGTATCAATTTACATTCCCACCAACAGTGCAAGAGGGTTCCCTTTTCTCCACACCCTCTCCAGCATTTATTGTTTGTAGGTTTTTTGGTGATGGCCATTCTGAACAGTGTGAGGTGATACCTCATTGTAGTTTTGATTTGCATTTCTCTAATAATTAGTGATGTTGAGCATCTTTTCATGTGCCTCTTGGCCATCTGTATGTCGTCTTTGGAGAAGTGTCTATTTAGTCTTCCTCTCATTTTTTGAGTGGGTTGTTTGTTTTTTTGATATTGAGCTGCATGAGCTGTTTGTGTATTTTGGAGATTAATCCTTTGTCAGTTGCTTCATTTGCAAATATTTTCTCCCATTCTAAGGGTTGTCTTTTCGTGTTGTTTATGGTTTCCTTTCCTGTGCAAAAGCTTTTAAGTTTAAGTTTAATTTTTGTTTGTTTGTTTTGTCTGTTTTTTCTGTGAACAGTGCTATTAGCTTGTTTCATTTTCACTCAAATGATGCCTTTGGAAATTTGAGAACTAAAGAAAAAAGTAAATAAAATAAAGGAAAATTATTTTGTTCACTTTTGCTCAAATGTACCTCCCAAATATGGTCTTTGATGGGCCAATTCAAAAGCAGTCCAATTTCAGTGGATTCACTTTACATCTTAGAAATAGCCATGTTCTGTCTTGCATGTTCCTGAGCATTGCTATGGGATTTCCTTGCTCTGAACTTGAATTTATTTCTCTCTCTTGTTTTTCACAAGATTGTTTTAGAAGTTGTGAGTATTAAGTACCAAATCAAATTGTTGCTGAATTGGGCATTGGAGTCATAAAGACATTAATACAAATCCTACAAATACAAATACAAATCTCTAAATAAAAATGTTACCTTGTGCAAATTATTTAACTTCAGTTTCCTCACCTGTAAGATGGTGATATAAACATCAACCTCGCAATGTTGGTTTTAGAATTATATATCTAAAGCAGTAAATATAGAATGAACATTAGTAGTGTTAAGTGTTCAAGCTTCAGGTCAGACAGACCTAGTTCAATATCCTGGCACCTTCATTACTACCTGAGTAAACTGGCAATGTTACTTAACCTAGCTGTAAGTCTTTCTTTTCTTTCTGTAAACATTAAAAATACTCCTTTTGTGATAGCTGTGATATTATAAAAGATAATTTATTTGAAGTGCTTATCACAAAACATATTTAGGCACTCAAATGTTAGCACTTGTCATCATTCGTTAATGGATTAGTAATGAGTTCATATATGAAATAGATGCTTCCAGATTTTAGCAGACAGGCTTTTAGAACCCTGTTAGGAAAACCAATTAGTGCAATAAATCTTGCGTCTTGGAGAATTATCAAACTCCACCTAACAGTATAAATATCTGCTTACATAATCCTGCAGTGCTAGTTCTGGGGGACTTCTGACTGACCTCATTGAAGAAAAGATAGATGTAAAATGATTAAAATATGTACAAACTGTTGAAATATATTTCTTTGTTTTGATATTTGAATAATTAATTAGAAAATATGCTCAATGTAAAAGTGAAAACAGATGTTTTTCCCACCATTTGGCTTAATGTATTTTAGGTCATATACTAATTCTTAATTACATTGGGAGCAAAGATGAAAAATTCCATCTGGGACATAAAGTATTCTTTTCTTTATTTAGAGATTTCTCCTTGTGAACTCTTTAGTATATTATAAGTCACTTTAGTGAAATCTTCATGAACATTAGATGATTTTTTTTAACTGTCACTACTTCAGAATAATCCACTTATTGCTCAAGATTAATCTGTATTTCTGTATGACACACACAGACACATGAGCAATAAATCAACATTAGGATTTTGCAGTTGTTTGATACACAGCAAACCTAGTTAATACAGTCTGTTGCTTTCCCTTTCTTCAATTTAATAGATACCCTGTCTGATTAATTCTGTTAACCTTAAAGCCCCTGAATAATTCCATTTCTGAGGCACATTTTATCTAAGTTTCCTATTGGACTAGTGCCTTCTGCTGGTACCTTATATTCAATCTATAACCAGTGATGTTACAATAGGCAAGATTGGAATTAATTTTAGAATGTGGAAAAACTTTATCAAAAAGGGCTCACGCAGGAATAAAGACGCAGACGTAGAGAATGGACTTGAGGACACAGGGAGGGGGAAGGGTAAGCTGGGACGAAGTGACAGAGTGGCATGGACATATATACACTACCAAATGTAAAATAGATAGCTAGTGGGAAGCAGTCGCATAGCACAGGGAGATCAGCTCCGTGCTTTGTGACCACCTAGAGGGGTGGGACAGGGAAGGTGGGAGGGAGACGCAAGAGGGAGGGGATATGGAGATATATGTATATGTATAGCTGATTCACTTTGTTATAAAGCAGAAACTAACACAACATTTTAAAGCAATTAATTATACTCCAGTAAAGATGTTAAAAAAAAAAAGGGCTCACAAGGCTAATTTAAAATTAGTAGGAGTCCTCTTGTCATTTAATTTGCTGCTAGCCTAGGAAGTACAATAGTCACAGCAACTTTGCAAAGCAACTACTGGCTTGATTGAAATTTAAGACACAGGTGATTGATCAGTTTATATTCTGCAGGGCAAATTTACTGTTGGTGAGGTGGTCTCCATAAATCCAAAGATAATCAGCCAGCGTTTCCATACAGCTGTATATCTATACCTTAGCTCAAATTTCCCATTATTATTGGTTTGAAATCCACTCATCCTTGTTTTTCACCATTTGATCTAATTAATCTAAAAGCATCAGCTAATTAAATGGCTCAGAGCTATCATTTTGAAATAACTAATAGAGCTATAATTTGGATACATTCATATACAATCATATTGCATACAATCGTATGCCACTTGATTTTATACAATATTGGCAATAATTGCTAGTAATTGCAAAGTTACTTTTCTCTTTTCAGATTAAAACAATACCCAAAATACCACTACTTTGATATCTGCCAGGTTAATTGATAAATATAAATTGATCATGAACACATTTTCTATCAATATATCTTATTTTAGAGTCCAAAAGTTGAAAGATCTGGTTGGAGTCACATGAAACTTAAAGCACAAAAATACTCTTTGCATCAGGATTTTAAGGCTTCATTTCGGAGATATCAACTAGAAAGTTATTTGCAAAAAGGCATCGTTTACTAATTATTTTTTCTCATCTTGAGGGCAGATTTAAATTTTAAGACTTGTACATGCATCTTCATTTGATATTTTTATATTACATAATTTTGTATAAGAATAATTCTTAGTCAAGCAGAACCTTTTCCTGGTGCTAAAAACTTAAATTCTTAAACAAATGTTCTATACCAGGGAAGTTACTAAATTCTTTAAATTGGTACCCACCTATGAGTATATTTTGACCTGTTTTCATTCCACATTGTATATATTATTTCTACTGTTACATCTAAAACAGTTTATCAAATCTGAGTAAAGAATGCCAAGTTGGAGTTTCTTTCTGTCTTGTTCCACTCCCTCCATTCCCATTATCACCTTTCCTCAACTTTTCATCTAAAATGAAAATTTATTGCACCCAGGTAAAGGACCAGTAGTATGCTTCCTTCAGGAGCTGCAAACATGAAGATGAAACAGCCTGTTGTTCTCAGATCCTTCAAAGATCAGGAGCAAAGGGTACACAAATATTAGTAACACCAAAGTAGTGTGACAAGTTTTATGATGGAAGTATAATCATGGGTGAATATGACAGAGAGATAATCATCTCTGCCTAATGAATAAAGGAAGGCATCCCAGATGCTGTAATATTTTCAAAAGGGCCTACTGAAGCCAGATTTTTATATCAAAGGAAGAAGGTAGGACTATTCAGATATAAGTATGTTCTGGAATAGAAAATGCAACAAGTGTTTAGACTTAGTATTTAAGGCTAGGGGACCATAGTGTACTACTTTATAAAACTGTGGATCCTGAATGGATATGAGAGTAACTTTGTTTTGGCTAAGGGGTTTGAATAATTTCCTCCTCTGAATTTTACCCCAGAAAGCTGGGGTGAATGGGGTGAAGGAATGACATTGGGCTAGTGAAGGTCAAAGGAGAGTATCAGATTTATCTGTAATGAGCTATTATTTCCAGTGGAAGTTATTTTAATAAGTTATTACTATTACTATAATTTTTCAAAATTATAAATCTGGAAAAAATCTCTGAAAACAGTTGTGTCAAAATAGTCAAGGTGGTTAATTCTGGAGGGTAAGAATGTAGGCATCTAAAAATTTTCTTCCTTGAACTATTTTTGAGACTTAAAAACTCATCTAAAGTTAAAAATTTGACCACTCCCAAAGAGAATCTATTTAACTGGAAGTTTGAATGACAGATTAGTTAAATTTAGAATAAGGGCCGTGGGGAGTAGAGTAGGCAAAATGGATAAAAGGGGTCAAAAAGTACAAATTTGCAGTTATAAAATAAATGTCATAAGGATATAATGTGCAACACAGTGACCATAGTTAACAATACTGTACTGTATATTAAAAAGTTGCTGAGAGAGTAGATCTTAAAAGTTCTCATCACAAGAAAAAAAATCGTAACTAGGGTGACGATATTAACTAGATTCATTGTGGTGGTCATTTTGCTATATTTCCAAATGTTGATTCATTACCTTAATATTGTATGTAATACTTCAATTAAAAATGAGGGCAGAGATATCAGATAAGAGATGAAAGCAGTAGTCCAAGTAAAAGGTAATGTGTTTCTATATGAAAGGAATGGCAGTAGGAGACTGAGTTTACAGACTCACTGCTGTATTAAATAAAAGAAGCATCCTTCACAATACAGTTCTATTACAGTGAGTTGGAGGTGTTACTTCATGTTAACTAGAGAGATATTTTTGTAATTAAAAAAAGTTAAGATTTGTAATTAAAATTTTTATAGTGTCTAAATGAAGGCAATAGTATAAAACAACTACGTGCAACAGATGACAATTCTAAATTAATTCCTAGATTTTTTTAAGAGCTAATCTATATGTTTAAAAGGTAGGTAGTGTGTAGAAGGCTTAAAGCCAAGAGCTAAGAGGAATCAAATCACATTTTTAGAGCACAAGATGAGGCATTAATCGTCTGTGAGGGTAAAGAAAGCAGAAAGATTTAGAAACTCATACTCTAGACATAACAGTATATTCAAGAAATGCAGGTGCATGTGAAGGCTTGAGAAACATAATTTGTATCTCCCTTTACTTTGATGAGTTCTCTAAATCTTTATGGAGTGTACATCATGCCATGTTGCATTCTGTTAAGTTATGGAACCTAGCTATGACTCTAACTCTCACCTTCTAACTCTCACATGTCACTTTTTGTCCAGAATCCTTTTATATTAATGGATTTGCAAACCTATTATATATATTTTACTTTCTCAAAGAGTGCTGAACATAGGAAGTAAAATTGCCATTCCTCATGTGTAGCACATCTATTGCCATACCTAATACCATGGTCATAATTAAAATCTCTAGTCAATCACACCTCTCTTTCCCACTGAGACCATATCCAGCCCACATCCTTTCCAGTGAGCCTGCCTTGACAAATTTTTGTATCTAAGTTAATACCTAATACAGGGTCAATAAATACTCACTTGAATGAAGAAATAAACGGTTAAATAGTAGTCCATTGTGTATACAACACATTGCCTTTATCCATTTATCCATCAACGGACACTTATATAGCTTTCATGTCTTGTCTATTGTGAAAAATGCTGCAATGAACATGGAGGTGCAGATATCTCTTCAAGATAGTGATTTCATTTCATTTGGATATACATCCAGAAGTGGAATTACTGAATCATATGGTCGTTCTATTTTTTTTTAATTTTTTGAGGAACCTCCATAGTGTTTCCCATAGTGGCTTTACTAATTCACATTCTCCCAACAGTGCACTAATTTACATTACCCCTTTTTTTCCATATCCTTGTCAGCATGTGTTATTTCTTGTTTATTTGTTTTGTTTTGTTGTTTTGGTAATAGCCATTCTAATGAGTGTGAAGTGATATCTCATTGTGCTTTTTATTTGCATTTCCCTGATGATTAGTGATGTTGAGCACCTTTTCATGTACTTGTTGGCCAAGACATACAGGTTGTTTGCCCATTCTTTAATTGGATTCTTTTGCTGTCACATTGTGTGAATTCTTTGTACATTTTGGATATTAAACACTTTCAGTTACATGGTTTACAAATATTTTCTCCCATTCCGTAGGTTGCCTTTTCATTTTGTTGATTGTTCCTTTTGTTGTGCAGAGCCTTTTAGTTTAACTCATCTTTTACTCTCCACAATCACAGGCATATTTCAATAAACATCAGGACTACAGTCTCACAATCCTGACCCAGGAAATATAATTTAGAATTAACTTCCTTCCAAATTAAGACATTCCTCTGATGAGCTGCCCAGTGGAATAAAGTTACATTCTCTGACAGTCCTTAGCCCCACCCAGCTGATCTTTTGTACAGAGATATGTGAATGAGACCTTCTAATACCAAGTTACTAAAAGCATCTCTCTGCTGCCTTGGCTATGTCTTCACTTAGCTCATTTTACTTTCTATCGCAGCCTCTCTGAGATGGGTTTAGCACTGCTATCATTTAAAGGCAGCAAGATATCTTCAAGAAAAACAACTGTAAAATCCATCCATCCTATTGACGTCAATTGCTTAGGAAAGGAGTGAATACAGAAAACTTCTTAGAGAGTCAGCTCTGCATGTTTTATCTCTTTTAGATTTCCAAGTGAAAATAATTATTGGAAAGCCTGGGGTTGTTACTGATTATAAAACAGTGATTTTCCCCCTCCTATGATTTTTAAAACTTCAATAGTTTGAACTATTTGAATCAAAGTTTAAACTTTGATTTAGATAGCTCTTTAAGAATTTTGCAATGTCAGCTGTGAAGTTTGAACTGGATTATCTTTCTCCTGAATGCTTCAGACATGAGCATGATTCCAGCCCAGATTTTACTTTAACCTGCTTGACTGAACTTTCTGGTGATTCTAGTCAATTGGAACTTCAGCACTCGAATTCTGTCCCTGTTGGTAAGCTAAACTTCAGATTGATATTTTTGAGTATCTTAACTTGCATCTGTACTTTTTAAATGTCAGATGTATAAAAAATAAATCTTGATGTCATTTACTTTGCAGTGGTATAGCTGATGCCAATTTGTTTCTTGAGTTATTTTTTCCTGAACGATATAAATAAATTTTTATAAAAAAGAACAGAGGGTTTGCCAATAGAATAAAGTGTCAGAAAACAAATTCAGTGAACTAAAAAAAAAAAAAAGTTAATAGTGAAGTAGATTTTGTTTGTCTGAACACTCAAGCCTATCAAGGCTTAGTTTTATTTGGGATTACTGATGGAATCAGGGATTTTATCCGTAAACTGAAAAAAAAAAAAAAAGTCCTGCCATCTTTCATTCCTTTCTTTTATTTCTGTTTCCTTTTACATAATTACATAAAGGATAATATATGTTTTACTTTCTCATTAAGAACAAGATAATATTCCTTTTGGTTATGTTATTTTATAACTTGGACTCTGTGTTAGCTGACAGTGTTGATAGAATTCAAGGGGAAGAATTTCTTTTTTGATATCTTTGGGTTTTACTTATTCAGAATCTCAGTTTTCCTTGCTCTGCAATTTTGAGGAAATAATGCTATACACTAATAGTATGCATTCATCAAAAATTTCTGAGGGTTTGGTTTTTAATGAGATGTCAATAGTAAATTGTGCTTTGTAGAAAAATTTTGTATAATAAATAAATAATACTTAAATGTTATTCTAAAGGAAATTTCCATTATGATTTAGATGATCATCTTTACAAGGCAGTGTAATGTGAATGTAAAAGTTAAGCAGAACCTTCATAGCTTTTGATGTTACTGGACATTAATCTTTGTCCAATGAAAAATATTTGTAGAAATAATAAATTCCATTTGGCAACCAGAGGATTATTCCAAGAGAATTTGGCACATTTATTTATTTTGAGGTGTTTAAAAAGAATTTTTATGTGACTCCCAACCAATCACTGATTTTTTTGTTCATAGATTCTTTTGTCTTGTATGACTTGTTTTACAGTATAGGCAGTTCTACAATCAGGAGATATAACAATCTTTTGTACATTTTCTTTCAACTGTAAGAAAAGAGATTTCCATGCTATTGTTTTTGTTTTTCTTAAATTGAGAGTCTTCCTGGGTATTGCACCTACAATTTCGTAAAGTGAAAAAGTCAGTTCTTTACAAGTAAACATAGGAAACTTGGATAGGAAGATAAAATTTATAAAGTATTTGCCAGTTCAGTCATATTCTTTGCAACATATTTTATCTTCTAGTCATCTCTGTCACAGCACATCTATTCCAATTGATTGAAATGCTGTCTTTATGTAGTTGACCTGCACATCTATAGCTTAGGTATAAACCCGGAGCCTGGAAGACACTTCCTCACTGATATCCTGGCAGTGCCTCAGATTCAACACAACTAAGCAAAACTTCCTAAAAACACCTCCTCCTTCTTACATCCTTTTTTCTGTCAATAACCCCTTAGCATATATTGCAGTATAAAGTTTGTGTTTATTTGTATGCATATTAGTTTAATATTTGTCTTCTCCGCCTCTTTGACCAGCACTGTAGCCCCAGTACTCAATAGGGTGCCTGGCAATAAAAGGTTATTTTTGCCTTGACTCCCTGCCTGCCTGCCTAAGGGACTGAAAGATTGGCCCTCTTCATTCCCCCTAGTGCATGCACCTGTGTGGACTTCTAACTGATCTCACCTCCAGGTTCTCCATAACAAGCCTCTTGCCCATTGACAGCCACATAGTCCTTTGTAAGTACAAGTCTGACCTATTTCCACTTTTGTTTACAATTTCTATAATTCTCTGTGACCTAGGTTATAAACCTGGTGCTCTAGGATCTAAATCTGTTTTTTTCCAAAACTTTTCCAGCCTCATATAACCTACACATATCCTACAAGAAAGACTTACACTTTCAGTCAGTGTGCATATTATTCTTTCAAAATAATTTCCAATAATTCTTTCTCCCTGCCTCTATTAAGATCTCACTGAGATAAAATACTGTTGTATTCCCAAATACCTATGGTTAACTCTCTGTATAAAGGAGTGTTTCCTGTTGCTAAACTTCTACAAAATGTTTGTTCTATGTGTTAAATGCTCACATTCAATTTTTTTTTTTTGTAAATACATATGCTCATGGTTCCTCTCCTGTTAAATTATGTTTCTTAAGGGTAATTGCCATTTCACAATTGTTTGTGTCTGTGCATGATACATATGCAATAAATATGATTCCATGAATTACCAATTAGTACAGTAAAGTTTATCTTTTAATGAATTTTCTGTCATATGTGGTATTTACTTAAATCAAATTATACATGTATTTTAACAGCCAAAATATTATGTAGAAATTATTACACAATTAGTTACCTGATGATAACAGGTACCTGGAATTTGTTTTTCATTTGAAACTTTTATGGAGCATTGAGCGTTCTAGAATCTGTTTTGTATGCTAGATCTTTTTGCCCTATTTCTAATAAAATCAAGTTGTATCCTTTCATTCAAAATATATTAATTGAATATTCACGATTTAGAGTTAGTGCTTGGATGTCTATATGAAAATGAAAATAAGCTGATAGTAGAAGTAGGGAAAGAGCTGTGTCCTTTTAATCTCAGTGGTGTGGCAGTATGTTTTTAACATTCATATGCACATACTCCTAGCATGGGAAAATAAAGTATAAGAGATGAATGTTAGTCCATAGAAAGTTGAACAGGTCTGCCTAAAAAGAAATATGTTCCATTGTCAGCAAAAGCAGTATTTATACCTTTCACTTACTTATTTAATACCTTGACGGTAACTCATACCTACAGAATTTCAATAGTTCTCACAAGACATCTATGAGGTAGATTTCATTAATCTTAAACTCTATTCCCTAGAAGAAAAATTCAAATTTCGGAGAAGTAATTTAATTGGACCAAAGTCACATACATATAGTGAGAGAGAGTGTGCATGTGTGTGAGTGTGTGTGTGTGTGTGAGTGCGTGTGTGTGTTGGGGAGGTGGCGCAGACAGAGGGAAACTGAAGAGCTCTTAATCTGTTTTCTGTCTGTAAGCTTAGTGTTCTTTTTTCCTCCTTAACACAACTTGGAAATTAAGTTTAAAAAAGTGACGTGGGAGAAAAATGCTTTGTTGTGTTCCAGAAATGGATTTAATCAGTAATGGGTAATGAGGATATAAATTTCGTGTCCGGACTCTGGAATGTGCTTTAAATGACTTGTAAGCCTGTGAGCATTTCATCATCATGGCCATCGTGGTCATCATCCCCTTTGTGGTATTAATGACAAGCACATATATATAATTTCCTGTGTATCAGGCAGTGCTCTAATTGTTTTATATCTATAAAGTTTATATTTATGTATAAACATATGTTTATATCTGACATACTTTGGTAAATATATATGTACACATATTTACATATTTAATTTCTCACTTTCAGCCCTATGGAGAGTTAGGTAACATTATTATTTCCATGTCACACTACTAGCCAACCAACAAATATTTCCTCAACCTTAAGAAATCTGTAGTGGAGCAATGGATCATTCCCTGCTGTGAGATCAGTGGTACACATTTGACACATGGGCCATCGTGAACAATAAGAAACTAATTATGTGTACATAAATACAAACAGTGGTTACCACTGATTCATAGACATTTATAAAATCTACACATCTTTAATTTTCTGTGACAATCTGTTATACATCTATAGTTCATAAAACTTATTTAAACCTAATTATGCCTTTGATTTTCATGACTTTTTGTTGACTGGCTCTACTTGAAGTCTAGAGGCCCGCAATTTAGGAAGCAGATCATTTGTTCATGTTATAGTTTACCATAATAGACCAGAAAGAAGACATGACTATTCCTGACTGAAGCAAACCTGAATGCAATTTTAAAAGATTCCTTCTCCCCTTGTCTAGTGTCTGCCTCTATGGATGTCTAATTCTCAATTAGGCTGACTTACTGCTCTGTCTTTACATCTGTTTTTTCTGTATCCTTGATACTTCTGAATGCCTGTTTTTTGTTTGTTTTTGCCAGCTCCTCAGGGTCTCCTACCTATTTCTATTTTTCATGAATTGTTTTTCTAGTTCCAAATTAACCTATTGCTACATGATGCGGATGTGACATTCCTTTAGAATTTAAGTACCTCAATACAATTAGATAATAACCTCTTTACATAAAATCTTACATTATTAAAAAAAAAGTTGTGTCAGTTATCCCAGTTATATGAAAAAAAGCCAGTACCAGTAAACATCCAATTGGAACAATGGGCTGCATACTGAAACAGTATAGATATAATTCACATAAGTACTGATATAAATACTTCACAGTGGTGGTAAGTATGCAGTGCTAATTCCGAAGAATTCAAGATCATTTGGTCCTTCATCTGTTATTCCTTCCAAAACAGGTATGTCCCACTGGTAGTCATATAACTTCCAGTGTGATAAAGTAACATTTCAATCAATGTGATCCATAATTCACTTAGCCAATAGCATAATCTTTAAAAAATTTTTTCAGTGGTTGAAAAGCTTTTGGCCATAATAGATAGTATAACATTTTTCTAGAGTTTCAGACAATACAGTCTATCATATTCAAGAATGTATGTGATTAAGTTTCTTAATTTCATTTAGTCTAGAATTGCACATTTATTAGACCTTAGAACGCTTTTACATAGAACATTTCCTAACATCCTGCAAGGTTTGCTTTGGAGATTTAGTGTTAAAGAATAAATTATATAACTAATGAAGTAATGGGAGAACTCTAATAAAAAATCAGGATAGGGTCCCACTCAGTCACCAACAAACTATGTCACCTTAGGCAAGGTTTTAACATCTCTCCTGGATGATTTTCCTAATCTACACAATATCTAGAATAGATTAGTTGACCTTGAAGGCCACTGACAATTATAAAAAATCTTAACTAAAACAATTAGAATTAGAACATTTCCAAAGGGCATCATTAAGCTTGGTAAAGCCAATAATATAAAGATGGGCAAAGACAAAATATCTGTTTACATGTAAGTTATAACAATAATAATGAGTGTCAACATATGCAAAGAACTTCATAATTTACAGAGCTCTTTTACATTTGATTTTTCGACCACTATGTATATCAAATCATTTTATTACTCCCAGTTTTACAAATAAAGAAACTGCATATCTAACAGTGATACTTTACAGTGAAATTTTAGTAAGTGGCAAACCAAGAACTTAGATCCAGACTTTCTCCAATTCCAAATGTTATTGCCACTATACTACTACAAGTATGAGTACCACCATTGCTGCTATGATTATAACGAAAAATAGCAAAAACAACAATATTTACTATGTTAATTGCATACCAAGCACCTCTAATCTCATTTTACTCTCCCAATACTATTGTGAAGCATGGAGAAATTAAATAGTATTATAATCACTCATCATATTTCAAATATAGATTTATAGATCACTAACTTACAGACTAATTTGCTATTTTCAATTCAGAATGGTTGAGCTGATATCTTTGTAAGGAAAAAAATACATTTACAAGTAACTTGATAAGCTAGGAAAGACTACTTGGCCTATTGAAAAGTAACTGTTAACATGCCGATTTTAAATAATGACTATATTCATTTCAATTGTGTTCTATATATTTGGTGAGGCACTTGCAGAATCTTTTAATCATTTTTTTTTCCTGTTTAAATTAGGAAGCTTATTCAATTCAAATGATTTCTAGTAAACTAATCCTAACTTTTGACCAGCTATCATTAAATACTAGAAGCTGACATGATTGCTATATTTTTAAAAATTGCCTTTGAGTTATTTCCATAAGAGACTTGCTTCCTTCTCTAAATTCTTATTTTTAAGAGATCCAAACATCTTAGCAAGGTGCTGGTGTACTATGGATTTACAGTAACATTTTGAGGCAAGTAAGCATCCTCTCTGTTTTCTTTTGTTTATAGCTGAAAATTAACTTGAAATGATTTATTCAGAGTCATACAGCTACTTATTACCAAAAATGAAGATGAGAAGCTGGATCTCATGGTTCCTTGTCTATTGCATTTCACACTATTAAAGTAAATATCTTCCCTCAAAGGTTTCTTACTATCATGTCTTCCTGATACCAGATGAAAATAAATCTACTCCACTGAAGTATAACTGAGTCAGAAGACAATAAACTATTGTACTTTCCTTAGAATAACAGATTTTGAAGGTCTCATACGATCCCAAACAAATGCTATATTTTCCAAAAAGTGTTACAACATTCAGTAGTAGTCAGAGGAGTAAACATAAACCCATTATAAATATTACATAACATCCCCATCAAACTATATGATCACACACACATGCACACACACACACACATTCAGTCACTGCACTTTTTAGAGAATTTGTCTATTGTTATCTTTCCGGATATGTTCTAGAACCCAGAAATGACTGACCACTCTGCTGAAATTCTCGTTGTGCTAAGGTCAGCATAAAAACAAGCTTTTCATCATCATGGGTGGTTTGGGGTTTTATGAGCTGGGCTTTGCATGATTATTTCTTTGTCTCAAAAAATGAAGAGCATGACTACTAAGGATATGCAAGGAAATCCAAAGAATAGGCTGTGTGTTCCCTGACCTTGGGGTAAAGGATGAACATCCAACTAATTGCAGCCCCGAAGACTATCTCTGATCAAAAATTAGAAGACAGGCTACTACGTAAAAAGATTTTTGTTCAGTTAGAAGTATATAATTAGAGATACTAACTTCTTGAGATGCTTAGAACTGTGACCAGTTGCCACATGACTAGTTATAGTTATGTTGTTACCATCATCAACTGTTCGTGTTTATTAGATGTCTACTCTGTGCCCAACTCTCTGCCAGTCTTTGAGAAATGTAAAGTATTTGGAAGGTCCAGTGCCTGCTCTAAATTGTACTCTCTAAATCTAGTTATGAAAAAAATCCATATGTGTGATTGAAATAGGTGACTGTCTCATCCTGCCAGTGTCATTCAGGGCAGAAACATATCAACTGGGAGGATAGTGCTTTTAGAGAGGTAGTTCTTAAAGCCAGAGTGTAGCCCACAGAGCACTTGAATTAGAATCACCAGAATACTTGGAATACATGAAGATTCTAGGATCCCATCCTAGACCCTTTACATGTAAACTCTGAAAATAATCCAGAAATCCAGATTTTAGAAATTTCTCACATTATGACCGTATACACCAAAGGTTGAGAACTGATGTTGTTGTCAGTGGTCACGATAGGTTCACTGGCAAGGGCTCCTTACAGTGATCACTATGTTGTGGCATTTTTTCCCGATTATTTCTGATCACAGCAATTTGCAGTCAACTATAACTCTTTTGTCAGCAACTTGTTTAATGGCTGTTGATCCATTTATATACTTGCCAGAGTGTCTTCCTATTTTTCTTACATCTACATATCACCCTCAGATAAATTCAGATTCAGTCCCTTCTAAAAAGCCTTTCTTCTCATCCCTTATATAAAACATTTTATTTTCTCTATATTGGATGCCCATAATACGTATTTATGTGGCACTGATATCAGTGTAAAATGTTTATTTTTTGCATTTAATCTTGCATTTAAATGTTTTAGCTGTTAGATATTGGGTGTAGCTTTCAATGTAATTTTATCAAATAGAGAGTAAACTCCCACAAGATAAGAGATATGTTGTACTTCTTTTCCCTCAAGAGGGACCAACAGAGAGCTCTATGAACAGAAGGAGCTGCATTACTTGTTCCTAATATGACTTTACAAAGATGGACCAGTTGATAGAAATCTTCACTTCCTTTGTGGATTTTTTAATATAACTCTGATCTCTTAATGGCTCTGCCGAGGGGCCTTCAACTCATTCTGTCTCAAGAAGAGCAATCTAGGTTCATATAATATGCATACTTTGGCTGCCCTGGTAAAAGGGAAGGTTAATGCTAATGCGATGTTGTAAAATGAAATAACCCCAACAACCATCATTTCACTAAATGCCTGCTGAAAATATTCTACTAAGAATTGAGTACATCTATTATAAATCAAAATAATGAATTAAAAAGTGGTCTTTCTGATAACATACAAGGCTTATGTGGCCATTGCATTACTGCATACTAATTGGTGGAATTCCTAAAATATATAGAGATAAAGATAGATGCAGATATATAGATACCTCTCCTCAAATGTTTTCTGGTGTCATGTCTTCCTGATACCAGATGAAAAAAATTTACTTTCTTTTCTTTTGGAATAAATCTCAGTACCTTGGCTTACCCAACACTTCATTAAAAAAAAAAAAAAATTAAGGCTTGAGGTGAAATGTTTATAATAATATTCTCAGGTTGACATGATGATATATAGCCATAATCTTTATTCATAAAGCTCTTTCTGGGAAACAATTGACAGAAACCTCTCTCTAAAGTAATGGTTGTGTTCTCGTCTGAAGTGTGGATTCAGGCATGCTACCAATAATTTATGACCAATTACAGAAAATGTACTTCACTGAAGCTTGCAAGTATTATCTCTTTACAATAGATTCAAGAATCTCTTGTAGTTAATCAATCTCACTTTAATTCCAATTTTTTTTTAAGTGGGAGATAAAGTAGTGGGGTACAGGTATACACTGTGAATTAATCAAATCCTGCATATATGAGTGCATTTCCATGTGTAAGGTAGAAACAAAATTGAAAATCACTCTCTTCAGTGATATAAGCAGGAGGATAGAGGTCAATGAGTAAACTATTCTGGAAAGAAATTTGACATTATTTTTCAAATGGATTTCAAATCATGTATAGCTTTGATTCAGAAATTCAACTTCTAGGGATTTGTTTCAAATAAAATCAGAGATATACACAGAAATAATGGAACAAAAATGCTCAATGCAGTGTTGCTTTTAGTAGAGATAATAAGAAATAAGAGTCCAACAGTGTGGAATTCATTAAATAATTAAACTATAACATATCTCCCAAGAAGGAATGTTTTACAGACTTGTAACATGGGTAGTAAAGAACATGCTATTGGCAGTGGAAAATGGGGTATAACACTAAATAAGGCGATAAAATTATATGTAGATATTTTATACAACTTTTGTGTAGATGTTTATAATTATATGAGATCTGTGCAAAAAAATACAAGAACAACATATACCAAACTAGTAAAATCTGTTAGTCCTGAGGTATAGGATCCCAGTAAAATTTACCTTTTGTTTTTCGCTACGTTTTCCAAATTTCCTTTATTGACCATGTATTACTTTTAATCATGAATATATATATATATATAAAAGGAGTTTTACCTTTTTTATAACTTAAGAAAAATTAGAAGCAACTTACATGAAAATGGACATAGAAGAAGGTAAATTGTGCCAGAGTCCTTGAAAAAATATAGGTTTCTTGACATTTGAGAATTTTCAGGTCTCCACTTGACTCTCACAGCATTTCCATGACCCTCTTTATTGCAGTCTCATCTTCAGACTGGGGCCATAGCATAGAAGCCCACATGAAAGTATTAGATACTCAGAAAACAATTGTTCAGGATGGTGAGAATAGTAATCTTCAGCACTGTTTTTGCAGCCATTGTTCTCCTCAGCCCTGCAAACCCCTAACCCTATTTCCAACAGAACTCTTCCATATATAGAAATAGCTAGTACACACACATAAATGGTCATTTATTATATCCAAGTAAAATTACAGCTGTCATTTTTATGAGCTTCATTATATTTAATTTCTCAGAAGAAGAAATCATTTTACAACCATTCAGGAAATAAGATAATGCAGGGAAGACAAAGGCACCCAACAAACAGGTGCTCCATCTATTTTTTAAAAGCTGGAGTTGGCAGAAAGGAAAGAAAAGATACGTAATGATAACTGTAAGCATCAAAAAGTCAGTGGGCATCAAAAAGCTAACTATAGGAGAGAAGAGAAAGGGACATGTATTAAAAACTATAACAACAGCAAAAGTATGGAAAGCAAGAGGAGGATAATTGTATAATGGAGAGAGAATTTTTTATGAATCAAGGTCTGTCTGTTTAAACACAAAGAGATTTGTTAGGAAGATATATTATAGATCATAGAATCATTGCATCAGCTTTATAAATAGGCCCTAGGCTAAGTTTTCAGAAAAAAAGATCATAGAACATGCTGATGTCCACGCATGAAAAGAGAGACATAGCTGCTGCCAACTCCAAAGGCATGCTGCTTTTGCTGAGGTGACAAACTTTCACCTCTGCTCCAACCCCAGAACTACACAGGAAATCACTGAGTAAACAGGAAAAGGAAACAGTGCTACCGCTCCACCCCAACCCTATGCCCTGATTGGTTTCTGATTAAATCACTGCTGAACCCCTAGCACTAGGGTGGAATGAACCCCACAAAGGACCCATTGCCTGAGAGTAGTCAGCGGGCATATTCATCAAGAGAAGGCCACTCTGGACTTGTTCCCTCATTTGAAAAACAAGGGACTTGGCCCTCTTTCAAAGATTCTTTGATTTTTTTCATAGGCATTTGATCAAAAAATAATAAAGATCTTTGTTGGGAAGGTCTACAAAGTCCTGCAAGTCACCATAAATTCAGAATGCTTATTGCTTAATATAAATTTGCACACTGGAGAAACTCCTCATTGGCTTCTGATCTCCCAGCTTCCATGGTTATGTTCTCACCCATCGCTCTGCCTTTTTAAAACTCATTGTGCTGCGTGACTCGGGGGTACTTTTCATCTATATCAAGAGCATTGGAGAAACTATTGCTTATCCCTTGAGTCAGCTGTGGTGGAGCCTGTTACTAATAGTGGCATTCTGTATATTTTTAGATGACCAATGAACTACCCCCATGTTTCCCATGTTTGTATCTTACACATTCTCACATTTCAGCTTTTGTTTTGCTTGTCCTTTGCTTTTCCTTGGTCTATAATTTGAGTTCTCAAAAACTAAATATACTTGTTTATGGTCTCTGAAAATTCTATGCAGAAGGTTCTTGCTCCAGTTTATGAGTAGAAACTATAAACTACAGTGATAATCTTAGATTTAATATTCTCATTTTCTACTTCTCATAAGTAAATCCAAAAGTTGATGGAATTTATTTTTGTAATTTTCTGAGCTATACATTTAAACTGAACGGTGACTCGTTGGTATAGAAGTAGGAGCTGTCTACCTAGAAATGGAACTTATCAGATAATCCCGTACCCTGTGTAAATTTGAATTCTGATTCTTCATATAAAGCAATAGAGAGGTAGTTGCTTAGACCCTAGAATCAAGCTAAAGTTCAAAGGTTGCTCTGATACTTCTTAGTTATGTGACTTCAGAAAATTCAATGAATCTCTATGTGTTTCTATTCCCTCATATGTAATAAGTGTGTAACCTCACAGAGTTGTTTAAGAATATTAAGTGAAATAATACCAGAAAAGCATTTAGCACAATGCCTGTAACTAGTAAGTATCCAGAATATGATGACTGACGATGTTCTGGGGATTATAATCCACATGAGGCAAAATGCAGAATCTGTGTAGTAAAAACTGAGCTTCTCAATTCAGGTACAGTGGTCCACAGGGATATATGAATGTGCAGAGAATTAACATCACAAATATCGGGAGCATTTATTTTACTTGATAAGTAATCTTATTGAATTTTAATATTAAAAAAGGAGCATTTATTAGGAAGTGAATAAATACCTAGATTAATTTTTATAATAAAATGTTAGATTTCAAAGAAAATTCCTATTAGCCTAAAGATGTTTGTGGGCATTCACTTTTCTCTAACAAGAGAAATATTTCTAGAGGAAAGGTTATGAGGCACTGGAAAGAAAACAAACCAAAACAAAAAGGCATTGGCTGCATTAGAACCCTGGTTTCTGCTGGTTACTTGGGTGTTGATGCCACGTGATGACAGTGGATGCTCAGTGCTTTTGATGAGGTTGTAATTTGTCTTGGGTTCAGTGAGGCCATGTAAGTTTTAGCATTGACATCATTGCATTGACATGAAACAGTGTTCTCTCCTCAGAATATCATGGGCTTTCAGAAGCAGTTGGGAATTTTTTTTTTTTTTTACTTAAAAAAAAATTTTATTGGAGTATAGTTGATTTACAACGTTGTGTTAGTTTCAGGTGTACAGCAAAGTGAATCAGTTATACATATACATATATCCACTCTTTTTTTTTTTACGTCTTTATTGGAGTATAATTGCTTTACAATGGTGTGTTAGTTTCTGCTTTATAACAAAGTGAATCAGTTACACATACACATATGTTCCCATATCTCCTCCTTCTCACGTCTCCCTCCCTCCCACCCTCCCTATCCCTCCCCTTTAGGCGGTCACAAAGCACCGAGCCACTCGCTGTGGGAATTTTACTTTATTTAAAATGAGAGTGTGAAAGGGAAACTTGAACTTTTTTCTGTGCTGGGTATTAAACTTGTCGATTTTGTTCCCACTCTAGTTAAAAGTAGCCAAAAGAAAGTCTTCCCTGTGTTCATCTTTAAGAGTTAATCTAGCCTTTGCAACAATATGGATGGACCTGCAGAGTATTATGCTTAGTGAAATAAGTCATACAGAGAAAGACAAATACTGTATGTCATCATCACTTATGGTGGAATCTAAAACATAAAACAAACTAGTGAATATAACAAAAAAGGAACAGATTCACAGATATAAAGAACAAACTGGTGTTTACCAGTGCGGAGAGGGGAGGGAGGGGGACAAGATAGGGGTAGGGGATTAAGAGGTACAAACTACTGTGTGTAAAATAAATAAGCTATAAGCATATTTGTACAGCACAGCGAATATTAGCCAGTGTTTTATAATAACTATAAATGGAGAATAATCTTTAAAAATCGTGAATCACTATGTTGTACACCTGAAACATATTACATTGTTCATCAACTATACCTCAATAAATTAAAAAATCTAGCTAGGTGATCTAACTTTTAGAAATGAGATGTCTTCTCTCAACATTGAATAATGCACTAAACAAAGAGGCAGAGATATTAGTGATGTTTATGCGTTATCTGGATTAACTTGACTAAATTGTACTTGTAGTTGGGAAGAGCTAGATTTATAAGCTTCTCTTATGTGAGAATATGCGTGTGGGGCCAAGAGAGCACGTGTAGCTTGTCTAAGATCACACAAATAGTTAGATACAGAGGGCAGCCTATAATTTTCTATATCCTACACCCTTCAAGTGTCTTCTAACTCCCAGGGGTCATAATGAGTAAGAGACACGACGTGGGCTTTGTCATAGGAATGTCTGACTGTGACTCAGACACGTAGTATCTATAGATGCCAGAACTTGTGCAAGTTACTTAATTTTCTTCCTGTTCTCAGTGAGACACCCACTTTGTGGAGTTGCCTATGGGATTGAGAAAATGTGTGAAAAAATACCTTGTGCAGGGAAGGGACTTACAATATATGTTTAATAGATATGAGATGTCTCCTCATTTCCCATTACTAGTGTTTTGCCTACTTATTTACTCCCTGTGGCTTCTCAAACCAAAAATTGCTGGGCCATTCATGAGTTGCTATGATAACCAGGGACAATGAATCTGAAAACCAAAAAGAGTTCTACAAATACATATGTCACTGTGAGTTTCCTAATTAATTCTTGCAACTACATGCCTTTTAAACCAAACTCCCTTGAGAGTGATTAATGACTAATTCCAAAAAGACAAAGATCTGGGAGTACTGGTCTAAACATCTTTGGTAATATAAGAATCTTGATCTCATCATTGTTGGTTTATTTTCCATTAGCATTGAAGAAATTATCTTTCCCCTGTATCTATCCTGCAGGTGTTTTCTTTAGAATTCTTATCGGCTTCCTCTGTAGATAAGCAAAATTCAGTGTTTTGTTTTTCTTCCTTTCCACTGAATATTTGGCTCCAGCCAGTCAAATTTCAGAATGCAGGCTCCATTTCCAAGGCCACAGTGGAGACAAGTCTCAAAGCAAAAGTATGTAAAGAAGTGGTCAATTCTGTAGCAGAGCCCAGAGTGTGGATTTTGGAAGTTGCCTAACTTCTACATCCAAAATGCTACTACATATTTCATAATTTCAGATGAAATACCATAGAATAATCACAGAGAGCTTGGTCATTTTTTCTCTGGTTTTGCCTTGGAAGTCAAATGAAACTATTCTCAACAATTTACCTCATGTCCTTATTATAAGGATTCTTTAAAAATAAGTTTTTAGAAAGTAGCATTCTATTAGCTCTATAAAATACATATGCAAACACTTTTAAATTTTAGTTGAAAGTGACCACTTATTTCATCACAGAGAAATGATGAGGAGAATAGGTGGCACTAGTGGAAGTTCCAGTGTATTAATTGTTTATTTATGAGTCAACAATATAATGTATGACCTACTAAAATGTAAGACACTGTATAATACAAGGATAGGGATTAATTAAAAGGTGATTAAAATATGGTGTCTTCTTTTAGTTGAGTATTAGAGAAGACATTCATTACATTAATACTTGCTGAGTAGCCATATATACAATGTACCATATATACATATATACAATACACAATGTACCGTGTATACAATGTACTTTGATACACATGCATTAATGTGTGTGTGTGTGTGTGTGTGTGTGTGTACTGTCTGGGCTCATATCAACCCTATTCTTCTTGACAGTCCAGACATCACTGATATCCCTTTCTTTATTCTTATCCATGAGTGTCCAGAATTTGTTAGAGCCACGCTTTCAGTTTTAGGATCTTGTTCTTGTCTCACCCTGAACATGGTCAGTATTAGGATCTTGATAGATGGTTATAAAGAAGGAGAAGGCAACCAAGAACAAAAGGAGAGCCTGCACGGGGGTTTTGCAGTATAGTCACTGTGTGGATGTGTCCATGTCAGTTTAATTTTAGTCTTTAGTTTCCTGAAAGTTAAGCTAGCGCAGAGTCTCTTCCAGGGCTTACAGTCTATGCTTCTATGTCATAATATCTCTTTATTTGTGTTAGTCTTCCCCTAGTGTTTCTTTCTAATATATACCCTCTTAGTCTGGACTTGGCCACTGTTTTAGTCCTCATCCACACTAGATACTCATCCTCCACAAACATCCCATTCTGTTCTGTATTCTCTACCCCCTTCCCATTGCCACTCACTCAGTCACACCCGTTGGAACATCTGTGCCTTGTGCATGACTCCAGCCTCCGTATTGTTGAAGACCTTTGCAGAATATGGGAGCATCAAAATGATTGGGAATGAGCACCCTCTTTCACCTCCCAGGTCCAGTGAGGAAAGAGGTGGGAGCAGTGTCCTTTCCTCTCCCAATATAAGTGGTCAGGTGTTAGAGAAGAGGAAGGGATTTAGGATTGTTTTGGAAAGCCAAATTAGAACTTTAATATTGTACCTCAGTCACATGATGAATTAATTAAATTTTGCTAAGCTATCCTGGAAAACTAACACACAGTATTATACCATTTTTCTAGGGGGAGAGTTTTCTGTCTTCTGTGCAGTGTAATTTAGGATTTAACTCTCACCAGCATACACAGATGCTTGTACATTGGGATTGATCACTGGGGAAAAATGAGGTAACTGTTGATTATAGTGTATGCCAAAGGAAAAATCAATGATCAAGAGTATGTGTTCTGGACTTTCAGAAGAATATATCAATATGGCCCAAAGAGAGTAAAAAAGGAAAGACATTTTAAAGTAGGACAGACTTTTAAAAAGGAAGGAGGAGGGTATTCCTGGGGGATGGAATGACGCAGACTGACCATAGAAGGTGGTGTTATAAAGCATTCATTTGTGTGTCTGTGTTTGCTAGTTTATTTTTTTGCCATCCCTGCATACATACCTC
Source organism: Pseudorca crassidens (assembly GCF_039906515.1). NCBI lineage: Eukaryota > Metazoa > Chordata > Mammalia > Artiodactyla > Delphinidae > Pseudorca > Pseudorca crassidens. The sequence goes on along the minus strand of NC_090304.1, from coordinate 31,756,789 downwards.
TTTCTTGCAGTATGAATGCTCTGAAAATTTCTCTTGGGGAATTAATCCCTTTTCTACTCTTTGGTGGTATGGTTTATGCCCCTAATTTAAGCTATGCCTGAAGTCAGCCTTTCTTCCAAGTATTTCAGTTATTGGGCCAATGAATTCCTATTGGTTATCACTCATTTGATTTGACTCTTCTATCACTTGCAACAGGAAGGGTTCTCAAAGGTAGATATGGTGATAAATTTCCAGTTTTTTGTAGGGTAATGACAAGAAATGACCTGTTTAGCTAGAGTAGAAGATCCCTGTTGTAGGGTAGTGGAAGGTAAATTAAGTATGGATAGAATAGTCAGCCTCAAATGCTAAATTAATAGTATTAGCCAGTACAGATGATAGACACCTTGCTATTTATGGGCGACCTAATTTAGCTTTCCTCTTTTTTTTCTAGTCAAGTCCTCCTAACATTAGACTGGGCCCGTAGCCAAACATCCATTCTTAACTCATGGAAGTCCAACAAACTCTGGCCTTAACCTCTGCTCTCTAGGTTCCTGACTGTATATCCTTTTGCAGCTAAAACAGATGAAAACTGAGCCTCATATAGAAGCTTAATATGTCCCCAAGGCAACATTGAAATTTTCTCTTCCTCCCACTAAAGGGAAAATTTAATTTGTAGGAAAAGGAGGAAGTGGCTAATCTTAGGCTGTTTACAGAAACTCCTCCAGGGGTCTCAGATTCCCCTAGCCTGATTCAGTTCTATTTCAAGGTGGAATCCGTGTGGGTACTTCATGTTCCTGTTTTTTGTTTCATTCAGGCATGGGACCTAGGCATAAATTTATACTTGCATAACCACCGAGAGACGTCATATTTAACCATCTGGTTAGGAACTGGGACAAAGATTCTTTTACACTCTGAGAAGCTGTGGCTATAGAAGTTGTTGATATTAACGACTTCCTATGTTTCTGTATTTTCGGGGTGCCTTGGGGGCAAATGTTAATGAATTTTATCTTCCTTATATGAGGAAACTGATTTTTTTCTCCAGTGGATGGTTTTAGGACTAAAAACATAAGGCCTGTCTTGGTGGTTGTGTATAACAACTGCAACAGTGCACATTTTCCCCTCTTAATGGAAACTCTTAGCCACGTTTCTTCTAAGAAACCTTCCTTGCCACATTCTAATCATGATGTTCATAGCTAAAAATCATATTCTCTGGGAGTGTGTCTGACTGACTCACGACCATAGAGTACCTTATTGATTTAGAAGGGAGACTATATGCTTGTTCAATTAGGGTGGACTTTAGACTTTAGTTAGGAATTCTGGGCTTACTTTTTGGGTTTGGGGAAAGATATGAGGCTAGAACTGAGACCTGAAACAATCATGAGGTGAGAGCCTGGAGTTGTCAGACACTATCTGTGGAGCAAACAGAGAAAGTGGAGCCAAGAGGTGGATATCACTGTAATCTTTGAGTATTAATCAGGCTCTAATTGAAGCTGGTCTGAATCCAGAGTTCAGTTAAATTAAGTCTTTTATTTCTTAAAACTAGCTTATATCAGAATTTATGTAGCTATTTATAGTTTGGTACTATAGGAAATATTTTCCCTCTTTTGCCTTTTCCCTCAGAAAACCCTTTCCTTTTCTTCAAAATTTCTCTCAAGTATCTCTTTCTTTGTGAAGCTTTTTTTGACACAACTTGATCGTTGGTTAATCTATCATAATCATATAACATCATATAACATAATGATATGTTTACTTATCTGTATCTTTCATATTGCAAATTATTATAATTAATTTTATAATATCTATTTAGCACCTATTCTGTGCCACATTGTGTTCAATTTGGGAGACTGATCAAGACAAACAGGGTTTGTGCTCTGAGTGAACTATTGAACTGACAGGTTATTGAGTATTAAAGGTATGATGTGTTTTTTTTTTTTTTTTTTTGGCCACACCATGCAGCATGTGGGACCTTAGTTCCCCAATCAGGGATTGAACCCGTGCTCCCTGCAGTGGAAGCTCAAAGTCTTAACCACTGGACTGCCAGGGAAGTCCCAGTATGACGTGTTTTAGCCAAAGGACGAACTAGGGAAGCAATGGAAGATGGCTAATAAACAAGTTATTACATATGTGATATATTTTGGGAGTCATAAAAAGGGGGGATTGCACAGTGCTAAGTAAGTATGATGATTCCCAGAGGGCAGGACTGGCCTCTTGATCATGGTGTTTTGGTTTAAATTAGTGGGAGCTATTTCAATTCTTGTACACAACAGAAACAAAAAAATTGGTGAATTAGTGCAAGATTAAAAACATGCTCATCTCTGAACACTGCTCCATAAAGATCTTAAATCTTCATTGAATATACGTCTTTGCATTAATTTGTTTCTTAACTTTTTGGGAATTGAGGCTTGCCATTCATAAGCCATGTAGCTCAGATCTTCAAAGATTTCCCAAATCAAAACTGCAGAAATATTTTTCCAAATTAGGTAAAATTCTCCCTGAATCACAGTATCACCAAAAACCACATATAAACACCATGTGCCCGCAGCCTATGCTTGCCATCTTTTCAGTTTTCACAACATTTTTTCATCTATGTTGTAAAAATGTTACATTGACTAGAGAATTCATTAGAACAGTTAAAAAATACTTTTCTTATTTTTATACACACCATATTGTAGATTTTGTTCAAGTGATAGATCAACACTGAATTTGACAATTTACTCTAGAGTAACTAAAACTATTATGCCCAGGCTAAGAACCAAGGGTTTTGGCTTTATTTCTTCTTCTAATCCAGTGTCTTCAGTCAGACTTTCATTCTGCCTTGTGCCAGGGCCAACTTTTCATAATAAATATTTGCCTATATGACTTTCAAGAGTTATTATTTACTTAATGAATGGAGAAAAGATGAGAAAAGAAAAGTAACATATTATGAGCTGATGCTTGGCTTTGATCATAAGCTAAGTGAATCATATACTATTCAATTTTGTTAAGTCAATAAATCACAAGTGAATCATATTGTGGATTTTCAGTGTGGTCAAAGTATATAGAAACCATGAATACCAAGTTCATGAATGTTATGTTTGTGGAGTAGTAACACGTTTAATTCAATGAGACTGTAAGTTACATGAAGGGATAATTATTTGTATATTCAAACTATGTAAATAAAACATTGAATATATCTGGGTCTATTTCTCATCTATCATATCAGTACAGGAGGTAATATTTTTATAAATGTCATTCAGAGCCTTTGAGGTCTTAACATACAGGTGATCAAATGAAAGATTGACCATTAGTAAAACCCTATTAGAGATGTACTAATGATTTTAGGCAGAACACTCTCATTTATGCTTATAGTCTGTTGCTACCTTTGCATTCATCTATAAAAAGGTTGTTTAGAGTTTGGGATGCAGCTGATGTTGGAACAGAATTAAGCAAACTGGTTCCCTGGAGATTAGGTTCAAGCTACTAGCTTCCTTGGTATTAATATTTAACCTACTCATATAACTGGTTGGATCTAGAAGAGTCAGCAACAAAAATTTCTTAGAAGTATCTTATCCAGAATTTCTAACTGACCTCAAATAATCTTCTAAATTATATTTCCGTAATTCCATTCATTAATCTGTTATTTAAAAAAAAACCACTTTTTAGAATCTTACATGGTGGATCTTCATCAATGAAACAGTTTAGTGGGAAGATAGACACTTAAACATTCTATTAAAGTGCAACATGATTAGTTCTATAGTAAATTCATGAATAGTGTGTTGTGGAAACACAGCACTAGGAGTGTTAAGTCCTGACAGAGAGAGTTAGGAAGGAATCTGCAGAGAAAGCACACGACGAAGGAGACATTTGAACAGACTCCTTATGAATAGAATTTTTTTATAAAGTTGAAGTATGAGGATGGTAAAGTAGTCCATGTAAAGGAAAAACATCATGGTCAACCACAGAAAAACATGAGAAAGAAGCCTGCAGTTCAGAAATCAAAATCAGTCTTTAGTAAAGCCACCCTGAAACCACCAGAGATATTCAATCATTCCTCTGAACTCCTAGGACATTTTTCATATATTTGGTAGAATAGTTTTTTATGAGTCTCTTAGGCACTTCCTTCAACATACTCTGTTCTTCAAGGCAGGGACCATTTCTGATTTACTTGGCAAAGCATGTTTCTTTGGCAGCAGTTTAACAGATAGTTGTTAAATGGATAGTAATGTAGCTGGACCGTGGTTTCTGTGAGACAGAGATTGAAAGATAAGAAGGTTAAGTTGGGCCAGTTTGTGGTGGGGTTTGAATGTCAAAACAAGCAGTTTAGCTTGTATTCTTTCAGTGAAGACAAGCCACCAAGGGCGTTCAGGGAGGTTAGTGACGCAGTCCAAGTTATGCTGTTGATAGTTCCAAAAGAAAAGCTATTTTCTTTGGTCTACAAATGAAGACCAGTTATCTCAGTGAAAAATGTTTTAGTGTAACCACACACAACTCTTAGGTTTATTAATAATTAAAGTAGCTTCTGAATAGTTAGAGGTGGGTAGGGAAAATGTCTCTTCCTTGTTACCAGTGTATAATGAAATCAACATATACTGCTACATACTAACACTCATTAACAGACTAGTGTAAAAGAGTCATTACAGTTCTGTAAGTTCATGAAGTCCTACGTCAGTCCTTTTAGGTGCTCCAGTAGTGCCTTGAGTGAAAGATTTATCTGATGCAACACAACAGTGTTCTAAGAGTAGGATTCACCTAACTGGAGTCAGGTACTTAAGTACCTTTTGAATTAACAGCTGTGAAACAAGACTGTTTAGAATTTAAATCTAGGGAACCATTCTTAAGAAATCTGGGGTATGGTTTCCCAGATTTGTATACCCTATTATGTAAAGGCAAAAATGCCTCTGTACTGTTTCTACATAAACTGTGTTTTAAGAATCACTCTTTTAACCAATAAAAAATCATATATAACATTCACTGTTTTAATTGATAAACCATTGATGTTGACTGCAGATAATAATAGTGAAGAACTGGTAGTAACTGATTCTGGAGTGTGGATCAACTCCACAACACCCAGCCTCCTAGCATGTAGAGTAGTAGAACAAAAAGACACCTGCACACACGTGCACACACACACCCACTCAGATGCATGCACAAACTTATCACATCACATACTCTTTGCAAAGGCACATTAAAGTAAATTTTAGAGTATAGAATATCCTTTCAGAATGTATATGCATTTTTTTCTGCTTACTATGCTAATATTTCTATACATTAGTCAAGTCTGCCTTCTCTGCTCTTGAACACTAACACAGGACAATTCTGCTGCTTTTGCCAATCACATTCAGGTTTACAAGAATCAAGTTTTCAGAAATGAAAAAGTCCAGAAAATAATATGATTTACAAACTTCAACCTTCCATGCAGTTCAAAGTTATACTCACCTTACCTTCTGCTATAGATTCAGTGTTTGTTTCCCCTAAAATTCATATTGAAATCCTAACCCCCAATGTGATGATATTAGAAGCTGGAGCTTTTAGGAGGGATTAGGTCCTGAGGATGGAGCCCCCATGAATGAAATAAGTGCCCTTATAAAAGAGACCCCAGAGAGCTCCCTGTTTCTTTCCTCCATGTGGAAACATAGTGAAAAGATGGCCATTTAGGAAGTTGGTCCTCACCAGACACAAATCTGCTGGCGCCATGATCTTAGACTTCTCAGCCTCCAGAACTGTGAGAAATGTGTTGTTTATAAACCATTCAGTTTATGGTATTTTTGTTAAAGCAGCTCAAATGTACTAAGACACCTGCTCTGGACAGAGAACAGCAGAACAACAGCAGTGGGGAAGAGGGGGTAGGGGCAGTGGCCTTATATTCACTGCTTATTCACCTCGCTTTTCCACTCTTCCAGTTTTTATGACACAGGGGCTCTTCCAGAGCTGGTAGATGGTGGGAGGAGGTGTTAGTACTGACTAGTACTGTTGTAATCTGACCTTTGATTGCCCAAATGCAACCTCCTCTCCTCTCCTCTCTCTCTCTCTCTCTTTCCATGTGGAACACTTTCTGTGGATTTTCTGGAGATTCTCTCTGATCCCAACATCCATACCTCCTCTGCTGTTTCTACTCCACCCTCCCTGGGAAACTGGTTGCAGCCCCCTGCTCATACTTTATAATGTTTCTTCGGTTCCCATACACAGAATATACACCTCACACAGGCCTTTTGTTAGAAAAGTTTCCTCATCTTGGCAGGCATTCTTATCAGGCAGGTCCCTTTCAGTGTGTCTGGAGCTCTGTTTCTTCCAAGCATTTGCCTAGACCGCAGGATAACACAGTGATATTACACCCAACACATTCCAGAAGGGCAAGTAGCTAAGTAGCTACACTCCAGTTTTCTCTCTTTGCTTTGTCATCAGGGACATCCCCAGCACCTTTGTCCTTCAGAATTTTCCAGGAAAAAAGTAAGACATCAATTTCTGTGCCGTGGAAACCCTGGAGAAGACAGGTCAGTTTTTCCTGAAAAGACATTTATCACTTATCACTCTAGTCTCTTGAAGCTCTAAGAACCTTTCATTATCGGAGCTTGTGTGTGGGTGAAAAGCAGGTCTTTCCTTGCAGTCACACTCACTCTCTGGACTAGTTTTTTTGAATCTGCCACACTTGGTTTGAGATAGAGATGAAGCACACTGGGGAGGCACACAGAGTATACAGCAGGCTAACACTTTTCCTCTGTACACGAGTCTTCACTCTTTCTTCCCTGTTAGTCTTCTGCATTATCTTATATTTAGACTGGAGCTGAATGACGTGCTAAGGGAAGCAGACATGTGCTTTATAATCTATAAACGTGCCTAGCATCTTTCTTTGCAACGTGGGGGTAAATTTTACCTATTGTTTTCAGCTTTGTTGCCGCTTTCTAAACTGAAAAAAAAAAAAAAACAGGAAAAATCTCGTTTTGCATCCTATTAGACATTCTACAGCTCATTTAATACTCATATTGGATCTACGAGGCAGTTATTATCTTCATTTTACAGATGTGGAAATGGATGTGGAGCTCATTATCTCTCGAAGTGTCAAAACTCAGCTGTACATCTGGTGCGTCTAGCTCTAAAGCCCAAACATGACGCTACCCAGTTCTGAAATGTTTGAGCAAGGAGGCTGCTGACAGAATAGACACTGTTGTGAGACTAAAAGGTCATTATCTGAACCATTCATGGATATTTTCTCAAGGAAAGGCTCTGTGTTCTAGAAGATTCCTCAGAAAATCTGAGTTTAGGTGACTTGACTACCAAGTTGTTTTGAATATATCAGTCTTTAAGCATAGGACCCAGTCCTATGCTGTAGACATTAAATTGTATGTTCATATTTCCAAGTAAAATGGCAGTTGAATCAAAGCTACCAATTCATGCCTAAAAGCCATTGTCTAACACCCAAGCTAAAGCTTAAGTTTCATATGTGTCCTCTTCTAGTTATTTTTATTCCTTCACATGTTAAAGGAAAATCCAAAAACGTTTTAAGAAGAAATGGAGGTATACGCATGTATGAGAAGGGCAAAGATAGCAAGAAATACTGATAGCCAATAACAATATACTGTTGTAGTTTCCCAATTACAATTCAACTTTTATGGTTTAGTTTTCTATTCAATATATCATAGAAACAAACTACTTCTGATTGAGAAGATATTATCAAGCATAATTTGATTATACATTTGAAAATTTGGTTTAATTAATAATTTGGAACTTTAGGTTTATATGGATGTAATACTCTTTTAATTGTGCTTCCAATTTATATTACTTTAATCTTGCGTATGTGTGAAAAATCCAGCTTGCAGTCAAAATGTCACCTCTCCCTGATTTCTTCACATCATACATGATTCAACCCATCCATCTCCAAATGCATATATTACATTGTTAGAAGTACTACATAGTTAGAATTCTTAAAAAAGTCAGAAATCTGGTATTTGTTAATAAACTTGATCTGCATTTCTAAGTAAACTTATTACCTTTATCTCCATTTTCATTACTTCTCTAAAAATATCGTCAACACTGTTTCCTTCCTGGGTAGTATCTCCCCAAGGAAAAGACAAGGTGGTATGTAGAGGACATTGGCATAATTATTATTTGACAAATGAAAATAATTTTATGTTCTTGATACAAAGCTGTTTCAGAGACTGAAGAGAAAAATGTGTACAAGGACAAATTAATCAGAATATTCTCAATCAAAACTAGCTCAAGGTTAGTGAGTTATTTATCCTTATTTAGGGGTTAGTTGTACAGAGATTTTGACACACTGGGACATAATATGCATTAAAACATTAAGTTAGGGTTGAACAGATGAATGAACATACAGGAAAGAAGCATTTTAGTGTGACTGTACTTTTGCTTTGTTAATTTAATAACTAATTTAACTGTTTCGGTTAATTATAGTTGATTTGTAAAATAAAGTCAAATTAATAGGGAATGTAGTACCTAGAGAAATCATTGTATAAGGATTAAGGGTTTAAAGAAAATAAAGCTTATGTTTTAAAGTATAAATGCCTTGTAATAAATCCAATTCTTAGATGTAGAGTTAATATTCCAAGGGTTTTTTTTCTATAACCTTTAGAAGTTTGAAAGAAAAACCTCAGCAATACCTCTTTTGTACCTACTGCCTAATTGCTTCATTAAGAATTGATGTGGGTTTAAATTCACATGCTTCTCTCTGCCAGCCACCTTTTATGAACAAGTACCTTCAACTTCTCCACTCTTCCAAAGTGTCTTCATCTTTAATGATAATAATAATAATGACATTAATAAAAATACATTCATTAAGTACTTGGTGCCAGGCATTGTTTTACATGCTTCGTATAATTTAATTTATTTAATCCTCATAATGGGTCATTGAAGAAGTTACTATAATTATGGAGAAGAAACAGCTGAGGCACAGAGATGTTAAAGAGTTTTCCCATGATCACCTACTTTGTAAGTGGTAGAGCCAGGGGGTTACAAAAATGGTTAATTTGCTCTTAATACCAATACTAAGTTACAACAAGGTCACTAAAAGGTAGAACTAGTAAAAGTGGCCTCTGACCATTTTGCTTTTATTAATATAATCCATTATAGGCCAACACTGAAATCTCTATGAGCTAATGATGTCAAAATCCATGCAAATGGTATGCATGATTAAAAGATATAATGCCAAGCTTTTTATGCTTTATTTGCTAAACATTGAGCATGGAGGCTCCCCACAGAGAGCCACAGCTCTGCAGATCATTTGACTGCAGGGAATTGAATGATTTATAAAATATGAAAATAAATGTCAAAACTAAAAATATTCCCATATATTATGAAAATGTTGTTAGCCCTCACTGAAGGAAAAAAAAAGTCCTAAGGTATCCAAAGCATCTTTTTTAAATACTATTTTGATTAATATTTTTAGTTTTCCACAAATATTTATTGTTTTGAATACATAAGTATATTTTAAAAAATCAAAGCAGTTAGCATGTCCTTGTCTTGGATCTGAATGAAGCAGCAGCCTTCGGTAGAGCCATTGTGAGACACAACAGCCAGAATAAAAAGGCATTGAGGTGATTTTACTTTTGTCATATATGTTCAGTTTTCTGATCCATTAAATTTGTTTCATTTTATAGCATCTAAAGGGTATGTGAGACCTTTAATTTGTATTCTAACCCTTTGCTTCAAAGGATCTCCTCTAATTTCCTTGTTTCTTCTGACTATTGAGGAACAACTTGGGCTGTTGTTGCCCTTGTGGAGGAGAGGAAGTGGGTGGAGGTGGTGGGGGTGGGTGTACTTGGTGTGACTCTGGCTTGGTATTCATCCTCATCCTTGGAAGTTTCCTCAGAGATCAGAGTCTTATAAGAGAGTAGGTTAGGAGGAAATCCATGTTATAGCAGAAAAGATGCTGAAATTGGAATTGAAAGAACTAGGTTCCAGGACTGGCTCTATTACTTGGTAACTTTGTAACTGCAAACAAGATAAGTAACTGTTGGAGCCAGTATAGCCTTAATTGTATAATGGGAATAGCTTTGATCCCACAAGGCTGATATTATCACTAAGTGAGCTAACTGATATGAAAGTGCTGGGTAAACTGTAAAAAACTGTTTATATACAAATGCATAATAAACTAATGTGGTGTAGTAGTAGTTGTGATAATAATATTAATAGTAATGATATTAATTTAGTGGCATTCAACACCAGACATACCTTAGTTTGTATAAAGACCTTTGGTATTGCTTTATCACAACTGGAGAGAAAATTCAATTTCAATGGCATTAATAGATTCTTTCCACATTTTACAGAGCAATTATTATATTTTTGACAAGGTCAAGAGTTGACTTTAAAGTTCAAGTAAAACTGTCCATGATATAAAGAAATGAAGTTTGCAGTGAGTCTTGGGATGAGTGAAATGGGCTAAAAATATTCTTTATGTGTCTGTGGTAAAAAGCATTTATGAACTGGACTAGCCAGGGCCACCTAAAACCCAACTCATCTTTCTCATTAGTGATTTTAAGACATTTCCACATTTATCAAGAAAAAGCATCAATCCCATGGGATTAAAATATTATTTAAATGAAACTGTTGCTCTCATACCTCCCAACCATTGAACCCTCTATGATAGTAACACACTATTCTAACAGGATCTTAACTCACTGACAACATTACCATGAATAACTTTCTCTGTTAGGGCAGAGAAAGCAGAAATATGGCCCCACTCACCTTGAAACCAGAAATTATCTGGAAACGAAGACTAAAAGGAACAGGTGTGTCGACTATTGAAATGAAGAAAAATCAATTCTGCCTCCCCTAAAGAGACTGCACTAAATTTTGGAAAGTTAGATTATTTCCTCTTACTTACAACTTGGGCCCTCTTTTCTAAGGCCTAATGTATGAAAAATCATACAAAATTTAAGATTATAATATAATCTTTTTAAGATTGTATATCATAGTTAATGAATTGCCCTGAGTAATAGCAGTGATTTTTTAGGGGAAGTAGATTTATTTTCTACTCATTATATTGCAGTGGAGAATTGATGACCCTGTTTGTCCAGCAATTCCCCACTTACTCCTTAAATTGATATGGGTTGATGCAGTCCTAGTATTATTTTAGTGAGAATAATACTAACTTATCCTATGTGAATGTGATGACAGCTAATAAATAGATACATTTAACAAATGAATTAATAAACTATTGCCTCAACCACTAAATAATACCTTCCTCCTAACTACAAAGAATGAATTGATTGATGTTGGTTTTGTATATTCCTCATTTCTGTTAAATATAAATCTTTTTCTCCTTGTGGTCAAACATGCTGGTAACATGCACTCCTAATCTCCCATCACTCCTCCTTGGCAATGTCTCTCTTGAAAAAAAAAAAAAGAATCTCTGCTAAATAAAAAGTACTTAGAAGTTTGTAAGTCTTGGATGAGACTTTTTTTTTTTTTTAACTGAACTAAAGGCTGCTTCCTTGAGCATAAAACTCAGGAATGAAGAACATAAATTTACACATCTAGCGTATTCTGGGTGTAGCAGTAGCTAAGAACTTGAGTATTAGGTTATATTCTGGCTCAAAATTACTGGTGGGAATGGAAACAGCAGTTACATAAATGTTACCACTTCATTTATTTTTATGTCTTTTTATGCATCTTTCATATGTGTGTGCTTGTCCAAACACATGTGTGTGCATACTCACATATACATACTACTCCTGTGATATCATATACACTAGAAAAAAAGTTCCATCTTAATTCAAATTGAAGCTTTCAAATATATGTAGCTACATAAATTTCCCCAAGCCAGTGTTTGATGTGATTCTTTCCAGATTCACATCCACCTCCATCCAACCATTTTCCAAAACTTCTGAGAATATCAGAAATACATAGCAAGCACCTTTATATTAGTCAGCATTAATTTAATGATTGGTATATGAAATATACAATGCTACCTTCTTCTCTTATGTTATCATGTTTTTAAGCTTATAAATATTTACCCAAATTTTCAATGACTACAATTAGATATTTCTCAGGAGCGTTCTTTGCACAAATATGGTCACGTGAGCAACTTTTACACTTTTATTCAACCTCTGATGAAAGCAACAGTTTCTTTTTTCCTCAGTAATGTGTCCCTTTATTCAAAGTATCTTCTGAGCATCTATATATAAAGTACCATAAAAAACATCCATTCATAATCCAGAGGAAAAGTTCACTTTTGTTTCTGTGGTTTGAAGAAATTTGGGGAAGAAACTGAAAAGAGTTGGATTTTAGAGAAAAGTTAAAGTTTATAAAAGTAGAAAAAGTGGAGGAAGGGCAAGTAAGGCAGTGGGAAAAAGTAGGACAAATGTCTGTCCTGTCTAGACCTAATCAAGACTGTTTCCATGCAATAAGAAGTTTTCCTATAAAACAAGAAAAAAATTCTTGCAGTAACTCAAATGATAGATTACTGATTTTGATAAGGTAACTTTCTGGTATCATCCTGATGAATCTCTTTTAGGTCTGTTCAGTTAGAACACATCATTCACTTGATGGTAATTGTCCTTTCTGACATGAGGGTGTGGCAAAGTGGGAGAACATTGTTTAGGGTTTTGCAGGAACTATAAGGAAAGAAACTCTAATTCCGAGTTTACAAACACTAAGGATAATATCAGTCTGGAAATATCAGTTTGCCACTATGTGGAAAATAGTCTTAAGAATAGTCTTCTGGGAAAAACAAATATCATATATTAACGCATATATGTGGAAGCTAGAAAAATGGTACAGATGAACTGGTTTGCAGGGCAGAAATAGACACATGTGTAGAGAACAAACGTATGGACACCAAGGAGGGAAAGTGGCAGGGGTGGGGGGGATGAATTGAGAGATTGGGATTGACATGTATACACTAATATGTATAAAATGGACAACTAATAAAAACCTGCTGTATAAAAAATAAAATTAAATTTAAAAAATGCATGTAAAATTTAATAAAAATTGTTCTGTACATCTTAAAAAAAAAAAAGAATACTCTTCCAGGACTTCCCTGGCAGTCCAGTGGTTAAGACTCCACACTCCCAATGCAGGGGGCACGGGTTCCATCCCTGGTCTGGGAACTAAGATCCCTCATGCCACACAGCGTGGCCAAAAAAAAAAAAAAAAAAATACTCTTCCCTTATAATGATAAAGCTAACCTCAAGGTAAACTTGGGAAAAGTTCACATTTTCTGCTTTTTTTATAAAATAACGATAAATATTTTAAATGATATACTTTGATGTGCAAATTAATAAAGGTGATTTTAAAATGTTCGTATATCTGAAATGTTTTAAAAGGTCTGTTTCAAAGAAGTAGTCTTTATTCATTTAAATCTGCATCTATCTCTCTCTTCAAAGTACATTACATTGAAATATGTCTTGATTTGATTTCTATTTGGACTACTGCAAGTTAATTAGATTTCTGAATCCAGAATGTAGTTTGGTTTCTCTATACATGGCTTTTAAAAGCAAAATAGGGCTTCCCTGGTGGCGCAGTGGTTGAGAGTCCACCTGCCGATGCAGGGGACATGGGTTCGTGCCCCGGTCCGGGAAGATCCCACATGCCACGGAGCGCCTGGGCCTGTGAGCCATGGCCGCTGAGCCTGCTTGTCCGGAGCCTGTGCTCCGCAACGGGAGAGGCCACAACAGTGAGAGGCCCGCGTACTGCAAAAAAAAAAAAAAAAAAAAAAAAGCAAAATAATTTTAGGTATTTGTTCTGAACATTAGAATAAAAATGAAAAGTAGTTTTAATTTTACAAATCATTTGGTAATAGGGGAGAGTTTTGAAAGGTAATTTTCATGTACATGACCTTTCATGTAATACCAGCAGACTGTTTTCCAAACAAATGTTTGTCCCTTGAAATAAAAATTTCAATACAATATATTATGCCACTCTCCTAAATTGGAAAAATAAAAAAAAAAAAACAAGTTACAAATAGCATCTTTGTCTAAACCATATAAATATGCTTGTGTATTTATGTAAATAAGTAACAACATTGATTTTATTTTCTGTTGTGGAGATTAAGGGTGGGCAGTGGTGGTGCTTGTAAGGTAGGCTGGCACCTTCTAGTTTTCCATGAGTTTACAACTGTCATGCTTCATTATCTTCTTTCCAATGGAGAACTATAGATTTAAGTGTTAGGCATGGATTCTGGCAAAAATATTCCACATCATAACAGTAGTCACAAAATAGATTCCACCACTGTTAACCAGGAGTATTTGGACATGTGCAGCTACATCCAGAGCCACAATCTCAGGAATAGTTTGATTCCTCTTCATATTCCATCCTTTACTCAATTTCTTTTCCTTCTCGTCTTCAACATAATATTTTAAAATAAACTTTTCAGAAAAGATTTAGATTTATAGAAAAGTCCAGAGAATAGTACAAAGAATTCCCATATACACCACACCTGGTTTTCCCTGTTACTAACATCTTGCATCATTTTGGTGCCTTTGTACAATTAATAAACCAATATTGATATATTATTAACTAAGTTCCATACTTCATTGAGATTCCCTTAGTTTTTACCTATAGTCCTTCTGTTGTTTCAGAGTCTCATCCAGTATACCACAATACTTGTATTTGTCAAGTTTCCTTAAGGCTCCTCTTCGCTGTGACAATTTTACAAACTTTCCTTGTTTTTGATGATCTTAACAGTTTTGAGAACTGGTCGTCTCATTTGTAGAAAGTCCCTCAATATGTATTTGTCTTATACTTATCTCATGTTTAGACTGGGATTATGGGTTTGGGGGAGGAAGACCACGGAGGTAATTTCAATTTTCATCACATTGTGTCAAGGTTATACTATCAACATTACTTATCACTGTTGAAATTAACCTTCATCACATGGATGAAGTAGTGTTTGTCTGGTTCTCCATTAGAATGTTTTTTTTTTTCTCTTCACCCTACTGTAGTCTTTAGAAGGAGCTCACTAAGTACAGCCTGCACTTATGGAGTAGGGAGTTATGTTCAACCTCCTTGAAGGAATAGTATTTAGATAAATTATTTGGAGTTCTTCTGCATGGGAGATTTATTCATTTGCCCTCATTTGTTTAGATATTCATTTATTTTTATCAGTATGGACACATGCATACTTATTTTGTATTTTGGGTTTTAATACAATACTGTTTTAGTTATTTTTTTGCTAAAATTGTTCCAATTTTGGCCATTTGGAGCTGTTTCAGTTGTCTCCTGTGTCACTTTGATGTACCACTACCATTGTGAGATTTTTTTTCCCTTATGAAACATTCAATACTTTTGGACAATACAAGATATTCCAAGTATCTTGTATATTCCAATATACAAGATATATTTCCTTCCCCAGTCCTTCAGTGAGACATTTTGCTGAAGACTCTTGTTCCTTTTATTGAAGAATAATCTTAGAAACCAACATCTGAGCATTAAGTATACTTATTAGTATTCTTATATCATTGCTGTTAGGTTGTCTCAGCTGAAAGAACAATGAAATATATGTGTACATAATAACCTGTATGTATGCATCTTTCTATAAATATTTCACTGTGTAACTGTATCTATCTATGTTAAGCTAAACATGACTTCCTACTTATATATCTGACTCTGATCCATTACCACATGAGTCATCATAACTTCCTCCCTTGTTTATCTATAACACTTAGCTCCCAACAATGAGAAACTTGGCTCCCACCATCTACCATCCATTTATTGATTTATTTTTCAATTCCAGTATACATGTACAGCGTTACCAGAATTGTTAACCTATACCTCCATCAGAAAGAACTTTGTCAACTAGAGTACTGTACCTACGTTTAGTCTCTTGCTTTTAGTCTTACAGATTTCATTCATTTTCAAACTTTAGGACAGCAATGTTTTCCTCCACTCCCTTCAGTTAGGATGTTTCATATGTTGCAATACATGTAGATACCTTGGTCACATTCTGCCTTCTTTCCTGAAATACCCTGACTTCTTAGAGGAATTTTTTAAAAATTTGCATCTATTACGGTTTGCTCTTTGCGTCACAAAGTTCTGAGGGTTTAAACAAATGTGTAGTGTCATGTATCCCACATCGCAGTGTCATAGGTAAGACTTTAACTGTCTTAAATATCACTGTGTTCCACCCATTTACTTTCCCTTACCCCAACACTTGGCAACCACCAATCTTTTTTTTTTTACTATCTTGACAGATTTTTTCCATTTGAAGAATATTAAGTAATTTGAAATCATACCACATGCAGCCTTTTCAGATTGGCTTCTTTCATTTCAACAGTGTGCATTTAAGGCTCATCTATGTCGTTTTGTGGCCTGATTAGCTTATATCATTTTATGGCTGAATAACGTTCTATTGTATGTATGTGCCACAGTCTTTTTAGCCATTCACTTATTGAAGGATATCTTGAATGCTTCCAGTTTGGGTGATTATGAATAAAGTTACTATAACTCTCATGTGCAAGTTTTGTGTGGACATATTTTCAGTCAGTTTCGTAAGTACCTAAGAGCATGATTGCTGGAGTGTATGATAAAATTATGTTTAGCTTTGAAATAAATAGCTAAACGGTCTTCCAAATTGGCTGTACCATTCTGCATTCCCATCAGCAATGAATGAGAGTTCCTATTTTTCTGCATCCTGGTCAGCAATTTGTGTCCCCCCCCCCACCTTTTTAAACTTTTAAAAGGTGTGTAGTGATATTTAATTTTTGTTTTAATTTACAACTCTCTGATGACAAGATCTTGAGCATCTTTCATATGTTTATTTGCCACCCAAACATCTTCTTTGATGAGGTGTCTAGTCATATCTTTTGCCCAGTTTTTAATTGTGTTGTTAATTTTCTTGCTGTAGAGTTTTTAAGAGTTATTTCTATATTTTGTATACAAGTCCTTTATCAGATATTTATTTTAAAAATATTTTCTCCAAATCTGTGGATTATCTTTTCCTTCAACTAAATGTCTTTCTCAAAGCAAGAATTTAAATTTTAGCAAAGTGCAAGTTATCTTTTTCTTCTACAGATGGCACTTTTGGTGTTGTAGGATTCTCCTATATTACCTACTAGAAAGTTTATAGTTCTATATTTTACATTTAGTTTTATAATCTAGTTTGAGTTAATTTTTGTGAAAGATACAATGTCTGTGTCTAGGTTACAGACAGGTAATGAAAACTTTGGTGCAGTGCCTGGATGTAGGAGAGGGGATTTAAAATACGTTTCTCAGTCTCTGTCCCTGTCTCTGTCTCTGTTTCTCTCTTGGCCTGAATTTCAAGGAGTCTGAATGTCTATATGCCTTGCCAACAGACTGAGGTAATGATGGCCTCTGCCATGTCATGTACTTTCAGATGGGAGTTAGGTGGATCACAAAGTAAAGATTGGGGAGTCATAGTGAGAGATCATAGACTCTGGATTCAGACATCCTGATCAGAATCCTAAGTCTGTCTTTTACCAGCTAGTTGACCTTGGATGTGTTTTGCATAACCTCTTGTGTCTTGGTTTCTCCATCTGTATGAGGATGATATTAGTCCATATTCATGGAGATGATGTGAGGTCAAATTAATATTTGCCCTGGAACAAAACCTGGGACATAGTACATGCTGTAAAAATATTTGATTTAAAAAAAATTTTATTTTATATTGGAGTATGGTTGATTAACAATGTTGTGTTAGTTTCAGGTGTACAGCAAAGTGATTCAGTTATGCATATACATGTATCTATTCTTTCTCAAATTCTTTTTGCATTTAGGTTATTACAGAATATTCAGCAGGGTTCCCTGTGCTATACAGTAGGTCCTTGTTTGTTATCTGTTTTAAATATAGTAGTGTGTACATGTGAAAAGTATTTGAGATATAAATGTAAATTTAAATTCAGATTATCTCTAGAAATTTGTGGGGTTGTTTTTAACATTTTAACTTTAAAAAAAAATCCTTAGTCATTAAGGATATTTGGTATGTGCGTGTGTATCTATGTATGTGTGTGTACCTCTCTGAATGACTGGAGTTGGGGGTGGGGGCTGGTGTCTGTGTTCATGCATGGACCAAAATGTTAAGTGGAGGATGTCATTTGCGTTGTGACCAGTGTAATAACTAAGGACATTGAAGTGCAGGCAGGAGAATTCAGGAACACCCGCGGCTATATGCTTCAGCTGTCCTATGCTATAAGGAACTCCCTCTTTAACAACTTTACCGTTTCTGAAATTTAATTATTTATTTATTTTCTGTAGGTGAGGTGACATTGTTTATAGTGCACATTAGCAGAAATTAACCATTTTTTTCTTGAGAGACAGTGGTCCTGGTTTCACTTTATGCCAGACACATCGGACGGACCATGGCTGCCTGTGGCAGTCAGTTCAACCCTGGAAAGAATAATGACCAGAGGAAAGACTTGTAGCTGTATCTAGTGGTATTAGCAATAGGATGGCCTTTTCCTGGAGCCATCTAGAATCCTGGACTGACTGTTTTTTCTCTGCTTTCTGTTGTAAGTGTAGTCTCTTGAATTTTTCTCTTCCGTATTTTCTCATGCTAGTTTCCACTTTTGCTTGAGCTGCAACATTTTAATTTAATTTGTTACACTCATCCTCCCAGCTCCCTTCTCTGTTTCCTCACTTCCTCTCTAGATACTGTCTCCTTTCAGTCACACTCCCTGACCCTTTATGCCCTGATCGGCTGCTTCGTATCAGTGTTCAGCTCGTTGCAAATTTGCATGTGCCAAACAGCTGTACTGATATGAACTCCCCCAAAGGACAATATTAACAATCAGAATATTTATACAAGGTAAATAAATGTGCAAAGGCTTATATTTTTCTTGAGAGAAACAGCAGTAAGTAGAGCTCCAGACTGTTAAAGAAGATAGTTGTTTTTTTTTTTTTTTTTCCAAAAGGAAAAAAATAGTATGTAAATCCATAGCCCCAGAACGTGACACACACGTATTTTTTCTGTGAAAATAAAACTGAAATGAAGCGGGGGAGAGCTGGTGTCTTGAAAATGGATGGTTTCAGTCATCATTTGAGAGCTGGATTCTAAGTTGTCATGTTAAATCTCAACTCTTGTGTGTTTGCCATCTCATATCAGGGTTTCCCAATCTTGGTACTACTGACATTTTTTGCCATAAAATTCTTTGTTTCCAGTGGCTGTCTTGCTCCTTGTAAGATATTTAGCAGCATCCCTTGTCTCAACAACTAGATGCTAGCAGAACCCACACCCCCAACCAGTCGTTACAAACAAAAATGTCTCTAGACATAGTGAGAAGTCCCATGGGGGGAAGAACTGCCTCCAGTTGAGAACTGCAACACAAAACATTTAAAAAATTCTTTTCCGGGAGATGTTTAAACCCATGGGAAAGAGATATGGTGAGATGGAGAACATGAAAGTAAATATGAGTTAGAAACTTAGGCAGAACTTCAAAGAGTTATATTAAAGTTTCTGTGTTATCTGAGCCTGCTTAATCATCTTGTACTTGGTGTTTGTTTTATTTGAGTAGAAATCTTTAATAATCAGCAGTGTAAAAGGAAATCATATCTTGTTTTTATTATGGTAAAATAAACAAAGCTCTTTTCCTTGGGATCTTAGTTTTTTCATGAACCCTGTCTTCGAGATATGATAATGTTAAATATTATACCAATTTGTATGGCTGAAGAAAGTAAAAGACACAAAAGATAGCACCTCACCTAAGACACCTAACCAGTTACCCAGAGTCCGTGAGGAAACCAGGAATACGAAAATCCATATTCTCTTACTTATAAAAGCCACGCACTGCTGTTTTGGGGGTTGTGTTTTTACTGTAGATTTTAAAAAGGCTTGTTCTCTTTATAGCGAAATTTTAAAATATCCATTTAATAAACTCTCACTACTGAGGTCATATTAAGCAAAGATTCTCAACTTAGAAAGCCTTCTTAATTCTGTATAACATTTTGCATGTCATAGGCACTGAACTAGAATAATTCAGCTTTATTCAAGAACAAGTAAGTGGCAGAAAAAGATAGAGACCATGAAAGTCTCACAGAAAATTCAAATGAGAAATTACTTCTGGCTGGAGAATAAGGAATGATCCAGGATTTGTGAAGCCTGAAGCTTATATAATTAGTAGGGCCTCTTTCAATAAATAATAATGCAAAATTTTGTATACAATAGTTGGTAGGAAGGAGAGCATTTATTTAGAGTCGAGAAAAGTAAATTACTACAATTACACTTATTTTCAGTGATGACAAGTTGCACAAAAGCACAAACTGCAAAAAAAAAAAAAAAAAAAAAGACATGTTATTTTTAGTAATTAACTGCCTGACACCCTCTACCATGTTTTTTCTCTGTAATTTTCAGATTCATACTGTTTGATAGCCTCTTCATATGACATTGATTTTATAACTTTTTCTATAGCAAGAATTGTTTTAAATGATTTGTTATTTTCTCTCTCATGCTTGGTTGAAGTAGCTTATTTTCGTTAAAAAAAAAGTTATTTTCAGCTACATGATAATTTTTGATAATGCTGTGTACATTTTTAGGATTAATACCAAATTTGGAAATAGCTGTCTCCAGTTTCTCATTTGTGATCTATAACAGTTAGTATAATTTGTCAGACGTTTCGGTTTTGGTACATCTCAAATGTTGTTTCCCCCCAATCACAAATTTCTGGAGTGAAGCAACATAGGACACATCCCATTTCGCAATCACAATTACTGTCCTTGTACTTTTGTGCCATATCAGTGGGTGAGTTCACACAGCAGATGGTAGGAATATTCCTAAAAGCCATCTGTACACGGGGACTGCCAGAAATAACTTAATTCTACATAGGTATAGGTGATAAGCCCGCAATCATATCTCACTAAACCCAAAATAAATGCATTCTCACTCAGCTTCCCCTATCAAGCAAGTCACAAAAGTGGGGCCAATCCAGATAAGAGGTGAGGTGTGACAGAGGGAACTCAGAGTAAACAGAGACAACAGTCCTAATGTGTTATGACTTTTGTAAATTTGCAGAAACATATGCTTGATCATGGGGATATATATAAATGTGAAGCACCTTGAACTGTGGGCTTCATTAATTCCATTATCTGTTTCTGCATGGGAATTATCCTCAATAGAAAAAAAGCACTGTTGGCCTTCCCTGGTGGCGCAGTGGTTGAGAGTCCGCCTGCCGATGCAGGGTACACAGGTTCGTGCCCCGGTCTGGGAAGATCCCACATGCCGCGGAGCGGCTGGGCCCGTGAGCCATGGCCACTGAGCCTGTGCATCCGGAGCCTGTGCTCCGCAATGGGAGAGGCCACAACAGTGTGAAGCCCACGTACCGCAAAAAAAGAAAAAAAGCACTGTTTTATTCTGACATGAAATCTATGTCATTGCTTGCACTACTTCTTTGCATTTTGATTATTTAATGGTTTATACTGTGTGGCACAAGCATGAACATGTCATGATTGTGTAAGAGATAGGCTAGGCCTTGTGTCTATTCTTGAATTTTTTTTCTTATAAAGCAGAGGATTATAAGGATTAGAAATACTGGCTGTGGGTTTGGCAGGCTTTAAATCCTGGCTGCCCATTTACTGCCTTGTGACCTTGGAAATGTTATGTCACTTCCTTATGCTCCAGTCCCTCATCCTCCACTTGGAGAAGATAATGCCTCCTGGGTTACTTGCTCTTTCCCACTAGCCTAAGTTTTTTAAGAATACAGTCTGCAGCTTGAGCACAGATGGCCCTCTGGTACCTCACAGATTGCATGCAGTGGGCACTTTGAAATGTTTGTTGAATGGGAGTGAATGAATGCATAACTGCTACTTGCTAAAGCCTATAGTCTAATAATGAAGTGATCAGAGAAGTAAATAATCAATGAGAATTGGATTTGATTAAGAACTCAAGAGGGACATATCTAAAACAGCCAGAAGCACAGTAGAGGGACAGTTGAACAATCAGGAAAAACTTTCAAAAGGGGTGAAATATTAGTGGGGACTTTTGAAGCATGAGTAGGGACGAACCTACAGAGAAGAGAGGCGTTCCCGATGGAAGACACACTATATGATAAATAAGGAGAGACACAGAAGAAAGAACACAGTGTTCTACATCTGGAGCGTGGGATGCATTTGGGGCAATAGCAAGCAATGAAGTGGAGAGGTGGGCAGAAACCAGATCTCCAAGGACCTTGAATTTATACCAAGTTACTTATAAATTAATAGATGCCGTCAGCTGGTTTTAAGCAGAGGAGCAACAAATCCAACTTCTTATCTCCTGTAACTGCTTCTCACCTCTTGGCTCAAGTACCCGAGGAGCAGTTTTTGTTTGGATCATCCTAGTATATACAACCTCCACAGCCTCTTGTTAACCCCTTTTTATGCATATTCAGTCTGTTAATAAAATGATGCAAAATTGTGACCCTGCTACACTTTCCTTTTTAGATATTAAACATTTTTTGACCAGATTAATATTTTGTTATATCACATAGGCAAAGCTGGCAGATTACATTTAAAGCAAGATAAATAGCATGACATTTCTTATTTTAGTTAAATGAATTTTGCAATACCTAACTTAAAATATATTATCCTTAAATCTTGAGTTATAAAAATTCACAGTAAACTCTGAAAAAAAATCATGGAAATTTACGTTACTGAAAATTTTACTATTGCCTCATGAGTTCGCTACATTTCATCTTATGACTTCAGTGAATTTCATTGACACCCGCCTCCATTTAGAAACATTCCTTTGAGCAACTGCTTTATAATGGGAAAGTCATGACTGGATCATCTGTGTCCTCCTGCCACCTGCTGGTTGTAGTTGAGAACACATATTTACATCTTTACTGGTCTTCAGGAAATGATTGTGTTGATAAATATTGTGAAATTAAATCCATTTGTAGAAAACAGAGATGACGTTATCAGTCATTCAACTCTAGTCAATACTGAGAAGTTTCTTCCCCTTGTTTCTTATTAGAAGCTCTCAACTTTCATTTATTCATCCTGAGTTCTATGATGAAGAAAGATTCTTTATTTGCATGATTTCACTTGTGTTTCCCCTGTGCTTTGGGCAAACATCTCTCTTCAGTCATGCCTTTCTCTTCCTCTGATACCTTATACTCCTCCTCAGAATAGCAATCCAAACAGCCAATTGTGTATGACCAGTGAGTGGAGGATATTTTGCTACTGTTGTATACAACAATGAACTTTTAAAACAGAATTTTTATTTCTTAACCCACTGCTTACACAAGTGAAGTTATGGTCACTTTGTGGTAAGTCAGCCCTAAGAAAAAGGAAAACTGACAAAGGAGTTTAAAAATGTAAGCTTGCCTATAAAATCTCACTATTTACCTCACTTCAACACAAAGAGCTTCCCTGAGGCACAGATAAGTTGTCATTTCAATAACTCAGGCATAATGTATCCTAACCTTTTGAATTCTCAGGTGTTTGTTTAGACCTGACCATGAGCTTGAGACATTGTGGTTTGTATCTTAGCTTAGCAGAGAAGGCATGATTATTTTTAAGCTAATGCCTTTGTACAATTCTAAACTAATTTAGTTCATTATGGTGAGAGGAGGTCAAATATAATAATCAGTCCTTATGGTTTCTGTGACCCATATACTTTTCAAATGCCTGTTCCATTCACACCAGCTAGTGCATTCCCTTCTACCAGTATGCATCCCACTTTTCCTCTCAGGCAGTTTTAAAATTGGACTGCCACATAGTACCAGGGTGCTGTCTGTGCTCCTTCTAATACAAGGATAAAGCACTCCCTGCCTTTGCGCAACAAGTAGTCTAGTACTAAAACCTGACATTATTTTCTCTTTTCTCATTTCATTTATGGCATCGATTGGCACAAGTCAGGTCTTGTGGTTGGCAATCCCTGAAACTGGCATAGGGGTAGGATATTTATTAATATTTATTAAAGAATGTCCTTGGGATCAATGCCCATGGAAGGAAGGGGAAGGAAACTGGATTGAGCAGAGGGAAAAGTTGAACTGCTATGATGAAGTTTTTACGACAAAGTTAGCACCACAGAGAGCTCTGAAACATAATGATCTGTCACTGTCAGAGTTCTCCCATGTTGAGCCAAAATAGCTGGGCCTTTATACTATACCTCCATCAGTTATTGGGTGTGGCCTGCCCAGGGAAGGGCATGCTCTTAGATAAAGTAGTAGTTCTCTGTAACTAAGATAATCCTAGAAAGGCTAAAATTAGAAGGCAGATATGATGGTGGGATATTTGCCAAAGCAATACGTATAT
Organism: Pseudorca crassidens; assembly: GCF_039906515.1. NCBI lineage: Eukaryota > Metazoa > Chordata > Mammalia > Artiodactyla > Delphinidae > Pseudorca > Pseudorca crassidens. Next base: position 31,732,693 of record NC_090304.1, on the reverse strand, counting down.
TTTCAAATTTGATTGACTCTACCTGTTCAGAAATTGAATTAATAACTGTAAGATTTTGACCAAGTAAGAAAAAATAATCAAGAATGTCATCTTGTGGCCAAAACTGCCACTTCTAGGCCGAAGTCACCTGGGCCCCCAAAATATTTGTACTGTGCTACAACCCACAGCTATTTTTTCCAGGTGCTTACATCTTAGATAAAGAGGACTCTTTTTCTGCATAGATACAAGCTCTACCATATTGGCTTCGTATACGAATTTCTCTGAGGTTCCTAACCTGTCAATCCAGCTGGCATTAACTTCCTTCAGCCTAGAATTCTCTGCATTGGTCAGATTCAAGAAAAGATAGTATCCTTAGGTGTTTGCAAAACGTAAGGTACAACACAGTTATCCAGTATAATGATAATTATTATCAGGAGCATATAAAGCTCTGAGTCATAAGCATGATGTGATGCCTACATCTGCCAGTTACTTATTCTGTGACCTTGAACCGAGCCATTTGACTTCAAACCATTTATTTCAGAACACCCTATTTTGTTAACTCAGCATATTATTGTCTGCTCACTCCTTTGTGAATATAAAATAGGAAAATGATGTAAGGGATCTTTGCCAGTGATACAACGTGACATAAATGCCGTTAGTATCTTCTTAGTTCTGAGCAGGTAGCCCCCTCTCATATTTCGGTGTGCACATCCTAGCTTGCTTCTTTTTAGAATGTACTGGGTAGTTTTTTTGTTTTGTTTTGTTTAATGCTAATCTATCCTCTCCTTCTTCTTCTTTTTTTTTTTTTTTTTTTTTGGCTTTTACTTCTATCCTAAAAATCTCTATCACCTACCTCTTAATGATGGATGACCCTGCTCTCTTTTTAGAACTGACATAGAGCCTTCGTTCTTCACCGGTCTACACTAGGTGCTAATCTAGGACCCACTGCTGCTTCATGGACAACATTTCCTGGGTCCACAGCATATGTATTTATTATTATTTAAGTTCAAAATCCTCAACATCTACAAGAGGTTAGAAAATGGGTTAATTTTTAAAAATTACCTATACACAAAACTACTCAGTATTCAAGTTGTTATGTCACTGATGCATCTGCAATATTAATATACAAATAAAGCCAGAAATGGAACATGAATAAAAGAATGATTATTAGAGATTTCCTGTTCTTTTTTGCCAATTTACTTTGCTATTGTAAAATTATTTCTACTTTCTGATTCTTTAATCTTAGCCTCGTTCTATTTTGGGATCAGAGCCTTTTTGCTTTCTTCTGGGATTGATGCCATGCAAAGAAAGGTAGGCCGCCCAGAGATGAAAATAGACTGACACAGACATGCTAGTTGGCTAAAGACTTCAGCCACTTGTAAGTGTGATTCTTTCTAGACACACACATTTTAAATTAGCGAAATTATGGAAGTGGATAGTTGAATAAAACAGGTTGATTTGTTTGTAACCCATCGTCTTTGAGCAGAGAGCAGAGGTGAGGAAATGGACACAGATAGGAAAGTTTTAATAGTGAGAAATGACAGTGTTATAAGCAGGGACAGTATGGAGAACTGGGGGGAGGAGGGTCTTCAATGGAGAGCACTTGCCCATGAGGACAAGTCAGTACACCTACAAAAGAGTCCATAAAATATTTTAACTAAAAAAAGGAATGAGAAAGAAGTAGGGGGAACTAAAGACAATTTCTATCCCATATCTAGACTGAGATTCTTTTGATGTCCTAATTCATCAGTTTAATTTTGAAATAAGATGATTCTTTGGTGTCATTTTCGTTGATTATTTTAAATTGAAATACAGTTGAAGTACAATATTATGTTAGTTTCAGATGTACGATGTAGTGATTCGACAATTAAATACATTATGAAATGGTCATCACTATAAGTCTAATAACTCTCTGTCCCCATATAAAATTATTACAATAACATTGACCATATTTCTTGTGCTGTATTTTATATCCCCTGACTTATTTGTTTTAAACTGGAAGTTTGTACCTCTTAATCTCCTTCACCTATTTCACTCAATCCCCCACCCACCTCCCCTCTGGCAACCACCTATTTGCTCTCTAAATCCATGAGTCTGTTTTTGTTTTGTTTGTCCATTTGTTTTGTTTTTTGTTTTAGATTCCACATATAAGTGAGAAAATCATGGTATTGGTCTTTCTCTGTCTGACTTATTTCACTTAGCATGATAGCCTCTAGATCCATCTATGTTGCCCCAAATGGCATGATTTCATTTTTTAATGGCTGAGTAATATTCCAGTGTGTGTGTGTGTGTGTGTGTGTGTGTGTGTGTGTGTGTGTACATCTTTATTAATTCATCTGTTGATGGAAACTTAGGTTGCTTCCATATCTTTTCAAATTGGTGTTTTTGTTTTCTTTGGGCAAATACCCAAAAGTGAATTTTCTGGGTCATATGGTGGTTCTCTTTTTAATTTTTTGAGGAACCTCCATACTGTTTTCCATAGTGCCTGTACCAATTTACATCCCCACCCACAGTGCACGTTCTTATTAAAGATTTGTCTTTTCACAAGAGTTTTCCTGGTTCTTCTTCACGGTTTCCTTTTTGTATTCCTCTGAATAGATGATTCTCATAGACAAGATCATCTTGGGTTAAACCTGAGGTCTATCCTCAGGAGACCTGGCCTTTGATCAGAGCTTTGGGTTTGGGTCAAGGCCCTTTGCTAAGAGTGTTCAAGCTCTGTGTGAATTATACTTAAATGAAGAAAATGCAGAGGAGTCACCATTGACCCATGATAGCAATGCATATGTTTTGATGGAGATTCAATAGGAGAATCCACAGCCTGGGATCTCTGGGGGTGTGACTTGTCCAAATTTATCTCTGCCATACTGAACAATAGTAGTGAACCAATCATCTTCAATTTAATGGTGTTAGTGCTCATACACAGAAGGAGAATAGTGTACGTTCATCAATGGAAGAAAAAGTGAGTGTTATGAATCAGAATTAAGCCTCTGGGGCTTCTTCTCATGAGTCATGTTTCCTTTCTCATCAACAGTGTATTATACTTCAAGCAGTCTTTTAAAAGTGTTTGTTTGTGTGATTTGTTTGTTTGTTTTGCCTCAAAAGAATTTGTAACATAAAACAATTTCTTAAAGAAATGTTTGTATTTCTCATCCTTGTGAGATTTGATGGTATGAAATACTGGCTCCAGTGTCTTCAGAATTCCCAGTTATCAAATAAGTATTAGGTTAATTTATTCTATGATCCTTACTGAGTCAGAAATGAGGATATATACCATTCCAAAAGATTTCTGAATTTAGGGAAAACATATTTTGGGTCAAAATTCATTTATTCATAAATTAGAATTATCAAGGATTTTCTCTCTTGTACTGAGTCCTCTTCCCTCATAGTTCTATGTATAGTAAAGTAGAATAATAAAGGTTTTGTAGTCTGGCAAAACTGGTTGTGAATCTCACAGTTTTCACTCACATGATATTAATAGTTTGCTTGTCATCTCTAAAATCCAGGCTTTTATTCTATAAAATTGGTTCTAATTATATTTCCTATCTGTCATTGCTAGGATTAAATAGTATAACCTATGAAACTTTACATAGATCATCAGAAATAGGGTAACTTTATATTTTTCCTTTCCTAAAGCATTTTGGGTGATTGAGGTTTGATTAAATTTTGGTTTTTAAAACAAGTTTGCTGTTTTTCTTTTTATCAATAAGTATCGGGACTTCCCTGCTGGCACAGTGGTTAAGAATCCACCTGCCAATGCAGGGGACATGGGTTTGAGCCCTGGTCATGGAAGATCCCACATGCCACAGAGCAGCTAAGCTGGTGCACCACAGCTACTGAGCCCACGCGCCTAGAGCCCGTGCTCTACAACAAACGCGCGCTGCAAGGAAGAGTAGCCCCCACTCGCCACAACTAGCGAAAGCCCACACATAGCAACAAAGACCCAACCCAGCCAAAAATTAATTAATTAATTAATTTAAAAAGATTCAAATAGCTGTAAAAAAATAAGTATCTTTTTTTTTTTTTTTTGCGGTACGCGGGCTTCTCACTGTTGTGGCCTCTCCCGTTGCGGAGCACAGGCTCCGGACGCGCAGGCCCAGCGGCCATGGCTCACGGGCCCAGCCGCGGCTGTGGGATCCTCCTGGACCGGGGCACGAACCCGTGTCCCCTGCATCGGCAGGCGGACTCTCAACCACTGCGCCACCAGGGGAGCCCAGAATCATACTTTTAATTGTACTTTAATCTTTCATTTGTCAAAATATGTTTCCTGTTGCAACACATTTTAAGTATTTACTTCAACATTTTGCAAATAAAATGGACAAAAATCATAATAAATCTTAAGAAATTACAAATTTTAAAAATGATTCTAAAAATATCTGAATATTTTTTCTTCTTTCTAAAAAGCCATGAGTCGTAGGATAACAAAAATTTAAGTTTGTTTCTGCTTTTATAAAGGGAGTTCTATTTATGTCTTTTTTTGTAGGTAAAACCAAAGGAAAGAGGGTTGGGAGTCCCTGTGTTACTGCAAATATCCTTTCATATGTTGTCTAGAAATTCATTATAGTCAGGTTCCATAACATATTTAATTATTTATCTATTTCTGGACAGTTATTTAAAATCATCAACCCAAATTTAGAAAATCTAAATTCAAGGTTCTTCTACCTAGAGATAACTTCTTCTAGTATTTCATGGAATTGTGTCCATTTTTGTCCAGCATTTAAAAAATATTTATATTTATCATAATTTGGATTAAAAGACATTTATGGTTTTGTGTTCAGATTTTTTTAATTTGAAACTTTTTACCTAATAAAAGTTGGTTATATTCATAAATGATTGAGACATTATTAAACTATTTACATGGTAATGTATTCTTTACACAGAAAAATAGTACCCCACACATGTTGTTAAAATAAAGATCCTTCATGTTCATGTGGTGACAAGCTGGTGACCTCCCATTTATGCTAATTAGAGCTCTGTTTCATAGCATTGGAACAAGAAGCAGGACTAATTTGCATCCCCATTTATATTTAACCTCCTGAAAATGAGTCATGACTTGTGGCTCAAAGTTTTCTACTGTTTGCTAAATGCCAAACAGTCCCTTGCCTTCACAGCTGATCTGCTTCTGTTGCTCCAGATCAGCCCAGGGTAGCCCCTTCTCACAACTGTGAACTCAACTCAAATGTCATCCCACCAAAGAGATTTTTCTTCCCATGCTATTAAAGCAGCCATTCCACTAGGTCACTTTCTTCCATATCACCCATTTTATTTCCCTCATAGCACTAAGGTGGATTTGTTTGTTTCCTGGTTTATTATCATTTTTTTACCATAGCTCCTTGAGTGTCCAGTTCCTATTTGTCTTCGTCTCTGCTGTAACTCTGACCTCAGCTGAGTATCTGGCACATGACAAATGCTCAAGAAATACTTAAGTGAAGGGTGAAGAATGATAACGATCCTAAACTTTCCATGATTAAAATATTCCAGGAAATTAATTTTTCTCCTGAATTAAGCATTTTCACTCTAGTTTTTAGTACAAGATTAGGTGGAAATTAAATTAAATCGACACTTTTTGGGAGAAAAAAAGCCTTTACAATAGAGTAGAATAGTATGGTAAAGTATAGTAAGTTTAGTATAATGGTTAAAGTCATGGGCTGTGGGTCCATGTGGTCAGTATTGAAATTCTGGCTCAGCTACTTACTTGTGCAAGTAACCCCTCTGTGCCCTTTCATGTGTAAAATCAAGATCATAATAGTTACTCATACAGTTACTGTGAAGACTAAATGAGCTTATTTCTCTGCATGTTTATGATAGTGCTTATTAGTACATAGTAAACATATGACAGTGTTGGCTATTATTATTATTATCATCATAATCATCATCATTCAGTGACTGTAATTCTCTTTCTCATGATGGCCCCTGTGCATATAATAAAAAGAGCACGGGGTAATCCCCTCATATCCAGTAAGGTTCTACATAAAAATTTAGGTAGGTGCACTGTTCACATCTTTAATCATACCAGAGCTTCCCTTGATAGTATAGCTGTCTTCAGAGGCCCATTTTGGTCAGTGCTGTGAGAGAAAAACAAAACATTGGGCTGTTTCAAAGATGCTGAGTACATGAGTGCTGAAAACTGTATTTGCTGGAAATTATGTAAAGCACCAGCATTGCACTTTTTCCCCATGATCCTTAGTCTTGTGGGAATTTTTTCGTTGAAATTGGTCTCCAGAGACATGAAAATCAGAATCAAACTTTGCTAAAGTGCATTTCTTTAAATATGCTTTCTTTTCTGTACTTCCAGTTTCATAAGAAAAATATTTTGACTGCTTGGGTAAATAGTATGAGTCAAATTTAATCTGAACTTAATATGTGATAGCCACTTAGTAATTCCCTTCACCCAAGCACTAACCCAAACTTAAAACTACTGCCACATTGTGAAGAAAGATATCATATTATACCTGAATATCCTGTGTAAAATTCCTCAGGCTTCAAACATGACCATTAAGTCAAGTCTTAAATGCGAAGACCAGATTCAACACCATAATGAAAATTGGAAGACCCAGAAAAAAATACTACAAAAAGTCAGTACGTTCTCCCAGAACTGAGATAGCCCAGTACCTCATGTGGTACTAAAATTGTTAAATTTCACAATATGTATAAGTAAAATTGCTTGCATAAGACAGCTTGTGTTAACATTTCTACTTCATTCTAATAATGGACATTTCTGAAATATGAGAGTTGACCATTTGGATTTAGACAGAAAAGTAATCCAGGTGGCACAGGTCCTAAAAAGTCTCCTTACCCTGAAATATATTCCCTGATTTAGTCTGGGGTCTTAAGGTTCACCATAGAATTCCCGCTTTGTTACTCTAATACTCCTAACACAACTAGTTAACATATGTTGAGTACCAACTTTGTACAAACGAATCTTCTAGGTCTTTTCCCCATTTATGCTCAGATACATTTCTGCCTTTAAAGAAATAACTCTTTAGTAAGGAAGATGTAGGCTGATAACAATACAAACAATAAGTGCCACGATAGTAGCAATTAATAGCTAGTGTTTGCAGAACATTTACTACATTACAGAAACTAATATAACAGTTTATAAAGCTTACTTAATAATTCCTTTTCATCATGTCAGGTAGTGCTATTAATCTCCATTTTACAGATAAGACAACTGAGGCACATGGGGTTTGAATCATTCAACAGTGACGATTCAGAAAGCAACTGGTGGAGCTAGGATTCTAACCCAGTCGGTATCTGATGCCAAAGCCCTAATTTTTAATTACTCTGCTAAAATCAAAGCATGGATATAGTTATAAGAGGACAAAGATAAATAATAAACTTTAAGGAGAGATGTAGAATAGAGAGGTTTCAAGGAAAATGAGAGAAGATATGACATTTGAAATGAGTTTTAAAGAATGCATAGTTTTGCAGGCAGATGATCAAAGAAAGGATGCTTCAGGCAAAGAGAATAGCCTGAACAAAGCAAAGAAAGAGGGACTGATAATAACTGAAGCTGTTGTAAACATTTCTTTCCCTCCTGAATAGTGTTCAAATAATTAAACTAGCATTTAAGGCCCAGTGTGATCTTCTTTCAACCTAAATGTCTAGTCCTGTCTTTTACTATTATCTTCTACTATCTACTTTCCACATTGTGATGTACCCTCTTTATTCTACCATCTCCATGCTTTCCTCCCTCCATCTCTTCATTCATATTATTTCATCCATATGAAATCTACTCTGTGGATCTCCACCTGTGTATCTTTTACTTAGTCTTCATGGCCTAGTTTAGAAACGCCTTCCCCTTCATGAAACGTTACCCTCCAAGGCAGAATTTTCCATTTCTCCTCTATCCTATTTCATAGCACTTACTTTCTCTAGACTTCCTCATGGTACCCATTACTTCTCCCATACAGTTTATCTATGTATATATTTATGCATCGTTCCATTTATCCATAAATCATTATCTGTGCATATCTAGCTATCTAGCTATCTAGAAATCTACCAGAAAGCTTTATTGAATGGAAAGTTGCATAATAGCAGTTAAGATCTTGGGCTTTGTAGTCTAACACAACTGGAAGGGAATTACTAGTTCTGAGTTTACTAGCTTACAGAATAGCTAGCAGGTTAGTTACACACTCTGAAGTTAAATATCCTCCCCCTAGTTGTGTCATAAAACTACGTCCCTCAGAGCACTGTTGTGAAGATTAAATTGAATAGTAAATGTAGATTGCTTAGCTCAATGTGAGCACTAATGAAATGATAGCCATGACTATTACTATTGGAACGGAAAGTTCCCAGGAGCAGACAACTAAGAATCACCAATGAAGAATAGGGCAGCATTTTAGTATTTATCTTTCTCATATATAGTCATCACACTAGGAGCTATTAAAATATAGACTCCGTGGCTTTGCTCTCAGATCCTCTGATTTTCTAAGTCTAGTTTGGGGCAAGAATCTCCATTTTTAAGAAGTAACCCAAGTGACACTACTGCATAGTCTGGAGATGGTATTTTGAAGTCTCAGAAGAAATATCAAAGCAGAGACATGGCCAATGAAAATTCTCAGCTCGAAAAGTAATACAGTAAGTCCCCTATAAACGAATGAGTTCCATTCTGAGAGCGCGTTCGTAAGTCCAGTTTGTTCGTAAGTCCAACAAAGTTAGCCTAGGTACCCAACTAACACAATCGGCTATCTAGTACGGTACTGTAATAGGTTTATAGTACTTTTCACACAAATAATACATAGACAAACACAAAAAATAAAGAAAACATTTTTATAGTACAGTACCTTGAAAAGTACAGTAGTACAGTACAACAGCTGGCGTACAGGGGCTGGCATTGAGTGAACAGGCAAGAAGAGAGTTACTGAGTGGAGGAGGGAGAAGAGGTGGGAGATGGTAGAGCTGAGGGATCCTCAACAATAGGAGGAGGGCAAGCTGCAATTTCACTCACGCCTGACGCTGATGGCACAGGCTCTGGTTCCTCGCTGGATTCAATTCTATCTACCCTCTTGAAAAAACGATCCAGTGATGTCTGGGTAGTAGCTCTTTTTTTCTCACGATAGATGACACGGTAGCACTGGATTGCATTCTGAACGGCTGCTGCAACCTTCGTGTACTGTTCATTTGTCATTTCCTGCATCGTCAATCTCTTCGGTTCTTCAGTTACTTTTTCCTCTTTTCTCTCTTCATCCTTCCTCTAGGCCGCTGCTTTTTTCTCATCACCACTGCTTTTATGCTTGCTTCCGGACAGCTTGGGCTTGAAATAAAGATACTGTAGTACTGTACTCTATACAGTACTGTATAGTAAACTACACAAAAGCACAACTACTTGTAGAAGATGCATGCACGTGACAATGTACACCAGACACGTGAACTGACTTATCTGACTGGACATGCGAACACATGTTCGCATCTTTGGAAGTTTGCACCTTGAAGGTTCATTGTAGGGGACTTGCTGTATGCTTATTCAACCAGATGGTTGAGAGGGATGTAATCAATTTCTTATCAATTTAGTTCCTACTTATCTCACACTCGTTTTTTAAGGAAAAATAGCATTTTTCTTTACGTATGGTCTTTCCAGATTATACTTTGCAAGAATAGAGGCTTTGATGCTTACATTTAAGAACTCTCATGTATTTCTTTGATTTTCAAAGAACAAAGGAAAGCTATAATAAAGAAAAAAAGCAAAAAAAAAATAGAAGATGAGTTTATAGAGTAGTAGTGATTAAAAGACAAAAGCTATTTCATTGCTTACTAAAAGATTCACTTTTGTTTGGTTAACTAATGCTGTCTTTTGTTCCTGACAATAGAATTGAAAGCTCCCCATGGTGATTTTAACTATTCTCAGAAACAGAACACTTTTTGATTGCTGAATAGCCACTAAAATTTTTTATGGGCTAAAGACTAACAACACCTATCAGTGAATCTCAAATCAAGACCTTACGGGAAAATGAATTTGTTTTGATTCTGGCATCTAAGTGTAGTTTTAATATACATTTCCATTTTTAATGAGTGAAAACTGAACATTTCTTCATGTTTTAGGGGCAACTGTGTATTTTCGAGACTGTCCATGTCTTTTGCCTATTTTTCTCTTGAATTTTTAGTATTTATTTCCTTGATTCTTAAGAGTTCTTTACATACTAAGATATCATCCTATTTTCTGTAATAAGATATTGAAAATCTTTTCTCCCTGTTTTTAAGTTTTTTTTTAAATTTTATTGATGATTTTATTTTTTAGGTAACCAAATTTATTATAAACTTCTAATGTATCAGGATTTTTGACTCAGTTTGAAAATTAAAAAAACAAACAACTTACCTCACACTGAGTTTAAAATGTCAGTTATATTTCCTTTTAGTATTGTGTTGTTTCTTTTTTTTTTTTACTTTTAGAGCTCTGAGTCACTTGAAGTTTATTTTTATGTATAACATAAGGTCTGGATACAGTGCTATCTTTTTTTCTAATGAGGATTCAGTTGTCCGCCTACATGTTTTAATATTTCATCTTTCCCTGAGTGATTTGAATGCCATTTTTATCAGATACTAAGTTTCTGTAGGTGGCTCTATTTCTAAATGTTTTATTTCACTGAGCTATCTGTATACCCATGTGCCAGTACCAAAAGGGAAATATACTTCAACAGCTACTCAGTGATTATTAGAATTGTAAGCACTTTTATTTTTGTTAGTCTTTTGTTAGTTGTTGAAACCAAGAGATAGGCCATTGGGAGTTGAAAGAAATGGTACTTGCAGAAACTATTGTTTCAGCTCAACTTAATTAGTGCTGGAGCCTTTTTCAATTACCATCTCTGTCTGTGTTATCCGACTATTTGTTTTGAAGAGAGGGGATTATTGCTAAAAGATCCAGATGTTTTATTTAGTTGGGAACTCCAGTCACTTTTAAGAGGAAGGATTTAAAATTTATATCTTCCAAGTGATCTCTTTCAAGTTAGCCTTCTTTCCCAAATGAGACGGTTATTATATGTGACCATGATATTGGCTTTGGTTTTTGTTTACTTGAATGAATGACAGCAAATATAGAGAAACTGAAGAAAAGCTATGGCAAATGCTATTTATTACAAGAAAAAACAAAGACATTCTTTCAAGGAATCTTTTCAATTATATCCTCTTGAAATCAATTAATGGAGCTTAACTGGATTATACATGCAGATACTGTTCACCCAGACACAATCTTTCTGTTGAAATGACTTCTTGAAGTTCTGATGTTTTTATATTTTGTGTGATATTCTTTAGTCTGTGGAATGCACCATTTTTTTTAATTGTCTTTAGATTTCTGTATTTCTTTTATATCAGAACTGTAACTTAAGCAAAGATAAAATATTGACCATGACTTAAATTTGCATAGCTCTTTAAAATATTCTCGAATGGAAACTGATTACCTAGCTTTGCCACTGGGGCATGTGGATATTGATTGCTACATTTGAACAGGACCCACTTAATCCAGACATCCTTCAGTCACGCTGTATACCTGCAGGGCTTTGTGTATATAAGACTTTGTAAAGACAACAAAGGGTTACTTATAAAAAACTGTATTTATTCTATGGAGTGACAGTTAAACACATTCCAATGTAGTTAACACAGGAGATAATATATATAACATGTTAACAAAGATATAGTGATATTCTGATATTAATTATCAATTGCTACACAAAGGAACAGATGAGAGGCCTTAGCCAGCTTTGGTTAAGGAATGCATTTTATGGTGATCTGGTTTCTATTACTTCTTTTTTTTGTTGTTGTTGTTGGACCTTGTTTATATTTTGATTCAAATAAACTGGTTACAAAACACAATTTTTGTGACTATCAGGGAAAATTGAGCATGGATAGGGTTCTTCTTGAATTGTGCAATAATACTCTGCCTCTCTGGTGCAGAGTGCAATACTCTGCACTTGGTGACTGTGCTAAACTAGTTCATGCTTAAAAAAAAAATGGACTGATCAGAAAAGAAATATAAATATTTTGAGCATTGCTGTGCCCTTAAATATATATATTTTATCTTATCTCATTTAACATACTGACGGTAAGATGTTTCCGTTTATGAATCTGTACGAATTTTATATTAAGTAATATAAATTAAATTGATTTAATATATATTAAGTACATATGTATTAAATTGATTCTTATAAACATAATTTTCCTATTAAATAGACTAATCTCTGCTGCAGGACAAATCCAGAAATCTTAGTAGCTTAGCATAGATGTTATCCTTTTTCTCCCCGTGCAAAGTCCTCTGCGTTTCCCTTCCAAGCAGTGTCTCAACGACCTAGATTTATAGACCTGAGGGCTTTGTTCCCTGGACACATGATCTCTACTCTCACTGCAACAGAAGGAAGAAAGAACATGGAGAACAAACTTCTGTTGTTTCCTGTGACTAGAAGTGACCCACCTACATCACTATTACTTGTGCTTATGGGCCACTGGCCAGAACCTTTCACTTGTCCCCAACCCAACTGTAATCTAACTATGAGGGAGTTTGGGAAATGTAGGCTAGCATATGGACTGTTTGTTTGGTGAGCAATAACTCTCTCTGCCACTTGCTTTGCAAAAATCTTGCTCATAAACTAGGAAAAGTTCCTTTTCTATTTACATGTGCTTGAAATTTTCTTTCTCCTGCAGCTCTGAGCAATTTATGTTTTCTGGCTGGCTGCCTCTTTTTTTTACTCATCTGTGTTGGTGAATATATAAAAATAAAGGAAGAGTAGACTATTCTCTCTGGAGGACCAGGTAACCGTTTGATTGCATTTGGAGCTGAAGAGGCCCATGATGGGCATAGTTTTAGATGCCACAGTACTCCCTGAGTAACATGTTTAATCACCCCCCAGGTCAAAACACTTCTTGTATTCCTGTTTAATCTTTTCATTTCCAATATACAGACTACAGTGAAATAAACTTCCAAAGGTCACTATTTTAATGATTTTTCTGCTGCCTGAAGCTTACGTAAGCCATCACTGAGCTGATTTTATGCAAAAATTTCCATTGGAATCATCACTGCCATCCTTCAGTGTTGAAGCAGTCTACCACCTGAAAGATAGGGTTGAGACAACGAATTGATAAGCAAGAGAACTAAATTATCTTTTGAGTTCTGTCACTAGCTAGTTGTTTTCCTCTTTGAGCATTTTGCTTAACTTCTCTAGGCATAAGATTCTTAATCTGTTAAATGAAGGTACTATTATTTGACTCTCTTGCTAAATTTTACACACACACGTACAACCTGTTTTTTAAATGAAATTTGTCTGTTTCCCTAAATATAAATGAGAAAATGAAAAAAAATTATTTCTAACTGAAAAGGGGGTACAGGGAAGGAACAGGAGGCTTATCCTTCTACTCTGGGTCAAAATCTGAGGCACAGCTATCTGATTCTAGGTGTGTTGTTTGCATAAAACTAAATTCAACTTTAGCCTTGACTCCAAAAGAAACTCAGAAAATCACGTGGTTTAATTCAAATATTTTAAATGATATACTCAAATTTTTTTAATTTTCAAATTTTTAAAATGATATAGTTACTGCTTCAGTCTTATTTTGGAGTATAAAATACAAAAAAAAATACCATCAGAAAAGTTATTCTGAAGATAGTGACATCTTAGCAAAGCCATGGATTACTGGAATCCCTTTAGGAAATCTCTTTTATTCTCCAGATAGTTTTCCTCTAGTTTCTGAACTAAAATTTCAAAGTCTCTTATACAGTGAGGCCAGTGAGGACCCTGAAGACAGACATGCAAATTATTCTTTGATTTTCTAATATTTAAACTGAGTCGTTTTTAAACTCTAACGTGGATTACTACTTTCATCACCTTCTTAAGAAAAGTGAGTCACTTTAGTGAATGGCAATGACCACTTGGTGTTCCTAATTATTTAACCTTTATCCTCTCTCTCTTTAATTTTATTCAAGGCTTTTCACACACCAACTCATACAATAATTTGAACACCTCCCACACATAAACCCCTACTTAGACATATTAGACAGATACATATATTCATTTACACACACTTCATGCCTGTTTTCCTTTCTTCACCACTCACCCAGTGAACTGCATTTCATTAAAGATAAAACTTCTTTTTATCTTTTCATGCTATTTCTAAGATCTGAACAAAATTCACATTTAAGGTAGAATATTTGTTTACTAGTGCCCTGGGTAAACCATTTTAAGTAATCCACCTGAAAGATTCTTCTATGTCACTGATCCTAAAAGAAACACTTGAACAGTGCAAAAATCAGAGACCTTCCCTTGTTAGATTTTAGTTAATTGAAAGTTAAAGTCCACACAGGACAATAATACTGGGGTCTCAGCTGCCCTTTCTAGAATGAAGATGCAGGAAGCAAATGGCTTCTTTAACACTTCACAATAATGATGACCATGTCCACAGAAAGCAAACCCTTTTTCTCACTGCACTGTCTTTGGTGGAAGCCACTGTTGTAGCCCATAGCATCTCTCTGCACACACTGACCATGGTCAGACTGCTGCACCAATGCTTTACAGCTCTAGAAGAGTATTCTAAAATATATAAAAATAAGAGGACACATTGGATATATTTTCACAATTTGCAATGAGAGAATGCTTTATTTTGAAATAACCTTAAGAAATCAATGAGTCAAATGCTTTGTCTTTTTAGCTGAAGAAATTGGAATTAAGAGATAATGACACACTTATCCAAGGCCCAACAGCTAATCAATGGTAAAGATGAAATGTGAGGCCAGATAATCTGATTGCTAATCCACTATGCCACTCTACTTTCTGTTTGCCAACTTTGAGTCTGTGCCACACTCTGACTTATCTGGGTTTCATAGGCAAGGCCTCTGACACAAACAGCTCATTTACTTGGTCTGTCTGCTCTACTGGATGTTGAGTAGATTATTTAGGGGCCAGGATGGTAGTTTGGAATAATAAGAAGGCATGCTCAACAGTAGCACTCAATGCTAACCTCTGGATGCTACAATCTCATTCTAGAAGGAATTGCCAGCACCTGGATTGTGTTTTATGTTGTGGATTTCATGCCGAAATTTCGGCCTTTGTGCACCAGTGCCGAATGGAATCTCGGAGACAGTGTTGGATGAAGTGAAAAGAGTAGTTTTATTGCTTTGCTAGGCAAAGGGGGACACAATGGGCTACTGCCTTGAAAAAACTGTGTCTCAACCCGGGGGGATTTGATGAGTTATATAGCAACAGTTCAAGTAATGAGCTTGTTGATAGGATTTGCATGTGTGCAGGGCCTGCACTCCTCTAATCTGGTCTCATGTAATCTGGATGAGTTTCTCTGATTGCTTTACTCTGGCCTCAGGTAGTCTTCTCTGGTATGAAGAATGCTGACATCTTCCATTTGTTGGGTTTTAATTCTACAAAGAGCTTAAAGACATTGTTATGTGTATTTCTTGAGGCAACCAGGATACTGCCCCAAAGCTGTGCTATTGTATCTCAGCTGTCCCTCCCTTGTCTTTGTATCCCTTCCCTTCCTGGATTAGCAACTGTTAGAATCAGCCCTTTGGAACTCAGGGAAGGTCAAGGAGGCTGGAGTCTGTTCCCTAAAAGAAACCTGGGACTCAGAAAGGCTTCTGTGACCCAGGAGCCCCACAGGATCCCACTTGGTTTCAGATTCCATTATATGGAAACAGATTTAACATGCCAGGCTTTCAACATCCATCAGGCTGGTATGCTTCTTTTCAAGGCTGATGACTTATGAGTGTTTGTAGCTTTTCCTGGAAAGGTTTTATTAGGTTACATGGTGCACTAAAGTACAGATTGTAGCTGTCCCAATTCAGTCAATTTCTTTGGGTCAGAGAGCCTAAATATTTTAAGATGTAGTATATTGCTGCACTTTCTGTCTAACTAGAATGACCTTGAATGGAGAAAAGATAAATGAACAGAGAAAGGAAAAAGCAAGGCTGGAGAAGAAAACTATCTGCACCAGAAAACCAATCTTTATTGTATATTCTTGCCTCCTTTATCAAAAGTAAGGTAACCGTACGTTGGTGGGTTTATCTCTGGGCTCTCTATCCTGTTCCATTGATCTGTGTTTCTGTTTTTGTGCCAGTATCATACTGTCTTGATTACTGTAGTTTTGTAGTATAGTCTGAAGTCCAGGAGCCTGATTCCTCCAGCTCCATTTTTCGTTCTCAAGATTGCTTTGGCTACTTGGGGTCTTTTGTGTTTCCATGCAAATTGTGAAATGTTTTGTTCTATTTCTGTGAAAAATGCCAATAGTAATTTTTTTTTACATCTTTATTGGAGTATAATTGCTTTAAAATGGTGTGTTAGTTTCTACTTTATAATAAAGTGAATCAGCTATACATATACATATATCCCCTTATCTCCTCCCTCTTGCATCTCCCTCCCTCCCTCTCTGTCCCACCCCTCTAGGTGGTTACAAAGCACGGAGCTGATCTCCCTGGGCTATGCGGCTGCTTCCCAGTAGCTATCTATTGTACATTTGGTAGTGTATATATGTCCATGCTACTCTCTCACTTCATCCCAGCTTACCCTTCCCACTCCCCGTGTGCTCAAGTCCATTCTCTATGTCTGTGTCTTTATTCCTCTCCTGCCCCTAGGTTCTTGAGAACCATATATATATATATATATATATATTTTAGATTCCATATATATGTGGTGGGATATGGTATTTATTTTTCTCTTTCTGGCTTACTTCACTCTTTATGACAGACTCTAGGTCCATCCACCTCACTACAAATAACTCAATTTCATTTCCTTTTATGGCTGAGTAATACTGCATTGTATATATGTGCCACATCTTCTTTATCCATTTATCTGTCAGTGGACACTTAGGTTGCTTCCATGTCCTGGCTATTGTAAATAGTGCTGCAATAAACATTGTGGTACATCACTCTTTTTGAATTATGGTTTTCTCAGGGTATATGCCCAGGAGTGGGATTGCTGGGTCATATGGTAGTTCTATTTTTAATTTTTTAAGCAACCTCCATACTGTTCTCCATAGTGGCTGCATCCATTTACATTCCCACCAACAGTGCAAGAGGGTTCCCTTTTCTCCACACCCTCTCCAGCATTTATTGTTTGTAGATTTTTTGATGATGGCCATTGTGACTGGTGTGAGGTGATACCGCATTGCAGTTTGTTTGTTTGTTTGTTTGTTTTGCGGTACGCAGGTCTCTCACTGTTGTGGCCTCTCCCGTTGCAGAGCACAGGCTCCGGACGTGCAGGCTCAGTGGCCATGGCTTACGGGCCCAGCAGCTCCACGGCATGTGGGATCTTCCCGGACCTGGACATGAACCCGTGTCCCCTGCGTCAGCAGGCGGACTCTCAACCACTGCGCCACCAGGGAAGCCCCTCATTGCAGTTTTGATTTGCATTTCTCTGATGATTAGTGATGTTGAGCATCCTTTCATGTGTTTGTTGGCAATCTGTATATCTTCTTTGGAGAAATGTCTGTTTAGGTCTTCTGCCCATTTTTGGATTGGGTTGTTTGTTTTTTTGTTATTGAGCTGCATGAGCTGCTTGTAAATTTTGGAGATTAATCCTTTGTCAGTTGCTTCATTGCAAGCATTTTCTCTCGTTCTGAGGGTTGTATTTTCATCTTTTTTATGTTTTCCTTTGCTATGCAAAAGCTTTTAAGTTTCATTAGGTCCCAGTTGTTTATTTTTGTTTTTATTTCCATTTCTCTAGGAGGTGGGTCAAAAATGATCTTGCTGTGATTTATGTCATAGAGTGTTCTGCCTATGTTTTCCTCTAAGAGTTTGATAATGTCTGGCCTTATATTTAGGTCTTTAACCCATTTTGAGTTTATTTTTGTGTATGGTGTTCTAATTTCATTCTTTGACATGTAGCTGTCCAGTTTTCCCAGCACCACTTATTGTAGAGACTGTCTTTCTCCATTGTATATTCTTGCCTCCTTTATCAAAAATAAAGTGACCATATGTGTGTTGGTTTATCTCTAGTCTTTCTATCCTGTTCCATTGATCAATATTCCTGTTTTCATGGCAGTACCATACAGTCTTGATTACTGTAGCTTTGTAGTATAGTCTGAAGTTCAAGAGCCTTATTCCTCCAGCTCTGTTTTTCTTTCTCAAGATTGCTTTGGCTATTCAGGGTCTTTTGTGTTTCCATACAAATTGTGAATTTTTTTGTTCTAGTTCTGTGAAAAATGCCATTGGTAGTTTCATAGGGATTGCATTGAATCTGTAGATTGCTTTGGGTAGTAGAGTCATTTTCACAATGTTGATTCTTCCAATCCAAGAACATGGTATATTTCTCCATCTGTTTGTATCATCTTTAATTTCTTTCATCAGTGTCTTACAGTTTTCTGTATACGTGTCTTTTGTCTCCTTAGGTAGGTTTATTCCTAGGTATTTTATTCTTTTTGTTGCAGTAGTAAATGGGAGTGTTTCCTTAATTTCTCTTTCAGATTTTTCATCATTAGTGTATAGGAATGCAAGACATTTCTGTGCATTAATTTTTTATCCTGCTCCTTTACCAAATTCATTGATTAGCTCTAGTAGTTTCCGGTAGCATCTTTAGGATTCTCTATGTATAGTATCATGTCATCTGCAAACAGTGACAGCTTTACTTCTTCTTTTCTGATTTGGATTCCTTTTATTTCTTTTTCTTCTCTGATTACTGTGGCTAAAACTTCCAAAACAATGTTGAATAATATTGGTGATTTTGGACACTCAGTGTACATTGACAGATAAATGGATAAAGAAGATGTGGCACATATATACAATGGAATATTACTCAGCCATAAAAAGAAACAAAACTGAGTTATTTGTAGTGAGCTGGATGGACCTGGGGTCTGTCATACAGAGTGAAGTAAATCAGAAAGAGAAAAACAAATACTGTATGCCAACACTTACATATGGAATCTAAAAAAAAATAAAAAAAGGTTATGAAGAACCTAGGGGCAGGACAGGACTAAAGACGCAGATGTAGAGAATGGACTTGAGCACACAGAGTGGGAAGGGTAAGCTTTGACGAAGTGAGAGAGTGGCATGGCCATATATACACTACCAAATGTACAATAGATAGCTAGTGGGAAGCAGCCGCATAGCCCAGGGAGATCAGCTCGGTGCTTTGTGACCACCTAGAGGGATAGGATAGGGAGGGAGACGCAAGAGGGGGGAGATATGGGGATATATGTATATGTATAGCTGATTCACTTTGTTATAAAGCAGAAACTAACACACCTTTGTAAAGCAATTATACTCCAATAAAGATGTTAAAGAAAAAAGAAAACAAATCTTTAAAATATCCAAATTATAACACATGAAATGACAAGCTCTCTAAATTCTTCATAATTATTATCAACATAGCTATTATTGGGCTTCCCTGGTGGCACAGTGGTTAAGAATCCGCCTGCCAATGCACGGGATACGGGTTGGAGCCCTGGTCCGGGAAGATCCCACATGCTGCGGAGCAACTAAGCCCGTGCGCCACAACTCCTGAGCCTGCGCCCTAGAGCCCATGAGCCACAGCTACTGAGCCCATGTGCCACAACTACTGAAGCTCACGTGCCTAGAGCCCGTGCTCTGCATCAAGAGAAGCCACCACAGTGAGAAGCCCGCGGACCACAACAAAGAGTAGCCCTGCTCGCTGCAACTATAGAAAGCCCGTGCTCAGCAACGAAGACTCAACACAGCCAAAAATTAAATAAATAAATAAATTTATTTTATAAAAAAGAAAAACATGGCTATTATTGTAGGAGGTTATTACTTAGCACATTTGGAGAAAAAATGCATTTTGTAAGCATTCAGTTATTTCTGAATCTTGGAATTAGTCTTATTGGTGACTGGCAATTCTCAGAATTCTGTTTACCATTATGCATTTTGTTAATGCTATTTCAAATGTCTCTCTATTCTTTAAGTAACAACTGGAGATAAGATATGCTTTAATATAAAATGACTGTTTATAAGGAATATGTATCATAAGATTTAATAAAAAATCATCAATATAAGTAGCATAATTTCTGTATCCAGTTGTATAGTGTGGGGTTAAAAATGATGTGAAGCTCATTTAATATTTCAAAGGAAGATGTTATTATGTTTCAGGCATTCCCGCACAGCACTCTCAAAGTGTTTTAACTCTTTTAGTCCTCAGCACAACCATTTGAGGTTGGCCTCAATATTCCAACTTTATAGATGAAGAAACAAGTTCATTTAGATTAAAGAAGTTGCCCAAATTAAGTGATAGATCCAGAATTCAAATTCAGACCTACAGGAAAGCCCACACTGTGCTCAATCCTTCAAGCCATTTCTCTGTAATTATATGTTCAACCATGTTGTTTATTACCCTCCGTAAAGAAATGATCTGACAGCTTGGTTAGAGTTTGGCATCTCTTTCTATGCATCTTAAAGAGATTAATTAGGAAGCTGCTGAGGTATCTGTGGGACACGGGATGGTTAGAGTAAACATCTTTTAATCTTATCCTCAGGCAACAAAGGCATTTTGTTTGTCTAATTTTGTTTTGTATCCCTCTGTCTGGCATTATTCCCTGGTTAGCACTATTATAGAGACAGTGTGGTGTTGTAGGGGAGCGGAGGATGGACTACGGGTTTAGATAGACCTCAATCCCAGCACCACCATTTCTAGCAGTGATATTTAATAAGCTACTCCAACTCAAAGGTACTCTTTGGTTCCTCGTGAGGATTAAGTATGTGCTGTCTATGGAATTTACATGTTAATCATGGCTCATTAATTGCATTATATTAGACTCTTAGTAATCAACTTTATGTTTTCAAAACATTTTCAGACAATACCATCTTTAATTTATTTTGAATCTTATTAGCAGGAATGGAACTGGAGATACACAGCTGAGAGGTTGAAGATACCAGTGAGAAAAGATAAGGGATTTGGGTCTTGTATACATCAAACATTAGCAGACTATATAGAAAATCCTGATGTTTAACACTTCTATCTTTCAGTACATAAACTATTTATATGACATCTTTCTTTTTGAGATTTTTTAAAAATTAAGGTGCATTTTAAAATACCATCTTAATGTTATAGATGTGATGATGAATTGTTATAAATGGTTGATTCTCTCTAATTTCATGGATCAGATCAGCTGTGCTTGACTGATGGAATAGCAGTTCCCAATGGGACTCCTAGGAAGTGGGCAAGAAGAGGGGTCTCCTAACTACCACAAGCTGAGATGCCTTCTTCACTTAGCTTTGTCAACAACCAGTTGTAGGGACTTCCCTGGTAGAGCAGTGGTTAAGAATCCGCCTGCCAATGCAGGGGACATGGGTTCGAGCCCTGGTCTGGGAAGATCCCACATGCTGCGGAGCAACTAAGCCTCTGTGCCACAACTACTGAGCCCGTACTCTGTAACGCGAGAAGCCACTGCAATGAATAGCCTGTGCACCGCAATGAAGAGTAGCCCCTGCCCGCCACAACTAGAGAAAGCCTGCACACAGCAACGAAGTCCCAACACAGCCAAAAGTAAATAAATAAAAATAAATTTATTAAAAAAAAAATGAGCAAAATACCTTTAAAAAAAATAAGAGCCAGTTGTAATCCTTAGGAGTCTCAAATACAGTTCCATATGTGGTTGTGAACCTCAAAATATTGCCAGGTAACCAGGTGAGCTGAAATTATTCTAGTAGCAAAGACTACCACTTTGATGGATGGATGAGTCAGAAGTAGTGCTGAAGAAATGCTTTAAGATCCAAGCTCAAGTGGTTTAAGGTGGGTTTTTTAAAGTAGGGTACAGATTGGGAATGGGAAAATTTCATGATATGAGTTGAGGATTGGTGGACACAGAAAAGCAAGGGTCATGAAGTAAGCTGTGATGAATGAAATGGTATTGATAAGAGAGCTGTTTGACCAGGGGAGCAGATTAGTGACTCAGATAAGTTGGTAAGTCGGAGCTTCTAGAGCCAACAGGGAAGTTATTTATTAGTTTATAGTTTTATCTTTCCCAGGCAGAGTTTTCCTGGAACACATAATTAAGTCATGATGACATAGGTGCTCTACAGTTGTATCTAAGGTATAATGGCAAAAATGTTCTCAATTCTCAGCAAAGTCGCACCAGATTCCAGAGAGGAATCCAGCATTCTCAGACTCTTGTTCAAACTCCAGAGACTTGACTAGAGAAGGACAGTCACAGACTGTATATAGACCTCAGTAATCTGACACTAGGCCTCTAGAATGATCTCCATGTGAGAGGATGGCAAAATATAAAGAGGAGAATTAGGTGATTGATGAGGGAAGAGGTGAATGAGAGGCTGGAGACTATCAGGAGGAAGGAGACGTAGGAAGGATCATTTAAGCCTGTAGACAAGTGTTTGGGTACCATTCCCTGCACTCTGTAAGTTAATAGGGTGGGGGGAAAAAAACAAAAAACAAGACTAACCTCTTTGAATCCAAGCTGCTAGATGATTTTTAGCAAATGCCTTAGCTCTTCAAAATCATAGCAAATAAAACTATGTCATGTATTGAAACTTAGTCTCAAAGAGGTTATGATGGACTTTGTACTAAAGCCGGAGGTTCCTACTCTCAGTTGTTGAATGGATCAGTAAAACACCACTATATACAAGAGATCCATCTTAAGTCCCTTGGCTATTACCTTTCTTTTAGAATTATTCTAAAATTATAAAGATTATAAATTATAAAAATGTTATAAAGATTACTTCTTTGCTTTCAGTTGTGATCTTATTTGTCTGCCAGACATATAAAATGGTGGATAAAAACTTGAAACTTCTGGTTATTTATAGACGCAAACTTTGGTTTCAAGTTTGATCAGGTTACCTTACTCTCAACAAACCTTCTTACTTATTATTTAAGCAATATACTTATTATTCCTGTGAGTTTCTTATTGTATAAAATGATGCTTATAAGAACAACTTACCTATTTGTTGAATGAATCACAGGAGATAATGTATGTGAAAGTAACTAACACCACAATCCCTGTCACAAAGTAAACAGTCAGGTATTTTATTTCTTCTCCCTTTTCTCAGCTACTAGATTTTTCACAGGCTACAGCCAAAATAGGTGCATGTCATCTTCTTTGATCCTGTGCTAGCTAAGTAAGTCGTCTCAGCTGGAGAGATTTTTCCCTGTAAGGGACATTTGACAATGTCTACAGTTATTTTTGTTGTTACAACAGGAGAGATGGATGCTCCTAGCATCTAGTAAGTAGAAGCCAGAGATGCTGCTAAACATCCTGCATTGCATAGGACAGCTTCCTGCAACAAACAATTATCCAGCTCAAAAGGTCAACAGGGCAGATCAAAATTGATTAGATGATTATTTTATTTAAAAGCGGTTTGGAATTGAGAGAATCATCAAAATCAAGACCATTATTAATATCAGTAATGTTTATTGGCAACTTGTGCTAAATATGTATGTGTATATATAGTATATGTACATATATATGTATGTATATATGTATATATATATCAATGTATTACTGTCATTATATCATTTTGTTTTACATCATTCAGTAGAGTTGGTTATTTTATTTTTGTTTTGTTTTGTTTTGTTTTGTTTTGCGGTATGCGGGCCTCTCACTGTTGTGGCCTCTCCCGTTGCGGAGCACAGGCTCTGGACGTGCAGGCTCAGCGGCCATGGCTCACGGGCCCAGCCGCTCTGCGGCATGTGGGATCTTCCCGGACCGGGGCATGAACCCATGTCCCCTGCATCGGCAGGCGGACTCTCAACCACTGCGCCACCAGGGAAGCCCGAGTTGGTTATTTTATACCCATTTTTATAGGAAGCTTGGTGATGTAATATAACCTGACCCAAGTACATGCAACTAATAGTTGATGGAGAAAAAAATGTAACCCACGTGTCTCTGACTTGAAAACCTATGCTTTAAACCACTAAGCAGTGTTGTCTCCCATTGGTTAAATCCTGGCCCTACCACTTAATGGTTTGGATCTTTAACCAAGAATTTTATCTTGTTGAGTTACAGTTTCTATTCTGGGAAAAAAAAAAAAAAGCAAGTTTACATTTCCATCTATGTTGTGGAACCAATGTGAGCATCAAAGTTATGAAGTCAATGAACACACTTTAAAATTTTAAAGTGCTGTAAAATGCAAGCTGCTATGCCTCCTAATTGACAGATCATCTCATCCCAGAGTATATGTGGGGAATTTCAGCTTTCTGTTTCTGAGACATGTTGATAGCTCCATGCAGAAAGAGAGAGAAATGAAAATAAAAACTCTGTCCCATTGTGACCTAACTCCTGTTTGGATGAGTGACGTTTCTGACAAATCATTAAGAGTAGAGGGACAAAAAAGAAATTGTCTAAAAGCCCCATGTTTCCTTTAAAAGTCCAACCTGTTGTATTCAGTGATGGGATTAGATATGATTGAACCAAAATAGTTGATACTAGAGAATAAATTGAGTAGCCTGTTCACACAGCTTTACCCACACAACTTTCATGTTTTCTGTGAAAAATAAATCCAAGAACGATCAACAAATACCAGGACTCTAAGCTTAGAGACCGACCTAACACGTGTATATTCAACAGAAGAATACCTATTTCTGTGAAGATTTAAAACTAGGTTAATATCACAATATATTCAAATAAAGTTTCCTTATTAATGTTACATTTTGTAGAGTAAGAATTGATGTATTCTGGTTCTTACAAAAGTAAGTATATAATATATTAACTAACTTTTTATGAAGTTTTTGTTCTTGATTAATGTCTCTCCATGGTGTAATATTTTTTGATTCCCTTGCCTAGATCAGGACAATTAACTTTCACAAAGATGTTTCCTTTAATGTTCTTATTGATCAAAAATGTAATATAATGGTATTCACTACATATTTACTAAGCAGTTACATCAGTCAATCATTCAACACATATTTATGAAATATCTACTCTGTGCTCATCATTGTGCAGCTGTGTGCAAGGAAACTTGAAAATAAAAGAAGTCCACTTTCTGAAAATGAAATTGAAATTACTGATTTAATAACTTTTTCTTCCAGGAAGCTCAGCCAAGCATGAAGCTGCATTATAGCCTCTCTGTAAGTCTTTAAGGTCCTCATATTTGAGTTATTTACTGAGTCATAACAGTTTCTTTTCTCTTTAAGCCATCTTTTCACAGTATTATTTCTCTGTTAGATTCTTCTGTTTCACTCATACTCCTTGGGGACATTTCTGACCTGTTAGGAGTCCATTCCTATTAATTCTGAGTCTTAACAATCACATTAAGATACAAGGTTAAATGCTAGATTCATAGTAAACATATACACCTCAGCCTATAACCAATGCATATTTATGAGATCAGTGCCCAAAGAAAAATCCAAAACTTAAAAATTCCCCTTGGAAGATGGCTCAGCTTCTGTATAGAATGAGAAATGGTGTCAATAAATTAAATATAAATATGTAGAGACATTCTCTGAGTGAATAGCCACTATGGACATTGTAGCTCTGTTGACAACATCCATGCCTTTGCTTCTCCACAGTGACACCTTAATGGAGTTTGGGTTGCACTCACTTCATAGTGAACCTTGAATGACCAAAAACTGGACTTTGTCCATTCTTGCCACAATAAAAGATTCAGGTAGCCCAGGCCGAAGGTCAATACATGGTATTCCTCTATCCACAGGACTTGGTTCTGGGATAATACCAAGAAAAATACCCCCAATACCAAGGAAGTACGCATCAGACACAACCCCAAATTAAATCCACATAACCATTGTGGGTTATTTTTGTTTCATGGCTTCAGAGCACTTTAATGCACATAATGCACAAATTTTCCTTGGTGATTTTTTACCTCTGTTAAGTTTGCAGGCCCTTGCGAGAGCCTCCCCTTGGTGAGTGTATTTATGATGCTAGGAAGGCTCTTTGAAGTGACTCAGGAGGAAATTACTAAGGCACAGAAACCCACCAAGGAGATGTGCCTTTCCAGAAAATTAGCTTTGAATAGAATAATATGTCAACACAGCAGCTAATTCTACGCATGACATAATTTATCAACAACCCCTCTAAGATTCTCTGTGCCGGAAGAGAACCTTCCATAGAGAACAAACATGAACAAAACAGGAGAATTTACTTTTTGACTATCCTAAGTGGCCTGAAATACCTTTTAAAGAATGCATCAAACTAGAACTATCTATTTAGTTTTTAACAGGTCACTTTGGAATGGCTTTTCACTGTGTTTCTTGCTTTTCCTGGGAAGTGAGACATTTTTATATGACTTCATTACTGATCTACATACCTGTCTGTTTATCAGTTATCTACAGAATTGCATTGATTCTTTCCCTTTTCTGTCTTTTCCTCTATCAAGACGTGCCTAGTTTCTGCACCTTATAGTTCTAAAATCAGCCACACTCTGACAGAGTTTCTGACCATGATAAGAAGCATATTTGGAGAGACTCCAAAATATTTTGACTCAGTTTCAAAATCTTTACCTTATTGCTTTGACCAACACCCATTTTCCTTGCCTGTCCTTTTTCTCTCATTTGTGTATATTTCCTCCTTCTTAAATGTTTTTTAGGTCCCACCTTGTACTACCCACCAGTGGCAGCAGCCTCCTCTGATTACTTGACTTATGGCTGACCATGCTGACCCCAAGCAACTCACTTTATTCCACAACAGGCAGCTGCCAGGGCACCATCAAGACAAAATGTCCCAATTTTGATAGACCTTAATGTTTACGTCATCAGAAACTCAAAGAAACCTTGACATTTTGAAGGAAGAAGGGTGTATTTATTTCTGGAAAATTAAGAGTAATGCTTTAGCTTCGTAAAAGGAGTTGAGAGCATTTTAATTAAATAAATTTTGCATGTAATTGTATCCTGACACTTTTAGATTAGGATTCAATGGGTGTTTATAGATTTCAGAATAACATATGCAGGATGTTCTTTCTTGCAAAGCTGGCCAGAGGCACAGGCTGTAAAAAGAATGGTCAGTAGGACGAGATCTTTGAGACTGTGTAACTTTGAATCACGTGTTCAAGTCTAAGCATCAGCATCATTGTACATGATGGCAGGTGCTACAGATCTACAGTGTTCTAGATGAGGAGAGCTGTTCATGGCCTACACTTGCCTGAAACAAAAGAATAGAGGAAATTTAGCCCCCAAGTCCCGTGATGACAGGGCTCACGCTGACCTTTATAACATCATCCAAAACTACAAGAATATTTTTTATTAATTCCAAACTTCTTACAGTTGTGTGAAAATGTGATATTTTCTCACACTTCTGTTTTATATGCATGTACTCTTCTCTCTGGTTGAAGTGATTTCCCACTCTCTCAACATCCTCCTTCCGCCAGCTAAATTTCATTAAGACAAAATCAAGTGGCACATTTGACTTCTATTCTGTCTAGTTTCTGTTCCTCTGAGGCCCAGTAATCGACTCTGATTATCTTTATCAGCTTTCAGGAACATGTATTAAAATCGATGTTGTATATTCAGCTTTTCCTATTAGCCTGTGAGAACTGTGGTACCACACGGGTTGATATTTTATTATATTTCCTTTCCTTGAGTGACACAATATTTGAGATATAATTGGCACTTACTGAATGTTTACTGGGTAAATAAGTGACTGAGTGAATGAGGTTTGTGAGCTCTTTGACTTTATTTCCATCTGCAGTGTGGTTTTCTTCTCTTGTTGCCCATCTTCTTTTTTTTTTTTTTTATGTCGGTTCATTGGTTTGTTTATTTATTTTATTTTTGGCTGTGTTGGGTCTTCGTTTCTGTGCGAGGGCTTTCTCCAGTTGCGGCAAGCGGGGGCCACTCTTCATTGCTGTGCGCGGGCCTCTCACTATCGTGGCCTCTCTTGTCGCGGAGCACAGGCTCCAGACGTGCAGGCTCAGTAGTTGTGGCTCATGGGCCCAGTTGCTCCGCGGCATGTGGGGTCTTCCCAGACCAGGGCTCGAACCCGTGTCCCCTGCATTAGTAGGCAGACTCTCAACCACTGCACCACCATGGAAGCCCTGCCCATCTTCTTTATTCCAACACCAAGCTTTCTGTCAGCCTGCCTAACCCTCTGCTTCCTCTCTTGTTACCTCTTTGTCTTCTGCCCCCACATTTACTTTACTTCCAGTACACAAAATGGATCTGTATCATGTAAAAATTATTTGAGATCTAACTTTTAAAAATGCTGTTCAAATATGTAGTTATGTCCAAATCCATCCTCCATCCTGCCCTGACTCACGTTAAACAATCTCTCTCCTTCAGGCTTCTGAGGGCACTGGCCTGAACACTAGAGAGCAGAAGGAAGAAACCAGGGGATTTACCCCCCTCTTTCTCTGCATGAGCTACACTCTTTCCTCAGTCCCACTTTGCTACTGACAGATGTGTTATACTTTCAGATTTGACCCGGATATCCCATGCCTTGATTTCCAGTAACACTGCCTCTTCCTGTTGTCACTCCATTCCAAGAGAACATGTTCTTTCCTAATGTTATTCATTTCCGGGTTGCTTCATAATTCCTTGTTTAGCTCCTCTGCTTTTCCACAGCCTGAATATTTAATTCACTGACTTAAATTGTCTTTATTTTTTAATACTTAGGATAGTTTTTTGTTTTCCTGCTTGGATCTTCACTAATAAAATAAATTTAGAGATAAGGGCAGAGAGTAGCCACATTTTTCTTGGTATATTTTTCAATTAACAATGAAAATTACATGTTTTTTGAATAACTACAGGGACTCTGTATAATTAGTCCACATTATATTGCTTTCAATGATTACTGGAAGCTGTGGAAATTGAAATAATAGCAAATGCAAATGAAAGTAAGAAATGAACACATGTTTATCATTTGATACTATAATGATTAATACAGCTTCTTGGTCAAAGACCTAAATGCAGCCAGAACAAGTATTATTTAATGACTCTAGAATCTCAGGGTTATTTTGCTAAAAGTAAACCATTACATTTAGTTCCATATAAAATTATTCACCTTTATTAAAAAGATCAAAATTAAATACTCTTGGTTCTGTTCTGTGAAATGTCAGAAAATATATTTTCTTCAGCTACACAGGGCAGGGGTGTGGGTCATGTAGGCTGAAGTGATAAAAATAGATTTCCTGGAAGATAATGCAAGTTACTCAAAGAGAAAAATATAGTCCAGTAGATTTTGTATTATTTCCAAGTAATAAAGCTAGAACATTTAGTTCTCACTTCATCAGGAACCCAGTTTATTCAGTAATTTAAATTAAATGAATTAAATGATTATGAAGCTTTATCAGGTATTCTTGCGTGAAAAAGCTAGCAATAATCTCTCCAGCCATGTGCCTAGGTAAACATTTGGCACCATATAGTCTTTGAAAGAAGTCCGGGGAAACAAACAAAGGTTACAACAAAGACAACAATACCAGGACCTAGGGGAAATTAATGTGCCATCTGCTCTAGTTGTGTTTTTATAATACAAAATAAGGGAAGGACCTTTATTTTGATACTTTTTGTGTGATAATCCTTACCTTTTTACCAGTAGAGGAAGGACACTTGTGATATTGTTCATTGTATTAGTCTGCTAGGGCTACCGTAACAAAGTACCACAGACTGGGTAGCTGAAACAACAGAAATTTATTTACTCACAGTTCTGGAGCCTACAAGTCTGAAATTAATGTGTTGGCAGGGTTGGTTTCTTTTGAGCATTTCTCTCCTTGGGTTGTAGATGGTTGTCTTCTCCCTCTGTTTTCGAATGGTCTTCCCTCTTTATGTGTCTGTGTCCTAATTTTCTCTTCTCGTAAGGAAAATTGTCATATTGGATTGTAGCTCACCCTAAGTATCTCGTTTTAACATAATTACCTCTTTAAAGGTCCTATCTCCAAATACACTCACATTCCGAGGTACTGGGGGATAAAGACTTCAACATATGAATTTTGGAGGACATAATTCAGTCTATAACACATATAGTAATTGAATTTCTCTTTTGAATTTCTCTTAGTGTTGGTACTAAGGAAGAAATAAAGGGGGAAAATAGGAGACAATCAAGTAAAAAGATAAAAAGAAAAGGAGAATTTCTTCTCACTATGCTACACCCACACTTGTACCAGTGTGACATTCTTTTCTACGTTTGTACACATTTTCTGTCAATAATAATTATTTCCCCATTTTTTACATAGCTAATTCCTAGACATTCTTGAAGAATTAATACCATCCCCTGTAGGAAACATTTGCTCTCTCCCATTTTTATTGATTTGAATTCAGTGGTTTTCCTTGTGTTGCTTTAGCACCTGGATGTTTATCCGCACTGGTAGGAGTATCATCTTGTACAACAATCATGTACATTCCCTCCATTAAAATGAGAGCTCCTTGAGGACTAGGACTAGCTGTTTCATCCCCATATCATCAATGCCTGGCTTGGTTGTACATAAACATAATTTCTTGATCCAATAGCTGCTGTTCAGCATCCTCTCTGTGGCAGACAGAGAGGAGACAATGATGAGAAAAATCAGACAGTCTCTGTTTTACTAAAACAGTTTAGTCAAAGCATCTCAGAAGCAATGCATCCTGGACACACCCCCATCATTAACGAAAAGGTGTTCTTTATACCTTCTTCTCTAGATAAGTAGATTTTTATGAGGAACATTATATTCTTTGGGCAGAGATTTCCTTCCATTCTTAGTAATCCTGTCTAGGACAGATATTAGTGGCCCAAGACTTGAATTTTGTAGTGAGTCAAATACTGTGAAATGTAGGGCTGTTTCTCAAAGCTCAGGTGGGAAGCAGAAATCACATATGACAACCTTTGTACTGAATAAGATGCACGAAAAATTACAAATATAAAAACCCAGAGGTAAAATGGTTACAATTCAAAGGATGGTAATGATGAATGTAATACATGTCAAGTAAACCTGAAATTGCAACTGAGTAGCCTACTTCACAAGCTTTACAGTGTAGGGGGAAATCCTGTCCGTGTCAGCCCATTTTTACTAGAATCCTTCTGGGGAATAAGGAAGGTATTTTAAAGACATTCTCTCTGTCTCTCATCTCTGGGATGAGGTTCATGATCAAATACAATTTTATAACTAGATGTTTACACTGTGATTCATCAAACCCCTCTGTGAATTATCTAGGAGGAATTTTTTAGTCTACCTCTGCAAAGTTGCTCAACTTTCAAAATGAAGTACTTGCAACCTCCTCATACCTGTCCCCCAATTACTCTGAAATCTCTCTCCTCTCTTATTCATCACTTCCCCTTTCCCTGTGGTTCAGATGTTAAAGGTTTATTAATTAGAATTTATTCATTAATTGATTTTAACACTACTATGGGGCACTTATTATATGCCAGACAGTTCATATAATTCCTGCCTTTATGGAACTTAAATCCAAGCAGTTAATTAATTCAAATAACAAATGTAAATATTTCTAAGTACGGAGTATTCAGTGGTTAGTATTTTTAAAAAACTTTCATGTATAAAGTGCAAGTTGAGTGTGTATAAGAACCACCTTCCCGGACTTCCCTGGTGGTACAGTGGTTAAGAATCCACCTGCCAGTGCAGGGGACCACAGTCCGATCCCTGGTCCGGGAAGATCCCGCATGCCGGGGAGCAACTAAGCCTGTGTGCCACAAATACTGAGCCTGCGCTCTACAGCCCACGAGCCACAACTACTGAAGCCCGCACGCCTAGAGCCCGCACTCCGCAACGAGAAGCCACTGCAATGAGAAACCTGCACGCTCTAATGAAGAGTAGCCCCCTCTCGTCACAACTAGAGAAAAGCCCGCATGCAGCAACGAAGACCCAATGCAGCCCCCCCAAAATAAATAAATAAATAATTTAAAAAACATATAAAGAACCACCTTCCCACATATACACCAAAATCTGCAATGGTTCAAACTAAATTTACCTAGGATTTTCCAACACGCTTCAATGTCACCAAAAGTTTTCCTTTGAAGAGCGTGTATCAGAATAGATGAGTTTCTAAAATTCTAACTGCTTGATGTTACCTAAAATATTGTGCCAGAAATTCATCACTAATAATTTATATTACATGGCAAGTGTTTCATTCCATAGAAAATTTATATTCAGAGATCCTTATATTTTTGCATGAACATTAAGGAAACATCTTAAAATATTTTTCTGCTTTATCAGTTTCCTTTATTTTATCCTTGGTTCAGCAGATAGCTTAAATGTCTTTAAAAAATCACCATCAGCTAAGAGAGTATAAAATCACAATCATTTCCATAACGTTTCCCTCTTCTTTTGAAAGTGAAGGTCAGGAATTTCTTTTCAAATTCAGTAGCAGATTAGTCACGTTTATTGTGTGGGTAGTTACCGGCTAAATTTGCCAGTTTCCTTGACCTTCTTTATGGTTCTCCAGTTAATCTTATTGCACCTCTTTACACATGTTTCCTTCTGCTGGGTCTACTGGGCAGAAAGTCTGAGATAAAAAACTTCTGCTTACTCTCTCTCTACAGAATTATGTAACTCCTTTTGTCTCACTTTGTTCTTTCCTTTTGATTTCTTGGCATATAAACCTTGGATAATATACTAAAATGAAAATTGAGTAAAGAAACTATTTTAGAGCTCTAAAAGAAATATGTGAATAACTAAGAGTAAAATTAAGCACAGTACTAGTAGCACAAAGACAAATCATTGTGGAGAAGAGAACAGACCTAGATTCTATGGTAAATATATGGTCTGGAAAGGAATATGAGAAAATGAACATTTACAGAATATTTACCATGTGCCAGACTGTCATAAGCACCACCAAAAATATAAGTAGAGAGTTGGTTGTTTCAAATGCTTGGTCCATGATCAGAGAGCAATGGTGCAGTCACAGAGCTGAGACTGAAAGCAGGTAGATCTGATCTCAAAGAAAGTCCACATTCTTTTCAAATTCCATTCTAATGGGATTGATAGTATCAATGTCCAGTCCGTGGCAGTCTCAAAATCTGCAATGTGGAGGTAACATTACCTACCCATGTGATTGTTGTGAACATTGTATGAAATAATGTACCCAATCCCACAAGGATGGTGCCAAGCGTATAACTCAATCACCACATATTTGTTCCCTCCAGAGACCTCTGTGTAACAGGTTCTTCTCAAGCAGAGAGAATGCACATGAGGATACCAAAGCCCCCTTTCACCTACGAAATTGTATCTTACTGGAGTGTTGAGCCAAAGATATCAGTTTTTACATATTTATGTAATACTGGCTTATTGGCTTTTAAAAATTCTAAATTAAGAGGAAATTGCTAGAACTAATGATCTGAGGGTAATGTTCGCTGTCACTGTTGGCTGCCAAGGAAGTTACAAATCTCCTAGTTCCAGATGAGGACAACCACAAACACTGAGCCACATTCAGCTGAGGATGTTCCTTTCCTAAATGATTTCACCCACAACATGATTCTCTCCATAGTCCCACTCAAAGAGGCTTAGTGGACCTGGAAGGGAGGAAAAAATAAGTCACTGTGAGAATGTGATGCAGACACAACTGCAGCAATGAGGACCTGGTCAGAGCACGTCAAAGGAAAAACTATTCCACATGCATAGATATGGTATTTCCCACAACTCACAGGCTCAGAATCTTGTGGGGAGGTTCCCTTAACTCTTACACACTCAATTATTAAGTAGTTTAGACACTGGCCAAAAACCTATTTGTGGTCTTTCAAGCCCAACCATAGGCAACTACAAAGACTACCTGGCAAACCTCACAGAGGGAAACTGCCCTCTTTGCACAGGGATTTGGTGCACAGCCAGTGCACTGCAGTCTTTGACGAGAGTGCCAGTCAAGGACCTTGCTCCCCGTCGCCCACCAAGCTGGCCATCCTCTTACCTATAGTCTGTATTCCTAGAACTGGCACCTCCATTGGAGGCGTGTTTATCAGGGGCCTTTGGCAGAAGACTTTCTCAGTCACCTTTGCCAAGGTCTCCTTATTGGAGGTAAGAGAAGGGGACCATTAACACATTTTCTCCACTCTGCCTCAGGACTCAGTGGTTGTCTACTCACCCTTTCCCCACTCCCCTCTCCCCTCCCTCTTAGGGCTCTCTCAGCAGTGAGGCAATCCCCACACCTGTGCTGATCCAGCTGGCCCTAGATCAGCACTCTCTCATGAGGAAAAATGGAACAGGGGAGAGCCAGTGCTTTCTCCACTTCAGCTTAAACTAGTTTTGCTTATACTACTGCAGTGATTGAAGGCTTGAAAGTTACTTTTCCTTTTGGTTTGTAATCTTAATTGGCTACTTCAGCACCTGGTAGCTGAGATCTCTCCAGCTCATCTCCAGCTCCTGATCTTCATTTTCTTTTTTTTTTAAATTAATTTATTTTTGGCTGCATTGGGTCTTCCTTGCTGCACACGGGCTTTCTCTAGTTGTGGCGAGCAGGGGCTACTCTTCAATGCGGTTCGTGGGCTTCTCATTGCAGTGGCTTCTCTTGTTGCAGAGCATGGGCTCTAGGCGCGGGCCTCAGTAGTTGTGGCACACAGGCTCAGTAGTTGTGGTGCACAGGCTTAGTTGCTCTGTGGCATGTGGGATCATCCAGCACCAGAGCTCGAACTCATATCCCCTGCATTGGCAGCTGAATTCTTAACCACTGCGCCACCAGAGAAGTCCACCTGATCTTCATTTTCAGTTCCATACTTTGTGGAAGAGTGAAGTGTTGTCCAGAGCAGTCACAGAATCTGGAGTCAGATGACTGGATTCAAATTCACACTATGCTACTTTTTAGTGTTTGACAGTTGTTACGGGCTGAATTGTGTCTCCCCAAATTCATATGTTGAAGTTCTAACCCCCAGTACTTCAGAATATGACCATACTTGGATAAAGTCTTTAAATAGGTATTTAAAATAAGGTCATTAGGGTGGGCCCTAATCTAATATGACTATTGTCCTTATAAGAAGCAATTAGGACAAACACCCAGAGAAGACCAAGTGAAGATACAGGGAGAAGACAGCCATCTATAAGCCAAACAGAGAGACCTCAGAAGAAACCAACCCTGTCTACATCTGATTTTGGACTTGTAGCATCCAAAACTGTGAGAAAATAGATTTCTGTTGTTTAAGCCATCCAGTCTATGGCACTTTGTGATGGCAGTCAAAGAAAAGTGATACAAGAGTGATCATGTTACTTTTCTTGGCTATAATTTTCTCCTATGTAGACTGGGAATAAACTGATTATTGTTACAGCAGCATTTTAAAAATGATAAGACCATTTAAGTAGAGAATATTGTAAATACCCAAGAAGTATCAGCTCTTATTTTCCTCTGTTTTTAGCTTTGAAATGATTAGCCTTCTTGTTCTAGGACCTCTGACCTAATAATGGTCTACATATACTGGAAGCTTAATCTTTGATCAGATCACTTACCTATGCCAAATGACTGAACAACTCCTAACTTTCCTGAGGCCGTAATTTAAACTTCTTGATCTGGATCTAAAATCAATCTGCTAAAATGGCCCTATTTTATTTTTTCTAACTGTATCGTCTACTATTAGCCAGAAAAAATTTTCCAATTCAACTACAATATATACACTCTTCTCTCAGAAGCCATGGATTTTAGTATTTTGCCTTTGTACATACTTTCATTCTATGCTTGAAATCTTCCTCTTTTTTTCTGTTCTTCAGCCTCCTCATTCTTTAGTGATTAAGTTGAGGAAGCATTTTCTTAACATTCCCACTCCTAGCAATCTCAAAGCAGGTGAGGAATAGTGGTTAGGAAATGAGGGTATTTATAGATAGATAACGAACTCATTTATTCATAAAACAATTACTGGGAATTCTCTATTTGCTAAGAATTGGGATATGTTTGGATATAAAAAGTAAGAAAAATATAGACCTGTCCTCCAAGGTTTTATAATCTAGTGGGAGAAGGAACTACATTACATGCTGCTAAATACTCTGTTTGATGTATGAAAAGGATGCCTTATACACATAGGAGGATATATGCAAATAAAAGAAGGGCAGAGCCAAGTTTCAGGAGTAGAGAGCATTTGAGCTGAATCATGAAAAATCTGGAAGCATAAGCTAGGAGAAAAAAGACAAACTTTTTTCTGAAAAAGAGACATGTTCAATACACCTGGAGTGTGTAAAGAAGAGAGCAGTAGGAGGTGGGAGGGAGGAAAATCTGAAGACAGGTGAGAGACACATTTGGATAAGCAGAATTTGCATAAGCCAACCTGAAACCAGCGTGTGTTTTGTTTTCCTTCCTGTCTAGTCTGAAGCAGATATATTTTATGGGTGGTATACCTGTACCTGCTGGCAAATGGTTGGCATTTACAGATGGAGTCTTGACATAGGGCATATTACTTATTTTTATGTGTAAAAATCTTCTACTGCAGGAAAATCAAAACCAAAAGAATAGTTATAAAAATTTAAGAACTTCAGTTATACAAGAGAAGAAAAAATGATTTAGTGAATATTATCCAGGACAAATAGCTTTAGTATTCTCTTTCCTTTTTTACCCCTAAGCTCTTTCTGCTGATTTTCTGTCACTCTTTATTACGTTGTCATCCTTTCATCTTTGTACAGTTAATCGTTTAGAAGTATAATGGCACCACTTGAAGAAGGAAATTTAGCAGAACTTTATAAGCATCATAAACTTAAAAGATTACTTTCAGATACCAGTTAGAGACTTTGCTGTACAATTTTATGTTGTTTTCCTTCTAAAAGTATTTAAGATAAATATTCTTTTATCCCCAGACAGTCATTTATAATTCTGAAAATTTCTGAGCAATACTTAAATGGGAGTGTGCTTTCAAAGCTCTGGAAATATAAGAAAGGGCAAATGGGAATATTAAATACTAAGCATTTACTCTGTTCTGAGTATTTATAACTTTATCTCATTTAAGCCTCATAAAACTGAAAAATAGGGATTATTAAGTACATTTTATGGATGAAGACACTAACCATTAGAGATATTAAGTAATTGACCTTTGCTTCGTACTTTTATATTACAAAATTTCAGTGTTACCCCAGGCATTTCTGTTGACAAATTCCTGCTATTTCCATTAAACTAAGGCTAATTAAAAAGTGGTGTGGGAGAAGCAAAGGATGATAAACATTATAATGTCATATGTTTTTCTGTGTGTTTTTTTGTTTTGCTTTTTTGTTGTTTTTGAATTGCTGCTGGACTAAGTTCAGAAGGATTTAAAATTATGCATGATGGAAAGAAAAGTCATACACCACATAGGACCTACTAATTCATGATGAGGAGCTTCGTAGTAACAAGTGATAGTTCTATTTTCAAGGTTCTCCGTGTCACAAATGGTAAAACAGAGGCACAAGAGGTTAAGTAGTAAATGTGGGTGACGATAACTATTAAATTTATTGGTGGGAATCAAATCCAGTTGATATAATATCAAACTCCCTTCTTTGGAAACTCCATGGTTTTCCAGCTACAATATTACGAAAAGAATCTCATCTAAATGATTTTAACAAAGAATCTGTGGCTCATGTTCCATCAGTAGAAGCTTTAATATATTTTTCTGGTTGGGCTCTGAGTTTTCTGAACAAATTCTAAAAATAGAGAACCCGTGATATAAAAGGCTTCACAGTGAGCCCCACAGACTAGCACATCTGAAAGTAGGCACATGAATTGCTAAGAGAAGATCTGTTGTGCACAAATAATTCATATTTGATAAGAAAATGTATTCAAAAATATACATGAAACTGACACTGTCCTAGAGACATCACAGTCAGGCCCTCCCCACAATATCCTTTAGTAAAATACGTATCTTGAGAATGTTTATCTCTTTCTTTGATTCTTGATGACATATTATCTGGGTATAAATATTTTAGTGACAAAATTTCTCTATACTTCTATACTCATATTTTATGAAGAAGCCACCTAAGGTCAGTTTGTTTCAAAGTTTGTTAGATGTCATTATCTATCTGGCTGAGCCACACTGACTCCATTTTGTCAGCTCCATCTCAGGCCGGCTGTCCTACCCCCTCCCCTTTCTGAGTGACTGAGCTTTAGCCTACTCACAAGGACTGTGCCCAAGCCAGATAAGTTCTCTATCAACTTTTACCTTTGCCTTCATCTGATATGAAAACTGGAAGAGTGCCTTTTGCTGATGCAGATGGTTAATGGTCATGAGACCCCTAGGGGAAGGAAAAACCCCCAGTTCCCAGAAATGTGGACTTGCTTCTTCCTAGTGGTCAGATTCTATTTTTAGCTTTGGTGCCCTTAAATCCCCCTATACCCCTTACAGCTGTGTGGAGTGCAGCTGTGAAGGCCTCTGGATCATTGTTAGCCCAATCCCATCAGTGTGTAAGTTACCCACAATAAATTCCATAAGTGCACTTTGTGGAGTTGCCTACTTCATTGTTCAGTCTTAAAGTTCCTTCTAGTTCAGAGGATGTTATTCTCTGATGTTATTATATCTCTGCCTCCCAACACTGTCAGGTTATTTTGGCCACTCATAAGAGTCTTTCTTTATCCTTAAAATGCAGCCCTTTAATTGGTATATATCTCATGATTGATCATTTCAGATGTTTCCTTGGGACACCACTGCCCTTTCAAACTACATATTTTAGGTTTTTGTTCTCTCCATCTCCCCACCTCAAAATTTTTTCTTTTCTCAAAAGTCTTTGAATGCTTTTTTCTATATTTTTTCTAGTTTCTTTCAAGAATACCACTCTAGGAAGTTGAAATGCTTTTATCTTTTAGTTGAATAAGTTTCTCTGTAATCATTTTTCTTTTGTTTGTTTCCATTTTATTTGCTCATTGCCTGTGTCTTTCCTACAGTTTTCTCCTTTTAAACAGTCTCTTTGCTGTTTAATTATATTTTCCTGGATTTTTGGGTCACCACTGGAATTATAGCACACAGTACAATGCCTGCCACATAGTGTAGTTTCAACAAGTATTTGTTGAATATATTAAGAATAAAGGAAAAAGCAAGAATTTTCTTGCTTCTTTGTCCTCTTCTATTAATGTTAGTGGTGAGTGAAAGGAAGCTCATTTTCATTGATTTTATGTGTTGCGTTTGTCAACCAAGCAGAATAGGCAAGACTATTATTTACTTAGTAAAATATTTATTGATAGTGTAGTCTGCACATGTATCTATAGGCCATAATATATGGTAGTTAAAATTGCAGGCCAAAACACAGATAGATCTGGTTTCAGGTCACAGTTCTGCTGGGTAATAACTGGGAGAGAGTGGTAACGAGATCATGTTGTTCCTCCATAACTCCAGTGCCTTATCATGGTGTCTTTCACAAAGTAGGTCCTCAACAGATATTTCTGGAATGTCTGTTGGGTGAATAAATTTACAAAATTATGGAGGTAGTTTATTTTTTTCAGTTTCTTAGAAATATTATAATTAATAAATTTATACATCATAAAATACCATAATATATATCAAAATTTCAAACAAGACTATGGATTTAAAAAATATTTAAAGCCAAGTATAACTGTCCATTGATTTAAAAAAATACTACCCACTGTTTGATTGTGTTTGTTCAGTGACATAGGAAAAGAATGGCATTATTTCTTTCAAGTGGCTGAATATCAGGTATGTGTTAGAGCTTGAAATGGGCATGGAGAAAATGAAGCTACCTCAGAGTTGAGCCAAACTCAGCTAATGATATCCAAGTAGCCAAAAAGCTTACAAATAATTAATTCTTTATGTAACATAGGTTTACAAGGTAAAAAAAAATATGATTAAAATAGTGTCAGAGGACAGCAGATTATCCTTCCTGAACTGCTTTTTCTTTTTCTTTAAATAAATGATCAAAAGTAAAGAGAACTTCAAATTCCAGCTTCCTGACACAGTAAAATATATATATATATATATATATATATATATATATATATATATATATATATATATTTTAAACGAAAAGTTGGTGGGGTTTTTAATTAATTAGTTAATTTACTTTTGGCTGCATTGGGTCTTTTTTGCTGTTTTCTCTAGTTGTGGTGACTAGGGGGGCTACTTTTCATTGCTGCGCACAGGCTTCTCATTGTGGTGGCTTCTCTTGTGGAGCATGGGCTCTAGGCACACAGGCTTCAGTAGTTGTGGCAGGTAGGCTCAGTAGTTGTGGCTCGCGGGCTCTAGAGCACAGGCTCAGTAGTCGTGGCACACGGGCTTAGCTGTTCTGTGGCATGTGGGATCTTCCTGGACCAGGGATCCAACCCGTGCTCCCTGCATTGACCAGTGGATTCTTAACCACTGCGCCACCAGGGAAGTCCCAGTAATAGGAATTTTAAGTCAGCTTCTGTCAGGATTTTGGTGAAAGGAGAGCCTATTTATCCAGGCAAGAATATTATTTTATAAAAGAAAAAAAAATGTTAGGAAAATGCAGGCATAGAAGGGAATTCTATGATTTTCATATCTAAAAAAAAAATCTATGTGTATAATCTGTATTTATTAAACATAGTCCAGGAGAAATGTGTGCACATGGGTTTATGTTGAAGTATGTTCAGCCAAGCATTGTTTGTATTTATTGAAAAATTAGACATAATTTTAGACATAAATGTCCACAAATAAATTATGATGCATTCATATGATGAAATAATATATAATAATGCAAGTGTTCGATTTGGCAGATACTATTACTATAAAAAATACCTATTTTAATTTATATATTGTTAAAAATATTTGCTCACCCTCCTTATACATCCCAGACTTACTGCTATCAGGCTTGACCAAAGGACTTAAATAAGGAAATGAAATGTGAGCAGAAGAGATGCCTGCCACTTTTCTACAAAAACATCCATTCTCCATGGTTTTTCTTCCCTGTGCTATGATACATGCAATGTCCGTGTTAGTGTCTGTTCCATCATTCTCGTCTCATAGTGGAGAGTGACGGAGTCATAGAACAGAGCAGCTACCCACTCCTGTTGGCTGCACGATAAGATTAAACCTTTGTTTTTGGGAGTCACCAGGGTTTTAGAGTCATTTGTTATTGCCAACAGCATTACTTTGAGGTGACAGAGAGTAAATCCATCATCCTGACATAGCTTATATTGTTAACATTCTACCTCTTCAAATTCTGAATGTAAATCGATTAATTCATAAATCTATAGTGGCTATATACAAATGATATATAATGCCATCTGCTTGTGACTTTGTCATACATCCTTTCACTTTAAGTCAGGGAATCATTTTGCTGTTTGCAAATGTGTAAGTTCAGATACAGTATACAGAGGCACTCCAGTGATACATTGTTCTTCATTTAAAAAAATGGACGATTTATCTAATCTACTTACCCTCCTAATTGTCTACCCTTTTTCAACTACTGATTTACCTATATGGATAGATATAAAAGAACACACAATAAACCATGAGCCATGGTTAGAAGTGAGGGGGCAGAAGGAGGAGGAAACATAATTTTTACTTTATACAAATATGTATTAACTTATTCTTTATAAAAATTGTAGCACAGATTGTGGTGATGGTCTCACAAGTGAATGCTTATCTCCAAACTCATCAAATTGTATATATTATTATAGCTTTTTTGTATGTCTAAAAAATTAATAAAACAAAATAGCTGAGGGAAGAAAATGGCAAATATGTATGTATATATATATGTATTATATATATAATACATAATTTAAAAATGAAGATAGGCTAACTGAAAATGCTATAATTTATCTTTACCCCTGTGAATATTGTCATGGATTTCAGAAGTATTTTTTTAAGTCATTTGATTTTTTTTAAGGGTTAATTTTTTTGTGTGTTTGTTGCTTTATTCACATATTTGTAAGGGTGACCAACTGTGTTTGTGTGTGTGTGTGTGTGTGTATATATATATATTTATATATATATATATATATATATATATATATATATATATGAAAATCTGGATTTTTATCTCTTGGCTGACATATTTAAATGCATGCTACTGAAATGAAATACAATTTACCAAAAAAGGTTTTCTTTATTTAATGAGAACAGCCAAATCTACTAAAAAGAAAAGAAAATAAGCCACATTTCATTTTTATGCTATAGTATTTCATGACTACACTCTAATGAGTGAAATATGC
Source organism: Pseudorca crassidens (assembly GCF_039906515.1). NCBI lineage: Eukaryota > Metazoa > Chordata > Mammalia > Artiodactyla > Delphinidae > Pseudorca > Pseudorca crassidens. Next base: position 31,690,910 of record NC_090304.1, on the reverse strand, counting down.
TTCTTTAGAGAAGTCTAAAAAATCTGCAATAATTTTTCCAGGATTTTTATTCACTTTATTTTTGGTAGAGATGAGATGCCTGACCTTCTTTTAACTTTAAATGTTGAGGCCCATAGTTTATAAAATGCTACAGACACATCTCTAAACCAAAGAAATCCATTAAAATGGATTTTAAATGGATTTCCTTCAAGAAGATAGCATTAGAAGTCTTCTTTACCTCTTATTTTGAAACAGTCAGGAGTTAATGTTTTTCTCTAAAGTCAGCATATTGGTCAAAGATTAGCTTTTTCCCCGTGTAACTCTGGAGATCTCAGGAGACTGGGTGAATGTTCTAGGACAGCAGATTTGAATTTTATAATGGGGGGGCTTTCCGACATCCAGTTCAATAACTGAGGAGTAGGAAATGAAGAGGAAATTAATACGTGAAGTCTAATAAACCTTGAAATACTTCCCTCTTCCTCTCCGTCTTAACTAAAGAGCTTTAGAGGTAAATAGATCTTGCTTTTAATTCTGGTTTGGTTGCTTTCTAGTTGCAGGACCTTGGATGAATCAGTTAACTTCTCTGAAGCTGTGTTTTCTCTGATTTATAAAAGGGAATAACAATATATTCTTCACTGGCTTGGGGAAGATTAAAATACGATAATGTACATACAGTGCTTAGCAGAGTATGTGTCTAAATACAGGTGTCCCACACAAGGGAGGCTTTGCCTGCTTTAAAAAAATGTGTATTTTTATGTGAGCAAACAGATGACCCTTAGATGCACTTAGGAGCCAGACTCATCAAAAGTGCCTAACACAGGTATCATGCAGGTACCTTGAGTTATGCCACACTTCTCTGTCCCCAAAAACTGCAAGTAAAAAGGGTTGCCTAAGGCTCTTGTCAACAATGCAGATGCCTAGACCCCACCTCAGAAATTCTGTTAGGGACGACCTGGGATGGAACCTAGTCATCAAGATTTTAGCCACTATTCCCATGTCTGAGGAAGGTAGCCTGAGGCAGGTAGTCCCCCATCAAGGAACTCTGGCTTCATTTTTATAGGTGAATTTGATATTATTATAACTTTTAGCTCTTTTCACAACAACATCAAGACTTTAATCTGACATGAGGCTGTCTGCATACAGGCTATTCTAGGATCGTCGTGCTTATATTCAAGTAGGGGTCAGTTTCCCAAGGAATAAACTCCTGTGAAAAGGATACACCCCTCAGGGGTCTTATTTAGCCATAGTTTTTAGATAAAAAAGCACCTCCCACACTGCTCTATTTCTATTAGGATTAACCCCCGGTTACAACAGGTTTTCAGTAGCTTATTTAAGGTGTTTGAAAAATGCCCCCACCTCATTCATGTAAAGGTAGAATTGGTTAACCTGACAGCCATCCCCTTCCTCCCTCTACAGGTCATCTCCGAGTCAAAATGATACTCTTCGCTTCTCTGATTTTATTACCTTTGGTCTTTGATGGGTATAATTGGTCAGCTTGGCTTCAAAGTGACTCAGATGATGTTTCATCTCTGTCACTTGATGGACTGACCTCTCCTTGTACAGTAATGGGCTCTTGCTAACCTCTGCTGAGGTCACCTCTGTTGCCAAACCATGCTCTGAATTAAAGCAGCTGGTTGCTAACTGGTCACATCACGAAGTAAGCTTGTCCTCTAGTGGCCGCTGTTCAAATTGCGCCTTCAGGGCTTTGGTTCTGCCTTCACTCGCGGGGGTCGGGGCTGGAGCAGTTTAAGTCAGAAATAAATTAGTCCACACAAAAAATAGATGTCTCTCAGTTTCACCAAATAATAATGTTAATAGTGTGAGAATTTTTCTCAAAGTATTATTTTGGATGAGCCGACACGAATAGTATTTCAATAAAAATAAGCAGTTATTAAGAAATGCTTTGAAAATGTGCATGTGTTTAGTAAAAGACTATTTCCCATCATATAAATGGAGGAGGAAGTGAGTTGCAAGATAGAATTGTTCATACTATACCTAGACTTTTTATATTAAGGAATCAGTTTGATTCCCAGGATATCTGAATTCTTGTCTCATCATCTCCCCACTCTTGTTAAAAACCCTTCATTGAATTCTTGTTGTCAATACATTAAAATATAAACTCCTTAGAAAAACGGGCTTTCACAATTTGGGTCAACACAATTTTTAAAAAGTTTTTGCTACTCATTCATTTTTCATTCTAAGATTCTGGCCAGATCAAATTACATGTATCTAGACAAGTTACATCCATTCATATTTCTTTGCTTTTCCACATGCTGTTCTACTTGAAATGTCCTTCTTCCCTTCTTCCTTTCTTTCCTCCTTCAGAGACTTGTCCAAACACAGAATTCCTTCTTCTTGACTTAAGTATTGTCTTCTCTGTAAAACTTTCCTGACTCTTCCTTTTCCTAATTCTGCCTTAAAAATTCTACTACATCATCACTTAATATAGTAGACTGAGTTTTTGAGGATTTTCTTAAAGCCTGGTAGTGTGCCTGTGATCTAAAACATACTCAGGTCACACATTTCTATGAATAAAAGATTGATTTAATGTATAAATAAGCTTCATTGTGTTTCCAGGTATAAACTGGTAGACATACTCTGAACTTAATTCTACCTGTGGTTTTCCTTTTAAGACACTGATGGTGGTATCTGTCATTATTGCAGCCCAGCATCCATTCCCCATTATTTTAATAATGACTTCCAGTCCCATTGTTGTAGTAATGACTCCCAGATTCTATTTCTGTACTTCCATGCTCTCCCATGTGCTTCCAGTGATGTTGACTCCATTCAATTCTGCTTCTATTAATGAGCGTGTGGTTTAGATCTGACGAATGAGAGTGCCACATTCTTCTGGCCTTGGTGATTGACTCAAGGATGGACAACATTAAGACATTGCTAATCCTCTTGGAAAAGAGACTCATAGTTTTCCACTAACTATGAATCATGAAAGATGAGAGGAATGGAACCTCTACCATTATCTTGCTACCACACGAAGCCAGCGTTTTGGTAACAGGGCAGAAAGGCACAGAAATTGGAATGTTGGTGATGTTGTTGAGAATATAAATTGTCATGACTCAATAGAGCATATTTTGGAATGTGATCTAGTTAATATTGGTTTTTCTACCTTCCTGGAGTCCAATGAGTCGTAATTGATTCTATGTATTTTACTAGTTATCCTTACTCAGACCTTACTATTTATCCTTACTTATTTGAGCTCAAACAGAAAGCAGGCAAGCATCCATCAATAGATAGGTCTTAATAGTTGTCATAAAAACAAAATGCCATGGTTGGTTTGGACCTCAGGTGTGCTAATTCTGAGATATTCAGTTTTGCACCTGTGTCTCAGAATTCCCCAGGTGCATGAAACTCCAATTACCCATGGTAGTAACTTTCTGGTTAATATACCCTTTATTATCTGTCTTCCCTGAATCACTTCCCCACTTTTCTCTTAGTGTTCTCTGTACCTCCCAAGCAAACTATCTGCATTTGAAATTCTGTCTCAGAGTCTTCTTCTGGGGGAACCCAGACTAAGACTCAGACTCTGTGTGTGTTGTGTGCACATGAGTATGTGTTTGTATGCTTTTATGAGATGTGTGTACTATATCCTGGGATTTGTATAATGGGACCCTTTTGTAATGTTGGGGAGGTTTGGGTTTTTTTGTTCTTTTTTCTTCAGTAGATTATCTGATCCCTGTGTCTGTGTTTATCTCTTTTTGTTGGCTGTCAAGTAACTCAGGGACAGATTTGTTGCCAACTTCTAATAACATTAGATTACCCCATAGCCTGCCTTCTACGTATTAATTTCACTTTTGGATTCATCTTTTCCCAATAATATCTTCCTTTTTGTTCTGTTTCTTCTCTACTTTTAAAATCTTACCACGTTTACTTGTTCCTTTCTGAAAAAGACAAGATTTTTTTAAATTAAGAAGTTTAATTTACTATTCCTAACATTATGTAGGTCACTTTGTGCCATTAAAATAGAAGTTGATTAAGATGACTAAATAAAATTGGAAATACAAGAATATATCTCCAATCTATCCAGTTGAAAACAATACTTATCATGTATCACTTCAACCAAGCATTAAGGGAAAATTCAGATTTCAAGAAGCCCCAGTAGTCTTTAATTTGAGGGGACTTTTGAAAAAAATAATACAAAATTACAAACATAGAATTAGAAAGTGAATGAGAAAACAAAAACAATTATAAATTTTTTAAAGGTCACGTACACCGAAAACATCACAAAACTCAGAAAAATAACATAAGGTATGTCTTAAGTAACTACCTGTGACAACTCTATAATTACTTTTTGACATTTTGACTACTTGCCCTTTGAATATTTTAATGCATTTTTATAACATTTTCTACAGAAAACAAAATTGAAAGACAACTCATTGCTTCCTCCAAAATAGCTGATCAAACACTTTAAATCATTAATATTGTTTTTAAAATTTTTGTTTCACAACTTACTGCCATGCAAATTTTTATCAATTATGGGAAAAATCCCCTTTTAATTCCCCTTCATATATGAACTACGTGATGTCATTATATTTCACATTTTCTTGTGCAGGAACTACTCTTGAACCCTCTTTGAATTCATGTCACTCGTATACTAGTCTGTTAGCATAACCATATCTTAAGAAACTTTTAAAAAATGACAGTGTGACCGTGTTTCTAGGGTCCCTTGCTTGGTCTTGGAAGGTCCAGGGACAATGTGGGCTCCTGGTGCTTAAGGTTTATTAGCTTCACTATGTATAAATACGCCCTGCAAGCAAGGGCAGAAGTACCATGTCTTTAGTTAATTACTTAAAGCATTAAACATTTACAGTTGACCCCTCTGTATCCACGGGTTCTGCATCTGTGGATTCAACGAACCATGGATCAAATATATCCCACAACCCCCCCCCCCAAAAAAAAAACTCCACAAAGTTCCAAAAAGAGAAAATTAAATTTGCTGGCAACTATTTAAATAACATTTACATTGTATTTACAACTATTTACATAGCATTTACATTATATTAGGTATTTTCAGTAATCTAGAGATGATTTAAAGTATATAGGAGGATGTGTATAGGTTATATGCAAATACTATGCCATTTTATATAAGGAAGTTGAGCATCCTTGGATTTTGGATTCCGGGGAGGGTCCTGGAACCAATTCCCATGAAAACCAAGGGGGGACGACTGTAGTTCAACATAAAAAGTAGCTCGTAATTGCTACTAGAAATGAGAACTAGTTGAGCCCACATCTTCCTGGAAAGAGAAAAGGATTGACATTTAGTGAGGGCCTACTCAGGCCAACCTGTATCACGTAACTGTATAAAAATGAATCCATTTACAAATCTATTCAATAAATACTTAAAAGCACCAATTCTCCAGGATACTGGAAATCTAGTTGTCAAAGAAGACAGATCTGCACCTTAAATTCTAATAGGGGAAATAGATAATAAAGATTAAACAAACAAATAACTACAAATTGTATGAGTACTCTGAAGGAAACAAATAGAGTGCTATGAGAAAGAAAACTGAGGGATGGGAAACCAAGTTTAGATCTACAAATCTCTAAAGTATTGTTTAAGCTGAGACTTTCAAGATGAGATAGACCAGACACAAGAAAAATGAGAAAAGTGTGGCCAGGGGTGGGAACAGTTTGTGCAGAGACACTGAGACGTAAAATACCATGACCTATTTGGGGCAACTTAGAGGAGATCACTGTGCTGACTCGAGTGGGTGGCACAGGTGGCCCCCAGATCACTGCAGCCTTGGAGGCCGGGGCAAGGAAGGTTCTGAGTGCAGCAAGGAGCAATTTAAGGGTTGGATTTAAGGCTGACAACATACTTGTCATTCAGTCCACTGTGTGCAGCATGGAGCATAGAAATACAATACAGGGAAGCAGGGAGGGCAGGTAGCAGACCCTCCAGCAGCATGGGTAAGAGGTGATGGCTGCTTGCACTAAACAAAGATTGCAGATAGGTGGAGTGTCAGAAAACAGATGCTAATTGCTGTTGAGTAGAAGGTGAAGCAAAATGGGAGAAAGAGGATTCAAATTTGATTCCCTGGTGCTGAACACCTTTACTGATGTGGAGAAAGATTGGGGGAGAAACATTTCATTTACAAGCCTGTGGGGTAAGTGTTTTTGTGTTTATGGATAATGAGAGAGCTTTAACTTTCCCCCCATCGTTCAGTGCAAAAGTGGAAGAATATAAATCAATTTTTCCTGGATTTATTACCTTTAGAAATGCACATTTTGAATACTGATCTTTCTTTCTCCCACTTTTTTGAATGTTTGGCCTAGCTGGTCCGTAAGTATTGGTATGGTATTCACGCCTCTGAATGTAGAATGGCTGTTCTGTTAGTGCCGCCTTACCTTCAGAATGTCCACTAGAGGGAGCTACTACAATGTTTTTTATTCATAGCTTTTGATAACTATGGTAAAGTTAGTATCTTCTGGTCACCCAGACTTAATAAAGATTACGTCGTTATTTTTTATAAAATTGTATGCATATTTTACATACAAGATCCTGGAGTGTTGATCAGAAACCTTTTGGAAGGAGAAAATGTAGGAAATGAAGGGAAAAAAAAGAAACTCATCATTTAAATAATTGGCAACAAAGCATCTAAGTTAAGCTGTGATTGAGGAAGAATCTGAAAATATTTTAGTAAGTAAGGCATACAGGGTTATATAAAATTTAATAGAAACCAGTGTTATTACCTTAAGATGTGTAAAATTATTCACTGTGCTGTCTTTATTTTTTATTTTAAGTGAATAATAAATATTTAAGAACAATTTAAAAAGTTACCTTTTACATGGTCCCCAAATCTGTTTTTTCTCTAAGGTCATACGTTACTGAATATAAAATTTTTCTACCATAGGAAGTTTTTAGAGCACACGAGTCACCTAGTATAAATATCTCCAGTTAAATAAATAACACAAAATAAGCATAAACATAACAAGAACAAAAACAACAATAATAGCAACCATTTGGGTGCCGCTTGATCTGCTAATAATGTTATGTATAGATTCTTATTTAATCATTTCCATTAGATCGGAAATGTTGGTTTCAGATATAGTGCAAGACAGGCCAACCCTGGGGTGTCCCTTCCCTTTGTTGTGTGCTGAACCATGAAGTGCTGCTTGAGGACAGTAGCAGCAGGGTAGCAGCAGTCCATGCAAGGGCATGAGCGATAAAGACATCACTCAAAATGGAGTTTCTTAGGTGCCAGTAGATAGATGAGTGCCCTTCCAGTGAAGCATGTGTTTCTAATTTGGGATTGCCCTCCTCCCAAGGATCTAACACGTAATGTGTTGTGAGTTCTGAAAGTGCCTTGGATTTTATTTGTTACCTCCTGGTATCAGATAAAGTGGTAAATACCACCTTTTTAATTGGCACTGTTCTATCCTAACCGATGGCCATTAGCTCAGCCTGCTGGGGAATCGGCCTTTAGCTGTCTGTCTGAAAATAAGCAGGTCAGCTCTGCACAAACCCAACTCATAATGAGAGAAATAGTCCAGGAGGTTTGAAAACAGCATGTGACAATAAAATCTGAGGAAGAAAACTTTCTCAACCATGAAAGATATGCATTTGATATATCTTAACATTTTTTATCCAGAGCACGTGAAAGAAATCATCATAATTTAATGATACAAAGACCTGGGATGTGTTAATATTCAGCTCAGTGGTTCTGAATTCTGGCTACACACTGAAATCGTTTGGGAAAATATTAATTCTGAATTCTGGCTACACACTGAAATCGTTTGGGAAGATATTAATCTCAGATTCTCAGGCCACACTTCATACCAATTAAATCAGAATTGCTGGGATTAAAATCCAGGCATTAGTCATTTTTTAAGTTTTCCAGGTGACTCCAATGTGCAGCCAGTTCTGGAAATCATTGGTGTAGTGTAGTGTTTCCCAAATCTTTATATTATAGGAGTCACCTTGGGATCTTGTTAAAATACTGATTTTGATTCAGTAAGTTTTGTGTGCAACCTGAAATTCCCAGAAGATGGCGATGTTGCTGTTCACATACCACTGCTTAGCCTGGGTACCAGGCAATGTGGGTGGGCTTTCCTCTCCACTATAAACACAGAGCTCCTAAACTGCCAGGAGTCTTTCAACTTATTTGGTGATATTTATTCTTGCTTGATGGTGTGGAGGCTTTGGGATATTTGACACAAACCTCAGCCCATCGTCTGAGAGTCTTTAGCTTTGCTCCAAAACCCACTAAGATTCTCTGCTTAGATTATTTTTTTCTTTCAGGAAACCTGGGCAACAGATATTCAGATTTTCAGCAGGAAGGAGTTTATAAGCAACAAAGTGTATATAAATTAGTGGAAGCACAATGAGTTTGTGGGCAATACATTACCGACCTGATTATCGTATCACTAGTATAGTAGGTAAAATTAGGTCTGTGGATTTTGAGATGCTTTTCCACTGAGTCAGAAATAGAAATACAGAGAAGTTAAGAAACTTACCTAAAGTCACACAGTAAATAATTGGTGAAATCAGGATTTAAACCCAGGCAGTAGGTGTTTCTAAGCCTTTGCTTCTAACCACCATTTTATACAGCTTTGCAATAAACCTGATACTTAGGAACCAATTAATAGTTGAGAAAATTAGAGCCCTGAAAAGTAAGTGACTTATTCTATTATCAAAAAGGGGTCAATGGCCAGGGATGGGTTGAAACTCAGATTTATTTTCTTTCAGTTGTAAAGTCCAAGTTGTTCTCCATGTGGCTTCTGAAACCAAGGGAGAATCTTGTCAAATACCAGAAAATACTGACTTCTGAAGAGTCATGAAGACCTCCTTTGGATTCAATTTCCCTTCCATTTTCTTCTTCATATATGTTATGGGCTGTCCACACTGCAGTGTGGACACATCATAAAATTAATGAAATAATTATGGAAGGCAGAGAGTGCCCTCCTTCCTGCCGAGAATCTGAATATCGCTGAGGAGGAGACTAAGTACCCAAGAGGAAAGGGGGTGGACTCAGAAGATGCCTTAGTGAGATGGGCTGGCAACACTCTCCCCACAACAGGACAAAGGATTTTGAGGGGTAACCATCAACCTGCCATATTCCTAGCTTGCTTTTAAGATCAAGAAGTGGAGGTTTACTTCAAAGGTATCATTATTGCTCATGTTTGAGAGAGTGGTTGTTCAGAAAACGTCAAGTGGACCCCATGTCAGTGGACAGTAAAAGTGGGATTTTCTGTTATTTTTTTAAAAATTGTTCTAAGAAAGTACCTACAGGAGAAAACATAAATCTTGTCTCTTAAATTGTCACTATTCTATGAGTGGGTAGAAGAGGAATTCCCAGCCTTATTATCATTATTATTAGTAGTAGTATTTCCAAATAGGCTCAGTAAAGCTTGTCATTCTAGCTTCAGTAATAATGAACCCAAACAAGAGTGGATGAACGTGTAGACTTTCCATGGCCTCTTCCCTCCTTCCAATTTGAGACCAATTTCTTTGGCCATTGTGTGCCTGGATCAATAAAGAAAGAAAACATCTAAAGCAGACTGTTTCCCTCTTTAGGTCTGTACCATGTCCCAGAAAGCAGCAAGTTAGTAGGAGAGAGGAATATTGCTTTGCCAGCTATATACACTAAATTAGTCATCGTGTGTTTCTAAATTGAAGAAATTAAATGGTGCCATGGATATAATATGCAATATCTATATGCCTGCCAATGACCTCCTGGGAAGCTGCAGTAGGACTATTAAGCCCAATACCCAGCCATCAACTTTATTACAGCACCGTGTTTGGTTTTCTGGTAGATTTCAGTCTAGTCAAAGTTTAATAATAAAAATTCCTAGGTAATAGATTCTATTATCTATTCTATCCCCTATTTCATATTACATTTATTCAACAACTACTAAGTCTCTACTATCTGCCAGTGTTTCAAGCCTTATGAATATAGTGGTGAACCACTGCTTAGGTCTCTTTTTATAGACACCACATTTTAATAGGGGAGAAATAAACAATAAACAAGTAACCAAATAAATAAGAAGATGATTTTATATGCTGATAAACACCACAAAAAGTAAAAAAGCTTAAAGGGACAGAGAATATTAACTAGCAAGAACCAATTTCATCTAGGGTAGTCAGGGAAGGCGTCTCTTTAAGAGAAGACTGAATCATGAGAAGGAGTGACTCCATGAGGAACTGGAGAAGACTGTGTTAATAAAGGTGACAACAGAAACAATGACCCTGTGGCAGGTATGAGCTTACTGCGTTCCAGGGACATTAAGAAGGTCATATGGGGAGAGCACAGTAACCAGGAGGGAAAGTGGTGGGAGGTGAGATCAGAGGGGTGAGCGTGTGTCATTAATGTCAGTCTTTGTAATCCAGCGTAAGCAATTTTATTCTAATTGCAATGAGAAGTCAGTGGAGAATTTAAGCAGTATTATCCAATTTAACTTTTAAAATAATTTTGTAGCTTCTATGCAGGGAATAAGTGGTAAGGTAAAAACAGAAAGAATAATTAAAAGTCTTTTGTATTAGTCTGGTGAACTATGATGCTGTTTGGGACTAGAAGAACGAAGAAGGTGTTGGGAGATGGGCAGAACCAGGATGTATTTTGGAGGTAGATCTAACAGGACTCATTACTGGGTTATACGGGGACTGTTCCAGTTACCTCTTACTATATTAAACTACCCCCAGACTAAAGCCAGTAGGTTTTTTGGGTCAGGAATTCAGGAAGGTCTTAGCTGGGCAGTATATGTCTGATCAGTGTGGTTCCCTGCTGGGATGGCTGGTGCTGGAAGTTTCACTTCCAAAATTACTTTTCCACTTCTCTCTTTTTTTCCACAATATGTTTCATCCATTGGAGCCTCTCTTCATGGCTTGGGCTTCTTACAGCATGGTGGTCCCATGGAAATCACACTTTTTACATAGCAGATGGTTTCCATGAGTGAATATTACAAGATAAAAGAAGTGCCTATCTCTTCCCATCTTTTACTGCCTGGGCCAGTAGGTTATTACATCTGTACTTTCTCTATCAGTTAGTCACAGAACTCTCCCAGACACAAGAGAAAGAGATGTAGACCTACACTTCTTGACGGGGAGAGGGTCAAAGAATTTGTGAACATTTTTAAAGTGGCACAGGCATGAACAGTAGAGAAAAATTCACCAAGTATCTTATAGATTATTGGTGAGCAATCTAAGACATGGTTGTGCCATTAACAGAGATTAGAAGGTAATTTAAATATGAATTGTTCTCATAGAAGAGATCATCTCATTACTTCAAAGAATAAATTCTATACAGATTTAAGTTTCTGTTGTAGCATAGACTAAGGGTACCAGGTCAAACAAAGTGTATCTATAATCAGATAGTACCAACGACTCTTCTCATGTTGTGATAAACCTTTTATATTCATCTGCTTTTTGTAGGCCTTTATTCCTATAATTCCCCTTTATTTATCTTGTACCATTGATTGTATTCTTTTACTGGGTAAGACTAATCAGCATACAGATATTCTAAAACGCTGCAATAGATTCCATCATTTTTCTTGAACACATATCCTGCCCCAGCTATACCCTACTTTTGTTTTTCTTTATAACTAAGAGCTCAAAGATCTTTATAGACACTCCTTCTACTCCTAACATTTCATCTCCTGCCATTGTCTCTTGATTCAATTCAATCAAGGTCCACCCATCATTGCACCAAAACTGATTTATTTTCAGATGTTACAAATAAGCTCTATATTACTAACTCCAAGGCTTAATTTTCAGTTCATATCTTATCCAGCCTAGCACAATATCTGACACAAGTTAGCATTCATCTTTCCTTCTTGAAACACCTTCTTCACTGGGCTCCCAGGACATCACATTCTATTATGCTCTTACCTCACTGGCTAATTGTCCTTCCTTAGTGTCCTTTGATTGATTTCTCCTCATTCTTCTAATTCCTAAATGCTAGAGAACCAAGACCACTGGACTTTGCTAAGAACTGTGATTTGTGACAATGCCATTGCTCTGACAGGTAATGGAATGTGAGCTTGTGTCTTCTTGTGTTTTAAAAATTTTCTGTTTTAATTTTGAATACAGCACATATTAGTAGATATTGCCCACCTTAAAAAGGACATTTTAAGTCTTCAGTACTTTTTTAAGAATGTAAAGGATTCCTGAAAATAAAAGCTGAAAACTGCTGCTGCACGTCTTCTCCTTCAGTCTCATGCCTTTCAATATCATTTCTTTGATTCCGACCTCTCATTTAAATCCCAAATTCACATATCCATTGTCTACTCAGCATCTTCATTTGGATTTTTAAAATATTTATTGAGATATAGTCCATAGCCATATAATACACCAGTTTAAAGTATACAATTCAATGGGGTTTAGTATTCACAGAGTTGTTACCACCATCAAAACAATCAATTTTAGGAGATTTTCTGCCCCTAAAAGTACCTCATACCTGTAACTTCTGATCCCTCCACCCCAGTCTCTCCTTGACCCCAGCCCTAGAAAACCTCTAATCTACTTTCAGCCTCCATAGATTTTTCTACTCTAGATATTTCACGTAAAGGGAATTCTATAATGTGTCATCTTTTGTGACCAGCTTTTTCATTCATATAACATAAAAATTTCAAGTTTATCCATGTTGTTGTATGTATCAGTAATTCAGTCATTTTTGTTGACAAATAATGTTCCATTGTTTAAATATACCACATTTTACCTAACCTTTGTTATTTCTTTTCTTCTTGTCCTAGTTTGCTGCATATCCTTACAAAATTTCTGGAGATTTTAAGCGAATGATTTTATATATATATATATATATATATATATATATATATATACACACACAGTCATTTAAGTGTGTTTTGCTGGGGAGAGGCAAGGGTCCATGGAATGCCTCACACTAACACTTGGATTTTCATATGAATCTAGGCATCTGAAACATAACACATATCAAACTGAACTCGTATTTCCCCCCCAGTATCTTGCTTTTCTTTTCCCCTTCTCTATAGATGTTCATCCATTTACCCAGGTGATTAGAGTAAAACTCTTTCAGTCATTCTCGACACCTGTTTTCTCTCATATCCCATATCTGTTCCATCAGAAAACACTGTCAGTATGCAAAAGTGAAATGAGTTCAGGAAAACTACAAACAGGCTTGGATTTCTATAATATAATACTTAAAGTAGGCAGTTGTTAATGAGATATCTAGGAGCCAGACCATCAATATGTTAAATTACAATGGCATTTGGAAAATGAGAGTACATGGGGCACTTGAGCCAAGACCCATTGTCTCTCTACCCTTCTCTCTCAAAACAAAACAAAACAAAACAAAATGACTCCGCATTACGGAAGCTCTGTTCTAAGCAGATGCAGCCAAGAACACAGGGCTGCCTCTCCAAATGGCTCCCAGTCTAGAACTGCTGTATCTCCCCAGGAGGGTGAGGTGCCAGCACTCTTCCTCCTAAGCTTTGTGTTGAGAAAACTCTATTTGAGGCAAGAGAAGCTGAGAGATTTAGAATTCCGTCCAAGCCCCACTCAAAGGTCAGAGGCTCTATATCAGGTGTGGCAGGCCAAGAAAACTGTGTCCCAATCCTAGAAACGACAGGGACATGAAATGGTCACATATAAATGTAAAATACAACATCATAATCACTGCCTACATGCAGCAGGGATTGAAAGGATTTTATCCTCAGTGTAAGGGTGACTATTAGGTGACATTTTAATAATCCAAAAAATATATAAAGTTCTAAGCTAACACAATGGAAGCTAAGCTATGTGTGAAAAGAATGAGTGAGTTAAATATATCTACAAGTAATGTCAGTGGAGGATGAGAGGTCAGTGATATGTTTCTTTTGATGGGTGTGAAAAAAATGTCAACTTTTATGATGAATATTCTAAATAAATGCTTTCTTAAACCATCTAAATTGGTTTGCAGGTTCTCTGATATCAGGACTAAGTCTCTGCACTCAGGACGGTGCCTGGATGCAGAGTGGATGAATAACAGTTATTTGAAGAAGTGATTATCAGTTAACCTACCAAAGATATGTGTTATGTCTGCTTTAAACCAAGGTTAAATTTTAGTGGTTTATTTGTGTAGACCTTGGTGCTTACAAAAAAAAGGTCATATATTTTTGAGAGACAGAGTAATGAACTGCCAATGCAAGTGGTTGAAAACGAATATTTGTTAAAGTCCTAGTTCCTCCACTCTACCCATGTGTGTTTTTAGACATGTTACATAACTTCCTTGAGCCTTAGCTTCTTTAGTTAGAAAGAGAGAAAACAAATCCCTCTTTCACACATTTGCTATAAGGATCAGAAGTAGCATGACAAATACTCAGCATATAGCAACCACCAATGAATGGTAGTTGATTCATTTCATAAATATATATTGTGTGCCTTTCAAGTTCCAGATAGTTCTTGAAAATATAGGAATGAATGAAATATGGGTCTTGCTCTCCATGAATGTACAGTCTAAAGGCAAGACCCCCACAGAGAGAGAGAGAGGGAGACACTAACATAAGGGCAAACAGGATGCTGTTTATCACTATTGTTATTATGGAGTTTGGCTCCTCTTTGGACCAGGCTTCTTTCTTCACCACGAGCTCACTTAAACAAATTAGTCCATTTAATCCTGAAACCATGTGCAGAGGACCATGATATAACGGGCTAGATAGTGTGACTTGCTGTAATAGAAACATGATTAGAACAAAACTGTAGTATCGGGTGTCACACTGGCATTATTTTTATATTTGAAGGTCCCTCCACTAATAGTCCTATCAGGTCTCTCTTCTCCTTCCTGCAGAAGGAATATTGTTTTGATTGAAGTGAAATGGATGAGATTTCTTATATTTATCAGAATTCTGTGCTACTATAGAGCTTGTTTTGAAAATAAGGATTTGTTTCAACGCAGTTGATATATTAGAGGACAAATGTGAAGTCTGCATTTACTTGTGCATGAGTCCATCTACAGAAAACACTAGGTGAACACAGAAAACTGCACCCAACTGAACCCAGCCAAATAGGAATACACAAAACACACACATGCACACCCTCAAACAATTACCAGCTCCCTCAGCCATTTTGTGTGTTATGAGCCTCACCCATCCTCATCTGCATCACAGAATTCCCTTAGATTCAGATAACACCCCTTCATGAGCTACAACACTTCCGTAAGCAAACTTTAGGTCTCTGTCAGTATAAAATGGCATGTTTGGGGGTGGAGTCAAGATGGCGGACTAGGAGGACGTGGAATTCGCGTCTCCGCACAACTAGGGCACCTACGAGGCACGGTGGGGGACCACGGACACCTAAGGGGACGGGAGGAACCCCCAGCGACCGGGTAGGATGTGGGGCTTGGGGGGAGTGAAGGGGGAGGAGAAGTGGAGGTGGGATGGGACTGGCGCCCCTGAGGGGCGGCTGGGGGAGGGGAAGGGATCCCACACACGGAGGGGGAAATTGGGGAACCATGGGAGGACAGAGGATCAAAAGGGAGTGTGGCCAGGTTTCCCCTGCCCGCTTGGAACCCCAGGAACCTGTTGAGATCCTGGGCTTGATCCTCTGCCCACCTAGGCCAGCTCCAGACGTGCGGGTCCTGAGGGAGTGGGAGGGAGGGAAGGGGGAGCAAATGTAAAGGCCGGGCTTCTGGGACCGGCACCCCTGAGGGGCGGCTGGGGGAGGGGATGAGTTCCTACACCCAGCGGAACCCACCCACAGTTAGGGGTCCAGTGGCGATGGGGGAGACCCTGGGGGAGACAGTGGGGGAGGGGCAAAGGAATGGAAGGGAACCCGGCCAGTGCTTTCCCGGTCCGCTCAGGCACCGGGAAGACTCTTGGGCTCCCAGGCCTAATCCTCTGCCTTTGGAACCTCCCTCCTGCCACACAGATCCCAAGCCCCAACCCTACACCCCCACCCAGGGCCCCGCCTCTACCCTCGGACACCCCCTCCAACGAGCTGGGCCTAAACCCCACCCACACACCCTCACTCAGGGCCCTACCTCCAAACTCCGGAACTCCACACTACACAGGCCCTCCTTTCCACCTGCTGCCTCTCCCCTTCCCTGCAGACCCTAAGCAGAGGCCCCGTCCCACGCTCAGACGTCACCCCGCACCCACATAGGTCCCGCCCCACCCTGTAAGTTCCATCACCTGCCTAAACTCTGCCTCCATAGCCAAGGCTTTTATTTATTTATTTATTTTCTTTTTTCCTCTTTTAGACTGGGGTTCTGTTTTACCTTGTTGATTCATTGTTGTTGATTTTTTTTGTATTTTTATTTTTCCTAATAAGTCTTTTATTTTTCTAATTTTATTTTATTCTTTACACTTTGTTAGTGATCTCTCCTTTTGTCTTGTTCTCCCCCTCCTTTCCTTTTTTTTTGGGGTTTCTAAATGATTTCAAAAGTATTTTGAGTCTTTTACATAAAGAAAATACAAGAAAAACATGGCAGATCCATAAAATATATGGAGGATAAAACTGTCCATAATTTTAAAAATTTTACAGTCCATATAAGTCATCATAAAATTCTCAAAAACATGAACCTCAATTATAATAAATATATGGCCTACTAGAAACGAAATTACTGTTACTAAAACAACTGATAAACTGCAAACGTATTTTAAACAAACATCTTATTCATTTTAATGGCAAACATACTGAGTAAGTTTTAACTTGATGTCCTCTACGGATTGCAGATAATTCGAATAAATACTTTCAAATTTGAAAAGTAGCTTTTGGTAGGAATTTGAACAGTCCTCCAGATTGGCCATGATTGCAGCCCAGCCTTGGTGTTGAAGATGTTCATCATGGACCAGACCTTCACAGAAAGAGCAAAGTTTCTCGGCAACTTCATACATTTCCACTGCATGTTGTGTCCTTGAAGCAACAGTGTGAAAAACTGCAGGCATCATAAGGGACTCTTCAACTTTTATTTCCATGTCATTTTCTGTTGAAAAGGTAGTTTTAGGAATAGCAGGTAGACGTTCAGATAAGATCATTTCCTTGTTAAAAAGAAAAATTGGATTTGTGTCCGTCCCGGCGCTGTAGGTGCACACTCTCCGGTCTGCAGCCATGC
Source organism: Pseudorca crassidens (assembly GCF_039906515.1). Taxonomy (NCBI): domain Eukaryota; kingdom Metazoa; phylum Chordata; class Mammalia; order Artiodactyla; family Delphinidae; genus Pseudorca; species Pseudorca crassidens. The sequence goes on along the minus strand of NC_090304.1, from coordinate 31,673,910 downwards.
ACTCTCCCCCGTTGACCACCAACACCTGGTGCTGAATAGCGATCTTGTATTTGCTGTGGATGGCATGCTTCAGGTCAGCCACAGTTTGCACTGTAAGTTCAGTGTCAAGTGTCAGGGTGGTTCCAGTGTTCACCAGAAATACATACAACTTCACGATGATTTCTCTGGATTCTGTGAGTTTATACCTCACTCTGATACGATTACGGCAGGCACTGTGAAAAGGATTACCACTTTTCTTAAAAAGCAGATTAAAAGTGGCTTATGTTTGCTTTGCTTGATATTGGCAACTGAATGGCGTTACTGGTTAAACTCGGTGAACGGGCAGCGCCTCCTCCTCCGCCGGCGGCAGCAGCAGGGCCCGCGGCTCCCGGCACCATCTTCCGCCGTCGCCTTGTCCTCGGCGGCTGCGAGGACCGTCCATTGGCGCCGCCAACCGACACAACCGCCGCGACCGGGGCCGCCGCCTCTGGGCGGCGGGGACGGGCAGGCCCCTCGGCTCCGGGTCGGGGGCCGGGGGACGGCGGGCCGCGGCCGGTCAGAGCCGAGGGCCCGGGCGACGGGGAGCCAAGGCAGCGCCGGGCTCTGCAGGGCTGCGGACACCCCCTCCTTTTCTTTTTCTGTTGTGGTTTTATTTTACCTTGTTGCAGTTGTTTCAATTATAGTTTCATATTTCCTAATATATTTTTTATCTTTCTAATTTTATTTTGTTTTTTATTGTTTGATATTGTACTCCTTTTTTTCTTTTTCTTCCTTTTTTTTTTTTTTTAACCGTGCCACAAAGCTTGCGGGATCTTGGTTCCCAGGCCAGAGGTTGGGCCCGAGCTTCGGTGGTGGGAGCTCCGAGTCCAAACCGCTGGACTAACAGAGAAACTCAGACCCCAGGGAATATCAGTTGGAGTGAGGCCTCAGCACCAAGACCCAGCTCTATCCAACTGCCTGCAAACTCCACTGCCAGACGTCTCAGGCTAAACAACCAGTAAGACAGGAGTACAGCACCACCCATCCAAAAAAAAACAATGAAACGACAAAAGAATTTGTTACCGATGAAGGAGCAAGGTAAAAACCTACAAGACCAAATAAATGAAGATGAAATAGGCAACCTACCTGAAAAAGAATTCAGAGTAGTGATAGTAAAGATGATCCAAAATCTCGGAAACAGAAGGGAGAAAATACAAGAAACATTTAACAAGGACCTAGAAGAACCAAAGAGCAAACAAACAGTGACTTACTATTACCCACTCATATGTCATTCATCTTTTGGAGATTCAAAGAAAGTCCTCTTACAAGCAGTTCACAATCTAATGTAGGAAATGGAAGATAATAAATTACATTAGAGTAAAAGAGAAATATGAAAGAGTAGTTACAGGGATATTGAAGAAGAGCATGTGGCTTTATCTTTGATGGGAATTTTGCATTAAAGGCTTACCAGAGAAGTTAACAATTAAGCTCCACATTGAAGCTTAAGAAGTACTAGTTGGCAAGAACTGTACTGATCAAATGAACAGTTATGCAAAGATTTTGAGTTATAAAGAACATTGGGGAAATGTAAACAGGTAGCTAAACCTAGAGCACGGAACTTTTGTGGGGAAATAGCAAGGGATGTAAGACAAAATTTGCATTCATATCTAAGGAACGTTGGTCTGTTCTATAGGCAATAAGATATAATTTCAAAACTGTTAAAGGGATGAATGCCATGACTGAATTTTACATTTTAATGAGAGTGTGTTGACAGACTGTGGAAGAACAGTTGGTGGATCGCTCATGTTAATGACTCTTCTAGGATGCTGGCTAGGAAGGAAGGAAAGAGCTTTCAAAAAAATAAGAAGAATAGGTAAACTTCTCACTCCATTCAGCAGTCAATGACTGCATTATTTCTTTGTCTGGTTTTCTACCATCCTCTCCTATCGACTGTCAAGCAACTATTTTTGTAGTTAACTAATTCATACCCAATTTTGGACAGAAGGGATAAAGTACATTTTAATAATTCAAGTTTAAGCTAGTTTAAGGTGGCAGTAATCCAAGTGTGAGGTAATGGGGGGCCTGAACTAAGTTAATAATTAAAGAAAGGAAAGGGGATAACAGATGCTGGACACATATTGGAGAAGCCACGGACAAGATTTGGCTGTTCATTGGATATGAAAGACAAAGGAGAGGGAGTCACTGATTTATGGAAGGCTGTTTTGACTGGGTTCCGAGATAACATGAGGGATAGGGAAGTCAGAAGGAGGAGCTGCTTTAAGTGTCTAGTCTGTGACTTTGATTCTGTACGTAATGTATCAATGTGTCAGCAGACTAGGAGATTACAAGTCAAGTTTTGAATGAGTAGCCCTGATGTTCCATGAGTCTCTGATGAGTAGTTATCAAAGACATAATTAAATGTAAGTAGTATAATTCATTTGAGAAGCAATTCCAGGGAATGAGAGTAGGGAAGTAGAAAAGTAAGACAGGGAGTGGAAGAAGTTAATAGAGTAATAAAGTCATCAATGTAGGTATCTGTAGCTTAGTCCTGCTTGGAATCCCAGGTGATTTGGAAATGGCATAGCACACATGCCTCAGATTTATCCCACCCCAAAGGTGAAGGACCTGGGGTATTTATCTACTAAGACCCCTTAATCATTGTTTGAGGGATGTTCCCAGGGATGCTAATTCCCTAGAACTCCTAGCCTGCCTTTCACATGAACAGAATAGACACAGATGATGAGAAAAACCCTTTAGGCAGAGACACACAGATGCTAACAGCAAAATTCAGGAAGGCATGTACTAAAATTGCAAAGGCAGGGCACCGCTACAGCAATCTTTAGAGGTTATGTGTTCTAAGAATGCCAAATTCAAATATTATAACATTATTTGCAAACATGATTAATACTTAAGTGAAATTATGTGTCTTTTAAGACATGATAAAGGCACATTTTCATGCTAACACACTGACATCAGCTCTGTTGCTGGCATGCAGGCATGATAATAGTCACTGGAAATAGAATAAGGAAAACAACATGCTATGAGACATCATAGAAACCAGAGGAACAATTATATATGGTTAGAGAAAAAGTCAGTGTTTTCATCATGTACCTTATAACTTAGAGTCTGCATTCTGAATGTGTTTATGTGTATGAATGGTATATGTTTATGATGTTCAAGTTACTGCTAAAGTAATTGTACCTGATGGTTTCCACCTGTATCAGAAATTTCCTTTTTTTCTTCACTTGTAAACCCTCCTAAAGACATATTTTTCTCAGACATTCAGCTGGACTATGTACTGCTTATTAAAACTCTGTTATGATTCTTTTCCATATCCTTATTAAATGACTATATTTCACCTTCTGTCCAAATGTATGTAAAACCATTATTACAAATCAGCTGGTTTCTTTACTGATGATAAAGGATTCTCTCGAAATAAGTTTATCATCTAAATGATTTATCTAGGGCTTTTCACTTGTGCCATGAAGCAAAGCATTGAAAGAAATACAAATTGAAATAAGATAAAGAAATTTGTGCTTGTCCTGCTTGAATAACAAACTCTAGTAATATAATACAAAATTTCAAAAGAAATAGCCTCAAAACTGGAAAACTGGATAAGATAGTTAAGAAAAAAACGGTGTGATAAAATATTAGCCATCACAGTACTACTTACAGAGATACTCTCTCCATGCATTAATATCGGCGGGTATATTTGAGTGATAAGTGTTTAGATATCTAGAACAAAAAGTCTTATTTTTCTCAAGAACAATACATTTTCTTTTTTCTATTAAAGTGATCATTAAATGTATAGTTAAATTGTAATATCTTCAGAAATTGAAAGTTTTTTTACATACACGTCTACACAAATCAAAAATTATCAGATAGAATGTCTGAAAGTTCAAGAAGTATGATCATTGATACTCTGAAGATCAAAAACATTTTACTAACATAGAACATGAGTCAGAGTAATGGATCCTTGACCTTGACCTTGAGAATGAGAAATGAGTTCTGTTACATAGAGTAACATCTCAATCACCACTCAACAACTCTAATGATTTTACCTTTCTCTGGGCACAAAAGAAATATGTCTTACATATTGAACCATGCTAATTCCAGTTTGAGAATAAGTTGATGACATGTTAGGTCATTTTGCTTTCCAAATACTTAAAGTAGGTTTAGGTCCTATGGTTTGACATTTTGCACCAGAAGATTGGGAAACACCTCTTGTCTATGCAGCGTGCACCTATTCCTATGCCCAGAGATGGCCAGAAGCAGGAAGATAGAGTAAGAAATTAGTAAGAAGTCTGTTTTCCCTGAATTCCCAATTCTGTGCCTCTTCCACTCCATTTTGTATTATTGTATAATTTTTCCCAATATAAACATAATATGTGCTGATTGTATAAAATTTTTTAAATACAAAAATATATCATGAAAAAGCAATCAGAATTAACCCATAAGCCAGACATCCCCACAATCACTGTTAATATTTTAGGATATACCTTCACATTGTATTTTTCCTGCACAATTATGTGATTAGAAATATATCTTAGTGCACCTAACTATTGCTTTTATTGGATTACTTCCACAGGATAAAGTCTCAGAAAAACGATTATCCGTTGAAAGGGTGTGAATAAGGAGTGACATTTTAGTGGTAGATTTTGGCTATTGGCAAATACGTGGCTGCCTCCTTCACCAAAGCAAATGATCCAGTCCTATTTATATGAATAATATTCTAAAGCTCCATTTCATGAACCCATCCTACTGCCCATTTTATTTTACTCTTTTTATGAGTAATTTAATAATTTTTTATCATGAATTTTATACTCAATTATTTCAATTTTCTTATTTGTCTGATTGTTGCATGGGAGTTATGACTCAGGAGCTTAAAGTTTGGCTTTAATTTCAGTTAACACAGATTAGAATTTATTGACCTTGGTTTTTCATGACAGACAAATCAGTCAGTTAATGACTAAAATGTGCTTTTGACGTATAGAGAAATCTTCCTAGAGTATAGACATAAATACGCCAACAATGACTTACGACTATCTTCAAAGCTAAGTCCAATCCTTTTTATCTTAGCCTTCATGGTCCTACTCAATGTGGCCCTTATTTCCGTTTCTAAATTTGTCCTTAGGATTTTTCATCATGTTATAATATATGACATTTTTGAGAGAATATGGGCTTTATAATTAGCTTTGATTTCAACTTCTCACCAGAATACATGTTTTCTCTGTCATCTTGTCAATTATTTATTTTTGTCAAAACTCTAATAATACCCACTTCACTGAGTTCTTGTAATGATTAAATAAAATGTACAGCCAGGTGACTAGCACTAAAGAACACACTCAAGAATGTTATGCTCCTTCTCTTTTCCTTGGTAAGACTTATACTCCAGCCAAACTGAAATTATATTGCTTCCGTGCTCTTCTACCCACTTCCTCCCCCACAGAATTTGCTCATGTAGTTCTCTCTGCTTTGGGGGATACTGTACCTATTTTCACAGTTGAGAACTTCCTGTCTTAGAGATCCAAAGCAAAACGTCTTCATGAGGTATTTGCTCACCTTGCCCACATATATATATATATATATATATATATATATATATAATTTTTACATATATGTATAATTTTTCTGAAATTCCATCACAGTGCTTTATCTGTACTTCTGTTGTGGCCATTATTACTTTTTTCCTTCTACTGTAATTATGCATATACATAGAAGGACAAGCTATCAATTATTTAAAAGCATGAGTTTTAGAGTATGAGGGGTATGGCCTTTATTCCATTCTATTAATTTCTTGTGTGTGTGTGAAGTGAGTTTTCAACCTCACTGTGCCTCAGTTACCTCTTCTTTAAGATAGTACCCATTTGTGAGGTTTGTGTGAGTATAGAGCTTGACACAATGGATCTAGATAGTGATGATGATGGTTATGAGCTTTGTGAGGGCAAGTCCAATTTTATGAGACTTGGGAACCTCTGCAGAAGTGAATAACATGTATGTATTGAACACAGTAATAGGAACCAAGTGGCATGATGTTGTGTCCTGCTGCCATGTGCTCCACTGTGTTCTCTCTGATACTTGTAACGTCATGGGCTATCTCACTGTTTATCTCTTAGTGCCTTTGACATGTCTTCCTTTGCCAAGATGTTGGGAGTTGTTACAAATGCCCTGTAGCTGTTTGAAAAAATAATTATCAGTGTTATCATACCATGCGTGTATGTTTACTTGAAAACTTAATACCCATTGCCTTAAAATGTAACATGCTACATCACTCTCTTTTAATTTGCATAAGTAAATGCATCTATTGACATTTTTGTTCTTGATAATCTCTAGTTCTTACTTGCCTTAAAACTAGCAGATACAAACCTATAGCCAAGGATAGATAGATCTTAAAATGTTATGTAAGTGACGTCCCTGGCAAGTATTAAGAAGAGGAAAATGTGCACGTTCCACTTCCATTGTGAAGTGTAAGAAAGAGAAGAGAGACAAATACAGAACAAGGTGGTGTGACACCAGGATTCAGACTTTCTTTTTCTCTAACAGGAACCTAAGGTGGAGGGTAGTATAAATATCTGTAGTGGTATGGAGAGTGTGAGAATATTTGTGCTATTGGTGTACATACACAAGCATCAACTGAGGATTCTAGGGGCCTCTAGGAAAATCCATGCTTTAATTTTGTGCCTACATATATGATACAAAGATGAAAAGGGGGTAGGCATATAGATGGACCAGGAAGTGGTCCAAGAATTCTGTGATCTGTGAATGGTATGCAATGGATTTAGAACTTTCTGCATGCCCTGCTGAAGTGACATGGAGATTTTGGAAGGTGCATTGAACCGCAAATGCCTAAGAGGTCATAGTATGCCTAATTTTAAAATTCCCTTCTATTCACTAATTACTAGGGAAATAATACTTACCTTAAGTAAAATATTTAGTAACCAAAGCATCTGTATATATTGTTCTTGCTTTAGTTCTGTTCAGTGTTTCTCAAACTTAAGTGTGCTTAAGAATTATTATATAGGTTTATAAAATAAAAACTACAGACAGAAATATAAAGGTGCTTTCAAGGTCAGGTTGGCCCATATATGGTTTGTTTATTTTATAGTGATTACAGGAAGTATGTCCATTTAGCATTCTGCTGATGAACAATTTAAAGCAGTAGCTTGAAACCACAATTCCCTTGTAGTTTGATGATTTTCTTTAGTGTTACATTTGGGTTCCTTTCTCTTTGCTTTTTTGTGTATTGTAGGTTTTTGGTTTGTGATTACCATTTTATATGTATATGCGTGTGGGTATATATGTGTATATATATATAAATATAAAAGATCTATCTATCTATATATAGAGATATATATAGCTATATCTTTTAAGCTGATAGTCATTTAAGTTCAAACACATTCTAAATGCTCTACATTTTTACTCCTCCCCCATGATTTTTGTTTTTGACATATGTAACATATTTTTGTGCACCCCTTAACTACTGTCTAGAGCCAGAGCCCAACATGGGCCAGGGTTTCTCCTGGGATGTGCTGAGGGCCTTTATCTTGGTGAGAGTGTTGGAGCCAGAGGGGCTAGAGCTGGAGCCTAGCTCTAGCCAGGTGTATTGTAGCTTCTCTTGGGGCATGCTGAGGGTTGCTGCCTTGGCAGACGGCTTAGAGCTGGAGCTGGGTTTGGGCTGGTGAGGTATGCTGGGGCAGCCTTGGCAAGCCAGCTTGAGTTTCAGGCGCTTTTCTGTCTGCTGCTTCTGTGCCAGCATTCAGAGCAAGTAAGTTCATACTCACCTTTAAGAGGGGAGTCTTGGTTTCTTATAGCCCTCTGACTCTCCTGGTCATAGGCTCCACTGGTTTTCAAAACCAGTTAAGTGGCTCATTTTACAGGTGCCAGTCCCCAGGGCTGGGGTGCTCAAACTGGGGCTCAAATCCCTCACTCTTTAGGGAGGATCTCGTAGTTTTTGATATGCCCTTCCTCTTTTGGGTTGCCCACTGGGGGTGTGGGTTCTGATTGCTTTCTCCCCCACCTACTCATCTCAGTGTGGTTTTCTCTTTGTATCCTTAATTGTAGAAGAACTGTTCTGCTAGTCTTCAGGACATTCCCAGGAAGAGTTGTTCTATATGTAGCTGTAGTTTTGGTGTGCGTGGGGGAGGAGGTGAGTTCAGGGTCTTCCTACTCTGCCATCTTGATCCCACCTCCTTGAAAATGCCTTTTAATATATCTCTGGATTTTGTTCTTACAGATGCTATTGTTTGGAAATAATCCAGTCTGAGAAAACAGAGCATAATGGACCCTTTGAACCAAATTCCTCTCTCTTTTTACCCTCACCCATGCTTTCATCTTCTGTGTTCCTCATGGGATTGTTTCTCCTCCTGTTCTCACACTACAGAGCTGACACTATATGCATCTGTTTTTCTCAGCTTGGAAATTCTCTTGTGATAAGCACAGTCCAGTGCTAACTGGAAAGAGGGGTGGTAGAAAAAACAAACACAGTGCTGCCACTGCTCTTCATTGCCTAAATATGTTTGTTTGTTTGTTTTTTAATAAGGAAAAGAAAATGAATTTGTTTAATATTCTCTGTAATAGAGTGGTGGTGGGTAGCAAGATTATTTTTTTCTCTTGTAGTGGTAACTGATCCTATGTGCTCTGATTTATATATAAGAATGTTCTTGATACCTAAGGAAAACAAACTGCCATTACATGAATGGGTTTATTAAAACCTTACTGCCTTGGGCAAGTTAGCACTTTCTTTTTAAGTCCCTGAATGTAAACATCTCTAAAATAAGAAATGAGAAATTGTCTGCATGAGATGCCAAGGCTGCTCCTGACCCTAGATTAATTGACCCGACCTTTAATGCTTTGAGGGAGTGACTAATAAGCAACATGTTTAAGTCATTGAAATTCAAAACATTTCTCTTTTACCATCCAAAAAGGAGAAAAAAATTAATATGCTGTTAGGGTAGAGTCCATCCAGTCACTGACACAAGTTGGATTCCTCCTTAAACCTGAGATTAGTTTTACTGTGAGATTTGAAGGTTTTACTGTGAGATTTGAAGGTTTTACTGAGGTTGGATATTAGGAGACGAGAAGGGGTCAGTCATTCTTACTGTTGTTGTGTTAAGTGACAGAAAATCATCCCATAGGTAAGAAGCTGTAGATGCTTCTATTATATTTCACTGCAGTGAGTAATTATCATTGGTGACTGATAACAAGGGCACTGATTTGGCAAGCACTCCTATTTCCAAAACCAATAGAGCCTTAATAATTAAAAAAGATTTGTATAATTTACATGTGAACAAAGGAACCAAGATTTTACTGTGAAAAATATTTTAAGCTTCCAAGTCACATAAATGTGGGTTTGCTCTGAGTCCTTGAGACCAGGAACTGGAAGCTGGAACACTTAAAGATCATCTAGAATTCCTAATTATTATTCATGAATCTTTTCTAGGACTACTCCAATTAATGATCACTTAAAATATATTTGGGCATCTCTAGAGGTGTAGGGAGCCACAAGAAAGATAGCTCATTCCATATTGGGTAACTCAAAATTATGTTGGTCCAAATATTTACAAGGAGTTGGGTATCCCCTTTTCTACCTTGCTGATATCTATGAGCATTATTTAAGTTTGCTTTATATGGGATGTGTTTTAGTAGTGAGTATGGCTGTTAATATCAGAAGTAACCAGTGAGTGTCCCTGTTCTAACACAGATATTTATGGGTTTGTTGTCATGTAATGATCAACATCCTTGCAGAAGCCATTAAAAAGTTGTAATTATGCAGAACACAAGTAGTTGGCTGGATGAATCAAGGGTTCTCTTATTCCACCCACATCAGCTACTGTAGAAATTTTGGACATTTACTGGTACCTTTTTCTTCTTCACGAGTCTACTTCAGTTTTGCAAGAAGATAATTTATTTGCTTTCCCTTCAAAATAAAAAACTAGTCGTTTTCCCTAAAATGCTGTTTGTACAACTCAGTTGTTTATGGTCTGTAAACAACTTTCTCATGACTACTGGTAAATCTTATTTCTGACATTTATCCAATGGATTATTGATATAAAGGGAACAATAAAATTCTGAGCACACATTTATAGCAGGTTGCCCGCTAGTCATTCCCTGTATTTTATTTCTTTTAACTTCACAGTGATGCAGTGAGGGAGTCATTGTTCATGCCATTGTATAGATTAGAGAAAAGACCCCGGGAGGTGTTAAATAACTTGACTCAGGGTGACATAGTCAATAAGTAACACATCTGACATTAGAAGCCAAGACTGACTCCATAACCCCATTCTTTCCACTATACCCTTTTGCCCTCAGACTCTACATACAAAAATGGGAAGCTTAGAAACTAGTATCGCAATCCTTGAATATGTTGGGATTTTGATGGACTCCATAGATTACACCTCTCTCTTCCCTGCCTGAATTTTAAACCAGTTGATAAATAGAGCACTAGAGACTGACAGATGGCTATCAAAAGGTCAGCTGTATAACTGATGACAGCTAGGAGAATGGGACTTTGATGTGAGCAAATGAGCTTGCCCAATTTCCTCCTCTTCTGAACTTGAGACCTTCCCACCAGGTAACTGACACAACTGGGAAACCTCAGGCAACCTCCACAGTGTCAGACCCCATATTATGTGGCAGAAGAGAGGGGAACAGACCAAAATAGAGGATAAAAAATTGCTGAACCAAGCATTCCTAGCTCTTTTTTCCCCAAACTTGCAAATCATATAAGCCAGATAAACTAGATATTTTCCCCTGGGGAAGAGAGGCCAGGGGTGTATTCTATTGAAGTCCTCCACTTAGGACTTTTGTATATACAAGTTTATAATTCATATATTTTTAACAAATACAGAAAACAATGAAAAGGAGTACTTAGCCTCCCCTTTCCATGAATCCAGGATTTTTTTCTTTAAACAGTTCACATTTATTATTGACAACAATAAAAATAAATATTGTATTGTATTATATACTGTATATATATTGCATTGTATTACCAAGAATGAGGTAATAGGTTTATAAAACGTTTATAGAATTTGATATGCAAAATATGAAATTAGGAAAGGAAGTGAATTAAGACACTAGTAATAGAAGGGGAAACCAAAATTATTAGAGCTGAAAAAAGATGAAATGATAGCAGCATTTTTAAAAGAGTGTAAGGTACTGAAAGTAGAGAGACATTACAAATGGCGTGGTCAAATTATATATGCCCTGTAGTTCCATTGCAAGGATAATCAGGTGATGTATTAGTCATGAATAAACTCTGTGAGCATTTGTGCAGTGATGTGCCTTGAACTCTTAAAGATGCATTCACAAAGGGATGCGGAAAAACTGTCCTCTGAAACAGACGTGTTTTTATATCTGTAATGCCAAGAAAGATGATTTCAGGCCTGTTGTCATATATTAATTATAAAAATTTGAGAGTTTACTCTGAAGTGGAAGTTCATTGAATGCAGGATTTTAAGCAAAGGGGTCATATTAGCTGGATTTCATCTTAAACTCATCTGCCTCATGTCTACTCACTCTCAATCCCAAACCTACCCCCATGCTCAGCAACTGTGATAGTAGAGAGACCAATTAGGAGACGCAGCAGTGGAGATGGTGAGAAGTCATAGTTAGATTCTGGATATATTTTGAAAGTGGACTGAATGTGGGTTATGAGAAAAAGGAATCAAGATTTTGGTCTCCAAGGTTTTCCCCATCAACTGATATGGGAAAACTATGAGTGAATTTGGTGTGGGAGCAAATGTCAGGATGTTCATTTGGGAATGTTGTGTTTGGACATGATTCTTTCAGATCAAGTGGAAATGTAAAGAACACAGATACGTGGTATAAATGCCTGGAGTCAGAGATATCTGGACTGGAGATGTGCTTTTAGGAGATATCAGCATTTAGATAATGTTTAAAACCATGAGACATTATGAGATCACCAAGGGTAGGGAATAAAGATAAAAAAGAGAAGGATCCAAAGACTGAGCTTTGTGCCTTTCCAAAGTCGATAGGTCAAGAGATGAGAGTAATGCACAAAGGAGACTGAGAAGAAGCATCTAGTGAGGTTGGGGAAGAGCCACGGAAGAGTTGTGTCCTGGAGGCCAAGTGGGGAAAGTATATCAAGGAGGAAGGCACAAGGAATTGTGTCAAATGTCCCTAATATACCAAATAAGATGAAGACGAAGAATTGACCGTTGACTTTGGCAATGAAGAGCCATTGGTGACTCTGGCAGTCTTCCTGGAGCTATGGTACAACAACAGTGACAAAAACCTACTGTGGAAGGTTTAAGAAGAGGAGTTATAAATAATGACTACTGACCCTACTTTTGTGGAATTTTGGAGCAAAAGGGAGCAAATAAATTGGGAAGAAACCACCAGGAAAACTGGAGTCAAAAGAAGTTGCTTTTTTTTTTCTTTCTAATTTTTAGTAATTAAAACAGCATACTTGTATGGTGATGGGGAGTTATCAACTATGGATAGGGTGGGGTGGGGAGAGAGGCTGGATTTGACTCTGTAAGGAGAGAGCATGGGAAAATTATTGGTCTGAAGTAGGTGAGAGCGATGGAAACTACTGCGTAAGTAGAGGAGATGGATGGACTTAGTTGGGAGTGCAGTTAGTTTATCTTGAGTATCAGGCAGGAAGTCAGAATACATGGGTACAGATGCCAGTGGGTGGGTGGGAGCTGTGGAAGTTTTCTTCAGATTGCTTCAGTCTTCTCAGTGAAACAGGAAGCAAAATCATCAGCTGAGAGTGAGGATTGGGGAGGAGGTGTTGGAAGACAGAATTTGCAGTGAGGGAATAAAATACGAAATATTCTTCTAGGAGAGTGGCAAAATAAGATGACCAGGGAAATATATTTTGGCTGCTCGTAGCATTAAGGACCCATTCGAGGTTATTGTTATAAATTTTAGGGGGATCAGCCTACATGTTGACACATTTTTTCCTCCAGTTGTGGTTTAACTGCCCAGGTATATTCATTGAGTTGGTGTGATGTGCACGTGCACACAGACAAACACACATGACTTATATTTAAAAAAAATTGTTTTGTGTCTCCCCTGTTCTATTCAAAAGAATATTTTTAATAATATTCATGGTCATGTTACAGCTCTATCTGAGATGGTATTTTTAAAAATAACAATACAAAGTCTTGATACCATGTCTCTAAAACAGTTGCTAATATTTTTCTTCCTTTTGTCTTTTTCCCTCTAGACATTGAACCTGATTTTAAAACCAAACAAAAATACAAACAAAAAGCACTACACCCCAACTAACATAACGAAGTATGTAAGAATTGAAAATTATTTTTAGAGATCAATTCCATTCCCCTCATTACAGATGGGGAAACTGAAGCCCATGGGAAAGGGATTGGCCCATAATACACAAGATTCCATATAATTCTCCCCGTGGAATTTCCCAAACTACCTTATTTGTTTTCTTTAGAGCCATGTCACAGATCAGATTCTGCCTTATGTTATGATATGGCCAAGGGATATTACTGGTTCAGATTTTGGCAGTCATGTTGGAACAAACTTCTAGACGCTTTCATTATAGATCTTCTTCTGCAGAACAGGTGTGTAGGAAAAGGTCTGTGTTAATTCCCGGCAGATGCTCAACCTTTCTTCTCCTACATATGCAACAGCTCAGCTGAAGCAAAAGTAACCTATCCCTGAGTAATATCCCTCACATTATTTTTAGGAAAATGGCGTTACTGTTGCCTGGTTACGTCTTTATTTTCTTAATTACCTCTTTATAATGTGAGTTTCATAAGCTATAGCCTCATGGAAAATCCAGAATTGCAGATGATTACCATTGTCATTAACTTTCTAATTTCCACTTGGAATTAAAAGTCTAGATACCTGGATTCTTGTCCTGTTTCTACCATAGATTTGTAACCTTGGTTAAGTAACTGAACTTTCTGGGCCACTAATTTTTTAACCTATTAAATGAATAAAATGGACTTGATCAGTGGTTACAGTATTTTTAAAGTAGCAGCATCCAGGTTGTGTGAGAAATGAAAATGAAGTTTTTGTTTGTTTGTTTTTGTTTCTTAATTTAAATCAGAGCTACGATGGCCCAGTTGACCACTCTTTCAGCACCTTCCAATCTTCCCAGGTTTCCTTAGGACAGCTTCACAGAACCCAGGTTCTCCAAGGATCACAATTTAAAACTGCTAGAGGGTCTAATATCACTTCTGGTTCTATCATTTTATAAATATATGATGTTATGCTATGTGTGTGTGTGTGTGTGTGTGTGTGATGAAAATGTTCAGGCAAAAGATGCATCTGTAGTTTGCAAAGACCCTTAAATACCTTAGACCATAGACCATAAACTTTTATTTTTCCCCTCATTGATGTAGCTTCAAAGGAAAAGAAGTAGGCTCAAAGTGAGATTGATGGAGACCTTTGCTTTCTCATCCCATTTTTAAGTTCCATAATGTAGATAAACTTATATCTGTTAGAAGAAGGTTCATGGTTAAGAGTGGTAGAGAGTGAGTAATGCCACAGATTGCAAAGTGGGGAGAAACTGGTGATTCAGCCCTGCTAAGCTCCAGGTACTGGGCAGAAGCTATGAAGGCATCTGCCAAGATCCAGCCAGTCTGCCAGTTATCATGTGGTATCTGTCTCACATGATTCTTTACATGTAAACTGAATTTTACCCTGATCTTTGGAGAAGTGACGAGAAAGGTTCCTTTGTACAGAAGTGGTTAAGGCTTAAGAGTTCATTTTCTAAAACCAACAAAAGTCAGAATACCTCTGATTATTCTAATGAATAATCTAAGAGCCTTAAACAAATACTAGTTTCAAAATTCTTTTTATGTTTATATCACTGTAGAAGCAGTATAGATAACAAATTACAATCGCTGGAATGTATATAGTTCAGAGAAGAAAATAAAAGTCTAAAATATTACTACTTGAAGATTAGCAATTTTAATATTCTATAATATTTTACTTTCAGCTTTTGTGTAGAAATATACATGCATTAATGAAATGATAATGATACCATGCAAAAAAAGTGTTACCACCAGCAATATATAAAAGTTCTTTGTGATAAGATTCTCACAAATATTAAATATTATCAGTTTTAGCTTTTATAATATGATACCCTATTCTTGTTTTTATTTCTTTGATTTCTGGTGAGAATTAATATTTTTAGTATTTACATAATTTTTAATATTTTAAATGTGCTTTTAGAATAGAGCAAGCTTTCTCCTTAGGCTTTTATAGTGACTTAAATTGACCACTTTTAAAATAGTATGCTTAAGTACATGCAGCAGTGGCCAATGTAGGTTAACCTGTATATAATACTTTAGTGTTGAGGATTCATGTTATATAACTAGTCACCAATGAGGAGCAATAATGCAGCATTACCTTTTTAATCCATTAAATTCATGTTAAATTATTGTGCTATTTGAAATTAATTTTCTCAAATTACAAACATTATATATAATATATAACTATTTATAATATACTTATTTATTTAATAACATGTAAATCCCACCATGACCTCCCAAAGCCACTCACCACAGGTGACCACTATAACAACTTAACATATTATCCTTCCTTAGTCTTTCCAACTTATATAATACAGATACATTCATAAAATAGGGGGATTACAACTAAGGAGGTCATAACATAATAGTTTTTGAAACTTGTTCTGTTCCTTAAGAATATATAATAATATCTTTCCACATCAGTACATGTAGATCCACCTCATTCACTTCAATGGCTTCTTTATAGGATTGTAAAATTTTGAAAAGTTTTTTTAGGACTTGTTTTCAATTGTTCGGTGTTAGACATAGTATGGTAATAAATATCAACTGTGTGTCTATATTTTGGCTTTGTACATGTATTTCAGTAAGAGAGATTCCCAGAAGTGTAATTGCTGTGTTAAAGTTAATGTGTGTTTTAGTTTTTAAGTTACTGCCAAACTGACCCTAAAATGGGATTTGCCACTTTAAAGTCGTATCAACAGTGTATGTCAGCACCCATTTCTTTATACACTGTCAGACCTGGCTTTTATCAGTGTCTTTAGATATGTTGGCAATCTGATGGCCTTTTTTTTTTTTTTACATCTTTATTGGAGTATAATTGCTTTACAATGTTGTGTTAGTGTTTCTGCTGTATAACAAAGTAAATCAGCTATATGTATACGTATATCCCCAATCTGATGGCATTTTGTTTTAATTTGTGTTCTTTAATTGTTCCTAAGATTTCACACACTTTTTCAAGTACAATCTCCTTATATATGTTAAAGAATGACTGATATACAATTGTGTCTTTGATTTTCTCTTTCATTCAATTGTTAATGTTGGATGTTTGAAAACTTTTATAATTAACTTCTAATTTTGTTGGATTGCAGTAATAGAATATGTTCAGAGATACACTTATTTGGTCTCCTGAAAGTGAAATCCTATACCTTCTCTTTCTGACAGCCTGGTGATGTGCCCTGGTTGTGCTACTAGTTTGGGGAATTGCGGAGACCAGGAGGTCTCCTCCCTTGTGGGAGGACTTGGTATACTATTCCAACCAAACAAACGACATGAACAAAATACCCACTTTTGCGTGGTTGTTTCATGATTGCTTAAAAGGTTTACCTCTATTTTCTATATCTAGTGTTCATATTTCTATATAGTAATTACACACAACACACACACGTGCACATGTGCACACACACACTACCGCCTTTGAGCTAAACAACCAGGTAGTCTCTCCCCATCTCCTAAAAGCTTTCCTGCCTTAGAAGCAGAACTTTTGCCTTCCTATGTTTCATAAAGCTTTGTACTAATTTTCCACATGATACATATCTACATTAATCTTTAAACCTCCCACAAATATACTTTTTAAGAAAATCTATTCACTTCAACCTAATGCTTAAATTTAATGCTTTACTTATAGCAAGTTATGTATTCCATACCTATATCCATATCCATGTTACAACTATGTGAAAAGTTAAGTTGCAGGGGGTTTGGTAAGAAACATATTGCCATCCCAGTTAAATAATTAGAAACTACTTAATTCTGGTTAAAGAGAGAAGGAACTTCAGATCATCCACCTCAATCCCATTTTACAGAGACAGAAATTAAGGAAATGTGAACTTCCCAAGATTATCTGCTTAGTTGGTCATGACTTACTTTCATTCTGAACTGATTCATTAGTTTTTGTTTGTTTGTTTGTTTTTGTTTTTGGCTGCACCACACAGCTTGTGGCATTTTAGTTCCCCGACCAGGGATTGAACCCGGGGCCCTCGGCAGTGAGAGTGTAAAGTCCTCACCACTGGACTTCCAGGGGATTCCCTATTAGTTCTTTGAAAATTGAAAAAAAATTTACACAAACCTTTGTAATCATGAAAAACAATCATAGGTTAAGTTGTGTTTCACCATTGATGGTATATGATTTACTGTGGTTTAAAGAGCATCATTCAATGAATCAGTGAGTGGTTGTAAGCTTTTTAATTTAAACAAATTCTGACACTGGTTGTCCTTTCTTCTTCCATCTCTTTCAAGATTATATGTAGCTCCTTCAGTGATACTGGTGTCCAGATTTGTCAACTTATTTAAGCAATTTAACCAGACTAGTGTAGGCTTTCCCACTGAGTCAAACAACAGACGTCATTTGTGCCTTAGTCATAAATCCTGATGAAAGGGGTTTCAGAGCAAAACCAAATTTGATATCTAATATTTAACAAGTAGTCTGGGGAGACTTTTACTCAGAAATCAAAATTTAATGAGATATTTCAATTCACTATTTCTGAAGATGAAGTAGTCTGATGTAATTCTCTTCTTTCAAAGTTCTTTACTGAACTTTCTATAATTGTTTTTCATGCAAGATTTGAAACATTTGGCCAGATATACATACTGACACAGAAACTAGCATTTTGAAATTATATGCATATATATGGTGGGCAACCTCCCAAATTAACATTTAATATATAGAATTCTCCCAAGATAGAGCTGAAAATACCGTAGTGTTTTTTTGTTTTTTGTTTTTTTTCAAATATTCCACTTGTGGCCCTTTATTTTCTCATTGATTCCCTTTCCATCTTCTGCCAACCAGATGTGAGTATTGGCTAGGAATCTGTCTCGGCCTCCTGTACTTTTTTCTTCCTATTTTTCTCTTCCAAGAGCTTTCTCCTTATATAGGTTCAGTTCTCACCTTTATGTGTGTACCATCTCAATCTATGTCTCCTGTTCCTACCCCTCTCTCAGGTCATGAACACGTGTACTAAATTGTCTCACATTCAACCCAAAGATAGTGTGTCTGAAGCTGAACCTGTCATACTGAACCTGCCTGACCTTCTTCCATGCATCCTAATGTTGACATTGGAAAACTTGAGTCTCCTGAGCTTGAAATATTAGCATGAACTATGATATCCTTCTGTTTCCATCTCTTCCCTTTACCTACTCTCCAGCCAATTGTGATTTTCTGATGTTTCTTTTGTAATGTTACTTATGTGTCTTACTTCCTACTGCTACAACTTGATTGGAGCTTCAGCCTACCTTTAAGGATTCACAGATGATCTCTGAGGCTCTATACCATGACTTTTCCATAATCTTCTACACACAATTGCCAGATTAATCTTCCTAAAACTTACTTTTAATAATTAGGGCCTCTTCCTCAGTGTCCTTCAGATGTAGTTAATGATTTAGTGAAAAAGACAAGATGTTTCAGTTTTGTTTACCATCACATGATTGAATTGGACCACATGTTTCTCAGATTCCTTATAATTATGGCATTTTCTGCATTTGTTGGGCTAGAGTTGTGTAAACATGCTTCTCCAACCCCATCTTCTTCTCTTTGTCTCTCAGGAACCCTTTGTCTATTCTGCTTCCACACTTTCTCATTATTTCTCACACTTGAAGTAACTTTAAAATATCCTTGGTCTATCCAAATCCTTTATACTTTTGAAGGTCAACTTAAATCTTATTACCTGAAGATATTAAGTTCAAAATTATTATTAGCATTCTGAAAAAAAATCTGGTCTTTGCTCAAAATCATTTTAGATGTTTTATCATATTGATAACACAATTGGAAACTCTAAATACTCTTTTCCAAAGACATGTAAGTGCTAGGTAAGAAAGAATAATGAAGAAACCTGGGTTTAAGTCTCAGCTCTTTGACTTCCAATCTGCATGTCTGCTAACAAGCCCCTTACCCAACACACACTGTCTCACTTTGCTCATTTGTGAAATAAGTAGGATTGGATTAGATAGTCCCCAAGTCTCTTTCAGTTTATAATTCATAAACCAATATTTAAAGACATTTCATATAATATAGTATAAACTATACTATTATACATCAAACTCTACTATTATGAAATAGACTCTATTTTATTACATATTTATCTGGTGATCATTAAATTTCTCAAGCCCAGGCCCTTATAAAAATATTCAAGCTTCAGAATCAAAATGATAGATAAATTACAGGATAGTTGTTTTATTTTTATTACTGTATAAAACCAGTTTTATTCAGTTGAGCTATTAAAATGTGGGGTTACTTACTCAATAGGTTCTGATACTAATTCCAGTGTGGGTTATGGGAGAAGTTTTCCACACCAGCAAGCAATTCTTGGGACACCACCTGTATATCCCACAATTCAACTCAATTCTGACACTGTCTTTCCAGAAATATCATCAGATTCCACAGGTTAGGAACTCCATCCTACAAGACTTCCCCCCCCCCCCATACTTCGCATG
The DNA here is from genome assembly GCF_039906515.1 of Pseudorca crassidens. Taxonomy (NCBI): domain Eukaryota; kingdom Metazoa; phylum Chordata; class Mammalia; order Artiodactyla; family Delphinidae; genus Pseudorca; species Pseudorca crassidens. Next base: position 31,654,276 of record NC_090304.1, on the reverse strand, counting down.
CTTGTCACAAGCCCAAGTTGTTACCTGTGCTCTGACTGGCTACAAATTGGAGGTTTCAAGGACCCCCCCCACTCCTTGGTCTTCAGATGCTAGTCACCAGCCCAGGCTGTTACCTGTACTTCTGACCAGCTGGCTATATATTAGAGGTTCCCATGAGTCCCTCCTTCTTTGGGTTTGATCAGTATTTTAGAGAGGCTCACAGAACTCTGAAAAACATTTTACTTACTAGATTACTGGTTTATTGTAAAAGGTTATAACTCAGGAATAGCCAGATGGAAGAGATGCATAGGGCAAGGTATGTGGGAAGGAGAGCAGAGCTTCCATGCCCTCTCCAGGTGTGCCTGTCTCACCAAATCTCCATGTGTTCACCAACCCAGAAACTCTCAGAACCCTGTCCTTTTAGGTGTTTATGGAGGCTTCATTACACAGCTGTGATTGATTAAATCATCGGCCATTGGTGATTGAATTCAATCTCCAGCCACTTTTCCTTCCCCAGATGCCAGGATATCAGGGGGTGGGACTGCAGTTCCAACCTTCTAATCACATGGTTGACTGTCTTAGAAACTAAGCCCCCATTCACAGGTGCTTTCCATAAGTCACCTAATTAACGAAACAAAAAATACCTTTAGGCCTCCCACACTTAGGAAATCCCAAGGATTTTAGGAACTCTAGGCCAGAAATGGGGATGAATACCAAATATGTATTTCTTATTATAAATCACAACATCACACATATAATATACTAATTGAATAAGCTAGGGAACTTTTATTGGAAAAAAAGAGCTTGCTAAGTACAAGTCACTGTGACAAACATCGATGGATTGGGAATGGGGATGAAGATACAGAAATGAATTCAAAGGTTTGGTATCTACATTCAAAGAACCAATTGTCTAATGGGGGAGGCATACAGATAAAGAAATTACTGTAATTATAAGCATAAGAAGCTGTTAATTGTTACCACTTATAGCATACTTACTGTGAACTAGGACCTATGCCAGAGACTAACATACAAATGCTAATTAACATGCACAAACTATTTTTTACAACAAGATTCCAAGATTATTATTCCTATTTTGCAAAAGAAAAAAATGAGATCAGAAATCTTAATCTCTCCAAAGTCATATAACTAGAGTGATGAGAATGTACTATCCATTACATCTTATTAGGTATCTTTTGAGGCTTGGAAATATTTCTGTAGAAAGGCTTATTCAAAAGGAATAATTATTTCTAAATGGAGCTGTCACTTAGAAAATTGCCTTTGAAAGTAGCCTTAGAGTTGCGTCTTATAAGAAGAGTAGATTTTCCATTGACTTGGTGGGTGGACAAGTCATTTTAGGCACAGAGATTGAATAAAATCCCAGAGGCAAAGAAGTAGAAGTCATATTCAGGGAATTCTGGTGATTAAGCATATATAATAAGAAGAGCAGGGAGTGAGCAAAGAAAAAGATGCAGCTTTTGAGGTTGGGTGGACAGGATATTAGAAGAGTGTGTTACTTACCCAGGGCAAGTTAATTGGAAAAAATAGCCATTCTAAGTTCTTTCAAAGATGACAGCTCAATCAGCTTGCATAACAGGGAATAGAATCTACCCACCTGCTTAGTTTCTAATGCAATTTGCTGAAAGCTGTGTCTTCCTACACACTTCTTCGTAACTAATTTGACCTATACCAGATAGTAGTTTTACAGTACCTGCAGTCAACATGAAAAGCTCTTTTTTTCATGATAATTTTCTACTCTCTTTCTGGTCTATTGAGTTTCTAAGCAATTTTTTTCTTGTTCTTTGTTCCCTCTTGCAAAAGTTTTGCTCTTCTCATCGTGGGCTTGAAAATAGTGTGTGGGTTGCCAAAAGGCAAATACAATGAAGGTGAGTTTTGAGGTTGGTTTCAGGTGCTCCCACCCACTTTTTTCTTCAGTATAATGGAGGAGCAACTCCAGAGTCTTTGTGGGGTGTGAAAATTTAACACAAATTTCCAGGATCACATTCATATTATTAATTATTATGTATTTTATTTAGTTTTATCCAGTAAAGCCAATCTACTGACACCAGGTTTTGGTGAAGGAAAGTGCAGCATTTATTGCAGGTGCCAAGCAAGGCCTATGGGCAGCTAATGTTCAAAAGACCCAAACTCCCTGATGGGTTTCAAGGAAGGGTTTTTAAAAGCATGGTGAGCGAGAGAGTCTCAGGGTACATGATCAGCTCATGCACAGTTCTCTGATTGGTTGATGGTGAGGTAACAGGGTGGTGTCATGGGGGTTAGCATCATCAATCCTCAGGCTCCAGCCAGTCTGGGGGCTATGTGCTCATGGTCATCTTGCAGTTAACTTCTTCCATCTGGTGGGGGTTTTAGTATCTGTGAAACAGCTCAGGAATGTGCATCAGATGCTATTATCTGTGTCCTTCAGGGAGGAACTAAAGATTCTGTGACTCTGCTATATGGCTGATCCATTGTTTAAACTGATACCAGTTCTCCTGGCCCAATTGCTATTTCTTTGTTACTACATGTTCACATTTTTCTAATCATTAATTTTTTTTTTTTTTTGCGGTACGCGGGCCTCTCACTGTTGTGGCCTCTCCTGTTGCGGAGCACAGGCTCCGGACGCGCAGGCTCAGCGGCCATGGCTCACGGGCCTAGCCGCTCCGCGGCATGTGGGATCTTCCCAGACCGGGGCACGAACCGGTGTCCCCTGCATCAGCAGGCGGACTCTCAACCACTGCGCCACCAGGGAAGCTCTAATCATTAATTTTTGAGCCAGCCTTTTGTGACTCAGGGGAGGCCAAGGAGACTAAAGTTTTTCTACAAACAGGTGGGCAAAGGACATGGAGGGGTCTGTTCTGGGAAGGCCCCATAGGATCCTGCTCAGTTACATATCCTTCTAGTGAAATAGCGTTTACTTATAAGTGTCTAATACAAGAGCTTACATATAAAAACCTTTGTACCACTTGTTTTTAAGAAACGAACTTACATTATAAAATAACTTTGTAATCTAAGTATTAGTAAATTAATCAAAAAACCACTGTGTAAACAATGCGATATATACTTAGTTATATCTTTTAATGTGAGACATTTAATGTAGATTTCATATGGTGAGGGTTTAATTTATATATATGAATACACACACGTATCTACATATATAAGACAGCAAACTCCCCTAAAAACCTTTAACTGTTAAAAGTTAACAATATAGCAACACATAATAAATGAAATCAGATAAATGCAAAATATACTTAACAATCAGCTCCTTTTTGAAGTCCAATCATAAAGAGAAAGAGCAAGCTGTTGGTTAACCAGTTGATTGGTTATTGGTTAATTCAGTTAACCAATTAAATTACCAGGGTTAGCTGGAGAATAGATCACTCAGAAGGTAGATAATTCAAACAAGAAAACATAAAACAGAGAGACAAACATTGGCAATACTTTTTAGAGAACTTTGCTTAGAAGAATTTGCTCTGGCCTAAGAGATCCCCTTACCCCAAAAACAAATTGAGATGTGTACATTGAGATATCATAGCTTAGTGCTATTAACCTTTCAAGTTATATAGCTCACTTGACTTGATTCTAGGCTTGACAGAAATCTTCGGGCTAGAATTTATTTTCCAGTGTGTGTGGTGTGAGTGTGTGTGTTTTGGGAAATGCATGTGCTGGATATATGATATGACTGCTGGTCCTCAAACCAGTACTGTTTCCTATGACATAAGAGTAATTTTATTAGTATCATATTGGTATTTTTTTATTCCAGGTTTACTGATAGATCATTGACGTATGTGTATTTTTAAGGTGTACAATGTGATGATTTAACACACGTGTATATTGTAAAATGATTATCAAAATGAGGTTAATTGATACCTCTATTCCCTCACAAAATTATTGTGTGTGTGTTGATAAATTTTAAGATCTGTTCTCTTAACAACTTTCAAGTATATAATACAGTATTGATGATTATAGTCACCATGCTATATATTAGATCCCCAGAACTTATTCATCTTATTGTTAGAAGTTTGTAGACTCTGACCAACATTTCTCCATTTCCTCCTCCCCTATACCCTAGTAATCACCATTCTACTCCATGTTTCTAGGAATTTGGCTTTTTTATATTCCACATATAAGTGAGAACATACAGTATTTGTCTTTCTCTGACTCATTTCACTTAGAATAATGCCCTCAAGATCCATTCATGGTGTCACAAAAGGCAGGATTTCCTTCTATTTATGGTTGAATGTATGTACACAATGGAATATATCACATATCCCATCGTCTGTATCCAGTCATCTATTGGTGGACACTTAGGTTATTTCCATGTCTTGGCTATCATGAATAATGCTGCAGTGAACATAAGGGTGCAGATATCTCTTTGATATCTTATTTTTATTTCTGTTGAATATATACCTAGAAGTGGAATTGCTGAATCATATGGTAGTTCTATTTTTAATTTTTTGAGGACCCTCCATACTGTTTCCATAGTGGCTTTGCCAATTTACATTCCCACCAACAGTGCACACGGTTTCCTATTCTCCACATCCTCATCAATACTTGTTATTTCTTGTCTTTTTGATAATAGCCATTCTGACAGGTGTGAGGTGATATCTCATTGTGGTTTTTATTTGCATTACCCTGATGATTAGTGATGTCAAGCATCTTTTTATGTACTTCTTGGCCATTTGTATGACTTCTTTGGAAAAATGTATTCAAGTCTTTCATCCATTTTTTTTTTTGCTATTGAGTTATGTGAGTTCCTTATATATTTCAAACATTAACTTCTTATCATATAGGTGATTTGCAACTATTTTCTCCCATTCGTAGGCTGCCTTTTTATCTTGCTAATTGTTTTTCTGTGCAGATGCTGTTTAGTTTGATGTAGTCCCACTTGTATATTTTTGCTTTTATTGCTTTCATTTTTTGCAATTCTCATCATATTCAAAAAACTGTTTTCAAGACCAGTATTAAGGAGCTTTTTCCTTATGTTTCCTTCTAGTAGTTTTACGCTTACAGATTTTACATGTAAGTCTTTAATACATTTTGAGTTAATCTTTTGAAAAGTATAAAAAGAGTTCAGTTTCACTCTTCTTCATGTGGTTAGCCAGTTTGCCCAGCATTATATTTGTGTTATTAATATATCCTACGAACTTTGTTACCCTGACTCCACCTTTAAAAAGTTTCTGCTTCTTTCTGTCAAAGTCACATTTCTGAGACCATAACTGAAAATCAGTCTCTCACCATTGTAAGTAAAGCCACCTGAGGATGTCCCTTGACAACAGTAGACTAGCTTTTCTGTGGTATAAAGCTTGCTGTTGTCTTCTTTCTTTGCTATTTAACATCACTCATTATTTTGCCTCTATTTTTTTTATTAAGTAGTATATAGAAGAAATTATCAGAAATTTCTACATACCCACAGAAAGGAAATTAGCAAGAAGAAATAGTGAATCAGTGAAAACTCACATGAATAAAAACAGGCTCTTATGTAACATTAATGGCAATAAGAATGTTAGCAGGAACTGGTATTTATTGAGTTAGTCTATGTACCAAGTATTATGTAGCCCTTTGTGTGGGATCATTGATTCCTCCCAGCAACTCTATGAGACCAAGACTACTACCGATTACAGACTAGGTAAATGAAGATTGGACATGTGAAGTAACATGTTTGTGGTCTAGCTACTTCTGCCCTCATAGGGGCCTGAACCAAGACATGAAACCAGGTCTGTCTTTTGAAGAGGTCTTGAACGTTCAGATAGTGGTGTGATACTAAAAATCAGTAACATACAAAATTTCCACCAACTGTGGAAATCAGAATTAGATGTATTGTTGGGAAGGCGAGTTGTTAGTTTGTCTTCAGACATATCCAAGAGAAATAATTCTTACATGATAAATCATCAGAATCCTGTGTGTAGATGAATAAATTATGGGAGAGGATAAGGATAACTTACTAGGTAACTCTAAGTTGATTTTTTTTTAATTCCACAATTCCACAGATGTTTTTATTTTTACCAAAAGTGAATAATTGTACTTTTTACATTTAGATTCACCTGTGATATTTATCTCAGCGAGGCAGCAGCAGTGAGTGGTGGCTTGAAGCGAGATCTTAGTTCCCTGCCCAGGAACTGAACATAGGTAGCCTGGATGAAAACCAGGAATCCTAGCTACTAGACCAGCAAAGGCTAGAGGCTAGAAGCAAATTTTCCCTGGCTCTTGCCTCTGTTTGAAAGCAAGAATGTTTCAAGGAGGCAAAAACTGTAAAAACAGGTGCAAAGTTTATTATTAGAGGCACAGCACAACAAGTGGGAGAGCACACAGAGAAACAGTTTATTTAAGACAGAAGCAAGGCAGAGATGCACACCTGGCAAGAAAGGGTGTGGGCGTCCTCCCCAATGAGGAGGAGTGCAGTAAAGAGGAGGTTAAATCATTTATATAGGGCAGTTCTTCCAGGTCTTTGTTTACCTTTGGCCAATTATCTCGTTTCTTTTTCCACACCTGACCTGCCCTAGGACCCTGCCCAAACTGCGTGTGCAACTTTTTGCCAAGATGGATTTCAGCCCAGAGGCCTATGGGACGGCCTTAGCATCACATATTATGGGGTGGTGCCCCCTCCTTTTGACCCCCAAGGAGCCTTTCTGCACATGTGCAGTGTTTCCCTTGTCCCAAGGATGGGAAATATATGACTTCTTGATCTTTTACTCAAACAAGGTTTATCCCCTTTCTGTTCCTGCCATGACTGTTATCTTAAGGTGTCCACAGGAAACAAAGTCCAGCTATTTACACTGTTGTTATTTCCATCTCGAAATGTAAACAGGAGACTGGCTGTAAATGCCTAGCCTGGAGCCCATCTATCTCCTGCCTTAGTATTAAACGGCATGTCCTTTCTATCCTACTCTACGAAAGTTTCAGGTGGGGTTTTTATATCAAAAAATTTCCATTTATAATGAAGAAATTGACATCCAGGGGCTAACTTGTCTCCTTGCTAGCAAGGCTTAGGCTTCCAAGGCTTTCCTGCTCCAGGACCACGTGGCCCTAAACCAGACCTGGCAGAGAAAGAGGACCTCTTGCCTCCTCTCTGATGCCCAATGGAAACAATCCTCTGTGCATTATACCTATTTTTGTATATTTCTTAGTGTCAAGTCAGAGTATTTACTAGTTTGTTTGTTCTTGGGGGTGAGGGGCGAGTTTTGTTGTATTTGGCTTTTTATGTGTTGTTTTGAATTACTTTAATGAGGTATGATTACATATAAAAAACTATTTAATGTTAACAATGTGATGAATTTGGAGATAAGTATACACCTATGAAACCATCTCTTCAATCAATGCCATAAACCTATCCATCACCTCCAAAATTACTCTCCTGCCCTATTCAGTCATTCATCCATTCATTCATTCTTCCATGGTAAGTAGAATGTTGGTCACTAGGAGTTGGGGGAAGGGGAACATGCAAAAGTGTTGGTCAAAGGTTACAAAACTTCAGTTATGCAAGATATTTAAGTTCTGAAGATCGACGGTATAACTAATGTTATAGCTGTGTTATATACCTAAAATTTGCTAACAAGGTAGATTTTATGTTGCATTTGTTTCAATGCCTTGTCCCTACTCCACTGCACTTATTTTTCTTCACAGCACTTATCTGATATACTATATTTTTTGTTGTTTTTATATTATTACTTTTCTTCTTCCATTAGATTGTACCCTACATGAGAGAAGGAAGTTTTGCTTTGTTTAGTTTTTTGTTTTGATCACTATCCTGAGTGCCTAGAACAGTGCCTGATAAATGGTAGGTTCTCAAAAACATTGCTGATGAAATGAACTACACAGTAATGTGTCTTTAATATGTAGAACTGACAGGAGTTTATGCAGTACTATATTAATTTCCCTGGGGTGAACTGTAGCATCAATTTGAGCTCCTCAGATAGCAGTCTCTGCTCTATGTGTCCTTCTGAAGATAGCCATTAGCCAAGTCCATGACTAGTGTATACACATCCCTAGTGTGAGGCAGAGCACTAATTGCCTCCCACACTAAGGCTATATTGGTCTTCCAGTCTCAATTAAAGCCAGATTAGTAACCTGTGGGGAAATTCCTATGATTCTTCTGGGATGTTGGTCCAGATTTCCCCCTTAATATATGCAAAGTTTCTCTCTTAACACAGTTATTATTCTCCTGGACATGGTAGATGCTTAAATATCAAAGGAATATACTTTTCTTCCATTTTCTTAGGAAAATCTGTTTTAAAATAATTCCAAATCCTTGAGGGAGGATGTAATTTAATTTTCACTGTTACAAACCAGAAGTTGTTGTTCCTACTTACCGTTTGTTCCTAAACGACAGCCTAGAAAAGCCCAGTCTTTGCACCTAGCCATTCTATCCTGTGAGTAAGAAGAGAAATCTAGAAGATCTGTACAAAAGTATGTGCAATGGAGTGATCTTCTTTTATTAAGACATGTGCTCACTCATTTATCACAGCATTGTAGTGGTTCTTTTTGCAACAGACACTGAGCTAGGTGAGAAAGCACATGAAGAGAGACTGAAAAGAACATTAGATTCAAAATTAGAAGAACCGAGATTGAGTCAGAATGGGGCATATAATAGCAGTGTGACGTTGGCGACTCAAATTTCTTTGAGTTTCATATTTTTTATTAAGAAAATGAAGGTGTTAATACGTACTTTACAAACTTGGATTTTCTGAGCACTGAAAGAATTACTGATTACCTTGAAACAAAAAGTTTTGTCTTTATATGAAATTAAATATTATCATAAAAAGTTTCATAATATAATAAGAACGGGGTATATAAGAAAGACAGAGAGAGAAAGGGAGAATGACTGCCAGGGTTCTTTTCTCAACATAAAAAATTCAGCATGAGAAAAATATATAAATGTTTGAAGTAAAAAGCAACTACATGGCATTGAAGTCAACTACATGGGCTTTAGAGTCAGATTATCTGTGTTCAAATCTAGGTTATGCATTGCTCTCACTGCATGATTTCGAGTATTTACTTAATCCCTTTGTTCTTCAATTTCCTCATTTATAAATTTGAGATAATAGTATTGGTCTCATATGGCTAGAGTGAGGATTGGGATAAGCGTTTAGCATACCAAGCTCCCATGTTATTAGTTTACATATTAATGTTATTAATATTGTAAGTGGGGCAGCACGCAAAATTCCTGTTGCCAAAAGTGGATTTTCAGGTATGCCATGCAGAGATGTGAGGTGGTCCCTTAGTATGATAAAGGAGAATGGCAAGTTGGCCATTTTTCTCTTCCCTCTTTTTTTCTTTCTTTGTCTTCTGTATATTGGTGTTTCCACTTTCCAAAGCTTAGGTTGTCCAGGGCCCTTGCTGCAAACCCATCTGGTGCTCAGAGATCTTGGCTCTTCCGTTTTTGGGACTACAGTGTGCAAGGAACAGGGAGTACAGAGAGTAAATTAAATAAGTGACAGACTGACCCAAGTCATATTAATTATGACTTACTAGATTTTTTCTCCATTTTCAACAAGAGATGATCAGTGAATAAAATGAGTGAAAGAAGCAAGAAATACAGGCTCTATCTGGGTATTCTCATGACCTCCCAAACCAAAAAGCATGATCTATAAATATAGACCACCATCATCATCATCATCATCATCATCATCATCAAGCCATGTAATATTTTATAATTATTATAGTTTAAAATCACATTTACTGATTACTAGGTTTGATCCCAACAGTTTTATAGTTAAATAAATATTATTGTTTTTATTTTACATGTAATCTTTGTGTCCTTTTTATAAATTCTAGACAGGTCTGTAAGTATGTTATTAAAAAAAAACAGCTGTAGATGATCACACTCACTTATGGTATTCAGATGAATGGTGAGCAATGTGATCTATCAGTCCACAAACATTTAGTAATTATATATAATTTCCTACCTCCCTATATGTTATTTCCTATCTCAGTCTGTAAAGATCCACTTCAGTTGGGTAGAGTCCACTCTTTTTTTCTAGTCTCTATCCTTTTTCCCTTTTAAAATCTCCTTAGTTTTTCTAATCCTCTGTTCTCCTTCTTGTTTCCAGCACTGCTCTGAAAATCTTTGCTGCAAGCTGCTTGAAGGGGGTTGACACGAAGCTCAAAAAAAACATCTAAAATATTTCAGGGTCTTGGCAGGACCTGTGGGTGAATTAGGCAGGCAGTTTATAATATTACAAAGGGAATGATGAATGAAACTAAACCTCAACTTCAGGAGAAGTGTGATGACTTGGAGAGAGAATGAGAGAGGAGGCACTGACAGTTCAGTTCCACTTGACCCTTGACAAGTGATAATGAAGTTTCGGTTTTAACACGTCTCCAGTTTTTCAAGAGAAGTTGCAAATAAGGGTATTTATCTAAATATCTCAATTTAGAATATTGGCAATACTTTCAACTCCTTAAAAAAAAATACTGTGTAAGTCTAATAAAATGACCCCAAGACCAGATTTGTTCTTTGTCTTTCAACCTGAAACCTCTGCTTTATACCCTTCAGAAATTTGTGAGGGGACAATGTAAAGAAAATGTAGCCCTGTTAATATCGACTGCCCTTCATCAAGCAGCTGATGAGTTATGCCAGTCTGTCACTTTATCCTGTTTGACTAAAGACCTCTCCTCTTTACTAGGGGCGGGGTTCAGAACAAAAAGGGTGAGTAGAGAATAAAGTTATCTCCTGCTGCTCATGAATGAGGTATCTATGGCTCAAATATTTGCTCTAGATGTTTGCCAGGGACAGTCCCTGTTTATACCTGCTGTCCCACCCAGTGTAATAATTAATAGTTCCCCTTTCATACTCAGAAATATGCAACTAGGTAAATATGTGGTGACATTAGTGCTGGTTAACACACGTGTCATAGCTATTGACAGACCAAAATCACTTGAATGAAGAGAGACAAGTAAATATTTGCTGGTTACTATATGAGATCAAACTGTTACAGTGTCTAGACTCAAAGCCAGGTTAGCTGACTCTAAAATCAGAAGTCTTTCCATAATCCAGGCTGTTTTAAAGTTTTACATTAAGCTTTTGAGACCTATTTTACAGATACTGGAACTAAGGCTAAGAGAAAATGTGCTCAGGCACATCTCTTAGGAAGTAACAGAGCACAGATTTTAACTAAGATCTTTTGAGGTCAAGGCTGCATACTTTCCTAACTGTCTCCCTATTTAGAAACCCAAGACCAGTCATTATACTATACATGACAGTCACTACACTAAAGGTACAATTTGGTGATGCATCTGTTAAGGGAAATAGACTCATAGAATAGGACTAATAATTGGGGAGACAAGACTAACTGGCGTAAAAGAATCAGAGAACAACTCATGATTCTATATAATTAAGTGCTGAATTATTTAGTAAGGATAAAGAGGTTCAGAAGAGACTCTGTGTGGGCTGGTATATTCAGGGAAGAGGTGGCACATCAACTACGCCTTGGAGAACTTGGGTGATGAACAGCAGGTGGAGAACATTCCCACAAGAGAAAACAAAGAGTATTTTTGGTTGTTTTTGTGAGGCAGATCAAGGAAATATATTCTGACCCAAAACTGAGAATTTGTGCTGGTGAATCAAGAGAAATCTGGTGGATAAATTAAGTTGGGCCAGATTATAAGATTTTTTTAATGTTTAATTTTGTTTTAGCCATACATACACATAACTTTACATAAATGCATAAATGTGTATTCGAATGTATAGTTATACAGACGCTTTAGAATGTATAGTCATTTTTCTTTTTTCCCTTTTTTGGCTTCCTTCTCTCACTTTCTTCTTCTATCCAGCTGTGTTTATCCACCCACACCCATGTTAACAAACTAGTATGTAGCTTTGTATATATTTTAACCCTGTTCAAATAATCAGATAGACTTCATGGTAGGATAAATCATAACTTACCATATTGCTGCGTCTGAGTTTTGTTTCCAGTGTTTTTTCTACCAAGATCAATGATGCAATAAAGACCCTGACATACAGGTCATTATTTATGGCTGCTATGTTTGTATGGGATAGACTTCGAGGAGGTGGATTATTGGTTAAAATAGGCTCTCATATATCACAGTTCCAAAGCAATGTATGAAAGAATGCTTTCCCCAACATCCCCTATAAAAATGGGGATCATGGCTCCTTTCCGTTGTTGCTAATGTGAAGGGCTTAAAAAATATACCTAGTTATTTTAACTTATATTTCCCTGACTGCCGGAGAAAATATTTTTCGCACTTTATTTATGATGTTTTTAGATTATGATCTGAGAATGTGGTCTGTAAATACTCTACATTTTTCTTTTATTTTTTTCTGTTGTGTCTTTTTTTTCCTCCCTCCCTCTCTCTTTCTCTCTCTTTTAAATTTATCAATCAGGGTTTAATCAGGGAAGCAGAATGAGAAATATTTTAAGTATTATAGAATAGGGATTTATTTTAGAAATTGGAATTTACCTAACTATAAGAGATTTTGATAAAAATGGTCCAAAAAAGGATGTTGGAGTATCGGATAAAAGCTACTAATCAGCCCTTCTGTATGGCTCGTATGGCAGACAATCAGGGAATTTGGAATGGGACTATGATGGAGCACTGGTGGAGCAGCCCATGGAAAAGCGATTGCCTCTGCACCTGCTGGTGGCATGGCTTCTCTACAGGAAAAAAAAGCTGGCTACGGTGCCAGGAAGAACAGGGGTTACCTAGAACCTGTGTGCACCTCAGTGTCATTCTCTCATTGCTTGTAAACACAATGACCTTCAGAGTGCAGTGGCTGCTGCTTCACTTCAGCTTTCCTAGCCATGCACAGATTTGTCTCTTGATTAGCTTTAAGCTGGAACCACACAGGGAAGGCAATTCCGGAAAACATAGTTGTAGCTTAGTGAGGTTGACAAAAAAGGTGATGTGACAGTTTGTTCCGAAATACAAAGGTAATGCATGTTCTTACCAAAATTCTGTTAAATTAAATGTTCATTGATTGTAGTAAGTCATCTAGATCGCTCTTTGTTTACTTGGGTCAACTATATTGTTTAAATTTTTAGAGCAGTATCCAGTCTCTTCCATTACAATTGCAAATTTATTAATTTCTTGATTTTCTAATAGTTTTCATTTTGTATTAAAATCTATACAATCTAAATGGGAAAATAACGTAAAAAAGAAGAGATACATGTATATGTATAACTGGACCATTTTGCTGTACACCTGAAACTACCACAATATTGTTAATCAACTATATTCCAATATAAAATAAAAAGTTAAAATAAACAGATGAATATTAAAAAACAAAAAGTATATATATTAAAGAAACCAAAAAAAGCTGTACGGATTGGTACAAAAAATATATGACTTATGTTTTATTTATAAATTATACCTTTATCTTTACATAATATGCCTCTGACACTTTAGTCATTGTAAAGTGAAATTCCGTCTAAACTGATATTAATATGCTAGATTTGCTTACGTTTTTATTAGCGTTTACCTGGAATCACTTTGACCATCTCTTTATTACTTTGCCTTATATATTTATATTTCTTAGAAAATGCATATCTTGCCTTTAATCCAATACACCTTTCTTTTTCTTTTTTTTTAACATCTTTATTGGAGTATAATTGCTTTAAAATGTTGTGTTAGTTTCTGCTGTATAAAAAGTGAATCAGCTATATGTATACATATATCACCATATCCCCTCCCTCTTGTGTCTCCCTCCTACCCTCCCTATCCCACCTCTCTGGGTGGTCAAAAAGCACCGAGCTGATCTTCCTGTGCTATGCAGGTGCTTCCCACTAGCTATCTATTCTACATTTGGTAATGTACATATGTCAGTGCTACTTGCTCACTTTGTCCCAGCTTACCCCTCCTCGGGTCCTCAAGTCCATTCCCTACATCTGCGTCATTATTCCTGTCCTGCTCCTAGGTTCATCAGAACGTTTTTTTTTTTTTAGATTCCATATATGTGTGTTAGCATACGATATTTGTTTATCTCTTTCTGACTTACTTCACTCTGTATGACAGACGCTAGGTCCATTCACCTCACTACAAATAACTCAACTTCGTTTCTTTTTATGGCTGAGTAATATTCCATTGTATATATGTACCACATCTTCTTTATCCATTCATCTGTCGATGGACACTTAGGTTGCTTCCATGTCCTGGCTATTGTAAATGGTGCTACAATGAACATTGTGGTACATGTCTCTTTTTGAATTATGGTTTTCTCAGGGTATATGCCCAGTAGTGGGATTGCTGGGTCATATGGTAGTTCAATTTTTGGTTTTTTGGGTAACCTCCATACTGTTCTCCATAGTGGCTGTATCCATTTACATTCCCACCATAGTGGCTGTATCCATTTACATTCCCACCAACAGTGCGAGAGGGTGCCCTTTTCTCCACACCCACTCCAGCATTTATTGTTTATAGATTTTTTGATGATGGCCATTCTGACTGGTGTGAGGTGATATCTCATTGTAGTTTTGATTTGCATTTCTCTAATGATTAGTAATGTTGAGCACCGTTTCATGTGTTTGTTGGCAATCTGTATATCTTCTTTGGAGAAATGTCTATTTAGGTCTTCTGCCCATTTTTGGATTGGGTTGTTTGTTTTTTTTGATATTGTGCTGCATGAGCTGGTTGTATATTTTGGAGATTAATCCTTTGTCAGTTGCTTTATTTGCAAATATTTTCTCCCATTCTGAGAGTTGTCTTTTCGTCTTGTTTGTGGTTTACTTTGCTGTGAAAAAGCTTTTAAGTTTCATTAGGTCTCATTTTTTAATTTTTGTTTTTATTTCCATTTCTCTAGGAGGTGGGTCAAAAAGGTTCTTGCTGTGATTTGTGTCATAGAGTGTTCGGCCTGTGTTTTCCTCTAAGACATTTATAGTGTCTGGCCTTACATTTAAGTCTTTAATCCATTTTGAGTTTGTTTTTGTGTATGGTGTTAGGAATTGTCCTAATTTCATTCTTTTACATGTAGCTATCCAGTTTTCCCGACACCAATTATTGAAGAGGCTGTCTTTTCTCCATGGTATATTCTTGCCTCCTTTGTCAAATACAAGGTGACCATATTTGTGTGGGTTTATCTCTGGGCTTTCTATCCTGTTCCATTGATCTATATTTCTGTTTTTGTGCCATTACCATACTGTCTTGATAACTGTAGCTTTGTAGTATAATAAGAAGTCAGGGAGCCTGATTCCTCCAGCTCTGTTTTTCTTTCTCAAGATTTCTTTGGTTTTGGGGTCTTTTGTGTTTCCATACAAATTATGAAAGTTTTTGTTCTAGTTCTGTGAAAAATGCCACTGGTAGTTTGATAGGGATTGCACTGAATCTGTAGGCTTTGGGTAATATTGTCATTTTCACAACGTTGATTCTTCCAATCCAAGACCATGGTATATCTCTCTGTTATTTTGTATCGTCTTTAATTTCTTTCATCAGTGTCTTATAGTTTTCTGCATACAGATCTTTTGTCTCCTTAGGTAGGGTTATTCCTAGATATTTTATTATTTTGTTGTTGCAGTGGTAAATGGGAGTGTTTCCTTAATTTCTCTTTGAGATTTTTCGTCATTAGTGTATAGGAATGCCAGAGATTTCTGTGCATTAATTTTGTATCCTGCTACTTTACCAGATTCATTAATTAGCCCTATTAGTTTTCTGGTAGCATCTTTAGGATTCTCTATGTGTAGTATCATGTCATCTGCAGACAGTGACAGTTTTACTTCTTCTTTTCCGATTTTGATTCCTTTTATTTCCTTTTCTTCTCTGATTGCTGTAGCTAAAACATCAGAAGCTACGTTGACTAATAGTGGTGAGAGTGGGCAACCTTGTCTTATTCCTGATCTTAGAAGAAATGCTTTCAGTTTTTCACCATTGAGAATGATGTTGGCTGTGGGTTTGTCATATGTGGCCTTTATTATGTTGAGGTAGGTTCCATCTATGCCTATTTTTTGGAGAGTTTTTATTATAAATGGGTGTTGAATTCTGTCAAAAGCTTTTTCTGCATCTATTGAGATAATCATATGTTTTTTTTCCTTCAGTTTATTAGCATGGTGTATCACATTGATTGATTTGTGTATATTGAAGAATCCTTGCATTCCTGGGATAAACCCCATTTGATCATGGTGTATGATCCTTTTAATGTGCTGTTGGATTCTGTTTTCTAGTATTTTGTTGAGGTTTTTTGCGTCTATGTTCATCAGTGATATTGGCCTGTAGTTTTCATTTTTTGTGACATCTCTCTCTGGTTTTGTTATCAGGGTGATGGTGGCCTCATAGAATGAGTTTGGGAGTGTACCTCCTTCTGCTATATTTTGGAAGAGTTTGAGAAGGATAGGTGTTAGCTCGTCTCTAAATGTTTGATAGAATTCGCCTGTGAAACCATCTGGTCCTGGGCTTTTGTTTGTTTGAAGCTGTAATTACAGTTTCAGTTTCAGTGCTTGTGATTGGTCTGTTTATATTTTCTATTTCTTCCTGGTTCAGTCTCAGAAGGTTGTGCTTTTCTAAGAATTTGTCCATTTCTTCCAGGTTGTCCATTTTATTGGCATATAGTTGCTTGTAGTGATCTCTCAGGATCCTTTGTATTTCTGCAGTTTCAGTTGTTACTTCTTCTTTTTTCGTTTCTAATTCTGTTGATTTGAGTCTTCTCCCTTTTATTCTGGATAAGTCTGGCTAATTATCAATTTTGTTTATCTTCTCAAAGAACTAGCTTTTAGTTTTAGTGATCTTTGCTATGATTTCCTTCATTTATTTTTCCTTTTTTTCTCTTCTGATCTTTATGATTTCTTTCCTTCTGCTAATTTTGGTTTCTTTTGGTTCTTCTTCCTCTAATTGCTTTAGGTGTAAGGTTAGGTTGTTTATTTGAGATTTTTCTTGTTTCTTGAGGTAGGATTGTATTGCTATAAACTTCCCTCTTAGAACTGCTTTTGCTACATCCCATAGGTTTTGGGTCATCGTGTTTTCATTGTCATTTGTTTCTAGGTAATTCTGATTTCCTCTTTGATTTCTTCAGTGATCTCTTGGTTATTTAGTAGCATATTGTTTAGCCTCCATGTGTTTGTGTTTCTTACATTTTTTTCCGTAATTGATATCTAGTCTCATAGCATTGTGCTCGCAAAAGATACTTGATGTGATTTCAATTTTCTTAAATTTACCAAGGCTTGGTTTGTGACCCAAGATAGATCTATCCTGGAGAATGATCCATGAGCACTTGAGAAGAAAGTGTATTCTGTTGTTTTTGGATGGAATGTCCTATAAATATCAATTAATTCCATCTTGTTTAAGGTATCATTTAAAGCTTGTGTTTCCTTATTTATTTTCATTTTGGATGATCTGTCCACTGGTTAAAGTGGGGTGTTAACGTCCCCTACTATGATTGTGTTACTGTTGATTTCCCCTTTTATGGCTGTTAGCATTTGCCTTATATATTGAGGTGCTCCTATGTTGGGTGCATAAATATTTACAACTGTTATATTTTCTTCTTGGTTTGATCCCTTGATCATTATGTAGTGTCCTTCTTTGTCTCTTGTAATAATATTTATTTTAAAGTCTATTTTGTCTGATATGAGTATTGCCACTACAGCTTTCTTTTGATTTCCATTTGCATGGAATATCTTTTTCCATCCCCTCACTTTCAGTCTGTATGTGTCCCTGGGTCTGAAGTGGGCCTCTTGTAGACAGCATATATATGGGTCTCGTTTTTATATCCGTTCAGCCAGTCTATAGTCTATGCATTCAGCCAGTCTATAGTCTATGTCTTTTGGTTGGAGCATTTAATGCATTTACATTTAAGGTAATTATCAATATGTATGTTCCTATTACCATTTTCTTAATTGTTTTCCGTTTGTTTTTGTAGGCCTTTTCCTTCTCTTGTGTTTCCTGCCTAGAGAAGTTCCTTTAGCATTTGTTGTAAAGCTAGTTTGGTGGTGCTGAATTCTCTTAACTTTTGCTTGTCTGTAAAGGTTTTAATTTCTCCAACGAATCTGAATGAGATTTTTCTGGGTAGAGTAATCTTGGTTGTAGGTTTTTCCCTTTCATCACTTTAAATATGTCCTGCCACTCTCTTCGGGCTTGCAGATTTTCTTTTGAAAGATCAGCTGTTAACCTTATGGGGATTCCCTTGTATGTTATTTGTTACTTTTCCCTTGCTGCTTTTAATATTTTTTATTTGTATTTAATTTTTGATAATTTGATTAATATGTGTCTTGGTATGTTTCTCCTTGGATTTATACTGTATGGAAACTCTCTGCGCTTCCTGGACTTGATTGACTATTTCCTTTCCCATGTTAGGGAAGTTTTCAAAATAATCTCTTCAAATATTTTCTCAGACCCTTTCTTTTTCTCTTCTTCTTCTGGGACCCCTATAATTCGAATGTTGGTGTGTTTAATATTGTCCCAGAGGTCTCTGAGACTGTCCTCAATTCTTTTCATTCTTTTTTCTTTATTGTGCTCTGTGGTAGTTATTTCCATTATTTTATTTTCCAGGTCACTTATCTGTTCTTCTGCCTCAATTCTTCTGCTACTGATTCCTTCTAGAAAATGTTTAAGTTCACTTATTGTGTTGTTCATCATTGTTTGTTTGCTCTTTAGTTCTTCCAGTTCCTCGTTAAATGTTTCTTGTATTTTCTCCATTCTATTTCCATGATTTTGGATCATCTTTACTATCATTACTCTGAATTCTTTTTCAGGTAGACTGCCTATTTCCTCTTCATTTGTTTGGTCTGGTGGGGTTTTACCTTGCTCCTTCCTTTGCTGCATATTTCTTTGTCTTCTCTTTTGCTTAACTTACTGTGTTTGGGGTCTCCTTTTCACAGGCTGCAGGTTTCTAGTTCCTGTGGGTTTTGGTGTCTGCCCCCAGTAGGTGAGGTTCGCTCAGTGGCCTGTGTAGGCTTCCTGGTGGAGGGGATTGGTCCCGTGTTCTGGTCAGTGGGGCTGTGTCTGTTGGTGTGTTTTGGGATGTCTGTGAACTTAGTATGATTTTAGGCAGCCTCTCTGCTAATGGTTGGGTTTGTGTTCCTGTCTTACTAGTTGTTTGGCATGGGGCGTCCAGCACTAGAGCTTGCTGGCTTTTGGGTGGAGCTGGGTCTTAGCATTGAGACGAAGATCTCTGGCAGAGCTCTCACCAATTGATATTACTTGGTGCCGGGAGGTGTCTCATTGTCCAGTGTCCTGCACTTGGCTCTCCCACCTTGGAGGCTCAAGCCTGACACCAGGCTGGAGCACCAAGACCCTGTCAGCCACACGGCCAGGTACGTGGGGATTTTCTTGCCTTTTGGGAAGTCTGAGATCTTCTGCCAGCATTCAGTAGGTGTTCTGTTGGAGTTGTCCCACATGTCGATGCATTTTTGATGTATTTGTGGGGAAGAAGGTGATCTCTACATCTTACTCCTCCGCCGTCTTGAAGGTCCCCCTGCAATAGGAGACTCCACCAATGACGCCAACCTCTGCAAGAGCTAGAGGTGCAGAGGCACTTTTTTCAGAGGGTTTGCAGCTTGCTTTTTTATTTTTCTTTTCCTTTTTGCTTTGTCTAGTTTCACTTGTACACAGGGCGCTTTCTGCGGAGACCTCTCACCTGGCACTTCAGATCAGAATGCCTAGTGAGAAACGGCTGCGCTGACACCTCAGCTCGGTGGGCTTCGCCATTTGCGGAAGTGCTGTCCCTGACACTGCAACTCAAGGTGGCCAATACATCTGTTTTTTAATGGGAAAAATGAGTTTGTTTATATTTCGAATATTGGCTGATGTACTTGATTTTAATCATTTCATTTTGCTTTGACTCTATTATTTATGTCCATTGTTGAGTGCATATTTTCCTTTTCCTTATTTTTCCTGGATTGATCAAGCTACAGTATATTTCATTTGTTTTCTTCTTGAACAATTTACTGTTCTTTACCCATTCATTAAATACTACTATCATTCTCCTTGTTCTCATAATCAGATGCTTTAACCCAAATTATTTTGCCTATTAAGGTACATGCTTCTCTTTGCCTCTTGTTTTATCCCCTCCTCAATAAAAGAAGGTCTTAAGATTGTTTTCGCTTTTCACTTTTCCTTTCTCGTGCTCCCTTCCCTCATTAGACTTCTGTAACATTTTTACTTCCCCCACTCCCAACTACCTGGACTTGTTGAAAGAAGTGATAACAAACTAGAATTTATTTTATAGTGTTTCCTTTCTTTTAAATATATCTTAATTGCTCTTATATTAAATATCCCAGGAAATTGTATTATTATTCACTTGAATACAATTAGATAAATATATATAAACATGATACTACTATATTTTATTCTTCTTTTATCTTGAGGTATCTCTTCTGATTCATCTTTTTTTTTTTTTTGTAGTAGCATCTTTCCTTAAGTGTTTAACCAAAGAAATTATGTAAGTTATGTATCCCTCAAATTACTGCAAATCCTT
The DNA here is from genome assembly GCF_039906515.1 of Pseudorca crassidens. Taxonomy (NCBI): domain Eukaryota; kingdom Metazoa; phylum Chordata; class Mammalia; order Artiodactyla; family Delphinidae; genus Pseudorca; species Pseudorca crassidens. Next base: position 31,633,950 of record NC_090304.1, on the reverse strand, counting down.
AAATGTCTTCCTATACTTAAGAATAAATTATATCCTGCCTAGATATGTGATTTTGGTATGAAGTCATTTCACCATCAGTCTGAAGAAACGATTCTAGCTTCGAGCATTGCTGATTAGAACGTCTAATGGCAGTCTATTTTCTGTTTTCCTTGCTCAATATTTTAGCAGTTCTTAGTGATAAAACTAATTTGGGGATTGGAATATACAGTTACTAGCATTAACAAGCAAACTTTCCCTAAAAGAACCATATGCAAATTTTTGTTTTTATTGTGTAAAATGTAGCACTATAATTTTTTCCAAATGTTCAACCATTGTTTTACAATAAAACACCACAAACTTGGAAAACTTGAAACTTCAAACATCTAAGGTTTATACAACCATTTGCTATCTATTCTTAAAGTAATTACAAAGATGTACTGTTTCTTCCCCTATAAAGCTTGCAAAGACTAATTATATATCCCTACTGAATTTGGCACATAGATTCCAGTATATATTTGTTAAATGTACTGAAAAGAAAATATGTAGTTTTCTCCTATTACTTGTAGAAATTACAGGAAGGGAGGAAGAAGACCTTTATTTGATATAAAATATGATTTACTGAATATTTTCAAGGTGATATAATGTAATCTACTATTCAGTGATGCTAAAATATTTTCTTTAGATTTATTTAATGAATACAAAGGCTCTAATTGACACATTGATTATTGATTCATAAATGGTTTCAAGTAACCAGTATTCATTTTTAAAGTAAATTCAGTGGTCTCATTAGTTAAATAATTAACTCAATAATTTTTTCATCCTATAACTTTTGTTTTGGCAAACTCTGTGTCTCTTCATTACATTACAATGTTCAATTTCAGATCTCACTCAAGTTCAAGTTGCACAAAGCTTCTATTTGTAGATTTACAACAGTGAAGATTTTCTGTACTATTTCCACTATTTTCCTTCAGAGGGGAAAGAAGGCCAACCATATGGATTATATTTCTGAAGTTATAGCACATGAAATTCTCTTCCAGCAGACAAGAATCCTGGAATATGAGGAGCAGAGCAGACCTTAGGGAGTACCTAATCCATCAATCTTGTTATAGATGAGCCACCTTGGGCCAAGAATGCAAAGCGATTTTCACACTGTTAGCATGCCAATTTATACACCAGGGTAAGTGTGTAGGCTCTAGACACCCAAAGCGATGCCCTCCTTCCACATTTTTCTGCTAGGTTAAAAAGGGGGCCTCCATGGCTAATTGGCGATTTTTTTTCAACTCCAAATCTGTACTATTATTGGATTCAAATGGCATAATGACTTTTTATATCCAGCTTATTTTAAAATACTTGTTATCATTTTGTATTTCATTTTTATATTTATTTTTCAACATAAGTAATACATATTTGATGGTTAAAGTGACTGCATAACTTACTGTCCAAGACAGGACACTTTTTTTAAAGTTTGAGGCTATTAATAATTACATTATGACAAAAGGCAACCCAGAACATAAGGTCACTCTAGGAATAAATGGAGAATAAGGTTAAAATATCAGTAAGTAAAATGAAAAAACCTTCGATTCATTCATATCTCCTCCATGTAGACTTAGCTGTATTTTGAGTTTCACCATTATAGATGTATCTATGCATACATGTTTTTGCAAAAGCTTATCTCACACTGAAATATTATTTTGCAGTCTGCTTTTATTAATTAAAAAATGTATCAGGAACACTTTTCCAGTAAATAAATATTCATGCGCACTATGGTTTTAAAGGATTTCTTAGATTACATTGTTAATATCTTTGGAGAAATGACAAGGCAGCAGACATATTCCTTGCTCAGCAGGACGGGTAATGTTCAAATAGAGACCACGGTTTGTTCACAATCAGTCACCCCAGCTTCCCAGGAGTCACGCATATATTATCTTTGAAAAGTAAATTGGTAATTACAAATTCTACCTCCATTTCCACATTCCTACTGGCAAACACCCAACAACCAACAAGGACAGGCCTACACAAGTCAGGCAGAGGCATCAAGCTATTAGAAGAGATTGTAGCCACACCCAGAATCAGTACCGCCACACCCAGAATCAGTACCGCCACACCCAGAATATCAGCTGACTATCAGCTGTGTTCAAAAGCATGGAAATAAACCAAAATAGAGTAGTCGATATGACCAGAGTATCAGCTTAAGAACTTACAAAGATTAGCAGACATAGAAAATAAATCAATAATTATTACATTCTTAAGTTTTCAACACAGCACAACAAAAGCAGTCTTTATGAAATTATCTGCCTGGGGTAAATAAAATTACAAAGCAAGGCAAATCCATAGTCTCGCATTCAAATCTTGAAAGGTAAGGACTTATACTTGAATATCTTGTTATTAGACTCTTCTGACAAATATACAACAGTTGAGTATCAGAGAAAACCGTTTATTTGGCAAATGTGTATTTGATCAGCTTTTATGTGCCAGACTATCTTTTAGGCAATGTGAGAAATAAAAAAAAAGTGAGTCAATACAGAGTCTTCCCTGAAGTATTTCTTCTGAACTAGAAGAAAAGTATGTGCCTACTTCCAAAAGGTAATATATATAATGCATGGTAGAAACATGACAAAAATGCCATGAAATGATGTTAATCATATTCTATAGGAACTAGAAGAGGTTAAATTCACATCTAACTGGCTTTATAGTAGGTGGATATGGATAAAGGAAGTCTTCATCCTGAAAATGGCATTGTTCTGGGGCCTTGAAGAATGGGTAGGGGTTGAAAAACCTTATGAGTCAGATAGGAGTTTTAGGATGAACATTCCAGTAAAAGCAGAGAGGCCTATGAGGAAGAAATCCATTGTAGCATCAAAAGAGTTTATAAAGGAAAGCCTTAGAAACAAGTCTGGAAAGTGGTGAGAGCAGATCGTGGAACTCCTTGAGTGGTAGAGCAGTGAACATGGACATGTTTCTGTAGGCAGCTTGCAGAGGTAATTGTAAGCTTTTCAGCAGGGACATACAATATAAACTGTGGTTTAATCCATCATCACCTCCTTTGTCCCACATATCTGCATTCTCTTGATGTTGTCTTTTTAAGCAAATCATTTTGTGTTCTTGTCTCTTGAAAATACTTGTGATAAAACCTTATCAGGCTGGATTCAGAGAAGGTGGAGGTTGCTGGCTTTCCTCCATTGCTTTCTTTTAGTTACATGTATCCATCAAGATTGTTACTCCAGAATGCTTCTCTGAACATATAGTCTGGATTTGAGCAGGACTAATCTGATAAATTCTGTTGTTATATAGTCACATGTGGCCAGGAACCACTGGTTTTGGGAAAACAATTGTACCCCACGCTTCCATTTATCACAGCATATGGTTTTTTTGAAGAGCTTTTTTGTGCCTTTAATAGAGTATGGAGAGCAAGTAGAACTAAAAAAGTACTTAATATAGTTTTATATATATATGTAAAATATATAAACTATTCTAAAATAATTTCCCTAGTCTTAAGAAAGCCTAAGAAAGAAGACAACTGCTCAGTGCACTAAACAAGCATTTTTTTCTTGAAGTCACTTTACATTTTAAAATTCATTGCTTTCTTTACTTACTCATTAATAAGCATTTATTAAGCATGTGTGACAGGAAATACACTGATCTCTGAAGAAGCAGATGCTGTACACTCAGTCTGCTCTCAAGGAGACCATAATCTTCCACCAATTGTGGCTTCCAGGGATATCTCGCCTTCTCTGTTTGTTACTCTTTGCAGATAAACCCATACTGATGTGACTTGGCTATTTCATTTTGCTCATTAATACCTTAAATAACTGGGTTCTAGAAAGGGAATAACCTCAAAGAGAATTTCTATCTCTATTTCTGTTTGCATTTAGGCAATGAGAAGCAGAATTGGAAATTTCAGTTTCAGTTAAGTGAGTTATTCAAGACCCAAAGAGGTACAACGAAACTCGCTGTTTTCCTGTGATAGAGCACAGTATGAGGAAACTTACAGTTGGCTGAGATGAGCAGTCAAATTTCAGAATTCAAAAGAATAAAAACCCCTCTCAATTATGTAAAGAACAGAGTCCCTTACCTCTCTGGGAGGCAACGGTTAGCATGGGGCCTGATAAATTAATTAAAGAGGACAGGAGTCAGGTGGCCAGCTGTGGGAGGGCAAATGCAGCAGAAACCTCAACAAGGAAAAAAGTCAGGTTCCAAGATCGAAAAAGAAAGAAAACTTGGAGTTGTAGAAAGATAGATATGGAGGGATTTTAAAGATATGTGTATTTAATCAATATTATATAATTTGTAGCAAGCATGAACATGACAAACATACATGGAGGTATTAAAAAAATCTACCCTAATCCCAGAATTAATTATTCTGGACATTTTGGTATGTTTCTTTCCAGTCTTTTTTTTTTTTTACTGTTTTGCAAAATATAGTCAAACTCACACTACATGTATTAATCATGCCCCCCCTCACTGAAAAAGACATAAAATAATTATTTCTCATCATTAAAATTTGAAGATAGTAACTTGCTCAGGAGCAGCCATCTAGCAAGTAAAGAAGTCAAGATTTAACCCCAAGCAGGCCAAGTCTGGCTCTGAACCTCTGTGCTCTACATTCTGCTTACACGCCTGTGGTGAACATGTATCAGCCATTCCGGTGTTCTTATTTTCATGATAGTTCCCAGAAACGTATTATCTCCCTTCCTTCCTCTTTTTCTTGCTTTCTTACTTTTGCTCTTTCATTCGTTCATTCATGTGCCCACATTAAGCACTGTGATTGGCTCTGGGGAATACAAATTTAAATAAGACACATTCCCCATTCACAAAGAGCTGCCCTGTCTAGAGGGAAGGCAGACAAATAAACAATTTCAAGATAGGCATGTATTTTCTCTCAGAAAATTTTGGAATCATTTTATTCAGCATATTTTCCACTTTGCATTAAACTGCAAGAAATTTTTTAAAAATTTGAAGAATGAAGTTTGAAACCAATAATAGTCATAAAAACCAAGCCAGCAATCGGTTTAGCTCTCCCTAATGAGGCTATTTAATATTCATTCCTAAACTTTCTGCACTAGAGATGTCAGTATAAAATATTTCCTTTTATCGAATCACAGATTTATTTTTCAGGAAAGTCTTTGTTCAAACGCCTCTTTCTGCACTCCCCACTTCCAAAACACACAAATTCTCTTTCTTTACACACCACACACACACACAGACACACACACACACACAGCCTTTCCTGCTCTTTGCAGTGCTTTTCCTGTAAACCAGATGGTGCTAGAAATTTCCTGGGCCCCTTGCAAAGCTGTTCCTCTAGCAACCTTCCTTAAAAGACTGATTTTAAAACAAGCAAAGATGTTCTTTGAGTCCCTTGCTAGTCAATCTGTCAGTCCAGCCTAAAATGTTTCTAATTAAAAGTTATCAGCTTTATGAGAAGATAATTTAATCATAGCTGCCCTGCAGAGGTTTGGATGCAGGGGTATTAGAAAGAATGCCAAACTCCTTTTTTGGGAAAAAAATAATGAGGTTAAATTCTTTCTAATGAGGTTCAAATTCTTAGTCAGTCTTAGCTCCAGCCGCACACATTCTTGCCTCCTGCTGGGCTGTGGTTGGAGAAAATCAGACATCAGCAGAAAAAAGAGTCTTTAGGAAATTGAAGATGTTACCTATAGCTGGAGTATAGGTAGGGTAGAACCAGAGGCTTTTAATTCTTTCAACTGTTTTTCCTGATCATGAGTTGAATTAATGCTCACATTTCAAAAATATTTCTGATTCAAATCCCAGTGATTTAAAAGGATTTGAAAAGGAAGATCGATCCACAGGCATCATAATTATAATAATAGTATCTAATATTTTGGGGGTGTTAGTTTCCTGCCATAAACTAGTCCTTAAATACATAGTCTAGTCTTTACCTGCGAGTTGGGTTGTATCAGAATGACCTGTGAGTTGAGTTGCATTGGAATTTTAACGAAAGGAGCAAATATAACAAAAACATCCTCAGGCAAGTGATTTATTGCTCTGGGTTTCAGTGCCCTCTTTTATAAAACATCTCTAAAAAGACCCTTTGTGGAGATCATCTCTGAGGTTTGTTCCAAATCTTCAGTTGGAGGTAAGCTCACATTGAGTTCATTCTTCTAACCAAGTATTTCTTCAGTGTCTGCATCCTGAGCTTTCCTATTTTGGCCACTGTGACCTTCTAAAAGTGACTTCACGTCTTTAGGTGTCAGATGCCTTCCTTTGTCTCTCAAGTAAGGTGTTGGTTTACATGATCTTGAGAATTCTTTGTTGTGCTGTGCTTCCGTTTCCTTTATAATATTAGTATGATAATAGTCTACCCACTTTGTAGGGCTTTTATGAGGATTAAATTAAGTAGCATGGTTAGTGTTTTTTCAGCACCTGTTACTTAGTAGGTGATAAATGGTCCAGGGTCACTATCATATATAATTCAGTCCCAAGAGCTGAAATACAAGAGGAGAACTCAAGTGTAATGTGCAAGACATTTAATATTGTTTAATAAAAACCATTCTACTGTATAAGTGGAGGTTATCCATATTTTCCAAATTCAAGTTTAAGAGGAAAAACAGAAACGTCTCTGCATCTGCAACTGCATTCCTCTCAGAGCAGAAACCAACTTTGCCCTTCTGTAGGTGCTAGTGTTACAGACCAACTTTTAGGAAATCAGTGTCTGTGCCTGGATATAGTAACCAGGCTCAAAACGAAAAAGAGGGAATTATTAGCGGTTCTAGAGATTTGCTCAGATTTATTTACAGTCTCTAGGAAAAATTCTCCCCTCCCACGCCCAGGATACCCCGCATAACGCCCACCCACACTGCGGCACTGGACACTCTGGGGATGCGGGGCTATTCCGCGAGTAGCCGCTAAGGGGAGCCGGACGCTGGACCGCCCTAGCCGTTGCCATGACAACAGAGGGCGCGCAGCCTAGGGAGCGAAGTGCTGGCTAAAGCAGGTGTCGGATTGCAGGGCGCTCGCGGATATTCCGGAATTGCATTGAGCCCGGGAGGCTCTCTCAGGGTACGGCTACAGGTCACCTTTTTCTCGGACAGCTTCCTAAGCCGGCGGGGACGCACTGAGTGAAAATGGTCCATCATTCAGGCTCGATTCAGTCCTTTAAACAGCAAAAAGGTCAGTCGGAATCTTGGTCCCCCCTCCCTGTGGGCGTCACGTACCGTCTGCATGCCCTTGCAGTTGTGTAGGAGCATCCTTTCCAGACTAATGCGACGCAGAGGTGGAGAACTCTGTGAAGTTTAAAAAATGTTCTTCTTTTATTTTTTTAATGCCTCTTCACTCTGCATCCGAGATGAGTCTGATCTCTGAGCCTCCGCACGGTCCCTAGGAGAAGCGGAATTCGTCATTTCGGGGACTTGATTTAATGTATATCTCTCTAAGACTGTGTCAATGCATTGCAGTAAACCAGCTTAGTAGGGGTTTTCCTACCAGCACCCTGAGGTTTGAAGACAGAGATATTGGACCAGGTTTGTCCCAGTCTGTGTTTCAGATGGCTAATAAGCTCCACATAAGTGTATCTCCTATTTGAGACCATTTTACACAATCCTAGGATAAATTAATTTTGGGACTGTTCCAGAAGTTGGCCTGTTGAAGGAGCTCTGAAAGTTTCTTAGAAAAATCCATTTTTTCCTTGTCCTATGCTTGATTCTGGGTTTCAATTTTTTTGTTAATATTGGTAGGTTCCTCTTGTAGGGACGTTGTATTATCCCTCTTTGCTTCTCCTTCAAGTTTCTCCCTGGATGCAGTGATGAGTCTACATGTTCATAGTCAAATCAAGAATTTTTCCAAGTTATTCTCACCCTTTGGTCCTTGTTCCTTATTTTATTTAACAGGTTTTTAATAGACCACATATATTTTTGTACATATTTCCAGTTTTCTGGAGTTTGTCCAAAAATTATTAAACAACATAATTGCCATTTAATTGAATTAATGACGGTAATTATGCCATAGCTGACCATATGGTACCTAAGATATGTGAATTCTGGAATGGTAAATTTGCTCATGCAAAGTGAAGTAAATAGGGAATTCCCTGGTGGCCTAGTTGTTACAATTCCGACCTTTCACCGCCATGGCACATGTTCAATACCTAGTTGGGGACCTGAGATCCTGCAAGTCGTGAGGCACGGCCAAAAAAAGCAGTGAAGTAAATATTTAGTTACATATTCCTACTCCCCCCAACCCAGATTTTATCCATATTATTTTGGTCAACAGTTTCGGTGTAGCTCTTTGCCTTTCTTTAAGCAAAAATTGGTGGACCCGCCAGGGATGATTTAGTAGGGATTCCTGCATTAGGCAGAATATTGGACTGAGTGAGCTTTGAACAGCATAATTTTATACTCTGTTCAAATCCAAGTTCTCTAGGTTATTTTACAAATATGTTGGAATTGGGAGTGAGGTGAAAGACTGTCTGGGTAGACAAAACATTCAGGTAGTATGCAGTTCCACTTCAAGTCTAAATGTTCCAAAGAAAATTCAGTTGTTCAAGAAGTTGTATTCTCTTTAATCATTGTTTTAAACACATACAAACTTTCAGAATGAAGACAATTATAGGAACTTTGCACCAGCTTCATACGATTAATGTCCTCCTCTGAGGCATGGCTATGGGTAATGTATTTCTGGGACCTGGAATCTTGACATGCCCCCATATAACTTATTATGTATGGACACATATTGTGTTTTTAAAAGCAAATAATTGCCAACTTTAGGACCAACTGTGATTGCTCAAAGTGACTGATAAAAATTTATACAAGTCCTGGAGCTTCATATTGTTTCCTTTATGATGCATTATGAGCCATTTATTTTCAAGTCTTCCTTTACTTTTTGGCAGAAAAGGCAACTTTAAAAGAAGGATAAATGAGGAGAGCAGGAGGGATAGGAAAGGAAACATCATTAAAGTGGTCCTGGTTAATTGCTTCTTAACCCTGAGTGGGCATTCCAAAAAGACATGCCAAACTCAGTATTAGCTGTTTTAATTTTACAAAGAGGGAGGAGTAAAATACTATTCTAGATGCTTTCTGACCCAGGAAGTATGAGACAGAAAACTTTTAAGGGTGCGCTTCATCATAACATTAACCTGAAAACTGCACATTAAAGAGGAGAAAATTCTGTACTGGAACTCTGGGGTTCTAAATGCTAAGCTCGCCTTTGTAACTAGCTTAAAAACCTTGAGTGAAGTTTTTAACTTCTTTGGAATTTACTTCATATATAAATACGAAAAGAGTGAACACCTGACTCCTATGGTCTTCCTCTGTTCTATGGGAGGGGCAGGTGCAATGAAAACAGAGATGATTTTTGTTTTCCCCTGGGCCAGATAAAAGGAAAGCCCTGCTTTTAGTTCGCTCTTAGGAAATAATTTAGGTAAGTAAACCAAGTTATGAGGATTATTTTTTATCTTAAGCAAGTGATATGTCTTTTGTGATTTTGATTTCAACTTTATAATACCTAGAAATAGCCTGAGATATTCAGAAAACGCTGTTATTACAAAACTTTAAAAGTGTTCACTGACACTTGAAAAACACACTCTATAATTAAACTCTCAGCAGGCTTGGAGATGTTCCAGTATACTTGAGAAATATGTAGTAATCAATCACTGATCCAAATTCCCTCACTGATATTACTCAGTGTTTTTCAATAAATCAAGATAGATGTCAGAATAGTTATCTTGAAATGAAATACTATATGTAAGACCAAATTTCTCAAGTTAATCTAGTATCTTCATTTTCAGCCTTGGATTTTAGTCCTACATATCCTACTTACAAGTTATGTTCTTTAATATCTCTGAGCCTCCATCACCACCTCTGTGAAGTGAAGATAATATATATGTTGCAAAGTTTTACTTAGCAGTTTGTCTGGCACACAGTTGGGGCTCAAAAATATAGTAAATAATAATAGTTGTTATTCTTCCCAGGCTCATCCATCTTTTCTGACTTCTTAGGAGTAAAAATAACTCTCAGTGGTTTCTTAATAATTGGTTGCCCTGTATTTTCCTTTGTCTCCCTCAGTTTTATTACTTTAGGGTTTCTTAGGGAAAACTGGATTCCAGACCATCTAAGGATTCCTTACAGTAGTCTTGAGTTACAGTCCCAAACTACTCAATTCATACGCCCATCCCTCAGAAAAACTTCCCCCAAATTCCCGTAAAGTAAATTTAGATATTCAATTATTTTCATAATTTTAAAATTCCATTGCAAATAAATTGCATTTATTCACTATCCACTCAACCCATATTTAGCAGGCTCTTGCTATAGAGAACTTCGTACAGTAGGAAGCCTGCTAAACATAACCTTTATTTATAGGCAACTCTGCATTTTTCTAGGAAGATGGTGACATTTTGTTTCTTGGCCGTGCCAGTTAAGTTTTATTTTCTGAAGAAAAGACCCACATATATTTTTGATTTTTTAATTAAATCCTAGATTTTTCCATTAAGTGGCATAATAAGTTAGGAAGTAAAAAGTGAGAATCCTCAGCTAGAGTGGGGGGAGGGTTGGGATGGGATTATTTCATACTTTATTTCTGAAGTCCCAAGGGTAAACTGGAGTGTAATATGCTTACAGACAACTGGGAGTGTGTGTTTGCCTTTGCCTTGGCATGTGTTGGAGGAACACATTCTCTGGCAAATCATCAGTGATTTCTGGTAAAAGTTCAACTGTGCTCCTCAGCCAGGCTTGTTCCGTTTCACTTGATTTAAAATGGACTCATGTGTCATACAAGAGTGGATGAGAAAAGGGCAGTGTTAGTTCTGGCTTCTGGTGGCTGTTATTTACCAATACAGCTAGTAAGACTTTCAGAGAAGCCATAGGTCACATCAAACACAGCCTGTCCCAAAAGGCTTGGGTTTAATGGGATCAGCTGAAGCTGTTAAGTGATTCATCATTATCCTAAAGGACATTTGATTAAACATGAGAAGAGTGTTTTTAATATTTCCACATAATCAAATACTTCCTACTCAATAAATTATGTAATAATAATCTTTACACTTACATGGGGATTTACAGACCGCAAGCACTTTCATTCTCTTTTTCTCAAAAGAAATTACTTGTGCAGGGGGCCCACCTGTAGTGCCTCCCAGCCACCAGCCTGCTTTGTGCTACTTCATAAGAACTAGGACGGTGTTGGGGAGAATACCTGGTTTCAGAATCTCTGATATCCACTGTTTAAGCCTTCTTTTCCCTTCGCTGATATTTTCAGGACCTAGAATCTTCCTGTACCCTTACCCTGGTGAAGCCAGGAAAAAATCTGAAGCCATTTATATATTGACAGAAATGCATTCACGCATTCATATTAACTATCCCTGGTATTTTGACACTCTATTCTTTTATTTATGACTGAAGAAGAGAAGGCATTGTGTCTTGTTAAAATACTTCCCAGCCATATAGGGAAAACAGTTGGGGAAGATATTTTAGGGTCAGAAATTATGCTGACTGGTACTTAGGTACTGACTGGTACTCAGGCTCATACTGAGTATCAACCTGTATCATCAGAAAGAATTGACCATATAATCTAATTGAGAGCCTCTCTGGTCTTCTGATCTATTAATTTTCACCCTTCCCTTTCTTTCCCTTTCCACAGCAGACTTCTTAGATATTTATGACTCTTGTTATAGATAATCTCCTAGTAAGGGTGAGCCAAACTATGAAAAGAATATAGAACACTATCAAATGTAAAATAGGTAACTAGTGGGAAGCAGCCGCGTACCCCAGGGAGATCAGCTCGGTGCTTTGTGACCACCTAGAGGGGTGGGATAGGGAGGATGGGAGGGAGATGCAAGAGGGAGGGAATATGGGGATATATGTACACATATAGCTGATTCACTTTGTCATATAGCAGAAACTAACACAACATTGTAAAGCAATTATACTCCAATAAAGATGTTAAAAAAAAGAATATAGAGATATTTCAATCCAAAAAGCAAATGTGTGTCTAGCATCATTTCTTAAAAATGCTGTACACCTCAAATGGCTCAGAGGAATTATTACCATGTTACTTCAAAGTAAGAACATGGATGTTTAAAATGATAACTTTGAATTAGCAACAATAGTATATATTATGTGATAAATATATATCTTATATTAGGAATGAAGACAAGTGATAAAGTTTAAAAGAAATTGCATCCAAAATAATTATAATGTGGGCTTCCCTGGTGGCACAGTGGTTGAGAGTCCGCCTGCCGATGCAGGGGACGCAGGTTCGTGCCCTGGTCCGGGAAGATCCCACATGCCGCAGAGCGGCTGGGCCCGTGAGCCATGGCCACTGAGCCTGCACGTCTGGAGCCTGTGCTCCGCAACGGGAGAGGCCACAACAGTAAGAGGCCCGCGTACCGCAAAAAAAAAAAAAAAAAAAAAAAAATTAACAAAATAATTATAATGTAAATATGTGTGTTTATTAAAGCTGTCTAGAAGTTCAGTTATCCAAAGCCTCATATTTCTTGAGGATTCTAGAGAGCTGAATTTTTCATCTGAATCTAGAATTTAACATTGTACTGTGCACATGAATGTTCCTGGACAAAAATATTGGGGGTTGACGATCACAGTTGTCCCTTGCACAACATGGGTCTGGCTTATGTGGGTCCACTTATATGTGGTTTTTCTTCAATAGTAAATACTGCACGATCTGCAGTTGATTGAATCCACGGATGCAGAACTGCGGATACAGAAGAACCAGGTATTTAGAGGCCAACTATAAATTATATGTGAGTTTTGACTGCATGGAGAGTCAGCACCCCTAACCCTCATGTTGTTCAAGGGTCAACTGTATATAAATTAACTTATCAAGAAAAAGCCCCCAAATCTTTAAGAAAGCACAGGAAAGCTCAACCTTCTTCTATTTATTATTTTAGTATTTTATAATTGCTCAGATGTTTAGAAAATATTAATACTTGCAGATTAATATAAAGTAGTTGTGCCTTGATGGAAAGAGCATTGACTCAAAGTTTCCTGTGACTGAATCCTGTCTTTACCTCTATAACTCTGGGTATTTACTTTTTCTGGGCCATAGGTTCCTTATCCACTGTTTCAGGGTAATAATCCTCATCTCTCAGGATTGTAGCAAAGGGTAACAACAACAAGAACAGCTGAGTCAGCTAATGTTGTGCGAATACTATTACTGCCCACTGTTACAATAACTTAAAAGTACACTGCATTATTTCATACTTACTAAAGCTTTAGTAGTTAGATATATAATTTGTTTTTTATTTTCAAGGTGAGGGAACTATGGTTTAGATGTTACATGCATTGCAAAGTTAACTCTTAATGAGTTCAAAGCAGAGTTCTAAGATCTCTGAGTTTGATTGTGGTAAGGTTGCTATCCCTTCTGTGGCCTTAGTAAAATGAAAACTTTAGACAGAATGATCTCCATGACGCCTTCTGACTCTGCAGCTCATCAGAAGTTACAGAAGTGTGAAATCATATTCTAACCCTGACAGATCATTAGTACGACCAATCCAGCTGTCCCTTAATTTATTGCCTTTCCTCCTAAATTGCACAGTAAAGCAGCAATTATTTTAAATTCTGGTTGGTTTCAACTCAGCAAGCATGTAAGAAGCCTGCACCAGCTGCAGGATCCAGGTTCACCAAAAAATGAGGCCCCAAATTCACATCCTCACGATAACTGAGATACAGTTGGCTATGGAGGAGAGGACTTTCTTGTGGGTAAATTGGATGGATGTGAAAGTACATTGCTGAAAGTATTTTTCAATTGCACTGTATTATTCATGGTACACTTCTTATTATTATGTTTCTAGAAAGTTAATAGGCTGACCGAAAGGCATTGCCCCAGAATAACTCCTAAGAGTGTATATATTTTATGTTTGGCTTTGGAGCGCTAGTAGCAGCAATTTGGGGGTGGAGGTGTGGCTACGTTGCAAATATATGCAAAAGTTCTGGCTTAAACACAGTTTCCATCACTCACTGGTATCTTGAGCAATTTGTTCTATCTACCTTAGCTCATTTCCCAAATATGGAAGATCTAAATAATCACCTGGATTTCTTGTTAAAATGTAAATTCTTCAGTGCCTCCAGACTTATAGAATCTCATCTGCAGGAAAGGAAACTAGGAATCTGTGTTCTTTACAAACATGCATCCTATGGAATTCTTACAAGGCCCATTTGAGAAACAATTTTGTAAAAACTTAATGTAACTGTGTAAGCACTGAGTGAGATAATGGATTTAAGTGAGTGGACTAAAGTAAGTTGTAAATAGATGATCTCTATTATTAGTAGAGGCAAACTATATAGATTCTAGATACACTTAGCTGCATACATGCATTTAGTACTATGAAAATATAACTTTAATGTGTTTCTAATATTAATTATAATTCCCCAATTCCTCTTCTTTAAGGTTTGATGAGGTTCCTAAATGAGAGTTACTGTCTGGTCTCCTTTACTGGATACTTCAGTAAAGGAGTTTTTATACTTGTAACGGAGAACTCAGACTTTGTCTCCAGTTGTCTTATCATGACCTTTGTAAATACCTCAAATGCTGTCAATTTATTTTTTCTCTAGGTATTTTAATTCCTATTTTTTACTGTATAAATTTTTGCAAAAGAAGACGCTTTGGTGAATATTCTGTTTTGGTGAATATTCTGTCTTGATGACGTGTCTCAACATGGCTTTTCTAAAAATAAAATATATAATAAAAGTTTATAGTTCTCCTTGATTTATGTATAGGATAGATATGTGTTAGGTTTGTGTTTTTAAAATAATTTACTGTCATAATTTAAAGTCATTGTGAGAAAGGCAACATGTGCAATAAAAAGCCGCGATATGGAATCACACAGACTGTGATAGTGGGTGATCGTGGGCAAACTAATTTCAGTGGATTTCAGTTTCCTCACTTCTGAAATCAGAATAATAATGTACTATTATTAAATGTTTAAACACTGTTTAAAGTGTTTTGCTTGTAGTAACCCCCTTAATATTCATAAAGAGACATTTCTATTAATGTAATTTCATAGATGAGGAAACAAGGGCAGAGAAATTAAGCAAGTGTTCAAAGTCACAAAACTAGTAGAGGTGGAGCTAAGATACCTATCTGGCAGGTAGAAATGTTATGAAGATTAGCACTTGTGTTCCTCCTATAGGAATTGCTATATAGTAGCCTCAATACTTTGTAAATAATGTTTTTATAAAACATCATTAACTCTCTACTCTGACTCCAGATCAATGAGATTAAATATTGTTCATTACTCAGCACAGTTTTCAATCTTTACCTATTTCATCTGCCCGCTTGGTTGCACCAGCATTTCCCAGTTCATTTTTTCAAATGATTCTCCCAAAGTTTAGCTCATTGCAAAGATTCAACTTCTTTTTTTTCTTTTAAGTAAAATGAGTTTAATTTACTGACATTAGCTCAATTTAGACATATTCGAAAGACATAAAAATAGTTTTTATCTGTGAACTGGTGGATCTCGCAGACGCAGTGTTATATTTACTTGCAGTCAGTGGTACACTTATAGTCTATTTGCCCAAAATTACTTTGCATACAGATTGAACATAACACAAGGTGGCCTCAGACTTACAATAAGAGCGAGATGGATGGTCATGAACTTGAGTGCAAGAGTCAAGAAGCTTGTGTTCAGATGATACTTCTGTATGATTTGCTATGTGTGATTGCATGATCTTTGCCATAATTTTACTTCTTTAAACTTCCCTCTTTCTCTTATATAAATTGAGGCTGATATGGTTGTTTTGAGGATGGCTTTTTGTAGTGCATTCTAAAAAGTAATCCATTTACCATATTGGCTCTCCCTGTTTTTGCTACTTTTTCTAATCTTAAAGATTCTAAGATATCCCAGTACTAGTTATGCTTGTAGTATAGATGTTCCTATAAAACGCAGATCAGGAAAAGTCGAATTTAACACCCTTTCCTTACAGTTCAGTACTTATGCCGTGATTCAAAAGAAATCAGGCCAGGGCAGGAATAAAGAAGCAGACGTAGAGAATGGACTTGAGGACACAATGGGGGAAGGGGAAGCAGGGATGAAGTGAGAGAGTGGCATTGACATATATACACTACCAAATGTAAAATAGATAGCTAGTGGGAAGCAGCCGCATAGCACAGGGAGATCAGCTTTATGCTTTGTGACCACCTAGAGGGGCGGGACAGGGTGGGTGGGAGGGAGGCGCAAGAGGGAGGGGATATGGGGATATATGTATACATATAGCTGATTCACTTTGTTGTACAGCAGAAACTAACACAACATTGTAAAGCAATTATACTCCAATAAAGATGTAAAAAAAAAAACGAAAAACAGCCTACCTATGAATTTCAACATATAAAGGTTTAAATTTAGAAAATAAAATTATCTAAAAATAATCCATATATTGTTAATCTCTGAATTTGCATTTATTTTTTATGTAACATTAGTAATTTATGATTATTTATGATCTTTTATTATGCTTATAAAAATTAGAGAGCAATATTATTCATGGATTGAAAGTATGGAAAATGGTAATGAAAACAAATTTTATTCACATAGGTTTCAAATTACATGTTCCTCTTCATATTTTGTGCATGTTATAATATGAAACAAAAAGATTTACAAAGTCCATCACTGAACATAGACAAAAAAATTGGGGGTGTACAGTAAATTCAAAGTTCCTTACTAAGGAAAATAGTCTTCCGCGTAATGCCTCCTTTGGGCCACTAATATTTTGAATGATGCTTCTCTATTTCTCACACGTTGCTCCATGTTGAGTGAGTTGGGGGTGTGCACAACAGTGTACAGCTTGCAATTAGTCATAACTCTTACCAGATGTGAAGAAATCACCTACTCAGAGGCACTTATGACCATTTAGACAACATTAGTCTAGAATTTTAATCATGGATAACCGTTACTTTAGTATACAGTTCGTATAAATTCATGTTTTGCAAAACATTTTATATGCTCTAAAAACACTATGTAATGATAGAACTGAACAATAAATGTATATACAAGGATATTCTGTCTAAATATGTTGTTTAAGACATGATTATTACAATTTTCATCATCTAATCCAAGACCTGCATAGTGCTTGAGTACCACATTGTTTTTAAGAATGGCATGTTTTGATAGTAAGAAGTAAAAAAGGGATCGGGAAATTCTGAACCTTTCTCTGCTTCAGACCCAGGCTTGAAAAAACCTTCCATAGCCAATTGGAAATGCACTTTTTTTTCTATATTCTGACAGTGCTGCTTAAGATTGTCTTCTCTATCAATGATCCATTTTTTTCATGGGTAGATTTTTTTCTTTATTTCTTCAAAAAGCATTTTAAGTGTCTACCAACAAATTATTAGCAACCCTGAATTATTTCTTCAATTTGCCCAGCTCTGTTTTCATTTTAGCATGTTGTAACAATTTTTGAGAATCCTTTTTTTGTTGTTACTTAGGGGAAATTGCAGATGCTATCTGTATTTTGTTTATTGTAGCTTGCCTTGTTCAAAGTTTTACTCTTTTGCAACCTTTGAGACATATTATTTCCTGTTTTATTGAAAAAAAAAGAATAAGCATTTTCATGAGTCCTATATATTAATTTCTAATTTTCATCCTAATGAAGGAGAGGTCTATACAAGCCAGGTATTTGACCAAAGCAATTGAGAGGATTCTCCTAGTCATTGCTCTCTGTTATCCTCCTCCAATCAAATCTTAAAGTGGATGGCTGTTTGCTCTCAGTTCATTTGCTAGCTCAGTGAACTAAAATCTTGAGATGATTTGGGTAAGAAGTGGGTCTTTGGGCAGTTTCCTTTGTGCCATTTTGTTTTAAAGTGTTTAATCAGCTATGCTTCTGGCTACATTTACTAATGAAAATTTATTTTTGGCCTGGTTTCTACTTCAGGCAAATTGTGTGTTTTTGTCTAATTCTTTCCTGTTTCTGTTTCTCCCTGTATCAAAGTAAACCCAGTAGAACCAATGAAAAACTCCACTTTGAATTGTTTTTCTGTTTGGTATGGACCAACTTTCCCTGGGCTATCGCTTCTCACCTGTTAACACATAGTGATGAAGGGATGCTAAACAGTCTGTTTGCTCTGTCCACTTATCCTTGCTTTTCCAATCAACAGATATTAGTGAACTCAAATCAGAATCCCTTAAAGTTTCTTCCAGTAATTTAGCACCAAATCTGACTAGATATCTTTATTTAATCTGGCTTTGTCTATTCCATAACTCTTTACTAGTTTCTAGCATTGAGGTAGGAATGAAAATTCATTCATTTACTTTATTTCTCCCTTTCCCTCCTCTCCCCTCCTTGGTCATTTAATTTGGAATTTCAGACAGAGGGAATTAAATGCTTGATCTTAACAGGTGACTTCCCCAGAATTCTCTTAGAAATTTAATGGAAGAACTTTACCAAAATATGAATTACATTTATCAAAATGGATGTGCCTTGCCCTTTTTTCATTTTATCTTAGTGCTCCTTGGATATTATGTTTCTTTACCATTTCTTTTGCTTTCTGTCTTTGTTATATTAAACTTAGTTTGTTGGTTTTCAGCTTCCTCAATGATTTGGAAGGTATATATTCTGTTTTAAATTCTAATTGTCTGGTGGCTTCTGCCTGCTATTCAATAAGTATTAGATCATTCACACCCTCCCCCCTTTCATTATCTTGATTACGTTTGCCCATCCAAGAAGTTTTTCTATAAATTTGGAAACTATCCCAGTTTTGAAATTTCTTCATAACTGAACCTTGCCACCCTCCCCAGTTTTATGAGCATAATCACCATGAATTCTAATCTCTGTTTACTTGCTGCTACTGCCACCCACTAATAAACTATAACCTGTTAAGAACATGTTCTTATTAATTTTTATCAGCAAAATTGGAATCCTTGCCTAACACGCAGTAGATATTCATTTTTTATTTTATTTTTGGAAAATTGGCATGATGAAATTTAGACCTCAATTAAAATATTTTATTTAGTTATTTTTCCTTTTAACTGTAAAGCATGTTTTGCTGAAAATAAGTGATTCATCATGCAAACAGAGACTTATGCAGAACTGCACTGATTAGGAGGCATTGCTAAGACAACAGTTGCTGATTTCTCATTAAACATTTTTTAAAGAAATAAATTAATATATGTGAATGGTTAAAAATGTAAAGGAATAGTGAGAAAAGACTTAAAAAGACAGCAATGACTATTTCACCCATTTGTCCTCCCCAGGCCCTATTCCCAGAAGCAACCTCTTTAGCTCTTAGTAGTCTTTGTTCTGGCATTTCCCTCTATATTTCTAATTTATTATACTTATGATGCAGTTTATTATTTGTTAAATTTAGATATCATCTACTGATTTCCTATTGAATTAGCTGAAATTTAACTTTTCACACTATCAGTACACCACCGCCACAATCCCTCTTCCTTTATTTTCCCAATAAAGTGCATCAATTTTGATTAAATTAGTAGTTAATGAATATATTATTTTCATAGTAAAGTTGTTTAGTGCTTAGTCAAGTGGTAGTCAAATATTATACTAAGATTAATTTCCTTTCTTATAAGTAAGAGTTCTTATTTTTTTCTTAAATAACTCCTTGTTTTTCATTTGCTTTATTTTTATCATTAACCCTTCCATCATTTTTTTAATGTTCAAAAATAATACATCAAAGGCTTAGCAATTATTTTTCCTTATACTCAAACACAGGTGATTATAACTTTTTTTTTCTCTTGAAGATGTTACTCCATCTTACCAGTCTCCTTCTACTCCAATAAGGAATTTTTAGCTTTCAAGATTGATGCAGAGCTGTCATACTGGGACATCTCTTTTCAACTTTCTTATATTAGATCTCTTCTTGATCCCATGTCTTTCACTTTTTTGATTTGCTGCCTTATTTTACTAAGACATTCTCTAGTAGCTTCCTAAGAAAGGATGTTTGAGGAGTTAATTGTTTGAGCCTTTGCATATCATAAAAATTCTTTTTTTTTTTTTTTCATACCTACAGAGTTGATTAACTATTTGGCTGGATGAAGAATTCTAAGGTAGAAATTATTTCCTTCCAGAACTTTTACAGAATCATAATGCTGCTCACTTTAACAGACAAATTTGCTATCAAATAGCCTAATGTCATTCTGGATCCAAATCTGTTTTGTGATTTTTAAAATTTGTCTGTTTCTTTCTTTCCTTTCTTTCTTTCTTTCTCTTTCTTTCTTTCTTTTCTTTCTTTTCTCTTTTTCTCTTTCTTTCTCTCTCTCCCTCCCTCCCTCCCCCCCCTTTCTTTCTTTCTTTCTTTCTTTTTCTTTCTTCTTTCCTTTTTCTCCCAACCTTTTGTTCCTCCACAGTACTAGCTCTTCTAATGTTTTAGGATCTTCTCTTTAACTCAGTATTCTGAAATTTCATAATGCTGAGCCTTGGCATGGTTCTACTTATTCTTCATGCTGATCACTTAGTAAGCTCCTTTTTTCAGTATATAAAATGATACCTGTTATTTCTGGGAGGCTTTCCTATATTATCTCTATAACAGTTCTCTAATTTTAAATTTTATTCGCTTTTTTTCTTAAGCTACTATAAGATAAATTTTAGAACTTGTGGCTTCTCAAGTTTTATCTTTTCCTACTTTTCATCCATGTGTATTTTTTCTTTTTGTTCCATTCTTCCATATCCACTATATATTATACATACATATATACATACATATATATATACATTATGTGTATATGTGTATGCATATATGTGTGTGTATATATGCATATGTGTACCTGCTACATACATATATTTTTAATTTTAAAAGCTTAGAGGTATAATTGGCATGTTATAAACTGCACATAATTAAAGTGTACAATTTGATAAGTTTTGACTATGTACGCACCCATGAAACCAAACCTACAGTCAATATAATAAAATATTGTTTATCCCTGAAGGTTTCCACATAAAACTCCTTTCCTCACCTACCTGTCCCTCATGTCCCCAGACAACTAACATGATCTCTGACACTATAGATTCTTTGCATGTTCTAGAATTTTGTGTAAATGACATAATTTTATGTAAATG
The DNA here is from genome assembly GCF_039906515.1 of Pseudorca crassidens. Classification (NCBI taxonomy): domain Eukaryota; kingdom Metazoa; phylum Chordata; class Mammalia; order Artiodactyla; family Delphinidae; genus Pseudorca; species Pseudorca crassidens. Next base: position 31,613,008 of record NC_090304.1, on the reverse strand, counting down.
GTATATACTATTTTTGTCTTTTTTTGTTTACTCAGTATAATTATTTTTATATTCACTTGTATTATGTATATCAATAGTTCATTTCTGAGCTTCCCTGGTGACGCAGTGGTTGAGAGTCCGCCTGCTGATGCAGGGGACACGGGTTCGTGCCCTGATCCGGGAAGATCCCACATGCTGCGGGGTGGCTGGGCCCGTGAGCCATGGCCGCTGAGCCTGCGCGTCCGGAGCCTGTGCTCCACAATGGGAGAGGCCACAACAGTGAGAGGCCCGCATACCGCAAAAAAAAAAAAAAAAAGTTCATTTCTTTTATTGCTGATTAGCATTCCATTATATAATGTATTTATTTCCTTTTGCTGCTATAACAAATTACCACAAATTTATTCTCTTACATTTTTGAAGGTCACAGTCCAAAATGAATTTCACCAAGGTAAAGTCAAATTATTGGCAGGACTAGTGTGTTTTGGAGACTCTAAGAGGAGAATCCCTTTCCTTGCCTCTTGAGCTTCTAGGGACTGCCTGTTTTCCCACTTGTGGCCCCTTCCTCCATTTTCAAGGTGTGCAGTACAGTCCTGGCTGCTGTCACCATATGGTCTCCCCTTCTGTAGTCCAATTTCTCTTCTCCTCCAGTTTATAAGGACATTTGGGGTTATATTTATGGCCCACCCAGGTAATCCAGGAGAATTTCCTTACCTGAAGATCCTTAACTTAATCACAACTGCAGAGTCCTTTCTGCCATATAAAGTTACATTCACAGGTTAATGAGAAGAGGACTTGGATTAATCAGCCTGTCACATATGGATATACCAAAAATTGTTTATCCACTCACCTGCTGATGGTCATTTGAGTTGTTTCCAGTTTGGCGGTTATTACAAATAAAGGGACTATGAACATTGAGTATACGTTTTTGTATGGATATATGTTTTCACTTCTCTGAAATATCGAGGAGTCAAATGACTGCATCATCCTATAGATGTATTTTTAACTTTTTAAGAAACTGTCAAACTTTTCTAACATGGTTCTGTCATTTTATATTTCCACTAGCAGTATATGAGAGTTCCAGTTCCTTCATAAATTCACCAACACTTTCCACTTTTAGCCATTCTAATAGGTGCTTAGTAGCGGTATCCCTTGGTGGTTTTAATTTGTGTTTCCCTAATGATTCATTATGTCAAACATTTTTTCATGTACTTATTTGCCCTCTACATACCTTCCTTAGTAAAGTATCACTTCAAATCTTTTCCCCACTTTAAAAATTGGGTTATTTGGGTTTTTAGTTTGGAATATTCCTATACATTCATATATATTGCATATACAAGTACTTTATTAGATATAAAATTTGCAAATATTTTCTCCCAGTCTGTGGCTTGTCTTTTCATCCTCTTAACGGAATCTTTGGTTGAGGAAATGTTTTTCATTTTAATGAAGTAACATTTTTCAGTTGTTATCTTTTATGGGTCATGCTTTTGTATCATATCTAAAATATATTTGCCTAACTGAATGTCATAAATGTTTCCTTTTATGTTTCTTTCTAGAAGTTTTTATAGTTTTAGATAGTAATTACATTTATTTCTATGATCCATTTTACATAAATGTGTTTTTTGGGTTTATTTTGCGGTACACGGGCCTCTCACTGTTGTGGCCTCTCCCATTGCGGAGCACAGGCTCCAGATGTGCAGGCTCTGTGGCCATGGCTCACGGGCCCAGCCGCTCCACGGCATGCGGGATCTTCCCAGACCAGGGCACGAACCCATGTCCCCTGCATCGGCAGGCGGACTCTCAACCACTGCGCCACCAGGGAAGCCCTACATAAATGTTTTATATGGTGTGATATATGGATCAAAGTTTGTTTTTCATCTGAATAACCAATTGTTCCAACACCATTTGTTGAAAATAATATCCGTTTTTCTCTGAATTGCTTTGGCAATTTGTCAAAAATCAGTTGTCCATATGTGCGTGGATCTATTACTGAGCTATATCCATTCCATTGCTCTATTTGTCAACCTTTACATCAATTTCACAGTCTTGATTACTGTAGTTTTATAATAAATATTGAAATTCAGTTAACATTACTCCTCATTTGTTCTTTTTTTTCAATGTTCTTTTATCTATACTATGTTATTTGCATTTTCATATGAAACTTAGAATAAGTTCATTTCTACTTTATAAGCCTGTTGGAATTTTGATTAAATCTATAGACCAATTGGAGGAGAAATAGCATCATAACAATATTAATTCTTTTGACTTACAAAACGGTATATCTGTTTAATTCTTATAATTTTTCATTCGTTATTGTGTTTGGGGTTTGTTGAACTTCTTATATATATGCATTTACAGTTTCTACAAATTCAGAAAAAAAATTTGGCCAGTAGTTTTTCAAGCATCCACCGTCCCCTTTTGTAGTCTCCAGTTACATATAAACTAGGCTAAATGAAGTTGTCCCGAAACTCAATTATGCTCTCTTCGTTTAAATTTTTCTTCTTCTTCTGTGTTTAATTTGGAATTGTTTCCATTACTCCATGTTCAAATTCACTAATGTTTTATTTCTTCCATAAATATTATTAATCTTATTCAGTGTATGTTTTTTCTTACACAATTTTGGCTCTATCTCTAGAAGTTCAATTTGGGTCCTTTTTATGATTTCATGTCTCTGCTTAACTTCATGAACATGTGGAATAAAATTATAATAACTATTTTAATGTCTTTATTTACTAATTCTGTCATATGTGTCAGTTCTGGGTTAATTTTGATTAATTAAATTATCTTGTCATTATGTTTCAAATTTTCCTGGTTTTTTGAATGCCTAATAACTTTTTAAAATTAGAAACCAGACACTGTCAATTTTACCTTGTTGAATGTGGGACATTTTTATATTACTACAAATATCGTTGAGCTTTTTTCTAGAAGGCAGTTAAATTACTTGGAACTACTTTCTTTTATGTCTTGCTTTTAAGTTTTGTGAGATGGGACCAGGGCAGTACTCAATCTAGTTATTTCTCACCATGGAGCAAGACTTTTGAATCTTGAGGGGTTTTAGTCTAGCTAGTGGGAACACGCACTATTCCCTGGAATGTATGAGTCCTGTGTACTGTAACCTGTAATTCATTGCAGTGGTACCAGTTGCATATCCAGACAAGGTCCTGCATTGACATCGGTTTTGGTGATGATTTTTTGAATATGACACCAAAAGCAAAGGCAACAAAAGTTATGGGTTTACATCAAACTAAAGAGCTTCTATACAGCAAAGGAAACCATCAACAAAATAAAAAGGCAACCTACCAAATGGAAGAAAATGTTTGCAAATCATTTATCTGATAAGAGTTTAATATTCAAAATATATAAAAAATTCATATAACTCAATAGCAAAAAAATCCAATTAAAAAAACGGGCAGAGGATCTAAATAGACATTTTTCCAAGAAAACATACAGATGGCTAACAGATCCATGAAAAGGTATTCAACATCGCTAGTCATCAGGGAAATGTAAATCAAAACCACAATGAGTTATCACCTAATACTTGTCAGAATGGCTGTTATCAAAAAGACAAGAAATAACAAGTTTTCGCAAGTATATGGAGAAAAAGGAAGCCTGTGCACTGTTGGCGGAAATGTAAATTAGTGCAACCACTATAGAAAATAGTATGGAGGGCCCTCAAGACTTTAAAAATAGAACTACCACATGATCCAGCTATTTCACTTCTGGGTACTTATCTGAAGAAAATGAAAACACTAACTGGAAAATACATATACACCCCTGTGTTCATTGCAGCATTATTTACAATAACCAAGATATAGAAACAAGCTAAAGGACCATCAATGGATAAATAGAATATTTTTCAGCGATAAAAAAGGAAATTTTTTCATTTGTGACAACATGGATGGACCTCGAAGGCACTATGCTAATTGAAATGTCAGACAAAGAAGGACAAATACCAAATTATCTCACTTATATGTGGAATCTTAAAAAAACAAACAAAAAAAGACCCAAGCTCACAGATAGAGAGAACAGATTGGTGGTTGCCAGAGGCAGGGGCTGGGGAGAGTGAGCAAAATGGGTGAAGGGTATCAAGAGGTAGAAACTTCCAAAAAAAAAAAAGAGGTAGAAACTTCCTTTACTTATTTATCTTAATAAATAAGTCATGAGGATGGAATGTACAGCATAGTAACTACAGTTAACAATACTGTATTTTATATTTGAAAGTTGCTAAGAGAGCAAATCTTAAAAGTTCTCATCACAAGAAAAATTTTCTATGTATGGTGACAGATGTGTATTAGTTTATTGTGGTGACCATTTAGCAATATACACAAATACTGAATCTATGTTGTACATCTAAAACTGATGTATGTCAATTACTCCTCAGTAAAAAAACAAAAAAGAAAGTCCTTCATTAGGTATGTAAATGCAACTTCACCCCTAAATTTTAGCCTATTAAACTTCAAACTCAACATGTGACTACATGTTATACTTGTTTGCCAGAAGTCAGGATAGGCCAGTTTAAACTTAATTTGAGGACTGTTTAAACCACATCAGAGGTCAGTGCTTATAGCCTAGATAATGAAAAGCTGTTGTTTGAAATGAGAAGTATCCAGGTTCTTATGAGTATTTTGTTAAGAGTTCCATTGCCTTGGGAAAAAGACCCATGGGTACTTTTGCAGGTGTTTTGTATTTGCAGCAGTTTGGGGAATATTAGATTTATTTTTCATTTCACATACCTGATGATGTTTTATTGTTTCAGGCTTTGCCCTACATCACAGCAGAACAAAAAGAAACTGCACTTTGAAAAGATCTATTCTGTATTAAAATATTTGTCATAAAACATAATTGCAGTTAACACAGAAATGTGACTTAACTGCCTTTTGTAATGTAACTGATAATGTAATTGTAATGACTTACTTGAACCATTGTTTATGCTTCTCCCTTATGAGTGCCAGGCAAAAAAGAGTAGAGAGCATTTGCAACAAACATATTTATTTTGAAGGAAAAGCAAAGGGATGGTAATTAGGCTTCTGGTATCAGCTGCCAACTTTGGTGCTTGCTGCTCCAAAGATTTATAAGGTAATATTTCTGAAGTTACTTCTCTAACTACCTTATGCATGTCCCAGTTAGTACATGTATAGTACTTACAAAACCACCAGTAAACATTCATGTTTATTCCTCTTGCCCTCTGATTTCTTTTTTTTTTTTTTTTTGTGGTACGCGGGCGTCTCACTGCTGTGGCCTCTCCCGTTGCGGAGCACAGGCTCTGGACGCGCAGGCTCAGTGGCCATGGCTCACGGGCCAAGCCGCTCCGCGGCATGTGGGATCTTCCCGGACCGGGGCACGAACCCGCGTCCCCCTGCATCAGCAGGCGGACTCTCAACCACTGCGCCACCAGGGAAGCCCATCCTCTGATTTCTTTTTGCAATAACCCCCTATTTAGGATTTTCATCTCTTCTCCATAGGTAGTTGCCTTCTGACTCTGCTTCTGGGTGGTGAACCCTGTTCCAGATTTTCATAAAATGCCTCTCATTTTTCCCTCCTTCCACACATCTCCATTAGAATTTAGCTGAACAATTGTCAATTCTTTGGACTTACTCAGTGACTGATTCACAGATGCAGGAGAGTTAATGGAACTATACATTACTCTCTTTGATTACCATTTCCTCCTTCAAATAGGAGTTTTTAATAAGAGAATGACACTTTAATGGGCAGCTTCTCTCACTGAGCCCATGACAGAAATTTTTCATTGACTGTGGCCATGGATCTTGAGTCAAATCACAGACTCTTATTATTCTCATGACAGTGCACCAAGAAGCCACAATCAATCATTAAAAATCATTTTGCCATTTTTGGGCTTCCCTGGTGGTAGTGGTTAAGAATCCGCTTGCCAATGCAGGGGACATGGGTTCAAGCCCTGGTTCAGGAAGATACTACAAGCCACAGAGCAACTAAGCCCATGTGTCACAACTGCTGAGCCCATGCACCACAACTACTGAAGCCTGCGTACCTAGAACCTGTGCTCTGCAACAAGAGCAGCCACCGCAGTGAGAAGCCTGTGCACTGCAATGAAGAGTAGCCTCTGCTCACCGCAATTAGAGAAAGCCTGCATGCAGCAACAAAGACCCAGCACAGCCAAAAAAATAAACTAAATAAAATAAATAAATTTTTAAAAAGACCAGTAGGATATTAGAAATGAAAATCATTTTGCCATTTTTGCTTTGAAAAAAGATAATGATTATAAACATTTTGTGTTCCTACTATATGTTAAATAGTCTCTGTGGAGTTTTGTGTATATTATCTCTAATTCTCAACTGTACAAGGTAGATTATGATTTTCCATCACTCAGTTATAGAAATTAAAGCTCTGAAGGTTTAAGTAACAAGTTCAGATTATTCTTTATGAAGTCTAAAACAGCTCTACCTGACCCTGGAAAGCCCTCTTATTCCAATAAGCAAGCCAGTTTATCTTAAAGGAATGACCGATGGCAAGCAAAGCCTGCAGATATTTGAGCAGATGGCTTTGTGGCAATTATGAAATCATGCTGGCTAGGGCTGACCCTAACAGAAGAGTTTCACCACTGATTTTAAATGCATGAGCAAACTGTGCTTTTGCTGTATGCCTCAGATTATCATTCCCTCTCCTAAATTAATTTGATCTTTAGAGGAAGGAATTACCTTCCTTTGAATTCCAGAATAATATTACACTGTTTTTTTTCAAATATTCATTAAGGAAATATTAACAGATTATTTCATATTTTGCTAGTTGTTATATTTCTGAATTAACTTGCATAGTTTTGTCAGTCTCTTCTATAAAAGAAGGTGTCATATGAATCCTCTTTATAATTCTCAGCATCAGTGGTGCTTCACACACAGGATATGTTTAAGAAATATTTTTAAATGACTCATTAAATGCATGATGTAGAATCTTTCCTCAAGGCTCTTACAGCTCAACTGGTGGACTAAAATATGCTTGTATCAGTCAAGAACGAATGATAACTGGAATTTGTTCAACAGTCAGTAATGCAGCTTATTAAGTGCATTTGTCAAGAGGATGGGAAACCTTGATGGGTTGGCATAATTAGGAAAGTCGCCATTCCCATTAAATTTAAATTTGTGAATATCTTAGGGTTCTCCCATTGTCTAGATGAGGAAACTGTGACCTATAGAGATTAAATAACCTCCCATAAATCATCCTGTTAGTTAATAGCAGAACACAGACTCATCAGGTAGTCCATGTACAAATCTTAATTAATTGATACCCATTTTAGGATTTGTCTTAGTCAGAATTCTGTTTAGTGCTGCCATAACAAAAAGCACAGACCGGATGACTTAACAAAAATTGATTTTTTTTCTGGAGGCTGTAAATCCAAGATCGTGTCACCAGTTTGGTTTCTCCTTAGGCCTCTCTCTTTGGCTTGCAGGTGGCCATCATCTTGCTGTGTTGTCGCATGGCCTCTTTCTCTGTGTGCATGCATCCTTAGGTTCTCTTTCTCTTCTTATAAGTACATTAGTTATATTGGATTAGATCCTGCTGCATATGATCTAATTTAACCTTAATTGCCCCTTTAAAGGCCCTATTTCCAAAGACAGTCACATTGTGGGTTAGGACTTCCTAAATGAATCTTAGGAGACACAGTGCAGTCCATATGAGGGTTCAAGTCTGTGCTTTCTGTGCACATGTCCTTGTATTGCTTTCATATTCTTGAGGCAAACATATTCTTTACTCATGAATTTATTTTCTTCCAATCTCCTGTCACCTTCTTACTGATAACTATATTTTCTATATTTTCTTCATGTTCTCTAATATAAGTTACAGAAAGAAAGAGATGAAGCCAATTGGCCTAACCCATCTCTCAAAGGAAGAAGATACCATAGGTCTGAGAAGAAAGGAGATTATCTTTTCAAAGTTCAAGGGCCTACTTTTGGTACATTTAGCCATGACCAGGACAGTCCCTTCTAAAGGACTGCCTTTATAGTCGGGGTTGGGGTATATTAGTTTGTAATGTTACTTAGAAGAGGTGGCCTTGTAGAAACTGTAATTAATCTCTGCAGTTCATTGTATTTTAATTACATCCTTTTGTATAGTTTCAACTAATAGTAGATGTTGCTATCTCATGTGGGTCCACATAGCTCCAGGTCCTGGAGCCAATAATCCAATAAGCTGAAGAGAAGAGATTTTAATTTCATTTCTTCTTCCGTACAGAATGAGTCTATTGGCAAACTTAATCCTATCTCTGCATGTCTGGCCTCTGTTTGCTTTGAGGATCATCCAGAAGCACAAAGGTTGGACCTACTCTTTGGGTTTGATAACCTTACTGGTTCAACAGGACACCGTTTGCTAATACTTTCAGCAATTTCTTCAGTAATTCTAAAACATCATTGCCTTTGGTCTAAAAAGGCCCATCTCTCTTAATCTCTCTTTTTCATGCCTTCAAGGCCATCATTTAGAGACAGCACAGTCTTTGTATTGATGCTCTTTCCTGTTGAGATCCTGAATTCTGTAAGTATTAAATTCCACCTGAGTGGGCAACAAATCTTGGTGACAAAGAATTGGTGTCCAGAAGTGCTGAGAGCACTCTCTCTGCCTCCTCACTGTGAATACGAATATTAATGACAGATAGCTCTGTAGGTTTTATAGAGTAAGCCAGGAGAATCTATGTCCTGTGACTTTTCTGTTATAATTAAAGGTTAGCTCTAACATCAGTTCTAAATGATCTCTGTATCAAAGTTTATATCAAGAACCTCAATAAAAATGAATCTAATTTAAAATAAAATTATGCATTTTGTGGAAGTGCAACTGGCAAAATTCAATTTTCTTTATTCTTACCTAATTTTGAAATAGTGGAGCATGGCTTTTCATATAACTTAGGGTTCAAAAAAGCACAAAGTTCTACAATCATGGTATAGGTAACTTAAAACCCTATCAATTTACAGGGTCCACATTCACAGAAACAAATATTGTAAAATAAGGCCTCATTTATTTTTCTATTCTAAATCAGATAAGTAATGACATGAATCTGTGTGTGTGTGTGTGTTGGAAGTGTGGAGGTGAGGAGTGAGAATAGAGGTGGCAAAAGAAGCAGAAGCTGAATTCTGAAATACTTATCAGATTTCAGAAGGGAATCTAGGAAATCATTCAAATATGTCCTTTCTGGAAACATTTGAATATCAAAGAAACTATAACATTTATCTTTGGTATTTTTTAATTTTCAATTTCTTCCTTCACTTCTTCCACCTCCGTCTCCTCCTTTAAATTTTTTTTCCAGTCTGAGAGCTCTGAGGCTAGCAGGTAAACATAAAGCTGATTTTTAAATACTTTATGATTTTTAAAATAGGAAGCAACAACACACTGCCAATGACCAACTTTTTTCTACTTTTGTTATAATACTTCTGGCAATCTTTAGGATACTCCTCCAATTTTAGCTCTTATTTTCAACATGGTCTGATTTTGTTTAACAATACCAAATGATGTACTCAACAGAATCTCTCTCTAACTTTATCCCCATGTTTTCTACTCCATCCCTGTGTAAGGAAGACATCTTTTTCCATTTTCTCTTCAAAGAGTATTGACTACTTTCTGGTTTACTGTTATTTTCTAAATTGAAATTCTCCCTGCTTGGTGTATCATTGAACCATCATATGGGACTTATCCTTGGATACTCAAACAAATTTCAGTTTTTAAACATCATCGGTTCTACTTCTTGTATCCTGCTGATTGCCCAAAGAGGAGATGAAACTGAGCAGGTGAATGCCTTCTCATCTTTTCTCTCCCTCTGTACTCAGACTACTCTTTGATGTGAGGATTCAATCTGTTCTTGGATGAAAATTAAATTGACCTATTTAGAACAGCATATGCACTAAGAATGATTAACCCCTTAAATATGGATTGCTAGCCTTTTTGTCCTCTCATGATGAAGAATCAGACCTGGATAAATGAGGTTAAATAAGTGTTCTTTTTATAAAAGAGGTTACGGCACATTTATAGAACATCGTCAGTGGATGCATTTTCCTTTTATTTCAAGTGTAAATCTTTAACAGTACTTTTTATACTATTTCAATTACTTTTTAAACAAATACTGATTGGTTTCATACAATGCACCAGACATTGTTCTAAATCCAACAGTAAACAAAACAGATAAAATTTTGATTCTTAGCGAGTTAATATTCTGATGGTAGAGAGAGACAATATAAGAGAAAATATATTTGCATAATGTATCAGACAAATGGTGACTGGTACCAAAGACATAAAATTAAAGCAGGAAAAGCGACTGTAAAGTGGCACAGCAATAGTTGAAATTTTAGATAGGTTGGCTAATTCACTTTGAGCATTTATATTCATATCGTAAACATTATGTTTTTGTATGTGTTGTTTTATGGAAATAAGAGCAGTACATGTTTATTATAGACTATTTGGGAAAATGTAAAAATATATAAAAGATAACATAAAAATTATAAAATACTACCTAGATTTTACAACTTTTATCATACTGGTTTATTTCCTTCCAGTTGTTTTTCTAAGTTCTAAGTCTAAAGATATATACATATAAACATATGCATACATTTATACTTGTATACATGTATACAGACACATAGGTGTAAGGATTTGTTGAAAAGTCATTACTACTCACTATTGATGGTTATATAGTTTTGGGTTGGTCAAAAATTTGTTGGATTTTAAGAAAAAATAAAAGACACTTTTTATTTACACCAAGAATTTTATTGAACAATGTATTTAGTAACCAAACAAACTTTTTGGCCAAACCAATATATTGGGCAAGAATTTAATTTTAGGACCAAATTGTTCTGGTACAAATCTAAGTTCTGTTACTAACTAATATTGTGACCTTGAACAAGTTATCGATGTTTGTTGATTAATCAGATCTGTAAAATGGAATAATTATAACACCTGGCTCACAGTGTCATAAGGATTAAAGTATTATACAAACAGACACACATTCATGCCCACACACACCAAGTCTATAGAACAGTACATAGCTTACAGAGCTATATTAAAATTAGTTATTAATAGAAATTAATATAAACTTGTTGATGAAAAGTGTTGGTGAAAGTGTTTATGCAGATAAGAAGATGAAAGAACAAGCATTCTACTTTAACAAATCTTAGTAATTAAGGAACAAGCCCCAAATAATTTTCCAGGAAAGATGACTGTATCCAACTGACCAGAAGTCTTTGATTTCCTGACTTCTTTCCTTTCCAGGACTTATTGTTACTTTAATTTTCTCTGCAGGTTTAAATCATACTGGTAGGTAACACTTCCACACCTACCCCACAAAGTAAAATATACAAATGGTGTCAATCTTACTAGGTTCTGAGGTCTTATTTGCTTCCAGGTTCGCAGCTATGTCATAGGTGCTTGTGTTGGCCAGATCTTATAAACCTGTGTGATTTAAAGCAGCATTAAATGAGGATATACTGTAGAATGTCTAAAGATCCATATTCCTTTTAGCCTCTTCTCTATTTCTGGAATCAATCTTTTTTGTGGGAGAAAGGGACTTTTTCATCAAATAATAGTTATTCTTTCTTATTTCTGTTGCAGAGTGGCAAAGAAACAGTTAAGGCACCTTATTTGATGCCTCAAATCTTATTTGAGGTGATAAACATCACATGATTTGCTATGGCAGTGGCAAAGGGAAATGCTTCTCAGTCCTGCATTGGAGGCCTTAGTAGTGAAAGGACCCATAACTAGGATGTACGGTAAATTACCGTAGACCCATTTTACTTTAATGCTTTTGTCTGTTTCTGGAGTCAGTCTTTGTAATTAATATCTTAAAGATCAAGAAACTTGGTCATAGGAAAAACAAATAAAATTCAAGTAGAACCAGAGAAAAGATGAGTAATAATCATTTTTACATTTTAATTATATACTTTATTCAGGAAGGCTTTTGAAATTAAATATTACATTAAAATTTTAGTATGGATAAAAATTCTAGATTCCTGTTCCCTAAAAGTATAAAGATATTCCTATTCCCTTTTTTACTCAGGGATACAGTTTATACACATGCCTAGAAATTCATTCATCTCCAAATAATAAGTTCTTAATAAATACATGGCATTTGGTGGAGAAATTAATGTTAAAATTATTAATGAAGTAAGTGGATTATTGGTGGCTGCAACAAGTCATGTGATTGGTCACTGATCCTGATGTGCATCAGTTATTTTAGTAGTGATTTGTGGATTGAAGAGCTAGCAGTGAAGTTCATCCTTTATTCAACTATATATAGCTAATATATCATAGTATGAACTTTTTAAGTGTGTTGTTAAGGGACTTGTTATTGAATTATATTGTAGATATTGAAATTTGTCCCTTTTAGAGCCATGCAAAGCAAGGACTATGCGTATCATCATTGATGGAATGGACTAGACAAAAAGCCTTGTTTGTCTTGGCTGTTGCTCAGTGAGGAGGGAAACAAAAAACCTGCTTTAAAAACTCATAGATCCACTCTAGATTTACATAAATCACAATAAACACAATGTATACAGCAAACCACAGTGATCAAGAATTGGCAAAATTAAAAGATGCCCAAGGGCTTCAGATATTGAAATTATCAAATGCAGAATATTATTATTTAGGTATAAATAAAAGAAATGGATGAAAAATATCAGTACAGAGACCATAAATAGAGAGAACAGGTTTGAAAAGGAACCACACAAGCCTCTTGATTTATAAACATATAAGTGCTGTCATAAAAAGCTAACTGTTAAACTACAAAATTGACATGTATGAAGACAACTAATAAATTGGAATATATGAAGATAATTACAAAATATAATGGAAAGGAATGAGTTAGAAACTATAACGAATAGGCTAACATATGGAGACTAGAATGAAAAATTTTAACATACGTCTAATTGGAAATCTGGAAAAAGAGAATAGGGAGAACTAGGGAAGCTTCCAGAATTATTGAAAGTCACCAGTCCTTAATAACAGGAAGTCCAATGAATACGAAACATATAAATTAAAATAAATATACATCTGGATACATTGTAGTAAAACTGCAGAATATGAAAAAAGAGAGACTCTGGAAAGCATCCAGAAAAAGAAATGATTACCTACCAATGAACAGGAGAGAGCTGACTTCTCAAGAACAATGGAAACCATCAGACAGTGGTACAGTGTCTTCAAACTAAAGAAAGAATTGTCAATGCTGAATTTTACACTCTGTGATAAAACCATCTTTCAAAATGAGCTGTGAAATAAAGATATTTGCAGAGAGTCAAAATCAGAAGAAAAATACCCAGACTGAAGACCTGAGATACAAGACAAAATGCAGAATAAAAAAAAAAAAATGAAACGTGGATAAATGTAAACAAACAATAATAATCTGTAATATCTTGGGTTCGAAAATAAATTGAAATAAAAACTAATGGACAACAATACCATTTGAAGAAGCCAGACATATCAATTCACAAGCAACTCTGGACCAAGACAAGCCCCCCCTCTCATGCAGTATTAGGATATAAGGTGCTTGGCAACTTTGGTATTACTCTAACTCTTTGAGGCACCTGCTGAAACTCTGAGACAAAAAGGAAGTCCCATGTGATATAGTTTACATGAAAACCAAACCAAACCAAGGAATGCAGGGAACGAAAAGAGCAGTGTGGAAAAGAGTGACATTCTCTGAATGTTGTCGAAGAAAGTATCTTAGCAGATAACAGAATGATAGACAGCTCTCCCTGGAAAGGTGTGGAAAAAGAGCTACTAAAAATATCCTAAGGAAGGAAAAATGTGAAAAGAAATAGGAGAAGATGGCCTTGGTTGAAGTGAAAAACAGACAAAAGATACAGACAAACCACATGAAAATTATAAAACTGCTTTTAAAGTTTGGATTCCCCCCACGCCCCCCCCCCCACCCAAGTTTCAAGCCATTAGACTGTTTTAAACAGAAGAGAGGCATGATCTAATTTCCATTTGTAAATCCCTTAGCCTGATCCTTGGGAAAGAACTAGGTGATGAATTGGTTTCAGGAGAAAGGGAAAGGGAGGAATCAAGGAAACCTGGGAAATGTGCCTTGAGCAGTTGGATGTATTGGTGGGCTCTCTTTACATTAAAAGATTTTTAGTTAATTCTGTTTAAACTCTACCCCATGTAGCTCATTAAGAGGTTCTTAATATTCACAATTTCTGAGCTGTTCTGCCTTCTAGGAGCTGATAGGCATGATTTCTTGTTGGTTTCTCCATGCACCTTCAGCTTTTCGCTAATTTCCGAAGTCAGTCATCAATCGCCTACCTGCTTTTCCAGATTCCACAGTTATAGGACATCTACTGTAATTGTTATTGGAAGCAAAACACTCAGAAATGCCTGGCCCAAAGTATGTGCTATGTAAATGTTAGTTATTATTTTGCTATATTTTACTACTTATTTTTGTGGGTTATCTTTTGGAATATTTTACTGTCGTTTCCTTGCCAGTTGTGATAGGGATAGAAATAAAACATGAGTCAATGTCCATATGTAATCTGAAGTCTGAATTTTGTATTCTTTGTTTTTTCTAATTCAGGCTGAATCCTGGTACATGATTCAGGATCATTCTCTTTTTTCAATGTAATTCTTCTTCTAAAGGCAACCTGAGGTTGTGTAAACTGAAGCTTAACATGTTAGCAACCAGAATTTAATAATCTAAACAAATTCACAGTAGGGTGACCCATTATTTAAATTATTGTCAGCTCCTGAAGCTTACAATCCACTCCCCTAACTTGAGGTTATTATCAGGAGCTTTTTAGCACATGATTATGGAAGTTCCATAAGACACCACACCAGAGTAACAGATCCTTGCTGTTCCCTCTTCCTAGGATGTTCTCTCAGAGCTCGCATGGTTGGTTTGACTTCCTCTTATCATTCAGGCCTATCCGTACCTTCAATAGGCTTTTACCTGCTCTGAACACCCTTTCTAAATAGCACTCGTGTACCCTACTTTCCATCCCATCATCATGTTTTGTTTTCCTTAACCGTCTAGAATTATTCGTGCAGTACTGACTTTCTATTAACTGTCTCATCCCCCTTGAAAGTTCTAAGGAACCGTGTCTGTCGTTCATTAGTACATAGAACAGTACCTGACACATAGTAGGATCATAATAAATGTTTTTTGATGAAAGAAGTATTTGCTTGGCTGCTATATGAAGCTGGTAAAGCCTCATTCCTAAAGTATCTCCACCTCCACCCTCCATTTTTGTGAGTCTGGTATAGAATATTGCCAACAATGTACAAAGAATAACTTGTCCAAAGCTCTCCTCATCAGGGATTATGGGCAGGGCTATTTCCCACAGAGGGTGATTGTCAGCTATGATTGAGAAGTTAATAGTAACTCTCCAGTAGAATGGAGAATGGGTATTTTAATTTTAGAAAGAAGCATAGGATGGATCTATGCATAAACACTTTTTTTTAAAACTTCTTGGAAAAATACCCTTGATAGCAGGAAAAACCTTAATTGTGTTCTTTGTTTCTCAAACTGGGTTTTGAGGATACCGCATTTTTATTGATAAATAGATTCACTCTATATTATCATAATCTTTAAATTTTAGCCAATTTGGGTAATAATTTAGCCTATATACATGTGTATACATACATACATATCAACCTGTACAGTATATATTGTGCAGTGAGCTTTCTGGGCTTAGCAGTTTTATTAGAAATTCATCAGTAAGTTGCTCAAAGAAGGGTAAAAATCATAAACTATATCAGTGTATATTTCCCAAGTTAGAGGTTCCAAGACAGTAATTTGGACACTACTGACATTATAATAATAATAGCAATCGTGTCCATATAATGAATATATGGCCTTATAGTTTTCAAAGCAATGGTCTCTTCATAACTGGTAGCCAAACTGACACCCTCACAATCCAGTCTGCTGGGATTCCCGGAGATGAGAATGTAATTAGCAAGAACGATCTCTAACACCCTGTACTTGGCTCCTCTACTCGTCTTCCTTCCTCCTTCCTCCACCACCCACTCTGATAATCTCTCAGCTACAAAGAAGTATGAACTCCTACCTTATAAAATTTAATAAAAATGGGTGTTATTTCTTAAAGAAGAAACAGTTGTAGAAACAGGCTGGTTGTCCCCAAACGCTCCTCTACTGTGGAGTTAATCATCCTGTCTCAGAAATTACATAAATATTCTCTCAAAGCCCACCCTGTCTCTGGTAACAAGCTTATAACATTTATGAACCTCATTTCGTAAACCCGTTTCTGCCTCCTTGATGATTCTCCAAGGTAATGCAGTAATTGCGCTGCTTATATAATTAGAAGTATGTGTTACTCAAGCTGGGAGATTGCCTTCTTTAGTTGTGAAAACACTGGCATTATTTGAAAAGAAGTCAAAGAATTGCAGCGTCTGAGCCTAACTATTTTTGTCAAAATAGCTTGCCTGCAGTGGTGAATCCGTATAGGGAAATTGGATTTATCCAAATCTGTGATATCCTGGACTTTGAGTAAACATATGCCTGACCTGAGGTATTTGTAAATGTCACTATTACTGTGATATTCAGTACTAAGTAGAAAAGAGGTATTCACTTACAATTAGATTGTGGCATTTTTAGATGAAGTTCAGTCTGTATCCACATTTTCCAAAGTGTGGTCCCAGAAATTCTATTAAATATCCAAAGAAAAAGGAGTTAGTAATCAAATGAGGTAGGAATTTGTTTCTTAATATATTTACTATCCCCTAATCACCTCCAAGATAGATATTAATAGTGAAAATTAGCATGCTAAAGACATATATAAGTTAGTTTTACCAAACTCTGGCCAAATATGTTTTAAACAGACTTGTTTTCAACCAATATATACTAACACACTATAAAAGAATTCCATAAGACATGCTCTGAGAACTTCTAACCAAAGAGTGGGTCATTAAAACTACATATTCTATCACGTTTAATTGTGAATTTAGTTGTGAGAATCTTGACTTATTCTCACTTTTGATGATACAATGCCTTATGGACATTTCACAATCACATGTTAGACTGTTCCTGATAATTAAACTCAAGTTAGAGTAGTAGATTGGCTGTTTTAGGAAATGACAGCAATTTATATAAAGGGTTACCCCATCCTAAATGAGTTTAGACTATAAAATTGTGACATATAACATGTCAAACAATATTTTCATCATTATTTCAGGTTGCCTTTAGAGAATAGCTACATTGAAAACAGAAACATCCTAAAACAAGTGCCAGGATTCAGCCTGAACTAGAAGAGAAAAAATACAATACTCAGACTCTTTATTAAATATGTATATTGACTAATATTTGCTTATGTCTAATCCCATCAAAACTGGCAAGGATGTGGAAGCAATACTAAGATATAACAGAACAACAACAATAGCTAACCCTTATGTAGCATATATTTTGTGCCAGGCATTGTTCTCAGTGCTTTACATACAATAATAATTGATAATAGATGCCCTCACAGTTTTGGAATCTGGAAAAAGCAGATAAGCAAGTAGTAGCTAACTTGAGACATGATAGGTGAAAAGCTGAGAATACATGGAGAAGCCAACAAAAACCATGCCTATCAGACCTCAGAACAGCTCAGAAATTGTAAATATCAGGAACCTCTGAATGGGCTACCTGGAGTAGAGCTTAAACAGAATTAACTGAAAATCTTTTAAAAAGTAAAGAGAACACTTCAATGCATCCAAATGCTCAAGGCACAACTCCAAGTTTTCCTTCTTCTTTTCCCTTTCTCCTTAAACCAATTTATCACTTAGTCATTCAACTCGACTCCCAACACATGCCAGATCTTTCTTTTTTTCCTTTCTGTCCTGCATTCTTTGTAATTTGTTTAAATCCAATACCCCAGATCTCGCTATAGCTGTATCTAATCTACTGTATAACTTCATTGAGTTTTATATTTTAATAAATATATTTTTCATTAATTTTTTTCATGTCTCAAACCCAAATTTTATGAATATTCCTTGTTTGTTCATCTTTTCAATTCTGTATTTTATTTTAAACATTTTATCGTCAGTTACTTTATTATATGTGTTACGTGTGTTATTATTTAAGTATATAAAACTCTGAAAAATCTAAACCTGTGTTTTTTTTCTCCTGATTTTCATTTTCTTCTTTCTTTGAGTGATCTTTATGTGTCATATTTGCCAGATCTAAATCATCTTGATCGGTGGGAGTACTAGTGATCTCAGAGAGGCAACAGTGAGTGGTGGCATGAAGTGAGATCTTAATTCCCTGCCCAGGAATTGAACCTGGGTAGCCTGGATGAAAAGCAGGAATCTTAGCCACCACACCCTCTGGCTCTTGCCCCAGTGAAAAATGCATTTCTCACGGAGGCAAAAACTGTAAAAACAGGTACAGAGTTTATTGTTAGAGACATAGCACAACAAGTGGGAGAGCACACAGAGAAACAGTTTGTTTAGTTAAGGTAGGAGCAAGACAGAGATGCATACCTGGAGAGAAAGGGTGTGGGCGTACTCCCCAATGAGGAGTGCAGTAAAGAGGCGGTTAAATCATTTATATAGGGCAGTTCTTCCAGGTCTTTGTTTACCTGTGGCCAATTATCTGATTTCTTTTTCCGCACCTGACCTGCCCTAGGACCCTGCCCAACATGCGTGCACAACTTTTTGCCAAGATGGATTTCAGCCCAGAGACCTATGGGACGGCCTTGGTATCACGTATTATGGGGTGGTGCCCCCTCCTTTTGACCCCCAAGGAGCCTTTCTGTGTATGTGCGGTGTTTCCCTTGTCCCAAGGATGGGAAATATATGACCTCTTGATCTTTTACTCAGACAAGGTTTATCCCCTTTCTGTTCCTGCCGTGACTGTTATCATAAGGTGTCCACAGGAAACAAAGCTATTTACCCTGTTCCTGTTGTTACTTCCATTTCGGAGAGCAAACAGGTGGCTGATTTTAAATGTCTAACCTGGAGCCCATCTACCTCCTGTCTCAGGAAATGTAAACAGGAGACTAGTTGTAAGTGTCCAGCCTGAAGCCTACTTTTTCCTGCCCCATGAAATGTAAATGGGAGGCCAGTTGTAAATGCCTAGCTTGGGGCCCTTCTATCTCCTGCCTCACTAGGGCTTAAACCAGGGATGCTTTTCTCCAGAGAAAATTTGTGTTTTCCTTTGCTGGGAGCCAGGGGACAATGTGCCTGGGACCACTTTTTCCTGATTTAAATGCCCAATCTTAACATGAAAATCGCAGTTTTAGCTCCATACTTTGGAGTGGCCAAAGGTCTAGTTTCCTGGGTAACACAGGCTTTTACAAGCTTACCACTCAGTACCTCTGTTCTGGTTTCAGATCATGATTATTTCTTTGTTTAGTTTTTGTTTAATTTGTTTTGTTATGCTAGTTTTTTGAGAGTTTCATTACTTCCAACAGTCTAAGAAATACATCAAAATATGTTTTAACCAGAATCAGGTAGTTCTTTAGCAAAAGAATTCTTTAAAATGTCAAGTCTTTTATTATGCAAAAAGAGGAATATTTTATATATAACATTTTATTATTTTTCCTGAAGTGACTATAAGTATCTTATGGATAACGCCAGTGTTGCATATGCTTATTGTCTTGGCTTTAGCACAGAATTTCACACAAAATAGTTGATTGCAAAGTCAACAATAAATGAATTAATAAAGGTCTATTTGAAATCTCTTAACAGTAGCCTTTAACATATGTAATAATAGCTAAAATTTACTAAGCATTTAAATATGACAAGCTGTGTTCTAAGTATATTGCATGTATCTAATTTAAGCCTCCATAATACATGCATGACTAGCTACTAATTGTTTTCTCATTTTATAGATTAGAAAACAGACTGAGAGAGCTAAATGAATTGTTTAAAATCAAACCTTATAAGTTATCCCATTATGACCAATTTTTAATACTGGTTATTGAACCACTTGAAGTCACTGCTAATGACCCATATTGAGAGAATGCCAGCAACTACACAAGGGGGAGGGGGCTTTAAGCAAATATCAATCAATCAATCAATCAACAAAGTTTACCCAAATAGAGTAATGTTGGGTATTCTGTACGATGTTAACACTTGCAAGAAATATTGGGGAGGGCTTCCCTGGTGGCGCAGTGGTTGGGGGTCTGCCTGCCCATGCAGGGGACACGGGTTCGTGCCCCTGTCCGGGAGGATCCCACATGCTGCGGAGCGGCTGGGTCCGTGAGCCGTGGCCGCTGAGCCTGCGCGTCTGGAGCCTGTGCTCCACAATGGGAGATGCCACAGCAGTGAGAGGCCCGCGTACCGCAAAAAAAAAAAAAAGAAATATTGGGGAACATTTTATACTTGAGAAAATCTAAATGTCAAGGCAAACCTAGAGGTGTTCATGTGTGCAGAATAAAAATTCAGTGCTTAGAGGTGAAGCCTGCAGAATTTCTTCCTAAGCCATGCATCCTTAAGACAACTTTGATATGTTAATTTATAAATTCACATATTTTAATTTCTTTTCTACTCCATAGCAACAAGATCAAGCCAGTGTCACAGAGATATCAGTAACTACTCCAAATGTGATTTTTTCCCCTCTTTATTAGTGAAAAAGTGTAGAAACAAAATGGTACAGCGAGGAATAAGAACATGTGCTGAGACTGCCTGGATTAAAATCCCAGCTCTACCATTTACCCTGTGGTGTTAGGCTAACTCACCACCTCACTTTCCTCCTGAATGTAATGTGAACGTTAAAAGTTTTTATCTCAGGGCTTCCCTGGTGGCGCAGTGGTTGAGAGTCCGCCTGCCAATGCAGGGGACATGGGTTCATGCCCCGGTCCAGGAAGGTCCCACATGCCGCGGAGCGGCTGGGCCCGTGAGCCATGGCTGCTGAGACTACGCGTCCGGAGCCTGTGCTCCGCAACGGGAGAGGCCACAACAGTGAGAGGCCCGCGTACCCCCCCCCCCAAAAAAAGAAGTTTCTATTTCAAAAGGATTTTGTGAAGTTGTCGAGTGAATAGAGCTGAGTGCCTGACTGACTGAATGAATGAATAAATGATTCCAGGGTCTGACACAGCCAAGCTGACCCTCTCATGTGCAAAACGGGCACTCTTTGCAAATTGATAGGTATAGATACAATTTTTTAGAAGCTTAGGAACTTTGATTAACCTTTGAAAAGAATTTTAATTCCTATGAAAAGTCTTGCTTTATAATCATGAATATGTATTAAGTACCACATGTTTGCTAATTTTGTCTAAAAGTTGAGTATCTCAAATTACATTTTATAGTTCTTTATCTTTTCATTATGCATACTGAAAAGGTATTATTTTTCATCTTAAATAAAAGACTGAGGAATATTGAAATTCTAATTCTGTATGTACTCTGCAAAATTTTAAAATTTAAAAGAGGTTTATGGTAAACTTGATGTATTTTTGAAATATTATAATTAAAAGGCACAGTGAACCTCTGCTGCCTAACTCAAGAAGGATGTACTGAGCTGTCTTAGGAAGTTCAGTACAATATGTGTGTAATGGTCCGAACTGAGAGGTAACACTTGAGAGCCGATATAAAAGTTAAATAAGAGGGGCTTCCCTGGTGGCACAGTGGTTGAGAGTCCGCCTGCCGATGCAGGGGACACGGGTTTGTGCCCCGGTCCGGGAAGATCCCACATGCCGCGTAGCGGCTGGGCCCATGAGCCATGGCCGCTGAGCCTGCGTGTCCGGAGCCTGTGCTCCGCAACGGGAGAGGGCACAACAGTGAGAGGCCCACATACCGCAAAAAAAAAAAAAAAAAAAAGTTAAATAAGAAAGCAGTCAGTAATCAATAAACCACTCACTGTCGTACCTTCACGTGGTTTTGCCTTTTATTAAGTTTCTCCAAACAGAAGCCATAGGATGTAATTTTGTGGTTGGAAGAGAATAGTGTGCCAAACTCTTAGAATATCACTAAGAGGGTCTT
Source organism: Pseudorca crassidens (assembly GCF_039906515.1). NCBI lineage: Eukaryota > Metazoa > Chordata > Mammalia > Artiodactyla > Delphinidae > Pseudorca > Pseudorca crassidens. The sequence continues at coordinate 31,591,177 of NC_090304.1, read as the reverse complement.
TCTTTCCTCTTAGTGAAGTTTTGCAGAAATATGCACTCAAATTATACCTCAAGTGTTTCTTTTGTGTAGTATGGATGTTAATGTCTCGGTAATTCAAAAAGGAATGTTTTCATATTTATAAGCAAGGTGAATTATAGGTGAGAGAGAAAGACAGAAATGAGAGACACATTTAGGAGGTTATTACAGTAAGGTGATGAAACTGCTGATAAAGAGATCCCAAGTCCTACTGCAGAATTACCTTTATCTTGAATTTTGTAGGAATTAGCATTATATTGAGAGAGAGAGGGAGAGCGAAACTGAATTAATTGAAGAAAATTATGTGATTTGTAGTCACTATTTAAATTTTAAAATGATTTAATTATTTTGGTCTGGGCTCAAGACTGAGCTCTATTACTCATTAGCTGAATAACCTTGGATAATGACTCTCCCTCATTCTTAAGACAGGAATAATGATACTCAGCTGAATGGATTATTTTGCAATTGTATACTTCTGAGAATGCACTTGGCTTGAAAAACTGAGAATTTTAAAAGTCATAAATCAGAGAACTTTTGAGATTATCTGATTCTGGCATTATTATAATTGTGGAGAAACAAGCTCAGAGAAGTTATACTGCTTGCTTGGATCATAACAGAGACTAGAACCCAGGCCTTCTGACTAACAATTGCTTTTTTTTAAAATCACATAATACCTATAAAACCCATTCTTTAGACATTTCATTATATATTATGTATCCTTACAACATTACACTGCTTCCTAAAAGCTCTCTTTCTTCAAAATTAGTTATCTTTCCAGCGGATTTAGAATTGTAAATAAGTTTAGGTTTAGGAAGTCGGAAAACACACAAAAGTTTATGGAGTTAGAATGCTATTATGATAACTTTGACCAAATAACAAAATTGGTCAAAACTCTAAATCTCTCCTTAAAAACAGTATTGGGAATTTCCTGGCAGTCCAGTGGTTAGGACTCCATGCTTTCACAGCTGAAGGTCCAGGTTCAATCCCTGTTCAGGGAACTAAGATCCCACAAGCTGAGTGATGCGTAAAAAAAAACAGTATTGATTAATGTCTTCAGTAATAGGAGCTGGGTTGAAAAAAAATTAATAGATTTCTGTAGATTTTCACAATTTTCTACAGTGTCAGTCTCATAGATAGAAACCAATACATAAACAGACATACAGTAAATAATGTTTCACCAGAGGCCCTTTTCCCAGTCTTCCAAGGCTCCTGGGAACAACATCATTTCATGGGAAAACTGTGTAATTTGGGACCAAATCTGTAGACTTGGTTAAACTCAATGTTTGAATTTTGTATTCAGCTAGGCTGTATGTGCATATGTGTGAGTGATCCTCATTACAAACTTGTATGGAAGAAATATTGTTGCACTTTCTTCGCAGATGAAAAACATAAGACTTGAGGATCTGTTTACTCATCCACAGTCCCAAAATGGCAGCACTAAGTGCATCTTTGTGCCCCTTTTATAGTGATACCTTCCTCAAATCCTGGGAGAATTCTTTCTCCAGTCTCACGTTCCCTTAGCCCTCGGATGTGTCTATCACTGCACTTGGCATACTCCATTGCATTTATGTGGAAGCATTCATTTCCTGCTTCTACCCATGTAGTCCTCAAGTACGAGAACCAAGGCCTATTCCATGGGTGTCCTCTGACACTGACATGGTATCTTCAGCTGTGAGCAGATGTCAGTACATGTTTGTGAAAGCAGTGTGGAGTCAATTTCTGTAATAATATTAATAACATAATAATATACTATTTCCATGTATTGTGTTTTTACTGTGTACCATGCACTTGACTAAGCACTTAAAATGGATTATCTTTTCTGTTTCTCACAATGACCCATGTTATAGGAACTATTTCAGTTTATTTGTTTAGTTGGTTGGCTTTCCTCCCTCCCCTGGGGCTAGGAGACTCCTGGTGCAGAACCTCCAATTTCTCATTCTTCTCAGTTCGTAGGACATTTAGATGCAGCTATTATCATTGTGTTACAGAAGAAGAAATGTGTATTAGCCTCAAGATCATCACAAGTACTGAGGAAGTTTCCAATGAGAAAAAAATTCAGTTTGTTCAATGCAATCAATTAACCCAGAAAAACATATTGAAGACCAAAGACAGAGCGATATAGGCATTTGTCAGACAGATGTGAGTCCCAGTCTTGAACATTTGTCACTTTAGAAAAGACAATGTACTTACTTTGAACCGCACTTTCCTCAGTGGTAAAAATGATGTTATAATTTATTTTTCTGAGAGATATGATGAATAAGATTTATCATCACAGCATAGCCTTTAGAAGTTTGCACCTGGTATCACAAAATGTCATTTTTTTTAGCCTGTTTCCCTTTTGTACAAAAAAAAGTTACCTGGAATTTAAAAAATTATCAAAACACAGAAATAGCAAAGGATCACAAGATCACTCTAAGAATGTATTTGTTTCATAAAAATGGAGCTGAAGTTCCCTTATACGAAAAGAAAACATCCTGGAAAGAATGCCACTATGTCTTGTATAACTTTTGAGAAGAGATAAAGATACAGCTGTAAGATGTTAAGATGTTTTCTTTGTCCAGTCCCATGTGGGTTATGACAATTACAGATCATCTCTTACATCCTCTATTCCATGGTTTATATCAGCTCTAAAATGATGAAGAAAACTTGTTCTCTTCAATTTTCTCAATCGTTATATGGATGGATGAAAAAAAAACCTTGAAAATAAAAGGTACTGTACAACGGCATTGTCTTACATGAGAAATGTGTGATTAAAATCTGCACAGCTCAGTAGATATTTAGGAAAAGAGCACTCAGAATGTCCTGGTGCAATTCCAAGCGACAGCTCTGATTTACGATCCATTAAGGGAGAGTGTACCCAGAATCACACTCCATCCAGGGTTCTGGACACAGTAATTTTGAGGAAGCCAAAGAACATAACTGATTTTTTTATTTTTATTTTTTTGCGGTACGCGGGCCTCTCACTGTCGTGGCCTCTCCCGTTGCGGAGCACAGGCTCCGGACGCGCAGGCTCAGCGGCCATGGCTCACGGGCCCAGCCGCTCCGCGGGATCCTCCCAGACCAGGGCTCGAACCCGTGTCCCCTGCATCGGCAGGCGGACTCTCAACCACTGCACCACCAGGGAAGCCCCATAATTGATTTTTAAAGCAATCTGGAGAGAGATTTTACAGGAAATAAAGAACTCTTAGCCGGCATATGATTGAGGGGAATGGGCTCTATGAATTTTCAAAAGATCCCTATAAGTATAGTGTTACCTTTGGAGAGGAATGGAGAGAAAAGCTGGAAAGAAGTACAATGTATATTTCATGTGTGTGGGAAATGTTTTATAACTTAAAAAACATGACAGAAAGCAGATTTTAAAAAATGTTAATATTTGCCAAATATGAAATTTTAGTACACAGATGTTCACTGTATTATACTCTGTGTCTTTTGTATATCTTAGATGTTTTATAATTTTAAATTGATTTTCAAACAGGATCATGTGGGGTACTGCAGCATGGATGATTATTATTAGGACTAACTAAGTGAAAGGAACTGTATAAGGCATGAATAAACATAAGCCATACTTTCACTGTCTGGTAGAGGTAGGGCTTCCTCATAGAGCCAGACAGGATGTACCCTGCAAAACTCGAGTGACGCTATCCAGATAGATTATCACGGGAAGAACTTGTGTCCCCTGGTGTTGTTTCATTCATCAGTCCTTGGAAGGAAAGGTGAGAGAGAGGAACACAAGCTACCAAAGTGCCACTTATAAATTGGAGTGGACTAAGTGGGCAGGAACAGTTTTGTGAATGTGGTGACTGTTGAACTCAGTCTAGAAAGATGATTAGAATTTGGGTAGGTGATGGGGTAAGGGAGAGAGACAGCACATTCCAGGAAGATGGAATATTAAGGATGAAGTGATAGAGTTGAGAATATAGGGTATTTGTACATTCCTTCAACTCAGAATTTGTCCAGTACAGACACTTTATCTGGAAAACCTTAAAATCTGGGAAGATAAATTTATACCCAGACTCAGGTTTTGCTCTCCTCCAGAGCCCAATTTTACCTTCTGTGCACCACTCTCTTTTTGTGAGTTTCAAGGAGCCCTTCTGCACTAAAGTCTTAAGAACTATAGGTATTACTTCTTTGGATATATTTTCAGAAGTGGAATTGCTGGATCGTATATTAATTCTATTTATTAAGGATTCTCCTTAAAATTTTTTTAAAGGATTCTCCATACTGTTTTCCTTAGTGGCTGTACCAATTTACAATCCTGGCAATAGTACACAAGGGATCCCTTTTCTCCATGTCCGTGCCAACACTTTGTTATTTCTTGTCTTATTGATAAAAGCACTTCTGACAGGTGTGAGGTAATATGTCATTGTGGTTTTGATTTGCATTTCCCTAGTGACTAGTGATGTAGAGCATCTTTTCATGTGCCTGTTGGCCTTGTGTATATCTTCTTTGGAGAAATGTCTATTTAGGTCTTCTTGCCCATTTTTTAATTGTAACCCAAACATTTGAGGAAACTTTAATATGCAAGGTCATCAGGAGAAGTGGTTTCTGTAATTACTGGTCATGAGCTTACAGTGGATTGCTGGGCCATTTTCACAATCAAATCTTAATACTGAGGAAGCACTCAAATGATCATGTATGCCAACACAATCATAGCATGTGAGAGAAAGAGATCATCCTGAATAACTGCCAAATTTTATTTTACTTTTTGTTTATTGAAAATATAATATAAAACAATGTTGAAAACATTTTGTAGTAAAAATCACTGTAACAAATTATAACGCTTTTGTTTTGCTTATCACATCCTGATCCTTGACCACAGACATACCTATTTGACAGTTGTAAACATAAACAGAGTGCGTCTGTCATTTGGCCTGTTGGTTTTTATTTCATAATTTAATTATTATTATTTTTTTTTTTTGCGGTATGCGGGCCTCTCACGGTTGTGGCCTCTCCCGTTGTGGAGCACAGGCTCAGCGGCCATGGCTCACGGGCCTAGCCGCTCTGCAGCATGTGGGATCTTCCCGGACCGGGGCACGAACCCGTTTACCCTGCATCGGCAGGCGGACTCTCAACCACTGCGCCACCAGAGAAGCCCCTCATAATTTAATTTTTTTTTAAATTTTATTCATATGTTTGCTTTCTGTCAGGGAATATGCTAGGTGCTGAAGTTACAGTGGTGAACAAAGCGTTCACCACAAATTACACACACATATATACACTAAACAATAAAAGAAAATGAGGTTTCCATTAGTAAGAAGGAAATGGAGAATTTTTTTCAATAAATAACTAATAGTATATCTCATAGCCTATCTCTTTGCTCCATACATGCATATCCTTTTTACTATGTGCACACATCAGTAGCACTTAGACACCTCACAGCCCAAAAAGAGAGAAAATACCAAATTGCCTTCATGAACTGCTTTCATCCGGAAGTCAAGTGTTTCTGTTTACTGTTGCTATTCTTTTTAGAAAGTTTTTTATATGTTTCTATGTGTAAAAATTATCATTCACTTTTAGATAACCATTATATGATGGCACAAAAGGAACAGGATATTGGCAGAAAACGTCCATTTCCAAAAGGGAGACTGGGATATCAAAAACAGTAGTCATTGTGACTTGACATACAGCATATCCCTGCGAACAGGAAAAGTTTTTGGTCATGGAAGTGGAGTGAGTTCTGGGATCAACTAATCATGGAATAGCCCCTGAGTCTGTTCTCTAAAATAATTTCCTCCATTTATTGTCCTTCGTTGTCCTAGTTTTACCTTCTGAGAAAATCTCCCTTGTCATTCTCCTTCATGGCCTTATCTGAGATGGGAGAAGGCCTTTCTAGAGAAAGCACATGGTTAATAATACACCTCCTGATACCTAAATTCAAGGATACAAGGATGACTTAAGTAGTTGAACAATTAGAGGATTTTGTGAAACAGAAATAGGTTTCTTTAATGTTAAAATTTCATTCTAATTTAATATGCTGCTGGTCACTTGTTTCTTGTCAATCCCATGCAGTAAGAGCAACAGCCCGATATTGTGTGATCTTGTATAACATGAGACTCCCAGCTCTTAGTCACATTTTTCTATATTTTGACAACTTCCTTGCTAAATTTTCTGCTTCCCTGGCTTTTCTGTCACCAACTTTAGTGTGAAGTGGAAAGCAGTTTTCCAGCCTTATGAGAGTCCAAAAAATTCACTTTTTATTGTATGCCACAAAACATGTCCTTAGAAAAGCTATATTTTACTCCCTCCCTGCTTTTTTCTTATGCAGCAGCTTTATATAAATTTTATCTTTTCTTGAAAAATTTTACTAAAAAAAAAGTGGGAATCAGTTCTTCTATGAAAGCATTCTGATTTCTTTTTTTATTATTTCCCCTAAGATGAGTAACTGAGTAAAAGTTGAAAAATATGTAACTATTTTACAAGCTCATAACAGGGACTGTCATCTCCCAGGCCTGAAATAATGGGATCCTTGGTCCCTTTGCTGCACGGTGGAGTTTGGCACACTTTCTTCTGTAAAAGACCAGACAGTAAATACTTTGGGGTTTGCAGGCCACATGGTCTCTGTTAGAACCACTAAATTCTGACATAACAGCATGAAAGAGCTGTAGTCAATATGTAAACAACTAGACAGGCTGTGTAGCAATGAAATTTACTTACAAAAATAAGTGGCAAGTCAGGGTTTGACCTGCAGAGAATAGTTTACTGACCGGACTCTAACTTCTTCACTCATTCAGTTCCACATTTTAAAGTCTGTTACTTCCCAACTCGTGCTGTTTTAAAATAAATTCTGATTTGGCAATAGCATAAAACCTAATTCAAAACAGTTTAAACAACGAGGAACATTTATTTTCTCACAAAAGCAGCAATTCCAAATTAGGGCTCCTTCAGTATTGTTTAATGCACCAATTTATCAGTACTTGCTCAAGGTTGTCAACAAGGACCCAGGTTATATACATGTGTCTGAACTACCATCTTTAGAGTCTTGTTCTCTAGTTATGCACAAACACAATATCACATGTAAAAAAAGGAAGAGTCTTTTCCTTTTCATAGTGAGAAAACTTTCCCATATGCCCCATTAACATATTTCCCTTCACTTTCCATCCACACAAACTAGGTCACATGCCCAGTTGTAAGCAGATTACAGTTAAAAGAAATAGAATTACCACCATTGGCTTGGACTTCTCAGAATTTATAACTGACTGAAGATAGAGTCACCTTTTTAAAATAGTGGATGCCTGAACAAAATCTGGGTCCTGATTGCCGTGATGTGGGAAATGGAGTTTTGGGTGGAAAACCAATAAATGTAAAAAGCATACTTAAGGCTGCTTGTGAACTATTTCCTTTGGGTAATATCTCAAAAGAGTAATTAATTCATCAAATATTAGGCATATTCTTACCATTCATGGTTACATTTTTTCCCCAAAAGGTTAAAAGAATGCACTTGGAGAGTAAGACTAGATTAGTTATACAGCAATCCTGCCAATATTTCTACTCAATTATCTTTTTTTAGTTTTTTTATTTAGTATCTTTTTTATTTTTTTATTTAGTATCTTTTATTAGTATCTTTTTTTTATTTAGTATCTTTTATTTAGTATCTTTTTTATTTATTTAGTATCTTTTATTTATTTTTTTATTTAGTATCTTTTATTATGGAAAATTCCAAATGTATAAAAAGTAGAGGGAATAATATAATGAATACCTATGTACACACACTGAGCTTCAACATTATCAACTCCTGGCCAAACATGTTTTATCTATACTCCTATTCACTTCTGTCATCCACTGGATTAGTATTCATCAGACACCATGTATCTCATGTTTTATAAAATATTTCAGTGCATACCTCTAAAATTTAAATAATATTTAAATCTAAAACTAAAATATAATTTTCATACTTTAAAAAATCATCATCCTTAATATCATGTACTAAAATCCAGTCCTTGTTTATGTTTCACAAATCGTTTCTTAAATTGAGTTTTGAAGTTGTTTAAATAAGAACCTAAAAAGATCCATACATTGCAATAGGTTGATATTTCTCAGCTCTCTTTTAGTGTATAGGGTCCTCTCACTCTCATTTTGTCTCTTGCAATTTGTTTGATGGACAGCTTAAATTTTTACCTTGTAGATTTACCCACATTCTAGACTTTGCTAGTTATATTCCCTTTATGTTGTTTAATATATCCCTTGGTCCCCTGTGTTTCCTGTAACTTGAAAGATAGATTTTTAAGTGTGATCAGATTCAGATTCAATTTTTGTTAAAGAATATCTCATAATTGGTGTTATATATTTCCATCAGGAGGCACATAATGAATGGTTTTCTCTTTTTGCAATAATAGCAGTCACTGGTGGTCATTGTCTGGATTTATTATTTAACTAGGACATCATTTTATCCTAAAGATGTAGAAATTGAGGTTCAATTAGCTTCAGTTATTTTTACATAGTCACAGAGGAAGTGTGACAAAATTCATTAGCAAATCCTTTTGGCTCTAACTTCAAAATATAGCTTGAATAGGACTTTTTACACATCCTCTCGCACTGCCATATTAGTTCAATGTCTGTTTTCTGTTGCCTGAACTACTTCTGTAGCATCTTAATTATCCAGTTTCAATCCTTACTTACTCCAGCCTATTTTCCTCATAGTAGCCGAGCCAAGCCTTCAAAACAACTGACCAAGTCACTGCTTTTAACCTTCCAATGACTTCCCATCTCATGTATTATAAAAGGCAAATTCCTTATTGGGGTTTACAGGCTCCTACATTATACGGCTCCTGGCTTTTTCATTTACCTTATTTAATGCTGCTTTTCTCCTGCTCACCGTTCTGTAGCCACAGAGGCCTCTTTGCTCTTCTTTGAACATTTCAAACTCTTTCTAATTCAGGGCCTGCACTCGTTTTGCATTTGCACCGGGATGCTCTCAGCCCATATGTTTGCATGCTTTATTCTCCACTTCACAGATTTTTGCTCATTCTTCTCCTTCACAGAATGAGCTTTTGTGATCTCCCCATCTAAAATTGAACTGCCCATCATTCTTTGTTCTCATACCCTGCTTTTTGTTTCTTTTCTGAGCGCTTATAAATAACCTGACATTACATGTTTTTATGGACAGTCTTTCCCTCTTGTATGTGAGTCACACAAAAGGAGGACTTTGTGTTATTCATCCTCTTAATATGATAGAACTAAAATAGTGCCTGTCACAAAGTAGGTGCTTAGTAATGTAAATGTTTGAATAACAGGATGACTGAATGAGTCAAAACAAGAAACTACACTGAATAACTCCTAGTCTTCATCAGAACTTGTCCAGGTGACGCTATGTGATGAATTTGAGCTTCTGTTTTGTTGGACTCTAGAGCACCAATTCTGGGCTTACACACCTTATGAGGCCTGTTTAATGTTGTTTTGCCTAATCACTTTGGAAAACTACTGCTTCTCAAGGCGAATTTACTCCCTGTCTGATTTGTAGAATAATTGCTGCCCTTACTAACTAAACCTTTCTCTAGATTTGATTCTACATAAAGAAGAAAAGTAATTAGTGAACAATGTGTTGCAAAGTTTAGAAATAACACATGCAGAGTTCCTAGAATATTGCTGATGCTTGATAAAATCTGGCAGTGCGAGTGGCAGTAGTAGCAGGAGCAGTAGAAGAAATCATTATCCTTACTCAACTTAAACTTCATTTTGGTTTCTTTTTCCTTAATGCACTTCCAGTTTAGCAAGCCGTTGGAGGGAGGATCATTTTTGTAAACTAACATCTATAGGAATGTAACCATTGTCAGTGTTGTGATGAAAAATTGCATGGGGAAATATAACAGTGATTTTCTTTCAGAAAATACCTCCAAAAGATAGGATACTTAAAAGAAAACCATAAAATTCCATGTCTTGTGCAGTGGAATTAAGTTTTAAAATCACATTACTAATTCTTGGTAAATTTTTTAATAGCTGCTAATTTGAATAACAAGTGATTCCATGTGTTTGTATGTGTGTATATAAAGTCATTAGATAGCAGTGCCTACTAAAGTGTTTACCTCACAGCAGTCATTCAAAAAATGATACTTTTTTCTCCCCCTCACAGACACTGTATAGCTTTTCGTTCTTTCCATGAAAAAAAAAAAATCTACAAAGTGAAAAAAAAGAATAATTTAATTAGATAAAATGCCATTTGCTTTATATGGTATTATCTACTAACACTTTGCTGATGCCTGAAATAATCCCTTTCTGGAATTCTCTTATCTCACTTGGATGAAGTCATAATATTGCCTAACTATTTTCTGGGCTTGTCACAGATTCTAATCTTGAAGTTATTTTCTTCCAGGTTCTATTAAAGAAAATAGAAAGGAGGTATGTCTTTTTATTGACAAAAAAATTACAAATGTGTGTATGTTCATTTCTTTAGTACTTTATTTTTTAGGTGTTCTGACTTCTGGTAAAACCTAGTAACCAAACATGATTGAGAACCATTGAGAAGACACTGTGTCTCAGGATATCAATGGCCAAGTCTGCACACATTCTTTATAGGCCAACCTATAAGATGATGAAGCTAGTACATGGCTGTCCTCTGTAAATGTCATGCATTTGGGCTAATGGTCAAGACCAACTGATCAAGAGCAAATAATCGTGACACAAAAGATTTGAGACAAGTCCCCTATCATCGTTAAAAGCTACTTGTGCAACTTTGAGCAAATCATTTATCTTCTCTGTCAGTTTCTCTATTGATTAAATGTGAAGGTTACATTGTACAAGCAGTTTTCAAACTTAGGGAGCATGAGTATGTATATTAAAAATTCAGATTCTTAGACTCCTTCTTGAGGGATGTAGTAGTCCTGGAAAAGGACTGAGGAGTCTGTATTGTAATATACTCTGCAGGTGACCATGGACCTCACATTGAAACTGCAGAGCTGTCTACAGGGTCTCCTCTGACTCTACAATTTCTAACAGGTTTTTTTTTTCCTTTTTCTCATATTTTTGGCATTCTAAGCCTTGATGACATATTTTCTAAGTGGGATCAAACAGAGAATCCCTCTAAGTCACCATGTTTCATCACTCAGAGCCTTTGCTGATAGACCATTGAATGCAATTTTTTTTTTTCTTTTCGGTACGCGGGCCTCTCACTGTTGTGACCTCTCCCGTTGCGGAGCACAGGCTCCGGACGTGCAGGCTCAGCGGCCATGGCTCACGGGCCTAGCCGCTCTGCGGCATGTGGGATCTTCCCGGACCGGGGCACGAACCCGTGTCCCCTGCATCGGCAGGCGGACTCTCAACCACTGCACCACCAGGGAAGCCCTGAATGCAATTTTTAATATCACAGAGAATTCCTGTGAGAATTCCACAGGAATCCCATTTTATCTTTTGATAGAATTTTCTCAGTAATCACAAGATTCTTGGAAAACTTCGGTTTAGTTAGCCCTTCACCTACATTACACAGAAAAAGAAATGTTTGGGGTCCATATGGACCTACTGGCAAAATAAGACTGAACATATAAACTATTGTTAACTTTTAAGTGGGTAAGTTTTGCAGTAGATAAAAAATTAAACCAGCCTGGTTTAAAAGGTCTAAGAATCTATTGCAGTGTGTGTGTGTGTGTGTGTGTGTGTGTGTGTGTGTGCACGTGTGCGTATGTGTGTTGGAGGGGCAATGGGAGGTGTGTCTGACCTTATCTATAACATCAATTTCCTCAGTTGTTCCAATCATACAAAATATACTTACTCTTTCCCCTCAGGTTGTCATCTACTGTGAAGTTGATTATGTATGTTTTCCAGAAATCAAGACTAGGTTTAAGTTTCTTATGTTCTAGGAAATAGATTAACTCATTTTAAAAATCAGCCTGAATAAATTCCATAGAATTATATATAATATATATATATATATGAATTAGGAAAAACTATGTTATAGAGTTCAAAGTCCAACATTGTGCAATGATCAGCAAAAACAAAACAAACATTTCTGCAATTGAGTGTTCCAGTCAGTACTATACATATACCTCTGTGCCTGGGTTAATTTGCTTTACTGTTTTGTACATCCAGCTTTGCCCTCTGAAAACCACATGCATTCTTCAAGACATAACTCAAATGGCACGTTTTTTCTTCTACCACTGTTACTATCCCCACTTGGAACTAATGTCTGCTATCTCTCTGCTTCTATGCTGTTGAAACATACTCTAGTGCTGACAGGATATTCTTTTATATTTAGTATTAAATGAGTATTTTCAATCAAACTTCATGGCCTGTGAATTCTAACTTTCTAAACTGTCTACTTTTTTCTAGTTCCACGGCCACAACCATGGCTCTAAGGCCACCTTCTGTTCTCCTGTTGATAACTGAAGCAGCCTATTCACTTGTTATCATGACTTACTCTTATCCTATTCACATCCATTCTCCACACTGAGAAGATGAATTAGACTGTGTCACTCCACAGCTTAAAAGCTTGCAGTGGCTCCCTGTTCCCCTTAAGATAAAGTCTAAACTCCCCAGCAGGCCATGCAAGGCCATTCAAGAGCTAATCTCTGCTTTCCTCTGTAGCCCCATTTCTGTCCCCTGTCCCACTCTCCATCACTTTCTGCTCTGTTTTCCAGTAATAAAAAACTTTTTCCTCACCTCCAGATATTTCTACACAATGTTACTTCTCTCTGGGAAAAATATAACACAGTGAAATCGAGCACAGGTTAAGAGTTGATTCTGAACTGAATCCCAAATCATCACCTTTATAGGAATTGAAGGAAGATGGTGTGTTTCGGCAACACCCAAAAAACAGTTGTAGAAACAAAATCTTTAGTTTAGAGAATACAGAATTTGAAGGGGAAATGATAGCTGTCTGCAAATATTTGAAAAGCTGTCATATGAAAGAAAAACTGCATTTTTTTTTTTTTTTCTGAAGGGCAGAACAAACCAATGTCAGGAACCATAGGCAGGCAGATTTTTGCTCTACAAAAAGTTCTGTACAGCTGGAACTGTCTGAATGTGGAACAGGCTGCCCTGGGGGAGCCATCGACAGTTTTAGAGCAAGGAATGACATAATGTAAGCAGAGCTGCAGAGTCTGATGTTAGAGCAGTATCAGTAGATATTTCCATTGTTTGGAGGATGGGCACCCTGTGAACTCACCATGCTACTGGCTGTCAGAAGCCGCTTTGTCTTTCTGTCCTGGGACCTGAGATTCCTGAACCTCTGGCAGAGGGTTTTTCTGGTTCAAGGAGAAATTGCTAGGCTTGAATTATAATAATTTTCTAGAGTAGGAGAAAGGGAAAAGTATCTTAACTTTGATGGAAACAGAGGGATCCATTTGTAAAATTTGTCACATGGAAAATCAACTTGGATGTATCTGAGGATTGAAATATGTCATTCTGTCATTCAGGAATTTGTCTGCTCTGCAAACTATGCAGGGTATGGTGTCCCATGGTTTGCAAGATAAAGAGATATATTAGTTTGCAGATCTTGACTGCAAGTAGTCAATAGTCTAAGAGAGAGGATTGATGCGAATAATAGCTATTGTGTGGATAAAGAGATGTTAATTGTAACAAAAATGTTAAGTCTAATTAGATTAGCTGAAGAGTTGCAAATTTTGCCAATGTGAGAAAAGTGTTTTATTATCATTTCCACTGTCTCCAATAATTACCATAAGTTAAGCTAACATTTCTTTTGGAGATATGCCAATTATAGTGCGCATATTAGACTGCATAGAAGTAGACCTTATAAAAAGGAACTTATCTATCCCAGATTTTTCCAAATAAATTGATCCTGCTAATACCATTTTGCATTTCACCAAGTACTAACTTCTAATGATTCAAGTCAAAACACTCAGAAGTATGTTCACAAACTTTAGCCAGTATGATCTCCAAGTGACATGCTGGCACGTTTGTATGCACTTATTGAATACTTCTGTACACATCTTACTTCCTTTTTATCATATCTGTTCATTTGCTCACTTCAAGAAACCCACACCTATTTTTGCCTTTCCTATGTTCTTCATAATTTGTAGTTTTACATATTCTATATTGTAGGTACAGTTAGCAGTATAACTGTTTTGCCCATCTTTGCAATTGAAGAGTTCATTTTCACTTGTCCTTTCCCCTCCATGAAGTCTAAGATTAGATGTTATAGCCCCACATTTTCTACTCTCCTTGTAACTTTCCACGATAGGGCCAGTGAAGTAGGTACTTCCCAATGTGCGTGGTTGATCATGAAAATTGGGGGAGTATTAATTGAAAATTAATGACATAAAATCAGTCACTGTGTCTGTTAATTAATATGCTCTCCAACAACAAATATTTCCAAGTGATATACTGATCATTCCTTAAATTAAGTAAATTATAATTTAAAAATTCAAAATATTTATATGGAGATAAGAGAGCTATTGTGAAAATTCCACAGGATTTGGATAAATATAAATCTATGTTTGAATGTTAGCTCAACTTTATATGGCCTAAAGCAATTTAACTAGGCCCTCTGAGCCTATATTTTCAGCCACCTGTTAGATGAGGATAATGATACATTTTATGTGATCAGAAATATGGTATGTAAATGGTTTAGCATAGTGCCTGGCATATAAAAATCCCTTAATGAATATAATCATCATTATAATAATATTGACTAAGCAAAAATAGGAAAGTCAAAGGATTTATTTGATAAATAATAACTCATCAAAATCATAATTTTTAAATCATAAAACATAAAAAATTACATGAGTAATAATCTCTGTGTGTATACATGTTAATAGGTAATACACTTTAAAAAATCTAATAGCTGTAGCATATAGTGAAACAATATTGCTATTGATATACTAGTCTGATAGCTGTTTCAGGATTTTTACTCTGTGATGGTATATTGGTATATTTTAAGGAGCATGGCTGGCCCTTGGTATACTGAAATCTACATAGTGCTTCAAGTTGCTCCGTGAATGTAAAGCACTGACCAAGCTACTATGGCAGAAATGAGGAAGCATCTGTTGTCCCTGACCTCAAGGGACTGAGTTCAATGGTAGAAATATAGCTTACTCGCAAAAATTACAATGCAAATAAAATTACCATTATTAGTTAAGGAGCCTAGGTGCTATTAAAACTCAAAAGAAAGAGACATTACTTTTTTTTTTTTTTTATGCGGTTCGCGGGCCTCCCACTGTTGTGGCCTCTCCCGTTGCGGAGCACAGGCTCCGGTCGCGCAGGCTCAGCGGCCATGGCTCACGGGCCCAGCCGCTCTGCGGCATGTGGGATCTTCCCGGACTGGGGCACGTAACCCATGTCCCCTGCATCGGCAGGCGGACTCTCAACCACTGCGCCACCAGGGAAGCCCAAGACATTACTTTTAAGGAAAGAATAAAGGGAGATTGTGTGAGTGTATGGATGCTTTTGAATGTACAGCTAGGTATATTAAACTCCCCGTTAACCTCTAAAGTCATAAGTGGAGTCAGAAAAATATCTATGTATTTCAGGAAATGAATGTTATATGCTGTCACCAGTGTTCCAGAAATCAGGGTTCTTTTAAAAGAGATTCACAAGACACAGACTATTTCATATGTGTGCCTTACAGTTGGGAATGGCTTGAACACACTTAAAATTGTACCTCATCCTGCAATTCCATGGCAGCCATGAACTATATTTCCTCAGCAGTGCTGAGTTCTGCCTTGACAGTAGGTTGCCCATGGTGCTCTTAAAATCAGGCGAAGGAAGTGAAGGGAATTATGCCTGGTTCAATCACACATATTTGCAAGTTGTCATCCTATCATCCCGGAATGCCGTTCCCATTGGTACTACACTGAAGAAGTTACTTTATATATTGTTTAACTGAAGACAATAATTATACTGCCTTTATGGTATACTCTTCTAATCCCTAACTAAGAATATATGAAGGCTGCTATGGCATGCATTGGGGGGAAACTGTTATCTGAAAGTGACTTACATGCATTTCCTTGGAATTGTCTAATTTTTTGATCTTAGTATAATTACTCTTTCTATGTTTGTAGAGAAATATTATTATTTTAACCTATGTATAGAACTATCATAAATTTCAGTCTATTTTAATATGTTGGAGAACCAGTTTAACTTGAAAATGAATTTAATATGAAACTAACCCCTTACCTTAGGAGTTACTTCAGAACTTAACCTCAAAGCACTAATGTCATAAACTATATTTATGTACTCCTTTCATCAATTTGGCCTTTGAGTTCCCTTGTTATTTCTTTCAAAAACAGAACAAAGGGATTGAGTTAGTGAAGAGAATTTACACACAATGGCTCCTGCCCAAGTCTATAAACATATGCTACCTGAGTTTATAGCCTCCTTGCATTTATTGGCAGCTTCACAGTTGCAGACTTAAAGAAACTGAAGGGAGGTTAAATAAAGTAGGGCTGAGAAGAACTAGAACAAAACTTGAAATAAAGGCCTTGAGACTTCTCTTAGAAACAGAATCACAGAATTTAACTCTGAAAACCATAGTATATTGCAGTCTTGGAATTGAAATTGTCCAGAATCTGGAAGTTAATCCAAATCTAGCATTGGAGTAATCCCCTGCTTTGGGATTTTTAAAAAAATAATATGCAGTATTCTTCCTTAGAATTGTTCATGACCATTATGATCAGGCCAATTTATTTGTTTCGATTTTGGGGAAATTGCTTATAGTGTAGAGGAGTGATTTCTTTTATCCTGAAACCATACTCCCAACCCCAAAACACACACTGTGGCTGTGAAGTAGCCATGGGTACCAAGGCAGAGAGCCAGACTGACCAAATGTTACTTGGTGTAGGTATGAGTATATGCGTGTATGTGTGTGCATGTGTGTGTGTGTATGTCTGTTTGGAGATGCAAGTAAGCTACTTTAAGGCCTTTATATGCCCAGGTCTATCTCGAATCTCTTTAGGAGCTACTGAATATTCTTAGCACTGCCCTGAGACCACTATACCAACTGACATATTGAAAAATACTGTATGCTAGACCTGCTGGGGTATTCCCTTTTGAAATGAGAGTCCCATCTAAACCTTTTCATTCACATAACAGTATGTCCTTAAAAAGACCTATTAGGCCTAAAGATAACTATATTCAGAGGTTCAGTGCCATACCCAGAACTGTGTTTGTGACCTATACCAATTCCAGTCTCACCTGTTTGACCACTGCTGCCTCTGACTGCAAAACGTCTGTAATCCAGTCAGTAAGGTAAAAATAAATAAAGTAACCTTTACTGACAATGCATATCTGAATAAAAAATTATGGCTATAGTTTCCATTGGAAGAGACAAAGCAGCCAGTGGGCTCTTGTCTTTTGAATCTGTTCACATTTCTTTGCTGTTCATTTTTTTTTCCTATTGAAAAAAGCACCTCTTCTTCATCCATCAGTCCAATTTCCTTTTTAAAGAGTAGAAAAGAAAATTCCAGAACATTTCTTTGTTCTTTTGTGTGCCATTTTGGAAGAAAACCTATCATGGACAAGTGATTCCTTGAAAACCAGGGAAATAAAGCAAGGGACATGTTCCCTTTTTCTCTATCTTTGAACTGGGCATGAAATTTCTGCATATCGTGAGTGATTTGAAAACATTCTTTTTTATAATGTCATTCTATCAATTTAAAATACATTCTTCATTCTATAGTGACAAGATTAGAACATTTATACTCAGACAGCTTTTAAAAGAAAATTAGGAGGCAATGAAGCTCCCTTGAAGTTTTTGACATTAGACTTTTACTGAATTAAATGAATTATTCTTAAATTTCTTACTGCTTTCAGCTTTGATATAATAACTAAAAAGTGCTGAGCATTGATTTTGTATAGGTTGGCAATTGTTTTCTTAATAACTTTCGTTTTACATAACAAGTGGTCTTGCTGTAGATACTCCATCATATTCTTCCTAAGATCATCCAAATTCTACTCTCCTTCTCTACCCTAAATAAAAAATATATGTATATTTATTTTAAAGCACTTTTTTTATTGTCCCTTAGACATTATTTGAATGTCGGTGTCACTATTCAGTAAGTAAATTCCAATAATGCTGTGGAACTAGACAAAGAATGTGAGCATAGAATCCCTAAGGATTTGTAAGCATTTCTTGAATTAAGATAAAGATTTAACTGAGATCCAGGAAATTTATTTTCAAATCTTAAAATAGATTCATGAGAAAGATATGCAGAGAAGACACAAGACAGTGTGTTTTGTTTGTTTTATTTTTTTCTAACTAGGGCCTTGGCCTCAAAATTCTAGGTGAAATTATTAGCTCTGCTGAACTGGACTATGCTTTAAGATATAAAATAACAGCAGATCTAGTGGCCTTTTAGGTTTCTTTCTTCTAGGCCTATATCTAATTTTGAACCTTAAAGTCACATTCTTTCAGAACCTTAATAAACACCAGGAAATCTGAAAGAAAATGAAAATATATCCCTAAGGAGTAGTCTAAACTGGTTAAACTATCCTCCAGAAGGTTAGCGGCATAAGCCCTATACTGTTTTTGCTTCACCTTCACAAATCCCAACACATGGAAGACAAATATAGTGCAAAGGCAAGACCAAGAGAGAGGCTGTACATGCCAGAGTTTGTGATCTCTTTTATCAGTGTATCCATTGGCTTCACTCTTAAGAACCCTGGAACAAACATGTCCATTTTCTAGAACATTACCAGGGCCTCTTTACCTTGGAAGTGGAGTATAGAGAGGGAGAGTCTTTGTTGTTGCCCTAGAGGCCATTAATAATATTTCTTCTTGATATTTGTGAAAGGCAGGGTGCTATGGTAAAAGGAACATAGCTCAGGCATCTCATGGACTTGAGTTCAGTTCATAGGTTTGGCAATTACTGGGCTGAATGTCCTTAAGTTAACTCTAATTTTCTCAATCTTAAACATGCATAATCAAAACTTTCTTTTAGGATTACTGTGAGAATTAAATATATTAAATATCACCTAGGAATGCAAGGTTGGTTCAGCACTCAAAAAACAATTATTATAATTTACCACACACTAACAGACTTGAGAGGAAAACTACATGATATATCAATCAATGCAGAAAAAGACATTCAACATCTATCATGATAAAAATGTCAGCAACCTAGGGTTAGAAAGAAACTTTCTCCATTGGATAAATGCATTTACAACAGATTTACATCTAACATCATACTTAATCGTGAAAGCTTGCTTTCCCCCAAGATTAGGAACTAGGCAAGATTTTCCACTTTCACCACTGCTATTCAGTGGTTGGAAGTTCTAGAAAATAAAATGAGGATAGAAAAAGAAATAAAGGTATACAGTTGGAAAGTAATAAAGTACCCTTTCTGGCAGACAACATGATAGTCTATGTGGAAAATTCCAAGGAATCTACAAAATGTTTATCATTCCTAGAACTAATAAATAATTTTGAAAGTTCACAGAATACAATAGCAATAAACAAATATTAATTGCATTTCTGTACATTAGCAATGCATGATTGCAAAATGAACAGTGGAAAACTGAAGTTTAAAAAGATATTATCTTTTGTAAAAGCTCCAACAAAATGAAATAGTTAGCTATAAATCTAATAAACTATGTACAGGATTTGTATGAAGAAAACTACAGAAATATAGTTCAATCAATCAAAGGAAGACCTAAATAAATAACCATATGAGATTCATGGACCAGAAAACTTGGCATAATTAAGATGTTAATTCTTCCCCAAGTGATATATATTAGATTTAATTCGATCTCAGTCATAATGTCAACACAATTATTTGTATATATAGATAAGCTGATTCTAAAATGTATAAGGTCAGGTAAAAGAACTCAAATAGCCAAAGCAATTTAAAAAAGAAAAACAAATTTAGAGGACTAGCACTACCTCTTTTTTGTTTTGTTTTGTTTTTTGTTTTTTTGCGGTACGCGGGCCTCTCACTGTTGTGGCCTCTCCCGTTGCGGAGCACAGGCTCCGGACGCGCAGGCTCAGCGGCCATGGCTCACGGGCCCAGCCGCTCCGCGGCATGTGGGATCTTCCCGGACCGGGGCACAAACCCGTGTCCCCTGCATCGGCAGGCGGACTCTCAACCACTGCGTCACCAGGGAAGCCCAAGTGCTACTTATTTTTAAGAACGTTATAAAGCTAGAGAGGTCAAGACAGTATGGTATAGGTGAAAGGACAGACACATAACCAATAGTGTAGAATAGAAAATTTAGGAAGAGACCTACATAAGTATGGACAACTGATTTTTTACAAAGGTGCAGGGGCAACTGAATGGAGAAAGGAGAGTCTTTTCAACAAATAGTTGAACAACTAGCTGGAACAACTAGATAGGCATATGCCAAATATGACTGCTATTCTATACCTCATACTACATAGAACAATTAACTTAAAATATATTATATCCCTAAATGTCAAAATAAAACTGTAAAAACCTAATCTAAAATATTCTTAACATTGGGTTAGGCAATGATTTCTTAGATACAACACCAAAAGCATGATACATAAAATTTTACTTCATTGCAAATAAAAACTTTGCTTTGCAAAGACACTGCTAAGAAAATGAAAAGGCAAACCACAGACTGGGAAAAATATTTACAGAGATGAAGGATTTGTGTACAGAATGTATAAAAGACTCTCAAATCTTAATAATAAGAGAACAAACCACTTAGTTAAAAAAATAGTCAAAATATTTGAACAGAGAGTTCACCAAAGAAAGTATATGAATGGTAAAAAGCGCATGTAGCGATGCTCAATCGTTAGTACTTAAGGAAATACAAATTAAAGTCTCAATGCAAACAGCCTCTCATGATTAAGTATTAGAAAAATCTAACAATAACAGCAACAACAATTCGGTTGATGAGTGTATGGTACACCAGGAACTCTCTCATACATTGGTGCTGGTACAGCCACTTTTGAAAAAAGTTGGCAGTTTCTCTAAAAGTTAAATGTGCACTTACCATATGACCCAGCAAGCCTACTTCCATGTATTTTAAAACCTCTATATGAATGTTTATAGTAGCATTATTCATAATCACAAAAACTGGGCACAACACATACGTATCAATACTTACATGAGTGATTGAATAATCAAATTGTGTTACATCCGGGACTTTCCTGGGGGTCCAGTGGTTAAGACTCCACGCTTCCAATGCAGGGGGCACGGGTTCGATCCCTGGTCAGGGAACTAAGATCCCACATGATGTGTAGTGTGGCCAAAAAAAAAAAAAAAATTGTGTTACATCCATACAGTGGAGTTATGACTTAGTAATACAAATGAATAAATTATTGATACACAAACATGGATGGTTCTCAAATGCATTTTGCCAAATGAAAGAACCTAATCTTAAAATTTATACAGCGTATGATTCCGTTTATGTGGAACTCTGGAAAAGGCAAAAAATAGGTAAAAAGAACAAATCACTGATTGTCAGGAATTAAGGGTAAAGGGAGAGTCTGAACACAAATGGGAGGACTTGGGAATTCTTTGGGATGTTGCAAGTTTTCAGACTTTGCCTTTGGAGTGGTTATAAGAATTTCTGTTTGTGTCAAAATTCAAATAACTCTACACCAAAAAAGTCAATTTTATTCCATGTAAATTAAAAAATAGATAAATAAAAGGGGAAAACACCCCCAAGCACATGTGCTATCTCTCAAAACACATGTGGTTTTTATAATGAGAATAAAAAGTGCTTGACAAAAATAATCTTAGGTTTTATTGAACTCAAAACTTTGCAAAATTGTATAATCTTCCTGATGAGTATAAACCATGATTTTAAAAATATAATTTCAAAAATCAAGGTTAACAAAAAAAAATAAATCAAGGCTAAAATACTATTAAACTAAATTAAAACTCAAATTCTGACTTTCTATAAAATAAATATCCCTGAGAAGAGTAGTTGATAAATAATAGGTGGTAAATTAATTATTAATAATTAGTGTTACAAACATAATAAACAGCAATATTAATAATAGCAATAATATATCCAATCCTTATTATTTATCACTTGTCTTTAAAAATGGACTTTATTTTTAAACACCATGGCAATAGTTAAAATTTCTCATCCTGAACTGGTTGAAAAAGTATCCAGAATAAATACTATTTTTCTGGGGTTTTTTTCTAGCATTAGTAAACTAATTTTTTCCCATTCTTAAGCTTTTGAAATAAGCTTTCAATGATAGAATATGCCAGCCTTGTTCAAAAGCAGATGTAGAAATTGCCAGCCTTTGGCACAGTATAAAGAAACCCATAAGTAAGAACAAGAGCAACAGGTGGCAAGAAGTGGGAAGTTATATGGTTACAAATGTTCACAGCAGGAAAGAAATATAGAACAATTTGTGCCCTAGTGCAGTACTGGTTAGACTAATCACGCTTGTGTTTGGGTTCATATTTTACACATCAACAAAATTTCTTCTAGTTAAGTTATTGGTTTTTCCAATAACAATGTGTGGTTGGAAGAGATTGGACCAGATTTTTAGTTTTTCAAAATGTTGTCATAGACCTGAGAGATGCAGTGGGTGGTCTCCAGAACCTCCCTACTTCAGGACAGGGTGTAATCCAGGTTCATTGCAGGGTCCACGTACTTTGGCCAAATGACTTTTTTGAGCTCTTTAGAGTGGAACAACCTGTGCTGTTCTCAGCAGTAGTATAAATATTATAACTTTGCAGCTTGTCAGAAGTACTATGAGACTTTAAGTGTTTTATCTTTATCCAAACCCAAGGTTAGTTTTCATTTGCTATTACCTTCCATGAGGCAGGCAAGGATGATCAGGGATTCCATTTTACCCTATTATACACACACACACAAATACGTTGAGTGTGATGCAAGGAGCACCAATATGGTTTTCATAATAATAACTCCAAGGTATTTAAAGGTTTCATTTTCATCCCTTTCTCACAATGTTGAGAACCCAAACACTTTGATTAGTCATTTGAAGTCTATCAGTGGTCATGGTAGTGCTAGAAAAAAAACAACAAATATTTTTGTTAAACCTGATGGCCATGTACTGCATTTGAATATGAACTTGATGATGAATGAATGTTACTGAAATCTCCTTGTTTTTAGCTAACTTCAAGCAAGAGATAGCTCAGGAGCCTATATCCCAAAAGCACCTTGTGTTTTGGGTCTCATGTGATCTTATAGGAATGTGTGAAGGGGCATAGATTTCAGGCACACACAATGGGATGAACTATCAATTGTCAGAATTCCTCCAATGATCACTACTTGGTTCCACCAAGATCATTACCAGTCTTTCCTTCAAGAAGTCCACTGCTCCCATCTGCCTGAAACACAGCTGTGGTACATTAATTGAATGATAAAATTCAAGGTTTCAAAAGTTATCTGGAGGTTATTTTAAAAGGATATCTGCAACTGTTCAAGGTTATTTGTGATACGTGCCCTAACCAGGCTATCTCCTGTTCGTGCTTCCATGATGTCCAAACACAAAAAGAACTAGCAAAAGGAAAAGAATGTTTATGAGCCTTGTTAGACATTGTAATTACGCAGATCAGGAGGAAGTTTTGGTCCCATTTGGGTTTCTCCATTAGAACCATTGTCAGTTTGCATGAAATTCCCTAATTTCTTATTATGTTGGTAGAAAGTTTGCTTCTGCTATTAGATTTTAATCTTTGAGAGTGTATAGGGAATCCACTAACTCTCAGTTTCTCTCTTAGGCATTGATTCATAAATCCTTATTCAAATGGCTGTTGTCTTTTGAACATAGAGATCTCGTTCCTTCAAGGACTTAGGCAGGAATTCCCTCAAATATATTGCATTTTCTTTCACCCAGATGCAGTCCTTGACCCAAACTACGAAAACCTAAACCAGATTAGTTTCTTTATAGTGCTCTGTATCTCTGTGCTACATGAAATATGAAGTTTTTGGAAAATGAGCTGCTCATTATTTTATTGGTATAAAAGCTCCAGAAGCTTCCCTTTTTTTTAAATTCTACATACTACATATTTATGGCTCTGACTTTAAATCTTTTTACATCTTATATATACATGGCATCATTGATTCAGTTATAATAATAGCAAATACATATAGGATAAACTATGTACCAGGCATTATTCTAGCACTTTATGTTTATCTAATCATTTAATTTTCACACTCATAATTCTGTGAGTTTATTATTATTATTCTCATTTTAAAGATGAGGAGACAGAGAGATTAAAGAGTTTATCCAAGATCAAAAATTCATATTGTGTCAGATTTTGTGCATGAGTGAAACCATCACTCTTATCCATCTACCCGTACATTTCTCTCTCTCTATAAACCAAAAATGTGCAAGATGCCAAGATCTCAAAACTGAATGAGACTTGGTTTCCTCCTTGAGGGGGCTCATGGTGTCACAGAAAAGTGCGTATCAATACTAGAATAGAGATGCATTGAGAGTGTTACAGAAGCACAGGGAACATGATAGCTAATACTGCATAAACGCATTAAGAAAGATTTTCCAATGTTGGTAGCATCTGAGCTCCACTCTGAAGGGTAGAAGTTTGCAGGACAAAAAAAAATAACATGAGGAAAATGTAGCTGAGTGAATGACCAGGTTATTGAAGGAATAAGGAGACACTGACTGTGGATGAACTATATATCATGAGCTTATGAACTTGACTATGTTGGGAAATTATGGGGAAAAAAACTGTTACAAATTTATCTTTTACTACTTTGTTGTTGTTTTTTTCCCTGCGCATTCTAAAGAGAGCCCTTTGCATCATAGCACCTTTCATAAGTAGCAGACATCTCTATGACTCTTCGGTTCAATTCCTGCCGAAATCTATTTGAGTTTTAAAAAGGAAGCAAGAACGTTAATGGCATGTGGGGGAGAGGGGATTTGCAATACCACAAATAAGTGTATGGATCATTGTTTCTGTTTTTGTTGTTTTTTTATTGGAGTAAAATTGCTTTATAATGATGTGTTGGTTTCTGCTGTACAATGAAATGAATCAGCTCTATGTATACCTATATCCCCTCCCTCTTGGGCCTCCCTCCCTCCCCACCCCCCATCCCACCCATCTAGGTCGTCACAGAGCACCAAGCTGAGCTCCCTGTGCTATACAGCAGGTTCCTGCTAGCTATCTATTTGTAATGATAAATATTCATATCTTATTTGTGGCATTACCGAATGAATATTTAACTTAAAGAAAAATCTCATTTGTACTTCAAAACAACACTAAGGTGATAGGTTGTCTGAACCTTCAGATTTCAGAACACTGTACCACAAAGAGTAAATGCCTCTCGAGGTCCCCTTGAGATTTTAATCTCTATGGGTACAGGGTCTTTTATCTGTTTGTTCACTGCCATATCCCCATTGTCTAGAAAGAATATCTTGCATCTATTACAATAAACATCTATTACAATAAACACTTGTCAAATGAATATATTAATTAGTAAATTAATTAATAGAGCTTTATCTTTATCTCAATCTTTCATTTGGTAAGTATTTATTTGCATACTGTACATGCAGACCCAGTGCCAGGTGCTGAAGTTGTGGCTGTAAACAAGACGAGTGTGACCCTTGCCCTCATGGAACTTCCCTTATAGCTAAAAAGACTATATGTTAAATAATATCCTAACAAACAAATACATGCAAACATGGTAAGCAAAGTATATGTTTCTAACAGGACATATAACAAGGAAATGAACCTACTGGGGTGGGCTATGTGACTTGGAAATTAGAGAACAGTGCACAAAGATAAAGATAAAAACAAGGGCACTCATTTCACCTTCAAAACTTTAAGAATGTATTTTCATCAATTTAGAAACCCCTTCATAATTTTGTGCCCTAAAGTATTCTGTCTTGCATTAGACTTATAAGAGAGCTTTTCTTATTCACTGTAATATATTATAATTGAAGAGATAACTTTTGATGTTGCTAGTTACTAATTTAAAAGTTCACTGTATATTGTTCACCTTTGTCTCCTGCATCGTCTTGCACAGACCAAGCAAACTCAAAAGTACATTAACGTCAATAGTTGCCGTTCCCATGTTTGCTTGTAAGCATCTACAACTACTTACAGTTTACTAAAAAAAAACAAAAACAAAAAACAAACTTTAAATTTTATTCTTTAGTGGTAAAAGTGCATACATTGTTTTCTGCCCCCAAAGGTGATGCTCAAAGCTCCTCTGAAGTTATACATCTGTACATGTGTAGTGGATAATCTCTGTAGATCCCTCCAGACTCATCCCACACCTTTTTCTACCCTGCCCCGTGCCCCAGCAAACTGATATCTATGACTTACAGCAACCATGGGTTCTCATGACCTCTAGCTACTGTTTAGATTTGACCAGTAGGAGGCATCAGCAGCAGATTAGAAGATGACAAAAGAGAGGTTGGGGTATTTTATTTCCCTGGCTCCCTTCATGTCAGTCTGTGGTTGGCAGTGGCCACGTTCCTGTGTCTAAGCACACAGGATCTGCCAGATTTCCTCTCCCCCACCTATAATTGTCTCCAGGTTCATATATCTACTTCCTCTCCTTGCTCTGCAGGCCCAAGGGTGGTAAAGTTTTCTGGGCATTGTTAGTTGTAGGGAGCCTTACCATTATCCTTTTTCTCTTAATCCTGCCCACACCCTTTAAATAATCCCTTTATTAAGCTTTCTTCAGTTACTCTGAGTTAGCCATCTCTGCCCTACTAGGACTCTATAAGTAGACAAACTTTTTCTTGTTCAAAGTGAGAGGAAAACTAAAAAGTGAGTGAAGAGCAAACTTGTAAAAGAAGTTTCTGAGTAAACAGAGAAGTTGCTTGTTATATTACAAAGAGCAGAAGCCTTGAAATCAGATGGACCTGGTTTGTTTCAGGCTCCAGCACTTCCTGTGTGCGAGACTTGAGAAAAGTTACTTACATCCTTTGTGTCTCAGGATTTTCACATGTAAAGTGGGGATGACACATCCTAACAGGACTATTATGAGAATTACTGGTAACACACAGGATGCATCTAGCACTTTGTAGGCACTCAATAAATACAGCTTTTATCATGTAGAAATAATTTATGCCAAGAAGGACACACTCAAGCCACATGTTCTTTTGAAGGAGAGAAAACTATAATGATTTTGACAAGGCAGAAAAATAAGAAAAGTCTGTGCCCATTTATGCTTTTCCTCCCCAAAGCTTATTATTTAGATAAATGTGCTTTGATTGTATCCACTAATATAGAAAAATGTGTTTGGATTTTATGAAATGAAATGGCATCCTAAGACACCACCTCCCCTCAGCCCAACAGTTCTAAAATACTTCTGATAAAGGTATAAAATCTTACTAAACCACATAATTCATCTTGAGAATAAAACAAGAGACAAATATATTTATTTTTAAGTTTATTTTTTAAATTTCCCTCTTGTGGGCATAATATAAAATTCATTAGGTTATAATATCATGTTCTTTTGCTACATATATCCCAAAATTCTTCTAACAATGTACTTGGCAGAAATTTCAAAGTTTGATCTATAAAAAAAATACATATTTTTTTCACATGAGTCCTTAGGATGAGTTAGTCTTCTTGAAATTTTACTAAAAGAGTGGATCTTTTGAAAAATGTATTTTTCACTGAGAATAACCAATTTTTCTTTTCTCTTCAATTTTCTCTTTGAAGTTTTCAAAGAACCCATTTTTCCAATTAAAACTCCGTATCAGCTCAAAGCCCATTGAGTTAAGTAGTATCTTAATAACAACTTTACATCCTTTGATGTCAGGTGTCTTATGTGACTGTATTTCTAGAAGATACCTTATTTGCAATTACATCTTATTTGCAATTGGACCTTTGTGTATACCCAAGTGAAACTGTCACTTCATGAGATCCTTTCAAATATGTGAGCATTTATGAAGTGCTCTTAGAACAGTTGGAAGTAGTACTAATTGTTGCTTTAGAAAAATCTGTTCTAAATATAGGAAATGACACATTTCCACACTTCTACAGGTTTATCCTTAAACTTAAGAGTTTCATATGCTTACCCAAAGTAATGTGTTACTGTGGTCTCTTTTCTAGTTATTAGCTTTAAATAGGTAGCTATCAAATATTATTCAAGGGTACCAGGTAAAGTCATACCAAAAAAGAAATGGAACTTTAGAATATAGAAGAAAAAAGGCTTGGATGTGCTGTGGGGGTAGTTGTTAATCATGCCAAGCAAAGAACAGATATTGCTGGTTATGCCAAGCAGAATATGATGGCATTCGATGTGGAACTTTGAAAAGAACTGTACTCTTTCGAACATTAGGATCTCATACTTTCAGCTTAGATTATATTGGTTTCTAGCAACGCTGATCTGTATGATAGCTTTGGAAACACTTGGTAGTTCAGGAAATGAGAAAGCATTGCTTTAAAGATAAATGGGAAGGAAAATACAGAGCTGTAGGAAGGATATGTGCATCATCAACATTGTTTTCTCAATTTCCTTTACATGTAGCATTTAACAAATACTTTCAGCAGTTATGTGTTTATGGAGAGTTTTATACAGACTTTCTTTATATGCATAATCCTTTGAAAAAAATGTATTAAATCCAAGAAGTATAAATAAATAAAAATATAGGAGAAGGAATATTTCAAAAAGAATCAGCTCAGTTTACCTTCACAGTCAAGACGTTCTTGGTACCACCACTTGGATTCCTCTTTGGTGGTTCTATGATGCCTTATCCATATTTTGTGTATTAGTTTTTAATAAAAAGAACTGCTTTTATTTATATATATACACTTCTCCTGGTACTGACCACCATTTTCACCCAACACTGAGTTAAGTTCTGGTCCAGAGAAAGAACTCAATAATTGTTTGGAATTGTTAAATAAATGGTAGAACACTGAATGAATAAAAATTAAGTTTAAAAATAATCATTAATATTTATTTCATATAACTCAGTTACACATGTTGTTAACTAAATGATGGAAACTGAAAAATAACAATTAGGATTACAAATAATAGCTGACAACTTATTTTGTGCAACTCAGTTACACACATTGTTAACTCATAGCAGATTTTATATTATTCATATCTATTATTTTATAGATCAGCAAAAGAACAACAGTTTCATAGATGATGGGTAGACATTCCCAGTTAATGTGTACCAAATAGCACATATTCATTTTTCATCAACATGTATTTCACAGTTGTCTAAGACTGTGGGTATAGAATTACAGGTTCTGAGGTTTGCTTTCAGTCTGTGGTTTCTACATTCAGAGCTCTCTGCTTAAAATTTGTGTGATATTTCTACCAAGTGAAACCATAACGACCCATCCAGGATTGGGGTTCGTGAAGAGCCATGGAGCATTCTGAAAAGATCATGGGTTTTGGAATCCAATGGCCATAATATTCACATTCAGTTCTGCCAGTTGCTTGATTTATGACCTAGAGTAAGTAAATTCCATTGCCTCTCCCAATTTCATTTCCCATTTGAAGTGAGTATATTTAAAATACTTTATGATTTTTGGCAAATGCAATTATTCCAAAAAAGGACATAAGGCAGATAAATTTGTGGAAAATAATGGGCAAATAAGCATATGCAGAATTCCCTAAAGAACAGTAGGTAATTTTTATCCCCTACCTGGACTGCAGCTATAGCTCCTTTACACTTCTTTCTCTCACTTACTGTACTGAAAACAGTTTTGTTGTTGTTGTTGTTTCCAATTTGTAAATACATTGCAATCTTCATACCTCAGGGCTTTCACACATGTTATTATCTTTGCCTAAAAGCACCCCCACAAACATACATATATATAAACGTCAACACAAACATACATAAACACCTTTCTGTATGTTAGGTTCCTTTTTATTTTTTGACCTAACATGTCACTTCTTCAGACAAAATGTCCCGGACCACTTCATAAAGAAAGTCCCCTTTATTATTCTCCATAATATAACCGTGCCTGTATTTTCATAGCATTTCAGACGATTTATGTGTATATACATATTTATTTGTTTGGTCAATGTCTGACACTCTACTAGAATGGAAGTCCCATGAGGGCAGGATTTATATGTCCACCTTGTTCACCACTGTATACCCAGTGTCAGCAGGATGCCTGCAGAGAGCAAAAGCCCAAATAACATCTCCTCAATGACTAGGTGAATACAGAGATGAATCAAATGGTGGAAAATACTGACAACATGGCTATGCATAAAGCTAGTCTCACCCTATATTGGTTTATAAAATAATAATATCAACCAATGTGATTGTCATCTTTAGCTCAAAGAACAGTTTTTGAACATACGTGCTGGGGTCAGTGAATTAAGGTGACTAGTATTATTATAGAGTCCCCATCAAGGCCATTTCTCGGGCCCAAGGCATTTCTCACTGAGTCTAATACCTTTACAAGCAACTATCACCATCTTCCATCTGTGTACCGCCACCTCCAAAATAATATTTATTCTTTTACTTATATGTTCTTCTAGAGTAAAAGGCAATTCTCAACCAGAGCCCAGTAATAAAAAACTGATCTTTTAATATTCTACATCTGTGTTTCCTAAATAAAAGAAGATATAAGAACACATGACAGAATATTCACAGGCATAAAAAACTACTAGGACAGATTTTTTCCTGTGCTATTTTTTTTTTTTTACATCTTTATTGGACTATAATTTCTTTACAATGGTGTTAGTTTCTGCTTTATAACAAAGTGAATCAGTTATACATATACATATGTTCCCATATCTCTTCCCTCTTGCGTCTCCCTCCCTCCCACCCTCCCTAACCCACCCCTCCAGGTGGTCACAAAGCACCGAGCTGGTCTCCCTGTGCTATGCGGCTGCTTCCCACTAGCTATCTACCTTACGTTTGGTAGTGTATATATGTCCATGCCTCTCTCTCACTTTGTCACAGCTTACACTTCCCCCTCCCCATATCCTCAAGTCCATTCTCTAGTAGGTCTGTGTCTTTATTCCTGTCTTACCCCTAGGCTCTTCATGAAATTTTTTTTTCTTAAATTCCATATATATGTGTTAGCATACGGTATTTGTCTTTCTCTTTATGACTTACATCACTCTCTGTGACAGACTCTACGTCTATCCACCTCATTACAAATAGCTCAATTTTGTTTCTTTTTATGGCTGAGTAATATGTCATTGTATATATGTGCCACATTTTCTTTATCCATTCATCCGATAATGGACACTTAGGTTGCTTCCATGTCCTGGCTATTGTAAATAGTGCTGCAATAAACAGTCAGGTACATTTCACTTTTTGAATTATGGTTTTCTCAGGGTATATGCCCAGTAGTGGGGTTGCTGGGTCATATGGTAGTTACATTTGTAGTTTTTTAAGGAACCTCCATACTGTTCTCCATAGTGGCTGTACCAATTCACATTCCCACCAGCAGTGCAAGAGTGTTCCCTTTTCTCCACACCCTCTCCAGCATTTATTGTTTCTAGATTTTTTGATGATGGCCATTCTGACTGGTATGAGATGATATCTCATTGTAGTTTTGATTTGCATTTCTCTAATGATTAATGATGCTGAGCATTCTTTCATGTGTTTTTTGGCAGTTTGTATATCTTCTTTGGAGAAATGTCTATTTAGGTCTTCTGCCCATTTTTGGATTGGGTTGTTTTTTTGTTATTGAGCTGCTTGAGCTGCTTGTAAATTTTGGAGATTAATCCTTTGTCAGTTGCTTCATTTGCAAATATTTCCTCCCATTCTGAGGCCTGTCTTTTCGTCTTGTTTATGGTTTCCTTTGCTGTGCAAAAGCTTTGAAGTTTACTTAGGTCCCATTTGTTTACTTTTGTTTTTATTTCCATTTCTCTAGGAGGTGGGTCAAAAAGGATCTTGCTGTGATTTCTGTCATAGAGTGTTCTGCCTATGTTTTCCTCTAAGAGTTTGATAGTTTCTGGCCTTATATTTAGGTCTTTAATCCATTGTGAGCTTATTTTTGTGTGTGGTGTTAGGGAGTGTTCTAATCTATACATTTACATATACCTGTCCAGTTTTCCCAGCACCACTTATTAAAGAGGCTGTCCTTTCTCCACTGTACATTCCTGCCTCCTTTATCAAAGATAAGGTGACCATATGTGCATGGGTTTATCTCTGGCCTTTCTATCCTGTTCCATTGATCTATATTTCTGTTTCTGTGCCAGTACCATACTGTCTTGATTACTGTAGCTTTGTAGTATAGTCTGAAGTCAGGGAACCTGATTCCTCCAGCTCTGTTTTTCGTTCTCAAGATTGCTTTGACTATTCGGGGTCCTTTGTGTTTCCATACAAATTGTGAAATTTTTTGTTCTAGTTCTGTGAAAAATGCCAGTGGTAGTTTGATAGGGATTGCATTGAATCTGTAGATTGCTTTGGGTAGTATAGTCATTTTAACAATACTGATTCTTCCGATCCAAGAACATGGTATATCTCTCCATCTATTTGTATCATTAATTTCTTTCATCAGTGTCTTATAATTTTCTGCATACAGGTCTTTTGTCTCCTTAGGTAGGTTTATTCCTAGATATTTTACTCTTTTTGTTGCAATGGTAAATGGGAGTGTTTTCTTGATATCACTTTCGTATTTTTCATCATTAGTGTATAGGAATGCCAGAGATTTCTGTGCATTAATTTTGTATCCTGCTACTTTACCAAATTCATTGATTAGCTGTAGTAGTTTTCTGGTAGCATCTTTAAAATTCTCTATGTATAGTATCATGTCATCTGCAAAGAGTGAAAGCTTTACTTCTTCTTTTCCAATTTGGATTCCTTTTATTTCCTTTTCTTCTCTGATTGCTGTGGCTAAAACTTCCAAAACTATGTTGAGTAAGAGTGGTGAGAGTGGACAGCCTTGTCTTGTTCCTGATCTTAGTGGAAATGCTTTCAGTTTTTCACCATTGAGGACAATGTTGGCTGTGGGTTTGTCATATATGGCCTTTATTATGTTGAGGAAAGTTCCCTCTATGCCTACTTTTTGGAGGGTTTTTATCATAAATGGGCGTTGAATTTTGTCGAAAGCTTTCTCTGCATCTATTGAGATCATCATATGTTTTTTCTCCTTCAATTTGTTAATATGGTTTATCACATTGATTGATTTGCGTATATTGAAGAATCCTTGCATTCCTGGAATAAACCCCACTTGACCATGGTGTATGATCCTTTTAATGTGCTGTTGGATTCTTTTTGCTAGTATTTTGTTGAGAATTTTTTCATCTATGTTCATCAGTGATATTGGCCTGTAGTTTTCTTTCTTTGTGACATCCTTGTCTGGTTTTGGTATCAGGGTGATGGTGGCCTCATAGAATAAGTTTGGGAGTGTTCTTCCCTCTGCTATATTTTGGAAGAGTTTGAGAAGGATAGGTGTTAGCTCTTCTCTAAATGTTTGACAGAATTCGCCTGTGAAGCCATGTGGTACTGGGCTTTTGTTTGTTGGAAGATTTTTAATCACAGTTTCAATTTCAGTGCTTGTGATTGGTCTGGTCATACTTTCTATTTCTTCCTGATTCAGTCTTGGCAGGTTGTACATTTCTAAGAATTTGTCCATTTCTTCTAGGTTGTCCATTTTATTGGCATAGAGTTGCTTGTAGTAATCTCTCATGATCTTTTGTATTTCTGCAGTGTCAGTTGTTACTTCTCCATTTTCATTTCTAATTCTATTGATTGGAGTCTTCTCCCTTTTTTTCTTGATGAGCCTGGCTAATGGTTTATCAATTTTGTTTATCTTCTCAAAGAACCAGCTTTTAGTTTTATTGATTTTTGCTATCGTTTCCTTCATTTCTTTTTCATTTATTTCTGATCTGATTTTTATGATTTCTTTCCTTCTGATAACTTAGGGGGTTTTTTGTTCTTCTTTCTCTAATTGCTTTAGGTACAAGGTTAGGTTGTTTATTCGAGATGTTTCCTGTTTCTTAAGGTAGGATTGTATTGCTATAAACTTCCCTCTTAGAACTGCTTTTGCTGCATCCCATAGGTTTTGGGGCATCGTGTCTCCATTGTCATTTGTTTTTAGGTATTTTTTTATTTCCTCTTTGTTTTCTTCAGTGATCACTTCGTTATTAAGTAGTGTATTGTTTAGCCTGCATGTTTTTGTATTTTTTACAGATCTTTTCCTGTAATTGATATCTAGTCTCATAGCATTGTGGTTGGAAAAGATACTTGATACAATTTCAATTTTCTTAAATTTACCAAGGCTTGATTTGTGACCCAAGATATGATCTATCCTGGAGAATTTTCCATGAACACTTGAGAAGAATGTGTATTCTGTTGTTTTTGGATGGAATATCCTTAAATATCAATTAAATCCATCTTGTTTAATGTATCATTTAAAGCTTGTGTGTCCTTATTTATTTTCATTTCGGATGATCTGTCCATTGGTGAAAGTGGGGTGTTAAAGTCCCCTACTATGAATGTTTTACTGTCGATTTCCCCTTTTATGGCTGTTAGTATTTGCCTTATATATTGAGGTGCTCCTATGTTGGGTGCATAAATATTTACAATTGTTTTATCTTCTTCTTGGATCAATCCCTTGATCATTATATAGTGTCCTTCTTTGTCTCTTCTAATAGTCTTTACTTTAAAGTCTATTTTGTCTTATATGAGAATTGCTACTCCAGCTTTCTTTTGATTTCCATTTACTTGGAATATCTTTTTCCATCCCCTTACTTTCAGTCTGTATGTGTCTCTATGTATGAAGTGGGTCTCTTGTAGACAGCATATATATGAGTCTTATTTTTGTATCCATTCAGCTAATCTGTGTCTTTTGGTGGAAGCATTTAGTCTATTTACATTTAAGGTAATGATGGATATGTTTGTTCCTATTCCCATATTCTTAATTGTTTTGGGTTCGTTATTGTAGGTCTGTTTCTTCTCTTGTGTTTCTTGCCTAGAGAAGTTCCTTTAGCATTTATTGTAAAGCTGGTTTGGTGGTGCTGAACTCTCTCAGCTTTTGCTTGTCTGTAAAGGTTTTAATTTCTCCATCAAATCTGAATGAGATCCTTGCTGGGTAGAGTAATCTTGGTTGTAGATTTTTCTCCTTCATCACTTTCAATATGTCCTGCCACTCCCTTCTGGCTTGCAGAGTTTCTGCTGAAAGATCAGCTGTTAACCTTATGTGGATTCCCTTGTGTGTTATTTGTTGTTTTTCCCTTGCTGCTTTTAATATGTTTTCTTTGTATTTAATTTTTGACAGTTTTAATTAATATGTGTCTTGGCATATTTCTCCTTGGATTTATCCTGTATGGGACTCTCTGTGCTTCCTGGACTTGATTAACTATTTCCTTTCCCATATTAAGGAAGTTTTCAACTATAATCTCTTCAAATATTTTTTCAGTCCCTTTCTTTTTCTCTTCTTCTGGAACCCCTATAATTCGAATGTTGGTGTGTTTAATGTTGTCCCAGAGGTCTCTGAGACTGTCCTCAGTTCTTTTCATTCTTTTATCTTTATTCTGCTCTGCAGTAGTTACTTCCACTATTTTATCTTCCAGGTCACTTATCTGTTCTTCTGCCTCAGTTATTCTGCTATTGATCCCATCTAGAGTATTTTTCATTTCATTTATTGTGTTTTTCATCGTTGCTTGTTTCATCTTTAGTTCTTCTAGGTCCTTGTTAAATGTTTCTTGCATTTTCTCTATTCTATTTCCAAGATTTTGGATCATCTTTACTATCATTATTCTGAATTCTTTTTCGGGTAGACTGCCTATTTCCTCTTCATTTGTTAGGTCTGGTGGGTTTTTATCTTGCCCCTTCATCTGCTGTGTGTTTTTCTGTCTTCTCATTTTGCTTATCTTACTGTGTTTGGGGTCTCCTTTTTGCAGGCTGCAGGTTCGTAGTTCCCGTTGTGTTTGGTGTCTGTCCCCAGTGGCTAAAGTTGGTTCAGTGGGTTGTGTAGGCTTCCTGGTAGAGGGGACTCTTGCCTGTGTTCTGGTGGATGAGGCTGGATCTTGTCTTTCTGGTGGGCAGGTCCACGTCTGGTGGTGTGTTTTGGGGTGTCTGTGGACTTATTATGATTTTAGGCAGCCTCTCTGCCGATGGGTGGGCTTGTGTTCGTGTCTTGCTAGTTGTTTGACATAGGGTGTCCAGCCCTGTAGCTTGCTGGTCGTCGAGTGAAGCTGGGTGCTGGTGTTGAGATGGAGATCTCTGGGAGATTTTCGCTGTTTGATATTATGTGGAGCTGGGAGGTCTCTTGTGGACCAGTGTCCTGAGGTTGGCTCTCCCACCTCAGAGGCACAGCACTGACTCCTGGCTGTAGCACCAAGAGCCTTTCATCCACACGGCTCAGAATGACAGGGAGAAAAAGTAGAAAGAAAGAATTAGTAGAAGTAGAAAGAAAGAAAGATAGAAAGAAGGAAGGAAGGAAGGGAAGAAAGAAAGAGAGAAAGAAGGAAAGAAAGAAAGAAAGAATGAAAGAAAGAAAGAAAGAAAGAAGGAAGGAAGGAAGGGAAGAAAGAAAGAAAGAAAGAAGGAAAGAAAGAAAGAAAGAAAGAAATGAAAAGATAAAGTAAAGTACAATAAAATAAGATAAAATATAATAAAGTTATTAAAATAAAAAATAATAAGAAAAAAAATTTTTTTTAAAAAGAAAGAAAACAGACGGATAGAACCCTAGGACAAATGGTGAAAGCAAAGCTATACAGACAAAATCTCACACAGAAGCATACACACACACACTCACAAAAAGAGGAAAAGGGGAAAAAATCATAAATCTTGCTCTCAAAGTCCACCTCCTCAATTTAGGATGATTCATTGTCTAAAGGAGGGAAGGAAGGAAGGAAAGAAAGAAAGAAGATAAAGTAAAATAAAATTATTAAAATAAAAAATAATTATTAAGAAAAATAAATTAAAAAACAAACAAAAAAAATCGGATGGATAGAACCCTGGGACAAATGGTGGAAGCAAAGCTATACAGACAAAATCTCACACAGAAGCATACACATACACACTCACAAAAAGAGGAAAAGGGGAAAAAATCATAAATCTTGCTCTCAAAGTCCGTCTCCTCAATTTGGGATGATTCGTTGTGTATTCATGTATTCCACAGATGCAGGATACATCAAGTTGATTGTGGAGCTTTAATCCGCTGCTTCTGAGGCTGCTGGGAGAGATTTCCCTTTCTCTTCTTTGTTTTCACAGCTCCCAGGGCTCAGCTTTGGATTTGGCCCCGCCTCTGCATTTAGGTCGCTGGAGGGCATCTGTTCTTTGCTCAGACAGGACGGGGTTAAACGAGCCGCTGATTCGGGGGCTCTGGCTCACTCAGGCCAGGGGGGAGGGAGGGGCACGGAGTGTCGGGTGGGCCTGCAGTGGCAGAGGCTGGCGTGACGTTGCACCAGCCTGAGGCGCGCCGTGCGTTCTTCCGGGGAAGTTGTCCCTGGATCCCAGGACCCTGGCAGTGGCGGACTACACAGGCTCCCTGGAAGGGGGGTGCGGATAGTGACCTGTGCTCGCACACAGGCTTCTTGGTGGCGGCAGCAGCAGCCTTAGCGTCTCATGCCCGTCTCTGGGGTCTGTGCTTTTAGCCACGGCTCACGCCCGTCTCTGGAGCTCCTTTAAGCAGTGCTCTTAATCCCCTCTCCTCGCGCACCAGGAAGCAAAGAGGGAAGAAAAAGTCTCTTGCCTCTTCGGCAAGTCCAGACTTTTCCCCCGGACTCCCTCCCGGCTAGCCGTGGTGCACTAACCCCCTGCAGGCTGTGTTCACGCCGCCAACCCCAGTCCTCTCCCTGTGCTCCGACCAAAGCCTGAGCCTTAGCTCCCAGCCCCGCCCGCCCCGGCGGGTGAACAGACAAGTTTCTCAGGCTGGTGAGTGCTGGTCGGCACTGATTCTCTGTGCAGGAATCTCTCCGCTCTGCCCTCCGGACCCCTGTTGCTGCGCTCTCCTCCGCGGCTCCGAAGCTTTCCCCCTCTACCACCCGCAGTCTCTGCCCGCCAAGGGACTTTCTAGTGTGTGGAAACCTTTCCTCCTTCACAGCTCCCTCTCACTGGTGCAGGCCCCGTCCCTATTCTTTTGTCTCTGTTTATTCTTTTTTCTTTTGCCCTACCCAGATACGTGGGGAGTTTCTTACCTTTTGGGAGGTCTGAGGTCTTCTGCCAGCATTCAGTAGGTGTTCTGTAGGAGTTGTTCCACGTGTAGATGTATTTCTGGTGTATCTGTGGGGAGGAAGGTGATCTCCGCGTCTTACTCTTCCGCCATCTTCCCCTCTTCCCCCTGTGCTATTCTTTGAATGTAGTATAGAAAACACTAGTCGGTCCTTAAATAAGGGGGATTGTATGGTGTATGAGTAGGCTTTCAGTATGAGTTCTGTGGGCCTTGGGGAATTCCTCTTCAAAAGGGTATTTTCCTTTCTTATCATTACAGAGTCCCAGAAAGCTAAGAGACTGGATCAATTCATAATTCTTTCTTCAGTCCCTTTCTAGGTCACATTTTATTTTCACACTGAGAATTAACGTGAAAATAAATACATTTTTTTTATAAAACGGGAAGATAAAACCCCTACTGCTAGGTTTGTCTGCACTTCATCTATTCAACTATGTCTTATTTCTATAGAACCTCTCAAAAATTGTCTTGGTTTTTTTTTCAAGATTCTCATTTGTCTCAAAGGGCAATGAATATTGGTACCTCTGCTTGTCTTTATTTGAATTCATGCATTTGAAAATATCCTTAGAAATCTGGAGTTAATTCATGAGCTGATTATAAAGTAGCCAAAAAGTATTGACTGAACCAATATGAGTAGAGTTTAGTTAAATTTGTTTGTCTTATAATAAATATAATTACTGAAAATATAATTTTCAGTAATTTCCTTTCCTGTCTGTACCCCTTGCCCGCAGAGTCTACTCTGTCTCAAAAATGGAATTAAGATGAGTAATTGCAAGGCAAAATTTTCATTACTTGAGTGCTGTATGTACTGGTGGGTTTGCTTTGTCTTTTTCACCTTTCAATCACTACATTTGAAATTTACTTTAATATAGAGAATATAGGCAGGTGAATAGGGAGGGTGGTAAAAGCAGATGTGTTTCTAGGTATATTCCGTCTGAGTTTTAGCCTCTACCAGAATGAATTTTGGTGTGTGTTCTTTACATTTCAGTGTCTGTGATTTTCGAGGTAAATGGATGGTGTGCAGGAGTTTCAAACTTAATTTATGGTGTAACATGATGTGATGGTTTTAGCACTAGAAACTGTTTGGAATATAAATCCCAAACAGTTTTCTTGTTGGTGTGATATAAGGAATGTTACATATCCTCTCTAAGTCTCAGTTTCCACATAGCTAATAGGTATAATGTCTGCCTGGTAAGATTGTTAGAAAACTAAATGAAATAAACACAGCATATATTACATTTAATATGTAGTCACTAAAATACTATATACATATATATGTATATATGAATGTATATACAGTTGACCCTTGAACAACAAAAGTTTGAACTGTGAGGGTGCCCTTACACATGGATTGTTTTTAATAAAAAATTCTACAGTACTACACAATCTGAGGTTGGTTGAATCTGCAGATGCAGAACTACTGATAGGAACAGTGGAGTCAGAGGGCTGGTTTTAAATTGTATGTGGATTTTTAACTGCATGAAAGGTTGATACCCCAAACTCCCGCATATGTTTATATACACACACATACTATAAAATAATAAGAAAAAGCCTAACAACACACTAGAAAAACTATAAAATAGCTTAGTCACTTAAGAATTATAATTGGCTAGAAATATATGAAAACATGTTCAATCTGGAACATGAAGATTAAAACCATTTTTTTTGTTTTTTGTTTGTTGGCTTTTTATTTTATTCAGAATTAAAACAAATGATACTATCTAGAGTTCCCCAAGGAATTTCATAAAGAAATGGATTCCATCTTGTACTGTTTGGGGAAGTGTGAAAAGATAAAGCTTTTAGGGAAGGCAGTTTGGCATTGTTTATCCAAATGATAAATATTCATGCACTTCAAACCAGCAGTTGTACATCTAAGTTTTTCCTCTTAGAGAAATACTCAATATGTGCAAAAAAGGCATGTACCAGAATACCCATAGCAGTATTCCAGGACTGAGGAACGCCCTGGGATTAACGTAAGGGGGATGAGGACGGATGGGGACAGGGGCATACAGGGACATGGGGTCATTCATTGCTGGGAGAATACAGTTACTGGGACTTCCAATTATGGAGGCAGAGTCCTGTTGAGGGGCATTCTTTCTTCTGGCAGATCAGTCTTCTCTGCATGAGGAGAGGGACTGTTACACGGAGCACAGGAATGCTGTCCCCCTGCTGGTCAGTTTTTGTACTAAACCATGTATGCTGTTCCTTTCCAGCCTCTTGATCACTACTAGTACATTATGTGGTGTGTTTAAAGGAGGATAGGTTATAGAAAGAAGTGTTCTGGTTAATAATAGTAATTTGAATTTCTACACATTAGGTTTTATTTATTTTACTGCTTAAAAACCTAAATGGTTAAATTTATCCAAAGACAATCCAAATTATTATTCTCATAACTCTCCAAATGAATTTAAACCTCAGTTTCTTTTTTACAGAACCTTTCAAAAACAGTGAAAGCTCAAACTGGAAGAGGAACTGTTTATTTCTCATAACTATTTGACAAAAATCTCAAAACACTTCCTCTGACAATATAGAAACAAACGAATTCCACTAGTGCTAATCCCTAGGTGATGCTTTTCAAGAGTACTTTTCTGAAACAGCCATCACAAGAATTAAAATTATTTGTTGATTTCTGCTGATTATTTCTTGTTGCTAAAACTTGCCATTTTGAATTTGCAGGTATGAATATAAGCAAGAGTGAGATAGCAAAAGAAACTTCATTAAAACCATCTCGGAGATCCCTGCCTTGCCTGGCCCAGAGCTATGCTTACTCAAAGAACTTGAGCCAATCTACCTCACTCTTCCAGTCAACTGAGAGTGAATCTCAGGCTCCCACTTCTGTAACCTCAATCCCTGCTGACAAAGCAGAGCAAGGTGAGCTCTACTTTCTTGTTTAACTTTTAAAGAATAGTGTTTTCCACTAGTGTTTATAGAGTCTTCAGGAAGGAGATTGGCATAGAAAGGAGAACCGTAGCCTATGCCAGTCAGACAAAAGGCCATTCGTTGGTGAGATGTGTGTTCATTTCTTTTTATCCTTGAAGGTAGCCAACCCCATGCAAATATGGACCTAACATTTTCTGTTGGCAAGAGAAGACAGATCAGCCACCTAAATCACTGGCTCGTTAGCATTCCTGGTGAGAATTTATTACCAGTAATTAAATATGCCAGCAATAATAAACTCAGTTCCCTAAAAAGAAAGACCCAAAACTATAAATAATACTGACAGTAAATCAGTGAACATTTGGTTGCACGAAGATGTGGTTAGACAAGTGTTGGCAAATAAAACTACACACAGCTGACTGTCTGAGACTCATTATACCTGCAGACAATCCCTTTTCACAAGAGTCAGGAGTCAGAATACAACCAGGCCCCTGTCATTCAGTGGATGGGTGTGTTTTTATTTTCCCTTCCATCTCTAAGAGCTTTTATATTATGAAAATTGATTCCCTTATGATTCCTTAGGGTTGCTTCTTCCTCTGGATAATTTGAAAATGCCAATATTCTCTTTTCAATAGTATCGGGAAATCACTATTTTAAATAGTAATCTTACATCTATGTCCAGTAAGGAAAGTGGCTAATTGTTTAAGAGAATCAAAGTGTTAAAATGTAATATAGATGTATCTCTCATTTCCACTCATTAACTTAAAAACATTTCTTCACGTTTGTCTGTTATTTGGACAGCAGTCACCACGGTAATTGTTCTAACTGTCATTATGTTTTTATTCCCCAAAACTAGAAAGTCTTTTTTGTTCTTGTTTCCAGTTAACACTGAGGAAGGCAGAAAAGACTCTGTGCTCAGATGTTCTTTTGCTGACCTCAGTGACTTTTGCTTGGGTGAGTTACTTTCTATTATTTCCTTCCTCCTTTCCCCCTCTCCAAAGGTAAACTGACTTCTACTTCAAACGTAGAACATTATTTTTTTAAGAAAAAAAAATTCATGTTTAGCCTTTAACATTTGATGGGTGAGAATAATATTCTAAGGTTAAAATATTATTAAGGTATTTCATGTACAGTTTGAAAGTCAAATACAGAAGATTTTTAATGAATAACATCCTATAACTGAAAAATATTCTGTTGTTAGTCTTTTGGAAATTTCCTTCAATTCTCGATGAATAAGTACATTTATACTACTGTGTCTAGATTTATCAAATTTCAGCATTATTTGTGATCTCTCGTGCTAGATGAAGGTTTATTAGTTCATTCATATAACCTTTCCTTATTTTTTTCATAGTTACACTGCCATTTTAAATCTCTCCACTGATTAAATTTGTAACTATAGTATATTTGCATCTTTATATCATGTTTTTTCTTTTTTAATTATTATTTTTAACATCTTTATTGGAGTATAATTGCTTTACAATGGTGTGTTAATTTCTGCTTTATAACAAAGCTATACATATACATATATCACCATATCTCCTCCCTCTTGCACCTCCCTCCCACCCTTCCTATCCCACCCCTCTAGGTGATCACAAAGCACCCAGCTTATCTCCCTGTACTATGCGGCTGCTTCCCACTAGCTATCTATTTTACATTTGGTAGTGTATATATGTCAGTGCTAATCTCTGATTTCATCCCAGCTTAACCTTCCATCTCCCCGTGTCCTCAAGTCCATTCTCTACGTCTGCATCTTTATTCCTGTCCTGCCCCTAGGCTCATCAGAACCATTTTTTATTTTTTTAGATTCCATATATATGTGTTACCATACAGTATTTGTTTTTCTCTTTCTGACTTACTTCACTCTGTATGATGGACTCTAGGTCCATCCACTTCACTACAAATAATTTTGTTTCTTTTTATGGCTGAGTAATATGTCATTGTATATATGTGCCACATTTTCTTTATCCATTCATCCGATAATTGACACTTAGGTTGCTTCCATGTCCTGGCTATTGTAAATAGTGCTGCAATAAACAGTCAGGTACATTTCACTTTTTGAATTATGGTTTTCTCAGGGTATATGCCTAGTAGTGGGATTGCTGGGTCATATGGTAGTTCTATTTTTGATTTTTTGGGTAACCTCCATACTGTTCTCCATAGTGGCTGTATCAATTTACATTCCCACCAACAGTGCAGGAGGGTTCCCTTTTCTCTACACCCTCTCCAGCATTTATTGTTTGTAGATTTTTTTGAAGATGGCCATTCTGACCAGTGTGAGGTGATACCTCATTGTGGTTTTGATCTGCATTTCTCTAATAATTAGTGATGTTGAGCATCCTTTCAAGTGTTTGTTGGCAATCTGTATATCTTCTTTGGAGAAATGTCTATTTAGGTCTTCTGCCCATTTTTAGATTGGGTTGTTTGTTTTTCTGATATTGAGCTACATGAGCTGCTTGTATATTTTGGAGGCTAATCCTTTGTCATTTGCTTCATTTGCAAATATTTTCTCCCATTCTAGGATTGTTTTTCATCTTGTTTATGATTTCCTTTGCTGTTCAAAAGCTTTGAAGTTTCATTAGGTCCCATTTGTTTATTTTTGTTTTTATTTCCATTACTCTAGGAGGTAGGTCAAAAAGGATCTTCCTGTGATTTGTATCATAGAGTGTTCTGCTTATGTTTTCCTCTAAGAGTTTTATAGTGTCTGGCCTTAACATTTAGGTCTTTATCCATTTTGAGTTTAGTTTTATGTATGGTGTTAGGAAGTGTTCTAATTTCATTCTTTTACATGTAGCTGTCCTGTTTTCCCAGTACCACTTATTGAAGAGGCTGTCTCTCTATTGTATATTCTTACCTCCTTTGTCAAAGAAAAGGTGACCATATATGTGTGGGTTTATCGCTAGGCTTTCTATCCTATTCCATTGATGTATCTTTCTGTTTTTGTGCCAGTACCATACTGTCTTGATTACTGTAGCTTTGTAGTATAGTCTGAAGTCAGGGAGCCTAATTCCTCCAGCTCCGTCTTTCCTTCTAAAGATTTCTTTCGCTATTCTGGGTCTTTTGTGTATCCATACAAATTGTGAAATTTTTTGTTCTGGTTCTGTGAAAAATGCCATTAGTAGTTTGATAGGGATTGCATTGAATCTGTAGATTGTTTTGAGTAGTATAGTCAATTTCACAATGTTGATTCTTCCAATCCAAGAACATGGTATATCTCTCCATCTGTTTGTATCATCTTTAATTTCTTTCATCAATGTCTTATAGTTTTCTGCATACAGGCCTTTTGTCTCCTTAGGTAGGTTTATTCCTAGGTATTTTATTCTTTTTGTTGCAGTAGTAAATGGGAGTGTTTCCTTACTTTCTCTTTCAGATTTTTCGTTGTTAGTGTATAGGAATGCAAGAGATTTCTGTGCATTAATTTTATATCCTGCTACTTTACCAAATTCATTGATTAGCTCTAGTAGTTTTCTGTTAGCTTCTTTAGGATTCTCTATGTATAGTATCATGTCATCAGCAAACAGGGACAGTTTTATTTCTTCTTTTCTGATTTGGATTCCTTTTATTTCCCTTTCTTCTCTGATTGCTGTGGCTAAAACTTCCAAAACTATG
This sequence comes from Pseudorca crassidens, assembly GCF_039906515.1. NCBI lineage: Eukaryota > Metazoa > Chordata > Mammalia > Artiodactyla > Delphinidae > Pseudorca > Pseudorca crassidens. The sequence continues at coordinate 31,546,823 of NC_090304.1, read as the reverse complement.
TTGAATAATAGGGGTGACAGTTGGAAACCATGTCTTGTTACTGATCTTAGTGGAAATGGTTTCAGTTTTTCACCATTGAGAATGATGTTAGCTATGGGTTTGTCATATATGCCCTTTAAGTTCCCTCTATGTCTACTTTCTGGAGGGTGTTTATCATAAATGGGTGCTGAAATTTGTTGAAAGTGGTTCTGCATCTATTGAGATGATCATATGTTTTTTCTCCTTTAATTTGTTAATATGGTTTATCACACTGATTGATTTGTGTATATTAAAGAATCCTTGCATTCCTGGGATAAACCCCACTTGAATATGGTATATGATGCTTTTAATGTGCTATTGGATTCTGTTTGCTAGTATTTTGTTGAGGATTTTTGCATACGCGTAATCAGTGATATTGGCCTGTAGTTTTCTTTTTCTGTGACATCTTTGTCTGGTTTTGGTATCAGAGCAATGGTGGCCTCGTAGAATGAGTTTGGGAGTGTTCCTCCCTCTGCTATATTTTGGAAGAGCTTGGAAAGGATAGGTGTTAGCTCTTCTCTAAATGTTTGAAAGAATTCACCTGTGAAGCCATCTGGTCCTTGGCTTTTGTGGGTTGGAAGATTTTTAATCACAGTTTCAATTTCAGTGCTTGTGATAAGTCTGTTCATATTTCTATTTCTTCCTGATTCAGTCTTGGAAGGTTATTCTTTTCTAGGAATTTGTCCATTTCTTCCAGATGGTCCATTTTTTAGCATATAGTTGCTTATAGTAGTCTCTCATGACCCTTTGTGTTTCTGCAGTGTTTGTTGTCACTTCTTTTTCATTTCTAATTCTGTTGATTTGAGTCTTCTCCCTTTTTTTCTTAATGAGTGTGGGGCTAATGGTTTATCTATTTTGTTTATCTTCCCAAAGAACCAGCCTTTAGTTTTATTGATCTTTACTATGGTTTCCTTCATTTCTTTTTCATTTATTTCTGATCTGATGTTTAGGTTTTCTTTCCTTCTGCTAACTTCGGGGATTTTTATTCTTCTTTCTCTAATTGCTTTAAGATTAGGTTGTTTATTTGAGATTTTTCTTGTTTCCTGACGTAAGATTGTACTGCTGTAATTTTCCCTCTTAGAACTGCTTTTCCTATATTCTATAGGTTATGGGTCATCATGTTTTCATTGTCATTTGTTTCTAGGTATATTTTGATTTCCTCATTGATTTCTTCAGTGATCTCTTGGTAGTTTAGTAGCGTATTTGTTTAGCCTCCATGTGTTTTTATTTTTCACTGTTTTTTTTTCCTGTAATTGATATCTAGTCTCATAGCATTGTGGTCAGAAAAGATACTTGATACAATTTCAATTTTCCTAAATTTACCAAGGCTTGATTTGTGACCCAAGATATGATCTATCCTGGAGAATGTTCCATGAGCACTTGAGAAGAATGTGTATTCTGTTGATTTTGGATGGAATGTCCTATAAATATCAATTAAGTCTATCTGGCCTGATGTGTCTTTTAAAGCTCGTGTTTCCTTACTTATTTTCATTTTGGATGATCTGTCCATTGGTGAAAGTGGGGTGTTAAAGTCTCCTACTATTATTGTGTTACTGTTGACTTCCCCATTTATGGCTGTTAGCATTTGCCTTATGTATTGAGGTGCTCCTATGTTGGGTGCATAAATATTTACAATTGTTATATCTTCTTCTTGGATTGATCCCTTGATCATTATGTAGTGTCTTTCTTTGTCTCTTGTAATAGCATTTATTTTAAAATCTGTTTTGTCTGATATGAGTATTGCTTCTTCAGCTTTCTTTTGATTTCCATATGCTTGGAATATCTTTTTCCATCCACTCACTTTCAGTCTGTATGTGTCCCTAGGTCTGAAATGGGTCTCTTGTACACAGCATATATATGGGTCTTGTTTTTGTATCCATTCAGCCAGTTTGTGTTTTTTGGTTGGAGCATTTAATCCATTTACATTTAAAGTAATTATCAATATGTATGCTCCTATTGCCATTTCCTTAATTGTTTTGGATTTTTTATTGTAGGTCTGTTCCTTTTCTTGTTTTTCCTGCCTAGAGAAGTTCCTTTAGCATTTGTTGTAAAGCTGGTTTGGTGTGCTGAATTTTCTTAACTTTTGCTTGTCTGTAAGGGTTTTAATTTCTCTGTCAAATCTGAATGAGATTTACATTCCCACCAACAGTGTAAGAGGGTTCCCTTTTCTCCACACCCTCTCCAGCATTTATTGTTTATAGATTTTTTGATGATGGCCATTCTGACTGGTGTGAGATGATATCTCATTGTAGTTTTGATTTGCATTTCTCTAATGATTAGTGATGTTGAGCATTCTTTCATGTGTTTGTTGGCACTCTGTATATCTTCTTTGGAGAAATGTCTATTTAGGTCTTCTGCCCATTTTTGGATTGGGTTGTTTGTTTTTTTGTTATTGAGCTGCATGAGCTGCTTATAAATTTTGGAGATTAATCCTTTGTCAGTTGCTTCATTTGCAAATATTTTCTCCCATTCTGAGGGTTGTCTTTTGGTCTTCTTTATGGTTTCCTTTGGAGAACAGTATGGAGGTTCCTTAAAAAGCTACAAATAGAACTACCATATGACCCAGCAATCCCACTACTGGGCATATACCCTGAGAAAACCGTAATTCAAATGAGTCATGTACCAAAATGTTCATTGCAGCTCTATTTACAATAGCCCAGAGATGGAAACAACCTAAGTGTCCATCATTGGATGAATGGATAAAGAAGATGTGGCACATATATACAATGGAGTATTACTCAGCCATAAAAAGAGACGAAATTGAGCTATTTGTAATGAGGTGGATAGACCTAGAGTCTGTCATACAGAGTGAAGTAAGTCAGAAAGAGAGAGACAAATACCGTATGCTAACACATATATATGGAATTTAAGAAAAAAAAAATGTCATGAAAAACCTAGGGGTGAAACAGGAATAAAGACACAGACTTACTAGAGAATGGACTTGAGGCTATGGGGAGGGGGAAGGGTAAACGGTGACAAAGCAATAAAGAGGCATGGACATGTATACACTACCAAACGTAAGGTAGATAGCTAGTGGGAAGCAGCCGCATAGCACAGGGAGATCAGCTCGGTGCTGTGTGACCGCCTGGAGGGGTGGGATGGGGAGGGTGGGAGGGAGGGTGACGCAAGCGGGAAGAGATATGGGAACATATGTATATATATAACTGATTCACTTTGTTGTGAAGCTGAAACTAACATACCATTGTAAAGCAATTATGCTCCAATAAAGATGTTTAAAAAAAAAAAAAAAATCTGAATGAGATCCTTGCTGAATAGAGTAATCTTGATTGTAGGTTTTTCCCTTTCATCACTTTAAATATGTCCTGCCACTCTCTTCTGGCTTGCAGAGTTTCTGCTGAAGGATCAGCTGTTAACCTTCTTGGGTTTCACTTGTATATTATTTATTGCTTTTCTCTGGCTTTTAATACTTTTTCTTTGAGTTTAATTTCTGATAGTTTGATTAATATGTGTCTTGGTGTGCTTCTCCTTGGATTTATCCTGTATGGAACTCTCTGAGCTTCCTGGACTTGATTGACTATTTCCTTTCTTATGTTAGGGAAGTTTTCAACTATAATCTCTTAAAATATTTTCTCAGTCCCTTTCTTTTTCTCTTCTTCTTCTGGGACCCCTATAATTCGAATATTGGTTCTTTAATGTTGTTGTCCCAGAAGTCTCTGAGACTGTCCTCAATTCTTTTCATTATTTTTCCTTTGTTCTGCTCTGTGGTAGTTATTTCCACTATTTTATCTTCCAGGTCACTTATCCATTCTTCTGCAGAATAACTGATTCTGCTATTGATTCCTTCTAGAGAATTTTTAATTTCATGTATTTGTGTTGTTCATCATTGTTTGTTTGCTCTTTAGTTCTTCTAGGTCCTTGCTAAACATTTCTTGTATTTTCTCCATTCTATTTACAAGATTTTGGCTCATCTTTGCTATCATTACTCTGAATTCTTTTTCAGGTAGACTGCCTATTTCCTCTTCATTTGTTTCATTTGGTGAGTTTTTACTTTGCTCCTTCCTCTGCTGCATATTTCTTTTTCTTCTCATTTTGTTTAACTGCTGTGTTTGGTGTCTTCTTTTCACAGGCTGCAGGTTCGTAGTTACTGTTGTTTTTGGTGTCTGCCCCAGTGGGTGAGGTTGGTTTAGTGGCTTGAGTAGGTTTCCTGGTGGAGGGGACTGGTTCCTGTGTTCTAGGGGTGGGGTTGTATCTTGTCTTTCTGGTGGGCAGGGCTGCATCCAGTGGTGTGTTTTGGAGTGTCTGTGAACTTAGTATAACTTTAGGCAGCCTCTCTGCTAATGGATGGGGTTGTGTTCCTGTCTTGCTAGTTGTTTGGCAGGGGGCGTCTAGCACTGGAGTTTGCTGGCCATTTGGTGGAGGTGGGTCTTAGTGTTTAGATGAAGATCTCTTGGTGCACTCTCATTGATTGATATTGCATGGGGCCGGGAGGTTTCTCATGGTCCAATGTCCTGGACTTGACCCTCCCATCTCAGAAGCTCAGGCATAACACCCAGCTGGCACACCAAGACCCTGCCAGCCACACAGCTCAGAAGAAAAGGAAGAAAAAAAAAAAAAATGAAGAGATAGAACCCTAGGACAAATGGTAAAAGCAAACCTAAACAGACAAAAATCACACAAAGAAGCATACACATGCATGCTCAGAAAAAGAAAAAAATGAAAAATAAAAATAGATAAATAAATTAAATAAAAAATAATTCGAAAAATAAAAAAATTTGAAGTAAAAGAGGAGAGAAACCAAACCCATAAACAAATCCACCAATGATAATAAGCACTAAAAACTAAACTAAGAAAAACATAAAACCAGAAACAAATTAAATGCAGAAAGCAAATCCCAAGTCTAAGTTTGCTCCCAAAGTCTGCTGCCTCAGTTTTGAGAACATTCATTGTCTGTTCAGGTATTCTTCAAATGTGGGGTTTATCAAGTTGACTCTGGGGATTTAATCTGTTGCTCCTGAGGCTGCACAGAGAAATTTCCCTTTCTCTTCTTTGTTCATACAGGTACTGGGGTTCAGCTTTGTTTTGGCCCCGCCTCTGCATGTAGGCCGCCCTGAGCCTCTTCCATACCCAGACAGGAGGAGGTTAAAGCAGCAGCTGATTAGGCCTCTCTTGCTCCCTCAGGCCAGGGCGAGGGAAGGGTATGGTTCATAATTAGAATGCAGGGCAAGCCTGTGGCCACTGCCGTGACATTGCAACAGCCTGAGGCGAGCCATGTGTTCTCCCGGGGAAGTTGTCCCTGGATCATGGGACCCTGGCAGTGGCGGGCTGCACAGGCTCCCAGGGCGGGTGTGGGTAGTGACTTGTGCTTGCACACAGGATCCTTGGTGGCAGCTGCAGCAGCATTAGTGGTTCATGCCCGTCTCTGGGGTCTGAGCTGATAGTCGTGGCTCACACCCATCTCTGAAGCTCGTTTAGGCGGTGCTCTGCCTTCTGTGGGCACACTGGGAAGGAATCCCCTCTCCTCACGCACCCCAACACAATGGTCTCTTGCTTCTTAGGCACGTCCAGACTTTTTCCTGGACTCCCTCTCAGCTAGCTGTGACACACTAGCCCCCTTCAGGCTGTCTTCACACGTCCAACCCCAGTCCTCTCCCTGGGATCTGACCTCCGAAGCCTGAGCCTTAGCTTCCGGCCCCCACCCACCATGGCAGGTGAGCAGACAAGACTCTCAGGCTGGTGAGTGCTGGTCAGCACCAATCCTTAGTGCAGAAATCTCTCCACTTTGCCCTCTGCACCCCTGCTGCTGCACTCTCTTTCATGGCTCTGAAGCTTCCCTCCCACCCACCCCCCATCACCACCAGTGAAGGGGCTCCCTAGTGTGTAGAAACTTTAACTCCTTCACAGCTCCATCCCAGAAGTGCAGGTCCAGTCCCTATTCTTTTTTTTTTTTTTGCAGTAGGCGGACCTCTCACTCTTGTGGCCTCTCCCATTGCAGAGCACAGGCTCTGGACACGCAGGGTCAGCGGCCATGGCTCACAGGCCTAGCCGCTCCACGGCATGTGGGATCTTCCTGGACTGGGGCATGAACCTGTGTCCCCTGCATCGGCAGGCAGACTCTCAACCACTGCGCCACCAGGGAAGCCTGACTTATTTATTTTATATCTGGAAGTTTGTACCTCTTGATCCCCTTCACCTATTTTGCACCCAACCAACTTGCCTCCTCTCTGGCAACCACCAATATGTTCTCTGTATCTATGAATCTGGTTTTCTTTTGCTTAATTTGTTTGTTTTGTGTTTTACAGTCCACATATAAGTGGAATTATATAAGTGAATTATGTAGTACTTGTCTTTGTCTTATTTCACTTAGCATAATATCGATGTTTTCCATCCATGTTGCCACAATTGGCAAGATTTCGTTCTTTTACTTATGGCTGAGTAATATTCCATTACATATATATACCACTTCTTTATCCATTCATCCACTGATGGACCCTTAGCTTGCTTCTGTATCTGGGTTATGGTAAATAATGCTATAGTGAACATAAGGGTGCATATCATTTTGAATTAGTGTTTTTGTTATCTTTGGACAGATACCCAAAAGCAAATTGCTGGATAAGATGAGAGTTCTATTTTTAATTTTTTGAAGAGTTTCCATACTGTTTTCCACAGTGGTCGCACCAATGTACATTTCCAGCAACAGTGTACAAGGGTTCCCTTTTTTCTGCTTTCTTGCCAAAACTTGCTGTTTCTTGTCTTTTTGATAATAACCATTCTGACAGGTGTGAGGAGATACCTCATTGTGGTTTTGATTTGCATTTCCCTGATGAATAGTGACACTGAACATCTTTTCATGTGCCTATTGGCCATCTGTATGTTTTCTTTGGAAAAAATGTTTATTCATATCCTGTGCTCATTTTTTAATCAAGTTGTTTGTTTTTTTGATGTTGAGTTGTATGAGGTTTTATTATTTTTTGGATATTAACCCCTTATTAGATATATGATTTACAAATATTTTCTCTCAGTCAGTAGGTGTCTGTTTCTTTTGTTGATGATTTCTTTCACTGTGCAGAAGCTTTTAAGTTTAATGTAGCCCCATTTGTTTATTTTTGCTTTTTGCTGTTGAAGTCAGATCCAAAAAAATACATTGCTAAGACTGATGTCAAAGAGCTTACTACTTATGTTTTCTTCTAAGAGTTTTATGATTTCAGGTCTTAAACATTCAAATCTTTGATCCATTTTGAGGGATTTTGTTCTGTTCTGTTTTGTTTTTCATATATGGTATACAATGGTGCTACAATTTCATTCTTTTGTGTGTAACTGTCCAGTTTTTCCAACATCATTTATTGAAAAGACTGTCCTTTCCCCATTTGTATATGCTGTCCTCCTTTGTCATAAAATAATTAACCATATGTGCTTGGGTTAATTTCTGGGCTGTCTATTCTGTTCCATTGATTTATGTGTCTTTTTTGTACCAGTGCTATACTGTTTTGATTACCTAGCTTTATCGTATAGTTTGAAATCAGGTAGCAGGGTATCTCAGCTTTGTTCTTTCTCAAGATTGCTTTGGCTATTTGGGGTCTATTTGGAGTCTCTTGTGGTTCCATACAAATTTGAGAATCATTTGTTCTAAGTCTGTGAAAAATACTATTGGAATTTTGATAGGGATTGCATTGAATCTGTAGATTGCTTTAGGTAGTATGAACATTTTAAAATTATTAATTCTTCCAATCCATGAGCATGGAATACCTTTCCATTTATTTGTGTCTTATTCAGTTGTTTTCATTAATGTATTGTAGTTTTCAGAGTACAGGTCTTTCATCTTTTTGATTTAATTTATTCCTAGGTATTTTATTCTTTGGAGTGCAATTGTAAGTGGGATTGTTTTCTTAATTTCTCTTTCTGATAGTTCATTATTAGTATACAGAAACACAACAGATTTTTGTATAGTGATTTTGTATCATGAAATTTTAGTGAATTTATTAGTTTTAATAGTTTTTTGGTAGAGTTTTTAGAGTTTTCTATATATAATACCATATCATCTGCAAATAATGACAGTTTTACCTCTTCCTTTCTAATTTGGATGTATTTTATTTCTTTTTCTTGCCTAATTTCTCTGGCTAGGACTCCCAATACAATTTTAAGTAAAAGTGGTGAGAGTGGGCATCCTTGTCTTGTTTTTGATTTTAAAGGAAAAGTTTTCAGCTTTTCACCATTGAGATATTACCCGTGGGTTTGTAATGTATGTCCTTTATTATGTTGAGGCTCATTCTCTCTATAACTACTTTTTTGAGAGTTTTTTATCATAAATGAATATTGAATTTTGTCATATGCTTTTTCTGAATTTATTGAGATGATTATATGACTTGTATGCTTCATTTTGTTAATGTGGTTTGATTTGTGAATGTTGAACCATTCTTGCATCTTTGGAATAAATCCCAGTTGATCATGGTGTATTATCCTTTTAATGTATTGTTGAATTTTGTTTTCTAGTATTTTGTTGAGGATTTTTGCATCTATTTTCATTAGGGATATTGGTCTGTAATTTTCTTTCTTTGTGGTGTCCTCTGGTTTTGGTATCAGGGTAATGCTGTCCTTGTAAAATAAGTTTGGAAGTGTTCCTTCCTTCCTCTTTTTGGAGTTTGAGGAGCATAAATATTAAATCTTTGAATGTTTGGTAGACTTCACCAGTGAAGCCATCTGGAGCTATACTTTTTTGTTGTTGTTGTTCTTGGGAGAGTTTTGATTGCTGATTCAATCTTCTTAGTAGAAATTGGCCTATTCAGATTTTTATTTCTTTATGGTTCAGTCTTGGAAAACTGTATGCTTCTAGGAATTAATCCATTTCCTCCATGTTGTCCAATTTGTTGGCATAAAATGTTCATATTAGTTGCTTATGAGCCTTTGTATTTCTGTGATATCAGTTGTAACTTCTCTTTCATTTCTGTTTTTACTTATTTGAGCCCTCTCTTTTTATCTTGGTGAGTCTAGCTAAAGGTTTGCCAATTTCATCTTTTCAAGGAGCCAGCTCTTATTTTCATTGATCTTTTCTATTGTCTTTTTAGTCTCTATTTACTTCCACTCGATTTTCTTATTTCTTTCCCTTTACTAACTTTGGGTTGTGTTTCTTTTTCTTCTTCTAGTTTGTTTAGTGTAAAGTTAGATTGTTTATTTGAGTTTCTTGGGTTTTTGTATGTTTCTTCAGGTAGGCTTGCATTGCTATGAACTTCCCTCTTAGAAATGCTTTTACTCCATTCCATAGATTTTGAATGTTCATATTCATAATGTTCATTTATGTCATATTTATGTTTTCATTTTGTCTCTAGGTATTTTTTTAATTTATCCTTTGATTTTTTTTTTGATGACCCAGTGGTTTTTCAGTAGCATATTGTTTAATCTCCACATATTACTGGTTTTCTAGTTCTCTTCATGTAATTGATTTCTAGTTTCATGCTGTTGTGGTCAGAAAAGATACTTGATATGATTTCAATAATCTTAAATTTTTTGAGACTTGTTTTGTGACCTAACATGTGATATATTCTGAGAATGTTCTGTGTGTGCTTTAGAAGAATGTGTATTCTGTTGCTTTTGGATGGAATGTTTTGCATATATCAATTAAGCCCACCTAGAATAATATGTCATTTAAGGCCAATGTTTTCTTATTGATTTTCTAACCAAATGATCTATCCATTGATGCAAGTGGAGTGTTAAAATTCAATACTATTATTGTATTTTATTATTTCTCCATTTAGGTCTCTTAATATTTGCTTTATATATTTTGGTGCTACTATGTTCAGTGCTTGTATATTTATAGATGTTATATCCTCTTGTTGGATTGTCCCCTTTATCATTATGTAATGCCCTTCTCTGTCTTTTATTACAGTTTTTGTTTTAAAGTCTATTTTGTCTGATATGAGTACAGCTACATAAGCTTTCTTTTTGTTTCCATTTGCATGGAATATTTTTCTTTTCAGCTCTTAACTTTCATTTTGTGTATGTCCTTCATTCTGAAGTGAGTCTCTCATAGGCAGCATATAGATGAGTCTGGTTCTTTATCCATTCAGCCATTCTATGCCTATAGATTGGAGCATTTAGTCTATTTACATTTAAAGTAATTATTGATCGTATGTACTTTTTTGCCATTTTTGTCAATTTTTTTCTGGCTGTTTTTGTAGTTCCTCTCTGTTTGTTTATTCTACTCTTTCTCTCTTCCCTTGTGGTTTGATGATTTTCTTTAGTGTTTTGTTTAGGTTCCTTTCTCCTTTTCTTTTGTGTATCTACTATAAGTAGATACATAGCAGTCTAAGTTGCTAGCAACTTAAATTTGAACATGTTCCAAAGTTCTACATTTTTATCCCCCAACCTTGTTTTTTATGTCACATTTTATATCTTTTCATTTTATGAATTTTTAACTAATTTTTATACTTTTAGTTAATTTTACTACTTTTGTCTTTAACTTTCTTACTAGATTTATAAGTGATTAATTCACTACCTTTTCTATATATTTACCTTTGCCAGTGAGATTTTTACTTTTGTTTCCTCCAAGGGAAGAAATCTCATTTAGCACCTAGTTTCAGGCTGATTGAAAACCATGCCCTCAGGCAGCATCTTTTAATGTATGCAAATACATACAGTTTCTATGGGGCCGCAATCCTAAACCTTACTGGTCTTTAGACCAGGAGATCTGAGGGTGGCCTTAGGGGACAGTTACAGATATCAGGGCTCCAGGTAAGTGTATAAGATATTATCAAGTTGTAGTGATGCAAAGGGGTTGCACAATGTTGCTGTCTCCCTGCTTATCTCCCTGCTTCCCTGGAAGTACCTCCACAGCCTCTAGGTGTGTGGGAAAACTTAAGCCTGTCACTCAGGCTGAAGCTCCAGCATAAATAAATAGGCTTTTTCACAGGAAGATGGGGGTGGTTTCAGTCTGCTCTCTGTGCCGTGCCCTGAGGGTGGTTGCCTGCCAAGAATTGTCTCTGATTGTTACAGTCCAGTGGAGACCAGGTTGGCCACCAGGGTCACCTGATCAATAAATACCACCAGAGCGCCTGCTGGCTTTTCTGAGGCAACTAGAGTGTAGGAAGCCGGGCACTCTTGCAGGCTTTAGGAAGAGAGAAAATGCCTTGACTGTGCCTGCTTGCAGGCTTCAGTGATACAGTGGGAGAATGCCTTGTAGAGCTTTGGAATATGTTCAAATTTAAGTTGCTATCAACTTAAAATAGACTGTTATGTGCATAGGATGTTATATGTGAGCCTCTTGGTAACCACAAAGCAAAAACTTACAGTAGATACAGAATAGAAAAGGAGAAAGGAATCTAAACATAACACTAAAGACAATCATCAAACCACAAGGGAAGAATGCTGTGACTGCTCTTGTTCCCTGGTCCCAGACAGCAAGCAAGTGTCACAACTGCCTGAGCTTTTTGGTTTCAGCAAGGCAGTGAGACAGTGCAGTGACTGCTTGCCCCACCTGTCTTAGCAAGGCAGCAGGAGGCTTTGACTTGCCTGCCTGTGCTAGCAGGGCAGGTAGAGAGTACAAAAATGGTGTCCACCAACACCTCTGGGGAGAGATTTCAACTATCTCCTGCCCTTCCAGCAGATGCTTTAAGATTAGCAAGTGAATCTCCTTCACATTACAGTCTAGGCACTTTTTAAACTGCTGCTGTTGTGAGGGATCCTGGGGTGAATGAGACCACATGCAAGCCCTTTAAAAGGTGAATCTCAGTTCCCTGTGGCCCTTTGGGCCCCTTGTATGTATTCCTGTTTGTTTCCTAGCTAGGTATTTTGGGGGCTTGTCTTTCTGGTGCAGATACGAAGGGCTGGGGTGCCTCGTGCAGGGCACAAATCCCTTGTTCCTCTGAGAAAAGTGCTGAGCTGGGGAGATCCCTCCCTGTTGTTTGTCACTGCGCTGGGAGTGAAATTTTGGCAAGACTGTCAAATATGTTCTCTCCTACCTGTCTTGATGTCTTTTATCTTGTGTCTTGGAGGAGCAGTTCATCTAGTTTTCAGGTCTTTCTCAGAAGAAAATGACACATACGTAACTGTAGATTTGATGTGTACCCAGGAAGAGGTGAGTCCTGGTTCTTCTTATGCTGCCATCTTGGACTTAATTTTATTTTAATCTTCAACCTCAACTACTTTGGCAGTCCTAAAACACGTTATCATTAGTAATGAATGGGAAGGTTACATAGTGGCAAATAAGTGGAGACCAACTAATAAGATCACCCACACATATTTAAAATTGTTCAAGAGTTACATCATCCACTTCCAGAGCCTTAAGCAGTTATAATACAATGTAACAGCATAATGAAATGAAATAGCATTATAATAAAGAAGAATGGTTGAGCTGGAATAATTTGGCTATTAAAATTATACTCCCAGAGATGACTCTAAAGTTTATGTTGCAATCTTAGTAGCCTGCTGTATTGATCACCTCCAGTTTTGAGCTGGTGCTGGTTTGCAAACAAAACTTAGAAGACTTTATGGATTCCCACTTGACTCAACAAAAGTTTTTATTATAAATAATGTTATTGGTGATTGTAAAGGAGATATTCAGATTAAATTTTAAATTGTTCATTGGCATACTCAAGGTAAGTACCTTGTTTCCTACCCACTTAGGCTTAAAAGGGAAGATAAGCCTTTTTTGGTTGCTCCAAATTACATAATTTGTTTTGTGGATTCTAAACATTAGAATTATGAATTTAAAGAAAGACCAAAGGAAGGGAATATATATTTCTTCAGTACCTTATGTGTACAAGTCACATAGATTATTCCATTTAATCCTTGGAATGAGAAGATTTATTATCCCAAATTTTCATATTAAGAAACTGACCCACTGTCACTCAGCTAATAATTGGCATAACCAGAATTTTAACTTGGGTTTCATGGAACCAATATTATTTCTCTTTCCGTTACATTAGGCTCCTTGTTTCAAGATACTAAATGATTTTCTTAAGCTTTGAGAATCTTGGTTTCTTGGTTGTTGTTTTTTTTGTTTGTTTAATGTAATGGTTTTATTGAGATACAATTCACCTTAACCATACAATTCACCCACTCAAAGTAGTGGGTGAAAATTCAGTGGTTTTTAGCATATTCTCAAAGGTATGCACCCATCACTACAGTCAATTTAGATCGTTCCTGTCACCTCAAAAAGAAATCCCCCACCTATTAGCAGTCAACTGTTATTGCAAGCCCACTGCCCCAAGCTGTAGGTAATAACAATTTACTTTCTGTCTCTATAGATTATTCTGAAAAGTTCATAAAAAAATGGAATCATACAATATTTGAACCTCTGTGACTGGCTTTTTTCACCTGGTATAATGTTTCCAGGGTTCATCCATGTTTTTGCATTAATCAGTACTTCAGTCCTTTCTATTGCTGAATAATATTCCATGGTATGGATAAACTGTATTTTATTTATTTGTTCATCAGATGATGGACATTTTGATTTTAGTTTCCACTTCTTGGCTATTATGAATAATGCTTCTACAAGCATTTGTGTACAATTATTTTGTGAAATTATGTTTTCATTTCTCTTGAGTGTTATACCTATATCATATGGTAACTCTATGTTAAAAGTTTTGAAGAACTGCCAGACTGTTTTCCACAGCAGCTGCACCATTTTTCATTCCCACCAACAGTGTATGAAGGTTCAATTTCTCAATGTTCTCACCAACGCTTGTTATGGTCTTTCTTTTTGATTATACCCATCCTAGTGAGTTTGAAGTGGTCTCATTGTGGGTTTGATTTGCATTTCCCTGAGAGCTAGTAATGTTGAGCATCTTTTCGTGTGTTTGGTTATTTTTGTTTATTTGTTTTGTTTTTTTGCCACTTGTATATGTTTTTCAGAGAAATGTCTATCCAGATCTTTTGCCCATTTTTAAACTGGGTTGTTTGTCTATTATTGAGTTGTAAGAGTTATATATACATATACAAGTCCCTTATCAGATATATGATTTGCAAACTTTTTCTCATATTCTGTAGGTTGTCTCTCTTTCTTGATGATATTCTTTTTTTTTAATTTTTAATTTTGATGAAATACAATTTATTTTTTAAAGGGTGTATGTCTTCCTACTGGAGAGCAACAATAGTTCCGTTTTTCATAATCAAAATTATCTGTTTTCTACTGTACCAGAAAGTTGTTAGATGTTTTTGTTTTTTGAAAGTCTGTTTTTCTTAATTATCAGACTTCCTGGATTTTAAAGACACTATCAGTTGTGAAAAGCATCATCAAATTAATAAGCATTTTTAGGAAAAATGGATTGCTCCTATGTTAAATAATACATGGAATGTTGACCCCATCCTGATTTCAGAAATGCTAAAATGTGGGGGAAAAGCATCTTAGGATAATGAAATATGATATATATTTGGTATTGTAATTCAGTGTTATTGTTGAAATTATGCAGTTTGTTTGAAATTTAATTTATTTTTACCACATAGGGCAAATTTCATACAAATAAGGTCTGTGTCCTTGATCAGAACCAAAACACACTGGTAGGTTTTGTTTATATTTCAGATAATCCTTCTAATGGAAGAAGGATTAGCTCTATTAATCAAAATGCAGTGTGGTCCTCTTCACTGTCACTCTCAGATCTTAATACCAACTGCAATTTTTTTGAACTTCTACTATTTATAATACACATAAAATTCTGGCAAGAATAACAGAAAAAGGTCTGGGGGGAGGGGAAAACTACTATTCCTCTGCCAAAATAAGAGAATGTTTTCACATTCTTTTCATACTGTAGTTTTCACTCTTTGTCCTTAAGTTTACATAGTTTTACAAAGTTGCACTCGGAAGGGGAAGCATATTTGAAATAAAATATATCAAAATAGAAGAAAAGTAGCTTTTTAACTTAATAGTATACATTAAGCATTCCTATATGTTGTCAGTCTGTAAAATTAGCAATTTAACAGATGGAAAATAGTCCCACATATGAGTGTACCATCTATTCATCAATTTATTCAACAGACACTAAGTGCTTACAAAACGCTAAACAATGAGCTAAATAATGGGTATGTAGCAGTGAACGAAAGTCACCTCACCAATGGCACTTACAGTGAGAAGAGATAGATAACCGTCTATCAGCGCTCTCTCTATTTTTTTCTTTGTCTCTCATATAGGTACAAGCACAAATATATGCATGTAGAACATGTATATGTTCATTTGTATATATATATATATATATATATATACATACATATGCACGTGTATATATACATGTGTATATATAGCATAAACATATACATATGTTATATAGCTATGTTATAACAACGTCAGATGCTGATATATATGTACATATGTAGCACATATGTTTTGCATATATGTGTATTATTTTATATCAGGTGCTGATAAAAGTAATAAAGCCTTATGAGAAGACAGAGAACTATAGAAGTTTCTATTTTAGAAACAGTGGTCAAGGAGAGATTCTCTGATGTGACATGAGCAGAACTCTGACTGGAAAAGGGATTGAGCATTCTTGACAGAGAGATGAGCAAGTTCAAAGGCCCTGTGGTGAGAGTATACTTAACATCAAGGAACCCAGTGCAGCTGGATTGGAGGAAGTGAGGGTAGGGTTGTAGGATAGGGATGAAATCTGGTAGTAAGGAGACAGATGATGCATACACGGTGTGTCATATTATGGAGTATGACTTTTACTTAGAGCTACAAAATTATTGGAAGGTTTTGAGTAAAGGTTAATGTGATTTAACTTAGGTTTTAAAAGGGCCACTCTGGCTGCCATGTAATAGGGGCACAAGATAGGAACAGATCAGTTAGGAAGACTCTTACAGACTTCTACTCAAGAGACAGTGATGGCTTGGATTAAGAAACTGTTATCAAGTATTGACAAATGATCTGTTTCTAGATATAATTTGAAGATAGTTCAGGTAAGATTTGCTGAGCATTTAAATCCATTTAGTTATTCAACAAATATATATTGAATGGCAACTAAGTGCCCTTAGTTGTTCTAGATGTTAGGGATGAAGCAGTAAACAAAAAGACAACAAAAGTGAACAAAGTGAAAACCCAGCACCCAAATACCTTGCTGAAGGAAACAGATAATAAATGAAGATAAGTAAGTGAAAACGTACAGCATGTTAGGTAGTGATATATGCTAAAGAGTAAAGCAAAGCAGAAAAATGATGCTTTGTGCTAAGTCAACAGAATTTACTTAAGGATCAGACATGGGGATAAGAGAAAATGAGGAGTCAGGATTTTGGCCTATGTAACTGGAAGAATTGAGTTGCTGTTTATTAAGGTGGCAGTGGTCTCTGTAGTATAGTATCCATAGGCTTGGTGAACATGCTTGTGAACATAGGTTTTCTTTCTTTTAGATTATAACTTTAGGATTACTCTCCAGTCATTCTGTTTAAAACATATTGACACATTTTGTTCCAAAGGTTTTACTAACTTACGTTGGTATAGAAAATAAATGATGATACCAGTTTCCCTAGCATCTTTTCAGCAATGGGTATTTTAATTAAAAACAAAAGATGCAAAAGAATATTTATGTACTAGCATAAAAGAGTACCATTTTTATTTAAATTATTGGTCACAGAGAATATTAAACCACATAAAAATAAATGTTTTTACTAAATTTGTCTCACTTTTTATTGTCTGTTGATAGTCTTTATCATTATCTATTGGGATATTAATATTTATGTATACATCATTGTCAACTTCAGGAAGCTAGAGAGCTATGTCTATAATCTAGAAATTTCACCCATTTTTCATTCAACAAGTATACTGCATTTTGTAATAACCCACTTTTTTTTTCATTTGTAAATATTTTGTTGCCTCAAAGTT
The DNA here is from genome assembly GCF_039906515.1 of Pseudorca crassidens. NCBI lineage: Eukaryota > Metazoa > Chordata > Mammalia > Artiodactyla > Delphinidae > Pseudorca > Pseudorca crassidens. The sequence goes on along the minus strand of NC_090304.1, from coordinate 31,530,046 downwards.
TCCAAAACCATCATCTGTCCAATACTACAAGAAGCAATGTTACATAGTAGCTGGGGATGTAAGGTTTAGAGCCAGATTTCCTGGACTCTTAATTCTGCCATACACTAAATGTGATATCCTAGGTAACTGCCTAAATTTCCTCATGCTGATGGAGGCTGGTAACAATACCTTTAAAGGATTTAGTAAAATATTATGTGAAAAATGGCACCCTTCCCATTGCTCAAGCCAAAAACGTTAGGATTATTGTTGAAGTCTCTCTTTCATACACCATGACCAATAGAATTCTGTTAGTTTTCCCTTAAAAATATATTCTCAATCTGATCATTTCTCAGTCTTGCTACTACCCTGATGCAAACCACATCCTCTCTCCCTGATTGTTGCAATAGCTCCTGACTAGTCTCTTTGCCTTTGCCATTGGCCCCTTCAACCTATCTTCATCTCAGCAGTCAGAGTAATTTTGTTAAAATCTAAGAGAGATGATGTCATCCTCTGCTCAAATTCATCCAGTGGCACTCTGTTTAACTCAGGATGAAAACCAAAATCTTTCTAATGGCCCCAATCCTGATGTGCTCCCACTTCCTCCATTACCACTCTACAGGATATTCTGCCACCCTCACCCTTGCTCACTCCTCACTGCCACACTGATCTCCTTGTCTGTGAACAGACAAGGAAAGCATGCTCCCACCTCAGGGCCTTTGCATTTGTTGTACCCTTTGCCTGTGATGATATTACCAATTGGCATTTTTGCTCCAATTTTACCTCAGGGAAGCCATTCTTAAAGAATTTTATTTAAAATTGCAAATTTCTGCCCTTCCCATACTCTTTATCTCCCTGCCCTTTATATTTCTTTATTGACGACATGACCTTCTAATATGTAAGTGATATATTTGTTCTTTCCTTAATTTCATCACTGTCGACTTCATGAAGGTAAAGATTTTTGTTCATTGTGGTTCCTACTGTATCCTCAACCTGGAATAGTCCCTGGTACACTGCACGGCAGAACTCAATATATTAATTTAATGAATGAAGGATACCTGATACATTAAGTAATTATTAGCTATCCATGTTAAAAAACATTAGCTGTAAGTAATACTGTGTATAAAGTTAGTGTGAGAAAAAAATCAAGTATTTTAAAAAAGAACACAAACAACTTTAAGAACTTTCTATATTCAGGAATAATACATACTAAGTCACTAAGGATAGAGATTTCTAGTTTCTAAGCTGAGGAACATTGTATGAACATTGTGAAAGACAATGGTACCATTTACATTATGAGAACAGGAGTTTGCAATCTTCATAGTAGTAAAAAAAAAAAAAAAAAGAAAACTATTGTTATATAACAGAAGAATCCTTTTGTGTAATGTCAAGGAAAATGACAATAAGAAAGATAAACATATCTACATTCCTAACAATAAAAGGGAATTTAAAATTATATCATTTAGGATCAAGATTTTCCAAAATAAGTACATTTTTTCCTTCTTCTTTTAATTAACTCATCTACTAATGATCAAGCTGTACTGGACTCTGTAGTAAATTAAAAAAACAAATAATTAAGAGAACATGGCCCTAGGAGAATTTTTTCTAAATTCAGAAAAATAAAAGGAGCCATTCAAAGAAAAAATGCAAGGAAGGAAAAGACGAAGAGAGAGGACAAGGGAGGAAGAGAGGGAAAAGAAAAGAAAAGAGGGAGAAAAAGGGGGAAAATATGATGCAGTTTGGAAGAGAAAAATGAGCAGTTCTAGTTGGGGCCTTGGGGCAAGAAGGAACAGAAGAAGATTTGAAAAGTTTTTGTGAAATTTGTGGCATTTGGCACGTCTTTTAAAACTGAGCTTTCCTCCAGCAAGATGATGATGTAGGTATGTTCTTATTCCAGGAATGTCTGTGTCATAAGAATTAAAGACAAAGAAAAGAAAGAAAGTCAAACTAAATGACATTTTAAAACCTCTGCATAAAAATTAAATTGTGAGTGGAATAAGATTTAAATGAGTGAAAAACTTCTATAAATTTTATTTACTGTGTTCCATGGGAAATGAAATGCATTAATTAACATAAATGGAATTTTATCTTTTATAAACATTAAATTAGTAATCAAATAACTTTTAGAGTTTGAGGACTCTGAGAACTTCTTCAAAAATCTCTGGTTTACAGATGAAGAAATAGATTCTCAGGGAAAGGAAATTACTTGGTTAGGACATGGCAGATTTAGGATGAGAAATGATGGTCTTGTGACCCACAGGCCAGTGCACTCTCCTCAATAGCATATGCCGTTTACCGATTGCTGTTTACACTTTTTACTTTCTCCATCTAGACCATTCTTCCTCCACTTTACCTGTGTGACTTACTGCCTCACCTCACCGGGTCTTTACTCAAATGTTACTACAATCCTCTGTACTAAAATAACATGTTCTCTCCACCTTGTACACCTGCATCTTTCCTCCTTACTGTATTTTTCTCCAATGCACTGACCACAAAGCATACCTAATATTTTATGTATTTTTGGTTGTTGCTTATTGTTTTTTCTTCTCTTACTTGAATCTTCCATGAAGGCAGGGTTCTGTTTCCTGCTATATGTCCTAAAAGAATATCTGGCATATCATAGGTGTTTAATAAATAATTGTTAAATAAATGAAATGTAATCTAGGGAAACATTATAGTATTGATATATTCACAAACATCAGCTTCAGAGTCAATCTGGATGTTTTTGATGCACCCCCTACTGGTTTAGTGATTTTGCCATGCTACTTAATTTCCATATGCCTTAGTTTATTTATTATTAAGGGTAGGTAAAAATCGTACACACTTCATAGAGTTGTTATAAGGATTAAAGGAAATTATATGTGTAAAGTTGTGGGCTCTTAATATGTGCTCAGCAAATGTTAACCATCAATCAGTGATAGCTATTATTAATAGCTGTAGGTATAACTCAAATGCCTAGAGCATTTTAACATAATTGGTAATTAATTATATCCTAAGATGTACTGTGATCTGTTCCTTCTTAGTTCATACCACTGCTAATAACCTGATACTGCTAGCTGTGCATCACATTCCATATGTTATAACAGATTTTAAGCATTACTAATAAAAGAAACTAATGCATGTAGTGTAAACAAAATTATTTTATTTTGTTATAATGCTAAGTCACACAACTGAACTCTTGAAAACACTATATATAGTTGTCTGTGTCAAAATTCGTTGTTGATAAGTATGAACATATTGAATAAAATAATTCCAAAACATTTTAATTTATTTGAAAAGACTAAATATTTAAGAATCTTTTTGAATTTGAAGAGATACTTGTATCACCTGGAACACAAATCCCAACCACCATGGATATTTCCTATTTTATACTCTTTTACATTGATTATAGCTTGCTCGTTATTCTTATAAGTTCTTACATGTGATTTATGTTTGTGGTTTACCCTTTCTGATTATTCCAGTGGTAATTGCCATATTTCAATATTCTTCCTCCTTTTTTGATGTTGTGGTTTCATTTCAATCTCCTAATATTTTTTAAATCTTTCTTGTAAAGTTTGTTAGCTTTTCTTCTATGATTTCTCAGACTTCTTACTCTCTTCAAATTCACATTTATAAAACTGCAAATTTTTAAAAAATAAATGACCAAAATCAATAGTTTTTTTTAATTAAGCAAATAAATGCTTAAAATTTGCTTTAAAAACAAATTTCTATTGAATTTGAATTCTGTTCTATTGAATTCTTGCAAATATCTCGATCTTCAAGTTCAAAAGAAATGATGTGTCCAATGGCGTTTGCATGACTCTAATTTTGTTTTCAAAAAGTTTAAGTACATTATATAACAGAGATGCATTTAATTTTTTTGCAAGTTACTGGAGTGTTGACATTAATCCAATAACAGGCAAGAGTCCTTGTTACTACCATTTTTTGCTTATTTATTAGATGCATGGGTCATATGAAAATTATACCTGGTTACCTTGGGAAAACATGAAAAAACAGAGCTTAGTATATTTAAAGAGAGAGAAAAGGAAGAAGGATAAAAATGGATGTAATTTTCTCTTTCTCTTTTCTAGCCCTAGGAAAAGATAAGGATTACACGGATGAATCAGAACATGCTAATTATGACCGATCTCGCCTCATTAAAGACTTTGTCCCCCAAAATAATTCTGAACCCAAGCCCAGATTGCCTAAGGTAATGCAAACTAAACAATCAGTAAGTCATTTGAAGACTCTAACTTCTAAATCCATTCAGTTCTTTTCAATTTTAATCGATATTGTGCTGGAGAGAATAAGAGGCCACACAGGTTAATATATATCTTAATGACTTAAAATTGAAAAGTTATGTGTAGACATCGTATTCATTTATACTATCAAACAGAATTATACATTCTGAAACATGAAATTATTCAGTAATATTTTCTTTAGAGGCTTATTCCTTCATGTTTCTTGTTTTTTGAAAGGCACCATGTTTTAATGAGAACATGGATTTTATTAACAAGTGGACAAAGATTTGAATTACAGTTCCAGTACTTATAGTTGTGGTAACTTGGCAGGTTAATTAAGCTCATTTAGCCTTGTTTTCATCATCTGTAGAATTAGAATCATGTGGTCTACTTGACAAAATTTTTTGTTTTTCTTTCAGTTTTATTGAAATATAATTGACACAGCACTTTATAAGTTTAAGGTGTACAGTATAATTTTTTTACTTACATACATCATGAAATGATTACCAGAATAAGTTCAGTGAACATCCATTGTCTCATATAGATGCAAAATCAAACAAAGAGAAATATATATATATATTTTTCTTTTAATAAGAACTCTTAGAATTTACTCTCTTAACAGCTTTCATATACGGCATACAGCAGCGTTCATCACAGTTATCATGTTTTATCCTTACATCCCTAGTACTTAATTATCTTATAACTGGAAGTTTTTACCTTGTAACTGCCTTCATCCAATTCCCCCTCACCCACTCCCCACCTCTATTAACTATAAATCTGATCTCTTTTTCTATGAGATTCTTTGTTTTTAAAGTATGACTGACCTACAACATGATGTTGGTTTCTATTACACAACAGTGATTTGGTATTTTTATACGTTTCAAAATGATCACCATGATAAGTCTAGTTATGATATGTCACCTTATAAAGATATTACATACTTATTGACTATATTCCCCACACTGTATATTTCATACCCATGACTCATTTATTTTGCAACTGGAAGTTTGTACCTCTTAATCTCCCTCACTTATTTCTTTCCTCCCCTCATCCCCTTCCTGTCTGGCAACCACCTGTTTGTTCTATCTATAGCTCTGTTTCTGTTTTATATTTGTTCATTTGTTTTGTTTTTTAGATTCCACATATAAGTGAAATCATACAGTATTTTTCTTTCTCTGTCTGACTTATTTCACTAAGCATAATACCCTCTAGGTCCATCCATGTTGTCACAAATGGCAAGATTTCATTCTTCTTATGGTTAAGTAGTATTCCATATAATATATATACCACATCTTCATTATCCATTCATCTATTGATGGGCATGTAGGTTGCTTCCACGTCTTGGCAATTGTAAATAAGGGTGCAATGAACATAGGGGTGCATATATCTTTTCTAATTAGTGTTTTTGTTTTCTTCAGGCAAATACCCAGGAGTGGTATTGCTGTATCATATGGCAGTTCGATTTTAAATTTTTTGAGGAGTCTCCATACTGTTTTCCCATAGTAGCTGCACCAGTTTACATTTCCAATAAAAGTGCACAAGTGTCCCCTTTTCCCCACATTCTTGCCAACACTTGTTATTTGTTGTCTTTTTGCTAACAGCCATTCTGACATGTGTGAGGTGATATCTCATTGTCATTTTGATCTGCATTTCCCTGATAATTACTGATGCTGAGTATCTTTTCATGTACCTGTTGGCCATCTGTATGTCTTCTTTGGAAAAATGTCTATTCAAATCCTCTGCCCATTTTTTAATAGGATTTTTTTGTTTTTTTGATATGAGTTCTTTGTGTATTTTGGATATTAACCACTTATTGGAAATATTGTTTGCAAATGTCTTCTCTCATTCAGTAGGTGGCCTTTTTATTTTGTTGATAGTTTATTTTACTGTGCAAAAGCTTTTTAATATAATGTAGTCCCATTTGTTTATTTTTTATTTTGTTTCCCTTGCCTAAGGAGACATATTCAGAAAATATTGTTGAGACTGATGTCAAAGAACATACTGCCTATATTTTGTCCTAGAAGTTTCATGGCTTCAGGTCTTACATTTAAGTCTTTAATTCATTTTAATTTATTTTTGTGCATGGTGTGAGAAAGCAGTCCAGTTTAATTTTTTTGCATGTAGTTGTCCAGTTTTCCCAACATCATTTATTGGAGAGACTGTCTTTTCCCATTGTATATTCTTGTATCCTTTGTCACAGAATCATTGCCCATACAAGTGTGGGTTAATTACTGGGCTGTCTATTCTGTTCCATTGATCTGTGTGTCTGTTTTTGTGCCAGTACCATACTGTTTTGATTATTTTAGCTTTGTAGTATAGTTTGAAATCACATAGCATGATAACTCCAGCTTTTCTTTCTCAAGATTGTTTTTGGCTATTTGGGGTCTTTTATGTTTCCATACAGATTTTAGAATTATTTATTCTAGTTCTGTGAAAAATGCCATTGATATTTTGATAGGGGTTGCATTGAATCCATAGAATGCTTTGATTAGTATGGTCATTTTTTTTTTTTTTTTTTTTTTTGTGGTACGCGAGCCTCTCACTGTTGTGGCCTCTCCCATTGTGGAACACAGGCTCCGGACGCGCAGGCTCAGTGGCCATGGCTCACGGGCCCAGCCGCTCCGCGGCACGTGGGATCCTCCCGGACTGGGGTACAAACCCGTGTCCCGTGCATCAGCAGGCGGACTCTCAACCACTGCGCCACCAGGGAAGCCCTATGGTCATTTTAACAATATTACTTCTTTCAATCCATGAGCATTGTATAACTTTCCATCTGTTTGTGTGGCCTTCAATTACTTTCATCAGTGTCAGTTTTACAATTATAAGCCTTTTACACTGTTAGGTAGATTTATTCCTAGGTGTTTTATTCTTTTTGATGCAGTTGTAAATGTGATTTTTTAAAATTTCTCTTTCTGGTAGTTTGTTGTTAGTGTATAGAAATGCAACATATTTCCATATATTAATTTTGTATCCTGCAACTTTTCAGAATTCATTGATGAGTTCTAGTAGTTTTTTTGGGTGGTATCTTTAGGATTTTCTATGTACAGTATCATATCACCTGCAAATATTGGTAGTTTTACTTCTTCCTTTCCAATTTGGATTCCGTTTATTTATTTTTATTTTCTGATTGCTGCAGCTAGGACTTCCAATACTACGTTGAATAAAAGTGGTGAGAATGAGCAGCCTTGTCTTGTCCCTGATCTTAGAATCAATGCTTTCGGCTTTTCATTGTTGAGTATGATGTTAGCTGTAGGTTTGTCATATATATTGAAGTATGTTCCCTCTATACCCATTTTGGTGGGAGGTTTTATTTTTTATTCTTATTCTTTTAGTAGATTTATTTATTTATTTATTTTTGGCTGCATTGGGTCTTCATTGCTGTGTGCGGGCATTCTCTAGTTGCGGCAAGTGGGGGCTACTCTTCGTTGTGGTGTGCAGGCTTCTCATTGCGGTGGCTTCTCTTGTTGCGGAGCACAGGCTCTAGGCGCGTGGGCTTCAGTAGTTGTGACATGCGGGCTCAGTAGTTGTGGCTCCTGGACTCTAGAACACAGGCTCAGTACTTGTGGTGCATGGGCTTAGTTGCTCTGCGGCATGTGGAATCTTCCTAGACCAGGGCTCGAACCCATGTTCCCCGCATTGGCAGGCAGCTTCTTAACCACTGTACCACCAGCAAGTCCCTGGTAGGAGTTTTTATCATAAATGGATGTTGAATTTTGTTGAAAGCTTTTGCTGAATCTATGGAGCTGATCATATGATTTTTATTTTTCAGTTTGTTAATGTGGTGTATCACATTGATTGGTTTACAGATATTGAACTATATGGAAGGTTTTTATAACAACTTGGAGGTTGAGAACACCTCATTGAAACTATAGTTCATCAGCAAATGAGTCCCTGGGTTGGGGTTTCGTTTTAAAAATCCCTGGCTCCAGCAATCCCACCATTCCTAAAATTCTCTTGCGGATTCTTCAAAGCATCTGAATATGGTCATCCAGCACCGAATACCATCCCCTTTTGATACTTTTCAATAGAAATTCTGACTCAGTCCAAGCTCACTTTTTAAAAATTGCTTCTTATTGATTAAAGTGGGAATGACTTTGTAAAAGAAATTTGGATATTAAATGCAATTTAACCCAAGGAATGACTTAGCTTTTGGTTATCACTGCATGGACAATAGCCAATAATCACTTCCCTGAAAATATCTTTTTCTGTGATGTTTGATTTAGTTTGACCTGGATTAATTTTTCAAATCCCTTCATTAGTCACCATCAATGTGTTAGTGAAGAAATATGGCACAATTTAAACATTACTCTTATAATGATTCTGAACTGTAGTAAGTAGATACAGAAATAAATGTTTGTGTGAGATTTATTCATTCCTCTTTGGTTTGGTTTTGTTAAAGTGGGTTTACAATTTTATGCTGATAATACTTAGGTTATCTTCACAGATCAGGAGTTTCTCTCTCTCTGTTTACTTCATCTGCCTCCCTATGTCTCTCTGATTGGCATAGGAGAGTCTCTCCTATCTGTAAAGCATTGTTTCAAGAGACCTGAGCCTGAGACAAATTATAAGAAAAGTTGAGAAAAAGCAGATGTTGTTCCTTAAGGTACTTATTGCACCAGTGAATGGGAAGACAAACATGATATGTTTCACATAATTAGAAAATGAACTAAGATTAAGTAAAATTTGTGTTATCAGCTTCTCTAAAATTTAGCACATGCCACCAGTGATACCCGCCACTTCATTTCTGCTCAACAGTAGCCATTTCCCAAATCTTGCTTTGACTGACTTGAACTTTAGAATAGTAAAGTTAAGAAGAAATAGTTAAACCTGCATGCATGTTTTGTTCTTGACAGAAAAATAAGAGAATAATGTGTGATGATGGTAACATACCACAGCTGTTCAATCCAAGAAATCCTAGCCTAATGTCCTGTTAGTCTTACTGCACTTCTATTCAAATTTGAAAATGTAATGCATCACCTAGATGCTTTTGGATTCACTCTTTTAGTGTCTATATAAATATGTCCACTTTTATCCATTTCATAGGTTAGGGTGCAGCACAAATCCAATTTGCACAAATGGTTCTATTCCAAAAAAAAAAAAAAAAAGATATTTAAAATCCATTTAACTAGGCTACCTGCTTGCAAAGCTTACCTATAAGTGAAGGGCAAAATAATCTTAGATATAGTCTTTATGTACATTTATCAGAGAGAACCTCAAAAAAGCAATGACCTATATATCTATTGTTTGACCTAGTATCTGGATAACCTTCAATTTATAACTTTGCTGACCTTCCTCTTATTCCATCCCATCATTAAATGATACGCATATATATATGTGTACACACATTTATATGTGTGTGTATTTTAAGGTTTGGCTTATGAAATTGACAATGTTCATTCACTTGTGACCTACAAAATGGCAACTTTCATATGGTTTAAATTAGCATGTATTAATCTGTATGTATCTAATTGCATACCTGATTATCTGTGCCTCACATTATTTGCTTGGGATAATTGTACTGGTTGCAACCTGTCCCATGCATATTATACAATGTAACTGATATTTTATTTCTTCACAATAGTTATTTGGTTACATTTTAGAGATGACAAAGCAATTTTATAAAGAGTCAACAGGAAGGGAGCAAAGACTCACAGAGGAAAATAACTCCTAATGTAAACTACATTGTAAGTAATGCAAGTATTGCATTACAGAAAACAAATACAGCTTTCTAATAAGATTTGTCATCAGCTATAAACTAGGTTCTAGGAGATAACTCCATATCTATCAAAGTAGTATCTTACATTGAAATTATGAAGAAACTCTGTTGAATTTATCAACAGTATAAACAAACAAATATAGAAATGCATCTGACTAGAGTACTGGGCATTGTGTAGATAGAGTTTACATCTGCTTGAGAATTTCGTTTATCAGTCATTGTGCAAAATTTCCTTAATGATCTCGAATCAGTGTGGTGAATTTTATTTTGATCATATATCCACTGCTTATGATAATTTTATAAGCCAAATATTTACAAGACACTACAGTTTGCTCTAAAATTGAACTCAGATCAATGAATTGTCTTTAGAATATTTTGCTTCAAATCATTAACTTTTAGCACATATCATTTATACTAAAATTGTTTAATATTTTAGAGATTAAACTCATCTGTGATGCTGATATCTAATATGATGAAGTGATATTGATAAATTAATAGGACATTTTTCATTTATTTGGAACCCACTGTGAGTAAAGTTTGACACTATAGGACAGAGAACAGAGAAAGATGGCAAACATGGACAGGTCTTGATTTCCATGTAATACAGTTCAGGAGGTGGGCATATGTGTACATGGAAAAAGCTAAGAGGCTCTAGAAATTAGAGATGATACTAAATATGGGGTAAGTCTAGATTTATTTAGCCTCAAGCTTTATAGTAAAAGCCATATTTAAGTATCTCATGGGCATTGCAGTAGATAGAAAAATTGGCCACAGCCCTTCTCTCTTCCCTATATCTACTTTGTTTTCAATGAGACTTCGCAGGTCCTCCCATCCAAGAGTTTGACTCTGTTAGACTGGCCTTGGGCCTTGCTTTGACCGATAGATGGCTGCAGAAGTGACAATGTGCCAGTGCTGAACCTTGAACTCGAAAGACCTTGCATTCCCATTATTCCTCTTGGGCCTCTTCCTCTACCATTTGAATAAGTCAGAGCTATCCTGCAGGAAGATAAGGCCATGTGGACCAGAGCCTAGTGAGTCCAGTTGCCCCAACTGAGACAGAGATGTGAGAAAATCCAGTGGCAAAGACCAGGAAACTCAGACCCATAAGAAGGTCTAGCTGAGACCAGAAGAACTGCACAACTGGACCCAACCTATTCACAGAATCATGAGCTAAATAATGATTCTGTGGGGAATCATTATTGGGGATGGTTTATTTCTCAGCAATAGATAATGGAGACAGCCATAAATGTTAGAGAATATCATATTTGCTGATACCAATGATTGTTAATATATAGTGAATTCTTCATCACAAGAATGGGAAGATTTGCAAAATTGTCCCTGAGTTTTCCACAGATACTCATATTATCCATTTAACTCTATAGATCCTGAGTATATTTTAAATGTCATAACCTAAATTGCATAAAATCTAGGCATCTAAAACTTTCTGAAATTATCTTTTTTTAAACTCTATTTACAAAAGTAGTTTTTTATACCTTTAAATAAGTGCAGAATTCCAAGATTACCTTCAGTTGAACCATATGTGTATCATTAGCAGTGTCCCAAACACCCATTAAAATTGGTGAAGAACTAACTTTTTTAAAGGCAAGTTTATTTCCTTTCTAGCATTTTGACAAAAAGATTCTGTAACACATGTGTGGACAAGAAAACTGAGGAAGCAAATGTATAATGTAATGTGAGAAAAGGAACAATTCTATGAATTCATAGACTGGAGCTCCTGAGCTGACTGCAAGCAAGTCAGAGAGAGGGATTGTTTTTAAGATAGTTTGGATATATATTGCCTTTCTCTGTCTCATTAGTATAGATAGCACTGTGAATAACACTTGAAGATAAGGTCCTATAACCAACTGGATGGTACTGAGAAACAAAATCCCTCTCTCCATCAAGGAGTCATGTCCTACATACCAGCTGAGGCTTCTAGATGTGGACAGGGAATGTCTATAATTAATCTAGGTTAAAAGGAGCAAAACTGTGAAGCAAAATCCATGGCTTGTGTACTAGACATTAATGAAGAGTTTGCTGCTGCTACTGTCCCTCAGGATGCCAAAAATAACTACAGATGTGCTAATAATGTCTGGGAATATAAATCTATACTCCAAATTACAGTGACTTCTCGACATTGGGTATCAAGTCAGGAAAGAGGTCATAGACCAGGAAAATCTTGATATGGATATTTTAGCAGCTCATTAAATTTAAATCACAAGGCTATTCAATTTGACTGTGTCAACTGGAATTGGTAGATGGTGTTCATCTTTAACTAAACTGGTAACAGGAATAATTTTCTCTTAAGAATGGATACACAGATCATGTGATGGCAAAGGTGCAGGGAGATGGCCTCTGTAGTCTTCTACAATGCACCTTTCACATGGGCATTGGCAACTGTTTAATTTGGCTCAGTGGTTCTTTGCCTCCAAATCACATACATGTACTGATATTCTGAACTTGCATACTTTTTCCCAGCAAATGTAAGATAACGTTAACTTAAACTACAAGATAAATGACTAAACTTGGCCCTATATGGCTGCTTCAATTGACAGAATTATACGTGAAATTAAATACTGTTTATTTGCATTTATTGAGATAGTTTCTAAAGAAAATGTTAATATCTCCCTAACTTAGGACCTGAAATAATACTTTCATATTTATATTTGATAATTTCACTGTGGGAAATGGTACCCTAAATATTTAATTTTTATATAAACATGGGACATCCAGCGAATCATCTTGGTTGCTTAATCTTTTTAGCTAGTGTTTTAAATTTATCTTCTTGCCTAGTAGTAAGAAGACTCCTTTTTAAGCAGCCAAAAGGATACCTGGTCTTGTCTACAAAATCTTTGATACTGAGGAAGGCATATCTTCCCTGTAGCCACAGGAAGCAACTCCCTCCCTGGTACCATTTAATTGCCTACCTTGACCATCAGAAGCCCTCCCTAGAAAATGTTCTACACTAGCTAATTGCTAGTGTGTGTTTTCCCAAAGATTTAGCATAAGATTTTCCAGAATCACTCCACATTATCTATGGATTGCTTAAACCCAAATGTGTGTGCATGTGTGTATTATGATAAAAGTAGCATTTCAAATTGTAAAGAAATACTGATCTTAAAAATAATGTGCAGGGCTTCCCTGGTGGCGCAGTGGTTGGGAGTCCACCTGCCGATGCAGGGGACACAGATTCGTGCCCCGGTCCGGGAATATACCACATGCCGCGGAGCGGCTGGGCCCGTGAGCCATGGCCGCTGAGCCTGTGCGTCCGGAGCCTGTGCTCCGCAAAGGGAGAGGCCACAACAGTGAGAGGCCCGCGTACTGCAAAAAAAAAAAATAATAATAATAATAATGTACAAATGTTCTTACAATAACTGATCAATAATTTGGTAGGAGTTAAAATGTTTTCAGATGCCTACCTCACATCTTACACCAAAATGAACTGAAGATAGTTAATCAATTCAAAATTAATATGTAAAAATAAAATTAGCATTTTTTTCTAATCACAAGCTAGAAGAATGTCATTTCTAAATGACTTGTCTACACCAACAATAAAATTAATCATGGAAATCTTGATAGAGCTATTTAGATACTAACCAGTATCAAAATTACAATAAAATTAAGAAGTAAGAGATAAACTTAAGATGTGATGATGAGCTGACATACTAGAATATACCAAAGGAGGGCTTCCCTGGTGGCACGGTGGTTAAGAATCCGCCTGCCAAGGCAGAGGACACGGGTTCAAACCCTGGTCTGGGAAGATACCGCATGCCGCGGGACAACTAAGCCTGTGCGCCACAACTACTGAGCCAGCACTCTAGAGCCCATGAGCCACAACTACTGAAGCGCTCACGCCTAAAGCCCATGCTCTGCAACAAGAGAAGCCACCGCAATGAGAAGCCTGCGCACCACAATGAAGAGTAGCCCCCACTCTCCACAACTTGAGAAAGCCTGTGTGCAGCACCAAAGACCCAACACAGCCAAAAATAAATAAATAAATTAATTAATTAATTACTTAAAAAAAAGAATATACCAAAGGGTGGTTAATGTTCTTATTCTACAAAGACATCATAATAATATAATTAATGAATGCAAGAGTAAAAAATATCATTAAAAAACAATATAATTTTAACATGTAAAATGATTAGCAGTACTAGTAATTGCAGAAATACAAATGTAAGCAACTTTTTTTAAACCAAATTATAATTTTTTTTAAATATAAAACTCAGAATTGACACTATAAACTGTTGCTTTTATTTCTTGCTGGTAGGTATGTATATTGATCCAAATTTTCTGGAAAGTAATTTAACAATAAGGATTAAAAACCTTAAAATAATCTTTCCTTTTGACCCACTTCTAGAAATCTATTCAGGAAATGTAACTAGATGTTAGCCCAAATAATTTTGTGTAAAGATATTTCTCACACTGTGAGTGACAGACTTGTGGGGGAGGGAAGATAAAGCACTTAAAGGATCAAGATGAAATTAAAAGCATGAATGCCTTTAAACAAGGTGATACTATGTTGAAAAATAAGTCCCCAAATTATTTAAGGATGATGGGAAATGATTGCAATGTATGATTATATAATAGGAAGGTGGTTTTAAAAAAAAACAATATGTGCTGTTTGATACCAACTGTATAAAAATAATCTAGCTCTTTTTCATGGATAAAATTATTAGAATTGTATACAAAAAATTACACCAATTGATCAAATTCACATGACTTCAAGTTTACTTCATGTATTTTTAAATTTAAGCCATAAGTAAATATTACAATATTATCATTCCCATTTTAAAATCTCACACAGCAGGTAAATGGCTGATCCAGGATTTGAAATAAGATGGTTCTATTTTCCAAAACTGCTTTTCCACTTTGCTATACTAGTGAAACAAGAACAATTCAGGATTTCACCTTTTCAGTGTGTTAACCTTCATTAAATAGCATTTTAGGTTTTCCCCTAGTAAGTATTCATCACTTACACACCGGAAGCTTTATATATACATATGCATTATCTAATTTAATTCTCATAATAACTCAATGAAAGTAAGTAGTGGTAGTCTCATTTTACTAATGAAGAAAATAAGGTTTAAAGAGGTAAGTTTCTTACCCAGTCTCTGAGCTAGGCAGGAGCAGAGCTGGATTGTAGCATGTCTCTTTGACTCCTATGCTTTTCTGACTCCTGCTCAATAGTTAACTGTAAGAAATACACTCACATATATTAAATCATATCTTTCAAAACCCCTGAAATGTTGCTCTGAAGTAGGCAGTTCTGTATTTTATTATTGTGTGGCTAACCCACAGCATCCAGGAGTGGACTGAGCTGTTGTAATTTACTCGTGTATCAAAAAAGTAAAAATTTACAGGGAGTTGGTTACAAATAATATTTCTAGCAAAAGTAGCCACGAGGGAGAATGTGTATACTCCTTGATATTCCACAATAATCAGTAGACTAAATATTTTCAACTGCATCTGCTACACAGTGTAGGAACTACCCTTGTAAATCAGGAAAAAAAGAACTCTACTCCCCTCCTCCACAAAAGCCCCTACAACTATGTCTAGAGCAGGAGACTAGGAAATCAAGACACGGGGACGTTAATTATGAGAGCAGATTTAGGTGAGGGATGGATTTGTCAGGATCCATGTCTTTGTTCCCTCGAAGACTATATAGGAAAAAATGTACCTATATAGGAAGGCTTATTTCATAACCAATACCAGAAAACAAACAACAAGATGCCATAAGATGTTTTCTGTCTCCTGGAACTAATGTCTTGGTAATTAGACACAGAAGAGGCTTCCTGAATCTCCAGCTTGCTGGTTTTCCCCGTGAGTATTTAGCGCGTCTTGGGAGACCGCCTAAGCTTCCCTGGAGGACTTTAGCTCTAAAATGAGAGCTGCAATAACTTGTCTGCAGAAATTTTACTTATGTTTATGGGATGTGAAAGTAAATTCAGTAAGTTAATGCGTGGGCACACCAGTTAAATGGTGCAGATAATTGTTCTACTTCATATTTATACATTCAGTCAGTGATAGGCTCACATCAAATCAGTTCTCTACCTGCTGAGAAATGAAGGCAGCCAATAGAATCAGATCAAAACTAATGTCATTTGAACATAGTAGAAGTCAAATCTACTTCATTAATCTGCTACCTCAACGCTCTCTCCAGTTTGTGTATGTAGCAGAAGGAACACTGGATTGGGAGTCAGAACATTAATAATAATATTAAATAATTACAACCGCTAACATTTATTAAGGACCCTTCAGGGATTTTATTGATGACCTGTATTCACTTATAATCACATCTCTAAAAAGTAGGGTATATTTTCATCCCCTTTTCATAGGTGAGGAAATGGAGGCTTGGAATGGCTAAGTATCCCTGTTCTCATACAGCTAGGTAAGGCAGGAAGTATATAGAGACCACCACACTGTTAAGCACTGCGCTATGCCAAGTACATTGGAGGTGCACAAAAGGGCCTGTAGAGGCCATGAGACAAGCACATCAGGTAGTAAGAGAACATGTTTGCATCCCTCAGGAATTCTCATGTTCACTAGGGACCATGAGTATCGTGCTTTCCTCAATGTTTTATGTTTAAGAAGAAAGTATAAAATTGAGGTTCCTGTGCTCAAATCCTAATCAATTGTGAGATACTCATCCCTTCCCTGCTGCTTATAGCCCTTCACTTCCTCATGTCCTTTGCCTCCATTCACATTGGCCTACAGACTTCTTAATGCCACCAAATGAGTCCATCAAAATGTGACTATTCTGAGCAACTATCACTATTTTCAAAGGGAAATATCAACAAAAATAAAGCACTGTTGTGTTTATTAAATAACTTCTGAAGCTTGTGGATTTTTAAAAAGTTGTTTTGTGGCTGTTGACTTCTCTGCAAGATGAAAATCACGATTCCAGATGAGGGTCGCAGTCATGG
Organism: Pseudorca crassidens; assembly: GCF_039906515.1. NCBI lineage: Eukaryota > Metazoa > Chordata > Mammalia > Artiodactyla > Delphinidae > Pseudorca > Pseudorca crassidens. The sequence goes on along the minus strand of NC_090304.1, from coordinate 31,513,208 downwards.
AGACCTGTATGATTTTATTAATCCCTTGATGCCACAGGTAGTTTAGACACGGGGATGACAGTAATCTACCATTTGTTGTTTAAAGGTTCCAAACTCTTGTGTGAAGTTAAAATGTTCTGTTATGTGGGCCTAACTGGAAAATCAGTTTTTAGCATGCTGATTAATTCAAGGTCAAATCTATTAAGTGGCTGATTCTTTTTTTTTTTTTTTTTTTTTTCCTTTTGCGGTACGTGGGCCTCTCACTGCTGTGGCCTCTCCCGTTGCGGAGCACAGGCTCCGGACGCGCAGGCTCAGCGGCCATGGCTCACGGGCTCAGCCGCTCCGCGGCATGTGGGATCTTCCTGGACTGGGGCACGAACCCGCGTCTCCTGCATCGGCAGGCGGACTCTCAACCACTGCGCCACCAGGGAAGCCCGAGTGGCTGATTCTTAGTTCAATGTCTTGTCAGTCCCAATTACAAACTATCCTGTGGAGGTTTTCCTGACAAAAATAAATGTAACCCTCTGTTGCATTGCATCATGTGAATGTTAACCACAAAGGAGCAAAATTTTTCAATTTTATTTATTAGTTTGTTTCTTTTTAGATAGCAGTTACTTCTATTGCTTTCATTATATGCAGCCCAGAACCAATATGATGCAATATCAAGTTTAACAGTTGTAGGAGTTTTCAGAAATTACAGATGTTACTATTGAAACTTTCTCTAGTGAAAAAGAAAATGAGGCAATTTACATGAAAAGCTGAAAAAATATATAGGCAATCCTAGTAAACCCATTCTATAAAAAACATTACCTGGTTCACCAATAAAAACTTTTTGTTTGTCAGACCACTATTATTCAGACTGAAACATACCTCCCACCTTTTATGTTAAACTGCCCAACTAATTCAAATAACCTAAGAATATGCAATAGATTATTAAAAATTGACAGTAAAATCATCAAAATGTCACTGACATTATATGACTAAATGCCACTTAGGTGAAACATACATAGACACTATTAAACAAGGGCACATGAAGGCAGCCCCCTACCCGACCCCATAAACACCCCACTTAAAATAAAGTAATAAAAAACAATACAGGAGTTCTTATGAAGAGATGAGTTATCTTTTTTTTTCTTTTAATCATTATTCAGACTCAGGCATTTAAAGAGTTGTCTAAAAACCCTCCAGTCAAATGCTTTGTGCAGCATTCAGTATGTAACACTAGCTAATGGGAAAAGCAGGTGGTGGAAGAGAGAACTTTCTGTTGTCATGCTGAAGAGTGTGTCAAAGAAGATTGTCATTTGAAACTCTGTTGTCAGCAATGAAGGATTCCAAATGCAGCTGAACCCAGAGCTCTGACTGTGGTATGTTTAAATAAATATATCAATCTAGGAATTCTCTTTTACTTTTCTGTTTTCTTAAAAATATGTAAGAAGCCAGCTAAGAATAATAGATATTGATTTCAGAATTGGAGATGAGTGTATCTGTTTTTTCAAAATACTAGAAATGTATTTTTAAAAATAAGAAATATATGATCTAAATTGTTATATTTTAAGCATCAGTGTTTATCTCACATAACAGATGCTGCCTCTCTGAAGTTTTGACTATTTTTAAGTCATTTGATTTTTGGTTTCAATGAAATAGGTATTTACCAGTTCTACTCTAAAATTTGTTCTTGATTCAGAAATACATGAAATATGATCACTTGTAAAAGTATGTCTTTTTAAGATGTTCTTAAGAAATTATTATACAAGATGCTTTAGTAAATAATTTCAGTCAAAGTAGAATATCTGAGAAAATATCTGAATTTAAAGAAACATATCTTATAACATTAAATGTTAAAATAAATAAGTGACACAACTATGAAATTTATTGTGATTTAAACTAGGGAACAAAATGTTTTTCAACCTGCCGTCTTTATTTTCTTATGCTTTTAAGGTGATAAAATTAATTAATTTGTCCCATTCTGAAGGCTTTATTTTCATTTGTTTTAAAAATGTCAACTGCTTCCCTTTGGAGAACAGAGGTTCAACTTCTAAATCTGCATTCAAGGTTAAATCACCTAAAATAGATAATCACTGATATGGAAATAAGTGTTCTTTTCTTTGAGAAAAATAAGTACTTAAAAGATTCATCATATAGTATTTAAAATATAAAAATCAGTGAGCAGGAAAGTATACTCAAATGTATCCTCGGTAAATTACTTTCACTAAGATTATATTTAAAGCTCACATATTAAAAAAGTATTTATTTCATTGAGAACCCAATAGAAAACCACAGTCTGCTCCATCATAGACTATTCTACTTAGAAAGGCTTGGCTTTTGGTTTTCATTAGAAAAAACAGAAAAACTTTGATTTTAAGCAAATAAAAATGGGTAGAGAGAGAATAATACAAGATAGTCTAAAAAAACAGCACTTAGTTTAATGCCTGTTACATTATAGAATTACAATCAGTATTTTGTTTCTCTCTTCCCTTTGGTTCCTTTTTAACTTCTGAAAAGAATATTTATACCTGCTTCATAATTTGTATTCTTTCTATGGGTATATGCCTTATTCTATGGTATTGAGAGTCACAATTATCCAGTTATGCAGGTCAGGTGTTTTGGATCCAATCTGAAGTCTCAACTTCAATGATTAATTTTCGATCTTCTTTGCAATTCCATTGATACTGTGCTGCTCAATGAACCGGCTGGATTCCATAGGACACTCCAAATGTGAAAAACTGATTCCCCTTAAATAAAATAACTGAAGTCACTAGTGGAAAAATTCACCTCGAAGACCAAGCGTTTGATACATCATTCAGAACAATTCATTGTTTGAACCATCTTGAGAGAAGTAGGAAATGTACTCTTCCATAATTATACCTGATTTTAACGGAATTAATTCTCAGCCATCAATAGGAAAGTAGCTTTACATTTGAGGACTCTTTTCAGGGAAGAGTATATGCTGCGTAATTTTACTTGATATTCATAAGAATATGTGTATTTTATTATCTTAAAAGCAAAACTATAAGCAAAACTTCACTAATTGTCAGGTTACAATATTTTTTAAAATTATCTGTGGGCATTTTTTTCTCAATAAATGAGAGATGACATTTGGTGATATTTAAGGTTCAAATTTCACATCCCAAGAAATTTTAGCTGTGGGAAGTTTTAAACAAAATATGTATGTTTCTTTTTCTAAACAGATACCTTACAACAGTGGTTGTCAGGCTGGGAACATCAAAATCACCTGTAGGGCTTATTAAAAAACAGATGGCAGAGCTCTAACCCCAGAGTTTCTGATAACAATAATTCCAGTTGAGACCGGAGAATTTGTGTTTCTAGCAAGTTCTCAGGTGATGTTGATGCTGCTGGTACTAGTACCGCATTTGAGAACCACTGCCTTAAGTCTTCCCTTAATATCTCCAGTGTACTCTGCATTTTGAGAGCCTATCATATGCCAGACCCTGTACTAAGTCTGGATATTCCTTGATGAATAAAACAGGCAGAATTCCTACCCTTGCAAAGCTTGTAGTCATCTAGTGGAAGAGTCAGAAAATAAATAGTAAACCAACAAGTAAATAACTATTTACAAGTTGTCATTGAGTGGGTCATTAGGTAGTGGAAGAGGGGTTACTTGGGGTGATCAGGGGGGCAACCTCTCAGAAGGTTGTTTTTTTTTGTTTTTTTTGTTTTTTTTTTTGGCGGTACGCGGGCCTCTCACTGCTGTGGCCTCTCCCGTTGCGGAGCACAGGCTCCGGACGCGCAGGCTCAGCGGCCATGGCTCACGGGCCTAGCCGCTCCGCGGCATGTGGGATCTTCCCAGACCGGGGCACAAACCCGTGTCCCCTGCATCGGCAGGCGGACTCTCAACCACTGCGCCACCAGGGAAGCCCTCAGAAGGTTTTAAAGGCAAGAACTGAAAGGTGAGAAGTCAGCCGAGGAGGGGAGTGGGAGAAAGAGGCATTCCAGGCAGAGAGGTGCCTCATGAGGTGAGGGCCCGGAGGTGGGAAAGAAACTGACACGTAGCCTGTGTGGCAGGAACACAGAGACTGAACACCAGGATGGCCGAAATGAGAGGAGACAGAGAGGTGAGCAAGCACACCATTACAGGGGGCCTGTGCTGAGGAGTCTGGATTTTATTCTAAGTTTAAAGGGTTTTCAACAGATTTCTGTTTTCAAAAGACCACTCTGTACATGACAGTGGGGGAACAGTGATGGAAGTAAGCTGGCGATATAGCATCCCAGCTGAGAGATGATGGTGGTTTAGCCAGGAGTGCTTGCAGTTAAGGTGGATACATCAGTTTCCAACATCAAAACGTGTATAGATGTATGATTACAGAGATGACAGTTATTAAAAATTCACAGTGAGGTTGATTAAAATGACATGTGAAGAAGGGAAAAAAGAAAGCAGGTTTGAAAGCAAAATTATACTTGTTTGTGTGTGTGAGACAGTCACCAAGTATACTAGGACTGTAGGTGATTTTTTATTCCCTTTATTTTTTATGCAATAAGAAAAAATGCACATTATTATAGCATTTCCAAATTCACATATATCATTGAAAAGAAAAAAACTGTGACTTTGAGAAGACAACCACAAGTTGAATGACTAATTGAGTCATTCGTGTGCGTGTGTGTGTGTGTGTCGGTGCCTACACATGCATATATACAAAGTATATGGGTATAGCACTATCCAAAGTATAGTGGATATAAAGTGAATATAGTTCCAGTCATCAAAGAGTTTGTAGTTAGTTGGGGAGGATAAGAATAGGGACATAAGAGCAACTCTGACTCAAATGTTAGAGTGCATAAGAATCATCCTTTATGTTCTTTGACAGTCCTTTCAGGTACCAATTTCTCCTAACACAACCAACACCCTAATAGGTCTTGAATACACTCTCCCATTTCCATGACCTGTGCGTTTGCATGCAGAGTTTTCTCCCCTTTCTTCTATTCATTTTTCAGGAATCAAGTCACATACCACTTTTTAAAGTCTATTTTTAGAGCAATTTTAGATTTACAACAAAATTAAGAGGGAGGAACAGAGATTTCCCATATCCCCCAGCCCCCACACATGCATAGTCTCCCCCATTATCAGCATCACTCACCAGAATGGTACATTTTTTACTAAGGATCAACCTACATGGGCACATCATAATCACCCAAAGCCCACGGTTTACCTTAGGGTTCACTCTTGATATTGTACATTCTATGGGCTGAATAAATGTACAATGACATTTATACAGCATTATAGTAATATACAGAGCATTTTCACTGTCTAAAAATCCTCTGTGCTCTGCCTATTCATCTCTCCCTTACTCTTGCCCCCTTGCCAGCAACCACAGATCTTATTTTTAGTGTTTTTGTGGTTTCCAAAGCTTTGTCTTCTCCAGAATGTCATATAGGTGGGATCATACAGTATATAGGCTTTCCAGATTGGTTTCTTTTACTGAGCAATATCCATTTAAGATCCCTCTATATCTTTTTCATAGCTTTATAACTCATTTACTTTTAATGATGAACAATATTCCATTGTCTGGATGTACCACAGTTTTTTTTATCTATTCACCTGCTGAAGGACATCTTGGTTGCTTCCAATTTGGGGCAATTATTAATAAAGCTACTATGAACATCCACATGCAGGTTTTTGTGTGGACATAGGTTTTCAATTTCTTTGGGTAAATACCAAGGGGCACAATTTCTGGATCGTATGGTAAGATTATGTTTAGTCTTGTAAGAAACTCCCAAACTGTCTTCCAAAGTAGCTGTACCATTTTGCATTTTCACCAGCAATGAGCGAGAATTCCTGTTGCTCCACAATCCTCACCATCATTACTGTTGTCAGTGTTCCAGATTTTGGCCATGCTAACAGATGTGTAATGGTACGTCATTGTTGTTTTAATTTGCATTTCCCTGATGGCATATGATGTGGAGCATTTTCTCATATACTTATTTGCCATCTGTAGATCTTCTCTGAAAAGGTATTTGTTAAGTGATCACATACCATTTTTAATTGGATTTTTTATATTGAGTTTCACGAGTTCTTTATTTTGGATAACAGGTCTTTATCAGATATGTCTTTTGAAAATATTTCCTCCCAGTCTATACCTTGCCTCCTAATTCTCTTGATATTGTCTATTTCCAGAGCAGAATTTTAATGAAGTCTAGCTATGCATTATTTCTTTCAGGGATCATGTCTTTGGTATCTAAAATGGTATCACCGTATCCAAGGTCATATAGGTTTTCTTCCATGTTATCTTCTAAGGGTTTTATAGTTTCATATTTTACATTTAGGTCTATGATCTATTTGGAATTATTTTCGTGAAGAGTGTAAAGTCTGTCTCCATTAGTTGTTTTGTTTTGCATTTGTTGTTTTGCATGTCTAGTTGTTCCAGTACCATTTGTTGAAGAGAAGACTTTTCCTTTCTTCTCCAGACAGTCACTTTATCTTTGTTCTCATAGCTCTTGCACTCACCCCCGTACAGCCCAAATCACACCAAATTGTAATTACTTGTCCTCTCTGTCTACTCGACTCAATTACTCTCTCAAAGGATAGGGATCATGGATTATTTTTCTTTGTAATTACATCAGCCCCTTGCACGGAACCTGCCTCATAACAGGAACTCACAATAAACTTGTTAAATGAGTGAACATGAAAGAGAATATTAGGAAAACATTACAGCTTTAGGTGGAATAGAGTTATTAGTGTGGCCTTAAGAGTTTAGATAAAGTTTATGAAGAAGGAGGAAATCAAGCTTGTCTTTGAAATTGGATAAAATTTTTGAGTAATTTTAATTCTAGGAATTCATATGAATAAAACAATTAGAGATGTTAATAGGGATGTATGAGTAAGGATATTCATTGAATCATGATGAATCATAGCAAAGAACAGTTTAGCAAATTAAGCCAAAATATTCTTCAGTAGAAGGTAAATAAATGATAGAATGATCAAACTGAATACTGTTCAGCTATTTAACAGTGCAGTAGGACATGGCCACCTGCACCACTAAAAAGTGGGCCTATGGCATAACAATAAATAAAACATCAAAATATAAAATTGTGGTATTCCCCATGCCTGGTCTGGGATCCCCTGACCCAGCAAGTCTAATCCACATGAGCTGCTGAGACTACAAAGCCTGAGACGCTCCTCCCTAAAAATCTGGAAAAAGTTTAGGGAACCCCAGTATCATGTATCCTTGATCTCATTGAATTCTTTGCATTAAAACAAGATGAAAATGCCTCATCACTCTCCCCTGGAATAGGCTTTGTTTTCTGCCTAATTCAAATGAAATTAGATAAAACTTTGCCTATTGATATCAAGGTATAATGGACTTTTCCTGTTGTTTTACCCAAACATCACTTCCTTTGACATTCAGGTGGTACTGACCCTCTTTACCTACCCTAAGAATGCCAATCAGAATCCCCCACCCTTTTGTCTATAACAACAGACACAGTGACGGACAAGATCCCAAAGCTGAATTCCACTCTGGGATGTTCTCCAAGAACTATAGGGAAAGATGATCTCTCCCCAACTGTGGGAAGAAAGTTATTTTTAATGTAAGGAATGAGACAAATAGAAAAACAAACAAAAACAGAATTAAAAGACAAGAGATAGAGAAGAGATGTAATAGTAGAGAAAGTAAGAATCCTGACAACTGCATTTGACTCTCTAGAACCAGCTGTTCCTGAAGCTAACTAGCTCTACTGGACATAGAGTTAAAGCTGAACACATTTTATAACAATATGTATAAAATTCCATGCCTGTGTATCTGTATTATGTATTGCATATTATATATCATATAAGTATATATGCATGCACAAATATAGTTGCATCTATATCTGGGGGGGGAGAGAGGAGAGAATGAGAGAAAGAGAACTCAACTTGTAATAGCAGGCACCTCTGAGCAATACTTTCACTTCATCTTCATTTTGTATCAGGCATGAATATTATTGGGGAAAAAAGAGCAGAGTTGGAAAAAAGGAAGCAAAGGAAGGGATGGGGCAATTAGAGGAGCAGCATGAACAAAAGTAGAGTCTAGACAAGATTATGTATGTGCAGTGGCCAAGACAAGAGACACACTTAGCTATAGCACAGAGTATAGGAAAAGGACTGTAGAAAGACTACAGGTATGGAGCAATATGAATTTATATAACAAGTCTTATTCAGGAGCCTTTACTGCCTCATACCCATAAACTCAAACCTTTGTGACATCCTGCAGATTTGCAAAACACTTTCACACAGTGAATTAGTCGGCCAACTGAGCAACTCCTGGGCGCACTAAAACATCATTCAAACAAATTGGAGCTATGTTGCCACTTAACGGGGCAACACATGAAACTCCTTACGTAAGTAACAGAATGAATCTTTCAATTTATGTAATAAACCCCTCAGTTTGGTTCTGAAGGACAGATATGGCATTGGAGGATCTTTTGTTTATGATGTCAGGATGTTAGTCTTTTATATACTTGAGAGAAGTAGTAAAAATAAAAAAATAATAATAACGGTAATTATAAAAGTAATTAATGGGAATTCCCTGGTGGTCCAGTGGTTAGGACTCCACGCTTCCATTGCAAGGGACCCGGGTGCAATCCCTGGTCGGGGATCCTGCAAGCTGCGTGGCACAGCCAAAACAAAGAAAAAAAATATATATATGTAATTAACAAATAGTATGTGCTAAAGAGTACATGGGACTTTACATAATAAACATGTGAAATAGGTATGATTCTTATCACTTTATAAATATAAATCTTTTAATATAAGATAAGAGTTAAGAACTTAGCTCCTGGGTTTAGGACACATGAATTTGGGTTTGGTGCTGCCTCTTACATGCTATGTTGGAAAAGTTGTTTAAATTCTCTTTGCCTCAGATTTCCTCTCTATAAAATAAGGGGGGAGAGTAATAACAGTCAATAATACATACTACATAGCGTATTTATAAGGAATCAACAAATGGGTATTCATGTAAAATACAATTGTGTTGGCACATAGTACTTTATCAATAAGACAGAGTATTATATAATTATTGATGGGAAAATTGAAGATTTGAGAGATTAAATAACTGGTCCAAGGATGCACAGTCATGTTAAGTGGCAAAGCTGGCTTTATCCCTTTGGTGGCCTGATTCTGGGCTGAGAAAGGGAGGGAGGTTGGGATTAAGGAAAGAAAAAATCCAAGAGGAGGAGGCAGGTGCTTAGAGGTTGTAGGACTGTAGGAGAAATAAAAGAGAAGCTAAGAAAAAAATGATCTGGAAGAAGAGATTTGTCTAATGCACAGTGTGATGTACAACCTCTCATTTCATTCTACACGATAGGTGGCAAATTCTACTTTGTTTACTAATTGCCTCCACACATGGGATTTTGTGGTGGAGGGAGAGAAGTAAAGAAGAGGACGAGAGGAAGTTCATAAATGCTATGTGTTATATGTTTATAACTTAAGCAAATAGACCTCGAATGTTGCATCTGGCAAGCTAGTCTCTCCCTACACCACTAAACAAGTGGTGACAAGTCTTTGAAAGGGCTTGGTGATGTCTAGGTTGGAAAATATGAATCTTCTGTTGCTCTGAAAAACTTTCAAAAGGCAAACAAAACCTAAGCAATATATAAAAGGATCAGCAGCCCCCATTACGTATTTAAACGTGTTCAGTTCTCTCTCCCTGATGAGTACTGCTCAAATCACGGGAGCTTCATGGGGATTACGCTTGTGACTTGGGATCGATTTTAAGAATACTTACGAATCTGGTCTTTTACCTTTTATTTTCCCACTTAACAAGTAAGTTTTTTGTATGTATCTAAAAAAACCTCCCTACTTAGAAATTATCTGACTTCAGATATTTTCATATATAAGTAAAGTTCACGTATATATATAATTGAGTTCCATTTGTATTTATTCCATTGTATTGTCTAAAACATTTAACTTTGCCTTTTAAAAAATAAACGTGTATGTCAATAAAGCAAATATTGTTTAGGAAACATATTTAGTTAAAAAATCACAAGGGGTTAGAAGAGAATGCTTTTAGAATTCCTAAATAGAGGTCTCTGGACTGACATTATCTGTAACTATTTTTCTTTGTGGTATCACTGCTTTGGAAAGCAATATTTTCAAAAACTATAGAGACTTGCCAAAGTGCTCAAAATGCTTATGTGTTTATAGATGCAAATTTTCCTTAGTCTTTCTTAGGTAAGCGATTCTTCCTTTGGTAACAAGGAGAGATATGCAAGATACTGCCTTCAAAGGATTTCTCATCCTGACCTGAGATCTTAGAGTTTAGCAGATGCTACTGGCATTTTTGACACTGAAGTAAAATGTTTTCCATTAATGAATTTTAAAAAAGCCATCTGTAAAAAGAAAGGGATCCTGGAGCAGGCACAAAGATTAAAGAAACTACTACTCTTGTGGAACCTGGGACCTTGGAATCTGTCATCTTTGTTTGATAGGGTCTTAAATTGGTACTGGGTCAAAACAGGCAGACAAGAGGGGAGGCTTTTACTGGAAAAAATAGCATTATCTAACCATTTGTTGAATACTATTATACTTAATAATACTATTATTAAGAATCATCTCTAACGCTGTGTGCTTCTTGTTCATCATTACTTAATGCAGTTGCCACTGCCCTGCAGATGCCGACCTGATTCGCAGGGACTCTTTCATGACTCACAACTGTTTGGCTTTCAGAGTCTCCAGAAATTCAGTCACCACAATTCTTTAGCCCAAACACCATTGCATTCTTTATTCCTTCACCATGGTTGTTCCTAATAGCAAGAGGTTAAAAAACATCAAAACTATAGCTGTTCAAAACCCTACACGAAAATCAGGTTATTTATCCTATTTAAACTTATTTGCTGTGAGCAACTCCATCCCCCGAGTCAGGAGATGTTCTGCCTTGAAGTAAGAGAAACTTTATAAAAATCATGACTTATTCTGCCTTCCTCCATATATATAATTCATTTCTCAGCATCTCCTTTTTATCATAAGGGAATTATGGAAATGGTGGAACAGAGTTACTACACAATTGGGGATTTTTGTGTCGCTGGGTTATGATTTTAAAGGTCATATATAAGTTCTGAGAATGAGTCATCACATGGATTTGCTAAGTCTCCTATCTGATCTGTCTAGCTCAGATACACCCCCCATATAGCAGGCACTAGACGAAGCACCACACAGACGTTGTAAACAACAAAGATGTGGTCTCTGTCTTACTGCAACTGACAGTATAAGCAGTGGTGGTAAAGAGCTCAAACATTTTTTTTGCTGATTTCCATGGTGGAAAAACAACAAACCCACCCCCCGCCCCGCCTATTCAAGCTGTCAAAGTGAGGTCAGCTAGTTCATAAAATTTCCCAAAATTTAAAAATGGGCTCTTGTTGGCTGGTACAAGCTGGCTCTGAATGAGGGAAAGATCTCAGTGTAGAGAAGGGTATGCAGAAAATGGAGGCTGTGTATCAGAGTGTATCTCTTCATTACCAAGATACCATAGGAAGTCTCAGAAGAACAGAAGTAACAGTGTTTCCCTGTTTATTTTTCACCAGTTTATTTTTACTTTTGATTATGAAAAGATAACCATAAGAAATCCTGATGTTTGACACAATTCATCTATAACTTCTCCACACCCAGAGGGGAAACAGATGAATTTTAACCAACTCTTTCCACAGCCCCCACCTCCACTGCCACTTTCATCTTCCTCCAAACAGCGTTAGATTTAGAGATAAGTAAAATGGATAAGCAGAAATGTATTGAATGTGGACCACAGACCATGGACCATGCACCATGGCATACAAAAAACTTAGTTATCTAGAATTAAAATGGTGTTTGATAAAACTGGGTTCTCTCAAGGCATTGGAATGAGATTAAGCACTAGTGTTTTATTAATGAGTTAGGGAGCTGAGATGTGTGTATCTTTTGCTCTACCTCAGCTCTGCTGTTGCACTTCTAGAGTATTCATAGATGCTTTTGCCTAAATGGTTATGACACTATCTGATCTTTTTTTTCTTATATGTTGTCTGATTAGTAAAACCTATCTTTCCAGTTAGGCTACCTTTGGTCAGCACCAACTACCGCGGTAGCTTCCTGTATTTAAATTCTGGGGTAGCAGTTGTCTATTTAAACATATGATTTTAAATGCTTATTATTTTTCAGACAGTCATTTGTCATTTAATACCTGCCACTTATTTTATTAAACTACTCTTCTCTTATGTGCATGTATTCATCTTCTTATCCTCCATTCAAATTATCAGTATTTAATAATTACAGCAATAAGTCCACTGTATCAACTTCCCACTAATCACTTTTAGATAAATCCACTCATTTATCCCCATGGCTGGACTGTAAGACCATGTCCATTTTGTTCAGTGTTTTTCACCCATGCTTAAAATAGTGACCAAGACAGAAGAAGAACACTAAATCAATACTTTCAGTGAATACTTAATTCTGTATTGTAGGGGATATTTGTTTCCTACTTTATAAATTAGGAAACCAATGAACACAGAGATTAATGTGCCCAAGTCCACGTAGCTAGCTGAGAGGCAGGGCCAGAATTCAAATTCAGGTAAAGAAAAAGGCCCACTTGTCAGCACATAATGGATGCTTAATAAGCATTTTCTTATGCAAACTGGAGTATACAGGACTTCACTTTAGTACGCATTTTATTCTCCTGATTGCTGTTCACCGCTCTATTCCCAATGACTGGAGCAAGTGTCTGGAACTGAGTAGGCAGTAAAAAAATATTTGTTGAATAATAGATGCCTCTTTGTTTCTTCAGCATGTAGCTCAAAGTAGTTGCTAAGAACATTAGGGGTGTGTGTGTGTGTGTGTGTGTTAGGTTAATGAAAGTTGCACCTCTGAGTAGTAATAATCTGGCTTTCATAAGATGTGATTTGTTTCCATCTGTTTTGTGACATATTTCTTATTGTCCGTAGAGAAGCATGCTAGAAAGGACTGCTGTGGGCAGTTCTAGGCAATATTGGCTAAAAGATAAGCAGTGCCTTAATGACCTCCCAAATTCTTCACAGAATTACAACTTTGTGTGTAACTTCTAAAAAGGGGTGTGTTATTAAAGATTTGCATCAGTAAATCAGCAATTGAGAGCCATTTTTCTGCCTTCCAAGCTAACCATTCCTGCCTTATGTTTTAATTTTTACTTTTTTTAAGTGATAATTTATCTGTTACTTTTTGTTAGCTTTAGAATACTGCCCCCTTTAAATAGAGATGCAGCTTTAACCTGCTAAGAATGACAGGAGCTTGTCCAGCTGTGGACCTGAGATCAGTAACATCAGTCTTTAAAATTCATGCATCTTCTGTCCTGACCTCCTCTCCTTCTTCTCCTTGCTCGAAGCCCTCAGGGACTGTAACTCACTGGCTGAATGTCAGATGCCCGGGGTACTGCCACCTGGACTCCTCAAGGCATTTCCCACCATCAAAACTTCAACCACCTTGTCTCCAGTCTTGCTCTTTGCCAAGGAAAAACAATGCCATATTGTATCTTGTCTAATCACTTCCCAGATGACAGTTGTCATTAATCTAGCACCTAAGAAGTCTGGCACTCACGCTAGTTATTTATACACATCAGCCACCATCTTCACAATTTTTCAGGGAAATAAACAGGCCTTATTATTACCATTTTATAAATAAAGATGCTGAAATTTAATTAAGTATTTGTGCACAGTAACACAAGATAAGAAGTTGAAGTGAGTCCTCATCTCTAGTACCCCAACTACAAGTCATGTTGTCTTCACAAAATTAAAGAAATACAAAATGTCTCCACTTACTCGCTCTCAAACATGAGGCATTGTTTTGTGTTGGTTTTTCATAGTGTCCAAAAAGGAAAGATTAAGAGGGGAAAAGAAATGTTGTGTACCTTCACTAACACACACTTCTTTTATAAACTCAAATGGCCACACTTTCAGTTTAACTGTGAGCTTCCAAAGTGCTTGGAGGATTTGCTGTAAGAGATGCAGCTTCTTTCTGCCAAGGCTTGCCAAGGGGAGTTTAGTTTACAGAGGCAGGTGTTCCTAGAACTGGGAGGATTCTGAGACTGCCTGACACAGAAGTTCTCAGCCTGGTGTCCAGGGAGCTCTATGGAGGCTTCCACATGAGTTCCAGGGGACCCATGAACTCTCTGAAAATATATGTATAATTATATGAATATGTAAGTATGTGCCTTCCTTTTTTCGCCAGATATTGTCTATTACCAAAGAAGAGTTAAAAACCACTAGTCTTGTCTTGACCTATCCTTCTGCAGTTTAGGGAACTAAACGACCAACGCTGGAGAAATCTATACAAATACAAACAGCCAGGGCCATAATCTTAAATGACACCCATGGGTGCCTCAGAGAGTTCATCTTTCTATCTGTTTATAAATATCTAAATCTTAATAGCAAGAGTAACTCTGGTACTGGAAAGAACTAAACTCGTGGGAAAATAGGCATTCATATTCTATGTTATATTTTCAATGCTAACTTTCTAGAGTTTCCAACATGACCCAATTCATTTTTACTCTAAGTAGATTATTTGTAGCCAATGTGAAAAGATCATGTGCTTTATCATATTAGCAAAAATATTTGCATGATAATTCTTCGTCCTCTTACTGTGTCTCAAGAGATTCTTGTCTTATTGAGCTTTTAGGGAGAAGGCAAGAGGAACATAGGAGCACTGGATCATGAAAAATAATTTTCTTCAAATGTAAGGAACACAACCTAGGGCTCTTCTTTTCTGCAAGAGATTCAACACATTTCTCATCAGAACAAATCCATCTTGCTGTAAAGGTTATGGGAGGCTTTATTCTCTGCCTTCTTAGAGTATATGATTGATGACAAATAAACACCTAGTAGTTTAGAATAGTTTGCTTTGGAGCATTATGCGAACTGTCCTAATTTCCACATATGGTCAAGGACAATGATGATGATACTAAGCAGTTTTTCAGTGCCAGAAACTTTGATACCCTGATCTGAAGGTCTGCTATTTCAAGTTAAATATTCAAGTGAAACAGTAGCCTTTGACCAGGGTAATGTTCTGGGCTATTCCCCTCTTTCAGAGATAATGTTTTCCCATTTCCATATTTTGACTTGACAATTTTACTTCTGCATTTGCAAAACCGCAAATGAATTCATTCTGGCCTTGCATAATTTGACCTCTTTGTGTTGACCTTCTCATTCTTTTTAGCATCTCCCTGCCCTTCATCTGCTATGAATTCAGAGCCAAAAGAGGGGAGTATCTTAATATTTTAAGTACACTTACTACTGAGGCGTCCTAGAAATACCTTGGCAGATTGGGCTGTCTGGCCCATTCACCATTGTATCCCTGGCACCCAGCACACAGAACTGTGCTAATATGGAAGCTCACACTTGTAAGATCTGCAAATGTCCTTGAGGGCAAAAGCAACTTAAGTGCTCAGGTATGCAATTTACCTCTCCACTTCTAATTTCTGCAGTCCTGAACTTAACAATTCCTCACTATCTTTCCCTATCAAAGACGCTTTGATCTTCCATATGAGGATTAGCTTAAGTTATATACAGACACACAAAACTCTGTTGAGATCTTCATTTGAATGATATCAGCTTTATAGATGAATGTGAGATAATGGATATTTTTACAATACCGAGTCTGCCTGTGATGAACAGATGCTTTTTACATGTAATGTAGGCAAATTTATCCATTTTTTCTTTTTCTGTCCTGTTTTAGAAATATTCGCCTACTCTGAGTTCCTATGTTAGCTTCTAAAAGCTATATTCTTATGTAGTTCACAGTGAATAATCCATCTGTAACTGATTTTTAGTGCTTTACTGAGATAAAATTCACATACCATACAATTCGTGGCCCATTTAAAGTGTACAGTTTACTGTTTTTAGTATATTCATAGGGGTTGTGTAGTCATCACCATAATATTATTTTAAAATATTTTGTCTCCCCCCAAAAAAACCTGTACCTGTTAGCAGTTACTCTCCATTCTCCCACTCCTCCAATCCTAGGAAATGATTAATTGATACTCTGTATATATTTACCTACTATTGAATTTCATATTAACAGAATCATATAATATATGGTCTTCTGTACTAGCTTCACTTTGTATAATATTTTCAAGGTTGATCTATGTTGTAGCATGTGTCAATATTTAATTCCTTTTTAATGCTGGATAATATTTCATTATATGGGTAATACCACATTTTATTTATGTATTCATCCAGTAGACACTGCGTTGTTTCTTCTGTTTTACTATTTTGAATAATACTGCTGTGAATGTTTCTGTACAAGTTTTTGTATGGATGTGTGGTTTCATTTCCCTGGGTATATACCTAGGAATGAAATTGATGATTTGGTAACTCTATGTTTAACATTAGGAGTAATTGTCAAACTGTTTTCCAAAGCTTCTCCACTATTTTACATCCCCACCAGCAACGTAAAAGGGTTCCAATTTCTCCATACCCTTGCCAATACTGGTATAATTTTTGTCTTTCTGATTATAGCCATCATAATGGGTAAAAAATGGTATCTCACTATGGTTTTTATTTGCATTTCTCTGTAACTTTCATTATGCTGAAACCCTCGAATGTTTATATGGCCATTTTTGTATCTTCTTGAACAAATCCCTGTTCAAAACTTTTACCCATTTTTAAGTGAGTTATTTGTGTTTTTAATTGTTGAGTTATTTATATTCTGTGAATGCAAGTACCCTATCAGACATATGGTTTTTCAAATATTTTTTTCATTCTGTGGTTTGCCTTTCACTTTCTTGATGTAATTATTTTGCAGCACAAAGTGTTTAATTTTGATATAGTTCTATTTATATTTTGTTTGTTTAACTGTCACTTGTGCTCTTGGGGTTGTATCTAAGAAATCATAACCTATAAACCCAAGGTCCCAAACATTTACTCAAATGTTTTTAGTCTAATAATTTTATAGTTTTCTCATTACATTTAGGTCTGTGTTCCATTTTGAGTTAATTTTTGTGTATGGTTTAAGATAGGGGTCCACCTTCTTTTGCACATGGATATACAGTTGCCCTAGCACCATTTTTTGAAAAGACCATCGTATTCCCCATTGAATTGCCTTGGAACTGTTGTTGAAAGTCAATTGACCATAAATTTATGGGTTATTTCTGGACTAGAATTGATATTTGACTAGAATATCAACTGAATTGACTAGAATATCAGTTCTAAAAAGTCTATCAAGTCTAAAGTAGGAGTCAAATTAATCTTTTTCATATGGATATCCAATTCATCTGAATCAGCATCACTTATTAAATAGACCATATTTTCACTTTCAATATTTTCTAACTTTCATAGAATTTTATTGTTTTAGTTTATTAGTTATTTAGATGTTTTATTTTTTAATGTATAAATTTTTGCCCACTATTGTTGTTGTTTTTGTTATTAATTTCTAGATCTTACCCAGAGTAGCCACACTCTAGCTTTCCAACATGTGTTACGGTTTTCTACCTTTTTTTTCTATCTGGAAGCTAGAGTTTTACATGCTTTCCTGCTAATTCCTCTATGGATTTCAAAAGATGTATGTTTTATTTTATCTATCATTTCTAGGTTTTTTATTGTATGAGGGTTTTGAAATTATGTTGTTTGCCATGTTGCTGGAATCACAGCCCTGCTTTTCTATTTTTATGCCCTATTTCTGAAAATTGGTGCTAGATTTTCCTAAGTGACTTTTACATCTCTGCATTTTCCCCTTCAGACTTTATTTCAGTGGTCAAAAAAGAGTGCTACGTTCCAAAGTATGTGTTTTGTATTCCAGCTGATTTGTGAAATTTGATAACACTGGTAAGATACTGCTTTTTATTTTGGCATAAGAGCAGCCTTTGTCTCCTGTTTTCTCCTTCATGATGTTAAAGGTGCTTACTGAGGCAGAAGTAAAACAGAGCTCAATTGTCATATACAATTTTCCCTGAAAAGACCTTTGCTTCACTTCAGTGAGTGAATTCAGCTGCCAGATATTTATGTGAGCATCATTCTGAAGGGGAATAAAAACCCTAGACAAAGTTAGTTGAAAAACCTGAATGATCTTTAAAAAGCAGCCTCTTGGAGAAATATTTGGAAAAAAGAAGAGCATCATGAATGTCAGAGCTATAGGAACCCTTACTTGTTTTGCACCCACTCTTTGATTCTTGGTAGAGGAACTGAGCAACCGGGAGGAAAACACAACTGTCTGAAGACATTCTATGCAGACATAGAACCATGAGTAAAATCTAAATTCTTTCATTTCCTTATTTTTATACTTTTTATTTCCTCCTGACATTTCCTAAACTGACATATTATCGCCCAGTTGTTCCATTGAGGAGTTTGGTGAATGAGACCATAAGCTTTCCTTCCCTCATATAGTATTTCATAAGATTACTTTTAAAAATCAACCTTTTAATCTTTTAAACCAGATCTTTAACTTTTATCTAATTCATAAACTTTACTGTGACAGACAGCCTCTTGGATGGCCTGAATCATCTTTGCCTCTTGGTGTGTACTTTCTTGTATAATCCTCTCCCCTATATACTTGCTTCTAAATACTAGTATAAGGCAAAAGAGATATGTTCCTCCTGTGATTATGTCACATTACGTAAGACTCTGTCTTGCTCTCCAGCTCACTCTGGAGACTTTTCTTGTGTTTTTGATGAAGTAAGCTGCCATCTTGGGAATGCCCACATGTCAAGGAACAGTAAGAAGCTACTAGAAGCTGAGAATGACCTCCAGCTAACAGCCAGAAAGAAGTCAGATACTCATTCCTTAGCCACAAGGAAATGAATTCTACTAACAGCCTGAGTTATCTTAGAAGTGGATTCTCCCTAGTTAAGTCTAAAGATGAGAGTACAGCTTTGCTAACACCTGACTGCAGCTTTGTGTGGCCCTGACCCAAAGACCCACTGAACCGTGCCTGAACTCCTGACCCACAGAAATGTAAGATAATATATCTACATTGTTTTTAGCTCCTAAGTTTGTATTACGTTTTTAATACAACAATAGATAACTCATACACTTACCATAAAATCTGCTATTCTGATACATTAAAATGCAGCCTCATCAATGAATTTTTGGTATACCGTTAATGGACCAAATTGAAACTGAAATATACCAGCAGGTGCTTGTCAGCAGGCCAGGGAAATATAATCAACAATATCCTTTCCTGACTGACCAAAAAAGATTTGAAGTTTTGCGTAAATTAATTTTGTATAATTCATAAGCATTCATTGAATTAATTCAATAAAAATTTAGTCAGCAAGATGCTCTATCAGCACAATTCCAAATATTTGGCTTGACAAAAATATAAGGGCCTAATCTCATGAATCTCTTTAGTGTAAGAAGCGATATTTTCAAAAATCACTTTTCTTTTGTACTTATTTACTTCCCTGGCTACACAAAGGGCCCCCTCTTCAGAACTCTCTCCCTCTCCTCTATATTTCTACTTAATAATATTGAGTAAAATAGTTGTAATAATATTGAGTAGAGTAAATAATAACATCACATAATTATAATAGTAGTAGTAATAATAAGTTTACAATATTTTACATAATTTTTACTCCTGTCATTTACGCATTATCTAATTTAACATATTTATTGTATCCTATGTGTAAGGATGGGGTGTTAAAATGAACAAGAGATCATCCTACTTATGCACATTGCCTTATTACTTAATCATCCCTTCACAATAATTATGTGAACTATTGAACTATTCCTTTTATAGAAAAATAAATTTGACTGCTGTCTGTAACTTGAATCTTATTGCCCCAGCTGAAAATCCTACATCTTTATTTCTGTCCATTAAAGTGGTCTTTACTGACGCTCCTCCAAAACACCAAACTTATTTTTACATAGTACTTGGCACTATCTGGATTATATCATGTATTTATTTCTTTACTGTATCTTCCTTACAGGAGGATATACCTCATTTTGCCTTGTTCATTGCAATATTCTCAGAGCCTACAAGCATCCTTAGCACATAGTAGATAAATAAATAAATATATATGTATATAAACATTGTAAAGTAAATATTTCTTGAACAAATACATTGTCTTATTAGAGAAAAAGGATCATGCAGCAAAATGAAAAGAAACAAAGTCCTTCAGTTTTTACTTTTTTACTTGAAGATGTCTCTTTTTTCCCCAAGATGTAAATTTAATATTGCTAGGAAAATGGCAATAAGAGACATAGAGTAGCTTGTAAGGTATATGACATTTAACTCGGTGTTTTAAAAAAACTTTCAAAAAGACTTTCTTTTTAAAAGCAGTTTTAGGTTCACAGAAAAATGGAGCAGTCAGAGATTTCCCATATACTCTCTGCCCCCACTCACACACAGCCTCACCTATTATCAACATCCCCACCAGAGTGTACGTTTGTTACAATTGATGAACCCACATTAACATATCATAATCACCCAAAGTCTGTAGTTTACATTCGTGTTCACTCTTGCTGTTGTACAATCTCTGAGTTAACACAAATTTATGATGATATGTATCCATCATTATAGTATCATTCAGAGTAGTTTCACTGCCCTAAAAATCCTCCTAACCCGTGGCAACCCCTGATCTTTTTACTGTCCTCATAGTTTTGCCTTTTCCAGAATGTCATATAGTTGGAATCATACAATATGTTGCCTTTCCAACTGGCTTCTTTCACTTGGCAACTCAGTCACTTCTAAAGCTGAAAAAATTGGTATGATTTAAAAACAAACCATGAAACTCTGAACCCTGTGAAGTTATCAAGAAATAAGAAAAACAGGAAGCTTTAGTCCTATCTTTTCCCCAAGTGACTCACTTCCTCTAAAAGTCCTCTCCCTGGGAGAGTGAGATTCAAAAATTAGATCTAGGTCCAGATTAGAGTAAGGTCCAGAATTTTTAGGGTGCTTTGTTATCGAAGCTACCATTTGGAGCAAACAGCTTTGTCTCACCAATGCCATATGTTGTGGGCAGGCAAGGCTGCTGAATCCATGTGTACCTCCCTCTAGGTCAGGGTAGAAGGCGGGGGCTTGTTTCCTTCCCTATTTTCCCAAGAAGCATGAGTAGTGGGAAAGAGGAGGCACTGACTGCTTCTCCCAAACCTCTTTCCTTAATCTGGGGGTTACACAGAGCCACACAGCTTGTGCGTCCACTAAGTCTCAAGTGAAAGGGAGATGAAGAGACTCCCCATGGGAATCCCAAATGAGACAAGTGGCTCTTAGACTGCCACTAGAGAAGAAGCTTATGACTGATTTCTGAATCCTGCTTTGAGTTCACCTTGTTGCCCTAGCTCTGCCTCTGAAAGAACAATCAGTCAGCAACATCTCTCTCTTCCATGCCCTGAGCTCCATGTATACTTTATCTGCCAGGCCTCAGAGGGAGCCTTCTGTGGTTGGGTGACAAGGCACCCTTTGGGTTCTTTGAGTGATGCACTGTCTTGTGAATCTTAAAACATTTGTTTTCAAAGTCAGTGTGGCACAGCTTGCTAAATACTAAGCCGATCATATTATGGAGGCCCCGCTGCCAAGATATCACAAGCTATCTCTGGGGGTTAATGGAATCAATACCTTATTAGTTATAAATTGATTGAATTCCATGGTTAATAATGATTTTTAATCAGTAGCATGCCATAATTATGAAATATACACATGCAATACAGAATAAGAGTCAGGGTGAGGAAAGTAAAATGAAAATAGGAATAGCATCTCGCTAAGCAGAGAGGGATTATAAAATGCAGCTCTATTTACAATAGCCAGGACATGGAAGCAACCTAAGTGTCCATCATTGGATGAATGGATAAAGAAGATGTGGCACCTATATACAATGGAATATTACTCAGCCATAAAAAGAAACGAAATTAAGTTATTTGTATTGAGGTGGATGGACCTAGAGTCTGTCATACAGAGTGAAGTAAGTCAGAAAGAGAAAGACAAATACCGTATGCCAACACATATATATGGAATCTAAGAAAAAAAAAAAAAAGGTCACGAAGAACCTAGGGGCAAGACGGGAATAAAGACACAGACCTACTAGAGAATGGACTTGAGGATATGGGGAGGGGGCAGGGTAAGCTGTGACAAAGTGAGGGAGAGGCATGGACATATATACACTACCAAACTTAAGGTAGATAGCTAGTGGGAAGCAGCCGCATAGCACAGGGAGATCATCTCGTGCTTTGTGACCGACTGGAGGGGTGGGATAGGCAGGGTGGGAGGGAGGGAGACGCAAGAGGGAAGAGATATGGGAGCATATGTGTAACTGATTCACTTTGTTATAAAGCAGAAACTAACACACCATTGTAAAGCAATTATACTCCAATAAAGATGTAAAAAAAAAAAAAATGCAGTGCTTAAGAGTCGGCACTTCATCTCAGCCTGCCTAGATTCTAAATCCACACGACAGCTGACTGACTCACTGACCTTGGGCACTGTTGCCTTATACGTGTAACTGGGCTAATAATAAAACTGCCGTATTGGGTTCTTATAAGGATTAAATTAGTTGGTATATATAAGTGCTTGGCTAAATTCTTGGCTTATAGAAAAGCTTTGATAAACGTTAGCTATCATTATGACTATTGAGTCAATCTATCATTAGAAATAGGTATCTCAAATCCTAATTGTACAAGATTAGAAAGCTAATTCAGCAAATGAATTATTCTTTTAGCTCTTTAATTAAAATTATTAAAAATTCTCTATTTCCATAAGTGACAACATCAGTGGTGGTAATTATAACAGTGATATAAAATGTATGATCCTTTCCTGTGCCCTTGGTTTCCTATCTCAGCAATAGTTGAGAATATAGAGAATGAAAAGCCCTTTCCATCCATTTTAAAGTCTGCCTCAATTTTAACATCTGTGATATGGGAAAAACAGTAGTTATCTCTCAGTTTCTGTGAGCATGAAATGTGTTAATATATGCAGAGTATGTAGAGGAGTACTTGTTTTCTGCTTAGCTTATATTAGTAGTATTATTTCTTCAAATGTTAATTAGTTGTTATTTTCTTAAATCTCTGCCAGACTGTAAATAACAGGAGTTGGAATGCAATCAGTTAGAGACTCTGCCATCTGATTAGAGTACTCCAGAGTTACCAAATAGAGGTTTGTATATTTCTGATGGCTGTGTGGACTAGAGGTGGGGTTGACTTTCTGTTAAGGAGGCGGTAAGACAAGCCTGGCCAGGTTTTTACCAGCAGTGAAACCACACTGTGTAACACTGAGGTCAGATTTTTTGAGATTCCTCAGACTCATAATTAGAGAAGATTTGCATAGAAACGTTTGAATAGTAATAACATTTCTGGCACATTTTAAGTTAAGGTTGGTGCATTAAAATATATATATATATGTATGTATTAATATATTTTTTATCCCCCAGGAAACTCAGAAAATTAAAACATTTTTCTTCTATAAGTACCACTTTAAAATTAAAACTTTCTCTGATAGAAGAGCCAGAATTTTAATTAATCCAGTAGCACTTACTAAATTTACACCTATGTGTGGAATTTCTTTTGAACCATAGTGTAAGATGTGCTTTCTGTTAATTTGTTTTTTTCAATAGGGATGTTTTTTGTTGTTGTAAATATGTGATTTTTCTTGACAAAACTGCTTCTCATTTGTCTGAAATGGAAAAAAATATTAAAAACCTTTTTGTTTTTCTCTGTAACAGGTAAGGCCAATTACAAGAGCTATTATGAGGAATGGTTTTACTCTGAAATAAATTACAGTTACATATAAAGGCTGCTTGGCTGTTTCTCTAATTAAGGAGTGTAAAGCTAGAACTTCTGAGTAAAACATGGCATGAGAATCACAGTGTCTGGACTGCGCTCTCCCAAGTTTTCCATTAGAGACTGCCAAAAAAGGATACAGAAACACAAAAGCAAACACCACCACTGGAAACTAATGAAAAAGATTTTCATTATTTGAAGATTTGTAGGATAGGATTAAGAAACGCAAGCCTGGAACAGACACTTGGCCTTATTAACTGAAACCAGCCTAATGGCACCGAAATTACAGAGGAGACTTGGGCTAACCTGGCCCACAGTCTATCCTTAATTTGGGGTTGCAGTGGCCACACACTCTAGGAAACTAAGCATCTGCTACCCTTCTCAACAGGCGCAGTCTTTTGAGTGGGCCTGAGTCATGCCCTGCTTCCTCTGCCCTTCCGCATCTGTGCCTCTCTCTCTAAATCCAAACAAAAGCAGAAATACCCGGTAAATGAGCATGGCAATAATTTGTTGCATTCCAAACACCGAAATTTGGATAAGCGTAGTGTTGTGGGTAGGAGTAGATACTAGTAGCACCTGAGACTCTTGCATACTGAGAAGAGTGTTTTCTTCTCATTTCCACATATTATGGAAATTAAGTCCAATTTTTAAGAATAGACCAGGATGTCTAAAAAAATAGTAATAATTATTATTTCTAAAAGACTGGGAAGAAGTTATAAAGCAGGGGTAATTTAAATACTACTGGTAGAGATTTAAATTGGTTTAGGAAGTAGTTTGGCATTGTCTACTAAAGTTGAAAACAAGCATTCCCTGTGAATCAGCAGTTTTTCTCTTAGGTACATACTTGATAGAAACATATGGACAGTTGTATTACAAGATATACACATGAATACCTATTTTAGCTTTATTTGTAATAATTAAGACTAGAAACAGCCCAAATATCCATCATTAGTAGAAAGCATAAATAAGTTTTGTTGTATTCATAGGGTAATATATTATAACAGTGAAAAAATAAACTACATATATATGGAAATCAGGGATGGATTTCACACCCATAGTATTACATGAAAGAAGCCAGACACAATAGATTACTCATTATATATTTGCATTTACATAAAGTTTGAAAAGGACAGAACTCAAATATAATGTTGAAGGATATATCCTTTGGTGATAAAACTGAAGAAAAGTGGGAAAATAGTACCATAAATGACAGGATTATGATTACCTTGGGGGAGAGGGGTGCAGAGGGCATCATGATTGAGAGAAAGGATAAAAGGGGGGCATCTGGTGTTTCATGACTTAGGTAGTAGTTATAAAGGTGTTTGTCTTATAATAATTGTTACGCTTCTGTTTGTTGCACTTTTTATTTTGTAATAAATCATGTTTCATAAGTATATATAAAGCAGATCTGCTTTCCTTTGCTCTAATTCCATATTCACACTAACATCCTTTGGCTTATTTTTCTATGTTTCTATCTGTCTTTGTCCTGAGAAAGATAACATTCCAAAATGTGAAAGGTGTCATTTGGATCATTAGAAAACAAGAAAAATTCCAACAGGAATTAATGCATTGCATACATTTTTTACCTTGTTTTCTTGTGATAATAGCTAACTTTTTCTTAAGTCTGGTAAAGTGAGTCAGATTATATTGAGAATGCTCTGTACGCATTATCTCATTTAGTCATAACAACAATCTTACAATGTTGATAATATTATCTTCACTTCAAAGCTACAGGAATTGAGGCTGAGCAATGAAGTTAAATTACATGTCTAAGAACACAGTTAATTAAAACCCAGCTCTGTCTGATCCAGAGCTCAATACCTTAACTGCGTTGTACTACCTCAAAGATATGGTTAACAGAAAATCAGCAATCACTTGCAGATTAGTGACAAGATCTAAGTTTGCAGTGGCCTGAGGAAGGACTGTGGTAAATTCACCTAGCTAATATGACCCTTGATGGCTTCTGATACCCATTAATCAGGTTTCCTCTGGCTATACCCTGACATTCTTCAACTCTGTAACTCAGAGTTACTGCACATGTAAGATAGCAATGTAGCTAAACATTTGCAGGCCTATCACTCCATATGTATGCTAAAATCTCTGAAAATATTCAGTGTCTACTTATTTTTATCCCTGGAGTTAGCACAGCACCTCGCACACATTAGGTGTTCATTAGGTGTTCTTGTTAGATTGAGAAGAATAAATGCTAGAAAATATATGGATCTCACAAACAAGCAGTTACTGCCGTAATTTTATTTGAAGAATACCCTAAAAGGCATTCTCATGCAAATAGGCAGACTTCTATTGAAGTTTTGCAAATGGTCTAAAATGTTTGCAAACCTGAACCTTAACTTGGGTGTTCTCAAGATACTCTGTAGGAAGACAAGCTTTTCTGAAAGTCTCTGCGCTTCATGGTTTACAATGCCTTAAATAATTAAGTGGTTTTCGAAGCTGTTGAAAGATTAGGTACCTGATGGATGATCTGCATCCCAGTTTCTCTGAGAAAAGCTAGTTTTATTCTGTCTTCTGGGAACAATAAACATGAAAAACCTGGTATAAAATGGAATGCATTCCACATTGTAACTGGAAAACATTTCACTGTTCCAGATGAGTCTTGATTTCATGTTTGAACAACCATTATTATATCAAAAAAGGACGTGGTTCTTTTGTTATCTAATAATAAATTTCCCATCAATTCTGCTTTTAGGCAACAGATTTGAACGTGGGTTAATCAACATCTTGGTTAATGGTTGGCAAATATGTATTAAAATAAAATGTAATATTCTTAACCTTAAAATTATGTAGAACCTATATTATGTTCTTTATACGTAATTCAGAAGAGATTTCCAAATCTTTCCATGCTTCTTTATTACCATTTTGAAAACTACTTTTCTTTTTTCCTGATAAACTGGTAAAACTCATTATTCATAATTTAGAATGATAAAATAATTAGATAGTAAATTAGAATGCTAGTTAATAGAATTTGTGAACATGTTTACACAGACAGAGACAAAACCTGTGAATAATACCAAAGATCACTTATCATAAAAAGATGTAGGTTTTTTGGTTTTTGGTTTTTAAATAGTTAGGCAGTTGCTTCTCTGGGAGAGTTTAACATTTATTTTGCTTAATCTAACAGATTAAGTAACAGATAACAATACCTATCAGGGTTCTACTTTCAGTCCATGCTACTCTTAAAATAGGGAAAGCACATAAAATATTTTAAAACTATCTTATCTTCTCATAGTTTTCCTACCAACCAGTCATGTGATTTCTAGGTCTTCTCATTGAAGGATTTTACCTTCACCTGGGATTAAATATTTTATTATTAGTTTAAGATTCAGGTGATACTTAATACTGGACTGGTATTAAGAGGGTGGTACACTTTAAGAAAAAGAAAATGCAGAGGAAAAATTTTATATAATCTTATTTTAGCTCAATCTTTGTTTACATTACCATGGAGATGCCTGGAGGCAGTGCGTCATGGTATAACACAAAGGGAAAGCCATAGCTATTGCAGTTCTGCTACAATTTTGTGATCATTCATCTTATTTGATTATAATTTGATTTATGTTAATGTTGGAGGGGAGAGGATGAGAAATGACCACATGATATTTTAATGGCCTTAAATTTTTGAGGTTATTCCTACCTGGATACACATAACTATGGATTATTCCCTTCTTTCCTTTCACTTCTTTCCTTCCCTCCTTCTTCCCATAAATATCTATTAATGCTTATTATGTGTCTGGCCCTGGGTTAGATGTTTGAAATACTCTGTGAACAAAACAGTAAAAATTTATCACCTTTGTAAAATTTATATTCCAATAGAATAAGGTAGACAGTAAACAAAGGATAATTAATAAGTAAATTATTTAGTGTTATATAACATGTTGGAATTTAACAGTTGCTAAGGCAAATAGATTAGGAAAAGTAGGATCAAGAATGGAATATCGTGGAAAGCAGCTGTAGGGTCTTGAAGAGAGGAGTTATATAATGTCATTTAAAATGCGGAGGATCACTCAGGTGTCTTAACTGTCATGTTGAGAATAGACTTTAGAGGAGCAAAGATAGAAGCTAGGAGATGAGTCAGACTATTATAATAATGTAGTCAATATATGATATACCTTAGAAAAGAGTAGTAATGAAGGTGTTAGAAAGTGGTCAGATTCTATATATATTTTGAAGAATTTTCTGATGATCTGAATATTAGATGGGTGAAAAGAGAGGAAATAAAGATGACTCGAGATTTTTGATCTGAGCAATTTAAAGGATAGATTTGCAACCAATCAGAATAAAGAGGGTTTGGGGAAATATCTGCTTGGATAAAATAAGGAATTCCATTTTGGACAGTCAACTCTGAGATGTCCATTAGACATCCAAGTGAAGAAATCAGGAAGGCAGTTGGATACACAAGCCTATGAATATTAATTATGTAGTCAGCATATAGATTCTTATTTAAAACCACGAGACTGAATGAAATCACAAGGAAGGGAATGCAGATAAAGAAGGCAAGAGAATCAATGACTGGTCCTTTAACAAATCAGAGGAAGAAAGAAATAAAAGCTGAGGATAAGGAACCATTTAAGTAGGAAAAAATCCAAATAAATGAGATGTCTTGGGAGTGCAAAAGAAAAAAATGTATTTCAAGGTGGAGTGAGTGATTCAACTACTGAAAGGTAAAGAAGAGGATAGAAAATTGATTAATGGGATACATCAATGAGTATGTCATTGGTGACGCTGGCCAAAGAAACCTCTGGAGTGGTGGAGGCAAAAGCACTCTAAAGTCTGAAGTTAATTGTGTCTTCTCTGGCCATAAATCCCCAGTGTCTCCATCCTATAGGACCTGTAAATGGCCTTTTGGCCAGTTAGCCTTCTATTACTGCTCAAGCCCCAGACCTAGTAATGTGCACGTATATATACTTCCTTGTCTTTTGCAATATAGTTGTCAAGACCACCATCAAATAGGTGAGAGTTCTAGTGTCACTATTGCTGTTTCCATGACATCTGGGATGTCACTTAACCTCTTTGGCTTCTGGTACTCATATCAATATCTACCTTAAAGAATTATGAGAATAAAGCACTTGGCACACTGCCTGGCACCATAGTAAGTGATCAGTTAGTGATAGCTATTATTATCATCATTATTATGCAACTGCAAGGCCTTGATGACTCTGCTGGAGTTTAGTCACTTTATAGTAACCAATAAAATAATCCTGGGAATCTCAAAGTCTTTTCATTCCTTGAAGAAAAGGCTATGCAAACCTTCTTGTCCTTGAACGTGGGAGTCTCTAATACCCCCAGATTCACACACATGAACCTATTCTTTCTAAAAAGACAGCTCCTGAGCAGCCTAACCTGTCCCTATAGGATGACAGTCACTCAGATATCTTTTTTATTGCTTCACCTGGATGACTCCTTGGCCACCAGGTTACTCTGGTCCTCACTTTTTTACCTCGAGCTGCATGTATGTCCCAAGTAGGCTCCTCCAAAGAAGTTGGAGATGCCTTTGTCTGAAATTATCAGATAGCTCTCCAAATGTTAAGACATTTTTGAATCTCAAGAATGCCTGTATGGGGGAAAATGGAATAGAGAGTTGGTACAGATATTTAAATAGTTTGATGGAAAATGTGGAGAAAGAAGGATAATGTATAGAATAGTTAAGAGCATGGACTGGGAGTCAAACTTGAATTCAAGTAATGCGGAACCGTTTCCTGGCAAAGTGCCAGCCCCCGAAAAAGACCATCATGAAAATCAGTTGATCATAAAAACTAATTTTATTAAAGTTACAGCAAGTAAGGATACCACCTGGGTAGTCTTAGTAGTGTTTTAAAAAGATGAAGTTAGGGAAGAGTTTTCAGAAGGTTCTAGGACCTGGACTGGAGGATTTTAAGGTAAATCTTGCAAGGGAGGAAGTTGGTTGAAAATTGGTCGGAGTATGGGAAAAACAGCTGGGGTAGGTGGACAGAGCAAGGGGAGGACCTTAAAGAAGTCTTAATAAGCATGCAATTAGTCTTAATAAGTAGGCTGTTTTAGTTGGATCACAGTCTTGTATTCTGGGAGCAAGTATTTCTTGGAACAAGCAGCCCAAGAATTGTTTGGTTTGGTGTTGTTGAACATAGGTTTAGGAAAATAATGTCTTATCTGAGTATTATTTCATGTAGGACATTATGTTAATTTCGGTTCTCAATGCTTATGTTGTTTAAACCTTGTTGTCTTTATCTTCAAAATGAAAGTTTGAATATTAAAATATGTAAAACACTTATGTCTGGGCCTGATTTTGAGCAAATATTCAATGTATGTTGGCAATTATTTTTGCAGGATCTTATTGAATAAAACATACACATTTTGATGCTAACATCAGAGAATCCATGTTCTGGTGTCAGACTGCCTAATTTCAAATCCTAAAACGTCACTTGCTAGCTTGTCTCCTACTGTAGATTGCAAACTTTTAAAATGACCTTTTCTTATCTCACAATTGGAATGTAAAAAACACATTTTTATATTGGATTGCCAATATTCAAATGGAAGTGACTGAAAGCAAAACGTGTGTGCTTATCTAACCCACACTATTAACAACCCTTGCTTTATTTGCAGAATGACATGAATTACATAGCATCCAGTGGACTTCTATTCAAAGATGGCAAAAAGCGGATTGATTACATCCTGGTTTATAGAAAGTCAAATATACAGTATGACAAAAGAAACACATTTGAAAAGAACCTCAGAGCAGAAGGCTTGATGTTAGAAAAGGAGGTATGTGCTTTAACAGTATTAGCTATGTGGTATAATACGCTGGAAGAGATATGATCGTTTATGTTTTAGTATAAAAGTGTATAACACGTGGCTTTTTAAAATGTATAGCAATTATCTCCCAAATGTAAAAGAAATGCATATGTATAGTACTATTTTAAAATATATTCCTTTTTTACTCTACATGTTTCCATAAATTTAAATATTTTTCAAAGGGCATAACTATTTTTACAATTTTAAAAATTAAAGAAGGAATGATTCTATGTAAAGTACAAAACTCTATGAAAAGAAAGACAAAATGTTGAAAGAAAAGAGTTTGCCAAACTGTTAATGTCTAGGTTTTAATATTTTTTGTTTTTAAATTTTTATTTTGTATTGGAATACAGTTGATTAACAATGTTATTGATAGTTTCAGGTGTACAGCAAAGTGATTAAGTAATTCAGTTAAACATATACATGTATCTATTCTTTTGTGCATGTATCCTTTGAACTATGTTTTTCTCTGGATATATACCCAGGAGTGGGATTGCTGGATCATATGGTAACTCTATTTTTATTATTTTAAGGAACCTCCATACTGTTCTCCATACTGGCTGTACAAATTTGCATTCCGACCAACAGTGTTGGAGGGTTCCCGTTTCACCACACCCTATCCAACATTTATATTATTTGTAGATTTTTTGATGATGGCCATTCTGACCGGTGTGAGGTGATATCTCGTAGTTTTGATTTGTGTTCCTCTAATACTTAGCAATGATGAGCATCTTTTCATATGCCTCTTGACCATCTGCATATCTTCTCTGTAGAAATGTCTATTTAGGTCTTCTGCCGATTTTTTGCTTGGGTTGTTCTTTTTTTGGATATTGAGCTGCACAAGCTGTTTGTAAATTTTGGAAACTAATCCCTTGTCAGTAACATTGTTTGCAAATATTTTCTCCCATTCTGTGGGTTGTCTTTTCATTTTATTTATGGGTTCCTTTGCTCTGCAAAAGCTTTTGAGTTTACTTAGGTCCCATTTGTTTATTTTTGTTTTTATTTCCATTACTCTAAGAAACAGATCAAAAAAAGATATTGCTGCAATTTATGTCAAAGGGTGTTCTGCCTGTTTTCTTCTAAGAGTTTTATAGTGTCCAGCCTTACATTTAGGTTTTTAATCCATTTTGAGTTTATTTTTGTGTACAGTGTTAAAGAATTTTCTAATTTCATATTTTACATGTAGCTGTCCAGTTTTCCCAGCACTATTTATTGGAGATACTGTCTTTCCTCCATTTTACAGTCTTGCCCCCTTTGTCATAGATTAATTGACCATAGGTGCATGGGTTTATTTCTGGGCTTTCTATTCTGTTCTGTTGATCTATATTTCTGTTTTTGTGCCAGTATCATACTGTTTTGATGATTCTAGCTTTGTATTATAGTCTTACATCAAGGAACCTGATTCCTCCAGCTCCATTTTTCTTTCTCAAGGTTGCTTTGTCTATTCGGGGTCTTTTGTATCTCCACACAAATTTTAAGATTTTGTTCTAGTTCTGTGAAAAATGCCATTGGTAATTTGATAGGGATTGCATTGAATCTGTAGATTGCCTTGGGTAGTATAGTCATTTTGACAATATTGATTCTTCCATTCCAAGAGTATGGTATATCTTTCCATCTGTTTGTTTCATCTTCACTTTGAACTATTTCTTCTTAATCCTGTTCCTTATATGCTTTTATAAAAGACTTTATTTTTTAGAGCAGTTTAAGAATCATAGTAAAATTGAGAGGAAGGTACAGAGATTTCCCATATACCACGTTAACCCACACATGACCCTCTTATCATTATGTAACGCCCTCATAACTTTCCTTTCTTCAAATGTTTTTTTTAGTGTTCTTTAAGGAAAGCTATTTTTTTCAAGTGAAACAATAAAAGTAACAATGCTCACTAGGCAAAAAATGAAAAATAGAAAGGAAATAACACATAACCCTCACTCTTATTATCCAAAAAAAAACCACTCGTGCTATTTTAAACATTCTAGGGTTTTTTTTAAAAAATGTATTTATCATATTACAGAAAGAAAAAAAGTGTAAAAAATCAGAAGTATAACAATGTACAAAATAAAAAGTCAAGGGGCACATCTACCATCTCTCAAATCATACCCTTTTCTCCTTTGGTAGCCTTGCTAATAATATCTTGAGTTATACTGTTGTGTCCCTCAATATATTTTCTATGTATATACAAACACATATAAATTTTTTACATAAAATTGGTCATGATATACTTACTATTCTGCTATTCAATTCTGTTGTTTAACAATATATTATGGATATCTTAAATTGCAGTGTATTTAGATCCAACTCATATTTTTTACTCAGGTGCATAGTATTACAATTTGGTGATTTAGCCAACTGTTCCCTTACTGAGAGAAAAAAATTAAATTAAGGATTTGAGGGACCCCTAAATTACTACTGGTTGGATTTAGCTACTTTACCAATAAGTGGATTGACAAGGTCAAAAGCTTTGATGATTTATTTGCTTAACTATCTGGATAATTTGCTAATAAGCTGTATCAATGGAATAAAGTGGTCACCCATATTTTTATATGTTATTGGAAACCACCCCTACTTTTTTGTTCCCACAGGACATGTCTTGTGATTAGTTATCTGAGGAACATCCATAGGAAGTACTGAACTACAACTCAAGGTGGCCCTAGCAAAACTAATCCATTTATATTTATTAAATCTCTTTTACTATGTATAAAATAAGAACCATGCACTGCCTTACCTCTTTATGAGGTAAGGATTTATTCACAAACTGCCTAGTGTTACAGAATTGGGCAAGTGGAATTCTGATCTCAGTGTCTACTGACTCCTTTAGTTGTGTTTCCTCTGGGAATTTTAACCCAGCATATCCATATCACTAGTGATTAATTCAATTAGGAAGTATTTATTGAAAAATCTTACAAACTCAAGTCTTGTGATAGGTTTTTATTAATTTAATTTCCTTGTGATTTCTCAAAATCTCCATACAAACAGAATGAATAAGTGACTGATTGTCATCTGTTCCCAGAGCAGTTTATACCTGCTTGCTATTATAATGCTGGTAGTTATTTTGCTCATGTATTTATAATTATTTCTTAATTCAGCAAGTAATTTTGACAGATTCCATGAAGATGTTGGAGATCAGGTGAGTTAAGCAGACCACACTCCTGCCTTCACTGAACATACAGTCTGTGGAGGAGTCAGTCATGAAAATGGTTTACTTGTAAAAGAGATATAACTTGGCTCACAGTCTCCACCTAGTTTTCTTGGTGGAAAGTCCAGATTCTCTTGTGTGTGTTCCTCTCCCTCACTCCTCCAAGTTTTCCCAAGAATAATACTGGATGTTATTCATCCAAAAGGGGTTTTGTTTTGCTTTTAAGGGAAATCCATTCATTCTTGAGCTCCCACTCTTCAGTTACTGCCAAAAGATTCCCATTTTTCTTTAAAAAAGCATCATGTCCCATTTTTTTTCTATTTTTTCTAGAAAAAGAGTACACATGTGTACCTTTGTTCCTGGACAAATGGCTTTTCATTCTAGGTTCCATAATTACAGCTCTTTTAAGTTCACATTCACATGATTAGGATTTGGTCCCCACAGTTCAATAAAGTACCAGGACAGCTGGCCAGAAAGAGTATTCAACCTCAGCTGCACATTTCATTGGAATGACCATCCCCACAAACTGTAGCCATCGTGTTCATACAAGTTACCAGGCTCTACTTCCTCTTTCCTTCTATTTACCTCCTTATAGAGATAAATGACTTATTTTTCTGACAATGGGAAGAGTTAAGGCTACCCCAATTCTGCAGAATAGATGATACTAGTTTTGTGTCAGAGTTGAGGAATTGGTATATCTTCCCTCCAGAAAGGCCCTAAAAGCCATATGAAATTTGATCCAAAAATCTCTAAGGAACTCTGCCAACCCAAGCAAAGGAGACTGCTGCAAATTTTTTTTAAAAAGTCTTGTTATTACTCTTTCCACTTGACTAGTACTTGCATATCTAAGAGGATATTTAGGTGGCTTTGCAAAATAAAGCTATTCTAATCCAAGGTGATTTTCAATCTCCACTTATTAATATAAAGTCTAAAATCCTTCCTTACAATACCCTTTATAAGTTCAAATCATGTTAAGTGACCTAAAAGAGAAGCAAATGGTGCTAGAATGGCTTATGAGGAGGTCAGTAATCTAATCTTGAGGATGAGGGAAGACAAGAAGGAAAGGGAGTAGTAAAATCAAAGAAACAAACTTTGAACTGAGATTTGGAAAATGAAATAGTTAAAGTAGGTGGATAAAAGGGATAGATGTTTTCATCTATGAAACCAGTATTGAAATCTGGTTTTCAATACTGGCTGCACATTAGAAACCCCTGGGGATCTTTTAAAACCTTGATGCCAGACTCCACCATAGCGTGGATCAACTGAATATCAGTATGGTGGTGGGAGGAAGAACACTGGTATTTTTAATACCAGAAATAAAATGTACTAAATGAGTTTGGAAAGAATGGTTAGGGTTAAGTAATTCCATTTTGTAGTTTAAGACTTTTGATGATTTTCTTAGAAAAAATGGGAAGCTGCTGAAAAATTTAAGCAGGCAATATCATGACCATATTTGTTTTCAAAAATGAAACTTTAGATTGCTGAAAAGAGTATAGATTTAAAAGCAAGACTGGATATGCACAGAGATCATGGGTGGCATTAGAAATGGAGAGAAATGAATCGATCTGATAGATATTTAAGTTAAAATATAGATATTTGGTGGTGGTTTGGATATGGTAGAAAGAGAAAAGATTTCAAGGATAACTTGGGCTTGTGACTTGAGCAATTTCTTTAATCATTCAAGGAACATTAATGAAGTACCTATTATATGCTTCATTCTGGGGACATATAGAAACCAAGATAAAAATGGGCCACGTTCTCATGGGAGGAAAGAAACCATAAATATACAAGAAAATTAAATAGTAAGGAATATTACCGGTAATTAAAACAGAATAGTATTATATAGAGAGTGTGACTAAGGGAAAGAAACGGAAGAGAAAGATCAAGGAAACGGAAGAGAAAGATCAAGGAAACAGAAGACAGATGAGATAAAAAATTAAAAGGCTTTTGGGGAAGGATGAAGGGGGAGATCCAGTAGAGAGTTAGAATACCAAGTGTAATATCAAGGAAAATTAAGATTTCTAAATTGTATATTAAAGTTAACTTTCTACAGTTGTTTTAGTTGCCAAAGATATTTTTACTTATGTTCCTAATTCTAAGAGTAATGACATTGATTTTTTAAATGGTTGAGTTAATTAGGACTAAATTAATTATCACAATGTTAACGTGTAAAATCAACCTGCTATGACAAACACAGTTTAAGTGAACAAAACATGTTTATATAATAAGCGTGCTGGGGCTTCCCTGGTGGCACAGTGGTTAAGAATCTGCCTGCCAATTCAGGGGACACGGGTTTGAGCCCTGGTCCGGAAAGATCCTGCATACCGTGGAGCAACTAAGCCCATGTGCCACAACTACTGAGCCTGTGCTCTACAGCCCACAAGCCACAACTACTGAGCCCACGTGCCACAACTACTGAAGCCTGCATGCCTAGAGCCCATGCTCTGCAACGAGAGGCCACCACAATGAGAAGCCTGTGCACTGCAACAAAGAGTAGCCCCTGCTCACCACAACTAGAGAAAGCCTGTGCGCAGCAACAAAGGCACAATGCAGACAAAAATAAATAAATAAATTAAATTAAATTAAATAAGCATGCTAACATTATATCATGAAAAAGTATTGTCTTAAAATTTCCACAAGATTGTTTGACACTGTTTATATTGACTTTCTATTGCTGCTTAACAAATCACCACACATTCATCAGCTTAAAATAAAACCCACTTGTTAGCACACAGTTCTGCAGATCAGAAGTTTGGGCATGGCATGGCTGAGCTCTCTGCTCTGTTTCTCACAAGACTTAAATCATTGTGTTGGATGGGCTTGCATTCATACCTGGAACTCAGGATACTCTTTCAAGCTTATGTGGTTGTGATAGGATTCAGTTCCTTGTGGTTGTAGGACTGAGTTGCCCATCTCCTTGCTAGCTATCAGCCAGGTACCTCTCTCAGCTCCTAGAGGCCATTCTCATTTCTTGCCACATGCCCCCCACCGTTTTTCGCAAGGGAGACTCTCCCTTGTGTCCCTCTGCTCTTTTGAATCTCTCTTGCCAGGAAAAGCCCAGTCCTTTTTAGGGACTTATCTGCAGTGGAAGACAATATCTCTTTTTTAAAAGCAAATGTGCCTTATAATAGAACTTAATCATGGGAGTGAATATGCCATAATATTCACAGATCCTGGAGATTGTACAAGACAAGGACAGTAGGGCATGAGGATCTTAGAGGACTTCTTAGTATTCTGACACTATTAAAAAAAATCAATATCATGTATCGCCCTTTTAAGCAAACAGACATAGAAAGATACTTAACTCCATGATTACAAGATAGAACCTAGATATATTTTTAGTTTAAACCTTGTTAATTGATGACTAACTGGTATCTAAATACTTGTAGCTATCTGAACTATCAAATCCAGCGTTTTGCATTATCATAAACATTTATTTCTTCTTAAAGTTTCTACTATTATAGGCTGTGGGCTTTGTTTGCAACTTAATTTTAATAACTATTAAATTGAAAATATTTAGGGCTTGTGGCAGGTGGAAAGGGAAAATGAAATTGTGAAAATGTCAGCAAGTATTGGATTTGTTAGCTGAAAAAAAATGGGAGTATTCCCTAGGGAACAAGTTCCCATTTTTAAAATTTATATTCCCCAGTTAAGCACTGAGCCTGATACAGAGTGCATCTCAAATCTTCATTAAATTGTATGTTGATGTGGACAGTTTCTAGATAATCACATCATCAGAGATAATGATCCATATTTGAAGACTGTATAAATGAATAGGTAGATGATCTGTAACTGTCAGGATAGGTGCTTTGTTATCCAAGTGTATTTCCAGATTATATCAGCATTTTGTCTTTATCTTAGACTTAATACGTGAGCTACCATATTCTTTTTTTTTCTTTTTTCAGCTCTCTGCCACCAACTTGTAAAGCGACTGTGTAAAAACACATTTTAAAATTTCCTTTTCTCTCAAGAATGAATTTTCTACCTCTTGGGAATTTTGGATGGAATAATTAAATAATAATGTGATGTGTGAAGGCGGTGGGTGCTTTGTTCCCTTGGAAAAGCCTGCCTGCATCAGAGCTAAACAGAATAGTGCCAGATTGAGAGCTTCTGATTCCAAGGGTGAAAGTAATTTTTCTCCCTGCCAACACCAGCCCTTCGCCAACCTCCTGCTCAGTAGCTGCAAGAAAATAAAACTACTTTTGTTTTTTGTTTTTTTGGTTTTTAAGTAGAGGTACAACAAAAGAGAAATTAAGTTGAGGAAATTATAAGAGAAGACAATTTACGTTGCTTGGAAAAGATATATATATATTTTTTTAAGTTAAGACATACAAAATTAGAAATGTTCTAGCTGTATGTGCACTCAGCTTGACGTTTCATTCATCAATGGTAGAATTAATGAAGTAACATCCTTCTAAAGTATCTCCTTTATTTGAGTGTAATAGATTTTTTCATATCTTAAGGGTTGACAGGAATGAATTAATAATCAGTGATAAGCCAGCTATTCATGATGCTAATTTGAATCCTGACGTAGGACCTCTTCCAGAATAATTCTGGTTTATTTGCTTTCTTGTCTTCATCATCTCTTGCTTAGGTACACGTTACATAGAATGTGTACTCAAAGTAAGTTAACTCATTCATTCATTCATCCACTCAACAAATGCTAAGTGACTACTATGTGCCTGGCATAGAACTAGGTGCTCAGTAGACATAAATGAACAAAGTGAAAATCCCTTCTCTCATGGCATTTACATAAATAGACTCATTCATTAGAAGATAATAAGTACTGTGGGAAAAAATAGAGCAAGGTTAAGAATGATGGGGTGAGGGCAGGAAAGTCATAGTAAGTGACCAAATGATGGAAGTAGAGTGAATGAGAGGGAGATTAGTAGGAGAGTGGGTTCACAAGATATTGAAGGTGAAATTATAAAAGGCTGAGTAGGTCATTGGAAAAACTTCGGCTTTCACTCTAATTGAAATGGGGTTCTGAGAAGTTATATGATTTGAGTCACGTTTTAAAGAATAACTCTGGCCATTGTGCTACGAATAGACTATTGGGGGCAAGAATGTGAGCAAAAGTTATATACATTATTTCCTCAAGCATAGCTAAAGTGTGTAAACTTAGTCTGAATTCAAAGGCCTTTAGATATTTAACACCTAATATGACTTCTGTCATTGTTAATTTTTTTTATCATTCTTTATCTTTAATTTAAAACAAATATATTTGAAGTAGGAAAGTCCTTTGGAAATTGCACAGGAAGCACCTTTTGCTATTTCCCCCTGGTGATTTGAAAAATACCTAGTACCTCAATAAACTATAAAGAAAAAATAACACATGGTCTAAAATTTTGGAAATTCTGTTTACTTTATTTACCTTCTCGGATATTTTAGCAAGTACATGCATATTAAAATGTCTCACAAGTCCTCTAGTGAGAAACCCTAAATTGTCTTGACCTTGGAATGATCCCCCCTTTTTTCATAATACTTCAGGGAACAAACACTTCCAAATGCTAGTCTGTGAAAGTGCCTGTCCAGTGTCAATGGTGATCAGCCTGCTGTCTACAGCTGAGTATTATTCCAATGATTGTCCCGTGGCTCTCTAATAATACTGTTTTAAAATGTGGGTACTACAAATTTGAAATATGTTCTGGCAAATTCATGAAATTAGCCATATCTAAAACATAGTTTTTTGAATATATGAATATAAAATTGTACAGTTTAATTTTTAAATATATAATTTTAAATTAGACTGATAAATTTCTTCCATACTTTTGAGCTTTTAAGATTGTTATGTTTCTTGAGATGTTCCATCTAGTTGAAATTTAAAGGAAAAATGTTAACCGAGTGGAGTCCAGTTGTAACCTGACATGTTGTGCCTAAATGGAAGCGAAGAGCAGTTTTCTTCCTTGACTTAATTCAGCTTCTCTAATCATTTGAGGAATATGCTCTGTGGAATTCAGTGCTACAGTGGCCACAAACTTCTTTCTTGCTCTATGGGCCTCAGCTATTGTAGGAATTTCGGAAAATAACTGTCTAGGCTTTTTTTTTTTTTTAAGTATAATATGAACATTAGTGATATATAATGACAAAATGGTCAATTATTTAGTTACTTATTTTAGACTACTGGACCAGATCTGGGAATCTTGATGATTATCTGGTTCAGAAAGGCATCTGATTCTCTGTTAGTGGTACGAGAAAAATATTCAGAACAATGGAATCCAATTCTGGGAATTCTTAAGAATTAGACCAGAGTACTCAATTTTGTTAAAAGCTCCTTAGCTAATTCTGATGCACACTTGATTTTGCTTCAAAACCTCTTGTCTAGATCGAAGACACAAAGTCTTATGATCTCTTGCAGGAAACAGTATACTAACCTGTTAAGGTTCGAGTAAGCGTGCAAATTTGACAGCTCTGTAAGGCTAGGGACTTGTAGGATTTATACTCTGTTTATCCCCAGGATTTTCACAGGACCTCGTTTTAATTACAGGAGTAATTACTCAATAAAATGTGCTAGAAGAATAAGTGAATGAATAACTGGTAGCAACTGTCAGTGTTGTTTTTACCACTACCACCACTGCCCTCCACCCCGCCACCCCAGAGCAGGAATGAGAGGATCATGAGAAGGTGTCAAACAAGAAGAACTTCAGATTCCTAATTGGCTCATGATTGTTCTGATTAGGGATTCTGGATCTTGATAATGATCAAAGGAAGAAAATGCACTAACTCACATTTATGATTATTTCTTGCATTCAATGGCATTATTACATTTTGATTAAGGTATTTCTGTATTAAGAAATTTTATTCATATAAATTCCTTTTAAATGGGTGATAATGATTCATGTGTAGGCAAGGGGAAAATGTCCTTCCCTCTCAGATCAAATTGTGGCATGATATTATCAGCTCTAAGTGGTATCTGTTCTGCTGTCCTTTGCAGCCAGCTGTTGCAAACCCTGATATCATGTTTATTAAAATTCATATTCCATGGGACACGCTGTGCAAGTATGCAGAGAGGCTGAATATCAGGATGCCCTTCAGGTACTTTCAAATTTTATTTCATTCTATCTCAATGTATATTAAGATGAGCCTGTTTTTTGAAAAACTTGAGAGCAATCAATGTAATTCTTTCTACAGAAGAAATGCTTTTTCTTCCAAAGTTTAGCTTACCTTGGACATTTATCTTTCCTTCTAATTTGCTTGCTTAATGTGGTAAGTGTTCTGGTTCCCAGCTATATCATTTCTAGCTGGACTTGACTAGAGGGAGGGGAAAAATAGTTGTTTTCAAATTTTAACTTATAATTCCCAAGATCAATTTCACTTCTTATTTAATATAGGTAGATGGAACCCTTATTTTTGTGAAACTCAGGAAATGTAAGTGTGTAGCATCCTTATGTGTACAAATACAGTGTTCTTCTTCTGTATAGCAGTTAGCAAGAATCATTCCTCAGGTGGAATTCGACCAGATGGTTTCTTAGCTCTGTCCTCAATGCCAAAGGATAAATGGTAATAAAAGGCCTTCTCAGTTCAAAGATTTTTCAGTCCTTCCTATAGGCAAGCAAAAATTGAATAGATGTGTTTCCCCATATTGTGTGTTTTGTGTTATATGCAGAATCTATCATTTTCCTCCATGATCTCTCACAATAAAATTCAAGTGTTTCTACTATGTGCAAAGTTTTAACTCACATTGAAGATACGAACATTTACACTTTTTTGGAGCTCAGTATGCTTTATCAACTGCTAAGAAGGTTTAAAAAGGTCTAGGGTAACAAGATACCAAGTAAAAGAACCTCTAGATAATGAATATGAATGAACAG
Source organism: Pseudorca crassidens (assembly GCF_039906515.1). Taxonomy (NCBI): domain Eukaryota; kingdom Metazoa; phylum Chordata; class Mammalia; order Artiodactyla; family Delphinidae; genus Pseudorca; species Pseudorca crassidens. The sequence goes on along the minus strand of NC_090304.1, from coordinate 31,471,877 downwards.
TAAGAGTGCAATTCAAAAATATGGAGAAATTTCTCAGACCTGGTGGCATGGAAGAGGCCAACTCTGTAAGAGTGCTGACAGCCTCAGGTCTCATGACAAGCCTCTGCAGTATTCAAGATGAAATATGGGATGTTGATCACTGTCTTTTTAGTCACCTGAAACACCTCAGGCTTTGGAAGATGCAGCCACAGTCATTGCCCACAAAACAGAAATTGATTAAGTGTTGGCAACTACAGAGGAATCTTACTGTGACAATATTAGAATTAGATACCTAAATTGACTCCCATTCCTCCTTGGGTAAAAGTTTCAAAATTCTCTGTACAGATGATATTTATAAGATAGGTAAATAATACCTCGAAGAGCTTGGCAAAAATAATAATAATAAAATAAAAAACAAAAGAAAATGAGTAAAGTCTTTTGAATTCTCTGGCACCTTATATAAATTATTAATAAGATACCTACAAAAACCTGAAGTTTGTACATTTTTATGAAACTTGGTCCCTGAAAGAAGCAAGTAAGGACCTATGAGATATTATTTGTATTATGATTAGATATTTTGGAGTCTACAGAGGACTGTTTTTAATTCAGGTCATTCTACTGAACCAAACTTGAGAGTACAACTAGGTAAGTATACACTGTGCAACTCTTCATGTCTTGAGTTTTGAGGAATTTTTTCCTGTTGACACTACGTCTCCTTCTAAAAAGTCTTGTGAAATACATGCCTGTGACTTATTACAAGCTGATAATGGGAGAATACTTGCCTTTGCTCTATCTGCTTTCTTCTTGTTTGGTCTGTATATATGCATGCTACACAAAATCATGCAGAATTAAAACAATGAGCTTCATTTTAACTTATGAAATTATCAAAGACTTTCGCAAGTAGTACTCTTCAAACCTTGCATAGATATGGTGAATAATCACCTCTATTGATTTATGGGTGAGAATCAAATTTCATAAAATATTCTGAAACTGAATTTAAAATTATTTTCTGAGACTTAAAACTTTTCATAACCACTTTTTATCTTAAGAAGATAATTGAAAAATATGTAAAAACATTCCCTGAAGTACTATTTATAATTATGAAAAATGGAAATATCTCCTATGTTCAATGGTAGAGGATTTAAATAATTTATATATACCCTTGCAATGCAATATAATTCATTTATAAAACAAATGGGTACAAGGATTTATTAATGATTGTAGTGAAATAATAAATAAATTTAAATAAAATGTGAAGGATATGCATGTATTCATACAATGAGATTTCAACAATGTAAAATGAATAGAAATAAAATTAGAAGAAAATGTAATATGCTAAACATGATTGCTTCTGATGGGTGGGATTGTGGGTCCCTATTATTTTATTTGTTTACATTCTTACAAAATTATTTTAAACAAGTTCTATTTTGACTGCAGGATATAAACAAAGATGCAAAAGAAGTGTGACATCCAAGACAATAACCTACTTTCTGATATCAGGGTGAAATTGCTAAAAAATTCCAAAGTAAGCCTGATTTCACATACCTTTATCCTGCCCCTATTCCTGTGATTTCACCATTGTTTCTGAGCAGAGGTATAGTTGAATTTTTGCACAAACTAATTTCCTTGTAGATCTAAAAGGAGGAAACCCTTAGAGACCATCACAAAGTGTGCCATTTCAGTGGATTTCAGTATTCAGTTGCTCTTCAGGTTAACTGAACATTGTGTTAAAATATTCCATCAAAAAAAGGAGCATATCTTCCACTTATCTCCTCTGGACTTTATACAAAGCACTTGTTTGCCAGGGGTCCGAAAGAGTGAATCCTTTTTTGCTATCCAAGGGGGAATTTGTCATCATTTGATTCTTAGTCCCTGGCAAAGACACATTATTAATTTGAAATTATACTTTCATTCAGTGAAAAAGTAAATGTTGGTTAACATGTTTGCTTTACACCAAATATTTGACATTCATAATTTCAAAGATGGTTTTCCTTTCTTTGTCAATATACTTTCAAAGTATGTCCATTCTGCTGTAGTTTATAGGGAAAAAGTCTTACAAAGACGATGGCAACGGAATCTACAGCATCACACATTTCATACAGCTCATTCCACCATCTCAGTTGGATTTTATTAATTTTAAAAATTGAAAGTCTGTTAGAGCACATTGACCTTTTTCTCTCATTTCCCTTACTCTTGACTTTTTCAGATAAATTTTGAGGAACTCTGAATTTAATCAATATTCTCATAACTTTGTTTTTTTAAAAAATCTGTATCAAATTTAATTATTTGTGTCTTTAACTTAGCAGTTCATTAAAAACAATTCCCTTACCAGACTGTGTCTCCAGTTTGTATAAATTAGGTCCTAGGTCTCCAATCTGTGTGCCATAGTGTCCTATTTCAACGGAAGTTTTGAATAAGATGTTTTCTTCAGTTGATGGTTTTGCTTTTTATAAATGACATTCATTTTTATTTTCTGGTAAGATTGCATTTGAAAGAAGAGTTCTGATACATCCAAAGAAAGAAATATGAAAACCATGAAATGTATACACTTACTGTCTCTTTTTATTGATGATGTGGCTCAAATTTCTTCTTTATGATATGTTTTTCAAGATAATGTTCACAATTTCCACATTACTGAAATTTTGGAAAATGCCATTGTGATTCTTTTGATTTAATAATATAAATATTAGAAAATATACAGCTTTTCCTCAAAGTTTGTCAAAGGAACACTGGTTCCAGAGGATGTAAAAGAAAAATATCCTGTGACCAAATATGTTCCTGAATTTCTAAGTTAAACAATAAGTTTATTTACTGTAGGAATTTTTAGAGAAGTGGTTCTCAGTCTTCAGAATACATCAGAATCACCTGGGAAACTTAGTAAAAATGAAGGTCCCTAGAAGCTACATCCAGAGATTCTGGCATATTAGGTCAGGGATAAGATTGGGCATTTTTAACAAGCATCCCAAGTGATTCTGTTACAGTTGATAGAGAAATATTGTCTTGAAGATTTTTAATATTTTAATAATTCTTATAATTTTTATAAATTCCAACAGACAGTTACACAGAGAAGTCTTTCCTTAATTTCCATCTGATGATGGATTTTTTAAAATCTTAATATGATGATGTTCTTGGGAAAACAGTTTGAGAAATGCTGGAACTCAGAGTTCTTTTAGAACATATTTACAGATCAGTTTAAATAATAGATGTAGCATTAACTAACTACTTAGTAACCAACTTCTGATTTATTTATAAGGTACACCTAAAATTTGGGATAGCAGTCAGCTCATAAAAATAGAATGTTATTCAAGCATAGAATTAGTGGCAAAGTGTTTTCATGATTACCAATTCATTTTCCAAATGTCAACTGTTATCATATTTAGGAACATATATATTGTGTTAAAAGTAAAATATACAAGAATAACAAAGAACTTAAATAGGAAAAATACATATCTTTTTTCAAGACAAGATTTTTTAAAGATTTATGCATAAAAACATATCCGTGCTTGACTATTCCATGTATATATTCAGTGTTGAAACCTATATATTGCATTTCAGAAAGAAAAGCTGCAAATTTATTCAGAAAAAAATTATTAGAGTTATAACCCTTCCTTCAAAAGTTTTCTGGTAACTTACTGTATGAACTTGAAACTTCAGCATTTTATCTAAATTTTATGCTTGATATTCTGCATGTGTAGAATTTTATATACATAAATTTTCTAGCTATTTCTTTTCTTGATTATTTTTCCAAAGTAGATATGGCTTGCGTATTGGACTTGATGTTTCCAAACTAACCAAGAAATTTTGGAGAGTTAAAATAGTCCACATTTTCTAGTTTTTATTCTATCAGGAAAGACATAGCCTGTGTCTTGTACATTCCAGAAATATCAATTCCCACATTCATTACTTTTCTTTTGATTCAAAGGTGATTCTTATTCATTCTTACCCTTCTCTCACATTAAATTGGTCAAACATATTTTAAGGTGATTCAGTCACCCTGTAGCTTCTCAGGTTGAGTCCAAAGGTGGGGTCAACCTTCCATCTTTCCTCAAGCTCCTCCTCCCACAAATATTTTAATCATAGCAAATTTGGGGGAAAATTTTTTAAAACATTAAGAACAATCTTTTATCACAATTGGGATTAAACTTAGATCACTTTTTTATGCAAAGGATATCTCACTCAAAAATAAAATAATGTAACAACATACAGGGAGCCCAAAATATAGAATAGATAACAGTGCAGTAACTTTGCTTGACAAGGAGCAGGGATTCAGGGTCGCACCCATGTGACTGTCTGTCCTTCTCATTTGGCCACACAGACATCTCCACAAGTGGCCACTGGCTGTGTGAAACAGTGGTTGGAAACAGTGATGGAGATAAGCATTTACTTATAATTTTGAGCGGTTGTTGTAATAGATGGGTAAGTAGGTAGGTAGATAAATGCTGTCTTGATGCAAGGTGTAGAATGGAAGAATCTTTCAAATGAAAAATTAAGGGAAAATAAAGAAAACTCTGTCCATGAACAATATGCAGTTAATAAATTATGGAGTGAGGATAGTGGGTAGGAAATAATTTGGTCCTGCAGGCTCATTTATGCAGAAGAACTAAGGAAAACTGCAAGTTATTATTGACTGCATGAACTAAAGGTACACTTGTATATGTTGGGGAAATATAATTAAAAACAAAATCTCCTCCAACCAAGGAAACTTCTCCACAAACATAGAAGAGAAAGATAACCCTTTAATCACTGAATAAACATTAAACCAGAATGCAACATGCATCACAGGCAATTCACTGAGATTGCAAATACAAAAAGAAATCTCACCCTTTTCTATAGCCAAGCAGATACACCCATTACAGGCATGTCCTCAAGATAAACAATAACCTAACCGGTCCTCAAGTAAGAGGACTTGACAGCACTAATTGTCACACATAGTTCATCCTAGATTTGACTGGTAACTAGGGTGTTAGTTAATTAGGAAAAATGAGTCTCTTAATTTTATTTGTTCTTACAGTATAAGCAGTTTAAAAAATATGTGTATTCATCTTATATGACTTTCTTCCTTCACTTGTTCTTATTTCTCCCAAAGCATTTCAAAAATAAAAAAGAAAATGTTTAAGAGAAATATTTCAAAATAGCAGCAATACAAAGAATAATGTTTTATCCAAATGCCACCTTGTTCTTTTATATTATTCCTTACCATATCCACAACTGATCATTATAACCATAATCTTTATCTCCTCTTAATCACATTCCTAGATTTTTTTGATGCTGAAAATTATTTTAAACCAATTTCTACATTTGTAGTTTTTTAAAGCGATACCTTATTTAGTAAATGTTTACTAAATTCAAAGTGCCCTCAGGCACTGAAGGAAATAAATGCAACTGTGAATTAAACAAAAGCCCATTCATTTATTCATCAGCCATCGGAATGCTTACTATTTACCAAAGAATGTGCCAAGTATACACAAAGTCAGATGAACTGAAGCTACCGTCTTCAAGAAACCCAGTCTACTATAGAGGATAGTCATTGAACAGTTATATAATACGGGGTAAATAGTGCAAGAGAGTACTTTGTAGAGGAGGTTCAGAGAGAAGATGGGTTTATAGTACAATAGGGATTTTTTTAAACATCTTTATTGGAGTATAATTGCTTTACAATGGTGTGTTAGTTTCTGCTTTATAACAAAGTGAATCAGCTATACATATACATATATCTCCATATCTCTTCCCTCTTGTGTCTCCGTCCCTCCCACCCTCCCTATCCCACCCCTCTAGGTGGTCACAAAGCACCAAGTTGATTGAATGATGTATGCACACAAACCTGTGTATGTCTGATAAAATGAGGGGGGGGGTGATATTTAAAGTGTGAGTTTAGGCTAGACAGAGCAAACCTTGAAACTCCATATCTGAATTTAGTGTTAGAGTATTGCAGAGACAACTTAAAAATTCTTTTCTAGGATTATGACTGGTGATTGCAATGAAATATGGTAGCTCAGAAGGCTTTTCAAGTTTTCTAAGCAGTTAATAACACAGGACTAAATATCAATTGTCCTGACTCTCGGCCCTGCTTTCTAGATACCACACCATGGAGGAGTTTTCTGATTCTCTGGAATGGGTTTTGGTGGGTGGGGATAAAGAAGCATTTTAGAAGGCCCTGAATGAGATTCCTGAGCTCCAAGATGTGGATTTATTGAGAATCTTTTAGGAGGTGAATTAACCTCTGTCACTAGAATATTTAGTTTCTCTAAAATCAGAATGCTACACACTTACTTAAAACACTCAATATCTTCCTATAACTTTTCACCCAAAAACCTTAGCATCAGTGGTAAGACCCCTCATCATCTGTGCCTTGTTCACCATCCCCTCACCTCTTTTATTATTATCCTCAACTTGCAATTTATACCCCAGCAATTACCAAATTAGTCAAAGTTCCCTGAATCTTACCATGTTAATTTTGCTCCCATAACCATTTCATATGCTGCTACCTCTGTCTAAAATGCCATGTCCTAAGTACTCCATTCAGACGACTACTGCCGTTCATGCTTCATGATTCAACACAGATAACACATCCTCTGGGAAAGCTTCCCTGTCTCCTTTCTCCTCCATCTATGAAAACTAGTTGAGATCCCTTCACAGGTACTTCCATAGCCCTCTCTGTTTTACTGCATTATCACACTTTGTTATAACTATCACTTGTCTCCTCAACTGAAAAGTAGCTTTTTGAGGATAAAGACCCTGTTTTTTTTCTCTAAATTTTTAGTGGTTATAACTTAACGTTCTTTGCCAAGTCATAAATATTCATTACATATGTGTTTAGATCAATAGCTGACTTCATATAACATACAAGCAAGTGATCTGGTTAATATGCATTATGTAGCAGAAGACAAACTTTCAAAAAAGAATTAAAAATCAAATATTCAAAAGTGATCTATTGATTTATGAAAGTGTCTTTGTTATTAGTAACTTAGATTCTGAAACTGAAACAATGCAAATTCAGAGTTCTTCCTATTATACTGGTTCATTTCATGTCTTTCTTTAGCATGTGGAAGTTAGAGTATTGAAATGCTCAGTGTAATTGAATGTTGTCACTTGCTGGTTTCACTATTTTCCTGTGACTTTTCTCAGCTGATTTCTTTCTTTCTTTTTTTTTTTTTTTTTTTCAGGAAAAAATCTTATTACACTGACCAGAGGAGCAAATCAATGGGCAGGTTGGTGGGTGATATGAAATTTGTTTACAACCAATTTGTCATTTGGGAAAAAATAAAAAATGCATTTGATTACCCATATCAGCAGCTGTAAATTTTAGAAAGAAAAACTTTACTGATTTGTTCAAGATATTTTCAAAATGACTTATGCCAAATTTGACAATGTTTAAAATCAGATGATCCCTTTTTTTCTATTTACCATTGCCATTCCCACAATCCTTCCTTGATATAATGTTATGGAGCAAGGATTTTAATTGCAAGTTCGTGTTTCAGGAGATTTTAATTTTAAAAATAGTTATAAAACCAGGATTGATGGGTAAATGATGACCCACTAGAGTAATAGAATAATAGACACAGCAGAGGCCTCTTGGATCATTTAATCCAAACCTCTTATTGATAAGATGGTAAAGAAAGACAGAGTGATGAAGTGGTTTACCAAGGCCATACAGCATCTTTTGTATTACAGACCTACTCTTATTCCACCAGTTGAACCTGCCTCTCTTTCAATTGTGGTATTGAAAGGAAACTTCTTTTCAAGAGCTGTATCTCAAAACAACATCTCTTTGCCTATTGTGGTAACAGTAGCTATGGCAAAGGAATTAATTAAAATACAACCCTGAGACACAAGAAACTCTCCCACCTGAATTGCCTTGACCCCGTTTCACTGGAGAAAATGAGCTTCCATTTAATGAACTCTACAAACAAAAGGCTTGTAATAATTCGCTGTTTTTCTGCTCCTTGCAAAACAATCAATTAACAAAAATAGAACGTGAATGTCGTAGAGGAGACCCTATTGAATAATGTTGCAGGATATTGCAAATCAGAATGACACAAAAACTAGCAAAATCATACAGTGTAAATATCTGACCACTTTAGGAGAGAATTTAATAAATCTACTTTTACCAAAGAAAATGTCTGAATATAATTTAGAACTCTAAAATAGGAAAAGTTTGAATTCTAGAAGAGAGTATTGTACTCTATTAAACATTAAATTTAGGTTGGTAGGAATGAGTGACAAGAAAAGGAAATCATGAGGGGGAAAACTTGAAATCTGAATGAATGCTAAAGGAATTAGTACTCAAATGGCTCTTAAAAAATTAATGATGTTCCTTAGCCAGTTGGATTCCCCTGTTTGTCAGGTTGACATGCTCAGATTTACAATGAGCTTTCATCATTTCTCTTGTGCTCATTCGTTTCTGGTCTATATAAGCAAATTTCCAAAGTTATTTTTGCATAATAAGGTCAAATTCATTGGGATGTTATAATATATAAATTTACAACCGCAGGTTTTCCATATTTTTCTCTGCATGTGCCTGTTTAATATTTGATGTGTTGATAAAACATGTTTAGGTTTGCTTCTGGGTGCTGTATAGAATTAGTGAGATTTGCCACTGTATAATTAGTGTGTTTTCTGCTAAATAGACATCTTCCTTTCAGAGACTCACAGAAGGACAAAATCCTGTATATTAAATTGGCAACCAATGTCTATGTAATACTGTCATAATTTAGTTTTAGAGTAAACTTGTATTTAGAATTCCTGATAAATATGTATATTCTAAATCCTAAAGAAACATTTTTAATAGTGGAAAAATGTTTTTCTTTAGTATTTTGGTCAAACAAAAGTAAACTAGAAAAATTAATGCTATATTATGTGTCATAATATGTTTTATTATCTTTTGTGTTTATTATTTTTTGTTTAATTTTATGAAATGAAAATAAGGTTGTCAGTTATTCCAAACAATTGTTAATGTACCTTAAGCATTACTATAGTCTACTGCTTTACAGTTTACATATTACAAATAGTTCTCTTTGTTCTTTGAGTTAGTGGATGCGTATGCGGAGGGTAACAAATAAATAGGAAAGGCATTTATAAAATTATATGACATATTAAACTGAAAAAATGACTGTCTTGGTATTTGCCTGAGTTTATACTTTCAATTAAGTAAATGACTGATTTTGATTTTTTTTAAACTTGACCTTGGGAAAAGAAAATTTAAGTGTTGTGTGTGTATATGTACGGGCGTCAATGTTATAAAATTATAAAACCCAATTTTTAGACAATTGGAAAGAGGGAAGCAAAAGTCTAATGTGTGTACTTAGATATCACTTGTGCTTTCCATTTCCTGACATGGGAAAGATGTTTTGTGCATGGGTAATTTGACCAGTAAACATTAGGGGTAAATATGTACAGGCAATTATCCAGGTTTCAAAGATCATTGTTTCTCCAGGCAGGTCAAAAGGAAATGCCTATAGTTTTATTATTGCTGTTATCTATCATTAGCTTACAAAGTACTTTCATATTCAATTATCAAAGCATCTTGAAAAGGACCATTCAGGGGGGCAGAACAAAGAGTAACTGGTTTGCAGATCAGGGAAAATAAATGACTCCATTATCACCACTCCTTACCACCCCACATCTCATCCCCTAGCTTTCACAGCTGGTGTGATAGAGTTTGTGCTCTGACCACGTTCTTTTGACCCTTTAATCCAGATTTCTTTTCAATTTCCATTGAATTCTCTGCGTTCCACTGATTTTAGCAAAGGAATTTAAAGCTCTGTTAGAAGTCATCTTCACATTATGCCATGAAATCTTGTTTGCAAGACTGCTAACGTGATAAAAGTTTGGTAGAGTGTAGGTAATACGTTAGATCATGTTGGTGGCATGGTGGTGGTAGTGGTGGTTGTAGAAGTAGTAGTGATACTCCTTTTCCTTATTATTATCACAAATATTTATTGAGTGTTTACTTTGTGCTGGGCACTGTGGGATCAGTCATTACCTATTTAATTATCAGAATATCCCTTCATTTAAGAGATGAGAAAACTGAATGAGAATCAAAGAAATTAAATAATAAGCTAGATCTTCACATCCTGTGATTCAGATCCAGCCCTGACCACATTTCACTATTAGACATCATGTATTCCTTCATAGGAAGTATGTGAAAAGCCTAAACTGATAATATGGTTTATTTTTCTGTAAAAGGTCAATGATGGTCTACAAGTCATTTTATTTCATTTCTTTAATTTTTTTGATTGGCATTTATTTCTAGTATGTTTGCAATTTTGTCAGAGATAGTAAGCCCTTGGGTGCTATAGCTATCAGCATTTTCTAAGTGTCATCAGATGCCTCCTTTTATTTGATCCTCCTAGCCACCTAATGAAGTAGGACAGATGGAATTACTTTCTCTCTTTACAGATGAGGAACATAAAGCTCAAAGATTGAAAATGTTTGGCTCAATTTCAATGACTGGCAAATTCATCCTCTAATTTTTTATCCCATTGTTTTCTCCACTAGGCTAACTTTGAAAAGTTGGAGTAATTGCTATATAATCCATTCAGTGTTTTTACATGTCTGTGCACTAGTGGCTGGAATACAGCGATATTTTGTGATTTCAGAGGCTTTCTTTGTAATAAGAAGAAGCAAAATGGACACTTCAGATAACACTCATTTATTATTTTAGGCTAGAAAGAAATGCTCTGATTCCTCCAAAACCAAAAAAGACTTGGCATCTAAATGATAACATTACTTGGCAAAGAAAATGTCCAAACTCTTCACATGCTAAAAATCAAAACTTGATGCTTATTTCAAATTATATAGACATGGTAATTTTACCATAATAGACTTGGATGAAATCATTTTTAAGATACAGTCTGCCTGCACATGGCTGTACTAAATTTTTTAAAGTTTAAGCAGAGTTGGCCAAATATTAAGATGCATTGTACTTCTCTAGGAAAATATTATATCCTGCCACTTTGACTCACTATTGCAGAAGAAGTCCAAAAACTGCCAAAGATAGAACCTCATAAATAGTGTGTAAATATAGCACATTTTTAAAGTAAACACAGCTGTTATTATAGCAACTCAGAATCTCATTTTCAGAATCAATCTCTGGAGTCAGTATCTCTTTTGCTTTCATTTTTGTCTTTTGAAAAATAAATATGATTCCAATCAGTATATATACCACATAGAACTGGGTTGTGACTGTAATCTAAAGCTGAGGCCAAAGTATCCTGATGTGAGATTTCCTGAAACAGTGTTTTAATGTTCTCTAACCTGAAGTCTATGCTAAATCCACCCCTCAAAGCGCAGTCAGTGGATAGCAGGATGAGCACCCCGGGGAACTAGTTAGAAATGCAGAATCTCAGACCCCACCCTAAATCTATTGAATTAGTATCTGCATTTTAACAAGATCTTCAGGTGATTTACAAACCCGTTAAAGTCTTAAAGGTACCGCAAAGACTCCTTGACTCAACTCTCCTCATTGTTAATCAAGTTTAATGTAAAACACCAACTCACAACTCTCCAGCAATGTCAATATTATTACTTTTATTTTATGGGTGAGGAAACAAAGGCAAGAAATTAACTAACTTATACAAGTTTCCATAGTTACTATAATGCAGAGCTGCCTTTGAACCCAGTTTTTCTTGACCCGAAACGCTTGCTGTTACCGTAGGACCTGTGGCTCCCAGAACTGAATGCATTGAGTGAATTGTAGCCATTTCTTTCTTTTCAGTCTCCACTTTTCTGGAGCCACATTGCTATAGAGTTTTTAAAGTGATCTACAGCCACACATATATAGATATAGATATATACATACATACACTCAACTTTAATAAACAATCTTGCTGGTTTTATTCTTTATGCTTTTTCCTACCCCATCTTCATGTATGATGATTTTCTAATATTTTCCACAGATTTTTCTTATGAGGATCACCTAGTTGCCCTGAAAGAGTTTAAATAAATGCCAGATTTGGTTTGCTTTGGAATTATTTCCTTTGTGTGGGTACAGGAATAATGCATGTATGTGTGTGTGAATGTGGGTGTGTGTATGTCTTTTGGGAATCTTTCAGAACGGTAGTGGAAGGTAGGCATGGCTCTGGAGTGCAACCTAATTCAGTTCTAAAATGTGACTTTGTTCCAGGGTGCAAAAATATTTTAGAAGAATCAAAAAATGGATGTCCCAAAACCCCATGGTTCTTGACAAGTCAGCTTTCCCAGACCTGGAGGAGTCAGACTGCTATACTGGCCCCTTCAGCCGTGCACGAATTCACCAGTAAGTTCCCATCTCTTTTCTCCCATCATCTCTTTTTTTAAATTATTTTTTAGTTATTTAATTTTTTTGGCCATGCCTTGTGGGATCTTAGTTCCCCGACCAGGGATTGAACCCAGGTTCTTGGCAGTGAAAGCATGGAGTCTTAACTACTGGACCGTGCCAGGGAACACCCCTCCTACCTCCCACCACCTCTTGAAGTCACCCTTTTGCTCTTTACATCATTGGCTCTCATGTTTACTCCATACAACTCTTTCTACAATGGAACAGTAGGATATGAAGGGGAAGGGAGAAACATTGCTTGTCGCTGAAGTACTGAAAACAAGCTAGCTCGGAAAGTGCAGTATTAGGGAATGACATCAATTGTTAATGTGTTCTATTTGGAACCACATTGCTTAAGGTAGTACAAAATTTATGGAAGCCAGTGGACAATCTGTTCTTGTTCCATGCTCAATAAGAAATATGAGGACATTTAGGCTTCCTTATAAACTGAAGGATATTAAAATGAATATTTGATAATGCCCTGTATTATCTATAAGTGTATATTTTCTCAGCCAAATGATTTTTTTTTTAAGAAGATGGTTTCTCTTCTGATTTATTGTACTTTACATGCATTCATTTTAATGGAGAAAATACATGGATGGCTACCCAGGAACTTGTAACTGTTGCTAGATTCTGTGGTCTGCATTGAATATTAAAACCAATCCGCTTATCTTCCCAGCTTCATAATAAACAATAAGGACACCTTCTTCAGCAATGCTACTCGAAGCAGGATAGTCTATCACATGCTGCAGCACACCAAATATGAAAATGGAATATCAAAAGTGGGTAAGAACACCAATTAAAAACATACTATGGAATTTACTTTTACTGATTACACTCAGAAGTATTTTTTAACAACTGAAGCTTTGCCTTCCTGCATTAGATATGAGGATATAATGCAGTGAACAAACTCTAAACATTGTATTTTCAGCCTTTCAATGAAAGAAAACAAAATAAAACAAACAAAAAACTTTTTCAAGGGCACTTGGCAATGTGTATCAAAATGTGAAATGTGCAAGAACTTTGGAACAGAAATTTTATTTCTAGAAATTTATCCCAAAGAAATAATCAGACTTTTCAATAACAATATATGTGGATATTTGTTCATTGTGGCTTTGTAGACAAAGAATAGAATAGAATAATACTGGAGATACTTTAGCTGTCCATTAGGCTATATGCACACAATGCATCCATTAAAAATGATGTGATTTTATTCACTCTTAACTCAAATGTATTCAGCATCTATTATACACTATATATTATGGAAAGTATATGACACAGACCCTTTACTCATGGAGATTGAAAATTATTATCAGTTCTCTAATTATTGATTTCAAAAGATATCCATAAAGCATTATTAAGTGGAAAAAAAAACAGATTACAAAACTGTAAATTTAATGTGTAATCCCATTTTCTAAACACTCACAAAAAAAAAGAAAAAATCTAGAATTTATATGAAACATTTTAGACATTATCTCTGAGAGGTGAGATTACAGCTAATTTTAAATTTCTAAATGTCTCTATTGTTTGAATGTTTAGCAGTATGCTACAACATGTCTGATGCAAAAGAAAACAGAAAGTTTCACCTGGGAAAATTAAGTAAAATTGACAAGTTTACACAGAGCAGAGCAGAAAACAACAGGTAACAAATGAGCTGGCCGTTTGTTAGTGTGAAAAATACAACATGGCTGAAGAAATAAAATGCTAGTCATGTTCTAAAATTCCTTCAAATAAAAGAGTTGATAGCCAGTGGAAACTTGTACCAATATGTACGGATTTGCATTCAAATAGATTACCATATTAGTAAAATGAACTATGTTTCAAGTCATCCGAAGAGGAATGTTCAGACTTTGGTTCTCTTCTGATTAATAATTCATTTATTACTGAGCAGTCAAAATAATTAATTCAAAAACTAAATCCTTATAAAAAATTTGACACTTAATCAGAAGTTTTCTAAACAAGAAATAAAGATAGAGAAATCCAGAATGTAAACTACAAATGTGTCTAAATGGTAGCACTATGTGCTTATGTAGACTTTAAAAAATAAAATTGACATTTAAATGATTGTAAAGATATCATGCCCTTTGTCAAACATGCAATAAACACAGAAGGGTATCAAAATAAAATTTAAAAATCCCTACATTCAATTTTCACTGTACCAAATTAGTACTGAATATATATACATATACATCTCATAATTAGAAGCATGCAATGTTTACAATTTTCTATCCTTTTTGAAATTACCATTATGAGTACTTTCTCAAGCCCTTTAGTATGTCTGAAAACATTATTTTAAATAGCTGTACAATATTCTATTGTAAGCATTCATCAAATCACAGTCATTTACCAAGCACTTATGTAATTGATTGAACCATAATAATGAAACAATTACCCAATTTTGGATGTAGAATTATTTCTAATTCTTTACTAGTATAAATAATATTGCAATGAAAATTGCTCTTCATAAGAGTTTTCCAAATATCTAGTCTTCCCAGAACTATATGAGACAGTCCATTTCACTACACTCTCATTGGGATGGAGAGATTTTAAGAAGGGTCACATATCACTATTTATTCTCTTTGGATCAGTATTAAAGAATTAAAGATTTCTCAATACCAATCTCCTTTGAGACATTTTGAGCAGTGGGGAATTCCTCTGCTTCCTTGACCAAATTTTGTTTTGAGTAAAAAAGAAAGTTGTTCTAGGCTCATGTGCCCCCAAATAAGTGGGTATTAAAATCCCCACATTTCATGATATGGCAAAGTGTCATATGTTGGCACCTTGCAAACCCTTTATTAATCTTGTAAGGACACAATTAGACTCTTAGAATCAGTCTCTTTCACAACCTCACTGTCCTCATAGGTGATAAAGCTATGGAAGTCATTTGGGTTATTTTGTTTTTAAATTAATTTATTTTCCCAAGTATTATGTAGGTTGCATCAGAGGGAAGTCTTCAATTAAACTAACTCAAGCACTGTTCTTTTCTTCTTTTTCCAGGTATCTGTAAACTTATAAACAATGGTTCATATATAGCAGCTTTTCCCCCACATGAGGTAATTTTGAAGTACAATTTCCATTTAAAAAAAATGTTTCTCCTGCTCAATGCTTGATCTCATTTTTTTTTTTTTCACTTAAGTCTAGTTGCCTTATTCCTTATTTGAGGGTTCATCCAGTGAGTGGCCTTGGACCTTTCTGAGACCCCATGATAATCTGTGGCTGCACACTGGCTCCTGTGCTCCAGAACCCTTCTGCAATTTGCTCTGTACCAGGAATCCCACCCTCAGAGGAAACTCATGGACATTGCTCAGCCACTCTGACCAGACATAGATAGCCCTCTGCTCCAACACAGCTCCATGCTTGACTCAGCTTGGGATTTACACAACTTCCAAACAGGGCAGGATCTGGTCTGTGCCTATTACTTTGGGATACCTAAAAACCTAAGACAAACCGAAACCAAAAATCTACACCCCATTATTTACTTGATTTTCTGCCAGATTATTACCTCTCTTCCAGTTTTAAGTAGGTCATGTTGTGGTAACTCTGCCTGCTGAGTCATGAATGACATGTGAATCAGTTTTAAACTCCACCCCAATACATGCACATACTATATTCTTTTTTTTTTTTAACATCATAATTGCTTTACAATGGTGTGTTAGTTTCTGCTTTATAACAAAGTGAATCAGTTATACATATACATATGTTCCCATATCTCTTCCCTCTTGCATCTCCCTCCCTCCCACCCTCCCTATCCCATCACTCTAGGTGGTCACAAAGCACCAAGCTGATCTCCCTGCGCTATGCGGCTGCTTTCCACTAGCTATCTATTTTACGTTTGGTAGTGTATATATGTCCATGCCACTCTCTCACTTTGTCACAGCTTACCCTTCCCCGTCCCCATATCCTCAAGTACATTCTCTAGTAGGTCTGTGTCTTTATTCCCATCTTACCCCTAGGTTCTTCATGACATTTTTTTTTCTTAGATTCCATATATATGTGTTAGCATATGGTATTTGTCTTTCTCTTTCTGACTTACTTCACTCTGTATGACAGACTCTAGGTCCATCCACCTCACTACAAATAACTCAGTTTCGTTTCTTTTTATGGCTGAGTAATATTCCATTGTATATATGTGCCACATCTTCTTTATCCATTCATCCGATGATGGACACTTAAGTTGTTTCCATCTCCTGGCTATTGTAAATAGAGCTGCAATGAACATTTTGGTACATGACTCTTTTTGAATTATGGTTTTCTCAGGGTATGTGCCCAGTAGTGGGATTGCTGGGTCATATGGTAGTACTATTTGTAGTTTTTTTAAGGAACCTCCATACTGTTCTCCATAATGACTGTACCAATTCACATTCCCACCAGCAGTGCAAGAGTGTTTCCTTTTCTCCACACCCTCTCCAGCATTTATTGTTTCTAGACTTTTTGATGATGGCCATTCTGACCGGTGTGAGATGATATCTCATTGTAGTTTTGATTTGCATTTCTCTAATGATTAATGATGTTGAGCACTTTTTCATGTGTTTGTTGGCAATCTGTATAGCTTCTTTGGAGAAATGTCTATTTAGGTCTTCTGCCCATTTTTGGATTGAGTTGTTTGTTTTTTCGTTATTGAGCTGCATGAGCTGCTTGTAAATTTTGGAGATTAATCCTTTGTCAGTTGTTTCATTTGCAAATATTTTCTCCCATTCTGAGGGTTGTCTTTTGGTCTTGTTTATGGTTTCCTTTGCTGTGCAAAAGCTTTGAAGTTTACTTAGGTCCCATTTGTTTATTTTTGTTTTTATTTCCATTTCTCTAGGAGGTGGGTCAAAAAGGATCTTGCTGTGATTTATGTCATAGTGTTCTGCCCATGTTTTCCTCTAAGAGTTTAACAGTTTCTGGCCTTACATTTAGGTCTTTAATCCATTTTGAGCTTATTTCTGTGTATGGTGTTAGGGAGTGTTCTAATCTCATACTTTTACATGTACCTGTCCAGTTTTCCCAGCACCACTTATTGAAGAGGCTGTCCTTTCTCCACTGTACATTCCTGCCTCCTTTATCAAAGATAAGGTGACCATATGTGTGTGGGTTTATCTCTGGGCTTTCTATCCTGTTCCATTAATCTATCTTTCTGTTTTTGTGCCAGTACCATACTGTCTTGATTACTGTAGCTTTGTAGTATAGTCTGAAGTCAGGGAGCCTGATTCCTCCAGCTCCGTTTTTCGTTCTCAAGAATGCTTTGGCTATTCGGGGTCTTTTGTGTTTCCATACAAATTGTGAAATTTTTTGTTCTAGTTCTGTGAAAAATGCCAGTGGTGGTTTGATAGGGATTGCATTGAATCTGTAGATTGCTTTGGGTAGTAGAGTCATTTTCACAATGTTGATTCTTCCAATCCAAGAACATGGTATATTTCTCCATCTATTTGTATCTTTAATTTCTTTCATCAGTGTCTTATAATTTTCTGCATACAGGTCTTTTGTCTCCTTAGGTAGGTTTATTCCTAGATATTTTATTTTTTTTGTTGCAATGGTAAATGGGAGTGTTTTCTTGATTTCACTTTCAGATTTTTCATCATTAGTGTATAGGAATGCCAGAGATTTCTGTGCATTAATTTTGTATCCTGCTACTTTACCAAATTCATTTATCAGCTCTAGTAGTTTTCTGGTAGCATCTTTAGGATTCTGTATATATAATATCATGTCATCTGCAAACAGTGACAGCTTTACTTCTTCTTTTCCGAGTTGGGAGCCTTTTATTTCCTGTTCTTCTCTGATTGCTGTGGCTAAAACTTCCAAAACTATGTTGAATAACAGTGGCGAGAGTGGGCAACCTTGTCTTCTTCCTGATCTTAATGGGAATGGTTTCAGTTTTTCACCATTGAGGACAATGTTGGCTGTGGGTTTGTCATGTATGGCCTTTATTATGTTGAGGAAAGTTCCCTCTATGCCTACTTTCTGCAGGGCTTTTATCATAAATGGGTGTTGAATTTTGTCGAAAGCTTTTTCTGCATCTATTGAGATCATCATATGGTTTTTCTCCTTCAATTTGTTAATATGGTTTATCACGTTGATTGATTTGTGTATATTGAAGAATCTTTGCATTCCTGGAATAAACCCCACTTGATCATGGTGTATGATCCTTTTAATGTGCTGTTGGATTCTGTTTGCTAGTATTTTGTTGAGGATTTTTTCATCTATGCTCATCAGTGATATTGGCCTGTAGTTTTCTTTCTTTGTGATGTCCTTGTCTGGTTTTGGTATCAGGGTGATGGTGGCCTCGTAGAATGAATTTGGGAGTGTTCCTCCCTCTGCTATATATTGGAAGAGTTTGAGAAGCATAGGTATTAGCTCTTCTCTAAATGTTTGATAGAATTCACCTGTGAAGCCAACTGGTCCTGTGCTTTTGTTTGTTGGAAGATTTTTAATCACAGTTTCAATTTCAGTGCTTGTGATTGGTCTGTTCATATTTTCTATTTCTTCCTGATTCAGTCTTGGCAGGTTGTGCATATCTAAGAATTTGTCCATTTCTTCCAGGTTGTCCATTTTATTGGCATAGAGTTGCTTGTAGTAATCTCTCATGATCATTTGTTTTTCTGCAGTGTCAGTTGTTACTTCTCCTTTTTCATTTCTAATTCTATTGATTTGAGTCTTCTCCCTTTTTTTCTTGGTGAGCCTGGCTAATGGTTTATCAATTTTGTTTATCTTTTCAAAGAATCAGCTTTTAGTTTTATTGATTTTTGCTATGGTTTCCTTCATTTCTTTTTCATTTATTTCTGATCTGATCTTTATGATTTCTTTCCTTCTGTGAACTTTGGGGTTTTTTTGTTCTTCTTTCTCTAATTGCTCTAGGTGCAAGGTTAGGTTGTTTATTCGAGATATTTCCTGTTTCTTAAGGTAGGATTGTATTGCTATAAACTTCCCTCTTAGAACTGCTTTTGCTGCATCCCATAGGTTTTGGGTCGTCGTGTCTCCCTTGTCATTTGTTTCTAGGTATTTTTTGATTTCCCCTTTGATTTCTTCAGTGATCACTTCGTTATTAAGTAGTGTATTGTTTAGCCTCCATGTGTTTGTATTTTTTACAGATCTTTTCCTGTAATTGATATCTAGTCTTATAGCGTTGTGGTCGGAAAAGATACTTGATACAATTTCAATTTTCATAAATTTACCAAGGCTTGATTTGTGACCCAAGATATGATCTATCCTGGAGGATGTTCCATGAGCACTTGAGAAGAACAGGTATTCTGTTGTTTTTGGATGGAATGTCCTATAAATATCAATTAAGTCCATTTTGTTTAATGTATCATTTAAAGCTTGTGTTTCCTTATTTATTTTCATTTTGGATGATCTGTCCACTGGTGAAAGTGGGGTGTTAAAGTCCCCTACTATGAATGTGTTAGTGTGGATTTCCCCTTTTATGGCTGTTAGTATTTGCCTTATATATTGAGGTGCTCCTCTGTTGGGTGCATAAATATTTACAATTGTTATATCTTCTTCTTGGATCGATCCCTTGATCATTATGTAGTGTCCTTCTTTGTCTCTTCTAATAGTCTTTATTTTAAGGTCTATTTTGTCTGATATGAGAATTGCTACTCCAGCTTTCTTTTGGTTTCCATTTGCATGGAATATCTTTTTCCATCCCCTTACTTTCAGTCTGTATGTGTCTCTAGGTCTGAAGTGGGTCTCTTGTAGGCAGCATATATATGATTCTTGTTTTTGTATCCATTCAGCCAGTCTGTGTCTTTTGGTGGGAGCATTTAATCCATTTACATTTAAGGTAATTATCGATATGTATGTTCCTATTACCATTTTCTTAATTGTTTTGGGTTTGTTATTGTAGGTCTTTTCCTTCTCTTGTGTCTCTTGCCTAGAGAAGTTCCTTTGGCATTTGTTGTAAAGCTGGTTTGGTGGTGCTGAACTCTCTCAGCTTTTGCTTGTCTGTAAAGATTTTAATTTCTCCATGAAATCCGAATGAGATCCTTGCTGGGTAGAGTAATCTTGGTTGTAGGTTTTTCTCCTTCATCACTTTCAATATGTCCTGCCACTCCCTTCTGGCTTGCAGAGTTTCTGCTGAAAGATCAGCTGGTAACCTTATGGGGATTCCCTTGTGTGTTATTTGTTGTTTTTCCCTTGCTACTTTTAATATGTTTTCTTTGTATTTAATTTTTGACAGTTTGATCAATATGTGTCTTGGTGTATTTCTCCTTGGATTTATCCTGTATGGGATTCTCTGTGCTTCATGGACTTGATTAACTATTTCCTTTCCCATATTAGGGAAGTTTTCAACTATAATCTCTTCAAATATTTTTTCAGTCCCTTTCTTTTTCTCTTCTTCTTCTGGAACCCCTATAATTCGAATGTTGATGTGTTTAATGTTGTCCCAGAGGTCTCTGATACTGTCCTCAGTTCTTTTCATTCTTTTTTCTTTATTCTGCTCTGCAGTAGTTATTTCCATTATTTTATCTTCCAGGTCACTTATCTGTTCTTCTGCCTCAGTTATTCTGCTATTGATCCCATCTAGAGTACTTTTTTTTTTTTTTTTGTGGTATGCGGGCCTCTCACTGCTGTGACCTCTCCTGTTGCAGAGCACAGACTCCGGACATGCAGGCTCAGTGGCCACGGCTCACGGGCCTAGCTGCTCTGTGGCATGTGGGATCTTCCCGGACCGGGGCATGAACCCGTGTCCCCTGCATCGGCAGGTGGACTCTCAACCACTGCGCCACCAGGAAAGCCCCCATCTAGAGTACTTTTAATTTCATTTATTGTGTTGTTCATCATTGCTTGTTTCATCTTTAGTTCTTCTAGGTCCTTTTTAAATGTTTCTTGCATTTTCTCTATTCTATTTCCAAGATTTTGTATCATCTTTACTATCATTATTCTGAATTCTTTTTCAGGTAGACTACCTATTTCCTCTTCATTTGTTAGGTCTGGTGGGTTTTTATCTTGCTCCTTCATCTGCTGTGTGTTTTTCTGTCTTCTCATTTTGCTTATCTTACTGTGTTTGGGGTCTCCTTTTTGCAGGCTGCAGGTTCGTAGTTCCCATTGTTTTTGGTGTCTGTCCCCAGTTTAAAGTTGGTTCAGTGGGTTGTGTAGACTTCCTGGTGGAGGGGACTAGTGCCTGTGTTCTGGTGGATGAGGGTGGATCTTGTCTTTCTGGTGGGCAGGTCCACGTCTGGTGGTGTGTTTTGGGGTGTCTGTGGACTTATTATGATTTTAGGCAGCCTCTCTGCTGATGGGTGGGGTTGTGTTCCTGTCTTGCTAGTTGTTTGGCATAGGGTGTCCAGCACTGTGGCTTGCTGGTTGTTGAGTGAAGCTGGGTGCTGGTGTTGAGATGGAGATCTCTGGGAGATTTTCGCCGTTTGATACTATGTGGAGCCGGGAGGTCTCTTTTGGACCAGTGTCCTGAAGTTGGCTCTTCTACCTCAGAGGCAGAGCCCTGCCTCCTGGCTGTAGCACCAAGAGCTTTTCATCCACATGGCTCAGAATAAAAGGGAGAAAAAGTAGAAAGAAAGAAAGAAAGAAAGATGAGAGAGAGAGAGAGAGAGAGGAAGGAAGGAAGGAAGGAAGGAAGGAAGGAAGGAAGAAGATAAAATAAAATAAAGTAAGATAAAGTTATTAAAACAAAAAATAATTATTAAGAGAAAAATACTTTTTTTAGTAAATAAAAAACAAAAAATGGACAGATAGAACCCTAGGACAAATGGTGAAAGCAAAGCTATACAGACAAAATCTCACACAGAAACATGCACAGTCACAAAAAGAGGAAAAGGGGAAAAAATCATAAATCTTGCTCTCAAAGTCCACCTCCTCAATTTGGGATGGTTCGTTGTCTATTCATGTATTCCACAGATGCAGGGTACATCAAGTTGACTGTGGAGCTTTAATCCGCTGCTTCTGAGGCTGCTGGGAGAGATTTCCCTTTCTCTTCTTTGTTCGCACAGCTTCCGGGGCTCAGCTTTGGATTTGGCCCCGCTTCTGCGTGTAGGTTGCCAGAGGGCGTCTGTTCTTTGCTCAGACAGGACGGGGTTAAAGGATCAGCTGACTCCTATATTCTTTTTAAGGCAGTTATATATTTCAAAATAAGAACAGGGTCTTTAGAGGTTTAATGTGTGTGTCTTCAAAGCCCATCAGTCTTCTTTTTTTTAAGGCTAAGAACTCATAGGACATAACCCTTATACCTGAGGAATTCACAGTCTAGTATAACTCATAAAGATAAAATGTATTGAGCACTTCCTGTCTGGTACTGAGCTAAACGTTTCATATGGACTATCTCATTTAACCTTTGCAACAACCCTTTGAGATAGGCAATAATATTAACTCTGTTTTATAGATAGATAATTGAGGCAGAGAAAGGTTAAGTATTAAAGGCACAGTTTTGAGCCCAGGAAGCCAGACTCCAATGCTTCTATTCATTATGGCATACCTACTTATATTAGGAATAGAAATAATGATAACAGATAATGTGTTAGAGTGTTTCGTGCAACAGGTCCCGTGCATGGGTTTTCCCACTCATCTGACAATAACTTTGGAGGGGAGATATTATTTTTCCATTGCAGAGATGCAGAAGCAAGGCGCAGAGAAATTAAACACCATGTCAAATACGACCTAGTCAGTAAGTGGTAAACTGTTCAGTGGCAAACCTGAGTCCCTGGGAGAGCTTCTGTAGCACAGGAAGGTTTGTTTTGTTCTCTAAGTAATTTTGTTTACCTAACTAGTCTGTGTTCTGACAGTTTATTTGATAGTTTCTTGTGTGAAATTTGGAAACTATTGGGAATAGGTTGTAAATAATAGTCATTTTCCCATTTATTCTTATAATTTGGTAGAAGTACTAGTATATGGTATACATACACAAAACGACTGGAAAACAATATTGATGAAATACAAGTAACGAAAACAAAGCAGCAAGTCAATAAAATGGACTCGGGAATTTTCTATCAATTTTAAAGACTACTACTTGAAGAAAGAAAAACAAGACTTATTTAGAGGAAAATGGAGTCAGTGGCACTGACTATAATTTGAATAAGGACAATCACAGTTTAGACCTCCTTCTTCCTTAATGCAGGAGTATTATTAGTATCCGTCTCACACTTTGCACCCACAGCTGAGATTTATTTTTTACTTACAAAAGAGACAGTAGCTAGAGGGAAGAAAGAGACATGTCCAGTGAAATTTGGCATGACAAAGAAGAAAGAAAGGGAAGAAGGAGAATATATATATGAGAAAGAGTTTGCCTAAAATATTGATGGAATTGATAATCCCATCAATTATGAATAGTGGAGACAGTAGAAAAGTGTGTCAGTTGGAGGAAGGGGCCGATCATGGAGGTGGTGGGGATCACTGAGTGTACATAGTCCTCTGAAAAGGGATGAGAATGCATGGGTGGGCAAGAGTCAGAGCATTATGGTTGATTGAGTTTACTGAGCCAAGTCAGAACAATGAGGTACTACGGATCTAAAGCTTAGCGCCTAAAACCCAGGAAATGCCTATGTCTGACCACTGAGGCTGGGAAGGAAAGTCATGTATTTTAGGATTATCAGGAATACATGAAAGAAACCTGAGATTTTGGTTCACCTTCCCTTACCTTCCCAATCTCAGGGCAGGCTACCTTAACAAGTCAGTCCAGTTTCACAAGCAAACAAACTTTTCTCAAGTGGATGTCTTAGAATCTTGATCTTTACTTTCATCTCCTTAGCTTCCAGTCGTTAGGTTTTAAACACTTTGGACTCCCTTAGGGAAGACTGCTTTTCCACCCTTACCTAATTAATTTATCTATTTTCTTAGAAAGCCAGAGGCAAAGTCCATATGTGTCTCTCATTTCAGCCTTGAGGCACCTACAGTCCATGATTCAAGGTGCCATCTTTCTTCATAGGAACTCGGAGCCCTGGTTGTCTGGAACCATTCAGATGATAGTTTTGCACTGTTCAATGGCCACAATATAGCAAACATCTAAAATTAACTGACATTATTTTTTTTTTATTTTATTTTTTTTTGCGGTACGCGGGCCTCTCACTGTTGTGGCCTCTCCCGTTGCGGAGCATAGGCTCTGGACGCGCAGGCTCAGCAGCCATGGCTCACGGGCCCAGCCACTCCGCGGCATGTGGGATCCTCCCGAACCGGGGCACGAACCCGTGTCCCCTGCATCGGCAGGCGGACTCTCAACCACTGCGCCACCAGGGAAGCCCGACTGACATTATTTTTATACTTCTTATGTGGCTGGCACTTTATAGCTATTCTCCAAACGGGCCCTCACAAGATCCCTCTGTATTGGTATCATTAATACTTATTCTTATCCTCATCATTTAGGTGAGGTAACTGAGGCATAATTCCACTTGTTTTAAATTTTCATCAAACATTTCATAAAAGTAGAATCACATATTAGAGTGAGCAGAGGGACTTTGTAAAATCCTGTGTCCTAAGTTTTGATTCAGAAAATAAAGTCACTGTATCTATTATCATTTTTTTTTAAATTATAAAAGCAGAGCAGTTCAGCCTTCAGGGAACACGTTCCTCTAAAAGGCATATATATTCTATGTTTCTGAAATTGCAACCCATATGACAGATTTTTGAGGGGGATATAAAGAATTGGAAAACATGCTTCCATTTTTGGAATATCTAACCGGAAGTAAATTTTACAGATTTCAAAACATGAATAACACTGGAGACAGGCCTCTTATACTTAAATTTTTTTTTATTGAAATATAGTTGGTTTACAACATTATGTCAGTTTCACGTGGACAGCATAGTGATTCTTTGGGGGGGGAGTCTATATTTGCTGAATGAACATTGACTCTTTCCCTTAGCTTCTATAAATGAAATAAATATTTTCTGGTACTGGATCACTTCTCAAAGCAGAATAATGCTCAATTGCTGAACTAAAGATTACAACAATTTCTCTCAATGATGATGAAGATATTGTGTTTATTACAAGACCTTGGGTTCCAAACAATGAAACCTAAAGCTTACTTTAAGTGAAAGGGATCTCATTGGTTTAAAAAAGGGATTTAAGAAAGAATTTTTAAGGAACTATCAGAGTATTTTCAATGAAATATAGATATATAAATGCATTTACTACATCACTTCAGTGATGGGTTTACGTTTATAATTTCTGAAGCTTTCAGTAAGTTATTAAATTATTCCCTAAGGAAAAAAAGCAAAAACAATTCCTATTAGTTCAAATTTCACTAAAAGAATAAATATCAATTCATCTTATTTTATTTGTTTCAGGGAGCCTACAAGAGTAACCAGCCCATCAAAACCCATGGACCTCAGAATAACAGACATCTATTATATGAGCGCTGGGCACGCTGGGGAATGTGGTACAAGCATCAGCCCCTGGATTTAATCAGGTACTGGATTGATAACGGAAGACATATTATGCTATTTTGTTATCCTTTTCTTATTATTTTATTTACCCACCAAATTATCTGTATTAGTTAGGAGGTGATTAAGAAAAAAGAAGCCACTATACGTCTTTTCAATGAAAGGAACTTAATTTAGGGAATCAGTAGCACAGGGGATGGGAAAGCTGAGAAATCAAACAGAAATGTGAGGCAACCAGCGATTAACAACAGCAGAAAATTGCTAACAACCCTTAAAGCTGGAGGGAAAATGAGATGAAGTATATTTCAGAGCTTACTACCTGAGCCGTTGGGCAAGAGCTATGCCATCCACGAGTAGGACTACCTGCAGGAAAATGAAGTGTTGAGAGTCGAGCCACAGAGAATTATGGAGCCATAACAAATTATGGCTGCTCTGGAGACAGCCCTGAGGACAGCCAGGAGAGGAGAAAAGATATGGGCTCCTCCCTTCCTTCCACCTTTGAGACTTCCAGTACCTCCCAGTGTAACTTACCAGCAGCAATTTACAAGTGAATCTATATAATCTACTTTCCCATGAAAACAAATCCAAAGAGGAAAAGGCAGAAAATGGATCTAAGAGCAAAGAGAAAAATGGCCAACATAGCATCTATGCATGTATTTATCCTTCAACAAATACTTAGTGAGTGTCTATTCTATTCCAGGAGGTATATCCTCGTAAATAACTGCTCTCAACTTGAATTAGTCTTGAAATAGTGTTATATTCATGATTTATTTTATTTTGATGGAGAATAATTTGTTCTTATTTAAAAAAATCAGGAAATATATATTAAAAAGGACTTAAGTCCCCAGATAACTAGAAATATTTGTAAAGTAAAATAAAAAAGAGCATTCATATTATAAGGTTATATTTGTTGATATTTTGAGTTGTTTATGAAATATAAATATCAAGAATAACTCATAACTATATCAGTCATTTTCCCAACAGGAAACTGATAGAACTGATAGAATAGAAGGGGTATTTGAAGAGAATTTAATAATAGAATTTAATATGCAGAAGTATAAATAGAATCAAGGGAGCCAACAGATGATAATGAAGCTTCCAGGGACTGGCAAAAGCTGGAAGCTGTTATCAGACCTAGACTTGAAGGGACAAAGGGAGAGAGCAGTTGGCAGAAATTGTTAAAAGCTATAATCATAGAAGAAGAAAGTCAGAGTAATAAAAATACCCCACATCTCTTATCCCTCCTTGTGATCTCCTGCTGGTACCTTCAGTTGGCCAATGAGCCTATCAGGAAGCAAGAAGAAGGAAGCATAGGTGATACTATGCATAGAGGTGAGCCTCCTGGGCACATAGCAGGAAGGAAAAGGGTAGAATGTGGAATGGATGTACAAAGCATACTATCCAACACCAAACCATTTTTATCTCAAACATTAAGTACTTGGGTATATCCAAAATCAAGATGCTTTGATTCTAATTCAATCACAGCAAATTATCAGAGTCTTATTTATGCAGGTTAAAGAATAATTGTTTTAGAGTTACATGAATACGGTGAGATGTACTAATTCACAAAACCATATTTAATAGGAATTAAAGTGAAGTTGGGATTTTCAAGCAAGCATTTCAGTGTCAACAGTTCTCCTATCTATAGGAGACATTGCTATTGCTGCCTCAGGTAATTTCACCAAGCAACTTTTATTTTCAATAAATAGGGTGATTCAGCTGCTATTACCAATTCTCTGGGTGTTGACTCAGAAGGGAAATTTTGCTTATGAAAATCATGTATTTTGTGTTCAAGTGGCTAAGGGGAGAGATGTGATGAGGGACCCACCCAAGATGAAGGCCATAAAAGAGTATAGATGGCATTTCAACAGGTGCCTGCTCTCTAGGAACTTTCTTGTTAACAAAATTGAGATGGCGATGAGGCATTCAGATTAAACTATACAATCTTGTACATAGCATTTTGTACAAGACCCAGTTTTCTACAATGAGTAGGAAGATTGCCTTAAAATCTGTGACTTTTTAATTATTTGGAGTTACATTGTTCTTAAGACTATACAATTTTGAGGACGTGAGCCTCTTATTGTGTGGCTTCCTGTCCATAGTGAGAGAAAGAGGGTGTCCTGGAATCAGAGTTTTTTTAATATACTTGTGTCACAGATGATGGACACCCACAGGCAAGGCCTGTATTCTCTCCTGCTGAAAAAGGCAGTTCAGTAATAGTGGTTGAAAAGTGAGGGACTATCAATTCATTTTATTTTTTATAAACAACCATTCCTGAACATGTGTTTGTGTTTTGTTCTCATTTTAAGAATAGACTCAAACATTTAGTAGCCAACGCCTATCTTCGTTTCAATCTATTTTTCCATGGGAAATACTGGAATCTGGAAAGAATACATTTAAAAAATGGTCAACTACGCAACCTGCTTAACAAAATAGCTGTGTGGTTTTTTTTCAATGTTTCTCAATAGGCACCGGAAGGATTTAAATTTAAAAACTAAATGAAATGATTCTCTCTAAAAGAGGTCAACTTAACATTTGTTTTTATAATAGAAGTTTTTTATGATAGAAGTTATTTCAGCAGTAGAATCCTATTATTAAATGAAATGTCACATAGGACACCAGTATATAAAACATGAAAAGAAAGTGACGGTGGGTGACGTGTGATGGGGTGACACCAATAGCAACCCCCTGTTCCTCCTTGCCCTGTCATGGTTTTAAAGAAATTTAAGGAACACCTAGAGATCCTAAAAGATTGTGACTTCCCACGTTCTAGGTTAAGGACATTTTCATTAGCCTTCTTTGCCTAGAACTAGCTTCTTCTCATGAAACAGATCTGAAATCTGCTGTAACTTAGGTAATTATACTCCTGTCAAATAACATTATTGCTCCTCTTAACCTTCAACAATGTATGATTTAAAATCTTGGTATAATGCTTTCCATATAAGGGGGTCTGTCTGTGCAGTCCTTTATAGTCATCGTTATAAAAATGTTAGTAATATGTGCCAAAACCCTACTCCACCCCACAGAAGAACACTTGTTTAAAGGAACAAGTGGCTATATTAGAATAACTGTTAATATTATAAGCTTCGTCTCAGAGTAGAACACTGTCAGTATATAAGAAATGAATAGACTATTGATCTGTCTCCTAGGAGAAATAAATGAAAAAACAAAAAAATTAGGTAAATGGTGCTCAGTGGAGGACAGCTCCATGTCTACGCTTGGTAGAATACGCACAAATTTTAGTTGGCACAATACAGAGAATGGAGTAGAAAGAATGATTTTCAGAGAGAGAAGTCTTGTTAAGGAAAAACACATAACAAGAGAATTTTCTTCCCAGCAAGAATTTTTGCACAGAGAGGTATTCCCAAATGAACTGTAAAACACCAATCTTTAAAACTAGTGCTGGGACGAACACCAGTACAGAATTCCAGAAATTATTATTTTTTACCAGAGCTGTATAAACTGTGACAGTTACTATTGGCAGTAGATTCGGTGAAGAAAGAACAACTGAGTGGTCATCAGAACTGCCTTATTCATCTGCTACTTCCATATAAATTATGTTAATAAGCTGAAGGGAAATAAAATGCATTCATTCCCTTCACTTCTTTCAATAAAACACTTCCTGTGGTGGGTGCTAATGAAACAGGACACAGGTCCACTTTCAAGCAGCTTGCATTCTGATGGGGAAGGAGAGGAATAGGGGAGTGACAGGTAATTGTCATAAAGTTTTACAAGTTTAAGACACTGAAACATGGGTGAAGGGAATGTGATAGCAAGAGCAGGGACGTCTAACCCAGGTTTGAAGTGAAATCAGGGCAGGCTTCCCAGGAGAAGTGATATAAAGTACAGGGTAAGTACAAGCCAGACAGGAGAAGAGGGTGAAATGTAATATTCCAAAGTAAGGGAACAGCATAAACCAAGGAAGGAATCATGTGCTCCAGGAACAGCAGAATTGAACTTTGTTGAGGAAGATGTGTGACACGGTTGTGCAGATTGTGTCTGGCATAAGGGAGTCGGGCCAAGGGTGCAGAGAGAGACAGAAATCAAGTCTGCTTTCAGCAGCTACCTAGAGGGAGATGTTTTTCTAATTTATGCCAAAGCAATATGGTTTAGCACAGCTTTGTGTAAGGAAAACAAAAAGGGATTCTACTAGGAGGATGAAGAAAAGCAAGACCTGGCTTATAAAAAGAAAGAAATAAACATACTCCGATAACAAATAAAATAAAATGACTCCTATAATGACAATGTTTAATGATAAACAATATCACCATTATTGGATTCATTAATGAGCAAGACTATTAAGACACCCCAGATGGAGCGCAGGAGGAACTGGGCCAGTATAGTCAATTGTCCATCTGAAATTGACTAGGTGCGACATCGCTATTTGTAGTGTCACTTACGTTGCCTTAAGCTAAGGATTTGCTTTCTCATGCAGGCTATACTTTGGTGAGAAGATTGGGCTATACTTTGCTTGGCTGGGGTGGTATACTGGAATGCTGATTCCTGCAGCTATTGTTGGCTTGTGTGTTTTCTTCTATGGAATATTAACAATGAATGCAAGTCAAGTAAGGTAAGCTATTAACAGACTTATTAAAAAAATTTGGCCTTTCTTCTGATTGGATGAAAGCTTTATAGTAATGCTGACTATAAAAGTGAGTTATGGTACTAAATTTATTTGCTTGTTTTTGTTTTTGCAGGGGAGAAGCACTATAAAAAGGTCATTTCTATATTTTTATATGCAAAGTCTCTTGGATAAATTCTAAGACTGTTTCTCTTTATGGCAAATGTCTCTTTCTAGTATATTCCACATAATCAATAATTCAGCAATGCAATAGACAGTTCTATATAATTTAAATTTACATAGTATTTTGTAGTCTTGAATGCTTTCTCAATACATTAATTCAAATAATTGTAATAGCTACAGTTCTTTAAACACTTAAGATATACAAAGACTGTCCAGATATATTGTTTCATTTTATGCAACTTTCATTACCACCTTTGGAGATGAGTATTCCTTTTAGCAGATGAGGGAACCTTCCATAGTTAAAGATGTCTAAACAAAATATTCATACCATATAAATCCTACCCTAAGTAGTCTCCTCTCATGAGAACATAAAATCACTTTCTACTTTCTTCTTACTCTCTATGAGAATAGATTTATGAAAGATTTTAGCATCAACTTAAGATATCAAAATGGTAGTAAAATAAGATTTGAGAAACATCAAACATTTATCAGAATGGTGATTTTTCTGTTAAAGTTTAAATGACTCAAGATTTGGATATAGGAACAAAACATTATTATTCAGCAGAGGTAAAAGTCACATTAAAGAATTAAATGAGTTAAAGAATTAATTAAAGAATCCTCTTAACAGCATGTTCTATTTACTACACCACAAGGATTTCATCAAGTTCAACCTTGTATGATGCAATTCAAAATATGAAAAAGTACTTTTCCCCTCCTTCAAAAAAAGCTCAGTACTTTTTTTCCCTTCTGGTCCATCTTTTAACCATGGCCTTGCTACTGGGTAGTAATCATGACAGTTAATGGGACCATAAAATGCATTTCCTTGAAAATTCTTTATCTATATATATGTGCACATGCATTTGTATAACAATTTTGCCTAAAAGCAAAATATTTTCATTGTCCCAGGTTTGAACCCTATTCCATAACCAAATTCCTTGATTTAGTATCTCAGAATCCCCTTGTTCTTCCTGAAGGCCAAATGGTAATTAGCATGAAAACAAAGAAACACCTACTGTTCAAAAGCATTTCACTGAGTGACAAGTTTATTTCAGAGTTTTGCAAACTCACTACCGCTCTGGAAGGCAGCATCTTCCTGGACAAACATGGGCCCACTGGAAATATTCATCCCCCTTTAGGCATTTCTTTATATGATGTTGAATCAGTAACCTCTGAAGCTGAGAAGTGAGATTGTAATTTGGAGTTCTAGTGTCTTGAAAATAAAAATACTATATATATATATATATATGTATATTTTTTTTACTACTTCTCTATTCTCTATGAGTTTGGCTTTTTTTTTTCTTTCTTTCTTTCTTAAGAGCTCACATATAAAGTGATACCATACAGTATTTTTCTTTTCTATCTGGCTTATCTCACTTAGTGTAATACCCTCAAAGCCCATGTTGTCACAAGTTGCAAGATTTCCTTCTTTCTCATGGCTGGATACTCTTCTATTTTGTGTGTGCATGCGTGTGTGTGTGTGTGTGTGTGTGTGTGTGTGTGTGTGTGTATCTCAAATTTTCTTTATCCGTTCCTCTGCTGATGGACACAAGTTGTTTACTTATCTTGGCTATTGTGAGTAATGGTGCAAAAACATGGGAGTGCATATACCCTTCAAGATCCTGTTTTCATTTCCTTTGGATATATACCCCGAAGTGGAATTGCTGGATTATATGGTGGTTCTATTTTTAATTTTTTAAGGAACTTCCATATTGTTTCCCATAGTAGCTGTACCAACTTACATTTCTATCAGCTGTGCACAAGGGTTCACTTTTCTTCACATCCTCACCAACACTTGGAGTTTTTTGGTTTTTGTTGTTGTTGTTTTTGGCAGTGGAAGCGTGGAGTCCT
The DNA here is from genome assembly GCF_039906515.1 of Pseudorca crassidens. Classification (NCBI taxonomy): domain Eukaryota; kingdom Metazoa; phylum Chordata; class Mammalia; order Artiodactyla; family Delphinidae; genus Pseudorca; species Pseudorca crassidens. Next base: position 31,439,709 of record NC_090304.1, on the reverse strand, counting down.
AACCACTGAACTGCCAGGGAATTTACTATTTCTTGTCTTTTGGATAATAGCCACCCTAACAGGTATGAGGTAATATATCATTGTGGTTTTGATTTACATTTCCCTGGTGATTAGTGATGTTGATCACTTTTTTATGTACCTGTTGATTTATGTATCTTCTTTGAAAGAATGTCTATTCAGTTTCTCTGCCTATTTTTTAATCAGATTTTTTTTTTTTTGCTATTGAGTTGTATGAGTTCTTTATATATTTTAGATTTTAACCCTGTATCAGATATATGATTTGCAAATATTTTCTCCCATTTGGTAGATTCCCTTTTTAAAAATATTTATTTATTTATTTATTATTTGGCTGTGCCGGGTCTTAGTTGCGGCACACAAGAACTTTTAGTTGTGGCATGTGGAATCTAGTTCCCTGACCAGGGATTGAACCTGGGCCCCTTGCATTGGGAGCTCGGAGTCTTAGCCACTGGACCACCAGGGAAGTCCCCTGGTAGATTGCCTTTTAATTTTGTTGATAGCTTCCTTCACTGTGCAGAAGCTTTGTAGTTTGATATAGTCACTCTTGATTATTTTTGCTTTTGTTGCCTTTACTTTTGGTGTCAAATCCTAAAAATCATTGCCAAGATTGATTTCATAGTTTTACAGTTTCAGGTTTTAAATTTACATCTTTAATCTATTTTGGGTTAATTTTTGTGTATGGTGGAAGATACATAGGTTCATTCTTTTACATGTGGATATACAGTTTTCCCACCACCATTTATTGAAGAGACTATCCTTTCCCCATTGAATATACTTGGCTTTTTGTCGAAAATTGACCATATATACATGGGCTTATTTATGGTTTCTCTATTCTGTTCCATTGATCTATGTACCTGTTTTTATGCCAATATGTACTCTTTTGATTACTATAGCTTTATAATATTGTTTGAAATCATGGGGTGTGATGCCTTCAGCTTTGTTCTTTCTCAAGATTGCTTTGGCTATTTGGGATTTTTGTGGTTTCATAAAAATGTTAAGATAGGTTTTTCTATTTCTGTGACAATACCATTGAAATTCTGATAAAGATTGCATTTAATCTGTAGATCTTTTGGGGTAGTATGGACATTTCAAAGTGTGAAATTTTCTAATCCATGAGCATAGAATATCTTTGCATTTATTTGTGTCTTCTTCAATTTGTTTTGCAAATGTCTTATAGTTTTCAATGTATAGACCTTTCACCTCCTTGGCTAAATTTAATCCTAAATATTTTATTCTTTTTGATGTCATTGTAAATGGTATTGTTTTCTTAATTTCTCTTTTTGATAGTTTTTTGTTAGTATATAGAAACACAACTGATATTTGTATACTGACTTTTTTATCCTGCAATTTTACTGAATTCATGTGTTAGCTATAGAGTTTTTTGATAGTCTTTAGGGTTTTAAAAAAAAAATGGTCTTTTAAAATGAATTGACAAAAGCAGAAAATGATTTTTAAGCAGTTAGCTACTGTTCAAATTGGTTCCATGGAGAACATATTCACAAAGTTTTCCCATGTGGTGTAGACTTCCTCCTCCAGGCTTACAAAGCTGAAAATGAACAAAAGGCAATGAAAGGAATAGATTTTCTGTTCCTATTGATTTACGTGCCAATGAAGTAAATTAGGCTCCTTTTGTATGAGATAAGTATTCTTTAACCTTTAGCACAAGGAGTGTTTTAAAAGGCTCTAGCAAACTCTTTTCTTCTGTGCTTTGTGGTATTATATTACTGCTACTTCTGTCACACTGTAATTAAGATCCTGTCAGACTTTCTATTCTAAACTAAGATAAGCATCACTGAATATCTTGACTTTCAAAATTTCATGGGACTGAATTTTTCCATTCAAGGTGTCAGACATGGTTAAGTCTTAGGTGTTATCATGGCGAGTGAGTGGAGGACATAGGGCTTTTATTTTGAGTTGCTTTGTTTTAGTTTTGTTTTAAGCTATTTTTTTGTTTATTGCAAGGTAACAAAATGTTGAAAAGCTGAAGATTGGGTTGTATTATGTTTCTACCAGCTATGTTCACGTGAATTAATGTCATATTTCTTACCTGCTCTGCAGTTAATTGTAGAATTACATGAAAATCATGTTATAGATTATTTATTGTATATATATGTGCATGTATATATTTACATGCACATTGGTCTTATACAATCAAAGGTGGTCAGTTTTGTGCCCTGTAGAGCATGTATCATAGCAATATAAAAATGAACAAGCAGGTAGATATGGTCCCTGCTTCTCAGGCTTTGGGTTTCAGGTCTGGGACAAAGGGCAGAAACAACTCTGCGGTCCATTCTTGCCTCTTTGGCATGAGAACTCTGTATTTGGTCCTCAGTACTGACCAGCTTTTCAAAAGCTGTTACGTCCTAAAGGGCCTCTCAAATCCTCTCCTGACAACATCCTCAGCAATAAGGTCTTCTTCCATTTATCAAGTGCCTATGGTGTGCCAGGCACATTATCAATATTCATTACATAATATCCCAGTTGCATATTATCTCCAACTGGAGATGAAGAAATTGATGCTCAGAGAGGTAAGTGACTTAGGGGGGAATATCTAGTAAGTTTAAACCTATATCTGATTTTTTAAAATTGTGGTAAGAACACTTAACATGAGGTCTACCCCCTTCACAAATTTTTAAGTGCACTACAGTATTGTTAACTACACGCACGATGTTGTTTGTACAGCACGTCTCTAGAACTTACTCATCTTACATAATTGACACTTTATACCCATTGAACAGCAACTCTCCATTTCCCTCTCCCTTACCCCCTAGGAACCACCATTCTACTCTGTTTCTATGAGTGTGTTTTTTTAAGATACCTAATATAAGTGGAATTATGCAGTATTTGTTCTTCTGTGCTGGCTTATTTCACTTAACATAATGTCCTCCAGGTTCATCCATATTGTTGCATATGGCAGAAATTCCTTCTTTTCTTAAGGCTGCATAATATTCTGTTGTATGTCAATTCCAGAATTTTTTTATCCATCCATCTGTGGATGGACATTTGGGTTATTTCCATATTTTGGCTATTGTGAATAATGTTGCAGTGAACAAGGGAGTGTAGATATCTCTTTGAGATTCTGATTTCTGTTCCTTTAGATATATACCCAGAGGTGGGATTGCTGGATTAAATGGTAGTTATGTTTTTAAGTTTTTGAGGAACCTCTGTATTGTTTTTCATAGTGGCGGTACCAATTTATAGTCCCACCAACGATATTCAAGTGTTCTAAATATTCCACATCCTTGCCAATACTTGCTACTTTTATTTTGTTTGTTTTGTTTGATAATAACAATCACACCAGGTATGAGGTAATACCTTGTGATTTGATTTGCTTTTCCCTGATGATTATATCTGATTGTAAAATCCATGCTTTACTCATGCTTCCATACTGCCTTCCTTTAAACCTACTTTCATATTACCACATTTCCCCAAAATGGACATCACCAAGCATCTTATTCTGTGCTTTGTCAGGTTAACAGGATTACAGGAAGCATCAAGACCCTAGAGCAGGTCCAGGCATCCATCCCCAAATGGACAAATTGCTCCCTCGTCCCAGATCTTAAATGGGTTGTAATTATCATTCCTTCCAATCAGCCCTTGATGTGTATATCTAACAACAGATATAAGACAAAAGAAAGCCACACTTCAAGCAGTGGTTTATATTATGAGTTTCTGCAAAAGAAATTAAGAAACACTCAAGTTGGGCACTCTCCCTCCATCTAGTGGTTGAGTAAAGTCAAAGAACTTTGTGATTTCATCTCAAATTCCATATTTTAGGCTAAAAAATACATTACCAAAATTGTTTAATATTTTTTATGTTACCTATCAAGTTGTATTTTGGACAACTTATAGAAAATCAGTTTGATGATTCCGGAAATAAAAATAAGGCTAGTCTAATGGCTGGGATTCTAGACTGAGTGCTTTGAAACATCTGTGCTTTTGTGTGATCATTTGGAAGGTGGGAAAGATAATATAGTGTTAACCAAACTTAATACCATTTTAGTATGAGATTTCAATGCAGGGCACATTATGTCATTCTCAAAACACAGTTAATTGTGATAGCAAGCCTATTTTAATAAAAATTTTCTTCAGGAGGAACGTTAATTCTTATTTATACAAATTAGTAGTACTACTAATAGGAGGTATAATTGTCTCTTTCTTTTGAGTTTTTAAAATGTACGTTTTACCTGCTTCCTCCTACTTCACATAGACATTATGATTACTAGCAAGATGATGTGTGTGAAAGTGGGAGAATTATAGTATATACAAGACCTGTTACACCATCATTATTATTAATAGCAGTTTTTGATAGGAAAGTTCCTCTTAATATGACATAAACTTATCTGTCCTTTAGATGAGTTATAGGTGATGGAGAACTGGACCTAGAATCAGGAAAACCTAAACTCAATTCCCTAAATTACCTCTTGTTAGCTGTATGACCTTGAGCGAATCACTTAAATTAAACATCAATTTCCTCTCAGTTTGGAGATAGTTACCATTGCAGGAGACTGCATTGAGGACTAAACGTAATGGACATGGACCCACATTTGCTTTTTGTAAAGTATTGTATTACTGTATAGCATTATTACTTACTAGTCATTTCCAGTTTGGCTTGAGATTATACACATCAGGCATTTGAAATACACATGCATTATTTTTTGCGTTGAGTGTATACATTTTGAAAACATTTTGAAAACAGCGAATCTTGCTATCAACACTGCCAATTAAACTTTTAATAACAGTTGCATTTCCAGGCATATTTTCGAAAGCCTTTATATTGCTTTCAATATTTCCAAAGCATATTTACTTGGACAATTTATTTATGGTATACCTAGTGGGAAAAGGTCAGGTATGACAGATAAAGGCACAAAGCATCTTAAAAACAGGTTGCTGTGAACTCTCAGGCTGTTAGGCTTTTGAGAAATTGTTATCGATGCCCTATTCATGTCACAATGTCATCTGTAATGTATGCTGAGATTTTTAAAAGATAGCATAGAACTTAAGAGACAAATATTATGAAGTTACATTCTAATAGAGAATATTATATATTTCAGTAAATAAAATCTATGCCATGTTATCGTGACAGTGTGTGTCGCGATAAACTTCCTCAGATTTCCAATGAACATAATGCACTGATTGACTGCAGTGGGGGCTATGAAATTATGTGAATTATGGATGCTGTTCATTTTGGTGATTGGAAAGCAACGAGATCCAGGGGAAAGATCCTTAGACCTGAGAAATCAGCAGTCAGATGTGACTCCAGCTCAGCCATGTCCAAGCCTGTGAGCTTGGTTAAAACACCCTCGGTTGTTCCTCACAAGATTATCCTGCATGCCATGAAATCAGGTGTAAAAGTGTCCTTGTGACAAAGCCCCACAGGTGCCTCCCGAGTATAAAATGTGGCCTATTATCATTACAATATCTTGGCAGAGATTTCTAAAACAAAGAAGCAAACAAACAACTCTGTATCACAAAAATCCTAAAAATTTGAGTTGGAGCCACTGTCTTAAGTTCTTCCTCACCTGTCCACCCCCCCCCCCCCACCTGCCACCCGGCCCCAACTATTTCCATTTCTTCTTTTCCTCCCTGCCTTGCTGCTTCCCACAGGGTTGGCCATAGGGGCTGAGTACCTCCTAAACATGGAGGTTCATGCTTTCTTTTTCTTCTTTGATTTCTCAAGCCAAGAAATTTGCAAGGCCACTGAAGTCTTCATGTGCCCTCTCTGTGACAAGAACTGCTCACTGCAGAGACTCAATGAAAGCTGCATTTATGCCAAGGTGAGTGTGGACCCTCACGTTCCTCTCTCTGTCCTCTACTTTTTCTAGGAGGCAGGTAGTAAAAAGTCCTCCAGCAAACTGCTTTTCACCAAAGTTAAATGTTCCCAAGTGTTTCAACAATAAATATCATTGACAACTGAGTAAAACATCACTCTGGCAATTACAGAAAGAGTATATTTTATTAGAATATCTTTGTCTTCCTTTGTTTTTATAAGTGTTTATTGCCATCATAGACCTAAAACGTCCACTTGGAATGACATCTAGATTCTTTTTTGGGGGAAGATGATTATTTCCATGGGTAGTGATAAAATTTTTATCTTCCATGAAGACTCCTGAAGTTAAATTACTTCTGATTTTACAGAGAAAATGAAATATACCAAAAGCTCTCAAATTGCTGCCTATTAGAATCACCTGAAGGGGGTTTTAAACTCCTGAAGCCCAAGCCACATCCCAGAGCAGTTAAATTAGAATCTTTGGATTTAGAACCTAGGCATCAGCATAACTTAAAACCTCCCAGGTGATTTCAAGGTGCATACAAGTTTGAGAAATGTGTACTTGAATTTTACAATTACTATTATTCATTTGTAAAGTGGTTTTATTAAAGTACAATTAACAGATAATAAAATGTACATATTTGAAGTAAACAAATGAATACATTTTGGTTATATATATGCTCCTGTGAAAACATCACCACGATCAAGATAATGAACATATTCATCACCTCCAAAAGTTTCCTCACGACCTCTTGTAATCTCTGCCTCCCATCTCTCCCAAATTCCACTCCTGTGCTCAGGCAACAAACTGTTTCCTATCATTATAGATAAGTTTGTATTTTCCAGACTGTTACGTAAATGGAATCATACAGTGTGTGATTTTTTTCTGATTTATTTCACCCAACATAATTATTTTGAGATTCATCCATGTCATAACATTTATCAGTCAATCATCTTTCTTTATTGCTGAGTAGTATTGCATTATATGGTCATATAAAAATTTGTTTATCCATCATCTGTTAATGATCTTTTGGGTTGTTTTAAGTTGTTACCATTTTAAATAAAGATGCTACAAATGTCTACAAATCTTCATTTAGGCAAGTAGTGTTATTTCTCTTGGGCCAATACCTAGAACAAAATGGCTGGATTATGAGATAGAAAGATGTTTAACCTTCTAAGAAACTTCCAAACTGTTTTCCAAAGTGTCTATACCATTTTACATTTCCAACAGCAATGTATGAGAATTCCAGTTTTCTGTATAGTCACTGATTCTCAGGGTGGTCTTTCTTTTTAATTCTAACTATTCTAATAGATGTTTAGAGAGATCTCATTGTGGTTTAGTTACTTGAAAAAAATTTGATTCTTTTGGGTCTTGCTTTTAGGATTTGTGAGATGGGCTCACAGCAGTGCTCTTTCTAGCACTTTTTTCCCACAATGAAAACAAGATCTTTCTGTGTACTCTACCCAGTGCACTGTGGATAATGAGGATTTCCAGTCTGGCTGGTGGAAACAGGCACTATTCCTGACTCTGTGAGCTTCTGAAACTGTTTCCTCTAATCCTCTCAGGGGGCTCTTTCCTCAGGTAGCCTCCTCACATTAATGCTCACTGTCTGAGTTGTCGCTCTCTGCACCCTGGTGACTACACTTTCAGTGTAGTAACCTGAGGCAATCATAATGCTCACCTCACTTGTTTCCTGCCTCTTAGGGATCACTGCCCTTCATTGCCTCACATCCAATCTTGAAATCTGTTGCTTTATACACTTGTGCATTCTTTGGTTGTTTTCAGAATGGGGGTAAAATCAATCTCTGTTACTCCATCTAGTTCAGAAGTAGAGGCCTCTATACAATTAACTTTTGACAAGGGTGGATGTAAAATCAAAAGCCACTCAGGATCCTACTAGGAGACCAAAACTTAGTAAAATTAGCTTCTGAACTATTTATTTTGAATGCATGGCATGGAAAAAATCTGTTTTGTTTATAATTTAATTTCTAAAACGTGCTCAGTGTTGAATTCTTTTAAATGTTCCACAAAGATGTCTTGTTTGGGGAAGGATTTTCTCAACACTTTTTGCAAAAACCAAGTGTATAGAGTCATTCGATGTAAATACGCGTGTTTTTCCCTTTGTCCATGCATTTCAAAGACATATAACAGCCCTAGGGACACCAACAAATCCATATATACATATGTTACTTCTACTTGGACAGTTCTAATAAAACACACTGGCATTATCTGAACACTCAAGCTAAGAATCATATGTGGCAGAGTGATAAAGTGAAGAAACTGTCCAAGGAAACATTAAATCTAGGGGGCCTTTGTCATTGTACAGTATCTACATCCTTCCTTTACTCTGTAGAAATAGTATATATAGGGACAGGTATGAAGAAAGAATTCACTTGGTAACTATTATAAGGTAGGTGGAAAAGTTAGCTTGCAAAGGAGAATATTGCCTTATGGAACAAAACAAGAAATAAAACCCACTACGGAGAAATCTTTAATGTGTCTTGTATTTGTTCTTCTGGCTAAGGTAAAATGTAGCTACTTGGTTTACACCTTAAAAATCAGAATTACTCTTCCTTCATTGAATGAAAATAAACATTCTCTTTTAAAGTCAGTTTACATACTTAAACACCTAGAGGTTACTGTATGGGCAGTGTCAGAAATAAGGGAAGAGATTTTTAGCAAAGAAACAAGGCCACCAATCTAGAATCATCTAGCCTATCCCATCACCCAGCGACATCATCTAGGAACTGGGCAATTCCTTATAGAATCAATCACGACTTGTGACAGTAACAGGAAATTAAATCTGTCATATTTTACTGAAATATGTGTGTGCATGTAATAATTTCCTTAATAATTTCAAGGGTGTGTTTCAGAGAAAATGTGGTCCTGTCATATAATAAAAATTATATTTAAGTACATTAACATTTTCTTTGGTGACTGTTTTCATTTTTAATACTTAAAAGTATGGGAATTAAGAAATATTTTCAATTAACTAATTCAGTGATATTTGCATACTCTTTTCAAAGCACCTGACACCACACTGTCAATTTCCATTATGCTAGGATTTCTCAGTTAAGGTGAAATCATCAGGTACAAGGGTCCTGCATTGTTTTTACATATGATTTTAAAAATGACTCAACCTTAGAAGTTAGCCTTATTTATAACAGTTATTAGTATCTGGGGTTTTTTCACTTGTTCGACAAACATTTATCCAATACCTAGAGTGAACTTCAGACTGTATACTGATATTAGGGCTCCAACAGAATTAGGACAGATCATCTTTCTTCTTTAAGAAGTTTCATGGATGAGTCTGCATAAGATTACACATCAGAATCACCTAGAACTTTTGTTAAAAAGCAGATTCCTGGGCCCCACGTCCTGAGATTCAGAATCAGTTGGCCAAGGGCGAGGCTTAGAAATCTGCATGTTAAGAGGCTCCTCAGGTGATTCTGATTTCTAGGACCACATTTAAAAAGCTGTTGCCCTAAATAAGTAATGAGTTGGGGGAGGGGTAAAAAAAAATGAAGTTGCCATGTTTGGTGTACCTTTGCCCCGGTCCAATGGACATGGATAGTTACACAGATTTTGCTGTGTCGAAGAATTAGGCACTAAGGAACTGAGAGAGGGCTGAACTTCAGCCTAAATTCCAAACCCTGCCTCCGCCCCCCGCCCCCCCCCACCCCGTAATCTCCTGGCCCGCAGCGTGGAATCTGCCCAAGAGGCACCTTGTTCACCTTAGCCCAGTGGCAGTTTCCAGAGGCTTAAGTTATTCTGAACCCATGAAACAATTTTAGAAAGAGATCTATCAACTACAGTAGAGGAGACATAGAGTTTAAGCTTCCAACCTAATAAGAAATTTATCTCCTTAAACAATATCCACATTTATTGATTTCCAGCCATGCTCAGCTCTGCAAGAGAAATCACATGTCAAAGATAGTGGAGAGGGCTTCCCTGGTGGCGCAGTGGTTGGGAGTTCGCCTGCCAATGCGGGGGACACGAGTTTGTGCTCTGGTCCGGGAAGATCCCACATGCCGCGGAGCGGCTGGGCCCGTAAGCCATGGCCGCTGAGCCTGCGCGTCCGGAGCCTGTGCTCCGCAACGGGAGAGGCCACAACAGTGAGAGGCCTGCGTATCACACACACACACAAAAAAAAGTGGAGAATTTGTGCTAAAACACAGCTTTGTTTGAGGCATAGTTTGCTTCTGTCTTCTTATATCATCCCTATTTACATCAACAATGTTGAATAAAAAGCTTGTCCAGAGGTTCCCTACGCATAAAGGCAAGCTATTTTTCCAATAAAATAATTAACTGCAAATACATTTGTAGATCAGACAAGGTTTTTTTTTTGCTTTTAGAAAAGTCTGTTACGTTGCTTTGGGATTTTTCTGATCACTCACGATCTAAGCTTGAGCCATCCACACTGTGCTTGACTCTTCCTTCCCCCTCTCCTCCATTTCCATTCAGCAACTTATATCGGCACCCTAAAAACCCATATCATCGGAAGCTGTAACCGCAGGCTTCTAAGTGCTTTTCTTATCTCCACAGTCTCCCCTGTCATAATACACCCCACATGTAATAGTTTAGTGGGTAAAACAATGATTTTATACTTTTACACTCCTCCTCAGGGCAAGTTCTGAAGACTTCCCTAACTCCCATTCTAGTTTTATCTCCCACTACATGTATGTAATCTCACATTACATCAATATGGAATGTATACCTCACCGTGTCTCGTGGATGTGTTTCTGAAAAGCTGATATTTAAATTTACTTAGTTAAAAATGCCTGAAAGATTTGTAGACAAAACTAATAAGAAAAAAATGAAAAGCTTTTTTAAGGAAAATATTGCATGAACAATGACAAATTATGTCTGTGCAACACAATTGTTGTTAAGTATTGCTTTTTATGTGTCACTTTTCTAAAAACCTGGCTGTTTCTGGAGCAGGGGGAGCCATTATTTCTTGGTGACCTTTACGTCCTCATGTGTGAAGTCTCTGTTCTAACACTCTTAAGAGGCTCTTTCCTTCACTAGGCTTGTTTATAAAGGAAAGCAGACAGCTGTTCAGTTGCTTGGCAGCCGCAGGTATTTCTGTGGGATGCCTCTGGACACAAAAAAGCTGGATTCCCCCGCTGGGTGGAATTTTATCAACTCTGTGAGAGAATTTCTTTGCGGTCCTTTTCTCTATTGTACATAATATATACTGATGATTGGTGTGAAAACCAAGTCTTATAACATTTTTTAAAAGCCCAAGCCTTAACAGTCTTAGAAGTTTAGAAGCATCTAGGACATCTTGCACCTATCCACCAACTTTCAAAAGCAGCACATCTTTTGTATAATAAAATTTTCAGTAATGCTACATAATAAGAAAATATATCCCACCTTTATCTGTTTTATATTATTTTACAGTGTGTTCCAGATGTTGCAATTAAAATACACATTCATGTTGTTTTAATGCACCCATTGAGCAGCCTCTAGACTGTGGACTGAGCAAAGAGGACACCATTCTAACTCCCACTTTCCTTAGAATAATGTTCTTTAGCCCCCAGTTGGCCTCTCACTCCTGTGAGGATAATGCCCCTATTTTCTCTTTAGTTTCTATGGTATTTAAATGACTGCCAAACATTGGCTTGGCTATATTGGTTTAAGCTCCCTCACTAAATTATAAATATAGTTAGGGCATTACGCGAATAAAAAGAGGCAAAGGTAAATTGAGTTTATACTTTATTAAAATCAAACGATTCTTACAACCCTGAAATGTATATTCAATAATGTTGTATAACTGTACATTGTTCTTTATAAAACTTCAGGTCATGTCTGATTAAAAAACACTTGGACTGTATCCTAAATGTCCAGTGATTTATGAAATTTCTTAATGAGCCATGGCACATTCTGAAAGACATCAGGGAGTAGGGATAGCACTGTGATCCCTTTCCCTTGGAAGTGCTGGATCACTACTGGAATTCCGCATTTTGCAACTCTCCCAATCCTGGAAGTTTGCTAACAGGAAGTGCAGCTAGGCATGCCTTAGCTAACTTCTTAAAGCTCTCTGTGTAGCTTCTACTTGTGGCCCACAAGTACTTCCTCAGGGTACGAGAACCACTTCTAAGCAGAAATGAAGGTAGAGTCAGAGGGGAAAAGAGAAGAGAAGGGGGCAAATGCTGACTCCCCACCTCTCCCCATGAGAAAATCACATGAAACAGTTGCAGGACCCATGAAAGGATTGCCTATCTTATATTTGAAAACTATAAAATAATGTGATTCCATTGGGAAAAAAAAATCAATAGTACCTAAATGCAAACAGTAATCACTGGATTATTATAACCAAAAGTGTGACTAATACTTTTGTTTGTTTTCCACTAAGGTAACATATCTGTTTGATAATGGAGGGACAGTCTTCTTTGCTATTTTTATGGCAATATGGGGTAAGTATGTTCTTCCATTGCTTACTTCCTGGCCCTCGTTTTCTGAGGCTGTTGCTCTGTTTATTCATACCCACCATACATGCACACACGCAAACACACATACCATGTATCAATTCAACAGTAAAATCTCTTGTGACATATGCCCTCTTCACACATTCACTGCTTCTTTGGGAATTTAGCTGTTGATTTAATCTTCTAATCCCTAAAGCCTCAACCTTCCTATACTGTGGAATATATTTTTCCTGCCCAAAACAGGCAGTAATTGAAAACAAACTGAAATATACTAGAATCCAAATTAAGTGTCTTGTATTTTCACTTGTGAAAGTGACACTCAGAAAATGTTTTGTTTGCTTAAGGCTTCCATTATATATTTTTTTAACCTTACATTTTATGCACTTAGAGATGCAGAATCTATTCCCTATATGATTGAGCAATAATGTCTAATACAAAATAAATCCTGTTCCTATCCAGCATCTTAAAACTGTAGAAGTTATGTATGGGTATATGCATTGGCTGACTTTTTTCACTAAGTTTCTCACTGAGTTTTTAAAGAACCCAATTAATTGTGGCCTAAATTAAACCACAGATTGGCATTCCCGATGCTTTGAAGAGAAGTGATCACTTTCCTGGTTAGGATCAGCTTTCCTACCATAGTATGTTGAATGCAAAGTCACTGTCAACTTGGCAACTCAAGGGGCTGACTATGTACCTGCTGATACAGAAAAGTAAAATGTACTGGAATTCAAGCCTCTCACTCCTGTTACTTTAATTTCCCAGGAACAGAATCTGTGCCATACTCTCTTTCTAGCTTTAAGTCAAAATTTAAAAAAATAAAATCACCCTTCCAATTTTCCTTCAGGAAAATGCCAATCTTGATATGTGGTATTATGACTACACGGGGAGCAGTGAAGAGTCAATTCACCCCCCCCAAAAAAGTAAAAATGTAATTTGGGGTCCCTATTTTCATTGAAGGATTTTTTAATTAAATTATCGGGCGGGGCAATCATGGTGAAATCTTTCAGTTTTACCTGATTCCACAAACATTTCCTGCTAAGAAAAAAATAGACCAAAATATAAATTAAGGTTACTCAATAGATGATTCAGCACAGTGAGAAATGGAAGAAAGGAAACCTTTTGGATGATTTATCCTCTATGTTTCTGCTACTCGTCTCATGCTTTTACAGTTCTCTTTGGCACAGGCCACATGAGAGTGATCTTGCTTCAGCTTTCGGATGAAGGATTTGAAAGGCCAGGATATAGTGAACATTTGCCATCCGAAGCCTTTTTCCCCTTAGTTTTATACTGAGGTACGAAGTGGAGGTATGTCATCCATAGGAATGCCATCCCGTGCATTTTCTCGGCCTGCTGGTGTAGATGAATCATTCGCAGTTGGGTTATAATAACTAGAATTTCCAAAACTCACATCGTAAGGTTCCGGTGCATTATCTAATCGCAGAACTAAAAAAGCAACAAAAAAATTGCTTTATAGTGACAGTCTGGAAGATGCATGCTCAGGCATCTGCTAGACTGTAGGAATTGTTCTGGATGAGTTAGTTACACGTTTTTATATGGGATTTTCAGAGATTAGTTTTGAATTTTAAATAAGTACATATTTTGCAAGCCACATTTTTCTTCTAAAACTATGAACAGTTTAACTTCCAAAATTTCACTGCTGGTGGTCCAAAAATAAAGGAACTAAGGGAGAGATCACAACAGAAATATAGCAATACTTTATATAAAGAAGTATTGACATGTCTCATTGACTTTTTTTTTTTTTTTTTGCGGTATGCGGCCCTCTCACTCTTGTGGCCTCTCCCATTGCGGAGCACAGGCTCCGGACACGCAGGCTCAGTGGCCATGGCTCACGGGCCCAGCCGCTCCGCGGCATGTGGGACCTTCCCGGACCGGGGCACGAACCCGTGTCCCCTGCATCGGCAGGTGGACTCTCAACCACTACGCCACCAGGGAAGCCCTCTCATTGACTTTTGAATCTTGTGAATTCAGAGCCTTGTCAACATGTTCAGAATTTTTACTTCTGGTATAAAAATAATTTTTAAAAAGTGAAGAGCTTTAATTTTAAAATGTGTCATTATTTTACCAAGGGTCTTAATATCATTATGGGTGAGCCATTGAAGATGGAGATGAAAGAAAACAATTTGTAAAATCTTATGTTTCCTTCTGAGAGATCCAGGTTCTTATCCTGATTAATAATATTGGAGATTGTTTTTATTTTCAACAAACAACTAACTATTATTTCTTTTATATTCTTGAATTTAAAGAAAACTTGGGGCACTAGGTATTTGAATACTAAAGCAGGGACTACTTGCTAATTAGACTAGTAATCTCATTATTCAGCTAGGTATTCTCATATCCACCTATTCCTTAAGGCTTCTGTTTACAAATTGGACCCCCAGGAACCTTAGGAATTTGGGAAAGGTGTCTCAAAGCTGACAGAGTAAAACAGGTGGTGTAATTGAATTATTCCATTATGCCTCGATCACAATATCTTAGATTATATCAAGTTGTTAGACTGAGCTTTTGCATGTGATAACATTTGAAGAAAATATTCTGAAGTTAAAAAGAAAAAGTTTGGAAAACCCTGTTGATTGAAATCCTATCCTTCAATTTTGAAAAGTGATAGTTTTTATTTTCTATGGATTGCTAGAAGTCCATAAGCAGAATTCAGTTAACTTACAATTAATGGATTTGATTTGGAAAATTAACAATATATCAGTAATGTTCCAAACTTATCAAAAATCAACAAGACTTTATCAATGAGACCCAACAGGGGCATTTAACTATTTTTTATGGTGGCAAGAGTCCCTTGTGTAAACCAGAAAACAGATTTTTTTTTGTCCTGAAATATTAAAGAAAAAAAGGGTTGAATCGAGCATTTGATTTTATTTCTGTCCTAATTACTACTGCATTATTAAGATCAAACACAGTGCTTTATTCTTAGCAGACACATTTCTCATCCATAGATGTGGTGGTTTTTTTGCATCACATGATTGGGAAATTTCTGAATTAAGGTTTATCTGACTTTATGTACCCAAATATGCAACCCTTTAGCAATTCTGTTTTAGACACTCATTAAGATAATTAATAGAGGGCTATTGTATACGTGCAAACTTTGCAAGAGCTCCAGATTAGAATAAATCATTTTTCAAATTACTGCTACTAAGAGATCCAACAACGGTGAATAATGGCTCCCCAGTTACTTGCTAACAAAACTGGCTATTTTGTTCTTAATATCATGCCATTATCTTTCAATTATAATGATATGTTTTAGGTTCTGGGATTATTACTTAAAACCAATTGTGATGCGATGAGCAACAGTTCCAAATGGTTTTAAAATTTCACACACAGTTCCACAGTTATTTTGGTTATGGTCTTTGAGAAAGAGAAAATAGATCAGAATAAATCTTTAGTTCGTTTCTGTCATATGAATCTCTAAATGCCTTCTAGATAATGCAGTGAACGTTAGCAACTTCACTTAGTTAAAACCACTGTGTACAGGTGAAGTTCTGAAAGTTGTTTTTACCTGGTTCATTTCTGTCGTCATAAAGTCGCCGATGGGAAAATGAGTCTATTTTCCTTTTTCCACACAGCAAGTAGCCAACAAGACTAAGCAGTGAAGCTCCCAGAATAGCACCTAAAATGGCCCCAAATACCACTCCTGTATTTCTGTTCTCTAGAGGACAAAGAAAAAATAATTTACAGATAAGAAATAGAAAACAGTTATTCAAAGAACAGAAATATATACATGCGGACTTTGTGTAAGCAAAGAATGTTTAACACTTTTTTTTAAATTAGATAATGGATATGTATATACAGAGGAATATATATACATTGTGTGTGTGTGTGTTTTATAAAGTACTGAATTTGGGGGATATATTGGAAAATATGCTTCCTGATAAAACTGTATTTCAAAATTTGAATTATCTTGAAATACTTCTAAGCTTTAGTTTTATAACTATCTCATTACATATTAACACTAATAGTACTGAAATGCCATGTGTTTTCTCTATTAAGATCTAATTTCTTTGTTGAATTCTATATTATGTTTTTAATCAACTCAATCTCTGATGAACTTTAATGATGAGATAAGCTTTGAGTTTGTTTCTATAATAATTGAAAAGTAAAAAGCTAATGGGAGTAAGTAGGTAATAGGAATTGAATCCACAAACCCCAAGTGAAAAGGCTTTATGAAGAAAAAGAAATATATCCTGATAGAGGGTATTTCCAAATACAACAAATAGACCAAACAAAGCAGGATGTTTGCAGTGCCTTGCACATTGCGAACAGATGTGTAGGTCTGAGTTAAAGGAGTCCAAAATTTCATTCTATCATCCCCTTTATCAAACACCTTATTTGAAGACTAAGTCATCAATAAATCACTGAATGCTTCCTGGATTTATACTTAGTGCATTTTATTTTCAAGTTTAAAAAAAATTTGTTGAGAAGCTTATTAATTAGGTAGTCAAGAGGTCTTATAGGGTCTCTAATTCTATATCAGATTCCATTTATACACAAAAAATATGTTGGAAGGTCAACAGCAGCACATTTTTTACCAAGATAAAAGTGAAGCAAAGTTAACTAAGTGTTTTTTGATTAATGAGCAATGGTAGGATTAAGTACTCAGTATTCTCAATATGTATATTAAGTTTAGAAAGACAAAACAGAATAGTTTAAAAAAATTCTTTCTGATGGAATATCAGAGTATGTATGAATGGAAAGATGTCTTAAAATTATGAAAATATATGTATATACAATATACTGGTTGCAGTACTATAATAATCCTAGATTTCAGAATTTAAAACTTTTCCTGTACACTAACAACAACTCTCAAATAGGAATTTGTTTATATGATTTGGTGTTTATATCACTAATATAATCTGTAGATAAGTTGTATTGGAAATCAGTGAGTTCATGGGGGGAAAAGAGGAGTTATTTTTTTTTAATTCAGAAAACAAAAACATGGTTAGACCTGAGAAAATAAAATAGAATGAATTTTCATTAAACATTAGAGATCTTTTCCACTTTATGTTTTAAAGCTTGACTAATCTCTAAATGAAACAGAAATGTCCCCATAACACAATTTTCTTGTGCTACTCAAAGCTGAATTCCATTTTTATGGTGTTCAGTAGGTACTGGACTAAAAATTGAGGGTATTCTTCTGTTGAGTTTAAATTTTTTAAGTACATATATTTTTAATATATTTTTAAAATATATATATTTAAAAATACATATATTTTTAAACTTCAGTTGTATTATATTCCTAAAAGCCTGTGAAATTTCAGGTAGTCTTTCTGAAATGCAGTAAAAATTGTTACCCAGTATCTCAAAACTGTACCACTACCTCAGTTTCTGTTTCTTTTCAATCTAACCTACTTCTCATTTTGTCCCAGTCTCATCACATTCTCACATTCCCATACAGTAATGACTAGTCTTTGCTGACTTAAGCCCTAAGATCCCTTCACTATTCACTATGAATATCATGGTTTCTCCCCCCAAAATAAGAACCACCTGTGCTATTGCAGTCTCCTTTTTTTTCTAGTGTGGTGCATTTCTTAGGTGTAATGACTTATTTGGAGATTCAGTTTCACACAAAAGGAAAATTAAATCCATTTATATTTACCTTCTTGGGGGTCTGATGTATCTGGAAAGATTTTTGAATTATTGGTGAATTTCAAGGTGGGATATAAAGTTGTTTCTTGATAGGCAGTAAACCCCGCCAAGCTATCTCCTGTCATGGTAGGCCATCCATCTGTTTCCTTTATCATGGGGGTCACAGATATGGTGCTTGATCCTGAAGGGAGGTTGCTAACTGTAATGGAACTGTTGTCAGGAGCTTTCATGGTATCATTGACCGAAGACCGAGTGAAGTTTTCGGAAGATACAATAGCTGTAGTATTGGGAGGTGCTGAGACTGGCAGAGGATTTTCATCTGCTACGGATGAGTTCCAAGGCAATTTAGAAACAAAGCTGTGGCTCAAAGGAGGACTTGGGGAAAGTGTGGGCATGAGTTTGAGACGGGAAGAGTTGTCTGTTGACAAATTATGGTAGAAATCTGTTCCATGGGTTTTATTTGATGGATCCCCAAAAGAGAAATTAGTTGCCTTGGGATGGGAGGTTTCTCTATTTTCTTTATCTGAGGTTGAATTTGCTTCACTTTCCAAAGGAATAGATTGATTTTCCCTTGTTTTTAAGTCTTCTGCAATGTTTTGTGTTGTGTTTATTTCTCGACCTTCTTCTCCATGACTTCCAAATAGTAGTAAACTAAACAAAATTGAAATCAACAGAATTTTGACTGAAGTCAACATTGTAATCTTCTTTGGTATTGGTGTTAATAATGAGAATCTGAAAGAAAATAATGACCATTTGAATTATTAAATGAAGTATTGAGGTTTTTTTAAATGGATCTACATTTTTAAAGTGATAAAAAAATCCGGAGACATAATGCTGACATGATAGTACCATACTCTATTCCAAAAGTTTGTTTCCTTTGGATTTTATTAAAACTAGAGTTACTGAGTTCTATTTTCTATATAGTATTTCTTTCTTTCTTCCTCTAGGGAATGCCATGCAAAATCTTTGTCAAGCCAGACACTACTATTTCATTATTTCAAAGACCATTTAGCTTGGGACAAGTTGAAATACACACACACACACACACACACACACACACACACACGTATTGTACAATATATGGACTACTAAGTAATTTTTTAAAAATAATGTAATATAGGGCTTCTTTCTTCAACCTATTTAAGAAAACATATTCTTTATAAAGATGTAATTGGGAGTATTTATTATGAAAATGATGTTATTGATTATACAGTAAACATACCACTTTAAAGTGAGTCAGTCAGGAACTTCACTTGAAAACATTTTATTAGTTCCTAATTTGAGTTACTTGAATTTGAGGTTAACATCCCTTTTTTCACAGCATGTTTACTTCATGTTACCCTTTTTCCTATTAATACCAAATAACAGAAAGTCAGAAATACTTTTAGAATTGGGGATTTTTTCATTGCATTCCCTTGTATAAATGAAGAAACTGGTTTTGAGTGTGTGTGGAAAAAAAGTACCTAACTAGATTGTGGCAGAGTTGAAGTTTGAAACCATGGTTCTGACCTCCAATCTGGGCACATCATTCTGCCTCTTAAGTGTGGAAGCACCACAATTCATAGATAGGAGAATATGGGGGAAAGGTTTTGAAATTATATTTATATTGTAATTCTGGTTTCTATCATGAATAACATGTGAAAAATAATCATCACATTAAGCAGTTGCTTTATCAATATCATAATCATACTGACTTCACAGTGTTCTGCAGACTAAATGAAATGATTTATGTAGAAGTACTCTCAACAATATCTGGCCTAAAGTAAGCAGTTAGTGAATGTTAACTTCCATTTCTTCTTATTAAAATATAATAATATTTCTAAAAATGTCTTACAGTTTATAATATCATCTCATTTGAGCCTCACAACGATCCATTGAGACAAAAAGAGTAGCTCACGTTATCCCCATTTTGCAGATGAAGAAACCGAGGTTCAGAGTGACCAGTAATGGAAGCTAAAAGAAGCAGCACTGAAAGCCAAGTCTACTGACTCCAACCTAATTAGGTGCTAAAATTTAAAGTGTTTTTAATTGAAAAAGGTAAAAAAAAAATGTTAGACTATTCCTCTTCAGACAATAAAGTCTGAGAACTGATTTTATGTTCTTTGAATTGGACCTTAGAGCTTATTTTTCACTAAAAGCCTCCAGGATGACTGAGATAAGAAAAGGAAGGAGGTGCAACTGCTATTATTTATGTCTAACATTAATTGCCATTTCTTAAAAGCTCCCCCAGAAATTTTTACAAATATTTTCAACCTTGATGATTTTTCACTAGGGTCTGAGGAGCCTCTAAATTACTCCCTCTGATTATCGTGTGGTTTTAAGTACCCCTCTCCCTGCTTAATGATTACTTACACAGTGGTACAACTTAGACTTATCTATAATACATCCTGATATAATATTTTTTCTCCAAAGACTTTTAGCAAGCAGTCTATACCTGTGGATTTCTAAGGTTTAAAAGATACAGTCATTTCCATGCCCTGTGTTTATCACTTAAGAAAGTTCTGCTTAAAAAGCAAACAGGCAGACATACAAGAACATTCATAAGGGCATTATTTATGTGTCTCCAACCTAAACATCCACCAGTAACAGGTTGGATAATAAACTGTTTAATATTTGCACATGAAAAATAAATGAGATTCACAGATGAGTTGCATACAGTAACATGAGTGATTATCACAAATATCATGCAGAGCTTAAAATGCCCGTTGTACTCTATGATTGCATGTTTATAAAGTTCAAAAACTAGAATGTTAAAAGTCAGGAAAATGGTTACTTGCGGGAAGGAAGGAGACAGTATTCATTGGGTGGGCATGAAAGGGACTTCTGTGTGCTCCTAATAATCTGTTTCTTCACTTGGTAGGGATTATATAGGTATTTGTATTTGTGACAATTCTGTTTATTTATATTTCATTCACTTTTCTGTGGTAATCAAGAAAATTCATTTAGATCCTAAAAATTGTTAACATAATTGGAAAACATATTACTAGTATGCATCTATTACATCAGATGCTTTGCATGTTTTCTCATTTAATTCTTAACAAAAACAATCAAACAATAAGGAAGGGATTATTAATCCTATTTTACAGATAATTAAATGGGACATAAAAAATGTAAATAATGTATTCAAGGACACATAGCTAGTGGCTGAAACATAGGGCTAGGATTCAGACCTTTGCATTGAAAGCTAGTAATCACTCATCTATGTAACAAAAATTACAAAGGAATATAGAATTTGGTAATCAGCTGGTTTTTAGAACTCTTCCCACAAATGTTTTCTTAGCACAGAATAATAAAGAATAATGAAATCCTCCAAATTTTATTTTAACCAGAGCAGGTGATAATCCCACATTTTTAAACACTAGAAAAATAGTGACTTCTCCCTTAAGTGCCTCTTAAACATACTAAGTACACTTTTATCCTAATTTAAGAAAATCCCAACAATTGTCTCCATGGTTTCTAGATAAACACTTTTACCATGTAATTTACAGATTAACATTAACAACACAGGAATGATTTATCCCCAGGACCTGAAGTTCACCAATATTTCACTAAACTGTTGCTTCACCTAGCACATTTAAAATACAATTCAATTTAGTCTAAAAATACCTACATGGACCTTTTCAGAAACAGCTCTTTCCTGTGAACTCTGTCAGTTTCATAGCAAACGTTATAACCTTTTTCATTGTCTACTGCCAGTGATCTGATTTGTTTATGCATTGCACTTGGCCACCTGTCTTACTGTTAGGCAGTTTGATTGCTTTCCCTAAACCTAGGCTTTCTGGTTATTTTCTCATCCTAAAGAAGTGGTTACCAGAGGGGAGCAAAAAACAACCCTTAGCTTTTCATCTAATTTTCTCATAATGTCACATGAGGAACGTGGCATAGAGCTTTTGGTCCTTTCCAGTAATGAGAATCCACATACCAAGAGTCAACAAAGTGAGTTTTGTTGTTCCTGTTTCACTTTGCTTGTAACATGGAACCACCAAGGGGATCTTGCTACCCTTTACCCAGCTTTTGATTGTAACTTGAAAACCTAAGGTTTCAACACCCGCAATGAGCCAAGCATTCTGTTACTGCCTGTAATTCATGTCCAGGGAAAAGAGAGAAAGGGAAGAGTGGGATAAGACAGTATGTTGTGAAGGCTCTTTGCCATTTATTCCAAAATTAATACAGTTGTGGGAAAGGCTTTTGTGAATATTGATTCGTTCCTGCTGTCCTAGCTTGGCAGCTGGGGACAATTTTGCTTCTGCTCTCTGGCTTCTAAGAGAGCCAGGTTACACCTCTTACTCAGGTCCATTCATCTTAAAGGGACAGAAGCAGCCAGGAATTGAAGCCATCAGCTATTCAGAACCCCAGCCCTGGATTTTTGCTGGGGCAAGAACTGGCAATTTTGGTTAAGTTGGACCCCATTCTGAATTGAACCAAGCACATTATAAGCAGGGAAGGTTAATGGAAGTGGTACAGAAGCTCCAGAGGACAATAAAAGTACTCTGTATTCTTTACCTTTACCCTTTTCTTGCAGCCTCTTTCCATCTCTAGAGTTGAGATATGTAAACTGTGTGGTATATTTGTGTGTAAAGCTATGCTGGATGATGGATGGCATGCTTCTGTGTTCCCAAGATTCATCAGTCAACCAGGTGCACAGTAGAGACAGAGAGAATGTGGGGATGAAAGAAAGTGAAATTAGAGAGAGAGAGAAAACCAGGAGGACCAGGCAGCATCATTTCTTCTGTTCTTTGCCCCTAGGTGGAAATTCCTAAGAGGACTTTTCAGGATGTAACCTAGGAACAGAGATAAACTCATTACAAACTTGAAAAACTTCTAATATGAGAATTATTATAAAGGGAACAGAAAGAGAGAGGAGGATTTCCATCCAATTTGTGATACCTGAAACAAAGATTCTAAATCTTTCTGTATATATTGAAATGTTTTTATTGTTTCTAATGTTCAGAAACTTTAAAAATATACTTTCGGAGAGTGTGAGTTTCACTGGTTTTTTTAAAAAAATAATTCGTCTATACAAAGAAAATGAAAACTATTTTCTCCCCTGTCTTTGGTGTTGGCACTAAAAAGTGGTTTCACATTACTACTTTTGTATAGAGGGCTTCAGGAGGTGGTGAGAGGGGAAAAAAAAAACAAACAAAAAAACCCCAGAAACCTGTGGCAATTAAGGAAAGAAAATCCACACTTACTGTGCATAAAATTGTTCCTCCTTAAGTTCGTAACGTTATTATTCTGCCCAGCCCTCCTGTTGTAACCGAGTCATACCCATTTTATACCAAGCTTTAAAAATATGGAGGTGCCCTGGTTTCTATCAGGTAATCAACCCATGCAAGGGAAGAGAAATGCTAGTCATTCTAAACTAAATCAAAATCAGAAATTTTAAATAAAAACATTACTTTAGCTGCACTGAGGGGATAATATAAAAACATGTTTCTGTAGTGAAATAACTAAAGAGTATATTCTGTACTACTTCTCTCTCAGTTGCCTGTGATCATTCTTCTTATAGGTTTCTGGCTAAAAATTAAGATAGATGAGTTTTGTTTGTCTTTGTCATAGGAAACTCAGTCTGACGTGTAGCCAATATCCCAGGTAGAACTTGAGTGTTACACTGAGTGGACTTTCCAATCTTGGACAGTATTTTGCTGTCCCTAGATGAAAGAACCACAGTAAATGAAGACATAAGGAATCATGCTTCTCAAAATGCCTCTTTTATAAGAGGGTTTTGAAAGGGTGTGAAGATTTAACTAGTCAGAAGGTAGGATTATACCTGAGGACCCACATCATTTCACTTTGAGTTTAAAAGAAAGAAACAAATAAAAGGAAAAACGTGACTTTCTTTCAGGAAATAATAAATTTCAAAAGTTTGTGATCATTTTAATTAAAAGACTGAGGAATGCATAAGCCCAGGAAAATAGATAGAATGTCATAGTCCCTGCTAACTTGGGCATTCTCAGTCATAAACTTCAATACTGAAATAATTAGGTAGAAGAGTGTTAAGCTTAGAAAGATTGTGTCTCCAAAAGAAATATTCTGGACCCAAATTTCCAAACATGGGGTTTCCAGCCTTCTCTCGTGTTTCACTATCTGTAGAAGCAGCCTCTATGGATTGATTAGAAAGTGTTAAACAGTAAATCAGCATCCCTTTAATAAGAGAAGCCTTACACAGAACAAACAAAATAAATTTAAGAAACTTAATCCACATCTTTGATCCATGGGATGTCTTTTGCAGCCACTGGCTTAGCCTTTTAGATTTCCGTTGAGAGCTATACATGTACACATACCATGCTAAGTAAAATAATACATAGACATCACTTTGCCAATTTTTAATTAAGAAAATCTTTGGGAAAGATATATAGAAGGTTAATAATTCATTGCATTAGCAGATTGTTTTTCAAAAGCTACCGTATTCTAATACTTTAGCAAGAACCTTTGAACCAAATGCATACTTTAAATCTAAATATTCATTTATATTCACGTAGCCACTTCCACTTTAAACATTTTGAAACTTACTAAGATCTGACTTAAGAAAACACTCTCTTGTAGTCACTTACGTTTTAAGCAAGGTTTTTATTTAACTCTTCAACTGGTTTCATCATCTAGCAAATTTGGCAATAATTCTTAAAGTTAACTCACTTAGCACAAATGCTCATTTGGAAGGTAATTACTTAATGAAACAACTACCTGTCTTTACAATGGTCTCTGTAGGTACTTGCCAGGCTGTTCTGCCAAAAGTTCAACTTGCTTTGATTCTGTTTGGTAAATAAGTAAGAGAGAGAGCGAGAGAGCGAGGGACGAGGGACTAGGGATCCTATGTAATCCAGCACACACTTACCTTCAGGTCTAGGAGGTGTTTACAGACAAGAACTGGAGTATCACAGCTGTTCTGGTTGGAATGAGTCTGTCTTGCATTAGAGAAAGCAGATGGGTTAGGTGTACTGATGTCCCACTGAGCAGGAGGGTGCCAGAGAAACAAAATTAGGTGGGGCTGGTCGTATCTTGCTTGTGTAATAGAGCACCCAAGAACCTGACTGACCTGCTTCTCAGCTGTCAGCATGAAGCTATCACCTCATTCAGGCCTTTAAAAAAAAAAGAAAAAAAAAAAGCCCAACCCTCCAGCTTTCATAGGTTGGGTGCTTTGACTTTCGGGACAGGCTAGTTCTCTTAAGTGTTGGCAAACAAAGGACATACATTTCTTGCCTTAAATGAAAAAAAGAAAAAAAAGAAGGGCAAAGACTTTGGTAATTGTCCTTACTGTATCAGGAATTTCTGACACATGCTGGGTTCCCCCTTCGCAGGTGAGGAAACCAAAATGAGTCAGCCCTGCACCTGTTGCTCATGTGCCAGCCACATACTGTCCTCCTAACACATAAACAAATCTTTCTTTCCCGTGGTGGGGATGCCCTATTTGTGTACTTAATACCTGAATGGAGAAAGTGGTGTCTGCAGTGCACTGAAACTGGATTTATAGAAAGTCACACTGAACACCAAGTGGATTAATGTGCATCGGATCCTTGAGAAAGCTGTGAAATATTAAGTTAGAAATCATCACCAGGACTTTCGGAAGTTTGGGGAGTAACTGGAGTCTGGCTGAGAATGGCCACGTGATCCTGAGTAATCCTGGGAGCCTGCTCAATTAAGTAGTTTCCATCCTGTGTTCTCTTTGCTTTTCCTCTCAATTTAGAAGCCGGAGAGTTTCAGAAGAGCCTGAGTAATGCTTGATTAAATACTAGAGTTGAATAACAACCTGGCATACTTCCTTCACTTCCTTTCACCGCTTATGAAAGGGAGAAGAGTGAAACTGCACTTTCTGGGAGATTCTGCACATCAATATTTGGGGACTGGCGCCAAGGTCTGTTCAGCTCAGTACACCTGAGGTTCATGCTTAGTTTCTGTTGTGCAAGGAGATAGGTTTCCAACTGCTGAGAGAGAAAATGAAACTTTAGCTAAGGTTCAGCAGCCTCAAATTGAATGCAAAGAATCTGCCCAGTTAATTGGCCCCAAGAAAGAACAAGGTAATTCTATAGTTTCAAACTTTCTGAAGCCCAAAGGCCCTTCAGAGTTTGATTAGAAATTAAGCCAAACCCTAGCAAATATTCACTCAAAAGATATTTAAGCTGTATCTGCACTAGTATGAAGAAAAGCAAGTTCAGTCTAATCAAATAACTGTTTACTGAACAATGGCTTAATAAAAATCAATTGGTTATTTTCAGATTAGCTAGTTACTAGGAAAAAATCCAACTGAATAAATATTTTATGTCTGTACTTAGAGAAATGAACATGACTTAGCAGGATTGGGTGTGCCATACCCTGAGGGATTTTCCTAGATATGCGTGTGAATATCATTACCACTTTCTACTTAAGCATAGTAATTATGGCCTATACCAGGCAAGGAAGTTACAAAGCACTTTTGCTACAACTCTACTTTCACTGCCACAAGAGTCAACGTTCATCTCCAGTGACCCTCTTTTCTGAAGACCCTAGGTGTGGCCTCAGAATCCTTTTCATTACTACCCTCCTGACAGCCTTAACCGATTGATTAGAGCTGACCCTAGAGATACACCTTATTTACCTTTCCTGTCATGAGCACATCTGGAAGTAAAGTTGTAAAATGCAAACTATGCATAAATTTAATGCCTCACTTATTACTTAGCTCACTTAGTTGTCATCAGACACCTTTATGGAAGCACCAGAGTTGGAGTTAAAAAGTAATTTCTTGCCAAACAAACAAGTCTTGCCGAGATACATTTCCAGGTATATACCATGATACTGTTCTGGGTAAGACCAATCCCATTTTGGACCTTGTTTCTCCAGAGGAACTCGACAATAACTGATCACCTGACAACTTCATCAGCCGAGCCAGCTGAGATGACACATTATGCAATGGTTACATAATTTTTGTTGTACTTACCTTCTATGGAGGCTTTCATCTGGAACTCTCCAATTGCTTTACACCCATTAATTAAACCTCACAATACATAGTGGAAGAAGAACTACTGCCTCTTTGCCTGAAATGGTGGAACCGCTCACCAGTGGAGTTTCCAGAACATGAAGTCACATTATTGTCTCTGATGGATCTGAAAACAGAACCAGAATGTAGCTTGGCACCATGCCTCAGAGAAAACTGAAATATTGGTCTGGATCCAAAATGGTATCTTATTTTACAAATCCTATAACACCATTTTGGATCCAGAACAATGTTTCGGTTTTACCTGAGGCATGGTCCCAAGCTACATTCCGGTTTTGTTTTCAGATCCATCAGTGACAATAATGTGATTTCATTAACTGAAGCCTCAAAGAGCTAGAGAGTTGAGGGTATATGCAAGTAAGTCAGTATAGTGATTGATCAATAGGATAAATAGAGAAGAAAGTGAGGGCACAAGGGTAGGAAAGGACAGTGAAAATGTGCTGGAGAGAATGGATTGAAAATCTGGGTCAAAAGTTAATGGATTGAAAACATCTGGGCCAAGGGATTACTGGAATTGGAGTTTATAGGGAGTGAGCTACAAGGATGGAGGTGATAATTGGAGATTATGGAGGGTTTGGAGTCATTGATCAAAATCATGCTGTGGGAGGACCAGGCATAAGGTAGAGTAGGAGAAAACAGCTCTGAAGATAAACATCAAAGAACTGAGAAGCCAAGATACTAGAAATATTATCTGTGTATGTTGTAATTTCAAAAGTTTGTTTTGGGAGTCATGTTGATAAGAGTTACCCTTAGCCAGGAGTTGAAAAACCTTTAGAGAATTTGAGGAAGTGTTCCAAAGGAGTGGTAAATGACTTCCACAAAGAGAGACAGTAGGAAGTACGGATTGATAATATGAGACTCAAATCTGTGACTCTTTAAGAAGGGAGAGAAAAAGCCATGATGCAGCAATGAAGACAAGAAATTCACTACCTCATCTTCAACACAAATAGCCATCACCTGAGATTGCCACATAGAAAGTGAGGTTTCAGGAGTGTCCCAGGTTTCAGTTAAGCAAGGAGGTGAGGGAACATTAAAGCCTTTGCTATTAATGACTTTGAATAAGAGGGCCTAGTTGAAAGCATCTCAAATAGTTGGGAAGGAGTGGGAGAGGATCACAAAGACAACTTCCATTTCCCTAGAACTAGAGGATTAAAATCTGAGTAAAGAATGATCTGGAAATTCTGGTCTTCTTGAAGTAACTGATATGTACGCAGTTAAGGGGCAGAATGAGTTAGTCCTGAGGGACCCACTTGTGAGTGATGACAGAGGGAAAGGTGTGAGTGTAGGATATGGGGATGGGGGCACCTTGCCAAGATGGAGAGTTCTGGGCTCCCTCTAGACTCCGGCTGATAGACGAGTTCTGAAGGGAAGCCTCTTATTGCTGGCACCTAAAACAATTTTCCAACCCTGCAGTAGCTGACTGCTGGGAAATGATATTGCTCTCTTTAACAAGTACATGATATTCCATTGTGTGGAAGTACCACACAACTGATTCATTCCTGCATGATGGAGTATTCTGTTATACAAGTTTGCATCTTTTAGAACCCTGGTTTCATTACAGAGTCTAACCTCATTAGATGGCTATTGCCCAGTTTATCAACTATGTAATCTATTTTGATATGAACTTAATTAAATGAAGTTACAACTATGCTTAAATATAATAAAATGGCAAAACTGGAAGATTGATAATATTATAACTTATTTTGCCACCTTTAGGAAAAGATCCAAGTGATTTATTAACCCTTTCTAAAAAAAAAAATCAAGGTGGGTAATTAGATAATCTTGTTACTTCTAATTTTTTTTCTGGTTTGAAAAGTTGAATAACTAAGTAATAACCTTGTAGCAACAGAGTTTATTTGCTGAGTGCTCTCAGCACTGAGCCATGACTTGGAGAGGGTCAGAGTGAGGAGAGAAGGAGATGCCTAGGCTAGGTCTGTACACTCTGAAGAAGAATCTAGATTGGTTCCTTGGCTCAAAAGCAGGGACAGAAGAAAAATCAAACGCATTCATGACCTGAAGGGGATTTTGGCATCAAGTTCATGGGCAGAAAATAACAATAAGTGGTTTTCTCATCCGTTTAGAGGACTATAAACAACATAAACATTTTGTAGAGGACAATGAAAACACATTAAGTTTAACTAAGCTGACAGTTCTAGAAGCTCTTAGCTACAGAAAAGGGAAGACATTTTTGTGTTTTATCAGGAGAGAATCCTTATTTGATTTTTAATGGCATTTGCAATCAAAACATTTATTGTAATCTACATTAAAATTCCAATATCCTTCTTTTACAGAAAAAGACTTTCAAGGAGTATGAATGCATTTTATACAAGGTTGAAGAACTTTTTAACGATTGGCTGATCCAAAGGGGGGTGAAATACCTTTTCCGTAATACATTTTTAATTGATGTAGTATTAAAGTATAAAAATCACGTGGCCAAGCATTTTTTCTTTTCTTTATAAACAATATAATTATATTAACTTAAGAAAGTTAGTTTTTAGCATTGCTCAATAACAATTAAGTTCAAACATTGAAAAAGAGAATCCTTATCAAAAAACACCTACGGTTGTTGTAAATCCCCTCTTTGAATGAATACTTTAAAGTTTAAACCAGTACAGTATAATCATTTCTTGCACATGGAGCTGTTGTGAGGATTTCATGAGTAAATATGTAAAAAACATTTAGAAGGATGTCTGGCACATATGTGTCTGATGCGTGATAGCTATTCATTGGAAGGAAATACACAATTTTGGAATCTCTCTTTAAGAAAAGGATACAAAATTATGAATATAAAAAGAGATACGAAAGTAAATGGAGCAATCAAAAATTTACAAACTTTAGAAAGCTTAAAATACTACATGAAATCAAAATCCAGAAAAATAACAGTATTTTAATAACTAGATGCCTGACACATCTCTGTAGTGCTTTTTGTCTTACATTTTTATCGGTATTTTTTATTATCTCTGCATATGATGTTTAAAAAAATATTTCATAGAAAGAATAGAGAACTAATTCAGTCTTTCCTCTTCCTCTAGCACAGTTAATTGAAAATTTTTTTTTATTATTGGCAGTTTTGAAAATCTTACTTCTGCTTCATAATTTATTATTGATAAAGCCATGTGCATTTTTAATATTGTTGGAACTTTGGGGAAATCTCTAGTGTGTTTCCTTTATGACTTGAAGTTTGTGAAATAATTTCCATAAAGTAGTTTCTGGCTCCATATATTTCAGACCTTATTTCTCTTTCGTTATCAGAGCTGGATACCATAGAACATGTGCATCTCATCATATATCCCCTGGCCTGGCACCTGAAAGAGTCAGCAACTGGAGGAGTTTCCTCAGAATCCATTGCTACATTAGGATAATTAGCAATAACTGAACAACACTTGGAAGTGCCTGCAAATCACATAAACATATCTCACTAAGCCCAAACTAAATGTATCCCTGACTCAACATTCCATTAGTCAACTGTCAAAAACACCCGGCCACTCCAGCACCCAATATTTGGAAAAGTCAGAGATTCTGGCTATGTCTAGAGGAAGCTTTTAGACACATCAAAATTGTAAATATAAGCAATTTAATTATCCTGGGACTGAGTATTTGCTTGAATTGTGGACCAAGAAGCATCATGCTTACCTCTGCATGTCCGTCTTCACAAATTCAGATATAATGGTCTAATAAAGGAAAAAAATAGTCTTTTCAGACAATTAAGTTATAAGCATGTGTCAATATTTTATTAGAGTTTTACTGCAAACGAAAGTTCTCTAAAAGACCAATGCAAAGATTTCGGCCTTGGTAGACACATATAAGAAAAGAGAATGGTTAGTAATAATTTTTAGACTCCAAACAAAACAAAAATGGGTCAAATCAAACGACTGTAGACTTTTTTTTTTAACATCTTTATTGGAGTATAATTGCTTTACAATGTTGTGTTAGTTTCTGCTGTATAACAAAGTGAATCAGCTATACGTATACATATATCCCCATATCCCCTCCCTCTTAAGTCTCCCTCCTACTCTCCCTATCCCACCCCTCTAGGTGGTCACAAAGCACTGAGCTGATCTCCCTGTGCGATGCAGCTACTTCCCACTAGGTATCTATTTTACATTTGATAGTGTATATATGTCAGTGTTCCTCTCTCACTTCATCCCAGCTTACCCTTCCCCCTCCCCATGTCCTCGAGTCCATTCTCTATATCTGTGTCTTTGTTCTTGTCCTTCCCCTAGATTTGTCAGAACCATTATTTTTTTTTTAGATTCCATACATATGTGTTAGCATACGGTATTTGTTTTTCTCTTTCTAACTTACTTCACTCTGCATGACAGAATCAAGGTCCATCCACCTCACTACAAATAACTGAATTTTGTTTCTTTTTATGGCTGAGTAATATTCCATTGTATATATGTGCCACATCTTCTTTATCCATTCATCTGTCGATGGACACTTAGGTTGCTTCCATGTCCTGGCTATTGTAAATAGTGCTGCAATGAACATAGTGGTATATGACTCTTTTGAATTATGGTTGTCTCAGGGTATGTACCCAGTAGTGGGATTGCTGGGTCGTATGGTAGTTGTATTTTTAGTTTTTTAAGGAACCTCCATACTGTTCTCCATAGTGGTTGTATCAATTCACATTCCCACCAACAGCGCAAGAGGGTTCCCTTTTCTCCACACCTTCTCCAGCGTTTACTGTTTATAGATTTTTTGGTGACGGCCATTCTGACTGGTGTGAGGTGATACCTCATTGCAGTTTTGATTTGCATTTCTTTAATGATTAGTGATGTTGAGCATCCTTTCATGTGTTTGTTGGCAATCTGTATATCTTCTTTGGAGAAATATCTATTTAGGTCTTCTGCCCATTTTTGGACTGGGTTGTTTATTTGATATTAGGCTGCATGAGCTGCTTGTAAATTTTGGAGATTAATCCTTTGTCAATTGCTTGTTTGCAAATATTTTCTCCCATTCTGAGGGTTTTCTTTTCATCTTCTTTATGGTTTCCTTTACTGTGCAAAAGCTTTGAAGTTTCATTAGGTCTCATTTGTTTATTTTTCTTTTTATTTCCATTTCTCTAGGAGGTGGGTCAAAAAGGATCTTGCTGTGATTTATGTCACAGAGTGTTCTGCCCATGTTTCCTCTAAGAGTTTGATAGTGTCTCGCTGTACATTTAGGTCTTTAATCCATTTTGAGATTATATTTGTGTATGGTGTTAGGGAGTGTTCTAATTTCATTCTTTTACATGTAGCTGTCCAGTTTTCCCAGTACCACTTATTGAAGAGGCTGTCTTTTCTCCATTGTATATTCTTGCCTCCTTATCAAAGATAAGGTAACCATATATGCATGGGTTTATCTCTGGGCTTTCCATCCTGTTCCATTTATCTATATTTCTGTTTTTGTGCCAGAACCATACTGTCTTGATTACTGTAGCTTTGTAGTATAGTCTGAAGTCAGGGAGCCTGATTCTTCCAGTGCAGTTTTTCTTTCTCAAAATTGCTTTGGCTATTCGAGATCTTTTGTGTTGCCATACAAATTGTGAAGTTTTTTGTTCTAGTTCTGTGAAAAATGCCATTGGTATTTTGATAGGGATTGCATTGAATCTGTAGATTGCTTTGGGGAGTATAGTCATTTTCACAGTATTGATTCTTCCAATCCAAGAACATGGTGTATCTCTCCATCTGTTTGTATCACCTTTAATTTCTTTCATTGGTGTCTTACAGTTTTCAGCATACAGGCCTTTTGTCTCCTTAGGTAGGTTTATTCCTAGGTATTTTATTCTTTTTGTTGCAATGGTAAATGGGAGAGGAGTGTTTCCTTAATTTCTCCTTCAGATTTTTCATCATTAGTGTATAGGAATGCAAGAGATTTCTGTACATTAATTTTGTATCCTGGTACTTTACCAGATTCATTGATTAGCTCTAGTAGTTTTCTGGTAGCATCTTTAGGATTCTCTATGTATGGTATCATGTCATCTGCAAACAGTGACAGGTTTACTTCTTCTTTTCTGATTTGCATTCCTTTTATTTCTTTTTCTTCTGTGATTGCTGCAGCTAAAACTTCCAAAACTATGTTGAATAATAGTGGTGAGAGTGGGCAACCTTGTCTTGTTCCTGATTTTAGAGGAAATGGTTTCAGTTATTCAACATTGAGAACGATGTTGGCTGTGGGTTTGACATATATGGCCTTTATTATGCTGAGGTAGGTTCCCTCTATGCCTACTTTCTGGAGGGTTTTTTATCATAAATGGTGTTGAATTTTGTCAGAAGCTTTTCCTGCATCTAATGAGATGATCATATGGTTTTTCTCCTTCAGTTTGTTAACATGGTGTATCACATTGATTGATTTGCGTATATTGAAGAATCCTTGCATTCCTGGGATAAACCCCACTTGATCATAGTGTATGATCCTTTTAATGTGCTGTTGGATTCTGTTTGCTAACATTTGTTGAGGATTTTTGCATCTATGTTCATCAGTGATATTGGCCTGTAGTTTTCATCTTTTGTAACATCTTTGTCTGGTTTTGTTATCAGGGTGATGGTGGCCTTATAGAATGAGTTTGGGAGTGTTCCTTCCTCTGCTATACTTCGGAAGAGTTTGAGAAGGATAGGTGTTAGCTCTTCTCTGAATGTTTAATAGAATTCTCCTGTGAAGCCATCTGGTCCTGAGCTTTTGTTTGCTGGAAGATTTTTCAACACAGTTTCAATTGCAGTGCTTGTGATTCGTCTGTTTATGTTTTCTATATCTTCCTGTTTCAGTCTTAGAACGTTGTGCTTTTCTAAGAATTTGTCCATCTCTTCCAGGTTGTCCATTTTATTGGCATATAGTTACTTGTAGTAATCTCTCAAGAGCCTTCATATTTCTGCAGTGTCAGTTGTTACTGCTTCTTTTTCATTTCTAACTCTGTTGATTTGCGTCTTCTCCCTTCTTTTCTTGATGAGTCCGGCTCATGATTTATCAATTTGTTTATCTTCTCAAAGAAACAGCTGTTAGTTTTATTGATTTTTGCTATGGTTTCCTTCATTTCTTTTTTGTTTATTTCTGATCTGATCTTTATGATTTCTTTCCTTCTGTGAACTTTGGGTTTTTTTTGTTCTTCTTTCTCTCATTGCTTTAGGTGTGAGGTTAGGTTATTTATTTGAGATTTTTGTTTCTTGAGGTAGGATTGTACTGCTATAAACTTCCCTCTTAGAACTGCTTTTGCTGCACCCCATTGGTTTTGGGTCATTGTGTTTACTTTGTCATATTTTTCAAGGTATTTTTTGATTTCCTCTTTGATTTCTTCAGTGATCTCTTGGTTATTTAGTGGCGTATTGTTTAGCCTCCATGTGTTTGTATTTTTTACAGATCTTTTCCTGTAATTGATATCTAGTCTTATAGCGTTGTGGTCGGGAAAGGTACTTGACATGATTTCAATTTTCTTAAAGTTACCAAGGCTTGATTTGTGACCCAAGATATGATGTATCCTGAAGAATGTTCCATTAGACTTGAGAAGAATGTGTATTCTTTCATTTTTGGGAGGAATGTCTTTTAAATATCCATTAAGTCCATCTTGTCTAATATGTCATTTAAAGCTTGTGTTTCCTTATTTATTTTCATTTTGGATGATCTGTCCATTGGTGAAAGTGGGGTGTTAAAGTCCCCTACTATGATTGTGTTACTGTCGATTTCCCTTTTTATGGTTATTAGCATTTGCCTTATATATTGAGGTGCTCCTATGTTGGGTGCATAAATATTTACAATTGTTATATCTTCTTGGATTGATCCCTTGATCATTATGTAGTGTCCTAATTTGTCTCTTGTAATAGTCTTTATTTTATTTTAAAGTAGCGATTCTCATATCAGACAAAATAGACTTTAAAATAAAGACTATTTTAAATAGTCTTTATTTTAAAGTCTATTTTGTCTGATATGAGAATCGCTACTTCACCTTTCTTTTGATTTCCATTTGCATGGAATATCTTTTCCCATCTCTTCACTTTTAGTCTGTATGTGTCCCTATGTCTGAAATGTGTCTCTTGTAGACAGCATATATATGGGTCTTGTTTTTGTATCCATTCAGCCAGTCTATGTCTTATGGTTGGAACATTTAATCCATTTACATTTAAGGTAATTATTGATTTGTATGTTCCTATTACCATTTTCTTAATTGTTTTCCATTTGTTTTTGTAAGTCTTTCCCTTCTCTTGTGTATCCTGCCTAGAGAAGTTTCTTTAGCATTTGTTGTAAAACTGGTTTCGTGGTGCTGAATTCTCTTAACTTTTGCTTGTCTGTAAAGGTTTTACTTTCTCCATCAAATCTGAATGATATACTTGCTGGATAGAGTAGGTTGTAGGTTTTTCCCTTTCATCACTTTAAATATGTCCTGCCACTCCCTTCTGGCTTGCAGAGTTTCTGCTGAAAGATCAGCTGTTAACCTTATGAGTATTCCCTTGTATGTTATTTGTTGCTTTTCCCTTGCTGCTTTTAATATTTTTTTTTGTATTTAATTTTTGATAGTTTGATTAATATGTGTCTTGGCATGTTTCTCCTTGGGTTTATCCTGTATGGGACTCTCTGCGCTTCCTGGACTTGATTGACTATTTCCTTTCCCATGTTAGGGTAGTTTTCAACTATAATCTCTTCAAATATTTTCTCAGACCCTTTCTTTTTCTCTTCTTCTTCTGGGACCCCTATAATTCGAATGTTGATGTGTTTAATGTTGTCCCAGGGGTCTCTGAGACTGTCCTCAATTCTTTTCATTCTTTTTTCTTTATTCTGCTCTATAGTAGTTATTTCCACTATTTTATCTTCTAGGTCACTTATCCATTCTTCTGCCTCAATTATTCTGCTATTGATTCCTTCTAGTGTATTTTAATTTCTTTTTTTTGTGTTGTTCATCATTGTTTGTTTGCTCTTTAGTTCTTCTAGGTTCTTGTTAAACGTTTCTTGTGCTTTCTCTATTCTATTTCCAAGATTTTGGATCATCTTTACTCTCATTCTTCTGAATTCTTTTTCAGGTAGACTGCCTATTTCCTCTTCATTTGTTTGGTCTGGTGGGTTTTTACCTTGCTTCTTCACCTGCTGCATATTTCTCTGTCTTCTCATTTTATTTAACTTACTGTGCTTGGGGTCTCCTTTTTGCAGGCTGCAGATTCATAGTTCCCATTGTTTTTTGTATCTGCCCCCAGTGGATGAGGTTGGTTCAGTAGCTTGTTTAGGCTTCCTGGTAGAGGGGACTGGTGCCTCTGTTCTGGTGGGTGTGGCTGGATCTTGTCTTTCTGGTGGGAAGGGCCGCATCTGGTTGTTTGTTTTGGGGTGTCTATGAACTTAGTATGATTTTAGGCAGCCTATCTGCTAATGGGTGGGGTTGTGTTCCTGTCTTATTAGTAGTTTGGCATGGGGCATCCAGCACTGGAGCTTGCTGACCATTGCATGGAGCTGGGTCTTCACGTTGATGTGGAGATCTCTGGGAGAGCTCTCGCTGATTGATAGTATGTTGGGCCAGGAAGTCTCTGGTGGTCCAGTGTCCTGAACTCAGCTCTCCCACCTCAGAGGCTCCATCCTGACACCAGGCTGGAGCACTTAGACCCCATCAGCCATGCAGCTCAGAAGAAAAGGGAGAAAAAAAGAAGGAAAAAAATAATAATAAATTTTAAAACTTATTAAAATAAAAACAAAAATAATAATAAAAGGCAAAAGAAGAGAGCAACAAAGCCAATAAACAAATCCACCAATGATAACAAGCTCTAAAAACTAAACTAAGATAAACATAAAAATCAGAAACAAATCAGTTGCAGACAGCAAACTCCACATCTACAGTTGCTCCCAAAGTCCACCGCCTCAATTTTGGGATTTGTTGTCTCTTCACAAATGCAGGGTACATCAATTTGATTGTGGGGATTTAATTGGCTGCTCCTGAGGCTGCATGGAGGAATTTCCCTTTCTCTTCTTTGTTTGCGCT
The DNA here is from genome assembly GCF_039906515.1 of Pseudorca crassidens. Lineage (NCBI taxonomy): Eukaryota > Metazoa > Chordata > Mammalia > Artiodactyla > Delphinidae > Pseudorca > Pseudorca crassidens. Next base: position 31,402,974 of record NC_090304.1, on the reverse strand, counting down.
GCTCCTGAGGTTCAGCTTTTGTTTCAACCCCTCTTTGCATGTAGGTTGCCCTCAGGCTTCTGTTCCCACCCAGACAGAATAGGGTTAAAGCAGCAGCTGATTAGGGGGCTCTTGCTCATTCAGGCTGGGGGGAGGGAGGGGTACGGTAGTTATAATTGGAATGCCAGGTGTGCCTGAGGTTGCAGAGACTTATGTGACGTTGCAACAGCCTGAAGTGCACTGTGTGTTCTCCCAGGGAACTTGTCCCTGGTCACGGGACCCTGGCAGTCGCGGGCTGCACAGGCTCCTGGGGTGTGTGTGTGTGTGTGTGTGGATAGTTCCCTTGCTTGCACACAGGATTCTTGGTGGCTGTAGCAGCAGTGTTAGCGTTTCATGCCTGTCTCTGGGGTCCAGTCTGATAGCTGCGGCTCGTGCCTGTCTCTGGAGCTCATTTAGGCAGTGCTCTGCCTTCTGTGGGCACACTGAAGAGGAATCCCCTCTCCTCGCGCACGCCAAAACAATGGTCTCTTGCCTCTTAGGCAGTTCCAGAGTTTTCCCCAGACTCCTTCCTGGCTAGCTGTGGCGCACTAGCTCCCATCAGGCTGTGTTCACACAGCCAACCCCAGTCCTCTCCCTGGGATCTGACCTCCGAAGCCCAAGCCTCAGCTCCCAGCCCCCACCCCCCCAAGCAGGTGAGCAGACAAGCATCTCAGATTGGTGAGTGCTGGTTGACATCAATCCTCTGTGTGGGAATCTCTCCACTTTGCCCTCTGCACCCCTGTTCCTGCACTCTCCTCCATGGCTCCAAAGCTTCCCCCCTGCCACCCACCGTCTCCGCCAGTGAAGGGGCTTCCTAGTGTGTGGAAACTTTTCCTCCTTCACAGCTCCCTCCCAGAGGTGCAGGTGCCATCCCTATTCTTTTGTCTCTGTTTTCCTTTTTTGTTTTGCCCTACCCAGGTACATGGGGATGTTTTTGCCTTTTGGGAATTGTGAGGTCTTCTGGTAGTGTTCAGTAGGTGTCTCTAGGAGTTGTTCCACATGTAGAGGTATTTTTGATGTATTTGTGGGGAGGAAGGTGATCTCCATATCTTACTCCTCTGCAATCTTGAAAGTCCCCCAAAAAGACTGTAGACTTCTGATTGATGGACCACTTGGTGTTTGAGCAGCTAACCTCCCAGAAGTTCTCAGTCTCATTTAGGTCTATTACAAATTTGCTTAAACATTTTGTCTATAATGCTAATTTCTTCCCGGAAGGATGTTGCAAATTATGTAGCTCGAAAAGTTCTCTCCCAAACCATGTTTAAAAATACTTTTTCCTTTGGCATAGAGAAAGGTCAATGTTTGGATCTGGGTGTGAATTTCAGCCAAGGGACTTCTTCAGGTAACTTAACCTCCAAGAGTTTCGATTTGCTTCTCTACTGAAGGAGACTAATAATCTTTATTTCACCTGGGTTGTTGTGGAAATAATAGGAGTCAATTAAAGACATCTAGCACAAAGTCTGGGATCTTGAAAGTGCTCAGTAAATGCTAGTTCTCTTCTTCCTCTTTGGGCCTATGATGCAACTCATTTTCATTTTTTTGTATGCTCTCTAAGAATAGCCAAGCATTGTGCTCTCAAAAAATAATTTCGAATTGAATTATTTACTCTAGAAGCAGCTTTACCATCTTAAATACAAAAGAAGAAAAAGGACAATATAAGCTGTTTGCTGTGTCACCAGCAAAAGATGGAAAGTGTTATGACAATTATGACTGAATTTTTATAAAAGTGAAACAATCAAAATATAAATAATTGACAATAGCCCATATTTCGTGCAGAAAAATATACAGTATCTTTATACAATGTAAGCCAAGAACTTTGTCTACAAAGTTCCCTATGTATAACAACAAACAGAATGTTGAAAAAAATGGGTTATTATAATTTATAATAATATAAATTCATCTTAAAATGAATTAAGCTTAGACCACTTACAAATTATACCTCAGTTAATTTGTACAACACTGCCATAAAGACAATTTTTCTATTCTTGTTTTTAAGTTGTGAAAACAAAGGCTTATCATTGTTTAGTCATTTGTTGAAGGTCACACAATTAGAAAAGAATATAGGCAACTCTCAAACCCGGAACATTTGTACCCCATGCCATGCTCTTTCTCCAGCACCACATTGCCATTCCTAGATGGTCTTTTGAGGGTCATTATAACTTGATGAAGAAGATAAATTGTATTTATGATAAAAGTAAGTTAGTAATTTATTATATTGTTGTCATCATTCATCTATGGTGCTAAGTACAGTTCTAAGTATCCAGTTCTAGGGGGATGCTTATAAAGTGAGCAAATACTTAAGAGTTTTTGAGGCTCTGTATGGCCAATCAGAATGGATATAGACTTTAGTTCTGGAGCAGTTTCCTGGAGGCCAGCGCTGTTCCAGAGGTTAACTCTACATATACTTCATCCTGGTGAAGGTTCCCTTGGGAAGAAGGGCCAGCCTGTGAGGAGTATGACACCCTTAGAGGGTTCAGTTATGAATCAGTTTTTTCTTTTTTCTGTCATAAATGAACAGCCTGTATGGCTATATCTCTGAGTATCAGAGATATATCAGTCCTAAATATACTTCTTAAGAAAAATACTTTGGATGGGATTACCTAAATTGCAACGGTGACTATGAATGGTGGAATTGTAGGTGACTTCTGTTCTTTACAATTTAATTCACTCATTCAGCATACATTTATTGAAAGCCTAGTAAATGGCAGGCCCTCCTAGACTCCTGTATTTCAGAAGTGAATAGTACAGGAGTTGTTCCAGTTATTTTTGTTGGTGTTACATTTATAATCAGAAAATTGTTCAGCAGAGTTAAGTAAAGAAAGTATATCAAATAGTTGAATGGCAAGATGAGGAAAAGTCCTGAGAAAAATCAATCCAGAACTTTAAAAAGATTACATTGTATTTATAAAAAATATATGGCAAAATGCTGACAGCTTATTTGTGCAGACACCTAATTTTTTAGCAAATCAATTGAGAGTATCCATGTTAATGTGAACAAATGCTACTGAATGTGTATTTAATGTACAAATGCCAACACCATACTGACAGGAAGAGTTAGCTCAGAGAGACACATTACATCAAATTTAAGAGTCTGCTCTGGTCAAGACTGTAGTGAGAGTTCTCCTATTTTAATATGGCACGGTGCTATTTATGTGTAGCTTCTTCTTTCTAAATGAAATTGCTTAGGGGGAAAATATGAAGTCTGATTTCAGAAATTGGTGAAGATTTTCAGTGATTATAGTTCAAATGCTGGCTTTCCCATGTTCTTAGAACTCAGATGCTTGTTATTTTATTTCTTACTTAGTGTTTTTAGAGAGAGAGAAGAAGGAGAGGGAAATTGGAAGTAAAGTTAGAGAGAGATTCCATGTCCTTAGACAAAGAGGAAATTTAACAATACAAGTAGGTCTTGACTAGCCGGTTCTACAACTAACCAGTTGAGGCTGTGTCAAGTACAGTTCAGCCCAAATATTCAAAATCTGCTGTTTCACACATATGTATAGGCTCTTTATATTGATTAGTCTACTAATCATAGTCTACTAGATACTCATGCAAAAAACTCTACTAATTGTATTGCTGTAAGGCGTTAACCAGAAAATCAGTAACTCACCCTAGGCAGGGAAATTTAAAATGTCCCACACTCATGGTCCTTCTACTAATTGTAGATCCTGTTTAGTGAGGTTTCTATTTCTAACTCATGTACGGTGATGTTGCAATACTACGTAGGGAAAGCACATTACGCTTGCGGATGTTGCTGAAAACAAATCTACGGAATGGGGGATTCTTTAGTAGTTCTTGGGTGTTGTACAAATTGGCTGTGGCAGAGAGGTTGCTCTGATATACTCTCGTTTCAGATGGGTCTCCTTTTGAGAAAGCTTTAACTTTTTATCTCTTCTGATGAAAACAATACTTGGAATTCTTTTTTGGGCTCCATATTCAGACATACTTAACTTCATTTGTGTTCGGAATTGACCACTCTCCTGTGTTGCCCCTCTCATTAGCCACTCCCCCACCTGGAAGTACAGTGAAGTCGTTTTTAAAACTTTTTAAACAATAATTATTTTTCCAAATAAAGTTGAACATGATTGCTCAATATATATATTAAAAAAGAAGGGGATTCTCTCTTTCTACCAAGGTCCCTAGTGAAATTCCACAGAGCATAATTTGAAAACCTCTAGAATAATACAAAAAACACTCCCCCAGGGGTTAGTCACAATCACTGAATTTGATTTAGTAATTCAGTTCAATTTAACAAACTTTTATTGAGCATTTTCAGTGTGCCAAGCACTAAAAGCGCTAAGGAAAAAAGGGCCTCAAGAAACTTACCTTCAAGTGTGGGGAAAAGCAGGTACAGAAAGAAGCGTAATAAAGTGTTGTGGACGCTTTGGCAGATTTCTGGACAAGGTCAGTGATGTATGTCAGTGACTCTGGGCCTTGCTTTCTGTGAATTTAAAATAACTTGGAACAAACTGCATACAGAATCTTACCTCTCTTACATGCTTGACCCTGTGATTCTGTTACTCTGTGCCATTGGCTTTAGATCACAGAGGAAAGCCACTGGAAATGGACGTGAGAAATGGAAGTGCAGGGGATGGATGCGGCATGTGCATCTTTGAAATTTTTGTAACATTGAGAAAAGTATGTCATTATAGTCAGAGAGGTAGGAGTGAAAAAAGAAATACAATGCATAGTTGCTAAGGAGCAGAATTATGGGGTATCGTCTTCAGATTTTCCAAAATACTCTCTACCTCCATTGATGCACATGAAGCCCTGCTTTCCCCTGACAACACAGTTCCTTTTTCCACTGAAGGCCTCCAGCTTCATCTCCTACCCAGTTTCACAAGATCAAGATCATGCTATTGTAACAAAAATCTCTGCTTATTTATTCCAATAAAAAGAATCACTCTTGGACTTCCCTGGTGGCGCAGTGGTTAATAATCCGCCTGACAATGCAGGGGACACAGTTTCGAGCCCTGGTCTGGGAAGATCCCACATGCCATGGAGAAGCTAAGCCCATGCGCCACAACTACTGAGCCTTAGCTCTAGAGCCCACGAGCCACAACTACTGAGCCCATGTGCCACAACTACTGAAGCCCGCACTCTAGGGCCTGTGCTTCACAACAAGAGAAGCCACCGAAATGAGAAGCACACGCACTGCAAAGAAGAATAACCCCCGCTCGCCACAACTAGAGAAAGCCCGCATGCAGCAACGAAGACCCCATGCAGCAAAAATAAATAAATTTATTTTAAAAAATCACTCTCCATCAAGAGTGCATACTGATAGCAGTTGCACAGATAGGGAGAAGAGGGTAAGGGAAAAAACATTCCAGCTGCATAAATTTAATACAAATGTAGTTAATTTTAATTATTTAATAATAGGATGTGAATGCATCAATACAAGAAGAAAGGCAATGATGACAGAGTGGGATATAGTCAGGTAAAGAATTATAATAATAATAATATTATTATTATTTATAGCCACGGTCTTCCTGGAGTTTTGGAAAAGGAGAAGAAGTACACTGACCTATACTTGGGACCTTATTGAATGGGAAGAAGAGGAGGTAAGATGTTAAGAAACCAGGAGATAAGGAAACTGGAATAACATATGGTACAGAAAATCATTCACTGTCCTTAATGTCCAAGCAGGAAGCAGCTAAACACCATACAATTTTTTTTTTTTTTTTTTGCGGTACGCGGGCCTCTCACCGTTGTGGCCTCTCCCGTTGCGGAGCACAGGCTCCGGACGCGCAGGCTCAGCGGCCATGGCCCACAGGCCCAGCCACTCCGCGGCATGTGGGATCCTCCCGGACCGGGGCACGAACCCGTGTCCCCTGCATCGGCAGGCAGACTCTCAACCACTGCGCCACCAGGGAAGCCCCACCATTCAATTTTTACTTGACTTCTTTTTACTAACAAGATTCTTATTTTATGAAGACAGTAAAGATCAATGATGAAATGTGTAATTTTTTCAAAGCACGTCTATGATGTTTCCTTAAATTGCATTAGTGGAAAACTGTGCTAATTAAAATATAGTTTAGGGTTAAATAAACCCTAAAATAACTTTTATCTAATTTTTTACAATTGCTTCTTTGCCAAGACTTGATATAAAAATAGGTCAAATTCCAGAAATTTATTAAATATTGGATTTTTAAAAAATTTGTGACAGATATTTAGTTAACTTTAGTTTTTCTCATAGGAAACACTTCGTCCCCAGTTTGAAGCAAAGTATTACAAGATGGAGAGAGTGAATCCCATCAGTGGGAAACCTGAGCCTCATCAGCCTTCCTCAGACAAAGTCACTCGGCTTCTTGTTTCTATCTCAGGAATATTCTTCATGGTAAAGTATAATCATAAATCTCAGAATGTGGGATTCCAGGTTTAGAAAGACGTTCTAGGATACCAACTCATTTTGTGACCCCGAGGATGTAAGAAACTATCCTGTTCAGTACCTTGGTAGTACATACATACTATTAAACAAAATAAAAATCACAGCAGGTCACAGAATAATTACAAAGGGAGTTTGTGCATATCCCTAAATAAAACACTCTTTGGAGAAACAAAGATCATCTAAGATAAAATGGAAATTACATGATCATCCTAAAATTAGATATTTTGTTTTAAAACCAAGCATTCATGTGAAAATGGAGATTTGAACAGCATATCCCACTGAAACAACTGAATCTTATACCATTTATTTGGACTCTAATGAAAGTTAGTTCCATAAAGGAAATTTTAAATTTACATATGCTTTCTTGGAAAAGTACATTTCTTTAGCTTTTGGGGTCAGTGTATTGGATCCATGGTGTTGCTTTTGTTTTGTAATGATGCAGTGTGGATGTCTCCTCTGGTCTCCCATATTGTAGATTTCTCTGGTGATCACTGCAGTGTTTGCAGTCGTGGTGTATCGCCTGATTGTCATGGAACAGTTTGCATCATTCAAGTGGAATTTCATCAAACAACACTGGCAGTTCGCAACTTCTGCTGCTGCAGTCTGTATCAATTTTGTGATCATTATGGCGCTGAATCTTGTAAGTGTTTACAAATTTTTCAATAGGTGTACAAGGGGTGGGTAAAGGAGAGGATGTGTTTCCTTTATACTTGGATTGGACTTACAGGCAGCCAAAATAAGACCTAGTATCATTTCTGGCAAAGGCAATTTGGCTCAACAGAAAATATTTCATTTATGTGGTTTACATGATGGATTTTTTGAAAATTAAAATCAACAGTCATATCGCCTTCCTTGCTCTTTGGGTTTATAGTTTAGTTTAGCGACAACTTCCACTCGAGTATCTAGTGTGTGCTAGAAATGCTGCTATGCTCTTTTCATTCAGATAAGGGATTGTTTGGATTAGAAAGCCATTCCAACAAACTCAACCTCAGAGGAGAATTTATTGGAAAGATATAGGAAATTCTGTTTGGAAGTGTAGCCTTGTTATCTCCAAGACCTCATGTGAAATGGAAAACAGTCAGACAGCTACTCCATTTTTATTCCTCTGGGACTAAGTTTTTTTTTCCTTCCTTCCCTCCCTCCCTCTTCCTGTTTTTCTCTCCCTCTCTCTATCTTCTTTCCCTCTCTCTTTCTCTTTTCCTTTCTTTCTACCTCTTTTTCCAATGATTCTATTTGCATATCTGCTCCATTCTATCAGGAAGAGACTATCTGCCTCCCCACGGCCTCCCTTTCAGAGTCTGGTATACTGTTGCATTGCTATGCTTTTGTTATTTTCATTGGCTCTAAATTCATGACCATGTTGGTCAATTTCTGTAGTTTATTTAACTTAGATCATCCAGTGTTTCAATGTGCTAGTTTTTCAGAGAGAGCATCTGATTGGTTCAACTTCACATATACCAAGTGACTTATGAACCAAATGTCTATGGCTGCGAGGACAATATTATGCTTAGGTCTACCTCTTCAGCAAGATCTGTGGATGGGGCCCCATTTTCTGAAGACAGGAGGCACTTATTGGCACATTTAGAATAATATCTTTCCTTTAATTCTTCCAACAACACCACAAGGTCGATATTTTCTCCATTTAGTAAATGAGGAAGCTGAAATTCAGAGAGCTTAAATAACTTGTCCCAGATTATGCATATAGTAAGTGTTAGTGCTTATATATTTACATGGTGAGATAATTCATATAGAGGGCTGACCAATACACAAACAATGATATTGATAACATAAACAGGTAATATGCATTTGGTTCCAAACGTGGATTGATACTGACGTTACATGGTTAGTCGGGAGGGAACTGGAACCATTTACTATTTAACTTTAAAATTATCAGAGATGTTCTTAAGAGAAAATAAATAGTCACTGAGAAATGGGTAAATATTAATGCAAGGACAATAGTTAATATTTTCTACTGGAGACTCCTTTCTTCTGGGTTAGGTTAATTTGCAGAAGAAGAATGTTGCTTACTGTATCTCCAAATAAGCCATACAGTATTTTAATTTATGCTTTTGACTCATAAAGTGAACAATAAACATTGAAAAAAGACAGTGCTAGGACTGAGAGGCTTGTGTGGTAGCCTATATAAGGAAGTATATGTTGTGCATTGCACAAAGTCACCACATTGAAGGAGGAACCATTCACAGCAAGGACATTGTAGAGTTTTATATTTATGGTTTTTATATTAACTATTCTGGCAGATAGGGAAAGAAATTGTTTCTAACAAAACCAGTGTATTGTGGCAGTTTTCCAGTGGACAGAGGTTATTGTGGTTGATCTCATTATCTAAGGAAAAGGAAGCTAAGTGGTTAATGTATTCACTTCTAGGTAATACTAGCAATCAGCTAGTCTGATTTTAAACTGATCCAATTTCTTATCCTTAGTAAGTTGGTTGAATTTTAAATTTTAATATTATTTAAGTACATGGCATACAGTTACAGAAGAAGGATATACAATTTCACTAGATTTCCATTGGAACACACCTGCATTTTGAAGAGTGACAATAAAATGTTAATAGTGGTTATATCTCAGGATAATATTTGATTTAATATATATTTTTTCTGTTCATTCAAATATTTATCTCTATATGTAGGTTTTGATTTATAATCAGAAAAAAATAGCCTTTACTTTTAAAACATTCTACCATGATATAAAATTTGGAACAAATTAGAATTGGAATGTACTTTATTTTTACTTTATATATGAGTTACCCATAAAACCGCAGCCACCTAGGTAGCAACTTTGGGTCATTTTTTAAATTTTGTCTTTCACCAGGTAAGGAACAGGCTTATCAATGATCAATGGCTAACATCCCAGGACACATACTCACACTCTCTCTCTATCTCTCTCTCTCTCCCCTCGTCTGTTCCTTCTGTTCTCATTTATGCTCTCTCCCTCTCCCCTGCCCCTCTGAACACTGCCCAGACTTTCATCAGTTTGAATCGTCAGTTCCTCAACTTAGTGTCCTGATAAAAGTCCATTACTTTCTATCAGGCTGGCTGAAGTTTTCACTGATGTACCAGACTCCAGTTTTATATTTTTCCAGGTGCTTCTCAATTCCCAGTCCCTTGAACTCTGATTCTGCTCCCCCTCCAATTTCTATCCTTGGTGATCACCCCTTCCCTAGAATCACAATTGACCCTCCAACGTACGTTCCTCTCTCTTATAGGTTCAGATACAACTTCTTCTCACTAAGTTTATATTTTTGATGAGGCTTAGTGTATTCTTTCTTCCAAAGTACTTGCATTTACAGACAACAAAGACCTCTGTAGACAGGTAAGGATAGTACTATTTTTATCATAGAAACCATCCTTTGAGATCCTTAAAATCCCACTAGCTCTACTTCATTAAATACAAAAGCCCATGTAAGTGCCTAGAGCTATGAAATAAGCATCCATGGTTCCCAGGAGAAAACAGAGCTGACTTTCCTCTTTCTAAATGTTTATTTCTACTTGTTGAGCATTTTGGCTTTCAGATTCAGGGATTGTTAGAAGTGAAATAGACCATACAACTTCTCCTTTGCCCTTGCAACTAACTCAGGAGAAGATTTTAAAATGGATTTAGCATAAAAGAAGTGAATTACACAGCCAACTCACCAAATGTGAAAGGAATGTTATATTTCTCAGATTCAATCAGTGTAAAGAAAATAATGCCCTTTTAAATTTATGCATTTCCTTCCCACCCAGGATGTTAAGGCACCTCACAGATTATTAAACAGCCCTTCTGACTCACCTGAACACACAGGATCAATTTAAGAGCTTCATCAAATAAGGATAGATTAACATCATTAATATCAAAATATCAGACTCTTTAAAAAAATATACCACCAAAAAGATTCACCTAGAATACCAAATGCTATCTTTTGTTATCTGCAGAACAACTCTAAATATACAGCTCATACAAATGTACTTTTCAAATGTACTCATACAAGTGTTTCTTAATAGCTTGACTTTGTGACCCCTGTGCTACCATATTCCCCAAACGAGGGATTTGGACTCAGTTAAAATATTCTATTAATCTAATACGCTTTTCAGCTATAAGCCATATACATGAAACTATGAAATGAGTGCACGGAAAAATAGCTTAAATCAGCCAAATAATTTTTTAAAACTGAACTTTTCATGTTTAATGTACACAGCCAGAAACCTTGCCATTCTTCATGCATTACTTTTCGTCTCCTTCATCATATCAGTGACTGTTGTGAACTGTGCTTCTCTCGTATCCATTCCCTGCTCCCCATCCTCACTTCTGCTTCCTTAGTTCAGCTGCTTGTCATTTCTAGCTCAGGCTATTGTCACAGCCTTCTAACTGGTTAGTCTTCCTGTCTCTATTCTGCACTCTTCCTATCTCCCTTTCACACCACTGCTGCAAGGGTCTTTCAAAATTACAAATCTGATCATCTTATTTTGTACTCAGATCTGTATAACAGGTTCCCATTGCCTCTGACATCAATGGCATGGGAGGGTCTCCATTATTTAAAGCCAGTTTTCCCTTCTCCCCTTGTTGGAGTTTGTGTCTTGCCCCCTCCCTGTCACACCCTGCAGTCCAGCCTATAAGAACCACTTGTGTTTGCTCCCTGGCATTCTGCTATTTCACACCCATCTCTTGGTTCACAGTGCTTCCTCTATTGACCTTTTTTTTCTTTTTCTCTCCTTGAAGAATATCTCTTCATCTTTGAAAATTTCAGTTAAGGATCACTTCTTTCATAAAATTTGTTCTCGATCCCATATGTGGAATTAAAGAATCTCTTTGTGTCTGTTCTTCTCACAGGTGCTTGGACAGGTCTATTCTCCCTCCTTATCAGAGTCTCCTGATAGCATTAAACAATCTCTTTTGTGAATGCTCTTCTGCTACAGTGCTTGGGATATGCCTGTTCTCCAGCAATCAGGTTATAAATTCCTCACGAGCAGGGGCTGTAGCTTCCTCATGTTTATATCTCCAGGTCTTTGCCTAATGCCTAAAAGACATTTAGAATATATTCTTTCAATACATTTTAAATATTTTATTCTCCAGATATCCTAGCATTTCAAATATTGTATGTGCTCAAAGTCACTTTTGTTACTGGAATTATATTTTCAGTGTCTTTCAAGTTTTCTGCCCTTGTTAATTTCATTCAAACTAACAATCAAAGGATATATATTCTCTAAGCTTTTAAAACAGGTGGATTGTGGCATTCCTACAAATATTTAATTTGGGAGAGAAATATGGATCAAGATAATAAAAATTTGATGACAGGCCCATTTTACAGATCATAAAAGTAACTTAAAGGATTGTTTCCTACTCTTTTACTCATCAAATCACCTGAAAAACTTTTGAAAAACTACAGATTCCTGAGTCTCATTCAGAATCTTCTTTGTAGGACTATGAAGTCTGTATTTAAAACAAAAAGTTTCCCATAATGCTCTTCAAGTGATTCTGATCCAGTTAGTCCACAAAATGGCATTACGAAATCAGTGATTTAAGGAGCTAAGGTGATTTTGATACCCAGCCAAGATCAGAAATCACTTCTTCCAAAGGTAAATTGCAAATAATTTAACAATAACTAAAACTTCAAGTTATTATCTTTAACATCTTTTACGAGGCATATAGCTAAAAAACTACAAAGCCAGCATTTGAAACCAGGAGTTGCTCTTCACAAATCCCATCCTTTTTATTCTTTATTTTGCTGCCCCTCAAAATATAATGCTACCAGAGGTTAGCATTATAAGTAGCATGGTTAACCATCATTAGTAAATACTTCCAAAAAGATTTTGATAAAAATTTAAAATGTGCCGTTACTTAAGAAGTGTATATTCTTGTTGCTTGACAATCAAACCTCAATTAATCTAAGAATTATTTTAAGAATGAAAGTTCTCTGGTCTCATGATTAACATGTAATTTTTAAGAGAAAATAGAAACATCACAGCAGAAGTACTCTTGTACTTCTGGGATTAAGCCAATTAAACCATTTCAGCATTGTCAATAAAAGGATAAACTCCTTTTGGTATTCCTCCTCTCATTTTAAAGGCCATGTACCAGGCATAGAGCACACTATAACCAAAAGGAAGGAAAAAAAAAAAAAAAAGAAAGCCCTGAATACACTTGGCTATTGTGTATTCATGCTGGTTCTGGACTCTTCCACATTATTGATCCACTTCCATCTCTAAAGTCCAGAGAATACATTCCTATGTTTCCTTCATGGGCCTGATCCCCAAAGACCTCAAAATGTACCTGACTTTCCTCAACACCCGATTTCTACTGGTAATTACGATGCAAATAGGTTATTATGGAATAGGGTGGTTCAAAGTGTTAGACCACACATCTTAACCTCGAAAGGAAGCAATGCAAAATGACCCATTTAATAAGAAGGTTAGCTTCTTTTTTTTTAATGTATTTGTTTAGTTTTTTCATATGTATGTCCACGATTTCTAGAAATTCAAAAAGGAGGATTCCTGGAAAAGTGCAGACTCTTTTTGACTCTGCAAAAGTCTGTTTGGAGCTCCTTTTTACAAGGAAGGTTAGATTGTGAGCCTCTGACTCAGAGATAAAGAGCATTAAAACACGTGTACAACTCCTTAATTTGCCCCTTCACAACAACCTTGCTGTTTTTTTCTCTGCCTTTGCCATTTTTTCCCACAACTGATTTCTGCATTGCACCCCAAAACAAAGCATTAGTAGGGAGATGACTTCTTAGCTCAGGATGAATTCTAAAGTCCTCACCATAGCCTACCAGGCCCTGAAAAGGTGTTTCTCTCTGAGATCTCTCTGACTCATCTCTTACTACCTTTACTGCCTCCACCCTTGTCCCTCTACCTTCCTTGTCCTTCATGAAGCACACCAAGCCCATGGCAGGCTCAGGCATTTGCACTTACAATTTCTGTTTCCCCCGATACTGAGCTGCATCCCTGCTGGGTTCCCTCACTCCATGCAGCTCTCTGCTCAAATGCCTTCCCTGATCACCCTCTAAATAGCACGCTGTGCCACCACTACTCTCTACCCCTCAGGCTGCTTCATCTTTCCTCTTAGTACTTTGCATCTCCTGGCCAATTACATATTTCTTTGCCATCTTTCTCTGAGCACTGGAGTTTAAATTCCATGAAAGCAGAGACTATGTTTGGTTCACTGTTATTTGGTTCCCTGAATAGTACCTGACTCATTAGAAATTCCTAATAAATATTTTTAACCCAATATATATGACCACAGAATATCAGCTTACTGAATGCACTAGTGAATAATTTTTAAAAGCATAGGTTCCTCAATATGGTATTTTATTTACTTTTTAAATTTTATTTTATTTTTAAATGTTTTACACACACACATATATTGCATATATATATATATAATGATGTATATTTATGTAGTATATACATATACTACATGTATATAATGTAGTAACCAGAACAATTGACCCTGAATCCCCTTATTCTCTCCTCCCCCAAGTACATATCCATTCTACCACACACACACACACACACACACACACACACACACAACTTGCTGTGTCAATGTGATTGCTGTAATACACCATCCAGTTGGTTATATTTGAATTGTGGTTTCTTCCTACACTTTGTGGGCGAGTTAACATGTCACTCTGCATGGACTGATTTTGTAACTCATCATCATGATGATGCCAATGGGCATTTGGGCCTTGGGTGATGCAAGCTGTTCACTACCTCAGACAGCTTTCCAAGAGCAATATATCCAGGGGTGGCACAACATCTTTTGTGATTCATAACATTCCTCCAAAGGTTATTAGGTTATTGTAATCCCTTGGGGCATCAGCTGCAGATATCACCATCGCAGGCTTACAGACAGGTCTATGTGCTAAGTATTAAGACAAAATCTGAAGTGGTTATGTGACAAGGCACAGCATAGGTGGTACAAGAGAGCCATGATACCAAATCCCGACTTTGCTACTTGCTTAGAAGTATTATCTCGGGTTAGGTGCTTAACATTCTAAACCTTAGTTTCCTGTTCTGTAAAATGGGAATCATAATGCCTATTTGATAATATTGTTGTAAGGACAAATATAAATAATAGTATATATAAAACACTGTTTGGCACCAGCCAAATACTCTAAATGACAGTTATTTAAATAAAATTTTCTCTCAGTCCCCATGAGGGCACTTAATTCAGTGCCTGAGGCATAGGAGCTACTCAAGTACTGTTTGCTGATTGATAAGGCTGTCTTCCAGTACTCTCTGGAGACCCTTCTCTAATCATCTTAGTTGATAAATGGGGCATGGAAAAGAACAAAGTCAGGATAACTTTGGTGCTCATGAATTCAAGCTAATCGGGTCCTAAAATTTGGAAATGATTACTTGAGTGTACAGTTAAAAAAAAAAAACTGCACCAGGGGTAGAATGAGACTATTGTACTCAATATAATCTTTTTGTCTCAAGATAACACTTTAAATCTTAGGAAGAGATGGATTGAATCATGGTCAAGATGAATAATCATAATAGTTCTATTGAAAGAACAGTCAGGGAAGGTGAACAACTTTTCAAGTGTCCAGACAACTTTGTGATTTTGCATGCCAATAGGCAGGGTTATTGGAATTTATAATCTAAAGAATAATTTGTTGAATTGTGGGGTTACGTAGTCACATTTACATACACACACATCACCCTTCTGTCTATAGTAAATATACATTTCCAACTATATTTACTTGGAATATTGTGAAATATGTTTTCTTTCCTTGAGTCTGTATGAGTGGTACACAGAGTATGGTGGGGCAAGGAGAAGGTGGCAGAATATAAAAAATGTTATAAAAATCTATTGTGCATGTGACTTACAGATTCAACAGATCTGACTAGTGAATCTTGTTTTAAATAACCACCAAACCAGCTTTGTTCTTTAGGAATGCAACTTTGCCCACTGCCTTTGTCATAGTTTGGAAAATTCTTTATCAATAGTAAAGAAGACATACTTCCACTTAACCTTCCAGAGTAGTGAAAAGCACATATAATTTGATTATTAAATCCTAGGTCAGCCGTTAACTAGTTGAATGTCTTTGGGGTTTTTTTAAGTCTCATTTCTTTGATTTATAAAGTGGAAATAAAGATAGCTAGCAGAAAAGATGTTATTGCAGAAATCAAGTGTGTCTGTATATATACACATATTTACAACACATTTTTATACATGCATTGTGTGTGTATGTGTATATATAAAGCACTGTAGAGTAAGATTTAAAACTTGCTTCTGCTTAATTAAAAATGTAACCACTATGTAGAATATACTTTAGATGTTTCTTGAATAGTGTAAATAACAGCGTTTTCTAAAAGAAAATAATAACATTAACTATTTGTTTTCTTTTATTACAGGCTTATGAAAAAATTGCTTACCTTCTCACTAATTTAGGTAAGCCCATTTTTCTTCACTCTTTAGTAACATGGGCATATTATTCTGCACTTGCTTTACACACTTTAGCATTTTTTATATGTTTTTTATATCAACTTTAGTTATATAATTGTCAATAAAAGTGAAAGAAGGGGCATAGGAAGTTGGACTACATCACATAACTATAGAGAGGCAAGGTGTATAGTTACAAAATCTTACTAGAAATTAGCAAACCTAGTTCTCCCTACTTGGAATTGCTTTTTTCCACTACTTTTTCAGTTCTTCGTGATTTTCACCCCCAATATTTATTTTTATCAAAGTGTCATATTACATGTACACAATTTAAAAGACAAAAGATTATTAAGAGATTTGTAATAAACACCCGTCCTTTACCACATTACCCATTTTTATTTTCCATATCCCTGAGGGACGGCTTTTTAGCATTTTATCAATTAATTTCTTCTGTTATTTTCTACCCTGTTTCTAAATTGCATGCCATTCTTGGGTTTTCCAGCTTTGGGAAGTGATTGCCTTCCCATCATAAAGACAAGAACTTAAGTCTTTATTCCCTGCAGTGTTCTGTCCCCGCACACTTTCCCATCCATCACCGGCTAAAAACAGACTTAATTCCCCTCCTTCCAAAGTGGTTGTACCAGCAGTTTTAGCCAAATGAATAAGTAGTGTTCAAATCATTGTGTCTAGAGAACTATGTTCACATCTAAGGCATGGTGTGTACTGTGATCCTTCCTTTCTTACACAACCTTTATATTTTCATGAAGCTAATAATAGCACTTTTTTTGCTTAATTGTCTACACATACTTTCCTTAATTTATCCCAAACTTCCTGCCATAACTCTAAATTCTCTCTAAATACATTCAAAAACATTGAGTATTGTATTCATTTTATTTTCTCCTTAGAGTTATCCTCCCTGAACCACTGTCTACTCCAATCTCAATAGGTTACCCTCTGGGCTTGTGCTCAGCTGCATCTACACTTCCCTTCACCAGCACTGTGGGAATTCCTTTCACCTTTTTTCTCTCGGCTGGACATTACTTTTTGGATCCTATGTTTCTTCTGTCTTAACTTAATTCCTTATTTTGCTACCTGGAAAGTAAATTTCTCAAAACCTTACGTGTCAGAAAATGTCTTTTTTTCTATCCTCAAACTTAATTTTTAGTCCCCCAGTTTGGGGTACAAAATTTTTATTGCAGATTTGTTTGAGCAATGATCTTTTATTGAGAACTCACCAGAGCCAAGGCACTGGGCTAAGCTAAACACTTCTCCTTCATTATTTTGTTTTATTGTCATCACAACTCTATGACAGTATGATCCCTAGTTTATGGATAAGAAAACCAAGATAATTAAGTTAAATAAGTCGAATTTAAACTCAGAAGTGACAGACTCCATTGACTATGGTGGAGGAACTGTATGACTCTATCATGATATATCACTTTCGTTATAATGTATTTACAAATACAAGTAACAAGAGAAGGAATAGTGTGTAGAGGGAAGAACTAGTTCCTAGTTCATCCTCTGGATGACATGATTACTTGGAAATTACATGACTATGAGCAAGTTTTCCCCTCTCTCCATTCCATTCTTCCTCCTTCTCTTCTTTCTTCTGTTTCTTTTTGTTTTCTTTGAGTCAGTTTCTTCACTGGTAAAATGAGAATGATAATACTTCCTGTTTCACCATTGTAGGTTGGCCGCCTGACACATGACAAGTGCTCCATAAATGGGAATGATCTTTTTCATCATTTTCATTGTTCTTTAAACCCACTGAGCTACAATTTCTTCAGTTGGGTAACAAAGCACTTGAACTACATTGTCTCAAAGATTTCTTCCAGCTCTGATTCCTTACATTTATTAACTTTTAAAGTACTTTATACCCAAGATAGAAGCAAATCTAAGCAAGTGATTTGGGGACCACAATTGATAGTAGGAAACAGAACAGTTATCTGTGCTAAGTTCCAGGTGTATTCACTTCATATTTGATTTTTCCATCTGTAACTCATACCATAATGCCTGTGGATTCATAACTGTTGATTAATAATGAATGAATTGTATTGATTTAAATTAATAAAATATTGATATTTTACTTGAAGTAATATAATATCATTGCATGTATATACCTATAAATATATAAATATATATATATAATATATATGACATTATACTTTGTATAACTTTTGGCTTGCAAATTTATGCTTCAAATTAGAAATTAGGTTTAACTTTCTAGAGGAGGCCAAACACTGTTTTATTTAAAATATTTTTTTAAACTTTGTTTCTTGATTTCTTTTTTTGTCCAAATATTTTATTTTCAAAAACCACACACACAAAAAAATCAAAGCTTCAATTCTATCACATTAAGGTTTTTTTTAGAGAGGAAATATATAACATTTGATTCCAAGAGAGAATTTTTTCAGCCTAGTTTTATAGTTGTTGAGAATTAGATCAGAATGGTTGTCAGTTGTTCCAAATAATAAAGTAACTATAATAATGAACTGTGATTTATCTTTAATATTAATTATCTATAAAAATAAACCTGAATTCCAAGAAACAAATTAGATCAACTGGTAAAAGGAGTTTTTATTTTGTCAGAGGTCAATTCAGCAATAGGAGCATCTATATCAAGAAAATAGTAACAAAATCATATGTCACCATATTAACATTAGGCAAACAAGAATTTGATATCTATTTGAGAGAGACAGAGAAACACTTCATACTGATAAACAATCTACCAGGTCAATATAATTGTCATGATTTCTATACACCTTTTCATAAACCTTCAAAACATAGAAAGCAAAAAATGATAGAAATACAAAAATAAATTGATAAATCCACACTCAAAATATAAGCCAGGATATAGAGTATTTGAATATCATAATTAGCAAGCTTCTTTTAAAATATATATAAACTGTATGTTCGACAGAAATATTATTTTCAGACACTTGATACATTGACAAAACTTATCCATGTAATTTGGCCACAATGAAATTGCAACTTTTTTGCCCCCAAACAGAAATCACACGGGACACATTTGTGGATCACGATGCAATAAAATTAGAAATGGAGAACCAAAAGCAATCTTACTCACAGGATTTTTTTTAAAAATCCACATTGTTATTTCTAAATAAGTTTTATGCTTAATTTACAAACTATTTAGAAGGAAACAACAATGAAAACACAACCTTTCAAAACCCATGGGGAAATGTAAGCCTATCCTGACTGCTCTCACTGGTGCCCACCAACCAGTCACTCTTTTGGATGCCCCACAGACCCCCTCCTATTTCCGGCACCTACCTGCTTTGGACTTGGAGTTCCCCAAGACCTGTTGTGTTTTTATTCTGTGCTTTGCTCATGCATGTATTTTGGCCTCTCTTTTCCTTAAGTCAGAGCCCATCTATTTTCTACCTTTCTTGAATTTTTCAATTATATTAAAAAATATATATATATATTAGATGTGCATATATATTTTCTATCACTTATTTGGGTACTGAGTGGGAGCAGAGGCTTCAGTACATGCTGCCATCTTCATCCAATCTCTCTCATCACTGTATTTTGTTGTGTTTTGTTTGTTTTGTTTTGTTTGAGAAGTTAGAACCCTAAGGCGTGAGTTGACAGAGTTCTTAAAATTATCTTATCTAAATTCCTCATTTCACAGATTATAAAACTGATTACAGAGAAATGTGAAGAGACCTGCCTGAGATTACTGGCAAATTAGGTGTAAGGTTGAGATAAAAACTGGGCTTTTGTGACTGATGTAGCCCTCTTTTCTCTTTGCTATTCCACTTCAGTCTGCATACAAAATATTCCTTTTTCAAAGAACCCTATGGACAGTTTAGGTCCCTATATTAAGTATAGCCAGTTTGGGTGAAAGACTGATCTAATATTTGTGGTTACCTCTAAATGAAAGGAGCAGAGAGAATCCTGAAAATCTTTATATCTTAATAACAAGCATCATACTTCTGTAGCTGTGGGAAATGTCTAAAGATTATCTCATTGGATCCTTTCAGCAACTCTATGGAACAGCTATTATCATTCCTATTTTTACAGATGCAGACACTAGAACTCAGAGACATTGAGTGGCTCATAGAACTAGTAAATGACTGAACCAGACTTTGAACATGGGACTTCTGATTCTGTATCCATATTTCTTGTCATTTACCTCATCTATGTAAACACACCCTATGTTCCTTTTAGAATATCCTCGAACAGAATCTGAATGGGAAAACAGCTTTGCTTTGAAGATGTTCCTCTTCCAGTTTGTCAATTTAAACAGTTCTATCTTCTATATTGCTTTCTTTTTGGGGAGGTAAGTCAACTCCATAGGCATTATCTTTGCAGAATGACAGAGATTGTCAACAGTTCCACTGCTGGTTTGTTAACAGGGGTGGCAAATTCTTGTCCTCTGCTTTAGAAAACTGTCCCAATCAATCTTCACATGCTTTTTCAAGTCAAAAGACTTCTCAGTACAGTGCTTCTAGGTGCCACTCCCAGTTAAAGTTGGCATAAAAAAGTAAAATCATATAACCGTATTACTTTTCTGTGTACCTGAAGCTAACACAACATTGTAAATCAGCTGTACTTCCATTTTTAAAAAATAAATAAAACATATGCCATCCTTGGGTTGAATTGTGACTCTCCAGTCATAAGTAATGGTTTTGTTAAATAAGAAAATAATTTTTATGTAACCCCAGCTTACAGTTCCTTAGTGGGGAAACATACCTGTCATGGTAATGTTTTTCTTTTCCTTAAATTTGCTGCAAAATATGAAAAAGAAGCATATTAAGCTACTGGTTCTGGTTTGCCATATGCTTAACACTCTGACAAGTGCCATGGAAACATGCTGAAGCTAGAAACATTTAAACTAAGCCATTCAGCACGTTGTATTAATATTCGTTAACTAGGTCAAGAAGACATTAAAATTCCACAGGTAAAAATAGGAAATTTCATTCGGTTGGTTTGTCTGTACTTTCTCAACTCATTGATATTGACTTCACACATCACTTTTCCTTTTTAAGTTGGGTCCTTTGATGTGTAAGCATGGCCTAAGTCAACTGTTTGGGTACAAGTTGCTCCAGAGAACACTTAGGTCTCTACCCACACATGCACTTGTTGTAATGCATTAGTAAATGTTCTTCAGTCAACCCACATAAACGCTAATGAATTAAAATGGCTTTTTACAGATTTGTAGGCCATCCAGGAAAGTACAATAAACTTTTCAACCGGTGGAGACTGGAGGAAGTAAGTAATTTGTAAGGGTGGGTGTGGGGATAGGCATGGATATGGACCAATGACTATGGGAGGAAGAGTGGGTGGGAAGGGAGAGAAAGGGGAGGTGGAATAGGGAATTTCAGGCATGCTGAAGACGCATTTTCAATAAAGGAGACTTCCTATGGTTTCAGAAATGAAGGAATTAAGTCTTTCCAGAAAAGAGGGTGATCCTGACCTCAGCTCTTTTTTTTTTTGTAAAGCAGGAATTTGCTCATTTATTTATTTTTATTTATTTATTTGATTGTGCCGGGTCTTAGTTGTGGCTTGTGGCTCCTTCTTTGCAGCACGTGGGCTCCTTAGTTGTGGCATGTGAACTCTTAGTTGCGGCATGCATGTGGGATCTAGTTCCATGAGCAGGGATCAAACCCAGGTCCCCTGCATTGGGAGCCCAAACTCTTACCACTGCACCACCAGGGAAGTCCCTCAGCTCTTTTTAATAGTCCATCAAAACTATTTTTTCCATTCACAAAGCCCAGAAATTTAGCTCCAGAATTGTTTTTCTTTGGGGGAATTATTATTGTCTATTGTACTGGTTTCCAAACTTTTAAACATGCTGGGTTTCCTTTTAAGCAGGGAAAATTTAGTCCAAAAGAAATCTTACTTCAAATACTAATTTATAAATATATAGGTATATCTTCAAAGTCTCATATGTCTTTATTGATTTGTTATATGTATGTCATGGAAACAAAATGTCTAGGAATAATATCTCTCTATCACAGTAAGAATATTTTATATTTTCACTGGGACTGACAAATTGTCCTCCCAAATGCTATGCTCTACCTATAGAGTATGAATCTACTTTTCAGACCTCTGCCAAGAGAAACATTTTAATTTTTACCAATAATCCAAAGGATATCTTCTTTAGATTTCAGTTCCTTTAATTACAAGTGAGATGGAGAATATTTTTCATATGTCTGTTGACATTTTATACTTCTGTGTGTGTATTATTCCTATTTATTTTCATTAAGCTGTTTTTCTGTTTTAATAATTTATAAACAAATAAAGTTAGGCTCTAATCTTTCATATTTGCTGCAGATATGTTTCCCATTTTCTTGTATATAGTTTAGTTTTGTTTTGATATTTTTTTACACAACTATATAGCATTTTCTAATCAAAATATTACTGTTGTTAATGGTTTGGGGAATTTGTATCATGACAAAAAAAAATGTATTCTCCATTCAGGAAATTTTAAAAATTCACATTTTTTTAAAAAAATTATTTATTTATTTACTTTTGGCTGTGTTGGGTCTTCATTGCTGTGTGCGGGCTTTTTCTAGTTGTGGTGAGTGGTGGCTACTCTTCGTTGCGGTACGCAGGCTTCTCATTACGGTGGCTTCTCTTGTTGTGGAGTCCGGGCTCTAGGTGTACGGGCTTCAGTAGTTGTGGCACTTGGGCTCGGTAGCTGTGGCTCACAGGTTCTAGAGCGCAGGGTCAGTAGTTGTGGCGCATAGGCTTAGTTGCTCCATGCACGTGGGATCATCTTGGCCCAGGGCTCAAACCCATGTCCCCTGCATTGGCAGGTGGATTCTTAACCACTGTGCCACCAGGGAAGCCCAAAATTAACATGTAGTTTTAGCTAATGTTATTTTTTTTTAATACTGATATCTTTGGCCCATTGGAAGTTTATTTTGGTGTAAAGAGTAATCAAGATCCCCCCATGCCTAATTGGCAGCCACACATTTAATAAATAAATGTAATAATTACATGTTTTCATTTGGCAAAATGAGACTGTAAGATTTTTTATATTCTACATCTTGAAATTTCTGGACTCTTTTCAGTCTCATTGTTAGACTGTTTATTCCTTGTCTAGTTCAAAATTGTTTTAATTATTCTAATGTAAAATCCAATTTAATTTGTGGCAGCAGTAGTAGGAGGTCATAATTTAGAGAGAGGCTAAGAAAAGATTACCTGAGAAATAGGAGACATTTCTAATCTCTATCTAAAAAGTCCCCAAAACTCAGGGCCTCTCTCATTAATGTTGTCTCCCCAGAGTCTTCTAAAAGTTTATTGGAATACATGGAGAAAGCCTAAAGATCCCAAAGAACGTATGCTTTATATCACAGAAAACTGGGCTCAAATGTTAATATTGCTGATTATTCATTCTTTGTCCTTAATTTAACCTCTCTGAATATCTGTCTTCTCATCTGTAAACTGGCAATAGTAACACTTAGGTTGCAAAGCTGTTAATAAATAAGAGACAATTTGCATAAGACAATTAGCACAGTCCCTGGACTGTGGTAGGAACTCTATAAATTGTAACTGATATTTATCTATGCTCTGTCTCTACAGCCACCTGGGTATTATTCTATTGGGCAGAGATCAACTAAGGCCTTTCATAGTCCCAGGCCTCCTGAAAATCCCCAAATCAGACTTGCAGCTTTCTTTCATAGCCCAGAAGTATGACTATATCTGCTAAAAGGTTTTCAGCTACCCAAATGGGGGGAAAAAAGCAAGGCTTACTTTTTCCAGGAGTGTTCAGTGGCGTTAGCAAGGGTAGTGTGGGGAACAGTGTAGTCACGCGCAGGTACATCTGCCTATTGATGCCATTTTAGTGGCTGCTAGCACCAATATTTTGTTTAATTGGGTACTCTTAATTGTGAAATTATTGGAATTCATGATTCTTCTTTGAAAGTACCAGGGGAATAATTATAATACTAATGTCAGGAAAAATACTTCGTAACCATCCTAGATATTCTCCACAATACATATGACATAGATAGTAGCCATATTTTCCAACAAAGGATTATTTATTTTAAAAAACACTCAGTGAAATAAAAATATGGGTTTGTGATAGACTCTAGAAATCCTGGAAGTGTAGATGGAAAAAGTATACATGGTGGAAGATAAGAATTGATCCTCTGAATTCAATCATACAGCAAGCATTTATTGACGCATATTCTATCCTAGGTCTCTGCTGGGTAATATGTGGTGTACAGATGAAGAAGTCTCTTTCCTTCCTTTGATGATGTTAATAGTCTTGAAGAAAAGAACATAACCATGATCTGTAACAAATATTTTGTCTTTGGAATCTGACAGTCTACATTCTAATTTTGCCACACCTGAACCCATGATCTTAATATCTCTACATCTCGATTTTTTTTATGTGCAAATTGTGATAAGAATAGCCATCTCAGTAATATTGGCCACAGGTGGATTAAATTGGATCATGCATGTAAAATCCCTGGCATAAATAATGGTCGCCATTATAAAGAAAGGAAAAAAGTACTACGATTTTATTTAGAACATTTACGAACTGACTATACTGGACTTCCCTCATACTATGCCATATAATATCTCATATATGTAAATCTGTGTAAAATGTTAATAATAGCTAATATTTAATGAGTGTTTACTATATGCCAGCACATTCCAGCAATTGGTTCTAAGTGTTCTACATATATTAATGCATTTAATCCTCACAACAATTCTGTTATTACACTCATGTTACTGATGAGAAAACAGAAGCTTAGAGAAGTTATATAATTTGCCTAAAATTATTGAAACATACCTATAAATTGATGAAGTCATCAATTTGATGATTCCGGCAGTCTAGAGTTCATGTTCTGGTGACTGCCCTTTCCAGCCACCATTGGGATAGCATATTGCCGCAGTGGAGAATCTTAAAAATTGGTTTTGGTACAAGATCGCTGAATGATTGCTGGCTCCTACATGTAAATTGGATTTAGAGTAAACATACTAAAGTGGATCAAGTGAAAGGAATAGGGTATTGCAGTCTGATACTTCTGTCTGCCACTTAGCTTCATTATCTACAAAACAGAGATATCAACACCCATGTCACCAGACTCTCATGAGGAGCAAATGAGAAAAATATGTGAAGGCACCCAGCTTTGGGTTGTCCATGGTCATGTAATTTTGAATGGTGCAATGGGAATGAAAGCCTGGGTCTCCTGCACATTCATCCATGCCCTTTACTCATTCTAAGTATAGACTTTATCCCGAATGAGTTTTAGAGTAATGAAGGACTGGAGTTAGCTCAAAGCAATCATTATGTGAAGAAGCTGTTAGATCTCTTTCTCTACCCTGTAAATCAAACTACAAAGTCATCAAGGCTTAAATTCAACAAAATTATAAATGGTCTGTCATCCAGCCTCCCCACTTTGGCCTACCACTGTGGAGAGTGATCCAATCACATGGTTCTATGATAGTTTTCTTTTTAACTTCCCTCGTAATAACAGGCTTTGCTAAAGCAACCCTTCAAGGCAATGAACACAATTGGTAAATAGAATTCATCCTTAGCATTACGTGAAAGAGCAGTGGATGAGGGTACAGGAGACCTAAGCTTTCATTCCCACATTACCAGTTAGCATTGCATGATCTTGGACAAGTTAATTTGCCTCTGTGAGTCTCTCTACAAAAATGAAGAGTTTCAGCTTGCAACTGTGATCTGTGATCTGACTCTGTAGCTTAGTAATTATTCTGCCTCAGACATTCTACCAAACCCACTTATGGTATATATGTAGCAGAGTTCAGGGGGTCCTAAATTCAGAAGGAGTGTGCTTGGATAGGAGACTTGAAACTTCTCCACACAATAAAAATTATCACTGGCAAACCCTCTCTCTGGCTCAGATTAGGGGGTTTTAAGTTACTGGGCTGGAAACAGAAAAGCAGGCTCTTTGTGTCCTAACTATTTGTTCCCTTTGAAGTCCCACTGGTACTGATTTGATAGAAATAGAAACTGTAGATCAAAGCTATAGAGACCATCATCCTTACAAGCAGGACATGAACCCATTTCCAAAGAAAAAGACCCACGCTTTCCTACCCAAATATCTTCTATAGTGCAAAGTTTTCAAGCAAAGCACATTTATTGCAATTTTTATTGGAATCACACTTTTGTTCGTGTGGGTTTCTAATGCTGTTACTGAGCATCTGAAAAAGCAGAGGAGCACAGAGAAGGCAACATTGGGATCATACTGACAAACTATTTTGTGGCATACTTTTATCACTTAAAATACATTATAATATATGTAGATACTCCCTCTCCAGGAGATATGGGAAAATGAGTAACTTTGCAGAAGAAACACTTGGCAAATACTATATTAACCGAGTGATGAAAGTTAATATCACTGGTGATGTCATGGGGATACCATGTGGCCCTGATGGGATGTGATGGAAATGGCACTTTACCTCTGTGCCCTGCCTCCATTCTTAAAGCACATAACCCCAGTCTAAATATGTGAAAACATCAGACAAACCCAGATTGGGGGATTTTCCAAAGGGTGCTTGTCCAGCAGTACTCAGAATTGTTAAGGATATGAAAATCTGAGAAACTGTCTAGACCACAGGTTAGTGGGGGGAACATGACAAATAAGTGCTATGGGGTATCCCACGTTGTGTCCTGGAGCTGGTGAAATCTAAGTAAAGTCTGGAATTTGGTTAATAGCAATGTACTAATATTGACTTCTTAACTTTGACAATATACCTCGGTAATGTAAGGGGCAATGGAGGGAATTGGGGGAGGGGTGCATGGGCACTCTCTGTACTATCTTTGTAAATTTTCTGCAAATTTAGAATCAGTCGAGACAAAAAGCTGATTTTAAAAAATATAAACATTTTGTCATAGAATTAAATATTTTGCTATCACCTGATTGTTAATAGGTATGTACTATTCCAGAACATTCATTAAATGTGATCATGCCTAGCACAGAGCTTGGCAGTACTAAGTGCTCATTAAAAGTTAGATTTTTTGGTTATTGCTGTTTTAATTTTGATCAATATTCCAATGTATATTACTGAAAACTTCCCTATCAGGTATCCTCATATGCGCTATTTCTTCCCTGTTTTTATTCTCTTTACGCATTGATATAAGGTGCCCTGGCTTTAGAATTTGCTGTACAATTTGAATGTGGGGGTGTTTAAGGCAACCTAGAAGAGCAAGATCATTAATGCTCTTGTTGTTCTGTTTCAGTGTCATCCTAGTGGCTGTTTGATAGACCTTTGCCTCCAGATGGGAGTTATCATGTTTTTGAAGCAAATATGGAACAATTTCATGGAACTGGGATACCCGTGAGTACTTAATTTTTTTTTAACATCTTTATTGGAGTATAATTGCTTTACAATAGTGTGTTAGTTTCTGCTTTATAACAAAGTGAATCAGCTATACATATACATATATCCCCATATCTCTTCCCTCTTGCGTCTCCCTCGCTCCCACCCTACCTATCCCAGCCCTCTAGGTGGTCACAAAGCACTGAGCTGATCTCCCTGTGCTATGCGGCTGCTTCCCACTAGCTATCAGTTTTACATTTGGTAGTGTATATATGTCCATGCCACTCTCTCACTTTGTCCCAGCTTACCCTTCCCCCTCCCCATGTCCTCAAGTCCATTCTCTAGTAGGTCTACGTCTTTATTCCCGTCTTGTCCCTAGGTTCTTCATGACCATTTTTTTGTTTTGTATTTTAGATTCCATATATATGTGTTGGCATATGGTATTTGTTTTTCTCTTTCTGACTTACTTCACTCTGTATGACAGACTCTAGGTCCATCCACCTCACTACAAATAACTCAATTTCATTTCCTTTTATGACTGAGTAATACTGCATTGTATATATGTGCCACATCTTCTTTATCCATTCATCTGTCAATGGATACTTAGGTTGCTTCCATGTCCTGGTTATTGTAAACAGAGCTGCAATGAACATTTTGGTACATGACTCTTTTTGAATTATGGTTTTCTCAGGGTGTATGCTGGGTCATATGGTAGTTCTATTTTTAGTTTTTTAAGGAACCTCCATACTGTTCTCCATAGTGGCTGTATCAATTTACATTCCCACCAACAGCGCAAGAGGGTTCCCTTTTCTCCATACCCTCTCTAGCATTTATTGTTTGTAGATTTTTTGGTGATGGCCATTCTGACGGGTGTGAGGTGATACCTCATTGTAGTTTTGATTTGCATTTCTCTAAGCATTAATGATGTTGAGCATTCTTGCATGTGTTTGTTGGCAATCTGTATATCTTCTTTGGAGAAATGTCTATTTAGGTCTTCTGCCCATTTTTGGATTGGGTTGTTTGTTTTTTTGATATTGAGCTGCATGAGCTGCTTGTAAATTTTGGAGATTAATCCTTTGTCAGTTGCTTCATTTGCAAATATTTTCTCCCATTCAGAGGGTTGTCTTTTCGTATGGTTTATGATTTCCTTTGCTGTGCAAAAGCTTTGAAGTTTCATTAGGTCCCATTTGTTTATTTTTGTTTTTATTTCCATTTCTCTAGGAGGTCGGTCAAAAAGGATCTTGCTGTGATTTATGTCATAGACTGTTCTACCTATGTTTTCCTCCAAGAGTTTGATAGTGTCTGGCCTTACATTTAGGTCTTTAATCCATTTTGAGTTTATTTTTATGTACGGTGTTAGGGAGTGTTCTAATTTCATTCTTTTACATGTAGCTGTCCAGTTTTTCCAGCACCACTTATTGAAGAGGCTGTCTTTTCTCCAGTGTATATTCTTGCCTCCTTTATCAAAGATAAGGTGACCATATGTGTGTGGGTTTATCTCTGGGCTTTCTATCCTGTTCCATTGATCTATATTTCTGTTTTTGTGCCAGTTCCATACTGTCTTGATTACTGTAGCTTTGTAGTATAGTCTGAAGTCAGGGAGCCTGATTCCTCCAGCTCCATTTTTCTTTCTCAAGATTGCTTTGGCTATTTGGGGTCTTTTGTGTTTCCATACAGATTGTGAAATTTTTTGTTCTAAGAGTACTTAATTTTTAAACTAGCCTTCTATAGAGTTACTAAGAAGACTAGTTCTTTTTTTTTAATTTTTATTTTATTTATTTTTTTATATAGCAGGTTCTTATTTGTTATCCATTTTATACATATTAGTGTATATATGTCAATCCCAATCTCCCAATTCATCACACTACCACCGCCTCCCTGCCACTTTCCCCCCTTGGTGTCCATACGTTTAAGAAGAACTAGTTCTTAAGAATTGGGGCTTGGTAATCAGAGAGATGACAGTTCAGTTCCTACTCCTCTCCTTACAAAATGTGTGACCATTTGTAAGCCAATCGACCTTTCTGTGCCTCAGTTTTCACATCTCTAAGAGAGGCTCAACAGCTGTATCTACCTCAAGAACCATTGTAAGGATTAGACAAAATAATGGATATAGAGTAACTTGTACTCTGTTCAACATCTTAAGACACTTGTTGGTATTCTTAAAATATTATTGGCAGTGCAGGTTCTTGAGAACAAAATTAACTTTCTGGTTTCTTTTGGCTACCAAAAGACCAAGGTTGTTGTTGTTTTTGTTTAATGCAGAGAACCTCCATTTCTGTCTCCTCCCTTTAAGAATGAAATAAAATTAAAATCCTGGATGGGGAGGTTTGGGGCTCTTTGTTACAACAGCAACAGCAATAAATATTTAGAACAGGATTGATTGTGATAACATCAAAACAACAGCATTCTGTTTTTTCCCTATAGATAAATTCTAACTGTGAAATACTGACATAGAAGGACCCTGAATGCCCACTTTTACATCTGTTAAAATATATTATCCTTTAGAATACAGTGAAATAGAGTGTATTTAAAACATTGTGGTATGGAAGTATTGAGCCCTAATTTATTTAAAAACATTATAATTTTGAGGAATTTCCTTACTATGGGGAAAGAACTGGTTAGTTGATTAATGATATAAATAACTTAGGCTCAGTCATCAAATTATACCATGTTTCTTTCTCCTCCTTGGCCCTTAAGTAGCATCAGGATATTCCTGAGCAGAGACCTGGGGGTTGGAGAGGTGATATTAACCCAGTGCATCGGACTGGGAAATTGTGGAGGCCTGGTACAAATTCCTTTTCTGCCTCTTGCTAAAGATGCTTATAATTTACTTAACCTCTCTGAAACATTTTTTTTAATTTATAAAATAAGGGATTTATAAAGATTAAATGAGATGACCCAATGGTATTTAAACCTTCATCAATATATGACAGAAGCTTTTTGTGAAGAGATATTTACACAAATCCTCAATAGTCAAAACAGATTAAAATGAATCTCTGCTAAATGAAGGGAGAATAGGCATGGAGGTTTGGGAAGCCCAGTCCGTTTTTCGTATTCCTTTCTATCTTTGGCTTACCTCTTTGAAACATAAAGTTTGAGGAACATAATTTGAAAATATTTGAGTAAATTAGGTATCAAGTGCCTAGCACAGGATCTGAGATGGTGTCGATACTTCATAAGCACAGTCAAGATGGTGTAGTAGTCATTGTAATATTAAGAATGATTCTTGTTGTTATTATTGTCTGTGTACTTCTGTACATACCATGCACTTTGGACATCACATTTTCGCCATGGCCTTGCCCAAGAGGTGAGCCTGGATTTTGTATATCAAATCCCAAGGCTACCATGGCAAATGACATCCTGGTGGGGTTTTCCCAACAGCTGGACAAAGGCCTTGCTGAAGAAACTCTAGCAGGAGTGAACCAGTTCCTAAAGCAATGACTTTTAAACTTTTAAAGCACAATTCTCTTTCCTCAAGTAAAATCTTAAGCAGACTGAAATAAATAGGATATAAGCAAGCAGGCCTTCCATTCCCAACTCCCTTTGTCATCTTCACGAGGCTCCAGAGGCAACCTCCGTGGAGCACACATTGAAGCGCTACCTGACGTTTTGATCTAACTATGGTGGTTCTTCCAACCCCCACTGAAGCTCTACGTCCATGGTTAATTAAAACTGAGAGTTGGGTACTGTTCATTGGGTCCTGTGAGATTCACCTTATCCTAGAGATAATTTTTATCTAACTCTTAAGATAATTTATTACCCAGAAGTCTACAATATTTGCATACCAGGATATTTCTGAGTCATATAATTTCAAGACTGCCCCTGGGTTAGGGAAAGAGTGTTGCTACTTCCTTTTCAAGTCTGATAAATGGACTGAGACACAGATTCATTACCTGTAAATTATTGTTCACTATAGGAGCAGAGTGTAATCTCTTGAATCCTTCATAGTTATAAACTCAGAGAAGTGAAGTGACTGGCTAAAAGCCACACAACTAATGCATTGTAGGGTGAGGAATAGAAACTACATCTCTTGAAACTCTAGGTAGGGCTCAGTTATCTAATGTGAAACATGATTTTACTCATGTTCAGAGAGCACAGCCCAGAAGATTTGGAAGGAAGGGCTCAGATCTAATCACAACAGGCAGCATAAGAGTTTAGGTATTTATATAGGTGGGGTAGGGGAAGGAATCACAGAAATGAGTATTTGTCTAATCAATATTAGGAAGCACCTATAGTATATGGGAGGATCAACTCTTTGATAACTATGTAGATGTTTGTAGGGTCTAGGAAGTCGGAGGCCTCTTCTTCCTTGCTAAATTTAAAGTTGAGACCATGAAAAGACCCCCCCAATTCTCAGGCATGCTTAGTGTAGTCCTAAGGTAGTTGGAGTTTCTCTTTTCTTAATACACTATAAATTGTTTACCAGGTGCTTAAATACGAGCTTAAAAGGCCTTTGCCTTTATGCAGGTTGATCCAGAACTGGTGGTCACGACATAAAATCAAGCGGGGAATACAAGATGCTTCCATACCTCAGTGGGAAAATGATTGGAATCTACAGCCCATGAATATTCACGGACTGATGGATGAGTACTTAGAAATGGGTATGGAAAGAACCTTCTGCAAAGCTATTTGACCCTCTTGATACGTTTTTTCTACTTCACTCAGGCTCTGATTCAAGAGAGAAAACCGTCTCCTTTTGAGCAAATATTTTAAAGGAACAAAATAAAGCAAAACCCACTCCTATGTTGAGAAATGTATCAGCCCAACCAAATAAAGCAATAATTCTTTCTCACAGTAAACATTTGCACAGACCCAGTCTGAGTCTTGAGTCTTCAGGAAGCTTACTTATTTATATTACAAAAATAAGGATTCCCATTCCAACTGATAAGATCACTGCATGTTGTTTTGACATTTGCTTTTGTTCTCTGGCCCTCAGTTTTCTCATCTATAAAAAGAGAGGACAAGATTAGGTCTCTTGCTTCCTTTCTAGGACTAAGCATGTTTCTTCAAGTCCTTCTCTGACGTTTTTCTTCCTTCATGCTGCATGGCATAGAGGTGAAAGTCTCATAGACTTTCAATCTATTGAGATCTGAGTTTGAATGCAGTTTTTAACATTTTTCATCTATCTACCCTTTAGCCAGTTTACTTAACATGTATGAGCTACATTTTTCTCAACTGTAAAGTGGGATAAGCATGTTTACTTTGTAGGGATGTTGGAAGGATTAAAGGCAATCTATGTAAAGATGCCTAATATGGAACAAAGAAAGCACTCAATAAATGATACTGTTTATATTACCGATTTTCTAACCCTCTTCCTTTACAGTTTTGCAGTTTGGTTTTACCACCATCTTTGTTGCGGCTTTTCCTCTGGCCCCTCTTTTGGCTTTGTTAAACAATATCATTGAAATCAGGCTGGATGCGTACAAATTTGTCACCCAGTGGCGGAGGCCTTTGCCAGCCAGAGCAACCGACATAGGTAAGATTCAGCAACTACATGATTTTTGCATTGCTAAGGCCAAGTGGTGGCTTGATCTTACTTAGCACAACGTGGGTTTCTATTGCTGGAGCTCTCTTCCAGCCATAACAAAACTGTTTTCGTTAACCAAAGAATGAAATGAGAGTAAGTTTAGTTATAACTCTTAGTTGAGGGTAAGTTCATACTGAACATGATATTTCATAAACTTATTTGTAACTGAAAAGGATCTCATATATCCCTTTCCAGAGCTTATTTTTTCATTCCATTATTTTTTTTTCATTCCATTATTTTTTAAAGTTAACTTTAATCCTATTTGAAACATCAGTTTTGACCATAATCAATAGTCGATTGATACTATATACAATTTCAAAAGCTTTTTTGTGTATCTATATGATGCCAGATTGGCCTCTTAAGAAGTAGAAAATGTCAACTAGTGATTTTCAGGTCTTGACACTAAACTAGTTTTACTTTTTCGTAGTTTTACATTAAAAAGGTAGCTGACAAAGATAAAGGCAAAACCCATAGTGAATACAGATATTTCAGAGTTCACACAATGAAGTAGAACTTTATTTTTATAGGTTTGAGTACCTCTCAAGTTCTATACATAGGCTCTGAAGAATCTTAAGCAGCTGTGTCTATATCTCATTGGTACAGACATGAACCAGTTCCTAACAATATTTTAATTTTAAAATCTCTCTACATGATGTCTACCTCCCCTCTATGGAAAAGTATTCAATAGCTGTAATATCTGTAGTGAGACACATACCATCCTAAGAAAGTAAATAATGGACAGAGCCGTGGTTCCAACATAACTAAAACACTTTTTCCAAATTAAGGTTGATTAAAGGGTTTTAACTTTTTTTCTTTTTACTCACTATCTTTAATCTTTCTCCTACTAGGTATCTGGTATGGAATTCTTGAAGGAATTGGTATATTGGCTGTGATTACCAATGCGTTTGTAATTGCTATTACATCTGATTACATCCCACGTTTTGTCTATGAATACAAATATGGCCCCTGTGCAAGTCAGTTTGAATATAGTGAAAGGTAAGGTTGAAATGTACACATTTTTTATTTGTAATTAAAATGGGAACTTATTGGCAAGCTTTGTTCTGTGACCATTAAGGGTAATGTTTCTGATCATTGTGTTTATGTGTTTATTAGATGGAATCAAGTGGGATAAAAAGGGCAGCAGTGTTTTTTACAGCAAATAATTTTAGAGTCTATGATTTTCTGTGTAAATTCATCACCGGTGTTAAAATGTTAAAAACATTTTAATGTATTTAGAAGTTAAATTTAGGACTAGAAGAGAACTTTGAAAGAATCCAATGCAATAGTTTGTCTATATAGATGGGAAATTGAGGCCTATACTAGTTAAATTACTGAAGGGAATTAAGCTAGTTTGTGGGGATATACAGAATATGAAGAAACTCTCAGTTATGTGACTAGAGATTGTTCTAAAGGGATTTACTGCTAGAGATTTTAAGCATGCAGAAAATGATACCCTAGACCTGTCTCCTTTTTCTTTTTTGTTAAAATTTAAATCAACACTTGAGAACAGGGTTTCTCAACCTCTGCACTATTGACGTTACAGACCAGATAATTCTATTTTTGAGGAGGAGGGGTGTCCTGTGCCAAAGGATGTTTAGCAGCAACCTTGGCCTCTACCCAGTGGATACCAAGACCAACCTCCCTGCTCCCCAACTTGTGACAACCAGAAATGTCTCCAGACATTGCCAAATGGTCCCTGGGGGACAAAATCACCCAGTTTAGAACACTGCCTTAGGGGATATGAGTTTTTCAGATCTTTCCTTCTTGAAAACTTGAAGAATGCAAGGGAGCCCTGGACTTGGAGACAGAGAGAAACTGGAGTTTTTAGCTGGAGGTTAGCCTTAGGTGTGGAAGTAGTGATAGGAAATAAAGTAGTGATAGGAGAAGCTGTGTCTCCTCCTTCCTTCAGGAGCAGCCCTGGGCATGCATGTTATCTAGATGCGGGACGTGTGCCCGAGCAAGCAGAGCCCGGCAGAGCCCCGGTTTAGGATGAATTAGTCATCCTTAGTCCTGCAGATGAACTCATTTGTCTCAGAACACTGCAGTGCCTTTCTGAACACAAACGTACGTCTCAATTTTTCAAAGAGAGGTAATAGAGGCAGGAGATTTTCTTTTATATATTGGAGTCTTGTCAAGAGATTTTAACTTGAAGTCAAACTCCCAAGATTTAAGTGCTAACTTTGCCTTCTACTAAAAGGCACATCATCAATCTGGACCTATGCTTAAGAAATGGTGCCTGAGGTAACATTTTATGAACTGTAAAACACTAAACAGATATAAATTGGTTTTTAGTATTCATAGTGAAAAACCCCAAAGTCTCTTTTTTCTTTATTCAAAATGGCCTAGAAGCAGATTTTAATGGTTTAAAATATGTAGGCTCGCTTGGCAGCCCTCTTCCTTACGGGCATTATTTGTTAGTGTCTTTACTGCCACCTAGTGGCAGGTGAAAGTGAGATTGATTAGGTATAAGCTCTGTTCACATTCCAGGTACTGACTTTTCACGTAGGTAGCACCTGACTCCTCCATTAGCAGTGACTAGGGATGTAGAATCATTTCAAGAAGAGATGTGGAGGACTTGTGAGTTTGAAACCACACATTCATAGGGGCTTCCTGGTATTAATTTTCTCCAGGTACGTTTAGCAGCTAAACTGGAGTAAAGTCATTCAGATTGGAAATTTTCAGAGCAAGGGGGCAAAAAGACAAGGTGGCAATGGAGAGGATGATACTGGCAAGCTGAAATGATAAGTTATGAGGTCTAGGATGGCCAGGGAGGGGAGTGAAGTTGAAGTCAGTGTGGCCCTGTAATTAAAATTTAGGGTTTAGAATAAGATAAATGGGCACTTGAATCCAGTCTCGAACAACTCTATGTTCTGGGCAGTGGTTCTCAACCCATGGCCTGCAAATCTCCTTCAGGGTCCATGAGGTCAATACTATTTTCATAATAATACTAAGATACTATTTGCTTTTTTCACCACATTGACATATGCACAGATGGTACAAAATCAGTGGGCTAAAATTTTCTGGTGGCTTTGCATCACTCAAGGCAGTGGCACCAAAAAATACTAGTAATGATTCTATTTCTCACCACTCTACATTCACCATTTTTAAAATGCCAATAAGAAATTTCAGAATGTCTTTGATGAAGCAGTAATAATTATTCATTTTAACCAAACCTCCACCCTTGAATAAATGTCTTCTCAATATTCTATTCGACAAAATGCAGAGTGCGCATAAAGGGCTTCTGCTACATCCTAAAGTGTGATGAGCGTGTCAAAGAAAAGTGCAAACTTTTGGAGTTGCAAACTAAAGAAACTTTTTTTTTAACATGAAATAAAATTGTCAGACAAGCTATGAGTATTCAGACTTGGGTATTAGCAAACACTCTTTTACAGAATGCACAAAACTAGCTTGTCATTTTAAGGAAAATAATTGACAATATTTGTTGAGCTTTAAAGCTTCCCCATACTTATAGGGTTTTTTTTTTTCCGATAAAAGTCAGTGACGATATTAACAATTGTGCTTTTTCATGGTCTATAGTAAAAATATATCAACATTTGGAAGATCTGCATAATTCAGGGAACACATGTTCTCCAAATGGCCCCAATTTGATGTTACAAAATCTTGCATGGATAAATGACAAATTCAAAGTACAAGATAGACCTATGGATTTTAACGCAAAATCCATATGGAACGATGCATATGAAAGTTCAGTTACACGAAGATTCCACCTTACAACTAAACTTTAAGAAATGACCACAAATAGAGCTTTGGTATAATATCAAAGAAAAATATTGACATTTATCTGAAATGATATTAAAATAGTCTTCCTTCTTCCACCTACTTGTCTGCATGAGGCCAGATTTTCTACTTACCCTTCAACCAAAACAACATATTGCAATAGATTTAATGCAGGTTTGAGTATCCAGCTGTCTTCTATTAAGGCAGGCATTAAGGTGTTTGCAAACATGTAAATCAATGTCATTCTTCTCGCTATGTTTTTTTCTTTTGGAGTATATAACTATTTTTCAAATGTGTTATTCATATTATTTGAATGGATGTGATAGTTATTTTAAATGAATGAACATAAATTTCTATTTCAGTTGCTAATGTGGTAAATATCAATAGATATTCCCCTATGCAAAAAGCTCCTTGAGATCCTCAACAACTTTTTTAAATGTAAAGGGTATCTGAGACCAGAAATTTTGACAATTATAAGCCTAGAGAAAGTCATTTAGTCTCTGTAAATCGTAGTTCTTCTATCTATGTGGTGAAGATAATAATAATATACATGTTCTAAGGCTATTGTAAAACTTAACCCTGATCACAGTTTAATACCTAACCACCAGAGTAGGGAATTTTGCCTTTTTTGTTTACTGTTGAATACCAAGCATCCAGAATTGTTCTAACAAATCATCGGTCCTCCATAAATATGTATTGAATAAGTTAATAAATTACAAATAAACATGTTTATCAATTGGCTGTTTGATGTTAATTATCCAAATCGTGTTACATGTTTATATATATTTATTCAGTTTCAATGCATAGGAAGTAATTACCACAATGCCTAGTGCATAGTAAACACTTAATAAAACATAAGCCAAGTGATAAGGCAAAATAGAAACTATCGGAGGGAAATGGCAGGCAAGAGTCTGTCTCATTAAGGCATAATCACAGTTGTAATGGGAGTCAGAGAATAGAATCAGAGAGCTGAGTTGCTACGAGTTTATAATTATAATGAAAGGCATAATGGCACTTATTAAATCTTGTCATTGGTAATGAAGGAATTGGACTAGAAATTCATGAATCTCTGAATCACACATGCTTTCTTTTCTTTTCTCCCAGTTGTTTAACAGGATATGTCAACAATAGCCTATCCTTCTTTGACCTGAGTGAGCTTGGCATGGGAAAATCTGGTTATTGCAGGTATTTACTTATAAATTATAGTTATCTTTTCTTTTTGCTTTCACCATTCCATCTCCTCATGCTAATGGGTCCATTTAAACCGTCATTTTGGAGTTTTGGCAAATTAAGAACATTTGGGGCCGCCACATTTTGGTCTTTGTTCTTCAAATTCTTTGTTTTTGTGGATTTTAGGTACCGAGACTACAGAGGTCCTCCTTGGAGTTCCAAACCCTATGAATTTACCCTACAATACTGGCATATCCTCGCTGCTAGATTGGCCTTCATTATTGTGTTTGAGGTTAGTCACAGGCTGATAAAATTACTCTAGGTAAACGCTTTTCTGACTGATATATTAGTTGCCTTTTTTTTTTTTTAAGATTTATTATTTATTTATTTATTTTTGGCTGTGTCAGGTCTTAGCTGCGGCATGAGGGATCTTCGTTGAGGCATGTGGGCTCTTCGTTGCAGTGCACGGGCTTCTCTCTAGTTGTAGTGTGCAGGTTTTCTCTCTCTAGTTGTGACTCGCAGGTTCCAGGGCACGTGGGCTCTGTAATTTGTGGCACGCAGGCTCTCTAGTTGAGGCGCGTGAGCTCAGCATTTGCGGCGTGCGGCCTTATTTGCCCCGCGGTATGTGGGATCTTCGTTCCCTGACCAGGGATCGAACCAGTGTCACCTGCACTGCAAGGTGGATTCTTTACCACTGGACCACCAGGGAAGTCCCTAGTTGCGTTTTTGAAGTCAGTTTCTCACTGACTTCCAAAACAGGACTTGAGTATGTCCCTGTAAAAGGTTCAGATACAAGGAAACCACTATGACATGCAAAAAAGCAAGAACTGAATAATGTAAGTTAAAGAGTATTTATATCAGAAATCTAGGATAATCTCTAGGTCCGCGGGTGGATCTAGAGATTATCATACTAAGTGAAGTAAGCCAGACAGAGAAAGACAAATATCATATGATGTCACTTACTTGTGGAATCTAAAAAAATGCTACAAATAAACATTTACAAAACAGAAACAGACTCACTAACATAGAAGACAAACTTATGGTTACCAAAGGGGAAAGGGGAGGGATAAATTAGGAGTTCGGGATTAACATATTCACACTACTATATACAAAATAGATAACCAAAATGACCTAGTGTATAGCACAGGGAACTATATTTTGTAATAACTTATAAGGGAAAAGAATCTGAAAAAAAATAGATATATTTGTATGTATAACTGAATCACTTTGCTTTACACCTGAAACTAATACAACATTGTAGATCAACTCTACTTCACCTTAGTTTTGAGCCTCCTAATAACCAAATTTAAAAAGTAAGGTTTGTTTTCATCATCTAACAAAAGAACCCATATTTATTCATCGGGGTGGAGAGACTTATTTTCTGAACAATCAACTCTAATTATAGTTGATCATGTGTATTTGTACAGCAACAGTGCATAATTCAATAAATTATGCCTGAGAACACTTTTATAAAACATGCACAGATTTTGATGATCAGAGTCATGCAATAATTTTAGATTGTAGTCTGTGAAGAAATTTTGGAGAAGCTACAATATTATTGCCTTGCTTAAAAAATAACCAGCTTGATACAGTGAAGAACTTAGCACTGGAATATATTGAGTATCTACTCACTAAGGTCTATGGAAAAACTTTAAATGCATCTGTTTCCTATGGCCAAAATTATGGAGAGAAAAAGATAGCCATACATAAGACTTTTTGCATATGAAATAAGGTTTAATCCAGGACTAAATTCTATTATTTAGTGACTCTATGGGCCTATAAAAATGTCTCCTGATGAAGTTTGACTTTCTATTTTATTATAGGTAGCAAAAGAGTTTAAAGCATATTTCCAATCCAATGATTCCAAAAAGTCTTTTCTATTGTGTGTGTTAAAATGTACACTTTTTTCTTCTTCATCTTCTTTTGGAGCTCAGGTAGAAAGACTTAATCAAATGCCTCAATTAACAGCAACCTACCATCGTGGATGCATAAGCCCAATGATTCCTTCTTTTTTTTTTTTCCTCTTCATTCCCCATTACCCACACACTCCAAAAGCACCCACTGTCTTTTCTTCTGTGGAAGATTTTCCACATCTTTATTTGAATATATGTTTGTTTATAAGTATATTGAATATATATGTGTGTGTGTATATATATATAGTATTATTTTAAGTATTCTTTTCCAAAATTACCTCAATGGTATTATATAATAATTAATTTTTATCTCTTACCCATTATACTTTTTCAGATCTAGAGAGACATCTATCCATGAGATTTATAATTTCTTTTGTCTATTTATGATATTTCATCAAAATTAAATACCATATTCCCCTAAGGATAGGTGCTTAGACCTACAATAATGCTCTCTACCTCAATAAATCTTTAATTAAGAATCTTGGGCATGTTACCTTGTAAACATATTTAAGGGTTTTTAAGGAGTATCTTACTCAGGTGTGGAATTGTTAGCTTATACATGTACTCGGTTTCATGTAATACCAACAGATTGCTCTTCAAAATTCTCTTGGATTTTCACCAGCTTTTCATAGTATCTGAATTTCTAACATTTTGCAGTTGTATAAGAGTAAGGTAATATTTTGCTTTAATTTTTTTTGTTTTAGTCTGTTTACTAATGACACTGACCATCACTTTTAGTACTAGAAAGCCATTTGGGCTTCATTTTTTTGTAAATTTATAACCTTGATCCATTTTTGGTTGAGTTACCAAATTTTATGATTTCCTTATATATTCTACATATTAATCTTCACCAGTTATATACACAGCAGATATCTTTTCATTGTCCATAACCTATTAACTTTATGTGTAAACAGATAATGTTCAATTTTGATGTAGTCAAGCGCATCATTGTTTTCCTTTTACGGTTTGTGCTTATTTTGTATAGCTTATTTAGGACATTTTCCTTATCTCCTATTCAAAAAGATATTCTACTACATTTTTTACTATTAACTTTACAGTCTTACCTATCACATGTCTTTAATACCAGGAGTTTTTATAGAGTCTGAGGGAAAAGGTTATTCTCCATATAATGAAATAATTTTTGTACTGCTATTTACTAAATCATCTCTTATCTATCCACTGATTTGTAAATCCATTTCTGTAATATTCCAAGTTCCTACGTAGTCATGTGTGTATCTCTGGCCTCAGTATTCTGACTTATCACTCCATTTGTCTGTTCCTGGATCACTATTGCACTATTTAAATGCAATATTTAAATATGTCATATCTGATAAAGCAAGTGACCACCCATCCTGCCACACTTGCTCTTATTTAAAAAAATTATCTTAGCTATTTGGAGTTATTAACCATTCACATAAATTTTAGAAGCCATTTTTCAGGTTCCCCTGAATATTGAGCAAGGACTTTGGTTAGAATTACATTTGTAGAAATCAAATTTTGACTTATTTACAAAATCTGTGCTGTTTCATTAATGAATGTAGAATTTATTCAAATCATTCTTATCTCCTTTAATAGAATTTTAAATATTCTCTTAC
Organism: Pseudorca crassidens; assembly: GCF_039906515.1. NCBI lineage: Eukaryota > Metazoa > Chordata > Mammalia > Artiodactyla > Delphinidae > Pseudorca > Pseudorca crassidens. The sequence goes on along the minus strand of NC_090304.1, from coordinate 31,361,970 downwards.
TTATTTGTACCTTTTTATTTCTAGAAACTTTATAGATATTTTTATTGCTGCTATGAGTACTGTCTTAAACTTCATTATATGATTCGCTTGATTTTTGCCGGAATACAAATAGTCTTTCTAAGATGAGCATACCTCCTTGTTTAAGTACCTTACTGGTTCTAGTATTCTGTCTATTAAATTGGTTGGGATTGTCTTTTCAAATGATAATACCACCTGCAAATAACAAAAGTTTTGTATGTTTACTTCCAAGGTTTATGTTTCATTGCTTTTGTTTGCCTTACTGTGTTGCTGGAAACTTCAATATGGTGTTGAATAGCAGCGGTGTGAACAAACATGTCTTTTTTCCAACTTCAGTGGAAATACTTCTGATTTTTTTCTTTAAGTATGATATCTGCTGTAGGTTTTTTGTTTCAGATGATTGGTTATGATAGTGTCTTGATAAATGGGTATCAAACTCTAGCTTTAAAAAAAATAGATCTACTTTTTAATATTAAGCCATCCTTGCATATCAAACTCTCTCTGTGAATCAGTTTATAGGTTTCTCTATTACTATCGTATAGGACTTGGAGCATATTCTTTCAAACTAATTTAATTTGTAACAAATGTTTTTAATTTTTATATCTATACTCTTGAGTCACATTGCTGGCTATTTCTGTGAATATCAAATATTTGGTCAGGAAAGAAGCTCTTGATCTGCTTCTCTATGGGAAAATATGACCTGCTTTTCTATGATCTATCAGTACTATGCAGTCCTGGGACACATAGAGCAAACCCAGTTAAAAGTGCCTTCTTCCTTTCCACGTAGAGACTACTGTCGCAAAGTCCTTTAGGTGAATGGGTTCTTTTCTACAGATCATCCTAAGTCTGTCAATCAGATTTTTCTTCTTTCATGAGAAATTAAAAGACTTATTGTTCATGCGAAAAGAAATAGGATGCATTTATAATAGTCGGAGATAATATTTAAGTAGTGCTTATACTGTGCGAAGCACTCCTTTCAAATATATTTACTCGTTTAATTTTTATACCAACCTTTAAGAGACACTATTATTAGAATCACTTTAGAGCTGAGATATAGAGAACATAGGTGATTTGCATAAGGTTACACAACTAATGAGTGTCAGAGTAGGGTTCAAACATAGGCAGTCTCAGTCAGCATCTGTACTTTTAACCACTGGTGTATTACCTTCTGATTTTTGTCCCTGCTTTTTTTAAATACAATACTTTTATCAGTTTATTTTTTAAATCTATTTTTATCATAGAATAAATAATTAATAGAGAAGATATTTTAGAGCAGTTATAATAACATATGCTTTCAACAGAGTAGAGATTCTGAAACATGTATGTGCTGGGGGTTGAGTCCAAATCCAGCATCACAGGCAGGACTGTATTCTGTGTGTTTTGTACACTGTGTATTATAATCTATCGAACAAGGATTGTCCCTGTACGTGATCTCTCTGTGTATAACAAAGCATATCATAACAGTATTGCATAATATATAAGGTTTTTATAGGTGTGAATTTCAGATTCATTCAATGTTTATAAGGTGACATCAACATGTCTTTGTTGGAATACTTATGTGATGGAAGGCAATAATTGTGTTCCCAATATAATTTTGAAAATATTAATATTCTAGATGGAACATACTGAGTTCCGATGCTTGATTGTAAGGCAAATGCAACATTGTTCATGACTTCTGTTTTATAATTAGCATTTCAGAATCATTGAAAATGTACTTTCTTCTCTTAAATTTTCAGCACCTTGTTTTTGGAATCAAGTCATTCATTGCCTACCTGATTCCAGATGTACCAAAGAATCTATATGACCGAATACGACGGGAGAAGTACTTAGTCCAAGAAATGATGTATGAGGCTGAACTAGAACATTTGCAACAACAACGGAGAAAAAGTGGTCACCCTGTTCACCATGAATGGCCTTAGTTGATACCTGTTGTCCAGCAGGGGCAATACCATTAGTGGGCATGATGGCAACTTCAAATTCTAGGTGGGATCTAGGGGGAAGGCATACCTGGCAAAACATATGTGTAATATGTTACTTGGAAATGCATCACAGCCATCTCTGGGATTTGAAATATCCAAGCTTCTAGGGAAGAAAACAAATGACCCATGACCTTAAAAAAAATGGTTAAATTGACATTGCAGGAAGCCAGGATCTAATTCTCAGAACCAGCCTCAGGGAGTTGTGTGTTTGGAAACCTCCACCTTCCATCAGCTGCAGTGTAATAGGAAGGGTGATGATGAGGTTTCTAGAGACAGATTTCCATGTAAATGTACACAAGCCAGGCATGACTTAAAGTATCATGTGGTCCTCACCCACATACTAATCTTTGGATGTCTTTGGAACCTTAGGCTGAGTTGAGATACTTACAAGAAATGGCAAATCAATTATTACCTTTGCTGCCTGAACTCCATGTCCCTTCAGCTTACTGTTTCATAGAAATTTCCCTTATTTCTTGGTGAGATTTTGGATCTGTGCCACAGGGAATTTATGCTGCTTTACACTGACTATGCAGTTGAAGAGTTGCACATCTTTAGTAGTCAAACCAAAAATCTAAGACTCCAAAAAGAATACCATTCATTGAAATAATATTCTATTGCATTGGCTACATTCTAATCTGTTTTATCACTGGCAGATTCAGTTTTACTGCATTTCTTTTTTTTTTTTGCTAAACGCCAATAGAGCCACAGAGTTATAAAATATGGAAGCATGTTCTCATATCATTTAGAACATGATGAATCCATATTTTACTGTGGAAAGCTGTTTTATAGTATATTTAATTTCCACCTCCCTGATTTATTACAACACTCTCACAGAATAACTTGAAATGCTGTAAATATGTTGGTTTTCCTTGTACCTTTGCACCTGAACAATATGGAATGCAAGTTACAATTCATGCAGCTCTGAGACCAGTTACACAGTACGCCATTGTGGCTTATTTATTCAGGAAAACAGAAGCCAGATGCTTTGCAACACTTAAGCTTTTCCAACAATGTGCACTCTTGCTCCTGAGCTGATGAAAACAATGCATGAATATAAATTTATATTATTTGTAAAAAACATACATTTTTTTGAGTTTTACTTTCTTTTCATCACTGAAGGGAGTTTTCTGTTATTATTTCTTTGGTAGATTGGTTTGGTTTATTTTTGAAAACTCACTAGAAACAAAAATTAATTGTGCAAGACATCATTTTTGCTTTGTTGTGGAGTTGCTGTTTCTCTGAACTCTGTATCTGTGAGTGTGAATGTTCACAGGCTGATGTTGTAGGAATGATGACGCATTCAACTAAAGAAAGTCTGGTGGAGGCATAAACTATGGGAGCAGGATGGGAAAGAAGAGAAGAGTTGAATTAAGAAAATATATGGTAGAAATTAAGACACTTTTTCTTGCAAAACAAAGCTAATCTCAGTTTTCTTCCCCTGGGAATGGGATGAGGAATACATAATCATACAAATATGTGATTATTTTTTGTGCAATTTAACAAAGTACAGTTATTTCCAAATTTTATAAAGATCAGATTAAACCCAATGGGAATAAAGCTACTTTGTAATATATATGCAAGGGTTTCTCTAGCAAGAAAAGTATAAAGTTTCTCTTAACTAGAAAACTATTTTTATAATTTTAACACTGAAATTTTTTTTGACCTTTCCTTCTTTCACTCCAGGGAAAAGCTGATAGATTATAGTTGTTGGTTGGTTGATTGGTTTTTGTCAAAACTATTCGCTTCCCTGCTTGCCCTCTGACTGAACAAGGGGAAGAACCTCAGACTCTAAATTTCCCTCCCACTCCCTTGCCACAAGGGATTCTTCCATTCAGATTCCAGAGAGGTTTTGTTTCTGCCATCTGCTTATTCATAGCAACTAATTCTACTAACTCCGCGAAGGAGCTTTGAACGCCTCCATTTTTGTAGCATCTGCCTTTCCTTTTTTGTTGTTGTTAGTTAAATGTATACACATGCCTGAGGATAAATACTCTCTATGCCTGTTGAAGACATGAATGAACCTGACATTTATGTCCCTTTCTAAATTAGGGACACAGACAAAGACATTTGTCTTATAGCAAAGAATAATGATAGCTCTGTCCTTGATAATTCTCTTTCTGAGTTATTTTTATATAACCATATTGATTACTAAAGAGAAAAACATGAAAAGAGAAAGGTGTTTTTAATAAAAAATTACAATACATTGATTTAGAAAATGCTTTCTCTGATATTTTTTGAAACCAATGGAAAAATAGAGAAACAATGAAAAAATTATCTGAAATTTTCCTTTTGTGAAACAATGCAGTAGAATCTAGCTATGCCTTCCTCATTGTTGACATCAAAATATTGACAGCCCCTCATGGGTATATCAGTTTTAGAAGACTCTGCTTTAATTGAGAGAAATGTTTTATATCATGGTTTTCAAATGAATACAAATTATTTCTCAAAGATTTATACGACACACACTATTCTCAGGAAATCTGTATTACATGAATGCTGCTTATATATTTTCTTATTCTAAATTGTTGTCTTTTCAAACAAATAAATAATATATATATGTGCATGCAGTCAGCCTTGACAAGTTGCACAAAGCTGAAGCATTTTCATAGTACAGTATGTGGGAAATCGCTCTAGGTCATAGCTGAAATAGTTTGCAGTTGTCTGAGTCTGTGCACGCACTTTGAGATAAAACGCTCCTGAGTGACTGCATGATGAGATACAACTTCTGAATGCTGCACATTCTTCCAGAATGACTCTTATCTGTTGTATAATGCAATGAAAAGGAATCTTTTTCACTCAATAAATTTTCATGTGATATGGTATTTTTTCCTGTAATCTGCATGTTAAATTTAATCCTGCTTGTTTTTTAAATATTAAGTTGGGATTTGTTGAGCGTGTATGGGGAGAGGGGATTGCTCACTCTTTAGCTCTCCAAGGCAATAGTTTCGTATTCTTGTGGGCCCTTCCCCACTCTTGAAAAGTTTTGACTCTGTGTCTTCCGATAAGCTCATTGTCATCATCAAGGCATTTGCACATGAAAGTGCAGGTGGAGTATCACATTGATCCTAATAATGCTTTGTGTTAGCAAAGTTGGGGGAGGAAGCTTGATCAGTTCTTCTGTCACACAGCATTTTCTTTTTTCACACTTTTGCTGGCTCTATCAATCACCATCAAAATCTCCCTGGAACAGGAATTTTAGCAGATATAATTCATGCCAAGGAAAGAGGACATATTGGGCCAACTATCAATATGAGGCTACCAAATTGCCCATTTTTTTCTCAACTTGATGGTCAAAATTGAAAATCCAGGTTGTGTAGAGTTGCTTAACTGATAAGGCTGAACTGATTAGTCTGTCAACTGGGGACAGGGAGACGTAGACCCAGGGTGTGTTTGTGTGTGTGTGTGTGTGTGTGTGTATGCATCCATACACATGACTAGGAATTCTTTTTATTATGTAAGAACCGGTGAACACTTATTCTCTGTGAGATACGCCCAACTCAGTCCTGTTAGAGTCATCAGATATTTTCACTCCATTTTCCCCCAAATCACAGTATTATACCAAACTCTGGGAATAGTTGTACATTTTGTCCAGGGAATCAGTTAACATCTTATGTCCTTCCTGTTATCCTCAGTAGGTGAAAAGAAAACATTTTAGGAATGGCCTAGAAAACTCAACTTCTGATGGAAAGGTGAGCATTCCCCTACAGACATTCCTGTTCAAAATGAAATGTGCCAACAAAACATAGTCCAAAGGGAAAATTGATTGGGCTTTAGCTTGAATCATTGATCAGCTTAGGTTCTTGCTAGCTAGGATTTACATACTTGTAGTGGTGTTAAGTTACCTTCAAGAGTACTTGCTATCTGGGTTCATCTCAGAAACCACACCCACGACCACATTTGATGGTTTTCTTTCTGGAGAACGCAAATATTAGAGCCACTGCATCCTAGCCACATTCACATTAAGGTATCTTTTTCAAGAAAGTAAAATAAAGCAGACAGATTGGGAGAGGAGACTCATTGTTTGAGACCTGATCCAATTTCTTGGACCATCAAAATCTACCATCAGGGAGAAGAAGCCTATACATCCTACCTTACAACTTTATGACTACCAATGTGTGCTCCAACACATTTTCCCTAGAAAAAAACTACTGTTCCATGTACAACTATCCCAAAGTGGGAGCCTTGTACACTAGACAGTCAGCTAGGTCGATTCTGCTTTCCCTCTTTCCCTAAGAAGGAAGGGGATGAGATTTTCAGGCATATGCTGGCATTGACTTCTTCAGAATATTTATTTCTATCTCAGTTCTTACTCTCTCTGTGGGAAAAGCAGTATCTTTGCTCTGTTTTTCAGAAAGCAAACATTTCCTATATTTATTAGTTGAAAAATAAAACGGAATGAGATCCATTTAGATATTCCCCACAAGAATAATTGTCATGTGGATGGCTAGCCCCCCTGTGGTATTTAAGCTGCCTCAAAACCTTTATAATTATTTTGTCAATGCCACTCAATGCTACCAGGTGAACACTTTAGACCAAATTTAGTATCTTTTCTAACAAGCAGTGTGAGCAGATTTTCCCACTGATTTTGACCCATTGTAAATTTTTGATGCTGTTCTCTAAGTGAGAAGAGGGGGATTGAGTGGTCAGAAAATTCTGATGGCAAAGGTAATTGTGGAAGCAATGTTTTGGGGTTGGTGTGTTGGGGCACACAGAGACTTTCCTACCAAAGTAAAAATGTCTATTTTGCGGATTCTTATTCGGTATCTGCAGTCAGCACACCCTGCCTTCTTTCTGACTGAGAAACAATTGCAATTTAGTTAATCTTTTAACGTGAAGAAGAAATGAAAGGTTTTTGTCTTGTTTTTCTTTTTCTTGTCTATTTTAGAAGCTAAATCTAGTAAGCTTAGATTTCAGTGACAACTCTAGCCAAAGAATAAACGTCTCAATTTTCAGTGTTGAAGATGAAAACGCACTTAAAATAAGTGCAAAATTTTATCTTCCTAGGATGGGTGGTTATTGGCCTCTATATTGTAATTTTCAAGTAGGAAAGAACTATTAGAGCCCTTGAAGACTAGAGTAATTGAAGAGGGAATTTGGGGAAGGCCAGAAGAGACAGACTGGATTTCTCCAAGTGTTTTCATTCTCAATATGAGAAATTATGATGCAACCATATATTTAGCCAGACGATTATATAAATATTGAGTTTTTTCCTTTTACTCTCAATATATCCTCTGAAAATCTTAAAAATATGAATCTTAACAATGCTGATTGTTAATCATTAAAAACATTCTTTCCAAACTCTCATAAGAAATTTTAAAGCCAATTTAAGGAAGCTCTTTGCTTTGTTGAAATCAACTGAATCAATTTTTTAGATGGTGTCTTCGTCAACATTATTGAAAGAACTGAACAATAAAGATTCATAAACCTTTATAATGTAGATTCTGAATCAGTCAATAACATGGTCTGATTGCTCAGTTCTCTACAAATTCTGCCTGACTGTATTATACTGTTACAAATAAGCAGTTTCGGGATTGATCATTAATTTTCTTACATGGAAGTTACATTAGGGGGCATGAAATCAATACACTACATGAAATTATTCTTAGCTTTTCAAATGTGTCAAAGCAGACTCTATAATTAGGAACTGTGTGTTATGAATACCTGTGTACACACTTGCTATAACATTTTTAAAAACCGGATGAATGGTTGTTTCTGGAAATTCCTGAGGACAAATAGGTCAAGTCCATAAATGATATCACCATTGTATATTGCTTTTCTTGATATATAGTAACCTATTGTATTGTCATAAAATCTTCTTAATGTTTACTTGTGTGTGTGTGTGTGTGTGTGTGTGTGTGTGTGTGTGAAGCCCTGGGTAGCCCAAATGTTATAGACATTATCGAAAACACTGAAAAAGATGTCATGTTATGTTATATAACAAGATGTCATGTTATATAACAATATGTCAACCTTATTTTGACATATGTTTACTTGGTCACTTGGTAGACCTGCCTTTAGGTCTACCTGCCTGACTTGGTCACTTGGTAGACCTGCCTTTAGGTCTACCTGCCTGACTTGGTCACTTGGTAGACCTGCCTTTAGGTCTACCTGCCTGACTTGGTCACTTGGTAGACCTGCCTTTAGGTCTACCTGCCTGACTTGGTCACTTGGTAGACCTGCCTTTAGGTCTACCTGCCTGACTTGGTCACTTGGTAGACCTGCCTTTAGGTCTACCTGCCTGACTTGGTCACTTGGTAGACCTGCCTTTAGGTCTACCTGCCTGACTTGGTCACTTGGTAGACCTGCCTTTAGGTCTACCTGCCTGACTTGGTCACTTGGTAGACCTGCCTTTAGGTCTACCTGCCTGACTTGGTCACTTGGTAGACCTGCCTTTAGGTCTACCTGCCTGACTTGGTCACTTGGTAGACCTGCCTTTAGGTCTACCTGCCTGACTTGGTCACTTGGTAGACCTGCCTTTAGGTCTACCTGCCTGACTTGGTCACTTGGTAGACCTGCCTTTAGGTCTACCTGCCTGACTTGGTCACTTGGTAGACCTGCCTTTAGGTCTACCTGCCTGACTTGGTCACTTGGTAGACCTGCCTTTAGGTCTACCTGCCTGACTTGGTCACTTGGTAGACCTGCCTTTAGGTCTACCTGCCTGACTTGGTCACTTGGTAGACCTGCCTGACTTTAGGGAAAATAAGTATTTTGCACCCCACTCCTGACCCTGTAGAGAATATTCACATTAATCACTTGAATGCACTTCAATCTGCACTTATTTTTAAAAGAAATAATTAAAATAATTATATATCTATACTTATTCTATAGGCATTTTTCTAAAATTAACTAGTTATATAAATATAGTATTAAATTTAGTGGTACTCCAGGGCTCTATGAGAAAACTGCATACAATTTTGGAAATACAAAAATATCATCTTAAATTTCCTGTTGATGTTCAGAAATATCATTATCAACTAATATTTCCCATTATAGAGTAGGATTATTTTTCTAATTTGTCATGAGAGTATAGTGAGAGAGCCACTGATATACTGACATCCCAAGTAAGGGCCATTTTGTGATTAAGTAGCCAAACATTTATAACCTTACATCTGTCTTGTGAAGATAGCTTGATATTTCAAATACCAAAAGTGCAGTAAAAGAAAGTTGGGCTTATGAGTGTTTGTTATTCACACAGGTGTTTACAAATCTAGATTGGTTTGGTCAGGAGATTGGAATGGAGGAGGAAATAATGGCATTAACTCTTTCCAAGAATTACAATAAAAATAACCCATTAGGTGATTTACAATCAATTACTAGTTACGCTTGCTTAATTTAATTTTTTGTATCATTTTAATATACATCATTGGTAATATCAGTTAAATTTTATTTGTTTGAAAATAGGTTATATCAATACTTCAAGGTTATTAATGCTGAATAAAAGAGGTTAACTCTACAGAAAACTTATTTACCTTACAATATTGAGATTGAGCCATGAGATTTCTAAACAGACAAATGTACAGAAGGAGAGCTCAACTGTCTAGTATTTTAAAAGAATTTATTTCTAAAAGAACAATTAAAGGGAGACTCCTCTGTGTTTTCTATTTTCTGATCTGATCTTTGCAATAATGTTTAATTAAGATTGTAATACCATAAAAATATTTCAATAATACTCTCTTTGAAATACTGTTCGCAAAGCCCCCGGTCTGTGGTTTATTTGTTTTTATCTTTAGAAAGAAATGGTATAACCATATAAAATCACAAAACAATGAAATTTATATTAAAGAAAATTTATTTGAATTAAACAAAGGGAAAAGTCCTCCCCCTTCCATTGTTGTTTAGAGAATCACAGTTGCCATTACCTGTGCATTGAGTGGCAAACTTGGGTTGAGATGCTGTTTACTTATCAAGGTTTACATTTATAAATGTAGTACTTAAATCATAGATATGAATATTGCACTTTTCAGTAATAAAACTTGTCTATCTTTATAACAGTAGTTTTTTTTTCGAGAATTTAAGATCTTTAGAAAATTACTCTCTGGAAAATCATATTTTATTTAAACTCAGCATTAAAAGAGCTACTGTTTGAAAATATGTGACATGATTTTTAATTTATATAATGCATTATGTTTATCTTGTTATTTCTAATTTCAAACTAATTCAGTAATGCATATACTAAACCAGTATCTTGAAAATCTTAAAGGGAAACAGCGAACCAATTTAACTTAAAATGAATACTGGAATGGATACCATTTTCTTCATATACTGCAGGCTAACAAGAGTTGAGTGTTCCATGCGGGTCAGTCACTGTGCTAACTACTTTAGAGGAGTACCTCTGTAAATCCTCACAACAATCCTATTAAGTAGGGACAATTTTTGCTCCTTTTAATTTGTGAATAAACTAAAGTTCAAAAAGCCTTGCCCAAGATTACCAAGATAATTTTTGTTAGAGCTTACATTTGAACCTGAAGCCGTTTGACTCCAATCCCTCACCTCAGTCAATAAGCTGTACTCCTTGCTCCAAATGGTGACAAAGAGAATGTCAGTCATCAAAACCAATTCATTCCGAATGAGTGAAAGAGGCATTGAGGTCATTCTGTTCCATTTTTACCCACATCTGTGAGTATGTTTAAAAGATAGAGACTGGCATCAAGTTTGGCACATTTTAGGCCACCCTAGGAGCTCATCATTCATTGCCCCTCTTATTGAAAATATCCCTGTTCACTCTGTGACAAAAGCAACCACAAATTTAACCCATTTTTATGGCTTTGAACTTAGCCCTGGACAGACTTTGTACTGCACCTGCGGCCTTGACACAACTCTGAGCTGATATCCCTAGGGAGGAGTGAGGGAGGAGAGGTGTGCTATGACTGACTGGGCAAATCTGTTGACTCTGCCCTTGTAGTTCCCGTCTGCTTCACTACACAGCAAATGTACTTTCTACGTACTCTGGAAGATGGTTCCCCTGTGGATCCCCATCTGCTCTCTAGCTAAAATGTTAGATTTTGCATCTGTTCAATCAGGAAGAATCAAGCAGGATACCTATACTGACCTCTAAAAGCTCTGAAATGTGACCTCAGAATGCCATAGGTTCCATCACATGATATTTTTATAATAATATAGTACTCTTTTCCATGTGCAAGTCATTTTATGCTTTGATAACACTCCGGGTGAAAAAATTAGTGACTGAAAAAGAAAAAGTATCCAAAAAACTTTCTGGGAAAGTACTGAGCTAGTGAAATATCTGTAGGATAATTTGTGAGTAAAATTTGTGAGAGAATTTGTGAGTAAAATGAAAAACGATATGGTACATTTTGGTTTTGTGGAATTCCAAGTGAAAGTTGTATTCCAAATTTCATATATATATGGCTACTATATATATATATATAAATTTCATATATATTGCTACTATATATATAGTGCATATATACATATATATAGTATATATATATATATATAGCTACTGTAAATCTAATTCTTATCCTCAGGGTTTTGGTTTTTTTTTTCCTTCTCTATCATATTGACCAAGACAGTGAGGTTTGGCCCAGATTTCAACACTCATCTAATGTATTTCTGAAGTTCTAATTGATAAAAATGTCCTAACTCCTAAATCATTTGGAAAGTAATTACACTTCTCAATTTGCAAATACTTAGATCAATACCTTCATTAACTTGCTGGACCTCAAAAACGTTTTTAGAAATTCTTTTCCTTCTCATTTTCAGGTATTTCCCCCAGTGTACTCCCTTTTCACTTCTTTCCTCCTTTTTCAGAATGTATTTTTCTTGTTTCTCTTGTAAACCACAGCCCAATTTTCTCTTCCTCATTATTTCCTCTCCTCTTTGAGACTGGAGAAGAGAAGGCAAGCAATGGACTGTGGCTTATAAACTCCAGCTATTTTTTAAATTCCTCTATTGATTGTTTTTCCCCTCTTTCTACCTTCTCTCCCTATTAATAAACACCAGTTTCATAAAAATTTTTCCCCTATCTCATGCTTCTTTTAAAGTTTTCTCCTTCTGGGTAACATTTAAACCACCCAGCCTTTGGGACTCCTTATCCCTGCCTATTTGGACCATTTCTTCTTACTTTGCTGACACATATTCTTCCTAGGCCTCTTGATCTTACCTGGCCACCAAAATAAATATCTGTCACCTGCCCTAATATACCTGACACTGAGACATTGGTTTGTTTCCTACTATCTTTCCTCTGCTCTAGCCCACATGGCACTGGTTCTTTTTTACCCTTTAAGGATTTTATTTCTTTGCTTCTTTCAAAAAGCTTTCACTGCCTCTCCATTTATTAATTCAGTTCTTGATCTGTGGTCCCCTCTTACTCCAGAACTTTAGCAATTATTTTCTAGAGTTCAACTACTAAGATCTTTACTTCTGTCACCTTAGCCTGATGGAATGCATTGAGCTTTCAGGTGTGAGCTGAACAAAAAGAGCAGAAATCCTGTGGACAAAGCCTTTGGCACCAAAGAAGACCCTAGGGCTACTGAAATCCCCTGTGGGCTGGTAAGCTATCTGCAAGGTTCTTTTATACAATATTGTCCTAACAACTTCCTATAGGATGTGCCTTTCCTCTTTACCCAGCCCTGGAGAAAGACTCCAGACTTCTTACTGAGCACAGACTGAATTTTTCATTGTAAGGTGATAGAAGGGAAGAAGAAATACTACACTGAAAACACAAAAGGAGCAGAGTATTTAGTTATAATTACTCCTACTTACCAAACATACCAGCCTCTCCTTTGCTGAGCAAAATTAATTTCAAGGCTTTGTCAGGACAGCTGTAATCGCAAGAATGACTGGAAGAGGACTTAAAGGTGTGTGGGTGGGTTGGGGGGAGGGATCAAAAGCAGTTAAGTGCTCTGGGCTTCCCTGGTGGCGCAGTGATTGAGAGTCCGCCTGCCGATGCAGGAGACACGGGTTCATACCCCGGTCCGGGAAGATCCCACATGCCGCGGAGCGGCTGGGCCCGTGAGCCATGGCCGCTGAGCCTGCGCGTCCGGAGCCTGTGCTCCGCAACGGGAGAGGCCACAACAGTGAGAGGCCCGCGTACCGCAACAAAACAAAACAAAACAAAACAAAAAAAGCAGTTAAGTGTTCTAACTGCACCTGCAGGATGCAGGGATGTGACATGAGTTCACATATATGTGAAGGGGGGTGCTGGGGTGGATGCCATTCCCTTGTCTTATCAGCGGTGGCAGAGAAGCATTTAATATGCATCTCCCCTCCTGCAAACTCCAACATATTTGATGGTTTAAAAAAACTACAGAAAAACCCAACAAACAAAATCCCTGAAGTTTATTATAACACAAAGCAAGGAGACTGATTCTTGCACTACGATGAAATCAAGCCCTAGTTTATTCAAAAAGGAAGTTGCCGGGCACTTAACGCTGGCTGTTTTTTCTCACCTGAAAGTGGGGTCTTCCAAAGAATAACCTGCAGAATATTCTTGGGAACAGTCATGTTATTTGTGGTCTTGAATAAGTGTAAATACATATTAGACATCCCTGTCTTCTAGCAGGGGCAAGTACAGAAGTCTACTAACCAATGGGCAAGAAGTGTGTGGGCTGTGTGTGTGTCGTGTGTGTGTGTGCGCATGCGTGTGTGTGTGTTGCCTTAGAAATGGGTAATCTTCTCTAAAGCCATGTTGTCACAGTTTTTGTCCTTGGGATCATAGCCTGGAACATGGACCAGGCTTTCTCGCCTGAGGCCGTTTCGTAAGACAGAGTCAGCCCCTTGTTTCCAGGTACTGCCATTCTCAAGGTTTTCCTGAGGAAAATGGAAAGACACATATCAGTGGGATAGTCTTAATGTATTCCAAATCAAAGTGAGGGAATCTTGCTTAGGCCTCTCCCTTTGGAAAAAAATGATAGATAAATATGAAAATAACTAAATGATAAATATGAAATAAATAAATGATAGATAAATATGAAATGATAGATAGATATGAAAATAAGTACAAATAACTGACCCAAGGCACTTCCTAACTGATCATTTTGATGCCTCAATCCATGTAGGTACTACTTCTAATGATCATAAAACAGAAAGAACAATTTAGTGAGCATTCACAATACATCGATGTGTGGTGTGAAGAAGTTTATATATCTAGTGCAACAGTCCCGTGAGGTAGTAGTATTACCTCCTGAGGAGAGACAAACCTGTGTCTCAGAAGGGCCCGCCCCTTCCTGTGAACAGCAAGGCCTCTGGTTACAACAGGGGTCCCTGTATGCAAACTTCCCAGGAGGCTGCTCAGGGTTAGCCTTTGGCAAAGGAGCCCAGTGGTGACACACTAAGTGCCCCCTCCCACTCTCGACTCAGCCTTGAGAACAGAAGCCACCTGCATCGACAGGATTTCTCATTTATTCCAGGAAACTCAGGCCTGGGAAGGTAAGTCTATAAAGCAGTAAATAACATGATTCTTTCTTTCTCGAACTTCCTCAAAATCCATTTATCCAAACAATACACTGCTTTGCTGGCTGTCCTCTCAGCAAATAGATTGCTTTCCCATTCTGAGCCCTTGTCAAGGTGATGCTGTCCTCGTGGCAAAACTATGAAACTCAGCTTTACTTCACATACATGTTATTATGGTGTTTTGAGGAAGGAAAACAAATGACATCTTAGGAGCTGTGATAAGGGCGAAGAGTCTCTCTCCTAAAGTACTGAAAGAGTAAAATATCTGGGTCTGAAAGAACAATAATAAGCCCTCACTAAAAAAGAAAAAAAAAAAGCCTGCCTGTAATCAGGCTGAGAGGACAGACACAGATAAGACCCGTTGCAACCCCAACAGGAAACAGTGCTTCTTCCAAGGTCTTGGAATTACCGGTTGCCATAGTAATTCATTGAGTGATTGCTGCTCTTTGAGCAGTGCTGCCCCAGGTGGCTTTATCTTCATTCCCACTTCTCTTACTTAGACCCTTCTCAGAATCTTTCAGTGGGAGCCTGAACCTTTACCCTCTTGTTGAGAGTGGCACTCCCTGGTTCCCCTGGGGTAGCCCTGTCCCCTTGCTGTATGTATCAAGTCAATAAGTCCAATTTGGTCTGACCACAGGCTGTTCCTGGTGGTCTTGGGCTGATATGACCTTAATCGTACTCAGACAGTGTCTCTAGACCTTAATAGCACTGGAACAATGTCCCTAGCCCTGTGTGGCCTAAACACAATTCTCAGCGGGACAAGGGGAGAGCTGGGAGGTTATGTAGATCCTGTCACTTCTCTACCTAAGAAGTTCCACCAATAAATCTTACTTTATATTTACACCTCATGGCACACTGGAGATGTTCATGTGTAGATCACGGTGCATGGTTTCCCCCAGTTCACAGATAAAAGCTGAAGTTCCAAGAGGTTAAATAACTCACCCAAGGAAAGTTAGACATGGAACCAGGATTAAACCCAGGGCTGACTCTAAAGCCCATGCTTTTCACCATTATACTAGATGTGCCCCCTCTTTTCTTCCTTTTCTATTATTAATTTTTAAAAATTTTCCTAGAATTTACCCTCACAGGGATTAAAGGGAATTTTGGAACTTGATCAGTTGCAACGACAATTCAGCCCAAAGGCACATTTACCTATCAACATAATTTACGTGCTTAAAAACTAGTTAGCTGAGGTAACTGAAGTGGAAACCCAGATTCTTTCAGGTTCTCATATCCACTGCCTTCCCTCCTTGCACCCAGCCTTGTAGATGGTTTAAATGGGCAGAAAGGGAATCCTTTTGAGCCAATTCACATTATTCAGAAGCTCAAACATCAGCTCACCTGCTCTGTTCCACTGTCATGCTGAACACCACACCAGCACAGTGTTTTGTATTTCTTGGACCAAAAGCAAAATAAATTGCAAACCGGTCTAATTAGCAGCGGTTGAATATCCTTGCCCTTTTGGTGACCTATTAACAAAAGGAAAAATGGGTAAGTTGTTGCACGCTTCCAGGAGTTTCTTTGATGATTTAAGCATTGTCCACTTGAGAAGCAGGTCACTTCTTAGGAGAAGAGTGAAAAGAGGCCTGATTGGTTAAAATACAGAAATTGGTAACTGCTCAAAAAAGTGAGAGTTTGCTTTTAAACATCCACAAACTGTCAGGTCAGGCAAACTCACGGCCTTAAACAAATAGAAACAACATATTTATTTTTAAATATTTATTGTGGAAAACCCTCCTAGTACCCTTTGTAGGCCAGCAGAGGAGATTACAGGAATTATATAATTTCTTCCTTTAGGAAAGCTCTCAGTTTTCCACCAAATCAGATCTATTAGAGGTCATCAGAATCAGTATTAGTGAAATTAGGAAGATTATTTTTACTGTTTTTTCTTCCTTTCATGCCAGCATCCTGAACAAGGAATACCTTCATGTTTCCTCCAGCTACTCTGGACTTCCCTGACATCTCCTTCCTTATCATTAAAACATACCTGTTCAATGTCCTATTCCTTCAACCCTGTTGTGGAACCAGAGTCTCCGGCCATCAGAGCCTAAAATATTTACTGTCTAGCCTTTAACGTAAAAAGTTTACTAACCTCTGTGTTGGATCTTTGATCTTGTCAGAGAAATGTTATAGATTACATTCTAAATTGTCAGGAATCATATATATGTGTACGGTAAACATATGGCCAGAGGGTCTTTGTTGCAATTACTCAACTCTACCTTTGTAGAGTGAAATCAGCCAGAGACAATAGTATATGAATGGGCATGACTGTGTTTCTATAAAACTTTATTTATAAAGAGAGGTAATGGACCAAATGTATTCTTAGTTTACTGATCCCCGACCTAAGAGATAAACTTAATGAATTGATAACTAAAGGTTTTATATCTGAGACCTGTAGCTACATGATACATGAAGAAACAAATTGGGAAGGTTCACACGAGTACAAACTGCTGTGCAGTGGAAACCAGACTAGAATAAACCCACACAGTGCCCTCAAGAGTGGGAGGTTCTGGCCACCTAATAAACTGATGAAGATATTTGTTCTTGACTTAGGAAATGGTATTTTCATTTCACGAGGTTAACGAGATAAAGGAAAACAACTCTTAACTGCCCAGTAGAATTTTACCAGTAATAACAAAAACTTTAAAGTATATCTTGGGCCAAGATCACCTTTTAATAGCTGATGCAGAGAATCATTAATGATATAAACCATCTGGAGATACTAATCAAAATAGACATAATTCTATTTTATGAGTAACATAAATAGCATATATTCGAAGTGCTAGATCATCTAGAAGAAGCAGAATTGAAATGAGCACCTATTAAGACCAAGCAAGACAAATAGCAAGAACAAGACAATATACGACACACGATGAGCAGGCCCACAAAAGGCCTCTGGCTTCCCCACTGACCCTGTCCTGCAAACAGTTAACATTTTAAGACATTTTTAAAGATTCACTGGGTGTTATAGAAGGTTTATGAAAGCCCCTTTGTGACCAGACCTGAAGGTGTTCAGATAGCACTAGGGCCTCATTTGGAAGATAGGTACCAGGAGGCAAGGATCAAAACTATTTTCAAAGATTTGGTCGAGTGCCATAACTACCCTCTGATAAAGTGCTTCCTTTTGGTGTTAAGGACATTTCCCTAAGATTTTGGATATTTGTAGAAAAATAAAACCCAAGGGTTGATACAAGGACAGTTGTTTGTGCTCAAGATGGCAAAGAAGTTTCCATCTAAATACAACATAATGGCTGCTGCATCAACACAAGAACATGTCAATTCCAACAAGCATCTGGAAAATACCTCGAATTTATGATGCCCACAATACCTGCTTTGGAACCAGGCAGCTAAAACTCTAGCTGTCTTCTAAAGGTGACTGACCACTCAACTGATAAGTCTAGGTGTATCCTACTAGGATCAAGGAAGCCTCCATGGTTGTTAGGGCACTGAGGAAAAAATCTAAGCACCATAAATAGACCACCTTTCATTTGAGCCCATTTTCCATAAAGAAAAATATTTGGGGAGTTCATGAACAGCTGGGGTTACAAAATTTATGTTCTATTCCTTATCATAGCCAAGATTGGCTTAAATTTAAATGAAGAGCTGGTGATCTCTTGCCCAGAGCAATAAGGCATTGGAGCTTGCACACAGTGTTTCTAAGTCACCAGGAATATTGCCATTCAGATTTTGTGTTAAGTAGGAATCTTGACTTCCCGTATAGCCTGTGACTATATAATGGTAGTGGAAAACTAGAATATCTTAATATTTGATTCAGCTAAACTGCATACTCCAAAGAGGCAGAGTAGATTACAGTGGGCCTATTCCACACTATCCTCCCCCACCAATCCTTCATGAGCTTTGGCATAAAAAGGACACTGAACCATCAGAGGGACTATGGCTCAAGGTACAGGGGGGAAGTCAACACTGGTACCAGAAATGGCGTAGAGTGAAGCTGCTCACTGCAGAACTCCTGGGCCTAGAGGACTGGCCTCCGAAGGACACCATATGCAAAAGCAACAGTAAGACTCTCCTCTGCTTATCTAGTAGGTTAGTAAAGGCTAACCCATGAGATAGTAAGGCATTTATAAGGAGAAAACTGCAATGAAGGGGAAAAGAACCACTCTTAATATTTAATCTTCTTACTGATATATTGCAAAGGATTCGTCCTACTCAGGCCCCTGAGGGCCATGTGTCTAAAGATCTTTTTTAATAATATATGGGGAATATTTAAGAATACACTATACATATTAGTAATCGTGTGTACAACAATCAGGGGGATGCTTTTACATGTCAGTTTGGAGAAAGTAGATAATATCTCTTTGGGAAAATGGACTTTTTGTGGTGGACCCAAATTCAGACCCATAAGACAGCTGCCTAGTCCAGAAGTGGGTGAGACCAGCCCACGTCTTTCTTGGTCCCCAGAAGAGGAAGGCATGTAACCGACCTGTCGCAAAGCTGATGATTACTCCAGCAGCCATGCATCCCAGGCAGCCTACTGCACTGTAGTATAGGTAGGAGAGCGCATACCAGGTCTCAGCAATGGCAGGTCTGCAGAGAACAATGGCACATCATCAGTTCCGTGTGTGTGAAGTCAGGATTCACAGTGACTTACAGGACAGCCGAGGGTTCATTTTAGGGACTGGCATCTCTCAAAACCCTCAAAGCTTAACTTTTTGTCACTTGATTATTTTTTTAAAAAAACCGACTGTAGACTAGTTGTACTTTATATTCCACTCAACCCAATCCATTTGTAAATTACAAGTCTTGCTACTGAACCATAATTGCAATGAGGACCGTGCCTTCCATTTCTTCTGCACTATTTATTCTTCAGACATTTACAAGACCCAGATTTAGTGCCAGAAATTGTGACAGACACTGGAGATTAAAGATGAGTAAGCCACAAAGTCTACATGTAGGAGCTGACAATCATAAAATAGGCTAAAACGCCGTGGTGGAAGAGAAACAAAGGATTTGGAGAATATTCAGAAAGAGTGTCAAACCCAGGCTGATATGTGAGATGATGCCTCAACTTATTTTTTTAAAATGGTTAGTTTTAATCAATCAAAGATGGCAGTTAGGGCTAGGATTTAGCATTCCAAGAAAAGAGGATAGAATAAGCACAGGCAGTAAGGAAGAAACAACATAGTGGACCTGAGAACTCAGACCTCCAATTAGCCCTCTTGCCAAGTTCACTCTTGGGCATCAGGATGCAGAGGGATGGATATTTACAGAAAGCTGGAACCCCCAGACACTCTTCAATGATGGGTACTACCCAGAGCGATTCTCATAGGGGAGCAAGATGGTCTCCTCAGACTTAGCACAGAAGAATGCACTTTTCTCTAACCTGGTGACCCTCTCTCTGGGACCTGATGCTATCCTGAAGGTCAGCATACCTGCTGGACAGCAGTGGAGGCACTGATTCTGTCACATTTGATGGGACACACTGGTCAGTTGATAAAGGCAAAGGCCATGTCTTGGAGGTTGGTGCAGGGTAAATTAAGGCCCCAATGGCCACCCAAAATGACAAGATGATCCCAGTCAGAAGGCCTCCTAGGGCACCCTTGATGAAGAAAAAAAAAAAAAAGTAATGAGAGATTTGACAAAGCCATTGAAAGAATAATGAGATGATGAGTCTTGTATCTCAGGGATTCTGGTTTTCTACCCCAGATCTTGGCCACATGTACTAGAAACAGCCCACTTACACTGCCTGCCTTCAACCCCCCACAATGTAGCTTCACATAGGAATAAATGGTTCTTTAAATGAAGACATTGGAGGGTTTTACTGTGGGCATTATATGTAAAATTTCTAGCAGGAATTTTTTTTCTCCTTTTTGGCTTCTTCCTCATCACTTCAACATCTGCTGAACCTCAGTTTCCAGTAGAAGAGTTTCAGAAATGCAGGAAAACCTCAGATAATAGAGTTACTGGGGTCATTTTTCACTGACAGCCATTATAAGCTACTACTATATAGAAACTTTTACCCTCATAGCTCTTCCCAAGTAATTCTGCTCAAGTCCTCTGACTCCCAAGTTTGGAGTTTTTAGTTTGAGTCTAACTACTAGCAAGTATATTTACTAGTCCTGTCATTTAAGGGTCATACTTCTGATAAAAAGTTAAAAGTCAATGAGTCATTTCTCCTGTAAAGGAAGCAGAACAATCGAGCAGGGATCACGACCACTGGATGTTGCTGGTCTCTGCCAGATAGCCGAGCCTTCTCTGTGACAGGAAACAACTTGTTGGTTTCTCTATTTATTCAGAAAAAAAGACTCCTCAGTTACAGCACCAGAATGTTCTGTTCGTTTTAGTTTGGGGGAAACTAAAGCAATGTGTATGATTCGAATACCTGGGCCCTTGGTCTAGACCAGTGGTCTGCAAACTTCTTAACAGCCAGCTAAGGAGTATTTTAGGTTTTGTGGGCCATTCAGTGTCTGTCACAACTACCCAATTCTGCCATCACAGCACAGAAACAGCCATAGACAGTATATATACCTAGGAGAGTGGCTGTGTTCCAGTAACACTACGTGTGGTCACTGAAAGGTGAATTTCACAAAATATATATGTGTCATGAAGTATTATTTTGCTTTTGATTTTTGACAACTATTTAAAAATGTCTAAACCATTTTTAGTTTGCAGGTCACCCAAAAACTGGAGATCAGCTAGATTTAGCTTGAGGGATATAGTATGCTGGCCCCTGGCCTACCAGTAAAGGGTAAATGGACTTCAGTAGGAGAGTCAGCCCTCACTGATTTATAGTAGCTGCCTGGAGAGACGTGCTGAGAAGGATTCTGAGGTTGCATCCACACTCTGTGGAAAGAGAGCCATGATTGATTAGTACCATCAGCCATGGCTAACGACAAGGGGAGAGGTGACCCCAATTGGTATTATTTACTTTCCTCTATCTAGAACAAGGTGGTTTCCTGGATTAAATAGCAGGACCATAACTCGCTAACATAGATAAATTAATGTTTAGAATGAACTAAGTTGTTATGTTGCTAGTTATTAGGTTTTTTTTGTAGCTAGGAAATTACCTTTCCTCATATTATCTCCGCAAGAATTAAACTATCCCTGTCAACCTCAATCTCAGAAAAGTTGATTAAAACAAAGTGTCTCCTAATAAGACTGCAAGGAAGCACCACAAATTCCCAAATGTTTCACATCTATCCACTCTCTTTACCTATCTACACAAGATTTATCTAGAATAGAGGTCAATAAGGGTCAGGTAGCCACGGAGACCTAATTAGGTATACCATGTGGCTTGGGCTTTATCAAGACTCCTATAGTATATTTAAAAATATGAAAAACTGGGCTTCCCTGGTGGGAAAATATGAAATTTAAAAATATGAAAAACTGGGCTTCCCTGGTGGCACAGTGGTTGAGAGTCCTCCTGCTGATGCAGGGGACATGGGTTCGTGCCCCAGTTTGGGAGGATCCCACATGCCGCGGAGCGGCTGGGCCCGTGAGCCATGGCCGCTGGGCCTGCGCGTCCGGAGCCTGTGCTCCGCAACGGGAGAGGCCACAGCAGTGAGAGGCCCGCGTACCGCAAAAAAAGAAAAACTAACTAACTAAATAAAAATATGTATACAGTCAGGTTTCCTAGAGTCTAAAAACTTTCTAAAAAGATTTGCATGTAAGTGGATGAATGAATGCAATAAATGACAAATGGCAACTTTGCTAGATTGAAAAAATTATATTTTAAATATTTAAAAATATTACTATAGTACTATTTTTCCAAATAAGTGTTCCTTTTGATTTATGTTTACTACACAGTCATCCAACCAATGTTTACTTAAAGGCAAACCACTAGCTTGTCAGCCAAGAACACCAAGAAGATTCAGCTGTCAGAATATACCAGGCTGGTCTCCCCTCCCTTTCTTAAATTAGTTAATTAATTAAATTACTTATAATTTTGGGTAACTAAATATAGAAAAGAAATTTACATTTTTAAAGTTTTCAAAATCATGTTTTAACTAAACTATGTCTGATCTCAATATCTACTTTAAATTTCATTTTGTGGGCTCTTAATTTAGAGAAGACGATTTAAACCCTACAGAATCAGGTTTGATGCCATGACATATGGTATTTCATGACCACTACTTTCTTGGCTTTCTGCTCCTAATACAGCTTCACTGAAGTCAGAGATTGGAAGGCTGGGGTTCTATTTAGTTCTGCTGTAGAAAGAAGCCCCCATTTTTTTCTGGCAAAGACAAATAGCGTTTCCAAGGAGGACTGAGAGGAGGGAGAAAATGTCTGAGGCCCAGTCTCAGCTGGGAAGTGTGAAGAGGGGCGTGGGAGACTTACCTTCCAGTTCACAAAAGGGAACAGGATTCCCAGAGAGAACAAGCCCAGCATCGGTCCCCCACACATGCCGTGGATGCTGAGGGCAGCCTGTGGATCAAAGCAGATCAGATCAACACTACACTCCCCTGAATCTGTGGCCCACCTAGGACCACCCCCTTTCTTGGACCGGAGATGAAATACAGTCTTAGTCCTGACTGTGCCACTCATGAATCATGTGCTTCCTGGAAATCATTTCTCCATTCTGGGCTCATTAATAAGCACTGTGTATGTAAAACACCAAAAACGCCTACAAACATACGTGTGTGAGGGTGTGCACGTGTGTGTAAACACACACAGGCAATTTGGATTTGGTAGAATAAGTTTTCCCTCAAGCTGGAACTTATTGATTTGTTTATATTTTCTATCTTATCAAAAGCTTTTTAAATAATGTACCTAATAAATACATCTATAACTTATGTTGAATATCTCAGGTAGTTGATCCAGCTGTTCTAATTTAGTTTGAATAATTTTATAATTTTAATAATAATAATTGTCTGTTACCCCACTCCTGCTATCCCAGCAGAATACCTCAAGGATGTTGAAGCATTAAGTTGGGACATGATGGGGAGGACATTGGACATTCCATATCCTATAACAAATTTTTATGGCTCTGTCTCCTTTGGATATAGAGAGAGTTTGGCAAATGCATTTCCATATCTCTTAACCTCTAAGTTATTGAAGCCGGTGAACTGGTTAGGGGCTTTAATTAAGCTAGTTTTCTATCAGCCTATAATAGCCTTGGGCCATGGCCTTGCAGAAGTCTTGAATATACACAGGCACTGACATGCCTGCAAGGGAGCATGTACACACATATGTGCGTGTGCACGCGCACACACACACACACACACACACACACACACACACAAAGCTACTCTGCAATGCAGCCCTGTCTAGTTCTATCAATACAACTGCAGGTCTCTTAGATAAAGTGGCTGTGATAAGGATGCTCTAAAGACTTTATACATATTTCCTATTTGTCAGGCACCCCTATGTGTCTTATGTGTCAGATAATAAAGATGAAATACCCTGGCACTCTAAATAAATGACCTCATTTCATCCCCACAATTACCCTGCTTAGTTGGTAGCACTAACTGGTAGTTAGTAACCAACTGGTAGTTGGTAGCACTAACAGTTAGCTTGAACATAAGCATTCTATAAATGTCAATTGTAATTATTGTTTTTCCTGCTAAGATTATCATTCCTACTTTTATTTCAGGATCATACATTCTCAGATCTGGATTTCAAAAGGTTTTCTAATTTTATTACAGTGTACCTTGTCACTGAGTCTCATTACTAGATTTTAAAAGTTTCCCCTCTTGAAAGAAATTTTGGTTGAAATTTTACATGCATGTGTAACTTGGACCTGGTATCGGAGAGTATGAGCATTTGGGATTTGGAGGAATAGGAAAAGTATTAGAAAAGAAGGTGGGTAAAAAGTTGCTACGAAATCAAATGTGTCTTTTTCCTCTTTCATTACCTGTACAACGCTCCCCAGGAGGGATGCAGCCACAGCCATGGAGGTACATATTATGCCAAACAAGAGACCTGGAGGAAAGAAACTTCATGACTATCATCCAAGCTGGCTTTGAGGGATCCACTGAACTCCTGCCCGGGGCCGTCTCTCATGTAAACCCTATCAGAAGGGGTCTCAGGAAGGACTGTCCACCCCGCTTAGCCATCACAAGCCCCAAGAGGGCCATTTAAGAGACTTTCTCCCAAAGACATGTTTTCCTAGGTCAGGCAGAATGAGCTGGAATCCAGCCTTGAGGAGTCTTCTCTACAAGATTTAAGAAAAATGCTGTCCTGGTGACTTCTCTGGTGGTCCAGTGGTTGAGACTTCACCTTCCAATGCAAGGGGTGTGCAGGTTTGATCCCTGGTCAGGGAGGTAAGATCCCACATGTCTCGTGGCCAAAAAACCAAAATATAAAACAGAAGCAATGTTGTAACAAATTCAAGAAAGACTTTAAAAATGGTCCACATCCAAAAAATCTTTAAAAAAAAAAAAAAAAGAAGAAGAAGAAAACTGTCCTGTGGAAGCAACATGAAAATGCAGAAAGGTCACTGGTCTACTAGGCTAATCCAGATTAAATTCGTGAGAATTAAATCCCTTTCGACCACTCACCAATAATCAGCTGAAGACGTTACTAACCTCTCTGGGATATGGATAGTTTTCATCATTAAAATGGCTAAATAGTTATACAGTTTACCTCACAGATTTTGAAAATCTGGAAAATTTTTCTGGTCTTTTCATGCTTTATTCATACCTTCATTATGGCCCTCAGTATACTGTGTAATGATTTCTTTATTTACATGGCTATGTTGGAGCACCATAAGGGCCATCAGGGTACCGCGCTCTGCAGCATCTTGCACAGGGTGCCTCCAGCATCATAGGATCTCGCTGGATGAATCAACATATCCATCTTAGTAATCTTTTAAAGGTGATGTCTTCTTTCAAACCATCTTTTAAAAAATAATTGTTTTTCTACATCTTTGTTTAAAAACTATCTTAAAAGTCATTCAATTCACATTACAATCCATAGACTAAATGAGAGGGACAAGGTGCTGGAGAGGGATTTAGACAGACACACAGTGACAGAAATAGAGAAAATGATTTTTCTCATTCTGTTTGAAATTCTCTCTCAGCTAAATATTTGGCTGAGTTCCCAATGTCACCATTAATGCAATTTTATTGAGTACTGACCATATGTCAAGCACTTAACTAAATGCCAGTGCTATAAATGCCACTGCCCCAGAGATCTCACATTTTAGGAAGGGACTACACATAAATAAATTAATTTATCCAACAGTGCCTGTTGCATAGCAAGTACTATGTGCTTGCCATTATTATTATTATCATTATTATTATCATCATCATCATCATTTCAGACTTAGTACATGATATCTCTAAAATTTATTATCAGGAATTCACTTTTAAGATGAAATCAGGATAGCGAATTTTAATGCTATATTTTCCAACTTCTCAGTAAAACACAGAAAAATAAGGAAACTCACACAACACTAAAATCCAAGTTTGATCAATAAACACCTTTCAGAATTCTAAAATTGTTCCCATTATATTTAAAGATGATAGATTAGAAACAATGTTTGCCCTCGTTCTCTTTCACTTCATGAATAAGCAGAACTCCACCTGCCTGAAGAAAATAACAAAAATGTCTTTTCTCTGCTACCGATTACCCTCTTGCTGGGCCAACGGTTATATGTTTCGAATGGGATTCTAGGCAACCACCCCTCAATTCAAGGTTCTACATTTTTGTGCTGACTAGAGAATTGATTCAGTTCCCCTCTCCCCCATATCTTTACACTTCCACCAGATTGCAATCAATAGCAACCTGCAAGGCAGCGAGTCTAGGGGAAATTGGTGGGGTTCCATGCAGACCTGGAGTGTACGGATCCACAGATAAAGCAGTAAATGTGTGTGGGGGGGTAGCGAAAGCACCACCGTTGCAGCAAATACTATGGATTTTCCAAGTGCTACATCAGCTCAGAGGATCAGACAATAAACCATGGGCAGAAGAGGAATTTCTACCCAGCATATTCATGAATGTCTGCTAGAAATTGGGAATTGCACCAGGAGTGATGCCAATCCACCTGCTATTAGCTGTAACTCATTATGCAAGATAGTGAAAAAATTAAGGCAATTCAACTACCCAGTTAACAAACATTCGGTCAGCACCAATCTCTCCTTGTTCAAGCATAAGGAAAAAGAAAAAAAGAAATATGGGATCCATGCCAAAATATTACTAAACAAGGAAATGAATAATTAACCTGAAAACTCAAATACAGAATATGTTTTCTGGAAATACTTAAGAGCCAGAAAAAAAAGTATTTAGAAACTGGCAATTTCAATATGATGCAAAACACATAGATTCAATGACGCAACAAGTGCAGTTCAAGAGAAAGCAAATGATATGAAAACACAACAAAGTAGGGTGCAACACCCATAAGTTTAGATGAAGATGAATCCAGGTGTGATAAGGAAGAACTATAAGGAAATTAAAAATTATAATAGTTGACCAAGCACTTCCTCACCTAGGTATTTACCAAAGAGAAATGAAAACATGTTCACAAAAAAGACCTGTGCAAGAATATTCATAGCAGCTTTATTCATAAAAAACTCAAACTGAAACAACCTAGGTCCATCAATAGAAGTAGAAGTTAAAAAAAAAAGGTAAATCCATACAATGCCATACTACTCGGCCATAAAAAGGGATAAACTACTGATACAAAAAAAACCATGGGTGTATCTCAACAATATTATGCTGAGTGAAAGGAGTCCTTACAAAAAAGAGTGGTACTGTGTGATTCAAGTTATACGAAATTCTAGAAGAGGTAAAACTGATCTATGATGAAAAATACCAGAATAGTAGCTGCCCCTAGAGGGAATTGGGAGTAGGAATTACCAGAATAACCAAGAGAACTTTCCAGGGTCATAGTAATGATTTATATCTTTAGTGATTGAGTTACACAGGTGTACACATTTTTCAAAACTCAGCAAATGTATAGTTAACATTTGTCCAATTCATTGTGGGTAGATTTTACATTTAAAAAACTTTAACCAATTATTGAATTCTAGTTAATAATATGCTAAAATAATTAGGGGAAAGTGTACTGATGTCTGCAATTTATTTTTAAGTGTATCAAATATATGATGCATTAATGGATGGATATAGAGCTAGATAGATATGTGAAAAAGCAAGTTTAATAAAACATTAATGGAGAATCTTGGTGGCATATATACAGGAGATCATGGTAAATGTCTTTAAACCTTTCTGTATGATTGAATTTTTATAGTAAAATGTGAGGAACAAAACACAACAGCAGAATTCAAATCATTATTATCAAGAAAATTACTTTGTGGAGAACTTAAAGTAACATTGAGAAAAAAACCTGAGCCCTTCAAGCATGCAGAGGAAAAGGACAAAGCTATGAAAATAAGAGAAATAATGAAGAATATGGAGAACACAAACCCCAAATTAGGGGAGTATTTAAGAATAAGGGTACGATAAAACTATCAATATTTGTAGGCAATAACCACACTTATTAGAAAATCAATTAAAATTTTAAGAATCAACCAGAGTTGTGCCAATGGCCAGATATGTGCTTTACAAAACAAACAAACAAAAACAAAAAGCTATAGCATTTCCACGTTGATAGTAAACAGTTTAGAAGATATTATGGGGAAAACATTCCATTCATAATATCGATGAAAGAAGTAGAAGGAGGAGGAGAAGAAGAGGGAGGAGGGGGAGAAGCAGAAGAATGAAGACATGAGGATAATTAATACCTAAGAGAGAAAATATGGTGTTAAATGCAAAATGCTATTGCTAGATGGAAAACTTATAAAGATGTTAATTATTTCCAAATACGTTTTTCAGTTTAGTGCAGTTCTGTTGAGATGGGGGGGTGTGTGTGCAACTAGATAACATGCAGTGAATTATTTTAAACTTAATCTGAAAGAATAAACAAACATGAACAGCCCAAAATTTGTTTTTGCAAAAAAAGAAAAAAAACAGTCACAACATTTAAATTTCTTCCTAAAAATTGACAAGAGCTGCTCTACCAGATATTTTAAATAAAACACTGCAAAGCTATAGTATAAAACAAGATGGTATTAGTTCTGCAATTGATAAATAATTTAATTTAATGAAAATAAGTATATAATATTAAACATATCCTTATAGATAAAATAATTTTATATTGCATATTATTACTACTAAAACTATTAAAAACCAATGAAGAATATTTGGTAATAAAGGACTCTTTAGAAAAGAATTTGGCTTTATTAGACAAGCTGACTGGCGATAGTGAGCAGAGCATCTTCCTCTGTGGAGAGACTAAACAGGATCAATACATAGCATAATCAAGAGGTGTTGATGTGATGAATCTAGGGTGTAGGATGAACACAGAAGAATGTTGAATGTAAGGTTGGTAAAAGCTAAGCTAACTGGTCATTCTTTCCTAGTACCCTCTTGGTATCTCCAGAAGTGTAAGAATTGACATGTGAGATTCCTCGTGTATCTTCACATGCACTTGTGCCTGTCAGAGTGCCCTGAATAGTGTGTGCAGGATTTGACACGTACCACACGTTCATTTCATGATATGGAATAGAAGATCCACCGGCTGTACCTACATAAGCCTTTACTGATCCAGGTGCTCAGCTTGTCGGAGAGATGGGGAAAACAGCTCTTGACAAAATCCTCAAACGTCACTGTTGCTAAGGCATTGATGCTGGCAGCCACGGTGCTACAGGTAGAGAAAAATGAGAACATAGTCCAAGGTAAATAAAGCTGACCGGTCTGCCCTGGTGTCCAGGGCAAATAGACAAGGCAGGGCTCTAGAAAAAAACAGAGACAGACATATGTCCTTATTCTGGAACTTCAGGGGAACTACATGACCTGTCTACTCACTCTTCAAAGCTGCTTCTGTGCTTAATGCTCTTTGATGTCTTCCTCTAACTCCAGTGAAGAAGCTAGGCTTCCATGCTGGAGCTCTCACTGATTCCCCTAACAAGACATTAAATGAGTTAGCATGCAGTAGCAGAGAGATTGTGTGTGTGTGTGTGTGTGTGTGTGTGTGTGTGTGTGTGTGTGTGTGTGTGTGAAGGTTAAACTTGAGGCAGAAAGTACTGACTATCCTAATCCAGGAATCAGTACAATATGCCATTCATTCATTCATTCACTCATTCATTCATACCATTTATGCATCTGTTCATTCTGAGTACTAGGCATACAATGGTGAACCAGAAAGACATAGAGTTTACACTCTACTTGGCGACATAGACATTTAACAACGAATTATACAATTGACTACAATTGTTATGAAGAAAAATAACAGAGCTATGAAATCATGTCTTTCAGAGGCCTAAACCGATATGAAGTTAGGATATTCTTCCCAAAGGAAGTGATGGTTAAGATAGGCACTGAAAGGACCCATGCAAATTCAGAAAAAGATGTTTTAGAACAAAGGGAAAATTACAAGTAAATGCCTACAGATGGAAAACTTGTTTCATTCAACAACAGGAAGCCCCAGTGTGACTAGCATGCAATTAATAAGGGAGAAAGGGGCAAAGATAAGACTAGGAAGCAGGCAAAGACCAAAAGCACATAAAAGCTCTGATATTCTCTCTCTGACTTTCCAGAGTTCAGTCTTATAGCCCTAAAATTCGCTTAGTGGACAGAAAACCCAAGAAGTTCGAGTTTTCTTTGCAGAATAGCATGAAAGCTTATTAAATTCCTCATCTAGACCAGGAATATTTTAGCTAGTAGAATAGATGTTCCCTATAAGACTCCTCTTCTATCTGTAGATCCATGCAAGTCAAATAAGGAAAGGAGATGATCAAATAAAATAAACTTCCATGCTCCCAACGTATATGGCTCAAAATCCATCCCTTGAAAGTTTCGAACATTAGAGTTAACCCTTGAATCCATTGGGAGGGAGGGAACAAAAAGCTGATTTTGGCCCAGAGGGAGCAGATTTGTAGAACCTTTGCTGGGTTGCTTTTGAGGTCAGACGTATTATCCATATGTCAATTTCTCAGATTCTAAAACTGTTACAAGATGGTGAAAATCGTTTTTTTTTTCCTATCTCTCAACCACCATCTCTTTACTCCACCCCCCACTCTCGTCTTTCCCTTTCCCTAACCCAATACCCTCCTTAATGTTATAGTAATAGTAATCTCTCTATAATATGTACTGTCCAGTGTCTCTTTCTTGGAATTTTAGAACTTGAGATCAAAAGAATCAACCATTCTCTTATGGAGGAATTAATCTGTTGACAGGTATATTTCTCCATTCTGGAGTCAGCTTTAAGAAAAATAAATAAAGCTCTGTAGGGAGGGACAAAATGAAAGCTAGCGTGTCACCCTACTTGTGTTTGATCCTCTGGTGTTCATTGTTTCTGTCCCTAGTTTCCTTGAGATACTAATACCAACACCACAGGACAATATGATTTTATATTACTGATGCAAAATCCTACAAAGAGTATTAGTAAAAATAATTCAACAGAACACTAAATTAAAATTATACCATAAGCAATTTAAAGTCATTATATGAATTAAGAGATGTCGCTATTTTTGAAATGTCAACATGTTAATATTAATATGCCAAAAGCTAAAAAAGCAAAAAATACTCATTTCAAAAATGCCAATAGTTTACCAAAATTCAATATTTCTCCCTGATAAAAATATTTCTTAAATTAGAATAAATATATGCATTTTTGTTCTTTTTTATGATTTTATTAGTTTTATATAAATATTTTAAAATGTAAATAAATAATATAGTTTAAACCAAAACCTGAAATCATATTTAATGGTAAAATCCAAGAACAATTCCCTTTAAAGTGCATAACAGGCACTTCCCTGGTGGTGCAGTGGTTAAGGATCCTGCCTGCCAATGCAGGGGACATGGGTTCGAGCCCTGGTCTGTGAAGATCCCACATGACGCGGAGCAACGAAGCCTGTGCACCACAACTACTTAGCCTGTGCTCTAGAGCCTGCGAGCCACAACTACTGAGCCCACCTTCCACAATTACTGAAGCTCGTGAGCCTAGAGCCATGTCCCCCAACAAGAGAAGCCACTGCAGTGAGAAGGCCACGCACCGCAAGGAAGAGTAGCCCCTGCTCACCGCAACTAGAGAAAGCCCGCACGCAGCAACGAAGACCCAACACAGCCAAAAATAAATAAATAAATAAATTTATTAAAAAATAAAATAAAAAGATAAAGTGCATAACAAAACAAGGATTTCTGTAATCCCTCAATTTTTTTTATCATTGTTCTCAAAGCATAATTACATAAGAGTGAACATAGAAGTGTAACTATTAGAAAAGAAGAAAACTCAAAAGTATTGGCAGGTATTGTGATTTGAGTACACCCAAGTTCTATAGAATTAACTGAAAATAATTAGGAAAAATCTGATATCAAGGGAAATTCTGTAAAAGAAATATAATGAATAAATACTAACCTAACATATTTTAAATCAAACTTTAAAGCTTAGTCACTAAAATTATTAGTATTGTCATAACTGTACACAAATAGATCAAAGGAATATAAAAGAAAATCCAGGAAAAGTTCCAAATATATAAAAGAAAGTAGGATGTGATAAAGGTAGCATTTCAAGTCAGTGGTGAAAATGTGGCTTTTTACTAAAAAATAATGGGCAACTGATATCTGAATGATTATTTATAAACATGGAATGGAGAAGCCTTCATAAGAATGATATAAACCCAGAAACCATAATGTAAAAGGATTGATTAATATGAAATAGAAGCTCAACATACTCAAAAATACTATTAATAAAGCAAATATACATAGGACAGATGAGAAAAATGAGACATATGTCAATAAGCTATTTTCTTATATACATAAGGAAGAAAACTTAAAAGAAAAAAATAGCAGGGAATATGAATTGGCAGTTTACAGAAAAAGAACTACAAACGGCCAGTGAAAGTATGGAAAGGTAGCCAACCCCACTTCTGATCAAGGGAATTTGTATCATACTAAGTGAAGTAAGTGAGACAGAGAAAGACAAATACCATATGATATCACTGCCATGTGGAATTTAAAAACGTGATACTGTCTTAATGTTTTAGTCCATTGCTCTCAACGCTCTTGCCCCCATTCTCCAAGTCACTATCATGTCTACCCTGGATTAAGGCAAAAGCCTCCTGTATAGTCACCCACTTTCACCACTCTTGCTTTAGTGATAGCCACTTCCCTCCACAAAGACTGAGTCTTCAGTTGTATGACATTATCAAACCTCCTTGCTTCAAAGCTTCCTATTTAATATGAAATGCCAGCTCTTTATTCTTTCATAAAGGTTCTTCCTGATCTGATGCCTGCTTGCCTCTTTAGGCTCCTCCCCATCTGCTGTCCTCCCCGTTCCTTATGCTTCAACTCTTCTCTCGGATCCTGAACTATTCCATACAGATTATCTCCTTGGGGCTTTGGTATTTGCCCTCCCCGCTGCCTGTAAAAGTTTCTGCCTGTGATCTTCACAGAGCTGGCTTCTCCACACACTTTAGATCTCAGCACAAATGTCATATACTTAAATAGGAGTTCACTAAAGACCCTATCAAAAACAAAGTCCCCAAACCTAACCTCTCTCTAGGCTATCACTCTGTCATTTCCTTTATACTATTTGTCATTATCAAACAATGCCTTGTCTTTTTTGTTGTTGTTTAGTTATATATTGTCCATCTTCCATGTCTGCTAGAATGAAAACTCTATATCAGGGCAATACTTATGCTAGTCTTGTTCCCTGAAGTATCCCCACTGTCACCAGCTGTGCCTGGCATAATATAAACCTTCTAAAATATTTGTTAGAACAAATGTGTGAAAAATTTTGTACTTAGAATAATGTCTACATTTTGGATATGGATGTTCTTACATTTTGGATATGGATGTGCTTGAGTGTGTTATTGAAGATGGAGAGAATGGATTGCGAAGCATAGATCTGTAAGAATGTATTGCAGCTGAATGAGGAATACCAGCAGAGAGAGCTGCCTTGTGTGCTGGTGATGCGAAACCATGGGGGCAGTTGGCATCAGACAAGGTTGAGAAAATAAACAGAGAGATCTAGTGCAAAGGCGGACCTAGGTTTACATACCACCTCTGTAGTTTACTGTCTCACCATGGGTAAGTTATCTACCTTGCTAAATCTTAGTTTCCTTATTTGTAAGCTGATGATAATGAGTAGTTTCGGCCTCATATAATGTGTGACAACTAATGAGCAAATGCATATAAGGCATTCAGCAGGGCAGCTGACACACAGTGAATACTCAGTAATACTGATAATGACTACCACCATTACCTTTGTCATCCTGGTTGCCTTGCTATCACCATCCTCACCATCATCATTATCAGAACGTTATTGCCAAGTGTAGTCAATACACTAACCTCAGAGTTCCACTGAAGGCACAAGCCACAAAAAGTCCTGGGAGTCCTGGCATTGTGGCAAATAACTCCATGACGAAGTATGGCATCAGCTGAAGAGGAGGCAAAACAAGATGGGATTAATGGTCTCATCAGCAGTGTCTGAAATGTGGGACTGTATTGTAGCTTTTTAGCAAAAGGAGGTGGGAAAAAAAAGAAAAAAATAAAGTAACAATAAAGGAATTTGCCTGGACGATCATTGTTAAATGCTAACAAATGAGGTTATGATCAATCCAATTCCATGGACCTGAGGTACAGCTATAAGGGAGGGGAAGGGATAGGAAGGGGACAGTCATATAAGGAAAATGTTGGATGAACTTTAGAATATTCAGGAACTTTTAACTTTTTTTACGTTTGCAATGTGTGCTGTTTTCTTGCCTGTTTACCCTTAATGTTAGAAACTAAATCCTAAAAACAAACACTTAAAACAGGTCTTCAGGGAGTCTAGGTATTATGGTTCTACTCTGAAGCCAGATTTGTGGGAGAGGAACAGCCACAGGACACATTGGGACAGTTGTATATGTAGGGGGAGAGGATAGAGACGATAGCTCCTCCTGAGAATATTCTCCGTGAATGGAGTTTTTAAGGATGGACAAAGAGATTGTCATACTGAGTAAAATAAGTCAGACAGAGAAAAACAAATATAATATGATGCCACTTATATGTGGAATCTTAAAATAATGGTACAAATGAACCTATTTACAAAACAGAAGTAGAGTCACAGATGTAGAAAACAAACTTATGATCACCGGGGGGAAAGGAGGAGGGGGGATAAATTGGGAGATTTGGACTGACATATACACACTACTATGTATAAAATAGATAACTAATAGGAACCTACTGTATAGCACAGGGAGCTCAATACTCTGTAATGACCTATATCGGAATAGAATCTAAAAAAGAGTGGATATATGTATATGTATAACTGATTCACTTTGCTGTACAGCTGAAACTAACACAACATTGTAAGTCAACTGTACTCCAATAAAAATTAATTTTAAAAAGCATGCTTAATGTAATATATTGGGGTGATATTGTTTAAGCCATAATGAGAAGACATGAGCAGAAGCATTATAGAAATAAGGGTCATTTTGTTCAATCTGAGATTAAAGCATCGTTAACCAATGTTGTGATGGATAGAAAAAAAGAATTGAATGGTGGCATTGAAAACCAAAGCTATAGGTTCAAGTCCTCTTCCACTCTCCCCAGCCCTGCCCTGGCCCCAGTCCTTGCCTTCAAGGACAAGGTAAGATACCTTCTTTTTACGTGTTCACTCCCCAGTATTAGAACCTGATCTGTGATAATATCATCCAAGAGGAGAGGAAAGAAATCAAGTCTTTGGGGTTTGGGAAATACCTAGAGGTCCAGGTCGAAAAAGAGAAAGGCTCAGTATCGATGGCCAGAAACACACACATTTCAGCTGTTCCCCACTGGCCCCAAGGGAGCACATACCTGGTCTGGTGCTGAGATGATACCAGAAGTCCAGGGATCACAGTCTTTGAAGTGGGAGTACATGATTAAGCCAGAGAAGACAGCACATGCCAGAATGACCCAGAGGCCCAACAAGTTGAAATACAAGGCTCTAGAAAATAACACATGGATCTACTGGTAGACTGTATGTCATATTACAGTGTGGTCAAGGCATTACCAAAGACTCAAGGTAAAATTTGGGGGGCCTTTTTGCTATAAAATAAAATTCTATAGCCTTCAAGAATGTATATATTTTGATATCAAGTCACTATGTTATACACCTGAAACTAATACAAGTCGATCCTATTTCAATTTTTAAAAATCATTACTTTTTATACTTTTGCATTTTTTTTGTTTGGGCATGTTACAGTTTTAGACTGATTATGAAATTTGAACAAGGTGGATTTTTGATGGGTTTGCTTTTGAAATAGCTTTTCTGCAAAGTTGCAAAGTGTAGTGTGAGGTCTATTTCCTTGGATGAAATTTCACGTATCAATCACTCATATTATATAACTTCAAGTAATTTCCCCCCACTCAATTCATGAAACTGTCAAAAAGCCAACTTTCATTTTAACGTCTTTTATTCCAGAGGAATGATGAGATAAATGTAGAAGTAGACACGTTTTGGAAATATTCGCTTTGGAGGTTAAATCAGATGAAGTTTAAAGTTCAGTTTTTTAAAAGGCAATAGAAGGTATGAAAAACCTAAAGTCATTTTCCCCACATTCTTTGGAGCAATTCTTTTTATTCTACAACAATTCTTTTTATTCTATAACATTCTGTTTAACTTCAGTTTGAGTGCATTTGTAGTATCCTATGGTTATTTTGTATTCATACTGTTCTTTGAAAGTCAAAATATTACACATCTTCTAAATCTCAGGGAAGACTTGAAAGTCGGCTGGCCTCACACTGGATCAGTGAGAGAACAAACAATCTTGCTCTGGAGAGAGTTTCAAGGGGCAGGGGGCCCAAAGAGCAACAGGAGGCATTTCCTGGGAATGTTTCATTTCATTCAAACAATGTCCAGCCATTGTTTGAAGGGATTCAGATGCACTCACATTCAAATGTAAGGACACATATTCATTTCAAAGCCCCCTAAAAGCCCTGCTGTACAGGTGTACCTGACTTTCAGAAAACCCTTAAATCAAAGTATTCTTTTATGAAGCAAATATTAAATAATCAACCCATCTGGAAATTTTTATTTTACATTATTTACGTTAGGAAAGGGTATTATCTCTGAAATTCCTTCCTTGGGATTATTCCAACCATATTTATCTTTGAGTTTTAGCTGTTTGTTTGCTTTTGTTTGAAAAAGGTTGATTTAGACATAGCCTTTGGGGAATACATTTGATACATGAAATGGTCAATATCTGCAAACTGAATTTGCTGTACTCTTACTTCTGCCATTTAGACAAATTTTATTCAAACTTTTCTCAGGCCATATCATGGATAGGCTTCTTTACCTGAAAGGTCACTCCCTGCTCTCTCATCAGATTCTACTCCTTATACGGCTTTACATCTTTATAGCATTTATCCTTATCTGAAACTGTATAATACATTTATTTGTTTATTATCTGTTTCCCCCACTCGAACACACACAGGGCTACGTCCCCAGAGCACACAATGGTGCTTGCACATAGCAGACATAAATTATTTTATTTTTGTTAAAAATGATTAAATGAATAAATGAAAGATAGAAATTCTTTACAATATGGTTATACTCTTTACATCATTTCTTTTTTGAAAAAGCATCAGACCTGGAGTCAGAAGACTTTATCCTTAACAACTGTGTGACTTCAGACAAGTCACTAAGACTCTGAGCCAGTTAAATCCTTCGTAAAAAGAGTGTTAACATACCTGCCTTACTTCTTATTATAGGACTAATACGAAGATTGAATGAGTTATACTCCATAAAAATATATAGAGGTTATACAGCCATATGTAGGTTGTATAGCCATTATCCAAAACAATTTTAAAAACTCACCAGTCAACTATGGGAAATGAGAAATCAGTGGCAAAATTGTATAATAGAATGTTAAAGCCCTTGTATTTGAACTTATTTTTTTCTTTAGAGATAGACTTTAATTCTCTACATGGCTAATTCTCCTGTTTGCAACTTAAGCCACTTCATCGATTCATTCAGAAAATATTTATGAAGCATCACTATGTACCAGGTTCTTCCAGGTACTGAGGACATAGCAGTGAGCAACCCAGAGCCCACCCTCATGAAGATGATATTCTGGGATTAGAGGCAGGTAATAATCACCAAAATGAAATAAATAAACAAGGTGATTTTAGATGCAATAAAAGATATAAAGAAAATAAACAAAGGCAAAGAGAATGGAACATAAGTGCCTGGGTGTGGATGTGCTCATCTTAGCTGGGACATGAGACGGTGATGGGAAGGGACGTGGTAACCTGCACCAGCTTCTCCTGCCGTCACAGCATCATCTTCTACCTGCAGTCCTGAAATGTCAACTGAAGTCTAGAAACAAAAGCGTCCAAAGCAGCTTCCAGGGAGCACGTCTAAAATGATTTGGTAAGTGATGCTATTCCTAAGTTTGAAGAAGATCTGGCTTAAGATGAAGCTGTCTTTAGTGAGTAATCACCATTCTGGCCATGCAATTAAATGCATCTATAATGGGTCACTTCTGGTTTTAACCTATGGCCACATTCAGTATGAACTTTATGGATGTATTTTCACCTACCTATGATGCAGAGATTTTTCTAAACCCTGATGGAATGTCCTAATTACATCAGGCTCTCAGATAATTGAGCAGAAGTGATGCACGTAATCAACCTTCTGTAGAGTCTCCTAGATAAGAGTCTGTTGGCAGCTGGCTCTGAGTGGACCTCAGGTGCCCTGGAAGTGTCCTTGAGGCTCCAGTTGCGTGACAAATGAGAGGTCCCACTAGATCCCCACTATAGCAATCTCCCCTCCAGCTCTGTGCACTTCAACCATACTGACCATTTGGACTGATTTCTCGCTCCTGAATTGTATCAACTAAATCAACTAAGATTCTTACAGGGAAGTCTTTTCTAAAGACAGTTTTTATTTTTTCATCTTTCCTTATTCTAACAAAATTCCCATCATAGCTCTGGTCCTTCCATGGGAGTGGGGATGGGTGGAACCAGGAATGGCAGTCCTAAATGCTTAGGAAATTATGTATATATTTTCTTTCGTGAGTATCTCTCCTTTTCTGACAGTTTTCATACCCATCAAATACTAATGTAACAAATTCCAAGAAACTATTATGAATGGGTGGCTTAGTTTAAACCAGTCCACTAAACAAGATCTAAAGATACACAAGCACAAGTACACATGCCGGAATATACATATATACACTCCTACACATGCACACACACACATAAATTCTTATGTATATATGTGTCCATTTATGTGCTTACACATTCAAGCATGACCTTCTTGAAGCATTACTTTGTTCAATAAGTAATCAATATTTAATAAGCACAAAGTACTATTCTTGGCCTCTTGAAAAAATGATGAAAAAAATACATTTCCTAACTTTTAGGTACTATTATAATAATAGGGAGAAATTAGGTATGTTCACAAGAATAAACAGTATAACACAAGCACACAAGATTTAAAAAACCCCTTGATTTAACAGAGAATTATTATTTATTTCACCTAATGATTCTTCCCTTATCAGATATCGTCAACTCTAATTTATTTTAATGCAGAATTTTAAATGAATTCTAATTTTAAGTGAATTTTAAGATAAAATTATATTTGGTCCTAAATACATTTTTAGTAATTCAACTATTTGAGAAAGTGATGATCACATGTGTAGAGAGTTTAATATTATTTATTGTAATAGGATATGAATATGTTACCAGTGAATTGATAGAACAGTAGATAATGTTTTCACTTCTTCCTTCTGAGGGTATGTTAACTATGTAAGTAACATATTCCCTTTTGAAATTCAAGTTACAAAATGTTGGACCATATCCATAGCCATTATTCTGTCTAAATAAGAAACTATACATTCAAAGTATTTTATGATCAGTTGTGGAAATATTCATAGTGGCTGTTTCTCACTCCAAGAAAAGTTAACGGCATTCTGACAAGTCTGCAGAGGCTGGAACCTTGGGTAGCAGCAATGAGCATGAAATGCCCATTTTCAATGAAATTCTAGCTTATTTCTGCCAGTTTTACAAAAAAATAAAAAATAAAAGTGCATAACTTCCTTTGGTCTCCATTCTAGAAGGTGGGATGAATTGCATGGTTTTAAAAAGCCTTAAGTTGCAACTCTGTGGAGTCCTTCAGAGTAAGCAGACCTGGTAAAACTGGTGACTGGTTATCCGGGCAGGAGTTGGAGCAGCTGAAGCCCTGTTACGACTTGCTTCATTACCTTGGGTTTTCTTCTTTTAACGTCTCCTTGGAAACTTTTACAGTACATCCATCAAAATAAAAACAGTAATTGAAGAGACCACATGCTGGATGGAAATAGTGATGAGGGCCATCTCATCACAGAAACTGTAAGTAAGAAATATGTGCTCCTTCTTTCTGCATTGCTTCCCCCAGCACCTAATTTAACCCAGTAATTTCTCAGTAAATGAAAGCAGCAAATGACGGTGAACAAAGGCAGACAGAAAGATCTAAGTTCAAATCCCAGCACTGCCACTTCCTTGTGGAGAAGGGAATAGTAATGCCTGCCTCAAAAAATTGTTGAAAGGGTTAAATGAATCTTTGTTTCTTTCTCTCTTTTATGCACACACACAAACACATTTGAAGCATGTAAAGCGCAGAGAAAAAACATTGAAATGTTCATTAATAACTCACAGCTTGGCATGTTTTTCTGTTTTGCAAGAGATGCATCGCTGGATGGTCGACTGATTAACTCCATAGATTCCAAGCCATGTAAAAGTTCCTCCCACTGAGATTGTCCAAAAAGTGTGCCTCCTGAGAGGATCTACATCAAAGCTGTGAGGCAGAGAGAAGTGAGTGAACAAATACATTCCTTTGATGCCCAAATATTATTTTAGGTGATGAGGTCATATGGCTAAATCTTTATAAAACAAGAAAAAGTAGCATTGGACATACTCAAATATATTTAGTCGAGATCCATTGGCTGATTGCTCTAATACATTGTGTAATCCACCAGCATCGGCTGATCCTTGAATGAGAACTGTTAAGAAGCCCACAGTCATGACAACCATCTGAAATGCGTCAGTCCACACCACTGCTTTTAGTCCTCCCTGAAATGAAGAGAATGGATGTGAGTTCTTAAAAATGAAGCCTCAACTCTTCCATTTCTGCACAGCCTCTCTGCTAATGCATCTTTCTTTCTCCCTTTTCTCCCTTTCTTCCCCCTTCTCTCCCTCCCTCCCTCCCTCTTTCTCAATCTCTCTCTCTCTCTCCTTCCCTCCCTTCCTTATTTCCTCCCTCCCTCCCTCCATCCCTCTCTCTTTCTCTCTCTCTCCCTCTTTCTTTCTCTATTTCCTTCTTTCTTTCTTTCTTTCCTCCTTTCTTTCCTTCTTTCTTTCCTTCTTTCTTTCCTTCCTTCCTTCTTTCTTTCTTTCCTTCTTTCTTTCTTTCCTTCTTTCTTTCTTTCTTTCTTTCTTTCTTTCTTTCTTTCTTTCTTTCTTTCTTTCTTTCTTTCTTCCTTCCTTCCTTCCTTCCTTCCTCCCTTTCTTTCTTTCTTTCTTTCTTTCTTTCTTTCATCACTGAGCACATTTTGTGTGCCAGGTTTATTGAGGATGATCATCTGGGTCTTGCTTGTACAATTTGAGATTTTATTTTTTGTAAATTTAGTGCAGTGAATAAATTTGGGGAAACTGAGATGGTAGGCTACTGAAAAAAAAGAAAAGAACTAGGAAGGAATGATAGATTCCAGACACTCATGGAGAAAGTTGTTTTAAGAGCTAGAGGATGGTCAAATAATGAGGCGAGTAAACCAGAGTGTCAGGAGGGTGAATCTAACAGTAGACCTCAGGAGACGGTGATTCAGCAATAGGTTAGAGCAGTGGTTATCAAACCTGGATCCTTTTTAGAGTCACTTGGGGAATTTGGAAACAAACAAAAAAACCCAATGACTGAGCCCCATCCCCAGGAATTCTGAATAAATTGAGGTCTGGGCTGGGACCCAGTTCTAAGTGTTTTTACAGCTCCCCAGGTGATTCCAATGTACAATTCTAGTTGGGAATATGTGGGCAAGAAGAAAGGAGGAAAGAAAGAGGCTGCTGGAGAATCCCTTAGGAACATGGCAAAGGTGCCATGAGCAAATTAGGAAAGATTAAATGAAGTGATATATTTTAAAAGTACTTTGAAAATGAATAAGCACTATGTGAATGAAAGGATGTGGTATTTTTAACGTTGAAAAATAGAATTACCCCCAGTTACTCCCCCAGAGTGTCAAGAACTTCTGTGAAAAGATGACAGGCTTCATCTTTATCTTGAGAAGAAAGAAGACACTGGATTTGTCTCATCATTTCTCGTGTAGTTAAAGTTAAAATGCAATTTAAAAATAGACATAAAAGTCCCTTCCACATGCATTGTGTTTCTATATTCTGTTCTATTTCCAATTTGAGAAATATGCAATCTCTTACTTCCACCTTCCAAGAGTGGTATTTTGATTTTCTTTAAAGACAGTAAGACTTCTAAACCCAAATCACAATATCATATTTTAGTGATATGAAGACCAAATATCAAAGACCTCAGTTTTCAGAGGCTACTTGGCATGGTTTATATGCATAAACCTGAACTTGAGCTAGACCTGGGGCAAGAGAACAAACCACTTCATCACCGCTTTAACAAATGTGCTTCAAAAGGCAGATTAATGTAGCTATAAGCTACCATGAAAACTTCTCTGATTCTATGACTCCTTCATACAGCAAGAGACACACACGCCCACACACCACTCATCTACAATCCTGACTGTGCCTTGAGTGTCACTTAGGTATTTTAATCAGTCTGTTGTTTTGGTTCTACTGTTTACCTCCCTAGATTGCAAACTCTTGGATGGCAGGAATCACTTTTTTCTTTTTTTTTAAATCTCTTCCACTGGTT
Organism: Pseudorca crassidens; assembly: GCF_039906515.1. NCBI lineage: Eukaryota > Metazoa > Chordata > Mammalia > Artiodactyla > Delphinidae > Pseudorca > Pseudorca crassidens. The sequence goes on along the minus strand of NC_090304.1, from coordinate 31,319,775 downwards.
ATCTTAGCTAGGCTACACATCCACAGGATTAACAGAGTAAAGAAACTGCTCTATGAGCAAAAGTGTTAGATAAATGAGCCACCAGTTTGGTGAGACATTGAAGCTTGTGTTCCGGCAAGAGGTAGGAGGTGGAACAAAGGTGTGGTGAGAAGAGGTTAGATGGGTGGATTGACTCACAGACTGAAAGATTTCCAACACTAGGTTAAGAAGTTTACACTTTATCCTGTGAACAATGGGAAGCAAGGAGAGAATTAGGTCAGTCAAGTGGCGTGAAGAGATGGATGTTTTAAGAAGATTAAGTTAACAGAGGCATGCAGGGTGGAGGGAAACACTGAAATCAATTAAGAGGTAGTACATTTAGTTTATTTTTGTATATTGTGATTATTAAAGTATCCAGACTTGTTTCTGACATCTTTTTGGTTTCTATTTGTTCTACTTTTTCTGTATTTTTTTCTTCTCTTTCTTAAATCAATTGCAGTTTTATTTTTGCTTTGTTTTAATTCCCTTTTTCTACTCTGATTGTTTTATTTAAATGAGTCTGCTTGAAATTTTGCCATGAATTTTTCATTTAGAGTCTAAATTTTTAAAATGTCTTAATCCCCAGCAATTCAAGGATTAAAAAAATCTTTAAGGGGCTTCCCTGGTGGCACAGTGGTTGAGAGTCCGCCTGCCGATGCAGGGACACGGGTTCGAGCCCCGGTCGGGGAAGATCCCACATGCCACGGAGCGGCTGGGCCCGTGAGCCATGGCCGCTGAGCCTGCGCGTCTGGAGCCTGTGCTCCGCAACGGGAGAGGCCACAACAGTGAGAGGCCCGCATACCACAAAAAAAAACCCCACAAAAATCTTTAAGTCTAATTACTCTCTTCCTGATTTACATGCTATTGATGTCCAAATGAAAGTTATTCTTTTTCTTAATCTCAAAATTACATATAATAGTAATCATTATTATTATATTTATAATATTATAAACTATATTATTAGATACTATATAAATTATACCATACTATAAAATTATTGTTGTTTTCATTAAGCAACGGAAATTGTTTGACTAGACTTACTAAAGGTTTACTATTTTATTTTCTTATCATTACTTCTTCTATCAAAAACTGGATAATTTTCCTTCTTCCCACAGTATTTCCTCTAGGTTTTTCTCAGGGGAAGATATGTTAGAGGTAATTTCTCTCAGTTCTTGACAGTCAGTTTCTGAAAGATAGTTTTGCTACATACACAATTATAACTGACAATTGTTTTCCTTCAGTGCTTTGAAGATATTATTCCATTGTTTCTGGCTTCCATTACTGTTGCTAAGCAATGCATCTATTTATCCTCCTATGGGAAGTTACTTCAGAGTCACTAATCTGTCACATATGGCCAGACATGTAAGGAATAGGAGACTATTTTAAATTTAGGTAGGAGGAGTATGTCTGGAATAGAATTATGGTAGTGAGAATGGAATGGAAAAAAAATAAGATAAAACTGTAGTGCAAAGAAATGGTGGGATTTGCAAGTATGAAAATAGAGATAAGAACATTTTTAAATTGTATGTTATCATGATATATGTTAAAAGAGTAAGTGATATGCACACAAGGCCAAAATACATGGATGGTGCTATATGATAATATATCAATTACTTTATTTTTCTCTGTAAAGGAGGAAGGAGAATCTAGCTATCTGGGGACCATTGCCATATTCTTAACTGGTTACTTAAAGCCTCCATATATGGTACCAATGACTCAGAAGAATAAAGATTTCTATTGCAGGGCATGGCAAATAATAGGTTCTCAATGAACGTTTGTTGAACTAAACCGATTGTAACAATTATATAACTATAATTGCCAATACCACCCAGGTTCCTTGGTTAAAACTGACCATGTGTAAGACCAAATGTTAAATGTAATCCAAACTAATCCATCTATAAGAGACAAAAACAAGTTGTGGAATCTCAATTTTACAAAATACCAGCCATCCTTGATCGTTCATTCATGCATTTTGTATTCCTCAACCAGTAGACAGTGAAGTATAAATGCTACCTATGTTTTATAATCACTGTTAATGAGCACATTTTTTTTTTCTCAGTAGTTGTGTATGGTCACCTACCCTCCGAACACGGAGATATTTCTGTCATTAAATCTTCTCTTAGCCATGGCTTTCTCAAATGAGCCCAGAGCCCAAATTCTATTAATGGCTGGTACTGAAAAGAATTTTAAACAAAACAATGGCACCTTCCTCTGGAAACTGTGATAGATAAGCCAGCATATTTCTATTTAATTGTGGAATAGCAATTTCTGCTATACTTAGATGCCCTGTTGTTGGAAATTAGCCCTTATCCCATATTAGGAGATAGTGCTAAATACTTTTTCACAGCCAGATACATACCAGGGTACAGTAGAATGTGCAAACAATTCCTGTTGCAAACACAGAGCCCCAGAGATCAAACCCAGTCACTATGAAAGGAGAAAAAAATATTGAAAGAAGTTTCTCTAAGGAAAGTAAAAGAACAAACTTTATGAGGAAAAAGTCACAATATTTTTGTCTGTGTTCTTTGTGCGCAAATGGAAATCAAATTAGAGTTGTCTCATTAAATTTTTTCACCTCTGATAAAGATTATTTTATTACATTATTATACCTCAACCCAGCCCATAATTTTCATGTAATGCTAAAAGCCAAATTATTCCTCTTAATATTCTAGAGCTTCCAATCTCTGCACCAATTGTTTGTTTGTTTGTTTTTCTTAACGAAGTTAGTCTGAGTACTTTGAAACCACCTAAACGTTGACCATGAATAAATATTTCTCATTATAATCACATAGCACAATTAAATTGAATACTGAGGACTTCTAATATTACAGGTATTATTATGAAATTTCTTTCACTTTTGTTTCTTCTTTCCTTTTTTTCCCTAGGATTCTATTCTTTCAAAGGGGTCAGGTGTAAATCTTAAAATAATTACTACAAGCACATTTTACTCATGTATTCAGAGTATCAACTTCATGAGATTGCTGAGAAAGGACATATATTATAGATGACCTTATTTAGTGGTTGTGTATGTACCATACAAAATTGTCAAACTTACTGTTACCAAAGGAGAAAGGGAAGGAGTAGGGATAAGTTAGTAGTATGAGATTACTGAAACACATTACTATACATACCTCACACAGGTCAGAATGGCCATCATGAAAAAATCTACAAAAATAAATGCTGGAGAGGGTGTGGAGAAAGGGGAACCCTCTTGCACTGTTGGTGGGAATGTAAATTAATACAACCACTATGGAGAACAGTATGGAGGTTCCTTAAAAAACTAAAAATAGAATTACCATATGACCCAGCAATCCCACTACTGGGCATATATCCTGAGAAAACCATAATTCAAACAGACACATGCACCCCAATGTTCATGCAGCACTATTTACAATAGCCAGGTCATGGAAGCAACCTAAATGCCTATAGACAGATGAATGGTTAAAGAAGATGTGGTACACATACACAATGGAATATTACTCAGCCATAAAAAGGAATGGAATTGGGTCATTTTAGAGACGTGGATGGACCTAGAGACTGTCATACAGAGTGAAGTAAGTCAGAAAGAGAAAAACAAATATTGTCGGTTAATGCATATATTTGGAATCTAGAAGAAAAGTACAGATGAACCGGTTTGCAAGGCAGAAATAGAGACACAGATGTAGAGAACAAACGTATGGATACCAAGGGAGGAGAGTGGGGGTGGGGGTGGCAGTGGTGGGATGAATTGGGAGATTGGGATTGACATGTATATACTAATATGTATAAAATAGATTACTAATAAGAACCTGCTGTATAAAAAAATAAATAAATAAAATTAAAAAAAAAGACACAAGTATCCCAGTGTTCATTGCACTATTTACAATAATCAGGACATGAAAACAACCTGAATATCCAACGACAGACAAATGGATAAAGAAGATGTTGTACATATACACACTGGAATACTACTCAGCCATAAAAAAGAATGAAATTGGGTCATTTGTAGAGATGTGGATAGACCTAGAGACTGTCATACAGAGTTAAGTAAGTCAGAAAGAGAAAAACAAATATTGTATATTAACACATATATGTGGAATCTAGAAAAATGGTACAGATGAACCTATTTGCAAGGCAGGAATAGAGACGCAGATGTAGAGAACAGACATGTGAACATGGGGGGTGGGGAAGGGGAGGGTGGAATGAATTGGGAGATTAGGATTGACATATGTACACTACCATGTGTAGAATAGGCAGCTGGTGGGAACCTGCTGTGTAGCACAGGGAGATCAGCTCAGTGCTCTGTGATGACCTAGATGGGTGGGATTGGGGGGGAGGGTGGGAGGGAGGTCCAACAGGGAGGGGATATATGTATACTTATAGCTGATTCACTTCATTGTACAGCAGAAACTAACACACTATTGTAAAGCAGCTATACTCCAATAGAAAAAAAAAGCTAAACAACAAAGATTTACTGTATAGCACAAGGAACTATATTCAATATCTTGTAATAACTTATAATGGAAAATACTTTGCACAAAAAGTATATACAACTGAATAACTTTGATGTACAATCTAACAAAACATACTGTAAATCAACCATACTTCAAAAAAAATTGCCATAACTTCAGTGATTAGAAAACAAGCAATAATCACATTGGGTGTTTGGAACCATGTGGATAAAATCAAGTAACTAGTTATTTGCATTGTTTTCAGCGTTCAGTTTATAGAGCTTTATGTTGTGACAACTACAGTAATTCAAGCACCCTAACCACAGGAATGTCTCCTCAACAAGATGTTGTGTGTATATTTCTCAAGGTGACAAGGCATGTATAAAAATGGTGGACAGTGCAAGAGAGTGTCGCTAGCTCACCTTGATTGAGGGCCAGAGCAGGAGCATACACCACCACTCCTGTGTAGAGAATCTGGTGGAGAGACAAGAATCAGGTGAACAGTGAGAAAAGTGACACTGAAAGTAAGTCTGCCTAAAAAATTCCTTATGACCTTAGAGCTACATTTCCTTAAACTTCTTCGTCAAACACTTCAATCCCAGGCACTCTTGTTTTGAAATCCTTGGCTACTGTAACTAATTTGCAGAAGGGATAATAAGCATGTGATGGAGGAAGAGTGTTGGACTTTTAAGATGGCTGCATATTTTGAGATTTTATGGCTAGATCTGGTATATTTCTGAAGGATATGAAAATAGGGTTCAAGTTAAGTTTTTGATTCACCCTTCCACTACCCCATTATACACATATCACCATGACACAAACACATTTTAGCAATTTGAAACATAAATTTTAGAGTGGAGATGGAAATAATCCGTGATTAGAGCACCATGCAGGGAAAACTACCAACATAGGTGATCTTCATAGTGGGTATATCTTCAAGCTCCCAGACCTGCAGCCACTACACTGATGGAAGTGGACGGAGTCCCATTTAATTTTAAATGAAATTTCACCATTTAGAGATCCATGTGGGGTTTTAAAAGACAAATATCTATGGACAGGTCAAGGAGCAGTTTCTTGTTCTTAAATCCTTCAGTCAGTGAGTGGGAGTTTTGATTAAGAAAAGAGAAGGGAGTTAGCTTCTAGCAGAAAGTTCTTGGTGAGTTACGGGAAATGCATTGAGGGTGTCCCACAGGCAAGTGTGGGGCAGAAAGAGGGCACCCTAGAACCCAGGAGAGGAGTCCAAAAGGGGAATGTGGGAATATTGGTTTGAGAGTATAGTCTTAAACAGATTTTCAGCAAAACGGGTATTTCTGGTTCAACATAGTTTACTAGTAAAAAAACAAAACAAAACAGAATTAGTTACCAGATCATTTCACATCAAAAGCAACTTGAACAGGTTAAATAAGAGTTCAAAATAAATTTAAGAAAAAGCTTTTTTTCCCTTGGTGATTTATTATATATATATATATTTGTTTGTCATTATTTGTACAGATATATGGGGTCTATGAAATGTGGAAATACCTTGATATAATCATTTGTCTTGAAAGTGCTATCCTTAGAAGAAAGTAGTTTCTTCTTAGTGTTGAATGTTTCTTTTAATTGTGTTAATTGCCCCCTGAAATAAACAAACCCATACTTGTTGTTCCCCAGTCCACCTCTGCAGCAACCCTTACTCCTTACCGTCTGCAAAATGTAGATGGCTGTGGCTGCATAGCGAACTGGCTTGTTGAATCGTAGTTGTAAGTACTAGAAAGAACAGAGAGAAGGACGTGCAAAGAATCAGCAAGTTTTATGTAAGGGCTGCTAAGAAGGTTTTCTGTTTTCTTGGTATTTCTCTGAGTTTAGTGCTTAGTTTATAACATGATTTTATACTATCTGTACTTGGGAGAAAAGGAAACAAATTTGGATTATTTAAAGTCAAAGATACAGTAAAACTCAATTTTTGCTCAAGCTTCCCTTGAGGGTCAGAGAAGATAAATGTTTTTTATTTTTAAATTGTTATTGCTTCAATAAAAACCAGATTTTCTGGCTCATTATCCAGGGCTCTTCCTAGTGGATATGCCAAAGCCATTATTTCCTTTTATATCCCACTGTCCCCAGATTCAGCTCAGGCCTTCCTTTCCTCTTTCCCAGATCAATGCAGTAGCCCCCTAACTGACCTCTCTAATTCCAAGCCTTACCCACTCATTCCACCAACCACACACCTGCTGCACTGATTCTCCTAAAGCAGAGCTCTGGTCATGTCATGCTTTTCCTCAAACTTTCCAGTGACTCTCTATCATTGACAAAACAAAATGCACATCCCAGGCTTGACATTCTAAACTCTCTACTGTCTGGTCCACACCCTTCTTGTTAGCTCACATCACTAACCCTCACATGATTTATTCTCCACGTAAAATCATTATGTATAATTCAACCAGCATACTTTGTACTCTGCAGATTTGTCCTTTGTGTAGGCAGATTTTCAGTGTGAGAGAGCCTCCCTCTCTCCAAATTCACCAATTCTTAGAGAATGGACTTGAGGATATGGGGAGGGAAGGATAAGCTGTGACAAAGTGAGACAGTGGCATGGACATTTATACACTACCAAACGTAAAATAGATAGCTAGTGGGAAGCAGCCGCATAGCACAGGGAGATCAGCTCTGTGCTTTGTGACCACCTAGAGGGGTGGGATAGGGAGAGTGGGAGGGAGGCAGATGCAAGAGGGAAGAGATATGGGAACATATGTATATGTATAACTGATTCACTTCGTTATAAAGCAGAAACTAACACACCATTGTAAAGCAATTATACTCCAATAAAGATGTAAAAAAACAAACAAAAAAAAAGGATAGCCCAATTGCCATTCCTGTTCCTACTCATACTTTCTCCTCTGAGCATTTAGGGCAACTAATATTAAACTTCTTTCATATGTAATAACACTTGATCACCTGCTGCCTTGTATTTTAGTGTTGGATTCGCGTAGCTTACTGTATTTGTTTCGTATGGCTACTGTAACAAAATATCACAAATTGGGTGGCTTAACGCAACAGAACTGTGTTCTCTTACAGTTCTGCTGGAAGCCAGGAGTTCAAAATCAATTTCACTGGGCCAAAATCAAAGTGTTGGCAGGGCTCTGCTCCCTCTGGAGGTCTTAGGGAAGAATTTGTTTCTTTGGGGTTTTTGGTGGCTGCAGGCAGTCCTTTAGCTTTTAGCTTTATCACTCTAATCTCTGCCTCTTTGGTCACACTGCCTTTTCTTCTGTCTGTCAAATCTCCTTCTGCCTCCCTCATATAAATGTGCTTGTACTTAAGGCCTACCTGGTTTAACCAGGATAATCTCTCCATCTCAAGATCCTTAATTTATTCAACTTTACAGAGATCTCTTTTTCTAAACCATATAAGATAACAGTCACAGGTTCCTGGGATTAGAACATGTATTATGATTTTTAGAGGGAGGGGGATGCATTTTTCAGCCTACCACTCTTACTTTCCCTGGTACATGTAAACAGGGTCTTATTTTATTCATTTTATCTTCGTCTTTCATGTATTCATTCATTTAACAAATATTTATTACTTTCCCTCTATATGGCATTCTGCTATACAATGATAGCAAATATTATACAGTTCATGTCACAATTTTACAGATTAGAGGAGACCATTAACAAATTTATACTAAAGTAAAGTTACAGTGATGGTATGTACTAAAAAGCTACAGGGAGGTGTGAACACACTAAACAGATGGATCTGATTTACTGTTGGAGGTCAAGAAAGGTATTCCTGAACAAATATTCTAGAAGGCACTAGTATTTGTCTTCCAGTGTATGATAAACATATACTGAAGGAACAAAATGAATGTTAAAAGTAGCAAATGACTTGAGGACTTAATATCCTGGTGGTAGTTCTTGGTAGTAATTTCTAATTGGTAGCAGTTCTTTCTTATCTAATTTAAGAAAAATCATTTTGATTAACCCAGAAGTTTACTGATGTGTCCTTTTCCTAGAAATAATACATAAGTAAGTGTTGATTGATGGCTTAAGGTGGAACCTTCTTTGAAACCCTAGAAAAAACTCCTCTTGACAGAATTGTGACTCAGTTTCACACTAATCCACATCTCCCAATTTACTGCTCAACCCTTCCCCCAAGGGAGGAACCACCTTATTTTCAGACCATCTTTATTCAGACAACACATTCAGTACACTGTGAGTCAGGTAATAATCAAGTGGATGTGTAACTGAGGGCACCAGGTATGAGGAAAATATTTTTAAAGAAGTAAGGAAGTCACTGAGAGAGAAACTGAAAGTCTCAGGTATCATAGGATAAAAAACAGTGCAAAACTTTTAAGCTGAAGACAACATGGGTTCAAATCACATGTCCTTGGAAGGATTAGTTTATTGCACTAAATGATGGCCACCTCTTTCTAAAATTGGCATTTGTAGGATCTAATCGTATAGTGTACGATAACATCAAGTGCAGGGACGGGAATATAGTGGGATCTTAGTGACTAGTAGTCACTGTGGGTGTGACTCCTGGAGCTTATTGGCATTCTCTGTCCCAGTACATGTTGATAGCATCTAACTGCACCGTGATTTTCTGCTTGAGGGCTTTATCTCACCCCTTGCACAGGGCAGACTAGAAGTGCTTGGGGGTGTTATCATTGTCTTTCAGCCAATGACAAAAGGAAGTTGGACCAAAAAATCCCAGTTATTTTCATTTCAAGGAGACCAACCCTGACATGTGATCTGTATTGTCCCCCAGAAATCCCCAGTGAGCTAGAACCTCAGTTGCTCACAATAACAACCTGCTCAAAAACATAACTTTATTGGCTTCCTTTTTTTCCATGTCTTACTTGCCACTTGCCTACCAATGCTTAATAAAATCATTTCCCCCCAAAATGACTTGCATTAAACTCCTTGTCTCAGAATTTGCCTCTGGGGGAACGCAACTTAAGACGGTGATATTTCTACCAAATATGATTCAAGTGGAGACTGCAAAATTGCTTGTAATGAGCTGTGTCTTCTGGTTGACAGGGATTCTTTTCCCATCACATGAAGAACCCAGGATAGCCTACTAGAGGATGAAACCAAGTGTAGTATGCTACAAGCTGTCCCATCTGAGTTCCCCTAGACCAACGAGCCACTAACCAACCCACTAGCTGATGGCAGTTACAGAGATGGCCCCAAGTAAGACCAGAAGAACCTTACTGTCTTACTAGACTCTCTTGAGCTCAGGTCAGGTTACTGATCCACAAAATTGTGAGCAGGTAAAATTGTTGGTTTAAGAAATTTGTTTTGGGATGGTATGTTACACAGCAATAGATAACTGATATAAAATGTGGTATCAGAAGTGGAGAAATGTAACAAAACCCAAACTATGTGATATTGGCTTTAGGACTGTTTGGCATATGAAGTCTAGGAAAGCAAAGGGGAAATTGTTCCTGAAAAATGGAAAGGTAGTGAGAAAACTGCTATAGGAATCAGCAAAAGTCAATGGTTTTAACATTTCAGTTTAGTTCCTCTAAATTCAGTCAATTCAGTCAAACTAGAGAGACAGTATTAAGAAAAATATATATGAAAAAAAAAGAACTAGATCAGAAGTAAGACACCTTGAATTCTAGTTTGAGCTTTGCCACTATCTCACTCTGTTATCTAAGCCTCTGGTTTCTCATCCATGAAATAAGAGACTATTCAAACTGCATAATTCTCCATCTGAAAGATTGTATTCACTCACTCACGTATCCAATGGTCATCCTGGATTGGTGTATAGTTTTAACTACAGTCAAAAGTAAAAATGGAAGTTCAGCAGAAAAGTTGCATGCTTTGTGCTTGCTTTTAAAAATAGCACAGGTAACATTTACCATCATGTTTGACTATTTTCAAAACCCCAAACCTGATATAGCCACACTATTTTCCATCTCAGGAAATAAGTCCACTTTTCATGTTGGTTCAAGTATCATGGAGCCATCCTTGACTCCTCTTTCTGTCTCACTCCCCACATGCAATTCATAAAAGAATCCTGGCACCTCCTCCCCACCCTTTCAAAATTTCACTTGCATTATCCCCTCTGTCTCCACGCTAATACCATCATTCTTGCCTAGATTACAGCAATAGCTTCCTAACTAGACCCCCTGCTTCAGCAGTAAAAACCTTATAATTAGCCTCAACATACAGCTAGAGTCATACTCTTAAAATACAAATCACATTACAGCACTCTCCTGCCTAAACAGTGCAATGACCCATCCCACTGAGAGTAAACACCAATCCTTATAATGACCTAAAAAGGCCTCATAACATTGGTTTAGACCCTACCACACCCTAAATATCCATTTACAACAAATATTTTGTCACTTTATTTACTGTACTGAAATAATACTCAATAATGATATCTTATACCTACACACCTAATTTCTCAAATTTTAAATATAATTACTAAAATGCCACAAACGTAGTTTAAAGGAGAACTAAAAGGAAAGCAATTTACAGAAAAAAAAAGTGTATAATCTATGCTTAGAAAACACTATGGAAGAAGTAGTAGCCTGGGCATTATAATGAAAAAGTCTGGATTAGAGAGAAGTAAGTAGTTCAGAAACTATTTAGCTTAAGAAGTCCAAGAAAAATGAGAAAGCAGGTAGACATCAGCTCACAGGTAGTGTTAAGGGTAAATAATAGCATGCTAGATCTATTAGTGTTTGATAAGACAAAGAAGAAGATAACTCTAAGTGAAGTGGAGACAACATGATGAGACCAATTATAAACTGTCCAAGTGGAGATAATGAAAATGTATGATATTGCAAATGAGTTGAGTCTAATTTATAACTTGAGGGTGAGAACAGTTCCTTATGCTTTGACACGGGAGAGGATAGTGACAAAGTAGCGCAGATGACATAGATTAGTCTTGAAATCCCCCTGCATATCAAAGCATTTAAATAAGTTGGCTATTGCCAATCCCAAAACTCAATGGCTTAAAAACCAAGGACTTAATATTTCTCACAATTATTAGGATTGGCTGGGTGATTCCTCTACTTGATTCTCCTGAATCAAGGGCTGCCATGGGGCTGCAATCAATGGGAAGTTCAGCTGGGGGAGAAAATCCAAGATGGCATCACTCACATGTCTGGTGATTGGTGTTGGCTGCCGGCCAGTGTGCTTCTGTTCTTCTCTACTTGTTCACTCATCCTCCAGAAGCTAGAACAACTAGACCCACTTCCTGACATAGCTATATCAGGACAACATTGCAAGAAGGCAAAGGCAGAAGCTATAAGCCTCATGAGACTTAAGCTCCCAATTCACACATCACTTCTGCCACATGATATTGGTCAAAGCAAGTCACAAGCAAGTCACCATCCCAGATTCAAGAGGTCGGGAAATAGACTCTACCCTTTCAGTTTTAACTACTTCAAAAGATCCTGGTAAGAATATCTATGGCTAGGTAGCAGAAGATGGATGATGAACAAATAAACATAAATTCAAGTTTCTATACAGAGATTGGTAGAAATTTGGGGACTGTAACAACAACAAGAACAATAATGATAAATAATATAAAACTCTTCCATGGCATTTACAACTTGCCAGGCTCTGTTAAAAGTATTTGCATATAATAACTCATTTACTCCTCACAGACATTCTTTAAGATAGGTAGTTTTATTATTCTTATTTTACATATGTGAAAATCAGGTACAGAGAGGGTAAGTCATTTTCCCAAAGTCATACAGCTAGTTAAGCAGCAGAGCTAGTATTCAAAGCCAAGTAACCTGAGTTTAAAGTTCATACTTTAAACCCCTTTTAATGCCACACTGCTAATTCTTATAAAGAAAGAGGCAGTCCCAAAATATGTACTTTACACAATCTGAATTTCTTCTTATTAGGGTACTACAATTTAAAAAATATGTAAAGGGCAAAGGTAAATGGTAAATTAAATTCAATGAAATGCTTATATGTCCTCTATCTGTACTGTCTCAAATCTCCTCAGTTATATATTTGCAATTGGTTTAATGTAGTAACTGAACTGTTTTACTAAAACTGTACAATCCACTGTACAACCTTGACTAAGTCATTTATCTGTATCTCCGTTTTCTTAGCTGAAAAGTGACACTACACAATGTTCTTTGTGCTTTGCCGAATACTGATGTTAATAATAATACAAGTAATAACATCAGCTTTCCTTCATTGAGAATCTCCTACAAGTTAGACAGTATATTAGATGTTTACCTACATGTTCTCATTTAATCATTGAAGTCGCCTGGCATGCTTGACTTTGTTGTTTCTGTTCTACAGATGGAAAGTGTAGGTGTCTGTAGATGTCTTTGGATACAAGTGTATCTGTATCCAAAGCTTAAGCTTTCCCCAATAACACTGCAATATTTTTTCCCATGATGTATAATTGCCCTGAAAATAAGTGAGTGTTTTTCAACTATCATGTGTTATCATCAAGACAATGTGTATCACTAGAGAAAAAAGCAAGAATAACAAAACATGTTCAAGTGGAGAGGAAACAGCAACTACCTCCCAAAGTGAAGATGAAGGAAGTAGTTGTCTTACCTCATATGTGCTGGTGATGCCAGATCTGTAGAACACAGGGAGAAAGAGCTCTGATGTGAAGAGGATCACAAATGCGTACGCAATGAAGAAGATGATGAAGGATGCCCCAAAGCGGTAGACCTCAGCCGGGGTCCCCAGGACAGTGACAGCGGACATGAAGCTGGCTGTCAGAGACAATGCCACGGGGCCAAAGGTCATTTGCCGTCCCCCAACCAGAAACTCCCTTGAAGTTGCCTTTTTTCTCTCCCTAATGGCAAAGAACACCCCAATTCCAGAGGAAATGACAAAGAGGGCTGCAAAGACGACATAATCCCAAACTTCAAAGTTCTTCACCTCCATGCTGGGAAGTATGGCACCAGAGAGTCGCTCTCAACCTGGTCTCAGGGAGAAGTTCTTTCCAAAAGCAAAGCTCAGTAGAGTAGATGCTTTTCCAGGAGAGGAGATTGTGGTTGTGTGAAGAGAATGATGACCAGAGGCACTGTGTAGCACTTCGGAAACCAAGTTGTACTCAGGGAAGATCTCAAAAGTTGACGACAAAGAGGGATCTGGTAGTGGTACCAACAGATGAGAACTTGAAATCTGACCCTGGCCTGGAGCTGTCTTTTCCTCTGCTAAAGCATATGCCACAGAGAAGGAATTCAGATGTGTTCCAAAATTAATAACCACTGGGGGTGGAATGAACTTGCCAGATAACATGCTCTTTAATCTCCTAGATTTTTTTAAACTTAAGGTTGAACATTACTGGGAACCATAGAAGTGATACAAGTTCACCACCTCAGCATTTTTAATGAGTGAAACAGAATCTGTTAAATGCCAACATAACTATCACCTGTATCTTCCATCCGAGTAAGGGAGGGTGAAGGTGTGTCCCTGAAACTCCATGAGACAGTGGGTGTGGGGGAAAAGGAGTAAAGAACGAGGGATCAGGAGACCTTTGCTCAAGTTGGTGCAAACCTAAGTGAGCTGTGATATTGCTGATGAAATATTTAACCCCTCAGAGCTTCATCTGGAACATGGAATAATAACACCTCAGAGGGTTATGATGAGTCTTTAAGTGTCTCTGACTTTCTGACCCTCTTTTTTCTGATCAATAATTAGCTATTATGTGTGCTTATAGTGAAGCACCCTGGAACATAATAGAGTTGACTCTCTTTTGACTCTAGGCTTCAGAAAATAAATTTACCAATAATTAATAAATCTTTTGTAGTCCTCAGTTTTATCTTTTCTGTCTCTCCTTCATTTAGACCCATTCACAACTCCTGTACAAAGAGGTTAAGTTTTAGTTAAGACCAGGACAAATGAGAGAAAGAAGGTAAGAATCCAGTTATAGATTCTTTTTCTTATGTGCCTTAAAATTATTTTTATTTTTCCTCTTTTTTTATTTTTTTAATGTTACATTGGAGTATAGTCGATTAACAATGTTGTTGTGTTAGTTTCAGGTGTACAGCAAAGTGATTCAGTTATACATATACATATACATGTAGATATTCTTTTTCAAATTCCTTTCCCATTAAGGTTATTACAGAATACTGAGCAGAATTCCCTGTGCTACACAGTAGGTCCTTGTTGGTTATCTATGTAAAATATAGCAGTGTGTACATGTCAATCCCACAGTCCCTATCTATCCCTCCCCCCAGCCTTCCCCACTGGTAACCATAAGTTCATTCTCTAAGTCTATGAGTCTGTTTCTGTTTTGTACAGCAAAGGAAACCATAAACAAGACCAAAAGACAACCCTCAGAATGGGAGAAAATATTTGCAAATGATGCAACTGACAAGGGATTAGTCTCCAAAATTTACAAACAGCTCATGAGCTCAATATCAAAAAAACAAACAACCCAATCAAAAAAATGGACAGAAGACCTAAATAGACATTTCTCCAAAGAAGACATACAGATGGCCCAAAGGCACATAGATGCTCAACATCACTAATTATTAGAGAAATGCAAATCAAAACTACAATGAGATATCACCTCACAACAGTTAGAATGGGCATCATCAAAAAAATCTACAAACGATAAATGCTAGAGAGGGTGTGGAGACAAGGGAACCCTCCAACACTGTTTGTGGGAATGTAAGTTGGTACAGCCACTATGGAGAGCAGTATGGAAGTTCCTTAAGAAACTAAAAATAGAACTACCATATGATCTAGCAATCCCACTCCTGGGCATATATCTGCAGAAAAACATGGTTTGAAAGGATACACACACCTCAATGTTCATTGCAGCGCTGTTTACAATAGCCAAGACATGGAGGCAACATAAATGTCCATTGACAGGTGAATGCATAAAGAAGATGCAGTACATATATGCGATGGAATATTACTTAGCCATTAAAAAGAATGAAATCATGCCATTTGCAACTATATGGATGGACCTGGAGATTATCATACTAAGTGAAGTAAGTCAGACAGAGAAAGACAAATATATATGATATCACTTACATGTGGAATTTAAAAAAATGATACAAATGAACTTATTTACAAAACAGTTATGGATTCTTGATTCTGCTCCTATTAGACTCTGCTTATTGTTCTAAAGTACCCCCAGCAAACCTCTGGAGGACAATTTCTCTACATCATTCATGCTTCTCCTGCCTTCTCAAAGGTCTTCCCCAACATCATCCCTACAAAACCAGTATGTTCCACAAGATCTAGTTCATGTATACCTTGCTCTGTGGAGCCTTCCCTGACTCACATCTCCTGCTGCTCTCTCCCCCAACTCCTGTAGGAAACAGGCTCCCTTGGTACTCACTTTTTACTCTGAGAATATCCTCACCTATTTTAAAGAATCTCTATGTGTATGTCTGTATGAGCAAGTCAGCAGTTGTAGATGACCAACTCATTGAAGGCAGAGGCACAAGGCCTGGTCCAGAGTGCCCAGTACGTAGTTATTATGTACCTATACATAGTTAGCTATTGTAGAAAGTAAGGAACTCATCCAAAAAACAAAAGAAGAAAACAAAAATTATCCATAATGTCCAAGGCCAGAAATATCTCCTATCAAACAGAGGAAACTTTAATTTTGTTTTTGACATCTGAGTAACTGAATGAATCTTTGATTATTTGTTTAGTCTGGGTACTGTCTGCACTCCCTACTTTGATCCATGGATTTGAATTTGACCACACAAAGCTTTGATGGCTGAAATATGCTTTTAGTTGCAAAGAAATGTGCAAAAATTCTGCCAGGAGTTGTCTTGTCCTGTTGTTTAAATTCCTCCTCCAAGTTTACACAGTTGATATAATCAGGGTTAATGGGAAAAATAGGTCTTTAATATTTTGTCTTAACCTTGGCTTTTACTAATTTGTACCGTGGGGTATTCTAATTATATAACAGATTTTTATTTGTTAACAGTCTCAGCAGAAAATCAGAGCTCCAGCTTTCAGAAGCTTAACTATTTTATGCTTTAATATTAACATCAATTAAGTGTTAATGTTCAATCCACAAGGTATGTGGACAACTTGTACAAGTCTGGTGAATATTAATTCAAAACACTGTTATTACATCAATGAAGTCCAGAGGTTAAATACTGGAAGCTTGTAGGTGAACTGTTGATGAGTACTGCTGATTCAATTAACCTTCATCAAGAAACAGTATTATCTACATGGCTTCCACTGGTCTTGGACTTCAAAACAGTGGGGAAGCAGAGTGGCTAATGGTTCGGGATGTGAACCTCACGCCTCTCACAGTAAAGTATTCCTTGCTTCCAACATTTTGCTGATTATAAGGCACAGCATTACTATATTAATTTAATTCTCAGTTATTTTCTATTTCTTTACACTTTCTCCCTCTGGTAGTATCCAGTGTCTTCATACTCTCTGTCTATCCCATTGAAACTCACTCTATACAAGGTTCATGCTGATTACAAAGCATAACACCCATTTATTCATAACTTTTCAGGGAAAACAAAAAGCCAACACATTCAATGGCTACGTAAGTTAGAAAGTACATCCCTATGTCAGAAATACTAACATGGGAGAACAAAGGAAAATGTGCTTCTTTGGAGAAATCTCAGTATCTCCTGCACCCTCTTGCAGGGGCCTCCAAGGCAACCACTTCTACTTTATTCCTTTAGTGTAAAGCTGGGACCCTTGTTGGAATGTAGCCACCATCACCTGCCCCCCCCCCCCACACACACACTACCTTAACAAGGCCCAGCTACTCAATTACCCTCTTGCCTAATAGGTTAGGTTTGTAGTTGTGATCATTAGTAGGCTCTGTAGTGTAAAATATTTCTGCACCTGGCATAGAGTATTTATAATGGAAAAGAGGAAAACAGTTGGACATTGAATGCTACCAAGGTAAGTGTGGGGGGAAGGGTAAAGAATTGGAAGGATAGGGCAACCAGGGAAAAGAACCACAGTTGCAATATTCCTAATAGCAGGCTATGCACACCATGTTTACATTGGCCTAGGACAGAAAGGAGGAAAATAGGATAGGACTTGTCCATTTTGAGATTGCATTATCACTATATTACCTTTTCATGGCTGTTATTTTGTTTTGTTTTGAATTTGGACAGGGAAGTGGCATGATCAGAACTGTGCCTCAGATAGATTAACTCATTCTAATAATTTTACATGATGAATGAATTTTTTAATCCAGTGGACATTATTAAGGGTGACTCAAAGAACTTCCCACATGGTAAGTAAGCTGCTTAAAGCAGGTTATGAAAGCAGTCCTCCCCATAAAGTTCTTCTCTCAATGATCATGCCTATCAAACCAACCCCTAGGAGACAAACTAGTGTGCCAAGCTACAGTTGAACAGAAATTATTGTGCTTTTTTTTCAAACGCAAAGGGACTGCACCCATTTTTCTCTTCCAAGGGAAATTGAATAATTCCTATCCTGAGGAAGATAATTCTATATAATTCTTACAGAGACTGATGAAGAAGGGACCACATCCAAGAATTTTATCATGAAAAAGAAAAACTACGAATCCAGAGTTTCTATTCCTCCTTTGAGCAGAAGACATGGCCTGGAGCTCTGTTGTAGAAGTCTCTTGCCTAGCTGGTATTTTTATGAATATAGAAAGGTTAGGTTTGAGGAGAAAGTGAAGAAGCAAAAACTCTGCCTACAAATTAATTAATTATTTTCTTCTTTTATCCTTGGGAATGATGTTAGAGACATGGCATAGGAGTAAAGACAAGGAAATGGTACACAAATGTGAATGGAGGCAGGGACATTTCTCAAAACTAGTGAGACTGTCTCAGTATAAGGGAGAGCCAAAGGGATTTTAACAATGGAAATAATTAATATTAAACGTTAAATTTATTCTAGCTTTGTTGAGATATAATAACATATAACATGTGTAAGTTTAAGGTGTACAACATGATGATTTGATGCACTTACATACTGCAAAATTGTTACAACAGTAGGATTCCATAACATCTCCATCACTCCACATAATTACCCCTTTTTGGTGAAGGGAAGGGTGAGAACATTTAAGATCTACTCTCTTAGCAACTGCCCAATATATAATACAATATTATTAACTATAGTCACCATACTGTCCATTAGACCCCCAAATAAATGTTAAGTTTTAGCCATGTTGTGCTGGAGTGTAGTTCCTGTCTTTTCTCCTAACCTTTAGGGAAAACCTCCTATATCACTGGTATTGTATTGATGTTTTATCATTTAATTAAAGGGGAAAAAAAATCTGTGTTCATCTTTGATCTCAAAATGGGGCAGGATGACAGAATATTAGTGAAGGAAGAGAGACACGAAGGGGATTGAGAACCCGGAAGAAACAAAAATTGGAGAAAGAGCTCCTGAGAGCTTTATGATCTTTGAGGTTAAGTAGGGAAGACCACTTGGTATTCTATCAGAGTCAGGATATGGAGATTTCTTTCTTGTCTTTCTTTTCCTCCCACCCTTCTCCCTTCCCCTCCCTCCCTTCCTCCCTCCCTCCCTCTTCTTTCCTTCCTTCCTTCCTTCTTTCCTTCTTTCCTTCCTTCCTTCCTTCCTTTCCTTCTTTCTTTTTTTCTTCCAAATATTAAAGAGAGGAGTGATCTGAAAAGGCTGGAACATTTAGGGCACCCAAGTGTTGACATTTGAATTTCATTCACATATTCTCACTAGAAAAATGTTTGTTTCCCAAGCCCTGGTGAGATATAGTGGAAAACATCCTTTACCTGCAACAAGGACCAAATTTCTTTCTCCACCCTCTCACTAAACAATCGTGATTTTTGGACACATTACTGGTTCTGAGCTACCACATTTGAAAATGGTATATCATGTTAATAATTAGATAATTAGATAAATTTAAGTACCTAAATTATCTTTTCAAGACTGCTCAAATGTCACCTTCCTTGACCAAACAACCTATTTAAATTGCAAACAACCACATTCTAAATCTCTACTCTCTTCATTCTCCATAAAATGTATCTCCTACTAATATATCATATAATATTTTAAATGTTAACATCTCCCTACTAGAGTATAAGCTCCATAAAGGGCTCTATTTTGTTCTCTGAGGTACTCGTAGTACCTAGACGTTTCTGTCCATAGTAGACATTCAACAAATTAAATTATATGAGTTCTAGGGGTTTCTTTCAACTTTATAATCTATGTTTAAATCTTGTTTTACTGAGAAAAAAGGAAAACGAAAAGAAAAATTTCCAAGATTTTTTTTAAAAAGCTGAAATATTTATCTACCTCCAAACACGTTTTCCCATCTAAATAAAAACTGAAATTTATATTTCATTCTATTAGATTCTCGAATTCATTATAGCTAAACCTGACAGTAGTTAAAACTTTATTCATTCATTCTACATACACTTAACAAATTTGAAAAATGGTGATTTGCAAGTTTAAGAGGCAAATTTCAGAGTCCAGCAGAGAACATCATTTGATATTAAAACAGACTAATGGCACAACACGTCTACAATAAACAAGCAGAACACTTAAAGTGAATGTGTAGTTGGGAGGGTAATTGAGAGTGAGGCTCAAGGTCCTTTGTTAAACATCCTTAGATACCAAGCAACCCCTCCATTTTAGAATGGCAAAGGGGAAAACCACCAGCATGATCTACTATGAACTTGATTTTGTTAAATAAGCATAAAAGGAAGGAATTTCTTGTTTGTTTCAGGCTTCTGACCATTAAAATAGAACTTTTGAATAAGTTTCAAAAGGGAACAGAACCTACTATGTGTCTGACACTTTCATATATCATATCGTTTTGGTCCCTATACAGCTATAAAAATCTGTTAAAATGAGTGTCAATAGTCCCATCTTGCAAATGGAAGAAAATGCACATAGAAATACTTTGTCCAAATCAAGATCAAGTTCACACAGTCACTAAGAGGTGGTTTTAGCCTCAAATTCTAGGTGACTAAAATCTATGCTCTTTGTACTGAGTGTGTCTAACAAAGACAATTTCTACTTACTCACTTTTCCAGGTTTGATGGGGAGACTTTTTTTTTTTTTTTTTCGGTACGCGGGCCTCTCACTGTTGTGGCCTCTCCCGTTGCGGAGCACAGGCTTCGGATGCGCAGGCTCAGCAGCTATGGCTCACGGGCCCAGCCGCTCCGTGGCATGTGGGATCCTCCCGGACTGGGGCACGAACCCCCGTCCCCTGCATCGGCAGGCGGACTCCCAACCACTGCGCCACCAGGGAAGCCCGGGGAGACTTTTAAAAAGTAATAGAGAAAAATCTGGGGTTATCTATCCTGTCAACCTGAACATGGATAATCAACACATCTCCAGCAAAACAGAGAAGTGATAATCAAGGCTCCTTGCATTGATCCTGTGATATTGTCACATCCTCAAGTATCTTATAAATAAACAAATAACATTTCAATTAAATTCAAGCAAAATTTAATGTTGAGTGATTTTTGTTATTCAGATTCTTTGGAAATATACTCAAACATACAGTATAGTTAGCAAGCTCAGAGGCAATTTTATCAGTTACCATGGAAACTCTTTAGTCCCTCATTTCCTATCAATTCCAACAGTCCTCATGCTATCCCTGCTATCACTAGGCACCACCATGAATGAATGACTTTTGTATATTTCTTAAACTGAAATTAACTGGTTATGTTTCATCACTAAGAATATACAAATAAATATGTCCCAGCCTCAAAGGCAACGTCAAAAGAAAATTTCGCAAAATGTGTAGTACAATGGTAATTACAACGTATAGTTTTCCAATAGGGACTTGTTTGAAGCCATGATTTGGGTGATTATGTTCTCAAGTGTTTAGTGACAAATAAAAGACACTGTTTTCCTCTTTAATAAGAAATCAAGATGGTAATAACGGAGGTCCATCCACACTGGTCACAGGTCATTCCCTCTTCTTCAAGTATTGAGTTTTTCAGTGATATTTGTGTGTGCCTTTTGGAATTCCATTTCTAGGAAATAATTCTTAGAAATTTTATTCTAACTCTATATCTTCTAATTTATTCTAAGACTTGCTTTCCTTACTCGCTAAGTTCCTACGTCCTGGATGGTATTTTATTTTGGTTCATGATACATGGAAAATTCGTCATAAAAAGAACTCCCCTCAGAATTCAGTTTTTCAGTTTTCTAAAATTTAAATTTTTAGAAATTGTTTAAATTAATTATAAAATATTCTTCTTACATTAAAAGCAGAAAGAACTGAATGCAAATCTCATCTCAGTAATCTACCAACCTTATGACCTTGGGAAAGTTGTTTTATGTCTTCAGGATGAAACTCAGGATAATGCCAAAGCAGGGGAATAAGCTGGTGCAATTTGCCAGCATGGCTTTCTGCAGGAGGTCAGTGGGCATACCTGTACAAGTTCCATGTAAAGATTTTTAGCTGGTCCTCCCTTGCTGGGTACCTTGAATTTATTTTATTTATATCTCTTTTTTTTTCTTGAAGCTTACTCTCGGTGGCCCTGCTTATGGTTTGGGGGTGAATTTAACAGTCAAGTGATTGACACATACTTAAGTGTATCAAGTGAAAGTGTATAAGTGATAGCTCTTATTCTTAATAATGAAGACTGGAGAATTTGAGTCACAGCTAGGCTCAAATTTTTCTTCAGGTATTTATTAATTTTATCACCTTAACAAGTTATTTCATTTCTTTGAAACTCAACTCCTCATCTTTAACATAGAAATAAGACCTTTTTCATTGTATTGTTTTCTGTATTAAAGATGTATGTCAACTACCTTATGCAGAGTTGGGCATATTATAGGAACTTCAGTAATGATATCTATCCATTACCTCTATGATTGACAGCTGTCACATTTCAGCATTTGCACCAGGAACTTCCGATACTATCCTGGGAAGAACAAAGCCTAGACAAATAACATAGAAGCTACCATACTATCACTCGTAAATATTTATCCCGCAACCAGAGGGACAGAAGTCATATTTCTGATTTGCGGTTCCCTTGGCTTTTGCTCTATTCTTTGTCTTCAATGTCTAGATTATGGAAATTTTCTCAATTTCATTGCACTGATGATATTCATCATTTTGTACCTTTTGTAACACTTTCTTCTTTCTTTTCAAATGAGCACTTTGTCAATCCTAACCCCCAAATCCGTCTCATCCTCCCCTTCCCCACCCCCGTGTCCACATGTCTGTTCTCTATGTCTGCGTCTCTATTCCTGCTCTGCAAATAAGTTCATCTGTACCATTTTTCTAGATTCCACATATATGTGTTAATATATGATATTTGTCATTCTCTTTCTGACTTACTTCACTCTGTATGACAGACTCTAGGTCCATCCACATCTCTACAAATGACCCAATTTCATTCCTTTTTATGGCTGAGTAGTATTCCACTGTATATATGTGCCACATCTTCTTTATCCATTCATCTGTTGTTGGACATTCAGGTTGTTTCCATATCCTGGCTATTGTTTCCTGGCTATTGTAAATAGTGTTGTAATGAACACTGGGATACATGTGTCTTTTTGAATTTTGGTTTTCTCAGGGTATATGCTCAGTAGTGGGATTGCTGGGTCATATGGTAGTTCTATTTTTAGTTTTTTAAGGAACCTCCTTACTGTTCTCCATAGTGGCTGCATCAATTAAGATTGACATATATACACTACCATGTGTAAAATAGATAGCTAGTGGGAACCTGCTGTATAGCACAGGGGGCTCAGCTCGGCGCTCTGTGATGACTTAGATGGGTGGGATTGGGGGGACAGGTGGGGGGGAGGTCCAAGAGGGAGGGGATATATGTATACGTATAGCTGATTCACTTAGTTGTACAACAGAAACTAACACAACATTGTAAAGCAACTATATGCCAATAAAAAAATTAATTTAAAAAAATGAGCTCTTTGTACCTTGGGATGAGAACTTCCTTATGAACGTGCTAAAAATTTTAGCTCAGCTGAAATCTGTCAGGCAAGCCAGCAGCTGACTTTGTTTGCGATGCTGTAGGTATTTGCAGCCATTATGATTTTAAGTAATTTCTTGTCATTTCTATACATTAGAAAAGCAAGCGTATGGCCCATTTTTCAAATGTTTTAAGCTTTCCCAAGTCAACGTTATTTCATTTCCCCTATGAAGCAAAAACGTTATGGGATATCATAACAACTAGAACTTAGGGAAGAATGTATAAGAAAGCACATTTGCAAATGATCTTGCTGTGCACTATATTTTTAAATTGTAGAGGATTAGAAGGAAAGGTTTATGGAAAAACGTTTACAGTATCAGTGCCTTCATGGGACAAACATGAGTTGAAGAAGCTAATTTCTGCTTGTTTTAAAATCACTGGAGGATCCAGAATGTTCTGGTTTCCAGCCCCCACATTCTGGCAATGTCTGCAACGGGTAAATGCTTGAGATCCAGAAGGGGCACATCCTCCAACGTCTTGTGAAAATACACGCTCCAAAACAGGATTCTCACTGCAGTGGAGGAAAACCTACGCACTGCAGCTGATTTGCTTTGATGCCCTGATTTCTGCCACTAAGCCTGACTTCTTAATATGTCTATTTTTAGTCACCAAGGAATGAAAATGCACCTAATGCCCTTGGGATTAAAGTTAACCTCACCGTCAAAGGAGGAAAAGCAGAGAGCAAGTAGAACTCACAGTACCGCTATTAAAAACATTTGTGCTGGGCTTCCCTGGTGGCGCAGTGGTTGAGAGTCCGCCTGCGGATGCAGGGGACCCGGGTTCGTGTCTCGGTCCGGAAGATCCCACATGCCGCGGAGCGGCTGGGCCCGTGAGCCATGGCCACTGAGCCTGCGCTTTCAGAGCCTCTGCTCCGCAACGGGAGAGGCCACAACAGTGAGAGGTCCGTGTACCGCAAAAACAAACAAACAAACAAAAATTTGTGCTTGATTTTGTCTTTGTGTTAAATCGAAAAGCTTCTATATAATTTAGGTATAAGAATCAACTGAAAAAACAAACAAAAGAATCACTGACACTGTTCCTACTCAAAAGGAACAATTCTATTTTTAGGGATGGTGGCTCTGTCTGTCCATTTATTGTACACCTTACATTCTGTTTCCCTAAGAGTGGCCTTATACTTGATTAAAGGATTCTGGTTTTGAGTAACAACCTGAACTTGCAAATCTGAATTAAATACAAAAAGTGGCGGGGGTGGGGGAAGCTTTTAAAATCCAGTGAGTGACCTTGTCAGGCAGAAGTAAATATTTTTAAGAAGACAGGGTGTCATGGTGGACAGCTCATGACTTTGATCGAATCTGGATTCTTTCCCAAGTTCTGCTCTGCACTACAGCTTTGAAGAAAGTTGTGAAAACTGAGACCTATTGTCCTCAGCTGTGAAATGAGTATAACACTATGAAAGACAGTCGTTTGGATTAAATAAGATAATGCTTGTAAAGTAGTTAAGGCGATTAATACAGAACTAGGCCTACAGGTGGGGTAACTCAATAAATGGTCTTACTGCTTAGGATATAAAGTTTATAAATATGCGCCTTATAAGAAAATCTTACTACTTCACTAAAAATTTTAAAACTTTTACTCAGCAATTTGCACACTACCAAGACAATTTTCCCTTCAGTTAAAGATTTATTTTTGGACTTTGGCTTTTGTTAATAAGTGTTTTATCTAGTAAAAAGATGTTGCTGCCTAGCTATATCAAAGGTCACCGGTCACAAGCATAAGACATAAATTTAGCTGTGACTTCATAAATTGTAAAGTTTCATTGCAGGCAATAGTCACTGAGTGTGAAGGAAAAGTATCAATACTACTTGTGAGAATAAAAAAGACATTCTCAACAATTTTTAGAATCTGAATCATCTTGGATAAAACATTTCCATAAATTGATTTCACATCCCATCTTCCCAGGGAATCAAAGGCTCATTGAGCGGGCATATTATGCAATCTTGTTCCCAAGTCCAGCCCATGGGAAAGAGCTTACAGGAGGGAAAAGAGAAAAAAAGAAATGTACCTTTACTATGTGCTGATCAAAGTGCTACACACTGCATGACAAACCAAAATATCATCTGAGGTCCCCTTGCTTCTTGAGATGGAATCTTAATTTACTCAGAGCCCCACTAATTAAACTACGTATGAATACCAGGAGACATCTGTACAATTTTGTTAATTCTCAGGAACCTATCTTTTCTATGGTCATCTGTACCTCCAGTGAGAACATAAGACTAGATAAAGGAGAGCTTGGGGAACCTGGCGAAACCTCTGTTAGGTAACACCTTGGCCAGGACTCCAGGGAATGGTGCAGATTTACTGCTAGAATGGTTCCTAGAAGATCGAAAAAAGTAATGACCCGTGATGAAAGAAGTTGAAGTCTGCATCGCCAAGGCAGATGGTGGAGAAAGGATAAAATGGCTCAGGACCCCTATCTAATCATAATAAAAATATCAGTCAAATGTAAATTGAGAAACATTCTATAAAACAAGTACGCCTCGGGCTTCCCTGGTGGCGCAGTGTTTGGGAGTCCGCCTGCCGATGCAGGGGACACGGGTTCGTGCCTCGGTCCGGGAGGATCCCACATGCCGCGGAGCGGCTGGGTCCGTGAGCCATGGCCGCTGAGCCTGCGCGTCCGGAGCCTGTGCTCCGCAACAGTGAGAGGCCCGCGTACCGCAAACAAACAAACAAACAAACAAGTACGCCTCAAATCTGTCAAGGTTATCAGAAACAAGGAAAGTCTGAGAAACTGTCACTGCCTAGAGGAGGCTAAATAAAGAGATGACATAATGTCATGGAATATTCTGGATGAGATCCTACAGCAGGAAAAGAACATTAGGTAAAAATCAAGAAAATCCAAATGAAGTATGGACTTTAGTTAATAAAAATGTATTAATAATAGTTTATTAGTTGTGACAATTGTAACATCATAATGTGAGAAATTAATAATAGGGGAAACTGGCTGGGGGATATATGAGAACTCCGTACTACCTTTGTACCTTTTCTGTATAACTAAAACTATTCTAAAATTAAAAGTTTATTCAGAAAAAAATAGAATCGGGTAAGTGAGCAAGCTGGACAGGTATATTATAGGCAGCCGGAAGACTCAGCAGAGGATTAGGCTTCACCAGAGGTGCCCTGAAGAAAAGAAGCTAGATGTCAGCCTTAACTGCCAGAAGCTAAGATGTCACAATTGTTATAACAAATGGCAAGGCCAGAGTGGCAGTCAAGGAGGCTTAAATCAGTGAGAATTATGGACATGTAAATAGAGGATAGTGCCTCTAAGGGTAATGATACCTGGAGATCTGAGGAATCAGCATGTTTCCTAAAGTCTGAATTACTGTGAGTCCCCTGGGTTCATTAACTCACCTGGTAGTCACTTCCTCAGTCCATGAATGTGTACTTGCGACTGACATCCTTGGCTATTGGAGTATCCACCACACTAAGTCCCTTGGCCTATGGGGTAATTACCAGCACAGTAAGGAAAACAAGTGGAAACCTCTGAAACTTCATCCCAAGTCTGGCCAAAATAGTAAATTTAAAGCAATATCACATCCCAGAGGAGATGACAGAGAGATTAAAACATTACAAGATTTAAGGAAGGCAGGAGTGAGAGTCATTCTCCTAGTTCTATTTCATTTGTTAGACTGAGCTCCTATAAAAACCAAATGGATCCTAGAGAATGGTGTAGACGATCACAAGCTCAACCAAGGAGTAGCTACAACCAGCGTTACCATGGCAAACAAGATATTTCTGTGACAGTAGATTGATATAGTATGACTTTGGGTACATGATATGTGACCACTAATTTGGTGAATGTATTCCTTTCAATCCCACCACAATTGAGGATCAGAAACAGTTGACACAGTAAAGAGATGGCAATATATTTACAATTTTATCCCAGAGTTATGTTGACTCTCCTTTTCTTTGTCATAATATAGTAAAGAGATTTGGGCTTTTCTGACATCCTGCAAAATATGACACTGATCTAGTATATCACTGACATCACATTGATCAGCTAGAATAAGGAGGAGGTGACTTACATGCAAAAGCCTTTGAGACATAAGTGCTACAGAGGCACGTAGATCAACCTTAAGAATATTTAGAGACCTGCCACTACGGTGAAACATTTTGGGGGAGCCAGAGGTCAGAGATGTGTCAGGACATTTCTTTAAAGTAAAAGACAAATTATGAATCTTGCATCCTCTTCCACAAAGAAATCTAATTCCTGGAAATCTCTTTTGTTCTGGAGGTAACCCATTTCACAGCTAGGAATACTGCTCTGACCTATATATTGCATGCCATGAAAGAATGTCAGCATTGACTGGGAACCAGAGAAATAAAGATCTAAGCTGCAGTGTAAGTGGGCCTGCCACTTGGGTCACATGACCTGGCAGAATCTATGATTTTGGAGATGTCATTCGTGGAAAAAGATGTACTAAAGAATTTGTGTCAGACCCCTGCGAGAGAATCAACACGTAGACTCCTGGGTCCTGAACCCTGGTAGAGACAGAAATGTTGCATATTTTTGGAACTTCTCATCATGAACTGGATGGATGGACCAAGTCATAAAGCCAGGCAGTAGTTCCAACTGAAATCCATGAGAAGACAGAACTATTTTTTATTCAGGATCGAGTATAGGCAGAACCAAGTTTGGTTTAAGGATCAGTCAACTTGGTATGTAATGGAAAACAAAAATGGACAGTGGCTGCAATACAGCCCCCCTGAGGGTGGCCTCTGAAGTGCGCTGTTACTCAAGTAGATCTATAAGCCACTTGGTGGCGAGATGATTATTTTGGGCCCCTTCCAACTGGGAAAGTGATTCATTCTCAGAGTGGGCGTTTAATCCAAATGTGGGTTTTTCTTTTCTGTCCACAGAGCATCAGACAGCACCACCCAAAGTGAGAATACTGCTTTCTCTTCTTGATTCGCACTCATAAACTTGCACTAGGGCTTTTAATGTGGAGCAGACTTCACTAAAGCTTTGGGAAGATGAGGGTGGGAGGATTGTTTACATAACCACATGCAAACAACTTGAATACCATCCATTCCTTTTCTTAAAAGGGTTTGGTTTTGTTTTGTTGTCTGCCATTGTACACTTTGGTTATTCATCTTCTCTCTTCTTTTCTTTCTTCCTCTCTCTTTCTCCCGAGGAGCAAAATCCCTCAACCAACTAATCAAATAAAAATTCTCCCATTTTCTTCTTCAGAGTAATTCGGTTCTGTACAGTTCCAACCGACTAACTCAGTTCTGAGCCTCCCTTTGACCAATAAAAAAGGTAAAGAAAGCTTTGAATTGCTACTGTAAGAACCCAATCCTTGTTTGCTGTGGAGCAGGGTGTTTGATCTTCCAGATAGAGATATAATAAAGTCCATGTTGATGATGCTATAAACAAAATCTTTGAACTCTATATCTTAGGAGATATAAACTAATATAAAATTTAGTTATATGCTATTCTGATTCCAGATTTAGGTGCAGGCAGTATCTATTTTTCCTAAAAGATAACGTTGTAAAATCTGAGCATAAACTTATTTTAGGGAGGACAAAATAAAATATGTTTTGAAATATGTTTTAAATCACTCAGAGAAGAAAACCCATGGTTGGGTTTTGGAAGACCTGGTTCAATTTCCACTAATTAGCCTGTGCTTTAGTTTCATCTACAGAATGAAAGTGCATATAATAATAATGCTTACCCTTCCTGCCTCAAGACATTGATATGACACCTAAATGATAAAATTAATTTGATAATACAAAACAGTGTAGAATTATTTGAGTTTGCTAAATTAGATTTGAATAAGACTTCCATCATCAGAGACATTATTATATATCTGCACACATACATATGAACATCTTATAAGTATATACAGACTCTATATTCAAAATTGTTGGTAGTGATGGTGTTTTGGAGCCCATAGTTCTAGACAACAGATTGGCAAACTATGTCCCTAAGGCCAAATTCAACCCTTGTTTGATTTGCTTGTCATTATAAATAAAATGTTACTGGAACAGAGCCCTGCCCTCTCATTTACTTTTTTGTTTTTTACCTTTTTTTAATTGCATTTTATTTTTTATGTTTTTAATTTAATTTTACTTATTTTTATACAACACATTCTTATTAGTTACCTATTGTATACATATTAGTGTATACAGGTCAATCCCAATCTCCCAGTTCATCCTACCACCACCACCCCACCCTGCTTTCCCTCCTTGGTGTCCATACGTTTGTTCTCTACATCTGTGTCTCAATTTCTGTCTTGCAAACCAGTTCATCTGTACCATTTTTCTAGATTCCACATATATGCTGGGAGGTAAACTTTCCTCTGAAGATAAGGAGACCATGGAAAAAGCCGTAGAAGAAAAGATTGAGTGGCTGGAAAGTCACCAAAATGCTGACATCAAAGATTTCAAAGCTAAAAAGAAGGAGCTAGAAGAAATTGTTCAGCCAATTATCAGCAAACTCTATGGAAGTGAAGGCCTTCCCCCAACCAGTGATGAGGAACCAGCAGACAAAGATGAGTTGTAGACACTGCACTGCTAGGGCTGTAATATTGTAAATAACTGGACTCAGGAACTTTTGTTAGGAGAAAATTGAGAGAACTTAAGTCTCGAATGTAATTGGAATCTTCACCTTGGAGTGGAGTTGAAAATGCTATAGCCCAAGTGGCTGTTTACTGCTTTTCATTAGCAGTTGCTCACATGTCTTGGGGTGGCGGGAAAAGGAGGAATTGGCTCTCATCAAAAGTGGGTAAAAAAACTGGGTTAGGAGTGTGTGTTCACCTTGAAAAAGTTCTATTTAACAATTGGGTCATGATATTTGTTTTTCTCTTTCTGACTTACTTCATTCTGTATGACAGTCTCTAGGTCCATCCATGTCTCTACAAATAACCCAATTTCATTCCTGTTTATGGCTGAATATTATTCCATTGTATATGTGTACCACATCTTCCTTACCCATTCATTTCTCTATGGGCATTTAGGTTGCTTCCATGACCTGGCTATTGTAAATAGTGTTACAGTGAACATTAGGGTGTATGTGTCTTTTTGAATTACGGTTTTCTCTGGGTATAATCCCAGTAGTGGGATTACTGGGTCATATGGTAATTCTATTTTTAGTTTTTTAAGGAACCTCCATACTGTTCTCCATAGTGGCTGTATCAATTTACATTCCCACCAACAGTGCAAGAGGGTTCCCATTTCTCCACACCCTCTCAAGCATCTGTTGTTTGTAGATTTTCTGATGATGCCCATTCTAACCTGTGTGAGGTGATACCTCATTGTAGTTTTGATTTGCATTTCTCTAATAATTAGTGATGTTGAGCAGCCTTTCATGTGCCTGTTGGCCATCTGCATGTCTTCTTTGGAGAAGTGTCTATTTAGGTCTTCCACCCACATTTTGATTGGGTTGTTTGGTTTCTTAATATTGATCTGCATAACCTGTTTATATATTTTGGAGATTTAATCCTTTTTCCATTGATTCATTTGCATATATTTTCTCCCATTCTGAGACTTGCCTTTTCATCTTGTTTATAGTTTCCTTTGCTGTGCAAAAGCTTTGAAGTTTCATTAGGTCCCATTTGTTTATTTTTGCTTTTATTTCCATTTCTCTAAGAAGTGGGTCAAAAAAGATCTTGCTATGATTTATGTCAAAGAGTGTTCTTCCTATGTTTTCCTCTAAGAGTTTTATAGAGTCCAGTCTTACATTTAGGTCTTTAATCCATTTTGAGTTTACTTTAGTGTATGGTGTTAGGGAGTGTTCTAATTTCATTCTTTTCCATGTAGTTGTCCAGCTTTCCCAGCACCATTTATTGAAGAGACTGTCTTTTCTCCATCATATATCTTTGCCTCCTTTGTCATAGATTAGTTGACCAGAGGTGAATGGGTTTATCTCTGGGATTTCTATCTTGTTCCATTGATTTATATTTCTGTTTTTATGCCAGTACCATATTGTCTTGATTACTGTAACTTTGTAGTATAGTCTGAAGTCAGGGAGTCTGAGTCCTCCAGCTCCATTTATTTCCCTCAAGTTTGCTTTGGCTATTCGGGGTCTTTTGTGTCTCCATACAAATTTTAAGATTTTTTTGTTCTAATTCTGTAAAAAGTGCCATTGGTAATTTGATAGGGATTGCACTGAATCTGTAGATTGCTTTGGGTAGGACAGTCATTTTCACGGTATTAATTCTTCCAATCCAAGAACATGGTATATCTCTCCATCTGTTTGTGTCATTTTGATTTTTTTCTTCAGTGTCTTATAGCTTTCTGAGTACAGGTTTTTTGCCTCCTTAAGTAGGTTTATTCTTAGTTATTTTATTCTTTTGGTTGCAGGGTTAAAGGGATTGTTTCCTTAATTTCTCTTTCTGAACTTTCATTGTTAGTTTATAGGAATGCAAGAGATTTCTGTGCATTAATTTTGTATCCTGCAACTTTACCAGTTTCATTGATTAGCTCTAGTAGTTTTCTGGTGGCATATTGGGATTATCCATGTATAGTATCATGTCATCTGCAAACAGTGACAGTTTAACTACTTCTCTGATTTGTATTCTTTTATTTCTTTTTCTTCTTTGAATGGCATGGCTAAGACTTCTGAAACTGTATTAAATAATAGTGGTGAGGGTGGACATCCTTGTCTTTTTCCTGATCTTAGAGGAAATGCTTTTGGTTTTTCACTATTGAGAATGTTGTTTGCTATGGGTTTGTCATATTTGGCCTTTATTATGTTGAGGTAGGTTCCCTGTATGCCCTGTATGAATCAGTGATATCTTGGTTATTTAATAATGTATTGTTTAGCCTCCATGTGTTTGTGTTTTTTACATTTTTTCCCAGTAATTTGTTTCTAATGTCATAGCATTGTGGTCGGAAAAGAGGGTTGATATGATTTTAGTTTTCTTAAATTTACCAAGGCTTGATTTGTGATCCAAGATGTGATCTACCCTGGAGAATGTTCCATGTACACTTGAGAAGAAAGTGTAATCTGCTGTTTTCAGATCAAATGTCCTATAAATATCAACTAAATCTGTCTTGTCTATTGTGTCATTTAAAGCCTGTGTTTCCTTATTAATTTTCTATCTAGATGATCTGTCCATTGGTGTAAGTGAGGTGTTAAAGTCCACCACTATTATTGTGCTACTGTTGATTTCCTGTTTTGTAGCTGTTAGCATTTGACTTATGTATTGACGTGTTCCTATGTTGGGTGCATAGATATTTAGACTTGTTATATCTTCTTCTTGGATTGATCCCTTGATCATTATGTTGTGTTCTTCCTCGTCTGTTGTAACATTCTTTATTTTAAAATCTATTTTATCTGATATGAGTATTGCTACTCCAGCTTTCTTTTGACTTCCATTTGCATGGAATATTTTTTCCATCCCCTCACTTTCAGTCTGTATGTGTCTCTAGGTCTGAAGTGGGTCTCTTGTAAATAGCCTATATATGGGTCTTGTTTTTGTATCCATTCAGCAAACCTGTGTCTTTTGGTTGGAGCATTTAATCCATTCACATTCAAGGTAATTATCGATATATATGTTCCTATTATTATTTTCTTAATTGTTTTGGTTTTGTTTTTGTAGGTCCTTTTCTTCACTTTTGTTTCCTTCTTAGAGAAGTTCCTTTAGCATTTATTGTAGAGCTGGTTTGGTGGTGCTGAATTCTCTTAGCTTTTGCATGTCTGTAAAGCTTTTGATTTCTCCATCGAATCTGAATGAGATCCTTGCTGGGTAGAGTAATCTTGGTTATAGGTTCTTCCCTTTCATCACTTTAAATATATCATGCCACTCCCTTCTGACTTGTAGAGTTTCTGCTGAGAAATCAGCTGTTAACCTTATGGGAGTTCCCTTGTATGTTATTTGTCATTTTACACTTGTTGCTTTTAATAATTTATCTTTGTCTTTAATTTTTTTCAGTTTGATTAGTATGTGTCTCGGTGTGTTTCTCCTTGGGTTTATCCTGCCTGGGACTCTCTGTGCTTCATGGACTTGGGTGGCTATTTCCTTTCCCAAGTTAGGGAAGTTTTCGACTACTATCTCTTCAAATATTTTCTCGGGTCTTTTCTCTCTCTCTTCTCCTCCTGGGACCCCTATAATGTGAATGTTGGTACGTGTAATGTTGTTGCAGATGTCTCTTAGGCTGTCTTCATTTCTTTTCATTCTTTTTTCTTTATTCTGTTCCACAGCAGTGAATTCCACCATTCTGTCTTCCAGGTCACTTATCCATTCTTCAGCCATTCTTCAGTTTTTCTGCTGTTGTTTCCTTCTAGTGTATTTTTCATTTCAGTTATTGTATTGTTCATCTCTGTTTGTTTGTTCTTTAACTCTTCTAGGTGTTTGTTTTTTAATTCTTCTATGTCTTTGTTAAACATTTCTTGCATCTTCTCAATCTTTGTCTCCATTCTTTTTCCGAGGACCTGGGTCATCTTCACTTCACAATTATTCTGAATTCTTTTTCTGGATGGTTGCCTATCTCCACTTCATTTAATTGTTTTTCTGGTGTTTTATCTTCTTCCTTCATATGGTACATAGTCCTCTGCCTTTTCATTTTGTCTATCTTTCTGTGAATGTGATTTTCGTTCCACAGGCTGCAGAATTGTAGTTCTTCTTGCTTCTGCTGTCTGCCCTCTGGTGGATGAGGCTATCTAAGAGGCTTGCATAAGCTTCCTGATGGGAGGGACTGGTGGTGGGTAGAGCTGGGTGTTTCTCTGGTGAGCAGAACTCAGTAAAACTTCAATCCACTTGTCTGCTGATGGGTGGGGCTGAGATGCCTCCCTGTTGGTTGTTTGGCCTGAGGCGAACCAGCACTGGAGGCTACAGGCTCTTTGGTGGGGTTAATGGTGGCCTCCAGGAGGGCTAATGCCAAGAAGGATTTCCCTGAATTTCTTCTGCCATTGTGTCCTTGTCCCTGTGGTGAGCCACATCCAACCGCTGTCTATGCAAGACACCCTCCAACACTAGCAGGTAGGTCTGGTTCAGTCTCCTGTGAAGTCATTGCTCCTTTCCCCTTGGTCCTGATGCACACACTACTTTGTGTGTGCCCTCCAAGCATGGAGTCTCTGTTTTCCCCGGTCCTGTCAAAGTCCTGTAATCAAATCCCACTAGCCTTCAAAGTCTGATTCTCTGGGAACTCCTCCTCCTGTTACCGGACCCCCAGGTTGGGAAGCCTGACGTGGGGCTCAGAACCTTCACTAGAGTGGGTGGGCTTCTGTAGTATAAGTGTTCTCCAGTTTGTGAGTCACCCACCCAGCGTTTATGGGGATTTGATTTTATTGTGATTGCACCCCCTGTACCATCTCATTATGGCTTCTCCTTTGTCTTTGGATGTGGAGTACCTTTTTTAGTTTGTTCCAGTGTCTTCCTGTCAATGATTGTTCAGCAGTTATTTGTGATTCGAGTTCTCTCGCAAGAGGGAGTAGGTGCATGTCCTTCTACTCTGCCATCTTGAACCAGTCCTCACCACTCATTTACTATTGTCTGTGGTTGCTTTCCTACTACAATGACAGAGTTCATTAGTGCAACAGAGACTTTATGGGTCACAAACCTAAAATATTTACTGTTTGTTCATTTACAGAAAAAATTTGCCAACCCCTGCTCTAGATACTAGAAAAATATATTTACATGCTGTGGTCTAATCTGCATTGTGAAGTGGAGACTCATGCCATTTTCCAGATCATTCAAGCCCCAAACAAGTTCTTTTCATTATGTCATTATTTTGGATGGAAGAGTTTTAAGGTCTGAGTGAGTCAGACAATTGGTCATTTCTCCAACTTACTTCTGCTGCTCATAATTCATTGGACTAGGTAATTTTCAAATATTTTTACAAGTCTCTCTCTTTCCAGATCTCTCTCAGAAATTACAGAAAGTACAAGGAATCATTCTTCCCCATTCTGCTTCCTACTTAACAGCAAATATATGCTGTGAAATCATGACAAGATAAAAATGTATGCCTATCCCACCATCACACATTTATTTATAAGATGACTTCCTTCTTTGGCAGTGAATGTGCCTATTAACAAAGGTATAAGAACATGCTTGTGTTTTTGCTAGAGCTCAAAAATGAATGATGGCATTAATCAACAAAGAAGTATAGTGAACCATCCCCTGTTTGTGCTTTACAAAAAGTAGTTAGTGTTAGTTGTTTCTTTATCCAGTAGGTTTTAACTTGATGTAAAGATTTGGGGGCCATTATAGAAGAAAGGAAGTTTACATTTTACAAGTAATTTGAAGTTATGTAATTCATTGATTTCAGACTTCATTAAAAAATAACTTTTGATCAGAAACAAAAGATATGACAGACACACTCACATTGACATTTGGAATTAAAATGTAAACATCAGACAAATATATCAAATCTCAACTCTGGCAGCTTCCAACTCTGTTTTTCCCTGACAGCAACGGTTATATGTTAAAGAGAAGATTACACAAAAAGTCTGCAGACTGGTGATGAAGTGGAGCCTGCTCTCAGCATATCAACCTCTATGAAACAGAACTATCCATAAAAAGGGCTAATTATAACTCAAAGATTTGCTCTGAGACTCAAATAAGACTGGATCCATGAACAGATTTTAAAAATTGGATTTGGTCAAGTGTGACACAGAATTACTAGAACCACACTGTCATGTGCTCTGATATATGAAATGGTTAGACCACATGAGTATAAACTCTGACTTTACTACTTACTAGTTCTGTAACTTTGTGCAAGTTACTTAGTCTCTTTGGGATTTTGTCTCCTTATTTATAAAATACAAATTCTATTAGTAACCACAGATGTTTATTCATTTTAAATGAGAAAAGATATACAAAGTGCATAGCCCAATGTCCGATGACTGATAAGGATTTAATAAATACTAGGACTTAATGAATACAATTATTATTATATTATTGTATCATATAAGCCATAATTATATTATTGTATTATACAAGACCTCCATCTTGGATGCCTATTATGCTTAAGCAGTAGCTCATGCCTCCTAAGAGTTTAGCTAGAGCCTTTGCAAATTGGCATCTTGTAGCAAATTAAATATTATTGTGCCAAGAAAGTTGTAAATTGTCTTTTAAACTCTTTCTTAAAATTTTACAACCCAGCATTAAAAAATTTCCATCACACTTCTAATATATATTTTGTCTACTTAAATGTTATTTACATGTACTAATATGTTATGCACATTTTAAAGCATATTTAAATATAAACATTTAAGAGAAGATATGATATATGTTAGAATCTTTCAGAAGTAGATTGGAAAGAAAGCCATGGGTACACCTGATTGTGAGCTGGATGGTGAGGGTTTGAAACTATGTTTACTGAATTAGCATGTGCTTTGTGAGTAACAATGGTAATTAACAAATATTGAATATTAAGTATTTCCAGGCACAGTGCTAAGCAAATTACATATTCTCTCATGCAATCCATACAACCCCCTCTGAGGTAGGTAATAATTTTGTACCTCATTTTATGTTTGAGGAATATGAAAATAAGGAGGTTAAGTAACTTGTCCAAAGTTTCTATCTAAGTAAGCTATAGAGTGATACTTTGCAACCATATATCCCGCCCATGACCAGTGCTCTTCCCCTTGGCAAAATCATAATAATGATAATTACTATCTCCATTGTTATAAAATGCTATATTACTGAGTACATCTTATGTGTCAGAACTTTACTAAGTGTTGCTTGTAGGTAACAGGATAAAAGTTTTGTTCAGGTATCTCCTTTGATAAGTAAGCCACATTGGAGGAAGTGAAAATCTAAGGATATATGTCAACAGAAGTCAAAGAAGCAAGAGAGAAATTAATTACTTTGGACAATGGTGAATGAAGTTGCAAAAGACTAAAAAGATAAAAGGAAAAGAGAGAAATAAGCTAGATGATTTGAGGTTAGGTTACACTGAAATGTGAAATGATGAGAGAAAAAGTCCCTTATGATGTGCACTTTAAACAACAACAACATCTAATTTTTAATTAGAAATTTTGTTCTCCCAAATCTTCAGTGATTTTTACTACACACTTAAGTGTCCTGTATTTATTTAATCTCCCTCTCAATCCCCTCTTATCCTTCCTTCTCTCCCTTTCTCTTTCCTGATATTCAAGGAGGGAACTGTGTTTCTGAGAAAACCATTACAGAACTGACAAGAGCATGAGAGAGAAGGTGAGAGTGTTCACATACTTAAACAAATTAAGAAAAAGCAAAAAGCTCAGCATGAGAGTTGACCATGAGACTATAAAACTGGGTCCCATCTGAGAAGAGATTTGAAATTCCAGGGAGTGTACAATGGAGCTCCAATTAAGTCTTATTAGATCTGGAGGGTTGCATAATGTTAGAACACTAATTTTTTATAACAGTCTTGTAAGGTGGTTTCTAGTATTCTGATCACGCTGTACACCATACATGTGCTGGGCGCAAAAATGAGTGTGGATCCATCAGGAGATCACATGTTCTTAATGAGATTGTATCTAAAGATAATCAAAGAGTAACTCATCTGCCCTCTCATGAGATGAAGTCTAGTAATAAAAAATGCCCTGCAAAGTAAAACACCCTGAGATAGTCTCTTAAAGTTACAAATCCTCACATCATCGCCTTACACAAGAGTAATTAAAGCTAATGTTTACTGCCCATTTATTGAACAACAGAGGCAGGTCTAAGAATTATATGTCTATCATGTCTTTTAAGTCTCTTGACAATCTTTTGCAAAAGTACTATTATTACTATTAGCCTACAGACGAGGAAACTGAGGCACAGTTATCCAAGGACATACAATTATTTAAAAAATGGTTATGAATTCAAACCTAGGCAGCTTGATTTCCATTCTTGTGTGCTTAACCACTATTCAAACTGCCTCCTTTTTGTAGCAGGCGAAAATAACACTATGAAGACGATGTACACAAGACTTTATAAAGGCCATTTATTGAACAACTATGATGTGCCATGCTAGTTAATATGTATACATTGCCTTATTCAACATTATTAACACTTTTCAGGGTAGTATCAATTTCTTCATTTTATTTTCAGGAAACAGAGCCTCAAAAGAGTGTAGTAATTTGGTCAGTGTCACACAGCTGGCATCAGAGGTCAAACTCAGGTCTGTTAGACCCCCTCCCTTCCACCCAAACCTCTATTCTTTCCTTAAAGTAATGCTGAACCTTTGTTGCAGTGAATAATCCTATCCAATGGCTAACAATTTGAATTTATTCCACCTCTTTAAGGTTGAGTGCCTTCTAAGGCCTAGGGAATGGGGTAGGAGATAATGCTCAGTTCAAAGGCATCAAGCGTACCTCTTCTGTGGTGTAGAAAGTCAGGGGACCCTCCACAACCAACACCATATCTAGAGGCCTGGAACCATACTCTCCTTATTTTCTCCCTCAAAGGAAAAAGAATTATAGATTATTTCAAGAGCATGAGAAAATGATTGTAAAATATTAAGTAATCATATTAGATGACCATATTATGATAATATTGGAGTAATATCCTTATTTCCACTCATCTACAAAAGTTTTAGAAAGGTTTAACAATAACGTAATCAATTCCTAAAACCTAAATCACATTGGCTTTTCTCAGGGAATTTAGAACAATCATTCTCAAGGACACACAATGAAACTCACTCTTTCTTTTGTATCTGAGATATTACTCTTCCCTGGTTTTCCTCTTATTTCTTCAAACACTTTTTTCATTCTCTTGCAATAATATTGCTTCTTTAGCCTGTCATTTATTAGTGTCTTTCCAAAGATGCACATGAAGCCAGGTGTAAGCAAATCAGCACAACCTGTTCCTCTAGCCAGATTAACTGGGAAGGAGGGAGACCATGATTTAAACTGGTCAATCAGAGCAAATCTGTGGAAGGCAGAGCAGGAATCAGGAATTGAATGGAAGCTTGTTCTTGTAAGACATTGTAAGCCAAATATCAACCGAACTTACCCAACTTTTGGACATTTCAATTATTAAACATCAATAGATTAGAGTTTGAGTTTAGCTTCCTGTTCCTTGCAGTTAACAGCTTCTCAGTTGACTCTGTATACTTTCCCTCTAAGGAAAGAAATCCACTCTCTTTGTGTATAATTATTTAGCTTCTCTGAGGTTCCCTGTGTTCAACAAGAAGATATTGACAGAATTATAAAATAATGGATTAAAGCTTTTAGCACCACGACTGGCACGTAATCAGCACTCAGTTAATGGTAGCTATTGCTGTTGTTGTTACTGATGTTGTTATAATTACTTACATTCCTTCACCTTTTATCTTCATCTCTGAATCTTGAGCTCCAGACCACAATGTACAACTGTTTACTGCACATTTCCTCTCAGATGACCCCTCAGCACTTCAAAATCAACCCATCCAAAATTAACTTCAATATTGTGTCTGCAAAACTGTTCTTCCTCTTCTGTCAGATTGATGATTATATCCATAACACTATCGTAGCTGCCATCAAAACTCCTATTTCTTTAATCTCCAATATCCAACCATTACCAGCTTCTATTCATCTACCTCTGAAAAGCCTCTGGAATTTCAGTCTTACCGCTTTCATTCTCATTACCAGGACTTTGGTGCAAGCCCTTATTTTTCACATGGACTATGGCAATGACCAGTTTATCTTCTGTCTCCATTCTCCAAATTCTTTAGTTCTTATTCTATAGAGTTGCCAGAGTTCCTTCTAAAACAACATTAGACCAGTCATTCATTACTTAAAAATCATAAAAACCATCCATAACCTTCCTGCCAAAAGACAAATTCCAAATCCTTAGCAAAACATACCTTCCTTTTCAAAATCTAACTCCGACCTAAGTCTCGGTCCTCAATTTTGTGCCGTGTCCCCATTTACCCTTTACTCGAGGATTTTCATGCATCCTTATATTTGTTCAGGCTGGTCCTCAGATGGAAAAATGGCTACTCGTCTTTAAGACTGGTCCAAATGTCATTTCCTCCAGGAAGCCTTTCCCAACTACCCAGAACAGAATTAATAACTGATTAGCCTGTGCCCCTTTAGAACATCATACATGTTGCTACTGTCATATTTATCACATTATTTCTTATTTCTTTATTTACCTGGCTGAAGCCTCTGTTAAACTCTGCATTCTTGAGGATAAGAACTATGTTTTTATAGGCCAGAATCCAAAAAACGAAGCAAAACAAAAAACCCTTTAAATGAGTAAAGTTGTTGTTAGGTATTGATGACTCCCATGTGCCTGTCTATGAATAAGGTGTGTTAAA
The DNA here is from genome assembly GCF_039906515.1 of Pseudorca crassidens. Classification (NCBI taxonomy): domain Eukaryota; kingdom Metazoa; phylum Chordata; class Mammalia; order Artiodactyla; family Delphinidae; genus Pseudorca; species Pseudorca crassidens. The sequence continues at coordinate 31,279,323 of NC_090304.1, read as the reverse complement.
GAGTGTGTCTCCTTGTTTCTTCCATCAACTCTAAGAAATTGGTATCACGATTCCCATTTTATAGATAAGGAACTTAAGACTGAGAAAGTTGTTTGACTTTTCCAAGGACATGCAATTAGTGAGTGCCAGAGCCAGAACACAAGTCCAGATCTGTATAACTCTAAAGCTATGACTTTTCACAATGACTTACTGTTTTCTTGGGCATAAGCTTTTTTTTTTCAATTCTCCTATAATATGTTTCAATGTTACCCAATATATGTGTTCATTTCTCCATTTAATTTCAAACCCTAGTCAAGGTCATTTTCCTGCCCCCTTTTTGCTTAAAAGGATATTATTGTATAACCTTCATAAAATTCTCCCTTGCTAAAATAAAGCCTTCTTTCTTTCTATTTTATAAGCTATAATTCTACTTCCCCTGACTGAGAGACAGAGTCCTTTGGGACTGGTGGCTGGGATATAACAAAAATTAAAATATCCCAAGACTTTGTAGTGGCTTTGCCTATAAAAGCAGGAATCCACCAAGGCCTTGCTGTGAATACCTGGTTATCATTATGACAGAATTATGGAGCAGGAATATGATACTTTAATGAGCCCTTTTTCATTTGGGGAACTCACATTGGCGAGAGTTTGCACATAAATGCTTCTAAGAGCACAGTACCTAATTAAGCAGTCATTGTACTTTACTACAAATAACATTGTGTTATTATTTCTAAATGTTATTTCAACTGGTACTTGATCTCCTTCACACTTGAGTTACATGAGTTTTCTAATATTTCCTTGGGTATGCAACACTATCTGCCTGCCAAATTTAGATAATTTCTTGGAACAGATTCAGTTAAACTTCGTGGTGTAGGCCCATTGCAATCAAGGTCAAACATTGGCTCATGATAAGTTTTCAAATCATAGGAAAAAATCTAAAAGAAAATCCCACTTTCCTTCTCTCTCACGTCTCCTCTCCTACCTACTTCTTTGTCCACTTGTAAATTCTTGATTTTATCAAGTCCATCATAAAGCGTAAGATTAAAGCGAACAATTCTATATTTGTATCTCAAGGGAATATTTTCTGGGATTTTTTTTTTTTTTTTTTTTGTGAGGAGGAGGAGGAGGAGCATTGAATTATCCATCAAAAGTAGTCAGTATGGGGCTTCCTTCGTGGCCCAGTGGTTGGGAGTCCGTCTGCTGATGCAGGGCACACGGGTTTGTGCCGCGGTCCGGGAAGATCCCACATGCCACAGGGTGGCTGGGCCCGTGAGCCATGGCTGCTGAGTCTGCGTGTCTGCAGCCTGTGCTGCACAACGGCAGAGGCCACAACAGTGAGAGGCCTGCGTAACGCAAAAAAAAAAAAAAGTAATCAATATGACCACAGTTAGATGTGAGTTATTCTTGAATTACTATTAGCTCTAGTATTTTTCTCTGTGTGTGTATGTGTGTGTAGAGTGTGTGTGTGTGTTTGTGTGTGTGTTTTGGGTGGGAGCTGGGTGAGGGACAGAAAGAAACAGAGAGAAAGAGAGAGCCAAGATAGAGAGTATTATTGCAGGAAAAGTAACTTTCACCTGAAATAAATGTAGTGAGTGGTTATCTTGCTAAATTTAGAACCAAGATTACTTAAAATTCCATTTAGTAATCCATATGGTTTTATCTGATGACACTGGTTTATTTAGTTGCCAAGTTTTTACCTTTTGACATCAGCTGCTTAAACCCATGTTAAATGTGTTGTTCATTATAGTTTGAATGATTAGCCTTATTTATGGCTCTATTTCGTACCTAGTCTTTCGTAATTTGTTTGCCTACTTTTAACCTGGGCTAATTTATCATATTTTATTATGCTCTACAAGTCATTTATAAGCCTTCTGAAATTCTTGTTAGAACAAGGTGGGATATCATAAATAGTCAATAGGAAGGTCTCAAAATTGTGAATTAACTGAATAATTATCTCATACACCCATGTAACTTTCCTTTCTTTTCTTTCTTTCTTTTTTTTTTTCTGTGGAAACACCAAGTTATTGTACGTGCTCCCTGTCTGCCAGGAACCAGGAGTAGATTGGATGTGGAGCTTAGCTGTTAGTCTCAGATGTCTCTCTAACCTACTTTGATTCTTCCTCTGAAATCTCTTAAACTCACTCTGCCTTCTGCAGTCCAAGTGCCTTTATTCTGTTTCCGGTTCTCTTCACATTTATAAGCCTTTGTATCATGCATTCTAGTTTACAAAGCATTTTACAGTGCCTATTAAGCAAGGTCTTTACCTCATGTCTTCTACATCCATTCTAATTCATCCTGCAAATCTATACAACGTAGTTTTCTTAAAATGATAATTTTATATTGCTCAAGAACCACTTTTTGTCACTGTATGATGAAACTTCTTTGCTTAGACTCCAACAGCTCTCATTAGCTAGTCCCATCCTACTTCTATAAATCACTCCTCTCTTTGCTCTCCAACATAAACCTTCTTCTTCAGTCCTTGTTCTATTGTTTCCACAGCAGTGCCATCATCATTCCTGCTTCTGTTCGTTCAGTTTTCATTACCTAGAATACCATCCCTGCTCCTGTCCTCCCATTCAAATCCAATCCAATTTTCAGACTCAGTTAAGCCATGGTTTTTTCACAGAGGTCCCAAATCTCAGAGGTTGTTCCCAATCAAATGTGCTAGATGTTTCTTTTTTTTTTTTTCATTTTTTTTCCAACTGAATTACATGTTCCTTGATGGCAGGTATACTATTGTGTCATTCTCTTGGGGCATGTCACTAAGCAAAACATTGAGAGTTAGTATAAAATTAGTAGAGACTTACTGAGCATTGATCTCTTCACATACATAATCAAGTACTCAGCCAGGGCTATATATTTTAGAATCAGTGAAAGAAAAGGCCTTAGAAACTCCAGGAACTCTTTAATGGCCTGACTCATCTAAGCAAGTATTTCATGATGATAATACTGAATCAAATGTGTGATATAATCAGAGTATCCAACATGATCTAGATGAAAATATCTACGGCCTTTGCTTGGTTACTATAAACTGAGACTGAATACGGTCATGGGGAAATATCTCCATTTGAAGAATGGTCAAAAAGAATGAATTGGGGTTTTCTTTTCATGTACAAGAGACTCATGGTCCTTCCCAGGAGTTTGAAAAGTCAGTCTGAGTTTTCCAAGATCCATATATCCTTAAGGCCTCATTTCCAGGGAAGTCAACTCTATAGAATGTATGCTACCGTTTTCCCTTGCCCACACTTAGCATAGGCATACTTCCTCACCCACAGCACTTACTTTCCCTGATGTCATATGCACGCCCACAATCTTTCTCAACTCATCACTCCAGACAGCCATTAGCAATTAGTCTAACTTAGCACAACAGCTGAAATTTATTTATCACTCTCACCCTTAGGATAAAGTTCAACTCTAATCCAACATTCGAAAATTTTGGATTCTGTTCCTACTTACCTTCAAAATCTTCTACATGAATCTGCCCTTATACCAACCTTTGTTCTAGTCAAGCTGGTTTACTCAACTGATCTAACTAATATACTAACTATAACTGTGATATTTGGCAAGTTACTTTAACTCTCCGCAATTCAATTTACTGGCTGAAGTAAAATATATGTGACAATAGGACCTGTCTATGAGCATTATCATGAAGATGAATTAAATTAAATTATGTAAAGCACATGCACATGTTTGCTCATTTAATTCTCGTAACAAATCTATGAGCTAAATATTATTATTCCCATTTGACAGAAGGAAAAAACCAAGTTACAGAGAAGATAACAATTCATGCATGATCAGAAAGATCTTACTTGCTGGAACCAGGATTTAAGATGAGGCAGTCTGATTTCAGAGCCTACATTCTTTATAAGAAGAAATACAAGCCTCAGGATCTACCATATGCCAGGCTATGTGCTGGATACAAGGATACAAAAAATAAGTTAGATTTGGCCTGGCTCTGGAGGAGGCTTAGTGGAAAGGCAGACAAGAAAGAGTTGTGATATGATATAAATAAAAGAGACCTATCAGAGGATATTTAATAAGAAGCATCTATCGAGGCCAATGGGATCAAAGATGCAGAAGAGATGAAATCTGCCCGAGGGAATCAGAATAGGCTCCCAGAAGTGGTAACATTCAAAAGGAAGCTTGAAGGAGAACATAATGCTGAGTGGATAAAAGTGGAGACTGCATGGCAAGAAGTTCCAGGGAGAGTAATAAACAAGTGCAAAAGCAGGAGGTGACAGAGAAAACGGCTTTTGTGCGGGATGCGTCAGTAATATTGAAGCTTAGAATTTGAAAAGGGGAAGTAGATGAGGCTGTATGAGTTAAGCAGGCAACTGATCATGCCATGAAAAGAACATTGGATTTTCAAGTATATATTATTGTACATTGTCAAAGGGAAGTAGGCAATCAGATTTGAATTTTTAGTTATTCTTGCAAATAGTTATTGAATGCCCACCACATGGAAAGCATTTTTAGATTAATTTGGCGATAGTATGGCAATAACTTGGCATGAGAAGAGCATGGAGGCAGAGAGACCAGTTAAGAAGCTTCTGTATTATTACATTAAAAATACTGAATCACTCATTCATTCATCCATCTATTCACCACACATTTTTTTTGGAATCCCCACTGAGCTGTGTTCTAAATATCTGTTGGATAGTCAGTAGTGAATAATTTCCCTTTTAGAGGGAAATTATTACAGTTCCTGCTCTGCCACTTGCCAACTGTGTGTGAACTTGGGCAATTATTTAAACTCTCTGTGTATCACTTCCTCTTCTGTTAAATGGGTATAATAAGGGGTATCTTCCTCATAAGGTTGTATTAAATGAGTTGATATGTGTAAGTGTTCAGGATAATACCTAGTATGCAGTGAATGCATTGTGTGGCTATCTTATAAAACTTTCCTCTTTCCTGACTTACTACAAACTATCTCTCAGCCCCAGTCTTGTGCATGGCCGTGGACCACACAGGCAGCCCCTAAATAGAGATTGGGATTTATGAGGTTTTCCCTCTTCTTTATTCCAGCCTACAGAATCAGTGATAGGCACCTACATCTCCTTTGACCCAGTTTAATAATAGATCATGCTCATCTTTTCCTCTTTGAAGACCCCTCTTCCTATCACATAGGCCTAAGGGGCAATCAGAACAAACACAGAACAACTGACAGGTCAGCTAGGGTCTCTGTAGGTGATGACTTGCATCAAACAGAAAATTCATATCCTGTGGCTCTTGGTCCCACACCTGGCTCACGGCTTTGGTTAAGGGTTTGTTTTGTAGACCATGAGTAGGCACTGGAGGTTTCTAAATTGACGATTGGTATGATCCTTAATATAAAATGCCAATAAATGTAGAAAGAATGATAAAGTTTTCAACAAATCTCCATTTTGCAAACATATTTACTAATAATTGATTCAGGCGAGAATCAGCAGTGGTTGCTAAAATATTGGGTGAATGTTTGACGGGATAGGGATTAACATCTGTAGTCTCAAAGTATCTCTCACAGATTATTATCACTTATGAAAGGGAAAATGGCAACTACATAGTTAAAAGCCCTGGAAACACTGCTTGTCAAGTAATCAAAATTAACGTCACCCCTAACAGAATAATCTGATAGTATGAGCCTCCCTATGTAATACATTGAGATGACACAGCATCACTGCTGTGGTATTGCTACCAAAAAGAATCACCTGAGTCTAATCATGAGGAAGAAAGTTCTGAAAGACCCAGATTAAGGAACATTTTGTAAAACAATCATCTTGTGCTCTTCAAAAATGTCAGCAATGTGTGATCTTGAGTTGAATTTTTTAAGGACATTTTTTAAATAATTGGTGAAATGTGAATATTAGATAACAGTATTATCATTAATTTCCCATACGTTTTGCTAATTGCACTGTGGTTACAAGTGAATGCGCTTGTTCTTAAGAGCTACATTCTGAAGTATAAAGGGTTATAATGTCTGCCACTTACTTTCAAGTGTAAGTAATATCATATATAATTACTATAATACGCATATGTGTATAGGTATAAATATAGATAGATGGAGAGAAAAGTCATGATGATGAAGGGAATATTGAAGTTCATTGTACTTTTTTTGTTTTCTTTCTTTTTAAAACTATTTATTTATTTATTTGCTTGTACCAGGTCTTAGTTGCGGCAGGTGGGCTCCTTAGTTGCGGATCTAGGGCTCCTTAGTTGCGGCATGCAAGCTCTTAGCTGGGGCATGCCTATGGGATCTAGTTCCCTGACCAGGGATCAAACCCAGGCCCCCTGCATTGGGAACATGGAGTCTTATCCACTGTGCCACCAGGGAAATCCCTCCTTGTACTTTTCTTGTGAGGCTTCTCTAACTTCTTGAGGTAGACAGAATAGTGATCCCTACATACATCCTCATTCTAATCCCCAGAATCTGTGAATATGTTAGTTTACATAGCAAAGGGCAATTAAATATTGCTGATGAAATTAAGGTTGCTAATTAGCTGAACTTGAGATGGGGAGATTATCCTGGGGGCCCAGTGTTATCCTTAGGGTCCTTATAAATGGAAGAGTGAGGGAGAAAAAAGAGAAACAGAGAAACGGCAGTGTGAGAAGGACTCTGCCTGACTTTGCTGGCTTTGAAGATGGATGAAAGGCCCACTAGCCAAGGAAGTCAGATGGCCTCTAGAAGCTGCAAGAGGCAAGGAAAGAGATTCTTCCTTAGAGCTTCCAGGAGTCTAGCACTGCTTGCTGCCATGTTGATTTCATCCGAGACCCACTTCAGACTTCTGCTCTCCAGAACTGTAAGATAATAAATTTGTATTGTCTAAGCAAGTAAGTCTGTGGAAGATATTACAGCAGCAATAGAAAACAAATACATTTTTTTTTCAAAACAATGATTAAAAAGAGAAGGTTATCATCAGAGTGATTTTTAAGAACACTATCTCTGGAGACAGAGCTCAGCTGGGGAGGTCAAATAACATTTACAGGGTTTGCAATCTTTTGGAAGCTTGATTTGTAACACAAATGAAGAATCAGAATAGTGTATCTGGGAATCAACACATGACAGAAGAATAATGGAACCCAGAGGAAGTGCGGCTGGAAGAGAGAAGAAAGTTTTCATCCTGAGAGTTCTTAGGCATTTACCAAGAGAGGAAGGAAAGGAGATAACTTTAAATAGGTATTTATATATTTGTAAAGTGTCATTTGGGGCATGTGAACTATTACGAAGGGGACTGAATTCTAATCCTACCTCTGCCAACCTGTTTTATCAAACTGGGAAACAATATAAATCCTCTGAGCCTCAGACCCCTCAACTGTACAAGAGAAAAAATGATACCTACCTTGATGATTGTTATGAGAATTAAATGAAAAAAATACAAATATATACAGGAGGGGTTAGTATAAAATGGGTGATCAATATAGAGAAGAGTCAATATATTTTATTATTATCATTTTTGTAATTGTTATTATTTTGTTGCTGCTTATACTACTGTTGTTGGAACTCAGTGACGTTGCACTCTTGTTTTTTTCATCTTTCACCCCCTCTCCATCAATTATTTTCTAACCTTTTTCTCTTTGTCCAAACTTTATATTCAGCCATTTCTTTAATCTTTAACCTTCAACCTTCTTTTGTTCTCAAACTAAATTCATGCCTTGGATGGACTTTTCACTTTGATGACTTAAAATATCGCCTCACTATTGATGACATCTTAATCTACATATCCAATTGAATTCTTGCCTCTGAGTCACACTATCAAAGTCACAGAAAGGCATAAATGTAAATATCATTCTCAAGAGGTTTGTCGAAGAAAGAAGACTGGGAATGATGGCTTAAGAGAAATAGATGAGCAAAGCTAGTCTTATTATTTGGTTTTGTTTCATTGTATATTTTTAGGGATGAGGAAGTTTTAGTTAATTTATACACTAATGGGAAATTGCTGAAGGAAATAATAAGGATAAAAGAAAGATGATCGAGAAAGCAAGACATCTGAGGAGATTTAGAAAATGGAATTAAGGGAGATTTGGAGGGAAAACTTAGTATGATGTATGAGTGTGACAAGAACATAGATTCCCCAGAACTGAATTAGAATTCAATTAGGATGGGTTAGCTACAAAGATGCATTGAAAGATAAACTCATTTCTTTAAAATTTTTTGGTCCCAGGAGCTGCAACTCTCAGGCATTGGTTGACAGGTGGTATGTATAGTGCTTCTATGTCTAAGGAGCCTACACTGGAATAGATCTGAAGTGTTTTGTAGTAATTTCAATGTTACTTATTTCACCAAGGAGCATCTGCATATCAGACAAAACGACACAGGCAATTTGAAGCCCACCATGCCATTTCCTCAAACATTAGCAAAAGCAAATGAATAAGTAAATTGAGTGTGTGTGTTTGAACAGAGCCTCCATATAAAATTTTTTGCACACTCTGAAATTCTAAGATATCTTTATAATATTTTCTCTGTTAAGCTACTACAGAGAGCCTTCTGTGTGGCTGTCCTTTCCTTAGTTGTCTGGGAAAAGTCCTCAGAATGCCGCAAACACACACAGTAAGGTGCACTGTGAGTTTCTGAAGGCCTCCAACGAGTGAAGACAGTAGGTCATTCAGAATAATGTTAACGGCAAAACTGCCGGAAATGGGCCACACGCCCTAACTCAAATGACCCTTTCTTTTTAAAAAGTCATAAAAAATTACTGTGTAAGACCCCAGTCCTACTCTAACACATGAATAGGATTTGTATTTATAGTCTATAGACTACAGTCTAATATGAACAAGTCTAATATAAACCAGCTGTTTTTTGTAACAGGAAAGCTATGCAGACAGTGGACGTGTGCTCTCAACGGCCACAAGATGGCAGCCTCTACATGGTTAACTCTTCTGTGGTTTCCCTGCTTCTGCTGGGGTTTGATTTTAGGGGCAAGAACCTCAGCGTAGAAGGGAGGATTGAGACCAGGGAGTCAATGAAGGGCCACAAATAAATAAAAGGCAACTTACTTTCCTTCTAAAATTTCTTTTTTATCATATATTTAAAGTTGTATTTTATCTCGTGTTGTCATCAGGAAGATAATAAAAGAACAAGTGTATTTACAGGGATCTGCCCCAAAGTTCCATCTGGTCTGACTCTGCTTGGCTGGGGGGCCTGAGGCCTTATGGTGCCAATTTGAGCCTGAAAGACAGAGTTAAAGCTCTTCCTGGCTGTGGCAACCACATTTTCAAGGTTCTGCTTGTACCTGCAGGGAAGAACTCTTTCTTGTACTTTGTCTCTTTAGTCTTCTAAGTGGTTGAAAATGCACTTTATCTTTTATTTACTTTAAATTCGAAATTTAATTTAATTTTCTCCTTTTAGAAAGCACTTTTAACTGTACAATTTATCTTATTTGAGAACAGGTAAAATAGTTACATTCAATAAAGACAGTAAATGTGTTTGACGCTCCTTTGTAACACCATTTTATTTGACATGCTATGTACACTAAACAAGGACAAAATTTAAAATACGAAAACAGGAAAAAGAATAACATAAAACAATATATCTTAGTACCACCCAAAGAGAAACCCTGTTAACTGTTTTATAAGATCCCACACCTCTATAAATAGGATATTTTCCAAAAACGGGATTTTGCTATATAGAGATGTGGTTTAGTAGGTTTTTAAAAACATTTAGCAATGCATTATATACATTTTTCTATGTCAAAAACATATTGCTACACCATAAATTTTAATGGTTGTATCGTTTTCCATTGTGTTGATATGCGATTGCACGTTTAAGGCTTGACAGCCAAGAAGTTTTTTAAAATACTATAATTCTAAAAGATGAACTGTTAAGAAAGGAAGAAAGGATAGAAAAGAAGAATGTGAGCAAAGGAAGAAAAGATGCAGAATAGGAAAGGAGAGAGCACAGAGAAAAGAGACAACCCAGAAAAAGAAAGACAAAAATATAGAGAAGGAATGGATATGTGAAAGAGAGAAAGGGGTAAAGGAACAGGGGAAAAAAAGACAGACCTGATCCATGGTAAACCATCAGTCAGAGGTTGGCTTTTCATTAGGGTTAGAGATTTCAAATTATCAGTCTTTATCGTAGCCTTTTGAAATATTAAGTTGCTGGTAGACAAGTGCTCTATACTTGTTCTTTATCTCAAAGGACAATAAATTTTCACTGAAGAACATGGTAAAGGAATGATGGGAACAAATATTGATGCTGACATTATTCCCTGGTTGCAGCTACAGAAGAGAGGAACATAAACCTATGGTTTAGAATTAAGCAGAAGACCAAATCTCCAGGGGGAGAAAAAGACACAAAAACATATTTCTATTCCTAGTTCATTTCAACAGTAAGATTGTAAAGCGAACATTCATCCCTGACATAGTCATATATGTAGACAAAAATACATATGCACACATGTTTTAGAAGATGCAGACAAGATGAAGTGGAAGGATACATGCTGAGTTGGGACTGGCTGTAAAACTGGAGGTCTGAGGGGGCAATGAAAGAATAATTTAACTTTTTACGTGATATTTTTATAGTTTCAGAATTTTTATAGTAAGCCATGTATCATTTTTATAAACAAAAATAAATGAATATAAAGAGAAAATGTCAGCTTACTGAGCATGTGTTATTCATGGATGGAAGGGAAGGGAGATGATTGATTTTAGGATGAAAATGCCTAAAACGGGGCTTCCAGGAACAGCCCCTCTGGTCTCACTTCACTGAGCGCTTTCTCCAGCGGCCAGAAAGAACTTATTCTCAGCTGGTGTCATGTGACTCATGCCATACTGTGCCTTTTAAGCCTCCCTTGAAGAAAATTCTTTGTGAGGCTTGGATCTGGACCTCTTTATCTTCAAATAGTTGCAGATGGCGGTATTAGGTTTCATGAAGAAATACTGTGGATTAGCAGACCCGAGTCATTAACATATGAGTCCCTTCAGAGGGAATAGAGGATCTAAAAATGAAGACCTTTTCTGGGAGTAAAGCAATAGGATGAGAAAGTAAAACTAAGGGAAATATTAAGTTCTTTGTGTTCCAAAAATAAAGGTGAAAGAATTGGAATTCATTCACTCTAATGATTCCCCCGAAGCTTACATGGTGGGTACGTCAGAATCCACAAAGATTGTAACAGGGGTCTGCAAACCATCTTCCATGTTTCTTAAAATTTAATGATAATCATATATTTCACCACAATAAAGCTGCATAATTTAGCTAAATATGTCTGAAATATGTTTCCCTTGTCTGAAACCATCTCAGCTCACTTCGATATATCATGCTACATTCCGACTTAGAATTTTTTTTTTTTTTTTTTTTTTTTTTGCGGTACGCGGGCCTCTTACTGTTGTGGCCTCTCTCGCCGCGGAGCACAGGCTCCGGACACACGGGCTCAGCGGCCATGGCTCACGGGCCCAGCCGCTCCGCGGCATGTGGGATCCTCCCGGACCGGGGCACGAACCCGTGTCCCCTGCATTGGCAGGCGGACTCTCAACCACTGTGCCACCAGGGAAGCCCGAAATTTTTGTTTTTAGTAAGAATGGGAGAATAATTAACAATTACTTAAGAAATGGAACCTTTATCCTATTTTTGACACTGAGTCTCATTTATCTTATAAACTCTACCCTTAGTTTAGGCTTTCAGCTAGTTTCCCTTCCCATGTCCCACCAAGTAATTGACCACATGTTGGTGTCTCCTCAGGACACTTCTCTATCTGACACCTCTGAGCAGCTCTGGTAAGACCTCCCCAGAACTCCAGGCTTCCCTTCCTTGGTTCCTGCAGAAGTGCAGTGGAATCTACTTTTTCTTGTTTGGGAGCCTGCTTTTTCCTATTTTCAGGCAGAATCCTTGCTTAGGACCCTAGGCAAGTATCTGGTGTAGGGGTGATTCTTCAGCGCCAGCCACCAGAGACCCAAGCTTCTGATATAGAAAATTAAAATAAAATTTGAAACCCAGATTATTGGTCATGCCTCTTGGAAACTTGGTAAGGCTAAGAGGACTGATGAAAGCCTTTAATGAAGACTGTTGGGGGCTTATGTCAAGCACAAACATTTTTGAATGAAGTTTCACCTTCTGCCTCTAAAGTAACAGAAAAGATCCTTCTTCTTACATAGTCATTTTCTCTCTCTAGGAGAATTTTCAGAGGATAATGTAGCAATTGACCACTGTGGGGGAACTAAATTATTTTAGGGACACTGTTAAGGTCTTGCAGAGATACAAGAGGAAACAACTTAATTCACTAGGAGTTTACAAGTGTGAAAAGCAGGTCTGTAGAACACAACAGAAGGTTGACTGAAATGTGTGCAAAATTCTGTGGAAGTACAGATGTAGAAGAGCTGGAAGGTCTTTATGTTTCCTAGAGGAACGCTTGAGCTGGTCCCCAGAGGTGAATACAAATTTTCTTTTTAAGTACAGAAAGAAAGAATTCCAGCTGTAAGGTATAGCAGGAGCAAAAATTTGTAGGTATGAAAAATGTGTGATAAAATGGAGGATGATAAGTACAGTATTATTGCTGGGGTTCAAAGTAGAGGGGAGTGTAGTGGGAAGAAAATCTGAAAAGAATTTCAGGGCCAGAATATACAGTGTCTTGAATCCCAGGCTAAGAGGATTTCATTTTGTTCTATATTCAATAAAAAGCCATTGAAGGATTTTAAGCAAGAAGTATTTTCAAAACTATGCCTTAGAAAGATTTATCTGGCAGCAACAGTGAGATAGTAAGATTGGAAGCCAGGAAACTAATGATTAAAATAATACCAATGGCAGATGTTGAAGACCTAAAATAGTACATTATGAAAAGAAAAAGACTGCATTTTGGTCACAAAAACAAACAAAAACATCTGTCATTTGAGAAGGTGGGCAATGAGCTCTTGCCTGTGGTTGTCAACTCCATCCCTGTCACTGCCCACAGGGAAGATCTAAAGTAGATATTTCTACTTGAAAAGGAGCTTTACAAAGACAAACATAAAACATTTCTTGGTGGGCTTAAGGGCATCAATAGTGCCCTGAAAAGAGGAAAAGCCCTGGCAAAGCAAGGCCTGATAGTCACATTTCCAAATGCTGTTTTATCCTTTAAATTACACCTACAATGCAGTCAAAGAAGGAGAACTGTAAAATTCACTGCTTCTGTAGAGAAAAATGTCTTCCATTGCCTCTTCATGGGAGGGTGAGTTTCACAAGTTTATCCTGGGAAATTTGTTTTGGATAAACAATTTAAGATGTGATCATGACAAATTTAGGCCACAGAAATTAGAAACTTCAAACTAAAGAATGTGAGGACTTGAGGGACAATTATAAACTACGTATTCTGGGGTTTCCTGTCTTTTCATGTTGTATTTATTTTTTTCAATTAATAGAGAGCTTCACTCTTCGGTCATGACCAAGGAGACCCTGTTTTATTACCAATGCCTGGTCCACCAATCATGTCCCAGAAAATTCTTAAAGGTATCTATAGCCAGGTAACATTTTTTATCACCTTTAAATAACCAATATATTCTCAGTGCATTGATAAATTTCAAACAAAACCAAACTCAATAGTAATTACTTTTATAGCCCTATGATTTCAATTAAACATTCAGAGATATTAAAAACAATTTAATGATTCTTGTCACTACCTTATATTCCTAAATCCTTAAGGATTCCAGGAACCTTAGGTTAGGAACAGTAGTTCTAACCTTATTTCAGATGAAAATGAGATACGGAGAAGGGAAATGATTTCCAGGGAAATATAAGAGTCCTCAACATCCTATAATTTAATCTTAAGGAACTTTTCAGACCAAGGAAAAGAGACTTATGATCTATTTCAGTGGTTCCTTGCATCCCTAGATTATAAGGCTGGTTTACATGCTGGCTTGCTTCTGACTTATAGGTAGACGGCAAATGGCTGCCCCTTGAGCCCTGCTCTTGTCTGTAGGTTTTTCCCCCAAAAGTGTTTAATTATACCAAAAAGGCAGCTGTCTTTGATTCCACACTTGCTTAGCTGATTTCTCCAGTTTGCTTTAACACTGCCATCTGGACACATTACTGCTCTCTTTGGATCACATTTAAATAATCATGACAAGGAAAATTTAAAAAATAAAAAAAATAAAAAAAATCAGAAGACAAGAAATAAAACCCAAGACCCAGAAACAGAAAAAATGGAAAGAAGCAAGACAAGGTTGACTATCCTGGAGGGAAAACATAGTTGCATGGTAATTTCATCTTACTCCTGGGAAAAGAGACCTGGCTGTGTAACATGCCCCTTCTCTCCTGTTTCTCTGCTTTCTTTCCTTCTTTACCCCTGCCCTCTTAACCTTCATTCTGTGCGCATAGGAGCATTTCAAGTACCAGGTTCTTATTAGAGGATTCCTGTCAGTGAAAAAGAAGGACACAGTCAGATTGTTTGATTCTTCACCTATGAAATCCAGAGATGCTATAAATTAATTAACAGAAAAATATTTTCAACAACTGAGCATTTTGTTGATGTGCAGAACGTATGTGGCCTGAGTAAATAGATGTAGGGTGTATTATTTATATCAGCAGTATTTTCAAATACACAAAGTATGTGTGCTTCTACAAGGGAGGCTCAAAGACTCCTGTCTGATTCCATACTGTATGAGCAAATATGTCTTATAACTTCTGTCAAATATTTATCCAGTGTATTTCTCAGTGCCTTTCATAAAAATAATACATATCAGCCTGCTCTGACATTCAGAAGAAGATTTCTTTTTTTTTATTTTGTGCATCTTTATTGGAGAATAATTGCTTTACAATGGCATGTTAGTTTCTGCTTTATAACAAAGTGAATCAGCTATACATATACATGTATCCCCATATCACCTCCCTCTTGCATCTCCCTCCCACCCTCCTTATCCCAGCCCTGTAGATGGGCACAAAGCACCGAGCTGATCTCCCTGTGCTGTGCAGCTGCTTCCCACTAGCTATCTATTTTACATTTGGTAGTGTATATATATACACGCCACTCTCCCACTTCGTCCCATCTTACCCTTCACATTCCTTGTGTCCTCAAGTCCATTCTCTATGTCTGCGTCTTTATTCCTGTCCTGCCCCTAGGTTCATCAGAACCTTTTTTTTTTTACATATATATTCCATATATATGTGTTAGCATACAGTATTTTTTTAACATCTTTATTAGAGCATAATTGCTTTACAATGGTGTGTCATTTTCTGCTTTATAACAAAGTGAATCAGTTATACATATATATATATATCCCCATATCTCTTCCCCTTTGCATCTCCCTCCCTCTCACCCTCCCTATCCCACCCCTCCAGGTGGTCACAAAGCACCGAGCTGATCTCACTGTAGCATACAGTGTTTGTTTTTCTCTTTCTGATTTACTTCACCCTGTATGACAGACTCTAGGTCCATCCACCTCACTACAAATAACTCAATTTCATTTCCTTTTATGGCTGAGAAATATTCCATTGTATATATGTGCCACATCTTCTTTATCCATTCATCTGTCAATGGACACTTATGTAGCTTCCATGTCTTGCCTATTGTAAATAGAGCTGCAATGAAAATTGTGGTACATGACTCTCTTTGAATTATGGTTTTCTCAGGGTATATGCCCAGTAGTGGGATTGCTGGGTCATATGGTAGTTCTATTTTTCATTTTTTAAGGAACATCCATGCTGTTCTCCATAGTGGCTGTAGTTTACATTCCCACCAATAGTGTAAGAGGGTTCCATTTTCTCCATACCGTCTCCAGCATTAATTGTTTCTAGATTTTTTGATGATGGCCTTTTTGACTGGTGTGAGATGATATCTCATTGTAGTTTTGATTTGCATTTCTCTAATCATTAATGATGTTGAGCATTCTTGCATGTGTTTGTTGGCAATCTGTATATCTTCTTTGGAGAAATGTCTATTTAGGTCTTCTGCCCATTTTTGGATTGGGTTTTTGTTTTTTTTGTTATTGAGCTGCATGAGCTGCTTGTAAATTATGGAGATTAATCCTTTGTCAATTGCTTCATTTACAAATATTTTCTCCCATTCTGAGGGTTTTCTTTTCATCTTGTTTATGGTTTCCTTTACTGTGCAAAAGCTTTGAAGTTTCATTAGGTCCCATTTGTTTATTTTTGTTTTTATTTCCATTTCTCTAGGAGGTGGGTCAAAAAGGATCTTGCTGTGATTTATGTCATAGAGTGTTCTGCCTATGTTTTCCTCTAAGAGTCTGATAGTGTCTGCACTTACATTTAGGTCTTTAATCCATTTTTTTTTCTTGTTTTTTTTTGCAGTACGCAGGCCTCTCACTGCTGTGGCCTCTCCCGTTGTGGAGCACAGGCTCCGGACGCGCAGGCCCAGTGGCCATGGCTCACGGGCCCAGCCGCTCCGCGGCATGTGGGATCCTCCCGGACCGGGACACGAACCCGTGTTCCCTGCATCAGCAGGCGGACTCTCCACCTCTGCACCACCAGGGAAGCCCATTGATCCATTTTGAGTTTATTTTTGTGTATGGTGTTAGGGAGTGTTCTAATTTCATACTTTTACATGTACCTGTCCAGTTTTCCCAGCACCACTTATTGAAGAGGCAGTCTTTTCTCCACTGTATATTCTTGCCTCCTTTATCAAAGATAAGGTGACCATATGTGCGACGGTTTATCTCTGGGCTTTCTATCCTGTTCCATTGAGCTATACTTCTGTTTTTGTGCCAGTACCATACTGTCTTGATTACTGTAGCTTTGTAATATAGTCTGAAGTCAGGGAGCCTGATTCCTCCAGCTCCGTTTTTCGTTCTCAAGATTGCTTCGGCTCTTCAGGGTCTTTTGTGTTTCCATACAAATTGTGAAATATTTTGTTCTAGTTCTGTGAAAAATGTCAGTGGTAGTTTGATAGGGATTGCATTGAATCTATAGATTGCTTTGGGTAGTAGAGTCATTTTCACAATGTTGATTCTTCCAATCCAAGAACATGGTATATCTCTCCATCTATTTGTATCATCTTTAATTTCTTTCATCAGTGTCATAATTTTCTGCATACAGGTCTTTGTATCCTTAGGTAGATTTATTCCTAGATATTTTATTCTTTTTATTGCAATGGTAAATGGGAGTGTTTTATTAATTTCACTTTCAAAATTTTTCATCATTAGTGTATAGGAATGCCAGAGATTTCTGTGCATTAATTTTGTATCCTGCTACTTTACCAAATTCATTGATTAGGTCTAGTCATTTTCTGGTAGCATCTTTAGGATTCTCTATGTATAGTATCATGTCATCTGCAAACAGTGACAGCTTTACTTCTTCTTTTCCAATTTGGATTCCTTTTATTTCCTTTTCTTCTCTGACTGCTGTGGCTAAAGCTTCCAAAACTACATTGAATAACAGTGTTGAGAGTGGGCAACCTTGTCTTATTCCTGATCTTACTGGAAATGCTTTCAGTTTTTCACCATTGAGGATGATGTTGGCTGTGGGTTTGTCATATATGGCCTTTATTATGTTGAGGAAAGTTCCCTCTATGCCTACTTTCTGCAGGGTTTTTTATCATAAATGGGTGTTGAATTTTGTCGAAAGCTTTCTCTGCATCTATTGAGGTGATCATATAGTTTTTCTCCTTCAATTTGTTAATATGGTGTATCATGTTGATTGACTTGTGTATATTGAAGAATCCTTGCATTCCTGGAATAAACCCCACTTGATCATGGTGTATGATCCTTTTAATTTGCTGTTGGATTCTATTTGCTAGTATGTTGTTGAGGATTTTTTCATCTATGTTCATCAGTGATATTGGCCTGTAGTTTTCTTTCTTTGTGACATCTTTGTCTGCTTTTGGTATCAGGGTGATGGTGGCCTCGTAGAATGAGTTGGGGAGTGTTCCTCCCTCTGCTATATTTTGGAAGAGTTTGAGAAGGATAGGTGTTAGATCTTCTCTAAATGTTTGACAGAATTCGCCTGTGAAGCCATCTGGTCCTGGACTTTTGTTTGTCGGAAGATTTTGAATCACAGTTTCAATTTCAGTGTTTGTGATTGGTCTGTTCATATTTTCTATTTCTTCCTGGTTCATTCTCGGCAGGTTGTTCATTTCTAAGAATTTGTCCATTTCTTCCAGGTTGTCTATCTTATTGGCATAGAGTTGCTTGTAGTAATCTCTCACGATCCTTTGTATTTCTGCAGTGTCAGTTGTTACTTCTCCTTTTTCCTTTCTAATTCTATTGATTTCAGTCTTCTTCCTTGTTTTCTTGATGAGTCTGGCTAATGGTTTATTAACTTTGTTTATCTTCTCAAACAACCAGCCTTTAGTTTTACTGATCTTTGTTATTGCTTCCTTCATTTCTTTTTCATTTGTTTCTGATCTCATCTTTGTTTTCTTTCCGTCTGCTAACTTTGGGGTATTTTTTATTCTTCTTTCACTAATTGTTTTAGGTGTAAGTTTAGGTTGTTTATTTGAGATTTTTCTTATTTCTAGAGATAGGATTGTATTGCTGTTAACTTCCAACTTAGGACTGCTTTTGCTGTATTCCATAGGTTTTGAGTCATGGTGTTTTCATTGTCATTTCTTTCTAGGTATTTTTTTATTTCCTCTTTGAATTCTTCACTGATCTCTTGGCTATTTAGTAGCATAGCATATTGTTTAGCCTCCAAATGTTTGTATTTTTTACAGATTTTTTCTTGTAAATGATATCTAGTCTCATAGTGTTTTGGTCAGAAAAGATACTTGGTATGATTTCAATTTTCTTAAGTTTACTAAGACTTGATTTGTGATCCAAGATGTGGTCTATCCTGGAGAATGTTACATGAGCACTTGAGATGAAAGTGTATTCTGTTGTTTTTAGATGGAATGTCCTATAAATATCAATTAAGTTCATCTTTTATAATGCCATTTAAAGCTTGTGTTTCCTTATTTATTTTCATTTTGGATGATCTGTGCCTTGGTGAATGTGGGGTGTTAAAGTTCCCTACTATGATTGTGTTGCTGTCAATTTCCCCTTTTTATGGTTGTTAGCATCTGCCTTATGCGTTGAGGTGCTCCTATGTTGGGTGCATAAATATTTACAATTGTTGTATCTTCTTCTTGGATTGTTCCCTTGATCATTATGTAGTGTGCTTCTTTGTCTCTTGTGATAGTCTTTATTTTAAAGTCTATTTTGTCTGATATGAGAACTGCTCCTCCAGCTTTCTTTTGATTTCCATTTGCATGGAATATCTTTTTCCATCCCCTCACTTTCAGTCTGTATGTGTCCCTATGTCTGAAGTGGGTCTCTTGTAGACAGCGTATATACGGGTCTTGTTTTTGTATCCATTCAGCCAGTCTATATCTTCTAGTTGGAGCATTTAATCCATTTACATTTAAGGTAATTATTGATATGTATGTTTCTATTACCATTTTCTTAATTGTTTTGTTATTGTAGGCCTTTTCTTTCTCTTGTGTTTCCAGCCTAGAGAAGTTTCTTTAGTATTTGTTGTAAAGCTGGTTTGGTGGTGCTGAATTCTCTTAGCTTTTGCTTGTCTGTAAAGGTTTTAACTTCTCCATCGAATATGAATGAGATCTTTGCTGTGTAGAGTAATTTGGTTGTAGGTTTTTCCCTTTCATCACTTAAAATATGTCCTGCCACTTCTTTCTGGCTTGCAGAATTTCTGCTGAAAGATCAGCTGTTAACCTTATGGGGATTCCCTTGAATGTTATTTGTTGTTTTTTCCTTGTTGTTTCTAATATTTTTTCTTTTAATTTAATTTTTGATAACTTGATTAATGTGTGTCTTGACGTGTTTCTCATTGGATTTATCCTGTATGGGACTCTCTGACCTCCTGGACTTGATTGACTATTTCTTTTCCCATACTTTGGAAGTTTTCAACTATAATCTCTTCAAATATTTTCTCAGCCCCTTTCTTTTTCTCTTCTTCTTCTGGGACCCCTCTAATTTGAATGTTCGTGTGTTTAATGTTGTCCCAGAAGTCTCTGAGACTGTCCTCAGTTCTTTTCATTCTTTTTTCTTTATTCTGCTCTGCAGTAGCTGTTTCCACTATTTTATCTTCCAGGTCACTTATGTGTTCTTCTGCCTCTGTGTTCTGCTATTGATTCCTTCCAGAGAATTTTTAATTTCATTTATTGTGTTGTTCATCATTGTTTGTTTGCTCTTTAGTTCTTCTAGGTCCTTGTTAAATGCTTCTTGTATTTTCTCCATTCTATTTCCAAGATTTTGGATCATCTTTACTGTTATTACTCTGAATTCTTTTTCAGGTAGACTGCCTATTTCCTCTTCATTTGTTAGGTCTGGTAGGTTTTTTCCTTGCTCCTTCATCTGCTGTGTGTTTCTCTGTCTTCTCATTTTGTTTAGCTTACTGTGTTTGGGGTCTCCTTTTCACAGGCTGCAGGTGTAGTTCCCGTTGTTCTTGGTGTCTGTCCCCAGTGGCTAAGGTTTGTTCAATGGGTTGTATAGGTTTCCTGGTGGAGGGGACTGGTACCTGTGTTCTGGTGGATGAGGCTGTATCTTGTCCCTCTGGTGGACAGGACAGTGTCTGGTGGTGTGTTTCAGGGTGTCTGTGAGCTTATTATGATTTTAGGCAGCCTCTCTGCTAACGGGTGGGTTGTATTCCTGTCTTGCTAGTTTTTTGGCATAGGGTGTCCTGCACTGTAGCTTGCTGGTCGTTGTGTGAAGCTGGGTCCTAGTGTTGAGATGGAGATCTGTGGGAGAGCTTTCACCATTTGATATTACATGGAGCCAGGAGTTCTCTGGTCCTGAACTTGGCTCTCCCACCTCAGAGGCACCAGCTTGACACATGGCCAGAACACCAAGACCCTGTCAGCCACACAGCTCAGAAGAAATGGGAGAAAAAAGAAAGAATAAAATAAAATAAAACAAAGTTATTAAAATAAAAAAATTATTAAAAATAAAAATATTAAAAAGTAATAAAAAAAGAAAAAATAATGAAGAAAGAAAGAAGAGAGTGAGCAAACCAGAAAACAAATCCAGCAATGATAACAAGCACTAAAATGTATACTAAAAATCACACAAAAAAATAACGGACTGACAGGACCATAGGACAAATGGTAAAAACAAAGCTATACAGACAAAATCACACAAAGAAACATATACATACACACTCACAAAAAGAGAAAAAGGAAAAAAAAAAATATATATATATAAAAAGGAAGAGAGCAACCAAATCAATAAACAAATCTATCAATGCTAATAAACTAAATACTAAACTACGATAAACATAAAACCAGAAACAAATTAGATTCAGAAAGCAAACCTCTAGTCTACAGTTGCTCCCAAAATCCACTGCCTCAATTTTTGGATGATTCATTGTCTATTCAGATATTCCAGAAATGCAGGGTATATCAATTTGATTGTGGAGATTAATCCTCTGTTCCTGAGGCTGCTGGGAGAAATTTCCCTTTCTCTTCTTTGTTTGCACACCTCCTTGGGTTCAGGTTTGGATTTGGCCCCCATCTCTTTGACCCCGTAAGTCGCCTTGGGTATCTGTTCTTTGCTCAGACAGGATGGGGTTAAAGGAGCAGCTGATTAGGGGGCTCTGGCTCACTCAGACTGTGGGGAAGGGAGGGGTACGGAATGCGGGGTGAGCCTGTGTCAGCAGAGTCTGGCATGACGTTGCAGCAGCCTGAGGCACGCCATGTGTTCTCCCAGGGAAGTTGTCCCTGGATCATGGGACCCTGGCAGTGGCGGGCTGCACAGGTTCCCGGGAGGGGAGGTATGGATAGTGACCTGTGCTTGCACACAGGCTTGGTGGTGGTGGCAGCAGCAGCCTTAGCATTTCATGCCTGTCTCTGGGGTCCACGCTGATAGCCATGGCTCACGCCCGTCTCTGGAGCTCGTTTAGGCAGTTCTCTGAATCCCCTCTCCTCGTGCACCCCAAAACAATGGTCTCTTGCCTCTTAGAGGGTTCCAGACTTTTTCCTGGACTCCCTCCCACCTAGTTCTGGCACACTAGCCCCCTTCAGGCTGTGTTCACGCAGCCAACCCCAGTCCTCTCCCTGCGATCCGACCTCCGAGCCCAAGCTTCAGCTCCCAGCCCCACCCGCCCCGGCGGGTGAGCAGAGAAGCCTCTCGGGCTGGTGAGTGCTGGTCAGCACTGACCCTTTGTGCGGGAATCTCTCCGCTTTGCCCTCCACACCCCTGTTGCTGTGCTCTCCTCCGTGGCTCCAAAGCTTCCCCCCTTCCACACCCCCGTCTCCACCAGTGAAGGGGCTTCCTAGTGTGTGGAAACTTTTCCTCCTTCACAGCTGCCTCCCAGAGTTGCAGGTCCTGTTGTATTCTTTTGTCTCTGTTTTTTTTCATTTTTCTTTTGCCCTACCCAGGCACATGGCGATTTTCTTGTCTTTTGGGAAGTCTGAGGTCTTCTGCCAGCGTTCAGTAGGTGTTCTGTAGGAGTTGTTCCACATGTAGATGTATTTCTGGTGTATCTGTGGGCAGGAAGGTGATCTCCACCTCTTACTCCTCCACCATCTTGAAGGTCTCCCTCTGAGATTTCTTATAATAAGCAAAAATTTGTCTCCCTGTGGGTTACCCCTTTTGTCCTAATCTTACATCTTTTAGTCATATAGAATAAGTTATATGCCTTTCTTCTCTGATGGATCTTTTTGAAATTTCAAGAGATGCTTTCACAGCTCCTCTGAATTTTCTCTTCTCCAGGAAATATTTTCCCTTGTTCCTGACATTGTTTCTCCTAGGACTTACCTCTAGATGTATCCTACGTATGCATCTTTCTATTTTTCATGTCACCCAGAATTAGACATGATTCCATTTTGAAAATAGTACAACTAATAAATATTTATTGAAGAAAATTTAGAAAACACAGGCAAAAATTATTTTTCAAATGACCTATGAAGTACTTCTAGGAATAAAGGGCTGCTTTTGATATTTTGGCATATAACTTTCCAAAATTAGTCACATGTGAACATGCACTGTTAAATTTTAGCATCATAGTCGGGTGAGATCGAACTTAAAATGTGATGTTTTTTAGGTCTTTTTCTGAAAATGGACACAGAAAAAATGACATTGGAGTAGACCTTTTTTCCAGGAAGTGTCATTCAACAAATTCCTTATAGTTATGTAAATTTAAGTTAGTTATAGCTTGATTCTCTAAGCAGAGCTCAGCAAATATTTGCTGTAAAATGCCAGGGAAGAAAATAGAATGATTGTTTAAGGATTTGAGGGCCACGTATGGCCTCTATTACTGCTGCTTCTCCTTCAACTCCTCCTCTTCTTTCTTGTTCATTTACAATTTTTTTAAAAAAATGTTAAGACCATTCTTAAATTACAAGCCATACCAAAATAGGATCCTGAACAGATTTTGCCAGCATGCTGTAGTTTGCCCATCCCTCCTTGAGAGGAAGTATTTAACACAGCTTCTCAATTACTGACAAATGCAGCTTGTTATATAGAGCTGATTCCTGGGGAGAATTTGGATACATGTGGAGCCTCCTGGGAAGAAAGGAATAGCTCAAATGCCAGCCTTTTGTAATTAAATTATATTGAAGACTGTCCAATGGGTTGAGATATTCCCAGCTGCAATGTGACAGCTAGAAAGTATACCAAGGGCTCCAAATTTGAACTAGCTATGAGAGAAATAGACATCTGGATTATTGTCCTGGGCCCTTACATGGTTAAAGAAGAGAACAGACTTTCACCTCGTTCATGACTAACTAAGCTAGTTGATTATAAAGATTATGCTTTGGAATTAATGACTAAGGGTATGAATATATTCTTGGAAAATTATAATCCTCAAAGGAACTCAGGTAGCAAGCTCTCCGTTTTACTCATAGATTTTGCTTTAGTAACAATCACTCAAAATCTCTGTGGCTTAACAAGATAAAGCATTATGTATCACTTTCAATTTGATGGACAGCTCCCCCAGATAGCTCTTTTGTACAGCTCTCCTACTGTACAAGTTCTCCTACGTGATCAGCCAGGGATCCAGACTCCTTCCATCTTATGATGTCACCATCTTTAATGCATAATCACGTCTGCCATAGGAGGGGAAGAAATAGCTTGGGCGAGCATTCAGGGTATTATGCTCAGGACTGAAATTGCCATCCATTACTTCCTTTCACATGCATTGGTCAGAATTTATTCAAATTTTAATTTATTCTAATTTCAAAAGAAGCTAGGAAATATAGCTGTCCTATGTGCCATGAAAAAGAACAATATTTTTTAATATCTATCCAGTCGTGGTCACACTCCCTTTACCAATATGTGGGTATGGGACAGGAGCTGGGTAGCATATGTGGCCTCTGCAAATATTTGTATCAGCAAGAGTGTAACTAGAGTAGCCACAAGTATGTACAATAACTTCAAATACCAGTTTTCATTAGTGACTTAAATAGGAATGATGACATACAGAGATTAGCCTAGAAACTATTTCAGTTCTTGAGTTCTCTCTTTGTCTGGTGTTTGGAACCCAGATGTAATCAGTCTTTTTGAACTGAGCAACCTCTGGGGGTTTTCAGAAAATAGAAAGTAGAGAGCAAGAGAAACAAAACATCCTGCCAAGTTAGACAGATGAGGGCTTGAGCAATTTACTCAAATACTATATTTTTTGACTTTATATATGACCCAAGCTGATGAAGTAGGCCCTACTCTTTACAAATATGTGTGAGTGTGTTTGTGTGTGTATGTGTTTGTTTACAAATATACTGGAATAATTTATTTTCATCTCAACAACATGTTAAGGTTGATTTTCCCAGCATGATCTGAATACACATATTGGTATATGTCTATTACTTTCTCATTTTTCATACCTTGACTCTCAGTGTAGCCTAAGAGTAAATGAGAATTTAGTGCCTACATTATGCTATTTGACCCTAATGGTGTCTAAAATCCCGAATCTTCTCACGTGTGTGCTATATCTGTGCTATTTTGTGCTTGCACAATTTGCCGTGGTGGTTCACACTTGCTGTTTTACAGCCTCCAGCATTTTTCCTTCCCTCCTATTAGTAATAACAATAACTTAAATTTGAAATGAATCAGGGTAAAGGGAGAGATTATAATTAAAATGCTATTCTCTTCCTTAGTGTAGACATGGGCATACAGTTAAGCATTTAGACTCTGTTTGCCCAGAATACTTAGTTTTATACAAAAGAAAGTCAGATTGAGAATAAAAATGGTCATCATTTTCATCCCAGAAGTGGTCCTTCCTGAGGATGAGGACTAAAGTTGGTCTTATTACCTAGATAACTAAATTGGACTTGTTCCTATCTTTTTTGCAGTAGTTTTCCAGGTCTCTCATGATTTCTAGGTGTTAGCTGATATCTTTCAAATATTCTTTCTTATTAAGAAGAGCCAGGATTGCACTCTGTGGTGTGTGGTCTAAGGATATGTAAATGATATACACTTCAACCCCAGTAGAGGATTTATATTCTTTTTTCATTAAAACTATTTTTTTTTTAATTTGTGGCCTATCGATCCACACAAAGTAGCCTTTTTTTGTACCTGGTTTCTGTCTAATAACTTATCCCCTAACCCATTCTGTTTCATTTCATTCTATTGGATCCATAGACATGAAAAATGTGTCCTTAATATTGCCATCAAATTTTGATAAATATATTGCTATCTATAAGGAACATCTTTTTCCTCTCTCATAATTTTTAAGACATTTTTGTGACCTCATATGAGCAAACATTTCATGTGAAATTTTTTAAAAATTAAACTTTATACACATACTCATCTCTTTGTGTCTTTTTTTCACTGTCTTAAGTGAATCTCTAAAAATTTAGAATGTCTACTTGGTCCAATCTGGAAAAGAACTTGTACAATTAACCCAAAGTGTCAGTACTGAAATTCGAGTGAGTTACTCTTTGTTACCTACTTCTGTGTAACAAATTACCTAAAAACATAGTGACTTAAAGCAATGATAAATATTTTTTATTTATCACATAATCTGTGGGTCAGGAATTTGGGGGTAGCTTGGCTGAGCACTCTGGCTCAAGGTCTCTCATGAAGTTGTAACCACCTATTGCCTGAGGCTACAGTTACCTGATAGCTTAACTAATGCTGGAAGACCCATTTCCAAGGTGACTCACTCATGTGGTTTGCAAGCTAGTGTTGGTTGTTGGTTGGAGGGCCTCAACTCCTCTCCACACTGGCTTCTCCACAAGGCTACTCAAGTGACCTCATGACATAGCCACCAGCTTCTCCCAGAGCAATTGATCCAAGGGAGCAAAGAGGAAGCTTCAGTGCTTTGTATGACCTTATTTTGTAAGTCACACACTGTCACTTCCATTATACTTTATTTGTCATACAGACCAGCTCTGATGCACTGTGGGAGAAAACTACACAAGGGAATAAATGCCAGGAAGCAAAGATCATGGGGGCCATTTTGGAGGCTGACTATGCAGTCAGTGAACAAATCTGGTTAGTGTTCAACAGTGCAGTTCCTTTAACCACCTAGCCAGTGAATGGGCCACGTAGGCTACACACTGAAATAGAGTGTGGTTCTATGTGGGAGGAAAGTACATGCGATGCACTCAAGGATTTTTTCAAACTACGTGTAACATGCCTCCTCATTATAATCATTGCTCTATTGAAACATCATTAATTAAAAGATGTAAGTGGCTGTATCTCTCACGTCAGTGTAGAAAAACATACTTCTCTAAAAGTAGCCCTCAGCTCTCTCACTTTTCACAGACTCAGACCTGAGCCATGTACCCTGACTCACTCCATACAACCGACCACAAGCTGTTTCCAACACACAACCTTAATATGGCATTTTGGTATTGTTTCTTTGACTACGACCTTGGCCCCATCCCTAACTAGATGTCAGTTTATCCCTCTAGCTTCATCTACCCACATATCCTCAAGGACCCATATGTGAGTCCTTTAGAGAGAGGAGCTCCTGGCCAAAAAGTAAAGAACTAGTTTTATTGTTGACCCTATGAGATATGGAGGCCAAGCAGTACTGCTTCTGCACCCCAGCACAATCATGTTATTTTTAGTGAGGAAAATGTATACCTTTCCCTTCTTCTGGGCAGAGCACATGCAAGTGTGGGCAGGGTGGGGAGGATAAGGGGGCATGGTGTTCTGTAGTACCATGATAGATAGCAATTTCAGGAGTTCTGGGAAACCATGTAGACAGCAGGGATTTTTATGGAAATAGGAAGAAGTAGAGAATGCTGTGAAGTTCCTTCAAGGACCTTCACGGACAGGGGTGTGGTTAAGGGAATTCATTGCAAGACATGAAGAAATAGAAGAAATTACTTGTTACCTAAAAATGGCATACTTGCTCATAAGCATACGTGAGAAATTCCTCACAGACTCCTGGGAATAATTGGGAGACAATTTGAGAGAATCTGGAAGTTCTGTGTGAGCAGGTCAAAGCAAGAGTCATTAAATTAAATTTTATGGTTATTAAACCTCATTTTTCCCACAAGTCCACATGGTCTGGAAGATCTTAGAAGTAGTTGTGCTGTGTGTCAGTTTTTTTGAGGAGATGATCTGTTAGCAGGTAGCTGGCTCTAGTTCCTGAGTGGGAGTCTGGCCAGAGGAGCAATCATAGCATTATGTCCTCTTAGAATATCACTTTACTGATTGAAAACTACTGTCACATTTATTACCTCAGCTGATCTGCACAGAAATCTGTGAACAAAGGGCTATTCACCCACTTATTACAGAGTTGTCAAAAATAAAAATCCTAAATGTTAAAAGCTTTGTTCAAGCATGTGTATTTGATAAGTAATAGGCTTGCAGTTGCAACTTAGAATTTGTGACAAGAAATCCTAGGCTCTTTCTGTTATAACAGTGGCTTTCAAGCTGTGCTCACTAGAGCCCTAAAATTCCACAAATCTGTCTAAAGAGAAATTTGGGGGGACAAGAGAAAGAGCACACAACCAGAGAAGTATTTATTTTAAACAAAATCTTTATGGCTAATAAAAAAAAATTAAAACCCCTGCACTGAAACACACTATCTTGTGATGCAATCTGTCAACTTGCCTGCCTGATCCCCAGGACTTTCCTCTATCAGAGTTACTCCTTAGACAAGAAAGAGTCTTGTTAAAATACAAGACTTACATTATATGTCATCAATCTATAAGTGTAACATGGCAACATTTCTCTGCTACCACCCTTAGTAAACACCTGTTATTTTTGTCTGCTGCAATCCTCTCCTTTCTTTTGGTAATACCATACTAAATTTCCTTGAGGAAACTATCCCTCTTCTATTTTCAATCTATATAGTTAAAACAGGACTGAATCACCTTCTGTTTCTAGAGTTATGTGTTTGATCCAGATCTGTCAATTACTAACTGGTAATTATTTGAGAACTTAACCCTCTAAGTGGTGAAGGAATGGGTACATGACTGAAAGCATGGAGCCTACAGACACCTTGGAATAGACACCATTCTCAGGAT
Source organism: Pseudorca crassidens (assembly GCF_039906515.1). Lineage (NCBI taxonomy): Eukaryota > Metazoa > Chordata > Mammalia > Artiodactyla > Delphinidae > Pseudorca > Pseudorca crassidens. The sequence goes on along the minus strand of NC_090304.1, from coordinate 31,251,091 downwards.
CCATGATCTCAGGGAGCTTCCAGGAAGAGGAAGGGGGCTATCCTGGAACAGTCGGGGGGAAGATGAAGGCATAAGTGGTTCTGAAAGAGAAGTCAAGGAACAGTGAGTCGTGGAGAGGCAACAGCAGGCAGCTGGTCTCCTCTAACCTGCCCTGTGCCTTGTTGGGTGGATCTGGAAGCTACAATGAGATTCCCCCCACCCCTAAGTTTTAGGTATAAATGAATAGAGATTCCTTATAAATGTTAAACATTGGAATAGATCAAATCAGAGACATATTCACAGTCAACCTTAAAAAGAAAGAATGGTGGGCTTCCCTGGTGACGCAGTGGTTGAGAATCTGCCTGCCAATGCAGGGGACACGGGTTCGAGCCCTGATCCGGGAAGATCTCACATGCCGCGGAGCAACTAAGCCCGTGCATCACAACTACTGAGCCTGCACTCTAGAGCCCGCGAGCCACCACTACTGAAGGCTGCACCCCTAGAACCCGCGCTTTGCAACAAGAGAAGCCACCGCAATGAGAAATCCACACACCACAACGAAGAGTAGCCCCTGCTTGCCGCAACTAGAGAAAGCCCGTGCACAGCAACGAAGAACCAAAGCAGCCAAAAAAAAGAAAAGAATAGTGTCCAAGCCAACAGAATATGACTGCAACTTTAGCTTAATGTATTCACGTTTCACTTAGAAAGGAGAGGGTTATTCAGCCAAATGTAGAAAAAAGGAGTCCTGAAGCCAATGAGGCTGGGTCCATATAAGCAGTGTGTCTAGGCAAGAAGGTCACCTCCCACTGGCAAGGTCTATGATGGCAATGGACCTCCATCAGTGAATAGATGGGTGGATGCCATTAATCTCCAAATCAGAAAATGAACTCTCCTGAGTCTGTGACCACCAACTCTGATATGACATGGGTCCATGTGGGAGAAAGAGCACTGCCCAAGCAATACGAATGACTAGTCCTTTCAACATTCATGTTGCTTGTTGTAAATCAAGTAACTGAAATCATGAATGTCAGTCCTAGTCTCTGGGCTTGGCAGATGTGAGTCTGCCACTCAAGAAGACTCTCCTCTCAGAGTCAGAGCTGGGGGGCCTGTGCATGTGTCCTAGCCCCTGTGAACACAGGGCGTTCACTAAGGTAACCAGGCTGCTCCAACACTAACCTGCCTCTCCTTCTCTCAGGACTTACTAGCCTTCCTCAGTCTGTTAAAGTTTCCACATAGATGCTTCTTTCAAATAGTGTGCATGTTATATTAGAGCCAAGAGGGAAAATTTGTGGGCAATATACAGGGGCTTGATGGGAATGGAGTGTAATTGTTCACAGGCCCTGAAATGTACTCTATTCCCTTTGAAGGGTGAAAGAATCATCCTTCCACATCATATCAAACATATTAAAATGCACCTACAGACCACTTAAATATAACTTTCCCTAATTTTTGAAACTTTTAATAATATTGTTTTTGAAATTATTTATATATAAGTAATACATTTACATGATTTTATTTATGATTTCTGTGTAACTACAGTGCACATTACTGAGAAAAACTCTATTAAAAATTGCTTAACAAGTAAAAAAAAAGAATGGGTACATGACCACCTACACTGGATCAGTGAGAGTCCTACCCAGGACTCTGCTAGATCCACCAGTTTTTAAGCTGGTGTGTTGTAAGCTTAAAGGTGTTGGTGATTAATTCTGTCACTATATTCTGAGAGCCAACCTGAGAAATGAGGCAATACTAAAGAGAGCACACTTCAGAAGTGGAAAAAGACAGATGATTGGTGACGAAATGTGAATATCTGGATACAGTTGTGCCTGAAACTATACTTTAAGGAATGTGAACTAATATTTATCTATTTGACTGACTGTTTTCTCCTTACATACTTTTAGTTGGGTTTTGATCACTTGTAACCAATTAGAGTCCTAATTCACCTGCTGGTCATATAAATTAATTCCAAGTTGTCATTGATTATTATGCTTGGAAACTTACTCAAATGTTGATTTGCATTGTCCATTACAGACGTTGTTCTAGATCAACACCTAGGGGACATTACTACAGATCCCATGGATATTACAAATTATAAAAAACTGTATAACCACAAATGATAACCTGGATAAAATGAACCAATTTTATCAAAGGCACAATTTGCTAGAACTCACATAAGAAAAAAATAGATACTCTGAGTAGGACTATATCTATTAAAGAAATTGAATCAATAATTAAATAAGCTTCCAAAACAAAAAACACCAGGCCCAGGTGGGTCACTGGAAAATTCTGCCAAACATTTAAGGAAGAAATTATACCAGATGTCTATAGTTTCATTCAGAGAATAAAAGCACAGGGAATATTTCCTAACTCATTCCATGAGACTAACATTACCTTAAGAACAGACAAAGACATTTCAAGAAAAGAAAACTACAGAGCACTATCTCTCATGAACATAGATTTAAAATTTTTTCAACAAAATATTAGATCAGTGGTTGCCAAGAGAAGGGATGAATAGGCAGAGCACAGAAGAATTTTAGGACAGTGAAAATGCTCTGTATGGTAGAGTAATGATGAATACCTGTCATCATACATTTATCCAAACCTATAGAGTGTATAACACCAAAAGTGAACCACAATGTAAACTATGGACTTTGAGTGATTATAGTATGTCAATGTAGGTTCATTAATTGTAACAAATGCACCACTCCAGTGGGGAATGTTGATAATGGGAGGATGTGTATATGTGTGGGTGGGGATTGTATGGGAAATCTCTGTACCTTCCCCTCAATTTTATCGTGATCCTAAAACTGATCTTAAAAAAAAGTCTCAATAAAAAAATTTTTTAAGCCTGTCACTGTAAGACAAACAACTGACAATATTTGTTGCTATTCATGAAATTTAAGCTTTTAAGCAAAAAACTAGGGTTTTGAAAACCTTGTATATGTCACTGTGAGATTAATAGCTTCCTAACACTTAAAGATTTTTCTCATGAGATTAATGATGATATTGACAAATTAAACTATTTGATATCCTATCATGAACTACGTCAGCATTTGAGAGATATGCATAAACCAGTTAACCAAATTTATTTAGATGATCACTACATGATATTAGAAAATCATTCAGAGGTTAAAAAAAAACAAAACTCTTTCAAAGTACAAGACCAATGTAATAGATGATTAGAAGTCCATTGATACAGTTCCAGGTTTCATTTTGCAACCAACCTTAAGGAACTGCCACTTGTCAACTTTGGGTAAAATATCAAAGGAGATTGTATGCAATATTTTTTCATGTTCTTCAACTAAAATTGTATATCACAACAAACTGAATGCAGAAGCCTATGTGACAATGTAGCTTTCTTTTAGTAAGACAGATATTAAAGAGATTTACAAAAATATAAAACAATGCCTTGGGCTTCCCTGGTGGCGCAGTGGTTGAGAGTCCGCCTGCCGATGCAGGGGACACGGGTTCGTGCCCCGGTCCGGGAAAATCCCACATGCCGCGGAGCAGCTGGGCCCGTGAGCCATGGCTGCTGAGCCTGCGGGTCCGGAGCCTGTGCTCTGCGACCGGAGAGGCCACACAGTGAGAGGCCCGCGTACCGCAAAACAAACAAACAAACAAAAAAAAACAATGCCACTCATTGTACTAATTGTCTTTGTATGTTTTGGCAGTATTTTTTTAATTAAAAAAATGTTCTTTATGTTCATAGGCAATGAATTTTTCTACTCTTATTTTTCAATGACTTAACATATTGTTAAAATTTATGCAGTTTTAGTTTTTAATACAGTAAATATAGATAAGTATAACTCACATAAATAAAAGTTCTTGGGATCTTCAATAGTTTTTAAGAGTGTAAAGGGATTCCAAGACCAAAAATGTTTGAGAACCATGACACTATCTATTCTATTTCTCAGATATAAAACAGATGTGTTTACAGTTCTGCTCTCAGGTAACTTGCCTCTCAGAGTGCAGGGAAAAACTAAAAAATAGATAAACAAAATACTTATATTTGGAGAAAATGTTTTGGACTAAATAAACCCAGGTTTGTGAGGGAGACAGGAAGGGTGTAACTTTCGCTAGGCTGGCCAGGGAAGGCCTCCTTTTTTTTTTGGAAAAGTGACAATGAAGCTGTGATGTGAAGAATAAGTTGTTAGTAATGCAGCAAGCTGAGCTAAGAGAACAGTGATTCAGGCATGGGGAATAGCAATGCAAAGACCCCGAGGTAGTTAAAAGTTTGGACTAGATTCCAGAATTGTATCATTCCAAAGCCTATGCTTCTCTTTCCTTCTCATAAACCACAACTGATTTTCCTTAGGCCAGCTATGCTCTGGCCCTTGGAACCTTCCATCTGGAAAATGGAGCGGAGATTGTTTTGATTCTTCCTAAGCGATGGCTTCATATTCAGTTAGTTGGCAGGTTAATCAGAAGCTTGCAAACAGCCTTTCATGGCTCTAAGGAGCAGCGCTCTCAAGAGCTAAGCTTGTCAGCCGCGCCAGGAAACTGCTGTTGCAAGAAGAAGTAGGAAAAGGGGGGAATTTAACTTTACAGGGAGAAGACTTAAATGGGACCTATAAATTATGTAGCTATTTTTCTATACCTTGGCCCCAGTCTGGAATTCTTCAAAATAAATGATTTGAGCCAAGTTCACTGTGGTTGCAAACATTACATGGTGTGCTGTTGTCTCTGAAGCGTATGTCTTGCTGACCAGGCATTTTGAAAAACTGCTGTAACCTTTTGAAGACAGTGGTGGTTCCCAGGGAAAGTGTTCTCTCATTTCCCCCCCACCCCCCAAGATGCTCGTGCAGGGACCAGAGGCAAAAAGCTAAATGACATCTCGTAGTAAGTGAGGGAAACTATAAGCATTATTTTACTAAATGATGGGATTTCCTTATATTTCCAAAAGTCAGAAAGTAATATATTCCCTCTCCTTCTGGAGTAAGCCTTCATAAAGCAGGAATTGGGCAAATAGGAAAGGAACACATGAGTCAGTATCACAGTGCAGACATCCATGTTTAAACACTAGATACAGATGCAGGGGGAGAGCACGAAAGAGAAGGCACAGGCTGGTCAGCGTGACACAAAAACAGCTGGGTGACTAGGACAATTCAGGCAAATCACGTCTCTGATACAGCCCAACAGTCAAAAGAGCCTGTGTCCATGGCTGCTTGTTGTGTAGGGAGAACCACTGGTACTTTCTCCTATGATGGATGAGACAATTGATCTCAGGCTTCCCTACTATTCTTCTCTGATATCTTTTCCTTCATAAAAAGGTATTTATTCTCAGAGTTTCAGTTGTTACCCTCATACCAGTGACTCAGCTTTTTGTCTCCAACCTCAACCCTCTGAAAGTTGCCATCTTTGATGTTTGTCTCCTGGATATTTCAACACATCGCCACATATCCAAAGTGACACCACAGATCCAAAGTCAATGCCAGCAGCCTGCCCTCAGTGTGGATGTCATCTTCTATCTTCCTATTTTTGCACATGGCTTCTTTTATTTTCCAGTTTTGGGGAGTCAGATCTGGAGGCTATTGATGGATTGTATACATTTTGCTCACATCCAACCTGCCAATACCACACTGTAAATAACTGGTGGGGCTGACATTTAAGCCTTGAGCCAGGAGAGTCTGGAGCTTGTGAACTTAACTCCAGGCATCCTAGTATGGTCCTGAGGAAGTCACCTTGAAGGCAGCTGGGCTTGATTCTCTGTTCCAGGACACAAAGAGAGCAACTCCAAGATGAGATTCCTTAGAGTGAAAATCACCTTAAAGGAAACACCCTAAAAGGGAGATTCATGTCTTTCAATTGGCTAAACTCCCTGAAATGGACTTGGAATTTTAATTTTTTCCTGAGGAGTTAGCTATGTCAGTTATTCCTTTAAAATGCCTTTCATTCTCCTTGCCATCCCTACCTGCAGTCCCTACCACCAGCAGAGTCTAAATTTATATTATCTCACATATGTTTTGTTCATATAGTCCTAGCTGTTCTCTCTGTTTATAATCTTTACCCATTCCAAGCCATCCTGTAAACATGACTGTCCATGGCTATCTATTGCTCAGAAATCTATAAAGTCTCCCTATTTTTTTTTTTCTGTGGTACGCAGGCCTCTCACTGCTGTGGCGTCTCCCGTTGCGGAGCACAGGCTCCGGACACACAGCCTCAGTGGCCATGGCTCACGGGCCCAGCCGCTCCGCGGCATGTGGAATCTTCCCGGACCGGGCCACGAACCCGTGTCCCCTGCATCAGCAGGTGGACTCTCAACCACTGTGCCACCAGGGAAGCCCTAAATTCTCCCTCTTTTACTGCCTCAACTCCTCCTGCATGAATTGAGTAACTGTTAGTTGAGGCAACTCTGGTTTTAATTACTTCCCAAATTTAATTACTTGCTTCAATGCAAGCAGCCTGGGAATCTTAGAGTATGGACATAATTGTTCCTTCTGCTCTTTAATCAAGCTTTTTTCTCCTGTAAAGAATATCTTCCTCACGTATACTCACATCTTTGTATCTTCTCTCACTTCTTTCTGTTTTTATGAAGTGCCAAGGATCACTATGAAAAAAAAAATCAGTCTATAGAAGGGAGAGAAAAAACACCTAATGTATTGTAAAGATGAATACTCAGTTACAGAGTAGAGGGATTCGTTTTAGTAGTGATTGAGCTACTCATATAATCTACAGAGTCAATGTTTTTCTCCAGAAACTTATGCCAGAGTCTTGGGCAGAAGTAGTGGTTAAAAATAAAAGTGACTCTGCTAAAATTTCTATTGAGATCTTGAATGTGATGCTTCTGAGTCTCTAACAAAGGACAAGGGAGAATAAAGAATAAACTTCAGAAAAAGTGATGGAAATATGGTGAAGGCACACAGTGGGGAGCATGAAGCCGACAGACTCACATCAGGAAAGGAGGAGAAGCCGAGAAAACAACAGACGTGACAAGCAGAGATATCGTGACTCAGAATGCATGCGTTTGTGAAGTGAAAATGGCTGGTACCCTGCCATGGCATGGAAAATGCTCCCTTCCGTGACACTTGCCTGAGGAGATGGCAAACATTCTAATGTTAGCTAAAATGAATGAATTCACAAGCAGTGGAGTTACTCTCTGGGGACCCTGTAAACTAGCTGGGAAGGAGTTAACTTCAAAGAGCACTACGGTTCCCAGGATTCTCATAATTGTGTTAGTGAGAATAGAATTAGAGAAATTCAGCATTGCTACTGGGGTTGTGAAATGATTTAACCCATAAACTAAGGAGGTGTAGGAAACAGGAGGAAAATGTGAGGTTTATGTAGGGTGACTACCTGTTTCAGTTGCCAGGAGTAGCCCTAGTGTGTATGCATCTCCCATAACTCATAAAAGTGTCCTAGTATGGAGGAAACATTATAGTTTTTCACCCAGTTTTTCCTTCCATGGAATAATATTCGCCTTTTAAAAATTATTATCTATTTTATACATATTAATGCATATATATGTCAATCCCAATTCACCCCACCACAACCACAACCACCCCCCACCCCCCACCCCCGCCTCTTTCCCCTCTTGGTGTCCATACTTTTGTTCTCTACATCTGTGTCTTTATTTTGGCCCTGAAAACCGGTTCATCTATACTATTTTTCCAGGTTCCACATATATGTGTTAATATACAATATTTGTTTTTCTCTTTCTGACTTACTCCACTCTGTATGACAGTCTCTAGATTCATCCACGTCTCTACAAATGACCCAATTTCGTTCTTTTTATGACTGAGTAATATTCCATTGTATACATGTACCACATCTTCTTTATCCATTCATCTGTCGATGGGCATTTAGGTTGCTTCCATGACCTGGCTATTGTAAATAGTGCTACAGTGAACATTGGGGTGCATGTGTCTTTTTTTTTTTTTTTTGCGGTATGCGGGCCTCTCACGGTTGTGGCCTCTCCCGCTGCGGAGCACAGGCTCCGGATGCACAGGTTCTGGACGTGCAGGCTCAGCGGCCATGGCTCACAGGCCCAGCCACTCCACGGCGCTTGGGATCCTCCCGGACCGGGGCACGAACCTGTGTCCCCTACATCGGCAGGCGGACTTTCAACCACTGCACCACCAGGGAAGCCCGCATGTGTCTTTTTGAATTATGGTTTTCTTTGGGTATATGCCCAGTAGTGAGATTGCTGGGTCGTATGGTAATTCTATTTTTAGTTTTTTAAGGAACCTCCATACTGTTCTCCATAGTGGCTGTATCAATTTACATTCCCACCAACAGTTCAAGAGGGTTCCCTTTTCTCCACACCCGCTCCAGCATTTGTTGTTTGTAGATTTTCTGATGATGCCCATTCTAACTGGTGTGAGGTGATACCTCATTGTAGTTTTGATTGCATTTCTCTAATAATTAGTGATGTTGAGCAGCTTTTCATGTGCTTCTTGGCCATCTGTATGTCTTCTTTGGGGAAATGTCTATTTAGGTCTTCTGTCCATTTTTTGATTGGGCTGTTCGTTTTTTTAATATTGAGCTGCTTGAGCTATTTGTATATTTTAGAGATTAATCCTTTGTCCGTTGATTCATTTGCAAATATTTTCTCCCATTCTGAGGGCTGTCTTTTTCTCTTGTTTGTAGTTTCCTGTGCTTTGCAAAAGCTTTTAAGTTTCATTAGGTCCCCTTTGTTTATTTTTGTTTTTATACCCATTACTCTAGGAGGTGGATCAAAAAAGATCTTGCTGTGATTTATGGCAAAGTGTGTTCTTCCTATGTTTTCCTCTAAGAGTTTTATACTGCCCAGTCTTACATTTAGGTCTCTAATCCATTTTGAGTTTATTTTTGTGTATGGTGTTAGGGAATGTTTTAATTTCATTCTTTTACATGTAGCTGTCCAGTTTTCTCAGCACCACTTATTGAAGAGACTGTCTTTTCTACACTGTATATCCTTGCCTACTTTGTCATAGATTAGCTGACCATAGGTGCATGGGTTTATCTCTGGACTTTCTATTCTGTTCCACTGATCTATATTTCTGTTTTTGTGGCAGTACCATACTGTCTTGATTACTGTAGCTTTGTAGTATTGTCTGAAGTCAGGGAGTCTGATTCCTCCAGCTCTGTTTTCTTCCCTCAAGATTGCTTTAGATATTCGGGGTCTTTCGTGTCTCCATACAAATTGTAAGATTTTTTGTTCTAGTTCTGTAAAAAATGCCATTGGTAATTTGATAGGGATTGCATTGAATCTGTAGATTGCTTTGGGAAGTATAGTCATTTTCACAATATTGATTCTTCCAAACCAATAACATGGTATATCTCTCCATCACTTTGTGTCATCTTTGATTTCTTTCATCAGTGTCTTATAGTTTTCTGAGTACAGATTTTTACCTCCTTAGGTAGGTTTATTCCTAGGTATTTTATTCTTTTTATTGCAATGGTGAATGGTATTGTTTCCTTAATTTCTCTTTTGGATCTTTTGTTGTTAGTGTATAGGACTGCAAGGGATTTCTGTGCATTAATTTTGTATCCTGCAACTTTACCAAATTCATTGATGAGGTCTAGTAGTTTTTTGGTGACATCTTTAGGATTCTCTATGTATAGTATCATGTCATCTGCGAAGAGTGACACTTTTACTTCTTCTTTTCCAACTTGTATTCCTTTTATTTCTTTTTCTTCTCTGATTTCTGTGGCTAGGACTTCCAAAACTATGTTGAATAATAGTGGTGAGAGTAGATATCCTTGTTTTTTTCCTGATCTTAGAGGAAATGCTATCAGTTTTTCAACATTGAGAATGATGTTTGCTGTGGGTTTGTCATATATGGTCTTTATTATGTTGAGGTAGGTTTCCTCTATGCCCACCTTCTGGAGAGTTTTTATCATGAATGGGTGTTGAATTTTGTTAAAAGCTTTTCCTCATCTATTGAGATGACCATATGATTTTTATCCTTCAATTTGTTTATATGGTGTATTACATTGAATGATTGGCGTATATTGAAGAATCCTTGCATCCCTGGGATAAATCCCACTTGATCATGGTGTATGATCCTTTTAATGTTTTGTTGGAGTCTGTTTGCTAGTAGTTTGTTGAGGATTTTTGCATCTATATTCATCAGTGATATTGGTCTGTAGTTTTACTTTTTTGTAGTATATTTGTCTGGTTTTGTTAGCAGGGTGATGGTGGCATCATAGAATGAGTTTGAGAAGGATGGGTGGTAGCTCTTCTCTAAATGTTTGATAGAATTCACCTCTGAAGCCATCTGGTCCCGGACTTTTTGTTTGTTGGAAGGTTTTTAATCACAGTTTCAATTTCATTACTTATGATTGGTCTGTTCATATTTTCTCTTTCTTCTTGGTTATGTCTTGGAAGTTTATACCTTTCTAAGAATTTGTCTGTTTCTTCCAGGTTGTCCATTTTATCGGCATAGAGTTGCTTGTAGTAGTCTCTTATAATGCTTTGTATTTCTGCAGTGTCCATTGTAACTTATCCTTTTTCATTTCCAATTTTATTGATTTGAGTCCTCTCCCTCTTTTTCTTGATGAGTCTGGTTAATGGTTTATCAATTTTGTTTATCTTCTCAAAGAATCAGCTTTTAGTTTTATTGATCTTTGTTACTGTTTTCTTTGTTTCTATTTCTATTTTTTTTTTTTGCAGTACGCGGGCCTCTCCCTGTTGTGGCCTCTCCCGTTGCGGAGCACAGGCTCCGGACGTGCAGGCTCAGCGGTCATGGCTCACGGGCCCAGCTGCTCTGCGGCATGTGGGATCTTACCGGACTGGGGCATGAACCTGTGTCCCATGCATCGGCAAGCGGACTCTCAACCACTGCGCCACCAGGGAAGCCCTGCTCTGTTCTGTTTTGATTTGTTTCCTTCTACTAACTTTGGGTTTTGTTTGTTCTTCTTTCTCTAGTTCCTTTAGGTGTAAAGTTAGATTGTTTATTTGAGATTTTTCTTGTTTCTTGAGGTAGGCTTTTATTGTTATAAACTTCCCTCTTAGAACTGCTTTTGCTGCATCCCATAGGTTTTGGATCATCGTGTTTTCATTGTAATTTGTCTCTAGGTATTGTTTGATTTCCTCTTTGATTCCTTCAGTGATGTCTTGGTTATTTAGTAATGTATTGTTTAGCCTCCATGTGTTTGTGCTTTTTACATTTTTTTCCCTGTAATAGATTTCTAATCTCATAGCACTGTGGTCAGAAATGATGCTTGATGTGATTTCAATTTTCTTAAATTTACTAAGGCTTGATTTGTGCCCCAAGATGCGATCTGTCCTGAAGCATGTTCCATGTGCACTTGAGAAGAAAGTGTAATCTGCCTTTTTTGGATGGAATGTCTTATAAATATCAATTAAATCTATCTGGTGTATTGTGTCATTTAAAGCTTGTGTTTCCTGATTAATTTTCTGTCTAGATGATCTGTCCATTGGTGTAGTGAGGTGTTAAAGTCCTCCACTATTACTGTGTCACTGTTGATTTCCTCTTTTATAGCTGTTAGCAGTTACCTTATGTATTGAGGTGCTCCTATTTTGGGTACATATATATTTATAATTGTTATATAGTCTATTTGGATTGATCCCTTCATCATTATGTAGTGTCCTTCCTTGTCTCTTCTAATATTCTTTATTTTAAAGTCTATTTTATCTGATACAAGTATTGCTACTCCAGCTTTCTTTTGATTTCCATTTGCATGGAATACCTTTTTCCATCCCCTCACTTTCAGTCTGTATGTGTCCCTCAGTCTGAAGTGGGTCTCTTGTAGACAGTGTATATGTGGGTTTTGTTTTTGTATCCATTTAGCAAGCCTGTGTCTTTTGGTTGGAGCATTTAATCCATTCACGTTTAAGGTAATTATTGATATGTATGTTCCTATTACTATTTTCTTAATTGTTATGGGTTTGTTTTTGTAGTTCCTCTTCTTCTCTTGTGTTTCTCACTTAGAGAAGTTCCTTTAGCATTTGTCATAGAACTGGTTTCATTGTGCTGAATTCTCTTAGCTTTTGCTTGTCTGTAAAGCTTTTGATCTCTCCGTTGAATCTGAATGAGCTCCTTGCTGGGTAGGGTAATCTTGGTTGTAGGTTCTTCCCTTTCATCACTTTAAATATACCATGCCACTCCCTTCTGGTTTGTAGAGTTTCTGCTGAGAAATCAGCTGTTAACCTTATGGGAGTTCCTTTGTATGTTATCTGTCATTTTTCCCTTGTTGCTTTCAATAATTTTTCTTTGTCTTTAATTTTTGTCAATTTGATTACTGTGTGTCTTGGCGTGTTTCTCCTTGGGTTTTTCCTGCCTGGTACTCTCTGTGCTTCCTAGACTTGGGTAGCTATTTCCTTTCCCATGTTAGGGAAGTTTTCGACTATAATCTCTTCAAATATTTTCTTAGGTACTTTCTCTCTTCTCCTTCTGTGACCCCTATAATGTGAATGTTGTTGCATTTAATGTTGTCCCAGAGGTCTCTTAGGCTGTCTTCATTTCTTTTCATTCTTTTTTTCTTTATTCTGTGCTATGACAGTGAATTCCACCATTCTGTCTTCCAGGTCACTTAAACATTCTTCTGCCTCAGTTATTCTGCTGTTGATTCCTTCTAGTGTATTTTTCATTTCAGTTATTGTATTGTTCATCTCTGTTTGTTTGTTCTTTAATTACTCCAGGTGTTTGTTCCTTAATTCTTCTAGATTTTTGTTAAACATTTCTTGCATCTTCTTGATCTTTGTCTCCATTCTTTTTCCGAGGTCCTGGATCATCTTCACTATCATTATTCTGAATTCTTCTGGATGTTTGCCTATCTCCACTTCATTTAATTGTTTTACTGGGGTTTGATCTTGTTCCTTCATCTGGTACAAAGTCCTCTGCCTTTTCATTTTGTCTATCTTTCTGTGAATGTGGTTTTTGTTCCACAGGCTGCAGAATTGTAGTTCTTCTTGCTTCTGCTGTCTGCCCTCTAGTCAGTATTCACCTTTTGAGATGAAAGATGTCAATTCTGGTCGGGCTGAAGACCTCAAACTTACAGGGCTTGGAAGTGAGCTTCAACTTGCAGGGTTTGTCTGCCCAGAGCTGAACACTGGGAAGAAATTGATGGAGATTGGTGCTAAATTCTTGGGCTGATATAATTTTTCTCCTCAACTTCTCAATGGACGCAAATTTCTTCAGAATCTTACCTGCTTTTTTTCTTACTTTCAAAGTAGGTTTCTTCCATTCTTAACTTTTGTTTGGTTTTGTTTTTCACCTTCAAAGGAGTTGAGGTGACATGGTCAGGAGAGTGTGAACAATCATGATTGCTACTAGTTTTCTTATATTGCAAAAGCTGAAATTTGCTAAGCTCTTCCATATTTGTTATGTCATTAGAATACCATGACCATTTGCAGCTAAGAGTATTTATCCACTATTTTACAGATGAATAAATTAGGTTTAGGAATATCATGAGATTTCTCAAAGTGTTAGAAAGAAGCAGCATGGGTAATCTAAAGCAAACCCTTGAGAGCTTAGTCCAGATTTCTTTCCATAATATAAGGTTGTCTTGAAAGTCTCCCCATAGTTTCCATCATCTCCAGAACGTGGTGAGGGAAAATCCATAAATTTAGCACGTGTTTCGTCTTGTAATACACAACTCATCACTTAATTCTCTGGAACAGCAGACCTTGTAAGCCTCAGTGAAGAGCACACAATTTAGTTTTCTATTCTATATTTCAACTGTCTTTTAAATTATTTAATACATTCATGTCTATTTTCAGACTAACATGAATTGCTTTGCCTCTGTTCCACACACATTCAAAAGATGCAGGAGATACATATATATATATATATATATATATATAGCTAGTACATTAGGGGTATGTTTCTTTACTTTTTCAATCGAGTAACCTTATACAAACATCATATAGTTTATATCAGCCAGAGTTTTTGAGCGACATGGGTAAATAAGCATCTTGAAACATCTTTATTTGGGAAGAAATAGTATATAGCATGTGATGATGGACTTTGTCAGTATTTTACCAGATATCTATTGGTTTATCTCAATTACATCCTCAACTCTTATTAACATTAATAGACGTTCTACACATTTTAGGGAAAAAAAAGCATATCCATTAGCATAGGAGAAATGTAAGCCTCTAAGAGAATGAACTCCTAAGAAATTCTGGTGGCAAGGCTCAAAGTGGAGCACAGTCTCACAATTAAATAATTCTGGGCAAAATGTCCCAGTAGATTTCTCAGAGAATTTCATTTCTTGGACAGCAGGTATGAGAATTGAATAACTCACACTCCTCACTTCATTGTATGCCATTCTCAATTATCCCAGTAAGGTCCCTTTCTTATTTTATTTTACTGTATTCATTTTTTTATTATACTCTCCTTCATCCCCACCCCAATGTCACTTCCTTACTACCCCTTTCCTTTAGGGTGAACCCATTCTACAGTGTTTAATGTGCTTTTGGGTATGTATATATCCCTGAAAGTATAACATTATTTTAAGTGTATTTATGTTTTAATTTATATAAAACTACTAGCCTCTAGCTCTTGTTTCAATGATCCCTCTTTTTTTTTTTTTTTTTTAACTCAGGGCTTTTCCCCCTTAATCTGTCCATGTTGTTAATTCTAGTTAAATCTAGTTAATTCTTTCTCATTGCTGCATCGTACTCCATTTTTGCAATTGTATCCACTGCATTTTATTTAACCATATGTTCAGTAATGGACATCCAGGCCACCTCAATTCTCTAGTTCCCTAAACAATGCTCTGATGAACTCCTTCTCACCTGTATTATGGACCTTTGGGAGAGTTTCTCTAGCATATACATATGGGAGTAGGAATATTTGTTTATAAGATATTTGTTTATATTTGCTCATTTCACTAAGCCATGCCAAATTACTATCCAGAAAGGCTACAACTGGTTAAACATTCACTAGCAGTGCATGTGCGTTCCTCAAAAGCTCAGGAACACCTGGCATAATCCAATTTTACATATTTGTTAAGCTGATGGGTGTAAAGTTATTGTTTTAATTCATATTTCTCAGATTACTATAAATATCAGTATCTCATCATAAACTTATGTTGAGTTTGATTTCCCTTTTTTGATTTGTTTATTCATATACTTTACTTTCTTTTGTGATTTTTATCTTTTTTCTAGTGATTCTCTATTATATTCAAATATTATTCTCTTACCAGTATACCAGTCATCTGGTAACCTTGTAGCATCCTCCATTAAAGAGAAGTCTAAATTTTGATTTAGTCAAATCAATCTATTTTCTTCCTTAGTTTGTGCTTTTTTGAATGTTGTTTAAGAAATGCTTTCCCACTTGGATTTTGAAAGATAGAGTCTAATGCAAAATAAGCACATAGACCAAACTAGTATCAATCCAAAAGTCCAGAGTGATAAAAAACCAAATAGGAGGCAATGGAACTGCAAATAGAGACAGCAAGATGGAGAACATAGCTTGAGAGGACAGAAAAGAAGAGAACTGAAATGGAGAAACTGAAAACTCTATGGCATTTTCCAACTTGCTCATCGATTAGGAGGGAACTCTAGGGATGCCAGGTCTGGTCACCTGTATCTTCTAAACAGAAGCTGCTTTAAGCCTCAGGTATACATGAATTGTGCTTCCTGGATTGTGCAGTGCAAAATGTGCACAACCAGAAGTGTCAACTCAGGGTTAATTCTAGAATCAGAGACCCAAGGATGCCCCCAGGATAAGTGCAGAGATCCATCCCTGCCATTGGCTGAAGGGAGACCTAAGGTAAGGGTACTCTTCCTTTTTTGCATAGACTAGACCTGAAATCTATTCTTAAAAGTAAAATTTATTAATAACTAATGAACGCCATTCAGTTTTCTAAGTAATTTACATGGACTCATCTAAAATCACAAAAAACTTATGAAATTGACACAAGGACAACCCTACAAGAAACTGAGATACAGACTAAGCAAATACATAGAGAAATAAGTGAAAAATCTATTATTTTAGTTACTATGACACATGACCTGCTAGGGAAATATGAATTCAACTTATACCTGAGTGGGAGGAGAAGTGTAGCAAAATTTGAACTGTTGGATAAAGATATCCTTTTGGAAATATACAAAATAAATGAGTGAAAATATTAAAAAACTGTCTTATTTATGGAAACCCTATACAGTTGTCCGAGTATTGAACTTAAATTTGTCTCTAAAAGGACTTACAGACCACTTCAATGCTATTTCTAGTGGTATGACTGTCATAAGTCATTTTCATCCCTCAGAAACCTATGGTGGCAATCAGAAGTCAGGAAATTTTATAAAGTAAAAATTAAATTAATTAAAATTCTTGAACAAAACAGGAAAGAATAAACAAACATGAAACCACATTTGCCCAGGGCAGATACTTTTCTGACCCATTTGTTCATCTCTCAATTTTCTCCCTTTCCTTTGGAAAAAAGGGGCTCAGAGAATACCATTTCATCATGCATAGCAGGGTGGTGGGCTAAGTCAATATGTTTCACAAACATGCTGGCTGTTCATCTTGATATGGGAGAAGTTGTGATTAAGTTCCGCGTTTCAAAATTACATGTTGTTAATATCATACAGAAATGAAAAATAAATTATACTTTTATCTGATTTGAGCAAATGTAGTTAGCTTGATAGGCTGGATTGAACAGGAGTCTCTTTTTGTGTTAAAAATAATCTAGCTGTGTATAAGGCACTGTAGAAAGTTCTGAGTCTTTAAGCATGTTGATATTTGATCATTGTATATGCTTGATAGGATTTCAAGTGCATTAGGCACTCCCTTATCAGAGTCTTCCCAACCAGAGAGCAAAAATACTGAGGGAGTAAAAGTTTTACAGAGAAGACTAATGTTGTTTTGATATTGATTAGAGAGACTAATGGGATGTGATGAGAAGGCTCTGGATGAAAAGTGAGAAGTTCTGAGTTCAAGTTCTAGCTCTGTCACTATCGGTCATGTATGTCTTTTCTCCACTATAAAGCTGTTGAATTTTATTATCCTGAGATTGAGGTAGTATAACATAGGACTCAGGCTATGGAATCAGATTTGACTCTGGATTTGAAATTTTCACTTGCCAAGAAACAGTATAACTCCCCTTAAAATTCATCGTTGAATAAACACAATAAAGTATCCAGGATTGGAAGCCAAACCAATAACCAGGACGGAAGGCATACACCTCCAGGGCTGACTTTCAGTTGGCATGCTACTGCATGGTTGCATCATAGTTAAAATATAGATATACTTCCCTTGGGCTGGAAGAGACTCCACCCTAAGCCAGGCCACAGACCTCCCCACAATCCAGCAACTAAGAGACACAAACTTGGCATAGCAAGGAACTTCCAGGATCTTCTTGTTCTGGGGCTAGCCACTGTATTCATCCTGATGGTTTTCTGTCCATGTCAAACCAATTACAAAATATTTTTATTAGTCCCTCTGCTTCTACCCAGTGAATAAGGTGTCCTCTGGCTCTTTCACTAACCAACTGAAAGGGCTCAGCCACAAGAAACCAAGGAAAGAGTGATGAGTTTGTCTTCTCTAGGTCACTCCCATGTCATCCTTCCCACCCTACCCCCAGCTTCTCATAAGGGAGAAAAACAGGTATAAAGAACCTGAACCTGGGTTTACCACAACAAGGAATTGAAAAATGTATGGTTGAATATGTCGTGGGATGTTTCTGTGTTAAGCTGCATGGTGAAGTGAATATGAAAAGGGCTCGGCGTTAAGAAGATCTGAATCCAAACTCTTTTTCTAACTTCTTTGCCAGTTGTCTAGCTCAAGCAACTTATTTAAACTGCCTATGCTTCTCTTCCTTCATCCACAAAATTTTTAATAATAATCAAAATAGCTAACATATATTTGATAGTTACCAGGTACTGAATGCTTTATATAAATTACCTTATTTAATCTTCATAACAGATCTGTGATGTAGGAACTCTTCCATTCCATTTTCCAATCAGGGAAGCAAAGTTCAGAGAGTGTAAGTAGCTTATCCTTGTTCTGGATCACACAACCTGAGTAAGAGAGCACAAATTTGGACCCAGTTAATCTGATTCTGGCACTCATGCCCTTCAATACTGCCCCAAAAGAATGTAAAATGTTCTCTAGGATAGCTACTATTATTATAATGATAACCAGATCTCTAAGAACAATAATCTTATTTTCTAACAAGTACTAATATCAATATGTTTATACTGAAAACCCTTTGAAAATTACCCTAAAAAATACAGGTTCTATGTTTATCAGATCTCTAGGGTATCTTCCAGCTGGATCATCCCAAAACACCCCAACAACAAGCATACTGTCTCCAGAAGTTTTTAAGCACACCTAGATCTAGTGCTCAAAGAACTGATTATAGTGCCTGTGGTCAATGTGTAACCCTTCCAGACTATGAAATTCTGTACATTCGAGGCCAACAGAGAAGATTATGATCCGGAGGGAATAAAAACAAAAAAATAAGCTTCAGAGATTGCAGTAGATAATGAAAAACAGCTGCCACATGAGAGTCTGTTTTGACTAACTGTGGAGCTTACATATTGCACTGAGTTTTTTAGGTCCCAGTATTCAGCTTTTCAGGCATGTCTGATCTATCTCCTGGGTTATTTAGTGAAGACTCAAGACAGTCTCTTTCTCTGAGTGCAAATATTATTGATTTATGTCCTCTCTAATTAGAAGAGAACTTACTTAGACCCTAAGGAAAACATGAAAATACAAAAAAGGGACACTTCTCTTTTAGACCTTCTGTGCTCCCAGAAGACAAGAGAGGTAGATTCTACAGAGCAAGCACAGATAGTGCTTTGTTGAGGTCTTGGAGTCGTTATTTTGCACATAAATTCCACATCTGTGTCATGATCGACTGTCATGATTCACTGGCTATGTAAATCATATTAACCTCTTGTTGCCAGGTCAAAGTTAGATCCAAAATTTGAGTCATTTATTCTTTTCATAAGCATTTCTCACCAGGCTCAGGTCCTATTCTCAAGCAATGTACAGTTTGACAGGCAAGATGAGGTAAGAACACAGATGCCTAGAACACAAACTCTGAAGAGAAGGTTGTGGAATAGACAGATGATCAGGCACAAAGGACTCTACTGGACATGTGCAGGAATTGGTTTTAGCCTGAAGGTGAAGGGGAGTCACTAAACTCTCCTTTCTGTGTTAGATCACTCTTTTAGCAGAGAAGGGCATGAATTGGAAAGTGGAGAGAACAGGAAGAGATTTCAAAGAAAGATTCAAACAGGGAATAAGGGAAACTTTGATTGAAACTAGAAGTATATAGATAGGAATAATTTCTGGAAAAGGATTTTTAGAAGATGAAAGATAATTATGGAGCAGTGAGAATATGTACCAAAGGGGAAGAATCAATAGAAAAAAAATGTTGATCATCCAAGGAAGAGAAAGGCAAGTGGTAGATCAAGACAGTTTAATAGATAGGAGGTTCTAGATTCCAGATCATGGGCAAAAAGACACTCTGGAAAAAAGTAGGGAGAACTTGTGTTGAAACTAGAGGGACAAAAGCAAGAAAACTTATATATGTACCCTTTAAAACCTTTCTCTCTTGGCTGTTTAATTTCTTTGCTTTTATCAACACATGACTACTTATGCCCCCTCCCATTCCTCCAAAAACCCTTCCCCAAACACCTTCAGCATCTCTGTGAGATCCACAACATGGTTCCCCATGAGAAACCTGACATCTTTACAGCTGTGCAAAGAGCATTTCCAAGACAAGAACTTTTTCTCTATAATTTAAAAAATTTATTTGTTTATTTATTTTTGGCTGTGTTGGATCTTCGTTGCTGTGCAAGGGTTTTCTCTGGTTGCGGTGAGTAGGGGCTACTCTTCTTTGCATTGCGTGGGCTTCTCAATGAGGTGGCTTCTCTTGTTGTGGAGCGAGAACCCTAGGTGTGCGGGCTTCAGTAGTTGTGGCACACAGGCTCAGTAGTTGTGGCTCACAGGCTTAACTGCTCCACAGCATGTGGGATCTTCCCGGACCAGGGATTGAACCTGTGTCCACTGCATTGGCAGGCGGATTCTTAACCACTGCGCCACCAGGGAAAGTCCTTATAATTTTTTTTTAAATAAAGGTATTAGGAATCCTGTACCCCATGAATTGATTCACAAATTGTAGAAACTTTTCATATCATGATTATAGAATGTCAAAATATATTCATTCCCTATATAATTTCATATAGAAAGTATTTAACAAAAGTTAGCATTTTTAAAACAGGAAAGAGGTGTTCTTATTCTTCCCAAAGCTCATAAACAGTAGACTTTTCACATAGTATAGCTTTTAAAGCACTTTTGAGAGAGACACAATTTTTAGAGACGATATTATAAGATTAAGTGAAGATATGGAATTATTACATTCATATATCAAGTCATTAAAAAGGTGTCTCTCTCCCTATTTAAAACATTCAAGCCAGTTTTCCTTGGCTTGAAGAAACTCATTGTAAATTCAAGCCAAATGACCAAGAAAATTACTCTGGTAAAGTAAATTCTCTTTCATCCAGCAGGTTATCTACTGGAATTATGTGAACCACCATTTGCCCACGTGAATAAGTAAACTGCAAATCGATATTCGGGGCCTGAATTAGTTTTCTAATGCTGTGTAACAAAATCACCACAAATTCAGTTAATGTGAAAGAACACATATTAGTCATCTTGCGGTTCCATGAGTCAGGAGTCCGAGCATGGCTTAGCTGGGTTCATTGTTCAGGTTCTCGCAGGGATGCAATCAAGGTGTTGGCCAGGCCATGGCTTCGTCAGGGGCACGAATGGGAAAAGATCCATTTCCAAGCTCCTTCAAATTGTTGGCAGAATCCATCTCTTTGGAGTTGTAGGGCTGAGGTTCACAATTTTTTTGTTGTTGTTGTTGGCTGTTTGCCGGAGGCTGCTCTTAACTCTTAGAATTGTAATTTCTCACCACCTGGCTCTCTCTACACACAGTTGACAACACGGCAGTTTATTTCTTTACACCAAGAAGGGAGAAAAGTCAAAAAGCCTCTCTCATGTGTGATAGTAAGATGGATATATATGTACACACACACACCCCATAGTAATAATCATAGATCACAGGAGTGACATCATCCCATCACATTGTAAAATATTTGCTATATTGCATTTGTTAGATGCAAGACAAAGGTCCCAGACATACAGGGTGTGAACACAGAGGCCACCCTGAGCTCTGTCTACAACAGTCCCCAAGACACAGAGAGTACTTCGGCATGTAAAAGAAAAATGTTTTTATTTCAACATAATTTAAAAATCAAGCACATATTTTGACATTATATATTCCAGCACCAGTACTGTTCCAGAATGCATGCATGAAATCTGTCTCATTTCTTATAGTTATCTTTTATAAATATAAATTCATGATCATCTGTTGAAGGAAAGGAGTGAAGAAAGAAGGGCACGAAGAGAAAGAAAAAGGAAGACAGTATAACATGACTTCTATATTATGAAATAGGAGCAAAAAGGGATCAAGAGGCATTTTCTTTTGCTTACTACTGAATTAACTGGGGCCATCTGAGGAAGAACAAACATAAACAGCAATAGTAAAACTAGCACAGGAAATGGGTATTAGAAATAACATCACAAAGGGAAAAAAACTCATATATTTACTAATTACACAAAACTCTGGATAAATAGCTGGGACTTCTCAGGAACTCTGAAGCTCCTCTGAGGAGCTCAAAAAAAAAAATACTCTTGCTGAAGCTTGAAAACTATATTACATATATCCAGAGAAAAAGTTAACCAATGAATTCATGTGCAAGTACATAATGTATTTTTAATTAAACAAAAAATCATGTGTATGACACAATGAATAGTTGTATGTGCGCGTGTGTGTATATGTGTGTGTGTGTGTAGTTGATTTCTCCTAATATACTGAGGGGTAGAGTAAAATCAAGCATGGTTGCAAATGGTATATCAAATAGTCTCCAGAAAGGCCATGAAAGAAAGTCTAAGGTATAAAGCACTAGGCTTGTAGGCAGAAGCTCTGTAGTAGCTGGACATTGTTTTCATTTATTTCTACATTGGTATTTTATGTCTTAAATGCAGCTGTCATCTCTTAAATTATTCTTCTCTACTTCTGATATGTGCAGGTATATAAGAATTTATAGAATGCCTTGAATAAAATGGGACTGTAGAAGCAAGAAGGTACTGGGTGGTACAAAAAGGTATTTTACATTTAAATTCTATTTTTGCTTAAAAGAAATATATCTTCTTCATTCCAGAATATGCTGGCAAAGACAACAATATCATGCCATGGTTAAGTCAGAATCAGACAAACTGAGGCTTGATTTCCATCTCCACCAATTATTTACCTAGATATCTTTCACGGATAAGTTTAAAGAGTAGCTGTGTTTCTTCAAGTAAATATTTAATAAATATGGCTATTTTTATTGTGGTGGTGATTCTCATTATTATTAGCAGTAGTAGCAAAATCAACCACATTAGCCAAAGGAATATGTCTAATAAGGCACAGAAAGTTGTCTTTCAACAAAGAAATAGAGATGAGACATGATGGAAATATATAAAGGGAGTTAACATTTGATGAATCTTTTTAAAATGTGAAGATGTTTTCTCAATATCAGCTAGATCTCTATCATTATATGTTTATTGGGTATTCACACTGTACATGAATTAAAAAATAAAAATCATGTCATTTCTAGGATGCTATTCCATATTCAACTTAGCAGTATGTATTTTTTTTATTAGGAAAAGCCATCTTAACAAAATCTACCCCAAATGACCTGTGTTAATGTTACATGTCAACTCTTAGCCGCTTCTAAGACATCTATATTGTGACTGAGCTGTAGAAGGGGCCTCTGTATCCTGTTTTGAAAATGAACTAAGCAGGTTTCCTCTTTCCTTTTAGGTTAATTAGAGAATTTGAAAGAAGAAAAAAACCCAAAACCCTGACACTTGTGATAAATAATCTAGTCCCATAAACAACACATCTGGAAAATGTATCTGGCATTCCGTGGGAAATAGATCTGGCATTCTAAACGGTAAATCACGGGTGTTTTGAACGTTTAGGTCCTAGGACGAAGTAAATTATTTATAAAAAATGAAGGTTTTAAAAATAGTCTTTTTCCCGTGGTAATTCTTCCATGGACTAATAATTCATCGTGTTTTGTTTTCTTAAACTCTGGAAAATTAAGAAGAGAAGGAAAAATAGGAAAACATAATTTGGAGTCTAGAATTATTCCTGTTCAAGTCTCGACAGCTGTGTTTCTGATTACACAGGGGGCCTTAAGATGACCATTTCCAAGTGTTTAGCTAATGTCATTGGAAACTACAAAAGTGCATTTTTAAAATAATTTGATTATTGGGCAATATCTTTCTTTTTCATAACAATAACATGTTCCAATTATAGATAAAATACACTACAAATTTATTCTAGACAGCATGGTCTTATATACAGATAAAGAGAAGACTATAAAAATCAACTAAATACCACTCGAGGTACAATCTTTATGTACATTTTCACACCGTTATATGAACTCCCTACTTCTCCCCAATGTATATTTACATTTCTTACTAATACGAGATCATAATAAATGATACTTTTAAAACAGCTTTTACACTTTACAATGCACTGTGTTCATCTACATGTCAATAAATGCAGGACTTAAAGGCTTTTAATGGCTGATAACTAACCAATACATGGGCACTCTAGAATTTATTCTAAAGTTGCTTATGGATAGCAGCATTATAGATAAAGGCGTCTTTGTACATTCATATTTTCACACAAATCAGATTATTTCCTTAGTATAAAGTTCTAGAAGTAGAGTTGATGCCACAAGGTAAATGGGCATTTTTGTAAGTTTTTGTTATATTACCTGGTAAATTACTCTCCAAAAAGTTGTATCCATTTACAAGCCCATTTACAATTTACGTAAAACCTATTTGGCCATACCCATGCCAACAATGGATTTTACTCTTAGAACAAACAGACAAGATACTCAATCTGGTAGTTTTAAGTTGATATCTCAGTATGGGTTAATTTGATATTCCAATTACTTGTTTGGTTAAGTATCTTTATTAGAGATTAATATTTCTTATTTTGAGAACCGTCTAGCTATGTCATTTATTGATTTTGTTTGTTTGAGTTTGTCTTTTTCTTATTTATTTTAAAGAGTTTATTGGAAACCAAAGTTATTAATCTTCATTTTATTGTATTTTCTGCAAATATGTTTTCCAACTTTGCATCTAAAACTTTAATATGGTTTTTCATCTTTGCTTGCAGTATTTCTGCTATGTGGAAACAATACATTTCATCAATTGGAATTTTTTTAAAGGCTTTATTGAATTTGTTACAATATTGCAAAAATGTTTTGGGCTTTTGGCCACCAGGCATATGGGATATTAGCTCCCCGACCAGGAATCGAACCCGCATCCCCTGCACTGGAAGGTGAAGTCTTAACCACTGGACCATCAGGGAAGTTCCACATCAACTAGAATTTAAAAATATTGTTTCTGCCTTTATTATAAACAGAAAAATTTTGTTCCCAAACCCCTAATACTATATTTACATATATTTTATTTTTTAACATCAATAACATTACAATCTTGAATTCATCTGAGATTTATTTTATCTAATGTGTGATGTGTGATCCTAACCCAATGTTTTTTTTCCAAAGTGATTATCCAGTGGTCTGAACTCCACTTATTGAAAAAAAAGATCCTTTCTTTCTTTGGATATTTTATCTTCTCTTATTGATCTGGTTATTTTGGCATCATTCGGGCTTAATTGTTTATAGTAAAATATGTTTTATCAGTTGGTAGGGCAAGTCCCCAGGTAATTTTTTCCTACTTTTTCTGTTTGCCTTATTTCTTTTCATTTATTATACTATATATTCATAGTATGTTCAAGGGATACCCTTTAATACTCAATGCAAAGTAGCATTTTCATCAAAGTTGAGGATGAAAGGTAAAGCAAATAAGAACGACTCAACAGATGACGGTGAAATACAGAATCTAGAAGTAGTTTAAAGAGTAGAGTGATTCATTCCGATAATGAAAAGATCACAGGGCTTTACAGAAAAGGATGACATCTGGGTGGACTTTGAGGGACAGATAGGAGTGGGGAGGCAGAGAAAATTGTCGAGGAAGAGCAGTCCAGGAAGAGGAAAGCCTTTCTTGACCTTCCTAAGAAGAAAAAACATGACTTCTTTTGTGCATTCCTCTCATATCCCCATTACAATCAGAGTTAACACTTATAGAGATTGTATGATGTGCCAGAACTTTCTTAAATAATTTATAAAGATAAAATAGTTTAATTCTTCCAACCACCTGTCAGATAGGTACTATTATTAGCTCTACTTTGCAGATGAGGAAAGTGAAGCCCAGAGATTCTACATAACTTTGCCAAGCTGGTAAGTGGAGAACAGGATGTTCACTTAGCTGTTTGGCTTCAAATTCTACACTGAACAGTATTATTAAGCCATACCACCTCTTAGAACTTATCAAATTTAAGATTTTTAAAGAAAACTCATATATTTACTATGCAAAAAAAATGTAATTAGGTTTATGTCAATTATTTACTGTCTGTGCAAACTTTAGCAGTCACACAAGTCTTGGCTACTGACTGGCCCTATGAATTGCATGAAACCATGGCATAGTGCCTTGAGTGACTGTCATTTATATTCAGTCTCTGGACCTAAGAAATTTTGTCTCTCAGGTGGGACACAGCACCTAGGATAAACCTTTACTTATTCTGATATGTACTCGAGCCCAGCTTCCTCAGAGAGCATTTGAACACTTATTTTAAAAGGCCAACTATTAAAGCAGCTACAGAGATGAAATAGGAGTGGAGTTCACAGTCACTGAAAAGTCAGTTTTGCCACCAAATTGTGATTTGATTTGACGTGTTTTACACGTTTTGCATAATACAATTTCATTAAGAGACTGGGCGAAGCCATTTTCTTTTACAATTTCCTTAGCAATCAATCTAAATTTGGAAAAATAATATTCTTTAAATGAAACTATCCCAATAATCTTTAGCTATAGTGTTCATAAATATATTTTCATATTTAAAATTTTTTGATAATAAGTAACTTGTGTAACTAATGTTTTATGTTTCTAAACATGAATTTAAATATAAAAATAATTAGAAAATAATAAGAGCTAACAATGTACACAACTTACTATGTACTGGGGGTTTTTTTGGAGGCAATTTTACATATATACTTACTTATTTAATATTCATTATAACACTATGAGGTAGGCAAGATTGTTATCTGCAGTTTATCAATGAGTAGCTGGGGAATAGAAAGATTATGTAAATTTCCCAAGTTGCACAACTAATGACCTACAGAGCTGCAGTTCCAACCCAAATTGTCTCATACCAGTATTCATGGTTTTAATGACTGCAACAATGTCTTACTACAGAGTGAAGGTTAACATAAAACAGAAAATTCAATGCAACTGCTTGGTAAAAAAACAAAAGCAAACAAAAAAGTTAATATTTGTTTTATCCTAGTTGCCTGAATAATTTAATAGCTAAGTATAAAAAAATGGTACCCAACCAAAATCTATTGTGATGCTCTAAATATATAGGCAAGCATCATTAAATGTATAGGAAAATAAATTTAGAAATCAAAACATACATAGAAATATAAAGCGCTAGGTGGCTGATAATGTTAAAAAAAAAAGGTAGTAGTAGATTATGTGTTTTTCACTTAATGCTTAATTAATGAATATATTTGTGTTTGCACATGCATTCAGAATCTAGATATTACAGGTACCTTTCTCCATTGTTTCAAGAGTAAATGTGGCCTCAACAACTGACAAATTTGGATCTAAAGCCCTGTTCTCTGACCTGACTTCTGATTTCATATTGCAAACAAATAGACATGTCCATGCATACGGCTCAGAGAACCGCATATTGATTTCCAACATTAAACTTGTTATTAACCTCCCTAAACTTGCTCCTCTTAACTGTTTCCTTTTCTCAGTTAATGCCTCCATCATCCTCTGTGCTGCATAAACTAGAAATCTATGGTCATTCAAGACTCATCTCCATTTCTCATATTCCCTATGCATTGGCTGTAGCTAACTCCTCAGCCTACTAGGGGAAAAGTTCATGATGTTACTTTACTATCTATGGAGCTTGGAATCTCCTTGGCTGCAGAGTATGTGCTCTGGGCTTAATTGTTTCCTCAATGAGTGGGAGGTGTTCCACAGCACCCACTTTCCCTTGTCTTCCTGCCAGATATGGTTGGAATAGACATTTCTCAGTATTTTAACTAACCTCCCAACCCATGATAGTCATGGTACAAAAACCTCATTAATTCATCCAATACATATTTATTCAGTTCATACTATGAAGCATTGCTTTAGAAGCTGTGGAAAGCTGTCATTGTTCCCTTAAATAAGAAGGAAAAAAGAGTATTGTGACAATGGAGAAGGTATAGAACAATAGCTCAAGAAGTCTTGGTGAATTCCTTGCTCTACTATTTTATTAGTTATGTGACTGCAAGCACATCACTTATTTTAACTATATTCCATAAGTAGTTGAAAGAAAGAATGGCATAGCAGCTGTGAAAGTGCTTAAGTTATTATTACCAAAGAACAAAGAGGCAATGGCCCAACAGTTGGTAAACACCCCCTCATTTCTCCTCACTCTACAAGCACATCATTACACCATGATTTTCTATAGAAAGTTGCATCTCGGAGGCCATATATAATAATAAGTATAATATTACCAACACTCCAGAAAAACTTTATTATATCCCAAGGCACTACATTTAGAATAGCGTTTTTTTAAAATCTTACAACATCCTGGTGAGGTATGTAGCACTCTCCTCAATACATCTATAAATACTCAAAATGAATGTCATATTCTGGGAAATTCTAGTATAAGAAAAAAACTTCTACTCCCCTATTCAGGTCCTAGGCACAAAAGAGGAAAAGTATCATGTATTGAATTTGAACTCTTGGACATGAGACTAAGTGGTTCAGTTGCAGAGCCAGAGGCATGCCATTCATTGCTCGTGTCCCTTTCTTTCTGTGGGATGGCTGGCTTCTCCAATGTCTACTTTAGTTTTCTCAACTACCAGATAATTTTAGGATAAATGATCCCAAGCTTCTTGGGGAATACAGCCAGTAAGTTTCCAGAATGCAATGAAAAAAATGCCTGCTCGTGCTTTAAGAGAAAGACCATATTTAATTCTAAGGTTAGCAACAATCATAAATATTTGAGTCCATACAAGTTTCCAAAAATGTTCTGTAAATGTGGAACCAATTTTAAAGCAAGAAATAGGACTAGTTTATAAAACTATTAACCCAACATCTGTGATCTATAATAGAAGGAGAGCAAGACTTGGGTAAGACAGATGATAACATATGTAGGAATGGAAACACAGTGGAAGGTAAACAATGGTAATTTGGAAGGAGTGTTTTGTCTTCTGAGGGGTTTTGACTTGTTTGAGTATTTATTTATAAAGACTACGGAGCCTGTCTTTTTATATTGTCTTCCAGACAGACACTAATAAAAAATCCATGACAGATTCCTCCTTGTTGGGACCACTAATGGACTAGAAAATAAGTATTTGGGTTATTTCTTAATTTCTATGATCCCAATTAATTCAATAGCTTCTGACTCAATAGCTTTACGTACAAAGAATGGAGGACATAGAGATGATACATTTGTATCTCATAATAAAAACTGATCCTCTTGGGGCCAAGGTGCCTTTCAAGATGGAAACCTAGATAAAGACACACACACACACACACACACACACACAAAAGATCCAGTTTGTTTATGATGAATGAGTATGAGCTTTATAAATCTTCCTGCAGAAGAGAGAGGCAGAGTCAGGAGATATAATCCTAAATTTGCTTCTAACTATGCAAAAATTGTGACAGAATTTGCCTAAATGTCATGATGGTACAAAAAACCATATTTCCTCTTCACTTGGAGACCTATTTAATGTGTTCTGAGGCTCCAATCATGGTTGCTGGATATATTTTTACTTGTGTAATAGATTGAGGGCATATTGGAGATAAAAGGAAAATTAGAAAACACAGACTCTTACCTCTTCTTTATGCAGATGAGGAAACCACAGCATTCAAAGGAAAAGATGCTCTAGGTTATATGGTGTGTTTGTTTCAGAATAAGGACTAGATATCAGGGGTTTTGACTTCCAGATTAATATGCAATAACTTCTACAAACATGTACATTTATTCATTCAAATATTAAATAATATCAATATTTGTACCACCAAAGACTATGCTAAATTACAGTTCAGAGGAAAGCAAAGAAGATTTGACTCCTGTTCTCATGAATTTTATAGTCTACTAAGAATTTCAGAAAAAAAGATAATCATACAAATAAATAATTTAAAACTGTGATAAGCACTACAAAAGGAAAAGAAAAGAATAGGATGCTTGAAAGTGTATAAAAGAAGGACTTAATTTAGATCAAGGGGACATACACAGTCAGGAAAGATCTTTCTGAGTAAATGAACTTAAATTGTGATTTAAAGAATGAGGAGGGACTTCCCTGGTGGCACAGTGGTTAAGAATCCACCTGCCAATAAGCAGCCCATGCAGCTCAATAACAAAAAAACAAACAACCCAGTCCAAAAATGGGCAGAAGACCTAAATAGACATTTCTCCAAAGAAGATATACAGATAAGAAGATAATGCTCAACGTCATTAATCATTAGAGAAATGCAAATCAAAACTACAATGAGATGTCATCTCACACCGGTCAGAATGGCCATCAACAAAAAATCTAGAAACAATAAATCCTGGATAGGGTGTGGAGAAAAGGGAACACTCTTGCACTGTTGGTGGGAATGTAAATTGGTACAGCCACTATGGAGAACAGTATGGAGGTTCCTTAAAAAACTAAAAATAGAACTACCATATGACCCAGCAATCCCACCACTGGGCATATACCCTGAGAAAACCATAATTCAGAAAGAGTCATGTACCAAAATGTTCATCGCAGCTCTATTTACAATAGCCAGGAGATGGAAACAACCTAAGTGTCCATCATCAGATGAATGGATAAAGAAGATGTGGCACATATATACAATGGAATATTACTCAGCCATAAAAAGAAACGAAATTGAGTTATTTGTAGTGAGGTGGATGGACCTAGAGTCTGTCATACAGAGTGAAGTAAGTCAGAAAGAGAAAGACAAATACCATATACTAACACATATATATGGAATCTAAGAAAAAAAAATGTCATGAAGAACCTAGGGGTAAGACAGGAATCAAGACACAGACCTACTAGAGAATGGACTTGAGGATATGGGGAGGGGCAAGGGTAAGCTGTGACAAAGTGAGAGAGTGGCATGGACATATATACACTACCAAACGTGAAATAGATAGCTAGTGGGAAGCAGCCGCATAGCACAGAGAGATCAGCTCGGTGCTTTGTGACCACCTAGAGGGGTGGGATAGGGAGGGTGGGAGGGAGGGAGATGCAAGAAGGAAGAGATATGGGAACATATGTATATGTATAACCGATTCACTTTGTTATAAAGCAGAAACTAACACACCATTGTAAAGCAATTATACTCCAATAAACATGTAAAAATAAATAAATAAATAAATAAAATTAAGGGTTTAAAAAAAAAAAGAAAAAGTCTTAAAACCTGTCAGTTGACACTGGATTTGCAGCAAAAGGAGTTAAGTCCTGACTAATGCCTTTTACATTTAGCGTGTATCTTAACTCTATTTGAATAAATACTAGCCATTACATTCCTAAAATAAAAAAAGAATCCACCTGCCAATGCAGGGGACACGGGTTCGATCCCTGGTCTGGGAAGATCCCACATGCCATGGAGCAACTAAGCCCATGTGCCACAACTACTGAAGCCTGTGCGCCTGGAACCTGTGCTCCGCAACAAGAGATGCCACTGCAATGAGAAGCCTGTGCACTGCAACAAAGAGTATCCCTCACTCTCTGCAACTAGAGAAAGCCCACGTGTAGCAACTAAGTCTCAATGCAGCTGAAAATAAATAAATAATTTTTTAAAAAAAAGAAAAACAACAACAACAAAATCCCTTAAAAAAATAAATTAAAAAAAAATAAAGGATGAGGAGATGTGAGTCACATGAATATCACAGGAAGAGGAACCAGTATGTAGAAAGGCTCTGAGGTTGACACACTGGAGCAACTGAGAGAGGCCAGTGCTGTGTAAGAGTGCAGAGAAGGAGGGAAGGAAAAGAGAGCCATGAGATGAGGTTGGAATGAGGGCTGATAAGAGAAGGACACTATAATTTATGCTGATAATTTATCTTCCAAAAGTCAGAAGGAAGCCACTGAAGTTGTCTAAGCAGAGAATGGTGACATGGCTTCATTTCCATTTTTAAAAGATCATTATCTAACATTGTTGATATTAGACTCAAGGGAGCAAGTTGAAAAGAACTGACATCACTGATTTAGAATATGTTAATGGTGAGAATGGTGGGCAGTGAACAGAGTTGAGACCTTTTTGGTTGATACATACTCAAGAGGACTTGCTTATTGACTTGATGTAGAAAGTGAAGGAGGTGAGGGTGAGCAGATATCATTGCTGGTTTGGGACTCAGGTATTGGATTACATAAAGGTGTCATTATTGATTTGGGGGACACTGGATAGAAATAAGTTTCTCTGAAGAGGTGGAAGATGGGCAGAAAATAAGAGTTCAGAGATCAATGTTTGACCCATTAAACTTGCACTGGCATGTGACAATATAAGAATGGCAGTTGTATC
This sequence comes from Pseudorca crassidens, assembly GCF_039906515.1. NCBI lineage: Eukaryota > Metazoa > Chordata > Mammalia > Artiodactyla > Delphinidae > Pseudorca > Pseudorca crassidens. The sequence goes on along the minus strand of NC_090304.1, from coordinate 31,219,487 downwards.
TGAATTCAGAAGAATGTTGTGGAAATAAAATATTTATGAATTGTTGGCATATAGGTAAAATTTTAATTCGATGTGAATGGATGAAGTCATTTAAGTAGAGTGTGAGGTGAGAGAGAAGACAGGCCACAGCTGAACTCTGAGAAATTCCAACATTTAGTAGCCAGACATGGGATGATGAACTGGCAAAGATATAGAAGAGACAATATCAAATTAGAAAGGAAAAAATATATATTATATTGTTATGGAAATCAAGAGAATACAGCCATTTTAGCCTCATGCTTCCAATATTTTTGTACATATTGAAAGCATAGAAATTCACATGTTTTCGAGACACTTACTTATTACGAACCAAATGTGTGACTTTGGGAAGTCATTAAAACTTTCTTATCCATAAATGGGAGTAATAGTCTCCTCTCACACTTTAGATTATGATGGACATTAGTTAAGATAACATATGCAAGACACGCTTTGTAAACTATTAATCATTCTGTATATGTAAGATTTTTCCATAAATAAGGTCAGAAGTTTTTATTTGTTACTGATTGCTACTGATTTCTACTGAATTTAGTTATTATTAAGGTACCTAATGCTACTAAGATATCTAATCATATGAGTATAAATTACATTATCAGGATTTATTTATTATATTACTATATGAGTTCACATGGTGGATTTAAGTGACCAGTAAATATAGTATTACATCAGAGGAACATCTCCATGTTGGGTACCCCAAGGTGAAAACAGGAAAGAAGAAGCTGGGTAAATGAAAAAAATTTTCTGTTAAAGGGAGAACTGATCCACCATGACAATGAACACTTGTTAGAGGCCTCAAATTAAATTAAAAATAATAAATTTATATGTTCCTCTCCACACTTGCTCCTCTCTTCAGTGGATAACTAAGTCACGTTGAAAACAGTCTTTACACTGCTACAACATTAGCTGGTCCTTCTGCTCAAGACTGGGGTCTTCTTTAATCCTTGGACTGTTTTCTTCATCTTCCCCTTTAACCATGATGGAAAATTTCTCAGGACTCTAGTCACTTTGAACAACAGTTCGAGTTTGTTCCGCAAGTATGCAATCTTATCTCCTGGGGCGGGGCAAGAGAAGGCACACACCATGTATTATAGTAAAAGAGAGGTCCAGAATCCCTGGTGGTTGTTGGGATCTGGGGTGGAAGGATGGGAAAGTATATAGTTACAGATTCCGGGTCAGATTTGATTTGAAGTAAGAGGCTCATTCGTTGACAGGCACAGTTTAGGAAAACTCTCTATTCAGGGATATCCATTTTAGGCTTATAGACCAATAAAGATTAATTTTATTAGGTCTTGAAAGCTGTTAAATTTTGTGAGTTCCCTATAGAAAGGGTTTGAAACTTTTGGAGCTTTGAAGTCATTATTAAAGGTAATCACATTATTGGATGGGGCAGGAAAGTAAGTAGAACCATGCAATATGGTGTGAAGCAGGGTGAGAGACATTGAAAGAAGTAATGAGAAACATCCAAGAAATGCAGAAGGCAGCATGATCAGGAGCCTGGATTCCAGAGTTGTAGCTCCAGCTCTGCCCAAATTAGCTATACAAATACTTCAAGGCCTTCTGGGTACAATGTAGATGGTATTCTTCTTCTACAGAGTACATGTGAAACCACCTCTATATCTCCCACCTGTCCTCTCTCTGACCTGTAGCCATTGGCCACATGTCCTAAATTTTAGGGGGATGCAGATCAACTTGAAGTTCCCAGGAGAGGCAGAGATGAAGATAATGTGATTCAAACCCAATCCTGTCCTACGTTAATTGATGTCATCCTAAGATTATGTTGAATAAACATAGATTAAGCTGATATTGAGAATATAGTTCCTTCAAATGTAGAATTAGTAGTTGACTAGCTATGCTTAGGGCTTTAATTTTTTATGCCAGGAGCTTTTAATGGTGTAATCTGAAAGGTAACTCTTTTTATAAGTCATTCCTCCAGGATGAAAGAAAAAAAATGTGTGAAAAGAAGAAATAATTTAGTGAAAAAAATATAAGGCTGTGAATTCTCACCTTGTGGAAGTGGGAATTGTCAGATGACATAAAAAAGCAGCCAAGAGGAGATAAATTCCCATTTGAATACTGCTGCCTTTGTTGTCATTTAAATTCTCAAGAAAATAATCATAAGTGGTTTCCTAGCCCTTATGGAAAATAAACACATATATTTAGTGGTTTTGAATCCTCTGGAGCTTCTGATGACCTGGCCAATTGCTTCATTTACTCTAAAAATGGCCAAATGAAAGGCCTCAGCCAAGACAGGAACTTGGAATAGCGGCTGTCATATTAAAATAGTTGAAAATCTGCTAGTTTATATCATCACATCGTAGCATTTTCTGGTGGTAGTTGAGGTTATCTGAAGGGAAGAATCATGAGAACTGAAAAAATAGTTGCGCACCCTGGTTTAAACAGCAACAGCTTGAAGATTAGTTGGTAGACGACATATTCTAAAACAGAGGTTCTCAAAGTGTGATTCCTAAACCGACATCATCAGCACCCTTGTGCTGACATCACCAGCACCATCAGAACTTGTATAAATGCTAATTCTCAGGCCTCGACCGAAAACTTTGGAATCAGCACCTCGGGATGTGGGGCCCAGCAACCTGTGCTTTAACAAGCACAGGTGAATGGGATGCCAATAAAGTTTGAAAACAAACTAGAGGAACACATTTTCCTCTTAGCTGGAAAGAAGTTCTTCATCTTTGTTGCCAGGAAATAGCATTCTGTTGCTGTTCATCTTCAGTTTTCTGTTCTTGGCTGTTGAGTTTTTGGATTTTCTTCTAAGATCATCAAGTTACATGTGGCACAGGCAGGCCTTGTACTCAGGGCATCTGAGTTCAGGCCCGGTATTGTCCTATTCCATGTCCATCACTCACTCCCATGGGTTTACATCAGTCCCCAATGTACTTTGGAAAGACACTTCCTGAATTCTCACTCATCACATGGAAAAACTAGGTGCAGAGTGGTTTAGTGGCTTACCTCCAAACTATAAAGAGGACAGTGATGCCAGAAACATTATGACAGCACAAGGGACCTAAGAAATAGATGTATGTATGAAATTCCACTGGAGGGATTTTGAGAATCCACACAATCTCCACTTTGCATTTGCTTTTTATTCTGCCTGAAACACTTTTCCTGCTCTTCTCCACCTGGATAAAGTCTATTTATCCTTTAGGTACCAGTTTTGATAGCACTTTCTTTGGGAGGTTTAGCCCAAGCATACTAGACTAGATTAAACACTCCCTCAAAACCCTACTTGTTTCCCTGCATCCTTTACTATTATTGTTTATTTAATTGTCTGATAGGAGGCCTGGAGCTCAGTCTATCATCCTCAACAATGTATCACCAGAACTACTAAGCATAGCACCTGGCATATTACTGTTTAATTAATATTTTATGATTTAATCCATAAGTATAATTCATATAATCATACATGTGCATATATAAATGTACATATATATGTATAAAATATCTTCTCTTGTTCTGAGAAAAGATTACACATAAAGTAATTCCTTTGGAAATATTAAAGAGCTCAAAACATCTTTTAGTTATCAATTCCAGCATACTGCATGCAGGCCTATGTGCTGGGAAATCCAGCCTTCTGTTGGACACCAGTATCTTATGTTAAGACTTAGTTAATTTCCCTTTTCTGACATCAGCAAAGGTAAAGAATATCTGAGTACTAGTGTCTGTATGCCCTCATATTGTCACATTTATTTGTTGGCCTTCTCTTCACATAGTTCATCCAATCTCTATTCTGTTCTGGATCTTTCCAAATCTTCTGTTTCCTGCAACATTTAGGAATTACTTGCTGTAGAACTCAAGAGCAGTCACTTAACATTTGATCTTCAATTTCTTCATCAGTAAAGTAAGTATAGTAATAATGTTTTTATATACTTGCCAACACTAAATTAGACCTTATATATGAAAGTAATTTGCAAGGTGATTGGCACATAGCAATTGTTCAAGAATTATTCATTGTAGTTTCTTTCTTTTACTTATTCCTTGTAGTTGTATGTCCAGAGATATTAGGTAGAGGCTACATGGAGTCACTTAGTGCCTTACTGAATCTTCAAGGTAATGCTCATAAATCATTTTCTATTTCATGGTTGTATTTAAGTGAAATTTGCTGATCCAATGTCCTTAGCTTGTCCTAAATTGATCTTTTCTGAGTTTCAAAGGATGTTCCTTAGTCCTGTATCCTAGAATTTTGAGATTAAATTTTTTACCTTTATCACTGAGAATAGAATTTGGGGATGAAGAAAAATCCAGAAGTTATGAGGAGTCAATCCAGGCAAGCCAATTACATGTTTGATCCCTACTCTGAGGCCAAAGTCTTGGTTGATAGAAAGGCCCAAAACAGGAAATGTATCTGGAAAATATCAAGATTCATATTCCATGATAGAAATTATCAGGAACCAAAAGGATAAGACATTCCAGTAGAAAAGCTTTAATCCAAACAAAGAAGCTATCAGAAAACAAGAGCAACTAATGTTCCTAGTGACAAGAAACAGAAAAATAATATAAAGGAAGAGTGAATGTCTTCCTGCAGCTTGATTGAGTCATGGAAGTCATACACAATTGGAAATATGAATTATAGCTTTGTACTTTCTGGACACCAATTCAGTGTTAAACAAGGTCACTAATCTAGTAAGCAACCTCAGTGGCTGGTCAAGTGACTTAGCTGAAATTAATCAGAAATTACTACCTAGTTCTTAATTCATAGTCATGATTCATATTAAAACCCACTAACACAATGGGAACATTTGATAGCAGCCTCAACAAAATCAAAGTGACTGACTAGCGAATGAAAATGGGGCATGAACTAGAATCCAACATCCTTCTCTTTCCTGATTATTCCTTTCAATTTGGTTGAACTCCAGCTACTGAGAAGGCTTATCAACAGAATTTAGCAGCCAGAGTGACAAATTCTTGGATTCATTCTTTATTCTATCCTATGATATTACAGGTCACAGAAGGTCCAATGTAAACTGGGTAAGACTAGGACTCAGAAGTAGACACTCCTACTGCACTAGAACAAGTTCTAGAACTGCAGTGTTCTATATGGTAGCTGCTAGCCACATGCAGCTGTTTAATGTAAATGTAAATAAATTGAAATTAAGTAAAATAAAAATTTAGTTCCACAGGTGCAGAGGCTACACTTCAAGTGCTTAATAGTCACATTTAGCTAGTGACAAATATTTGGACAGAAGACATAGAACGTTTCCATCATGGACAAAAATTCTTTAGACAGCATTATTCTGGAAAGAGGTAGAAATGTGTAATAATACAAGGAAGAATTCCATCCAGGCACTTTGAGCGTGGTGTATAAGTTTACTAATGCTGCCATAGCAAAGTACCACAAACTGAGTGGCTTAAACAATAGAAATTTTTTAGTTAACAGTTCTGGAGGCAAGATGTCAGCAGGACCATACTCCCTCTAAAGATGCTAGGAGGGATCTCTTCCAAGCCTCTTTCCTCACTTCTGGTAGTTGTTTGGCTTGTGCCAGCATAATTCCAATCTTCATATATCATTTACTCTGTGTGCATATGTCCATGTCCAAGTTTCCCCTTTTTTATTAAAAGAATAATTATGTTGGATGAGGGGCCCAGAGTACTCCAGTGTGGCCTTATCTTAACCAATTGCACCTGCAACAACACTATTTCCAAATTAGGTCACTGTCTGAGGTAATGGGGGCTAGGAGTTCAACCTATACATTTGGAAGGAAATACAGTTTAACCCATAATACATAGTATCCAGCATATATGATGACATTAATGAAGTGTTAGCAAGGCAACAAGACCCAACATGACCTAAGAGCCCCAGAATGAAGGATAGCTAGTGAAGAGTCACAGCACAAACTTTAGGATAAAGTAATATGAAAAGGTTCTGGTAACAAATTAGTGACCACTATAATAGCTCAATTGAAAAATGAGTATTTGAATGAAATGATTGTATGAATAAATTACTCCATCAATATCTATCACTAGGTACTCTACCCTACTTTAATTTGGATTTATTCCCTACCACTCTATTAAAATTATAATTTTAAAACTAACCAATAACTCTCAAATTGCCAAATCAAAAATCTTCTACTCAATCCTCATCTAGATTACTGGTACTGTAAGTGAAAACATCAGTGTAAACTTAGAATAGAATTCCTGGTTCAGCCCACTGAAGCCAAACCGCTCTGCATCACCTCCATGATGCAGAAAAACAACAAAGAAATATTCCAACTTTCTTATGGTAAAGCATGGCAAACAATCATACTAAGTCACAATTCAACCAATCAAACCAAGAAAAATGGGGAGTCAAAGGCTTTGAGGAGAGAAAAATAAGTCAGTTTTCTGCTCTCAAAAAAAAAAAAAAAACAAAATCCAACCTAAGGAAAAATAACAAAACAAAATTCAAAAATATATGTGGCTCAGATTAGAGTTCTAGTATTACAAACTTTTGTAAAATATCTGAGAAAATATCTAAGATATGAGAAAAATCAAAGAATGCTTAAGAGAGGAAATGGATGTAGAACTGAGCTTTAAAGGAAAGGTTGAAATCAAATATGTGGAGATTATGGGAGAAAAAGTTCTAAGTCAGAAAGGCATGGAGGTTGAGATGAAAATGATGTATTCTAGACACATATAAGTGTATTCATCTGACTGTGATGAGAGTTCTCTTTTGGTAAAGAGGAAGATGAATGTTGACTAGACAAGATAACCCAAGATAAGAAATACCAGTACTGGTATTTGAATTTATTGGATTAAGTTTGAACTTAATCCAGTAGGCAGAGGTGGTTTAAATTTTAAGAAGATTAAATTGAAAGGACATATTCCAGGTGGAGACAAGCCAGAAATTTGGAAATCAGTTAAGGGATTAATGATTAAACTTCTAGGCCAATCTAGAGTAGTGACTGTGAGAGTAAGAAGGGAAGATAGACACTTAAAATAACCTTATTTTGAAATAAGAAATAGGATATTTTCGAAGTGAGGGGAAAAAAATCTTCAAATACATTATATAAAATATAAAATTTGAGAATTTTTCTGATTTAAAATTTCTATGATATTCTACACCTGTGGCATAAAAGATTGAATCATTCCACAGTTACAAGCTTAGAAAACATCTTGGAAGGTCTATATTTTTATTTGAGTTTTCTTTCTCTTTGTTTAAAAGAAGAACTACAGTAAAATGGTTTGTTTCTCACATGGAAGAATATTGTTCTGCTTATTAAATAAAAAATCCATCTTGAAATTTAGAAGCCAGGTATGTAATTTGAAATTGGTAAAAATTCTTTCATTTTTTTTGGCTGTATTTATTAATAAGTGACTCTTATTCTGTGCTACTTGAAACCCTACATGCTTGTCCAAGGTTACACAGCAAGTTAATGAAAGAAATGGGATTAGAACATGAGTCTCCTGGATCTCAGTCTGATGTTCTTTCCACTATGTGCTCACATCAGAAAGTGTGCCAATTTATCCCTTGGCTGAAATGAACTGGGGAAAAAAAAGTGAAGTTCATTTGAAGGCCCCTTAGGAAAATTTCTCTCTCATCTAATGGCCAAGCTTTCAAATGAAATGATGAGACAAATAAATGCATTGACATTAACCTAATGGGAATTCTCTTGGGACGTAAAACAATGGTTTCAGTTGCACAATTAATCTGTGTCTTGACCTAGGACATAAATTTAGTATGAAGGTATTTGAAAATGTAAGAATTCAAAGATTGTTATCTACTGGAGAAACGCTAGAATTAATGTAAAAAGTGTATCTGCCTTTTTTGGTCAATGGTTGGGGTTGAGATGTTAAGAGTGGGATTCCACTGTAGTAAGTCATGACTCAATATTCCAGAGTCTATCAATAGTCCTTGTATCTCATCTAACATATCAATTTTTCTATCAAAATTTGAAAGAGAAAGATATACTAATGTTGAGAGACAATTCTCCATGCTTCTACTCATGTTTGCCTTTCTCTGAGACTATTTTTTCAAGGATATTGATAGAGTGAACAGCCTTAGATAAAGATAATGTCTCCCTCTAGAGCAGAGGGCAAGTTTGTTTACCGTCAAGTGTAATAAAGATAACGTCTCCCTCTGAAGCAGATGTCAAGTGGATTTGCTTGAGGTCCATCGAATGGGGTTTTCTAAGGATGCACCCAGGTGACTCCATCTCACTCCCATTGAAATTGGATGGCAAGGGGGACCAGTGCAAAAATAAAGCTCAGGCTATGTGCTATGCTATGAAAAATGCACTTTTTGACCTAAAAATATCACGTCTTCTGCCAGCATCCATGAAACTGTAGTAGTAAGCTAACTTGTTAGCTTACAAGTAGTGTGAAATCGTAGACCCTTCTAAGAGTTACAGTTCTTGAAGCAATTTATATTTAGACCTCAAAATAACCATGTGATAAACTATTTCTTGGTATTCATTTATAAATAGATTTTTATTCCAAAAGATATTTAAAAATAAAGAAATTAGGGATTAAATAATGTCTCTGGGTTGAGTTACTAGACCTCAAAATAAACATCTATATTGGGAAGCCAGACTTGAAGTTTCTATTCTGGGTTCTGTACGACTAGCTCTGAGTAGCTGGCTACATATGGTTCTAAGCTAGTATGGTCATGTTATTACTCTAATTGCATTTACTCCATGGGCCAAAAAATCAGTATGAGAGTTCTACCAGCTACATGAATAGTAGAGCAAATGTATATTCAGAGCTACAAATATATATTCAGAAACCAGAGAAGTGAATACTGGTGAGACAGGTCAATACTAGAACTCCATTTATTACCTGACTTCCACACACCTCTACTCTAACAGAAGAGGCACAATGGCACTTTGCTTCCCTGGGTATTCATTTCAGCTTGGACCTTATATCCAAGAGATCTTGAAAATCTGAACTTTTCCTTTTCCTCATTATAAATGGTCATAAGTTTGGAGAAGGACTGGGGAAATCACCACTTAAGGAGATGGGACCTCTATTTTAACTAATGGGTCCTGAGGATTAGAACTGACCCGAGATTCGAAATTGGGCAATGGATCATGGCTTATTATTAAGGAGCTGACTCTTTTTGGCTACCCATCTTTTTTTTGTAGAACATCATGTTCTATGAAGCATATACATAGATCCTTATGGATCAGGACTTTCTGGAGGCCATTATGACCATGCTGCCCATTATGAGAATTATGCCTTGACTCTGATGGTTAAGTGTTGGCACCTGGTCTCTGTTGTTCCAGAATTCTATCAATCCCCTTGCAACTAGGGATCTCAGCATCTTCTACCATCAAAACAAGGTTCTGGGGGACTTAATATACTTGACTTTAAGCATAACTATAAAGCATGTAGTACCATCATAAGAATAGACATATAGATCATAAAAATCCCAGAAATATACTACTCATATAATCAAAAGATTTTTGAAAAAGTGACCAAGATATCCACTGGGGAAAGGAAGAGTTTTTCAACAAATAATCTATAATCTCATACAGAAAAATATTGAACATTTATTTCCACCTCAGACCATAAATTAACTTGATTATATATGAATTATATACCCAAGCTTAAAAATTGAAATTATAAAGCTTCTAGTAAAATATCTTTGCATCTTAGGGGCAGACAATGAATTCAAGTTACAGAATGTTGTAAGTATAAAGAAAAAAATGATAATTTAAGTGTAATTATTTAGTGTCATTTAAAGATAATAAATTAGATCCATGTATTCCTATCCTCTCCCTCTGGAGGCCCTACTAAAATTAGTGTATGAGAACTTTTAAAGTTTTAAAATTCTAAATAATGAAGGTAACGGAAAACATCAGCAGCAGATAAGCAATTCAATAAAACTCTGACAAAAGCAGTGGTACTGTTGGAGCAGGCCAAAGGTTAGAGTGTTCGCAAAAGAGAATACAGAGAAAAAAAGAATAGACAACACAGAGTGCAGAAAGCCATGGAATCCAGCAAAACTAGATATAGCTGTGGAGAACAGGAATGAGATGTGAAGCTGAAAATAGGGGGAGGAAATTTACCACGAAGTGTGATAGACATCAATAGCATTCACTCATATTTCTGTTTGTTCCTTCCTAGCCCCTGTTAGGATTGTACTGCCTGCCTCTTTAAAGTCAGAGGGGCCATTAAGATTTGTTTTGTTAATTAAATGTTAGCTGAAATGATACGTGTCGCCTCTTTTAACATCTGTGACACTTTAACCTCTATGACATTTTACTCTCCTGCTTTTGTCCTAGCTATATAGCTACACAAACTTACTGTGTTCAACAGGCATCTCTCTGCTTATCGCTTAAATCACATGTTCTTTGTAGTTCTGTCCTAGGCCTCTTATTTTATTACTACGAAGTCTCCAAGGCTGATCCCATCCATTCTACGGGTTTATTAACACCTGCGCTTCTGACTCGCAAATGTGCATATCCGGCCAAGATATCTCTGCTGACCTCCAGACTCACACACTTAACTATTTACTGGATACTTTTACTTAGATATCCCATAGACAAATAATGCTCACTATTTAAAAACTTAACTAAATTTTCAAAACTTGCTTCTTCTCCTGACTATTCTATTTCTATGAATGATGCCACCATTAATGACATCGCTATACTAGAAAAAAAATCATAAACTGGAAGTTATTTTTGAGTGTCTCTTTTATAAAGAATTTTCCCATATCAACAAACACACGAAAACAAAGACAAAATTAATCTCAAAGTATTGTTCATCTAAATTTTTGACCATTTTGGTCCATTTTCAAATCAACTTTACTGAGGTGTAATTTGAATACAATAAAATACACACATTTTAATTGGACATTTGGTTGAATTATAACAAATGTATACACTCATATAACCAACACATCATTCACAAAGTAGTAAGTCTCCATTATTAAAATGTTTTCTCTTTCTCCTAGTTAATCACCTCCCACCTCCAACCCTAGGCAACTATTGATCTGATTTCTGACCCCATAGATTAGTTTTGGTTGTTCTGGAACCTCATTTAAATAATTATACAGTGTGCCTGTCTTATTATAGAGTTGAGGGAGTTTCCTATATATTTTTTCTCAAATTTTAAAAACATTTATGTGTTGAAGTTTATCTTGGTCCATAGCAACAGTATTAACCACATTGAAAAAAACATGGATGTGGTTGCATTAAATAACATTTCGTTTCTATGCAGTTTTTCCTTACAATATTTCCTTAAATCTAACATCATTCTGTTAAATGCCCATTTAATGACAAAGATACTAATCTAGCTGGTAATCTTTTTTGTTTGTTTTATTAACATATTTATTGGAGTATAGTTGCTTTACAATGTTGTGTTAGTTTCTGCTGTATAATAAAGTGAATCAGCTATATGTATACATATATCTCCATATCTGCTCCCTCTTGCATCTCCTATCCACCCTCCCTATCCCACCCCAATAGGTGGTCACAAAGCACTGAGCTGATCTACTTTTGCTATGCAGCTGCTTCCCAAGCTATCTATTTTACATTTGGTAGTGCATATATGTCAATGCTAGTCTCTCACTTCATCCCAGCATACACTTCCCACTCCCTGGGTCCTCAAGTCCATTTCCTACATCTGCGTCTTTATTCCTGTCCTGCCCAGCTAGGTTCATCACAGCCATTATTTTATTTTATTTTATTTTTAGATTCCACGTATATGTGTTAGCATACGGTATTTGTTTTCTCTTTCGGACCTACTTCACTCTGTATGACAGACCCTAGGTCCATCCACCTCACTACAAATAACTCAATTTCGTTTCTTTTTATGGCTGAGTAATATTCTATTGTATATATGGGACACGTCTTCTTTATCCATTCATCTGTCTATGGACACTTAGGTTGCTTCCATGTCTGGCTATTGTAAATAGTGCTGCAGTGAACATTGTGGTACATGACTTTTTGAATTATGATTTTCTCAGGGTATATGCCCAGTAGTGGGATTGCTGTGTCATATGGTAGTTCTATTTTTAGTTTTTAAGGAACCTCCACACTGTTCTCCATAGTGGCTGTATCAATTTACACTCCCACCAACAGGGCAAGAGGATTCCCTTTTCTCCACACCCTCTCCAGCATTTATTGTTTCTAGATTTTTTTGATGATGGCCATTCTGACTGGTGTGAGGTGATACTTCATTGTAGTTTTGATTTGCATATCTCTAATGATTAGTGAGGTTGAGCATCCTTTCATGCGTTTGTTGGCAATCCATATATCTTCTGTGGAGAAATGCCTATCTAGGTCTTCTGCCCATTTTTGGATTAGGTTGTTTGTTTTTTTGATATTGAGCTGAATGAGCTGCTTATATATTTTGGAGATTAATCCTTTGTCGGCTGCTTCGTTTGCAAATATTTTCTCTCATTCTAGGGTTGTCTTTTTATCTTCTTTATGGTTTCTTTTGGTGTGCAAAAGCTTTTAAGTTTCATTAGGCCCCGTTTTTTTATTTTTCTTTTTATTTCCATTTCGCTAGGGGGTGGGTCAAAAAGGATATTGCTGTGGTTTATGTCATAGAGTGTTCTGCCTAGGTTTTACTCAAAGAGTTTTATAGTGTCTGGCCTTACATTTAGGTCTTTAATCCATTTTGAGTCTATTTTTGTGTATGGTGTTAGGGAGTGTTCTAATTTCATTCTTTTACATGTGGCGGTCCAGTTTTCCCAGCACCACTTATTGAAGATTCTTTCTTTTCTCTGTTGTATACTCTTCCTTCCTTTATAACAGATAAGGTGACCATATGTGCATGGGCTTTCTATGCTGTTCCATTGGTCTATATTTCTGTTTTTGTGCCAGTACCATACTGTCTTGATTACTGTAGCTCTGGAGTATAGTCTGAAGTCCAGGAGCCTGATTCCTCCAGCTCCATTTTTCTTTCTCAAGATTGTTTTGGTTATTTGTGTTTCCGTACAAATTGTGAAATATTTTGTTCTAGTTCTGTGAAAAATGCCATTGGTAGCTTGATAATGATTGCATTGAATCTGTAGATTACTTTGCGTAGTATAGTCATTTTCATAATGTTGATTCTTCCAATCCTTGCACATGGTATATCTCTCCATCTGTTTGTGTTGTCTTTAATTACTTTCATCAGTGTTGTATAGTCTTCTGCATACAGCTCTTTTTTCTCCTTAGGTAGGTTTATTCCTAGGTATTTTATTCTTTATGGTGCAATGTTAAATGGGAGTATTTCCCTAATTTCTCTATCAGATTTTTTGTCATTAGTGTATAGGATACAAGAGATTTCTGTGCATTAATTTTGTATCCTGCTACCTTTCGAAATTCATTAATTAGCTCTAGTAGTTTTCTGGTAGCACCTTTAGGATCCTCAATGTATAGTATCATGTCATCTGCAAACAGTGACAGTTTTTTTTCTTTTCTGATTTGGATTCCTTTTTTTTCTTTTTTGTCTCAGATTGCCATGGCTAGGACTTCCAAAACTATGTTGAATAATAGTGGTGAGAGTGGGAAACCCTGTGTTTTTCCTGATATTAGAGGAAATGGTTTCAGTTTTTCAACATTGAGAACAATGTTGGCTGTGGGTTTGTCATATATGGCCTTTATTATGTTGAGGTACGTTCCTTCTATGACTACTTTCTGGAGATTTTTTATCACAAATGGGTGTAGAATTTTGCCGAAAGCTTTTTCTGCATCTATTGAGATGATCATATGGTTTTTACCCTTCAATTTTTTGATATGGTGTATCACATTGATTGATTTGCATATATTGAAGAATCCTTGCATTCCTGGTATAGACCCCACTAGATCATGGTATATGACCCTTTTAATGGGCTGTTGGATTCTGTTTGCTAGTATTTTGCTGAGGATTTTTGCATCTATGTTCATCAGTGATATTGGCCTGTAGTATTCTTTTTTTGTGACGTCTTTGTCTGTTTTTGGTATCAGGGTGATGTTGGCCTCGTAGAATGAATTTGGGAGTGTTCCTCCCTCTGCTATATTTTGGAAGAGTTTGAGAAGGATAGGTGTTAGATCTTATCTAAACGTTTGATAGCATCCACCTGTGAAGCCATCTGGTCCTGGGGTTTTTTTTGTTGGAAGAATTTTCATCACAGTCTCAATTTCAGTGTTTGTGATTGGTCTGTTTATATTTTCTATTTCTTCCTGGTTCAGTCTTGAAATGTTATACCTTTCTAAGCATTTGCCCATTTCTTCCAGGTTGTCCATTTTATTAGCATATGGTTGCTTGTAGTAATCTCTCATGATCCTTTGTATTTCTGCAGTGTCAGCTGTTACTTTTACGTTTTCATTTCTAATTCTGTTGATTTGAGTCTTCTCCCTTTTTTTCTTGATGAGTCTGGCAAATGATTTATCAATTTTGTTTATCTTCTCAAACAACCACATTTTAGTTTTATTGATCTTTGCTATGGTCTTCTTCATTTCTTTTTCAGTTATTTCTGATTTGATCTCTATGATTTCTTTCCTTCTGCTAACTTTGGGTTTTTTTGTTCTCCTTTCTCTAATTGCTTTAGGTGTAAGTTTAGGTTGTTTATTTGAGATTTTTCTTGTTTCTACAGATAGGATTGTATTGCTGTAAACTTCCCTCTTAGAACTGCTTTTGCTGCATCCCATAGATTTTGGGCCGTTATGATTTCATTGTCATTTGTTTCTAGGTATTTTTTGATTTCCTCTTTTACTTCTTCAGTGATCTGTTAGTTATTTAGTAGCATATTGTTTAGCCTACATGTGTTTGCATTTTTTACAGTATTTTTCCTGTAATTGATATCTAGTCTTATAGCATTGTGGTCAGGAACGATACCTGATACGATTTCAATTTTCTTAAATTTACCACGGCTTGATTTGTGACCCAACGTATGATCTATCCTGGAGAATGTTCCATGAGCACTTGAGAAGAAAGTGTATTCTGTTGTTTTTGGATGGAACGTCCTATAAATATCAATTAAGTCCATCTTGTCTAATGTGTCATTTAAAGCTTGTGTTTCCTTATTTATTTTCATTTTGGATGATCTGTCCATTGGTGAAAGTGGAGTGTTAAGGGTCCCTACTATGATTGTGTTACTGTCGATTTCCCCTTTTATGGCTGTTAGCACTTGCCTTATGCATTGAGGTACTCCTATGTTGGGTGCATAAATATTTACAATTGTTGTATCTTCTTCATGGATTGTTCCCATGATCAACTGTATGTAGTGTGCTTCTTTGTCTCTTGTAATAGTCTTTATTTTAAAGTCTGTTTTGTCTGATATGAGAACTGCTCCTCCAGCTTTCTTTTGATTTCTATTTGCATGGAATAACTTTTTCCATCCCCTCACTTTCAGTCTGTATGTGTCCCTACATCTGAAGTGGGTCTCTTGTAGACAGTATATATACAGGTCTTGTTTTTGTATCCGTTCAGCCAGTCTTTGTCTTTTGGTTGGAACATTTACATTTAAGGTAGTTATTGATATGTATGTTTCTATCACCATTTTCTTAATTGTTTTGGGTTTCTTATTGTAGGTCTTTTCCTTCTCTTGTGTTTCCTGCCTAGAGAAGTTCATTTAACATTTTTTGTAAAGCTGGTTTGGTGGTGCTGAAATCTCTTAGCTTTTTCTTTTGTGTAAATGTTTTAATTTCTCCATCGAATCTGAACAGGATCCTTGCTCGGTAGAGTAATCTTGGTTGTAGGTTTTTTCCCTTTCATCACTTTAAATATGTCCTGCCACTCCCTTCTGGTTTGCAGAGTTTCTGCTGAAAGATCAGCTGTTATCCTTATGGGGATTCCCTTGTATGTTATTTGTTACTTTTCCCTTGCTACTTTTAATACTTTTTCTTTGTATTTAATTTTTGATAGTTTGATTAATATGTATCTTGCTCCTTGCATTTATCTTGTATGGGACTCTCTGCATTTCCTGGACTTGTTTGACTATTTCCTTTCCCATGTTAAGGAAGTTTTCAACTATAATCTCTTCAAATATTTTCTCAGACCCTTTCTTTTTCTCTTTTTCTTCTGCGACCCCTATAATTCAAATGTTAGTGCATTTAATGTTGTCCCCGAGGTCTCTGAGACTGTCCTCAATTCTTTTCATTATTTTTTCTTTATTCTGCTCTGTGGTAGTTATTTCCACTATTTTATCTTCCAGGTCACTTATTCATTCTTCTGCTATTGATTACTTCTAGAGAATTTTTCATTTCATTTATTGTGTTGTTCGTCATTGTTTGTTTGCTCCTTAGTTCTTCTAAGTCCTTGTTAAATGCTTCTTGTATTTTCTCCATTCTATTTCCAAGAGTTTGGATCATCTTTACTATCATTACTCTGAATTCTTTTTCAGATAGACTCCCTATTTCCTCTTCATTTGTTTGGTCTGGTGGGTTTTTACCTCACTCCTTTGTCTGCTGCATATTTCTTTGTCTTCTCATTTTTTTAGCTTACTGTGTTTGGGGTCTCCTTTTTGCAGTCTGCAAGTTCATGGTTCCTGTTGTTTTTGGTGTCTGCCCCAAGTAGGTGAGGTTGGTTCCATGGGTTGTGTAGGCTTCCTGGTGGAAGGGACTGGTGAGTCTGTTTTGGTGAGTGGGGCTGGATCTTGTCTCTCTTGTGGGCAGGGCCGCATCCAGCAGTGTGTTTTGGGGTGTCTGTGAACTTAGTATGATTTTAGGCAGCCTCTCTGCTAATGGGTGGGGTTGTGTTCCTGTCTTGCTTCTTGTTTGGTATGGGCTATCCAGCACTGGAGCTTGCTGGTCGTTGGGTAAAATGGGCCTTAGCTTTGAGATGGAAATCTCTGGGAGAGCTCTCACCAATTGATATTACATGGGGCCGGGAGGTCTCTGGTGGTTCAGTGTCCTGAACTCGGCTCTCCCACCTAAGAGGCTCAGACCTGACACTAGGCCAGAGCACCAAGACCCTGTCAGCCATGCAGCTCAGAAGAAAAGGGAGAAAAAAAGAAAGAAAAAAAATAAAAATATTAACATAAATAAATATTAATAATTTTTAAAAAGAGAGAGTAACCAAACCAATAAACAAATCCACCAATGATAACATACAGAAAAAACTAAACTATGATAAGCATAAATATCAGAAACAAATCCATCACAGACAGCAAACCCCAGTTCTACAGTTGCTCCTAAAATGTCCACCGCCTCAATTTTGGGACGATTCATTGTTTATTCAGGTATTCCATAGATGCAGGGTACATCAAGTTGATTGTGGGTATTTAGTCTACTGCTCCTGAGACTGCACTGAGAAATTTCTGTTTCTCTCTTTTGTTTGCACAGATCCTGGTGTTCAGCTTTGGTTTTGTCCCTGCCTCTGCATGTATGTCGCCTTCAGGCATCTTTTCCCTGCCCAGACAGGAGGGGTTTTAAGCAGTGGCTGATTACGGGGCTCTGGCTCACTCAGGCCAGAGGAGGGATGGGTATGGTCATCATAATTGGAATGTGGTGTGAGCCTGCAGTGGCAGAGGCCGGGATAACGTTGCAACAGTCTGAGGTGCACTGTGTGTTCTCCCGGGGAAGTTGTATCTGGATCATGGGACCCTGGCAGTGGCAGGCTGCACAGGCTCTTGGGGGGGCGGGGGTGGATAGTGACCTGTGTTTCCACACATGATCCTTGGTGGCAGAGGCAGCAGTCTTAGCGTTTCATGCCTGTCTCTGGTGTCCGAGCTGATAGCCGCATTTCGTGCCCCTCTCTGGAGCTCGTTTAGGTGGTGTTCTGAATCCCCTCTCCTCACACACCCTGCAACAATGGTCTCTTGCCTCTTCGGCAGGTCCAGACTTTTTCCCGTTCTCCCTCTGGGCTAGCTGTGGCGCACTAGCTCCCTTCAGGCTGTGTTCCCGCAACCAACCCCAGCCCTCTCCCTGGGATTTGACCTCCGAAGCCTAAGCCTCAGCTCCCAGCCCCCGCCAGCCCTGGCGGGTGAGCAGACAAGTCTCTAAGGCTGGTGAGTGCTGGTCGGCCCTGATCCTCTGTGTGGAAATCTCTCCGCTTTGCTCTCCACACCCCTGTTGCTGTGCTCTCCTCTGTGACTCTGAAGCTTCCCTCCCTCCCACCCCCCATCTCTGCCAGTGAAGGGGCTTCCTAGTGTGTGGAAACTTTTCCTCCTTCACAGCTCCCTCCCAGAGGTGCAGGTCCCATCCCTATTCTTTTGTTTCTGTTTTTTCTTTTTTTCTTTTGCCTACCCTGGTACGCAGAGATCTTCTTGCCTTTTGGGAAGTCTGAGGTCTTCTGCCAGTGCTCGATAGGTGTTCTGTAGGAGTTGTTCCACATGTAGGTGTATTTTTGATATATTTGTGGGGAGGAAGGTGATCTCCATGTCTTATTCTTCCACAGTCTTGAAGGTCCCCTCTCTATATTTTTAATACAAATCCTTTTTCTGATATATGTGTTGTAAAAATTTCTCCTTAACTGTATTTTGCATTTTCATTATTTTATTATTTTAATTAATTTTTATTGGAGTGTATTTGATTTACAATGTTGTGTTAGTTTCTGCTGCACAGAAAATTATTGTTATACATATATTCATTCTTTTTCAATTTTTTTTCTATATAGGTTATTACAGAATACTGAGTAGAGTTCCCTGTGTATACAGTAGGTCCTTGTTGGTTGTCTATTTTACATATAGTAGTGTGTGTATGTTAATCCCAAGTTCCTAATTTATCCTTCTCCCCCACTTTCCACTTTGGTAACCATAAGTTTGTTTTTGAAATCAGTGAGTCTGTTTCTGTTTTGTAAATAAGTTAATTTACATCATTTCTAAAAAATTAGATTCCACACATTAGTGATATCATAAGATATTTTTCTTTCACTTAGTATGATAAGGTCTAGGTCCATCCATGTTGCTGCAAATGGCGTTATTTTGTTCTTTTTATGGCTGAATAATATTCCATTGTATATATGTACCACATCTTCTTTACCCATTCCTCCGTTGATGGACATTTAGGTTGTTTCCATGTCTTGGCTATTGTAAATAGTTCTGCAATGAACATTGGCGTGCATGTATCTTTTCAAATTATGGTTTTCTCCAGATATATGCCCAGAAGTGGGATTGCTGGATCATATGGTAGTTCTATTTTTCGTTTTTTAAGGATATATTTCAAGTTTATATATAAATAGCTGATACTTGAACAACTGAACAACACATGTTTGAACTGCATGGGTCCACTTATAGGCAGATTTCTTTTACTAAATGCATACTACTGCCCTATTCAATCTGCAGTTGGCTGGATCCATGGATGCAGAAACTCAGATACAGAGTGCTGGCTGTTAAAAAGTTAGACATGGATTTTTTTACTCCATGGAGTGTCAGCACCCCTAAGCCTTGTGTTGTTCAAAGGTCAACTGTATATATATCTTTTATGGTTAGTGTATTTGTGTCCTATTTTTAAAACTTTTTGCTTATCCTCAGGTCACAAAGATTCTCTCCTAGAAGTTTTAGAGTTTTAATTATTATATTTAGATCTACAATTATTTTTACTTATTTAATTATTTTTGTACAATGTGAAGTAGGGATCAAGGTACATTTTGTCCATGTGGATAAAGTTATTGCTGCTTCATTTAAAAAAAAACCCTGCTTCTCTACAATGAATTATCCTGTTGCCTTTGTCAAATGGCCATAAGTGTGTGGGTCTATTTCTATACTCTCTTTTCTGTTTCATTGATCTATATGTATGCCTTTATGCCAATACCTTGATGACTTGATGACTGTTGCTTTTACAGTAAGGTTTGAAATCAAGTAATGCATATCACCTAAATTATTTTGTTTTTCTTATTTTTTTCAAAATTGTTTTGGTTATTCTAGGTCCTGTGCATTTCCATATCGATTTTTAAATCAGTTTGTCAATATTTACAAATAAAATAAGCCATCTGGGATTTTGGTTGCTAAATCTATATATCAATTTGGGGAGAAAGAGCATCTTGGGAAAGGTGCTAAAAATTTCAGAGCCTTTGATTCTTTACCTGAAAATTTGAAAAAGAAAAATGGTTTACATGTGTGTTGTATAGTTTAGGTAAAAGATTTTATGCCAAATTCTTAACTTTGCCTGGCACATAACAAATGATTATCATTATAACTATTATTATTATTATCCAAATAGTTTTATATGTGTCAGCTCATGTGATTCTGGTAACCATGTAAGATAAAAGGGGAAGCACTTAATACCATCAGGTATTTACTGAGAACTCTTTATTAGATGTTAACTTTATGGATAAAGAAAGGAATATTCAGGTAAGGAAGTATCTTGCTCAAAACCACACAGCTAGGAAGTGGTGGACTCAGGTCTCGAATCAAGTAAGTCTTCTAATTCTGACACCATTTTTACTACAATAGGTATTCAGAGAAAGACAGGAGGAGTCAAGGAGATAGAGGACTCAGAACAAGAATTCGTTCTAAGCAGAAGCAGGATAGGGGCTGACAAAAGAAGAAACTCTGGCTCCTTAGTTCTTTTCAGTCTCTACCCCTGAGCTCACCACACTTTCATTTTCCCTGTCCTCACTGTCCCCTCAGTCATCCAGATAATTTTTCGTCAGCTTTTCTACAATGGACCTAAAGTCTTAAGCGCTGGTGGTGGCCTGGCTTCCCTGACACTGGGTCAGCCAAAAAAGCTGGGATCTCAGTCAGCATTCCCTCTGCAACTCTGTCCCAAGCACTTCCCCTGCTGCAGCCACATGTGGGTTGGTCCCCAGGCCATTTCCTGACAGCTGGCATGCAGTTGACGGAGACCAGGGATGTATGTTTTGGTGCAAATAACCCTCCTGCTTGGCTATACTTGCTTAGTTTGATAGTTTCCACTTTCCAGGATGATCTCATGTTGGAAGCTTCTGGGTAATTAATAAAGTTTCTCTCTCTCAGCCCTTTATTGGCATCCTGTCCATTTTGGGTGCTGCTTTTTAGCTTAGTTTAGTCATTGATAGAATAGCACAACTGAATTAGCTGAGAAAGGCTATGAATTGAGAATGTTCATGCCTGGCACACCTATCATCTTGTAGAAACAACTGAGTTAATATTTGAAGAGATATGTAAACATTTACTTTATGGTTTGGTGCCAGTTTTCAGTGGAATATTAATTTTTATGGACATACTAATAAACTTGGGTTACTTTAGGGTAAAAAAAGAAGGGGTGTAATGGAAACACTGACATATCCCTGAATGATTCTATTTTACTCAAGTCAAAGCTATAAACAGTTCACTGGCTAAAAGGCCTGGAATGAACTGGGTAAACTGTGGGAGATGTTTTCTAATGAAAGATTTCGGTAGAATGGGTTTTGTTTCATAAACCAGTTACTGGTGCTAAATGTCATGCTGAAATAATGCCTTTCCCTGAATCTGACACACACCAACACATATATAATTCAACAGTTCCCAGATGCTAAGATTCATGCAAAAGCAATGACAATTGTAAATCACAGCCCCTGCTTTCAAAAACCTTCATTCAAGGAACTTCTTCTTTTTAAAAAAATTTTATTTTATAAAGGAGTATAGTTGATTGAAAATGTTGTGCTAATTTCAGGTGGAGAGCTAAGTGATTCAGTTATACATGGACATGTATCTATTCTTTTTCAAATTCTTTTCTCTTTTAGGTTATTACAGAATATTCAGCAGAGTTCCCTGTGCTATCAAGAAGCCCTGTCAAGGAGCTGCTTCTGACATCCTGAGAGGTTCCCAAGAGCTTCAATGTTGGAATAATGTTCATAACTACACGGAGGGCTGGTCTTTCTACAAAAGGCCTCAGTGAAGAAAATGTATACCTGAACTTGAGGTAAACTAGAGCTTGCTTCTGAGATACGAGGAAAGTCCCAGGAACATTCTTTGAGTGTTTAGCAAATAGAGCATCACAAGAAACATATGGCTTATATAGAGTGGTTCTGTGACACTTAAGCCAGGTATTTTGGTTTAGTTCACTATCTAGGATTCAAAGAAAAGGAATAAAGGTTTGATTAAAACAAGTATTCATTTTTAAGTTAAGCCTAGATTTGAAAAGATACTAAGAACACTCTCCTTAGGGATTTTCTTTTAAAAGCATATTCTGGAGAGGAAAAAAAATGTAATATATTTCCATTATTTAGGAAGCCTACATTTACTTAGTTCACTTTGCAGCTATTCACATCACAGACCCATTTAACAGTTATTTAAATTCTTTGAGTTTTTAAAAATTTTTCATGGACCACTCTCAAGCCATCTTTTTCCTACCCCAAGCTATGCTTAGAAAATGCAGAGAAGGCCACATTTCCAGAATCCTGGAAAGCTAAGATTTTTGAAGCTACTTTTAAAAAAAATCAGATATCCAGGCATATCTGATACAAACTATCATCATATGTGGACCAAACATCTGGGAACATCTGTTG
This sequence comes from Pseudorca crassidens, assembly GCF_039906515.1. NCBI lineage: Eukaryota > Metazoa > Chordata > Mammalia > Artiodactyla > Delphinidae > Pseudorca > Pseudorca crassidens. The sequence goes on along the minus strand of NC_090304.1, from coordinate 31,197,197 downwards.
GAACCCAACCCTTCATTACTGTGTGAGGATGTTTTACATGATGTTTGAACATGAATTTAGTTATGAGCACATATCATTTCAGTGTGGTACTTTCTGTCATCTTTTAAATCAGAATGAAAATACAGATATAAGCACCAGAAGGAGGTTAAGAAATGTAATTCCTTGGAGTTACAGCTTCTCTAAAAATAAAAGATGTAACACCGTATCCTGTGGGAGAGCATCATGAGAACAAAATAAGATAACAAATATTTTGCTTAGCACAGTACATGGCACATCATTAGCACCCCAAAAATGCAGCCATTTAATTAAAACAAATGGGCTGGACTATACTTTACTGTCATGAAGATAGGTGTACGGCGTCTCCCCCACTGAGATTCTATCCCCCAGATGTCTTGTTGAGGCCCAGATGGGATCCCAGATCCTGTGTATGGAGACATTGAAATCTCTGCATCCTCTGTCCAGCCCACATCTATTACACACATATGGGGACTTAATCTTTAACTTCTTTCTCCAATTTTGATCTCACAACAGAGCTTCAAACTCACTTTTCCCCCTGGACTTATACCCTTTCTTCCAGACCAAAGGAACTGTCTATACTCTGACCCAAACTTCCTACATGCCATATTTCTGGTCCCTTTGGCAACATGTGAAAACTATTATGAAGTAGAGCCTGAAATGAAATTGCATAACTGCCAACTTAACCGACAGATTGTTGCCTCAATAGTCCCCAAATTGGAGTATTTTCCACTTTTTATGAAGGTTTGGTTAGGTAGAGATCTCTCTGGGGGCAGTCTGTATGAGAGTGCAGGATGGCAGAGCCATAGAGCAAATGTAGCTCTGGTAAACATCTCAATCGTGTGAGGAGACATAGACGTTAAAAGCACAGGAAGGCCTGAATTTGAACCTCAGCTCCATTCTTTACTAATTACGTGATGCTAGTTTAAGTGATTTGACCTGTAAGCGGGACTTTCTCAGCTATAAAATGGATAATTGTGGTCCCTATGAAATAGGGTGTTTGTAAGGATTAAAGGAGACATGAATATTGCTTAGTAAATGCCAGCTTGAAACTGCTCAGGGGCTATTCTTCAGGTACTAACAAAATTCCAAAGGTATGTTTTTGGTGATTGGTTGGGTGGTTACTAGGGTCATTCGGTATGGTATGGGGAACTCCCCACAAAAAGGCAGAGTTTCACGATGCTGTGACTGAGGCCCTGAGAATCCCACATGATTCTAAGCTGGGGCAGTAACATTGCTTTCTTTCTCTGAGATGAGTGGAGTAAAGACAGCTTTGGGGGGCAGAGATTGAGAAGAATAGTGAAGCAGGAAAAAGACAGTCTGGCTGTCAGACCAGGGAGCTATTTCGCCTACTTAAGTCAAAGACCTGCTGACTGCAGAAGAGAAGATCTGTCATGGCTCCAGTGAAATGAAGTTCTGTTTTGTAGATGTAGAAAAGGAAAAGGAGTTTTGAAAAAGACCCACCTCAAGTCTACCAGAGAACTGCGGGTGTTGAAAGCTATAAAATCTGACAGCAATTGAAATTAAAGCTCACTTAATCACGTTGAGGGAGTGAGTCCATGAACTTCATAATGGAAGGTTGTTTCATAATTTTCACAAGCTTCCTCTGGCTGCATGTCAGGCTGTATGTGCATAAGAGAAAGTTTCTGGGTCAACCTTTCATTACTGCTAAGGGAGCCAGTGTTGGTTGGAGTAGAAGCAGAAGATTGACTGGCATTTTATTACATAAGATTAGTGTCAAATCCAACTCCAATTATGCAGTCCTATATCAGGCTCTGTCCACTTCACAACCATTTTCACATGTTGCTACAAATAAAAACCTGAGTTTTTCAATGTGCTGAATATGGGTCTTTACTGCAATACCCAGCAAGATCTCAAAGGTTGCCCATGTGAGCTATGAGGTTTGGAAGCAAGACAAGTAGATACTTTATGTTTGATATAATTTATGTGTACATTCATTTCAATTCAGTCCTAATTGACTTCATGAAATTTACAATCTAGAAGTTGGTTCCAACTTTTCTTTCCCCCAGATAGGCTATTTCTATTCACATCCTGCTCTTAAGAATAAATATGATTCTTTCTGTCTGTGTGCTTAGAATAACCCCCAAACTAGTCTCTCTTCAGCCAACTTGACAATTGAGATAGTTGCTTATTTTCCTCGGTTCTAAGCCTGTAATCTTTTGAATATGACATAAGTTCTCTTTTTCCTTATATCTATTTTACTATTTTAATTGTTAGGAGGCATTGAGGTGCAAGTAACAAAAATTAAAATCATCAGCCATTTAAACCGTAGAGACATTTATAGCCTCAGATGGAATGAATATCAGGAGATGAATGGATTCAGATTCATTTCAGCAACTCAGTCAAGTCTTCAGCCTCGTCACCTCTTGGACCCCAGATGGCTGCTTCTGCTTCTGGCAACTTTTCCTCTTACAATTGCATAGAAAAGTGTAGAGGGAAGTTATTTCTTCTTCTGCATCTCTTTTAATAAATAGAGGAAAAATAAAGGAGAAAACTTTTCCTAAAAGTTATTGAGTAGACTTTCCCTGAGGTCTATTTTCCAGGATTAGGTAACTGACCATTGTAGAGGTCTGAATAGTAGTCTGCAAAAGATATTTCCATGCCCTAATCCCTGGAACCTATGAATCGTACCTTATGTAGAAAAAAGATCTTTGCAGAAGTAACCAAGTTAAGTATCTTGAGTTTAAGAGATCATCCTGGTTTATCCAGGTGGGTTCTAAATACAATGGCCAAGTGGAGGAGGAGGCAAAGTGATGATGGAAGTGACTTAAATAGGAGTGACGTGGTGATGTCCACAGCTACAGAAGTTGGAAGAGGCAAAGAACAGATTCTCCCCTAGAGCCACCAGATAGAGTGCAGCCTTACTGACAAAACTGATTTCGGATTTCTGGACTCCAGAACTGTGGGAGAACAAATTTCTTTTTTTTTTCTTTGTTTTAGTAGACTTTATTTTTTAAAGAAGTTTTAGTTTCACAGCAAAATAAGCAGAAAGTACAGAGTTCCCATATATCCCCTGCCCCACACATTCATGCCTTCCTTATTATCAATATCCTGCACCAGATACATTATTCGTTACAGTCAATGAACCTACATTGACACATCATTATCACCCAAAGTCCATAATTTACATTAGGGTTCACTCTTGGTGTTGTACATTCTATGGGTTTTGACAAATATTTAATAATATGTATCTGCCATTATAGTAACATACAGAGTAGTTTCTCTGCCCTAAAGATCCTCTGTACTCCCCCTTTCATTCCTCCTTCCCCTATGACCCCAGGAAACTACCAATCATTTTATTGTCTCCATAGTTATGCCTTTTCCAAAATGTCATATAATTAGAATCATATAGTATTGTATTCATCAGGGTTCTCCAGAGAAACAGAATCAATAGTGTGTGTGTGTGTGTGTGTGTGTGTGTGTGAGAGAGAGAGAGAGAGAGAGAGAGAGAGAGAGAGAGAAAGATTTATGATAAGGAATTGGCTCACATGATTATGGAGGGTGGAAAATCCCAAGAGCTACAAGGTCAGCTGGTAAGCTGGAGACCCAGGAGATATAATGGTTCAGTTCCAGTCCAAAGGCTGGCGGGCTCAAAACCCAGCAAGAGCTAATGTTTTCAGTTTGAGTCTGAAGGCAGGGAAAAGGCCAAAGGCCCAGTTCAAAGGCCATCAGGCAGGAAGAATTATTTCTTAGTCAAGGAAGGGTCTGAGGTGTCCACATACAATGGAATATTACTCAGGCATAAAATAGAATGAAATAATGTCATTTACAGCAACATGGATGCACCTAGAGATTATCATACTAAGTGAAGTAAATCAGATAGAGAAAGACAAATATATGACATTGCTTATATGTGGAATCTTTAAAAAAGGTACAAATGAACTTATTTACAAAACAGAAATAGAACCACAGATGTAGAAAACAAACTTATGGTTACGGGGCGGGGGGGAATGGGGGGAGGGATAAATTGGGAGATTGGGATTGACATATACCCACTACTATATATAAAATAGATAACAAATAAGGACCTACTGTATAGCACAGGGAGCTCTACTCAATACTCTGTAATGACCTATATGGGAAAAGAATCTGAAAAAGAGTGGATATATGTATATGTATAACTAATTCACTTTGCTGTATAGCAGAAACTAACACAATACTGTAAATCAACCATACTCCAATAAGTTTTTTTTTTTTTAATGGAGGGTCAGCCTTTGTGTTCTATTCAGACCTTCAACTGATTGGATAAGGCCCACCCACACTCTGAAGGGCAATCTCCTTTACTCAGCCTACCCATTTATATGTTAATTTCATCCAAAACTATCCTCACAGAAACACCAGATTACTGTTTGACCAAATATCTGGATTCTCTTTGGCTCAGTCAAGTTGGCACATGTAATTAACCATCACATATATTAATATGTAGCCTTTTCAGATTGGCTTCTTTCACTTAGTAATATGCATGTCCATTTCCTCTATGTCTTTTCATGGCTTGATAGCCCATTATTTTTAGTGTTGAACTACATCCCATTGTCTGAATATACCACAGTTTATTTATCCATTCACCTATTGAAGGACATCTTGGTTGCTTCCACGTTTGGGGAATTATGTATAAAACAGCTATAACCATCTGTCTAAAGGTTTTGGGGTGGACATATATTTTCAGTTCATTTAGGTAAATATCAAGGAATGGGATTACTGGATACAGTAGTAAAAGTATGCTTAATTTTGTAAGAAAATTTTCTATTGTGTTAAGCCAATCAAATTTGTGCTAATTTGTTGCAGCAGCCCTAGGAAACTAATACAACTATCCATATTTGCAATGAAAGAAAGATAGATATTTGTATCTACCATTTTTATCTTAACAAAGGAAATGAGATCAGCCTGTAATGAAGAAAAATTTTGGAAATCATCCTTGACTAGAGAACCAATTCTTTAAGTAAGGTGGATTTGCAGGATTTTTAACTACATTAATTTTCCCTGATATTAGTGTAAATTTTACCGTAGCTTCAGAGGTCAGTCCTTTAATTAAACTGATAATAACCAACACATGTTCAGCTTTATAGTATAGAAAGTATTCTTTTTCTGCATTAACACATTAGCTCCTAATGACAGTCCTGAGAAGCAAATGTAACTAGTGTGCTTATTTGGTGGAGAGGAGTATTTGCAGTATCTAGAAGCATAGACTATGAACACGAGCTCTGATGTCTACCTGTGCCATGCTATGTGATCTCTTTGAGCCTCAGTTTATCATCTATAATGTAGATCTAATACTAATACCAACCTCATCATTGTGAGTATTAAATTGGATTATAATTATATTAGAGCAGAGTAAGCTTTCAATAAATGTTCATGACAATTATCATTATTGCTATATTTATTATGGTAATAATAATTTATCATTATGATAGTTATTGTATATATGAGAAAACTAAAGCTGAGAAAGATTAAATTACTTCCATGGATTAAACAGTTATAAGGGCAGGTATTCTGTCTCCAAATCCTTTTATTATGCTCTCCACTATATAAAGAGGGTAGAATATGTATTTAAATGTTTGCGAAAATTGGAATCTTTGTCTCAAGGGGAAACTTGGTATCAAGGGGAAATTCATTGCGTGCTATACATGAAAAGAATATAAATCAGTACTCAAGACTGAGTAAGGCTCTGATGTGAGCTTTCATGTACACTTATAAATATTCCATGAAAACAATATCATTTTGATATAGTCTGTGTGAAAAATAAGGAATTGGCCTGGGACAAGTCATAGCATGTGTTGTTTTATTTCCCTTCCCCAAAGACATTTAATACTTTGGGCAGAAGACTAGGAAAAGATTGTGCAACTAAATTATAGTGGAGGAAAACACATGAACATGTTTAAATACATATGTCTAGACATATGTGCAGAATTATAGATGTATTTTATTTTGATTTTCAGGACTGCAAGCACTATCATTTTACAAATACCACGGAGATCCACCATGGTGACATTTAGGAGGAGGAAACTAGCATATGCTGAGGCATTGTGCTCTGTGCTTTTCATATACATGCTCGTTTAACTTGCATAATAATTCTGCAAGATACTTCTTATTATTCATTTTATAAATAGGGATATTGAGACTCATAGAACTTCTGTGAATTTTCTGTAAGCTATTCAACTCTTACTAGCAGAGTAAAGGCAGACGCAGGTCTGTCTTGATTCAAATCTTTTATTATGTTGACAGTACCATTTTCATCGGAAAGAAATGTGGGTGTTTTGTCTAACAAATTGATCCTGTAGAAAACCTTAGTTAAACTGGAATGAGAATGAAGAGAGACCTAATTGCTCCACAAAGCCATACTTTCATTCCTGAACTGAAGTCAACCCTGCAGTTGCACTTAGCAGTCAAGGTTTCAGGTAATGCGCCAATAGTGAATCTGGGCTTTGTTTCTGGATGGCAGCCACAGGGAGTCTTGCTGGAATTTTTCTAGAATTTTATGCCAACTTTAACAAACTTTGGAGGTTCAGAAGAGTATTCCATGGACCTGAGAGCAGAAATGGAAAGCCCATAATGCTAAAAAAAGTTTTTTTTAAAGGAACTTTACAGAGGACAAAATCAAAATATGAAAAACTAAATTTTCTACTATTTTGTATAATAGATGTTGTCCCCCAAAAGGGGAAAGACATACAGAGCTGGGAGGACCTACACAGATTTTTCATTATAAACAAATGATCTAAGTTATCATTTTAACAACTTGTTTTATGAAGGTTAAAGATAATTATCACATAATCATTTGCACGAAAATGAAAGATGTTGCCATGCCCAAAGAAGTAAGAAGTAGGCTAGAAAAATTATTTCGTCCATTTGTGTGGATAAGTTCAATGATATAGTTTTCAAACCTCAAATTATCAGATATAGAAGAAAATTACTAGAGTTTTATTGATTAGTTAGTCCTTTAATATAGTAATTTGATTTGTATGTTTTAGAGAGTTTGATTATAACTTTCCAGAGACCTAAGTATATCTGAATCAAAATAATTTGACAAAAAGTGAGTTTAATTAGAAAACACACACACACACACACACACACACACACACACAGGCAGAAAGTTAATGGAGCTAAAACAGGTGATACCCATTGACATTCTGTGATTCCAAAGAATAATTATAATGAATGAAGCCCTGGTGGGACACATACAAAGATCTGCCCATAAATTGATTAATGCTGAAGTTGGAGTAAAGAGAATGGAAAGGATTTGAGAAGATAGCGGAAGAGTAAGACGCGGAGATCACCTTCCTCCCCACAGATACATCAGAAATACATCTACACGTGGAACAACTCCTACAGAACACCTACTGAACGCTGGCAGAAGACCTCAGACCTCCCAAAAGGCAAGAAACTCCCCACGTACCTGGATAGGGCAAAAGAAAAAAGGAAAATCAGAGACAAAAAAATAGGGACGGGACCTTCACCAGTGGGAGGGAGCTGTGAAGGAGGAAAGGTTTCCACACACTAGAAGCTCCTTCGCGGGCGGAGACTGCGGGTGGTGGGGTTGGGAGCTTCGGCACCATGGAGAAGAGCGCAGCAACAGGGGTGCAGAGGGCAAAGCGGAGAGATTCCTGAACAGAGAATCGGTGCCAACCGGCACTCACCAGCCCGAGAGGCTTGTCTGCTCACCCGCCGGGGCAGGCGGGGGCTGGGAGCTGAGGCTTGGGCTTCGGAGGTCAAGATCCCAGGGAGAGGAATGGAGTTGGCTGCGTGAACACAGCCTGAAGGGGGCTAGTGCACCACGGCTAGCCGGGAGGGAGTCTGGGAAAAAGTCTGGAGCTGCCAAAGAGGCAAGAGACTTTTTCTTCTCTCTTGGTTTCCTGGTGCGCGTGAAGAGGGGATTAAGAGCGCTGCTTAAAGGAGCTCCAGAGATGGTCGCGAGCCGTGGCTAAAAGCGCGGACCCCAGAGACAGGCATGAGACGCTAAGGCTGCTGCTGCCACCACCAAGAAGCCTGTGTGCGAGCACAGGTCACTATCCACACCCCCTTCCGGGGAGCCTGTGCAGCCCACCACTGCCAGAGTCCCATGATCCAGGGACAACTTCCCTGGGACGACGCACGGCGTGCCTCAGGCTGGTGCAATGTCACGCTGGCCTCTGCCACCGCAGGCTCGCCCTGCATCCGTACCCCTCCCTTCCCCCGGCGTGAGTGAGCCAGAGCCCCCGAATCAGCAGCTCCTTTAACCCCGTCCTGTCTGAGCGAAGAACAGACGCCCTCAGGCGACCGACACACAGAGGCGGGTCCAAATCCAAAGCTGAACCCCGAGAGCTGTGCGAAAAAAGAAGAGAAAGGGAAATTTCTCCCAGCAGCCTCAGGAGCAGCGGATTAAATCTCCACAATCAACTTGCTGTACCCTGCATCTGTGGAATACCTGAATAGACAACGAATCATCCCAAATTGATGACACGGACTTTGGGAGCAAAGATATATTATTTTTTCCCCTTTTCCTCTTTTTGTGAGTGTGTATGTGTATGCTTCTGTGTGAGATTTTTGTCTGTATAGCTTTGCTTTCACCATTTGTCCTAGGGTTCTGTCCATCCGGTTTTTATTTCTTTTTTCTTTTCTTTTACTTAAAAAATATTTTTTCTTAATAATTAATTTTTCTTTTAATAACTTTATTTTATTTTATCTTACTTTATTTTATTTTATCCTCTTTCTTTCTTTCATTCTTTCTCTCTTTCATTCTTTCTTTCTTTCTGTTTTTTCTCCCTTTTATTCTAAGCTGTGTTGAGGACAGTCTCTTGGTGCTCCAGCCAGGCGTCAGGGCTGTGTTCCTGAAGTCAGATAGCCAACTTCAGGACACTGGTCCACAAGAGACCTCCCAGCTCCACGTTATATCAAATGGTGAAAATCTCCCAGAGATCTCCATCTCAACACAAGCATCCAGCTTCACTCAACGACGAGCAAGCTACAGTGCTGGAAAACCTATGCCAAACAACTAGCAACACAGGAACACAGCTCCATCCATTAGCAGAGAGGCTGCCTAAAATCATAATAAGGCCACAGACACCCCAAAACACACCACCAAATGTGGACCTGCCCACCAGAAAAACAAGATCCAGCCTCATCCACCAGAACACAGGCACTAGTGCCCTCCACCAGGAAACCTACACAACCCACTGAACCAAGCTTAGCCACTGGGGACAGACACCAAAAACAATGGGAACTACGAACCTGCAGCCTGCGAGAAGTAGACCCCAAATGCAGTAAGATAAGCGAAATGAAAAGACAGAAAAACACACAGCAGGTGAAGGAGCAAGGTAAAAACCCACCAGACCTAACAAATGAAGAGGAGAAAGCAGTCTACCTGAAAAAGAATTCAGAATAATGCTATTAGAGATGATCCAAAATCTTGGAAATAGAATAGAGAAAATGCAAGAAACATTTAACAAGGACCTAGAGAACTAAAGCGGAAACAAACAATGATGAACAACACAATAAATGAAATTTAAAATACCCTAGAAGGGATCAATGGCAGAATAACTGAGGCAGAAAAACGGATAAGTGACCTGGAAGATAAAATAGTGGAAATAACTACTACAGAGCAGAATAAACAAAAAAGAATGAAAAGAACTGAGAACAGTCTCAGAGACCTCTGCGACATTAAATGCACCAACATTCGAATTATAGGGCTCCCAGAAGAAGAAGAGAAAAAGAAAGGGACTAAGAAAATATTTGAGGAGATTATAGTTGAAAACTTCCCTAATATGGGAAAGGAAATACTTATTCAGGTCCAGGAAGCACAGAGAGTCCCATACAGGATAAATCCAAGGAGAAACATACCAAGACACATATTAATCAAACTATCAAAAATTAAATACAAAGAAAACATATTAAAAGCAGCAAGGGAAAATAACACACAAGGGAATCCCCATAAGGTTAACAGCTGATCTTTCAGCAGAAACTCTGCAAACCAGAAGGGAGTGGCAGGACATATTTAAAGTGATGAAAGGGAAAAAACCTACAACCAAGATTACTCTACCCAGCAAGGATCTCATTCAGATTTGATGGAGAAATTAAAACTTTTACAGACAAGCAGAAGCTGAGAGGGTTCAGCACCACTAAACCAGCTTTACAACAAATGCTAAAGGAACTTCTCTAGGCAGGAAATACAAGAGAAGGAAAAGACCTGCAATAACAAACCCAAAACAATTAAGAAAATGGGAATAAGAACATACATACCGATAATTACCTTAAATGTAACTGGACTAAATGCTCCCACCAAAAGACACAGACTGGCTGAATGGATACAAAAACAAGACCCGTATATATGCTGTCTTCAAGAGACCTACTTCAGACCTAGGGACACATACAGACTGAAAGTGAGGGGATGGAAAAAGATATCCCATGCAAATGGAAATCAGAAGAAAGTTGGAATAGCAATTCTCATATCAGACAAAATAGACATTAAAATAAAGACTATTAGAAGAGACAAAGAAGGACAGTACATCATGATCAAGGGATCGATCCAAGAAGAAGATATAACGATTGTAAATATTTATGCACCCAACATAGGAGCACCTCAATACATAAGGCAAATACTAACAGCCATAAAAGGGGAAATCGACAGTAACACAATCATAGTAGGGAACTTTAACACCCCACTTTCACTAATGGACAGATCATCCAAAGTGAAAATAAATAAGGAAACACAAGCTTTAAATGATACATTAAACAAGATGGATGTAATTGATATTTATAGGACATTCTGTCCAAAATCAACAGAATACACAGTTTTCTCAAGTGCTCATGGAATATTCTCCAGGATAGATCATATCTTAGGTCACAAATCTAGCCTTGGTAAATTTAAGACAATTGAAATTGTATCAAGTATCTTTTCTGACCATAATGCTATAAGACTAGATATGAATTACAGGAAAAAAGTACAAACACATTGAGGCTAAACAATACACTACTGAATAATGAAGTGATCACTGAAGAAATGAAAGAGGAAATCAAAAACTACCTAGAAACAAATGACAATGGAGACACAATGACCCAAAACCTATGGGATGCAGCAAAAGCAGTTCTAAGAGGGAAGTTTATAGCAATACAATCCTACCTTAAAAAACAGGAAACATCTCAAGTAAACAACCTAACCTTGCACCTAAAGAAATTAGAGAAAGAAGAACAAAAAAACTGCAAAGTTAGCAGAAGGAAAGAAATCATAAAGATCAGATCAGAAATAAATGAAAAAGAAATGAAGGAAATGATAGCAAAGATGAATAAAACTAAAAGCTGGTTCTTTGAGAAGATAAACAAAATTGATAAACCATTAGCCAGACTCATCAAGAAAAAAAGGGAGAAGACTGAAATCAATAGAATTAGAAATGAAAAAGGAGAAGTAACAACTGACACTGCAGAAAAACAAATGATCATGAGAGATTACTACAAGCAACTCTATGCCAATAAAATGGACAACCTGGAAGAAATGGACAAATACTTAGAAATGCACAACCTGCCGAGAATGAACCAGGAAGAAATAGAAAATATGAACAGACCGATCACAAGCACTGAAATTGAAACTGTGTTTGATAGAAACGAATTCTATCAAACATTTAGAGAAGAGCTAACACCTATCCTTCTCAAACTCTTCCAAAATATAGCAGAGGGTGGAACACTCCCAAACTCATTCTAGGAGGCCACCATCACCCGGATACCAAAACCAGACAAGGATGTCACAAAGAAAGAAAACTACAGGCCAATATCACTGATGAATATAGATGAAAAAATCCTCAACAACATACTAGCAAACAGAATCCAACAGCACATAAAAAGGATCATACACCATGATCAAGTGGGGTTTATTCCAGGAATGCAAGGATTCTTCAATATATTCAAATCAATCAACATGATACACCATATTAACAAATTGAAGGAGAAAAACCACATGATCATCTCAATAGATGCAGAGAAAGCTTTTGACAAAATTGAACACCCATTTATGATAAAAACCTTGCAGAAAGTAGGCATAGAGGGAACTTTCCTTAACATAATAAAGGCCATATATGACAAATGCACAGTCAACATTGTCCTCAATAGTGAAAAACTGAAAGCATTTCCACTAAGATCAGGAGCAAGACAAGGTTGCCCACTCTCACCACTATTAGTCAACATAGTTTTGGAAGTTTTAGCCACAGCAATCAGAGAAGAAAAGGAAATAAAAGGAATCCAAATTGGAAAAGAAGAAGTAAAGCTTTCACTCTTTGCAGATGACATGATACTATACATAGAGAATCCTAAAGATGCTACCAGAAAACTACTAGAGCTAATAAATGAATTTGGTAAAGTAGCAGGATACAAAATTAATGCACAGAAATCTCTGGCATTCTTATACACTAATGATGAAAAATCTGAAAGAGAAATTAAGGAAACACTCCCATTTACCACTGCAACAAAAAGAATAAAATACCTAGGAATAAACCTACCTAAGGAGACAAAAGACCTGTATGCAGAAAATTATAAGACACTGATGCAAGAAATTAAAGATGATACAAATAGATGGAGAGATATACCATGTTCTTGGATTGGAAGAATCAACATTGTGAAAATGACTCTACTACCCAAAGCAATCTACAGATTCAATGCAATCCCTATCAAACTACCACTGACATTTTTCACAGAACTAGAACAAAAAATTTCACAATTTGTATGGAAACACAAAAGATTCCGAAGAGCCAAAGCAATCTTGAGAACAAAAAATGGAGCTGGAGGAATCAGGCTCCCTGCCTTCAGACTATACTACAAAGCTACAGTAATCAAGACAGTAGTGCACCAAAACAGAAATATAGATCAGTGGAACAGGATAGAAAGCCTAGAGATAAACCCACATACATATGGTTACCTTTGCCTCCTTATAAAGGAGGCAAAAATATACAGTGTCGAAAGACAGCATCTTCAATAAGGGGTTCTGGGAAAGCTGGACAGGTACATGTAAAAGTATGAAATTAGAACACTCCCTAACACCCTACACAAAAATAAACTCAAAATGGATTAAAGACCTAAATGTAAAGCCAGACACTATCAAACTCTTAGAGGAAAACATAGGCAGAACACTCTATGACATAAATCACAGCAAGATCCTTTTCAACCCACCTCCTAGAGAAATGGAAATAAAAACAAAAATAAACAAATGGGACCTAATGAAACTTAAAAGCTTTTGCACAGCAAAGGAAACCATAAACAAGACCAAAAGACAACCCTCAGAATGGGAGAAAATATTTGCAAATGAAACAACTGACAAAGGATTAATCTCCAAAATTTACAAGCAGCTCATGCAGCTCAATAACGAAAAAACAAACAACTCAATCCAAAAATGGGCAGAAGACCTAAATAGACATTTCTCCAAAGAAGCTATACAGATTGCCAACAAACACATGAAAAAGTGCTCAACATCATTAATCATTAGAGAAATGCAAATCAAAACTACAATGAGATATTATTTCACACCGGTCAGAATGGCCATCATCAAAAAATCTACAAACAATAAATGCTGGAGAGGGTGTGGAGAAAAGGAACACTCTTGCACTGTTGGTGGGAATGTAAATTGGTACAGCCACTATGGAGAACAGTATGGAGGTTCCTTAAAAAACTAAAAATAGAACTACCATAACACCCAGCAATCCCACTACTGGGCATATACCCTGAGAAAACCATAATTCAAAAAGAGTCATGTACCAAAATGTTCATTGCAGCTCTATTTACAATAGCCAGGACATGGAAGCAAACTAAGTGTCCAACATCAGATGAATGGATAATGAAGATGTGGCACATATACACAATGGAATATTACTCAGCCATAAAAAGAAACGAAATTGAGCTATTTGTAATGAGGTGGATGGACCTAGAGTCTGTCATACAGAGTGAAGTAAGTCAGAAAGAGAAAAACAAATACCATATGCTAACACATATATATATGGAATCTAAGAAAAAAAAATGTCATGAAGAACCTAGGGGTAAGACAGGAATCAAGACACAGACCTACTAGAGAATGGACTTGAGGATATGGGGAGGGGTAAGGGTAAGCTGTGACAAAGTGAGAGAGTGGCATGGACATATATACACTACCAAACGTAAAATAGATAGCTAGTGGGAAGCAGCCGCATAGCACAGAGAGATCAGCTAAGTGCTTTGTGACCCCCTAGAGGGGTGGGATAGGGAGGGTGGGAGGGAGGGAGATGCAAGAAAGAAGAGATATGGGAAAATATGTATATGTATAACTGATTCACTTTGTTATAAAGCAGAAACCAACACACCATTGTAAAGCAATTATACTCCAATAAACATGTTTTAAAAAAAGAGAATGGAAAACAGAGACATTTGAAAACATTTTTTAAATGCCTCAAGTATTTTAGATTTCAGGTATACAGATTCTCAACTCTTGGGTCTAGATTTCAAACTTTAAGGTGCATACGAATCACTTACAGGTCTTATTAAGATATAGTTTCTGATTCAGTAGGTTTGAGGCGGGGCCAGGATTCTCCATTACTAACAAGTTCCTGGGTAATAGCAGTGCTGCTGGTCTCGGTCATAGAGTGACCAATCTACCCTGTTTGCCCGGAATTGAGGGATTTCTTGGGACATGAATTTCTCAGCTGAATCTGGAAGAGCCCTGGGCAAACCGGGTTGTTTATTCATGCTATCGGACATTTTAAACAAAATGGAGTAGGTTATACCTGAGATTCAACAAAAGAATTTCTGGTCAAGCTTAGATATTCATAAATGAGAGCACACCCATAGGTTATATAGTATTGCATTAAATTCTTCTTTCTTTGAAGAAATGTCCTATATAAATATGAACACCCTGACTGGGTCTGGTCCAGCTTATGATTCCATCTCTGACCTAGATCTAATTTTATTTCTTAACAGCCTTAAAAAAGAGATTCTCGTGTTACAAATAAATTAATATTTCTAGAAACTAATAGCTTTTTGTTCTTCATTATTTACCTAGGTTGCAAAATTTAATGTCCTAAAATAGAGGATAAATATTCTATTAATATTTGTATCTCCCCAAATCAGAAAGGATGTTGATATGCACATGAGGACCCTCAAGAAAGCATTGTTCTGAGAGGAGTTTGGGATTAACATATACACACTACTATATGTAAAATAGATAATCAACAAGGCTCTACTGTATAGCACTGAGAACCCTACTCAATACTCTGTAATAAACGATACGGGAAAAGAATCTAAAAAAATGGATATATGCATATGTATAACTGAATCACTTTGCTGTACACCTGAAACTAACACAACACTGTAAATCAACTATACTCCAATGTAAAATAAAAATTAAATTAAAAAATAATAACATTTGTTCAATATCAATAGCTTTTTGAAAGCTGTATTCTTTAAACTTGGGCTGAGATATATAGAAAGCTTTCCTAATTTATCAGAAGATCAGTTCTCTCTCAGTGTTCTGAATATATGTCATAAAGCAAAATAAAATAAATGGGAGCTTGCCTTCATGATGCTGAAAAAAGAAAAAAGAAAGCATTGTTCAATTTCTGCTTCCTCTTAAGACGAAGCTCTATCTACCTAGGAAAGAGAATCACTTCCAAATTCAAAATGAGAAGTATTCAAATAAACTATATCCACATGACTTTTCTTGAGCTCACTAGAGAGTTGAGGTTGTAAAATACTGTCAAATAATCTGAATGTCAAAGACCACCAAGCTCCTCCAACAAGAGATGATACACGCAAATTGTAGCAGAACACAGGGTAAATGGGGTGCTTGCCGTATAAGTGACCAAGAAAAAATCAGCTAAAATGTTACCACATTTTTGAAGGACAAATGTGACCTGCGTCAATCTAAAATAGCTGGGGCCCCAGACACAGGGGGAATTGACATTTACTCTCAGGCTCTTTTCCATAAACTCCTACTAATGAGAAAGATTAACGGCAGCACAGGCAAAAGATTGAAGCCCCTTTGGTAATGCAGACCTACGACAAGTAATCAGCTGCTGCTATAGGAGAGTTAAGAAACCCCATCTTTTCCCCCAGAAGTTTTTCTCATATGAAGTCTCTGAAGGAGAAAGAGAACTCTGTCACCTGCAAGACACAGGGAAAGACCATTGCAGCTGGTAGAAGGATAGAATGAACTGTAATGTAAACTATGGGCTTTGGGTGATTATGATGTGTCAGTGTAGGTTCATCCATCTTAACAAACGTACCACCTTAGTGGGGGATGTTGATAATGGGGGAGGTTATGCAAAGGTAGGGACAGGATGCATATGCAATCCTCCCCTTCAATTTTGCTGTGCATCTTAAACTGCTCTAAAAAATAGTCTTAATCTTAAAAAGATTTATAAATACATATAAAAAGATCAAAAACTACCATGCTGTGGTAAGATGGAGCCCAGTCAGGTTTGGTCTCAGGTACTGACAGAGTAGGAAATGGTTGGATCCAGTGTGATGGATCCCGGAGGTTCAGGAACGTTCTGCTTTGCATTTCCATTTTCTGCTTAATGAATGATGTCTAAAATGTCATCCAGAAGTCTCTTACTTATCTATTGCTGCATTGTAAGTTACTCAGAAATTTAGCAGCTTAAAAGAGCATACATTCACCATCCGCTGGTTTCTGGGGCTCAGGAACCCAGGCTTAGCTTAACTGGGGCACTGGCTCAAGGTCTCTCACAAGGCTACACTCAGGTATCAGTTGAGGTGACAGTCACCTCTCAAGACTCAATAGGGGCGTATTCACTTCTGCACTCACTCGTGGCTCTTTGTCACGCCTTGGGTTTTCAGTGGTGCTTGGTCATGGCAGACGTTAGTTCCTTGCCATGTGGGCATTTCCATAGAGTCGTTTACAGCATGGAAGCTGGCTTCCCTCATGGAAAGTGAGGCAGAGAGAAAGAGGGGCCAAGCAAACTGGAAACCAGGGTCCTTTTGTAATCTAATCGCAGAAGGGACCTCCCATAACTTTTGCCATATTCTGTTCATCAGAGGCAAGTCACTAGGTCCAGCCTACACTCAAGGACAGGGATTATGCAAGCAAAGGAATACTGGTAGACAAGAATTATTGGAAACCATCTTAGAATCTGCTTACCACAAAAAGAGAGGGAGCTTGTAAAATAAGAGTTAGAAATAAATCTTAAAATAAGGTCCCTGGGAAGAATAACCATGGTGCTTAATTGTTCTCCAAGGTGCACATTGTTACCTAATCTATAAAACTTTTCTTGAACTTCCCTGCCTCTCACGACAAAAGGAAAAGCAAGTCATTCTCTCTTTATTTCCCATAGTACTCACTACCCTCTCTATCCAAGTCATTCTCTCTTTATTTCCCATAGTACTCACTACCCTCTCTATCCTTTCTGGTACCTATTACGTTGAATTGCAATTATTTGCTGGCATGCCTGTCTCCTCCCCAGGTATGTGAGAGGTTCCTGAGGACAAGAGCTGTTACTTATTTTGCTTGCCTTTGTTCTGTGAGTATTTGCTGAACTAACTGAAGCTGTAACTTCCTGATCACTGAGTAGTTCTTGGAGGACAGACCAAGGATATTGAGTGCCTGCAGTTAGGGTCAGAGGGTTTGAAGAAACACAGCATAGCAGTGGCAGATGGCCATATTCAATCAAGTGCTGGAAGTCTTCAATTTGCCCCCCCAGATCCAGTCTCTGTACTTCTCCATCCCCACTCTGTGCTCCAGCAGCCTAAACCTAAGGGACTATAGCCTATGTTCCTTAACCTCTAGCTCCCTGTTCTGCTCTGCCAATAGGAGGCACTGGCAGGAGCCCAGAGACAGGGAGACAGTGAGGTAGGAGAGTCATCTCCTTAGTTGGTTCCCTGCCAGTGTTCCACAGGTTGCTTGTGTCCTTCTACCAAGGCCACAGCTCCTGCCAGGCCTTTCCCTCCATACAGCTACCCTCCTTCTGGCTTCTAGTAACTCTTTTCTGTCCTGGTCTCTCCAGGTCAATGGATGGCCCCAGCTCTTATTGTCCAGCTGAATGCACTAGACCTTGTCGGGCTTATTGTCCAAGTGAATGCACTAGACCTTGTTGGGCTTCCTAAAGCCTGCCTACACTTTTCAAATTAGTGCATTTATTAATGTCTCCTCAAATTACCTACTTTGAGTTAGCCATCTATTTCCTGATGGAACACTGAATGTAGAGAGCCAGACTATTCTGGAATTAGTCATAGCAAGCAACATTAAAAATAAAACTGTTTTTGTTAGTTTATATGTACGCTAAAATAGTGAATGAAACAGACTTGGTCCTTGGCCTCCTGGATCTTATGAACAAACAATTATCTCTTCAGTCATATCCAGATGTTGGTGGTTAGTTGGTTGGTTTTTTTTTTTTTTTGCGGTACGCGGGCCTCTCACTGTCGTGGCCTCTCCTGTAACGGAGCACAGGCTCCGGACGCACAGGCTCAGCGGCCATGGCTCACGGGCGCAGCCGCTCCGCGACATGTGGGATCTTCCCGGACAGGGGCACGAACCCGTGTCCCCTGCATCGGCAGGCGGACTCTCAACTGCTGCGCCACGAGGGAAGCCCCTGGCTGGTTTTTTAAAGAACGGTTTTTTTTAAATGCTATTAGTAAGATTGAATGTGAAAAAGAAAACCTTTTTAACTGCAGGCAAATTATCTCAAGCTAAGTGAAAAGCAGGAGAAAGTTTGTTGTTACCTATGACTTGTGACAGCAAATGCCACAAGTGACAACAGGCAATTCACTACACCATAGGTAGGAAAGTAAGAAAACAGACTAAATGCCAGCCTAGAAAATTGTGTGTAGGTATAGATGGGTCAGACGAGTATAATAAAATATAAGAACAATAACTAAAAGTTACTGCACACTAAGTTCCAGGAAATACTCTAAGGCCTTTACATGTTTCTTTATACTTAATCCTTACAAAATACTCTGGGGTAGGCACACATTGCCCCAGCTTTAAAGATGGGGAAATTGAGGCACAGAGAAATTAAGAAGGCTGTCCAAGCAGTCAAGGAATGATGATCTGAGTATAAGCCCAAGATCCATCCTCTTAACCATGACTCTAAGTTAAGAATAAAGGATAATACTGAATAACCTAACTTGGAGCATCAGGTACTAACTTGTTCAAAAATACTCGCTCATATAGTCCAGAAATAATTTAAGGTAAAACGTATTTTAAAGCCTTGTAAACATCAACTATAAACCAAAGGTGCTTATTCACTGGAGCCAAGAGGTAGAGAGAACAACCTAGTTTTTATTTCTCCCTCACTCCAATTCCATCCTTGGTTTTGTAAGAGTTCATGCCAGCTCTTGATGTAAGAGCCCAAATTGTGTTTGAGAATCATTTCTCTTTTTTTTGACTCTATTTACCAGCCAGGAAAACACAAGGAAAAAGAACTTGCCCCCATGAACTTTCCTCAATTCTTTTCCTTACTTCTAGGTCTGACAATCATCTATCAGCAATACTGGGTCCACCCTGCCAGACCAAAACCTCAAGAAACCATTCCCTCTGGGCACTTCCAAATGGACCCAGTAATTGTTCCATACCTTTTCCACAGGTGGCATGCGCGGGGCTTCTTGTCTCACCCTTTAGGATTTGCATATTTTGTTTTCATTCACTTCACGCCTGGCCAGAAGCAAAACCATCCTGCTTACCTCTTCATTTGTGTAGACCTCACATTTTTTTTCACCTTATGGTAGTGAGGGGGGAGCTCTGTTAATGTGTAACAAGTCCGGGTTGCCTATTATGCACCATGGCTATTGCCCAATTCTAGTTTATAAAGAGTTTAGAATGGTATTTTTTTCTTCACGGTACCAAGGGATTAATAACAAGAAAATTGGCAAGAAATTGCAGCCTGCAAGCTGCAACTAATATGATTTGATGCAATCCAGATGTGAAAATCTCCCTGCACCATCCTATGCCCACCACAGTATAGGTGCGTGAACTTGGTAAATGCAGAGACAGTAATTACATTTATTTGGAGACATATGGCCTCTGCCTTTCCCTCTCCTTTTCCCACTTTGAGGGAAAGAGTGATTTAGAAAGTATTTTTACACTTACTAAAAAGGATGTGGAAATAAAACTTTAAAAACTGGAAAAGCTCTTAAGAAGAAAATATATTTTATTCTTCCAGAACCATGAGTTTTTCAGGACAGAACTGTCTTAGACCTCTTCAGTTGCTACAACCCCAGGAAGCAACGGAAACCTCACAAATTGGACAACGTCCCTTACCCACCCATCACAGTGGTCACTTCAATTAAGGGATGGAATGTTCTAAGACATGGCTCGTCTGTCAGATGGTTTGGATTGAACTGGCTGAAGAAATTTTTTTCCCAATTGTCCTGCTTCTGTTACTATGGTTGCATGACAAATCACCCTAAAACTTAGTGTTTTAAAACAATAATAATTATTTATTACTTCTCACAATTTTGTGGGTCAGGGATCCAGAAGCAGCCCATATGTGCCTCCTGACTTGGGGGACCCTAATGAGTGTGTAATCCCAGGACTGGGATCAGACTGAGGGCTTCTTCACTCACATGTTTTGTTACCTGACCTGGGAGGATTGGAGGCTAGCACAGCTGGGGCTCCTTGGGCACCATTCTAGGTGGCCTCTTCACATGCTCTCTCAAGTATGGGGGCTTGAGGGTAGCTGGACTTTTTACATGTTGACAATGTTCTGAAGGTGCATGTCCAAAGAGAGACAGAGCCAGGCGAGAAGGACATAATGTCACTTCTGGTATGTACTATTGGCTGAGGCACTTACAATGGTTCATTCAGTTTCAAAGGGTCAGGGGAGGGCATAAACCCTGCTCCTTCTTGGAGGTCTATCAGTGTTGCATTGTAAAACAGGTGTATGGGATGGTCATCTATGATAATATAATCTTCCATATGCTCCAGGAGCTCTATCCCTGAAAACACATCAACAATATCCTACTCACGATGGCTGCTTTTTAATATCCAACATCAGAGCCAATTGATTGACTAAGGATTGTTGAATCAGTTGGAAGTAGAGGTTTAGATATTCAGTTTTGGGAATGCAGGGACAATCTAATCTTATACAGAGTCCTGTTCAACTGCCAACAAGGGATCCATGAGCTTGCATGGTCATGTATGTATAATGGTTATGAAAAAATGGGAAATAAATGCCATATATTAACTATCTAGTTATGGTAACCATTAATTGAGCAAACATTTACTAAATTTCTCATGTATCAACACTGAAATTGTTGTGGGGAAGATAAATAAGACTGTGTTTAATTCTCTAGAAGTGGAAAAACAGGGACTCGAATTTAAAAACCTCATGCTTTTTCCACCAATCAGCTTTATTTGTATGAATTTTACAAAATAATGTGTTGCTAAAACAAATTATTGGAAAGACTATAAGTCTTACATGAGTTTGGAATGGGGATTGGTCAGAAAAGAATGGGCACTCAGAGATAGCCAGCATTTTTTTTTTCTGTAGACCTGTGAGATGGAGCTTGAAGCAGAAACTAGAATAAAGTGTAGATATGCAGAAAAGAGGAGAGGCAAGGAGATGGAATGCAGACGAGTGTGTACACAGTGCATTCCCAGAACAAAGAGTAGACACGAAGTAATCTTTTGAGTGTGATATCAGCATTTGGTGTTTTCTTTTCCAATCAATATTCACATATTTTTCATCAAAAATGGCATTCCTGTTTTAATTTATTTGGTAGTAAAAAGTACCTAAATCATTATGAGGGAAAATAGACAATGCCGTTCCATTAGAAAACAAAATTAAAGGCTATAATGACGTTTTTGAACAAACAAGCATTGAAAAGTGCTTAGCTCTTTGTTTCCTTTATTTCTTAGTTTTCACAGTGATATCTGCTGCTATAAATCTATATTTGTTTAAAACACATACAATCTATTGCAGTAATAGAAGAGTAAGAGAGAAATCATAGAGAGTTTTTTTTCTATTTTATCTACATGTGAACATCAGGACCTTACTTCTATAAGATAAGAAAAATCTGTGCAAACTAGTTTGGATGAAAGTATATATTCATAATAAAAATATTGATTACCACTTATTGAGAGTCTATGTTATGTCAAGTTATTTGCATAAAAATAACTCTCTTTTAAACTATAACCCTAAAAAGTAGCTATCCTAATTTCCTTTTATAGGTCAAACTAAAGTACTAAAAAATTAAACAGGCTACAAAACTACCAATTAGGCAGTGACAAGGCAATATTTAAACCTGAGTCAATTGGCTCACTCCAAGACTGTGCTTCAATATGGAAGAGTTGATGCTCTGAGTCATTGTTCCAGTGGGGAGATACTATTGCCTGCTAGCTAACATCAGTCCTTAACCCCTGACCCGGGCTTTTTCATTTACTAGTTGTTTAGACTTAGGTAAGTTAGTTAACCTCTCTGTTACAAAGTTTATCTTATTCAGATGAAATGAGATAATTCATATGAAATAATTGTGTAAGAGGCTGTCTTATAGCAAGTGATCAGTAAATATGCTACTACTGTTAGTTACTCTTACTGTACTACTGTTTTACTATCACTTTATATTTACAAGATAACTGATTTGTATTCGAGGTACAGCCTGGTCTGGGAGAAAATCAGAACCTTCCCAGGAAAATTGTTTGCATCATTAAAAAATTGATCTATTTGATGGACTATAGCTGTGGTGATGATCTAGCCAATGAACTATAGCGTTGTGACCAGCATTCAGCCCCAGCTCTTAAAAGTGCAGATGCTATAGAAAATAACTGTCCATAGAATTTGTAGTCCCTATTTTCAGTCTTATTTAATGGGCTGATTACCCTTAGAACCAACAATGTTTCCTCATATTGCATCTCTCTTTCTTACTTTTCAAGGCAACTTGAAAGAGTGATTGTTCACAGAAGATGACTTTTTGGTAAAGAACAAGAAAGATAAAGTATGACTGGGAAAAGGAAAATCCCTAAAATATTTTTCTAAAGTACAGAGAATTATAATTCCAACCAAGAGGAAAATATTTTAGACATCTTTTCTTGTCCTTAAACTTAGAGTTGTCAGATAACATACTGGATGCCCAGTTAAATTTGAATTTTAGATAAGCAGCAAATATTTTTAGTATAAACATGCCCCAAATATTTTATGAGACTTACTTATACTTTTTTGTTGTTGTTGTTGTTTCTTAGCGGTACGTGGGCCTCTCACTGTTGTGGCCTCTCCCGTTGCGGAGCACAGGCTCGGGACACGCAGGCTCAGTTGCCATGGCTTATGGGCCCAGCCGCTCCGCGGCATGTGGGATCTTCCCGGACAGGGGCACGAGCCCGTGTCCCCTGCATTGGCAGGCAGACTCTCAACCACTGCGCCACCAGGGAAGCCCCCTTACTTATACTTTTAAAACAGGGATTTTTTAAATCTGAAATTCAAATTTCATTGGGTGTCCTATATTTTTATTTGCAAAATCTGGCAACCCTGCTTAAAATGGTCACAGTTAGCTCAGGCATTTTCACACTTTCTAATTTCACATTGGAGTTGAAGTCAGTATGGGAAGCCACGTTTTGGAATATGGAGTCCCAGGCTGAGGGTGATACCAAGGAAACATTCATAATGAAGAGTGCATACTGAGTCCAACCTCCCACTCTTACCTCTTGCACTCTCTAGCAGGTATCCTGTATTGCTGTTGAAACGGGAAATGTTGTTTCTCTAATCCTAAACTTTCCTTCCTTCATCACTCATCTTTACTCTGGAACATCCCTGTCATATTTTACCCATCAAATTCTTAAATACTCTTTAAGACCTATTAGAAATGGCTAATTGCCCACCTATCCAATGGCATAAAGTTGTGGGACCAAGAATGGTTTTTATAGTGGAATGTCAGCAGAAGTGAGGTATTTTATTTCTGGGGCAAGGTGATCAAGAAGAAAGTGTGCTTTCTCCTGCCTTTTTCCCCTTCTGCTATTTGAAGCAGATGGGCATAAAGATATTGGAAGCCATGTGTTGTAGATGGGAGAGCCACATGATGGAAGCATCCTGGGTTTCTTTATTATGGTTTTGAGGAGAGATACCTGATGATCAGACAGATGTGTTTGAAATTTTACAGAACCAAGATATGAACTTGTATTGTTTTTTCTTATTTTGTTATTGTTTAGTGTTTTTCTAACATAGCCCATAATGAATCATACCCTATCCTATGAAGCTTTTATCCATGAATTAAATAAAAACATCATCAGACACTAAATATAAATGACACAGATTTTGCACTTGAGTTCACTGTCTAGTATGAAAAATAGGCATGCAATAATAGTAAGGTGTAAGATTTGTTGTGATCTATATGTCAAGTACTATGCTAGCCACTTTATCCCTATTATTTCATTTAATCCTCATAATAAACCTGTTAGAAAGATACTATTATTATTATTCCATTCTACTGATAAGGAAACTGCATAAGAATAGCGAAATCTCTTAACATCTTTGAGCCAAACATTCAAAGATGTAAAGAAATTTGCTGAAAGTCAGGCAATTAAGTGCAGAAGTCAGGTTTCAATCCCAGACAATCTGACTGTGGAGCCTAAATGCTGAATCAATACTGAAACTCAGCATGATACATGTTATTGAATAATAAAGTAAGAAAACAAAGAAAGACCAGCAAGTTTTATTAAGACAGGGATATCCAGAAAGTTTTCTCGGAAGACGTGATTCTTGAACTGACTCTGAAAGAAGAGTTATTGAATTGTAAAGGCCTTGTATGCCATGCTAAGGAGATTGTGTCTACCCAAAAGATGCTGAGGGCCCATTGAAGAGTTAAGAGGAGGGGTAAGGGGTCAGCCTCACATTCTTCCCAGGTTTCCCCAATAATTTTTTTTTTTTTCAGAAAATACCCAGACCTGTTCTATGATGCCAAATACTTGGTTTTTAGAGCACTGAAGGAAGTGAATTCCTTTATGTAGACTTTTCTGGAAAGAATCTACTTGTTCTGAACACTTTGTGTTTTTTGTCATTGTTGCTTCCTTTTCACTGATGGCACTCAGAAAACATTTCAAAGTGTCACCATGTCAATACTCAAATCAGACCTATGATGAGAACAGCATTCTATATTAGTAATAGAAAAACAATGCTATAAACTCTGCTTCAGAGACTTCATGTTGCTCTTGGCTATAACTGGGGAAAAGGCTTCAAGCAGGAATATGAAATACAAAAGTACAAGTGCTGCTTCAAATAGAACAGTGATTGAGTAACATGGTTAAACCCGAAACAAACATTAAGACTGGTTCCCATAAGAGGGTCTGACGCATAGTAGGCACTCAATAAATATACACGAAATGAAATGAGACCAAGAGAGAGATTTTCCTCTCACTTGTACCGCTACCAATGGATATGGATTGCTCAGCACATTATTCTTTTCCTTTTTTTTAAACAAATTTATTTATTTATTTTTGGCTGCTTTGGGTCTTCCGTTGCTGTGTGTGGGCTTTCTCTAGTTGTGACGAGTGGGGGCTATACTTCGTTGTGGTGTGAGGGCTTCTCATTGCGGTGGCTTCTCTTGTTGCAGAGCACAGGCTCTAGGCGCACAGGCTTCAGTAGTTGTGGCACATAGGCTTCAGTAGTTGTGGCTTGCGGGCTCTAGAGTGCAGGCCCAGTAGTTGTGGCTTGCGGGCTTAGTTGCTCCATGGCATGTGGGATCTTCCCAGACCAGGGCTCAAACCCATTTCCCCTGCATTGGCAGGCATATTCTTAACCACTGCACCACAAAGGAAGTCCAGCACATTCTACTTAACTGAGTGTTTTAGGTTGAAGGGAATCAGGCAGGTGGGCAGGAATCAATAACTTGCTCATCCAAAGTTAGCTTTCCAACTCTCTCATCCACTAAACACAAAACTGGAAATAAAATCTAAAGGGTCTCCATTAGGCTGAAGGACAGCAATTCTGCTTTGTAGGAGAGGCTGCTTCACTCACATTCGGCTCACATTTGGCATCGCTTGTTCATTGCATGGACCACTTGATTTTTCTGTGCTTGGCACATTGTAGGCGTTCAATAAATTGTTTACTGAAATAACAGAGGAGAGAGGACTATGCAGTGCTCAGCTGAGACTAGCAATTTAATAAGCTTGACTGTGTAGTTTCTCTATAGCAGACAAGAGGCATGAGTAAGACAATTAGGGACAAGAGGAATGAATGAGATGGTCTGTTGTAGATGACATTGGTGTCAGACAAATAAGCAGTATTCAAATGTTGGCTTTGCCTCTTACTTGTGGTGTGACGTTAAGCAAGTTGCTTGGC
The DNA here is from genome assembly GCF_039906515.1 of Pseudorca crassidens. NCBI lineage: Eukaryota > Metazoa > Chordata > Mammalia > Artiodactyla > Delphinidae > Pseudorca > Pseudorca crassidens. Next base: position 31,170,966 of record NC_090304.1, on the reverse strand, counting down.
CTTTCTGAACCCTTTTTCCTAAGTAAAATGTAAATGATTTTACCTATATCATGTCATTTGAGGATTAAATTAGCCAAAAAAAAAAAAAAAAGTAAAGTAGATACTTGATAAAAGCCAGTTGGCTAGGGGTACTTAGTTTGAGGGCACTGACCCCCTAAGAACAGGGGTCATCATCTCCAAGGGCTCACTAATTAGACCACATGGGTTATTCATGGCCAGCACCTATTCTAATTGGTTAGTTCCACTATGTACCACTGTTAAGTATTTTGCCTCCCACCTCTGCCTAAACAAATTATATCACACCATGCAATAAATGCAATAAATCAATACATTTAATTATGATCTCAGGTCATCAAGGAAAGTGTAGTGTTACAGTCAAAAGTGTAATAAGAAGGAAATAGGTATTGCTTTTAAAGAAAGATCTTGATCCTCCCTGAATAATTTTTTTTCCCTGAAGATCAAGTGGTTAGTCATGATTTATTCAGACCGTTCACTTGCTAGAAGAGTGAAACCCCTGATGAGGCTAGGTCAACACAATATTCTGATAGTAGCTATGCCTCATTAACTCTTGGAGAAATTTGCTCACAGCAGCGCACAGGTTCAGATAAAACAAAGCCTTATAAATAGGAGTGTTTTGTTGAGATGAACAAAGTCTTGAAGTGCCAGGGCAAAGGCTCCTCAAAGCAGGACTGCGGTGTGGCCTTCAGACAGTGTCTTTGCCTACAGAGCAAGGCCAGCCAGGGCTTATGTAACAGAGGGCCTCTTTAATTCCAGCAGGAAACCCTACGTCCAGACGACACCCTGCTTCCAGACACTGCCAGGTAACAGCCTGACTGCCTCCTTTCTTCTTCTTTCCCCATGAAAGACAGACCCAGAGCAGGTTTTTCCCTCACAGCCTGAATTCATTAGATTTATTTTTTTTCCTCCCAACCATGCTGTGGAGGTTGAATTGCCCTCATTCATAAGTCGACTCCAGACCAAGAGAAAGTGACAGAAAGATCCAGCTATCGCACCTCATAAAATGTGTCCACTGAAAATCACGAGCGAAAATTGCGTGAAATATCCTAAATAACAGGGTATTCAGGAACCCATACTGGAATACCAACACTTTTACAGGTTTGGGGGCATAAAGGTGCTTTGGGCTTAGCATTGAAAAACAATAACAACAACAAACCCTCCTGATCACCCTTGATCATCATTTCATTCCTGGTTCCAGATGGTTCTCAAGGGTTTCTTTCACTCCAGACAAACCCCTTGCTCTTTAAGGAAAAAAAGTGTATTGAGGTTAAGTGTGGATCGGAAGCAAGGGTTTGGGAATCAGACTGGTTTCAGTCAGAGCCCCCGCTCCCTTCTTCTCTGAGCTATCTCTTCCCAGTAGTGCTCACTGGTACTTACTGTTCATAATTATCTGCTATCATGATGCTATTGCTTTTGGCAATAAACACTTAGCACATTGCTACTGGTTTTTGCCAAGACAGCATGCCCCTCTCTGATTTATGGTCTAAAAGATGCAAGACCAGCTTTCATACCATACTTCATTCCATAAAAGAGATTATATAAAAAGCCAGCTCTCTCCCCAGGTCCATCTCCCCGCTTTTTCCCCAGATGCAGGACAAGCTGCAGAATGTACAACTGGCAATGAGAAGGGCAGAAGCTAAATGAGACATGAGCTTGAAATCTGATTTGAAGTCTGTTTTTCCTGCCAGAATATATTTCCCTTTGTTCTTCAAAAAAATAAACCAGAGGCAAAATCATAAAAAAGAAATTTCCCATTAACACCTGATCATTCATCCCCCATTTGTATCTTTTTTAGCACCTCTATTAATCCCCTCTATACCCCCCAAACATCCATCTTATCCAAGTCAACATGGCAGAGAACACAATAGGCTTTAGAATCAGATGTATGTGGGTTCGAATTCACTAAACCTCTTTGAGTCTCAATCTGTGTATTTTTAAATAAGTTAATAGTTGGCATAAGAAGATTTTTTGTGTGGCTAATGTGAGGGAGGGTTAAAGATAAACCTATGCTGAAGTCTCTGGGTGTAGGATTGGCACTTACTAAAATTCTAGCTTCCTTCTTTCCTTACCTTCTACACTTTTACTGCCCATCAGGTTTTCCCTGTAAGCTTGTGTATCCCTTTAGTAGCCACCTTCCTTCATACTGACGTATGTAAAAATACTATGGGTACAAAACCTTCCTATTTCTAATTTACCTCTTTCCTCTCCCAGCTTCTCAGAACATTGAGAACAAATGAGCAGTTACTGGTGGAGAGAGGGGCGGAGGGAGGGGCAAGGTAGGTGAAAGGGATTAAGAGGTACAAACTACTAAGTATAAAATAAATAAGTTATAAGGACGTAATATACAGCACAAGGAATATAGGCAATGTTTTATAATAACTTTATATGGAGTATAATATATAAAAATATCAAATCATTTTGTTGTATGTCTGAAACTAATATTATATTTTTAAGTCAACTATACCTCAATAAAAAAAGAACATTGCTCTGCCTTTTGTTGTTCTGATAACTTAACCATAGTTAGAGAAAAATGGATGTACTTGGTCAATGTGTTGCTATGTTCAGGTGACATCCTCATTTTAATAAAAATGGAGATAATACCTTAACCCAAAGTCCTGAGGCCCTCAAGTAATTTAACTTGGCAAACATTGATTGGATGCTTACTAATGTAATAGACGAAATAGAAATCTAATGAAATAGATGTAGGGAATGACAAAGAGAAAAGAATTGACCCTTGCCCTTGTAGAATTTAGAGTCTGGTATAGAAGACAGACACACAGAAATAAGTATTAAAAGATTGGATTCCAGTATGTTAGAATAGAAGTTGAACCAAAAGTCATGGGAGTATGTGGAAGAAGGAGACGAATTCCAGCTGGAGAAGTAAAAGAGCTTTCCATGCAGGAGGAATGTTTGAGCTAAATTCTTAAGGATGAGTTTTGAGAATGGCGTGAGTAGCTTGAGTAAAGACCCAGAAGCTGAAAAATGAATAGTGCTTTTGGAGAATAACAAGTAGAACATGGTGGCTGCGTGCATGAAGAAAGCCACTTACCATATCATTGAACAAAGGATGTTGTGGCCATCAAGCCACCAGCCACTGCAGCCGCCCCCAGCTATGCATCCTGTGGGGATTCAGGATGGAGAAAAACAGGATATTGTCCCTAGATAGTTAAGGTGCATATCGAAGGAATGATTTCAGTAAGTCTAGATTCTTGCATGTTTCCATACACAGAAAAGGGCTAAATTCATTAACTTGAGATGTCTGGTTTTCTTTAATTAACAGTAATGTTTTGATGTTCCAACTACCTCAGGTTTTTTGTTTGTTTGTTTATTGTGCAAAAAACTACATATTCTGGCCCCTCCCTTACCTCATTGTAACAGTCCCTCAAAGCTATCTAAGAGGCTGTGTCCCAGGCTTAAGTCCTCAGGATGTCCACTGAATAAAACATAATTCTCAACTTTTAGGCTGTGCATTTTTTTTCAGTCGACAGCTGTAATACAAGTTACAAGTTGGGAGTGCATATTGTAGTAGAAAATAAAATTATAAATGAAGTTGGTAATACCGTTGAGAGCTCTGCTTCACAGCTTGAGCAATCTGAACTTTTCACTTGCAGTATAAATCTACTGTAGATTCTAAAGCAGGAAGGATCATGATTGTTTATATATGTTAGAGAGACAGGGTACTCTGGTAACAGATTTGTATAGAATCAGAAAGAAGCTGGTAGCAGGCTGACCAGTTGGAAAATGGTTACTAGAATTTAGGTCCACGGTAACATAGCAATAGCAGTCAGAGGGTGATGAAGTGACAGAAGGAAGGAACAGATGGCAAGGACATTTCGGACCAAAGACAACAGAGCTTGGCTTCTTCACAGAGTGTAGAAAGTTCCAGAGAAGGAAAAATTGAAGATTAATCTAAGCTATTTATCCTGGAAGACTGAAAGCATGGGTATGCCACCAGTGAAAAGGGTAAGTGGTAAGTTTGGTTTGGGGTTTGCAATAGAACAAATAGAATGCAGGCAGATTTTTTCTGATCTTGGACAGCTTTAAACTCACTGGGCCACAATTTCCTCATCTATAAAATAAACATCATAATCCATGTTGTTATTATCTCACTGGGTTACTGTGAAGATCAGGCAAGGTCATGTGTGTAGCTGTATTTTCTAAACAAACAAATACATTTCCAAGTGAGGGATCAATGAAACCATTCAAAGTCCCTGTGCTGCCTAGTAGAGACAACTCGGTATAGGTTGGCATGGGGCTTCCCACACATGAAACAACACCCTGACTTGTAAGAAGATGAGTTTTTAAAAAAAGAAATCTCAAGAAAATGTTCTCTAAATATCACATTTTTATATCTGACCCAGCAGTCTCTGGTTTTTTACTGCCAAAGTGTTCTGAATTGAATCAGCTCCATTTGGGGATTTGACCAAAAATGTTTTCAAAATAAAAAAGGAGAAAAAAAGCCATTGTTATGGAAGACTGAAAGCCTTCTCCTGTTCCTGAAGTTGGCTCACATGTATGACTTCAGCCTTCCTGGAGCAGCTTAGGATATGAATGAGGCCAGGAACCAAAAGGGGTCTGGAATATGAAAATGGATTAAATCTAGCAGCATGAAAGCTACAAAACTTTCTTTACTATCAAGCTATCCAGGGAATTTGATATGCCTTTACTTCTAAGTGTCACCTGTACGTGTCTTGGTGAAGTTGGCCATCATCTGTCATGCTCTGCCATGATTAGACTCTGCATAGATGCTAGGAATTCTGAGATTGGTAAGAGGATCAGAGGGATAGCCTTCTGAGAGGATGTGATTTCAGTGCCTGATTCTCTGCTGAAAATATAAGAAGCCGGGTAAGAAAAAGGGGCATGTGAAGAGATGCTACCCACAGACATATGGTTGGAGGCTTTTTATTTGTTTTTAATCACAACATTATATATCTATATCTATACCTATATCTATATAGATATATATGATTTTTTTGTCCATTATGGATGTATGTATGAATGTATATATGTATTCATTCCATTTATTTGTTTATTTATACCTGGCCTTTGATCTGGAAGGAATTAAAGCAGACTTTCTTTTTCTTTCTTTTCTTTTTTTTCCTTTTTTCTTTTCTTTTTAACATCTTTATTGGAATATAATTGCTTTACAATGGTGTGTTAGTTGCCGCTGTATAACAAAGTGAATCAACTAAACATATACATATACCTCCATATCTCCTCCCTTTTGTGTCCCCCTCCTACCCTCCCTATCCCACCCCTCTAGATGGACACAAAACACCAAGCTGATCTCCCTGTGCTATGCAGCTGCTTCCCACTAGCTATCTATTTTACATTTGGTAGTGTATATATGTCCATATCACTTTCTTACTTTGTCCCAGCTTATTCTTCCCCCTCCCCGTGTCCTCAAGTCCATTTTCTACGTCTGCATCTTTATTCCTGTCCTGCCCCTAGGTTCATCAGAACCATTTGGGGATTTTTTTAGATTCCATATATATGTGTCAGCATACGGTATTTGTTTTTCTCTTTTTGACTTACTTCATTCTGTATGACGGTCTGTAGGTCCATCCACCTCACTACAAATAATTCAATTTCATCTCTTTTTATGGCTAATATTCCATTGTATATATGTGCCACATCTTCTTTATCCATTCATCTGTCAATGGACACTCAGGTTGCTTCCATGTCTTGGCTAATGCAAATAGAGCTGCAGTGAACATTGTGGCACGTGACTCTTTTTGAATTATGGTTTTCTCAGGGTATATGCCCAGTAATGGGATTGCTGGATCGTTTGGTAGTTCTATTTTTAGTTTTTTAAGGAACCTCCATACTGTTCTCCATAGTGGCTAAATCAATTTACATTCCCACCAACAGTGCAAGAGGGTTCCCTTTTCTCCACACCCTCTACAGCATTCATTGTTTGTAGATATTTTGATGATGACCATTCTGACTGGTGTGAAGTAATAACTCATTGTAGTTTTGATTTGCATTTCTCTAATGATTAGTGATGTTGATCATCCTTTCATGTGTTTGTTGGCAATCTGTATAGCTTCTTTGGAGAAATGTCTATTTAGATCTTCTGCCCATTTTTGGATTGGGTTGTTTGTTTTTTTGATATTGACCTGCATGAGCTGCTTGTAAATTTTGGAGATTAATCCTTTGTCAGTTGCTTCATTTGCAAATATTTTCTCCCATTAGGAGGATTGTCTTTTCATCTTGTTTATGGTTTCCTTTGCTGTGCAAAAGCTTTTAAGTTTCATTAGGTCCCATTTGTTTATTTTTTTTTCCATTTCTCTAGGAGGTGGATCAAAAAAGATCTTGTTGTGATTATGTCATAGAGTGTTCTGCCTATGTTTTCCTCTAAGAGTTTGATGGTGTCTGGCCTTACATTTAGGTCTTTAATCTATTTTGAGTTTATTTTTGTGTATGGTGTTAGGGAGTGTTCTAATTTCATTCTTTTACATGTAGCTGTCCAGTTTTCCCAGCATCACTTATTGAACAGGCTGTCTTTTCTCCATTGTATATTCTTGCCTCCTTTATCAAAGATAAGGTGACCTTGTGTTTGTGGGTTTATCTCTGGGCTTTCTATCCTGTTCCATTGATCTATATTTCTGTTTTAGTGCCAGTACCATACTGTCTTGATTACTGTAGTTTTTTAGTATAGTCTGAAGTCCAGGAGCCTGATTCCTCCAGTCCGTTTTTCATTCTCAAGATTTTTTTGGCTATTCGGGTGGGGGCTGACATTTGAGCATGGGGCGCAGCCTCTGCTTAGGACCTGCGTGGAAGGGGAGAGGCAGCACATCGAAAGGAGGGCCTCTGGAATGTGGAGTTGCAGAGATTGGAGGTAGGGCCCTGAGTGAAGGTGTGTGGGTGGGGTTTAGGCCCATTTTATTGGAGGGGGTCACAGAGCAGGTCTCCGAATGTAGAGGTAGTGCTCTGGGTTGGGTATAGCGGTGGGGCTTGGGCTCTGCACAACAGGACGGAGGCTCCAAGGGCAGAGGGTTAGGCCCGGGAGCCCAGCAGTCTCCACAGTGCCTAAGTGGACAGAGAAAGCACTGGTCCTGTTCCCTTCCGTTCCGTCCCGCCCCTCCCCCACCATCTCCCCCAGGATCTCCCCCGTTGCCATTGGACCCCTAACTGTGGGTGTGTCCCGCTGAGTGTAGGAACTCCTCCCCTCCCTCCCACTCCCTCAGGGCCCGCGCAGCTGGAGGGGCCTAGGTGGGCAGAGGGTCAGGCCTGGGATCTCAAGAGGTACTGGGGGTCCAAGGGGGCAGGGGAAACCTGGCCACACTCTCTTTTGATTCTCTGCCCTCCCAATGGTTCCCTGATTTCCCCCTTCGGGCGTGGGATCCTTTCCCCTCCCTCAGCCGCCCCTCAGGGGTGCCAGTCCCTTCCCGCCTCCACTTCTCCTCCCCCATCACTCCCTCCATGCCCCACATTCTACCCAGTCACTGGGGGTTCTTCCCATCCCCTTAGGTGTCCGTGGTTCCCCACCGGTGCCTGGCAGGTGACATAGTCGTGAGGAGACGCGAATTCCGCGTACTCCTAGTATGCCATCTTGACTCTGCCCCCCCACCATGCATCCTTGAAGAATTGCCACCTAATTCTGGCTTTAGATTTCTTGATAGCCAAAGTAAACATGAAAGCATGCCCAATGACCACGGGTATTCAAGAGGCACACATCTATTTCTGGTGGTAAGACTCGACTCAAGTTTCTGCTAAGGATCCTCATAAAGGAAACACCTTAAAATACAGTGGACAACATCTTCATCGTAGACATCATGGAAAGTTTCATCTGATTGTATTTATGATAATTTTCCTCAATGAATGAGGGTCAATGTCCTAACACTGAGATACCACAAATCAGTGTATATGAAGATCATTTTTGAGCTAATTAACAAAATTGAAATTCATACTATAGATAAAAAAGCAGTATATCAAAGTTAAATTTACTGAAGTTGATAACTATTCTGTGGCTATGTAAGGGATTATTTTTATCTTTATGAAATATACACTAAAGTATGTAAGAGTAAATGGACATGACATATGCAACCTAGGCTCATATGGGGGAAAAGAGAGAGAAACTGATAAAGCAAATGGGGCAAAATGTTAACATAGGTGAATTTAGGTAAAGGGCATTTGGATATTCAAGGTATTATTTTTATTTTTGAAACATTTCTACAAGTTTGAAATTATTTCCAAATAAAACATGCTTTTTTTAAAAAAAAGGAATAAATTTTCATTGAAATTCAAATGCAACACTCATTTGAAAAGAAGTATGAAACCCAAGTTAGTTGACACAAGAATTTTGTGAGATAGGAGTACATGAAATGACAATGACTTGATTAAAGCTTCATCAGTAGAAGAAAGATCTGTTCTGAGAAGATTGTTTCCCTAAGACACATACCTGTGGGGATAGCCATCTTGATCATGATCAGTGGGGAAAACATTTGGCCAAACTTATGTAGAGCTACAGCTTAATTCATTTAAATAAAAGTCTAAGGGGAAACATCATTCACATAGTCAAAAGACCAGCACTGTTGATCATTTAGCCTTTCCTGGTGGTGATAAAGGTGTTGATGTCAAACATACGTGTGAAGAATTTGAAATGTTTAAAGCGTAAGAAAAAAATATAGAGAAATAAATGCAAATGTGCATTCTAGGAAGTTACAGAAATAATAAATACTATTTTGGTTTATATATAAAAATTACTATTTTCGCTCCTTGATCTATTTGCTTAATTTATTTAAGACTATACTATATATAACGAAATATAAAATAGCTGAAAAAATTCACAACCATTGTAATGACCTTACTTAGCTTTTAAAAGAAAATTTAAATTATTTTATTACAAAACAGATGCATTTGTAACGCGGACATTTTAGAATACAAAACAAAATTAAAACCACTTTAATCTTACTATTCAAATGTTTTGTACGTATGTTATTTACAAAAATGGAATTATTTTATAATAGAGTTTTGAAATTGCCCTTTATAAGCTTAATATAAATTGCTTTCTATAAAATTTTATCCTTTAAACAGTTGCATGTTATTCTTAGCTTTAACAGTCCATTACTATTCATTTTCTCCAGTGTAAATAATTAGTTGAGTTGGTTGTATGTATAAAAAGAGACTTAGGATATAACCAACTGGTAAATTTTAGAAACTTCATATATAATGTAATTTAGGGGAAAAAATCCTTGCTGAATTACTCAAATCAACCATTATGGAAAGCCAATAAACTATAATAGACCAATTTAACATTGACACTTGTATTTAAGCAAAACAGCTTTTGGGTGATGGGATTTTACCTTACTGAGATTTTTTTTCCCCAAAAAAAGTTAAATAATAGCAATGCTGGAGTAATTAAAGGCAAGTCATATTTTCTTGGGAAAACTTTTCCAGTGAACAGAAACTCCAGTTTTCAGTTTGCTTTCTTGTCTGGTTTATAGGTGAATTTAGAAATTAGTCGTAGATGATGGATAGGAAATGAAAACATAAATGGAGAGAATTAAATCCTAAAAGTTTAATGAGTTCCCTGATTCCAGAATGCCTGGTTAATACTATAATGTGAATATGTTTGGCAAAGCAAGAAAGATTGAAAATAATCTAAGATTTCTATCAATGGTTCATAAATACTTTATCCATGGAGGGTTAAGAAAAGAAAACAGTAAGACCCCTTTTCAGTTTGAGGATAATTGCTACCTTCTCATACAAGCTGGCTGGACTTCAAAGTCAACCAAGCATTTACTATTACAGTCATTTAAGGTAAAATAGGCTGTTTGCTTTACAAGGAAGCCAGTTGGAAGAAAGCATGTAGTGGGAAGTTTCTTCAACACAATTTCATGCAATTTGAAAATAAAATGTATTCAAGAGAGTTCAAAGAGACATATTAACTTGGGCTGAAAATAAAAAACAGGGACAGAATGATGTGACTTTATTTTGGAGACAAATAATTTATCTAATTAAGGTAAGTGTAACTTTCTTGCTTTGAAGTTCGCTGAGATGAGCTTAGTGTTTGCAAAATTCCTAGTTCACTTTTCTTAATCTGATCTGCTCAGAGGCTTTCCCTCAAAAGTACCAGGCACCCTTGCTGACTTTTCTCGTAGACTGGAAAAGTTAGTAGCATGCAAAATTTTGAAAGAACTGGATTATCTTGCCGTTTCCACTTCTTTTCAATAACATTTCTTATTAAATTCCATTTCCCCAAACATCACTAGGCCTGTCACCAGCCTGTCAATGCCTCATATCCTGGGTCTCTATTTACCATCAAAACATATTGGAGACTTCAGGGTCCCAAACTTATCCTTGGGGACAAAGAGGGGAGATAGCTTAATCAGAGAACTCATACCTGCTAAAATTCTAAGTAACTAATGAATCCTTTCAGAAAATGATATGCTTTGATCAGCTGATGTCCTTAAGGAACTTTTAGTCCCTAAGACTATAAGGAGAAATACTGTTTGTCCCAGAGTCCTTTCTGTGAACTAAATAGCTAATCATCTATTTCAACCATGGGAAAAAAACAGATCCAAATAAGGCCTTTATTTTTGGAGCCCTATTAATGAATACTGGTACCCTAAACAGGGAGATTATAGACTATGCCTTTAATTTCACGGTTGAAGAACCCAAGTTCCAGAGAGACTTGTCATATTGCCCAGGGTCAATGAGAGAGTGTGTGCCAGACTGGGTTTAAAATGCAGGTCTTTGGCTCCCCTAAAATAAAAGACCTCCAGTAATATCCTGCTGCTAAATTAGGGATTTCTTACAAGATTATAAAATATAAAGAATAGCCATAGAGAATTAGGAGATTTTAACAAAAAACATGTTACAGATGTTTGGAAACTAGCCTTCAAAATATTTTTCAATAGTCCTTAGATGGAAAACATTCTGATTGGTCTGGAAAATACATATCTATTTTAAATATGATTATCTTCCCTGAGACTAATTTGTTAATTGGATTTACTGTATTATTCAGTTTAATTGGGTTTTATGTAGACTTTGAAACAGTTAATTTAGAATGTTTGCCTGATCAATTGCTTATTCAGAATAGTATACAGTTGCCTAATTGCTTCCTTGTTTTATCCAGAGATACTGGCATGAAAAATGCACGCAAATATATGAATAATTTAAACAAATATATTTGTATATTTAGATCAATATTCAATATTTTAGGTGAAAGATTGCTACTGTCTGATATTATAAAGTGAATCAATTATCCACTTCATGTGTAGATATAAAGGAAAGTTTTTCTTTTTGCTAATACAGATATTTTGAGGAGAGATAGTACAATACATTCTTTTTTCTCCTAATTATTATGTATTTTACAAATAACATTTAATAGTACAAAAGGAAATAATGAAGGAAGGAAAGAAGGAAGAAAGGAAGGAAGGAAGGAAGAAAGGAAGGAGGGAAGGAAGGAAAACTACCTATAATTCATACCTTGAACTATAACTGTCTTCAACTTTCTTATTGTACTCTTTTTATGAATAGTTTCATAGTTATGAACATGAATAAATACCTTTTTGATTACATATCAAACATTAAACATTTTGTCATAGATACAGGTATTGTAATAATTTTTGTGATTACATGTTTAGTGACTTTATAGTTCATCAAATTGAAGAATATGGGTCACCTAAATCACTCTACAGTTCAAAATTTTATTATTTTTCAAGTTTTTTTAATGTAGATAATGCCACAGTAGATATATTGGAGCAAGTATCATGTCCTCTTATATAGGGTATACATTTCTAGAAGACTGAAAAACTGTTGTCCCATAAGATGCAGTTTTGTGACTCCTAATACATAGGTCAAATTGCTTTTAAAAGAGGTTGTGCCAATTGATAATAAGGTAAACTACTCTTAGAACTCTTTGAAATGACATCAATTATAATTTAAACACTTTCTATTATAGGGATAGCATTATATATAGGACTACATGACCCACTGATTATTTTCTATAAATAAACCTATGAAATTAGATATAAAGAAGGTCTTATCTTTTTAATCTTGAATTCCCAAAGTTCTCTTCACATTGGATATGAGTATGGTGAAGAAAGCGGGGCAAAAAAGGAAGGACACCTTTACTATACATCCAGATTAGGTGTTATATTTTTCACAAAATATACAATTAAAACTAAAGCTTGTTGGGACTTCCCTGGTGGTGAAGTGGTTAAGAAACTGCCTGCCAAAGCAGGGGACATGGGTTCAATCCCTGGTCCGGGAAGATCCCACATGCCATGGAGCAACTGAGCTTGCATGCCACAACTACTGAAACTGTTCTCTAGAGCCAGCGAGCCACAAATACTGAGCCCACATGCCACAACTACTGAAGCTCGTGTGCCTAGAGCCCGTGCTCCACAACAAGAGAGGCCACCACAATGAAAAACCCACGCACTGCAATGAAGAATAACCCCTGCTCGCCACAACTAGAGAAAGACCGTGCACAGCAATGAAGACCCGATGTAGACAAAAATAAATAAATAAATAAATTAATTAAAACAAAGCTAAACTAAAGCCTATGGATTTAACATTGGTCTAAGTTGGTCTGAGGTGACTGTGATTGTCACACAAGAGCAGTTTCAGCAAAATTAGAAACTTAATTGTAGCTCTATCCAAATACAGCAAACTGGAAGATTAAAGCAAATTAGGTACAGAAAAGTTAATTTCCAGTAATCCAAATATATTAGGTAAGGTCTTATTTTCAGTACATAATATCCAAATAGCTTTCTTTATCCTTGGATATATTGCAACACTAAATGTCTATGAAATCATTCTATTTCTAAACTGTATTGTAAAAAATTGTTTTAGTCTCCATTCCACTAACCATAGGCATTATATAATTAGAGATTCATGAATTGTGATTATGGGATCATGTATCTACAGTGTAGCTTAACCATGGAAAACTTGAAAGTATTATATTGTTATTTATCAACTTTTACATTTAATTAAATAAATAATGGTGGGGTTTGAAGAAAGAAACTATGAGAAAATCTAACAAGTTTTATTGAATTTGTCATTTTCAGTTGCAATAAAGAACAAAGTTTATAAAAGTGGCATTTCAGCTGCACTAACAGGTATTTTCAGTTTAGCACTAGACCAAAATTTAACTTCAGACTCCTCATATTTTGAAAGAAATCTACTAAATAAGAAACTGAGTTAAAGATTTTCTGATTATGTTAGCAAATTCAATAAATATAGAAAAAGTAAAATAGCCACCTCATTTCACTTCCCACATTTCAACAGTAGAAAGTATAATTTTCTTTAGTCATGAGAAATAACAAAGAATTTTTTAAAAATCTTGTACATAAATGCAAGAAAAAAGGATTCTAAAAAGTCACTGAAGTTATTCTTAACCTAAAAAGTACAACAAAATGCAAATCTACACTATCTTTGATATAATTTGGTTAGCAAAATACATCTAATAGCTGCGTTAAAGAACTATCCTCTACTTAGAAATGTTTTTTTTTCATGTATTGGTGATACAAAGGAAAAGTAGAAAGCTCTTTGGGGAAATAGCTGGCTACTTCCCATTATACACTAATTTGCATCTTCTGAATTCTTTTCCAAAACTGAATCTATTTTCCCAAAATAAATTCTTCATTAGTTGCTTTCTAGTTTACACTGCACCTTCTTCTTTCCCTAATTCAATTTATCAAAAAGCAACTTTATATTTGACTATCTCCCTATGTTTTATTTTTATTAAAAATATAATTTTTTTTTTCAGAATTATGTTTTATTTGGCAGACATTCTGAGGACTTCAAGCCTGGGACATAGCATCTCAGATAATTCTGAGAGACTGCTCCAAAGAGGCAAGATGGCGGGGGCAGGGGATCCAGTAAATATAGGGGTTTTTGCAACAAAGACCAGGTAGTCTGAACATCATAAAGTTACTGTTAATTAAAGAAAACCAGATATCTCAAGTTAAGGAATTTACTGCTTTTCTATGTGTGGGAAGATGCAAGAGACTGGGTTCACTGAAATCATTCCTTTGAAATGCACCTCAGCTCTCTGGGGCCATATCTGAATCCCCTCAGGGTGCACAGTTGGGAGTGACTTCAGTGGCTGAAGGCTCTGCAGTGAGCAGCTTGTTTGTCTCCATCCTGAGTTCTTTCAGGGTTCACTGTTTGGGCGGCTGTAATGTGATGGCTTGGTGACTGCAACATCCTTTGTTTTACTGATATGACAGGCAAATTAAAATATAATTATTATAAGAATAGGTAACAAGGATTGAAGACTTACTATGACCAAGGCATTATGCTTTACACTCTCTATGTATTTTCTCATTTAAATTTCACAACAGTCCTATGACAGACACTATTACCTTCCTGCTACTGATTAGGAAAGTGACATTGGGACTTCCCCGATGGTCCAGTGGTTAAGACTCTGCCTTCCAATGCAGGAGGCATGGGTTCAATCCCTGGTTAGGGAACTAAGATCCCACATGTCATGGGGTGCAGCCAAAAACTTAAAAAAAAAAAGTGACACTGAGAGAAGTCAAGTGTCTTGTTCAGTATCATAGAAATAGTAACTAGTGAATCTGCAATTTGAACTCAGATCTGTAGCACTTCATAGTCATCTGAATATGAATTATTGCATGAGACTGCCATCTGACTATTATCTCTGAGGTGTTACTGTCTTCAGTAAACCAGTGGAATAACAGTTTACTGAATACAAACCTGCGTCAAAGGGTAGAATCTTTAACGTGTCAAATAGCGAAGATTTGGGGAATTCTTTTCACACTATGAAAGCACATATTAATTTCTGGGTTGGTCAATTTAATGAAAAATATTTCAGGAGACATTGCTTGTAAACAGAATTTAAGAAAGTGATTCAGATACATTTAAGAGGGCCAGGAATCCCTGCCTAGAGTCAGGAGAAAGCTCACAAAGATAATCTTCAAAACATGTGGCTCAGACTTTGGGTCCATTTCTTAGAGCTATACTATAAAGAGACTGGGTATTCAGGCCAGAGAGCAGAGCAGATGTGTAATAGGTTCCTCTTGGCTCCTAATCCAGGGAAAATGAGCCACAGTGTTCTCCAGCTGGAGCTTCTGGGTGGTCTTCAAAGGTAGAAGAACCCTCATAGGGAGTTTCCAGATCCAATCTGAAGGTCCCACATGTGCAAGGGAAGTGTTTGGAGTATCCATAGTAAGCACTGCTCTCCTATATTCTTTTTCTGTTGTTCCCAGGGACTTCAAAGGGGCTGGTTTCTCATTAAAATGGTACATATAAAGTGACTGTTAGAAATAATGGGAATATTGCTACCATCAATTGGTGAAAGGGTTTCTCTTCACAACTCATGTTCTGAAATGCATATTGAGTGCCTACTATATACCAGTCACTGTTATAGATTTGGTTTTTTATTGAACACTCCTTTCAACCTCTGAGGTAAATAATAATATCCCCATAATACAGGAGAGAAAACTAGGGTTTAAGCACCATGTAACTTGCCCCCAAATCATACAGCTTGAAAGTGAGAAAGCAAAGATTCTTATCTAACACATCTTAAACCTGAATGCAGCATTCCGACTTCTTCTCACAGACTAGCGTTACCTTTTGTAGCACAGAAGGACAAGGCTGAATTGCCAACTCTCGTCACATTCATTTTAGTCACTGAGCATCTCTGACCCTTCCCATTAACCTTCTTTGTGTCCTTTCCTTTTTTGCACTTTTTGGGGGACAGTATACCATCTTTATACTGGTTTTCCTTGTTGGCTGTGACAGCATTCTATGAAAACCACAAAGACAATAAAAAACCCAAGTCAAAACACCAGTAATGTCTTTGGGAATCATTCAACCCATGATAACAAAAATAACCACTTTCCCTGTGACATACTAAAAGAAATTTCTGTTCTCCTGAAACTGTTCGTCCAATACATGTTTCCACATACATATCAAAGGACTGATGCATAATTATTTTGTTCTTATTTGATGATTCTAAAAAGAATTTTTTAAACTATTACATATCTTTTGATAGAAAAAAATCCTGTAATTGAACATGTATTGGGAATTAAGTGAAACACATTAACTTTGTTTTATGAAGACAGTCCAAAAATTACATCATGCTGCTTGTTTCTTCATGAGTACAATCTCATGTGAAACTATTTGGCAACCATGAGCCATCTGCTTCCGAAGGCTTTCTATCAAGTTGCTAGAGTAATAGTGCAGAAAACAGAGCCATTTGTATTCAGACTTTGATAAATTTAGAATCATTATTATCCTTGATTGACAATTTATAGCTATTGTTTTCAATTTTTAATGAAAAGCAATGTTTGTAAGATTTTCATGATCATCACAGGAAATGATCCAACAGTATCACACAATTAAGTAGTTTCCAATATGATTCTATAAATTGTCTTTCATTATTTTCTTCTAGTTGACTTACAAGGGTATGCAATTGTATACCAATGAGACTTTTCAAAATTACTTTCACATTTGTCTTCCTACTTCCTTTTCTATATGGTAGTTAGATGATGGTAGTATTGGTCTTATTACTACCATTTAAAAGTTGGGAAAATAGAAGCACAGAAAAGTTTAAGCAACTTGCCTAATTTCATATAGTTGCTTGGTGGCAGATAAATGGTGAGTGCCCAGGTGTTTTTGATTCTCAGCCCTTAAATCATTTCGCAGAATCAGTTCTGTGGAATACTAGTGTCCTAATAAATGTGAGTAAGTATTCTAATAAAAATAAGTGTCCCAAGGTCACATCAGTTTGAGAAACACTGCATGATATAATTTTAAGGTTGCCTTTAAATTTTCACAGCAGTCATGAGATATTAAAAGGTCAGTGAAGTCCTATAATTTAAAAAAAAATGTTTAACCAGAGTATCTTCAATTTATTGGCCCATGAACACCTTGAAAACCCACTAATATTCTGCAGTACATAGTTTAGAAAGTGTTACACCAACTATACATGTAAGTTTTACTTTGGACATCACTATAGCTAATTATTTTATTTTTCACAAAGTCTAGAAAATGCTAGAGCAAAGAGTAAGAGTTTAACGTTAGTTGACTGAGTGATAAAATCTATGCTATAGGTATTTACAAGTAGCAGCTTAAAAGAATGGATGTCAGTTTTTCTTTTTAATTATTTATTTTATTTATTTTTATTTTTGGCTGCGTTGTGTCTTTGTTGCTTCACAAGGGCTTTCCCTAGTTGCAGCTAGTGGGGGCTACTGTTCGTTGCGTTGTGCGGGCTTCTCATTGCAGTGGCTTCTCTTGTTGCAGAGCACAGGCCCTAGAGTGTGCAGGCTTCAGTAGTTGTGGCTTGCAGGCTCAGTAGTTGTGGCACATGGGCTTATTTGCTCTGCGGCATGTGAGATCTTCCCAGACCAGGGCTCAAACCCGTGTCCCCTGCATTGGTAGGTGGATTCTTAACCACTGTGCCACCAAGGAAGGCCCTGGATGTCAGTTTATTGAAACCATAAACCAGTTTATTGAAATCCCCCCAAAGAGAGAGAGACAGAGGGAGAGAGAGAATTTACTGAAAATTCAGCAATAGATAGGAATACACATTGAGAAAGAATACAGTGACGTGATGAAATCAAATAAATTAATAAACATGTATTGTGTATATATTGAGTACCTACTATCATCTAGATACTGCAAATGCTTCCTCATTTAATCTGCCCTTACCTTTATGAAATAAGTAGTGTTGTCATTCAACAAACAAATGCTTTTTTGTTTCTCATTGGTCATTGTCTAGCCATCCTAGTTGTTAAATATTTCAACTATCACCCTATGTAGAGAGAAATAGCAATGGAAAAAATTGGACTTGACATTCTAAGGTCCCAAAATTCTGTGAGTCAAGGACCACACCTTTATGAAGCTATCACTAGGCAGACATATACGAATAACAATTCTATATTCTAAATTCTAGTCTTAGGAGCCCAATCATGTAGTTAAAAAGCAAAACCATTCATCCCTAGTGCCACTGTGCTACAGAAATTACTCCTTATTGGAGCCTAAGGCATCTCAAGAAGGTGGCAGCACTTGGCATGACTGCAGGGTTAACATGAACCCAGATAATTTAAGCTTTTATACTTAAAGATCAATGTCAGGCTAAATATTATCCTCAGCTCATTTGGAGCTCAAGACGAAGTGATGGTTTGGCCCTGTGATTTGAAAAAAAAAAAAAATCTCAAAAATTCAACAACGCTTTGAGATGCCAGGGTCATCTTGTTTCAGTTATCCACTCAATAAATATAACTAGATGTTCTGGGACCAAAGAATGAAAAACATTTGTTGCTATTCCCCAAAATACAGAGCCATACTCACAGGTATACTATGTCAGTTAGAACCCTTTCAACTAAATCAAAGCCCCATGGTCCCATAGGCCGTTC
Source organism: Pseudorca crassidens (assembly GCF_039906515.1). NCBI lineage: Eukaryota > Metazoa > Chordata > Mammalia > Artiodactyla > Delphinidae > Pseudorca > Pseudorca crassidens. The sequence goes on along the minus strand of NC_090304.1, from coordinate 31,152,607 downwards.
ATCGTCGACCATTCACAGAGGCATCCCCTGCAGATTTCCCAGCTGTTGTAAAGTCGTTCTTGATCTCTGCCAAGATCGCATGGGGACTGAATTACAATGAGTCATGATTTCCCCAGAACTGGTCTAACTCCTTCTTCTACAACCAGGCCCACGTATTTCAATAACAGATTTTCTGCCAGGGAAAATCCAGGTAAACTTTGCAGAGACAGTCCTTGAAGTTTGATTTGGCACAAACTGACTCAGATTCTTCTGTTGTTTACTGTATGATTTTGAAATGACTTTCCATTGAGGGGAGAAATAGTCATTTGTCCCTTAAATACGCACATGCAATAATCTATTGCTAATACTCTTGAGACATTCACTAGCAAGATTTATGACTTGAATCAGGACATTCCATTTCTTTTAAGGCAGGAGGAAACTTCAGTGTCTTGTTTGAGCTTACTTCTACTGACTTTCTCTAACGGGTCAAAATAATTGCTAGGGCAAGTTTTTGTTTCTTTTCACCACTGAGGTCTGCCTCCGCCAAGTGGTAACACATCATGTTATCTGGTTGTTTTAACTGGTTACCTAAATGCTGGTTCTTCCCGCAGCCATCAGTTTGAGTCACTTCCTTCATGAAGCCATTCCCAGTTCAGACCAGGCTTCAGTGGTCTTTTCTGCCTTTGCAACAAGTGAAGAGTTTTAAGCATGAGGCCACAAAGTGTTGCTGAATAATATGCCTTCTTGTTTTTCTTACATTGTTTTCTTTATATTCTTTCTTTCCCTCCAAGTCTAAAATAGTGACCATTTTAGATGATCTATAGTATGTGCTCTGGAATCAGAATTTCTGCAGTCAAACGCTAACTTTCACCTGCTAGTTATTTTTTAACCTTGGGCAAGTTTCTGGATTTTCTGTGCCTTAAATGCCTTATCTATAAAATAGTGGTAATAACAGAGTCAACCAAATAGGGTTATTATAATTATTAAATGAGATAATATCACAAGCCCTTAGCACAGTGCCTGGGATAGTAAGTGTTCACTTATAGATATTGATACCACTGCCAGCTTCGAGAAAATGGGAAGCACATCTGTGCATCACCTATCAACCACAGAAGCCTAGGAGTAATAGAGTTAAAATTCAAGATCAAGCCTACCTGAAATCAAAGTCCAAACTATCTATATAGGTAGAGATAATACATGTTCAAAAGACCAAAAAAAATCATATAATAATTAATTTTTACATTCTACCTAGTAAATTTATGGCTGATTTATAATTAGTGCTAGTGTCCCAAAATTTTACATTATTTCGAGTTATTTTCTCAAAAGTTACCCCTAGTTTTCAACCTGATAGCCTTGGGTCTGTATTTAATTTTAACACAAACATACTTTTTTGGTTTTTTTGCTTTTTCAAGTCTGCCTACTACAAATCTTCCTAAGATATTACTAAGATAAAGGGAGACTACTTGCCTTTGAACTTTCATACTTCTCCCAGGACCTCCTCTGTTTCTTTTCCCACGGGAGACAACTGAGTGATTATACCAAGCATCCCAGATAATACAATGAGAGCCAAGAAGACATGAAAACCACCCTATGATCCCTATTTTACCAATATGGAAAATGATACCTTACAAAGCTAATCAGTTTGTCCGAGGACCCACAGCCAATGCATAAGAACTCAATTAGCATCCCACAACTATCACCCAAAAGGTAAGCTCTGAACTGTTCAGTTATTATCTCCCAAAGCATTAAAACTCAAGAAGAGAGAATCTGAGCACTACTTGTAGATATTTCATTTAGAACCTTGAGGTTTAGTGTGCCTGTGGGAGCATATGTGCCTCTGTGTGTATCCAAGCATCACTATGGGAGCATAGCCCTGCTCACTCCTGCTTTGCTTGTCAGAGGATCTGTCCTTCCATGTTTTATCCCTCCCCACTGTTACATGTGAAAGAATCCCACAGCGCCCCTAGTGTCTCTCCCCAACCGAGTACCAGATTATTTATTTAGATGAGAAAAGAAATCAAAATAAATTACAAACCTGGTATATCATAAACATCAAAAACTCCAGAACTATAAGATTTTTGTTACTTGCCTGATGTATCTTTATATTTTGTCTTGTAGTTCTTGGCCTGCATACGCTTTGAATGCCTCTTCATATGACAATAATAAAATAATAATAGTATGACAAATAATTGATAATTTTGTGATATAATTTTCTGGAGAGAGAATAGAAAGATAAGCCAAACTTTCTTCTCTCATTGTGGATCAAAACTTGTCTGTGTGTTGTTTTATTATTATTGATATTTTAGAGAAGTTTCTTTCAGTTTCTAAACAGTTATTGCTAGTTTCATGTAAATGTTTAAGATGACTGTCAAATTTGGAAAAAAACATATTTTTTCACACGTGCACTCTCAAATTTTGTGGAAGTTCAAATTTTCTTAGTCAGTAAATGGCATTAAAACTTTTTAATTAATGATAATCTTTAACCAGTTTGTTCTAGATGTTTCCACTGTACTATTGTAGTGTAAGTTTTATGTTGCTTTTGTCCATGTTAGTATTTCATTTCAAAATAATGGGTATCCACTTCTTTTTCTAATGAATTCATATGATTCATTCCACTTTGTTAATTTAATTATTTATCAAAATTATAGCCTATTCATTACTTATATTCAAAATGTATCTCTTCTTAATAAATTACTGCTTTAAATGTAATGAGAAAAAATTGTCACAATATACTTCTCAGTATCAGGATAATTTCTATTGATTGCATACAGTACACTATGAAAAATAATTTCACTGTATGAGGCATTCATAATTTTATATGCTACATTATTGAAAACATTCCCAATAGGAGAGAAATTCACTTGAATTAGATGTTATTAAGAGCTGACTATGCAGCATTAAATATTATAGTTGACAATTTAAAAAATTTCCTCAGACTAGATTCTGGTTCCATTCATTTCTAAGCTTGTTTCTCCTCTGCTACCTCCATTCTTCCATCGCCCAGGTGTTAGGAAAGTTCGTATCATCACACGACACCTGCGCCATTTAGACTCACTACTGCGTGAGATGGCAGCCTGGGAGTTAGGATTATTCCTTCAAGTCACTGCTACACTGAGATGGCAAGCAATAACTTAAGTATACACAGAGGTGACTGCAAGCCACTAAATGTATCCTTGACTCAATTTCCCTTTAGTTAGATCCCCAAAATACCCAGAGTCACACTGGCACCACCAGACAAGAAAGAGAGTAGACATGAGAATGGAAAGAGACAGCAGCCTTAAGTGATGATGCTTAAAAATGTCTTACTGTGTCAGCTTTACCAAGTGAGAGTCCTCAAAGCTGAACATCATTAGATTCACAGCCAATCCACCCCTGCTGTTCCCTATACTCTCTATCCTACCTCCCATCTGGATGCTTCATTCCACATGAAACTCGCACAGCTACGCGTCTCTGTGTGCCTACTTTCCAAAACAACCTACACCTGCTTCCTCACATGAATTTCCTGAACCTTTTCCCTCATATGTTTCTGTTTTGTGCCCTAGGGTCTTGCTCCTCAAAGTGTGGTGAATGGACCAACAGCAACTGGAAATTTTTAAAAGTTCAAAATCTCAGGTCCCACACCAAATCTACTGAATCTGAATCTTTCTTTAAACAAGATCTCCAGCAGCATTTCATTCACTTATGGGTTTGAGAAGCATATCCTAGAGAACACCCCCCCCCAATCCCATGGAGAAGGAAAGAATACGCTTTTTACTCTAAATGAAGTTTTTACCCATTGCAAACTCAATGCCCAATCAAACCCAGGTTTTCCCTTAACCCAGGTTTTCCTGAAAACATGCTTATCACCACCCTTTCATAAAGAATGTCTCTACTTCTCAGTCTCTAAAAAGGAAGGACTGGCCTTCTTTCCAATTTGTGTCTTCTTCTAGATATCAAATCAGTTATCCACATTTAGTGACCAAGTGGGCATTCAGCTCAGTCTTGGAAGATTATCAATACTATTAATTGTTTTCATAGACACATTTGAACATTTATGGGTCCAGCACTGATAAGACATTTCTTATCCTGAGTCTCACTGTTGTCCACATTTTGATGATCTGCAAAATGGTTGACCTCATGTTTCCACTCAACCGAAGCCACATAAATATTATTTAATCATTTTGAGCAGATATTCTGGTCTCCCCAATTAGATTTATGTGTTTTGAAGGCAGGGACAATGTGGTTGATGCGTTTGAGTTCTCATAGAGCCGATCATAGGACTTGACACATTGTAATTTTCAATTAAGGCTTCTGGTTTAATCAGGTAATAGTTAAATATTTATTTGATGACTGAGGAACATTCAGGGTTGCAGAATTAACACTTTGAATTATAATTCTTACTGAATTTGATAGAGAACCCAATGTTTTATTATCATTATTGTCATCAAATGTGAATTTCCGTCACACATTTTTACTGAAAAGAATGGAGTTTCCTGTCATCGTAGTGGCAGTTTCATATTGTATTTTAATGCAGAATATTTAGTGTAGTGAAAAAGGTAAGGAGTCGGAAATGCTGTTTTCCTAAATAGTCATCTACTAGCTGTGTGACTTGAATCCAGTTACTGACCCTCATTCATTCTGTTTCCTTATATGAAAGAGAATAATAATAATGTCAACTTCATGGGGTTTTTATGACATTTAATGAGATAAAGTATATTTGAAAAACTTAAAAAACTAATACAAATCTTGACATTTTCCCCTCAATCCATTATTCTAAATTATGAATTTTGATATTGATATTGAAATCATTTTTTCTAATACATATGGTAGCACTTAGTATTAGTTTCAAAAGTAAATAACAACCAAAAAGTCTTAAGTTTGGAATTAGACCATGACTATATAGCTACTTGTACCTTCTAGCCTCCAAATGAACCATGAAAATTTCAAAATTAACAAGGGAGTAGTGCAATGACTCAGATGAATAAGAAAGATTAAAATTCCATTAAAAAATAGATGTAGGCAATGAGCCTTTCTCTGTTTCTTTTTCTGAGAAAAAAGTGTGCTGCTTGAGGTTGGGAATGATGATGAGGCAATGCTTATTTTCAATTAGCCCTAGGCTTCTGGACTTTCCCAAGAAAGTTTATCAAAAATTGTACGTAAGAGTTTTAGAAGTTGGACAGTGGAAAGAAGCAAAGAAAGAAAAGAAAAAGCAGTGTACTGAATATTTATGTCCCACCAACATTCATATGTTGCAATCCTAACCCTCAATGTGATGGTATTGGGAGGTGGAGCCTTTGAAAGATGATTAGGAGCTCCAATGAATGGGGTTAGTGTCCTTATCAAAGAGAGCCCAGAGAGCGCCCTCACCTTTTCTTCCTTGTGAGGACAAAGCAAAAAGACAGCTGTCTATAAACCAAGAAGCAGGCCCTCACCAGACACTGAATCTGCTGACACCTTGATCTTGGACTTTTCAGCTTCTGAACTGAGAAATAAATTTTTATTATTTATAAACTACTCAGTCTATGGTATTCTGTTATAGCAGCCAGAACAGAGGAAGGAGGGAAAGAAGGAAGGAAAGAAGGAAGGAAGGAAGGAAGGGAGGGAAGAAGGAAGGGAGGGAGGAAGGAAAGGAGGGAGGAAGGAAGGGAGGGAGGAAGGAATGGAAGAAGAAAGGAAATAGCCAGTGAGGACCAAGTATGAGTGATTAGGCTCAATATATGTAATTTCAAGTGTTATAATGATATATAGTCAAACAATTTGCTGATTTGGTCACATGCAATAAGACACGTTTTAATCTTTATTCAAAAAGCCTTCCCTGAAAAGACTTGTATTTTTCAAAGATGTCCACAATATCTCCTGTCATACATGCTCATCTGACACATGACCTTGCTGCTCTGTAAAGAGTCAGAATCTGTTTGGCAAACCTCCCTGAATCTGACCCAACCCCGTGACTCTTTGAGCAATAGAATAAGGCAGAACTGGTGCTGTGCACAAGTTTTTGTAAAAGCTCTTAACACATCTGGCAGCTCTGCTTTCTGTCTCTAGGAAGACAGCAGCAATGTAAGAAGTACACCAGCCTCAGATCACCATCTGGGAAAAATCAGAAGACAGAGGTTTCAGATGAATGAGTAAAGAAGCCGTCTTGGAAGTAAATACTCCATCCCCAGACACCGCAGCTGGGGATCAGGTACAGACTTCCCAGATAAGTGATTATAAAATACCTCATCCACAGAATTGTGAGCAAAACAAAACTTTGTTTTAAGTCATTGAGATTTAGGGTAGTTTTTCAGATAGCAAAAAATAACTGAAACAGACTCATATCCTAGGATATACAACAAATTTCTACAAATTAATAAGAAAAAGACAGATAAATCCAAATTTAAAATGTGAAGACAGGTCTTCCCTGGTGGCGCAGTGGTTAAGAATCCATCTGCCAACGCAGGGGACACGGGTTTGAGTCCAGGTCCGGAAGATCCCACGTGATGCGGAGCAATTGAGCCCATGTGCCACAGCTACTGACGCCCATGCACCTAGAGCCCATGCTCCGCAACAAGAGAAGCCACCTTAAGGAGAGTCCAGCACACCTCAACGAAGAGTAGCCCCCGATCGCTGCAAGTAAAAAGAAAAGCCCTTGTGCAACAACGAAGACGCAACACAGCCATAAATAAATAAATAAATATATTAAATTAAAAAATAAATAAATAATGAAGACAACTTAAACAGGCACTTTATAAAAGAGGATATCCAAATAGCCAATAAACATATAAAAAGACGCTCAGGAAAAGCAAATTAAAATCATGAACAGATAGCACTACATACCTTCCAGAATGGTTAAAATTTAAAAGGTTGACAATACCAGATTTGGGGAAGGATGTGGACCAACTAGAACACACACACACACACACACACACTGAAGGCAGGAATATAAATTGGTACAACCATTTGAGAACATTTGTCAGTAGCTTCTAAAACTAAACCTCTCTATGCTCTATGGAGGTCCTACAATTCTTCTCCTGAATATACCTAAAAAAATGTAGTTTTATATCCACCAAAAGACATCAACAAGAATATTCACAGCAGCTTTAGTCATAATCACCAGAAACTGAAACCATCCCAAACACATCAACAGTAAAATGAATAAAGGATCATGGTGTAATATTCATATAATGAAATACTACACAGCAATAAAATCACACATACATATTCACATTTGTATTATATCATATTATATCATTTTATATTTGTGTTATCATATATGTACATATATATGCACAGGTGAATCTCAGAGACAAATGTTGAAAGAAAGAAATCAGACTGAAAGAATATTTATACTGTATTATTTCACTCATATGAATTTCAAAAACAAGGAAAACTCTTCTGCAGTGATAGACACCAGAATAGTGCCATTGATGGGTATACCCAAGATGAGAAATGAAGGAGTCCATTAGGTCCCTCCTTTCAGTTAATGGGGTTTGAATTGGGCTATCCCACCCTTAGTTCCAGGGATTGGCACCATCAAATAAACTAACTCGATGATCTTTACTGAACACCTATGAGATGTCCAGGTAAGTTCCCTACTCTCACAGAGTTTACATTCTAAAGTGGCATGTGATCCATCGCTGTTAATGTTGAGCTGAGATGCCATTCTAGGTCTTTTTTCTAGAACTGTTAGAAAAGGTATGCTGTCTTTCCACTGGAGTTTGTGTGATATTAGGGTGTAAGTCTGGAACTGCTGTCAACCATATTCATGGTACAAGGAACAGACTAGCTGAAAATTAAGTCAGCACAGAGGAAAGCAGATCAAAAAGGGGGAAAAAAATCCATTGAAGCCTCAAATCATGCCCTATTTCCAGCCATACTAGAAGCTGGCATAGCCCTGGACCTTTTGGTTATGCGAAGCAATCAAGTCCCAGTTTGAGGGAATTATTTTTCCAACTTGCAAACAAGAGTTTTGGCTAATTCTGTGCCCAAGCATAGAAGCACCTTGAAAGGAAGCACCTTAGAAATTAATTGACAAAGCCACACTAGACTCAAAAGTTTAATCCAACTTCAAGCACCCATTATACCATATAGCTAGGAATGAGAAAAACAAGCCACAGACACTGGGTTTTTACTCGTGCTAATCAGCTCAAATCAGATCCCCTTTGCTTCTTTTGTGCCCTTGTTTGGAGGCCATAACACTGCCTCTCAATCCCTGACTCTGCTTTGTTTTTAATATTTGTATCCATTCCTTTTCCTCTTTAAATTATTGCATGGCCTTGATTTATCCACAGGAACATCAATTCTTTCTGAGAATGTGCATTTATACTCTTTCCATTCCCTAGAACATCCCTAGGACACCTGGAGAAGAAAATCAAAACACATTCCTGAAGCACAACCTAGCACTCCTTCTGGCCCTATCCTAGCTTTGCAGCATAAGGTGTGTTTCAACATTTATATTATTTCTTCTTATATCTTCTGCTTTTCCTTATGGTAAGAGAGAGGACATGGAAAAACTCTTCCTCTTTTTGTTCTAGGAGGCTGGAAGGCCAAAGAAGCCTCCCTTCTCTTTAGCTATCTGTTGCTGAGGGAACCCTAGAAGAAAAAAGGAAGTATTGGAAAGGAGATTCTTCCAAAGGATTTTGCTGTCAAACCACTTGGATCCTACAATTAGACACAGTGGTAGTTAAGGGATACAGTTTCCAATATCTTCATATTCCACAAAATCACTGGTTCAACCAAATTTGGCAATTTTGTTAAATGTACTTGTATAAGAATTTTTCTGATTTTATTAACACATTGTGGTAGGTATTAGGGCTGTTCACAATTTGGGGCAAGGGCTGGAGGGCACTTTCCTCCTATGGGCCTTGGATGTGGCCAGATGACTTCCTTTTGCCAGTGAAATATGAGTTGAAGTGATACCTACCAAGGCTGAAGCTCTAAGGGGCTAGCAGATCTTGGCCACACCATGTTTTCCCTCTGCCACAGAGCCTGGGAAAATTAAAGGTATTAGCTGTTTTGTCAGCCTACCTACCAGAGAAGCATGACAACAACATGGAAGCAGCATTCCTAGATAGATAGCCCACAGTGATCAGAGAGCAGAATGCAGAAATAAATTCTTGTGGTTTTACACCACTTGGATTTTGTGGTTGTTGTATAAGTCAGGGTTCTCCAAAGAAACAGAGCCAATAGGATGTATATGGAAAAAAACTGTTTTAAGGAATTTACTCATACAGTTGGGGAGTCTCACAAGTCCAAAATCTGAAGTGCAGGCTGGCAGGTTGGAGATTCAGGTAAGAGTTGTTATTAGAGTCTTGGGTCAAAATCTATATGGCAGGCCAGCAGGGTGGAAACTCAGGCAGGATTTCTATATGAGTGGTGAGGTAGAATTCCATATTCTCCAGGAAACCTCAGTTTTTGCTTCTCCAGGAAACTTCAATTGATTGGATGAGATCTGCCACGTTATGGAGGATACTCTGCTTTACTTATATTCAACTGATTGCAAATATTAATTACATCTATAAAATATCTTCATAGCAACATCTGGAGTTGTATTTGACCAAATAGCTGGGCACCATAACGTAGCCAAGTTGACAGGTAAAATTAACCATTATGGTTGTTTTTTATTATAGCATAATCCAGCTCAAACTGACTGATAAATACAATTCTTGTAGAACTTTTAGAAGTTACAAAACAATATTTAAAAATAACAATTACTCCTATTTGCCATAAATATCTGCTATAAACATTTCAGTGTACTTTCAGTCATTTTCCTATACAAAAAATTTTTTCCCTCTACATTTAAAAAAATTAGTTGAAAGCAAATTATAGTGTATTAATGAATCCTTTGGTACCTGAATGGTTTATATGAATAGAAAGCAATTCAGTATTATATGACCTTTGTTAACATCCAATGTATTAATTAATAAAAATAAACATTTTACTAAATACATACATACCACTTGCACAACCAATAATATTCATTTAACACATTAGGCTTTTCCAATATTTATCCCTTGACTACAAATCCAATCAACTCTCCTAGTCACAAAATATACAAATTAAATATACTAGATTATTCTAAATACTTTAATCATCTTTTCCCTCAGACAAAATCCTCACGTTATTATAATCATAAAGCCAACAATACACTTATATTAAAACCATTTAAAAGTGCTAAACATAGTGAATGTCTATTTATTTTTCTACTATCTTTTTTTCTTATTCTGATTCTGATTTCTTATTCTTCCAAGAGCTACGATTTTATTTCACTGACCTAAAGAGAGGGTTTGATTTGGGGCAGATGATGAGTGAAGATTTAGAAGTGGAGAACAAGTCTTGGGTGTGTCTACCAAAAAGATTCTACCTGCACATATTATCCGACTAAGTTGGTCCTGCTTTTTGATTTTGTGCATTATACAGTCTGTTAGGATTATCACCTCTAACCAACCCTACAGCTTTTAATCTGTGTGTGTGTCTGTGTGGGCAGGGGAGATGCACAAGTTTTATTATAATCATTACATAGTATAGCCTAGTAAAGTTCTACCTTACAAATATTTGTTTTCATATCTTGATATTTTTATACATTAGATGAAAGCCTTTTTTGCAACTGCTGCTTCTGAGTGGGTCCTGTTCAGCTAAATCCAAAGGTGTTTCTCAATTATTTCACTGGAATTGCAATTTTTCTTTCTTATCAGCTACTAAGACGTACAATGTTATGTCATAAGCGTTGTTTCCATGGCTATTAACTTTTTTGAAACATAATTGCCATGACTGTATAAAATTATATGGTAAGAGCACAACATAGTTTTGACAAAACTTATGTATATCACAAAGCAGGTGATGTTTTTGGTGTGCTTTTGCTAACAATTTTCAACACAACTTTTTATGTGAAATAAAACATCAACTAAAAATATCCCAACAGAATGAATTAGTATCTACCACCAAAGGCTTTTTATTTTTTTGTCTGTAGAGTATTGTACATGTTTATTTTATTTATTTATTTTTTTTACTAAATTGATTGGCGGTTTGAAGTTGTTTAGGATTGACCAGTGAGTCTTCATTCTAATTCTATGTGTGTAGTAGGTATAAAAGTTAATAAATGCTTTTAAAAATTATCACTAAAATGAAAACAATGAAAAGTAAGAGAAAAACTCCAGATTTGAACAATTAGAAAGATTTATACATAACTGAAAACTAACTTCAAGATATGGAATAAATGTAAAGTCCTCTATAAAGCTATACATTTTAGAAAGTCATAACAAAAACATCATTAGGAAATATTTAGAACTTGATAAGATCTGAAATTGATCTAGAAGAAAAAAAGTAAGCAAAATAGACAGTATAGTACATTTTTCAATAGAATGTAACAGTATTAAAATATGGTATTAAGTATACAAATTAAAACAGTCTGGGAATGGTAAAGGAAAAGAAAAATAGACCAATCACAAAGGCACATTAAAATTTTATATAAGAGATGGATTTTTTAATACATAGCATTGGGACAAATGTCTGGATACCTGGAGACAACTGAGCAGATTATATTGCTACCTCATGATTTATAACAAAACAAATTCCAGGAAGAATAAAATTAAATGTATTTTTAATGAAGCAATAAAAGTGCTGTAAGATGTTATTAAATATTTGTATCTTGTGGCAGGGCATGACTTTCCAAGTGTTTTATATCTGGCACTAAAGGTGGAAACCACAAAGAGGGATATTAATGTTTTAACATAAACATTTATAAAAACTTAAGAATATCTATAAATAACATTTAAAAGTTAAAGGCATAATCTTCAAAAGTGTAAAGGTTGTGAAAGACAAGGAATGACACGGGGACTGCCACAGACAGGAAGGGACCAAAGAGATATGATAACAAAGTGCAATGTGGAATCCTGGAATGAAAAATGACACTAACTGAAAGTGGATAAAATCCAAATAAATTGTGTACTTTAATGGAACTGTACCAAAGTTAAGTTCTTGGTTTTGATTACTGTTCTGTGGTTATTAAAATAACAAAGGGGAAGCTGATACAGGGCGTATGGGAGTTCTCTGTATTATTTTTGCAACTACTCTATAAATCTCAACTTACCATAACAGAAAAAGTGGGGAGAAAAACATTAAAAGCAAATGACAAAGTATGAAAATTATTTTTAAATGAGTCATGAGAGACTAGTATCTTTAATGTATAAAGATCTCCTTTACAACCTAAGTGTCCATCATCAGATAAATAGATAAAGAAGATATAATATAGAAAAGTAAAAGAAACTGATCCAGTATGGAGTCAGATTTTTTCCTTCCCGATTACACATTGAGTTTCTGCAATGGACCAGGCATTGTAATAGGCACTAGATAAACAAGGATAATCCCTGTTCAAAAGAATCTTCCCTTCTGGTTTGTGAGTAAATGCGGTGTGGCTGACAAGGTCTTGGTGCTCCAGCCAGGTGTTAGGCCTGAGCCTCTGAGGTGGGAGAGCCGAGTTCAGGACATGGGATCACCAGAGACTTCCCAGCCCCATGTAATATCAATCGGCAAGAGCTCTCCCAGAGATCTCCATCTCAATGCAAAGACCCAGGTCCACTCAATGACCAGCAAGCTTCAGTGCTGGATACCCCATGACGAACAACTAGAAAGACAGGAGCACAATTCCACCCATTACCAGAGAGGCTGCCTAAAATCATAATAAGTTCACAGATACCCCAAAACACACCACCGAACATGGTCCTGTCCACCAGAAAGATGAGATTCAGGCTCATCCACCAGAATACAGGAACCAGTCCCCTCCACCAGGAAGCCTACACAACCCACTGAACCAAGCTTACCCACTGGGGGCAGACAACAAAAACAACAGGAATTACAAAACTGCAGCTTGTGAAAAGGAGACCCCAAACCCATTAAGTTAAGCAAAAAGAGAAGACAGAGAAACACACAGCAGATGAAGGAGCAAGGTAAAAACCCACCAGACCTAACAAATAAAGAGGAAATAAGCAGTCTACCTGAAAAACAATTAAGAGTAATGGTAGTAAAGATGACCCAAAATCTTGGAAATAGAATGGAGAAAATACAAGAAATGTTTAACAAAGACCTACAAGAACTAAAGAGCAAACAAACAATGATGAACAACACAATAAATGAAATTGAAAATTCTCTAGAAGGAATCAATAGCAGAATAACTGAGGCAGAAGAATGCATAAGTGATCTGGAAGATAAAATAGTGAAAATAACTACCACAGAGCAGAATAAACAAAAAAGAATGAAAAGAATTGAGGACACTCAGAGAATTCTGAGACAATATTAAACACAACATTCAAATTATAGGGGTCCCAGAAGAAGAAGAGAAAAAGAAAGGGACTGAGAAAACATTTGAAGAGATTATAGTTGAAAACTTCCCAAAAATGGGAAAGGAAATAGTCAAGTCCAGGAAGTGCAGAGAGTCCCATACAGGATAAATCCAAGGAGAAACACACCAAGACACATACTAATCAAATTATCAAAAATTAGATACAAAGAAAAAATTTTAAAAACACCAAGGGAAAAAGAATAAATAACATACAAGGGAATCCCCATAAGGTTAATAGCTGAGCTTTCAGCAGAAACTCTGCAAGCCAGAAGGGAGTGGCAGGATATATTTAAAGTGATGAAAGGGAAAAATCTACAACCAAGCTTACTCTACCCAGCAAGGATCCCATTCAGAGACGATGAAATAAAATGAAATGAAATTAAAAGTTTTACAGACAAGCAAAGCAAGGAGAATTTAGCACTACAAAACCAGTTTTACAACAAATGCTAAAGGAACTTCTCTAGGCAGGAAACACAAGAAAAGGAAAAGACTTACAATAACAAACCCAAAACAATTAAGAAAATGGTAATAGAAACATACAAATCCATAATTACCTTAAATGTAAATGGATTGAGTGCTCCAGCCAAAAGACTTAGACTGGCTGAATGGATAAAAAACAAGACCCATATATATGCTGTCTACAAGAGACCCACTTCAACCTAGGGACACATACAGACTGAAAGTGAGGGGATGGAAAAAGATATTCCATGCAAATGGAAAACAAAAGAAAGATGGAGTAGAAATTCTCATTTCAGACAAAATAGACTTTAAAATAAAGACTATTAGAAGAGACAAAGAAGGACACTACATAAAGATCAAGGAATCAATCTAAGAAGAAGATATAACAATTGTAAATATTTATGCACCCAACATAGGAGCACTCAATACATAAGGCAAATGCTAACAGCCATAAAAGGGGAAATCGACAGTAACACATTCATAATAAGGGACTTTAACACCCCACTTTCACCAATGGAAACATCATCCAAAATGAAAATAAATAAGGAAACACAAGTTTTAGATGACACATTAAACAAGATGGACTTAATTGATATTTATAGGACATTCCATCCAAAAACAACAGAATACACTTTCTTCTCAAGTGCTCATGGAACATTCTCCTGGATAGATCATATCTTGGGTCACAAATCAAGCCTTGGTAAATTTTAGAAAATTGAAATTGTGTCAAGTATCTTTTCTGACCACAACGCTATGAGACTAGATATCAATTACAGGAAAAAATCTGTAAAAAATACAAACACATGCAGGTTAAACAGTACACTACTAAATAACCAAGAGATCACTGAGGATATCAAAGAGGAAATCAAAAAATACCAGAAATGAATGACAATGAAAACATGAGGACCCAAACCTATGGGATGTAGCAAAAGCAGCTATAAGAGGGAGGTTTACAGCAATACAATCTTACCTCAAGAAACAAGAAACATTGCAAATAAACAACCTAATCTTATACGTCAAGCAATTAGAGAAAGAAGAAAAAACCCCTAAAGTTAGCAGAAGAAAAGAAATCATAAAGATCAGATCAGAAATAAATGAAAAAGAAATGAAGGAAATAATAACAAAAATCAATAAAACTAAACACTTGTTCTTTGAGAAGATAAGCAAAATTAATAAGCCATTAGCCACACTCATCAAGAAAAAAAGGAAGAAGACTCAAATCAATAGAATTAGAAATGAAAAAGGAGAAGTAACAACTGACACTGCAGAAATACAAAGGATCATGAGAGATTACTACAAGCAACTACATGCCAATAAAATGGACAACCTGAAAGAA
This sequence comes from Pseudorca crassidens, assembly GCF_039906515.1. Lineage (NCBI taxonomy): Eukaryota > Metazoa > Chordata > Mammalia > Artiodactyla > Delphinidae > Pseudorca > Pseudorca crassidens. Next base: position 31,137,536 of record NC_090304.1, on the reverse strand, counting down.
ATGGACAAATTCTTAGAAAAGCACAACCTTCCAAGACTGAACCAGGAAAAAATAGAAAATATAAACGGACCAATCACAAGCACTGAAATTGAGACTGTGATTCAAAATCTTCCAACAAACAAAAGCCCAGGACCAGATGGCTTCACAGGCAACTTCTATCAAACAGTTAGAGAACAGCTAACACCTATCCTTCTCAAACTCTTCCAAAATATAGCAGAGGGAGGAACACTCCCAAACTCATTCTACAAGGCCACCATCACCCTGATACCAAAAGCAGACAAATATGTCACAAAGAAAGAAAACTACAGGCCAATATCACTGATGAACATACATGCAAAGATCCTCAACAAAATACTAGCAAACAGAATCCAACAGCACATTAAAAGTATAATACAGGGCTTCCCTGGTGGTGCAGTGGTTGAGAGTCCGCCTGCTGATGCAGGGGACACGGGTTCATTCCCCGGTCCGGGAAGATCCCACATGCCACAGAGCAGCTGGGCCCATTAGCCATGGAGGTTGAGCCTGCACGTCCGGAGCCTGTGCTCTGAAATGGGAGAGGCCACAACAGTGAGAGGCCCGCATACAGTAAAAAAAAAAAAAAAAAGTATAATACATCATGATCTAGTGGGGTTTACCCCCGGAATGCAAAGATTCTTCAATATCTGCAAATCAATCAATGTGATATACCATATTAACAAACTGAAGAAGAAAAACAATATGATCATCTCAACAGATGCAGAAAAGGCTTTCGACAAAATTCTACACCCATTTATGATAAAAACACTCCAGAAAGTAGGCAAAGTGGGAACTTACCTCAACATAATAAAGGCCACATATGACAAACCCACAGCCAACATCATTCTCAATGGTGAAAGACTGAAACCATTTCCTCTAAGATTAGGAACAAGACAAGTTTGTCCACTCTCACCACTATTATTCAAAATAGTTTTGGAAGTTTTAGCCACAGCAATCAGAGAAGTAAAAGAAATAAAAGAATCCAAATTGGAAAAGAAGAAGTAAAGCTGTCAATGTTTGCAGGTGACATGATACTATACATAGAGGATCCTAAAGATGCTACAAGAAAACTACTAGAGCTAATCAATGAATTTGGTAAAGTAGCCTGATGCAAAATTAATGCACAGAAATCTCTTGCATACCTATACACTAATGATGAAAAATCTGAAGGAGATATTAAGGAAACACTCCTATTTACCATTGCAACAAAAAGAATAAAATACCTAGGAATAAACCTACCTAAGGAGACAAAAGATGTGCAGGCAGAAAACTATAAGACAACGATGAAAGAAATTAAATATGATACAAACAGACGGAGAAATATACCATGTTCTTGGATTGGGAATCAACATTCAGAAAATGACTATAATACCCAAAGCAATCTACAGGTTCAGTACAATCTCTATCAAACAACCAATGGCATTTTTCACAGAATTAGAACAAAAAATTTCACAATCTGTATGGAAACACAACAGACCCGGAATAGCCAAAGCAATCTTGAGAAGGAAAAACATAGCTGGAGAAATCAGGCTCCCAGACTTAAGTAATACTACAAAGTTACAGTAATCAAGACAGTATGGTACTGGCACAAAAACAGAGATACAGATCAATGGAACAGGATACAAAACTGGAGATAAACCTACACACATATGGTCACCTTATTTTTGATAAAGTATGCAAGAATATACAATGAAGAAAAGACAGCCTCTTCAATAAGTGGTGCTGGGAAAATTGGACAGCTACATGTAAAAGAATGAAATTAGGACACTCCTTAGCACCATACACAAAAATAAACTCAAAATACATTAAAGACCTAAGTGTAAGGCCAGACACTATGAAACTCTTAGAGGAAAACGTAGGCAGAACACTCTATGACATAAATCACAGCAATATCCTTTTTGACCCACCACCTAGAGAAATGGAAATAAAAATAAACAAATGGGACCTAATGAAACTTAAAAGATTTTGCACAGCAAAGGAAAACATAAACAAGATGAAAGGACAACCCTGCGAATGGGAGTAAATATTTGCAAATGAAGCAACTGACAAAGGATTAATCTCCAAAATATATAAACAGTTAATGCAGCTCAATATCAAAAAAAGGAACAACCCAATCCAAAAATGGGCAGAAGACCTAAACAGACTTTTCTCCAAAGAAGATATACAGATTGCCAGAAATGCATGAAAGGATGCTCAAAATCACTAATCATTACAGAAATGCAAATCAAAACTAAAATGTGTTATCACCTCACACTGGCCAGAATGGCCATCATCAAATAATCTACAAACAATAAATGCTGGAGAGCGTGTGGAGAAAAGGGAACACTCTTGCACTGTTGGTGGGAATGTAAATTGATATAGCCACTATGGAGAAGAGTATGGAGCTTCCTTCAAAAACTAAAAATAGAACTACCATACAACCCAGCAATCCCACTACTGGTTAAATACCCTGAGAAAACCATAATTCAAAAAGAGTCATGTACCACAATGTTCATTGCAGAACTATTTACAATAGCCAGGACATGGAAGCAACCTACATATCCATCAACACAGATGAATGGATAAAGAAGATGTGGCACATATATACAATGGAATATTACTCAGCCATAAAAAGAAATGAAATGAGTTATTTGTAGTGAGATTGGTGGACCTAGAGTCTGTCATACAGATTGAAGTAAGTCAGAAAGAGAAAAACAAATACCATATGCTAACACATGTATATAGAATTAAAAAAAAAGTTTCTGAAAAACTTAGGGGCAGGACAGGAATAAAGACACAGATGTAGAGAACAGACTTGAGGACACAGTAGGGGGAAGGGTAAGCTGAGACAAAGTGAGAGAGTGGCATGTATATATATACATTACCAAATGTAAAATAGATAGCTAGTGGGAAGCAACTGCATAGCACAGGGCAACCTGCTCAGTGCTTTGTGACCACCTAGAGGGGTGGGATAGGGAGGGTGGGATGGAGACTTAAGAGGGATGGGATATGGGGATATATGTATACAAAAACTGATTCACTTTGTTACACAGCAGAAACTAACACAACAATGTAAAGCAATTATACTCCAATAAAGATGTTAAAGAAAAAAGATGTAGTATATACACACAAAGGAATACTACTCAGCCATTAAAAAGGATGAAATTTTGCCATTTGCAGGAACATGGATGGACTTGGAGGGCCTTATGCTAAATGAAATAAGTCAAACAAAGAAAGACAAATACTGTACGATATCACTTATATGTGGAATCTAAAAAATACAACAAACTAGGGAATATAACCCAAAAGAAGCAGACTAATAGATATAGAGAACAAACTAGTGGTTATCAGGGGGAATGGGGGGAGGGACAACTTAGGGGTAGGGGAGTGGAAGGTACAGTCTGTTGGGTGTAAGATGTAAGATAGACTCAAAAATGTATTGTAGGGGCTTCCCTGGTGGCGCAGCGGTTGAGAGCCCACGTGCCAACGCAGGGGACACGGGTTTGTGCCCCAGTCTGGGAAGATCCCACATGCCACGGAGCGGCTGGGCCCGTGAGCTATGGTCGCTGAGCCTGCGTGTCCGGAGCCTGTGCTCCGCAACGGGAGAGGCCACAACAGTGACAGGCCCACATACCGCCAAAAAAAAAAAAAATGTATTGTACAATGCGGGGAATATAGGCAATATTTAATAATAACTATAAATGTAGTTTAACCTTTAAAAATTGTGAATTCCAATATTGTACACCTGTAACTTACATAATATTACTGTACATCAACTATACTTCCAAAAGACTGTTTCATATCCATATTCAAAAAGAATACCATAATGGATAAATGATTCAATGAAACCACAAATAAGTCACAGGGGAAGAAATATAAATGAATAATAAATATATTAAAATATTTCATCTCAAATAAATGTCATTATTAAATGCCATTTTCATCCATAATATTGGCAGATGTTTTAAAATATAAATATCCAGCCTTAGTAGGATGTGGATAAATATGAAATCTTGTATTCTGCTAGTGGAAGAAGAAATTAATATCTTTCTAAGTTTATTTTGGAATTATCTATCCAAGCCTTCATCATCTCAGTGATTTTTCCCAAGGCAATAACTGTTGATGGACAGAAAACTCTAGAGCCACAACAGCGTAGGATTGCTAAAAGAGCAAAAATCGGATATAGCTTCTAAATAGCTTCTAATATAAGACTGATAAAATAAATAATGATTGATTCATAAACGGAAAACTAGACAATCATTAAAAATGATAATGCAGAGTAAAAGTTAAGGATATAAAATATTAATAATATTTTGATATGTAAAAATTCTGATGTTAAGAATTTCTTTACCTTCATTTCTGTTTTTCTGAAAAAAAAATTCAACCTTTTATTTTTTAATTTAAAATTAATATTTAGAATATTGCAGCCAGAAGACAAAAGGACACAGAATTCCTATGACAAATCAAACTGGAAAATAGAGAAAAAAGAGCAAAACTTATGTCAACTGAGTTGAATAAGAGCAGTAGTGAGTGGATTAGAGTGATTCAGAACTGGTCCATGCCTGGAGAGTATCTGCCAGGTATGGTTGATACTTGATAACTGATATGTATTGATATTATGAGGAAACACAGCTGAAAGAAGTCAGGCTGTATAAGGAAGCAAGTAACTGGGGGTGTTTGGCACAGGGCATGTCACAACATGACCAATAACTTATAGACTTTTAAAAATTTATCATCATCGCCTTCATCATTGTCATAACTATTACAATCAAATTGAGGCCCAAAGAGGTTAACTGACTTGCTCAAGACTACCCAACTAGGAAAGAATCCCTGTGCTAATTTGAAGTCGAATCTATTCAAGTCCAAGGCCTCTGATGCCCATTTAGAAAATTTGGGGCGATGGAATACCAGCGTCAGAATGCAAAATATGAAGTGTTGCAACTCCACCCAGTTTGGGAATCTGGAATTCCTGTTCCAACACATTTTTTTATAGCAATTTCACAGATGTTGTTTAGTGCTAAGCATGGAGACCACAGGAAAGGGTGGCCAGTGGAAATAGCTTCCACTGAATAATCACATTTTTCATTTAGGATTTTTTATTTAAAATGCTGTCAAGGGACTTACCTGGTGGTGCAGTGGTTAGGAATCCACTTGCCAATGCAGGGGACACGGGTTCGAGCCCTGGTCTGGGAAGATCCCACATGCCACGAAACAACTAAGCCTGTGCACCGCAACTACTGAGCTTGTGCTCTAGAGCCCACAAGCCACAACTACTGAAGCCTGCACACCTAAAGCCCACGCTCTGCAACCACAATGAGAAGCCCGCGCACCACAATGAAGAGTAGCCCCCGCTCACCGCAGCTAGAGAAAGCCATCGCACAGCAATGAAGACCCAACACAGCCAAAATTAATTAATTATTTAAATAAATAAATAAATAAATAAAATAAAATGCTGTCAACCTGTAATGTTACTAATCTGACCAAGAAGGAGGATCTCACACATATCATTTGTTTACTCAATAAATATTTCTTGAGCGTATACTATGTACTAGATTCTACTATTACCATGATAAGTTAGACCCATGATCACTACTTCTAGGTAAATCAATCTATTTCTAGTTTTGTTTCTTTTTGCTTGTTTTATTCATCTTTGTACTCTTGTTTATCTTATTTCTACTGGTTAGGTCAAATGGCTACTCATCTCTTCCTGTAATTTGGGATTTCCAGTGAACTCTCACTTTGATTTATAGTTAACTTCTTTTTCTCAACACAACAACCAGACACATATTTAATTTTTTTAAATGATGGAGGCTATTCCCTTGATCAAGATATTCTCTTTCATCCGTGAGTTGTCTCTTTCTCCAGCACAGCTAGACCATTTAAGATGTTTCCTTCCCCACATTCCCCCACTCCCTGAAGTCTGTAAGAGGCACTTACTTATCTGCCTTCATTTGCCTCCTCAAACTGTTGAACTTGCTGTTCTTTTAGTACTTTTAGCTTGAGACAAAATTAGGATTTCCTCTGCCATCTATCTCTTCTAGTTCAATAAGTTTCACTCTGTGCTTAAATTCCACATTCCCAGTCACTCTGATTATCCACGTAGATTTTGACTATAATGATTGCAAAATGTATCACCCTTGTTCTCTTTTCAACTCATATTCCACTGTCTCGAAGTCTCAATTCTGATTTATTTGCTTTTTGTTTGGGGTTCCTATATAAATATTCCTTCAAGTGGGATAGATGAGTGGTAAGTATTCTCTGATATCTTGAATATCTTGACATATTTTTTTCTTATCCATACAATTAAATGTTGTACTTGGGTTGCTGTCCTCTTTTCTAACTAACTATTCTGTACCTGCTACTCCACCAGTTTCTAGCTTCCAGTGTTTCATACGAGAATCAGATGCTGATTTGATTTTTTCTCTCTTCTCTCATCACCACTATCTAAAATTCAGTGGGTACTTTTCCATTTTCATAATAAATTGTTGATTTATTTGTTGTTTTTCTCCAATTATTTTGTTTTCTCCTTTGGAAAACTGGTTATTTTAGCATGCTGGATATCCTGGCTCCATTCTCCAAAACTCCTTTCCTTAATAATGTCCATCTCATGCTATGTTTTTATAGAAAGTAGAAAGTTCCTATGAAATCTTTCATAGGCAGACATGGCATGAAATGAAGAGTATCCCCCCCACTTTCCGAAAGTTCACTTAATGGCACTTTGTTTCTATGAAAGACCTACATTAGTATAATAACAGCTATTTTCATAAAAGTGAATATTCTCTTTGAATTTCTTTTGGTTAGAGAAAACAGGTACTAACGTAGATCTTTTGTGAAAGCAAAGTGGTGGTGACATGAACTTTCAGAAAAAGGGGGGGTACCTGTATTTATTCCAAGCCCTAACTAAGGTCTCAGCTATGACCCCCCTTTTCTTCTACTTGACTAGATGCTTTTTAGTTCCCAAGTCATGTTTATAAATATAAAAAGATTAAGGATTTTTTTTGTATTTGACTCCTTATATGTGATCTTTTACATTTAAAAAAAAAAAAAGTTGTCTAACTTCTCCTGCAGTATCATTCCTCTGGGAGCCACCTGTTCTGTGTCTTCTGTTTGTTCTTTCTCTCTCTGTTTGCTGACTTTATTTGCCTGATCAGTGGATCTCAGGTAGAACCGTTCAGGTGCCCTAAGTGGCATCAGCCCTTTCATTGGCGAGAAGCACAGAAGTCTCAGAAGCACAGAAGACCTGGGCCACACAAATGCCATCAGAAGGAGCCCTCTCTGCTTTACCATCTCCCAAGCTGACAGATTGCAGCTGGCACCTGCCCAACTTCAGGGGAAGGGGAGATCAAAGTCACCTGTTGGATTTTGCCAAAGCTCTTGATACTCAAAACATGGTCCTTGGAGAAGCAGCGAATTGAAAAGTAAAAACTTGAGAGCAGGAGCTGGTTGGTGAACCTCAATGATCCTTAACATGTTTGACAATTACTCCTACCAATCAGATTGGATTGATTCGAGTTTTGTATTATGCCCCAGCACATATACATACACTTGTCACAGTTGAGCCCGATCTGCCTAAAATGGTGACTAAGGAAATAGCGTACAATTAGTGTAATATATAGTATACTCAGTGAGCCCCAGGATTATCAAATCATCATGTTCCACAGATAATTTGAGATTCACAATTGTAGTAATGCTTTCCAATGTCTGTAGGATTATGGGATTTATAATATCTTATAGATTTTTTGGAATGAACAGATTCTTAGGAAGCCAACTTAATAAAACTTTGTCATTATTCCTGAAATAATGAACCCAACTCAAATTTTCATCAGTGATTGCCTTCAAATATAAACAAGTATAATTTTAATAGGCTTAAAGAATCTTATGGAATTGAAATTGAGCTGAAAGGCACACAAAGGGTCAAAGTTCTAAAAATCAATGGAACTTCCCAAAACACATTCACAAAGTTCCTCCTTTCTTCAATCTTATAGTCAGACATTATAAAGCTCTCCATGATTCTGTTTTTTCTTCTCCATGGAAAGGGCCATTTAATGATGCACTTTAATTCCTTTTGTTTTAAGATATTTTAAAAAATCAAATCAGGATCCTTTTTGCTATGTAGATGTTAAATAATCTAATATCTTTCATCCAATGAAGGACAGAATGAAGGAAACTTATTTGAATACATTTAAATGTAAGTTATGTATTTAGTAAGAGGATGTTAGGTATGCTAGAACTGGAGCCTTTTGTAGTTTTCATAGACAGGTGCAAAATGTCGCAGGATGACAAGAGCCCACACAAGGATGATATAGTACCAGATAAAGCCTAAAAGAAGACACATTTTTAGTCTTCACTCTTCCCATCTCTCCTGATAACGCCCCAATCATTATTTTTCGTAGGATTTGGATTGTTTTGGTGATTGGAGAGGGACAAGTTAGAAGAAATTTGGATATAAATAGCAACTAAATAAAAAGAAAATTTAAATTGAAAAAAAACCTTCAAACTAAATGTGCTACATTTCTCTGCCTTCCACCATAAAACTGGTATGTGAACATTTCCTAAGATTTCTCAAGCCACCCTAGTCCATCATTTCTTTTATACCATGTGGCATAAGAAAGACATTTAGCAGGGCTTCTCTTGGCAGTAAAAACATGATGCCTCTGAATTATCCATATGGTCCCTTAAACCATGGGACAACTAGTACCAGCCCATTCCATGGTCTTTGCAGTGCTCGAAATCAAGTGCACCATAGAACACTCACTACACCTCCAGAATTACACCTATATTATATTTTAGTCCCTGATTCTCTGGATATGTCTTACTGTTCAAGTACAGAAATCACAGTTTCCATGGGTGGAAAATAAGATAAAATAGAAAGGTAGGAGGGCAAGTTTGGTGACATACCCTCTCCCCGTGTCTCTAAACCTAAAATTTCTCTCTTTTGTTATATGAAAATAGATGCCTCAGGCAAAACTGAACTGTGCTTTTACACAACCTACTTCTTTCTTTTGCTCCTCCATTCCTGATCTTCAGGCTCTAGAAACATTGCCATGATCCCCAATTTACTTCCTGTTTCTTCTTTTCTCAGTCACTATACTCGGTGTACTGTACTCATTCAAAGTGAGGCCTCAGCCTATATATTCTAAAGTATCGAAGCTGGGAAGACCTATAGAATTTATCTGAGTCCAGATTCCTCTTCCTTCTATGAGGAATTTGTAGTCTGGAGTGGAAAATTCATTAGATCAAGGTCACAAAACCATACTTTAGCCAGCACTACACCCTGGGTCTTCTAACTTTCATCCAGTTTCTTCTTCTATTACCTTCTTGCCTTGTTATAATGGAAAAAATATGAGTTAACATATGATCTGTTATATAAAATAATTTTTCATTATACTCTTATAATTTTTTAAAATTAGGACTTAGGGATCTGACTCCCAGCTCCCTGCTTCCTCTCTCCAAAAGGCTAGTATAGAAGTAATGAGACGGAAAAGTACCCTTCTGATCTTCAATATTTATTGACATTTAGAAACATTTGACTGAGAAGAAAGATGTCATTTTCTCAGGAACACAATCCATATAGTCATTTGAACCCAACAAAGATGTTTGAAGGCTTAATTCAAATATCAAGTCATGCGCACTGAAGATATAAACAGAAAGTGAACAACTTGAAAAGGGACAGTTCTCTTTGAGGATTCAACTTCTGTTAATGGAAAAAGCTATCTTACAAATAGAAGCTTTTTGTTACTAAGGGAAGCCAATGTTAGAATGAAGTCCTTGGGGATGAGAAAGAATGAGTGGAACAGTTCTTTGGCAAGGCTGCCTGAGGGATTTGGCTTCTCGACGGTGAAAATAGGCCTCAAGTAAATAAATTATGCAGGTTGGGACAGCCTGAATCTCAGCCTTCCTTGATGGAGTCATGTGGGAAAGAACATCTAGATATCAGAAATCAGGTCATTGCTTTTATAACTCCCTATTTAAAAACTGCTAACAGTAATACCTGCAGTGGACTCTAATGTAAAGCTGTGGGACATCAGTCAGGTTGACTTCAGCAGTTGTAGAACACAGATGTTTTGACCAGTTGAAAATGACTAATGATTTCAAATAGCATCACCATTTGGAAAAATACTACTTCTTGTTGATTAGAAAGCACAGTTACTCATACTTTTAAAAAATGCTTTATAATAGGGGAAATTCAACAGCCAATAAACTTGCATCTGCTATGCATAAGTTCTATAGTGATAAGCCTTCTCAGGGCCTCCAAGGTGGGGCAGGGGGAACCCTCCTTTTAAAAGTTTCTGGTGTCTCAATTTATAGTTAAGGAACATTAAAGGAACACATTAAGCAAAACCATGAGCTAGTATTAGTTACATGGCTAGCTGTAATCAAGAAAGATAGTAAATATTTTAGGTTTCAAAACTCTGAAACATTGGACCAAAAAAATGTCAACTGTAGTAAGAATCGATGTAAAGTCATGCAGTTCGGTTCTAAATGTTAATTGTTCAACTATAGTTTGAGGGAGTCTTCAGATCCCAAAGGAGTTCTTTGTAGGACAGTCAGTTTAGTACAAGAAAAATATAATCTAATAATATAGTGAAATACCTAAATTAGGCAATGGAGTCTTTATTTCTTGGAGAGAAATAAAACTTCTGCAAGAGAACAAGTGATATTTCCATTTTTATTCCTGAACTTGTCTAAACTATACCTCACACATTGCTCTGATTTTTTAACAGGTGCGAACATTTTACATACATTCTCAATTAATTCCCATGAAATCTATTAGGTAGTACTATCTCTAGTCCCATTTTACAGATGAAGAAACAGACACTAGAACATTGAACAACTTGCCTGGGATTACAGATAGTAGATACCAGAGCTGGGATCCAACCCAAGTAAGACCACTTCTAGAACCTGTAATTGGAAGGCAATAATTTTAGTCTCAAATCTGAAAAAGAAGTTATATAAGGAACAGTAGAAAGGACTGAAACATTGTATTCTGGCTAATGTAAGGGGAAGAACTATAACTTTCTTCAACCATCTGAAGCGATACCATAGGAAAGAAGAAATTTCTTCGGAATATAGAACTAGAATCAGTGGGTAAAAGTGACAGAAGTTCAGATTCTGAATGAAGGTGATTCTTATGGCAATTTGGCTTATCAATAAAGAATGATGGACTATCATAAAAAATAGTGATATTAGCAAATGGTTTCGACCAGAAATTACTGTTAGGCTCTCAGAGAATCACAGCAGAGGAAATTCTGGTATAGGACATTTTAATATTAGAGTTGATGAAAAAACTGGGGGAGAGAGAGTGTTCCCTTAAAAGTATAATTTATGATAGATGATTCCTAAGCTTTCTGGTTGAGAGCAAACTTTCAGTTGGCTACCCAAATATTTCTTCTCTGTACTGCTAGTTTTCAAAAATGCAGATATGTTAACATTGGGATGGGTATCTGTACCAAGAAAAACAATCTGGAGGAAAATAAGAAACACTACAGTTGTTAAATAAATACCTTTCCTCTAACCATAGACCAATCCTGTTGTGGGGTCCTGAGGAGCAAAGGCTGGTAGAGTCTTTTACCCAAAACTTACACGGATGCAGAAAATAGCAGAGTTAGGATGAATACAGATATCAGTCCTAATTAGGAACCTGCACTGGAGAGTGAATTTTGAATGGGTTTTCAAAATCATGGGATCAGAAGCAGACAAAACTGGGGGCAGCAGTGGAGAGAAGAGCCAGCCAAGGAGTGAGCAAGAAAGAGTAGATTCAGAGTAGAGAGAGAGCAGAACTACGCACTACTGGTTTTCTAAGTGAGGCTTTTTCTGTGTGCAGCTACATGAGAAATTACAGCATTTCTGGACAATGAGTCAGGTAGTAGTGTTGTCTTTGGCTTTTTTGTCCAAACGACGGGAGTAAACCTAGAACAAGTGATCTATAGGGGCTTGTAAAATGATGAACCAATTAATTTATTTATTTTGCAACCAATTTGAGGCATTACAAGAGATATAAATGCAACTCAGCCTCCTTTGCCTGCTCCCTTCCTTTTTTCCTGCAAAATATGTATAAATTATTCCAAAATATATGGAATTAAAAATTAATAAACAGAAACCTCAATTAAATAGAGTCGGGAGACCAGAAGGAAGAGCTCTCATGCTCTGAGACAATAGCAGAGCCCAAAAAGAAGGGGAAAGACTCCCATCCTGGCAACAACTCAGCCAATGAAAAGCCAGACTGTTTATTTCCAACTTCTTTTCCCCCTCTATAAAAGAGTTCTCCTTCCCTTGCCCTGTGGGATGTGTGTGTGGCTCACTGTGATTGCAGACCTCGAATTACAATTCTCTGCTGATCCTGCATAAACCCATCTTTGCCGGAGAAATATATGACAGTCCGTTTGTTTCGGGTCAACATAAGAAAGTCCCAATTTTTTATTTTTAAATTAAATCCAGATTGATACCCATCAACAAGATTAGCAAAAAAAAAAAAATGTTATTGTTAAGAATCATCCTCCCCCATGCCCAGTGTGGTATAAGAATATCCAGCATTAAGTCCCAGAAAAAGAAGAAATAAGCTAATTCTAGTTCTCAGTCCACTGGGATCACACTTATTAATAATTCTTTATAAATCCCAGTACCCCTGTGAAAGTGGGGAGCTCTGCAACAGTCCCATTACTCCATGAGGAGAAACATGAGAAGCTGCCCAAATCTCCTAAAGCTTAGTGCCCAAGTGCCATAGGGCAGTGCCTTCCAATCCCTTTTGCAGGGGAAGTCTACAGTAGAAATTAAACACAGACAGCAATATTTCTTCAATCAGTATGTTTCCTGCCTACCTTTCCTCTTCTTTTCCTTCTGTCCTATCTAATTTCAAAAAGAATTTATAATCCCCAGGGACTTCCCTGCTGTCGCAGTGGTTAAGAATCCACCTGCCAATGCAAGAGGACACGGGTTCGAGCCCTGGTCCAGGAAGATCCCACATGCCATGGTGGAACTAAGCCTGCGTACCACAACTACTGAAGCCCGCGTGCCTAGAGCCCGTGCTCTGCAACAAGAGAAGCCCGCACACCGTAACAAAGAGTAGCCCCCGATCGCCGCAACTAGAGAAAGTCCGCGTGCAGCAACGAAAGCCCAACACAGCCAAAAATAAATAAATTAAAAAAAAAAAGAATTTATATTCCCTTAAGGAAAAGACACAGATGTAGCAAGACCAAATTTCTTTAAACCAGAGGAAATTGCAAAAGACTTGTTATGAAGGATTGGGTATGAATGAGGTATTTGAATACAAGTAAAGGGACAGAGGGAGTGATGGCAAGGCACGTATCAAAATGGGAACAACGTGGCCTCTGTCTCAAGGAACTTACATTTTACCAGAGGAAATACCAATAATAATAATCTGTTGAGTTTTTACAGTAGGTAAGCTTATGAATTGTTCTAGTAACCAAGTCCTTCGCTAGCACCTACAAGTACCCTTAAGCAAATTACAAAAAAGTGCCCCTTCCAGGTGTATACATTATGAAAGTGTCTCTCTTCCTCCCAACCTGTCTCAAACAGAGTTCCTCACCCGAACAACAAAACAATAAAAATGATTTCAGTGACTCTTTTCTCAGTTCTCCCAAGAATGGTACATGCATGGTACCATTCTAGATGCATAGCAGATATGTTAGTTTATTGCATACAACGGATGTCTTAGGGCATAGAACTTGATTTTTTCATGGAACTCCAAATGAGAAAGATTGCTAGACTCGGATTTAGACTGGATTTAGCACCTACTCTCTTCCTCATCAACACAGTTGAATACAGTGGCCCTAAGAGTTGCTTTGGTTTAATAGTATTCTGACTTGAATTCAGGTTATTAACTAGAAGTTAAATCATGACCCTCTCATCGCCTCTTATGTAATAAGAGCCAAAAGTAAGTATAAAGTGCTACGTATACTACCGAAGTTAAAGAATGTTTTTAGTTCAAAAGCCAAAAGATACTTCATAAAGAAGATGGTATTTAATATCTTAGCCCTGACTCTATGATATGATTAATATATTGAGATGGGGAAGGACAGTCCTGGTAAAAGGCATTGAGGTTTGGATGTATCTAAATTGGGCAAAGGTGGAAATTTAGTGAAGGAGGGTACAGTGTGACCATATGGTGTGGGAGTTCAAATGCAGCTGAGACATTTGGGAGGCAATAAAGACATCATCAGAAATGAGCGCTGGGAAAAAAACTGGCACTAGAGTGTATAATAGATTCAATGACTTAAATGCTTATAATATCTTTAAGGTCATGTACCTGTAGCATACTAGTTAAGGTTATGGTAAGCAGCAATAAATCTGCTGAGATCCTAGTAAAAATTAATGTAGACTCAAAGGAAGAGAGATGAGTGGGAAAGCACTGGTTAGGAGCAACATCTGTAATCAGACAGACTGGACTGACATCTCTGCTTCACTCCTTATTACTAATGTGAATTGACAAATTGTGCTTTCAGCCTCAGTTTCCTAATGTATTTAAATTTTTTAAAATACCTGACTCATGGTTGTTTTAAGGTTTAAAATGCATCATGCATATAATGCCCATATTGCAAGTTCTCAGTAAATGTTGATGAAGATGAACAATGAGGACAGGTGACAGGAGGGGCAGGCACAGGGCTGGGTTAGCAGTCTGCTTTCCCATATGATTGAATCTTGGAGACAGAGAAAAAGGCTGAAGGAACAGTCAGAGATAAGTTACAACTCTCAAGCATTTATAACTGGGAGAATGATGGTACCATTAATAAAATCAGGCTATCAGCCAGTGGTAAGTTCAAGTTTGAAAGAACAGAAAACAATATGCTACAAGGTGATCTCACCTCTCCAACACAAACACTTAGTGCCAGACAGCCCATCCAGCAGAAGTCAGAGCTCCAGTAAAAAGCTAGCACTGTAGTCTTCTGTGACCCTGTGGTCTCAGGACTCTGGCTCTTAACTATTCAAATTGTGGTCTCAGGACTAGCAGCATTTAAGCCACCTAGGAGCTTGTTAGAAATGCAGTAGCTTTGTCTTCTCTGCAGACTAACTGAATCATAATCTGCATTTTAACAAGATTCCATGCTGATTAGTATGCAAGATACGTTTCTAGAGGCACTGCTCCGGCCTACACTGGGGATAGGAAGAGGGAATGTCAGTTAATTAGATGGCGGAATCTCAATTGTTTACTCTTTAGACTAATCTGATTAAAGGAATTTTATTGTGCTTGTTGACTACATGAATAAAGAATCATAAAACAAAGTCTCACTTTGCCTCATTTTGTTCTATTTTCCCTTTATGGATCCTTTATAGGTCTGGAGAAGAGACTACAAATAGATGTTATGCTGTTGGAACTAAAACCATTATGGAACTAAAACAGTCACATGTTTAAATTCCACAAAATAATAAAAATTATCACTAAGTGATGGCAGTTTCCCTCATTTAGAGAAGATGGCTTGACTCTTAGCATTATGTTCAGGTTTTGAAATAAAAACTCTGATTCAATTACTCAAACCATATGTGATATTTTATTTAGAAATTTTGCCATTATAAACCATGCAGTTTTCTTTTGTATGCTTCATGTATAATATATACCAGAGCTTTATATAAAGCAAATTTTTTTGACAGTGGTAATTTAGAAGATATTTTTATTAAAATGCCACACCAAAACATCTGGAATTGCTCAAAGTCATAGTGGAAGTATTTATTTTTATTGTCACAGCAGATCATCTCTGCTACATATTTTGCAATGCATTCAATTCTGATTCATAAAAATTACTTCAGAGACAGTTTCTTGTTTTTCCTCATGCATAAGGAGAATAGAAAAATTTTAAATGTAGACACTAAATGTTAGAGTTAGATTTGGGAGTACATATTAGATTAATCAATAGTTATCACTTCATATTTTTTGTTTTAACAAGTCAAAAATCATTATCCATGTTTACCTTCTACATAATTGAATACCTAATTAATTCAAGAGATATTTATCAAATACCTACTATGTGTAAGTGTCCTAGAGCCTGAGCATTGGGCACTAAAGATGCAATGGCAAGCAGGAAAACACATGTTAATTTCCCTGGGGGAGTTTACAGAAATTGCACAGATAATGCACAAGGGCAACTATGAGAAATGTACATGATGCAGTGAGACTATATGTTCTGGGCATTTGATTTTTTCTGGAGGCGCCATTGTGAAGAGACAATGATGCTGGTAAGAGATAGAATGCAGCCATCACTTTAGGTGTCAAGGGTCAAGGAGGAAGAAGGAGCCAAAGAAAGTGTATTCCAGGTGCAAGGAAAAATATAAGCCCTGTGGCATGACGCATTAAAGGAAATGAATGAAGGCTTCACTGTGAGAGGAGTGCAGGGAATGGAGAGCAGCATGGGATGCATGCGGGTGGAGCAGTGGGCAGAAGTGAGACCAAGCAGGACATTGTAAACCATGTTAAGGATTTTACTACTTCATCCTGAGCATTATAACAAGCTTGATTTAAGCAAAAAGATGTCATTTATCATATTTGCATAGATGGATTAGAAAGCATTAGGAGTAAATGAGGAGAGACACTTTAGAAGGCTAATGCAATAGTACCAGTGAATATACTCCAGACCTTAACTATGAGAAAAATTCGATTTATGGCAGGTTCATCTGTAACCTGGGAGCTTTTCCAGGGAGCTTCTTCTTAGCCTCATCTCTTACCGCTCTCTCAAACCCACACCCATACATATTACACTTCTGACTCTTCTGTGAATTTTACATCTTTCTTTCCTCTGAGCCTTTATACATAGTGTTTCTTCTACTCAGAATGTCTCTCTCCTCTCTCCTCTCTGCCTCTCTCTTTCTTCAAAACTCAGTTCAAAGCGTACTTCTTTAAAAACACCCTGCCAGTCCTCTTCAGGAAGAGTTCATTGTTTCCACTTCTTTGCCGGTGTTCACACCTTCTAAAACAGAATACATAACATTTATCACACTGTGCAGTGATTATTTTTGTTTTTCTGCACCAAAAGATCAGTGGATTTCAAGCTGGTGTTTCGAGCCATACAAAATTATTCCATAAACTCTTGTGGAAGCCCAAAAAATAAAACAGAAGCAAGGGGTGTGGGGTTTTTTTCAGTTTAGGCAGGGATAGGGGTCCTGTTTCCCCTCTAGTCTTTGCTTGGAGAAGAATTCAAAATGACCCCAAGTTGGCTCCATCTGTAGAATCATCAATAAAATGAATCATCAATAAAATATACATCCTGGGACTTCCCTGGCGGTCCAGTGGTTGAGACTCTGTGCTCCCAGAGCAGGGGCACGAGTTTGATCCCTGGTCGGGGAACTAAGATCCTGCATGATGCATGGCATGGCCAAAAAAATAAAATAAGATAAAACAAAAAATATATATCTTGGATTTACTATGGGTGGAAGTAAAGTTACTATACAATACAGCTATTCTAAGATACTAGAAAGCGATAATCTATTACCTTTAGAGTGTTCAGGGCACCAGGCTACCAGTAGTCTCCATACCCCACAATCTCCAGGATACGAGTCAAACTCCTTGCATGGTTCTTTTGAAGCCATTCTCACTTGGCTTGAAATGAAAGATAAACAGCCCACCACATTCAACTTCATGTGGGAGGTATGGGATTAGGTTGGGCAAAGTAGAACATTACTCAAGTCCAACAACTTTCTCCATAGAAATTAGTTCTAAAAAGGGCCTCTCCCACCTTCCAACATTTGAAGTATTATTGAGAAATTTGTTGAACGGAGAATCACAAAACTGATTCTCAGCTCTGACCTTTGCTGATCTGCGTAGGTGATCAAGACCTCACTCAGGAATGTGAGGACACTTAGAACTTCTTGTATTGTTCTCAGACTTTGGGGTATCAGTCAATACTAAAACAAAAGAATCTCATGACAGCATTCTGTTAAATATGCATAGCTTATCCCCTGGTATAGATTAAAAAGGAAATAAATGCTGTTCTTCATTATCAGCAGGGTATACTTAAGTACCTCATTTTATATATTGCAATTATATCATAGTGTCTTCTAGCCCCTTTTAAAAAATTTGAGTGCTGACTATATTCCAGTTGAGGAACCTTACATTGTATTGTGGGAAAATGACAGTAAATAAATAAACCTATGATATGTGTGTTACAGGTGATAAGCATTTCAAAGAGAAAAAATAAAGCACATTTAAGGATTGAAAGTGATACAGGGAAAAGGGTTGCCTTCCGTACTAAGTGGTCAGGGAAAGTCACTATGAAAATATGGTACTTGAGTAAGAACTTGAATAAAGCGACGGAGGAAATCATGGAGATAATTTAAGGAGGAGCCTTCCTGGCAGGATCATATGCCTGAGGTGGGAACACACCTGATGATTTCAAGGAGACTAGCATGTTTTTCACTGAGTAACCTAGAAAATAATTAGTAATAAAAGATGAGTCAGAGAGGTGGTAGGAGACCAAATTAAAGAGAGCCTGGTAAAGCCCAGTTAAAACTTTGAATCTTATTCTGAGGAAGTGGAAATTCTTGGAATGTTGTGAGCAGAAACAGTGACATGATCTGACTGAAGTTTTTAAAGGATTTTCCTGGCTGCTGCTTTGACAATTAACTGAAGAAGATAAACTCTGTAGCAGGAAGACCAGTTAGCTGATAATCCAGGTGAGAGGTGATGGACTTGGGTAGTGGCTGTGGAAGTGGTGAGAAATGGTTAGATTCTGGATATATTTTGAAAACAGAACTGTTAGGATTTGTGGATGGATATTGCAGTAGGTTGAATAATGGCCACACCAAAATTTCAGGTCCTAATTTCTGGAACCTGGAAATGTTACCTTATTTGGAAAAAGGGTCTTTGCAGGTATAATCAAGTTAAAGACTTTGATCTAAGGTGATAATCCTGGATTATCCAGGTGGGCCTAAGTGCAATTATAAGTGCGATGAGAGGTAGAGGGACCTGCAATAGGTACAAAAATGAAGAGGAGGAAATGTGACCATGGAGGCAGAGCCCAGAGGGATGCAGCCACAAGTCAAGGAGTGCCAGGAGCCACCAGATGTTGGAAGAGGCAAGGAACAGATTCGATCTAGCCTAGAGCCTCTGAAATCTTGATTTGGGCTCACTGAAACAGATTTTGGAATTCTGGTCTCCAGAACTGTGAAAAAATAAATTTCTGTTGTCTTCAGGTACTAAGTTTGAGGTAATCTGTTAACAGCAGCCTCATGAAACTAACACAGACTTGATGTGGTTTATAAAAGATGAGAGAGATCAGGGCTTCCCTGGTGGCGCAGTGGTTGAGAGTCCGCCTGCCGATACAGGGACACAGGTTCGTGCCCCGGTTGGGGAAGATCCCACATGCCGCGGAGCGGCTGGGCCCGTGAGCCATGGCCGCTGAGCCTGCGCGTCCGGAGGCTGTGCTACGCAGCGGGAGAGACCACAGCGGTGAGAGGCCCGCGTACCGCAAAAAAAAAAAAAAAAAAAGATGAGAGAGATTTAGTATAACTTTAAACAATTTTGACCTGATGAAGTGAAGGGATGGTGTTTCTGAGATAGGGACGACTGAGGAAGGAGCAGGCTTGGAGGAGAGAAAAATTAAAAGTTAGGCTTTAGACATGTTAAGTTTGAGATCACTATCAGACGTCTAAATATGTATGTTTAGACGGAGAGTGAATAGGTGAGTCTTGAGTTTAAAGGACACGTTGGGGCTGGAGGTAAATGTTTGATTTATTAGCATATAAGTGGTAATTAATGTCATGGAACAGAATGAGCTCACCTGGGGAGTGCATGAGGTAAGGAAGACATTCAAACATTGAGCTCTGAGACACTCCAATGTTTACACAACCAGGAGATTAGAAGGACCTAACAGTGGAGACTAAGAAGGAGCAGTGACTGTATCATAAGAAGAACCAAGAGATTCTAGATTCATAGATTTCAAGCAAGAAAGGTGTCTCAGGAAGGAACAAGTGAGTAACCACGTCAAATGCTGCGGAAAGTGTAGAAGGCAAAAAAGGTTAGAGAGCTAATAGAGATACCTGAAGGGTTGTGCTCTGAAAGTAAGCAAAGGAAGGGGGAGGTAGCTAAAGAAGAATGGGGAGTATTTTTTAAGGTTAGCATTACCATAGCAATACGGGTACAGGCTTCAAAAGGGTAAGGACCAGAACATAGCGAGCAGATGTGCTGAATCAGAGAGGATCATGAATATAGCATCAGGAAGCTCTTCTGGAATCAGAAGAGTGGCTGTTAAAAACTCAAGAGATGAGTTGAATCTTGATGCTGTAGAAAAGTTGTTTTTAATTTTATGGAAATGACATGATAGAATATTTAAGAATAAAATATATAAATATATGATAATTTGTATTTTGTGAAGGTCTTTCATATACATGATCTTCACTTCTTACATCTCTGTGGGGTTAAGTGTTATTAACCACATTTTAAAGAAGAATGAACTGTGGTTTCAAGAGTTAAAGTGACTTGACTAAGATCTAGCAGGTTAATAAGCTGAAAATACTAAAAGAAAAGCAGTCTTGAAATTGTTGCAGCACGTAGGACACTAGGAGAGAGAATCACAAACGGGAAGAAGAAAGAATAGGAAACTGTAGCAATCCAAATGGAAGATAGTAAAGACCTTAACAAGGGGAGTGCCCAACACAGTGAAAAGACAGCAATACACAGTGTGTGTTTGTGTGTGTCTGTGTGTGCACAAGTCTACATGCACATGCACTTTTATAGCCTCAGGTTATGAAATCTCACTGGAGCCATGGCTTTTTCATCATCAAAATTAGACAAAACCTTCCATACTACATTTCATTTCAAAATCCCTTCACATTCATTACTTCATTTTAGAGTTACTTCAACCCTGTGGAAGATCATTGACTTTTTACAGAAGAGAAACCTGATTTTCTCAGACCGTATAGAACTTGAACAGAATTACGAGGCTGGAATATTGGAAGAGCTGTTGCCTAAAATTCAAGCTTATGGCTCCAGAGTCAAAGTAATTTTTTAAAGAAAAAAATAAATGGAAGAAGGAAAAGAATGAAGAAAGAACAGTGAGGCCCACGAAGTTTTCGTGATAAATTAGGTGGGATATACTTGCTAAGTCTGTCAAATTCTATTATGGCAGAATTCCTTGTGTAGCTATTATGGTCGGAAGAATTAATCACTCCTAAATCTTTAACTCTAGCCCCAATAGACCTTTAGAGCCATAGATGCACTGGATGACTCCATCAGGGTACACTGTAGCATCTCAAATGCAATTCCCATCACAAACCTGTTTGTGCCCTAAATTCCCATCACAAACCTGTTTCTCCTTTTGGAGTTCCCATCGTGATAAAAGATACTAATCCACCTGGAGTCTGAGACAGAAATCTAAACATTATTCCCAATTCTTCCAACCTGACTCCCCATATCCAATCAATTATGAAGACCTGTCAGATCCATCCCTGCATTTCTCTCCTCTTTATTGTCACTATCATGATGTTCATACCATCACTGCTTCTTGCCCCCCTGCTGCTCTTGCTTCTGATATGTTCTCCTTGCCTCTGGTCTTTTTATTCTCCGATATAATCTCTACCCTGATATCTCTGTGATTCTAAATTGCAAATAGTATCACATAGTGCCCTGACTTTAACCTTTCAGTATCTTCCTGTAAGCTAGTGGTGGAGTTCAAACCATTGTATAATATACATAGCCTTTCACTATTTGACCTCTGTCTATCACATCAGCTTCACCTCCTTTTGATCCCGTTGTACGCTAAACTTCTTGCTGTCCTTCAAATGCACCATATTCTCAGCACCTGCTCTCCTCTCTCTTCCATCCTAATGAGGCTTTAAGACTTATTTCTTGAACCCCCTTCTTGGCCTTTATTAACCCCTCTTACCTCCCCTATCAAGGTATTCATCCTTTACTCCATGTTCTCATAGTACATTGAATATAACAACTTTTTAAAATACGCTATTGGTTTTGTAGTTGTTCTTTTGCCCTCACTGCATCATTTAGCTCCCTGAATACAGAAATTCTTTTATACATCTTTGTATCTCCAGAACCTTCCATAGTGCCTGGTATACAGCATGTCCTAAATAACTAACTGATTAAAAATGTGGAAAAAATGATGATACGTTAATGTGATGGAATACTTGAGGGACTGAAATTCAGAAGAGTTAGACCAACCTAATTTATAACATAAATCTGGATACATTTTTTTCATGTCTAGGCTTTGGTTTTCTCATCTTTAAAGTCATGCCCCTTAACTAGATACTCTCAAAGGTCCATTCAGCTCTAAAATGTTCCAAACATATCTGTTTGAAATCAAATTGTATAATGCAGTTCTACTTTTTCAGCAAAACCCCAAAACATACAAAATCATCTAGCCACCTGAGAAAGTCAATTGTCTTCCAAACAGTGAACAATTTATTTCCTAGTCACTGGCAGGAACGCTTCCAATCTTTTATAAATAGAATCTTCCAGTAATATAATCAAAATTGATTGCACCTAGAGATTGAGCCTTTGGAAAATATGATCGTATTTCTCATCTCCTTTGGAAGATGAGTATGATTTTGAGGGTTTCATCTGAAGTCAGCTTGTACATGAAAATCCCACTTTGGATGTAAATAGTACTCATGCTTGGAGTCTTTCTGTTTCATATCTAAAGTCATTTGCTAAGTTCAAAAGTATTTAGCAAAATAAGTATTTTTTGACAGAAATCTTTGCTTCCCTAATAGCATTTGGAAGTAAAAAAAAGCCTTCTTGCTTATGGAATATTCATTATTGGCAATTTGGGGTGCATTTTCAAGCCACAAAAATTTTCTGCTGATTATAGACTCTCTCCAAGTTGTCATAGGGTGTCCTGGAAGCAGCTGAATTTGGTCAAATTGGAGCCAAGGTACAGTGGCCTTATACTGGAAACTCACATGGCAGCTGAGTATCATGTTCTGCTGCAACATGGCTGAGGAGGGAATGTCATGTGAGACATTTGTAACACAAGAAGATATTTTTTAAACTACTGTTTAGTCATAGTCAATATATTAAAAAGCTGACGTTAAGAGACTGTGAGTATGGTAACCCTATGAATTCTATAGCTATAATTACTTGTGTTCATGGAACAGAATCAACTGAGTCTCAGGGTAAAGTCATGGATGACCAATGATGAATGACAGAAATTCAGCTTGCAATGGATGTCATTCCAATCTCTTCCTGCTAAGCATCAGCCTTGGCTGACAGAATGTCTGTAGCTGGTATATAGAAGGCATTCATTCTATACTTAATGCAAAAGCAAAATTTGTTCTATTCCCTGTTATTTCTAAATGGTGGCCTTAAAAAAATAAGTTTAAGTCAAAAACATCCTAATGACTTCAATTTATTTGTGCAAAACTTGTCTTTTATTAAAAAGAGTAGAATAGATTGAGGGACAAACTCCCATCTCTGTCTCTCACACACACGCACACACACACAGTCACTCAGGACTTGACCAGTGTGCTTTTCTAGGATGAACAGTTTGTTCATCGGCACAAGATAGTAATTTGGCAGAAAGTTTAAAAAGTGGTTGGATGAGTAGTTCACACTATAAAGACCCTGTGTGATTAAAAGTAACAAATGACTATTTGGAGAGTTTCTTGCAGTGGTTAAGAAGGAATGTATGAATTTTGATAGAGCAATGTTCCATTTTCCTCAGGCCATATTTCTAGCAAATTCAATCCTCCAAATACGCCTTTAAATTAAGCAAAAAATGCTCCCTTTACCTCATGAAATAGCCATCAGAAAGCCATACACCTTGAAAGGCTTATAGAATAAGCCTAACAGTAGAAAAGTCTGAGACAGAGAGAAGGAGAGAGAGATTCAGAGAGAGAGAGAAAAAAAGGGAGGGACATTTGAAAATGACTGTTTATTATTTAACATAGAAGAAGAAGACAGAAAACTGCAGTGCAACACAAGCTTTAATCACCATCAAATACAGGAATGTAGGCCCAGAGGACGGATCCTTGTGGATTAGAAAAATTGTTACAAGTTCAGTATTCCCTGTGTAAGATGGCAAAGGGTAGAGAATACATATTTGGATACCAAGACTTAACATTTTTCAGTCTTGGGCTTGAAATGAACAATTTTAACTCTGAGAAAAATCATTTATACAGAAAAGAAGCTTTTGTAAAGGTGCCTAACCTAAAAAGCACTGCTGTTCCTTTCTAAGGAAACAATGCACTAACACGCAGGAGCTGTAAAGTGGTACATATTTCATCTCCAAGACAGTATTCAGCACATCTGGCCAATGGCAGTTTCTGGCTACTCCTCTGCATTCTTCCAGTAAATACCTATCTTTTCTCCTCTTTTGTTTCCATAATGACTTTGCCAGTGCCTGGTGATGGTGATGTCTGTTAGCCTGGTGGCAGCCGCTTGAGCAGCACAATTTGTTGAGATTTCCTGCTGGCACGAATGATGACAATGAAAAGAGAAAAGTAAACAAGATACAATTGTTTGGGTTTATGTTGGAGAAACAGAGAAAAATCAATAATGTGTTTAGAGAAAAAGATTCTTCCCAGGAAGCAACAAGAAAAGCTTACTTTCACACTTCCAGGAGGAGAAAACCTGCCATATTTTTAATCCACTTCAATGATAATCATGATATCATTGGAAGATGCTTCCAGTTGGAACACCTAGGCTCAGCTCTGTGCAAGAAGCACAAAAGCTTAAGCACTTCTCTCCGCTTGAACACAACACGACCTTGTCCAATATTAAAACAACCAGAGGGGAAATAAGAACATTCCTCGAAATCTCGTGTACTCTACACTAAAGGCTCCAAACTTGTAGTGAAGAAAAACCCGTTGGATGGCCAAGCTTTACGAAATTGCTCACTAAGTAGGGTCGCTCTTTCCAAGAAAGACAGAAGTGTCCTTGTGTGTATATTGAAGGGTCCTGGAAGCCACAACCTACTCTGATCTGATGGGGAAATGGGAGAAATTGACTAACCACTTTGGCCTGTTCCCTTCTCCCTGGCAAATCCTCGCATTTCTTTTCTCACCTTCCTTCCTCTTCTTTTTCTTCTTGCCTCCCACCTCGACCTTCTTCTCCCTTTCTTTCTCTACTATCACCCTTTTCCATCACCTGCAGCTCTTTCTTCTATCTCTCTCCTCCTCTTAATATTGATTGCTCTATTAATATTGATTGCTCTATTAATATTGATTGCTCTTCTTCTCCTTTTGTGGTTTTGCCAATCACCCACTAGTGTTAGGCACTGTTCTTTGCAACGCAAAAATAAGTAAGTTAAAATTATAAACTCTAGAGACTTACATTCAAGGAGGTCACAATCTCCTGCTGAGGATGAGAAAACATGAAATGTATTTTCACTGATTTATTAGAACAGCTTATGGTATTCAAGACTGTTATTGTGAATATAGCTCAAATAAAACATTATCAGATAAAGCCTTTCCAACAATATTTAAAATTAGAAGTAGCACATGATCAGGAATTTACTCCTGGTTTGCACTATTGTCAATGAAAAATTTGCCTAAAATTATGGACTGTCTTACAGACATATTGACAGACAGAATAGCATTGCATACTAATGACTCTGGGTCATTTCCCCAGGATGTCTTTGGTAACAACCAACCTGACTCTGGATGCTGAGTTGGATGCCCTTCATCAATGTGCCCATCTCTCTCCTATGGTACATACCATTGGTGACAAACTCAAAGTGTGCAAGAAACAGTAACTTTATTTTCTAAAAATTAAGTTAGTTCTAAATTCAACCCTTCCCCGTTATCAATATCCACTGTCAATATGCTGCACTCATGTCCCACAGGGCTGTGTACTTCTTTATCTATCATTTTGGGAAACTCTTCCCCTCCCAAGGTATGTAGGATCTTGGATATTTATAGGGTAAATATCCCAAAAGTGGGAGATGAAGTATTTTAATCTCCAATCTATCATGGTCACAACATACAAAGCCACTGACATAGCTTGTGATATTTTCTTTAAATATGGCATCTCTGCTACCATGGAGTACCTGCCAACCATCTACTCAGAGGCTTGCCTCTTGAGTCCCACCAACGTCTCTGACCTTCCCAATGGAGCAATATCTCTTCTTTGATATGATGCCTGTCAAATATGATTGCACTTTTCCCTCTGCCTCCAAAACACCTTGCATAACTTCTTCAATGCCTTTAGCCTTCTACAAAACTAGAAAAGCTATAACCTTAAAACTGTCTTTTCTACCCTCTGAGGATACCTGAAGCAAGGCATTACGATGATTGATTACCTACTTGAAGTGAGAGAAGTAAGGTGGGGAAGGAGAAAATTGAAAAATATGGAGAAAACAAGCACACATAGATTATTCCATAATTATTCCACGCAGAGACTACAAGCATAGAAATCACAAGGCTTAAATAAGTTTGGCTTGTTCGAAAGAGAGCAAGAAGGTCAGTGTGGCTAGAGCAAGAGGGTAAGAATAGAAGCAGGGAGACCAAGTTAGGAGGCTATTGCTGTAGCCCCACAGAGAAAGCTGCTGGCTTAAGCTACGCTGGGAGTGAGGTGGGGTGGTATGTTCATATTCCAAAAGTATTGTGGTCATATAGTCACCACAGTCCTTTATCGTTTTTCAGTCTTCTTTAGTAGATAAGGAAGGAGAAAGGATCAAAGTCTAGTTCTTTGATTCCTGGACTGTACTTCCCAGGAGGGAAGATGGAAAAGGGACCACTGAGAAAGGACTAAAAGTTTTATTTAATTTTCTAAACTTTATTGTCACAGGAAGCTTTGCTGATCATTTATTCTCCAGCTGGGCCTCAATCTGCAATCCCAGCATATGATGACATGTGAAAAAAAAAAACGTTACAAAACCTGGCTGGTCATCAGATCACTTGGATACTTTGTTAAAAATATCGTTTCCTAGGCCTTACTCTAGACCCGTAGAATCAAAATTCTTTAAATGTGGGACCCAGGAATCTGATTTTTAAAATCTTCCCAGATCATTCTAATGATGGATGGATTTAGGAACCACTGGAGCAGAATATATGTAAGATATCCCTGTGGTCTCCCAAAGATAATTGGAAGAGACCTGGCAGGTAAGAAGGCAAGAGGATTCAAGCATCAATAAGAGAGTTGGCATATTTGCATTCAGAGACTCGTGAAACCTCAGGATAAAGCATGGTATAGTATAAATAAAACCTTTTTAGATCTGGGAATTTGACAAACCCAGATTTAGTTTCAGCTCATCTATTTATTGGCATGTGTGTCTCTGGGCAAGGCAGGTAAATTCTCATTCTCTCAATGTCTGTATGTGTAACAGGAGATGGAAGGTCACTATACAGGGATTGAGTTCAGTGTCCCTGGGTTGCTTATCACCATGCCTGGGATCCTAGGAGGACCTCAATTAACATCTGGAAAAGGAGATGTAGAGAAGAAAGTAAGGATTAGAAACAACTAAAATGTCTCTCTTCTTGATGCAAATTTCTATAAGAAGGATATTTGGAAAGCAGTGGCCCATTTGGAACAATTTAAATGTTTTCTGTTTTTTTCAGAACTTTCACTTAGACTGAAATTGGTTTAAGGAGAGCAGATAATTTTCTAGTAGCATGAAATTTTCTAATAACAGGAGTAGTTCTTGATATGGGTCATTGGTCCTGCCTTGAGCAAAGTTGTTATTAAGGATTTGGATGAAAATGTACAGGGAAGTCTATCAAATCTGCAAACGGCAGGAGCAGGAAAGGAGAACTACCGCATGAGTTACTAAGCCAGGTTTCCAAAAGACATTGTCTAGTTATCCCAGTGGGCCAAAATGGATAAGATACAGTGTAAGTGCTATAGAGTATAAAGCCCAGCACTGAGATCCAGGATATCACTTATTCAAATAAAGGGTGGGAGACACAATAACAGTTCCTGTGAAAATCTCCTAGGAGTTTTAATTCACTAGAAAGAGCAGAATTGGGTCACATCTATTTTTGCACTCATAGGATATCATTCTTATGTCTATAATAGCACTTAGAACATTTTGTTTTATGGTTTATTTGGAAGCTGTCTCTCATTTTAGTCTATTAAAAACAGAGATTACATCTTGTTCATCTTTAAGGGTCCAACATCAATATCAGACCTGGCATAGAGTGTATGCTCACTAAATATTTATTATATGAGTGAAGATATGTATGAATGCAAGAATAATGATATACATTAGTGGGATAAGACCCTCAAAATCAGAATATGAAAGAAACGGGTGCCTAAGGAGGGGTAGGGTGAAAAAATATCTATTTATTAACCAATATTGATGAGGCTAACTTCCAAAGATCAACAATTTTGCAAGAATGATGTGATAATGTAGCATTTCCTAAAGTGTGATCTTCACTTACAAGGTACTTTGAAGAAAATAAATACTGGGGGGAGGGGATGGATCCTGTGTTCAAAAATGGTCAGTAAGTTCTGAATACTCTGCTAACTTAGGATTCACAAGGTGTTTTATTTTGCTAATGGCTTTGAGAAGCTCTTCTGCAAATAAACCTATTTAGCCTTATTTATCCTGGTGTTTAACCCTGTCTTTGTGAATTAATTTGACCGCAGAATCACTTTTGTGTGTGAGACAGATACCGTATTAACCTCCAGAAAAGGCAGTTGTTCTGCTGTTAGAGCAGAAGGAGTTCTGGACCGGGAGTCAGGAGATCTGGGTTCTAGTCCTGACTCCTCAATACTGCCCTCATAGCCTAGGGCATAAACCCTTAGTGTCTGTATCTCTACAATGGGTTGTTAGTTCTAGATTGCCTTTATCATCTTTATCACTATCATGTCTTATTACGCATGGAATTAGGACTGGAGTCCAGTGTAGAGGAGACTACACTTCCTAGTATTTCAGGGAGAGGGAAGAGCTTGTGTCTAGTTCTGACTAATATAAGTGAGAATGGGATGTGCCTATTCCAGGCTGAGTCAGTGAAAAACTCTGTATGTCTCTCTAATCTCCCTTCCCTCTGTCCCAGCAGTCATGGAGAAAGTCTCACATTGAGATGTGGGAGCTCCAGACCGAAGCAGTGTGGACTGCTGAATCCCTGCCCTGGCAGCTGCCCTGGGCAGTTGACTGGACTTCCAACAGATTTTGCATTAGTGAGAAATAACCTGAGGTGTTAAACCACTGAGATTTCGGGGTTGTTTGTTACCACAGCGTAAGCCTAGCCTCTCCTGACTAATAAAGTAAGGCAACTATTTTAAATTAAAAAAATCTGAACCAATGTTTTGTATGCCTTTAGGTTCTTGCAATTAAAAGATCATCATAAATGAAATATATTCATTCTTTTAATTTCGAATAATGTTATTTAAGTTACTGTTTTAAATGCCAAATTTCAGGAAGAAAATCATAATACCATGCCTTGGGTCTGTCACTCCTGCCTTCCAAGGAGTTCAGATTGCTTTTACACATGTTATTCTGGACTCCTGCAGTCCAGGGAGGTAGAGAAAGATATTATTATGCTTATTTCTCTTAGAGCAAGGTGCAATGTTCAAAGAGGGTAGGTAATATTCTCAGAGTCCCCAGAGGGAACAGACTTTAAAATCATGTTTCCAGTTCACCCATTCCAGGGTTCTACATATTCATTCCTTGATTTTGCACTTTGTTGCTTTGTGACATTTCCTCTTCAAACTCCCACAGCAATTTCTCTGTCCCTCTCTGGTAATGTGTTTTGTTTGTTCAGAATATCTATTTTAACAATCTTTATGGAGCCCCTGCAACGTGAAGAATAACATTTCTGGCAATCAGACAGAGGAGTAAGGAACTGAGGAACAGAATGCATGGAAGAGAGCAGGGCCCCATGCAGAACTCTATTTTAGATTGTGAGAGGGATTGCTTTTATATATAGTGCCTAAAGCCTGGTCAATGGTAGAAATGATTCCCAGGTCTGCAGTTAATATAGCACAGGCTTTATCTTCCTGTGCCTTACCCAGTAGATGGAACATAATAGTTAATTAATTAAGGAAGAAAGAGAGGTAGGCTTGAAGAGGAGACTGAAAGAAGAAAGGAAGGAGGAAAGGGAGGAAGGAAAGGAAGGAGGGAGGAAACTGTGTATCTTATTTTTATCAATAATTATCCATCCTAAAACCATAAATATATTTTTTCTATACCCATTTACCCAGTAGAAAATTAGACCATAAATATTCTAGGGATGTTTAATTGAATTATCAATATAATGCTGGTGATGAGAGCACAATGTTACTATCTGTTCCTTCTTTGTCTAATGCCTGTGTAGGTATTCTGAGCATCTGTCCAAAATTTCTTTTGGCTAAATAGTATGAGCTATATACACTGCATATGTGAATGGTAAAGGCAAATCTATGTTCTGTGTCTAACTGCAATGAATACAGATCCCTGCAAGAGGTGGTAAAGAAAATATTTTTTCATAGATTCCCATGGACTGCTTAGATGTTATAGAATTAATATAAGTTTCATTTGTAGAAACTTAGTCTTCTTGTTATGTTTCTGGCTTTAGATAAATTGCTTTTTTTCAGAGAGAGGAATGAATGATTATTTTTGAAGAAGCAGTGAGGTTTATTGGGATGCTAACAGTGGAAATATTTTACCAGCCTGTCATTTCTGCTCTTCCCCTCTCTATAAGGCCTGTTCCATAAATGGCATTCTGTTTTCAATAATCTAAGTAACCAAAGAAAAATGGCATAGACTGAATACCTCTTATGCAAGGCTAAAGTGGAAATGATTGAGTTTTAATGAGCCTGGTCATCTGGCAGAATTGCAAGGACCTGGACAAGAAGGTCAGGAGAGGAGAGGGTCAGTGGGTGATGCGTGAAAGGCAACAAATACTGATCACATCCAACTTATGCACAGCTTTAACTTGAAAACTTCAGATAATCAACTTATATGAAGACTCCTCTCTGCCTTTAAGAAGCTATCAATCTAATTAAGTAGACTGTGTTAACAGGTAATCAAAGAACAATAGCCAGACTGATCACACAGCATCGTTTTCCACCTATTCTAAAAGGTCTCTGATCCTTTCTTTTATTTTATATCCAATGCTACAGTTTAGTTCAAATCAAGACCATCTCTTATCAGAACTATTAAAAACTATTCCTCATTCTCCCCTTTTCTTCTAATATTTTTTGAAGATGTATGTGCTAAGTATTCTTAGCACATAAGAACTACACATATTATATGTGTTATATATATATGACTCTTAGATTGCTAAGGACTACACATGACTTAAGTCATCTGATCTCCATGCTGTCCACAAAATGCCCCTAGCTTTAGAGTGTGTACACAGTCTGGGCTCAGTGTTTATTTACAGATTCTACTCTACCACCATACCTGAAATGACCAACTGGAGCGAACTCAAAGAGGTAAGAGAAGGTACTGTATCCATGAAATCGAAAGAAAGTGCCAGGTAGAAGAGAGAGGGAGAACCCATATGCCTAAGGAAGTGTTTCCAATATAGAAGCCATGACCTTTTTTTTCATAATGTGACATCCCATTACTTCTGCCATATTCTGTTGGTTAGAAGTGAGTAAATAATTCCCACCCCCACTCAAGGGGAGAAGATTATGCAAGAGCATGAATACCAGGAGATGGGATCTCTAGAGGCCATCTTAGAGGCTTCTGACTACAGAAAGGATGACAGCTGTTCAGCAGTTCTATAGAACAGCCCATCAAAATTAGAGAAAGATGTCTCCAAGGGAAAATATCAAAATGGAACTAAGAGATTATTTGATACATGTTACAATATATCAATACATGTGAAAAATAGTGCTGAGAAGCATATTGGAATTGTGTTGCATTAAGAAGGAATTATTGAAAAAAATGTATAGACAATTTCAGTAAAGGAAAAGAAATAAACATAAAAGCAGGCAGTTAATGAGAAAGAAAACAAAACTTTCAAGAAAGAAAATAGAATCATAGTATACTACTTGGCTCAGCAGCAAATAATGTTTACATGGACAAAGTAATGTAAATGAGTACTTAACAAAATTGTGACATAACTATGCTCAAAGGGAGGGTAGGAATAGGGAAGTTAAAGGATATGGAGGGTAACACAACTAAATACTCATCTACCATAGTAAGTCAATGGATAATTTTTAAAGTTGATAGCGGATTAATAAATACTTTTTAAAATTCATAAATCAAGAAGTCAGCATTAATGTATCATTTAGAAATAAGAAGGAAAATGTCAAAAAATAGTCAAATATTTTAAAGTTGTTAGAGGATGGAACTAGGGTATAATGGGAAAAATCAAGAGGCTGCTCTTTTTCATTATAAGACATGAAAGTATTTTGGCTTTTTTTAAAACTGTGAGCATATGTTTGTTTGATGAAAGTAAAAATGAATTTGAAAATAAGTACATTAAGTACAAAGATACTTAAGCACTGTATTAGGTGAGAAGGATACAAAGATGAATAAAGGCCATGTCCGATTTCAAATTCTTATACTCTAATAGAACCTAGAACATAGTCATGAAGGTTGTCTTTTTTTTCTCATTGCTTTTACAATAAATGTGTCTGGTTAGGGTTTATCTCTTCTTACTGAAATGGAAGGGAGTTCTGATTAATTGAAGCTTCTGATTAGCTGGGTTTTAATTACTCGGAAGACAAAAATCTCTCTCCACTTTATCTCTCTTCAATTTTCTCTGTAATTTTCCCAACACATCGGACCCACTTTCCACAGGACACAGAAAGAACTGATCCTGCCCTTTACTCAAAATGAGGACCCCTGAGAATGCAGTGGATATCTATTCCACATGAGCCTGGAGGACCCAGCACTCAACATGGCTCTGCCGCTGGCCTGCTGCTGCTTAGCACACTGGCCTCACTGACCAGGAGTAGCCAACTGTGCTTCCAGGCTCAAGCCACTGATCACATCTGAAGTGCTATGCTTGAAACCCAGAGAAATAGGAATGTACTTATTGGAGAATGTGCTTTTACCATAAAACTTCTGAGAAAGTATTAACTGTAGATAGTTAACATTTTTTCTCTGGACAGCTGGTCAGATATAAAAGTCAGCTGGTGATAGTTTTGTAAGTAAATATGATGTCTGTGGCAGAACAATTCTAAGAGCAGGGACAGCTTTATAAATATCAACAGCTGGACAGTTGAAGGAGATAAACTCTGCCTTTTTCTTTTTCTTTTGCTTGGAGCAGCATGCAGTCCGGAGCTGAAAACTGTCTTCTAGAATGACAGAAGAGTTGGATTTTGAAGCTCATGTATCAATAAAAAATTTACTCGTCCAGGGATTCAATAGTTTAACAGAGCCTGGCTTTTGGTAACCAATGCAGAGATGAAAACACTGAAATTTATACTGCTTTCAGATTGTAGAATCCTTTGCAATCCACCAAGTGTCATGGAAATAAAGACTATGGATCAAGGGCACTCACATTAGATATAGGGCACATGAAAAAAATATTGATGTCAGGATCCAATTATACGAATCAAATTCAAATCATTTGGGATAGGGCTTTGGCGTTAGCATTTTTTAAACATCTTTATTGGAGTATAATTGCTTTACAACGGTTTATAACAAAGTGAATCAGCTTTACATATACATATATCCCCATATCTCCCCCCTTCTTGTGTCTCCCTCCCACCCTCCCTATTCCACCCCTCTACATGGTTACAAAGCACCGAGCTGATCTCCCTGTGCTATGTGTCTGCTTCCCACTAGCTATCTATTTTACATTTGGTAGTGTATATATGTCCATGCCACTCTCTCACTTTGCCCCAGCTTATGCTTCCCCCTCCCCGTGTCCTCAAGTCCATTCTCTACGTCTGTGTCTTTATTCCTGTCCTGCCCCTAGGTTTTCCAGAACCTTTTTTTTTTTTTTTTTTAGATTCCATATATATGTGTTAGCATACAGTATTTGTTTTTCTCTTTCTGACTTACTTCACTTTGTATGACAGACTCTAGGTCAATCCACCTCATTACAAATAAATCAATTTCGTTTCTTTTTATGGCAGAGTAATAGTCTATTGTATATATGTACCACATCTTCTTTATCCATTCATTTGTCGATGGACGCTTAGGTTGCTTCCATGTCCTGGCTATTGTAAATAGAGCTGCAATGAACATTGTGGTACATGACTCTTTTTGAATTATGGTTTTCTCAGGGTATATGGCCAGTAGTGGGATTGCTGGGTAGTATGGTAGTTCTAGTTTTAGTTTTTTAAGGAACTTCCATACTGTTCTCCATAGTGGCTGTATCAATTTACATTCCCACCAACAGTGCAAAACGGTTCCCTTTTCTCCACACCCTCTCTAACATTTATTATTTGTAGATTTTTTGATGATGGCCATTCTGACTGGTGTGAGGTGATATCTCATTGTAGTTTTGATTTTCATTTCTCTAACAATTAGTGATGTTGGGCATCCTTTCATGTGTTTGTTGAAAATCTGTATATCTTCTTTGGAGAAATGTCTACTTAGGTTTTCTGCCCATTTTTGGATTGGGTTGTTTGTTTTTTTGATATTGACCTGCATGAGCTGCTTGTAAATTTTGGAGATTAATCCTTTGTCAGTTGCTTCATTTGCAAATATTTTCTCCCATTCTGAGGGTTGTCTTTTCGTCTTGTTTATGTTTTCTTTTGCTGTGCAAAAGCTTTTAAGTTTCATTACATCCCATTTGTTTATTTTTATTTCCATTTCTCTAGGAGGTGTGTCAAAAAGGATCTTGCTGTGATTTATGTCATAGAATGTTCTGCCTATGTTTTCCTCTAAGAGTTTGATAGTGTCTGGCCTTACATTTAGGTCTTTAATCCATTTTGAGTCTATTTTTGTGTATGGTGTTAGGGAGTGTTCTAATTTCATTCTTTTATATGTAGCTGTCCAGTTTTCCCAGCATCAGTTATTGAAGGGACTGTCTTTTCTCCATTGTATATCCTTGCCTCCTTTATCATAGATTAGTTGACCATATGTGCATGGGTTTATCTCTCAGCTTTCTATCCTGTTCCATTGATCTGTATTTCTGTTTTGGTGCCAGTACCATACTGTCTTGATTACTGTAGCTTTGTCTGAAGTCCAAGAGCCTGATTCCTCCAGCTCCATTTTTCTTTCTCAAGATTGCTTTGGCTATTCAGGGTCTTTTGTGTTTCCATACATATTGTGAAATTTTTTGTTCTAGTTCTGTGGAAAATGCCATTGGTAGTTTGATAGAGATTGCATTGAATCTGTAGATTGCTTTGGGTAGTATAGTCATTTTCACAATGTTCATTTTTCCAATCCAAGAACATGGTATATCTCTCCATCTGTTTGTATCATCTTTAATTTCTTTCATCAGTGTCTTATTGTTTTCTGCATACAGGTCTTTTGTCTCCCCTGGTTGTTCTAATGTGTTTAGCACTGTCTGAAGGAATGTTAAGAATGGGAAACATGGTAGGGTGAAAAAAGCTGAGAATGGGACACACATGTCCTTGATTTACTGGCTGTGAGACCCTGGATAGGAATCTCAGTCTCTTTAAGTCTTGGTTTCTTCATTTTCAAAATGAGGATAAGAATCTTCTTATCCCTTATAGGGAAATTTAAGGCTCAGAAGAGGTCCTCTGAAAACACTTTGCAACTATGATACTCAGAGCAAATATCTGTTATGAGGTTTTTCTGACCCTAGTTCTAACACACGGAAGTGTCTTGTAAGAGAAAAAAGCAAAACTCACAGCCACCCTGACAGTTGGAATCTCTGGATGGTCAGCCTTTCCAAGCAAAGCTCTTCAAGGCATAATATTATGGTCATCAAAACCCAAATGGTTGCCTCTTGATAAGACCAAGCAAGAGAATAAAATTCTAAGAATGGAACATGGGTAAGGAGCAAGAAGTAAGAAAGAAGATTCAGAAAGAAGGAATCCACAAGACCTCCATAACCCTCCTGAAATCCTAGCCCTGGAAACTTGCATATTTTATTTCAGTTTAGATTGGCCCTGCTCTTTGAGCATTGATTCATGCTGATGTAGGTAAACTGCAAGGCACAGAGTAGACACTTAAATATCAATTTGAATATTGTCTAAAATCTCAGTATGAAGAAATACTCTCATTATAAGGTTTTATCTATTACTAGGTACAGTTTGAACCCTACACATATAAAGAAGCTGAGGAAAGATGGATGTGTTAGCCATGAAGGATACAAAACCAAAAGTCTAGCCACACAAGCTGGATCATGAAGCCGTTATTAACCACCATACCAGGAACAGTCCAGGACACAGGACTATATATGCCTAAAGCCCTCTTTACCCAGTGGACCTAAACCCTCAGCCTCTATGGATAATCTGTTGGGGTTCCTGGCAATCACTACCCTGTAACTGGTGTTAAAGTGTTGTAATCACTGTAGGAGCAAATAGAGATCAAGGAATTCTGGGAGAGGCGTTCGGGAGGAGAGTCTGAACTAAAACTGAAAGGGGACAGGATTGAACCAATTGAAGAAAAAGAGTATGTTAATGAAGCAAACAGCATGACTAAAGGGAAAGCTGCAGGCCAAAATAAATGAGACATTAATTGTAATCTATTTTCAGGTAAGAGGGGCCAGCTGCCAGGCTGTGTGGGTGTGAGAGCAGTCCTTGGAGAGGTCAGCGTAACAGTGGCATTTTTCTCTACCATATTCCTGAGTGTAGATGACTTCCAATAAAGTTGGTTGGAAAGTCATGGTTTTTAGGGAAGAAAACAAACATCCTTCTACTGTAAAGGCATAAACTTGTTCTTCATTCATTTGACATCTATTCATTCCACAAGTGTTGGGTTTGGGGGAATTTGAGGTTTTTCGTTTGTTGTTGTTTTCATTTTTGTTTTTAGCATCTTCTGTGAGTGAGACATTGTGTATTGAGGACTCAGCGCTGGACAATTCATGATTCCTGCCCCCAAGGAGCTTACAAGAATCCTGTTCAACAGCAGGGAAGTAGGCAGACAAGCTATGTGACCTTGGACAAATGACTCACCTGCGGATTTCAAAATGTTAAAGTTAGGTAATATTTAAAACCACGCCATAAGGTAGTTGAGAGTATTTAATAGGATAATGCATGTAAAGCACTCAGCACAGTGCCAGGCACATAATAAGCATGTTATAAATATTAACTATTGGTATACCTAACCACATCACTGGGCTTGATCAAGGCAAGCAAAGGGGAGGGAATAGGTTATTCTCTGGTGCTGAGACCACTGTTAGACCTCAGCCAGCAGGCTCTCCCAACAAAATGAACATGCATTTGGCTGGATTCCACAATTCGAATCTTACAACTTCAGTTTCTAAGCTTCTCCTAGACAGCTGTACTCACAGAGTTGATGAAATGCAACTGGTCATGCTTACCAGTTTAAGCCAACTAGTCCCCTGCCATATGCCAGACATATGTGCTTCCAGGGTAAACAACTGCACATGAAAAGAAGAAGGAAAGAAAATGGCAGTTGCTGCCTTTCCAGTGAAAAGGATGAGGGTGACCTACAATGCAGACATTGTCATTTACAAGAAGTAAACAGAGCCCTTGGACTACTCACTCCGGAGTGTTTCCACTTGGACAGAGCAGCTGTGAGCCAGATGGTCACTTATGGGCAGATCCAGGCTAGGAACCTTAGCATGGCTTGTGATGATGAGGAAGAAGAACAAATGCAAAACGAAGCTTGTTTTCCTTTGGAAAATATTGCCTCAGCCTGCTGAGAGAATGTACCTCATCAGTAGCCACAGTGAAAGTGCGGATGATTAGCAAGGATGATGAAGATGACACCCCACTTCTTACCCTCAAAGAAAAGGAAGCCTCTGGTCTCCCTGCAACACTCTTATTTCTGGCACTGAGCCAGGTGATGGGTAGGGTTTGGTCTCAAATGATTCAGAGACAAGTTTCAGGATGCAGTTTCTTTGGTGCTTGGGGATTTGGCTACCTTAATGAAAAAGTTCTTTTGAGAGATTTAGGCTTTTTTAAGGCTGAAGTTTTTGGCCTCACCTTGATGATGCAGGCTCCTTTATTTGAGAGCTCCTTAAGGCCAAGGACAACATCTCAGTAGTTTTTGTAGAGCTGATGCTTACTATGCGCTCAATAAATGGTGAGTGTGTGTCAGAGAGTTGGGTGGTCAGGGCATGAGAGAGAGAAACAAAGAAACACATGAAGAAGAGAAAAAGGGGAAGAAGGTAAGAGGGATATGAGGAAGTGGAGGAAGAAGTATGCAAAGGGATGAAGAAGGCATCATAGACTGTGGACCATGAAAGCCAAGTAGGGACACAGACCTTTCAAGAGATGCAGATATCAGGAAGGTTCAGTCTCTTCAGCAGACGATTAAAGAACAGACTAGACAACTGTATCTCCCAGAAGACACAGTGCTGAGGACCTTGTATAGACCCCAGTGGCAGGGACTAGGGAAAACTGGAGAACAAGAAGGAAATTCTGAATTGGCCTGAGCTTTCCATCTGAATTGACTGAAATCATCTGGAAGCAAGTAGATCAAGCAATCTGCAGTAAGCAGAATAGAGGGCAAGGAGAGAAAGACGAATTATAGAAAAAATAAGATAGTTTTTGCATACTTGAAGTTTTAACATCAGCTATGCATAAAATGTTTCCAACCTAATTCACTTGGACGAGTATTTATGGAGAGACCGCTATGACAGCTGAAAAGCCATATTTTCCCCACATGCAAAGTTTTCTTGCTTTGAGCTGAAATTAAATCAACCAGGGGCTCTCTTGGCGCTGATTCAGACATTCATTTTTCTAAAGGTAGGGTCTCAAAACAACAATCGCTCAAATGCCTTCCATTCAGGGGATAATGATTTCAGTGTATCATGATGATACCATGTATCTACAGAGCATTCTTCAACTACAGGTGTGAAATTGTCATTATCATCCCGTTAGTAAAGAAAGGGGAAAATTGAAAGCAGAGAGTTTAACAAATGACTTGCCAAAGACCGTCACTCAATAGTAAAACTAAAACCCTAACCCTGGTCTTCTAACTTCAAGGGCATTGCCTTTCTGCTCTGTTGCATCCACTCACAGATACAGTTTATGGGATTCATTTTACTTGTTCAGAAACTAGATTTTTAACAGTTCACTCAAGTATGACTGGGTTCTGGAAGATGGATTTGCTAACCCCACTCATAAGAGACTAAATTCTACCAGGTAGGGGAGAAGAAATCATTGGTTCTAGAGTAAGAGACAATTATCTGCCCAGGAAATTCTGGAGTTATCTGTAAAACACAGAGAGAACCTGTGTGTGTGTGTGTGTGTGTGTGCGTGCGCACGCACACGTGCATGTGCACATGCATGCATGTGTTTCTGTGTTTCTCTTTATTTCTCCACTTACTGCATGAAGTCTCCTAACTTGACAGAGCACCTTGCTGTTTCTTGAGAGTTGTGTCCAAGAGGGGCCCGAGGTTCTGCTGTAGACTATGTACTCATTACTCTACCTTGGGTTCTAGGCATAAGGATCATTTTTTCCGCCCGACCCTGCTTTGTGCTGACAGGGCCATTTCATTCAATGGGATAGCCATCCCAGTCCATTGTGAGAGGTCTACTTTGCCATAGGTCAGGACAGAAAGCCATTGCTTATCAGCGCTTAAGGCACAAGACAAATGCATAATCAGAGATTGGAGAACCCGTAAGAAGAGGTCTTTCTTTCATGGGTCACATCATCTTCATCAGCTTACTCATCCCCAATCATTGGAGGGAACCCAAATGGCACAGTGACTATATTTTCTAAACCAAAGTTTGGTACAGGAATTTTGACAACAACTTTTGCTCTTCTTGGTGAATTAATTTTTTTGAAGTCTAGAAGGTTATAAACGTTGAATGACATTAAGCATTCTCTTTTATGTATGTATATAAGCACGTATATATTTTTTCCATGCCACTTCCATAAAAATAGTTTAAAGTACCTTTTTATTTTTTTAAATTGCATGTATTACAAATAATGCAATTATCCGGAATTGGGGTCATCACCTTTCTATACTGTTTGCTGTCCCTTTTATAATAATTAACATTATAATGTTCCCTTATTTCCCAAAGCATATACATTCTATCAACTGCTTCTATTTTTTAAAAAAATAATCTGTTGCCAAAAACAAACCAAAAAAATTACGGATATGGGATTTAGGCTCACATATTTTTAGTAGACCTATATTGGAACTATATGATGTGTAGCATGTAACATATGAGGCTGTGGACATGATGACATCCTTCCTGCTCATCAGAGAGCCTTCAGCTGTCTGCCCTTTCATATACTGTCTCAGCCACAGAAAGGAATTTGTCCAAAGTCATTCCCTTCCTGGGAGAGCTCAGATATAACCATTAGTCAAGGTAGGGGATAAAGACCCAGCCATTTCAGTGGGGATAACTCTGATGGCAAGTTTAACTCTAAATCTCCCCATGGGGTAACCAAGACTGTCACTGAGCCTGCATTGCCATTCAACTGTCCCTCTTTCTTATCCTGCTTCTTTTCCTTTCCTTCAACAGATCTTGATACCAAGAGTACCTCATAATAAACATCTTGGTCCCTAAACTCCATCCTAGAGAATCTAACCTGTGGCTTAAAACAAGAATATAAAGTTCTTGAGAACAGGAATATTTGTCTTGTTCACAGATGCCAATATATCCCCAGTGCCTAGAACAGTAACTGGTAAATAATAGATTCTTTATAAATTCTTGATGATTATATAAGGCTTCACCTGCATGACTGTTCTTTCAACATTTTCTGAGAGCCTACTATATGCCAAGTAAAGAAGGAGAAAAATATATACAAAAGGAACAGTGCCTTCTCTCAAGTAGCTCACCATATATTTGTGGAAAGAAATAAAGCAAAGATTACAGCACAGTGATAAGTACAATGATAGTAAACGCAAGGAGCTGTCAGAGCACGGAGAAAAACAGAGCATAGCAATAAACACAGCCTTAGAGGGAAGGCTTCTCAGGGAAAGTGACATCTGTGGGGTGATTTAGTAAGACCATAGTGTACCATTACGAGCACAGACTGAAGTTCTGAAGTTCTGAATACTGGGTTCACATCCCAGTATTATATACCAGAGGCATAGGTGGACAAGTTATTTAACTTCCATCTCAGTGATAACTATTCAAATTGGGGAAATAAGAGTATCATGAAGACTAAATGAGTCAACATCTCTGTAGAACACATCTGTCCAATATTTATCTCTCACTAAGTGTTAATTCAATAGATACAATGGATAAATTGGATTATCCCAGTAGAGAAACACTCTCCAGACAGTAAGTAAGAGACCAGAGTGAGTCTGGAGCCCTCAGCACTCATTATTTTTAGGACAATGGGAACATGGGTGTGAATGGAGGAGGAACTGGGGGAGAGGCAGTTGGGTAGGAGGAAGGCCCTTGATGAAAGCCATCTCTTGGGAGCAGATGCAGGTCTCCCGGCTTAGATCATAAATTCCTTTAAAGGGAGAGTCTGTTTAAAGGTCCTAGGGCTTCATGTCTAAAAGTTCTATTGAAAATATTAACAAATTGAGTCTGAAATACTTAGTAAACATCACAGTCATCTGACTATAGGAGTTTCTGTAAATGGGTAAATTGAATCTATGGGCTGAAGAGAACATGAAAAATTCCCTTCCCATAGAATTTTCTTTTCTTCTCTAAAAACAGTCATTCAGTATAAGGTTACTACTGTCTCTGAGATTAAAAACATGATATCTGGAATATTTCATTTTACACATTTATATATGACTGTGGAATCAGTAGATTAGTGTCAAAATGTTCTGGGAATATTTACTTAACCCAAGATATTTTAAGAGAATGAAAGTGTTGGGTTCAGAAATAAGGAGAAGTCACAGACTACAGTTAAGGGAACATGGTCAATGTTTTTCTTGGTCATGTCTTGATTGCATATCAATCCCACTTCCACCTTGCAAAAAGTAGAGTATCTGCTCAGGCTGCCTGAAAATATCCCTGGCTGGGTGGCTAAAACAGCAGAAATTTATTTCTTACAGTCCTAGAGGCTGAAAAGTTCAAGATCAAGGTGCTAGCAAGGCACGTTTCATTCCGAGTTCTCTTCTCTTGGCTTGTAGGAAGCCATTATCTTGCTTTGTTCACACATGACCTTTCCCCAGTGCCTGTGCTGGAGAAGGGAGAGAGAGAAAAAGAGCACAAGTTCTCTGGTGCCTCTTATAATAAGGACACTAATTCTATCAGATCAGGGTTCTACCCTTATGACTTCATTTAACCTTAATTACCTCCTTAGAGGCCCCAGCTCCAAATATAACCACACTGGGGGTTAGAGTTTCAGCATATAAATTTTGGAGGAGTCACAAATATTCAGTTTATAACATTCTGCCCCTGGGCCCCCCAAAATCCATGTCCTTCTCACATGTAGAATACATTCATTCCATCCCAACAGCCCCAAAACTCTTAACTTCTTCCAGCATCAAGTCTAAAGTCCAAAGTTTCATCTAAATATCATGTAAATCAGTTACGAGTAAGACTAAAGGTACAATACATCCTAAGATAAAATTCCTCTACAGCTACGAGCCTATGAATTCAGACAAGTATGTGTTTCCAAATACAATGGTGAAAAAGTCACAGGATAGACATTTCCATTCCAAAAGGGAGAAATAGGAAAGAATGGGGTGATGGGTCCCAAACAAATCGAAAACCTAGCAAGGT
This sequence comes from Pseudorca crassidens, assembly GCF_039906515.1. Classification (NCBI taxonomy): domain Eukaryota; kingdom Metazoa; phylum Chordata; class Mammalia; order Artiodactyla; family Delphinidae; genus Pseudorca; species Pseudorca crassidens. The sequence goes on along the minus strand of NC_090304.1, from coordinate 31,095,064 downwards.
AAATTCTATTAGATCTTAAGGCTTGAGGATAATCCTCTTTGGCTTGATGCTCTGCCTCTGGACCCACTAGGGCAGTGGCCCCACCTTCCAGATCTACTTAGGGCAATGTTCCCAGCTTCTGGACCCACTGGGGCAAGACCCACACCCCCATGTCTCTGCCATGTGGAGGTCCCACAACCAAGGATTTGGGCAGGGTCTATCTAGCCTGTTGAAACCAGGGTGGCACCCCCCACTTTGAAATCAAGGAGACAGCTCTGATGATCTCTGAATCAACTTCAGAGTCATCATCGTTCCTTATTCTTGAAGAACAATGCACATTTGCAACTGAATAACTCTATTATCCTATCCTACACAATCTAAGTCCAACTGCCTTTCTTCATTTCATCTCACCTTTATCCCACTCAGTTCAAACTGATGGTGTTTCTGCTTCTATAATCCCATAATCTCTTCATCAAATGATAGTCCAGTTACACTCTTGGTATTCTCTTTAGAACGTGCTTTTTCATATTTTGCAGTATGAATAGACTGAAAATTTTCCAATTCCTTAAGTTCTGGTTCCTTTCTGCTTAAAAATCCTTTCTTCCGTTCATCTCTCCTCTCACATTATATCAATAGTATAAGCAGTCAAGAGGGCCCAAGCCACACCTTCAACATTTGGCTTAGAAATCTCCTCTGTTATATATCCAATTTCATCACTTAAAAGTTCTATCTTCCACAAAAAACTAGAACACAATTCAGCCAGGTTCTTTGCCACTTTATAACAAGGATTGCCTTTCTTCCAGTTTCCAATAACTTGTTCCTCTTTTCTATCTGAGACCTTACTTTTTTCCATCTGAGGCCTTTTATGTTCATATTTCTACCAACATTCTGTTCAGGATCAATTATATATTCTTTAAGAAGATAGAAGCTTTCTCTCCAGCTCACATTTTAAATTTTTTTTCTGAGCCCTCATCAGAATCACCTTTAACATCCTTATTTCTAATTTCATGGCAATCTAGGCTTTTTCCAGCATACGCCTCAAATCTCCCCCAGTCTCTACCCATTACCCAGTTCCAAAGCCATTTCCACATATTTAGGTATTTGTTACAGGAGAACCCTATTCTTAGTACCAAAATCTGTCTTAGTCCCCTTGGGCTACCATAACAAAATAACACAGACTGGGTGGCTTAAACAACAGAAATTTATTTCTCACAGTTCTGAAGGCTGGGAAGTCCAAGATCAAGGTGCCAGTGGATTCAGTTCCTAGTGAAGGCTCTCTTCCTGGCTTGCAAATGGGCCACTTTCTTGCTGCATCCACACATGCAGTGTCCTCAGTGTGCTTGGAAGGACAGAGAGAGGGGGGCTGAACACGTCTGCTGTCTGATATATCTTTTTATAAGGACACTGATTCTCTGAGATCAGGGCCTCACACCTATGACCTCATTTAACCTTAATTACATTTTTAGGGGGCCTCATCTCCAAATACCGTCACACTGAGGGTTAGGGCTTCAAGATATGAATTTTGTGGGGACACAAAACTTGCAGTCCATAACATATATACAACACCCATAATGATTCCCTGTAGAGTGCTCTGAAATACTAGAAATTTCTAGTTAATATGGAGCGAGTATGATCATAATTAAATAAAACATTTTCTGTGGTCTGCTTTAACTTCATTTAGCAAAAAATTAAGTTTTAATAAATATGAATGACCCAATCAATGTCTCCAGTACACTGATGAAGGATATGGTAGAAATGCTGACAGTATAAACAACTTCTCTCAGAACTATGAATGTGTTCTATCATTTTGCCTCAATATAAAGCAGACAGCAAATCATTACCTTTAAAAACAAAGCAGTTGGGCAGAATGGATATGTTCATTTTTCCAGATAAACAGAATGCACTATTTGTGAAGCAGATTCAGAGGTTTGCACGATTGATGGATTATCTTGAGAATTAGACTTAAACATTTCAATAGAAAGTCCAGCATCCTTTCCTTTTGCTGAGTCCCCAGGACAGGCCAAGGCTGTCTTTATTCTGCCTTGTCAAGCCTTCTAGGTTTCACTTAATGAGGACCACTTTCACCAGAGTGAGATGGAATCCCTGTCATGATGTGTGAGATCACACTGGAGCAGAACCAAGAAAGACTTGAGCCAGCCGGCTCTCCTGCAGCAATGTACAACTCATGTTCCGCTCCCTTGGCCAGCGTGCCTTTGTGAATTGAGCCTTTCCATGTCTGGCTAACTCAAGGCCAGAACCCTTTGCTCCTTATGGAAATAGAAAAACGAGGTTTCCAGGTTTGCTTTCAAACAGGGACTGGGATGCAAAAGAATCCCATGCATTAGACAGTCTTTTCAGCAGGCAAACATTTGGAGAAATGTCAGGCTGGAGACTGTTTCCAGTTCAAACTGCATTTCAAAGCTTGTGGTTAAAGCCTGGATTCAGAAAGTATTGCTTCAAAATGCACAGACCTGGCTGAAATCATTCGAACTGAGTTGCTTTCTTCTCTGCCTTTCTAACATTTCTACATGCGTCTTGCCCCACTCTCATTTTTATTTTCTTCTCTCTTCTCTCTCCTGTTTGTCTCTGCTTTCTTCCTGCCTCTTTACCCACTTTCTCTTTTCTTCCTTCCGTTACTTTCTTCTTCTGGATGCTTCATTCCTTTCTTCTTTCCCTGTCATCAGTTGCTTCCCTCAAATTATTTTCCTTTTCTTTATTTACTTCTTCCCTTCTTTAGGGAAGAAGTTGGTATAATTTGTTAGTCACACAAATTATACCAACAGTTAAGATAACCAATGGCCTATAATTTGAACAAAAATAACAGGGGAGTAATTCTAAAATAACTCCATCATGTAACACAGGTTTGGATTCTCGAGTCACTTAACAGATGTTTACTGCTTGCTTATATGTGTGCTAGCATGGATACTACCATGGATGAAAACCAACTCACTTTTTATTTAGTAAATTACAGATTTAAAGTAGGATTTGTTTTTCTTATTTGAAAAACCTTAGGTCATATTGCCTAAAAATAGGGTACTTGCAGTCAGGCAGGTCTGGACTCCAAACCTGACGTCACCTCCTAACAGTTGTGTGACTTCAGACAATTATTTAACATCTCAAAGCCTCAAGTTATTCATTCATAAACTAGAAATAATTACTACCTTCAGAATGGCTGTAATTATGAAAGTAATATGCTGATCATGATACCTGAACTGTAGATATTATTATTAAGTTAAAATACAGAACTGTAATGTGGAGATGATTGCACAACTCTGTCTACTTACTAAAAATCCTGGGATTGCACTTTTAAAATGGGTGAAGTTTCTGGTAAGTAAATTATACCTCAATGAAGCCATATATGTATACATAATTCAGGCTTGAAAAGAAATGTAGGTTTAGTGATATGAAATTCAGAGAAAAAAGGTATCTTCTTGAAAAGGGAGAAGGACAGGGCAGGTAAAGGCAGGTGAGGGAGGTGTCAAGAGATTCTTAAGAAGGGTCAGAGTTATATGAAGTCACCAGGTAAAGGGAGGCATTTTCATCAAAGCAGGAATCAAAGTTTGGGGTAGTGAGTCTTGAATATCATGCTAGAGATTTTGGATGTAATCAATAGACAGTGAAAAAAATTAAATACTTTTGAGCCAAAAGTAAAATAAAAAAACAAAAACAAACAAACAAACAAAAAAAACTGAGGCTGTGCTTTGTTGATGGAGACAAGAAGACCAGTTAGAAATCTACTGCCAAGAGAGGAGCTTCAAGATGGCAGAAGAGTAAGATGTAGAGATCACCTTCCTCCCCACAGATACACCAGAAATACATCTACAAGTGGAACAACCCCTACAGAACACCCACTGAACGCTGGCAGAAGACCTCAGACCTCCCAAAAGGCAAGAAACTCCCCACATACCTGGGTAGGGCAAAAGAAAAAAGAATAAACAGAGACAAAAGGATAGGGACGGGACCTGCACCAGGGGGAGGAAGCCGTGAAGGAGGAAAGGTTTCCACACACTAGGAAGCTCCTTCGCGGGTGGAGACTGTGGGTGGTGGAGAGGGGAAGCTTCTGAGCCGCGGAGGAGAGCACAGAAACAGGGGTGCAGAAGAAAAAGCGGAGAGATTCCCACACAAAGGATTGGTGCCGACCAGCACTCACCAGCCCAAGAGACTTGTCTGCTCACCCACCGGGGAGGGCAGGGCTGGGAGCTGAGGCGCGGGCTTCAGTCGGAGCGCAGGGAGAGGACTGGGGTTGGCAGCGTGAACACAGCCTGAAGGGGTTAGTGCACCACGGCTAGCCAGGAGGGAGTCCAGGAAAAAGTCTGGAGCTGCCGAAGAGGCAAGAGACTTTTTCTTCCCTCTTTGTTTTGGGGTGCGCGAGGAGAGGGGATTAAGAGCGCTGCTTAAAGGAGCTCCAGAGATGGGCGCGAGTCGCGGCTAAAAGCGCGGACCCCAGAGATGAGCATGAGACGCTAAGGCTGCTGCTGCCACCACCAGGAAGCCTGTGCGAGCATGGGGCACTATCCACACCTCCCCTCCCGGGAGACTGTGCAGCCCGCCACAGCCATGGTCCCGTGATTCAGGGAGAACTTCCCCGGGAAAACACATGGTGCCTCAGGATGGTGCAATGTCCCGCCGGCTTCTGCTGCCGCAGGCTCACCCCACATCCGTACCCCTCCCTCCTCCCAGTCTGAGTGAGCCAGAGGCCCTGAATCAGCTGCTCCTTTAACCCAGTCCTCTCTGGGCAGGAACAGATACCTTCAGGCGACCTACATGTAGAGGCAGGGCTAAATCTAAAGCTGAACCCCAGGAGCTGTGCGAACAAAGAAGAGAAAGGGAGCAGCCTCAGGAGCAGCAGATTAAATCTCCACAATCAACTTGATGTACCCTGCATCTGTGGAATACCTGAATAGACAATGAATCATCCCAAATTGAGGAGGTGGACTTTGGGAGCAACGATATATATATATATATATTTCCCTTTTTGTCTTTATGTTAGTGTGTATGTGTATGCTTCTGTGTATGATTTTGTCTGTATAGCTTTGCGTTTACCATTTGTCTAGGGTTCTGTCTGTCTGTTTTATTTGTTTGTTTGTTTGTTTAGTATAGTGTTTTAGCTCTTGTTATCATTGGTGGATTTGATTTTTGGTTTGGCTGCTCTCGTCTTTCTTTCTTTTTTTATTACTTAAAAAAATTTTTTTTTTATTTTTGATAATTATATTTTATTTTTTATTTTAATAACTTTATTTTCTTTCTTTCTTTTTCTTTCTTTCTTTCTTTCTTTCCTTCTTTCACCCTTTAATTCTGAGCTGTGTGGCTGACAGGGTCATTGTGCTCTGGCTGGGTGTCAGGGCTGTGCCTCTGAGGTGGGAGAGCCAACTTCCAGACACTGGTCCGCAAGAGACCTCCCAGTTCCATGTAATATCAAATGGCAAAAATCTCCCAGAGATCTCCATCACAACGCCAAGACCCAGCTCCACTCAACGACCAGCAAGCTACAGAGCTGGACACCCTATGCCAAACAACTAGCAAGACAGAAACACAACCCCACCCATTAGCAGAGAGGCTGTCTAAAATAATAATAAGGTCACAGACACCCCAAAAAACAATACCAGACGTGGACCTGCCACCAGAAAGACAATATCCAGCCTCAACCACCAGAACACAGGCACTAGTCCCCTCCCGCAGGAAGCCTACACAACACACTGAACCAACCTTAGCCACTGGGGGCAGACACAAAAACAACAGGAACTATAGCCTTGCAGCCTGTGGGAAGGAGACCCCAAACACAGTAAGTTAAGCAAAATGAGAAGACAGAGAAACACAGAGCTGATGAAGGAGCAAGGTAAAAACCCACCAGACCTAACAAATGAAGAGGAAACAGGCAGTCTACATGAAAAAGAATTCAGAATAATGATAGTAAAGATGATCCAAAATCTTGGAAATAGAATGTAGAACATACAAGAAACGTTTAAAAAGGACCTAGAAGAACTAAAGAGCAAACAAACAATGATGAACAACACAATAAATGAAATTGAAAATTCTCTAGAAATAATCAATAGCAAAATAACAGAGGAAGAAGAACGGATGAGTGACTTGGAAGATGAAATAGTGGAAATAACTACTGCAGAACAGAATAGAGAAAAAAGAATGAAAAGAATTGAGGACAGTCTCAGAGACCTCTGGGACAACATTAAACGCACCAACATTCAAATTATAGGGGTATCAGAAGAAGAAAAGAAAAAGAAAGGGACTGAGAAAATATTTGAAGAGATTATAGTTGAAAACTTTCCTAATATGGGAAAGGAAATAGTTAATCAAGTCTAGGAAGCACAGAGAGTCCCATACAGGATAAATCAAGGAGAAACATGCCAAGACATATATTAATCAAACTGTCAAAAATTAAATACAAAGAAAAAATATAAAAGGGAAAAAGAACAAATAACATACAAGAGAATCCCCATAAGGTTAACAGCTGATCTTTCAGCAGAAACTCTGCAAGCCAGAAGGGAGTGGCAGGACATATTTAAAGTGATGAAAGGGAAAAACCTACAACCAAGATTACTCTACACAGCAAGGATCTCATTCAGATTTGACAGAGAAATTAAAACATTTAAAGACAAGCAAAAGATAAGGAATTCAGCAGCACAAAACCAGCTTTATAAAAAATGTTAAAGGAACTTCTCTAGGCAAGAAACACAAGACAAGGAAAAGACCTACCATAACAAACGCAAAACAATTTAAAAAATGGTAATAGGAACATACATATAGATAATTACCTTAAATGTAAATGGATTAAATGCTCCCACCAAAAGACACAGACTTGCTGAATGGATACAAAAACAAGACCCATACATATGCTGTCTACAAGAGACCCACTTCAGACATATGGACACACACCGACAGAAAGTGAGGGGATGGAAAAAGATATTCCATGCAAATGGAAATCAAAAGAAAGCTTGGATAGCAATTCTCATTTCAGACAAAATAGACTTTAAAACAAAGACTATTACAAGAGACAAAGAAAGACACTACGTAATGATCAAGTGATCAATCCAAGAAGAAGATATAACAATTGTAAATATTTACGCACCCAACATAGGAGAATCTCAATACATAAAGCAAACACTAACAGCCATAAAAAGGGAAATTGATAGTAACACAATCATAGTAGGAGATTTTAGCACCCCACTTTCTCCGATGAACAGATCATCCAAAATGAAAATAAATAAGGAAACACAAGCTTTAAATGATAAATTAAATAAGATGGACTTAATTGATATTTATATGACATCCCATCCAAAAACAACACAGTACACTTTCTTCTCAAGTGCTCATGGAATATTCTCCTGGATAGATCATATCTTGGGTCACAAATCAAGCCTTGGTAGATTGAGGAAAATTGAAATCATATCAAGTATCTTTTCCAATCACAATGCTATGAGAGTAGATATCAATTACAGGAAAAAAATTGTAAAAAATACAAACATATGAAGGCTAAACGATACACTACTTAATAACCAAGAGATCACTGAGGAAATCAAAAAATACCTAGAAAAAAATGACAATGAAAACACGATGACCCAAAACCTATAGGATGCAGCAAAAGCAGTTCTAAGAGGGAAGTTTATAGCAATACAGTTCTACCCTAAGAAACAAGCAATATCTCAACTAAACAACGTAACCTTACACCTAAAGCAAACAGAGAAAGAAGAACAAAAAAACCCCAAAGTTAACGAAGGAAAGAAATCATAAAGATCAGATTAGAAATAAATGAAAAAGAAATGAAGGAAAAAATAGCAAATATCAGTAAAACTAAAATCTGGTTCTTTGAGAAGATAAACAAAATTGATAAACCATTAGCCAGACTCATCAAGAAAAAAAAGGGAGAAGACTCCAATCAATAGAATTAGAAATGAAAAAGAAGAAACAACTGACACTACAGAAATAAAAAAGATCATGAGAGGTTACAACAAGCAACTATATGCCAATAAAATGGACAACCTGGAAGAAATGGACAAATTCTTAGAAAAGCACAACCTTCTGAGACTGAACCAGGAAGAAATAGAAAATATAAAGAGACCAATCACAAGCACTAAAATTGAAACTGTGATTAAAAATCTTCCAACAATCAAAAGCCCAGGACCAGATGGCTTCACAGGTGAATTCCATCAAACATGTAGAGAAGAGCTAACGCCTATCCTTCTCAAACTCTTCCAAAATATAGCAGAGGGAGGAACACTCCCAAACACATTCTATGGGGCCACCATCACCCTGATACCAAAACCAGACAAATACGTCACAAAGAAAGAAAACTACAGGCCAATATCACTGATGAACATAGATGCAAAAAACCTCTACAAAATACTAGCAAACAGAATCCAACAGCACATTAAAAGGATCATACACCATGATCAAGTGGGGTTTATCCCAGGAATGCAAGGATTATTCAATATATGCAAATCAATCAATGTGATACACCATATTAACAAACTGAAGAATAAAAACAATATGATCATCTCAATAGATACAGAAAAAGCTTTCGACAAAATTCAACACCCATTTATGATAAAAGCCCTCCAGAAAATAGGCAAAGATGGAACTTACCTCAACATAATAAAGACCATATATGACAAACCCACAGCCAACATCATCCTCAATGGTGAAATAGTGAAACCATTCCACCAAGATCAGGAACAAGACAAGGTTGCCCACTCTCACCACTATTATTCAACATTGTTTTGGAAGTTTTAGTGACAGCAATCAGAGAAGAAAAGGAAATAAAATGAATCCAAATCAGAAAAGAAGAAGTAAAGCTGCCACTGTTTGCAGATGACATGATACTATACATAGAGAATCCTATGGATGCTACCAGAAAACTACTAGAGCTAATCAATGAGTTTGGTAAAGTAGCAGGATGCAAAATTAATGCACAGAAATCTCTTGCATTCCTATACACTAATGAAGAAAAATCTGAAAGAGAAATTAAGGAAATACTACCATTTCCATTGCAACACAAAGAATAAAATACCTAGGAATAAACCTAGCTAAGGACACAAAAGACCTGTATGCAGAAAACAATAAGACACTGATGAAAGAAATTAAAGATGATACAAATAGATGGAGAGATATACCATGTTTTTGGATTGGAAGAATCAACATTGTGAAAATGATTAGAATCAACATTGTGCAAATGATTATACTACCCAAAGCAATATACAGATTCAATGCAATCCCTATCAAACTACAACTGGCATTTTTCACAGAACTAGAACAAAAATTTCACAATTTGTATGGAAACACAAAAGACCCCAAATAGCCAAAGCAATCTTGAGAAAGAAAAACGGAGCTGGAGGAATCAAGTTCCCTGACTTCAGACTATACTTCAAAGCTACAGTAATCAAGACAGTATGGTACTGGCACCAAAACAGAAATATAGAATGGAACAGAATAGAAACCCCATAGGTAAACCTACGCACCTATGTTTACCTTATTTTTGATAAAGGAGGAAAGAATATACAGTGGAGAAAAAACAGCCTCTTCAATAAGTGGTGCTGGGAAAATTGGACAGCAACAGGTAAAAGAATGTAATTAAAACACTCCCTAACACCATACACAAAAATAAACTCAAAATGGATTAAAGACCTAAATATAAGGCCAGACACTATCAAACTCTTAGAGGAAAACATAGGCAGAACACTCTATGACATAAATCACAGCAAGTTCCTTTTTGACACACCTCCTGGAGAAATGGAAATAAAAACAAAAATAAACAAAGGGGACCTAATGAAACTTAAAAGCTTTTACACAGCAAAGGAAACCATAAACAAGACAAAAAAACAACTCTCAGAATGGGAGAAAATATTTGCAAATGAAGCAACTGACAAAGGATTAATCTCCAAAATTTACAAGCAGCTCATGCAGCTCAATATCAAACAAACCAACAATGCAATCCAAAAATGGGCAGAAGACCTGAATAAACATTTTCCCTAAGAAGATATATAGATTGCCAACAAACACATGAAAGAATGGTCAACATCATTAATCATTAGAGAAATGCAAATCAAAACTACAATGAGATGTCACCTCACACCAATCAGACAGAATGGCCATCATCAAAAAATCTAGAAACAATAAATGCTGGAGAGGGTGTGGAGAAAAGGGAACCGTTTTGTGCTGTTGGTGGGTATGTAAATTGATACAGCCACTATGGAGAATAGTATGGAGGTTCCTTAAAAAAACTAAAAATAGAACTACCATACAACCCAGCAATCCCACTACTGGGCATATACCCTGAGAAAACCATAATTCAAAAAGAGTCATGTACCACAATGTTCATTGCAGCTCTGTTTACAATAGACAGGACATGGAAGCAACCTAAGTGTCCATCATTGGATGAATGGATAAAGAAGATGTGGCACATATATACAATGGAATATTACTCAGCCATAAAAAGAAATGAAATTGAGTTATTTGTAGTGAGGTGGATGGACCTAGAGTCTGTCATACAGAGTGAAGTAAGTCAGAGAAAAACAAATACTGTATGCTAACACATGCATATGGAATCTAAAAAAAAAAAAAAAAGAACGAGGGGCAGGACGGCAATAAAGAAGCAGACCTAGTAGAGAATGGACTTGAGGACATGGGGAGGGGTAGCGTAAGCTGGGACAAAGGGAGAGAGTGGCATGGACATATATACACTACCAAATGTAAAATAGATAGCTAGTGGGAAGCAGCCACATAGCACAGGGAGATCAGCTCGGTGCTTTTTGACCACCTAGAGTAGTGAGATAGAGAGGGTGGGAAGATGGGAGACACAAGAGGGAAGCGATATGGGGATATATGTATATGTATAGCTGATTCACTTTGTTATAAAGTAGAAACTAACACACCATTGTAAAGCAATTAACTCCAATAAAGACGTTAAAAAAATTAAATTAAATTAAATTTAAAAAAAAAGAAATCTACTGCCAAAACACCTTAGAGGTAATACGGACCTGACTAGGAAAGGAAGCAGCATGGAGGAAGCAGATGTAAGAGATCCCAGGGAGGGAGGTACCGGGAATGGGTGAACATGTTGCCTGACTGCCAAGAGGAATACAGAAGAAGAAATCAAAATGACTTAGATTTTGAGCTTGGATGTTAAATTTGAGGTAGATTGAATTTGAATTACTAATGACATATATGGATGGATATTCAGTAGGGATGTTTAGCAGATTGTTAAAATATGGGTCTGAAACTCTGGAACCAGAGCCAGTAATTCATGTGAAAAATAGTGTTACTTGGGTTTCAAGTTGCAAATTAGACCTTAAGTTTACTTTGAGTTTCTAACACTAACCTCCTTGCCTGAAGCTGTTGTTCGATCTCCATATGATTAAAATTACCCATGTGAGAATGAGACTTTTTCTAAGGAGAATGAGACTTTTTTCTAAAAATCCATGGACTTTTTCTAAGCTTTCATCAAATTCTCAGAGAAGTCTGTGACCCCAAAAAGTTAAGAACCACTGGTCTAAGCAATGTCAGTTGAATGAAAGAAACCAGGGGGTTGTTTGAGCTGCTCATTCTCTTCTATCTAAAGGTCTGGCTCAGGTGAATGTGTAGAGACATACCCTTTGGTCCCATTGTTGGTTCACAGCACCAGTCTCCACTTACATTTTTACATGTCAGCTTCACAGTCATGCTCCAGGCTCCAGATAATTTGTTTGTGGTTGCTCTTGTTACTATGCAAAGGGAAATACATTATTTTAAAAATGCTTTGCTAGTTCATATTTAATTATGAAGAAATATCCTCAAAAACATTTCTGAGCTGGAACATCTCTGTTAATTGCACTGACACATCTAAGACCAGCTTTCTGGGGAGGAGAAGAGGCATGGAAAATCCAGATTGTCACACGAAGTGAGCAGATGGAAGGTTAAAAAAAAATTATATCCAGACAGTAATTATTAGCATGGGTTTTTAAGGCAAACTAGTGAAGAAAATTTAAGACTACATTGTTTTACCAACAAGTGAGCCTAAATTTTAAAAATTGCAAAATAGCTCAGATGCTTTTTGTTGACACAGTTCATTTTCCTTTATTGCTCAGTTTTGCTTCTTCCTTGAGAAGATATTAAATCTAGAATGTTGTAGTGTGTAAAAGTGTTTTAATTAGGCTGTGTGGTACAAGGCATGATTCATTGAGGGAAACACAGATGTTGGGGCAGAGAAGAACACCCAGGTTTATTGATTCTTTAACAACATCTCTGTTCTGTGTTTGGAAATCATAGAATTTGGCCAGCTGAAAGAACTCAGCCTTCCAAGTGGTTGGGTAAAAGGAGAGTACATCTCCTTCCTTCATAGGTGCATATCTCTACAACCTAGAGAACCAGCTGACTCCATTAAGAAAGGATTCAGAGCATTGAGGAATCTCTAGGTTGCTTCTCTATCTGTTCATGAAAGATGAGGCAACCAGCAGAAAGGAGACCAGGGGAAACAGATCTCAGGATAGAAGGGTCCCAGGCCAAGAGAACTAAGAGCTGGGCTAATCCTAGGCACTCAGAGGCAGCATAACTGGGTTAAAGAGAAGGCAAAGTGTGGATCAGTGTCATAGGACAAACCATCAAGTCTTAGGGATGAGAAAGGGATGGCTTTAAGAGGATTACAATAAAATTCATTGTTGGAAAGAGGGAAGTCAAATGGGAGCAGGTAGAAGGAATTGGTTAAGAAAAGTAGATGAGAGCAAAGATGGAAATTGGGAGGAGTTTTCCTATGGCTGTGTTTGGGGCTCACAAGTGGCTGAGTGGCATAGGTAGAACGGAAACTCTGGAAAGTCCATACACTTAACTATTCTACTCTCTGTAGTATGCCAGAAGGCTGTTTCTTTAGTCCAAGGTGATTGTACTCTGGAAAGCTTATCATGTACCAAGGCAGTAGATATCACCTGGTAATTCCAGCTTCTAGAAAGACATCCCTTTTATTAAACAGAAATCTCCCAAGAGGAGATTATAACAAGACCAGCCTTAGGCCCACTGGCAAATCAGGGAGGTTCAGGCTCTTTCCATGACCTCAAGAGCCCACTGCCATTGTCTCTGTTAGAAATAAGTGAAGATGGTTTTCAAACTTGGAATATATCTGATGCTCTGGTTACTAAAATACTCCAGAGGCTTCACAAGGGTGTTACCATGGATCTTCTGGATTTGAGGACATATGTCTTATAGTTTAGAGTTTATAGAATTATTTAGGCTTGTTTGCTAAGTGGCATGCTTCCTCTCTCAGATTTATCTTCTGGCTGAAGATCTCCAAGTAGGAGATAGGCACCAAGTATTTGTCCCCATTCAGCAATACTTCATTCTGTATCTCACTTAAGAAGGAATGTTGAGTCCTATGCGATAAATACACACCCTTGATCCTGGTAAATATACCACCATTTGGGAATTTCATGACTTTTAGACATATACCCCTAAGAGATGAGTGCGAGCTATTCTATGGAGCACATTGAGGGAGGTTCCGATTTCCACACTTGCCTATATTTTCTACTCACCGATCTCAGTTTTGCCCCATGAAAATGCATACAATAAGCTTACTCTTGCTGCTACATAGAAGCCCTTCAAATATTTTTAGAAAACTCTCATTCCAGCTCTAATCCATTTCTTTCTTGAGTGAATGTTTTCAGGGCATCGAACCAGTCATAGCCACCATATGCTTTCCAGCCAGTGATCATCATTTTGCCTCTCCTCTGAATGTGCTCTACCTTATCCCTATTTCTTTGAAGACAGTAGTGACTAGAACTAAATATAACACATTATCTCACCCATCCAGGTGACTGCCTCACGCTGTAGTCTTGAGATCACGATTCTGTTTACACGGCTTAAGACCACAATACCCCATACTATAATAGACCCCCCTCGCTTGCCTTGGTACTGTCAATTTAGAGACTATCTTGCTATGGCTGTGGATTATAGTTTACTGCTAAGTAGTTACTAAATGCTGACTCTGCAATGGTCCCTGCAATAGAAACAAAGAGAAATAAGGTGCTGGCCTGCCTGAGGGACTTAGAGGCTAGCTGGAGACACATGTTTTCAAATAGTGTCTCATTACACCCCACAGTTAGCTGTTTCCAAAGTCAGGGGCTCTGAGACAGCCCACAGAAGGGAGATGCTACATAATGCTAGAGTGAGTCAGTGATCATTTCAGAGAGAACTTGGCACTTGGCAGTCGAATTGCTGTCTAGAGAGAAATCTAAGAATTTGTTCATTTCACAAATATTTATTTTTACACGTATTATGTGCGAGGAACAAAAAGGGAAATTAATTTAATTAAGACTCAGAGAATGTTTTGATGTAACTTACTTTCCAAAAACATCAAGAATTCCGAAAGTGCTCAAATTCTTTCTTGAACAAGCCTCTGGAAAGCAGATGAGAATGACAAAATCAGTTAACACTTCCTTTGCAGAAGTCCATTGAGAAGACAAAAAATACGTGAGAATAGTACATCCACATCTGTCCCTGTTATGATGGTATTTCTCTCTGCTCAGATGCTTTCAACGTGTAAACCATTGTTGGCTTATGAGACCAAGTCAATGGCTTTAGGCTTGAAATAAAAGCCCGCTGATAACTCACAGGATGGTGATTAGGTATGGATTCATCATCAAAAAGCCCACCCATCCCAGGGATCTGGGTGTGGTCTTCACCTCGATGTAATGTTCAGAGGTTAGAAACCTAAATCCAAACACACCCAAAGCCCACCATAGATCTATGGTCTATAGATCTTGCATATAGGTTCGATGAGAATGAGTTTAGTAGTTGACTAGCAATGTCTGCCTTGAGCATAATAGTAATAAGTAGTATAAGGAGTGCCACGTAACTGCAATCAAGGCCAATGTCCTCATTAGGCTAATGGAAAACTGGGACCAGAGGGACAATCTTCATCCAAGGTCACACAGCTGATGTAACATAAGATCAATAATTTCTTTTTTCTCACTATAGCTTCTTATTTCATTTCAGTCTTTGTTTTGAAATAATAAAGCATATTAAATATACATAGACCTCAAGTCAGGAGAGGTTGAATTGGGCCGTGGCTTTGTTAACTAAGAAAATGAGAAAACTCATTAGAGTTTCTTATAGTATTAAATCCTCAGCACTGGAATATATCATACAGATAGTCCAATCAAGTGCCCTCATTTTATAGATGAGAAAACAGAGATCCAGAGAGGTTACAATGAGTTAATGGAAGACCTAGGATTAGAACATGTCTCCAAAGTTCCATTCCCTGCTACTCTTTCACAGTTTCTTTCCTTATTTATAAAATCCACTTATTAAACAAGTATTTGTTGAGTAACTGCTATGTGACAGGTATTAGGGTATACTCTGTGGTAGTACAAAGACAATCCAATGGCCTAATAGAGGAACAAATTATGCAAACAATTTTCTTACAGATTGATGAATGCCAGAAAAGGTTTTTCTAAACTGCTACATAAAGAGGCACTTGGCTCTTCCTGAGTCATGGCAACGGGCACAGATGAGGTGAGTGTTTTGGTGAGTCTTAAAATATGAATAGGAGCTTTGCGAAAATACAGAGTAGACCAGGACATTCTGGATAAACATTACCACATGGGAAAAGACATAGAGATATGAAGGGGTGTGAGATGTTTTAGCAAACACAAGTCGTTTGGAAACTAAGCAGAGGTGGGCAAGGACTTAAACAAGAATCTTATGCATCACACTATTGGGTTTGGACTTGACCTAGTAGGCAGTAGAGAGTTATTGGCTACTTTAAAAAAGAGAAGTGGCAAGATCAACCCCGTGCTTTGGAAATATCATGATAATATTGTGACGGTAAAATCAGAAGTTAAGGAGACTAGCCAGGATAAAATTACAAGGGACTATATGGAGAAAAATGGCAGTCTGGGTTAAGCTGGTAACACTATAGGGTAGTATAAGGACTGACTCAGGAATCTTTGCATAGGTAGAGTCGATGGCCTGGATTTTATTGGATACATGGATTAGGGAGAGAAACAATCAAGAAATAAAAATAATGCATTTTGTTTACCCTGTGGGGTAGTAAAAATGAACTAAGATTATGGATAAGAAAGTACCTAAAAACTGCAAAACTCTTTATATATGTAAGGTATTTTTATTATCACAAGATCTTATTGCCAAATACTATTTCAGTTTACACCTTAGTGCAAGGAAACGGGTCCAATGCATTGTGGACAAAACAACAAAGAGAAGAATGCAACATATAATTCTGAACTCATTCATTTACTCCTCCAACCATCATTAACGCCATTATGGATCAGACATTGCGCAAGCGGGAGGGACACAGAGAGGAAGGAATCAACCACACTTCCTGTAAAAGGATCAAGAGGTTATTGTTTGAATCTTCTTAAAGAAACTCATCTACCTCAGTAAAAAGGCACCCTCTCAGACCTACTCCAAATTATATAACAACCCTTAAACAGAACTTCACTAGGTGAGTAGCAGAAAATGTTGAAATGTGTGAATCTGATTTAGCTGCTCCACGAACAAGCTGCCAAATTGAGCTTTTTGGTAATTAGCGAAACATCTGTAACAGGATTAGTGTCTCAGAAATAGCTACTGCTTTCTTGGCCAGAGAAGGGGGTGTGAACGTTGAAAGGGAACTGGGTAGAGAATTTGGACATGGACTTGACTTTAGCCCAGCTGTTTCCCATTTGAAGAGAGGATAAAGGATAGACACTGAGTCAGTGGGAAACCATCAAGACAAAAGCGAAAAAGGACTTGATATCAAATCACCCTGGCCCTAAGTTGACTCAAGTGCATACCATTGGCATGTGGCTAGCAAACCTTCCCTTCTCTCCACAGTCTATGGAGCTAGACTTGGTTGCCAAAAAAAAGTCCCAGTAAAAATATTTGTATGAAGACAATACAAAGGCAGTGTTAAGAGTACCGCTGACCTTTTAATGGTTTGACCTCATCTCAACACATCAACAAGGACTTGGAAAATCTCCCTCTTTCTGTGACTGATGCAAGAGTCTTGGTTGCACTAGGTGGTTTGAGCTCTTCCCCCTGGCTCTGAGCCTTCACAGACTGGGAGAAGTACATGGGAAGCACCAGTGGATTATAGGAATCCTTCTATGGGAGAAATAGTTCCCACTGAGAAAGCCTAGAGCAAGTTACTACAAGATTTGGGCTCTACCTTTCCAACTGGGAGGAGAAACTGGCTGAGTTCAATCATTCATTCAATCAACCTATTGGCAAATATTATTGAGCACATACAATGTGCAAGATGACGTGCTAAATGCAGAGGATAGCATGTTGAAGGGGAGAGACAGGGTACCTGCTTTGCAGACCTCACGACCTAGGGAGGGTAAAAGACATGAAAATAATGAGCCTTGGACTTACTGTTCTTTTATCAGATGTTCTGACTCTCTAGCTGTGGTCCTACCTGTGCTATTTTCTGCATTCCCTTCTGCCAGTAACTACACAGACTCTGATCCATTAGCTCCGATTCTGCGCCCTTTTATTCCTATTGATCAAAATTCTATTTCTCCATCCTGAGCACTCAATGAGACACCCATGCAAGAAAAGATTAGACAAAGTTGACTTCATTCCAGTAATGGCCAGGGCCAGGCCAGAGCTAGACTCGGAGGGGGCCTTTAAGTGTAGGGCTGAGCAAAGCATTTGGCCAAATTATGAAGTAAGCAAGGCTTGTCTTTGACGGTCTGCACCTCCTCGACAGTCACTATTCCTTCCTGTTCCAGACTCCCTCGCACTTTCTTCCTCTGCTTGAACTAACCTTCTTCCTTATCTCTACCTTTCAAAATCATATTTGTTCTTCAAATCTCAACTTAATTGCCACCCTCTCAGTAGGGCTTTCCTGCTTCCCACTTGCCTGGTATGCACTTCCTTTAAACTCCTTTAGTACTTTGTGCTTCTCTTGGGACATCAGAAAATGTCTTATTTTATTTTGCTGCTATGTTATTTTGCTTCTGACTGAAATGGAACTGTCTTATTCACGACTGTATTTTATGTAGCTAGAAGTGCAGACCTTTGCGCACAGTAGGTGCTTAACTAGAGCACTTTAATATAGGCCCTCAGGTTAGAGGGGGCCTGTTTTTGAACCTTGACACTGCTTTTTATGAAAAGACAATTCATTTATCTCTAAGTCTCAGTTTACTCATCTCATCCAAAAAAATGGAATAATAAGAATAGTAATAATACAGCTAAAAATAATAAATGTTATATCATATGGAAACCCCTAGCCAAGACTCTGGCTCATTGGAGGCATTCAATAAGAGTGCCTTAGATCGAATCACCCTATGAGGTTTGAAAGCAGGGAATGAGAATTCAGGGAGTAACTCTCTGGCGGGAATGAAAAGAGAGAGGAGAATCTAGGCTGAAGTTGTTGACTCATAGATCGGAGAAGTAAGCTTCCTTTTGCAAGTAGGAGAGTGGAGAGTTGCTAATCAGCTATAATCAAATGAATCTGAACAAGAGGTGGGGTAGTGATAATAATAATAACTTTGCCTATCTTTGCCAGGGTTCCCAAGAATACAGAGACTGAGACAAAAGTTTATATGCTAACTCCTCAAAAAGTATTGAGATCACAATCCCAGAAAACGGGTGTGAAAGCAAGAGAGGAGTCAGGCAGGGAAGGAAGGAGAATAATTTTAATAGCATGTTTGTATCAAACACATCGAAGGCTCAGTCTCCTGGGGCATCTCTAGAGAGCTGCCTGGAACCACTTCTCCCCAAAACTGTCTGTCAGAGATTGAAAAGGAAATGGATCCTGCCTCCTATTCGTCCAAATGTGCCCCGTGGGACATCGACTCCGCCACACCTCAGGATTGTCCATCTGGCTTGTGGAAGCTAGAACCCCAAACAGCAGTAGTGACACTGGCAGTACAAACCATGGCATGGGGGCCAGCCTGTCGGTGGCTGTGAGCCTCATCTCTGCATCCTGTACCAGCAGCCTCACTGGCCTGGCCAAGCGGACCAAAGCACACACGTGGGCACAAAGTGAGCCCTGAGGTCTGCTGAGCCCAGGGGGACAGGGAGGCTCTGGAGCAGAGGTAAGAGGTGAGGCAAGGCACTGCCAGGGCATGACTACCAGTGACACGAGGGACCAAGAAAAGTCATCACAACAGGCCTGGCTGACCATCAGAGGGAGAGCCTAGAAGACACAGCCCTCACGACCAAGGGCTGCCTTGTAGCTTAGTGAAGACCAAAACCTCCTCCTCTGTGGCTTGCAGGAAAGCAGCTGATACCAGACAATCTTCCTTGAGTCATCAGTCACATAGACCAGAAACGCATGGTGTCTGGGGAGGCAATTAACCTGGGTTTGGCACATCACAGCTTACTGAGCAGTATGACGAGCTCTTTTCAAACACACACATTAATTTATTTTTTTTGCGGTACGCGGGCCTCTCACTGCCGTGGCCTCTCCCGTTGCGGAGCACAGGCTCTGGATGCGCAGGCTCAGCGGCCATGGCTCACGGGCCCAGCCGCTCCACGG
This sequence comes from Pseudorca crassidens, assembly GCF_039906515.1. NCBI lineage: Eukaryota > Metazoa > Chordata > Mammalia > Artiodactyla > Delphinidae > Pseudorca > Pseudorca crassidens. Next base: position 31,075,623 of record NC_090304.1, on the reverse strand, counting down.
CATGTGGGATCTTCCCGGACCGGGGCACGAACCTGTGTCCCCTGCATCGGCAGGCGGACTCTCAACCACTGCACCACCAGGGAAGCCCCCCAAACACACACATTTTTAATCCTCAGGAAATTCCCTTGAGGGTGAAACGATCTCCATTTTACATAGGCGTAAACTGAGACCCAGAGTGATTAAGTAACTCCTCCGCGTGTCCTCCTGTATTTGGGGACCTGTCATAAGGAAAAGGGACTAGACCCATTCCAGGTGGCCCTAGGGAGCTGAACTGAGGCCAAGAGGTAGAAATTACCGGACAGCAGTACTTAGAACAGGGAATTTCTGAGAGTCTGAGCTTGTTTTCCAACAATACAGCGAGCTACCGCGCAAAAGACTGAGGCGTTCATGAATGATGAATAATGCAGGAACGAGCACGTTGTTGCTGCCTCTAGGAGAAGGAGGCAGGGTGCTCTGGTCTGGTAGCGGCTGGATCAGATGAAGGCTGAAGTCTTCGAGGGTTCCTTTGAATGAAGAGTCAATCCCAACACCCAGATATTTTTACTGTTGTCTCATTAATGTCAGTGCAGTAGAAGAAAAGATATAACAGTAATAACATCTACTGGTATTCGGCTCTTAATAGGTACCAAGCATTTTGCAAATAGCTTTATACATATCATTTAATGTTCACTGCAACTCTGAGATAATTATCATCATTATCCCCAATTTACAGATGAGAAAACTGAGACTGGCTGACGTAAAGCTCAGAAACTTGCCTCAGGTCTGCTTGCCCACGTCCCTGCTTGCTCTACTCTGCTGCCTTGATTATTCTGCATTTGTCTGCTGTCAGCAACTTAAAACCTTTGGAGCCTGAGCTCCTGGGAAAGAAGAGTCATGTGTAACTAGACCAGAATAGTCACTCTGGTGGACAAAGCTGCCTTTTCAACAGTTTGAACAGTTTTTTCTGTGCAAATTCCCCGAAAACCCCTTCCTCATGAATCCCTTATTTTTCCATTGTATTTAAATACAGAATGTTTGCTGCCACTGCAAAGGTTTTGAAAAGCTTTTTGCAGATTTCTTCCAATGAAAAGTCAACAAGATCATCAAAAAACAGACACCCCCCTTTTTTTTTCCTCTCAGGATGAAAATTCCTTTGAAAAATGAAGGAGGCAATTGAAACAAGGGAAAATAGCCTCAGGAGCAAGATTTTAGCAAAATGAAGGGCACACCACCAGTCATAACTTTAGATGATTCGGGGATAGTCAAGTCTTCAGGAAATAAAGAGAAAAATGGAGAGGAACGTCAGCATTCAGATGGCTCTGGCACCAAGAAGCTAGTGACAAGATAACCCAAAACTGCATCCATGGAAAATCACAGCTGCAGGAAACCACAGAGGAGCACTCAAAGCTTTCGCCATATTGCTTCCAATCTCTGCCTGATAGGGTGCACATTTATCAGATGTCTGTAATGCCTCACAGCAAAAAAATCTTTAAATACTTAAACCATATTTTAATTTCAAAAGGACACATCTTGCTACAATTTACTTCTTTGATTTTTCCACCATAGCTGAACTGTTTTGTCTTACATTAGAATCTAACACTTTCCTTGGTTTGGAATGAAAAGTGTGGGCTCTGGAATCAGCCTGCTGGATTTGTAATGTTGGCTCAATCACTTACTAAGAGATGTGAGCCTTGGATAAGTTACTTAACTGCCCTAATCTCAGTTTTCTCTTCTGTAAAATGGGAGCAATTATAGTTCATCCTTCATACAGTTTTTACTTGAATTAGATGAAATCATGCAAGATAAGTGCTTGAAACAGCTCCTGGCACATAGTAAACCCTCTAAAAGAATTACCAATTACTATTATTTTTTTATCTGTTTCCATCCATAAGAAAGAAAGAGAAAGTTATTTTCCTCAGAAAGTAAAAATCTGAGAATAGATGACCTGTCAAACTGGTAAGGGCCAGATTTTGAAACAGACTTTCAGAAAAAGTTAATTACACACTTGGCCCCTCTGTGCCCATCATCCCTTCCATCCAGCCCATTTAAGACATTCAGTATCTTTATGCTGCCTCAGATTCTAGTCCAAGAAATACGTGCACTGGGTGGGACACTCTCTTAGATGATTTCTCTAGAGTTCTTCTGATTTTTACCCCTTACTCTGTCTTCTACAATGGAGCACTTGCCTTGGTCTACAACTTTTTTCCTCTATTTCTCCAGAAGGTTTTCATTCTCAAGATAATACTTAGCTTATAGGATTGTTAGAGGATTAAGTGAGATGGTACATGTAAAATTCTTAGAACACTTCCTGAGACATAGTAAGACTAAGTGTTAGATATTAATGTATAAATATTAATATTCCTCCTTTCCTCTTGGCAAAAAAAAAAAAAAAACTCTCCTATCTGTGTGACCTCATGGTACTTCTGCTCTCTCTTGTGACATCAGTAGTTCATCCTGCTATCTTAGTTCAGGCTGCTATAATCTAATACCATAGACTTGCTGGCTTAAACTACAAATATTTATTTCTCACTGTTCTGTAAGTGGGGATGTCTAAGATCAAGCACTGGAAGTTTCAATATCTGATGAGGGCACTCTTCCTGGTTCATAGATGGCCATCATCTCGCTGCATCCTCACATGGCTGAAACAGGGCTAGAGAGCTCTGTGGGGTCTCTAATATGGGCACTAATCCCACTCATGATAGCTCCACGCTCATGACTTAATTACCTCCCGAAAACCCCACCTCTTATACTATCATTTTGGTACTAGGATTTCAACATATGTACTTTGCAGGGAGGGCACAAAACTTCAGTCCATAACACCTGCCCACATGGTATATTTCATCTTAAACATCTCCACTTCCTGGGTCATGAGAAAATGAATGAACTAATGATGAACATCTGGATTCTGACCACCATCATCTCTTCCTGAAAATGCCTGTGACTCTTTCCCCAGTTTGTTAGGTGTCTTGTCATTGTACATCCCCAATCATAGCTCTTCTTATACTGAATTGCGTTTGCAAGTCACATGTCTGTCTCTCCTTGACAGCCAAACACTAATCTTATTTATTTATGTTTTTTCCAGAACCTCATACAGAGCCTAGCCCTTGCTAGATAATATACTCATTTATTTATTTTTTAGATATAGGAACCCTTGGAACATAGTTCAAATCAAAACACAAATACAGGGCTTCCCTGGTGGCACAGTGGTTGAGAGTCCGCCTGCTGATGCAGGGGACACGGGTTCGTGCCCCGGTCCGGGAAGATCACACATGCCGTGGAGCGGCTGGGCCCGTGAGCCATGGCCGCTGAGCCTGCGTGTCCAGAGCCTGTGATCCGCAAGGTGAGAGGTCACAGCGGTGAGAGGCCCGCATACTGCAAAAAAAAAAAAAAAAAAAAAAAAAAAAAACCACAAATACAACTAAGTCCTGAGTCTGTATGGGGCCAAGCTACACCTCTTACATGTGGCAAATTTGGATGCATTATACATGTGTGCAAAATTTAAGCAAATGGGTCTATTTTATTTCAAAACTCTGAATTCAAGAGATATGTGACACTCTACTGGGAAATTACTTTGTGTTGAACTGGGTGGTTACCACCTTTCTAGCTAACTTCACTGGGACTATTTTATAGAAAATCCAAAAAAGCAATAATGGAAGAAGGCTATGGTTTCCTGTGGTATTTGCCTATTCCACCCTTGACTAGGCCTTTTATATCATAGTCCAGTGGGGTCCTCAAGTCTGGTTGTCTCATATATTAAGCAATATACTAATTTTATATATGACATTGTCTATACTTTTGTCTCTGGCATCAAATCTTTTGCTTTTCTATTTTTAATAGAAACCAGACGTCATGTCATTAATGTGTCATCAAATCTGGCAGTGCCAGATTTCCTGTTCTCTCTGGGAACTATTCAATGGCTAGTGAGAATACATGGAAGAGGTCACCCTCTGGATTCAGTTCAAATATATGCAGACCCAAAAAGCACCAGATCCAGGGGCCCAAGATGTAAAATCAACTTTGCACAGAGAGGACAGGGCAGCTTCTAAACTGAACTGCTTGCAAGCCTCAGATTTCCAGCATTGATTCTTTCTCTGGACAGATGGGAATTTGCCAACTATATGCCATTGTCTGTTCTATGTGCTAGAATCACAAAGATGAAATATGTTATCTATCTATACACACTAACAGATATGGTACATTTAAGGAACAAATAGAAGAGTGATTCAATCTTCCTAAATACATTAAAATTACATAATACTAGAGGTAACATAAATTATGCCATATCAGTTGTGTAGGTAAACAGTAGAAAACTGTAGGTGTATTATAGTCACAGGAAAAATAACCCTTTGAAATTTCCTGGTACAAATCATGTGTATGATTTTTTATGTGTGATATCATAAAATATTAATATCATTGATCATATTTGTTAAACAAGTTGCACCAAAGTGAGCCACACAATTTTATGTAGAATATCTGCATATTTGCACTGAAAAAAAATACCTAACATTTACGAAGTGCATAATTCAACATGCTAGCCTTGCTTGCTCACTCTATCAAATGCATTTGGGAAGAGGCTTGTTTCTTTGTTAAGGTGTAACACAATTGCCTATAGAATGTCCATTGTGACCTAGCCTTGAGAGACCACAAACTCCACCTTTTCCAAAGGGTTGGGAAGAGGCAGCTGATGGAGAGAAGGCCAGAAGCCTGCAGAGTCTCCAGTATAAAGTCCAAAAACTCCTCTGTGTTCATTCACTCTTATGAACGCTTACTCTGGGGCAAAGAGCACCGGGAGAGAGTACAATCTCGCACGTAAGAAAGGCTAAAAACAATGAGGGCTGTATCTAATAATGTTTGATTGTTGTATTTAATAGAGAAATTAAAAGTGTGAGAAACTCTTTGGCTAATTTTGATGACCTGAAGCTTTATGCTCATTATACAATAGATAAACGAGATTATTCTGTATGTGGCACAGAAAAAAAGTGTCACCCAGATTTGGGGCAGGTTGCTAAAAAGGGTGGGATGAAGACTGTCAAGTGAAAAGAAACAACATTTAAAAAGACAGAGTGGAGTAATAATAATGTGCACTTATTCTGTGATTGTGCTAAGTAGCATACTTAATTAGTTACATACATTATCTCAAGACACCTGAAGCAATCCTTGAATTAGAAATTCTCTTTTTTTTTAACATCTTTATTGGAGTATAATTGCTTTACAATGGTGTGTTAGTTTCTGCTTTATAACAAAATGAATCAGTTATACATATACATATATCCCCATATCTCTTCCCTCTTGCATCTCCCTCCAACCCTCCCTATCCCACCCCTCTAGGTGGTCACAAAGCACTGAGCTGATCTCCCTGTGCTATGTGGTTGCTTCCCACTAGCTATCTATTTTACATTTGGTAGTGTATATATGTCCATGCCACTCTCTCCCTTTGTCCCAGCTTATGAATGCAACCAAAGTCTCACTCTCACAGAAAACAGAGCCAACATTCAGGATTAGCTTTCTCTAATTGCAGAACAAAAGTTCCTAAATGTGAATCTATACCAACTCTTAATGGAACAATATAGAATGCTCCAGTCTGTTAGTTCTGAAGAACAAGTGCATCTGAATAGTGAAAGTAGACATACATTATTATTTACATTCATTATATATAGTGTGTGTATACATATATTTTATATGTCTTATGTATTATATATTACATATATATTAAATATATATTACTTATATCACATTTTCTTTATTCATAAATTGAAGTAGATTTAGGTTATTTGCATAGATATCTATCTTTTATCACAATTATTTTTTTTAAACTCAGGTGCACTGGATTGGATTAAACATAACCTTGTTTACAATACCCTCTCATCATCAGGTCATGTGTGGCCCACTTATTTATGTTTGTTTGTCTGTCTGTCTATATAGTTAGTTAGGTATTTTAGAGAATCTACTATCCAAAACCTCAATCCATTATGTACCCTACATCAACCATTTATTCCTACCCCAAGTCATTTTCTACCTCCCCTAAATAAGGTAATCACCATCCTAAATCCTGTGTTTATTATTCCATTGTTTTTCTTTACAATAAATTTGTAAGACATAAAATAAGCGCAAAATAACAAGATCCCACAGTTGAAGAAAATTGAAGCATTTTCTTCATTGAAGGTGACTCTAGCAACAATAAAATCTAAACTGAGCTCAACCTCTGATCAAGTTGACTCAATCTTCCATATTAACAGCCTGACAGAAGAGGTGTGGAAACTATCAAACAGAAATATTAGACAACCATGACCAATTTTTTAAAGATATAGTAGAGGTGTACAAAATGCACCGACAGATGGGGAATTTTAGAAGAAATTATAAAAGAGAGTCAAATTAAAATGATAGAAATAAGAATCACAATAATGGATATCAAAAATTATTTTGACAGGTTTATCAAAAGACAGGACACAGTTGAGAAAGGAATCAGTGGATATGAAATTTATTATAAACTACTGAAGTTGAAACATAAAGAGGAGAGAGAGGAAGAAGCAGAAGAGGAAGAAGAATGAAGAGGGTAGAGAAGAAGGAAGAAAGAGAAGGGAAAAGAAAAGAACAGATGAGAAGAGAAATAAACAGAACAGAGTATCCAAGCTGTAGGATTATATCCACCTAGTATGAGTGTAATCGGAATCCCAGAAGAAATGAAGGTCAAAGAAATATATGAAGAGATATGGCTGATAATTTCCAAAAAATAATGAAAGTCAGCAATCCACAGACCCAAGAAACTCAGAGAACTGTAAGCAAGATAATTACATACACACATGCACACACCCATGCATACATCAGAGCTAAAGAGATAAAAAAGAGAAAGAGAATATGCTGAGGGTGGTTAGAAAAAAATATTACTTATAGGTCAAAAAAAATTTATAGCAGATATGCATCCAGAAGAAAATGAATAACATCTTTCAAGGACTTAAACAAAATTAGCCAAGCCAGAATTTTACATCAAACAAAAATGTCTTTCAGACAAACAAAAGCTTAGAGCATTTACTGCCAGTACAACTGCACTGCAAGAAATGTTAAAGAAAGTTCTTCAAACAGAAGAATTAAGACACCAGATGAACATTTGGATTTACAAAGAAATGAAGAGTGCCAGAAATTTCAAAAAGAGAGTAAATATTAAAACACCATTTTCTTAATTTTAATTGCTTTAAAAGATAATTGATGGCCAAGTGAAAATTAGTAGCAATAGATTTGGGGGTAGATAAAATATGTAGAAGTAAAATGTATGCCAACAATAACACAAAGGATAAGAAGAAAGAATTAGATGGTATGTGTTAAAGTTCTTATTCTAAATATGTAGTGGTATAATATTATTTAAAGGTAGATCATTATAAGTTAAAGATATATACTGGGAACCCTAGGGCAAACACTTAAAGAGAGATATAATGAAAATATATGGAAATAAAATTAAATCATAAAATACTCAATTTTATGAAAAGGGGAAAAAAGGAACAGAAATAAAAAGCAAATGAGATAGAGAACAAGTAGGAAGATAACAGATTTATGTTCAATCACATCACGAATTTCATAAAATGTAAATGTTCTAATCACTTCAGTTAAGAGGCAGAGCTTGTAAGACTGAAAAGAAAAAATAACTGTTTTATTTTCAAGAAATCAACTTTAAATATAAAAATATAACCAGATTAAAAGTAAAAGACAAAATACAGTCAATATTTCTAGGTTGAAAAGAAAGAGAAGTTAAGGATTGAAATAAAGTTTTGCCTTGAGAAATTTGGGTAGTGATACTATACGTAAAGGTGGAGAGGTTAGAGAAATAATAGGTTTGGAAAGTACAAACAATAATTTAGTTATAGACACTGTATTAGCCAAGATCAAAAGTTATTAACCTATGGGCTTTGGGCCAATCTAGCTGGCTTCCTATTTCTGTATAGCCTGTGAGCTAAAAATAGTTTCTACATTTATAAATGGCTGAAAATAATAAAAGAGAGAATATTTTGTGAAATGCAAACATTATATAAAATTTAACTTTCAGTTTCAATAAATAAAGCTTATTGGAGCACAGCTGCACTCATTCATTTACACATTGTTTGTGGTTGCTTTTGCACTACAGTAACAAGGTTGAGCAATTGTGACAGAAAGCATATGTGGCATTAATTTCTTCACACTGTTCTTGGTGCACTATAAATCACAGTTCATAGTTACTATTCAACAGTATGTCAAGTGTTACACACATTGTCATACAATTTTATTTTATGTAACTTTTCTTGCTAGTGCATCCCATCATGTCAGTAAAAGAGAAAAAGTGGACTTTGAATGGCATGTTTTTAAGGCACGGTGAAGTGTAGATGATTTTATTATTGAATTAGATAGCACAGCATTGTGTTCATCATGCAATGACACTATAGTTTAGAATACAATATGTGATGACATTACCAGATTAAGCCTTTATCACAATATTCCCAATTCACAGGAAAGCAACAGTCTGAAAAATTACTAGAAAGTTTAAAACTGAATATCTCATCACAGCAGAATTTCTTCACACAAACATAAATAAAAGTAAGGTTACAACCAAAGTAAATTTCTAAGTGGCTCATTTGTTACCCAGCCAAACAGTAGTTGGTGAGTTAAATAAATCATGCATGATTGCAGCAGCCAAAGAAATGTGTTCAGACAAAACTTACTTAAGACTATTAGCCTTTCAGATAAAATAGTTGCTCAAAGAGTTGAGAACATTAGGGGCAATATCAATATTCAATTTAAAACAAAACAAATGATTGTGAGTGTTTCCATGGTTCTTAATGATTCAACAGATGTTACTAATACTGCTCAGCTGTTGTTTATTCAAGGAGTTAATGCTTAGTTTGAAGTGACTGAAGAATCAGCCTGAGTGATCTGTGTGGAATAACTACAGGCAGGAATAGTTTCAAAGTTGAGAAAACATAATTCAATATAACATGAAGTGGAATCTTCTAAGATGTGTTACAACTAATAACGGTAAAAATGTGGATGGAGCAGAAAATCACAGCTGAGCAAATTTACAAAGCGTGTGAGAAGTATAGTTTTTATAGCCTATGGTTATTTGCTGTATTATTCATCAGCAGATATTTGCAGAAAATTTTCAGTTATCATGTGATATTATTCCAGTAGTGTCAATGGTGAGCTTTGCTTGCTCTCATGGACTTAATCATTGCCAATTCTGGGAATTTATGAATCGAAGCTGTGAATTGCAGCTGAATGTTATGACTTAGTCCACCACACAGCAGTTTAGTGACTTAGCACTAGTATCATTTTATTGCTATTTTTTGGAGCTCACAACCAAGATTGGAATTTTTCTGAACAAAATGAACCCCAAACACTATTATCAGACACCGAACAACTTTGAAAATTACTTTTTGCTGTGGACTTGACAATGTTTATTTATGAGTTCAACCTAAAATTATGAGGCAAAACAATGTTTATTCAAGATACTTGTAATAGTTATTTCAATGGCAATAATGTTTAAATTATAGTAATGTCAATCTGCTTTACATACTTCCTGTGCTGTCAAAACAAAAACTGAGATCTCCATTCTGACACAAATTTGCAATAGCTATATTTTCTATGTTCAAAGTAGAGTTCCAAGAGCCTTTATCGTATTTCAATGCAAGTACAAAAGAGATGTTCAAACTTCAAAATCCATTTAACTGTGTTATCCAAGAGAGTCCACCTAAGCTTCAATTTAAAGTGATTAACTTGCAATGTTTTCACATGCTCAAAAGCAACTATCAGGAGAAGAATCTAATGGAATCCTATCAATACCTTCCAAGCAATGAATATGCTCAACTAAAATCATAGACACATGGATTGATATCAGTATTTGGTAGTATCTATCTTTGTGAAAAGACATTTTCAAAGATGAGATGTACTTTTGCCTATTTTACAATTAGGCAAAATATTATCCCCCCTCAAAATAGAATTCTATTTATCTCATTAGTGGATCCATATTACAAAAAGGAGTATAGTAGTTCTAATATAATATAATATAATAATAATATTATTATATTTTTATTTCCTCAATAAAAATTTAGGGAAATTTGTCTCCTCTATTGTTATAAGTACCTACAATATCTTTAATTTGGCCTCTTGACCAACAAAGTTTAAAGTATCAATATTTACTATCTGACTCTTTACAGAAAAAGTTTGACAATCCCTAGTCAAGATAAACTATGATGTAGTAGCAATGAACCCTGAAATATCAAGGACTTAACACAATACAGGTTTACTTGCTCTTCATGGCTCAGTCTAACATGGGTCCCACAAGTCTCCTTGTGCTCTCTTCCAGTGGTGACCCAGGAATCCAGACTTCTTCCATCTTGCAACGCTATCATTTTGGAGTTCTTTATTTTCAAACCTGTGTATGAGAGAGAGAGAGAGACTATGAAGAATTCACAACTGTTTTATCTACCGTGGAATGGAAGTGACAAATCTCTTCTGCTCAAATTTGAGAGTCATCAGAATACGGATGATATTTAATGACATGTGAAGAAATGAGATCTTCTACAAAGAAAATAGAGAGGGAAAAATCACTAGAGGAACATACCTTAGGCACCTCAATTTATGGAGACCCAGTCCACAAGAGGAAAATGAATATGAGAAGGTCATTGAGTGTGACAGGTCGAAGAGGAAAAGAACAAGGAGACTTTGATGTCACAAAAGCCAAGCAAAGCCTCGAAAAGAGTATCATATATGATCTATAGCATCAGTTACCAACCATGACTAAGGCAAGTCACAACTTCCCTGAAATGAACTGCCCACACCTCTATATTAATATATTATAATATTTATCTGAAATGATCCATAATGAAGATGAAATGACATAGTGTATATGAATATACTGGGATCCCTACATAAATTATGACAGTAATTGTTTTCATTGTAGTCACATGCAGAGACTCCTCTACTTTGTGCCAAATCTCTCTGAAGAGTTAGAATTCTCCCATAACCTACCCCAACCATTGCCTCCAAATTAACACAGCAGGTTTCACCAAACTGGTTTAGGTGCAGATAACAACAATTTAATTGAAATTCAGTGATTCCTAATCTGAAGCATTTCAGAGGCAAGAAGGACTCAGGGATATGAATCTCTCTTTCATTAAAATCAGACCAGTGTGTGAAATCCTTACAATCTTTTCTGGAACAAAGATCCAACTCAAGCTGGCAGCTCCTAAGCCACCACATGGCCATAGGCAGACACAGTAAGCTATAGTCTGAAATTCTGTTAAATGGTGCCCCAAACTTCGGGGAAATCATAAAAGCAGCTGAATGAAAGCTGTGTCCTAAAGCTCTCTGCTTGTTAGGTGTGATCGACACGGAAGGTAAAAATAAACAAATATAAATGGGTCTCTACTTAACTCTAGAGCTTTCACTTTATAGATTTTTATTAAAACACATTTGCAAAAGTACAAAGGTTAGTTTGTGTTTTATTTTTCCCTCTTTTTTTCACAATGATATATTGGAATTGTTCAACTGAAACCATATGTTGGCTCAATAATTCTCAATTGCAAAATGTGCACCATTTTAAATGTGCACCCAATAAAAAAGAGGGGGAGGGGACTAATGTGTCAGCATAAATACTCTTGAGGAGATAGAAATACTGTGTTTCCAATCTATTGGAAAAGAGGAAAAGCCACCTCTTTGGTTACTTAACTACAGAGCAGAAATGTAATGCAACTGAGTAATGACACACTGATGCATCAGGGAAAAAATATCATATAATTTTGAAAAAAAACACAAAAAAACCCTGGGTTCAAATCCAGCTCTTCCACCTATTGGCTCAGTGTCCTTTTAAAACATTTGTCATTTCAGGGAGACAGTTTTATTTCCTGTGATATGAAGATAATAATTTCTACCTGGGATAGTTGTTATATGGATTAAATAGATTTAATGAGACAAAGCACACATATGGATGACACATGGTTGGAACTTGACACGATGAAATGGATGACAACTTAGTCCATTCTAGATTCTGCTACTCTGTTTTGTTCTCTTTTTTTTCTGAAAATTAATTATGGAAAACTGAGAAGTTGAATAGGATAGCAAATTCGATAATATGCCAAAACCTGAAGCATGAATAGGAATGAAAATAAATCTGTTCAGTCACAAGCACCTGTCACGACCCCTCCACCGAGTTTAAGCTTCTCCAAAACCAGTGTGTATCGCAATTACCAAGGACCTTGATAAAATGCAGATTCTACTTCAGTGAGTCTAGGGAGGGTTCTGAAATTCTGTATCTGTAACAATTACTAGGTGATGACAATGCTTGACCGTTAGTGAGCAACATTTTGGCACAAGGGATAATTTAAGAAAAATAAAACTGTTTGTGGGCCACTTTTTTTCTTCAAAATTCCAGTAGCTTTACTGAATTTAATAGAGAAAAATTCTTGTTATTAGAATTTAGGGTAATAATAATAGCCAAAATTATTGAGAGCTTACCATGTGCTAATTGCAATGCTAAATGCTTTATAAATATTTTCTTATTTCATCCTCTCAAGAGTCCTTATGTACCTACTACTGTGTTAGTATCTTCACAATAAGGAACCAGAGGTCCAAATGTGTCTTTCCTTTTCACTCAGCCCTTCTCCTTTGCCTAATTCACTCTCTTTTGAGCATGGGAATCTATGTTCATTGCCTTTAATATAACGGACAGACAGAAAAAGTATATTCAAGGTAAGATTGATTACAAAACAGTCTATACTTGTTGACTGTTAAGTAGTAGCTTTTAAGCAGCATTTGATATATTTTAATATAACGGTAATGGACAACACCATTGGACACCCAGGGTGTCAGAAATACCTGGATTTTTCCATGCATCCTTCATAAAAATAAGTTCCCATTACAAGTCTTTTCTCAAAAAGTTCTTTTTTCCTATTACATAATTTTGGCATATTATGGACATTCCATACTCATAACAGATTAAAATAGCTCTCATACACTCTATAAATGTATAGTGAACACACCTATTCTAAACTATACAAGAAAATTTACTTTGAGAGCAAGCAGATAATTTAGAACAAAGATAATGTCAAAGTGTTTTTGGAGAGCCACACAAACTTTGAGGTTGCTTTGGACTCACTCATTCCAGCCCCCAAAGGAAAGTTAGAATAATGGTAAAGAGTGTTGGTACTTGTATCAGACAGATTTGTGTGAAAATCTCAGCTCCTCAATTTACTAGTTATATGACCCTGGGCAAGTTGTTTACCTTTATGAGCCTCAATTTCCTCACCTGAAAGGTAGAGATGAAAAATAATAATCCTGATTTCCTATGCCCGTTGTAAGGATTAAGTAAAGTATGCAAAGCACTTAGCCAATGATATATGCTATCAATGTTGCACTTTTTTGGTTCTAAGATGCACTTTTTTTGTAGCATTTTAACATCTCCGAAATTAGGAAGTGTTTTCTAATAGATGTGTAGTGTAAGTGTCTGACAATTGCTTTTCTTGATTGTAATGTAAGTGCCTGACATTAAGCTTTTAATTGCAAGGCATCCATTTCAAAGACATCCATCTATAATAAACACATTGCCAGCTACACAACTGGATAAAGTGCCAGGCGGCTCCACCCATGAAGTTTCCCTTTTAGAAAGCCCTAGTTGACCTAGATAACTGACTGACTGACCCTGCTTTCCCTTCCTGTGCTTTAATTCCCACTCTTATGTTTTAAATTCACCAATAAAGAGTGAAACCTCAAAAGTCTAAGCACACCACCCTTGATCCCAATAAAGGCAGAGCCACAATTCCTCTCTCTCACTCTCTCTGTCACTCTCTCTCTGCCCCACTCACCTACCATTCTGTGTGGTCCTGGGTGCACCATGTACCCTCTAGGACTTGTGAGTAATGAACCTTGTTTTTTTCAAAGTTCCCTGATGGATGTTGTTGAGGTGTGTCTTGCAATCATAATAAGAATCACAAGGGTCAGACCAACCATACACTGGGTCTGGTTAGTGAAATGTCTGTGGAGCCTCACCACTAGTAGTCTACTATGGTAGGTGTGTACTCCCAGGCATTTTTAGCTGATAGCTTTAGTGAACCATTGATCAAAACCTCCCGCTTTGGCCAGACACGATAACAATGGCTTGTATGAGTTACCTCACAACAGGAGGTCCCATAAGGAACACAGTGCTGGCGCCATGAGAGAATTCGTGAGGGGTTGAAAGGAGGGAGGAGATGCCAGCCCATAATATGGGCCAACCTCCCAGAAGCTCTTGCACTAGACTCTTGGCAGAGAGATGCATGCACCACCAGGAGGGACCTGAGTCCGACCAAATATGACACAAGCAAGATGACTGGCCAGAGACAACCCGGAAAGCTAACCCCATGACCTTAAAACCTGAGACTGCAAGCCATGTGTCAGAGCAGCTCTCCTGGCTTCCCTTACCCTGCTGCTCTCTGCCAGGGCCCCCCTTCCCAATAAAGTCTTTTGCTCTCTCACCACATGTGTCTCCTTGGACAATTCATTACCGAGGGTTAGACAAGAGCAAACTCTCAGGCCCTGAAAGGGGCCCTATTCCAGTAATGATAGTATCATTATGGATAGGCAGAGACCAGTCCCAAACAAGATAGTTTATAATCCCTGTTGGCCAGGTAGAATTAATGAGGTATGTGTCATTCTGTGTGCTTGCATGATTTCAATAACAGATGAGTACATCTTTGTCACTTTTGCACAATTGTTGCAGTTGTGCACAATTATGCACAATTGTTGTATGTGCATAGCTGTTTCCATATGTGCTAAGTGTAACTGGCATTTTAGATGTCTTTTAAAAGATTATGCTATGATTCCATGTTGAAACAAAAGTTATTATGTATCTTCGAGATCACAGGAAAAGAGTATTGAGACGTTTGGGACATTGAGATATTTGAGTATTGATATATTAGGTACACAAATATCATTGTTGAGAAATCACCAAAATTCCATATTTTCTTGCAAAGCAACAATCAAGTGTTTAACAGGACCTAAGAAGGTAAAATACCCACAAGTAAATGAAGCTGTTAACATTTTCTTGCCTGCATATCTACAAAAAGATTGTCTATCACACAACAAGCAACAGAACTAAAGACAGGAGAAACTGATATCTGAAAGAGCTAAAGGAATCTTAAAGAAATGAGAGGCTGATAAGACCAATTCTTATTTTACACAGGACAAGTGATAAGGTATTAAACAAGAATTCATGAAAAATTTCCTTCTAACTTTGAATTTAAATTCCAGAGATATATTATCAATGAAGACAAAAAGAAGGAAGGGAAAAAAAAAGGAAGAGGGAGGGAGGAAGGACAAATTAATTTCTCTTATATTTTCCTTTTAATGTATGCCCAAAAGTGATAAATGATTAAGGTCTATGTTTACATAAGTCTAAAAGGGCTCTTTCAATAAAAATTTTTAAAAAAATTCTACAATAGCATTATGTTATAGTGTAATAGACAGCATTTTTTTCTTTTGGTACACAAAGCAATAAGGCATCTCAAAGTTGATAACATTTTGGAATGGATGAAATATGGAAAGGATTAGCTACTACAGTATAGTTATATCTTCATAATGTTAGCAACATTTCTCTCAAAAATATTTATTGATAGAAAAATAGCCACTTTACATTTTCAATGTTGCACTATACCTATCAGGGTCCAATTTACAATATGTAAAACAATGACCAAGCAATTAGACAAAATTAAAAATTCAGGGACTTCCCTGACGCTCCAGTGGTTAGGACTCTGTGCTTCCAGTACAGGGGGTACGGGTTCGATCCCTGGTCGGGGAGCTAAGGAACTAAGCTCCCATATGCCGCGCAGCCAAAACAACAACAACAACAACAAAGAGCCTCATGATAACATAAATAATAACTGTATTAAAACTTCAGCCATTTACTTATTTTTTTCATCTCAAGTACTATTTGGTAATCTGTGACTTTTCTCCTGGGGAGAAATACTTCTGCAAGCCTCAAATGCATGCTGTTAACACTCAGGTTAACAGTTTTGACTGATTTGTCTGTTTAGTCCAAAAAGTGATTCAATAGATATTTCCCCAGTGAACTTCCTGCCAGGACTGTGATCACCCAACATGAATAATAGTCTCTAGACCATGGAAAGCACTAGAGAGGGTTCTGAAGGTCATAACCAGGGACAGCCCTTGAGAAAGGATTGCCCATCATATAAATTTGTCTTGAGTGTTACCCTCCTTCCCCTTCAGTTACTCATTGTAGGTGTGCACCCATACACAACACACACACACACACATACACAGTAGCATTCAGACTCTCAGCTGGCTAATAACAGAGTAACAGAAAGTTAAACATAAGCAATATGACAGGAGAAAATATTGGCAAAACTAATGGGTTGATAACTTGAGTGCGTGAGGTATTTGTCCCCTAGACTCTATTTGTGAAGAGTTGCAATGGGAGACATGCTAATAAACATAAAGAACTTAATTCGTGAATTTAAGCTCCTAGCAGTTTGAATCCTGGCATAAACAAAAGATTTGCAGGCATAATTAGCTAGCCAGAATTTCCTGCTGCAGAGAGAATACATAGAACTTCTAAGGCCTGGAGGAGATAGACAGAAATTTTTCAAAGAAAGTGAAAGAGTTAGGCAGAATGTGGTACGCCTACACATTTTCCACTCCAAGAATAGAGCCCTGGGATGGGAATAGGGGAAAACAATAGAACTTCTAATAAAAACATAAACCCCAAAGTAGAAAATTCCTGAATATTTTTTCTTGGGTGCAGCCCAGAAAAATGATAAGCATCTTATAGAAATATCCCACACTTGCAAAGAGCTGTAGTAGATATGGTGGTAGGTATGGTAGTTGCATCTGGAGGTACTGGAAGACAGAAAGACCCTCAGAATTTTTCATGCTACTGTAGCATACAAAGAGAGAGTAAGGATGCTTAGGCAAATGGTCAACCTTATGCTGACTACAGCTTCTAGTGTCCTTACCATGTCTGGCATCTCACTCTAGCAACATCCTACTGCCGGATTTACCATGTGGTCTATTTGTAAGTCCGATGACTTATACCATCTTAGCAAGAGTGATCCTATGTCCAGGCTGCCTCTTCCATGGCTTTATTTTGAAACATATTTGTGCTGGATAAGAATTCTTTGTTGACAGGTTTGGGGTTTTTTTTGTTTTGGTTTGGTTTTTTTGTTTTGTTTTGTTTTCAGTACTTTAAAGATGTTGCTCTACTGTCTTCTAGGTTGCATTATTTACAAGGGAAATTTGTAAATAGCAAATAGCAAATTTGTAAATAGCAAAGATGCTATCCACATCTTTGTTCCTCTGTTCAAAATTTGTCCTTTTTTCTCTAGCTGATTTTTACATTTTGTCTTTATCACTAGTTTTAAGCAGTTTGGTTCATGATTCTTTTATTGGCTTTCTTGAGCTTTTTGGATCTGTGGGTTTATAGTTTTCAGCAAATTTGGAAAAATATTGGCCATTATATCTTCAAATACTCTTTCATTTATTCCCCCTCTTCTCCTGCAGGAACTGCAATTACATATGCATAAGTCTGATCCAAGGCTTTCCACAGCTCACTGATGCTGTCTTCATACTTTTTTGATCTTTTGTATTTCTGTTTTATATTTATATATTTTTATAAATATATAAATACACTTATATTTTGGATTTTTTATGTCTTCAAGCTTGCTAATCTTTTTTCCTGCATGTGTTATCTACCTTAATCCACTCTGTATTTTTACACGTCAGATGTTTTAATTTTCATATCTATAAGTGATTTGGTTCTTTTTTATACTTTCTACACCTCTCCTTAATATCATCAGCCTTTCCTCTAGCTTTTTGAATAAATGGAAAGCAGTTATACAGCTGTTTTCATGTCCTTGTCTACTAATTCAATTATTGGTGCCATTTCTGGGTCAGTTGTGATTGATTTTCCTCCTCATCATGGGCTCTGTTTCCCTAGATGAGGAGTGCCTGGTAAGTTTGTATAACCAGTAATTTTTTTTTTTTTTTTTGCAGTACGCGGGCCTCTCACTGTTGTGACGTCTCCCGTTGCGGAGCACAGGCTCCGAACGCGCAGGCTCAGAGGCCATGGCTCACGGGCCCAGCCGCTCTGCGGCACGTGGTATCTTCCCCGACCAGGGCACGAACCCGTGTCCCCTGCATCGGCAGGTGGACTCTCAACCACTGTGCCACCAGGGAAGCCCCCCAGTAATTTTTAATTAATGCTAGACATGAGTGGTTTTACCTTGTTGGGTGTTGGCTGTCTTTATGTTCTTATGAATATTCTTGAGTTTTGTTCTGGTATTGGGTGTGTTACCTGGAAACAGTTTTGATCTTTAGAGGTTTGGTTTGTGAACTTTCTTAGCCTACAGAGCAGCATTTAGGATATGACTAACATTTCCCCACTACTGAGGCAAAATTCTCTTGAGTAATCTACCCAACATTCAGTGAATTATGAAATGTTCTACTCTGCCTGGATGGAACCAGACCTCTTTCCAGCTCTGTGTGAGCTGTAGAGATTATGCCCTCTAATTCTTTTGGATGGTTCTTTCTCCACTTCTGGTAGTTTTCTCACATGCCCGTGCTTATTAACACTCCGCTGAAGACTCCAAGGAGATCCTCTACATATTTCTGGTGCTCATACTGCATACAGTTCTATCTTCTCCATGACTCTACTCTGTGAACTCTAGCCAACCTAGCCTCCCTGGACTTCAAGACCCACCTTGGTTTCCCTCCCTACTCATGTTTGGTTTCCTCTCTCTCAGGGGTCACTCTCCTCCATTGCCCAATGCCCCATGTCTTGAAAACTGTTATTTAATGTATTATGTCTGGTGTTTTAGTTATTTTCAAGTTGGAGGATGCATTCAAACTCTTTTACACCATCTTGGCCAGAAGCACAGATCAATGTGATATTTTTTTAGTGTGTTAAGTTTCCCTATAATATCTGAGTTTACATAGTCTGATCATATTATGGTTTTGGTTATTTGGGATGGCATTTTTCAATCAACAGTCTTTCTTCCTCAAATTAAAATATCTATAAATCTCTACGTGTTTAGGATTCTAAGTCCAGATTCCCAATATATTGAAATATCTAGAGTAAGAGCAAAACACAGAAGTATTTTGCCTACATATTACCAAACATCCAAAATGTATCCAATAGCCTAATGTTTGGTTTCATATAGGCTTAACATTTGAGTGCTTACTTTTTCTCTTTCCTGTCAGCTGTTGGACCTCCACATCCACAGATACAAACCACAGTGAATTCGCTGTTCCAAAGCTAATCCCTTCTCTTCAAGCAGCTTTGGAATGCAGTCGTACCTGAGCCAAGAAGGGCCCGAGAGGTTAAAAATAAGAAATATTTTCCTCTAATTGAAAATTTTAAAAACAATTCTACAAGTGGAAAGCAAATTTTTAATGACAAATCACTTTTAGTTATTTTTAAACTTGTTTCTGTAATTCCTAAGGAATATTTTTCTTCTCTGGGGATCATTTTGTCCTTTTCCTTGGCTCCTGCTTTTGAGATAAAGCCATTATCAATAAACCACTTGGGAGGAGAAAAAAGGAAGATGGCTTTTCCTAGGCAGAAAGCCTCTTTCTCATCTTACCCAAACATACATGCACTCCAGTGACATACCCCATAGTGAAGTGGCTCAGTATCCTTAATGCTAATAAAAATCTCTAAGAAAACAATGAGAACATTTTTATTTATTTATTTATTTATTGGCTGAGTTGGGTCTTTGTTGCTGCGCTCGGGCTTCCTCCAGCTGTGGCGAGAGGGGCCACTCTTCATTGTGGTGCGCGAGCCTCTCATTGCGGTGGCCTCTCCTGAGCACGGGCTCTAGAGTGCAGAGCACGGGCTCTAGAGTGCGGGCTCAGTAGTTGTGGTGCACAGGCTCAGCTGCTCCGCAGCATGTGGGATCCTCCCAGACCGGGGCTCGAACCCATGTCCCCTGCATTAGTAGGCAGATTCCCAACCACTGCCCCACCAGGGAAGACCTGAGAACGTTTTTATTTTGTGCTCTCTCTGTATTAAACATCATCAGCCCTATTATATTACTGTGCTGTCACAACAGGGTTATTATAAGTCACAAGTTTTTCCACTATTCATAAATTATAATTTGCTGTCAGTTTGTACCAGACACTAGTCTACTTAGGGGAAAGGAAAAAGGATGCTCTATCTTTTTATACTGTTAAGAGTCTTTCTAAACATCATGTTACTTGGATACTTGACAGACCTCCCTGGCAGTACACACTTTATTTTTAAACTTTCTTAAAATCCAAACTTTCTTTTTTTATTTCACAACATTGAAAAATAAAAAGCTTCAAAGGGTATTTTCCATAATTAGTGTTAAAACCAAGACAAATTTTGCTGTTAAATTTCATTAAAACATGTTCTCTTTATTTTTCATATTTGAAAATGAGAAATTATAACTTTTCCCCCATTTTCTTTACAACACCACATTTTCTAGACAGCTACACATCTTCAAACTTGGCTTAAACATTCCTGAAAGAAACCTTCATTTATATCAAAAGAAATGAAAGAGAAAAAATATATGGTATATAACGTTATGGATTTTAACATTTTCTCATGTACATTACAGGATACAATTAGGCTATGAAGCTACCTAACAGAAATCCCTTCCATTTAGGTAATGGTGTGAGGAAAAATCTGGAAAGCAGCAGTCTTAATAAATATGCAAAAGACCAGAAAGTGAGAAAGAAAAGAAAATCCAGTTCTTGGATTATTTATCTTGACTCTAATTACTGTATTTTAAGATTTGTGGTTAGAAGCTCTTCATCTAGCCTAGCGTAGAGAGGCTTTATCACAAAATAATACTCTACAACACATAGGAATTGCATCATCCCTCACCTTGCCCTCCAGCCCAACAAAAATTCCAATCCATGAAAATTTAGGAATTTAACCTCAAAGTCTACAGTAATGGAACATGCTGTGTTTTATTTTGACAGTGGAATGAATCTACCAGAGGCTCCCGAATCCACAGGGCTTGGGTATCTGGCTCCAGAGCCAAGTGGTTTAGGAGTCAAATGCATGGGAGAGTCTGCAGGCTGCAGACCCAGGATGAGGATGTCAGGGAAGCCTTCTGCCTAAAGAATGAGAAGTCAGGAGCTACAGGAGGCAAGTGCTTTCAGAATGCAGCTCAAGTTTTTCTACCTCTATATTCTATTTTCCTTTCTTTGTTTCTCTTTTTCTTCCCAAAATTCATACTATCTCCTATTGTAGAAAATGTGAAGAAAGCACACCAAATTAAAGAAGAACATAGCATTGCCTACAATCCCTCCATAGAAATAAACATGCCACCTTTCGTCATATCACCATCTTGACTTTGTGTTGTTCCTTTTGTTGTTGTTTTCTTTATTAAACATTTTGATAAAATGGGAAACAATCATGATACCATACTCTATATAAATATATAAATAGATTATGGTATCATGATTGTTTCCCATTTTATTAAAAAATCTTTAAATTTACTTTTCAGAAAAGGCAAAATAGTTCCAACATACGGTGTGCCATGTATTTAACTTTTTCTCTTTTGGATGTCTTGCTTGTTTCTAGGTGCCTATTCTTGGACACAATGCAGTGATGAACATCTTTGCTCATAAATCTCTCTGTGCATTTCTGTTTATGTTGCTGATATATATTCTAAGAACAAAATTACTAGGTCCAAGGATATGAAAACCTTTGAATCTCCTGATAAAAATAACCATATTGCTTTACAGAAAAGTCAAACCCATTAATATCCCACTTTCAGTATGTGAGTATACTTGTTTTTCTGTGACATTAAAGCATTAAGAACTATAATTATTTTATACTAAGGTATTAAGACAAACATTATTTCATTGTTATTTTAATTTTTGGCTTTTCATTACTTGCAAGGTTGCATACTTTATATGTTAAACAGGTCTACAATTTTCTCTACTGAAAACTGCCTATTCATGTCACTTGCTGATTTATCTTCTTGTGTGACAGTGTTTTTCTTACTGAGTTCTATGAACACAATACACACGAAGAATATGCAGCATTTCTTATCAAAATGTGCTGTAAATATTGTCCCAATTTATTTAATTACAACTATAATAAATTTTAAGTCAATTTATTTAAACTAAAAACAACAACAGCAGTTCGTTCATTTCTTCCACCCACCATCCTCTGCCTCTGGCAACCACCAATCTATTATATGAGCTTAGTTGTTTAAATTAAAAAAAAATTATTTTTAGATTCCACATATAAGAGAGAGCATATTTTTCTCTGACTTATTTCACTTAGTATAATGCCCTCGAGGTCCATCCATGTTGCTGTAAGTGGCAAAATTTCATTCTTTTTGTGGCTGAATAATATTCCATTGTATGTGCATATCACAATTTCTTTATTCTTTTACCCATTGATGGACTCTTAGTCTCCATATCTTGGCTGTTGTAAATACTGCTGCAATGAATATGTGGGTGCATATATATTTTCAAATTAGTGTTTTTGCTTTCTTTGGGTAAATACCCAGAAGTGGAATTGCTGGATCATATGGGAGTCCTATTTTTAATTTTTTGAGGAATCTCCATACTGTTTTCCACAGTGGCTACACCAAATTACATTCCTACTAACAGCCCACAAGTTTTCTCCTTTCTCCACATCCTTGCCCAACACTTGTTATTTCTAGTCTTCTTGATGATAGCCATTCTAACATGATATATGTTAGAAATATATACTAGAATATACTAGAAATATATATATTTCTAGTCTTCTTGATGATAGCCATTCTAACGAGATGATATCTCGTTATGGTTTTGATTTGCATTTTTCTGATGATTAAGGATGTAGAGTATCTTTTCATGTACCTGTTGACCATTTTATATGTCTTCTTTAGAACAATGTCTATTTAGATCTGCCCATTTTTTAATCAGGTGGTTTACTTTTTTGCTATTGAGTTGTATGCGTTCTTTATATGTTTTGGATATTAGCCCCTTATCAACTATATAATAATTTTTACGTACACTTTTTTATGTAACCAAATATGTCATACTTTCCTTTTATAGCTCCTTACATTGTTTTATTTGCTGATCATTACAGAGCTGCAATAGCATGCTAAAGATAAGATAAGCTGTGACTCAGACTCACTCCCAACAAATCAAGAGTTGTTTGTTGTGAACAAAATTTTGCAGGAAAAGTTCATCAGTAAATGAGAATATTTGCTCAGTCTAAATCATCTTTAGCTACATGTTATGTAAATTCTGTTGAAGAGTCTTAACCACCCTAATGAATCGTGTCTCAAATCTATACCATTGAGTCCTCTTACAGCCATAGTTCAAAACATATGGTCATTATTAAATTGATAGGCTCACTTATCTCATGATCATTTGTTTAATACTTCTATCAACAAATATTTGCTGAGCACCTACTCTGAACATGGTCAGATTGAAAAGCATCCCAGTTTCAGACAAGCACATGCCCTAAATTAAGATTCAATACCTACCAGGCATATTTAAGTGACTTGTTATATGACAAACATCTAGATGGGCTGGCTCTTCTCCCTCCATCTGTTTGACATTTGGGGTCATTAGCGATAAGGGTCCAATGAGGAGTAGGTGAAAAAAATGAGAAACAAAGCGTGGGTCATTAGGTGGCATAAACAAAGCTGCAAAACACGTTGTGGAGTAAATCATGTCCAGCCTGGAGCTAGAGTCTGGAAATAAGCTTTGTGAAGTCTATTCAGACTTCTCCTAAAGGCAATCATGACAAGCCCGTTTTTGACTCACCTTCAAAATAGCCTCTATCATCCCCTTCCAACTGCATTTCTTTAGAATTAAAAATTAGATTTGAATTTGGATTTAAAGCATAATCAAGGACTTGTTCACTGCAGGACATTTTAAAAGTCCTCAAGATCTTGAAAAAGAAAAGGCAGCCAAGAACAAAGAAACACAAGTGTGGAAGATATTCCTCTTTTCTAACAAAGAAAAGAAAGAACAATGTGAATACTAACCCTGCCACAACCCTCCGTTTCCTGCCCAGGCTGATTTCCGAGGGGCACCTCTTTGGCCATTTCATGGGCTCCTTTGTAAGTTTTATTGAGACCAGAAACAACAGAACGCCTTAAATAAGGGGAATGACTCAGCCCCTTTGTTCGTCGGTAACCTCAGTCAGTGGCTTTTGGCTTAAAAATCCCATGACACTTGTCCTGTTCCCAATCAGATGTGAGATTCAACTCCCTAAAATCATCACAGTCTTTGTGGGACCCCCTTGTGATCCTCACTGTACACTTCAATTTGCGGACTCTTTGCATCCATGTTTCCCACAACCTCCACAGAGTGTAGACCTGCATCTACTCCTCCTATTTCCCCATGTGGGCTGCTGAACAAAGTGCCTGCAGAATTGAAGTGAGACCAATAAATTTACTCTCTCATACTCTGTCTCTACCTTTTCTCATTTCCCCCGATTCTACCGGACCTGAGAATTAAAATAAGGAAAAATAAAAACATTGCTTAAAGAGGGGAAATAAACAAGGCCAGATTCTTCTCCAACCCAGTTCAATCACAACCCAGGCATGTGCTTTCAACAGCAGAAAAGAGAAAATCTTTACCAGGCAAATAACAAACTACCCTGCAGGGTGGTCTGATGCTTCTGAAGCTTATAGACCAGAACACTAGGATCACATGTACAGACTGCTGCATAGTTTACTTAGAGTGGGTCAAAAGTCACCCTTCTGAGTGATACTCCCTTCTGAATGTTCTGAATATTGGAATGCATAGGGCTCTTCCCTTCTCTCCTGCCAGGATCATCCAGATTAAGTGTGAGACATCACTGGCTGACTGTTGGCTGGATAAAACATGTGCTCAAATAAGATGGATTATCTGACCATCATTAAATAATAGAATTCCTTGAATTCTACAGTTTAGCTATCATAACAACTAACAAGTATTTGGTCCTTGCTATACGCTTGGCTCTGTGCTAATCACAGAGAAAATAAAGGTAAGTAAAACACATCCTTACACTTGGGAACTCACAGTTAAGTAGGGGAGATAGACCAGTTTAACAGAAACTCAATGCAATGCAATACACACTACAAAAAAACAAAGAAAAAGTACCTCTGAAATACTACAAAAACACTTTGTCAAACACTAAATAGGAAGTGATCAACTTAACCTAGGGTTTGCTGACGAAAACTCATTAAGCACCTCCTATGATTCAGGCACTGTGCCAGGCACTGGGGAGAGAGAAGTGAACATAGCTCCTATCTTCATATGCTGTAAGTTGAGCTGGACTGACAAACCTAGAACAAATAAATACATAAAGTACAATTATAAATAGTGGAAAATGCCACGAGGAAAAGAACAGGGTGGTATGATAGGGAATGTTCAAGAGAACTAAGTAAAATCTGGAAATCAAGGAGAGACTTTTAGAGGAAATGACATTACAGTTAAGACATGAGAGAGTATGCATGAAGCAGGACAGGAGTTGGGTAAAAGGGTTCTAGGCAGGGAAAACAGAATGAGTAAAGACTTTCAGATGAGAACAAATTTGAACAAGAATCCCATATGGCTTAAGCATAGTGAACAAAGTGGGGCATTGCAGAAGGTGGAAATTGAGAAGCTGGGATCAGACAGAGCAAGACCTGGTAGGCTAACTAAGGAAGCTGAATTTCAGTCAAAGTGCAGTGGGACGCCATTGAGGCATCTAGAATGGTGGATAAAATCCCTCCCAAATGACTCTGAATCCTTACAATATGCTTAGCTTACATGGCATGGTGCTGCACAGACAGACACTATTTGATCCCTGGCTCCAGCCTCTTAGTAGCACTCTCCTTCTCTCCTCTGGACCCCCTAGCTCTTATTTTCAGTGGTGCGTCTCCTCCCTGAGAATTTAACTGCCCCCCTCCATCCCCTCCCTTCCCCACCACCATATGCATTATTTCTTGTACTTGTGTCCTCAGAATCCCCTTCAGCTAAGGGTGGTCCTCTACCTGATACCATGCTTTCCCCCTGTACCTTCCTGGAAACCCTCCTCATACTCTTGACCTCCCTCCCTTCCTTCAGACTCTCCTACTCCACCTCTCTGACTCTCCCTAGCTCTTTCCTCTATGATTAGCATAGACTGTGTTGATGGGTGAAATGGGTGGATAGGATCACAGATTCCTTGAATCTGGTAGTGACAATAAAAGAAGTGCTTATAGTCTTTTCTTTGAGAGTATTTTCTAACCTAGCTGCAAATAAGAAATATTTGCATTATTGTAGAATTTATTTCACAACCTACATCCTCATTTCCTGTTTGGTAGTTCTACAATATTTCTAACAGCTTTTTTTTCTGGAAAGTGTGGTAGAGATACCTAGTGTTCTTCCACATCTGGTTTTCCTCTCCTTCTGGGCACATGAAAGAATTAGACTCCCCTTCCCTTTGCACCAAGGCAGGGTCATGTCACTGGCCAATAGGCAGTGTGCAAAGTGGCACGTGTCACTTCTGAGCCAATGCATTTAAGTGCAGCATGTGTCTCTCTGGAGCCCTCTTCCTCTGCCACGTTAACCAGAGAGGTCTCATGTTGTAAATGGTCAGGTAGAGTTGCCACATAGAGGAGAGTTACTGAGTCACCTTGAGCTGCAGAAGACTTGAATTTGGTGCTGACATTTAGTGATGCTTGTTACCACAGCATATCATGCCTATTCTGACTAATAGAGAAAGATGGGAGAACTAATCACTCTCTTCACACATTATACTTATTTCCTTGTAACCATTCTAATTATGATTTCATAGGTGAGTTTGTTCCTATTTTTTAATAAATTTATTTATTTTATTTTATTATTTATTTTTGGCCGCATCGGGTCTTTGTTGCTGCGCGCAGGCTTTCTCTAGTTGCGGCAAGTGGGGGCTACTCTTCATTGTGGTGCGCAGGCTTCTCATTGCGGTGGCTTCTCTTGTTGCGGAGCCTGGGCTCTAGGCATGTGGGCTTCAGTAGTTGTGGCATGTGGACTCTAGAGTGCAGGCTCAGTAGTTGTGGTACACGGGCTTAGTTTCTCCACAGCATGTGGGATCTTCCCGGACCAGGGCTCAAACCCGTGTCCCCTGCACTGACAGGCAGATTCTTAGCCACTGCCCCACCAGGGAAGCCCTATTGACTAATTTTGATGGGAACTTTGTGTGACTGTTCTTGTTAATTAACTCTCCTCTGCCCCTAACCAATGTTCTTAAAGTAAATAATAATGACCATTTCACTGAGTTAATGTGACAAATAGTTGACTAGAAAATCAAAATGCATTCCACTCTCTTCCTTATTTTCGTCCTTCTGTCTTTTCTTCCTTCTTTCCTTGCTACCTTCCTCATTCCCTACTTCTCTGTTTTCTTTCTTTCTCATCCATTTCTATTCCTCTCTCCTTCCCACCCTTTGTAAACAATGGCTGCTCAATAAAAGCTACTGACATGTTAATTGATCACATAATCCCCAAAGTGCTAAATATTGTGTCCTCATCTTCCCCCCTTTATTTTTCCCTTCTTGTCCCACCCCAGGACCCCGATTCTGGCCCAGGCTAATTCCCTTTGTTCATTTATCTTCTGTGACATGGTCCAGGGGTGAATTCAGCCTGACAGTTTCGGGGGGATTTTGGGAGCCTCCAATTCCCAGAGACTCCTTTCGGGTTAGAAACCAAATATAGTCTAAAAGACTATACAGTGGAACCTAATCTCCCCAACCTTTCTTATACTTAATGCATACAAGGCCCTTTTCTATAAAAGTTCTACCATTACCATAATCAGAAACAGTCAGAGGATCACAAAAAACCTGTCAGGGGTAAGTCACAGAGCTTAAGAAATCTTACAGGTCTTTAGGCTCAGGGTGCCAACCTGAATTCCTCCTTCCTTCTATGAAGTGGTAACTGGACCAAAGGAGCAAGATTTTAAGTGCACTGAAAAGGATAAGGGATAAGCAAGTTTTAAGCTAGCCAAACTTGCTGGTACTGCATAGCAAGGATTGCATATAAGAAGCTGGTACTGGGCAACGGTGTTCATCTACATGACATCTATATGACTCTGGCCCCTGACCCTGAGTTCCTCCTTTATTCTTGAATTCACCTAGTTCCTGTCCCTTAATGTCTCTAATCTTCAGCCCTAAACTCAACTGCTGTCCCTTTCAGCAGATGGTGCTTCTTGATTTTACTCTTCAAAGTCCTCTATGTGGCTTGTCTGTGTTTAGATGTTTCCTCTGGCTCCATTTGTTTTAGACCAATCCTCAGAAGCCCACCTTAACTCTGATCCTGGTAGAACAACCCAAGATGGAATTGGGCATATACGAAGAATGTATGAACAAATGTTTATAAAAAGTGAAAGAAATGAAGCATTTAATGCAAAAGGCTACAGCGGGCTGGAGCTGGCTGGTACTGGCTCATGAGAGCCAGTTGTTAGGTTTTCAGGAATTTTGCAAGTCAGTTGTTAAACATTGATCACCATTATTAAAAATTAAGTTATCTAAACTTACAATTAAATAAATTATACTAAATTAAAGGGAATGCATAAGTAAAACTCATCAGTTCTTAATTATTTTACTACATTTTACTATATTCTATGCTTTAGTGGTCATCTGTGTCTAATGTATCTGTATGATAGGAATGCTATATAATGATGTGTCGTTGCCCATGTCATTCTAACTCTGCACTCAATGGCATCAGCCATGGTGAGAGTATTTACCCCATGGAAATCAGCAAATGCTAGAAAGGGGGTTCTTTCCTCCCCTCAAGCCTACTGTTGAATGCTTACCAGCACAGCACTGCAATAGGGTGCCAATGTCTTTCAGAAGTGGGTACTGAAGACAAAAGCATGGGGAAGGGGGAATATTTGCAGTTACTTCCCCAGAATCTATTCTCGTGCTGTCCCCTTGTTAAGCAGGTTCCTGTTTCCCAACTATATAGTTTTCATGGTAACTTGCATTCGGCTGCAGAACTGGGTTTATTGTCTTAAGCCCAGTGGCTATCCCAAACTTCTGACTATGATCAGCCTGGTTCAAGGACGGATTCATCTTCTAAATCAGTCCAACTGTAGCCACTGAGGCTGATCTGAAGGACCTGTATTTGAGCTACCAGAAAATCTAACCTGCCATTCCTGCTAGACATGAACAAAGAAGTCTGTAACCCCAGAAGACACTGGTAGCCATCTTGGAACCACAAATGAAAGAGACTGCCCAAGAATGAATATAAACTGAAGAAGTAGAATGAAAAAATGGTAAGAGAAAAACTAGATTCTGGGCAGGTTTGGGTTGAAAACAATCTAATCTTAGACTTTCTGTAAGTCAAGGAATTTCCTTTGCCTTTAGTCTGATTAAATTGGACCTTCAGTTACTTGCACCAGAATGATTCCTTCCAGCTTCGTGACATGCAGTTTGTCTTTTAAAGGAGGTAACTGCAGGAAAAAGCAAATACTGTGTGTGTATATACACGTCTGACTCTTCAACCAAAGAGCAAGCTCTTTGGAGGCTGTAACTTTTTATTGCACACATTTGTATCTGTAGCTAACTTAACACTGTGCCCTGCACATAGTAGGGGGCAAGTAGTAGTAAGTGCTTAAAATAGGCTTGTTTAGTTGAATTGGTTAGCAAGTCAGAGAAGGGATTGTGCAAGAAGTAGAGTGAATCAGAGTAAATTCTGCTTGCTTTTCTTGGCTGACTGGCCAATTTGAATCCATCTGTTGTCATTTGTCAAGGTGCCAGGGGAAAAGGAATGAAGCAATATGGTTCTTGAGTCCAAGAGTCCTGTCTCTTAAATGGAGAAAGTTGGAGTTTTCTGCTGAAACACAGTGAAAATGTCATAGTCTTTAGTTAGCATAAACCCTAAGAAAACTCATGTGACCTACGTTTTCACGATGCCAAGTCTCTGGATAAAAATTAAAATGTGTGGTCAACACGCTCCTCAAAATCTATGCATGTGGCATCACATCAACAAATATCCAATTACTTAACTGGACTTCTCACTGTCTAGCCAGGGTTGTTTATGTCATTGAAAGAGATGGCAGCAAGTATGGCACTGTGGCGCTAAATGACACCAGTGCCTTATGATTCTGAGAGGGAGATAAGCATAAACACAGGCAAATCACATGAGTGTTTCAGGTACATTTCAAGGCAGAAAGAGGAAATAACCATAGAAATAGGGACGCTGCCTCTGTTTTCCCACTCCTTCCCTGTCTTCTCCTCCACTCCCCTATTTGACATACAATATCTCTTATTTATTTATATTAATTTTCTTTCCATGTCCCAGAATGTGAGCTCCAGAAAGGCAAGGATTTCTCTCTATTTTTGTTCACTGCTCTTTCTGTGAACAAAATAGACTCTGGCGAATGCTAAATGCTCAATAAACATTTGATGAACAAATGAGATGGCCTGAAGGATGGCAATATGCTAAGCAATTCATAAATCAAAAACTAAGACGGCCTGGTGAAAAAAATACTTTTTTTCTAAATTAAATTAAAAGACGCAGTGACTTAATGAGTACTGGCTGGCTGAACTGCAATCTTTGTGATAACAAATAATTTGTTTAACTTTCTATCCCTTGGGTTCTCCACCCAGAAAACTGGAGATAACAGTGCCAGTCCCATATTCTTCAAAAACTTTTAAGTGTCCCAAAAGAGGCAATAGCTGTAAAGGTGTTAGGTTAAAGATGCAATGGAGGAGCTTAGCAAGGATGGGCTTTCATGAAATTAAACAATTATCTCAGTTGCCCATTGACTTATTAAACTGGCAAAATTCCATTTATCAGCTTTTGTTCCTATACATACTTGCAACCATACGTTAATCAGTTTTCTATATTCCTATTTATACCAAAGTATTAAAGTTATTGTAATTTAATTAACCATTTCCAAACAAAACTGCAATTTCATACACTTCAAATTTTCCTTTAAAGCCATAAACTTTTTAATGCTAAAAATAGACATACCTACAGAATGCAATCTAACTGACATTTATTTTATTGTTTTGGAAACAATTTTAAATAGTGAAATGGCATTTCTCCAGGGTAATTACCCTTCCTCCCGATTCGTTAATAGCAAAACAGTCTGTCTGTTATGGGAATTCTATTTATCCTCTTCCCATTTTCTCCTTCAAGCTAAATTCTATTTTCCGGGGTCTCCTTACCAATCCTCAAAAAGAGACCCTGTATCTTTAATAGCACAGACCTGGTGAGAGGTTTCTTTCCAAACTTGTTCCCTGGCTTCCAAGTGACGAAACCAGCTGTAATTTGAGAGCAAAGAGATCCTCAGGATATCATTAGCCAAAGGAAAAGCTCCGCATTCCCACCCAGTCCAGGAGTTGAAATAGTATCAGAGGGCAAGAACCTTTCTCTCCAGCTACAGGCTCCATTTCCCAAGGAGCGAGGGGTAACTCAGAGAGCCAGAGTAGGGCAACGGAGCCAGCCAGCGTCCAGCCAGAGAGCTGCAGCAGAGGTTCCCCACCCGTGCCGGGATCCCGTCTGGAAGGAGCCGGCTGAGTTCCAGCCACCCGAGCGAGCGCAGGAGCTCAGAGCGAGGGTGCATCCTGGGCTGCGGGCGCGGCGGCTGCTACCCAGGCTCTGGTGCCGCAGCCACATGAAGCCAGTTGGGGAGGGGGTGCCAGGGTGCAGCGAGGCTACTGGGACTGAGGCTGACGCCGTCTCAGGGAGGCGCTGACTCCCTAGGGGACCCCCTTCCTCGCGCCTGGGCGAAAAGTCTTCTCCAGGGGTCCCCGGTCATCCTGAATATCCAGGATGGTGTTCATGAAGTTCCTCTGGATGGGTTTTCTGTGCCACCTGTGTCAGGGCTATTTCGATGGCCCTCTCTATCCAGAGATGTCCAATGGGTCTCTGCACCACTACTTTGTGCCCGACGGGGATTACGAGGAGAACGATGACCCCGAGAAGTGCCAGCTGCTCTTCAGGGTGAGTGACCAACGGCGCTGCTCTCAAGGGGAGGGGAGCCCAGCCAGCAGTCTGCTGAGCCTCACCCTGCGGGAGGAATTCACCGTGCTGGGCCGCCAGGTGGAGGACGCGGGACGCGTGCTGGAGGGCATCAGTAAGAGCATCTCCTACGACCTAGACGGGGAGCAGAGCTACGGCAAGTATCTGCGGCGGGAGTCCCACCAGATCGGGGATGCCTACTCCAACTCGGACAAGTCTCTCACTGAGCTGGAAAGCAAGTTCAAGCAGGGCCAGGAACAGGACAGCCGGCAAGAGAGCAGGCTCAACGAGGACTTCTTGGGGATGCTGGTCCACACCAGGTCCCTGCTGAAGGAAACGCTCGACATCTCCGTGGGGCTCAGGGACAAATACGAGCTGCTGGCCCTCACCATCAGAAGCCACGGGACCCGGCTAGGTCGGCTGAAAAACGATTATCTTAAAGTGTAGGTGGAAGGGCAAACTTCCAGGGAGAGGGAATCACATCAGACCCGTGGTGGAAGGTGGGGGACAGAGACGGGGCTTTTTCCCATATACTTATTACTTTCTATAACCAGATTTGCACTTGGAGAGTGATCTGATGTGATCTTAACAAGAAAGAAGTGAGAGTTGAGTGGTTTTAGTTTTGTACACTATTTATGTGATCGCTATTGATTTGTCACCTGGAAAGAAGAATTTAAAACCATGTCTCCTGCCTTTCCTAGAAGGGCTTTATATCTCTGCAGAGACACCTGTTTCAGCCACCTCTGAAAGGACACAGTTTATGCAGTAGGGACTGTTTAATCTTCCTCATCCTGAAGATTATGTGAAAATACCCAGGGAGCATGTGCACAGCTCCTTTCTGCCTTCAGCCTTCTCTCCTGGGCTCTGAAAGCTGTCAAAGTCGCCTGTTTTTCAGATGAGGTCAGAGGTGCTTCTCAGCATGCCTGGCAGAGGATGGAGGTTGCCGGTTTCTTCTCCTTTTCCTTCTTATTTATTAACCATGGTCTTTAGTTGTTTTCTTTTTGGTTTTGGATTTGGGTTTTTTGGTTTGTTTTTTCTTAAGTATTGGCTAGAAACTATATGCAAATCACCTTTTGCAGGGAGATGTCCGCTGTGCCTCTGTGGGTATGTGTAAGTTAAAGGGGTCACATTCAAGAAGTCTAAGGTTTGTGGTGATTATGCACTCCTGTGATATGCTGACTTGCTGTGTCTCTCATTGTGTGTCTGTGTCATCAGCACTGCAGTCCACTACAAAGAAGTAGGTAGATTGCCTTGACACCCCCCCAAATGCCTGTGATTTAGGTTACCAGTGTATTCTTTCTCATTTAAGGGTTTTGCTTCTGTTTGCTTATTGAAAATTTGTACTTCAAGTAGAGGGAATTTTAATTCTCATAACTCCTTAACTAAGTTTTATTATTCAGCCAATAAATATGTTCTCATATAATACCTGCTTATCTTCTAATTTATATTCATAACTTTCATACTGCAAAGAGGAGCCAGTGCAAAAGAGAAGAGAAGGCTGGGATTGAAGCCAGTTTACTTAGAGTATATGATAAAGAAGACAGAGGGACCACTACGTATTTGACAATCCTCCCTTCCCTGGCCACCCTTACCATCCTCAAAAGGAAAAAATAAAATCTAGGCTGTGCCAAAACTTGATCTCTGCTGGTCTGCCTAAAAACTCCAATTTTCTCTGGTTTTCCCCTAGAATTAATTGGAAAAGTTTACGGCAAGGCTCAGAGCTTATATGCCCTCAGAATGCAGAGGGAAGGCTCCATTCTAAGCTGTAAGAATCACAGTGATGTCTAATAACTTTGAAGACAGGTCTACGTTATTTCATTAATGATTTTTAAAATGGAAATGCACTTTATTTCATACCTTTTCCCAGCCAATCCTCACCCTTCCCTTAAATATGCTTTCCTTTCATACATATGCACACACACACACACACACACACACACACACACACACACACACACTGGGAAATAAGTGTTCATAATCTATTCTCCAACAGGGCGCAATTTTTTCTCTCCCATGCATGAGGAATCCAGTTTTCTATCCCTCTGAAGTGTTCAACATCCTCCTATGACAATAGGGGAAACTGAGGTCCAGAAAGTGACTGATCCTCAGTTAGTTCTAACAGCACCAAGTCTCCTAGATTTAAGTATGGGACTTTCCCACACTGCTCTTTTCAAAGATGCTGAGAGATGAGAGGGAGTGGCTTGAGGCCTGAGGCTTTGCATAACTCTTTCATTGTTTAAAATAAAAAGGAACAAAATATGGAATAATACTTCAAATAATCATTTGTCATTTCTTTTAGCCGCCTCTAGTGTATGGAGAGAAGACTGGTGTGTGGGAAAAAGGTAAAGATCTTTTAAGAGGGTTTCTATCTTTATTCCATGAAAGATGAGGAAAAAAGTAACAGCAGAGGCAAAGGAGATGATATTTGGTACCTAAATGATTGTAGTTTGTAGTCACAACCTTTCCTATCTCAAAACTTTCATATCACTCACTTCACAGCAATCACATCTAATCCACAGACGTATTAAATGTCATCTCCTTAATTTTCCCAGTTGTAATAAAAGGATATTAGACTCATGATACAATGGAAAACTGATTTCCTCTTGATGCTAATTTCAATCAGTTGGGAATGACTACATACAGTAGTACATCAAAAAGGATTTAAATGACACAGATGTAAAGATTGCTGTACCCAATTAGAGATATCTTCCATGCGTGCAGGAAGGCGAGTGGTGACACATCTGCTACAAATTTGGAAACCCAAAAATAGATAATGTCTGAGGTTCTTTCCAGTGCTGACATTCTATGATTCCTACAAAACCAGAATGAAATTATCTGACATTGAATCATCCATTCAAGGCCAGATGTAATGCCAGTAATCTCACAGAGTCTTATGTAAATGGCCCCAGAGGGCAAATTGGAATTCCCAGGTGGGGAAAGCAAGCCATCCTGGACTATCAACCCAGAGGCTAGTATCACAAGGAGTTTCCAAATCCTCTTATGACGGGGAGCCAGCCCCACGCAGATCTTTCCTCTCTGCTTCCTTATTATTCTTACTAAGACTTTATTACTCACACAGTGACAAATTCTTTTTTTTAAGTAGTGATTCTTTATTTTTTAGACCATGAAATATTTTAAGAATCTGAAGAAAACTATATACTTTCTTCCCTGAGAAATCTACTTATAAGAACATTCAATGTAGGATAGTCTTTCTTTAATAAATATTTGTTGATCACTCAATATGTGTCAGGCACTAGGTTAGGTTGTGGGTAATTCTGAGATATTACAAAGTGTTGGGACACCAACTAGCTGAAAGTTTTAAAAAACCTCTTAGGGCTTTTTTTTATTTGGAGTAGGAGACATTTATTATTATTATTATTATTGTCATTGTTATTATTGTTAACAACAACAACAAAATATCCAACTTTTTTGAGAACTCAACTCAGCATTATTGGTTAGAGCCTGTGCTAAGAACTTTGCCAGGGTATTTCCCTTAATTCTAACAACAAACTGTGTGAGGAAAGGATTATATAAAAGGAATTAACATATGCCAAGGGCTTAGAATAGTACCTGACACAGAGTGAATCCTCAATAAATGTTAGTTGTTGCTTTACTGTACTTATTATTATCATTATTTTTATAACTGAGGCCCAGAAAGCCTAGGTAATTTTCCCAAGGTTAAAACAGTGATGTCTTATTTGCTTCACTATTCTCTCACTTTTTAAGCTGATGATTATCTAGTGGGATATATGATCAAATAAAAGAAGAATGTGGAGGGTAAGGGTCCAGTGGAGCTGCCAGCTGTCCACTCCAAACATTGTCCCTTCTAGGCCAGGCAGCCTACAGCCTACAGCAGTTCAGATGCCTGAGAGCTGTCAGTCAGAAGCTGAGTGGCTCCACTGGTAACAGAATTCCTCACTGATACTTTCTCCATGTAATGCATTGGTGCAGTATCCTCACACTCTCAATCTGACCATGTGAAAACTGCTATATACCTACTTTGAAGAATTCCATAGATATCTGTCCATCTATAGTCTGCCGATAAAAGACACCAGGCCACGTTAGCCTCTGCAAAAACCAAAGCCACACTCGGAGAAGCTGGCAGGTGTGGGTGTGTTATGCATGGCAGCACGGAGAGGCTGTTCCACAGTTTATATACATTCATTGTCTTTTAAACTCTCACTTACAATTCTGCTAAGGAAACAGACAAAAAACTTTCTTAGAGAAGCCTTGAAACTTCAATTATAAACTATTTAACAAGTAATAAAAGCATCCATGAAAACTACTAAAGATATGAAATCTCCCTAAAGGGTAGGGACAAATTTCCTTGGGACATTTTTCAGAGTATGATTATTAAAATCTTCTTGATAAAGAATAATACTAGGGTGTGAAATATGAATGGTAAATGTGGTTTATAAATGTTTTAATATAAAAGGAAAAACAACTGGAGACATAAAAATCTTGGTTAGAAATAGAATACAGAAATACATAACAATCATTCACCAGTATAGAGAATGAGATTCTGCAAATCATCTTAGTAATTTTGGAATCAGGGTGGTCCTTAGGAATACTATTTCCAGAATCAGAATCCCCAAGGATATGTTATTTATCAGACTTTTTTTTCTTTTTTTGCGGTACGCAGGCCTCTCACTGTTGTGGCCTCTCCCGTTGCGGAGCACAGGCTCCGGACGCGCAGGCTCAGCGGCCATGGCTCACGGCCCCAGCCGCTCTGTGGCATGTGGGATCTTCCCGGACCAGGGCACGAACCCGTGTCCCCTGCATCGGCAGGCGGACTCTCAACCACTGCGCCACCAGGGAAGCCCTATCAGACATTTTTTAAGTGCCACCATATGAGGTAACTAGGATAGAAATAGTATAGTCGGCTCTCTGTATCTGCGGGTTCCACATCCCTGGATTCAACCAACCTCGGATAGAAAATATTTGAAAGAAAAAATATTCCAGAAAGTTCCAAGAAGCAAAACAAAAAGCAAAAATAGTGCACTGGCAACTATTTACATAGCATTTATGTTGTATTAGGTATTAGTAGTATAGAGATGATTTAAAGTATATGGGAGGATGTGAGTATATTATATGCAAATACTAAGCCACTTTTTATAAGGGACTTGAGCATCCCTGAATTTGGATATCCACGGGGGTCCTGGAACCAATCAACTTCAGATACAGAGGGACAACTGTGTTCAGGCATGTGAGGAAACTGACACCTATAAACTGATGTGAGCTTGGCACACTGTGGATTTGTATGTACAAGGTCCAGCAAGAGTCTAAACTAGAATTGTCTGGACAATGTAAAACAGTGTAAATCAAATAAGGATTTTGTATAACCACATATTCAAGGGATAAAGGAGTTTCATTGTTGTTGTTATTATTGTTGTTGTTTTGCTTTTTAAATAACTTTTTTTCTAGTTATATAAGCCATACCTGCTGAATTCTAATAACGTGGCAAACAACAGAACATAAAGAAAACAAAATCGTTCATATTCTCAAACTCTCCCTGCCATACACTCACTATTTGCATTTCGGTGTGCATTCTTGTAGTGCTTTACACACATATCTATGTATTGTATTTTTTTTTAGAAAAAATGATATTATAATAATGCATTGTTTTGTAGCCAATGTGAAGTTTAAGGTTAAATAGGCTCAATTGCATAAATCTTTTAAAAATGCTTAAATCTATCCACCATGCTTCAGGAGGTAGAAGTTCTGGATTCAGATCTTGGCCCAACACATGTTAGCTATGCAACTTTGAAGAAGTCCCTTCAATGTTCTGAAATTCAGTCACTTTGCTTGCAAAATGAAGACAATAATAGCTAATATTTACTGAACAGGCACAGCTCAAAGTGTTTTCCATACATTACCTTATAAAATCCTCACGGGGTCATATTTCAGGTAGATGTTAT
The DNA here is from genome assembly GCF_039906515.1 of Pseudorca crassidens. Lineage (NCBI taxonomy): Eukaryota > Metazoa > Chordata > Mammalia > Artiodactyla > Delphinidae > Pseudorca > Pseudorca crassidens. Next base: position 31,037,839 of record NC_090304.1, on the reverse strand, counting down.
AGTTTCTGAACTTTTTGTATAATGACACTGAGACACAAAGAGGTTAAGGTCTCGCAGCTAAACACGAGTGGAGTCAAGATTCAAAAGCAGGCAATCTGACTTCTCTATTGCCCTCATAACCACTAATGATGCTTTTCCTTTCTGGAAGCAGGAGACTGGACACATGATTTCTTAACTCTCTGCCTATTCCAGGATCTATGACATGTGGCCTGTGAAATGAACATTTTCTTTATATGATTACCTTAACCAAAAAAAGTTAAACCCAATTTCTCTCAGAGAACTTTTTTCTCTGCTTGATTTTATTGGGCCAAGTATCTCCTTATACCTGTGTCACTCTGTGATTCTTTGCCTAAGAACAACTGGTTTCTCTCTAAATATGACATTTTTCCAATCACTTTCACATGTACTATCACTTTCTATCATAACACGTCTTATGATAGCAGAGTAAATCAGAGAAAGAAAGAGCTTGGGGTCAGAGAGGAGAACTGAGACTAGGTAGTATAGGAACTAGATGGTTATCACAAGAAATTTGGATATTATTCTAATTTCAATGCACTTGAAGTCTAAGGAGAGCACCTATTTAGATATTAATTAATGTAATATTAGATAATATTTGGGTATTATTCAAATTTCAATGATCTAATTTCCTTTTGGATATTATTCAAATTTCAATGCACTTGGAGGTCTAAGGTGAGGAGTAGTATGATATGATTTACACTAAAGAGACCACGTTGGGAGGAGATTATATGTGGGGCAGCAAGAGTGGAAGCAGGAAAGCCACTTGGATAGGTGGCTACAAGGTCATGCTGGTGAGAGATGACGAAGGCTTGGGCTAAGGTGCTAATGGGAAAGACAGCAGGAACTGGCCTTGATCCTCTACCAATATGTCTCATTATTGCTTTTGCCGCAGAAGAGTGTGTGTCATTATTCCCAACCTTCTTCTGCATTGATCCAATTTCCCAACTCTTGGTTCCACTTCTCTTCCTCCCCTTTTGGATGTGACTCTAGCATTGGCTCCCTCAGGTTCTTGACCACCTTCCCCTACCAAAAGGTGGCTGGATATGTATGAATGGCTACCTCAGGCAATATACGGACCCCAGCTGACCCCTCCCACTCAAAGCTCCAACTCTGGCCCACCAGCCCAAGCCCTGTCTACCCTACTTTTTAGGCTGGAATGGACAGACCTGTAAAGGTGGAGATTTGCATTCAAACCACAGGCATGACTCACACGATTGCCTAGTACACAAAGATAACTGTGATCTCACTAAAGTTTAGACATCTCCCCTTTACTAATGAGCTCAGGCATCACCACTGCATCTCTATTTATTCTGCATTTTTCTTCACAGGAGTTTTAAGACAGATAAGCTATATCTAAATACATAACTTTTCTTTTGAGGCTTTCAAATGACTTCAGAATTTGTCATTGCCTCGTACTCGGTAAGGGCACAGAGCATCCTATTTTGACTCTCACAGTGTTTACTCGTATGGCTTGTACATTTCACCATGTCTCATTTTTGCCTTTCCACGAAAAACAGAAGACATTTTGTGTGTCAATAGCTTGCTGTTTACAGAGCAGAACCTGACAGCTATGATTAATGAGGGAGAGCCTCCATGCTTTGGGATTGGCAGTAACGGCTTGCATTTTCCAGTTGTGAAAAGTTTCCTCCTGCAGGAGTTAAGGAGATGTGTTTCCTGAATGTCTTTTCTTGCTTTGATCTTTGCCCGACACTAAATGCAGGCACTCCGCTCAACTTTCAAAATGTATGCTTTGCTGGCAGTCCCACTGAGTCAACCACTAACATTTTCCACATGATTCGACTACAGATTAAATTATAAAGAGCAGAAAATCTAGTGGGTTCGCTCTGCTCTGAGGTACATTTTTGCCTACCCTTCAAGTGTCTGTTTTCTCCTGCCCTGGTTTCCCCTCCCCCTTGCCTTAGCAAAGCTCTTTCTCTCCTGTTTCCTCCTTTGCTCTCCATCTCTCCCTCTCCTTTTGCTATTAGGAGCATGGGAAGTAGAGGCAGAATTCGGATTCACATCATGACTCTGCAATTTATTAGCTGCAGAAACTAAGCAAATCGTTTAACCTCTCAGAGCCTCCGTTTCCTCCTCTGTACAGTGGGAATCATGACACACAGTTTGCAGGGTTCTTGTGAGGACTTGATATGCCATTGTATGAAGAGGACTTACTATAATACTGAGCCCAGGTGCGTGCCACTATAACCATGCTGTCTGGCCATGGGTAGCTCATCGAAGACCCTCCTTTAAGAAGGGACATCTTATGTGTTCTTAGGGTAAAATGAAAAAGATGTATTTCAAATAAGCCTTGGACATTGTATGTACGTGTCATGAACCTGTATGAACCTCCCCATTCTAGGCAGGCATCTCGGAAGCCAAAGACGTGTTTGTTCCCATTCATGTAAGAGAAGCTCCTTTGCATGTATGTGTGTATACCTCAAACATTCCTCCCTATCTAGGCCAAGAGAATGAATGCTATTGCAGGAAATAACAGTTAGCAAACTCGCTTACCTTTCCTTTCCAAATGTTAACAGTGCCTTTGCTTCTTGCCTTGAGCACGGGAACGACGCACATGAAAGAAACTCGGGAACTGCAGTGCTTGGGCAGCGACAGTGAGAGAACTCGCAAACCTTGGCAACAGGGCTACCACGTGAGAGAGAATAAAAATATTAATTCCTAATATTTACTGAGCACTAACTACATATTTGGTCCTGGGTACCCTGGACAAGTCCAGTTTCAGGCCTGTCAGACTAAAACCAGAGCCCATTTGTGGTGATCTCAATATGGAAAGCATTAGGGTGAGAGCATGATTTTCTTTATGTAAACCCACACTCTTGCTGTGGGATTTGCTGGCCTTAACTGCTTGGTAGTCCTCTATCGCAGCGGTCCCCAACCTCTTTGGCACCAGGGCCCGGTTCCGTGGAAGACAATTTTTCCACTGGTGGGGCGGGGGAAGGCGGGATGGTTCAGGCCGTAATGCGAGCGAAGGGGACCGGCAGGGGATGCTTCGCTCTCTCTCCCACCCACCGCTCACCTCCTGCAGTGTGGCCCAGTTCTTAAGAGGGCTTGGGGACCCCTACTCTATAGTCTCCAGGTCATGAGCTTGGCAGGGCTGGTAGATTGTACTGATCTAAGCCCTGTTTCAGCTGGGACATATGCGGTCTTCACTAAGAGGACCCGGGGATATTTGCGTGCAGCTTGCAGACTTCCTGAAGTGAGACTTTCTGAAGTTAGTAATTCTCTAGCTTGCCTGCTTCTCCCCCATGCACTCTCTACCTGCGCTGCAATGGAAGAGGCCCTGGGTCAGTTGAACAACGACTCGGGATAGGGCATGGTGATCCCTGCAGATACACTCAGAGAGGACTTGGAGTTACAGCCTCTTCAGTATAAAAGCAGACAGTGTGGCCCAGTGAACGCTAATCTGTGCATATATTTAGCAGTAAATCTAAGGAATAAATAGGCAACACTTCTTTTCTAATTCTAGAAGCATTCTGTTCACTTGGGAAACTTCAGAAATAGAACAATTTTTAACTGTTTGGCTCAAACAAAAACTCATTCAGGCTCAGAAATTGGCAAAGGCCATACTAATGATAAATACTTATCCCATAATCACATTTTCCACAGCCCCTCTAATTTCCAAGAGTTTTGTCATAAAAAGAATTGCAGTGAAAAATCTGGACTGCCAGTTCGCAATAATGATGTAATAGTACCAGGATGTCAGCGTTTACAGGGCTCTCCCATTTACTCTGTAAAACTTTGACCATTACCAAAGCCACCACTTTGCCTTTCATTCATTGTTAAACGACTATTTTTCAGAGGGGCTATTCATTCATTTTTCTGTTCATTCAACAAATATTTATTGAATACCTACTATGTGCAATTACTTTACTAGATTCAGAGCATAATACTTGTAATAATAATGATAATAATAAAAATAAAACAATAGACAATGTTTTTACACTCCTTACTATGTGCCCAGCACACTATTTTGAGCATATCACATTTATTTAACACAGGTAAACCTTGCAATAACCCTTCAGAAGGTTTGCTTGTAAATTGCTCAATGACCTTTCTAGAATGTCACCAATGCCAATGCCAACCCCTCTTCTTGCCTCTTCCCTGATCCCCAGCCTTGCCAGAGTCCCCTCTCTGGCTACCAGCCTCTCCTGATCTGACCCCTCCTACCTTCTAATGGAATGCTAATTCTGGGAGGATCGAGCAGTCTTTAAATCAGGAGTTCAGGAATATTTGGAGAAAGTTCTTCCTCAGTGATCCAGGGAGTTAAATAAAACAAACTTTAGATTATCTGAGAAAGAAATGTTAGAGAAAGAAAGTTAGCAGGAGAAGACCTTGACCCCAAGCTCAAGTTTTCGGGATTGAGCCAGCCAACCTGATCATGAAACCCAAGATTTCAACATTATGTTAACCTCTGTCAGGCTAAAATAGAAATAGAACCGTACTTGTAATTACATCCCTAGATACAGTTTTGGCCCTGAGAGCTACACAGTCTGAGAACATCAGAGCTAGAAATAACCTTCACAAATGGAGAATCTGAGGTCCAAACAAGTGAAGAAATTTATTCCAGGTCATATAAACTCATGGTATTAAGGCCAGGATGTCACAGAATCACAACCCGAGGGGCCAAGTTCATCCCATTTACCTGGTCAGTCGTCAGCTGCCTGAATTTCTTATATTATAATATGGCAGTCCTGCCAAGTGATAATACAGCCCACATGCTTGCCCTCCTCAAATTGTGGTGCATTCCTTTGTCTCTGGAGGAGTGCATTCAATTGTCAGAGAGTTCCAACTCTTAGAAATTTCTTCTGTAGTTTGAACTTAAATCTCTCCTCATGGAGCTTCCACCATTCAGGGACCCACAGCCTCATTTATTCCTTTTCCATATCAATTTAATCAACGACCCGGCAGCTCCTTTGGCCAGGCTCCATAGCCTCCAACCTTTCCTTCTGTAGCATAATAACCAAGGTCTCCTTGCTCTACTTTATTACCAGCAAGCAATGATTTACAGTGGTTAAAAGCATGGGCTTTGCAAACCGACAAACCTCTGGGTTGAATCTCAGTTTTACATTTACAACACAAACATCCAAGGGCAGTTTATTTATTCTGACCATAACCTGGGTTCTTTTACGTGAACTGGTGATGATGATATCCACAACGTAGGATTGTTGGGGTGAATAAATGAAATAACATGAATAAAATTCCAAGCACTACACCTAGCACTTCGTAAGAATTCAACAAATAGATCTGAATGGATGAATGAACAATCCCCAGGTTGGGTCTTTGTATAAATTCAGCATTGTTAAGGGAGCTGTATAGAAAGAATTGCAAATCTGGGGAAGACCCTGTTGGGGAGAAGGCCAAAGGAGGAATGAAGGGGAGAGGCCCGAATGATTACCCCAAAGCTGCCACGGCTTACGACTGGTGAGCTTTCCGTGCAGAACATCCTCAGCCCTTCTCTCACAAGTTCACCAACCACGTGATAAGCCGTGTAGTTCATGCTCATGGCTGTGCTCAGTAAGGGGACAAGAGGAGTCTTGAATTCAAATCTTTTTCAACTAATTCTGGACTTTCTCATAAACGTCTGACCACATGCTAATTTGAAAGTCCAAACACTAAGTTATTTTGGGAATGGGAGAAAAGGTACTTTCTATCGTATCCCTCCCCACCCCCTTACCAGCTACAAAAACAGCTGAACAGACTTTCCTAACTCTTTCCCAAAACTTTCATGTTTGGGCTGAGCTCAGCCCTGGAAGGTCTCACTCTCAAGAGAAAGACCTGAGAAAGTCATTAAAGGCAAATGAAAGCCCTGGAATTTCTATACACAAGGAAGATGGGAATTCAGTTGGCTTTCTCTCCCAGGTGATCCATCTCTCAGTAACAGGAAGATGAAACCAAAGCAAACTGTCTCAAGGATAATATCATTTTTTTTTTTTTTTTTTTTTTTTTGCGGTATGCGGGCCTCTTACTCTTGTGGCCTCTCCCGTTGCGGAGCACAGGCTCCGGACGCGCAGGCTCAGTGGCCATGGCTCACGAGCCCAGCCGCTCCGCGGCATGTGGGATCTTCCTGGACCGGGGCACGAACCCGTGTCCCCTGCATCGGCAGGCGGACTCTCAACCACTGCGCCACCAGGGAAGCCCAAGGATAATATCTTTTAAAGCATATAAACTTCAACAGAGTGTTAAGAAGGGGCTCTTGGGCACAGACTGCCTTGCATTGAATCATGGCTCTTCCTTTGTCATCTGGGTTATCTGTGGCGAATGACTACACCCCCTGGGCCTGTTTCCTTCTCTATAAATGGATATTATGGTCCTTATCTCCTAGTATTTTGAAGAGAACCAAATGAGAGACTCCAGCTTGGTATATGGTCTGGCATGTATGTTACACTATTTCATTAAGTTTAAAAGGACAAAGAGCAAGCAGTCTTCGTCCCATGGACACGATGGGATCAAAATGATTAACACCTAGAGTCCACACTCTTTTTTTTTTTTAACATCTTTATTGGAGTATAATTGCCTTACAATGTTGTGTTCGTTTCTGCTGTGTAATAAAGGTAGAGTCCACACTCTTTTTCCTGTCCCTTACCTGTTTGCCCCTCCTCTCCTCCTATCTCCTTCCTGGCTCTTGGCAAAAGGAAAAAACCACACTGACACATGATCCACCCCATTTCCAAACAAAAACGTTTTGAAGGAGGAAGAACCACATGCATTAGGGGGATAGAGTGTGACATGAAAGGAAAGGGATAGAGGCCAGGGATGCTGATCTGCATCCTACAGTGCACGGGACAACCCCCACGACAAAGAATTATCTGGCCTGCAGTGTCAGTAGTGCCAAGGTCGAGAAACCCTGGTCTATAATATGTAAGACATAAGGCAGCAGGGAGACAATAGGGATGTGATAGTTAGATTGAGGATCTTGAATATCAGGTTAAAATTCTTCCCAGACGTAATGGGTGTATTATAGAATTCAAGGCACAAAGAAAGTACAAATTTCGGAATATTTGTATTACAAAGGTTTGTCTAACATATTAGCACTCAGAGATACTAGAGACTTTCAGGCATCCTGATGCAAATTCACATATTTTATATAGTATCATGGTTATAATGCCCTAACATCTGGCTGAAAAGTGAAAGCATCTATCAAGAGGCTAATTTTATCTCCTTGGCTTCAAAAGACAACTGGATTTCTGGCCCTTCCATTGATTAGGGCTTCCTCTACACTCTGGCAAGACAATTAAAAGGGATGAGGGATGTTGATTTTTCTAAATAATAGTTTGGCATGATGTAGACAAAACATCTGGTTGATTGGCACTTTCATTTTGCACTTGGTGGTTTTGATATGGAGGAAACATAATCATTGTTGGATGTTGGCTAGTCATCATTGTAAACCTAGCTGATGGCAGGGTACTCAACTGGTCCTAAAATAAAGAATTGTAGGTATGAATCTTCAACCTGAAAGACCATTGCTTATAAGAAAGAGGAGCTCTAGAGTTGAAAAGGAAGAACTCAAGCATAACCTTCATTTATGTCGCCCTGTGATTGCTCATATCCAAATACACTCTCAATGTACTCCTGGGAAGTTTGTGTAATCCACCAAAGCATTAGATCAAGCCATGTTCCCTGGACAAGGAATATATCTGCCTGGAGAACAGGGCTCCTTTTTCTTCATGCACAAGTTACTGTCTGCTCACAAACTCAAGTGAATGCATCCACCCAGAAGGGGAACATTGTATTTTTGTTTGCTTTTTAGTTTCTTTTTTATTCATCTACCAAGAGGTGACACCTTGTTCTAATTCATCTAAAGGAACAATATAAACCAGTGAAGAATGTGGTCCCTTTTTCCTGCTTTTCCAGTTCTTACATATCTTTCCAAGCCCAGCTCATACTACCTCCCTAAAGCCTTCTCTAGGGTTCCTGTCGATGGTGATATAATGCATAACAACTGTGATTAATAAAGACTACCTGGATCACTGTGTCAGGTAGGATATTAAAGGTTTATCAATATAAGGAGAAAGAATTCTATGATCTATTAACAGCACCTTTTAAAATTACAAGATGGGGAGGAGGTAATATGTAAATCAAGTATTTTCTTTCCTCATCCTTTCCTGACATTTACTGACATTATCATTCATTTTGGTACCCATTATAGACATTAATATAACAATAGTGAGCAACAGTAGATATTATCCCTGCATTCTCAGAGCTTAAAGTCTAGTGGAAAGAATCACTAATCAAATAATCATTTACCTTCTGATGAATTAGAGACAGTCCCAATTCTTTGCTGCTTCCTTCATCAGGAGGTGGCATTTTACGTTCCTCCCCTTGAATCTGGATGGCAATGTGACTTGCTTTGACTAATAGAATGTGGTGTAAGTGACACTGTGCCAGTTTTGGGCCCAAACTTTAAAAGGCCAAGAGCAGCTTCCACTCTTTCCCCCTGGAATCTAGCTACAAAGGTGTGAAGAACATTGGGCTAGACTACTGCATGAAGGAGCCCACATGGAGAGAGACCAGGGAAGGTGAGAGGCCATGATGGACATGACAGGGCCAACTGAGCCCCCAACTGAATGCAGCCACATGAATGACCTCATCACAGAATATGGAATAGAAAAACCACCCAGCTGAACACAGTCAACCAAAAGAATTGCACAAAATTTAAATTGTCATCATTTTAAGCCAAGAAACATGGAGGTCATTTGTTATGCAGCAATAGCTAGCTAAAACACATCATATCTGAGATAGACTTCCACCACATTCTTTTTCTATCACATTACCCTGTTTTCTTTATAGCTCTTATCACTGCCTAAAATTATTCCATTTAGGTTTCTGTTGTCTGTCTCCCCCAGCAAGAGAAAACTGTGAGAGCAGGGACCTTGTCTATACTGTTTCCTGTGATAACTTCTGTGCCTAAAACAATGCCTGACACAGAGCAGAATGTTCAGTAAGCGTTGTAGATTAAATGAATAGATGGACAGTTGCAACTATGATAGATGAGATAACTGAGAAGTAGATGTTGCTAAAACAGTTTGTAATAAGGGAATTAGACCTGGACAGGGAAGTCAAGGATGAGATTTGTTCTGATAAAACCTTCACATGATTTGTTCAGGAGGAGAGTGGGAGAGGAGCTATTTTCTTTCTAGTTACTGTTCAATTAATCATTCTCTTATAAGTGACATTATCACTTTAAACTTCCCATGGTGGCAGAGCATAGAAATTTTTTCAAAATATTTTTAGAGCAACCTTCTGAGGATCCAGATATTAAGTAGGTAAGTAATCTCCTGAATTATATAAAAAATTTAATTTTACAAAAACTGCTCAAGAAAAGATGTGGAATCTGCTCTAGTCCTCTGCTAGAAATCTGAATGAAAGGGAAAATTCTTCTTCCTCAATTTGAGAAAGTACCTCTTTCTAAATGTGAGGAAATTTTGAGGTATATTTTGTGTTTCCTAAGTGTAGAGTCCATTTGAGAAACTTTACAGGAAGAAAGAAAGAGTTCTTAAAGAAGAGAATCAGTGAGAGAGAAACATGGAAAGATCTTTTTTCTCCTTCTTCCTGGAAAATGTTTCCTTGCTGGGAAAAAGGAAATCAGAAGAACTCTGGAGTTGCATGAACCAAAAACCAGAATGCTATAGACACATAGTTCCAGGGCTGTGAGTGAGTTGGTGAGTAAGCAGCTGAGACCCTTCCTTCAAAGCCAAAAGATGAAGATAAGAAAAGATCAGGAAGAGAAAAGGATAAAAATGAAAACAGTTAGGAAATGATGGAGCTGATAGCAATTTTGCTATGTGTGTAAAATATATATGGAGTGTGTGGTAGAATTAAACCTATTTTCTTCCTTAGAGTTGTATGTATTTTATAAATGTTAGTTTTATACACACACACATATACATGCATGCATATCTATAAATATATACATGTATCTTGAGTTTCTATCTGTTTTTAAATTTTTTTAATTACTGTTTTGATCTTTGTTTAAAGCTTGGTTTGGGTTGTTTTAATGGAAAAAGATAAACAGCATGAAAGGAAGAGAAATTCATGGTTATAAGACTCTGAGATTAGTTTGAAAAGAAAAATACTATCAATTCAGTGCACAGAAAGACAACGAGATCCAGATCAACAGGTAAACAGAGACTCTGGCTTTATTTGGACCATTGTCTGAATCTTTGATCCACCACTTACAATCTCTAGAAACTGAGAGCACTACTTAACCTTTTATCTCTAAAGGACAGGTTCTTTCAATGTTTTGAGGTATTTATGCATGAAATAATATGATGTCTGAGACTGGGTTTAAAATAATCTAATAGGAAAGGTCATGAGGTGGGAGGGGATGTGGGTAGAGGTGAAATAAAATTGGCCATGAGTTAGCAGTCTTTGAAACTGGATATAGATGACTTTTTTGTTCTATTCTCCTTACTTGAGTATATGTTTGAAATGTCTATAATATAAAATTTTAATGTCAGGAAAAAAAATAAATAAAGGACAAGTTCTTTCTATTCAGTTCAAGAAATATTCTATGCTTGAAGAACCCTCTATGCTAGGTTCTGACACTACAGCAGGGAGCAAGAGAGCTAGCTGTTGCCCTCATGGAGTTTAGATTTTAACCAGAGAAAGAGACATCTGGAAAGTAAATTATAAATGATCTGGGAATCTCCTCAAAAATCTTTAAGAAAAGTTCCCTTATAATGTAGTTGAGAGGATTTTGTAAAATAATACTTATAAGGTTTCCAGGATCGTGCTTGTCACATCATAGACATTCAATAATTTTGAGTTCCAAGTCCCTGGGCCTTGAAGCAAACAGAAAGTAGACAACCAATATCTTCCAGATTTGAAAGGTTGATGGGAGCAAAGATCATAGTTGCCTATTGTTCACCATAGTTCTAATGCTTAGATTGGATTAATGAATGACTGAATTGATACCTCTTAAAGCTTAAATACAAAATACATTATGTAAGTGTGTAGCTTTGCAGCACTGCCTGTTCTTTGAAAGCCAGACAGTGTCTCACTTACCTTTTCCAAGTCCATGGTGAGTAGCACAATGCTGAAGAAATGATAGGGGCTTCCCTGGTGGCGCACTGGTTGAGAGTCCACCTGCCGATGCGGGGGAAACGGTTTCGTGCCCTGGTCCGGGAGGATCCCACATGCCGCGGAGCGGCTGGGCCCGTGAACCATGGCCGCTGAGCCTGAGCGTCTGGAGCCTGTGCTCCACAATGGGAGAGGCCACAACAGTGAGAGGCCTGCGTACCACAAAAAAAAAAAAAAAAGAAATGATAGAAAGCGTAGACCAATGGGAAAACACTGGACGGGTAGGAGAAATAGTTCTCTCTCTGCCAGTTCTCACCTGTGAATCATTTCATCTCTAAATACTAGCATCCTTACTTTCAAGTAGGTTTTGAAATCTTTGCTTCCCTCACAAAATAGTGAAATGAGATAATATAAGGGAAAGTGCTCTGAAAACTACAAGACACTACACAAATATAGAGGAGTGTTATTATTAAGACACTTTCATGCTCTAATCCCCTGCAGTCTGGCTTCATCTAACCATCTCTTTATTGAGATTCATTTCTCAAAAATTACCCAGAAAGTTGGCTTTAGCAGTCTTTCAGAGTTAATTATATTTGGGATGACAACTTGTACTGATTTGGATATCTAAACCAGGGTATGTGTTAAAAAAGAAATAGAACAGTTGGACACTCTCTTTCTGTTGTACATTCTCTCCCTGTAGAAAAGCCATGTGAAGCCAGTTTATCAGGAGGTACCTTGATCAGCCAAGAACTGGCTGTCTTGCAGTCAACTCTGGTGACTGGAATGTTTAATGACACCAGCATGTCTGCTTCCAGGATAAGGATGCATCTGCCTGTGAGAAATGGATGTTTATACCATCTAATCAGAGCACTCTCCCCTCTGGCTTGTGTCTCTCTGCTTCTCTTTGCTGGTCAAAATCCCTTCTGAAATGACACATTCTTTCCTTAGATAAGGTAATTCCTTCAATCAAGTTTCAGTCCTGTCTTACTGGCCTGAAAGGCACTCTTTCTTCTTTACGTAGCTTTGACCATCTCTGATGGATCAAACCTGAAGTGTTCATGTTATAGTTTAATTCTCACGTGGCCATCTTACTTCATTTTGTGTGTGTTTTTAGAGGGCACTCCATTGTTGCCCCATTTATCACCAACAATAATGACCTTCTAATACACCTTCAAACTAAATGTCCCCTTTTTGGTCCTCCTTCTCCGTCCTCCTTCTCCTTCCTCTCTAAGCAATGTGACAAAGTCCACCTTGCCTGCACTAGGAATTTCCCAGCATCATCCCTTTTCTCAATAGTACCCAGCTTCTTTGGGAGGAATTAGCTTCCCCCCATTGTTTTTGAAGTTGATAGAAGGGTAATTCCTGGCTTGCAAATGCACACCTCCAATTATGGACCAGACTCTGGTTCAGCCGTGATAGGTCTGTGACCAAATCTCAACTAATCAGATGATTTGGGAACTTTGAGGGGCAATTACTCTTATCACGGGGAGGATGAAGTGGCAATGACTACAACATCACCAGCATGCAAGATTCTTGGTCTTGCTGGAGATATTTGTTAAATGGTCCAATCTTCCTGCATTTTTTCGGCCTCTCGATTGATAAATATATTATACACATATTTTTATATAATGTATACAGTATATAATATATAACATTATTATTACATAATACATTTATATATTATAGTATATTATACATTGGTTCCTATTGTTCCTGAGCCTAGTCTACTTACTACCATTTTATTGCATTTAAGGACATTTTCAATAAAAATCTTGAGTTTGAGGTCTTGGCTAGGTAATCCCTTTGCATGAGAAGTCAGGTTTCTCTGACATAACACCATGGCCAGCTATGGGATTAATCAAAACCACAAGCTCAAGCACATTGACTATTTCAATATTGTACTCAGTTTTGCATATTGAACTATCTCATTAGCTACAAGACAAACCAATGAAATTCTTAATACATAGAAGAAAACAATAAAAGACTAACTTTCTACATGCCCCCTATTCTCTAGTCCTTCAGTAATAGTATTTAAATTGTTTCAAGGGGCTTCCCTGGTGGCGCAGTGGTTGAGAGTCCGACTGCCGATGCAGGGGACACAGGTTCGTGCCCCGGTCCGGGAAGGTCCCACATGCCGCGGAGCGGCTGGGTCCGTGAGCCATGGCCGCTGAGCCTGCGCGTCCGGAGCCTGTGCTCCGCAACGGGAGAGGCCACAACAGTGAGAGGCCCGCGTACCACAAAAAAAAAAAAAAAAAAAGTTTCAAGGATAATAACATTTATGCATCATTACCCGCGTTTTCTCAAAATTTTTAATCTAAATTCTAAAAGGCATAAACAAGGATCTGTATAGTCAGAGCCATTTTTATAAACTTTTGATGTTTATTTTGTTGTATATCTCACAAAAATGAATATCTGGAGATAAGGACAAATGTACAATGATAAGTTTACATTTAAGTCATCCGTGGTCGTATGAATTTTGCTTATATGGCTATTTGCTTATATGAGTGCTGTAAATGGCCAGATATAATAATTCTGTGTTCTATGACCCCTGAACACTTCCACTAAATCCTTTTGCTTAAAGTAGACAGAGGGATTTGTATTGCTTGCTACCAAGGAGCTTTTAGTCTCCTCGTGTAAAATGAATACAGCAAAATGGTCTCTCTTCACCTCCCCCAGCACACTGCCTTGTATATAATAGGTTCTCAATAAAGTCCGCATAATTGAACTATTATGTGTTATTCAGCAACTATAGTTGAATTGAATTGAATTGCCCTGAATCGAATCAAATTGAAATGAATGGACAGGCTTTTTCTCAGACCCACAGTAACTATAAAACTAGATTATTTGACCACCATTCAGAAAATTGTGCTCACAGGAATCTTGACAGATAAGGTTTCAGGAACCCCTTATTTAAACACTTCTCAGACAAATTACGTGTCACACTACATTACTAGGATTTCTGGGAAGGCTTTCCAAGTAAAATGTTTTTCCAAAGCAACTACCTGTGTTTGTAGGTGGTGTGTCATCGTAAAGTGGCCATAACAGACTGCAGTGTAGTTTCGGGCTCTGGTTTAACCACAGACTCTGACTCAACGGCAACACTGGTTTGCAGAATCAGATGGAGTAATGTATGCTGAATAGGAATTGCAGATAACAGCACATGGATTGGGTTTTTTCCTCCTGAAGCTCAGAAAAAAAAATGTTTTCTCTCTCTGTTACTGGGTTTCTATTGTTTTCTCTCTCTGTTACTGGGTTTCTATAGTACATCCCTTATCCAGCGTTAGATCAATGCTATTTGGCAGTTGTGCAAAAGATTGTTAAAGAAAAATAAGAGATCAAAGTTATGCTCATGGGGAACACTTCTTAAGCAACCTATGCAATAAGACACTTTTTAAAATAAGAATAGACTTTGATTTTTTTAAAAAAGTGGTCCATATTTATGTGGCTCAAAAGTTTACCAAAACAAGACTATATGCTAACTTTGTTAACTAGTGTTTTTATTTTTTCCTGAAAATGAACCTCTCTCCCTGGAGAGAACCATCATTGGAAACCACCAGATCTTGCTGACCACAGAGATCTGGATTTCATCAATGAGGCCACGGAACTCACTAAACACCACCACACACTTATACTGGGTGCATATATGCCATGCAGAACATACCATCTCAACAGTTTTTCACTTTTGAGCCAGTGTGTCTTTCCCCAGCTTTTCAGAACACTCAAACCTATACTTTCTTCAAAGTGATCCTTGAATACCCTGGATGAAACCTCTACCGAAGGAGACCAGACACTCAAGGCACACATGCTTCATCTTTCATCACTGATTGTGATCAGGGAGGGGAGATTTGGAGGCAATAATATGGCCCAGTTGGAAGAACTTAAGAGAAATGGTTTAGAGCAAATCAAATCAAATAATTTTGCCACTAAGAAAAATATAAAAAACAGTTTGATCAGCTTCACTAAAAAATAAAAAATTAGCCTTGGTGAGGACAGAACCTTTTCCCACTCAGTTATGGTGGGGAGAATTTATCTAAGGGAAGAAATAATGAGGCCCATTCTATATCATGCATGATGTTAACCCAGGTAGAATGTCAAACTCAAATCCCTGAAGTACAAATGATGTAATAGAAAGACCACCGCAAATTGGTTATCCATATAGCGAAAAATAAAATTGGATTTCTGCCTGCCCCATAAAAATCAATTCCAGATGGATTAGAGAACTAAATGTCAAAAGTAAAGATTTTAGTGGGAAATATAAGTGAATTTCTTTCTGACCTCAATGTAGAAAGGATTTCTTAAAATACAAAATGTGCTGATGTAAGTGAAAAAATGGATGAATTTAACTATATTAAAATTAAGGCCACTTGCTAATCAGAAGACACATTAAAGAAAGTGAAAATACATGTTATGAACTGGAAGAAGATATTTTCAACATGTATAACCAATAAAAAATTGATAACAACATATAAAAAACTTTTGGAAATCATAAGGAAAGGACAAGTAACACACTAACAAATTGTCAAAGGCATGAGCACACACCTCGAGGTTAAGGAAATGTGTGTTGCCAATATACACACAGAGAAAGATCTAGTATCATCAGATATCTGGAAATCACAACATAAGATGCCATTTTAGACCCTTTTGATTGGCAAAATAATAATAGTAGTAATAATTTTTGACAAGTGCCAAGTGTTGAAAAGAATTTAGATAATAAGTTTGAGAGGTACATATTAACACTCTGAGACCAATCCACTGCAGGCTGATCTCCCAGAAAAAAGGATGACTTCCTGCAAAACTTCATAGAAACCAGCATTGGTCAAATACTTACGGTGACATCAATCCCAGTTAACCTCAAGGCTTAGACCCCAGCACACTGATGATGCCCCATGATGGACTGGTGCTTCTGTGAACATGAATACTCTTGCCAGGTGACAAATTCTTCCATTCACTCACATCATCATACAGCTGCAACTGATAGATTGGGACCCTGACCTCCTGATCACTGCAAGGGAAAGGCTAATGGTACCCTCTACTGAGAAGACTCAACTAGCAAGATAGGACTGGACTAAAAGTTTTGCTATATTACTTTGCTATTTTATTCTGGAATCTGATCACATTGGCAGAGGAGCTGGAGCACCCTTAACCATAGAGATTAAAAGCCCCACACCCAAGAACCAGGGTCTTCTATAGTCCAACATCTGGTTATGCCAAATAACTGTAATCTATCCCATAATGGGTGAGCAAAGGGTAGTTTCAAGCAGTATTCTAGTTCTTATATTGAATGGTGAGTCCTCAAGTGTTTATTGTATTATTGAAAATAAACGAATAATTATAAACAAACAACAAAACAAATGCAACCATTCATGAGCCAGTGATGAGAGTGCTTCGTAGCTAAAGACTATGATTAATCCAATCCTGTGCTCCTGGGTCTAAAATAGAAGGAAAAAATGGTTTTAAAGCTTTAACTTAGATGGTTTACCTACTTTCTCTAAAATCTTAATAAGAATTTGTAATGTAGCTATTTTTGTATCCATATTTCATACAAAGTGAGAGGATCAGAGAGGATAAGTGAAGAGTCCAACACCAAATATCTAATAAAAGTAAGTATCAGATTTGGACTTAAGTCTACCTGATTATGTATTAGTTTGATTAAGCTGCAGTGATACTAGTCCCCAGACTTTCAGTGGCTTAACACAATAGAAGCCTCCCATTCACATAAGTGTCCCAGGAGCATCAGTTGAGTCACTGGGGCAGCTCTCCTTTATGTGGTCATCAATGGACTAGACCTCTCTGTCTTGTGGCTCTATAACCCTTTAAATCTTCAGCATCGTGTACAGGAAAGAACATGAAAGAACAGATTGGGGAAGTCGTATAGGCCAGCTTTAGAAGGATACTCATTATTCCTATTCAAACTGTGTTAGCAAAAATGAAGTCACATGAGCACAGTTAACTGTGAGGGGGGCTGGGAAATGTGGGAAGAGTGAATTTGGGTGGACAGATGGCAACTTCCACCACAGGCTCCAGATCTCATGCTCTTTCCAATCTTTCCAATGTAACAGGTTGCTTCCCTTGAAGACAATGGCAGGCCATGAGCCACAAGTTCTGTGATGCTAGGGCACATGTGCTCCCTGAACAAATGTATTCATTTTACTAGAGTATAAAAGAAACATATCCCAAGCGAAGCTGTGTGAGGTGCTTCCTCTTTATGCTTAAATCCATGGATGCATATTAAACAACTGCATTATACATAGAGTTGGCCATCCTTCAGTTGGTAACTATAGGAGAGAAACTGCACTGACTAATGTAGTGGGTATGTGTGCATTGGCATGAATACAAGGAAGTAATGAAAAATGTAAACAATCATAATGTTGAAAATCAGTATATGTTGGTTGTCATCCAAGACCATTTTTTGGGGGCTTTACTTCATAAAATATAACATATTTTAAATTTGTTTTTAATTTTGGCTAGTCCATTAGAGACCGATATATTAAAGAATTACCAATATTATTTATAGGTTCTTCAGAATTAGGACTTGTAAAAAAGAGAGAGTTTTTCAAACAAAATTAAAAATTTCTATAGAGTGTGCCTAAGTTATTAGAGGGCAGTAGCAGATATTCTCTAAGTAAGCATGTATATGTCATACTAACTCAATCAGTTATCTGCTTTCATGCTTTTCTAAATAAGAGTAGCCATTTATTAAGCACATACTGTGTGCTAATAGCTTTATATACATTAGATCATTTAACTACAATAATGCTATCAGGTCGTTGTTAGGATTCCCAGTTTTCAGATGAAGACACTGAACTTGGTTTAACTGCTTAAGGTCACACAGCTAGGAAGGAGTAGATCAGAATTAGAATGTAGATCTCTCTGATTCCAACACCCTTCTTCTACCCCATCATGATCAGTAGCCAGAAGACCAGCTCAGAGTCAATAATGTTATTCACAAGGTGTCAAAAAGAATGATGATTTCCTTATTTTGATTAGAGTGTTTCTACTGGGAAGGCTACAGCTGGTACTATATATGGTAAGTTTAAGTGATATCCTTGCATCTTGCCTCTCAGGATGGTTCCAATTAGCCACCCAATTCTGACCCACTCAGACATAGGGTGCCAGACAGCTGAACTGAGGATAGAAGAGATTAAGATGTTCTCTTGGTTTAGTCATTTTGGAAGCAATGCTTATCCCTAGGATCCCACCAACTAAGAATTTTAAGATGGAGCATTTTTATCCAAGACAGGATATTTCCAGGGCACTGAAATTATATCCTGAAGGTATACTACTTTCCCTAGTAGCATGGCTGCTCTTGACTGGAAATCCCAGTTTCACATATACTAAGTAATATGAAATTGAATGAACTTTTCCCATTTCCTTAGAATTGACTCTTCGGAGCCTCTGCTGATGACAAAGAAGTGACAAGTACCCCACATTTTAAAAAGAGCAAAAAACAAAGGTGAGCCAAATTCTCTCCAAGGCTTATTTAGAAGCAGTAGATCTGGCTCTTCCAAACCCAACCATATCTCAGCTACCTGAGTCATCTTCCTCTCTTCCCTGCCACAACAACCAGCCTAAATAAAAAGACAGAGAGCTAGCGGTGTGTGGGAGTAGAGAGTCATTGACTCCCCAGCTCCAGCTTCTTTTGGAGAAAGAAAAGGTGCCTCCTAACTTTACCCCACCCCAAAGCTGAGGAGGGCACATAGAAGACAATCTGAGAGCCTGAGGGTGTCCACAGCAACATGAAATTGTTATCTCATTCCCTGGTTGGACCTTTGCTTAGGCAATAATCATGCTAATCTGCCTATTTAAGCAAGGCAAAGGGACTGGAGAGAGATGGCAGCATGGAGAGAGGGACTTCAACGGTGAGATTTGGCAAAGGTGTGTGAAATTTCCAAGGTTAAGTGGGCATGTCAAAAGGTGGTTGAACAGGAAATATCTTGCTGGTAACACACCCAAGAGGGCTGGGCACCCAGTGAGATATCAAGAGCATCAAGAAGCTGTGGGATAAACGGCCAGGAGCACACGGTGCATGGGTTCAAAACAGTTAAGCTAGAAAGAATCTCATAATAAAAAACTAGGCAGTAAGGAAAGCTCAAAGGGGCCTCTTGTACCCCACAATAGAGTCGGCATGTTTGCCTTACAGGGGCATCAGCAGCCAGTCCATCTTAGCCAGCGACTCAGAGATTGCCCAGAGACATGGAGAATTGCTGAGACCTGCTCAGTTAGCGATGCTTGTACTATTCCGTCTTTTTCCATACTAGAGAGAACAAGAAAAGGAAGATAAAGAAGAGAGAGATCTAACAGGTGCCCCAGCCCTAAATCAAGCTGAAGTTGGATGTAGAAGAGTAGAACATAAGCAGTAAATTGAATATGACATTGAAGCTTTAAATTCAACTAGACTGGATTGGACTTCTTTGTACCTAAAATTTATTGGAAACCTGTGGGGTCTGTTTAAAATTGTTTAGATTATTCGATTTCATTAGATTGTTTGCAAATGGTCACTCCCTCCCCCTTGACCTCCTCCATAGACTGGAAGATAATGGCATGAATCCTGCATTCATGTTGGGCTCAGCTACAGCACCTGCTTTGGCATATGGATTGTTGGCAAGAACTCAAATAGCACTACATGGATTGGCTGGCCCTTTTGCACTTCTGCTTTTTTCCATGAGAAGAACATGTCTCAGGTGGTCACTGGTCCAAAGAGGATGGGAGACCCATGGAGAGGACATGAACCCAACACATGAACTACAGCCAAGCCCAGTCTAGAACTGCTGTAGCCCAACCAACTGGCACAATGTGAGAAATAAAAGGATGGATATGGGCTTCCCTGGTGGCGCAGTGGTTGAGAGTCCGCCTGCTGATGCAGGGGACACGGGTTCGTGCCCCAGTCCGGGAAGATCCCACATGCTGTGGAGGGGCTGGGCCCATGAGCCATGGCCGCTAAGCCTGCACGTCCAGAGCCTGTGCTCTGCAACGGGAGAGGCCACAACAGTGAGAGGCCACAACAGTGAGAGGCCCACCTACTGCAAAAAAAAAAAAAAAAAAGGATGGATATGAATTAATGTAGCCATTCCACCATATTTATAGACATTAGGTTGTTTACCTTCTCAAATTTTTTAAATTCAGAGAGTACTGCAATAAATATCTTTTTGAATATATCATTTTACATATGAAAATTATTTCTATATGCTAGAAAACTAAAGAGGAATTTCTGAGCCAAAGACATTGCACACTAGAACTTTGTTATATACTGCTTTAATTCCCTGGAAAGCTGTTAGAGCTCTTCATATCATCACTATTTACATTCCCACCCACTGGACCTAGGAGGGCCTGTTTCTCCATGCCCTCCTAAAGACAGGCCTTAACAATCTTTTCCGATTTTACCAAGCCGAGAGGAAAAAACAAAGTCTCATTTTTTTCAATATCAATGGTTGAAGATAGTAAGGCATTACTCCATGTGCTCATAGGGAAAGTTTTCCACAATCCAAGTGAAAAAGCAAGTTGTAGAACTACGTATATAGTATAATCTCATTTCTTATATACATGTATGAACATATACATGTCTCTTGTATAAATGTATGTATGTATGTAACTGTGTGTGTAGGCATACCTTTATGTAAATCTATATAAACATTAAAAATCTGGAAAGGTATTCTCCAAACTGTTACCATGATTCTCTCTGGCAAATTAATTTGGGGACAAGAGAGTAAGGAGAGAACTTCAGTCCTGTACTTTATATAGTTCCATGTTGTTTAAAATTTTATGATCATGTAAGATTTTATAAGAAAAGAAAGTGAAACAGATAAAAATATTTCCTTAAATATAAAACAAAGATCTTCATTATCCAGAATTATACAGCCATAATCTCCATTAATGATTTCTTTTATTTCCAAACTCACTAAGAAATCAATAAATTAGTATACTCATATGACATGTCACAATTCTTTTGTGCCTGGTATTTATCATTAATGTTTTTTAACTTAGTAATATATCAAATATGGTAAGTTATAATAAAAATATTTGGAATGTTAGTGTACTATAAAACAAATGAATTCCAGATTTCCATTTGTATTTCAGTCTCAGAGCTCTGTGTTTATTAATTTTTTTAAAGCCATTAATGGGCCAGCCCAACCCTTTTAAGTAATTTATTAGAAGAGTAAAGCCTTTCCATTGAGATGTTTTTATAGCTCTAGTCTATCTGTCTAAAAACATCTCAAAGTTAAAACTCACTCCTACATTTGCAAATCAAGGACACATGTCTGGATGAAGCATTTTTAGTGACTCTTTATACTCAAGATGACATTCTCTGAAGTAGGAAAAAATAGAGTATTTTGAGAAATTGAAATTTGGCTAGACAAATAATGAACCCACAAATCATTGTTTCCCAAATGTTTTATATAAATGGTGTGTTAACTCTCGTTTCCCACTGTTCAAATCATGTAGTGAGTGAGGAGTTACCCTCTTTCTGCCAAAAATGCCATCAGAGCCTTGTGAGCTAATTGGAAAAATGATCATGAAAGAAAAACAAAGAATGTTATAGAACCCTACAAAGCTAAGAAAAAATTTAAAGTATTGTAAATACATCTGGATAAGAAAGGAATGTGAGATTTAGGATCTAGTGTTAAGGGAACAAAAGACACTTAATATACTTTCTCAAGTGCAAGTCTGCCCACAGATTGCACACACTGGACGAGGTTCTTTAAGACATTTCAGTGTAGTATACATTTTCTTCCAGTCACATTCTAAATTCATCTTCCACAGTATATTATCAAACCCTAAATCCATTTACCCACACATATGTTTAAGTCTTTTGTTGAGGTATCCAAACAGGCTGGAGAGCACTTCATTTGTTAAACAACAAATCAGAAAACAGAACTATCTGTTACTTTGTTGAATTTGATTGCTGGCTTGCAGAAAAAGGTTTATGCAGGAGATACACTCACAAGAAAACAACAAGGAAAGTTCCCTTGGATCCCCCTGGGTCTCCTAGAATTTAGCCACAGAATAAGAAACATGTTCCATCTTTGAAATCACTTGAACCTTTGCCTTAGAAACCCCCTAATTTCAAGGTGAACCTATAGGATTCAGACCCATGTTACAGTGCTGATTTGGGAACCATTTGATAATCTTAGGAAGGCATGTTTATCAGTTTATGTCCTCAAATCCATGGGTGTCATTTATTTAGTCCCATTTCCAGCTATTTGTGTTAACCTCAACCACCATCAGTGTGTTACACATCTTTCTAAATGTGACAGTCTTAATTACAAACAGCTGTTTGTAATAATGCATGCTTGACCTAACTGTGCTCAATGTTATAGGCAATCTTGTGTCTTGTGTTCAACAGGTGCTTGAAGGAATGCAATGGTTTGCATAGCTAAATCCAAATCTGTAGTACATGTCACTAGGTCTTGGCAGGGTGGGTACAAAGTAAGAATCTCTGGGAGTAAGATTGGTCCCTTGAAAGAAATATTTTTTTAAACCTCTGTCTTCCAAGACTCCTCAATTTTTCCCTCTCGTTTCTTTCACTCTCATCCAAGAGCAGATGCTGCTCCCTGCCTCCCATCTTCTGCCCTAAATGATTCCTGCTCATCTGTCTAACCTCATCTCCTCCAGTTCTTCCCCTTATCACCATGTGCATCTGCAGTGGCCCGTCTTTTCCTCAAGGGCACCAGACTGACCCTTCTCTCAAACCATTTTCCATTGCTCTTCTCCCTGCCTGGAATGTTCTTATACTCTCCTGTCCTCTGTTCTCTCTGCCTGCAATGTTTTTCATCCTCTCCCAAAGGCTGGCTCTCTCATCATTCGCTTCTTAGCTTGAGCATTTTCTGCATTTAAAAAAAAAGCTTTCCCTGACCACCACAACTAATATATTTTCACTCAAATTTCTCTCCACCTCATTTCCCTGTTTAGTATTTTTTACAGCACTTACCACTAACTGGTGAAATTATCTCATTATGAAATTATCTCATTAATTTATTTCCTCCTTATTGTCTATGTTCCTCAGTGGAATAATAGCTCCCTGAGGAGCATCTCGACGTGTTTACGGTGGGCTCTTAAACATGCTTGTTGAAGAAGTGAGTAAATGAATATTGCAATTACTTTTAGTCTCTTCATTGCTACATAGTGATGGGGAGCTCTGGTTTTGAAGTCAGAACTGTATTTGAATTCCAGCCTTGATAATTACCAGCTGAATAAACTTTTGCAAGTTAACAACCTTCTCTGAACTCCAGTTTACTCACCTGTAAAGTAAGAATAATAATGTCTACCTCATTGGGTTTTGTGAAGGTTGAACAAAATAGAGCATCAAACACTGATTAAAGTGTCTGCTCCACAAGAAATGCTCAGTAAACATTAGTGACAAAGTAGTGCTTCTCTCAAAGGAAATTTGCATTTGAAAAGATCTCAGGAAGAGACTAAATCTTAATGAGAAGATGCTTGCCTTTCAATCAATGGGATGCCTATTACTAGTGTAGTTTCTTTTGGCAGAAAAGAGATCATGTTAAGAAAGAAAGTTAACTAGCACCCTGCACATCATAGTTTGAAGACAGTGTTTCCAATGGAGAAGGAAGAACTGTCTTTTAGAGGGTGAGACAGGAGGTCAGATATTGGTGAGAAGAAGGTCTTATCCAGCAGCGTTTCCTGGGTGACTTTATCTTAATCAAGTATTAGCCTTGCAGACCCCAAAAATGTCAGTTTCTCGGAGTTGATAACACTAAGTGAGACTGCCTTGCAATGTCCACACTGAAGCACATAAACTAGAGACCAGTTTGTTGAATTAGAACAAGAACTCTTAACTTTGAGATGGAAAATATTCCTATTAGCCTAAGCTGTCCATTTTCCCCCTCTATGGAAAAAAAATCTGTGAAAGCCAAATTTTGATATAAAAATATGTTGGTGGGCAAGGAGAACTATTTGTGGGTCTCAAACATTACTGGATATATGCTGTCAGACACTAATGCATCCATCTGCATTGCCAAATCCTTTGGTGGTGCTGGAGGGGTGCTATCAGCTTTCTTCTTCTAACTCCTGGTTTTTAATGTTTCCTCACCTTCAATTGTCACTTTCCTTAGATAATCTTAATATCACTTATCTTGCAACTGCTTGTGTCTTACTAATTAAGACAGGTGAGAGTTGGAAGAAATGTTTCAGCCACTCAGTTCTATGCTAATTTCCTAGAATTAATTTTCTATAATTGTATTCTCAAAACATCTTATTGTTAGGGTCTTATTATGCCTTAGTATATATTATGTTTACAATCTATGTCTGTGAGTTCACACATTTGAAAATTGTCAGTGACTGTAGGAGTGATAAGGATTTGCAGACATTGGGACAGTTCAAAAATATTCCATTTTCGTCCTCCCAATAACATGGTTGGATTGCAGTTCTTTACCTCCTCGAAGGGATGTGTGATGATTGACTTGCTTAACTAATAAAATGAGTGAAAGTGGTATGTGACACTTACAGATGGGAGTCTTTAAAGTCCAGGCATAATTAGCCATGCTTACTGTCCCTCTGCTACAGCATCTGGTGATATGCCAGGTAGTAGAGACTTCATCAGTCTTGATCCCCAAGTTCATGGAGAAGATCCCACTGCCCACACATGATGGGCATGTCATGTGTGTGAGAAATACCTCACAGTTGCTTTAAGCCATTCAGCTTTTGCAGTTATTTATTTATGCACCATAACCCAAGCTATCTTCACTAACATAGAAATGAAAATCTCTAGAGTGGACACCTAGATGATATCACTCTTGATGTTATCTGGTTTTTCTTTCCTGCAGAAGTAGTCCAGATTCACCATCTATAAATTAAGATTTTAGATCAGAAGATGTCTAAGGTTCTTCCCAACTTCAGTTGTACTTCTCCGTTTACTGATGATTTTCCTGAGTGCTACCTTTAGGTTCATGTGCGCATGGATCCATTTGTGTTTCCATTCAGCAGCCTGTTCAGATGAGTTTTCAACACTTTTGTGGTCTGATCCTAGGATATTCTTTTTTGGAGATCTTTTGGAGAAAGAACTGTGTTGTTTCTTTCACAGTGTAAAGGAAGATTCCCAGACATATTTTTGCTATTTACAAGAGATTTCTTTCCCAGGGTTTTGAGATAATAGAAACAGAGCTCACTCAACTTTTTTCATAGAAATTGGGAGGTAAAACAAAAAGCTATTGGTGACACTATGAAAAGAAAACATGGCTAAAAAAAAAAAAAAAAAAAGGAAAGGAAGAAAAATTACACCTAAAAAAAAGAGAAAGAAAACATGGTTATCGGCTAAAAAATATTGAGGAGGGAAAAAATGGTTCATTGAGCACATGGGAGAAATACTGAAATACTTTGGGAGGAAGAAAACACCCTCATGAAAAGTAAAATATCTGCTATTAGGAATGATTGAGAAAAAGCAACGCTTAAACTAAGTGTATCAACAACCAGTCAATGGACTATGTTTCACAGGTAACAACTCTCTCAGCAGAAGTGATTACTCATCATTAAGATTTATTCAGTTAGCCAAGCAAATGAGAGGGAGAATGCCTCTGCTGAATCTTCCTTATTTCTCACATGTTCATCTTGAATTCCTCACTGAGGATAGTATATGGAATGACTAAATCTCAACTACTAATTCAAAGCCCTTTTTCTCTTCACTATCCCAGGATACAAAATACAGCTGAGAACAAAGTTAGAGCATAAAACACAGCCTTTCCTCCCCTGAGCTCAAATAACAGACTTGTAGCCAAATGGAATTTTACCAAACTTTCTAAAATGAGTAACATTGTGTGAGCACTGTTCCCTTGGGAACTGTATGAAAATGAGATGTCTATCACAAAGGATTCTCCAAGAAAAACCCTCAAAGAAATGGGCATTTGTCTTGACCTATAGACAACTGCAGAAAATTACAAAAACCTAAGAACAGCTTAAACTAAAAAACTTGAATTTTTCCCAAATATGATAATAAAAAACATATGAAAATTTATTGAAAGTCTATTATTCATTCTTTCAACAACATTTATTGATTGTATATAAGGTGCCAAGAACTGTGCTAGATGTTTTCACATGAACTGTATCATTTGGTCAAGAGCTCTGTAAAGTACAGATGAATTTATAGCTGAATGGCTTACCTAAAGTCATGCACCTATAAGGCCTCTTAGCCAAGAGATAGTTATTAAGGTTTACTATATTCCAGCACTTTTCTATGCACTAGGGTGCATCAGTAACATTCGGCTGTGGGGGGGGGGGAGGGTTCCAAGAATGGGAGTACAAATTGAGGCTCCTATACTACAAAGCTAAATATTTAAAATATAAATGTTACCTATGCACAATGAGGCCAAACAAACTGAAACATCAGAGTTTGGAGCAGAGAAAGATTTATTGCAGGGCCATGCAAGAAGAATGGGTGGGTCCTGCATACAGCCAGCTGTATGCATCTCCTCCCAAATTCACATTCAGTAATGTTGCATTGGCAGTTTGAATTTGGCCGTGGTGGGAGAATTTACACCATGGCAAATGGAAAACACTACAAATTGGTTCATTGTTGTTGTTGCTGCTGTTGTTTTCAGAGAGCCTCTTGTTAAACATTTACCAGCATACCACTACTTGTGACAACCTAACTGTTGAATAAAATATGTTCTATCCCCCAACCTTGAAAAATATACCTTCAAAATAATCTAGGAGGCCAAGTTTGAATTTATAATTCCCAGATTCCTGTTGTTCTGCACCAGATTTTGACAGGGAAGGGAGAGCCAGCCCGTAGACTCTAGCCCTCGGCCGGCAACCTGAGGCCACAGCTCTGTCCACTTCTCATCAATCTCAAGTTTCACCCTTCACTGGGAGGAAGATCATGTGGACACTCCACATGTAAGCTCATCTATCTGTACACCACACACACATGCAGAGCTGCCCCTGGACCACCCCTTGGGCCTAGGGTTTTTCATATCAGGGGTGCTGTACAACCTCAGTGGCCTAGCAGAAGAGAAGAGAATGGTTACAGACCCTGGTAGCAGACACAAGTCTTTGCAGGTCTGAAATGTCAGGGTCTGGGTTCACAGAGCATCATCTAGAATGGAGGGATGGTACAGGCTCCAGGTGGGTCCCCTGGTCCCATGTGAAGTCACCTATGGGGAGTGGTATGGATGGAGAGGGGCCAGAGTAGAGCCCCCTAAAACACAGGGCACAGCATAGAGTCCTCTATTGTTTGTTCTAAGAATGATACTAAATACAGAAGTCTCAAAGTCCTCATGGAGCTCATATTTCACTAAGAGGACATATAATAGTTTAAATATCAACTATTTAAATATTTTTAAAAAAATTATTTTCAAGATCAAATTGGTTATATTACCACCCCTCTTTAAGATTAGTAGTGACTATTAATCATAAGATTAATGGTGACTATTTATGGACAGATTATTTTTTCAGAAATTACTAAGTTCTTGGAGACTGACTAAAAATTCAGAGCTTGGCTATTGATTTTAGTTCACAAAATGATTACCAATATTTACTTTTCATCACAGTATTTGTTATGATGTCTGAGGAAGGACTCAGGACAGCTTCCCACTCAATATAAGTGTTCCTTCTACCTACCTGAATGAGTCCTTTTGCAGATTCTGGGCTGGGCTTGCTCCTTGCTCATGGGTCCCATCACCCTAGATAATGAAAGTATTTTTGTTATTTACCTGAAAATTAGAAACTTGTGGGCACAGAGAGCTGGTTTTTCAGTGCTTACCAGCATACCACTGGGTTACACATATGTATGGTAAATACTTCAGTGTAGACTAAAAAAAATTTTTAACAGCTATTACTTTTGGGAAAAGTAATTCAAAAGAAAGAGAAGGAAGGCTTTTCATTGATTGTATTTCCATATTTTTCTGAATACTAATATGAGGTCAGTGGGATTATGGGTCATTTTGGTTTTCTTCTTTATAGAGAAGTATGTATAAATTATAGTCTTTTTAATATCATTAATTTTTGTGTGTGTGTTTTCAACCTTTATGAAATGACTAAAATTTAAACAGAAAGAATGCTACTATCTATTGACTGTATAGGAAGTATCATGTGCAAATCCTGTTAGTTTTTCCTCCTTCAAAAGTGGAAATGGTGTAAACAGCAGAATCTTTCCATAGGCACTAGATTTCACTGAAACTAAAGAGTCCTGCCAGTTAGCAATGTTTTCTTAAGCCCAAGTCACCCTCTTTAGCATCACCAGATGCTACATATGATACAGGTATGTTGCCACTGGAGTCTCCAGGCTCCAGTGGCTTTCCTCCTCTGGAAACACCGCCCACCTTCAAATCTGCAAGTGAGATCTTGCTCAGTCTCATCAAATTCTGCCACTTGGACGACACCAAAGAAGCCTTTCACGTAATCAAGACCATCTTTCATTTGTGCATGCTCACTGAAATGAGGGCATCATTCATTCTATTTCTGTTTAAAATAAAAACGGAGTTACAATGTGTTTCTAATGTCTAACTCATTGGCTGTACTTAAGTTCAATTAGCTGTACTTAACATGGAATTAACTTTTAAAATAAATTTTTCTTCAGCCTAAACCTAAAAGAAACACATGGGCAAAATATCAACATTTCTGGCTCTGGTACGGATGTCACCTCTTGCGCGTTTTGTGACCTTCTGTAGTCCATGAACCTCTACAGTCTCATTTTCTCTATCTGAAACCCAGAATTTTAACATTGTTTGCCACTGCCAGGATAGTACACTGAGAGACCACATATGAAAGCAAGCTGAAAACTGTAAAGGGTTAATACAGATAGAAGAGAGGCCTCAGGGAAAAGCTTATTTTTTATTTTTTTTTCAATCTTAAAGAGGCTTCTCACAGTCAAGAGTAGGATTTGTCTGTTTGCTTTCAATGTGCGAATTAATTCTTTATGTGCAGGTGTTTAAACTTTAACCTTAACAGGTTTGTTTATTGTTGTCGTTTTGTTTTCTTTCACTCTTCTGTTAGAAACCGTGTTCATGCAACCCAGTTTTTCAACAATGTTCTGAAGGCTGGAACAGAATTTACCTAATTTATTCCAGTAATTGTTACTAAAGCACAAAGTGTGAAATAAAAGTCAGTGGAGTGTATGGACACGAAGGGGGGAAAGCGGCAGGGGGCGGCGGTGGTGGTGTGATGAATTGGGAGATTAGGATTGACATGTATAAACTGATGTGTAGACAATGGATCACTAATAAGAACCTGCTGTATAAAAAAGTAAATTAAATTAAGTTAAATTTTAAAAAGTCAGTGGAGTGTATTTCTACACTATTATGTCATCTTAATGTTTAAAATATAATTAACTGATTGCTTCTGGCATACCTATCATCTCAGTTACTGTGGGTTTAAAGTGCTGGCAACACTGATGGAGGACCCCCATGTCCACACACCTTCTCCTCCCATATGTGGGAAGCAAAACCTGCCTGATTTTCACTGGATTCCTGCGTGTCAGTCTTTTGACCTGGAAACTTGGGGGAGGGAAGAAGGAAGATGGAGGAGGAGACCACTGATGAAAGGACACAGTTTAAATTTTACTGTGAAAGAGCTGACAGGGCATCATTAATGGAGGGGATGCTGCAGTTCTGGAAGGAGGGAGTTATCCTGGGCAGGAGACCTTAGAAGAGGCCACGGAGAGTGGATCTGCATTTTCTCTCTCTCTCTCTCCCTCCCTCCCTCCCTCCCTCCCTCCCTGTCTCCCTCCCTCTCTCTCTCTTTCTCTCTCCTTCTCTCTCTCCTTCTCTCTCTCTCCTTCTCTTTCTCTCTCTCTCCTTCTCTCTCTCATTAACTCTTTTGTGGCTGCCTGTCTGAGTCTCACAGCTGTGGAGTCCTTCAGGCAAGAATCAACAAGTTGTGGGCTGAGGCTGTTTGGGTGTCTTCCTGGGAAGGGTGGTGTTTGGTGAGAGGAGGGCAGAGGGCTCATAGGTCACTTTCCTGGACTTCAGTTGCCACCTGCACACTTTCTTTTAATGGAATCTGGACCCCCGTTAAGAACTAGGACCTGAGACTTGCCCACCAGCCCTCCCCCTGCACGGGGCACGCACCTACTGAAGGCCCGGCAGCCAGGCTCTGGGTCCCTGGCAGTCTGCCCACCCTGGTCTTTCCCTTTTGTTGCCCTAAGGGCTGTGTGTTGGGAGTCAAGTCACTTGGCAACCAGCTGCCTGCAGAAAAGCCCCATGCCCTCTGGCTGCTACTGTTCACTCCAGCCAAAGCGGCAGAGAAAGGAGGGCTTCGGGCTCAGGGGGGACCATCCCAGCCTTCCTACTAGCCCCTGAGAACTAGTCAAGCTCCCTCCAAAGAGACTCATATGGAATATTCTATGGGCACGGAGGTACCACCTCATCTCTGCTCAGGTGGGAGCTAGTAGCTCCTCCCTGTTAAATGTGCATCTCAATGTCTTTTCTCCAAGTGCGTTTTTCAACAATAAAGCTATTGCCGAGAACAGGTGGGACAGGAGTAACAGGAGTAACGGAGTTCCTTCACTTGCTGCTGCTGGCGCAGGGGCAGGAGATAAGACAGGTGAGAACTGTTCTGCTTTTACCAGGAAAGATTCTAACTACTGCAATGCATTGCAGTGAGTCCTGGGGTTTTGTGGTTTTAGGCACTAGTAGAAGTTAAAGTATTTTCTCTTTCTAACTCCTTCTCCTCTAGGCCATAAAAGCTCTTCACTTTTTTTTTTTTTTTTTTTTTAAATCTCCAAGCTCCCGTCAGGAGTTGCTACACCTTCAGATTGGGACATCCTTCCTCATTTGCAAACCTCAGCTGTGTCTGGGGGCAGGGCAGCAGTGGTGCTGCCAGGAACAGGAAGAAAGGCTTCCAAGTCAGAGCAGTACATCAGACGTAGGGAAACTGGGGGCAGATACATCTGGAAGGTGACGGGCATCAGGAGGCTACCTGCCCAAAGGACATTGAAGATCAAAGCTGATGTTTTCTTTCCTTGGTAAATTTTGCATGACTTGGCACACAACGCACATCTGAGAACAGGTATAACTGAGCTCAACTTTCCCTTATTTTGAAGGGCTTGTGGATTCGGGTCTACGGATTGGGGGTGGGGTGGGGGGAGTATCCAATTGGAAATCCAGTCACATGCATCTCACGGCCATGTGGGCTGAGATGGGGATGGTCCATCCGGCATTAGGAATAGGCTTGATTTTGGAATGCAGTGGATCTGATTGCTTCTTGGCAGCTTCCTTTTCCCAATTATGTTTGGCTTAGTCTCGTAGTCAAATTACTTTGCAGTCCCTAAGCTGATCCAGGAAGCATACAGCGGGCACAGAGAGGATACTGTCTAAAAAGTAGACTGGGTGAAGGGGGAGGGGGGGTTCTGGCTGGAAACTGGAAATGTTCACTAACTAATCCACCACCCAGCCCAAAGAAAGTGACTGTATATTACACCTTGGCCCTTTGTTAAGCCCCCAAACTGAATGTAACATGCTTTTTTAGAATATTGGTCAATTAAGGCTATTGTGCCCTCTTTCAATTATTTTGCTTCCTGAATATAGCTCAAGAAGACATAGGACAGGTATTTTGAATTGATTTTATTTGAAAACATAGAATTTCTCATAATGAATATATGTTCTGTTACAAAGATTTAGAAACCTTCTTAAAATCTAGACCCAGTACTCTGCTTTACCTTGGTAAACAAATGAATTGATAATTTGAGTTTCAATCTGGATGTAGTAATGCCACCAGACTGAAGCTAAAATTTTCCTTTTTATAATTTAGGAAGGAAGTGTTTGCATAAAATGTGATACCTTAAAAAAAATCTGGTACTTTAAATAAGGGAGCAGTCAGAAGGGTAAACCTACTCAAGAGAATGGTCCAGTTTTACTAATGGCTTCATAGAATTCATTATTCCCATGAGAGTATATTCATGAATTATTAAGTAACTCAGCCACTTATTAAATCAAGGTAGAGAAAAAAAAGCAATAACTTCTAAAAGTTAAAAGGACTTAGGCAGCAAATGTAATGAGTAGAGTATGTATGTATTCAAACCATATTAAAGTTCACACACTACAAATGCAGTTTGGTCAACTTCTACCTTACCAAGTGGAAACTGAGTTTTATGATTTAAAGGTTGTGTATAAAGGAATAATAATATTTTAAGCCTTTATGGTGTAATGTCTGAAAACTTCTTCCTGTCCTCTCCTTTCAATGATGAAATGTCGGATGGTGAGGTCAATGAACAACCAATAATCATGAGAGTTAGCTACTATTTGAACAGTACCTTTTTGGTAAATTGAAGTTATTGCCTAGAAAATTATTCAGCCACAGATTCTCCATGAGGTAGTCCTGTGTAGTGGTCACAATTTCTATTTCCTCTGCCTTCAAATCAGTTTCTTTACCTCTTAAAGCTTAAGATCATCTGTAAAAGGGAAGTGATGGAACGGATCTCACAGTGTTTTCTGGAGGATTAAATAAGGTTTGTGCAGTCGAAAGCATCATTAGAGCAGCTAGAACATAAAAAGCGCTAAATACATGGTTTTGTGATACACCTCGCACACCTACCCATATGATTTGCATGTTTCTTGCATTTTGATCATTTTTTTGATCCTAATACCTAAAAGCAGGAGGTCAAACACAGAGAATCCTGTTCTATGACAGCAAGTCTGATGACTTACCAGAGGAAGAGAAAATAGATATTAACAGATCCTGACATTTGATAACATGAGTCCACTCTATCTGGTCTTCCATTATAAAAATCAGTCCAAAAATGACGGCCTTTTATTTTGGAGGGTGAGTAATCTAGCAGATGAATCAGCCTTCTCAGGTGCATATTATTAATCTCCAGCAATCTTAATTTTATATATAGTAACTATGTAGTTTCTACATCAACTTCCTGAGAATCCTAACTAAAACCTCTGATTCAAATTAGTTGTAATTCGCATTTGAGGAATTTTTGCACTCTCTTGTATAGAACCAGAAGTTGTTCACTTTCTATGTGTGTACTGGACTGGCAAATCCAGGTTTGGGGCAACCTCTCCCTCTAGCCAGCAGTATGTGCTTGGACAAATCATACCCAACATCTCTGAGCTTCCACTTTCCTTGCATAAAAATAGAGGGCACTTAACCCAGTGATATTGAAGATTGTTTCTTTCCAGCTCTGAGATTTCTAGTTCTAAGTTTCTTTTATTTACAAGATCAATACATAAGATAACTTTCAGAGCTACTTTCTTGATTTTCCAAACCAGCTGACAAAATTTGAGTTTATAAAATTTTAAAGATGACAAAAATCACACCCATGGCTTAAGTAAGATGATCTCTGAAACAATTTAGTTGTGCAAAACAGGAGTGCCAAACACACTTCCATAACTCTGAAGGGGAAAAATATGGTAAGTGAGTTAGGAAGGAAAACAACAAAAACAACAACACATACACATCAAGTGATGGGATGAAGTTAAAAGAAATCTGTCCCATCAGATAGTAATCCCCCCTAACCTGAATCCAAGGTCTATTTTCCAGGACAGGTAAAACTACTTCCTCCCACAAAAGTCAAGCTGATATTTCATAAACTAAATTCTACTTGTGAATAATAAGAAGCAGAACAGTTAAGTATAAAATAAATAAACATTTTCATTTTATAGGACCTCTTTAATTCAGCAAAAAGGTCACACTGAGATAGATATAAAGAGAGAGAGATACAGATATAGATATATATACATACATATCTAGGAGCATCAAACTTTTTCTTTTTTCTCTTTTCTTCAGAGAAACACAATAGTTTATCAAATAACTAAATGGTCATTATGCTTCAACAGGGCTCAGGTTTTTTTTAACATCTTTATTGGAGTATAATTGCTTTACAATGTTGTGTTAGTTTCTGCTGTATAACAAAGTGAATCAGCTATATTTACACCTATATCCCCATATCCCCTCCCTCTTGCATCTCCCTCTCAGCCTCGCTACCCCACCCCTCTAGGTGGACACAAAGCTCTGAGCTGATCTCCATAACAGGGCTCAATTTTAACAAGTCAAATTGAAAAACAGATTTCAACAAATCACACACACGTACAAGCCTATTCATTTTCATGAAGAATCTGTTTTCAAGTTCTGATGATCCTTGATGGTTTCTCCCTGTTTAAATTTTCAGCCCATTTGCCCCAATACAGTTTTAAATAAATCAAGAAAAGTTGAAGAGGGAAACTGTTTTCCCATTGCTCCCTGCTTTTGTTTGGATGACCATTCACATTTGTCATGAAGTTGAGAAAGGAATTGTGAAGTGTAGAAGTAACCCACCAAGTTCCTTCATAGATACCCAAACAATTTAACTTCAGCAACACCCAGGTCTTTCCAGTTCTTCCACCCTCTCCCAGGTGCCTCAGGCAGCCTCCATCAACCACCCTCCTGATGTGGCCACTGCTCTCGAAATACCCTCCTCAGAACATCCATTTCAGGAGGGCTGGGGGGAAGAGTCTCAGGTTCCCCTAATACCTGGGAAGGCACTTTCCCTCTCCAGTTCAAATTTGCTAAGCAGAAGAAGAAAAATAAAGAAAAAAGAGAGAGAAAGCCTAAAAAGGAAGGTTGGATTGTAACTAGTGTCTGTTAGTGCAGATACATCTATTGGTGTGATCAGTTCAACAGTTAGTGTGACTTGGCACAGTACCAAGTTAAGTACAGAACAGTATTTATTGTGGTAGGAGATGCACCCTTCAAACAATGTATCCATTAAGAATTCAATGCGTTATGACCCAGCAATCCCACTACTGGGCATATACCCTGAGAAAACCATAATTCAAAAAGAGTCCTGTACCACAATGTTCATTGCAGCACTATTTACAATGGCCAGGACATGGAAGCAACCTAAGTGTCCATCGACAGATGAATGGATAAAGGAGATGTGGCACACATATACAATGGAATATTACTCAGCCATAAAAAGAAATGAAATTGAGTTATTTGTAGTGAGGTGGATGGACCTAGAGTCTGTCATACAGAGTGAAGTAAGTCAGAAAGAGAAAAACAAATACCATATGCTAACACATATATACGGAATTAAAAAAAATAAAAATGGTTCTGAAGAACATAGGGCCAGGACAGGAATGAAAAAACAGACGTAGAGAATGGACTTGAGGACAAGGGGAGGGGGAAGGGAAAGCTAGGATGAAGTGAGAGAGTGGCATGGACATATATACACTACCAAATGTAAAATAGATAGCTAGTGGGAAGCAGCCGCATAGCACAGGGAGATCAGCTCGGTGCTTTGTGACCACCTAGAGGGGTGGGATAGGGAGGGTGGGAGGGAGATGCAAGAGGGAGGAGATATGGGGATATATGTATATGTATAGCTGATTCGCTTTATTATAAAGCAGAAACTAACACACCATTGTAAAGCAATTATACCCCAATAAAAATGTTTAAAAAAAATTCAATGTGTGAAATTTATAAAAATCCTTTCTACCAAGACATTTTCAAGCTCATTAATAAAAACTTTATTGACAATGAGTTAAGCTTAGAATATACACTGATACACATGAAAGTTTAACGATAAAAATAAGAAGGTTTTTTTCCTTAATTGTCTTACTCCTTGGGAGAACTTAGGATGGTATCATCTGTATTCTGGTATTCCCCAACCTCTTTCTCCTGCTGTTTACTTGGGTAATTGCCATAGATTTTTCACTGGGCAGGGATGTTTCCAGTTAATTTGGGATAATATAACCAGACCCTTAAATAGCATACAACACATACGAACAAAAAGAATAAACATAGTAAACTCTTCTCTAGCTCAGAGGTTGGCAAATATTTTCTGTAAAAGGGCAAATATTATATTTTTTGGCTCTGCAGGCTGTATACATTCCCTGTCACATGTTCTTGTTTTATTTTTTCAAACCTTATAAGAATGTAAAAACTATTCTTACCTCATGAGCTGTACAAAAACTTCTGGCCCACAGGCGGTACTTTGCCTGTCCTTGATCAAGTTATGTAAGTCATGCTTTTACTTCAGTAGATACAATCTTACTTAAATACAGAATAGAGTTCTATTTTTCCTCCTCATATGTAAAGCTAGAGTTATCATTCAAACATATATTAAATATCTTCTATGTGTCTGCTGCACTAGAGGATACAAAGATCACCATGAAGTTTCAGACCTCAAAAAAAAAGTGAGATAATTATGAAAGTAAACAAAAAATAAGGAAGACTGGGCACAAATGGCATTGATAGTTGTCTGAAAGGCTCCAAAATGCCTCCTTAAAGATGTCTATATGAGTAAGTTTTAAAGGGTGTGATCAATGCTGCTGAATGCATATTAACTCTATCTTATTCTCCTTCCTCACTAATAAAACATTGATTTCTGCAGAGCAAGCATGTGACTAGTAAACAGCTATGTTTCCCAGCTTCCCTTGTAGCTAAGGTTAGATTGTGATATAATTCTGGTCAATGAAATATACTTGGAAGTTGCTAGATGGGGAAATGTTTTAAAATGAGGTAGACTTAGCTGCCACATGACGTTTTTCCTTTTCCCTTCTTCCTCTCTGGAATGTAGATGTGGTATCGGTGATGCAGCAGTCATTTTGCAAACATGAGGCAAGAAGTAGAAGGAGAAAATCTACCAGTAGCCTGGGCTTCCCATGGTTCTGTGAAATCACATTACCATCACTGGACAGTCATGTTAGGACTTCTTTTCACACAAGAAAAATAAACTCCTTGCTTATTTAAGCCTTTATGTGTCAGATCATCTGGATACAGATAGGTTGGCCCATGAAAAGAAAAGTTTGTGAAAGGTCATCCCAAGCAATGGGGGCAGAATGAGCTGAGGAGCTGAGATTTGAAAGTATAGAGGTTGAACGATAGAAAATATTTAGTTTGGCTGGAGCCAGTGTACTTGGGCATCAGTTAAAATAGCACAGGTATGATTACTACACTTTCAATTTGTGGAGTATTTTTCTCCCTTAAAACATTTCCAGAGCTTTTATGCAAACATAAAAGTGCCTGTGTCTTTGGTTCTGAACTTATGATCTAAAATTACTGTGAGAAAAACAAGGAATTCTTTTCATCTGGATCCTGACTCAGCACGTTTATCTTGTTTACTTTCAGTCACTGTGTTTCTGTTTACAGCTCATGAAATACTCTCATCAGAACAAAGGTCCTAGCGTTGATAAGTGAAACCACAAACTCAAGCAAATAGCAGAAGCCAGAGTCCATTTGAATTGAAGTCAAGTTCAGAGCCGATCTTCCTGAGAGTCGTTTTAACACTGATTTGTCATAGCAGGTAGCTGACAAGATTTACCCTCAAGGACCAGAAACATGCACTGTGCCATCCAAAAGGCAGAAGCGCTGGACGGGGCTCATTTGATGCGAATCCTCTGGCAGGATGGTGTAGAGTCTGTCTACCCCGCTGTGTGGCTGAGGGACAACTGTCAGTGTCCCGACTGTTACCTGGATTCTGCAAAAGCACGGAAACTTCTCATCGAAGCTCTTGATGTGAACATCGGTATCAAAGGCTTGACGTTTGACAGGAAAAAGGTAACTATCTCTAAATTATCTCTGCCTTCTCTCTCAACTTAAATAAAGGAACTAGTCTCCAATAATTTACATAATGAATTATATTTTATTAGATCATATTTTATAAATAAAGCCGTGATTGCATAGTCCTTGGTGCGAAGTCCACATGCTTACTAAATGGAAGCTTCTGCTATTATTAATACTATTTTTATCACTACTGCTATTATTTTAATAAAATGTACAGTGTTGCTCATTATTCCTTCAGTGAGTGGCAGCCTTGAAGACACAATCAAACTATGTCTGTAATAAAAGGAATGCCCCTGGGCTTCAGTTTGCTCATCTAGAAATGAGGGATACTAACAAAATTTGTTCCTAGAGATGATGTGAAGATTCAATGTGCTAATATGAGTAAAACTCTTAGCATGTGGCTGGCATATGGTGAGCGCTCAAAAACTTGTATTGATGAATATTTTTAGTCAAATTCGTGAGTAAATGTGTAAGGCTTTGTATGGGATTCCTGAGAGCATAGCTCTCAAAAACCACAAACTAGATGTGGCCTCACCCTGTGTTTCTCTCTTCCAAATTTGCTAAGATAGTTATCAGAAGAGCAAGTGTGACCAGCAAGGTCATCCTCTCCCACTCTTGTCTCCATCTCAAATTAAGGACTTTACCCCCAGGGTTCAGTGCTTGCTAGCTGTGGGACCTTAGACATGTTATTTCCTCTTACTTTGCTCACCTGAAAAATGTGAGTATTAGTTATCGCTTCTCCCTCAAGTTGTATGAGGACTAAGTGGGTTATATTTATAGCGCTCATTGTACAGTATACACTCAAAATGGTGTTATTCTTACTATTATTATCTGCCTCATCATCATCATTACTATTTCTGACACTCTTGGCAGGAATATTAATTGATCTCTAACCATCACAGAAAGTTTAGGGACCACAGGTTTTCAGAATATAGAACAAGAACTCAGATCTAGCCAGGTTTTATTTCTTTGTGATATTTAAAGGACCTCAGATCTCAGCTGTATCCCCTTGGCTTTCAGTTTCCTTGTTTTCCAAAAGCTTATTCTATGCCTGTGAGTATATAAGTTAAAAAACAGAAAGAAAAAAGAGCAAGAGCTCATTCGATTCCCTGATAACCTTAAATAACATTCAGAAACAGCAAGAGTGGAGAACCAAAGTACATAGAAGCATAATAAACGTTTAAGTGATATTTGCTTCCTGTATTATAAGGTTCATATCACGTGGCCAAACGACCACTACAGTGAATATGAAGCTGATTGGCTGAAGAAAAGATGCTTTTCACAGCAGGCCAGAGAAAAGCTCCAGAGAGAATTATTTTTGCCAGGTAACCTTGCTATGGTCTTCAATGTCCTTTAAAACTTGTCTGGTAAGAAATTTGCTCAGAAGCAAATTAAAACCCTTGTGCTTTGGTTAAAGTATTATTGTAATTTATGTGGAACGTTTAATGATTTACCAACACAGATCATGTAGGTAGAGATGGAAAGAAACATAGAGGAGTTCTAGACATTCTAAAGAGAAAGAAAGAAAAGAAATGCAGCAAATATTTATCCTTGTCATCTAACACAAAAACTGGCACACCGTAGATATCCATAAGTGTTCCCTGCAAAGCAGCAGGATGAACCAGAGGCAGACTTGCCCTTAAGAATTTTATCTAAGGCCAGAACCACACAGAATCAATAAGGCAGAAATTCCTAACCTGGCATCAGATAAAACTATGTGATCTATGAACCTCATGAAATGATATACACAACATTGACAACACTGAGTGTGCATGTGAGCATGTGTGTGTGTGTGTGTGTGTGTGTGTGTGTGTATGTGTGTCAGGCTTGTGCACAGCAAATTGCTTGGGGAGAGTTTATATGAATCCCAAGGGAATCTGTGAACACAGAAACGTTCAGAAAATCTCCAGTAAAAAGATTCGGTGGATGGAAAAGGAAGACTTTATTCTTTGTTGGTTTTTTTAAAATTTGCTTTCAGTCTTTTTTCTTTTTTTATTGAAGTATAGTTGATTTACAATGTTGTGTTAATTTCTGCTGTACAGCAAAGTGATTCAGTTATACATATATATATATATATATATATATATATACATTCTTCTTTATATTCTTTTCCATTATGGTTTATCACAGGATATTGAATATAGTTCCCTGTGCTATACAGAAGGGTCTTGTTGCTTATCCATCCTATATAGAATAGTTTGCATCTGCTAACCCCAAACTCACTCCATCCTTCCTCCACTTCCCCTTTGGCAACTATGAGTCTGTTCTCTATGAAGAAGACTTAATTTTTGATCTGAGAGACAAAGTAAATACTTAATATAGATAAAAAGTTATTTTTTAAATACGATTTTTGGAGATACACAGTAATACAGCTCAAACAGAGGTGCTGGGGAGAAGTGGGAAGTATTAATACTTTACTCTCTGTGTATTTTGAAGATTTGTGTCATAAGATGATGTGGGTCAAAGGCCCACAAATTCATGTTTTCAAATTCTGAAAACATGCTGATTCATATGTATTTACTAGAACCTTGACTTCTACAAACACACTAACAAGCCAACTTTCCCTGAACATTCTTTTCTGCTGTTTACCAGATATATTGGACCACTGTCCCTTTGGGCAACTGACCAGCCTTGTTGGATTTTATACACACCTCTTCTGGGATTTCTGGGTCATACACCAAGATAGAGATTTTACCTTACTCCTTTCGAATCTGAAATTCTCAAACCTGTGTGGTAACTGCATGGTTTTCAATGTTAGACTTACAGCAGTTTACTGGGTGTGGAGATGTTACTAAATAGCCAACTTGAACCCCACAGCTTCACCTTGTCCCACGGTTATCAATAGGGTATGACGTGGTCCCCTTCCTGTTCGAGCATAGTCCAGTCTTATCAAGAGCTAGCTTCCTCCATTCTCTTAATCTCAACATTCTGACACCTGACAATGTTTTGCCCTAGTGCTTTCTGTCTAAACCACCAGGAATCCATTTTCCTCTTTATCTAGTCCAGCTAGCTGGTGGAATCCAGATGGATATCAAGGGAAAGATGTTTTTCCTGCCTTCCCCCCAGTGAGTGCTTTGCTAGATTCTTCAAAGAGTCTTCAATTACAAAACTGAGTGGCAACTGTCTGGGTCAAATAGCAATATCACAAGTATATTATTATTTTTTTATTTATTTTAGATTTCTTCTGGTACTCAAAATATTTTTCCTTAACTCTGCCCTAATTTTGTAATCCCGTTGGATTTTACTCTAATTTCCTTCGAGTTCTTCTTTTGATTATTTTCAGGGAATAAAAGCCAACATTTTATTATTACAGCTTATGCTTTTAAGCATTGTAAAAGTATATGGCCACCCCCTCCATTAATATTTCTTGACGGGTTCAGTTTTATAGCTTACATTTCTCAGTACTATCAGGCAGTAGCAGGATGGAAATGATACTACATTCAGTTACACAGTGGAAAAAACTAGTCACACTGACAGGCTGCAATCATGAATAATATAAGGAGGACTGGCTGCTAGTTAGACAACGGAAACTATTTTAATGGTTTAAAACAAGATCAGATTTTGAAAATATATTCTCAAGCTGTGCAATTGGTAGGTGAAAGAAGAAATTAATGGACCATTTTTGAAATATTGCTTCTATGGCTTTTTGCCTGTAGAATTTGACACCTTATTTCCCTGCCATTGCATATTTTCAAACATTCATACTCAGAACAAGTAAACAAACTCAGTTACATTTGTCAAAGAATTTTGTTTTTAGTCCTCAGTGGCAATGTTTCCTCTACTGCTCTTTCCTTAGAGTGAGGAAACACTTTTAAAATCTGGCGTCAAGATGAAGATCACTTTTCCTTGATCTTTGCTTGGCACTAGATGTTGAACTCAAAAATGAAAAAAACATCAGCCAGAAAAAACTCTTGTCATGGGACAGCCACAGCTGGAAAGAAGGCATGGGTAACGATCATTCCGTCATAAATTTCTATTCAACTGCATGTATATCGCGCACCTATCTCGTGTGGGAAGCTGTAAGGAAATATCAGGTTTTAAAAAGACATGGATTCTGCCCTAGAGGATTTATCCAGTCGAGGAGGGGACACTAGGCATGGAAACAAATAAGTATAGTACATCATTTTAAGTACATGAAAGTGTGCATAGAAGGTTAATTAGAATGTAGAAGGACTCTGAAGAAATACTTGAAATACTAATACTTGAGCTGGGTTTTGAAGGATCTGTCAGACAAAGATAGAAGGAAAGGAAATTCTCAACAGAGAAAAGGGCATGGAGAAAATCAGAGAAGCATAAAAGGGCAGGGTAGGTGCGGGAAACTGCAATTAGTTTAAAATATGGGTGAAGTTAAAATTGTTAGGCAACAAGGAAGGAAGTGGCTTAAGTACCCTACTAAGAAGCTCAGCCCTAAACCCTTAGGCAAGGAAGTTTGCCCAGCACAGAGGTCAAGTATGTTTCCTTCCATTAGTTTCCCAGGCTGATTCTCTTCCTAAAATTCCAGAGAAATGAGTTTAAGGTCTTTATAAGTTTAAGAAGATTGCTTTACTTATTTTCTTTAGGATGCATTTTATATTTTCAGAGTTGTATCTTTCTGATTTTTACCAAATGCATGTAATTTCGTAAATGCCTACAAGGTTGTGAATGTCTTCTTAGCTTCCTTTTTCTCTTGATGCATTCTCTCCCCCTCCAGTGTACCGCTTTGGTTCTTGGTTTGTACTTATCTTACTAAAGATGGTGAAGTGATCAGTTCTGTGTTGTAGAAAGGTCTTGGGCATGGTCATCTGTGCTGGATGGATTGGCGTGGGTAGTGCCTGGGAGCAAGGTAACCATAGCATGGCCTAGAAATTGTCCTGTAAGAGCCATTAAGAACTTAAACTAGGGAAGTAGCAGAGAGGATGGGGGTAGAATTTGTACTCAAGAGAAACATATCATTGACCTGGAGGACAGGAGGTTGCTGGCCCTCTAATCTCTACCAATTTAAAACCAGACTGTTGAAGCCTTGCATGTGAGTGTTTCCAGATAGGTGGATGAAATGGAAGACTTTAATAAAACATTGGAAATATGAAGATTTTTTAATGTAATTGTTTTTTAACCTCCATGTGAAACTGACATAATTATACACTCATTTTTTGTGACTAACTTCATGATGCAAAATTCCCAAAATAAAATTGATAAGACTAAAATGGGGAAAAAAATCAATACATAGCATGATCTTATATATATATGAACCTAAATATCTGTTCTTCTTATTAACACGCAGAGGCAGAATGAATACTTGTTTTCCTATCTATCTCCTTGAACTGGTACTGAAATGTTTGTATATTATTCTCTGACATCAGTAGTATTTGTCATTGCAAATTGAGATTTAAAATGTGGTAATTTGAAGAAAATCTTTTGTTCTATGGAAGCAGTCTGCTCAGTTTTCTCAGCAGTGCAGGGAGTGAGTACATTGCACTGTCAGAAAAGGATATTTCCCCTTGTTTCAATATGCTCCACTTTAGCAGAGCAAGTCTTCACCTGTGTACGTTATCAGACTACAACCCTTCGGTACATAGCTATGACTCCCTCCTT
Source organism: Pseudorca crassidens (assembly GCF_039906515.1). Lineage (NCBI taxonomy): Eukaryota > Metazoa > Chordata > Mammalia > Artiodactyla > Delphinidae > Pseudorca > Pseudorca crassidens. Next base: position 30,994,777 of record NC_090304.1, on the reverse strand, counting down.
TGTTTCAAAAGGAATATGCCACAAGAGGAGTGAAAAATCTCAAGGAGATATAAGGTCCCTCTAAGATCTCTGTGCCTTGCACATGGTGACAAAAACAACCCAAAAAACAGAGCTCCCCCTTTCTTACAGAGGGCATGTGTTTCCTTGAAGATGAAGCTTTCTATTATAGTGCAAAGAACAGAATTGGTTTGGTACCCAGGCTACTTTTACAGAAACTTTCCAAAAGAGAAAAAATCACTATCTTTAAAAAAAAATTAACAAGTAATGTACACAATAAACATGCCTAACTCCCATGTAATATTTCACCCATGTCCCTAAGCTTTGCCCCATCCTTCCCCCTTTCTTAAACCCCTACAGGTGGGAATCTGCAGTGCATGTCGGGGATGGGTGAGGGCATTTTTTTCACATATTACTTGGTAATTATAAAAAGGACTGGGAGTTTGTTTGTTTCAAGCTGCCTTAGAACGTTCCAACTGTATCAGAACTGCCAGGTCAGAATGGCTTCAGAAGAGCTCTGTTAAATCAGTTGCATTAGAGCAATCAATTCACCATGTTATGTACCAAAATACATTCCCTTCCCAAGAAAGACCTTATAAAAATTCCTTCCCTGAGGTCATCCAGGCTCACATTGTCTGATGCACAGGTGGGAGAATGGTTCAAAGTCTTCGTAAGTTTAAGAAGATAGTCTCTATTCTACTTTGCCTGCCATATGTGAAATGAACCTACTGACTTTCAGAGAAATGTCTTTGGGGTTTTGATGAAACGAATACAGGTATCTTAAATGCTTGTGAGTTTACAAATGCATATTTTGCTTCACTTTTTCTCTGTGCCATAGTGATGTCTTCCAACGTGTCTTGTTCTTTTCTGAATTACATATCATTTATCCCACTCAGTTTCTGCATTGTACTTGGTAAATGTGGGCGTAATATGTAAAGGGTCTAATATCCCTCCATGGGCTGTGAGTCAGTGAGTTCAAGATGGGAGATTCAAGATTCCAAGACTGGGAAGTACCCTGCAGTGCTGTGTACCCAGCAGAGGCCCCAAATCTGCGGGTTGTTCCCACAGCCATCTGCTTAGTTTTTGATTCCACTTGTAAACTCTAGGTCAGATCCTTTTTCTTTTGCCTTTTCTCATCTTCATCCATACCTCCAATTAGAAAATACATAACCACATACTCAGAGATAAGTATTGGGTTGACCAAAAAGTTTGTTCGGATTTTTGTAAGATGTTATGGAAAACCCGAACGAAATTTTTGTCCAACCGAATATTAAAGATGTCTATTTTACAACTAGATACATTACAGAAATACTGGGGAAAAAAGGCCTGTGTACTATATCTATTACTTTTTTAAATTTTTAGGTAATAAACATTATATTCTTTTTAAAAAATCATTTTTTATTACTCAACAACTTCATAAAACAAAGAATCGTGTCATCATCCAATGTTAGTGCGAAATAGTATTTTGAAAAGCTGGTGTCTTCAAAAGCTGATATCTTTAAAAGACTTGAAAAAGTTTGAGGATATTTTTGAGAATCTAAAACAAATCCATTTTAAGGAAGAATTATTATGTTGTATTCCCTTTTCATATTTTTTCAGTATACTTACCACATCAAAAATTAAGAAAAATTTACTAACTTTTTTATTCTTGGAAAAGTAATTTTCTAGAGTTACACTAAAGTAAATTTATTTCTTTTCCTTCCTTTTTCTTCTCAAACAGGGTAGAGTGGGCTTTTTTCAGTGAGTGAAGAACTTCCATTTCTCACAAACAAGACTTACTTCTTCTTGCAGCCCAGGAATAAGTTTTATAACATTGGCAATTGGACTGCAAATTTAGGATTGATAAATTTAGAAAATTCCAAAGTGTGGCAATTTCAAGAAGTAAAGTTGGATTGCTTTATATGCTAGCTTCACTTTTACCAAACCTACACATAAGTTATAAACAATTATTCTCACTTCTGGTTCTACTTTGTTCTTCAAGATGACAGAACACAGCAGAACAACTATAGTTTCAGGATAGTAGATATCTTCATCTTACTTAAATTTCTTCCTTAAGATTCCAGTCCCAAACTTTCAAATATGCCCATGGAAAAAATTGATTTTAATTTCTTTTTAAAGTTTTCTATCCCTGTAGGAAAAATTTGATTTTTAAAAAGAATCTTGATGTTGCTATTTACCCATTCTGTGTATTTGCCTAATATCTAGCTGAGCAAATTAGGTAAATAATTTTTAATCACTGCTCCATTGAATGAATTCTCTAACTTTATTCTTTTCCTCAAAATTCCATATATTTCTCAATCTGTAACTTTGCTCTTAATCAAAAGAGCAGTGTAGCACTGAAATTAAAAGTGCTCTTGAACTTAGGTCTTTCTAGGTCTGTGATCTTGAGCAATGTACTTAACCTGTCTATGACCCTAAATCTTTAACTGCATGATGGTACCTACTTATCACCTTGAGTAGCGCCATGTTGAGAGAAAAACAATGTCTCACTTTACATATTAACTCACTTCATCTTCACAAGTTTCTCTTGAAAGCAGTTGTAAATAACTACAGAGAACAGCCTTGAGAGCCTTCTTGAACAGTATATGTTTACTGTTCAATGAAACATATGAAACGAAAAAACGTAGAATCCTACTAGTAAAATTCTTTCTCCTTTTTTCCATTAGCTGTCAAGCTTCCATGCACATCGCCTGTTTGCCCAGAGAAGACTGACATTCAAAAGGTTTTAGGGGGAAAAGGTTGTATAGGTTGTCCTTCTTGCCAACAACTTAGTTGAAGCCTTTTATTATCTCACACTTGAATCCTCTGTGTTCACTCCCAGCTTGCAGAACTCTGCAGGGTAATCTTCCCGATGCCCACCATCATCTTTCTTCCCCCCTGGCTCTGGTGTTTCACTGCAGCACAATAAAGTCCAAAGTCTTCCCTGGGACTTTCTAATCATCCCACAATGTAGTGCCCCCTCAGCAAGCATGTGGATTCTTACTTCTGTCCAAACTCCTAGTTTCTCAGATCACTTATTCTATTCTTTCTGTCTGGCCAAACTTCACCTTTCCATCCTGCAAGGTGTAACTCACATCCCAAAGAAGCCCTTTACCAACCTACCCTATATTTATATTTATATTTATCCCCAAGTCAAACTACAAAATAGAGACCAGAAAGAAAGCAAGCCCAGGAAATGGACATAATTTCACTGGTAACACTAAAATGCAAAGCTATAATGTAACAATGGAAGCATATATATTTTTCTAAAAGAATTTTGTTAGAATTTGTTAGGAGAAGAAGTGAAAGAATGTGGTCTGCTAGGAAAGCACTTTCCCCCGTGAAACAACACAGTGTTTTGAAAGGAGAACAGCTTTGGAGTCAGCAGAGGGGCTTTAGACTTTCTGCTCTGTGAACCTGACCTAGTGTCATAAATGATCTGACTCTCACTTTTTCCATATGTAAAAGAGGCAATGCCTCTCAGCTCCAGGATGTGAAGAATAAATGGAAAAATGTAAGTACTTTGCCTGCCACACTGTGGATGCTCAAACCCTGTTAGGTCCTTTCCTTTCCCTTCTCCTTCTACTTAGAGAGCCATGAACATAGCAGAGGCATAGTAAAGAGCATTCAGGTAAGGGCAGGAGAGAGAAACAACAGTGGCATGATCACCTCTTATGCGTGAGTTCCCCTTACTTGACGAATAATCACGTTATAATCCGATTAAACACTTGAGAGTGACTCAGAGGTGAATTATTGCCACGAAAAGGATTTTAGTTATTCAGACATTGGTTTGAAGTCTGGGCCAAATTTTTGCCTACCTGACAGATAGTTTTCTTTAAATAATACTAAGGAAGGCAATGAAAAGACTGGTCAACTATGACCCTAATTCCAATCAGTGTTGTAAAAATGTTTACTGAAGCTGGGATGATCAGCAAACTTGGGGAAAAGTGGTGAGTTATCTACTAGTTAGTCAAGGATCACTACAGATGAAAATACCAGCACTCAGTAGATATATTTCATGTACAAACCTAGATACTTAGATGAAAAAAATTCCAGACCCATCTAGATACAGTCTCATCACCATATAGAAAACAGACAATATGAATAAGGAAGATAGAGGAAAGGTATCTAAAGAGAACAATTGCTCATGCAAGGAGGAAGCAGAGTCTCTCAACTCTAACTTCACTGAGACGTGATGGAAGTTTCTAGCCCAGAATAAATTGGTCAAGCACAATATATGATGGACAACCAAAAAGGAGATTTATAAAGTGATTTACTTGGAGCAATAAGAAAAAATGACGAAAACCAGAGAAAAGGTGAGTCCTCTGATGGGAGCAGATGGTCTTAGGTAATCCTGTTTCACACACAGTCTTTCCCATCTCAGTTGATGGCAACTCCATCTCTCAGGCAGCAGGACCACCCTAGACTCCTCATTATCCCTTATACCACACACCCAATGTGTCAAGAAAATCTACTAGCCCTATTACCAAAACAATCCAGAATCCATCCACATCTCACTACCTCCACCACCAACCCTCCATCTGAACTACCAACAGCATACGCCCTCTTCGTCCCCTTCCTCTTCCCCTATCCTTTGCCAGTCTTCCTTCTTCATATTTTTAAAGCATTGCTATCTGCCAGGCACAGAGCTCAATGCTTGATATGTATTACTCTATTTAATCCTAGCAACAACTTTACAAAGGCAACATCACTGTAACCAGTTTACACATGAGGAAAATAAGGCTGATAAAAGTAAGTAACTAGTCCAAAATCAAAGAGGCAAAGAAGTAACAGAGCCAAGATTTGACTGAAGAACATCTGCTTTACTGAATGCCTTTCTGTCATCCACCTCTTCTCTGTGCTTGCAGGAATTGGTGCCGGCTACTCTTTTTGTGTCGCTGCAATTATTGCACTGAAGGGTCAATGTCGGTGTATTTGACTGTCATCCCCACTAGACAATTGGAATCCAGCGAAATAGCTAATATTAATAACAGGTACCATTTATTGAACATCTTCCATGCATTATATTTATTCAGCAAGTACTTAATGAGTGTCAGCTATGTACCAGCCGCTGTTCTAGGTACTGGGAATGCATTGATGAACAAAACAGAGGTAGACTTTATCTGTAAGGAGTTTACATTTTGGTAGAGAAAGAGATCGTGAAATTTACCAATTTATCTACGTTACATCAAGTGGCCATAAGGACTTGGACACAGGCAGGTTGGTCGATGTGGCGATGGGGTGTATGGAAGTCTCTTCTGAGTCCTTCTAATTTTTTACTGAAATAGGAAGCAAAGTTATCAGCTAAGCATGAATAGGAGGAGGAAGCGTGGGAAGTTTGAGGACAGGGAACGTGAGAAACAGTCAGCTAGGGGAGCACGAGATAGAGTTAACTATAGACTAACGGATGTGCAATAAAATCACTCATCATGGTATGTTTTCCTCCAGCCATGTTCAGCTGCTCTGGGTCAAGTGCAGATTTAATTAAGTATACAATGTCAAGTTCTTTCTAGGTATCATCTCATTTAAATTTCCCAACAACCCTGCAGGTTGTTTAACTCTGTATTTTCCAGATGAAGAAATTGAACTGAGAGAATGCATCAGTTTCTGAAGATCACGTAGATGGAAGTATCAGAATTCAGATTTGAATCCACATCTGTCACCTTCAAACCTTGAGTGATGAATTTTGACACAAAGTCCCTATCAAATTGGACCCGCATCCTCAACTCTGTATGTGCTTAGTATGTTCTCAGTGAACTAGCTTCAGAAACCTGGCTGAGGAGGAATTCGTACACATTCTGGTTGACCGAAAAGTTAGTATGCGTCAACAGACTTGAGACTGCCAAAAAAAGTTAATTAGATTTAGGCGGCCTGAATAAAAATGTAGTAGCGAGCCCACCGTGCCGGCACGCCTGTAGTATTATGTCTGATCTGAGATGCCCAGGCTGCTGTGGGACATCAGCAAACTTGAAAGCATCACCCAGAGGAGAGCAGAGAGAGTAGTGCAGGGTTTGGGAGCCATAAAACATGAAAAATATGGGAGAGAAAGAGACTATTTAGCCTTGGAAAGAAAAATTCAGCTCAGGGCCTGTCTTTATACACATCTCCAAGACTGCCATATTCTGCGTGATTCTGGAGCACAGAATTAGTGCCTAAAAGAAGGTGACAGACGTAGATGTGCCTCTGCATAAGGAAGAAGATAGTGTTGATTGGAGCCGTCTGGAACCAGGATAGGCTGCACCATAGAGAGATGTGTGCTCTGGAATTAAAAGCCATCAAGAGGGTGTTCTATAACCTTTTGAGAGATGTCAGAGGGGATAGTCACAACAAGGACAGAGGGTAAAACTGAATTTTCTGTTAGTCCTGCCGATTCCAATGAAGTCTGAGATAATAATCTCCCTTATCAACATCCTTTGGTACTTGTTATCCTTTGACAAATTTTTTTCAGAATATCCAGAATCTAGCTCTTCGTGTGGGTATCCCAGCCCTGACATGTATTAGCTGTGTGACGTTGCCTAACTTAGGTATGATCCTGATGCCTGTCTAATCTATAAAGGGGGAATAATATAGAACCTCTATTATGGGGTTGTTGTCAGGATTACAGGCATCACTCCATGTAAAGTGCTCAGAAGGGTGCCTGGAATTATAAATGCCCAATAAGTGTTCACTCTCATTTTTTAAGTGTTTTTCACACACTCCCCTTTAGTGCTGCTTCATTATTTCATGAGTTCTTGTTTTTTCCAACTAAATCGTCACTCTTGTCATATATCTATTATATATATGGGGCTGAGCATATATATATTACCGGGTACTTAATAGTTCAAAACAAAAATGTGTTTCTCTTCTTTCAAGCAATGTAAACTTGTTTAGAAGCATCTTTTGTACATTCTCAGGGAGACTTTTCAAATTTGGTGGGATTATCACCTAGAGGAGAGGTTTTATGGATTTCTCCATCTTTTAAAATACTAAAGTGTGCTCAAACACTACTTTTTCAGGGGTTGCTTCTTGTTTCCAGTCATCATTAGGAAATAAACAAAGATTTGTTTAGGATACAGAACATAGCAGTTTTCTGAAAATCTACTGGGTGCAAGCCCTGGGCTATATACCAGGGGGAGGAAGAGTAAGCGGGCAACAGTGGTGAGGAAATAAAGATAAGCAACAGGATCTCTATAGTTTGCAAGGACCGTACAGTCCAATGGCAGAGGGAAAAAGATAAGGACCTGCCTGACCCACACTTGCTTACTTTTTCCCTTCATCTGCGACATCCACCTCTTTGTCTCATGGGTCCTAGCTTCAGTGACTTTGAGTTCCTCCAACAAGCTAAGAGATCACCCCTCTTCCTACTCTTTCCTTTTTAGACACTTTCCCTGCCCTTTGCGAGACTGGTTTCTCTCACCTCTCAGGATGTGGCTTAAAAAGCTTCTTTTCAGTTACACCTTTCTCATCCGCCATGTCTAAGCAAATAAGTTCTCCATCCCACTCCCAATGATTATTTGTCAATATACCCCATTCGTTACGCCCACAGCACTTACTACAACGTTTATTTTTATGTATTTATTTGTTTGCTTGGTTGTGTATTCACTTTTTCCATCCCAAAGGCAACAATCACATCTATCTTTATTTTATTTTATTTTATTCTTGCGGTACGCGGGCCTCTCACTGTTGTGGCCTCTCCCGCTGCGGAGCACAGGCTCTGGACGCGCAAACTCAGCGGCCATGGCTCACGGGCCCAGCCGCTCCGTGGCATGTGGGATCTTCCCGGACTGGGGCACGAACCCGTGTCCCCTGCATCGGCAGGCGGACTCTCAACCACTGCGCCACCAGGGAAGCCCCACATCTATTTTTATTCACCAATGCAACCTCTTTCGCACAGCCAGACTTTCAGCAAATACGTGTGGAGCAAGTGAAAGATCCTTTCGGCCTAAGGTGGTGAGCACAGGGGCTGAGGTGTGTACTGGTGCTGGGGAATCACAGAAGATCGCCATCTAACCCAGTCTTGGAGATCCTGAAGGTGGGCATTGCAGAGGCTGTCACTGCCCCATCAGACCTCCTCAGCACTCTTCCCATACTTGCCAACAGCTTGCTATTGCGAGATTGCCAAGCTCCTGGAGGGTTCTCTCTGCCTGAGGGAGCATGCTTGACCAACACACAGGGAAGGCCAGAAAGACCAAGGAGTGAACGCCCAGAAGCAGCTCTCAACCAATAAGGGGTAGGTGTGGGTGGCCTCTGCATCTCAGCTTCCTTGCCCCTGGGTGGCACAACTCTGTATTCTGAGTATAGTCTACAGTGTTGCCGTGAGGTCCAGCAGTGCTGAGCCCCAGCTGCAAAAGAAGTAACCCGTTCATTAAAACACCTTCCAGAGGCCCCCTTCCCTTTCTCACTTCCCCACCTCCTATTGGTGCCTCCAGGGAGACCTCCTTAGTAAATTGCTTGCATTCAAATCCTCATCTCAAGGTCAGCTTCTGGAAGATCTCAATCTAAAAAAGGACAAGTGACCAGAATCTTGAAAGGCATGTCGAGTTCACTAGGCAAGAGGTAAAAGAATTTCCAAAGAGGGCAGCATTTCCTTAGTGCAGAGAAGAGAATCAAAGTCCCAAAATCTGGGGGTCAGATTTTGATTATGGCTGGGCCCCTGCAAGATATTTATAGGAAAAGACAGTAAGCAATCAGCTGATCATCAGCACATGAGATGAGCTGTTTCAGAGCCAACAGCACAGTTCCGTGCAGGTAGACAGAAGGTCCTAAACTCTTGAAATAACACATTGCAACCCTGCACGCCGTACTCATGAATCTTTAACTGAAGAGCTTCTTTGTGTCTTTTCCTTTTTTGAAATACAACTCAGGATCCAGGAATGTGAGGCTTAATCCTGAAAAGGAAGCCTTGTACAAATGGTGTCTTGGAAGCCAGCATGTAGCCTGTTCATAAATTTTATGATGTGTGAAGCACATGTTCAAGGAAGCATTTATTAGTAAGTCCGTAAGTTAAATTAGAAAGGGTGGTTCATGCCTTAACTATTCCGTCATTTTCCACACTGTTTATGTTTCCAGACCCAAGTGTGAAATTTAAATTTTCTTTTAATGTATTCACCTAAAAAATGATTTACTCTAGGCCAGCATGTTTTCTTACGGTCCCCAGTAGTGGTGTTTTGCAGTTGGGGGGAGACAGGGAAAATGCTTCTAAATAACTTTTTCAATGTCAAAGTTTCTGCACAGAAATCATAGAATGATCTTACTGGTGGATTTATTAAGAAGATGTAGTTTATTTCTCCCGGAAGATTGGAGTATTTTATATCGGGGATGTTTTGATGAATTTGGAAACTGGCTAGTCATAGTGCTGTCTCTGAAAGTCACAACTGGCATAACTGAGTCTGTGAGTGGCTCGTATTAGGAAACAGATCCTGTGATGGGTTGCGGCCCTTGGTCACTGACTTTTTCAAAGCTCCTGCCAAGGCACACCAAAATAGGAGCTATAGTTGGAAAACTGTAAACTCTGTAGAACTTAAAAGGTATTGTGACCAACCCCTGATTGTAAAATCCTATGAACTTGAAATTATGTATAGGACAGACTATGCTACGTATGATATGAACAGCCTCATACTGAGTTTCATACTGAGTCTTGGCGTGAATATGGTTAATTTTACACATGTAAAGAGTAACAAATTTATTCAAAGAATCTAACTCATTTTGTCATTTTAAAACAAAGAATATCTTGTGTGTATGTGCGTGTGTGTTTGAGAGCATGTGTTTGTGTGTGCGTGTGTGTTATTCTCTAATGGGCAAATGACTCATGTAGAAACAAAAGTTCATTAAAATATGCTATAATTATATATAGATGTATATAGTGTGTGCCCTTAGCAGAGCCTTCTTGAATCCACAAAATGCTCAAAATACAAAAGTTTTGAAAATATTTACATCTTGTGAAAGTGTTTTTTCCATCTCTATTTATTACATTTCCCTGCTACACAGTCACCAAAACTCTCTGGAAAGTGATAAAGGCCTTAAGTAAAACCAGACTGGCATGGATCACTGACATATACTGGCATAAATTTAAAAAACGAAGCTAGCTGATTTTTAAGCCTTGGTTCATTTCACAAAAGCAATGAATAGCAATGCTGTCAAAGAGCTGTGCCTAGTCATAAAGCCTTTTCTGCATTTAAAATCCTGACTGGGAGCCAAGGTTTATCTTTAAACACTCATGCTTGAACATGTCCAGACAGAGTGTTCCTAATTGTAACTTGCCCTGCTTTCTTTTTCATCTAGAAAGTAGATTTCCTTTGTAAGGGATAGAATAAGCCGTGGACATTCAGACATAGGACTTAAGAATACATGTAACAACAGTATTTCAAGGCATTAAATGTTTATTTTCTGTGTAGTTGTTGAAATTACAGACTTTGGAATTAGTCACCTGAATTGGCCTAACTAGCTCTGCAAATCATTAGCTGAAAGACTTGGATCTCTGTTCCCTTCTCTGTAACATGGGAATACTGAAAGCATCTATCGCATATATTTATTATGGACATTAAAAGAAATAAGGTATGGAGAGCACCTAGCACTGTACCTGACACCTAGAAAGTATTCAGCAAATATTAACTATTATATTATTATTATTAGTCTACTATGTGCCAGGCACTGTACCAAGCTCCTTGCATAATCTCATTGCATGGTCAACATATGACCTGCAAGGTAAATATAAGTACGGTTATTTTATAACCGTACTTATCTGGAGGATCAGAGAAAAAATAAGGAAACAAACTGGTAAGAAGCAAGACAATGACTCAAACCCAGGCCTCTTTAGCTCCATGTTCTTTATTCTGTTCATGTCCTGTTTCATACAGTACCAGTGATATGCGGCTACTTAAGTTTAAATTTAAATCAGTTTGAATTAAATGAAGGAAAAAATTTAGTTCCTTCGTTCCACTAGCCATATGCCAAGTCTCGATAGGCACATGTTATTAGTAGCTATGATACTGGATGGTACAGAGAGAGAATATTTCCTTCATTTGTTCTATTTGACAATATTGCAGTCTAGACCATACTATCTCTCCAGGCTGGTTTGCTCTCAATAGGACAACAAATTTTTTCTTTTAAATATTATAACAAAGGCTCATCAATTAATGACTTAACCCTTTGTAATAAAGACAACACATTGCTATAGATGGCCATGTAGATCGTAGCTAATCCATCTAACAGTCTACACAGGAATGAAAAATTTGCCCTTGGCCAGATCATCACAGTGCCCAAGAACTAGGAGAATCCTCCGCTGTAGTCTAGATGATCTTTTTATTCAATAATAAGAACCCATGGTGATGGGAAATCCTAAAGCCAATGTGAAAATGCAAGATGAGTCTCCACCTCTCATCTACCTCTAATATGCTATGGACCTATAACTTTCATTTGGGGCTCAACAAGCTTAAAGCTGTTTTCAATATTTTTTAAGTTTCTGGGTGTAGTCTACTTAGGTGTAAGCTTTGGAAAGAGGAGATAGTGATTTATTATGTCGTTAACAATGATATTTTGCCCAGGAAATTTTTCTCTTAACTGGAAGCCAAATGACTTTTCTAGCGTGGTAGCCAATAAGTAATATTGATGATATTTATCACCTTCTTTTCACAGACCTTTTTGATTAGTACCAGATATTACAATCTGGAGACTGTAAGTGCGAAGGGCAAATGGGAGTGGCAAAGCAAACAACCGTATAATCCAATATTCAAAACAAAGTCAAATAGATTGCTTCTTTGAACAAAAGCTCTTTCATATAAAGCCAACTCTTGTTAGAGAGCAGAGTGGTGCAGCAGAACCGCGCTGGGCCCATAAAACCAACTTTGATTTCAGAAGAAATAGTTGAGGCATGAGGGACAGACCTGAGGAACTTCATGCATATAAAAGAGCAGCTGGCATCGTAGAAGGAGCATTAGGTAAGGGATCAGAAGATCTGATATCTCCATGGTATCCTGAACGTACTTCAACTATAGCATCTACCATATTATGTTTTAATTGTCAGTTTCCGTGTCCAAGTCTCCCATAGACTATGAGTTCCTGAAAACCTACTGCCTATCACTGTGTCTCACGACATGGTAAAATATGTATTTTACACCATCCACCCTCCAAAAAAAATTATGATTATATCCCAAACCCTTCACACCCCATTGTTATCGCTTTAGCCAACTTGCTCTGGCCCATGTGCTGAGCTGCTTCTCTTTGCCAAGCTGACTTGGTTTAATAGTAAATTCTAAGGTCTTTCTCTAAAAGCACTTGATAAGAAACACTGAAAAAAAAAAAGGAACAGGAACGGCTATAGTTCTTTCAGTTACGGTTAGTCCCACAAAGAGAAGAGTTAAAACAAAAATTAGGAACCAGTGGCTGAATATAAACTTGACTTCCTGAGAAGATACAGTAAGTCACCTGGAATGTATTCAATACTGAAGAATATTAACATTGTCCAAAATAATGAATGCAACCCCTAGGGAGGACTCATTTAGAGTTTGCAATTTAGGCCCTGAAAATTCTGCCTCATTATGCATTATGCAATATTATGCAAACTTTGGCAATATATGTGTTTATAATCTGATTAGTTCTCCCCCCATCTCCCCGCCCCGACACACACCTGCTCATCTCTGTGAATGTCCTCATGCAACTCGCTGATGGGAGATCAGGAAGTGGCTTCCTGCACCTGTAAGTATCTTTGCTACTACTAAACCAACATCTGACTCCTGAGAAATCCTTGGTTCTGCAGAAACAGCCATGCTGACATCAAAAAAGAAATGATTCCCAATCTACAACTACTACAACGGAACACTGACCCAATCTTTTGTCTTAAACTGGAGGCTCTGGGGTTGTTTTCTGTAACATGACATATATTTCCCAGTTAGAAAAGGGAGGCATTGCACAGGATGATTTTGAGATCATAAGACCTCATTCTGTCACTTGTTAGGAAGGCTTGCCTTCCTAAGGTAAATTCTTTCCCCCAAAATGAAGAAATCAAGTGGATTAGCTAGAGTGGTCTTTGCTGAATGCAATCGTTAATATCTGAGTTATTTTCCTTGGCAAAACTATGTTTCCTCTATGTTCTACTTCCTTTGAGAGAGCCTGGTTTGTAAGCAAATTATTTTCTACATTTGTTTTCCTTTCTGTTTTTTCAAGTAAACATTTTTATGAGCCATAAATCATGAGGAATCAGAAAACAAAGAAAGGCATTTGACTTTATCTCATGTGGCATTGTCACCAAAGCGTTTGTGCGTGCCATGAGCACAACTGTCATCTTTTCCTCCCCATGGACAGCTTTTGCTGACTCCTGTGAACAAGCTGACCCTAGAGCAAGCTTCTTATCAGGTAAAACAAGAGGAAGAAGGAGCAATTCCTACCATGGCAAACACTTCTCACCCCGACCCCCAGGGATAGGCATACGCTGTTGTAGCACATGATTCTGATTTTATCTCTATTTGGAATTGAACAATATAACTTAGCTGTTAAAATACACACTATTTCAAGGCTATTTCTAAGCAATGTCCAGGCAAAGAAGCCCTAAGGACCTATGTATCAAGAGCCATCACAAGCTAAACAACATTCTCTTGACAAATGTGCTATAGTGAATACCTGTCATGGGTCTTCCACAGCTGTAGGCAGAAAGCATAGAGTAGACTGGCTTGGGTCCAGGGAAGAAGAGCTGGTAACTTAGGCATTTCTAATATGACTGAAATTTAATCAATTCCATGATAGAACAAAGGTCAGCTTCCATGAACTAGTCCCTTCTCTGAGGTTCTCATTGTATGTTAAAAACAGTGCAATCCCATCTGGTTTCTTCTTTTTCTTAATTCACAGAATGTCAGTACTGGGGCTCAGAGTTCCAGCTACCTACTCTGGATTTTGAAGATGTTTTAAAAGATGATGAGCATGCATACAGGTGGCTCTCCAGGCTCAAGAAAGTCGGCATAGTGCGACTCACAGGAGCATCTGACAAACGAGGAGAAGTTTTAAAACTTGGGAAAAGGATTGGTTTCCTTTATCTCACATTTTATGGGTAAGTCACCCAATAGCTGGTGTTCTGCCATCATATATAGGGTTTGATATACTTTCCAGACAGGGACTCTTTTGATTGATGATATAGAAATTTCCACAATGTCTTGACAGGAAGTCAGATGAGAATCTAAAAGTGGAATTTCTCTGAGAATGACTGGAATGACGTCAGACGCCAAAGACAGGATAGTTAAAGGTTGAGGATTAGTTTGCTAGGGCCGCACAACAGAATACCGTAGACTGGGTGGCTTAAACAATACAAGTTTATTTCCTCACAGTTCTGAAGGCCAGAAGTCCAAGATCAAGGTGCTGGCAGGGTTGGTTCTTGGGGAGCGCTCTCTTCCTGACTTGCAGTTGGCCACTTTCTCACTGTATCTTCACATGGCCTTTCCTCAGGGTACCAGCACTCCTGGTATCTCTTCCTCTTCTTATAAGGACACCAGTCCTACTGGATTAGGGCCCTGCCCTTAAGATTTCATGTAATCGGGAACTCCCTGGCAGTCCAGTGGTTAGGACTCCACGCTCTCACTGGAGAGGGCCTGGGTTCAATCCCTGGTCAAAAAAAAAAAAAAAAAGGATGTCATTTAACCCTAATCACCTCCTTAAAGACCCTTTCTCCGAATGTAGTCACATTGAAGGTTAGTGTTTCATCATATGAATTTGGGGAGGACACAATTCAGTCCATACCAAGTGGGATAGAAGACTGTTTCTCTAAGGCTTTTTAAAAATATTCAGCTTTACAAATGTGAACGTTCATTAAAGTTTTACCTCCCAAGAGTTGGCACAAAATTAGGTTGGGCCCTGGGGAAATGAAACCAGCCACCAGATGTTTTAAATAAAGCTAACATGCAGAAAATTAAGTCTACGCACTTTAACAAGTAACAGGAAATACAACTGATTTTAACTTTGGAACAAGAGGCTGTTTGCATAAGAATTGCCTGGGAGGTAACATTAATTACGGATAAAGAAAACACTAGCAACAGGAAACACTACCTGGAAGTGGGGGTATGACTGTATTTCTAATCTTTAGGGTGAGCCTGTCATTTGCGATGGAGACACTTATTCTTGGGCTCAGAGTAGAGGGCACTAAAAGTGAAAAGGACCTGCAAAATGCAAAGTTTGCAAACTGGTAGCACACGGGCAGTATTCAGATGTGTTTTGTTTGGCTCACATGATATTGAAAAAAAATGGGATCAACACTTAAAAACTGGAAGATTTTACATTAAATATGGAGCTGACTTTTCTTGAAAAATCAAATGTAGCAACAACTGAGCTTAAACCCCTGCTTGCCAGCAACCTGCTGGAGGTAAGAAAAGGCTGAGCCCTGAAGAGAGCATATTCTCACTCTCCAATTTCACGAATTCTGCCCCCAACTCCCACCTCAGACCTGCAAGAGCCCTGCTAGCCTTTGACTTTGCCCTTAGGTTTGCAAATCTAGAGCAAGACCTCGTCTGCAGGTAAACAGAAGGTCAAAAATATTCAGTCACTTGCCTTCAATGATTTGAGCATGTTTATTCATGGTAGAAGACTCTATCATGTTTAGGTTTGGATGACCCAGTCCCCACCCCCATCCCAAGAACAAACTTTTACCATTAGTGAGTTTGTGTCATACAAAATTTTTATCTCCCCTACATCTGTAAGAATTCAAGCTGCTTTAACAGATTACAGCAGCAACAACAGACAAAGGGAAGAGGAAGAGTCTTGAAATTATTAAGAGCCCCAACTGTATTATTTTCTCTCTATTTTTCACAACTTTCTGGAATAGATATTATCCCTGAGTTCACTAATGAGGAAGCTGAAGCCCAGAGAATTAAAGTATAAACCCAAGTTTCCACAGATAGTAAACAAGGAACCAGAGTTGGAATCTGTGTCTGTCCCATCCCTGGGCTTTCTAATCTACCTCACTATCAATCATAGTATGAAGGAAGCACATTGAAAAGATGCCTTAGGGCACTGGAGGTAAACAGAACACTTCAAGTATCTTCTAAGTTCTTTTTACTTCATTTTTATTTGCTGACAACAGACTTTTTGCACTGAGGCCAACACATTTCACAGTTTCATTACAGTGGCCAAATTTGGGGCTCTTTGTTATGGCTCCCTAACTTCCACCCCCATCCATCACATTAAGGGTCAGATTCTTAGTCCTGATTTATAACTTGTGTTTTATTTTGTTTTGTTGTTACAAATCCTAAAAAAGGCTTAATAATTTGGCCACTGATCTAATATTGTGAAATTTGTTGGAATGAATACTAAAGGTTTGTTGTCAAAACAAATCAGACTTCCTACTACTCTTCCATTCCCTTTGTCCCAGATCTTTGCATCTGACCACAGAGTTTACCTACACAATTTCATCTTCAGCAGTTGATCACATTTCTTCCCTAAATCTCTCAAACTATACCACACTCCAGAAAATGCCTTTCTTTCCACCTTACTGCTTCTTCCACCAATAATTGCCAAGATCTCTTTTTTTAATTTTTTTTTTTTTTTGGTAATTTCGAATTCCCTACCTCAAGAACTTAACGAAGAGAACAGTTTTGTTGTTGTTATTGTAG
Source organism: Pseudorca crassidens (assembly GCF_039906515.1). Lineage (NCBI taxonomy): Eukaryota > Metazoa > Chordata > Mammalia > Artiodactyla > Delphinidae > Pseudorca > Pseudorca crassidens. The sequence goes on along the minus strand of NC_090304.1, from coordinate 30,978,236 downwards.
TAGCTTTGATTTTGTTTGTTTGCTTACTTGTTTGGGGGGATTTTGTCAACAGAATGAGAAAAGTGAATATTTTCCCCGAAGTTACTTGCCTTTTCTATACTGAAGTTAGGGTAACATGAGATTTAAAAAAAAGGGAGATATTTAGAACAATGTTTCTCAGCCTAGGCTGCACAGTGGAATAACCAATTTAAAAAATACTGACATCTGGGTCCCATCTCCAGAAATATTTTTTTTTAACAGGACTTGGATTTGGCCTGGGTATCAGGAATTTTAGAAACACTTCAGGAGATACTCATTTGCAGCAAAGGTCATAAGCCTCTGGTTGAGAGGAAGGGTAGTTCAAGAGAAGGCAGGTCACAGGAGGTGTGGAGCTTGGTTTCTTTACATCCTCTGAACTCTCACAATTATGTAGACTAAATGGCACTTGTCATGTTCTTCTTTGTACTGTGGTAATGCCTGGACGTGACTTTAGAACAGAATCAGTAGCTGCCTTAGACAGGGTCTCTCCCTTTCATATCTTTGTTTCTCCACCGGCCTTACTCTTTTTATTTATTTATTTATTTATTTATTTATTTATTTATTTATTTATTTATTTTTGGCTGTGTTGTATCTTCGTTTCTGTGCGAGGGCTTTCTCTAGTTGCGGCAAGTGGGGGCCACTCTTCATCGCGGTACGCGGGCCTCTCACTGTCGCGGCCTCTCTTGTTGTGGAGCACAGGCTCCAGACGTACAGGCTAAGTAGTTGTGGCTCACGGGCCCAGTTGCTCCACGGCATGTGGGATCTTCCCAGACCAGGGCTCTAATCCGTGTCCCTGCATTGGCAGGCAGATTCTCAACCACTGCGCCACCAGGGAAGCCCTGGCTTTACTCTTGTTTGAAAAATAACTGGTTGGTGATTGAGTGAACAGAAAGAATAAATGAAGGCAATAAATAATGAAGGCAATAATAATAATGCCAGAAATAGGAAAGAGACAGAGAAAGCAAAGCGGGGAATATTAAAGGTAAACTTTGCTTTCCGGGTAGATTTTTCAAGGAGCCTGGTTTCCGCTCTTGCTTAGCTGCCAAAAACAATAATAACTTGATGCTACTTCACATGTGCTTGCCTTGGGAAACTAACCTAGTACTTTTCCATTCAAATAGGGTTACTAGTTTAGAGAATTTAAACTGTGTGGGTCTAAAGTGAGAATTATAGTGTCTATTTTGGGGTTTTGGCTGTCATCTACATTGTTAGATTGTTGGTTGGATAAACAAAAACAGTAGATTCCAGAACTTTCTGTATTTTTAGCATAGGGTAGGCAAGGAATAAATATATAATGAATAAATTCACACCGAGTTTTTAAAAGACTATAAAGCAGCTGACGAATGCAATAATTATTAGAGCATTTCATGTTATAAAATTATGTCCACCTATGAAAATGGCAATAGCTTTGAGGATATATGTTTACATCATTTTCCACAGCTGTATTTTCTCAGATACTTGACATTTTTTGACAGTGCATCATCTAGGCAATATTTTTTCATGCAGCCATATGAAATGCTCAGTAACCTTACTGCCTTAATGATGAAATCTTTCCTGGGAGAAAAGAATAAGAGTTGGTAAAGAAACCCCCATTGTCAATTTTGTCAAATACATATACATGTGGAGCAGTATGTAAAAAGATGACCTTTTCAGGAGGATTTAAACCTTTGACTTGGAACAATGTAGTTTTTACAGAATGAGGCCAAAAGCCTCATCCCATGTCCCTGACTACACCCCACCCTCACAAAAGGAATGAAAATAGCTTTCTGGATCATTTCTTTCTTTATTGAACAAAATATCTGAATTTTATGACATAATTTAACCCAATGGGAAATAGTCATTGTAAACTACACTCCACTGCCATCTTCAATGACTGAATGCAAGTTAGAATAATGCATTCGACAATGCATCCCACAGAGTAAATCTTAAAGAAAGTACAGTCACTGTCAATGAAAGAGAATGTCCTGGTCAGTGGTATTGTCGTCTTACTCATCCATACAACAACAATTCCTTGAATACTTTACCACATGCAAGGCACCATGCCAGGCATTTTGTTCTGAACTAGATCTGGGTTTCTACTTTATGCAAAACTATCTTTGGTGATTGCTGTATATGGGTGAATATAAAGAGTTGAGTTGACTTCATCTAGATAATCTGGAACAATAAATATTCCATAAAACCAAGGAACAAAGTGTAAAGTACCCCTGGACTTTTGGCATTACAAATGAGGGAACAAGATAGTCAATACATGCCAACAGTAATTAAAAGGTAGCACATAGCTCAAGGGTGATACTCTCCCAGCCTGGTGAAAGCAAGGTGAAGATGGGGTGATATTCAGCTATCAATATGGCAGCTAGAGAGAATGAAGTCAGACTCCTCAAACTTACACAGGCTACCACTGTATAAATAGGTGTGACATTACTACATACACATTTAATTACGACTATATAATTCTATACTTCTCCTCCCCATCTCAAGCTAGCCCAACTTAGATGCAAACCATTTTTTTTTTTTTTTTTTTTTTTTTTGCGGTACGCGGGCCTCTCACCGTTGTGGCCTCTCCTGTTGTGGCCTCTCCCGTTGTGGAGCACAGGCTCCAGACGCGCAGGCTCAGCGGCCATGGCTCACGAGCCCAGCCACTCCGCGGCATGTGGGATCTTCCCGGACCGGGGCACGAACCCATGTCCCCTGCAGTGGCAGGCAGACTCTCAACCACTGCGCCACCAGGGAAGCCCTAGATGCAAACCATTTTATCTACCAAAGAGAGTTGGTGGGGAACAACTACAGCCATAGCTCCTTTCTCACGTTGCTCAGGTTGCTTTCCTCCCTTCCAACTTAACACCTTCTTTCTTGCATGTATCTCCCTCGCTTTTCCATCTCCTTTATCCTGTCTACAAACAACATGTTCCAAGTCCTCCTCTGATTTTGGCTGCTTTTTGGCCTTTCGTGCCCTAGTTGCTTGACCTATTAATCTTTCTCTTCCTGTGTTCCAACCACCATCCCTGCTACATCCTCCCTTGATCTGGTAGCCTCTGCAGTTTTAAGAGAGAGAACCCCTCTCCCAGCCTCAGCTCTGTGAGATCACTACCAGCGCCACATCCCCATGCCCAGGCATTACAAGAAAACAAAATAAGTACTTTACTACTCATCCTAGGAGCCAGTTTTGCATTCTGAACCGTCCATCCAGAAAGAGGGGTGGAAATTCCCTTCTCTCCCATATATTCCTAATATCTAGTTAGGCAATTTCTGTTTCTTGTGGGAGATTCCACTTTTAGGGATAATGCATGCAGTGTGAAAGAAAATAAACTACTGTGTTGTAAGATATCACTACTGTTAGTTTGCTGGGTTGTAGTAATATTTGCTAGTCATCATATTTTGAGACTGTAATTAAGACAACAATGAGAAGTTCACATGCTCTTCCCTAAAAAGGCAAAAGCATAACCTGAGAATTTCTTCTCTAATTAGTTGGACAACTAAATTAACTGGTGTGGTCAGGGTATTACTATTTATATATACTTGTGTGTGGTGTGTGTGTGTGTGTGTGACACAGAGATGGGGTGGGAGAGGAGGGTTCGACATCGTATTTTTTAGTGTTTACCATTAATATTGTGTATTAACTAGTTACCTTTCTTGTGACTACTAGCCAGGATAACCTTTGAAAATAAGGCATGTGTATCTCATTGCCATTGCCACCGTCATATTGAGCTCTTTGCAGGCAGAAACAATGGCCTGCTCAATACTACCTTGGTGTCTCACACACACTTATCTCTCAGGAAATGTTAATGAAAGGGAATGTATGCTATGATATTGAGAAATTCCATTTGATTAAGACATCAAAAATTCTTTCTTAGCAGTCGACATTTATCAGTCCTTAGAAAATTAACCTCATGAACAACTCATCAGAAAGTCAAGAGGAAGAAAAATACAAATTTCAACCTTAGCTAGCAAAACTCCTCTTTTCCAGATCAGAGCCCAGAAGTTCAGTTCTTTCTTCTTCTTTCTTCTCTCTAAGAATATTTTATTTTCTAGCACAAGCAAGATGCAGTAACACATGTAACAAGGATTAGACTAAGAAGAATAATCAGGTGAAAATTAAAAAATATATTTTTCTGAAACACTAACATCAGGAATAAAATAAAGATGATGAGAGACAATGAGGAATAGGTGTAAAAGCAAAGAAATTTATGAATCTTGGTGGTAGTCAAATTTTATCTTGTGGAGACAGCATGAAAGATATGTAAATGCTAAATAAAACTTATAAGGCCACAAATTGTAGTGGAAAATAAATAAATACTTTGAAACACTTCCTTCCATAAAGTTTAGGGAAGAATTGAGGACCCAATGCCCCAGAACATCTGTATTGCCTTACTACCCAGAGAGCTGCCCATGGGACCACTAGGGAAGCAGAACTTAATCATGGCTTCACCACCAGCTATTTGTAGGTGAGAAGTTGGTCTAAACTTTTAGTTTCCCAGAGTTCTATGATTCTCCTCTACTGAGGCCTTGTTTCTCTTTCTAAAGGAGTGTTTTAATACCTATCATGCCCTTTGAGGCCTTTGGATGAAAATTTGCTGGAAAAAATCTAAAAATGCTACTATTACTGCTGAGTTTTGCATCTGCATGAGTACCTTGCATGCAGGCTTCATGAGATGAATAAAATAATGTCAAACAGCAAATGTTTCTATTGGGCTGTTTGTCAAATGCACCAGCCAAGCCAGTTAAAAATTAACATTATTGAAATAGCCTCTGGGGAGAACAAACATATCTCCTTTCCAGCATTCACTGGATTTCTGCTAGCATTTCTGTAAGCCAGCCCAGCAGCACTTCACACATTAGCTTGTATTAGAGATTGAGGATGTATGAGTGAAAAATATGATTATTCTTTGGCATCTGGCCCCTTAGAAATTGCTCCTACCATTAATACTTCCTCCAAATCTGACTTTGAAACAGCTACTTGCTTGATATACATGTTACTAGAAAACATTTGTGAAGTGTGGGGACTGAAGAGGGGAAGAAAAAACAAGTTTACCCATTTTGCTGAAGTTTCTAGCCAAGCAATTGCTTGAGAAAACCACACAGCCCTTCTTGAATAAAAATGGCTATAAAATAAAAACTAACCTAGAAGCAATTCAGACTTGGGAAGAAAACTTGTCTGAGTTCTGAATTGAGTTGTAATTTCATCCTACTTTGTGAAAAATCTACCCTGAAATTTCTTAATGAGCTGTTTTAGATTTAGTACTGATCACAGTATTTGAGGATTGGGTTGGGGGAACTTTAAAATGTGTATTCTCCTGAGTATTAGGGTTTCCCAAGCAGAGTAACAAGCTGTGTTCTTTCGGCCATTGTGAATCCCAGTTTACGTTATCAGCCAAGAGCCAGTCTCTGGAGTTCCGTTTGTTATCTTGGGTTTCACGGTAAAGTAGCTGCCAACAAAACCACTTGAGTATGAGGTCATCTCATGAATGAAAGGAAAAATAATTTCTGTATCTCATGCTCCTCTAGAAATCACTTGAGGAAATTTACAGGCTACCCTACTAAGGCAGTTGCTTTTCCACAAGCCCTCTGATCCCCATTACCTCTTTGGTTATACTCTGTGCAGCCAAGACAGGCAGCTGCTGTTATTGAGATGGGAGAAAATAATTTTCTATTAAGCACTTTTTATGTGCTAAGTATTGAGCTCCATGCTTTACCATCATGATCTTGAATCTTGACGATTTTGATAAGAATCATTATCCCCATTTTAAAAGTAAAGAAACTGAGGCAGAAGAATCAGCTGCAAACTGTGGTTTACTTGACTCAACAGTCTGTAATCTTTCCTTTACAACACACCACTGCGGTGGTTTGTTGATATTAACATTTTCCCATAATCCCTAATGCCATAATAATTGTTGACTATCAAATGTGTCTTCAACTCATACTGCTAGTCCAGATGCAAGGGTATAATTTGACAGGATTATGTGGAAAGTTCTCAAACTAAACCATAATGACAGTACCAGACTATTCATTCCCTTCCCCTCTATTAAATTCAAATTATAGCCAACTGTTTATGCAAAGGGAAAATGACAGTTGACAAACAGATAACTTGTCACAAGAGAAGATAAAGTTTGTATTTATTTTTCTTTTTTTAAAATTTTTTAAATTTTATTTTATTTATTTTTTATACAGCACGTTCTTATTAATTTTAGTCATCAATTTTATATACATCAGTGTATACATGTCAATTCCAATCACCCAATATATCACACCACCACCACAACCACCCCGCCACTTTCTCCCCTCAGTGTCCATATGTTTGTTCTCTAGATCTGTGTCTCAATTTCTGCCCTGCAAACCGGTTCATCTGTACCATTTTTCTAGGTTCCACATATAGGCATTAAAATATTTGTTTTTCTCTTTCTGACATGCTTCACTCTGTATGACAGTCTCTAGATCCATCCATGTCTCAACAAATGACCCAATTTCGTTCCTTTTTATGGCTGACTAATATTCCATTGTATATATGTACCACATCTTCTTTATCCATTCGTCTGTCGATGGGCATTTAGGTTGCTTCCATGACCTGGCTATTGTAAATAGTGCTGCAATGAACATTGGGGTGCATGACTCTTTTTGAATTATGGTTTTCTCTGGGTATATGCACAGTAGTGGGATTGCTGGATCATATGGTAATTCTCTTTTTAGTTTTTTAAGGAAACTCCATACTGTTCTCCATAGTGGCTCTATCAATTTACATTCCCACCAACAGTGCAAGAGGGTTTCCTCTTCTCCACACCCTCTCCAGCATTTGTTGTTTGTAGATTTTCTGATGATGTCCATTCTAACTGGTGTGAGGTGATACCTCATTGTAGTTTTGATTCCACAGGCTGCAGGATTGTAGTTTTTCTTGCTTCTAAAGTTTATATTTTAATGTTTCACATTAATAATCTAAACTAGCATCCAATTCTTGTTCTGATGAAATAAATTAAGCACAGTTTTCCTTTCACCCCCTGAAAAACTATTAAATATGGTAAATGTGGAAATCGTATAGTTTTGTTTTTTTTTTTTGCAATGTACTACATTCTAAGTTTTTCCTAATGAAGGCCTTTGGAACTTTGGAGCAAATTGCTGTAACATTTTTCTTTATGTTTTTAGAGGCAGCTGCCATCTTTCTATCATTACCTGTCTTCATTTTTATTGTTGGGGGTATTATTAACCTTTAAAAATAAATTTTCAAAAAATACTTCTCATGGTAGAATATAGATACAGAAAAATCACATAAAACAAATGTATAGCTTAAAGAATTACTAAGGCAAACACCCTTAAATACCATTTAAGGTCAAGAAATGGTCAAGAAATGGAACATTGCCAGCCCCTCTACAGCCCATCCACAAGTCTTAACCAATCACAAACCTCTCTTTTCTCCCCACATGTAATAGCGCCCCTGAACTTTAAGGTATTCACTATCATATTCACTTACATGGTTTTCTAGTTTAAAGTATTAGCACCCAAGTGTGACTTCCTTAGCACTACAGTTTGGTTTCCCAACTTTTTAGTTTTCTGATATCTTTTTTCCTTACCTACAATCAGTTCTCTTTGTAAACATAAATTTATTAATCAGCACCAGTGCTATGTCAATGTATTTCTATTCACTTCGCTTGCCTGAAGCCCATTCTCTCATAAATTCCTCAGGAAGAACTCATGGGAACAATACTCTCTGAATTCTTGCATATTGAAAGCAACTTAAGACCTTTATACTTGAAAATCAGCTTGGCTAAATATCAAATTCTTGTCTCACAGCATCTCTAAGATGTCAGTATGGTTTTATTGGTAATCTAATTTTCTTTTCCTTATAAATAATTTGATATTTTTACCTAGATTCTCAAAAGATTTTATTTTCTTTAAAGACCAATAATTTTATAGACTATTTCTTCATGTTGGTTGCTCTGGGGTAACTTTTTCAGGGAGTATATGGGTTGATCTTTCAGTGTGCAGTTTCGAAGCTCATTTTTTTAATTTCAAGAATTCTTTTGAGTTGTAGATTTTAGTATTTGTTCTGTTCTTTACTTTGAGTTTCTTCTCTTGAGGACACCTATTATGTATATATTAAACCATCTTTGCCTATCCTCTTAATTTGTTACTTTCTCTCAAATGTTCTTACCTTTTTTAAAAATTTTTTAAATTGAAGTATAGCTGATTTAGAATGTTGTGTTAATTTCTGCTATACAGCAAAGTGACTCAGTAATACACATATATACTTTTTTATATTCTTTTCCATTATGGTTTATCCCAGATATTGAATATAGTTTCCTGTCCTATACAGTAGGACCTCATTGTTAATCCATTCTATATGTAATAGTTTGCATCTCCTTACCCCAAACTTCCAATCCATCCTTCCTCCAACCCCCTCCCCCTTGGCAGCCACAAGTCTCTTCTCATGATCATGGTATCTTCCCTGCCAGGTAATTATACAAGTCTGTTCTCTATGTCTGTGACTCTGTTTCTGTTTCATATATAAGTTCATTTCTGCCATATTTCAGAATCCACATATAAGTGATATCATACGGTATTTGTCTTTCTCTTTCTGACTTACTTTACTTAGTATGATAATCTCTAGTTGCATCCATGTTGCTGCAAATGGCACTATTTTGTTCTTTTTTTATGGCTGAATAGTATTCCATTGTATATATGTACCACATCTTCTTTATCCATTCATCTGTCAGTGGACATTAAGGTTGTTTCCATGTCTTGGCTATTGTGAACAGTGCCAACATGAACATAGGGGGGCATGTAACTTTTTGAATTATAGTTTGGTCCGGATATATGCCCAGGAGTGGGATTGCTGGATCATATGGTAATTCTACTTTTAGTTTTCTAAGAAACCTCCATACTGTTTTCCATAGTGGCTGCACCAGTGTACATTCCCACCAACAGTGTAGGAGGGCTCCCTTTTCTCCACACCCTCTCCAGCATTTATTGTTTGTAGATTTTCTGATGATGCCCATTCTGACTGGCATGAGGTGATACCTCATTGTAGTTTTGATTTGCATTTCTCTAATAATTAAGGGTGTTCAGCAGCTTTTCATGTGCCTCTTGGCCATCTGTACATCTTCTTTGGAGAAATGTCTATTTAGGCCTCTGCCCATTTTCTGATTGGGTTGTTTGCTTTTTTGTTGTTGAATTGTATGAGTCATTTGTATAATTTGGAAATTAAGCCCTTGTGGGTCATGATTTGAAAATATTATTTCCCATTCCGTAGGTTGCCTTTTTGTTTCGTTTATGGTTTCCTTTGCTGTGCAAAAGCTTGTAAGTTTGATTAGGTCACATTTCTTTATTTTTGTTTTTATTTCTATTGCCTTGGAAGACTGACCTAAGAAAACATTGATATGATTTATGTCAGAGAATGTTTTCCCTATGATCTCTTCTAGGAGTTTTATGGTGTCATATCTTATGCCATTTTGAGTTTATTTTTGTGTATGGTGTGAGGATGTATTGTAACTTCATTGATTTACATACTCCTGTTCAACTTCCCCAGCACCACTTGCTTTGAGTCTTTCTCCCATTTTATATTCTTCCCTCCTTTGTTGAAGATTAATTGACCGTAGGAGTGTGCGTTTATTTCAGGGCTCTCTGTTCTGTAAAATTTATGCATATGTATGTTTCTGTGACAATACCACATTGTTTTGATTACTGTAGCTTTGTAGTATTGTCTGAGTGTAGGAGGGTTTTGCCTCCTGCTTTGTTATTTTTCCTTAGGATTGCTTTGGCAATTCTGGGTCTTTTATAGTTCCATATAAATTTTAGGATAATTTATTCTAGTTCTGTGAAAAATATAATGGGTAATTTGATACAGATCTCTCTTTTTTTTAACATCTCTATTGGAGTATAATTACTTTAAAATGGTGTGTTAGTTTCTGCTGTATAACAAAGTGAATCAGCTATATATATATACATATACCCCCATATCCCCTCCCACTTGCATCTCTGTCCCATCCTCCCTATCCCACCCTCTAGGTGGTCACAAAGCACCAAGCTAATCTCCCACTGTAATGCTGCTGCTCCCCACTAACTATCTATTTTACATTTTCCAGTGTACATATGTTCATGTCACTCTCACTTCATCTTAGCTTACCCTTCCCCCTCCCCGTGTCCTCAAGGCCATTCTCTACATCTGTGTCTTTATTTGTGTCCTGCCTCTAGGTTCTTCAGAAGCATTTATTTTTATAATCTATGTATATGTGTTAGCATACAGTATTTATTTTTCTCTTTCTGACTTACTTCACTCTGTATGACAGACTCTAGGTCCATCCACCTCACTACAAATAACTCAGCTTTGTTTCTATTTATGGCTGAGTAATATTCCATTGTATATATGTGCATCTTCTTTATCCATTCATCTGTCGATGGACACAAAGGTTGTTTCCATGTCCTGTCTACTGTAAATAGTGCTGCAATGAACATTGTGATACATGACTCTTTTTGAATTATGGTTTTCTCACGGTATATACCCAGTAATGGGATTGCTGGGTTGTATGGTAGTTCTATTTTTAGTTTTTTAAGGAACCTCCATACTGTTCTGCATAGTGGCTGTATCAGTTTACATTCCCACCAACAGTGCAGCAAGGTTCCCTTTTCTCCACACCCTCTCCAGCATTTATTGTTTATAGACATTTTGAGGATGGCCATCCTGACTGGTATGAGGTGATACCTCATTGTAGTTTTAATTTGCATTTCTCTAATGATTGGTGGTGTTGAGCATATTTTCATGTGTTTGTTGGCAATCTGTATATCTTCTTGACAGAAATGTTTATTTAGGTCTTCTGCCCATTTTAGGATTGCGTTGCTGGTTTGTTTGATATTGAGCTGCATGAGCTGCCTATATATTTTGGTGACTAATCCTTTGTCAGTTCCTTCATTTGCAAATATTATTTCCCATTCTGAGGGTTGTCTTTTCATCTTGTTTATGGTATCCTTTGCTGTGCAAAAGCTTTTACGTTTCATTAGGTCCCATTTCTTTATTTTTGCTTTTATTTCCATTACTCTAGGAGGTGGGTCAAAAAGGATCTTGTTGTGATTTATGTCATAGAGTGTTCTGCCTATGTTTTCCTCTGAGAGTCTGATAGTGTCTGGCCTTACATTTAGGTCTTTAATAAATTTTGAGTTTATTTTTCTGTATGGTGTTAAAGAGTGTTCTAATTTCATTCTTTTACATGTAGCTGTCCAATTTTTCCAACACCACTTATTGAAGAGGCTGTCTTTTCTCCATTGTATACTCTTGCCTCCCTTATCTAAGATAAGGTGACCATATGTGTGTGGGTTTATATCTGGGCTTTCTATCCTGTTCCATTGATCTATACTTCTGTTTTTGTGCCAGTACTGTACTGTATTGATTACTGTAGCTTTGTAGTATAGTCTAAAGTCTGGGAGCCTGATTCCTCCAGCTCCATTTTTCTTTCTCAAAGTTGCTTTAGCTATTCAGTGTCTTTTGTGTTTCCATACAAACTGTAAAATTTTTTGTTCTAGCTCTGTGAAAAATGCCATTGGTAGTTTGATAGGGATTGCATTGACTCTGTAGATTGCTTTGAGTAGTATAGTCATTTTCACATTGTTCATTTTTCCAATCCAAGAACATGGTATATCTCTCCATCTGTTTGTGTTATCTTTGATTTCTTTCATCAGTGTCTTATAGTTTTCAGAGTACAGGTCTTTTACCTCCTTAGGTAGGTTTATTCCTAGGTATTTTGTTCTTTTTGTTGCAATGGTAAATGGTAGTGTTTCCTTAATTTCTCTTTCAGAATTTTCATCATTAGTGTTTAGGAATGGAAGAGAGTTCTGTGCATTAATTTTGTATCCTGCTACTTTACCAAATTCATTGAGTAGCTCTAGTAGTTCTCTGGTAGCATTTTTAGGATTCTCTATGTATAGTATTATGTCATCTGCAAAGAGTGACACTTTTGCTTCTTCTTTTCCAATTTGGATTCCTTTTATTTCTTTTTCTTCTCTGGTTGCTGTCTCTAAAACTTCCAAACCTATGTTGAATAATAATGGTGAGAGTGAGCAACCTTGTCTTGCTCCTGGTCTTAGTGGAAATGTTTTCAGTTTTTTACCATTAAGAACGATGTTGGCTATGGGTTTGTCATATATGGCCTTTATTACATTGAGGTAAGTTCCCCCTATGCCTACTTTCTGGAGGGTTTTTATCATAAATGGGTGTTGAACTTTGTCAAAAGCTTTTTCTACATCTATTGAGAAGATCATATGTTTTTTACCCTTCAATTTGCTAATATGGTTTATCACATTGATTGATTTGTGTATATTGAAGAATTCTTGCATTCCTGGGATATACCCCACTTGATTATGCTGTATGATCCTTTTAATGGGCTGTTGGATTCTCTTTGCTAGTATTTTGTGGAGGATTTTAGCATCTATATTCATCAGTGATATTGGTCTGTATTTTCTTTTTTTGTGACATCTTTGTCTGGCTTTGGTATCAGGGTGATGGTGGCCTCGTAGAATGAGTTTGGGAGTGTTCCTCCCTCTGCTATATTTTGGAAGAGTTTGAGAAGGATAGGTGTTAGCTCTTCTCTAAATGTTTGATAGAATTCGTCTGTGCAGCCTCTGGTCCTGGGCTTTTGTTTGTTGGAAGATTTTTAATCACAGTTTCAATTTCAGTGCTTGTGATTCGTCTGTTTATATTTTCTATTTCTTCTGGGTTCAGTCTCAGAAGGTTGTGTTTTTCTGCGAATTTGTCCATTTCTTCCAGGCTGTCCATTTTATTGGCATATCATTGCTTATAGTAATCTCTCATGATTCTTTGTATTTCTGCAGTGTCAGTTGTTATTTCACCTTTTTCGTATCTAATTCTATTGATTTGAGTCTTCTCCCTTTTTTTGTTGATAAGTCTGGCTAATGGTTTATCAATTTTATTTATCTTCTTAAAGAACTAGCTTTTAGTTTTATTGATCTTTAGTATGGTTTCCTTCATTTCTTTTTCATTTATTTCGATCTGGTCTTTATGATTTCTTTCCTTCTGCTACTTTGGATTTTTTCTGTTCTTCTTTCTCTATTTGCTTTAGGTGTAAGTTTAGGTTGTTTATTTGAGGTGTTTCTTCTTTCTTTAGGTAAAATTTTATTGCTATAAACTTCCCTTTTAGACTACTTTTGCAGCGTCCCATGGGTTTTGTGTCATCATGTTTTCATTGTCATTTGTTTCTAGGTATTTTTTGATTTCCTCTTCGATTTCTTCAGTGATCTCTTGGTTATTTAGTAACGTATTTTTTAGCTTCTGTGTGTGTATTTTTTCCTCTAATTCATATCTAATCTTATAGTGTTGTGGTCAGAAAAGACACTTGATATGATTTCAATTTTCTTAAGTTTACCAAGACTTGATTTGTGACCCAAGATATGATCTATCCTGGAGAATGTTCCATGAGCACTTGAGAAGAAAGTTTATTCTGTTGTTTTGGGATGGAATGTCTTATAAATATCAATTAAGTGCATCTTGTTTAATGTGTCATTTAAAGCTTGTGTTTCCTTATTTATTTTCATTTTGAATGATCTGTCCATTGGTGAACATGGGGTGTTAAAGTCCCCTACTCTTATTGTGTTACTGTAGATTTCCCCTTTTATGGCTGTTAGCACTTGCCTTATGTATTGAGGTGCTCCTATGTTGGGTGCATAAATATTTACAATTGTTATATCTTCTTCTTGGATTGATCCCTTGATCATTATGTAGTGTCCTTCTTTGTCTCTTGTAATACTCTTTCTTTTCAGGTAGACTGCCTATTTCCTCTTCATTTGTTTGGTCTGGTGGGTTTTTACCTTGCTCCTTCATCTGCTATTTGTTTCTCTGTCTTCTCATTTTGCTTAACTTACTGTGTTTGGGTCTACTTTTGGCAGGTTGCAGGTTTGTAGTTCCCATTGTTTTTGGTGTCTGCCCTCAGTGGGTAAGGTTGGTTCAGTGGGTTGTGTAGGCTTCCTGGTGGAGGGGACTAGTTAGTGCCTGTGTTCTGGTGAATGAGGCTGGATCTTGTCTTTCTGGTGGGCAGGACTGTGCCCGGTGGTGTGTTTTGTGGTGTCTGTGAACTTAGTATGATTTTAGGCAGCCTCTCTGCTAATGGGTCAGGTTGTGTTCCTGTCTTGCTAGTTGTTTGGCATGGGGTGTCCAGCACTGTAGCTTGCTGATGGTTGATTGGAGCTGGGTCTTTGCATTGAGATGGAGATCTCTGGGAGAGCTCTTGCCGATTGATATTACATGGGGCTGGGAGGTCTTTGGTGATCCAATGTCCTGGAGTCTGCTCTCCCACCTCAGAGGTTCAGACCTGACACCTGGCTGGAGCACCAAGACCCTCTCAGCCACAGGGCTCAGAACAAAAGTGAGGGAAAAAAAGAAAGAAAAAATAATAAAATAAACAAAGTTATTAAAATTAAAAATTATATAATTAAAATTGTAAAAATGAAAAAGTAAGTTTAAAAAGAGAGCAACCAAACCAATAAACAAATCCATCAATGATAACAAGTGCTAGAAACTATACTAAAAGAAACAGACAGACATAACCTTAGGAAAATGGTAAAAGCAAACCTACACAGACAAAATCACACAAAGAAGCATACAGATACACATTCACAAAAAGAGAAAAAGGAAAAATATATACATATATATATATATATATATAAAAGGAAGAGAGCAACCAAATCAATAAATAAATCTACCCATGATAATAAGCTCTAAATACTAAACTAAGATAAACATAAAACTAGAAACAAATTAGATGCAGAAAGCAAACCCCAAGTCTACAGTTGCTCCCAAAGTCCACCACCTCAATTTTGGGATGATTTGTTGTCTGTTCAGGTATTCCACAGTTGTAGGGTACCTCAAGTTGATTGTAGAGATTTAATCCCCTGCTTCTGAGGCTGCTGGGAGAGATTTCCCTCTCTCTTCTTTGTTCGCACAGCTCTGCAAGTTCAGCTTTGGATTTGGCCCTGCCTCTGCATGTAGGTCGCCCTCTGGCATATCTTCTTTGCCCAGACAGGAGAAGGTTAAAGGAGCACCTGATTTGGGGGCTCTGGCTTACTCAGGCCAGTGGGGAGGGAAGGGTACAGAATGTGGGGCGAGCCTGCGGCAGCAGAGGCCAACATGATATTGCAACAGCGTGAGGCGCGCTGTGTGTTCTCCCAGGGAAGTTGTCCCTGAATCACGGGACCCTGGCAGGCGTGGGCTGCACAGGCTCCCAGGTGGGGAGGTGTGCATAGTGACCTATGCTTGCACACAGGATTCTTGGTGGCTGCAGCAGCAACCTTCGCGTTTCATGCCCGTCTCTGGTGTCCGCGCTGATAGCAGCATCTCGCACCCATCACTGGAGCTCGTTTAGGCAGTGCTCTGCCTTCTGTGGGCACTCGGGGAAGGAATGCCCTCACCTCACACACCCCAAAACAATGGTCTCTTGACCCTTAGGCGGTTCCAGACGTTTTCTCGGACTCCCTCCCAGCTAGCTGTGGCACACGAGCCCCCTTCAGGCTGTGTTCACGCAGCCAACCCCAGTCCTCTCCCTGGGATCTGACCTCCAAAGCCCGAACCTCAGCTCCCAGCCCCTGCCCACCCCGGCAGGTGAGCAGACAAGCCTCTCGGGCTGGTGAGTGCTGGTCAGCACCGATCCTCTGTGGAGGAATCTCTCCACTTTGCCCTCTGCACCCCCATTGCTGTGCTCTCCTCCATGGTTCTGAAGCTTCCCTCCCACCCACCTCCTGTCTCTGCTAGTGAAGGGGCTTCCTAGTGTGTAGAAACTTTTCTTCCTTCATAGCTCCCTCCCAGATGTGCAGGTCCCGTCCCTATTCTTTTGTGTCTGTTTTTTCTTTTGCCCCACCCAGGTACGTGGGGAGTTTCTTGCCTTTTGGGAAGTCTGAGGTCTTCAGCCAGCGTTCAGTAGGTGTTCTGTAGGAGCTGTTCCACGTGTAGATGTATTTTTGATGTATTTTTGGAGGGGAAGGTGATCACATCTTACTCCTCAGGCCACCTTGAAGGTCCCCTATCTCTTTCTCTTTTTTTTTTTTTGACATTTAAATTTTCCTCCCTTTCATCCTGTAGTCATCCAAAGGCATTATTTGTTATGCTTATTTGATCTTGTATTTCTTCTAATTTAGTTTTCATTTTCTAATTATTTTTAATTTTTTTTTCTTTTCTGAGTATGTCATCCCATTTTTGAGTTTCTGCTTCTTATGTAAGTTATTCTTTCATATATTGTACCAAAGTCTTCTGGATTCATTAGAAGTAGCTATAAGTAGAAAATAGAAGTTAGAAACAGAAAAAAATATATTTTTCATCTTTTAGGGGCATATCCTTCTATCAATGATGTATTTTCTGTAGGTGTGCTATTTCACTATTTTTTCTTTCTCTTTTATAAATTAACTATGAGACTAAACCTTAATCATTTGTATGTTGCTTATCTTTATATAAAATGTGTTTTCTTAACTATTAAAGGGAGATGTGATTCAGAAACCTTTTGTAAGTTATGGTTTTAAGCTATATTTCAAAATTATGGGCAATAACATTCTAAGACCTCCCAGTCCTTCTCCTTTACTTTCATCTAGACGTTTTTCCTTTGTCCCTGTAATGCTCAACATAGGATCTTTTTCTCAGAAGGAAGTTTTATCATGGAAGGGAATTTAGTAAGATTTTAGAGTTCATGGTGCTCAGACTATTCCAACTCCTTACTATAGACCTCTTGTATTCAGCTATAGTGGAATGTCAAAATCCCCTCCCAGATTTAATTACCATTCTCAAGTTGCCCTACTGCACTTTCCAGTGAATATCTGTCAGTAATTTGGGAATTTTTCTGGTCCATCAGACATCTAGTTGCTTCCCTCTGCTTCCTCCTACACAGTTGCTTTGGAAGGCCCATCTCTATACTCACTCATTTTGGGGGTTCATGGAAATAACTTTTCACCTAATTTTAATTAGATATTGTCACTGAGTTTTGGGGTTTGTACTCTAGATGTCTTGCAGAGAGAATTCAGAGAGATTAAAAACTTTGTCACCACCAACATTCCAGAATCCTCCTTGTTTACTTCATATCTTTATGTTTTATGGAGCTGTTCAGTTCCCTGCTGTAATGAGATTTTTTTTTTTTGTAAGACTCTACAGGACTATAGGGAAGCAGAAAGTTGAAGAGAAGCCAAGAATAGCCATTGAGCAAATCTTCCTTGCTCATCTCTCACATCCTCTGATAGATCATATTCTTTCCCTCCACTAGGCCTTCTCACAAGCTATTTTTTTCTGCCTGCAATGTCCTTTATCCTTCTAAGTAAATCCTACTCAATCTTCAGTTCTCCACCTGACTGTCACATCTTTACTCTCCTAACACCTTGTACGTTAGCTTTGGAAGATAAATCACACTAATATGTCTTCTGCATAGACTGTAAGTTCCATGAAGTGCAAGTACCATGACTATTCTATTCACTTCTGCATCCTCAGTTCCTGGCCCATTGTATATGTCTAATAAATGATAATGGAAAAATAAATATCTGGATGTCTGATGAGTGACTGCATCTAGCAAGTCACATGTGGAAGCATCACAACTATAGTTAGAAATAATAAGCAATATGTATTCCTTTAGATGGTTAACTATAAATTTTTTTGGTTTATTTTAGCTAGGAGAGTGTTTTCCATGTTAAAACTTAAAAAATAAAAATAAGATATGAACATTATGTTTTTGATACAATGGGATAAGTAATGATGTTCAAAAAGACATTCTTTCTTATATCTGACAATAAGAGTTTGCAGCAGGTCAACATTGGAGGTTGTAGCTGCTGGGAACAATAAATCCAGGTTGCAGGTTTAGAACATCTTTTCATATAAATAGTACTTCAAAAAAGAAAAAGATTACAAATAAATTCAGCATGGTTTTCCAAGTATGAGCCACTAACCAAAAGAGTATAAAATCTATCACCCAGGTTATAAAGAAAAAATCTAGTGAAAACAAAATTTCAGCATTCCATAAATACTGAAGGATTCAAATTTGTCACAAAACACTATTAATATCATGAAATGCCATGGTATCTATGACTGGCCATCTAGATTAGGGTGAATCTAGTAAATTAGCATTCAAACCAATTCCATGAAATACAGTGCTACCTTAACATCATGATTTTAATGTACAGAAGATTTTGACAAAATTCTTGAATAGATGAGGAAAAATAGGGAAAGTTCTAATTAAATGTTGAGAATGACATGAATAGCTCAGTGAAAATACTTAGGCTTGTTTAATAACATCTTTGGCAAAAGCAGTATTATTTGTACAGTGACAATTACCTGCCCCAAGTACACTTACAAGCAAGTCTACACCATCAGATTTAGATGCTACACTGAGCCTGCTTCTTCCTCTTTAGAACAATCTGGTCCTGCACCTCTATTGCATGACAGCTCCTGATAATCTGCTTGAGTTGTTTCCTTTCTTAGAACAACCTAAGAATATGTCACTAATAAGAGGTACACGTAAGTACACCCTAATCTCACTAAGGCTCCACAAGTGGACTTTTTAAAAATGCTTTCTACACAGGCCAATGGATCATACTTGCATTTATTTCTGCTATGTTTCATTGGAGGTTTGGATTTGAGAAGGATAAGTGAAAGCTTAGAGTCATAGAAGCCTTCCTGGCATGACTCATTTCTATAAGGAGGTAGAAAGGTAAATCAAATGACATTTCTAAGATTTTTCCAGACTTATGCTATAACTATTAAGAGAAGGTTTTATGATTGGAACTGGCAAACTACTTTCCTGGGATTTATCATTATGTGTGAGCATAGACTTTTAGGCTATACATCCCATACCGTGCCTAAGACACTTTAGGGCTATAAAATGTTTACCATCCCCTGCCAGTTAGCTCAGAGGGCTGGAGAACTGCTTTGAAGAAGTCAAGTCACAAGCCCCATCCCTGTAGAAGCCAGTTAGTGTCAAAGAAAAGATCTGTTCCCTGCCTAAAGCTTGCACCTTGAATCTCAGCCAGCTCTTGACCACAGCAAAACTCAGTTCATTTACCCTTGATCGTAGGAGGAACCAGGAAAGAGAATGTAGATGGATCAAAGCAAAACGATCATCACTCTTGGACAGAAAATCTAAATAAAGTCATTTCCTCCTGACAGTGTCGACAGCATCATCTTCTTAGAAGACATTATATATTCTATAATTTGATGAAATTACTCTTTTTGTACCTAAATCCCTTCCTATATGTAGATTATTCTTGGAATGCTGATGTTGACAATAATCTGAATCTGTATTATATATGGACCATGGAGTGACACGAACTTCATAGAGAACATGTATTTCTTGGCTATAGTCACAACAATATAATGGATTGCCTGACTCATACTTGAGTTGCAGCAGGCTATACATACCCTTTTCTCCTTTCACTATGTCTCTTTCCAGTTTATGCCCACATATGGATGGCTCTTTAATTTTAATGAAAGTTATACCAGGCTTTCCACCCCAAATTTAAATCAGAAAAAAAAAAAAAAAAAAAACAGAGCAAAATAGCTAGTTTCATTCTCAGTCCCAGAGAATGGGGAAAAAGCCCAACCTTTTCATTTCAGAGTCCTCTGTCTCAAATACATCTCTCAGACATTCACATTTCTCCTTCCCTTATTTAATTCAGGTTTCTATGAAAAATTTCAGCTCTTTCTAGATACTTCCCAAAGCATCATTTCCACCATGATGTTCTCCTGACCCCAAGCCTTATCTCCTTGCCTTGCTTTATTTTCTTTATAGCACTTACCTCTATCTGATATTAGATTTGGTGATTACTTGTTTGTCCTTTTTGTTCCCTACTATATTACTAATGCTAAAACAATATCTGGAATAGAATAGGTTTTTTCAATATATATTTATTGAAAATGACTTAATATGAACATAAATTAACAAATAGACATTATAATAGCAATAAAATGGCATGCATGTATAGTGACATCTTTTCAAATCAGCTTTGGTTTATTTTGAGACACAGCTTCCTTCCAATTACCCATTGTTTCAATCTTCCAAGGAAAAGCCTTACAAAATCTGAATAACGGTTGCTTCTCTTGCCACAGAGTTGCAAGTAATCTCTAGTTATTTTTTTAATTAACTTTTTATAACGTTTAAGTCAAGCTATTCTCTGGTAATAGAGGTAAAATTGACATAACATAAAATTAACCATTTTAACATGTGCATTTCTCTGTCATTTAGTACATTGGCAATGTTGTGAAACCATTACCTCTATTTAATTTTAATCCATTTTCATCAATGATGTTACTTTTTAGAAAACTTATTATTCATCTTGGAGTGGTAGAAAACTAACCCATTACATAGCAAAATGGTAAATAAAGGAAAGAATCAAGCATTTATCTCATCATCCCTATTTAAGCTATTCTATGGGGTAAACAAATAGTAGATGAGGGAAAATGAATCTTTTTAAAAGTATTCCAACTGATAAATAAAAAAGAAATTATTAATTTGGTATTTCACTATTTGGAATCCCCAGTGAATTAGTGGGTCTAGCTATTGAGCACGAGCAACAAATATCACAAAAAGAAAGACATCTAGATATTCTGTGCCTTGTAATAAAAGAACACAATCACATCTACAGTTTTGTCCAAGAGAGAAGAGAGAGTCTGCCCAAGCCTCTGCATTTAGCTGCCAATTTTCCAGAAACACAGAGGACAGGGAACATGTTGAAGTACGCCATGAGTATACAATCTGCAAAGTCCAGGCTGTGAGGAACTCTATAGGGCAAATTCACTAATTTCTTCAAATAATAAATTGTAAGAAGTATAGGCTGGAAGAGAAACATATAGATTAAGAGACTTAAAAGACATAACAATTGTTTTTAATGGGCAAGATTAAACATAGTGTCTTAGGATACATGTTCAGGGAATAAAAATGTAAAGAAATGCAAAGAAATGATAAATATAGAAGTCACAGTCATGGTTATTCTAGAGAAGAAAGGATGGTGACTGGGACAGGGCATATGTTTGAGCTTAAAGTTCTGTTTCTTGATCTGAGTGAAGTTACAAGAGTGTAATTAAAACTTCATTAAGTTCTCCCTAAGATCAGGAATAAGACAGAATGCTGTTTTTTACCACTTATATTCAACATTGTACTAGAAGTTTCGACAAGAGCAATTAGGCAAAAAATAGAAATAAAGGCATCCAAATGATAAAGGAAGAAGTAAATCTATCTCTTTTCTCAGATGGCATGATCCTGTATGTAAAAAACCCAAAAGAATGCACAAAAAAGTTACTGGAGCTAATAAATGAATGCAACAAAGTTGGAGGATACAAGATCCATGCAGAAAAGTCAGTTGTTATATGTATATCAGCAATGAACAATCTGAAAAGGAAATTAAGAAAACAATTCCATTTACAGTAGCATCTAGAAGAATAAAATACTTATGAATAAATTTAACCAAGGAGGTGAAAGACTTGTAAAATGAAAACTACAAAATGTTGCTGAATGAAATTAAAGATCTAATAAATGGAAGGACATCCTATATTCATGAATTATAAGACATAATATAGTTAAAGATATCAATACTAACCAAAGTGGGCTACAGAGTCAATGCAGTCCTTGCCAAAATTCCAATGGCCTTTTGGCATAAATGGAAAACCCAATCCTCAAATTGATAGGAAATTGCAAGGGGTTCAGAATAGCCAAAACAATATTGAAAAGAATAAAGTTGGAGGACTTACCCTTCCTGATTTTAAAACTTACTACAAATCAACAGTAATCAAAATATTGTGGTACTGGGATAAGGATAGACATATAGACTAATGGAATATAAGTGAAAGTGCAGAAATAAACCCGTACACCTATAGCTGATTGATTTTTAACAAGGGTGCTGAAACCATTCAATGGGGAAAGAATACTCTCTTCAACAAATGGTACTAGGACAACTGTATACCCACATGCAAAAGAATGAACTGGGACCTCTTACTCACACCACTTATAAAAAAGTAATTCCAAGTGGATCAATTATAGAGCTAAAATCATTAAATTCTTAAGAGAAAACATAGGGGTAAATATTCATGACCTTGAATTAGGCAGTGGATTCATACATATAACACCAAAAACAGCAACAAATATAAATTAATAGGACTTCATCAAAATTAAAAACTTTGAACATCAAAGGACATTCCAAGAAAATGAAAAGACAACCTACAGAAGAGGCAAAAATATTTGCAAATCATGTATCTAAGGGTCTAGTATCTCAGATATATAAAGAACTCTTACAACTTAACAAAAAAAAGAGAGACAATTTTAAAATGGGAAAAATACTTGAATACATTTCTTTAAAGTAGATATACAAATGTCCAACAAGCACAAATGCTCAACATCTTTAGTCATTAGGATATCACAAATCAAACCCACAAGCTACCACTTCACACCGACTAAGATGGCTATAAATAATTTTAAAAAAACAACAGACAACAAGTGTAGTGAGGATGTGGAGAAATTGGAACCCTCACACATTGCTGGTGAGAATGTAAAATGGTTCAGCTGTTGTGGCAAACAATTTGGTGTTTCCTCAAAAAGTTAAAGATATAATTATGACATAATCCCATAATTCCACTCCTAAGTATTACCCCCCCAAAAAAATTTGAGAACAGTTATTCAAATAAATGCATGTTCTTGAACATGTTCACATGTTCAAACCAGCAATATTCACAATAACCAAAGAGTAGCAACAGCGCAAATGTCCATCAAATGATGAATGGATAGAAACATTGTGGTATATCCATACAATAGGACATTATTCAACCATAAAAGAGAATGAAGTACTGATACATGCTACAACATGGATGAATCTCAAAAATATTATGTTAAGTCAAAGAAGCCAGACACAAGAAGTCACATATTGTATGATTCTATTTTCATTAAATAGCCCAAAGAGGTAAATCCACAGAGATAGAAAGCAGATTGTTGTTTGCCAGAGACTGGAAAGAGGACAGAATGGGAAGAAACTGCTTAATGGGTAAGAGGTTTTAGTTTGGAGTGATGGAAGTGTTTTGAAACTAGATAGAAAGAGGTGTTGGTTATCCACATTGTAAATGTTCTAAATGCTTCTGAAGTGTTCACTTTAAAGTGGTTCCTTTTATGTTCTGTAAATTTTGCCTCAATGAATCATTTTTTTCAACTGCATTAAGCTACTAAAAAACATAACCTACACACATATACACCTCTTTATAAATTCTGCACTCTCTTTTGGAGAGGAGAAGAGAAATGAGGAGATGCTGATTCTGAAACGGTTACTTTGGACAAAGAAAGGTCAGGCTCTTTTCCTGACTCATAGTCATTATGGTAATTATTTCATAAAATGAAGTTTCCATTTGCCCCATGTCTCAAGTTCATTCTAACACATTTCCTCTGACTTAGTGACAGCCTGTTTAAACACGTTTCTTGTATTTTACAGACACACTTGGCAAGTGCAAGACAAAATCGACGCAAACAATGTGGCTTACACAACTGGGAAGCTAAGCTTTCACACTGATTATCCAGCCCTCCATCATCCACCTGGGGTAAGGTGAGCTTCAACATATTTTCCACAACGCAGGCCAAGGACTAATATCCTCCTACATTTTGAGCCTAGAAGATTATATGTTTCACTAGCTAATTTGTCTTATGTAGATCTTTCTCCAAACACAATCCAAACTCAGAAAATCTCTGTATTTAAATCCTGAATAGCCTCATATTCCCAAGGAATAGAAGATTTTCATGTTTTTGTTTTGTTTTGTTTTGGGTTTTTTTTAACATTTCTTCATTTCTCCCTGGAAATAACTATTGGCATTTGTTGCTTTGCCAAGACATTTTACCACAGTGGTACATCTTGAGGTCTTTTTGAACATTTACCATTCCCAAGAGAGTTAAAAGAGAAAATAAAACCAGGGAACACAATGTAGAGTTTTTCCCACAAAGTCACATGGCCACCATTCATATCAGTTAGCTATTGCTGCAAACCCCCCCCCCCCAAAAAAAAACCCACTCCATAACTTCACAGCTTAAAAGAACAGCCATTTACTTAGCTCATGTCTTTACAATTTGGGCTATGTTCAGCTGGGTAGTTCTGTGGTTGCTAAGTCTGCTAGGGACTGGTTGACCTAGGTGGTAGCTGAGATGACTTGCCCCTGCTCCATTTGATCTGTCATCCTCTCCCCTCAATCAGCAGAATGTCATCTCTGCCATGTTTTATTGGTCAAAGCAGGTCATGAGTTTAGCCCAGATTCAAGGGGTGAGGAAATAGAGGCCACCTTTTATGGGAGAAGCTGCAAAGATGTACTACAAAGGAGTATGAATACAAGAAGCAGAATAACCCTGTCTGGTTGTGGAAATCATCTACTCTCCCAGCTATCAGATACTTCATTGAGCAGGGAGATGTTCACCATGGAACCACAAATCCTCCAGATTTTCTGGAAGCCTCCTCTTCCACTACATTTTTACAAAATTACCATTTTACTAAACCAGCTACATTTTTACAAAAGCATCATTTTGTTAAACCAAGAAATAAATGGTCAGGAAACTACCTTTGAAAAGATATTTTGTTCCTATTTTTAGAGCTAAATGAGACTAAATGAAATAGCCACACAGAAATTTATATCTTCAACAGTAAATGGAAATTTGGGGCAGTTCCCTAGCTAATGAAGGTGAAATGGGGGAAAATCAAAATTTCTGTGTTTTTCATCATATTGACTGGACAC
The DNA here is from genome assembly GCF_039906515.1 of Pseudorca crassidens. Lineage (NCBI taxonomy): Eukaryota > Metazoa > Chordata > Mammalia > Artiodactyla > Delphinidae > Pseudorca > Pseudorca crassidens. The sequence continues at coordinate 30,953,524 of NC_090304.1, read as the reverse complement.
ATTTTCCCTGTGCCTTTGTTACCCATTGTCCTCATCAGTATTAACTAAGCTAGTCTAGTATTTGACTTCACATATTTTATTTTGCTGATTGTAAAACACCACATGATTTCTCTGAACTAAATGACGACAGTGAAATGACCCACAATAGTCACCTTTTTGGGTAGGGATTGAGGGGAAGGCACACAATGTGATTTCTTTTAAACGTGGTCCAGAAATTTTCTAAAACCCTGAGGGTTAAAAGCCAAACTAATCAGCTCAGTTCATCTGCCAAAGACAGGTTGGAGAAGTTAAATGGAATAAAGTTTTAAAAATTAGACTAGAAAACTAGATTCTATTTGAATTTTTAAATTGTCTGCTTTTTATGAGTTTATGTTTGTTTCTGGGTTAAAATTGAAAGCCTATGGAAAAGTAATTAAAAGACTTCATAAATGTCCCTGAAGTATAAGGCTTGACATTTTCATAGCATTTTATTTTTTTTTTCTGCATTTTATATTCTTTCAAAGCATTTTTACTTATATTGCTTTATTTGATGCCTCTTAGAATTCCTTTAAGGTAGACAGGAGACATCATGTCTTTTTATGTTAAATGATGAAATGGTACCCAGCATGGTTAAATACTTTCACAGGGTGAGATCTGATTAATAGGGAACTTGAACTTGAAACCAGGCCTCCATCAAGTTTTTTCACCACACCATAGGGATCTTGAGTTGGACTTTCTAATTACCATAATTTCTATAAAATGTTGATTATTTATAGACATTGTCATATATTACAAACTCTCAAAATACAGGAATTGAATCATACTTCCATAAATTTCAAGACTTAACCCAGCACCTTGCATATAATAGAGACTTAATAAATATTCCAAAAAGAGGTTTAAAAATGCCACAAAATTGTACCAATCTCTACCAGCAAGTGCAATATCCAAATCTAAGTGATCTGATAGGAGATTTTTAAATAAAAAATGATTCCTGAAATGTCTAGATTCTGGTAAAAATAATGAATAAAATGTAGCCACCTGCTTGTGCTATTGTTTAAATTTCCATTTTGAATTATTCAGGGATTAAACCAAAGTTTGCGCTCTTTTATAACAAATAAAATAAATCAATGCTCTTTTCAGTACAGATGAAATGATCTGGATAATGAGTTACCTGTTGAGAGTTCAGTTTGATCAATTTCAATCACGTGGGGGAGGATAAGGAGACATCTTTAATGAAACACAGATGTTGCTTCCTTCACTGTCTTTGTCTGGGCCAAAAGTCACATGCTGCCATAAAGTAACATTTAAAAAGAAAATATTTTTGGTTCTGAATGACTTACATGACATCAAATTTGGTTTTATACACATCAGGCGTATATTTACCTTTTGAATTCATGATGAAAGTATTGTCTGGCTCCATCGTCTTTTTTCTTTCATAAGATGGCATTAAAATGTAAATGTACAAAAGAAGATTATTAGTTGGCCTTGCCACATGTAAAAGACATCAGCTGACCTTTTTTTTTTTTAAGATTTGTATTTGCAATATTCTGTGACTTCATTATGGCAGAGTATAAAAGGATTTAAAGAACACTCAGATCCTCCCAAAGACAAAGTTATGCTATTGCTTTGCCTTCTTGGAGTTTGGAAGACTTGAGTTTGATATTTCCATTTCATCTTCTTTTTAATCATGCTGTTTCACCCCTCATTACCCTGGCGATGAGATAATTCTCTACAATGACTTGGTCAGCTTATGCACATATTTTTTCAAGCTTAAAAAAAATGGCATAAGTTTAAGGACTGAACCATTATTCATTTAGATCAGTTATCTCCTAATAGCAGAAAATAAGGTATTATCAACCTGTAATGGAAGTTTAAGTGTACAAAACACATAAACACACACACCACATAATACCAAATTAGTAAGAGTACTATAAAGGGACTTCTCCTATTACAGGAAAGGAACTTGCTGTATGAGGACTTTGAAGCAAATAGGCTGAGGTTTGAACATTAGCTTTGCCATGTATTAGCAGAGTTCTTACCAGCTGGCCAGTGTTTACACCTGACTCTCAGTTTCTTCATCTATATAATGGAGACGAAATTATCGAATTCTAAGGACTGTTGTGAGGAATTAATAAATATGCATTATAACATCATAATTTAAGATCAAGTATGTATAAAATTTTAAATATTGAGAAATTTTGTGTGGACTTGGGAGGAGGCAGAATTTGTGTTCTAGATCTGCACTATCCAATATAGTAGTCACTAGTCATCTATGATTGTTTACATTGTAATTTAAGCTAACTAAGTCACACTAACCACATTTCAAGTGCACAGTAGTTGTATAGGACTAGGGACTACTATATTGGGCAGCACAGAAGAACATTTCCATCAACACAGAAAGTTCTAATGGACAGCACTGCCTTAGCCATCTACGGAGATAACCAAGCCAAATAGATATTTTCCCCCCTTATACTGATATCCCCCTAGTCTGAGTATTTGATCATATTTGCCTCTTCCTTTCTACAAGAACTGTCAGACACTGGCTTTTATTTTTATTTTATTCAGTAAAGAGGAAGTTTTAGTTTATAGTATTAGTTTCTTTAAGCTGAATAGTGTTAATTTCTTTAAGCAGAAAAATTACTGTCTAAATTTAGGTATTAAAAATTTAGGTATTCAGGGCTTCACTGGTGGCGCAGTGGTTGAGAGTCCACCTGCCGATGCAGGGGACACGGGTTCGTGCCCCGGTCTGGGAAGATCCCACATGCTGCAGAGCGGCTGGGCCCATGAGCCATGGCCGCTGAGCCTGCGCGTCCGGAGCCTGTGCTCCGCAACAGGAGAGGCCACAACAGTGAGAGGCCCGCGTACCGCAAAAAAAAAAAAGTATTCAAAATCACCCACCCATGCTGACTTACCAAAAAGAATCATATAACCGAGGAAAACAAATCAACTCCATTCAGAAGAATATTGTTAAAATATTACTACATTTAGTTTTTCAAAATGAAATAATGTTAAACATTTTTCCCTAACTCTTAGTAAAAGTAACTAACATTCCTTTTGGTTTCTCATTCCCAGTGTACCTTGGGCTTATTCATCCTCATAGCCACATCCTTCCTCATTCCCTTATCATTATGCTTGAACTACTGCATTAGATTCTCAAGTAGTTACTCTCTCACTAGTTCCCCCCCCTTAAAAAATGTATCTCTTGTCAACACCACTAGACTAATAATTTCCAACTCAGTCTTGACTACATTACTTCCATATTCAAAAGACTTTAACAATTCCCCTCTGTGCACAAGAAAGTCCAATATCTTTCATCTGACATTCCAGACTCTCCTGATGAAATCCTAGATTACCTTTCCAGCTGGATCTACTATTCCCAGTTGTGACCCTCTACCACAGCCAAACTTTTTGAGACCCAGTGAAGTATGCATTTTTGCATACCCATCAACACTGCCACCTGATTAGCTCTTGCCATTCCATTCTATGTATCCAAAATTTTATCCATCCTCCTTTGCCCATGTTAAATCCCACCTCCTCTGTAAAGTCAACACAGAGTGCCCACTCAAAAGATCACTGCTCTTATGATCTGTGCCTTTTGTTTACTAATGAACATTATATGCCTGTGCCCTTGTCTTCAACTATAACAATGTTTGAACTATAAATTATTGATTACAAGCCACTTTTTCTCCCTAACCTCTTTTTCTGTTGTCACCAAAGAGACAGATATAAAAGGTTTGCTGATTTTAATTCAGTAACTTTTATGAATCTTTTCTTAAAACTGTCAAAAATGTTAAGTGCATACCATTTTAAAACATAGTTCTCTGTTTCTTTTCATAGGTTCAGCTTCTGCACTGCATAAAGCAAACAGTCACTGGGGGTGATTCAGAAATTGTAGATGGATTTAACGTATGCCAAAAGCTCAAGGAAAAAAATCCTTGGGCATTCCAGATTCTGTCCTCCACCTTTGTGGACTTTACAGACATTGGAGTGGATTACTGCGATTTCTCTGTACAATCGAAACACAAAATTATAGAGTAAGTACTGTTTCTAAATTTGTCAGAGCAGTAAAACTGTTGACAGCAAAGGCTTCATTAACCTAAAGCTTAAACAACAGAAAAATTCAGTTAACTCACGAACTTTAGTTTTTATTAACTGTTTACTCCAGTTCTTGAATGAAAGAGGAAAAAAGAACACTATCACCATTAAAAAAATTCTTTATCAAATTCCCTGTTCTTAATCAATATAAGAAGAGTAACTAAGACTTCATGTATACTTCATTTTAAAAATATAAGTTCTACAGAGTTATAATCAGTGTGATTGTATGCTAATCAGGACCCTTTCAGAAGTGAAAAAAATATAACTCAAATTAGGTAGGTCCAGGAGTTTTAAAATATCATCTGATATTGATCTCTTTTTTTCCTTCACCTCTTAGCCAACATATCTTCTGTGTTGGCTTCATTTTCAAAGATAATCAATAGAAGCTCCAAGTTTTCATTGTTATTAGAGCTGATAATCACAGCACACAGAAAACACTTACTTCCCAATAGCTAACACAAGGATGTAGATTCGCTGCTCAACATGTGTTCAAGTCTATACTGGAAGCAATCACCATGGCTAGGAAGTCAGAGAATTTTGACTGGCTGTCCCTGGATCACATGTTCACCTCTGGAGTAAGGTCAGGCTCACCTGAACTACAAGGGCTGAGAATGAAACAGTGACATCTCCCCAGACTGATGCCAAAAACTCTTATGTTCCCTACACAGAATGTTTTGTGTGCTTTTTTCATTTAACATTATTTCACAATAATTTTTCAAGTATCTACAAGGACCACACATTTATTCTCTTATATGAGAATTATCCTACATTGTGTTTCTAGGACATGTTTTATTTAATCCAACCTCAGTTAATGAATGCTGGGGTGTTTTCCAATTTTATAACTGAGTTTGTATTCTTCTTTTAGGAGAAATAACCAAATAATACGAAAATAAACTCATTTAATAAATAATCAAATCCCCAGTATACTAACTCAGCTTTATTATATACACATATGATCTTCATTTATTCATTCAACAAATATTTACTGAAGCCAGTCACTCTTCTTGGTGCTTGGGATACATCAGTGGACAAAACAAAGATTCCTGCCTTCATGTAGCTTACTTTCTAATAGGGGAGGGGAAAATCAGGAATTTTAAAATATATGAGTAAATTGCAATGAATATTAAAATATTTTAAGTGCTTAAGAAAAAAGGAAAAGTAAGGCAGGATAGGGGAATCTGTAGAGCCAAAGACTTAGGGAGGATAAAATTTGTATCATTAAATAGTGTGTCAAGGATAAGCTTTACTGAGTAGGTGATATTTCAGCAAAAATTTAAAGAAGTGAGGGAGTTTTTCCAGAAGATGAGCAGCTAGAGAAAAGTTCCTAGGATAACCCTAAGAAGATGCTGGGTGCGTTCAAGGGACAGCAATGAGGCCAATGGGGGGATGGTATTACAAAAGGAGGCCAGGTGGGGGTAAGTTTATATAGAGCCTTACTAGTCATTGTAATAACATTAGCTTTAATTCTTAGTGAAAAAAGGGCTTGCTGGAAGATTTTGACCAAAAGAGAGGCATCTATATTTATATAAAGTCATTTACATTTTAAGTGGATCACCATGGCTGCTGTGCTGAATATAGTGTACAAGAGCAAGGGCAGCAGCAGGAAGACCAGCTTGGAAGCTCCTACACGACCAGAGGTCAGAGATGAGGGTAACTTGAACATGAGTGGTCCAGGTGGCAATAGCAGCAGTATGGAGAAGGGTCTGCTTGGGGATATATTTTGCATATCAAAACAGCATATTTTCATGACAAATTGAATGATGGTGTGAGAGAAAGACACATGTGAAAAATAAATCCTAGTTCATAATAACATACCCTGAGAGGTAGGTCATTGAGGTGGGAAGAAGATAAAATAGCTCCTGAGATTCCCAGTTTTAACAGGACAGATTTCACTGTTTAAAAGTTAACTTAGAGGGCAAACAGCAGAAGCAAGAAGAACTACAATCCTGCAGCTTGTGAAACAAAAACCACATTCACAGAAAGATAGACCAAATGAAAAGGCAGACAATTATGTACCAGACGAAGGAACAAGGTAAAACCCCAGAAAAACAACTAAAGTAAGTGGAGATAGGCAAACTTCCAGAAGAAGAATTCAGAATAATGATAGTGAAGATGATCCAGGACCTCGGAAAAAGAATGGAGGCAAAGATCGAGAAGATGCAAGAAATGTTTAACAAAGACCTTCAAGAATTAAAGAACAAAGACCTAGAAAAATTAAAGAACAAACAGAGATGAACAATAAAATAACTGCAATGAAAAATACACCAGAAGGAATCAATAGCAGAATAACTGAGGCAGAACAACAGATAAGTGACCTGGAAGACAGAATTATGGAATCCACTGTTGCAAAACAGAAAAAAAAAAAAATGAATGAAAAGAAATGAAGACACCATAAGGGACCTCTGGAACAACATTAAACACACCAACATTCACATTATAGGGGTTTCAGAAGGAGAACAGAGAGAGAAAGGACCTGAGAAAATATTTGAAGAGATTGTAGTCAATAACTTCCCTAACATGGGAAAGGAAATAGCCACCCAACTCCAGGAAGCACAGAGTCCCAGGCAGGAAAACCCAAGGAGAAACACGCTGAGATACATAGTAAACAAATTGACAAAAATTAAAGACAAAGAAAAATTATTAAATGCAAAAAGGGAAAAATGACAAATAACATACAAGGGAACTCCCATAAGGTTAACAGCTAATTTTTCAGCAGAAACTCTACAAGCCAGAAGGGAGTGGCACAATATATTTAAAGTGATGAAAGGAAAGAACGTACAACAAACATTACTCTATCCATCAAGGAACTCATTCAGATTCGATGGAGAAATCAAAAGCTTTACAGACAAGCAAAAGCTAAGAGAATTCAGCACCACCAAACCAGCTCTACAACAAATGCTAAAGGAACTTTTCTAAGTGGGAAACACAAGACAAGAAAAGGACCTACAAAAACAAAAACAAAACAATTAAGAAAATGGTAATAGGAACAGAGATATCAATAATTACCTTAAATGTGAATGCATTAAATGCTCCAACCAAAAGACACAGGCTAGCTGAATGGATACCAAAACAAGACACATATATATGCTGTCTACAAGAGACCCACTTCAGACCTAGGGACACATACACACTGAAAGTGAGGGGGTGGAAAAAGATATTCAATGCAAATGGAAATCAAAAGAAAGCTGGAATAGCAACACTCATATCAGTTAAAATAGACTTTAAAATAAAGAATGTTACATGAGACAAGGAAGGACATTACATAATGTCAATGGATCAATCCAAGAAGAAGACATAACAATTCTAAGTATATATGCACCCAACACAGGAGCACCTCACTACATAAGGCAAATGTTAACAGCTATAAAAGAGGAAATCAACAGTAATACAATAATAGTGGGGGACTTTTAACACCTCACTTACACCAATGGCCAGATGATCCAGACAGAAAATTAATAAGGAAACACAAGCTTTAAATGACACAATAGAACAGATATATTTAATTGATATTTATGGGACATTCCATCCAAAAACAGCAGATTACACTTTCTTCACAATTACACATGGCACATTCTCCAGTATGGGTCACTTCTTGGGTCACAAATCAAACCTCGGTAAATTTAAGAAAATTGACATCATATCAAGCATATTTTCTGACAATGACACTAAGAGATTAGAAATCAATTACAGGGAAAAAACGTTAAAAACACAAACACATGGAGGCTAAACAACACGTTACTAAATAACAAAGAGACCAGTGAAAAAATCAAAGAGAAAATCAAAAAATACCTAGAGACAAATGACAATGAAAATACGACGATTCAAAACCTCTGGGATGCATCAAAAGCAGTTCTAACAGGGAAGTTTATAGCAAGAGCAGAAATCAATGAAATAGAAACAAAGAAAACAATGGAAAAGATCAATAAAACTAAAAGCTGGTTCTTTGAGAAGATAAACAAAATTGATAAAACATTAGCCAGACTCATCAAGAAAAAGAGGGTGAGGACTGGGCTTCCCTGGTGGTGCAGTGGTTGAGAGTCCGCCTGCCAATGCAGGGGACACAGGTTCGTGCCCTGGTGCGGGAAGATCCCACATGCCGTGGAGCGGCTGGGCCCATGAGCCATGGCCGCTGAGCCTGCACGTCCGGAGCCTGTGCTCCACAACGGGAGAGGCCACAGCAGTGAGAGGCCCGCATACCACAAAAAAAAAAAAAAAAAGAGGGAGAGGACTCAAATCAATAAATTTAGGAATGAAAAAGGAGAAGTTACAACGGACACCACAGAAATACAAAGCATCCTAAGAGACTACTACAATCAACTCTATGCCAATAAAATGGACAACCTGGAAGAACTGGACAAATTCTTAGAAAGGTATAACCTTACAAGACTGAAACAGGAAGAAAGAGAAAATAGGAACACACCAATCACAAGTAATGAAATTGAAACTGTGATTAAAAATCTTCCAAAACAAAAGCCCCAGACCAGATATCTTCACAGGAGAATTCTATCACACATTTAGAAAAGAGCTAACACCAATCCTTCTCAAACTCTTCCAAAAAATTGCCGAGGAAGGAACACTCCCAAATTCATTCTATGAGGCCACCATCACCCTGATACCAAAACCAGGCAAAGATACTACAAAAAAAGAAAATTACAGACCAATATCACTCATAAATATACATGCAAAAATCCTCAACAAAATACTAGCAAACAGAATCCAACAACACATTAAAAGAATCATACACCATGACCAAGTGGAATTTATCCCATGGATGCAAGGATTCTTCAATATATGCAAATCAATCAATGTGATACACCATATTAACAACTTGAAGAATAAAAACCATATGATCATCTCAATAGGTGCAATAAAAGCTTTTGACAAAATTCAACACCCATTTATGATAAAAACTCTCCAGAAAGTGGGCAAACCATGGGAACCTGCTTCAACATAATAAAGGCCATATTTGACAAACCCACAGCAAACATCGTTCTCAATTGTGAAAAACTGAAAGCATTTCTCTAGATCAGGAAGAAGACAAGGATGTTCACTCTTGTCACTATTATTCAACAGAGTTTTGGAAGTCCTAGCCATGGCAATCAGAGAAAAAAAAGAAATAAAGGATACAAATTGGAAAAGAAGAAGTAAAACTGTCACTGTTGCAGGTGACATGATACTACACATCGATAATCCTAAAGGTGCCACCAGAAAACCACTACAGCTAATCAATGAATTTGGTAAATTTGCAGGATACAAAATTAATGCACAGAAATCTCTTGCAATCCTATACACTAACAATGAAAGATCAGAGGGAGAAATTAAGGAAACAATCCCATTCACCATTGCAAAAAAAGAATAAAATACCTAGGAATAAACTTACCTATTAAGGTAAAAGACCTGTACTCAGAAAACTATAAGACACTGATGAAAGAAATCAAAGATGATACAAACCAATGGAGAGATATACCATGTTCTTGGATTGGAAAAAACAATATTGTGAAAATGATTATACTACCCAAAGCAATCTACAGATCCAATGCAATCCCTATCAAATTACCAATGGCATTTTTTTACAGAATTCAAACAAAAAATCTTAAAATTCGTATGGAGACACAGATGACCGGAATAGCCAAAGCAGTTTTTAGGGAAATAAATGGAGCTGGAGGAATCAGACTCCCTGACTTCAGACTTTACTACAAAGCTGCAGTAATCAAGACAGTATGGTACTGGCACAAAAACAGAAACATGGATCCATGGAACAGGATAGTGACCCAAGAGATAAACCCACGCACCTATGCCCAACTAAACTATGACAAAGGAGGCAAGGAAATATAATGGAGAAAAGAGAGTCTCTTCAATAAGTGGTGCTGGGAAAACTGGACAGCTACATGTAAAAGAATGAAATTGGAACACTCCCTAACACCATACACAAAAATAAGCTCAAAATGGATTAAAGACCAAAATGTAAGACCAGACACTATAAAACTCTTAGAGGAAAACATAGGAAGAACACTCTTTGACATAAATCACAGCAAGTTCTTTTCTGACCCACCCACTGGAGTAATGGAAATAAAAACAAAAATAAACAAATGGGAACAAATGAAACTTAAAAGCTTTTGCACAGAGTGAAGTAAGTCAGAAAGAGAAAAACAAATATATATTAAAGCATATATGTGGAATCTAAATAAATGGTACAGCTGAACCAGTCTGAAATGCAGAAATGAGACACAGATGTAGAGAACAAACGTATGGACAAAAAGAGGGAAAAGCAGGGGGGTGGGTGGTGGTGGTGGGATGAATTGCGGTTTGGGATTGACATACATACACTAATATGTATAAGATGGATAACTAATAAGAACCTGCTTTATAAAAAATAAAATATAATAAAATTCAAGAAAAAAAGAGAAAATGAATGGTAAGATTGTAGATTTAATCATGACCTTATCAATAATGACATTAAATATAAATGGGCTAAATACAACAATTTTAAAAAAAGTTACCTTAAAACCCTATGACAAATTACCATTTTGTTGTGACACAATATGGGTGCAGACTCTTCAGGGCTAGAGAACAGAGGCAAAAAAACAAAAACGAAAAGAAAACAACACTTAGCTATTGAGTGATTTTTTTTTTAACAGCTTTACTGGAGTATAATTGCATTACAATGGTGTATTAGTTTCTGCTTTATTACAAAGTGAATCAGCTATACATATACATATATCCCCGTATCCGCTCCCACTTGTGTCTCCCTCCCTCCCTCCCTATCCCACCCCTCTATATGGTGACAAAGCACCAAGCTTATCTACCTGTACTATGCAGCTGCTTTCCACTAGCTATCTATTTTACATTTGGTAGTATATATAAGTCCGTGCCACTCTCTCACTTCATCCCAGCTTACCCTTCCCCCTTCTCCTGTCCTCAAGTCCATTGTCTATGTCTGAATCTTTATTCCTGTCCTGACCCTAGGTTTCTCAGAAACTTTTTTTTTTTTTAGATTCCATATATATGTGTTAGCATATGGTGTTTGTTTTTCTCTTTCTGACTTACTTCACTCTGTATGACAGACTCTAGATCCATCCACCTCACTACAAATAACTCAATTTTGTTTCTTTTTATGGCTGACTAATATTCCATTGTATATATGGCCACATCTTCTTTATCCATTCATCTGTCAGTGGACACTTAGGTTGCTTCCATGTCCTGGCTATTGTAAATAGAACTGCAATGAACATTGTGGTACATGACTCTTTTTGAATTATGGTTTTCTCAGGGTATATGCCCAGTAGTGGGATTGCTGGGTCGTATGGTAGTTCTAGTTTTAGTTTTCTAAGGAACCTCCATACTGTTCTCCATAGTGGCTATATCAATTTACATTCCCACCAACAGCGCAAGAGGGTTCCCTTTTCTCCACACCTGCTCCAGCGTTTATTGTTTGTAGATTTTTTGATGATGGCCATTGTGACTGGTGTGAGGTGATACCTCACTGTAGTTTTGATTTGCATTTCTCTAATGATTTGTGATGTTGAGCATCCTCTCATATGTTTGTGGGCAATCCGTATATCTTCTTTGGAGAAAAGTCTATTTAGGTCTTCCACCCATTTGTGGATTGGGTTGTTTGTTTTTTCGATATTGAGCTGCCTGAGCTTCTTGCATATCTTGGAGATTAATCGTTTGTCAGTTGCTTCATTTGCAAATATTTTCTCCCATTCTGACGGCTGTCTTTTCATCTTCTTTATGGTTTCCTTTGCTGTGCAAAAGCTTTGAAGTTTCATTAGGTCCCATTTGTTTATTTTTGTTTTCATTCCCATTTCTCTAGGAGGTGGTTCCAAAAGGATCTTGCTGTGATTTATGTCATAGAGTGTTCTGCCTATGTTTTCCTCTAACAGTTTTACAGTGTCTAGCCTTAAATTTAGGTCTTTCATCCATTTTGAGTGTATTTTTCTGTACGGTGTAGGGAATGTTCTAATTTCATTCTTTTACATGTGGCTGTCCAGTTTTCCCAGCACCACTTATTAAAGAGGCTGTCTTTTCTCCATTGTATATTCTTGCCTGCTTTATCAAAAATAAGGTGACCATATGTACATGGGTTTATCTCTGGGCTTTCTATCCTGTTCCATTGATCTATATTTCTGTTTTTGTGCCAGTACCATACTGTCATGATGACTGTAGCTTTGTACTATAGTCTGAAGTCAGGGAGCCTGATTCCTCCAGCTCTGTTTTTCTTTTTCAATATTGCTTTGTCTATTCAGGGTCTTTTGTGTTTCCATACAAATTGTGAAATTTTTTGTTCTAGTTCTGTGAAAAATGCCATTGGTAGTTTGATAGGGATTGTATTGAATCTGTAGATTGCTTTGGGTAGTATAGTCATTTTCACAACTTTGATTCTTCCAATCCAAGAATATGGTATATCTCTCCATCTGTTTGTACCATCTTTAATTTCTTTCATCAGTGTCTTATAGTTTTCTGCATACAGGTCTTTTGTCTCCTTAGGTAGGTTTATTCCAGTTATTTTATTCTTTTGGTTGCAATGGTAAATGGGAGTGTTTTCTTAATTTCTCTTTCAGATTTTTCATCATTAGTGTATAGGAATGCAAGAGATTTCTGTGCATTAATTTTGTATCCTGCTACTTTTCCAAATTCATTGATTACCTCTACTAGTTTTCTGGTACCATCTTTAGGATTTTCTATGTATGGTATCATGTCATCTGCAAACAAACAGTGACAACTTTACTTCTTCTTTTCCAGTTTAGATTCCTTTTATTTCTTTTTCTTCTCTGATTGCTGTCACTAAAACTTCCAAACCTATGTTGAATAATAACGGTGAGAGTGGGCAACCTTGTCTTGTTCCTGATCTTAGTGGAAATGGTTTCAGTTTTTCACCATTGAGAATGATGTTGGCTGTGAGTTTGTCATATATGGCCTTTATTATGTTGAGGTAAGTTCTTCTATGCCTACTTGCTGGAGGGGTTTTATCATAAATGGGTATTGAATTTTGTCAAAAGATTTTTCTCCCTCTATTGAGATGATCATATGGTTTTTCTCCTTCAGTTTGTTAATATGGTTTATCACATTGATTGATTTGCATATATTGAAGAATCCTTGCATTCCTGGGATAAACCCCACTTGATCATGGTGTATGATCCTTTTAATGTGCTGTTGGATTCTGTTTGCGAGTATTTTGTTGAGGAGTTTTGCATCTATGTTCATCAGTGATATTGGCCTGTAGTTTTCTTTCTTTGTGACATCCTTGTCTGGTGTTGGTATCAGGGTGATGGTGGCCTCATAGAATGAGTGTGGGAGTGTTCCTCCCTCTGCTATATTTTGGAAGAGTTTGAGAAGAATAGGTGTTAGCTCGTCTCTAAATGTTTGATAGCGTTCGCCTGTGAAGCCATCTGGTCCTTGGCTTTGTGTGTTGGAAGATTTTTAATCACAGTCTCAATTTCACTGCTTGTGATTGGTTTGTTTATATTTTCTATTTCTTCCTGGTTCAGTCCCTGAAAGTTGTGCTTTTCTAAGAATTTGTCCATTTCTTCCAGGCTGTCCATTTTACTGGCATACAATTGCTTGTACTAATCTCTCAAGATCCTTTGTATTTCTGCAGTGTCAGTTATTACTTCTCCTTTTTCATTTCTAATTCTATTGATTTGAGTCTTCTCCCTTTTTTTCTTGATGAGTCTGCCTAATGGTTTATCAATTTTGTTTATCTTCTCAAATAACCAGCTTTTAGTTTTATCGAACTTTGCTACTGTTTTCTTCATTTCTTTTTCATTTCTTTCCAATCTGATTTTTATGATTTCTTTCCTTCTGCTAACTTTGGGGGTTTTTTTGTTCTTCTTTCTCTAATTGCTTTAGATGTAAGGTTAGGTTGTTAATTTGAGATGTTTCTTGTTTCTTGTGGTAGGATTGTATTGCTATAAACTTCCCTCTTACAACTGCTTTTGCTGCATCCCATGGGTTTTGGGTCGTCATGTTTTCATTGTCATTTGTTTCTAGGTATTCTTTGATTTCCTCTTTGATTTCTTCAGTGATCTCTTGGTTATTTAGTAGTGTATTGTTTAGTCTCCATGTGTTTGTATATTTTACAGATTTTTTTTCTGTAATTGATATCTAGTCTCATAGCGTTGTGGTCGGAAATGATACTTGATATGATTTTAATTTTCTTAAATTTACCAAGGCTTGATTTGTGACCCAAGTTATGATCTATCCTGGAGAATGGTCCTTGAGCACTTGAAAAGAAAGTGTATGCTGTTATTTTGGGATGGAATGTCTTATAAATGTCAATTAAGTGCATCTTGTTTAATGTATCATTTAAAGCTGGTTTCCTTATTTATTTTCATTTTAGATGATCTGTCCATTTGTAAATGTGGGGTGTTAAAGTCCCCTACTATGATTCTGTTACTGTCAATTTCCCCTTTTGTGGCTATTAGCATTTGCCTTATATATTGAGGTGCTCCTATATTGGGTGCATAAATATTTACAATTGTTATATCTTCTTCTTGGATTGATCCCTTGATCATTATGTAGTGTCCTTCTTTGTCTCTTGCAATAGTCTTTATTTTAAAGTCTATTTTGTCTGATATGAGAATTGCTACTCCAGCTTTCTTTTGATTTCCATTTGCATGGAATATCTTTTTTCATCCCCTCACTTTCAGTCTGTATGTGTCCCTAGGTCTGAAGTGGGTCTCCTATAGACAGCATATATAGAGGCCTTGTTTTTGTATCCATTCAGCCAGTCTATGACTTTTGGTTGCAGCATTTAATCCATTTACATTTAAGGTAATTATCAATATGTATGTTCCTAGTACCATTTTCTTAATTGTTTTGTGTTTGTTATTGTAGGTCTTTTCCTTCTCTTGTGTTTCCTTCCTAGAGAAGTTCCTTTAGCATTTGTTGTAAAGCTGGTTTGGTGGTGCTGAATTCTCTTAGCTTTTGCTTGTCTGTAAATGTATTAATTTCTCTGTCAAATCTGAATGAGATCCTTGCCAGGTGGAGTAACCTTTGTTGTAGGTTTTCCCTTTCATCACTTTAAATATGTCCTGCCACTCCCTTCAGGCTTGCAGAGTTTCTGCTGAAGGATCAGCTGTTAACCTGATGGGGATTCCCTTGTAGGTTATTTGTTGTTTTACCCTTGCTGCTTCTAGTATTTTTTCTTTGTATTTAATTTTTGATAGTTTGATTAATATGTGTCTTGGTGTGTTTCTGCTTGGATTTATCCTTTATTTGACTCTCTGTGATTTCCAGAGTTAACTATTTCCCTTCCCATATTAGGGTAGTTTTCAACTATAATCTCTTCAAATATTTTCTCAATCCTTTTCTTTTTCTCTTCTTCTTCTGGGACCCCTATAATTCGAATGTTGGCGAGTTTAATGTTGTCCCAGAGGTCTCTGAGACTGTTCTCAATTTTTTTATTCTTTTGTCTTTATTCTGCTCTGCAGTAGTTATTTCCCCTATTTTATCTTCCAGGTCAGTCATCCGTTTTTCTGCCTCAGTTATTCTGCTACTCTTTCCTTCTAGAGAATTTTTAATTTCATTTATTGTGTTGTTCATCATTGTTTGTTTGCTCTTTAGTTCTTCTAGGTCCTTGTTAAACGTTTTTTGTATTTTCTCCATTCTATTTCCAAGATTTTGGATCATCTTTATTATCAATACTCTGAATTCTTTTTCAGGTAGACTGCCTATTTCCTCTTCATTTGTTTGGTCTGGTGGCTTTTTACCTTGCTCCTTCATCTGTTGTGTGTTTCTTTGTCTTCTCATTTTGCTTAACTTACTGTGTTTGTGGTCTCCTTTTTGCAGGCTGCAGGTTCATAGCTCCTGTTGTTTGTGGTGTCTGCCCCCAGTGGCTAAGGTTGGTTCAGTGGGTTCTGTAGGCTTCCTGGTGGAAGGGACTAGTGCCTGTGTTCTGGTGGTTGAGGCTGGATTTGTCTTTCTGGTGGGCAAGTCCACATCCAGTGGTGTGTTTTGGGGTGTCTGTGACCTTATTATGATTTTAGGCAGCCTCGCTGCTAATGGGTGAGGTTGTATTCCTGTCTTTCTATTTTTTTGGCATAGGATATTCAGCACTGTAGCTTGCTGTTTGTTGAGTGGAGCTGGGTCTTAGTGTTGAGATGGAGATCTCTGGGAGAGCTTTCACCATTTGATATTACGTGGAGCCAGGAGGTCTCTAGTGGACCAATGTCCTGACCTCAGCTCTCCCACCTTCTCGGCTCAGAAGAAAAGGAAGAAAAAAAGAAAGAAAGATTGGAATAAAATAAATAAAATAAAATAATTATTAAAAATAAAATAATTAAAAAGTAATAAAAAAGAAGGAAAGAAGAGAGCAACCAAGTGAAAAAACAAATATACCAATGATAACAAGTGCTAAAAACTATACTAAAAAAAAAAAAGGACAGACAGAAGCCTAGGACAAATGGTCAAATCAAAGCTATAAGACAAAATCACACACAGAAGCATACACATACACACTCACGAAAAGAGAAAAAGGAAAAAAATATATATATATTGTTGCTCCCAAAGTCCACTGCCTCAATTTGGGATGATTCGTTGTGTATTCAGGTATTCCACAGTTGCAGGTACAGCAAGTTGATTGTGGAGATTTAATCCGCTGCTCCTGAGGCTGATGGCAGAGATTTCCCTTTCTCTTCTTTGTTCACACAGCTCCCGGGGTTCAGCTTTGGATTTGGACCCGCCTCTGCGTGTAGGTCGCCTGAGGGCGTCTGTTCTTTGCTCAGATAGGACGGGGTTAAAGGAGCTGCTGATTCAGGGGCTCTGGCTCATTCAGGCCGGAGGGAGGGAGGGGCACGGAGTGCTGGGCGAGTCTGCGGCGGCAGAGGCCAGAGTGACGCTGCACCAGCCTGAGGCGCGCCGTGTGTTCTCCCGGGGAAGCTGTCCCTGGATCACGGGACCCTGGCAGTGGTGGGCTGCACAGGCTCCCGGGATGGGCGGTGTGGATAGTGACCTGTGCTCACACACAGGCTTCTTGTTGGTGGCAGCAGCAGCCTTAGCGTCTCATGCCCGTCTCTGGGGTCCATGCTTTTAGCCGCGGCTCGCGCCCGTCTCTGGAGCTCCTTTAAGCAGCGCTCTGAATCCCCTCTCCTCGCGCACCAGGAAACAAAGAGGAAAGAAAAAGTCTCTTCCCTCTTAGGCAGGTCCAGACTTTTCCCCGGACTCCCTCCTGGCTAGCCGTGGTGCACTAACCCCCTGCAGGCTGTGTTCACGCCGCCAACCCCAGTCCTCTCCCTGCGCTCCGACAGAAGCCCGAGCCTCAGCTTCCAACCCCGCCTGCCCTGGCGGGTGAGCAGACAAGCCTCTCCGGCTGGTGAGTGCCGGTTGGCCCTGATCCTCTGTACGGGAATCTCTCGGCTTTGCCCTCCGCACCCGTTGCTATGCTCTCCTCCGCGGCTCCAAAGCTTTCCCCCTCCGCCACCCGCAGTCTCCACCCGGGAAGGGGCTTCCTAGTGTGTGGAAACCTTTCCTCCTTCACGGCTCCCTCCCACTGGTGCACGTCCCTATTCTTTTGTCTCTGTTCTTCCTTTTTTCTTTTGCCCTACCCAGGTACGTGGGGAGTTTCTTGCCTTTTGGGAGGTCTGAGGTCTTCTGCCAGCGTTCAGTAGGTGTTCTGTAGGAGTTGTTCCACGTATAGATGTATTTCTGATGTATCTGTGTGGAGGAAGGTGATCTCCACGTCTTACTCTTCCGCCATCTTGAAGGTCTCCTTGAGTGAGATTAACAATATCTATCATCATAATTTGCTTTTGTTATTTTTTGCAATAACATTCTAGAATTTGGCCGTTATCAAGGTCTCAGGGATATCCATAAAGAATATCAAGTGGTTAACATTAATTCACTTAAAATGTATTTTTAACAACAGGAGATGAAACAAAGAGAGTTTTCAGTTAATCAAGGGCCTCGGTCCCCTGAGTGTTTGGGTTAATTTTCCTGGTGGTTAAATCTTTTAAGTCTTTTGAGATGCTTATGTCCTATCTAATACAAAAAGATCTTGGAGGCTGCTGAGAAAGTTAAGTATCATGCAGTACAATAAAAAACAAAGTAACTAGGACGAAAATAATAGTGAGATTAAGCTATAGTGTTGCATCCTACTGGTTACAAATTCAGTCACATGAACACAACTCCTCTTGTTATCTGTGAGTTGTTGGTCAAGTGACTTATTCTTGCTAAGCCACGAAAAGGAGTAATTCTCAGTAAAAAAAAAAAAAAGTGATATTAATACTTACCACATAATAATTGTAGTGGGAATTATAGAGATAATATACAGACAGTCCTGTCAAAGTGTCTGGATCAGAAAGGGCAGAATAAATTTTAGCTAGCCATAATTTTCATAATCCAACACATTTACTGGTGATAGATTTTAATTTCAGCTCTGAGTTTCTAAAGACCAAAGCAAGGAGGGAACATAATCCATTTGCAAGATTTGAGATGCTTTTAAAGTCTGAAATAAATTTTTCTTGCATAAAATGTGATGTGGTGGGCAAGACCATAATTCTCACAACAAATTCACATCACCTCTCTCAATGAGAAATAATATTTTAACTAACGAGGCGTGTCCACAGCATCCACCTGGATTGTAGGAGATGATTCTACAGTCTTTCCCTTGGGTTCTTTTATTGGCATCACTGATGATGTTTTGCTTTTACTAATTTGCAGTCATCATGTTGCTTGTTTCTGTTTAAATGCTTGTCCTTTATGCATAGCTAATACATAGCTGGTTATTCCTCATCTTTGGGGGCTTTTTACCCTTCCTCAGCATATAATCCTGCATCAAGACCTTCCTTTCATTCTGTTTTTGCACACAGAATATCCTGCTTACTAAGATTCAATTTTGCATTTTAGGTTGATCTTCAAGATGCCAGCCACTCATCTCCTCTAACATTCTTCAATCCTCAGGATAACATCTTCTCTAGACCTCATAACTAAATTTACTTTCTATTTCTCCTCAGGTCATTACTGAGAATGCTAAATAACAAATTTGTTTCTTATTTTCTCATATAGAAAGTAGATACCAGGTGAAAAGAGACAGAGGCTGTGTTACACACACGTACACACACAGAGAAATTGCTTCTTTTTGCCCACATGTGTGAACTCTGGGAAATGAAAACTTAATACAATGTACCATGGGACACACAATCCTGATTTCATGAGATTAATGAATCACGAAGTTCCTTTCAAAGATATGTGAGGATACATACATGGACTCCAAAAGAGAGAGCTCATAACTAGCATAACCATTCCCATGCAAGAATTACGGTGTTAGTGGAAAAAAAAAAAAAAAAAACATCACCAGAGTGGCTGGGATGGAAGACCCCAAGAAGTTTCAAAGATGTGACATACTTGTCAGTATCATGGAGGATGACACAAAGGGTGTCATTGGTATATGTACAGAAAATAATGCAGGGGGAGAGGAGGGAATGTGGGTCAGGAGCAGTCAGGCTAGAATTTTAAAGATAAGATGAAAAGGCAAAATGCCCTCAGAAACTGTGAAAGGGGTCTGAAACCAGCAGTATGAACACTAATGGGGCAATTGAAAGGCCAAGCACTGTCCTTTGTACCCCTCAAACCCAGAGGTCCACAGTCTCTTCTGCTGACTGTCCTCTTCCTTGATTCTTTGTTCATAAAGCCACAACCTGCAGGCCAGAGAGCATCCTTTATCTATGTGGAGAAGATGGGGCAACAGGGGAGTGCCCTTCACTGCCTATTCAGTCATATTTGTATTTTATCAATATATATAAATTCAATTTCTAAGAGCCTTTTTTGAAAACCTGTTCCTTTCTTACATTCTTTCCCTATATGGTTCAATAGGTAGTTTTCAGTCACTGTTCAATAAGCAAAGTGTTGCTGCTAGTCACTATTTCTTAGAGTTTATCATTACATTTGCCATTGGCTCAGAGGATTGACTATTAATCTGAGGTACAAAGCACAGGGGCCCAGATAGCCATACTTTGTATACCACAGGCCATTGCATCCTTCCTCCCATAACCTAGCTTTTTGATAATGGTTCACTCTGTGTGAGCAGCCAGCTAAGTGTAATCTAGACCCCAAATCAGTGTCACCAACCCCTGGAACATGTGACAGTCTGTTCGGTTTGACCCATCAGTCAGCTGTTGGTTCACATTACCACCTCCTAAGCTGGCCCAGGAGTAATTCTTGGCACTTTGTCACCATCCTTGCCCACCTTCAGTTTTTATCCATCACTCCTGTACCTAAAGAAAAGGTAAAGTTGGCTGATGTTTTAGAACTGGAGAAAAGTTCACCTTCCGAATAAGCTTAAAAAAAAATTTGTCTCTTCCTTTTGTCTCTGTGTCTAAATGTTCATGCCTTCCTAATTATAACCAGCAAACTTAAATTTAGAAATAATGTTATCATTTGTTACATTGAAAACAGTATTATGTTACATTGTCATGATCAATATTCTAAGAAAGAATATAGAGATCACAATATTAGGCTCTCCCAAGGTACTAAAAAGACCTTGGTACTCTCTAAAGGTACTGAAAAAATATATACAAAGTTACATATGCAACAGATATTTAATAACTGCCTGTTATATCCAGGATCTATGTTAATTGCTGGGAATACAACGTTAAATGACATTCAGTATCAGTCTTCTAGAAGCCTATACACTAAGATACATAGTATAGATGGAAAGATCCAAAGAATGTGCCTCAGGCTAGACTCTTCTTTCTCTGTGCCTCAGTTTCCCCATCTATAAACTAGGGATTGAAATAGAACAGAGTATTTCCAATTTTTAAAAAACAATTTTTTGGGGCTCCCCTGGTGGCGCAGTGGTTGAGAGTCCGCCTGCCAGTGCAGGGGACATGGGTTCGTGCCGCGGTCCGGGAAGATCCCACGTGCCGCGGAGCGGCTGGGCCTGTGAGCCATGGCCGCTGAGCCTGCGCGTCCAGAGCCTGTGCTCCGCAACGGGAGAGGCCACAACAGTGAGAGGCCCGCATACCGCAAAAAAAAAAAAAAAAACAATTTTTCTTCCCAATATTGTTCCAGTAAAATCATATTTAAAACTTCCATAGATGAAACATATAAAGTGATTGACCTATGAACTGTAACATAAAAATATTTTAATATGTAAAAGCTACTGTTTTAAAGAATAAAGAATGAATTTATTTTCCTAAACAAATTTTAACTGGAATTTCTCAGAAACATTTATTTTAAATTAATTTGAATCAATTCTGGAACTTATGTAGTAAGATTTCAAAAAATTCTTGCTAAATGAATATGTGAAAAAAACAAATGAGTACATTGTACCACAGATAACCTTAATATCTTCTGTACATGTGTTTGGATTCTTTAATATTGTATTTCAGAAATATCTTCCAAGATGAAATGACCCTTACAAAAGTAAATAGATATTTCATGACTTCTATATTTTAACTTTTTCTCTTTGAAAAATAGATTAGACGATAAAGGCCAAGTGGTTCGCATCAACTTCAATAATGCAACTAGAGACACAATATTTGATGTACCTGTTGAAAGAGTTCAGCCTTTTTATGCTGCTCTGAAGGAGTTTGTTGACCTCATGAATTGTAAAGAATTCAAGTTTACTTTCAAGATGAATCCAGGTCAGTGAACACATTTTCTCAGACAACTGAAAGAATGGATTTTCTTCAACCTTAACCATTTAGCACAATATCTAGAGCAGTGTTTCTCAAACATGGCATGTGGAACACTAACAACAGAGTCTTGGTGAGCAGCCAGCTTGCTTAAATAGCAGACTCCTGGCCCCTACCCTTCCTCTAAATTGACTCTCCAGACTTTAAAATACTCATAAGTCCCTAGGTAATCCTTAAGCACACCAAAATTTAATAACCTCTAACATAAAGAATAAATATTGAAAGACAAGCTACAGACCAAATAAAATCTCATGTCTGATATGAAGACTGATGACTTATATTTTCTATTTTGATAGCCAATCAATACAAACTGAAACCTGTACTTAATTTTCCTATCTTGGTAAATAAATAAAATTATCTCCACGAGTCTCACTCTAAAGTACATGAGTAGGATTTACTCGTTACGCTTATCTGATCTGGCACACATGGTGCTACCTGAAATAAAGTAGTACTTGAAGTATTCCAGCCACTTGGATAAAGGAGCAGAAAGCACTATGGTTTGTCTGGACCATCTCTACTCAATAAAGTGACATCAAACTTGAGGCTTTTGATATTTAAAATAAAAAGCATAAATTCTCCCTCCTACTGATTGGGCCAAGTGGAAGATACTTTACGTGTGTGATTATTTTTTGAATTGATCTTTGGTATAATAAGGTAATACTAGAAATCTCCATAAGTCCGCTGCTATGAAGTCAACACCAAGTTGAGTTTAAGAGCAGCAACATGTAAAATGGAAATACCGTGAGAGAAAAGTAACCCCAAAATAGGAGTTGGAATTCAACCTTCACCATTCAATGGCAGTGTATCTCCTGGCAAGTGCCTCAACTGCTCAGAGCTTCAGTTTTCTCATGTATGAAAATAGGAGATAATACTCTCAAGATTTTTATGAGGCATAGAAATTATGTACATAAAATACTAGGAACATGAAAGACAAACCAAGAATGTCACTACCCTTATAATTGTTTGAAGCTGTTAAAGTAGAAATAAATACTTCTTAAGTCAGGAGGAGAAAAACAAATACCATATGATACCACTTATATGTGGAATCTAAATTATGACACAAATGAAACAGACTCACAGACATAGAGAACAGCCTTGTGGTTGTCAATGGGGAGAAGGTTGGGGAAAGGGATGGACTGGACATTTGGGGTTAGCAGATGAAAGCTATTATATATAGAATGGATGAACAACAAGGTCCTACTATATATCACGGGGAATTATATTCAATATCCTGTAATAAACCATAATGGAAAAGAATATAAAAAAGAATGTATATATAACTGAATCACTTTGCTGTACAGCAGAAATTAACACAATATTATAAATCAACTATACTTCAATTTAAAAAAAACACTTCTGAGTAAGAGATAAGTAACCATTAGGAAGACCAATTCAAAGGTTTTATACAGAGATAATACTTTAAGTAAGAATTATAAAGGTGTCTACAAGGGCCCCCCCCAAGCTATGTAGTTCAAATGTCAAAAGGTCTAAAGCAGTCTCCATTCCGTGGGCCTGATTTGTATGAAAAAGCAAATGTGCAGTTTCATGTAAAGAAATAAACATATTGCGTCTTGATGTGAACCAAGTAGCAATGCTGTTTTGCAGTTTACATTTTCTAGCTCAGAAAATCATTTACACATAGAATTATATTCATATTGAACAAAATCTTTTGTCTAGGTGATGTGATTACCTTTGATAACTGGCGCTTACTTCATGGCCGACGGAGCTATGAAGCAGGAACTGAGATATCCCGCCATCTAGAAGGAGCTTATGCCGACTGGGATGTGGTCATGTCAAGGCTTCGTATCTTAAGGCAGAGTGTCCGGAATAGAAACTGAATCTCCTGTTGATAAGATTCCAGTGAGTGTATTTTATAAGATATGGCAAGGTTATTTGTCTTCACAGGCCATGAGCCATGTCAGTAACACATTAATTTCTTTAACACAAGAGTTCTCTTTTCTTTGTAGTCATATACACTGCCAACTTTTTAGATGTTGTAGCCATGCTCTCTCTTTTTCAAATAATAAAGCATCTCTTCTGTCCAATTGCATGTATGATCTAATTTCTTTTGCACATCTGTGAGAGTCTCCAGAATACCTTCAAATAGTTTTGTATCAAAGTCTTTCTTCAAGTAAGGCTTCTTCTAAATAAAGCTTTTGTTTCAAATAAAGGTTGTGTTTCAAATAAAACTTGTCTCAAAACATGTTTCTGCTCTGTTGCCTGGAGGGTCTCATTTTTCATGACTACATATGACTGTCTTTAACATGCTTGGAAAGAGGCTTCATATTTTCAAAGATCTCTTTTGTTTACTATTATTACAGAATTACGTGACCCCAATTTCCAGACCTCACCAAACTGGTGATCTCAGCATTTCTTTTAATACCTAAATTATGATATCAAACCCAAGAATATGCCAAATGAAAAGAAAATCTAGTTCCACCCCCCACCAAGTTGCTCTTGCCCCAAAGAAATACTCCCAAGGACTGCCAGCATAGCTTACCCCTGTCCGTGGGTCAGTTCTCCTCACTCCTTGCCTTCAACTAATAACTAGAAAAGGTAGAACCAAGATGCATGCAACACTCATAAGTAGACATGATGTTTTTTAACCTCTGGACAGCTTGACTTGCTGGTCTTGGCTTCTTATATGGCCACAGCCTTGCTTCCAGTGATGGAACACAGGTGTCACCACCAGCCATGAAAGTTCCACTCTGGTTGTGCCCAGTCCCTTCCCTACCTCTGCCGAAAAGGGGAGTCTCAGCATTTCCATTTGCTGAAATCCTGGTAGTACATAGATTTTTAGTCCATACATTTTGGGACCTAACCAAGCCTCCTATTTCAAAAGTCTTAATCACTGCCACCACTGTAGCGCTCTACCTGTCACCTTAAGACCGAGTGAAAACACTATTTCCATCCATGCTTTAACTTTTGTTTCACACTCATAGTGTGCCCAAGGCACTGGGAGTCTGGATCAAAAGTGTCTTAGGCCTATGTCAGCACACCCCTCTATTTTCTGAACTCTGGTAGTAAGTCCATGTTGCCTGCCCAGGCTCCTCTTTCTCTTGGAACACTGCCCCTTTCTGGGGCCTTCTTTGTCCTTTCCCATCATCTGGTCTTGCCTGGGGCTACTATAGTACACCACACATGTTTGATTCCTCTATACTTCAAATGAAATGGGTTGTGTTCTCAGTCTCACCTCTCCTAAGAGACTCCTAGAATGAAAACAGGTAAGTTCAATGGGGGCATGGCTTGATTTGAAGAGGCTGCATTCAATAACTGAAAACAAATAAGTTTCTGGACTAACCCTAGCTCCATCCATTTACAGCACCTAAACCACAAACACTTGCAACACTAAAGTGACTTGTTAGACTTTTATTCATTTGACAGATATTTAATCACATACCTGGTATATATCAGGCACGGTGCTAGACTAAGGACATAGAAGGACTTGGGATGTGCCTGCTTATAGTCTGGTAGAGGAACAGATAAGGATGTAGATGACGATGTGTTATGTTAACAGAACGGTTCATAGGGAGACAACCAATACTGGGGAGGTTAATGAAAGCTTCAGTGTAAATTGAATGAGTGTTAACAGTAGTTTTCCTGGCAAAGATGGGAAAATGACTTTCCAAGTCAAAGGGCAGAAGAAGCACAGAGAATTGAAAGTGATCACAATGCAGGCACTGAGAGAGTAGAGTATAGCAGGGCTGTAAATCCTGGGATTGGATGCCTAGGTTCAAATTGTAATAATGATAATCTGTTAACTATGTGCCTTTGGACAAATGACTTCTTCCCTTAAGCCTCAGATTTCTGTCTATAAATGAGACTAATAATAGTTCTTATCTCATTATATTTTTATGTGGATTAAGTAAACGTTCATGTAGAGCAGTGTTTTCCCAAACTTCTCAGATGATAAGAGTCATGTGTGTGTGTATGTGTGTGTGTGTGTGTTTAATACAACTTCCCAGACTCGGTCCCTGAAGACTAGGACTCAGTAGATCTGGGCTAAGAACTAGGAACTGTATTTTGAGCAAAGATCCCAGGTGATAGGCATCAACAGAGAAGTTTGGAAAAAATTAATGTAAAGCATTTAGCATGGCTCTTAGCTGAGGGTAAGCACTCAGTAGATGTTAACTATAATTAGTTATAATAACAGAGGTTGTAGAGGGAGAGGGTAGATAAGGATGGAAAGAGATATATGATGCCAGAGACGGAGATAGGGACCAAGTCATGAAATGTCAAAATGTATGTTGCACTAAAGAGCTGACATGTTATCTTAAAAGCAATGAGGAGCCATTTAAAGGTTTTTAAACAATAAAGTGCCTTGGTCAGATATTCTTTTTTTTAAAGATCCGCCTGGCTACATTGTGGAGGAAATTGTAAATGAGCAAGGCTAGAAGCTGTACATCCACTTATGAGGTTATAAATCTACTTACTGTAGGAAGCCAGATGAGAGATTAAGAAAGATTGAATCAGAATGCTGGGAGAGGGAACAGAGAGATAATTAGAAGGCTGAATCTAGAGAACTTGGTGCCTCTCGGCATGTAGAGAATGAATGAGATGTCCAGGATGCCTGCTGTATTTCTAGTTAAGAAAAATGGATTAACAGTGATTCCATGCTTAGGAAGAGAAGCTACAAGAGCAGAAGAAAGCTTGTGGGCAAGACAACGAATCCAGTTTTGAACAGACTGAACTTGAATTGTCCTTGGACTAGTCCATTTGGCAGTTGGCTCTGTATATACCTACAGCTCAGGACAGAGACCTGGATTGGAGATCTGCATGTGGAAAGTATATAAATGATGGATGAAATCATTACTTGTTTTCCTGGAGACATTTAGTGATCATGATCAAGATTACAAGCCTCATGATATGATGATAAACTAATGATATTGGCCTAGTTTGTGGAATCAGTTACACCCTGAACATATCAGCGGTGGCTTACATTCAAAATCAGCTAGACCTCTTACATATCATATTTAGTCACTAGATGACAACATTCCAAACCAGCGCCCCATGGACTGGCTGCTTCCTTCTCTGATGAAAAATTATTTCTGCCCTGGAAAGAAGGGACAAAAGGATTGGATGCCATTGCAACAATTTCTGAAGTATTATATAGGACATGACATATTATGGGCTACGACAACTGGTGCTGACTGAAGATGATTAGATTTCCTGGATATAATAGTCTAAAGATTTGACTTTCCTCCAAACTCATAATAGATCTGATGCAACTTGGATTAGAATTTACCCCTATTTGGCAGCGCGGACTCTTACTGTCTGTTCTATTTCTCCAATTTGAATTGCAGAATATTAGCTTCTTGGCTGGTTAATCAGAATAACTTCACAGGTCACCAGAATGACAATGTCACAAGGTATCTTTGTTGTTCTCTATTTCTCCCCCTAATGGACCATTAAAAGGTAAATAAATGAATTTCATTAGAGGGAATTTATGCAAAAGAAGGAAATCCATGGAAAAGCTGAGTAACACTGAGGGTAATTTCTCTGTTCAGAATTTAAGCTAAGAAACAGGAGACACTTTATGAACAAAAATACCCTTTTATGTTAAATATCATTTTGAGGATAGATTTGAACCAAAAGTTCTTGCAATGAAAATGTGATCTGTTCAGACTAAATAGCTTAGAACATACCTCTGTGTCGCTGCACATACTTTTCCAACTGTCTGGACTATTCTTCCCTACCACCTTTTATGCCAGGAAAACTCGTCTTCCTCCTTTCACCTCTCTTGTGAATCCTTCCCTGATACTCCAAGTCAGGCTTAAGCACCCTTTCCTCTGGCTCCCAGTGAGCTTTAAATAAATGTTTGTATATTCATCTATTTATTCTATCAATATTCATTAGCACCT
Source organism: Pseudorca crassidens (assembly GCF_039906515.1). NCBI lineage: Eukaryota > Metazoa > Chordata > Mammalia > Artiodactyla > Delphinidae > Pseudorca > Pseudorca crassidens. The sequence continues at coordinate 30,925,953 of NC_090304.1, read as the reverse complement.
ACTATGTGCCAGACACTATTCAAGGCATTGGTAACACAGTGGTGAGGAAGACAGACATAAGGGCCCTCGTAGAGCTAATGGTCTAGTGGTAATATCAGGCATTGATCAAGTAATCACAGAAGTAATTAATTACAAATTGTGGTAAATGCTATAGATGAAAAGTCTAAGAAGTTACAAAAGCATAAAATAAGAGAATAGGACTAATTTGAAGGGAGTGGGGCTCAGCCTTCCTTGAGGAATTGACTTTTGAGTTGTTTGATGAAGAATGATATATATAATGGTACTTTTGACATCAACAGAAACTCTTAATCTAACAATAAAGAAAATTTTTATCTCACAACACTTGAAGTCCAGGAATGAGGCAATCTCCCCACATCACATTTCGTCAGTCCCACTCCTCTGCATCTCTCTTGCTTCTGCTTTACTTCATATGTGTGCTTCATCCTCAAGTTGGTAAAATGGCTACAGAAGTTCCAGGCATCACATCAAGACACGGCTGTGTGAAAAGGAATAAAAAGTCTGATATTTTTCTTGGAAGCAGAGAAACATTCCTAGAAAGCTCTCTTTCTTGGAAGCAGAGAAACTTTTCCTAGAACCCCTCCTACAGGCTTCCTCTCATGCCTTCTCAACCACAATTGTGTCAAATACACTCTCCTAAGCTAGTGACTGAAAAAGAAAATGAGATTTCCATGTTTAGCTTAGATGAATCAGGATCTGCCCTTGGACAGGGGAGGTAGTCTCTATCACTGGTGCAGGTGGTTGTGTGGAGAAGAGCAAATAACTAAAACATCAGGATGAAGATTAAGGTTAGATGATGTGTAGGCAACCACCAGTGTCTGCTCTAGGTAGGAGAGACTTGTCTAGGTGAAGGAGAAAAACAGGCAAGGAGAGCATAGCAGGCAGACCAAAAAGAGTAAGTGCTCTGATATGGAAGGCAATATGGTACCTCTGAAGAAATAGATGAACGCCATGAGTCTAGAAGCTGAGTAGCCAACCAACAGTGTCCAATAGATTATATACTCTTTAGACAGAGATATTTTCATTAGTATATCCCCAGTGCCTAAGTATGTGGAATAAATGATTGAAGCTAGGGCATACTAGTACTCTCCATTTTACATCCTAGGTCACAACCCCAGAACCTCAGTCATCTAGAAAAACCTCAGTTTTTGTGTCAGGTGGGACCTCATTTCTTTTCCCTCTTCCACTTGTATAACACATTTTATCTATGCACATACCCAGTTTTAGCCTCAGAAGCTTTTTCATTCTCTACCAGGATCAGTCCATTCACCAATTTAAAACAACCCAGCAGGGAACTTTCAGTTTTCAGACCAGCATGCAAGGAGCTTCAAAGCCCTTGCTCTCTTTACAACAAGTAAAAAGTAAAACAAACTGAAAAATCAACAACACTTCCTAGATCCATCAAACAAGTGAGATCACAGGGTAAACTGCTGTGACAAACTCTACAGACAAAAAAGCAAGTACAGAAAATCACAACTTATCAGAGCAGAAACTTCCACAGGACCAGTACCAGGGTAGGAAACCCTAATTTATAATTGACAAATTGCTGGAGGCTCAGAGTAGACATATCTAAGAGGGAAAATCTCTAGGGGACCCCAGTCATAGGGAGGCCTTCACATTTTTGTGAGTTTTATCTTCAGGAGCTCTACAAGTTCTCATAGTGAATATCAGAGAAAAATCCCCTGCTCTTCCAGCAGGGGGAGAGGAAAGGAACCATTTTAAAATGTGCCAGATCATTCTGTTCTTAACAAGGCCTTCCCTCAGGGGAAACTATGTTACCAGAGCCTAATCTGTTGGTGCTATATCAGAGCCTAACCTACCTGAGGGAAGGGAAACACAGAGCTCCAGACCCCTCCAGTCACCCTGTCTCACCTAAGAGAGTGAAACTGAGATGTACTGGTGAAGTTCACAGTCCAGGGGCATAAGTTCACCAAAAGACTGAGACCTAATCATAAGACTAAGGAACACTTTCCTCACTCACCATCTTACCACTACATTATTAAAGGCCTAGTTACTAGTTTCTTTTACCTAGTGTATCATGACCACATTTCAACAGAAAGTTACAAGGCGTACTAAAAGACAAAAACACAGTTTTAAGGGACTGATCAAGTATCAGAAACAGAGTCAGATATGGCAGTTAGAATTATCAGACCAGGAATTTTTTAAAGTTATGATTAATATGCTAAGGTCTTTAATGAAAAAAGGAGAAAACTTGCAAGAACAGATGGATAATATAAGCACAGAGATGGAAATTCTAAGAAACAATCAAAAATAAATACTAGAGATAAAAAAACACTATAATGGAAATGAATAATATCTTTGATGGGCTCATTAGTAGAGGGGCCACAGCTGAGGAAAGAATCTCTGAACTTGAGGATATGAAAATAGAAATTTCCAAGATTATTAATCAAAGAATAAAAGGAATGAATAAAAAGAGAACAGAATATCCCAAAACTGTGATACAACTACAAAAGATATAATATATATGTAATGGAAATAGGAGAAAAAAGAGAGAAAGGAATAGAAACAATATTTAAAGCAATAATGACTAAGAATTTTTCCCAAATTAATGTCGGACATCAAACCACAAATCCAGGAAGTTCAAAGAACACCAAGCAGGATAAATATCAAAAGCTACACACAGTCATATCATATTCAAACTTCAGAAAATCAAAGAAAAAGAAAAAATCTTGAAAGAAGCCAGAGGAAGGAAACAACTTACGTATAGAACAGTAAGGATAAGAATTACATGTAACTACTTCTCAGAACCCATGAAAGCAAGAGATTAGGGTGAAATATTTAAGGGGTTGAAAAGAAAAAAAAACACTAAAATTCTACAGAATGCAAAATTTTCTTTCAAAAATTAAGGAGAAATAAAGACTTTCTCAGACAAACAAAATTTGAGGGGATTTGCTGCACGTAGTCTGCCTTGCAAGGAATGTTAAGAAGTTCTCCAGAGAGAAGGAGAATGATATGTCAGACACTCAGCTTTACAGAAATAAAGGAAGAGCATTGGAGAATGGATAAGTGAAGGTCAAATAAAATATTCCAGCACCTGAAGCAACAGGTAGGGCCTCAAGTATTTGGTTAAATTAATCCCTCAGCCTCTGTCTCTGATGAGAGTCCACTTTTTACTAGATTCTTTTAGTCAGGACCTGAAAAAGTTGATCCAATCATCTTCTCACAAAACATTTTTCTTGAATCTAATATAAGTAGATAGCACTGAGTGCTTTCCATATTGATAATGTTGATACAGGGCTATAGTATTAGCCTGTTGATATCAGACTCTAGTCATTATATTGTAAAACCAAAGAATCTTACTATCTCTTTCATGGACTTCTAGGTCCAGTGATTTGACTTTGAGAATTACATGAATACCCTGAAAGTGTATGTAAAAGTCTGGGTGTATTTATGTGTGTAGTATGTGTGCACATTTTTCTGAGTCAAAGGATCATAATTTTATCAGATTTTCATAGCTCACTTAGATCCAATATAAAAATTAAGAAACTATTCTTATAAATTCTCATTATGTCCTTATAAGAAAAAAATATATAATCTCTTAGGCTATTAGTCTTTTACAACTTTTGAAAATACTTTCAATCTATTATCTTATCCCCCCAACAGCTCTCTGAAAAAGGCAGAAACTGTTCTACCTTTTTCCCAGTAGATAATACAGGCTTCTCATCTTATTTAGTATAACACTACATCCAAATGAGATGAGTTTGTGTTCATCTTTACTTTTTCAATACTACCAGTTAACAGAAAAAAAAATCAGTCCCATAGAGAGTTGTTAGTCTTTACCATAGGTAGTTTTGACTATCTTTTTTATTTTTACTAAAGAAACCAATTATTATGTTATTGTTTTGTTATTACAAAACCAAAATGAATTCCTTTGATGAAGGATATAAAAGACCTATACTCGGAAAACTATAAGACTCTGATGAAAGAAACTGAACACAACACAAACAGATGGAATGATATACCATGTTCTTGGACTGAAAGAATTAATATTGTTAAAATGACCATATTACCCAAAGCAATCTACAGAGTCAGTGCAATCCCTATCACAATACCAATGGCATTTTTCACAGAACTAGAACAAATAATTTTAAAATCTGTATGGAAACACAAAAGACTCTGAGTAGCCAAAACAATCTTGAGAAAGAAGAATGAAGCTGGAGGAATCACGCTCCCTGACTTCAGACTGTACTACAAATCTATAGTAATCAAAACATTATGGTACTGGCACAAAAACAGACACATAGATCAATGGAACAGTACAGAGCCCAGAAATAAACCCACACACTTATGCTCAATTAGTCAATGACAAAAGAGGCAAGAATATACAATGGAGAAAAGATAGTCTCTTCAAACTGGACAGCTACATGTAAAAGAATAAATTTTCTTATACCATATACAAAAATAAAATCAAAATGGATTAAATACCTAAATGTAAAACCTGAAACCATAAAACTCGTAGAAAAAAACATAGGCAGAACTCTTTGACATAAATTATAGCAATTTTTTGGGATCTGTCTCCTAAGGCAAAGGAAACAAAAGCAAGAATAAACACCTAACTAAACGTCAAAGCTTTTGCACAGCAAAGAAAACCATCGACAAAACGAAAAGGCAAGCTATTGAATGGGAGAAAGCATTTGCAAATGATCTAACAAATAAGGTGTTAATATCCAAAATATATAAACAGCTCATACAACTCAATATCAAAAAAATAAACAACCCAATCAAAAAATGGGCATTTTTCCAAAGAAGACACACAAATGGCTAATAGGCACATGAAAAGATACTCAACATTGCTAATTATTAGAGAAATGCAAATCAAAACAACAATAAGATATCACCTCATGCCTCTCAGAATGGCTATCATCAAAAAGACCACAAATAACAGATGTTGGGGAAGATGTGGAGAAAAGGTAACCCTCATACCCTATTGGTGGGTTGTAAATTGGTGCATCCACTGTGGAAAACGTTATGAAGGCTCCTCAAAAAACTAAAAGTAGAACTACCATATGACCCAGCAATTCCACTCCTGGGTATATATCTGAAGAAAATGAAAACACTAATTTGAAAAGATACATGCACCCCAAAGTTCATAGCAACATTATTTATAATAGCCAAGATATGGAAGCATCCTAAGTGTCCATCAACAGATGAATGGATAAAAAAGATGTGGTCTATATATAGAGAGAGACCACATCTAATGCACAGCACTGTGATTATAGATAACAATACTGTATTATTAATATTTACTTGAAAGTTGTTAAAAGATTAGATCATAGATGTTCTCATTACAAAAAGAAATGTTAATTATGTGATGTGATGGAAGCATTAGATAACACTATGGTGTAATCATATTGCAATATATAAGTGTATCAAATCAACATGTTGTACACCTCAAACTTACACAATATGTCCATTATATCTCAATAAAGCTGAAAAATGATGCACAATAAGTATACTGTGGACAGATTTCAAATTTCATTTATGCTAAAACTGTAATTTTTTTTCTAATTCTGTTCTAGTTTTAGTCATTTGAAAAAAGAAACAGATGCAGTTAAAAGATGTTATTAAGAAAACTATTTCTTGCTTAAATACTGTATACTTAATATAAGCATTTAATTAAATATTACAGTAACATTAAATGCCATTTATTTTGAGGAAAAAAAAGTCATTTTTTTCATAGCTTTTGTTATGATACTTTTTCCTGATAATCATCCAAGGTTGATTTTTCAGAAACTGTTTCTCAAGTTTAAACTTTTTTTCCTCCCAGAAATAATGAAATAATTGGCATGACACTCCAATAAGTCCTTAGATTTATAAAACAGAAAATGGTCTTAAATACTATTTAATTAGCTGTTTCCCCAAGTATGGTAATAATAATATTAAAAGTAGATTTGATTATTTTAGCACTTCAGGGATAGACTTTTTAAATTTTTAGTTGTTATATATTTTATACTTATGACTTTCTAATTATCGTGATGATTGGTTTTCCATTTATGGTAATGATATGAAGTTCCTTTTTCAAATTAAACTTAAGTAACAATTAAAAGAAAAATATTTCTTTTTTTTTAAGTTACTGGAATTGGGATTTTGTTTTTTTGTGTTTTCTTTTTATAAATTTTATTTATGTTATTTTTGGCTGCATTGCGTCTTCGTTCCTGCATACAGGCTTTTCTCTGGTTGCAGCAAGCAGGGGCTACTCTTCATTGTGGTGCACAGGCTTCTCATATCAGTGGCTTCTCTTGTTGCAGAGCACAGGCTCTAGGCGTGCGGGCTTCAGTAGTTGTGGCACGCAGGCTCAGTAGTTGTGGATCACGGGCTTAGTTGCTCTGCGGCATGTGGGATCTTCCCAGACCAGGGCTCGAACCCATGGCCCCTGCATTTGCAGGTGGATTTTTAACCACTGCGCCACCAGGAAAGCCCAAGAAAAATATTTCTAATAGCACAGGTGATACTATTTTCAAGGTGATACTCCACTGACAGAAGTTGGGAAAATGTGGATCATCTTATGAACAAACAGAAAGAGAGAGGAGAAATTACTTTCCATGGTTATACATAGTGAGTGACAGGGCCAGAATTCAAACACATATTTTGGTTTCCCGTTCAGGTTTCTTTCTTTCTCACATTGTGAGGATTTCAGTTTCACGTGGAGTTAGGCTGGCTCCTTGCTGCTTCCAGATTTCTGACCAATGGCTTCACTTTACTTTCCCTGTGAAGTAATCCCAGAATTGATTCACAGACAAAAGTGAAAGGGCACAAAGGTCATTTGGGGGTCTAATAAACATGAGAATCTAAATCAGTGCAAAATTCTCAAATTATGGAGTACATAAGAATCACTGGGAAGCTTGTGTAAAATGCTGACTCCCGATACATCCCCATTTGAATTCAGTGGACCTAGGTCTTGGAGTCTTGATATTTAACAAGCATACCAGGGAACTGGCTGTAGGTGGTCCATGGATGACACTTTAAGAAACACTGTTCTGAACACATGGCCCAAAGGAAGTATTGCAACCCTGACTGAAAAGGCCTCTGGGACTTTGAATAGCCACACATTGTCTGCACTTGTTTCACTGTCCTCTCTCAAAGATTTCTCTTATTTTCCTTTGGTATACCAGTAGCAAAAGAAGTGTCACAGAGAGTCTCCTTACCCTATTCTATGTTAGTAGAGGTCAGCAACTACATCTGTCTGTCAGCCCCAAGAAGTCATATTTCTTCCTCAGCCTCTTGTCTACCACACATTTTCTTTATAAACTGAACATTTCCTTGGAAGCATTTACTATAGCTGCAATACAACGGTTTTCTGAATAACTAATTATTTGGGTTTATTTTTCTCCCTGGACATTGTTATACTCATAATACACAGTATACATGGCACCCAGGAGACACTCAATGAAGGGTTGCTGAATAAACAAGCAGAGTATCACTTTGGGATACAAACTTTTGAAAATGATCCAAATTTCACACTTTGTAGGTAGAAGAGAGGAAAAATTTCCCTTCCTTTTCTTTTTGGAGAAAGTGACATTTCCAAATGTCATACTGTGATATGGCCTGGAAGATATTGGTTATAGACGTTCTCAAATTGTTGAAATCAATATAATGAAAAAACATTTACCATGCATGCAAAAATGGTGTTTTGGCTTGTTTATGTATGATGTAAGCAGCGGCACTGAGCTAAGCTTTACATTCTCTGGAGACCATATGGAAAATATCACTGTCTATGATGCTTGATGAGCCCAAATATTGCTATGGTTTCTCTCCAGGAAATAGCAGTGTGCTGACCCAGCTGCTTGGTGTTCATTATGTATTTAAAAATACAAATCACAAGGTTTGCCTTTTAATACATTTATGCAAAATTAAAGATCTTACCATCTGAGATTTTCTAGGTTAAGTCATATTCAGAGAAACCTAAATCATCGTAAGGAGCTAGGTAGTGAGGAAGCAGGGTACAGAAGATGCAATTCATATAGATATGTTTTCATTTTAAGACATAAATCAAGCATTTCCTTTTTAATACGCTTGGGCAAAATTGCAGTCCTAGTTGTTTTGAGTTAAGACATACATAGAGAGATTTAATTCTTGGACCAGTGGTGGGTCAGGGTCAGATGGAAACAGGATGCAATGAATATAAATATGCACATGAAAAGAAACCGTATTTAGTGGTTTGTTTTTCCCCCATACAATTTGCTTTCAAATTTTAGGCAGTGTCTTTGAAATGTGGGATTCAACCAGCATTAAGATGAAACCCTTGTGAAAGCTATCATTTAATGATTTCTGGAAAGTCCTGCACTCTTTCTTGGATACCACTGAAACTATTGGTGGTGATAAATAATGTACCTTCTTTCCCAGGAACCAAAGGAGCACCTGATATCAAGTTTACAGAAGTCCACATCTGAAGCCATCACCAAGGTGTTCCCCACTGGGATTATCTGCTGAAGAACCAGGATCCAACTGGAAAGCCTCTTAAATAAGACAATCAAAGATACCATTTGCTTTCCCTTAGCAGCAACCACTAATAATGTAGCTTTTTAAATTAACTTTAAAAAACAATGTGGTATTTAAAAAGAAAAACAGAAAAAGGTATGATTTACTTATCAGTAAGCCAACCAGACTAGATGACCCTTACATCAAAAGCTAATTTTTGGCAAGTTTTATTTTAAATATTTTGGCATATAAAAAATAATTCAGTAAGTATATCCAATTAAAATCGGGAGCCATAGCCAGCATTAGTGACGCTGGATATGAGTCCCATCCTTGGTGATAGGACTGTCCTGAGAGTAACTGCAGCTAATTTACTACTGATTCAAGAGCTTAATAACAAAGCCACTTTATTTATTATGGTATTGCTACTGAAATAGCCAAACAGAAATAAAAGGATGAGTACCTTATTAAGTGATGATAAAACAACTGACTGTCTTTCTGGAAAAATAAAATAGAGTCATCCCTATCCTAATCTTACATCATCCACAAAAATAAATTATAGATGGATAAATGACTTTAATTTTTTAAAAAGAATAAAATCTTGAAAATGAACCTAGGAAACTGCATGCACAATCTGCATTGAAAACCCAGAAGTTATAAAATAGAAATTATAGCCATTTGACTATGTAGAAAAATTTTTAGAAGTTTTTTGTCTGAATAGAAAACCAGCAGGTGTTGTTGCTGGCTTCTTGCCAAATGTCAAACTTGATAGAATCATAGACATAAGAAGGAAATATGGATTCCCAGAATCATCAAGAAAACGTGAGAAACCCTGGCGAGCATGATGACTGTCTTGACCCGATTGTATAAGAAACAGATCAATGCAGCCTGGGGCCAAAGGTGGTCTGAAAAGCAGTGAGAAGATAAATTGGAGAAAATCTTTAAAGTTCTCTTCTTGTTCTCAGGCTGTTACTTTGAAAAAATCATGGCCTGTCCCTTCAACACCCAAATCTACAGCAATAGCACAACCACAGGGGTCAGCTAGGTAAAATCTTGATTTTATGGCAGCTCAGTAGCCATAATGAGATGAAGAATATTGAAAATGGGTACAGTTGCCAGATTCTATCCTTCTACTCTAAAAACCCCAGGATTGGCAATATTACCACCTACAGTGTTGACAACCTCACCATGCTATTTTTTCCTAAGAGTTAAAAGAGAAGTTACCTGGTAGAGTGGCACTAAACAAGAACGATCTTATGGTGCTATGTTGTAAGCCCTCTTTCTTCTCCTCTCCTCAAACTCACTGAGGTGGACACAGACTAGGGCCTGACTGGTGGCCCTTCATTAATATTCATTTCCAGTGTAATTGTTACCCCTAGGTCAATGTGATCTCACAAGATAAAATAATAAGTCACATGAAGATATGGCCATTATAAAAGAAAGGCAGCACTAAAGAAACAGCCAGAACAAATGGCTAATAATTTAAAATAAACATGAAAATATATATTTAGGGAGATAAGGAAAGATAGTAGTAATATGAGTAATAATAATATTCATAAAAAGATATTAAGAAAAATAACAGATATGAATAAACACAGTACTTAAAATTGAGAGCATAATATATGAGACAAACAGCAGGATGAATTCAGTCAAAAATAAACTAGGGAATTCATCATTAGGACAATTCAATTAAATAGAAATAAAAAGACAATATAGTAAAATTTTTAAATGAAATAGAATGACAAAAATCAGTCCCAATTTAACTGCAATTAGAATAAACAAAAAATGGATTAACCTCACAAATTAAAAGAAAGGGACTATCAAATGGGAATTTATTTAAATTTTTGAATTTTATTTTATTATTTTATAAAGCAGGTTCTTGTTAGTTACCTATTTTATACATATTAGTGTATACATGTCAATCCCAATCTCCCAATTCATCCCACCACCACCACCCCACCACCCAACTTTCCCCTCTTGGTTTCTATACGTTTGTTCTCTACATCTGTGTTTCATTTCTGCCTTGCAAACTGGTACATCTGTACCATTTTTCTAGGTTCCACATATATGCGTTAATATACAATATTTGATTTTCTCTTTCTGACTTGCTTCACTCTGTATGACAGTCTCTAGGTCCATCCACATCTCTACAAATGACCGAATTTTGTTCTTTTATGGCTGAGTAATATTCCATTGTGTATATGTACCACAACTTCTTTATCCATTCATTTGTCGATGGACATTTAGATTGCTTTCATGAGCTGGGTATTGTAAATAGTGCTGCAGTGAATATTGGGGTGCATGTATCTCTTTGAATTATGGTTTTCTCAGGGTATATGCCCAGTAGTGGGATTTCTGGGTCATATGGTAATTCTATTTTTAGTTTTTTAAAGAACCTCCATTCTTCTCTCCATAGTGGCTGTACCAATTTACATTCCCACCAACAGTGCAACAGGGTTCCCTTTTCTGCACACCCTCTACAGCATTTGTTGTTTGTAGATTTTCTGATGATGCCCATTCTAACTGGTGTGAGGTACTACCTCACTGTACTTTTGATTTGCATTTCTCTAATAATTAGTGATGTTGAGCAGCTTTTCAAGTGCCTCTTGGCCATCTGTATGTGTTCTTTGAAGAAATGTTTATTTAGGTCTTCTGCCCATTTTTTGATTGGCTTGTTTGTTTTTTTAATATTGAGCTGTATGAGCTGTTTACATATTTAGGAGATTAATCCTTTGTCCATTGATTCATTTGCAAATATTTTTCCCATTCTGAGCATTGTTTTTTCATCATGTTTACAGTTTCCTTTGTTATTCAAAATCTTTTCAGTTTCATTAGGTCCCATTTGTTTGTTTTTTTAAATTCCATTACTCTAGTGGGTGGGTCAAAAAAGATCTTGCTGTGATTTATGTAAAAGTGTGTTCTCCCTATGTTTCTCTGTAAGAGTTTTATAGTGTCCAGTCTTACATTTAGGTCTCTAATCCATTTTGAGTTTATTTCTGTGTATGGTGTTAGGGAGTGTTCCAATTTCATTCTTTTATATGTATCTGTCCATTTTTCCCAGCACCACCTATTGAAGAGACTGTCTTTTCTCCATTGTATATCCTTGCCTCCTTTGTCATAGATTAGTTGACCATAGGTGAGTAGGTTTATCTCTGAGCTTTCTATCTTGTTCCATTGATCAATATTTCTCTTTTTGTGCCAGTACCATATTGTCTTGATTACTGTAGCTTTGTAGTGTAGTCTGAAGTCAAGGAGTCTGATTCCTCCAGCTCCGTTTATTTCCCTAAAGACTTCTTTGGCCTTTTGGGGTCTTTTGTGTCTCTATACAAATTTTAAGATTTTTTGTTCTAGTTCTGTAAAAAATGCCGTTGGTAATTTGATAGGGATTGCATTGAGTCTGTAGATTGCTTTGGGTAGTATAATCATTTCACAATATTGATTTTTCCAATCCAAGAACATGGTATGTCTCTCCATCAGTTTGTGTCATCTTTGATTTCTTTCATCAGTGTCTTACAGTTTTCTGAGTACAGGTCTTTTATTACCTTCATAGGTAGGTTTATTACTAGGTAATTTATTGTTTCCTTAATTTCTCTTTCTGATCTTTCATTGTTAGTGTATAGGAATGCAAGAGATTTCTGTGCATTAAGTTTGTATCCTACAACTTTACCAGTTTCATTGATTAGCTCTAATAGTTTTCTGCTGGCATCTTTAGGATTATCTATGTATAGTATCATGTCACCTGCAAATAGTGACACTTTTACTTCTTCTTTTCCAATTTGTATTTCTTTTTCTTCTCTGATTGCTATGGCTTGGATTTCCAAAACTATGTTGAATAAAGTGACAAGAGTGGACATCCTTGTCTTGTTCCTGATCTTAGAGGAAATGCTTTCAGTTTTTCACCATTGAGAAAGATGTTTGCTGTGGGTTTGTCATATATGGCCTTTATTATGTTGAGGCAGGTTCCCTCTATGGACACTTTCTGGAGAGTTTTTAACATAAATGGATGTTGAATTTTGTCAAAAGCTTTTTATGCATCTATTGAGATGATCATATGGTTTTCATTCTTCAAGTTGTTAATATGGTGTATCACATTGATTGATTTGTGTATATTGAAGAATCCTTTCAGTCCTGGGATAAATCCCACTTGGTCATGGTGTATGATCCTTTTAATGTGTTGTTGGACTTTGTTTGCTAGTATTTTGTTGAGGATTTTTGCATGTATATTCATCAGTCATATTGATCTGTAATTTTCTTTTTTTTGTAGTATCTTTGCCTGGCTTTGGTATCAGGGTGATGGTGGCCTCATAGAATGAATTTGGGAGTGTTCCTTCCTCTGCAATTTTTTGGAAGAGTTTGAGAAGCATGGGGGTTAGCTCTTCTCTAAATGTTTGATAGAATTCACTTGTGAAGCCATCTGGTCCAGGGTTTTGTTTGTTGGATTTTTTAACATCTTTATTGGAGTATAATTGCTTTACAATGGTGTGTTAGTTTCTGTTTTATAACAAAGTGAATCAGCTATACATATACATATATCCCCATATCTCCTCCCTCTTGCATCTCCCTCCCATCCTCCCTATCCCACCACTCTAGGTGGTCACAAAGCACCAAGCTGATCTCCCTGTGCTATGCGGCTCCTTCCCACTAGCTATCTATTTTACATTTAGTAGTATATATAAGTCCATATATACGTCCATATATAAATCCATAAGTGAGCCACTCTCTCACTTCATCCCATACTAAAGTCCATACATTTAGTAGTATATATAAGTCCATAAGTGAGCCACTCTCTCACTTCATCCCATCTTACCCTTCCCCATGTTGGAAGATTTTTTTTTTTTTGCGGTACGTGGGCCTCTCCCATTGCCAAGCACAGGCTCTGGACATGCAGGCTCAGTGGCCATGGCTCATGGGCCCAGCCGCTCCGCGGCATGTGGGATCTTCCTGGACTGGGGCATGAACCCGTGTCCCCTGCATCAGCAGGCAGACTCTCAACCACTGCGCCACCAGGAAAGCCCCATGTTGGAAGATTTTTAATCACATTTTCAATTTCATTACTTGTGATGGTCTGATCCTATTTTCTATTTCTTCCTGGTTCAGTCTTGGAAGGTCATACCTTTCTAAGAATTTGTCTATTCTTCTAGGTTGTCCATTTTATTGGCATAGAGTTGCTTGTAGTAGTCTCTTAATGATGCTTTGTATTTCTGTGGTGTCCGTTATAACTTCTCCTTTTTCATTTCTAATTTTATTGATTTGAGTCCTCTCCCTCGAGTCCTCTCCCTCTTTTTCTTAATGAGTCTGGCTAAAGGTTTCTCAATTTTGTTTATCTTCTCAAGGAACCAGGTTTTAGTTTTATTGATCTTTGCTGTTGTTTTCTTTGTTTCTATTTCATTTATCTCTGCTCTGATCTTAATGATTTCTTTACTTCTACTAACGTTGGGTTTCATTTGTTCTTCTTTCTCTAGTTCCTTTAGGTGTAGTGTTAGATTGTTTATTTGAGATTTTTCTTGTTCCTTGAGGTAAGATTGTATTGCTATAAACTTCATACAGATTTCCTTTTTACTATTCTTGCAACTTTTCAGTAAATTTGAAAGGAGAAAGGAAAGAAGGAAGGAATCTTTGAAATGAAGATAATAATATCTACCTTGTAGATTTAAGTAATATGTGTAAAGTGCTTTGTGCTGTGACTAGAATCTAGAAGATGCTCAATAAATGACAGCTATTTTACAGCCTGAAGCTCTCATAATATACCTATGCAGTGGTTCTAATGGACTTTTGAAAAAGGTTTCTGACAAGTTTACTTCTCTTTAACTTAAAAGGATATTGTAACATACAGGGATATTTGAGTTATAGGAATCTTCCAGAGCTTATTAAGTCCATAAAAATGTGTACTCACTCACCATTTTCCCAAATGTTTTAGTGAAAACATTTCTACTGACAGTCCTTTACATTTATATAATGCATATTCCCAAATACCATCTCACTGGATACTCATAATGACCCTGTGTGTAGTTAAAATTATTGCTCCCATTTTACAGATAAGAATCTAACCAAAAAAAACCTTATGATTACATATTATATGTAAATAATTTACATATAATAAATGGTGGGTGCAATCTCATGTTTCATGACTCTAAATCTAGCATGTTTTCTTCTACTTAGAATTAATGTTACCATATTGTTCAGCATGACAGAATATTATATAACTCAAACAAATTAGTTCCTCTGAGGTGAGTAAAATCTTGCTGAAACAAGACTGGCAGTACCATTTAGAGAAGACAATTTAAAAGGAAACTAGACTATATAGGAATAAATAAATCTAGCAACAAACATGAAAGATTTAGATAAAAAGCAATGTTAACTTCACTAAAGTGCTTTAAAGACCTGAACACTGTAGAGATACCATGGTCCTGGATATAAAAGTTCAATATTATAAAAATGTCAGTTCTGTTCCAGTTAATAAATTCATAATAAAATGCAATTAGAACCATAATTCCAACTGGATCATCTATAAACTGTGACAAGTTAATTCTAAAATTTATGTAAAGATAAAATGTGTAAGTATAGCCAAGAACATTAAAAATAGTATAAGGGGAGGAAAGGGGATTCTTCCCTACCAGATATCAAAGCAAACTGTGTTGTATTGACAAAAACAATGGTATTGACACAAGAAAAGAAGGCTCTTTCATGGTATAAGATAGATTCCAGAAACATACCTATAATTTTACTTGTGATAAAGGTGACATTTCATATCAATGGGGAAAATATGCTCTTTTCAATAAGTAGCATCAAAAACTATTGGCCATCCACTTTGAAAGCATTAAATTTAGACACCCCCCCACCTCACTCTATATACAAAACTAAACTCCAGCTACATTATGGGGTTAAGATAAATGCACAAAATATGAACATATAATAAGAACTATAGGAGAATATTTTGTAACCATGGAGGAGGAAAGACCTTCCTTGACAAGACAACCTGGAAAATAAAGGAAAAGATTGGACCTCCCCAAAATGTAAAACTTCTATACAAGAAACATCATCATACAAAAAGACAAAAATCAGATGACGGACTGAAAGCAAATATTTGCAAAATATTTAACAAATGACATTATAGGAAAAATATAAAAAATTGCAAATCATTTCTTAAAAGTTACTAATAAGGAAATGGTAAAAAAGACATGAACAAGCAGCTCACAGAAGAAGAAATGTGATTGGCCAATAAATATATAAACGATACTCTATCTCACTAGTAATTGGGAAATTATAAATTAAACAACAGTGAGATATCTGTATCCATCAGATTGGCAGAATATTTTTAAAAGACTAATATCAAATAATGAGTCAGAAGTGAGGAAAAGGATACTCTTACCCAAAGGAGTCAGAAAGACAAGGCTGGTGAGATGTGGGAGGACAAGCAGAAGTTCTAGATGAGGAAAGATGAATAAAAACAACCACGCCTCCTTTCCTGAAGCAAGGCCAAGATGAAATAGGGATGAAGCCTCAACTTTAAATCAAAGCCAGATTTTTGTATTATGACTTGGAATTTAGCATGGTAATTAGTGCACTGAGATGGTATTTTGCGACTTGAATTGACTGGAGAAGGCACAAGACCTAAATGTGCTCTCATCCGGGGCAGGGGAAGAACTAGCTCCCCAGATAAGGACCAGTGGGAATACAAATAAAATTGCTCTATGGTTATCTATGAGTTATGCTTAGTAACCATTGTATACGTATATATAAACAATATATGTATTATATGTGTATGAATATATACATATACTAAAAAGATACAACTAAATTGTTGCCAGAGGCTTCCTCTGGAGAAGGAAGTGGGAAGGTGGGAATTCTCATAAATGGTACATCTCTTTCAACAGTGGTTCTTAAGCAATTGTTACTAAAGAGCAGTAGTTTAATTCTGTGGCATATAATGAATTGAAAGAAAGAAGGAAGAATGATTCTGAGGCTAAGAAAACCATATCTTATTCAAATAACAAAGAAGGAAAGATTCCATCCTAACTCATGCCCTCATCATTTCTCACCTGAACTGTTGGAATCAGTCGGAACTTGACTCAGTTCTTTACCCTGGTTTCTTATTGGCTGTGTGATATTGGGCAAGTTACTTAGCTTTTCTGAGCCTAAATTTCCTCACTTGTAAACGGAGGTTAATATTGTTATATTTACCTCTAGATATTATTGTGCAGATTAGATATTATGCAAGAAATAAATGACATTATGTTTGAAAATTAGCCCAATGTCTCAATCCTTATACTTAATATAAATGTTTAACAGTGAATACTTATGATAGTACAAATACTTAATACTTATATTAATATACCATACTTAATGCTCAGTATATGGTAGCTATTGTTACTATAAGAAATTCCTAACTGACCTCCCTACCTCTAATCTCACCACCATCTAGTCTCACTATGACAAAATTTCCTTTCCAAAATAACAGTTACGTCAACTCCCTATTTTAAAATTTTCTGATTTTTCATTACATTCAAGATGAAGTCTAAAATCCTGAATAAACATCCAAGCCACATTTTCTATTCCTTCCCCTACCACCTATGACCCCTATACTCTACATATAACAATTTCCAATCTCCCAGATATGTCATATGCTTTGGAACCGCTGTGCTTTTGAGTCTGTCCTTCCTTCTCATCCTCTAAGCCTCAGCTTGGACATATCTTCTCCAAGAAGTGCTCCCATTTCTTTCCATACTGTGGGAGATAGTCCTTCTTCATGGCTCCTCTGTATAACCCTTTGTTAAAATCTATTTCATTTTACCTGATATATGTAATCCCCCTTATTGGTGGAGCCATACAAAGTGAGAGAAACAAGCATATACTGAGTACATCTAATGTGAAAAACATTGCTTAGCATTCTACATTATGTTTTTAAATTATCCTTAACAGGTAAGGAAACAGATGCTAAGTAGCTTGCCCATGGTCGTTGGGTGACTCAGGTGGACAGTTGCTAGAGAAACCCAGTCTTTCTACTCTAAAGTCCAGATTTCAACTCCTTGGCCTTGTACCTCTTGGTGTTCCCAGAACTTGCTACATGATTTAGTAAATACTTTCGTAAGTACTAGGGATGTAATGTACAACATGATAAATATAATTAACATTACTGTGTGTTATATATGAAAGTTGTTAAGAGAGTAAATCCTAAGAGTTCTCATCACAAGGAAATTTTTTTTCTTTTACTTTATGTCTATATGAGATAATGGATGTTTATTAACCTTATTGTGGTAATCATTTCATGATGAATATAAGTCAAATCATTATGCTGTACACCTTAAACTTATACAGTGCTGTTTGTCAACTATATCTCAATAAAATTGTAAGAAAAAAAGTCAACCCCAAAATGACCTAGATTCAGGGATTATCAAACAATGATTTTCAAAAAGCGATTATGACTATGCTCAAGAGATAAAAGAAAATATGCCTTAATAAATCAAAAATGAGGAAATCTCAAGATATGGACGGAACCTGTGTCCATCAATAGATGAATGGATAAAGAAGATGTGGTATATACATGCAATGGAATACTACTCAACCATAAAAAAGAAAAAATGCCATTTGCAGCAACATGGATGGACTTGGAGGTCATTACACTGAGTGAAATAAGTCAGACAGAGAAAGACAAATACTGTATCATGTCACTTATATGTGGAATCTAAAAACTACAACAAACTACTGAATATAAGAAAAAACAAAGAGTCACAGATATAGAGAACAAACTAATGGTTACCAGGGGAGAGAGGGAAGCGGGGAGGGGAAATATAGGGGTAGGGGAGTAAGAGGTACAAACTACTAGGTATAAAATAAGCTACAAGGATATATTGTACAACATAGGGAATAGAGCCAATATTTTATAATAACTATAAATGAAGTATAACCTATAAAATTTTTGAATCACTATATTGTATAACATATAATAGTGTACAGCAACTATACTTCTGTACTTCAGTAAAAAAAAAAAAGAGTCTGTACTTCAGTAAAAAAAAATCTTTATTCTTGCAAAAAAAAAGAAAAGGAGGAAATCTCTTCAGAGAAATAGAAAAATTTTAAGTGGAATAGACTGAAATTTTAGAACCAAAATATACAACATCTGAAATAAAATTAGCTGAATGTGCTTATGATCATAATGGTAATAACAAAGAAAATACTCAGTAAACTTAAAGATAAATTAATAGAAATTATGCCAGCTGAAGAAGAGAGAAAAAAAGATTGGCAAAAAATGCACAGAGGGCTTCCCTGGTGGCGCAGTGGTTGAGAGTCCGCCTGCCGATGCAGGGGACGCGGGTTCGTGCCCCGGTCCGGGAAGATCCCACATGCCGCAGAGCGGCTGGGCCCGTGAGCCATGGCCACTGAGCCTGCGTGTCCAGAGCCTGTGCTCCGCAACGGGAGAGGCCACAACAGTGAGAGGCCCGCGTACCGCAAAAAAAAAAAAAAATGCACAGAGCTTTAGGAACTTGTAGGAAAAACTCAAAATGTCCTAGCATGTGGATAATTTTAATCCAAATGAAGAAAAGAGAGAATGGAGAAGAAAAACCTATTTGAAGAAAGAATACTGAAAAATTCCCAAACATAGTTGAGGATATATGTACTGATCCACAGTTTCAAGAACCTCAGCAAACACTAAACAGGATAAGTATGAATAAAATCACATCTAGGCATATAATAGTCAAACACCTGAAGCCAAAGATAAAGAGAAAAAATCGAAAGCAACCAGAGAAAAATATATTTCATAAAAGGAAACAAGGATGCAAATAACCATGAACTTCTTATCAAAAATTATGGGGACCAGAAACTAGTAGAACAACATCTTTAAATTGCTGAAATAAAACTGTCAATCTAGAATTCTATAGCCAATGAACACATTTTTCAAGAATGAAAGTGAAAAAAAGCCACCTTTTTATAACATTAACTAAGAGAATTGATTGCTCGCAAATCTACAGTGAAAGAGGTACTACAATAAATTCTTCAGACTAAACAGATTTGATGGCATAGGAAAACACAGTTCTTTAAGAATGAGCAAAAAGCATCCAAAATAGTAAAAACTGAGTAAATTAAAATCCAAGCTTTCTTTCTTAATGTCCTCCAAATACATATAAATACTTAAGGCAAATATTCTTGTGATACTTAATTTTTTGTGTCAACTTGACTGAGCTATGAGATGTCAGGTAACTGGTAAGACAATATCTCTGAGTGAGTCTGTGAAGGTGTTTCTGGAATTTTTAGGACAGTGGAAGTTTTCTGTATGATACGATAGGGGTGGATATATGTCATTATATGTTTGTCAAAACCCATAGAATGTAAAACACCAAGAGTGAACCCTAATGTACACTATGGGCTTTGGGTGACAATGACAAGTCCATGTTAGTTCATCAATTGTTACAAATGCACTCTGCGGTGCAGGAGGCTGTGGGTGAGGAGGAATGATCTGTCCTTTCCACTCCATTGTGCTGTGAGCTTAGAACTCTTAAAAATTGTTTACTAATTTAAAAAATAATAAATAAACATAAACTCTAAAAGCACATTTACATGTTCAATACATCTGTCCTCCTCTAGCTATGGGTCTAATGGAAATACAAAAACAGCAGGCTCTAGTATTGTTAAATTCCCAAGATTTTGCTTTTTAATATTTTATTTAAAGAGGTCCTAACTTTGATCCAACCACTTAAATGAAGAAGAATCTGGACTGAATCAGAAACTAAATTTTATTTGGAAAAGTTTTGAACAGTTTCCATCATTTGACTCTTTATAAATGCATCCCTTAACCACTCCCTGATTTTCTATTTGGGGAATTCTAGGTAGAGAAGGTGTTTAGGCTACTGTATGGTCATCAGTGCCTACTGATATAGGAAGAAAGAAGACGGGGAGGAAGAGAAGGACGGGGTGGGGAAGGGAGGGAAGGAGAGAAAGAAGGAAAATGTAGTTTTAGGTACTCTCTTTTTTTTAGGGTTTCCCAGGTGGCGCAGTGGTTGAGAGTCCGCCTGCCGATGCAGGGACGCGGGTTTGTGTCCCGGTCTGGGAGGATCCCACATGCCGCAGAGCGGCTGGGCCCATGGGCCCGTGGGGCCATGGCCGCTGAGCCTGCGTGTCCGGAGCCTGTGCTCCGCAACGGGAGAGGCCCGCGTACTGGAAAAAAATTAAAAAGTACTCTCTATTTATAACTTTGCCCTTGGCTTCTACAACAGATTATAATTTGATAGCCTAAAAATAACCATTTTACTATTGTCGGATCCTGTCCTTATGGAAAAGGGTTTTTTCATAATATTTGGGTTTAGAAAAAATATAGGTCAAATTCCAATTTTGCCAGGTGCCTTATCTGTGCTGTACTGTCAAGAAATCTCTCTGTAGAATCACACCAAGTGAAACCAGCATATGTTGTATTTAATAGGGTTTATAAAAACTTATTTTGAAGGAAAAAAATAAAGAAAACATAACTCTTAATAGAATCATAATGGAAAGTTTTTTTTAAAATTGATCTTAAATACCACCTAAGAACTATCTGGACCTAATACAAAGGAGAAAGAGATTAGACTAGAGGGCTCCAAATTTAATAAAACAAAACCTACATACAGAAGTGCTGGCAGGCTAGCAAAAAGGGACTTAGTCAACAGTTATGTCCCCATCACAGTAGGCACAATTACAAGCCCCCTAAGCTGGGCTGGCACAAAATGGTACCCTTGATGCAGAGATCTTTTCCATTCCTGCGTAAGGGTTTTTCCCTTTCCTTGAGTACCTAAGTTATTCACTAAGCCATTAAAGGAAAGACCCCCAGAGGTTGCCAGAAGGTCTAGTACCCCAGCCAAGTTAATTCTACATCTTCCCTGCGTACTTCATACCTGCTTCTTTACCCTGTCTCCTAACTCAGTGAAGAACTCCCATCATCCATCCCATTGCCCAAGCCCTGGGAGCAATCAATCCATGGCTCTCGCTCTCCCTCAATCTCAGCATCCAATCACTCACCTAAACCCCTTTGATTCTACATTTAAAATGGAGTTAAACTCTGCACACTCTCCTACATTCCCCTTGTCACTTCCCAAGTAGAGGTTCCATCATCTCTTTCCTAGTCTAATACTCTCCTCCCCAGCCTCCCTTGAATCTTGTAGGGATGCCTCCCATCTATTCTGCCCTTAACAGCTAGGTCAACTTACAACACACAAATCCAGCTCATCCTTAGCTATTATGTAGCCGTATTGCCATAACAGTTCTTTAAGACTGAGTGGTCATTGCATTTTACCGGTTGTTAAATACTGAATATCAGCCTGACTGATAATCCTATCACTCTCTGCATTAAAACCATTCTCTTATCTAAGATTTATTGCCTTCAGGATATAGTCCAAACTGCTCAGCAATACAAATAAGGCAAGATAATTTCCTAAAATATCAATTTGTTGTTTGTTATTGCCATTTCCACCTAATGCTTGTTCCAAACAGGTAACCAAGCTTTGTAATTTCTTGCTTTGGGAATTCCCAAGGAAGAAAATTAGAAGCTGAAGTGTTTTGTAAATGTCTAAACCTTTTAAAGAAATTAGATTATGTTAGACTGCCTGGAAGGTTAGGGGAAGAGAGAAGTGATAAAGTCGCAGGAAACAATTGTAGGACACTGGGGGGGAAGGAGAGAAGTTTATGAACCGTAGGGATCCAAGCCCTACACCTCAACAGTAAAGCAAGAAAGTGGAAAGACCTTGAGAAGGAAAGCAGAACGGCTTAATCTGGGAATCCGGATCCTAGACACTAGAGTTCCCACCTCAACAAAGATTCTCCTGGGTGACGGGAAAGCAGCATACGCGCAGGAACCATGAAGGCTGAAGCAATGGGTTCTCCATGACAACCACTGTGGACAGATGACTGACACCCTAAGAGGCCTCACTAATGGCATGACCCTGCAAACATGGGATGCTTCAAGAATATCTAAAGTGTTGCCTCTCTTATGCCCTCCTAAGGCATCCTACAGTATATTTCCTTTCACTGTTTTTACTCTCAATGCAGTTACTATTTATTTGTCAGCCCAGTGGATGGCAACCTTTCTTTGTAAAGCGCCGAATAGTAAATATTTTAGCCCCAAATCACAATCTATGCAGTCTGTTGCAGCCACTCAATTCTACTAACGTTGCATGAAACAGCCAAAGACAATATAAATAAATAATGGGTGTAACCCTGTTCCAACAGAACTTTACTTATGACAAAAAGTGGTGAGCCAGGTTTGGCCCAGGGCGATTTTTCCAACCTCTCCCCACCCCGCCCCGCCCAGTTCAGCATATTAAACTAATAGTTCACTGAAGTCAAAGATGGTATCTTTTTCTAATTCAGCAAAAATTTATTGAGAATTTACCATCAATATCCCTGAAAAGCTGAGCATCGGGGTTTCGTAGTGAATAAGATAAAATCTGTGCTCTAATGCAGCCTAGATTCTAACACATGGGGAGAGAGTAAATAAGCAAAAATCAATAAAATCTGAGAGCAATCAGTCTTGTTGACCAGTGAGGTTCAGCTTCCTGGCCTAGCATTCAGTACCCATAAGGACTGAGAATACTTTTATGCAATGAACACGTTTGGTACTAGGAAGTTTACACTCGACCCTCAGTGCCCCTATCCCTAAGCAGCCAGGGGCCTAAGCTGCTGAGAATTCTAACAGGAAGTGGATCCCCAAGCTGGCCCTAAAGCAGCTGGCTCAATCACTCATCATTTAATGAAGCCACAAGGCAGTACCTGCCTTCAGCCCCCACCAAGAGAGTCGTGAGGACCGGGGGCTGGAGGACAGCCATCCTCAGTGTGGGTGATTCTCCAGAACACTGTGCCACCTGCTGAAATGACAAGGGATAAATGCTTTTACGGTAAGCTGGATAAAGACCCCCAAAGTTATCCAGGTCTTAATCCCCTGAACCTGTGAACTTTGCAGATGTGATTAAATGAAGGATTTTGAGATGGGGAGATTATCCTGGATGATCCAAGTGGGCCCAATCTAATCATAAGGGCCCTTCTAAGAGGGGTTCCAGAGGGTCAAAGTAGGGAGCAGAGGTAGGAGAGAGAAAAGGGGAGGGGGTGAAAGGTCAGGAGGGAGATTTGAAGATATTATGTTGTTGGTCTTGAAGATGGAGTAAGGGGCCAGGAGCCAAGGAGCATAGATAGTCCCTAGAGCTAGAAAAGGCAAGGAAGTTATTCTCCCCTAGAACCTCCAGAGGAAACTCACCCTCCCTACACCTTGATCTTAGCCCCATAAGACTCATTTCAGACTTCTGACCTTTAGACCTGTGAAATAATAAATCTGTGCTGTTTTAAGCCTGTGGCAATGTGTTATAGCAGTAATAGGAAATGAATACGGTCCCCCACGCCAGAGCTGGCACAACTCTGAAGACGCCTGCAGGTCCTTGGGGTCTTACCGTAGATGACCGGACCCACCACGCCAGCTCTGTGCTTGTGGCCCCTGCTCCAGAGGCAGCTGTGCAGAGATGCCCAGGCACCACCAGAGAGGCTGGGCGAAGCGGGGGCCAGCCCAGGATCGTGCTGTGCTCTGCATCTTTCTTCCCCTTTGGGAACATTCTCCATCTGCTCCAGCAAACCCAGCCCAGCCGAGGCTTCTGCAGGACTATCCTCCCCACTCCTCACCTTCCCATCAGCCTTGACTCACACCAGGCCAGCAGGGCTTCCTGTGTCCTTGATGAGAAAATCCTGTTCTTGGACCCATCTCAGCTGTGCAGCTCAGCTCGCTACAACCAATCCACCAGGAACATCAAACAAGCTTGTGTCAATTTCTAAATTTCAGGTACAAGGAAAAGGCTCATTTAGGAAGCTGCTGAGAGTACGATCTTCAGTTGGACAGGTCTTGTAACCATATGGCGTGGCCAAGAAATGTTCCCTACGCCTCTACCTATTCAGCCCCGTCACTGGAATTACACCTCTTTCTTCAATATAGGCCTTAGTGCACAGCTCTATAGACAGGTGATTGGACTAGATGTGTTTTCTTAGGAACCATCTACCACACCACGATCTGTGACCTACACAGTCAATTAGGTTTGAAGAGAAGGGTTTCCTTAGTAGACTGAAGCTGCATTCCAGCATCCACCTCACAGCCCTGAGGGCCCTCTGCCCTAGAGTTCTTTCCAAGGAGTCCTTCAAGGCCTCTCGAGTTTACAGGTCTGGCCTAGCCAGTAAGGCCAAGGTTGTTTTCACATGGCAGGGCTAGACAAAGAACTCCTATGGTGCCAAGTCCACATCTAATCTTAAACTGATTTCTTTTTTATAAACCTAAACCTGTCCTTGCTTTTATCTCTGCTTAGCTTGATTTAGTCTTTGACTCTTTTATTCCTTTCATTTTAACTCTTTACTGTGTTTCCATTGTCCTTGGTCTACTTTGTGTTTTTATTATTATTTATACTGCTTCCTTATCTTCATTCTTTTTAAGACCTTATCATGATTCAGTGTTATTTTATTCTCTTCTCCTGTCTGTTTTCATCGTAATTTTAATGTATTCTTTTTGGTTTTCTAGTCAATTTATTTTGTGTTTTATCCTTTCTGTTTTTCTAAGTTACATAATTGGAAAGCACAAGACTAACATCTGCAGGAATAACCCATAGTCCAAGCAAGAAAAGTGGAAGATATTTTCTCCTCCAGGGACCTGCCAATCTGTTCTGTGGGTAATTTCTGAGATGTTCGTAAGAATTACTAGCTGTCTGCTCTCAGTGTGGAAAACTAAAATAAAGTGCAATACAGAGTCTCTCTCTGAGAACCAGGAGCTTGAGTCCCCTTCCTGTGGAGATTAACTGTCCATAAGTGGTTAGAATTAAGGGGACAATGAGATGAGAGACTATGACCTTCCCCTGCGGGTGCTGTCAGGAGCTCAGAGTCAACAAAGCGCACTTCTCAGCCTGACTGCCACAAAGGCCTTCTTGGGAAAAGTGAGTCTGATTATTTTTTAATACTTATTGCTTGATCAACAAGTTGGTTTTATTGCATGACTGGATCTATAAAATAGATTAATTTTAAAACTATATTTAAATTCATTTTAAAAAGTTAACATGACATTCGTCTGCGTGCATGCAACAATTGTTAAATCTTTAAACTGATAATGTGAAACTTTAAAAAAAAATGAACAGAATATTCTAAGAATATGCACCTGGGTCTAATCGTGTGTCACACAATATGCTACTGAACACTTTGTTTCGCATAATCTTCGTTTGAATTTTTTCATAAAATTGTCTGAAAACTTCAAAGTAGCATTTTATGGTTATTAAATTGATAACAGCTTTAACTGACTCTTCTCAGGAGTTCGTTATATATTTAATTTGAAAATACTTTTTTTCTACAGGTGCTAAGGTTCTTAGCAAACTCAGGGCAAAATCTACTAAACAGAGAACGTCAACATTTTATTTTTTATTAAATGTATAAAAGTTCAGCCCAAATGTGACAAAAGGCACTTTATTTTTGCCTCTATTTAAATCATCTTTATTTGATAAATATTTTATTATAAGGCAACCGTTATCAAAAAGCTTGTCTCTGATTCTTTTGAATGTGTCACCAAATTTAGATTCTACAAACTTATAGGCCTTCTTGTTTTTACTCCATTCTGGAACAGAATACAAACATACCCCATTAAAATTTAGAATCTCCTTCAAAAATATTCTTCCCAAAGTCAAGATATTACCAAGCACCATTCAGTTTCTCCTATGATTTTGTCTTTTATTTGGAGCATTTAGTCCATGGCAAACTCTGTTTCTAATTTTTATCTCCCCAGCACCAGCACTGTAAGATTGCCAACAGCTGTTGCTTCTCCCCTCACCCCCTTAGATGCATGTTTCTCTTGCCTTCTCTGCCTCTCTATCTGGCCACTTAGAAATCAGTGAAGACCTCCAGGGGAAAGGCAATTTAGAATGCTTCACCACCTCCATGGGCTTCCCTTCTCTCTGGGATCTTGGCTCCTTGAGTCCTGACTGCTTTAGTAACAATCTGATCCCTTAAAACAGATTTTTATTTTTATTTATTTATTTTTTATTTTTTGGCGGTACGCGGGCCTCTCACTGCTGTGGCCTCTCCCGTTGCGGAGCACAGGCTCCGGACGCGCAGGCTCAGCGGCCATGGCTCGCGGGCCCAGCCGCTCCGCGGCATGTGGGATCTTCCCGGACCGGGGCACGAATCCGCGTCCCCTGCATCGGCAGGCGGACTCTCAACCACTGTGCCACCAGGGAAGCCCCCTTAAAACAGATTTTTAAAACATCTTCCACCCTTTCTAGTATTTTTCTGTAGGGAGTTGGTCTGTTGTAAGCAAACCCAACACAGCCTAAAAGAAATGGACTTAGATCTGGGATAAAGGCATGCATTTCTGATCAGCAGAGATTGAAGACAAGGGAAGTGCTTAAGCACAGGTGGTGAGACAGGAAAGCACACAGTACTGGAGGAGTATATCCTATTACAGCTTAGGTATATGGGTCTGAGCACTGAGACTTCTAGAGGCCCCATGAGAGCATGAGGCCTGTTCAAGTAACACTGAGGCTTTTTTAACAGAAGAGCAGTACTCTTGAAAAGAGAAGAGTCTTTTCAAGGTCAGCTGCCACTATGCTAGGAGCAGTCCCTCAGCTAGTCCTCACAACAACTCCAGTTATCAACCCCCAACAACAGATGAGGAACTTGAGATCCAAAATGATATAACTACTTGCCTAGATCACGCAGCTGATAAGCAGTAGAATGGGAATAAAAACTTGGATCTCCAGACTCCAGGTCCAAGACTATTTCCATGACCCCATAGCTGCTCACCTTTAGGAAGGCAACAAGAATTTCAGGTTCTACAAACAAGAGGATTCTATTGTCCCCTCTTTATTCTACAAGTATTACTGAACACTGACCCTGTGTCAGGAGATGGGGAAGAGAAAAAAAGGTGACCTAGTAGAGAACTCAAGGAAACACTAATATTTAGGGTCATGCAAGGAGCCAGAAGTGTTTATAGAATATCAAATCCTCAGTGAGACTAGGTCCAGAGGCAGAGTCAGTGGACAGATGGAGGGACCAGAAAACGAGCCCTGTCACAGGTGCCACGTCCTCCGAGAGCCTGCAACTATGTAGCATAGCAGACACACATTTCCTTATCACACGGTGATGCAAATCTTTTTTTGCGCGGGCGGGGGGTGAGGGGAGGAGAGAAAATATCTAAAGAAGCAAATAAATTAACCCTACGTGTACATGCAACAATTGTTAAATCTTCTTTAAACTGATAATGTGAAACTTTAAAAAAAAATGAACAGAATATTCTAAGAATATGCACCTGGGTCTAATCCTGTGTCACACAATATGCTACCGAACACTTTGTTTTGCATAATCTTAGTTTGAATTTTTTCATAAAATTGTCTACGAGCTTACAGGGGTAGAAGACCTCTGTACAGATAGAAGACCCACAAAGCTAAATATGTTTACTATCAGACCTTTACAGAAAATGTTTGCCAACTTCTGGTGTACGGTGAGTTCAGCCAATGGGAGGCATTACTGGGAGACTGAAGAGCCAATGAAGGAAAAAGCCAGGGTATTTCTCCATCCAGCTCTGCCTTGGGTATCATCTCAGATGGGGTATGCCTCTTCTCCACGGCTCAGGCTCCTGTTGTCAGCCTTCTCTGGCTCCAGGTTCTGAATGGTGATCCTAGCCCTTGGGATCGGGTACCACCTTCTCTCTTTGTCCCTTCCAGCCTGGGGATAGTAATGACTTCGTGTTATTGTTGATCTCTGTGTTGCCTTACTGCCCTCTTAGGCATCATAGCTCTTTCATCACTTGTGTAACCAATTACGTGCATTGTTTCCTATGTTTTAAATATGAACTCAGAGTAGCTTAAGTTATCCTGGTAGATCCTGGTGGTATTGCCCTGGTCTAGTTGGCTGGGATGGTAGGATACTGCTGCCCTCTTCCCAATCTCGGACAGGGAATGGGGTGAGCATGCAACTGACAACCATGTCCCCTGCTGCTGACCTGCAGGAAGTAACGAGATAAAGAGAGACAAAACAGTGGCAGAGACCCTACCTGAGCACCGAGGACATTGGAAAGAAACATCTTCAGCCCGCAGTTGTCTTTCAGCCACCTTGACCTTGGCCAGCCCAGCAAGGAGGGATTCAGAGGCCATTTGGTCTAATATTTCCCCAGGCTAACATTAATGTAGCCTAGTTCTCCATCAGGCTAAGCAAGAAAACAAATCACTCTTTGTCAAGTGCAAAGTTGTCACCTCCTGACACACAAAAGGGAAACAGGCAGACCCTGTGAATTGTCAGTTCACTCATAAATCTCGAGTGTGAAGCTTTTTGTTGGAAAAAGTGTCAAATATTTCTGAATTTATAGCTCATTAAATCGATCTATAGTATGTTTAAATTCATGGAGTTTTTATTTGCAGAATAAATGTGCACTTGCTTCTAGTAATCCTCGCAATAAAAATAAAGTCTGTCCCGAGTTCCTTAGCTATGGGGTAATTGGTGTCAGTCATGAAAACTCAACTCAACCCCCAGAAAGAGAGGTTAGCTACCTTCAGATTTATCTGAGTTCCTTTACTGCCTTGCTTGCACTCAAAATTCTCATATTGAGAGAATTACCTCCGTTTGCAAGGTCTCCTTTCAAGGAACAAAGGACGCTACACAGGCGGCACTTAAAGCTCATAAAATGGAGAATAAAAGACAAAACTGGCCTTTCTGACATTCAGAGGAATAAAGCATGGAAAAAGTAAACATTCTTATGGTTGTCTAAGTGTAATGAACCATGTGGCAACAAATGACCCATATTTGGAGCAATTTCTGAGTAAGAAAATGGAGACTTGCTGAAGCAGATTGAGAGGAAGTGTGTTCCACGATGAAACAAGATCACAGGGCCCTTTGGGTAGATTAGGGTTTCACCCGGTGCCCCCAGCTCACGTTTCCATCTAGAGGAGGAAGCTTGCAGATTGCAGTGCCTGCGCCTTCGAGCGTGTTCTTTAGGCAGGACCTCCATCTAGTGGTTTGCCCTGGAAATCGTCCCACAGCCTTGATCTCACACACACACAAACACACACACACACACACAATTTCCTTGCACAAACTTGTTGAAAATAGAAAAATAGATTTCTCTCTTGTTGCCTGGAAGGGTTCCCCTTGAACCCACTGGACCCTGTCCCTCCATCCCCAAGAAATGAAGATTTCTTAACCTCTCGATTTTGTCATACCCTGTCCATGCATGGCGATGTCATCCAGTTTACCTCTTTGCACATAGAAGAAAAGTGATTTCTAACGACCTAGAGGAGCAAAGCTGTGAGAGTGTGTATTGTGTTTGTAGTATGTAGTGTGTGTGTGTGTGTGTGTGTGTGTGTGTGTGTTGGGTTGGGGTGTGCCGAGGACAAGTTCAGTTGCGGAACAGAGTGGGCTATGGCAATTGCTAAAGGTGGGGATGTAGGATACAGATCAGTAAGGAAGACAGGAGAAGGAATGAATGAGAATGAATGAACGGGCAATGAGATACAAGTAGATACACAAACACTCAGGGTAGGGTCAGCACGGTGCCTCGCAAGACTGCAAAGCAGAGTGTGGCCGAAATGCGACCGTATTGGACGTATGTGATTCATAGCCCTGAACAAGTGACCTCAGGTTTCCAGAGCCGCCCCCCTCCTACCTGCATGTGGCTGTGATCACGTCCTTCTCTGACTGAGCTTCTGACATTCTATCAGTGTATTTCAAAGATTCTTTGGCCACATACCACTTTGCAGTTCCAAGTGCTATGGACCCTCTTCTTCTGTGTGTGTGTGTGTGTGTGTGTGTGTGTAAAATTTGGTACACAATTTTGATGGTTTCAGGATGCCCCCCAAACCATCCCAGATATCTAGGTTCACTCTTCTGTAAATAATACGCCCATGACAATTCTTAGCACTGGTGCAGTTTTCCCTGTTCTTTAGTATTTCCTTACTTCCACCCTTCAGTGTTTTTCAGTGTCTTCTTCGTGTGCTCTCACATATCATTCAACATCACTGACTCTGTTTTCCCCATCATTGTTTCTACTTGTGTTTCCCATTATTCATTTGTGTCTTTCCCCTCCATTTATGTGCTTCCTTTATTTGACATGCCTCCTTTTAGCCACACGGAAAGCAGAAGTGTTTTTAAAGGAAATCTTTATGCCCACTAAGGGAGAATCAGAAAACACGACATGGGAAAGAAGATAAATGATAGTAGGTATGGAAGGAGTTCTAAGAAGCCGTGAAGGTGTGAAAATAGAGGGAGAGAAATACAGAAAGGCATCAGATGAAAACCCGTCGATTTTAGGGCAGCAACTTTCAGCTTTTGTGAGTTTATGGCACATTTACAAATGCTAGAGTTTTTGGCAGCATAGCTGAGGTGAATGTGTGGCAGAATTTTTTTTTGCAAAGATGACCAAAACCATGTCATTCCACAGACTTTTCTTAAAATGTGACTTCACCCAATGAAAGTGGGTCTACGTCCCCTGCCCTTGAATCTGCGTCGTCTGTGACTCAGAACCAATAGGATGCAATGATAGTAAATCCAAAGCTGGCTCAGAAAAGGTGAGGCTCCCTCTGCCTTGTCCACTGAAGTACCTGCACTGGGGCTGTTAGTCAGTGTGCAAGCAGCCCAACTGTTCTGAAGCTGCCATGCTGTGAGGAAGCCAAACTAGTTCATGTGAAGAGACCACATGGAGAAGCCCCGAGACTTCTCAAGAAGGAGGGATACAAGGACGAGAGATACCTGAGTGGTCCCCAGCCGCTTCAGGCCCCTGTTCCAGCGGCAGCTGCCAAGTGACTGAAACCTAAGGAAAGGCTCCAGAACCATCCAACAGAGCCTTTCCCCCAAATCATTAACCCACAGAGACCAAGAGACATAATACAGTAATCGTTGTTTAAAACCACTAAATTTTGGAGTAATTTACTGTACAGCAGCAGGTGGTTGGAACAGAATGAAAGACGTGGACCAATACTGAACAAGTGAGGAATCATTAGAAGGTGGTCACTGCTACACAACCATCATGCCTCACACTGGCTACAAAAACGTGCTCAATTTCTTCCACAGACTCCCCTCAGCAGTGTCCGCTTTAGAAGATACTCAAGCTCCAGTAAATACTCTTTCTTGGACCCTGGCTTGATATTATTAGCCTATATCCTGCCCTACAGGGCCTCTCAGACCAACTCAACTTAGTGTTTCATTTAACAGACATTAACAGGAGAGCAGAAGTATTTGCATCAAAATCTGGTGGCTCCTCCAGCCCTCACACCTTGGTTTCGAATACCTTTCTTCAGTGAAAGAACAAGGGCTCCTCGGTGGAACGGCCAATTCCAGAGGTGAGGCAGGGGAGATACAAAGTGGGTCTGGAGAATCTTGCAGTGGCAGAAAGTAAATAAGTGCTCAAAAGAAAAGAAAACACAAAAAAACAAAAGGGGTGGGGGGGAGGAGGCATGTCAAAATTTAGGAGTTTGGGATTAACAGATGTACACTACTATATATAAAATAGATAAACAAGGACCTCCTGTATAGCACAGGGAACTATACTCAATATCTTGTGATAACCTATAAGGGAAAAGAATCTGAAAAAATATATATATGTGTGTGTGTGTGTGTGTGTGTGTGTGTGTGTGTGTGTGTATAACTGAATCATTTTGCTCTACACTTGAAACTAACACATTGTAAATTAACTATACTCAATTTAAAAAATTAAAAAAAAAAAAAACAGGAGTCAAACTGAAAGAGCTTGCAATGGCCAAAGCTGGAACAATTTCATCAAAATAACATAGTATTACATTATTACCCAAAGTACAAAGTATGTATTCATGAATACCCCTCTTATAGACAACAGTTACATAACTATATTATAACTATATTGTTATTAATAACAATAATTGCTTACATATATTACTTACTATGTGGCAGGTCCTGTCCTTAAACACTTTTAAATATTAATTATGTTAATCCTTACAGCATCCTGTCAGGTAGATATTATTATCATCATTTTTACAGATGAGGAACCCAAGGTTCATCACATCAATGAACAAATAGAAAAGGATACAATTAGTACCGCACATTGTAGGTACTGGCAGCCATAAGAAACCATCCCTGGGTCCTGGCACCTTAGGCCATCCAGCCACCCAAGAGCTGGGGGCATTAGTGTACCCTTTCAAGTCATACCAAGTGGCTCTGATATAATTTTTTCAATATCGGCCTAGGACTTAAACCTAGATGTCTCTGTCTAACAACAAAATGCAATCTCTTGAGTTCTCTGCCATACAACCAAAATAGTAAATGCCAACACTGTGATAATAATTATATTGAGATTATATGAAGATGATACAGTTTTACTAAGCTGCAATGTAGAGTCTCAGAAGTTCTATGAAGTCTAGGGCCCGGAGGAAAATGTTGTAATAATCTGTTAAGTAAAGAGACAGTAAATATCTGCCCAAACAAGAGACCCAGAACAACCCACTCAATGTAGAAACACAGAGAAACCTCTCAAGCAGAACCCCGTTGACCTGAACGCTCTGTTCCCAGAATTTTAGCTGAGTTCCACCTCTTGGAGGAGAAACACACAGAGAACAATCTGACTTTTTTTCTCTTGAACTAAAACAACAATCACAACAACATCCAGAGGTCTTCCGGGGCCAGAACAAAGTCAAGGTCCAGCCTCCAGCCCCTCCCACCGCATGCATATTACTGTAGTAGAACAAAGAATAATGGCTCTGTGGGGCAGAGCAGAGAGCAGGACTTGGAGAGGGGTGGGATGCTGGCTACAAAGTACCTGCTTTGTGCTAAGAACTGTGCCAGATATCATCCAGCGTCCTTTATTGTTTCTCATAACAAGCTTTTGAGAAGAGTTTTATTAACACCATTTTACATGTGAACCCAAGGTTCAGAGAGGTAAAATAATTTGCCTTCAGGATTATAAGTGGGATGTGTTCATCAAAGGCAAAACCCCCTTGGAAAGTTGTCCTTCCTCTTCCAGTGATTCCTTCTCAGAACTCTTCCCTTCTTACTTGTAGAAGTTTGAGTTTAGTTTTTTTTTAAAGAAATAATTCTCTTATCACACCACCTACCCCCCATGAACATCCATGATTTGAAAATTCCAAACTCTAACAGTTTCTGCCCACACTATGTGGAAGGAAGCGTCAGAAGCACATTTCACAGTGAGCACGAAACGTGGTAAAACTAGACAGAAAAACACCCAGTGATGGCACAATTCTGTTAAGAGCAATGGGGCTGCTTCCTTTACCAGGCAGCAAAGCTTATTTTAGAAGCATACCTATCTATCTATAAAACAAATTAGATTCTATAAAAAAATAATAATAATTTGCCTAAGGTGACACAGCTAAAAAGAGATGAAGAGAGTATTTGAATCCAACCAAGAGTGGCTCCAAAGCCTTTGTTTCTCTTTGTAAAACCACAACCAAGGAAGGGTAGTTAAAGGTACAGGCAGACCCCCAAGCTTGAGGGAAGGCGAATTCCTAAAGACAAAGCCCCAGAAAGGACCTCGTGGCTCTGTGACCAAATGCAGGCCCCAAACTCCATGTTTGAAAGTAAGGGTCAATCCACAACTGGGTAGTAGATGATAACATCCTCTTAAATTATGGTGGGTAACTCAGCAGGAGATAGCCAATTGGGAGATAATCAGGGAATCATAGAAGGCTAGATTACAGAGGCAGGTTTCCTGTCTCTGGGGAAGTAGAGAATGAGTTTCATTTGCATATCCTCGAGTTCTCCCCTTATAACCTAACACTTTTATTGAGTGCTTACTGTGGGCAGGATACTTTCCTGCTTTTTCTCATTCAATTCTCCTTACCTCCGATTCATAATGAGAAACTGAGAACTAAATTGCTTACCTAACTAACCTAATGTCAGAAAGTCAGGGAAGAGCCAGGTACTGTGTTTCCAGAATCCAAGTTCTTAATCACTAAGAGGAAAAAAACAAGGTTCAAATACTGAGGTTTGATCCATATTATGTAGTCTATTAAGAATATTAAGTTTTATTGCCATTACAATACTGAATTTTATTTTACTCTAGTAATAAATTTTATTAGCATTGAGTTTTATTACCATAGTTTTGAATTTTAGTACAACTACAATACTCGCCTTGTTATTAATACTATATTATATGTATTATTTTAGTACTATTATTTTAGTTTTATGACAATAATTATCATTTTTACAGTTCTAGACTTTATTATTGCTACCATGTTTCATGTTTTAGTAATAGTTTTTTAAAATTTTATTGAAATGTAGTTGATTTACAATGTGTTAATTTCTGCTATACAGCAAAGTGATTGAGTTATACATATATATATATATATATATATATTCTTTTTCATATTCTTTTCCACTATGGTTTATCGGAGGATATTGAATATAGTTCCCTGTGCTATACAGTAGGACCTTGTTGTTTATCCATCCTCTACATAGTAGTTTGCATCTGCTAATCCCAAACTCCCAATCCTTCCCTCCCCCACCCTCCTCTTCCTTGGCAACCACAAGTCTGTTCTCTATATCTGTGAATTTATTAATAGTTTTATGGCCTGAGTAGAAATGGAAAATAATGACAATCACGGTATGAAACCAATCTCATGTTTGCATATGCCAAACGAAGAATGAGTAAATCTAGCGCACTGCAAGTTGGTTTA
Source organism: Pseudorca crassidens (assembly GCF_039906515.1). Taxonomy (NCBI): domain Eukaryota; kingdom Metazoa; phylum Chordata; class Mammalia; order Artiodactyla; family Delphinidae; genus Pseudorca; species Pseudorca crassidens. The sequence goes on along the minus strand of NC_090304.1, from coordinate 30,890,884 downwards.
CCCAATACGTGTTCAAAAACCTTTCCCATATGCCTTCCTGTACAATAACTGCAGAAAGTGGAGGAAACTACATTTCCCAGAATTCTTTGCAGCTAGGGTACTCATATGACATAGTCTATGAAGAAATACATCCACTCAGTCCTTGGAAAGCAGAAGAGACACAAGGTAGAGTAACATTGTGTAGTCATCACACTCCATGAGACCATATCTGGGGTACTTGGTCCTTCTGGGTAGCTATAATTAAGGTTCTGGCATCTCAGATGATAAGAGCCAGACATCACTGGGAATGGAATTTCTTCTAGATGACTTCATTTTGCAGCCGGGAGTTTCTCCTTGCTATGTTCTTCCAGCTGTGTAACATTAAAACAAGTTTCCTGGCCCTCATGTAAATGTAAGAAACTTATTAATGTCTTATAACAAATCCCATTCCCAGAGTGGATTCTGCTTTTTATTACTAAGATTCTTGACTAATGCACATGCTTCCACTGACTGACAGACTTTTGAAGTGGGAAAGAATATTTATAGGTTACTAAATTTGAACTATCTCTTAATGTGAGAGAACTTTTTAGAGTAATCTTGACATTCAGCCTCCTTTTTATTCCTTCTAGGAAAAGGGGATTCACTTTTGCTGCTTGAAACCCTTCGCAGTACACAATGCTTTCATCTGGCATCCCTAAAATGTCTTCCATAAGAAAATTTTTGAATGTACACATTTAGGATGCCGTGGTTGGTTACATTTGGAGAATAACTGCTAAGTTAAATAGTTGCATAGATTTCTTTACTGCAGAATTTCGCAGAGCCTTTCACATACTAATATTCATAGATAATCTTCAAGAAGTAGTAAACTGTGCAATTATTTTCCAAACATTTAACCAAACATTTTTCTTTTGTGATGAATCTCCAAGAATTGATGTCACACAAGATGCCTTTTATGATACTTGCCTTAAATTAGTGGGTTACCAGAAGAATAGGAAATTCAGCTTCAAAATAGACCAGTGAAGAGGTTATTTGTAAACCAAACATCATTTGCCCCCCTCAGAGGACATTACAGAAAAGCCACCGACTACCCAATCTTGAGTTCAGTACTTTTTTTCCAAGATCCGCAACTCAAGAAGAACCCTGCTGGAGTGATCTGAGCTGCTGCCTCTGTTCTGGTGTTTCAGGTATCTACTGACACATTACAGATCACTCTGACACTGTTACAAAAATAGTATAGAGGGTTCCTACACACCCATCACCCAGGTTCCCCTAACCTTAATACATGACCACAGCTAAGCTAATGTGGTACAATGCTACTGACTAAACTACAGACACTATTAAACTTTGTCAGTTGACCTACTAATGATCTTTTTCTATCCCAGAATCCTATCCAGGATCCCACGTTATATTTAATTATTATTTCTCCTTAGTCTCTTCCAACCTGTAACAGTGCATCAGCCTTGTCTTTCATGCTCTTCACACCTTTTTGACAAGTACTAGTCAGTTATTTTGTAGAACGTCCCGCAATTTGGTTTTGTCTGATGTTTCCTCATAATTGGAATGAGGTTACCGTCAAACTGTATACATGATATCTGGCTTCTAAGAGGGAAGAGAGAAGCTGACTGTCCTCTTAAAACCTGCCCAGCAACACTTCGCTGCATTCAAAACAAGGCATAGAGCCATCCCAGATTCAAGGAGAGGAGCTGGATGCAAGGAGCTGATTGACCTACAGCAATGGAAGTAATAGATGGTGGCCATCTTTAAAGACCATCTATCACAACAGGGTTTTGAAAAATACTTTAAAAATCCGCTTAACAAGACAGCCATGAAACCTGGGAATCTGCCATTATCACACGGAACGTCTTTAATTATCTGAAACCTTTTTAAAATAGAGCTAGTAGTACCTGCTCTGCCTACTTCACAGGGTGTGTCAGCCATGGAGCATTGCTGCTAAGATCTTCCTTAAAGAAGAAAAACTTCCAGGAGGAGTACAATTAGCCAACAACTTCCGGCAGCTGCACCTTGAGCATCTGTGATAGTATTCACGCCAGGGCCACACCCTCCCCAGGCTGCTTCTAGCTAGTGACTGAGTAAGGCAGTGAACTAGAGCCAGACCATTTCTGCTGGTCACAGGATTCCTCCGTGGAGGTCCCCGTCAGCCCATAGAGACCTACTCAGAGCTACACTGCAGTCTGAGGCTCTTCCTATCCAAGCCCTTTCACAGACATTTCCCTCAATAAATCTCTTGCACTTTTCATTTCATCTTAGCCTCTGCTTCCAGGAGGCCCTGACTTGACACACACGGTGCTGGGAGGATCAGATGAGATCATGGAGGCAAACATCCTTTGAAAACCATATCATGAGGAACAAGTATCAGGTATTATCTTTAAAAAACTAGTGGGAGCAAATTGTTTTATACAACTCATATTGTTAGCCCATTCACTAATTAACATTGAGGCTCTTTTTGGTTGTTGGTGTTCATTTAAAGAATAATTATATTCTTGTGATAGTCTCAGTTTACAAAAGGGTTGTATTATACCTAACAGGCCCCAGTGTGAGAAGGTAGCTAAATCTGTACTGAATTGAAAGAGACTTTCATCCAAAAGAGAATTTAGTTCTTAAAGGGACGTTTCAGTTATCTGGGATACTCATTCAAGGTGAAAAGCTAGGTGTCTTTCTTTGTTGATCCTCTCCCTGGGACACCACCTTTTCCTGGTAATGGGGGGAGAGATGGCCACCCCAGACTAGCAATCTTGCTGGCTGAAGCCCCCACTAAGAGCTCTGAGATGATGATCATTCCTCCTCTTTTTATTAGAATAACCCACAAAGCAGGAATCCTCTGGAGCCTGCCTCTTCCCTCGATCTACCAAATTTCATCTTGTTCCCATCCAATCCTATCCACACTCGACGGAAGGATTGTCATTCTCCTGTTTGATATCCTTGTTAGCGTAACACTCTTAGGATACAGTTGAAATGCCTTAAGACATTTGGTCTGACCATAGGCTACCACTTGCCCATCTCACCCTGCTCCCTGTAACACACACACACACACACACACACACACACACACACACACACACACACACACCCTCTCTGCTTTAGCCATATTTTATCACCCTTGGAGATGCACATTTTTTTTTCACATCATAACACCCGCCCCCTGAGATTAGGATGCATTTAAAAATCATTCTAGAACAGACAACAGTTGTTAACTAATTGGTTTGGTCTTGCATGCACAAACATGAAAGGCAGCAGCTTCAAAACTGTCAAAATGGGTGTTAGCTTGGAAGAAAATCCCAGAAACAACAGTGGGCCACCTCTTCACCTCTCTGCACCAAATGTTGTGGGAGGTGGTGAATCAGAGGCGTTTAGCAACATTTCCCAAGTGGGACTCAAAAGACAGCTAATTCCATGTACTCACAAACCCAGCTGAAGAGCCCAGCCCCAATGGCGTTCAGCTCAGCCATGAATTCTATCACCGAGGCTCTTGACCATATTGTGTGGAAAAGCTCAACATCGATGCCTCTGAATCAAAAATGCCTTTCAGAAGAATCTAACTCTAGAAGTAAGTTTCAAGAATACTGAAAGCAAATTACTTCACATATATTTTTATTTGCCTATATTTGATAGAGCACTGTATGATAAAATGTATGTCCAGTGAAGAATTTAATACACTCTTTCAAAAAGTATTAAAACCCTAAATGATAAAACTTTATGCCATAGTTCGACTGGCAATGTTTTTTCTCTCAAGGGTATATAAAATAAGGGCACATCTTAAAAATGAATAGTGTCTCAAAGTAGATGAAATACGGTAGAGCCACCTGATTCTCTTGCTTTCCCCAGTCGCTGGGCTTTCACGTGTGTTCCTCTCTTCTTTCCTAGAACACTTTTCTCTCTCTTTGCCGGTTACTCCTACCCATCCTCTGGGTTTCAGTTTAATTATCGCTTCCAAGAAGTCTTCCTTAACTTCCCTACCTCCACCCACAAAATATGTGAGTACCCCTGCTGTGTGTCTCCACAGCACCCCATACTCTGCTCTCATAACTCATAATCATAACTGCTTGTATGACTTTCTGTGCCCCCCACAGACTATAAACTCCTTGAAAACAGGGAACTCCTCTGTCTTGTTCACAGGGTACCCCGCACAGCTGGCACTCAAGAAAAATTCATTCAGCAAAGAATAAATTATCAAACGAATAAGTGTCTCCATTGCATAGCCCATAAACTCAATCAATGTTTAATGGGGAGCAATGAGGAAACTGAGGCACAGCGAGTAAGAGGCTAGTTAATGATAGAGACAAAACTAAAACGTCTTAAGCTTCCACATAATAGCAGGGATCCCCGACGTTTATTAGGTATTTACTATGTGCCTGGCAGAGTTCTGACCTCTGTGTATGTATAATTTCACTTAATTCTCATAATCACTCAGGGTTAGGTGATGTTATTCATATATCCCATTTTATGCAAAGGGAAATCGGGGTGCGAAGAGGTAAAATTTCGTAAGATAATAGAGCTAATAATTAGTGCAGCTGAGACACAAACCAAGGCAGACTCCCAAAGTTCTACTCTCAATCGCAACATTAGAGAGCCTGGTAAACTGGGTCAGAATATTTAGCTATAGTAAATACTGTTAGTTACTAGCAGGTGACTTCTTAAGAACATGTTTTCAAGCTCAACCAAGACAAATCTTTTTATCTCAGTGGATATCGATACCAACCCAAACAGAATTAAGTCTAGCATGGTTGGAAAGTCACTTTAATACAAGTTAGGAGCCCTCAGTTCTTTCTACACAGCCCACTCATCAAGTGGCTATATAAGCCTGAGTGAATCACTTAACTGCTCTGAAACTCAGTTTCTTCCCTACTTAAAAAAAACCAGTGGGGTAATGCAAACGAACTCACAATCTTCTGATGGGGTCTGTCACTTTATCTCAAAGCAATTAACAGTTGTATCAAGTGGGAGAGCTCAACAGTGATTATTATCCTATGCCAACTATTGAATTCGAGGATGTAACTTAAACTCCAGTGTTTGCTCTACAGAATTCAAATAATGTTTGGCAAGGTGAAGGGCTCTTGATCCTGCACCTGAAAGCACAGGTTTTCATATTTCAGCCATGGACTTTTTTTTCCCTTTCTGCTATTAACAGTGTTTGCCTTAGTGGAGAGAGGGAAGTCCAGACTTGTGTTGACAGAGTTTGACTGTTGGGGCAAAGTACATACCTGGAGGGGGAACAGTGTTTAACAAGAAACAAGGCATCAGTCTCCACCTGACTCATTCCGAGCTGGGCCTCCCTCCACTGTTGCTTTGTTCCAACACTAGATCAGAGGCTCGTGTGGAAACTTGTTGAAGTCAAACACTATCAGAAACTCCAGCCCAGCTATGCTGAGGAGGAAAACAAGATTCTCGCCAGATGGGTGTTGGAGCCAAAGCTACTGGGAAGAGCTGGAGACACTTACCAGGGCTCCAGAGAGTAACCGGCCCTCCCTCCTCAGTGTCACAGGGCTGCTGAAACTATTCATACTCATCCAGTCCTTTGGGGAATGCTTCTCAAATAGTCCCTGGAACCCCTTTTCTTTTCTTGGCTTGGTAAGAAGTGAACAGTCATAATAAGTCATCCCCCAGCTTTGCCTCCAAAGCCAGATTCTTATTCCAAGGCAGCCATTATTTTCAGGCTTCGTGATTATACTTCGAGCTAGATAAATTTGGATGAATTTCTCAAGCTCTCAAAGGTTAAGTTTCCTCACCTGTAAAACGAAAATAATGATGCCCACACTTGAGAATTAAATGAGATTAAAAAGTACCCCTAATATACAGTGTGCTTAATAGAGGGAGCACTTTTATGATTCCTTTCATGAAGGGTACCCAAAGGTCAATCATTTTTTTAACCCTCTAAAACCAACCAAACTTGGGAAAGAAGCCCTCCTACTAAAAGATTTTCTAGAAGATTGTTTTTTGGTGACTTACAACTATTCTTCACATAAGTAGGACCAAAACAAAAAAAGAAAAGTTAATAGATAAATGTATAGAGAGATAGATAAATTGCATTTCCAATTAAGTATGTATTTCAACAAACATTTAAAAGCATCAGACTTTGTGTAGGATAATAACTGCTTCCTTTTTAAAGTGCTTTTAGCTTACAATGTTTTTATTATAAACATTTATTCATTTGAAACCCCAACATACTCTATGAGAATAGACAAGGATTTTTTGATTAAGTATAGTTGATGTACAGTATTACATAAGTTAAAGTGTACAATATAGTGATTCACAATTTTTAAAGGTTATACTCCATTTATAGTTGTTATAAAATATTAGCTGTATTTTCTGTGTTGTACAACATATCTTTGTAACTTTTTGCGGTATGCGGGCCTTTCACTGTTGTGGCCTCTCCCGTTGCGGAGCACAGGCTCCGGACGCGCAGGCTCAGCGGCCATGGCTCACGGGCCCAGCCGCTCCGTGGCATGTGGGATCTTCCCGGACCGGGGCACGAACCCGCGTCCCCCGCATCGGCAGGCGGACTCTCAACCACTGCGCCACCAGGGAAGCCCCTTTTGTAACTTATTTTATACACGGTAGTTTGTACCTCTTACTTCCCTACTCCTATATATTGCCCCTCCCCTCTTCCCTCTCCCCACTGGTAACCATTAGTTTGCTCTCTATATCTGTGACTCTTTCTTTTTTGTTATATTCACTAGTTCGTTGTACTTTTTAGGTTCCACATATAAGGATATCATACACTATTTATCTTTCTCTGTCTGACTTACATGGAAAGATACACCATGTTCTTGCATTGTTGTTAAAATGACCATACTATCCAATGCAAGCTACAGATTCAGTGCAATTCCTATCAAAATACCAATGGCATTTTTCATAGGCAAGGATATTTATTCACCTATTAGAGGTAGGAGTGAAAGTCATAAGATCATAGTCTTTGATATCAGACAGACCTCCGTTTGAGACCTGGATCTGATATCAGCTCTGTATCTCATTGATCAAGTTACCTTTCTGCATTTCATTTTCCTCATCTGTGAAATGGAAATAATATACCTATTTCATAGAGTTATTGTGAGGATTAAATGAAGTAGTACGTGGAGGGTACTTATTACATACACTGTCTAACACACAGCTTAACACACTATCAGTGAGTGTTCATCGTGGTCATTATTATAGCGTTTATTATTGTTCAAGGTCATAGAGTTGAAATAGCAGAATCAGGACTAAAACACTTGTTTGCTAAATTCCAATCCAATATTTTCTACCATACCAATAGTTTCCAAACATTTCAGAGCATCAAAATACCTCTTTAAGAGAACAATATTTTACATAGCTCACGTGTATATAACACAGCAGAGGTGCCCATGTTAGAGTTGGAGGAGGGAAGCTAAAGTGCCTTCCACCCATCGCTACTTCCCACCACCACAGACAAATGTGTCTCCACACCCCGCCACTGCATTTACTACCAAGTTGGCTGCCTGCAGTCACCATTGCCTGAGAGTCACCAGGGACTTCGTCTCAATGAATTAAGAGGACAGGTGGGCAGCAACGCTTCCATTTGCCTTGTCAGTGCCACTTGTTTCTTCTCCTACTTGCCTTGCTCTGCTCCTAATTTCCTCTTGGTCCTTTGACCATCCACCTTTTTCTGACTCATGAGCTCCATCAACTTGACAACTTCCTGAGTGTTACTAGGACCTGAGGTCTCCCATTTTGTTCTGCCAACCAGAATCTGTGCTCTCCTCGCTCATGGACTCTCACCCACTTCACACCCACCACCCACGGCTGCCTGTAGGAGAGGGAATGCTTCCGCCCCTCTCCTTACATCATGCAAGATTTTGCCATCGCTTTCTAGCTCCCTCCCTAACTTTTCAAGAGAGGAAGAGTTATTAATCTGCTTGATCAAAATTCTAGATCATTTTTCATGTCACATTTTCTTTGGAGTCATAATCCTGTGTGTTAAAAGTACCTTTGCCTCTCTATATAATTCAGCTAGTCAGAAGGATTCAGATTTAAGTTTTTAAGACTTTAAGCCCAACCTCGTCTTCTAGCTAAAGTCAGCATTTTGTCCAGAACTCGACAGTGAGGGTTATTGGGTACTCCCAGGGCTAATTAAAGTCCTAGTTAGCTGCTATTTCTGACTTTATTTCAACAGGGAAATCAACAGGGAGAAGTGGCTGGTGGGGTATAATTAACCTTCCCAGGCCCCTGGACATTTAAAACCATTAATAATCCCACTTCAATTCCTAGCACCTCTGTGACCTTCTACTTTAACAATGTCCCCTTTCCTCTGCTCCCAGCCATTCACAGGTCCCTCACCCTACAGCCATCCCCTGGTTAAACAGAACATTGCAGACACTCCAGCCTGTGTTCCTCTGGACCCTGAGCCCAGCATGTCTTTCCCACCACAAATCCCTCACCTACCTGAAGTCTTCCATTAGCCCTATCGGAACGAGGTCTCCCTCCTCTGGTTCACATAGCACGTACTTTTTCATTCAGTTATAGTATTTACTTCCTTTGGTCTCATGTTTTAAAAAGTTATTTACAACAGGTCAGTCTTTCCCTCAAGAATGGAAGCAACACAAAAGCAGGGAGCCTGGTTAATCACTTCTGATACCCCTCAGCTTCTACCATTGGGTTTTGGAAAGCACAGATGCACAAAAATATGTTGTGATTTGAGAGCCAAATAATGTCCCAATAAACCTGATCAGAAGAATTATACATAGTATAATATATAATTAATATCATAATATATAGAATGCATCTGTAGTTTGCAAAGAACAATTATAAATAGATAAATGCTGATAGATACTTATATTTTATATTTTTATATTTATACTTATAGAAAAATAAATAAATAAAAATTATATATATATACATACACATATATATACACATATACGTACATACATATATATGTATATATATATATATATATGTCAGGTTGAATTGTTAAAGAACACAGTATTAGAAATTCCAGGGCCACTGGACACTTTTGGGCCTCCTGAAGCATGAATGGAGAGCACTTTTTCAGAAGCAGGAAGGAACTCATCAAAGCAACCATCATCTTTGGCCTGCCTATGAGTCCACTTGTTTTCCCAGGGTTTTTTTCTCATTTTAATTTACAAACAAGCTGCCTCACATGTTTCCTTTTTTTGCTACTGGAACCTGCTGTCAGCTTTGAGTGTTGGTCTAAACACTGATGCAGGAAGTGCTATTCATCAAGGCTGGGCCTTGTTTCCTGGGGCACGCAGAGGGATTCCAACACCCTGGGCCAACAGTCAGGCTTCATGATGAGCTCCTGCTTCCCTCAGAAGGTCAGGTGGTGCTTCTGGGAGGTACTGGGAAGAGCACAGGGTGTGGAGACTGAAGATTCCATTCAAGTTTCAACCCCATCACTGGCTTCTTTTCTTTTCTTTTTTTCTAACGATTTAATCTTATTTTAGTTTTGGCTGCATTGGGTCTTCGTTGCTGCACACAGGCCTTCTCTTGTTGTGGCGAGTGGGTGCTACTCTTGGTTGCAGTGCTTGGGCTTCTCCTCGTGGTGGCTTCTCTTGTTGCAGAACACGGGCTCTAGGCGCGTGGACCTCAGTAGTTGTGGCTCGCAGTCTCCAGAGTGCAGGCTCAGTAGTTGTGGCTCATGGGCTTAGTTGCCCCGTGACATGTGGGATCTTCTGGGACCAGGGATCGAACCCATGTCCCCTGCATTGGCAGGCGGATTCCTATCCACTGTGCCACCAGGGAAGTCCCCCTGTCACTGGCTTCTTATATGACCTCGTGCAAGTTGCTTAACCTCTCTGAACCTCTGTTTCTTCATCTATAAACTAAGACCAATGAGATTTAAATGAGTTCTTATGGAAAAGCAAGTATAGAAATATTTTGTAGACTCTGGTTCTCTGGAAAATAAGATGCTATCATTCTCTTACGTCAAACAGCTTTGTTTGCTAAAGGGATGAATGTATCTCTCCTAGAAAGGAAATTGCCAAGGCCCAGTTTGGGGTGAAGGATAAATAATTACTACTAAAAGACAGTGGGAATGAAAGGTCAGATATTAAGTCTCCTCCAAGGACTCACCAAAAATACAAGTGCTTAATGACTGGAAAATATGCTCTTTTGCAAATAGGCTGCTGCTTTCTCCTCATTCTTCCTTAAAACTCTCCCATCTGTTGATGGGTTGGCTCTGAAGATAGAAACGCCAGACAAAAAGGGGGCCTGCCTCTGGGTACGTTTGGAGAGACTAGCGCATTGCTGTTGGCTCCCCTGCCAGAGGTCTGCTTTCAAGTTCATTTGAGAGGCCCTGGACAATGAGACTATGTTACCACCCAACATTTCTTCACTTGCCACATGCAGGCAGGTCTGTGTGCCAGCAGCCGACAGCTGTGTTTACAACTTCCCATCACCCTTGTTAATTAATGGATTCTGGGCCTGTTGCTCACCCTGAATAGACTTCTGCAGCATGGGATGGCGGCAGGTCATCCCTGCAGGAGACAGCATCTGGGCACTGGTCTTAATTGGAGGCAGTGCAGGACATGCGTGGGGATGGGTAAAAAATGGCTGAGACAATAGAACGCAAGCCTTATGCACAAAGGTCAACCATCCTAATAAAATTCACAGAGGCTCTCAGCTTCAGTTTCCACAACTTTGAAAACTGGCTCCCAATTTACAAAAGTACAGCACATTTCAGATCACATGTCATACAAAGTGTCCCTGAAGATGTGAACTAAAAATTATAACCACTTCCACTGAAATGATCGATTATTCCCTGGATTGTAAGATGTGCCAATAAATCTTATCAGAGGGTGTAAAGAAGCAGCTACCAGGTCCCATGGCAATTCCAAGGGAGAAAGGGCGTCTGTCTCATTTTCTCAAAAGCCCTGCCTCAACAGAGACTCCAACCTTGGAAAGCTCTAAAATGAAAGCAAGGAGGGGGACTCATCTGGTGGCGCAGTGGTTAAGAATCCACCTGCCAATGCAGAGAACATGGGTTCGATGCCTTGTCCAGGAAGATCCCACATGCTGTGGAGCAACTAAGCCCGTGCACCACAACTTCTGAGCTGGCTCTAGAGCCCACGTGCTGCAACTACTGAAGCCCGCGTGCCTAGAGCCTGTGTTCCGCAACAAGAGAAGCCACCGCAGTGAGAAGCCCGCACACCACCACGAAGAGTAGCCCCCGCTCGCCGCAACTAGAGAAAGCCCATGTGCAGCAAAGAAGACCCAACGCAGCCAAAAATAAATAAATAAAATATTAAATTACTTTTAAAAAATTAGAAACTAAAAAAATGGAAGCAAGGGAAATTGAACTAGAAAATGGCCTCAGTCTTTAGAGTTTTACTCTAGAGACAAAAATGTCTCTTTGTGTGATTGTAATGGCAAATGAATTATATCCTCAAACCAGGTTGTTCTGTGTGACTAGAGTCAAGCATAAATAACATGACAGAACAGACTTGCTATCAAAATACTCATGTTTTAGAAGATCACCATGAACAGAAAAACTTAGGTTTTCATAGATAAAGAAATTATCCCTGTCTTTTAGAATGTAATAGATCTAAGAGTCTTTGTGATTATCTAATAGAAAAAAAAAAAAAAAACCTGCAATACCAGGTGCCTAGTAAGCATAATTGAACTCAGGTTTTCCATCATAATTCCGGCTCTATCACCAGCCAGCTGTGTGACCCTTGACTGCTCCCCTCCCCGTATGTCATCACTTTCCTCGTCTGCAAAGTGACAGTTACAACACCTGGCTTGGTTCCTGCATTTCCCAGGGCCGTTGGTTCATAACAGAGGATGGATAGGAAACTGATTGGCAAACGTGCAGGAGGAATATGATGATGACGATTATATTCTGGGGTAGAGTGTTTTAATGTTTTGCTGCTGCTGCTGTTGTTATTGTTGTTGTTGTCGTTTTGCTCCTTACAAAGAGCTTTTACAAGCTCTGTGTTTCAAAATATATTTTTTAAAGTTTGTTCCATTTTGGAATGTTTGGTGGCACGAGGCAGGGATATACTTATGAGTTGTCTCTAAAACATAATTTACAAAGACAGTTAAGGAATACCACCCTTTAAAAATATTGTTTGAAAAGAAGAAAAAAAGGAAATATTAGCCTAATAAAGGAAATATGAATAAACATTTTATAAAGTAGAACAAATACTAAGTGACAGTTTAACTAAAGGCATCAGATGGAGTGTGTCTGGGAACGAAACTCAGTACATGGTGTCACACTTGAAAGAACATACAGACAAATACATTGATATATTCCTGGAATAATTTAGACTCTCAACATTCATGTGAGAAATTGCTGTTTTTCTCTGGAGTCACAGAATTTTACTATACCGTATTTTCTTTACAGCTGGGAAACAAAGAAAGAAAAATGTTCTCAAAACCCAGTTATGGATGGCATTATGCCGCTTGAAAGAAGCAAAACTCAAAAAGCTACATACAGTATTGTTCCACTTATGTGACATTCTCAAAAATACAAAACTATAGTGACAGAGAATAGATCAGCGGTCACCAGGGGTTCAGGTTGGGGGTGGGTGAGCCCAGAGAGGGATAGCATGAGAGTTTCTGGGGTGACTGAACTGTACTGCATCCTGACTCAGATTGTGGTTTACAAATCTATACCTGTATTAAAACTCATAGAACTGTACACCAAAAATAAATCAATTTTATTGTATGATTGTTTAAAAATAAAATGAATAAAAGGGGGAAAAGAGAAAAAATAATCACATCACTGAATCATACGTAGGAGAACACAGGCCTTGTCCTCTGAAATGTCACAGCTGTATTTGTAAACAAGCTTTACCACAGCACTTTCCAACATTAATGGGCACAGAATTCACTTCGCTCTTTAGTTACAATGAAGATGCTCATTCCGTGGGTCTGGAATGGGGCCTGAGTTTTTGCATTTCTATAAAGTTCCCAAGTGATGCTTCTGCACCTATAGATAACACTGTAGAATGTGTAGGCTTTGTAGAATTTAGTACAGGTAGAACAATTGCAGCAAATATATATAGGTGCTGTCATGCTAAACGTCCGCATCACTTACCCGTAGCAGAGATCACTAATTGGTCAAACACATTTTCTTCCTAAGCCCAGCTTAGGACCACCAGATAGAGTGCAGTCAAGGGCAAGTGAAGCTCAATAAGGAAGATTATGTGAGATGAAACCTACTGGTCACCTTGACCCACAGTGCTGAGGCAAGTCCCATCCATCGACATTGCAAAGAATCCACTTAGAAAACCCACTTCCTTTCTCAGGCCTTAATGTCCTGGCTCCAAAACTCTGTGTCCCAGCCAAATTAGCCACAGCTAATTACAGATGTATCCCCCCCAGCAGAGATAAACAAGCCTATCTTTCCAATTAGGCTGTAGATGGCTTCGGGGTTAGGGATGTGTCATCTACTTCATTTATTTTAGTAACTCCCTTAATGTCACTTTAAGCCTCAGTTTCTTTATCTACAAAATAAAGATAATAATACTATCTCATAAGGTTGTTGTGAGAATTAAGAAGAAATGAATGTGAAGTGCTTAGGACAGCACTCTGCCCAGAGTAAGACTCAGTCATTGATAATTGTTATCACTCTTCCCCAAGGATGCCCAGGGCTGTGCCACGCCCATGGCAAATGTTCAAAAATACCTGCTATAGGGAAGCCAAGAATGAAGAGTGAAGCGAGCACTGAACCTGGAGCCAGAAGATGGGGGTCACAGCATCAGCCCTGCTGCTCTACCTGTCTGAACTTTCATTTACCAGGGTAATGAAAAATGGAATGTTATTTTTGTGATTGCCTTCAGTTGTGACATTCTGTATACATGTCTGTATGTATCGATAACATTACATAACACTCCTGGGCTTCGTTCCACCATTAAAAAAAAATCTGTATAGTATCCTAAGTATCCACATGAGAGCAAAAGAAAATTATACTACTTCCAAAATCTAGGCAATAATGGAGAGTTCATTTTCACCTGAGTTACTGGTTTTCTGCCACTGGAGGGCGTGTGGTGCTTGGTTGTAAACTATCCCTCTGGGCTTTCGCTGATTTACTCACAGTTTCAATGTCAGTCCATCGAATTGGAATCAGAGCATCAAAGAAACCACCTCCCGCATTTGACAGTTAACGGATGAGGTGTAGCCCCAAGAGATTATGTGAGTTGGTAAAGTCAACAGAGAGAAAAGTCTACTTAATCTGCCTGGTGCCATTTCGACTACCTTTATTTCCCCTTAAAAGTAGCCCCATACAGACCTCCAGGCCACATCCTCTCTTAACCCACTTATGAGCGAATGTCTTCTGCTCCTCTCTCCTGCGCGTGGCTTCTCGAAGTTGCCTTGTCTTTTTCACAAATCTCCAGCAGAAACTAGATCCTGGTCCTCTTGAATATGGCCTAGTGGGTGGAATGGGTTTAGATCATAGACAGCCAGAGTCCACTTACTGAGCTATAGAAGATTTGCTCCATTCGTTATCTGGGATATGAATGGTGCAAAAGGTGGAAGAAATGGTGCTTTCCAGGCAGCCAGTTTTTACTGAAACTCTAGTGTCCACTAAGTGCAAGGAATGGGTCCTACCCTTTAAAGAGCTCCCAAACTAATTAGGGTGATTAAATAGAGAATGGGAGGGAAAGGACACAAAATGACAAGTCTTGAAGGAACTTTAGGAATCAAGTGTTAGGAATATAGACTTCTCTCTTGCTACGTGTGATCAATTGAAGTTCTATGTTGGAAACAATTGGGAGGTGTCTTTCCAATTTGGAGAGAATGAGTGCTGTGATCAATTACTCATGCCTGCCATGGGCACAGAATGAAGTTAAGATATGCATGGATTTACCAACCCTGATTTCCAATCCAGACCCCACATTTATTTTTTTTCAGTTGTGGAAGCTAAGGCCCAAGAAAAGGAAAGGAACCTGGTCAAGGTCTTTCAGTTAAGTGTCAAAGGATAAGTGTTCAAAGCATTATAACCCTAGGCAGATCAATCCAGGATTAGAGGAGGGTGTTTTTACTGTTCTGAAAGCCCTGGATGGTTCTCCCCACCTCACTTAGTCATTCCTGGCACACTGTGGACTGATTTGTTTCTTCTTCTGAAAAAAACCCATAATTTCTTCTTTCTTTTTCATTTTTTCTTATGCAGTTGTTGCTACTTATAAAAGAATGCATGTCACACACATAAATAACAAAGCATAAAATGTAATACATTTTATGTATTCTACCCCTTAATTCTACCCCCTGTGATCTACCCCTTAATTTAAGAAATAGAAGCTATTCTTGTGCTCCTCCCTCATCCAATCTCTTTACCTCCCTGCCAAGAGGTATCCACTATCTTAAGTTTAGCTTTTTTTCTTCATTCCCTTAGTTTCAAGATTTGCTACATAAGTATATATCCTTAGACATTGCACTTCTTGTTTCTTTCATTTACTTTTAAATGCTGTGTAATGGAATCATGGAGTTTGCATTCTCCTGCAGCTTGATTTTTCACTCAAAATAATATTTCAAAAATTTCCAAAGTTGTAGTTTATTCATCATTATTACTGTATAGTATTCTATTGTGTGAATATATCACAATTTATTTATCCATTCTATTGTTGATAAATATTTGAATGCTTTCCAGGGTGTTTTTTTCTTTTAATTGTTAAGGATAATTCTACTGTGAACAATTTTTTTATGTGTTTCCTGGTACACACAGGCAACATTTCTCTAGAGCAGTAGTTCTCAATCAGGGCAATTTCGCCTCTCACGGGACATTTGGCAATGTCTGGATACATGTGTTGTTGTCACAACTGGGGGGATGGGGTGGAGAAAGCAGGGGGCAGAAAACTGCTACTGGCTAATGGGTAGGGGCTAGAATGCTGATAAACAAACTAAAATGCATAGGCTCCAGGAAGAGAAGGAGGAAACGATTTATAAATGGCAGAACTCCAGGCATTGGAGGCACTGGGGGATGTTTACGTAGGGTCTACCCAGAACCACTCCAGAAAGAACAGGAGGCAGCTGCCAACTTGTGAGGAGGGAGGCCCAGCTCTCCACACATCTTGTGGCTGAGCCTGTGGCTCCAGCTGCCCAATTCTCAGCCCCAATCAGTAGCCAAAGGCAGAGAAGGCAGTGAGGGAGGTGCTCAGTGGTGTGCTGGAGCCAGTAGCACAGGCTCCTAAGAGCCAACTGCGCTCACCTTGCCCCGATTGCATGTTCAGTGACATCACCTCTGCAGCTTAAAATGAGCCATTGGCCCTCATGCCCCTAGTCAGCCTATCTGCAGCCTATTTCCCCAAATATATCATCTCCCATTCTCCTCCCCATCATGAAGCTCCAGCCACATAGACTTTCTTTTCCTTCCTCAAACTTGCTAACGTCTTTGCCATTGCAGTTTTGTGAGCCTGGCACGTTCTGTATATGGCTGTCTCCTTCTTACCTCAGTACAAAAATCATCTCAGAGAGGTCTTCCTTGATCACTCAGTAAAATTCCACCCATTCTGCCCCCCACCCCAAGGCATTCTCTATCACAGCACTCTGTTTTGTTTTCTTCCCACTCCTATCCTTAACTGAAATCATATGATTTTGTTGTTCACTTGTTTATTTTCTGTGCTTTCCCCTAGGATGTAAGCACCACCAGGTCAGGGACCCTGACTGCTTGGCTTTAATCTGTGCCTTCAACATCCTGCGTAAAGCCTGGCACGTGGTAGACGATCAACGAATATTCGTCGCACAAATGAATGAATTTAACGTTGTTGAATGTTTGGTCGTAGATGGTGGCACAAGAATCCAACCAGACCTGTCCCGGATGTTCACAAAAGCGACATTCTCTTACTATCCTCATCTTCCAGTGGGAGGGCTCTGCTTGGTACTTATACTCCTATCCTCGAAGGGAGATGTTCACTTCACCCTGAATTGATTTCAGAAGTGCAAAGAAACTCAAATGCTCTACAGTACAAATAAAACCACCCATGTCCTTAACTCTTTTCCTTCCAGTGTGCATTATTTTTCTGATTTGCAGGATACTGGAAGAAGGTCTGGGACCTAATCAGAGAAAGAGGTCCTCCATAATACAGCTCCTCTACAGGGAAAGTTCCAACATTTGATCTCTTCCCAACAACTTCCCAGCCTCCCACTCCAGTGCTGTGAGTTTCTATCTGTGTGATCTGTGTCCTATTCTCTCTCTCTGTCTCCAGCTGTGCATGTATGTCTCTCTGATTCTCTGCAGCGATTGCCAAAAATCTCTTAATCTCCTTTGGATATAATCTCCTGTTCTATTTTAGTCTTGCAGTTTTTTCTCAATCTCAAAAGAAGCCTAAATTGGGCAAAGCCGGTTTGGTCAGTTTATTTTCAAATTTACCTGAAGGGAAATCTTGGTATCAATCACATAAAAAGAGGACACCTTTCTCCCCTTTCTTTTAAAGAGAACCCCAGGGCCTGGTCTAGACCCCAAAAGCAAGATCTGGCCTTTAAAGCTTAATACAAACTTTGGTTTTCTCAAGATCCCCCTGTTGGATCTGCTCTCAAAGGAATATGTTAAATGAAGATGAAAATAAATGCCTAATAACTCTGCTGTGACCATAAAGATGATATACCCTGCCCTGTCTACACAGCTTTTGGTTTTGCTCCCTGAATTCTCTCCCTTCCTTAATTATGATATATATTGCTAAGAACTTGGTGTTCTGTGTGAGTTGTCCATTAGGAGATTTTAACTAGATAAGGAGTCCTGACTTTGCCCCAAGCCCTACCCCCATGATACTAATAATCTAGCTAAGTTGAAAAGTGATTTAACACAGCTTTTATGCTCTACAAGCTAACAGTAAACTTCTATTATTTGCCCAACATATGTCCTGAGGTCTTTGCAAATCTCTAATTTTGAGACCACCCATGGCATAGAATTTTCCCTGGTAAATGTATATTTAACCTTGCAGTGCAATCCTCGTCTTACTTGATCCCAGCTAATATAACTGACTGTTCCTTCCTTTTTGAAATATTCTTCCTCTGGTTTCCATTCTCTCAGTTTCCTTTATTGGCTCCACCGTCTCTGCTAAATATTGAAGTCCTCAAAGCACAGTGCTGAGCCCTTTTTCTTCTCACTTGACATGTTTACCACAAGGGTTCTTACTCATTTCCCGAAACTTTAAAGACCATCCTTATGCCAATGATTCCCGTATTTATCTCTCTATTCCAGATAGCTCCTTGACCTTAGTCAATACTTGCAACTGTTTATTGCATGCTTGTGCCTGATATCTGCTTAACATTTCTATAATTGAACTCTTGATTATCTCTGTTAAGCCTTTTATTCTGGCAGTCTTCTCCATCTCAACAAATGTCACCTTTATCTACCCATTTGCTCAAGCCAGGAAAACTTGAGTCATCCTAAATTCTTCCTTCTCCCCCACCCTCATCTTCTCACATTCAATCCATCACCAAATCCTATAATTCCTATTTCCAAAATGCATCTCAAATCCATCCCCTCTTTCCCATCATAATTGCCACTCCCCAAGTCTAAGATGCCATGACCTGGCTGTCCCCTTCCAAAGCATAAGTACACAAACATCAACTACACAAAGCAGCCAGGATGATCCTTTAAAATTATACCTCAGATCATGTCATCCGCTGGCACCAGTCTCTTTAATGGCTTCTCTCTGCACTGTAATAAAAACCCCAGATCCTTCCCAGGGCCCACAAAGCACGCTAGGATCTTATCATCCACCTCTCCAGCCTCATCTGCCACTCTCCCGGCACCCACTCTGCCCAGCCACCATGTACCAAATCAATACACAGAAACCTTAATGAGCTGGAATGCTCGGGGTGACAGAGGGATAAGCAAAACAGATTTTGTGTTTCCACTCTTTGGGGTTGAAAGTCTTTCCAGAAAGTAGGAACCCTCCGTGCTGTTCTGGAAGTCAAAGTCAGCAAAAAATGACAGTAGTGTTCTTTGTAAACTGAAAATTTGCCAGGGCTTTGGCACCATTTTTCACCAGTAACAACTATACCAGTTCCTGTTCAGGGTAGTGGGTAAAGATGAAAAAGTCATCGGAATGAATTTTTACAGTTTTCACAAAATCCACCGGGATTGACTTGTGCTATTTTTTTAGGAGAACTAAGCTACTTATGTAGCTGTCTGTTCACTGTCCTCTTGCTCTTAACAGTGGAATATGGAGAGAGCATCTTAATCGTCAACACACATGGCTCATCAATCCCACTTAGTCAAGACAGCTTTCATCTGTGTATGTATGTGTATTTGCATATGCAGCTCTGTGTCATGGGAAAGTTATTTAAGTTTTGTGACCCTCAGTTTTCTCAGTTGTGAAAAAGGATGATAAAAATCAAGGTAGTCACAAGTCTATATGAAGCATTCAGAACACTAAGCCCTTAAATTGGTTGTTATTAACAGCAAGTGGGGAGGGAAGATGCATAAATAAATCTTTCTCTATAGTTTACCTCACTTTCTCCCAAACCAAGATTATCTCACTTTGCTGTTACCAATTGTTAAAAATTTAGGCTAATAAGTACTATATAATTTGCTTTTCCCAACGACATCTCTGTACTCTCCAAAACAGACATTCTAGGGTTGGGCAGTGGTTAGGGAGACCCTATTCATGCCACAGTGGCCATGTTTTGAGCCCTCGCAAAATTCCTCTTTCTGGACATAAACACTTTTAAAACAGAGTGCTGTTATCTCAAGGTCTGGCCCCTGGGTTTTAGATAAGCTGGGACTTTCCATCAGTCTCCTTTCCTGCTCATGGTAAACATCATCTCTCTCAGAATGTGCCCTGTCTCCCTTGTAGGGCTCCAGACAAGTCAGATATTCAAACAAAAGGTTCCTGACACTGCCGTGAAGAAGGATGATGCTGGGAGGGGTTTTCCATGTTACACCAGATTTGAAGGCCAAAGGGTCAACTTGGGCAACTCGGGTCCTCCATCAATAACTCCAGCCAGGACAGGAGCATCAATTCCCTTCATCTTAACCAAGACCTATGATCACTCTGTTGGAAGCTGAGTCAATGGCCCCAGATAATTTAACATTCTTCCCCTTACTAGGTTAGCCTCAAATAGAACATCATGGGCCCATCTAAAGCCAGCAAGATTTAAAGAAAGTTGGGGAGTTTCCAGCTGTACATAGAAAACATATTTACTCTATGGGAGATAAAAATGCAGGGGAGAGGTAGCTTTCTTTGGGAAAATTTATTGAACCTTTTTAAAGAGTGATGGTACAGAGATTCAGATGTCTAAAGCAGAAGCCCAGAGAAGACAATCACATGGTTATTCCTTTAAGTTCCCATAATTAACTTATACTGCAAATTTGTATAAACGAATGAGTTATGAAACAACAGAATGCAAAGAATGACTCTTCCATTTCTACAAATGAGAGATTTATACTAGCAAATTATAGGTCATTGTCCAAAAGCTAACCATATCAGAAATCCTTGAATATGATGATTATGTCACTCTTGTTTTTATTAGTATTCACTTATAAACAAAAGAGTCAATAAAACTCCTGGTCAACGTGTAAGACATTAGAAGACCAATTAGCAAAAATTATCTACACCAAAAGAGTCAAGGGTAAACCTGGTTTCAGTTATTAAAAGGGGAAAACACACACATGTGAAGCAAAACAAGTATGGTCTGTAGCTTTCGAAGAATTGGAAACAGAGATATTTAAGGAAAACCAGTTGTCAACCGCGTGGCAACATTGGTGTAACACATACTGTTTGGGGGTTCATTCTGTACTAGTGACAATGTGAAAGAGATGTGATATGTCACCAGGAGATATCTGTCATCAGAGTCTGTGTGTGTCTCGATTTGTTATGCTATATTAATCTAAAAGAGAACAGTAATTTTTTTTAAAGGGCTGTGTCTGTAAGAAATTATTTTTTAACCTTCCAGATCACCTCCATACCTGTTATCTTATGCCATTTCCTCTCCCGGGTCCAGGAGGAGACCTGCCTGTCTGTGAACTGAGAGATAAAGAGGGAGGCTCTGGGTTTTGGATGGGCATCCACGCTGGTCACACATCATGCTGGAGGCCAGAGTTTTATGGCTTTTGAGTTGCCTTCTACATGATCCTCAAGAAGGGGATACAAAGATCCAGACTCCAGAATTTAAGGTAAGTATGAAATGTTCTAATAGTCATTTTGTTTCTAACATCTTACGCAGAGAGGTGAAAAAAATTTCTCAAAGGAGTCTGCTTCAGAAACAAGGACTTGAAAAACGATGCTAAAGCTTTCAATTTCTCTTCTTTCTTGGTTCACTTCCTACCCGTCTCTCCTTCCTCTGATTTGCCCTTTCTTCATTAATACATCTCTAACTTGGTAGATTTTCAAATAGAACATCTTTTCCAGAACTGGACTGTAGTGTTCATTTATCTTTAACCGGAATACAATGCATGATATGGAATCCCCTGAAACATAAGGTCAGACTATTATTACTGATTCAACATTTTTTAAACTGATGAATTTGAAATGCAAATTGAAAACTGTCTTTTTTTTAAAAAAAAAGAAAAGCTAAATTAGTAATTTTTTTTTTCCAGAATCAGTCTCTATACTTTTTGTCCCAGAGCAAAAAACAAACAAACAAAAAAGGCATATGCAGTTCATTTTGCATTATGAGGTCATCAGCGCTTCTGGTTGCTCCTCTGTTTTATTCTTAAGTTCCCCTAGGCTTCCACATGAATGCCAACACAACAAGGAAAACCCTCCCCACCCCCTACTTTGAATTTTAAGGAGTAAATACTGATGTAGACACAACCAACCATGTACTTTCTCAACACTCTCTTCTTACTTCCCATAGAAAGCAGGAGCAGAAGGATGATAAAGGGAAGAAGGATGAAGATGAGATGGAACCAGAGTGGTTTTCAAAACATCAGATCTACTCCTAATATGCCCCTTCTCAAAAGCCTTCGTGTTGACTCCCAGCCAACAGACCAGCCCACCCTGTAGAGAAAAATTCAAGCACCCTAACCTAGCCTTTCTCTGTCTCCCCTCCCATCATCCTCTTCGTTCCAGCCACACCATCTGCCATCTGTCAGTTCCTCTCCAGACACATTCTGTCCTTTCCAATTCCCCTACTCTTCATAGGTTTCTTACAGACCATGACTGGTCTTCATAGTATTTGTCTTCTCAGGCCAGCTTGCAGAATGCTCACTCTTACTTATTGTCTATGGGTGTTTGCTAAGTTGAGATTACCGGACAGTATTTGAAGTCTCCAACTTTGTTAGCATTTTTACACTGCTTATTAGTAGGTTAAGAAGGCATGTACATGGATAAAATGTAAATTAGTGTAATCTTCCAGAAGAGGAATTTTTTTAATTTGTATTTTATGTTGGAGTATAGTTGATATACAGTGTTGTATTAGTTTCAGGTGTACAGCAAAGTGATTCAGTTATACATATACATATATCTATTCCTTTTCAGGTTCTTTTCCCATATAGGTTATTACAGAATATTGAGTAGAGTTCCCTGTGCTATATAATAGGTCCTTGTTGATTATTTTATATAGTAGTGTGTATATGTTAATCCCGACCTCCTCATTTATCCCTCCCCACTAACTTTCCCTTTTAGTAACCATAAGTTTGTTTTCTGTGAGTCTGTTTCTGTTTCGTAAACAAGTTCATTTGGGCCTCTCGCTTTCTGAGATGACCCACACTCTTTCTACAAAGTGTGTATCTCTCTCAATAAATTTACTTCATACCTAAAAAAAGAAAAGTTCATTTGTATCTTTTTTTTAGATTCCATATGTAAGTGATATCATATGATATTTGTCTTTCTCTGTCTGACTTACTTCACAGAAGAGGAATTTGACCATGTATTTTCAGAAGTGGAGTTGTCACTCCTGGCTCAGCAACTACACTTCCGAAAATTTATTCTAATGAATAATCCTGTATAGAGACAAGGAAGTTTATCACAGCAATGTTTATAATATCAAAATGTTATTTAAAAAAATCAAAATTCCCAACAGTGAGAGATTCATGAACTAAAGGATGGCTCAGTCATACAATGGAATGGCATGGCATCTAGCCTGTAGCCCAGCATCAGAGCGCGTGTGTACTCAATCCACGTGGGACAATGAAAGGTAAGTGAAATAAACAAAAGTATTTGCAGCCTTGCAAAAAAAGATGGCAGTGTTATGTTAATAAATAAAAAATGTAGTCTGCATATTATAATCGCATTTTTTAACAAAAGTAATGCATTTTATTTATAGAAAATGTCTAAAAGCACTCGTGATTATTTTTAAGTAGTTGGGCAACTAAAATCTTTAGTAAGATACTGTGAAGTCAGGTAAACACTGTACCCTAATAGGAACATGTCAGACTGCCATAGGCAAGCCTTCACAGGAACAAAGCAACCCAGACAAAGGCCATTAGCTTGCAAGCCACTGAAAAGTCTTAGCCACATCAGTGGGATAACCCAGATATGTGCTAGGGGACTCCCCACCATGGAAAGTTGAAACACTTCATTACATAAGCAATAGTAGTCTTTACATCAGCTAATACTTTTTTTTAAAGAAACAAAATTTTTATTTCAGAACTCCTCTTTCTGTACCCATCTCACCACCCACATGCTCAGCTGAATCATTTCATCAAGGTGAGAATGAAACACTTTTCCAGCATTTTACCCCCAATCCCATTTTAACAGTTAGCTTGAAACCCATCCATCAACCAGAAAAATCGCAACCAGAACATCTTAAAAACACACAGAGAAATATAAACAGAAATAAACAGAATTACACTTTCTTGGACATTTCAACCCCCAGTGGGTTTTCAAATTCCATGTGAGGCCATGATTGGGTAGCTTTATTGATTCACTACTAACCAGTCACCCGATGGCTTAAAACAGAGCTCTCAGTCTGCGAAAATGAAGATGTTATCACCAAGAAAGTCAAGGGCCTGGGAGACAGATGGTTGCTTTTACAGGGACTGACGTATATGGAAGGAGGCTCAGCCGGGCTTCTGAATATAAACAGGAATTAGTCAGGTAGAAGCAGAATAAATAAGCACAGTGACTGAGAGACCTTTCCCAAAGAACAGGCCCCGAGGGGTGGAACAGACACCCAAACCCTCCCTGGGGCTTCTGCCAGACTCAGAGTCAGGAGAAGGAGGGCAGGCTTTGGAGTTGACAAACCTGATTTAGAATACGGATTCAGCCAGCTCGTAAGAGTACGTGTGGGGCAAGTTATAAAACTCTCTGAGCCTCAGTTTTCCTGCCAGGAAAATGGATGCAATAACACCTACCTCAGAGGGTCATTGGGAATAATTAGAGCTAATATGGAAACTCACAAGGCCTAGCATGTTGAGAATACTATACAAACGGTGATATTGTTATTTGAGGAGAAGAGAAGCCAGGCAGAATACAGGAAACATTCTTAAGGAAGAGAAAATTTCCAAATATTCTCTTTTCACTTCAGATCAGCCAAACATCCAACAACCGGAGTAGAAGGCACCAGCTGAATTCACTCTCTCCATCCAGCTAGAGGTCAGTGTTACACCAGTCTCCCAGAGGAAGAAAGCACGGATCCTACAGCCTATTTTTAGTGAATCCGTCTGCCTTTCCAGCCTCGTGCTCTTTAGTGTTTTTTCCTACAATTTTCAGGATGGCTTCACTATCATGGGGACATGTCTCCCTGTCATTAGAAAATTGCATCAACTCCCCACTTATGGCTGGAATCGGAGGGATTTTGAGGCATAGATTCAACAAATAAAGGGGAGGAAGGGATTCAAGAGAACAAGAATTACCAGCTAAGACTGGAATTCTTCACAGAGTGTGCATTTGAGTTATTGGAGTTTAATCATAAACCCATTATTTGGAAATGCAAAATTCATTGATGTTAGGGGGCCTGACATTTTTCAGCTGGCCTACTCCCTGCCAAAGGAGCTATGAGCTCTCACTCGCTTGAATGAGGCAAGAAGGGAGACCACGGTCGTTTCCAGGGGCCTTTCTGGGTCATTTCCCATCACCTTGCATGGCAGCACAATCTCTTTCTCTCTCTCTCTGTCTCTCTGTCTCTATCTCAGTCTCTCTCTGTCTTTTTGTGTGTCTCTCTGTCTCTATCTTACATCTCTCTCTCTGTCTCACACACACACACACACACACACACACACACACACACAAACACACACACACACACACACACAGAGTTCCCCATGAGAATGATAAAAGCAATGGCTAAAGCAAAGTGACAAACAGCGTTTCTGGAGCAAAAGGCTCATTGGCCTGGAAGGATCTCAGACATCATGTCCCCTATCTGTCTGATAAGATTTCATCTAAAATCCTTTCCAGCTGAGTGGAGATCAGGCCAGTCTAAATGATCACCACAAAATCGATCCTTCCCTTTTTATTGATTCATTCATTCATTTGTCCCCAAAATGGACACATATATTTTTGAATTTTATTTTATTTATTTTTTTATACAGCAGGTTCTTATTAGTTATCCATTTTATACATATTAGTGTATATATGTCAATCCCAATCTCCCAATTCATCACACCACCATCCACAACCCCCCGCCGCTTTCCCCCCTTGGTGTCCATACATTGGTTCTCTACATCTGTGTCTCAGTTTCTGCCCTGCAAACTGGTTCATCTGTACCATTTTTCTAGGTTCCTCATATATGAATTAATATACGATATTATATTATATCTAGAGACTGTATGACAGTCTCTAGATCCATTCACGTCTCTACAAACGACCCGATTTCATTCCTTTTTATGAGTGAGTAATATTCCATATACGTACCACATCTTCTTTATCCATTCGTCTGTTGATGGGCATTTAGGTTGCTTCCATTACCTGGCTATTGTAAATAGTGCTGCAATGAACATTAGGGTGCATGTGTCTTTTTGAATTATGGTTTACTCTGGATATATGCCCAGTACTGGGATTGCTGGATCATATGGTAATTCTATTTTTTTGTGTGTGTGTTTTTGTGTGTGTGTGTGGTATGCGGGCCTCTCACTGTTGTGACCTCTCCCATTGCGGAGCACAGGCTCCAGATGCACAGGCTCAGCAGCCATGGCTCACGGGCCCAGCCGCTCCATGGCATGTGGAATCTTCCCGGACTGGGGCACAAACCCGTGTTCGCTGCATCGGCAGACGGCCTCTCAACCACTGCGCCACCAGGGAAGCCCTATTTTTAGTTTTTTAAGGAACCTCCATACTGTTCTCCATAGTGGCTGTATCAATTTACATTCCTACCAACAGCACAAGAAGGTTCCTTTTCTCCACACCCTCTCCAGCATTTATTGTTTGTAGATTTTCTGATGATGCCCATTCTAACTGGTGTGATGTGATACCTCATTGTAGTTTTGATTTGCATTTCTCTAATAATTAGTGATGTTGAGCAGCTTTTCATGTGCATCTTGGCCATCTGTATGTCTTTTTTTGCAGAAATGTCTATTTAGGTCTTCTGCCCATTTTTGGATTGGGTTGTTTGTTTTTTTAATATTGAGCTGCATGAGCTGTTTATATATTCTGGAGATCAATCCTTTGTCCATTGATTCGTTTGCAAATGTTTTCTCCCATTCTGAGGGTTGTCTTTTCGTCTTGTTTGTAGTTTCCTTTGCTTTGCAAAACTTTTAAGTTTCATTAGGTGCCATTTGTTTAGTTTTGTTTTTATTTCCATTACTCTAGGAGGTGGATCAAAAAAAATCTTGCTGTGATTTATGTCAAAGAGTGTTCTTCCTATGTTTTCCTCTAAGAGTTTTATAGTGTCCGGTCTTACATTTAGGCCTCTAATCCATTTTGAGTTTATTTTTGTGTATGGTGTTAGGAAGTGTTCTAATTTCATTCTTTTACATGTAGCTGTCCAATTTTCCCAGCACCACTTATTGAAGAGACTGTCTTTTCTCCATTGTATATCCTTGCCCCCTTTGTCATAAATTAGTTGACCATAGGTGTGTGGGTTTGTCTCTGGGCTTTCTGTCCTGTTCCATTGATCTATATTTCTGCTTTTGTGCCAGTACCATATTGTCTTGATTACTGTAGCTTTGTAGTATAGTCTGAAGTCAAGGAGGCTGATTCCTCCAGCTCCGTTTTTTTCCCTCAAGACTACTTTGGCTATTCAGGGTCTTTTGTGTCTCCATACAAATTTTAAGATTTTTGGCTCTAATTCTGTAAAAAAAAAAATGCCACTGGTAATTTGACAGGGATTGCATTGAATCTGTAGATTGCTTTGGGTAGTAGAGTCATTTTCACAATATTGATTCTTCCAATCCAAGAACATAGTATGTCTCTCCATCTGTTTGTGAAAACAGACATTATTAAATGCTAATAATAACAATAATAAAAGCCTACATTTGTTAAGCCCCTGCTATGCAACAAGCATAATGGTGGAGAAAAGAGGCAAGGTGCCCAGAACTAAAGGCCTTCCACAGATATCAAATAAATAGCTGCAAACAGAAATATATCATTACAACCTCCAAGAAGTGCTGTGAAGGAGAGGTTCAGAAAGCTGTAAGTGTTTAACTAGAAAACTGACTTCATCTGGGGAAGACCTTGGTTTGTCCAGGGAACTAAATGAAGGTTGTGTCCTCAGAGCAAGTGGAGCAAAAGTCTAGAGAGGTGGGCTTGGACTGGACCATACTGTTCTCATTAAGCTTAGAAAGTCTTTTTGGTTTTTACCCTGAGCAGTGGGAAGACACTGAAGGATATCCATGGAATTAATCTTAAAAGAAGGCAAACAGGAGGCTTCCCTGGTGGCGCAGTGGTTGGGAGTCCGCCTGCCGATGCAGGGGACACGGATTCGTGCCCCGGTCCGGGAAGATCCCACATGCCGCGGAGCGGCTAGGCCCGTGAGCCATGGCCGTCGAACCTGCGCTTCCAGAGCCTGTGCTCTGCAACGGGAGAGGCCACAACAGTGGGAGGCCCACGTACCACAAAAAAAGAAAAAAAGAAGGCAAACAACATGGAATTAATTTATATCCACTTCATCAGAGCTTGGGCCTCTAGAGTCCAGGGCTGTAGACTCAGACCCCCTTAAAGCTAAACAGTGTCACAGAGAGATAACATTCTATATGCCTCCCCCACCCCAGCCACCCTTTCTCAGAGGCTGTCTATGGCCTATAACAATTTGAATCCAATACATTTATTGAGTTCCCCCCACTTCTACCCCATGCCTGACCCTGTGTTGGCAGCTGGGGAGAGGCAAGTAGTCAAAATAAGACAGATAAATAACCCAAATGCAAGGCAAAGTATCACAGGGACTATAAAAGAGGAGCTGAAAAAGCAGCCAAGAAGGAGAGCAGAGTTCAACTGAGAGATACAGGATCTAGACACTGAGTTGAAGTTGTGACTGTGCCACTTACTAGCCACATGACCTTAGACAGGTCACCTCTGTGAATCTAGGTTATTCAGATGCCCTGAGAGTGAGTTCTATGTACTGAAAAGACTACTAAGTCTATCTTGTATTTTTAAGTTAATGGTCAGTTTATTAAAGTTACATATTTAAAAATATATTTTCTCCTTGGGTTGTTTTTCTTTTAATTTGTTTATTTTATTTATTTATTTTTGGCTGCATTGGGTCTTCGCTGCTGCACACGGGCTTTCTCCAGTTGCGTTGAGCAGGGCTGCTCTTTGTTGAGGTGCACGGGCTTCTCATTGCAGTGGCTTCTCTTGCTGCGGAGCACAGGCTCTCAGCACGTGGGCTTCAGCAGTTGCAGCACACAGGCTCAGTAGTTGTGGCGCACATGCCCAGTTGCTCTGCGGCATGTGGGATCTTCCTGGACCAGGGCTCGAACCTGCGTCCCCTGCACTGGCAGGCGGATTCCCAACCACTGTGCCACCAGGGAAGCCCTCTCCTTGGGTTTTATGTTCTACTTACAAATCTTGTTTTTCTATTTATAAGTGGAGCAAATTTTAAGCATCACTTTTCTTAGTCACTTTTAACGAGCCTTTCACCAATGATTGGTTACATTTGCAAACTTAGGTAATGGAATTCCTTCAAACAGTAGAAACTGCATTTATAAATTCAATTTTTCATTTTAAGAATATCAGTTGTCTAACCAACAAATATTCCCAAATAGTCAATCTAATAAATTATGCTTATAAATGTGATTGACATGAATTTCCACTTAAAGATATCTCAGTAATTTTTCAATTATACTTTTTAAATTAGAATTACAAGAATATCATTTTAATATGCCAAATTTTCTTAAACATTATAAGTATATAGGAATACAAAATGTGGCCTGACTCTTTCTTAATACAAAAATATTTATACTCTAGTTTTGATTATTTTAAACATGTATATGTATAATCTAAAACTTCCAGGGAATGAAAGACGTTTGCCCAGTAAGAAAGGCAATTGTACCCCTGTTAACTGAAATTGCCTTGCACAGAGCTATTTGGCTGGACAGAAGATTGAGCTCCCTGGGTGGTGCTTTTCACAAAAACTAAGAAAACTATTAAAACTATTAAATCATCCCAAGAAGTATGGGAGTTGCCACCTCAGCATTCTTGGGACTGCTTGTGATCAGAGATTTTGGTAACCTTGGTATGACATCCTGAACTCTATTTTTAGAGGTTATGTCAATGAATCTATAACTTCAAAAGGGGCATGGTCACATCTTGGGACTCAAGTTATACACAACCCTGATCCTGCCTCACAAATGTCTACTCACAAATGTCTGAAACTCCAACTCAGCCGGATCTCTTGATTAGATTACAAACTTTCTTTGGCTCCTAAGATCTCTGCAGGTCTCTTCCATCTAATGTTATAGATGTCTTAATGTCATAGAATCTAAAGCTATGTGAATGTCTTTTTTTGTCTAACTCTTAAAACGAATCCTGCATTCTTGGGCTGCTGAATTTTAGATATCTCAGATGATTTTGTCTGACTAGTAATCATAATGTATGAAGCCAATCTGTTAACAACCTCCAGTGTTTGGGCCTCTGTATCCCTATACTTAGTATCACAGAGTTGCTGAGAATTAAATGAGAAAATGCACAGGCAATTACTTTGTGTACAAAGTGTGGTACAAATACTAGTGCCCACCAGAGTGGGGAGAGAGGGAGAGAGAGAGAGATTGAAAGAATGAATTAAGGGCACCATGAGAGCATGGAGAAAGGAGTGATTGCTTCCATCTGGGCATTCAAACAGAGCTTCAAAGAAAATGGAGCATTTAGATGGACCTTGACAAATGGGTAGGATTTTAACTGACTGGCAGTAATGATGGGGAAGCCAGCAAAAGTCCATTTGGAAGTCTTTACAGAAAGCATTCAGCATAAAGCTGGCATTGAGTTTCAGGAAAAGGTCAAGGCTTCTATGGGCACGCAGTAGTCTTCCACCCTTCACCCTTCTGATCCTCCTAGACTTCTCATTTCCTACATTTTAATACAGTTTTAATTCCACATCTTTATTACCTAGGACTACTCTTACCACATAGCAAGTGCTCCAAGAGAATACTGAGGATGCCCAATGCTTTCCAGTCGGCTGGTAATATTGTCCAAATTATTAGCTCTATCCAACAATGAGGATTTTCCATGACCACAGATATAAAGACTTCTTCTGAGGGGTAAACTAGTAAAATTCAACGCAAGTGGAACTAGCCATAAGTGAGAGAGGATCACCCAAGAAACTGCAGCAAATATATAATGATACTTTGGGGTACCTTCAAACTCTGATCCAGATGATTCAGGTGTCCAAGACATTTCCATTTCTGGAGGCTCATAGCAAATTTAAAAATGTTAAAATAGTTTTTAAAATTACGTTATGTCTATATTAAGAATGTTACACATTTAACACTCAAAAATACAATGCACTATAATTATGCTAATTGCAGGATTTATGTCGTGTATTAATTCATACTCTATTTCAGGCATTGTGGTTCAGTAACGGGACATAAGTTTAAAGATGTATACTAAACGTCTTCCTCTTGCAATCCTATCTGTGCATTTCTAGGTAATGGAAAAACAAACAAACAAACAAAAAACAAGTTTGAAGGCTTTCAGACTCTGTAAGGCCAAATGACCTCTCTGTCTCCCAAGGATGTCCCCCAACTCTGACAGGCTCTAAGCAAGGCTTTTACAGCCCAGGAATTTAATAAGTGGCAATATCATTCATTCATTTATGTTGCAAGTGTTGTCCACAAGTCGAGTAAAGATTAAAATTATTCATATTTACAATGAAGGCAATCAATAGCTGCTTTGAGTACCTTGGTGAGTCTGGAACCAACCAGCAGGTTTCCCCTTAGGGTGATCAAGCAGGAAGCTACCATCACACTGGGGGATCCCCCAAATTCCTCAACAGAGCAGTCATTTCTCTAGGACTCTCCAATGTCTTCAGAGCACCACACTTCAATTTGCTTGCCTTGGGCACAGAGCTTAGCTGTCAGGAGTCCTTAGGCAAGCGTGGCCAGCCACCTATTCTGAACACAGGTAAACTTCCCGTTAAATGCCTTGTTTTCAACACCACCTCTTACCCCCGCTCCTGATACTTTTTTTTACTTCCTCATCTTTGCCCAGGCTCTAGAAGAAAGATGAGCCCCCTCCTCAGCTGAGATGTCTGGACTACAGTTTCCTCACTCTCCTGTGGTCAGTCTGCCTTCCACCTTCTAGAAGTGTGTTCCATCTCACCAGGAATACACATTCCCAGATATCTCATGACAAGTGCCTTCTCACCTTTCAGGTCTTAGCTCAAATATCATCTCCTTAGGAAGGAAGCCCTCCCCCACCCCCCCCCCACCCCAACTAAAGTAGCCCTCCAGGGACTTCTCTGGTGGTCCAGTGCTTAAGACTTCGCCTTTCAATGCAGGGGGTGTGGGTTCAACCCCTGGTCAGGGAGCTAAGATCCCACATGCCACATGGCCAAAAAAACAAAACATGAAACAGAAGCAATATTGTAAAAACTTCGATAAGGACTTTAAAGATGCTTCACATCGGGCTTCCCTGGTGGCACAGTGGTTAAGAATCCACCTGCCAGACACGGGTTCGAGCCCCGGTCCAGGAAGATCCCACATGCCGCGGAGCAACTAAGCCCGTGCGCCACAACTACTGAAGCCCTCTCGCCTACAGCCCGTGCTCCGCAACAAGAGAAGCCACTGCAATGAGAAGCTTGCACACCACAACGAAGAGAAGCCGCCGCTTGCCACAACTAGAGAAAGCCCGCACGCAGCAACAAAGACCCAACACAGCCAAAAATAAATTAATTAAATAAATAAATCAAAAAAATAAAAGTAACACAGAAAAGTAATAAAAATTCATCATTAAAAAGATGGTTCACATCAAAAAAATCTTTATAAATAAATAAAATAACCCTCCATCCCCGACCTCCTCTCCCTCGTCATCCTGCCTTCTGGTCTTCATAGGGCATTTATCACTCTCTCTAATCATCTTGCTCACTTATTTGTTATTGCTATTGTCCCCTCACCATAATTCAAGTTCCAAGAGAGTTCACATCCTGTCAACTTTTGCATTGTGTCATCAGATTTTAGGCCCCTGGCAAATAATAGGCATTCAATAAATATTAAATAACTAAAATCACTCATTTCTTCAACAAATAGCCATTCAACAAATATTCGTTAGAAGTGTATCAGGGGCTTCCCTGGTGGAGCAGTGGTTGAGGGTCTGCCTGCCGATGCAGGGGACACAGGTTGGTGCCCCGGTCCAGGAGGATCCCACATGCTGCGGAGCGGCTGGGCCCGTGAGCCATGGCCGCTGAGCCTGCGCGTCCGGAGCCTGTGCTCCGCAATGGGAGAGGCTGCAACAGTGAGAGGCCCACGTACCACAAAACAAAAACAAAAAAAGTGTATCAGGGTTCAGCCATAAAAAAAGAATGAAATAATGCCATTTGCAACAACATGGAGGGACCTAGAGACTGTCATACTAAGACAGAGAAGACAAACATCATATGATATTACTTATATGTGAAATCTAAAAAAATGGTACAAATGAACTTACTTACAAAACAGAAATAGAGTCACAGATGTAGAAAACAAACTTATGGTTACCAGGGGGAAAGGGGTGGGGGGATAACTTGGGAGACTGGGATTGACACATACACACCACTATATATAAAATAGATAACTAGTAAGAACCTACTGTATAGCACAGGGAACTCTACTCAGGACTCTGTAATAGCCTATATGGGAAAAGAATCTAAAAAAGACTGGATATATATACACGTATAACTGATTCATTTTGAAGTACAGCAGAAACTAACAACATTGTACATCAACCATACTCCAATAAACATTAATTTGAAAAGATAAAAATAAATAAAGTAAGCATGACCTTAAATTAAAAAAAAAAAATGTACCAGGGGCCAGGAATTGTGCCTGTAAAGGAGAATTTCGTCCATTCATGAAAAATATCGTCCTGCCTTCCTACCACTTCCTGCCTCCACCTCGTGGAGGTGGAGCCCAAAGAGAGGGTGACCCTGTCACCATAGCCAACTGCAATCGGACGCCACCCTGGCAGCTGGCCAGACAGTGAAGGCTGAGTGTTTCCTGGGCCCAGCCTAGTAAATACTCAGCTGCAGGAAAAGCCACGGTCCAGTGAGCAATTAGAGAAACAGGCCCAGGTGTCCCTGGAGGCGCGGGTTCCTATTGACAAGAACACACGGAGGCTGCCTAGGACACAGCCCTCCTCCTTGGCCTTGACTTTATCACAGCAAACACGCCTGACCACGAGCTTTCACCCAGACACTTGCAGCTGGCTGGAAAACGAGCGTGATGGTAAACATGTGTTGCCACGCCTGTGGCCAGACAAATCAGATCACCTGCCTCAGACCCACACAGGGGCTTGACTGCGAAATCAAGTTCTCTGAAGATACGACTGGTTTGTTTTTATAGTTTGTCAGGGATCTAAGGCTACTCAGGATGCCTCGGGGTCATGGGCAACAGAATATCTTTTATTTATTTGATGGTCCCCTGGTCATCAGCCTAGTTCTCGTCAAGGGACCCAAACATTCTCATTCAAAGGCTGTATTTACAAACGAAGCGGGATGGCTATAAAACTGATGACCTTGCTGCTTCTGGAATCTCATAAAAAGTTTCCAAGCTGCTCCTCCCCAGAGCAAATAAGGGCGTTGCAGTTGCTGGTCCCCTGGCAGGGCTCCAGCTGCAGCTATTACATTCCTCCCTCATCAGCTTTCCTCTGAGGCTCCGAAGGCAGACACGCCTGGCCTGCATGTCAGGGTGCTTAACTCTGAAGGTGCTGCTGTGCTTGGAGCGCTCAAACCCAGAAGTGGGGGCAACAGAGAAAACAAAGGGAAGAAGGGAGGGAAGAGGCAACGTTGTCTGATGCTGTTATGTGCCAGGCACTGGGCAAAGACTTCTTCATGAATTCTCTTATCCAAGCTTTATCACTTATTCATAGGCTAGCCCTCCCTGGACGCTTTAACCCATGTGGCCCATACTGAAAATGTCTGTGGCGGATACTGCTCATTTTGTTGGGGTCCCATGGATACGGCTCATTAAAATGTATCTATTTTCTGATGGCCTGTGCGGTAGACACAACCAGGTGAGACTGATGAGGTCAATGAGAGGCAATGCACATGCATGTGGGTGGGGTTTCTGGGAATCTGTTGTTTTACTGATAGACTCGTACTTAGTGGGCATGTGTGTGTTGTCCTTTTTCATGCCTCCTGAGGATGTGAAGCTTAGAGGAGCAGCACCCATCTTATGATCAAAAGAATAAATGACGGGGCTTCCCTGGTGGCGCAGTGGTTGAGAGTCCGCCTGCCGATGCAGGGGACACGGGTTCGTGCCCCGGTCCGGGAGGATCCCACATGCCGCGGAGCGGCTGGGCCCATGAGCCATGGCCGCTGAGCCTGCGCGTCCGGAGCCTGTGCTCCACAACGGGAGAGGCCACAGCAGTGAGAGGCCCGCATACCGCAAAAAAAAAAAAAAAAAAAAAAAAAAAAAAGGATAAACGATGGTAAAACAGAAAGAAGGAAAGAGCCTGGGTGTGAACGGCGAAATGGAGATGCTTCCTCAAGCCCCATCTCCCTGTGTAAGACTTCTTGTTACCATGAGAAAATAGTCCCCTTCCTTGTGGTGGTGACAGACTTGCGAGTGGTCCTGGGGTTCCCATCTACTCCACTTGAACACGGGTGGGACCTATGACTTGCTTCTAACCAATAGAACAGGGCAAAGGTGATGGGATGTCCCTCTGTGATTACATTAGGTTATATAAAGACTTCACCCTGTTAGTGGACTTGCTATAGATACTCTCCTTGATAACTTAATAAAGTCAACAGCCATGTTGGAAAAGCCCAACTACTGGTGGCTTCTAGGAGCTACAGAAAACCTCTATAAAGTGTGGGAGACTTCTAGGAACTGTGAGTGAACTTTAGGAGCTAAGTATGTCCTCCAGACAGCAAGAAGTCAGGCCCCTCAGTCCTACAGCTGTAAGAAAATATATTCTGTCAACAACCTGAGTGAGCTTGGAAGTGGATTCTTCCCCAGACAAGCCCCCGAGAATGCAGCCCAGCTGACACCTTCATTGCAGCCTGGTGAGACCCTGAACAGAGGATTCAGCCAAGCCATGCCAGACTCCTGATCCACAGAAACCGTGAGTTAATCAATGCGTGTTGTTTAGACCACTGCGTTTGTGACACATCGTTATGCAGCAGTAAGTCACTAATACACTCCTTTACGCTTCTCCTATCAGTTTTCTGTTATGTGCAGCCAAACTGATACAGTTGGGAGATACACAGATGAGCACCTAGGGAGACCTCCCAAAAGTACTGAGGGACAGGAGTTGACTCTTAGAGAAAGTAGAAGAGCAGGGGTTGTTGGCAGATGAAGAAAAAGCCAGGGTCTTAGATTTTTCTCCAAAGAGAAGAGCTGAGTATTCTCATTCAAAAGGCTTTCAGTTGCTGACTATTTAGCTGCTTCCCCAAATATCATAGGTAATTAAGGACCAGAAAAAAGAATGTTTGTTAAATAACCCTTTGGGGTAAGTCTTTGACTGAACGAAAGGCAGGAAAGCAAACTATATGTTCCTCTTTTTACAGTTTTGAGTTTTGTTGGAGGTACTTCCGTAATCTGAAAATAGAAACACCAGCTGACATCCCTTGAGCACTGACTATGTACAAAGTGCTGTGTCAAAGCCCTTCAAAAGGGTACAAAGCCCTTCACCTGGATTATTCTTTAATGCTCAGAGCCATCCTACAAACTAGGGATGATTATTATTCCCACATGACAGAAACAAAAACTGAGATTCAGAGAGGTTAAGAGGCAGGTCAGTAGGCAGTCTGCCTTCATACGCAATGTATTTAAACACTATGCTATTCATTCGGCTGTAAAAGATGGAAAATAGAGGAAAACAGTAATAAGAAGGAGGAATCCCTTTTCCATACTTTGGACAGCTGGGAACAAGCACAAAGAAAATTTTTGATGTATTTCCTAAAAACACAGGGATTAGATTACATATACAAATATGTGTCCCGCTTCTTTGTTTTTTTCAGTTAACGTGCTCTAAGCAGTTCCTCAGGTTATGCAAAGCTTCTTGTGAGCACTGGCTCCCTTATATTCCATTATCTGGATGTGCTGTAATTTTCTAAGTCCTTCTCCTAATACAGTCAATTTGAGATGCTTTCCATTAGGGACTGTTGTATATACAGAAATTAGCAACTTTGTGCCTAAAATTTTCCCACATTTTAGTTTAGGGGGTAGAATCCTCCAAGTGATATGACCGAATCAGAGAAGATGAGTCCACTTAAGGTCACTGCCACTGGACGCCCAGCAGTTCTAGCTCAAGATGCCACTGTGAGGCTTTGGAGACAAGAGAAGGGAGATGTATCTTTTGAGAAGGAATGATCCCTCCCTTGAACATTCCTGTGGGTTCATTTCTTCAAACCGAGGGGCTGTGTACCTTTAGAAGACCAGATTTTTATTGTCATCTGGAAGGTAGTGATTCTTCCAGAAGCTATAAAATTCGAGCCTGCTATTTGGTAAACTTCCCTGGTGTTTGTGTTTCGTAAGCTGTCTCACGGCCATAGCCTCAGCCCTTTTTATATGTTCCCAAATAGACACCAGGGCCTGCACACAGCCTTCTGGTGTGAGCAGACCCCTGCTATCTCCCAGCCTTCCCATTCTCCTTGGTACCCACCGTATTTCCCGTTTTCCCCAGATGCTCAAAAGAAGAAATATCTCTAACCCCAGAGACACAAAAATATACTTTGTTTTTGAGGTCACATAACTGAAACATTTTAAAATTTTCAGTGTGGTGGCTAAATGACCCAGGAAAACCAGTTTTTCATCCCATCTGCTGCAGGTACATTTTGAATTGGGGTGATGGAGCCAGATACTGGAATGGAAAGGGACCTTTAGGCACCTAATAACGAAACTAGCTAACGTTTGCTGAACATTGACTGTGTGCCAGCACTGAGCTAAGTGCTTTGCATAGATTGTTTCCTTTAACTTCAGCACAACCCTGTTGGGTAGACAGACTTATTGTTCACATTTTGCATTTGGGAAAATGGAGGGACAGAGAGGTAATAACTTTCCGAGGTCATAGAGCTATTCAGCCCAGTCGTTCAAGCCAGAAGAGATTTTAGAGACCATTGAGATCTTTTGTTTTATTTTTTATTGGAGTATAGTTGATTTACAATGTTGTGTTAGTTTCTGGTGTACAGCAAAGTGATTCAGATAGATATATATCTCCATTATGGCTTATCACAGGATATTGAATATCATTCCCTGTGCTATGTAGTAGGACCTTGTTGTTTATCTATTTTATTTATAGTAGTTTGTATCTGCTACTCCGAAACTCCTAATTTATCCCTCCCCCACTCCTTTCCCCTTTGGTAACCGTAAGTTTGTTTTCTGTGTCTGTGAGTCTGTTTTTGTTTTGTAAATAAGTTCATTTGTATCATTTTTTAGATTCCACATTTAAGTGATATCATATGGTATTTGTATTTCTCTGTCTGGCTTACTTCACTTAGTATGATAATCTCTAGGTCCATCCATGTTGCTGCAAATGGCATTATTTCATTCTTTTTTATGGCTGAGTAATATTCCATTGTATATATATATGTACCACATCTTCTTTGTCTATTCATCTGTCGATAAACATTTAGGTTGCTTCCATATCTTGGCTATCGTGAATAGTGCTGCTATGAACATAGGGTGCATGTATCTTTTTGAGTTATAGTTTTGTCTGGGTATATGCCCAGAGGTGGGATTGCTGGATCACATGGTAGCTCTATTTTTAGTTTTTTAAGGAAACTCCATACTGTTCTCCATAGTGGCTATACCAATTTACATTCCCGCCAACACTGTAGGAAGGTTCCCTTTTCTCCACACCCTCTCCAGCATTTAGTATTTGTAGACTTTTTAATGATGGACACTCTCAATAGTATGAGGTGATACCTCATTATAGTTTTGATTGGCATTTCTCTAATAGTTAGCACTGTTGAGCATCTTTTCATGTGTCTATTGGCTATCTGTATGTCTTCTTTGGAGAAATGAGAGACCATTGGTATCCTTAACTCTGCTCTAGGGCACCAGGGGACACTGTGTGGGCAAGGGCTGCTCAAGAAGGGAAAGCCAGAGAGAAAGGCTCCTACCCACCCCTCCACTTTCTCCCCCTGACTTGTGGTCAGCAGAATAATGGCACCCCCAACAATGTCAATGTTCTAAGCCCCAGAACCTGGGAATATGTTGATTTATATGGCAAAAGGGAGTTTACAGGTATGATTAAGTTAAGGACCTTGAGACGGGGAGATTACCCAGGATTATTCACATGAGCCCAGTCTAATCACATAGGGCCTTGAAAGTGAAGAATCTTTCCCAGCTGTGGTCAGAGGGAGCTGTGGTTATGGAAGGATGGTCAGAGAGAGGCCACGTTGCTAGTTTTGAAGATGGAGGAAGGACCATGAGCCTAGAACTATCACCTCTCAAAGCTGGAAAAGACAAGGAGATGGATGTTCCCCTGGAGCTTCCAGAAAGGAATGTAGCCCTGCCAACACCTTGATTTTTGCCCAGTGAGACCCCTCTGACTGCTAACCCACAGAACTGTAAGATACTCAGTTCACGTCGTTTTAAGCCACTAACTTTGTGGTGATTTATGACAGCAACAAAAACTTGGTGTGTATCTGCTTCAGCCAGAGCCCCTCCACTATTAGGTTTTCGAAATCAGACTTCAGTGTGATATTTCTTTTGGGAAATAAAACAAAGGGGACATTTCCTGCTTTAAAAAAACAAATTCCTGCCCACCACCACCACCTCTCTCTCGCTCTCTCTCTCTCACTCTGAGAAGAAAAATTTTGGTGCCCAGAGAGAAGACATGCTTTGTCCAGGGTCACACAATGACAGGGCAACTGGCCCAGGGTTTATTCCACTACAGCTCTAGTGCTCAGCAATCTCCTCCCGACCAGGGCTGCAACTGTGGGTTCTGCCAACTGATCTGGCACAAAATGTTTGATAAAATAACTTTTGTGACTCAGCCATTCAGCCAGGATGGATTGGGCACTGTACTTGGCATTGGCAATGAAGGGGTGAAAGTAACCCAGTCCCACCACTGGGAAACCCAGAGTAATGCTAATGAGATACGCAGAGTGTGAAAGAGCACAGAGCAAAGCTGGGCGGGGAAAGGCTTTCCAGAGGAAGTGACACCTAAGCTGAGGCCGGAAGGGTGAGTGGAGGTTGGTGAGGCACAGAACGGAAAGAAGAGTGTTCTAGAAGAGTGTTCTGTGCGGAAGGATTGCAGTGCAAAGGTGTCGAGAGAAGAGGGGGCAGCTTCTGTGAGTTGAGCCTGTATGAATGCAGGATTCAAAGACAAGGGGGCGGGGTGACATGAGATTGGAGAAGTTAAGTACATACCCTGGAGTGAGCACAAAGGGCCTTGTGAGCTAAGTTACAAGTTCACCTGCATTACCTTCCATGAATGCCCACTATCTGATGACAATAGAAAGCCATGGAAAGTCTCCCAGAACTGATACAGAAAGATACCAAGCATAGGACCAGGACAGAGTAAGGCCACAATAAATTCCTGTTGATGGGTATAATCAACTTGAGTGCAAAGTGCAACAGGAGCAGGGAGGAGGGACTGGGGCTCTGCCTGGAGGGGATGGGAAGGTTCACAGAGGATGAGTATAGTAAAGGGCATGTTAGGTGACTTGTTGTTTTTCTCTGCAATCTTCTATGAGCACCCGCTAACAGTCTTTGGGATCCATCACATTCCTGTAGACCTTCCTGCCTTGAAAATTCTACTTATTCACACCTCTATCCCTGTTCTTTTAAATTTGATACTAATGATGGGCCTTCATTGCATAATGTTTAAGTAGCTTTCTAACGGTATGTGGTAGAAACCATTCCCTGCCTCCAATAAATTTCTTCCTTGCCAACAGAGCATCAGTTTTATTCAAGAGAGCAAAGTGTCCAGACCTGAGGGCTTGAATCATAATAATAAGTCTAGGTCATTTATGGCTATTCCATTAACATTTTCACTTTGCCAGTCTCCCTTGCATCTAAGGATGGACATGTGACCCAGTTCTGATTAATAATGTTCTGA
Source organism: Pseudorca crassidens (assembly GCF_039906515.1). Lineage (NCBI taxonomy): Eukaryota > Metazoa > Chordata > Mammalia > Artiodactyla > Delphinidae > Pseudorca > Pseudorca crassidens. The sequence continues at coordinate 30,850,502 of NC_090304.1, read as the reverse complement.
TCAATTAGATATAAGTGTAAGTCAGCTGGGAGGCCTTCTGAGATAACTTTGTTCCTTCATTGATAAAATGGCATAGTCATTCCAGGAAAAGGATCCTTTGCCTCTCCACAGCCCTACCCCCTACCACCTTTCTATCTTCGAATATTGTTGTGATGCCTCGGGTAGCCATCTTGCAGCCATGCGGCAACCAGAAGAATCAGTGACCTATGTATGTATGGAGGATAGAAAGGCTCCTGGCATCTTGATGACACAATTGTGCTGCAGTTCTAACTTTAGGCTACTTACCTCCAGTCTTCCTGTTACATGACATAGTCAAAACATCTTAGGCTTAGGCCACTATCAGTCAGATTTTTTGTTACTAGTAGCCAAATATATCCTAAACTATATAGTCGTTTCCCCAAAAAAGGACAACTTTTCTTCTCACTGGAATCATGAGGCTCTAAGACTGTTAACAAAATGGTAGTCTATGGCCAACTAGCCACATGAGGAAACAAGATAACCATCCGCCCATCCTGGAAGGAGCAAACTTTCTTCCTCCAATCCTCCCTTCCCAGTGATGACTCTTCTTTGGCTGGGAGGAGATGTCTGCTTTTCTGATTTCATGCCTTTAAAGATCACCCGTTGCTTCATTGTCATTTGCATTTGGCCAGGTCTTTGTTCAAGGTGGTCCCTCTGAAGGGTCTGGCTGGTTAGGAAAGTTGAACTTGTCAAAAATCAGAGTCAGATTTTTTTTTTGGCAACTGCAAAGGTAAGCTGTCACCAGCCCTGTCAACAGTCACAGCAGAAAGAGAGCTATTTATTCATCTACGACCTTCATGAGTCACAGTCTAAACATTCTATGAACCCTCCTCTGGCAAGTCATACCCTGCCCCAGTCTCTGGAGAGAGTGCTTCCCACCCAGCACCACTTCAGAACAACAGACTCTTGGATTTTGGCTGTCTAATCTTGGAGCTGCACAAGTGGTCATGTTATTAATGACTCTGAGTCATCATATAGGGCATTCCATCTGGAGTGTGTGTGTGTGTAAAGCATAGCAGGAGGATGGAGGTCTACTCTGTCCCAGGCAGAATGTGAGGTTTCTCGTGGCTATGCCTCTACCTTACTGTATCACCTTTGAAATACCATCCTATCCTTGTATGACCAGGGTTCAAGTCTCTCCACCTCTTGGGGACCCCCTGTTTTAAACATCCTCTTGTTTGTCAGTGTCAATCAGGATTCAAAAAATTTAACCATACCCAGGTGGGTCTTCCCAGCCCTAAGGGTGAGGGAGATGGAAGAGAGAAACTTTGACCTTTTTTTAAAAATTTTACATGAGTCTGGGTCTTCCCTGGTGGCGCAGTGGTTGAGAGTCCGCCTGCCGATGCAGGGGACACGGGTTCGTGCCCCGGTCCGGGAAGATCCTACATGCTGTGGAGCGGCTGGACCCGTGAGCCATGGCCACTGAGCCTGTGCGTCCGAAGCCTGTGCTCTGCAATGGGAGAGGCCACAACAGTGAGAGGCCCGCGTACCGCTAAAAAAAAAAAAAAAAAAAAAAATTTTTTTACATGAGTCTTTAATTAGAATTTTTCACCTTTGTTTCAAACTTCTGCTCAATCTCAACTTATACAGTTAGTATGACTATCCCCTTTGGAGTAAGAAAATGTTCAAGCCTTAATGACACAATTCATGGAAATTTCACTCCTTACCAACTCCTCACAAGTGTGGACATAGTTTAGTTGTCACTTCTTTCAGGAAGTCTTCCCTGATTTCATTAAGTGGTGCTCCATTTATGAGTCCCTATAACACCTTCTGATGAGAGTGCTTATCATACTGGCAATTGCCTATTCTCATATCGGTCACCCCCATGGAACTGCAAGTTCTGTGAATGCAGGGTCTATCTCATATCACTACCATCTAGAACATTCCCTGACACATATTAGGCACCTCAAGTAATATATATTGAGTGAATGAGGTAGAGGGAAGGAACCATCTTCAACAATCAGGCAGATACCAAAACTAGCCTTCAGGCCCTACACTTAGAAGAGCGGATGGGGGACAAGACTGACCACATGGCTGTTTCTGATGTTCTATCCACCTGTGTCTATGACAGTATCAACATCTTGAGGATATGGACCAAGTGTTACACTTTTCTGCCCAATAATAAGGGAGTCTGATCTTCCCTCCCACCTCTAAGTGGCCATTAGAACATTGCCTGAGGTGTTCTGTTTGCATAACCCAGAAGACCTTGAGTAAAATGTTGCAAGGACACTGGGACAGACAGGCTTCCTCCAGAGCCCTGGGATGAATGCTGCAGAACATAGGTAAACAGGCATCAATGGGGATGACTTCCCAGTGGGCAAGAACTTCATTCATTGGAAGAAGAACATGTCTCAAGGTTTTGTCCTGAAATGCCATTGTCAGCTGACTGGTCATGCTCATGTGGGACCCTATATGATGCTACTCAAGGGTCCTCTAACCCAGCGGTCCCAAACCTTTTTGGCACCAGGGACCGGTTTCATGGAAGACAATTTTTCCATGGACTGGGGGGAGGGGGAAGATGATTTCAGGATGACTGAAGTGCATTACATTTATTGTGCACTTTATTTCTATTATTATTATATTGTAATATATAATGAAATAATTATACAACTCACCATAATGCAGAATAAATGGGAGCCCTGAGCTTGTTTTCACTTGCCGCTCACTGATAGGGTTGTGTTGTTGTTGTTGTTGTTGTTTTGCGGTACACGGGCCTCTCACTGTTGTGGCCACTCCCATTGCGGAGCACAGGCTCCAGACGTGCAGGCTCAGTGGCCATGGCTCACGGGCCCAGCCGCTCCGCGGCATGTGGGATCCTCCCGGACCGGGGCACGAACCCGTGTCCCCTGCATCAGCAGGCGGACTCTCAACCACTGCACCCCAGGGAAGCCCACTGATAGGGTTTTGATATGAGTCTGCAAGCAATTGATTTATTATGGTCTCTGTGCAGTCAAACCTCTCTGCTAATGATAATCTGTATTTGCACCCGCTCCCCAGTGCTGGCATCACCGCCTCAGCTCCACCGCAGATCATCAGGCATGAGATTCTCATAAGGAGCACACAACCTAGATCCCTTGCATGCGAAGTTCACAGTAGGGTTTGCGCTCCTATGAGAATCTAATGCCACCACTGATCTGACAGGAAGTGGAGCTCAGGCAGTAACGTGAGCAATGGGGAGCGGCTGTAAATACAGATGAAACTTCGCTCACTCACCTGCGGCTCACCTCCTGCTGTGCAGCCCAGTTCCTAACAGGCCATGGACCAGTACTGATCCATGGCCCTGGGGTTGGTGACCCCTGCTCTATCCTAAGCACAGGAAATTTGCACCCCCTTAAAATCCTAACACTAGTAGGGGAAGCTGTCCTCAGATCAGGTAGCCAAGTTGGTAGAGGGAGAAAAGGCACACCAGCTCTTTGTTAAGTACCTCCACGTGGGAGAAATGGCAACAGCCAGCAAATTTTCTGGTTACTAATTAAACCACAAGGGACTTCTAGGACCTGGCCAGGGGAAAAGAAGGGATATGGGCAGAGGAAGCACAGGAGCCCAGAAAACATGCCAAGAGAGGAAGCCAAAGAGTCAGAAATCACTGGTCCAGCCCTCCTGTTTTCTAAATATTTGACCAACACTTAGTCATCTTATATTCCTGAACTCCAGAAGTTCTTTGTCTATAAGATGTAGAAAATAGGTCTTAATGTTGCAGGCTTGCTGTGGATATTAAAGGAGATTGCATGGTCACAAGCCCTGGCCCACAGTAAATGTTCAATACATGCAAATATTATTATCACCACTTAGGTAGGGACAGAACCAAAGTCAGTTTTCCTTCCTGTTCCAATGTGATCCCCCCACCTGAATGTTTGCCTCCCTACCCCCAGCTGCTGTGGCCAGGGAATTTCAGGTTTTATCCGACTATCTTCCAATGCTGAATACACCACCTGAGCCCCATCCCCGCCCTCTGTCTTTAAACTAGCACCTGGCACTCACAGGCCATGTACCTCTTTTCCATAAATTCAGGTTACATATATCCACTTGGCCTTATCTAGAACGTTCCCCGCTTGGATCTTGACCTTCTCCAGATCCAACCCAGCTTTAAAATTTTTATGTATAATCCCTAGTCCTCCTGACCTCACTGGACCCTGCATCTGGACCCTCTGTCAAATGACTCCAAGCCGCCATCATGGGTGGGTTTATCTGCCAGTGATCCTGGCTTCCTGCTTCCTTAATAGGAAGCTTTACCCTGGTCCTCAAGTCTCACACCTAAGGGCACAGCCAACCAGCCACTTGGCTTCCTAGTTGAACAACAAAATTCCTGGGTTCAGACACCTAGCCCGGAAATGGTGCTCAGTAAAAGTATACGGAATCCAATGGTTTCATGTCCATTTCCACTTCATCACTGGAATGGGGCTCAGACCCTACCCCTAATAAGGCTAAAACCTCACAGGACATGGTCACCTGTCTTATACCAAAAGACAAGGAAATTGCTCTTTGATAGACAAATGCAGCTTCTCTGAAGAACCCAGAGAGTAAACATATCCCAAACCAGTTTCAAGGTGTGACTGACATTAAATAAATTCTTCTTCTTAGGGCTATGGGAAAAGGGTGAGAGAAGAAACTCATTGAACACCCACTATGTGCCAGCCATTTTCTCATGTAATCCATACAACGCCCTATAACCTTGACAGTCCAATTTGTAAATTGAAATGTAGTTGATTTACGATGTTTCAGGTATACAGCAAAATGATTCAGTTTTATATATATATATGTATTCTTTTTCAAGTTCTTTTCCATTCTAGGTTATTACAAGATACTGCATGTAGTCCCCTGTGCTATACAGTAGGTCCTTGTTATTTACCTATTTTATATATAGTAGTGTGCATCTATTAATTCCAAATTCCCAGTTTATCCCTCCCCCCACTTCTCCCCTTTGGTAACCATAAGTTTGTTTTCTATGTCTGTGAGTCTGTTTCTGTTTTAGAAGTTCATTTGTATCATTTTTTTCATATTCCACATATAAGTGGTATCACATGACATTTGTCTTTATCTGACTTACTTCACTTAGTATGATAATCTCTAGGTCCATTTGACAGTCCCATTTTTCAGGTGAGCTTTGAAACTCAGATTAGTAATTCACCCTAACAGTCACATATCAAGTGGCCAAACCTGGACTCAAGTCCATATCTGTCTCCCAGCCCAGAGTCTCAGCACTCTTATTCCCCAATACTAGCCATAAAAATGGAAAGCTCACCTTCCAGAGGGGGCAGTTACCATAGAGAAATAATATCTCTCCTTGGCCACCACTCCCCGCTTCTCATTCCCACTGAGGACTCTGTTGAGATCCTGGCCAGCCAGGAAGCACCTGGTCTTCTTCTTCTTGAAGGCCATCCCAAGCCACACACTCCCTACCTAGAAAGACAGTATATAGTATAGCACAGTCCTTAAAACTGATTCCAGAGCCAGGCGGCCTGGGTTCAAATCCTGGCTCCACCACTTACCAGCTGTGTGACCTTGGGTAAGGTAGGGTGTTTAGCTTTTCTGTATCTCAGTGTCCTCATCTGTAAAATGGGGGCAATAATAGTAAAATCTGTCTTGTAGGCCACTGTAAAGATCAACGGAGTTTATACAAGTGCTGACACATAGTAAGGACTCAATAAGTTCTAGAGACTCTTACTACAAGTTAATTTTACACTTTGATGGGGCTTTTTTTTTTTTTCATCGAGCAAATGAAGGAATGGAGGCAGAGAACTGTTATGAAGTTGCCCATGGCCACACAGCTCATCAGAGGCAAGGCTAGGATGAGAAAGAAAGGTCTCCCGATTCCTCATTCAGGGCTCTCTCTCCTCCTGCTCACTGAACCAAGAGGCAGAAGAAGCAATTAAGCTGTTGATGCAAGGTGTCATCTCCTCTCCCACAGTTTACCCTGTCTCATGAACCACAGTGAAGTCACCACAAACATCCATTTATTTATAAACTTACAACATTAACCTCTTCACTTAAAAGCCTCTTGGAAGCTTGCTGGTTAAAAGCATTTCAGATTCTGTCAGAAAAACAAGCTCACGCTGACGTCTTGTCTCCATATGCCTTTAAAAACCTGTCCAGAGCCCCCCTAATCCCTCACCAAGGGACATTTCCCTGCACTCCATTCTTCTAAGGTTTCCACCGTTGGGTGTGGGTATTCTCTGAATGCTGCCTCTTCTGACAAATTCCCGTGCTTTGAGTCATGGCAAAAACGGAGGGAAATGAAGGCTGCCAAGGGTTTCGACATTTACATAAGCTCTTAATCAGCCCTCCAATTCATTACAGCAGGGTGGACGGGTTACACCAATGGTCCCCAACCTTTATGGCACCAGGGACTGGTTTCGTGGAAGACAGTTTTTACACGGGGCAGGGGGAATGGTTCAGGCTGTAATGCGAGTGATGGGGAGCCATGGGGAGCGGCAGATGAGGCATCGCTCGCTCGCCCGCCGCTCACCTCCTGCTGTGCAGCCGGCTCCTAACAGGCCGCGGACCAGTAACGGTCTGCAGCCCGGGGGTTGGGGGACCCCTGGATTACACTGCTGTCCAAGCAAAGGAACGGGGTCTCGGGTCTGCTGTTTTGACTTAGAGAACACGGAGGGGTAGCTTCTCCCTGTCTAAGAGTTTAATCTTGTGCTGCGTTTTTGTTTATTCATTCATTTGGTAAATATTTATTGGCTTCTTAACCTGGGGACTATACTTAGTGCCAGAGGTATAATAATAAGGAAAATAGATATGACCTCTGGCTTCATGGAGCTTATAGTCTAAATGGGATGACCGACACTAATCAAAATAAAGGGTAGCAGAGAGTGTGTAGCAGCGGGACATGAACTTGACCATGTCTGGGGTCAGGGAATACTTCCCCTGCTAAATGATGTTTCACCTGTGATCCGAAGGTTTGGAAATGGAACCTTCCAGGCAGTGTAAATGTAAACAGGATAGATGAAGTAGAGAGCTAGCAGGAAGTTGAAGACAGGGGACGAAGCCCGTGAAAAAGCACATCTTTATGGGAGAGCAACAGGAGGCCACTAAGAGGTTGTAGCCGCAGTATACTCCCCCTCTCAGAACTCGCCACGTAAGCCAGATATTTCAACTGCTGTTTCACTTGTCTGCCTTCCACACTGGGCAGCGCCCAAGCCACCCAGGCATCGTCACATCCACAACACCTGGCACTGGGCAGGGCTATGTCATTTGTATGAAATGAGTAGATAAGTACGTAAGTGAGCAAACACTGAGTAATTCAGTATTACTGGATGGTTCCCCATTGTGTTTTGCATGTAGCAGGCTTCATTCAATGTTGCTGAATGAATAACTAAGTGTATCGTCTGATTCCAGAATTTATTTCTTCCTTTTGGCTTTCTTTTTCTTTTTTTTTCTTTTTTTTTTTTTTTGGCTGCATTGGGTCTTCATTGCTGCACACGGGCTTTTTCTAGTTGCAGCGAGAGGGGGCCACTCTTCATTGCGGTGCGCAGGCTTCTCATTGTGGTGGCTTCTCTTGTTGCGGAGGATGGGCTCTAGGCACCGGCTTCAGTAGTTGCAGCACGTGGGCTCAGTAGCTGTGGCATGCAGGCTTAGTTGCTCTGCAGCATGTGGGATCTTCCCGGGCCAGGGATCGAACCCGTGTCCCCTGCATTGGCAGGCGGATTCTTAACCACTGCGCCACCAGGGGAGTCCCTTGGCTGCTATCTTTTTTTTTTGTTCCTTTTCCCCCTCCTTATTTACAAGATGACAGAAATACAAAGATCAAGGATGAGGCAGTTGGTTTACAGGCGGGTATAGAAAAGTGAGAATCTAGGATTTTCCCTCCAGCTTCAGTGTGAAAGGAAAACAAACAGAAACAAAAGAAAAGAAAACCTGAGGTCTGTCCTAGACTGTCCAGGCCTCTGAGTAGTCTGAGCCCTGTTCTTCTGGTCTGCCTGTCCCTCCCAGAGCTCAGAGCCTGAAACAGGCCAGGGGCTCCTGAGAGCACGGAAGCTGGCGTGAGCTGTGATTGTTCCCGAGCCCCAGGACGGCGGCTGTTCTGGGCACTTCAGGAAGTACTTGCTCCAAAAGGCCCTTCCAGCTATTGTTGCAAGGGCCAAGCCCGCTGGGCTGGCACTGGGACAGGCTGCCCCCTCCAGGCCAAGGGTCTCTCCAGGTCCCTGGGGGACGGAAGGTGAAAGACGGGGTCAGCCAGCGAGGGATACTCAAACCAGGAAGGATTCTTGGGCTTAAGCTTCTCCTTTCTTCAGGCCATCAGTGTCAGGAGCTGGCTGCCTCTAGGTGAATTTCTGTCCGTGCTGGCCATGCACGTGTTGATGAAAGGTAGGCCAGATGCTGTCGGTGATGTCACAGCTGGGCCAGTGAGATCTATCCAGTGCCATGAAAGGAAGGTGGGCTTTGGAGTCGAGGCTCCAGGCTTGTATGCTGGCTCTGCCCCTCCCTGTGCCCTTGGACCCTTCTCCTCTCCTCTTTCTCTTCTATAAACAAAGAACCTCTCAACCAGCTCGAGAGGTTAAGAGAATGAGCTGAGCCAAGATTGATGAACCTGTCAGGTACACAATGGCAGTGGGAAAATGCTAGTTTCCTTCCTCCTCCCAAGCAGCTGGACAAGGGCAGGTGGGTGGGGTCATGGGTGGGCAGTGTGCCTCCCTATCACAGGCTGCCAGCCCGGGCACTGAGCCCACTCCAGCCTGAATTCTCCTGACAGCTGCCCTGCTTCTCTGCTTGGCCTTGCCCATGAGTCCTGTTTGAACCAAGAAAAGCTTCTGCTCTGCTCCAGCCACAAAAAATAACAAGAATGATGCAATATGTATCTCTCACAGCCACCAGCCACGGAGAAGGTCCAGGCTTCCAGATCTCAGCCCCAAATCCATGCCAGGGTCGTAAATCAATGCCCTCGGGTTCCCATGAATCCCGGGTAACTCTTGTGCCACTGCTCCACCTGGCAGCAGCTTGGCCACCCCCTTGTCTCGTGATCAAGGCCACCAACCCAACCGCCAAGGCATGACATTGGCCTGGGGCAGGGAAAGTTTTCAAGTACATAGTCCCTGCAACCTGACCTTTACTAATAATAATAACATCAAAGTTTATTGAGTACTATGTGCCCAGCACTGTTCTGAGATCTTTATATTAACTCATTCATCTTTATCAACACATCCTGAAGTGGGTACTGTTTAGACCCCCATGTTACCAAAGGAGAAACTGAGTCTCAGGGAAGTGACATCAGCATCACGGCAACTTAAGCCATTCTTCCTCTCCCTCCCCCTTTTTTAACAACTAATTATACATCCATCCATAAACAAAAGTGCGTTGTGAGGCGCAGAATCACACACCGAGGGACTCAGGAGTACTCTAGCCCACCTGGGCATCCAAAGGTAGTCAGACAGACCTGGGGAAGGGCTGTGGAACCTGAATCTCAGAGAGTTTAGTTGCTGGCCCAAACCACAGAAGGAATGATTTGCAGGTAACATTTGAACCCATGTCTGCAGCTGTCAAGTCTAGTGTTTTCTCCCATCATGACACTGGCTCCCAAACCAAATGGAACTGGCAACCAGGACCCTTTCAGAGTGACACTGCAAAATAGAATTCCCCCTAGCAAAGCCAGCTTTCAAAACCCCAATCTACGTTTGATGAGCAAAGCAGAGTGTTCTTCAAAGGGAGAGAAGGCAGGAAGCGTGATGTGGTCAGCCCTCTCTGGCACGAGCTAGGAGTGTGGCCCTGGACCAGCCAGTGGCCCTCTCTGGGCTTCAGAATCCTCACCTGTAAGAGGAGATAAATTAACCTGGCTTCAGACGCGATCCCTCCCAACGCTGACATTCCAAGATTCCATGAAACAGCTGCCATCTATGAAGCATTTCCTCAGTGCCGGGTACTGGGCTGAGTATTTTTACATAATCACAAACTAATCGCAGCTCTTTGCCGGGCTCTGCTATAAGTACTTTCCCCAGTATTGTCTCATGTAATCCTCAGAACAACCCTAAGAGACAGGTATTACTGTCCCCTTCCCCTTTCAGGAAAGCGAGACTCAGACCGTGATACAAATTCACCCAAAGTCACCCTGCCAGTGAGTGATGGGATCTGAACTCACTTGTCTGACTTTAAGACCCATGCTTCTCATCATCCGACTACTTACAGCGCCTCCCCCGCCCTCAAGCAGGGATGGATGCCAGGAAAGGCACTGTTGTTTTTCACTTACCCAGATGCCTGTCCATCTGCAGTGGCCTTTTTTCCATTCCAATCATCCATCACAGTGGGACTTACACGGGTCAGGGGAGCCCATGCCCGCTGCCCAGAGGGGCCTTCCTGCCAGCTTCTCAGACACATCTGCAGAAAGCCCTGTCCTTGAAGATAAACTAAGCCGGCAGGGGGAGGGGTCCCCATTATTTATTTAGTCCCAGCCCTAAGGCTAAACTGGTGGCCTGGCAGCTCTGAGTGTTTTCTCTGAGCTGAAAAGCCAACTCCAAGCACTGGGGTGAACAGGTTGGGAAACTTGAGAACCACACAGACATCAGGAAAAATTCCAAGGACGGTTGCCTGTGGTGAAAGGACTATATGGCCCAGAGTTCCTTCTCCCCGGGAGGACTTGAAAGTGGCGCCTCTTTCCTCTCCTCCCTCTCCCTGCAAAACTAAGTAAACCAAGAAACTGTAGGAAACAGCTGAGGGAGCTGGTGGCCGTTTGTATCAGGGTGGTGGGTCATTCAGAAGTTGCTGACCTGCACTCCAGGGCAGAGCTCGCTGGCCAGGCACAAATCCCACTAATGCCCTGGACTGTGCTGCCCCAGCTGACTGCAGAGAGGAGCAGAGACGCCATTCCTCCCAGGCAGAGCAAAGGTATCCCGCAAGACTGTCGGGGAGCTGCGGATGGAACCATCCAGAAGCTGGCAGAGTTTGAACCAAGGAGCTTCCAGTAGGAATGCCTTTCTGGGAGGTCACTCACTACCCCCATGTTTACCTCACTGCACCAACTGTTTCCCTCCCCCAAAACAATTTCTAATTCATTAAGAGCCTTCTTCACTCTAACAACTGAAATGTCAAACAAACAAAGGAGCAGTAATTTCTGGGACAAGACCACTTCCGCAACCAATGTGGATATGGGCAGAATTCCATTTCTTACCCACGGGAGGACTAGCCTTGACTCCATAATGTGTGTTTGGGCCTGCACTGGCCACCGAGTATTAACTCATTGGACTGCAACACACCTAGACCTCACCTGGTACATGTGGCCTCCAGTCACACTCGTATCTTTCATTCCTGGGCCCCAGAGAGACGGTGGGCTTTGGAGTCACAGGATCTGATTTCAAGTCCCAGCTCAGCCATTTTATTTCTTAGAGATCCTGAACAAGTCACTTACTCTTCCTGAGCCTTAGTTTTCCCATCTACAAAATGGGGCTAGTGTGATCTACCTTGAAAAGGTGTTACAAGGCTCAAAAGAAATAATGTCAGTAGAAAGCATCTGACACATAGTAGGAAGTCTATAAATTTAATTCTTTCCCCCTTACTTCTCATAGCAGGCAAAGGAGATAATGAAAGTTGAAAGAAGGAAGGAAGGAGAGAGAAACGGAGGGAGGGAGGGAGGGAAAATGAAGAAAAGAAAAGAAGAAAACAACCTTGCAACCCAAACCCCACTCCCCTCAAGATTTACTGTGATTCCACCTTCATTTCCTAATCTCATTGCTTAAGCCCTGAATCCCTACACTGTTGTCCCTGTGCTAAAAGAAATGTCTGAAGTCCTCTCCTCCCCCATGTCTATCAGCGTAGCTCTTAAGTGTGTGCAAGGAGAAGGCAGACAGGGGTGTGCAGTACTGACCCAGGATGTCAAGTCCTGTAAGTGCTTTCAGCCCACATGCCCTTGCTTTTGCTCCAGATCTGATGTCTCCGTGACTCGGGGCTCTGCAGTGATGTCCCCCACCCACCGATGCCAGAGCAACTTTTACCAATGTCCCTCTTTGGATGACCATTTCACATTCTTTCAAAGAAATTCTTTCTTTGAAAGAAATTCATCTCCCATCTATTTCCTCCCAAACCTACCTCCCACCCCCAAAAAGGCATTAATACCACAAAGAATGACCTCTTTTAGCAAAAGTAAAGAAGACTTCAGGCTCTGAAGTAAACCAGCGTGAGGTTGAATCTTGACTTTGTCACTTGTGTGTGAGACTTATGTGTTAGGCCAGGTTACCTAACCACACCAAGCAGAATCTTGTCATCCACATGACGAGGACCCTACATTGTACCTCTCACTGGACTGCCGTGAGGACTCAATAAGATCATTCATTTCAAATATTTAGCATCGTATTTGGAACATAGTAAATGCATAGTATACAATTGTATTTTTATGACCTGGCCATTAAAAGTTTATAGACCATATGCATTCCTAAAATTCCAATTTTTGCAACTCCTATCCCCTGCCCAAAAAAAAAAAAAAAGGACAAGGATAATAAAATTTAGAAAGGAAAATTTTCTAAGAATTTTTTAAAAGAAAACCATGCAGACTGGTCAGGCTCAGCTCTAGACACAATACATAAATTCCCATTCAACCCTCATGTTGCCCTTTGGAGTAAACACTTCCCCCACTGGAGGGGTAAGTAGAGGAATGGTTGGGAACAGACTATCTGAATCTGAACTTTGACTTGGCCACTTAGCTGTGTGACCTGGGACAAGTGGCTTAACTTCTCTGGGCCAATTTCTTTGTCCAGTAAAATGAAAATAGTAATACCCATAAGGTGTTCATGAGGATTGAAAGCAGTAAGAAGAGTGTTATGCACGTGGTAAACACTCAATACATCATGGCTGCTATCACCTTTTACAGAGACTGAAACAGAGATTCAAGGAGGTTAATTAGCATATCCATGCTCACACGCTGGTAAGTGGCAGGAGCAGAATGTAAATCCAAGTCAACCTGGCTCCAGAGCAAATGGAATGTTTATCCCACCACTCTTTATCACATACCTGGTAAGAAAATATTTGGGACTTTTTCTAAGGAGAAAAGACAAGGTCAACAAAAGTGGAGCCTGGGCGTTAGGGAGAGTGATGGTATTTCTGGCAGAAGTGAGAAAGACAAAAAAGGGGAACTGGTTTGGGGAGAAAGATGGTCAATTACATTATGGCATTAGAAGCTAACTTGCACATAAAACAGCACTGTTTTAGACTATATTGCCACCTGGGAGTACAGCAGGCATTCAAACTAGTTTGCAAACCCCCTTGTGGGAGCGGTCCAGACACACTGCATCAATTCTGATGAGGAGTCACGGGGACTGGGTGTTTTATTCCTGTGCACAGACCCTCCCTGGGGTCCAGCCCTCGGGGAAGCATCGTTCCAAAACACTAAAGCAAGTACACTGTGCCTTTCTGCCAGACCTGATGGCTTCAGAGCACAGAACGTGAAATCCTGGTGCGTGGGGACAACACAACGGTTAGGAAAGGCAGCAAGCAGGCCGGGGCCGGCGGGGTGGGCATTCAAAGCCTTCCAGTGACTCTCCTCAGCTGTGGGATTAGCAGTGCTTAATTTCTATTTTTGTGTGTTTGCTTGAGCATTGAGCATCTATCACTTTGGTGATTAGAAAAGAAGTGGTTGAGACAAAACAGAACACGGCATGTGGTCATCCTGGGTTGGAGGATTACTGGTGATGTGTTGCTGCTTCTTTCCTTTGTGTGTTTTCTGTTTTACAGCATTTTCTGCTTTGAACATGTAATGCTTGGGGATTTAAAAACAAAAAAGAACAAATGTTAGGAAAAGTCAAGCAAGAATGATTTCACGTGAGTGTGCGCTAACCATCTGGGCCTCCCTGGCTCCTGCCACACCTGCTGAAGACAGGATTGGGTCATGTCCTCCCTCAATGAAGAGGAGAACCTGCCAAGTTGGAGTGGCTGCTCTCCCAGGGGTATCGGGCACAGGTAACTCATTCCACCCGCACCACCAAACTGAAAGGTGAGCGCGTTTTTTTTAAATCATTGTCTCTGTTCAACTGACTAGCCTGATTATTTTTTACCAAATGGAAAAAAAAAAAAATGTTTCCACCTGATTAAAATTCATGTTGTGTCAATTAGCTCCATTCTTCAAACCCAGAAGGAAATGTTCACGTTCCCTAGAGAAACCTTTAAGGGCTGTTGATTCAAATGCAAAGACATATGAGCCCCACGGGGATATAATTTCTGCCAGGAAGAATAGAGTGGGCAAAAGTCAAAGCTCTCATGTTTTGGGTTTCTTCTCTGGAAAGAAAGAAAAAGAGGAGAGAGGTAGGCGAGAAAGAAAGAAGGAAGGGAGGGAGGGAGGGACAGCGGGAAGGAGAAGAATGGGGAGGGAAAGAAGTGAGTTAAGAAAATCAGGGTGAGTAGTGTTAACACTTAGAACGCAGTGGTAATATCTAGAACAAAAAGGGCCTAAAAAATGGCTCTTTCTACCTCTCATTTTTCGGATGTGAACACTAGACCCAGAAAGTTAAGTAATTCACCCATTTCAAGCAGTTATACGATGATAGAAACAAGATTAGAAGCCAAACTTCCCAGTTCCGGACCTGGCCCACTTTCAGCTTCACACCCTGCCTTCAGGTGCGGGGAGGTATGTGTGACCTACCCAGCTTATTACAAAGGCCTTGACATTTAAAGGATTAAACATTTGGAGGATGCCTTGGGAGTATTCCTTAAAAGACAGTTCTCTCAAAAGAGGTGGATCAAAGAAGGCTGGTGGAAAGAGGGGTCTGTATCAGTTAGGGTGCGTTCAGCTGCCAGCAGCAGAGCATCTGACTCAAACTGGCTTAAGTCATAAAGGGGATTTTGTGGAAAGTGCAACAGTCTGGCCACCTTCAGAGGATGTCTGTTCCCAGCAGCTAAATTAAGTCACCAAAGATCCAGTTTCTCTCCATCTCCTTTACTCTGCCTTTGGCAGCGTCCTCTTCCTGCTACAGCTCACTTCCCCTGTGGCCCTAACTCAGATACTCTCAGGATGGATCCCTTCCCTCCCCTGGACTTCAATTCCCCGATTAGTCCAACGATGGGGCTGGTCATTGAATGAGCTCTCAGAGCCCTTCCACCTCCAACAGTGTTTCTCAAAAGGTGGTCCACAGATCATCTGCATTAAAAAAGTCACTTAGAATATTTGTTAAAACGTGCAGTTCCTACGCCCTAGCCCAACCCCACTAAATCTTAATCTCCAAGAAACACAGGAATCTCTGGTTTCAACAAGCTCACCCAGAACATCCTTGTACCCATCGAAGTTCGTTAAACTTTTATTCCCAAGGCAAGGGAGCCTAGAACAGAGAGCAAACTGTGGCGGGTGAGTCAAATCCTGCCTGAGAGTTCAGAACGGTTGTTACATTTTTAAAGCATTGTCTAAAAAAAAATACTCATACAAAGAAGAATATGAAACAGAGACCTTCCATGGCTCACAAAGGCGAAACTATTTACTACCTGGCTCGTTTTGGAAAAAAGTTTGCCAACCCCTGGCCTAGAATAATGAGGTCATTGGATGGTGGAAAGAAAGGCAGGGGGTGAAACTGAGCAGTTTATAGGGCTGATGAGGCCAAGAATTCCTGGGAGCAGGAGTTTTCAATGTTCCATCAGCTCCATGGAGAATTGAGCAACGAAAAAAATGTGCTCCAGCTCTGGAGCTTGGTTTAAAAAACATCTTTTCCAGGAAACCTCCTGGAGTCTCTGGTCAGGTCAGTGTCGATGTCAGGGCCAGCAGGGGCTCAGTAAGGGCTCAGAAAGGATGCGGTCAGCATGCAATCTCTTTGCTCTGAAAGCTCTCCACCACACCATGGCGAACGTTTGGGGACTAGCTTATTGTGACCCCTTCCTGTGCCTTCCTCCAGCCACTGAGCAAACACCGATCAGCTAAGGACACGAGGCTGAGAGTGCCGTCCTGGGTCGGAGAGGTAGTTCCTCAGGGACTTGACCAGAAGTGATCCGAGTTCTTCTCAGACACTGGGCAAGACCGCTAGTGGGCAAGCCCATGGCTGCAGGAGTCAGATGGACCTAAGGTCAAGTTCTGCCTCTGAACTTACTTGCTGTAATGACCTTAGTTTTGCACTAAGATAGCCACTAGCCCCATGTAGCTATTTATAATGAAATTCATTAAAATTAAATAAAGTTTTAAATTCAGTTCCTCTGTCATATTCATCACACTAATAGTCACTAGTCAACTCAGTAACTACCTGTGACTAATGGCTATCGTATCAGTCCATGCCTATGCAGAACACTGCTACCACCATAGAAAGTGCTACTGGACAGCGGTGCTGTAGACAGTCTTCTGACAGTCGGTTCAAATCCATCCTCTGGCTTTCTTTCCACCACCCAATGGCCTCATTATTCTAAGCTCTATTGCTTTGGGAACATATGGTTATCAACCCAAGCCTCAATTTGCTCATTTGCAAAATGAGCATGATATCCATAGTATATCTACCTGTTGTGAGGATTACAGGTGATAGAACTAGTAGACTGATTAGCACAATACCTGGCACATAGAAAGTGTTCAATAAATGGCTCTTGCTATTACCGTGTGCAAAAATCTTGCCCTCGGTTATTGCTAATACTCTCCCACCTGAGACCACTGGCCCTCTAGGCCAGTGGTCTCAAATTCTAGCATGCACAAGACCCACCTGGCGGGCTGGTTAAACCCCAGATTGCTGGGAGAGACCTACCTCCAGAGTTCCTGATTTAGTAGGTCTGGGAGCCTGTAATTTGCATTTCTAACAAGTTCCTAAATCTTGTTGATGCCACAGTTCTGGGAAACATACTTTGAGAACTGCTTCTATAGACAGCTCTTCATAAACCATTGCTGTCTCTTTTTTTCAGGGCGGGGGGCGGGGGTGGAGATGGTGGTTAGGGAGTTGTTATTTCTTTATGAATATTGTCCTTTCCTGAACATACCACACTAAGCTATCCACCTGCCTTTGAACAGGCTAGTTGCTCTACGCCCAAGAGCTCTTTTATCGGCCAGTTTTCCAGCCCCAATTCAGACTCTGATAAACCTGGCCAGCAGCTTCCCTCTGACTCTCCACCCCTGAGTCATTCATTTCCCTGTGCTACGTTTTACATTTTGCTGGTTTGTTTGCTCTACGTAACAGTTATATGTTTCCCTGTGTGTATTTTCTAAGGTGTAGAAGGTGTTCCACTGGTGCTACTTGGGGCCAATTTTTGTGGTACATCAATCATTTTAGATGGTACACAGAAACAAACAACACTGAACCAAATTCAATGAATTTTAATTGTTTTCAGTTCTTTCCAAATTCTGATTGCATCAAGGAGAAAGTCTGGAGCTGATCTATTTCACCTCCTTGCTGTTAACTCTCCAGCTCAGAGGCTGAGTCAGGTAATTCCATCATCATCCTCATCATCATCAAAACAATGGCAGCTGAAACTCATAGTGCTTTCTGTGTGCCTGGCAGTGTTCTAAGGGCTTTACAGATATTTACATTAATTAATTCAGTTAATCCTCACAACCCTATGAAGTAGATAGAATCATGATTCCCAGCTTACAGATGAAGAAACAGGCACAGAGAGGTTATGTGACTCACTCATGGTCACACAGCTGGAAAGTGGGCAAACCAGGATTCCAACCTAGGCAGTGTATCCAGAGTGTGTGCTCTTAACCACAACACTACTAACGTAGAGTTTAACAATACTGTTTTGTTTTTACCCTTGTCTTCTATTTTGTCAAGTATAGTCTTTTTCTATTTGGCTGGTGATAAAAAGTCTGTTTCTGAACCTGAATTACTATATGATTAAAAAAAAGTGGGGCAAGTGAAGCAGAAATATTTGGTGCATAATAGAACTGGTTCTTAGAGCAGCTGTGAGGTAGCATGCACCTGACTGATTTTGGAGTAACCAGTCCAATCAGACCATGAGCTTCTCAGAAGCAGGATCCTATCCGAGTCAGTCAGGGTCCAGCCAAGGAACAGATGGCACGCTGAAAGCCTTATAAAAAGAGCGTAAGGAAGGTGGTATTTAAAGAGATGTGGGCAGGCAGGACCAGGGAATGGCAGGAGGTAGTGACATGCCAGGGACTAGCCACAGAGGAAGAGCACTACCACCCTGGAAGGAACAAGGGGCAAAGATGGTATTACTAGATTATAATGAGAAGTCACCCCACAGAAGATGTAGCCAAAGGAGAACCAGCTATGAGTGAGGAGGGCCAACCTGTTTCTCCTCTAGCCTTCCAAACTCTGTCCTGCCAGCTCCTGCCATAGATGAATCCAACTGGAGGCCAGAGGGCAAAAGAGCCTGGTGATGCCATCAATCAAGGTCAACCATACAGGCACAGAGCAGGGCAGAGGAAAGCAGAAATGAGAGTTCACCAGCTCACAGTGGGTAACCAGTGCCACGGCAAGCACAGCATGGTACACAGAGGGCATACGTCTAGAAAATGTACAAGACACATTTGCTGCTTTGAATTGAACTGAGCCAAATGTAGAAATTGGTTTTGAGTAAAGCATGCTGTGTGCTAAAGGCAACTGGACCCTGGACCTCTAGGGTTTCACTTCCAGCGTATCTGGCCATCAGGTTTTACTGGTCTCTTGGGGCTTGAGTCACACACGTGCGGGAGGAGCAGAGTTGCTGGTGCATGTAAGGGGTTTCAAGCTGTAATTGTATCCTTCCCCTCCTCAGAGTGTCTAGACGAGACTGTGAGAGCTGAGAAAAAGAAAAATGACTGCTGCTTTCTGTGGCCCTCGATCAAGTGGGAATTCCTGGCAGAGGCGCCCTTCCCAGAGTACAGAAGAGCAAATCCCCAGAAGCAGCAGAAGCCTCTGCCTGAGGGATGAAGATAAAAAGGGAAAAGAGATCAATAGGAAGGGGAGTCCAGTCCTGCACTGACAGTAGGAATAGGGAGGGATCCTGCCGATGCTTTCCCGGAAGCTCTTATATGACTTATTATTAGCAATGTTAGTAAGATCTCATATTTATCACACATGCATTATGTGTTAGACACTGTGCTGAGCATCTTACATATTTTGCCGCATTTAATCTCCACAACCACCCTATGAAGTGCATAGTATTAACCCTATGTTTTTTTTAACATCTTTACTGGAGCATAATTGCTTTACAATGGTGTGTTAGTTTCTGCTGTATAACAAAGTGAGTCAGCTATACACATACACATATCCCAATATCTACTCCCTCTTGCATCTCCCTCCCACCCTCCCTATCCCACCCCTCTAGCTGGTCACAAAGCACCGAGCTGATCTCCCTGTGCTATGTGCCTGCTTCCCACTAGCTATCTATTTTACATTTGGTAGTGTATATATGTCCATGCCACTCTCTCACTTCGTCCCAGCTTACCCTTCCCCCTCCCCATGTCCTCAAGTCCATTCTCTATGTCTTTATTCCTGTCCTGCCCCTACGTTCTTCAGAACCAACCATTTTTTTTTAAGATTCCATATATATGTGTTAGCATATGGTACTTGTTTTTCTCTTTCTGATTTACTTCACTCTGTATGACAGACTCTAGGTCCATCCACCTCACTACAAATAACTCAATTTCGTTTCTTTTTATGGCTGAGTAATATTCCATTGTATATATGTGCCACATCTTCTTTATCCATTCATCTGTAGATGGACACTTAGGTTGCTTCAATGTCCTGGCTATTGTGAATAGTGCAGCAATGAACATTGTGGTACGTGTCTCTTTTTGAATTATGGTTTTCTCAGGGTATATGCCCAGTAGTGGGATTGCTGGGTCATATAGTAGTTCTATTTTTAGTTTTTTAAGGAACCTCCATATTGTTCTCCATAATGGCTGTATCAATTTACATTCCCACCAACGGTGCAAGATGGTTCCCTTTTCTCCACACCCTCTCCAGCACTTATTGTTTGTAGATTTTTTGATGGTGACCATTCTGACTGGTGTAAGGTGATACCTCATTGTGGTTTTGATTTGCATTTCTCTAATGGTTAGTGATGCTGGGCATCTTTTCATGTGTTTGTTGGCAATCTGTATATCTTTGGAGAAATGTCTATTTAGGTCTTCTGCCCATTTTTGGATTGGGTTGTTTGTTTTTTCCATATTGAGCTGCCTGAGCTGCTTGTATATTTTGCAGATTAATCCTTTGTCAGTTGCTTCGTTTGAAAATATCTTCTCCCATTCTGAGGGTTGTCTTTTTGTCGGGTTTATGGTTTCCTTTTCTGTGCAAAAGTTTTAAGTTTAATTAAGTCCCATTTGTTTATTTTTGTTTTTATTTCCATTACTCTAGGAGGTGGGTCAAAAAGGATCTTGCTGTGATTTATGTCATAGAGCATTCTGCCTATGTATTCCACTAAGAGTTTTATAGTGTCTGGCCTTACATTTAGGTCTTTAATCCATTTTGAGTTTATTTTTGTGTATGGTGTTAGGAAGTGTTCTAATTTCCGTCTTTTACAGGTAGCTGTCCAGTTTTCCCAGCACCAATTACTGAAGAGGCTGTCTTTTCTCCATTGTATATTCTTGCCTCCTTTATCAAAGATAAGGTGATTGTATGTGCATGGGTTTATCTCTGGGCTTTCTATCCTGTTCCATTGATCTATATTTCTGTTTTTGTGCCAGTACCATACTGTCTTGATTACTGTAGCTTTGTAGTATAGTCTGAAGTCAGGGAGTCTGATTCCTCCGGCTCCGTTTTTCTTTCTCAAGATTGCTTTGACTATTCGGGTCTTTTGTGTTTCCATGCAAATTGTGAAATTTTTTGTTTTATTTCTGTGAAAAATGCCATTGGTAATTTGATAGAGATTGAGTTGAATCTGTAGATTGCTTTGGGTAGTATAGCCATTTTCACAATGTTTATTCTTCCAATCCAAGAACATGGTATATCTCTCCATCTGTTGGTATCATCTTTAATTTCCTTCATCAGTGTCTTATAGTTTTGTGCATACAGGTCTTTTGTCTCCTTAGGTAGGTTTATTCCTAGATATTTCATTCTTTTTGTTGCAGTAGTAAATGGGAGTGTTTCCTTAATTTCTCTTTCAGATTTTTCATTGTTAATATATAGGAATGCAAGAGATTTCTGTACATTAATTTTGTATCTTACTACTTTACCAAATTCACTGATTAGCTCTAGTAATTTTCTGGTAGCATCTTTAGGATTCTCTATGTATAGTATCATGTCATCTGCAAACAGTAACAGCTTTACTTCTCCTTTTCCAATTTGGATACATTTTATTTCTTTTTCTTCTCTGATTTCCATGGCTAAAACTTCCAAAACTATGTTGAATAATAGTGGTGAGAGTGGGCAACCTTGTCTTGTTCCTGATGTTAGAGGAAATGCTTTCAGTTTTTCACCACTGAGAATGATGTTGGCTGTGGGTTTGTAATATATGGGCTTTATTATGTTAAGGTAGGTTCCCTCAATGCCTACTTTCTGGACAGTTTTTATCATAAATGGGTGTTGAATTCTGTCAAAAGTTTTTCTGCATCAATTGAGATGATCATATGGTTTTTATCCTTCAGTTTGTTTCATTGATTGATTTGCATATACTGAAGAATTCTGGCATTCCTGGGATAAACCCCACTTGATCATGGTGTATGATCCTTTTAATGTGCTGTTGGATTCTGTTTGCTAATATTTTGTTGAGGATATTTGCATCTATGTTCATCAGTGATATTGGCATGTAGTTTTCTTTCTTTGTGACATCCTTGTCTGGTTTTGGTATCAGAGTGATGGTGGCCTCATAGAATGAGTTTGGGAGTGTTCCTCCTTCTGCTATATTTTGGAAGAGTTTGAGAAGGATAGGTGTTAGCTCTTCTCTAAATGTTTGATAGAATTCACCTGTGAAGCCATCTGGTCCTGCATTTTGTTTGTTGGAGGATTTTTAATCACAGTCTCAATTTCAATGCTTGTGATTGGTCTGTTCCTGTTTTGTTTCTTCCTGGTTCACTCTCAGGAGGTTGTGCTTTCTAAGAATTTGTCCATTTCTCTGAGGTTGTCCATTTTATTGGCACATATTTGCTTGGAGTAATCTCCCATGATCCTCTGTATTTCTGCAATATCAGTTGTTACTTCTCCTTTTTCATTTCTAATTCTGTTGATTTGAGTCTTCTCCCTTTTTTTCTTGATGAGTCTGGCTAATGGTTTATCAATTTTGTTTATCTTCTCAAAGAACAAGCTTTTAGTTTTATTAATCTTTGCTATTTTCTTCATTTCTTTTTCATTTATTTCTGATCTGATCTTTATGATCTCTTTAATTCTGCTAACTTTGGGGGTTTTTTGTTCTTCTTTCTCTAATTGCCTTAGGTGTAAGGTTAGGTTGTTTATTTGAGATGTTTCTTGTTTCTTGAGGTAGGATTGTGTTGCTATAAACTTCCCTCTTAGAACTGCTTTTGCTGCATCCCATAGGTTTTGGGTCATCGTATTTTCATTGTCATTTGTTTCTAGATATTTTTTTGATTTCTTCAGTGATCTCTTGGTTATTAAGTAGGGTATTATTTGACCTCCATATGTTTATATTTTTTACAGTTTTTTTTTCCTGTAATTCATATGTAGTCTCATAGCATTGTGGTCAGAAAAGATACATGATACGATTTCAGTTTTCTTAAATTTACCGAGGCTTGATCTGTGACCCAAGATATGATCTATCTTGGAGAATGTTCCATAAGCACTTGAGAAGATAGTGTATTCTGTTGTTTTTCTATAGAATGTCCTATAAATAGCAACTAAGTCCATCTTGTCTAATGTGTCATTTAAAATTTGTGTTTCCTTATTTTTTTCATTTTGGATGATCTGTCCATTGGTGAAAGCAGGCAGTTAAAGTCCCCTACTATTATTGTGTTACTGTTGATTTCCCCTTTTATGGATGTTAGCAATTGCCTTATGTATCGAGGTGCTCCTATGTGGGATGCATAAATATTTACAGTTGTTATATCTTCTTCTTGGATTGATCCCTTGATCATTAGGTAGTGTTCTTCTTTGTCTCTTGTAATAGTCCTTATTTTAAAGTCTATTTTGTCTGATATGAGAATTGCTACTCCAGCTTTCATTTGATTTCCATTTGCATGCAATATCTTTTTCCATCCCCCACTTTCAGTCTGTATGTGTCCCTGGGTCTGAAGTTGGTCTCTTGTAGACAGCTTATGTACGGGTCTTGTTTTTGTATCCATTCAGCCAGTCTGTGTCTTTTGTTTGGAGCATTTTATCCATTTACATTCAAGGTAATTATCGATATGTATGTTCCTATTACCATTTCTTAATTGTTTTGAGTTTGTTTTTGTAGGGGTTTTCCTTCTCTTGTGTTTCTTGCCTAGAGAAGTTCCTTTAGCATTTGTTGTAAAGCTGGGTGGTGGTGCTGAATTCCTTAACTTTTGCTTGTCTGTAAAGGTTTTAATTTCTCCATCAAATCTGAATGAGATCCTTGCTGGGTAGAGTCATCTTGGTTGTAGGTTTTTCCTTTTCATCACTTTAAATATGTCCTGCCACTCCCTCTGGCTTGCAGAGTTTCTGCTGAAAGATCAGCTGTTAACCTTATGGGGATTCCCTTGTATATTATTTGTTGTTTTTCCCTTGCTATTTTTAATATTTTTCTTTGTATTTAATTTTTGATAGTTTGATTATTATGTGTCTTGGTGTGTTTCTCCTTGGATTTATCCTCTATGTGATTCTCTGTGCTTCCTGGCCTTGATTGACTATTTCCTTTCCCATGTTAGGGAAGTTTTCAACTACAATCTCTTCAAATATTTTATCAGACCCTTTCTTTTTTTCTTCTTCTGGGACACCTATTATTCAAATGTTGGTGCATTTAATGTTATCCCAGAGGTCTCTGAGACTGCCATCAATTATTTTCATTCTTTTTTCTTTATTCTGCTCTGTGGTAGTTATTTCCACTATTTTATCTTCCAGGTCACTTATCCTTTCTTCTGCCTCAGTTATTCTGCTATTGATTCCTTCTAGAGAATTTTTAATTTCATTTATTTTGTTGTTCATCATTGTTTGTTTGCTCTTTGTTCTTCTAGGTCCTTGTTAAACGTTTCTTGTATTTTCTACATTCTATTTCCAAGATTTTGGATCACCTTTACTATCATTACTCTGAATTCTTTTTCAGGTAGATTGCCTATTTCCTCTTCATATGTTTGGTCTGTTGGGTTTTTACCTTGCTCCTTCAACTGATGCATATTTCTCTGTCTTCTCATTTTGTTTAACTTACTGTGTTTGGGGTCTCCTTTTCGCAGCCTGCATGTTCATAGTTCCCATTGTTTTTGGTGTCTTCCCCCAGTGGGTGAGTTTGGTTCAGTGGCTTCTGTAGGTTTCCTGGTAAAGGGGACTGTTGCCTGTGTTCTGATGGATGAGGCTGGATCTTGTCTTTCTGGTGGGCAGGGCCACATCCTATGGTGTGTTTTGGGGTGTCTGCGAACTTAGTATATTTTTAGTTAGCCTCTCTCCTAATGGGTGGGCTTGTGTTCCTGTCTTACTAGTTGTTTGGCATGGGGCGTCCAGCACTGGAGCTTGCTGGCCATTGGGTGGAGCTGGGTCTTAGCATTGAGATGGAGATCTCTGGGAGAGCTCTCACACATTGATATTACATGGGGCTGGAAGGTCTCTGGTGGTCCAGTGTCCTGGACTTGGCTCTCCCACCTCAGAGGCTCAGGCCTGACCCCCAGCTCAAGCACCAAGAACCTATCAGCCACATGGTTCAGAAGAAAAGGAAGAATAAAAAATAAAATAAAAAATGTTTTCTTTTAATAATTAAAAAAATAAAATTAAAAAATAATAAAATAAAAACAAAAGGGAGCAACCAAACGAATAATCAAATCCACCAATGATAACAAGCACTAAAAACTAAACTAAGATAAACATAAAAATCAGAAATAAATCAGTCTCAGACAGCCAACCCCATGTCTACAGTTGCTCCCAAAATCCACTACCTCAATTTTGGGAACGTTTGTTGTCTATTCAGGTATTCCACAGATGCAGGGTTCATTAAGTTGATTGTGGAGATTTAATCCACTGCTCCTGAGGCTGCATGGAGCCTTTCTCTTCTTTGTTCTCACAGCTCCTGGGGTTCAGCTTTGATTTGGGCCCCACCTCTGCATGTAGGTCTCTCTCAGGCATCTGTTCCCTGCTCCCCAGAGAGGAGGGAGTTAAAGCAGCAGCTGATTAGTGCTCTCTTGCTCTCTCAGGCTGGGGAGAGGGAGGGGTAAGGTAGTCCTAATTGGAAAGCGGGTGAGCCTGCTGTGGCAGGGACCAGCATGACATTGAAACAGCCTGAGGCATGCCCTGTGTTCTTGCAGGGCAGTTGTCCCTTGGTCATGGGACCCTGGCAGTGGCGGGCTGCACAGGCTCCTGGGGTGGGGGTGGGGGGTGGTGACCTGTTCTTGCTCACAGGCTTCTTGGTGGCAGTGGCAGCAGCATTAGCATTTCATGCCCGTCTCTGGGGTCCGAGCTGATAGCCACGGCTCACGCCCGTCTCTGGAGCCTGCTTAGGTGGTGCTCTGCCTTCTGTAGGCACACAGGGAAGGAATCCCCTCTCCTCGTGCACCCCAAAACAATGGTCTCTTGCCTCTTAGGCAGGTCCAGACTTTTCCCCGGACTCCCTCCCTGCTAGCCGTGGTGCACTAGCCCCCTTCAAGCTGTGTTCACGCCGCCAACCCCGGTCCTCTCCCTGGGATCTGACCTCCGAAGCCCAAGCCTCAGCTTCCAGCCCCCACCTGCCCCAGCGGGTGAGCAGACAAGCCTCTCGGGCTGGTGAGTGCTGGTCAGCACTGATCCTCTGTGCGGGAGTCTCTTGGCTTTGCCCTCTGAACCCCTGTTGCTGCACTCTCCTCCGTGGCTCTGAAGCTTCCCTCCCACCCACCTCCTGTCTCCGCCAGTGAAGGGACTTCCTAGTGTGTAGAAACTTTTCCTCCTTCACAGCTTCCTCCCAGTGGTGCAGGTTCCATCTCTATTCTTTTGTCTCTGTTTTTTCTTTCTTCTTTTGCCCTACCCAGGTACGTGGGGAGTTTCTTGCCTTTTGGGAGGTCTGAGGTCTTCTGCCAGCGTTCAGTAGGTGTTCTGTAGGAGCTGTTCCACATGTAGATGTATTTTTGATGTATTGTGGGGAGGAAGGCGATCTCCACATCTTACTCCTCCGTCATCTTGAAGGCCCCCTCCAACTCTAACTTTTCTTTTTTTTTTTTTTTTTTTTGCGATACGCGGGCCTCTCACTGTTGTGGCCTCTCCCATTGCGGAGCATAGGCTCCGGACGCGCAGGCTCAGCGGCCATGGCTCACGGGCCCAGCCGCTCCGCGGCATGTGGGATCTTCCCGGACCAGGGCACGAACCCGTGTCCCCTGCATCGGCAGGCAGACTCTCAACCACTGCGCCACCAGGGAAGCCCCAACCCTAACTTTTAAAAGGGAAAAATGATGCTTACAAAGCCAAAGAAAACACGGTTTTAGCTACAATTGACTGAACATTTATTACGTGCCTGGCACCATCTTAGGTGCTTATATTGGGCTACGTATCAAAATGAGGCTGTGTATCCCCTGATAGAGGATCTGCAAGGTCAAAACAATATTCATAATAACACTAAAGTATTTCTTTTCCTTTGCCAGTGTATTGACGTTTGCACTTATGGTGCAAAAGAAAACGTGGAAAAACCTGCTGGTGCCATAGCGCAAATCAAGACAGTGCAGCAAACAGCACCCGTGGTCCCTGCATTCTTCCAGTGGAAAAAAAAAATGCCATTTCACTTCATCATGTCTTTGATGAAGCAGAATAATCATTACCTTTGTTAAAGCTCAAGGCTTGAGCACATATCTTTTTAGATTCTGCGTGAGGACATGGGATGATGACATCATTCACTTCTACACATGTCCAAGTTCCTTGTTTGTCTCAAGGAAAGACACTGGCACAAACAACTGAGTCGCAATCTGGTATAAACTCTTTCTTCATGGATTACCGTTCATACTTGGAAGAACAACTGAAAAGCTATAAGCATTCAGATGTGGATAACTGGCAGACATGGTCTCAAAAATTAATTAAGTGATCCTGTTACGTAAAGGCAAACAACTGACAGTGTTTGTTGCCAATGGTAACAGTCAAGCTTTTGAGTGAAAACTAGAACTTTGGAAAACACATGTCATTTTTAACTTGCCAGCTTCCCAATCCTTACAGACTTTTCTGATGAGATCTGTGGTGACATTAATGAATGTGGTATTTTGATGTTATCTAAAACATTTGTTAATATCCGACAAATAATTCACATTCAATAATTCCCTGATCTGCATAATTCAGGGAACCAATATTTCTTAAATGTCCAAAGCATCATGTTACAAAATCATGCACAGGTAAAACATTGATTCAAAGTGTAAAATAGCCAATGGATTTTAAGGTAACATAGTATGAAAATTTCACTGATACGTTTTCAGATTTCAGATTACAACTTTTAAAGACCCTGACAGTAAAGTCTTGCAGTATCAAAAAGCCATTTTTGATACTGCGTACATTTCCCTTTTCCAACTACATATCAGCATGAGGCTAAATTTTTTTCTTATATTGCAGGCAAAACCATATATGGCAACACAGTGAATACAGAATTATGGGATTATGAGAATCTGTCTATTAAGTCCCATATTAAAAAGATTTGCAAAAATGCCGCTCTTCTCAGTAACTTGTTTTGGAAAATGTGGTTATTTATCATAAAAAATGTTAATTATATAACACTGTAATTAGTTCATGATTGTTACATTTAAATAAATTAGTAGATAAATGATTTTTAAATTTCTCAGTTGTAATTTCTAGTATGGTAAATATTAGTAGATATAACCCACATTTTAAAATAAAAAATATAAAAGCTCTCTGGGACCCTCAGTCATTTTTAAGAGTGCAAAAGTGTTCTGAAGCCAAAATGTTTGAGAACCACTATTATATCAGAGCCTTCCCCATTGCAATGAGATCCTGGAGGTAAGAGCATTTCAGAGACCTAGAAAAATGTATGAGACCCAGATAGAAGGCTCCAAATCTACAAAATGAAAACAGTAAATGTAAAAATTAATAAACGTTTAATTACATGTCTACAAAATGTGCCAACATGCCAGCTTCATTCACTGTTAAATTTAGTATTCATAATGATTTCATTCCATCAAATACAACTTACAAGTTCAATTTTCTCACTTCACAAATCCCCCTACGCATGCCCAGTAATTATCAGGAACTCATTTACTCATAAATGAGTAACGTAGTGCCAAATAATTTCTAAAACACAAGTATAAAAATCTTGACAAAAATTCTTTAAAAAGTATGCTTTATGTGGGGTATGGACGCAGCTGGTGTGTTTGATATATTGTGTGATGTGGCCTCCCAAAGTCAGCAAATGTAGGGCTCACGAAGGTCCTGCTTTAAACCCAGTGTGTTGTGGCCTTTAAACTATACCTCTCCTGGAAGCACTTCAGTAAAAGAAGATGTCTTCACCAGGAGAAATATTTTCCCTGACTTTGGTAGGACTGGGAAAGAGAATCACATAATGAAAATACAATAAACCGTCAGCAGAGGAACAACATCAGAGGGGAAGGAGAGACAAGCTCTGTGGTGTGGGTCTCTGAGCAAAAGCACAGCTGGCCCTGCCTCTGCCTCCCGGGCAGGAGGGGATAGCAGGCTCTCAGTCCAGGTCCTCATTATTAGGTGTGAGTAAGAGCCCGGGGCATCTCACCAGGAAAAGTGAACATTTGAAAGGAAAGACTGGGGGCACTTTCTAAAGAGCAGCCAGCTTGAGACAAAAGTCACCCTGCCTTCCTCCCCACTTCTGGGAGGCCCTTGTCCTTGCTGGTACCTCAGAATTACACTCCCTTGGCGGTGATCAGTGCCCGGTACTGCAGACACCTCTCTCAGCTTCATCCCCTTAAACGACATCTTCCTCATCTTTCTCCCGTGCCCTCCGCCCCATGGACCAGAGCAAAGCTGTGTGGGTGCCTCGTCCAATGTTGTGGTATCATGATTCTGAGATCATACGGTTGCCTTCCAACAGGGGTCTCCAGTGATGGGATTTTCTGCAGTGTTACAGTAACTTTATTTTCTTCCTCATCTGATTTCTCTGTAGTTTCTTCTATAAGTGCATTTTCTTTACATTTTGTTTTAATTTTAAAGACTATGGGTAAAGGAACTGGTTCATAATAGGTCTTCAATAAAGAGTAATTACTATTATTTGGTAATTAATCAGCCCTAACATTTCCTGCATTGCGATCTGGAGCTCTCGACTGTCAAGAGATGACAGATTCACGTTCACTATCTGCAGCTGCCTAGGTTAGTACAAAAATTAAGTTAAAATTTAAAAATGGAAAAAGCAGTGTACGGTTAGGCCGTTCAAGATGGCTGTTCTCTTGGTCTCTGTACATCCCCTGCTCGACCAGTCCCAGCATCACTCACAGGACTATCTAATCCTCTTAATTATAGGGCTTCATGAGTCCTTGGTAACTGATGAGCCCACCTGACATCAATTCCCCCTATAAATGGTAGCCTCCGTCTCCCCTGAGTAGTGAAGATTCCTGCTCTGTCCTGCTCGCCCATCTGCTGCGCACAGTGGGGTGTCACTCCAGGACGTTTTGCTTCAGACTGGTAAGATTCCCTGTGGAGGAAACTATTGATGCCTTTGTCGCTGCCTCCAGGGTCTTTCTTTGTTCTCAAGGCTGGGCAACTGCAAGGTTTGCAGGCCTGCAGGATGCAGCCCAACAAACAGGATTATAAAACTATGTCACCAACTTGAAATGTTTTGTTTAACAGATGTTCATATACATGCAAAGCCACAATACAACAAAAATGTGCAATTGACAATATAATTTCAATATTTATTTAAAAAACAAATAATGTGTTGATCATACATTGTGTAGGCAATGTGGCCTGGTAAGGAAACCAAACTGTAAACCTCTATGATGTACAAAGCCTTCTTCCAGTCATGTCAGTGAAGCTCTGTGATTCGGTGGTATCATTTGGAGATAAGAACAAGTCGAAAATTGGCTTTCACTGCTAGACTGTCTTCCTTAAGCACCTGCTCCCTTCACCAGCACCAACAGATTCTGTTTGCTATTAGCCTTTATTCCTTGCATTAATGTCAGCATTTTTCCATGTAAATGTCTGGGCTTCCCCACCAGAGTCATTTACTCTGCTGTGACATCTTATGCTTATAAAAAACACGCAGCATACTAAGCGAATTACTGATACTTGTTGAATATCAAGTTTAAGTCCTAGCTAACAAAAACGCACTCCTCAGGCTTCCCTAGTGGTGCAGTGGTTAAGAATCCGTCTACCAAAGCAGGTGACATGGGTTAGAGCCGTGGTCCGGGAAGATCCCACATGCCGCAGAGCAACAAGCCCGTGTGCTCTAGAGCCCGTGCTCCACAACAAGAGAAGCCACCACAATGAGAATACTGCGCACCACAACAAAGAGTAGCCCCTGCTCACCACAACTAGAGAAAGCCTGCACCCAGCAACAAAGGCCCAACACAGCCTAAAATAAATTTATTTTAAAAAATGCTCTTCTCTCTACTATAAATTCATATTTTTTCTTTAGCCTCCCAGTTCATGCAAATCCTAGAGATCTCCATCTATTCTCCAAGCCTACTGTGTGATACTAAAGGAGGAAACTTCAACTCAGTCTTTTTTCTTTGCTTTCTGTCCAAACCCTTTCGAGCAAGGACCGCATCCCTTCCTCAGGGCCTCCCCTCCGTGCGAGGCTGGTATGGAGCTCTTGGAAGCTGCTCCTTTCATCCCTCACAAGGCAGACACTCCTTGAATTGTCATTTCATTTGATTGAGTTGTGACTAAGGCATTAGATATACTTTCTCTGAACATTCAACCTCTCTCTGATCACTGAAAAGCAAGAAGTTCGGATGATGGTCTCTGGCAAGAATCCTCTCCCAGCTGGTTCTAGTTCGGGGCTGGCCTTTGACGGCCCTCTGTCTCAGACCATGACTCTAAGTGGGAGTGGAAACTGCTTAGCTCTCTGGCAAGTTGAGTGGGTCCAAGGAGAGCTGTTTATTTTTCCAAACAAGAGTAAGGAGGGTTTGTGTGTGTGTGTGTGTGTGTGTGTATATGTGTGTCAGCATCATGTAGACTTTAGCTTAACACCAGTTTCTCCAGAAAAGGTGTCTTATTTGACAAAAAGGAAGATCTGTTACCAGAAACAAAGGCCTTTTAAATTATGGCTCTGCTCTAAGGGACCATAGTGTTAAAGATAGAAGCAACTGGTGTCTTCCTATATCCTTTGACAATATTATAAAAAGATCCATCCCATTCTCACCATTTCCTCATCCCACTCCCTTTAGTTGAAGCCATTACTTTTTTTTTTTTGCGTTACACGGGCCTCTCACTGTTGTGGCGTCTCCCGTTCCGCAGCCTGTGCTCTGGACGCGCTGGCTCGGCGGCCATGGCTCACGGGCCCAGCCGCTCCGTGGCATGTGGGATCTTCCCGGACCGGGGCACGAACCCGCGTCCCCTGCATCAGCAGGTGGACTCTCAACCACTGAGCCACCAGGGAAGCCCAAGCCATTACTTCTTATTTAGAAAACATCAATAGCTTCCTATTTGATCTCCCTGCCTCCTTTCTTGCCTCTTGCTATCTTCCTTCCACTTCCTGCCAGAGCAGCTTTTTTGAGACACAAGTCTGAGCACAACTGCCTCCTTGCTCAAATGCCTGCAATAGCTCCCCGTTGCTTGTAGGAGAAAATACACATTCCTTAGCAAGCACACAAGGCTTTCTTTAACAGAGGGAAATAAAACAATAAACTGGTAGAATCTTTTTTTTAAATAAGGATTTCTTTTTTTTTCTTTTTTTAAGAAGTTGTGCCACACCAGGCATAAGCATAATATGAATTTGGCCCAACACCACTCAGGGGAGACGGAGGTTACCATTTATAGGGGGAATTGATGTCAGGTGGGCTCATCAGTTACCAGGGACTAATGAAGCCCTATAATTAAGAGGATTAGATAGTCCTGTGAGTGATGCTGGGACTGGTCGAGCAGGGGATGTACAGAGACCAAGAGAACAGCCATCTTGAACGGCCTAACCGTACACTGCTTTCCCATTTTTAAATTTTAAATTTGGCCAATTTGGCCTAGAACTCTCACTCTCATTTTCAATCATGCCACTCCAAGTACCCAGAAGGACCTCAGTGCTGCTTGCCACTCCTGCTTCTTTACCTGGCTCATTATTTAAGCTCACAGAGCACAGTTCCAGTGTTGTCTCCACCAAGAATCTTTTCCTGGAATGAGTCTGAGTTAGATGTCCTTCCACTGGTCTCTCAAAGTCATCTCTGGCCCCTCCAGTAGCAGTGACCACACTGTCCCTTGCCTGACACTGTTGCTGGCTAGACTCCATCAGACCAAGACTTCCTTGCTGAAAATGAAGATCTTATTCCTCTTGTCTATCCAGGATTTCCTCATCCCTTTTCTTGAAAATAACAGTGGCTACCTCTCCCTCCTTTAACTGCTGTCTTGTTGCTCCCTAAACTGAACTGGAGACCCTGTTTCTATTAGGTGACTATCCTCAGGTGTGAATTAATATAGCCACATATTATACTCCAGATTGGTTTAAATACAGAACATACACTTTATTTTAAGGAAAGAATATCTCAAGGGCAAAGTCTTAAGGCTGAAGAGATTCTTAGATATGGTCCAGTGTCCTCACTTAAAGTTCTTCCTACCCTGACTCCCACTCATTCCAATAAAACTCATTTCCTTAGGGGCTGATCCAAAGGATGTTAGGGGGAAAAAAAGTTGTATAACTAAACACCAAAGTGTGAATGTTCGCTATCTCATATAGAGGATAATCTATAATGTTAGAGAGAAGGCTTCTTAACTCAGAAATATCTTTTGTAAGTAAAATCCCAGGAAATATGGAGACATTTTTAGGCAGCTGTAAGGTTTTGTTTTATTGTTTTTTTGTGGTGGTGGTAGTGTAAATAATGAAAAAAATGTACCTGGGCATATATGTGACTAGATTTTCGTGATGTTTAGAATTTTCTCCTATGAAAGGCATGGTTACCTTGGCCTTCAGAATGTTCCAGGAACTAATTGTTACAGTAATTTATCATATAGAAATACCGATGAAAATGGAAAATTCCTCTGAGTTTTTGCAGCCTTAAACCCAACATTTGGGGTTTAAACATCACCCTCAGCTAAAACGATTGCTCCTTCGATTCCATGAGTACCTCTCACCATCTGTAAACCACAAAACTGTTACCCAAAGTGCTGAGACTCACATCTCTGTGGGTGAGAAGAGGAAGAGCAGTATGTGCTCTCACCATGTCTCAGGCTCGGGACACGTGCCAGGACAGTCAGATAGGATCTCCAGGGCTGAGCGGGATGGTGTGATGTTCCCCTGTGGGAGACCTCCCTGGGAAACAGAGTGGTGACCTCACTGGGAAGACGAAAACAGTTCAATAAAAAATACTTATCTTGGAAATGATCTGCCTGAATTCGAGACCAGTGAAGGGATTGTATTTCCAACACCCTTTCAAAGAGAAAAGCCATTTTCTGTTCATCCTGTACAGGGAAGAAATCCCACAGCGCTTCTAGACTGAGAGATGATGATTCAGGCAAAAAGGATCTCAACTCCAGCTCTACATAAGGACACAGTAAGGGAATCACCCTTAAAAGAACCGATTATAAAGTTTTCCTTCTAAAACCAGAGCAGAGATGTGCTCCTGGGAAGTGCAGCTCTGGGGAAGGTGCAGCCACACAGGTAACCTCCATGTTTGCCCTCTGATATTTTTTTTCTTCCCTCTAAGAGTTCTCTCCTAATTTGGATGCCACCTTTAGAGACTCAGTATGTCCCATCTGTACATCCTAAACGCAGACAAAGGAACAAAGGCTGGACGTTTCAAAAGGACCTATAGCTAAAATGTAGAGACAATAGGGAGATTAAACAAGAAAATGTCAAAACAATCTAGAAGCAACACCAGGCAAAGAACAGGCTTCTGATTCTTCCATGGCTGACCTTTTATTCTGTTCTGTTCTGAGCCCTGTTCCTTGCCTAAAGAGCTTTCTTGTCAATTCTTAGTCTCCCACCCCTTAGGACTCGCAGGAGATTGGGAACACCAGCTATAGTAATAGGCAGTTTGGTGGGGATTTAATATTTTATCACCATTAACACAACCTTATCACGTCTTCAAGTGATATCTATAGAAAGTTAACCTAGCCAGACACATTGTAGTGGGCAACATCAGAGAGTTATCTCTGCTCTGTCTGGCTTACAGCAGATTTGGACCCATGGCCTTGGTCTAACTAATAAAGGGCTCTGGCTAGAAGGACCCAAGAGAGAGTAGAGTTTGACAGAAAAGCCTAAGAACACTTAGGTTCTGAGGTCATCTTTAGTTCCATAAGTTTCTGCTTCTGAAGCTACAGACATTTCTGCCAACACTTTAAACAACAGTTTCTCTTTTATTGTCCTAATGAAAAATCAGACCCAAAGTCTGTATTTCAGAACCATCTATAAACATAAAAATCTTCGGAGTTCCCTAGCTCCCTCTTTGCTTTGAGAGCCAGAAACCTTGTAGTAGAATTTGCCATCCTTCCTTAGGAGTTATATACATTTTTCAGGTATAAATTTCTAAGTATATCTTTACCCCTGGATTCACTCTATCCTTACTTTTCTCTCTTAAATTTATCTCATTCCTAATTTTTGTCCCATTTCCATTTCGATGGTTTTGTTAGACACCTCAGATTCATTTTTTCACCAACTCAGTATCTGAAAAGCTATCTAAAACTTGAAAAAACAGTTCCTGGATGTTCTCTCAGTGCAGTGCTCTTCTTAACAATCTATTGCCTGAGGTATTTTACAGCTCTGTTGGGGCAGAAGTTAGCTTGTATATTTTTGTATGGTTGAGATGAAAATAATTTCTTTTCCATGGAACAGATAATCTCAGAATTTAGGACTTATGGACCTACTGGATATATAGATAACCAGTTATATATATAGTTTAGCACACTTAATCTAATATGGGATACTTAGATTCTTTGGAGTAGTTTAAGCATCTTACATTTTCCTTTAGTAATTAACGAGTTAAATGCAATCTCTGATACATCTTTTTTTTAAATGAAGTATAGTTGATTTACAGTGTTGTATTAGTTTCAGCAAAGTGATTCAGTTATACATATATATATATATATCTATTCTTTTTCAGATTCTTTTCTTTTTCCATTATAGGTTATTAAAAGATATTGAATATAGTTCCCTGTGCCATATAGTATGTCCTTGTTTATCTATTTTATATATAGTAGTGTGTGTCTGTTAATCCCAAACTGCTAACTTTTCTCTCCTGCCCCCTTTCACCTTTGGTAATCATAAGTTTGTCTTCTATGTTTGTGAGTCTGCTTCTGTTTTGTAAATAAGTTTATTTGTATCATTTTTTTAGCTTCCACATATAAGTGATATCATATGATATTTGCCTTTCTGACTTACTTCACTTAGTATGATAATCTCTAGGTTCACCCATGTTGCTGCAAATGGCAATATTTCATTCTGTTTTATGCTTGAGTGATATTCCATTGTATCTATGTACCACATCTTCTTTATCCATTCATCTGTTGATGGATATTTAGGTTGTTTCCATATCTTGGCTATTGTAAATAGTGCTGCAGTGAATATTGGGGTGCATGTATCTTTTCAAATTAGAGTTTTTGTCTTTTCCAGATATATGCTAAGGAGTAGAATTGCTGAATCATATGGTAACTCAATTCTTAGTTTTTTAGGGAACCTCCATACTATTCTCCATAGTGGCTGCATCAATTTACATCCCACCAACAGTGTAGGAGGGCTGGTCTAGGAGAGTGTCCAGAGGTAGCTGTGGGTTCAGGAGGTCTTTAGGCAGCCTGTCTGCTGATGGGCGGGGCTGGGTCTCCACCAAGTTAGTTTTTGGCCTGAGGCATCCCAGCACTAGTGCCTACGGTTTGTTAGGTGGGACCAGGTCTTGGCACTAATGAGCCAATATGGCAGCCACCAACAGCAGTGTTCACATAGCTGAATGTTCCCAATATGTCTACCACCAGTGTCTATGTCTCTAGAGTATACTGGAGCTGCCCCCCACCTCTCCAGGAGACCCTCCAAGACCAGCAGGTAGGTCTGGCCCAGGCTCCTATCAAATTATTCCCTTTGCCCTGAGTCTCAGTGTGTGAGATTTTTGTGTGCGCCCTTTAGGAGTGAAGTCTCTATTTCCCCCAGTCCTGTGGGGTTCCTACAATTAAGCCTCCTGGCCTTCAGATCTAATTGCTCTGGGGGCTCATTCTCCCAGTGCTGGACCCCCAGGCCAGGTAGCCTGACATGGGGCTCAGAACTCTCATTCTTGTAGGAAAACCTCTGCAATATAATTATTTTCCAGTTTTGGGGTCACCCATCTTGGGATTATGGGATTTGATTATATCATGAGTCCGCCCCTCTTACCCATCTCATTGTGGTTCCCTCTTTATGTCTTTATTTGTAGAAGATCTTTTCTGGTAGGCTCCAGTCTTTTTCATCAATGGTAGTTCTGAAGATAGTTGTGATTTTGGTGTGCTTGTGAGGGGAGGTGAGCTCAGGGTCTCTCTACTCCTCCATCTTGGCCCAGACTCTCTGATACACCCTATATTTGTGTGAAAGTAATTTTTTAAATTCCTTAACATTTTACCATAATGGCAAGTAGAAAAAATAAATGGGAAACACTTTGTATTAAAGTTCATAGAGTTTTTCAGCATAAAACGTAAACTTTTTAATATGTGCAAATTAGAAATAAATTATTTAGAAGGAATTATCAGGGAAATCCCAGGTGGAATGCAGAATGTGACAAAAAAATCCAACTGAACTGCAAATGCATGAAAGAAAATCAATGAAGGGGATGGGGGAAAGGTGCTGACCTAAATAACTTTGGAAATGAGTGGAGAGTATAAGACCAAGGGAAAAAGAAACTGCACATAGTACTTTACTCTAGCTGATAAAGCTGTTTCCCACTGGGATACAGGTTAACAAGTCTCTAACCACTGTACATATATACTGGAATTTACAATCAAATAAATAAATAACAAATGGTAGAATCCAGGTTTCTTACTGTTGGAGAGTTTATAAGCAAAGAGACAAGGTTGGATTAGAATTGGAGACATAAATATGAATTCATATTTGGCTTCATAATAGATATAGTTATATGTGGAAATATTAAGAGTAAAATGCTTACTATACACATAGATTTCCTTGCTCGGGCAGACAAGAAGGCCTCAAAGCAACAACACCCCAGTAACAATGAGCTTACCTAGCACCCAGATCTTGGTTTCTAGTACCATTTTCCAATAAAAGGAACCAGGGCTTCTTGGAGAAATGACTTGGTTTCTAGTACCATTTTCCAATAAAAGGAACCAGGGCTTCTTGGAGAAATGACTGATTTTAGAACTGGGACAGGAATTATATAAGATGAGCCTGAAGCATCTAGTAATGCTGGGAAGTAAAGAGTCCTCCAGAAACTAAATAAAAGAAAATGATGGAACTATACAGGAGCCAAGTGATAGAGCTTCCAATGACCAAAGTTGGAAGAATTCGAGCAAAATAAGTAACATAATACTGGATCATAACCAAAGGTATAAAATAAATATCAATGAGTCCATACTGTTTAAATAAACAAAAAACTGAAGAGATAAGACGAATCCTACATGGAGTAGAATTCCAAATAATGTATGTATGACTCGGCCCTCAAGGAAGTGGAGCATAACTCCCCATTCTTTAAATGTGGTCTGTGCACAGTGACTTTCTTATAAAAAGCATGGAAAGGTGGGGTGGGAGAGGGAGGAGAGGAGTAACTTTACAGCGAAGAAACCTGACAAATACCACCTGAGCCAAGGCATCAAGGTCAACACCAACAGTGATCAATTATGCTGACAGTACGTACCTTTTATAGATGAGATAAGAATGGCACTTTACCTCTATAGTTTTCCTTTGGGGGGTGGGGGTGGGGGACAGTCTAATTATGAAAAAAATGTCAGACAAATCCCAGCTAAGGGACATTCTATAAAATACCTAACCAGTACTCTTCAAAACTATCAAGATCAGTAAGAACAAGGAAAGTCAAAGAAACTGCCACAGACCAGAGGAGCCTAAGGAGACATAACAACTAAATGTAATGTAGTTTCCTGGATGGGATCCTGGAACAGAAAAAGGACAATAGGTAAAAACTAAGGAAATCTGAATAAACTACAGAGTTAATAACACTGTATTAATATTGGTTCATTAATTGTGACAAACCATAATAATGTAACATGTTACTAATAAGAAAAACTGGGTGTGGTATATAAAAACCCTCTGTCCTATCTTTGCAATTTTTGTAAATCTAAAATAAGATACAGTAAAATTTTAAAGTTTACTTAAATAGGTGCATCAGATGAACCAAAATAGAAAAATGGTCTGCAAAAAACTGTTAATGTCATTGAAAAAACAAAGGAAGACCCAAACTGTCATAGATCAGAGGAGACTAAAGAAACATGATAATTTAAAACAATGTGAAATCCTGGATTGGATCATGCAGCAAAAGAGCACAATTGTGGAAAAACCAGTAAAAAAAAAAAATTTTTTTTCAAGTCCGTAGCTTAGTTAATAGCAGGGTACAAATTCTAATTTCTTAGTTTTGACAAATGTACCATGATTAAGTAAGATGTTAGGGAAAGTTGGATGAAGGTATATGGAAACTGCACTATCTTTACAAGTTTTCTGTAAATCTGCCATTACTTGGGAATTAAAAGCTTAACTTCTTAAAAAAAAATAAAAAATAGGTGAACCATGAAGCATAACAGATATGTGCAGACTGGAAGCAAGGCATACTGCTTTCCTTTGGCCAATAGAGATATAAAGTTGCCATCACTGGAGCTAACATGTTTTTAAGAAGGAAATGAACACTAAGAGCTTAAGGAAAACTACCCAAATCACAGTGATTTCCCTCCCATGGATGGGGAAGTATAATCATCTGGATAATAAATCGTATTAACGTTTGTCTGAGTACTGTTCAGACCAAAGCTCAGGGTATTCTACTTTTCTTGGAACTCTCAGTGAGAAAACACACCTCTCCTAACAATCTCAACAGAAGAGTTCTATTCCAGGCATTGGGTGTTAATAGTAGGGACACAATAGTTAATGAAATCTTTCCTACAGGATTCAATCATCTGCCTTTTTCATACACAGGAGGCCTACGAGCTATTCCCTCATGTACGTAAGAAGAACAGGTCTTATCTCACTGACCTTTAGAAGACCAGCCCCTACAGGATAGCCACAAATGGCTGAGATCCTGCAGGGATGAGGAAAAGCTTCTGATCCTTGCTTGGCTGAGCTACTTGTCCAAGTTTTTCCCAAGGTAGCTAGAAAGAGGTTTCCTGGAATTGTTTATGAGGTTACCAGAAGGTCAGCCAGAGTTCTCGGTCCCAACAGTCCTCTGTTCCTCCACCCTTACTAGAGCAACGATACCATATGTTGCCGCAACAGAGCTATGCACACGTACAGAACACCTGGGATGTGCCAACTACAGTGCTAGGTGCTGGGGAAGAGAGAGCAGATTCAGAAAAACGTAACAATGATGATAAGAAATATGTGATAGCACAAGCCTTGATCTGTTATGATAGGTGCTACAAGCACTGGCTCATTTAATCCTTACAATAACACACGAGATAAATTATATTATGTCCATTTTATAAGTGAGGAAGCTACTTCTCCCTCCAGGAAACTGAAGAGCAGCATAGCTGTTCTAAGGTAAACTAGGAAGCATCAAAGCCCAGTTCTGTTCCTTATTAGCTGTGTGACCTTGGATAACTAATGTCACCTTCTTTGTCAAGTGGATAACAAGTAGAGGCTAAAATCAGCACAAATTTATTGGGTACCTTGGTCTGTTAATAACATCTGCCACATGTTGGGATGTGACTCACATGTGTGCCCAGAATTTGCCAAACTGTGCCAAGTACCTTACAGGCGTGAACTCATTTTATCCTCACAATACAACAGAAGATAAGGACTTATTATTTTACTGCAGAGAAAGTGGATGTTAAGAGGTTCAAATAACTTCTCAAAGGTCACCCAGCAAGTGGTCCAGCTGCAATTTGAGTCCTGCTCTATCTGCTCCAGCACCCCGAGTCTTAACCACTCTGCTGTCACCCACTCAACATTCCAGAAACTCTAGACAGCTCAGTTTCTTCTAGATAACATATTTTTCATTTTAACTGCGGGCCTAACCCAAAAGATTCCCCGTAAGTGGTATAAATTTCTGGCTGAGGGAGTCTCAGTTGGATGAGATGAGTCCTTTCCTCACTGACAGCTGGTACCTTGGAAATCAGAGAACCTTCACTGGGAAGCTAAGGGGTATTTCGAAGGAGACGAGGTGTGGAGGTAAATGACGGAGAGAAAAAGGAATGTAGGAGAAACCCTGAAGACCTAGGGTAGATTCAGAAGCAAACCTATAATTTATCCAATTAACCTTGCCTTTGGCCAATCCCCTACCAAGAAGGCAATGCCTCTGGGCCTCAGAGCAATTTAGGGTTAGGACAACTATGCTGACCTCGATTACTAATAGTAGCTGCTGCG
Organism: Pseudorca crassidens; assembly: GCF_039906515.1. NCBI lineage: Eukaryota > Metazoa > Chordata > Mammalia > Artiodactyla > Delphinidae > Pseudorca > Pseudorca crassidens. Next base: position 30,810,053 of record NC_090304.1, on the reverse strand, counting down.
ACAGCTGTGTTAAGAGGTCTCATGAAATTCTGCCCAGCTGGGGGGAAAAAGAATGCCATGGTCCATTAGTAATTTCTGTCACAAGTGTGAGAGTGGGAAGAGGCTCACATGTGCCTGGACTTTGCCATTCCTGCTTTAGGGATGTCACCACCTAGAATTACTCTGTAGGAGGACTTAACTGGGCTCCAGGTCCAGGTAGGGAGCAAAATGTCCCAATGGCACCCTGCTCCTGTCTACCTCACAAACTAGGGCAAAACAGCACTGACAGCAAGAAAAGACCTAATTTGAATTCCTTTGGTCTTTGGCTACCAAAGCCAAGACGCTTTATGAAGAACTAAAAACCAAGGAGATTCAGGCCAGCTGGATTGGGTGGAAGGGGAGTTCCAACCAATTAGCCTTCCTTTTTGACATGGTCACCCTTCACCCAACCCCCAGGAAGTCTTGACAACACTCATGTGTCAACAGGACCCCAGGAGAGGGGGGAAAAAGCGGTGAGCCAAGCCTCAAGAGTAAAAAAAAAAAAAAGCAAAATCTGGAATTTCAACTCAAAACTGGACCTCTGAATGGCTTAACTGCTGTCATTATTTTTTACAGAGCCCTCCTTGGGCTCTCCTGAGCACCAGGAACTTGTCCTCAGAGTTTGAGGGGCTACATCTTCCCTCTGGCCTTGTTACTGCCTTGCCAACCAGGCTGGACCCACCATCTCAAAGTCTACAGGCTTCTGCATCCAAACTCCCCAGGTGGGTCAAACTTCCCGTGGCTAGACTCTTAAAGGGGAAGCTGTCCTACCGTTTCCTTCAATAAGCAGTTTTCATAGGGTGATAAATGCCCTTTAAGGAGCCCAGAATCCCAAAGCAGTCCCCTGGGTTCCAGAAACCTCAGCCCAGCCCAGAAGTAGCAGGAGGCAGAGATCCAGACCCGGTCAAATTAGTCTCCAGGGGATCTGCTTGATTCAGGCTGTCAGGAGAGGGGTGGGATGCCAGGGTTACTGCTAGCCTTGATCCAAGCCTCTGCCAGGTGCTGGCAGGAATGAGCCCAGTCTCCCCAGGGTGGTGGCTCTAGAGAGGGTAGGACAGGAAATTTTACCATCTGTCTTCGAGGCAAGGTAGAACCTTTTATATGGAAAAAGCACTTTTGCTCTATTGAGTACCTTGATGGCTTGGATTCACAAAGGTGAACGTGAAGGTGAATTTGAAGCTGGAGAAAACAGAATGGCTCTACCTAACAGAATAAGAAAAATGTGCAGTTTGGGGAGCAATCCAGGACAGAAGGTGAAAGGGGCCAGGAGAGAAGGTGGCCTGAAGCTAGGGAGAAGCACCCAGTGCAAGGTCCCAGGGCCTGGGGGAGGGGTGTCAGGGAACAGGAATACCTGATGTTCAGTTTGAAGTTCTTTGCTTTTTGACAACATAAATTGTTCTTCTATGTCTCCACCATGTCTCAAGTTTCAGTAAAATCTAGTAAATACATACATGGCTTTGTGTGAGTGAGGCTTCCATGCAAATCCAGGAAAGGCTTGAGTTTCACTGCTGGGGAGGTGAGGAAAAGAGATAGCTTGTGTGCTAGCAAACTCAGACTGCAGGAGTTAGGGACCAGGGTGACAATGAATTCAGTTCCTAAGAATTAATTAAATCTTCCAGTGCTTTCTCCACTTCTAAAGGCAAAGTGAATTGAATTGACGGTCTCCTTTTACCTTTTTCAATTTTCTTCTCTATATTTAAGACATAGCATGACACCACATGCTATGGTAAAGTATACATAAGAAGTGGTAAAGAATATAAAACTTCGGACTTAAATAGATATGGGTCTGAGTTCCAGCTCCACTTTACTATGTGATTCTAAACCTCGGTTTCCTAACCTATTAAATGGGAGTAAATAATACATTCCTTCTAATGATCATTCCTTCATTCCTTGTAAAGGATCAATGAGATAAACTATGTGCGATGTTTGCCGTGGTAACTGATACACAGTAGCACTCAGTGAACGGTAGTTGCTCTTGTTCCCCTGTTGGTGGCGGTGGTGTTGGTGATGATGGAGCCAACAACCACACTGGCAATGACTCTTCCTGGTTATACAGCTCCTATAGTTTAGGGGAGGGGGAAAAGGACTGGTTAAACAGTTTTTAAGACAAAAGGAAATAGATCTTGCAAATCTGTTCTACTGATCTTCCTTGGACCATGAAGCGAACATGAAATAAACTTTACTGTACTTGTCACTGAGATGTGAAGATTGTTTCTTATCAAAATGCCCCTGGCATGTGCTAATGCAGGCACCACCCCATACCAAAGGAAGGAGGTTGGTGAATTAGGTATGAATTTATACAAAGAGACAAGTGAATAATGACCTCTGTCCAAAGCCTTGTCAAGTCAAATGTACTATGCTTGGCTTTTCTCTCATGCTATCTAATCTTTCCCCTGTTAGGATTCAAGTGGATAATTTTTCTCCGTGGGAGATTTTATATATATATGTGTGTGTGTGTGTGTGTGTGTGTATACCTTTTCCCAATTCACATTTAATTAATTTCTAATTTTCTACCCTCAATACCCTTTTAGGACAGAATCTTTTTTTTTTAACCTTTATTGAGATATAATTGATGTTTAACATTGTGTAAATTTGTGGTGTACAACATCATTCTGACATGCACATATTGCAAAATTATTACCACAGTAGGATTAACTAACACCTCACATAATTACTATTTCTTATTTGAGGTGAGAACGTTTAAGATCTACTTTCTTAGCAACTTTCAAATATGTAATATAGCACTGTTCACTACAGACACCATGATGTACTTTAGATCCCCAGAAATTATTCATCTTCTAAATCCAAGTTTGTTAGAACTTTGACCAATGTCTCCCCATTTTCCCAACCCTTCAGCCCCTGGCAACCACCATTCCACTGTTTCTATGAGTTTGGCTTTTTTAGATTCCATATAAGTGATATCACACAGTATGTCTTTCTCTGTCAGATTTATTTCACCACAGAATGCCCTCAAGGCATTATCATTAGCATAATGCCCTCAAGGTCCATCCATATTGTTCAAATGGCAAGATTTCCTTCTTTCTCCTATGTGCACACACACATACATACAATGGAATATTATTATATAACCTCATTTTTATCTATTCATCCATTAATGGACACTTAGATTGTTCCCATATCTTGGCTACTGTAAATAATGCTGCAATGAGCATGGGAGTATAGGTATATGTTTAAGATCCTGGTTTCATTTTCTTGAATATATACCCAGAAGTGGGATTGCTAGATCATATGGTACTTCTATTATAATTTTTTGAGAAACCTCCATCTTGTTTCCATAGTGGTTGTACCAATTTACATTCCCACCAACGGTGCACAAGTGTTCCCTTGTCTCTTCATCCTCTCTAGCGCTTATTATCTCTATTTAAATTAGAGCCATTCTAGCAGATGTGAGGTGATATCTCATTGTGGTTTTGATTTGCATTTCCCTGATTATTAGTGACGTTGAGCACTTCTTTATGTACTGTTGGCAATTTGGATGTCTTCTTTGGAAAAGATTTAGTCTATTTAGTTCCTCTTTCAATTTCTTAATCAGATTGTTTGGGTTTTTTGCTATTGAGTTGTATGAGTTTCTTATGTATTTTGAATATTAACCTCTTATCAGATCGATGGTTTGCAAATATTTTCTCCCATTCAATTGATTGCATTTTCATTTTGTTTATCATTTTTCTTGCTGTGTAGAAGGTTTTTTTTATTTTGATATAGTGTCATTTATTTTTGCTTTTGTTGCTTGTGCTTTTGGTGTCATATCTAAAACATTGTTCCCAAGACCAATGTCAAGGAGCTTTCTCCCTATGTTTCCTTCTAGGAGTTTTATAGTTTCAGGTCTTACATTTAGGTCTTTAGTCCATTTCAAGTTAATTTTTTTGAGTGGTGTAAAATAGAGATCCAATTTCATTCTTCTACTTTCCCAACACCATTTATTAAAGAGGCTATCCCTTCCCCATTGAGTATTCTTTGCTCCCTTGTCAAATATTAGTTCACTGTATCTTCAGGGGTTTATTTCTAGGCTCTCAATTCTGTTCCATGGATCTATGTGTCTGTTTTTATGTCAGTTCCATACTGTTTTGATTACTATAGCTTTGCAATATAGTTTGAAATCAGTAAGTGTGATGCCTCCAGCTTTGTTCTTCTTTCTCAAGATTGCTTTGGCAATTCAAGGTCTGTTGTGGTCCCATATGAATTTTAAGATTGTTTTTTCTGATTCTATGATGAATACCATAGACAGGGATTGCACTGAATCTATAGTTGATTTGAGGTAGTATGGACATTTTAACAATATTAATTCTTCTGGGTGGGATGGGAAAGAAGTGGGCCTCTTTGGCAGAGTCTTGCACAATTGGGGAGCTGGGTGCTCACTCAAATTCTTTCCCCCCACCTACCCCAGGAGAAATCACAGCTGAGAAGGGCTCTCTTGGCACTGAGTTGTGCTGCCTTGGGGGAAGGTTGACAAGTAAAGTCAAACTGGCCCTCTTACCCTCTCCAAAGCATCCAGACACGTTTGTTTGCTTTCTTGCTTGCTTGCTTGCTCGTTTTTGCTCCAGTGGTGTGCTGGAAATTTTCTGCTGGACTCCTGAGCGTCCACAAAGACTGTCTCATCCATGAGGAACTGTCTAAGACAGCCCTGATTCTCCAGGTCTCGCAGACAATGGCCAGGAGGGACTGGAGCTGGTTCACAGGCCACTATAGGGTCTACAATTGAGACTGAGGTCTGTATGACTATTACCTAATGCACAGGTGGGTGATACTTTTCCTGAGTCCCTTGGCATATGGTGCTGGATCCCACAGCCCCCATAAAGGCACTTTTGTTTGTGGATGGATGCCAAATTGTTGTTGTTGAGGGGGGAATATGAACGAAGGACATCTTTCTTGGCTATCTTGCTGATGTCTAGAGCCATCATTCTTGATACCTCTGGCCAATCTCCTTTCTGACACAGCCACCCTGCACTTCCTCTTTCTGGTCCAGTGGCTGCAGAGGATACTGTTGACTAGAACTTGGCACACACATTTTACCAGGTTGTCTTTGTCTGGGGCCCATCATTTTGTTTTCGGTCTGCAAAGTAATACCTCCCCCAAGCTGTAGAAGCCAAAAGGAATTTATTTCCTTCAAAAGAAGTTTCAGGAGATGCTATATCACTGGCTTAGACAAATCCAGTTTGATTACATTCATTGTCTCCTTGTCTCCCCTCACACAACAGTCAGGTTTCTCAATGAAGGTTTAATGTGAAACTGAGCCCTTCCAGTTTCACTTTTCCATTGGTACAAAAGCCCTACCTTGGAAAATGAGAGTGAGAAGTGTTCATTAGTCACAGGACTTCAGATCTTTTCAGTGAGCAATAAGGAAGATGGAAATAGTCCTTTACCAGAATCAAGGCTCAAAGACATAAAAGCATACTTAAAAGGAAAGGTCCATAAACCAAAGGAAAAAGAAACAATTGGCTTAAAGAAATAAAACTATAAGTGACAAGCTCTTTTGGGGGGGTGGGGTGGGAAAGCCATATTTTAAGACATGATTGACATGACATTGATAAATGTTCTTTCTACTATCCAAAGTCACTTCTAGGAGATTGGTTTCTTTAAAAACAAATCTGCTGAATAGTCCATCATCACCAGGGTATTTCAGTATGTTTTTTCCAAGCTATTAATCTTACCATTTATCCTCTCTTCTTTAACTAGGCAGGAAACCTCATTTTATGCAATGAGGTGAAAAATAGCTTCTGAATCTGACCTGGTTTTTGAGACACAGCTATGTTCTCTAAACTTCACTAGGTCTTAGTTTCTCTACATGTAAAATAAGGAAAATAATACCTACATTATAGAGTTATTTTAAGGATTAAATGAGAAACGTTATTTACTTACTGTTACCATAATAAAGAATATAATTACTATATTATTACATGCAAAGTACTTTGTTAGGGACTTAGACAAATTAACATATACAATCAATCCCATGTGATACACACTAATACCAACCCCACCTTGCAAATGTTAAAACAGGCACAAAATAGTTAAGTAACTTGCACAGGGTCGCTCTCTGTAATCAAAGAGGTACAGATGTTCAAAGGGGAAATAGAATGTTTACAAAAGGTGTGGGCAGAATTAAGGGAACAAGTATAAGTGACGGATCCAGGGACTACCCAACAAAAGGTCATTATCACCTCTAGGCATGAAGGGATATGAGAAGAGAAGAGTAGCTGAAACCAGGTGAGAGATGTACACAGAGGAGAGATGGCCACAGAGACAGAAACCCAGTCACTGCCAAAACCACAGCATGGCAGGAAAGGAGAGAGGGGAAGAACATCCTGATCTTTTCTCCCATTTTCTAATCCTCTGTCAGCACCTACCATCTCATTGATCAAACCCAACTGCAAGTTAGAGGTCAGGGGAGCCCAGGTGACTTAGAACATAGAGATCAGCCTTGCGGGGCATGGAGCTGGCTGAGAATAGACCAGGAAGGGCAAGTGGAGAAAAATTAAAACATGGTTTTAGAGCTAGGATTCAAATCCCTCTTTGTACCTGCTCACTCTATTGATTCTTGAGCGTAAACCAGTTGTTAGCTTTTCTCCTCCATGTCTGTGAAGCCCAAGTGTGTCATCTCCAAGTCCACCTTGAAACCAAACATTCACTGAAAATCGTGACTCATAATTTTAATAAAGATATGTCATCAGGAGGGCTCACAGCACAAGGAGCACAAATGTTTCACTTGAAAGTGTTCCCATTAGACAGGTTTTATCCGCAAGTCACTCCTCCTGGCTCTAGCCACGGGGTGCCTCCTTGCCCCTCACCCTGTACATTCGGCAGTTCTTGGATCCTTTATCATGTCCCTTTTATCTTACTTGCAAACACAAGAGCCCTCCTTATTTTTAAACCTGGAAATATCCTGACACTATCCTCCCCCAGTTCCTAGAGGTTTCCTCCCACAGCTAGGTGGGTTGAAGAAACTTTTCTGCAAAAGATGTCCCTCTCCACAAAGAATTCTCACATCATCTACTAAGAAAACATGTGTTTTTTATCAATGCATATGTGTGCATAGAACTTGACATAGTGCTTGCACAGAAGAGGGCTCATTACATGAGAATGAGTAGTAGCAGCAGATGCAGTAGTAATAGTACTGTCACTTTGCCCAAATAAGATGACACAGAAAGCTTACAGTGACTGTAGACAATGATGAAAATGCAGAAGAGCCACGTTCTAGGCAAGGGAGACAATGTTTCCCTGAGAGTATCCTGAAACCCTTCCCAGAGGGCACACAGCAACCTCTGATGCCATAATGTGTTTCAACTCCACCCCTTCAATACGGGGACTGCTCTTCTCCAGAATCACTCTCCTAGGCAACTTCATCCAAAAGGGGATTTTTTTTTAACAAGTTACAGATGTTTTTCTTTTCCTGAGAAATGCCCTAATGCATATTATTTTTCCAAATGTTGAGTTTCATGCCATGAAATTTGTATTCCTGGCCTTGGGTTAGTATGATATAAGAAACTTGAACAACCATGACCAATGGAGGGATAATCGTTTGTTTTTTAACTTTTAACAGACATTTTTGAAATTGTCTGTAAGTCTTCTACCCTTTCATACATTTGTCTAAACCAAAATGCACTTTCCTGTCCAAATATATGGCGAGTTTGAGTGTATTCCCATGACATTGCCTTCATTCGCCTCTACAATCTATCAAATATTTTAAACACAGAAGACATATAAGGTGAAAGAGACTTGTTTGCAGGTTATTAAATCTTCATCAATTTCCTTGCTTTAAATAGTAAACTTTGACACCTACAAAATGGGTAGTTGTGTGAGTGGGAATGAGAGCATGCCTAGAACGTGGAGATAACATCACAGATGCAAGGTGGTCTGTTTCACTGCGAAAATACAGATACTTCTATTCCAATGCAAGCTTTCACTAAGTAATTTGGATAAAACCCATGGCTCTGTCCATACCTCACAACCTCATCGCTGCCATCCTGAGACCCCATCACCTCTCGTTGCACTAGCTTCTGTATCAAATGCCTCTTGAATACAGCCTGCCTTCACCGTACCAACTGTTCCACAGACTCTTGCTCTGTTCCTGCTGCTTGGAATGTGGGATGCTCGTGGGAACCACTCAGTCATCCTGCCTTATGCCCAAACCTGCCACTGCAAGGGAGTTAACACCCGCAAGAATGACCCTGGACCAATGGAGGCAGGAGCTAAATAGTTCAGAAGTGTATCCCCACCTGGGCTTAGAGGTCCCTAGTGGGATATAGGCCCAGGTGTCTACAGAGTTTATCAGCCTCTTCCACACCACTGGATTGACTTTGCCTTCTTTCTTGTCTAATACTCCCTAGTCCTCCACTTCTGTTCCTTGGATCACTTCCCAAAACAAACTACCTACACATAGGCCTTTGCTTCGGGCTCAGCTTTGTGGAGGAACCCAGGCTGTAACAGCCTCCTAACTCTCCCCAGCTATCTCTTTGAACCTTCTGTCATCTGTTCTCAAGCAGCCAGAGATGTCTTCTAAAATATCAATCATACCAGGTCATTCCCTTGCTCAAATACTTCTAACGGCTTCCATCACACTCAGAAGAAAACCCAAAGTCCATTCAGTGGTTCCCAAGATTCAGCCTGATCCCGTCTCTGGTCCCTCTCTGCTTTATTTTATTTTTCTCCCTACCACTTACACCATGTGACATTATATTGTGTATTTTCTGTTTATGGACCATCTCCTCTATTGGAATGCAAGCTCCATGACAACAGGGACTTGTCCAGCTTGCTTACCACTATATCCCCGGTGTCTGGCCCAGTGCCTGACTATGTAGGCATCAAAAAATATTTGTCAGATAAATAATGGGACACATGATTTCCATTATGCACATGGTTGTAACGCTAGACCTAACATTATAAAGACAAAGAGGAAAAAAAAACTTGCTGTCAGCTGCTTTGTTTGAGTGACTTTGGGATATGTTTATCCAACAATGGGTGAAAAATGTGATAAAAATGGCTAAGAAGCTTTGTGCCGATGATGGTCTTGATGAGGATTGAAAAGCAAAGGCCCTTCCTCTTGATCAAAAGCTCGATGTAATGAAGGCTGGATTTACCTAGGAATATCTAGCTTTACAACTATAGACTTAAAGCTATAAAAACACCGGTATTATTGAAATGCCTGTGGGCAAAGTTACCCTATTGTTGTGAGTCTGAATGCTCCAGCCCCAAATCCCACACTTTCTCTTTGAAAAAATGATTTTTAAGATTATTTTTTGTACTAAAAAGGCTTCTTAGGAATGCAACTGTAACACTATAGCACAGATCATACCCCTGCCTTAGTGAATGAGAGAGAGAAGAGCTGAGTCTAATCTCCAAGAAAGTTTTCTTGACACATAAAAGGAAGTCTTAGAGTAAACGATGACATAGCCCTCAGAAATCACTACCATAATCTGAAAAGAAGATAGAGGCCTGAGGAGAATGTCCCCTGTTAAGGCCATACTTACTAAAATTAAGCATGAGTGACAACTCCAGAGAGACATCTCCAGACAGCCATCGTGCATTTGGTTGGCAGGCACTATGGTACCCAGCCCTCAGGTATAGCCCCAGGTCTAACACTAACTAGCTCTGTGAGCTCGAAAAAGTCACTTTCGTCTCAAATGCTCTCAAGGTCTAAGACTATCTCATTCACTGTATATTCAGCATCCACCATAGTGCCTGGCACAAGGGAAATGCCCAATAGAGTGGTGCTGAATGAGTGTGTTTGCAGAAGTAGGTAAGGCATAACATGTACTCTTAAAGGCCTAGTGTAATTTTAACAAGAATCAATGTGAATTATTAACATTTCTCTTTCTTCTTGAGATATGCATTTGTATTTTTGCCAGCACTTTATTCCCTGTGTTAAATTAGCTATTTGTTTCCACGGACAACATGATTCTCATGATGTAATTAGATTATTCTTTTTCAAATTCGAAAAGAATCATGTCCAGCCAACAGAGATTGTTGTGTGAGTAGATAAAAACTGTTATATACAAATTGGACATTATGACATGATTTTGGTTTGAAATTCCCATTGAAACCAAAGATATTCTGAAGGCTCTTCATGGAAGGAACATTGGCTGCTAGATCAGGAGACCTAGACAAGTGATTTTGGACAAGTTACTTCTTCTCTCTGAGCCTCAGGATTTGCATTTGTAAAATGAAGGTATCTGAGGAGATGACTAATCTCTTCCCAGGCTAGACATGGGCTGACTACTGTGAACACCAAGGTATTTTTTGGACATATATGAGGGAAGCTTCCATTTGCTCTGCCCATGGGTTCTGGAGGAAGGGAGGGAAGAGACTGAGTAGCCACTATCTGTTGTTACAAAGAAAGCTACCCCAAATTTGATGGCTTAAAATAACAATGTATGATTTTATTCCACAAGTCTGTGGTTGACTGGGCTCAGCTGGGAGGTTTATCTGCTCCTTAGAGGGTAGAGTGTAGCAGTCATTCAAGTGCTGCCTTCAGCTGTGAGCTCAGCTGAGGCAGGAATGTCTAATTTGGCTCTCATACTTCAGCATCTTTCCATTGGCCTCTCATCACTCAGTGTGGTCGATCCGGAGCTTGTTTGCAGCCTGGAGCCTGGATGCTAAGAGGAAGTGTTTCTAGAGGACATGTTCCCACGTGCAAGTGTTTATCAAGCCTCTGCTTGCATCACATTTATTAATGGCCCATCGGCCAAAGCAAGTCACTTGGCCAAGCCCAGAATCAAGGTGGGGGGATGGGGACAACAGAGGAGCAAGAATATCAGGACGAGTAGCCCATTGTAAGACCAATAAGTACAAAATGGATACAGGACTTTGTAGATTAAGATGTTTCTAGAGAGCTTGATCATTTTCCCTCAAAGAACCTGTTTCCTTTGTTGTCCAGATTTCATCACACCACTGGAGGTCACTGCTTCCAGCTGGGGCAGATCAACCTCTTGCAATCATTAAGCATTTCCTTCTGAGAAATATACCCATGACATAAATGACAATTTCAGCATTATAGGAGTTATCTGTTGTTCACCATATATGAAACAGTTTGCCACCATTAATCACATTCCCTGCAATAATCCAGTGAATAATGAGAGAGGCTGTATGGTTTGAAGGGCTAGACAAAGAATGAAAGGAAGAGATTTTAATTTTGTCTTTAGAAGGGTCCAGCAACAAACATTGATTGATACCGTTCAGTGTACTCAGACATGCACTGGGCAACCTAGATTGTGACAATAGAGGAGAAATACAATAAAAACTTCAATATACCAAAATATAACTAGAAGGCATCTTATCTTATTGGTATTACATACCAAAAACAATAATAACAATTATTACAAGGATTACTTCTACTTTTGTTACTATTTTACTTTATAAAAATCACTGTTTTCTGTGATTTTTACATGCATTTGTTCATTTAATCCTCACAGCAATCCTATAATAACGGTACTAACATTCCCATTTTACAGATCAGAAAACTTGGGCTTAAAGAGGTTAAATAGCTTTCCAATGTCGTTCAAGAAATTAGAGGCAAAGAAAGGGTTCAAATGTGTGTACTAATTTATCCAGCCACCATTTACTGAACGCTTTCTATATGCCAAACTGAATCTCTATTCTATATTATCACCCATTCCATGTTCAACAGTAGCTTCTCAATCATATGCCCAGAGGAGTTCAAAAGAGAATGAATGAATAGATGTTGGGGAAAAAAAAAACCTACAGTGAAATGAGTTTCTGCCCTTAGTCAAGAGTTGAGTCTCTGGGACGCAGCACCACAATGCAGCACCCCACCCCACATGCATGAAAGGTTGCATGTGACTTACACTCTTCCTTGGAAGCTCATTGCATCTACCTCCCTGATCTGGGGCTGCTGCCTTCCTAACCCTCCTGGACAGGAGTAGGTCCTGCATGACTTTGAGATGCTGTTGCTCTACTGACATCATCTCTCATCGTCATTTTCATCATCGACTTGGACATGTTAAGTGCTGTTGATGACTAAAGGTCAAGTCTTGGGGATAAAGAATAAGAGAAATGATGCAAACTTGGATCCTATATTCTTGCTTCAACTGTCAAATTTAGGCAATAAGAACCTTTTCCCGAATGCTGAAACTGCAAGTACTTTAAAAATATGGAAAATTTCGTGATATATTTTAGTCTTTATTATGAAGGCATGAAAGAAGAATGTTATCTTGGTACATTCTGGGGGTGGGGGGGGGAATTTCAGTTTGTTTTGAGTGTACATTTACAGTAAAATGCACCAGCCCTATGGCCTCAAGGATTTGGATTAAATGAGATTTTCCTGGGTAAGGCACAGATTTGGCCCTTGGAGTCATGTCTGGATGAAAAGCCGGTCTTCTTTACAAGAAACAACTCAAAGAAAATGTAAGGCTGGAAAAAGGCAATCAAAAGAGACAATGAAGTATAGTAGGAATCCAGAGAAGACTTAGACTAGCTGGGTGGCCTGTCCCGAATAAACATCGTTGGGAATTGGAGAGCTGCCTCGGAGTGGGAAGTGAAGACTGAGATGCGTAATTGAATGAACAAATAGGGGAAGAGTATTAAGTTGCATCTTCCCCACATGGGGTCTTGAGGAGAAGGGATGTACTTCCAAGAAGATGGAGTAAGTGGCTGCCTTTCTAGTTTCATCTGAAGAAGGCTAACAGCCTTTCTTCCTAAGAAAATGCTCTGGCCGGCCTATTACAGTGAGTAGAGTGACCACCAATGTCAGGAATTTAAAGACCACTATTGATTTGGAATGAGAAAGAGTTACCACAGGGGAAAGAGAGACTAAGTCATTACCATCCATAAACTCCTTAAACCAAATGATTTCTGATGTGTGTTTGTGTGTGTGTGTGTGTGTGTGTGTGTGTGTGTGTGTGTGTGTATTTTTTAATAGAGGGACGCTTTCCGGGTGATTGAGAAACGAATGATGTTTTCCTTCTTTATATTTTTCTGAACCTTATAGATTTTTATAATGATGAATAATCTTTTGGCATTGAGGAAATATGCATAATGAGACAGAGATAGATGCTATGAGGAAAGGGCACTCAGGACAGGTAAGCTTTGGTACAGGTCAGGAGAAGGAAGAGGAGGTCTGCAAATGAAATCAGTGGCTCTGGTAGGGACAGTGTGACGTCATTACTGGAGGCCAGAGAAAAGGTCAAAGGAAAAGGGGAATTAAAAAAAAAAAACTTTACCTGTTTCACATCTTTTTCCTAAAAATAAGCTGCATAGAAAAACAGTGTCAGAACCATTCAAAAGAAAGAAACCACAGACTTAGAAAACTAGACACAAACATATTTTTAAGCCCTCTGAGTGATAAGATAGAAGGGGTTTGATTCTCCCAGTTGTATGTACAGAACATCTCCTAATCCCTATTTCTGTGAGAAAGCCAGGTTCTTTAATATAAAGCACTGAATTTTATGACAGGAATGTAAGTAAAGCCTTTGTATAAATGTATGTTTTTCATTATAAATGAGAAGGCCACATATTTCAAGATAGAGAAGAAAATTTGCTCATAACATAATTTTGCATTGTGTTCTTGCCATTTACCATATATCACATAGCAGAATCATTATTCTATGTTGAGACATAGTCTGCAAAACGACCATTTAAATGACCACCTACTATTGTGTATCATAATTTATAACTTTCCTTTCAAATATGTTCAGTGTGTGAAGTAGCCAATGCGTCCAATCGGAAATGTTACCTAGACAGCTATAGACAGATTTTGTTTCTTAGTTGAAGCATTTAACTCTTGGCTTTCTATTTAATGGAAAGGTCTCTAATTTTTTCCATGGGCTCATTAAGTTATTAATGCCTGAAGAAAGGACTCTCCCTAAGGACAGTCAACATACTTTCTTAGCTAGCATATTTATCAAGTGTGTGAATGGCCCAGGAGGTGGGAAGCATAGCCACTATGGTAGATGACAGGTTCTGAATCCAAAAAGAATTTGATAGGCTGAAAGAACAATAAGATGCATCAAAGAAGACAGCACATTATAGGGTAAGAGTTGAAAGAACTAGGGATTTATTTTTTGATGGTAGTGTGCATCTGTTAATCGCTTATCCTCAATTTATCCCTCCCCACCTTCCCCTTTGGTAACCATAAGTTTGTTTTCTATGTCTGTGAGTCTATTTCTGTTTTGTAAATAAGTTCATTTGTACCCTTTTTTAGATTCCACATATAAGTGATATCATATAATTGTCTTTGTATGACTTACTTCACTTAGTATGATAATCTCTAGGTCCATCCATGTTGCTGCAAATGGCATTATTTCATTCTTTTTTATGGCTGAGTAATATGGCATTGTATATATGCACCACATCTTCTTTATCCATTCATCTTTTGATGAACACTTAGGTTACTTCCATGTCTTGGCTATTGTGAATAGTGGTGCTGTGAACATTGGGGTGCCTGTATCTTTTTGAATTAGACCTTTTGTCTTTTTCCAGATATATGCCCAGGAGTGGGATTGCTGGATCGTATGGTAACTTCAGATCTTGGGATTTTCTGAAGAGAGAAAAGAAACCTTAGAATGGACAAGGTAATGGTCTTCAAATATGGGGGCAGGAAGGGGCTTCATTATGAAAAGGGAATTCTCAAGAGAACTGTAATCAAAGATAACCATGAATATAAGGTTCTAATAAGAAATTACTTCGTTTTTTATGAATTTATTTATTTATTTATTTTTGGCTGTGTTGGGTCTTCGTTTCTGTGCGAGGGCTTTCTCTAGTTGTGGCAAGCGGGGGCCACTCATTTTCCTCTCCCGTTGCGGAGCACAGGCTCCAGACGTGCAGGCTCAGCGGCCATGGCTCACAGACCCAGCCGCTCCGCGGCATGTGGGATCTTCCCGGACAGGGGCACGAACCCGTGTCCCCTGCATCGGCAGGCGGACTCTCAACCACTGTGCCACCAGGGAAGCCCGGGGGCCACTCTTCATCGCGGTGCGTGGGCCTCTCACTATCGTGGCCTCTCTTGTTGCGGAGCACAGGCTCCAGACGCCCAGGCTCAGTAGTTGTGGCTCACGGGCCCAGTTGCTCCGTGGCATGTGGGATCTTCCCAGACCAGGGCTCGAACCCGTATCCCCTGCATTGGCAGGCAGACTCTCAACCACTGCGCCACCAGGGAAGCCCTACTTCATTTTTTAAAAAGAAAGAAGTTACTTCATAGCACATGGAGCTGTTAAACAAAAAGTAATCCACTGTCATTTGTTCATTTATTCCACAAATATTTATTGAGCACACCTACTACATGCTAGCGCTGTGCTGGGTACTGAGAATATAGCTGTGAGCAAGACAGTCATGGCCCCTGCCCTCAGAGACAGGCTGAAGCAAAACAAACAATGAAACTAACAAAAAATTACAAGTTTGTATGTCATAAACAGTAAAAGGACAAAGGTGAGTAAGAGGAATGCGGCACAAGCAAACAGTCAGAACAAACCTTTCCATGTAGGTGCCGTTTCGTGGAGGCCTAAGGAATGAGGCGCCAGTTTCATAGTCATGGAAAGAGTGTTCCAGGCAACAGCTCTGGGGCAAAGAGACGAGTTTGTGTGTCTGAAAAAACGAAAGAAGGTATTGGGGCTGGAACACAGTGTGTGAGGGGGATAACAATGAGAGAGAAGTTTGGAGACATAGGTAGAAAGCAGAGCTTTGTGGGGAGAACAAGAAGAGTAGATTTTAATCAGAAGGCAATGAGAAGCTGTTAAGAGGCTTAAACAGGGACCAACCTGACTGATTTTTGTTTTTAAAAGTGCCCTCTGGCCAAGGTGTGGAGAATAGATAGGAGAGAGGCTGCAGCAGAAGCAGGGAGACCAGTAGAGGCCACTGCAGTGGTCCAGGTGAGAGAAGATGGTGGCTCAGGCTGGAAGGGTGGAAATGGAGAGAGAGAGGGGAGTGAGCAAAGCCAGGACAGCATCCTAGGAGGGGACATGCTCCAGGTCCCCAGAAGAGCTCAGTCAGAGCTGGGACAACCACTCCCTAGTGGGCCTAGGAAGGAATTCATATCTCTTAAATCCCCCTTTAATTCTGCCACTCTACAAAAGACAGAGAAGACCATTCTCTAGTAGGAGGGGGAAGGGTAAGCTGTGATAAAGCGAGAGAGAGGCATGGACATATATACACTACCAAACGTAAAGTGGATAGCTAGTGGGAAGCAGCCGCATAGCACAGGGAGATCAGCTCAGTGCTTTGTGACCGCCTGGAGGGGTGGGATAGGGAGGGTGGGAGGGAGGGAGACGCAAGAGGGAAGAGACATGGGAACATATGTATATGTATAACTGATTCACTTTGTTATAAATCAGAAACTAACACACCATTGTAAAGCAATTATACTCTAAAAAAAAAAAAAAGAAGAAAAGAAAAGATAAAGTCTAGTGCAGGAAAAAAAAAAACCAGAAGAAATTCAAGAAGAGACGTCGGCATGTGAATAAAGCCCCTTGTGGGTTCAAGACATTGTTCCCATTGATTTACATGCACAGGCCCCATTTTTCTGAAACTTTTAGCCATGAAAGACACTAGGTTAGACCAAATTCCTCCAAAGAGTTAATTACTGGCCTGACCCCAGGAGGGTCAGAATAAAACAGGAGCATGTGGAAGGCATCAAGCTTACAACGTGAACATGAGCAGCTCTAATGGAAGCACTCCATTGCCAGGCACCGTCCCCATCATTCTACAAATTAGGCGGAGCCTCTGGAATCCCAGCTGTGCAGCTGCTGCACAGATGTGTGCTGGGCACTGGGATGAGAGCAGAGAAGGGAGGTTGGAGCATAAAGATTTATCCAAATCAAACTAGGGCTCTTGGTAATTAAGGAAATGACCACCAGTGCTGTCCTGACCGTGTAACCTGGAAGATCTTTTCGAAATGCGATCCTGCCCTCATTCTCATCCCCAAACTTAAACTCTGTTTAACACTGCTTTTGAGATGAAGACCAAAATCCCTAGCATGGTCTTTAAGTAAGAGGAGCATATGTCCTGGTTTGCCCAGAATAGTTGGAATTTATGCCTATTCGGGTCATTATCAATAGCCCTTCATCTTACGTTCACAGGTGTTTTGGTCTAGAGAAGAAATCCTGGGGTCCCCATACCTATAAGGTCCCATGTGGTCTCTCCACTGCTGGTGTCTCCATCCTCATGTCCTGCCATGCTCTGAGCAGACACCACACTGTACTTCTTTCGGTTCTTCCAATGCTCCATCATCTCTCCTGCTGTAGGAGGTTTGCATAAGCTGTCCTCTACCTGGAAAGCGCCTACACTCCCCTCCCCTTCACCAAATCCCTGCCCCTCCTCCTTCAGATCCTTCCTGTCCAGGCACATTCTCCTTTAGACTATCTTTAGCGCCATGTATGTTCCTCTCCTCCACAGCACTTATCACAGTGGGTCTTATTTTATTTACATTTATTGGGGTGATTCTTTAATTAATGTTCAACTATCTCTCCTATTGCAATCAGGTCAGTGACCATGTCTTTTTGTGCTATTGAAAGTCAAATGCCAAGCAGATTTTGACTGACTGACTGAATCAATGAATAAATAATAAATGAGTTAATGAACAAATTACTGATTACTTTCTGGCTACTCTTGCCCAAACAAAACCAAACAAGATAAATAACAAAAAATTGTATGTTAATACACTAGGGTAATGGTAAGAGGTGACATGATTAAGATCTCTGTAATATATCTATTGGTCTGTGAGTGTGTGTGTGTGTGTGTGTGTGTGTGTGTGTTTTCCAAATAAGTATTGACTTCCACACTGGTCATCTCTTAAAGCTGGACCCTTGTCCCAGAGACATAGCTTAAAATTCAGTGAATTTCTAAAACTCCCCTTTGGAACTTGCCTGAAAAGTCTTAGTAATACTCTATTAAATCTCCTCAATAATGGCAAGACTCCAACCTGTGGAGGGAAGTTTTGATTTCTGGAAAAGCCAACTGACATCTCGTACCAAGTCTGATGAATGAGCGTGGAGACCAAGCCAGACAGGGGTGTTTAGGTCAAAAATGAGGTAAAACTTAATGGGAACCAAATCTCTCCTGTGTCTCCAAAACTGGCTCTAAAGGTAATTCCAAATACTCTCTGAGCCCTTGCACTTGCAGCAAATGTTGAGAAAGGAGACAAGCCTCCAATGGGACTGTTTTGAAAGATAAGTTTAGTTTGGTTATTCAAAAACATTTGTGGAAAATCAACGTCCACAAACAAATTCCTCAGAATGACAATCCCACCTCCCAACAAGGTGGTGCTTTTGAATTTGTAAAGGGCTTCCCTCTAATTGATCAAGAGACGTCCCTTTCAACAAGTGCCCACTCTAAGAGATTCTGCTATTTTCATTTTGAAGAGCAAGGCAGATGGGGTTGAGGAGGTGGGGAAATGAAATCCAAGCTCTCCTGGGGTCATGAGTCATGAAGGCTTTAATGAAATCTAACACCTCCCAGCACTAAGCATGACTGGAA
Source organism: Pseudorca crassidens (assembly GCF_039906515.1). NCBI lineage: Eukaryota > Metazoa > Chordata > Mammalia > Artiodactyla > Delphinidae > Pseudorca > Pseudorca crassidens. The sequence goes on along the minus strand of NC_090304.1, from coordinate 30,791,600 downwards.
AAATAAATACCAACTCCCCGAGACAGCATCACAATGTGTTCCAGCCAAGAGCAGACATCCCTCAGAGCCCACCTGTTTGTGCTTCCTCATCTCAGATCTGCCAGGGCCTGTCCCAGGATTGAGAAACAAAACTCAGCTCTGAAGTTCCATTAGCACCACCAGAATGTTCGCCTAGTGGCTTCTGGGTGGGACAGGAAGGGAAAAAGTATTTTCTGAGCCCCACCTTAACTAGGCAGGAGCCAAGTGCAAGGAGGAGCTTGAGAGCCTAGAGCACTGGATCATGCGATCTGCTTTATGGCCCTTCAAATGCATCAGGAAGAATCGAAAATGAATATGCTGGGAAGTCCTGGGAAGATTGTGTCTTGAGGGCTCTCCATCTTACCGCTCATAACCATCTGGTGTCAAATCTAGTTTCGGTTTCAGAATTTCAGTGCCATAAATTGGTCTAAACATGTTGTGCCTCCTTGCTAGCACTTATAAATTAGCTTCTGATTCCCAATCTAGAGTGTAAAGCATTTCAGCTCTTTGGAGCCCTCTCTCATCTATTGTAAGTGTGAATCAGGAGACGCAAAGACCAAAGAAGCCATCTAAGATTCACAGAAATGCGTTCTTCGCTGTGGTGGCAACAGAAGTTCAAGGGAGTCAAAAACATGGTCTCGTCCTAGGTGGAGGCAACCGAGCCAGAAAGACAACCCAACCTGGAGAAGCCAGAAGGTAGACCAAGATGATAAGGCAAAATCTTAGAAGTAGCATTAATCTGGGAATTGCTCAAAACACTCCAGCTAACCAAAACACCCTCGAATATCTACTATCAGTGCCATTGACTGAAGGGAAATCTTTTTTCTGGCATTGGGCCTTGGCAACCAATAGAATCAGGGGTGTTTCTCTCTCCCATTTGTTAGATTCATTTTTACCCTGTCCCTTAGAGAGGTCTGCTTCCTTCTGGAATCTATTATAACTGGTGTGACCACAATTTATGGGAGACACATTTGAACATAAAAGTGGCCACTATTAATACTTTTTTTCTGGGAAGTGGGTGTCAACCTGGGACTGTCCCAAGAAATCAAGGACTTGCCACCCTCCTTGTAACAGATGCATCCTCAGTGGCTGACCTCCAAGTTGTTCCACGTTTCCCAGGGAAGGAAAACAAGTAGAAGGATACCCCTTTCCGAGCCAAATGAAACCAACTACCATGTGCTCAAGCTGGTGTCTAACATACAACAGGTCGTGAAATCACAAACCACATCACCCATCATGCCTTGACAAACAAGAGAAGACTTGATATTTATCAAGACAGCCAGACGTTTGCCTCCATAAGTAAACATCCGTTGTCCAGAGGCCCAGGGAAAGCCACCACCTCCCCTATGTAGACATCCAAACCCCCGTTTCTCCACACCTGCCCCACCCCTAAACCCATCTATTTTCCAAGGAGTGGAACACCTTCCGTGACCATGATGATGGGAAGCATCTGTGGATAAGTGGGTTTAAGGATTTGATGACAGATTTTTCTGATGTTCGTTTAGTTTAAGAAGGTGGTCAGTGTTTCTCATACTTGAATGTTCATAAGACTCACAGTGTTTTGTGAAAATGCAGATTCTACTGCAGGAAGTCTGAGGCAGGACCTGAGCTACTGCCTTCTAACAGGCTCCCAGGTGATGCTGAGGCAGCTGGCCAATGGCCCACACTGAGTAGAAAAGGTCTGCAGCATTTATTGTAAAGGCTTAACTATATCTTAGATGTCTTTAGTGCTGACGTGAGGGAAAGCATGTCAATGAAATCTGTACCCACAAGGCAACACGGTGGAAGGAAAGGGGGAGAACAGAGGAGAACTAGAGGGGGAAAGAAAGAAGGAAGAGAGGGAAGAGGGAAACAGAAGAGAGAAAAAAGAAGAGAATTAAAATATACAAAATTAAATTAGTCTAGAGAAGAAGAAATAACTGAGGGTTAAGTGGGTTGCTTTGGCATAAGTGGGAAGAAGCAGCTCGATCCTCATAGCCTATAGCACCAGCAGGCCACAGCTATAAAAATCTCAGCATCTTTTATTTTCACAATTGTTGGCCAATTACTTACACACCTGTAGGATAGTGTCCTCTAGTCCAGTGACTTCCAAACTTTCTGATCACAGCTCCCCTGAGAAATACACTTTACGCTGTGACTCACCACACACACACACACACACACACACACACACACACACACTCACACACTCATTCTGCAAATACCTTACAGAATAATACTTACCATTAATATTAGCAAAAGGATATTTCCTATCCAATTCAATGTCATACTCTAACCTATTCATCTTTCAATTGATCAAATTGCAGTCTAATAGAGGGAGACACTTGCCTAAGGTCATAGGGTTGGTTGTGAGCAAGGTGGAGACTAGAATCCAGGCTCCAACCTCACTTTCCATCTATTTCACAGCCACTGTGCCTTGACTGGGTGCACTTGACAACACAAACTCCAGAAATGGATTTCAAGGCAAGTTAGCAAGCTGAGATTTAGGCTATGTGTTAGGATAAGATCTTTTTATATTAACAGTTTCTCTTTTTATTTTATGCTTCATTATCCCCAGGCCTCACCACCTAAGTAACGGTAATCTCCATAATCATTGTCTTCTAGAAGGGATGAGATAGTGCAGAAAAGTAGAACTCGTCTTTAGGTCTCTTCTTGGCTTTAGTATCTAAAAATTTAAGCCAATAAGAGAAGATTTAGAGTTTAGCCAGAAAGGATAACTGTATTTGAAGAGAGATCTCCCAGCCCCCAGCCACAAGTCATGAAAAAGATATCCCAGGTGAGGGTGAGGTAGAGGGATGAGATACAAGAAAGGGTTAATGATATAGGAAGTGTCAGTGGAAGGGTCTGTCTCATCTTTCCTGTGTAGGGTCTCAAGGAGGCATCCAAACTCTAGACACTTTGGAAGGAGACAGGAATATCCCACGACAGAATGACAACAAGACGTGTGCAGGCAGGAGGACCCCTTCCAGCCTTGCCTGTGGCCCAGAGAAGTGTGCAAAAGGTGGAAAATAGCACTGACCCAAAAGGGCAAGGCAGATAGGAAAAAGAATGTCTCAACGATAGTCAACGTGCGTGGAAAACCAGCCAAAAGGCACCAGATGATGTGGGTCCCAGTGCCTTGGTACTTTGTAAGCTCACTCAGAATTTAAGTACAATGTTGAAGAAAGTGGCAGGTCCCACATTGGCTGAGATTTTGTCTCTACCCCCATGCTAAGTGATGGCCCAGAAAAAGCTCCATTAGTGAGCAGAAACTACGCAAGTCTTATTTCTTGAATGCATGAGTTGACGAACCAAGTCTTTTCTTTTTTTCTATTTCTATGATGGCATGTGGATACAGTTTTTTCAAGAAAGAAACACAATAAACCACAGTTACTTCTGAGAAGAGGCTTTGACTTTCACTGAATAAATTTTTATATCATTTGCATTTTCTAAATATGCATAGATCTTAGCTTTGTAGTTTATAAGTTCTTCTGGAGTTAACATAAGCAACAGAAATTATGTATTACAATTGGAATTCAAAACAAGGATAATATTTATGGAGTGTATATAGTCTCAAGAATGCATGAAAAATTCCTAGAAGAATGCACGAGAAACTGTTAACACCTATTGAGCCAACAGGTTGGTGGTAGGAAAGAGACACTATTAATGTACGATTTGAATGTGTTTTACATGTTATATATATTTTTAACATCTTTATTAGAGTATAATTGCTTTACAATGGTGTGTTAGTTTCTGCTCTATAACAAAGTGAATCAGCTATACATATATCCCTATTATTTATTACTTTTCCAAATTAAAAACAATGTGCTCCAACATTGACTTCTTCTTTTGCTGATCTCCCATCATACCACATCTGCACTACACAGATGGGTACTTGTGGTCTTTCATCACTTCAGAGAGCACAAGCTTCTCCAGTTGGATGGTAACAATGTTGAGGATGAATGTCATCTAAGCCCTCTTGGTAGTTCCCACAGCACCAAGCACAAGGATGAGTATACAGTAAGCATTTAATAGCTACTCACTGATGGACTTTTCATCATGGCTTTTATATATGTATTTGTGAAACTATTTGCTTAATGATTTGCCCCCCTCACTGAACAAATTGGGGAATTAATGACCATTTTGCTTACCATTGGATCCCTGGCACTTACCTCAGGACCTGGTATATGGTAGGTGCTCAATAAATATTTCCTGAGTTTTCCGTGTTTCCTTCCTGAAGCGCAAGCATGGCAGTAATGCCTTGACTACTCTCAGCAACTAAGCTTGTTCCCGCAGTAGCAAGCGTCCGCAGCCTCTCCAGATGCATGTCATGTTCACAGCGAAGGTACTCCCTGCAGCCCATCCGAGAGAGGAGGATTCCAAACTGATACTTAGGCCAGCCCAGGCCCTTTACACACCCACACCTCCTCAGACCAGGGGAGGTGACGCCAGGACTATTCCAGGTGGAATATGCACTTCGTAGACACAAACTAATAGCTCTGATCTACGAGGAAGCACAAGGGCAGAGTGGTACAGACCACACAGTGGTACTGCTGTCCAACCCTACATACTATATGAGCAATGATATCCCCTATACTTTCCACCAAGACAACGATTTCCTGTACCTGTGTGAATTCCAAGAGTCTGATAGCATTCTGGTCCTTCAAAGCCTCCCCGCCATCAGTTACCAGCACACAAGGCCATGCTGTTTGTGCCTCAGAGAGATCCCATCCAAGAACTTTGGGATGGCCCCCGATCTGGTACCGATGGAGAAACAGCTCTAACTGGAGGGGACGAAGCCTATACGCTGGAAGAATTTCAACATGTTGGATCGAAACTGAAAGCTGAGACACGTACACTGTGGTATGACTGGATGAGGCCGGCTCACACAGCTCCACTGTGACTACATGAAGCAGTTGGCAGAGGTCAAAGCCAGGAGCAAGAACAAGGTTCGGGCTGTGCAGCAGCTGGTACAGCGCCTCAGGCTGATCAAACCTCCTGCAGAGACGTAGAGCATGGACTTGAGGACACGGCGAGGGGGAGAGGTAAGCTGGGACGAAGTGAGAGAGCGGCATGGACATATATACACTACCAAATGTAAAATAGATAGCTAGTGGGAAGCAGGCACATAGCACAGGGAGATCAGCTCGGTGCTTTGTGACCACCTAGAGGGGTGGGATAGGGAGGGTGGGAGGGAGGGAGACACAAGAGGGAGGAGATATGGGGACATATGTTTATGTATAGCTGATTCACTTTGTTATACAGCAGAAACTAACACGCCATTGTAAAGCAATTATACTCCAATAAAGATGTTAAATATATATATATATGAATGCCCCCCCCCCAAAATCTCCTGCAGAAATTGAACAAATGCAGATTACTGGGAAGCTGACATCACAGGCTTTCATAGAGATCATGTTTGCCAGTAAAGCCCCTGTAGAGGAAGGCTTCCTTTATGCTAAGTTTGAATTTGAGTGCCGGGCCCGTGGTGCAGACGTCTTAGCCTACCCACCTGTGGTTGCTGGAGGTAATGGGTCAAACACTCTGCACTATGCAAAGAACAATCAACGCATCGAGGATGGGGAAATGGTGCTGCTGGATGGAGGTTGTGAGTCTTCTTGCTAAGTGAGTGACATCACTCGTACCTGGCCTGTCAATGGCAGGTTCACGGCACCTCAGGCAGAACTCTATGAAGCTGTTGCAGAAGTCCAGAGGGATTTTCTGACTCTCTGCTCCCCTGGAACAAGCTTGGATAACGTCTACAGCATGATGCTAACACTGATAGGACAGAAGCTTAAAGAGTTGGGGATCATGAAGAACATTAAGGAAAATAATGCCTTCAAGGCTGCTCGAAAATACTGCCTGCATCATGTTGGCCATTACCTCGGGATGGAGGTCCACAGCAGCCCAGACATGCCCTGCTCCCTCCCTCTGCAGCCTGGTATGGTAATCACAGTGGAGGCAGGTATTTATATTCCGGAGGATGACAAAGATGACCCTGAGAAGTTCCGTGGTCTTGGTGTATGGATTGAGGATGATGTAGTGGTAACTGAGGACTCACCTCTCATCCTTTCTGCAGATTGTCCCAAAGAGATGAATGACATCGAACAGATATGCAGTAGGGCCTTGACCTTCATTGCGACCCACATGCATATCAGGTTCAGGAGGGGTGGACGTTGGCCTCTGTGCACGTGTGTTTTCTGGGGGTCTCTGTGTGGACATTTATATATGTGTTCCGCTGGGGAGTGCAGCGCTATATGAGTGTATGAAATTGTGTATGTGGTCTTTTTTGTTTTATGTAGCTAGAAATCTGGGAAAATGAATTTTTGGATGGTGTATTACTACAACTTTAGTAACATTAATTCTGTAGAATTAATGACTCAGACAAGTTTAGTTTTAAGATGTAAAGAAAGATCTTGGTTACATATGTCCATGCATTCCACTTAACACATGGATAAATTCTCTCCAGGTCCTTCCCCTTCTGCACTTTTCCTGAGATCCACCTAATATCATAAGATTTTTGGATAATGCTTATATATTTTGAGCCAATCACCAAGGTCTTTGCCTACACTGAAAACCACGCATCAGTGATTGTGGGTGGCCAGTACGTACCTTCTATGACACCTGCCTACCTATCCAGGAGCCCACATACCTACTGGAGCCACGTGAGCCTTCAGGGCATTGGTGTCCTACAGTCACACCATTCAGCCACAGTCCAGATTCCAGCAACACTAGCTATTGAACAAAACACTTTTGAGCCTTTCTTAGTATGTGGTTGCCTGGGACCTGGAAGGTGTTTAGATTCTTGATAAGGAAGGAAATGAAAGAAAGAAAAGTATATCTGTGTCTGCTATAGATCCAGACCTCCATCCATCTGTTCTCAATCTAAAGATGATTCCTTTCCCAGACATCCATGCTTTCTTTATAGATTCTTAATGCATTGACCCTCAGAGCACACCCTTGAAGCTGCTTCCCTGGCCAAGGGCAGATCCTCTACTTACCCTATTAAAGTCAGAGGAATGGCAGCCCGTATTCAGACAGACAGGTTATTATTCTGTGATTTCCTTTAATGCCGATAAAAACAAAATATGCAACCCACCCAGTACCTGTAAACACCCTGTGATCCTTTCCTTCCTTGGACGTTAGCACTGGAAGGACAATGGTAAAGACTCATGTTTTCCTCAACACAGCACTGGATGCAATTATATAAAACTCACTTTGCAAAGTGAACAGGGCGAGACTACTGCAAATAGGTTATTTGGGAGCTTCTGTCATAAGGGGAAGCCCTAAATTCGAAAATTTTTAAGAAAATATTTGCTTTAGGGAAGAACGGGCTAGGAGATTAACACTCCTTGCAGTGCTAGAGGTTTGCCCGTCTTGTCGGAGAAACCCAAGGTACAGAGCCCAAAGCAGACAGGCAGTGACTTCATCGGGAGACAAAGATAATGTTAGCAACCAAAGTGATACAAATTGTGTCCTGACAGTGCTCACGCACCAATGCTTGGCTTGCTCAGCAGCTGTGGGAACGCATGGCTGCACAGCTGGAGTCATCACCCCTGCGCCTGCTCTCCTCACCCACCTCCAACTTTTCAGTCCTGTGCTTGTTACTTTCTAAGAGGGCACTGAAAAGAAACCCACAACTCTGGCTTCTCACTCCCTCAGCCTCTGTGGCCTCAACAACCTGTTTCTGGAATTGGGTTTCCTTTGTTCACTTACAATCCTGGAATAAGGAATTTCCTTTTCTTCCTATAAATCATTTTCTGTAGTCTTCAACTTTCTAGCTAAAAGCTTAGGTGGCTCTTATGAATAGCAGCCTACTTGGACATGAAGCAGACTTCTGGCTGGATTCCTGGCGAGTTCTACAGGTGTTGCAAGTCACACGTAGAATGACCGTTGTGGAATTTTTCTAGTGATTTATAGTCCCTGACCCAGGCATATTGTCCTTTGAGTCCCCGATTAACCACAGCAGCTAACATTTGCATCAGACGATCAGGACCTTCAAGAACTGACACAGTGGGCTTCCCTGGTGGCGCAGTGGTTGAGGGTCCGCCTGCCGATGCAGGGGACACGGGTTCGTGCCCCGGTCCGGGAAGATCCCACATGCCGCGGAGTGGCTGGGCCCGTGAGCCACGGCCGCTGAGCCTGCGCGTCCGGAGCCTGTGCTCCGCAACGGGAGACACCGCGACAGTGAGAGGCCCGCGTACCACAAAAAAAACAAAAAGAAAGAAGTGACACAGTGAGCGTCTCAGAGCAGTGGTTTAGGGACTGTCTGATCTATTCAGGATTGGTTGAGCAGATAATTGTGCACAGTGCTGGAATCTTGTTCATTCTCAGCCTTACCACAGACATGCTGCACATCTCCCTCCATGTTTCAGTATAATAAATACTTCATATATACACCAAGCTCTTCTAATGAAAACCTTAATTTTTAAAAAATGCTTCAAATGTTACATTGGAATTTTTCTCCCTGAATTGAAGAGATACAGCTGAAATATTAACAATAATATTAACAATAATCGAAAGGAAAGAAGTATATCTAGATGGCCTCTGCCACATAGTTTTATGGTTTTACTTCAGGAATTGTTATTTTTCTCTATAATTAAACTGGGACTGGGTTTTTTATTTGAAACACAGCAGTAGAAATAGAATAATAACTCTCCTCTTCTCATAGTCATACCCACGTTAGGAAGGTACTTCTCATGGTGACTTAAAGTTCTCTTTGTGTGTCTTCTTTCAAAACATTGTTATCTTTTTTATTAATTTTTGTAAGGTCAGAAAAGGAAAACTCCTACTATAGACATTACATCTTAATTGGGTTTAAGATCCAAAAAATAAGTTAAATCCCCAGATAAAGACATTGCAACTCATTAAAATAGAAAAATTGGGCTTTGTTATGTTTTTCAAAACATACATAACCAACATCCTCCTTAGCTTTCCTAATAATAGAAAGATTGCAAATATGATGTATGAGTGCCTCTCCCTGTCCTGTGTCCATGTCACATAAGTACAGCATAGTGGCTGTCCCACCAGTTCCAGCTGTGACCTCAGAGTCCTTTGTAACACAGGTTTCCAGTAACTGCTGTCCATAAAACAAGAGGTGGGATTTGAGTGAGACTCTGTCTACCATCCCTCAACTGGCATATGATCAATGATAAGGTAACTTCTTTGTGTGTGCATGTTAGAAACTAAATGAGGGCCCAGGATGGTGGCCCAAGAGGTTTCCAAGCAACCTCTTGCTTGGAAGAGGTTTTTACGGTGTGTTTTTTGTTTAGTTTTGTTTATTTGTTTTGATTTTAGTTTCCTGAAGTGGGATCTGTATCCCAAAACTTAAGCTGATAGGGTTAAGTTTTAAGCCTGGACAAATATACTTCCAGCTGAATTGTTTACTAATCCTAATATGAGAAGGTGAATACATCATTAAACCCTAATTGTAGGGCAGAATTCCACTGTCCCAAAGCACATGTGTCTTCCTGGCTCCTCTCACCTCTGCCTATGTGTCACTGGGGAACTTGGGGTTAGCATCAGTATTATGCAGATCAGGGGTCCCCACTGAAACCAAGGCCTCTTGGGGTGTGCTTCATGAGAAGCTGAGAGAACTGCAGTCTTTGTGAGCATTTCTTAATGCTTTGTATGACTTTTGTGCAATTATGTAAGTTCAATTTGGACAAAATGCTGTTACTTTTTAAGTCCCTATTGACTGAAAGTAGATATGTCATTCCCCAACAAGGGAAGGCCATTTGTTACTGTCATTTTAAAAATAAACTATAAAACAATGTAAAAAAATAAATAAAATAAATATTTCCTGAAGAATAAAATAATAAATGAAGGAATAAATAGACCATAACACACCAGAGATTCATACCACTTCCCTGAGTGTCTCCAAGTGCATTTAACTCTTTCCATTTGGACTGTGTAGACAAGTAATTACCCAGTGAATTTAGTTTCTTGTAAGCACTGAAAGCATAACCTCATCTGCCCCTTGAGTCACAGGCCAGGAATTCTGTCACAGGGATGAATGTCCAGGATTTCCCTGAAGACTTAGCCCTGGTGGAAACAGTAAGCTGTTTTTCCAAAACAAATAATTCCCAACAGCAACATTTATTTCATTTATTTTTATTTGAAATTTTATAGAAGGAAGCCAGAGTTACCGGTAGAGGATCACGTTAGATTTTTTCTGTCTAAGATCTTGAGTTGAATAAATCCTCTCCAAAAAGGTTGCCAGATTGGTATGTTTTAGGGTAGTTGGGGGAAAATTGTTCTGGCAATTCTGTAAGAAACAAAGAACAAACAATGCTAAAGGGGACTACAATAAATAAAGGGAGTGGTTATGTCTATGTGGTAGTATTCAAGTGATTTTTATTATCTATTAATTATAAAATTAATATATAATATTAGGATAATCATGAAAAACATTTATTTCCTCCTGCCCCTCCTCCTAGTCTTCCCAGTTTGGTGGGCAGGACCATGGGCCACACACTCTCTTTTTTTTAATCTTTTTTTAACATTTTTATTGGAGTATAATTGCTTTACAATGGTGTGTTAGTTTCTGCTGTATAACAAAGTGAATCAGTTATTCATATACATATGTCCCCATATCTCTTCCCTCTTGCATATCCCTCCCTCCTACCCTCCCTATCCCACCCCTCTAGGTGGTCACAAAGCACCGAGTTGATCTCCCTGTGCTATGCGGCTGCTTCCCACTAGCTATTTTACATTTGGTAGTGTATATATGTCCATGCCACTCTCTCACTTCATCTCAGCTTACCCTTCCCCCTCCCCGTGTCCTCAAGTCCATTCTCTAGTAGGTCTGTGTCTTTATTCCCGTCTTACCCCTAGGTCCTTCATGATCATTTTTTTTTTTTTTTAGATTCCATATATATGTGTTAGCATACGGTATTTATTTTTCTCTTTCAGAGTTACTTCACTCTGTATGACAGACTCTAGGTCCATCCACCTCACTACAAATAACTCAATTTCGTTTCTTTTCATGGCTGAGTAATATTCCATCATATATATGTGCCACGTCTTCTTTATCCATTCATCTGTCAATGGACACTTAGATTGCTTCCATGTCCTGGCTATTGTAAATAGAGCTGCAGTGAACATTGTGGTACATGTCTCTTTTTGAATTATGGTTTTCTCAGGGTATATGCCCAGTAGTGGGATTGCTGGGTCGTATGGTAGTTCTATTTTTCATTTTTTAAGGAACCTCCATGCTGTTCTCCACAGTGGCTGTATCAATTTACATTTCCACTAACAGTGTATGAAGGTTCCCTTTTCTCCACACCCTCTCCAGCATTTATTGTTTCTAGACTTTTTGATGATGGCCATTCTGACTGGTGTCAGGTGATATTGCATTGTAGTTTTGATTTGCATTTCTCTAATGATTAATGATGTTGAGCATTCTTTTATGTGTTTGTTGGCAATCTGTATATCTTCTTTGGAGAAATGTCTATTTAGGTCTTCTGCCCATTTTTGGAATGGGTTATTTGTTTTTTTGATATTGAGCTGCATGGGCTGCTTGTAAATTTTGGAGATTAATCCTTTGTCAGTTGCTTCATTTGCAAATATTTTCTCCCATTCAGAGGGTTGTCTTTTTGTCTTGTTTATGGTTTCCTTTGCTGTGCAAAAGCTTTGAAGTTTCATTAGGTCCCATTTGTTTATTTTTGGTTTTATTTCCGTTTCTCTAGGAGGTGGGTCAAAAAGGATCTTGCTGTGATTTATGCCATAGAGAGTTCTGCCTATGTTTTCCTCTAAGAGTTTGATAGTGTCTGGCCTTACATTTAGGTCTTTAATCCATTTTGATTTTATTTTTGTGTATGGTGTTAGGGAGAGTTCTAATTTCATTCTTTTACATGTAGCTGTCCAGTTTTCCCAGCACCACTTATTGAACAGGCTGTCTTTTCTCCATTGTATATTCTTGCCTCCTTTATCAAAGATAAGGTGACTGTATGTGCGTGGGTTTATCTCTGGGCTTTCTATCCTGTTCCATTGATCTGTATTTCTGTTTTTGTGCCAGTACCATACTGTCTTGATTACTGTAGCTTTGTAGTATAGTCTGAAGTCCAGGAGCCTGATTCCTCCAGCTCCATTTTTCTTTCTCAAGATTGCTTCAGCTATTCGGGGTCTTTTGTGTTTCCATACAAATTGTGAAATTTTTTGCAAGGATTCTTCAATAAACGCAAATCAATCAATGTGATACACCATATTAACAAATTGAAGAATAAAAACCATATGATCATCTCAATAGATGCAGAGAAAGCTTTTGACAAAATTCAACACCAATTTATGATAAAAACCGTCCAGAAAGTAGGCATACAGGGAATTTACCTCAACATAATAAAGGCCATATATGACAAACCTACAACAAATATCATCCTCAGTGGTGAGAAACTGAAACCATTTCCACTAAGATCAGGAAAAAGACAAGGTTGCCCACTCTCACCACTCTTATTCAACATAGTTTTGGAAATTTTAGCCACAGCAATCAGAGAAGAAAAAGAAATAAACAGAATCCAAATCAGAAAAGAAGTAAAGCTGTCACTGTTTGCAGATGATATGATACCATACATAGAAAATCCTAAAGATGGTACCAGAAAACTAGTAGAGGTAATCAATGAATTTGGAAAAGTAGCAGGATACAAAATTAATGCACAGAAATCTCTTGCATTCCTATACACTAATGATGAAAAATCTGAAAGTGAAATTAAGAAAACACTCCTATTTACCATTGCAACAAAAAGAATAAAATACCTAGGAATAAACCTACCTAAGGAGACAAAAGACCTGTATGCAGAAAATTATAAAACACTGATGAAAGAAATTAAAGATGATACAAATAGATGGAGAGATATGCCATGTTCTTGGATTGGAGGAATCAACATTGTGAAAATGACTCTACTACCCAAAGCAATCTACAGATTCAATGCAATCCCCATCAAACTACCACTGGCATTTTCACAGAACTAGCACACACTCTCTTAAGACCAAAACCTTGGATGATCTTAGCTTCTTCACTTTGTCTCATCTTCCACAGCCAATGGAGCACTGCTTACTGATCTTATTGGTATTTGCCTTAATCAGCTTGGGCTGCTATAACAAAGTACCATAGGCTAGATGTTAAAGCAGACATTTATTTCTCAAAATTCTGGAGGCTGGGAAGGCCAAGATCAAGATATCAGCAAATTCGGTTCCTGGTGAGAACCTACCTTCCGGCTTGTGCAGCCACCTTCTTGTTGTGTCTTCACATGGCAGAAAGAGAGAAGGAGCTCTACTCTCTCTTCCTCTTTTTTTTTTTATTAATTGAAACATAGTTGATTTACAATGTTGTATTAATTTCTGCTATACAGCAAAGTAATTCAGATTATATATATATATTTTTTAATATTTTTTTCCATTATGGCTATCACAGGATATTGAATATAGTTCCCTGTGCTGTACAGTAGGATCGTGTTGATTCTCTTCTCCTTCTTATGAGAACACCAGTTCCTTCATGGAGACCACACCTTCATGACCTCATCTCAACCTAATTATAGCTCAAAGGCCCCACCTCCTAATACCATCACATTGGAGGTTAGGACTTCAACATATGAATTTGGGCGGGGGGGGACATTCAGTCCCTAATACTACTTAACAAATCATTCCAAAACTTAGTGCCTCAAAGCAGTTATTATGAATTCTCTTGGTTCTCTGGGTTAACAGGGATCAGTTGAGTAGTCCACATTGGGGGTCTCTCATGCAGTTGTAGTCATGTGTCAACTGGATGTCCAAGATGTCTGGACGTTCACATGTTGACAGCTAATGACAGCTACCAGCTGGGAGCTCAGCTGGGGCTGTCAACCAAAGTGACTATGAGTAGATTTTCCATGTGACTGGAGCTTCTCGACGCATGGCAGCTGGATTCCAAGACAGACTGACCCAAGAGTAAGCATTCCAAAAGGCCCAGGTGACAGTTATATGACCTCTGTATTACCTGTACCTTGGTAATTAGACACAGAATCTTGATGAAATTCAGCTCCTGTCTTTTGGTAAGAATATTTCTTGGGTGGTGCTGTGTACTTCCAGTGGAAAGGATATAATTCCTGGTTGTTTGTCTTTTTATAATAACAGTCATTGATGATCAAATATCTAGATAAAGTAATTCATCAGGAGTTCAAATCTGCACTTTTCAAAGATCATTCTGACTATAGCATAAGTTATCTTAAAAAAGGAATAAATGTCACAGTTATGTACAGCTTCATGAGAATGGCAATCAAAATCAAGTCATAATTATATGAAGATTTATTAGGTACTTCATGCTGGTTTGATCATTTTAATAGTCTAAAAATAAGTTCAAAGGGGAGTGAAAAAAAAGGAATAAATTGTTTTGGCATACTCTTTCACTGATACTGATCAGTTATTTAAATAAAGATCCTCATTTTTTTTTAAATTTTCTAATTAAAACATCAGCCCTTAAAGTTTAACAAACAATGTATTCACTCCCACAGCCAGGATGGATAACTGTAGCCTGAAACATTGGGTTTCCTCAAATGCATACTTTTTCTTTCCTTTCTCCTCTTTTTTTCTTCTCTCTTTTCTTTCTCTACTTCCCACCTCTCTCCTCCACCCCACCTTGATTTCTCACTTTTTTTTCTCAGGCAAGGAAATATCTTGAGCTTTTTTCTTTTTTTAAAAAAAAAAAAAGACAGCCAATCACAAATGTAACAAAATTATAAACACTGTGGTAAAAGCTGCTTTCATCCAGGAGTTTCCCGAACTGAGGAGTATGTACTGCACTGTAATAGCCATGGTCAGATGTTTTCCTGGAAGGTCCAAAGGCATTTCAGCAAGAAATCAAACCCTATCTGCATCCCTTGAGAGGAAGCAGAGCAGAGGAGAGGATAGAACACAGGCTTTGGAGCCCGATAAACCTTGACTGCATGGATTCCCAGCTCTACCACAAAGCGCGTCATCGCTGTTACAGTTCCAAGAGGAGATATGCTTCTCAAGCTTTAATGAGCCTTCCAAACACCTGTGAATTTTGTTAGAATGCAGAATCCGAGGCAGTAGTCTTGGAGTCAGGCCTGAGATTCTGCCTTTCTGACAAGCTCACAAGTGACACCTATGCTCCTAGACTGTGCACCACAGGAGCCAGTGTTTCTGCCCTGAAAGAAAGTCAGTCCTGCGTGTTCGCTCTGTGGAACAGGATTCTCCCCACTGGGTCCCGATCACATCAAGTGACATTGTCATGGCCTTTGTGACCCACACTAGTGGGAGGTGTCTCTCACATAACTTTGTAATAAGCGGTAACACTTACCCCTTGACCACAGGGTATGGATGGCAACTTATTGCAAGTAATGCTGTGTGTTAAGAAGACTGGGCACTGCCGTTCACAAAGAGAAGACAGCAGGAGGGTTTGGGAGCCCACCAAGAAGCAATACTCTTGTCTCTGTCCAAGAGAAGCCAAGATTTTACCACAGGGCTGAAGTCTGGGTGGCCCTTTGGGTTTCCAGTCTGCACACAAAAAAACGACATTATGATAATTAGTCTCCACAACATGCTTTCAAGGGAGGCATTATTAGACCCATGTTATAGGTGGAGAAACTACAGACATGGGGAAGTTATTTTTCCCACCCAAGGCCACCCAAAGTGTCAGGGATGAAAATGAGGTCAAGAACCAAAAACCATGGGCAAACTGTCCTCAGCGTAAGCCATGAGACATTTTCTGCAAGGAATGTTTAGGCCCTCGTTAAAAGGTCTATATTAAAAGTGAGGGGTAGAAAAGCACAAAAGAGCTGTAGATAAAATATTTTGTTATTTGTTATAATCTGTTATGATTTTGAACGTATTCATCGCCACAAATGTTTCTCACAATCACCATTTCTCGAATGTCTTTTATTATTATGTCTGTGTGACTTTGGACATGTTATTTAATCTCTCTGTGCCTCCATTTCCTCCCCTGTGAAAAATTGGGATCTCGCCAAGAATGAAATGAGAGCACGCGTGTAAGGAACTTTAGCAGAGTCTGGCTTGTGGTAGGTATCATGTAAGTATTAGTTATTCCTACGCAGATAGTGCGACACATCTCCTCAACAATAACACAAGTTTGCCTGGGGTGGGAGCCATGGGATTCACTGTTCTCTGTTCTCCATGATGCTGGAGTGGTAGTGAACTTGGAGTAGGATTTAAAAAGTAATTTTCTGTCTGAATCCCAAAGGACAGGTTTTCTCTATGTGACTCAATTCCCTTCCCAAGTTTCATATTGTGCAGACATACCCCTCTAACTTTCCCAGAATAAATATTTGTCATTATATACATGAGATGCCCAGTTTCTAAGAATGTTTTTGTTATCATGATTTCCTCATATTTTATAACCTTCAAAGTGATTTCACAAACGTCATCTCACTGAAAACTTATAGCAGTTCTATGAAGAAGGCAAAATCTTAATGTGTCCATTTTACGGATGGGGAAACTGAGACACTCTGAAGTAAAGTAATTCCCTCCAGGTCATATTGATTAATAGTAATAATACTAGTTACTAATACTAACGTTTCTGAAAACTCAGTATTAGGTTAAACACATGAAAATGCTGATATTCTACCTCTTTAAAGCTACAAAATAGTAATTTCATATTGTCCTACATAAATGCTAAGTGTATCTGTCATTAATCCTCATATCAACTCTATAAGGTAAGAACAAATCCCCATTTTATCAACAAGGGGAGTGAAGATTTAGGGATAAAAACATTCACCCAGGAATTCCCTGGCGGTACAGTGGTTAAGACTCCACACTGTCAACCCACAGGGCACGGGTTCAATCCCTGGTCTGGGAACTAAGATCCCACATACCATGCGGTGCAGCCAAAAGATAAATTAAAAAACAAAAAAAGACATTTGCCCAAGGTCAAACAGTGGAGCCAGGATTCAAACCCAGGCCAGTATGACTCAAAGCCCAAACTATTAACGACTTCACCATATAGCCTAGGAAACGGCACAGTTCGATGACTCTACTGATGCAACATTTTTAGTATTAAAAACATAACATGTTTATACTCACTCTCCATGACAACCACATAAGGGAGAAAAGATCACCCCCATATTGAAAATGAGAAAGCTGAGATTCAGAAGGTTTTATGGCTTGGTCAAAGTCACATCGCCCTTAAATGTTGGCGTTGGGACACAAACCAGGGCTGTGCAACTTCAAAATTTGAGATCTTCGCCACCTGAGGCCCTTTTAAAATTGCCAGAGTCCAGATGCCTCTGCAGACCAATTGAATCACAACCTCTTGAGGTGGAACACAGGTATGGATAGTTTTTGAAACTCCCCAGGTGACTCCCCTGTGCAGACAAGCTTGGGAACCACTGTACTACGCTCCAACCCTTCCCACCCCGCCTACTTCCTCTTCTACTCCATGGCACCTACAGGCGGATAAAATCTGGCCCTGAGGGTTCCGCTGTTAGTTTAACCCCACGGCGGTGATCTTAACTGTTTTATACAGCGCGATTGCCTATTTCCCAGACACACATTCTGCAGAGAGCTCCCAGCAGCAGCTAAACCAAGCCACAGCAATGGGCCAATCTGAGTATCTTCCCACTGACAACAGTCAGCTGTCACTGAGGCTAAAATGGACAACGGTTCATCGAGGGAGGCCCTCCACTCTGCTGAGTGTTTAGCTTTGGCCTCAAGAGGTACCCTGAATGGAGACAGCTGAGCATCACTGGAGTCTGGCTGGGGAGCAAGGATGAGGCTCTGGCCAGCCCTGCAGAGCGGGGCAGCCCTCCACCTTCTCCATCACTCGCATTCACCATATGCAGGGTCAGGGCCACGCTACTGGATGTAAGTGGTGGAGGCATGTATTGCCTCCCACTGGGTCCAGTCACCACCAGTTCAGAATACTTCATCTGTCCGGACTTCGCTTATTGTCAAAAATATGCTTCTTTGATTCCTGCAAGCCAAAACCATGGAAAAATAACAGAAACCAAATGCCAGGGAAATGGTGCCAAGGCAAACACATGTGAGCCCTGAAATAACAGGAGATACTGTGGTCACGTCTGACCTTCTGAACTGTGCTATGGGTTGAAGCAAAAACAGCTCTTGCTGCTGCTTACGGGGTGCGTGGTAATACTAGTTTATTTGTAGTGCGAAAGAACTTGGATTTAGAGAGATTGCCTTTTGAAACTTGGACTCGGCCAAGGGGCCAGAAATAATATCATTTTGAGGAATGACTTTTTTTTTTAAAAGAAGACCACTTCACCTCTGTAATCAACATAAGCCCAGAATCTCCTGATCTTTATCTGTCAAATGATTAATATCTAAGACTCCTAGAGCTTCTACAAATGTTTCTCTTCTGATTATAGCAATATTTTGGTGCAGGCTAACGTAGAAGCAGGAATGCAAGTTCACTTGTTGATTTCAGCAGCCTGCAAGAGATAAATGTGGAAGCGCCCAGATGGAAAAGTAAAATGATGACTCAGGGTCAAAAGTGAATACACAGAAGGCTCCTGGATTCCACACTAACTAGTTCGGGCCCCAGTAGTAAGGCCTGCTAGGAGGCTGCCAATACATTCCCAGTAACTGTATTCTGGGCACACAAAACAAGTTACTGGGAGGAATTTGCTGGACATTAACATTACCAAGAAAAGACCACAAGTTACAGAGTTCACGCAAATAAAGACTGGTTCCCATGGAATAGATTAAAACAATCGGCAAGGGCTTCCCTAGTGGCGCAGTGGTTGCGAGTCCGCCTGCCGATGCAGGGGACACGGGTTCATGCCGCGGAGCGGCTGGTCCCGGGAGCCATGGCCGCTGAGCCTGCGCGTCTGGAGGCTGTGTTCCGCAGCGGGAGGGGCCGCGACGGTGAGAGGCCCGCGTACCGCAAAAAACAAACAAAAAAACAAACAAAAAATAATAATAATCGCCAAGCTTGCCTAAGAATGAAATACACATTCTCATATAGTTTTTCGGGTAATATTCTCTTCCTTTAGTTACATCATTTGCTGCATATCCAGAAGATGTGTGTCTTCAAGAGAAAGAAAAATACATGGTAAAACTAGCTTTATTCTAATTATTGTGAGGGGAAATACCCTATAAAACAAGTAATACTACAAATAATTTGCAGTGCTTACTATGTGTTCAGGTACACGGTAAAACTTAACTACTTTTCTTATTAATATATTTAATCCTCACAAACAGTGATTGCCAGAAGTTCTATTTTTATTTTAATGGAGTTATATTTATCAATCTTATCATCTATTCTTTCTCTTGTTTTAGGGATCAAAAAGTCAAAACATTGTTTAAGAATTAAAAAATCCCCCAAATCATAAAAATATTTATCCTGTATTTTCTTCTACAAAGTTCCAATATTCAATTGTCATATTTAGGTTTATAATTTATTGGGATTTTTAAATTTTATTTATTTTTGGCTGCATTGGGTCTTCGTTGCTGCGGCAGGTTTTCTCTAGTTGCAGTGAGTGGAGGCTACTCTTGGTTGCGGTGTGTGGGCTCCTCATTGTGGTGGCTTCTCTTGTTGCAGAGCACGGCCTCTAGGTGCACAGGCTTCAGTAGTTGTGGCACACTGACTCAGTAGTTGTGGCGCACGGGCTTAGTTGCTCTGTGGCATGTGGGATCTTCCCGGACCAGGGCTCGAACCCATGTCCCCTGCATTGGCAGGTGGACTCTTAACCACCATGCCACCATGGAAGTCCCCTATCAGGAATTTATTTTGGATGAAGATGTGCGGTAGGAATCAAATATATTTTCTTCCAAATGGATAACCAATTTTCCTAGTATCACTTATTCCCAGTACCACCATCCTTTCCACATCAGTAATGTCACATTCCTCATATGTCAAGTTTACATATCTTGTGTGGGTTGGCTTCTGGGCTTCGTTCTGTCTATTCCTGTCATGACACCACACAATCTTAATTACTACAGCTTTATAGTAAGTTTATATCTGGCAGAAGAATTCCAACACCCTCCCCACCCATTTGTCTATTCTTTTTTGATACTAAACTTTGCCCTTTTCTTTTAATTTTAGGAACACTTGATTAAGTTTCAGGAAAAACTCTGTTGAGGTTTTTGCTGTAATTTGCAAGTTAATTTGGGAGAATTGGTATCTTCTTGATACTGTCCTTCCATCAATGAACATGGTATGTTTCTCCATTCTGTTGCCTTTTTTTTTTTTCTATTGACAGAAAGAGTCTTTGTCTTATCCCTGATTTTAAAGAAAAAGATTTTAACATGTCATCCTTAAAAATATTTGCTGTAGGTTTTTAGTAGATGCCCTCATTAATGGAGCAAGTTTCCTTCTATTCCTATTTTGCTAATAGTTGGCTGACCATTTTTAATCATGAATAGGTATTGAATTTTATCAAACTCTGTTGAGACAATCACATGTTTTTCTCCTTTCATCTTTTTAATGTCAACTCATCTTTGCATTCCTATGATAAATCAACTTTATTTTAATATGTCCATTAATATTCTAGTATTTTGCTTACTTAGGCACATGTATTTATAAATATGGCTGGTTTATAATCTTCCTTTCTTATACTCTCTTAATCTGAGTTGGAAAATGTTCCCTTCTCTTCTATTCTTTGATAAAATTGTCATCAGCATGCAGTTAGCTGTTCCTTGAGTGATTAACCAAACTCACCTGGTCCTATGGAGGGTTAGGGGGTTAACTTTTAATAACTGATTCCGTTTCTCTAGTGGTGAAGTTCATACTCTTGTTTCCATTTCTTCTTGAGAGAGTGTTGATGTCATATTTTTTTAAGACGGTGATCATTTCTGTCTTTTCAAATTTACGGGCCTAATATCTTCTTTTTATCTTTATGATGTCTGTAGTCATGACTCCTTTTTCATTTCTAATATTGTTTGTGAATGCTTTCTTTTTTTAAAGTTTTGATAAATTAGTTTTATTTCAAAGCATCAGTTGGAGTGGACACTGTGCTCCACCCAGATTCGCTAGGGTCCTGTCACTTCTCTTCCAGATTCAGAGTGGTTTTACTTCCGATGGCTAGCTTAAAACTCTTTTTCAGAGGACTGTCCTCAGGCTACTGGAGCCACTTTGCCCACCTATGCAGAACGACAAAAATGGCTGGGAATTCACATCCACTTCGATTAACCCTTAGCCAATAACTGACAGCTGTGGGGATATGGAACCCCTCCTCCTACAACCAAGAGGAACAGCTCTGAAGTATAATACATACTTCAGAAGCACACTGTGGGATCAGGCTGAAGCTCTTTTCTGTGGGAGCTGGCCTAAGATTGTACCTTGCTTAGCTTCTTTTCCCCAACTGGCCTTCACTACCCCCTCATATGCTTCTCTAATTGCATTTCTGTAGTAGATCAAGGACACACTCATCTTCATCTCCAAGTTTGCTTTGGAGGCACACAATAAGACAGCAGTTTTATTTTTTTCAATTCTCTATATTGTGTTTTGTTTTCTGTGACTTTCATTAATGCATTTCATCTTTATTATTTTCTTTTTTCTGTTATTTTTGGTATAACTTATTTTCTTGAATGGATGGTTAACTCCTTCATTGTTAGTCTTCTTTTTCTAATATTATCATTTAAGGCTATAAATTTTACACTAAGTACTGCTTTAGCTACCTCCCACAAGTTTTCATACGTTGCATTTTCATTATTTTTTAGGTGTAAATGTTTCCTCATTTTCATGCTTATTTCCTCTTTGTGATAATCATTAGTGCTGGTCACTGACACATCCAGTTCTCCTCTTTTGGTCAGGTCCCCATCCCAAAGTCAGCCATAGCAATAGATATGCTTTGGTCAACATAAGATGAGTGGAAGTGGTGTGTGTAATTTAGGGGCAGAAAACTTTAAAAGCCACATACTCTTCCCTCCACCACTGCAACTAGTTGCCAAGTTGCAGAAGCTGCATCCACTTGGGTCTCAGAGGGAGGAAAACCAGGAATGGAGCTCCCAACTGGCTTACACTAGAAGTGTACCATATATGGGAAATAAACCTCCATTGCTTTAAGATCTTGAGATATTCTAGGTCTGTGCACTATTGCAGCATAATTTATGCTAATCTGACTGTTGCATCTACCATAGTCTGTAGAAATGCTTTTCCTTCTCTATTTCTAATCTTCAACTGTATAGAGTAGTTCCAGGTATTGTTTTCAAGTTTATATTTTATTGGAGAATGGTCAGAGAATATATCCTATATATTACTAAGTCTTTAGTATTTGATGAGATTTCCTTTGTGGGCTAGCAAGCAGTTATTGAGTCATACATGTGTAGACTAGATTAAGCTAATTAATTGGGTTATTCAAACCTTCAATCTCTTCACTAATTTTTGACTCTTTCATCTATCAATCACTAAAAGATGTTTTTAAAAACCTACTACATACAGATTTTCAAATGTTTCTTTATAAGTCAATTGATTTGTGCATTAAATATATTTAAGGCCGTATTATTAAGTACCTACAAGGGGTGAACTGTTTTTGTTTGATTATGAAATGAACTTCTTTATCTCTCATAATGCATTTTGTCTTAAAATCTGCTTGTCAGAATGGCTGCTTCTGCCAAGGGCTCTGAAGTTATCCCTGCCTGGGATATCATTGGGTTGAGGGCACTTTTTGTAATGATTTCTAAGCTGGGCAGGTGTGGCAGGCTATTCTAGGATCACACACATTGATAAATTCAAGTTCTAACCCCATGTGAGATAGGCCTCTCTTCCTTGTCATCTTGCTGTACTGAGGGTAGATTTTTTTCTAGTCTCCCGTTAGTGATGGTATAACTCTCCAACAGTTCCATCTTTAGGAAGGGGGATAAGTTCTACCTCTTCAGCTCAGGCAGGCCCACCACAGCCCTATCTCCCATCCCTATATGTAGCTGCAGCATCAGTCCATAATCTTTCTCCTTTGGTTTTCACAGCCCCCCCCCTTTTTTTTTTTTTGCCCCTGGGGACTTTATTTACTGCAACTAGCACTTTTAAAAGGAGTTTTCCATTAGGAGGATTTTAGGTTATCTAGTACCAGCAGCACTAGATGCTGTCTTAATTATATTTTATAACTGTGTGTCACTAACACTTTTGCCTATCTAAGGTCAGTGGGCTGAAAGCAAGATTTGTGATAGGATGGAGAAAAGAGCATAATGTTCCTGTTCTTTGGAGGATTTTTTATTTTACCAACTCTGAACAAGAGGATGATAATCACCCTCACACCCTAATTGTTTTCTCTTTGTTTTATGTTTTCCTGTCCCTGTATTTTTCCCTGGAGGCAATATCAGGAATAGGAGATTCAGGGAGCTTAGAAGGGTAATCAGTGAAAGAACACCGCTGATGATAATAAAGAATTAATAATGAATTGACATTTATTAACATTTAAATAAGCCAGACCTGAGCAAATGCTTTACACATGTTCTCTCATTGAAACCTGGAAACCCTATGAGCAACTGGACCTTAGGATGTTAAGCAATTTGCTCAGGTCCCCACACCTAGGAAGTGGTTGAGATCCCAACCTTAGTCATCCGAAGCTAGAGCCTGCAAAGGCCTGCACTCTCCCTCCAACATTCCAATTTGAATGTTGAAATTGCTATCCTTTACTTAACACCCCTTCATCTTCTTCCCCCAACACAACATCTACTTAGCCTTTTCATCCCTTCTCATGTTAGAATGGCAAAGGAATATTATTCAAATATAGATTTCTGGAGGATAACTCCTGACTGTGCAGCAAGACCAAGCTCAGGTGATGCCTCCCCCAGGAGGTGTCTGTGGTCGCCTACAGGGTAGTTCAGTGACCCTCCCAGGGTTCCTGTAAGCACGCTGAACCACAGTTATTTCATTCTATGAGTCTCTCCTACTGGTCTCTGAGCTTCCTGATTGTCAAGACAGTCTCCTGTTCCTTTCTGTATCTCAAGCACGTAGCACAGGTCCTGGCATGTAGGAGACACTTGGTAAACATTTGATGAGTGAACGAATGAATGAATGAATGACTGGAAAGTGTTTTTCATGGAGATCAGGACCTCAGCTAAATATATTTCCAAGGATGTAGATGTCTTTTTATTATTCTTAAAAAATTTATTCTCCTCACATCCTGAAAACATGCAACAATTTCTCTAGAGATGCATATTTTTCTGATTTATATGTTAAGTCTGTTTCAAAATCGCTAAGGTGTCACAGAACAAGTATGGATACACCTAGGGTCTATGACCTTACTCAGCGCAGTGTTGTGCTGGGTCTGGGGAGGTCTGCTGCCTCCTGGCTTCAGTCTAACTACGAGTCTTCTGTCCAGTTCTGAGGAACGTTCTGTTTTGCCCTGTGCCCAAGCATTGCTCTCCCCTGTTGTGACAGCATGACAACCAGATGGTGCTTCCTCTGTGGGTGGCCACTCTCGGAAACCCTGGGAGTTTTTACAGACTGATGCACTTATCCTGAAAGCAGCATTTTGGCATCTTTTTATTCTCTTTGTTCCAAAATGCGACTTTCACGTGGATGCCCTTCTTTAACAAATGTAACAAACCCAGGCACAGGTATAAATTCAACTGCCCATGGCTACCCTGTAGGCAACTTCATTTCCCACTCATTAAAGGTGATGTACCATCTTGCTTTCTCAGAAATAGCATTAGATGTCTCAGTCACCCGACTCCTATTAAACCATGCCAAGCTTCATGTGCCAAAGCTTGACTGGAACTGTTCCTCGTCTGAAAAAAGAAAAACCACATATACTCAGGAACACAGTTCTTTTTAATTGGCCCCAGATGGGATGTGTTAGTATCCCTCCTTTCGTTCCATAATAAATCCTTGTAATTAAATATCAAATACTTATTACTCTTGTGCACGCAGGAGCCAGAAGAAGCTTTTCTCAGCATAGGAAAGTGAGGGGTGAGAGCCGAGAAGATAGAGATGAGCAAAGTGGTAGTTTTTTCGCACTTAGATGAAGTAGAAAGGCTACAGTCGAGGTGAGCACAGCAGGGCTTGTCTGAGGAAACTCACTGATCTTAGGCTTCTTCTCCATTGGTTGATCAGAAAAAAGGAAGCTGCTTGGTTAAGAGCATGGGCCTCAGTCAGACAGACCTCGGTTTGAACCCTATCTCTGCCATGCTGTAGCTGTGTGATGCTAGGCAAATTGCCTAACCCCTCTGAACTTCAGTTTGCTCATCAATAGAATGAAAATAATTCTTCCTACATCACAAGGTTGTTATGAACATTAAATGAGAAATCTGTTAAACTGTAGGCACAGTGCCTGGAACATAGTAAGTAACTATAATTAGTCATCCCGTGCAATAAGAGCTATTGTTATTATTGTTTATGGAAAACAGAGCTAGTCCCACATACTGAGGTGATGGACGATGTGAAGTTGTGCTAGGGAGTCCACAGACCAAACCAATTTCTCATCCATGATCTTATCATGATTCCTGTCCCTCCCCACTAAAAAGCCACCACCTGAGGGCCTTTTGGAGACATGTCTTTGACTGAATTAAGAAATTATGATACCAAGGCAGGCAGAGAAAGCAAGAGCTATCTTACACATTATCAAGGATTTGTTAAGGGGACCAAAACCTGTTAAACGGCCAGGGTTGCACTGGAGAAAACCAGCTGCTGAGAGACCCAGACAGAGGACAGGTAAGGTTCCATGAGGGAAAAGGGCCAGAAAAAAGTAATCAATGGCCCAAGGCCTAGAACAATACTGCAAAGGGGAAACTTGGGGGTCAGGTCACCCATGGAGCATAAAATTAAAAGGGTAGAATGGTGCTGAAAGGGGGGAATGGGAGAGAAGACTGGAGTCCATCTTTGCCAGTTTAAAAACTTTGCTTTAGGTGAGAACTACAGAAAAGATAAATATTTTGGAAATCAGAGCCATTTCTAAGATTCCTGTTGAATGATCTGATTGTGTAAAAATTCATGAGTAATCATGAAGCCTCATCCTGCGTTTCATTTCAGGCTTAAGTCAGGCTGCATTTAAGAAAGAAATGCAGGAAACCTTAAGCCCTGTAATGAAGTGGGCTGAAGTCCTTACAAGCAGTGACTGCCCTGCTTTACCACAGCCCATCCGATCTCTGGCGGTGCAGCTCTGGACCTCGCCCCAAGTTTACTCCTCAAGTCAGGAGTTGGAGGCTACTCTTATGCAGGAAGAACTGCTGAAGGCACAGAGAGCCCCCAAGTCCCAGGCCTTAACAAGTCAGTTGCCCAACAATATGTATTGTGTTCATATTCTATTCAAGACAAAGAAATTATCCACAATGAGTAAAACTGGGCTAGTGGGCAAAAGCCACTGTGAGATGACTTGACCCAATATCAGGAAAGGCATCCTAACGGTCAGCAATGTTCTAAGGATAGACATAAAGTAGCAAGATCCCCATCATCAAATGTGTTTCAAGCAGAGGCTGGCTTGTAGAAATTCAGGGACTCAATGAATTTAAAGTTCCCTTCCAATTTCCCAGCCCTATAAAATAGAAGGTATGGCCTCCAATTATAACAAACTTACAGTTTAACCAAGAAGACAGAAACTGTGGAAATTATAACAGAGCCAAAGCAATACGCAATAAGCCAAACTGAAGGTCTAAAAACTCAGGACAGCAATTCCTAAAAGCAGCTCTCCTGAGAACATTTAAGACACACCTGAAATTCCTTCACACCTGAAGAAAAGTCATCCCTTTGCATAAGCAATAATTAGACTGGGCTCCTGGTAGTGAGGATAAAGATGAAGTACACATATGATTTAGAGCCAGAGAAATTAGTTCACAAACTCTTAGGCAGTGCCCACCAGATTCCTATGTAAATGAAGTACAGAGCATAATGCTTGCCAATAAAAAAACAATAACCTCAAATAAACAGTTGCTTTGCCATCTCATGGGAAAAATCAGATCGCTTCGATTCTGTTTTCTGTGTTTGTGCACGCTACGGGTCTATTCTCAATATTTTGCTTTGCAAGAAATTAGAATTCAAAGTCATGGCTTTCCAAACAATTGTTAATTCAGGAGATGGAATCTGTGACCTCACGATTTCCCTTGGGCTTTGAAATCATTACTTATTCATTCTTTATTTCTGACAGTGTCTGAGGAGTAGAAAAAGCATCCTTCATCAGCGTGAAACAGGAGCTAGAGATAAAAATTAACTAGGGCCTTGTTACTCAGCGTGGTCCACAGACCAGCAGCTTTGGTATCGTCAGCTTCTCCTCCCCTCACCCCAACCTCCAGATCTGCTGAATCAGAATCTGCGTTGTAACACGGTCCAGGTGATTTGTATTGCCCTGAAAATTTGAGAAGCTCTCAACTAGGGAACAGTGATTCTGTTGCCAACCTTCTGACCTTCACCATCTGAAAGCTTGAAGAAGAAAAAACAGCCTCTGGAAAACAAAAAGGGGAGAAAATTACTCCGATTGTAATCACTAATGGAATCACTGATCAAGCCGTTTGCATTGTTTCAGCAAATTTCCTATCACTAACGGGATACCGTCATGCTTAAAGTGGAATGGCAGAGACACTGGCTTGTTCTGACCCAAATCAGCTGATTAGTCTTGGTTAGTGATTAGACTGCAGTGGAAAGGAGAGAAAAGCCTTCCACAAGGGCCTTGACAAGGAAATGCAGCTGTTTCTCATAAAGTACAATGAATGAGCCTATAATAAGGCTTCGCCCTTTATAACCTGCAGTCTCTTGCCTGTCTGTCATCAGAGAGGCAACCCCTTCCCGCGGGGTTACTTCTGAGGTGCCAAGAGTTGCAAGGAGAGCGCAGATGTGCCAGCGGAGGGGAGCTTTTGAGCTTCCAGGTAAGAGAAATATACAAAACCAAGAAAGGATTTCCTAGACTCCTTCCTCAATTCTAAAAGGCCACTGATTGCAGAAACACCTTAGGCCTAACAGGAGCTTTTCAGGAGGGATTATCAAGACTTGCCTGTATAAGTCACAGACGTCTCCATTTTGAAAATGTGAAATTGAGGAAGGCAGCATTGTGGGGACACATGTTAGAGTCCAGAGAACTTGGCAGACCAGTGCTTGACAGCTTCATTGCCCGGGTTTGCTGATGGATGTTAGCAGTTCAGTCTCTACATGGGTCCCTGAAAATGTATATGAAAATACAATGTTCACTGTTTTCTGCAGGCATCTGTTTTGCTGTGGAACTGAAATACAACCCAAAGAACTGCAAGGAAGAGAAATATCAAGACTCCTTTCTCCGAAGAAATTTGGATGGAAAATCAGGTAAGTCTCAGTTTTGTGCTCCTGCAAAACTTTGCCTTTCCTGACCTGCGGCCTGAGTCTGGTCACCTAATGATCCATTCTTGATGAAGAAAGACCATCCAGCCATGGGTGTGTATGTGTGGTGCTGGGGGGATGGTCAGAAGCAGAGAGAGAAACTGCGGTCCTAAAAGGGGACAAAAATTGTACCGCAAATACATAGTGAGTCCATGACATTCTGATTCCCTAACATGCAAAGTCAGTGTCTTTCACTCTATCGTACCTCCTCTTTCAAATTATCCTAGGTTTTCTGGTGTAACCGTCAAGCCTCTTTAAATGAGTAAGAGTCCTCTCTCTCTAGCCCTAGCCTGAGAAATGCACACCAATTAAAAACAGCAGGGGGGCGGGGGGGGGCTTCCCTGGTGGCGCAGTGGTTGAGAGTCCGCCTGCCGATGCAGGGGACAAGGGTTCGTGCCCCGGTCTGAGAAGATCCCACATGCCTCAGAGCGGCTGGGCCCCTGAGCCATGGCCGCTGAGCCTGCGCGTCCGGAGCCTGTGCTCCGCAACGGGAGAGGCCGCAACGGTGAGAGGCCCGCGTACCGCAAAACAAAAAACAAAAAAAAAAACGGCAGGGGGCTTCCCTGGTGGCGCAGTGGTTGGGAGTCCGCCTGCCGATGCAGGGGACACGAATTCGTGCCCCGGTCCGGGAAGATCCCACATGCCTCAGAGCGGCTGGGCCCCTGAGCCATGGCCGCTGAGCCTGCGCGTCCGGAGCCTGTGCTCCACAACAGGAGAGGCCACAACAGTGAGAGGCCCGCATACCGCAAAAAAAAAAAAAAAAAAAACCAAAAAACAGCAGGGAATGCCACCAGAAAATCCAAAGTCAGAGGTCTTAATGCGCGCCAAAGTTAGACAATGCATTTCCCTATCCTGCTCACCATTGCCACATGTCACGGAATGAGCAATGAATCATCTTTCGCTAAGGGAAGAGCACTTTCTTCCTATGGCCCTCTCGAAAGTTGTTTTCTGCCTTTTTTTTTTTTCACTTTTAAATTGATTGTGGAAAACTCTTATGTTTACGTAGAAACTAAATTTACCAGAGAAAAAGTCAGAAGGAAGAATCCTAAATGTTAAGAGTAGAAAAATCTGTGTCACCAGAAAACGAGGTCATGTTTGCTTTTATAGGCATTTATCTGAATTTTAAAAAAGAGAAGAAAGAAGGGAAAATCTAAGTGGCTATTTATAAAAGGCAAAAGCTTTCTGAAGAATTCCTCATAGAGGCCTCAAGGCTTTCCAGGAGTTACATCACTGGCTCTTCTTTCCCCTGAATCCTAAAGCTCCCTCTAGTGACCAACAATATAACACTGCCTACAGGTGCAGAGAGTAAACATTTTCTAAAGCCTCTCACTCTTAGATATGGTACCTGGAGGTTTCTACAGCATTATTCACATACGTCTGATCATTTGCTACAAAAACTGTAGGAAGTAAGAAGTAAACACGTTCTTTTCCCCATTTAACAGATAAGTAAACTGAGGCTCAAATGGGGCCGAGAGTTGTGCAAGGTCACATGGCTGGTAATAAGGGGACCTGGCCTCCAATTCCACTTCCCTGGGGTTCTGCTGCACTCCTCACATTCTGGAACAATTGTGTGAACTTAAAATCCATGAATATTCTCATAGAAAGCACTCATGGAAGTATTTTCAAAGGATTTATAGAAGTATTCTTGACTTTCCGGGGTCCCTTTGAGAATCTTATGAGAGCTATGGGCCCAAACTTACATTTTTCCATACAACATCAGGAGATCTTTGGACCACCCGGAAGGGTATCCCCTGACCCTCTAGGACGCCAAGGATCCCATTAAAAAGCCATCGACATATCTTGGATATAATCTTGAGATATCAAGAACTCAAGGCATATGAACTTTGAAGTTCTTGTCTCTTTCCCTTCATTATGATGTTTTCCATGCTCATCCAGTTATCTCTTCAGCATTGTTCAGAGTATTTAAAAGTATTGAAAAAAATTAGTATATATTTGCTAACATTTAAGGAAAAGCCTGTGGATGTTGCCATCAACGCATTCTAGCATTCCCACAGGTGTGCCTGGGGTTAGTGGCAAACTGAGATGTTTCTAGGAAAGTAGCAATTTGAAAGCACTTTTTCAAATGTAAGAGCATACCACGGTCTCACCGGCTGGCTCTGGGGAGAGCCTAAAGAAGCAACACAGTAAATACACAAAGAGTTTCTTCTGTGAACACAAACCAGTAGTGCCTCCAAATTTTTAGCTCTTTTCATCCTGGCATTTCCTAAGTCTCTTCCAGTTAAGCTCCATAAGGGCGGGGACCATTCTCTTCTCTGAGAATCCGTCATGTTCTCAGCATACAACATGGTCCCCAGTTCTAGTATACCCTCAACAAATAGTTAATGAATATGTGAGTGGTCCTCATTGAGTCACAGCCCCTCTGGGAAACTGCTCATTTCCCTCCCTAATGAATCAGTTTCCTGATTTCCAGGCCTCTGGTTTTCTGGGACACTCACTAGAACACTCCACACAGGCAACCTCAGATTCCAGATACTTGGCTGCTCTTATGAAAAGTTCTGTTCTCTCTTCTGGGACCCACACCCACGGGCTAGACTGGGCTACGAACAAGCCTAAGCAATGATAACAGCTTCCTGCCTTTGCCCTCCTAGAAAGGGTATCACAGTTTTGAAGGGATGTATTAAAATTTGAGTGAAAATGCAGTGCTCTAGTGGCTAGAAGAAAATTCAGCCATCGAGGCTAGTAAGAGTTCATCTGAATTAGGAAGGCCTTTTGGATCATCTCATACATACCCCACTCCTCTGAGCTTTTATCATGTAACTTCCCTCAGCTTCTGGTCCACCCTGCCCACCTGGTGAAATGTCACCTCAGAAGTGTCTTCTCCAATGAACTTATGGTTACTGGGGGTTGCGGGGGGAAGGGTGGAGGGAAGGGATAGTTAGGGAGTTTGGGATTGACATGTACACACTGCTATATTTAAAAAAGATAACCAACAAGACCTACTGTATAGCACAAGGACCTCTGCTCAGTGTTATGCGGCAGTTTGGATGGGAGGGGAATCTGGGGGAGAATGGATACATGTATATGTATGGCTGAGTCGCTTTGCTGTGCACCTGAAACTATCACAGCATTGTTAATCGGCTATACTCCAATATGAAATAAAAAGTTTTAAAAATGTAATAAAAAAAAGGTGTCTTCCCCACCTCTCCTGGTTAGCAACTCTCACCTGTTTCCATAGCAAAGTTCCTACCTTTACGATGGTGCTGTGATCATAATTATATATATCCCCTCCTCTCTCATATGCATGAAACCCAACAAGAGGGGCAGGAGTTGCTGAATTCAAGAATGGACTAGGGGTGGGAATTCCCTGGCAGTCCAGTGATTAGGACTCTGCGTTTCCACTGTTGGGGGCCCGGGTTTCATCCCTGGTCAGGGAACTAAGGTCCCGCAAGCCATGCAATGCAGCAAAAAAAAAAAAAAAAAAGGAGTAGGGGAATAAGGAGGCAAGAGAGAGTCAGAGAAATGGCAACAGAAGGACTCAGCTGGCGTTGCTGGCTTTGAAGATGGAAGGGGCCACGGGCCAAGAAATGCAGGTGACCTCTAGAAGCTGAAAAGGCGAAGAAATAGATCCTCCCCTAGAGTTTTCAGAAAAGGTTTGCCCTGCCAACACCTTGATTTTAGCTCAGTGAGATCCATGTCAGACTTCTGATGACCTCCAGAATTGTAAAATAATAAGTCTGTGTTTTAAACCGAAAAAAAACCCCAAAAGAATGGACTGTTTTACTCTCCAGTTTGTTTCTTATCTTGATTCTGGCAAATCCTATTTTTTCAGCGGTTACTGGTAACAACCCCATGAAAGCATAGGGGCTTCTCAGTGAAGAATTATGGTCCGAGCCACAGCTAAAAGCTGGGATTTCAGGTGGCTGGGGTCTTAGTACCACTCACCAGTCTTTTTACCCACAGTGCTCTTCTTTTCCCGGGTGCCCTATTAGCTATCTTATTTAAATCAAAGTTTCCCAAATTTTTGAGCACCACCTTCAGGGTTTTTGCCATATCAAAGTTAACACCTAAGCTAATATTTACTGAATCCCTTCCTTCCAATTAACTGAATTTTTAAGCAGCACTTTTGCTTTATAAGTAATATCCATAAAGTATTAGGTTTGTTTTTTATTACTATGCATTAAAACAAAAGCAAAACTATTAAAATTTTAAAAAACCTTTGCATTAAAATAAACTCATAACTACTACAATCTTAAAAATGACTTTGCCTACGTACCCACAGGCGTACCCAAAATCGCCTTCGAGTATCATCAGTGGCGTAGCTGCTCCACTTTGTGAAATACTTTCTGAAGCCTTCACTACCCTCCCCAGGCCTTCTATCCAGACCTACCGCTTCACTCCCAGGAGGCTCCCCCACCTCCTACATTCTTAAAAAGAGTCCATCAGATCTGAATTCCATCAAGCATCTCCCCATACCTTCCCACTCCATACACACCCCTGAAATCACACCTGCATGCGCTCTCACCCATCCTTCCTGCTTTGCTCCCAGATGAGGAGCTGCCCTTCTTTCTATTTAAGAAATGTCTGCTCACTTGTGTGCTGAAGCCCATCCCGATGCGATGCATTGCCTCAAGGATCTTACCCCAACAATTAACTTCTCTTTTGCTTATATCTAAATTATTTTAATTTGGAAATATATCATGCATACAAAACCACATAAGTATATCTGTTCAGATTAAATAGTAATAAAAATACAAGCGTGTGTGTGCCCATCACTCAGGTTAATAGAGCACTACTATTAGTACCTTCAAACATGCTCTGTATCTCTATCATATCTCCTACTCAGGAATAAGCTCTGGCCTTTTTTTATGGTTTTAATGCCTATGCATGCAGACTTAAACAATGTATTTAGTTTTGCTTAGTTTTAAGTCTTATGTAATACAATCATACTGACATATTCTGTGACTCACTTCTTGTATTCAATATTATGTTTTGAGATTTACCCATTTTTGTGTGCATAGCGCTAGCTCTTTATTTCTGTTGTGTATTTCATTTCATGACTAACCTGCAAGTTTCCTTCATTTTGTTTTATTTCTGTAGAATATTCCATTATATGACTAATCCACAATTTATTTATCATGTTACTGTTGTTGGATATCTGAGCTGTTTTCAGCTTTTTGTTATTATAAGCGATACTATTTAGACATTCTTGCAATTGTGTCCTATTGCATATTAAGGATTTATTTTTAGGGCAGTGGCTTTCAAACCATTTAATACAACTCATACATCTTACATGTAAAATAGATAGCTAGTGGGAAGCAGGCACATAGCACAGGGAGATCAGCTCGGTGCCTTGTGACCACCTAGAGGGGTGGAATAGGGAGGATGGGAGGGAGACGCAAGAGGGAGGAGATATGGGGATATACGTATGTGTATAGCTGATTCACTTTGTTATATAGCAGAAACTAACACACCATTGTAAAGAAATTATACTCCAACAAAGATGTTAAAAAAAAAAAAGAAATACCTTTTACAACACAACCCAAAATGATTAACAGAATGCAAAACCTTACTATTAGCAATCCAAAAAAAATTAAACAATCCATAATCTTACTATCAGCAATGCATTCTGATTATTTCTATTCTGTTCTGTTTAAGTCTATCATATTCTGCAGTTTGTTTGTTTTAAAAAAGACTGGTTCACATCAAATCCTCTGGGATTGAGACACATAGTTTTTCGAGGCAGAAGCCTGGTGTGTCCCCCTTTGCCTGGCAAAGCAATAAAGCTATGCTCTTCTACTTCACCCCCCCAAAAAAAAATACTCATTCACCCACCAATGTGGTCTGACCTCGATCAAGAAAAATTAAACTGCCTTATGACACATGCCTTGGAGTAACATTGCTGGGTTGCAAAGCACATACATGTTTTAACTTTCCTACATAATGATAAACCACTCTCTCTCAATTTATAGACCAATAGGACATGTAAGTTACAGTGCTCCCTGGCCTTGCTAACTTGGTGACAAATGAACTTTTAAAATGCTTTCTAATTTGTTGACATTCCATGGTAGCTCACTGTGGTTTTAATTTGCATTTCCAAGGTTACTAATGAGCATATTCCCTATACTAATGGACAATTTGTGTTTCCTCTTCCATGAAATGCCTGTTTATATATTTGGCCATTTTTCTATTAGGATACCTACACCTTATATATTTATAAAAGTCCTTTTTATTTTTGAGGTGCTGATCATTTGTTGGAAATGAGTTACAAATATCATCTCCCACTCCATAGCTTGTCTTTTGACTTTCTTTAGTGTGTTTTTTGATGAACCGAAGTTATATAATATAGTTGAATTGATCAATCTTTTCCTCTATGATTTGCATTTTATTGTTTAATGTCTTAAGATCTCCTGTATCAGGAAATTGTATTAAACTACATAGTCTTCTAAAAGTTTTATGCTTTCACAATTTGTCTTTCATCCACTAAAAGCTGACTTTCAGTATGGTACAAGGTAGGGAACACACTGTATTTTTTTAATCTACATGATCATGCCAGCAGCATGTACTGAATGGTTGATCTTCTCTTCAGTGGTCTGCAATGACTCCATCATGAATCAAGCTTGCATGCGTGATTGGTTTGTTTCTACACTCTCTATTCGGATCCACAGATCTATTTATACAATGTCTTGATCATCACAGCTTTAGTCCTAAATCTGAGTAAAGCAAGCCTCGCCACATCTTGTTCTTCCTAAGTTTCTGGTCTATTTTGGGACTTGTTTCTCTTCCACATCATTTTAGAGTCACCTTTTCAAGTTTCTCCTAAAACCTGTTTGGATTTTGATTGGAATTACATTGAGTCTGTCAATAAATCTGGAGATAACCTGGCATCTTTACTGCACTGAGTTTTTCTATTCAAGATTATGGTATATCTCTTCCTTCATTTAAGCTGTCTTTAATGGTGTTCAGTAATGTTTTATCATTTCCTCCACGAAAGGGTTTACATTCCTTAGAAATTTATACTTTATGTCGACGTTATAAAAAGGCAACTAACTGATCACTGCTAGTAAGTAGGAATGCATCTGACTTTCCTACATTGATACCGTATTCAACCACTTTGCCTAACTCTCATTAAGTAAAATGATTTATCTGTAGAAACTTTTAGAATTATTTAAAATCAGTAATGATCTTTTTTCTTTCTAGTCTTTATCATTTTTATTTCTTTTTCTTATTTTACTCTACTGGCCTAAATATGCAGTGGTTTCAGGTGCTAGCCAACCTCTCTGTTTTCTTCCTAATCTTAAAGGAAATACTTTTAACATTTCATCATAAGATGTATTTGCTTTATGTTTTTGTAGTTGCCTTCATCAAATTAAGTTTATTTTTATAGTAAGAGTTATTTCAGCTGTCATTTCTCATAATTCTTACTTGTAGTTCACTTTTTCCTTGTGTGTTTTTTTAATGTAAGACACTATTGAAGTATAGTGAGATCCTATAAACTGTACATATTTAAGATGTACAATTTGATAAATTTTGACATGTACAGTTGACCCTTGAACAACACAGGGGTTTGGGTGCTGACCTTCCACTCAGTTTTCCACTCAGAAAAACACCTATAACTTGCAGTCAACTCTCCGCGTCCACTGTTCCACATCTGCAGATGTAACCAGTTGTGCATTCATGTAGTACTGTAGTATTAACAGTATTGATTGGAAAAAATCCCCCTATAAGTGGACCCATGCAGGTTCAAACCCCGTGTTGTTCCAGGGTCCACTGTACACATCTGTGAAACATCACCACAATCAAGATAGTGGACACATCCTTTACCTCCTCAAATTTTCTCTTGGATATTCATGAATCCTCCCTCAAAACTTCCCTGCCAATCCTGACACCCCTGTCTCCAAGCAACCACTGCTTTTTGTCAGTAATGATTAGCTTGCATTTCCTAGAAGTTTACATAAACAAAATGGTACAGCGTGTATCCTTTTTGGTCTGGCTCCTTTAACTCACTATAATTATGTTGTGATTCATCCATGGTGTATGTCTAGAGTACGTTCTTTTTTTTATTACTGAGTAATGTTCCATCATATGATAGACCACATTTATTTATTATACAGTGACGGACATTGAGTTGTTTCCAGGTCTTGGCTACTAAATCACCTTTAGCCTTCTTCTGGGGTGCAATTAAGTTACTTGAGAACTATTTGATTCTGTTGGTCTTGCTCTTAAGCGTTGCTATGTGAGACTATAGAAGCATTCATTCTTGGACTAATCGTGTCTCACTACTGAGGCAAAACTCTTCTGAGTACTCTCCCGGATGACTAGGCTTATGAGGCTTGAACTCTGTCTGGTGGAAGCAGGAAATATTACCGGCACTGCATGAGCCTTGGGGATTGTATCCTCTAATCACTGTAGATAGCTTTTTCCCCAGCATCAGATAGTTTCCTCACAGGTATGCACTGATCAGTACTTAGCTGACAACTTTAGGAGGACTCTCTGCACATCTCCAGAGTCCTCTTTCTGTGCAGCTCTCCCCTCTAGTACACTGTCCTGCGTTGTCCATAATGATGGCTCCAGCATCCATCTTGGAACAAGAGGTGACTTTGAGGTTGGAAGCTATGCAGTAAGAGAATAGAGCAGAAAGACAGGTGCATATGTCCCTACTGACCCACGGAGCCCTATTAGCCTAAACCATCCATCTCTCGACTCCTTTTATGAGAGAGAAGTAAATCTCTGTGTTCAATCCTCCATTATTCTGGAGGACAGGGGGAGTGTTACTAACAGCATATCTAGGCCTAAGTAATACATCTGCCAACTCTGAAAGCTCAGTTATCCGAAATTCTTTTCTTGCCTTTCACATCAAACAAATTCTGCTGATTTTAACCCAAATCTTCCCTCACCTTTCATTTTGTACTACCCAAGTCTAAGTTCAAGGCCTCAATGTTTTTTGCTTAGACAAACACAGTGACTATTGAAGTAAGTTTTCTAAAACATAAGCCCATCTTGTCTCTGAACCATTTTAAAACCTACACAAGTTCATTATCTACGGAATAAACTCTAAACCCCTTAGCATTTCTTCCTTGGCCCTTCACAGTCAGAGACCTACCTTCTTTTCCTTCTCTTCCACTTCAAATTTTACTGCTGACATATATGATGGACTCTTATATATTAAA
Organism: Pseudorca crassidens; assembly: GCF_039906515.1. NCBI lineage: Eukaryota > Metazoa > Chordata > Mammalia > Artiodactyla > Delphinidae > Pseudorca > Pseudorca crassidens. Next base: position 30,754,283 of record NC_090304.1, on the reverse strand, counting down.
CATACCGAGTGGTTCCATGACTTTATGCCTTAGTTCACATTATACATGTGGGATGCCTTTCCCCTTTTCCTCATCTATTTCTTTTTGTCCTTTATTTCCCAGTTGGTATATAAGCTCATTCAGCCCCTCTTGTTTGATGTCCTGCATCCCTCTTCCACATTTCCTCCTGCCATCTCTGTATCTTGCACATATCTCTGTCACTGTATTTATTATGCAATAATATTTTGTTTACGTTTTTACCTTCCCTCCTATGCAATGAGTTCTGAAGATGGGGAAAATACCCTACTGACTTCTGTATGCCCAGCAAACAGTATAGTGAAATTCCTAGCTCGTAACATTGGTAAAAAACTATGTACTGAAGTAATGAAAGTGTTTTATGAAAATTAGCAGAAATTAATAAGCAAAACATAATAATTATGATAACTCTCAAGAAAAGATGTTTTCTCTAAAAACTAAAGAGGTGGGTCATGGTGTTTTAATGAATTTGATACAAACAAAAATCTCCAGTAAGATGAGTATAATAAAAGCATCTACCTAGAAGTGGCGTTGAACGAATTCTGTCAGCTATGTTTATAAAGGACTTAGCATCGTGCTTGGAACACAGTAAGCTCCCACTAGCTTGAGCTATCATGATTGTGATTATTATTAACGTGTAATTCTGTCATAGAGCACCAAAAAATATTATGAATGTTAGAGAAATCTTCATAGGGTAGAAAGATATCTAAGACACCTTTATGACTCTGTTGGGAAATTCGTGTCACAAATGTCAAAAATAGGGGCTTTCCTTCCTCCAGAGAGTATACTACATAACTTCTTGAAGTAGTAGTTATTGCTTGGGAATAGAAAGTAACCATCTATTTGCATGAGACCATTTGGTTGTTGAAATTGAAGCCCTAAAACTAGTTATGTGATCGCCTTTGTTTTTCAATCTGCAAGAGGAGCCAGAACTCTGAATCGACTTTAAGAACTCAAACCATACTTCCAAGAAGTTGAGCTTGGGTGTTTGCTTGCGCTTTATATAAATGTACGTATAAACAAAGCAATGCTTTAGCAGGATATGGGAGGAGTGTGAGAGGGAATTTAAACAGCGGACACATTGTCTAGGTTTTCTCTGGTATGAGAGATTAAAGAAATGATCATAGCTTCACACATACTGCATGTTTGTGCAGTAATTATGCTTTACAATTGGTTCTGGTTTCTCCATTAATGCCAAAGGTTCTTTTTTTGAACGTGATAAACCTTTTTGGCTCCAGCATACCAGTTCCTAACATTCCTGGGCCTTTTTATGCTCAATGATGGAGTTTTAAAAGCTATATTTTGTATAACTCTGGTGTGTGTGTGTGTGTGTGTGTGTGTGTGTGTGTGTGTGTGTTAGAGCCACAGATAGGGCTGAGGAGATAGAAGAGGAAAAGAGAAAATGGGGCTTGGAGGGCTGACTATATTTTAAAAGTCAACTCATACGGCAGTCATTCATAGTCAAAAAAAAAAAAAAGATAGATTAAAAAACGTGCGAAAGAGGGACTTCCCTGGCGGTCCAGTGGTTAAGACTCCGTGCTCCCAATGCAGGGGGCTCGGGTTCAATCCCTGGTCGGGGAAGAAAGATCCCACATGCTACACGGTGCAGCCAAAAGAAAAAAAAAAAAGTGCAAAAGAAAAACAGTCGCAGAACATAATTTTAAGATTCGTACTCACTAAATTTATTTAGGTGACAACAAAACCTGATTACACACAAATGTGTGGATACATGTCTAGGTCTGATTGTTCTCCATACTTTGCCTAGGTACGTCCATTTGATTGGCCCCGATAAGGAAAAAGTAGCAACAATTGTTTTGATGTACCGTATGCAACAGAGTTAAAATAGAATTTGCTCAAAATTAGTTTACTCCTATTTTATTTCACTTTGCTGCTTAGGTTTAGGTTACCCTAAATCGGCCCCATGAACCTGGCATTTTTTAACTCTTGTCCTTCTCCAACATTTATTAGTAAAGGCGTCATGATAAATGGGAAACATTACTGATATTCTGATTTACTGCCAACATTTCCCTTTCTCTAGGTACCAATATCCTAATATTATCAATGCCTATTTTATATCAGGTGTTATGCTAGGTATTTTGAAACCCAGTTCACCTATTAACTAGTAAGTTAGCTTCTCTACACTAATGTTTTCTGGAGCATAAAATTGGAGATAATGAAAGTACCTACATAATGGAGTTGTAAAAATTAACATAAAGTGCTTAGAAAAATGCCTGGTACGTGGTAAACACTCAATACATGTTCATCACTATTATTATTTACTATTATTTAAATTAATCCTCAAAACCACCTTTTGAAGCAGAAATTATAATCCCATTTTACAGATAAGGACATTGTGACTCAGAAGCTAACAACTGTGCTCAAAGTTGCTCAGCTAATAAGCCTCAGAGCTGGAATGTGAATGCATTTCTGCATGCTTTTGAAGCCCATGCTCCACATTATGCTACCTTGCCTCCTCAATCTAACTTTTTATTCATCCCTTGGGCATATGGTCTTAACCCCTCTGTGCCTCCGTTTCCTCATCTGCAAAATGGGGGATATAATGGTACCTACTTCCCACGGTTGTTAAAGTAAGCCCTCGATAAACATTGTTATACCAGTGTTTGTCCTAGTGATGACATTCCTTTCTAAAACCTAGGGCTACCTTGAGACTTTCTACGCAAGTTAAGGAAAAACACATAACTGGTTACATAGTAAACCGGTGGCCAATTTTAACCTCATCTTTCACTCAGTGACATGATCATTACTAAAGGTCCCTTTAATCTGCTTAACATTTTATTCCTAAATTTCTCTTTGAACCTCTCTTGGAAGAACCCTAACATCTTTATGTAAGAATAACAGACTCAAACCACCTGAAATAACAAAAGGAGGGATTTTTTAAAAGGGGATCTGTTTGTTCTGGAATACCATGAAAGAAGTCCACTAATTCAGCAGATTACTAGCTTCAAAGCACTTCATCTTGACCAACTTGGAAGCCCAAACACTCCTCATGGTCCGCATACAAATGTGAATTTAACGACTGGCCTGACAAGCACATTATAAAAGTTGTATGAAAGAGAAAAGAGTGAAGTGGGTGACCAAGGAAAGAGTGAGGGTTTCGTTCTGAAAGGAGTCTAGTTTATGATTGCTAACTTGTTATTTCAACAGCCATAGTTAACACTTTCTGCTGTCTAGTCTGGCTTAAGTTGTTACTTTGGTTGGATTTTTTTTTTTTTCCCCTGAAGCATGACGTGGTCTTCCTTTTTCTTAAATGGCTAAAAGTATTTCAAATGACATTCTAAAATCCAGGGGACCGAACAGGGCATTTTTCAAAAAATAGGCTAGTCAGAACTAAAACTTGTAAAAACAAAAACTAAACTCCTATGAGAAATTAAGTATCAAATTTTTCACCAAAGAATTGCTTATCATATGTGGCATCATCAGCTCTTGATTATACATGTTAGTGGTGGGGACCAGTGACCCAGATAATCCAAAAATCCAAAAATCATTTATCTGGTTTTGGAATGTGGTGGTGGTTTTTTTTGGTTTGGTTTTGTTTTTTCTTTTGGTATTTACATTTGATCTTGGGTATATCTGGAGTTCTTGGGATTAGAAATAGAAACAAAATAAGGAGGTCACACTGTTTGACTCAGAGAACCAGGAAAAGCCATCCAGATTCTTGACCTTGAACTTGTTCCCAGCTCTGCTTTCAGTTCTACCGGGAGTTAAGACTTCTTTGCCAGACTACCGACTTTCTCTTTTTCAGCCTGCAATATTTGTGGCTTATATCTTTCATTAAGTGAAAGAGAAAATAGTGTTTGGAAGTAGAAAAGCCTACTTTCTAGTGCCAAGGGGAGGACCACATGATGCATGAAATAAGAAAAAAACAGGTACTGGATGATCTTAAATGGGTTACTGCACTCTGTACCCTCATTTTCCTTCCTGCACAAGCTGATTCTAATGAGGGTTAAAAGTAATGCTGGGACAAAGCCCTCAGCCTTGTCCTTGGTACATATTTAGTTCTGTATAAATGACAGCTCCGTTTTATTAGCTTCAGGTTGAGGAAGCTTTACTGCTGCCAAATCACATGGTGAATTATCAATCTGTAAGAGAAGAATTAAATACAATCCTACAGGAAAAATATATTGTAAACATCTTTGCAGAATAAATGAAAAACAGCATTGCTCCACTACCCAAGTGAAACACTTAAAAGTCATACATTTAAAAAGTGTAAATGTCAAAAGGTCAAGAGGGAAGAAAACATTGTAATGCAGATAAAAAACACAGCCAGAAAACTCCTGATTTTTCTAACAAAAAGCCCTCTCTCAGTTGCTTGCAATTATTCCCTTTTATTACCCAAAATATAACAAACTTGTTTCATTTTAATTACTTGCTACCGGCAAGGCAAGCAATGTACTGTGTCACTTTTGTTTGGTGAGCGTTTCATTATACTGCTGGATTACTTATTAATGGTTTGTTTATTTAACTCCCAGGACACAAATGTCTGCATTATCAGAATACAATACCTCTGCCCAACCCATCCTAGAACTTCTTCACAATAGCAATAAATGATGCAGGGTTTTTAAAATATCCATAAACACTAACTATAAATTGGAGGGTGTCATGCAGTAATTGTTCAACTGCATATTCTGCTTTTGGAAGAGAAAGTTGCATTTCATTATCTAATTATGTCCTAGGAGTAATGTAAGTGTTAATCATAGTGGTGTTTTTCCATGATTTTATTCTGTTTCACCTCAGTAATTCTCAGGTGAGTTGGGATTTGTTACACTTCAAGGATTTTCATTCCATACTATTAAAACTATACAACATCTGTAATACTCATTTGTAGACTCATGCCAAAAAAATTAACTTCCCAAATATTAAAATTGAAATGATCATTCATTAATGATGTGATTTCACTGTGTATTGTCCCTGTGTTCAACTTAGGTTGAACTTCCAAATCAACTTGAATTATTCCAAATGAAGGTATTAGCTTCTTCTCAAACAATCCCAGTAGTTCTCAAAATTTAGAGTACATAACACTCCAGGAGGGTTTTTTAAAATGCGGATTCCTGGGCTCATCCATCAGACTGTATTAGTTTATAAATTCAGGCGTGGGGATCAAGGGTCTCTGTTTTTAACCAACACCATAGTCAATTCTCGTTCAGACGATTTGCAACACACATTTTTAGAATCACCAACTTATACTAATACATTGATTAAATGTGCAAAGGAATTTAGTTGCCATAACTATACCACAAAACTTTTTTGACTTGTCTATTAATCCTAAGGATAAGTATTATACTGAAAAATGAACTTAAACACGTTTAAACTTGTTCAACTTAATAATAGAAGTTAGCTATACTTAAAGGGGCATTTTTGTGTGTGTGTGTGTGAGTCACTACTTCAAATATTTACTGCATGCTTATTACATACGCTCTGCACTGAAGCATATAAAAAATAAACAAAACTAGATTCCATTCAGCAGGGCTTTAAAATCTAGTTAGGGAGGCAAGATACAACCATAAAGAAGTTAAGTTACTTAAAGTGAATGATTAAACGGCAAATAAGGGGAAATCAGGGGCACTGATAGGGATTGAAGTGAAAAAAAGGCCTTCCCATGAGTGCAGGGGCAGAGAGAGGGAGGTAACACAGACCTTGAGGTTAAAGAAAAGTCAGAGGGGGACTTCCCTAGCAGTCCAGTGGTTGAGATTCCCCCTTCCAATGCAGGGGGTGCAGGTTCGATCCTTGGTCAGGGAGCTAAGATCCCCCACGCCTCTCAACCAAAAACTCAAAACATAAAACAGAAGCAATATTGTAACAAATTCAATAAAGACTTTAAAAATGGTCCACATCAAAAAAAAAAAATCTTAAAAAAAAAGTCAGAGGAGTGACTATACATTGGAGTAATTATACTCTTGCACTGCCAGAAACACATGACATCTCAGCAGTACGTATTTTGCTTCAGAGTTCAGAGATGCCAACCATAATTAAACCCAGATGCGTATATCAAGTCACTGCTTACTGTAAAAGGGGCAAAGCTCTAGCCCCAATTTAAAATTTTCTCCAACTGTCCAATTTTTTAATGTCAAAAATTGAAGAAAATAAAAACAACCCTCATCCATGATCAATATTTATCAGAGAATGAAAAAAATTGAGGAAGAAAAGGCCAGGAAGTCTAGTGTAGAGGCACATTTTTAAGAAAAATGAAGAGAGGTTTTTATTCAAGTATCATGCTGGAACAGAGGGCAAAAATGGAGGGGAGACAGATATGCCCACCCCCAGGGCATAGACCAGAAAAGATAAATACAAACGTCATTGGGGGCAGGGTGAGAAAGCAAATGCGTGAAGCAGGCCAGGGTGGGAGGCAACAGGCAGTGTTAAGACCTGTGACTGAAACAACACTAATGTCCATAGAAAATATCAAAAATATAATATTCATTCAAAAAAACCCTGTACACAAAGGTTCATGGCAGCACTATTCATAATAGCCAAAAGGTTAGAAATAGGCAAATGCCCCCAACAACCTATGAATGGATAAACAAAATGTGGTATGCCCATACAATGGAATATTATTCAGCCAGAAAAAGGAAAGAAGCACTGATGCATGCTACAACATTGAGGAACCTTGAAAACTTATGCAACATGAAAGAAGCCAGACATAAAAGGCCATATATCATATGATTCCATTTATAGGAAATATCCAGAATAGGTAAATCCAAGGAGACAGAAGGCAGATTGGCAGATGCTGGGGGCTGAGGGAAGGGGAGAATGGAGAGTGACTGCTTAACTGGAACAGTTTTACTTTGGGGTGATGATGTTTTCTGGAAACAGAGGTGGTGGTTGCACACCATTATGAATTTGGCACATTGGGAATGTATTAAACACCACTGACTTGTTCACTTTGAAATGGTTCATTCTGTCATGTGAATTTCATCTCAACTTTTAAAGGTTTGTATACAACCATGACAACCAGCTAGGTACTGTGGCCTACCTCACAATAGGCATCTACCTTCCAGTCCTTGCCAAGAGCTGCCGTGCCTCCACAAGGTCTGCTTGGTGCTGTCACACCTTACTGTTTGAAAGAGAATGGAAACTCAGATTTTTATATAAAAACTCACTATTTTAAATATTGGCAGCTAATTCAAAAAATTTAAACTGTGCCGGCCAATGAAAACATACCCCAGGGCTAAATGCAGTCCGTGGACCATCAATTTGTAAATTCTGGCATTGCCCACCCCAATTTAAATCAGGATACTTTTAGTAGTGTATAAACTCACTGTATTGTTTCATGATTTAAATTATTAGAGATGGATTAATTTAAAAACAATTTGGTTTCCTGAATACCCATATAAATATACATGGACTTTTTTGAAAGAAGACACTGACATAAAGGCTGTTTTTTTCCCCATGACACCATGAAATGACAGTTCCCTTTCATGTATTTAATCTGAAATTATGCATTTCTTTCCTCTGTGGATGATATTCTGTTGGAATTATTCCAAACACAAGTTCTTCTCTGCTCAGCAAAAGCATTATGTTGAATGAAATGCAACCATCCATGTGCACTCTTAAACTAACTTCCTTAGCCTTGATCATTATTCAATTTGATCTTAGTTCTGTTTAAGACCTACAAATAAAGTGGAGTAAAGCCCTTATATTAAATAAATTCCAGATACTTATAACTATGTTTAAATCCTCTCCTACCAAATGACAAGTTATCATGTTAAAATAGAAGAATAGCAAATCATGCAATATTTATAAGAATAAACCAAAAAACTCAAAAGTGCTGAATTTATAAGTATGGATTTGGGGGCAGCATATATTTTAACTTTTATGTTAAAACAATTTCAGGTTGACAAAAGAGTTGAAAACATAGCATTGAGCATTTCCGTATACCCTTCACCCATCTTTTCCTTAGATATAATCATGGTATATTTATCCAACCATTTTAAACATTTATATAGCCATGGTACATTTACCAAAACTAAAATATTAACATTGGTACAATACCATGAACTCAACTATAGGTTTTATTCAGATTTCTGTTCCAGGATCCAATCCATGATACTGCATTGCATTTAGTTTTTTCCTTAGTCTCCTCAGTCTGTGATGGTTTCTCTGGCTTTCCTTGTCTTTTATAACTTTGACTGTTTTGAGAAGTGGTCAGGTTTTTGTACCATGTCCCTCCATGAAGGTTTGTCTGATATTTTATCATGAATAGACTGCAGTTATGGGTTGGGGGGAGAATCCCACAGAGGTGAAGTGCCCTCCCAGTTGCATCCTACCAGGGAGTCCATGTTGTCAAACCGTGTTATTACTGGTGATATTAACCTTGATCACTTGGTTAAGGTGCTATCTGTCAGATGTCTTTATATTCTCTTCCTCAAAAGTAAGACACTAAGTCCAGCCCACACTGAATGGGAGAGGAATTAAGCTCCACTTCCTGGAGGGAAGAGTATCAAAACATTTATAACTATGTGAAACCACTACAGTAATGAATAACGGTTTGGGAGGAGATAGTGTGAAACTATGCAAATATCCTGTTCCTCCTTAAAGTTTCATCTGCTGACATTAGAACTCAGCAGTAGATCTTGCCTGCAGCAATTACTACTGTGGTGTTCTAAGGGGGATTTTCTGTTTCCCTCATTCCCTCTACATTTATTAACTGGCATTCTTTTTTCTTTTACTAGCACTTTTTTTTTTTAACTGAAGTGTATTTGACAAATAAATATTATATGTTATAGGTGTGCAATATAGTGATCACAATTTTTAAAGGTTATACTCCATTTATAGTTATTATAAAAGATTTGCTATATTCCCTGTGTTGTCCCCATGTTTTATCCTTGTAGCTTATTTTATACCTAACAGTTTGTACCTCTTAATCCTCTACCCTTATATTGCTCTCCCAGTTTCCCTCTCCCCACTAGGAACCACTAGTTTGTTCTCTATATCTGTGAGTCTGCTTCTTTTTTGTTATATTCACTAATTTGTTGTATTTTTTAGATTCCACATATAAGTGATATCATACAGTATTTGTCTTTGTCTGACTTATTTCACTTAGCATAATGCTCTCCAAATCTATCCATGGACACTTAGGTTGCTTCCATATCTTGGCAATTATAAATAATGCTGCTGTGAACATTGGGGAGCATATATATTTTCAAATTAGTGTTTTTGTTTTTTTCTGATATATACACAGGAGTGGAATTTCTGGGTCATATGGTAGTCCTATTTTTAGTTTTTTGAGAAACCTCCATACTGTTTTCCACAGCGGCTGCACTAATTTACATTCCCACAAACAGTGTATGAGGGTTTCCTTTTCTCCATATCCTCACCAACGTTTGTTAGTTGTATTCTTTTGAGGATGGCTATTCAGACAGGTGTGAGGTGATATCTCATTGTGGTTTTGATTTGCATTTCCCTGATGATGAGTGATGTTGAGCATTTGTTCATCTACATAAATGTTTATTGAGTTCTTCTGCCCATTTTTAAATCAGGTTGTTTGTTTTTTGATGTTGAGTTGTATGAGCTGTTTACATATGTTGGATATTAACCCCTTATTGGTCATATCTTTGCAAATATTTTCTCCCATTTAGTAGGTTGTCTTTTCATTTTGTCGATGGTTTTCTTTGCTGTGCAAAAGCTTTGAAATTTAGTTAGGTCCCATTTGTTTATTTTTGCTTTTGTTTCATTTGTTTTAGGAGATGGACCCAAAAAAATATTGCTACAGCTTATGTCAAAGTGTGTTCTTCTTATGTTTTCCTCTAAGAGTTTTATGGTTTCCAGTCTTACACTTAGGTCTTTAATCCATTTGAGTTTATTTTTGTAAATAGTGTTAAAGAACGTTCTAATTTCATTATTCTACATGTAGCTGTCCAGTTTTCCCAGCACCACTTATTGAAGAGACTGTGTTTTCTCCATTGTATATTCTTGCCTCCTTTGTCATAGATTAATTTACCGTAAGTGTGTGGATTTATTTCTGAGCTCTCTATTCTGTTCCATTGATCTATGTGTCTGTTTTTGTGCCAGTACCATACCATCTTGGTTACTGTAGCTTTGTAGTACAGTCTGAAGTCAGGGAACTTATTCCTTCAGCTCTGTTCTTCTTTCTCAAGACTGGTTTGACTATTTGGGGCCTTTGTGTTTCCATACAAATTTTAAAATTGTTTGTTCTAGTTCTGTGGAAAATGCCATTGTTATTTTGATAGGGATTGCACTGAATCTGTAGATTGCCATGGGTAGTATGGTTATTTTAACAATATTAATTCTTCTAATCCAAGAACATGGTATAGCTTTCCATATGTCTGTGTCATCTTCAATTTCTTCCATCAGCATCTTATAGTTTTCTGGGCACAGGGCTTTTACCTCCTTAGGTAGGCTTGTTCCTAGGTATTTTATTCTTTTTGATGTGATGGTAAATGGGATTATTTCCTTACTTTCTATTTCTGATAGTTTGTTGTTAGTGTATAGAAATGCGACAGATTTCTGTATATTAATTTTTTATCCTGCAAACTTTACTGAATTCATTGATGAGCTCTAGTAGTTTTTCTGGTGGCCTCTTTAAGATTTTCTAGGTATAGTATCACGCCACCTACAAAGAGTGACAATTTTGCTTCTTCCTTTCCAGTTTGGATTCCTCATTTCTTTCTCTTGTCTGATTGCTGTGACTAGGACTTCCAAAACTATGTTGAATTAAAGTGGCAAGAGTGGGCATCTTTGTCTTGTTCCTGATCTTAGAGGGAATGCTTTCAGCTTTTCACCATTGAGAATGATGTTTGCTGTGAGTTTGTTGTATATGGCCTTTATTATGTTGAGGTGTGTTCCCTCCATGCCCACTTTCTGGAGTTTTTGTCATAAATGGATGTTGCATTTTGTCAAAAGCTTTTTCTGCATCTATTGAGATGATCATATGGTTTTTATTCTTCAATTTGTTAATGTGGTCTGTCACATTGATTGATTTGCAGACATTGAAAAATCCTTGGATCCCTGGGATAAATCCCACTTGATCATGGTGTATGATCCTCCTAATGTATTGTTGGATTTGATTTGCTAATATTTTGTTAAGGATTTCAGCATTTGTGTTAATCAGATATATTGGCCTGTAATTTTCTCTCTCTTTTTTTTTTTTTTTTTGATATCTTTGACTGGTTTTGCTATCAGTGTGATACAGGCCTCATAGAATATTCTCAGAAATGTTTCTTTCTCTGCAGTTTTTGGAATAGTTTGAGAAGGATAGGTTTTAACTCTTCTCTAAATGTTTTGTAGAATTCACCTGTGAAGCCATCTGGTCCTGGACTTTTGTTTGTTGGGAGTCTTTAAAGTACTGATTCAATTTCATTACTGGTAATTTGTCTGTTCATATTTCCTATTTCTTCCCGGTACAGTCTTAGAATATTGTACCTTTCTAAGAATTTGTCCATTTCTTCTGGGTTATCCAGTTTATTGGCTTATAGTTGTTCATAGTAGTCTCTTGTAATCCTTTGTATTTCTGAGGTGGTTGTAACTTCTCCTTTTTCATTTCTGATTTTATTGATTTGGGCCCTCTCCCATTTTTTCGTGATGATTATGGCTAAAGGTTTATCAATTTTCTTTATCTTTTCAAAGAACTGGCTTTTAGTTTCATTGGTGTCTTCTTTTTTTTTTTTTAACCTCTTTCATTTATTTCTGCTCTGATCTTTATGGTTTCTTTCCTTTACTAACTTTGGGTTTTGTTTGTTCTTCTTTCTCTAGTTCCTTCAAGTGTAAGTTTAGGTTGTTTATTTGAGATTTTCTTGTTTCCTGAGCTAAGCTTTTATTGCTATAATCTTCCCTCTTAGAACTGCTTTTGCTGCATCCCATAGGTTTTGGATCATTGTGTTTTTGTTTTCATTTGTCCTTAGGTATTTTTTTTTACTTCCTCTTTGATTTCTTCAGTGATCCATTTGTTGTTTAGTAACATATTGTTTAGCCTCCATGTGTTGGTGTCTTCTTGATGTTATTTTCTTGTAGTTTATATCTCGTCTCATAGCAATTGTGGTTGGAAATGATGCTTGATATGGTTTCAGTTTTCTTAAATTTACAGAGGCTTGTTTTGTGGCCTAGCATGTGACCTCTCCTGGAGAATGTTCCATGTGTACTGGAAAAGAATGTGTATTCTGCTGCTCTTGGATAGAATGCTCTATTATATATCAATTAAGTCTGTCTGACCTAACGTGTCATTTAAGGCCAGTGTTTCCTTATTGATTTTCTGTCTGGATGATCAGTCCATTGGTGTAAGTGGGGTGTTAAAGTCCCCTACTATTACTGTGTTACTTTCAATTTCTCCTTTATGTCTGTTAATACTTACTTGTAACTGAAATTCTTTTATAAGGAAGATTTGTCCCTCCCCACCCTGCACATTTATTTATTTACTTAGTAATTTAATCTGTTATATATATGAATCCATGGATATTTATTTCATTCTTTAGATCATAATCCAATGTAATTTTTATTTATTTTGTCATTCACATTGTTCCAGTCTTGGCTATCAGCAGCTCTTTTAGGTTGGCCCCTGTGTCCTTTTGATATGCTCTCATCTCCTCCTCACTCCCTTACTTTCTGATAGTATATGGTGTTCCAGGCTTATCTTGTATTTTTCCTGCCCCAACCCTTGAATCAAACAGCCATTTCTCCAAGGAATTCTGGCTCCTTCTATTGTTAAATGGCATTTAGAAACCAAGATCTTGGGTGTGTTCATCACTACTAGGTGCCAGTGCTTCTCAGTCCTCTCAAGGAACAGTGCTGGAAATTACATGTATCATACTAACCATTGTAAACACACCTATCTACATTTATATCTGTACCTACCTGTTTGTATAGTAAACCCTAATTCCCACCTTCATTCCACTTATTTGTCACTTCTTTCTCTGATGGTGAAAAATGTGGCACCTGGCTCCCATTATCTACAATATATTTACTTATTGGTCCAACCCTGGCAAATATGTAAAGTGTCAGAATTGCTAAACTGTACCCCTTGAGAGAAAAAAGTTTTACTAGTGTTTTTGTACAGTTCTTTTTGTCTTTATCCTTACAGGATCTAGGCAAAACACTGTTTTCCATAATTATTTAGGTAAACTCCTTTCTTTCCCCTCCCCTTCAGAGAGACTCCGCCCTGTATTTGTAATATAGTTAGATTCATTTGTCACAGTCTGCATTACATCCTGGATTCCCCTGGCATCCTGAGTTTTTTGTTTTGGGGGTTTTTTTGTTTGTTTGTTTTTTGGTTTTTTGCATGCAGTAAAAGTTATTCTTGTGGTGTATGAGTTTTGAGTTCAAAACTATGAGTTTTGAAAAATTCACAGAATTATATAACCCAACACCATAGTACCATACAGACCAGGCCCATCATCCTAAAAATCCTGTTGTGCTGTGGGGATAGCATTTTGAATTCTTTATTCAGACTCATACATGTTTAAAAATCAAATATGCAATTGACTAAAATAGTCATTTCTAGACTAATATTATTTCACACTAATTTTTTTTACTTTTTTTTCAAAGTTCATGTTATACTTTAAGAAATCTACATTATTTATCAAACTCTAAAATTCTCTCTTGAAGAGATATCAAGTCTCAATTACTAATGACATGTATGGATCAACCAAAGCACATTCTGTAGCCCAAGTCCATTTCCCAATATGCCTGGTCCATTCTCCATACAGTCATAGCAAAAACATTTCCACAGTAAGCCAAAGAAAATCAGAAAAATAAGTACAAAAATAACTTTATAAATTACAAATACAGTATTTCTTTTTTAATTCTCCAATGCTTTGAATTTGAAGTTTCCATGTTGCTGCTCTTCTTTTGGGCTGAGATTGGCAAAAGTTGACTATAACTTTGCTCCCTTTTCCCATAAAAATTTAACAACCATTTTTCTATTTCTGAAAGTCAGAATATTTTCATTGCTTTCCTAAATTCTTTAATTTGAAAAAGGAATAAATGAGGGTGAGTCATGTAACAGAAGTAGAAGTCAGAAGCCAGACAGGTGGAAGTGAGGTTAAGTCATGGTTCCTGGTTAAAATTCTGAAGGAGGCCTCTTCAGAAGCCAAGGCACAGAGAAACAGAGTGGTTAGCAGGCCTAAATTAGTGACTTGGTTAGTCAACACACAGGGATCCAGAAAACATTCAATTTTTTAGACTGGGCAAATTGAAAGCACCAAGGAATACCTCTACTCAGCCTATTGCTCCTTTTTTTTTTTTTTTAATTTTTTTGCCTTACCACGCAGCAGGCGGGATCTTAGTTCCCCAGCCAGGGATCAAACCCGTGCCCCCTGCAGTGGAAGCTGGGAGTCTTAATCACTGGACCGTCAGGGAAGTCCCAGCCTATTGCTCCTTAGAAGGGTAAAATAAAGTAGAAGATTTCTACTAGAAATCTTAAACCAGCTAAGATTTGAGCAGGGGGAAGAGCTCTTAATCCTCAAGTATATCACCTGTCTTTGTCACCCAAGCCAGCTTTGGTACCTGACAGTGGAACTATGAATGCTAATCTGGGGGTTCATGTAGAGGCTTGAATGGGGATGGGTGTGGGAGGTGGTAGAGTGAACTAGGAGAAATTGTATGTGAAATTGTATGTGCCTATGTGCCTATGCACATTTTTCTGAGGACAGAATCAATAGATTTCAACAGATTATCAAAAGTTTCTGAGTTGTATAAAAAGATCAAGAACTACATGGATTTAGGTTCTGGCTGGAGGGGTCAGCGTCTCCATAAATGTGTCCAATCTGATTCCTCTTGGGTTGCTGCTTCCCAGGAGCAGGTGTCCCACCTGGGAGGAACATCACAGGACCACTGCTGTTTGAGCCTCCCTGGAGTACTGGCCCCACGGTCACTCCCTGCTTCTTAAAACACTTCTGGCTCTGATTTTTATAACACTCCTTCTACAAACGTTCTGTCTCCTGAGTTGGCACATCTTAATCACCTCATGTTTCCTGAAGGCTTATGTTGTCTAGTGATGTGTTGTCTGTCCTTTGTTTTCTTTCTACACTCTTTCCCTTGGAGGCTTTAGCTATCCTCTTCTGTCAAATTCTCCAGCACGTGCTATAATTTTGCATTTCCAAAACATGCTGGGATGTTTCCATTTAGATACATCACACCTTTCTCAAATTCACTAAATGTAAAAATACAAAAAAATCTTTTGTGATTGAATAAAATTACCTTTAAAAGTCTCTCCCAATATTGATATTTTATGATCCTAGCTTCTGGTAATCATAATGCCCTACTCCAAATGACTTGGGTTCAAAATCTGAGCGAATGACATCAAAGTATTATATGAATTTGAAATCTAGAAAACGTAGAGAACAGTGAATCGAGACCCCTTAAAACACCTAATGACAGCACAGCATTGCGAGATTAATGAGACAAGTACACAGGGTCCTTGATGATGAAAGAAGGGTCCCAACCCAGCCAGAATAGGGGGTCAGAGGAGGCTTTGCTGATGTAGAGTTGAGACTTAATGGCTGCTTTCAAAACTTCAAGTTAGTTTAAGGGACAGCATTGCAGGAGAAACTAAAAGGTGAGGCATTCTAGAAAAAGGGGACAGAAATACGCAAAGGCATAAAAGATGGGAATAATATGGTTTACACTGGGAACTTTCAAAAGCTGGGAGTATAAGGAGTAAAAGTAAGAAGGTGAAAGATGAGATTAGGGATATGGGGCCAGATGAAAAGGCGGTCCCGTATTCTGTATTAAGGGTTAAGCCCCTTGGTTAGAGAGCACACATCAGAATGGGGGAAGTGGGCAGAGAGAAAAAGCAGTGGTGGGGAGAAAGTATTTTTCAAATTGCCCAGGCTGAGTCCTTTTCCAATATCCTGACACTCTTCTCGCAGGAGGAACACGTCCAAATAGGTTGACGATCACCACGTATAATGCTCACTGAAGGACATGTGTCATGCTGGTGAACACTGTGGAGGTGGTGGGGGGAAGGGGTGAGAAGCAATGCTGGAGGTGTGGGGACCATGGGAGGGCTGGAAGCAGAGTGGTGACATGGTCAGATTTGCATTTCTGGGAGGTCAACGGTCACTGTGGACAGGATAAACAGGAGGGGATAAGATTAGAAGCACCATGACTAGGTAGGGAGCTGGTGGGTGCAGCCATCCAAGTGAGAAGTGACTGGGGCCATGGGAATAGGGATGGAGAGAAGTCAGATTTGAAAAATATTTAAGACAGTCGTTTCCAAACTTGTCTGCACATTGGAATCACTGGGGGAGCTTCAAAAAGAGCTTGTGATTCCATTGATCTGGGATGTGGCCTGGCCTTTGGAATTTTTAAAAGATCCCCAGATGATTCTAATGTGCAGACATGTGGAGAGAATCACTGATTTAGGGAATAAAATCAGCGGCAATCAGTGACTGATTAGATGGAGTTGAGAATGTGGGAGAGGCATGTGAAGGATGGCTAAGCCCAGGTTTCTAGCCCTGGACACTTGGCAGAGCTGATAGAACAGGACAGAGGCCTGATCCCTACCCTAGCCTTTTAGAATATTGTCAAGTGTGTCTCAATGCAGCAATCTCTGTTCCTTTTCAAATATGTTGTGACACTGACACTTGAGGAAAACCACCGCCGAGGCCACTCTTCCCACATGCTGGCCGCTACTGACTGAGCACGGCGGGGGCTCTACAGCAGATCAGTTACTGCAGATGTGGACTCCTCTGGTGGGCAGCTTGGAGCGAGGGACTCACTAGCCTCGCTGAAATTTTCTTAGAACTGCACTGCAACCTAAGTTTCTTCCTCCCCAACTTCCTTCCTTCCCTCTCTCCTCCACAGGGGTCAGACCTACATCATGGGCTGATGGGCCTCCTGGCCTCCTCTGGCTCCCTCCCTGTTTTCCCTCATAGGCTATTACTCAAATAATCTCTTGCATGACTAATTATGTCTTGGTGTCTGTTTCTCAGAGAATCCAAACTAACATAAGGTTTTAACTTTCTTAAATTTTAATCTTTCTCTTTGATTCTTATGAATTATGAGAAACAACTCTCCATCATTTCGGCCAAAGACAACTTGAATGAGTTTCCAAGGTGCACACTGACAAAGCTTCAAATTTAATTAGGCAAACCAACCTAGCCAGAGAAAAGCCAAAATATGCCAGGATTTTCCCTCATCAAATTCACATGGACATTTCTGCAAAGTCTTAACAAAGAAACCAATTACATTAAAGGCTCTACATCTTGAAAAGACTGACATCGCACAAAGCATTAATGTATCAAAAGTGCCTCTGTAACTTTCAAAGACCAAATGTTTCATAAAACAATTACAAAAAAATGACACCACAATGCAGAAAACATCACAGTGGCAACCATGAGGAATTCCCCTTAATTATACAACTTGTTGGGAAATTTGTAGCCTCATACAATCTACTGCCAGGAAGTATAATGTTACTTGCATCAATAAATAAATATACAAAATAATACATGAAGCACCTTCCATGGGTCAAACATTGTATGAGGTACTTTACATGGTATACTAATTTTGCAACCATCTTATGGAGAAAAGATTATTAAGTCCATTTTTTAGAAGAATAAACTGAGGCTTAGAGAGGTTGTGACGTGTCTAGTTCCCACAGCCTAGGTAGCAGAGTACATATTCAAACTCAGCTGAATTTCTACTGCTCCCCTGAGGCAGGCTGCCTTCTGGCAAAACTGGGCATAGCCCATCAGAAGGCTTCCTGAAGTCAGATTTTTTTATGTCACACTCTAAGAAGAAGGGAACATTGCCCTCACTATCCTTACTAGGGAATAAGCAGTGACCTAGGTCCACATCCTAAAAATACAAAAATGAACCACACAGAATAATAGAAGCTTAGAGCAGAAAGGAGCCTTCAAGATATCTAGTCTAACATTGCACAGCTAAAGAATTTGGTGAGAATTTCTTCTAGTTTATTGAGAGACAGACACCTTTTAGATTTACCTATGTGGGTACTTTGCATCTCGGCCTACACCCAGAGAGGAAAGCCCTTGGCCGAGGGAGCAGGAGTTAAAAAGAGGTAGGCGCTGGGTGGTTGTTTTGGTAAATTTATTCAAACTAAGAAAACATTCCGCTCCCACGCTACCCTGTGCAGTGGCCACCAAAGAGAAACAAAGATCGCTCCCATTTCCCTCTGGCCCTCAGATGGTTCCCAGGACCCTGAAGTTGGTGGCAAGGGACCAGCTCTTCCTTTTTGCCAGGTTCCTATGCTAGTTCTATCAGCTTAGAGAATAGGAGTGAGAAAGGCAAGGGAAGTGGCTCTGTGGTTCTGGGAAAGAAAAGGACTGTGTTCCTTCCCAACTTTATTGTCCTGTAAGGTATAGCCTTCTCCCTACTGACAGATAATTGAATATTTTCCCTTCTCCAGTGTTCCTAACCCCTTCCATTTTTAAGAGGAAATTCAAGATACCACTTCCCTTTCTGAAAAATTTTCTCTCTCAGGCAGGCTGCCATTATCAACAGTAGTATGTAAATATTCACTATAAAGCTACTTTGTACGTTTTATTTTTTTCTCAAGCCAACATATGAATTAATTTACAATATTAATGGACACAGTAAATACATGAATATTATTTGCTGTGTTTTCTTTTTTGGATAAAGAAAAAAAATTTAGTTTAAATCATAAAGTATAATTTGTGAGCATAAACTACTCAAAGTTTTGTTATCCACCTGGGCCATGGGTAGCATAAGAAGAAAGTCTGAAAGTCCAGCCTTTGAATTGCTAATGAGATTGCCAGCAATTTATTCTTTAAATAAATAGCCCCATCTGTATTCAGATGCTGAGGCCACAGATGGTCTATTTTTATCATCAAACTTCAAGGTGTACTTTCCCATGGAAGTCTAAAGATTTTCTTTAGAAATGACTACGATTTTAGAAATTTCCTTTGTAACTTTGTAGCAGTGTGTCCATGTATACCAGCAGTCTGAAAGTCACACTGATGTTCAAGAGCTGTCATATTACCTATCCTTGGTCTTGGAAAGAAAGGTTGCACATGGAATCAGCACTGTTCTAAGCCCTTTCTTTACTCTTCAGCCACCAAAATGATTACATGCTAAGCTTTGTTTATTCGGGTCATTTATTTGAGGCTGCAGGTCAAAACTGAGTCTCAGCTTAATCACTTCCTCCTGGAAGCTTTTTCTGACCCCAACAAAGGTTAGCTTCCTCCTAAGGTGGCCTCATAACTTGTGCTTCGGTGTAAGGACTGGTTTAATGGTCATCTCTGCTAGAATGTAAGCTCTAACAGGTTCAAGATTAGGTCAGTGTTATTGACCACTGCACCCCCAGAATATAGCATAGTGCTAGAAATGCAATAAGTATCAGTGGAATAAGCAAATAGAAGGCTTCCCTCATTCTATACGAAACTTTATACAACATTTGATATTACAGAACCATCAACTCCCCCTTCAAACTTCCCTGTCTCACAGCGAGAGCACCTCTTGCACCCTCTTCCCACCTTCCACATTGCTTTTCCAGTAGCTTCTCTCCCTCTTTATATCCTTATCCATACATTTTTAAATTGAAGTATAGTTGAGGCATAATGTTATTTTAATTACAGGTGTACAGTACAGTGATTCATAATTTTTAAAGGTTATATTCCATTTACAGTTATTATAAAATATATTCCCCATGCTGTACAATTTATCCTTGTAGCTTATTTTATACCTAATAGTTTGTACCTCTTGCTCCCCTCCCCCTAAGTTGTCCTTGCCCCCTTCCCTCTTCCTACTGGTAACCACTAATTTGTTCTCTATATCTGAGTCTGCTTCTTTTTTGTTATAGCCACTAGTTTGTTGTATATTTTAGATTCCACATATAAGTGATATCATACAGTATGTGTCTTTCTTTGTCTGACTTATTTCACTTAGCATAATGCCCCCTAATTCCATCCATGTTGCTACAAATGGCAAAATTTCATTCATTTTTTATGGTTAAGTACTATTCCATTGTACATATATACCACGACTTTACCCATTCATTGCTTGATGGACACTTAGGTTGCTTCCATATCTTGGCAATTGGAAATAATGCTGTTATGAACATTGAGGTGCATGTATCTCTTCGAATTAGTGGAGTTTTTAAAAAAATATATACCCAGGAGTAGAATTTCTGGCTCATATAGTAGTTCTATTTTTAGTTTTTTGAGAAACCTCCATACTGTCTTCCACAGTGGCTGCACCAATTTACATTCCCACAGTGTACTAGGGTTTCCTTTTCTCCACATCCTTGCCAATGTTTGTTATTTGTGTTCTTTTTGATAATAGCCATTCTGATTGATGAGAAGTGATATTTCATTGTGGTTTTGATCTGCATTTCCCTGATAATGAATGATGTTGAGCATCTTTTCTTGTGCATGTTAGCTGTCCACATTTCCTCTTGGGAAAAATGTCTATTCCATTCTTCTGTCCATTTTTTTTTTTACATTGAATGCATATTTCATTTTTTAATTTAATTTTTATTTTATATTGGAGTATAGTTGATTTACAATACTGTGTTAGTTTCAGGTGTACAGCAAAGAGATTCAGTTATACATATACATATATTCATTCTTTTTCAGATTCTTTCCCCATATAGGTTAGTACAGAATACTGAATAGAGTTCCCTGTGCTATACAGTAGGTCCTTGTCGATTATCTATATTATATACAGTAGTGTGTATATATTAATCCCAAGCTCCTGACTTATCCTTCCCCCTCCCCCAGATTTCACCTTTGGTAAGCATAAGTTTGTTTTCATTATCTGTAAGTCTGTTTCTGTTTTGTAAATAAGTTCATTTGTATTATTTTTAAAAAATTTTATTCCACATAGGAATGATATCATATGATATATGTCTTTCTCTGTCTGACTTACTTCACTTAGTATGACAATCTCTAGGTCCATCCATGTTGCTGCACATGGCATTATTTTGTTCTTTTTTATGGCTCAGTAATATTCCATTATATATAGGAACCACATCTTATTCCTCTGTTGATGGACATTTACGTTGCTTCCATGTCTTTAGTGTTGTAAATAGTGCTGCAATGAACATTGTGGTGCGTATATCTTTTCGAATTATGCTTTTCTCCAGGTATATGCCTAGGAGTAGGATTGCTGGGTCATGTGGTATTTCTATTTTTAGTTTTCTAAGGAACCTCCATAATGTTCTCCATAGTGGTTTTACCAATTTACATTCCCACCAACAGTGTAGGAGGGTTCCCTTTTCTCCACACCCTCTCCAGCATTTGTTGTTTGTAGACTTTTTCATGAAGACCATTTGCATTTCTCTGATAATTTGTGACATTGAACATCTTTTCATGTGCTTTTTGGACAACTGTATGTCTTCTTTGAAGAAATGTGTATTTAGTTCTGCCCATTTTTTGTCATTTAATTTTTGAATTTTATTTTATTTATTTTTTTAGACAGGTTCTTATTAGTCATCAATTTTATACACATCAGTGTATACATGTCAATCCCAATTGCCCAATTCATCACACCACCACCACCACCCCCGCTTTCCCCCTTTGGTTGGTGTCCATACGTTTGTTCTCTACATCTGTGTCTCAATTTTTGCCCTGCAAACCAGTTCATCTGTACCATTTTACTAGGTTCCACATACGTGCATTAATATGATATTTGTTTTTCTCTTCCTGACTTACTTCACTCTGAATGACAGTCTCTAGATCCATCCATGTCTCAACAAATGACCCAATTTCACTCCTTTTTATGGCTGAGTAATATTCCATTGTATATATGTACCACATCTTCTTTATCCATTCATCTGTCCATGGGCATTTAGGTTGCTTCCATGACCTGGCTATTGTAAACAGTGCTGCAATGAACAATGGGGTGCATGTGTCTTTTTGAATTATGGTTTACTCTGGGTATATGCCCAGTACTGGGATTGCTGGATCATATGGTAATTCTATTTTTAGTTTTTTAAGGAACCTCCATACCGTTCTCCATAGTGGCTGTATCAATTTACATTCCCACCAACAGTGCAAGAGGGTTCCCTTTTCTCCATACCCTCTCCAGTATTTGTTGTCTGTAGATTTTCTGATGATGACCATTCTAACTGGTGTGAGGTGATACCTCATTGTCGTTTGGATTTGCATTTCTCTAATAATTAGTGATGTTGAGCAGCTTTTCATGTGCTTCCTGGCCATCTGTATGTGTTCTTTG
Source organism: Pseudorca crassidens (assembly GCF_039906515.1). Lineage (NCBI taxonomy): Eukaryota > Metazoa > Chordata > Mammalia > Artiodactyla > Delphinidae > Pseudorca > Pseudorca crassidens. Next base: position 30,732,140 of record NC_090304.1, on the reverse strand, counting down.
GAGAAATGTCTATTTATGTTTTGCACCCATTTTTTGATTGCATTATTTGTTTTTTTAATATTGAGCTGCATGAGTTGTTTATATATTTTGGAGATTAATCCTTTGTCCATTAATTCATTTGCAAATATTTTCTCCCGTTCTGATGGTTGTCTTTTCTTCTTGTTTATGGTTTCCTTTGCTGTACAAAACCTTTTAAGTTTCATTAGGTCCCATTTGTTTATTTTTGTTTTTATTTCCATTACTCTAGGAGGTGGATCAAAGATCTTGCTGTGATTTATGTAAAAGAGTGTTCTTCCTATGTTTTCCTCTAAGAGTTTTATAGTGTCTGCCATTATGATTAGGTCTCTAATCCATTTTGAGTTTATTTTTGTGTATGCTGCTGGGGAGTGTTCTAATTTCATTCTTTTACATGTAGCTGTCCAGTTTTCACAGCACCACTTATTGAAGAGACTGTCTTTTCTCCATTGTATATCCTTGCCTCCTTTGTCATAGATTAGTTGACCATAGGTGCGTGGGTTTACCTCTGGGCTTTCTATTTTGTTCCATTGATCTGTGTTTCTGAGTTTGTGACAGTACCATATTGTCTTGATTACTGTAGCTTTGTAGTATAGTCTGAAGTCAAGGAGTCTGATTCCTCCAGCTCCATTTTTTTCCCTCAAGACTGCTTTGACTATTCAGGGTCTTTTGTGTCTCCATACAAATTTTAGGATTTTTTGTTCGAGTTCCATAAAAAATGCCATTGGTAATTTGATAGGGATTGCATTGAATCTGTAGATTGCATTGGGTAGTATAGCCATCTTCTCATGATTGATTCTTCCAATGCAAGAACATGGTATATCTCTCCATCTGTTGGTATCATCTTTATTTCTTTCATCAGTGTCTTATAGTTTTCTGCACACAGGTCTTCGATCTCCCTAGGTAGGCTTATTCCTACATGTTTTATTCTTTTTGTTGCAATGGTAAGTAGGAGTGTTTCCTTAATTTCTCTTTCAGATTTTTCATCATTAGTGTATAGGAATGCAAGAGATTTCTATGCATTAATATTGTATCCTACAACTTTACCAAATTCATTGATTAGCTCTGGTATTTTTCTGGTAGCATCTTTAGCATTCTCTACGTATCTGCAAACAGTGACAGTTTTACTTCTTCTTTTCCAATTTGTATTCTTTTTATTTCTTTTTCCTCTCTGATTGCTATGGCTAGGACTTCCAAAACTATGTTGAATAATAGTGGAGAGAGTGGGCATCCTTGTCTTGCTCCTGATCTTATAAGAAATGCTTTCAGTTTTTCACCATTGAGAATGATGTTTGCTGTGGGTTTGTCATATATGGCCTTTATTATGTTGAGGTAGGTTCCCTGTATCCCCACTATCTGGAGAGTTTTTATCATAAATGGGTGTTGAATTTTGTCAAAAGCTTTTTATGCATCTATTGAGATGATCATATGGTTTTTATTCTTCAATTTGTTAATATGGTGTATCACATGATTGATTTGCATATATTGAAGAATCCTTGCATCCCTGAGTTAAATCCCACTTGATCATGGTGTATGATCCTTTTAATGTGTTGTTGGATTCTGTTTGCTAGTATGTTGTTGAGGATTTTTGCATCTATATTCATCAGTGATACTGGTCTATAACTCTTTTTTTGTAGTATCTTTGTCTGGTTTTGGTATCAGGGTGATGGTGGCCTCATAGAACAAGTTTGGGAGTGTTCCATCCTCTGCAATTTTTTGGAAGAGTTTGAGACGGATGGGTGTTAGCTCTTTCTTAATGTTTCATAGAATTCACCTGTGAAGCCATCTGGTCCTGGACTTTTGTTTGTTGGAGGATTTTTAATCACAGTTTCAATTTCATTACTTGTGATTGATCTGTTCATATTTTCTATTTCTTCCTGGTTCAGTCTTGGAAGGTTATACCTTTCTAAGAATTTGTCCATTTCTTCCAGGTTGTCCATTTTATTGGCATAGAGTTGCTTGTAGAAGTCTCTTAGGATGCTTTGTATTTCTGCAGTGTCTCTTGTAACTTCTCCTTTTTCATTTCTAATTTTATTGATTTGAGTCCCCTCCCACTTTTTCTTGACAAGTCTGGCTAATGGTTTATCAATTTTGTTTATCTTCTCAAGGAACCAGCTTTTAGTTTTATTGATCTTTGTTATTGTTTTCTTTGTTTCTACTTCATTTATTTCTGCTCTGATCTTTATGATTTCCATCCTTCTGCTCACCTTGGGTTTTGTTTCTTCTTCTTTCTCTTGTTCCTTTAGGTGTAAGGCTAGATTGTTTGAGATTTTTCCTGTTTCTTGAGGTAGGCTTGTAGAGCTATAAACTTCCTTCTTAGAACTGCTTTTGCTGCAACCCATAGGTTTTGGATCATTGTGTTTTCATTGTGATTTGTCTCTAGGTATTTTTTTTATTTCCTCTTTGATTTCTTCAGTGATCTCTTGGTTATTTAGTAACGTATTGTTTAGCCTCCATTTGTTTGTTTTTTACGTTTTTTCCCCCAGTAATTCATTTCTACTCTCATAGTGTTGTGGTCAGAAAAGATGCTTGATATGATTTCAGTTTTCTTAAATTTACTGAGGCTTGATTTGTGACCCAAGATGTGATCTATCCTGGAGAACGTTCCATGCGCACTTGAGAAGAAAGTGTAATCTGCTGTTTTGGATGGAATGTCCTATAAATATCAACTAAATCTATCTGGTCTATTGTGTCATTTAAAGCTTCTGTTTCCTTATTTATTTTCATTTTTGATGATCTGTCCATTGGTGTAAGTGAGGTGTTAAAGTCCCCCACTATTATTGTGTTACTGTCGATTTCCTCTTTTATAGCTGGTAGCAGTTGCCTTATGTATTGAGCTCCTCCTATGTTGGGTGCATATATATTTATAACTGTTATATCTTCTTCTTGGATTGATCCCTTGATCATTACGTAGTGTCCTTCCTTGTCTCTTGTAACATACTTTATTTTAAAATCTATTTTATCTGATATGAGTATTGCTACTCCAGCTTTCTTTTGATTTCCATTTGCATGGAATATCTTTTTCCAGCCCCTCACTTTCAGTCTGTATGTGTCCCTAGGTCTGAAGTGGGTCTCTTTTAGACAGCATATATATGGGTCTTGTTTTTGTATCCATTCAGCAAGCCCGTGTCTTTTGGTTGGAGTGTTTAATCCATTCACGTTTAAGGTAATTATCAATAGGTATGTTCCATTACCATTTTCTTAATTGTTTTGGGTTTGTTTTTGTAGGTTCTTTTCTTCTCTTGTGTTTCCCACTTAGAGAAGTTCCTTTAGCATTTGTTGTAGAGCTGGTTTGGTGGTGCTGAATTCTCTTAGCTTTTGCTTGTCTGTAAAGCTTTTGAGTTCTCCATTGAATCTGAATGAGATCCTTGCCAGGTAGAGTAATCTTGGTTGTAGGTTCTTCCCTTTCATCACTTTAAGTATATCATGCCACTCCCTTCTGGCTTGGAGAGTTTCTGTTGAGAAATCAGCTCTTAGCCTCATGGGAGTTCCCTTGTATGTTATTTGTCATTTTTCCCTTGTTGCTTTCAATAATTTTTCTTTGTCTATAAATTTTCTTTGTCAATTTGATTACTGTGTGTCTTGATGTGTTTCTCCTTGGGTTTATCCTGCTTGGGACTCTCTGTGCTTTCTGCACTTGGGTGGCTATTTCCTTTCCCACGTTAGGGAAGTATTCGACTATAATCTCTTGAAATATTTTCTCATGTCCTTTTTCTACCTCTTCTCCTTCTGGGACCCCTATAATGTGAATGTTGTTGTGTTTAATGTCACAGAGGTCTCTTAGGCTGTCTTCATTTCTTTCCATTGTTTTTTCTTTATTCTGTTCCGCAGCAGTGAGCTCCACCATTCCGTCTCCCAGGTCACTTATCCATTCTTCTGCCTCAGTTATTCTGCTATTGATTCCTTCCAGTGTATTTTTCATTTCAGTTATTGTATTGTTCATCTCTGTTTGTTTGTTCTTTAATTCTTTTAGGTCTTTGTTAAACATTTCTTGCATCTTCTCAATCTTTGCCTCCATTATTTTTCCGAGGTCCTGGATCATCTTCACTACAATTATTCTGAATTCTTTTTCTGGAAGGTTGCCTGTCTCCACTTCACTGAATTGTTTTTCTAGGGTTTTTATCTTGTTCCTTTATCTGGTACATAGCCCTCTGCCTTTTCATCTTGTCTATCTTTCTGTGAATGTGGTTTTTGTTCCACAAGCTGCAGGATTGTAGTTCTTCTTGCTTCTGCTGTCTGCCCTCTGGTGGATGAGGATATCTAAGAGGCTTGTGCAAGTTTCCTGAGGGGAGGGACTGGTTTTGGGTAGAGCTGATTGTTGCTCTGATGGGCAGGGCTCAGTTAAACATTAATCCGCTTAACTGCTGATGGGTTGGGCTGGGTTCCCTCCCTGTTGGTTGTTTGGCCTGAGGCAACCCAACACTGGAGCTTACCTGGGCTCTTTGGTGGAGCTAATGGCAGATTCTGGGAGGGCTCACTCCAAGGAGTACTTCCCAGAACTTCTGCTGCCAGTGTCCTTGTCTCCATGATGAGACACAGCCACCCCCCACCTCTGCAGGAGACCCTCCAACACTAGCAGGTAGGTCTAGTTCAGTCTCCCCTGGGGTCACTGCTCCTTCCCCTGGGTCCTGATGCACACACTACTTTGTGTGTGTCCTCCAAGAGTGGAGTATCTCTTTCCCCCTGTCCTGTCAAAGTCCTGCAATCAAATCCCACTAGCCTTCAAAGTCTGATTCTCTAGGAATTCCTCCTCCCATTGCCTGACCCCCATGTTGTGAAGCCTGATGTCGTGCTCAGAACCTTCACTCCAGTGGGTGGACTTCTGTGGTATAAGTGTTTTCCAGTCTGTGAGTTACCCACCTAGCAGTTATGGGATTTGATTTTACTGTGATTGTACCCCTCCTACTATCTCATTGTGGTTTCTCCTTTGTCTTTGGATGTGGGGTAGCTTTTTTGGTGAGTTCCAGTGTCTTCCTGTCAATGATGTCCAGCAGCTAGTTGTGATTCTTGTGTTCTCACAAGGGGGAGTGAGAGCACGTCCTTCTACTCTGCCATCTTGGTTCAGGGCCCCCACCCTGCCCATTTTTTGATTGGGGTTTTGTTTTTTGGGTTTTTTTTCAAACAGAGCTGCATGACCTGTTTGTATATTTTGGAGATTTATCCCTTGTTGGTCGTTTCATTTGCAAATATGTTCTCCCATTCTGTGGGTTGTCTTTTAGTTTTTTTACGGTTTCCTTTGCTGTGCAAAAGCTTTTATGTTTAATTGGGTCCCATTTGTTTATTTTTGTTTTTATTTCATTACTGTAGAAGGCATATCCTAAAAGATACCACTGCTGATTTATGTCAAAGGGTGGTCTGCCTATGTTTTCCTCTGAGATTTATAGTATCTAGTATTACATTTAGGTCTTTAATCCATTTTGAGTTTATTTTTGTGTATGGTGTTAGGGAGTGCTCTAATTTCATTCTTTTACATGTAGCGCTCCAATTTTCCCAGCACCATTTATTGAAGAGATGGCCTTTACTCCATTGTATATCCTTGCCTCCTTTGACATAGATAAGTTGACCATAGGTGCGTGGGTTTATCTCTGGGCTTTCTATCTTGTTCCATTGATCTATATGTCTGTTTTTGTGCCAGTACCATATTGTCTTGATTACTGTAGCTTTGCAGTATAGTCTGAAGTCAAGGAGCCTGGTTCCTCCAGCTCCGTTTTTTTCCCTCAAGACTGCTTTGGCTATTCAGGGTCTTTTGTGTCTCCGTACAAATTTTAAGATTTTTTGTCCAAGGTCCATAAAAAATGCCATCGGTAATTTGATAGGGATTGCATTGAATCTGTAGATTGCATTGGGTAGTATAGCCATCTTCTCATGATTGATTCTTCCAATCCAAGAACATGGTATATCTCTCCATCTGTGTTATCTTTGATTTCTTTCATCAGTGTCTTATAGTTTTCAGAGTACAGGTCTTTTACCTCCTTAGGTAGGTTTATTCCTAGATATTTTATTCTTTTTGTTGCAGTGGTGAATGGGACTGTTTCCTTAATTTCTCTTTCTGATCTTCATTGTTAGTGTATTGGAATGCAAGAGATTTCTGTGCATTAATTTTGTATCCTGCAATTTTACCAACTTCATTGATGAGCTCTAGTAGTTTTCTGGTGGCATGTTTAGGATTCTCTATGTATAGTATCATGTCATCTGCAAACAGTGACAGTTTTACTTCTTCTATTCCAATTTGTATTCCTTTTATTTCTTCTCTGATTGCCATGCAAGGAATTCGAAAATTATGTTAAATAATAGTGGCAAGAGTGGACATCCTTGTCTTGCTCCTGATCTTAGAGGAAATGCTTTCAGTTTTTCACCATTGAGAATGATGTTTGCTGTGGGTTTGTCATATATGGCCTTTATTATGTTGAGGCAGGTTCCCTGTATCCCCATTTTCTGGAGAGTTTTTATAATAAATTGGTGTTAAATTTTGTCAAAAGCCTTTTCTGCATCTATTGAGATGATCTTATGGTTTTTATTCTTCTATTTGTTAATATGGTGTATCACATTGATTGTTTTGCGTATATTGAAGATTCCCTGCATCCCTGGGATAAATCCCACTTGATCATGATGTATAATTCTTTTAATGTGTTGTTGGATTCTGTTTGCTAGTTTGTTGTTGAAGATTTTTGCATCTATATTCACCAGTGATATTGCTGTGTAACTTTTTTTTTTTGTAGTATCTTTGTCTGGTTTTGGTATCAGGGTGACGGTGGCCTCGTAGAATGAGTTTGGGAGTGTTCTTTCCTCTGAAATTTTTTGGAAGAGTTTGAGAAGGATGGGTGTTAGCTCTTCTCTAAATGTTTGATAGAATTTGCCTGTGAAGCCATCTGGTCCTGGGCTTTTGCTTGTTGGAAGATTTTTCATCACAGTTTCAATTTCCTTACTTGTGATTAGTCCGTGCCTATTTTCTATTCTTCCTAGTCAGTCTTGGAACATTATACCTTTCTAAGAATTTATCCATTTCTTCCAGGTTGTCCATTTTATTAGCATAGAGTTGCTTGTAGTAGTCTCTTATGATGTTTTGTATTTCTGAGGTGTCCATTGTAACTTCTCCTTTTTCATTTTTAATTTTATTGATTTGAGTCCTCTCCCTCTTTTTCTTGATGAGTCCAGCTAAGGGTTTCTCAATTTTGTTTATCTTCTCAAAGAACCAGCTTTTAGTTTTATTGATCTTTGCTATTGTTTCCTTTTCTTCTATGTCATTTATTTCTGCTCTGATCTTTATGATTTCTTTCCTTCTACTAACTTTGGTTTTTGTTTGTTCTTCTTTCTCTAGTTCCTTTCAGTGTAAGGTTAAATTGTCTATTTGAGTTTTTTCTTGTTTCTTGACGTAGGATTGTATTGCTATAAACTTCCCTCTTAGAACTGCTTTTGCTGCCTCCCATAGGTTTTGGATCATTGTGTTTTCATTGTGATTTGTCTCTAGGTATTTTTTTTATTTCCTCTTTGATTTCTTCAGTGATCTCTTGGTTATTTAGTAACGTATTGTTTAGCCTCCGTGTGTTTGTGTTTCTTACGTTTTTATCCCTGTAACTGATTTCTAATCTCATAGCATTGTGGTCGGAAAAGATGCTTGATATGATTTCAATTTTCTTAAATTTACTGAAGCTTTATTTGTGACCCAAGATGTGATCTATCCTGGAGAATGTTCCATGTGCACTTGCAAGGAAAGTGTAATTTGCTGTTTTCAGATGGAATGTCCTTTAAATATCAATTAAATCTATCTGGTCTGTTGTGTCACTTAAAGCTTGTGTTTCCTTATTAATTTTCTGTCTGGATGATCTGTCCATTGGTGTAAGTGAGGTGTTAAAGTCCCCCACTATTATTGTGTTACTGTCGATTTCCTCTTTTATAGCTGGTAGCAGTTGCCTTATCTATTGAGGTGCTCCTATGTTGGGTGCATATATATTTATAATTGTTATATCTTCTTCTTGAATTGATCCCTTGATCATATTATTCCTTGTCTCTTGTAACATTCTTTATTTTACAATCTATTTTATCTGATATGAGTATTGCTACTCCTGCTTTCTTTTGGTTTCCATTTGCATGAAATATCATTTTCTATCCCCTCACTTTCAAATTGTATGTGCCCCTAGGTCTGAAGTGGGTCTCTTTTAAACAGCATATATATGGGTCTTGGTTTTTTTTTTTTTTTTTCTCACTGTTGTGGCCTCTCCCGTTGTGGAGCACTGGCTCCAGACATGCAGGCCCAGCGGCCATGGCTCAAGGGCCCAGACGCTCTGTGGCATGCCGGATATTCCCGGATGGGGGCACGAACCCGTGTCCCCTGCATCAGCAGGCGGACTCTCCACCACTGCGCCACCAGGGAAGCCCCCTGGGTCTTGTTTTTGTATCCATTCAGCCAGTGTTTGTCTTTTGGTTGTAGCATTTAATGCATTCACTTTTAAGGTATTTATCGATATGTATGTTCCTATTACTATTTTCTTAATTGTTTTGGGGTTTTTTTTTGTGTGTGTGTCCTTTTCTTCTCTTATGTTTCCTTTAGCATTTGTTGTAGAGCTGGTTTGGTGGTGCTGAATTCTCTTAGCTTTTGCTTGTCTGTGAACTTTTGATTTCTCCGTCGAATCTGAGTGTGATCCTTGGTGGGCAGAGTAATCTTGGTTGTAGGTTCTTCATCACTTTAAATATATCGTGGCACTCCTTTCTGCTGAGAAATCAGCTGTTAACCTTATTGGAGTTCCCTTGTATGTTATTTGTCATTTTTCCCTTGTTGCTTTCAATAATTTTTCTTTGTCTATAAATCTTGTCAATTTGATTACTGTGTCTTGACGTGTTTCTCCTTGGGTTTATCCTGCTTGGGACTCTCTGTGCTTTCTGCACTTGGGTGGCCATTTCATTTCCCACGTTAGGGAAGTATTCAACTATAATCTCTTGAAATATTTTCTTGTGTCCTTTTTCTACCTCTTCTTCTGGGATCCCTATAATGTGAATGTTGTTGCGTTTAATGTCACAGAGGTCTCTTAGGCTGTCTTCATTTATTTTCATTCTTTTTTCTTTATTGTGCTCTGCAGCATTGAATTCCACCATTCTGTCTTCCAGGTCACTTATCCATTCTTCTGCCTCAGTTATTTTGCTATTCATTCCTTCTAGTGTATTTTTCATTTCAGTTTTTGTATTTATCATCTCTGTTTGTTTGTTCTTTAATTCTTCTACGTGTTTGTTCTGTATTTCTTCTAGGTCTTTGTTAACATTTCTTGCATCTTCTTGAGTTTGCTTCTATCCTTTTTCCAAGGTCCTGGATCATCTTCACTATCATTATTCTGAATTATTTTTCAGGAATGTTGCCTACCTCCACGTCATTTAGTTGTTTTTCTGGGGTTTTATCTTGTTCCTTCATTTGGTACATAGTCCTCTGCCTTTTCACTTTGTCTGTCTTTCTGTGAATGTGGTTTTCGTTCTATAGGATGCAGGATTATAGTTCTTCTTGCTTCTGCTGTCTGCCCTCTGGTGGATGAGGCTATGTAAGCGGCCTGTGCAAGCATCCTGATGGGGGGGCTGTAGTGTCCTTGTAACAGTCTTTATTTGAAAGTCTATTTTGTCTGATACGTGTATTACTACTCCATCTTTTTTTTTTTTTTTTTTTTTTTGCAGTACGCGGGCCTCTCACTGTTGTGGCCTCTCCTGCTGTGGAGCACAGGCTCTGGACGCACAGGCTCAGCAGCCATGGCTCACAGGCCTAGCCGCTCTGTGGCATGTGGGATCTTCCAAGACTGGGGCACAAACCCATGTCCCCTGTATCGGCAGGCGGACTCTCAAGCACTGCGCCACCAGGGAAGCCCTCCATCTTAATTTCCATTCTCATGGAATACATTTTTCCATCCCCTCACTTTCAGTCTGTTTGTGGCTCTAGATCTGAAGTGGTTGTCTTGTAGACAGCATATATACGGGTCTTGTTTTTGTACGCATTCAGCCAGTCTATGTCTTTTGGTTGGAGCATTTAATCCATTTACATTTAAGGTAATTATTGATATGTCTATTCTTATTGCCACTTTGTTAATTGTTTTGGCTTTTTTTCTGTTGGTCTTTTCATTCCCTTCTTTTGTTCTATTCTCTTGTGATTTGATGACTATCTTTAGTGTTGTGTTTGGATTGTTTTTTCTTTTTTGTGTGTGTATCTATTGTAGATTTTTGTTTGCAGTTACCATGAGGTATGTGTATTCCATTGAATATATATACCACATCTTTATCTATTCATCGCTTGATATACACTTAGGTTTCCTCCATATCTTGCCACTTGTAAATAACACTGCTATGAACATTGGCGTGCATGTATCTTTTCCAATTAATTTTTTTAATATACATATATACACAGGAGTGTAATTGCTGGTCTCATTGTAGTTCTATTTTAGTTTTTTGAGAAATCTCCATACTGTTTTCCACAGTGGCTGCACCAGTTTACATTCCACAAACAATGTACAAGGGTTCTTTTTTCTCCAATGTTTGTTATTTGAGATTCTTTTTGTTAATAACTCTTCTGACAGATGTGAGGTGATATTTCATTTTGGTTTTGATCTACATTTCTCTGATGATGAATGAGGTCGAGCATCTTTTCATGTGCTTTCTGGCCATCTATATGTCTTCTTTGGAGAAATGTCTATTTAGTGCTTCTGCCCATTTAATCGGGTTGCTTGTTTTTTTGATGTGAAGTTTTTGAGCTGTTTCTATATGTTGGATATTAACCCCTTATTGTTCATATCGTTTGCAAATATTTTCTCCCATTCAGTACATTTTCTTTTCGTCTTGTTGATGGTTTCCTTAGCTGTGTGAAAGCTTTTAGTTTTAATTAGATCTCATTTGTCTATTTTTGTTTTTATTTCCTTCCTTTTAAGTGATAGCATAAAAAAATATTGCTGTGGTTTATGTCAAAGACTGTTCTATTTTTTAATGGGATTGTTTCATTTTTCTGATAGTTCATTGTTAGTATAGAGAAATGGAACAGATTTCTGTATATTAATTTTATATCCTGCAACTTCACTGAATTCATTGATAAGCTCTAGTAATTTTCTGGTGGCCTCTTTAGGATTTTCTGTATATCATGCCATCTACAAACAGTGACAGTTTTACTTCTTCTTTTCCAATTTGTACTCATTTTATTTCTTTTTCTTCTCTGATTGCTGTGGCTATGACTTCCAAAACTATGTTGAATAAAAGTGGCGAGAGTGGGCATGTTTGTCTTGTTCCTCATCTCAGAGGAAATGCTTTCAGCTTTTCTCCATTGAGTATGATGTTAGCAGTGGGTTTGTCATATATGGCCTTTATTATGTTGAGGTATTTTCCCTCTATGCCCACTTTCTGGGGACTTTTTAGTGTAAATGGATGTTGAATTTTATCAAAAGCTTTTTTCTGTATCTATTGAGATGTTCATATGGTTTTTCTTTTTCAATTTGTTAATGTGGTGTATCACTTTGATTGATTTGTGGACACTGAAAAATCCTTGGATCTTTGGAATAAATCCCACGTGTTCATGGTGTATGATCCTTTTAATATATTGTTGGATTTGGTTTAGTAATATTTTGTTGAGGATTTTAGCATTTATGTTAATCAGTTATATTGGGCTCTAATTTCTCTCTCTCTGTCTTTTTTTTTGATGTCTTTGTCTGGTTTTGGTATCAGGTTGATGCTGACCTCAGAGAATGAGTCCAGAAGTGTTCCTTCCTCTGAAGTTAATTGCAGAAATTTGAGAAGGATAGGTATTAACTTGTATCTAAATGTTTGGCAGAATTCACCTGTGAAGCCATCTGGTCCTGGGCTTTTGTTGGAAGTTTTTAAAGTACTGATTAATTTCATTACTGGAAATTGGTCTGTTCATATTTTCTATTTCTTCCTAGTACAGTCTTTTGATATTGTACCTAAGAATTTGTCCATTTCTTCTAGGTTGTCCATTTTATTGGTGTATAGTTTTTCATTGCAGTCTCTTATGATCCTTTGTATTTCTGTGATGTTGGTTGTAACTTCTCCTTTTTCATTTCTAATTTTATTGATTTGGTTCCTCTCCAATTTTTACTTGGCAAATCTGGCTAAGGGTTTATCAGTTTTGTTTATCTTTCCAAAGAACCAGATTTTAGTTACATTGCTCTTTTCTGTTTTTTTGTTTTTGTGTCTATTTCATTAATTTCTGCTCTGATCTTTATGATATCTTGCCATCTACTAACTTTGGCTTTTGTTTGTTCTTTCTCTAATTTCTTTAAGTGTAAGATTAGGTTGTTTGAGATTTTTCTTATTTCCTGAAGTAAGCTTGTATTGCTATAAAGTTCCCTCTTAGAACTTCTTTTGCTGCATCCCATGGGTTTTGTATCATCATCTTTTTGTTTTCATTTCCTCTAGGAATGTTTTAATTGCCTCTTTGATTTCTTCAGTGATCCATCTGTTGATTAGTAGCATATGGTTTAGCCTCCACGTGTTTGTGATTTTTGCACTTTTTTTCTTGTGGTTGATATCTAGTCTCATGGCATTCTGGTAAGAAAAGATGCTTGATATGATTTCAGTTTTCTTAAATTTACCAAGGCTGGTTTTGCGGCCTAGCATGTGATCTATCCTGGAGAATGTTCCATGTGCACTTGAAATGAATGTGAATTTGCTGCTTTGGGATGGAATGCTACCAATTAAGTGCATCTGGTCTAATGTGTTATTTATGGTCCATGTTTATTGATTTTCTGTCTGAATGATTGGTCCCTTGGTGTAAGTAAGGTTTTAAAGTCCCCTACTATTATTGTGTTACTGTCAATTTCTCCTTTTATTTCTGTTACTATGTGCCTTATACATTATGCTGCTCCTACGTTGGGTGCATATCTATGTACATATACACAATTGTTATATATATATATCTTATTTCTTGGATTGTGTCCTTAACCATGATGTAGTATCATTCTTTGTCTCTTGTAACAGCCATATTTTAAAGTCTATTTTTTTCAGATATAAGTATTGCTACTCGATTTTTTTAAAAATTTCAATTTGAATGGAATAGCATTTTCCATCCCCTCACTTTCAGTATCTGTGTGGCAGTAGATCTGATGTGAGTCTCTTGTAGGCAGCATATATACAGGTCTTGTTTTTTTTATCCATTCAGCCACTCTGTCTTTTGATTGGAGCATTTAGTCCATTTACATTTAAGGTAGTATTTGATACGTCTGTTCTTACTGCCACTTTGTTAATTGTTTTGTTTTTGCTTTTGTAGGTCTTTTTTTCTCTTCTCTTCTTTTGTGATTTGATGACTATAGTGTTTTGTTTGGGTTCCTTTTTCTTTCTTGTGTGTATATCTATTGTGGATTTTTGATTTGCAGTTACCCTGAGGTTTTTGTATAACAGTATATATATATATACACACACATATATACATATATAATATATATTATTTAATATATTAATTATATATTGTTTAATATAAATTATATATTTAATATATATTAATTATAATATGATTGTTTTATGTTGCTGATCTCTTAATTTCAAATACATTTTAAAAACCCTGCATTTGTACTTTCCTCCCCTCACTATTACTGTTTTTGACATTATATTTCACATCTGTTTTGTTATCCCTTAACTGCTTATTGTGTATACAGATGATTTTAGTAGTTTTGTCTTTTAACCACCCTACTACTTTTGTGTGTGGATGATTTACTACCTTTACTGTATGTTTGTCTTTACCGGTGAGATTTTTCATTTCATAACTTTCTTGTTTCCAGTTGTGGCCTTTTCTTTTGCACCTAGAGAAATTCCTTTAACATGTGTTGTGAAGCTGGTTTGTTGGTGCTTAACTCTTTTAGCTTTTGCTTGTCTGAAAAGCTTTTGATTTCTCCATCAAATCTGAATGAGAGCCTCAATGGATATAATATTATTGTTTGTAGGTTTTTCCCTTCCATCACTTTAAATATACTGTGTCACTCCCTTCTGGTCTGCAGAGTTTCTGCTGAAAACTCAGCTGATAGCCTTATGGGAGTTCCCTTGTATGTTATTTGTTGCTTTTCCCTTGCTGCTTTTAATATTCTCTCTTTATCTGTAATGTCTGTCATTTTGATTACAATGTGTCCTGATGTGTTCCTCTTTGGGTTCATCCTGTATGGGACTCTCTGTACTTCCTGGCCTTAGGTGACTTTTTCCTTTCCCAGGTTAGGGAAGTTTTCAGCTCTTATGTCTTCAAATATTTTCTCAGACCCTTTCTCTCTGTTCTCCTTTTGGGACCCCTATAATGTGAATATTAGTGCGCTTGATGTTGTCCCAGATGTCTCTTGAACTGTCCTCATTTCTTCTCATTCTTTTTTCTGTTCAGTGGCAATGATTTCCACTACTTTGTCTTCCAGCTCACTGATCCGTTCTTCTGCCTCATTTAGTCTACTATTGATTCCTACTAGTGTATTTTTCATTTCAGTTATTGTATTGTTCATCTCTCTTTGCTTGTTCTTTGTATTTTCAAACTGTTTGTTAAAAACTTCTAACTTCTCCTCCCAAGTTCTTTCATCATCTTTATGATCATTACTCTGAACTTTTTCTCTGGTAGAGTGCCTGTCTCCATTTCACTTAGTTCTTCTTGGGTTTTATCTTGTTCCTCTTTTTTTTTTTTTTTTGCCTAGGCTGCACGGTTTTTGGGATCTTAGTTCCCCGACCAGGGATTGAACCCACACCCTCGGTAGTAAAAGCACAGAGTCCAAACCACCAGGGAATTCCCACTGTTCCTTCTTCTTGAACATGCTCCTCTGCTGCTTAATTTTGTCTAAGTTGGTATCTGTACTTTTATGGATGTGGTAGATTAATTACGTTTCTCAACCTTGGAGATGTGGCCTTCTGTAGGAGACGTCCTATGCATCCCAGCAAGCACACTCCCATTTTGTCACCCAAGCTATATGCTCTAAGTGTTTCCCCTAAGAAGACTGCATGTTTCCTTCTATTGTGTCAGGCTATGTGGGCAGTCTGGTAGGCTTGGTTGGTCCCTAGCCTGGTTAGTTTCCAGGTCCTGCCTTGTGCAGATGCTGCTGGCTGCTAGTTAGTGGGGCCTGGCCACAAGGCAGCTACCTGCAGAACCCCAGTGGGACCCAGGTCTAGGGCTGGCTCTCTGTTGGGCAGAGTCAGGGTCTAGAAGACTCCGAGGGTGTTGCCCCTTAACTGGTGGGTGAAGCCAGATCCTGGAGTTAGTACCAGACTTTTAGCAGGCATAGCCAGGTCCTGGAGTGTGGCTGCAGGGCCCAGGGTTCCCAGAGCTGGTCAGATAACTGGTGGAGGGGGTACTGGTTCCTGACACAGTTGGATATGAGGCCTAGAGTGTCCTGAAACTTGTTTTGACCTGCTGATCAGCAAGACAAGGGCCCAACTCTTCCCAGGATAGGGTCTGGCTTGCTGTGGGTGGGCTGGGTCTGCAGGCTAAGGATTGTGGTTTTCTTAAGTCTTGTGTCTGCCCCATGGTGGGTGAGGCTGGTCTAGAGGCTTGTGCAGGCTTCCTGGAGGCCACTGGCGGTGCCTGCCCATTGGTGGGTGGAGCTGGGTCTTGGCCCTCTGGTGGGCAGAGGTGTGTCTAGGACTGTGTCTAGAGGTGACTGTTGGCTTGGGAGGTCTTTAGGCAGCCTGTCTGCTGATGGGTGAGGCTGTGTCCCTGCCCAGTTAGTTGTTTGGCCTGACGTGTCCCAGCACTGGTGCTTGCAGGCTGTTGGGTGGGGCCAGATCTTGGTGCTAATGAGCTAAAGGGAGGATCCCACAATAGCAGCCACCAGCAGATGTACCCATGTGGTAGAAAGCTCCCAAATATGGCTGGCACCAGTGTTTATGTCCCAAGGGCGAGTTGCAGGGGCCCCCTGCCCCCACCTCTCCAAGAGACTCTCCAAGACCAGTAGATAGGTCTGGTCCAGGCTCCTATCAAATTACTGCTTTTGCCCTGCGTCCCAGTGTACATGAGATTTTGTGTGCACCCTTTAAGAGTGAAGTCTCTATTTCCCAGTCCTGTGGGACTCCCAAAATAAGCCCTGCTGGGCTTCAAAGCCAAATGCTCTAGGGGCTCATCTTCCTGGTACAGGACCCCCAGGCTGGGGAGCCTGATGTGGTGCTCAGAACTCTCACTCCTGTGGGAAAACCTCTGCAATATAATTATTCTCCAGTTTGTGGGTCACCCACCCAAAGGTATAGGACTTGATATCACAAGTCCATCATTCCTGCCCATCTTGTTGTGGTTCCTTCTTTGTCTTCAGTTTTAGAAAATCTTTTCTGTTAGATTCCGGTCTGTTTCACAGATAGCTGTTCTGCAGACAGTTGTGATTTTGGTGTGCTCATGAGGGGAGATGTGCTCAAGGTCTTTCTACTCCAGTATCTTGGCCCCTCTCTCCCTATCCCTATGTTCTTTATGTCCTTTCTCTATATTCCAGCCTAGTCCATCTTCTCCCTGTCAGCACACGGTAGGCATTTGATAAATATGTGTTGAATGAATGAATGAATATCATGCTTCAAACTTCTCCTGGGAAATGTGATCCATCCCCATAGCTTCAATAATTAAGTCAAACTGATGAGGTCTAAATATCTATCCCTAAACTGTATTTCTCACCTGGGCAATAAACTTGCATCTCCACAAGTACCCCATGTCAATATGTTTACAACTAAAGATTTCCAATTAAATACAACAGAATAATCATATACAATTATCTCTTTTCCTTCCCCAATCTCTGCTAAAAGGATGGCAAAGGAATTTCTTTAAGAAAGAAAGGGGGAAAAAATGTACAAATCCACAAGGGTAAAGGGGACAGAAGAGAACAGTTAACTAAAGATTTCAACAAATTTCTGGAAGGTGGAAAATGGACAGAGGTGAAAATAACTGAGTTAGGAGAGTAGCGGGGATTAGGACAGTAGGGATGTGGTGTTTTATCTCATCACTAAGAATATTAATAAGTTACAATTTTTTTCTGCTTTTTAAATCGGCTCTGTTTCCTCCAGGTGCCTTTTCCCCCCTTCCGTTTCTCTTTTCCTTTTAAAGGTTTCTAAATGATAAAACAGATACTGGGTGAGGGCAGGGTGTGAAGGGGGGAAACAAAGCTGATTCAGCCTACAGAACCCTGGAAGGGCTCAGCATATGGAGACCCCAGGTACCACGGAGAACAGAGCTTATGCACTATCTGAACTGAAACATAGGTAAAGTGACAGTGTTTCATAATGAAATGTGATATACAGAGCCACCTTCTCAGATGCTACTCAGGAAAACTGCAGCTGGTTTATATTCACCAGGAAGATGAGAAGAATGTTCTCTGAGAAATTAAATAGCCTAAGGGGAAGGCTTCCAGGTATTTGGAGGTTCCCTCAACAACAAAATCCACTATCAACAAGCCCTGCTTATGCCAACATAGCTTCCATTCAGCTTTTTAATGCCCCATTCTTAAGTATGAACAGACAGAAATTCACATTGTGAACATAAATGTCAGACGGGGATTAACAAACATTTGAGAACTGAAAAAGAGAAAATGAAGGGGGAGAAAAGGCACCCGGAAGAAACAGAGCCAGTTAAGTACGAAGAAAAAAATGGCAATTGATGTACTTAGAGATGAGAAAAGATATTACAATAAAAAAAGTACAGGATGTTATGAAAAAGGGAATAAACAGAAAAAACAAAGAGTGCTTGGGATTTAAAATAAGATAGCCATAAAAAATTATTCAAAAATTAGAAGATAACATCAAAGAAACCTCACAAAAAGTAGTCCCTCTTACCAGGGAAAAGAAAAAAGAAAGGTAAGATTAGAGGGGAAAAAACACTTTAAAAAAATAATTAGAGAATTGATTCAGGAAGACAATAATTGCCTAAACAAATCGCAGAAAAAGACAACAGAGAATTCTGTGGGGAGGAAATTATCAAAGAAGTAATACAAGTAAATATCCCCCTGGAAGCAGGACTGTGAGGTAGCGAGAAGTGAGGCAAAGCTTTTATTACTTTTTTATTTTTATACTGTGTGCATTTACTACCATGACAAACAATTTATAAGAAAACAAACAAAAAAACCCCTCAGTTTCTTACCCCCAAATCTGTCCTTTTCTGTATTCCCTTTCTCTGCTAATGTTATCATCACCAGTCAGCTCTAAAACAAGTTCTACTCTGGACAGATTTTTCACACATCTCTTCTCTATCTCTACTGTCCTCACCTGATCCTGTCACCTCTCCCTGGAATAGTTCCACAATATCATTACTGCTAGCTCTGTTTTTGGCCTCTACCTCCCTGCACTGCCCCCATCCTGCTATTGAAATGCTTTCTTTCGGCTACACGGCATGTGGGATCTTAGTTCCCTGACCAGGGATTGAACCCACACCCCTTACATTGGAAGTGTGGAGACTTAACCACTGGACCACCAGGGAAGTCCCCCCCCTTTTTTTTTTGAAATACTTTTAAAAGTTTTTCTTGCCTGCAATGGACTGCTGACAATGCTCTTCTTTTGCAGTCCCCTACCTCTGGGATACATAAACCTTGAGGCTTAGAGTTGGTAGGTAGGTACTGTCCCTACCTACCTTATTCACCAAGGCCACTCCTAAACCTCCCTACCTTCTTCAAAACTCCAAGTTCTTCTGAAGAATATTTCATCTGACCATACTAGCCAATATTGCTCTTTTTGACTGTTACCTGGCTAATAAGTTACATTGGTTCACTGAAATTCTAGCACCCGGCTCACCAACTTTCTTTCTACCACTACTTCTATCATAATCCTTGACAATTTCAACATCCATATTTTTAAAAAAAAATCCTTCCAATACTCTGGCCTCTTACTTTTTAAATTTCCTCAACTTCATTGATATACTCCATTTGGGTCACCACTGCTGTGGTCATACTCTGGATCTTGCTGTCACCACCTTCTAACTACAAGCTCCTTCCTCTCCAGTTTCCCTCAAGCATCCCTGACCCAACATTCTCCAATAGCACTGGAAACGCTCATCAACTGAAAATTCTTCCTCACCACCCATCACTCAGCCCTTGTTAAATACCATGTTTTCAGTGCTATGATCACCCCCTTGAAATCATTTTGCTCCTTTCTCTCTCCATCCTACTTGCCCTGCTTGTCCAACCCTAATTAAGCCTTACTCTGCTCCTAAACCCAAGTAGCTAAACTTTCCTCCAGAAATGGAGAAAAACATGACAGAATCCTGCTAATTGGTCCCTTTTTGGACCAAAATTATCAAACGGCAAATAACATTGCCCATTGGTCAGTCCCACTGATTTCCCTGGTAAATTTGTCCCCCGCTCTCCAAAATGCTCACTTCTCTGTAACCTTTTCCCCTTCCTACTTGCAACAACACATGCCATCCCTTGGCTGACAGCCTTGCCTCCCTTTCAGGCCTCATTGAAAAACCAGAAGCTATCAGACAAGAACTGCCCGTATCCTCCTCCTACCATCAATGCTATTAACTCAAGCTACACCTGAGCCTATGTACTATGCATTCTCTCCTGAAAAAATGGAAGAAATTTCCTTGCTCCCACATAAGCCATCATTTATTTTTTTTGCTATTTAAGAACTGCACTGCTAAAACCGTCCTTGATCTCTCCTAAATCTTCAAGTACCCTCCTTCACCTAGATCATCAACATCAGCAGGGACACCTGTTTATTATCACCTATTGTAAGCAAAACAAACAGAAAATGTCCTTGACCTATGCCCTCTTCCAGCTCCCACCTCACTTATCTTCTCGTCACTCTAAAACTTCTCCCAAGAGTTGTCTTCAGATATGGTCTCCACTTTGTTACCTCCCATTCTCTCAACTTACTTTGCACTTTCATACTAGTTTTTCATATCATATATATATATATTACACAGGAGGGACATAGAACATGGTTGTTAAGCTTGGACTTTGAACTTAGTTCTTATCCCTATTCTGTGACTCACTTTTTTGTATAAAAGCAGCATAGCTTCTCAGTGCCTCAGTTTCAACTATAAGATGGGGATAATAAAAGTATCTCATAGGGTTGTTGTGAGGCTAAATGAGTTAGCACATATAAAAGCACACAGAATACTGCCAGGCATATAGAAAGTATTCAATACGTGTTTGCTATCTTACCATATGCAACAAGGAAGGCTCTTTCCTGCTTTTCCTCGTCTGTCAGGTAGCACTGGACAGACTGCACAATTCCCTGCTTCTAACACTTCTACTCATGGCTTCTGTGACATCATACTCTACTGGGTCTCCTTCTACTTCATGGCTGCTCCTTCTCAGCATCCTTGCTAGCTGCTCAATTTCTAAATATCTGAATACTCAGCCTTCTTTTTACTATCTAAACTCTTCCTAGGTAACCTGATCCAGTCCCGTGCTTTTAAATACCACCTACATACTGATGTTGCTTAAATTTGTATCTCCAATCCTGGCTCTCCCCTGAGCATCAGACAAGTATCTAACTGCCATTTCTACCAGGATATTAAGTTGTACCACAAATCTAACAGACCTAGAACAGAATTCTGAAGGACTCCCCTCTTTCCATTCTCAGCCTATACATCTGCTCCTATCACTTTCTAATTCTGTGATAGTTATCATCATTCACCCAGTGGATCAGGCCTAAAAACTAGAAGTCATATCTGATTTTTCCTCCTTCCCTCAACCAGACACCCAAATGTTAGCAGTCCTGTTTGCCTCACCTCCAAAATACATCCCAAATCCACCTCTATTTCTTATCATGTTGCTGTTGCCACGTTAATACAGACTATCACAATTTCTTTCCTGGACACTGCAAATCCTCCCAATGAGTCTCCCTGCTTTGATTCTTGGTCCCCAGCAAGCCAATTTCCTCACACAGCCAGAGTAATCTCAAAGTATAAAACAGATCACATCAATTCCCTGCTTAAAAACTTTCAAGGGCTTCCCAATACAATTATGATAAAATCTGAACTACTGAACTCAGGATTATATATGATCTGGCGCTGCCTGACTCTCCAACCTTCACTCCTACTATTTTCCCCATTGCTTTCTCCACTCCAGCCACACCAACCTTTCTTCAAACACATCAGATTCATTTCTGCATTGGGGCCTGTGCACTGGCTGTTTCCTCTGACTGGATATCTCTTTCTGCAGATTTTAGCAAGGCAAGGCTAGCTCAGCAGCATGTTACCACTTCAGAGATGCCCATCCACCTAAAAGAGTGGACCCACTCCTCCACCCAGTCACTATTTATCCCAATAGTGCCCTGTTTTATTTTCTTTATAGCACCTAGAGCCACATAAATTGTTTATATGTTTAGTATCTGTTTCCTATCACTGTCATGTAAGATCCCATGTGGGCAGCAGGGACCCTCTCTTATTCACAGATGAATCTCCAGCATCTAGAATACTCATTCGCACATAGTAGATATTCAGTAAACATTGATTCAACTTGAAGAAAATGAAGACAACAGTATTCACTTTTTGCCCTTAGCACAGGGGTAAATGAAGATCCACTCCAAGTACTGACAAGTTAATTTTGATATATCACCAGTCAAGATTGGTATGTTAAACAAAGTCAGTTATTATGTAAATCAATTATCACTAAAGAAAGAATATTGGTACATCTTATCAGAATTATCATCATACAAAAAAGAAACAAACTTGCATTTTTTGGTACTTCCATGTATTATTTTACATCCCCACAATAAGTTTCTAAATTAGATAAGGTATTGAACATTGAAAAAAATGAGGCACCTTCCAGATAAGCAGATGTAAAACTAGGTCTATAATACCTGTGTTCTTTCTTTCAGATCATGAATTTGTTGACATTATAGGTTACCTAGATATTTTAGAGCAGTTCCAATCAAGTAGCAGTAGAGTCAAAAAGATATTTTAAAAACCTCAATAGAAATTTCAAACAGTTAATATAGTTTACAATGCCTAGAATACCAAGTATCTTGACTTTAAGAAAAATTGATTCAGGTTAAAAACACTAATCTCCTAGTAACAGGTGTATTGATTGGTTTGAAGAAGTCTTTGATGAACAAAAATGGAATTTTAGTAATAAATGTTTGGTGGTCAAAATCTTTTAAAAAATGCACCATTGGGGTAGTAAAACAGGGTATCACAGGCCCACAGGATCAAGTCCAAATTCTGTAGTATACAGAACCTTTTTACTGCGACCCCTGCTTCTCTCCCAGCTACTTCTCACCACATGTTCATGATGGTTAAGGTCAGCCTCATAACCATCTAGAAAATTCCTGCTTATCTTTCACCAACTCAAATGTCACCTCCTCTTTGTAACCTTTCTTAATTCCTTCTCAGGCTGAGCTATCTCTTATCTATGTTCTCAGATGAACTCTGAGCATGATTTTAAGTATAATGTATTACAGCATTTATTCTATGTTTTCCTGGCTAGGCTGTAAATGTTTACTGAATTAAAGAAATATATCATTCAAATTCCTAAATCAATATGCAAAACATTTCTCACAGAGCAAATGTTCAACTAACATTGGTCAAACTAATTAATTACTGATTGAATGAAAAGTTTTATTAGGATTATGGTTACAGCTAAAAGTTGCCTAAATGACTTAACCTGTGTAAAACTGAAGATTTTTTAGATATAACAACTATATCTAAAACGCCCAGGAACACAAGCCTATATATGCTGTTTTTTACACACAAGTTTATTGCTACCCTGGCAAATTCTACATTCTCTCCACATAGGAGAATTTGCTCGTGTAGAATGATCACCTGTTAAGTTTCACTGCATCTAACAGGTTCCAAGAAGGATGGTCAGGCCACAAAATCTCACCAATATTTTGACCCAACAAACTCTGACTCCTCCCAAACTGTTCTCTGCTTAGAAGTGAAAAAATAAAATAAAACCAAATGAAGAAGCCTGAATTGAGTGCTCAGTCCTTATGGGGCTCACACACCCCCATGAGCAGGAAAAAAAAAAAAAAGAATTTTTCTAGATTTCTGACAATATGAATATTCTTCAAAGATCCCATTGCTGTTTCCTGCAGTTGATCAACACCATTGCAGGTTAATCACTAGAAACTTGACAACTGACTAACCTAGCAGAAACATGAAATACAGTCTAAATAGGAATCACTTTTAAATGAATGTACTGAACTTTATATTGCCCCAACAGATTTTCATTTCTTGATAGCCCACTAAGAAAAGATACAGACTTCTAAAACTTAATAAAAACCGTTGAGTGCTACTTTAGTAATCCGTTGATATACTATCCTTAACGTGTATTTATTAAGATTTTTGATTTCACTTCAGTAAAATATCACTCAACATTTAACATTAAAAAATAATGCATTGATATTTCTAATTTTAAAATTAACAACATAACTAATTATAACTATTTGTACAAAGTATAGCAAAGTATAGCAAAATATTATTGTCTCAAGATTACTACATACCAATCTAAGATTGAGTCCAAAACAGTGTTTTTAAATTTTCCTTTCAAAACCCAAACTTCATTTCTCTGTTACCAAACATGACTTCAGTTAGCGATTTACAAATATTTACACAGGGAAAAATATACCAAAAGCCATCAACAAAGACTGTTTTTGATTACTCTGGGATTCTAACCCATTTAGATTCTTCTAAGAATTATCTTGAGCATGCAGTTTAGAAATGCTTGTTTGAACAACTTAATCTTACATTGTTCATAAACATAAACACACAACATATAGTATGAAAGAACACATGAAAAATTGTTGCTTTTACTGGTATTAGAGGGTAGTTTTAATACAAGCTAAATACAAACACAATTGTTAGATTCAGTCACGTATCCTGCAAAACAATATGCCAAGATCAACCTTGAAGCATAGAATTTGAACTTATCAATAATACATCAAATGTTGAGCAACTAATTGAGCAGTAAAAAAACAATTTCTGATTTTAAAATTAAATAGCTCCAGGTAAAAGCATGTAATTTCCCACATCTACTATCTTTGTATTCTGCACAGAGTTCCAAGGCAAAGACTGCTTCTGGATTTATGCATTACCAGAGAGGACCTGTTTGGCTGGCTTATCACAGGCCTTTTAGTCTTCTTTCCTGATAGATCCTTTGCTCCTTTGGGAGGAGGCACAGGAGCTGGTTTCCATGGAATTGGGTTATAAAAGGCTGGCTCTGGATAAGAATTTCCACTGTAAAAACCTAAAATTATGAAAAAATCAGAACAAAACAAGAAGAAAACTTTTTGAGATCAAAGAAACTACATATTTTAAAATTCACAGAAAAATGTTAAAAGGGCAAAAATATTATTGATAAACCAATTTGACTCATTTAAAACTTGAACTCTCAAATATTTTCAAACACAGTAAGTACTGAAGTAAAAGTTAAAATATAAATCTAAGCATTCAAAGAACATTAATGTTCACATCTATATATATAGAAACTCATAAAAGTTCTCCTAAGAAATTAATTTTAGAACCCTTAAAAAGAACAAAATCTTCATTTTAACTCAGTCTGGGAAACTGCTGATTGTGTACATGTTTCCCCTAGTTGGACACTAAAGTTTGCAGAAAAAATGTATGTTGCATATGTAGCTAAAGTGAATCAAGATTCTTGTTTAGAACCACTTAAATTCTAAATCACTGTCAATCAGATTTCATAATATCACTGTAATTTTGATAATTAAGAGCAGTAGAGCATTTGCAAAGATATTTATTAGAATAAAACTTATTTAAATGCAAAAAATAAAATAATCCATTATTTCACCAATTAACTTCTAGTCAATATGTATATTCCACCTAAGTTTTAACTTTACTATCCAATCATTTGGTTAAAACCACTGCTTATTACTCTTATTTCAAATAAGAGAACAAAAAAACAGAGCAGACCCTGCTCGGTAGCTGTAATGGATGACCTCTGTGACATGCAGGAGAGGCCTAAATCCTGACAGCAGGAATGTGTCATTCAGACATTGGCAACCCACTTTGACTGCATAGATATGTCAACACACACTTCACCACGATGGTCAAAACAAAGTCTGGAATATGTCCTATTGTGTGAACAAAACAGAATGGGAGTATTTTTAATAATAAATCACTTAAACAAGTGAAGGCAGCTGTCAGCAAGGCATGAGCTTCCAACATGAAGTACAAAGAAAAACATGCATTGCCATTTATAATCAGACCAAGCCTAAAGGCCAACCAGGTCTGTGTCTGGTTCATGTGCTGTCTAGTATTCCACCCTGCAAAAAGAATGTGCCAAAGACACTGGAAGCTCTGCCTCAGAGAGGGTTAGAAAAGGGGAAGAAAATGACCCCTTCAATATATCCTGATTAAGGCTTTAAAATCCAAGGAATGTAAGAAAATTTTACTTGTTTCTTAACCTTAGAAATCATTACTTTGCAGTTTTACCACTATTGCCTTTAAAATGTATCTGGTTTTAGAGAATGACAACAAATTTGTAGTATCTCCACAGGAATACAGTATGTTATAATCTTCCAGAAAATAGTAATTTGAAAGAAAAAAGATTTTTACACATTTCTATTTCTGTCAAAAGGAAACATAATATATAATATTCACTCCTGCAAGCCATATTTATGTAACCCACATAACATAAAAACCAACCTGTGAGTTTTCCATTGGCATAACCATAGCTCTTTGCAGCTGGACGAGGTTTATTTTTTGCATTTTCCAACCATTCCTTAAACTTTTTTTCTGCTATTTCCTTTTTTTCCTGTAATTCAGCCTGCCGTTGTTTTTCTTTTTCCTTAAAATGACAAGACCAAAGAATCTCCAGGGATATTCTGTAACTAAAAATTCTATTCAAATTCTACTGACTCTTTTCCCCAGTAGCTCCCCATCCCAATGGCTTTCTGATCAGAAATACTGAATCATAATTCTATAGAGAGCAAAATTTAACATGATCAGGGATGTGATATGAAGGTGGCTGCCTCTAAACAATGACATTAAACCTAAGAAGAAAAAAGCAATTTGCTGTTTTAAAATAGAATAGTAATTTATAATAATGTAATAAAACTTTCCATAAAAGTGCACTGAATAATATTTAAAAGCATAAACAACAATAAAAAGTTTGAACCTGACTGCAGAAATATCAATAGGCTTATTAATACTTCTCAACCTAAGAAAACCACAAATGCATATTCATTTCTGAAGCTTAATTATAGTATAACAAGTAGGGGTAGCTACATGTATTTATATTATGATAAGATAGTGCCAATTTTCTATTAGAAACTCTTTATACAATATAGCTGGCACATGTAAACACGAAAGTCATGTATTCTAACTGATCACTTTAGTGAAAATACCTTTTCTTTCTTCTTCTTCTCACATTCTTCAGCATTTTTTTTCTTTAACCATTCTTCATATTTTTCTTTTGCTTTTTCTTGTAAATGTTCTTTCTCCAGCTCCTTTGCTGCTTTTTCCTCCTTTTCTTTATTAATTTTTTGTTCCCTTTCTTTTCTTTTCTTAAATAAAAATGAAGGAATTTTAATTGGAGTATCTGTAATCATCCTCATACAAGGGAGAAGTGTTATATGCAGCAATTCTCTAAACTTCAGTTATTTCTTAAAATAGGTGGTAAAATAGTGGTTGACACAGTGTGGCTTATGAAAATATATAACATACCTGCACTTACCTGATCAATTTTAGTCTACCAGCTTGAGTATACGTTTCATGATGGCCATAACAAAGGTCTTGCTTGACAAAGTACACTCAGAGACTGGAACAGTGTTAAGTAAATAGTAGGTGTTCTATAAAGATTTGCTGAGTAAATTAGTGGACAGAAATTATGACCTATTAGACTGTCCTGAATCTTAGTGTTTTTTGATGGATGTTTACCCCCACTCTAAAACAGGAGCCACATGTGTACACATTCCCCAGACAATTTGCCAATACAAATACTTGGATAAATTTTCACCATCAAAGAGTTACAGAGCACAAATTTTGGGCCATTAAGTACTGCTATAAGGGCACATACAGACAAATCTCTGGCTATGTAATTCTTATACGCCTTACACAGACCAAGGATTGGCAAACTATGGCCTGCAGGCCAAATATGGTCCATCAACCACCTGTATTTGTAAACAAAGTTTTACTGAAATGTGGCCACACATTTATTTACATATTTCTTGTCTATGCTGCTTTTGCACCACAACAGCAAAGTTAAATAGTTGCAACAGAGATTGCATGGTCCACAAAGCCTAAAATTTTATCTAGCCCCTTGAAGAAAAAACTTGACACAGACTATAAGTCAATGTTTCTTCCTTTTCTCACTCAAAAGATAATCTACCAACACAGCTAAATTCTAAATAACCAATGACATGGCTAGCTCTCTTTATCAAAGGTTTAGAAAATAATCTGCAAACATGAAGTATATGCAATACAAATGCCATATACATCACCCTTCATCGAGCAAAGAAATATGAGCCAAGAAATTCTTCCCTTAAAAGCATCTTGTAGAATACTTTAATACAAGCAATTCAAGTAAGACCCAAGTAACGAACATCAGTTACATACAACATGTGTCCAGTGCTGTACAGGAAAGGCGGGCCTTAAAAATCAAAGCACGGGAATTCCCTGGTGGTCCAATGGTTAGGACTTCGTGCTTTAACTGCTGAGGGCACAGGTTCAATCCCTCCTCAGGGAACTAAGATCCCACAAGCCTCGAGGAGAGGCCAAAGAATAAAAAAATTAAAGCCCCTGTCATTCCCCAGGTTACTATATTTCCTTATTGTTGGTCTGCCAATAGCTGCAAAAGGAAATCCTTTCTTGCTGAGAACTCAATATCCATTGAAATAATGCTGGAATTTAACTATTGGGTTAAATTCCACAAAGAAGTTAAGTAATCTGCCCAAGGTCGCACAGATGGTAAATGACAGATCACTACATATCTCTTATATACATATGAGAGAACGCTGAAAACAATTTTTTGCCAATAAATTCAATTTAAATAAGATGTCAAAATTCCTTAAAAATACATCACTTTCCAAAACCGATTCAAGAAGAAACAGAGTAACTGAATGAACCTCTACTTGTAAAACAATTCAGAATTTAAAACTTTCCCACAAAGAAAACTCTAGCCTCCAGTTGCTTCACTGGTAGAGTCTATCACACGTCTAAGGAAGCAACAGTACCAATTACTACACAAATTGTTTTAAAAAACAGAAAAAGGGAACACTTCCAAGCTCATTTTAGGAGCCCACTATTTCTCTAAAGTCCAAACCAAATATGAAAATTACAAGATAATATTAGGAATAAGTCAAGATAACTGCTCTCATCAGAAACATGAAATACTTAGGGATACATTTTAAAAAGACGTATAATACCCCTGTACACTGAAAACAAAAAAAAAAAGAAGAAAAAAACAGATAAATATGGCTTAAATAAATAGAAAAAAAATCATGTTTATAGATTTATAATTTGATATTATTAAGATAGCAATTTTCTCCTGAATGATCTATATATTTAATGCAATCCCAATAGTATCAGGCACTATTCAAGCAAGCATGATTAGGGAAATTGATAAGCTAATTCTAAACGGAAAGGGTGCAGAGCAGCTAAAACAATTCTGAAATAGAAGAAAAACGATGGAAGACTTACACTATTTGATTAGAAGAATTTTAAATTCAAGAATTACTATATAAAGCTATAGTAAGCAGATAGTGTAGTACTGGCATAGGAAATGGGTCAATTGAACAGAATACAGTCCAGAAATAGACCCAGATGTATTTGGTCAATAGATTTGAAATAAAAATGTCAGGGTAACTGAGTAGGGAAAATATTATCTTTCAACACAGTGTTGGAACAACTGTATATCCATATTCCAAAAAAATGAACCTTGACCCTTGTCACATGCCAACATTAAAATTAACTCAAAATGCAAATAGGTAAAAGCTGAAGTTATAAAACTTCTAGAAGAAAACAATGGAGAATATTTTATAACCGTGGCATAGGCAAACGTTTCTTTAATAGAACACAAAACCCACAGACTATAAAAGAAAAAACAGAAATATGGAACTTAACCAAAATTTAAAATTTCTGCTCTTTAAACATATAAAAAAATTAAAAGGAGGAAATATTTATAATACATGTTACAGGACTTAAAGGAATATAAGAAGAATTCTTACAACTTACTATTAAGACACACAAAATGGGAAAAACTTAAACACTAAACTAAACAAACAAAAAACAAGAAGCCCTAATCCTCAATGTAACTTTTTTTTCTTTTTTTTAAATTGGAGTATAGGTGGTTTACAATGTTGTGTTTAGTTTCAGGTGTACAGCAAAGTGATTCAGTTATACACAGACACATTCATTACTTTTCAGATTCTTTTCTCATATAGGTTATCACAGAATATTGAATAGAGTTCCCTGTGCTATACAGTAGGTCCTTGTTGTATACAGTAGTGTGCGTATGTTAATCACGAGGCTCCTGATTTATCACCCCCCCCATGTTTCACCTTTGGTAACCATAACTTTGTTTTCAATATGTGTAAGTCTCTTTCTGCTTTGTAAGTAAGTTCATTTGTATCATTTTTTAAAAATTTGATACCACATATGAATGACATCATATGATATTTCTCTTCCTCTGACTTACTTCCCTAAGTATGATAATCTCTTGGTCCATCCATGTTGCTGCAAATGGCATTTTGTTCTTTTTTATGGCTGAGTAATATTCCATTGTAAGTATGTACCAACTCTTCTTTATTCCTCTGTCAATGGACACTAGATTGCTTCCATGTCTTGTCTACTGTAAATAGTGCTGCAATGAACACTGGGGTACACCTATCTTTTTGAATTATGGTTTCCTCCAAATATATGCCCAGGAGTGGGATTGCTGAATCATATGGTAGTTCTAGTTTTAGTTTTTTAAGGAACCTCTATAATGTTCTCCATACTGGTTGTACCAATTTACATTCCCACCAACAGTGTAGGAGAGTTCCCTTTTATCCACACCCTCTCCAGCATTTTATGCTTTGTAGACTTTTTGATGATGGCCATTCTGACCGGTGTTAGGTGATACCTCATTGTAGTTTTGATTTGCCTTTCTATGGTAATTGGTTATGTTGAGCATCTGTCCATGTGCTTTTTGGCCATCTGTATGTCTTCTTGGGAGAAATGTTTACTTAGATCTGCCTACGTTTTCAAAAAATTTTATTTTATTTACTTTTTTATACAGTAGGTTCTTATTAGTCATCAATTTTATACACATCAGCATATACATTGCAATCCCAATCGTCCAATTCATCACACCACCATACCCACACCCCCGTGGCTTTCCACCCTTGGTGTCCATAAGTTTATTCTCTACATCTGTGTCTCAACTTCTGCCCTGCAAACCAGTTCATCTATACCATTTTTCTAGGTTCCACATACATGCATTAATATATGATATTTGTTTCTGTCTTTCTGACTTACTTCACTCTGTATGACAGTCTCTAGATCCATCCATGTCTCAACAAATGACCCAATTTCATTCCTTTTTATGGCTCAGTAATATTCCATTGCATTTATGTACCACATCTTCTTTATCCATTTGTCTGTTGATGGGCATTTAGGTTGCTTCCATGACCTGGCTATTGTAAATAGTGCTGTAAAGAACATTGGGGTGCATGTGTCTTTTTGAATTATGGTTTTCTCTGGGTATATGCCCAGTAGTAGGATTGCTGGATCATATGGTAATTCTATTTTTAGTTTTTTAAGGACCCTCCATAATGTTCTCTATAGTGGCTGTATCAATTTACATTCCCACCAACAGTGCAAGAGGGTTTCCTTTTCTCCACACCCTCTCCAGCATTTGTTGTTTGTAGACATTTTGATGATGCCCATTCTAACCACTGTGAGGTGATACCTCATTGTAGTTTTGATTTGAATTTCTCTAATAATTAGTGATGTTGAGCAGCTTTTCATCTGCTTCTTGACCATCTGTATGCCTTCTTTGGAGAAATGTCTATTTAGGTCTTCTGCCCATTTTTGGACTGGGTTGTTTGTTTCTTTAATATTGAGCTGCATGAGCTGTTTATATATTTTGGAGATTGATCCTTTGTCCGTTGATTCGTTTGCAAATATTTTCTCCCATTCTGAGGGTTGTCTTTTCTTCTTGTTTATGGTTTCCTTTGCTGTGCAAAAGCTTTGAAGTTTCATTAGGTCCCATTTGTTTATTTTTGTGTTTATTTCCATTACTCTAGGAGGTGGATCAAAAAAGATCTTGCTGTGATTTATGTCAAAGAGTGTTCTTCCTACATTTTCCTCTAAGTGTTATAGTGTCCAGTCTTACATTTAGGTCACTAATCCATTTTGAGTTTATTTTTGTGTTTGGTGTTAGGGAGTGTTCTAATTTCACTCTTTTACATGTAGCTGTCCAGTTTTCACAGCACCACTTATTGAAGAGACTGTCTTTTCTCCATTGTATATCCTTGCCTCCTTTGTCATAGATTAGTTGACCACAGGTGCATGGGTTTATCTCTGGGCTTTCTATCTTGTTCCATTGATCTATGTTTCTGTTTTTGTGCCAGTACCATATTGTCTTCATTACTGTACCTTTGTAGTATAGTCTGAAGTCAGGGAGCCTGATTCCTCCAGTTCCGTTTTCTTCCCCTCAAACTGCTTTGGCTATTTGGGGTCTTTTGAGTCTCCATACAAATTTTAAGATTTTTTGTTCTAGTTCCTTAAAAAATGCCATCGCTAATTTGATAGGGATTGCATTGCATCTGTAGATTGCTTTGGGTAGTATAGTCATTTTCACAATATTGATTCTTTCAATCCAAGAACATGGTGTATCTCTCCATCTGTTGGTATCATCTTTAATTTCTTTCATCAGTGTCTTATACTTTTCTGCATACAGGTCTTTGGTCTCCCTAGGTAGGTTTATTCCTAGGTATTTTATTCTTTTTGTTGCAATGGTAAATGGAAGTGTTTCCTTAATTTCTTTTTCAGATTTTTCTGAAAATCATTAGTGTATAGGAATGCAAGAGATTTCTGTGCATTAATTTTGTATCTGCAACTTTACCAAATTGATTAGCTCTAGTAGTTTTCTGGTGGCATCTTTAGGATTCTCTATGTATAGTATCATGTCATCTGCAAACAGTGACAGTTTTACTTCTACACTTCCAATTTGTATTCTTTATATTTCATTTTCTTCTCTGATTGCCGTGGCTAGGACTTCCAAAACTATGTTGAATAACAGTGGTGAGAGTGGACATCCTTGTCTTGTTCCTGATCTTAGAGGAAGTTCTTTCAATTTTTCACCATTGAGAATGATGTTTGCTGTGGGTTTGTCGTATATGGCCTTTATTATTTTGAGGTAGGTTCCCTCTATGCCCACTTTCTGGAGAGTTTTTATCATAAATGGGTGTTGAATTTTGTCAAAAGCTTTTTCTGCATCTATTGAGATGATCATATGGTTTTTATTCTTCAATTTGTTAATATGCTGTATCACATTGATTGATTTGTGTACATTGAAGAATCCCTGCATCCCTGGGATAAATCCCACTTGATCATGATGTATGATCCTTTTAATGTGTTGCTGGATTCTGTTTGCTAGTTTGTTGTTCAAGATTTTTGCATCTATATTCATCAGTGATATTGGTCTGTAACTTTCTTTTTTGTAGTATCTTTGTCTGGTTTTGGCATCAGGGTGATGATGGCCTCATAGAATGAGTTTGGGAGTGTTCTTTCCTCTGAAATTTTTTGGAAGAGTTTGAGAAGGATGGGGGTTAGCTCTTCTCTAAACGTTTCCAAGAATTCACCTGGGAAGCCATCTGGTCCTGGACTTTTGTTTGTTGGAAGATTTTTAATCACCATTTCAATTTCATTACTTGTGACTGGTCTGTTCATATTTTCTATTACTTCCTGGTTCAGTCTTGGAAGGTTATACCTTTCTAAGAATTTGTCCATTTCTTCCAGGTTGTCCATTTTATTGGCATAGAGTTGCTTGTAGTAGTCTCTTAGGATGCTTTGTTTCTCTGCAGTGTCTGTTGTAACTTCTCCTTTTTCATTTCTAATCTTATTGATTTGAGTCCTCTCCCTCTTTTTCCTGACAAGTCTGGCTAATGGTTTATCAATTTTGTTTATCTTCTCAAAGAACTAGCTTTTAGTTTTATTGATCTTTGCTATTGTTTTCTTTGTTTCTATTTCATTTATTTCTGCTCTGATCTTTATGATATCTTTCATTCTGCTCACTTTGCATTTTGTTTGTTCTTCTTTCTCTAGTTCCTTTAGGTGTAAGGTTATATTGTTTGAGAATTTTCTTGTTTCTTGAGGTAGGCTTGTAGAGCTATAAACTTCCCTCTTAGAACTGCCTTTGCTGCATCCCATAGGTTTTGGATCATCGTGTTTTCATTGTCATTTGTCTCTAGGTATTTTTTAATTTCCTGTTTCATTTCTTCAGTGATCTCTTGGTTATTTAGTAACGCATTGTTTAGCCTCCATGTGTTTGTGTTTTTTATGTGTTTTCCCCCTGTGATTCATTTCTAATCTCATAGTATTGTGGTCAGAAAAGATGCTTGATATCGTTTCAATTTTCTTAAATTTACTGAGGCTTGATTTGTGACCCAAGATGTGATCTATCCTGGAGAATGTTCCATGCACACTTGAGAAGAAAGTGTAATCTGCTGTTTTTGGATGGAATGTCCTATAAATATCAACTAAATCTATCTGGTCTATTGTGTCATTTAAAGCTTCTGTTTCTTTATTTATTTTCATTTTGGATGATCTGTCCATTGGTGTAAGTGAGTTGTTAAAGTCCCCCACTATTATTGTGTTACTGTCGATTTCCTTTTTTATAGCAGTTAGCAGTTGCCTTATGTATTAAGGTGCTCCTATGTTGTGTGCATATATATTTATAACTGTTATATCTTCTTCTTGGGTTGATCCCTTGATCATTATGTAGTGTCCTTCGTTGTCTCTTGTAAGATTCTTTATTTTAAAGTATATTTTATCTGATATGAGTACTGCTACTCCAGCTTTCTTTTGATTTCCATTTGCATGGAATATCTTTTTCCAACCCCTCACTTTCAGTCTGTATGTGTCCCTAGGTCTGAAGTGGGTCTCTTTTAGACAGCATATATATGGGTCTTGTTTTTGTATCCATTCAGCAAGCCTGTGTCTTTTGCTTGGAGCACTTAATCCATTCACGATTAAGGTAATTATTGATAGGTATGTTCCATGACCATTTTCTTATATTGTTTTGGGTTTGTTTTTGTAGGTCCTTTTCTTCTCTTGTGTTTCCCACTTAGAGAAGTTCCTTTAGCATTTGTTGTAGAGCTGGTTTTGTGGTGCTGAATTCTCTTAGCTTTTGCTTGTCTGTAAAGCTTTTGATTTCTCCATCGAATCTGAATGAGATCCTTGCCAGATAGAGTAATCTTAGTTGTAGGTTCTTCCCTTTCATCACTTTAAGTATATCATGCCACTCCCTTCTGGCTTGTAGAGTTTCTCCTGAGAAATCAGCTGTTAACCTCATGGGAGTTCCCTTGTATGTTATTTGTCGTTTTTCCCTTGCTGCTTTCAATAATTTTTCTTTGTCTTTAATTTTGGCCAATTTGATTAGTATGTGTCTTGATGTGTTTCTCCTTGGGTTTATCCTGTATGGGACTCACTGTGCTTCCTGGACTTGGGTGGCTATTTCCTTTCCCATGTTAGGGAAGTTTTCGAATATAATCTCCTCAAATATTTCCTCTGGTCCTTTCTCACTTCTTCTGGGACCCCTATTATGCGAATGTTGCTGCATTTAATGTTGTCCCAGAGGTCTCTTAGGCTGTCTTCATTTCTTTTCATTCTTTTTTTTTTTTCTGTTCCACAGCAGTGAATTCCACCATTTTGTCTTCTAGGTCACTTATCTGTTCTTCTGCCTCAGTTATTCTGCTATTGATTCCTTCTAGTGTAGTTTTCATTTCCGTTATTGTACTGTTCATCTCTGTTTGTTCTGTAATTCTTTTAGGTCTTTGTTAAACATTTCTTGCATCTTCTCGATCTTTGCCTCCATTCTTTTTCCGAGGTCCTGGATCATCTTCACTATTATTATTCTGAATTCTTTTTCTGGAAGGTTGCCTATCTCCACTTCATTTAGTTGTTTTTCTGAGTTTTTATCTTGTTCCTTCATCTGGTACATAGCCCTCTGCCTTTTCATCTTGTCTATGTTTCTGTGAATGTGGTTTTTGTTCCACAGGCTGCAGGATTGTAGTTCTTCTTGCTTCTCAACTTAATCTCTTTAAGGCTAAATGCGCATATGCCAACATTAGCAGCCTGAATCTTACAATACCTGCTAGTGTTGAAGGGTCTCCTGCAGAGGCAAGGTGTGGCTGTGGCTCACTGTGGGGACAAGGACACTGGAAGCAG
Organism: Pseudorca crassidens; assembly: GCF_039906515.1. Lineage (NCBI taxonomy): Eukaryota > Metazoa > Chordata > Mammalia > Artiodactyla > Delphinidae > Pseudorca > Pseudorca crassidens. The sequence goes on along the minus strand of NC_090304.1, from coordinate 30,696,883 downwards.
AAGTTCTGGCAAGTACTCCTTGGTGTGAGCCCTCCCAGAGTCTGCCTTCTACCTACTTTTTGATTGGGTTGTTTATTTGATATAGAGCTGCATGAGTTGTTTGTATATTTTGGAGATTAATCCCGTTTCAGTTGCTTCGTTTGCAAATATTTTCTCCCATTCTGTGGGTTGTCTTTTTATTTTGTTTACGGTTTCCTTTGCTGTGTAGAAGCTTTTAAGTTTCATTAGGTCCTATTTGCTTATATTTGTTTTTATTTTCCTTAGTCTAGGAGGTGTATCAAAAAATATCTTGCTGCGATTTACATCAAGGAGTATTGTGCCTATGTTTTCCTCTAAGAGTTTTATAGTGTGTAGCCTTACATTTAGGTCTTTGATCCATTTTGAGTTTATTTTTATGTATAGTGTTTATGAAATGTCTAATTTCATTCTTTTACATGTAGCTATCCAGTTTTCTCAGCACCACTTTTTGAAGAGACTGACTTTTCTCCTTTGTATATTCTTGCCTGCTTTGTCATAGATTAATTGACCATAGGTGGGTGGGTTTATTTCTGGGCTTTCTCTCCTGTTCCATTGATCTGTATTTCTGTTTTTGTGTAAGTACCATACTGTTTTGATTACTGTAGCTTTACAGTATAGTCTGAAGTCAGGTAACCTGATTCCTCCAGCTCCATTATTCTTTCTCAGAATTGCTTTCGCTATTCAGAGTCTTTTGTGCTTCCATATAAATTTTAAAAATCTTTGTTCTGCTTCTGTGAAAAATGTCATTGGTAATTTGACAGGGACTCCACTGAGTCTGTAGCTGCCTCGCGTAGCATAGTCATTTTGACAATATTGATTCTTCCAATCCAAAACAATACCTTTCCACGTCATCTTTGTGTCACCTTTGATTTCCTTCACCACGTCTTATAGTTTTCAGAATACGGGTCTTTTGTCTCCTCAGGTAGGTTTACTCGTATGTATTTTATCCTTTTTGATGCGATGGTAAATGGGATTGTTTCCTTGATTTCTCTTTCTGATCTTTAGTTGTTAGTGTATAGGAATGCAAGATTTTGGTGTATTAATTTTGCATCCTGTACATTTACTGAATTCACTGATGAGCTCTAGTAGTTTTCTGGTAGCATCTTTTCTATGTATAATATCATGTTGCTGCAAACAGTGACAGTTTTACTTCTTTTTCAATTTGCATTCCCCTTATTTCTTTTCTTCTCTGATTGCTGTGGCTAGGACTTCCAAAACTATGCTGAATAAAAGTGGTGACAGTGGACATCCTTGTCTTGTTCCTATCTCAGAGAGAATGCTTTCAGCTCTTTACTGTTGAGAATGTTAGCTGTGGACTTGTCATATAAGGCCTTTACTATGTAGAGGTAAGTTCCCTTTATGCCTACTTCTGGAGAGTTTTTATTATAAATGGGTGTTGAATTTTGTCAAAAGCTTTTTCTGCATCTATTGAGATGATCATATGGTTTTTAGTCTTCAGTTTGTTAACATGGTGTATAACACTGATTGATTTGTGGATATTGTAGAATCCTTGCATCCCTGGGATAAATCCCACTTGATCATGGTGTATGGGATTCAGGTTGCCAGTATTTCGTTGAGGATTTTTCCGTCTATGTTCATCAGTGATACTGGCCGGTAATTTTCTCTTTTTGTGGTATCTTTGTCTGGTTTTGGTATCAGGGTCATGGTGGCCACGTAGAAAGTTTGGGAGTGTTCCTTCCTCTACAATTTTTGGAATAGTTTCAGAAGGATAGGTGTTAACTCTTTTCTACATGTTTGATAGAATTCGCCTGTGAAGCTATCTGGTCCTGCATTTTTGTTAGTTGGAAGCTTTTTAATCAGTTTCAATTTCAGTACTTGTGATAGGTCTATTCATATCTTCTATTTCTTCCTGGTTCAGTCTTGGAAGCTTGTACCTTTCTAAGAATTAGTCTATTTTTCCAGGTTGTCCATTTTATTGGCATATAGTTTTTTGTAGTAGTCTCTTATGATCCTTTGTATTTCTGTGGTGTCAGTTGTAACTTCTCATTTTCATTTCTAATTTTATTGATTTGAGTCCTCATTTTTCTTGATGAATCTGGCTAACGGTTTATCAATTTTGTTTAACTTCTCAAAGAATCAGCTTTTAGTTTCATTGATCTTTACTACTGTTTTCTTCATCTCTATTTCATTTATTTCTGCTCTGATCTTTATGATTTCTTTCCTTCTACTAACTTTGGGTTTTGTTTGTTCTTCTTTCTCTAGTTCCTTTACATGTAAGGTTAGGTTGTTTTTTTGAGATTTTCTTGTTTCCTGAGTTAAGACTGTATTGCTATGAACTTCCCTCATAGAACTGCTTTTGCTGCACCCCATAGGTTTTGGATCATCGTGTTTTCATTGTCATTTGTCTCTAGGTATTTTTTATTTATTTATTTATTTATTTTTTGTCTCTAGGTATTTTTTAATTTCCTCTTTGATTTCTTCAGTGATCCATGGTTGTTTTGTAACCTATTATTTAGCCTCCATGTGTTTGTGTTTTTTATGGTTTTTATTTCCTGTAATTGATTTCTAATCTCATAGTGTTGTGGTTAGAAAATATTCTTGATATGATTTCAATTTTCTTAAATTTACTGAGGGTTGATTTGTGGCCCAAGATGTGATCTATCCTGGAGAATGTTCCATATGCACTTGAGAACAATCAAAGGAATGTTGTAATAAATACCAATTAAGTCCATAGGGTCTAGTATGTCATTCAAGACCTGTGTTTCCTTGTTGATTTTCTGTCTGGATGATCTGTCCAGTGATGGGACTGGGGTGTTAAAGTCCCCCACTATTATTGTGTTAGTGTCAATTTCTTTTTTTATGGCTGTTAGCATTTGCCTTGTATATTGAGGTGCTCCTATGTTGGGTGCACATATATTTGTAATTGTTATATCTTCTTCGTGGATTGATCCCGTGATCGTTATGTAGTGTCCTTCTTTGTCTCTTGTAACAGTCTTTATTTTAAAGTCTATTTTGTGTGATGTGAGTTTTGATACTCCAGCTTTCTTTTGATTTCCATTTGCATGGGATACCTTTTTCCGTCCCCTCACATTCCCTCTGTATGTGTCCCTAGGGCTAAAGCGGATCTCTTGTAGACAGCATATATATGGGTCTTGTTTTTGTATACATTCAGCCTGTCTGTGTCTTTTGGTTGGAGCATTTAATCCATTTACATTTAAGGTAATTATCGGTATGTCTGTTCTTACTGCCAATTTGTTAACTAGGATTTGTTTTTGTAGGCCTTTTTTTCTTCCCTTCCTCTTCTCTTGTGACTTTTTTCCCCCTTTGCGGTACACGGGCCTCTCACTACCGTGGCCTCTCCCACCGCAGAGCACAGGCTCTGGACGTGCAGGCTCAGCGGCCGTGACCCACGGGCCCAGCCGCTCCCCGGCATGTGGGATCCTCCCGGACTGGGGCACGAACCCATGTACCCTGCATCGGCAGGCGGACTCCCAACCACTGTGCCACCAGGGAAGCCCTTCTCTTGTGATTTGATGTCTATCTTTTAGCGTTGTGATTGGGTTGCTGCTTCTTTTTCGTGTGTGTATCTATTGTAGAATTTTGGTTTGTGGTTCCCAAAAAGTTTTGACCTAGCAGTCTATATATGTACAAGACTGTTTTAACTTGCTGGTCTCTTAATTTCCAATGCATTATCAATATCCTGCATTTGTACTCTCTTCTCACGACTGCTGGTTTTACTATCATATTTGTGTGTGGAGATTTCCTACCTTTGCTTTATGTTTGTCTTAACTGGTGAGCTTTCCCATTCATAATTTTCTTGATTCTAGTTGTGGTCTTTTCTGCCTAGAGAAATTCCTTTAGCACTTGTTTCAAAGTTGGTTTGGTGGTGCTGAATTCTCTTAGGTTTTGTTTGTCCATAAAGCTTTTGATTTCTCCGTCAAATCTGAATGCCAGTCTGCTGGGTAGAGTATTCTTGGTAGTAGGTTTGTCCCTTTTGTCACTTTAAATATATCATCCACTCCCTTCTGGCATGCAGATTTTCTGCTGAAAAATCAGCAGATACCTTACGGGGATTCCCTTGTATGTTATTTGTTTCTCTTCCCTGTTGTTTTTAATTGTTTCTATTTAATTTTCATCAGTTTGATTAGTATGTGTCTCATCTTGTTCCTCCTTAGGTTTATCTTGTATGGGACTCTCTGTGCTTCCCAGACTTGAGTGTTTCCTTTCTAATGTTAAGGACGTTCTCAGCTATAATCTCTTCAAATATTTTCTCAGGCTTTTTCTCTCTTCTGCTTCTGGGACCCCTACAGTGCTAATATTGGTGCATTTAATGTTGTCACAGAGGTCTCCAAGACTGTCCTCATTTCTTTTCATTCTTTTTTCTTCATTCTGTTCTGCAGCAGTGTTTTCCAACATTCTGTCTTCCAGCTCACTTATTCTTTCTTCTGCCTCAATTCTTGTGCTATTGCTTCCTTCTAGTGTATTTTTCATTCCAGTTATTGTATTGTTCATCTGTTTGTTTATTCTTTAGATCTTCTCTTTGTTAAACATCATTTGTATCTTCTCAATCTGTGCCTCCATTCTTTTCAGAAATTTTGGATCATCTTTACTATCATTACTCTAAATTCTTTTTCAGGTAGTTTGCCTATCTCCACTTGATTCAGTTGTTCTTGTGGGTTTTTATCTTGTTCCTTTGTCTGGAACATATTTCTCTGCCATCTCATTTTGTCTAGCTTTCTGTGTTTGTGGTCTTCTTTCCACTGCCTGCAGGATCATAGCTCTTGCTTCTGGTGTCTGCCCTCTGGTAGGTGAGTTTGGTCCTGAGGCTTGTGCAGGCTTCCTGGTGGGACTGGTCCCTACCCACTGGTGTGTGGAGCTGGGTCTTGTCCCTCTGGCGGGCAGACCATGTCAAAGGGTGTGTTTAGAGGTGGCTGTAAGCTCAGTACGGCTTTAGGCAGCCTGTCTGCTGATGGGTGGGGCTGTGTTCCTATCTTGCTGGTTGTTTGGCCTAAGGCATTCATGCACTGGAGCCTCTAGGCTGCTGCGTAGGGCCAGGTCTTGATGCCAAAATGGCAACCTCTGGGAGAGCTCAAGCCAATCAATATTCTCTGGGGCCTCTGCCACCAGTGTCCTTGCCCCCCCCCCATAGTGATCCAGAGCCAATCTCAACCTCCCCAGGAGACCCTCCAAGACTCATAGGTAGGTCCAGCCCAAGCTCCTATGGAATTACTTCTTTGTGCTGGGTCCCAGTGTACATGAAACCTTGTGTGTGCCCTCCAAGAGTGGAGTCTCTGTTTCCCCCAGTCCTGTGGACCTCCGGCACTCAAGCCCCACTGGTCTTCAAAGCCAAGTGCTCTGGGATTCCTCTTCCTGATGCCAGACCCTCAGCCTGGGGAGGCTGAAGTGGGGCTCAGGACTTTCACTCTTGTGGGAGAACCTCTGTGATATAATTATTTTCCAGTCTGTGGGTCGCCCACCTGGCGGGTATGGGATTTGATTATGTTGTGAAAGCGCCCTCCTACCATCTCATTGTGGCTTCTTCTTTGTCTTTGAATGTAAACTATCTTTTTTGGTAGGTTCCAGTCTTCTTTGTTGATAGTTGTTCAGCAGTTTGTTGTGATTATAGTATTTTCATGAGAGGAGGTGAGCTCAAGGCCTTCTACTCCACCATCTTTTCCAGAATCAAGGGGCTGCTTTTAGTTTGGATGCTTGCTGTCTCTTTCCTCAGCATGGGCTGGCTGTTATCCCCTTGATATGGGGTGTGCAGGTGCAGCAGCCCTTGTGCACTCCCCGGACAGTGTGGGCAGCACTTGGCAACTTCTTGTGGATCTTGTAGTGGTGGCCCGTGCCTGCCTATGGAGCCCATGATTGCAGTGGTGACTTGAGCCCACACCCAGAGCTTCTGTAGGCAGTGTCCCGTTGCCTGGGAGCACTTACAGGGAAAGAAGCTCTTATGGTGGTCCTGTCCCTCTCCTCATGTGCCCCTAATAGTGGCACCTTACTTTTCTGGCAGGCACCAGCTTCTCCTGAGTACACCCTCAGTTGCCACAAGCTAGCCTCTGCAGACTGTCTCTGAACAACCAACCCTGGTCCCTTCCCTGGGTCTGACCTCTGAGGCCTGAGCTTCAGCACCCAGTCCCCACCCGCATCAACAGAGGAGCATCTCAGGCTGGAGAACGCAAGGTGGTGGTGCCGACCTTCTGTGCAGGTTACTCTCCATTTTGCCTTCTGCAAACCAGTTGCTGTGCTCTCCTCCTAGGCTCCGAAGCTCCGCCTCCATCCAGGCTGATCCCCCACCAGTGAAGGGACTCCCAGGGTGCGGGAACCTTTTCTCCTTCACAGCTCCCTCCCTGTGGTGCAGGCCCGTCCCCATTCCTTTCTATTTCCTTTTGTTCTACCCAGTTACTTGGAGGTTTTCTTGTCCTTTCAGAAGTTTGAGGTCTTCTGCTGGCGTTCATTAGATATTCTATGTGAATCGTTCCACTTGCAGATGTGTTTTGAATGTTTTTGTGGGAGTAGGTGAGCTCCCTGTCCTATTCCTCCACCATCTTGATTCCCCAGCCTGTAACTGTATTTTGAGACAGGACTTTTAAAGAGGTAATCAAGTTCATAAAGGTGCGGCCCTAATCCAAAAGGACTGGTGTCCTTACAAGAGGAAGAGGAGACATCAGGGATGGGCATGTACACAGAAAAGGCCATGTGAGGGTATGGAGAGAAGACAGTCATCTGCAATCCAAAGAGAGAGGCTGCAAGAGAAACCAAACCTTCCAGATACCTTCATTTTGGACTGTCAGCCTACAGAACTGTAAGAAAATAAATTTCTGTTGTTTAAGCCACTCAATCTGTGGTATTCAATATTTTGTCACGACAGCCCTAGCAGACAAAGAGAATAAGCTTATGAAAAGATGGTAAATACCATTAGATCTCAGGAAAATGGAAATTAAAACAATGATGATAAACTACTACACACTTAATAGAATGACAACGTTAAAAAGACTGAGAATCTGGCAAGGATGTGGTGCACTTGGAACTCTCAGACAATAGTGGTAGGAATGTAGAAGTGGCACAAGCACTTTATAAGAAATTGCTGAACTATTTTTTAAAGTTAAACACACACTTACCATACAACCCAGGAATTCAGTTCCTAGGCATTTACCCAAGAGCAATGAAAACAAGTATCCACAAAAAGACTTGTACGTAAGTGGTCACAGAATTTTATTCATAATATCCCAAAACTGGAAACAACCCAATTATCCATCAACTAGTGAATGGTTAGACAACTTGTGGTATTCCACAGAATAGAATATCACTCAGCAATAAAAAAGAACAATCTTAATACCTGAAATATCAGCAATTTTTAAAAACAGAAGAAGCTTGACACAAAGGAATATATATTGAATGATTCTACCTATAGGAAATACTAGAAAAGGCAAATCTAATCTACAGGAACAGAAAGCAGACTTATCCTTCCTTGGAGCTGGGGTTAGTTGGTGGGAAGCAGGGGCTGAATGCAAGGGAGCACAAGGGAACTATCTGGAGTGAAGGAAATGTTCTCTACCTTGACTGTAATGCCGGTTTCACAGGTACATAAGCTTGTCAAACCTCATCAAACTTAAAATGGGTGTGTTTTATTGTATGTAAATTATTGCTCAATGAAGTTGATTTTAAAACATCAGACAGACAGGCCCTCTGCAGCATTTAAACTACAGAAGAGAGGATAGAATGCCTTTAGTTAGCAAAACGAGACCAGAGCAGACATTCAGAGAGAAGTACTGAGAGAGAGCAGCCAGCCACTAAGTGGCTTCAGATTTTCTGGCACTGCAGTGCTGTACCACACAGAGAATAACAATAAATCTTTTTTTTTTTTAAGATGGTGCCCTGAGAGAACCTTTGTTTCTTCAAACTAAAGGAAACTAACAAACCAACTGACTACTCAAAGTTTCTGAATTTCTATTTTGGTTTCTTCAACAGTATCTGGCACATGATAAACGTGTTGAATGCATGAATGATGCACTGATGACAGTGTTATCAATCATACACTTTGCTGATTGGAATTAATTTTTTACATTAAAAAAGCAGTTCCATAGTTTAAAAAAACTGTTTAAAAATAAATTTATTTTTAATTCTCAAACAATGAAGGCAAATGCCCTTTTGCAAGATATGTGGTAATACACTGTAAAAAAACAAATCTAAAAAATGAATTAGCATGGCAACACAAATGTCAGAGTACCAGATGAGATAAGCCATTTATTTGAAAAGGATTTAACGATTTATAGCACAATATAAGAAATTAGCTTTGCTAATGGATACATAAATTCTTTTTGTCTGATTTTTTGATAGAACACAGTGAAAATGACTTAGAGAAAATAATGCCACAGATACATCTAAAATGTGAATGAAGCTGGAAGCAGCAGAGGACCACACACCATGAAATGTAAACAGAGGAGAAAAAAGCTAGATGCCAGACAGGAAGAGAAGAACCAGAAGAGCAGTCTTTACAAATAGAGGTAAGTATAACCAAGACTGAAATAAGAAATCTGATAGTTCTTAAGGCACAAAACAAAAAAAAAAAAACAAGAGTGATCAATTATTCCTTAGTATGCACAGGAATTCTGCAGAATAAGTAAATTTTTCAAGGTTCATTTTTAAACTCTTCTCAACCTTATGGAATCTTGCTTTCGATAATTAGTGATTTATGTCAGGGCAAGCCACTTCCCTTCAAAAGAAAGAAATAATTTTTCTCAAATAATTGGATTAGATCTACTGCCACTAATTAAAACAGAGAATATATCATCTCTACATTCTTAGACAAACAACAACTATGTTTGATTAGCATGGTAAAATGAGCTTAATGGAGTCAGAAGATAAGAGAAGCTTTTAGAGGAGAGAGCATACTATTCAGTACATGCAAAACTTTTATTTTCTAGCTATATATTTCAAAAAAGTATCACTCAAAGCTTGGTTGTAGTTACACAGGCTTATTTTGATCTTGGCATTTATTCACAAAGAACTCTTTCTTGTATTATGGGATGTAGCAAACTTAAAAAAAATAATTTACTTCTGAAGTAAAGAACAAATATATTTATGGTTATAACATACACACGCCTAGCCAATTTCCTTCTTATAATACTTGGATGAAGAAAGCTATGTCATCTTCAATTTACTGGAATTATTTACTAGGTACTATTATTAATACCACTACGCACTGCACTCAATAATAGTTAGGACCCAAAAGTTAGAAATAATTTAAAATTTTTGTCTTACAACTTAAACATTTGACTGAATTCATAAAATTGGATATTAATAATAAAAGCAGTACCATTCTAAATGTGTAAAAAAAATCACAACAGAAAACAAAGTGACAAGATATTTTTTACATTTCTAATTTGAGATCTAATACAAGACTGTATTAAAACTGAAAGGAAAATGATACATTTATTCATTCACTCATTTATTCCAAAAACAAATGCTTACTATATTACAAAGCATTATGTTAGTTAGATCTTGTAATGGATAGAAAATAACTTAAAAAAAACAAAAAAACCAAAAAGCTCCTATCCTTAAGAGTCTTAAAATTACAAGGGGGGCTTCCCTGGTGGTGCAGTGGTTGAGAATCCACCTGCCAATGCAGGGGACATGGGTTTGAGCCCTGGTCCGGGAAGATCCCATATGCCACGGAGCAACTAAGCCCGTGGGCCACAACTACTGAGCCTGCGCTCTAGATTCCGTGAGCCGCAACTACTGAAGCCTGCACGCCTAGAGCCTGTGCTCCACAACAAGAGAAGCCACTGCAATGAGAAGCCTGTGCACCACAACAAAGAGTAGCCCCTGTGAGCCACAACTAAAGAAAAGCCTGCACGCAGCAACGAAGACCCAACGCAGCCAAAAATAAATTTATTTAGAAAAGAAAAAACTTACTTACAAGGGAAGTAAAGACATGTGCATAATACAACTAGCAACAAAGTATATCATATACTGCATTGTATTTTGTATAAAGTGATATAAATTAAACAAGGACTCAGAAGAAAAGAATTTCCAGCATGTGATCAGCAAATGATTCATGTAGGAAATACTTTGAGTTGGATAATGAAAGGTAGGGTGAAAAATGTGATGAGATCCCATACTGAAGAGATACCATATTAAAAAAAAGGAAATGAGACACAGAAGTGTTCTCAAAACTTCTCATGAACATATATTCCTAGGGGCGGGGGAGCACAGTCCAAAGCCCAAGATTTCTTTGAAATCTACTGTGTATTTTAAAAATAATATAAAATTTATGTTCTACTCTATTAAATATCTATGCTTGCTTTAACATAAAACTAACATTTTTCCTTTCAAAATTTTCCAGCAACACTAATACTCCAAGAAGATGGGCCATGCTTATCCTGAGTGTGCTCCCCAAAGATGCCAGTCAGAAGCTGACAGTATGGAATGAAGGGCAGCACAGTTGGAAGGAGATGTGGCTCGGAGAGCAGAGAGTAGAAGGTATTTAACCAGCCAGGCTAGAACAGTTCAAATGTTATTCAGAGGGCAGTGGGGAATCATGAAAGATATATTTTGAACTGAGGGATGACACCTGACTTTTTGGCAAGATTAGTCTGGCAAGGACACAGAGGATGAAGTCATATTTTGGGGCATTTTTAAGCATCAGGTACTGATCTAGCTGCTGGATAACTGAACAAGAGGCAGAAATCCCTGCCCTTATGGGGCTTACATTTCAGTATGGGGAAATAAACAATAAATAAGTTGAAAAATGTGCTAAGACCTGACAGGAAGAGATCACAAACAGGAGAGTGGTGACTGTAAAGGAAAGGCGAGGATGATTAGAAACAAAAGAATTCTGATTATGCCTAGGTGATTGATTGAGATGATAGTAGTACTAATATCAGAAATCAAGGAGTCAGAATGATGGTTCTATGAGAGGAAAATGGATAAAAATGGGTTGTTTTATATTTGCAGGTCCAGAGGTCCCTACCAACCTAACAGATGAAAATCCAAGGCTCTGGGAGGTCAGGTCTGGAGATACAAACTTCATGACTACCTGCAGTCAGATACGAGTGGAAGCCACATGAGGGAGAAGGGAGAGAAGCAGAGAGCAAAGGGCAAAAGATTTGATAAATGTCCCTGAGGGGAGAAAAAAAAAATCAGGTTAGAGAAGAAAGAATCTAAGAGAAAATGAGAAAACATAGGTAATGACAAGGAGTAACAGGAAGAAGACTTTGCAAAGGAGACGTCAGTATATGTGCACACTTTTTTCTCCTTACCTGTTCATTCTTTTTCTGAACCCATTCCTTGTGCTTTTCTTCAGCAATTATCTTTCTCTTTTCACGTTCTTCCACTTCTTTCTTTTTCTCTAGCTGTTCATTTAATTCCTGTGGATTTTATTCAAGCAAAAGGCAACATTTAATAGAAGTACTCAACCTCACATATTTTTTTTAATGTCTGAGGTTAACCAAATTAAACAAGAATATAGTTTCCTTTATAGAAAATATACCATTAGTGACAATAACTAACTTAAGCAACTAGTCTATGATGAAAGGAAGGCATTGGTAAAAAGTGTAAGTCATTTTCTAGAAATGCAAATAATTGCTTGGCAGCAAAACACTAGTTTCTTAGACTAAACTTCAGCTAAATTACCCTCATTGAAATCAACTTTCCCACACATAAATTTTGGCATCACTGTACACTACTGGCAGAAGCTCAAGAAAATTGCAACTTTTTTACAGTTATAAAAAGCTTCTAGATTCTTGATGAAAATAAAGGGTAGGAATTAAATAATCCCTAAATTAAACTTTTAATTCAGAGTTACAGCAAAGAAGAAATGTAGGGAAGAAAAGGATCCAGATTTTTCTTTGCTGATTTTATAGCTGCTGGAGTGTAAAACAAAACCACATTCATATCCTAGATTATTTAACTGCCTTGCTGTCACTCGAATCTACACGTTTGGGCATTTCCTCAGGAGAAAGAATGTGGAAAGTATGGCCAAATAAAACTACAAGCTGAATGCCACCACTCTGTCACTCATCAGTTACATTACTGCATTAGTTGAGAATGCTGTTCAAACTAGACTCCTAGGACTCTACTACCATAATTACTGGTTATTCTTCTCTCTCCTTAGATACCAGAAATTGGATACTTTTATATGTCTTCCACTGGACCTCATCCCCATGCCTCCCTTTCCCAAGGACCTACCTACCTCAGCATGGGTGGCAGTGAGAAAGACAATTTTTCAACTCTCAGACAATTCCAGTGTGTTAAATGAAATGAAGATAAAACTTGACACCAAGAACATATCTTGTATACTTGAGAACAACTGGTCTAAGGATACCTGTCTTCCGTGATCTCTCATCCTAGAATTCTGCTGCATCGGAAATAGCTTCCCTCACTCATTCAGAGTCTTCCAACTTTTAAACACTATACTCCCCCCATCCCCCCAAAGTAAAATATCCATTTTGGTTTTAAAAGGACTCTTCATTACCTCTGCAGCTACTATCCCTTGATTACTCACTTAATACTTTTTTTTTTTTAATGGAGCACTTACTATAAAGATAGCAAGAACTGAGATGCAGGGATGAAATTCCAGAAGTCTCTGATGTAATCTAATTCCGTATACACAAAATAATGAAGTGCTGCATTGTGAGATACTGTGTAGAATAAGAGCTCAGAAAAGGGAAGGGAAGACGAGAGGAGAAAGAGTATGGTTCAGGGTAGTAAAAAACGAGCACCATGAGAGGAACAGTGAGGAGATGGCTTGACTAGAACAGGGAGGGGAGGTGACTAGAAAGTCAGACTGTGGTACTAACTAGATGGAAAAAGGTCTTTTGAGACAGGCAGAGTAAATTAAACACTATGAAGCAGGAATACATGGCAAAAGATTTAAAACTCTTAATGATGAAAACTGCATTTGAAGGGATCAGAACTATCATGAGGGAGACTGACTAGGAGGTTGCCACAGTACACGTTGGAAGGGGACAAAAGTCTGGACTAGTGTCACGAAACAAGGGGGAATATGTGCATGTGCATGACAGACGATATAGATTTGACAACCACATTTTCCAAAATAGTCCTAAATTTGATCGTCAAGAAAGTTATTTAAATATACAACTAAAGATAGGACTGGTTACATTTATGTACCCTTTAAAATTCTTCATATAATTAAACTCAAAAGTCAGAAAAAAAATCAGACATTGTATTCCTATTTTATGGTTCACAAATTTTAGTTAATGCTGACATAAGAGTTAAAGATGAAGGAAGGGTCAAAAGTACCTAGAAAACGCTACCACTGACCCAAACAGTGCTTTAATCTCAGGATGTCTGTTCAAGTGATTTGCAACCTCAGAATATACATCACATTCTGAGAAACAACCCTCCCTTCCAAGGCTGGCTCCCCTCAGAATTTCCCACCTTAAATGCCTCCATCTTTTTGCCACTAAGGCCAGCCTCTTCCAGACACAGCTGGAGTCTTCTCTCACAAGGCCCCTATGTCATCTTCTGGTACACCACTGAATTTCAACAGAATTATATATCTTCCCACAGCGTAAACACTTGATTATAGAAAACCAAAATCCAAAGAGAATCCTAAACATGTATTTTTAATTTCAATAGCTTTTGCTGACTTTCAAAGAAAGTTTTACCACTAAAGGTAACAATTAGAAAAACTCAATATCTGAGTTCCACCAACTCTATATCCTGCCCTATTCCTTCATTAAGGGCTGATGAATGAATCAAAGGCCAAAGCATGATGGTGGAAAAAAAAAAAAGCACCTGAATTATTCACAAATTAATTAGATAATTTTTATAATTTAGAATAGACGATACTAAAATGTTAAAGCAAATGTTAAAAATTAAAATTAGCCAAAGGCCATAGAGAATTTAAGGTAGTCTGCTAAAGAATTTTTTTAAATAATAAAAATTTAAGTAAAATTTACATGCCCTACAAAACCAATATGGTAGCTTTTCACAATACTAATGTTCAATATTTACCACATTTTATCACCTCAACATAGTTACAAATGTAAAAAAAATTGTAAGCCTAATTTTGATGAGTTAAAATAATTTTTAACTCAATTTTACAGGGATATCTGAAACAAATCTAAATGTTGCTGAAATCAAATTTATGATGGGGGATGATCTTTTTAATGACCCAATTACCTTTAAATTTTCCTTCAAGATTTCAAGGAAGAATATAAGAAAGCCAGGGTAAATTTAAAATTAAATACTAAGTCTGACCCCTTTATTTCTAAAATGCATCTTGGTATTGTAGAAAAAAACACTTATTAAATTGGAAGTCAAAAAAACTAGGATCCAGTCCCAGCTTTGCCACTAACTGAAAAAACCTTGGCAAAGCTACTCTCTGGCTCTCATGTTTTAATAGGGATCTGAGATGAATTGTTCCTTGTGGTTAAAAATCTGTGCTTTTAATGATATGATTTATAAATAAGTTAGAGAATACAGTAAATAAGGACAGAAAATAAGGAAAACATGACTTAGAAAATAAAACAAAGGGAAAGGCATGAAAAAAATGTGAATACCGCAAGAGCTCAAAATAAGTTTATACCAAAGTGAGTAGTTTACCCATATGTTATGATATCCCTGGCATAACTGATATGGTTAAGACTCATGCTAAAATATTTTAACTGCTTCAGAGTTGAGTAATGACATAGATATAAGAAATGTCCAACTACTAAATATGTGAAAAGGTTTAAATCATTCAATTATACTCTGCTACCTGCTTAATCATTGAGGTAGGAACTTTATATTCATTATTTTAATCTGTTCTCAAAATAAATCTTTAGTAGTTACTATCATCTCCTTTAACACGTAACAACAACTAACTTTTACTAAGTGCTTCCTATATATTAGGCCACATCCTGCTGTTCACTTAGTCCCCAAAACACTATGAGGTGAATGTTATTCTCCGCTTTCACTGATAATCCAGGCAGAGAGGTTAAAGATCCAAGGTCTCAGTTTTGAATCCAGGATGTACGACTCAAGAATTTATGTTTTTAACCTCTCTACTACTGCCTCTCTAACATGTGGCTTATAGATGAAGAGACTGAGGCTCAGAGAAGTTAAGTAACTTTTCCAAGATCACAGATTTAGAACAGCAAGACTAGAATTTGAGCCTAGTTCCATGTTACTCCAAAGCCCAGGGTTCCTTATAATTTAGTGTAATTTAATTAACTTTATGGTAATGATGACTCTAAAAATGACTTGAAGTGACCCTCCTTTTCTTAGTGTAACAAGTGACTTCTAGTGAGGCTAGAGATGAACCTAAATACCATAAGTGAGCTCCACAATACCACTGATTCACTAGATCAGTGTTTCCCAACTGTGAGTCTAAAACCAATGTCTGGGTTATGACTAGCATTTAAAAAAGAAAAGAAAAAATAGAATAGAATAGAATATTACCAGGTTCTGCACAAAATAAAGATATTTCAGATACATATGTAAGCAGGCATTACATATATGTATGCATTTGTGTGTGACATGAAGCAAAGTAGATTTCTCACTGTGAACAAATATTTTGAAAGCTACTAAATAATGGAATTAGTAATGTTAAAACTTGAGGTTGAAGTAAGAGAAGTAAGAGTCTGGGGTCTCAACAACACACTAATTCTGAAAATATGAAGACTATGACCAAAGAGAGTGGCCAAGACGATGGAGGAGAGAGACCCTGAGCTCACCTCCTCTCACAAGCACAACAAAAAAAATCACAACTATCTACAGAATAACAATCAATGAAAAAGACTGGAACCTACCAGAAAAGATCTTCTACCACTAAAGACATAAAGAAGGAACCACAATGACAGGTAGGAGGGACAGACTCACATTACCCCCCAAGGGTGGGCAACCCACAAAGTAGAGAATAAATACACTGCAAAGGCTCTCCCACAGGAATGAGAGTTCTGAGCCCCAGGTAAGGCTCCCCAGCCCTGGGGTCCAGCACTGGGAATACGAGTCCCCAGAGCATTTGGCTTTGAAGGTCAGCGGGTCTTAACTGCAGGAGCCTCACAGAATTAGGGGAAAAGAGATTTCAAACTTAAAGGGTGCATACAAAATATTATGCATACTGGGACCCAGGGCAAAAGCAGTAATTTGATAGGAGCCTGGGTCAGACCTACCTACTGGTCTTGGAGAGTCTCCTAGGGATGCATGAGGTGGCTGCGACTCACCCTGGGGACATGGACACTGGTGACAGACACATTTGAGGGCATTCAGCTGTGAGCTGATGGAGGCTGCCATCTTGGCTCACTATCACCGAGACCTGGACCCACCCAAAACCCTGTAGGTGCCAGTGCTGGGATGCCTCCAGCCAAACTAACTGAACAGAGACACAGACTCACCTACCAACAGACAGGCTGCCTAAAGACTTCCTGAACAAACAGCCACCTCCAGACAAGGCCCTAAACACAGCTTTCCCCATCAGAGGGCCAAGACCCAGCTCTACCCACGAGTGGGCAGGCACAGGCCCTTCCCACCAGGAAGCCTGCACAAGCCTCTGGACCACCTCATCCACCAGGGGGCAGACCAGAAGCAAGAAAAATACAATACCACAGGTCGCACACTGAGTCCAGCAACAGCAGGCCAGACCCTACCCTGGGACCGCCTGGGCCCTGGCCCTGCCCACTAGCAGGCTAACGTAACCTTTGGGACACCCTGGACCCCATACCCAACTGTGTCGGGAACCAGCCCCCCAACACCAGATTTAAAACAAGCTCTGGTATCCCTGGGCCCTGAAGCCAGGCTCCAGGACCCAGCTCTGTCTGCCAGTAGTCCCGCACTAACCCCAGGATCTGGCTTCACCTGCCAGTAGAGGGGCAACACTCCAGAGTCTTCAGGATCCTGACTCCAGCCACCAGTGAGCCAGCACTACCCCCAGGACCCCCTAAGGTTCTGCAAAAGCTGCCTCATGACCAGGCCCCACTGAACAACAGCCAGCAGTATCCACACAACGCAGTGCCTGGCAACCAAATAGACTAGTGGCCAACCAAGCCTACTAGACCACCCACACAGTCAGCCTGCCAGAACAGAAGGACCCGTGCAGGCATATAGCTTGGGTGACGAGACAGGAGTGCACTGCTGGAACACATAGGACGTCTCCTATAGAAGACTACTTCTGCAAGGTCGAGAAAGGTAACTACCCTGCCACATACATAAAAATACAAATACCAACACAGACAGCAAATGAATATGTTCCAGATGAAGGAACAAGATAAAACCCCAAAAGAACTAAGTGAAGTGGAGATAGGCAATCTACCCAAGAAAGAGTTAAGAGTAATGATCATAAAGATGAGGAAAGAACTTGAGAGGAGAATGGATGCCACAGCGAGAACTTAGAAGTTTTTAACAAAGAGTTAGAAAATATAAAGAACAGCCAAACAGAGATGAATACAATAACTGAAATGAAAAATACCCTAGAAGGAATCAACAGTAGACTAAATGAGGCAGAAGAACAGATCAGTGAGCTGGAAGACAGAGTAGTAGAAATCACTGCCACTGAAGAGAAAACAGAATGAAAAGAAATGAGGTCAGTATAAGAGACATCTGGGACAACATCAAGCATATAAATACTTGCATTATAGGGGTGACAGAAGGATAAGAGAGAGAGAAAGGGCCAGAGAAAATATTTAAAGACATAATAGCTGAAAACTTCCCTAACCTGGGAAAGGAAAATGTTACCCAAGGCCAGGAAGCACAGTGTCCCATACAGGATGAACCTAAAGAGGAACATACCAAGACACATTGTAACCAAAAATTAAGGATAAAAAGAGAATATTAAAAGCAGCAAGGGAAAAGCAACAAATAACGTACAAGGAAACTCCCTTAAGGCTATCCACTGAGTTTTCAGCAGAAATTCTGCAGGCCAGAAGGGAGTGGCATGATATGTTTAAAGTTATGAAAGGGAAAAACCTACAACCAAGAATGCTCTACCCAGCAAGGCTCTCATTCAGATTAAATGGAGAAATCAGAAACTTTTCAGACAAGCAAAAGCTAAAAGAATTCAGCACCACCAAACCAGTGTTACAACAAATGTAAAAGAAACTTCTCTGGGCGAAAAAAAAAGGCCACAACTAGAAAGAAGAAAATTACAAAATGAAAAAGCTCCCTGGTAAAGGCAAACATAAAGATAGGAAAATATCCACACACAAACATGATATCAAAACCAGCAATCGTGAGAAGAAATTACAAATGCAAGATATTGGAAATGCATTTGAAATTAAGAGACCAGCAACTTAAACCTTGTGTATACATATAGAATGCTGTATCAAAGCCTCATGGGAAGCACTAACAAAAAATCTACAATAGATACACACGCAAAATAGAAAAAGTAACCAAACACACCTCAAAAGATAGTCATCAAATCAGGAGAAGAGAACAAAAGAGAAAGGGAAGAAAAAAAACCTACAAAAACAAATCCTAAACAATTAACAAGATGGCAAGAAGAACATACATATCGACAATTACATTAAATGTAGATGAACTAAATGCTCCAACCAAAAGATACAGACTGGCTGAACGCATACAAAAACAAGACCCATATATGTGCTGTCTACAAGAGACCCACTTCAGATCTAGGGACACATACTAAAGGTGAGGGGATCGAAAAAGGTATTCCATGCAAACGGAAATCAAAAGAAAGCTGTAGTAGCAAAACTCATATCAGACAAAATAGACTTTAAGATAAAGACTGTTAAAAGAGACAAGGACACTACATAATGATCAAGGGATCAATCCACGAAGAAGATATAACAATGGTAAATATATATGCACCCAACACAGGAGCACCACAATATATAAGGCAACTGGTAACAGGCATAAAAGGAGAAATCAACAGTAACACAATAGTGGGGGACTTTAAAATCCCACTTACATCACTGAACAGATCGTCCAGACAGAAAATCAGTAAGGAAACACAGGCCTTAAATGACACTTTAGACCAGAGAGACTTAATTGATATTTATAGAACATTCCATCGAGAGCAGCAGACTACATATTCTTCTCAAGTGCACATGGAACATTCTCCAGGACAGATCACATGCTGGGCCACAAAGCAAACCTTGGTAAATTTAAGAAAGCTGAAAACATACCAATCATCTTTTCTGACCACAATGCTATGAGATGAGAAATCAACTGCAAGAAAAAAAGTGTAAAAAACACAAACATGTCGAGGCTAAGCAATATGTTACTAAACATAGATCACTGAAAAAATTAAAGAGGAAATAAAAAAAAAACTTAGAGACAAACGAAAACGAAAACACAATGATCCGAACGCTGCGAGATGTAACAAACGCAGTTCTAAGAGGAAAGTTTAGGTCAATACAAATTTACATCAGGAAACAAGAAAATCTCAAATAAACAACCTAACCTTACACCTAAAGCAACTAGAGAAAGAACAAACAAAACCCAAAGTTAGTAGAAGGAAAGAAATCATAAAGACCAGAGTAGAGATAAATGAAATAGACACAAAGAAAATAGAAAAGATCAATGAAAGTAAAAACTGGTTCTTTGAAAAGATAAACAAAATTGATAAACCATTAGCCAGACTCATCAAGAAAAATAGGGAGAGGGCTGAAATTAATAAAATTAGAAATGAAAATGAGAAGTTACAACTGACACTACAGAAATACGAAGGACCATAAGAGACTACTATAAGCCACTATATGTCAATAAATGGACAACCTAGAAGAAATGGACAAACTCGTAGAAAGGTACAATTTTCCAGGACTGAACCAGAAGAAATAGAAAATACGAACACACCAATCACAAGTACTGAAACTGAAACTGTGATTTAAAAATTCCCGAATCTTGAGAGATCGGGAAAATGGCGGAAGAGTACGACGCGGAGATCACCTTCCTCCCCACAGATACACCAGAAATACATCTACACGTGGAACAACTCCTACAGAACACCTACTGAACGCTGGCAGAAGACCTCAGACCTCCCAAAAGGCAAGAAACTCCACACGTACCTGGGTAGGGCAAAAGAAAAAAGAATAAACACAGACAAAAGAATAGGGACAGGACCTGCACCAGTGGGAGGGAGCTGTGAAGGAGGAAAAGTTTCCACACACTAGGAAGCCCCTTCACGGGCACAGACTGCGGGTGGCGGAGGGGGAAGCTTCGGAGCCGCGGAGGAGAGCATAGCAACAGGGGTGCAGGGGGCAAAGCGGAGAGATTCCCACACAGAGGATCAGTGCCAAATGGCTCTCACCAGCCCGAGAGGCTTGTCTGCTCACCCGCCGGGGCAGGCGGGGCTGGGAGCTGAGGCTCGGGCTTCGGAGGTCGGATCCCAGGGAGAGGACTGGGGTTGGCGGTGTGAACACAGCCTGCAGGGGGTCAGTGCACCATGGCTAGCCGGGAGGGAGTCCGGGAAAAAGTCTGGACCTGCCGAAGAGGCAAGAGACTTTTTTTTCCCTCTTTGTTTCCTGGTGCGCGAGAAGAGGGGATTAAGAGCGCTGCTTAAAGGAGCTCCAGAGACGGGCGCAAGCCACGGCTAACAGCACGGACAACAGAGAAAGGCATGAGACGCTAAGGCTGCTGCTGCCGCCACCAGGAAGCCTGTGTGTGAGCACAGGTCACTATCCACACCTCCCCTCCAGGGAGCCTGTGCAGTCCGCCACTGCCAGGGTCCCGGGATCCAGGGACAACTTCCCCGGGAAAACGCATGGCGTGCCTCAGGCTGGTGCAACGTCCTGCCGGCCTGTGCCGCCGCAGGCTCGCACTGCATCCACATCCCTCCCTACCCCCGGCCTGAGTGAGCCAGAGTCCCCAAAGCAGCTGCTCCTTTAACCCCGTCATGTCTGAGCGAAGAACAAATGCCCTCCCGCGACCTACACACAGAGGTGGGGCCAAATCCAAAGCTGAGCCCCAGGAGCTATGAGAACAAAGAAGAGAAAGGGAAATCTCTCCCAGCAGCCTCAGAAGCACCGGATTAAAGCTCCACAATCAACTTGATATACCCTGCATCTGTGGAATACATGAATAGACAACAAATCATCCCAAATTGAGGAGGTGAACTTTGAGAGCAAGATTTACTATTTTTTCCCCTTTTCCTCTTTTTGTGTGTATGTGTATGATTCTATGTGAGAGTTTGTCTATATAGCTTTGCTGTCACCATTTGTCCTAGGGTTCTATCCATCTGTTTTTCTTTCTCTTAAAAAAATTTTCTTTCTTAATAATTATATTTATTTTAATAACTTTATTTTATCTTACTTTATTTTATTTTATCCTCTCTCCTCTTTCTTTCTTTCTTTTCTTTCTTTCTTCCCTGCTTCCCTCCCTCCCTTCTTCCTTCCTTCCTCCCTTCCTTCCTTTCTTTCTACTTTTTCACCCTTTTATTCTGAGCCGTGTGGATGAAAGGCTCTTGGTGCTGCAGCCAGGAGTCAATGCTGTGCCTCTCAGGTGGGAGAGCCAACTTCAGGACACTGGTCCACAAGACACCTCCCAGCTCCACATAATATCAAATGGCGAAAATCTCCCAGAGATCTCCATCTCAACACCAGCACCCAGCTTCACTCAACGACCAGCAAGCTACAGTGCTGGACACCCTATGCCAAACTAGCAAGACAGGAACACAACCCCACCCATTAGCAGAGAGGCTGTCTAAAATCATAATAAGTCCACAGACACCCCGAAACACACCAACAGACGTGGACCTGCCCACCAGAAAGACAAGATCCAGCCTCATCCACCAGAACACAGGCACTAGTCCCCTCCACCAGGAAGCCTACACAACCCACTGAACCAACTTTAGCCACTGGGGACAGACATCAAAAACAACGGGAAGTATGAAACTGCAACCTGCAAAAAGGAGACCCCAAACACAGTAAGATAAGCAAAATGAGAAGACAGAAAAACACACAAGATGAAGGAGCAAGATAAAAACCCATCAGACCTAACAAATGAAGAGGAAATAGGCAGTCTACCTGAAAAAGAATTCAGAATAATGATAGTAAAGATGATCCAAAATGTCGGAAACAGAATAGACAAAATGCAAGAAACATTTAACACGGACCTAGAAGAACTAAAGATGAAACAAGCAATGATGAACAACACAATAAATGAAATTAAAAATACTCTAGATGGGATCAATAGCGGAATAACTGAGGTAGAAGAACGGATAAATGACTTGGAAGAAAAAATAGTGGAAATAACTACTGCAGAGCAGAATAAAGAAAAAAGAATGAAAAGAACTGAGGACAGTCTCAGAGACCGCTGGGACAACACTAAACGCACCAACATTCGAATTACTGGGGTTCCAGAAGAAGAAGAGAAAAAGAAAGGGACTGAGAAAATATTGGAAGAGATTATAGTTGAAAACTTCCCTAATATGAGAAAGGAAATAGTTAATCAGGTCCAGGAAGCACAGAGAGTCCCATACAGGATAAATCCAAGGAGAAACACACCAAGACACATACTAATCGAACTGTCAAAAATTAAGTACAAAGAAAACATATTAAAAGCAGCAAGGGAAAAACAACAAATAACACACAAGGGAATCCCCATAAGGTTAACAGCTGATCTTTCAGCAGAAACTCTGCAAGCCAGAAGGGACTGGCAGGACATATTTAAAGTGATGAAGGAGAAAAATCTACAACGAAGATTACTCCACCCAGCAGGGATCTCATTCAGATTTAATGGAGAAATTAAAATCTTTACAGACAAGCAAAAGCTGAGAGAGTTCAGCACCACCAAACCAGCTTTACAACAAATGCTAAAGGACCTTCTCTAGGGAAGAAACACAAGAGAAGGAAAAGACCTACAATAACAAACCAAAACAATTAAGAAAATGGGAATAGGAACACACATATTGATAATTACCTTAAATGTAAATGGACTAAATGCTCCCACCAAAAGACACAGACTGGCTGAATGGATACAAAATCAAGACCCATATATATGCTGTCTACAAGAGACCCACTTCAGACCTAGAGACACATACAGACTGAAAGTGAGGGGATGGAAAAAGATATTCCATGCAAATGGAAACCAAAAGAAAGCTGGAGTAGCAATTCTCATATCAGACAAAATAGACTTTAAAATAGACTATTAGAAGAGACAAAGGACACTACATAATGATCAAGGGATCGATGCAAGAAGAAGATATAACAATTGTAAATATTTATGCACCCAACATAGGAGCATCTCAATACATAAGGCAAATACTAACAGCCATAAAAGGGGAAATCGACAGTAACACATTCATAGTAGGGGATTTTAACACCCCACTTTCACCCCTGGACAGATCATCCAAAATGAAAATAAATAAGGAAACACAAGCTTTAAATGATACATTAAACAAGATGGACTTAATTGATATTTATAGGACACTCCATCCAAAAACAACAGAATACACATTTTTCTCAAGTGCTCATGGAACATTCTCCAGGATAGATCATCTCTTGGGTCACAAATCAAGCCTTGGTAAATTTAAGAAAATTGAAATTGTATCAAGTATCTTCTCCGACCACAATGCTATGAGACTAGATATCAATTACAGGAAAAGATCTGTAAAAAATACAAACACAAGGAGGCTAAACAATACACTACTTAATAACGAAGTGATCACGGAAGAAATCAAAGAGGACATAAAAAAATACCTAGAAACAAATGACAACGGAGACATGACGACCCAAAACCTATGGGATGCAGCAAAGCAGTTCTAAGAGGGAAGTTTATAGGAATACAATCCTACCTTAAGAAACAGGAAACATCTCAAATAAACAACCTAACCTTGCACCTAAAGCAATTAGAGAAAGAAAAACAAAAAAACCCCAAAGTTAGCAGAAGAAATCAGAAAAATCAGATCAGAAATAAATGAAAAAGAAATGAAGGAAACAATAGCAAAGATCAATAAAATTAAAAGCTGGTTCTTTGAGAAGATAAACAAAATTGATAAACCATTAGCCAGACTCATCAAGAAAAAAAGGGAGAAGACTCAAATCAATAGAATTAGAAATGAAAAAGGAGAAGTAACAACTGACACTGCAGAAATACAAAAGATCATGAGAGATTACTACAAGCAACTCTATGCCAATAAAATGGACAACCTGGAAGAAATGGACAAATTCTTAGAAAAGCACAACCTGCCAAGACTGAATCAGGAAGAAATAGAAAATATGAACAGACCCATCACAAGCACTGAAATTGAAACTGTGATTAAAAATCTTCCAACAAACAAAAGCCCAGGACCAGATGGCTTCACAGACGAATTCTATCAAATATTTAGAGAAGAGCTAACACCTATCGTTCTCAAACTCTTCCAAAATATAGCAGAGGGAGGAACACTCCCAAACTCATTCTACGAGGCCACCATCACCCTGATACCAAAACCAGACAAGGATGTCACAAAGAAAGAAAACTATAGGCCCATACCACTGATGAACATAGATGCAAAAATCCTCAACAAAATACTAGCAAACAGAATCCAACAGCACATAAAAAGGATCATACACCATGATAAAGTGGGGTTTATTCCAGGAATGCAAGGATTCTTCAATATATGCAAATCAATCAATGTGATACACCTATTAACAAACTGAAGGAGAAAAACCATGTGATCATCTCAATAGATGCAGAGAAAGCTTTCGACAATATTCAACACCCATTTATGATAAAAACCCTGCAGAAAGTAGGCATAGAGGGAACTTTCCTCAGCATAATAAAGGCCATATATGACAAACCCACAGCCAACATCATCCTCAATGGTGAAAAACTGAAAGCATTTCCACTAAGATCGGGAACAAGACAAGGTTGCCCACTCTCACCACTCTTATTCAACATAGTTTTGGAAGTTTTAGCCACAGCAATCAGAGAAGAAAAGGAATCCAAATCGGAAAAGACGAAGTAAAGCTGTCACTGTTTGCAGATGACATGATACTATACATACAGAATCCTAAACATGCCACCAGAAAACTACTAGAACTAATCAATGAATTTGGTAAAGTAGCAGGATACAAAATTAATGCACAGAAATCTCTGGCATTCCTATACAATAATGATGAAAAATCTGAAAGTGAAATCAAGAAAACACTCCCATTTACCATTGCAACAAAAAGAATAAAACATCTAGGAATAAACCTACCTAAGGAGACAAAAGACCTGTATGCAGAAAATTATAAGACACTGATGAAAGAAATTAAAGATGATACAAATAGATGGAGAGACATACCATGTTCTTGGATTGGAAGAACCAACATTGTGAAAATGACTCTACTACCCAAAGCAATCTACAGATTCAATGCAATCTCTATCAAACTACCACTGGCATTTTTCACAGAACTAGAACAAAAAATTTCACAATTTGTATGGAAACACAAAAGACCCCGAATAGCCAAAGCAATCTTGAGAACAAAAAACGGAGCTGGAGGAATCAGGCTCCTGGACTTCAGACGATACTACAAAGCCACAGTAATCAAGACAGTATGGTACTGGCACAAAAACACAAATATAGATTAATGGAACAGGATAGGAAGCCCAGAGATAAACCCATGCACATATGGTCACCTTATCTTTGATAAAGGAGGCAAGAATGTACAGTGGAGAAAGGACAGCCTCTTCAATAAGTGGTGCTGGGAAAACTGGACAGGTACATGTGAAAGTATGAGATTAGCTCACTCCCTAATACCATACACAAAAACAAGCTCAAAATGGATTAAGGACCTAAATGTAAGGCCAGACACTATCAAACTCTTAGAGGAAAACATAGGCAGAACACTCTATGACATAAATCACAGCAAGATCTTTTTTGACCCACCTCCCAGAGAAATGGAAATAAAAACAAAAATAAAACAAATGGGACCTAATGAAACTTCAAAGCTTTTGCACAGCAAAGGAAACCATAAACAAGTCCAACAGACAACCCTCAGAATGGGAGAAAATATTTGCAAATGAAGCAACTGACAAAGGATTAATCTCCAAGATATACAAGAAGCTCAGGCAGCTCAATAACAAAAAAACAAACAACCCAATCCAAAAATGGGCAGAAGACCTAAATAGACATTTCTCCAAAGAAGATATACAGACTGCCAACAAACACATGAAAGAATGCTCAACATCATTAATCATTAGAGAAATGCAAATCAAAACTACAATGAGATATCATCTCACACCGGTCAGAATGACCATCATCAAAAAATCTAGAAAGAATGAATGCTGGAGAGGGTGGGGAGAAAACGCAACACTCTTGCACTGCTGGTGGGAATGTGAATTGGTACAGCCACTATGGAGAACAGTACGGAGGTTCCTTAAAAAACTACAAATAGAACTACCATATGACCCAGCAATCCCACTACTGGGCATATACCCTGAAAAAACCATAATTCAAAAAGAGTCATATACCAAAATGTTCATTGCAGCTCTATTTACAATAGCTAGGAGATGGAAACAACCTAAGTGTCCATCATCGGATGAATGGATAAAGAAGATGTGGCACATATATACAATGGAATATTACTCAGCCATAAAAAGAAACGAAATTGAGCTATTTGTAATGAGGTGGATGGACCCAGAGTCTGTCATATAGAGTGAAGTAAGTCAGAAAGAGAAAGACAAATACCGTATGCTAACATATATATACGGAATTTAAGAAAAAAAAAGTCATGAAGAACCTAGGGGTAAGACAGGAATAAAAACACAGACCTACTAGAGAATGGACTTGAGGATATGGGGAGGGGGAACGGTAAGCTGTGACAAAGCGAGAGAGTAGCATGGACATATATACACTACCAAACATAAAACAGATAGCTAGTGGGAAGCAGCCGCATAGCACAGGGAGATCAGCTGGGTGCTTTGTGACCACCTAGAGGGGTGGGATAGGGAGGGTGGGAGGGAGGGAGACACAAGAAGGAAGAGATATGGGAACATATGTATATGTATAACTGATTCACTTTGTTATAAAGCAGAAACTAGCACACCATTGTAAAGCAATTATACTCTAAAAAAGATGTTAAAAAAAAAAAAACACAAAAAAAAAAAACTCTTCAGAAAGTGGGCTTAGAGGGAACCTACCTCAAGAAACTAAAGGCCATATATGATAAACCCACAGCTAACATCATACTCAATGGTGAAAAGCTGAAAGCATTTCTTCTAGGATTTAGGAACAAGACAAGGATGTCCACGTTGCCACTTTTATTCAGCATAGTTCTGGAAGTCCCAGCCACAGCAATCAGAGAAGAAATAAGAGGAATCCAAATTGGAAAAGAAGAAGTAATCCTGTTACTGTTTGCAGATGACATAATACTATACATAGAAAATCCTAATGATGCTACCAGAAAACTACTAGAGCTCATCAATGAATTCAGTAAATTACAGGATACAAAATTAATACACAGAAATCTGCTGCATGTCTATACACTAACAATGAAAGAGCAGAAAGAGAAATTAAGGAAACAATTCCATTTACCATCACATCAAAAAGAATAAAATACCTAGGAATAAACCTACCTAAGGAGCCAAAAGACCTGTACTCAGAAAACTATAAGACCCTGATGAAAGAAACCAAACATGACACACACATGTGGAAAGATATACCATGTTCCTGGGTTGGAAGAATCAATATTGTCTAAATGACTACACTATCGAAGGCAATCTACAGATTCAATGTAATCCCTACCAAATTACCAATGGCATTTTTCATAGAACTAGAACAAAAGAATCTTAAAATTTGTAAGGAAATATAAAAGATCCCAAATAGCCAAAAGACCCCAATAGCAGTCCTGAGAAAGAAAAACAGTGCAAGAGGAAATCTGGCTCCCTGACTTCAGGCTATACTACAAAGCTACAGTAATCAAAACAGTATAGTATTGGTGCAAAAAACAGAAATATAGTTCAATGGAACAGGATAGAAAGCCCAGAAATAAACCCACGCACCTATGGTCAGTTAAGCTTTGACAAAACAAGCAAGAATATACAATGGAGAAAAGACAGTCTCTTCAATAAGTGGTGCTGGGAAAACTGGATAGCTACATGTAAATGAATAATATTAGACCGTTCTCTAACACCATACACAAAAATAAACTCAAAAAGGATTAAAGCCCGAAATGTAAAGCCAGATACTATAAAACTCTTAGAGGAAAACATAGGCAGAACACTCTTTGACATAAACTGCAGCAATACTTTTTTGGATCTGTCTTTTATAGTAATGGAAATAAAAGCAAAAACAAATAAATGGGACCTAATTAAACTTAAAAGCTTATATACACAGAAAAGGAAACCATAAACAAAATGAAAAGACAACCTACGGAATGGGAGAAAATATTTGCAAATGATACAACTAACAAGGGATTAATTTCCAAAATATACAAAAAGCTCATACAGCTTATTATCAAAAAAAAGAAACAACAGAATCAAAAAATAGGCAGAAAATGTAAATAGACATTTCTCCAAAGACATACAGATGACCCACAGGCACACGAAAAGATGCTCAACATAGCTAATTACAGAGAAATGCAAATCAAAACTACAATAAAGTATCATCTCACGCTGGTCAGAATGGCCATCATCAAAAAATCTACAAATAATAAATGCTGGAGAGGGTGAGGAGGAAAGGGAACCCTCCTACACTGTTGGTAGGAATGTAAATTGGTGTACCCATTAGGGAGAACAGTATGGAGGTTCCTTAAAAAATTAAAAATTGAGTTACCATATGATCCAACAATTCCACTCCTGGGTATATATTCAGAACAGATGAAAACTCTAATTTGAAAAGATACATGCATCCCAATGTTCACAGCACCACTATTTCAAATAGTCAAGACATGGAAGCAACCTAAATGTTCATCAACAGATGAATGGATAAAAAAGATGTGGGATATATATATACACACATACATACACACACACACACACACACACACGTGTGTATACACACACACAATGGAATATTACTCAGCCATAAAAATGAATGAAATAATGCCATTTGTAGCACATGGATGGACCTAGAAATTATCACACTAAGTGAAGTCAGACTGAGAAAGACAAATATCATATGATATCACTTATATGTGGAATCTAAAAAAATGATACAAATGAATGTATTTACAAAGCAGAAATAGACTCACAGACATAGAAAACAAACTTATGGTTACCAAAGGGGAAAGATGGGGGAGGGAAAAATTAGGAGTTGGGGATTAACAGATACACACTACTGTATATAAAATACATAAGCAACGAGGATTTACTCTATAGCACAGGTAACTATATTCAATATCTTGTAATAACCTATAATGGAAAAGAATCTGAAAATGTGTATATGTATGTGTACATATGTATATATAAAACTGAATCAGCTTGCTATACATCTGAAACTAATACAACATTGTAAATCAACCATAATTCAATAAAAGAGAAAGAAAAAGACTGTGACTAGCAATTATATCAATAATAATACCAATAAAAACACCAGCCATCTTTATAATTTGTCTCATTTAATCCTCTAAAACAGGGGTCCCCCAACCCCCAGGCTGTGGACTAGTACTGGTCTGCAGCCTGTTAGGAACTGGGCCGCACAGCAGGAGGTGAGTGGTGGGCAAGTGAGCAAAGCTTCATCTGCTGCTCCCCATCGCTTGCATTACCGCCTGAACCATCCCCCCCTCCCCAAATCCATGGGAAAACTGTCTTCCATGAAACTGGTCCCTGGTGCCAAAAAGGCTGGGGACCGCTGCTCTAAAAAACCCTGTGACCAGATAGCATTATTTTATCCTTACTGTAGAGATGAGGAAATGGTAGTGTAAAAGTTTAAATAAGCCTGCCTGACATCAAACCATAAGGTCTTTCTCAAGTCCTGTGCCCTTCTAAGCAGAAACAAATACTACTGTGTACTTTTCCAGGAATAAATTTGTACTTAGAATACAAAGTATACTGCAATAGGGAAATTGCAGAATGTACTGGCTTCTACAATCATTTGAATCATGCCAAGACTGCCTACCTGGCTAGAAAGCCATCACAGAAAGAACAACTAGTTTCAAAACTGAAATGGAAAATTTACTCCAAGAAGATCATGGAGGGCGAAGTTTCAATTCCAAGGATTTTACAGTAACAGGGAGAGTAATAAATTAGAATAAACTTAAATATGCAACAATAGTGAACTGGTTAACTATATTCTATTATATATTCAATACATTCTAAATATATTTTAATAATCTTAGCCATTTTTAAATGATGCTATAAAAATATTTAATGATACAGAAACATTAATAATGCAATAAGCAGAAAAAAGCAGGTTACAAAAGAGTGATCCTATTTATTAAAAACAAGACATATCCCTCACCACTCAAATCTACCTGGTTTCTGTGTCTGGATAGAGAGAATTCAGTTGGTCTAGATACTGGAGGATGCCAAACTATCCAAATCTATTTGGCTGCTAGGTTCTAAACAGCAAATTATAAGAGTTCAAAGAATGACGGATTCATGTGAAAATGTATCTCAAACTATTTTTTGAGTTTGGACAGAGTTCAGAGAGAATTACGAATACAAAAATGTCCACAAGTGAGGCAGGGAGGCAAAAAGAAACTGAAAAAACCTGAAAGCCCAGAAGATTCCCATCTCCCAGCACAAACTCACTCTGGGACACATGCTCTGAGTGATATGGGGATAGATTTCCAGCCTCTACTTCAATTTTTATTTCTCTTAAAAATTTTACCAAGTATATGCAGCTGACTTTAGTTAAATGTACATATGGTGACACTATATGAATATACATTTGCACGTTTTTTAAAATTTACATAGAAGAAAATGTGGAAGGCTATATGCCATAATATTAACAATAGTTATGGGGAATTCCCTGGTGGCACAGTGGTTGGGAGTCTGCCTGCCAATGCAGGGACACAGGTTCGAGCCCTGGTCCGGAAAGATCCCACATGCCGTGGAGCAACTAAGCCCATGTGCCGCAACTACTGAGCCTGCGCTCTAGAGCCTGCGTGCCACAACTACTGAAGCCCGCGCGCCTAGAGCCCATGCTCCATCTGCAACAAGAGAAGCCACTGCAATGAGAAGCCCGCGCACCACAACAAAGAGTAGCCCCCGCTTACCACGACTAGAAAAAGCCCAAGTGCAGCAACCAAGACTCATTGCAGCCAAAAATAAATAAATAAATAAATATTTTAAAAAACCACAAAAACAAACAATAGTTATCTCCAGGGGACAAGATTAGAGATTTTCATTTTCCTAATTATGCTTAGCTGTATCTTCCAGATGTTCTTATAATGAACATGTATTATTTCTCCAGTAAGTTATTAATATCAATATAGCAAAACTGATACAAGAAAATGCAAAAAGTCTGTTGTGAGGGATAATAACAATAACATTTTAATTTCGACAGCAGCTCTACTTTGTGAGCTCATGGACTAAACAGAAAGAATACTGTCTAGTTTTACCTCTAGAGCCTTCCGTTGCAGACGGTCACGTTCTACTTTTTCTTTGCCAACAAACCACACTTCCCACGGTGTCAGGCTGCTTTCTGGTAACTGCACCTGTTTCTGTTCTTCTTGGTTATCTTCGGGTCCAACCACACTATTGCAAAAGAGAGGATACTACAGCACTTGTACTCAAAACTCTTTGGCTTAGCAGTCAAAGTCACTTAGCTGTACAATGAAAGCAGAATTCCACAACAAATTTACAATACTGTGATTTTTATATATAAATATGCTGAATTAATCATATATAAATATACACTTGAAAAACCATGATCAGAAAGTCCAATGTTTGAATTAGTTTACCCTTCGGACTGCCTTTGAATTCTCTCATGTTCTAAAATCACACCCAGTCCATTTGCCTCAATTTTTTTTTATTCTTAAAAATCTTATATCTGGACTACTAATTACAACACATGTGTCTAGCCAGATCCTGGAGCAGACTTTTCCCTTTTCCTCCTTTAAATACTTCACGAAGGGAAGAATACATACCTACACAGCGAGGATGGTAAAGCGAATGTGGTAACAATTAAGGTTTTGGTGTGAAGGGCAGACAGAGTTCTTTACACTCTCAACTTTTCTGTAAGTTTGAAATTGTTTTGAAATAAAAAGGTATCAAAAATATATGGTCCTTGTAATCTTTCATGTTTTGGTGGACTCCCTTTTGCCAGTTCTCAGATAGGGTGTCCACAGCTCCCCAGAGTTGGGTTACCTCCTACCATAGTCTCCACCACGAACCTCTGTCAGTCTGTCTCTTCTGGGTATGTGGAAAAGTAAGCACTCACTCAAGCTCAAAAGAAGAGGAGAGGAGAAGTACTGTGAGAACATACATACATAAAGAACACAGGGCCTTGGCCAGATACACAAGCCCCATAAAGCAGGAACAGCTGAACCATGAGCACGCATGGAAAGAAAGCTTGTTCAGGACCCGAGGCAGCTCAAAACACTACATTACTATAGACTCAGCCCCTCTTTGTCCCTAACATTCCTGCCTCAGGCAACCAACTGCCTCATCCACTGCCATGCTCAGCTTTTTCTGCCTTGTAGCTTCCATTTACTTGTTTTTTTCTGCTGTTTCTTCATTCATCCATGTCATTATGGAATTTGTATTCTAGTGGGAAAGGGACACTGTTGATGTGTCATTTATTTCCTATATCTTTCCTTGCCAGTCTTGCAGAGCACCACCTTACCCTCCCGGAGCTTCCACTGTCACTAGGTGCTGATGAGGCCCGGATCGGGCATTCCAGGCTAAACCTTGCCCTTCAGCTCCAAACTTTCATTTTCAACCATCCAATAGACAGCTCCACTTAAATACCAAACTCAACCAGTCTAAAACAAGTCGAATCATCTACCACCCACTCACTACCCTCCCCAACAAGAAGAATCTTACTCCTCCTCTTATAATCCTACCTCGGGGAAGAGTACCAACACCCACCCAGTTAGCCAAGCCAGAAGCCAGATCTTTGACTCCTGCTTCCCGTCCACATTTGGTACCTCTAGGTCCCACACCCATATAATCACCCCATCCTGTCTATTTTACTTCTTTCAGTTTTCTCAAGCCATTCTTCTCTTCTACAACCTCACAACTGCTGTCTGGTCATAACCGGCCTTTCTCCCTCCATTTCAAACTATTCTCCACCGTTGCCAGATTCATCCTTCAAATGCATCCTTCCGACATGTCACTCCCCATCTCAAAATTCTTCAGTGCTCCTCTGCCCATAGGATGAAATCCACACTCCACAGCCTGACACCCATGAATCGGCCCTGCTTATCTTCCAGCCTCTTCTTCCACCAATAGCTGATCTGGACTCTACGTTTCAGTCTTATGGAACTTAGGCACGTTGATGAATATGCCACGCCCTTGTGCTCTGCAGCTTTGCTTAAAATTCTGAAATTCTTTTCCTCCACCTCCACACACGGCCAAAGTAAGAGTTTAGATTTGGGAGTAAAACATTTGGGTGAATCTCTACCTGCTGCTTCCTAGCTATGTACATTTTTTACCCTCTTTAAGCCTCCGTTTCTTTAAGCCTCCGTTTCTCATCTGTTAAGTGGAGAACATAGTAGTGGCTACCTCACAGGTACTGTGGCATGAACGATCCACACTACAGCACTTACCTCAGTTGCGGGCACTCAGTAAGCATTTGGAACGTGTCAGTTAGTACTACTAGGAGGAGTATAGCTAATTCCTACTCTCCCTTTAAGATTTAGCTCAGGTTTTAACCTTTATTGCCTCATTCTGCAAAAAATCTGGACTAAGTGCCTTAGGCTTTCTGTCACTTGTCCATCTCTGCCAGAAACCATGAATTCCTAAGAGACGGAAAACATGTCTTAACTCATTTTTTATTTCAAGAGTCTAGCTTAGAGCCTAGAATATAGTAGGCTCCTAAGAAATGTTTGTTGAAAGAAGAAATCAGTGAGATCAGTGTTTTCTTTTTAAAATGACACTTTAAATATTACATTTCTTGCCTCATCAGTTTTAACAAATATATTCAAAATGTGTGGCATATATACTACAGCTCTACTCATAATCAAGAGAGGCTTGATAAGCAGCTGTTTATGACCAAGACGTTTATTAAGGCACAGGTTTCCTAATGGGTTTCCAGGATAAAGCTGAACAAACAGCAGGCCCAATGCATATTACAAAAGACTCCAGGAAAATATTTCTCATTATCTTGTCTGAAGTCACCTGTGAGCTTTATTTACCGCAGTGCTATCCAACACACCTGAAGGTCAGTGCGTCCTCTAAGCACAGCTCTATACACCGAAAATACCTGCAGCTCAACCCCATCACGTGCAGCTGATGCCTGAGTCTATCCCAAGAAAGCCTCACCCTATTGGTTTTGCCACAGTCAGATCCCTGTGGCAGGTGAAGGATGGAAAAAAAAAAAGGCATAAAATTCCACACTCTGGTCCACAAGAGGATGCTCACCGCTACAGCTCAGGCACCTGCCCTCTTCATCCCATCACCCCCAAACTGTCAGGGCACCAACTAAAGGTGAGAGGTAGGGAGGAGGAATAAGGAAATGTTCTAAACACTTCTCTTTCCTGAAAAGAAGTGCTGGGTTTTCTGAAGCATTTGAAAACAATCACCACAACTATCTGTTCTCTAGGAAGTGGGAAATAGGCATTTCTTCAGCATATGTTTATTGAACACCTAATAAGCATCTGACACTTGCCACACACAGGCCTGACAATTCCTGCATTCTCTCCAGACCACATCTTACCTATTGCCTTGATTCAGAGGGGATGAACTGTGATAGGAAGGCAGCTATGGCCCTGGGGTGTTACCAGCTCATTCGTGCTTTGGCTAAGGTTTGACATAAATATGACTGGCTCCTCCTGTAATGAGCTCCATTTGGTCAGGGCTTTGGCTCTTGGAAGCTAATGCAAGGTCTCAGTAGCTGAGCTGTAGTTTTCATGGCCATCATTCCTTGGGTTGCTAAACTGTCTACATTGCTTAGTCCTGCTGATTAGGCTCAGAAGGTACTTTATTTTAAAATTATTTTTAAAATCATTTATTTTAAAAATCACTGAGACCAACTCGATCCTGAAGAATCTGTACAAAGGCCCACATGAAAACGGACTCCTGAAACTTTCTTGTTGTTACAACCAGTCTGGACAAGTGGCTTGCTTGGTCACTCTTACTGATCTCCATTCCTACCAAAGTACTAATGTTTACTTCTCATTCTTAAGAGACTCACTGTTGTAACTGTGTATGTGAGTCACTTCATATGGTTCCATATTCCATTTACTCACTCTGTGTATGCATGTCTTATAGCAAAGGGGTTTAACTGGTTGCTTACACATAAAGCATGGGTTCTTTGGTCTGTATGTCTTAGATCTCCTGTATTGTGCCTTGTGCAGCTTGACAATCAGAAACTTGTAAATGCTTCCTTTAGATGACACAATGAGTCTACCTCTGAATGGACCTGCATCACTAAGTCTGTCCCAGAAAAAGATATTCCTGCAGGGATAGGCCCTTTGCTCCTATTTCTTTATGCCCAACAATAGGCACGTAGCATAGGGAAGAGAAAACACGAGCAATATACCTTGGGACTAGGCCCAGCTTTGCTAATAACTAGGTGTATGCCTTTGAATTAGACTTTTTATTTGTATCCTGAGCCAGTTTTGTTATCTGTAAAATGAGTGGCTAGATGTAGGCTTTAATTCCATGAGAGTAAAGACAATGCCTATCTTGTTTATGGGCCCCATATGGCACAAACTGTTTGCCGAATGAACTGCAGAAATAAATAAATTAAGATGGCTTCAATAATCCCTTTGATTCTAACATTCTCTGATTCAATGACTTCTTTTCTACTGTTAAGTGCTCAGAGCAGACCCAACATTGTCTCTGGATGCTGAAGTTGACATTGCTAGCCTCCAAGCTTCAGCTCTTAATCTATGACATAAAAAGTATACTGCTTACTACAACATACTTCACTGACAATCAGACTGTTTTCAAAATAGCTCCAGGTATCACTAAGGTGCAGTCAACTACATTTTGGTATTAAGGGTTTGGACAAGAGTTCTAGTGTCCCCCAATCTGTTTTCTGAGTTTTCATAAAACTCCTGAAATTGCAGCAAAAGTTTATGTTTAAGACTAGGTGCGTTTCTCTGGGGAGCGAGACTGTAGGAATCATCACATTCTCAGGAAAAAGGATTAAGAACGATGATAAATCTGTGGTCATGTGTAAGAACCGGCCCAGACTCTATGCGCCAAAAGCAGCAGCACCTGTGGATGCAGGTGCCCGTGCAGCCTTTGAGAGGGAAGACAAGAGGGTGTTTGGCCGCCAGAAGAAAGTACTTAGAAAGGTCTAAGAAATCTTGAGAGAGGCTGTATCGGCCGGCGGCCTCGGGTTTACCTGGAACACCCCTGTAACTCCATTCCTCTCAGGCTCTCCACCTTGGCCTCTGAGTCATGAGCATCTTCGTTCACATCTACCTCCTCCTCCCCGTCACCGTCGTCGTCGTCAAACGGGAAGCTCTTGTGGCCGAGGGGAGACAACAGCGACATGGTGGAATAGCCGCAGCTCAGCGGCGGCGACAGCGAGCACACCTCCACCGCCTCTAGCCCCTGCCCCCGGGCGCCCGCCATGAGGACGGAGAAGGAGCCCGAGGAGGGCCGAGGCCTGGACCTGCAGTCGGCCAAGAACCGGGAGTCGGGAAGGGGCAAAACAACCCCCCACCGCCCCACAGCCCTCATGGAGCCCGCCAAGTTCAAACCGGCAGCGCTACGGCGGCGGGGACGTGCTCTCCCAGCAGGCCCCGCGCGCGGCGGCGCGGCCAATCCGGACGGGCGCTGACTTTGCGTTGCCATGGCGACGCGTGGAGGCCGCCTGGGCTTTGTCCAGCCCTGTAGAAGGTGGCTTCCGGCGCCCTGCAGGCTCTTGGCAGCCCGCCCTCCTCCCTGGCCTGGACCTGCGCTGCTTCTTCTGACTTAAACCCGCGCTCCGCTCACGGATAAGGTCCCGCTCCCGGCTGACAGCTTGGAGGGCCCGTCCCTTGTTTGCTGTGGTTCATTCGGTACAGGAAATGTGCTATCACTGAGTAAGGCAGATATTTTGAGGGGGAAAAGCAGGAGCGAGAACTAACCCCGTATCATTACAAGGTCAGGGTTACAAGGATCAGCCGTGATTTCTCTCAGCACACGGCCGTATTTTAGAGGGTGGGGGGCGAACATTATCCAAGTTTAGAGGTGTATCTAAAAATGCACTTTTGGTACAATCTTTCATTGTTTTTGGTAGCCTTTCGTCTGCCTAGCATCTTACAGGAACTCGTTTGTTTAGTGCATATGAACATCGGGGCCTTTCTGAAGGCTCTAGTGTACTACGGTCTGTGCTAAGCACTGGAGATATATAAAATACAAGCCTTGCCGTTAACAAGCCGTTACAAGCTCCTCATTCTTTCGTGGTGAAGAGTCATACCGTTAAAATATTCTGTTATATGCATTTTGTGAGGAATGAAAACATTTTGTGGGACTTCAGAAGGAGAACTCTCCTCAGGGATTGGGGATAGGGATGAAGGTAGTAAGGAAGAGGTGATAGATATTAAAGCTGGTTCCTTTATTCATGCTGACAGAACTGTGTACACTTCTAAGTAAATGGGCTTTATCCAGCTCATAATGCATATTGCTGTAGAAATACCACACAATGAAAACTGACAATGGCTAAAACAGAACACAGGATTTGTCACTGACCAAAGAGTGATATGAAATCTTCAATGAAATTTAGATCTGCAAAATTTGACACCAAAGAATTACAGTAGAAATAATAGTAACTAAGGGCAATCCAGAAGACAGAAGCTATGGTTAATAAAATATGACATGGTTAAAACTATTTAAATGGAATGTAAGTTTTGTTAAAATTTTCAGTAAAAACAATGAAAATGGAAGAAAACTAGAGCAATTTAAATGAGTGATAGAATTGATGGAGGAATAAAATGGCTTTGAGTTTTCATTCTGTATCCCAATTACTCAATATTGGTGTATCTGGTTAAAACCTTTTAGGAGAGCATCTCTCGAATCAATAACAACAGCATCACCCTGGGCCACTTTAGGGCTTCATAAGGGGGTAAACTTGAGAAGCTATTCCCAACAAACATCACCCCACATTACTGAAGCATAGTAGAAAAAAAAACACCAAGTTTTAGTATGTAAGAGACCTGTATTTGAATCCATGGTTTTCCTCTTATTTGCTAGTTTTCCCTAAACAAGCTGTTTTGCCTTTCCAAGTTCTGACTTACTCCTCTGTAAAATAGGGAAATAATCTATCTCCCAGTCATATTTTATTAATTCTCAAAGCTTCTAGCACAGGACCAGACAAGAGAAAATGGTAAATGGTAACTTGTATCATTTAAACTCCAAAACTGTTCCACTGTAACCTCTTGCTATGGGATCTAAAATGTTTTAAACAAATTATGCCCTTGACGCCTCAGAATCATCATCATGACCAACTACTGCATTATGCTGTAACAATCCTGGAGCTAAGAGGCTAAGAGCTGCTGGTGCTGGTGCTTGAACATAATCAAGTCCTGTGGTCTCCTTTCTTACAGCACCTTTTCATTACTGGGACAGAAACCATAATCAAGTTTGGTTGCATTATATAAAATGTATAAATAAGCTCGAAAGAGGGCCTCTCCCCTTAAGTTTCAGGGTATTAACTTAGTAACTTCTCTTCTTACTACTCATTTATTTTCACTTTCACGCTATATTTGAGATAATTCCTATTTTTTGCTGGCTTTGTAAACTTGTGTAAGTGAAGAGTGACCCTTGCTTGAAAATCTCTGTTTCAAAAATAACATCATTATCAGTGAGTCCTATTGCAATATATGACACAATTTAAAAAAATGTATCCCTGGACATATTGAAATATTTTCAGATGAAACAATTAGTTTTAGGTTTGCTTCAAAATAATCCAAGGAGCAGAGGGATTAGAGAAGGTGAGTGAATGGGATGAAGGGGAAACAAGATTTACCATGTGCTGTTGACAGCTGTCAAAGCTGGATGTTGGGTATGGGCAGTAAGGGCCTAGGGCATGGGAGGAGGGGTAATTATAGTATTCTGCTTTTGGTTATGGGAATTCCAAACATATACTGAAGTTTAAAACAAACAAAA
The DNA here is from genome assembly GCF_039906515.1 of Pseudorca crassidens. Classification (NCBI taxonomy): domain Eukaryota; kingdom Metazoa; phylum Chordata; class Mammalia; order Artiodactyla; family Delphinidae; genus Pseudorca; species Pseudorca crassidens. Next base: position 30,657,880 of record NC_090304.1, on the reverse strand, counting down.
ACAAAAAACATCTCAAATTAAGGGGAACTGGGTGCTGGTTTGGGTTCTAATTTGCTGTATGTGTCAGGTATTCACTTAAATTTCATTAGGCCCTCTATTTTCCCATCTGTAAAATGAAGTCTTGATGACTGTGAATACTGAATTATTTCTAAGCACAACAGACCCTTCTTATCCACAGGAGATATGTCCCAAGACCCTCAGTGGACGCCTGAAACTGTAGATAGTACCAAACCCTATGTATACTATGTTTTTTTCCCCATACAGTTTAATTTATAAATTAGGCATAGTATGAGAATATCTGAATTGCCAGCATCACTATTCTCATGCTTTGGGGCCATTATTAAGTAAAATAAGGGTTCCTTGAACACAAGCACTGAGATAGTCAGAGACAGCTACTAAGTGACTAACAGGCAGGATATACTGCACAAAGGGATGATTCGTTTCAGAGTAGAACAGCGCAAGATTTCATCACACTACTCAGAAGGGTGTGCAATTTAAAACTTATGAATTTTTTATATCTAGAATTTTCCATTTAATATTTTTGGACTGCGGTTGACTACAGGCAACTAAAACTATGGAAAGTGAAACCTCAGATAAGGGAAGAAAGGGAGGACTACTGCATTTGAGCAATTGGCTACAACTGGAATCATGCAGTTTTTAAAATAATTTGCTTTTAAATAAGATCCAATTGATGGTATCCTCTTAAATTTCACAGTTTGTTTTCCGTGAGTATGGTTCAGACTTAAGATAGAATAAAACCTCACTTCTAAATTTCAGCAAAGTGTTCTCTCAACATTTCTTCTAATACTCTTAAAAATATTTTACTTCAATTTGCTTAGTTTAACACTAAGCAAATTCATTAATATATCAGTATAAATTAAGGCAAAATAGATTGCTTTCCAGAAACTTTAATAATTAAACACACTGCATACAATATTGTATTTCCTGCCATATGTATAGCACAGTTTACCACATATTTTAGATATCTGCTATTCTATTTTTTAAATGAATGCAATGAAAGTACTCAGTAACATGACTTTTGAAAAGAAAAAACTTTTAGCTAGATGTTTTTACCAAGTTATGATTTAATATTTATCAGATGTGTAAATATACAAACATGATAGCAATTTTAAAAACTTGTGAATAGTTGGCCTTACAAAATTACAACACACTGTAAATAAATCCCTCCCACATTTTATACAAACTACATGATTTTGATATACAAAGATTCTGTTTTTATTACACTGACAATATACAACCAAGACTATTTACAATGCAAAAAGTATATAAACCACAATTTAACATTCTGCTACTGGCAGCCACTATAGTTTAGGAGGTAGCTTTAATTAAACGAAATGAACAGAAGCCACATTTCCCAACTTGTGTTCTAAAAATAATTTACATAAGATAAAAATTCATTATATGCACATTATATACAGTTTAATTTTTAAACTGCAATCTAGCTTAATGTCTTTTAGTATCTCCTGAACAACTAATATGGCAGTGGGTTTGCTACTGATTTAGCATATTGTTCAAAAAACGTATTGAACCTTTATAACTTTAAGACTCCACATAGTGAACATGTCAGAAGTCCATAGGTGAGCATCAAGTAAAATTTTTGATTTTTAAAGATATACGCCTAAGCTTTATGCCTTTTATTTTCTCCTTAGTGACATATTTGGCTTGTCAGGCCTAAGCTTTATGCCTTTTTTTTTCCTTGGTGACATATTTGGCTTGTCTCACAAGAACACCGTTCCTGAGCTGTTGCACAGGCTCTTGTAAATCAAAGTAAGGGGGAAAATGTATGGCAGCTTCCATATAATAGTATAGGTTCAGGAGAATCCAGCTCACTAATGAATGTAAGTGCTTTGTGTCATAATTACTCCCAATTTCTTCCAACTAAATGAAATCACTTGCCACAATTTACTTTCTGTATAATTTAAACTATAGGTAGATCACAGACCAACAAAACTGGAAAATACTGATAGCTCCAAGGATATTAGGACGTGTTTTATCAATGAGAACATTACACGGAGCTATCGAATCCCTCAGATACTATTAAAGTCCCATGTAAGTAGCTTAGCCAAATCTACTAATTCACACAGCAATGAGCCGTTTACTTTTTCCTAATAGTGTGATCACAAAACACTGAAGAAAAAATTGCTGTGATTGAAACAAAGCAGTGTATAATGACTGAAAACAAATGTGTTCGGTTATTCTTTTAAAATCTAACAGTTGTTAATATTGTTTTAAAAACATCTTCAGGTTTTAGATATAAATCTCTTAAACAATCTCTATTATGTCAGAGATGGATTAGACAATGCCAGACGATGATGCCTACATGCACTCTCAGAGTCCTATCTGGGAAACAATCCCTTTTTTTGGCCCTGCAGTAAGTTGTCCTGAGATTAATGATGAAACATTAGGTAAAATTAGCAAGACTTTTTCTTCAATTATACAAAATCACCATTTAAAATATTCTTAAAAAAATATTAACAGCTGTTCTTTATCTTGTGCTTAATTCAGAAATAGGTATAAATTTGCTTCTTATGGATCAGAAAAACCTAACGCTATATTGCTATGATATACATAGAATCTTTTTCAAGTTATACATTTGTTTCAAATAGACTATACATTGCTTGGACACTGCATTTTTTCATCCATTGATAGTTTAGGCACTTGTTCTTTGCAAAGGTCTGGTTTAAGAAATAAACTGCCGCCTTTCTCCTTCTTCTAAGTGACACCAGGCAGTGATCACAGAAGTGCTTCCCAGATGAGAGATCAGACTAGGGTTCATTCTATAAACACTGTGATTTGGGTTGATGGGGGAAACAGTCACAAACACACTGATTCAGTCTTTAACTCTTGGGAGATTGTAAGCATAGCGCACCAAAGGGAATCCTCGACTCTGATAGAAGCAGGCTCGTCCACAGGCCTGCACCTGGTCAGAACTGTCCGAGACAAAGGAATCTTCTTCATCTGCGTAGTCAGAATGGGCAGACTGCGTGCCACAGTCGGACCAATAGCCGTCCGGTCTTTGGCAAGAACCCACTGCCAAGGCAGGACAGCTGTGTGATTTTATTAAGTGTTTGCAGGACACTGGCTTGGTCAACAGAAAGGATTCACAGCAGTCACACACAGTCAGGTTACCCTGCAAGTGTGAGTACATGCCGCAGTCATAGTAGAAATCCTGTTCCACACAACCAGCTTGGCTGCTGACGGAAACCGACATGGATCCGTTTTTCTTGGTAATATGTCGCTTCAGTAACTTCCAGTCTTCTTTAAACTTTGGGTTGAAGAAGACATACAGGACTGGATTCAGGCAAGCAGGCAATGGGAAAAATATCAGAGTAACAGACTTCATTATTTCGGGGCTGATAGAAATGGCAGTGATCAATGGCGCAAACGAGAAAAAGGCTACGGGGCAGAAAAAGATGCAGTTGGTGAAGATGAGCCAGGCAACATGCTTAATCATGCTAGAATGTGAGTTCTCTGAAAGGTCTTCTTTTTCCAAGTTGCAGTAGAGTTTAGTGTAGATGATGGCCATTAATAAAAATGCTAGTGAGTTTAACAGCACTAAGGTTACGGTAAATCCCAATGATGGGGTCTCTCCTGTGGGAAATGGCAAGCACAGAGGTGATGCAGAATATTCCCCTCCGTGGAAAAGGGGAAAACAGCCTGCTACTGCCGCACCCAGAAGAGCAAACAGGGCAGCAATCCGGAACTGTCTGAGATGATTGCTTTTCCCATTTTTCATTATATCTTTTGCAGATAAGCTTCTTTCGACGGCCGCTAACATTAATAAAAATATGGCACTCTCTGAGGAGAAAACGGCAAGAAACCCAGCTATTTTGCAGCCACTGCCAATCTCCCACCAAATGCCAAATTCGGCAAATCGGCCCCAGGACACAGCATCCAGGAAAGTTAAGATGCCGGTATAGGCTCCCATGAATAAGTTAGATACAGAAATCAAGCCTATGAACAGTTTGGAGGAAGGCAGTGATGTACAAGATGCAAATGTTGTTAAAATGACAAGCAGGTTGAAAAGCAATGCAACCAAGAAAATGAACCACACAGTAAGACGGATCATCCAGCTTCCCAGTAAATGTTCACAGGGCTTAAAAGCACCTAAAATGAAAGAGAGAAAAGACAACTTATAAAAGACCATATTCCATATGATATGGCTTGAGAGAGAAACTAGAATAATTAATCTACTACAAATTGAACTGATCCCAATTGAAAAGATTACCGTTTCTTTGATATTTTAGTCATTGGACTGGGCTATTTAAAAATTTAATATGTTATTTTAATATATATTTATTTCATTTCTTTTATTAACTATTGGGCAAACCATACAATGATATTTAAAAGAAAATTTTCACTTTTTCTTATACCTAAGTTAATATACATAGCACAGTGTCTAGTACCTGAAAGGTACTTCATAAACTGAGGGCTTGCAATCAGATATACTAGAGTTTGAGTTTGGGGTTCATAACTTGCTGCTCTTACTTGAGAGGGCAACTTAAACCTCTAAGAATTTCATTTTCTCACTTGTGGATAATAACACCTATTTCACAGCGTTGTGTAGCTTAAGTAAAATTACATACACAAGGTACTTAAGCGGGCTACTGGGTACATAGTTGTACTTCAGTAAATGTCAGGTCCTTTCCTTCTTCCTTCCTAGTTCCTAATATACTTTATACTAATTGTATATTATATGTATGTGTAATACATATATTTTTTACACATTTCTTATAGCTTTCAAAAGCAATCTGATGAAGCAGGTTAAGATAGGTATAATTATCCCCATTTTTCATCCAGAGAAACTGAGATTTCAAAGTGTTTGGTTGACCTGACAGAGGTCATTCAGACAGTATGAGAGCCAAATCAATGTTACACTAGTTAACACCAATGTTAACTAGTAATGTAAAACTATGTCCAGTAAAACCCTACATAACAAACTAGGATTGCAAAAACTAATTTAGTAGCTGAGCTGTATGTTCTAGCAACTGACTGGCATGCTAGTTATGTCCCAAATGACAACTGTTTTATTCAAAAGTTAGAGAAAACAGGGAGATCAGCTCGGTGCTTTGTGTCCACCTAGAGGGGTGGGATAGGGAGGGTGGGAGGGAGACGCAAGAGGGAGGAGATATGGGGATATATGTTTATGTATAGCTGATTCACTTTGTTATACAGCAGAAACTAACACAACATTGTAAAGCAATTATACTCCAATACAGATGTTAAAAAGATAGTAATATTTAAAAAATAAAAGTTAGTGAAGAAAAACAGAATTTTGTCTACAGAGCATAAGAAAACTATGTACTGCAACTGCCCAAAAGACACGTTCTAATTTATGTTTCTGGATTGTCCTGAAGTTTGATACATCCCATAAAGCAACTTAATCACTGAGATATTCACAGACCTAACAAACCAGCTCTGCACCATTTATATGATCTCACTCGAGAAACTTAAAAAAAAATTTTTTTTTCTAATTAATTTTTTTATTCCCCCGTCAGGAAAGTGTTAAGAGGAACCTTTCACCTTTATCTCTGTATCTGAACTCTTCCTTCTGCAAGGAACAAGGAGTAGCTAATCCGACCTGGGAGAACAGGACACCCTTTGGAAAGTGTCTGATTAGTGGGTGGAATTACTTTCCCTCAAAAGCCTGGGAAGCTGGCTCCACCCAGTCTGTCTTTGGAAACCTGCTGCTTCCTCGAGTTTTAAAAGAAGGTTCCTGCTCTCCTCCACTTCCTGCTTCTGTGTCAGCACATGGCTGTCTCTGTGTTACTACAAGTGAGTGGAGTGGAGGAAGCAGACCTGCACTTCACTCCTATTGCCACCTGGGGAGATGAGCTCAGACCAACTTTCCTTCTGGTTGACCCCCAAGGTTTAAAATCAGTGTGGAAGAAATGGAATCTCTGCATATTCAGTTTACACTCCCCTTTAATAAAGACGTTCCCTTCCTTATGTACATTCTCCAACACAAGAACCCCAGCAGGGCAAGTGACCCCTTAATTTCTACCAGTCAATACAGAAACTAAATAACTGCATAGACATAAATGATTCTTGTTAATCCCATTCACTCAGCTGATCACTTTAAGATTATTCTCTACACCAGGCAGTGTGCTAAGTATTAAAAGAACACATACACAGCCTCTGAGGAAGCTCACAATTCAGTAGTAATCATTAAAGAATCCATAATATTTACGATTCTGAGTTATAAAATTAATGTCCAGATCATCCTGTGATCATATTAAAGAAGAATCTACTTCATAGCACACAATTTAGCCATTATTTAAATTTTTCTTTAACAGTAAAATTCTAAATCCATCTTCTCTGATAGATTAGGCAGAATACAGTCATGACCAATACGTGGTGTCAATTTAATAACTTTCCCAAGTCTACTGAAGTTCAGTGAAATAAAACAGAAAGAAACGTAATGGCAACCCGCTTGTTGCAACTAGACAAAGCCTGTGCACGGCAACGAAGACCCAATGCAGGCAAAATAAACAAACAAATAAATAAATTTTTTAAAAGTAATGGCAAGGTTTCATTAAAAAAAAAAAAAAGGATAACACTAAAAATCCTTACAGACCAGTAAGAACTGGACCTAGGGTTAAAGTTGCATGAAGAAAGAGCCTCTCCATCCTCAACGTGCACAACTCTCGTCTGGGGAGCTTGTTAAAGATTCTGAGTCACTGGGTCTGGGCCTGAGATTCTGCAAGAGATGGCTAAGCTCCTTGTATACAGACCACACATTGAGTCAGGCCTTATGAAACCATCTAGTCGCACTCCTGTTACAGAAATCACATCTATCCCTGGAAGTTTTAGGTATATTTGCCTAGTGTTTGTTTAAAGCGAGAAACTGCAGTCAAATGTGTTAGGCTTACCTGTCGAGGGTGTACAGTGGATAATGATTTGACTGTGCTCCTCCTTTTCAGCACTGCTGGTGACAACTGCTAGGTCAGTGGGACCTGAATATATAACACAAACTGTTTAATTCAAGGTTCAGGCACTTCAAAAGACCCATCTTTTCCTGCAGTCTTCTCTCTTGTACATGATGTAAGTTCAGCTTGCACCAGGCTTAATAACATATTAAAGATGTCAGGAACACAGTACACAAAAGCCATTTTTCTCCACAGATTTCACATTGATCCTTTGCAAACTGATTACAATAACAGAGACTTTGATTAATGCTGTGTTCTATTTTCAAAAGTTCATGCACTTGCCTTTATCCTTTGCCACACTGTGATCTTGGAGGCTGTTATCTTCTGTGCTTGAATGTGCATAAGAGTCACAACCCCAAAATGCACAACACTGATAAGCATATGGTACAGATAAAGACCTGAAAAAAATGGCAAAATCTATACTGAAATACCAACTTCACAGACATGCTTTTGTTCTGTAAAAAGTAAATACTTTAAGCTGGTCATTATCCGCTCTGGACTTAGTTTCCTCATCTGTTAAAAAGCTCTGGTATCAGATGACACCATGAGTTTCTCCATTTATATAAGGTATGCTTTTAAAAACAATTTGAATCAAGACATCTTTAAAATTTAATAGCAATACTGCAATTTAAAGTAAAATCTCATCAGACTCCTTTTATAAATGAATTAACCACACCCAATTTATCATATGAAACTGGTAGTTTCATTTAAAATTAATGTCCCAGGTCATCTGTGACTTTACACCATTAAATGAATTCACTTTGTTCATATAAGTATAATGAAAATATTTATTCTCTTCTCCCATAATAATATTCCCAAACCCTCTCTCTACTATATCTAGTAAGGTCCCCTCTCTAACTCTAATATCTCTGTAAAGTATTATCACATTGTGTCAACTTTCTGTAGGTTCACATGTGCTTTCTGCCATCTTGTTGCAAATGACAAATCCCACTATATACAAAACCATTCTGATGAAGGGCTAGATTATCTCTTTGACAGCAACATGGTCTGCAATTCATGTCCTCAACAACTATGGACTAATGCTCATGTTCTATTTTTTTCCAAGTTTGTGAGGACTGAGGTTGAAAATACTCTTAAATGATAGCCTCCCAGAAAATCTGGGAACCACAGCAAAAAAAAAAAAAAAAAAAAAAAAAAACCCAGGACACTCTATAATCTGGAGGTTTACCAAAACTTCCACAAAAAAGAAAAATAAGCAAAAACACACCTGAGATTAACAAAGTCTTTTGCTGCTAAGGCTTCTTTCAGCTTGAAGTTGCCCACAAGTTTCAGCTGATTTAGTCCATTTAGGCCTTCCGTTGGAAATGAAGTTAATTCATTGAAACTTATATCTCTAAAATGTGAATAAGACTTCAAATTAACTCCTAAGACACAAATCTGTACATGCATTAACATCACAAGTCTCAGAGTTCTAAGAGGAAGTTTAGGTGTGCGAAAACCATTTCAGAAGCTGCCACTACATCATAGCAGGTTAGCATTTATACAAGGGAACACTAAAAAGAGAAAATGATTTGGGTAGGACAATGCTAAAACACAAGTTTCTGCAGACTATTCACTACTTTCATGATATTGCTGCATGAAACTTACAGGTTAGTTATTGACCCAAGCTTGGCAAAAGCTCTGTCGTGAATTTCATGGATCAGGTTTCTACTCAGATCTCTGCAATTATAAAAATAAAGTGTTACTCTTTTGAAATAAATTCCAAATGCAGACTACACTTTAGAATCTGCTGTAGTCACAATATCCCTGATAAGATAACAAAGATCTTTAATCTTGTTCAACAACATTTTTAATGTTTATGTTAAAGTCCTTCCCTTCACAGCCAAATATTTCTTGGAATGTGTTCCAGGGAGCAGTAATTCTAACTGGCATCTGTTTCAAACAGTTGTGAATTTTCTCCACCTTATCATTCTGATACTAGTTCAGAAATATAAATGATATGCTATAACTTCTGGTACTATTAACTAGGTGAGGAAAAGCACAGCTCCTGACAAAGCTGAAAATAAAAACAGGCTTCAGGTTATTTGCCTTCTCAAAGGTTAGTGATAAGGCCGTGAGGGAAGACAAATAATCAATATGCAAACAAGAGCATTCCAGAAGGGCTTCAGATATCATTCTTTCCCCAAGCAGGAAATAAAAACCATATCAACACCAGAGCCATATACTATATTCAGAAACACACCCTGAGGAATTCTGATATTACAGAATTAATAAAACAGAGACATAATCTGCAACCACACTTACATGGAGACTTAATGGAAATTTAAACATAGGTTAAATTCATTCCATGACACATCTCCTGGATAACAGGAAAATTCGACAGACTTGGTTCCAAATCATGAAAAGGCCAGCTAGCTTTTCATTGTTGTCACTTATCAGCGCTCTAGAAGTGATGGCAGCTGGGAGCCAGTCCCCTTCCCCACTACTGCCCAGACCCACAGGAAGCCTGTTAGCAACAAGGAAAGGTCCAGCAACCCAACTACCAATAAAGTATTTCTCTAGCAGACGCATGTTTAATTTCTTAATGGGGATCTACTGGAAAACATGATTTTAATATATGTAATTTCACTTCACTGTCAATGTTTCAAATTCTTTTCTGTATAAAAAAAAATTGTTCCCTATTTAGTGTATTGCGTCTTCTGCATTGCATGAAGGCCGTGACATGGTTTGTCTTAGTCATCTCTGTATTCCCAAGTGCTTAATAGAGTACCAGGCACAAATATGCACTCAAATACAAATCACTTTTTAAATGAGTGCTTCTACTGCATATTAGCTGTGTTTGCCATGATAGGTACCCCAGTGCAGGGGTCAGCAAACTTTTTCTGTAGAGGGCCAGATGTAAATATCCTTCACCTCTGGGGGTCACACGGTCTCTACTGCAACTATTTGACTATCCCATAGTATGGTGAAAGCAGCTTTAGGCAATTCTTAAACAAAAAGTCAGGGCTGTGTTCTAATAAAACTTAATTTACAGAAACAGGAGGCACGCTGGATCTGACCCACAGGCTATAGTTTGCCCACTCAGCCCCTAACAAACTGACAAACTTCATTATCATGACTTGAAAACACACAAGGTGCGTTTCTCAAGCTATACACGTTATACTTTTTCACTCACAAATGGGCAATCTCATAACTTAGCAATCTCATAAATTAGCTAAGGTGAAAAAATGCTGAAAGGAAATTATTTATGAAGTACCATGTGGTAAAGTTTGAAAAACAACATTTATGCATAATAAATCCTATATTTAAGTATATCTACTAACATGGGAATTATAATGATACATTAATTTACAGTTTAACAAAAATTTTATTTGTCTCTAATAATCACAGAGGAACTTACAGAATCCTTAGGGATGTCAGGCCTTGAAAAGTATCTTCCTTTATTTGGTGGATCTGATTACGTTGCAAAGAACTAAAAAAAGAATAAGAATTAAAGATAAAAGAAAGAGAAAAAAAGCAAGAAAATATTTTCTATTTTGAAAAATAACATTTCTTAATTAAACTTTTTCTAAGTTTAAACATTCATTCATGAGTAACATTAATTGATCTTGTTGAAAGTAAAAGGAACTGTTGTTTCCTTGTCTAGAAGATGAAAGGGTTAGACTAATTGGTATTTCACCCAAAATTACACTGAGAGTTAAGGTACACTATCTAAATTCCTCACCAACTCCACATAGTAGTGACAGCAGGAAGACAACATAGTGAGAAAGGACCCAAGACGCAACCATACCAAGTACCACAGAAGGAAGGTCAGAGGAAGGAGGAGATAACATGGGAGTATAAGTTCCTCCCTTTCCTGACCTCTCAGTCAACTCCCACCAGAGCTGTCCTGTATAGCTACACTGTAGATATCCACATCTGGACCAGTTTTTTGTTTGGTTGGTTTTTCATATACACCACCCTCCTCCCATACCATCTCATAGAATGCCTGATAGACAGGTGCCCGATAAATGCTGGTCACATGAACACACCTGGTACCATTGGACATTTATTCATAGGAACACCTGATTATGTGAATTTCTAAGATCTTAATATGAAAGGCATTTATTTACAATAGGAAAGGCTCAATGAATTAACAATAGACCATAGAAAAAAGAGTAAGTCAAAGACCAACTTACATTTCTTCCAGAGCATGGCAACCATTAAAGCTGGGAAGGTCTTTTATATTGTTGTAAGATAAGTCCCTTAAAATAACGGAAATTAACAAATTAATTTTATCTTATCAGAATACTACATTATGAGAGCTGTACTCAGAAGCACTGAAAGCAGTGCTAAGATCTGTAATAAAGAGATACGGCTGAACAACAAAAGCAACTTTTTTTTTACCCAAGACACATAAGCTTTCTAGAGCACCTACCTCAGTGACAGAACAGGCTTAAGACTGGCAAACTTCAAGTACATAATGTTGAGTATAGACAATATAAAATATATTTTAAAACATTAAGAATATACAATAAATATGAAAAATACAGTGCAGAAAATATATAAAAATTATGTCCAAATGGCAGAGTTACAAGTTTTTTAATTCATATTTTTATAATATTGTTTATACCATAAATAATTTCTATGTTGTTATTGAATTTAAAAGCTGTAAGAGGAGTGTTATATGTACTCACATTTTAAAAAATATTTATAGTAAATAAAAAATTGGGACTAGTTAACTCTGTTAATCCCATGCAGTGTTTCCTCAGTGTTATCATTGTGTTTGATACTCCATGACACCATTTAACTACTTGCTTGATCAGTCAGTCATTTATTTTGTTACTATCTCTTGCCACTGAATACTTGTTAACAACTTAGTAACTTAATTGTTTGTTCTTGTGACAACTTTACATCCTTTATTTACTTTTAATTTCCAGGGCAGCTTAGAGATTTTGGAAAGCTCCATGCTTAATTGGTTCCTGATCCAAGAAAGACTGGGGCTCTTACTTGGGTTATGGATGAAAGAGCAGCATACAGACAGCTAACTCCCCTGGGGCAACTAGAATAAGGATGAGGAGTCAGGATAAAAAAAGAAATCAAGGAAGCGGGATACTAAAATTCCTGCTCATTTCCATGAAGGGAACCAATAAGAAATAATTATACCTTAATGTCACCTAATGAAAAGAGTTCATTAAAAATAAAACTCAACATGTGTGAAGTACATAAAACAAAGAAAGGCAGGAGAAGGGAAGAAGAATCCAACTTACAAAGTCCTAAGCATCTTCTGTTCTTGGCACAAATTACTGGATATGCTGCTTATCCTTGTACCAGTCAAGGTCCTATGGAAAAACATGGTCTAAGAAATGATTCAAGTTGAGATAGTAAACAAAATTCTATTCTCATATAGAAACATACATGCTCACATACTTGCATATGGACTAGAGTCTATGTGTCCCACTGCCTAACTACTCCCTAAAGTAAGGCACGTGGGAAGAAGAATGAACCCTTAATACCAATATTATTTTCATAGTAATGCAGAAGAGCTTGTGACACGAGAACTTAATATTGTCCAGATGATAAGCTTGAGTTCTCATGTGGACCAACAGAAAAAAATGAATCCGTAGTCACAGCCTGACCACAAGTTCTGCAAGTTCTGTCACCCCCTCATACCCAAAACATTTGAAACCAGGATAGCATCCTGCCCCGCAAACCATGTTTCTATCTTTTCTTTCAATCAACCTGACTCAATGTTCTGAAACTTTCTTTTAATCCCTGTATGATCAGGCCACTCAAGATGGCTGTTCTCTTGCTCTCTGTATAGCCCCTGCCTGACCAGGGCCTGCTTTACCTACACCCTACTCACATGACTGACCTTCCTGCATACTTGCCCCAGACCCCAGCTAGTGATAGTTCTTATCAAAGGGTGGTGAGAGGCATGCCCCTCTGCTGGTTTCCCTGGTAACTAATTAGCCAACCTGATGTCAATTCCTATAACTGGCAATCTCCCCTTCCCCCCACCCCGGGAGCGAAGACTGCTGCCATGTCCTGCCTTCCGTGTGCCAGCGGGGTGTTGCTCCAGGACCTTGCTTCAGACATGTAAGCTCCCCCATCCATTAAACCACTGCTGTCTCTGTTGCTGACTCTGGGCTCTTTCTTCGGTCATGAAGCTGGACAAGTGCAGGTCTTATAGACCTGAGGGGTGCAGCCCAGCAATCCCCTCCCTTTCTACCTCCCCATCTGCAGTCAGTCACCAGTTCCTGTTCTTCCGTCTTCTGTAGGTCTCAGCATCTGACCCTCTCCATTTTTTCTGCTACTATGCAGATCAAGGGTGAAATGATGCAGAGAGGGGTAGAGGAATCTCAGGCCACATGGAGGAACTCCAGTGATGGATCGAAGACACAGAACTCTCATGGTTAAATGTGTTCATTTAGCCAAGTGGAGTATTCCCATGGCCCCCTCACCATTCTACCTCTAGTCTCTCTTACCCTCTTCACGCCTCCTCCTCCAACATTTTCAACACCTCCAAACTGCCGTAAGAGTAGACTTTAAACTCCTTAGCTCAATGCTTCCCAACTTTTCTTACATCTTGGCACACACGAATGTTGTAACTTCTGCGGCACACTGTGGTAAGGCTCCTTGTGGCAGAGATCCTAACCACGGTCAGGCCCCACATGGCTTCTGGAGGGCTGAGGTCATCAAGATCTTAGATGCACCTGCAGCCCATTCACAGGCCGCCCACTGAGAAGCTTTACCATAACCAAATGTTCAGTACTCAAGGTCTGTCACTTTAAAATTACAAGCCCAACAATTTTCCAGATTTCTCCATATCATTCCCCATTTGATTATAAACATGCAATTTTAGCTATATTTGATCATCTGTATGCCATACCTGAGTATATTTTCAGTATTCCCGGTTTTACTAAATCCTGCCTTTCTAAATAAAAGACCAGGTCTGGGAGACCTGACAGTATCCAATTTTGAAACGTTTCACCTCTTCCATAAAGCCTTTTCTGATCGTCTACATCGATTGCTCCACTTCTGAACTCCTAAATCACTGCTTCTAATTTGGTACTTACTTACTGCCTTATAGTTTCAGTGACCTTTTCAGAACTTACCTCTCACATACTAGGCTATATACTCTACCTGAGTTGACTGACTCCAAACCCTATCCATCTCTATGCATGATATTCACAAACCAAGATTGTAGAAATCAACATTAACTCATCATCATCATCACCAAAAAGCACTGGCAACCTACTAGCAGGCCAGCGTGGTGTTATCTTTACACAGCCCTTCTTCAAAAGGCCTCACTTACAGACTCTCCAGATGGGCAGTTCCAGTCAGATTGGGAAACCGCTGTACCATGCTTGCACCACGAATGACTCTTTAAGAAATTGGGAGATAAAAAGTAATTTAAAATAAAAATTTTCATAGATAATATTTTCATTTTATTTTTTAAACAGCTGACAATTACAGTACCACTATACCTAAAAAGATTAGTTTCATCTCTTGATTGGACCTGAAAGTGTGATAATTTTGACCAAGTGTTCACATAAATAAGAATCATCATAAATTTTCAAAATTGTCTTTTGGATTTCCACCCAAGAAAAAGAAAATAAAAGATTCTGCTGTCTGGAGCTACAATGATAAATTCTAGTTTTCCATTAAAGCAACTGTGTAAATATTCAGGTTTGTTTTTAAATTTCTATAATACTTACAAGGAATGCAGATCAGATAAATTGTGAAATGCTGAGTTCCCCACAAAAGATAGAGGATTATCATACAAATGTCTGTAAAAATAGCCAAAAAAGCAAAGTTTTCATATGTTCACAAGCACTCCAACACTAAATCTATGTTCACAAAGCTCATATATCTAACAGCCTGAATTTCCATTCTTTATCCAGATGTTTGGCATTGTACAGACATTGCTTTACATGATTACATATTAAAAGAAAATTTCAAAACTACTTACATAGTTCTTAAGAGTGGATTACCATCAAATGCTCCATCAGGAATAACAGAAATAGAATTACTGTGAAATAACCTACAAAGATAGAAGAAAAATATTTTGAAATGTTTATCCCCTTGTGAAATAAGTTAAAACCTGAATATCTATTACTCTTCAGTAGGATGTAAAATATAACTGATAACAACTACATGAAAATTTCAAAAATGTGGGGAAATTGAATTTTTAATTCCATCTCATCTTTTCCAGGACCATACCTAATTCTTTTTAAACCCAATGTTTAACCTACTACCACTGCCAGGTTCCTTATATACATTTAGCTTGCTTCATCCTCAAAGAACTTTTGACTGCATGCATCACAGGTATTCTAAACCCAAAATCTCTCTCATTGTCACCTGCATTTAGTTTTTAAGAAATGCATCTCAGAATATTTGCTATCAACTCATGACACACGATCTCTGTTATGCCATGTGCATTCTTATCTCTGACCTTGACAAATCCAATATCTAAAATGCTCCCTCATCTCTTTCATTTATCTAAATATTTCCATTCTTTCAAGTCCAGTCAAATTCCTTCTCTTTGGTGATGTTTTTTTCCAATGACCCCAAGCCTCAGTGAGGTCTTTTTCTGGAATGATTTATTTATCCTATTCACTCAGCACTTATTTCCACCTAGAAACTGCTCTCTGTCTGTCTTATATGGTCAGCCTCCCCAGTGGGACTAAGACCACAGCTCCTATAAAGCAGAGACCATACCTTATGGCTTGCTTCACCAGAATCCAGCCCTATACAGTAATCTATGCTCAGAATTGTCCGTGCTAGCCAATATAATCCAATCTGTATGATTGTGTGTGCATGTGTGTGTGTGTGTGTGTGTGTGTACTATGATACATATAATGGAACAAAGATGTTCTAAAATCTCATTGTTGGAACATTAAATGGTGAATTCTAGGGATATTAAGGCACAGATAGAGCAAAGCAATACTCACAGCTCTTTTAGGCTGGGAAGGGCTTTAATTGCCTGAGGAAATTCCCCCAAATTATTATAGTTCAAGTCCCTAGAAAAAAATTGGAAAAACACATAAGAACATTGAAGGATGGTCACAATTTATAAGGTATTTTGGTACAAATTTTTTTTTTTTTTTTAATCACATCCTCTGGATGATAATCTTTCTTTGACAACCAATCGCCAGTCCATTTAATTAAATGTACACCTTTTCTTAGATTACTGAATAGAAAAAAGAATCTTAATGCTTCTATGATGTTTTAAGTCAACAACTTTAAAAGTGCAAACAACTCTCAGAATCACATATTACGGGTGCATTAAATAAGCCAATCACCTGAATGGCAGTTCTCCATAAAATGGAATTTATTGACTATCATCTGTAAATGACAATAGCCTGAGACTGAGGTTTCTATTTTAGGTTCAGAGTGGCTTCCTGAACTTCTGGTATGAGGGCGGCTGACCTCGGCCCTAACATCAGCAGGATGACCTAAGTATGAATAAGGAGAAGGACCAGGACGGTTTCATACAACCACAGTCCTCAAGTGGGTTACAAATTGTTGAGAAAGTTCCATTAATTAGGAGAGGGAAAAGCCGTAGTGATCTGTACTTCTAAAAGTCTTAATTCTGAGTGTATTTTATTTTATTTATTTACTTCTTGGCCATGCCACAAGGCACGCGGGATCTTAGTTCCCCAACCAGGTATTGGACACTCATCCCTTGCACTGGAAGCGTGGAGTCTTAACCACTGGACAGTCAGGGAAGTCCCTCTGAGTGTATTTAAACTTTAGTTTCTTTTAACCTAAAGAGAATGTTAGCATATGATCAGCGATTGATTTCAGAATGAGAGTAAATAAAATCAAAAGGCCAGCACCTTAGAGACCAATGTTGTTTTCCTTTTCTACATAGAAAAAAAATGGTAAATAAAAATTTAACTGGGAAGAAGAGGTTTAATTTTAATATAATTAGAATAATATATTGGAATAATACAAGGTTTAGGATCAGAAGACCTGCCCAGTCTTTTGTTCCACTGGTATTTACATACTTAGAATAGAACTGGGTTCGGCAGTATCTTCTTCAAGAGCTTCAACTTTCAAATATCCACTGATACTTACTATCTTTTAGTGGTTTAAACAGGAAAGTGAATTAATAGAGTACTAAAAGATTTTAAGTCTTCTCATTGACTGACAGTTAACCCAAAAATTCAATTAAACAAAATATTACAAACCCTAAGCATTCCAATCAGATGTTACTCACCCATCTAACTGGGACATTCTCTGAATCATTTACTATACCACGATGGCTAATATTATATGTCTCTGAATAAAGGCAACTAGTACAAACCAAAACAACAAAAATAAAGATCCTACTCTTGATTACACACAGCTGCACTATGTCTTTTGCTCATATCATGGTACAATGGACAGCTTTGAAACAGCCAGAATTCTCTAACACTTTAACAATAGAAACAACAACAAAAGTATCCTAAGCAAAATGGAAACCTTCATCACATTTAGCATATAAAAGCAGAGATGGTATTAAAACCCACTGTTAACAATTAGCAAGGCAACTGAGATGAGGGAGAAAACAAAGAAACAAAACAACTTTTCCAGTATTAATTTTATAAGGTTCAAAGTTCCAAAACTGCCTATCATACGAACAAAACCAAAGTTTTTGAAAAGGTGTACAGCTTGGCAGACTGAGCTGGTTTTACCACGTCCTTTTGTAAGAAATATCAATCTGGTACGCCATTTTTAACCAGAAACCTAGATTCGTTTTCATGACTGTGTTATCTGAAGGCAAGACTTTAGTCATGTATTAAAGCAAATTAATAATGCGCTGAACTTAAGACTATTACTTTTTTTCCTTTTTCTGCAATGAAATGCAAATTTGCACTGTCAACTTCCCAAGTGTGATCATCCAAAATACGAATAAACTTACAAGGTCTCCAGGTTATCTAGTCCCTCGAAACAGTGTTGACCCAGGCTTTTAATTTTATTGTTATGAAGATGCCTATGGAAAAAAGCACGAAAATGACTTTTGCCTCACCCAGAAGTAACTATTATAATGTTTTACATGTCTAAATTGGTAGAGCTTAAAGGAATGGTGCAGCTAAACACTGCAACACTTGACTAATGGAAAACAAATAGCATTGGGTAGATATCTCTTGATAAATACTGCACAGACTCGGATTCACTGAACATAGGAGGCCAGTGGAAAAGGAACATATCTCTAGTGGAAGAGGAGTGCATACATGGAAGATTCTTAATTATTTACCCATATCCAAACAAAAGTTTTGGTGAGCTTTTAATTATACGAAGCAAAACTTTGATGAGTTCTCCTATGAGGAGGCAGGGGAAATGTCAGCTTACATCAGTGAGAATCAGTAACAGATTTTACAAGAAATGCCACTTTATTATGTCCAAGTTTTTGCAACAACAGAAAATCACATACTCTTTGAATAGACAGTAAAAACATGAAATATCACTGAAACTCATTTTCTATGGGCATCTCCAAAAGGATTTCCGCCTCTTTTAACACTGAATGCATTGCTGGGATACAAGTAAAAGCTGTACCAGTGTTTGCTGAATGACCCACTTTCTTCTCCTGACTACAAATGGCCATTTATTTTTGAGACATTCAACTGTTACCATCGAACGTTAATTTTTATAAAATTATCTTGTTTTGTATTTTTAAAAGTCAGCACATGTAATTTTGTAAAAAAGGCAGATCCCCCAAACACCAGCTCTCCAAGAAAATACTCCGTGAGGTACTTTCATAACAATTTGTCACAAGAACTCTGCTTTTGCCCCCAAATTAACACAAATATATAGTATTAAAAGGGGTGGATACTTACAGAACCACCAGGCTGGACAGGTTAGTAAATGCAAAATCCGGGATGCTGGAGATTTTGTTGAGAGCCAAGGTCAGCGCCTGCAGGGTCGGCAGATTGCTGAGGGGATGCACTGGCACCTCTGTCAAACTGTTGTCATCCAGCCACAGATGCCGTAACTGAGTGAGCCCCTCAAAACTGTCCTCAGGCACTGCGGTGATATGGTTGGCATCTAGACGCCTGACAGAGAAAAACAACCACCTTCAATAATGGATTCTAGTGGAATGAGTCAAGGCAAGTCACACAACTCTCAGGGTTCAAAAAAAAAAAATGGAGTTCTAAAAATGACCAAAGCCACAGCATCCCTTATTTCTTTAATTTCACTAGAAGTTTTCCTAAAATCTAACAATGTTTCCAAGACCAGCATATGGAACTCAGGTGTCTCCCTTCCTTCATAACAAAGAGATGCATACAAATCTGAATCCTTGGCTAAGCACAACTGTATGGCAGAATGATATATTAAAGAAAGAAAGAAACCCTCAGAGCTCAAGTGCGAATTTTATGTTGCAGAATGTACTTATCAAAAATATAGAAAAACAACAAGAAAAAACTAAGCTGACCAAATAATCTATTTTACTTACAGTTTTATAACTAATATTTGATATTAAATTTAATTGCTATTCTGACTTGGTACCAAAGGGGAAAGAGTAAGAACATACTTACAATTTTTTTCTACAGCAACAAACCATTTCAATAGATTCTCAACAATCCTTATTACTACCAGGCAATTTAAAATATGTGTCGGGCTTCCCCGGTGGCGCAGTGGTTGAGAGTCCGCCTGCCGATGCAGGGGACACGGGTTCGTGCCCCGGTCCGGGAAGATCCCACATGCCACGGAGCGGCTGGGCCCGTGAGCCGTGGCCACTGAGCCTGCGCGTCCGGAGCCTGTGCTCCGCAACAGGAGAGACCACAGCAGTGAGAGGCCCGCGTACCACAAAAAAAAAAAAAATATATATATATATATATATATATATATATATATATATATGTGTGTGTGTATGTGTGTGCGTGTCACGTACTGGCAAAGCAACCCTCTCCTCTTCTCTTAGGCCTAAGTACATCTGAAAAATTAGTTTGTCAAAATTAACAGATATTAAGAAAAGGGCAAACTGTCCCTAGGAAAAAATTAAACAGCTCCTCCGATCAACATTATTGTGGCTTTAGAGTTTCTTGGATTTTCCCCCAAATTTTGGAATTAAGGACACCTTACTAATAGGATTACCCATACTTAAAAATTAAATCCCCATCTGAAAATCTGAGAAACCAAGTCCTAAATGTTAGTTTTGACACAACCAGGCGCAATTGTTGGAATAACTGCTTTTTGCCAAAATGACAAGTTAGTATTAATATGGTGAGGAACCGTATGCACCAGGCAAATCACAACTTTCTTCGCAAATACCTTGTTGATATAACTTCACTATTTAAATCCATATCTCACAGGCTTGGATCTCTTGGTGAAAATTAGGGAACACTAGAAAACAGGTGCAAGGTCAAAACGACAGCCTTTTTTTTTTTTTTTTTTTTTTTTTAAGCGGTACTTAGGCCTCTCACTGCTGTGGTCTCTCCCGTTGCGGAGCACAGGCTCCGGACGCGCAGGCTCAGCGGCCATGGCTCACGGGCCCAGCCGCTCCGCGGCATGTGGGATCTTCCCGGGCCGGGATGCGAACCCATGTCCCCTGCATCAGCAGGCGGACTCTCAACCACTGTGCCACCAGGGAAGCCCAGCAGCCCATTTTTTAAAGAAAGCAACTTCGGCAGTCTTCAAGTTCAGGAAATTCTGACTTCAGAGTGCTTTTCGTGCCTCCTGTTTCTCTGTGCTGCTCCAGCTTCGGATTCTGCCATAAGTGTCTCTTTTTCCTCCATGCAAGTGCTGAGCCCCCGCTCCCAACTAACTGCCCCAGCCCCAAATGCAGTCTCCTTTGCAGAGGCAGATTGGTCGAGGTCAAAGACCCTTGGTTCCGGTAAGGATCTGATGGAAGCCTTCTGTTTGATAGTCAGGATAACTTGAAGAGCACTAAAAAGTGGAGAGCTTCAGAAACTGAGCAGCTGCCTTAAGAATCCACTTAGAAACAAACAGTTTTAGGTTTGTTTATTCCTTGTACTTTCTAGAACCTACCTAACCCTGAGAAGAGACAGGCATCCTTTATATAACAGACTGGCAAAGGACTGGCTACAGAGCTGCTTAGCAGATTTTCTTTAATGAGTAGATGGCAGTGTGTTCAAGCACACACACACATACACACATACACACGCACACGCTTCACAGCCTCAAGGAACTTCTACTTAGGAAGAGAGAGACATTTTGTTGAGGCGGAGAGAGTTAAGGACATTTATTTCACATTCACACATCTGGACATTTTCTATAAATAATGTGGAGCTGAAATATAATCATACAATTAACCATATAATGTAACTAAATCATGCAATTAAATTCTACACGTAGCTAATCTATCTGCAATTCATTCAGCTCGTGTAAACTGAGAATCTTGTTAGGTACAAAAGGTAAAAATGGTGAACACGACAGTAATGAGGAGACTGACCCACAATATAACTAACAGACTGAAAAATGACTGCAGAGTGCTTAAAAAGTGCTATGAAGTAAATAAACAGGGTACTGAGATCAGGATTAGCAGGGGCTGAGGGGGAGGGTAGCTTCTTACAATGTATTGGTCAGGAAAAGCATCTCTAAGAAGGTGCCATTAAACTGAGATCCAGAGCAGGTGGCAAAGGAAGCTGGGCAAGGAGTGTTTGAGGCAACGGAAACAGTGAGGGCAGAGACTCAGTAGCAGAAACCCACTGGGTGTGGTCCCAGCAACTCCCAGAAGGTCTGAGTGACTAGAACACAGGAGGAAGAGAGTGGAGGGTCCAGGGAGACACAGATGTGGATGCAAATGGGGACCAGATGACACAGAGCCCCATTAGATCAGGTGAGGATTTAGATTGTATTTTAAGCACAAATTGAAATCCCTCCCCAGCTTCTCTGTGTCACAACAGTTTAAAAGTTTAAATTGCTCATGTTATAAGAGTGAGGATAATGTTCATTCACACTGTAGAAAATATTGAGCAGTGCTCCCCACACATACACACACACAACACTCCACTGACATTAAGTCCTCTCTATATGTGTTTCATTAAGATGTACATCCAGTATAAGGTAAATAAGTACTAGGGATGTAATGCACAACATGATAGATATAATTAACACTGCTGAATGTTATATATAAATGCTGTTAAGAGAATAAATCCTGAGCTCTCATCAAAAGGAAAAAAAAAATTTTTTTTTCTATTTCTTTAAGTATCTGTATGAGATGATGTATTTTCACTAAATTTATTGTGGTAATTATTTCATGATGTACATAAGTCAAAAAATTATGCTGTACACCTTAAACTTATACAGTACTATATGTCAATCATTTCAATAAAACAGGAAGAAAAAAAGATGTGGCAAAAAACTATAATAAGAAAAGTTGTCTAGACTTTATTTATTTATGTATTTATCCATCTATCTATCTTGGTTGTGTTGGGTCTTCGTTGCTGCACACAGGCTTACTCTAGTTGCAGTGAGCAGGGTCTACTCTGCGTTGTGGTGCACAGGCTTCTCATTGCAGTGGTTTCTCTTGCTGCAGAGCCCGGGCTCTAGGTGCACGGCCTTCAGTAGTTGTGGCACGTGGGCTCAGGAGTTGTGGCTCACGGGCTCTAGAGCACAGGCTCAGTAGTTGTGGCGCACGGGCTCAGCTGCCCTGCGGCATGTGGGATCCTCCCGGACCAGGGATCGAACCCGTGTCCCCTGCGTTGGCAGGCGGACTTTTAACCACTGTGCCACCAGGGAAGTCCCTTCTAGACCTTTTTTAACATAAATCCAGTATTATATACACCATTTAGGCTCCTGCAGAATTCTGTGCTACACCCCACCAAAGAAAAGGGGTGGTCTTAACTTAGCAAGATAACCAGGTGAGTTCTGAGCTAAGATAGTAGTGAAACTACCTTCTATGTAAAATAATAATACAACAAAAAGTGCACAGACACAATTTCCTCTTTTAAAAATTTCCCCAAATTGTAAAATCAGCCATACGTAAGAGATCAAAAGGAAGAAATCTGGGAAAATGGAACCCTTAAATAAAAAGTTAATGAGAAAAAGGATTTGTGGTGACTCAAATGGTTAATCCTTACACCTCAATCCACATGTGGGTGTTGGTGGCACACCCATAAATGTAATGAGTTTGCACTTACACTGAGATCAATGTTTCACAGAGAAATGGTCTTAGAAAGCATGGCTTTGTACCAATGACCTACACTATTAAAATTCATCCTAACTAACAGACCAAAAAACAAAATACTGTAACTGATTCTTTCAATAGGGGCAGTAAATGGCATTAGATATCTCACAAAGTGAAGAGATTATGTGGCTTAAGTTATTTTACCATTTCAACTTCGTTTGGCAAGAGATAACTATTACTTTATTTAAGTGCACTTGAGTTGTTAAACAGTTAACAATGTATTAACTAAATTCCCTTACTATTTTCATCTTTAAAATGTGCTTCTTTTCCCTATTCTCAAAAGCCTGTTTTATATCTTACTGAGACTCATACTTTTTTCTCTTGACGTAAGTGAAATTACAGTAACAATTTTAAATGCAGCTATTTACTGATGAATGTCTATGTTATCATAAACACTTGTTCTGTGTAATCAAAAGCTCGCCCTTTTTCTCTCTACTCCTCACTTACCAATAATGTAGACATTATAGTATTATACTCTGTTACCAGTTTCAAGTTCAAAATACTTAGATTCTGTTACGGTAGAAATCCTAGGAAATTAAGTCTTTGAAATCCTTTAATAGTCAATATAAGTGTGAACAACTATAAAGAAAAAAATTCTAGTGGATCAAATTCTGACATGTCATTTTAATATCCTGCTCAGGTAACGCTTTAGCCATTTTCATGGCTTCGTGGAAGGTTGTTAGGTTAGCTTTTTATTAATATCTACAATTCACTTTCAGATTTTATAGCCATCGTCACCCATTTGCATCAAACCACTTCTGATCAATTTCAAGCCCTAATGAACTTTGCTCTCTCTGAGTACTATTTCAAAACCACAAGGAAATCTTTCATGTAATTCAGGTCTGAAGATCAGATTTGCAAACTGACTCAAGTGTTGATAACACTGTTTTACACCAGGACAGAATTTCAATTGTATCCAACTTGACCACTGCACCCACTATGCTAACAAACCCATGAACATTTCCTTCTTAAATAAAACAGGCCTGGCACATAGCTCCTTATATTTCTGATACATATAAAAAAAAAAATCTGATACATATAAAAAAAAAGGTGCATATAAAAAAAAAAATTAAAAAAGTAGTTTGACTCCTCTCCTTACCCCTACCTCCCTCCCATCCCAATCTGGGAGATAATTTAAACAATGCACTGTACTCAGTGAGCGATGAGCACAGTATGCTTGTTTAAAACATTATTTTAGAGGAAGATACCTATGATTTTTGTGAAAATACTTTATTTTTTTTTAACTTTTTATTTTATATGGGAGTACAGTTGATTAACACTGTTGTGTTAGTTTCAGGTATACAGCAAAGTGATCCAGTTATACATATACATGTATCTATTCTTTTTCAAATTTTTTTCCCATCTAAATGATCAAAAATACCATGTGTACTTTAGAGTACTTATGGACCACAAGTTAGAAAAAAAAGCTATTTGTATATTTTCTTGGTAATTTTTCTAATGTTCAAAGATTTTAGCCTTCTCTTTTTCAGCCTTCCAACAAGACAAAATGATTGAATATTTTGATCATTAAGTCTTGGGAAATACGAACAATTCTGTATGAAGGTTTTGAAGGAAAACAAATTCTGAAGAAGCAAAAGAAAAAGAGAACTATTTAAAGCATCTAATGACTTCAGATCCAAGGGAGGTAAGATGGCTCCTTCTGTGTACATCCGTCCAAGGTTAGAAATGGTGCAGAGGCAGCAAAATCACCTTTCTTTAAAGGAACTCATTCCAATCTATTCCCTGAAATAGTCTCTGTGGAATCCCATTCAATTAGTGATGGCAGATAGTGAATCCTTATGTTCCATAACTCGGCAGTTGGTGAAATGAGCTACTTAACAAGTATCTACCTTAAATTAAACTTATATTGAAACCAGAACTTAAATGGCCAATACCCCAGATACTCCTTTTTATGATAGTAGATACATTTTAAAGTTTAACCTTTACAGCATATGCTACGCTTTATTAGTACATATTTTCATTTTCATATTACTGCCCATTAACTACCAGATTATCTAATCTAAAATCAAAGGTAATCCATAATTTACAATTTCCAGTGATGTGCTTTTGGTGCAGTTATAAATGGTTTTATATCAGCAAGTGGAAGGGACAAGCCGGTCAGTCACTTTCACCTATGTCTTCTCTAGCTCATGTGCATCTCTACAAATGCTTACCTTTACAGTTATTTCCAAGCGCAATAAAAAAAAAATTATGGGACAGATTAGTACACAAATATGTGATGTGGTTATACCCTAATTTTATAATTAAAATTATAAACACCTAAGTGTGATAACTATTACAGTTTTTCATTCAGTGATTCTCAGAACTTCTGTATCCATGAGGATGATCTGGGGAAATTTTTTAAACTACAGCTTCTTGGACCCTACCTTTAAAGAGAGACTATCATGACTCCTAGGATGTGGCCTAAGAATCTGCATTCTAACAATATCCCCCTAGTGATTTTGTTGAGGGTGGGCCAAGTGCCACACTTTGAGAAACTAGGCCCTAGTCCCACTGTATTTAGTGTTAGGACATGAACTGAGGCAATGCACATTTGTGTTCATCACTGTAGTAGAATAAGAAACTAATGAAATTGCTTGTTTTAAAGAATACTTTTTCATTACTTTCAGACGATTCCTTCACCTAGTTAGGCAAATTGGGTAATCTAATAATCAAAAGAAAGAACAGATAAAATAGTCATCATTATTAATATTAATAGATTCTACAAATGTTTATTGAGCACTTACTACATGTCAGATACCGTTAAAAGTGCTTTTCATGAATTAAAGTACATGGTAGGTAATAAGCAAACTACTGCACAGAGAATTTTAAATAACGTGCCCCAAACCAGCTAACAGCTAACAAGTGGCAGAGTGGGGATGCAAAACCAGACAGGCCTGTTTCAGAATTCTAATTAATCTGAATTTATCTGAACTTCTTTTGAGAGCAATGTAAACATTCTGACAGATAAATATGCAAAGGGCTTCTCTTAATCGTGGCGAAAGATTACACTAACCACATGCTTCAGTTCAGTGCTTCTCAACCTTTTCTAAAACCGAGCCCCTGAAGACAGAGAAGCTGGATCTTCTAACCCAGGGATGGGGAGCCCTGACAACACTAGTCCACAACACGCAGTCTAGTCATGAACAAATATCTGTTTATTTAACATAAAAATGGTTGTTTCTTTAGAATCTTCTGTGGGTTTGCATGGTTCCTGTGATACTACTGCTGCTTACCTGATCCCCCCACTCTAGGGGGAAGCGGGGTGTGCATAGCTAAACCATGGAGGCAATGACCCCCATTCTCCAGGTTCATATACATATTAATACATACATATGTTTATATGGGAAAGAATTCAAACAAGAATAAAGTGAGAAACCCTACAAGCCAGAAGGGAGTGGCAGGACATACTGAAAGTGATGAAGGAGAAAAACCTGCAGCCAAGACTACTCTACCCAGCAAGGATCTCATTCAGATTTGATGGAGAAATTAAAACCTTTACAGACAAGCAAAAGTTGAGAGAGTTCAGCACCACCAAACCAGCTTTACAACAAATCCTAAAGGATCTTCTCTAGGCAAGAAACACAAGAGAAGGAAAAGACCTATAATAACGAACCCAAAACAATTTAGAAAATGGGAATAGGAACATACATATCGATAATTACCTTAAATGTAAATGGACTAAATGCTCCCACCAAAAGACACAGATTAGCTGAATGGATACAAAAACAAGACCCATATATATGCTGTCTACAAGAGACCCACTTCAGACCTAGAGACACATACAGACTGAAAGTGAGGGGATGGAAAAAGATATTCCATGCAAATGGAAACCAAAAGAAAGCTGGAGTAGCAATTCTCGTATCAGACAAAATAGACTTTAAAATAAGGACTATTAAAAGAGACAAAGAAGGACACTACATAATGATCAAGGGATCGATCCAAGAAGAAGATATAACAATTGTAAATATTTATGCACCCAACATAGGAGCACCTCCATACATAAGGCAAATACTAACAGCCATAAAAGGGGAAATCGACAGTAACACATTCATAGTAGGGGACTTAAACACTCCACTTTCACCTATGGACAGATCATCCAAAATGAAAATAAATAAGGAAACACAAGCTTTAAATGATACATTAAACAAGATGGACTTAATTGATATTTATAGGACACTCCATCCAAAAACAACAGAATACACATTTTTCTCAAGTGCTCATGGAACATTCTCCAGGATAGATCATATCTTGGGTCACAAATCAAGCCTTGGTAAATTTAAGACAATTGAAATTGTATCAAGTATCTTTTCTGACCACAATGCCATGAGACTAGATATCAATTACAGGAAAAGATCTGTAAAAAATACAAACACATGGAGGCTAAACAATACACTACTTAATAATGAAGTGATCACTGAAGAAATCAAAGAGGAAATCAAAAAATACCTAGAAACAAATGACAATGGAGACACAACAACCCAAAACTTGTGGGATGCAGCAAAAGCAGTTCTAAGGGGGAAGTTTATAGCAATACAAGCCCACCTTAAGAAGCAGGAAACATCTAGAATAAACAACTTAACCTTGCACCTCAAGCAATTAGAGAAAGAAGAACAAAAAAACCCCAAAGCTAGCAGAAGGAAAGAAATCATAAAAATCAGATCAGAAATAAATGAAAAAGAAATGAAGGAAACAATAGCAAAGATCAATAAAACTAAAAGCTGGTTCTTTGAGAAGATAAACAAAATAGATAAACCACTAGCCAGACTCATCAAGAAAAAAAGGGAGAAGACTCAAATCAATAGAATTAGAAATGAAAAAGGAGAGGTAACAACTGACACTGCAGAAATAAAAGAGATCATGAGAGATTACTACAAGCAACTCTATGCCAATAAAATGGACAATCTGGAAGAAATGGACAAATTCTTAGAAATGCACAACCTGCCAAGACTGAATCAGGAAGAAATAGAAAATATGAACAGACCAATCACAAGCACTGAAATTGAAACTGTGATTAAAAATCTTCCAACAAACAAAAGCCCAGGACCAGATGGCTTCACAGGCGAATTCTATCAAACATTTAGAGAAGAGCTAACACCTATCGTTCTCAAACTCTTCCAAAATATAGCAGAGGGAGGAACACTCCCAAACTCCTTCTACGAGGCCACCATCACCTTGATACCAAAACTAGACAAGGATGTCACAAAGAAAGAAAACTACAGGCCAATATCACTGATGAACATAGATGCAAAAATCCTCAACAAAATACTAGCAAACAGAATCCAACAGCACATTAAAAGGATCATACACCATGATCAAGTGGGGTTTATTCCAGGAATGCAAGGATTCTTCAATATACGCAAATCTATCAATGTGATAAACCATATTAACAAATTGAAGAAAAACCACATGATCATCTCAATAGATGCAGAGAAAGCTTTTGACAAAATTCAACACCCATTTATGATAAAAACCCTGCAGAAAGTAGGCATAGAGGGAACTTTCCTCAACATAATAAAGGCCATATATGACAAGCCCATAGCAAACATCATCCTCAATGGTGAAAAACTGAAAGCATTTCCACTAAGATCAGGAACAAGACAAGGTTGCCCACTATCACCACTCTTATTCAACATAGTTTTGGAAGTTTTAGCCACAGCAATCAGAGAAGAAAAGAAAATAAAAGGAATCCAAATCGGAAAAGAAGAAGTAAAGCTGTCACTGTTTGCAGATGACATGATCCTATACGTAGAGAATCCTAAAGATGCTACCAGAAAACTACTAGAGCTAATCAATGAATTTGGTAAAGTGGCAGGATACAAAATTAATGTACAGAAATCTCTGGCATTCCTATACAATAATGATGAAATATCTGAAAGTGAAATCAAGAAAACACTCCCATTTACCATTGCAACAAAAAGAATAAAATATCTAGGAATAAACCTACCTAAGGAGACAAAAGACCTGTATGCAGAAAATTATAAGACACTGAGGAAAGAAATTAAAGATGATACAAATAGATGGAGAGATATACCATGTTCTTGGATTGGAAGAATCAACATTGTGAAAATGACTCTACTACCCAAAGCAATCTATAGATTCAATGCAATCTCTATCAAACTACCACTGGCATTTTTCACAGAACTAGAACAAAAAATTTCGCAATTTGTATGGAAACACAAAAGACCCCGAATAGCCAAAGCAATCTTGAGAATGAAAAAAGGAACTGGAGGAATCAGGCTCCCTGACTTCAGACTATACTACAAAGCTACAGTAATCAAGACGGTATGGTACTGGCACAAAAACAGAAAGATAGATCAATGGAATAGGATAGAAAGCCCAGAGATAAACCCATGCACATATGGACACCTTATCTTTGATAAAGGTGGCAGGAATGTACAGTGGAGAAAGGACAGCCTCTTCAATAAGTGGTGCTGGGAAAACTGGACAGGTACATGTAAAAGTATGAGATTAGATCACTCCCTAACACCATACACAAAAATAAGCTCAAAATGGATTAAAGACCTAAATATAAGGCCAGAAACTATCAAACTCTTAGAGGAAAACATAGGCAGAACACTCTATGACATAAATCACAGCAAGATCCTTTCTGACCCACCTCCTAGAGTAATGGAAATTAAAAAAAAAATAAACAAATGGGACCTAATGAAACTTCAAAGCTTTTGCACAGCAAAGGAAACCATAAAAAAGACCAAAAGACAGCCCTCAGAATGGGAGAAAATATTTGCAAACGAAGCAACTGACAAAGGATTAATCTCCAAAATTTACAAGCAGCCCATGCAGCTCAATATCAAAAAAACAAATAACCCATTCCAAAAATGGGCAGAAGACCTAAATAGACATTTCTCCAAAGAAGATATACAGATTACCAACAAACACATAAAAGAATGCTCAACATCATTAATCGTTAGAGAAATGCAAATCAAAACTACAATGCAATATCACCTGACACCAGTCAGAATGGCCATCATCAAAAAGTCTAGAAACAATAAATGCTGGAGAGGATGTGGAGAAAAGGGAACCCTCATACACTGTTAGTGGAAATGTAAATTGATACAGCCACTATGGAGAACAGCATGGAGGTTCCTTAAAAAATGAAAAATAGAACTACCATACGACCCAGCAATCCCACTACTGGGCATATACCCTGAGAAAACCATAATTAAAAAAGAGTCATGTACCAAAATGTTCATTGCAGCTCTATTTACAATAGCCAGGACATGGAAGCAATCTAAGTGTCCATTGACAGATGAATGGATAAAGAAGACGTGGCACATATATATGATGGAATATTACTCAGCCATGAAAAGAAACGAAATTGAGTTATTTGTAGTGAGGTGGATGGACCTAGAGTCTGTCATACAGAGTGAAGTTAGTCAGAAAGAAAAAGACAAATACCGTATGCTAACACATATATATGGAATTTAAGAAAAAAAAAATGTCATGAAGAACCTAGGGGTAAGGCAGGAATAAAGACGCAGACCTCCTAGAGAACGGACTTGAGGTTATGGGGAGGGGGAAGGGTGAGCTGTGACAGGGCAAGAGAGAGTCATGGACATATACACACTAACAAACATAGTAAGGTAGATAGCTAGTTGGAAGCAGCAGCATGGCACAGGGATATTGGCTTGGTGCTTTGTGACAGCCTGGAGGGGTGGGATAGGGAGGGTGGGAGGGAGGGAGACGCAAGAGGGAAGAGATATGGGAACATATGTATATGTATAACTGATTCACTTTGTTATAAAGCAGAAACTAACACACCATTGTAAAGCAATTATACCTCAATAAAGATGTTAAAAAAAAAAAAAAACCAAAGAAGAACTGAAATACTTTGTATTTTAATGAGCTAATGCCTCATTGACCCCAACTTTCAATGGTTAAATCTATTTGCTTTGCTTTGCTTTGCTTTTTTTCCCTTTGAAAGAAAATATTAAATTCTAAGCTCGTCAAGGAGGAAAAAAAAAAAAAAAAAAAGAATAAAGTGAAGTGCTATGCAAAAAAGCTTTTGAAAATAGTGGCTAAACATGGTAAAAAGCCAAGAGCTGAGATCTTTTTTGTAATTTAAGTATACTTGATTTACAATGTTGTGTTAGTTTCTGGTGTACAACAAAGTGATTCAGTTTTACATATGTGTGTGTGTGTGTGTGTGTGTGTGTGTATATATCATATTCTTTTCCATTATAGTTATTATAGGATACTGAACATAGTTCCCTGTGCTATACAGTAGGACCTTGCTGTTCAAGAGCTAAAATTTTGAACATTCCACATCAAACTAAACTTTCCTCAAAAAAAAAACCTGATAAAAAGACAGCACAGGCGATTAAGTCACCATCCCTGATGACTGCTCAACATCCACAGATGAGGGTCCATAACTAATTTGCTCTGATGATCATTACCACCTGAAACAGCAACCTCTCTGGCTGTTTCTTGAGCGTCATGGCACAAGACTCTGGAACTCCTGTACACACATAACTCTGATTCCAAAGATGGTGTAATCGCCTGCTACATGCAAGCTTGTAGCTTTCTCCCAGCCTTGGAGACAGAATATTCCAATGGACATTTCAGTAACAGCAACTAGCCATCCCCATTTTTATCCCAGATGAGAGGATACATGTCTTCTTTCCCTAGGATTCCAGTTCTTTACCTATGTAGTAGCCAGAGTGTTCTCCTAATGATTCAAGAATGCAGCAAACCAAAAAGTTACTTACAAAGACTGCAGAGCACTCAGTCCTCGAATGGCTTCACTGGGTACTGTTTTCAACTGGTTGTTCTGGAGAGTTCTGGAAGGAAATTTTGGGTTAGTGAATAAGAAGCAATTATGACCATTTTTTCTTAGAAGAATTTAGAACAATTTCTTTCCAAAAACATCTTTCCAATAGCAAAAAAAAGGATCAGGAGTCGAGGTGGAAAGCACCCAAGATAAGAGAGTTGCCAGAGAGCAAGAGGCATTTGTCGTAAAGCCAGAAATGAAACCTAGGCTACTGTCCCAAGCCATCTCCTAACACAGACCTGCTGGGTCATCCAGGATTGTTTCATTCTCAGGAATTAAGGCACCCTAATTAATATTCATCACCCAAGGTACCATTAGTGTTAACTGGGAGGTATAACAAGTTAACTGGGAGGTACAGCAAGCAAACCCACTAGAATCCCTAATGCCTTTTCAAATTGAAATAAAGCACAGCCCAGAAACGTGCACATTAGAGAAAGACAATTTTATCAAGAGGACAGCAGACCCTGAGCTCTTAGGGGGCAGTGGCCATGTCCCCAGTGAAAGCAGGGCTAGGGCAGAAATAAAGCTTTAATTATCTAATAGTCTCCGACCTGGAGAATGGAGGTACAGATCAGTAATGAACATGAAGTCTTTACTAGTTTTTGCCTAATGTCCTTCCTGGTCATATTAATAAAATGACTGCCTGACAAGAATCATCACCACAGAATGGAATGGAAAAGGGCCCGTCTAACTCACTGAACCAGAGAGGTCTAGTGACTTACAGATGGTCACCCAGCGAGGCAGTGGCAAGGTGGGGCCGGCAGTCAGTTTACCGGCTCCCCAATCTGCCAGTTCCTGACCACTGCCAGGAATTTATTTCTTGATCTCTCGCAGGCTATGTAAATGATAGGCATCTCAATTCCCTTTAGCTCTAAAATGATTTTACATCTGGAGCTCTTGTAAGCCTTTTTCCCTTTAGGGTCAGTTCATGCAAAGTTCTTACAGCTACAAAAGAAGTAGAAACAAAACCTTACCAGTGAAGCTTAAATATGATTTTGATTCAATGTATTAGCCACACAAAAAGCCTAACATTCAACTGTAATGCACCAGAGGTCAGAGTGCCTGTTATTTCGACGTTAACTTTTGTTATCTAGACCCAAGGTTGCCTAAATCAGCCTCTAGCCTCCCACACTACCCATTGGCCACTCCTTAAATCTTTTAATCCTGAACTAAAAGAAACTGTGCTTAACCTAGCTCCGAGCATGTTGACTACGCAGAAAGAAAATACACAGCCAGCTGTGAAACTCTAAAATTGCATTACTTACAGAACTTTGAGTTCTTTCAACCCCGACAAGGCCTTTGGGTGGATAAAAGAAAGGTCGTTGCCAGCCAGTCGTCTAGGAGAAAAAAAAAAGTAGCAAGAGAAAAATAGTAATTCAGACTCTTAAAATTCATAACTCACAATGACCCAATCTGCTATTGAAGCTCTACATTAAACATCTCTCTAGTCTATCCGACATTAAACATGGACTTAAACCTCTGCTAAAGCAATCCCAAAGTTCTTCCAATGAGATAAATGCCTCTAGAATTTTTTTTTTAACTTCAATACAATAATTTAAACAGGCACATTTTTATTCTGGTGAGGTCAAGCAAGCCAAAACATATTGGACCAAATTAAGTTTGCTATTCATGGTCACTCTCTGCCGCTTGCGGTGTTTTCCAAGTGCCTCATAAATACAGAGCACTGGGCAGCAGGCAGGAGTTTTATACAGATCAGAGCACACCAGTCTGTCAAGGAGGAATGAATGCCTTCGGGAGACAAGGAGAGCCTGTTATCTCTCCATAACCAAGGGCAGCATATTCGTTGCAAAAGAGAGGCAAAAAGTGAAAGTCACTGTAAGCATAACTTCCCAAACAAAGGCATTTTTTTTTAAAGATAAATGTTTTCCTAAAGAAATTTCAAACTGACAAATTTAAGTGCAAGTAAGAGTGGAGTAAGAAAAGGATAAGAAGTCCTTGGGCCCTTTTTTAAGAAAGGAGCACGCAATTCATCCTGAGCCCCACTTTTTCTCCCGTTTTCCCAAACATTCAGACATGGGAGGAAAAGTTGGACAGAGAACTTTAGGGAGAAGAAGCAGGAAGCAGGACAGCAACTCGTACGAGTGACTTGTAAACAGGTGAACTGGAGGCAGGTTTTCAAGTACAGTTGACCCTTGAATAACAGCGGGTTTGAGCAGCACGGGTTCACATCCACGCAGATCTTTTCCAATAGTAAATACTACTGTGCCACACAGTCCAAGGTTGGCGGAATCCGTGGATGTGGAAGAACCTTGGATAAGGGGTGGGAGTGGGGGTGATGATAAATTATCAGTGGATTAACCCCCATGTTATTCAAGGGTGAACTGTATTGACTTAAAAATGATAGTTGTGTGCCCCGATGATTAAACATAGGACTGTTCCAGCTTCCTGGTTCCATCAGGGGAACTCTCCCAAGCAATGAGATTCTGTATGCGTGATTTCTTTTTAAATGCTTTCTCCCCATCATGTCTTAGGATCATAGTCATCAAGTCATATTAATTCCTCCTCGAAAGAGTCTAATTTCCATTGTCCGTTCTCTTCTTTCTGTAAGCACCCTGCCCTCCTGAGCCTTATTCAGCAATCTCTTCTTTCTGTAAGCACCCTGCCCTCCGGAACCTTATTCAGCAATTCATTCATTCACTAAAAAGTTTCATTCACTGATTAACAACATGAGCACCTATTCAGCTCCAGGCAGAGGAACATCCTCTCCTTAGGCTTCAAGTCCCCCCACTTCAATCTGTTCTTCTTAGACACCCTGATTTTAGGGACATAAGGAGGGCTCCTTTACCCTTCCTAAAACTTGAAGTCACAGAGATCTGAAACTCTATTTTTTAGATGCATTATTTTCTCTTGAAGTTTTTGTCCCAGTTAAAATGCAAATAGCCCTGGAAAGGATAATACTTGATCCTTACTAACTAAGCATTAACACAGAAATGTGTACTGAAGATGTGTGTGTGTGTTGCAGGGAATGGGAAAGTGAAAGAGGACTCAGAAACCAAGAGTGAGTGTGTAGAATTATTTCTTCAATTGCAAGGACAACCAGGCTGGATTCTCAGGCAACACTACAGGTTTAACACAGAGTTCATGTCCCTAAACTAAATTCTCCCTAGAAAGCCCTCTCACCGTGCACGGCTTTGTTTCTCACAAGGCACCCTAGCACCTGAGCTCTAAACTGCGTGCCCTTCAAGGGCATCCCTCAACCCAGGCTCACAACAGCTTACTCTACACCATCAGCCTCACGGCCTTTCACCTCATGGGGTCCACCATATGTAAAATGAGGGACCGCAGAAGATGGTGTTAAGACTTTTCAACACTTCTATTTAAAACAATTCCTCCTCAGCAAATCCTCTGGGCTCTAGACTAGCCAGCTTGACCACTATGTCTTTAAATGCTTCACCTCACAACCTCATCTTCACCCCTTAAATCCCCGACTCCAGTGTGACTTCCCTAGAAAATGTCAGTTCTTATCAACATGCCTTACGTGTGGATTCTTGGAAGGCATAACTAAACAGGCTACCTTCTACTGGCTGTTTCTAGCACATTAGTTTTATAGGCCAAGTACAAAAGCTTCCAAGAACAGAGTGTGCATATCACAATTCTGTCACCACCTACCAGTGTGTCAACCCATTATTCAGAAACTGCATTCTCAGCATTTCCTCCTTGAAAACAGATAGCATCCTATAGTCTACCTTAGTGCAGGCTTAGTACAAGCCCTCTCAAGGGGCTTTCTACACCCCAGACTCACTAATTATATTCAACTGATAATGCTCATAGCTGTAATGCAGTGTTTAAAAGGTCACATTTTAGGGCTTCCCTGGTGGCGCGGTGGTTGCGAGTCCGCCTGCCGATGCAGGGGACACGAGTTCATGCCCGGGTCTGGGAAGATCCCACATGCTGCGGAGCGGCTGGGCCCGTGAGCCATGGCCGCTGAGCCTGCGCGTCCGGAGCCTGTGCTCCGCAACGGGAGAGGCCACAACAGTGAGAGGCCCCTGTACCGCAAAAAAAACAAAACAAAAAAGGTCACATTTTATAAGATTAAATTGGACCATAAGGACTAGAAGGAACAATAGCCTCCTTCCCCCCAGGGCAGCAAGTAGTCACGTGACTCTGTTATCTGAAAGACCAGCCTTAAGCAGCTCAAGTCCACCAAAAAATGAACACTGTAAACAGACCAAGGGTGTCACAGGATTCTTGTGCTTTCCTCTCTTACTTTTGAATGTCCCCCTATCTATGGGCTTTCCTTGTGGAGTTCAGTCTATTGTACTAGGGCTCATGAAAAGAGGATTTTACAAGGTGACAAAGGAAGTGGCAAAGCACAGAACACCTGATTACCTTTACCTGTCAACAGAAAACAGTGTTGAGCCACATGAGCCAAAACATTTACTCCCTTTTCCCAATGATCTGCCTCTTGATAAGCCTGGGAAGACTAAAGGAGCCTGACTTCCAAAAGCATCCTTTCTTTCTACACTACTTACAGTTCAGAGAAATGACCAAATGGGCTGTGCACGTGACTTATCCTGCACTCCAGGCCTGCTCTCTGGAGAAGCCTACAGGGCTAGGATTCGGGCGGGGGCGGTGATAATGCTGAGCGAGGTGGGGCTCACACCACTCTGATTACTTCGTTCCTTAGGAGAGTAAATAGATCAGGTGGAGCCTTCAGGAATGCATCTACCCATGTTTACCTAGCTCCTGGGTTAATGAATAATAAACACGGCAGCCCCGTAAAGCCTCTGCAGCTTCAGCAACTGCACCCTCCCGAGTCTCTTTACATTTTGCTGATTTTATGACCCAGGACTTCTTATGGTAGACCCGGGGGATGCTTCATGTCCAAAAACTCAGATCCAGGAGAGAGCAAAGTGAATAAAGAACAGGGTTAGGGACAAAGTCCCAAAATCTCTGGGAGAAAAAAACCTACCATGTCATGTGCCCAGAGCAGTTGCAGGCGCTGAGCTAGGTGGTTTACATTCTTTCCTTTTAATCATCTCCTGACAGAGTCCCTGAGAGGTTAGGTGACTTGGCAGAAGTCACACAGCAGGTAAGCGGGGGAGCCAGCATTCCAGTTCTCGCCTGACTGGCTCCAGTGATTATCCGCGTCCTCAACTCGATGCCTCTGGTGTGTCACCAAGAGGCTGGGAAATAATTCCCAGAAGGTGAAACAAAGGGGACCTGGGCAAGTTAATAGCCTGGTTTGAGGAGCAACAGCTCTCACCCAGCAGACCAGTGCTCACAGCAGGGACTACGGCATTAGGAGCACCGAACTGCAATTATGGAGGAATTTCCCCACAGCCAAAGATGACCAACGGGAAACGGGGGAAGATGGGATCCCTGGGTGGCTAAGGGTGGCGGGTGGCATGCCCTAAACTCACTCTGACTCTATTTAGGGTACAGAACAGTCTCCACTGTGCTTTTTTAGCAACTCCCAAAGAAAAAGAGATGGCTGATCCCGAGGAAGAACTTGTCCCCCATGGCCCTCTACTAGCAACGGGCAGCTCCTCCCCAGTCTAGGCCTGCCATTTGTATGCGCTACACCCAACAGTTTTCTCAGCGTCTCACTTCATGAAGACCTACTGGCTGGCTCCAGAAAACTCTTTTAATGTGGTAAATAATGATATTTATATCTTTTACTATTCTTCCAATGACTGTGAAGCCCTAAAGAAAAAACTCACCAGGGTGAGAACAGAAGAGTGAAAAGTGGTACCACGTTCTGCCTGCTAAAGGGGGGCGGTCCCCCGCATCACTGCCTACCCTTCTGCGTCCCGTAGCTCTTCAGTCTCCAAAGCCCACAGGCAACCTCATGCAAAGTCTCCATCCATCCACTCTTTTACTCCTCCTCCTGCCACCTAAGTCTAGACCCTCATTTTCTTCTTCTTGGATTCTTGCCATGAACCTCCACAAGACTCCTGCCTCAAACCACTTCATTATAATACTGTGAGATCTAAATCTTAAAACGCACAACTCTGAGCATTTTCCCAAAGGCTTTTTTTCCCACTGAATTAGCTAGACCTTCAGGATGATCCTCTCTTCCCTTTTCACCTTATTCCCGAATGTTCCTTGTGTTCTACGTTTTAGGACACCGTGCTTTCCCACCTCGGACTCTTTGCTCACTCATGGCACTGCCTTCGTCTGAAATACCTCCACTCCAGTCTCTGCCAGCTGAAACCTTATGCATCATTATTGCAAGCTGGATGCTACCAACAGTGTGGAACTATTAGGATATACCCTTTCTTGGATTCCACAGGTTATCTTAGACGCAGCTCTCTTGTCGGGTGCATCTTATTTTGCCTCTGGTTACTATGAACTTGTTGCAACTCCTTCAACTGTATTACAGGTGCCTTATGGGCAGTGACTAGGTCATATTCATTTTGGATCCTCTTGTGTGGGACCTTAGATGAAACAGACACTCAGTATTTGCTGTAATGCCTCAACTAAACCCCAGTATAAGACTCTGGATTCAAAAAAGCAGTAACACTGCTATTTAAGGTGTGGGGAAAGCTGACTTCGCTTTTCTGCATGTTTTCTTCCTCTTGTTTCATTGCTACTCCCCCACTCCCCTCTGCTCTCCTAACGGGACAGAACTACTTGGGCTTGATTTGAAAGTGCAATGGCAACAATTTTCTCTCTTAACCTGTTCTGGTAGTATATTTTCTTAAGGAAGTGGGATGGACCTTGAACATGAGAACACCAGTCTCCCGGGTCAACAGTGTTATCTCAACACACGCTTGGTCGTGCACACAATCGTACAGAATTAAAACAAGTCTAGCAGGACTTCAAATGGGGACACAGTCTATCTCAAGGCAACTCCTATTTATTCTGCTTGTTAAAACAGTCCCAGAAGCAGAGATGGAGAGGGTAGAGACAGAGAAAGGGTGGAGGAAAGGGAAACTGATCCATTAGCCTCACGCTCCCTTCGGATTTGGAACCATTCCAGGAAACAGGATACAAGTGGCTCAGCGTATAATGTCTTTATGAGTCTGTTTTGTGTGCATTTTTATTCATAAGGACCATGGATATACATTAGGGGCTCCTTTTAGGGGAAGCTAGAGTTTTCAATTATATCCTCGATTCTTAGTGCATATGCTACATGATATTTTCTATCTGCCACGCCTCCCAGAAGAAGGAAAGCAGGAACAGCGCTGGTTAAATGGACACTGGTCCATGGTCACCTGTGCCAAAGGGTTCATACCTTCGTGAGATGCGCTGAATAGACTGGGATTTCTTCATCTGGGAAGCAATTTAAAGCAACAAGGGAGGCGAGTGTGAAACAGAGAGTATGCCAATTGGTGTTATGTCTCTGAGAAGTGCCTGGATTTAGGTTTCTTCTGGTCTATGACAGAAATGTCCCCGTAGCCATTTGGCTGGAATTCCAGCCAAGAATCAGTGGGGTAAGGACTATACTGTCCACACTGACTAGACACACGGGCTGGCTGAGGGGAGGGCGGAGGAGGGTTCAGAAGCTTCCAGCAGCTGTCGTGAGGAGTGAGCAGAGGGAGGCAAAGCAACTGCAGCAGGAAGGCCCAGGCCCCAGCACGCGCTGCACGCCAACAACGGAGAGATGTGCTTGTGGCAATCTCTCTGTCCCCTGGTGGAGTGGACCTGGACCCTAGGTGACAGAGCCACAGCCTCCCAGCCGCTCACATGCCCACCGCCACTTTGCAGAGGTGGTTACCAGGTGGCCTGGCCTTGTGGCAAGTCCTGCCAGAAGAACGGCTGTGAGCACCACCCTTCCCTTCTGGGCCCCGTATATCTACCCCTTGGCTACGGCTTCTCACCTCTCTCACCATTTCTTTCCACACCTACGTGTCCCCACCCCCAAGAGATCCTCATTCCACGCCACGCATACGACCTCTCACAGATGGGACCCACACATATCCGGGCCGCCCCTCCTGCGATGCCGTTAAATTCTCTCGAGGGGGTGCACCAGCACGGTGCCACGCTCTGTGCCAAGTTCCACAGACGCAACCACGAGCCCTGACTCTGCCTTCAGAGATGGTGCGTCCAGTTCAAACCTGATCTGGGCCAGGAAGGCCACGCACGGGAAAGCATCCAACAGGAGGTGAGTGACGCTCTCCTATTAAATATTATCTGACATCAGCAGGACCCAAAATGTTTGCAACAGTTTTAAAAGTAAAATTTAAAAAAACTTATAATGTGTACCTCTAATAAGTCCTTAATCATCTATTTATATCTTCTTTTTTTTTTTTTAGATGCTGGGGGTAGGAGTTTATTAATTTATTAATTTAATTTTGGCTGTGTTGGGTCTTCGTTTCTGTGCGAGGGCTTTCTCTAGTTGTGGCAAGCGGGGGCCACTCTTCATCGCCACGCGCGGGCCTCTCACTATCGCGGCCTCACGGCCTCTCTAGTTGCGGAGCACAGGCTCCAGACGCGCAGGCTCAGTAACTGTGGCTCATGGGCCTAGTTGCTCCGCGGCATGTGGGACCTTCCCAGACCAGGGCTCGAACCCATGTCTCCTGCATTGGCAGGCAGATTCTCAACCACTGCGCCACCAGGGAAGCCCCTACTTATTTATATCTTAAGGCCCTACTAGGGGCTCAGAACTCTGCTGGATCCTGTGAAAAATTAAGAATTCAAGAAGTGTACTGTTCCCATTTAGGGATATTTGGTATCAGTACATCTTAACAAAAACTAACATTTGGGTAACAGTTTTCATTGTCATTACCCCACCATGTTGCAGTGGGCCTGCTCCTGTTATTTTTTTTTTAAACAGATGAGGAAAGTGAGCCTCTGTTTCCTCTGTGCCTTGTCTAAGATCCTACAGCATAGCTAAAGAATGTAAATTTTAGAAATAAAATAAGGTAATCAAAACAAAATAATGGAAACTCTAGAGACAAAACCACGTTGTTTTGTGACTGACTTTCAAAGGACCAAAGGATGTGGCTGTTTTCTTGGTAATACGGAGGGCCAACAACTGACTAGCATCCTTGACAGGTCTCCTTGGACATTCTTCCCACCAAGGTTAAATAAACTTCATCTGCCACAGTGGAGCAGAGAGTCCTGAATCAACTAACAATGTTTTACCCTATTTCTTCACATACCAGGGAAGAGTTTTATACTTTCATATAACTTTGGAAGAATATGTAAAAATTAAATATATTTTTTGAACATGCATGTATTAAGAACCCTTATTATTCCCAAGGTTTTTTAATGTAGTCTTCCTTCACAGAGAAGGGGAAAATTATTTCATATATATATCATATTACATAGTTCTGTCTAAATGCACAAAAATGAAAGCAGTAATGCTTAACAAAAAATAAGCTTGTCTGGGCTCCCCTGGTGGCGCAGTGGTTGAGAGTCCGCCTACCGGTGCAGGGGACGCGGGTTCGTGCCCCAGTCCGGGGGGATCCCACGTGCCGCGGAGCAGCTGGGCCCATGGGCCATGGCCGCTGAGCCTGCACGTCCGGAGCCTGTGCTCCGCAACGGGAGAGGCCACAATGGTGAGAGGCCCATGTACCACAAAAAATAAATAAATAAAAAAATAAAAATAAGCTTGTCCTTGCTAAAACTCAGTCTACAGGCCATCTAGAACTAGTCCACATACTAAAAGAGCTTTATTCAATTCAAAGAAACTTAAATTCCACTGGCACCCGACTGCCCTTTTGTGTCTCTCACTTCCTCTTATAGTAAGTAACCCACAGAAGACTTTAATTTATAGGCAAATCAATAAAAACCCTGGCAATAGTTACATTTCCTGAGCAAAGTTTATCCTGACAACCTAGTCATTTATCTTCTGGCACTAAACACATGTAATATCTAGCCATATGAGGAAATATGTTACAGCTGAAAAAAAAAAATTACAGCTAACATCAACCAACAAATATTGACCTTCTACTACAAGTCAAACACCATAGGTATGGCAAAGTTAAGTACTGAGTTTTCCCAAAACATTTCTCCTTTCTTTTCTTTTAAATAAGGATAATTCATTAAACATAAGACGTCAATGGAATTTAGTTTTTATATAGGCTGATAATAAACTCAAAATAAGAGGAGATCCTTTGTCTTAACCCTTCCCTCAATTTCAAATTCAAAAATGTGGTCACTGTCACCAAAGGTCATGCAGGAGGTGTGTGACAATAAGTGCTGCGCTTAGAGGAAAGTCCATGGAGTTGAATAGACAGGTGCGCACTGATACGCTTAGAGCACAAAATAACAAGACACTCAATCCAGCACTAAATGGTGAGGGGCAGAGAAAGTACAAGAGGAATTTGGATAAGGACCAGGGAAGGCTTCTTATGGCAGAAAGGGCTCA
Source organism: Pseudorca crassidens (assembly GCF_039906515.1). Lineage (NCBI taxonomy): Eukaryota > Metazoa > Chordata > Mammalia > Artiodactyla > Delphinidae > Pseudorca > Pseudorca crassidens. The sequence continues at coordinate 30,615,776 of NC_090304.1, read as the reverse complement.
AAACAGACTGAATAAAAATGGGTAAGATGTGAATTGGATAGAGAGGAACTATGGTACATACTGTTGGTTGCCTACCATATACCCACTCAAGCCTTCCTGGAACAGCCTGGGTTTATTCAAATATGACTTATCTCCATGAGTAAATTCTGATTGGTCTTAACCAATTATGCTGAGAAAAGAAATTACATACATATACTAAGAGAAAAGTCGGGAAGTATAAACAACAAAATATTAACCGTGGGTATTGCTCAGTGTAAGATAATAGGTGATTATTTTTCCTCCCTTCTCCTTACCTTTCTATGCATCTAGACTTTAAAAATTGAGTATGCGTTGATTTTAGGATCATTTCCTTACAAAGGCAAGTGCATCAATGAAACAAATATTTCTAGCAGCTCTAACATAATCTTTGATGTACACATAAATTCCAGCAGGGGAAAATGATGAACAAATTCTGAGTTAAAATTCTACGAAAGCATAAAAAAATTGTGTTAAATAAGCATGACTTGACTAAGAGTGGACAATACATGAAAGAAATGACTTAGCCTATTTCCTTACTGGAAAATTCAATCATGCCAGTAGAATATTAAAGACATTTTCACTTACTTGTAGTTAGTACTACCTTTAGTCAAAGAACAAATAATTAGCTTTGATTAAAATAGGTAAATGAGCCAGCAAACTGTGGTTTCATTAGCCTCGCTACACTTTCTGAATCCCAGGTGAAACACTTTAACAACGAACTGTTGATTCTCCTGTTTGATTTCCCCTAGTTGCTTATGAAACACTAACTTATCAAACCCCAATTCTGAGTATATCACATGTTTCAGTGCCTCTACTTCTAAGCTGCTAAGCACTATAGGACAAAGTTACAGAGCCTGTTGGTTCCACTGTAAATTTATATTATCTAGGCTTTAACCTTCCTATTCTTCAGTGATCCTTTGTTCATTTCAGGTTGACCCAAGTAAACAAACATTTCTTACAGCTGTCTACTCACTAGGTTCCAGTAAGCCGTGATAACTATAGTTTCTTTCTCTCAGGCGTGTCTTCCTTCCCCCTTCTGCTTCGTTTGGGGGACTTCTTCTCTACTCCAGGCGGTCCTAGTGAGGATGAGCCCAGGACCCAGGATGGACCATACCAACCCAAATAGAAGAGAGTGACTGGTTCAAGGACAGGCACATGAAGCCAGCCTGGCCAATGAAAGTTCTCCTAGGACTTTTCTGCTGAAAGCAGCGAGGAACACTTTAGATATTCATCTTGGATCTCAAGATGCAAAGATGTACGTGGGGGCTGCTGAAGGTTATTTCTCCCACTATAGAACAAAGAACAAAGCCAAAACACAAAAGTAGAGACAACGGAAGCTGAAGCATGAGAAAACTCTCACAACTGTGAAACCTCCAGATGCAGGACCATCTGAAGCCAACTCCACCTCTAGACTTCCTAGATCTACATAAAACAATAAATCCTCTATTATACCTCAGCTGGGTTTTTGTCTCTTACACCCTGTGGACTCCTGTCAGATACAGGACGTATTCCAAACTTTACCTTCTCTCCCCAAACCAGAAACTACCTACTAGCAGTCCCCAAATGCCTGCTTCATGATGAACTTCTTTATCCCAAAGTTACTCTCACAACTCTCAGTAGAAATGACTCTTAAGGAAAAAACACAACTTAGGGCTTCCCTGGTGGCGCAGTGGTTGAGAGTCCGCCTGCCAATGCAGGGGACGCGGGTTCGTGCCCCGGTCCGGGAAGATCCCACATGCCGCGGAGCGGCTGGGCCCGTGAGCCATGGCCGCTGAGCCTGCGCGTCTGGAGCCTGTGCTCCACAACGGGAGAGGCCACAACAGTGAGGCCCGCATACCGCAAAAAAAAAACAAAAACACAACTTAAATTCAAGGCCTTTTCTCATAATCTGGCTGTGGGCACCTTTCTCTAGCATGTCAATGTTGATCCTTCATTTCTTGTGAAAAACCTCCCCTCCTGCAGCTCCCCGGGCACAGCTCTGCCCTAGTTCTCCTGCTTCTCTGGCACTTGGTCTTCTTCCCACACCCTGATTCAAGTGTTTCCCAACAAGTTGTCTTTGGCCTCCTTCCTTTTCCTTCTACCCTCTCTCCCTTGGCAAGCTCTTTCAACCTAATGTTTCCAGTAATCCCCTCAAAATAAAAGACTCTAAAATCTATACCCATGAAACTCCATTCTATAATCCACACCCATAAATCTCTAGTCTCAACTCCACACCTATATTTCCAGACACCCCTACCCACCTCTCACCTAAATTCAAGATGTATGTTCAAAAACTGCATATGCTGTCTTCACTTCTGAAAGTTTCTCTTTCTGCATGGTCTTTCATTTTGTCAAAGCACCACCAGACTCCTGGTAATCTAAAAATGAAGTGTTATCGACGACACCCCCTGTCATCCCAGCTGAGATGTCCTCTTGCTTCTATTCCCATAACATCTTTGGCTGAGTTCCCTCCTCCCTCTCGCTGCCTCTCATCTACCCTAGTTCAGAGTCTCACAGGTCTCAACTGGACTATTGTCATTATCATCTTCATCAGTCTCCTACACTCTCTTAATCCCAAGCATCCTAACCTCTGCTATGAGATTATACTCATGGAAGGTCACATCTGATCAAGTCATTTCCTAGCTCAGAAAACTTCCATAGCCGCTCAAAACTTGACACTCCTCCATGAGTCTGCCAAGAAAGGTCCTCCGCCTGGCCCTGAACTCCTTTCAAGGTTTCTTTCCCATAATTTCCTTTCAGGAATTCAGCCCTAAACTCAAACCAAATACCACAGCATTCCTCTCCCTATCCCAGTCTGTCGCCGTATCTTTGCTCATCCTCCTTTTTCCACATCTCCTCATGAATAACTCCTACTATCCCTCGAGGCTCTCCAGAAATGCCAGCTCTTTGATGAAGCCTTCCCTAATCTTTTTGCTTGAAGTTATTTCCCTTCTCCTTTGAACTCCCGTAACTCTACAACACCATTCACTCATCTCTCTCGAAGGCAAGAATCCCGGTTTAATTCAACACTGCACATAACGCTTTACCTAACACAAGTTTGGTGAATCCATGGATTGTCTAATAAGTCTTTCCTCATCCTTTCCACGTCTACCAGGCCCATTGCTAACATGCTGTGTGACCTTGGGAAAGTTACTCAACCTCTCTGAGGAAAAACTCAGCTTCCTCATCAGCAAAATGGGAATAAATATAGCTTACAGAGTTTTATGAGTTGAAACAAAACAATGGTTGTTCTAGGAGGGCCTATCTGGTACACAGTAGGGCCAATTAGTACAAGGTCCCTCCATTTCTCTTTTCATCCTTATAATCTAATCTGAGAGCTCTCCACATGACACACAGGGAATGGTATGAATCAGAATATTGATACTCCTCTGTGAGATGATTATGTACTTCCCAACAGCAAGTGCAGGGATCATCGCTACCAAGGCATCCTATCAGAGCACCAAAAAGTGGGACAAGAGAATGCTTCAAAGAATGTAATATTTTTAACAATCAAATACCACTGGAGCGACTGAGGAACTCTTCTGCCTTTTGGGGGGAAATTATTGCAGTTGATAAAACTTATCTGAGAAGCCTTCATCAAGGCAGTAAATGTTAAGCAAGTCAAACATTAGTTTGGAAGCAAAGGAAATTCCTTGTAAGTACTGGAAGAGAACAATCGTCAGCTATTTTCTAGAACTCTAAACAACCCAGTAAGACTATTTGAGACTACTTATGCATCTCAGAGATATGAAAGGCGACAGGATATAGTGGACATGGCTCTGAACTAGGTAGGTCTAATTCTAGCTCAGATACATACTCACTGCTGAGCCTTGATATTCTCATCTATAAGATGGTGTGGCTAGACCAGAAAACCTCATTCTAGGAAGACCTCCTTGTTAACAAGTGTTTTGTTCAATGAACTTATTACTATGGGAAATGTTGGGCAGCCAACCACTTTTGATGGTTAGCTGTGGACATAGAATTGCAGACGATAGTAAATAGATGTCCTCTTAAGCTTCCTTCCAATCCTGTGCCTCTTGAGGCCGTATCATAGCTTGGAAATTAAGAGGAGGGGCTTCCCTGATGGCGCAGTGGTTGAGAGTCTGCCTGCCGATGCAGGGGACACGGGTTCATGCCCTGGTCTGGGAAGATCCCACATGCCGCGGAGCGGCTGGGCCTGTGAGCCATGGCCGCTGAGCCTGCACGTCCGGAGCCTGTGCTCTGCAACAGGAGAGGCCACAACAGTGAGAGGCCCGCGTACCACAAGAAAAAAAAAAAAAAAAGAATATTAGTGGAACAGCTATCAAATCTGAACAAGAATTACAGACCAGATAATACATATCAATGCTAGTTTTCTGAGTTTGACAACAGTACTGCAATTATTTAAGCAAAAGTCCTTGTGTTTTTGGAATAAACAATGCACTATTTAGAGACAAAGGAAAATTATGATTACAACTTACTTTCAAAAGGCTCAGAAAAAAATGTACACACATTGAATATTGTGTGCATGTATGTGTGTGTATACAGTTTTATATGTAAGTATTGGCTAAATTAAAGTATTTAAAATTTTTAGTTTTGACCCACTCTGTATTTCCCTGTTCAAATTACTTACTAGTCCTCTTTTGTACAGTAATGCCTCTACTTAGAATTAATTGTCCTACGCACCAAAAAAAACGAGTACTCAGAGACCTAATTTTCACTTTAGCATTGCAAAGAGTTCCAAAGTCAAAGTACATTTTGAAATGGATAGAACTAGCCCAGTCTTATAGTATGTATTAAACAATAACTGTGCAAGTGCCAAAGCTGGCAACGGTTTCCACTGCTGTTGCAACATCTAAGCTCAAAGTAACATCCATGGATTTCTCAGTGGGAGGCTACAGAAAAGTAGTTGGATATTCCTTCTGCTGTTTCTAATTAAATCAATTTCACAACTCCACATTTCAGCCATTCCCTAAATGGCTACCAATGCCCTGACAGGTCCCAAGGAGAGCCAAAAATGGTTGCGGCAGCATCACATAAGATAACCAATCCTGTGGATGCTAAATTAATATTTCCCAAAAATTCTGCCTTTCCTTTCACGTCGCTAACAGAAATCTGTATCGGCCCACTCCAACTCCCATCTCCAGGCAAAACAACCTCTCCCCCAAATACTTCAAGAAAGATTGCAATGTTTAAGGGGATAAGTGAAATTTACATTACTCATGTCAATGTAGCACTTCATGGTCACAAAGCACTTTTATGTAAATAATCCCCTCTTCCCTTTACAATACTACAGTGAAGAGTCCCATTTTAAAGAGTAGGAAACTGAGGAAACAAGAGACTGTCCCAAGATTTTAGACATTTTATGTATTGAATTTAGGGCCAGACCCTATGTTTTAAGATACCCAGAGAAAGAAGGGGGAAAAAATATCAGTGAATGGCATCTAGTCATTCAGGACAAAGAATCCTAGTCGTCTCCCTATCGCTCACCCTCATACCCAATTCAACTCCTTCAGGATAAAGTCTGGAATCCTTAGCTTAAAAAGTCCCCTGATGGGGGCTTCCCTGGTGGCGCAGTGTTGAGAGTCCGCCTGCCGATGCAGGGGACACGGGTTTGTGCCCCGGTCCGGGAAGATCCCACATGCCGCAGAGCAGCTGGGCCCGTGAGCCGTGACCGCTGAGCCTGCGCGTCCAGAGCCTGTGCTCCGCAACGGGAGAGGCCACAACAGTGAGAGGCCCTCGTACTGCGCACACACACACACACACACACACAAAAAAGGCCCCTGATGATCTGGCCACATCTCCTAACATTTCTCTACCTTTCAGTATTTCACATTTCTCTGTATTTCAACTGGAATAACTAACAACTTCCTAACACTTCCTAAGTGTCCTAACACTTCTGAAATGTCTACCTCCAGGCCTTTGCACATGCTATAAGGGTCTTCCTGGAGCTCCCTGACTACTCATCCTCACCTGGCTAATTCCCACGTGTCCTTCAAAACTCAGCTGAAGCTATTCTGGAAAGCTTTTCCCAAATCCTCCAGTCTCAAGTAAACAGGTTATTTCAGGCTTCTGCTGACCCAGCATTCACTTGTTGGACCGTCTTTACCACGTCGCACCAAGTGTTTGTTCCACCTCTTCCTCTGGACCCATGTTATCCAACTGAACTTCCTGCAATGATGGAAAATTTCTATATCCGCACGGTCCATCACAATAGCCACTAGGCACAGGTGGTTACTGAGCACATGAAAGATGGCTAATTCAACTAAAGAACTGGGTGGTTTTTTTGTTTGTTTGTTTGTTTTTGCGGTACGCGGGCCTCTCACGGCTGTGGCCTCTCCCGTTGCGGAGCAACAGGCTCCGGACGCGCAGGCTCAGCGGCCATGGCTCACGGGCCTAGCCGCTCCACGGCATGTGGGATCTTCCCAGACCGGGGCACGAACCTGTGTCCCCTGCATCGCAGGCGGACTCCCAACCACTGCGCCACCAGGGAAGCCCAAGAGCTGGGTTTTTCATTTAATTTTAATTTTTGTAAATCTTGATTTAAATAACCACCTGTGGCTACAGCACAGCTCTAGACAAACTGTCAGCTCCAAGGACAAACACCATACTTACTTGCCTCGGTATCCCTGACACCGACCACAGGACCTGGCACAGAGCAGGATTCAGTGTTTGTCGAAAGAATAAGTGAATATGTAAGTGTCTACAAACACTTATTAAGTTGGGAAGTGATTCCACCCAATATTCCCAGCATTCTGGGTTAGCATATAAAATTCGGCCAAACCAGTCACCTCTTGTAAAGCGCACCTTATTAACTATCATGGGGAAAAAAAAAAAAAACCTCAGTAAATCACTCATTTCTGCTCAGGGCACTTTAGCTTCACAATCACACTTAAATGACTTCCAGATGACTTCTGGACAAAGGGTGACGCTGTTTATGAAATATTACAATACTCATGCAGCATCATTTTGGAATGTCGAACCCAACTGCAGTGTTTTATAAAGAAAAAACATGGGCTTTTTACCCTGATTCTATTAACATAGAAAAGAAATTTCTATTAACATAGAAAAGAAATTTCTATGTTAGAAATTTCTTGAATGCCTTAAGTATTCCCAGCATATTAAAGACTATTCTGAAGAATTCTGTAAAATTAACCATCAACTCTCCTGACTGAATTCATGTTTGAAATCCCATACAGTATTTGGAGAAGCTGTACAGACTTGATTTGATGGGCTTCCTCACTGCCATGAGCAGAATGCAGAGAGAACATGACCTCCTACAAAGGACTAGCAGTCAAATCCAATTTGGTTCCAATTAAAACTCTCGGTTGACAGAATTCATGAGCTTGACATATGCTCGGTCATTTGAGATTTTAAGAAATCCAAGATGCGAACTTCACAAAGCAGAGATTAACCAGGGCGGACTCCGCATCCAGGCACCCACTACCAAATCCCTCCGAGTGCACTGGCTGGCAACAAACTGGTCGGCACACACCGCCCACCCAGAGCAAGGAGGGCTTCTCTGTTTCCCACCCGGTGCGTCTCACATCCCTGGTGGTGATACAACGGCTGAACAACTGCTCATTAATGGCCTTTCGCTGTATAATTACTTCTGTAAAGGGAGACTAATCCTGAAGTCTAAAACTGTATGTGAAATAAAAAGAAATAGGTGAAGCATCCTAGAGCTCGATTGGGTGAGTGGGAAGTGAGGGATTCAAATACATAGTTCACTGCTTTTTCATTGAATTTAAATGTTTAATTAAAACTGAAGAGCTATTTCTTACAAAAGAATTAATGTTCACTCAAGGAAAAAGAAGGCAAAAATAAAGTAAAACATACATTTAAACCTTGTACCAAGGGCAACAGTTGGTATATAGGCTGCAGCTTTGTTTCCCCTTTAGGCACTTTTAAAATAGTGAAATAAATACCAGCCATCATTTACATAACACTCACTCTGCTTCATGCACTGTCCTAAGTATTTAACATCTATTTAATTCATTCTGTCTTATCTGCACCTTAAAGACAAAGAAACTGAACAGAGGGAGGTTAAGTAACTTGACCCAGTTCACAAGCTTGGAAGTGGCACATAATCTCTGTCCAATTTTTTCTGTGGGAACATTATGTTCAACTAAGCAGTGTGGGAAGAAAAACTTCTCCTTAACTTCACTAAATCCTTAACTGCTGTTTCAATACTCTGTCAGAAGCAGCGAGCACAACCTGCTTGGCTTATATTTGATTCCTGTTCCCCATGTGCGGGGAGGGGCCGAGTTAAGATAGGAGACAGTCACTGACTTGGATCTAATACTCAACAGCTGGCTGCAGGGCACAATCCGTAATATGAATTTAGATTCCTTCAGGGCCATAGCTCTTTGATGTTCTTACCATCAAACTGTCACCTTCTTGCCTCTACATATTACATAACCCACTGGCTTAGCCGTTTTTAAAAGCCTCCATTTAACGTGAGTCAACTCTGCTTTTATTTTTTTAACCTGGATTCTAAAAATCTACCGTTCCCAATTCCTATAAAATCTAAAAATGCTTATTTGGGTGATGAACTTCAAATAAGTGTGGAGAGCAAAACAAAATGGAGGTTATAACAGGTGGAAAGAAATTTTCCCCCATGTAAACTGTTAAATTGGAAATTTTAAACTGTTAAATTTCCAATTTCAGAAACTGTTAAATTGGCAGTGAGATGCCACCGCCAAGCTCGGAAACAGCCTTAATGTTAAAGATGTTCTCAGAGACCCGTAAGATGCGCTATGTCCTCAGCCCAACCCCCAAGACCACCTGCCAATGTCCAAGGAGACAGTTTTCTGCTCGTTCACGTAGAGGTTGTCTGCTGCATCATGACCCTGAAATACTTTGGATTATTCTTTATGGCTCTGTTATCCACACAGCAACTCCTGTGGCAACCATGGTAATTACACTGCAGCCTTGTTATCTTGGGATAACACTGTAATTAACCTGTGTCACTGCAGCATTCATGGTCATAATAATTGCGGCAAAAAAAGTCCTATGGAAGTAGCACTTTTCGTTCTGGCTTTCAAAAATAACTTCAGCAATCGTACTTCTTAAAAACTCAAATTTGTTTTGCCCCAAGACATATGATTTCCTCTGTACAAAGGCCACTGAACCAAGCTCTCTGAGTGCCCCCTGAGAAACAGGAGACTATCTCTGTCATAAGAGCTCCCAAAGAGAACAGGAGAAACAAACAAATGAACAAAAAACATTTCTCGAAAGAATACTTACAGCTCCTCTAGAAAAGGGAAGTTCTTAAATGCATCTTCTGGTAACTGAGTAATGTTGTTCATGCTGATATCCCTGGAAAACAAAGTTAAGAAAATTGTTAACTAAGTGATATTAGACTTAAAGCACTTAAGTCAACAGAAAAATAATTAGGTGCTGAAATTTTGTAAAGAAGCAAGAAAAATGAGACAGACGTAGGAATAGTCATAATTCAGTTTCAGAATGCAATGCTCAGAAAACAGAAAAGCTAAATCTTTTATTATAAATTACGTCCCATCATTTATAACATACCCAGATCCTGGGTTTTCACCCTTTAAGTATTCTTGGAAAAAAATGTCTCCAAAGACCTACAATGAGTGAGCCGGTGTGGCTTTTCATTGCTCTGGTGTTCAAAGTGCTGTACCTGATAAAAATAAACAAATGAACACCCAGAACTTGATAAAAGAGATCTGCAGGTATGGGTGGCTTCTTAAGCCACTGTCAGGGATAATAAAACAGGTCCTAACTGTACCCCAGTCGTATTTTCTGCAAAACCTATAAAAGTCCTCCAGGTAATAGCTGTAAGTAGATTTCATTTTTAGCCTATGAACAGATGCAGGCTACAAACAAGTGCATACATGACAGGTATGCGGTCCATTTCCAGTTTTTCCTTAAAGAGACAGCAGCAAGGAGGGTACTCACTCGACGATATCACTTGACAATTAACTAGTGCAAGCAGCTGAAAAAAATTCTTTATTAACCATTTCCTTCTTCCCTGGCAGCTGCCTTTTGAACTGGCTTTCTCCTTCCACACTCTACTTAATCTGGACACTGTAAAAGGCAGCTGAAGGCAGCCTCACCAGGGACAGCCCCCGCAGGCTCTGGGTTGCCTGCCTTACCCAGAGGCCTCTGCCTCTTATTTGCTGTTAAATTCTCTGGCTCAGCCCACAGGTCTCTCCTTTCTAGAAACCACCATGAAAATTCACATGTGTGACTTTCCCACAACTGGATTAGACATAATAGTCTAAGGAGGTGGAAGAGACATCAAGCACACAAAAACCAGCCGACAACAATACCACTGTTCTTTTCACTACTTTGGTCAGGTAAAAATCTCCTTTAAAGGACACCTTGAGTATCAAGGTAGGTGAGTCCCTTCTCCCCATCTTTCCTCTCACGAACATTTCGAAACGGTACTTGCATCTCTTCTTACTAGCCCTTCCCAAGGCAGGTTTGGAAAACTTCTTGGCTTGGGAATAATAAGAATGGCAGTTGCAAAAACAGCAGTAGCAGCTAACATGTTGAGAATACTGATCATGGGATAAGACTGCATATCAAATCTCACTTTACGATTGGGGAAACCAAGGCTTACTGGGGCAAAGTAACCTCCCTGAGGCCACCAACGAGTGGTGTAACAGGACATGTGAGCTCCACAGTCCAAGATCTTAACTCCAAACTCTGAGTCTTCTAAAATATCATTTGAATCCTGCTACTTTGCTCCAGTAAGTAGTTAAGACATAAAGCAAACCCTGAGTCCCACCAAGGTTAAAAAGAGGGAGGGATACTGCCTCCAAGACCTTGGCACAATCATCAATGAATCTCAGGAAGAGCGCTTCTGATTGATGATTTAAAAAAAGAACTATAGGGCTTCCCTGGTGGCGCAGTGGTTGAGAGTCCGCCTGCCGATGCAGGGGACACAGGTACGTGCCCCGGTCCGGGAGGATCCCACGTGCCGCGGAGCAGCTGGGCCCGTGAGCCATGGCCACTGAGCCTGCGCGTCCGGAGCCTGTGCTCCGCAACGGGAGAGGCCACAACAGTGAGACGCCCGCGTACCGCAAAAAAAATAAAAAAATAAAAGAACTATAAATAGCTTTAGCCATTGAAGAAACAAAGTTCTGAAAATTCTCTGGAGACAAATCCCAAGACCATACGGATTCACATGCATTCCAAAATTGTCTATCATTAAAAACAACTCAAATTCTACTAAAGATAACTTACAAGAAAAACAAAATTAATATACTTTTCAAGGAATTATTATTTTTAAATGTAGGGCCTGATACTAATTTAATCAGCTATCATTATCCCTGGAGAAGGGGGAGGGGGAACCCTTCATTTTTCATAAACACTGGAGCAATGTGCGAGAGAAATAGCACCCAAATAGGGGTCAGATGGAATATTGTTTCATCCTGGGCCTCAGTTTGCTCATCTGTAAAATGGGGGAGTTGAACTGATTGATTGGGGGTCTTCCTGGCCTGACATTATATACTTCTGTGATTCACTTTTTTTTTTTTTTGGTAGTTTTCATGGAGGGGCTCATCCTCCCTGATGAAGATATATGAGGTTCAATTGATGGAAAAGGCATGTTTCTGAAAAATTTACCACAACGCAAAATTTAAAGACTACTAGTTTGCCATTATAAAACTACTGAGTCACTCCCACTGGAGCACATTTGCCCTTAACGAATAAATTCACTCTTAAGAATACAACAAAACTTTTACTCACGTTGAAAAGTAAAATAATAATGAGTAAGCAGTGATTCTGTAAAACATCACACAATTTTGGTGTTCTTTAGTCATTCCAATAAAAGGAGAATGGACAACTATAATTTATTACTTTACAAAAGGAGGCACTCCATACTGTTTCCTCTTAAGTTTGGCACACCTGAATTCAGGTGAGTATCACAGCAACAGAAAAACTGACTGACTGCCTCATCAGAAAAGACACATGATTATGAGAGAATTTATACCACACTCTTCCCTGCATTCCAGTTTTTAAAAATGCGTACATCTATATAACTGTCTCATTTTTCCCCCCTCAGAGTAACAAGACATAACAGGTAGCTTTGCTGTGAGCTATAAATGCAATTAGTGGGACTCCATATTTACAAACTAATAAGTGTTAAACACGTGGTGAGGTTTTGTTTCAAAACTTCAGGTTCAGAAACAACACTTGTTTCCAAATTGATCTGAATTTCACAGACTCAGAGTTCTATCTTTCTAGGTATTTTCCATCATATTTTCTAGGCCTCAGTTACAAAGCATTTGTGAATAAGGAAGAGAAAAAAGTAAATAAATAAAAGAAAGGGAGGGGGGACCTGGAAGATGTTATCTCCAGAGAAGCTCTGGAAACATGTAGTTACAGAGTATAAGGTGGGTGGGTACTCATTTAAAATAATGAGGACTAATGGTGATAAACAACCTACAGACAGCCTTAAGAGTATATTCCAGACCTGACATCACCAATACTGGCAAGAGAGCTTGAGGCTGGAAAGGATGCTGGGGGTGATGAGTTAACTGTAACCATTTACAAATGGAAGTCCTAAGCCAATAATTACAAATATATTGGGCTCATCTGCCTATAAATTACTAAAATACATAAGTAAAAAAGTGGTATATATAGAAAATTTTCAGCTAGAAGGTAACACCTCTAGGTCAGTGCCTTGACATTCATTATGAGCAACACAATCTTGCCAGGAATATCTGTAACTAAACCCAGAGATCTACCATCCTGCATTCCTACAACGGAAATAAGTGTACCATGGAAAACAAAATAATCTTACAAGGTCAGAGCACCACCAACTCATAAACACCTCTGAAGAGTAATTTCAAGAGAACTGACGGCTTTACTTGAAGCCAGCCCAGCATGGATGGAAGGGTGCAGGCTTGGGAGACAAAGGCTTACCTATCGATTCACCAGCACTAGCTCTGTGATCTTGGGCAAGCTGTTCACCTTTTCTGATTCCTAGCTTCTTCATTTGGATAAATGGAGGAAGTAGTAACTAAACCTTGTAGAATGCTGTGAAGAGCAGAAGATCAGATTCATCACATAAGAAGCTAAATAAATAATAGGTGTTATCTCATCATCCTCTGTGTTCTGGCTGCTCCTGGAAGCTGTGTGAATCTGGTGGACAGAGAGCCAGCAGGCCAAGAATCTCACCGCCTTTGGTGGCCTTCCTTCCCAGAGAAGAAACCACTTTTACACAAGGGAAACACTAAATGGTGCAGAAGGTCTAGAACCTGGAGTCGTTCCTAACTACAAAACTGGATTCTAAACTCCAGAACTCCAGGAGTCCAAGCTGTTAAGATAGAAGAGCTCTTTGAGATCAAGTACTTTGTTTTAAAAGAAAAATGTTGAAGCCCAGTTGTTAACGGAGAAGGGAGGGAGGGAGGAAATTACATTCTTATAGGAAATTGTTAGAAGGACAGGAAAGACAAGAGCCATTTTCAGAAAGATCAGGAGGACGTCCAGCAGGGTAAGTGATGAAGCAGGGCACAGAACCTAGAGCTTTTGCTTAGTAGGGGGGAAATGCCTGAATGTATCTTTTCTATACATACTGGTTCCCTAACAGATTTCTTTATAGTGGGGCCTTTCAACGTACACCAACTGGTACAGGGCACACGCCTGCATATAACACCCAATGCAATATTCCCCAATTTTTACAACAAAGATCAAAAATGCAAAAGCACATCACCCCACGAGGAAAATAAAGGTGAATGCTCCAACACCAGCAGTCACTGATTTCAAAATTAACAGTGAAATGGCGCAACTGTTTAATTCAAACTGCTAAATCTCCCCAGTGCTTACACTCTCATCTTTTTTTTCCCTCATAAAATTCATTAATATTAAAGTATCTACAGAGTAGAGAGGAACATCATGTTTCAACAAGGTACCTTGTAAAATGCTCCCAAAGCGAGCCTAACCTGTTTGCTGTTGGCCCAGCGTGTACCACCGTGGACTCTGCCACCACATGCTTGCTGGTCTGGGCCTTTTGCCATGGAATTATTTAATTTTAATATACTGTGATTGACCCACGTTATCTAACTTTGAATAAGCCTTCCTATTTGTGTTAGATAAAACTACACTGCTGCTGCCATAATGTTAATAGTAAGTCAAATATTACCCAGCAGTCTGAGAAGTTGATAAATTATGTTTAATAAATTACAAACAGGTTCTAGAGAAAACATCATTCTCTAATATATTCTCCAGAAAGTGGTGGTGATGTCCTTAGACTCAACAGACACATGCTGATAATGATTAAGAACTAATACTATTCCAATGACTTTTCTAGGGTCTTGTCATCCACCAAAAATTTTCAGGCCGCTCTCCAATTAACAGATGTCTATTGTCTGAACAAAAACAAAAAACTAAAACTAAATTTGAAAAATAGCCTGGGTAGAACACATTGGAAGGAAATGTCTCTCTCACGCACAAGTAGTATAGATAACACATACACCACCAAAGGTCTAGACAAAGCTTATATAGAGTTTAATTTCTTTTCTGACAGGGTTCCATATCTTTGGGCAAGTGATCTCTTTTGCTCCCTACTTTTATAATAACAAAGCAACCTATGTTCACTGTTTTTAAAGAATTGAAATACAGGGAAAAGCATCCACAATATCAATACCCAGAAATAACCACTGTCCTATTTCATGGGTGTCATTCCAGGTTCTTTTTCTCTGGATGGTATGTATTTTTGCCAACATGAAATGCTATCGTTCTGAACATAGGTATCTCTTGATGCCTAAGACTCTTCATTTGCAAAATGGAAAAAAAATTCTCTGAAAATATATTTTAATGAAAGCATAAGTACTTAATATATCTCAATGCTATTTTGGGCAGGCCACACATCATGGGAGGGGAACTTCACACCTGGAAATCACCGTGCCAAAAGGAAAAGAGGTTAGTTAAGTCTCTTTTCCAGAGACAAGGAGATATACTGTCACCCATTTAACAAATATGTACAAAGCACCCAATTATCCACATGGGTGCAAGACACTGTGCTAGGATGGTGAAGCTTTTATATCAAAAGATATATTCACAGTTCTCTTTTTTACTCTTTTAATTAAAATCCATCACTCCACTCTATTCTTAACCTATTACTGCTTGAGACATTGTTGCAATATGTAATTAAGTTTAACCTTTCTAAAATGCATTCTTGCATTGTGGAAGCAATAAGAACAGCTACATATGTGTAAAGATACTGCTCTTTAGTTACACTGCAGAAATGGGGCCAAAATGGTGTGGATGCCATTTTAGTCAGCTTTTGCTCTAGAGATATTTTTCTGACCTTAACGTGTTTTTGCACTGCTAGAATCCAACTAGATGGCATGATGGACACCCTTCTGATGCCATGTGAAATATCTCTACTCTTATTTTAGGCAGCAGGATAAATTGGCTCCGTACTATCTGGCATCTTCCCTGGTGTTTCAAGCACAAAGGCTCAGTGCTTCCCAGCGGACAGATCTAACACTTGATTCTCCAAGCCTTGCAATCCTTAAGAGGAGAACCGCTACAACAACCATACTGTCACTTAATAGATAAATGTTAATCACTGCCAAGAAAAGTTACCACCTTGTAAAGTCATTATCTGTTTAAGGTATTTGAATGTCCTAGTATATAGTCTTCAAATCTTAAAAAATAATAAAAATACAGTAAAAAGTTTTGGCTACAGGAGATATAGAGAAGAATGTTTAATTCATTTTATGATCTTCTACTTTCATGGATTAAAACCCCTGTTTTAGAACCTTTTAGCATTCTTCCACTAAAGACTTCCAAAGCTCTACTGACACTGTTATGAAAATGAAAAAATACAAAACAAACTGGAAAAAAACATTCACAAAACACTATGGGATAAAAGATTTGTATCTATAACACAGAAAGAACACTCAAAACTCAGTAAGAAAATAAACCTGATTTTTAAATGGACAAAAATATTTGAATAGGTGCTTCACCCAAGAAGATCACACAAATGGCAAAAAGCACATAAAAAGATGTTCAACATTAGTCATTAGGGAAATGCAAATCAAATCACAAGGAGATAGCACTCAGCTATCAGAATGGCTAAAAAAAAAAACCTGACAATAACAAGTGCTAGTGAGGATATAGAAGAACGGGAACTCTCATATACTGCTAGCGGTACAACCATTCTGGAAAACAGTCTGGCAGTTTCTTATAAAATTAAACATATACTTATGACTATGACCCAGCAATGCTAAGTATAAATGGATGGGTTAGGAGAAAGGTCGGCTACAAAGGGAAAGTTTGGCCCACAGGAAATGCTCTGTATATCTTGATTTTGACTGGTGGTTACATGATTGTATACCTTTATCAAAACTCTTAGAACTGTATACTAAAAGTATGTATTTTACTGTACATATCAATAAGTTAAACATCAATTCTTGTGTTGGCCTTTTATAAATAAGTATATATATGATACTACCTCTTCACATTTCTCCCACAGGAAAAAATAATTCATCCTGTGGCTAGAAATCCTCTTTTCCAGGACTTGCCCAAAACCAAATAACGTGATGCACAGCACTGGCTTGGCTTCAGAGTCAGGAAACCTGCAGGTTTTTTGCGTTTTGTTTTGTTGCCTTTTTTGTTGTTTTTTGCTCGTTTTTCCAGCCTCTGCTATCCACTTGCAGGACACTGGGCCAAGCCTCTTCGTTCTCTCTTTACTGAGCACCTATTAGGTTTGCAACTGACTGTATGCTCGGTCCCAGGTAGATAAAGACAAAGAAGACAGAGTGTTTATCCTAAGGGCGCTCTGCAATAACAAAGCAGTAAGTACTGTGATCCGCGTGGCAGAGTGAGGGAAGATGGTCAACCTAACGTGGGACCAGAGAGAGACTTCCAAAGGCAGGGCGGTGGTACCAAGTTGGAAAGGGCAGATATTACTTTATAGAGAGCTGCTATTTCAATCTCTGGTCTCACTCGTTATGTCGGCACTATTTCCCAACAGAGATGCAATTGGCTTTTGTGCAGGACAGTTCTTCGTTATGCAAGACAGTCTTGTCTTGCCTAGCTCACTATTGGGTGCTTGGTATCCCTGGTGCCCTGGTGCACTAATTAGTGCAACCAAAAACATTCCCCAAATGCTTCCAACCTTCCCGCAGGAAGCTGGCAGCACAGAGAGGGATGTGAAATCTATTCAGTGGGTGACAAATGGCATCTTATAAAAAGAAATATAAGGAACAGTTAATATCAAAGTTAAGCACATCACACAGAAAAAGAATAAATATTGTTTCATGACAATTATTTACATTTCATATATACATATTGGGTCATGATGTAAAACATAGTCATCACTGGATTCATAGGAAAAAAAAAAATTGAAAGCCTCTGAATCAGATAACTTGTTTGTTTGGGTAGAGGGTGCCTTCCAGGCAGTGGGAATATCATGTTAAATGAGATAAAACCAGAGTGGTCAAGGAGATAAAACTACACAGGAATTGGAGTATTCTAAGCACAATGGATATAACTGGCAAGAGAAGCTACCAAGGCAAGCAGAAAGTATGTCCCCAAAGGCCTTTGTGTATGACCTCTAGAAATCATAACTTTATTCTAAAAGCATGGAAAGCTGCCAGAGGAAGTTTAAGCATGTCACGTTTGCTGCAGAAAGATCATTTTAGCAGCCATCTACTGCCATGGGATGAAAGGAAAGGAAGTTATTAGGAAGAACAAATCCCAGCTCCTCCGGAACTCAACCTCCTCTACTGAAAAATATTCTGAACTTGCTAACTTCGAAGGTCCTTCCCAAATCTATCATTATGACTCCTACTTTGGCATTCCTGCTCCTGCATATTTCGTGCATAATTAGTAGAAAATAAGAAACCCTGCGATTCACTTTTTTCCTATACGTGCAGGCACATTTGCTTGTGTTAGCAAGTGTGTGAGTGAGGACTTAAACTTACCCCCTTCAGAATTACAAGGGTTCAGCAATTAAGAAAGATGCATGACTTCATTTCCAAAGGTAATATTTTATGCTGTAATTGTTTATGGTCTCAGTGAAGCAATACAGCCTAGGAGACACTGAAGGTTGTGTTCTTCAAGGAGATGTTAACCCAACAAGGTAGAAAAGAGAGAGAGCAAAACACCAATGTGTAAACCTCACACCCCCACGAAAGGCAGGTGTCACTTAAATTATACATCCTCAAAAGGGTAACTTAAAAAATAAAGCTAGGGCTTCCCTGGTGGCGCAGTGGTTGAGAGTCCGCCTGCCGATACAGGGGACACGGGTTTGTGCCCTGGTCTGGGAAGGTCCCACATGCCGTGGAGCGGCTGGGCCCATGAGCCACGGCCACTGAGCCTGCGCGTCCGGAGCCTGTGCTCCACAACGGGAGAGGCCACAACAGTGAGAGGCCCGCGTACTGCAAAAAATAAAAAAATAAATAAAAAAATAAAGCTAGTTAGGCTAATTCAATAGTATTTTCTAATACTGAAAGAAGTTCCACTTGTTTTCGGGGCTTTTTTGTTTTTTGTCTTTTTAAACAGAGCCTGTTTTCAAGTGTGAGATGTGTTCTAAAGAGGAAAATATAAAATACTCTAAATCCGGAGCACTGTTTACTAAATGGCAAAGAACAATGAATACCAAAGACAAAACGAACATTCCTTTCTATAGTTTGATCGAGGACCCCTAGCATCTGGCATCACATGGAACAGACAAGGGTTAAATGATAATATTCCTTGTTTTCTCGCTACTGAACGGGTGTTCTCAGGCATTCTTTGGGTGTTAACAGCTGTTCTGGTAACCCTAATGATGACAAAACAGTGCTCATTATCAGCCAAGACACACAGACAGAATGCAATTTCAATAGTCCATTTAACATCAACAAGAAGGATTGTAAGGATTGTCGTCTGGGCTGATTGGAAACACTCAGTTACTTCATCCTAGCAGACAAAATGCACTATTCACAAAGAAATCAATCCCACAGCATTTATTATGGTAAATATTCTAATTAACTAAACGGTTGATGTTTTATTATAGCTACACTTATTAACACCACTGATAGGAAAACATTACTTCATGGTCCTTGCCTTCAAACATGCACACCCACCCACAAAAACTGCTGTTCAGACGCTCATTTTTTTAAACTTCAGCTCACAACCAATTAATGGGCAGTGAAATCATTTTAATGGGTCATAGCCAACTTTTTTTTTCAATTGAAATAAGAAGGAACAGAGAATAAAACAGAAAAATATCAGAATACATCAAATGTAATAAAGGTAAGTATTGTCTCACGAAATTTTGTTCCTGCACTCGTGGGCTTCTGTCTTCCTGATGGCAAAGTCGCAAGTTCATATATATCGTGTAGTTTTAAGTTCATATATATTGTCTGTGTAATATAGCAAGATCCATGAGTTCAAGGACTTGGGTATTCAAGCCAAATCTTTTTATTCCTCCTGCCAAATGGATTCAAAACTCCAGCTGCTTCCCCAGCACCACCAGGTTGGCAGAATGGATTTAGTAACCTTTAAAGTACTTCCTTCAAGCACACCCCAGTACTTTCATATTTTAGTGACATTGGTTTTCTAAAACTGACAGTAGCAATATGAGAGAATGTCACAGTGAGCTACCCTGAACTTTCTTTATTAAAAAGAGAGAGAGAGAGGGAGGGAGGGAGGGAGAGGAAGAGACATACAGGCACACATTTAAAAGACTTTATTACAGTATTACTTTTCAACTGTTTCAACAGAACTGTGGATAAATCAGCTGACTTAGCTAAATTTCTACTTGGCTACCCTGGGCTCTATCGAGATTTCTAGAAATATATGATAACAGCATGACAAATTTCCACTTACATAAAATGCATAAAATGTTTATAAATAACCTGACAAAACCATCCTTCAATAATGTAGTGATTTGAAGGTTAAAAACAAAAAAGACCCCCCCCCACCAAAAAATCTACACTCCAGTAAATCCTTTCTAATGCCCCAAATCCAAAAGAGGCCTCCCAATAAACACTGTTTGCACATCCAATAATCATCCCAGGCAAGAGGAGCTTCAATTTCCAAGACACTGAGGCACTGACCTCATTATGATGAGGCAGTCTATACCCTGAAGACCAGCTGCCAACCGTCAAGGCCTGAACCCAGGGGCAGACTCTGGGGTTTCACCATTCCTGTAATGCAGGCTTTGTGGGGCGATTGCTTCCCTTCAAGCCAGGAGGCATGCAATACACACACACCACACACACCTTCCCCCTTCTCCGCTCTGGTGGCCATTTTTTAAAAGGCTTGTAAAGTGTATTCTATCCATAGATGAATGACTCAAAATTGTAACTGGGATGACAATCATTTCTGTTGACTATTAGACAACAGACATTGATAATGCCAGTTGATAAAAAGTCATTCAAGATATTCCCTTGGGAATGACTTACAACTCATTAAAGTCAATATAGAAGCAGCTAGGCAATCAAATCTGAGTTGATCCTGGATCTTTGGGAGCAAAGATTCTCAAGTCTGGTTTTCTCATACTTCTGGACAGCTCGATTTGTGATAAGTCTTCACGTTCTAAGAAGTTCAGGTCACAAAGCACTTCATTTTCCTTTTAACTTTTGCAATCATTATGGGTCATATGGTCCTTTGTTTTTTACCCTGGACAGAAAACAATAGGCTACCCTGAAATCTGTTTAATAAAAAGAAAGAGAGAGACACACATACACACTAGGAACTCCAAAACACAATACTCTGTAATGACCTATATGGGAAAATGACTATATGGGAAAAGAATCTAAAAAAGAGTAGATACATGTATACATATAGCTGATTCAGTTTGTTGTACACCTGAAACTCACACAACATTGTAAATCAACTATACTCCAATAAAAAATTAAAAAATAAAGGCACAATGGATAGTTAAAAAAAAAAAAAGTTATTGCTTTAGAATGTCCATCCAGGAAAACCTCTCAATTCCTCAGCTGACTTGATGTTTTGTTGAAGCAGTTTTGTTATTAAATTGGAAACCAAGAAGAAATAATGTCTTAGAAAATAAATTCCTATAAGGAGGAGGATCTTTAATCCCCCCAACCTCCAGTGAAACCAGGTACACACTTCCGATCCATTTGTGCATGGGTGCATGCACGCGCACACACACGCACGCACACACACACACACACACACACACACACACACACACACTCTCCCTCTCTCCCCCCCACCCGCCCCCATAAAGAGCTTAACCACAATTAAAGAATGTTGCAGATTAGGAGGCCAATTCAGATACCAATAAGGAGGATGACAACTCACTCCAGTCTGCCTTGGACAATCCCAGTTTACATCTATTGTCTCAGCATAATTATTATTATTATTATTTTGTGTGTGTGTGTGTGTGTGTGTGGCCTCTCCCCTTGCGGAGCACAGGGAAGCCCTCAACATAATTATTAATAGTCCTCCTTTTCACTTTCAAAGGGGTGGTCATTTGGATGATAAATTAAATCATCATCCCACTAACAGCTATAGATATGACTGAATAGTGTTGAAGGAGTTATGATGGGAAGAAGTGGAAATCTCGGTTTGGATTACCTTGGGGAGGGCTTAAATAAAAGGCTAATTCCTCATCCGTATAATATTATGATGATAATAATAATATGGAAAACATGAGCATCTGTAGTGTTTGTAAATATCACTTTGATCAATTTCCTGCTCCTCCACCTAGACCTTCTGTTCCATTAGGGCAGGGTCTGTGTTTTGCTCACGAATGTACCCCAAGCCTCTAGTTCAATGTGTGGCCACAGTTTAATGAATGACATGCCAGACACTACATTAAATGCTTTAACAGTCATGTAACAAGTACTTACTTAGCATTTCCCAAAAAAGAGAAATGTTTAAAAAGGCTTAATTTCCCAACCATCTAAAGATAGTCAAAGGCCTGGCTGCAGGAGAAAAGAAAGGAGAGGCATATAAAATATCTTCATCTTGACAACTGACACCTGATCTGCGTCTGGGACAGACATCAAGAACACATTGTTTATGAACAGCAAAGGGCATTAATGACAGATTTCCTCCCAAAGTCTACTGCTATAACCGAGTAATAACCTTACATGCAAACACATTTGGGAAAAAGCAAGAAAGAGAGCAAAGCTTTCATTTCAATACAAGTTCCTGGATTTAAAAATAGCTTGGGAGGAATGATGTAAAATTGGATTGCAGTAAAACTAATTTTTCTTCCTCAAAAATTCAAACTACAGGCTTTGTCCTATAAATAGCATCTCAAAGAACCACTGAACTAGAAAGCAGAGTGATTAAAAGTTTCTCCCAGAAGCCTGACCAAGAGCCCTGGGTTTGAACACAGCTCTGCTCGCTCACTGGCTGTATAACCCTGTTATAATCATCCTGTTATAACCCTGTATAACCCTTAATTTCTCTGTGCCTCAGTTTCTTCAAGTGTAAATGGGGATAACACTCTGAATTCAGAACATCGCTGTGAGGATTAGAGGATGTAACCTCCAGCCAGTGCCCAGCACAGTTACCTAGCCCACAGCAAACACTCAAAGTCAACTATTATTATTATTATCATCCCCCATCACCATCTAATCTAATCATCTCATTTTAATAATGAGGCAAGAGGCCCAGAGGGGTTAAATATTTAATTAATCAAAGAACCAAGATCAGAATCAAAACGATAAATCCCAGTTCAGGGTTCTTTCTACTACCTTAAACTAGAGCACGTGGCAGTAATATTTTAGCAGTATGCTTTGGGACTGGGGAAAATAACTTCCCCAGAAACAACGTGTTCAATGGTGCTTAGATTCTGAAGTTAATGGGTAAGAGCTGGCTGAGCCCCTCAACTGTAGCTCAGCTAATGAACAAGTACTACAACCAAAACACGGAAAGAAACAAACCAATGCTACCTGTGCTTAACTCAGTAAATGCATGAAAAGTCTCTTTTTACTCATTAAGGATGTTGGTCCTTGAAGAAGTCTTACGTTTAAAATGAGGCCAAACCGTAAAATGGAATTCTGGACACCTTTAAAAGGTGTTGATGGGGCTTCCCTGGTGGCGCAGTGGTTAAGAGCCTGCCTGCCGATGCAGGGGACGTGGGTTTGTGCCCCGGTCCGGGAAGATCCCACATGCCGCGGAGCGTCTGGGCCCATGAGCCATGGCCGCTGAGCCTGCGCGTCCGGAGCCTGTGCTCCGCCACGGGAGAGGCCACGACAGTGAGAGGCCCGCGTACAGCAAAAAAAAAAAAAAAAAAGGTGTTGATGTATTGATGGATTAATATGTTCAGTTTTATGTAAAGAACTCACAGCTTTTTTTGTTGTTCAACATATCTTTATTGGCTTGATGATTAAAACATTCCCTCTGATCTTAGGGGGCGGGAAGAAAGGAGCTGTATGCAAACCAGGTAAAAAGGTAGAAGGCAGGGCCTCTGATGCTAAAGGAACAGCATGTGTGAAGGACAGCAAGTAGGCTGGTCTGGCTGGGATGTGGAGTTCACAGGTCAGGGGCAAACCCAGAAGGATAACATAGGCTCAGATTACAGAGCACACTGAATGTCCGTATAATAAAGAACTTGAGGACAGAAACCAGGAGCTATGGAAAATTGTTTAAGGAACATAAAGAAGGCTGCTTTACAAAGAAATTCTGGTGGATGGGCACGACGTTTACCTTCTCTACACCTTTACGACTACCTTGATTGAAATGACACACTGGCACTCTGCTACTGGCCCACGCTGAATGAGGTCAGAAGCAGCAGCGCCACGAAACGGATTGCTATGGATACTGTAAGAATGAGATGGGGTTATGATTCATGAAGCCACACAGTGTTCCCTTCAGCAGAGCCCTTGGGAAAAACTTCTCTCTGACCTCAGTTCCAAGAAGAGCTGTGTTTCTCCTGCACAGTGTGTCCTTTCTATCTTATAGACAATGTGGAATCACAGAAGTGGATTCTCTCTCCCTCTTCCCATCAGCTACTAAGATTTTCTGAGCCAAAATTGTAACCCCCTCTTTCACAAATGTATATACATTAGATGGGCAGCTTCAGGAATTCCTGTCTTCAGTTGATCTTCTCTGGTCCTAATCTGGGGGTAGGGGATAGTCCCAGTCTTCTAGCCAGTTATTTTGTATTTTATCTTAAGCATTTTGGTAAAAGCTATCTTGAATTCTTTTCTGAATAAGGAGGATCAGACCAGTCCTTTTTGAGCACTCTCTATGTGCCTGGCGCTCAGAAGCCAACAAATGCACAAGCCCATTTGGGTGGTTTTATAAAAGGGTGATCCTGGAAGCGAGAAGGTTGAGAGGGAGAGATACAACAGCACAACGGCCAGAGAGGAAAAGGAAGAAAAGAGCCCCCTCAGAGGCAGAACCAGCAGAACGTAGTGATTAGAGGCTGGGGAAAAGGTAAAGTTGAACCTCGAAGATGACACCGTGGTTTTTTGCCCACAGATCTGGGAGGGGGATGCTGCCATCAGTTAGGGACATGACAGGAGGGCAGAGTGTGTTGGCTCTGTCAGGTCATGAGTTGTTATGTGTTGGATGGTAAAAAATGCCAGCCCAGAATTGAGGCACAATGTCAGGGAGGGGTAAAGTCACGGGAGAATGAAAACTCCAGAGTGGGTGGCCTCGCCCAGAGAGGACATGCAGAAATAGAAAGAAAATGGCTGAGAAACAAAGGTTTAGAAATAACTCAATTGGAGGAACAGAAAGAGGAAGGGAATGATCAGGAAAGGGAGGGAAGAATCTGAAGGAAAAGCTTCTCAGAGATCAAGTAAATACACTGTCCAATGCCACCACGTAATCAGGAAATAGATTAGCCACAGGATTTGGTAATTAGATCACTTGTCAATAGGCTTATCAGAGCATGAATCTCATAAACCAGGACTAGAATTTTTTCTTTCTTATTTTGGCTCTGGGAATAGAACAAAGAAAGGGAGAGAATTTCCTGAGGTAACTGGGCAAGATTTAAAAGAGAAAAGGAAAAGAAACACAAGGTTTAAAGAGGATGTGTGTAAACATGTGAGAAAGAGACCGCCTGAGGTGGAACTGACTGGGCTAGGATGCTGATAGATGGGAAAGGGCACCTACAATGTGACTATTCCCCCTGCTGGGAAGGAAGGGGCGGGAGGGTGGGCTCCCTCAAGAGCAGGTGGGGCTCCTGGCTGACCACACCTCCCAAGGGTGCGGCGGTGCAGACAGAACCCCAGGTGTCTGTGACTACTTGGCGTCCATTCCTTCATTCTCTAAGTCCAGGAGCACTGATTCCAGCCTCACTCTCACACTGAATGTATTCCTTTCACTCCTACAGCACATCACAACTACATTTTTTTCCCCTACTGTGTTTTCCCAGCTCTTTCTCAGCTACAGTAATTAATTCAAATACACCACCACTTAAGTGCCAATCAAAGCTCCATTGAGATCTAAGAAGAACAATGGTGTGCTTATATGCAGTCTATTAATTTAAATTACCAGCTGAGTCACTACATGCCAACAATTAAGCAATGACACACACACAGATTATACTCTCCATGAATATACTAAACCAGAGATTTCAGAGAATGAGTTGCCTGGATGGCCAAATTTTCCAGATAACTGAGTGAAGGTTTGCCCCTGGGGGCAGCGGGCCGGGCGGGGGTGGGGTGGGGTGGGGCGGGGCAGGGTACCAGCATCCAAATAACTTTTTTTTTAACTTATTTATTATCTCCTTAGAACTCTATTCACTCTCCAACAAGGCCCTACCTGACCTGTGCCTGGGTTCCTCCCCAACCTCATCCCAAACCATTCATTCCCCTACCCCCAGCTCACCCAAGCTCCTTTCTGTTTACCACTCTGAGGCGTTTCCCCAGCTCCCCTCCGGGCAGGTTCACGCTCACCTTCTGGTTTCATCTCAAATGTCAACCCTTAGCCCCATGACAGTGGCTTCCAGTTTACTCCCTCACCATCCAGTTTATTTCCTCTTTCTAGCTCTCATCCTTCAAATTATCTTATTTGTTACCTTTTCATTTTTTTAACTAATTAATTTTTGTTTTTAAATTTTTGGCTGCATTGGGCCTTCGTTCTAGCATCATCCGGGAATCTGATAGAGAGGTACAGTCTTGGGTTCTACTCCAGACCTACTAATCAGACACTCTAGGGGTGTTAACAAGCTCTCTGGATGATTTCGATGCACGTGCAAATGTGAGAGCCACTGCAGTACCTTATATTATGCTGCTTCCTTAAGTATTCATGGTCTTCCCCACCAGAAAAGAACATTTACAAGGGCAAAGATCTAGTCTGTCCTGTTCACCACCAATCTTCTAACTCCTAGTCCACGACCTAACACACCATAGTTACTTTAGGAGACGAGGCATCTCATCCCATAATGAAACTGTGGGCTACTGAACTAAAGCTACTCACACGTTTTGAATGTTTAAACGCCTATCGTTATTCAATACCCCGAAGGCACCGCTAAACTCAGGTACCTTTTTCTTCTGCTTTTCTTACTTCTTGACACTTAGGTCACTATATTTCCCCCCATATTTCTTAGCACTCAGGATAGAATGATTATCTCTTTGTAGAGCTGACAAAACCACGGCAAGGTGACCAATCCTTAGAGCACTCTGGCCACACTGTAGAATCACATCTGTCTCAGGACGTCAAACACAATTGCTAAACACTGGCTTTGCAGCAAGGCTGCCTTGGTTCAAATCCAGGCTCCACCACGTATTAGCTGTATGAACTTCAACAAATTGGTCAACTTCTGTGCTTCAGCTTCCTCATCTAAAAAATAATGAATAGGGGCTTCCCTGGTGGTGCAGTGGTTAAGAATCCGCCTGCCAATGCAGGGGACACGGGTTCGAGCCCTGGTCTGGGAAGATCCCACATGCCGTGGAGCAACTAAGCTCGTGCGCCACAACTACTGAGCCTGAGCTCTAGAGCCCTCGAGCCACAACTACTGAGCCCGAGTGCCACAACTACTGAGCCCGCGTGCCACAACTACTGAAACCCGAGTGCCTAGAGCCCATGCTCCGCAGCAAGAGAAGCCACAGCAATGAGAAGCTGCACACTGCAACGAAGAGGCGTCCCCGCTCACCACAACTAGAGAAAGCCGGCATGCAGCAACGAAGACCCAACACAGCCAAAAATAAATAATAAATAAATAAATTTATATAAAAAAATAATGAATAATGGCACCTACCTCAGAAGGTTGCTGGGAGAAGTAAATAAGGTAACTAAGGTAACACACGTAAATTGCTGAGATCACTCCCGTCACACAGGAAGTACTCCATACACACTGGCTATGAGACATCACACCCTGCTGGTTACTAGCCCTCAGACTTCGGGTAAATTCTTGGCCATGGTAGTTCAGGACCAAAATAGGGGTCTCTATAGCAGAGCACTGCCACTCTCTAGTAGGCAAACAATTAAAAAAACATTCCACATACCAGGAGCACCGATCCTACTTCAGATGGGCTACCTTTACAGTTCCCTGAATACCTCTCCCACACAGACTCTTCCTCCATACTCTCTCTCCCCAACCCCCATTTTTGACCTTGTGTTCAAAGTGCTCAGAAACAAAACAAGTACAGCCATCCCTTGGTACCCTCTGGGATTGGTTCCAGGACCTGTGGTGGATACCTAAATCCTTGGATGCTCAAGTCCCAGAGTCAGGCGCCTCTGCATCCGCAGATTCAACCAACTGCAATCGTAAACATGGTACATGGTCTGTGGTTGGCTGAATCCATGGATATGGGACCTGTGGATACGGAGGGCCAACTGTATTTGCTTTAAAAATCAGAGATCTTCTGGAAGACAACTGCAATTGACTGCAACTGCACAGAGGTGGTAAAGCAACAAGCGGGGGAGTGCGGGAAACTGGCTGATCTACTCTAGACAAAAGTGTCCCCCGGTGAAGGTCCAAAAGCAAAATTCAAGAAAAAGGGTCCTGCAAAAGCAGCCCATTTCTGCTCTTCGGATGATATAAACAGAGAAAAATGAAGAAAACCAGAAATCATGGAAGAGTAACTGGCATGCATCAAAGCAGTTTCAGGGGCTTCCCTGGTGGCGCAGTGGTTGAGAGTCCGCCTGCCGATGCAGGGGACACGGGTTCGCACCCCGGCCTGGGAAGATCCCACATGCCGCAGAGTGGCTGGGCCTGTGAGCCATGGCCGCTGAGCCTGAGCGTCCGGAGCCTGTGCTCCGCAACGGGAGAGGCCACAACAGTGAGAGGCCCGCGTACGAGAAAAAAAAAAAAGTAGTTTCAGATACCTACAGAGCTTACAAAGGCAGCAAGTATCTTAGTCACTGGGAATATCCAAGAGCATCATTCAGTGGAGCACTGACAAGCCAGCATTCTTGCTTAAGAACTTGCAGAGGCTCCCTGTTGCTCATGGTGCCAAATTTAAACTCCCCTCTCCCCGCTCAAGGCTGGGATTCTCTATCAGCTAACACCACCTTCACCTTCTTTTTCTTTCCACGCTTCACCTACACGCACCTGCTCTGACTAGGTCTTCCTCCCTCAGACCCCCGCGCCCCATCCCCTCCCCGCCACTGAGGACTAAGCCTTCTCACTTTTGTTCACGTGAGACAGTGTTCCTCAAAACGTGGGGATAGTGTGTAGTCTGCCAGCAAGACACATTGAGACCACAGAGATATTCAAAGTTCACCTTGGAGCAACTTGACAAAGTAATTTTATGCCTTAAGTCAAATAATAAAAACTTTATAGGTTTGTATCTTGCCATTTTACTTTTTTTCATTTTATTTTTCTAAAAATTAATCATTATTATATTTTACAAAAGTATCGAGCCACACTGGATTGGAAATTTAAAAGAACAAAGCTGGCCCATCACCACAGATACTTTAAGAAACACTGCACTAGACCCCTCACACTTCTATTCTCTCCTCCCACAACCTGATCTAATTTTTTTCAAGGCTGCCTATAAAATACCCTCCCTGAACAATACCACTCAACGGGAACCTTCTTTTCAAAGTTTGTACCCATCATCATTTCAGCTGCTGGAAATTGTTTAAGGAACTGAACAGAAAGGTAAAACTAACCATTTGCAAATTGCTTGCTCTAAGGAGCGCTGTTTTATTTGCTTTACGCTTCTCTGCACCCACTGCAGAGCAGAGGCAGCACGGTGTAGTGGTTCAACTTCTGGGCCAAAACCAGACTCCAAAATGGAACCCAATGCCCAAGAGCCATCAACAAACGCTGGCCATGTAGCCTAAGACAAGTCCCTTAACTCTTCTCTATTTCCGGTTTCTCTTCTGGGATGTGAGGCTGGCATGGTATGCAAAGCCTTCCCAACTCTAAAATTAAATGATGTCTGTTTGTTCTTAGAAAGGCTCTCAGGTTCCTCATGGGCAAATGGGAAAGCATCTGCCTGCCACAGGGCTGGGGAGGTAAGAAAGCATTTTGAAAACTATAGAGGCCTCTGTGAACTTGAGGATTACTATTATTATGCTGCATATACTAGGTGCCCAAGCAGAATGCATGAACTAAATAAGGAGACTTCATGTAGCCTGCCTGCAAAACTGAAGGCTGGGATGGTGGCAGGTCTCGAAACTCTGACTAGGGGGGCCACAGAAAATACAGGCTACCTGGTCTAGAGAAGATGAGCTGAAAAGGAGGAAGAGAAGAGCTCTTGTGGAGATCAGAGAAAATGTAGATGAGCAAAGTAGGTACAATGAACAGATGCTATAGATGGGAGAGGAAGAAGGAGAGAAACGATTTCCAACTGTCTTATATAGGCTTAGTGTTTACACTTGTGTCCCCTTGTAATATTCATAATAACTCTGGCCTTACATACCCAAAGTAAGATAAAATTTGGAGTAGAAGCCTTCGGTCTTTCCATTATACTGAAACTGCAAGGCAGAATATATCACAAAATATAACATAAAAGGACATTCTTAATGCTTTAGAGATGTTCAGTAAGAGAAGCCGCTGCCTTGTCGCCGGAGATCTTGGGCACTGGCTAGAAGACCATTTGTCAAAGACACAAGAGAGGATGCCTACTATGAATTCAACTCCCAGAATTCTGGTACCTGAAATCAGTAGAGCTTCCAACCCTACCCCCTAAATCCCACACGACTGGGGAGACCAAAGCAGGGTTGCCATTTTTTTTTTTTTTTTTGACACGTGAGAACATCTATAAAACATCTATTTTAAGGGTGTGGGGGGCATTTAATATCAAAATAAGCCATAAGGACATAATCTTAGAATAAAAGATGGTCTTTTCAGATGACTAAAAGACTTATTTAAAAATCACAACATTACCCCTAGTCTTCATTTTTCACCCTGCAATTCGTCACACAGGCAGGTGGGAACCAACACCGTTATATCAGACGACCTTTCTGACTACTTACAATTTTTTTAAGTGGTTTTTAAAGGATCAATTTTTAAAGGATCAAATTCTAACAACAGTATTATCTTTTCTAGATAACATTTTTTTGACCAAATACCACTTCCACTAAACAACACTACTTTCAATGACAAAAAGAGCTGGCACCTAGTGCCAGGCGCTGTAACAAATGATCCACATGCCTTATTCTCACAACAATCCATTGCTATTCCCATTTTCCAGAACTGGCAGTGGAACTGCCCAAAAGTAAGAAGCCAGGATTCGAGCTCCCAGACGGCTTGTCTCCAAAACCCTGTCTCCATAATCACTGTACCATAAGCCTTAAAACACATGCACACCAGGAAACTAACACAATATTGTAAATCAATTATACTTCAATTAAAAAAAAATTTTAAAAACACACACACACAACTGTCAGGCACTACCAAATTATTTTAAGAAATATTCTGAAACCATTTACTTTTCCAGGAAATTTATCCTATAAGAATAGGAGTGTCCTTTGGTTTGGTGGAAAGTGAAGCCACTTATATAATTAAAACATTGACTGTGTAGTTTTTCCACCATAGTTTTCCATCATATAGGTGGAGAGAAAAAAAAAAAAAAGAAGAAGAAAAATCTCAGGAAAATAAATCATGAGAGCAGTAAAGATGTTTCCTAAGAGCCCTACAATTTTCGTAATTATAGTTTACAACAATGGTAGTGAAAATCGCTAGTGGAGTTTTTGCCCTTGTCACAGGTGTTAACTTAATATTGTTTGTTCATAATGTTATCATGCAAATCATATTCCTATAAGTAACTCCAGGCCTACATATCATGTGTTTGCAAATCCTGTATCTGTATGATGGGCCTCCTGCTTGGTTGGGCACTGCAACCAGAAAAATGGGTGGGGTGGGGTGTTGAAAGGAGGTTGAAGGGGGTGAAATATGGGTGACACTAAAAAACCTGGCACACATCACGTCTGTTTGGTTTGGTTACTAACTAGTTTTAATTTCAAATAATCCCCCCCAACACTTTATTTTGGTTCTTCTGTTGTTTCCACCCAATATTTAGACAGCAACATGAGCCATAGAAAGTTGGGATGGGTCTAAAATTTGGGGGATGGCAAGGCCGAAACGCTTGGCCCGGAGTGCAAACTGCCACTTATGTGGCTGAGCCAGGACAACCAATGTAAACATGTAAGTTAGTCCAAATATACACACTCTCATTTTTATTTTAAAACTGATTTTGCATCTTAGTAATTTCTTCCTTAAAAATAACCAAAGAACCTTATTGTCTCGGCCAATTTTTTTTAATAAGTTGCTATTTTGAAAAGAAATCATAATTAGCCATACACAATGGATAGACCCACGACACGCTGCTAGTTTCTAGTGTTGAGGAAAGTTTCAAAGTGGTGCCTCGTAGCACTCATTCAAACCAATGTATCTCCATAATGTGCACTTTTTACAAAGTGCTTTACAAACAGTGAGTTAAAATTCGAAAAGAGTCGTTATTTTTACTGAATACCACCTGGTCAGATATTTCCTATAAGAATAGGGACTAAATCTGTCCTTCTAATCCTTGTCATGCCAGGCATGGAAAGAAGATGGTTCTATTTCTAAAGTATTTATAGTTTTACCTGAATCTCATTTAAAGGACTAGAGTCATGTGTGTGTGTGTGTGTGTGTGTGTGTGTGTGTGTGTGTGTGTGTGTGTGTGTGTGTGTTTATGCTAAAACAAGCCACAGAGATGATCTAGTCAAAGCTGCCTCCAACCCCAATCCCATCCCTAGAACTTGTATTGATGAACAAATCTAAGCCCCAACATGGGACATTTTCTTTTTTCAAAGCTACATAACCAAAATCAAGCCCAGGATCTCTTCCTATGTTTCTCCCAAATTAGTAATTAATGTGCATTACATACAAATATCAAAATCTAAAAACACACAAGAAGATAGCAAAACAAATGCCAAGTCTAGAAAGAATATCTATTTTCCTTACCTAAGATCTGAAGAATGTACAACAATGCTTCTCAACCAGGCTTGATTTTTGTCTCCAGGAGACATTTAGCAATGAGTGGAGATAGTTTTAGTTGTCACAACTGGAGAAACGGGGGTTCATCTAGGGAATAGAGGCTAAGGATGCTGTTAAACCTCCAACAATGCATCGGATAGGCTCTGAGATGTTTTTATTTTGTTTTTTTTTTTTGCGGTACGCGGGCCTCTCACTGTTGTGGCCTCTCCCGTTGCGGAGCACAGGCTCCGGACACGCAGGCTCAGCGGCCATGGCTCACGGACGCAGCCACTCCACGGCATGAGGGATCTTCCCGGACCAGGGCACGACCCCGTATCCCCTGCATCGGCAGGCGGACTCTCAACCACTGCGTCACCAGGGAAGCCCTGAGATGGTTAATTTTATGTGTCCACTTGACTGGGCCACAGGGTGACCAGATATTTGGATAAACATTATTCTGGATGTGTCTGTCGGGGTATTTCTGGATGAGATTAACATCTGAATCAGTAGAGTGAGTAAAGCAGATTGCCCTCCCCAAGGTGGGTGGGCCTCACTGTATCTGTTGAAGGCCTGAATAGAATAAAAAGGTAGAATGAGGGGGAATTCACTCTCCCTGCCTGTCTTCAAGCAGAGACATCAGTCTTCTCCTGCCTCAGACTCAGACTTGGACTGAAACTACACTACTGCTCTCTTGGGTCTCAGGCCTTCAAACCATCAGCTCTCCTGATTGTCAGGCCTCTGGATTCACATTGTCTCCCCTGGGTCTCTAGCTCACCAACTGCAGATCTTGGGACCTCTCAACTTCCATAAACGCATGAGCCAATTCCTTATCATAAATCTCATATATATATCCTACAGAGTTCCATTTCTCAGAAGAACCCAGCCCCACAGCAAAGAATTACCCAGCGTAAAATGTCAATGCTGAGATTGAAAAACCACGATGGACAAGAATACTGACATTGTCTAATGGAGGTATTATTTATATATAACAGAAAATTTACCATTTTAACCATTTTTAAGTGTACAGTTCAGTGGCACTAAGTATATTCATACTGTCATGCAGTGTCCATCGACCACCATCAAACCACAGAACTTTTTTCATCTTGCAAAACTGAAACTCTGTACCCATTAAATCATAAATCCCCATTCCTCACTCCCGCCAGACCCCGGCAGCCATCATCCTACATTCTGTCTCTATGAATCTTACTACTCTAAGTATCTCAAATAGAATGGAATCATACAGTATTTATCCTTTTGCGACTGGCTTCTTTCACTTAGTATAATGCCTTTAAAAGTTTATTCATGATGTAGCATGTGTCAGGATTCCCTTCTTTTGCAAGGCTGAATGATATTCCATTGTACCCATATACCACATTTTGCTTATCCATTCGTCGACCAGTAGACACTGGGGTGATTTCTACTTTTTGACTATTGTGAATAATGTAAGTGTATGTGTTCAAATATCTCTTCAAGAGCCTGCTTCAAGTCTTTTGGGTATATAACTAGGAGTGGAATTGCCGGATCATATGGTAATTGAAATTTTGAGGAACTGTCATACTGTTTTCCACAGTGGTTGCACCATTTTACATTCCTTCAGGTGCGCTTTGAATTGACAAGGTTCTCAACATCTGCAGTTTTCGTGTGTCCACCTCTCTCTGCTCCTTCCCTCCCCATATCCTGGCCCTTTCACGAAGCAGGTAGTGAGCCAATACATTAAAAACTGGAGCACCCTGAAAGAAATCCTAGGGAATGATGTTTTAATATGAATAATCATTCTCTAATGTTCCTTGAGGTACAATTTCTATCATGCATCTTAACCAGTGTGAGGGGGCGTGCAGAGGCATGGAGAACGTGGGAAGGAATACAATTGCATGCCTAGGAGATCCTTCTCCAAACCCATTCTGAAAGCCACCTCTGTCTCCAGTCTGTGAAACCTGATAGCAATAATTCCCACATCATCTTGAGTTTTCTATGTGGCACCTTCTTTGAGAAAAAGGGTCTTCCTGTTTTTGAGACCTCTTATTTACAGACACCTTATGGAAAAAGATTCTGGTGTTACACAGTACTATTAAGTAGTCTTTTGATCCAAGATCAGTCATTTCCATGAGTTAATTCCTGGAGAAATATAGTTTTACATACTTAGGCACAAGACAAGAGTAGGTCCAAGATGCTCAGGAAGTCTGAATTCCAATTATTTTGTAACTTTGTTCCCACAAAGACCCTTAGGCTTGTCCTGATTTCTGACTAAAATGTATGGTCAACAGGCCTACATGGAACAGTTCGGAAGGATAAGAAAGTGATATCTCACATGTCTAGAGTGCCTGAAAGCAGTGGTTCTCCAAGTGTGCTCTCGGGACCAGCAGCAGTAGCATCACCTGGGGATGTACTAGAAATTCAAATTATTGGGCTCCACCCCAGGTCCGCTGAATCAAAAACTCTGGGGGTGGAGCCCAGCTATCTGAGTTTTACTTACCCTCTTGGCGATTCAAATACACATTGAAGTGGCACATTTGAGAACCACCGCCTAGATCTTACTTTTACATTCCTGATATTATTTGAACTTCACAACAACCTTGTGAGGCAGACAAAGCTGGGATACTGTCCCTTTTTAAAAATGGGGAAACTGAGGCCCAGAGCAGTCACCTGACTTACCTCAAGTGATATAGCTAAGGAAACGGAGGGTTAGAACAAATTAGTTTTTTATCAAGTCATGAATTACATTACAGGTAATGTAATTATTGATAGTATCATACATGTGAAGGGCTAGAGAAAAACTGGGGGTCACATAGCCAAGCAGTCTCATTATACAGATGAGGCAACTAGAACCCAGAGCAGGTTTTACATCTGAATAAGACCACACAGCATCACAAGGGAAAGCTCCTTCTCCATCAAGCCGTTCTGAGCAGTGAGCCTCTAACAGTTAACTAGCTCCTCAAATCATGAGTCACTTTTTATTCCCCTGAGGTTCATGTGATAAGTATTTAGTTTGGGACCTACTAGGTATTTCACAGAGAAAAGCAGCACTGATGACCAAATAGACTGTTCTCATCATTAAACAAAAAGTCACCTCTGATAAGACAACAGGATAAGAAGGTTAAGGATATAGGGTGAGAGACACTGAAGGAATTGTCAGTGGACCTTTATCGGACCAGGGAAAGAAACAAATAAATGATGGAGAGAAAGTAAAAGGATCCAGGGACTTGAGGACATGATGAGGTTGAAAAATCTGAGTAGTGACAGTCATGGAGAAACTGAGCTAAATATTTTCATAATAATAGGTTATGGTCAAGAGGTATTTAGCAGCTTGGGGTGTTGGCAAGGTCCAGGCTGCAGCCATGGCAGGAAATGGCTGCAGTGGAGGTGATCAGGGCTCACCGGTGTGATGAAGAGAAATGAAATGAGAGGCAAGGGTGTTGGAAGACATACCCATCTGGGATAAATAAATGACAGGACTTACAGTAGTGCAGAGCTGGCAGAAATGAGAAGACCATGAGCTTAGCACCTAATTCTTCAGAGGGAGCCAAGAGAGAAGTCAGCTGATGACAGTACTAGGGAGGGATCAGAACTGAAGGTCATGCACCACAGAAGGAGCAGAGGTCGTAATGACCTCCGGGCAGAATTGGGGCCAGGCAGGAACATCAATGCTACTCTCTAAATGGTGTGGGAAGATGGGCAGCACCTAACCAAAAGGCTGCAGGGAAGCAGTGTCCTCAGGAGAGAACCAGCAAAGAGGCTGAGAATGCAGGAAAGTGTTTCAACCTGAGAAGGAGAGTTAGAAAGAACATGGGGCAAAGGTTTAAGATGGAAAGGAGGAATGGGGAACCAAGTTAGGGGAGAAGAGATATACAACCCACCTCCAACACCACGTCTTGTGGGAAGTCTACAATCATAGCAAAATTACTCTCCCGTGGGGATGAAAATGCTATCCCAAGACCCCAGTGAGCCCCAAACCGAACTTCAATATAAAAAAGCTTGTCCAGGGGCTTCCCTGGTGGCGCAGTGGTTGAGAGTCCGTCTGCCGATGCAGGGGACGCAGGTTCGTGCCCAGGTCCGGGAGGATCCCACATGCCACGGAGCGGCTGGGCCCGTGAGCCATGGGGAGAGGCCACAATAGTGAGAGGCCCGCGTACCGCAAAAAAAAAGCTTGTCCAAATGAAACAATCCCATGTAGCTACACAACTAGGTTACCCACCTTGCCATAAAATTGTATTTCATTTTGTGGTACAACTTGGGGGACCTCGCCCTTCCATTTTCATGTACTGAAATGATATCTACAGAGTTCTTTAAAACCACCTATGAGGTAATCATCTTCAAAACAGATCTGCAAAGTGGGAAGTGAGCTAAGTGTTATTACCACTATGTTGCCAATAAAGCCCAGAAGTTAAGTGACTTTCCCTGGGTTACAGAGCAAGACAGAGCCAGGCCTGAGATGACTCTTAAATGAATTATGACAACAGTTCTCAAAGAACAAGTCCATATTCCAGGATGTTCCCAGATGGTCTACAAAGCAGGGAAGAGTCACACTGGTTCTGTCCTAGGCCAAGGATTAAGAGAGCACAGCAGAGGGAAGCCATTTATTCTCATTAAATTATCCCTTACAACTCAACCCTCTGCTACTAGAAAACCTGCTAGGAAAAAAAACAAATTGGGTAAGAAGTTACTGAACTCTTGCCCCCTGGCTTCAGATTTAGGTATGAGGTGACTCCTCAAGCCTAAAAAGGGAAAGGGAATTAGCAGATCAAACATTTATTACTGAACCAAACTTGGGTCTACTGGCCCGCCATGCAGCAAAGCCAATCTACTGACACCAGGTTGTGATGAAGGAAAATACAGCATTTATTGCAGGGTGCCATGCCAGGAGAACAGGCATCTCGGGCTCAAAAGACTTGAACTCCCCATTGGCTTCTGGAGGAGGGTGTTTAAAGGCAACATTTGGGGTGAGGGTTGCAGCTTGTGAACTTTCTTCTGATTGGTTGGTGGTGAGGTCACAGGGTGATGTTTTGGGAATCTTAACCATCAACCTTCTGGTTCCAACCAGTCTGGGGTCTAAGTGCTGGTGGCCAGCACATAGTCACCATCCTCCACCTGAGTGGGGGTCTAGTTTCTGCAGAACAACTCAAAAATACGTGTCAGATTGTTATGTATATCCCCTGAGGAGGAACTAGGACTCTGTTTTATTGCGGAACTATTGTTCAAGCTGTCATTACTTTTCTTGTTTAATCTCTTTTCCTTTGCTTCTGCACTCCCTCACTTCCCTGATTAGTAACTGCTTGAGTTTGCTCTTTAGAACTCAGGGAAGGCCTAGGAGACTAAAGCCTTTTTCTACAAACAAGAAACAGGGGACAAGGAGGGGCTTTTGTATCTAGGAAGGCCCTGCAGGGTCCTGCTCAGTTTCAATCCTCCCTTTTCTTTGATACTCCTCAATTCTTAGGGGAACAAGGCCAGGACAAGAAAGCCCACGAAGTTTTGGACAGAGAAGTTAATCATAAACTCAGCAGGGGGACTTAGTTTTAGGGGGACTCAGTTTCACATTTCCTATGGGCCAGGCACTGGGCTAGACACATAACAGGCTCAGTTCATTTAATTCTCACAACTACTCTGAGAGACAGGTATTATTAACTCCAACTAGAGGAATAAACTGAGGCTCAGCAAGGTTAAGAAACTTGCCCAAGTAGACTGGACACGGTGCCTTGTCCACTGCACCAGGATCCTCAACAGATAAAAATGAAGACCTAAAGTCTTACTGAAGGAAAGCACAGCTGACCCTGTGCCCCAAGCCGCACCTCCTGCCCCATCATCTAAGAGTGTATGTATCAGAGGAGGGTGGATCCTGAGAGCTGATCTCTGTGCCCCTCCCCCAGCTCCACCCCATTATTACATGTTAGTTTAATATCAAGGCTCATGGGAGATTCCTCCCAAGTTACATTCCTATTACAGAAAGCTTGAGTGGCCGGAAGTCTGAACTAATGAGTAGGTGGTCTCTGAGACTCATTTGTCCCACCTAAGTAGCCTATGTATCAAAATAGCTTGAGATCCAGGCAACACCACTCCATCTTCCACTAATTACTCTGCAACTTTAACAAGGGGGGGGGGCAGAGGTGAGGAGTTACTAAAATTAAAATAGGGAAAAGTTGAAGCAGCTTACAAATATACATATTCACAAATATCTTATATAACTTTAATGTTGGAATCTCATACCTAAAAAGCTGTTTAAAAATGAGTATATATATGTATCACACACACACACACACACACATAGATGTGATTTTTAAAAAGAGAACGGTGGAACAGCTAGAACATGAAAATCACCCTTTCATGATAAATTCCAGGGCATATTCATAACAGGAGTCAGACAGATTTTGTTTTCCACCACATAGTTCTATAAAAATAAACTGTCATCACAACATCCTTGTGGTAGTAAAAGGCCATATTTGCCTGCAGTTAAATCTAACAGCAGCTGCTCTATGGAAAAAGACGGCCCAATAATTGGCTTCTTTCACCTCTGTTAATCACGAACAAAAGTGTCATTCAGTTTCAAAATGGACAAAATGCTCCAATGGATGGTCAGCTAGCTGAGCCAATGGGGTGGAATAACAATAACCCTGTAGCATTTTCCTTTTTCCTTTTGTTTGGTCTTTCAAAGCCCTTAATTAAGACCTGCACAAAGCACCCCTACAGGCCTTTTTCAATGAGGCATTACACGCCTGTTTTCTTGTATTTAAAGAAAAAAAATAGCAGGGATTTTCTGAGACACATTAAACAGAATACACAATTTCCATTTATTTGCAACTGAAATACTGTTAAAATTTTAGAGCTTAAATATTATCATCAGTAACAAAGCAAGTTCTTTGCATGGCAGGCTTGGGGAGTGGAGGCTGAAGGAGGGGTTGTTTAGAAGGGGGTGGGTGGAAAGCAGGATCAGAAGTGCTGTG
Source organism: Pseudorca crassidens (assembly GCF_039906515.1). Lineage (NCBI taxonomy): Eukaryota > Metazoa > Chordata > Mammalia > Artiodactyla > Delphinidae > Pseudorca > Pseudorca crassidens. Next base: position 30,576,599 of record NC_090304.1, on the reverse strand, counting down.
CAACCATTTCTCCAGAAATACAACTGTTAGCAGACCTCATTTAGAAAGATCTAGACTGGGCTCCTAAACCTTTCATTAGCTTCACATATACACACTGAAAGAAACAGCCAAACTCAAGAGGTATTCTTAAAGCGAACAGCTAGACAAGAGACAAAAAACTGGAATTGAAACTGCTTCTTACAAACTCCTTAAAAATCACAGAGAAAAAGATAAAACATTTTTACAGTTAAGCAATCTCTATAAGAACTTTGTGCAGTTCTATAATTCATGTCTGCCCTTTTTTTCCCCCCCATCTTGGCTTTAAACAAAGCTTCACATATTATAGTGGATAAGAATCAGAATGTCTAGCTTTTTAAAATCTCCATAGCCTAATTAACTTTTCATTATTCAATTTTCTTTTTGCACAACCTAAAAAAGGCCGTTGTGTTCGTTTTTAAACGCTCTGAAATATAATCTTTCCGGGTTGGAGACTGTTCTGAAAATACCTAGTCCTGCCCATAATTTGTTCCTCCCTCCCCCTCTCACAAATATCCTGAGTGACAGCTTAATGTGACAGCTTTCTTGCCACAATTCACTGAAGGGGAGTGGCAGGTAGGGTTCTTGGAGAACAAATACCTAACAAAGCCATCATTCTGGGGAGTTACTTCCAAACTGTCAATCCAATCCATCAAGTAGAATGTGCTCCACTATTCTCTTGTAAATGTGCTTATTTCAAACAGGGCAGAACTCAGGCAGCTGCCCCGCAGAAGACTAAATGACCCAGCTCAAATGTCACCTCTGCTGCGAAGCCTTCCAGCTCCCCAAGGCAGAGCAAGTTCCCTTCCTCTCTGCTCCCACAGCCCTTTTGTTCATCCCTCCTGATGGCACTCCCACGCTGTATTTTATTTGTGTTTATGTCTGTCTTCTCCACCAAACCAGATCACCCGTGTACACTTGTGAGCCAGCGTGGTAGAGTGGAGGAGGGCACATGCTCTGGAGTAAGACTGCTGGGTTCAAATCCTGGTTAGAGATTATTAACATACGACCTTGAACATGTTACTTAAGCATTCTGTGCCTCAGTGTTCTGAGCTTAAAATGGGGATAAAGAATACCTTTCTTATACATTTCCTGTGATGATCAAGTGAACTTGCAGATGTGAAGCCCTCCACACAATGCCTGGCACACGTAGGAGCTTGATCAATGTTAAAACAGGAAACATCATCCTTATCTTCCCTCCTCCCCCCATGAAGACAGTAGCATGGCTGGAACAAGAGGCACACACTCGATGTTCGTGGAATAAACTTTTGCTAAGCATATTAATTTACTAATAAAATGTCAATTTCCAAAGGCAATTTTTCCAGGTCTTTCAGTGTATTCAACATTTACGAGTGTGTTACGTGCAAGGCACAAATATAGGCAAGGGAAGAGCTAAAGCGATGCTAAGCGAGACTTGATTCCTGCCCTCGTGGAGCTTATAAGCAATTCTGAGCATGAGGCATCTGGAAATATATGTCTGTAGTATTAATGGCTGAAGTTATGCTGAAGTTATGCCTGATACGAGTTTTCTCAACAGTGCATATATTACATCGTAAAGTATTTCAGAGACTTATGTACAACAACGTGTCTCATTTTGCTAAAGAAACAGCAAGTAAGAGAGTTTAAGGATGTTATATTTCAGATACTTCAGTGAAGTCTGTAATTCTTACGAATCCTCATGCTAATACTAATATAGCACGTGCACTGGCTCCAGGGCCACAGCTTGTCCTACGACAAGAGTCATTGCTCTCTGGAGCCCTGGAAGAGTCAAAACTACTTAGGAATGAAATTTAAAGATTTAGGTCATGAACACATGTGTACCAAGTTATTGTTTCCATTAAGCTCTTTTCAAAGACTTTACTGTTAAATATAGAATCACTTGTTTAAATGTTGCAATTCTAGGAAGAGCTACTTTAATGAAATCATTGCTAATTAAAAACCATTGTTAAATTAAAATAAATCATGCAGTGTTTTAGTTGTTCTCTAGTTGAAAAGAAGGTTATGGAAACAAAATGATTTTGCTACACATTTGCCCACGATACAGTTTCTTTTGTCATAAAACACTAACTTCATGAGAGTGAATAAATTCATGAAAGCTACCAATAAATATTTGCCTTTGACAATGTCAGGCAGATTTACTGCATCCCATTCTCTTTAGAGAAGAGTAATATCTGAGGAATAGAAATTAACTCCATAAACCAGCCATTGGAGCAAGCCCCCTGCAGGCAGGCAGGGGCACTGCCTCTTCCCTCTTCTGTCACCAGGTTAGACCACCAGCGAACATCTCTCACTCTCTCATGGATATTGCAAATTCAAACAAAACAAAACACCATGATAAATTTTGGTGCTTTTCTTATTTTTCCATAGGGGTATGCAAATGGAGCGGGAAAACTCACCTAGTTGACAATATCTGACGATCAGTTACCTAAACTCTAATAATAAATCAAACTGTCAAGTCTTAATTTCTTCATCTAAGAGCAAGTGGTGTCCAGCATCTTAACACTGCCCAGATATTTACTGTCTGTCTGTACAATGATCAATGCCTATTTAAATATAATGAATCCTTAAAGCATCCCTGAGAGTTTAAAATGAATAGTATTGAATTTATTATATTATCAGGATAATTAAAGTTTAGTAGAAATCTATCTTAATCATTGTATGAAATTTTGAAAATATTTATGAGCAAAATTCTGTTACTTGAGATGCTACTTACAGAAATCAAATGGCAAATGTCTCTACTATTTTAAACTCTCAAAGTATTCTAGAACACATATTGCAAGAGAGCTTCAATTTTCTGCCATGCTTCCTGACCAATTCTTTAACAATTGTAATGGCTTTATTAGCTATTCAGTAAGTATTCCTTCGATTTACTCCTTATGTTAGCAAAATGAGCTGGTTCTCCTAACAACAGATCATTTAAGGCAAAAATGTCTCGTAAGCATGAAAATTGAAATTGTTTATGGATACAAAAAACACCTCCGTTAAAAACATCTTTAGGGCTTCCCTGGTGACGCAGTGGTTGAGAGTCCGCCTGCCGATGCAGGGGACGCGGGTTCGTGCCCCGGTGCAGGAAGATCCCACATGCCGCGGAACGGCTGGGCCCGTGAGCCATGGCCGCTGAGCCTACGCGTCCGGAGCCTGTGCTCCGCAACGGGAGAGGCCACAGCAGTGACAGGCCCGCGTACCGCCAAAAAAAACACATGTTTAACTAATGAGATAAATGTTATATTCTATTTTCTAAGAGTGTACCCTGACCCAAAACAGCCTGGCCTACAAGCTACAAGCATTTTTACTGTAGAATAGCCAATGACCCTATGAAGCCACTGTTATTCTAGACCTTTTCTGAGAGAAATGGAGCAGTTAATATTGTTTAAGGAAATGGGAAGGGACAGAATTTTGAAGCTGGGTGACAGGGGCCTGGGGAGGAAAGTTCTGAAACTATGCTGCCCCCACCAAAATGACACTGAACAGTTTAGGTCTTATAAAGCGTCTATAGGAGGCATGGGCATATTACTCTACTTGAAACAAAGCCCTGGGTAGAATTAATACTTTCAATTTCTCCTGGTGGAATATTTTCAATTCCTCGGAGCAACGAGACACTTTCAATTCCACAAACTTCCACCTGGGAAATGAAACAGAACTTCCTGCAATGTTGTGGCTGTGAAATTTAAAAAAAAAAAACAATACTCTCATGGAAAATTTTTCTCGCATCTCCATGCCATGCTTTAGGGCTCTAGATGCAACTAAACTTATCTTAAAAACTAAACAAACTGAAACAAAGACATCTCTCTGCCAACCCCTCATAAGCCTCTCAGTTGCATCCCGCAGGTCTGAGCCTCATCTTGACAATGATCCGTTACATAATGATCTCTATACTTTGACTATGACAACATGTGACTGCCTTACAAAAACACTTCTTAAAAGTACTCAAGTAAAAGTACTTGCTTTTAAGAGTCTAATCTTATTTTTGAAGTTGGCATAATTGTTCACTTAAAATAAGGAGATATTAACTTGAAAAGAGAGACTCTACAGAGAATTATTTAGTACCATTTAGTCATGAACTTCTCTGCCTACAACTTCAGACAAATGCATCGCACCACTGCTCTGATGAAGAGCATCCACTGGGCACATCACGCAAGAACTGAGGCCTAAGTCACTATGTCAAAGGTATAAATTATGGTCCAAAGACAGCTCCGGGCACTGCTGAGCTTGGAATTGCTTGCTGAGCAGCCATGTTGTTCCAAACAAACTCAATGCTTAAGAGGCTAAAGGGCAGTGGAGGCAATTATTGGAAGGAAATTTCTCACTAGGCCAGAAAGGAATAATTAAGCCTTTGCATGCTAAATCACATCACTGGGGTTAACAATGAAGTAATCAAGTGTAAATGGTGGCAAAGCCTATCTATAGGACTCATGAAAGGAAATTAAGGTTGTGGGTACTCTAAACTATTGTTGCTTAAATACCACAAAAATTAGTCCTGAAAACTTCATTCACTTATCCTCTCTTTATACAAATGTGTGTGCTTTTGGTGGGAGGCAAGAAATTGGTTAATCCAGCAATTAAGGCAAATATACTGAATCATCCGAAGTAAAACACCACTCAGCTACTAATTCACAGGCAGAGATCCAACACAATTCCCCACACTACTTAGACTGGACCAAGTGCTCAGTAATGAAGAAGACGCACATGGGATTTATTCAAATATATGGCTAAAACATTTAAGTTATAAACCTAATGCACGATTTATATATTACACTTTCTGTGCCGCAGGGTGTAGAAGAGAATTCACACACACACACACACACACACACACACACACACACACACACAGCTAGGTGGGATGTGGGGAGACAAATTCGGGGAGAAACATGGAGGACACACACATCATCTCCAACAACTGCTCAGTAGCAGTTAAAACTGGTTCAGGAATTCCCCGGCGGTCCAGTGGTTAGGACTCTGTGCTTCCACTGCAGGGGGCAGAGGCCCAATCCCTGGTTAGGGAACTAAGATCCGGCATGCTGTGCAGCGTGGCCAAAAAAAATTAAAAAATAAAACTGGTTAAGCTCTAAAGGGAGCAAAATAATGTGGGCCTGACAGTTAAAAGGCCTAGATTCGACTTGGGCTTTGCAACCTCAGGTTATTATCTCACCTCAGAAAGAGTTTCCTCGTCATATTTCAGGAGTGAGACCAAGAGTAAGATTTCTACTAAGATTTCTCAAGACTCTAAACTGATCTGGTGTAGTAGTTGTTGTTGTTGGAAATAATTTAAGACTCAGCAAAAGTTGCAAAAATGGTGCAGAGTTCCTATGCATCCTTCACCCAGCTTTCCCGATGGCAACATCTGACATGACCAGAATACATTAGCTAACCCAGGAAATTTACTTTGGTACAACATTATTATCTTAAACTACAGACCCTACTCAGATTCCACAACTTTTTATATGCACTCCTTTTTTTTTAAACCACACGTACGAATTCATATGATCACCACTGCAGTCAGGATAAGGAACTGCTCCCTCACCACAAAAAAAACAAAAACATGGGCATATTACTCTACTTGAAACAAAGCCCTGGATAGAATGAATACTTTCAATTCCTCCTGGCAGAGTATTTTCAATTCCTTGCAGAAAATAGACACTTTCAATTCCACAAACTTGGAAAATGAAATAGAACCTCCCATAATGTTGTGTTTGTGAAATAAAAAAATACTCTCAAGGAAAACTCTGCTCTCACCTCTATTCCTCGCTTTAGGGCGCTAGGTGCAACTACAACTTTGTCAAAAACTAAACGAAATAAAACAGACTTTTCTTTGCCATCACTGCCCCATCACTCCCTCCTGCTACCTCTTTAGAGTCTCACTGTCCTCCTATCTCTAACCCTAGCAACCACTAACCTGTTCTCCATCACTATAATTTTGTCATGTCTAGAGTGTTTTAATGGAATCACCAGCATATGTAACCTCTTGAGATTGGCTTTTTCACCCAGCGTAATACCCTTGAGAGTTATCCAGGCTGCTGCATGTATCAATAGTTGGTTATCTTACTGCTGTGTAGCAGGCCACTGTACTGATATAGTTTATTATGGCATGTGGATTTTCAACTTTTTATGTTTTAACTAAATTATAATTATGGGATGGGGAGGAACTTTTAAAACCTTGCTTTGCCATTGCTTAAGATGGGTTCATACTCCAAGAGATACTGATTCTCTTAATTGGTGATTACCTTAATCACTCCAAGATTCAAGGCTTCCCTGACAACCCTACTTAAATAGTGAGCCCCCTTCATCCTGCTTTATTTTTCTCGACTTAGTATTACCTGATCTTATATGTTTATTGTATTTATTATTTTACTGTCTACCACCACCTCTACTGCACCCCATGCCAGGTAAGTTACATGAGGGCAGGGACGCTGTCAGATATCATCAGATGGGACTTCCCTGGTGGCACAGTCGTTAAGAATCTGCCTGTCAAAGTAGGGAACAGGGGTTTGATCCGTGGTCCGGGAAGATCCCACATTCCTTGGAGCAACTAAGCCCGTTCACCACAACTACTGAGCTTGCACTCTAGAGCCTGCGAGCCACAACTACTGAGCCCGTGTGCCACAACAACTGAAAGCCCACACCCTAGAGCCCGTGCTCCGCAACAAGAGAAGCTACCGCAATGAGAAGGCTGTGCACCACAACGAAGAGTAGCCCCCGCTTGCCACAACTAGAGAGAAAAGCCCACACACAGCAACAAAGACCCAACACAGCCCCCCAAATTAATTTAATTTTTTTAAAAAAGATATCATCAGTTATCTGTGTCCCCCCAGCACCAAGAACAGTTCTTAATACTTAATAAATGTGTTGAACAAATTAACTTTTAAAATAATGACTTATTATCTCAATAAGTATTACTTTAGAGTTGAAAGATTACTGAGTCCATGAACCATTATACCAATATTAGTAGCTCTCAGAAAATAGCTTGAACTGATAAAATTATTTGCACAAAACCTTTTTATTCACCTCTACAAATTAACTGCCTCCTATTATACAATTTCAGTAAAGTACTGGGTCCTGAAAGACCGGACAATAGACAAGGAAGAAGTATAGGAAATCTTACCATCTGACAAGCATAAGCCATAAGCAACACGAGTCAAAAGCCTCATTAAATATTAAAGGTTTACGTAATCAAAGAAAGGACTGTCTACTCTGATAATGTGCTTCCTCCTGCTTTGTTTTGTCAACATACTCTGGAGGGCTACCAATGGTGCTGGGCAACTCATACAACTAAATGTAACTGGATTTCTTCCATGTTAAATGGAGAATGTGAGCCAGATCAACTGTCTTCTACCAGTTCTTAAAAGAAGTGAACTTTTAAGAAAGGAAAGCAAGTCAGAAAAATATTAGCAAAATTTTGGTTATGATTTATGTAGTTGAAATGCTGAACAAATAATAAATAGATATCAGGTCTCTAAACATGTACCTGTAAATATATGTATGTATATTTAAATATACATATGTATGTATTTATATATTTATTGGGGACATATGTATGTAAATATAGGCTCTTTGGTGCATGGTCCATACCACACACAAAACTTTTGGTACCACTGCACCAGAGACCTTTAAGATTTAGAAGGGTCCAAATCTACATTCTAAGGAGCTGAGAACACTTCAAGCAGAGCACAGACAGATTTAACCTCTCCAAAACTAATTCCTCATCTATAAAACAAGCAGTTCATGATATCCACCATACACAAGATAGATAAACACCTGAATCTAGGAAGAGCACTAAAGGACACTGTCATACAACCCACTCAACCAAGGAACCCTGGTCTGAAAAAACAAGATCCAACACCCCATCCACAAGACCTCATTTCTTACCTGTGTGCCCTCACACCCTGGGGTTTCTCCATCTCTAAAATGCAGAATAAAAGCATGTGCTTTAGAGGGCTGATGGGAGTATTACATAGATAACGCATGCAAAGGCACTTCACCTAGTACCTGGTACTCAGTGACATTTATGATTTTTAGCATCTATGTTCATAACAAGATGAGGATGATAGTTTATCTGAACGGCAAGACAGACCATGAAGAGGCTCTTCATGACAAAGAATGCAACTTAAGTGAAATAAAACAGCAAAATGCTTCCAGAAGAAGACAACCTGTAGAGTTACCAGGTAAATGACTCTCCATGATGGGACTGGCACATTCCAAATCAAAACTGTGGTCACAGATTCAGTCATGAACAGCCCTGCTGCTAAAGGAAAGAGCACATAGATTGAAACAGGAACCCATCCAGTCTGTAAAATATTAACAGCTTAATAAACATCAGCTCACCATCCAAAAACACAGTATTCAAGTCAACTGAAGAGTACCAGCTAAATTAATACCAAGTTGACTCCATGAAATGCCTTGGGGGGAAAAAAAGGCTCATGGGTGATTCACTTTTATGCTGACTTCCCTATAAAAACATCTTCAACAAGAGAGGCAGGAAATTCCAGTGAGCGAAAGGGGGCAACTATATGGAAACCATCATACTGCACACTTTGCTTTTTAATTTACTTCAGTGTTTTGGTTTAAAGAAGCACATTCAGAAATTTGCTCCTTAAGAAACAAAAAGTGAGTATGCTAACGGATCTGATCCTCACACACCATCCAACCGAATTCCAGAAAAGAAAAAGCAAGCTAAAAGGCACACAACTGATATTTACTTTCCTGACACAGAAAAACACTATTAACATAGAAAATGATGTGAAAGTTTTCAAGGAGATCAAGTCATAGAGACCTTTTAAAAAATTCTGCTAGAAATAAAAGATAACTTAATTTTACCCAGTAAATTGATTTTTGAACGTAAGTCACTCCTGAATCAAGGCACAGCACCCCACTGTATGTACACATATATTGATACACGTGTATGCTTTTTCGGGATACTTTATTTTCAGTTCTGATTTTTTTCCCTGTAGTAACCTGTCGCTTCTCACCATTTCATTTGTCACTTTAACCTTATCCTCTTCTGAAACTGTCAGCTCTCCATGCTAACTACAGAATGGACAAATACCGAACACCAACTACCACCCACTAACTGGGATGTCATCACAAGTTACCTAACCCTTTCCAATCTTTGTTTGCTTAGCTGTAAAATGGAAACCATGCCATGTGTAACATGCCAAACACACAAGTAGGCCTAGCAATTCCTCACCAAATTTCCATTTTTTTGAATCAGACTTTCCAAACACAAACACACTAACAATTCAAAGCGTTTTCACTGTCAGCAAAATGCTCCACATTGGTATCACTTCTACACGAGTTCTTCAGGCATCATGGTTAACTGCCAGGTATCAAAAAGAAGGCTGGGGCTTCCCTGATGGCGCAGTGGTTGAGAGTCCGCCTGCCGATGCAGGGGACATGGGTTCGTGTCCCGGTCTGGGAGGATCCCACATGCCGCGGAGCGGCTGGGCCCGTGAGCCATGGCCGCTGAGCCTGCGCGTCCAGAGCCTGTGCTCTGCAACGGGAGAGGCCACAGCAGTGAGAGGCCCGCGTACCGAAAAAAAAAAAAAAAAGAAATATTACATACTGACCTACACAACAACATGGTAGAATCTCAAAAGCATTATGATAAGTAAAAGAAGCTAGGCACAAGACTACAGTCTGTTACTTTCCATTTATGTGACATTCTGGTAAATGGAAAACAATATAAGAGACCCAAGGTAGAACACAGATCATCAGTTGCCAGGGACCAAGGGTGGGGAGAGAGGATGACTACAAAGGGCACAGGGGGGAGTGATGGAAATGTTCTAGATCTCGACAATGGTGGTGGTTAAACTCCTATACACATTTCAAAACTGTACACTTATAAGGGTGAATTTTTAAAATTGAGAGGTTTAAGGGAGTTCTCCCTATGAATCAGTAGTTATAAAGGTCAGTTAAGTAGTCAAAGAAGGAAGATGGAGCATTGGAGATTATACGAGTTATTTTAGAAAACACATATGGAGTCACTAACAGAAAGTGAGGGGCTCAAATAGGCTCATTCGTGAACAACTGTATAACCAAAACTTTTTAAAATGTAACCGTACAAATTTAAAGGAAATCTACCTATAATCAAGAACTACAAAAGGAGTTACTCTTATAAGAAAACGTGAGAGGCAGTAATGTCTATGAGCATGTTGTTTTACAGCTAATGTTCAGTAATGATACCAAGAACCATCAGAAATACCTTCTAGATGAGATGCATATACACATTTAAATATTTGGCTATATCTGGGACAAAACAGGAGCTCACCTCCTTTTCAAGCAATCATCTACTCCTGTCAAAACCAGCCCGCACGTCTAAGAAACAACAGAACTAGAAATTCAGGCTAGGGTAACTTAAGGGTTGGAAAGGACCCTGATGAAATGTATGTCATTATTTCCTCCGCCAAAGTCATGAATCTTCTTATCTTTGGTGTCATAGGGTTGTTTTTTTTTTCCCTTCTCCTTCTGGAATGCCACCTCAGCCAGGGTGGTGCCAAGGGCAAATTCCTTTAATGCAGAAAAAGACCTGAAGAAAAACAGCAGTTGATTTACCCCTCTGTTCCACGTTCTTGGCCCTCTCCTGCCACACCTGCTGACAAGCCTCCACACTGTGGATTCAGATGCCACAAAGCAAAGCCGTTAATGCTAGCTGAACTGAAACCAAGTCCCCAGTAGAAGCTGGTGCTACGCAACAGAAGCCTTAAAGGTCAGTGTGGCAGGGCTTGGCTAGCATGAGAATGATCAACTGACCTCCTTCTGCAGACTGAAAGGAAGATAAACATAAAGGCAGACAGTCCTAAAGGTACGTTTTATCGGGAATCAAGCATCCTTGTCCCCAACTTGTGTATCCATCAAACACATGCCACATATCAAACTTGGGAGCACAGCCTCGAAACGTCCTGCATACACACACACACACACACACACACACACACAAATTCCCTTTGGTGAAATAACTGATCAAGCAGGAAACCCCACCATGGAAGCAGGTCATACAAACTTAATTCAAATTGATATTAGAAACTGGCTTATCCAAAACACGAGATTTCCTTTCCACAGAATGTAATAGGGCTTTGGAAAACACAGTCTGATTGCTAACAGCAGGGCCTGTGGTTAGCATACAAACTTGCCAACCTACCATGAAGGATGAAGCCTTCTGCTGCATGCCCTCACAACCCCAGACTGTTTGCAAAGGGCAGGAATGAAATATTCCATATGTTTTCTTTGTCAGTGACATGGCTATTGAAAGCAAGGCCATGGTAGTCTCCCTGCTGAGGGACTGGGTCAAGCTATTCATGTGTAACCAGGCAGATGTCAAGATGGTAATGGGAAAAACATCTCAAACATTTTTTTTTTTTTTTTTAAAGAAAGAGACCCAGGGTAGAAAATGCACAACTGTATCTGAAACACTCAACCAATCTAAATAGGTCCTGAGCACTCTTGCATGTTAGCTGCTACTCTGAATTTACAATTCATTTTCAAATCAGAGCTGAATCAAAACCCAGAAAAGTTTTCAAGCATTCTGAGAAAGATTTAACTGTGCTTACCAAGAATGTCATATAACTTTTGAGAAATATGAAAGATTTTAAAGAAAGGATTTTAGTTCTAAAGTTACTTCAAGGATAATAAGCTTTTCTTTATCCACAAAACACAAGCATTGGTCTCAAATGTAAAGAAAATACACAGGTATCCAATAACCAGTATAATATCATTTTCAAAGTACTTGAAACAAAAAGTTCTCCCATAATCTGCATATTGCTAGAAACAAGGTGATATGAAGAAACAAGAACTCAGCTAAACTGTCAAACCTGAGCTAATCTTATCCATCCCCAACATGGAAAGTGATGAGAAACCGTTGGGCACTCACTGGCATGAGGCTTCTTAAAGAGTTAAGCGTTGTCTCATGAAAATCCTCAGTGTTCCAAAGTCTGGAAGTAGAAAATTATTATCTAAAGATCACACTGACACTGTCTAAGGTCACGTGCCCGTTTGCTGTGAGGAGAAACAATGCGTTCCCCTATTAGGGGAGCGTCCTTCAACTTGACCAGCCATCTCAGGGAAGCAATGCCCAGTCAGAGACCAAGGCAAGAAAGCATGATTTCCTCCAAGCTCTCTCCTCTAGAGAAACTGTAACTCCCCACCACTAGGCTTTCTTGTTAGAAAGGGAGTAGCACCACCTGTAAGAAGGAATCTTGATAAAAACATATGCATTACTCTTTCTCCACCAGGATCTTTATGGTTTTCTGAATGAAAAGTCTACCAGATGAAGAGCCTTTTTTCCATTAGCACAAGGGCTCACTGTGAAGTCTCCAACAGGCTATAAACCTGATATACATTCAAAGAACCAGAGAAATAAGAGTTTAGAATTTTAAATCTAAGTGACTTAAAGGGATAACACACATAGACAATTGCTTAGTCACTCCCCAAAGAAATGAAAACATAATGTAATGGGTCCTTGCCACCACTCAAACAGGTCATGCTAAAGTTTCCTACATGTGACCCTTAAAGATAAAGTCAAGTGACCTCTTCTTGCAGATGGAAAAGACAATGTCCAAAGGGATTAAGTGATACCTTCAAGCGCACAGATTTAGGACCTCAGGGGTCTTGATTCCTTGGGCCACACTCTCAAAAATAAAACAACTTCTGAAGTCCTGTTCATAAAAATAGGTGCATAAAAAGAAGACTGGAGAGTAGATAGTGACATAAAAAGCTGGATTATGCGACCACGGACTCAAAATGACCTTGGAGAGAACAGAAGGCCAACAAGAAAAAATTTTCTTTCTTACAAAGTTAAGAAAACATTAAGATTTTAAGACAAACCCCACTAATCAAATGAAATGAACTAGCAGTAGCACAGAATGGATGAAAACTGGGATTATGATAAACTGCTAAGTATCAGTTAGTAAATCCATGTGTAATCTTTTAAAACATGATACTAAAATGTTAAATGCATTGAATACTCCTCTCTTAACTCTGATCAAATTGTATGAGAATTCTGTACATGCTTGATGTGAGATAAGGAGAGCCTGAAGAGGACCCAAGGGGCAATGATCAGATTTGGAAAATGCAAAAGCTGGATTTAGCGCCTAAAACAGAGAAGCGTGTGAACAGTCTTCAAGAACATTAAGAAACCTAAAGGTTAATCAACAGTATTTGCCTTCTCCCCCCTCACCTCCATAGGAGTTGCTAGACTTCGGGATAGAGTTCCTAAGGTGTCAGTAAGGTATTCAAGACAGAGAATAGTGCTGATTCTCTGGAGATTCTCAGGCAAAAAAGAAGCACCCTGAGATGGCTTCCACACACGGGAAGGGTGACAACGTAGATCACAGTGGTGGCAACCACAGGTCTCCTCTCTCCTGAGAAAATCTAGTCTGCCAAGCCCTTCTTGTATTATCCATACTAGTCGTATATTTTCTCTAAGGGCCTCTTAGCATGAAGCTTACCCTGTAGGGAAATGGGAAAAAGCAGAAGTTAAACAGCATCATAGCCCAGTCCCCAGAGTTTTAGAGAGAAGACTGCCAACTCGGAAGCATACCTCCTACCCTGCACTTCCCAACAAGAAAACGTGAATAAGAGTGAGATTTCTAACGGCCATCTATCTACCTCCCTAGGAAAACAGCTCTAATCAAGCTCTTCAGGGGAGCCTGGAGGTCACCACTTGCATTCAGTTATGCTGCGGCTTATACTGAGAGCTCCACATGGGCAGTCAGAGCCCGGGCGGAGTGGGCAAGTGGGATCCCAAGCAATCCTAGGTGCATTCCTCAGCCATGCTTCCCACAGAGCCAAGGGAAAGGCGCCATCTCCCTGCCAAAGTTAGGTCACTCTACTCGGGAGGGGAAATTCCCCCAGAGAAAACTTTCAAAATGTACAGGGAACAGGGAAAATCTAACTCATGATTTTTCTGGATACCACGCTCTGAAATCTGATTCAAAGAGCAAAAATATTCTGTTGCCAGTGTGCACTGAGATTTTCATTCTTTTAATGGTCAATTTTATATTTAAAACTTTGTTTAAAAAAAGGGGGGGCTGCATTCTCCTAGTGTAAAAATAGAGGGGGGAAAAAACTAGCTCAAGGGGCTTACATAACTTTTTACTTATCTTGACTCGGAATACTTAAATACAAATGAAATATGAAGGATAAAGGGTCATTAGATATCCCGTAATATATTAAATATGCTTTCCCCACACATGTTTTCTCACTAGCACAGACAACAGACCAGCCCGGGATCTAAACGTATACCCAGTCTTGGCCCAGCTGCCTCCCAAAATATCTATGGTTTACATTTCCTTACAAGGATATTCTTATATTCTTAATGGGCCAACGTGTTGCCACAGAGGCTTAGTTCAGTGCTTTTCCCATAAGATCTTTCATTACAGAAAAGCTAAGAGAACTACCAAAATATGTATTTTTTAAATGTTCATTTCTGAAGCCTACACTCTTAGATGGGCATTCCTGAACCCCAATCACTTGCATCTAAAATAAGAGATGCCAAATGCAGAATGACAATTCTTGCTGTAGATTTACTGCAGGGGCAGAGGGGGACCTGGCTGGCATGCTTTTTTGACTATTAAAATATGTAACAGTATCAAAACGTGCTTTAGAGACTAAAAACAACCACCCATTCAGAGTTTTAACTGCCTGTACATGACACAGAATATTTCTATATTTCTACAAATATATATATATTTGTATATTTCTATACAAAGTTTAATAACAAATATTTGTCTATGGGTGGGTGAATCCAGAGTATACTACTACATAATTACATCTTGCCATTTAAAGGGGGTATTTGAGTAGTAACTTGCTCAAGTCTTTAGAAAGTTGAGATGTTACTAAATGTATATGAACTATAAAATCATTTTTAAACTCAATTTTGTACTCACCCAATTTCAGACAATAGAGCCGATACCCGGCCTACAGTTTGTTCACCAAGTGTTGAGACACAAAAGAAATGTCTAGAAAGGCAGACAAATTAGTCATTGTGTAAGAGTATTGATTTGCTAAATGCCCTAGGTTTTTTTCTTCACTGACAGAATTTAAAACTAAAGCATTTTATTATCCTCAACGAATCTTTCGAAAAACTACACTTCACTGAACAAAATTGGGGACAAAGTTATCCATGTCCTTGTATATACAGGAAAACAAGCTTTGGGCATTGCCCAAAACTTGAAGGCTTCAGGAGGCAATTAAAGAACAATCTAGATAATACATTTCTAAAGACAAAATCATGAACTCTCATTTAAAAATAATTAAAAGCAAAGCTGTCTGATCAAGTTACATTAGTTACGTTTCTCAGAGTTTAAGGCACATTGGGCAGGGTTTAACCTGTAACCCAGGTATACTGATAAATATTGTGCTTTTATGGAAACTTCTATCTTTTTTTATAGAGAAAAAGTGGGAAACGGTCTTAGAAAAAATTTCAATGAGTCACTAAAGGATTCTTACAACTTCACTTGCTTGATAGTCTACACAGATTCAGAGAGATTCAAAGCAATGAGAGCCATTAGTCACCAATATGCATTATTTCCTGACAAGAAAAATGGAAATAAAAGGATAAGCACAACCAAGGAGACCAAAAACCAAAATCCAAACTTGCAGGCTGTCAGTGCTTTCCGCCATTAGAAAGATGACTAAAATAAGAATTTGAGAGATAACCTGACAGAGGCCAAGAAAACGCCCAAACTTGCCTGGATCCACCTACTAGTACAGAACTTTGATCTTCCCTAAGAGATTAAGTTGTCAAATGTTACCTTACGATTCACGTAAGAGCCAAGTGCCTGGACATTAAATGCTTGTGATACCATAACTGTCATTAGCATTTAGCTGGACTGAAAATCATAAAATATTAGTGGTTACCACAAGCCTTCAGGAGCCTCGAATGAGAATCACTGGTTTAAATCCTGGGTAGAGCTCAGACCACACCCAGCACATTGTTGCCTTCTGAGACAGGTTCCCCAAGCATACATTCCAGTGGAGGTGGACAATTGGGGAAGTTTCCTGGGTCAGGGAGGGATTTCAGGATTGAGACACCTACACTATACTTAACACAACACAGAGGGTGGGACAAACGTATGGGAAAAAAAATCGAATTAAATAGAAAGAAAACTTTTGGCAGTAAGACTTGTTTACTTCCTTGTTCTCAGGTGAAGAAGCCAAGGCCCTGAAGGGTTAAGTGTGTCACCACCTCAAGGTCACTCGTGTGATTTATTGACAGATCTGGAAACCAGTTCTCCATATTCCCAGCAGAATG
Organism: Pseudorca crassidens; assembly: GCF_039906515.1. Classification (NCBI taxonomy): domain Eukaryota; kingdom Metazoa; phylum Chordata; class Mammalia; order Artiodactyla; family Delphinidae; genus Pseudorca; species Pseudorca crassidens. Next base: position 30,560,341 of record NC_090304.1, on the reverse strand, counting down.
CTCTTTCTTCTCTTGTTTAAAGAGAACCCAGCAGTTCACTAGTTTGTAAAATAAACGACCTGTACCTAAAGATGTTCATATATTGGCCTTGTTTAGAACAAAGTTCCCTGGTATATAACACAAATACTTCTCTAGAAAGACACACTGCAGAAAATAAGCTAACAGTGAAATTTACAGACAGTAACTTAGACATCAAAATATCAAAACTCGACCATCAGAAAAGGTATAAACATTTAGCCACTGATTACTGACCTGCCAGGGAATACAACTGACACTGGAGGAAATAAGAAAATACTTTCAAATAATACTATTAAAAGAAAGGTGCTTGGAGTCGTGAAAAAAAGTATACCTTCGGGAAGAATGTGAGATGATGCTTCCCAAAGAAGAAAAAGCAACAGATTATTTTTTAAAATCCTTCAAAGCCCCTCAGGTAACCATCATTTCTATATAGAAAGCTTGCTAACCTGCCCGTGTACAAGATACACACACCGTGAAGGCTGCAGAGATTATGACTAATTATATGGAAGTGAGGACGTTGAGTAACTTTTTGTACAGTATCCAAATTACTGAAAAAGAGTGATTTTAGTTTCCAAGTGTGAAGCCATACCAACAGGAAACAAGCGGGGCTATTCTACCCCAGCAAAGCGCCTTAGCTAGTCATGCATTCTGTAACAAGTCTCCATGGCAAATTTCCTAACACACACTTCTAAACACAAAGAACTCCTCCTCCAAGTGAGTGGCAATAAATAGGCTTGTGCAACTTCAACTAGATGGATATTCAGATACTTCTGGGATCTTTTCACGAGAGTAGTCGATCGCTATCATCACCTTGCCATCCTAAAACTGTGTAAGAATTATAAATCATAGAATGTCTGGAAGCTACAAGCAGCCTTACATAGAATCTAGTGAATCCAATGACTTCATTTTCCAAATGAAGAAACTGTCACCAAAAAAAAAAAAAGGTAGAATGACTCGCCCAAGGCCACACAATTACTCAGGGGCATGGTGAGGGCTCAGACCTACCACCCTCTCCACAAAGCCACAGAAACAGCCTTTATAATCCTAAAACTATGCACCAGACATAACCTAGCATGCGGAAATTTGTAACCCCCGTCTACAAGTCTCAAATTTTGTGACAGTAACACACAAGCCAGAGGACACACGTTCACTATCCCCTCCCCACCACCACCATGACTTCACCCCTTTCTCTCTCAATCAAGAATCTTGGAATGCAGGTGATTAAGAGGGACCTTATTAGCTCTAGCGGGGAATAAACTTGAACCCTTCTGATTAAAAATACACTTCAGAATTTTAATACTAGTCGGAGTACTTCCTTTAAAACACCTCAGGGTGAAATGTGACAAGCCAGTGCACTGTGACACAGGATCAGGAACTGCCGCTGCAAAATATAAATAAGCACTACAGGTGCAGCAAACTCTGTGAACACGGGAATCCCATCAACAACACTGAGGATTACATCTGACTCTGCCCCCAGACTCAGATAAAGCAGCTTTCAGCAGGAAATAGACACTGTTAGGCTGAACAAGTTTAAACGAGCCTAAAGGAGAAAAAGCAGGTATCCTCTCTCTGGGTTCTCAGATCTGGACAAAAAGCTAAATGCTGAGAATGCGGAGTTTGGCAATCCCGCGTGGGAATGAGGGCTGAATTCCAAGCCCCAATCCTGCCCCTCAGTGTGGCCTTAAGTCCTTATTTATTCACTGAAGCATTAAGCGCTTCCTTTGTACCGGACTCTGGACTCCAAGTTGAGTAAAATAAAATCCCTGCTCTGTCAACGAGGAGTCCCAATGTGGGATGTGTACACACCTGAGTGAGGTGAAGGTAAGACACCACTGAGGAATGACAAGAAAATAACTTCGATTAATAATTAGTCTCATCTTTTTGGCTCCAGAAATTAGACATCAGTGGATCAAAGTTTGGGAAACATGGATCTAGTTCCTTGGTGTGTACCTGTGTTCCACCAAAGCTGTGATGGGACAGCAAATCAGAAGTACTAGCAAAGAGACCTTGGGTGATTCCAAGGTGTCTTATAAGATCAACTGGAGTGGGCAGATCACAACACCCGCCCCTCTTCAACATGGCTTTTGAGATCACTGGTTTCCCAAAATGCAAATACACTGCCCTTGAAAGGCCCTTTACAAGGGCTCGTCATTATAACATATACTTTTATTTATTTATTTGCGGTACGTGGGCCTGTCACTGCTGTAGCCTCTCCCGTTGCGGAGCACAGGCTCCGGACGTGCAGGCTCAGCGGCCACGGCTCACGGGCCCAGCCGCTCCGCGGCATGTGGGATCTTCCCGGACCAGGGCACAAACCCGTGTCCCCTGCATCAGCAGGCGGACTCTCAACCACTGCGCCACCAGGGAAGCCCTATTAACATATACTTTTAAGGGTGAAATGAAGAGTGTTCAAGTGAAATAAGGAGTTATCAGGAGGTACAACTACTCTACAGGTCACGAAGGTAAAAAGAAAATATAACACATTTGCCCACCACCACAGCTCAGAAAGTGCTATGATGATGCTAGTTTAGGCAATCTGATCTGGACTGGTGCCAATTATTTATCTGTTTCCCAAGCCACGAACAGTCACTTATGTAAGGCTCAAGGTTGAGAATATAGCATTTCACTACCTTTGGTGAATTCTAAAGAAAGATGCCTGATGCTCTATAGCAAGGAGCGTGCTCTAATAAAATTAAAAATTTCTTTGTGGTTTTTAGGTACTAATGTAAAACAGCCCTCTTCCTTATAGGGCAAGTCTACACATTAAAACTCAAGGAATCTGCTAAACAAGGTCTTTTCAACTGGTCAAAATAGTAAAAGTATGCTTTTCTCTCTTGGACCTGAAAGAGGTTTCAGGGAAAGCCACCTCTCCTGAATGAATTCCCTAAAAGTATGAAGAGGTCTTGGGGAAAAAAAACAGCCCCTTCCCCTCTACCCAGTCTTCCTTCCCTTACTTCTCCCCACTCCCACACAAACTTTCCCACGTAGGGTACCTTTGTGGGCAAATTGCTCGTCACTGCAAAGTTAACTTTTTTTTACTGAAAAGTTAAATTTCACCATATTGAAGGAAAATGACTTCAAATGTGTAACTAAAACCTGAGACAAGGGGAAAAAAAAAAGAGAAGGGGGCTGGCGGCCAAAGAATGAGACAGGTTCCAAGTGGCCACAAGACTCAAAAAAACCCCACTGGCAGAGGGCAAGTAGAACACCTCCCACCAGCCACCTGGAAACAGCACCGCTCTGGCCTGCACAGAAAGGATCTCTTCACGGGGTCTGTTATTCCTTTCACACTGTCTATTTCTAAGAGGTCCCTCTCAGCAGCTGTAAGGTAAAAGGAAATTCCCTTTACCCAAGGCCTCTCAGAATCCCTTCCTCTCTCAAACAGTTCTTTCACTGCCCTTGATTTAATCTGGCCGCACAGCACAGCAAGGCAGGACAGGAGCATACACCAAACCCTGCACGCAGTTACCCTATTCTTTCTCTACTGGTGCCATCTGCCAACACCACAGCCAACACCTATTTCAGAGTCTTCGTTTCTAAAGCGAATGTCTAAAGCTCTCCGTCCCCGTTTGTGGAGGGGGGTTTTGGAAGTCAGAACCATCTGAGTGACTTTCCCAACCTCAGGCAGCTCAAAAGAAAAGTTCTACTGGTTAAGGAACAGCAGAAAACTGCTCCCTTTTGGGACAGGCAGAGCTTATGCTCTGGAACTTTCATTTTCCTCCAATATCCTGTACTTCAGGTCAGCATTCCTTCTTTAAAAGGCCTTGCTGGGTAAAAGTATTTCACCCAGAGAAACCTGCAATTTCCCCCCCTCCCTTCTCCGTTGTTTTCGCCCGGTTTCCCTGCGAGCTCCAGAACCCCAGGCGTTTGCTGGTGAGTCCGGAGTGGAACTGGACTGAGGTGCCAGGTCGCTCCCACCCCTGCCCCCCGCCCCGGACAGGGCCAAATGGGAAGGCCATTCGCCCTGACTGCGGTACAGGTGTTTTCTTCTCCCCACATGCTGGAACCCAGAAGGCTCCAGGTGCTTCCCCACGAAAATTGCCTCGGTCTCAGACTCAGGCCAAGTTCTAGCCGCCCTCACCCCTGCCGCCTGCAAAACTCTTGCCAGCTGAGCAGGGGCCCGCGGGAGAAGAGAAAGTCGCGTGAAAAGGCTGCCAGGGGCAAGTGTTTCCAGATTCCTCCTTCCTCCTCGGCCCCACACGCACTTGGGAGTTGGGGGAGGGTGGTGGTGATCGTGCCCGAAAAGTCTGGTAAAAAGAGCTACACGGGTCTCGGACCCGGACTGGCAAAGCTTGTGAAGCTCGCGGCGCTGGAGCGGGTGCCAAGGAGGTGACGGCGCCCCCCTCCTCGGGACACTGGGGATGGAGTGGGATCTGCCACTGGCTCCGCCCCCCGGAACCCCCTCCGGCGCCCCCTCCGCCTGCACTCACAGCGCTTGGGTGAAGGCGCTGAGCCCCTCGGGCACGGCCGTCAGCCCCTTCCCGGAGCAGTCCACCCGACGGTCGCCGTCGCAGCTGCAGGGCGCCGCGCAGAGAGGCGGCGCCGCGCCGCTGGGCTCGGCCGAGCCGCGCAGCCCCAGGGCGAGGAAGCAGAGCAGCCCCACCGGGCCCGGCATTGCTGCGGCCGCCTCCAGCGCCGGCCTCTCCCGTGGCGCCGCGCCTTCGGCGCGCCTCTGGCGCCCTCCGACGCCCCCCGCCGCCCTGGGCGGCAGGCCTGCGGGCTGGGCCGGGGGCTCTCCTCTCTCTGCAGTCGCGGGGGCTCGGCCCCTTCAACAGTCCGCGGCAGCAGCAGCGCAGGGACGCGGCGCTCCGGAGTTTCGCCCTACCCGCTGCTCCATGGAAGCGCAGAAGCAGCCCCGTTCCTCCAGCGGCTCAGGCCAGCCGGCCGGGCCGGGCGCAGCTGCAGGGGCCGCGCTCTGCCATCGCACCCGCCTCCCGGTCCCCGGCCTCCCGCCGCAGCCGCTCTTCAAGGTTGAGGAGCGCAGCCTTCAGCCATGCCGGCCCCTCGCCACAGTCCCCCGCCCGGCTCTCGCACAAACACCCGGGCTCTTTCTCGCTCTCTCGCAGCCGGAGCTCAATCTCCTCCCGTCCTTTTCCCTTCTAGGGTTGCATGCTCGGGTTCCCAAGCCCCCAGCCGCTGGGTTATGCAAATCACTTAGGTACATGCAAAACTAACCCGTCTCCCGGAGCGCCATTGGCCGGGGGAGGTCTCGAGCTCATTACTATGCAAAGAGAGGAGCCGCCATTGGCCGAGAGTGGGACCAGAGGGGCGTGGTAATCGGGCGTGAGTGACAAGGTGGTGGTGATGGTGGTGGTTCGCGGCAAAACTCCCTGCCTTGGCTCGATTTGCGTGGCAGGTTGTGGATCGAAGGTGGAAGCATCCGAAGACTTAGAATCTGGGTTTTCCCTCCCCCACTCGTCGTCTTCTCTCTGCAGAAATTGGATCTCCTAAATTGGATGACCTGAAAAGTAGAACTTGCCTCCAGCATTCAGTTAAGTTTCAAATGACTCTCCACTGTTCCAAATGGCGAGGACTTTGGGAGCTGTGCAAATGGAAGAAAGATTTTGAAGAGGAGAGAAAAGGTTTCTCTTAATCTGACATAAATATTTGAGTTTTAGCTATATACTAAATTAAAACTCTGTACCCCCCATCCCCCAAGCGCCTCTCACTTCAACTGACATCTTTATATCTACCTTGATATGCACTTGATAGCTAAGTCTTAGCAATTAGCCATCCACCATACAGAGTTTTGGTGACCGCAACTCAGATCGCTTTCTCATCTACTTTAAAATCCTAGAACACAGGAATCTTGTTAGGGTCAAAGGAGGTGATGTTTCTGAACACTGGGCAATTTCTCCAGACAGCTTTTGCTGTCATTTGAGTTCTAGGTAACTACCCTTGAGAAGCCAGCAGCAACTTTAGTGTTAGGTAATTATCAGCATTCCTTCCTCTTCTGGACTTTTGTGGCTTAATAGACCCCACGTTATTGTTATCATTGTTTGTACCAAATACTGCTTTATGGGCACCTCCTTTCTTGCTTTCCACTGTGCCTTTGGGTTATTTTACTCTATTTTGAAGACACTGCCACGAATACTTTAAATTAAGGCAGGCTGGGTTAAAAATGTCACTGTCATCAAGTTGATTACTCATGTCATGTAAGTAAAATTAAAGAAAACGGAAATAAGTTGATGCAGACCCAAGGAGTTTAAAATGAAAATTTTCCATCATATTTACATTCAGGAGTTTATTTTAAAAATAATGCCCAGTTGGGCACATGACTAACATACAATAAATTTATCCACACGCTTGAGAGTCAAATAAATACAGATATGCCTTGACTTTAAGTTTTAGGAATGACCTATTTGCTCTAATTGTAAGTTCGAAAGAGAAATTAAAGGTAGGTGGACAACCCTACCTTTTATAGATAAGAAATCTGAAGCTTGCAGATGCTGTGCTCTGCCCAAGATCATCACAGAACAGCTCCTGGGCTCCTGGTTCCTTGTATGTTGCCCTTGGAGGCTTCCCTAAATTGGTTTCCATTGTCTAAATCGTTTCCATTATTTTCTAGCAACTCTCATGAGCAAGTGAAGAGAAAATTGTTAATTTCATTTCTTTATTTGATTCCTTTAATGTCTCTCTTTCGTAACAACACTGGAAGATGACAGAATTTCTCTTGCCAAGGTATCACTATCTTCTGCTGTTTTTTTTATAACAATTATATATTATACTGATTGACTTTAATTTGTCCAAATAATTCATTTCCTTTCTTTTAAAGTAGTGGTTTTTAAACTTTAGTTAGCATAAGAATCACATGCAAAGCTTGATTAAAACTGCAAAGTGTCTTAAAAGCCTTAGAGCCTCGAAATCAGCATTTTGATACATGTCAAGTGAAAGTGAGACAGGTGGTCCTTGAACCACACTTCGAGAACTTTATTCTTTGCTTCCAAGGAATAAGATCTTAGGGCTGGCAACTTAGATGAAAGGAGAGATTTGGATTGTGGAAAAAGGAGAGATGTACATTTTATTGCAGAATAAATTCCTATTATCTAGGAGATGAAGAAGGTAAGAAAGGAGGATTCAAATTGGCAGCTTGTCCAAGATGACAAAATATCAGGAACAAAGGACTTGGGCAGAGAAAAAAAGAGGTAAGATATGCTAAAGTTTTAGTATTTCTGGTAGTTGCTACATTATATATGTTTTGCTTTAAAGAAAAACTAGCCAATTAGTCTTCACTTCTTGGATAAGATGCCCCAAGAGAGGAAAAAAAACGCTGATTTTTAAGATACTATCCCAGACAACTAGAGAAAAATGATCAGCTCTTACATAACCCTTAAGGACCTAGAAAGATATCTGGATGAACCAAAATTTGATGGCAAACAAGTAATAAACTTAGTAGAGACTCTGCCTCCAGACTGGTTCCTCCTTCTAGTTTTTCATGGCCATGGATGAGTAAATGGATAGCATCCACAGGCTGGATAAGAGGAAGCGGAGCCTAGCTACAGTGCCTCTGCATTGCAGGGTACTTTTGGGCAACAAAGGAGGCACACCCTTCGAGTGATGTTCACCTTGGGGCTTTTGTGCAAAGGGCACAGGGCATGTTGACTCAGGGACAAGCTGGATTTTGTCCAACTCACACCCTCACCCAGACATTCTTATAAATATAGAGCCTACACAAGTGTATGAAGAAGCCATACCTGCAAGCTGCTCCATTAAGGAAACAAAACCTGGGAGATCGTGAAGTTTCTTCAGTAGTGCTGTAATAACTGGATTATAAGTCCTCGAATGTACAGAATTTCACCTTTTATAAAGTAACTCCAATTTACAATAGAACAAAAATCTGAGTTCACGGCAATCAGCTTAAGAAATAGAATGTTACAAATGTAGTTGAAGTTCCCTTTGTACGTCTCCCCAATCATATTCCTTTCCTTCTTTCTCTCTCTGGGAAGTAAGACCTTTCCTAAACTCCATAATTAATGCCCGTGCATATTTTCATGCTTTTTGTATGGGTGCATCCCTAAACAATATATATTATTGTTTTGCATATATAAAGAATATCAATCTGTATTCTTTTGCAACTTGGTTTCTTCATTCAGCCTGTGAGCTTTATCCATGTTCATGAAATATGTGCTATTGTTAATTCATTTTCCTTACTACATAGTATTCTGTTTAAAGAATATACTCAGTATTTATCCATTCTATGAATATGAAACTTATTTGTATTTTTTCTAATAACGCTATCATGAATATTCTTGTACATGTCTCCCTTATATATGCCAAGAGATTCTCTAAAAGGTATTTCCTTTATACACGTGTGTGTGTGTGTCTCGGAGTGGAATGGCCAGGTCATAGACTATGTGCACTCACTGCTATTGGATGTCAAATTGCTTTCAAAAGCGACTGTACTTATTTGTGCTTCCTTCAGCAGAAAGTAAGAAACCCCATTACCCTACATCCTACCAATACCAATATTGTGAGACTTAAATATTTGTGAATCTGATGCACCTGGAATGAAATCAAAGTGTAGTTGAAATTTGAATTTCCCTGATTACAACTGCATATTCTCATGTATTTACTGGGCATTTAGTGTGCTCTGCTATGCATTGCCTATTCATTTCCTCTGCCTGTTTGTTTTCTGTTGGGTTGTTTATATTTGTTTTTCTTGTTTAGGGCCAGATAGTAAAATTTGGAGTTTTGTGGACCACATAGTCTCTGTCATAACTATTCAACTCTGCCATTGTAGCAAGAAATAAATGATACATAAACAAATAGATGTGGCTGTGTTCCAATAAAACTTTTTTTGGCAAAAACACATGTTGGACTAGTTCTGGCCCGTGGGCCATATAGTTTCCCACCCGTTTTATAGGTGCTAATCCTTTATTGAAATCTAATTATTCTTTGAAAACCATTTGTAGGATTATGTAAAATTCAGAAAGACATGCCTCAAAGGTAACCATCTTTCCTTGCATGTTGACATCAAGCACTTTTAAACTTCTGGTCTCCATGGTGAGCTCATGCTGAAGATTATACTGCAGAATAAGCCCCAAAGAATCTGTTGCAAGCTTAAACACGCCTCTCTTTCTAGAATGAATGGTGTCGAAGTTATCCTGGGCACTTAGGGTTTATCATACCTCCCATCCAAAAGACACCCCAAATATTTGACCTGATGCAATCACATGACCGGTGAATAATAGCTATTGAGTTTATGAAAGCATCCATGCCAAACCCGCCACCTCAAGTTAGAAGCCATACACATATATTAAAAATACGTATGTATCTATATATATACATACATATATATGGGTATTTGTATGTACATATACATACATAAACATTTCAAAACATAATAGGTTCAGGAAATAAAGAAAGAATATCAAGTCTAATCCCTATCCATCAGACATCTGATATGTATCTACTCTAGCAACTGAGTCCTCAAGATAAATGCTCTTGTTTCTGTGCTCTGATGCCTCCACATTTGCATCTGGGGCTTTGGGCTGGAGGAGCTCCCACAATGGGCCCAGAAGCTTGCAGTCTTAGTGTTTCACTCACTTGTCCTTTTCTTCTGACTCTCAGTGTCTGTACAGTGGTCCTATTTTGCACAGGAGATAGCATCTATTTTTTAGGGATAATTTAACATAACAATGATTATTTTGAAGCACACAAAAAAATAACAATATGGAGTTGTTGAAAAATTAAAAATATCTTTTAAGCTACACAAGTGGTCAAGTTTGGGCTTCTGGGCCCTCTTTCCTCTGCCATCTGTGTAGAACTGATGGACCTTTGGGATGTGAGGACTGACAGTGAGGCTTCTGGTGTGACTGGCTGAAGGCCATTCTTAAAGCCAGACCTTTTCAAAACATGATCCAAAATTTCTTAGTTTCCTGACCTGGTCAAATATCCTGTGGTCAGATGTCCTTTTCAGTACTTCTGAAGACCCATATTGACCCCAAACTTCAAAACATTAGGACAAATACCAGAAATATTTTCCTATACATAATATTCCTAATACATATTCCTAATCCTTTCTAAATCTGATTTTATTTTCCCAATCTTTCCATTTCAAATCTAACCCAAGAAGAGAATGAGACTCAAAGGAACAATTTCTGAATTACAGAACCGCACATGGATCCCAAGGTCTGAGTGCATAAACTACTGGTGAGAAACAGAATGAGGCAAAAAATTAAATGAGCGTTAAAGCAACCAGGTGTTGTAATAGAAAAGTAAAGGGAGAAAAATCAGAATAGAAAACTGGGAAGATTATCACCTAGTCATGCTGAGAATTTGTTAGGGCCAAAGTATTAACACAGAGTTCAGTCATAGAATTTGGTTCCTTTTCACTCCCTCAGAATTCCAAATAGAACTTTAAACATTTTGCAAAGACCTTAGCATGAGACAATTATTCCAAAGAACTACATGCAAAGTCTGGGCATCCCATAAAAGACATGTACAGAAAACCAACACTTGGGGTGGGAGTCTGCAGTGGGGTTGAGGGTAGTTCTGCTGCTGAAGTGTCCTGGAAAGCTCTCTTTGTCTACAAGAATATATGTGGAAAGAAATCTAGAAAAGCAGGCAATAAGAGATTTTAGACTCAAGGAGAAACTGTGGGAGGATGTGGAGAGAATACTTTACATTCTGTAGGTTGTCTTTCTTTTCCTGACCTGGACACCTAATGCTGTCTCAAAAAAGACCTCTTGGGTAAACACCTCTTAGGTGATTCTCTTTCTTTTTGTCTAATGACAGCTGCTATGACTCTTCGAAATAAGAGGAGTGGCAATCAGAATGAAAAATTTAAAAATCCCAAGGTTTTTGAAAATGTCTTTAAAATCATTTCAAACATAAAAAATTCTGAGGCAATGCTCTAAAAATTCAGGCAATCTACCAACCATCTGTAATTTTCAAGATTACCTTGGAGAAGGGCAAAGCAAGGAAAGGTCTGGAGACTGGATCAATGGCACTGGATGTTAAGGTGATGCCAAAAATGCTTTCTTGGGGTCTGGTTGACAAAATCTGGTACTATTTATTAAACTCTTTTTTTTTTTTTTTTTTGCCTCGGGTTAGTGTTAAAATATATGAATTCAGTTCATAGAACATTATGAGGAAAGTTTAAAAAAAATTCAATATGAAAGAGAAAATGGAGGACCTTGAGATATTAGGAAAACACATTATAGTAACTTTGCCAGTTTCTCCTTTTATTCCAAAATAACACAAACTTGTCAAGCTTTTCAACATTTTTTGGGGGGGATTTTTTTTTGAAGGAATAGTTACCATGCACCTAGGCCTCACAACTTACTCTGTTGGGGACTGAACAGTTTAGATTTATGCAGGTCAGTCCACAGGTAAATCACTTGGAAAAGATTTTTTTTTTAATATTTATTTATTTATTTGGCTGTGCCAGGTCTTAGCTGTGGCATACTGGATCTTCCTTTAGTTGTGGCACACAGGCTCTTAGTTGCGGCATGTGGGATCTAGTTCCCTGACCAGGGAGCAAACCCGGGCTCCCTGCATTGGAAGCAAGGAGTCTCAACTGCTGGACCACGAGGGAAGTCATTGGAGAAGATTTTAAACATAGAAATTCCACCTCCATTGATTCTGATACAGTAGGTCTGAGATGGGGCCTGGGATTCTCCGTATTTAAAAAGTTCCTGATTCTGATGTAATCAGCAGGATTGTTGGTCAGTTAATCTCCCTACAGTCAGAGATCTGAGAGGTGCATTTTGTTGTCAGCCTCTGACTATAAGGTATGATTTGTAGTCTCTCCTGTCAGACAGCTTACAATTCAATTTAACCTACAGAATTAAGAAATTTAGGCTTAAAAAGGACCTTAAGGCTTGTTCAATCACCTGCCTAAGCCTTAAGAATGTTCAACAGCATCTCTGCTTCTTTTGGATACAGCTACCGTCAGCTCATTCACACTCCCATTGGTAGTGGCAGTTCTGGCTGTTAGAAAGTTCTGTCTTATGCTGTGCCAAACTTTCTTCTTGATACTTTTGAAATCCTCAGAAACAGAAGGAACTTTGGAGATCATAGGTTAAATCTCATTTACCAGAGAGAAATCAGACCCACAGAGGATAACTAAATTATCAAAGGCAACATACTGAGTCACTGGCAGAACTGGAGCTAATGTCTAGGTCAGTTGCTCTTTCCACTCTATACTTGGTTTAATATGTATTTTTAATTTTCATGGAAAAGAGAACATTTAAAAAAAAAAAACAAATTTAGTGTCATAGAAAGCCAGTTAATCCCAGTACCTCAGTTTTTGATTTATTTAAAGGAACTTACCGTGTCCCCTCTGAAACGACTTTTCTCTTGATCAAACATCCAGTTTGAATTTGGGTGAAGATAACTGAAAGATGTAAAGACAAAAATAATTTCCAGTCAACTTAAGTTGTTCATACTTAGTAGAAGGGCCAAAACAATACTAAATCAGTCATCCTCCCCTCCCTCCCCAAAACCTATATACTGAATGGTAGATATTCTTGTAATTTGGTAATTTATATAGGTTTGTTTTGTTTTCTTTTAGAATGTGTTTGGAAAGTTTTCTTTCCACTTTTACAAAGGTTAGAACTTCATAAAATACATTGAAATATTAATTTGGGGCTTTAAAGAAAAGATTGGGTACATTTTAAAACTTAGGCCTGATCTTTAATTAGCAAGAACTACTAGAAAATTCTAAAGTAGAATCAACAGCACTTTGGTGCCACCTGGTGGTAAAATATAAAAAGGAGAAAAAGGTTATACACAGTTTAAGAAATCTGTGAAGTTCTAGTTAAAGAAGAAGGTGGGGATAAAAGGGGGTGTGTGCGTGTTATTGACTCCTTCCTTAATCAGTTTTAAAAGAAAAATATTCATATTATAAAATGACACATTTAGATTAAAAAATTCCAATTCTGTCAATATTTGCAAATTTTAAGAATTGTTTAAGTGGTGGTTTAAAAATTTGTGTTGTTTCCAGCCACTCTGTTTACAAAATTATTTACATGTTTACATTTTTATTGGGCTACAAGGACACCACAATTTCTAGGTTTTAACTTCCATCTCAGTTGCTACTCCTAACTGCTTCCCCCCTTAGAAGCACTCACACCATGGGAGATTGGTAAATCTGGGAAGAAGGAAGAGGCATTTTTGTCTCACCTCTGCCCTTTTAGGGATGGGGTCTAGGGAGTGAGCAAGCTCTGCCCCCGAGGAATGGAGATGATGAGAACTCAGTCATGGTCCAGATGAAGAGGGTCAATATGGCTAATTTGAGGAAGGACGTTTTCTTCTTAAGCCTAAGGTATGTATGCCTGACCCGTCTTTAACAGAAAGTGAGCTCCAGGGGGCAAGGGCTTCGTTTCTGTTCTCTCCTGCACCCCTACCCTCTAAAACGTGACTGGCACAGAGTAGATAATCAATAAATACTCGGAGTATGAATGAATAAATAATAAAGGTGGTATTTTAGTCCCCATCTGCCAACTCTTTTTATTTCCTGCCATATTCAGAAACATAGTGGGGAAGAGAAACTATTTATTGGGCCCTGTCCATACCCCAACTCCCCAGATAGTCACATAGATGACTTCTTCAATTCATACCATTCAGGTTTCTGTTCAAATGTCATCTCCTCAGAGAGGCCTTTCCTGTCCTCACTCTCTAAAATAGCATCATTGTGTTCTTTCATATCGTTCTCTCAACAAGTATGGATCGTCTGCCATGTGCCAGGCACTGTTCTCAGCTCTGGGTACATGGCAGGAAACAAAACAGAGGCCTGCCTGTCCTCAAGAAGTTTATGATCTTGGAGGGGGAGTGGGCTGACAAAATAGACAAATACCTATCAGCAGAGGGCGAAGGAGATTTCAGGCTGAGGGAACAGCAAGTGTAAAGGCCTGTCATGTTGGAGAAAGGGGACGAGTGGGACTAGAGAGGGGAAATAGTGTGAGGAAGGTTGCAGAGGCTGGCCATACAGGGCTGGGGGGTCATGGTGAGGTGCTTAGATTAGTATTCCAGCTGGGGTGGGGAGCCAGTGGAAATAAATGGTAAGGACAACTAATAGAAAGGGATCATCAGCACAGAGTAAATCCTTAAAAGATAGTGCTAGGGGCTTCCCTGGTGGCGCAGTGGTTGAGAGTCCTCCTGCTGATGCAGGGGACATGGGTTTGTGCCCTGGTCCAGGAAGATCTCACATGCCGTGGAGCACCTGGGCCCGTGAGCCATGGCCGCTGAGCCTGCGCGTCCAGAGCCTGTGCGTCCAGAGCCTGTGCTCCGCAACGGGAGAGGCCACAACAGTGAGAGGCCCGCGTACCACAAAAAAAAAAAAAAAAAATAGTACTGTCACTGCAAGCATTATGGGATGTGCAGTTGGTGCTGTATGGAGGCTCCAAAGAAAATCACAAAGCTAGCTGCTCAGATATGGTAGGCCCGTGTCCCTGAGCCCATCTCAGACAGCCCAGAATGTGAAGGGACTGTGGCATCACTGGTTGTGAACCTTGACAAGTGATTTAATGTCCCTGAGTCTTATTTTCTCTTTGGCTCTCAGCCTTCTTACCCTGCTGGACTTCCTAACACTCATCACCACCTAAAAGTACATTGTTTTCTTGTTCCTCTGACTCTCCTGCTTTTGTGCATGTGTGACACAGGACTCTATCTCAAAAAAGAAAACATCTAAACCAAAAACACCTAGACTTCCCTGGTGGTCCAGTGGTTAAGACTCTGCACTTCCAATGCAGGGGGTCGGGGTTCGATCCCTGGTCAGGGGACTAGATTCCACATGCCGCAACTAAAAAAAAGATGCTGCGTGCCGCAACTAAAGATCCCGCATGCCACAACTAAAGATCCCACATGCCAAAACTAAAGATCCCACATGCCACAACGAAGATCCCACATGCTGCAACTAAAACCCAGAGCAGCCAAATAAACAAAAACCCACCCAAATCACTGAGAAAGCTAAGAAATGAGGAAAAAACGATATGTATGTATGTATAACTGAATCACTTTGCTGTACACCTGAAACTAACACAACATTGTACTTCAACTATACTTCAATTAAAAAAAGGAAAAAAAAACTATTGGGAATTCCCTGGCGGTCCAGCGGTTGTGACTCAGCGTTTTCACTGCCGTGGTCCTGGGTTCAATCCCTGGTTGGGGAACTAAGATCTTGCAAGCTGCATGGCACGGCCAGAAAAACCAAACCAAAGCAAAACAAAAAAACTATTATATATAGCATGGATAAACAACAAGATCTACTGTATAGCACAGGGAACTCCACATATCCTGTGATAAACCATAATGGAAAAGAACATGAAGAACAATGTGTAGAAATGAATCACTTTGCTGTACAGCAGAAATGAACATTGTACAATAAATCAACTATACTTCAATAAGTTTTTTAAAAAATGAATGAGAGGAGGGGACTTCCCTGGTGGTGCAGTGGTTAAGACTCCATGCTTCCACTGCAGGGGGCACAGGTTCAATCCCTGGTTGGGGAACTAAGATTCCGCATGTCACATGGCATGGCCAGAAAAAAAAAAAAAAGAGGAAAATACTAGTTAAAAGTGCAGTGTGGCACTGGTGGAAAAGTATGGGTTTTGAAAACAAATTTGAGATTTAATCTTGGCTGTGTTAATCACTAACAGTGTGATTCTGGAAGAACTATTTGGTTTCTCTGATTCTGTGAAAGTTATGTGGCCCTATCTTGGTGTACACCATCGTTATTGTTTTTATATGGTTCCAATGTAAGTTCTTGATCTACCTGTGGAATTATGAAAAGCCAGCCAATTCAAGAGGGTATATATAACAAGTCACCATACTGTGCTAGGTGATGGGGGAACAAATGTGAACAAAACAGTTGGGATCCTTCTTGCTGTGATTAGAACTTAAAAATTCTAACGGGAAGGCACAATTAAGCACATAACATAAACAAGGAAACAAGGTGTTGCCATATTAATAGAGGAACCTACCTTTAGATGGAACAGATGGAGGCTTAACAGAGGTGGTGACTCCAGCTTACACCTGAATGAGCAGCCACCCAGGGGAAGAACCAGAGGGCAAGCCTTCCAGCGAGGGGGATTTGGAGTGGAGTAGAGCAAATGGGGCACTAGGATGAGACGAGGCTTGAGAGGAAGTAGGGAATGGATTATGCAGAACCTTTTCAATCATGGCAAGGGATCTGGATTTTATCCTAAGCACAAGGGGAAGTTTTAAGGAGGGAACAGCACAATCAGCTGTGGCTGAATTACTGCTTTGCATCAGGCACGCACAAGGAGCCAGCACAAACCTTTACAGGGTGAAATGGCCAGAGACAAACGCTCATGTTCCCATCAGAGCAGGGGCTGCTGCAGAAACGCCTCTCCTCAGTGCTGAATATTCTGCCACTGCCAACTCCTGGAAAGTCCTTGAGTTGAGAACGATACAGCTAATTTAGTAACTGGCAGCCTAAAAAGAAAAAGCTAAGTTCTGAGGGGCTGATAAGCCCAGGAAGCCACTGGAGGCACAGCTCAATTACACAGATGCATGGGTGTTATAAGCATTTCAACCACAGCAAAGAACCCCTCCCCTCATCCCCAGAGGCCAGGACTCCATCGTTTCTTAACCAAAACCATTTCTACTGAGACCCTTTTATTGCACAGAGGAGGAGCCACATTTAATTTTGCTTCAGCACCCATTTTCAATAGTGATGCCACCAGAACATGGATTCTTATGCATTTGTTTTCTAGGGCTGCCATAGTGAAGTACCACAAACTGGGTGGCTTGAAGAAATTTAACGTTCCAGTTTTGGAGGCTCAAAGTCCCAGATCAAGGTGTCCA
The DNA here is from genome assembly GCF_039906515.1 of Pseudorca crassidens. Lineage (NCBI taxonomy): Eukaryota > Metazoa > Chordata > Mammalia > Artiodactyla > Delphinidae > Pseudorca > Pseudorca crassidens. Next base: position 30,543,550 of record NC_090304.1, on the reverse strand, counting down.
TAGGCCTGGTTCCTTCTGAGGGCTGAGGGAGAGAATCTGTTCATGCCTCTCCTTGTTTCTGGTGGTTTGCTGTTAATCTTTGACATTTCTTGGCTTGTAGAACTATCACCCCAATCTCTGCCTTCATCTTCCCATGGTGTTCTCCCTGTGCATATGTGTCCAAATTTACCTTTTTTTTTAATAAGGACGGCAGCCATACTAGAGTAGGCACACCCTAATCATCTCACTTTATCATCTCTGAAGATCCTATCTCCAAATGAAGTCACATTCTGAGGGGTTAAGACTCCAACACATCTTTTGGGGGTGGGGGAGACAACACACAATTCAACCCACAATACCTTAAAACACAAAGTCAAAAGTTAGCACCTAAACTCTGGGTTCAATATACGTCAAGTAAGAGATACCAGAAATAAAAATTTTCCCTTGGCTATTTCATGCTTTCAGATTGCACTTCTTTGCCAAATAAAAAACAAAATTAAACGTTTGGGTTCTTGTTACTCTCTGATGAAATGCAGTAACTGCCATGTAAAGGGATCTTATCTGCAGCCAACGGCTAAAGTTTTTAATCCAATTGTTTAGAACAACTCTGGAGAGACTAACAAATTAGAATTCTTCCAAGCTTTCTCTCCTAAAGAAAACTTTAAAAGGACCAAATCTTGACTGTGTCCAAAATATGCTTCTGTAGCTGATGAGAATTAGGAGAGCTCTTACACATAACTTGCTGTTGGTGTGAAGTGCTTGTCCTTTTTTTTTTTAAAAAGAAGTTTAAATCAAAATAAAGTTGACAAATGGGCTCTGCATGAATTTACTTTTGCTCTGTATATAAAGTGAGTCCTAAAGATTTCACACAGGCTTTCTGCCACCAAAGAAATAAATGTACAAAAAACTGCCACTGAAGAAATACATGTACAAAACTTTTCATCATATTAAAACCAGAATAATCAATGATAATGAATATAACAAAACTAGAATTTAAAGATTTAGAGAATGGGTATTCTGGTTTACTGAAATTTTGAAGAAACTGAGGGCTAACAATAAATATATTTCGTTGTACCCCTGGTTGCTTGTATAATTTTATGCCTTTAAAAAATTCACTATGGTGAATTATGCCTTGTATTGTCTGAAGCCCATTCCAGCAATCCACTGTCTCTAGGACATATCCTCCCCACAAATTGCTTTTCTGATTGAACAAGTCCCTTATTGGGACTTATTTTCTTACGATTTTCATTCTGAATGCGACCTCAACCCTACATCCCTCAAGCTCCACTACTTTTAGAATTCCAGGAGTTTCTTTGATCAGAGTGAAATCTGAAAATTCCTATGAATCTTATTTCTTATTTTCAAGCATAATTTAAAGGTTGCTTATCTGTTTTCTAGGCATCAAAAATAAGAACTTGCTAATTTTAATTATTTGGCCACAATGTCTTCCTTTAGTTAATAAGGTCCTGAAGCTATTATACTCAAAAATAACAGCAAACACAAACAAACAGCACTTACTATGCAGGCACCTTTCTAAGGGATTTACAGATTATATGACACGTATAGGCATCCTTACTACACACGACAGATGAAGGAACTAAGGCACAGAGAGGTAACTTGTGTAAGATTACACAGTCATAGTGAATCTAGGATTACAAATCAGGACAGTCAGGCTCCAGATTCTGTGCTCTCAATCACATGCCAGACAGCCTCTCTTAAAATAATACAAGAGAATCTTTTCTGTAGTTTACGTTTTACGAAAGGCAAAGCAAAATATGGGAATTTGAAGTTTCATTCCAGTAACCACCAGAGTATGCTTTTACCTCATTTAAAAGTTATTTTATACATTTCTTTCAGAAGCACATTGTGTAGTTGCATCAAAATTTTTCAAATCCAAAGAACAAGAATATAACTAATACAAATTTATTTTAAATAAGCCTTTGAAGCAGAATTAAATTGATAAATGAAGCCATCCACTGAAAAAGCGTTAAATCCATTTTGGCTATTATATTCCTTTACTTCAAACTTAAAGTAGAAGCATACTGTTTACTAACGTTTTTAAAAACTATGTCCAGATACAAATTAGTTTGGAAGTTCTTGAAAGTTAATGTGGAAGCACTTTGGGCTTTTCCACTATTTCATCATTATAGAACTACAACCACCTTTGAAGAAACACTGTTAGTAACATTTTGGACAATAAAAACTATAAACCAGATTGTCAGTAGAGGAACAACAAAAATATATGTTAGAAAATTCATAAACATACATTTATTCAGGAAATACAATTACTAGAGTCCTTAATATTTCAATGATCATTCCACATAATAAAATACTCACAACATATATTCTTTTAAGTCTACATCAAGTCATGCTGACATTCTTTTCAGATAATCCGTAGCCATCTCTTCTATTAAATGCTATAATATCCATTTGTATTGTAAACAAAGTATTGAGCCAAAGTACTTGAGCAAAGTAACTTTCAAAAATTTAGAAGAGGAAGACAATGTTTTGTTTTTTAAAAAACACATCTGAATTATCAAACCCCAAAGAATTAGGCCACTACAACCTAGTGTTATACTAATGGATAAAGTGGCCATATGAAGGTAGCACATAATTATCAATGAAAATATTTCTCATCTGTAACTTTTAAATATGCTTCTCAAATAATAAACATTTATTTCTGAAAGTTTTAAAGGGAAAGGGGGCAGAAAGATGACAGACATTAAAAATTTACATTTAAACTACTGATATTTTACTTAAAAAAAAAAGAAAGAAAAAGGGAGGCTGTAGTTACTTCCCAAATAAGGAATGCCAAGTACCTTTATTTCCTAAAGAAATTACTAAGAAATTGTACCAATCATTACATTTGCAGCTATTTAGTAGTAGCTGTAAACTGAATTATTCTGATACTTCCAAAAGTGTACTTAGAGCATTTTATAAAGGGGAAAACAAGTGGTTCTCAACCCTCGGTGTCCTTTAGAACCAGCTGGAAAGCTCTGAAAAACTAAGCATCTGGCCCCACCTCAGAGATTCTGATTGAGTTGGTATCAGATGGGACTCAAGTGTCATTATTTTTTAAAGGCCTGCAGGGTATTCTAATGTGCAGCTAAGGCTGAGAATCACTGAGTCAACTCATTTTGAAATACCAAGAAAATAAATGGAAATTGGGAAGGGAAGATAATTTATATTTATAATTTACAAATCAAACACCTACTATATACTATGTACCTAGTTATGTTCATGAATCATACATTTATAAGATGAAAATTGCCTTCATTTCCTCACTATACTAGACCACTATCGTACATCTCTGCCACTGAATGACTGCATTTTTCTATGGTCAGGATTTAAAATTCTGGGATACGCTATGAAAACTGCATTAAAGAAAATAAACTACTGCTACTCATGCTCAACGGGAGCAAGCAAAACTACTGTATTTGGCTCTTTTAAGCTATCCATATTTTAAGAATTACAAATAAGTGCCAACCCACACAAAGAACAGATTGTGGATTACTCTAGAAGACACAAAAAATAGCTTACTCAACTTACTAAGTTTCAACACCAAGAAAGGTTTAACTTGGCTGAAAGTTCTGAAACAGCTGAGATACTGAACCAGGAAGCTATAATTTATAATGAAATGTTGACACACCCTTAAAAGCTACTGCAGCTGTAGTAATACTAAGATTTCTTCAGGGTTTAGTTACCATGTAATGCAAGGATACAAGCATAACAATAATATTACTGTTTTTATATGCACCGATACCGCTCTTTAATATATAAAGCTCTACAACAAATACCTCTAATTATTTTACAATTAAATTAAGTCTGTAACTCTTCTACACTACTTTGGTCTCAACATTTTTAAAACATCAATTAATTTGGAAATATACAATTTAATAACATGATCCTATCAATAACAAGCACATTTTGTAGTGGACTGAAGACACATTCAACCATGCAATCCAGTGTTCAATACCTAAAAGATAAATAACAATGCTGACTTTTATTCTGAAAATCATTGGAAACTGGAATAATCTTTTAAGACTCACAGTGCTCACAAACATGCAGAAAAAGATACACATTTCTATTCTTCCTGAAGGAATGTCACAAAATGCCCACTCTTTACACAGGGTTGATAATTATTGTAAATTCCTTATGTATTTCAATCCATTATTTTCTTTCTAGCACCTGTCACTTAAAATTTTTAAAAGCCTGACAAATGTTCCTGTAAGTTGTGTCTGAAAATGAACCTTACCTCTTTAATTTCTGCCTTTAAAAAGACCTCAGTCACCGTCATCCACTAATAGCTGCCTTTCAGTAAAACAGTGACATCCAGTGGACAAATCAAAGTATCTCAGAATTCCCATCATTATAACTGAATCATAAAGATCACATCTCTAAATCCAACTAGTGAATGAGTTCTTACTCATTTTGACAAAGCGTCTGCAGATTCTTATGAATGTATCACCTCATGATTTCTATATATCTTAAATATACCCTTCTATCTTTTTCCTATTTAATATCAAGTCTTTAAATTGAGCTACTTAAGTGTGTGTAACTCTTTAGCCTAGTGAGGTTAAAGGTATTACTTTTTCTTCTTTGCTATTTCCCACCACTGGCTTATTAACTGGCTCATCTCTAGAAATGGAACGATGAAAATATAAGAAATATATTTAAATAAAAATGAATAGCATTAAAAAAATTTGCAAAAGATGAAACCTAAACCTCTTTTTGCATTTGTAATTTATGATATATTGTTGACTATAAATAGAAAGATGTTATCAGTATTGCTAACAATCAAATTACATTCTCTTGCCTCACTACTCAAATATTATGAAAGAATACATATTTTAGCAATGATTGTATCAGTGTTTAAAAACTTTTATAAATCAGTATAAATGAATATTCATTATATATTATGTTTAAATAAAAGTAAAAAACTTCCACTGTGCTGAGTTATAATTTACCATTGATAATATATATTATGTGTGTGTTCCAAATACAAAACGCATCAATGTTAACATTGATAGTGTAATAAACTGCTGTAGCTGAGACTGTTATGTTTAATTTCTTGGAAAACCATAAAGAAATGTTACAGGTGAAAAAAAAAGCAAAGAAAAGAATGGAGAACTGTTATTTTTAAATAAGCAGCCAAATAAAGAAAACTTTTTTTCCCTAAAAAAAGGTTAAGAATGTAAAAGTACATTTTAATATTAAAAAAGCATTTTTAAAAATCTATAACAACTTTATGACAAAATCTGCATTTGTTGAAAAAGGCCTGTAAAAACAGCAGGACGGAATTGCCCTCATCACCTTTTTACTTTTTCTTGTCAGAAAAAAGTGTATGCATCTCTGGAACCATAAATGATGTTAAAATAGGCATTTATAAAATGGCAAGGAGGATTTCACGGGAAGTGTTTTTGTTTTTTTTTTACAATCATTGGCATTGAGGCCATCAGTAGGTCACAAGTAAAACTTCTCTATCTAAAAGCAAAATGGAGTGTAAAGTTTTAGGTCTGTTGCCTGCGTTTTGCTGATCTCATTTTTTCAAAGCGTGACTCCATTTCTTCCAAGACCTTGGGTGTGTACCGTACTACTAATTTAACCTTTCCTTGAGCTGCTTTCAGCAGTTCTACAGCTTTTTCATGATGTTCTCCTTCAACACTCTAGGAAAAGAAAAACCACACAGACACAAACACAATTAATATCTAGGTTTTGTAAGTAACTCAAAATGAAAAATGTTTAAAATATACACAAGTAAAAAATTTTTAATGTTATATTTCAAACTATAAACCTATGAAATAATCCTGCTTTATCATTTTAATCAGTGTAAAATCCTCTGCTAAATCATATTCTGTTTGTAGTTTAGGAACTGGTTCTTTAGGTTCCAAATAATTAGCATATCAATCTACATGCCCTATTATTTCACTAGGTCAGAAGTAAATCAGGCAATTGCCATTCTATAAGACTAAATTGAGGATAGACTTTTAATTTAATGTATTGCCTTAACTACTAAGGACCTTAGTTACTTCATAAAAATCACACTAAGCATTGTTAATTTACATTGGAAAGAAGCAAAACACACCCAAAGTGCTTGAAAAAGTATCACTCTACTAAACAGTAGTGCCTAAGATTCCCCCAAGGGATTTCTAAACTACAAAGCTTCTTTGGTTTTTCCCTACATCTTCTGTTTCTATAACTCAAGTACACCCCCAAGTGGTCACAACACATTGCTACAAGTAGAAATAAAATGCATCCCTACCACTCCATTAACAGAAAGGAGTTGATCTCCTCGCTTGAGACCCCCGTGTCTATCAGCAATTCCACCTGGAATTATTCGGGATATATAGATTGGAGAGTTTTGTTCTTTGCCTCCCATAATATTGAATCCAAGGCCTTCTTCTGTTTTTGGGAGCTCAACAACTCGAGGATGAGAATGTCCTTCACTGGCAGCAAATGCAGCAACAGTAGCCTGAAAGAAAATTTTACGTACTTAAAAAAACAGGACATTTGTTCACTTCATTCTTTTTTTTTTTTTTTTTTTTTTTTTGCGGTATCCGGACGCGCAGGCTCAGCGGCCATGGCTCACGGGCCCAGCTGCTCCGCGGCATGTGGGATCTTCCCGGACCCGGGTACGAACCCGTGTCCCCTGCATCGGCAGGCGGACTCTCAACCACTGCGCCACCAGTGAAGCCCCTGTTCACTTCATTCTTTTGTCCCTTTTTAAAAAACACTTTTGAAGTAAATATTTTTGACGTCTGAATGCCCACAAATGCACTGACAGTGAAGGTAAGCTAAGCAGATGGTGTTTTAAGGAGGATGAGTGAAAAACCTACCCTGGGATTATGCAGGAGTGTTAAGGTCGTTCAGGCCACTCCTAGGCCTTCCAGTGCCCAGAACTTCTGTGCAGTGCTTGGCAAGCAGGCTTGCTAGGAAGATGAACAATGTGCACACTAAAGAGGAGAACCCCTCCCCTCACATGCCAGCAGCCCTGAGCTCTGGGGGCTGGGAAGCCTGGCCCCTCCAGGGGCTTCTGGGCAGGGCGCAGCCCACCTACGCAACCTGTACAGAGGCAGCTGTCCTTGTAATGCAGTCATTCTGGCGGCTGTACTATTTGCACTGTATACTAACTCATCAAGAAATAACTCAATATTGAAAGAAAGAGGGGTACACAGAGTCAATGTGAATTGTGAAACAGAGCCACATCTTTAAAACTTTCAAATTTAGACTAATCTAGACTAATTCTAACAGAGTTGAGATTCTGTGTTTCATTTTGCTTTTAAAGATAATTAAGTAATCTGGTACTCTTTTTTTTGTGTTGGATCAGGGTACGTGAGCAAACATGGGAAGGAAGAGAGAAAGAAAATCAAGATTTGTTGAATACCACCACATTCTAAGCTCTGAAAGAGGCCTCATTTTACAGATAATGGAACTGAGGCTCAGAAATTCAGGCAGCTGTGAAAGTCAGCAATTAAACCCAAGTTTTAATCGTTTTTTCCTACTCTGTCAAATAATACCCACATGTTTAAGTGTTTGTACTCAACAGAGAATCCAATACTGCCTTTTGTGAACCAGTAACTATCAATGAAAAACTACCTGTTAATGACTAGTTCTAGTTTAAGTCACCTACTGCCGATATTAACTTATTCTAACCACATATGATGGACACTGAGGTCAATGCCTGAATTATCTGAGGAAAATACTGGCAGAGAAAAGCACATAAAACCTACCACCTGCAGCTCTGAAGAGGTAACCTCCTATCTGCAGAGTTAACGTTAAGGAGAAAGTGAAGCGCAACTTGGAGGGAGTACCCCAGATCTACCATTAACTATTTGTGTGGTTTGAGGTAAGTAACCTAATCTGATGCTTCCCCACCAATAAAGTGAGGCTAATAATTCATACCTCAGAATTCTGATGAATATTTAAATAATGATATATACATTACATATAGCAACTATGTATATATGTATTATTTGTGTGCAAGTATATTTTTAATGCATCATCTAAACTGCATAAAATATCTTTTGTAAAACCAATTAAAAAAGTCCTATTTCTCAGGAATCGAGAAGTTTAGTGTACCCTGAAAGACACTGTTAGTTTTCAAAATAAGCCTATCGTGAATCTAATAATTGCACATTTTAAACCTTTAATTTATGAAGAATCCTCTCCCTTTTAATAAATGAAAAAAATGTACCTTTGCAGTCGCATTAGCTCTCACTTCAGGACTGCTACTGATGTCCACAGTCTCGTAAACATGTTCATATACCTGCAAAACCCGAAGTTATTATTGCGATTTTAAATCTCAGAATATACCATGTTTGAGCTCTTTGTGAAGTTACTGAATGTGTTAAAATTTTAGACAAAGTTATGCATCTTTGTAAAATGTTTTTCTATTAGAAATTCCAAAAACAAGAGAGGCAGGTTCTAAAGTTCACTTTTTTAAGAAACTCTGAACCCAAATTTCAGAATATTACCTTACCCTAATTAACTCAAATTTTTAGTAAATTTTAATACCATTTACTCACCTCTCTTACAGCATTGCAGAATTCACTTTGAAGGACTCTTTGTAAAGCCTGCAGTTTCTGTGGCGGTACCTCTCCACTCCTTTGCAGTTTTTCCAACAATTCAATTGCTCTACAAATATCTATAGTTAAACAAACACACACTGATAGATAATTTTCTCAGAATATTCTCTAATATTTATTTCTTTTTTGGCCATGCCACGCGACATGCAGGCTCTCAGTTCCCCATCTAGGAACTGAACCCGTGCCCCCTGCAGTGGAAGCATGGAGTCTTAACCACTGGACTGCCAGGGAAGTCCCAGAATACTCTCTAAATGCTTGTGTAACAGCGCAGCATTTAGGATTCATTCCTTAACGACTAACAAGAAATACGTATAACACAGAGAGAAAAAGCATGAGTATGAACTTGTGTGTGGTGTGTTTGTGTGTGTGTTCATGTATGGAGGATGGGAATGTAAAGTCTGAGAAGAATGTTAAATTTTACTGTGGATTAGGAATACTGATGTTGCACCAGCATAAAATCTGGAAAACAGCACCTTTGAGAGACACAGGAAAATCAAATATAAAGTACTAAATGTCACAGGAAAGGACTGGAGCTCAAATGTCATAGACACATGAACACTGTACCGCTTCAGAAAAGCTGACAGTATTACCAGAAGCTATTTAGTCAATAAAAATTTACCTACCATCATTAGTAACCAAAGCACTGAACAGTATAAAACAGTGTGCTAGTGAAATCACTGTTTATTTCCCAAAAGGAAACGTAATATGTATGTAGATAGGAAAACTCTTCAATAATAGGTGCAGTTACTCGCAGGAACACATTTAAAACAATGATAGAAGTGAGTAAAATTAACTGGTCTGTTTTCAACTTAGGATCATTAACACAGTGTATTTGGGATACACAGTGTATGGGATTCTACACATCTATACAGATACATTAAGCATGTTAGGCAATTCTCATTGGGAAGTGTGAGGCTAAGTATTTTAGGAATTAAGAAATTTTATAAGATTCAGTCAAGTTCCAACACTGTCTAACTCTCGTTGGAGTTTTGTTTTTAACTTTTTTGTACCACAGGGGGCTATAGTACCTATTATTCTAAATTGTTTTGTATTTTCTAAACATGTATTTGACTGAGCTTGTCTTTATTAAAACACTGTGAATCTGGTCTCAGTAACAGCTGTGTGATCTTGGGCAAGTTACTTAACCTCCCTGTGTCTGTTTTCCACTGTAAAATGGAAATAGCAGTATCTCCTTTATAAGAATTACTTGAAGACTAAAACAAAAATACACGGTAAGGGTCTGGCATATAGCGAGCATAAATGTTATGTTACATCAGGACCAATTAATCATAAGAAACAAGGGATTCTACACATCTATACAAATACATTAAGCATGTTAGGCAGGTCTCATTGGGAAGTGTGAGGGTAAGTATTTTATGAATTAAGAAATTTTACAAGATTCAGTCATGTTCCAACACTGACTATCTCCCTTGGATTTTTGTTTTTAACTTTTTTTGTACCACAGGGGGCTAGAGTACCTATTATTCTAAATTCCTTGCCTCCTTTTGTCTTAAATGGAAGAAGTTCTGAATTTTATATTATACTGAAGGACTGGAACTTTTTTCTTTATAGAATTCGTATGTGTTTGCATCTGGAAACCTAGGAATAAATTGTAGTGAAGAAAGAAGTAGATTCTTCAATTTCAGGTAATAAAAGCTTAAACTGTTGTTAATCCAATGCAATGGAAAAAGACTTTCCCCATTCTGATCTCCCACCACCAGAATGGCTGGTGAATGAGGAGTGCTGGTTCATCAAATATTCTAACTTACAAAATTACAATATGTAAGCTCTATAAAAATTTCCAATTAACAAAAAACTGAAAAAGTAAAATACTCTTTACTGAACCTACACTGTACCCAGTATGTGCTCAAAGGGGTTCCACTGAATCTTGTTTTGACGACTTTGAAGGCATTCAGGATCTTGATCATATGCACTATTTTTATATTGTAGGATTGCTGGAAGAGTTTCTTAATAAAGTCTGTTAAACATAATGCTAAGTATTAAGAATCAGAGTTGGTGTAATCTGACTTTCTTATTCTGCTAAATGGCATCCACTGGCAGTTCATCCTACTAAGGTTCTGAGCTGTGGAACTACTGTGGAACTAAAATGAACTCTTAAATAGGAGAAAACAAAGCCATGACTACCAAAACTAAATGCCAGAGGTGAAGTTTCATATTTTGTACTGCACTTAAAAATACAAAAGACCGCCAACATGTTAGAATCCTACACCTGGCTTTCAAAGAAAAACACCTACTCCTGTTAACACCAAACAAATTTGTTCCCATCTACAAAGCACAGTGTCATTGTGTTCAGGGAGAAGATGTCACAGTCTTAGGCCTAACTTAGCAAGTCTTCCCAGAGTAGCTACTCCTCTGTCAAAAATGATACTTTAATTAATGGTCTGGTGGGCTGGAGAAAAACAACATCACTTGTAAAGAGACTTACAAATAGTGAACACCATAAGGGATAAACAATGTTAAGCGTGCACTAGTTTGTGTGAAGGCATGAGGAAAGACTCCACATACAATTCTAAAAATGTATTCCTTTCTTAGAGCAGAAGTTAATATTCAGAGTGTAAATGCAAATGCTAATATTTTCAAGATATTTTCAATCTCCATCCTATACTTTGTTTACTACTAGAACTCCAAATGTTTAGTTTGTACTTTTTGACTCTTACCGATGACTTCTAATACTGGTGTGTCAAAAGTATGCTTGAAATTATTTGAAATAAAGCATTTGGGGAAGAGTGGAATGCTGAAAATCTGCAACAGGACCCTTTAAGGCTCATAGCCTTGTACCTCCACTGGCTTTTCCGTTTCTAATTACTCAGCAGAACGGGTTTTATTTTCCTTGACAGCCTGCTCTAAAAAGCAAGCCACCAGCCAGTTAGCAATCGTAGGATTTGTAAAGAAGGAATAAGGCTGCACTTTCAAGTATTTTACAATCTATCACGATTCCGCCTAGTTATGTAACCTTCTTCCCAAGACCAGCTCAGTAGGAGTGTTTTTAAAGCACCTTCTCCGTACCCGGGAGGGGCCCAACAGCCAGGAAATACCCCCAATACGAATACAAGTGAGGTTGTGGTGGAAGTAATGATGCGTTTTGTGCACAAATAAGGGGACGCGGGAACGTTCTGTGGGAACGCGCTGTGTGTCCGGGCTGTGTGGGTGAAGGTGGGGACACTGGGTTGTGCACGCACCAACACCGGGCAGTGTGTGTAGCCTGTCCGAACTGGGCGTGTGTTGTTTGCTCAGCTTGACACATCTCTGAACGCTGCGTCTGCCGTGCCCACCCAGGGAGAGCGTGTGCAGCGTTGTGTCCGCGAATGCAGACAGGTGGTGGTGAACTGTGCTGTGCTCCCGAACGGTTCGTGTGAACACAGGACGGGTCTGAGGATCAGTCAGGAACAGCAAGCGGCCTCCCCGGGGCCGGGCGCAGCAACGTCGGCGGCCACCGGCGCCAGCGCGAGGGACAACCTGGTTCCGGGTCTCGGAGCTTGGCTGCCCCACGCCCCCCGGGGATAAGGCACTCCCCAACCCCCTCCGCCCACGTCGGTCCCTGCCTCGGCCCCACTCACCCCTCTCCAGTCGCACAGGTTCCCCCAGCGCCGCCATCTTCTCCCTTTGCTTGTAGACCCACAGGAAATGACGACACAGGGGCTGAGGTGGAGGGGAGGGGCCTAGCGGGAGCCAGGAGCCCGGAACAGGGGCCGGCCAGTATCGCGAGAACGGGAGCGGTGTTTCCGAGCGTCGTGGCCGTCTCTAGAGTACGGTGTACCTATGTGCCGGGCTTCCGAGGTCGGTCTTGTGCTGCAGCTGCAGCGGTCGTAAAGTTCTCAAATCCCCCGGCCAACTACGATTGAAAAGAGCCCCTTTCCCGACTCGTGCCCCCTGCGTGGGGATTCAAGCCTTATCCCACTCTCTTGGGAACTCTTGGCTCCACGTGGGAGAGTCTGGATTCTTGTTCCACCTTGACCATTCGTGGCTCTGTGAGCCTGGACTGCTCACTTATCCTCTTTCGGCCTCAGTTTCCCCCTCTGTCCGACAAAGAGTCCTGTCTCCGAGTTCTTTACATTCTTAAACAATGAGATTCGATGACAGGTGTGTAAATGAAATATAAAGTCTCCATTTGTGGCTGCATTGCTTTAATTGATTTAACAATCCAAGGCATGAATTTTCCCTAGAAATCTGTTTGTGAATAAGGATGGAAAGTGCAAAAAGCATGAAACATACCTGGGTGAGCGAGAAAATAAGGCACTTTGGTGCACCCCAAAGCAACAATTTAAAAAAGCTGATCCAAAATCTTATGTAAATGAAATATTGGGAAGCAAATAATATTCTTAACACATTATAGATTCTTAGGGCCACTTTTGAAATTCATGAACCAAGAAAAGTTTTAGACCTTAGTTTAAGTGAAATATTAATTTGCCCAGTATTCAGATTCCACTAACATTTATTTGAGCGCTAGTCTATGCTGACAAACAACTTTTCAACACTTCATGACAGGATTGTTTTAACCTCCTGGTTGCCCCAGATCCACCCTTTCCATTCAACTATAATGTTTTCTTCTAATCCATCCGAATGCCACCATTATACTCTCTTTTCCCCCTTGAACCCTGATCCCATCATCAAAGGTTTCTGTACAAAAACTTTCAATGGCTTCTCCTCTTGTTTCCTCTTTCTAAAGCCTTGCATACTCTGAGCCTAACTCATCTATCTAACCTCATTTCTCATTATCCCTCCAATGCAATAACCACTCCAATAGAGGCAGAATATTCAAAACCATGTTTCTTCTTGCTTCCAAGTCTTCATTTATGTCGTTTTTATGTGGAATGCCCTTCCGCATTTCCTCTGGTTCTCCAAGCTGTATACATCCTCAAACTGAACCCATCTTCCAGGGCTGCAGAAGACATGCCACTTCTACTAAGCTTCCCTTTCTCCATCCTCTTCCCCTTCTTTGGCCCCTAATGGCCCTTATATCCTGCAAAAGCATTCATGTACTTATCTCTTATTCATTGTTGTCATTTGTTGCCACAGATATTCAAGAAATGTTTATTAAACACTTAATGTCTTCCAGGCACCTTGCTAGGCACTGAGAATAATACCACGTGGAGAAAGACAAACGCAGATGTTGCAGCTGTTTCTTCAAGTATTTTCTTTTCCTCCATCCTCCAGCTCCTCTCCTTTGATAACTCCACTTACACATATATTCCTCTGCCTGACATCGTCTATAGCTCACTGATGCTCTGTTCGTTTTGGTTTTTCAAGCTTTTCTCTGTTTCCTTTTTGCAACATCTAATATTCTCTTAATCCCATCTAGTCCATTTTTCATCTCAGATATTGTCATTTTTATCTCTAGCAGTTTGATTTAGGGGTGTGTATGGGGGTGTTTCTACATTTTCCATGTTCTCACTTAACATGCTCAATCTTTCCTCTAGCTTCCTGGACATATAGAATAAGATTATAATGACAATTTTAATGTCTTTGTCTACTAAGTCTATCATCTGTGCTATTTCTGGCACTGCTTCTATTGATTGATTTTTCTCTTCATTGTGGCTCATAGTTTCCTGCTTCTTGCATGATTGGTAACTAACTAACTAAATAAGGCTAAACATTGTGAAATTTACTTTTTTGGGTGCTGGATATTTTTGTACTCCTATAAATATTTTTTGAGATTTGTTTTGAAATGCAGACAGAACACTTGAAAATAATTTTGTTTTTTGAGGCTTGATTTTAAGCTCTGTTAAGTGGAACCAGTTGAGTCTTTTGTGAAGGGCTAATTGTGTCCCACCACTGAGGAAATACCCTTCTAAGTTCTTTACCTCATGCCCCATGAATTACGTGGTTCTACTCTGATTGGCAGGAATAGGAACTATTCTTATGAACTGGGATTGTGGACTGTTTGCTTTGTTCCTTTTGAATGATTCTTTCCCTATCCTTGGTAATTTTTTAATACACGTAATAATCATGAAATTTCACAATTCCAGGGATAATTAGAAGATCCTCAAAGTTTGCAGGGGAATAAAAAGAATGAAAAGTCACATTCTAAGGATTGGGACTCAGAACATGACAAATCATTAATTATTTGAAGCATAGGTAAGGAAGAAAAAGTATTCGGAGCTACTTCTGAGCAGGGAAAATATGATTCAATTAATTAAGAACCCATTTATATTCAACGTACAAAGTAAATGAAAGAATCAGTTAATTTGTAAGGAGAGATCTCCTAAAATGTCCCTTCCTAATTCATGTATCTTTGAGAATTAGAGTTAGGAGAGATCTAGAGAGTTCCAACTCCTTCACTTTATGGGAAGAGAAGACTGATCGCTGTCCCGCATCTCAAAGGAGGCAATTGTGAGCACAAATGAGGCAGACCTGCTTTTGCTTGTATGCCTCTGCCAGGTTATTAAATCACTCAGCTTCTTAATTGAGAATTGCTCTTCCTGTGGAAAAACTCCTCTTCACCTGTTGCTTCCTCGCATTACTTCCTGCTTCGGAGATGGAGAGGAACACTCAGAATAGGAAGCCTGAGTCTAGACAAATCCCAGTGAAAGCTAAATTATGCAAATGTCATCTTTGTATAAGAAATGAAAGTCCTAAGTAGGATGCAGGTATGAAAACTTTCTTCACTCAAGACATTGCAAATAGAATGTACTAAGACAGCATCAATTAAGAGAAAACTGGAGTGGGTGGGGAAAATTGGGGGTAGAATGCTGTCTAGGGAAGCTAGGAAAGTGGAAAGTAATGTGAGGAAGTCAGACACTCCAGGTGGAATGTTTTACTATTTCATTGCCTGTTGAACCATATACAAATAGGCACTACTATATAGAATAGATATTTAAAAGAGTTATATCTTATTACAGAGTAAAACATTACTTTTACGCAAAAGGACCTATTCAGGCTTCTATTAGTACAATTAAAGTCTCAGTTTTCTTTCTTTTTCCAACTGAGTTTCTATAATATACTCCTCAGAAAAGTAAAATTTTTGATAAATGGCTTTCTTTATTTGAAGTGAATGATCTTGTCAAAGTGAAGTAGCCTGCATTTTAAATAAATTAAACAATATGTGAAAACACTTGGTCTAATCAACTAAACACCACAATATGGGGAAATCTCTACAAGAACACCTATTGAGGGGAATTTTTCTTGGTCACAGATCTCAGCTCAGAACACAAAACCCCATCTCAGAATACCAGAAATCTAAGGTAAACCCTACTTGTTAAAATGAGTTGCAGGTTATGTTAAAGTGTAAGGGTTTACTTTTTTAATGTCAATTGTTTCATCATCACTCTACACTACATGTAAAGGCACAGATTGATGTATTTTTCTGGCATCTTCCTGACGCACCCTTCCCCTAAATAAATCTGTTTGCCAGGATCTTGTCGCTTAAATTAGCCATCTCAAACTCTTGGTCCTGCCAACACAGGCAATTGTGCCAATGTTCTCAGCATTTACTGGCACACGAGCTGTTGCCTTTTCTTTGGCTTTCTATGTGTACCTAAGGCCATCATCCCTCCTTCACAAGACAGCAGTCTGGCTTATGTGTCACTGAGACAGACTTCAGAATTGTTTGGACTCACTCTGGTTCTCTCCAGGGTGTTCATCCTGCACGATGTATTTTCAGCCATACAATATATTGTTCAGAATTTGTCGTGCACATACTTGCAGATTGGCAGAGCCACCTGCCAAAGATGAGAACCTTTTAAGTTGTTGTCAAACGTCATAAAATGTGTTCCGTGATTAATTCTGTGGGCACAGATTGGTTTTTGCACAGAGTCCAAAATTTGGGATATGTCACAGTGACTAAATGGCACTGGCATGCTGAATGAATTTGGAATTTGTTTTGTCAAGTGTGGGAGCAAGCACACAGATGGGCTTTGATCCAGTGGTGCTGCTTGGAATTCTCATTATAGCAATGATGTCACTTGTCACGTGGAGTGGGTGATAATGCTGCCAAATCATGGGCAAAGCAAGGCAAATAAAGTACAGAGGCCAGGGGAGAGGGTTTATGGTAGCACAGGAAGCTTTCACTATTAGCTGACCTCTGCTTAAATGACATAAACATTGTGTCAGGGCTGCCAAAAACACACTTAGTTGAAATACAAGCAGAGAAATAAAATTCCAACTGAAAGGGCTTTTTAAAAAGGGCCCATATAACCTAAGTCTTCACTTCCCAGAAAAGACCAAGTAAAACAAACATGCCCTTGCTTTTTAGATAAGGCTGTGAAAAAAATCTTTGAGCCGCAAGCAAATTCAACCAAACCAAACCCAAGGCACTTTGCTTTATAAGAAAAGCTTTGTGGATTCAAAAGGTCAGCAATCATGCTGGGAAATGGAAAACAAACAAACAAAAATCTATGGTGGCAAAGAAATACAGCATATTCTCACCAAGTATGCACATCAGAATTCTCTTCAGGGCTTAAAAAAAATACATTTATTGTGCAGCTAAAGCAGTACATAGAGGGAAATTTATAGCTATAAAAGCCTATGTTAAAAAAGAGGAAAGACTTGAAATCAATAATCTAAACTTTTATCTTAAGAAGCTCAAGAAACAAGAGCAAACTAAAGCCAAAATAAGTAGAAGGAAAGAAAAAGTAAAGATTAGACAAGGAGTAGAATATATATAGTAGTATATATAAGTAGTATATATATACATAAGTAGGATATATATATATATATTTCTAATATATACATACATGAAAAAAAATCAATGAAATCAAAATTTGGTTCCTTGCAAAGATCAACAAAGTTGACAGACCTTTAGCTAGACTGATCAGGAAAAAATGACAGAAGATTCAAATTACTAAAATCAGGAATAAAAGAGGGGACATTACTACCAACCTTACAGAAATAAAAAGGAGTATAAGGGAATACTATGAAAAACTATACAAATACATATAAACTCACTATATATTATATATAACTAATATATATATTCATGCCATCTAATTTATCTAATTTGTTGATACATATAACAGTATGTATGAGTATGCACATGTGTATATATATATATATATATATACATATTTTTTTCATGCTAGAGGCCCATCATATAAATTTTGATTCAGAAAGTCTCAAGTATGACAGGAACATTTGTATTTTTGGAAAACTATGATGGTCTTTGTAATGTGCTCTCTTTGCTGAGACCTACTGACCTAGTGCATAGCACTTATTCAAAAATATTGTTGAATTACAATTAACTATTTATGTATTAGTTAATATTAGGTGCAGATGCATATAAACACAAAACTTCAAAATATCCATGCATTTAAAGTAAGTAAAAGAAATTCAGAGATAGGTAATTTGGGGCAAGTATTTTATTTTGAATGACAAAGGGCCCAGTTACAAAATCTCAACTCTGTCCCTTGGGAAAAAGAGGAAAAAGAATGCTGGGATAAGCCTCTAGAATATTTGCCATACCATACCACAACTTCTAAAACTTAACTCTAAACTTTGTTCCTGGAGCATTCTAGGTCAATAGATTTATTTTCTCCCATTAGAAAGTTTCAATCAATTAATTCAAAAGAATTTACTTAGCAAGTGCTATGGGAAAGAGGAGAAATGCCAGATGTGTTCCTCCCCTCAAGGAACTTTCAAGCAATTTGGACAATGAAATCTATACAAATGAACCAATCCAGAATGCTTTCTACCAGCACTTACCAAAGTGCTATGTTTTACAGTTTGGCCCACTACTGTATATTTACATTTAAACTTTGAAAAAGCATTCAGTCTGCAAATGGACTCAAACTAAAATATTCATTGAAATGAAACACATTACTATGTTAAGGTAAATTGAGTCTGAAAAATTAACATTTATTCAACCACAAACCATTCCAAAATATGAAGATTTAAAAAAAACACCCCAAACTCTCCAGAATCCATTGTTCTTCATGCTTCTTATAACTTACCAGGCATGGACAGAACTTTGCAAAACAGCATTAGAATAATTAGCTTCTTAATCTTTCAACTGATGTGGTCATCAAATGGCTAGTCAGAAAACAGAGACTATAGCCTTATCACATCAATTCTGCAAATATGTCCCGATTACCCACTATAGTAAATCACTATGCTGGGTCCTAGAGATACCCGGAAGATAGCTTACTCTCAAAGAACTCACAAATCCAGTGGAAGGGGATAAGGGGATAGACATCTAAGCAACCCCAGAAACAAAAGAGGGATGTGCTAAATGTTATTACTTCTGTTTTTACTGCTTTTGTTGCAGGGGTTTTAATTGAGTAGTGTTGTGTAGTAAAGAGTGGGGTGAAGTGCTTTCTCATGGGGGGTAACTAGAGAAAATTTTAAAGAGCAGGGGTTCTCAGTCAGGGGCGATTTTGGAGCCCAGAGAATGTTTGACAGTGTCTGGAGATATTTTTAATTGTCACGACTGCAGATGGTGGGATGGGGGTGAGGATTGCTACTGGCATCTAGTGGGTAGAGGCCGGGATGCTGCTTTAGCATCTTACAATGTGCAGGACAGCCCCCTCAATAAAGAATTATCCAGCACAAAATGTGAATGGTGTGAGATTGAGAAACTCAGCTTTAGCAAGAAGGAAACATTTGTTCAGGAATGATGAGAATGTTGACAAGTGGGTAAGTGAGGAATGGGAATGCCAGAGAGAGGGCTTTATGAGCAAAGCCATGCAGGAAAAAAAAATGTATGCCCTGTTTAGGAAATGAGGAGGTCTTCCGTGGGGTGTAGGTGCCTGCCTGGGATTGGGGAGTATGTGGAAGAAAATGAGGGCTAACATTTAGGCTGAGATGGGGACTTCCCTGGTGGTCCAGTGGTTAGGACTTCACGCTTCCACTGCAGGGGGCACAGGTTTTGTTTGTTTGTTTGTTTTGTGATACGCGGGCCTCTCACTGTTGTGGCCTCTCTCGTTGCGGAGCACAGGCTCCAGACGCGCAGGCTCAGCAGCCACGGCTCACGGGCCCAGCCGCTCCGCGGCATGTGGGATCTTCCCGGACCTGGGCACGAACCCGCCTCGCCTGCATTGGCAGGCGGACTCTCAACCACTGCGCCACCAGGGAAGCCCGGGGCACAGGTTTGATCCCTGGTCGGGGAACTTAGACCCCACAAGCCATGCGGCCAAAAAAAAAAAGAAAAGAAAATTTAGGCTGAGGTGGATGGTAGAGGCTCCTGAATGCTTGGGTTTATTCTTTGGGCTAGAGTGAGCCATCAGAGGATTTTAAAAGCTGAAGAACTACAATTAGAACTGTTATTTTAGAAGTATAATCAGAGGGAGAAGCTTAGACTCTCATAGCAGATAGTAAGAAAATTCCTTTGAGAGAGTTACCTTTGTTTGAGCGTTGTCTGTTGTTAAGCTCTGATTCTTAGAAAGTGCCAAAACTTCAAGAAGAAAGGAGAGATTCTGCGTAATTAGACCCGGGTGAGATGGTGTGAGGTGATATGGGATGACTCGTGAGATGAGGAGGGGCAAAAGGATAAGGGAGAGGTGCACTGCTGAATTTTACTCTGTGAGATCCTTCCTCGTGGCCTCTAACGCTGAGTAATACAAAAATCACAACATGCTTGTTGTATTTGGATTTCCCATGGAAGGTGACTATATTTGGATTGAATGGGGGTTGGAAGAGCAGGATGGTGAGAATGGGGCAATGGTGGCTAGAAATGGGGCAAAGGGTTTGGATGCTTCCGTAATAAGCAATTTCATCTCCCATCTCCCGCAGAATGGGCCACTCATCCCATACCCTCGACCTTGTCCTTATCAGTAACTCCTACCTCCCACATCTTAATCTTAATCTCAAGCATTCCACTCTAGGACCCCCACCTCATATCCTTCCAGTTCTCTGTCCCTTCCACCCTGACTTGAAAATACTTTGACCAGATAATTCATATGTCCTACCATCTTTTCACTGTCCCCATTTCCCACATGTCCTAACTTACCTCCTCATCCAATCTATCTATAGATAGATTTTATATTCTATCCTAATAATCACTCACATTACACACCTAAGTCCCTGGCACCTCTCTTTTCTTTGTCCTTCTTTGGCAAAACTCCAATCTGGTCATTTACAACTCTCTTCCTACTCTGCACTTGTTTTCTGGTTGCTGAACTTGGATGGAGGAAAACACCCAATCTTACCCATGGTCTCACTTTAAACTCATGAACCACTAAACTCAAGTGGGCCCAGCAATTCTAATTCATTTCCCTAGTCTATTCACTCTTACTTCATAAACAAGATTTCAAACCTCTCTTCAAACTTTCAACACTTTCTCTTTCTTCATCATTCTAAGCTAACAACCATAATTTCTTTTTCACTGAGAAAATGGAAGCAATCAGAAACGACCTTCCATAGGCTGCTTCCAGCACTTCTACAAACCTACCTGCATCTATGCCTATGTTCCATCTTCCATTCGGTTACCCTGAGCAACTGTCCATGTTCCGAGTTAAGGCACGCCCCTCCCTTTGTACACCAAGTCCCAGGACCCCACATCTACTCAAGGAGATTACTCTGGTAATTTTTCTCTAGAAATTTTGGAGAGGCTCTCTCTTCTTCATTATCAATTTATTTCCATCAGTATATAAACATGCTGTATTTCTCATATGAAAATAGCATCCCTTGATCCCATGTTTCCCTCCAGCCACCTGCCCATTTCTCTTATCCCCTCTATAGCAAAACTCCTTCAAAGAATTGCCCATACTTGCAGTCTCCATTTCTGTTTCCCTCACTTTCTCTCTTTTTTAAAATAAATTTATTTATTTATTTTTAATTTTGGCTGAGTCTTCTCTGACCTCATTGGACACCTTTCAGTCATCTTTAATGGTTCGTCTTTATCTCCCTGGACTCTTAATTTTGCGGGGTCCCCAGAATTCCATCCTTAGACTTTTTCTGTTCTTTGTCTACTCTCACTGCCTAGATGATCTCATACAGGCTTATAACTACATACTAACCATACCAGCACTGTCCAATAGAAATAGAATGTGAGCTACAAATGAGTTTTAGATGTAATTTTGAATTTTCTATAGCCTAATTTAAAAAAGAAACAGGTTAGTTTTTTTTTTTTTTTTTTTTTTTGCGGTACACGGGCCTCTCCTGTTGTGGCCTCTCCCGTTGCGGAGCACAGGCTCCGGACGCGCAGGCTCAGCGGCCATGGCTCACAGGCCCAGCCGCTCTGTGGCATGTGGGATCTTCCCGGACCGGGGCACAAACCCGTGTCCCCTGCATCAGCAGACGGACTCTCAACCACTGCGCCACCAGGGAAGCCCTAGATTATTTTTAATAATATATTTTATTTAGCTAAATATAGCCAATATTTTAACATATCAATATGTAATCAATCTTAAATTATTAATGAGATGTTTTCCAATCTTATTTTCATACTAAGCCTTTGAAATCCAGTGTGCCTTCTACAGTTAGAGCACATCTCAATTTGGATGAGCCACATTTTTTTAAGGACTTAGTTTTTTTTTTTTTTTAATTGAAATACGGTTAATTTACAATGTTGTGTTAGTTTCAAGTATACAGCAAAGTGATTCAGTTATATATATGTGTCTGAGTGTGTGTGCGCACGCGTGTGTGTTCTTTTTCAGATTCTTTTCCATTATAGGTTGTTACAAGGTATTGACATTGTTTTTTACCTGTTTTATATACAGTAGTGTGTATATGTTGATCCCAAATTCCTAATTTATCTCTCCCCACACTGCTATCCCCTGGACGAGCCACATTTTAAGGGCTCAGTAGCCACCATGGCTACTGTATTGGACAACATGGCTCTAGATGCTGAATATTGGCTTTTACTGAGGAAGATGAGGAGTTACTGGAAAGCTTGGAGGAGGGAAATAACTTCTTTTTAGAAGATCACTCCGGCTGCTGTGTTAAAAATAGACTAAGCGGGAGCCAGGAGGAAACAGAGAGACCAGGTAAGAGGCTAATGCAGGTGAAAAACAGGGAGACACTAGGGGACTTATATTATAGGAAATATAAAAAGTGGTTATATTGAAGGTAGAACAAATAGGACTTCTGGATGGATGGTACAGAAAGAAAGAAAGGAGTTTAGGGTGATTCCGGGGTTTTTGATATGAGCCACTGGAAGAATTGGAAGAACAGAGATGCCTTTTTATTTTTATTTATTTATTTTAAAATGAAATCTTCTTTATTTATTTTTGGATGCGTTGGGTCTTCGTTTCTGTCCGAGGGCTTTCTCTCGTTGCGGCGAGCGGGGGCCACTCTTCATCGCAGTGCACGAGCCTCTCACTGTCGCGGCCTCTCTTGTTGTGGAGCACAAGCTCCAGATGCACAGGCTCAGTAGTTGTGGCTCACGGGCCTAGTTGCTCCGCGGCATTTGGGATCTTCCCAGACCAGGGCTCGAACCTGTGTCCCCTGCATTGGCAGGCAGATTCTCAACCACTGCACCACCTGGGAAGCCCGATGCCTTTTTAATTAATTAATTTATTTGTTTATTTATGGCTGCATTGGGTCTTTGCTGCTGTGCGCAGGCTTTCTCTATTTGCAGCAAGTGGAGGCTACTCTTTGTTGCGGTGCACAGGCTTCTCATTGTGGTGGTTTCTCTTGTTGCAGAGCACGGGCTCTAGGCACGCAGGCTCAGTAGTTGTGGCACGTGGGCTCAGTAGTTGTGGCACGTGGGCTCAGTAGTTGTGGCTCACGGGCTCTAGAGCACGGGCTCAGCAGTTGTGGCACACAGGCATACTTGCTCCATGGCATGTGGGATCCTCCCGGACCAGGGCTCGAACCCATATCCCCTGCATTGGATGGTGGATTCTTAACCACTGCGCCACCAGGGAAGCCCCAGAGATGCCTTTAAGCAAGGTGGGGAAAACTGAAGATGAGCAGGTTTGGAGAAGGCAGATTGGTAGCTCAATGTTGGTTTTGCTAAGTGTGGGTTTTCTATCAGACAAATAATAAAAAGAAGAAGATAGTTTCAGGTAGTAATGTATGTCATGAAGAAAAGAGAATAACTGTTGAGTGACTCTGGGGGTCCTCCTTAGATGGGCTTATCAGTGAGAGCATCTCTGAATAAGGGGCATTTGAACTGAGTCTGGAACGATGAAGTGAGGCCAGCCAAGCAAAAATCTGGAGGAAAAGGATTTCAGGCAGAGGGCACTACAAAAACAAAAGTCCTGAGGCAGGAATGTCTGAGAAAGAGAAAAATAGCCAATGTGTCTGAAGTGAGTACAATGGAAGGATGGGGGTGGGCAGCCATCCAGCACCTTTTCAGTCGTGGTGAAGGAGCTGGGATTCTGTTTTATGTGCACTGGGAAGCTTCTGGGAGGTTTTAAGCTATAAGTGGCATGATCTGATTTACATTTTACCATGAAAACTCTGGCTCCTAAGTGGTGAATGGATTTATATTATATTACATTAGGTATTATTGTTATTCTTATTTTGGGGGACAAAGGTAGAAGCAGGGAGAGCGGTTAGAAGCTTTTCCAGTAACTGGCCAAGACTTTATGCCTCTTCCCATGGCATTGCTCTACGTATCATGCTAAGTCTTGTCTTTTTTTTTTGTGCTAAGTCTTTTCATGAGTTCAAGGGATTTCTCTCAGTAGAAAACGCACATTCCTCACCTCTCTATCCTTGGTTATGCCCAGCGCCATGTCCTACCCACAGTAGGAGACTCAATGCATGTTGTTGAGTGAATTATAAGGCTCTACTCATCAAGGTTCAAGAGCAAGTTTTTCACATCTTTATCTTTCTTATATATGGCATTTTGTCTGTCCCTTAATGGAAGCTCAGTAAATGTTGTCACGGTGGGGCAATGCCTTCTTTCAGATAACTGATTTACTGAGAGGGATCCTTGGAGAGCCAGAGGCCGTAGGGAGGGTTTGGGCCTTGCTGGGGTGCAAGGCAGGGAGAAGGCAGGGAAGGGGAGCATGTTGAAAGAAGGGAGGTGGGTAGAGACACTGACTTTGAGCATGCCAAGGACAGATCTGGCCTCATCTTTAATTTGGCCTAGGGCTGGCCTGCTTCCCTGGATGGTGATGTGATCCCTCTGTATGGGAATGGCTGAAATGGTTTGATCACCCCGGAACCATAATCCATCATCCAAATCATTCATTAAGGAGGGCTTTCTGTTTGGCCTTGTCCAAAATCAAGCCTAGAGGAATTTGCCATCCAGCATCAAAATTTTCTCTGTTGGTACTGATGCTGCAAGTCCCAGCAAACACAAGACGACAGGCTGAATTCAAGCTTTCTGGCACTCCTCCTTTCCTGGCTGGGACAGATGTCCTCAGGCCTAATATCAGCCTGGCAGAGGGTTGAATGCTGGACTGAGTCTCTGCTTTGCTGAATGTACTGGGCTTGAGTTTGATTCTGTCCCATAGATGTCTGCAGAGAGGAGGGATGACATTTGGCACCGAGATAGAAACCCAGGTGTCTGGCTGGTTACAGTCTCAAAAGCCTTGTTCTTTTCCTTTAAGTCTCTGCAGCTATTTGGACTCCATCTCTCATCACCCAGAAGTTTCAGTGCCTTTAGATTAGGGATCTACACCCACAACTGATGATCCACTGGACTCCCATCCTTGGCATCTGAACAGAGCCAACAGGGCTGGTTACAAATTCATTGTTAATTACTGTGTGTAATCACATTAGATCTAGGTTTGGAGACATCCTACTTTGTTATTGTTTCGGATCTGAAATGTGTATAAAATTCTTTTTAAAAGCGTGTCATTTTTGTTTTCTAATTAGGATATTGGGGTTTGGAGTGGCACCATTGTGCTGTTATTTAATCACGCTTTTTCTGGGGAGGGAGGAAGGAAAAGAGTTTCCTTTTTCTCTCAACAATTACTCTCATTTCTGCATTAAGAGGGTGGAAACTTGGTTCCTCCCTCATCCCCTTAAGGCAAAGAGTCGATGGCTCAGATCCACAAAGGTTGTTGATTTTGACTTTGGGTTGCCCTACTCTGTTTTTCCCCTTCTCTCATGCTACCTAGCACAATAGGTAAGTTCTTCTAGCCAACACTCCGTAAGGGTGGGGTAAGAAAGGCAGTCCATTTAAGGTTTTTTTAAGCTTTGGGTAATCTGCCTTTATATTCACTAAAACCAGCCGGTTTGGTGGCATATTCTCCTTTGTCTTTACATCTGAGCTGAACTTAAAGTTTAAATGGTGCCTGAATGAATCACATTGCTTGCATTCTTGTAAGTAACTGCAAAACATCCCAGGCTCGCAGGAACCCGTGGAGGATGGCCTACACGAGGATGTCACTGCTGCCATATTAGCCACTCCCTGCTTTGCTAAAAACTTGCATTTCTTATAAACTGCCCCAACCCCATAGAGAACTGATGTCATTCTAATATCATTCTTGCCCATCACCTCCCTCCTTTGAGAGGGAGTCAACATTTCCCCTTTCCCACTGCACCCCATTCACACTTTCTTGCTTTACAACCTGAGCCTCAGTTTCCTCATAAGTATAATGGGGATAATAAGAAATAACTGCCTTGCCACACGCCACAGAGTTATTGAGGATCAAACGAGATAATGGCTACGAAAGTGCTTTATTTCTACAAATGTATTATTGTTTGCTTACTGTTCTTTGTTAGCTAGTGTTGGGGAGGAAGACATTTTCCCCTACCCTTCTAGGTTCTTCTGGCTGGTCTAAGAATTACACTGACATGAGACAGATTAACAGGAGAAAATCAGATAAAAGTTTAATAACATGTATACATGGGGAGAGACCCAGGAGAACTGAGTAACTCACCAAAATGGCTGAAGCTCTCACCTTAAATACCATATTCAGCTAAAGACAAAGGAGGATGTTGAGGTTAGTGGTTTGGGACATCAAAGGGGAGGAAGGCAATTGACATGGAGATGGAAAAGCAAATGTTTGGTAAGCAAATGTTTGCTGGGACAGCCAGAGATGATGGGATGCCGAGAGGGATTTTAACAAGCAGACTTTGCTGGGTTCCTTTCTGTCTATATATCTAGTACATATTATACTGATCTATGGTGACAGCTCCCTGCCTGGGACAGGTCCTCTAACTACATTCTTTAGGCAGTTAGGGGAAAAGTCAAAGTTTCTTCTTGAGCCTTTTGGGTCTTGATTGTTTTCAGTTTGAAATAATCCACATGCCAAAGAGACATCTTTTTTTTAAGTTTTTTTTTTTATAAATTTATTTATTTATATATGGCTACATTGGGCCTTCGTTGCTGCGTGTGGGCTTCCTCTAGTTGTGGCGAGCAAGCAGGGGCTACTCTTCCTTGCGGTGCACAGGTTTCTCATTGCGGTGGCTTCTCTTCTTGGGGAGCACAGGCTCTAGATGCATGGCCTGCAGTAGTTGTGGCACGCGGCCTCAGTAGCTGTGGCTCGTGGGCTGTAGAGCGCAGGCTCAGTAGCTGTGGCGCATGGGCTTAGTTGTTCCACGGCATGTGGGATCATCCCGGACCAGGGATCGTACCCATGTCCGCTGCACCGGCAGGCGATCCTTAATCACTGTGCAATCAGGGAAGTCCCCAAAGAGACATTCTGAGATGGCAAATGTTGCTTGCGTACACTAGCTACATGGTGTAGCCTGCCTCGTGTTTCAAAGGTTGAAGTTCTGTTGGTCCTGGTAAGTTGAGGACCATTTCAAAGCCCCAAGAAAAGGACTGGAAAAGAAAGCATATAAGAAAAATGTCTTCTTGAATAGTTCATTCATTTCCTATGCATGTTATTTATATTCTTTTCACTGGGGCATAGGTTGAATGTGGCTGCCAGGGCTGTGAAATAAAAGGCGGCATCACAGGTCCTTTGGGAATCAATCAACCACTCAGAATTGGATTTCCCCTTGATTTTCAATAAATGGAGAACAACAGAATGTGATTTGTTCTAATTATATAACAACAGGATTCTAAGCATTGCTTTACAAATAGCTGCTTTTATGTCATAATAATGAGCTTTGAGGGGAAGCATTCCGAGCCCTTGTAGCATATTCTTTGTTTTCTCTATTTTATCCCCTTGAGGAAGACGATAAACTGAGGCACGAAGATGAGTGTAAACTCTCCAAAGACGTGGAACTGTTGTCTGAGCTGTGACAGCTCCTCACCTGCTTTTTTTTTCGTCTATACATTTTAAATGTCTTCTACAAGCTTTAAAAAAAATAACTGAATAAGTCTATGTTTACACTTTTCACACTGCCTTTTAATTTATTTTTGGTTAGCGTTCACTCTAGGTTTCTGAGGGCTTAAAGCTATCTGCTAAAAGCTGCTTTCTCTGTCCCCAAAGAATATTTAACCCACTCTGCCAAATAAGATCTGCTAGGTGAAGCCCATCTTGACACAGGAAAAAGCAAAAGGAAGTAATATTTATCAGTGTCTACTCCATGTGGGGTCTCACGCTAGGTCCTTTACACAGGTCATTTTATTTAATCCTCACATCAACTCCACAAATTACATAAAATTATTTTCATTTTATTGACAAGTACACCGAGGCTAGTAAGTTGCATCATCAGGATTTATCCACCTATGAAATATTTCAGTCCCTAGATGTTCTGGTCTGCAGCATTTACATTTTTGAAACATTTATAATCTTTCCAAAATTATAGTCACATCTCCCCACCTTGAGAGACCTAACTGTCTTTGATTTTAAAAGAAAGTATTCCCTCCATCTACAAAGTAGTAGAGAGTTAGTTATAGTCTAAAGGTTAAATGTAAATCTGCAAAAATGCCCATACAAATAACTTACTAATAATTTTTCATCAAATATAAAGATGAAATATTAGTGGTCCTGCCTGTATCATTTTATGAAGATTTAGCCATTTTAATTATGACTTACATCAAATACCTCAGATTGCATTATATACTTTTCATAGAGTACGCAAATGTACTTATCATTGTTCTTTGACTTAAAAGAGTCTCTAGGTACAAAGATTTCCTGGTGGCTGGGAAACTGCCAGAATGCACACTGATGAAAGTGCACTGAGGAAGCACAGAGACCGTCCTGCAGTCTGCAGCTTTCATCACTGGAGCTCCATCGTGCATGTGTCTGCCTCTTCACAGGTGGCAAGGTTATATCATCTTTGCCCAAGGTAAGCCCTTAGAGTTAATGTTACCTTTTTCAGCCAAATCTGAGCCACTTAAAATAATCACTTGGAGCACAGTATGATCACCCCCTAGTGGGAACTTGCAAATGGTATCAGCACCAGGAAGCTAAAGGGCAGAAGAGCAGATGGACTGCCACCTTTTCAATTGTTGTTGTTTTTCCTATTGTTTTCCTTAAGAAAACTGTAATTTGTTGCACAAATACTGTGTGCCTGGCTTTCCAAATGACATTACCTGATTTATATCTCATAACAACTCTGCAAGGAAGATATAATTATCCCCAGTTTTTCGACAAGAAGTGGTTAAGTATCTCACTCAAAGTCATGTAGAGGCCCAGATTCAAACCTAGGTCAGTAGTATTTTCCTGCTCTATCAATAGTTCCTCCTTGGGGAACAATTCCCAGGATTTTCTTCATAGGAGAGTTGTCAAATACAGTAGAACAAGTACCTTAAAAAATAATATAAAACAACAAGGACCTACTGTATAGCACAGGGAACTGTGTTCAAAATCTTGTAATAATCTATAATGCAAAAGAATCTGAAAAAGAATATATGTGTGTGTATATAGACATACACATGTATGAATCACTTTGCTGTACACCTGAAACATTGTAAATCAACTATACTTCAATTTAAAAAATAGTAATAGGAAAATAAAAAATGTTTATAGAAACCATTTCTAGTACACTGTTGGGCTTTTTAAAGTTCTGGGTTAGTATTAGATAGGCCTTTTACTAATCCATTTTATTTACTTCTGTCTGCCACCAGCTGTAGCTACCGTATAAAAGCCAGTCACTTAGAGTTCGAGGTACAACTCTGGAATATGGTGCTAGACAGCCTTTTTCCTCAAACAGCTTGGGATAATCTCTGGAAAGCTACAGATTGAGAAATGCAGTGTCATAGAGGGTTAAGTAATTGGACTTAGCTACTTAGTTATGTGATTTTGGGTAGATTATGTTGACTTTCACCCCCAGGTTTTTTAAAATTAATTTTTATTGGTGTATAGTTGATTTACAATGTTGTGTTAGTTTCTGCTGTACAGCAAAGTGAATCAGTTATACACACACATATATCTACTCTTTTTTAGATTCTATTCCCATATAGGTCATTACAGAGTATTGAGTAGAGTTCCCTGTGCTATACACTAGGCTCTTATCAGTTATCTATTTTATATATATAGTAATGTGTATATGTCAATCCCAATCTCCCAGTTTATCCCTCTACCCCGTTTTTCCCCTTGGTAATCATAAATTTGTTTTCTACATCTGTGACTCTATTTTTGTTTTGTAAATAGGTTCATTTGTACCATTTATTTTTTAGATTCCACATATAAGCATTATCATATATTTGTCTTTCTCTGTCTGGCTTACTTCACTCAGTATGATTATCTCTAGGTCTATCCATGTCGCTGCAAATGGCATTATTTTGTTCTTTTTTATGGCTGAGTAATATTCTATTGTATATATGTACCACATCTTCTTTACCCATTCCTCTGTTGATGGACATTTAGGTTGCTTCCATGACCTGGCTATTGTAAATAGTGCTGAAATGAACATTGGAGTACATGTATCTTTTTGAATTATGGTTTTCTTTGGATATATGCCCAGGAGGGGGATTGCTGGATCATATGGTAGTTCTGTTTTTAGTTTTTTAAGGCACCTCTATACTGTTCTCCATAGTGGCCGTACCAATTTACATTCCCACCAATAGTGTAGGAGGGTTCCCTTTTCTCTGCACCCTCTTCATCATTTATTGTTTGTAGATTTTTTGATGATGGCCATTCTGACTGGTGTGAGATGATACCTCGTTGTAGTTTTGATTTTCATTTCTCTGATAATTAGCGATGTTGAGCACCTCTTGGCCATCTGTAGGTCTTCTTTGGAGAAATGTCTATTTAGGTCTTCGGCCCATTTTTTGATTGGGTTGTTAGTTCTTTTGATATTGAGCTGCATGAGCTTTTTGTATTTTGGATATTAACCCCTTGTCAGTCACACTCCCAGTTTTGCTAGTTGTAGAATGGAGATAACAGTACCAATCTTGTGGGGATCATTATAGTGAGAATTAAATGTTAAGTCCTTAGTACAGAGGCCACCCCATAATATATACTCCAAATATGATCACTAATATCACTCATAGTTATTATTAATTTTTTAATCAGTACCATAGCCCAAGGAATCCCCAATTCATTGTAATTACAATTCATATTATTACCCATCCTTGTATACTCACACATCACCTAGCAGATGAGAAGTGCTACTTGACTCTCCATTACTTGGTATATGATTTTGTGGTGGTTTGGATGTTGTATAGTTAAGGAATTATCATACTGATGAGCTTGAAAATGGCCAGAGCATTCTCTGTCGTAGGGATTAGGATCACATCTGAACAGTGAGCTCATTTGTTACGTCAATCACTCAGTAAGGCTGGTATTCCAGTGAATGTCAGAAAGGAACAAAATGAAAAGTTTCTCCTGGATGAAATGTACTAGCTCAACAGGAGATAGCTTCATTATGATGAGCAGTAAGATAGCACACACACATGGAGGCATTGTGCTTAGAGATCAAAGGAAGCTGCTAAAGGTATATTTGAGGTGGGTTGGATCCTTTTGGGCAAGAACAGAGTTTCCCAGTATGCATTCTGCAGCCTTCTTGTCTTATGTGGGTTAAGTTTCCATGGTCAAGTAAGAATGGGAAATATACCATGTTATATTCCGTTCCCACATTAGGAAGTCACAATGCATATGAGACATTTAAGGCTCTAAAAATACTGTAGGAATCAATCCTTCTTCTATTTATGCCTGATCATGAGTGATTTCCTCATTTTCCCCATGAAAATGTTTTTAAAAAGATTTGGGGGAGCATACATATGTAAAATTTGGAGATGAGTAAAACAATAACATG
The DNA here is from genome assembly GCF_039906515.1 of Pseudorca crassidens. Classification (NCBI taxonomy): domain Eukaryota; kingdom Metazoa; phylum Chordata; class Mammalia; order Artiodactyla; family Delphinidae; genus Pseudorca; species Pseudorca crassidens. The sequence goes on along the minus strand of NC_090304.1, from coordinate 30,512,096 downwards.
TCTATTTATAATATTTAATTTATAAATTTAGATGACATAGGTATTCATAACAACATATTACAGAAAAATACTTATTCAGAAATATTGCTTTTGCGAACTCAAATTTTATGAGTTTTTTTTCTTCCCACACAGAAGAACCCCCAAGGGAAAGTAAGGGCCTGGGGATACAGACTTGGCCCCTCTTATTCTGTCAACTCTCTCTCCTTGGGGTCTCAGCACTGACTACCCACTGCAATCTCCCTGGAGGCTTAAAAACTACATGATGCCACCTGAAAACATTTAAGTCAGAATCTCTGGGACTGGATCCCAGGCATTAGTGATTTGCAGTCTTCCTTAGTGATTTGCAGTCTTCCTTTTAGGGTTAAAACCTCTAAAAGGTCATCCCCTTATGTCAGCCTTCTGAAAATTTGAAGAGTAGTGACCTATTGGAAGGAGTTGCGTCTGAACTGAGAAAGAATCTGTATAATGTGCAATGTTTCTTTAAGTACCTCCTCCCCACCGCCAGGTCACTCCTAATATCCCTATTACAGACTTAGACACACAAAGCCCTGGCATAGCCCCAGTGAAGAAGCTGCATGCGTCCGATTGGATGGGATATTATTGGTAATGGGCAGTCTCATTTCTGAATTGAATTTGAGTGCTGGGAAATCATATCGGCTAACATTTCAGTCCTTTGTTTGTATTTGTATATTTAACAACAAATGCTTGCTCTTGGGGCTACACAGTTCTCATCTCTTTCCATTTCCCCTCACCGTGGCAAGGTTCCTCTATGTATTATTTCCTCTGATGGGAAAGAGAACCTGCAGTGACCCTTCTTCTTAGCCATAGGCTGCCTCCTCGTGAATTGTAAAGACGGCAAAAGACAGAGTAGGAAGTAAAGCCTAGAATCCTTCTCCTATGGAGGTGGCCTGTTCAGAAGGCAGTCCATTTTAGAGATAAAAACCGAGAATACCCAGTGGGGAGCAATAATAATAATACCTTACAAATGTAGGATGTGTCATAACTTTTAAAACACTTGGGCATTCATCACTTTTCCTTTGAACATTTCAAAGAGATTGATGGAACAAATACCAGTAGCGTCATTTTAGGACGAAGAAACAACAGAGACACTGTGAAGATGAATCAGTTCCCCATGAGAACAAGAACAAGAACAGAGGTAGGACTAGTACCTGGATCTTCAGGTAGTACTCACCTTGAGCAGCTTCAACGATCGTATGGTAAACCAGTGGTCCTCAGATCTGGCTACTCAGTAGAACAGCCTGGGAAGATCATAAAATAATACAATTACCCCGACTCACCAATGGGACTCTAACTCAAAAGACCTGGAGCTCAAGGAATCTGTACTTTAAAATAATTTCCCTGTAGTTATTCTCAATTCTGAATAAACTTTAGAATTATCTGGAGGTCTTAAAAAAAAAATCTTGTCCAGATTGTACCCCAGATCAATTAAATCAGAATTTCTAGTGTTGGCACCCAGGCATCAGGGTTTGTAAATATCTCCAGGTGATTTCAATGTGCAGCCAAGCCTGGGAAACAGTACTCTGGACCAGAATTCTACAAGCTCTTTTTTCCTGAATTTCATCACAGCAAGTAGGGAAAGATGAGTGTAGAATTGAGAGTGAAAAGACCAGCCTTCAAGTCCTGTGTCTGCCTTTTGGGAAGGTCACTTCATCCCTCTTAGTCTCAGTTTTCTATTTTATCAAATGAGGAAAATGATAGTATTTACCTCACAGAGATACTATGAGAGTAGATGAGACAATGCATATGAAATCACAAAGTACCATCCACTTATTGGCTATTCCTACCATTTTCCAAAGAGCTCTCTTAAAGAAGATGTGGTTTTTTCCCCCCAGATGTTCCCTTTGTGTCTGAAGGTCCCACCCTCGACCTTACCTCTAGGGCATGGAGCAGTACTCCAAAAGTTTCCACTAATAAAAGAAGGTTTGGAAATTGGAGGGATGTCCTCAAGGCTTCTTTTCACCGTGCCATTGGCATGTTCAGCCCTCTGCCCACAGGAGTTATGAATTTGCCAGTTTGCTACATGTTTACTCAGAAGGACAATTTTGTTTTCATAATACAGGAACACTGAAGCTATTACTAGTCACCTTCCGCATTCCTCCATCTAACTCTTTGAGTTCCCCTGAATGTGCCCCCAAACACCTCTTGTTTAGTCCCATTCAGCAAATTAGGGAAGGTTCCAGTATGTGTTTATTATCCAGTAAATGCTGAGTTCACTGTAACCCTGGCCCACTGGAGAACAAATCGACCCATACTACAAACACCCACTCCCTGGCCTAACATATTGTACTGGTTAGAACAGAATCTTCTAATATTAGGAATGGTAGCATGAGGATCATTTCATAATCGCAAACACAGGCAAAAGCAATCATGAAATTATGGATGACTCATTGTCAAAGGAACTCTTGAATCATCTTGGTCAACCCCCTAGGTTCGTCAGATGGGGAAACGTCTGCACCAAATTCACACTGTGCTATTAGTCTTCTCTCTAATTGATTGTTATTACCAGCTTTATCTTGACCACGTCAAATGTATTTTTAAACCTCCCACAATTCCCTCCTCAGTAGGTAAAATATTTTGTGTGTGTGAGTACCTTTCTCTTATTTCTTACATATTTGCTCGCTTTTTTCTCAAACTAGACAGTGAGTTGAAGTCACAGGTTATTTCTTATTTCTCTTAAATAAAGTAGTACCTGACACACTGTAGGGTGCTAGTACACATATGTTAAACGTAGGATTAATTTTATATTCTTTCCCATCGAAGGGGGGTTGTTTTCTAACAAGCCAAGGAAACTTAAGATTTGGTTTGTATATCACTTTCTCTAACATTCCACGAGTACAGAAATTTTGCCATGATATGCCTACATATATATTTTAGAGAGAAAGGGGAAGAGAGGAGGGGGACAGGAGGTAAAGGGAGGGAAGAAGAGAGAAGAGTAGACGAGGAGAGGAGAAATCACAAGAGGAGAGCAGATGAGAGGGGGAGAGAGAACACTATTCTAGGTTTGGGGATACAATGATGAACAAAACAGCCAAAAATACTTGCTTTCATGGAGCTCCCATTTGTGTGTGTGTGTGTTTTGGGGGAAGAGACAATAATAACAAAAAAGTAACTAAGCACAATATAACACTGTTAGACGGTGAAATGTTATAAAGAAAAACGAGGTAGGCTAAGGGAACAGAGAGCACTGGGTGGAAAGTCTATTGAAATTTTAAATGAGTGAACAAGGAAGGTTTTGGTAAGAAGATGATGTTTGAGCAGACTTAAAGGAGCTGAGGTAGGGAGGCTTCAGGCTATGTGGGTGAAGAACATTCCAAGTGGAAGGAATAGAAATTATAAGGTCCCTCAGGTGGGAGAGAACCTGGAATGCTCCCAGAATGGCATGGAGGCTAGCGGGCTGGGTATGGTACAGGTGCAGATGAGAACATAGGAGGAGGGAATATACGGGTGGCTGAGTGGGGTAAGATGGGTGGTAGGGGTAGGTGAGCTTTGGAGGGACCTTTAATGCCATTGGAAAGACCATCGTTTCCTCTGACTGACATGGGAAGTCACTGGGGAATTGGATCTGACTGATGTTTAAAAGTGTCATTCTGGCTGCCGTGATGAGAATAGTGGATGGGAAGGTAAGTGTGGAAGTGAGAAAACCAGTTAGGAAGTTATGACAATGGGACAGGTGGCTCAGAGCAGGGTGATGGAGGAGGGCGTAGTAGAGGAGGACGAAGTCTAGATAAATTTTGAAGGTTGAGCTAATGGGATTTGCTCTCAGATTGATTATGTCATGAGGAGAATTAAAAATTACTCCAAGTTGTTTGATCTGAACAGCTGAGAGGATAGATTGGTAGAGTTGCCAGTAATTGAGAGGAAGGCACCTAAAGGAGAGGATTTATGATGAAGGGGAAGATGATATGTCTGTCTGTCTGTATCTATCTATCTGTCTATCTATCTATCTATCTATCTATCTATCTATCTATCTATCTAATAAGCTCAATATTATATATGAGATCAAAACAGAGAGGATAAATAATATGCTGAAGGTCTCATAGCTAATATGCAGTACTTTGGGATTTAAAGTATTTTCGACTTCAAAACCCCTATTCTGGGCTTCCCTGGTGGCGCAGTGGTTGAGAGTCTGCCTGCCGATGCAGGGGACGCGGGTTCGTGCCCCGGTCCGGGAAGATCCCACATGCTGCGGAGTGGCTGGGCCCGTGAGCCATGGCCACTGAGGCTGTGCGTCCGGAGCCTGTGCTCCGCAACGGGAGAGGCCACAACAGTGAGAGGCCCGCGTACCACACGCACACACAAAAAAAACTCTATTCTCCCTACCCAACTAGGACATTTTCATATATGTGTTATCACTTTTAATCCTCACAACAATTTTATCCCCATGTGTCAGTTAGAAAAACTGAAGTTCAGAGAGTTCAAATAACTGGCTTAAGTCATGTTAAGTGAGAGAGCAGAGATTCAAACTTGGTTTCTTTTTTCTTTCTTTTTTCTTTATTTATGTTTGGTATTTTTTTAAATTGAAGTCTAGTTGATTTACAATGCTGTGCCAATCTCTGCTGTACAACAGTGACTCATTTATACACATAGAGACATTCTTTTTCATATTCTTTTCCATGATGTTTTATCCCAGGAGACTGGATACAGTTGCCTGTGCTATACAGTAGGACCTTGTTGTTTATCCGTTCTAAATGTAATAGTTTGCATCTACCAACCCCAAACTCCCAGTCCATCCCTCTCCTTCCTCCCCTCCCCCTTGGCAACCACAAGTCTGTCAAACTTGGTGTCTAACTCTCACACCTATATTTTTTCTATGACACTACCCTCCTGATTATGTATACCTTACAGGATGGTGGTAGAAATTAAATTCATGTACCCAGCACATACAATGTCTGGCACATAGTATGTTTTAAATAAATGACAACTATTACTGCTTAATGTAGATTTCGTTTGTATATATTGTGTTTCCCGCCTAAGGGAACTGCTTTATGTTTATTAAAATATGAGGCTTAAAGTAAATCTTTTGTAGCCTCAAACACATCAGAAATATTTATTAATATTTATTGAGTGAATCACAAAAGGAGCAATTGAGTATATTACAAACAACATACCATGGACACTTCCACAATGCATATTGGTGTTTCCTAGTAGAAGAGACATAAAGGTAGGAGCATGTATGACTGAAGAAAATACATGGGGTTATCAGAGTTTCTTTTAGTAAAAAAGATCAAGAGCCTTGCAGAAGAGGCCCCCACTCTGCTGCAGAGATAGCTTTGTCTGTTCGTTGCTCAACAACTCTTGCCTATTATAACTCTGTGATTAACTCTGCACCGGACCATCTAGAGTTTTCACATTTGGAATCACTTTGTTCCTCTCTCAAATGAGGTGATGGATTCATTAATTCACCAATATCTTGTCTACATTCAAATTAAATCTGATGTACCCTAAGACCAGGTCTGAGTATTTTTCTACTGCACAGAATTTTCCACAGAAATTAAAAAAATAAATACCATTAAATGCTTGTCTAAGAAAAGAAGAAAAGTCTCAAATCAATAACCTAGGTTTCCATTAAAAAAAACAAAACTAGGAAAACAGGAATAAACTAAACCCAAAGAAGGCAGAAAGAAGGAAATAATAAAGGTAAGAACAGAGATCAGTGAAATTGACAACAGAAAACAATAGAGAAAAACAATAAAAAAACAAAGGCTGATTCTTTGAGATTAATGACATTGATAAGCCTTTAGGAGACTAACAAAGAAAAAAAGAGATAAGACACAAATTGCCAATATCAGGAATGAAAGAGGGGTTATCACTACAGATCCCACAGACATTAAAAAGATATTAAGGGAATACTAAAAACAACTCTATTGACACAAATTTGAAAACTTAGAACAATTCCTTTATAACAACACACTACCAAAACTCACTCAAGATGTAATAGATAAGTCAAATAATTTTATAACAGTTAAAGAAATTGACTTTGCAGTTAAAAGTTTCAAAAAAAAAAGCAACCTTCAGGCACAGATGGTTGCACTAGCAAATTCTACCAAATATTTAAAGAAGAATTACAGCCAATGCTATACAATCTCTTCCAGAAATTAGAAGACGAGAGAACACTCCCAACGCAATTTATAGGCCAGAATTACCCAGATACCAAACGTACTAGACAAAGACAGCACTACAACGAAACAAAACAAAACACTACTACAGGCCAAATATGCCTCATGACTATAAATGCAATAATAATCAGTAAAATAGAATATTAAGAAATTGAATCTTTCAATATATAAAAATAATAATCCACCATTACCAAGTGGAGATTAAAACTGGGAACGTGAGACTGGTTCAATATTAAAAACTTAGTCAGTGTAATCCACCATTCAGATTGTAAACAATCTAAAAAAGAAAAATCACGTGATCATATCATATGCAGAAACAGTATTTGACAAAATTCAACATCCATTCATAAGAAGACTCTGAGCAGACTAGAAATAGAAGGAAAGTTTCTTAACCTGATAAAAGGCATCTACAAAAACACCTCGCTAACATCATCCTTAACGGTGAAAGACTGAATGCTTTTCCCCTAATTGTATGAACAATGGAAGGTTATCCACTTTCTTTTTTTTTTAACTTTTTTTTTTGTGGTACGCGGGCCTCTCACTGCTGCGGCCCCTCCCGCCGCGGAGCACAGGCTCCGGACGCGCAGGCCCAGCGGCCATGGCCCACGGGCCCAGCTGTTCCGCGGCACACGGGATCCCCCTGGACCAGGGCACGAACCCGCGCCCCCCCAGCATCGGCAGGCGGACTCCCAACCACTGCGCCACCAGGGAAGCCAAGGATATCCACTTTTAACACTCAACATTGTATCGGATGTCCTAGCCAGTATAAGGTAAGAAAAAGAAATAAAGGCAAGCATATTCTTAGATGATATGATTGTCCATTGAGGAAATTCCAAGGAATCCACAAAAGAACTCCTAAACTAGTAAGTGAATTTAATTAGATTGCAGGATACAAAGTCAACACACAAGAATCAAATGTATTTCTTTATAGTAGCAATCAACAAAATTTTAAAAATTACATTAGCTCAAGGGGCTTCCCTGGCAGTCCAGTGGTTGACTCCACCCTTCCACTGCATGGGGCATGGGTTCAGTCCCTGGTTGGGGAATTAAGATCCCGCACACTGCATGGTGCAGAAAAAAAAAAAATTACATTAGCTCCAAAAACTTAAATACTTAGATATAAATCTAACAAAACATGAACAGGGTTTGTATGAGCAATACTACAAAACCCTGACAAAATAAATTAAAGAAGATCTAAATTAATGGTGAGATATACTACTTTATGGATTGAAAGAATAGGCGTAGCAAAGATGTAACTCTCCCCAAACTGACCTATAGATTTAGTGCAATTCTAGCCAAATCTCAACATTATTTTTATAGATGCAGATAAGCTGATCCTGAAAGGTATATGGAAAGGCAAAGGAGCTATAATAACTAAAATAATTTTGAAAAATTGTAATTAAGTTGGAGAAATCACACTGTCAGATTCTAAAGATTTACTATAAAGCCACAGAAATCAATTCAGTGTGACATTGGCAAAATGACAGACACATAGATCAGTGCAACAAAATAGAGAACACGAATATGCCCGTGTGATTTTCCACAAAGTTGTGAAAGTAGTTCAATGGAGGAAGGATGGCCTTCCAACAAATGGTGTTGAAACAAATGGATAGCCATATGCAAAAAGTGAACCTTGATCTTAACTTCAAACTCTGTACAAAAATTAACTCAACTCACATGGGTCATAGATCTACATGTAAAACATAGAAATATGAAATTTTAAAGAAATAAAAGGAGAAAAACTTTGTGACTTGGGGTTAGACAAAGAATTCTTAGATGTGATACCAAGAGCACAATCTGTAAAAGATGAATTAGATTTGAGCAAAATGAAAAACTTTTGCTTTAAAGGCACTATTTTGAGAATGAAAAGACATGCTATAGACTGGGAGAAAATATTTGCAATCACATATCCAACAAAAGACTTGTATCTAGAATCTTAAAAGAACTCTCATAACTCAACCATAAGAAAACAAACAACTCAATTAAAAAAAATACTGTGGGGGCTTCCCTGGTGGCGCAGTGGTTGAGAGTCCGCCTGCCGATGCAGGGGACACGGGTTCGTGCCCCGGTCCGGGAAGATCCCACATGCCGCAGAGCGGCTGGGCCCGTGAGCCATGGCTGCTGAGCCTGCGCATCCGGAGCCTGTGCTCCACAACGGGAGAGGCCACAACAGTGAGAGGCGCGCGTACTGCAAAAAAAAAAACAAAAAACAAAAAACAAAAAAAATACTGTGTTCATGAATTAGAAGACTCAACATAGTAAAGATTTAACTACTCTCAAATTTATCTGTAGATTTAACTCAATTCAAATAAAAATTCCAACAGGATTTTTTGAAAGTGTATAAAACTCATTCTAAAATTTGTATGGAAAAACAAAGGAACTAAAATATCCCCAAACAATTTGGGCAAAAGGATGGCAAACAAGCACATAAAAATATTTATTTGCCCTTTGAAAAATGAAGATTAAAACCACAGTGAGATACTGTGGCACATCTATTAGAATAGCTAAAATAAAAAATATTGATAAGTGCTGGTGAGGATGTGGAGCAACTGGAACCCACAGACATTCCCAGTAGCAAAATGATATAGCTACTCTGGATAGCAGTTTGGAAATTTCTTATAAAGTTAAACATATATTTACCATATGACCCAGCAATCCCATTCATAGGTATTTGCACTAGGGAAATGAAAACTTATCTTCACATCAAAACCTGAACACGAACATTTATAGCAGCTCTCTTCATAATTGCTAAGAATCGAAAACACCCAAAAGTCCTTCAGTAGGTGAATGTATAAATAAACTGTGCTATATCCGTATAATGGAATACTATTCATCAACAAAAGGAATATTGTGCAAATACAAATTGTATTTGTACACAAAACAATTTGGATGAATCTAAAAAGCATGACACCTATTGAAAGAAGCCAGTTTCAAGAAGTTGTATAATGTATAATTCCATTCCTATGCTATTCTCTAAAAGACAGGACTGCAGTGACAGGAAAAAGATCAGTTACTTGTAGGAATAAGGAGTAAAGAGAAGGTGTGACTACAAAGGGATAATATAGGGAATTTTGGGTGGGGGGCAGCCAGGATAGGGAACTGCTCTGTCTGTTCTTTTACTGTGGAGATAGTTACATGAATCTATCCATGTGTTAAAATTCATAGAACTGTATTTTTAAAAGTCAGTTACATTGTATATTAATTTTAAAATAAAATAGTTACTTAAGAAATTTTTGGTGCTGAAGGACTAAAGGATTTGGACTTTAACATTTGGTTGCATTTATTCCCTGAATTGTTCATATTCATTTATCCCCTACAGAGAGAGTGTCGATCAGTTTATATTCATATACATATTAATGAAGCTGGAATAGCTTTGGGATGGAATATAATGATTTAGTTCTGTATACGTTGGCCTCAAGGTATTTGTGGGATGTTTCTGGTGGAGATATTTGTCATGTACATATCTGAACCTCAGCAGAGAGGTGAGGATGGGAAATTCCATTTAGGAAGAAACATTTAGGAAGTTTGCCATGTGGATGAGACCACCCAGGGAGAATTCATGAAGTGAGATAAGGACTAAGCTTGGAACCCAGGGACATTAATATCTGAGGGAAAATGAGAGAAAAAACTCATAAAGGAGATTGAAATGGGAGTAGGAGGAGAAATAGGCATTAGAGTAAAGAAAGGCTCATACAGGTCAAGAGTTGAGTAAGAAAAGAAGAGTCAGCAATCTTCAAAGGAAACCCTCCTACACTGTTGGTGGGAATGTAAAATTGGTACAGCCACCATGGAAAAAATTATGGAGGTTCCTTAAAAAACTAAAAATAGAGTTACTATATGATCCAGCAATATCACTCCTGGGCATATATCCAGAAAAGACAAAAACCCTTATTCAAAAGGATACAGGCACTCCAGTGTTCACAGCAGCACTATTTACGATAGCCAAGACATGGAAACAACCTAAATGTCCATTGACAGATGAGTGGATAAAGAAGATGTGGTGCGTGTGTGTGTGTGTGTGTATACACACACAATGGAATATTACTCAGCCATAGGAAAGAATGAAATAATGCCATTTGCAGCAACATGGATGGATCTAGAGATTATCATACTAAGTGAAGTAAATCAGAGAAAGATAAACATCATATGATATCCTTTATATGTGGAATCGAAAAAAATGATACAAATGAACTTATTTACAAAACAGAAATAGACTCACAGACTTTGAAAACAAATTTACAGTTACCAAAGGGGAAAGGGGGGGAGGAGGGATAAATTAGGAATTTGGGATTAATATACACATTACTATATATAAAATAGATAAACAAGGACCTACGATATAGCACAGGGAACTATATTCAATATCTTGTAGTAACTTATAATAGAAAAGAATCTGAAAAAGAATATGTATACTATGGAATCACTTTGCTGTATACCTGAAACATTGTAAATCAACTATACTTCAATTTTAAAAAAAAACACATAAAATCTTTATATTTATACATGAAAAAAAAAGAACACTCTCCAATGGCATGGAGAAGTTGAGTAGGATGAGGTTTGAAAAGTCACCATTGTGTTTGACAACTAGGAGATCACTGTAATGTTGTCAAAGCACTTCTAGGGTACGAGCCAGAGAGACATAACTTTAGGAGTGAATGAAAGGTAAGAAAGCATCTTCGTAATGTTTTGGCTTGGCTGAATTTGAATTCTTGAATAAGGTTTTGTTGTGAGGATTACTATCTCAAATCGCCAAGCCAAGCTAAATGAGAATTTCAGTGAAGCTTTGCATTTCTGGCAAAACTTGAAGCCAAGTAATAATTATATGTGTTTAGGGTTTAGACATAATCTTTTTTTTGAAAGACTCAAAATTAGTAAGTCAAGTCAACACTGCTAATTGAGCACTGACAGTGTTGCAGACAATGAAAGACATATAAAGATGTACCAGAAATTAGAACTGAGTTTATTTAACTTAACCTCTTCATTTGAAAGATGAAGAAACTGAGACTCAGAAATGAAGTAACTTGGCCAAGACTGTGTTGAATCTGCTTCCCTCCTCTCCCACTATATCATATTTTGCTAGTTCCTATGTCTTTCCCCTTACATAAAGCTCTTCTCTACAACAAGCATAGTACACATCGAGTAGATACTCATAGCCTATGTTTGGTCCCTTTCTGAATGGATTTGTGCAGTTGGGTGAACCAGAAATTTATGGGAGAAGGGGAATTACTGTCCCTGGAGTAAATCGGCAACAAATTCAACGTGTACAGGGTATGGGTGTGGTCTTGATGGATGTGTAGACTTGGTATAAACAGAAAGAAGAGGTCCAGGCACACCTCAGAGATATTGCAGGTTCTGTTTCCAGATCACTGCAATAAAGTGAATATCACAATAAAGCAAGTACATGAAGTTTTTGGTTTCCTGGTGCATAGAAAAGTTATGTTTATACTATACTGTAGTCTATTAAGTGTGCAACAGCATTATGTCTAAAAATTTTACATACCTTAATTTAAAAATATTTTTTTGCTAAAATATGCTCACCATCATCTGAAAAATGCAAGGTTACCATAAACCTTCCATTTGTAAAAAATGCAATATCTGTAAAGTGCAATAAAGCAAAATGCAGTAGGCGGACATATGCCTGTACAAGGATACAGACTGCTTTTTTTTTTTTTTTTTTCCTGCGGTACGCGGGCCTCTCCCTGTTGTGGCCTCTCCCATTGCGGAGCACAGGCTCTGGACGCGCAGGCTCAGTGGCCATGGCTCACGGGCCCAGCTGCTCCGCGGCATGTGGGATCTTCCCGGACCGGGGCACGAACCCGTGTCCCCTGCATCAGCAGGCAGACTCTCAACCACTGCGCCACGGGGGAAGCCCCCGACTGCTTTTTGAAAGCAAAACAAGACATTTGGCAGAAAAATATTGTGATTGATAGGTACACATGAACAGATATTTGATTCTCCCCCTAACTGGACACTATCCTTCTAGAATTCTTTGCTAATACAATGAAAGTTTCTGTGGTTTACTCTAATGAGAGAGACTGTTCCTTTAACATAATTCCAAATAGTGTTTTGGAGGAACAATTTGGCTAGAAAATACCTAGAAGATACCTTGATAACTATCAATGAGAGACTATGTTCAGAAGTGTAGTGAATAAGCATGCTGGTGTTCAAGTTAAATGGTGGATCTCAGCTTGAGTTCATGTTACCTACCTGTTTTGTAACCTTAAATAAGTGTCTTGACCTCTCTAAGCCTCAGTTTCCTCCACTGTAAAATAGGTAATGTGGGAATACTGAAAAGAACACATAGGATGTCCTTGCTATAGCACCAGGTTTATTAAATGATCTACTTAATAAATGTTAGGTTTCACTTTTATTATTAATCAGGAGTGTAGCTCTATTCGGTAGGAAATGGCCAAAGACAATACAAGCCAACATTTTTGGACACAAATAGTTCCTGTCTTTTGTAAGTTGATCTTTATGTGGCTTAAGCTGGCATGGCTAGGCCTCTCACTGGGAATTGTAGAGATATTTAGAGTTGAATACAAAGGCCTGAGCTCAAATGGGATAAATGATGAGAGAATACTAAAGATATAAATGGAAAGGCACACTCTACTAGGGGGCTGGGGGTTGGGTACAGGCATTTTTTGTCAGGTGACATCAATGTCCCCAGCAGACTGGGTCAGTGGGAAGGGGGAGACTGGGTGGCATTTACTGCTGTCAGAGGGGCCTGGAAGCAGAGAGCAGGGAGATGCTGCTCAAATTTCTTTAGGATGATGAGAGGATTATAATGTTCTAAGAGATTACTCAAGTTTAGAAAGAGGAAGTAGTCGGATCTCATTTTCCTGCCCCTGAGAATTTAAGGCGTTGGATGCCATGTTTCCAGTGCTTTTTATTCATCCATTCCTTTAAAAAAATTCTTTGAAAATTAAGATGACAAAATAGAGGTGAAAGTGCTCACCTCATTTGTTTGTTGTAGATTCTCTTGGACTCCAAAGTAAGGAGGTGATGGGGCGGGGAGAGCAATTTATATTCTTTTCATCAATCATTGCTGTAACTTAGATGTTTAATGTATGTGTGCTTACATACGGATACACACAGACAAAAGATATTCTATAAAACTCATTTATGAGGACTCATAGTTGCATCACTCAAAAAAGTTTCTGTTCCAGTCTTGTTTTTAAAAAAATTTTTATATGGGATTGTAAAATATTGTGTGTCAGCACACAGTTATCTCTTCCCTGTAAGTAAAATTCCGGAGTAGATTAGGAGCTCATTAACTGGATTGAGCCCCGGTGGTCCTCAACCCTAGCTGGACTGTAAAATCGGCTCTATAACTTAAAAAATATATATATGTGCCTGGCCTGGGCTCCACTCCAGAACGTTTAAATTAGACTCTCCAGAAGTAATTTCCTTGAATTTACTCAAAGAATCTAAGATTCTAAAAAACTGAATTGGCACAATTTTTCTAGCTCTTACAGCAAAATTCCTGGTGTAATGACTCTTCTGTGAATAACTTTTAGAATGTTAAAGTTTTGCAAACTCTGACCCAGTGTATCAATCCTGAGGAATAGAGCAGAAGGAAATGCATGCAAAAATTTATCAACCGTGAGTCACCGAAACAATGTTTTTAATAGTAAAAATTGGAAACAATCTAAATGTGCAACAACGGGAGTTATTTTTTTTTAATTATGGTACAACCATTTAAGGGACTACTTTGCAGCCATTACAAATAATGTTGTAAGAGAAATACTTAATGCATACAACATGCCTGTAATTCCATTAAGAGAAAGAAAGATGTTATATGATAATTTGTATGGTGAGATGTACTTTGTAAAAAAAGTCTGTATGAATAGGAGAAAAAGAGTGGAGGAATATATTCTAAAATAGTAACATTTATAAGATGATAGGATGGAAAATGAGATGATTTTTATATTCTGTCCTAGGCCTAATGTTATTTTCTAGATTTTCTATATCATGCATAGATTATTTTTATAATGAAAAAAAATTAAGATTATTTTTATGATGAGAAAAATGTTATTAAAATAAACACAGCTATAGAAACCTAAAGGAGAGTTATATTAAAACATTACTCTGTGGAGCCACTCACTTTGTGTTTAAAGTAATTGACACTTTCATTTTGTATATATTACCTATGTGGATAGATTCCATAGGTAAAATAACCTTACAGAAACAACTTTGAATTTTCTCTGAAGGCAACCATAGGCAGGTCCTTATACAATGTACGACTTTGATTCAGGAAGGAGAGTCTGGAACAACTGGCTTAATTTGGCAAAGACAGAGGAAGATGGGATTTTATGCTCCATGATTGGTTGTTGCAGTTGTTCTGAATAGGCTGCTTTCTTCCTTAGTGATTTATAATTAGGAACAGCTGCTATGAGCTTTGCATGAGGTTTTTTCCTCCTTTCAACCTCCCACCCCTGGAAGTTAAATCTACCTCTGTAGTTAAGAAATGGGTGGAATAGATAAGGAGGAGGGCTGGCAAATTTGTATACTTCTGCTTCAAAACACGAAAGTGAAGTGTCCTGTGGGAGAACTGGACGTGGTGGTATAGCATTAACCTATAAAATGTCTTTCAACATCAGATTGGGAGAACACAATAATGTTAATTGACTGGGCAATTGATGCAAACAATCATAAAAGTGAGCAGACTCCCTTCTCCCAAACCAACTGGACTTCAGGTCAGCTAAGAAGCCAAGGGTGAGTTCAAGGCTGCACTGTCTGAGGACATATCATTGTCCTGTGTGAGAAAAGGAAATGAAGAGTGGTTGACCTTAGTAACTTTGTAGGCTAAAAGGAAAAAAGCCTATCCTTTGTATAGGCTTCTTAGTTGTTTTGTGTATGTTATTCCCAAACTGATGGAACCAGAAAGACCACACGACCCCTCTCTCAAAGGAAAGGGTGTATCTAGAAGGGGGAGGCCTCTGGTGATACCTTGAGGAGTCACTGATAACTTCCCAAGCCTAACCTCCCCACAGCCACTGCCACTCCACGAGTGGAGACTGGGTGAGCTTTGGAGAGGGCAGAACTTGACTGTTGAAGATGAGTCTCGGAGACCTTCTACCTACTCATGTAATCTCACAGATGATGAAGTTCGCACCAGTTTAGCCAAGAATGCCCAGAGTGGGAACAGTGGAATTCAAACTTTGCTAAGCCCATGTTTTCCAAGTGATTTCTTTCTCCCATACAGAAAGTGGGAAGAAGACAGTGTCTGTCCCCCCAAACTCAAGGGCTGATGGGAGGAGATCTCATAGAGTATTCACTGTAAAAAAGGAGAAAGTGGCCAAGGAAAGGATGGAGGGGAGCAGACAAAGTAATTGCCAAGCTCAGGTGTAAGGTCTGCCTGGGGTGATGGTAGCTCAGATGTGGAGTATGGACCAACTATGAGAACATAAGGGAAGATTTTACCACATTTGGATATAGACCAGCTTCCTCTGTTCTTTGTTAAATTAAATGAGGTAAAAAGCCCTTAGCACCATTCCTAGCATTTGGTAAATCCTCAGGACACAGGAGCTTTTACTGACCATAGACTGGACATATATAGGCTACTCGTGAGAAAGTCCCTACACTTGAATAAGCCTTAATGAATCTGCCATGACCCCATTGCTAGGCCGATTTTATGTTTTTGCTGGGCTGCCACAGGGTTAAAGGCATATTAAAATATGTATTAAAGATATAACACTAACATGCTTTTAGAACATATTAATACCTGTCTTTAAAAACATGTTGCTTTCTTTCTCGTCCTCTCTCAACAAATGTACATATATATACACACTCTAATCTCCCTATATATACACAAGATACGTTAGCATTATCTAGAAATAGATACACATACACTAAGCTATCATCAAGTTTATATGTACTTAAGGGCACATGAGTTTTAACTAGGTATATCTCTCTATGATGTACTATATGTCTATATGTAGATCTATATAATATTCTATCGCCCATCATGAATTTTTCTGGCTCCTACAGGACATGGCCCATGTATTTTATGACCAATGCAAGGACAAAAGATTTTGCATATTTAAATTGTATCAGTACATAGTCTATGAATAAAAATGACATAACTTAAAATATAGCCTTTGACATTTATGTAATACCTTCATTATTTCTGAACAAAGACTGATCTACACATTCATTTTGTGGAAATAAGTTTTATAAATGTGATGAATGAGATTTTTTTTCCCCTTCGTCCTTAAAATGACACTGTAAGGAAATGGGATTTCTTTTGCCTGGAGATGAAACTACCCAAGGGGTATAATATTTCCAGAATGGATATTATAGAAGTGGTGGGAGGCTGCTGTATCTTATTTCCAATGAGGCCATGAGAAACTGATTGTAGCAGGAAGTTGCAGTTTAAGCTTTAAAATGACTTTCCTGTGAGGTAGCATAGAAGGAATTTATGTCTTCTCTCTTTTTTTCATGTTTCAAAAAAAACCATGAAAAATTAAATTAATTAATTAACTGAGGTTAATTAACCTCAGTTATCTGAGATTAATTAAGTTAGTCTATTCCACAGCCCATTCTAAGAAGAAATGTCTCCTTCCTTCTCTCAGTAATCTCTGTTGAGGTGGTGGGTGCATCTAGGTGGCTAGTTTTATGTCACCATGACCCTGGTACTATTTTCCTTTCCCCCAGGAACACCAGCTGATTGGACCAGAGATGGGAATTGTAACCAAGGAAAACCAATCAGAAAGCTGGTCTGAGACATCATGTGGCCTGACATTAAAATATGGGCTGAACCTATCCTATTTACTTTCTCAAATTACTAGAATATTTGCAAATGAAGCAACAAGGGATAAATCTCCAAAATATACAAACAGCTCATGCAACTCAATATCAAAAAAAAAAAAATCAAAACATGGGCAGAAGATCTAAATAGACATTTCTCCAAAGAAGACATACAGATGGCCAAAAAGCACATGAAAAATGCTCAATATTGCTATTTATTAGAGAAATACAAATCAAAACTACAATGAGGTATCACCTCACACCAGTCAGAATGGCCATCATCAAAAAGTCTACAAACCATAAATGCTGGAGAGGGTGTGGAGAAAAGGGAAACCTCCTACACTGTTGGTGGGAATCTAAATTGGTACAGCCACTATGGAGAACAGTATAGAGTTTCCTTAAAAAACTAAAAATAGAACACCATTATGATCCAGCAATCCCCCTCCTGGGCATATATCCAAAGGAAACCATAATTCGAAAAGATGCATGCACCCCAATGTTCATTGCACCACTATTTACAATAGCCAGGACATAGAATCAGCCTAAATGTCCATCAACAGAGGAATGGATAAAGAAGATGTGGTACATATGTACAATGGAATATTAATCAGCCATAAAAAAGAATGAAATAATGCCATTTGCAGCAACATGGATGGACCTAGAGATTATCATACTAAGTGAAGTCAGACAGAGAAATATAAATATATCACTTGTGTAATCTCAAAAAATGATACAAATGAACATATTTACAAAACAGAAACAGACTCACAGACTTCAAAAACAAATTTATGGTTACCAAAGGGGAGAGGTGGGTGGGGGAGGGATAAATTAGGAGTTTGGGATTAACATATACACACTACTATATATAAAACAGATAATTAAAAAGGACCTACTGTACAGCACAGGGAACTCTACTCAATATTCTGTAATAATCTATTGGGAAAATAATCTGAAAAAGAATTGTTATATGTATATGTATAACTGAATCACTTTGCTGTACACCTAAAACCAACACAACACTGTAAATCACCTATACTCCAATATAAAATAAAAATAAAGAAAAGAAAATAGTAGAAAATATGCATTTTAACAATGGCAGCTGAAATTGAAAAGAAGCCATTAAATAGAAGAGAGTTGTGACCAGCCATCTACTTAAAAAATTAATAAATAAAGAGCAGACGATGAGGAAGCAGACAAAATGATGGCTGCAGAAAGGAGATTGAATAGATGCAGGAGAGAGAAAGCTAGTAAGAGTGTTCACGTGAGCTCCCTAATTAGAGAGCTTCTAATTCACGATGGTTTTCCAGACTATGTGGCAAGCACCCTATCCCCTTTCTTCTGAAGGAACTTGAGTTCTGTATCAGTTGGGTGACTTTGGCCACAAGAAATAAAAAACCCAGCTGAAAGTGATTTAAACTAGGGGCTATTTATTATCTCACATTACATGACATCTGGAGACCAGGATGATTTTAGGGATGGTTCTGTGATGTCATCAGAGACACAGTTCATTCTGTCTTTGCTATTTGCTAAACTCAACATCTTGGCTTTTGGCTAAGGCTTGTTCCATCATGCATGCCAGATTCCTTTAACAGCATCATTTATCAACCTTACTTTCTCAGAGATATAGTCCCCAGAACCTCCTAACCTGCACCAGTGTGGACTGATTTCTCCCTAGGTTTCCTGCTCAGCTGCCATCCTGAGGTCCCTGTCTCCACCATTATCCTGGAGTTCCCTGGGTCTGTTTGTTGTGTTGAATGCCCTCCTTCTCAGATTTCTTGTCTTCAATTTTCTTGCTTTAGTCCCTTGATGGAATAAATCCTCTAGTAGCTTTCTGAGACAGGGTACATGGGAAGTATATTTTTTGAGCCCTTGAACAGTTGAAAATACATTATTGTATCCTAATGTTTGATAGTTTGGCTTGGTATAGATTATAGTTTGGAAGTAATTCTCACTGAGAGCTTTGAAGGCTCTACAGCCTCCCAGCTTACCATGTTACTGTAGAGAAGTCCCATATCATTTTGATTCTTGTTCTTTAATAAGTATTATGATATTCCTCCACCTCTATAATAGACTCTCTTTGTCCTCAGTGTTTTGAAATTTCATGATGATGTGCCTTCATGTGGACCTATTTTTATTCTTTGGCACCTGGTAGGACCCTTCAATCTGGAAACTTACAACCTCCAGTACTGGAATTTTTAACAAATTATTCTTTCATTTTATCTTCCCCTATTGTTTTTCTTTTTCTTTTCTAGAATTCTATTATTGGGTGTTGTACATTTTTTCCTCTACTATTGCCTCCCTCATCCACCTTATTTCACCTTTTGCTCTATTTTTAGGAAGGTTTCCTCAGCTTTAACATCTAATCCTTTTATTGAAAAATTTTCTCTCTCTTATTTTTAATTTTCAAGAGGTATTTTCTGTTCTTTGAATCTCTCCCTCATCTCTTTTGTAAAAAAAAGATAAAAATAGCATCCTGTTCTTTCCTTGAAGTTTTTTTCTCCCTGTATCATAGCTGTCTCTTCCAAACTGTTTTTCCATATTTGTCTTGGACTCTGTTCTTCATGTTAGAGACTTCCTCTGATGATCCTTTACAGTCTAAGCTTACTTAAGAATGGGCTACTAAAAAGGTAGTTGAAATCTTTTGCACATGACTGGGTCTTGTTAACTGTGAGCTTCAGTGCTATGTGATCTGGCTGGGAAGATTTACTGGAGGAATCCTTGATAACATGATCTTTAATTTTTTTCTCTTGGCTAGAAAGATAACCCAGAGAAGAATCCTCCAGTCTCCTGCCTGGAGGTTTTAATCCTGGCTACCAGCATTTTAGGAACCCTTCTTTGTGGAAGAGTCCTGAGGCTCTTAACAAGGAGTATGTAGAATTTCACTTAGTCTCCTTGGTACACCCCTATCCTCAACTTTGCTTGGTGTTCCTAAGCAAGAGGTCCTCTGTCCCCTCCGGGAAAGTGACTCTTCAGTGTAGGGAGAGGTAATTTATAGATGCATAGAGGAGATTTTGTAGATGTCTTTTTTGTTCCTTAACAGATTTTTAAAATTCTTTTGTTTTCAGCCTGGTCTTTACTCCTGTGACCAGAATTTCCATTTCCTGATATTTTGGAGCGTTCTTGTGAAATTGATTTTTTTTCCTCAGCTTTATTCACTGATGGCTTAGAATTCAACTTTCTTAGGTCTGCAATAGGTTCCTACTTTAAAATTTTTAGCATTTATAATCTTGCTGGTCTTCTTTCTCCTATTTTCTTGTTCTTACAGATTTATCCTTTAAAGGAAATTTTTTTTACTGTCTTTTTAGTGGGGCTTTGGAAGGAACCAGTGGTGAATACATGTATTCAAACTGCCAACTTTATTGTGAAGCCCATTGGACAACTCTTCTTAAGACTGAAGACATTTTTCCCAGAAGCTTCCCCCTTAGGCTTACTCTCCTTTTATTGGCCAGGATGGGGCTACCTGCTAATACCTAAATCAGTCACTGGCAAGGGGAATGATGTCACTTGGATTGGCTTATACAAACTGCAATTCATTCCTCGGGGGTGAGGAGGAGCCCCTTCCCTGGGCCCTTTCTATGGAGCATGAAAAACAAGAGTGCTATTCAACATACTCAGCATCAGAAACAGCCTGGCACCAACCAATCAGAATGGAGACGCTGCCCAATCAGAGCAAATGAAACCCTATAAGTACCCAAGTGGAATCTGATTCTGCCAACAAGGAAAAAGATGAGAAAGGATTTGTGTAGGTCCTCACAAGGGCGGCTGCAAAAGCCTCTGTTCCTGGCACCTACAGCAGTTGTAGAAAAGGAAGTATTGATACAAAACTGCTTTGGAGAAAGGACCACATCACCTCATAAGGATCATCCCAGGCTATAAATTGTCAACCCAAAGAGAATCGCTCCATTTAATAATTTTTCCTTAGAGCAATCTACCAACCTGAACTGAACACCATTGCAGGGAGCCAGAATAAGTACAAATTACAGAGCTGAAGCACTTTCCAATTCTGGTAAAACAGGAGGCTTTATGTAGTTGCTCCAAGACTTTAAGAAGGAACTTTGGGAGAAAGGTTCTGCCTCAAAGGTGTTTACAACTCATTGGCTTCATCTCACTTGCCAGCTCTTGATTGATGAAGTCTGTCTAAAGGACGAGCCTGGGTAGAACTCTGGGACCTGACTGGGATCAGCTGGAAAGAGCGCTGTGCTCATGTAGCGATGTGAGTGTGGGTATTGGTGTGAGGAGTGGCAGCACATGGCTGTGCATTTTCTCTCTCTTTCAGACCGTTCCCATGTGAGCCAAGGCTCCGTGGAATCACCCAAGCTGGAGACTTCCAGGTTGCAAACTGTATCTAAGACAAGGAGATGACCCTTCTTCTTGGATGACATTCTCACTCAAGGAAGAGGCGTATCCTGGAGGAAAAGATCTTAGGGGTTTTGCTCTCATCAGGGTCAAAGGAGAAGGAAGTTTTGTTGGGCTTCATCTTGAGAAGAAAGCTAGAAGACAGAGGTTCAAGGGAGTTTCAGTTACTCTGAAATGAAACATGGATGAAGAAGTATAAAATGTCTCCAGAGCTCTGTGACTAACAATGCCAAATTGACGATATTTATTTCCTGGAGATAATTAGCAGTTAAACAACTTGTGTGTTTGGGGTCATCAAATATGATTGTGAGTAGGGAGAGCAACTAGCCCTGGAGCAACATAATTCCAAGGATGGAGTGGGTGGTGGCAGTTATCACAGGAGAGGAAATTTGTTGAATCTCTGGCCCCTCTGGTAAAGAGAATGTGAAGAAAGGCTGAGAGGGAACTTTGGGCTGAGTAATAGAAAGGCCCTCATGGAGGTTCCAAATATAGTGCCTTGTACTATTCAATGCACTTCCTCACTGCTGTCTCATGTAATTCTCTGACTACTCTTTGGGTGAGGTACAGTTGATATTTTTAGCTCTGTTTTCCTAATAAGTAAATGAATTTTCAAAGAAGATAAAGTCACCCAAAGTACACAGCTCAATAGAATTTGGTCCAAGACTAGAAACAAGTTCCCCCTACAGCTCAGGAGTATCTCACTAT
Source organism: Pseudorca crassidens (assembly GCF_039906515.1). NCBI lineage: Eukaryota > Metazoa > Chordata > Mammalia > Artiodactyla > Delphinidae > Pseudorca > Pseudorca crassidens. The sequence goes on along the minus strand of NC_090304.1, from coordinate 30,490,149 downwards.
GTTGTAATGCCACTGGAACCTAAAACAGCACTTCCTAATCTGGAGGATGTCTAGGAGGATATTAGGTGAAGGTGGGAGTGTAAGGAAGAGTGCTCCAAGCAGAAGGAATAGCGCTTGCAAAGCCCTGAGGAAGGAGGAAGATGGTGCTTCCTGAGAACCAAAAGCAAGGCTAGAGCGAGGAAAGCGACGTGGGCACTGGCGTGAGGTGAGGCTAAATGTGTAACAGGGGATGGTCAGGACGGGCACTGAGGGCTAGTTTCCAGTTCTTCAGCTGGATCTGCCTACCTGCATCAGCAGATTCCCTCCTAAACAGCATCAGCGCTATCTCTTCCTAGGACTTCTGTTACAGCAAATGGTACCAACTTGGAGCCACTGGTGGCAGGGTCGGGGAAGGGCGTGGGATTACTGTAAATACATAAACCCATTTGCACCCCAGACCTAGTCTGAACAAATAACATGTTCTGCACTTTTACGTACTACTATTTTTCAAATGAATAAAGATGTTGAAATGAATAAAACTCAAATTCATTTCAAAGGACTCCTGAATTCTTAGGAGCTTTGGGCTAGTATGTATACAAACCCTAAGTCTCTGGCCTCATCAGCCTGTAACAACAGATACAGTTGCAACTCCTTTTGCTCTACAAATTGTTATGGCTTGAAAATTGCCCCACTTAAAATATCATCCGGCTATTTCTGAGTGTTTGCGTGGGAACGGAATAGGCCTCTGGGGCTTCTCATCTTGTCTCTACACTGTCTTCCCTGCTCTGCTTCCCTCTTGGTTCACTGCAATTCTGAGCCCATCTGTGTTCATTCCCACCTTCCATGACCCCACCGCTACCTTGATGCCTTGACATCACTCAGTCTCCCCTGCTATCTTTGCTCATCCCCACTGGTCATGTCAGCATAGCTACTGTTGGGTGCAAAGGCTCAAGTACTTTGCCCTCTGCTTGTATGGGAAGTCTGGCATAACCTGCTGAGGTTGGAGGGTGGTCCTGGGGTGGACCTCCCCTCCAGCTATCATTGTCTGCACCTCTGCATCTACAGCTGCAGCTGATATAACTAGCGCCAGCACAGATGCTCATGGAAAGCAAAGACTTGTGATCCCTCCTCTCTCCCAGCCTCCTTTGTACCAGGGCGGCTTACTCTCAGCAGTGGAACTTCTCTGAGTGTCTCCACGTGTAGTATTCCAATCCAGCTGGCCCCACAGAAAGATAGGAAGCTTTTGGTTGCTATAGTCCAGGCAACAGCAAATTACGACTCAGGGACCAAATCCATTGTCTGTTTGTTTTTGTAAATAAAACTGTCCTGGAATACAGCCACATTCCTTTATTTACATATTGTTTATAACTGCTTTTCACACTGCAGTGGCAAAATGGAAAGGCTGTGACAGAGGCAGTATGGCCTGCAAAGCCAAACATATTTATGATCCAAATCTTTACAGAATAAGTTTGCTAACTCTTTATCTAGTCATTAGTTCTGCCATATTTTCTGCCTGGAGAGTAACTTCTGCCCAGTGGAACCATCATTCCCTTCAGTGGAAAATGATATTCTTCCTTGCTAAGGTTTGGTCTTGTCTCATGAACTCCACCTAACAACTACACTCTGAAAATATAGGGATAATTTTTCTTAAAGCTGTGCTTTTCAGTCGGATCTATGGCAACCCTGTTATTTGTACTTTTTGCATGAATCAGCAATAGTATTAACACAGTCCTGTTAATAGTTTTGCTACCTACCATCTGTCTTACTGTCTATCCATTGATATATCATATATCTACATAAACATAATTTGAATTACATATACATATCTGCATAACACAACATTTTCATATAAAAATGTGACTGTAACTTTATTCACTGAACACTAAATGAGAGATATTATTATTTTAAATGGTTACATTATTAATTTATTTAACATTATTTATTGTATATTTAGGTAGATCACAATTTTAACCTTTTCTGTGCAAACTTACACTCTCTCCAGAAAGACTTCATTTTTGCTCCAGCAAAAGTCCCTTGGAAAGCTCCCACTAACCCATCTATGATCATGTGACCATCAATGGAGCAGAAGTACTATGTATAGGAGAATATGCATATTCTAATCGACCACGCTGGGGTCAAAGGCCAACCCTGGAGTTTGAGTGTGGAGTCAGCCCCACACAAGACAAACCACAAAAGAGAGGTCCCTCAGACAAGATAAGTCCTTTGTAGGCAGATACAAATGTATTTTTTCCTGAGGCATATAAAGAGCTAGATCTGAAGATACCAGGACTTTGGCAGCCCTTTTCTCCCTCATCTTAGGCTTCTAACTATGTTATAGGACTACTGTCACTGTACCAAACCAACTGTAATGAGAGGATACATTTTCAGCCACACCTGTTACTCTGTAGTTGTAGGAAAATGAAATATTCAATCAACAAATAGTTACTGACCATTTTCAAGAAACCAGGCTGAGTGTTAAGGATGGAATGGGGAAGAAGACTAGTTCTTACTCTCCTGGAACTTGAAGTGTCTTAGAGGAGCTAGACTGAGAGAAATACAGCATGGCAGACTGATGTGAGAGAGAAAATATGTGATGCTCTGGGAACATGCTGCTAAGGTCCTTAACTGACTCTGATTTATGCAGAAGTCATATTTTGACTTACATTAAAAAAGGTCAGGCATACCCAGATGAAGAAACAGGAAAAGTGTTCCATGGAGGGGAAACAGCACTTTGCAAAGGCCTGGAGGAGAGAAAAAGTTTAGAGAACTGCTCACTATTTCTTATGCTTGGACCACAGAATATTAAGGGGCACGTGGTGAGAAACAGGATTGGAGAAATAAGTGGGGACCAATTCATGAAAAGACTTGTTAAGTCATGTTAAGGATTCAGAGTTTATCCTGAGAGAAACAGGGTTATAGGGAATGGTTTTAAAATGGAAGGTGGATGATATGATCAGATTTATACTTTTAAAAAGGTTACTCTAGTTGCAGTGACAAGAGTGAAATCAGGGTGAGAAAGCAAAACTGGAGGCAGAAAGATCAGGTAAGAGGCTATTCCAGTAATTAGGGCAAGAGGTAATGATGGCCTGAACTGAAGCAGCAACAGTGACAATGAAGAGAGGTCACTGATTTGAGAACTACTGAGGAGGTAGTTTATCCGGTGTTTTAATGCCCCTTCTCTGAGATCTAGCCCCCAAGCTCTGGGTAATATACATATATATATATATATATATATATATTTTTTTTTTTTTTTCCTGGTACGCGGGCCTCGCACTCACTGTTGTGGCCTCTCCCATTGCGGAGCACAGGCTCCGGACGCACAGGCTCAGCGGCCATGGCTCACGGGCCCAACCGCTCCGCGGCACGTGGGATCTTCCCAGACCGGGGCACGAACCCGTGTCCCCTGCATCGGCAGGCGGACTCTCAACCACTGTACCACCAGGGAAGCCCTGGGTACCATATTTTTGATAATGGATCTTCCGCCATGTTTCTGCAGTCTCCCTATTCCTGGGACTTTGTCTGAGTCTTCTCCTGTCATCTGAACACTAGAGTACTGTTCTCCTACTTTTGCCTGATTGCTAGAGCCGTGCTACCTCTTGATGACCCTCTACAAAGGATCCATATATGGAAGACACTACTTATTTGGATTTGCATTGTCTTCTGATATCATGGACTGAAATCTCTGTGTGATTTCATGACTTCTCTCTCAGGTTGAGCTTTTTGCTAGCAGTTGTGTATTTCAGGGAATGAATCTAGTTCCAAATCCTTCTTTTCAGTTTTCGTGGTTATTTTGTCAGAACTTAAGATGTGCTGAGCCAATTCTGAGATACAACAAACATAAAGAAAGGTAGGTGGTGTCCTGTGCTTCATGATATTAAAAATGCCAATTCTGTGCTTTTTATTCACTTATCTCAACTGTTTGAGAATTTTTTGATGGAATGAGAAGTGATAACTCTCTCCTGCTCTCCCCTCTAGAGTTCTTTTTCTTTTCATTCTATATTCCTATATGCTAATGACTCCAAAATTTATAGTTTCTGTCCTGAAATCCACCAGGTATTCGCTGCCCACTGAATTCCTCCAGCTGGATGTCCCCCAAACACTTAAAGTCCAATCTATTTAAAAATTGAACCATTTCCTTATCGCTTCTTTCCCTTCTCTTCCTCCCATATTCTTTGTGCTGATGACTGGTCTCATCAGTCACCCCCATCAAACAAGCAAAAGATGTGAAAGTCATCCTGGAGATATAAAATCTTCCTGTATCCTTACTCTACAGTCTATCAGGATTCTGTCTCTTAAATATATTTTAAAAATTCCTAATAAAGATGTAAAAAAATAAAATAAAATAAAAATAAAATAAAATAAAAATTCCTTATCTCCTCTACATTCTTACTTGCTTAGTTTAGTCTTTTTATGTCTCACAACGACTAGTCATTTACTGGCTTCTCCCTTTGCTTCTAGTCTTGTTATGACTCAATCCTTTAAGAAAAGAACCAAATGACCATCAGCTTCCTATCTTCTGATAGGAACTGATGTGAAATGAGCATATGGAGGTTGCTTGTTGAATATACACTCACCTCTGAATAAAGAGGACAGTCAGGGCCACATGTGTCTCTTCCTTCCAATACTCCCTTTGAAGTAAGGTCTTCTCTTATCTATATTTTCCTTCTGGGTTTTAGAAGATTCCTCCTGTGCTATGGAAGACCTCAAATGAGGTTTCTATTAAGGATTTGAGAAAATTTGAAGCTCTTCTTATTTTTTATTTTTATTATTTATTTATTTATTTATATTATTTTTGGCTGTGTTGGGTCTTCGTTGCTGTGCATGGGCTTTCTCTAGTTGCGGCGAGGGGGTGCTACTCTTTGTCGTGGTGCTCAGGCTTCTCATTGCAGTGGCTTCTCTTGTTGCAGAGCACAGGCTCTAGGCATGCGGGCTTCAGTAGTTGCAGCACGCAGGCCCTAGAGCGTGTGGACTTCAGTAGTTGAAGTGCATGGGCTCATTGGTTGTGGCGTGGGGCTCTAAGGTGCAAGGGCTTCAGTAGTTGTGGCATGTGTGCTTAGTAGCTGTGGCTTGCGGGCTCTAGAACACAGGCTCAGTAGTTGTGTCGCACAGGCTTAGTTGCTCCACAGCATATGGGATCTTCCCGGATCAGGGATCGAACCTGTGTCCCCTGCATTGGCAGGCGGATTCTTAACCACTGCGTCATGAGGGAAGCCCTGAAGCTCTTTTTAAATAAATAAAAAGTTTAGCTTTTTCACAGGCACTGCTATGGCTTACTTTGGGGGGTGGGAAGGCCTTCTGCTGGGGTGAGAATACAAGTCAGGCTCCTGAATTTTCATAGCGGAATGTCAGCCTTGCCACCTGACAGTCTAAAACATATGCCTAAAGCATATGGATCTCTTTTCAATCAACGCAATGTCTTCACTTCCTCTAAAGAGCTCAATCTTGGCCTGACTGCTATTCAGCCCTGTCAAAAAGCTTAACTGAGAAGAGTGATATTTGAGAGATATTTGGAGCTAACCATTCAGTCTCTACGTTTTAACCTTAAACCAAGTTAAAAATTTGTTTGGACTACAGCTCTAATTCCATTAGAAATGTCATCACTGGATAACATTTAAGTAATATGCTACCTGGTTTTATGCAAGAATGACAAATACCTGTCTACTATGAACAACCACCTCTAAAGTATTTTCCCATTACCTTACTAAATGTATCATCAAGAAAAAAATGTTTCTAAAGAAGTGGAATACTTTTTATGTTGGGTAATGAGAGCTATATTGGTTCTGTTCAAGACAAAGGTTTGATCTTTGAGCCACCCCCTTCTTCTGGGAGTAACAGTTATAAAACAATAACAATAAAAGAGAAAATGTAAAGGACAGTAACACTCTAAAGAACAAAATAAATATTTCTTTGGATCAGAAAGAGAACAGAAATGCAAAGCAATAAGTGAGGCTGTTACTGAGGGTATGCTGGACTCTGGCACCGTAAAAAGGTAGAGGCAACTAGAGTTCAGCTTCCATGGGGTGACAGGGTATTAATGCGTCAAGCAAGTGGGGATCAGATCTGGGATCACTCTTTAAAGTTAGGGTATGGGATGGGGTACCATTCCATGAAAGGAAGCTTAAAAAAAAAAAAAACACACATTTGCCTACCACCACCTGAACACCCAGAAAAGGAAGATACAGACACAGTTTTGAAGCCAGGATGTTAGCCAAGAAGACTTCTGTCTCAGTGACTAGAGCTCTAATGTCACAATTCCTGCCACCTTAGCCCATACCTGTCCCATTAGCCTATCCCTATGGGGCAAGATATCGGATGTAACAGTGTCAGATCTAGCTCTAACTTGGGTTGGGTGGGGGTAAATGAAAAACCACCAGAAAGGAAAGGAAGGATAGAGGGTAGTTGGAGGAAGAAACCCCTAAATAATTGACAAAGCTTCCTCCTACTTTAGACCTGAAAATCTAAATTCCATAATTCATGAAGAAAAAATGCTAAGAAAAGACAGCCACCAAAATATTGATAATTTATAATCTATTAATAAATCATTCATTTTCAGATGAAGTAAAAATAATTGAACAATCTGAAAAAATTTTTATGGTAAGATATTTATGGACTTTCACCAACAAGATAAAGAAAGGAAAACATCTATAATGAAGAATAAGAAACTATGGAACAAACATGCAGAAATGAAACAATAACAGGCAGATCTAGATACAGCTTATGAGAAATTCTGGAAATAAGATTGCATGATCTTTAGAGAGGACACAATCGAAGAGATAATTAGTAAGGCCAAAAAGTAGAACTGAGAAATCTGTGAAAAAATCAGTTTGAAGAAATGGAGGATAGATTGAGGAGGTAAAACTTAGGTCTAGTAGAAGCTCCAAAACAATTAGAATAAAGAGTGGAGAAGAATAGTTGAAGAGACACTGGCTAAGCATTTTGTGTTGAAGACACAAATCCGCAGATTAAAAACATAATCCATGTTCTAAGAAGGATACATAAAAATAAATGCATGCTTAGATGTGTCATAATGAAATTAGAAATGCATAAAAAATATTAAAATCTATTAGAAAAATCATATTCTTAAAGGAATGACCATTAGGCAGGCAGCTGACTTCCCACTGGAAGCTACAGATACTAAGTGACAATGGAGGAATATTTACAAACTGCTGAGGGAAAAATCATTCTCAGTTTAGAAATTTATGTCTGGCTAAACAACCTGAGAGTAAAATATTAACATCAGTTCTGGGACCTAAACACAATAAGGCTTTCCTGCACACACCTAGGTCACTTAATCTTTGACAAAGGAGGGAAGAATATACAATAGAGAAAAGACAATCTTTTCAGCAAGTGGTGTTAGGAAAGCTGGACAGCAGCATGTAAATCAATGAACTTAGAACACACCCTCACAGCATACACAAAACTAAACTCAAATTGGCTTAAAGACTTAAATATAAGGTATGACACCATAAAACTCCTAGAAGAGGATACAGGCAAAACATTCTCTGACATAAATTGTGCCAATGTTTTCTTAGGTAAGTCTCCCAAGGCAATGGAAATAAAAGCAAAAATAAACAAACGGGACCTAATCAAACTTACAAGCTTTTGTACAGCAAAGGAAACAATAAACAAAATGAAAAGACAACCTATGGACTGGGAGAAAATATTTGCAAATGATACAACTGACAAGGGCTCAATTTCCAAAATATACAAACAGCTCATAGAACTCCACAACAAAAAAACGACCCAATAAAAAAATGGGCAGAAGACCTAAACAGACATTTCTCCAAAGAAGACATACGGATGGCCAACAGGCACATGAAAAGATGTTCAACATTGCTAATAATTAGAGAAATGCAAATCAAAACTACAATGAGGTATCACCTCACACACATTAGAATGGCCATCATCAAAATATCTATAAATAATAAATGCTGGAGAGGGTGTGGAGAAAAGGGAACCCTCCTACACTGTTGGGGGGAATGTAAATTGGTGCAGCCACTGTGGACAACAGTATGGAGGTTCCTCAGAAAACTAAAAATAGAGTTGCCATATGATCGTACAATCCCACTCCTGTGCATATATCTGGACGAATCTCTAATTCGAAAAGATACATGCACTCCAATGTTTACTGCAGCAACATTTACAATAGCCAAGACATGGAAACAACCTAAATGTCCATTGACAGATGAATGGATAAAGAAAATGTGGTACATATATACAATGGAATACTACTCAACCATAAAGAAATGAAATAATGCCATTTGCAGCAATATGGATGCAACTAGAGATTATCATATTAAGTAAGTTAGAAAGAGAAAGACAAATATATGATATCACTTACATGTGGAGTCTAAAATATGACGCAAATGAACTTATCTACAAAACAGAAACAGACTCTCAGACATAGAGAACAGACTTGTGGTTACCAAGGGGGAGGCAGGGTGGGGGAGGGATGGAGTGGGAATTTGGGGTTAGCAGATGGAAACTATTACATAGAGAATGGATAAACAATAAAGTCCCACTGTATAGCACAAGGAACTATATTCAATATCCCATGATAAACCATAATGGAAAATATAAAAAAAGAATGTATGTATACGTATAACTGAGTCACTTTGCTGTAAAGTAGAAATTAACACAACATTGTAAATCAACTATACTTCAATAAAATAAAGTTTTATAAAAGTAAAACTTTCCTGGAAAGAAGAAAAGTTTTTTCTCAGTATGTCTTCTCACAGCATCATTCCCCTGGACACATGCTGAGTTAAGATAAATGTGGTATGCTACATGTTAAGAGACAATAATCTGCCTTATTTACTGTGAAATTCTTGATTGGTGGCAGTCCATCTGGAGTGAGGTTGCTGTAAGTGGGTATATAAGCCTTGGGCCTGTGTGACAGGAGCAATATAAGATTGATGAGAAACCCAGGAACTGGCTTCTCTATGCCAAGTTAAACCAAACACATGTTGAAGTTATCCCTATTTGTTGCACACATCCTGTTTAGGTAAGGGGAGAAGCAAGAAGCTGTGTACATATATATAGCTTCAGGGTCTACCCAGTGGGAAGAATACTGTTTTTCCTGACTTATCCTATAAATCTAAATAAATGTAATAATATATTCAATCTTACTGTGTTGTATGAGTTTGATTGCCAATCCTAACTTGTGATCACTGATAGTGGTGATTTACTCTCATTAAAGAGAATAAAAAACATTTTTCTACATACAAAGATAAAGAGAATTTTTTACTCACAAGCCATCATTGAAAGAACTATGAAGGATATAATTTAGCAAGAAGAAAATTGAACTCAGAGGAAGACTGTGAGGCAAGACACAAAAGCAAGCAGAGAAACTGAAAAGAGTAAGTGGAGAAGTATCCAAAAAAGTGAAATTAAATCTCTAAACAACAGTAATAGAAAATGAAGTGGAGGGACTTCCCTGGTGGTACAGTGGGTAAGACTCTGCACTCCCAATGCAGGGGACCAAGGTTCGATCCCTGGTCGGGGAACTAGATCCCTCATGCATGCCACAACTAAGAGTCTGCAGGCTGCAACTAAGAGTCCGCATGCCACAACTGAAGGTACTGCATGCCACAGCTAAGACCTGGCACAGCCTAAATAAATAAGTAAATTTTTTTTTTTTCCAGTACGCGGGCCTCTCACTGCTATGTCCTCTCCCGTTGCGGAGCACAGGCTCCGGACACGCAGGCTCAGCAGCCATGGCTCACGGGCCCAGCCACTCCGCAACATGTGGGATCTTCCCGGACCAGGGCACGACCCCGTGTCCCCTGCATTGGCAGGCGGACTCTCAACTACTGTGCCACCAGGGAAGCCCAATAAGTAAATATTTTAAAAAGAAAGAAAGAAAGAAAACGATGTGGAGTCTTCACTGGACACTTAACATTTTAATATTTCTGTCCTGTTTGAGAGGAGTATAAAGATACCCATGCTGAATGACTTCACACTCTTCCTGAAATACAAACTATCTATTTTTAAAATTTAAGAACAACCATTAAGGGGATAGAAATACTCTCTACAACTTTGAAATTCATTGAGAAAAAGAGAATATAGAAAATTTTGGTAGTTCATCAGAAGTTAGGAAGGGAGATAAATAGAAGCAAAACGAAAGGGTTAGAGTTAGGTAACCAGTGCATATCCCTTTTTGCTATGGCTGTCAGGAAGCCCAGATAAATTTTTTTCTCAACTATTTCATCCTGTGTTCCTAATATGGTTTGTCTTCCCTTTTCATAAGATAATTTTTAATCTTTATTACCTTTACTTTAAATATCTATATATTCAAGTTAATTTTCTTTTTGTATTAAAATCATGGAATTTTAGATCTGGAAAAGCTCTTAGAGAATTTCTAGTCCAGGGATAAAAAGCAAAGCAAATACACTACTATGATCTTATCTTGTGTGTAAGGCTGACATTACTAATTAAATACAGTGTTCCTTCTCACTAAGCCTAATCATGGTCTTAGAGTACTTCTTAAAACGTTTTCCTATTTCATTTTGTTGGCTCAAGAGATGAAACCTGGGCTTCCCTGGTGGCACAGTGGTTGAGAGCCCGCCTGCCGATGCAGGGGACACGGGTTCGTGCCCCGGTCCGGGAAGATCCCACATGCCGTGGAGCAGCTAGGCCCGTGAGCCATGGCCACTGAGCCTGCGCGTCCGGAGCCTGTGCTCCGCAGCGGGAGAGGCCACACAGTGAGAGGCCCGCGTACCGCAAAAAAAAAACAAAAACAAAAACAAAAAAAAAACAGATGAAACCTATCTACCAATCCAGATAGAGTCCAATTACGTCTCTGATACAGGAAGAGACTGAGACATGGAAACGTGAGGCAATATGCCCAAAGTCACACAAAAACTGAGACAAGAACTAAGCCTACCAAGCCCAGTGTTTCCTCTTCTACATCACACTGAGTCAATAAATCCTAGAGATGTCCTCCAATCAAGGAAACTTCTAGTACCCCTGAGAATGCTGCTATTACTCTGCTGAAACCTTATTTTTAACTTTATTTTTTTAAAAATCAGTTGTAGTTTCCAGTTCTGGACATGACAGAGGAAACGCATTCCATTTTACTCCTCCCATTAATCACAAAAAATAAACCGTGGACAAAAATATGTAAGTCTGAAAAATGCGGAAGAGATAGTAGATTGCCTAGGGACCTCAGTACTCAGGGAATTTCCTGGAAGTGAATCCTCGGGGCTTTTTTCTTGCCTCCTATTTGTCCTGTCCTTGGAACTTGAGAAGCCTACAACTTGGAAACGGTTGCAGACCAAAAAAAAAAAAAAAAGCCCCAAATGCAGCCTGGGCTTTCCAGCCAAAGAGCTGGAAAAAGGTCTTTGTGAAAAGTATGGATGGCCTGGGGGTCAGAAACCTTTACCCATATCTGCCTGCTCTTAAGGTGCATACCGTGAACAAGTTATGCCCTCCTCCACCCTGATGGGCACTGCAGCGTACAGTCCATGGTCAGAACCCTGTTGTCCAGACCCCTTGCAGTGAGGAGGTGCTGGCCTTCCCCTGCAGAACTGGGAGTGGAATTCTGACTTGCACACCTCTATTAGTCTGCTCGGGCTGCCATAACAGAATACCACAGACTGGGTGGCTTAAGCAACAGAAATTTATTTTCTCACAGTTCTGGAGGCTAGAAGTCCAAGTCTGTGATGCCTTCTCACTGTGTCTTCATGTGACTTTTCTTCCATGCATGTGCAGAGAGAAACGTGTTTCTTCGTCCTCTTAAAAGGACACTAGTCCTATCGGATTAAGGTCCCACCTTTACAACATCACTCAACCTTTGTTACCTCCTTCAAGTCCCTATCTCCAAATACAATCACTGGGGGTTAGGGGTTCAACAGATGGGTGTGGGGAGGCATGATTCTTATGTCAGTCCATAACACACGCTGTTCTTCAGTAATGAGGAGGTGATCCTCTCTGGTGGAGCCTGTGCATGGAACCCGGACCTCCATTCCTGCCTTGCACTAACGAGGAAACAAAATTGATGTTTCCTTTTATCAAAAATAAAATTTTTTTGTAAGATACCTGCTAAAAAGGATGAAAAAGCAAGCCACAGACTGAGAGAAAATATTTTCAAATCATTTATCTGATAATGAACTTGTATGCAGAATACAAAAAGAACTCTCTTAACAGTAAGAAGACAAACAATCCAATTAGAATATGGGCAGAAAACTTTCATGGACACCTGTCTAAAGAGGACATACTGATGGTAAATAAACATATGAAAAAGTTTTCAACATCATAAGCCTTCAGGAAAACGCAAATTAAAGCTATATGTGCTATTGATATTATTACACACATATTAGAATAGCAAAAATAAATAATACCAGTAGTGCCAAGTGCTGAGGAGGAGTGTAGAATGGTATAGCCCCTTCTGGAAAAGATTGGCAGTTTCCTATCAAATTAAACATACACAACCATGTGACCCAGCAAATGAAAAGTTATAGTCACACAAAAACCTGTACATGAAGGTCCACTGCAGCTTTCTCTGTAATAGTCAGAAACTAGAAACAACCCGAATGTCCCACAGCAGGTGAATGGATAAACAAACTGTGCTACATCTCATACTATGGAATAATACTCAGCAATACAATGGAATTAACTATTGATACATGTAACAATTTAGATGAATTTCAAAGGAATTATGCTGAGTGAAAGAAGCCAATCTCAAAGGGTAACATATGGCATGTTTCCATTTATATAATATTCTTGAAAAGATAAAATCATAATGTTGAAACAGCTATTGCCAGGAGTTAGGTATGGGGATAGGATATGACTATTAAGGCATAACCCAAGGGAGTTCCTTTGTGGTGATAGAACAGATCTATATCCTTAATTTGTTGATGGTTACATCAATTATAGAACTACACACACACACACACACACTCATGCAAAAACTGGTAAAATCCAAATAAGGTCTTTTCCTGAGAATAGTATTGTATCCAGGTCGATTTCTTGTTTTTGACGATGCACTATAGTTATATAAGGTATTATCAGTAGGGGAAACTGGGTGAGGGTACATGAGAATTCTCTGCACTGTTTCTAGAATACCTTGTGACTCTAAACCTATTTCAAAATAAGAAGCTATAATTTAAAAAAATCAATTGTAACAAATTTTTGAAAATATTCCGGTCTCAGTACTGGAAAACCACTGCTCTTACCTGCTACCCCACACTAGTAAATATCTATTGGGAAAGTGCCTATAGGCACATATAAGTAGGCACAAATAAGGGGCACTCCCAGCTCCTCAACATTCTTTTTGTCTCCTTAGACACTAGGAGAACAAAACACAAAAGAGGAAATGGTTACTTGAGACAATTATGTCATTTGAGGTGGTATGGTTTTAATAGATTTTATCCTAACTCTCAGGATAAATCCCACTTGCTTGTTGTAAAGTTATCTCATAATGTATTATGAATTCTTCTTGCTAGGTTTTCACATCTATATTCATACAACACCTTATTCTAGGTGTTTTCCCCTCAATATTCTTTTGCTAAAATGCTATGCTTCAGAAAGCTCTTTCCTATCATGTTAGTCAGTTGAGAGCTAAACTGAAGGGAAAGCAACATGTCTAAAATAAGCTTTTTGTAAAAGTTGGAGTCGATATGCTTTTCACTATTTTTCTTACCCTAATATCTCATTAGTGTTATCACATTCCTGAGATACCTAAAATAAAGTATAAAAAGCACAAGTATTGAGAGACCTTAGGAGACTGCATTGTGAAGCTCTCAAAAAATGTTAACTGGGAAATACATAAAACAACTCTATTTGTCAGGGCAAAGGTCATGGGAAATACATCTGTTTGCATTTGTAGAGTATACTGTCATAGCAAAAAGCAACGTGCAAGTTACATCATCTGCTAAGCATGTATATCACAAATTGCTTGAAAGCAATCACCATAATATTCTGGGTCCCACCAAAATGTTATGATTAAACAGCCACAACAAAGGCTGTGCCCAGAAGGTCCTGCTTTTGTTCTGAGTTGGGTTTATTTGAAGAAAATGGAATGTGATTGTAATAAGAAGCCGGGGTTGGCTCTGTCTCTTCAACTCATTAGGCTGCTGTAACATGCAAGAGACAGTAGGGAGGAGGGGGACAGGCTGGGGAAGGCTTGTAAGTTCCACACAACACCCTGGGGCTTGACAAGGGAAAAGGGTATGACAGGTGCAGAGGAGATAGATGATGTCCTCCATCAGATGACTCCCGAGGGGTTGGAGCCCTAGACTTCAGGGCAGAGGTCTCCGGGTGGGGGTGGGTTACACTCCATCATAGTCAGAAATTCCAGTGATACATTGTTCAAGAGGAAAATCAGACAAGGCAATTACAGGAAAGAGCAGGAAGCCACCTCTGTCTCCCAATCAGATTTTCAATATTTAACCATCACTTCCTAAGTACAGTTGGTCTCAGTGAGTTATGCAGTATCCATAAGGCTGTCCAAGGAGATTAGCTCTTAATGGATTTTTGCATCACAAATGAATAGGGCTTTATATTCATCTGTCTTTCCGGTGGTTACTTCTGTCTAATTTTTTTTTTTTTTTTTTTTTTTTTTTTTTTTTTGGTGGTACGCGGGCCTCACTGCTGCGGCCTCTCCCGTTGCGGAGAAACAGGCTCCGGACGCCCAGGCTCAGCGGCCATGGCTCACGGGCCCAGCCGCTCCGCGGCATGTGGGATCTTCCCGGACCAGGGCACAAACCCGTGTCCCCTGCATCGGCAGGCGGACTCTGAACCACTGCGCCACCAGGGAAGCCCTAATTTTCATTTTTACCTGTGACTTTGACTTTATTATAAGAAATGTGAAAAATATGAACAATCCTCTTTTATGACCATGGCGCACAAGTGTCCAAACTGGTTGACCCTATATTAATTAAATATGCTTGTTTGGGTATTTTGTTCTCACTTGAATGCAGGGCTTCAAATAAGTACAAGTCATACACAGTCAAATCCAAATGTGCTCTTTTCCTTGGAAGAATAAAAACTGGCCCTGGCCTGCTAAGAGCTGAAGGTGACAAAGTGGAAATGGGTGTAGCTGAGATGGAGCAAATAAAAAGTGGGAATAAAAGCACATAGTAACAGAGAGTAGAATGGTAGTTACCGGGGGCTGGTGGGTGGGGACTTGGGGAGATGTTGGTCAAAGGGTACAAATTTGTTGCTAGAAGATAAATCAGTGCTGGAGATCTAATGCACAGCAGAGTAATTACAGCCAGCAATATTATATTATATACTTCGGAGTTGCTAAGAGACTAGACCTTAAATGTTCTCAACACCTAATGCTATGGGGGTAAAATGTGGAGTCATATTGCAACATAAATGTATCAAATCAACTTACTGTACACCTTAAATATACACAGTGTTATATGTCAATTATATCTAAATTAAAATCATTGGTTATTTGACATTAAAAAAAGAAAAACAGTAAGAGCCTGGGGCATTTTTGAAAGCACTGGAGTCAGTGGTGGCTGGGAATTGGCTACCATCCTGTGAGTGGTTTTGATGCTATAGGGAGGTCATTCCCATGGAGCACATTACTATCAGGCTGTAGGGATGGGGCTGGCGAGCTTTTTTCCTGAGGAGGGAGAATGCTCACTTGTTAAGGGACTGCCTGCGCTTTGGCTTTTTCCAGGCACAATTTAAGTATTAGATTTCCAGATCATATTTGGCATTAAGGATGTCATAACAAACTCCACTTTCTAAGGCTTCTGTTCATTAAATATAATTCAAGGGAAGTAGTGGCTTATCTTGATCTGCACATATTCTCATGCCTTTATTTATCCTTTTCAGTTTTCTTTAGATATAATTGACCTGTAACATTGTATAATTTTAAGGTGTACAATGTGTTGATTTGGTAATTTATATATTGTAAAATGATTGCTGCTGTAGTTTAGTGAAAACCTTTATCATATCACATAATTAGCATTTCTTCTTTGTTGTGAGAACATTTAAGATCTACTCTCTTAGCAACTTTCAAGCCCACAAATCAGTATTATTAAGTATAATCACCATGCTGTACAGTAGATCCCTGGAACTTACTCATCTTATAACTGGAAGTTTGTAATTTTGACCAATATCTCCCCATTTCCCCAGCACCCAGCCCCTGGTAACCACCACTCCGCTCTGAGTTTCTATGATTCTGGCTTTTTTAGATTCCACATATAAGTGATACCATACAGTGTTTAGTATTTGCCTTTCTCTGTCTGACTTATTTCACTTAGCATAATGCCCTCCGAGTCCATCCATGGACACTTAGGTTGCTTCCATATCTTGGCAATTGTAAATAATGCTGCTAGGAACATTGGGGTGCATGGATTATTTCAAATTAGTGTTTTTGGTATTTTTTTTCAGATATATACCCAGGAGTGGAATTGCTGGATCGTAGGGTAATTCTATTTTTAGTTTTAGCATAATGCCCCCCCAGTTGCATCCATATTGTCACAAATATCTCCTTCTTTCTTGTGGCTAAATAGTATTCCATTGTACGTATATACACCACATCTCCTTTATCCATTCATCTATTGATAGAAACTTAGTTTATTTCCATACTGTGAACAATGCTGCAAGAAACATGGCAGTTCATGCCTTTATTAAGGCTGTGCAAAGGAAAAGGCAAGAACCCTATATAAGGAGCAGTCTCCTCCCTCTCTCCCTCCCTCCCTCCGCTGAACGCTTTGAGTGCCAGCAACATGGCCGATAGGTACTGTGCTAGAATCTGGGGAAAACACAGCTAACAAGATGCAGCCTCTGTCCAAGGGAGGATTTTTATAATCTAGTGTGAAATACAGAAAAGTAAACAGGCAACTGCAACCCCATGTAATAAGTGGAACAACATCTTATGAGGATAATGATAACAACAATAAGGATTTATATATATATTTTTAACATCTTTATTGGAGTATAGTTGCTTTACAATGGTGTGTTAGTTTCTGCTGTATAACAAATTGAATCAGCTACATGTATCCCCATACCCCCTCCCTCTTGGGTCTCCCTCCCAGCCTCCCTATCCCACCCCTCTAGCTGGTCACAAAGCACCCAGCTGATCTCCCTGTGCTATGCGGCTGCTTCCCACTAGCTATCTATTTTACGTTTGGTAGTGTATATATGTCCATGCCACTCTCTCACATTGTCCCAGCTCACCGTTCCCCCTCCACGTGTCCTCAAGTCTATTCTCTAGTAGGTCTGCATCTTTATTCCCATCTTGCCCCTAGGTTCTTCATGAACATTTTTTTTTTTTTAGATTCCATATATAGGTGTTAGAATACGGTATTTGTTTTTCTCTTTCTGACTTACTTCACTCTGTAGGACAGTCTCTAGGTCCATCTACCTCACTACAAATAACTCAGTTTGTTTCCTTTTTATGGCTGAGTAATATTCCATTGTATATATGTGCCACATCTTCTTTATCCATTCATCTGTTGATGGACACTTAGGTTGCTTCCATGCCCTGGCTATTGTAAATAGAGCTGCAATGAACATTTTGGTACATGACTCTTTTTGAATTATGACTCGTTTTCTCAGGTTATATGCCCAGTAGTTGGACTGCTGGGTCGTATGGTAGTTCTATTTTTAGCTTTTTAAGAAACGTCCATACTGTTCTCCAGAGTGGCTATATCAATGTACATTCCCACCAACAGTGCAAGAGGGTTCCCTTTTCTCCACACCCTCTCCAGCATTTATTGTTTCTAGATTTTTTGATGATGGCCATTCTGACTGGTGTGAGGTGATATCTCATTGTAGTTTTGATTTGTATTTCTCTAATGGTTAATGATGTTGAGCACTCTTTCATGTGTCTGTTGGCAATCTGTATATCTTCTTTGGAGAAATGTCTATTTAGGTCTTCTGCCCATTTTTGGATTGGGTTGTTTGTTTTTTTAATATTGAGCTGCATGAGCTGCTTGTAAATTTTAGGAGATTAATCCTTTGTCAGTTGCTTCATTTGCAAATATTTTCTCCCATTCAGAGGGTTGTCTTTTCGTCTTGTTTATGGTTTCCTTTGCTGTGCAAAAGCTTTGAAGTTTCATTAGGTCCCATTTGTTTATTTTTGTGTTTATTTCCATTTCTCTAGGAGGTGGGTCAAAAAGGATCTTGCTGTGATTTATGTCATAGAGTGTTCTGCCTACGTTTTCCTCTAAGAGTTTGATGGTGTCTGGCCTTACTTTTAGGTCTTTAATCCATTTTGAGTTTATTTTTGTGTATGGTGTTAGGGAGTGTTCTAACTTCATTCTTTTACATGTAGCTGTCCAGTTTTCCCAGCACCACTTATTGAACAGGCTGTCTTTTCTCCATTGTATATTCTTGCCTACTTTATCAAAGATAAGGTGACTATATGTGCATCCATTTATCTCTGGACTTTCTATCCTGTTCCATTGATCTATATTTCTGTTTCTGTGCCAGAACCATACTGCCTTCATTACTGTAGCTTTGTAGTATAGTCTGAAGGCACGGAGCCTGATTCCTCCAGCTCCATTTTTCTTTCTCAGGATTGCTTTGGCTATTCGGGATCTTTTGTGTTTCCATACAAATTTTGAAATTTTTTGTTCTAGTTCTGTGAAAAATGCCAGTGGTACTTTGATAGGGATTGCATTGAATCTGTAGATTGCTTTGGGGAGTATAGTCATTTTCACAATGTTGATTCTTCCAATCCAAGAACATGGTATATCTCTACATCTGTTTGTATCATCTTTAATTTCTTTCACCAGTGTCATAGTTTTCTGCATACAGGTCTTTCATGTCCTTAGGTAGGTTTATTCCTAGATATTTTATTATTTTTGTTGCAATGGTAAATGGGAGTGTTTTCTTAATTTCTCTTTCAGATTTTTCATCATTAGTGTACAGGAATGCCAGAGATTTCTGTGCATTAATTTTGTATCCCGATACTTTACCAAATTCATTGATTAGCTCTAGTAGTTTTCTGGTAGCATCTTTAGGATTCTATATATATAGTATCATCTCATCTGCAAACAGTGACCACTTTACTTCTTCTGTTCCAATTTGGATTCCTTTTATTTCTTTCTCTTCTCTGATTGCTGTGGCTAAAACTTCAAAAACTATGTAGAATAATAGTGGTGAGAGTGGGCAACCTTGTCTTGTTCCTGATCTTAGTGGAAATGGTTTCAGTTTTTCACCATTGAGGGTGATGTTGGCTGTGGGTTTGTCATATATAGCCTTTATTATGTTGAGGAAAGTTCCCTCTATGCCTACTTTCTGCAGGGTTTTTATCATAAATGGGTGTTGAATTTTGTCGAAAGATTTCTCTGCATCTATTGAGATGATCAGATGGTTTTTCTCCTTCAATTTGTTAATATGGTGTATCATGTTGATTGATTTGCCTATATTGAAGAATCCTTGCATTCCTGGGATAAATCCCACTTGATCATAGTATGATCCTTTTTATGTGCTGTTGGATTCTGTTTGCTAGTATTTTGTTGAGGATTTTTGCATCTGTGTTCATCAGTGATATTGGCCTGTAGTTTTCTTTCTTTGTCACATCTTTGTCTGGTGTTGGTATCAGAGTGATGGTGACCTCATAGAAGAGTTTGGGAGTGTTCCTCCCTCTGTTATATTTTGCAAGAGTTTGAGAAAGATAGGTGTTACCTCTTCTCTAAATGTTTGATGGAATTCGCCTGTGAAGCCATCTGGTCCTGGGCTTTTGTTTGTTGGAAGATTTTTAATCACAGTTTCAATTTCAGTGCTTGTGATTGGTCTGTTCACATTTTCTATTTCTTCCTGGTTCACTGTCAGAAGGTTGTGCATTTCTAAGAATTTGTCCATTTCTTCCAGGTTATCCATTTTATTGGCATAGAGTTGCTTGTAGTAATCTCTCATGATCCTTTGTATTTCTGCAGTGTCAGTTGTTACTTCTCCTTTTTCATTTCTAATGCTATTGATTTGAGTCTTCTCCCTTTTTTTCTTGGTAAATATGGCTAATGGTTTATCAATTTTGTTTATCTTCTCAAAGAACCAGTTTTTAGTTTTATTGATCTTTGCTATCGTTTCCTTCATTTCTTTTTCATTTATTTCTGATCTGATCTTTATGATTTCTTTCCTTCTGCTAACTTTGGGATTTTTTTGTTCTTCTTTCTCTAATTGCTTTAGGTGTAAGGTTAGGTTGTTTATTTGAGATGTTTCTTGTTTCTTAAGCTAGGATTGTATTGCTATAAACTTCCCGCTTAGAACTGCTTTTGCTGCATCACATAGGTTTTGGGTGATCGTGTTTTCATTGTCATTTGGTTCTAGGTATTTTTTGATTTCCTCTTTGATTTCTTCAGTGATCTCTTGGTTATTTAGTAACGTATTGTTTAGCCTCCATGTGTTCATGTTTTTTACGTTATTTTCCCTGCAATTCATTTCTAATCTCATAGCGTTGTGGTCGGAAAAGATACTTGATACGACTTCAATTTTCTAAAATTTACCACAGCTTGATTTGTGACCCAAGATATGATCTATCCTGCAGAATGTTCCATGAGCATTTGAGAAGAAAGTGTATTCTGCTGTTTTTGGATTGAATGTCCTTTAAATATTAATTAAGTCCACCTTGCTTAATGTATCATTTAAAGCTTGTGTTTCCTTATTGATTTTCATTTTGGATTATTGGTCCATTGGTGAAAGTGGGGTGTTAAAGTCCCCTAGTATGATTGTGTTACTGTCGATTTCCCCTTTTACGGCTGTTAGCATTTGCCTTATGTATTGAGGTGCTCCTATGTTGGGTGCATAAATATTTACAATTGTTAGTTATATCTTCTTCTTGGATTGAGCCCTTGATCATTACGTAGTGTCCTTGTCTCTTGTAATAGTCTTTGTTTTAAAGTCTATTTTGTCTGATATGAGAATTGCTACTCCAGCTTTCTTTTGATTTCCATTTGCATGGAATATCTTTTTCCATCCCCTCACTTTCAGTCTGTATATGCCCCTAGGTCTGAATTGGGTCTCTTTTAGACAGCATATATATGGGTCTTGTTTTTGTATCTATTCAGCCAGTCTATGTCTTTTGGTGGGAGCATTTAATCCATTTACATTTAATGTAATTATCGATATGTATGTTCCTATTACCATTTTCTTAATTGTTTTGGGTTTGTTATTGTAGGTCTTTCCCTTCTCTTGTGTTTCCTGCCTAGAGAAGTTCCTTTAGCATTTTTTGTAAAGCTGGTTTGGTGATGCTGAATTCTCTTAGCTTTTGCTTGTTTTAATTTTAATTTAATTTCCTGACACCAGGCCTGAGCACCAAGAGCCTGTCAGCCACACAGCTCAGAGGAAAAGGGAGAGAAAAAGAAAGAAAGAAAATAAATAAATAAATGAAAGAAATTAACGTAAAAAAATAATTTAAAAAAAAGAGCAAACAAACCAATAAACAAATCCACTAATGATAACAAACGCTAAAAACTAAACTAAGATAAACATAAATTGGGCTCCCTGGTGGCACAGTGGTTGAGAGTCTGCCTGCTGATGCTGGGGACACGGGTTCGTGCCCCCGTCCGGGAAGATCCCACATGCCGCGGAGCGGCTAGGCCCGTGAGCCATGGCTGCTGAGCCTGCGCGTTCGGAGCCTGTGCTCCGCAACGGGAGAGGCCACAGCAGTGAGAGGCCCACGTGCCGCAAAAAAACAAAACAAAACAAAAAAACAGAAATATCAGAAATACCAGAAACAAATCGCAGACAGCAAACCCCAAACCTACAATTCCTCCTAAAGTCCACCACCTCAATTTTGGGATGATTCGTTGTCTATTCAGGTATTCCACAGATGCAGGTACATCAAGTTGATTGTGGAGCTTTAATCCGCTGCTCCTGAGGCTGCTGGGAGAGATTTCCCTTTCTCTTCTTTGTTTCGCTCAGCTCCCAGGGCTCAGCTTTGGATTTGGCCCCACCTCTGTGTGTAGGTTGCTGGAGGGCGTCTGTTCTTCGCTCAGACAGGACGGGGTTAAAGGAGCCGCTGATTCGGGGGCTCTGACTCACTCAGGCCAGGGGGGAGGGAAGGGCACGGGTGCGGGGCAAGCCTGCGGCTGCGGAGGCCAGCCTGACGTTGCACCAGCCTGAGGCGCACCGTGCATTACCCCGGGGGAGTTGTCCCTGGATCCTGGGACCCTGGCAGTGGCGGGCTGCACAGGCTCCCCGGAAGGGGGTGTGGAGAGTGACCTGTGCACGCACACAGGCTTCTTCGTGGCGGCAGCAGAAGCCTTAGCGTCTAATGCCCGTCTCTGGGGTCCGCGCTGATAGCCGCGCCTCGCGCCCGTCTCTGGAGCTCCTTTAAGCGGCGCTCTGAATCCTCTCTCCTCGTGCACCAGGAAACAAAGAGGCAAGAAAAAGTCTCATGCCTCTTCGGCAGGTCCAGACTTTTTCCCGGACTCCCTCCTGGCTAGCAGTGGTGCACTAGCCCCCTTCAGGCTGTGGTCACGACGCCAACCCCAGTCCTCTCCCTGGGATCCGATCTCCGAAGCCCGAGCCTCAGCTCCCAGCTCCGCCCGCCCCGGGCTCTCGGGCTGGTGAGTGCAGGTCGGCACCGATCCTCTGTGTGGGAATCTCTCTGCTTTGCCCTCCGCACCCCTGTTGCTGCGCTCTCCTCTGCCCGCGAAGGGGCTTCTAGTGTGTGGAAACCTTTCCTCCTTCACGGCGCCCTCCCACTGGTGCAGGTCCAGTCCCTATTCTTCTGTGTCTGTTTTTTCTTTTGCCCTACCCAGGTACGTGGGGGGTTTCTTGCCTTTGGGGAGGTCTGAGGTCTTCTGCCAGCGTTCAGTAGGTATTCTGTAGGAGCTGTTCCACTTGTAGAAGTATTTTTGATGTATTTGTGGGGAGGTAGGTGATCTCCACGTCTTACTCTTCTGTCATCTTGAAGGTTCCCTCCCCATGGATTTATATTCAAGTCATTCTCACAACTATCCTTAGAGCCAGGTACTAATATTATTCCTATTTTACTAGTGAAAAGCTTGAGGCTTAGTCAGCTTTGCAAGTTCATGCACTTAGCAAGTGTAAAGCTGAAACTTGGATCTCAGCCTGCGGAATTTGGATTCTGAGAAATTGTAGAATGCAAGCACTTTGACACTAATTGGTTGTGCAGGAAAACAAGGTGATGGGAATGTGAAGCTAACAGTCTTGGAAGATCCAGTGGGGGTCAGGGAAGACTTCTTAGAGGAAGTTACAGCTAATCTGAGAATTGAAGAAAGATTAATAGTGGAAAGAATAAGACCTGAAGAATAAGATAAATTGGGGTCTGAAACTTGGCTATTCCTGCTTCCTAGTTTGGGTGAAATTTTGGACTTCTCAGCCTCAACTGCCTTATCTACTAAGAAAATGAGGCTGATATTATTCTCATTTGAGAGTTGTTAGAATAGAAAAAGACAGCATGTGTGAAAGTTCTAGCATCGGGTTTGGCATTAGGAAGACATTTAGTAAGTGTTTCTTTTCTACCCTATGCCAAGCAATAATATTCTGCATATCATTGTGTGCTAAGGAACATGTGATCTGCATTAACCCCAAAGCCATGGAATTACTTAGATAGTTTAAAATGAGAGTTTAGATTATTTCTTCTAATTTTTATTAGCACTAACATTATTTCCTTGTTATTTTGGGTGTTTCATTTATCTACTTGCTTAACAACTCATTTGGCTGTTACTGGATATATTTGAAGATAAACATTCATGGAGGAAAAGAAATGTTTGGCTATTTCTCAGAAATAACAGAGCCTGAAAGGAACATTTATCAAAACAACTCAAAAACAAAACAAAACACCCTCTGTGATTGGTTGAGATACAAAGAAGACATGAATCTAAAACATAATCAACTTGCTAATTGATTTTCAAGTTCATGGCCATTTGTAACATTTAAAAAAAAAATTGTGTACTTTATGATAGAATCACTTCCAGATGTAAGAAACTATTCTTCTCCACACCATTTAATAAAACATTAGGTACTGTTGAAACAAACTGATGCAATTGGTTTAGGACAAATGGATGTACTGCAGATACCTCCAGATGGGCAATCCCAAGCAAGATTCATGATATTTCTCATTAAACTCTTTTCCTCTTGTCATATCAGTTAGTGACATCACTATTCTCTTAATTACTCAGGCTAAGAACTTTGAGTGATCTCTGTCTCCTCGTGTTAAATCAGCTGTTAAGAGTGGTAGGCAAATTGGCAGGCCCAAGACTCCCACCCTCTGATGTAACACTTTCTTTATGATACCTTTCCCTTGAGTGTGGGTAGGACCTGTGAATAGATGGATGTCACTCCAGTGATTAGGTTACATTATATGGCAAAGGTAAAGGGATTTTGCAGATGTAGTTAAGGCCCCTCATCAGTTAATTTTGAATTAATCAAAAGGGGATTATCATGCGTGGGCCTGACCTTCAGCCTGGAGGAAGCAGCTGAGATTCTTTTGCTGGCCTTAAAGAAGTGAGCTGCAGTGTCAAGAGGCGGGATCCAGTGGCAAGGATCTGAGAGTGACCTCTAGTAGTTGAGAGGTGTTCCCCAGTGACAGGTGCCAAGAAACTGGGGAACCCGGTCGTACAATCACAAAGAAATGAATTCTGCCAATTCTTATCTTATTCTTCAATCCAGATAAGCTTAGAAGTAGACTCTTTCCCAATCAAACCTCCAGGTAAGAACATAGATCAAGTGACACTTTGACTGCAGCCTTGTGAGATCCTGAGCAGAGACCTAGCTAAGCTGTACCCAGAATCATGGCCCATACAAACTGAGATCATACATATACGTTGCTTTAAGTGACTGTTTGCGTTAATTTGTTATACAGTATAGAAAATGAATACATAAGTTCTCCTAATTCTTCCTTTCCAGTCTTTATTGATCCCCTTTTCTGTATTGTTATTGCCCTCATTCAGGTCCTCAGGCCCCTCCCCTGAACTAATAACTTTCTAACTAGTCTTCCCACTATTAATTTCTCACTTTTCCAGGAAATTTATTGCCACTATGTTTTATCTTCCAGAAACAGAGCTTTGATCATGTCTCCCTCTCAAAAACTGATCCTTGCTCCCATTTTCTCCACAATCAAGGATGTATAGCTTAGTCATCTTTGCTATGGGTTTTGGATTTAGAGAGCTATGGATTTGAATCTAAATTCTAACACGTAATTAGCTGTGTGAACTTAGGTATGTTAATTTAAGCCTCGGTTTGTAAAGTGGAGCTCATAACTGGATCTTTCTCATAGGGTTACTGTAAGAATTAAATGAGATAATGCATATTAAGTTTCTGCAACAGAGTGTGTGCTCAGTAAATCACAACTATTATTGTGGTTACTATAGAATTAAATTCAAGCTCCTTATTCTGGTATTTAAAACCATCCATGATCTTCAATAGCTTTCCCAGCCACATCTCCTTCTATACCTTTCCACAAATTATACTCAACAGCCACACCTGTTTAATCAATGAACTTGAAGTTCTTGGTTTCAAGGTATGTAATCCATTTTTTTGGTTCACTGTTTATTTTCTTCCTTCAGATTAGAGTTTTTATTCCTGCCATTCTACACCTATCAAAATTCCACAAATAATTTGAGGCTCAGCCTTTATGAGACCTCACCTCTAACTAGGGGAAGACTTTAGCGGGCACCCACTGCTATCACTTACTGGATACTTAATGCCTATGTCTATTCTGATTTGTCATAGGTCTGTCTGATTGGTGGTGTAAGTTGTTATGTTTTTAGTAGCAACCCTGCCTATAATCCTTCCCTTTCTTTGGTCTCTCAACTCAATATTATTATTTCCTCTCTTTGTGTTCCTGTAGAAATTTGCTTGAACCTATGTTTAGTATTTCAAACTATGTTTTGAACTTCAACCTGCTCACATGATTGTCTTTCTCACTATATAAAAAGGAATCATCTTTAGATTCCCAGTTCATTGGGCATACAATAAAGGCTCAAATCCTTGGCGGGTGATGAAGAATCAGTTTCACTGACCTACTGTCAGTCTTCAGAAGATGAGCAAAGTTTCGTAAAGGATGATATCTACAAAGGGTTGACTGGCTTCAGCAGCATGTTATTTGGCTTAAATAATTAAATATTCGATACAAGGAGGCATCATTGTAAACTATGTATGATTTATAAAGCCCAATAAAATCTATAAAGATGTGGGTGGCCAATTTATTTAAAGGAGCATATCTCTATCTTCATAGCAATGTTTCTTGGTCAGAATGATTTCAGAACTTCAGTGCTGTAACACATCTTTATGTCAAGCAATTGCATTTATGATCCTGGAAAAAAATCGGAGACACCACTTAGTCTATGGCTCTGGAGATCTGAATTCATGTAAAGTAGTAACTCTGTCTTCCCTTTCTCTCTTCTAACCCATCTTTTGGTACATACTCTCTTTCCCTGGCTTCCTCGTCCCTTTCCATTTGAGGATGATTCTTGCTGGGAAATGTAGACTTCAAATAGAAATCAAGTAGCTCTGTCTTCTCTTCTTCATCTGATAACGTTGCATAATAGGCCCCAAAGAGCACGTATATTCTGTTCCACATCTTCTTCCCACAAAATGTAGCTGAAGAAGTCTTGTTTTAGAAATATAAATTCATTTTCTCCTGAGCTCTATCCTTTTAAAACTTAGAGGTTTGTGATATCCTTTGGTGTTCATTATTAGTCATATCCTCCTTTATTCCACCTTCTATTCATTTTAAATCTGAGCTAGCTAGTTTCTTTCATGAATGTCTCACTTCTTTCTTAGAATTTTAGAGTCCATAAAATATACGTACAATGTGTGTGTGCATTTTAAAAAATGCTATTTACCAAATACAGTGCTAGGTATTTTACATGAATTTTTTAGTTAATTCTCCCAAGAAAACTATTTGGCATATACAATTACTATCTGGTTTTTTTGTTTTGTTTTTAACAAGCTCAGAGGTTAAAGAATTTTCCCAGGCACTTTGTGTTTTTCCTTACTATCCTCACGTTGCAAAGGACAGCCGAGATTTAGAGAGATTAAACATTTTGCTCAATGTCACACAGCTAGCAAGTGGCACACCTGGGATTCAAACCTATATTTTTCTTGAGTCTGTAGTCGGAGCTCTTACCCCCATGCTATAACTCCCTCCTTTCCTTTGAAGCTTTGACAACTGCTTTCTTAAAATCTTCAGCACACATCAGCCTCTGCCCTATATTTTCTTTCCTTATTACAAATTCCAAGATGACATGGTAACCATTCAGTTCTTCCTTGTTAGAGAGAAGCTGGACCAGAATAGTAGTCTCTTTGCTAGTTTCTGTTATTTCAGAGATGATACTGTCAGTGAGGTAAGTAAAACAATTTTTAATCACTTAACTTTGAGCTGTAAAAGAATCCTAGTAGATGTCAAGAGAGTTGAGATTCCTCATCAACATAAAGCTTGTCTCTGTGCAAGTTTTGTCATGAAGGCAGACCATTATTTTAGCATATGATAGTTCCCTAAGATTGTGCAGGAAATCAGATGCACAGATATTAAATAGCAGACTTGGACATTATAATGGAGGAGTACTCTGTTTCCAGAATAATAAAAAAATTCTGAATTATACCACAACTTTTAGAAAAAAAAGTTGATGGTGGTTCTGCTTTTTTACATATTTTAATATATTTTTTTCCTTTACAACTAAGTACCAACTCGACAGCTTAATCCCAATGGGCTCAATTGATAGCAAAGAATTGCTATTTTTCAAACAACTTATGGCGTCAATCTTTTTTAGTTGTACTAAGCTTATGAGAAATATATGACTTATTAGTAGCATTGATACTAATTTTTCTATTTCCTACTCACATTTTAGAAAATAACCACAAAGGTGTAATAGAATACTCAAATAATTACACAAATACTCTAGTAAGGGCAGAGGTGGCTACATTGCTGAAACTAAGCTATTTTGGCCAACCAACAGACAATGTGATATCTTGAAATGTTTGCTGTAAAGCTCACAGATGAAATGTCCAAGTTCAACATATAAAGGTAAGTTGAGGAGTACTGAAATGTCATTATGAAAATGCTAGATTAAGCAAGTAGTAGCATGCTTCCATAACAATCAATTCTGAATCTCATTTTATTCTCACTGAAATGGTCTTCACCCTGCCTTCAGTGTCAAGTTTAAGAGTTCCCACTAATCTTATACCTTATTTACCCCTGGAGTTTCCCCCTTCCTTTTATATTTGATCCATTTCTTTCCAAGAAGATACTCCGTTTGGTTGCCATATTCTTGACGTGAATTTTATCAAATGTCAGGATACCTATGAGTTATAATTACTTTCTTAAAATATCACATTTAGCTTTGTTATCTGTTTTAGTCAAGATTCTTTATTAGCAAGTAACAGAAATCCACTTACATTAGCTTAAGAAAAAGGGGACTTTATTGGAAGGGGACAGGAATGGTTCATTAAAGCCTAGGATAAGAAGTAAAGCTGAGCTTTTCCAGGGTCTGGAACTAGCACATGGAAAGCCAAGAGCCAGGGAGTTGCTCTCCACCTCTATGGGCTTGTGGGCTACTAACTCGGTGGTTAGGTCCACTGATTTTATAGGAGCCAAAACCAATGAACTATTCTCAGAATGAATAGTTCAAAAATCTCATGGGATGCTTTTCCATTATTCTTGTAAATAAATATTTATTGCCGTTGTTAATTTTTCACATTTTCACAACTCCCCATAATTTACTAGGTATGAGTAATGTCGTCTACATAACAGATGCTGAATAAATATTTGTTGAATGAACAAATGTTATACCTATTACAGTACTGTCACATATTCTTTCTTGGACATGAAAAAGATGCGACAGTGACATTCGTCACTCCATTGACTGATAGGATTTATTTGACTGATCTGACACTTAATCTTTGTGTTTCCTGCAGACCCTAATTTTCCATATAACGTATGAAAAGAAAGTCTTAGAAGATCAAATAACACTAGTTCAGGATAATTATCTTAGAAAACCATTTTTCTATGAAAGCCAGGCTTTCTGATTTGAAAACATTGTTTTTTTAAAAATAATTGAACTGTTTGAATTAAAGATCTGAATTAAGGAAATCTTTGCAAGAATAGACTTCATTAAAAAAAACGTGGGGGTGGGCTTCCCTGGTGGCGCAATGGTTGAGAGTCTGCCTGCCAATGCAGGGGACACGGGTTCATGCCCCGGTCTGGGAAGATCCCACATGCCACGGAGCGGCTAGGCCCGTGAGCCATGGCCGCTGCGCCTGCGCATCCGGGGCCTGTGCTCCGCAATGGGAGAGGCCACAACAGTGAGAGGCCTGCGTACCACAAAAACAAAAACCACAAAAAACTGGGGGTCTTCCTTGGTGGTGCAGTGGTTGAGAATCTGCCTGTCAATGCAGGGGACACGGGTTCGAGCCCTGGTCTGGGAAGATCCCACATGCCGTGGAGCAACTAGGCCCGTGAGCCGCAATTACTGAGCCTGTGCGTCTGGAGCCTGTGCTCCGCAACAAGAGAGGCCGCGGTAGTGAGAGGCCCGCGCACCGCGATGAAGAGTGGTCCCCACTTGCCGCAACTAGAGAAAGCCCTCGCACAGAAACGAAGACCCAACACAGCCATAAATAAATAAAATTTAAAAAAAAATTTTTTTTGGTACATATTCCACCTCTACTTGAGTGCCAAAAACTTAGAGCTTTAAGACACCCTGGTGGTGAGACCAGGTCAACAAAAGCTGGAGGAAACAATAGGCAGTTCTTGGCAAAACTGTCATAACAAATCCTCCCCGTCTCGGATTTCTTCCTCCCCGTATTGTTCCTGATCAAGTTTGGTCCCTGCGACCCTGATTCATGGACTTGCTATTCTCAG
Source organism: Pseudorca crassidens (assembly GCF_039906515.1). Lineage (NCBI taxonomy): Eukaryota > Metazoa > Chordata > Mammalia > Artiodactyla > Delphinidae > Pseudorca > Pseudorca crassidens. The sequence continues at coordinate 30,460,427 of NC_090304.1, read as the reverse complement.
CATCTTTATCAAGTCCTTTCTGATTCCCAACCAAACTCTTCCAATCTTATTCTCAACAACTCCAGTTTCATTTTCTAGAACTTATTTTTAAATATCTCTTGGCATCCTTCTGTAAAAATACTAATTGTGATCCGACTACATGAGTTAGCTCCTTCCCCCACACTACAGATGCAAACTGATTCCCAATCACACACACCTGTCACAGATTCAGTTCCCTTTTATGAAGGTGCAGTATTAATCACTAATATATTTCCAAGCATGGGTCCTTGCATCTGCTCTAGTGAAGAGACACAGCTCATTTAGTATTGTTAACATCAATGGCAGAGTTACCATATAATATATTGCCTCCACTAGGAAATATTTGAGAGTAAAAGGAAGCACTATTAATAATTATTTGGGAGTAACAGGTACCCATCAAGATTGCTGGGCAAACTGGAACTATTGTCATCCTAATTATTAGTGATTATATGGTTTCTCTAAGAAAACTTTTTTCCATTGTGATTCATTTATTTTTCTCAATGTGTTTAAATCTCTCTTGGCCTTTACTAATTTTTGGAGATGAGTGATTCAAGAAATATGTTAAGGACCAGACTTTTTGAAATGCTCTTTAAAAGCAAACAAATACCATCCCAAGGGCCTCAGACTTTCAAAGACAAGGAACATTTGACACTTCACAACTTAGTGGACAGAGACACTTTTTAAAATAAGGAATTGATTACAGTGTCAGAAGGAGTTAATTACTTCTTTCTACATTCATGAGTAATTACCAGCTTCTTTACATGAGGTCTTTAGGTTCTTTTGGGAAACCTCTGTAACTTGGTCCAGTGTGGACTGTAATTTAAGGTTCTGTTATAAAAACACACATCCAAAATTGACTAAGTAGTTGAGCCTCTTTTATGTAGCAATTTCTAAATTTCCAAGTTTAGGATAATTATTCATATTTACATATATAATCATAGAATATCTAAATTGATATGTACCCTCCAAACCATCTTAATCCAGTGGGTCTCCAACACAGCTACATAGCTGAATATTTGGGGAGCTTAACACTTACTTTTGTCTTTCCTATTTCCAGAAATTCTGATTTAACTGGTCTGACATGGGACCCTGGCATAGGCACTAAAAAAAAAAAAAAAAAAAAAAAAAAAGCCTAAGGTGATTTTAATAAGCAGTCAGGACCAAGAACCTCTGATTTCATTCAACTCTTTCATTTTCCATCTGAGAAAATGGAGGCCCTCTTACTGCAGCTGTCACTGTGGGTTAACAATCCAAATATCCCTGTGAATTGCGAAATGTTTTGAAAAGGGCTCTGTGAATGTGACATCACCTTCCTTACTTAGAACTGATCATAATTTTTATGGCTTCCAACAGATGTCTTGGTTTCTTGAATTATCCTTTCACGTCACGGGGCTTCTAAGGCCCTTGCTGACAAAGAGCTGGAAGGTATGTCTCTTTTTTTTCATTCTCCAGGTAGTAGAGCATATTTTAGCTTTTTATTTCTTGCCAGTACTTTCGCTTCAATTTCTTCCTTTATCTTTTTTGTCCACTGAAGTTTGTCTTCTAACACTTTAGATCATGTGGATTGTATCCCTGAAGATCTCAAAACTTCAAACGTATTTTTCTTTTACCTTTATGCCTGAGTGATGGTCTAGCTCAGGGGTCAGCAAACTATAACCCATGGGCCAAATCCAGTCGGCTGTTTCTGTAAATAAAGTTTTACTGGCACCCAACCCCCTCCATTCATTTATGTATTGTCTATGACTGCTTCCAGACACAATAGCAGAGTTGTGACAGAGACTGTATGAACCATAAAGCTGAAGATATTTATTACTGGTCCTTTAATGAAAATGTTTCCTGACCCCTGGTTTTGCTAGTTTTAAAATCCTTGGACTGCAAGACATTTGTAGGCATTGTTCCCCTATCTTCTAATGTTAAACGATGCTGGGGGGATGTCAGAGGTCAGCTTCGTTCCCACCCACCCTTCCTTTACCCACATTAATGATTTGCCCTTTCTGTCTGGATGCCCAAGAGATTCTATATCCTTGAAATCTAGTAACTTCTAGGCTATATCTTGGCATCAATTTGTTTGACATTTATTTTCTTGGAACACTGTACATTTGATTCTTTTTATTTTTTAAAGCTATCTTGATTGTGTACAGAATTGAACATCTGCAATCCAAAGAGACCAGTTATGAACATTTTCACTCATTGAACTTTGACTGGATTTTATGGTTCTATCTTTTCTCATATTTATTTCATTTTGCCCATATTTTTTAGCCCTGCCTTCAGTATACCTTATAGTAGTCACAGTCATATCTATTCATTCCTTTCCTGACTCTTGCCTTCTGCTTTAAGATAGTTAAAAGTCTTACTAAATTCTTGGGGTATATGGCAATATGCTTGATGATAAATTTATCTGTCTGATGGCAACTTTGTTTTGGTGAATGTTCTTCATCTGCCATTTTTTTTCTGATTCTTTCCTCCTTTTTCTTGTAATATCTTTATGTAGTTTGTGTACAGATTCCTTTTTAATTACAAGTTATCTTTGAATGAGATAAATTCTTTCTGGACTAGCTATTTGCAGGAGGTCCACAGGGACAGAACAACACTGTATTTCTGAGCTATAAAGAACTCTTTCTAGTTCATAGTTGTGGTAGAGACTATTAATTGAATTCTCCAACATCCATTTCTTTCTTCTATAATAACAGAAACCAGATTCAATTCATTGTCATTGTGCTCAGCTAAAACCCTAAAATTCCCAGCTTTCTTTATGACTGGTTATGGACATGTGACTAACTCTATCCAGCAATACGTAAAGCAAAAGTTCTGAGTGTGGCTTCTAGGTAGGCTCCTTAAAAGTGGGAGTAGAATAAGGCCTTCTTCCTGCAGTCAGGAATATGGATGTGATGCGGAGCACAGGCTCCGGACGCGCAGGCTCAGCGGCCATGGCTCACGGGCCCAGCCGCTCCGCGGCATGTGGGATCTTCCCGGACTGGGGCACGAACCCGCGTCCCCTGCATCGGCAGGTGGACTCTCAACCACTGTGCCACCAGGAAAGCCCCTACAGCTGAGCATAATCTTAACTGATATAGTAATAAAACTTATCAGGCAGGTTTGCGTGAATGATTGTGTGTATGTGGCCGTGCAAGAGAGTGGCTTTTCCCTTTGTTTTTTCACTGCTAGCAAAAGCTGGCCACTGGCAGTTTACAGCTTCCCCACTGTCTCAGCTTCCTATTAAGAGGTCACATCTGTGTGGTTCTGCTTTCAGCCCCAGCTTCCCTACTTCTCTGAGCTGACAAATGAGGACCAAAGAAGCTTCCATCACAAGTCTGCAAGTTACATGATCGTTGTTTAAAGAAACTGGTGGCTTCTCTCCTCAGGGTCTCCCATTTCTTAGGAGAACCAGTACCCTAAGGTTTTGCCTGAACTCTCAGGCAGGTCCTGGCATTGTCTTCTCACAGGCATCCCTGGTGGTATCTGCATTTAGCATCCCCTTCCTTACATATCGTGGTTCAGATTTCTAGCTGTTTCCTAGTTTTGTCAAAGACGGAGCTTGCATTCCTGTTTTACTTCTGTTCGTTGTTGCAGGGTGACTTTGGAGAAGAGAAGGGACACCAGTGTCATTTACTCCACCATTTTAAAACCAGAAGTCTCCTTGCTTTATTTTTAAAATAACATTTTTATAAATTAGAAAAGGATGTATGTTCAGAGGAAATGTTAGAAAATGCAAAAAAAAAACCACTCAAAAAAATGAAGGGAGAATTAGTAATTTCACTAGTCTTAACTCCTGCTACTATTTTAGAGAATATTTTTCCAAATTTTCTTTCAATCTATCTATGAGTATATTGATAAATCGAATATATATATATTCATACACTTTTCACACACATGTTATTTTTTAACCTATTTATTTAACTTTTGGGGAATATGACATGAAAAATCATTGAATTGTCTACAACATTATTTTTCATTGCTCTTTGGCATTCCAGTGTATGAATATAACAAAAGTTTTATTAACCAATTCCCTAGCTTTGGACACTAGTCTTTTCCCACACATTCGCTATTATAAATAATGCTGCAATGCATTTTTTTTAATGTAAAAAAAACAGGCTACATGTGCCTTATTTTCATATTTCCTTAGTAAAATCTTTCTACAGTGAAATTCAGCTCATTAAATGGTCATTCATTATGAATTAGTAGTGGACTATGAGGTTCTTATTATTATTCAAGGTCTGTGAGGATGCAGAATGGTAAATGGGAGCCCTAGAGCTCGGCAGTTATTCCATCCTCAACCCTGGAGTTGAGGTAATGTTCCTCGACGCTATGGCAAGCCCAGACGGAAACTCTGTGTATGCACAGAGGCACAAAAGGCCACAGACTTTCAAGGACTGGCATACCTGCCCTGCTGGGGATTCCTAATTTATAAAGGCCTCCTCTACTTCCTGTGAGGGTCCTTAAAAAAGACTTTAAAGGAATTTTAAACTTACAGAAGAGTTGCAAAAACAGTACAGAGTTCCCTCATATCCCTCACTGCACATCCCTTAGGATAACTGTACATGACCGTAGTAGGGTGCTCAAGAACAGGGTATTATCACAGGTGCAATACTGGCAGCTAAACTACAGGCCTTATTTGAACGTCATCATTCTTTCCACTAATGTCCTTCTTTTGTACCAGGATCCTAAGGATGATCCCACATTGTATTTCGTTGTTATTTCTCCTTAGTCTCTTCTAGTCTGTAACAGTTCCTTTGTCTTTCCTTGTCTTTTCTGATTTTGACACTTTTGAGAAGTACTGGTCAGTGACTTTGTAGAATGTCACTCAATTTGGATTTGTCTGCTATTTTTCCATGATTAGATTGAGGTTATGCATTTTTTTGGCAAGAATACTACAAAAACACTCTTGTATCTTTCTCAGTGCATCCTATCAAGGGGTTCAATGATGTCGACATGTCTTATTGCTGGTGACATTTTTTACCTTGATTACTTGGTTAAGTTGATGTCTGACCAGTTCCTTCACTGAAAGTTATTACAGTTCCCTTTGTAATTGATAAGTATTTTGGGAGAGATATTTTCAGGTATCTATTCCTTCTCAAACTTTTGCCCAGTAATTTTAGCATCCATCAATGTGTCTTGTCTGCAGCAATTACTGTGATGTTTGTCTAATGGTGATTCTAATATTTTCCTCTTTCCTTCTATGCTTATCAATTGGAAGCTACTGTGAGAAACAGCTATTACATTCCCCCATTTATCTGATTATTTATTATATCTGTATGGACACATGGATATTTATTTTATTCTATGGATTAAAATCTAATAATATCATTATTTATTTTGTCATTCAAATTATTCCAACTTTGGTCATTGGGAGCTCTTTGAGGTTGCCTCCTGTTTTCTTCCACATACTGTCATCTTACTTTCAACATTTTCTTACTTTCTGTCACCACAATAAGTTCCAGAATCATCTTGTGTTTACCTTGACCCTGTTTTGAAATCAACCACTTCTCCTAGGAGTTCCCTTCTTTGGAGAATGGTGTTTAGAGACCAAGATCTGGGCAATGAGTGTGTTCATTATTACTGGGCTATTATTGCTACAAGGCCCTCTCTGCAGGCACAGCTAGAAAATATTATACATATGTATACAAACCCCCATATACACATATATCTATATTTCTTTATTTATCTGCTTGCATTTATATATAGCAAAACCAGTGAGTCTATGCTGATACCTCTGATTCCAGTCCAAAACCACAGGGTTAATTCTAACAGCCTCTCTTTCCTTATTTATAAATTTTTTTTCTCAACAATAAGAAACCCAGCTCTCACCTAAAGTGTCCATCGACAGATGAATGGATAAAGAAGATGTGGCACATATATACAATGGAATATTACTCAGCCATAAAAAGAAACAAGATTGAGTTATTTGTAGTGAGGTGGATGGACCTAGAGTCTGTCATACAGAGTGAAGTAAGTCAGAAAGAGAAAAACAAATACCATATGCTAACAGATATATACATGGAATCTAAAGAAAAAAAAAGGTTCTGAAGAACCTATGGGCAGGACAGGAATAAAGATGCAGATGTAGAGAATGGACTTGAGGACACGGAAAGGGGGAAGGGTAAGCTGGGACAAAGTGAGAGAGTGGCATGGACATATATACACTACCAAATGTAAAATAGATAGCTAGTGGGAAGCAGCCACATAGCACAGGGAGATCAGCTCGGTGCTTTGTGACCACCTAGAGGAGTGGGATGGGGAGGGTGGGAGGGAGGGAGATGCAAGAGGGAGGAGATATGGGGATATATGTATATGTATAGCTGATTCACTTTGTTATAAAGCAGAAACTAATACACCATTGTAAAGCAATTATACTCCAATAAAGATGTTAAACAAAAGAAAAAAAAAGGAAAAAAAAGAAACCCAGCTCTCATTACCCACAATTTATCTACTTATTTGTTCAATTCTAGTGTATACATAGTTGTTTCAGAATTTCTAACCCATAACCCTGTGAGAAACACTTTTACTAACTAGATCACAGCATTTATGCACAGTTTTTTTCTTTTTAAATTTAAGGTAAATTACTTAGTCTCCACGATTAAATTTCTAACAGTTTCAAAGTAACTGGTAGAAAGTATTATACAGCATATAGATGCAACTGAAAACATACCTTTTTAAAAAATTGCTTTCTGGCAGAGAGAGATTATTATTTGACATATGTTAGGATCAAGTTATAAATTTCTACTTTACTTACGTTTGTCAGTTGCAGTTTGACTTTCTTTATGGTGTTGTTATGTAAAATGTTTTAAAATTTTTATGTAGAATAATTTATCAACTTTACTTTTTTATTGCCTCTGGATTTTGAATCATCTTTAGAAAGGCTTTCCCCGCACTGAGGTTAAAGAGGGATTTACCTATGGTTTCCTCTAGTGCTTGTATGATTTCATTGTTTTACATTTAGAGACCTAATCCACTTGGAGTTTATTAATATGAATGATATGAGATATGGATTTAATTTTGCCCATGGCTTCAAATGGCTACCCAGTTGTCCTAGCACCATTTATTAAAAAGCGTCCAGGGACTTCCCTGGTGGTGCAGTGGTTGAGAGTCCGCCTGCCGATGCAGGGGACACGGGTTCGTGCCCCGGTCCGGGAAGATCCCACATGCCGCGGAGCGGCTGGGCCCGTGAGCCATGGCCGCTGAGTCTGCGCGTCCGGAGGCTGTGCTCTGCAACGGGAGAGGCCACAACAGTGAGAGGCCCGCGTACCGCAAAAAAAAAAAAAAAAGTGTCCATCTTTACCCCAGTGACTTGAGATGTCGCCTTTATCATATGCTCTTCATATTTTGGGATCTAATCCTGTTCTTTTTCACTGGTCTATTTGGCTATGCATGCACCAATTCCAAACTCTTTTAATTATGGAAGTTTATATCATTTTACCATACAGTAAACCTAATTCTCCCTTGTAATTTTTCCTTCTTCAGTGTTTCTTAGCAATTCTTGCTTGTTTTGTTTTTTTTAACATCTTTATTGGAGTATAATTGCTTTACAACGGTGTGGTAGTTTCTGCTGTATAACAAAGTGAATCAGCTATACATATACATATATCCCCATATCTCCTCCCTCTTGCGTCTCCCTCCCACCCTCCCTATCGCACCCCTCTAGGTGGTCACAAAGCACCGAGCTTGGTGTCAACTTGTCTCACTCTATAAAGTAGTTTGTTGGTATTTACATTGGAACTGCATTAAAATTAACTTAAAAAGAACTGACATCTTCATAACGTTGAGTTACCTTAAGACAGAACAGGAGATGTCTTTTCATTTATTCAAACCTTTTTTAGTCTTCAGGAGTTTTTTACAATTTTCCATGGAGTTTTTGGTTGATCTAGAAATGTGGAAAGACTATCCTAGACCATAAGTGGTCAGAAGAAAGGAAAAAGAAGAGACTAGAAAATGTATCATAATCTTTTAAATCTACCTACATTGTCTCATTGATCCCTACAACTACCTGTAAAATAAGCATCAGTAGCCACACTTTACAAATGGTTACAATGAGCTTCAGGTAATAAAGTTAGAAAGTGGAGGGAGAGTATAAATTCATTTGTCTGGGTCTCTCCCCTTCACATAGTATTTGCAAAAACATGCCAGGTGATGGAACATCTAGGGTAGGAAACATTGATAATGGAGTGTGGAATGTTCAGGAGGTTAGAAAGATGGGTAGCCTAGATCTCACATTGGAAGCCAATGCCAAAACCTCATATCCAGTTCCATGCACTTCACTTTTATAGAGACATTGCTAGGCTTGGATGGCAAAAGATTTCAACCCTCATGCTAAAACCAATTGATTAATCATAGTGGCCTAGAGTGCTGTGCTGATGATGTATTGAGAAAGATTATGAAGCTTCATCTGGGCACAGTGGCAAAGTGTGTGTGGATCAATTAGCAATGTCTTCCATGAGTATGAAGACAGGAAGGAGGGCATGCCAACTACCTATTAGCCAACCTTGGACTGTGCAATATGTCCAAAAGAAAGGACATCTCTTTGGGAACTTATAAGCATGTCACAGGATGGGATGTTTAAAATTCCAGGGCTGGGAGGGGGGAAAGTGTTGCTAGCTACATTTAAACACCAGAGGGTCAACCCAAATTCCATAAAAGGAAGAACTTTGAAATAATTTGAGTTGAATGAATATGGGAAAAATGGCCTGGAAATGTTCGTGTAGTAGCTGACTTACTGTGACATAGACACTGAGAGTTCAGGCTTTGGAAATGACAAGGTTGCAGGTTAGTTGTATCTAAGATATTAGACAAATCAAATTACTGTGTTATATACACTCTTAAACCCATATAGCATGGTGTAGGGCTTATTCGTGTTGTAATTTACATTTATTTATGTGATCCTTTGTTCAAAATATGTCTCCCTCATCACATGTGCTCCCCAGTGATGGCGGTGGCTATTCGTTTTGCTCACAGTACCTGGAACAGAATAAATTCTCAACAGATGCTGGCTGAATAAATGAATGAGTGCATTCAGGCTTGTCATTCTTCAGTTGTTCCTTTCTGGGAGCCACTATCAATTTGGTACTCGGTCACCAATAACATTTTCTCTAAGGTGTCATCTTATGTTGACCAACAGAAGGGGTCCCAAGAGACACAGAAGTCACGGAAGTTACACTCATGCTTTATGTCACTGAAGCCAGTTTCATTCATGGATTCAGGGAGGGGTGAGGCAGGGGAAAAGGGAGGTTGGAAACAAAGGGGAGGGATAGGTGGTGGTCTCTTGATAGTTGTTCCCACAGACTTTGTACCTCGCTTTTGTAAGCCTCATCACACTTCTTATTGCCTATTGACTATTGTCTTGTTCAATGTCTTATTTTCCTGTTATACAATATCTCCCATTGTGGTAAAGACTATGTTTTTACTTATTGCTATATCTCAAACACCTAGAATAGTGTCTAGTACATAGTAGGTACCCAATAAATATTTGTCAAATGAATAAAATGTGACCTAGAATCTTTGTGCCCCATGAAGTAGTATGTGAAATGTAAGACACATAATACACAGTCTCTGCCTTCAAGTAGCCTGCAGGCTAGGTGGATAGTTAGGAACACAAAAAACTCTTAATACATACATAAAAAGGCTTTGCAGCAGGAATGAATAAAGTTTAAACCTTGCCCCCAGAGAATTGCCTGTGATCAGCACTTCAGTGGCCAATAAAAATTCCTCTGATACTTTATGGTGATTGCAATAAAATATACATGTCCCTACCTTTTCTCATTTCATCTTCGAGTAGTAAAAGAACACAGGACTGAAATTAGTCCAGAATATAGCCTCTTAACCTCTCTAGGGTTCAGTTTCCTCATCTGTGAAATGTGAGTGGGGTTGGACATTGGAATGATGACTGATAAGAAACTTTCTCATAAAATTCTTAGAAAATCTAAATTGCAAGGTGAATATACAAAGGGGGTAGGTAAGCAGCATCTCCAGCCCAAAGATGTTTCAAAAAATACATCATCACAAGGCAGCCAAAAAAATGGACCATATCTCATATTGAACTATGCATGAACTTAAAACATGTAAAAGGACTATTAAATTTTTTTTCATACAGCACAAAATAAATCCCTGAGAAACTAAAGAACAATGTCTTGGCTAAAGAAAGGATTATTTGATATTAGTTGAACTGCAAATATTCAGGAATTTAATCTTGATTACAGTTGAATACAAAGAAGACATAAGGAATGGGACAGGCTGCTATCAGTCCAGAGACAGTGTTGTACTTGGAGCCATGAGAATTACGTGTGAGTGGTCAGGGTGCTGAAAAAATGGAACTGAAATTGGCTGTCAAGAAAGCATGAATGATTAATATGTAAGCACAGTGATGTGGATCTGAATATATTGCACATTCGATTGAGTGGAAAAAGTCTGTGTGTGGGGTGTGAGGGGGGAGGTTTCATAGTACCTATATATGTATGTGGGATTGTTTTAATATCGTGCATTAATAGACACTAGCCAGATTCATTAAGAGTTTGTCACTAAGATTCATCAATTTTTCTTACATTATATTTCTTGTATCCATGCTTCTTTTTCATTTCCTCTGCCTTTTCTGTAGTTTAAACCCAACATTTCATGTCTTGGCTATTGCAATGGTCTCCCAATTAATCAACATGCCAGTCTTCACCAAATCAAATTGACCACACCTAAAACCACCACGTCAGTACTTTTAAAGCATCTCTTTAATTATCACTCTTCTATCTCAATCTCATATTCTCCTTCTCCCTACTCCCACAAAATTGCCCAGAATAGTGGGCTTCAAACTGTCTTCTAAGGACCATTCATAGTATGCTCCATAAATAATAGTGTTTATTTTTACTCATCCATTGTCTTTCCAGCATCTAGCACAATGCCTGGGACAGGATAAGTATCCAGTAATAACTAGTAAAATAAATGAATAAATGAATGAATAATGAAGTGACTCATTGGTTGCTGGGAAATGGAATTAAAGAAGACCAAGAGACTGGATTCCGGGCCCCCTAATTCCTCTCAAACCAGCAGCTCCATTATTATCTACTAATTATGTTGGTGTTCCCAAGTTAAATTTTGTTTGAAAAAGAGTCCTGTTGCTCTAAGTGTTTGTTTGAAAATCAATGAACTAGGTAAAGACATCTTATGTCTTATATCTGACATTCAAAATCCCAAATTAATCTTCTAAAATTAAATGTAGAGGATATCATCATTTTTTGCTCAGCAACCCTCCCCCAAACCCCATGGCTCTATGGCTGCCATGTTTGTTCCTATATAATCCTATCCCTGAGAAACAGGTTTTGACTCAAGTCTGGCCAATTATAATGCTTGGACATCCAGGCCAGAGTTGATTTGTTTGGGGGTGGGCACCTGACCGCAGCTGAGCTCTTCATTATCCTTTCCTGGGGTTTCAAACATTTTTGAAAAATCAGAAACTAAACAATAACAATCTGTCCATTTCTGTGGTGAAAACTGTGAGAAACGCTTCATGATCGGGTTTCCCAATAACTGAAGAAAGTCAATTTGGAGTGGAAGAGATAGAAGCAAAGATGAAGAGAGAAGGGGAGATGAGAGACAGAGAGAGAGGATCCTGGTGGCCTTTGAGCCCTTGGTTCTATATGTTTCTTAGGCTGTCAAAGGTTGGGTTCTATGGAATCAGACCCTGAGATGGAGTTTGGGGTGCAGGGTATTTATTAGGAAGCAACACTCATAGAAAGGAGGGGAGGAAGCAGGGTTGGGTAGAGGGGGAAATTGAACTGCAGCGCAGGTCTAAGAAAGCTTTGGCCGACCCCACAGAGAGCTCTGCAGCACACACATCATTGGAATTGTCCTGTATGGACCGAGGTAGTCTGGTCTTTATACTCCCACAGTGACCAGTCACTGAAAGTGGGCTGCCCAGGGAAGGGTGTGTTCTTGGGTGAGACAGCTCTATAGCTGAGGCAAACCCTGAAGGAGTTGACAGCTGAAGGCTCTCTACTGACCACACAGCCAGCATCTGGGCCAACACATCCTTCTTTGAGACGGATCTGGGCTGCACATCTCCTGTCCACCAGAGGCCCACCTTCAGCCTACCTTCTTTCTGTTTCATGTTCAACTCTTTCGATTATGAGATGCACTTCAATATGCTTTCAATACATTTCTATTTTTGCCAAATCAAGGTCAAGTTAGGTTTTTACCACTTGCCACCAAGAAAGTCCTAATATCCTCCAGCCAGATCATTCCCCAGAATGCCCTCTCTAGTCCTCTGGCCTTGAAATGCCTGTATTTTTCTTCTCTACCCACTCACTCATGCGACGAAAGTTTCCTGAGCGTCCACTATGTACCAGGCAGGAGTCTAACTCCTCCCTTTCCCAAAGCTCGAGCTCCTGCCTCATGGCCTTTAGAAAGCTTCTCGACAGAGGGCCCCTCAGCTAGTTTGCCTTCTTTTGAACATCAATTGCATGCATTGCCTTGACCATTCACTCAGCACTACTTTGCCTCTCCCTGGACCACTGGCCTCTGGGGGAACTGTTGTTGTGACACTGTTCTATGAAATAATGGGCCTCAGTGAGCAATGGGATGGGAAACTGCCCATGGGACTTGTCTCAACCTCTGTTCATTACATTTCAGTGTTCTTTGTATGAGACTCTCAGGGGAAATTTCTTTCCTATCTCAGTCTCAGTAGCATGTGTGCTTCTGAATAACTGCTTGGTTTTTATCCCACCACCCTGTGAACTGTGTAACTGGCTGAATTTCTCTTTTCACACTGGTTGCTACAGAGAGCTCAAGGCAAATCTGTTATACCCTCTTAGCAAACGAGTAACATTCGAATGTCCATGTCACTAACGGTTGCCTCCAGGTAATTGAGGCTGAGGACTTGTTTTATTTGTTTAGTTGGGGTTTCTTAAAGATAGAATCTGAATGCCTTCAGGCCAGGCATACAATCTCTTGGTTGTCACAAATGCACCCTCTGTTGACGTACATACCACTTGTCACTTCACACGTGTATGCTACCTGCTGGCTCCCCAAAGTATTTGATTTTATGATTCTGCATCTGTGGTGTGCATTTAAAAAAATTAATAGAATGTTTTATTTAATCTACCATATCCAAAATATCATTTCAACTTGCAATCAATGTTTTCAGAAATACTAATGAGGTTTTTGTTTGTTTTTTCGAAGCCTTTGCAATCCTGTGTCTTTTTCTTTCATTGTGGTAAAATACACATGACTTAAAATTTACCATTTTAACCATTTTAAACGTAGAGTTCAGTGGCGTTAGTACAACCATGTTGTTGTGCAGCAATCACGACCATCCATCTCTAGAACTTTTTCATCTTCCCCACCTGAAACTCTATGCCCATTATGCCTCCCCTCAGCCTGTGGCAACCACCATTCTACTTTCTGTACCTACGAATTTGACTACTCTAAATACCTTATGTAAGTGGAATCATACAGTATTCATCCCTTTGTGTCTGGCTTATTTCACTCAGCGTAATGTCTGCAAGGTTCATCCAACTGTATCATGTGTCAAAATTTCCTTTCTTTAAGGCCGAATAATATTCTGTTGTATGCATATATCACATTTGTTTATTCATTCATCTATGACCTGCATTTTTACATTAGCCTCATTTTACATTGTTATGGTTGCTTTTTCTAGATAAACTGCCTTTAATCCTTTTCTCAACGGAGTGCAGCATAGCTATATTCATATTTTTCATCCTCAATAAGACCATAAGCTCCTTAAAGGCAGTGCCTAGCACAAGCTTGTCACAAAGGAGATGTTTGATACATGTATTCTAGGCACACATCACACTGGTGTCTAACCTGGGGATGAGGTGACTATGGAGGGGAAGGCCAGAGGAGGGCCTGAATCTTAGCTTGGGTGATGTGGGAACAAAACCAAGGGCAGCCTTTGGCCATCTTCTCTATGTGTTTCATGATCCTGCATTCACTCTGCTTCCTCCAATAGCTTTTCATGATGGTCTTAGGAATAGCATTAACATATATTGCCTTAAAAATACAGTCCCTTGGGTAACTGCAGGTGATTGGTTCCGGGACGCCCCTTGGATACCAAAATCCAAGGATCTTCAAATCTGCTCTTTAAAGGCTGCTTTAATGCTCAGACCTTTCCCAATATTCAAAGTCACTGAGAAATGCTTTTAAACGTTAAAAAATAGAGATATAATTCCATGCTTTGGGGGAAAACCTTTAATCACCAACCTAAAAATAAGAAGCTTTGTAAAGAACCTATATAGAGAGCCAGGTTGTGCCAGGAAGCAACGTTATACAGGGTTACTGGCTTCTCCATGGTATGGTTAAAGCATGTTAAAAGTCTCCTGACCCCAGCTGAAGCAGGCCTGGTGAATTCTCCCACACGCAGCCACACTTTTGATTGAAGGTATTAACTCCAGAAAGCTCTCACGAAAAGATTGCCATGATGAAGTGGGGCTGGGATAGAGCCACACAGCAACACAGATTCCCTTAGAATCCATCAGAATCTGGAGGAGTTGGAAGCTGGTTCAGAGGCATCTTATCCAACTAGTAGAGGCCAAGGGGACCCCTCACTGCCCGTCCCTGATCAGGTGGGCTTCGATCCTGTGCAGGAGCTGCTGCAGGATGGGAGCAGCCCACTCCCTGTAGTTAGAAGGGTCTTTATTTTATTCAAAGCATCATTCTCTAGAATTATCTCCTTTGGTTCATCATTTGCCTTAACATACTGTGAATGAAAAATATTGCCTGCCAACACTCTATGGCATAAATCACAGCAAGATCCTTTTTGACCCACCTCCTAGAGAAATGGAAATAAAAACAAAAATAAACCAATGGGACCAATAAACTTCAAAGCTTTTGCACAGCAAAGGAAACCATAAACAAGACCAAAAGACAGCCCTCAGAATGGGAGAAAATATTTGCAAATGAAGCAACTGACAAAGGATTAATCTCCAAAATTTACAAGCAGCCCATGCAGCTCAATATCAAAAAAACAAATAACCCAATCTGAAAATGGGCAGAAGACCTAAATAGACATTTCTCCAAAGAAGATATACAGATTGCCAACAAACACATGAAAGAATGCTCAACATCACTAATCATTAGAGAAATGAAAATCAAAGCTACCATGAGGTATCATCTCACACCAGTCAGAATGGTCATCATCAAAAAATCTAGAAACAATAAATGCTGGAGAGGGTGTGGAGAAAAGGGAACCCTCTTGCACTGTTGGTGGGAATGTAAATTGATACAGCCACTGTGGAGAACAGTATGGAGCTTCCTTAAAAACTACAAATAGAACTAACATATGACCCAGCAATCCCACTACTGGGCATATACCCTGAGAAAAGCATAATTCAAAAAGAGTCATGTACCACAATGTTCATTGCAGCTCTATTTACAGTAGCCCGGAGATGGAAACAACCTAAGTGTCCATCATCGGATGAATGGATAAAGAAGATGTGGCACATATATACAATGGAATATTACTCAGCCATAAAAAGAAACGAAATTGAGCTATTTGTAATGAGGTGGATAGACCTAGAGTCTGTCATACAGAGTGAAGTCAGAAAGAGAGAGACAAATACCGTATGCTAACACATACATATGGAATTTAAGAAAAAACAAATGTCATGAAGAACCTAGGAGTAAGACAGGAATAAAGACACAGACCTACTAGAGAATGGACTTGAGGATATGGGGAGGGGGAAGAGTAAGCTGTGACAAAGTGAGAGAGTGGCACGGACATATATACACTACCAAACGTAAGGTAGATAGCTAGTGGGAAGCAGCCGCATAGCACAGGGAGATCAGCTCGGTGCTTTGTGACCACCTAGAGGGGTGGGATAGGGAGGGTGGGAGGGAGGGAGATGCAAGAGGGAAGAGATATGGGAACATATGTATATATATAACTGATTCATTTTGTTGTAAAGCAGAAACTAACACACCATTGTAAAGCAATTATACCCCAATAAAGATGTTTAAAAAAAAAAAAAGAAAAATATTGCCTGCCATATCAGTAAACAAAGGATGTTGCAGCCATCAAGCCATCACGTTACAGCCACCCCCATGGTGAGCCCTGAGGGAACTCAGGATAGAAACAGGATGCCCGCCATCTCAGTCGCTGCAGCCACCCCCAAAAATGCACCCTGAGGAGATGAGAAAGCACAGGATACTGGCCCCAGAGAGCTGAGGTGCATATCCAAGGAATGATTTCAGTGAGCCCAGACTCTTGCATCTTTCCATACATAGAAAAGCGCTAAATTCCTTAACTTGAGGTATCTGGTTTTCTTGAATTAACAACAATCTTTTGATGTTCTGACTACCTGGTCTTTTTTGCAAAACTCCTATATATCCTAGCTTCTCCCTTACCTCTTCAGAGCAGTCTCTCAGAGCTACCTGAGAGGCTGTGTCCCGGGCTTCAGTTCTCAGTTTTGTCCGCCAAACAAAACCTAATTCTCAACTTCCAGGTTGCGCATTTGTTTTCAGTCAACAATACATATGTCTCATCCTAGATATTTACACTCAGCTGGTCCTCACTTGGCTAGGAATTAGCCCTTGAGGGATATGAAAATGGGATGGGGTGATTTTCATGACACAGGAGGAGTCCAGGCTACTGGAAGAGGCAGGTGGAAATGAGATTGGGCAGGGGTGACCTGCAGCAGTGAGGTGGGCAGCAGCTCGGCAGGGGCGTGGGCAGCCGGCTAGCAGCAGGAGGGACTTGCATGATACCTGGAAACAAGCTGAAGAAGAGTCCGGTGGACTGACCCTGCTTTCCCCGGGATCTCCCCCAGCCTGGTGCCTCGGGCACCAGAATTCACTGAGCACTGGGCTAGAAGGTAGGAAACCTTAATCTGGTCCCAGCCTACCTTTACTAGTTCTGTTACCTTGGGAAGATCATTTAAGCTCATCACACCTCAGTTTCTCATTTGTAAAACTGGTTTAGTAATGCCTAATCTTTCTACTTTGTAGGATTGTCTCAAGGATCAAATGGGGATAATGCACACAAATTTTAGTAAGGATGAAGGGCTTTAAAAAGCACATATATGGGGTAATAGAACCTGTCTCTGCTTTGATTTTACTTCCCTGCCTTTAGTTTTCTTTGTATTACAATCTTCTGTATAATGTTAACTTGTTTGTACATTTTAAGGTACATCTTATCCTTTTTGAAAGATGATGTGGAATAAATATAAACATCCACAAAATAACTATTTAATGGACTGTTATGATTACTATTGTCTTGGGGAAACATACTAGGGGAATTACATACGGAATGTATTATATAGGGAATATATTATACGGAGAATATGTTATGCATAGAACATATTATATATAGACTATATTGTACAGAGAATATATTAAGAGAGAGAATACATTATAGAGTATACTATATCATATTATATCATTGGTCTAGGCTTTTCTGTAAACAATTTTAAAGCGCTACTTTCTCTACTAAATAGGAAACTTCTATTGAAACCTGTGCCTCACCCAGTTCCGTAAAAAGGAAAACTCACCGGGAGTTGCTGCAGAGTTGATGTCCCCAGGATGTGCATTCTCTCCCAAATCAGTACCAGGAGAGCCGTCTGCCTTGCTTCTGAGGTGAGGCCTGTCTGTGAGGGGGTGCAGCCTACTGTGTGGCTTCCTTTTATTTTCTGTTTTACAATTGCCACCTGTAGAGTCCTCAGCAAACCTGATTGGCCTTCTCCAGTCCTAACCACACCTGTGTGAGGTGAGGCAGGCCTGCTGCTACTGGGCAGGTGGTTAAATGAGGCCCTGGGAGACTTGTGTGGTGGGAGATACAGGCTGGAAGCAAACAGACTTGACTGAAGGCGGGTTCCACCGAGCATCCGGGGCCACGCTACTTGTTCGGTCTTGGGCAGTTTAAACTCTCTGAGTCCCAGTTTCCTCATCTATAAAGTGGGGAAAACAAAGGCAGCTACAAAACCGAGTTGTAACAATAATAAAGGTATTAAACTGTGGAGCCCTAAGTGTAAAGCTTGACCCATATTATTGTTGTTAATAAACTATTCTCCACCACACCCTTTCATCTGAGTGAAGCTGCAACCCAAGCCTGGCTCAAGAGAAAATATTTTGTGTTACGGGAAAAGAGGAAT
This sequence comes from Pseudorca crassidens, assembly GCF_039906515.1. Lineage (NCBI taxonomy): Eukaryota > Metazoa > Chordata > Mammalia > Artiodactyla > Delphinidae > Pseudorca > Pseudorca crassidens. The sequence goes on along the minus strand of NC_090304.1, from coordinate 30,442,332 downwards.
TAAAATGAAATTTTCTCTATAATATTTGGAGTCTGTCTTCTGAACCTAGAAACTAAATATCCTTGTGACCGTAGTAGGTAAATGACAACACTATTATGTCACACTGAACCAAAAAGGTGGCCATGTCCTCTTGTGTCTGACTTTAAAAAGCTGTGAGAACTAAGCCAGCTAGTTGTCATTCTAATCAGTATTCAGGCGTAGCTTGGGAATATGATTCACGTGTAGGCTCTGAACCCGACAGTCAGTAAGCTGAGCTTCAACAAGAACTTTATTAAAGAGAAACACCCCTCCCGCGCCCTCCACAGACATAGGGATTGCACCTTGCACTTGGTCCTTGCCCTTTTTATGTGCACATTGTCACATTTATAATTTTACTCAGCACGGCTGGATGAAACTGGTCCTCTCTCAACTTACGAAGACCCACTTTACAGGAAATATAAGATAAAGGCCAGAGTGTGATTTAAGGAGTGCTACCAAATGCATCCACCTAGAATTGTCACTCTCCTTGCTATGCCACAGTTCCCGGAATTGCACCTGAGACCCAAACCTTTGAGTCCACCGGTATCTCCAAAGACTTTGAGACAAGTGAAAATATCATACACTGCTCACGATACATGGTAACAGCTATTTGCATGCATATCTGGCCCACCCATTGCAAGGCCCTCCATGAACTTTGCCCCACTCACCCCTCCCACCTCTTCCTGTCTTACTCCGCCCAGCTCGCTCTGTTTCAGCTAGCCAGGCCTTCCTGTTCACGGGAAGCAAAGCTCATCTTGCCTCAGGGTACTTGCACTTGCGATCACTTCTGCTTAGAACTTTCTTTGCTGGCTGACTCCTCCATCAGGTCTCAGCCCAAATGCCACCTTCTTATCAAAGTATTTCCTTATTGCCAGTCTGAAGCGACACACCTTGGCTTTTTTTCTGTAACACTCCTGTTTTTATTGCCTTCATAGCACTTTGTCTCAATGATTTTAACTTCTGGGGGTGACTGAGTGACAACATGGAAAGGTCAATGCCATTGAAAGAAGGTACTACTTATCAATACATTTCCCAAGAGAAAGGGGCCCACCACGCCGCATATATCTACAGAGGAAGCATTCACTTTTGCTCAAGAAGCAGAAGCAGGAGCGAGGGGAAGGCCCAAGCCTTTATTGGGGTTTCTTTGGGAAGGGCAAGGCAGGACAGAGCAAATGGCTTAGGACTGGCTAGTTTGAATAATTCTGGCACACTTTGGGCTATAGGTTTGGTCTCTAGTTGCTGGTCCCTGGGATGATTCAGGGCAGGGGAAATATTGACTTGCTGTGTGAGACTTAGTTAAGAAGGGTGCTTGGAGAGTATAAACTTAGGATCAGTCGGTTTGTGTATGAAAGGCGTGCTCCAGGTTGAGCCCTTTGCTATCTCTAAGAATTGGTTAGCCCTGAGACGGGCAGCCTCTCCCCGTTGCCAGGAAGATTTTTAAGATATTACAACATCATAAGATGAGGTACTAATTTCCAGTTATAAAATAAATAAGTCCTGGGGATGTTAGGTACAGCATGGTGACTATAGTTAATAATACTGTAAGGCATATTTGAAAGTTGCTAAGAGACTGGATCTTAAACATCTTCATCCCAAGGAAAAAGATTTTTGTAACTATATATGGTGACAGATGGTAACTAGACTTATTGTGGTGGATCACTCTGCAATATATACATATATCAAATCGTTGTTTGTACCCCTGAAACTACTATGATGTTAAGTCAATTATACCTTAATAAAAAATTATTCAATTTTAAAAAGAAAAATATCATAAGATACAGAAAATAAAAAAAATCATTAATACATACTTCCTGAAATAATCTCATTTATTGATTTTTTTTTTTCCTACTCCAATAGAAGATAGCCCCACGAAGGTTGGGACATTGTCCTTATTGCTCTTTACTATATTGCTAATGCTTAAATGCCTGGCATGTGGTAGGTGTAAATAATAAATAACAAATAAATATCTGTTGCATGAATGAACACATATGAGCTTCTAGAATCAGGAACTGTGTGGTCTTTACATTTGTATCTCTCTATCCCACCCCATCCTTACACTTCACCCAGCACAGCGCAGAATACATAGTACCTATCATAAGTAAAAAGGGTTGTTGAATTCCGTTGAACAGAGAATGGTAATATACCATTTTAATTTGTGTAGTTTCAAATAGTTTTAGCAAATGTATTCATGTGTCACAGGTAAGGTGGATGGAATGGCACAAAAAAATCATGAATTTTGGTAGATACGGTATTTGGAAGAAATAAGATAAAATAGATTCAAGACACATGCCCCCTTTAGTCAGGGATTAGCAACAGCATCTTCAAATATCAAGGACAACACATTACAGGTCATAATGACCCCCTCATCTCTGCATTCAGGAGGTATTTAAACTAACCATTTAAAATACAAATGCAATACACCAAGACATTAAAAGCATTTATCTCTAGACAGCAGGATTATGAGTATCTTTGTAGTGTTCTGCATTTTCCATATTTTCTACAATAAACATGCATGACTTTTTAAATGAGAACAAAAATCATTCACAAAGAAATTAACATTTCAGTTATATTTTATTCTGGCGTCTACCCTAGAATATGTCAACAGATTAATAGAACTAACAAAGGAGCCAAATTCTGCAGTGTTTTTTCTAGATCCTTCTTTATTTATGAATATCTCAGAATAAATGTGAATTCCTAAACTATCCTTCATGAAATCTATTCAGAGTTTCGATGAACTCCGGCTAACGAGAGCAGAGCACGTTACCGTGTCATGCAAGAACAGAAAATAGCCTGGTAAATTCTCTATGTCCCCCTACTGATGTCAGCCCTGCCAACGTTCCTTACTGACGTCCTCAAAACTGACATTACCCTTTCATTGATGTCACTGAATCAGGAAGCTGAAAAGCTGTTGCAAAGTGACTGTTTCTATTGCAAAGGTTTAAAACTTCAGAGATTGAAAGGTTAAAGTTAAAAATATGTATTTTAATTTGAACAACAGATGGCCTTGGAGTGACTACAAGGCTGAATTAACTCTCGAGGTTCTATGGCTGTTTGTGAAAGGAAAAAAAAAAAAAAAAAAAAGACAACCAAAACCCTTAAAAAGCCCACACTAGAACACACAGCTCAAGCACTGGTGACATCAGCAGAATCTCTCTGTTGAATTAGAGTCCCGAATTTGGCTGCAGAGCCATCTGTTAGCCTCCAGAGAGAATAATCTTCTATGAAATTATACTGCATCATTTCACTAATGAACCTTTCCAATTTTTAGGGCCTTGGCCTCACAGCTATCTCACCTCCTGCCATGGCCCCCTGAGCCCCTAAGATACACAGAGGGATCCTCCCTGCTAAAGTCTACCATAGAGCTGTCCTTTAGAAAGATGTCTCCAGTCCTAGATTGAGTTCTATGGAAACAGGATGAGATGGGAAGTTGCATGGAAAAGGTTTATTAGGACATGCTCTTGTAAGGAAATGAGGAAGGTAGGATGGGGCAGAGGGGAAAGCTGATCTCCAAGGTGGTTCCAACTCAAGCCTCAGTCATCCTATGGGGAGCTCTGCTGCCAGGAAGGCCCCTCAGATGATCCCAAATGGGATCAAGGAAGCCAGTCATTGTATCCTCACATCAGCTGTCATTGGACACAGCCTGCTCCCTATGAGAGAGCATCACCTTGGCTGTAAAGTACCCTGTGGCTGAGACAATTTCCAGTCAGAGACTCAGCCAGTATTCCCAGTGACTGACGGATGAGCACCTTGACCCTGATAGGGGGTCTGAATAAAGCACTCCAGTCTTTATTCCACCCCCATTCACCCAGACCCTTCAGTGACAGTGGCACCCATATCCTTGAAAGTCTTCAACTCCTGTCTTCCCTCTCAGCCTTGACCAAACTTATTTCCAGCATCATAGTATCCTAAGGACAAACCTCAGTTACCCAGAATATTAAGGTATTGATTCAATTGTTTATTCTTTGAACACTACCAATCGTATGCTGAGGATGAGTCCCCTCTTTCAGGGAATTGCGGGGAGTAAGAAGTGTTAGAGGAAAAAGGAACAGCATGTGTGGGGGCCTGTAGGCAAGAGGGAGCATTGATGAGTTCAGAGAACTGAAAGTGGATCAGAACTCAAGAAGGAATATGGTGGGAGCAGCGCAGAAGGAGATTGTGAAGGGCACTGTCTCCCACATGATCGAGCTTGGGATTTGTCTTGACGTCATTCCATCATCCTTCCATTGCTTTGGCAAAACACTTAGGTGTCATTCTTGACTCATCTCTTGCACTCAGACCACACATTTAATCTGTCGTCAAAACCTATGAGTTCCAAAAAAAGGACAACAACATTTATTTATTTACTTACTTACTTACTTAAGTATTTTTCCAACCCCTTCTCACCACTCCCATTACCCCCACTCTGGTCCAAGCCTCATCGTTTCTTGCCTGGATTATTGAAATAGCTTTCTCATTGGTCTCTTTGTTTTTGCCCTTGACCCTTGGTAGTCAATTCTCAAGAAGCAGCCAGACAGATCTTGCAAATATATCAATTCAGATTTTCTAATGCAGAGTAAAAGCTGAAGTTCCTAGTATGACGTACAAGGCCTGACCTACCCAATCTCCCCTGCCCCATTACGACTCTAATGTATCCCCCTCTCTCGCTCTGCTCCTGGGCTTGCTGGAGTTCAACAAGCCAGACATGCTCCCACCTTGAGACATTCCTTTTTCCTTCTTCCTTGGATGATGCTACCCAAACATGGAAAGAACTAGCTCCCTCACATTTTCCATGTCTTCACTTAAATTCACTCTCCTAGTAAATCTTTCCCCGGCCACCCTATCTACAGTTTTAATCTTCAACCTCAGTACTTCATAGCGTCTTTTCTTATTTGATTTTTGTAATCAGCACTCTCTATTCATTGCCTCTTTCCCCTCCACCCCTCAACAAGACTGTGAGCTTCCTAAAAGCCGGACTTTTTGTGTAATTTGTTCACTATCACATTCCTAGCACCAACATCAGTCTCTGGCAGATGGTAGGTGCCTCAATAATTATTGGATAAATGGATAGGGAGGCTTTGAAGATTTTTCTGGATGGTTGAGTTAGCCAGATAGCAGGTGTAGCTTATGAGGCAGTAAATCCTTTTATTTTAAAATTTGAACATGTTTAGTGGATAGCTTTCTGAAACATATTACACGATTATCTGCATTTTTGAATAAACATAATTAGTTCTGTGTGCCAAGTGGGGATGCTTTCAGAAGCTCTTGAGGTATTTGCCCCAGTGCTAAATGGCCTCTGCTTATTGCGTCTTGTGCCTGTGTTTTAGACAATAGTTCTCCTCCTGTTTCTTCACTTAAGAGTAGGCTTCAGCTGTCAATGTGCCTAAGACTTCTCCAACATACCAAACTAGACAAGAGCCAAAGACATGAGCCCAGCCTTACTAACAATAACCAGAGAGTCGAAAGGTTCCCCAGTCAAGAAGAAAGCATAGAGGACTGGGAGATAGAAGATCTATATAGATTCTAGCATAGTTACTAATAAGCTAAGTGATATGGGGAAGGGAGAGAGCGGATCATTATGGAGCTGTCATTTTATTTGATTCACACAATAACTGGATGATGGTTGTATCATTACCAGCTTACTGACAAAAACAAAAACAAAACACAAAAATCCAGACTATGGGAAATTAATCTGTTCAAGATTAGATGGCTTGCCAATAATAGATGCAGGAATGATTCCAGGTCCCCCGATTCCAAATACTATGCTCTCTTTACCATACTGAGGTAGATCACTACTTATTTCTTCATAAGAGATGGCTTAAATCACAGCGATAGCAATCAAAGAGCATCTCATACACCACGGGTTGATTGCCTACAAGAATACTGGTTAAGAGAAGGGGTAAGTGTCAAGCAGACTCAGATTAATTTCTTGTTCCAACAAGCCATTTAAACGTTCTGAGCCTCAGTTTCCTTATTTGTAAAATGAGGATAATAATACTCATAGTAATAATAATAATACCCACAGCAAAGAGCTGTTGTGATGTCTTCTAGAATAATGCATGTAAAGCATTTTCCTTAGTACTTGGCCTATAATAAGCACTCAGTAAATGATTGCTTTATTATTATTATTATTGCCAAAGTAAATCCTTCCCCTTGACATCAGGTATAATCCAGCGAGCTTCTGGACCATTTGTACAGGTGATTTCAAAGGCTTAAGGGTAGAGAGTGAAACATAAGTCAGCTGTGCAACACTAGAGTTAACAGAAAGGTGATGTCATCCTGGCATGACTATAAACATGTACAGAGTATGTGGGGAGAAGCGAGCCATCTTACTCAGGAGGGATGAAGCCCTAGAGTCCACTGACCTGGGCATCTTGCTTTCACCGGAAAGCTTCCAGCCTGGGCTTCCATCGGGGTGGGTCGGAGCTGTCTCTTTTTCAGGCAGGACATTATGTTGATTGTATTACATGGCTGTAAACTGATCAGTGCCTATTCCTATGCCGTCAAGCATCTGAGTTCAAACAATTGGACTATTTTAATAAGATTAGCAGCTTGTCCCCCTCTTACATTTTTCTCTCTGCAGGATACCTCTCAGTGTCCTTCAGAGAAATCCTTAGGAAAGTAGTAGGATTTCAGGATGCTTCACATCTTCCATCCTGAGGCAGACGCAGCTAAAAAAGCCCTCCACGTCTGCTGCCCAGAACCACTTATGCCCTCAAAAAATATGCCAGAGAAAGCCCAAGTCAAGGGAGTGGTAATGCGGACAAGAGGCTTACTAGAATGAGTCTGTATTCTTGAATAGTAAACCTCACAACAGGTGTGTATGCAACTCACGCATGGACTGAGAGACAAGTTCTGCCTCCAAAGGCGAGAGTGTAACAGATGGCCACGTGCCCAATTACGTGAGGCAGAGTTTCATGCTTATGTAAGTGTTAAGGGGTTGCTATGAGGGTTGTGGAATCACACAGACCTGCCTCTCAAATCTCAGTTCCCTTACTTACTAATTCTGAGAACTTGAGGAAGTGAGTTAACATCTCAAATCTTATTCGTTTCCTCCTCTTTAAAATGGGATAATGATCCCTACCTGTGGCAAATGGAACTAAGCCTACTTGCTTACTCACAAATATTGGATCCTCCAAGGATTATTATTATTATCAGGTTCTTTCTGGTAGAGAGTAGGAGCCTGTAATAGTCACAGGTAGATGAGGGCTGTGGGTTTCCTCCTCCAAAATCTCTCTAACAGGGGCTACTTTGCAATGAAAGCAAATCTCAGGCCGAATTCTGCCACAGATAAGTAGGCATGAAACAGTCATAGAACCCATTCTGTAGGTGTTACAAAGTTTCAGCTGTCTGTGATTTTCTTTAGGTGACTCTGACACTATTTAGAGGTAGAATTCTGCTTAAATTTCTAGCAGGAGCCAGGTAACACTATCTTCAGAATCCTAAACCCAGGGGTTCCTTTTTGGGCTACTGGGTGACTAGATTTTTATATTCTATTTTAGTAATGGAGAGTGTCTGTATCATACTTTTAGCCAGTGCAGCATCTGCAACACTCCTCGGTTCACCTATTTCAATGAAAAATGATTTCTAACATCTGTTATGCTAATTAATAAACTTTTGGTGTTGACTACAGATCATGATAGTTAGAGGACTAAAGTAGTTTAGTAGTAACTGCCTCTGGAATGTGGGGCTCTAATAGGGTCTTTCAAAGGCTAACAAGCCATTCTTGAAGTGTGTTTTCCTGATTAGAGACCTTCGAATATTAATCACCCTAAAGTGGTTTTAATTAGGGTAATTAATTAGGATAATTAGCTACCCTAAGGTATAGATTGAAATTAATTACCCCCCACATACACACACTACTATCTACACTGATAAATTTCAAAGTTAAAGACTACATAGACTGTCTTATAGAATTAAACAATGTATGTTAGGGACTTAGTGCCCACCACGTACTAAATGATAGCTATTAACGTTATATTAATTTATATTTCTAATAATAACATTACCAGAACCTGGACCAATTAAGGCCTTCCAACTTGGTGGTTGACTTAGTTGTAGAGCAAAGGCCAGTGGTGAGTGACTCTGAATTATGGAATGAATTATACCCTCTTGGTAGTCGCCAGAAATGCATTGATGGTGGGGGGAAGGGGGAGTTTTACAAGGGATTGAAATTCTTGGGTGAGTGAGAGTGGGTATAGAGAACTTTAGATATTAATGTTCATGTGATATTAGTAGATATCACTAGGCACTAAACTCCATAAGGACAGGAAATTCTTCCATTCCCTGCCCCGTCCCCATCTCCCCTCCCCCCCGCTATATCTCAGTGCTTAGAACAGTGCCTGGTATATTGTAGTTGCTCAAGAGATAGGTGTTGAATGAATGAATAAATTAATTTTTAACATCCAGTCTGGTTCTCTTGAGAATGTTCAGAGCTTAGTGCTGTGCTAGGTATAAAGTAGATGCTTAATAGACGTTTACTAATTAAAATGAACGACAAAATGAATGAATGAGCAGTCGAATGAACAAATGGAAGAACTCCCTAAAGGATGCTGGCAAAGAAGATCAGAACAATGTTTCATGGAAATCCAGATATTCTGTATTTATAGCAACTGAAATGACCATATTTTAGATAAGATGGTGTGAGTATAGTGGTATTATAACCAAATGAATGTCCCTACTTGAAAAACACAGGTGAACAGATCCATATTAACCTGAAGAAAGAGCTCTGGTGTAGTCGATGGAAGGTCCCCTTCCAAGCTCATCATCATTTTTGTTTAGGGACTGTCATTTTCCTTTCTTTATGGTATTTTTTTGATGAACAGAAGTTCTTAATTTTAATGATCAAATTTATCAATCCCTTTTTGGTTTGCACATTTTGTATCTTGTTTAAGAAGTCCTTCCCTACTTCAAGTTTAAAAATACATTCTTTTTATATTGTTTACTAAACGTTTTAAAATTTTGCTTTTCTCATGTTACCAACCCATCAGGAGGACATTTTGTGTATAGTGTATAATTTTATTTTCCTCCTATACCATCATTATTCTCTCACTCATTATCTAGACACAACTTTACGAAGTAGTCCGATAACTGCATTTTATTATTTTGAGCTAAATTTTCAACTGGAGTTATTTTTGGGGGGATTGCATAAGAACATTACAGGCATAACTTGTTTTATTGCGCTCTACTTCATTACATGCACTTGGCAGATACTGTATGTTTTACAAAGTGAAGGTGTGTGGAAACTCTGTCAAGCAAGTCTATCGGCGCCGTTTTTCCAACAGCATTTGCTCACTTTGTGTCTGTGTCAAATTTTTGTAATCCTTGCAACAACTCAAATGTTTTCATTATTATTATATTTGTTTGGTGATCTGTGATCAGGGATCTTTGATGTTACTATTGCAAAAAGATTATGACTTGTTGAAGGCTCAGATGATAGCGTTTTTTAGCAATAAAGTATTTTTAAATTAAGGTACAGTAGGTACATTTTTAGACATAATGCTATTGCACATTTAACAGACTACTGTATAACGTAAACGTAACTTTTATATGCACTAGGAAACTAAAAAATTCGTGTGACTCTCTTTATTGTAATATTTGCTTTATTGTGGTGGTCTGGAACTGAACCCACAATATCTCCAAGGTATGTCTGTAATTTCATCCCCCAAACTAATGTAAGTGGGAGCCTGTGGTTAGGAATTTGGGGTGAAGTGTCCTCCCCTCCCCCAGCTCCATTTAGAGTCAAGTCTGAGACAGGCCAACAGTTTCTTCTTGTTTCAAGTTTACTTATTATCTAATGAGGATGTCAACCTTTGGGGTATAGGGTGCCTTCTTTATTTGAGAATTTCTGCTTTACTTTCTCATTCTGCTTTGTCCCCTTCTAACTTTTCACCTCATATGGGGCCAAATAAAACTAAGGCTTTGAGCTACCAGGAATAAGCAGTTTCAGTACTAGATCATTTCTTTTTACTGCCAATTCTAGACTCAAGGATTTTGAAAATTCCCTTTAATTTCCTGACAGCTCATCCATGCATTAAAATATATTTTAACAACTTAATTCAAAGTTTTAGGTGTTCTGTGCCATGAAAGAGTCTCCAAGGACCTAGTCTCTCAGGAGTCTCTATGATTTTTTGTGTTTGAATCTTTGATCCAGGTGGAATTAATTAATTTTTTAAATATTTAAGAGTGTGGTAGGAATCTGCTTTATTTTTTCTAATGTCATCCAGTTAACTCAATTATTTATTTAATAATTCACAAGATGGCAGTTTTAAAATGCAGAGTCAACATGCTACAGGGAAAAGAGCACCAGTACAAACATGAATAAGACATAGCCCCTGTCTTGGAAGATCTTACAGCCCAATGAACAAACGACTTCTATTATTACCATTTGCCAATCTGCATTGGATATGATCAGCTTCTTGTATCACCAAGGCAATATGTGCTAGAGATACCTCCATCTCTTTCTAGCTCAAAATATCTACAGACATACATATACTGCTGGGAGTATAATGGAGGATATATTAACAATGTTTTTCATGTTCATTGTTGTGTTATATACATAGTAGATGAGTTTCTGAAAAGTTGTATTTAAATTCTGTTTTGAATTTCCTTGACAAGTTTTCTATTTAAGGGAATTTTACTTTGAATTATTTTCAAAAATCATTTTGAAGAGTAAATGATGATTCCCTAATTTTTATATGATGCAAATAGAAATTTTCATTTACTAGGTTTCTTAATGCAAGATATACTTGCATAATTCAGGTCTTTTCTAAAAGAGGAAGAAAAATATAAGGAGACTAGAATTTTAAAAGCAAATCAATGTGTATTTTAAAAAATGCTGTTGTTGGAATAGACTTAAAGATATTTCTTAAGGATCATTTACATGAATTCAATTTGCTTGCCTCTACACGCAAGGCAACATTTTGGGTGATTTTTTTTTTCAAAAGCTAATTTTTAAGCTTTGTAGGGAGGATGCCAAATGGTATTTTAAAAACACACATTTAAAAAAAGAAGAACGTGCAGTTTTGCCTGGAGTGCAGATGGAGCCTGTGTCAATTGAAGGCATTCTGCCTAAGGACACAGAGAAAATCACTTTTTCATAAAGACCATAAACCCCACTCTTATGTTTCTGTTCATCTTAATTTGTGGAAGGTGGGAAGGAATTAAATAGGGGCCTTAAGGGTTCAGCTGTCTTAACAATCTCATTGGTCAAGTTTTATATCAGTTATGCTGTAAAAATTATTTGACCTCCAAATTAGTAATGAAGGAATATGATAATTTGGGGGTATTTCTTTTCACTTCTCTTATTGACTTGTTTCTCTTGTGTACAGATAGGGCCTAATTCAATTTTATATCTGATATATATCTTCTATATCGCCTCACCTTGGCCCCTACAGCACACAGTACCTTAATAATATTAAAAATGATGATAGTAACTCTCATTGTCAAGTGTTACCTTGTGCCAGGCATCGTACTAAGGAATGCAGAGTCATCATTTCATTTAAACTGCAAAAGAGAAGTGAGGAACCAGGGAGTATTTGCGAGGTAAGGGGCAGAGGCAGGATCTGAGCAGGTGCATTGGCTTTAAATCCTTTCCCTTTACTACTCTGAGGATATTCTTTTTAAAAACATGTATGTGAAACTGCTAGTGAGAAGATGAGGTAAATCTTCATTTTATGGACAGAAATATGTCTATTACATATTGTTATGTGCAAAACTCAGGGTATAATACAGTGCATGCATTAGGACCCCAGTTTTATAAAAATAAATTTGTGTATGTGCAAAAATGTCTGGAAAGATAGACCCCTATATGTTAATAAGTTACCGGTACTTTTGGATACTCTACATTTTTGAATTTCATTTTTTAGTCACAGTTCTTTATTGCAAGCAACCATTCTGGAAAAAATAAGCAGCAGCACATGGCTGTAAGTGGGATCTTTGGTTTTAATTCCATGTGCTACTGCATCACGACATACAGATTATAATCCGTCCTTTTGATTATAAAGTCAATTCTCATATTATCATATAGTTGTAAAATTAACTCTCCCTGGTGATAATTTCTCATCAACTTTCTGTTTTTAAAAATGAACTCATTTTTGTCTGCCCTTTGTATCATTTTCTTTACTGTGGTGTTATCAAGCTACAGAAATCTCTGCACAAACAGGCCCATTCCAAAAAAAGGCAATTTACTGGCTCACATGCCTGGAGTGTAGATGTTCTCAGTGTCTTCAGGTACTGGACCTGCATCTCTGTGATTCAATGGCCTCTGCTCTCCTCCCAGTGACAGGCCTGTTATTCTTACCCTGGTTCCTCACCCTTGTATAAAAAGCCTGCAGCTATTCCAAGCTTCACATCCTTATCCCCCACTCTCTTAAAGAAGGAAAAAGACCATCACCTGTGATAGCTCCTAAGGAGCCAGCTTCTTTCCCAGGGAAGCCCCAGCACACGTCTCTCTGTTTCTTACTGGCTCAAATAGGGTCACCTGTATATTCCTGAATCAGTTATTAAAACCAGGAGCTGGAGATAACTTGAAGCTGAGGTGTGGGCAGCTCTCCAAAGGAAAATGTAGACGCTTTGGTGGAAGAAGAGGAAAATAGAGGCTGGGGAGGCCACCAGCAATGCGCTATCTAATTCTTGTTGGCTTCCAGACGCAGGCCCTTCATAGCCACAGCCCCTCAACTTCTTGCTCCTCCAGTACACACGTTCAACCCTTCCTTACTTCGTTGTTGCAATAGCTTTATTTCACTTACCTACTCAATAATTTTGCTCATTAAAGTTTTCATCTTCACATCAAGCATGTAACGTAACTTGCCTTTGGCCGCTACATCCAATTCAAACTCTGATATCCATTTACATTTTCTCTCCCCAACCATTCCCTAACACTTGATGAATCCTCCTAAATAAAGTTCTCCTTTGAAATCATCAATGGTTCCTGGCTGCATAACAGGTAAGGTTCATTGACTTCATCCTGTCATTTAAAAATGTCAACAATCTGGCCTCATCAACAATTTAACTTTTTCTTTTGCCCTTCCCCTTAACTATTTCCAGAAAATGATTTCCAGTATTCCTTCTTTCCTCTACACCTTTGAAAACACTCTTGCCTTCCATCTGGAAATCCTTCTTTTCATAGATCTGGGTGATTAAGTAGCGTTCCATTCTATGTACTTCTGCATACGTATGTCTTTTACTGTGTATTATAACTCTTCACTAAAATGCAAACAATAACAATACTTATATAAATGCATATTTAGTTGATTAATCTATTCATTGATCATGGCAATAGAAGGTCTTGCATGAGTAGGTGCCCACCTATTTCTCAGCCTCACCTTACCCTCCTATTTCTTGCTTGCTACACCCTGCCGCACAACAAATGCTTAATGCTGTTTCATTTTACAAAGTCTACACACACATCCTCCTCCCCAATACGTTCTTTCCCCACCTCTTGACCTGGATAAATCCTACTCATCTTTGGCTGTTTCCTTGAATGTCACATCTTTAGGAAATCCTTCTCTGACTCCCCAGAGTAGGTTTGGTCCCCCTGTTACCTGGTTTTATAGGACCCCTTACTCTTCTTTAAGATACTTGTTTCAGTTGCAATTATTCATTTGATTATCTCTTTAATGCCTATTTCTCCTCACATACTCCAAGTGCCTAGGACAGTGACTAATACTAGTGGATGCTTTATTCTTTGTTGAATAAATAATGGTAGGTACTTTTCCCCCACAGTAGTGCTTTTTTCAAAAAAACTAGACATCACCGGCTAATAGGCACTGCTTAATCTAACATTCGTTTTATCTATGGAAAAAACAACGCACCCAAATCATTTCATTAGATTTAGAAGTCTTCCAGGAAATAGACATAAACTACCAACCCTAGAGCTTTGAAAGTAACTTTACTTCCAGCCTCTGGATCCCTTTCTCCTGTCCTTGATAATCCCATTCACCTAACAGGTGAGTAATTCCTTTCATACCACATTTAAGAAGAAACTCTCATTTGCTACTTTGTGTCCTGTTCTGACTTTTTCTCAAGGACAACACATAAGATAATAGATTATAAATTTTACATGAACACATCTTCATCATGGCGATGCTTTTCCAATCAGTAGGATATAGATATAGATAAACTGGGCCATTCTCTTAGCTTCACATGGGATCTAATAAAATGCTATTTTTTAATCAAATATCAAAAATCCAATTAACCACTTAGGTACACTCCAAAACTCTTTCAGTTTAGTCATTCTTTTTTAATATTTCAAACCCTACTTAGTCAAAATCTTATACTATTTAAACTGAGTCTTCAGAGTTTCAGAATGAATTTTGGAGAAACTAATTTCAGGTATTTTCTTATTGATCCTACAATATCTTTCTATGAAGGCTATAGAGACATTTGCTCCTCTTCTAACTTGAAAAAAATGAGGGGGTGGGAATGATATCAGTGGCCCCATTCTTTTCGCAACAATGGAAATATTCTAAACCTTCGCCGTCCAAAATGGTAGCACTAGCCACGTGTGGCTATTGAGTACTCAAAATGTGGCTAGCTCAACTAAGAACCTGAATTTTTAATTAAATTTAAATTTAAATAGTTACATGTGGCTAGTGGCTACTGTATTTCACAGCAGAGCTTTATTTGCTGTGATGGATGAACGGGATTCTGGATTTGTACAAGAGGAGTCAAGAAGCCCACTCTCACCACTTCTATTCAACACAGTATTGGAAGTCCTAGCCACAGCAATCAGACAAGAAAAAGAAATAAAATGTAACCAAATTGGAAGGGAAGAGGTAAAATTGTCATTATATGCAGATGACATGATACTATATATAGAAACCCCTAAAGACTCACACAAAAACTACTGGAACTGATAAACGAATTCAGCAAGGTAGCAGGATACAAGCCTAACATAGAGCAATCTGTTGCATTTCTTTACACTAAGAATGAAATATCAGAAAGGGAAGTAAAAAAAGATTCCTTTTAAAATCACCTTAAAAAAATAAAATACTTAGGAATAAACCTGACCAAGGGGGTGAAAGTCTTATATGCTGAGAACTATAAAACATTAATAAAGGAAATTGAAGGGATTCAAAGAAATAGAAAGATATAACATGTTCTTGGGTTGGAAGAATTAAAACAATGTTAAAATGGCCACACTACCCAAAGCAATCTACAGATTTAATGCAATCCCTACCAAATTACCTATGACACTTTACACAGAACGAGAACAAATAATCCTAAAATTTATAGACCCAGAATTGCCAGAGCAATCCTGAGGAAAAAGAACAAAGCTGGAGGCATAACTCTCTCATACATAAGACAAAAGATTATAAGTTTCACATGAGCACATCTTCATATGTGCTACAGTAATCAAAACAGCACAGTACTGGCACAAAGCTAAAGTAATCAAAACAGCATGGTATTGGCACAGAAACAGACATATGGATCAATGGAACAGAATAAAAAGCTCAGAAATAAACTCACACACCTACGGTCAATTAATTTTTGACAAAAGAGGCAAGAATATACAATAGAGAAAGGATAGTCTCTTCAGCAAGTGGTGTTGGAAAAGTTAGACAGCCTCATGTAAATCACTAAAGTTAGAACATACCCTCACACCATAACCAAAAAAACTCAAAATGGCTTAAAGACTTAAATATAAGACATGACACCATAAAACTCCCAGAAGAAAACGTAAGCAAAACATTCTCTGCCATAAATTGTACCAATGTTTTCTTAGGTTAGTCTCCCAAAGCAATAGAAATAAAAGCAAAAATAAACAAATGAGACCTCATCAAACTTATAAGCTTTTGCACAGCAAAAGAAACCATAAACAAAACAAAAAGACAACTTATGGACTGGGAGAAAATATTTGCAAATGATGAGACCAACAAGGGCTTAATTTCCAAAATATACAAACAGCTCACACAACAACCAAAAAACAAACAACCCAGGACTTCCCTGGTGGCACAGTGGTTAAGAATCTGCCTGCCAATGCAGGGGACACGGGTTTGAGCCCTGGTCCGGGAAGATCTCACATGCCGCAGAGCAATTAAGCCTGTGCGCTACAAGTACTGAGCCTGCGCTCTAGAGCCCAGGAGCCAAAACAACTGAGCCCGTGTGCCACAACTACCGAAGCCCGCATGCCTAGAGCCCATGCTCCGCAACAAGAGAAGCCACCGCAATGAGAAGCCTGCACACCGCAACCAAGAGCGGCCCCGCTTGCCGCAACTAGAGAAAGCCTGTGTGCAGCAACAAAGACCCAATGCAGCCAAAATGAAAACAAAACAAAAAAACAAACAACCCAATCAAAAAATGGGCAGAAGACTTAAATAGACATTTCTCCAAAGAAGACATACAGATGGCCAATAAGCACATGGAAAATTGCTCAACAGCTCTAATTATCAGAGAAATGCAAATCAAAACTACAATAAGGTATCACCTCACAGCAGTCAGAATGGCCTTCATTAAACAGTCTACAAATAACAAATGCTGGAGAGGGTGTGGAGAAAAGAGAACCCTCCTACACTGTTGGTGGGAATGTAAGTTGATGCAGCCACTATGGAAACAGTATGGAGGTTCCTCAGAAAACTAAAAATAGAATTACCATATGATCCAGCAATCCTACTCCTGGGCATATATCCAGACAAAACTCTAATTTGAAAAGACACATGCACCCCAACATTCATAGCAGCGCTATTTACAATAGCCAAGACATGGAAGCAACCTAAATGCCTATTAACAGGTGACTGGATAAAGAAGATGTGGTGTATAAACACACACACACACACACACACACACACACACACACACACACACACACACTAGAATACTACTCAGCCATAAAAAAGAATGAAATTATGCCATTTGCAGCAACACAGATGGACCTAGAGATTATCATACTAAGTGAAGTAAGTCAGAAAGAGAAAGACAAATACCATATGATATCACTTATATGTGGAACCTAAAATATGACACAAATGAACTTATCTATGAAATACAAACAGACTCACAGACTTAGAGAACAGACTTGTGGTTGCCAAGGAGGAGGGGGTTGGAGGAGGGTTGGATTGGGAGTTTGGGATTAGCAGATGCAAACTATTACATAGAGAATGGATAAACAACAAGGTCCTACTGTATAGCACAGGGAACTATATTCAACATCCTGTAATAAACCACAATGGAAAAGAATATGAAAAAGAATGCATATATATGTATAACTGAATCACTTTGCTGTACCCCAGAAACTAACACAACATTGTAAATCAACTCTAGTTCAATAAAATAAATTTAAAAAAAAAGAAGTGACTGATAATTCTGGTCCTCTTTCCCTTTTATTTCTTATGTAGGTGAAGGAACTATTCTAAAGCAGAAACTTGTTTCTCATAGGATGCCCTGGCTACACGGGACATTCCATGCTGTAAAAATTACACAACACTTCATCTGAAACACTGAAAGATAGGTCTCCACAAAAACAATTCGTTAAGCATGTTTAAACAGATATGTTCAGTTTCTTCTCTCTTGTAAGGCTCAGATGCAGGAATGTTTAAAGGGTTCCGAATCATACCAATAATATGAGCATGTATTGTGGCTGAGTGTTTGCGGAAATATTGCACATCCACCTAACTCATCACCTGTTAAGTCACATCTTTTTTTAATTTTCAAGAATGAAGTGATTCATAGTCATTTCATTCATGGGAACTGGTGCCAGTTCATTTCTGGGAGTTCAATCACCAGCTTCTGGAATTGAGACACAAGCATCTTATTATAAACATATTATATACAGAGATTACTGTCTTGTTTCCCCTAGGCAAAGCATCAGTAATATCATATTTCATCTAATAAGTCAATATCCAGAAGAATATTTGTTGACGTCATTTCTGTTATTCCCTGCAGATTTGATATGGAAAAAGAGTCTGGTCATGTTCAAAGCAGTAGATTAGCATGGGCAGGGTCTTTCTGTCTGTTGTATCCCCCAATCCTCCGCAGCCACGTTTGAGGCATAGTTTTACCCTAGCATAAGGGAAATGCCTTTGGGAAAGGCAGAGGAAACTGGAAATTGATTCACTTAAATCACTGATTTCATCACGCCCATGTTTAAGTTGTGGCTGCTGTTTGCTATCCTCAAAGACAAGGCTGAAGCCTCAGCCGGCATTCAAAGCTCTCTGTAATCAAGCAGGCCAGACTTACAAGGTGAACCACACTGTAAAGGCCCATCTCGCTCACATTTAAAAATATCACCTGTATGAATTTTGATCAAAATTAACATCCAGGGCAACCTTGAAGGCAAACAGAGAAAGAGGATATTTCATTAAAAAGCAACAGGCAGCATTCTGAAAGGGAAGAGAGGTTTCCTGTCTGCAGCCCCTACTGCTGTGATTGTTTGCTAGGAGCACAAAGCCTTTTCCATTCATGCTGCAGCTGTTTTCCAGGCTCCAGTTCCAATAACTCACCATGTACTTACTGATCACCTACTCTGGCCACAAAATTGGGCTCAGTGGTATAGGAGGATTCATTTCCAGCCTTGTTAATTATTTAAGCTATGCATTTCTAAAAATAAATTTTTATGAAAAAAAATTTCAAACACACAGAAAAGCTGAGAGACTAATACAATCGTCCTCCAAATATCCATCACCCAGAGTCAACAATTAGCAAACCTTTGCCATGCTTGCAACATTTACCCTTTCCTGTTATAGCTATTGTTGCTAAATATTTTTAAGCAAATCCCACATTTCATGTCATTTCCTAACCCACTTGTACATATCTTCAAAAAATATTAGCATTTCCTTCCATAATCTCAGTGCCATGATCACACCCAAGAAAATTAAGAAGATTTCCTTTGCATCTTCCAATAACCAGTCCACATTCAGGTTTCCTCACTTATTCAAAAAAGTTTTTAAAAAAATTTGTTTGCTCAAATTAGGAAACAAACAACACCCAAACATTAAATTAACTCAATCCAAACCAAGTTCTACTTCCTATCTCTCTATATATCTATTTATTATTATATTATATTATATTAAAAATATATATTAATGAGATATTCAAGAAATCAGGTCAGCTGGCCTACAGTCCCTACACTCCCAAATTCTAAATTTCTCTATCTACTTCTTCATGGTATCATTTATTTTGATTCTTTATCCCTCTATTTCCAATAAACCAAAAGGTAGATCTAAAGACCTAACTAGATTTGTGTTCACTGTTTTCTGGCAAGCACGCTTCAGAAGTTGTTCCCTGTGTTACACATTCTACCACATCAGGCAGCGCACAAGTGTTGGTTATCCCACTCTCTGAGCATCTTCCCTCTCCCCCCAAAAATTAAGGTGACCTTGGGTAAATCATTTGACCCTGCAGAGCCTCGGTTTTCTCATAGATGATGGAGATAATCGTATTGCATAGTTTTAAAGTTTGTTGTAAGGATTAAATTATGAAATCTGTAAGTATCACATGGTGCCTGGTACATGGAAACACTTAGATGTTAACTATTCTTGTGAATAAGGCATGTAAAGTGTTTAGTACAGTACCCTGGTCTGCGAGGTACTTGATAACATTAGCTACTATTATCGTCATTATACATTATTGTGGCTGAACAGATCAGAGAGATTTCCTTCGGTGGACCCTATTGGAAGGATGTAACGAAAGGAGCATAGACACTGACACACGGAGGCTCTGAAAAATCTAAGTATCTTTTTAGGACTAGATTAGAAGATTCAAGATGGCAGGAATTTACTAATTCTTATAATCATAGTATGTAGCCCAGTGCATGGCCCTCAATAATGGGTGAGTTAAAGACCCTGCACAAAACACAACCTCAGACCCTTATTCTGGTCCCTTATTGCACAATCCCCTCCCCATGGCCCCTGTAATACCCATAGTACAACAAAAACTTTCCCCTCATTGCCAGCTGTAGACATTTGCCCCTGCTACCCCCACTGCATAGATACCCTGAGCCCTTTGCTTTTACCATTGTCAAATGGACCAGTTCTTCCATGTCTATTTCACACTCGTCTCCTCTTGGAAGACCTCTCTGAGATGATTTCACCCTATATCATTCTTTTCCTTTTCTCTTCACGCATGTCACTTACTGTTTGCCCACACAACATGCTGCTTATATTTTACAAATATGTAGATTGTCTTGATTCCCTCCACTTCCATCTTATTTCCTGCAATTAAATTCTGAACTCTGATGGCCAGCATGATGTTTTCTTGCTTTCCAACTTCTTCTCTTCTCCAACACACATCCCCAACCCAAACACCTGGCCCAGGAATAGAAACATAGTGGAACTTTATACAAATACTCTCTACTAACTATGCACTTCCTCATTATACCTTTCCAATGCACTTAGAAA
Source organism: Pseudorca crassidens (assembly GCF_039906515.1). Lineage (NCBI taxonomy): Eukaryota > Metazoa > Chordata > Mammalia > Artiodactyla > Delphinidae > Pseudorca > Pseudorca crassidens. The sequence goes on along the minus strand of NC_090304.1, from coordinate 30,422,002 downwards.
CTCAAAGTCATCAATACACTGCCAGGATGAGGTTGGTTGCGGCTCTGTGCTCAAAAGCGCCCTATGCCTACCTCCCCATCACTTATCATACTGCATGACAATGGTCTGGTTATATACCCGTGTCCCCATCACACTGACACGGTGACAGAAACAGAGATTATGGATGTTCATCTCTGTTGCCCCAGGAACAAGTACTGGGCTTGGCACATAACAGTGCTCAATCTATCAACGATGAATTTAAGAAATAGTGGGTCACCCAATTTGACAAATTCACTTTTGCACAAAAAAGTATTTTAACTGAGTTTTGGACTGATTTAGTCAACAAATTAAGATGTTTGAATCAGTTACATATGTAGGCCCAATCCTCATGAAAATATGAAACTTATTCTCAGGAAGCAGATAAAATTAGACCTAAAATTGAATTGGAAAAAAAACTGAAGGAAGGCATCGACTACTAATGGCTTCATTGTTCTACTCGGGAACATTATGGAGCTTTCAAGATTTTAAACCTAAAGAAAAACTCGAGCAGTAGAATTTCAGACAGAGAGAGAGCTATTTTGAACAGTGAGATCTCCTGGTACTGCTTAATTAACACTGAAGAGAAAGTTCTCCCTTCTGGAAGCTCCAGTTATTGCTCCTACCTCCCCACTCAGCAGCCAAAACAAGACAGCATCAGATCCTAATAAGGTCAGAGGAAGAGACCCCTCTGCTTGTGTGATGGGTTTCTTCCACTATTTGGGATAGAGATCATCATCCAGGCTGAGGCATGTCCAGGCCATGTGTCACACACCTTCCTTTGAATCTGGAGCCCAGGTACATAAATCAGACACCCCCACGTTGGCATTCAAGAGAAGCGTTCAGTGTTTTAAACACTGACATATTCTGAATTAGTGGCCCAGCCAAACGTACGGTAAAAAGTTTGTTATCCAATTATCGTCAACCTCTGAGCCAAAAAAATGTCCTTTCTTGTGTTTTATTCCACCTGACCATTGTCTGGTTTGACAAAAAACCAAAAAACAAAAAACCAGCTCTTCAAGAGCTGGGCAAATTGGCATTGATTAATTTAACCTAATTTAGTTAAAAGTTAATTCTTCCCTGCTGCGAGCCACAGCTGATTTGTTTAGAGAATTATTACCATCCATTGTTCATTGAGTTTTATCTTTCTGAATTTCCATTGATGTGGCTTGATGTGTTACTAAGAGAAATATTATGATTTTAATTGCATTTTGGCATCTTAAAAGAATATTTCATACTGCTGAACATCTGCGGTCAACAGATGTTAAAACACAACTCCCTCGATGACTAAAATTTGGCAAAATGTGTAATAGTTGGAACAGCTTAAAATTCTAAATATACTTCTAGGAACATGATACAGGCAGATGAAGTACTACTGGAATGTGTTTTGTATTAAATATTAAAGTATTATATGCTATGTACTGTCCCTCTGGGAAATGACAGGTCTTAGGGAAAGAACAAGAAGAGCCAGGAAACATCTCAATGCTGCCACACCAGAGACATTCTATAATGGGGCTGCATCTCTCCCCAGAGTCAGCTGCAGTGGGGATGGGTTTAAAGTGCTGCTATGAACTGTGGTTTACTCTGGAGGCTAGCAGAAGCAGACAAGTTTGTCCCCTTGCTTTTGGTACCCCTCTTCTCTGATTCAGAGCAGGTCGGGGAGGGAGGATGGCCCAATTAATGTTTGACCTACTGTTGCCCAATTCCCCAGCTGGCCCTGTGTGCTCTCCATCATGGTTAGCATGGCTTCAAGAAATCCAGAGATAATCATGAATTTTATTGAAATCACAACTTTCAACAATCTACTCCCATTGACCCCTTGTGTCAGTTGCTAACTCAAGGGCTTAGCTGAGATTGCTTCCACTTTTCTTGTTGAAATAAGCTTCAGTGAAAACCCCATTTCCACAGCAAGTATCCAGAAGGCTGCAGCAGAAAGAATAAGAAGCCCACATTTTCTCTCTCTGAATGGTTAAGTTCACAGTCACAGGAAATGTATTTGAGATTCTGGTTACTATATGAGGGCTTTCAAGAGACTCATCTCTGCCTGATTCATAACGTCATTCTGTTCCCTGCCTTCCAATAGCTTAAAGCCCTACTGAAGAGATATGACTCAAACATGGAAAATAATAGAATCGTAGAAGTATTGTAATGTTAATTTCACGTGTCACCTTGGCTAGGCTATAGTGTCCAGTTGTTTGATCAAACATCAGTCCAGTCTGTATGTTGCTGTAAAGGTAATTTTTTTAGATGTGGATTTTTGACTCAAGACTGAAACTGAAGTTTCATCTGAATTTGCAACCTATCCTACAGATTTTGGACTTGCCAGTCCCCACAATTGTGTGAGCCAACTCCTTATAATAAGTCTCTCTCACTCTCCCCCCAGAAAAACAGATATAGATTACATTATATGTTATCATATATTATATACATAATATGTTACATAATATTATATATATATTACATACATACAGATACAGACCACAGACCATGTAGTACTGTAATATTTACTACTGAAAAGTATCCACTGTGGACCCATGCAGTTGAAACCTAAGTTGTCCAAAGGTCAACTATATATACATATATATATATATATATCTCAATAATACACACACACACACACACACACATAAAATCTCCTATTGGTTCTGTTTCTCTGGAGACTCCTGACTCATCAAGGTATGTATAGGTAATATCTGTGTTCAGAGAAGTTGACTATAGCCGGGAGGAGGTAGAATAAGCTTCAATGAGAAATAAATTAGATTATAAGTGTGATGGAAATGGTTCATTAAGAAGGGAAATCGGTGGTGATGCCGTTTGCGGCAACATGGTGGGCCTGGAGATTATCGTGCTGGGTGGGGTAGGTCAGACAGAGAAAAACAAATATCATATGATATCGCTCACATGTGGAATCGAATTTTAAAAAATGATAAAAAGGAACTTATTACAGATATCGAAACTGTACAGATATCGAGACTAACAGACTTACAGATATCGAAAACAACCTTATGGTAACCAAAGGGGAAACGAGGCAGGAGGGAGGGAAAATCAGGAGTATGGGTGAACATATATATACACTACTATATATAAGATAGATAACCAACAAGGACCTAGTGTATAGCACAGAGAACTCTATTCAATATTCTGTGATAACCTATATGAGAAAAAAATCTAAAAAAGGATGAACAGATGTATATGTTTAACTGAATCACTCTGCTGTACACCAGCAACTAATACAACATTGTAAATCAATTATACTCCAATAAAATTTTAAAAAGGGTGTGGGGGGAAACCAGCCTGTACAAAGACCTAGAGATTGGACCTGTGCCCTTGAGAGGATCAATGGAGAGCTGTAGCCTGACAGTTGAGAGGCTGTGCCCTGGAGAGCAGTGGGTACTAAGACTGGATGGGTTGGTGGGCCCCAAGGGCTGATGTGTGAAAGGTGCCTCTTCCTCTTCTTCCATGCCGGGGCTTAGATGGAATGACTGCATTTTTCAAAATGGGGTGGTCTTTTCTGTAGCACCCTGACAGCAGTGTCCACTTCAGACTGTCTACAGCCGATCCCAGCCATCAGCACATCCTCTTTCCTTCCTATTCACCCCTAGAGGCATTTTCTCTTCCTAAGTGGAAAGCCCTCTAGAGAAACCGTAAAAGAATCTCATCGAGGAAATCTGGAGAATGAGTGTGAAGGTAAATTCACAACTAGAAGAACACTGAGGGGAATACTTGAGTCAGGAGATGGAGGAAGAGGTAGTAGAGAGAGGGTTCCTTTCTGAGAGAGCAGAGGAATTTAGAGTCCTGGAGAACCAGAAATTCAGGATCCAGGAGAGTGAACATTCCTGTTGGTGCAAATGTCACAGACCATTTGAGCAAATGGCTCTTTCCAGTGATGTTTAAACGAATAAACAGGATCCGTGTCTCAGGGTCAGAAATGAAGCTTATACAATTGACTCTGTCCCCCTGGAGAGGTTGCCACCAGCCTGAGAGGGTGGGATGACTTAATGAACACTAACAATGGGTTTATTAGAAAAATACTGGGCATTGTGGGGAGCAAAAGGGAAAAATCAAAATGATCCATAATCCTATTACTTGGAAATGACATGATGTAAGAAGTGAGGTTCTCTCTGAATCTCCAGCCCCGTTTCTTGTAGTGAACATGAATCTTATTTTACAAACTCAGATGCGCAAGAAAAAGCACTTTATTTCTTTTACATAAATTAAATCCAGTTCTGAGCCTACCGTCACTCTCCTCATCCTATCAGGTTATTAGGAATTTGATGTCAGCCATTACTGTCACCCTCATGGGGTGGGCAAGGGTCCCAGGGTTTTGCATAGCACCAAGTCCTGGTGCTATGCAAAAGGACTTGGGGAAGTCTCTTTAGCCGTTGGGTTTTGTCTATGATATTTACAGCTGAGGCATCCATGGTCTCAGACCACATGATCTCTTCCAGTGCTGGCTCCTCTGCTGCCTCTTTCAAAGCCAGGAAAATCTTTGGTGAGGCTTTAGAATTCCCAGCCCTCTAGGCCAGGCCATCTGAGGTCTTCCTCCTTCAGGGAGTACCTCAGGACTCACAGAGTTCCATCCCATTTCCATTTCAAAGGCCTTCCCTTCTTTCTGCCGCTCCTCCAGGATGCCAAAGGTAATATCCTCAATGGGTTTATATTTTATAAAATTCCAGACCAAGATCAGAAGTGTCCTGCAGACAATTTTGTCTTCTGGCCCTGGGACAAAAATCTCCCTCGTGGCAAGAGGCCACAAAAAGGCCTGACCATCTGCTTACAGTGAAGGAAAGGAAGAAACACAGGGTGGGACAAACACAAGTGAATATTCCAAAAACTAAACCACCACACACTGTTGACAGTTTGGTATCTTTCCAGAATTTTCTTGTGCTTATGAAGCAAAATATCTATCTACACATAAGGTTTTGTGTTTTTTTTTAAACAAAAAGGGGATCAGACTGTACATATGCAGCCACAACTTCCTTTTTCCATTTAGCATAGCATGGATATCTTCAATGACGCTGGGTATTGCCCCACTGATGGATATTCAGGTTGCTTCCATTATTCCGTTCTTATAAATAATGTTGTATTATGCACATATATGCATGTCTTTGTTTTATTATTTTTCTGCCATTGCTTCCTAGGAATGAACAGACTGGACTGACCAAATGGTCAATCTATGGTCAAACCATGGGCTCTAGTTTGCCCTGGTGAGTTATTGGCCACAAGCTGGTTTTAGAGAAGGAGCCCCAGAAATGAATTTCTCAAGTTCCTCATTTTTTTAAGTTTGATAAAGGTGGTGCAGTTGGTGCAAAAATTATTCCAAATAGCTCCTTAGTTTGCCTCCGTGACTAGGATCTCAACATTTGTGTTTGGGCAACAAGAGCCTGGGCTTTACCACAAATCTGCTAAGTGACACAGGCAAGTCACTTCCCACTCTAGGTCTTAGGTCTATTGTTTGCAAAATGGGAATGAGACAAACAGATGATCTCGTAGGGACTTCCTGCAGTGATATCATTTGTATCGTATGTTCTCTGAGTCTATAAACACACGGTCCTAGGGCAGTAACGGACCATCTGTGGGTATACGGCTGTATGGACCCTACTATGCCTCTTCAGTCTCTTACTTGATATTTTAGCAATATTAAATTTATATTAGCTTATGTTTCCCCAGAAGTAGACCCTGGCACAAGGATTCAAGTTTAAGGAGTTTATACTTGGGAAGTTCAGGAAATACCTCTAAAGGGGTACGGAAATTATGCAGTGAAGGAAAGTGGCCGATATAGGGTGTACTAATAGACCAGCTGTCACTGTGGGTGTCTGGAGCTTAATCCCGAAAGAAAGTGCTGGGAAATGGTGTCAAACACATGCCTTAGAGAGCTCTTACCTGAAGGGTAAGGGAGCTGGGGTGTTTATACACCGACTCACACCAACACACCCTAACGTGCTAATTCATTAGCAGCACACCTAGCCCACCATGCACAGCAGCGCTGCCTCCCTTGGGTGAGAGAAAAGCCACAAGAGTGCAAGAAGAGTTCTCTGGAACACTACCTCGGGATATGGCCCCAGCACCCACAGCGTCTGCTGCATAACTCTTCTGTGCCTTTGCTCGTGTTCTCCTTTCTTTTTCTGATTCACTTACAACCCTGAGGCTTCCTAGGTTTGCGTCCTGCCTCTGCTACTTACTACCTGTGTGACTTTGGGCAAGTTACTTAAGTTCTCTGTGCTTTACTTTCCTCATTTGTGTGACAGGCAGAGTGATAATCCTTATCTCATAAAACGGTTTTTAGGATTAAATGGTAATGGATGGAAAACACTTAGAGCAGTGCCTACCGCATAATGTTTCTTCAGTAAGTGCCAGTTATCATTTTTATTACCCTTCAAAATCCTCTTCAAGTGGAAGTTCCTTGAAGAAATTAGCTCTGAGACCCCAGATGGGGTTAAGGGCTCAGGCCCCTTCTTATGGTGGCATTTTCCATATACGAGTGTGTCTTCTCCTATGGACAGAGAGCTCTAGGAGGACACCACGGTAGCTTCCCCAGGCCTGCATCCCCTGCAGCTAGAGCAGGGCTTAGCCTGCCTTTCTGTAAACAGATAATAAACAGAGATTCTGATTTTACTTATTCACAGATAAACTCTTTGCTTTAAGAATCACTCTGGGTAAAATGAAAATTTCACTAAATTGTAGTAGTATGCTTCCTTTATCCTAACACACACCCTCCCACCAGTGCCCCCTTGAAAACACACACACACACACACACACACACACACAAACAGACACTGACATGCAAAATACTTTTTAATGTTTCTGAAATCAGGTTGAGTAAGTCTTAACACTGAAATGTTTTATCACGCCATCTACCTTTCTTTCAGAAAATCAGCTGTTACTGAATAAATGGTGGGCTCTCCCATTAAAATTGACGATACTTGTTTTAGGCTTCAAAGCGAAAGTTAACTTTGAAACTTCAGTTCTTCTTCCAGAAGAAAGCAGTTTCTGGAGTGCCTCGCCCAGGCTGTGGCTCTCACACCCCCATCCTTCCCCCAGCACAGCCCCAGGAGCTGATCCGCTGAGCTCACTGAGTTTCAGTCTCACCCTGGACGAGGATGGGCAGGGCAGACTGGGGGGGGGGAGGTCCTAAGAGTGGAACCAGCCTTGTTGGAGCCCTGTCGAACAGCAGGATGAGGGTCAAGATGGAGAAGCCAAATCAGATGTCAGGACGAAGGAGCAAGCAACACGGCAGACGGGGGACAAAGTTCAGGAATGGAGAGTAGTAAGGAAGGGGAGAATAAGAACCCAGTGTCGACGGGCAGACCCATCCAGGAAGTCATCCTGTGTGAGGTAACAGCTGCATGGTGTGGGAGTGACTTAGCCTGGGATGGACACCCCAGGACCAAGACCCAGGGTACACGGGGCACTGGCAGTAGAGGGCCTGGCCCCAGGCACCCAGTGGGTGAAACTGTTTGGGGTGGGGGAGAGGAAGGCATCAATGAACCAAGGGCCTTGGGAAGGTTTAGTCAGGCGCTGAATGTTGCCTCATTCCATTTTGGTTGAAGAGAAAAAGGGCTAGAAAAATTCAGCAAATTGGCTTCTAATATCACCAAACCAGAAAAAGAACTTTGTCGAAAAAAACATCAAAAGAAAACCCAAGTGGAGTGAGAGATAAATTAGGAATTTGGGATTAACAGATACACACTACCGTATATAAAATAGATAACCAACAAGGTCCTACTGTATAGCACAGGGAACTATGGTCAATATCTTATAATAACCCATAAGGGAAAATAATCTAAAAAAGAATATATATATATATGTGTGTGTGTGTATAACTGGATCATTTTAGCTGTATACCTGAAACACCGTAAATCAACTATACTTCAAAAAAAGTTTAAAAAGCAAACTCAAATTTCAATCCTGGCTAAAAGAATCTGGGCAAGCAATTCGGACAAGTAATTTCTGTGCACTTAAGTTTTCATCTTGAAATGCAAACAATATCCCTGGGCTGTTGTGAGGAATCACTGAAGTAATAAGATAATGATAGAGATGATTTATTGAATTCTTAATACGTACCAGACCCAGTACAAGGGGTTTTCATATACTTTGCCTTATTTCCTATCATAATCCTACAAGATAGATACACTATCATTCTTCTTTTACAGATGCAAATTGAGTCTCAGTATTGCTAAGTAACTTGTGTCATGTCCCATTAGCTAGACATTATATATAACCACCATGCATGGAGTACAGTAGGTGTTTAACACATGTGAGTTCTCACCTTTCATTCTGCCTGCAATGCTAGCTATAGATGATTTTAAAATCATCTGATTATTAAAGATAAAATCCTTGGAAGAGAGTTCCCCCTCTGCTGGGCTAGGATTTGTTTAACGATCACCATGTCCTTTGTGAATTTGATAACTTCTTAATCTACAGAGGTCACGACCTTATTGTAATGTGTTGAATTCCTCTGCCACCAGTGTCTCTCAAGGGACCTCCATCTGCATTTGTCTGTGGCTGACTCTCAGTGACATTTCCTCCTCCACCTGATTGCCAAGATGATTTGTTTCTCATCTAAGTTTGAGCAGCCTGAGAGAGAATGTCAAAATCCATCAATCCCCTGACAAGCTTGTACATCCAATCCCTCAGGTTTGTGTAAAGGATAATTTCAACTACCCAATTCTTGTGGGAGTGGTGAGGCCACCCAGAAGAGAGCCTGGAGGTTGGAACACTTCCTGGAGAGTGCAATCTTGTGCATGGGGGAACATGAGCTCCATGGCATCTGAGTCCTCGTGCTGGAAGATGGGAGCTGAGGAGGTGTCATTCCCCTGGGACTTCTGAAAGCTGCATGTGGGACACAGGAGCCCTTGATCCAATGTGCGTAACCAAGAGCCCCTCTAGGGAGCCCCAGGAACGATCCCTGTGTCAAGTCTTCCTTCCTCCCTCAGTTTGGCCTTCTGTTTGGGGGAAGCCAATGATGCCTGGGGGCTTTGAACTGGTTTCTGAGGTGAGACTCAGTCTGGGATATCAGATTCCTTCTCCTCCCAAGACAAGCCAGCAGCCACGGGCTGAGTGCAGCCTGTCGTGGATTTGCCTTATAATGTGTTTGTTGAAAAAAATTGAATTAGTTGCGACATTTAAAATGAGAGACTGCATATGAAACTCCACATTTCTGGCATATCTTGAAAAATCACATCTGATGATCCCAGGCTGGCATTTCCACAGTGAGAGTAGGCTGGATCTAAGCAAGCTTCTTCAGATGGGACAGGCGCTCTCCTACATGCCCTGGTCAGGTCCCCACGTGGCCCTACACACCCTTAGGTTATTTGCCTGGTCCCCTGGGCATTTGGGTTTTGAAAGAGGAAAGGAAAGTAACGATGGGGTTACAAGAGAGTCAGTTTATAACAGGAAAAGTAAAAGGCGCTTTTTAACTATTGCCTTCATACATTGTTATCCCAGTTTTGCAGAAACAGAAACTGGAGATCGGAGAAGTTATTTAACATGGTCAACGTTACGTGGTTGGTAAGTGGTAGAACTGTAATTTGAGGTTGTGCGACCACAAAATCCCACTCTGTCTTTCTACTGCAATGCACTCATTGGGAATCTTCTTCCTATTATGAATAAGATACCTGCACATTCCTGAATCCCCAGGGCACCTGTCAGGCTTCTCAGAGTTAATATTATACCAATGACCATCCTTGATACCAGGAAAATCCAAGTGGGGTCTTGCTTGCCTCCTGACCCGGCTGGCATCCTCTCTGCCCTCTGAATCCCTAATGAGGATGTGTGTAGTGATATTCAAATAGGAGAGAAGCTGCTTTGTAAATCACTGAGGTTACCATTTGCATTAAGGTTAAAAGGTTAAGGTTAAGAAGCTGGATGACTCTCAATCCCACGACTCAGCAGCCGTCTGCACTTCACATCACTGGCCTGAATTTTCAGCCTCATTAAATTCTTTCAGGTCATCTGGTCCCAAACTTTGTGGTTGCCTGAGTGCATATTTATGTCCCAGGAGTGACTGTCATTTCAAACCTAGGCTTTACTGAAGCCCACCTCCCTACCAGCCTTAATTGCTCTTGCAGTACTTCTGGTATTATTTTTAAAAGTCTTCCCTCTCTTAATTATTTCCAAGAGCCCACAGGGGCTGCTGTGTGTGTATCAGACATTTGTCCTTTGGGTTTCTACATGGCATCCGCCTTGTTCTGTCAAAGCTCCTGGGGAGCTACTTTTGCTGGACACCACGGTCTTCCACCTGACACCACGGCCAAGAGGTGTCAAGGTCATATAGGGTTCTGTGCAGTGGTGGTAGGAAAAAATGCCTCTTCTCAAGTTTGGTGTTTTGGTGAGGCTACCAAACTGCCAGTAGCCTCAATTCTTAAAGAGTCTGAGCTTGGTTGGCTTTTATCACAGCGTCCCTCTGTCTCCCTATATACCCTTATGTTGTCTATAGGATCCAGAGGAGATACCCTGGGGAACTAGGCTGGGAGGCATGACACTGAGCTGGGGTCTGCCCCTCTCCTTTGCTGACTAAGACTGTATTGCCAAGACACCAAGACTGTCCGCCTAATGCTGTCTTCCCTTAGACTGAGGTTTATTTTCTTATGCAAACCCTTACTATTATCTTGCCCACACTAGGCATGCCTGGATGTCAGTGATGAATGTGGCTCAGAGTTCATTTGGAACCCCTGAAATCTTAGGTGGCAGTATTTTATATTATCTCATGTCCTTAGAGCCCAAATCATCTGAAATAGGCTTATCACACAGCCTCAATCCAGACAGAGGTTGGCTTAAGTGTTCCTCTGGGTGCTTGGGTATGCAGTTTCACTGTCCTCTTTCCTAAAGAAGAAATCCTCATGACTCAAAGGAGATTTGGGGTTTGGACTCCCGCACCATGTGAGCTGAGTAACAGGGCTACAGGGCTCCTGTTGCTGCTGTAGTAGGTGGGACTCCTTGATCGAGCTGAGGTGACACGGAGGACGTGGACATGGAACCCAAGGACAGGGTCAGAGCTGGGCCTTAGGAGGGGACTGGGGCAGCAGACCCTCTCACTACTGCCTTCCTCTGCAGACTGGTTTCACCCTCTCTCTATCCACAGACAGCCATCATCCTCAGCTCACAGGAAGGCGTACGGCCATCCCAGAGCTCTCCCGTTTACATGTAATAGCTCTAGAAATAAGCAAAACTTGTCATGTCTTTCCCAATCCCACTTTTAAATTTCCAGAGAGGAGAAGCTGACTCTTTCCACTTAGATCCGTGTTCACCTCTGATCTAGCCAGCTCTGTCCAATCCACGTGTTTGTGTCTATGTGTCAAAGGCAGTCCACCGAGAAGGTCAGTGTGAGCTGGACAGCTATAAACACGTCCATTCTACTTGATCATATTTTTTCCATCTCTTACATTCACTTGTATCTTCCTGGAATGGCACGATGGAGGGGAGGGATGGTACTTAAGAGAAGCAGTGAGGTCTAGCAAATAATCTTCGTAGCTAGTAGTTACAGAACATTTCCTATACACCAGATACCATATTGAGTGTGTCACAGGAATCATCTCACCTAAAACATAAAACAAGATCTTATTGGTAGTTACTATCAGCCTCATTGTGTAACGAAGATACCAGGCTTAGGGAGTGAGCTGGACCAAGATCTCTGTGGAGAGCTGGGCTCATACCAAAACTTATGCTTCTAGTCATTTTATTTACTGCCAGGCACGCCTGGGTTCAAATCTCGACGTTGCCACTAGCTATGTGATTTTGGACTAATTTCTCTGAGTCTTAGTTTCCTCATCTGTAAATGGACATAAAAATACCTTTCCAATTTAAAATATTTAAGCAACTAAAGACCGTCATTCTTTTCCTCCATGTACCTGGGCTTCCCTGCCTCATCCAAGCACACCTGTTCTCTCTTATTCAACCTGATGGTAACCAAAACCTCCAGAGCTTTCCAGCCACCTCCCCGTTCTCCAGGAGACCTCAGATAAAAAACAGTGACAAGACTATTTACAATAGCCAAGACATGGAAACAATGTAAATGTCCATTGATAGATGAATGGATAAAGAAGACGTGGTATATATACATATATTATATATATATATTATATATGTATATATATACAATGGAATATTACTCAGCCATCAAAAAGAATGAGATAATGTCATTTTCAAGCAACATGGATGGACCTAGAGATTATCATACTAAGCGAAGTAAGTCAGAAAGAGAAAGACAAATACCATATGATATCACTTATATGTGGAACCCAAAATATGACACAAATCAACATATCTACAAAACAAAAACAGACTCACAGATATAGGGAACAGACTTGTGGTTGCCAAGGAGGAGGGGAGGTAGGGGAGGTAAGGACTGCGAGTATGGGATTAGCAGAGGCAAACTATTATACATAGGATGGACAAACAATAAAGTCCTACTGTATAGCACAGGGAACTATATTCAATATCCTGTGACAAACCATAATGGAAAAAAATATGAAAAAAATATATATATAAAACTGAGTCACTTTGCTGTACAGAAGAAATTAACACAACACTATAAATCAACTATACTTCAATAAAAGTAAAAAAAGAAAGTGACAAGAAAGCAGTATTTGGAGTCAGAAGGTATGGATTTGAATCTTGTGTCAGCATTACACTAATTTCTTGACTTAAGGCAGGTCTTTTTACAGTGCTGAATCACAGTTTCCCCATCTGTTAAACTAGGAGAATAGAATTCTACACAGATATGGAAGTGGTGGCAGTGACGGTGTATGTGTCTGTTCTAAGAATTAAATGAAGAAATGCATGTGAAATGTTCTGGAAACTCTAAGCACCACACGCTTGGAAGAGATGATTATTAAGGCAGAAAAATCCTAGAATGACCTTTTGGCCTGTTGCCTGGTTGCTGGGATGTTTTAGGCAGGCCATTGTTTGCCCAATACTTTCATGCTCTTAATTTGTAGCTGGATGTGTTTGCACGTCTTACCTCTTAGGTAGCACAAGGCTTGAGTTTAGGGTGTGTCTTTCAAGTTTCTTTACAGAACTTAGAAATGACGGATGCCTAATAAGTGCTAGCTGTACAGATGGAATTCAGGCTTTCTATGCTTCTGTCTTTCAAGTTTTTGTTGCAGTGTTTTTCAATAGTCTGGAGACTTAACAATGAGGGTGAAAGCCTTTGAAAAATCTCAAAAAGCCCTGTTCAAACGCAAAGGTATTAAATTTGCAGGAGGTGCTATTATTACTAATACCATGCAAATTTATGGATAGTAATGGAAATAATAACTCTACAAGCAAAAAATGCTTTTATTTCTGTTTTGTTCTTTGCATTTGGCAAAAACATCCTATATAGGTCAAATTTATACATTTCTATATCCCCTTAAAGCACATATTGAGATATCAAAAGAAGACAGAAATGTATAACAACACAGAATAGAGCTTAAAATCATTATGTTCAGCCCCAACAATTTACAGATGAGAAGACTACATCTAAGAGACATGAAATGACTTACCTAAGGTCACACAGTGAAAGGTAACCTTGGTATGTCATTATTCTTCCTTGGATGTCCTTGGAAGACATCCTTTGGATGTCTTCAGTATATTGACATTTCCTTGGAAAGAAAACAATTTTTAAAGTGAAACCTTTTCTTCCAAGGGCCAATGCCATGTATCTTAGATTCACCAACGGAGATGGTAGAAATGAGGCAGTGGAGGGAACCTAGAAAAGCCTGTAGGCTCACCACTTGTTTCTCAGTTCACCACAAATACACCATTCAAATAGCCAATCACATTCTAGCCAACAGGCATCTAACCAGGTAACTTTCTTCAAATTAAATATTGAGTCACTTCATTCAAATAATGATTTCTTGAGTATCTACTTCATGCCAACAGTGTGCTAGGCTCTTTAAGGAAATAAATTTTACTCACAGACAAAAATTGGGAACATTTCTAGAACAGAGGCAATACAGCACAATGGCTGAGAGCATGGGCCATGGAGCTGAATGAGCTACTTACTAGCTATGTGTCCTGGAGCAGGATCCTTAAGCTCTTTGCGTCTCAGGTTCCTCATGTGTAAAGTGGGGCTTAGCTGCTATGAGGTTCCTGAGTTTAATACAGAGTAAGTGCTTACAGTGCCTGACATACAGTTAGTGCTATATTAAGTGTTATTTCACATATACTATCTCATTGAGTCTCCTGGCAATTCTATGAAGTAGGTACCATCCACCTTTTACAGAGTAGTAAACTGCAGCTTAGAGGTCAAGTAACCCTCCAAGGTCAAGTAACCCAGAAACTGCGGGCAGAGCCAGGATTCCAACCCAAGTCTGTCTAACAGCTGGGCCTAATCTCATACCCACTGTGCTGTGTGCTGCCCTGAGAAGCAAAACTTGCTCTCAAGAAAGCTGTGTTCAGCTCATACAACTCAACAACAACAACAAAAAACAAACAACCCAATTGAAAAATGGGCAAAAAAAAAAGAAAAATGGGCAGAGGGTCTAAATAGATATTTCTCCAAAGAAGACATACAGATGGCCAACAGGCACATGAGAAGATGTTCAACATTGCTAATTATTAGAGAAATGCAAATCAAAACTACAATGAGGTACTACCATCATCAAAAAGTCTACAAATAACAGATGCTGAAGAGGGTGTGGAGAAAAGGGAACCCTCCTACACTGTTGGTGGAAATGTAAATTGGTGCAGCCACTATGGAAAACAGTATGGAGGTTCCTTAAAAAACTAAAAATAGAATTACCATATGATCCAGCAATCCCTCTCCTGGGCATATATCCAGACAAAACTCTAATTCAAAAAGATACATGCACCCCTATGTTCATAGCAGCACCATTTGCAATAGCAAAGACGTGGAAGCAACCCAAATGTTCCTCAACAGATGAATGGATAAAGAAGATGGGGTACATATATATATTTTATATATATATATGGAATATTACTCAGCCATAAAAGAGAATGAAATAATGCCGTTTGTAGCAACATGGATGCAACTGGAGATTATCATACTAAGTGAAGTAAGTCAGACAGAGAAGGACAAATACCATATGATATCACTTATATGTGGAATTTAAAATATGACACAAATGAACTTATCTACAAAACAGAAACAGACTCACAATCATAGTGAACAGACCTGTGGTTTCCAAGGGGGAGGAGAGGTGGGGACGGGATGGAGTGGGAGTTTGGGATTAGCAGATGCAAACTATTATATATAGAATGGATAAACAACAAGGTCTTACTGTATAGCCCAGGGAACTTTATTCAATATCCTGTAATAAACCATAATGGAAAAGAATATGGAAAAGGATGTATATATATGTATGACTGTATCACTTTGCTGTACAGTAGGAATTAACATAACATTATAAATCAATTATATTTCAATAAAATAAATTTTTTAAAGAAGAAAGAAAGCTGTGTTCTAGGAGTATAATGGCATGACTGAAAACGCTAAGGGTCCATTGAGGGCTGGAATTAAAGTGGGATGGAGATTTCAGGACAGGGCCTATGGGAGATGGTTTCTAGCTTGGGAAATCAGGAGCAGCGTCAAGGAGGACGTGGCATTGGAGTTGAGTCTTGAAGGATTTATTTATCCAGAGACAGGAGTGAGAAGGGACAAGCAAAGGGCCAGGGGTGGGAAGGGCAATGTATTGATGGGAACCAGGCAGCGGGTGTTTCAGGAAAAGTGGATCCTGAGGGCTGTGCAGGAGAGCAGGGAGGCATGGGACCTGAAACCCCAGGTGAGGCCAGATCACCAGGGGCCTCAAGTGTGAAGCTAAAAAGTGTGCTTCTAAAATTGGAGGTCCTTAAAATGGCTCTTGAAAGGACCAAATGAAAAAAAGAACAAAAACAAAAAAATAAGACTCAAGACTTTGAGACACAGTTATTATTTATCAGTAAGAATTGGCAAAATATGGGCTTATTTATCTAGTTAGCTCTCTTCTGAAAAAATCACATCAGTTTACAGAAAAAAAAAAGCTTTTTTTAACCACAAAGGGAGCTGATTTTGCAAACAAATACTTGTTCATGTGAAGAGGTTTCTGTCTGAAACGTGGTACAATTTCCATATTTAAATGAAGATGCTATCGTGGGTATTTTCCCTTGACTGGATAAAATATACCTAGAACTTAAATTTTATTTGTGAATTCTTTCCCTTCCTCCTTTCCTCCTTTTCTCCCTCCCTTCCTTCTGCTTGCACTGGAGCTTGGCTCACTCCTTTGTCCTGGACAACTGGTATCTTCTCCATCTTTAATTTTGATCTCTCCTTCATGTTTTGAATGTTGTCTTATGTTTAAATTTCACATTCTTTGTGACATGAACTCTCAGCCACTAGCACACCCAACATCCCTGGCATGACCAAGCTGAAAGGGACAGTCAAGAGGATGTAGTCTAACATCAGATTACAGCTGAGAAGACTAAGGCCCAGAGACAGAGCATGTCTTTCTCAAGAACATGGTGCCAGTTCAAGGCAGAGCTGGGCCCTGAGCTTGTCCTCCGTTTCC
This sequence comes from Pseudorca crassidens, assembly GCF_039906515.1. Classification (NCBI taxonomy): domain Eukaryota; kingdom Metazoa; phylum Chordata; class Mammalia; order Artiodactyla; family Delphinidae; genus Pseudorca; species Pseudorca crassidens. Next base: position 30,405,500 of record NC_090304.1, on the reverse strand, counting down.
CATCCAGCGCTCATTTCAGTGCATCATGTGAGCACGTGTGCAAGCAGGGCTCAGGGGGAGAATTTAGTTTCCTAGAAGTGGTTATTTCAGAGTTTCAACAGACTTCTCATGTACCTTTTCAAGACTTAGAAGCCATGGAGTATTTAGAGCTGGAGGGAACTTTAAGATCATCAAATCCAGCATCCTCCTTTTGCAGAGGAGATGACCAAGGCTGAGAGAAGTGAAGGGGGGACTTGCCCAGATCAGGCAGCTGGAGAGGGGCAGAGCAAGGTCAGGGATTCCAATCTGCTGACTCTCAGGCCCATGTTTTCTCTCTGTACATGCTCATCCTTATTTTTCAGAGTCTCCACTTCAAGAACCCATCTCTTGACACTCACATACACTGGAAGGAATTCTGCGGCACAAGGCCTGGAAGAGCTTCAAGTGGAATGTATCCAAACCAGGAGGAAGCCGTTCCTTTGGTTTTCCTCTGATGGTCAGTTCAGGCTGGTGTGTGGTGGGGATGGAGGTGTGGAAAGCTGGCCAGTTCTCCTTTAGCAAGTTCTTCATCCTTTCCTACCCGAAAATGTATCACAGTTATGGACGTCTTTGTGAAACCAGAACCCAAACAAGAGAAAGTGGAATTGGGAACTGGTGAATTAATGCCCAACCCAGTCAAAGCCAAGATTTCATATTTGCATAGCACATCTGCAGCCACCTGGTCCTCACACTCAGGAAGGGAACACGCGGCGAAGGCTCGATGGCTAGACTGAGTTGTGGGTATGGTATGCGCATATGTGTCCACACGTGTGTGAAAGCACTGTGTAAACTATAAAACACATTGTATGAAAAAATGAAAAGAAATCCATAACTCTCCCTCATACCCTATTCTCGCTCCTTTGTTATCTCGCTTCTTTGGGTTAGACCCAAAGAAGAATGTCAGTCCAAATCTCTAGCAACCACCCATCGTTTTCAACCTTGCCTGCCCAGTAAAAATCACCTGGGAGCTTTAAAAACAATATAGATGCCTGAGCTCCACCCCCAAAGATTCCGATTCACTTGATCTGGGATGGTGTCTAGACTTCATGGGGTTTTTTTATTTGTTTTTTTTTAAAGATGTTGGGGGTAGGAGTTTATTAATTAATTTATTTATTTTTGCTGTGTTGGGTCTTCATTTCTGTGCGAGGGCTTTCTCTAGTTGTGGCAAGCGGGGGCCACTCTTCATCGCGGTGCGCGGGCCTCTCACTATCGCAGCCTCTCTTGTTGTGGAGCACAGGCTCCAGACGCGCAGGCTCAGTAGTTGTGGCTCACAGGCCTAGTTGCTCCGCGGCATGTGGGATCTTCCCAGACCAGGGCTCGAACCCGTGTCCCCTGCATTAGCAGGCAGATTCTCAACCACTGTGCCACCAGGGAAGCCCAAGACTTCATGGTTTTTTACAAAACTCCCCAGATGTCTTACCTGCAACTAGGATGGAGAATCACTCAGTTGAACTATCCAATAGCTTTCCCTGACTGCTGGGACCCACTCCTTTTTTTGCTGCTAATCTCTTTGTAGTCACGGGCTAAATGCACTTAAAATGTGGTGTTATACTGTGTCATTCAGTTTCATAGACACTTGCTGAGTGCTTGATGGCTATATGGACTGCAGTGGGTGTATAGATGAATGAAAATGCCCATGGCCCTAGAAAAGCATAGGGTAAAACAAGGGGCTCAGTCACCTAGACACATAACTACTGCCTGGGGAGGTAGCAATTACTTTTTTCTGGGAAAATCCTGAAGCCCTCATAAAATTGAACCTTGAAGATTCTATAACATGTGGGAACAATTTTTATTTTCTTAGTAGATGATTCCTTTGTAGGAAGAGGCCTGATTAATGGAAAGGTTGCTTTGATAAGTCCACCATCATGTTCAAAAGTGCCTTGGGCCAGTGCCTGGGTTTGGAAGATGGAAGCTTCCCTGTGTAACAGAGAGTGGGAGCCGGGGAGCAGGGCTGAATGCCGTGTAGGGAAGAGGTCAAAGGAACACTTGGCAACTTTTTCACCAAAAACGGAGGCTCAGGGGGCCATTTTTAATAAGATTCTTTTAAGATGAAATGATAGGTATTATGGAACGTAAACCCCACCTTTCATATTTACTAAGAAACATTCAGTAAAATACACATTGTTCACCAATGATTTGGTAAGAATGAATTCTGTATGGAAAACACAAAGAAGTGCTGAATCCGATTTTGAGATGGGCTGAGTAAAATCAGAGGATGCATATGGGTAGAGCAACATCTTATGGGCAGGGCTGCTGGATGTAGCAAACGAAATTCCAAGACACACCGAGTTCAATTAGAATTTAAATAAACACAAATAATATTTTAAGTGTGTCCCACGCAGTATTTCTACATACTTATATTAAACATTATTCACTGTTTATTTGAAATTCAAATTTAACTGGGAATCCTGTATTTTATCTGGCAGTGGGTTATGCTTGGGTGGGGTTTTTACAATCAGGGAATCAGGAAGTGAACAAAGGGATGGTGTAGAGAGAGTGCAGAGTGTACTTGGAGAATAGGGAGGGGTAGGTCGGGAGTGGTCTGAGAAATACAGTAGGAAAATAATCTACAACCACATCCTAGAAGGCTATGAACGTCAGTCTGATTGATTTATGTTCTGTCAACAATGGAAATCCCTTCAATACGTCAAAGGAAGGAAAATCATATTGTCTGTTCATCCATCCATCCATCCATCCATCCTTCTACATCAATGTATCTGCATTAATAGCACGTTGGAAAGCACATGTCCTCTGAATTTATATAAGGTTCTGCTATGTGCTCACTGAGAGACATTTGGCAAATCACCCAGCCTCTCTCAGCCTCCGTTCCTTGAGAAATGGGCATAATTAGGTCTTTATCCTGTACTTCTCATCAGTATTATTACACTGTCATACAATTGCTGAGCAGACAAGGCCATCTTGAATGACTTCTTGAGAACTTTTTTAAAGGTTCCAGTACTGTGTGTACCAACTGATACCCTTGTTACCCTAAAACATTCCACTCAGCTGTCTGTTTCATCCTTTTGCAAAAGCACTGGACTTTATCCCTGTGTCCTTACTAGTGAGTAAGGACAGCATCCCTGCCTCCTGCCAAGTCAGTTGATGGGCGTTGCCATTTGTGTACTGTGTTACAAAGCACTTTCACATGATTTCCATCGAATCTTCAGGGAGATCCTTCTGCTATCACGAGAGGACAGATTGTGGTGAGGGTAACAGATTGGAGGTAGAGAACCCACCAAAAGACTATCATGAGAGTCCAGGCAAGAAGTAACGAAGACCTGAACTAGAGTAGTGGAAAGGGTGAGGTGAAAATGGAAGGAACGGATGAGAAAAAATGGCACACAAGTAAAAACAAAGGGATGTTCCGACACAGGTATTTGGTCTCTCTAACACTGCTTCCATTTCCTCTAGGGACGTGTCCCGGATAAGGGTGAAATCGGATATTCTTTGGCAGTTTCGGATGACACCACCCCTAACTTTCCACTGGATGAGAGAAGGCTCAAAATAGCTTCTGGTCCCACAGGCTAGTGATTCCAGGGACTCAGATTCCTGTTCTGAAAAACACGGGGAAGAAGCCAGGCGCTTGCCCACTTTTACCCTCCTACCAGCTGACCCTGCTGCCTGCTGACACAGAGCATTCGCCGGTCCCAATGAGCCCCGTGGCCTGGCTAAGCTGGGCATCTCCTGCACTGCTGCTCAGAGAAGCCCTCCAGGAAGGGGCCGAGAGACATAGAGATGTTTTTTCCGACTAAGTGTCAATCAAACTGACTGCTTGGCAGTTTGAGGTAGGGGTGGGGGGAGACAGAAAAATTAGAAGGGGCAAAAGACAAAGCCAAATGCTAACCTAATGGTCACTCTGAAAACAGAGAAGACATTCCAAACAATCAAATCTTCTTTTTTCTTGAACTTTATGTAGTCCTTTGGAGTCCAGCAGAATAAGACAAGTTTCAGTGAAGTGACGTGTGCAGGCTTGTCTCTGGCTCAGAGCAGCCTGCTCAGAGGTGGGACAGGCGATGACCTGCCTGCCTCCTGGCGAGTGGAGCTTTTTTCTCTGCACTGCTGCCACTTGACCCTCACCTGCAGGCTCAGCCCTCCTGTAGAGTTCGTGCCGCTCCTGTTCTTGATCACAGCGAATCTGAAGGAGTTTGAGGACCCTAGTTCGGGATTCAGTGTTTAACTGAGCTATCTGGTCATCCCATCCTGACTCTGAACGTCGATTTTCATATCTAGAATTGTTCTTTGTTCCATGGCAAGTCTTCTACTCTATTTGATTTCCCCTAGGTCTAGGGTCTAGTTGGTTAATCCCCAGACATTAAACTACAATGCCCAAGTCCTAGCCACTGGGTTAGGACCAGAATTCTCTGATATTTCTGACTCATGCTTACCCAGAGGAAGAGGAGTCTAGGGTAGTGGTTCTACCCTGGCTGGTCAACAGAACCACTGGGGAATTTTAATACAGATGCCTGGGTCCCACTCCCAGAGATTCTGATTTAACTCATCTGGGGTGGGGCCTGGGCATATGTATTTTTAAAACATTCCCTAAGTGATTCAGATGTATAGATCATGATCAAGAGCCACTGGTCTGGTGATTAAGATCGGGGTCCTTGGCATTTGCAACAATGTGGATGGATCACGTGGGTATTATGCTAAGTGAAATAAGTCAGACAGAGAAAGACAAATACTGTATGATCTCATTTATATGTAGAATCTAAAAAAGCTGAACCTTAAGTCATACCAATGTTTTCTTACGTCAGTCTCCCAAGGTAATAGAAACAAAAACAAAAATAAACACATGGGACCTAATCAAACTTACAAGCTTTTGCACAGCAAAAGAAACCATAAACAAAACAAAAAGACAACCTATAGAATGGGAGAAAATATTTGCAAATGATGCACCCAAAAGGGCTTAATTTCCAAAATATACAAACAGCTCGTACAACTCAACAACAAAAAAACAAACAACCCAACTGAAAAATGGGCAGAAGACCTAAATAGATATTTCTCCAAAGAAGACATACAGATGGCCAACAGGCACATGAAAAGTTGCTCAACAGCTCTAATTATTAGAGAAATGAAAATCAAAACTACAATGAGGTACCACCTCACACCAGCCAGAATGTCCTTCATTAAACAGCCTACAAATAACAAATGCTGGAGAGGGTGAGGAGAAAAGAGAACCCTCCTATGCTGTTGGTGGGAATGTAAGTTGATGCAGCCACTATGGAAACAGTATGGAGGTTCCTCAGAAAACTAAAAATAGAATTACCATATGATCCAGCAATCCCACTCCTGGGCATATATCCAGACGAAATTATAATTCAAAAAGATACATGCACCCGTATGTTCACAGCAGCACCATTTACAATAGCCAAGACATGGAAGCAACCTAAATGTCCATTGACAGATGAATGGATAAAGAAGGTGTGGTACATATATACAATGGAATATTACTTAGCCATAAAAAGAATGAAATAATGCCATTTGCAGCAACATGGATGCAAGTAGAGATTATCATACTAAGTGATGTAAGTCAGAAAGAGAAATACAAATACCATATGATATCTCTTATATGTGGAATCCAAAATATGACACAAATGAACCTATCTAGGAAACAGAAACAGACTCTGTTTCGGACATAGAGAACAGACTTGTGGTTGCCAAGGGGGAGGGGGTTGGGGGGAGGGATGGAGTGGGAGGTTGGGATTAGCAGATGTAAGCCTTTATATATAGAATGGATAAACAACAAGGTCCTACTGTATAGCACAGGGAACTATATTCAATATCCTATGATAAACCATAATAGAAAAGAATATTAAAAAGTATATATATATCTCTATATATCTCTTTCTATATATATAACTGAAAGACTTTGCTGTACAGCAGAAATTAGCACAACATTTTAAACCAACTATATTTCAATAAAACAATAAAAATTTAAAAAGTGAACTTATAGAAATAGAGACTAGAATGATGGCTATCAGGGGCTGGGGGTGGGGCAAATGGGGAGATTTTGGTCAAAGGATACAAACTTCAGCTATAAGACGAATACGTTCTGGGGACTCTAATGTACAGCGTGGTGCTTATAGTTAACAATACTGTATTGTACACTTGAAAGTTACTAAGAGAATAGCTCTTTAATGGTCTCACCACAAAAAAGAACAGTAATTATGTGATGTGATGCAGGTGTTAGTTAACATTATGGTGGTAATCATTTTGCAATATATAAGTGTATCAAAGCAACACATTGTACTTAAACTTACACAACGTTATATGTCAATTATATCTTAATAAAGCTGCGGTGGGGGGGGAGAAAAATGCCAGGGTTATAGTGAGCATGCCAAGAGATTATTAACAGAGGCAACAGCAAACTTATGAAGAATTGTAGGTAACATACGAACAATGAAAGGAAATGAAACAATGCTGATTTGAAAACAATTGGGGGTCTTGAGATTCTATAGATGTGGCTTCAAATCTGACTTTATCATTTATTAACTGTGTGACCTTGGGGCAAGTTATTTAGGCTGTCTGTTGTCAGTTTCCTTGTCTCTAAAGTTGTATGTATCACAGAGTTGACGTGTATTTTAAATAGCACGCAAAGGATCTAGCACGGCATGTGGTACATGGCACCTGGTACAAAATAGGTACAATAGCATGGCATCTGGTACTAATATTATTGCCTATGTCAAACTCTTCCCCATGTTCAATCAGTTCCTAGGGTAATCATTCCTTACTGGGCTTCTCACAGTGGATCATCTGTCTGAAGCCATGGAATTCACTCTCACGTTCACATGTCTGTAGAACATGCTTTGCCCTTTCACACCCAAATTCTGCTCCAACCTGATGGGCATATCCAGTCCTCAGCACCTTGACTTTGCTGCCAGATCGATCCCATCACCTATAGGATCTGATCTTGAGAAACTGGGGGAATCAGGACAGCAAACCGTGTTTGTCTCCTGGGTCAGAGCACAGCCTTAAAGACGGTTCTGAGACTGCAGCTAAGCTCAGCTAGGACTTGTTAGCAATGTCTGCCCTACATGGAAGAGTAGGGGAGAGATGGCTCATGTGCTGCTCTGCTCCTGATGCCAACCCAGCAGGGCCAGGATCACTGCACTTTCTCTCCTCCACCAAGCCCAAACACAAAACAACTTTGTACGTTTTTGACCTAGGGAGGATTGGGCATTCCTGAGTTTAGCAAGTGGTTCCAGAACACTCTGCCTGTCTACCCAATCCTGGCTGCTCACAGGAAGCCCTTCCGAGCTGCTATGAGGTAGACTGGGTGACAGCTGCCTCCTTTCCAGGTATTGGAGACAACTGACACAAAGCTCTGGAAACCCTGCCCTCAGATTGCCCAGCACAGAGTTGCGTCCACTTTTGGAAGGGCCCGCACACAATTTGACCCCCTTGGCACGTTAACCCTTAAAAGAGCAAGCCAGTGTTCTCTCGAAAGCTAAAAACTATAAGCACCACTAGTGCTCCACCTGCTTGATGGAGGTCCAACTCTTCTTAGATAGGTAGCTCCCTCCATTTTTTTTGTTTCTGTATTTTCCCAATGCTCTTACACTGTTTCTATTTTGCAGGGGTTAACAGAGTGGCCCCAGATCCAGGCTGCCTGGACTCCAGGTCCTGCTCTGCTACTCACTAGTGATCTTTGGCAACTTAATTGAACTCTCTGTGTCCTAGTGTCCTCATCTCTAAAATGGGAGTCCTAATCCTACCACCTAGTCTATGGACTCTTGTGAGAATTAAGTGAGCACGTCTGCACGATGTGCCTCGGACACTGCCTGCTCACAGTGAGCACTGGTCATTCTTATTGTGTGAAGGGCTGGATGGCTCAGCGGTGAGGTGGGATCTTCCTGATGGGCCACAGCTATTTTGAGAAGTACGGCTGTGGCGCCTTGTTTTTCTTTCTGACTCTGTGAGTTCATCCATTTCACCCTGGCGTCAGTCTTTTCCATTCAGCTGGGATGGACACTTAAAGGATAATGGGCTTCATTTGGATTGTACAATCTAGAAAGATGCCTTTGATGGTAGTGTATCTCCTTCTCCATTTGCCTAAGTGTATGTATTGGCCACAGTTTAACTGCCAAGGAGTATATTGCTACGGGATACACAAGAGTTGACTCCCTGAGTCTTCCAGAAAAGACAAGCGGCCTTGGATGCTTGATGAAACACATGAAATAGGATCCTCTCTAGGAGTCAGAGAATATTCGAGAACAGTCTCTGATATCTGCTCTAGGTGAGCCCAGCTCATCCGCAGTCAACAGGGTAAGAGTTTGACACGTCCATGGGACCATCCTTTTTCTAAGTGCTTTATGTGCATGGACCCATTTGCTTTTCACAAAATCCTATGAGGGAACTGGTAGTATTTTTACCTGTCATTTACAAGTGAGGAAATTGGAGCACAGAGAAGTTAAGTAACTTGCCCACAGACACACAGCTCTAGTGTCAGAGCTGAAATTCAGACCCCCAACCCTCAGGCTCCAAAATCTATGGTCCTGTACTCTGAGGGGTGAGCAGTTGGATCGCAGAATAAATAGAGTCCTGAGGTTGCCAGGAAGGGAAGATCAGCATGAACGAGGAGCAGACATAGATGGCACTAGAAAGAAAATATAGGTTTTCAGAGATTCAGGCCCAAAGGATTCTGGCCCAGGAATAAGCCAAAGTTGGGTAGCTGGAACGAGGAATTCCAGATTCTGCCTAACCAGCGAAGTTTGTCTCCTAAGCTAGCCAAAGTTCTACTCAGAATGACCTTCCCTGAAGGTTTGCTGTGAAGAAGTCTATTGGGTGTGGTGTTGCCATGATTCATCATGTGACACCATTGTCTTCAAGGCTATTGTCTCCAGAAACAGGCTATACCTAGAGTGCCGGGGGGGTAGCAGAGGAGCAGGTTGAGAGCTGCATGACCCTGGTGAAGCTATAAACCCAAAGGAACTGAGAGGCAAGTCCCTTCTGCTTTGGAGGGTTCTATAAACAGTGACTTTACAGGATGCAAATCCTGCAGTTTGATCCAGGGTTTCCTAACCTCACCTCAGCAAAACATACCAGATCTCTGTTTGTCGGGCACCATTTCTGTCATGGAGTGACATAAAACACAGGCAAATATTGTCTGGCTTTGAAAGCAAGTATAGAGCCAGGCAGAAAATGTTTGCACCTTGCAGAATATTTGGGCTCCTCTTCCAAGGCATTTTCTGCCTGATTGTCAAACAGTTGGTAACATTTTCATTTTATATATGAAGTGAAAAGCTTCCTTGGGGCATTTCCCCCCTTCCTCAACTCCCATTTTGACACAAGTACCTCCTGATTTCAATCTTGTGTTAAGTGCCAAGCAGTAAGCGTGGAGGGATCCAGGAGATGGGCCGTGAACTTTCATAATGTTCCCCAACCTTTAAGAGCTTCAGAAACCTCTTTTAACCTCTTTTACCACAAATGATGAAGTAGGAAGAATGGAATGATAGACTCTTAGGGCTGGAATTTACCTCCAAGACCATCCAGTTCAGTCTTTTCCTACAATAGATGAGGGCTTAGAGGTCCAGAGACCAGAAATGGCTTTGGTCATCCTAGTTAAAGACTGAACTACCAGGACTCCTGGTTCCTAAGGTAGGCTTGTCAGAATTCAGGTTTCCATGTTGTCCAACAGATGGGTAACGTATTTGGACACCCTCCACCCCAGCTCCTAAACAGAGAATCTTCAAATGCAGTTTGCAGTGTCTAACGTGTGCAGGAATATGCACACACAGATACACACGCACTCACCCAGAAGGGGTGGAGGTGCAAATAGATTATTCTCCCGTCCTCCTTTCCAGAAATAGTTCCTACAATCAGGAAAAGGTTTGCCACCGAGGCTGGAGAAGCCCTTTGCATTTGCAATCTGGCCTTTCTGGAGGGGTGAACCTAGGACTCCTCAGCTGGACGTTAATAGCTGATTAATTCAGGAAGCTTATTTAATGTGTGACTAATATAGCTCTGTTTCACAAAGAGGGGGCCATGTTGGCAGATGCAGAGACCAGCTCCCCAGATGGAATAATCTTTTTCTTATTAATTTGCTGCATGTTGCTTCTCATTTCTTGCGGTCATTCCAAATGTGTTACAAACAACTACATGCTCTGGGTCCTGTATCCACTACTGCTATAGCTTTGAAAAGAAAAAAGAAAAAAAATACTGACTATCAACTGCAGTGAGCTTTCCCAGCACACATCTTCATGCTTGCTTTTTTTTAAATCATTGCAGTCTCCCATCACTGAGCACTGCTCCACCTGGGAGCACCCATTGCTCTTGTGTTTTTTAGGAAATGAAAATCTGGATGGTTTGAATGATGTGTTCAGGGTCCTGGAAAGAGGTAGTGGCATGGCTGGGATTAGAACTCACAGATCCAATTTCTTGGGCTGTGCTGTCTTCCTACTGTCTAGAAGAATATGTGGCAGTCTGTCTACTCCCCCTAGTCCAGGGATTCGTGAGTATCACCTGGAGGGCTTGTTAAAAACACTGATTGCGGGCCCCTCCCCCAGAGCATCTGATTCAGTAGGTCTAGGGTGGGGCCTGAGAATGTACATTTCTAACAAGTTCCTGGAGATGCTGTTGCTGCTGACTGGAGAGCATCCCTTGAGGACCACTGCTTAGTCCAATCAGATGCATGGGCAGGTAGTACAATCTCCAACTGAACGCTCTTGGTACCTTTTGGAGAAGGTCTCTGATGTTTGGAGCGTTTCTATTTTGTTTTGTGTCTTTTTCCTCTTCCCCCCCTTGATATGCACCAAATTCGAGTTTGGAAACCATTATGATTATTTTTTCATGTTAAGGCTCGATGGAGAATGTAGACTAAATTAATTTGAATGTGTACCTCAGTACTTGATATGGATTTTTCCAAAATGTGAGCACTTAAGCTAGACGAAAATATTTCCCCTGGGTTCAGCCATTCTACACAGAGCAGCTCCTGGTTTCTAAGGAACCATTTGAAGAGCATACAGTACCAGAGTGCAGTGCTGCAGAAGCATCCTTGCGATGTTTCTAAATGCAGAACATACACCCCAAGCTCAGTCTTTCAACCAACACTTTTTCTTGTCACTTACAGGCTTATGATTATTAATACCGTCATTAATTACAGTGTTCTGTGTGGGGTATTTTAGGGCAGAAGGGCTTATTTTTGCAAAGGAAAAGTACTTTTGTTTTGCCACATATAAAAAATTAGCAGCTCGCACTCAAATAGACAATGAATGCACAGGTCCTATTTGTTTATTTTGCATGTGTGTTGGGGGTGGGATAAGACTTAATGAATTGGAAGACTAGCTTTTACGAGTCCATGCTACTGACATCACCAAGCATCCAGGGTTGTTGCTTTTCAGAAAAGCAAATGTCAGGTCGGGGAGCTCCTGATCTAGTATTTTGTGCCTAGCAACTAATTCAAGGGATTGAGGTAAAGGCCTATGGAAATCCTGTAGAGAGTGTGACATAAATGGCTCTTTTTCTTAATGAGGACTATCACGGGTAAGGCCACAATATTTTTCTACTATTTAAATATATTCTTCAGGCAATTTACTGCTTCTACTCACATATCAAAACGCAAGGAGGTTGCCTTTTTTTTCCCTACAGAGAATGAAAGGGTGGCTAGAATTAAAGGAATAGGGGATAGAGGTGTGGGCCGGGTGTTTATTAGCTGGAATGTACGTAAAGCCTGGCTGGTTTGGAGTGGCCGCACCTACTCTAGCCACTGAATTTGGCTCTTAGGTGGGGAGTTCACAGCACCAACCACCAGTCAGCTTATTGTAACCAACAACAGTCAGATTCCCAATTAATTTCTCCCCCCAAACCAACCACCCAACCTTTTTTTTTTTTTTTTTTGCGGTATGCAGGCCTCTCACTGTTGTGGCCTTTCCCGTTGCGGAGCACAGGCTCCGGACGCGCAGGCTCAGCAGCCATGGCTGACGGGCCCAGCCGCTCCGTGGCATGTGGGATCTTCCCGGACCGGGGCACGAACCCACGTCCCCTGCATCGGCAGGCGGACCCTCAACCACTGCGCCACCAGGGAAGCCCCCACCCAACCTTTAAAACAAGTTAAAACAACCCGCAGCTAAAAAAAGAATAAAAAAAGAAGCCCAGATTCCATCACTAGTTTTGCTGTTCAACATTTTAAGGTTGGATCAAATCTGTGGGTCATTCTTTCCAAGCTAAATAATTTATCTACCTACATTATGTAGATAAATTGTTTCTTATCCCAATTGTCAACATCCTTTACTTAACAATGGCTTACCAAAACATGCAGCCACTTCCACTTTAACTGTCTTATAGAACAGGCTTAATGCGAGAACATGGAGGAGACGTGTGTTTTAATTAGGCCTAAGCCCTAACGCTGCTAGGGTGCTGGCTGAGCTGAGGCCAGGCATGAAGGCTTCTGTTGCAGTGCATAAGGTGTCTGACATTTTATCCAGAGGCTAGTAACCTCTTAAATGAATCAGGGAAAATTTAACACTGATCCATTCTACGAATTAGTTCAGATTCTCACTCAGAACTGTGACAGTATTCACAGAATCGGTACAGCTAATAAAAAGACTTCATAGCCACTGCTAATGACCACAGAGGCTTATGAATAAGGTGAAAAACAATAGCAATGATCTGGCTTATTTCCAGGCATCTTCATAATGAAAGAGGTTTAACCGCTTACCCAATGACTAGAGTACAAATTGACTAGTCCTGTTAAGTTCAAGCTGGTTAATTTAGGAGATGTCTCCATCTTTTGTTTGCTTGTTTCTCTGACCTCATCTTCTGATGAAAACTTCCTGTCATGTTTACCAAACTCCTTTAACTTTAAGGAGCTTGAATGTCACATTGAATTCTCACTTCTTTTTACTCAAGATTCAAAAACCTTTTAGTCTTCCTCGACTGTGAAAATTGGTTAAGTCTGAAGTTTCCTAAAGTTCTAATTCATTGCTGGGCTCGCTGGCTCACTGGCAGCCCATTGCTGTCTTCACTGGCCGTCGGGACTTCTCCTAGGATTTAGAGTACTTTGCAAACTCACTGGACAGATTAGGATGGAGGAATTCCTCTCATTCGATCTGCCCTTCCTTCCATACCCACAAATCTATGTTTGTTATGACTTTCTTGATCCTTATTTATAAGACAATACAAGAGGAAACCATGTGTGTGTATGTTTGAAATAGAAATGATACATTGCACAGATATAGTTCACCACGTTCTGGGATGGGTTGTCAGTGTTCAAATGGGGAGTCTGAAGAGTAGGAACAGATGCTTTTTTTCCTTAATGGCCCTTTCTCTCATTTAAAATCCTTCCATTTATTTCCCTAAGATTTAGCGATAACTTCAAACACTTTAACTAAATTACCCAGCAGCTTGGCAGCCATGAAAGAGGCAAATCTTTTTAGAAATCCTAGCAATCTGTTAGCTCGTGGGTACTGTGATATAAAATCTGCGTGTTCCACGTACAAAAATTAAATCAGTGCAACGGATACGAGCACATAATGCAAACGGCACCATTTCCAAACGGAGGGTACATGACCTGCCTCTAAATATTGAATTTCTATGTTTTTTTCAGTCATTGACTTTCTAAATTTGGACCAATTTATCCTCATTATCCCTAAGTAAACCTACTTTGATTTTTTTTTAACAGTTATTTTATAATCAAATAGAGCCAGCCAGCCCTAATTCACGGATCCTGATGTTGCTAGGATACATGGCTTGGTATTTGATGAAAGTATATCACTTCAAAGGGGAAAACTTTCAAGTGTCCTAGAAAATGACACTCCCGTTTTCCACTGTGGAAGACAGGCCCAATCCTAGAGCTTCTTGAAAGCTCACAGACTGCAGGATTGGTCTCCCATGCTCTGAAATAAGCATCCTCTCTGGAGGGCTGTGCAATTGCTAAAACTAGTCAGGTTGGTCTTAAAGCAAGGAACACACGTATTTATAACAAAACACGTTGTCATGTTTGTTTTACAGTGAAGAGAATAAAACCCAGAACCCCCAGATTTTACGTACTTTGAAAATATATTTAAAAACATTAAAAATTCTATATTTAAAACATATATTATATGTTAATTAGTACACTTAAATAGAACTTGTATTTACAATAGGCTTCTGATGCGATTAAGTTTTAATGCCAATTTTTTCAAGAACATAATTATATAAATATACTAAAATACAATAAATATTTTTTGTTTGTTTTACATGGTGAATAATATCTTTACCATAGAGAGAACAAGGCCACAGACATTTACATTGTCAATGGGAATCACCAGAAAAAAGCAACAGACCTGCTGCCATGCATGAAACACTTCTGCCACAAAGAGACCACAGCAAGACTTTAAAAAAACAAAACCAAACAAAATGGAACAAAAATGAACAGCAACAGAGAAAGATTTTAACAAAATCAACCTTAAGTCAACGTAAACCACCAAGCAGGTGACTGTGATGTAGCTTATTGAATAAGAGACTGCCACCGACCACATGATTGCTGAATGCCTCCTGCTCGGCCACTTAAGAGATCCGGCCTTTACAGTACACTTCGAGACTGTGATGGGGACTTTTTTGTTTTGTTTTAGAATTTTGTCCCTTGACAGGAGGCTGTGAAAATTGATCAGACAGCAGATATTCCGAGTATTCATTACATGTTAAAGATAATTACAAAGATAGTAGTTTCAAACAGCACAAAACAAACCTATACTACATAAGTTATTCCTTCTTTTAAAGACAGGTATTCAGGATGGTACCGTAAAAGATAGCCTCGTTCTAAATGAAAGACTGAACAAGTAGACATTATCTGCTGATGGTATCTTCATTCCCTGGGTCATGATGGACAGCCTCTTTTGCTTATCCCTCACCCTACTAAGGTGCAGCAAATTTCTTGAGGCTTTCTGATACTCAAGGACCCGGTCCAGGACATTTTCAGGTTTACACGATGGGCTAAATGGGCACTAATTTCCACTGGAATCCATTTTACCTAGGACCACTATTTCAGGCTCCCAACTCGACTTCTCCTAACCCAAGATTGCAGAGGTAAGAGGTAAGGCAGGGACCCTCTGCTTAGAGGGACCTCTGCTTAGAGGGACCCTCTGCTTAGAGGGACCCTCTCCATGAACAGACAGGATGGTCACGAGGTGGCTGCAGCCTTTACCGGGGAGCAAAACTTTGTCAGCTCTGTCCTGGCCTCTTCCACCGAGCATAGCGCCTTCAAGCCTTTAGTGTCCTGGATGGGCAGACACCATCCCAAAGTCTTGTCTCTGGACAAGATTTTCTTTTGGTAGCCATGGTCATCCAACCTGAGTTTTGGGGCCTTTTCCTGTTCCCTTCCCCTTTACCAAAAGTTCTCAAAAGACAAAACCCTGGTTTCCTCAAGTCTAATTTCAAAGCAATAAGTGCTCATGTAACAAACATCTCCCATCTCATCGAATCCATTCCATGATCACAATGCCATCGTGTAGTTCCAAAAATGTTCCAGGCTAATCCAGCTTTATGCAAAATTACTCAGAGGTGGAGGGTGTAAATCGGCTTGAGCGCGCGGTCCTCCAGCGAGAACCTCTTAGCACGGTTAGATAATGTAGGCACTTAAAGCGCGAGGTCCAAGCAACTTGACGCGTGTCATTCCAGAGCCACCCCTGAGGGTCCTTCAGAGTCCTCCCTCCTGGAATGTCTCAAGTACCCTTCTCCACCCCACCTAGACCTCAGCATGGCCGCTCAGAAATTCCTTCTGCACCACCTGGAAATGATAGGTCAGCTCCACACAGCCTCCAGAAGGCTGTTCAGTCTCATTTCACTGGCAGTGTGGACTCCTGCTCTGATCTAGGTGTTTCTGGGTCTGTACAGAACTCTACCTTTTGCTTGCAAGACAGTTATATGCCTTTCCATGATTTTTTTTTAAGCCTCACAATGATTGACCCAAATGTTTACCCCTCATCTAAAAGAATTTTTATTTTTGAATTATTTTTTGTTTTTCTCTCATCTAAAAAAGAAAGAAAGAAAGAAAGAAATCACTGTTCTCCATGCTTATATGAGTGCCACGATGTGACAAAACATGTCTACTCATTTGCAGCAGTTGTAAAATATTTCAGAGCGCGCAACTGATTTTTCTCCCTTCGAGAAAACAAAACAAGGAGGGGACCAGAGGGGGTGGGGGGGAAAGAATGTGCTCAGAGTAAATGGAGATCTTTCCAACCAAAGAATCTTCCCCCGACCAAGGCCCAGAGGGTGAGCAGGCGCCTAAGAGGTGCGTCACGGGAAGTGGAGTGAGCACGTAATTCGTTTGCCTTAATTTTTATTCACTTTCCAGTCATCTGATTGATACTGCCGACATCTCTGCAACATACAAATGAATCTTTTATCAACCAGACTCTAGATGGAAGGAATTCTTTCCCCATTCCTACACCCTGTGGGAACTAAAAAAACAAAACAAAACAAACAAAAAAAAAAAACACAAAACAAACAAAAATATACCCCTCCCATCCCCCATCCCCTAAGCCAGTAAAGCGATGACAACAGCACCTTGACATTGTTTTAATTCCAACGCTATCAGAAGTTAAAAGCAGTAAAACAGATAGAGTACTAACAAGAACGAAGATACTTACTGTCTAAAATGTAAACGGAATGTTTTGGTTCAAATTTTTGTTAGGCTTTTTTTTTTCTTTCTTTCTTTTTTTGTTTGTTTTCTGAAAGAGGACAGTTTGTTATCAATTCACAATTAAAGCAGCATGCAATTTATTAGTAGTATTTTTTAAACTTTTTTTTTTTTAACGTTTTTCAATTCTTGGCAACGGCAACAAACCACAACATTATCGAGGAATGTAATGCAGACTTTTTTAAAGTTGTGCGCAAAAAATGACTGTTTCCCTTCTGGTCATGGAAATGTCCAATAAATAGATCGTAGAACCACTGTACTGTATAAACTTCATTTATACATGCAGTTCATAAAATTATTTTTTTCTTAACTGAATAATTTACCCTGTTATGTATATATACAAATAGATCATTTTTGTCTCAATATAATCTATACAACATAAAGCCACTATCTTCCCCTCTTAATGGTCAATGTACATACACAGGAAGTGTCTATCCGTATGAACCGCCAGCCAATGCGCTTTTTGCTATCCATGGTGAGGGCCCGAACGTACGACTGGGTAGTTCGGCACTGGGAGTTCCAATGCCTCTTGTCTATGCCCCTGCAGCCCTCCTTTGTGTAACCCATGGGATTGCACTTGGTCTCGTAGAAGTACTGCTTCAGTTGGCCTTTCGAGACGGGGACTTTTTCGAGGACCGTGACTGTCCCGCCTGACATGTCCACTGCAGTCTTTTTATCCGCCGCCGTCACCCACTCGCTGATGCTGTCGCACACGCTCAG
Organism: Pseudorca crassidens; assembly: GCF_039906515.1. Lineage (NCBI taxonomy): Eukaryota > Metazoa > Chordata > Mammalia > Artiodactyla > Delphinidae > Pseudorca > Pseudorca crassidens. Next base: position 30,388,144 of record NC_090304.1, on the reverse strand, counting down.
CTCCCCGCGGCGGGCAGGGTCCGAGTGGCGCCGGACCCTCATGGACATGTTCGCGGCATCCAGGTAATTTTTGTATTCCTCGAGCAGGAAGAGGAGAGGAGGCTCCAAAGGCACTTGACTGCTGAGCATCACCCGGGACGTGTACATGTCCGCGTCCTTATTGTTTTCCTCACTGGGCCGAACTTTCTGGTCCTCGTCCAAGAGCTCTTCGATCACGTGTTCAACGGTGTCAGCCAACGACGACGTCAGGCCTCTCGAACCCGCCTTGGGCCCATTCACGCTCTCCAGAGTCCCATGGGTCCGCATACCTGGGTAGGCCAAGCTGCCTTGTCCTCGGACGTTGGCTTCTTTCATGGGGGCAGCCTTCATGCAACTGAAGTATGAAATAACCATAGTAAGGAAAAGGATGGTCATCACTCTTCTCACCTGGTGGAACTGTAGGGAGAAAGCAGAAACAGGACACAAGACTGTTTAGGGCTTTCTTTTGCTGGGATACAAAGCAGCCATCTGATTGTAATTCCAGGCCATTCTGCACGGTCAAGGTTTCTGCTGTATTGGTGATAAACTCCAGCTGCACCAGACACAGGTTAATGTCAGTAGTGTGCTCGATGGGCCTTAATACAAACCAGAGCTGTGCAGCCTTGGCCCCAAGGTTTAGCATGTAAACCCGAGATTAGGTGGCTCCTGAGCAAGTGAAAAGAAACTGTGGCTTCGAGTTTGCCTCTTTCCTCCCACTTGAGCAGCTCTGTAAGTTTAATTTTTAATGATCTCTGCTCGGGCTGTCACAGGAAACACAACAGCAGAAATGTTACCAAGCAACAACGGCGAGGGTAATAGTAATCTTTTTTTTTCCCTCAAGCCAGCAGCGTGGCCCTATGGCAGGAACGTGTGACAGGACCAGTAGTGGCTTGTGGGGTCTGAGGGGGCCTTTCTAGCTAGGGGCTATCCAGGCATGAACAAGAAAACAAGTCAGGGAGCTACAAGGAGGCTCCCCATTGACTCTTTCCTCCCATGGAGATAATCCATTAGAAGAAAGGAGGGAGTTCCTTGGTGGTCTAGCGGTTAGGATTCAGCACTTTCACCGCTCTGGCCCGGGTGTGATCCCTGGTCAGGGAACTGAGATTCGGCAAGCCATGCGGTGCGGCCAAAAACCAACCAACAAACAAAAACAAAGGAGAAAGATCATTTCGTCAGATCATCCAGTTCTACCGATAAGAAAACCAAAGGCCATGGAGGACTTGCCTCCCGTCACGAAGAAAGTTTCTATTAGAACTCGGGGCTCCCAAGTCCAGCTTCAACGTTTTTCTACTACACCTTGGGTGGTCGTAACGAAAATAAGCTTTGCTCGTTCCCAAACAGAAATCATTTTCTACACGTTGATTTTAATGACGCGTCTCTGCCTGGGGCTGATATCATGAAAGCAACGTGTCTGCCTGAGAGAGAACTGGGGCTTCCCTGGTGGCGCAGTGGTTGAGAGTCCGCCTGCCGATGCAGGGGACACGGGTTCGTGCCCTGGTCCGGGAAGATCCCACGTGCCGCGCGGAGCGGCTGGGCCCGTGGGCCATGGCCGCTAAGCCCGCGCGTCCGGAGCCTGCGCTCCGCAACGGGAGAGGCCACAACAGTGAGAGGCCCGCGTACCGGAAAAAAGAGAGAACTGAAGAAGGTGGCATCAAAAAGCTCGAAGGCAATTTCAAGTGCCTGCCACATGCGCATCGACGTGTATCTCCACTAACTCCCTCAGCCCCTCACCCCTCGGCTTTTCTGGCTCTTGTGCAGACTCACCTAAGAGAGTTCAGCCTCTCTTTTTATTGGAACGTGACCTGTGTGCACGTGTGTGCACGAGCTCTGAGTCGATCGTACCTTTAAAAAGCCGGGCGGCACTGTGCACATTTTGGTACAGGCAGCTGAGCTGGTGCTTCTTTCTGGGCTTTTGAAGGTTTCTGGGAAGTCCCTTAACAGCACACTACAAAATTAATCTTTTCCTGTTTGCCAGAGAGTAGCTATACTCTAAATTTGGCTCTCCAGCTACAAGCATGCTCTGGGAAGCCAATTAGAATGAGTGAAGAGCGAGGTGAAAACATACCTACAGACACAAGGTTCCCGTCGGATGGTGAAGGACTTGAGGATCACTTACCTGAGGCATCGCGTCCCTGAGTAGCAATGGGAAGCATTCCCCCGCCCGAGCCCAACACTCTAACTTTATTCCTACTTCTGGGTTCTGGAGCAAGGGCTTACAAAAAGACACGCACGTGCCACAGCTGTTACGCTGTGCCAGTCGGTAGGAAAGGGGACTGCTTTTCTGTCCATGAGGTGTCACTTGCCAGGAAGGTAACCTACCTCCTCCAGTCAGTAGGTCATACTGCAAAAAGAGCTGAAACTCTGGGAGCGAGAACCCAATGTTTCCGTCCTCCAATTTTATCAGAGATCCCATTTTCTACTACTACAAGACTTCATTACCGTCCCCAGACACCAACCAACTTCCTTGCAGATTCACTCTTGCTTCTGCATGAGTAGCAAGCATGCTCAGAACTGCTTGGAGTACACAGTCTCAGATTAGGAGGACACACTGGTTTGAATAAAACACAGATATCCAGTCTGCTAATACCTGAACTTTTGTGAAGGTTCTGGATTCCACACCATCAAAGAAATGGATCCTCCAAGGAGCTTTCTATTCCTGGCAGCTGTATTTACACCACTGAATGAAAATCCTTTCTCCTAGTGTTTCCGGTCCAAATTAAAACAACCCAAGGGGCACCTCAAATGCAGGCCGATGAAAAAAGTCAAATTTAGAATATTTTACTCCTCCCCTCTATCACACTGGTAGACATTTGCTGTGATTAGCTATCTTTTAATACCATACTTCATGAAATCTAAGATACTATCCTTCTGAAGTACACCATTTTAGGTACCACTAGGATATCAAAAACGCAGCCAGTTAAACTATTGCTTTCTTTACCACTTAGAATGGAAAAGAGTTCTTTTAGACTTATTTGGACATATTTTATCATAGATAACTTCTGTGCATATGTAAAAAAGAAAATGAAGCAAAATAAACTGGTTAAGGCAATGACAACTATGTTGCAACTGCTACACAGCCAACGACAATAAAATGACATCAACTGTAACCCAATTTCAGAGACGTTAAAAAAATGAATAAGAAAATGTGAATCTTTGAATTAATGAAAAAGTTTAGTAAGTATTTACTAAGTGCCCACACTCACTGCTTAAAATGGCCCAAGGCACTGAGGCATCTTAAACTACAGAGTGGGAAAATTATTTTATTATTATCATAGTAATGAGTCTTTTAATGATCCTTTTTTCTATACTTGGACTTAAAGAAGTTGACCCTGTAAAGTTACTGCTTTTCACTTGTCGCATTTATCTTTCTATTAATAACTTTTCGGTTATAAAAATAGTTAGCACTTTAAGTATCATTTTCTCATCAGTTCCACAAGCAAATTTTTCAAAGGAACAAATGGCATCTGAGTAAATATTACTTGGCTTTCATCCTGAAGCCCAAACATGGGCATCCCTCAAAGCAGAACATCTGCAGACATTCAGTAATTAAACTACCTGGTGATAAAGCCCAACCCCAAGCCACGGCCCCACCCAACTGAGTGACTTTCTACAGTGCTAACTGCCTACTGGCTTATAAGGCCAATACTTTTTGTTGGAACAATGTCACTTCCTAACTTTTCTGTTTCTGACAATGGTTTCTTTTTTTTTTTAACATCTTTATTGGAGTATAATTGCTTTACAATGGTGTGTTAGTTTCTGCTTTATAACAAAGTGCATCAGTTATACATATACATATGTTCCCATATCTCTTCCCTCTTGCGTCTCCCTCCCTCCCACCCTCCCTATCCCACCCCTCCAGGAGGTCACAAAGCACCGAACTGATCTCCCTGTGCTATGCGGCTGCTTCCCACTAGCTATCTACCTTACGTTTGGTAGTGTATATATGTCCATGCCTCTCTCTCGCTTTGTCACAGCTTACCCTTGACAATGGTTTCTTGATACTTTGGACCACCCAGGCTGCAGGATAGAAATCTTGGAATCAATTCTGCCAATGTATTTCTTGTAGAGCTTTTAAATCCAGTCAGTGAAGAAGTCCTGCTCATTTTTCCTTTAAAATACTTCTCCTGTCCATCCTGTTTCTCCATTCCACTGCCACTATCTCAGCTCAGCCCTTGCCATCTCATTTTCACTATAATGCCCCCAGCGCTACCCACCTCCCCACGCCCCCCCGCCCAATGGATATGACATCCTTTCTGCTCCACTTAACTCTGATGACCTGCTAACCTCTCATCTTATGCTCCTATACAAAGACTTGCAATGACTTTTTTATTCCACCAGATCAAATCTAACCTCTTTTGCCCGGTATTCAACACCCTTCAAAATCTGGCGTCACCTTACTTAGCTAACTTTCTCATGTCAACTCAGTGCTTCATCACCTCTCCTCTGAGCAGGCCAGAGTCCTTGGAGCCCCAAATGTATCAGTGCCTGTAAGTGACTTGTTCCTTTCTTCTGGAAAATTCTCTTTTCTCTATCTGACTAAATCTTGCTTATCCTTCATGACCCAGTTCAACCATCAAATCACACATGCCACCTTCTTTAAACTACTCCAGCGCACACTGCCCTCCTTTGCCTCTAAAATTCCACATAACATGTACCTCATTCCCTACTCACCGGTTAATTGGTAACAGTGCTTGCTAATTATGGTCAGTCTTCAATTGGATGATAAGCTCGCTGGATCATGGGTGATTCCCCCATAATGCTTAACACAGAATAATGTAGCAGTAGACTCAGTCAAAACTTACTGATGGGTTTATTAAACCATGAGAAAACAGTGCTGATGTCATTTTCACAGGAAGCCTTTCCATATGGCAAGCACCAGTGAACTCACTGAAATTATTAGGGCAAGTACAGGCTGTACTAAACCCAAATTACAAGCTCTAAAGTATTTGATAGATGGTAATTATCAGCCATGAGGAATCGCTTGAGTTTCTCTAATAGGGTATAACTTACCTTGAGTAATAATTTTTTAAACGCAAATAACACTACAACACACTAACTGCCCCTACTACTTCCTTTGTTGCTCTGTTTCTAACAGAAGACTTGGAAAGGGGGCAGTAATAATAATTGTAGCAAAATTTGGAACTTTCAGTCTTTTAATGTTCTTTGTCCTATTTACCTCTTCAATGAGTAATTTTATACACTGTATTAGGAAATCAGGAAAGGTTAAGAACCTCCATGACAATTTTCTTATATGACAGTTTCTTCAGGTGAGTGTTACACAAGAGATAAAGAGGCTATGCAAAATTGCTAAGTAGCTTGTTAGTCTATATATCTATTTATACATTACAAAATTCACTGCTGTTAATTCTGTTCCAAGCCTTACAACAATCAACTCAACCACATGTATAAAATGCTAGGAAGGTTGTTTTTAGCCCCATTCTCAAAAAATTAAATATAGTGCACAGAGCTAAAAAGAAAATCAACGAAATAGAAATAAGGTTTACTTTTAAGCATGACTCACAAGTCTTAAACATTCAACCAAATGAATATCCATGACAGCAGGCTGTAGTAATAACTTATATTTGTCTAAAAGACTGCAGAACATTCACAAGCATCGTCTAATTTGATTGCCACAAGGAGATAGATAGGACAGGTATTATTATCCACATTATACAGATGAGACAATTACTGTTCAGATATCATAAAGCTAAAAGGTTCCCCGTCTCACTGTCCACATTTTTACCATCAGGCCATGTTCTAAATATATATATTTTTAAATTTAAAATATTTAACCACAGGGAGGAGAGAAGTGATGCTATGAACGGTGGTCAAAGAAGCAGCTTATAAAGTATGGACACAGTTTTCTGCAGTTGTGTGTATCTTACAGCCCAACTTTCTAAAGGCAGCACCATTAAGATGATATTCTGACCTTCAAGACCCTTCAACTTTATGGCTTGATTGCTTCAGCAGATGGAATTTCAGACAATTCAGTCCTCCTCTAAAAGCAAGCTTTGCAAAAATTTAGGCATGTTAGAGCCAAGTTTCCATGGCCAGAGCTAAGAAGGGGAACCAAACAATAATATGGATAATTTGGGCATACAGGCGGAAAAATACATGGCTTTGTTTTTTCCCAGTCCCTTTGGGTTTTGTCTATGAGCATGTAGTCAAAGGAAACACAGTTTAAAGATATAGTTGCTCACGTTAGACAGTCCTATAAGCAACAGGGATAATGCTAATGTTGGCAAAATTATCAATTAATATTTAATTCCTAACATACCTGATGCAAAAATCTATTAAGAGCCCAATTTAATGAAATCTTGCAAGTCTAGGCTTATTTTTGGTTGTTCATTCATCAGACATGGATCTGTTTTCAAGCCTTCCAGTCTAGGAGGGAGGTAGGACATATATGTAAAGTAACTAAAATATAAAGGTAGAAACGACCCAGAAAAGTATAGGTACAATTCTATAAAGAGAAAGAGGCTACTTCCACTTAGAGAAAGAAGAATGCTTTGTGAAGACCATAGCAAAGGATAGAAAGGATTTTAATGTATCCAGAAAAGACCCCAGTGGATGGACGGCAGCTTGGTTAAAGGCACGGAGTACATTTCTGGACAGAAGAGTAGTGAGGAATAAGAGTGAATGATTGTTAAGTTTTGAAAGGCTCTGAGGGTGATGCTGAAGAGTCTGGACCCTGCTGTAGAAGCACGGAAGAATCAACTAGAGTTTCTGAGTGGGAGGAATGCTTCAAGAAGCCCAGTTTATCACAATGTGTAGGAGAACCTGAAAGAATGATACATTGGAAGAGACACGTCAATTAATTGACTTTATTCTTAGCGGCTGTTGAGCTTTGAAAGTAAATACTAAGGAGTTACGTAAGTGTGGAGTTGGGGTTAAGGGGCCTGGACATAATTTTTAACTTATTCTATGTATGTATGTATGTGCGTATGTATGTATTTTTAGGCTTAATTAAGTTGCCAAAAGCAAAGGGTTTAGAGAGACGTGTGCAGAGCTGGGTGGTAACCATGAACCGTGTCTGTCTGGTCCAAAGGAACAGAACGGAGGGAGGTGGAGGGAAGGCGGCCATATAAACTCTCATTCCAATTACGATTACACCGAACTTGGACTCTACTGCTCAGCACTTTTAATTCGAAGATCTCCAAACGCTTTGCAAATATTAATTAAGACTCATAGGCCCCTAGAGGTGCAGGTAACTATAATTATCCCCATGTCATACAGGAGGAAAGAGGACCAAAGTTTTTAATCAACTCATCCACTTCCCCTGGTTCCCCTGAAAGAACAAGGTTAGAACCTCGGATTCCAAAGGAAAACTAGGCCTTCACCTACAGGGCCTAGTTTCTTCCATCCCTCTTCATTATTTCTGTATTGTTTTCCCATTAGGTATATATTGTTTAGCCAAGAAGACTTAAAAGAGAAACACCTCACATCCCTCAAAGAAAATAATGGGTAGTTGGAATCCACAAATACAACGGAGGGAAGAAAAGCTCATGATCGTTACAGATGCTCACCTACTCACCTGAAAGACCAGTCAACTGAAACTAATAAATATTTTAGTAAATGATATCTGATAATGCATGTGTTCCAAAGCTTTGAAGGAAGTTCCTTTAAAGATGTAGTTTTTAACCATAACATAGTTTATGTCCAAGAGTATCTGATTACACTTCTTATAAAACACAGTCCTTCCTACTACTCTCTGACCCCTGAGTACGCTCATGGTGTTGAGTGACACTTGGATACATTACTTAGCCTAAGAACGCCAGAGAAATTGCTGGTTCTTAGTTCAAACCTGGAGTGACACATACATGCAAGTACCATGAAAAAAAGGTGTATTTCCCTGAATCATAAATTTGATAGACAAAAGTACATACATCTTTGATAGAAAGCCCTATAGCTCTGGCCCTCTATTCACTCCTTCTATTCCGGCCCCCCTCCCCCCACCGCATTTCTGAAAAAGGATTTTTTCTATTGGTTGGAGACCTACCTTATCCAGGAGTAAAACCAGACCGTAATCTCCATTAGGAGAGGGATTGGGCATTCTCTGAATTACCACAATTTGTACAGTACCTTGCCCAAACTAGGTTCCCACACACATTAAATGACTCAGTTCCCCTCTGTACTGGTAATATTTGCCTAGTATTTAGGGAGGTGCAATGAAAGTAAGAGCAGTAAGTCTTAAAGTGAGCTATAATGATGGAATGAATTTTGGAATAAGAGATAGGAGATGCCTGGCACAAGGACCAGGCCTGGGCAAAGAACACACTCCACCTGGCATTCCAACCCCAGGCACAGCTGCCACCATGCAAAGGTCCACAAGTGCTTCCATCATTACTGCTCTGGGAAACCTGCTGTTCTACGGGAACCAAGGCAGCATTCCAGAAAGCCAGAGGCACCCAGAGCTGGCAGTCTTATCCATTTATCCATACTCTGCCCCCTTCCTCCACCTCCTCTACACAGAGAAATACTGCCCCAACAGTGTACATCTCTAGTCCCTCCTAAAGAAGTCTCAAGCATACACAGGTCACTTGACCATCAAATAAGGAGACTGTCTAAAAATGCTTTTTAAAGTATTGTTTTAAACTGCCAGTTGTTAGATTACAAGAACGAAATGGCAGTTAACATTCAATTAAAAAGCCTAACCTCTTTAATTAGGATTCTGTTTCCTTTAGAATTTCAGGTGGAGTTTGTCATAATGAGCTGAAGTTCATATTTAACAATGTTCTGACTATTAAATTGCCAAAAAGCAAGGTATTATTTATTAAATTTCCACACAGGGTAGACAGTAACATTAATTAAGAAGACACTGTCTACCTGGTTCTGTGAAGTTTCAGTGACCCACTGCGTAAGGAAGGGCCTGAAAAAATTATCAAGTATCCATCACATTTAATGCTACGTGTTGATCTCTACAAGTCCTGTGAAATCATGGGGAAAAATTTCCCATAAAGGGAAAATGACTCTGGAAATAGTAAATAAGGAGATATAAACATCATTGTAACACAGGCATTTAAGTTACATTTAAACACATGGACTTTGAATTTATAGAAAAAATTTAAGTACAAAATTCATTTCATGCAACCTAAATCTCTAACTTCAGATAATTTTTTGAGTGTTACATCTATAAATTAAGTGTATTAATGCAATTCCAATTTGTTACTAAGAATACTACAACAGAAGGAGAAACTTGTGGAGCCTGAAACAAGTTTTAGGAAATGTAGGTATGGGATAAGTGTCCATGGGTGGAAATTAAATGAAGCCTTGCTTCTCAAAGTGGGATCCATGGGCCAGTAGCATTAGCAAAACCTGGGAGCTAATAAGAAAAGCAGAATCTCAGCTTCCCCTCCTCCAAACCATCACAGCATCCACTCAATCAGAATCTGCATTTCAACAAGACTCATAAACTTCAAGGTGATTCATATACTTACTAAAGTTCAGAAGCACCGGACTAAGTGATAAAACCAAATGGCGGTTAACATTCAATTAAAAAGCGGTGTCTACTTAAGACACGGAAAACGGCAGGGTTAACATCAACTTAAGTAACCTCCTTGGTTCAACTTGCTTTATTGGGACATTTATTATGCAGCAAAATAGTTCTGCTTTTGAAATGTTAAGTAAAATCTGGGTTCCCTTTATGTCAACTGGCTTTTCCACTGTTGTGTTCATACCATAAAGTGCAGGATACCTATAAACGTGACAGGCTGAATGAGAATTTACAGAGTACTACTGATCTAAATCTGGACTTCCACTCAATCATTAAATTTTATCTCAATGCTACAAGGCAAGTACAAGCATAACTGGCCTCCCTGATCATTAGAACCCTAACATCACTCACTTGATCAGAATGATACTGGAAATGATGTGATCAGTTAGAGCAGCGAGTAGATTTCCAGGCACATTAATATTACTTTCAGCCGGATGTCTCTGATCCTCCTGAGTTCTTTCTGTTGTGAAATGGTGAAACAGAGGCAGAAAGAACTGACTCACCCACTTAATGGAGATTTCTTATTTCTACGCTTGTCCTAAAACTAACAGATCGAGCTACCTCCTACCAAGTACTATGAAGTTAAAACAGAAAACAAAAAACTCACAAAATAAAACAGCAATGGGGAAATTCCCTGGTGGTCCAGAGGTTAGGACTCCACGCTTTCACTTCTGAGGACACGGATTCGATCCCTGGTCGGGGAACTAAGATCCTGCAAGCCCCACGGCACACCCAAAAGAAACAAAAACAAAAACAAAACAAAACAAACAAAAAACAACAACAGCAGCAAACAACCAAACCCTAAAGTATATTAGCGTACGTACCAAGCATCAAAATCCCCTCTCCAACCCAAATCTGTCTCTCTTTCAATAAGGTACCCAGCAGCAACCCAATTTCTCAGTTGAGTTCCAACATCTGGGATCATTTGCTTCAAGACTGAAGCACCCAAAATGGTTTTTAAAAAATGTTAGATTTCCAAAGAAAAGTAAAAACTTTGAGTTGAACAACATTATCAGGGAGTCGGTGGGGTAGGGTAATTTCATAAACAGAACTGCTAGAGACTGGTCCACTCTTTAGGCTTTTTACAAAGGACTAAAAAAGATGGCTAGTTACCAAACCCCAAGAAGTCACCAAGTTCACCAGTACAAATGCAAGTGACTCGCACTGGGAACCCTGATATCGTGGGTTACATCATTGTTACATCATTGGCAAATGGGTGAGTGTTACATCATTGGCAAATGGGTGGGTGAGATGAGGCTGAGATGCCACAAAACCCTATTTTCCCAGGCAGTATCCACCTTGAGCCCCACCCAGTACAGATGTCAACAAAGCTAAGGGACTGCCTCTCCAAATCACAAACAAGGTGCACCTACTGACAGGGGCTATTGTGAAAGCACAGTAGAACATGGTCTTCCAAGTTCCTGGATCCAGGAAGGAGCATGCTCTGTCTAAAAAAAATGCAAGGGGGACACAACTGCATTCTTTGTCCCTAAGGGGAGAACATGCACTAATTCAAACCAGAGGATAAAGAAAATCCACCTTTAAGAAGTCGGCCACAATGTGGAGACTGGGAATATGCCAGAACAATTACAATCGGAAAAAAAAAAAAGGCAAAGGAAGAAAGTTAAGACCGTCTGTCCTATTTCAGTCTCTTCTTTCAGAACCGGCAATGTCAAATCGACAGGTTGCTTTCAGAGTGCTGCTGGACACTCTTGAGTTCCTGCCAGGAGGTGCCGTGGGGATTCTGACAGCTGTGAGCCAACACCCACCAGACACCGTCCCCATACAAACACACTCTTAATGGACCCCAAAGCTGTGGTAGAGGTATACCTTTCTCAGTGTTTCCACAGATGGTGCTCCTGAAAATTTCCATAGCCAATGTATGCCTGTGGTTAATTAGTTATCTGAGCAATTTCCATAAAGAAAGAATATCTGTACATAATTAGACCCATCTTAGGTCCAAACTGGAAAACTTCAATGTCATTAAATCAGAAGGGGTACAAAGAGAATGGGATGGGTAATTCTCACCTGATGAAGAGACCTCTCTCTAGATTAGACCCTATCCTCAGAAGTAACACAGAACTTTAATTTTTAAAAAAGCAAGGAAAAAAAAAAAAAAAAGCAAGAGAGGTGAAAACAGGTGGGGGAAGAACCTGAACGGAGGATAAGTTGCCTCTAGAATCAAAAGAATAACATTCCTTTAAAAGCTACTACCAAGAAATACTAGGGGAAAGATAAAATTAGCAAGACAAGGCCAGCAGCTCTGTTGCTCACCTTTATGAGACCATTTTCAGGAATCGGTTTGTTAAATTCCACTGAAGCACAAATGCACACACCACAGCCCTTCTTCTGGGATGCACAGTCATACCATACAGAAGCGTGTGGGTAGAGGCCAAACATGTGTGGACACGCAACCCTTTCTGTAGCAACGCAGTGTTCTGTGCATTCTCTAGGATTAACCTTCTCCACACGTGGAGAAAACTGGCGGTTCCACACATCGAGTTGTCCTTCAGGTTATTTTTGCATCCACCTCTATAATTTCTTTTAATTGCTTATTGTAAAACACAGGAAAGTGCTCATTATTTGTAACTTAATGCAGGAGCAAAACTAATTGCGTTCCCCCGCCCACTGCCCTACCCCAGCCCTCAACTCTTCTGTGTGTCACCGTTCATCTGAACAGCACAAGGAAGCCGGTTTCTGGGCCCTGCACATAATGAGCCAGGTGCACCCTATTCCAGAAACTGGCTGTGCTCCAGAGCTACTATAAAATACACGGAAAATATTAACATCTCAGATGACAAAAGATCCATATGGCTGGTCAGAAAATATCTACATCATAGAATGTACCTATACGGAAACATTCAATTCTGTGGTTCCTTGAGTATCAGGACTGTGAGAACGTTTGTTTGGCTCCAACCCTTTTCACTCCACACTGATTCCTACAGAAGTCATGCAAACTCTAACATCAAAACATTTAATCTAAACAAGGGGATGAGGGCTGTGTTTCTACATAGTACCATAAATAAATACAGTATTGGTAATGCTGTATATGGGGGGGTGAGTTGTGGAAGATGCTCTAGGGAGCTGGTTAAATAAGTAATATCAAACTTCTCTTCATATTAAAAAGCGATTTAAAATAACAGCTAACATTTACTAGCTATGAGGTAAATAATCTAATTATTGACAGTTTACAGCTGAGAAAACTGAGGCTCAGAGCGATTTTGTAAATTGCCTAAGACCATATGCCTGGCATGTGGTGGAAATGGAAATCTGAACCTGGGCTAGCTTGCATGCTTCTTTCCAAATGGGGTCAGAGGTGAACGTGGCGTCATATTTTGAGGGAGGTCTATTCCACCAACTGCTTATTTATTTAAGCAAAGCCGCATGTGATCATTCCTGATAAATAGTTTGTTTACACGCTAATTCCACAGAGGTTGAACATCATCTTAATGTTTCTTCTTCACTACCCTCTTCCCAATATTGAATTATTCCCTCAAGGTACCAACCATACATGCATACTTAATAGGGCAGAGTGTCAAAACTCTGCAGGAAGGTAATTTGTTTGAAATGGCAGGACATTTTCCCCTGAGAAGATTTCTTCGGGCACTGGAACAAAACCACATGCTTTTCAGACCAGGAACTATAACTGCCAAATATATGTGTCAACTCCACTTGAGTAAGAATACAGTAAGTCCCCTACATACGAACCTTCAAGTTGCGAACTTTCAAAGATGCAAACGTGCATTCACACGTCCAATCACATAAGTTAGTTGATGTGTCTGGCGTACACTGTCACGTGCATGCACCCTCTACAAGTGGTTGTGCTTTTGTGTACTTTACAGGACTGTTGCTGTGCAACACGAGGCACTTACTAATGAAGACCTGATGGAATTGGAGGCCCAGAGAAAGGACGAAGAGAGACAAGAAGAAGAAGAAGGAACTGAAGAACCGAAGAGATTCATGCTTCAGGAAATGGCAAGGGGATTTTCTTTATCTGAGGAGGCACTGTTAGCTTTTGAGGCACAGGACCCGAACGTAGAACAGTACACGAAGGTTGCAGCAGCCGTTCAGAACGCAATCCAGTGCTACCGTGTCATCTATCGTGAGAAAAGAAGAGCTACTACCCAGACATCACTGGATCGTTTTTTCAAGAGGGTAGATAGAATTGAATCCAGCGAGGAACCAGAGCCTGTGCCATCAGCGTCAGGCGTGAGTGAAATTGCAGCTTGCCCTCCTCCTATTGCTGAGGATCCCTCAGCTCTACCATCTCCCACCTCCTCTCCCTCCACCAGTCAGTAACTCTCTTCTTGCCTGTTCACTCGATGCCAGCCCCTGTATGCCAGCTGTTGTACTGTACTACTGTACTTTTCAAGGTACTGTGCTGTAAGATTAAAAATGTTTTATTTTTTTGTGTTTGTTTTCTATGTATTTTTTGTGTAAAAAGTATTAAAACCTATAACAGTACCGTACTAGATAGCCGGTTGTGTTAGTTGGGTACCTAGGCTAACTTTGTTGGACTTACGAACAAATTGGACTTATGAACGCACTCTCAGAACAGAACTCTTCAATACGTAGGGGACTTACTGTAATTTCAATCAAGACCCAAGTGCCCATGTGTCTTAAAAAAAAAAACAAAAACAAAAAAAACTTCTGACATAAAAACCTTTCTTTTCAGTATCTCAACCTAATCCCCTCCAAGTCTGGAGCCTGGTAGCCTAGGTTACCCCACTTCTGACCCATGAGGTTTGCCCTGTTACTCAAGAAAAGAGCTGAGGGGCTGAGATGGGAGTGAAAAGTATGGCAAGACAGTGTCAAATATATGCCTGGGGAGCAGTTCAGACACCTAGTTAGGACCACAAAGACAGGAGAACAGGTGGCCCAGCATGGACAGAGCAGCAGACTGTGCAAACAGAAGCCATTGAGTCAAAAAAGCCAAAGGAACAGGGTGATGGAGCTCAGATCTCACGCATGTTCTCTGCCAGAAACTGATACCCAGAGGCCCTCCGCGTGAACGACTAAGGCAAAATGGACCCCACAGCTACACGGAGCTGATGCAGAACATATCCCTGGGATGACATCCTGAACGTGTGTGGTGGGTTAGATGATAGCATAAAAGAACACCACGCTTCTGGCCTTAGTCAGCCCTCGGCAGAGAGCAGCCTTCAAGAAGCAGCTGCGAGGAGCCTGACAACAAAACTGGAAATGCCTGTTGTGAAGCCTTGACAGGTATTAACAAAAGAAAATGGGTATCTGCATTTGTCAGTGGTGTGTCAGCTAGCTTCTGGCAGTCCACCCTTATACCCAGGAATTATTTTGTGTTTCTTGTGTAGGGCAGATACAGTCATCAATTAACTCCCCAAGTGCAACTAGTCCACATAGGAGAGAGGAGTGGCTTTCCCTTTTTTTTTTTTTTTTTTTGCAGTACGCGGGCCTCTCACTGTTGTGGCCTCTCCTGTTGCGGAGCACAGGCTCTGGACGCGAGTCTCAGCGGCCATGGCTCACGGGCCCAGCTGCTCCGCAGCATGTGGGATCCTCCCAGACCGGGGCACGAACCCATGTCCCCTGCATTGGCCGGTGGACTCTCAACCACTGTGCCACCAGGGAAGCCCTGGTTTTCCTCTTTTAAGTGGCCCCTTCAAAAATTCTATGAAAGAGAAGAATGTTCGTTTGGATTGAATGACCATTCGGCCAGGCTCATTTAGCACACTTCTCTGTGCAGTGGAATTAAAGTGAGTTTTTTCTGAACGGAGCACACTGTCCTCAGAGAAGAATAAGACGGAGAATCAATCTTACCAGTGGGAATGGCAGAGTCGTGCGAGGATGGTGTGTAATATATGGTCTTCAACATGTGGAGATGTTCTCTAGGCTATAAATCTTATGTTCTCACAGGATGCCCTATTTGTAACATGCAGAAAACTACCCGACAACTTTAATGGGGAAGTCTAGCAATATTGCAACATTGTATCCCATAGTTTTACTTTACCTTATAAAGCACTAATTATTTAATTACAAATGTTGGGGTAAGTGCAAAATTATTTCTCAAAAGAGCACTCCCTTGGGTATGAAAGCTCCAAATGTAGCAAGACTTCCTCTGTGATTTGGGATCTCTCTCTTGAACTCAGTCCCTAGAAATAAGGTTAGCAGCTGGGAAACAAGCATTGAAAGCCTGGTACGCAGGGCGCTGCAGTGGAACAATTTCCTTTTCTAGTCCAGTAAACACTGTTGTGCTCTTTAGACCCAGTATTGCTAGCTGGGTGAATAATGAATGCATGCTCAACTTTCCACTGCAGGAAATTCTGCAAGTGGCAATGTGGGTCCATTCCATGTGTGTCACTAGAGCTGGCGTAAGCCCACGCCATGGTGAGGCATTATTTCCATTGGAACTGATGCCGGCACCAGCTCTCGGAACTGGGCAGTATTCCCACTGCAAACCAGGGGACTCGGAAGAGACTGAGACCTCACTTAGAAGGTCGCCTCCCGTTTCTCATCTTTCAGACTGACATGCACTCTGTTGGTGAGGCTGTAGTGAAACAGGCATTCTCATTTACTGATGGTGGGTGTACAAAGAGTTCAAGACCTTTTTGCAGGACAATAAGGCAATACCTATCAAAATTTTAAATGAATTTTCCTGCTAATCCAGCAATTCCACTTCTGAGAATAAATGTACGGCAATAGGTAGGTGCATACGTACAAAATGATGCATACACAAGGTTATTAATTGCAACAAGGCATAGAATAGCAAAAATGCTAGAAGGAGTCCCATTTCTAGCTAAAGGAAAGTATATAAACTATAGTGCATACTTACAATGAATTTGTGCAACTGTAAACAAGTTAGTTCCCATACACTGAAATGGAAAGCTCTCTGAAATATATTGGTAAGTGATAAAAGCAAGATACCAATCAGCAGATGTATACATATACATACTATCTTTTAAAACTGGGGGAATATAACAATATTCATATTTACTGTATTTTCATAAAACACACTGTATTCACATGAGACGAATACAAACGACCACCCACAGATGGTATGTGTCGGGTGGGGATACAGGTGGGCATGGCACAGGTGGGGCAGGAATTCTCAATGCAGCCTCTTTTTTTTAATATATATCTTTGTCGGAGTATAATTGCTTTACAATGGTGTGTTAGTTTCTGCTGTACAGCAAAGTGAATCAGCTCTATGTATACATGTATCCCCACATCTCCTCCCTCTTAAGGCTCCCTCCCACCCTCCCTATCCCACCCCTCTAGGTGGTCACAAAGCATAAAGTTGATCTCCCTGTGCTATGCCGCTGCTTCCCACTAGCTATCTATTTTACATTTGCTAGTGTATATATGTCAATGCCACTCTCTCACTTCGTCCCAGCTTTCCCTCCCCCCTCTGTGTCCTCAAGTCTGTTCTCTATGTCTGCATCTTTATTCCTGCCCTGTCACTAGGTTCATCAGTACCGTTTTTTTTTTAGATTCCATATATGTGCATTAGCATATGGTTCTAGTTTTTCTTTCTGACTTAACTTCACTCTGTATGACACACCCTAGGTCTATCCACCTCATTACAAATAACTCAATTTTGTTCCTTTTTATGGCTGAGTAATATTCCATTGTATATATGTGCCACATCTTCTTTACCCATTCATCTGTTGATGGACACTTAGGTTGCTTCCATGTCCTGGCTATTGTAAATAGAGCTGCAATGAACATTTTGGTACATGTCTCTTTTTGAATTATGGTTTTCTCAGGGTATATGCCCTGTAGTGGGATTGCTGGGTCATATGGCAGTTCTATTTGTAGTTTTTTAAGCAACCTCCATACTGTTCTCCATAGTGCCTGTATCAATTTACATTCCCACCAACAGTGCAGGAGGGTCCCCGTTTCTCCACACCCTCTCCAGCATTTACTGTTTGTAGATTTTTTGATCATGGCCATTCTGACCGGTGTGAGGTGATACCTAATTGTGGTTTTGATTTGCATTTCTCTAATGATTAGTGGTGTTGAGCTCAACGTAGACTTTCTAATACTATTTTGATTTTTGAATCATGTAAATAAATTATCAAAAACTTAAATTAAAAATAAGCAATTAAAAAAATGTTTAACCCAGTGGCTTTACTTTCGGCACCAAAGAATCTCCCACACTGCTCTGATGCAACAGACCCTCAAGAGATTTAACCAGTTCTAGGTCCTGGTGGTGACTAAAACCAAAAGTCTTTGGGGGAACCATCTCAATTTCTGGGACATTTCTCTGGAAACCAATTTAACGTGGGACACTTGGATATAAAGGACTGTCTCTGGGGCTGGGGACTGAAGACCTGAGTTCTGGTCCGCCTTTCCCACCTGCTATTAACTTGACCCTATAAAATGGCTGAGAACTGGCCATTTTTTTACCAACAAATTGGGCAAATTCATGGGTGAACCTTCATGGGTGAGCCAATTCAAGGACTCTGCTGCCTCACTTCTGTGACAGAAGGAGGGTTAGAGTTCTCACCCTGCCTGTCACAGCATCCTGCCAAGGGTCATCAACACGTAGAAAAGGGCTCTATACACTCTAAAGGGCAACCCTATAAACAACCTTTGTAAAGCACAACACCAAGCTGAGGGGTGACCATGGCCAGACACAGAAGGAGAACAAGACCCATTCCCAAAAGTCTCTGAGACACTTAGATGGTGGGGAGGAAATAAAACTCCCAAAAGATGGAATCTAATTGTAAACAGAACACAAGAGCAGGCTGACAAAGAAAGACTTTGAAGATTAAGACATGTGGTTAAATGACTCCATATGCGGTCATCTGCAATTGAATATACTGCAAATTCTAGAAGCCTTAACAGGAAATTAGGGAAACATATATGGAGCAAACTTAAAGGGTACAGACCTGAATACAGATGCAAGATCAATGTCAAATGAATGATCCAAAAGGATGGCCCTTATCCTTGCGAGCAGTGTAGTTGTTGGAGCCATGCGCCTGTCACACAGAGGCAGGCCTCCAACCTTCCTCCAAAATAAAATGCAAACTGCTCCCTAGGAGACCACCTTTTACCCCAAATTTAGAAATGGTAAGAAAAACACTCTCTAAAAAGGCAAAAAAGAAAAAAACCTTCTCAAAAAACAAACAAACAAAAAAAGAAAGAAAACCTTCTCTTCTCCATATTTATGGTCATCTGGAAAGCAGATCTCCCTTTAAACGGATGGTCAAAGCCGGACCACAATGTTAAACTCATCATGAAAACCCAAAGGTTGCTTCTCTCACCTTCTTGAAGTGAACCATTCCGTTCCAAGAGGTAGGAAATAACCACAGGAGGAAGTTCACTGTCGGTGCCCTAACTTGGTACTGCTATCTAGACACCTGGTCTGGAAACCAGAAGTCTCTTTGGAACTCAGAAGAAAGCGAAGAACTCCTTTCTTTTTTTCTTTTTTCTTTTTTTTTTTTTTGCGGTACGCGGGCCTCTCACCGTCGTGGCTTCTCCCGTTGCGGAGCACAGGCTCCGGACGCGCAGGCCCAGCAGCCATGGCTCACGGGCCCAGCCGCTCCGCGGCATGTGGCATCTTCCCGGACCGGGGCACGAACCCGTGTCCCCTGCATCGGCAGGCAGACTCTCAACCACTGTGCCACCAGGGAAGCCCAAGAACTCCTTTCTACTTCGGTTAAGGAAGGTCCTTGTGCAAGGTGCCTGGTTCCAATTAGGTCTAAGTGGTCTAAACCGTACAGTGCATTGAGACCACCACTTAATGACTTTGATGGACCTTGCTAAGAATTTCCCAGGCCACTTTGGGTCAAATGCAATGTCCTCTCACTTTCAGCTTCATGTGTCAGTTGACCATGCTTCCTTACAGAAATTTGCCTAGGAGGCTTACTATCCTATATTATTTCCAGTCAGAGTCTCCTTTTGCACAAGAGGCTTAAACTAATTCTGATTAAGAATCAGAATATGCTCTGTTTTAGTTAAGGATTCATTTATTCATTCAGCACAGGTTATTAAGAACTTACCAAGTTTAGATGTGCTTTGCTTTAAGAAAATCATTTTCAAGGAAGCTTCATGTAAAGCAGGAATAATTAACCTGGTAACTCTTAATAGATTCTTCAAGTGGCTGAATCCTGAGTTTAAATCCTCACTGATTTTCAAATACAACAAGAAAATCAATTATGGAGGTGGGCACACTCCCAGCTAACTGTCAATAGCTTTCAAGGGAGGTGTTTCAATGTCGCTCCAAATGGTCAATATCACATGGTTAATCATTTAGTTAGAGATTCACAAGATCAAAAACAATTCTTAAAAAAATGTTTACAGGCACACAGGGACAATGAGTTAACACCTCCAAGGTGTATGTCAGTGTCAAGGATACAAGCTCATGTTTCATAAGCAGAGCTCTGGTCACTTGATTGAAGTTGAAGGTCATAACCGGCTATGTTTCTGTCATTTCCTCATGTGAAGAAAAGTAAGTTGTAGCCCATGTTTATTCCACGAGGAAAAAAAAACCCCACAAATGTATTTAAAGCTACATTTTGGCCTCTTCTCCCACCAGAGCTACAAAGGTTGCCCATCTTTCCATGGCTGGGTTATGCGTGAAGGCCTTGTTTGGATATCAACTTGTCAAACTTATTGCTTAGAATGACTATGACTTAGTGTTCTCCTAAAATGGACTTTTTAACTTTTTGTTCACTTATTAGACATACTCTGAGCACAGATACTGGGGACACCAAAATGAATGAGAGAATCCCTGCCTTTGGAACTTCACTGTTAAAGGGGGCGGGGGATGCAGAACAGTTTAGACACGTGAGCCAACGATTACAGCTCAATGTAGAACACGCTGTAAGCATCCTAAGCAGGATACTCTAGAATGTTTTTCTCGACTAAGACATCACATCCACAGCTCCTAGCAGAGAACCTGATACAGAGAAGACACCCAATAATGTTTTAATAGTTGTGCAATTATTGCTTATATGATTAACTATTAAATTGTAAGATAGAGACCATGGATGACCCAGGAATCCAGATAGAACAGGTTTCTCTTGGGCAGAAGTCTTTCTAGAGGAAGTCAAATTCGAGCTGGGTCTTAAAGAATGAGTAGGACTCAGATGGATGAAAGGAAGAGCAAGTCAATGAGTAAACAAATTAGCCTCCAAAGATTACAACAAAAGAGTTCTGGTCTTGTCACCGTTGGTACCAAGTGAAGCAGATTTAGGCATGGAGCATGCTGATACAGTTTTTAATTGTCTTGACAATAAGTCATAAAAGGTACTCTTTTAGGGCTGGAAAGTGCCAGTAATAACAACAGTGGCTGAAATTCATTAAGCATTTACTATGCCAAGCGCTGTCCTGAGGACTTTACATGTATTAACACACTTGATCCCTACCATGACCCTGTTAGGAGGTTGAGGCACAGAGATGGGAAGTAGTTTGTACAAGGGCCTAGACCTCGTAAGTAAGTGGTGGCCTTGGAATCCAATTCGACGCTTGGGCCCAGGAATGTTGTGCCAGGCCTTCTGCTCTCACATGGAAGTCTGCAATTACGCACTATCTTTCAAGTCAGAAGAATATCTTCAACAGGCCTCTGACCTCAAAGCTCCTGAATTTCTGATTATTTACAAGACTGCAAACCCCTTCTAACCATGCTCAAATCCAAGTATTTGGACGATGAAGTAAATGATGTCTTTTAAAATTTATTTGGTTTCTAGTTCAGTAATTCTTAAACCTCCTGCACACCTGAACCACCTGTGGAAGTTTCTAAACATAACATATGGCCAGGCTCTGGCCCAAACCCACGAATCTCAGAGATTAGGACCTGATAGCTGTATTTTTTCTTAAGTTTCAAAGGTAATTCTGATGATCACCATCTTTAAGAACCACTGCTCCATGGTATGCTTTCCAACAGTTCACTTACAGGACCCTCAGCTTTAAGCAAAATTATAACTAAGAAGCTCAAGGAACAAGTTGAGCTTCTTTTTCTCTTTTTTCAAGAGTTTTTTGTTTTTTTTAAAAAAAGGAAACTAAATTTAAAAACTCCTTAGAGAAAACATTTCTTATCTTCCCATCATCATCTTCTTCCTTGGCACACAGAAGGTTGCCAATCTCTTCTCTAGAGAGTGGACACTAGGCCAGGGTGACAACACTGGTCTCCATCTGTGCTGGGCACCCACATTAAAGCATCAAGGGTGAAATACGGTTTCTAACCTGAATTCTGCAGTTCACGGTTGTAGACAACCAGCATGATGGTCAGAGGGCTGGATTAGGAGGAGTCACGGAGCTGTAATCCTTGCTCTGGTTCCATAGCTGTACATCTTGGATCAAGTTATTTAACTACTCTGAGCTTCAGTTTCCTCAACTGTTATATAGGAATAATGTCTGCCCAATGGTTTTCAAAGAGTTATTTATAGGATCAAGTGGAATGAGACGTGTGGATGCATTTTCTTAATGTATGGAGCACTACACCTTTGGACAAGGTTATTACCGAGGTGTGCAATCTTACCTACATATGACAATAAAATCATGTAGGAACGTTAGTGATGGGATTTTTGGTCCCAGTACCAATGTCTACTGGGGCACTGCACTAGGGCAAGTCGTCAAAACCTCTGATACTGGGGCTTCCCTGGTGGCACAGTGGTTAAGAATACACCTGCCAATGCAGGGGACATGGGTTCAAGCCCTGGCCCGGGAAGATCCCACATGCCGCAGAGCAACTAAGCCTGTGCGCCACAACTACTGAGCCTGCACTCAAGAGCCCGCGAGCCACAACTACTGAAGCCTGGGTGCCTAGAGCCCGTGCTCCGCAACAAAAGAAGCCACCGCAATGAGAAGCCCATGCACCGCAATGAAGGGTAGCTCCCGATCACTGTAGCTAGAGAAAGCCCGTGCACAGCAATGACGACCCAACACAGCCAAAAATAAAAACAAACAAATAAATAAATTTATATATATATATATATATAAAATCTCTGATACTGCATGGAACAGTGATGGCGAGGGTTCCCCTAAATTCTTAGATGAGACTAACTCTGAAGAACAATCAGATGCTCTGGAATAATAGACACTTCAAAGTTTTAAGAAAATCATTGCCAGGGATGTGAAAACCAGAAAAATATACTGGTATTTTAGGAAGAACATTTTAAAATAAATTTTATTAATGGTGATAAATTTCAATGATTAATAAAATCTTTAAGGTAAGGTCACCTTACCGTTTTTTTCTCAGCCGTTACACGTCTATGATTATTTCTAAAAGTTATGCAGTGGGGAAAATGTCACATACCCGTATCTATGTTACCAAGTTACCATCCATGAATAATTTAAACAAGCGGATGAACACAACTCTCAATGCGAGAGAATGGCCACAGGAACGGGCAGGGGGACAGTGATTTTCGTGAAGAAGGAAGGAAGATTTAAGACTTTGGGATTTCCACTTATTGATTTTTCTCTAGAACAACAGTTTTCCAACTGGGTTTTGCAGACAAGAGTGTCGAGAGGCTTCTTGCAAGGGGCTAAATCGAGGTCAAGGAGACAGGACACTGATGTTCCCACCTGCAGTTCAACTAACTCAGCTCTGCTTATTTTTGTTTTACACATTGGGATTTTAAGTTAAGGCTGTATTACAGGAAAAAAAAAAAAAAAAGTCCTACAATGTACTTATTTACATTTATACCACTAATTTGGAGGTTAGAGGACCTGTGTCTAACCCTCTGATTTTGTCTCAAAGAACAAAGAATGAATGGAATAGTCCTGGCACTATTTATTTATGGCTTATTCTTTCTTTATTTATGGATTTATGGTTTATTCTGATTGCCCTGCTCAGGAGTGAAGGAGAAGGTTAGAAATGTGGCTATAGGTTTGGTATTAGAAGGAAAATGGGAGGTATTACCACTTCCTGATCCTGTGATTTTTTTTTTTTTGAGATTCACAAGAGAATATGAAAATTTGCTTCCTTGTTCAGTATATCAAGAAGCTAAACATTTCTGAGTTGATGGTACCAAACTGTGCTCTAGTTCCATTGACATATTTACATGATCCACAAACACTACATACGGATTCTTATTTATTCCATGTATTTGAGCAAAAACACCTCCTGACTTCACAGTGAAAGGAGACCAACCCAATGGATTGAAAAGTGGTTTTAGGAAACTCTTAAAAAAATTACCATTTAAGCATGTTATTGACTAACGTTTAAAGGCAATATAGTATTTACTACACTGATTTTTCCTTCTTTTTCTTACTCAGCATAATCATGAAACCAGCTTCTAGTAAATGGAAGCATTTTCACATTTTTAGTTTCTTTAGGGAGGAAACACACAGGGTTTATAAACACTGCAAAATAAAAGACACACTCCTGAATACTAAAAGGCCCAAACATGTCCTTGTAAGTACAGAAAAAAATCCATCATAACATCAGTGGAAATGAACAGCATCTTTAGTCCAGAAGTTCTCCTTCTACTGTGGCTTCTACCAGCATCATTACAAGAGTTCCTCTTGAGGGCTTCCCTAGTGGCGCAGTGGTTAAGAATCCACCTGCCAATGCAGGGGACATGGGTTCAAGCCCTGGTCCGGGAAGATCCCACATGACGCGGAGCAACTAAGCCGGTGCGCCACAACTACTGAGCCTGCGCTCTAGAGCCTGCAAGCCACAACTACTGAAGCCCGCACACCTAGAGCCCACGCTCTGCAACAAGAGAAGCCACCGCAATGAGAAGCCCACGCACCGCAGCAAAGAGTAGCCCCCACTCGCCACAACTAGAGAAAGCCCACGGGCAGCAACGAAAACACAACACAGCCCAAAAATAAATAAATAAATGAGAGTTCCTCTTGAAATATCCTCAAATAATAGCAAAATGTTTAAGACACTAACAAGCATTTTTGTTGCCTTAATTTGAACATGAAATGATACCCGATTGTTATATATATAAAAAAAGATTAATCTCTTAAAAGTGACATAAATTCTTCCAAAATATTACAATCTATGACTGAAAATACAGGGTGGGCAGGAAGTTCTGAAATGACTCAGAGAATTTGTTCAATAGATTTTTAAAATACTCTTTTGAAGTGAGTATATGAAGAGGTAATGGAAGACTTACCTGGCAGAATCAATGGAGTTCCTTATCCAGGGGCATCTGAAGATGGATGGATCCATCTAGCCCAGTGCCTGGCACCCACTGGGCACTCAATTAACACTTGATGAATTAATAAATAAAAGAATCATTCCCTGCATGTAATGCTTTTACTTTTTTTTAAAGAAAAGCTTTGAAACAGGAGAAAATATACATGTAGCAACATGAACTATATATAAAATATGTGATGCTCTAAGGGGGATGTAAACGGTAAACTGCTTGCTTTGATGACTGACAATATGAATATTTGAAAGCAGTATTAGAGACCATGAAGAATAAATATTCATGAGTACTAGGAGTGGGCCATGCAACCTAGGGTCTAAACTTGCATTTTAATGACATCTCCATGTTGGTTAATCTCCAAATGATCTACAGAAGAGCAAAATAAGTTACAAAAAAAAAAGTTAACTCCATCCACGTTGGAGCCTGAAGGGGTTGGGGGAGGGGTCCACTGTTTTGACAGTTTACATTTAAAAAAAGAAACTCTTTGGAAAGCTGAGGATTCTGCAGTTCCCAGAAGGGGAAGGTGAATGTTGAGGGTTTTTTTCAGTTCAGTTGCTGAACTCTCTAAAAAATCTAATGTCAAAAGCTAATTTCTTAAGCAATTTGGGCATCTGAATCTGATCAGGACTCTTTTTTTAAACATTCCATTCTGTCTGATCCAAAGGAAAAATAATTACTTTTGTAAGCATGAAAAAAGTAAAAGCCCAGCACTTTGCAAAGAAATGAGAAGGATTTCTGATGCTCAGTTCATGATACGGCCCCTATCTCAGGTAGAGGATCCAAAGACAGAAACATATGATCGTCATTAGGATTGTATATGAACTCAAAATAAGGAGCGTACCTATGATATGATCAATATATTTGAAAAACTTAGGAGTACAAAGGTACTTCAGAATATACCTAACTCTGACCTCCCATGTTAATAGCTGTCCTTTCTGAATGGGTTTCAGCCTCAGCTTAAACATCTATAACAGGAAACTGATCATATTCCAAAGAAGCTTCTTTTTTTCTTTGTTAGATCATAATTCCCTCAACACAGTGCTTTGTATGCAGTGAGCCTGCAATATCTGCTTAATTAAATGGAACTGAAAGTTCTTCTAGATACTACGTACAGTGCCTAAATTATATCACTGGTCCTAGACCTGCTGTCTGGGGCAACATAAAAAAAAAACCCTCTCCCTCCTCCATGTGCCAGTTCTTTACACTCGTGAAGACTGTCCTCTAAATTAGGACGTCAAAAACATGTCACACATGCTGCCACTCTACCCATGGCGGGCAGAAACAGAACATTCTCATTGAGCCTGGACAGCTCCAGAATCCTTCTTAACCCAGCCTTCCAGGTACCTCCCATCATGTGATTTAGACTACCTAAGGGAGAAAGAATACATTCACCATTGCAGCCTAAGTTTCCTTGTCCCCAAGCCACCCATTCCAAGTTCCCTCAGCCATTCCTCACTTGCCAATGGTTTCCAACTTCCTATACATCATGATCATAATGATCTCAATATACACCAATTTGTCAATGCTGGACCTAAAGCAACCTATTTCAGTTCCTTAAACTGAAGATATTCCATACATAGTCTACTTTAGAAATGGGGGGAAATTATTAGTTTCTCCATTTGCGTGTTAGGCTTCTACTAGTACAGACCAAAACCACAATAGCTTTGTCCAAAGCCCCCCACCGCACACCAACACACACACACACACACACACACACACACACACACACACACACACACACACACACACACACACACACACACACCCACTGGCTCCCACTGAACCTGCAGTTATTTAAAACGTCTGAGTTTCCTTTGTACAGTCTAAGTCAGCGCCCAAAACCTTGTCTCAACTCCATATTCTCTCTATTTATACAGTTGACTTTTAACCTAACCACAGTATTTTACATTTAAGTAACTGTAAATGATCCAGGTTCTATCATCCAACAGAATGCCTGCTGGCTTTATGTTTCAGAATGATAAGCCCATCATCTGTGACTTCAGATACATTATCAGACAGTGTGTGAATGCTGGATGTGCTCTCCCCATGTTGCGTAAGAGACAACACCTTCACCAGTCTGCTCTAGGAATGTGGCCTGGGACTCCACCAAGCATCTCTGCCCGCAGCATGAAGCAAATTTCTCGGCCTTCAGATTCTGCGTGATGTAAAAGAAATTTATCTGTGTTTAAGAACACTCCCCATGATTCAAGAAACAGATGAACATGTGAAAAGATAGAAAAACTTGTTTCAATCTGAGCACAGGTTCCGTTTTCAAAAGCAGAAAGCAAGTATCAGAAAAGGCAGCAAATGCTGATGGTAACAGCTCCAAACCAAGAGCGATTAGACCAAATCCCATGTGGCAAAAATGTTATTCAAGGAGTTTCCGTCCATCTCTCTCTCTCCCTCTCCCACCGCACCCCCATCTCTCTCTATGTACGCATAAGCTATAGATATATAGCTTTTTTTTTTAGTAATTTTTTTCCTGAAAAGTAAAGTTTTCTGCACCTGATTGCTTCTACGCATGACACAGACAATATAATGACTTTCTTTGGTTAACTGCTTACCAGAAATTGGAACCAACTTAACATATACCATTTTCCATTCCCTGAAGCACAAGGACTGGCATCGCCCACCAGTACCCCAAAACTGAAAACATTTAAACGAAAATCCACCAGTAGCTTTTTTTTTTTTTTTTGCGGTACGCGGGCCTCTCACTGTTATGGCCTCCCCCGTTGCGGAGCACAGACTCCGGACGCGCAGGCTCAGCGGCCATGGCTCACGGACCCAGCCGCTCCGTGGCATATGGGGTCTTCCCGGACCGGGGCACGAACCCGCGTCCCCTGCATCGGCAGGCAGACTCTCAACCACTGCGCCACCAGGGAAGCCCCCACCAGTAGCTTTATAGTTGCTACTGTCTAAATCAGCTTTAACATTTCATATGGTCCAAACATGACAACTTTACGAGTGAGCCAAATTGTACATAAGAAATTTCAGAATTAAGCCAACTAAAGGACAGTTATAATACATACTAGAAAAACAAAACTATTATTACATTTATTTCTTCCAATTTCTGCCTCTCTGCCAGCAAAACAAATACACATTTTTCTATTAATTATAGAGTTTCTTCATTGCCCACATTGCTAGTCAGAATCTGAGGCAACTATTAGTCAATCTATTTGTTCGTTCAACAATATTTGCCTAAGTGCCTCTTCTGCTACCAGAATCATTTTGGATACTATTGTGGAAGCATGCAAAAATGAATGAAATGCAGATTTTGTCATCAAAGAATTTTAAGCTAATTTGTAATTATTGGCTCCTGGCTCTGTTACCGGTTTTGGTGCTGGCTCAGATGTACATCTTTATTTATTCTAAGGTTGAGGCAACTCTTAAAATTGCCTTCTCCTTGTCCTTTCCCCGCCCCTTACTTTTTTGGTGTTTAAAGTCTTGCCACATACATGACCCTTTATTTTACTCTTAATTCTTCTCAAATCATTAAAGTTAAAATGAGATCATCACAGATCAAAGACATTTTTAAGGTCTCTCTACTCTATTTATTTGGTGTTATTATATCTCAGAAAGGGCAATGAATTGCCTGTAGCAAGTAAATAAAATCAGAACCTTTGTACTCAATGCTTCAGCATATATCCTTGAAAATAATAAATGTTAAAAAGGAGGCCAGCCTTTATTCCCGGCAGGTTATTCTACATCTGGCTAATATTAAAATGTTAAAGGGACTTAGTGTAGGTATTGAGGTATGGGTATGGATCTGGCTGTTTTAAAATCTCATCTACAATCCGAAGTGCATCCTAAGCCATCCCCTCCCTGCCCCCCCCCCCCCACCCCGCACATACACTCACCAAATCCGAATAGGGTGCCAAGGCAATCCTAGTAACTGTAGTCTTAGAAAATGGCTCATATGGCAAATGAGCTGTTTGGCTGGTAAAGCTGGTGATTTTGTTCTCTAGGTGGCGCTATTACTTCAACTTTTGATGAGTTGCTTAAATTCCTTGAAACTGTCCGTTTATCTTCTTTCCATTTCCATCACATAAATCTTAATTGTATACATACTAGTTGTAATTAAAGGAAAGATTGCCTTCTAGTTTGATTTTAATAAGCCACTTGAAGTTAAGTGATTTTTCTACCATATGATTTTACAGATTTCCTAGTTATGCTGTCTTAGATTTAAAGAATCTTCCTTTGCCTGCCTCATCCCTTTAAAATGCAGGGGCATGTCAAAAACACAGAGGGTCGTCTTAAAGCTTCAGTCAGACCAAAGGAACCAAGATGAAAGCACATTTAAGAGCTACTAGGTTCTGTGAGGTTTCAAAATCAAGACATTACTACCGTGACAACCAATGAAAAGTTCTTTCAAGTGAACCTCTGGGGAAAACTGCATAACATTCATTATTCTCTGGGCTCTTTGGAAATAAACTTTTATTTTATTATGGCTGTCACTGAAGCTTGTGAATTGACTTTGCTTCCCCCCAGTCACTCTCCTGTTCTACACCCAGTCCCCAATTCATCTAATGGAACCATGCTCAAACTTTAGGCAACATATAGATGAGATATCAAGGCAATGAGTCACTTCTTAGCATCCAGTATTATTGGGTCAGATTTATTTCACCAAGAGTATAAGTGTCCCAGAGTTTGTACTTGAATTTGAGTACTTTCATTTAAATACTTCTTATTCATGTTTTTCTTACAGAAATAAGAATACCTTCCAGTTCACTTAGAAAACATGCCCATTTGCCACTCCCTCACCCCCAAAAAGGTTTTCCAAAGTCCATATATTAGTGAGCTCCATTGTTTCGTGTCTATCATCAATAATGATTCCATATATTTAATAAATGGGTCCATGACTTTTCTAAGCCTTTAGTATAAGTATTCTGGAAAGTCAGAGATGCATTTAAAGTATAAAATGATTTAGGATTAAGTAATTCTATGCCTTAAGTGGAAGTTTAAGGAGACTTTGAGGACGCTTGTCTAAGCTTAAAAATACCAATGCCTTCCTCTGTCTCCTAGGGTTAAACCCCACATACAAATGACATACGGATTTCACGTGCCAACATCAATTATTGTTTGGCATTACTCCATCCTAAACAGAGTAAACGGATGCAGAGTGTAACCAAGAAGTTCACTCATTCACTTTCTAAATGCTGATCTGGGCATGTTATTCATCCTGACAAAGAAAATTTATCACAATGCAACTTAACGTTCAAATGACTTCTTCCTCCATTGAACAACAGCCAGTTGTTTTAAACCTAGAATTCCCCGGAATTCTCTCCTCCTTTCCTCTATTAAAATGCAATTCACAGCCTGAGATTACAGAGGCTGCCAGTGGCTGAAAGGCTGCACTAGATGGTTGAGAGTCCTTCAATTAAGCAGCAATTTTGCAATTAGTGGAAACTGCTGTGCTCCATAACAATTGTTTGACAACAAGTTGAGACAAGTTAGCAATTACCCTATTATTAAAGGGAGATATTCACATGCTTTGGGCTAGGCTAGGCTAGCCCCCTCACACAAACAAATCTTCTACACAGGGAGATGAAAGTTGAAAATTATGTTTCAACCATTAAAATAAATTCAGCATTATGGACATCTGAAATTGCAGTGCTTCTCATTTTAAAACGTATTCAGAGTTGAGCTTTCATATATTCAATACTTCTCCATGCTGTTTTCATTCAACCAGTCTAAAATCGTTCTTCTGTCTACTCTGGGACTAACCTCCAAAACCTAAAATGTTAATCAACTACTAGTATATGACCTTTCCATTGTGTACATCTTCAATATTCTTGAAGCTCAGTAGAAGATTAAGTCTATGGTTGAGACCCAAAGCTGCTGGCTGCTACATTCCACAAATTCACTACCTGCATGTAGGGGCTGTGGATGGATGTGTGTGACCCAAGTTGGGTGGTGGCGGAGGTGTTGGATACTTACGGAAGATTCTGAAGACAAATGTACAAAAACATAAACAAGCTCTTTGCTGTACTATCAGGTGGGTGTGCTCAGCTTGCTGTGTGTGTTTAAGTTACAAACCAGAGCTATTTATGTTGCAAAGAAATGAGATTATCAATCATATGCCTTTTGACTACTGAAAAGCTGGGACTCTTAACCATTCCAGGAAGAAGAGAATAACTTACATTCTAATGGTGCCCCCTATTAAACAGGAAACTCAAGGACTTTGAGCCCGGATTTTAGAAATTTGCATTATTTACAGGACTTCCCTCTCTCCTGGTGAATCAAAATGAACCAGCAATATTCCAGCACCTTCCCACCCTTCTGTGGCCATTTTGAGATTTAGGCAATTGACTCACATAGTATAAATGAATCATTCGAGGAGATCATTGCATTTTAGGCAAATGATCACTTTCTTAGTTCCTTCTGTTTGCAAGTTACACTTATTGAAAAGACATCCTAAAACAGAGTTCCTAAATGCTTTATTTTCTGGATATTCAAATGTTGACCTGCTATAAATCTCAAAAGACCTTAAATATCATCTTAAAATAAACAAGATTTCCAGTTACTAATTCAGCTCTGAATAGGCAATGAAAGGCTCCAAAGGTATGTGAAAAATTACTCTGTTATTTTCCTTAAAAAAAAATGTGATGTCTAAGTGTGTCTGCAATGTTCTAATGCTTCAAAACATGTACGTAAGTCTTGTTTATCTGGAAATCATTTCTTTCTGCTTATATCATTCACAAATAGAAAACGTTCTGTAATGACTTAAAATAGCTCTACATACACAGTGCTTCTCCTGTCATAATACTTAGTACCGGTCTATATTTACCAACATTTATCACATTTTGCAAAATAAAGTGGAAGAAAAAAAAAGACAACGACTTTATGGCCCTGGAATTCCAGTAAGGGTAACCAATGTGTTTTAAATTCCAGTAAAGGTATGGTTACATTTCAACAAGTGTCTCTTTCCTTTCTCTTACCTCTGCTGCAAGTCCAGCAGTAAACTTACAAAAGAAGAATCTTAAGCAAGGTATTTGCAAAATCAAGGAACAGGAGTTAGAGGCTGTTTTAAAGGGGTGTGGTTCCCAGGGTCAAAACTTTGTGATCTATTACTTATAATAATAATAATTTGAAGTGCTACATGCCATAATCTCAGAACCCTTCAACCTAAAAAATAATGTAAACATCGAGGGGTCCCATGTTTAGATGAATTAAATCTGTAACTATACCTCAATAAATTAAAATGCAAAAAATATAAGTATATACAAATATACTTTTAAGCCTCTGACTTTATAACGAACATATAAAAAGTAGATTTGGGGGGGATAAAATTAAAGGAGAAGGGGTATTTTCCCAAAAGTCAAGCCAATTTGAAGGTCTCATTTAATAACATTATATCCTATTAGAAATCAATATGCAGTCTTATATGCAGTGAAAAATCAACGTTCCCAATTACATATGGCTTTGCTTTAAAAGATAACTGTACTAGAATTAATAAACACTCAGAAATATGCTTTTCTTTGCTTCTGGCCAAGAACATTCCTGCATTCTTGTCAGAAAACGTTCGCTGTTTACTGCTGACGTAGAGAAGTAAGCGTTAAGATCCCTGAAGGACACTAAAATGAGATCCAGGAATCCCTAACACACCACTAACCGTAGCCTGTCAAAGCTCCCCCAGCTCAAGGAAAACTTTTTGCATTGGAGCCAAAGAGGCGCAACCAGTCGAAATTCATCCGAGTCGGGAGTCAGAAGCGTCATTCAACAAGTCCCTCCTACCAGCTACTGAAGGGATTCCGCAAAGCCGTCTCTTACCACTTCCCCACCCCCAGCAGCTGCTCGGGGCAGCTTGGCCGGCAGAGGGCACCCTCTACCTTCCCTAGAGCCTTTCTCCCCACCCCACCCCCCACCTCCTTCGGGCCCCTCGAACCGAGTCCCTCCACCCCGCTCCACCCGCTCCACCCGCTCCACACAAACACAGCATCCTCCAACAGTGACTCTAGCTCACCCCAGCAGCCCCAAGGCTTTTCTTTCCTAGGGGTGCCACCGGTCTGCAATTCCCCTTCTCTGCCCGTCGAGCAAAATGCCTCCAACCCTCAGCTATTTCTTTCCAGGCACGGCTCACTCACCCATTTACTCTTCACGGCTCTGCATCCCCAGAGACCTACCCGAGTCACAACCTGTCCCCCCCCCAATACACACACACTTCCTTCCCAGCCCCCGAAAGTCAAAACTTTTTACTTTCCTGTAAGGTGCCTCAAGGGAGGGGCACGGGATGGAGAGAGGTGTGGGCACAACTAGCCCCGGAGTCCCGCAGCCCCTTTCACGTCCGAGCTGCAGCAGTGTCTCAGGTTTCCTGAGATAAACTGGTACTGGACCTGGATAAGTCCGCTTTGATCTCAACTCTTGGGGAGCAGGTGACAGTGTGCAGCCCGGCTGGAGGCCCGGACGGGGATGCGGGCTGAGGGAGCAAGGGGCCCCCCGAAATCTGCGCGGGGACCTCCCAGCCCATGGGAAAGATTCCCATCTCAGCCCCAAGCCCGTCACCTCAGTCGGGGCCCCCGACAGCTGGCGCCCTAAATCGCTCTCACGGCCTCTGGGGAAGGGTTTCGGGGGACACCGGGGCGCCGTCTTCTCCCATCGCGCAGCTCTGCTTCTCCTCTTGGCTTTCTCTCCCCCACTTCGGGGCTTCCTGGCGTCCCTCTCCCTCGGGGGTCCTGGCTGCCCCTCTGGATCGTGGGGTGGGAGGAGAAAGCTCCGAAGGAGCAACTCAAAGTCTCCCCTTCTCGGGACTCGTGCAAGGGAGGAAAGGAGGAGTTCTGGCCTCTTCCCATAACTTCAGGACCCCCCGCCCCCAGCCAACTTTCGCCGGAGGACCGGCGGCTCCCGCGCCAAGACCCACGCCCGATGCTCGCCTACCTCGGGGTTCACACAAAGCTCACGGGTCCCCGGCGGCGGAGTCACATCGTTGGCCCGCTCCTGGCCCCTGCGCCCAGCCCCGGTCCCCGTCGCGGAGCCGCTCGCCGCCGGCCCCACAGCAGCGGGTGGCAGCTGCAGTTCAAGCGTCTCATCAAAGCTTCTCAAAGAGGAGGTGGGGGGCGCGCCGGGCCGGTTCCTCGGCCCCGCCCCGGAGCCCGTGGCGCGACGGGGTGCGCGGGACGGTGAGCGGGCGGGTGCGCCCCGGCGCGGCGGCGACGGGGACCCAGAGCTCCAGCCTGCGCCTCGAGCTCGGGTCAGACATTATTTAGCTCTTCGGTTGAGCTTCGATTGGTCAAACGGCGCCGCCCCCCGCCCGCCCACCCCCGAGCTCGCCCGCGCCACCGAGACCTGTGCGGGGCGGCCGCTTAAAGGGGACGCCGCGCCTTTCCCTTGCCCCCGCTCGGCCTCCGGGACTCCCCGGGCTTCCGGAGCTCCCCGGGCCCGCGCGCCCCGTTCCGCCAGTCGCTGGGGGCCCGCGACGTGGCCCCGCAAGCCCTGCGCCCGTCCCTGGGGCGACCCAACTGGACCCGCGCGCCACGCCCGCGGCTCTGAGAGGCGACCTAGCCCCCGCCCCGGGGAACCCCGCGTCCCGCGCCCTCCGCGTAAACCCAGGCTGTGCGCGCCGGGGCGGGAGCTAGCGAGCGCGAATCCAGAGCCCCCAGGGTCTTGCTCCCCTCCTCGGCAACTCCCTCCGCCCCATCCCGGCACCCAAGTTCTGAGGGAGAGGGCGTACGTTTCCCGGGCCATGGACACACCTTCCCGCACCTTCCCGCACGACGGAGCTTGAAAACGCTAGCACACAATGAAATCGCATGGAGCATGGGGGCTACTGGTTTACTCCGCTACCTTAAACACGCCGCGGCTTAAACAGAGTTCGTGCACTGACCTCTCCGGAGTTTGCCTAATAGGAATTCAATCAAGATAATAACGGCATTTTTTTATTAATGAACGCCCCCAGATAACGTTACACCAAGTTACTTGCTCCAGCCAGGAAGCCGAGGCAATGACAGACCTCACTCAAGCCATACGCTTTCTAGCCGACCAGAGAAAAACGGCAAGAGAAAGAAAGAAAAGAAACCCACCTTATTAGTCACTACTTGTCAAAGTAAACATCAAGGCAGCTGCTCTGGAGAAGACTTCGGCACCGAAACTCCCAGACTCTTTTTTTCACGTTCCCTTTGGTTAAAAAGAAGTGGTAGGGGGGAGTCTTTGGTGCCCGGTATGTACTCCTTCTGTTCTGCACCAAAGAAGTTAAATTATTGATAGTGGAAATTGCATGGCGGAGGTAATACTCGCACCCCCTGAGCGAAGAGCTCCATTTGATCTCGGCAGCAGGGAGATTTCATGCTAGCTCGCCTGGGGGAGCGGCTGCGCGAGCAGCACTCTCCGGGTGAATGGGAAAGTGGGTGGGAGTCCACGAGAGGGCTCCACGGTGCCTTGACGTGCGCTGTCATATGATACCTCCGCTGCCTCGAAATAGACACTCTAGTGCACGAATTACCAGAATCAAAATTCAGCGCATTTAAAATGATACATCTTTTATTAGAAGAGTTCCGTTAAAGGGCATTGCATGGTTCTGCAGATGTTTTCAGTTCCCTCCCTAGCAAACTTACACACATAAAACAACCCTTTTAATAAAGAACCTGGGCAGCAAAGATAAATAAAAAGCCTGTTTTAACGTGTGTGTGTGTGTGTGTGTGTGTGTGTGTGTAGGGGATGGGCAGTTGGCTCAATTAATCCTCACCTCGCGCCCCTCCCCCCGCAGCAGAAGAGCAGTCTTTCGGATTCTTAGTTGCAGGTAGCCGAGACCCTTGGAGAGAATGTAAGTGGCCAGGGTCCAGAGGACCATTTTCATTTTGCCATTGGACGAACGTTTTCAAACGTCTACCTAGGTTCCTGCTTTAAAGCTGAATTTTCTTCCCATTAGTTCGACCGATTCGTAAGCACTAGGACAGAACTTAAAATTTAGAATAAGGAACGGAACAAGACCCCAGCATTTAACTTGGAGTCCTTGGACCTCCTCCGAGCATAAAAAACCACCTGGGTTGCCTATTAAAATGCAGATTTCTCCTCCTGAAATTGTGATTTAGTAAGGGTGGGGCAGCGTCCAGAAATTAGCATTTTAACAAGCACCTCTAGCAAATGGGAAGCAGAAAATCTGAGGTTACACTTTGAGAAACACTCTTTCTTAAGAGATGCATAAATGAGTGTCATAGCAATCTCCCATTCCCCCCAAATTTGGTAGGCAGTTCTATGTGTATGTGCATTTTTTTCTGTAATCTCAAAGGGGTTTGACCTAATAATTGCTAAGACTCACTGCTTTAAAAATTTGTCTAAACAGTCCAACATTAATTTGGGGAAAGGGAAAGATTTATAAACAGTTTCCTTTCCTGGACCCTCCTGTGGTTATCAAGAGTGTGCTGTTGAACTGAGTATATAATATCATTATATACTCAGTTCAGTTTACCTAAGGGTTTACAGTTTAAAAAATGAGTGCACTTATATTAGCTGTTTTAGAGCTCCTAAAGACCAGTCACAGAAATTATTATTCCTATTTTATAAATGAAAACCTGAGGCTCAGTGCCACAAAATAATTTGCCCAAGTTCACACAGCTAAATGCCAGAGATAAGACTTTAATAAATCAGGAACTCTAGATAGAAATATCCCTGCCTCTCTCTCCACCCCCAATAAAGGGAAGCTGTCTGTTTCTTGGAAGTGTTATCAGGATGTGTGATCTTACAGAGCTTCTTCGCAAACTGTTGGACTGAATAGTCAAATTATTCAAATACATGCATATTCTTAGAGCGTCACACATTTAGCTTTGCACCTCTATCAACTTGAGGGTATACATGACCAATACAAACTACCATACAGCACAGATGGTGAAGTATATTGTGGAACATTTAATGTAAGTGAAATAGACTGGCTAGTTGGAAGCAATGAAGGACAGAGGCCAAGAAGCCCAGCCTGGCCACCTCAAAGAACCTCTGAATTGACTCCCAGGGGTGTAGGCTGAATGCAGACACAATTTCTTTTAATATGGCAAAACAATTTGAGAGGCTGGATTATAAATTTAAAAAAACAAAACATGTACTGATTTATAAAGTACTGGAGGAGCCCTACCCTAAGATTTTTTTTTAATAATTTTATGCTAACTTCAAACCAATGCTTACTTTCCAACTTTAAATTTGCTTGAAAATGAATTACTTCCCCAGGTTTTTAAGCTCATTTGTAATTTAGTTCCTTCCTGAAAAATACCTAGCCAGTGCGTATCAAGAATCTTAGCATTCTCGGTGCTGTTGAGTGAGAAGTTATGGCAAATCTATATGCTAAATTCACGTCGCCACGTCAGCATTTCTTCTGAAGGAAGGAGTGTCCTTATTTCTGAGACTCTGATTGTATCTATGGCCAGTCTTCTTACTCCTACTCTCCCTTGATGTTATACAGATGCATATATCTTTACTTTCCAGTGTGTGGTGCAGTTTTACTGAGGAAAAGACAGATGAATAGAAATGTCAGGAATATTTAGAAATAAAAGAAGATCAAATGCCAATTCAGATAAACCCTCTAATGAATCAGACCTCTGGACACTTCTGAGCATTTCCAAACTTTCTGATTTGTGATTATGGTGTTACCAAAACAATAAAAGCCCATACTTAAACACTTGCCTATTTGCCTTAAAAATACATCTTACAGGGCTTGCCTGGTGGCGCAGTGGTTGAGAGTCCGCCTGCCGATGCAGGGGACGCGGGTTCGTGCCCCGGTCCGGGAAGATCCCGCACGTCGCGGAGCGGCTAGGACCATGAGCCATGGCCGCTGAGCCTGCGCATCCGGAGCCTGTGCTCCGCAACGGGAGAGGCCACAACAGTGAGAGGTCCGCGTACCGCAAAAAAAAAAAAAAGAAAAAAAAAAATCTTACATTTAAAAACGACACCAAGGTAAATTAAAGTTGTACCAGTGTCTTGAATGGAATTCTGAATAATTTGTTTAATTCAGGTAGCATATAGAGATAGTGTTAGAGGTGTGATCTAAGATCAAACTTTTTACAAAATCATTTTCCTATTGTGATCACGGGTGATGCTGAAAATATAGAGCACGTATTTCTGACTCTTCTTAAAGATTGGTCTCTGACATGATTGCTGTGTTAGGAGCAAAGATTCCAAGTTTGTGATCTGAATATTTCCTCAATCACCAAAAGGAGGAAAAACTTCACTGCTTGAAAAGAAAATGCTCCCTATTTCACTTACAAAATTAATTTTGAATTAGTCAAAATCCCTATTTTTGGTTTTGGTCTAATACTATCCTAACACAATGTTCTAGAAGGACAAAGGTAAGGGAGAAATTCCCATCTATTCTTGTCAGGAAATGTGAACTAATCCTCATTACCCAAGTGGGAACAAAGGCAGTAAGCTCAGATTTGACATTGACATATTTTTTCTATTAATAATTTTAATTGGCTGAGGTCAATTCTACTATCACTATAAGCATTTTATGTTTAATTATGTTTACTTAAGTTTCCTAGTTACTCCTGCCTTCAGTCTTCCTTGCAAAAAAAAAAAAGGCGTTCAGAATCAAATGAATTGACCTCAAAAACTGCTGAAAATTGGAGTAATTAGCATAGGGAAAATAATAAGTAAACAGAAAACTCTCCCGCTGAGCAGAGTGGCAAAGATGTCAAATTCATGATTTCAAAGCCCCGATCTAATGCCAAACTGTCACTCACAATCCTCCAAATTATTGAGTAAGGCCCGTCCTGAGAAAAATCTTAAGGGAGGAATAATATCCCTATTCATTAGATGGTACCTTAATATGAGGTGTACTTCTTGTCTGTAAGCTTCTCATAAACCATAAGAATAGCTGTGTGCCATATTCAAATGTGTCCAAATTGGTTAACACCTGTTACAGGAATTATGTAACCAGGCATGGCCATTAGTGGCAAACAAAAGAAAGGAACCATAGTAAGAAAATGTTAGAAGGGCCAAGATTAGGAGAGTAGCACAAGAAGGTCAAAAACTGATCCCATCTGGGAATAATATTTAATTGGATCAAAAAAAAAAAGCATAAGAACCATTATGAAACAACTAACTCCCAGACATATAAGTCTTCAACTTGTAGCCCTCCGAGTTACCAGATTTTCCCTGAGAACATTTAAAAAATAATAGTGAGGAATAAATTGGTTTACTTGTTATAATGTTTCTGTAAGCATAGTCAGAAGGGATGTGATTGAGGGCTTAGGACAAAAGTTAGAACTGACAATGGTAGCTGACTCTTTGCTGGTTTTGCTGGGAGAAGAGCCAGGAGATTTTGCAAGTTTAAACCAAAGGGTTTCAGGACATTGAATCAGATTGTAAGGAGTGGATTATATTTTTGAGACCCAACTATTTAGGCTGTGTGATGACTGGGGTGAGAGATTCCCTACTGCTAAATTTTATATTCTTCATGGAGAAAGTTAGCAACATATGCAAAAATATAATTTAGAAAAAAATAATTACTGAACTTCCTAAAGTCATGTTTTAAAAATCACACTAAGAATTTGGCCTATTTTTCCATGATTCTGAATCTACACAGTGCCTACGGTGAATTTTTTTTGGAGGAAGGACCCAAGCAGCTTGTGATGCCTTGTCCAAGTCCTCTGGATAGCCCAGGCCTGGTGGGAATAAAGTCCTCAATGGCACACATGTGGCAGCAAGGATTAGGCTTTAGATTTGTCTCTCATGTGGAATCATTTGGAAACCTCTAACACTCCTGACCTTTCTCCACTTCAGTTAACTACCTTCACTTCTTAGTTCCATTCATTCAATTGATAAAACTTGCTGAGCACCTACTGCCAGCCAATGCTCTATGGACTAGAATCAAGGCGATGAGTAAAACACATTTCAGCCCTTTAGCTGCTCAAATTCTAGACATAACGTTTGTCTTTTAATCCATTGGGCCACTTGTGAGTTAGTTAGAAGTAGGAAATTATGCTTTGTTTGGTTTTGTTTTCCCTTGTCAGAGGTTTAGTTTATAGAAGAATGACCATCAGCATGACCCTAGTGGCCAAGGGGTAGCAGTGATGGACAAGAAACTTGTTCCCAAAGCTGGAGGGACAGGGACTTCCCTGGTGGTCCAATGGTAAAGAATCTGCCTTCCAATGCAGGGGACATGGGTTCGATCCCTGGTCAGGGAACTAAGATCCCACATGCCGTGAGGCAACTAAGCCCCCGTGCCACAACTACTGAGCTGGCACACCTCAGCTAGAGAGCCCATGTGCCGCGAACTACAGAGACCATGAGCTCTGGAACCCACATGTCACAACTACAGAGCCCATGCACCCTGAAGCTCGCGTGTCACAACTAGAGAGAGAAAACCTGCAAGAGAAGCTAGCATGCCACAATGAAAGATCCCGCGTGCCTCATTTAAGACCCAACGCAGCCAAAAATAAAATAAATAATTAACTAATTAAAAAAAAAAGCTGGAGGGGCAGCTAGCAGCTGGGGAGGGCCCTCCCCGCCATGGTTGATCAGTGCCCTACCCATTTTTGGTTAGCAGTGTTTTACAGAAGGCGGACAAAGGATAAGGGATCAGGGGTGGAGGTAGTGGTAGGGAGAAAATGAGACATAGTTCAGGAAAATAATTTTTCTATATACGATTAGGTAGACTTATAGAAAGATAGATCCAGAAGGGATCTTATGAGATTATCTCATCTTCCTCACTACTCATAGGCCTATCACCACAGACCAGGGAAACAGACTACACATCCTTCTTCTGAGGACCTAAGAATCCAGCCATTCTAATGCTTAGAAGTTCCCACTTGTAACACATTTTTGTTCTTGTTGCAATTTATATTTTATTTCATTTCATCCAACCTTAGTGAAGATGGAGAACAGCTGCTTCCTAACCTTCTTGTGCTATTAAGTCACCCCTCAGCCTTTTCTCGTCGCGAGAAATCAGATCTCACAAACTCTCTTCATAAACTCCAACTTCCAATCCATTAATCATGTCCCTTGGTCTACCCTGGATCTCCTCCAAGATCTCCATATTCTTCTGAAAATATGGAGGCCCGTATTAGACATGTCTGTGAAATTATCCAGGGCTCAGGAAACACTGGAGTCATGAATTATCTGAACACAGCTGTTGGGAAAAACTAAAGGGAAGATTCAATCAGAATGACAAATCCCTCCCTTGCAACTTGGAGACAGAAGTGATTGTTTCATAAATGATGAGCCCTTATGTCAAAGCTATATATTCTATCCTTAGTTTTCAGATGAAGCATTTTTCAAAAGAAACAGATCTTTAATAAGACATTTGTTTTTACTTCTCAACAAAATTTTTTAAGAACAATTTTTCTGTTCTCCACTTAATGTCCAAAGTTGTACACATTTACCTGATAAATTAGGAGAGTGCTTTCATCTTCTCAAGTAATTTCTCTCAGAAGGTAAGGTCTACACAACACTACATGACTTTTGAAGTTTGAACTTTCTCCTAAATTGGACCATTTCTTTTCATTTTGTCTGCATTCAAAACCTAATTAGAATACAGTATAACTAAGTTGAAGTCCATAAAAGAGAATCATGTTAACCTACGTGATTCCTAGAATCAAGTTTAACTGATGATTTCACTTGTCAGGTATATCTCAATTATGATTTCACAATCCAATGTGACCAAATATTTGGGGCCTTCTAATTCTTGAT
Source organism: Pseudorca crassidens (assembly GCF_039906515.1). Classification (NCBI taxonomy): domain Eukaryota; kingdom Metazoa; phylum Chordata; class Mammalia; order Artiodactyla; family Delphinidae; genus Pseudorca; species Pseudorca crassidens. The sequence continues at coordinate 30,346,939 of NC_090304.1, read as the reverse complement.
AGCCCGGCTGAAGAGCATGGGATCAGCTGAAATATCATTCCTACTACTCACAGTTGTCTGTTTAGGGCATGTTGAAGGAATTCAATGGTAACTGCAAAATCAATCCAGCAATCCCAAGAAGAAATTAAGCCAGACAGGGAATGAAATCAACACTCTAAAAAGAAGCTGAGTAGAAAAAGGGAACATTTACTTCCCTTTCATAATATCATTTTGAGAAACTGTCAAGGGACTCTGTGATCAAAAGATTACTAAGAGTGTTTGCTGTTAAGTAGGAACTTCTGAAACCTTAGTCTACCAAGAAGGGTAACAATAAGTGCAGAATCTAGTTGAACCTAAGCAAGGGTGATGTTGATACAGATGGATAGGACAAATATAATAGTTCGAAAAACGTGAGGGCAGAGAGATGTGGTAGAATGGGAAACGAATGGGGGAAAGCAGAGCCACACATTTAAATCCCAAGACCCATTAATTAATTAATTATCATTTTAGTTATTGTTACACATGTACTCAGGGAAATTCATTTTTCTCTGCTTGGACAGTAGTCATGACCTGGGAGAGAGGCTGATGTGTGTGAGGTGGGGGAAAATAGGGCTAGATATCCAATTTTGGAAGTCAGATTTTGAGTCCGTAATACAAATTAAATATATTTCTGGGATGCAAATTCAGCCCACGGTCAGCTTTCCTTAAGGCAGGCTCCATACTAACTTAGAAAAATGAAGACCCAACACTTCCTTTCTTACCAAATTTTATGCTTCTCCCAAATGCAGTAAATTGTTTAGCACTGAGGAGCTTATATTTCATAGACATGTTTTCCAGGAGGCTTTGGGAAGAATGAGCCAATGCTATCATATATTCTGGCCTTTTTAGCAAAAAAAAAAAAAAAAAAAAAAAAATTCCCAGGATAAATAACTGAAATTAACTTGCATTGCTCATTGCTTTATGTCTATACTGAATGCCAACTTGAATTACCATTCTCACATAATAAACATATTTTTATGATATTACAACCAGATTGTGGATGTAGATCATCTTAGAACTACTTTGCAAGCCAAATTTCCATTGCCTTCCATTTTATCTGCACACAAAAACTAATTAAAGTGAGTAAAAATAAGTTGAATTCCATAAAAAAGGATCATGCTAACCTACATGATGCCAATTTATCTCAAAAAAATATGTCAAAGTTTGACATATTCTTGACTATTTGCTTGACTAATTAACATTTTTTCTAATTTTACTTTTTGTTACTGTGCTTTTAATAAGTCAGATTGTTATTTATTGATATGATTTTGCCCTGCATTCCTAGGAAGAATTTATAAAATTCTAATTTACCCTTCAATGAATTGATAAGAGCACAACTTCAGAATAGTATTTAATAACAGAAATTAATCTCAAAAGCAGAATTATATGTATAGATGTCATATGAAGAACAAAGGAACAGTCTTAAAGAGTATTTCTTTGGAAAATGACATGAGTTAAAAAATCTAAAGTTTAAATTAGTAAACATTTCCTAACATTTTTAAGACAAGGGATTTTAAGAAAATTTAGAATTTCATCCTTATTTCTTGATTGTTTTAAGAAAAATAAATCAATTTTTTGTTTTCCTAGGTTGAGAGGGGAGGAAGCTATAAGAATAATAAATAAAGCTGTTGTCAAATCTCAGATAAAAATCTAGAACCAACTGAAAACACTGGGAATAATATAGGAATGAATGAAAATTTGAGGTTTCAATTCATCTTGTCTTAGCGTCTCAATAATCGTAAATTAACTGTGGAGTGTTGAAGAAATTTAAAATACTATAATTAGTTTTGTGCTGCCAATTTGAAATTAGTAATATCATATTGGAATGGTATTAACATTTTGTTAAGTATGTTTATATTTAAGCAATTAATCTAAGCTATATACAAAAAAGCTTTACTTTGAAAATCAAGATAATTAAAATCTTGCAAGGCTATTCATTGTTTTCTTTTTTAAAATTTTTATTTATTATTTTTTTGGCTGTGTTGGGTCTTTGTTGCTGAGTGCGGGCTTTCTCTAGTTGCTGCGAGCGGGGACTACTCTTGCAGTGCGCGGGCTTCTCATTGTGGTGGCTTCTCTTGTTGCGGTGCATGGGCTCTAGAGTGCACGGGCTTCAGTAGATGCAGCACATGGTCTCAGTATTGTGGCTCCTGGGCTCTAGAGCGCAGGCTCAGTAGTTGTGGCGCACGGGCTTAGTTGCTCCGCGGTATGTGGGATCTTCCTGGACCAGGGCTCGAACCCACGTCCCCTGCACTGGCAGGCGGATTCTTAACCACTGCGCCACCAGAGAAGCCCCGTTGTTTTCTTATGTTTTGATTATTGGGAAATAGAAGAAATGTCATTGTCACATGATATGATTGTAAGGCCCTCAGTAGTCAAGAGAATTGGGGTTCTAGTTTAAACTATCACTCTGGCTGTGTGACCTGTGCAAATCACTTCACTAGCCCAAGATTGTTCACATCAATACTATCAGTTTCACAGAAATATTTGTTGAGTAAGTGGAGCAATCTTAACTACCGTACACCTCAGCTGCCTGATCAATGAAACCAGGGCAGTGTGCTATAAGCTGTGGTTGTCAAGCCTAGCAGCACATTCAGACCTTAGCTCAAAGGAATGAATGATTCAGGTGATTTCAGTGTACTGGGGAAACCTGTGAACTAGATCATCTTTAAGGCTTTTTTCTATCTAAATTTGGACTGCTTGCAGGAACTGTGTATCATTTGGTAAACTAAACTTGGAACTCATGAAATGATTTCCCCTAAAGTTAACAGCCTTGAGCCAAGGTAAGGATTCATACTCTTCTATATACTACATAGTTATCTCTGATGAGGTTTTAGGTAGACTTTTTCATACACCAAAATGTCCTTTGAGATCATCCTTTCCCCCTGGGCTGGTTTCTGAGCTCTGGGACTTATCAAATGCATTATGAGTTCAGGTCGTCCTTCCTTGCATAGATCAGAATGGCGGCAGGATGAATTCTTCCCATTGACCTCCACATCCTTGATTCCTTATATGACTTTAGCAGCTCTGCAGAGACCACTGACTTGTACTATCTTGGACTACCAGTATGCAGCCAATGTCTCATTTAAAACCACATCTTTCTAAGAGCTGTTTTCCAGGAGGAAGATGGAAGAAATTTATTAGGAAGATGCGCAAGTAGATGTATAACTCCCTTACCCAGACTATCCCCCGCCTTAGTTTCTAGAGCTGCTATTCTGAGTTCTGAGTTGGTGCAAAGACGCAAAGGACCCAGACACAAATACTTGGCATTCTCTCAAACGAGATGCTATTTCCAGAGAAGTTCCAAGTTTGGAGTAGGGCTTTGGGAGGAAGAACATTAAATTGCACAAGGAAAGCCAATAAACATTTTAGTCCCCAGCAGGGACTGTAAGCCTTGTAATTATGTTTAGGATTATGCTTGTCCATCCTCTTCTTTTCCATCTCTGTAAACAACATGTTAGCTTTGGAGGTTTGTCATCCACTGTGTTTTTGGAGAGGGAGTTCCTCATCACAGCATCTGCAGTGCTATAGCCAGTAACAGTTTGAAAATGCAAATTTATGAAAAGGCTTCTAAACACACTAACTCCTAATCTAAACAATTTATAACGTTTCCTACTCAATAACTCTCAGAAGTCAACTAACTTGAAACTGCCCTAAACAAGTTAAGAAAGGAGTCAGACATCATCCATGGGGTTAATAAACTAAAGTAAGTGGAAGGAAGAACGTGCAGGTGAAGAGTTCCAGATAGTAATTTTTCTCTTCAGTGACTGTGTACTTATTTCTGGACAATTTTCTCTCTTGTTAGTGTTTTAAACATGAAAACAATTATAATAAAAGCAGCTAAGATTGCATAGGGACTTACAGATTAGTTTACTGATTAAAAGAAAGGGCTTGGACCTGGGTTTAGTCAAGCTTTGCCACTTATTGGCTCTGCTAATTTAGGTTAGTTAATTAATTAATTGATGCCTCAGTTTCCTTATCTTTAAAATAGGAATACTAATAATCTCTGCCTAGAAAGATCGTCGTGGGGATTCAATTAACTATGGAAATGTAGAATGCTCACCACAGTGAACTCAGTAAAGTTTGATTTGATTATTAATTTATCTGATCCTCCCCAAACACTTTAAGTAACATCACTCTCTCCATATTCTGATTGTGAAAATGGTGCTTCAAAGTTGATAGGTGACAATTAGTGGTTTGAAAGTTTTTCATTAGTTAGAAAAGATGCAATATAATTCTAAATCAGCATTTGTGGCCGCTGATTTGGAAATTCTCAGCCATCTCAAAGGGTTGTGTTGAAGATCTCTTAACAAAATGTATGTGCAAACCTGATAATGGGGGGCCTAAATCAAATCTGGGTGGTAGCTACTAGATAGGGAAGTGTGGTTTTATAATGGACTTTGGAACCAGAGAAAATTAGGTTTGAATTTTAGCTTTTCCATTTAAGATTCGCTGTATAATTTGGGGTAAATAAACTCTCTGAGCTCCAGTTTCCTTATTTATACAATTAGAATATAATCTAACTCAGAGAATTGCTTTGAGGGTGAAATAATAAATGTCAAATGCAAAGCAAACAACTTAGCCCTGGATAAATGCAAAATGAATGTTATCCCATCCCATCATAATTTGCATATACTTTCCCATAGTATAGTCATGACAGAAATGAAGTCTTTATAACTTGTTGAGGTTAGTGAAGTCACACCAGGAATCTGAGGCCATGCTCACTGAGTTAATGAACAGAGTCTGGACTTTTTCTCTTTTTCAATGGAGCAATGGATTCTAGGGTAGTGGGGTAGCCCGTGTGGTACTGAGGATAAACTTCGGAGTAACAGCAAGCTCGGCCAATAGAAACATGTCTACCACACCTTAGCCATCTCATCAGTTGGTTCTTTATCCACTTGGCAACTTGTCAAATGGCAAAAGTGAATTTTAAAAATTTCTCCAAATGCCAGGATGGAAAACTCAATGGCTCACACTGAAAGGCAGAGAGAGACTAAACTAACAATTCTGAATCTATGCCATGTTAATCAGTGCCCCCCTTCTCCAAGCGTTCTATGGTCAAATATGTTTGGGAAATGCTACACAGTACTATTTGCAGATTTTGTCACTGATAGAAATCACAGTCACCTTCATATCACATGTCAGTTGTTACAGATATCTTGAAATACATTGATGCTTATCACTACTGCAAAATTATAGTATTCACCTTGCTGCTAGATCTTATTTAGTGCCTTAAGAAAGCACATATATTACTATATCACACAATCTACTTTTTAAATATTTTAAAAACTATATTTCAAGGTAATTGGCTTCCTTTGTAATCATATGCTTTTAAGACTTATTCATTTAGAAACATTATTCTGAGAAGGGTTTATAGGCTTGACCAGACTGCCAAAAGAGTGGAGTCCACAGCACAGAAGTGGTTACCAAGCCCATGTTAATCCAACATATGCCAAGGAGAGGCAATAACAAGGCCATTCTTAAACATTGGTTGTGGCAGTTGCTGGGGGAGACAGAAGCCCTTACTGGAGGAGGAAGGTAAAAGCAGAAGAAATCATTGTTTCCTACCAACGTAACCAGAACAATAATGAGCATGGATGGTAGAGATCAGGCTCAGTAGACAAATGGCCTTGAAGAATACTCTCGGAGTGGACACGTCTATTCAAGAGCCCCCATATGATACTAACCCTATTTTGGTTTCCCTTTTCATTTCTCTGCTCCATTTTTTTCACGTTCCCTCTCTTTTTTCTATTCACTTGCCCTGTAATGTCCGATCCCAAAGGCTTTAGATATTTATGGAGCCTTTTTACAATCACCCAACTTAGCTATTTTTTCCCCACAGTCACCTTATTACCTAGGGATAGTAGGTCGTTGCTATTTTCCTTGAAGATGGAGGTAGGACAAATCAGTTCCAGCTCCTTCTGGTGCTGATGGGTATGGGATTCAGCATATTCTGCAGGAATCCTGGATTCCATTACTTCATAGCATGCACTCTGGGCACAAAGATCTCAGAGCATTTTCTTCTGCTGTTTCGGGCAATTGATTGGGTTTCCCTTTCCCAGTGTGAGAAGGTTTTTGAGTGCATTTAACGTTCACTCAGAGGTTGAAAACATTGGCAAAGTACTTACTACCTCCTGGGGTGATCCAGAAAATGTTCATAAATGGTCAAAATGCCTCACACAGGCCAGAGGTTTCTCCTAGCTTCAGACTGAACTGTTAAATTTGGAGGTCACACACTGCTAAACTGCTGATTTTTAGAAACTCGACTTTAAAGTTTTTTATTTTTAAATTAATACTTTGAAATATATTTTGCCATTTGTCTAAAATAGAATTCAAGAATGATGTATGTCATCCCGAGTGCATCCGAAGTTATTTTAAATATGGCATCTTTATAAAAGTCAATAGCTGACTCCTCAAAGGGCAATCATGTCCAGTGTGGGCAGCTGTGCCAATTGTTTTTGAACTACTGCAGCAATCTAGCCAATCCCAAGGAGTGTAGCCTTTCTGCACCCACATTTTTCTTAATTATCTCCACTAGGCTGAGTTAGCTAAGGACAAATCTATAGCATTTCCTGGATGTCAAAATGCCTACACACCTTCTGCAATCCTTGGGCTACCAGCTCCCTTTCATGTTTCTCCTGGTTGGTCCATCTGATTATCTATTATCATGTGTATATCATGCATTATTCATGAGGCCCAGACAATTTCAGGGTGTAATATCTTTGATTTTAAAAAGAAATGACCTGAAAAATGAGAATTTCTGCTTGTACAAAGAAGATAAGCATTTAATTTGATAGTGAGTCTCTCATCATCCCATCCCTTTAAAAAGTAATCTGTAGAAGTTTGAGATCATTGTTCAAATTAAAACTTTCCAAGTCATCTTTTCTCAGAAAATGATTGGTTCAATATCCGGATCCTTTCTGTGCTGGGTTCAGGTAAGTTTCTTTGATTTTTCATAATGTGCTTCTTAACAAACAAGTTAAAAACTGCTGGCACCCCAAATTGTAAATCACCAAAGGTTAGGGTGACTTAAGCCCAAGAAATAAGTTATCTATCATATCACTCAAACTTGGAGCTAAAATGGAATTTAGAGTTGATCCTAAGGCTATCCTCCTTGTTTTATGTGGGAAGAAATATGGATCAAAGGGGACTAATTGATTTTTCCAGCTACTGACAATGAGTTGGCAGCAAAGCTTGAACTCAGACATTTAATCTGTTTCACTGAGTTCTCTTGAAAAAGGTTAAGAATCCAGAAGTCTGTCTTCTTCTAGGGAACAGCGCAAATTCAAGGACAAGTCAGGTCTCTAAGCTGTGAGTTCCACCAAGATAAGCACCTTCTAGTCTTACACGTTGCTGAATCTCCAGACTTCAGCACAGCTCCCGGCACATAGTAGATTGTCAATTAATGCTTACAGAATAAAATTATGAATATTAGAGTCTCTATAGAAAGTATACCTCTTGGGCAAATGGAAAATGGTCTGTCAAGCTCATGATCCCCATAAGTATCAGAATATCTACCGGGATAACAAGATCCCAGGCATGTAAGACTGGGATGAATATAGCTGATGCACTTTGCTGTACAGCAGAGACTAACACAGCAGTGTAAAGCAATTACACTCCAATAAAGATATTGGGGGGGGGGCAAAAAAAAAGACTGGGATGAAATTCCAGAGGGTTAGAAGAAAACAAACCAACATGAATTCATGCATCAGATAGGGGCTGGGCTAAGTGACCCCTGAGAAATTTCCCAGGCCCCAGATTCTACAGCTCGCAAGTAAAAATTCTTCTTGCCTTTGGCTCTTCCTATTCTGTGTTGTTTTTTGGGGGGAATTAGTGACTATCCTTTAGATGGTATGTCAACCCTAGGAGGATTCCTGCCTTCTTTGAGCCTCCGATTATGGGAGAGTGAAAGAATGGCTTAGGAGGAGAAGGTCATATACTGGTAAAAACTTTTCATTAGGACTACAGACTTGTGGGAACTATTTTTTTTCTTTTAATTTAAAGAAATCAAAATAGGAGGAAATAATGCCTACAGTCCCCTCAGATGCCTGAGTAGGGTTTGAGGCAGCATGATGTAGAGAGCTGAAAATATTGTCCTTGAAATTTGAAGATTCTGAGTCAGTCTTCACCTCTTACTGGCAATGTGGTCTTGGGAAACTCTGAACCTGAGTTTCCTCATCTGAAAGGTGATTGATAATTCCTACCCTACCCTCCTGGCTGAGGAGATCAGATAAGGAAATCTGTGAAGAACTTTCAAAGCACTATGTGTATATAAAGCATTATTACTAGGAAATACAAATAAAGTCTGCATTATACAGAATTCTTCATAGGACTCCTCTAGAATGTTAGGTAAAAGGGGGAAAGCCCATCTGAACTTTAAAAAAACTCAGAACGAATGCTCCAAAGATTGCCAAATGACAATGGAGGCGGGGATAAAAATTTGACATTTTGATCTTTGCACCCTGGTGTTTCGGCGTATTAGTCTTTAGGGACCATATGTATCTTTCTCAAGACACACTGGTTAAAGCAGTAGCTTTAACTTCCAAAGTAAAAGATTATAATATTTTTGAAATTATGGTCACTCATTGGCCAAAGAGGAGATAAATTTTTCGTTTTATTGTTTAAGAATTTAATCTTTCTCACTTAAAGGCAACACCCTCCCTCCCCATTTCCATAGGATTCAATAATGGTAAGCTCTCACTAAATGTTAATGTTTATTTTATTTATTAAATGCCACACACTGTTCTTTACATGGATTATGGCATGTAAATTAGAGACTCACCGCTTGTTAAATGCACTAGAAACACACAGAGACAAACATGCCTATACACACACACACACACACACACACACACACAGCAGGAGCAGATCAGCAGAGAAAGACACCAGCCAAAGAAAGATAATTTGAGATACTTCTGAGCTAGCAGTTGTAAAATTAAAATAGGCAACTCATTAAATTATCCATAGAGTGAAAAGAAAGCTACAAAAATAGATATTTTTCTGGCAAGTCAGTGCTTTTCAGAACAAATTTAGTTTTAAGCAGAATCTTAAAATCAGATTCTATCAGTTCATATTCACTAGAGTCATTTAAATGGTTAGATTAGTTTTTCTTAATTAAAGGCAAGGATTAGCTTTACCGGCCTTTGATAGGAGTATATGTATGTTCAGTTAGACATCATTTTAACTGACATTTTGTAAGCAGTTTGATCAAATGAATGTTATTTGAGCAATTGGAGCCTCATCCCCAAATCACAGAATTAGAAATAAAATCCTTTGTAAATCATGCCTCAATGCTGATTTTTTTTCCCCCTCGTTTCTCTTTGTTGCTTTTTGTGGCTGAGTATCTATTTTGTGGTCATCCAGGCCTTGCCTCTCACATTGCCTGATAATGGAATGTTGTTTCTTACTAAGCTTCCCCTAGAGGACAGGCCAGGAAAAGGAAAGAAACTAAAATCACTAGCTTCTCCTCTTATTAAGAATATAGATTACAGATTCGATAGGGAAAGAGTCTGGTAAGTGAATGAAGAATCATATGTATTTTGATTTTAGATATTTTAAAGGTATTCTTTCCAATTTACATTGATTGGCAATTTTACAAATAATATTTTGTGAACCAACAAGAAGCTTGCTTTTAAAATCCCATTTACTGCCTTACCGTATAAAGTAGACGATATTTAAAAATAACTAGCATTCTGGTTCAAATGAAAATGCTGTATGCAGAGAATGACATAGTGATACCTCCCTCTTACGGAGTGTCTCCTTCCCAGTTTGCAAGGCTCTTTCAAACATTCTCTTCTATCCTCCAAAAATTGCTGTGTTGTAGGTCTTACTATCAGTGACACTGAAAAAGCTATTGGCAAAATGAATATATTTTCATCTGAATCAGTACTGATATAGTCCATTGGGGGAGCTAGACCAAGCTAAAAATCTCACACACAGAAATATTAATATACAAGACCAGGGGGTACAAAAGTAGGCTAGGTTACTGTTCATTTTTTTAAGGTTAAAAATATCCCTCTCCTCTTTCTTCCCTTCTCCTCTTTAACACCTTCTAATCTTCTGTCAGGTTTCAAACAGGACAGTTGAAATTTCTCGCCTTCGCGCTGAAGGGCTCTATGTAAATACACATAAACAGTGAATATCAGGTGCACTATTCTTAAAGTGATACTCATTCTCACGACACTTCAGGCGAAACCATTTCATCTACAAGTCAAGGATGTTTATAGGTGCGCGTGTGACAGAGGATGACGTGACACTTTTGAGGTTTGTTAAAAATCTCGAGGTTACAAGAATTAGTTAAGCATTTTCCCTCCTTGTCTCCCGAAGCCTCGAAATCTACAATTTTCTCCATTCGACTGTCAAGATAAATTGGCATGTCGACTAAAAGCGTAATATTCCCTTAACGGTGCATTCATTTAAAGCCCTAGGAGCTGTATTAGGTAGCAGCGGGTATTCGCTAGCAAGGCATCTCGAGGAGAGAGGGAACTCTGCGATTTAGAGTGACAGATGATTTTTTTCTCATCCATCAAACCGCCTCAAAATGTCACAATATTTACACCTCTTCCTTGGTGAATCCAGAGACAGGCAGACAGGGGAAAAAAAAAAAAAAAGCCGACCGGCTGCCGCTTGATTTGGGCAAAAGGAGGCGTTGCACCTTTAAATTCTGTCCCTCCATTCCCCGTTACCCCCCGCCCCCTTCTCGGGATTTTGCAATAAATCTCCCAGTTCTGCTTTCAGCCCTGCAGATCCGTATTTAAAACAGCACCATCTGGGAAGGGTGGGTGGCGATGGTGATGCGGACTCCTTGGAGTTCCTTTGCAGCACGCTTGGAATTGCATCAGACTGATCAGAAATCCCCCCGCCCCCAAGCCCAGCCCCTCCCGTCTCGCTTCCCTCCCAGGCCCTCCCCTCCCCTCCTTGCGCGTAGATCTGACTGAGAAAATGACTGGATCTCGGAACAATCTGTGCCCCATTCGCTGCAGCCTTGCTCCGTAAACCCTGCCCAACGCTCCCTTTGTGTGCCGAGCAGCCTATCACGGTCATCTGATCCTAGTGCCTGGTTTTTATTTTTTTCCTTCTAAATCTCCACAATATCCTCGCATTGCCTATGAATCCATCCTTTTCACCTGAGCAGAGTTGGAATTCTTTCTTTTTTCGTTCGCTAGAACAGTCAAGTGAGTTTCGGAAATAGGTTTTCCCCCTACGCTCCCCCGTACCCCCATCCAAGCCTTGCCTCTTAATTAAGAAGGGCTGATCCAGGAAGGAGGAGTCCAGAACGCTCAAGCCCTGGGGCGAAGACTACCACGGGGCTTGGCCGGGAGGCCGGAACAAAGGGCCCGGGAAGGGGTGGGTTGAGGGTTGTAGGAGCATGGAGTGGACGGTGGCCCCCACGCAGGGGTGCGCAAGTCCTTGGACTCCCAGTGGAGAGGCAGGACAACGCTGCCGCGCGCTCGCTGTCCCCCCGGGGCGGAGGCGGGGAGGTGGAACGGAAGGCTGGGAGGCTCTGAGCAGCTTCGATCACCCCCGCCCCCCGGTCCACCCGGGCGGCTGCGGCAGCGGCCCGGCGGTGAGCCGGCCGCCCTCCACACGCGCCTCCGGGTGCAACCTCGCGGTGGCTGGGCGGTCTGTGCGCCCAGCTGATTGGTGGCTCGGTCCAGCCGCCGCGCGGAGCTACGAGTGTTCTCCTCCACCTCCTCGAGCCTCCCAGGCCCCCTCCCCCGGCCCGCTCCCTGGCTCTTCGGCCCATAAAGGACCTTCTCCTCCCAAGTAGAGGCCCCCTTTTCCTTAGTTACCCCGACTAACTCGGACCTGGGCTCAGAGAGGCATCCAGCCTGGCGGGGGAGCGGAGCTCGGTCTCGGCGGCTCCCCTTCCCCTGAGAAAGCGGGAGCCCTCTAAGCCAGCACCCGAAACTCGTAGGGAGGGAGGAAAGAAGGGGAGAGAAAAAAAAAGAAAGAAAGAAAGAAAACAACCAGAAAGAAACATCCAGCCAGGCGCGAGGGCGACGGAGGGGAAGAGAGAATAAGGAAGGGACGGAGGCAGGAGGAGGGGGCGGGGTGGAAGGAGGTGGGGGCGGGAAGGAGGGAGGGGGAGAGAGAGGGAGGGAGGGATACAGAGAGAATGAATCCTTTGCCTAGAAGAGCTGAAATTACCTTGATTCATTTTGTGTTGGAGATTTGGCGTTACCTCCTACCCTCTCCCCAACCTCCACCTCCTCTTTCCTCACCGCACACCACCTCCACCGCCTAATTCTAAATGGTACAAAGTCAAAATTTAGGAAATCGAATGTTGTGTAAAAGCTTCATAATTAATGAACCTACTGTACACACACACACACACACACACACACACACACACACACACACACCCTGGCAAAGAAAACGGAAAAGAAGCAGATGAAGGGGAGAAAAAGAGAGAGAAATCTTACATTTGAATCAGACATTTGCAGGTCCAAGTTAACTAAACTCAATATATCCGCAGAAAAACTGAGCTTCCCCACCCCCCTTCTCGCTTTACCCCAAGGCTCTCACCTAGGGCAATTCAAACTGGGCAAATACCAGGAAACAACCCCCCTCTCACACTCTCCTTCTACTTCCTCCCCTCCACCGCGCGTCCTCTCGGGAAGATCGAAGATCGAGTATCAAAATAGCTCAAAATTTGGGGTTGCAGGGGGTCCCCGCCCCGGTGCTTACCTTCTTTGCGGCTTACACCACCCCGGTGGCTAGATCCTGGAGATAAACACTTGCATTTCCCAAAGTTAACCCAGTATACCAACCCTGAGCTTGCCAAGAGTCTATTCCAGCCTACACCGCTAGGAAGCCAACTTCAGCGAGCTCAACGAGGGGACCAAACTGGGGCTCGCTTTCCAAACGCTCCGCTCCAAAATCTGACTCTCTCTCCAGCCCCGATCTCAGTGTGAGCCGAACCTCCGAAAAGACGCTTCTTAAGGGCGACACAGGGCCGGCTTTCTGCGGGGCCGAGACGGCTACCTGGGGTACCACCACCTAGGACAAATCCGTTGGCTCTGTCCAAGGTGCTGAATGGGCTCGTATTTCCCGGATTACACACCCGGCGCAGCGGGAGGAAAAGGATAAAAAATCTCTAATTAAGTGATATTTGATATTGCTCTAGACGGTTTCTTGCACTTCCTTACGTTTTGTCACGTGCAGACGGCTTTGCCAAAGCCATCCTGTTAATAGTTGATCACATGTTGATGAGACCCCTTTCTTCTAGGAGAGGCTTACCCATTTCATTACCGGTGATATGCCCTTCTGACTTATTTCTCTCCCACCAACCCCACCCCCATCTGCACCCAAACTCCCAGTCTCTATCCCATCCTTACCCCTACTCCACCCCCTAACCCCAATCTCTAATAGCATGATTGTTTTTAGATGGAAGTTAACCTCCTTGCGAATGTCAATTACATGCCCACATATAAATCATAGAATATGCTCATACACCACACACATAGAGGCAGAGAATGGAATGCAAGAAGGCTGGGAGAGAAGCATCAGCCTTGAACAGCCAATATAACACACACACACACACACACCCAACTCCAAGTTTGTTCCACGCAGTTCCACATTGCTGTGTTAAATCTCAAATGATTCCAATTAAAGTTGCACTGTGTAAAAACCCGATTCTCCTGGCCTGAGTAGCTGCTGTTCTTTGGCGTGTGAAGTGCTAGGAAGAGCTGTGATATGCCCGTTGTTAAGCAACATGTCAAGATTTTTCAATTATAATGCAGGGTTTATTGCTACTCACCATCGTGCCTTTGCTGTCCTGGAGACTCAAGTGTCTTAAAATCCCGTCTCCCCAACAGATGCTGGAAGGTAATGTGTCTTGTTTGAAGTCATCATGTGAGAAGTTCGGCTTTGCTCAGTGGATCGCCCACCACTTGGTGTGACTTATGAATCTAATAACCCTTTGCAATATCCGCAAGCTTAAACTGTCAACCACCTTGGCGACTACAGAAGACAAAGCAACTGTCATCGATGTTGTAAAACCTATAGATTTACGCAAACGCCCTCACTCCCAGAGACACGTTTCCTTTTGAGTTCTTACGTGATTCTAATGAATGAGCGAGGTTTCCAATGACTGCCCAAGTGCCCTGCTATATAGCGGTGGTTCCTGGGGCTGCCTCCCAACCGCCGGTCACTGGGTCCTGGCACAGAAAGTTCCCGGGGAGTTTCAGGGTACCCTCATAAAAATAACCCAGCCTGCACACTTGCCCACTGCTCAGGTCACACCTGGGGCTCTGGCAAAGCTGAGCTCGACTCGGGAGATTTCTCTGTCGCCAGGTAAGAAAAACCTTCGCCTCGTCAGGCTAGGGCGGGAAGACCGCTGGGGAACTTGTTGCTTATCAGAGCCAGCAGGCTACCGCTTTAATAATAATACCAGAAAAGCGCAGGGGGAGGGTGTGGGGGGGGGGGCGGCAACGACGACGACTATCCGTGCTGTTTACGTGACCAACTCATTGTGACTCCTTTGGTAAAAAGGAAACTTCTTAGAAAAGTTCGTGCCCCTCCCCCTTCCCCCATGACTAAGGGTCTCCAGTTGATGAGGTCTTGAGTGATGATCAAATGCGTGTGGGGGGCGATGGGGGGATAGACGGGGAGGGGGTGTGGGTGAGTGACTTGTCCTTGGGAACAACTACTTGCGTCGAAGCGCGCATCAGCCCGGCAACTTTCCCTTTCCCTCTTAGGGACTGATGACTAGGCGAGAGGCACTCGGGCGAGCCACTAGTTGCCCACAGGAACCTATGTAAACCGAGCTCTCGGGCGGCCGAGTTGAATGAAGTTATGACTGCGTTTGCTCTAATGGCTTATGGCTTCTCAAATGTGAGTTAACAGCCCCGGTGCGCAGCTAGGTCGGCATGGCGCGCCGCGGAGTGTGGAGCCGCGGGCAAAGGCAGGGAGGGGTGCCTCTGCAGCGGCTCGGCGCTCCGCGTCCGCTCCTTGCTTCTTCCCCTGAGTCGCTTCCGCATCATCCGGGGGCTCCCGGGCCACCAGAGCGCCCGGGTGAGCGCGATGGGAAGCAGAGCCGCGCTCCGGAGGAGCGGGGGCTGGGGTGGAGAGCCGCGGGAGGGGGCTCTCCCAGGAAGCCCCGCGCTGAGCACCCGCGCTTCCCCACCAGTGGCGGCGCAGGCTGGGAGGTGGAGAGGTCACGTGTCGGCGGAAAGTAACTTAGAAGGCACAGAATGAACTTCAAGGAGAAGAAAAAAGCACAAGACAACAAACCAGCTCCCCACCCCTCACCCGCACCTCCCTCGTCACCCGTGTGTAAAATAAAGGTAAAGGAGGGAGAGGTGGGAGAGGGGCGCCGCTCCCTGCTGGAGACCTGGGGAGAGCTCGAGAAATCGCAGGCAACGAGCTGTATAACCCGGTCGTTGGCAACGTCCCCCCAGCCTAGGGAGGCGCTAACCCAAGGTAGCTTTCCACTGAAGCCGCCCTTTGCCTCCCCCCAGCCGGCGCCTCCACAGCGGAGCAGAGGAACGGAAGACGAATGTAAACCAGTTGTTATGGAGATGCCGGTCGCTCAGAGGAGCGCAAGTGCCCTGGAAAGTCCCCAGACGCATTTCAGGTTTCGTCGTTTTGGCACCAACACCAAGATTTTACTCTCCACCCAGAGTTCCCACGAAGGGGAGCCCACCAACGGCGTCACAGGCCTTGGCCGCGGCGCCATTGACTGCAGGGATGAGACAGAGAGATGCTGCAGAAGATGGTGGACAGCTCTTAAGTTTCAGACCATCCAGCCCTTTCCAATTTCCAGTTTCTTTATGCCGATCAAAAGTGCTGTATCTGAATGACAGTCGTGCTTCCTTAGGTGTATAAAGCTCAGTTACACGATAGGATGATTGGAAGCAAGAGAACATCGGCATTTAGTGGCTGCTTCAAGGTCCTGCTCCCCTCCCCCTCCTATTCCAGAAATGCCTTACTTATGGAAAACAGGCTTCACTTCCTAATTCTGTATATGGACTTCTGTTCATTGGAATCTCCATTGGTACCGGGTTATCATTACTGTAAGTCCAGTGTTGAGCTGACATCGCTCTAGAGATGCTTCCAGAGTCAACCTAGCTTATCCTAGGCTCCAGCCAAGATACATATATTCAAATGCTTATCAGACCTCATTAGGGACAGTTCTAGACTTGCCAGGCTCCTAGAGACCTGAGATAGGTCATCATAAAAGGATGCCAGACACCTCCACAGTCACCAACACAACAGTTCCCTCCAACTAAAAGGACTGCTCAGATTGTCCACAAGTTGCCACTTTTTGTCGATCCATGAATTAACCAGCAGATGCTGCCCTAAGACTGGAACAGCTGGCACATACCATCCTCAGAGATCTTGGGGTACAGGTTTTGTGGACAAAACTGGTTTCCTGAGAAAGCAATTCATAATGCTGTAATTAAGTATTCAGTGTCTCTAGTACAGATCTGAAATCTTGAAATAACACAGGGAGATGATTACTCTGTGGACATAATTACCCCCCACCGTCATCTAGGTGATATATTTATATGACTTTTTCCTCAGTAGTTGTGGTCTGTATAGAGACTATTAGTTACTTCTCTGGTGGATCCTTATTCTGAAAATTAATGTCATATTTTATAGTGGGATACCCTAAATTGTTAGCTTGGGTGCCTGGGGATTCAAAACATGAACAATTGATTAGTCTGAAATGATTTAGACAATACATGATTGTGCTGAAAATATTTCCCAAGGAATATTTTTGACCACTGTTCTTCTTTCTTGGAATCATTACTAAAACCTACAACTCACAGACCAAGATGAGGGGCAAGAGTTGTCATATAACGAGAGTTGCTCTAGAGAGTTAAGGAGAGAAGAGGTGGTGTCTGACATACATATATTTTCCTCTCTTGATTTCTCAGTGATCTGAAGAAGAATTCTCTTCTCCTGGTTTGTTATCAGCTTTCCACCTTTTAATCTCCATCCACTCACTTACATATTTTCTTTTTTTCCACCTGCAGAAATCCAGTTTCAAATATAAGCAAAGGTTGCAGTCATTTAATTTGTTAAGAGAGATGCCAAGTACTGGACCTGCCACAGTTTTAATCTCAAGAGCACTTATTCTGGAGGCCATCTCATTTTCTCCACAAGAACCTAGTCAGCTATGATATGAATATCACACCTGTCTGGGTTCATCTGATCCCATTCATTTTTAGCAATGGTAAGAACATTTCAAACTGAACAGTAAACAAAGCTTGTTCCTTAAAGATTACCATGTAACAATGTAGCCACATTTAAAGCAAAGTGTATTAATACAACCTAGAAGGAAGGATTTTTGCTTTCAAACCACCAGTACTGTTCTTTATTGGTGAATTGTTTGATGTTCACATGCAGTTTTCTACCAAAGCCATAGTCATAAAGTTTATCCTCTGCCTGTACCTTTATGAACAAGGGTACAAAAATTAATAAGAAGGGGCTTATCAAGACTAGGAGGCACAAAGATATCATTAAGTAGATGTGTCAAGAGTCTCAGAATTAATGGGAGAGAGGGAACAAACCAGGAGTCTACGAAATCAGAAATGAAAAAGACTCCTTTTGTTTAGGCAACTAACAGATGCTTGGATATCTCTTGAGACAGTCTCTCTCTCTTAATTTCTAAAAGGAAATTCAGCAAGTCACATTGAAAAGAATGGTTTGGGTACTCCCTCCCCCATATCAAGGCAGAAGTAATGAGATACTACTTCATTCTTTCCTCCCAACTTTTTTCCCCAAATCTATTTGTTTGTACTTAACTGCCAAGCTCTCCATCTCACCTTGTGTTGGATAGATTATTTCCGCCCTTCCCCCTTACTTTTATTTCCTCTCCTTCCCCTTCAGTACTTGCTCTGTGCCAGACACTTTGATAGAGGCCGATGATCCATATATTAAGAATTCCCTACCCTAAAGAATCTCAGCGTCTAATAGACCCAAGATCTAATCTATGAAGAGGCATTGAGTCAGGTGAAGATGATACAGTTGAAGAGCACATGCTTAATTATTGCCAAGAGGTCAACAGTTACCTTCTCCGAACTAAGGATCAGTTGTTATCATCAATGAAGGAAAGTGTTCACAGAAAGGCTTCAGAGGGTGACAAAATTGCTGTCTTGGAGGCTTAAGGAAAAAAAAAAAAAAAAAAAACAAGTAGCAAAAAAGTTCTGCTTATGATATAAGAAATGATTCTGACCAGGTAGGAAGAAAGATTGGCTCTCTTAGTCACTTCCTGATCTATAATGGTTCTCCACAGGCAATAGAGGGAGAAGCAAAGAATCACGATGCACAAATTGGAAAGCTTTCTGAAAACAAGAATAGGAAACAATTGCCAAGAACCTGGCGTTGAGCTCATATCTAAAAAGAACTCAAGGAATCTTCCATCTACAAACCTAGTTTAGTTAGAAAGGAAACAATCAGAGCATCAAAAAGAAGCAAGCAAGAGAAAGGCTTCGAAAAGTTTTATTTAGTTGCAATAACCTCTGTGCATTCCTGAGTCTGACAAGTAGCAT
This sequence comes from Pseudorca crassidens, assembly GCF_039906515.1. NCBI lineage: Eukaryota > Metazoa > Chordata > Mammalia > Artiodactyla > Delphinidae > Pseudorca > Pseudorca crassidens. Next base: position 30,328,421 of record NC_090304.1, on the reverse strand, counting down.
GAGGCAGAAGATCTGGATGTGACTTAACTCAGTTTCAGGAAAACCAGACAACCCTACAATGAGGCTGAAGCAAGACCACGTGGAATATTGAGGAAGAACTGAACGACGCTGTCTAAACCATCTTACAGACAAGAAATGAATAAAAGGAAGTCTGGGTGGCAAGTAGAGAAGTGATGTTGTTAATACGAAAAGTTGATAGGGGATTAAGACAGGTCAACATGTCAGGTCAGGGCTCGTGAGCAAATATACTGAACTAAATGTAAGATCATATTAGAAAGTGAATAAAAAGAGAAAGCAAATCCCCAGGGTGTCACATAACTTAGGATCATGGAAAGGCAAGTGAAAACTAGTAAAAGTGTCTATATTGTGATAGGGCCTAACAAGGTATGTTTCAGATCAAATCTGCCTAGAACATCTAGAGGGAAACTTTCACAGGTGCAAAACCGTGCTTCTCATAATTAACGTGCACATGAATCTCCTGGGCAGTTTGTTAAAAGTGGATTCTGAGTCTAGGGTGGGGACCAAGATTTGGCATTTTTAACAAATTCCCAGGTTGGACTGTTCTTCACGAATGCTGCTTCAGCCTATGGTATTGTCTGCATTATGGCTTCATTGAAAACTAGCTAATCTCTTTATTAACTGAAGTGAATGCCAAATAACAAAAAATAATTCAAGGAAGGGACCTGTTCCTTTCACCCTAATGTTACACGAATCACAAACTCTAGCTTACTTTTCAACCCATTAATTCCAGAAAGTTCCTGAATACAATGGGCATCAACCTCTCAACAGTAACACTGCCATAGTTTGAATGTTTGTCATTTCATATGTATTGGAATAAAAGAAAAGAGAATGAGCTTGGAATATACTGGGCACATTGAAAAACTGAAAAGGAGTCAGAGAAAATTATTCTAGTCATGTAAAGAGGATTGGTTAGGTCATATTATGAGTCCTGAGCTCATTCTGGGTTTCTTTCTATAAATAGGATATTTTGGAACTAGAGAAGGCATAGCAGAAGGCAACCAGAATGACAGAGGGATTTGGGGAATTTGCTTCTGCTGAAAGGTTAAAGAAACTAGGTCTGTTTTCTTTTGTAAGGAGAGGAACGTTGGTACCTCACTGAGGTGATATCATTCTGAAACTAGTGGAAGTAATAGGATGCGACAAGAGTACCTTATGGAAACAAGAGTAGAAGGATTCTGGCAAGGAATGAAGGCCAGAAGAATGGCTCTAGCTTTTCTAAAGGCCTTCAGTTAGCAGTGTTCCTATTGGCAAAATTCCACTAGTCACAAAAGGAGTGGTAAACACTGGATTTAGATCAGGAAATAAGTGAGAGATACAGAATTAGGCAGCAAGGAGGCATCTTCTCTCTTTCTTCATTGAGAACATTTTCAAACGGGCATTTATTAATCCTATAGAAGCCCTGCACTCATAGCACATGATGAACTTTATTAACACTCCCCAGGCTCAAGGACTTTGCTTCCTCTTCATCCCCAAATGGTTCCATAAGTTCAGCAAAAAATGTAAATAATCGATTACAATATGCAGGGCTCTTCTTCTAAGTTACTTTTTTTTTTTTTGCATCAATCCTGGAAAACATTCTCTTTTTCAGTTGATAGAAAAGCATTGTCCAGGACTTTGCATATGAGATCCTAACATCTTCATCTGATCCCTGAAGTTCAGAGATGGAAGTACTTGCAAGCCACTCTGGTCAGTCCCACCATTTTAATTAATTAATTAATTAATTAATTCATCTATTTATTTTTGGCTTGTTGGGGCTTCGTTGCTGCACACGGGCTTTCTCTAGTTGCTGGGTAAGTGGGGGCTACTCTTTGTTGCGGAGCACGGGCTTCTCATTGCCGTGGCTTCTCTTGTTGCAGAGCAGGACTCTAGGTGTGTGGGCTTCAGTAGTTGTGGCATGCGGGCTCAGTAGTTGTGGCTTGGGGGCTCTAGAGCGCAGGCTCAGTAGTTTTGGCGCATGGGCTTAGTTGCTCCACGGCATATGGGACCCTCCCAGACCAGGGCTCAAACCCGTGTCCCCTGCATTGACAGGCAGATTCTCAACCACTGCAACACCAGGGAAGTCCCCCCATCATTTTGTAGCAGGGGAATATAGAACTCATTGAGTTGATAATCATGCAGTTTTGTCTGTTTGGTCCTGGAATATATACACTTAAGAGAAACTTTGAAAATTCCCCAATGAACTATTTGGAAAATATTAGTCATACAATGAGTTAACTCAGAACTCCAGTCCTCTGTCTTTTCAATAAGACAACCCACGTGGGGGGAATTGATCTAGGAAGGTAGGACGGCTCAAACCACATCTGGAGTCTCCCCTTCCCCCATCTCCATCCTAGAGGGTAGCAGATGCATCCTAGAAGAAGCCTCGACAGAACATAGGCCAACTCCTTTCTACAATGGAGGTTATTCTTGAAACCCAAGAACTACAAATCAAAGATGGGGTATACACTGCAAATTAGGGGGGACTAATGAGATGACTCAGAGTCCCAGAATGGGTCTGAGTTTGCAAATCACTGAGGAGATGTTCCCAAAGTCTTGACAGATCTATGTTAAGGCAGAAACAAGGACATCTTATTCTCCAATATTACTGTGATTCAGAATCTAAATAGTGACCTGAACGCCAGAAATGTCAGCCAAGAAATAGAAAAAGGAATGAGCAGGGCTGAGATCTGGGTCTGAATAAAATAATTGTGAAAAGCCTGGAATTTCAAGAGAAAAAGAGGAATCTCTGGCCCCCACACTGGGCCCTTCTTGGTTCCTCTGCCTCTGTTTCCTGCCCCCTGTAAGGCAGGACACAAGTCTTGGAAAAGGGCTGCACTGGAAAGAACTCTCATTCCTACTCTATTACTCACTGTATTGTCTGACTTTGGCAAATCATTTTCTCTCTCTGGGCCTCAGTTTTTCTACTTATATAATGGCATTAGATTTGACATTTGTTATGTCAAACTGAATTCCATTTGAGCTGAACTACATCTCTCCAAATTCATCTTCTGAAGTCCTGATCCTTAGTACCTCAGATGTAACCATATTTGGAGATCGTTGGGTCTTGAAAGTGGTGATTAAAGTAAATGAGGATGTTAGGGTGGAGCTCTAATCCAATACGACTGATGTTTTTATAAGAAGAAAGAGACAACAGGGATGCACGTGTACCGAGGAAAGACCATGTAAGGACAAAGCAAGAGGGTGGCCATGTGCACTCCAAGGAGAGAAACCTCAGAGGAAACCAACCCTGCCGGCACCTTGGTTTTGGCCTTCCAGCTTCCAGAACTGTGACAAAATAAATTTCTGTTGTTAATGCCACCCAGTTTGTGCTATTTTGTTATGGCAGCCCTAGAAAATGAATACATATTTCAAACTGCCAAATTATCTGCCTTCCTAGTTCTGTGAAAGTTCCTTCAACAGGTTTAATACTGGGATGGATTGAAGATGACTGCACATGCTTTGAACGTTCTGCCATCAAGAGGTGGGGTCTATGTGCTCCTCCCCCAAATCCTGGTAGGCTCTGTGACTGCCTTGACTAATAGGATATAGCAAAATCCTATATGTGTGGCCCCATTCTCAGCATCACCTCAGGGTATAATTTGGACGCTTCTTCTCCACCACCAGGAAAAAAGGAATGGTTGGAGAACGGAATATGCCATCTCTATAAGGAGATTTCCCAGAAGTTGGACACACTGCTTTTGCTTACGCTTCGTTGGCTAAACTTTCATCATGTGGCCAAATCTATCTGATACATAGGCTGGGAAATGAAGACTTGATTCAGGATATCTAGGTGCCTGTTTAAAATTTAGGAATTCTATTACCTAGGAAGAATAGAGGATTACTGAGGAAAAGAAGTAGTCTTTGTGATGGTTACCATTTATTGAGCATTTATTGTTTCAAGTAAGGAATGATGCTAGGCAATTAGATTAGTTACCAGCCTTACGTGCTTAAGATTCTTATTCCCATTTACTAGAGGAGAAAGGGGAAACCTAGAAGTGACTTGCATGAAGGCATGCAGCTAGTTAGTGCCTGAGGCAAGGTTGAAACCAGGTCTGTGTGACTTCAAGGTCTGTGCTCGTTTCACTCAAGCAACCTGGTTCTAGTCCTGGATTGACCAGTTACTCACTGTCCGACCTCGAGCCAGTCATCTCTCCAAGCAAAGGCAGATTTATTGTGAAGCTAGTGGACCCTTGGAGAGAGATAGGGGTTTCTTGGAGCTGTGTGTGCTGGAGGTGGCATGGTAGGGGGGGTAGGAAGTATCTCTATGTAAGCATTTCTGGCAAATTGACAATAAGACCCAAGAAAAAAGGGATTCCACTCCTAAGCCTTCAACAGTTTGTTGTGATCTCTTTTCTTATTCGAATATATTCACCCTTGGGCATAATGTTGTATTCGTAACATTGCATTCTTTCTTAAAGAGAACCCCCAAATTGTATATCCTTTAGGTCTCACCAAACATGGATCCAACCCTGTCCCCAGGTCAAAATCCAGGAAAGCCCAAGAAAATGAATTCCAGAGAAGTTTTGAATGAAAGCTTGGGTCTGAGAAATGGCAGAGCAGAGACTGATCAGGAGGGCAAACTCACTGGGAAGTTAGGTGGGGTTTTGGAAGTACAGCAAGGCAGGCCTTTCCCAGGAACTTCTCCCACATTCCTCCAGAGAAGGAACTCTTTCCCACTGGCATATTCCCATGGTCCTATCTGTCCTTTAGCCCATAGCACACTCTGCCTTCTGAGAGAATTACTTGTGTCCATGTCTGTCCCTCCACCCAGAGCAGCAGCTTTTAGAAAGCAGAAACCAGGTTTCCTTTACCCCTATAAATTCCTAGGACCCCAGCAAGAGATCTGGCACAGAGGAGGAGTTAATAAATAGTTGTTGAATTAAATTGAATTGAGGAAACTGCGGACTCAGGGACACAAAAGGGAACACAATAAAAGCAGTTACTCATTTCTTTATTGTGTGATGTTCACCTGGCCTCAGTTTCCTTCTGTGAAATGACGGCCTTAGACCTATTGATCTCCAGGAGGGCAATTCTGAACCTGACAGCAGTGAACTAATTAACATCTCTGCACTCTCTATTCTCAGAGTGCAGACTTTATACCTTGAATTGAGGTGAAATCCAATCTGGAGGGCTCATGTTCATTAAAAAGACCTATGGCATTGCTTGGAAGTGTCAGGTGCTGGCCTGCCCAAATTCCAGCAGGGATAATTGCATTCTGACAACTTCAAGTTCCCCTGCACTGTTCAGTTGGATAAGGTAGGCTTTGCTTCCCATCTCAAATTATTTTGCACTGCTGTCCTTGGCTGTTAAACAGAGATGTCACCTCATTTGTAAGCCATTTTGCTCTTTCTTTTGAAGGACTATGTAGTTTTGCTGAGGTTGAACAATAATTGTGACCCGTTAAGACATTGTATGACTTCAGGTAATTACCATGGATGAAAGGTGTGCCTACACACTATATTGGGGCTGTTTTACAACCTTATTATTTGTCCTCCGGTGCTAAAGAACGACACTGAGACAGGAAAATTCCTTCACAGTGACTGATCCATGTGTTTATGGGAGGAGAATGAAATGCTAAGAGAATCTGAACTTCCCTTCTGATAGAGGCATGGACTTGCCTCTAAAAATTGCCAGTGGTCACATGTGTTACCTCGTTAATGAAACAACTGTAGATTCCAGTGCGTTATACATTTGTGTCTTAAACACCCTGAACATAACCTGAATACCTTCTAATCTAATAAAGGAATGAGAACGTGTGAAAGGTATTGGAAATTGCAGTGGCTCCATAAATATTGCTATGATCATGATTACATTTATTGGTTTATTTTCTGGCTTCATCATGGAATGCAGAAACGGGAAGTAATGTACCATGGCTTGCCCTCATATTCAGTTCCATCAAGATACATCTGTAAAATCCTTTGTTTAATATTAAGGAGGTAATCTGACCCATCTTATGAAGTTTTATTTTATTAACAGCTGCTGTAATAGGTTTGCATCTGATCATCTTTCTTTGGTTATAATAATAACATCCTTGTCCTCTTAATGATGAAATTTTCTCTACCTCTTTGATGTCTGTGCTAATTGCTATCTATTGTAATATTTAAACTCAGGATTAGAATGAGTTTCTTTCTTCATCTGTAGCTCTTAAAAAAGTCAAGTTGTGACCAAATCAAACCCTACCTCGAGGCCTATAATAATCTTACTTAACAGCTCAATGACTCCACTGTTATAAATAGATGGTTCATCGCTCCATCACCAAATGTTTACTGAGCACTTCCTTTGGCTAAGTATGGGTAATGAAAAGATCACTGTACGGATATGACCCTGTTACCTGTCTCCTCCTTGACATGGATAGTATATATCTTGGAAAAACTAACAATTTCACAAAATGTATCTGGAGTTCAGATGAATGAAGATGGGGCATGGAAAGAGGAAAGGGGCGCTGATCATGAATTACAAAGTGAAGTCCCTGTAGAAGGTCTTCTTAAGTCTGTTTGGACTTTTTCTGGAATCTCTTCTTAGAAAAATGCACCCATTTTCTGAGTTTTGCTTGGGATTTTAGAGTATTTACAGATCCACAGAAGTTTCTCCTTGTGACCCAGGTCCATAATAGTATATTTGGGTGAAATTGAGAAAACATTTAAGTTGCTACCCAAAGCATGCCATGTGTTGCCTGAAAGATTTCCCACATGATCATTGACCTTGCCTTGGAGTTTCTTGCATTGCTCAGCATGTCACCCAAGATGGGAAGCTTCCTACTAAAAGGCCAGATTGCCTTTATCACCTTAAATTTATCATCATTATTAAAATCAGTCAAAATTCTCCTAATTTTGTGACCATTTTATTGATGGTTAGAAAATCTTTGGATTATATATACTTTTTTAGTGGTTATGATCTGGTTTAGTTAAAGGACTATCGATATTACCCTTTAGTTTAGGAGACTGCAGTCAGAAGTGTGACATGGTATTAATATTTATACAACTTCTAGGCCAGACCTGTTCACCTGCGTTTTATTTTCCTACTATCATGACTTTAGCAAAAAGAAGCAGGCAAAAATGCTCATGGGTGATCATGAACTTAGGTTTGGTAACTGTACAAGGGTTCTAGGGGCACCTGTGTCCTACAACCAAGGCAAACCAAGGCAAAATCAAAATCTCTCTTATCATGGGTTTATGATTGAGGTGTGTGTGCATGTGCCTGTGTGTGTGTGTGTGTGTGTGTGTGTGTGTGTGTGTGTGTGTGTGTGAGTGAGTGAACACTCTGATCTCTTCAAGGAGGGAGAGAGGGAATTTGACTGTCTATAGAGGGACTTCTTCCAACTGGTAAATGCTCAATAAATGTGTTCGTTGGGTGACAAAAGTACCAGGTATGTTATAAGAAGACACTTGGTTTATTGCAAATAGTCTTGAAAGTCACTAATCTTCCATTTAATTTAATTAATGAATATACACTGTCTACACAGGCCATAAATTGTGCTATGCTCTCTGAGTGATTCAAAGATGCATGATATCTTTCTCTGAAGATATTTACTGCTAGTGAAGGTTGGGAAGCACATGGACGGCCACTACACCTTCTTGCTCCCACATCAGACACTTCTAATCGATCATGCTGCTCTTTCTGTCTGAATCTGGATTTGGTCTCAAAATCCTTTCATTTTTATTTATTTATTTATTTATTTATTTGCCAAGCCACATGGCATGTGGGATGCAGGATCTTAGTTCCCCGACCAGAGATCTAACCCACGCTCCCCGCAGTGGAAGCACGGAGTCTTAACCACTGGACCATCAGGGAAGTCCCTCAAAATCTTCTTAAATTCAATGCTCTAGGCAGCTCTTTCCAATCAATCTGAGTTGGAACAAGCAATAAAATCCATTTGCCATCCTGACTCTAGGAGAGGGACAGATATATACACAGATGCCTATGTTATCAGGTAGATCACATCATTGATAAAAATAGATATTCCTTAAGTATTTACTATATGCTGGATCAAATTCTCAACAATAGATTGTAGTAGTAATGTCCTGAAGATGAAAACTACTTAAGGAAATCCTACTGGGACCTTCTTTTGAAAAGCAAAAAAAATCACTTTGAAAGAAAATCATCCTCTGATTGATTTGTTTGATGAGATCAACTGTGTATAGAATTTTTTTTGTGTACCACACACAAAGGAAGGGAAATAGGGTTCAATTTCAATTGAACTCCTTCACTGGAGTATGAGATGAAGCAGAACAAGTAGGGAGGAGTGGTTTTTCAAGGAAAAACAATTCAGAGTAGGAAAACAAAATTAAAACACTCAGTGAGAGTGAATGGAAAGAATATGGAAACTAAAATTACAATATGAATCTCTTCTCCCCTCCATTTGACATAGAAAAAAATATTCATTTTTCTTTCCTTTCCTGATGGAAAAAAACAAAACAAAACCTGATTCCTGTTAGATTAACTTTTGTAGGAAAGTCTACTCAGTATGTTAACAAAGCATAGACTATTTTTTAAAATAAGACACTCAATTTAACAAGGTGCTATAGGCTGAATGCTCGTGTCTTCCCAAAATTTATATGTTGAAACCTAATCCACAGTGTGAAATTTGGAGGTGAGGCCTTTGGGATGTGATTAAGTCATGAAGGTGGAGTCCTCATGAATGGGACTAGTGCCCTTCTAACAGAGGCTCCAGAGGGCTCCCTCAACCCTTTCCTCCATCTGAGGACACAGTGAGAAGAAGGCTGTCCATGAACTAGGAAGTGGGTTCTCACAACTCACCAAATATGCTCAGCCTTGATCTTGGACTTCCCAGCCTCCATAACTGTAGTAAATGTCTGTGTTTATAAGCCACCCAATCTATGCTGTGCTGTTCTAACAGCTGGAACAAACTAAGACGTGAGGACTTTCCTTAGTATCCATAAGAGATTTTTAAACGATGAGGGCATGCGCACAGTACAAAGAGAAATATTACATTAGCAAAAGAGTCCTGGGTATGTTAAAATTTTGTTAAAAAATAAAATAGACATGCACATAACTAAGCAGAAAATTTTGGACCCCATGGGGCTGTCCTACAATAACTTTATTTTCTAGTGCATTCTTTCTTTGGAGGGAATTCTTGGCTTAAAGTTGGATCAGTCACTGATCACCTATCATGTGTCACACAATAGTAACAGTTATTTGAGTGCTTCCTGAATGCCAGGGACTGTTCAGAGAGTTTATATGTCTTAACACTTAATCTTTAACAGTCCTGTGAGATAGATACTGTTATTGTCCTCATTTTACAGGTGATGAAACTGAGGCAGCGAAAGGCTAAGTAATTTGGTCAAAGTCATGCAATTAGTGAGTAATAGAGCTGGAATGAAAGCCCTCATAGCCCAGTCCCTGTGCCTGCATTCCTAACTGGAATGCTTTACAGCCTCAGATGGGAAATTGAGGCCACAAACTAGTGCTCTGTGTTTCCTGGGATCGTTTCGCTTTGAAACATTACTATTAGGACTATTTGCCTTCATAATTACATTTATCCTTTTAAGACTATATGTAAGTAGAAATGCAAGGATGACCAAGATGGTATTTGCTCCCAAATCCATGATCTCATTCATTCATTCATTTTCAATAGAAATTAATTTTGGAGTTCTCTCTCTTGGTTTTCTTATTGCAGTGGCTACTCCTTGGTCTCAGTTTGCTGAATTTTTTCCTCCACCCCTAGACTTCTAAATTATGGGGTTCAGTTCCTGGTTTTAGCTTTTGGTGTTTTTCTCTATTTACAATCAGTTTTCAGTTGACTAAGTTTCATGACTTTAAATACCTTTTATATAATTTGACTCTAAAATGTATACTTCCATCTCAGACCCCTCCATTTAATGCTAGCCTGATATATCCTACTGCCTACTTGATAGACACTTCGATATCTAATAAGCAGCTCAAATTTAACATGCCCCAACCTGCACTACAGATCCTGCCCTCACCTCCAAAATCTGCTTCTCCCATGAATGGTCTTCCCACACTGTCAACGGCAATTTGATTTTCCTAGTTGCTCAGGGTAAGAATCTCTCTTCCTCTCACATCCCATTTCCAATCCATCAGCAAATCCTTTCAGCTCTTTATCACTGAAATATAACCAGAATCTGACAAATTCCTGCCACTCTCCCATACTCCCTTTGTTCATGCCATCATTACCTCTCGCCTGGGTTTTTTCATCGGCTTCTTTATTCGTCTACCTGCTCCCACCCTGGCCCATTTCAGTGGTGCGTCTCTAGTATCCCTCAGCATAGCACTCAGAGAGATGATTGTAGAATCCAAGTCAGGTCATGTTGCCCTTCTGATCAAAACTCTCCAGGGGCTTCCAACTTCATCCGGCACAAAACCCGATATTCTTACAGACTTATTATGACTCGGTCCTTAAAGAACTTGTAAGGCCCTACATTTTCTTCTTCCTCCTCAAAGCTCCCACTGCTTCTCTGACTATATCTCCTTCCACTCTCCCCCTCATTCATTTTGTTCCAACTACGCTGGTTTCCTTACAGTTCTTTAAACACAGCAAACACAGTCCCTCTTCGGTACCTTTGGACTTGCTGTTCCTTTGCCTGGATGCTCTTGTTTTAGACAACCACATGACTCACTCTCTGACTCTTTCAGTTCTTTGGTGAAAGGACACTTTGTCAGAGAGGTTTTTGACCACCTCAAGCAATATGTACCATATCCTCACTGCCTGTACTTCCCTGACATTTCCCGTCACATTATTCTGTTTCATTTATTTATTTCTTCTAAAGCATTTGTCAATGATTGGCACGTTGTATCTTTATTTGTTTATTGTTTGAATTGCTCCATCAGAAAGCAAGCTCGATGAGAGCAGAGACTTCCTCTGTTTTGCTTCCTGTTATATTTCAAGCTCTTGGAACAGTATCTTGCACATAGGGGGTGCTCAATAAACACTTGTGGAATGACTGACTGACTGAATGAATAAGAATCTACTGTGGGCTTCCCTGGTGGCGCAGTGGTTGAGAGTCCACCTGCCGATGCAGGGGACGTGGGTTCGTGCCCCAGTCCAGGAAGATCCCACGTGCCATGGAGTGGCTGGGCCCATAAGCCATGGCCGCTGGGCCTGAGCGTCCAACGGGAGAGGCCACAACAGTGAGAGGCCCGCGTGCCGCAAAAAAAAAAAAAAAAAAAAAGAATCTACTGCGAACCAGACACTGGGCTCAGCACCATGGGTTTAGCAGTGAGCGAGACAGACATGGTTCCTGCCTTCATGACTCATGCTCTATATTACTTATCAGCATCCTTATTTTCCCTAGAAAGTAGCCCAAATCTCTTTTACAGTCGGTCGAAAATGGAGAATGAAGAAAAGTGGAGAAAAATTCAGTGGTATGGTCAGATGATGGCTAAGGAAAGGGAAGGGTAAAGATTTTAACGCACCATGCGTTACAAGGGGGTTAATATTCCTTGTACTCTATTCCTGTAATCAGTACTGGAGTTTGGTGAGGAAGGCTTCAGATACAGCCTTTTTTGAAATTTGCCCTGCGGACGCTTCTTACGATGCTCTATCAAGGAAAGGAAGAAAGAAGTCAAGCCAAACTGCCATGACAGTTGCTTATCCCATAGGTATTACTCACAAATGCTTTCTTTACCCCATATCATTCTTAGGGCACATTCTGCATGGAAAATTCACACCTTGCTCTTTGCTTTGTCTCACTGAATATCTACCTGCTCCTTCTGGTTTGTTCACATTTCCGATGTTTCACGTATAGCAACCCCCAGGGGCAACACATGCTGCCTGAATTCTCAGGAATAAGTTGGAAATTTGGAAAATTATCCTCCATGTCTCCATAGAAAATTCTTGGGCCCTCCCCTGCCCCTTTCCTGTCTGACTTTTTTAAAAGCTGATTTATTTAGGGACAGTGGCTTTCCCTTAGTTCTCCAGTCACTTCAAGGTGTGAAGAGGCCATTGTAGGAGCCTTGCCCAGCAGAGGAGCAGAAGTAAACCTCAGAATTCTTTAAGACTCATTGACATTTCAGGCATGGCTTAGAACAGTAATTGGTTACTCTGCTGCTGTGGAAATGGGCCTTTTTGCATTCAGCTGTGTGGTTCAAGGGGTCAGAAGACAGAACCACAATTTTTTTAGCTAGTGGGAGTTCCCTGCAATTACAAAATACTGAAGTTAAGTTTGCTTCTGGAGATTAAATGAGGCATGGAGGACAGTCATAATTTGTCTGAGGTTTTATGGGGACAGATCAAAATAACAATAGATATTGTAACATGGGAAATGTTCCGGCTCAGTGGGAGATTTTCCAGCTGCTTTCTATCAAGTAACATCTTTGCTAGATATGGAAGACTTTTCTTTTTTGAAACACCATCGCCCTTTTAAGTTGCCTGGGCTAATGAGTGTTTTGGTCACGGAAGGAGAGTCACAAAGTGGGTTGGCTAGGAATGAACAGAATCTTAGGGAACAAATGTGGATCACTTTTGGACCATCATTGGGTGGTCATTGGGCACACGCAGGCTATCGGTGGGTGACCCCCAGCAGCTGATGATAAGAAAACGAATATAGGTGCTCAGGTTAGCTGGTGCCCATGGACCACAGGAATGGAGAGTGAACCACCTGAGGGCACCGACCCAGTTCTCTTTGGGCTGATGGTACTTTGGTCAAGTTCAGCCATCTCTCCTTATTCTGTTCTAATCCAGTCTGTCTCAATCATCATCTCTCTTCTCAGTCCTAGAATCTTTACTTGGTCTGGAGAGTAAAGACCAAGAGAGATCATTTATACTTCCAAATCTTTGTCTGACTTACACTTGTTTCACAGTTCTGGAAACTCAGGAGCCAAACACTTTTCTACTTTTCTCCCCTGGTTGTATGCTGACACCCTTCTCTTTAGAAAAGGGTTAACTCCTGTGTAGCTGCGAGTGCTGAAGGGTCACAGAGTCCATGTGAAGGAATGAAATGAGGGATGAAGGTGAAAGTGGAGAGGGAAGATAGTGGATAACAGTTCAAAATGTTCTCTTGCCCTAATACCATTGAATTTGCTGGTAAGACTCTCTCTGCCAAACACTGGGCCAAACCTTTTATCAGGCATCTTATTTAACGTTCATAACCACCTATGGAGAAGGTATTATTTTCTAATTTAATAGATGAGACAAAGGAAGCCCAGAGAGGTTAAGTAACATATCCAAGATCACGTAACAAACAGCTGGCAAAACTGGCTACAAAGTCAGGGCTTTCTAATTCCCAAACCCATCTGCTTAACCACTCATTCACCGCCTCTACCACCAGCCTGGAGAGATGCAATTTGAGCAAACGATGCTGCGCCTTCTCCTTCATCTCATTTCTCTATTTCTAATACCAGGGTAAACTGAGGGTTTATCTACATTGGTGCTGCAGGGCGAACATTCCTTTTGGCTCAGGCCTGGACTGTGTGGTAAAGGGTACACAGGTTGCTGGAATGTTAAGAGGCCCAGCTTCTTATTGCTACCTGAGCCCATGCAGAGGTGTCAGCTTTTCCTTTATCTACTGGGGGTGTCTCCTACAGAATCCCCAGGGACCCTGAGGCACCCACCCAGCCTAAGGGCTGTCCTTCCTTAGGAGGCCGTGGAAAACAGCGAGCAATTGTTTTTTTCCCTTTCACTCACAACTCTCTCTCTTTTCACCTGGGCCTCCTTCTACTAAACTCTATTCTTCCATTTTCCTCTGGATGGCTACTCTGGCCCTATGCCATCTCCACAGGAAAACAAGGAGCCCTCCTCTCTGGGATAAGTGATTTCTCAGTCCCCGCTGGAGCTCCCTCAGTAGATAAGGATTTTTGGCATGTTTTCAAGGATGTTGCAGCTGAGTTATCCACCTCTGTGCTTTCTTGCATTTGCTTTCATGACATTTCTTCCATTCTCCATTGTTCCTTGTAACTTTTGTTGATGACAAAAGATACCCTCCATTTACATTTAAAAAGGGTAGTGGCTCCGTTGTAAAGCCGGAACAATACCTACTGAAGCTCAGCTTCAGTCCCACTTGCTCAATTGAAGAGTCGTTTAATATTTTAATAAAATAAAGACCTCTTTTAGTACCTGCTGCTGGGTCTGTGAAATTTATGATGCGTCTTTTATATTCATTTCCACGTTTAAGTTCTAATATTTTCCCTCTCTCCCCTGAGCAGCTTAATACACTGCAGGGAACACTTTCCCTTGATCATGAAAACAATATTTTTAAAGGTAAGTGGGGCTTTTAGTTTAAGTATAACCAAGGGACTCATTAAGGAATGTGTTCAATGTCCCAGTACCTGGATTCTTGCTTCTAAACTACTACTATATATACTTGAGTTTACAATATTGTTATCCAATCATTTCTGGGGGGTGAGTGGAGGGATACACCATTTGTGTTAAGGTTAATGAAAAGTCAGTAATACCTTCAAGCTGATCCCTGCAAAGGTTCAAATGACGATATTATCTTGGTGAAGTTAGATGGTCTTCAAGGCTTACAGCTTCTGAAACCATTACCCAGAGAGAAGTATTATTCTCTCAAAGGCAGTTTCATATTAATTAGGTATCTTAAGATTGCTGTATAAATTGCCACTGTCAGTTTATCAGTTCATGAGAAGAAATGTAATAATCCTTTCAACTGGAACACTTACATGGCAAGAACCAGCACATTCTTTCTCTGTACAAAGACCCACCTATGAAAACAAATTATAACCAGATAATTGTACGGGAGCACAGAATCAGAATAAAGGAGACTAAATTGATTCCACTGTCAGGCTAAGATTGCCTGACACAATGGTGGTTCTCCACGCAGGCTATATCTCTGAGACCAGTGGAGTTTACGAAATTTTCAACATCTCAGACCTAAAATTAGGGTCAGGCATTTGTATTTTTTTCTTAAAAACTCTACATGTGATTTTCTTGGTCGGTCAGGGTTGAGACCATCAATCTGGTACACAGTTGTCTCCACAATAGGAATGATTTGGTAATGGTGTCATATTATCCAAAGTCCACTGGGCAAGACTCTATCTCTCCTGGATGGTGGTTAGAATCACAACACCAAGATTTGCCTTGGTTATTTCCCTTTGCCTGGTGTTACCAGGATGAACAATTCTCTTCTTAGATAAGTTTTTGCATTTAGTCAAATGTTTGCTCTGACCAGAGTTCTTTCAATCTTAGATAGCTTTGCCCATCTCTGCTCTGATCCAGTGCGCCCTGATCATACAATTAAATCTTCTGTGCACAGGCAATCTTGTTTCCTCCCCTGGAAGTTTTGAGGGCCCCATGTTATTGTAATTCCAGGTTCCACTTTTTCCACTAAGAAAAGCAAATTAGCAGAGAAAGGAAGATTTTTCTTTCCCAGTTATGTAAGTTTATGCAGAGATAAGCTATCCCATGGAAATATGTATTTGCAGCCATAAGGACCACAACCAGAGGCTATCATCCCTTTCCCCAGACTGTAGCCAGAATGATCTTCCTTAAACATGAATTTGATCATGGCGAACCCCTTCAGTGAATGTCCTAGGCTTTCATGCTTAAATCTAAACTCTGAAATCAGCTTCCAAAGCCTTCCATGGTTTACACACTTCTTGTTTCTCTAGCCGCATCACTCTCCCACACTCCACAATCACGCTCCAGCCGTTTCTGGATTTTGTTCGATTCCTCAAACGTGCTGACCTCTTACATTTTCTCTGCCTAGGACACGTCATCCTCTTCTTCCCAGTTAGCTCTTCCTCTTCTTTGGTTCTCAACCTCAATGTCCCTTCCTCTGCGAGACCTACCCTGATTTCCTCATCCTGTTTAGAAATCTTAGCTATGAACTCTCATGGCACCCTGGATTTCCATGACTCTAACTCGTATCATGTTTTTAAAAATAGCTCAATGATTTGCCATGGCTTTTAGGCTGAAGTGCAAATTTGGGTTAATCCTTAACCAACCAGCCAGGCTTCCACTTGAGATCTTATTCCTTTACCCTGTGGCCCACCCTTTCTAAAAGATCTTTTATTTCAGCCACCTTGGTTACTTCTTAGCCATTTATAACTGCCTTCACCACCAGTCAACCTACTATAAAATATCTTGGCCTTTTATATTGGATTCATATTATAATCACAACAAAATACATATTCTTTGCAAGTCACCATAGACAAAGTAGAGAGGTGGATATTTCCAAGGTGGATTTAGTTCAAAAATTTTACGACATTTCCTTTCTTTACTCCTCCTGAGTTTAATTTCTAGAGACAGCCACTCTCATTGTTGATCAAAAATTGCTACTACCCCTGACTCTGTCTTTCCTGAATTAAACAAGGGAGGGAGAACGCTTTTGTAAGCATGAGGCCCCAGTCAAGCACATTTCCCAGCCTTAAATGGGAGGAAGCTAACATATCGATGTGTCTGCTTTAGACATAGCCCAGATTTTCCAGTACTCTTAGGATTTCACGTAATTTAATATTTTTCAATATCGGCATTTGTGTTATATGTTTTCTTAAATGGGAATTCATTTTTAACACGTTTAAAAATGTTAATAAAGCACAAACATTTCCAAAAAAGTCCCCTGTCAAGCTATATAACTGTGTATAACTGCGTGTCTCTGGTTTGGTTGCCATATATTTAGAAGCTTCATTTTTCGCTAGCAGCTGTGTAAAAGGAACAACGTCCCTCCAGCCTCCCTCCAATCCTGGGTGTCCATTCTCTCTTCCTATATACCCCACTTTTTAGAAAGACCTGGATTCAATCATCGTTCACTCCCTTACTTGCTGTGCTATTTGGATTCTCAGTTTCCTCTCTAAGGGCTAATACAATGCATTGCGGGGAAACTAACTGAGATGATGCATGTAAAACGTTCAGCATGGTTCCGGCATAGATCAGATGAAAAAGATGAGAGTCGTGCTGATTTCCCTTCACACTGAATGCTTCATTTAGAACACATCTTCAAGCCTCCATGCTATTGCGTATACTGTTCCTTCCACCAGGAAGCCTTTCCAAACCCTGTCAGGGTTAGTCCCTCCTTTCTCTGGGTATATCCACAGCCCCTGTGTTCATATCACTCTCATAAAGCTTCTCCCTCTGGGTTGGAAATCATTTACTTGCCCCCAAAGCCGTGAGCCCCTCTAGGGGACAGGCACTGCTTTCTCATTTTTGTGTCCCTAGGGATAAAAGTTGTACCTACCTCAGAGGTTGTTGTGAGGATTAAGTACCCGCAGAACTAAAAAAGAGGAGTGCTCAATGAGCATTAGCTACTGTCATCATTTTTATGATTATTATTAATGTCCAGCACAAAGCTTTGTTCAGAGCAAGTGCTCTATACGAGCTGAATGAATGAAAAAATGAGTAGATGAAGATACGAACACTTTTTTCTCATTATGGTAGCTGAGCATCTTAGAAACTAAGAGTGCCGTTGACCTCTGTTATTTTGGCCTGCCCAGCATTCATCTCCTTCTTATGGTAACAGCAACTCTGTTTGCTTTTGAGGAGCCATCCTTGTCTGTGCATGTGGTTCAGAGGGTATTAAATCACCGCTACAGCTCCAGACTGAGGAAGCAGTCCAGATCTGATCATTCAGCATACTCTGTTCCCAGTTCGCTGTGACATTGTTCTTGGAGTATTGGTACATTACCCAACTTTGTCCAATGAGAGTCAGAAGTAGGACTTTTGTTAGCTCTATGGGAAAAGAAGTGGTATTTGCCCTGGGGTTGCTAATTCACTCAGATATAAGCCTGGCGCTGCTGGCGGCCATCTTTACTGCTGGTGGGAGAGAATCAGCCCCACTCAGGGAGGGGGTGGGCCTTCAGCCTGGCTGTCATTGAGTAGGTGACATGTCACATGTCACATAGAGCAAAGCAGAACCAAAAGACAGAGACAGATTCTCAGTGATATCTCCTGAGCACTTGGATCCAGCCAAGCCTGAATCTAGATCTATCCCTGAACCTTTTACAGGTGTCTGCAAATTTAAAACTACTTTCATAATAGTAAGATGTTATTTGTCTTTTTCACTCTCATTCCCTCAGGAGTGTGCAGTGGAGTTTCAGGGGCTAAGTTATAAGTGATAGTGCAGTGGATTGAATGTAGAAGCAGATACAAGAATGTAGCTGTCTTCCATTAAGTCAGGCATTGAAGAGACTTATAAAAATATGAAATGATATGACTCTTTTCTATTTAGGGGGAATATAGGTATTTTTCAATATAAATATGCTATTTTGTAAACGTATAATGGGTTTATAATTATTTAAAAAATGAATACATTAATACATATTTAAAAATGGTTCTCAGTATTAATTTCTAATATGGTAAATATTGATAGATATAACCCATATAAACAAAAACTCTTGGGGAATCATCAATAATTAAGTGTAAAAGGATTCTGGAACCAAAATATTTGGGAACCACTGAGTTACACAAACCAGGAAGTTCCATTTTTTTGCTAAGGACATTTTTAGTTGGGTCTCTGTCACTTTCAAATGAAAGAGTCTTGATATTGTGTATAATTTCATAGGAAAATAACATTGCCCTGAGAAGTTGGGGGATACTCTATTGGCTAATAGTTTTAAGCTTTTTGTTTTATGGACAGAAAAAATCTCTTCTCCTTCCATAATTCAAAAATGAGGAGAAGACTTGCAATAAATGAAAGAAGCCAGAGAACGTTAGAGTGTGTTGTAACGTAAACTGCATACACGAAAGAAGCCATTCTGTCTCCTATAGCGCACAGATCTGTGAAATCTGTCCTTACTGGAGCACTGGGGCCTGTTCCAGACTACTGGGGTTATTGGCTATGATTTCAGGTTAGCAGGACAAATCAATTGTAGGTTAAAGGGCAAAGAGTTCTTTTTTCTTTCTAATCCATCAAGACAAGTTTTTTGGTTTGTTTTTTGGTTTTTTTTTTGGGTACGCGGGCCTCTCACTGCTGTGGCCTCTCCCGTTGCAGAGCACAGGCTCTGGACGCACAGGCTCAGCGGCCATGGCTCACGGGCCCAGCCGCTCCGCGGCATGTGGGATCTTCCCGGACCGGGGCATGAACCCGCGTCCCCTGCATCGGCAGGCAGACCCTCAACCACTGCGCCACCAGGGAAGCCCCAAGACAAGTTTTTAAAGCCTGCACTCTCACAATCACCTTCTTCTAATAGGGTTTGTTACTTGGTTTTTGGTTTGTGTCAATATTACGCTCAGTTTAAAACTTCTTATGTCAAGAAGCTGCTTTGAAAGTATCTGAAGGTTCAGCTGAATGCTGATTTGGGGCAGGACTGATCACCCTGCAGACAAGCCAGCTGTGGAAAAGGCCGATAACAAACACTACGTTTTTTTCTCTTGAAATGCAAACATTCAAGGACACATGGCAAAGATGCACAGATTTAGTTATTCAAGAAACACTTAAGCAGAATGTCATAATGAGAGTAACTATGGAGGCAAGGAAGGCCTCTGAGGAGGTGACGTTTGTACTGATCTTTGCTGTAGGAGGATGAGGTAAAAGAAAGTTACTGGTGGAACACAGACTAAACACAGAAGTCTCTGAAGTGCAAAAGAACTGATCCATTTGAGGATTAGTAGGCGTTTCCGTAGTGTAGTGGTTAGCACGTTCGCCTCACATTTGAGGATTAGAAGGGAGGCCAGTGAGGCTGGAGCAGAGTGACTGAGTAAACCCCATAAGAAAGGGAAGCAGGCAGGGGACAGATCATACAAGCCATGGCATTACAGTGGTTCATTGAAGGGTTTCAAACAAAGAAGGGGAGACAAAATGTACAGAAATGTAAAAAGTAAGGCTGTTGTTCTCTCCTCGGCTTTCCACCCCAAGGAAACAAGAGCCTTAAGGGAACCTGTGTGTACTCTGAGCTGCACTGGCTGCCAGGTCTGTTCATGATGTTCTTTACATCCAGAGGCTCTTCCTCTCCTACGCAGCTCCTATGCAACCTTCAGAGAACCCCTCAAATACCATAGCTCCTCAACGAAGCTATGAAGTTGGGCTGTTTGGTGCTGTGGAAAGCACGTGAACACTGTATCTAGGAAATCTGGTTTTGGGTCCCGGCTCAGTCATTTCTAAAATCACTGTGGGTCTTGCATAAGATTGTTAACCTTTCCGAGACCCTTGTTTCCTTTCAGCCTGAAGAGTTGCTGTGAGGATCAAATGAGATGGCATTTGTAAAGGGCATGTCGCACAATGGGTGCTCTATAAATGCTAGTTTTCTTCTGCCTTGAAGGGCAAGATGGCAGTGGTTAAGAGCATGGGCTGTGAATCTGAAAGGTTTGGGTTTGCATCCCACCTTGCTATAAGCTTCCTGACTGATCCTGGGCGTTATTTCACCTTTTCACAGGTATACTCATTTGTATAGGGGGCTAATAAAATCATAGTACTAAAATCGTAGGATTGCTGTGAGGATTAAATGAGATAATCTACTGAAAGAATTTGGCTCAGTGCCTGACAAATAATAGGCACTCAGAAAACACTGGCGGTTATAAACAAGAGCAGTACCCAGGGTGGGCGCTTCGTGAGACACACGTAGAGTGATCTATGAATACTTTCTGAATGAATACATGTTGATGGGTGTTGGTGAATTCTGGTGTGGAGCATGGGCAGCTGGGTAAGTCCAGGGAAGAGAGGAATGGGGAACTGACGTAGACATGCATGGGGATCTGGGCATCCAGGAGTAAACGCCAAAAGTAGACACAGGAGGCCAGACAGGCTTCAGAAGCTGAGGGGGAAAAACTCTGCCTTCTTCACAATTTTGGTACAACGAACACAAACTGAATCTCCTAAGCTATAAACAACAAGAATAAACTTCTTAAAAAATACAACCGAGTTTTTTAACGTCATGTTTCTTTCTTGATGGTAGTTGGAGAGATCCAGAGTCCAGATGTGATGGCTCCCCCAGAATGCATGCGCTTTGTGTCTGCTGGTGTAGTAAAAAGCTTGCCAGCCCCACTCAGGGCGGGGATGGGCCTCCAGCCTGGCTGTTCTTGAGTAGCTCACATGTCACAAGCACTCGAAGCCACCCCCATAATCAAGGGGTGCAACTGGCCCACAGTCATTGAGCAAGGAATCTTGGGGAAATGCCAAGAAAGGAGGCTCCCACATCAATATTGATCACTGACGATGTGATGACTCTTTTCCTTGCTACAAGCTCATACTCCAAAGGTAAGCCCCTGAGTTCTAGAATATTCCCAAAGGAGTGACACATGCTCAACCCCTGGCACAGTGGCCTTCACACTGGACACCCCACTCAGTTTACTGGAGTTATATTTGGTTGCAGAAAGGTTGAAAATTCTAAGGAAGAGCGTTGACAAAGAGTCAGAGTCCTGAAAGTCAGAGCTTTCCCAGAGCAACAAATTTACACAACTCCATTCATATCCTAGTCTACATAAGTTGTGCAGTGCACAGGCCGCATGGCCGTTTTTGGTAGCATTAGAATTTCCAAACTGAAAATCTCCCAATTACAAAATACATAGATGAGGGACTTCCCTGGTGGCGCTGTGGTTAAGAATCAGCCTGCCATGCAGGGGACACGGGTTCGAGCCCTGGTTCAGGAAGATCCCACATGCTGCAGAGCAACTAAGCCCGTGTGCCACAAATACTGAGCCTGTGGTCTAGAGCCCGTGAGCCACAACTACTGTAGCCCATGCCTAGAGCCCGTGCTCTGCAACAAGAGAAGCCACTGCAATGAGAAGCCCGTGCGCTGCAACAAGGAGTAGCCACCACTCGCCGCAACTAGAGAAAGCCTGCAGGCAGCAACGAAGACCGAACGCAGCGACCCCCAACCCCCGCCAAAAAATAACAAACATAGATGAGTATCGAGCCCTCATTCTGTGCCAGATACTTTCTCACGGAAGATCTTATTTTATTAAATCCAGTCAAAAATTTCAGAAGCTATTCTTGAGTTCCCTCTTTCCCTCGCCTTACCCCCAACGCCACAGCAAGTCCTCAGCTTGACTCACAAAGTATAATGTGCATCTGATCACTGTTCAGTTCTTCCTCTGCTACCACCTGAGGCCAAGCCCCCCTCGTCCCTCACCTGGAGGGTCTCAGCGGCCCCTAACTTCCTCTCCTGTCCTGCCCAGCAGCCACGGTGCTCTTTGGGAATATTCTAGACTCAGGTGCTAACCTTCGTGCTACTCACCTACTGAAAACACTGCACGTGCTGCCCATCGCTCTTCAGACAAGAGGCAAGCTGCCTACAGTGACCTACAGGCTCTGTGTGATGTGGACTCGCTGCCTATTTCTCTGTCTCCACTTCCTCGTTCTCCCTTGACTCACGCTCTGCTCGGGCCACGCTGGCCATTTCTGTCCCTGAAAGTCTTCAAATCTATTTCTTCCTCGGGATCTTTGCACTTGTTGTTCTCTCTTATGGGAGTGCTCTTCTCCTAGATCAAATGCTTTCTTCCCTTCCCTATCTTTTCCTTTTTTTTTTTAATTTCTTGGCCTCACCCTGTGGCATGCAGGATCTTAATTCCCTGACCACGGATCGAACCGCGCCCCCTTCAGTGGAAGCACGGAGTCTTAACTACTAGACCGCCAGGGAAGTCCCCCTTATCATTTTTTAACCGAATATCACCTCCTCAGAGATGCCTTCCCTGACTGCTATACTTGAAATATCTTTCCCTGTGAAACCCAGTCACTCACTACCACTTTAACTTGCTTTCCTTTTCTTCAAAGTACTGAATGTTAGCGTTCCTCTGTAGCTTTACTTGTGTCTATCTCCCCTGACAGAATGTAAGCTTCATGAGGACAGGGACTCTGTCTCGTTCACAGCTTCTCCTTCTATACCTAGAACAGTCCCTAGCTCGCAGTAGGTACTCAATAAATGTTTGTTGAATAAATGCTCAGTGAATTTAATTCTTAGAGCAGGGCTTCTCAAAGTGTGGCCCATTAGCGTCAGCATCTTCTAGGAAATTATTAGAGTTGCAAATTCTCAGTTTCTAACCTGGACCTACCAAGCCAAAACACTGGCAGTGGGGCCCAGCAAGCAATGCTTTAAGAAGCTCAGTAGGGAATTCTTAAGCATACTCAAGTTTGAGAACCACTGCCTTAAAACAAATGTGTGAAATGCTATTAAGCCTGCTGTACAGATTTTTAAAAATGTAAATTTTAGAGAGGTAACATAGTTAGACAACTTAAGGAAGAATGAACATTTATTACCAAATGTCACATTGTAAGCACTTAATAAATAGTATTAATAATAGTATTTAGAATAGTATTGTTACCTACTATGTAATAGGTGCTATATTTAATCTTCACAGTTGTTCTATTCAGTGGGTGTTAATGCTTCCATTGTTAAGCTTATTAAAGCTCAGACAGTTAAGTAATTCACCCAAGATCACCCAATAAGAAAGAAGCAGAAAGATCTGCTTGCTTGCTTCTTTCCTTTTTTTCAGAGAGATCTAGCTAAGGACAGATCACTGATGTGGCAGCAGATATGCAAGGAGAACACATTTGGCATTTTCTGAAATAAATGCCAAGTTTCCACTATTGGAAATGATGAATGGTGGGTCTTGACATCAAGGGAATCCTCAGAGAGGGAAGTAGATGTCCTTTCAGCCTACTGGCTTCAACTCAGAGACACTGGCCCATGCTGCCCTTGATGAACCCCATCTTCTACCTCAGAAACAGGGGCTGTGGGGTGCTTTGGATGTGGGCTGGCAAGAGCCTGGCTTGGGCACCAGGAAGCATGAATAATTGTGGGCTCATCAAATCACATGGGCCCCACTGCCTTCATGGAAGAGAACTGACATTTGATGGTGATGGAGAAGATGAGGATGAAAATATATAAATATATATACTTCTGAAGTCGAGTCACAGTTGTTCTTGGAACTGCATGGCCCGAACACATACAGACAAAACCCCAAACAGCAAACTTCTAAAATTATGTTACAGCAATCTGGTTAATTTAACCAGGAATATTGATGGGGAGATTACGTCAACTGACCTTTCCACTTCCTCCTTCCTCCTTTCTCTGTTTTGGGTTTTCATAGCAACATCAATCCATTCCCCGATTTTCAGTTCTTTTCTAATACGGAGGCAAGCATCAATGGGATGGATATTCTTTTAAGTCTCTGCTGGAGGTAAGACCAGTGCTGTATTCATTTCCACTTAAAGTTGGTATCCTTATAGATGTGCATTTATGTATGCATGGAGGACCTTCCAAGGATCCAAGACACTGCTGTTAAAGTTTTGCTTGTAGGTTGCCCAGACTCTAAGGGCAAAGTGACATGGGACAAGTGGACTTACAGAAAGCAAAGCCACCGTGCTGGAAGTTATCAGAGAAAAGGGACACTGTCTGAATCACACGCATCCCCAGGCCTTTACTCAACATCTGGCACAGAGTACACATCTAATAAATCTGTATGGAATGAATATTTGGATAACGGATCCACAATAGGAAGTCAACAAAAGTCTTCGGTTGGATAAAAGAAGGAAGAATGGAAGGACTCTTACTGTATCTGTCATATGGATTAGGAAAGTACTACCAAGAGCCTCAGTGAATGTCGAGTGAAGATTGGATAAGTGCTTGGCACACAGTAGGCAGACAAGGAATGACACCAGAATGGACAGTCATCTTTTCTGTCACACAGATGAGATCTGCAAAGTGTAACAGAAAGACACTGGCCTACTCCCTGACAGCAGGGTCCTTATGCTTGGAATCGTTCTTTTTTGTAAGTCTGTGTATTCCATTGCATTACCAGAAACTTGGGCTTTTCATTTGAGTCACAATAGCTTTGTGTCTTTTCTCACCACTTCTTGGAGGCACACAGACGCTCACTTGCGCAGGCTCACACATTAAGGTGAGGGTACAGTCCAGGCTTCTGACACGTCCACACTCATTAGAGCCATCAAAAAAGTCATTTTCCCCCAAATGCCTGAAGAGTGGCTTTGTTTCCACACATAGATCCACTGTGTCAGCTCACATGGCAGAGTTCTGACACATTTGGTGGACATCTTCCTCTCCTGCCCCAATACCAAGCTCACGTCACCAACACTGCTGAGCTCTCAAAAAAAACTATTGGGGAAAAGCTCTTTTGGAAAATAACATTTCATTTGCGACTGGTGTTCCCTGTCACATCAAGGTTATATTCTCAGCTTGATTTCAGTTGTCTTTGGGTCAGGAGAATAGATGTCACTGGGGATCTGAAACCACCTCCCGCTATGGAAGGAGGCACTCTTGGTAAAGAGTCTTAATTCTTAATCCCTGGGCCATGTTAATTAAGCTCCTTGTGCGTCAATTTATTCATCTGTGAAAGGGGTTAATATTGATACCTATGCTATGGGATTTTTGTGAGGCTAAAGAATCATGGTCAGGAAAGCATTTGGAACAGTTCTTTGGAAGTCAACCTTGGGAAACCCCACAGAGATTGTGGGGTCCCCTATCTTGCAAAGTGGCCTTGGTAGTAGGGAAGGAAGGGTGACGGGGGGATGGCCCGGGCCGGAGGAGCTCTGCATCTCTGTGCTGTTTCAGTGTGTTCAGCACATTTACTTACTTAATAGTTTGGGGCCCCATGTCAGATTTCAGGTAGTAAAACCTTTCAACTGTTGCTTAAAATAAAAAGAAAAAAAAAATTGAAAACTTGGAAACCATGGATCTAGCATAATCTTCCATTTTACAAATGGAGACTGAGGACTCACGATCTCTTGATCTCCACACCAGTGCTCGGTCTACTGTCCAGCTCAGCCCCCTCCCCTCCCCATCAGAGCTGATTTTCCTCATCCTATGGTAACAACCCAAATCCACTGGATAGACAGAAGAGAGGCATAAATCAACTCTCCTTCTCTAGTTAAAAATGATGTCTGGTTCAACAGTTCATCCAAGGCTATATAGTTAGAAAGTTGTTTAGACTATAATGTGGGTTTCTTTTATTCATTATTCAGCACAATTTATGGAACAATTACTACCGTTCAGTCACTTTCAGTCCTATTTCTATTGGACCCTCCAGGCCCTTCTGCTCAGGAGAGGACTATAGCCATAGGCATGAAAATTCTCATAAGGTTGCAAGGTTCGTTTCCAAGGTTTTGCTCCCGCTCATTCCTCCTGAGGAGCCAAAAGGACTTAAAAAGCCTTTAAGTCTTTCATAAAAAAATCCCTCATAACCTGTGTTATGAGGAGACCAGAATCTACCTTCAGCTGGTACCTTAGAATTCTTGGTGTGGCTTTTTCTCGTTTATAAAATGAAGATGAAGATGCAGATGCCCATCTCACGAGGCTGTTGGGAGGGTTGAATGAGAGAACTAGTGCAAAGCCCCAGGGCCACAGTCAGGCTTCACAGAAGAGATTCAGCCAGTTGGATCTTCCTTCTTCTGCTGTAGTGCATTTATGCCCCTCTCTTTCCCAAGATTCCTTTCAGGATCCACACAGACAGTTTGGGTATACTAAATTCTTGTTTCTGAACTGTTTTCCTCTGTCCCAGATGAAAATCTCTGTTTGAGTCCCAGCCCCTCAAGGTCCAGTCCTGAGGTTGGCATGGTGGCTGTGTGTTTTTGATTGTCTTTTTTGGAGACAAAAGTGAACCTCATGAAGTAAGTAGAGCAGGTGACATTACTCCCATTCTTCAGGCCATAAACCCGAGTATCAGGGAAGTGAAGTGACTTGCCCAAGATCATGTAGCTCATGGTATCCAAGCTGGAATACGAATCCAGATTTATCTGACTCACGTCCACTGCTCCAGTGGCAGCCTCCAGTCACCTTTGTTGGAAACCTTCCTCTAACCTCTCCCAGCATGACGAGTTGTATTTTTATAGAAGACAGTCCTTTTTTTCTTCTTTAATTGAAGTATAGCTCACAAATACTATATGATATCATTTATATGTGGAATATAAAAAATAATCCAAGTGAATGTATATATAAAATAGAAACAGACATAGAAAACAAATTTAGGATTACCAAGGGGGAGGGGGAGGGATAAATTAGGAGTATGGGATTAACAGATACAAACTACTATCCGTGAAATAGATAAGCGACAAGAGTTTACTGTATAGCATAGGGAATTATATTCAATACCTTACAATAACCTATAGAAGACAATCTTCTCCCTCCCAATGGGTGGTAAAAATACTGGTGAGGGAGGTCATTCCACCTCTCGGCAGCTGCCTCAAACCGAAGGCCTGGAAATGTGTGGCAGAGGGAGGGGGTTGGAGTGACACTGAGCTCCTCCCCCACTGAGAGTGGAGGAGGTGGGAGACGTAGAACAAGTCAAGCATAAAGGAGGAGCGAGACTTTCCAGGCACTTCCCTATATAAACACAGCCCTGACAGAGGAAAGGTTGCCTACAAGGGCATGCTTGATGTTTTCTTGAGTTTTCCAGGGGAAGGGCTGAGTCACCACTGAAACACCATCCCTTTTCCTCCCCCAGGCCAGGCCATAGGCAACAAGAGGTGTGACTCTAAAATAATGGGACTGATGCTTTGCACTCCTGAGCTTCTCACACATTCAGAGGAGGGTTGCCCCTCCTGCCCTGTGATTTGCCCAAACGCTCCTCACCCAGGTGTTTGAGGTCTCAAACTACTATTTTAATCTCATCCCACCAGTAACCTGGAGTCAGACACCTCGATCTTTAATTTACAGGCAACTTATTTTATCTCCGACCTATTTGGAGACTCATGTAACATTACCTCTGCAATTAATAGAAGACCCAACTTAAAGTGGCTTAAATGTTAAAAAAAAAAGTGTTATCTTAAGTAAAGAGAGAGAGGGAGGGAAATGGTTGAAGTGTTGATTAACTCAGGGGCTCAAAGTTAGTAGCTTCTATCTTTCTCTTCAGTCATCTTTAGAGGGTTAGTTTCACTTTTAGAGTCATATGATTATGGTCACAAGAAGACCACCACAGCCCCAGGTTTCACATTCTTAAACAGATGCGCCCAAAGGCAGAAAGGTTTTTTGTCGTTTTTTTAAATCAGAGAAAAAAGTCTTTCCAAAAGTCCTCTGGCAGACATCCCTGCCTCTTTTCTTTTCTGGTCAAATTGCATCTTGCCTTTAGCGCAAACAAGCCAACGGGAATCGAATTACTACCACCAGGTTGGACTAATGAAGACTCATTCCCTGGAGCTTGAGAGGAACACTTCCAGCAAGACAAGTCTGTCCAGGGGGAATACCCCCAAACTAAATCAGGCTTGGAGGCAAGGAAGGAGGAGGGAGAAAAGGCTGTAGGATAGGTGACCAGGAGCGTCTTCTACAATATTACCTAATATTACCCAAGACTGCTGTGAAGATTAAATGAGATACGTGAAAAACATTGTGTATGATTTCTGGCCGAGAATAAGTTCAATGTTACTTTCTCTGCCCTTATTTTTATCCCATCCTCTGCTTGTTATTCCTCAAATTGGCTCACAGCTTTAACCCATATTCTCTGTGTTTAGAATGCCCCCTTCCTGGTGCAATGCTACTGTCTTACTCTGTTCTGGTTGCTATAATAGAATACCATAGGCTGGGTGGTTTATAGCAACAGAAGTTTATTTCTCAGTTCTGGAGACTGGGAAGTCCAAGATCGAGGTGCCAGCAGATTTGGTGTCTGGTGAGGGCCTGCTTCCTGCTTCCCGGTCTTCTTGCTGTGTCTTCACTTGGTGAAAGGAAGAAGGGAGCTCTCTGGGGCTCTTTCATAAGGGCACTAATCCCATTCCTGAGGGTTCCACCCTTAAGACTTAATCACCTCCCAAAGGCCTCACCTAGAAGTACTATCACTTTACGGATTAGGTTTCAACATGAATTTTTTATTTAGTCTGTAGCAGCTACCAATACCCCATGGCACATCTCAGATGTCAAATGTACAATGAAGTCTTCCTTGAATTCTCAATCCTCCAAGGTGTATTTGTTTTTTATTTATGGTTTTATTGCACTTTGCCTTGTATTTGTGTACTTTCTGAAATCTCCCCTAGAGTGTGAGCTTCCTGATGCTTAGACTAAGTCTTATTAATCCCTAAATCCTCTGTATAACCTCTCAGCTCGCCTAACACATAGTAAGTACTCAGGAAATATCTGTGCAATTGAGCTGAATGCATTTTGTTCAAAGCTGCTGCCCTGGCTTCGTACTCCTTGAACTCCAACGCCAATATTGGCCAGAGCTTGTGGCACGTTCTCTCTTTTTTGTTTTTAATTGTGGTAAAATATACATAAAATTTATCGTCTCAACCAGTTTTAGATATACAGTTTAATAGTACTAAGTACAGTCATATTCTTGTGGAGCCATCACCACTGTTCATCTCCAGAACTGTTTTATCCTCCTGAACTGAAACTCTGTACCCATTTAACAATAACTCCCCATCCCACCCTACCCCCTTCTATTTTCTGGCAACCACCATTCTATTTTAGGTCTGTATGAATTTACTCTAGATACCTCATATAAGTGGAACCATATAATATTTATCCTTTTGTGTCTGGTTTATTTCACTTAGCATAATGGCTTCAAGGTTCACCCATGTTGTAGCATGTGTCAGAATTTCATTCCTTTTAAGACTAATATTCCATCATATATATATATTTATATATACACACACCACACTTTGTTTATCCATTCATCCATTGATGGACACTTGGTTTGCTTTCACCTTTTGGCTATTATGAATAATGCTGCTATGAACATTGGTGTACAAGTATCTGCTCAAGTCCCTGCTTTGAATTCTTTTGGGCATATACCCAGAAGTGGAATTGCTGGATCATATAATATGTTTAATTTTTGGAGGAAAAATTGTTTTCCACAGTGGCTACACCACTGGCACATTATTTTGACTTGTACCAGTGCCACAGCTCCTGGTTTTTTTGGGCTTATCAGCTCTAGCCTCAAAAAGGAAATTGATGAATCTGATTTATAATCACAGATTGCCAGAAAAATTTGATTGGTCCTGGTGGGTCAGGTGCTCATCCTGGGTGAAACTGGGATTGGGAAGCTGTGGGAAACTTATGTAGAAAAAACATGGCTGCCGAGAGTAGATAATGGTTGTCCTTGAAGAAAGGGGCTTCATGTGGTTTCTGTAGATCACCAACAAGTGTTTACCACAAAAGAGTTTAACACTCAGTTTGGCTGCTTGTGGTCACATTTTATTCTATTTTATTTATTTATTAAAAAAATTTTTATTGGAGTATAGTTGATTTACAGTGTTGTGTTAGTTTCTGCTGTACAGCAAAGTGAATGAGTTATACATATACATATATCCACTCTTTTTTAGATTCTTTTCCCATATAAGTCATTACAGGGTACTGAGCAGAGTTCCCTGCGCTATACAGCAGGTCCTTATTGGTTATCTATCTGATATATAGTAGTGTGTATATGTCAATCCCAATCTCCCAATTTATCCCCCACTTTCCCCCCTAGTAACCGTAAGTTTGTTTTTTACATCTGTGACTCTATTTTTGTTTTGTAAATAAGTTCATTTGCACCAGTTTTTTAGATTCCACATATAAGCAATATCATGTGGTATTTGTCTTTCTCCGTCTGACTTACTTCACTCAGTATGACAATCTCTAGGTCCATCTATGTCACTGCAAATGGCATTATTTCATTCTTTTTTATGGCTGAGTAATAATCCATTGTATATATGTACCACATCTTCTTTACTCATTCCTCTGTCGATGGACATGTAGTCACATTTTAAACCTATGATTTCTTCTTGGCTGTCCAAGGTGGGGGTCTCTAATTCTCTAACGAGAAATCCTCCCAAGAAATCGGGTGAAGGGAAACCTTAGACCAAGTGTCCCCTCTCATGTTTCTTCTCAGTCAAAATATTTTGTATGTTCCAGATGCCATTCTCTTATGATAAGTGACCAGAGTCCACACTGGGCAGGAGGACTGGCCCTTGGCAATATTACAGACTGATGACAGATGACCTGTCATTACAACAACTTTGTAAATGTGTTTTGCCAGCACTAAAGGTGAAAAAAACCCACAAAAGGAGAAAGAAGGAAAGGTCTTTAACATTTTGGCCACTGAAGTCTTGTCATCCATCAGAACCTGGAACTCTGCCACCCACCCACTTGGCCACTGCTGGACCAGAAATGATGAACACAAGTCACTGTGGTTTTTCAAAAATAGAAGAAAAGAGATTTGGCTAGAATGTGGCATGTCTGTGTTTCCAAAATACATCTGCTTATACAGGGAAATGAAGTATCCAGGGCATGCGATTGTAGATATCATTACAGGGGTCCCTCAGATCTCAAGGTTATCAGTCCCCATAGAGCAGAGAAGATAATTTTGCTCAGCCTCATCACCTTTTTTGATTATTAGTAGATTGTTGATCTTAAAAAAAAAAAACTTTACAGAAATGAATGGCTTAGAAAATAAGAATTCTCCATAATCTTACTACACAGCTATAACCACTGAAAGTCTTTGGTTTACATTCTCCCACAATTTTTTCTATACATATATGCTAACTAAAGGCATACTTTTTCTTCATATAATTGTTTTTACCTAAATGGATTAATATAGTAACACAGCTCTGCAATTCTGTTTTTCATAACAATATAACTTAGACATCTTTCCCTGTCAGTACTTGAAACTCTCATTCTTTATAGGCTGCACAATTTTCCATTGTACGGATGTACTTTAATGCACTTATTCACTCCCTATTTACAGCTATCCAGGGAGTGAGGAAAATATTTAATATTCTTATTTTTCCTCATTCTCTCTCCTTGCTTCCCACACCTATAATATTTTATTGGGCAAAGGTGACTTTGGGATCAAAAGTCGTAAGTGGCTTCTGTCCACTCCAGTGGCTGTGTGATTGTTTTAAAATTAGTATCTCTCTTGGTTATTCATTGTGATGCTCCATTATGTGGTTATTTATTCTCAACTTAAAGACATCACTCTTCAACTCTAAATTAAAATGGTAAAGAATGCTCACAACCCTACAGAAATCTCAGAAGCGTCTCAGAGCTGTAGGTCTGGGGAGAATCAGGCAATAGGGTCAGAGAGCTCTTCTGTAGTTTCTTCTGTATTTCGATTTTTCCTCCTTGTTTGGTTTCCATGGGAATTGGTGATGTGCATGGTGTGTGTGTGAGTGAGCACGCACACGTGTGTATGTGGTATGCATAAATACATGTCTGGGCAAAAAGACCTAGATAAGGATAAACTCCCCAGAGCAAGGCTCAAGGAGGCAGACAGGTGGAATTTTGGGGTTACTGAGCAGTAGGTAAAATGACCCTCGTAAATTAGGACAAATCTCAGGAGAGAGCTTGGATGCTATTTCTATGGTTTTCTTGAATTTGGAAAATTGATTCCTTTGTTACTGCAATGACGCTTGGGGCACCTCTGATTAATTAAATACTTCTGAGCCTTTGTGTGATGAATATTGTGACTTCTAAGTAACATATCATCGAATAAACCAGGAGATCCTGGAGAAATCTCTGACAGTCTTTATTATTCACACCTTGCTTGAACCACAAATGTTGGAAAAGAGCTTTGGTTTAAGATAGATATGCTGGTTGCCAGGGGGAGGTGAAGTTGGGAGGTGTGATTGGAGAGGGGTGGGTGAGGATAAAGGATGAATTCAAGGCATCTTGCTATTGCTTTCAAAATACTGTTGTCTGTAGTTATAGAAATGTTAGTCTGTGTTACTTAAGAAGGGCAGCTTTAAAGAAGCTTCTATTCTTCAAGTGCTAATTTAAGCACAGCGTGGTTTCCCAAGTATAAATACAGATTTAGTGTGTACTCTACCCTGCTCAATATACGATCGTGTAGCTGCAAAAGCCACCTTGTCCTCAGTCTCACATTGCTGGGTGCAGGCAAGAACGGTCAGCTTTACAGTTCTGAGTTTCTTTGGGGACAGGGATTGTTTTCTAAAGACCAAAGAGACCATTGCACCCTTTGTGATAATAACTACAATTCTTTAAATAGACTGTCCTTTCAGTGCATAAAGCCCCCTCAATCCATGATTTTATGTGTTCCTCTCTAGAAAGCCCTGGGGGGTAGGCATTGATTATTACCCCCTTTTTTTGCAGATTGAGAAAGTAAGATCAGGAACAGTAAGCAGGAGCCAGGTACGTGGGGATTAGAAACAGGGACTCTGGAGCCAGACAGGACTGGGTTCAAATCCAAGCTTCACCCTTTATACCGATGTGGTCTTGGGTAAGTTACTGAGTTTCTCTGCCCTTTATAATGTGAGGATAATAGTTTCACTTTGTAGGGATTATTATGAGATGAAGTAAAGTACGGCATATTAAGCATTCAGTATAGTGCTGGGCACCTACGAAGCCCTCGGCAAACGTAGAAACTCTTAATAACATTTGCAAGGACACAAAGATGGTAAGTCACAAGACAGGTCTAGCGTTCAAGTTTGACTCTCACCCGAGTCTGTTTTTTACTACACCATATAGCATGCTCAAAGGATCTCTAGGGGAAGTGAATTCTCTTACTGGAACCACCTAGAGTCACTCTGTTGTGGAAGTTGCCCATCTGAAAAGCACTGATTCTGCCAACGTGGGGCTATTTTAGGAAACAAAGAATGCAAATTGAGGGAACACATTCTGAGCCCCTACTAAGTGGCAGGCGGGTTTACTGTGCCATCTCGTATTATCAGCACCCTCTTGCTCATTACAAAGACCAGGAGCAGGAGGGTCAGGACATAGACCACGTGCCCAAGGTCACGTAGCTGGTATAAGGCAGAGGAAGCAAGACCCAGAGCTGTCCAATACCAAAGCCGTCTTCCCACTGCTCCAACCAAAGAGGCACCTTCACTTTTTAGGGGAGATAGATTTGGGACTGAGAAGGTGTGGGCTGTATTTGGTTTGCCTGTCTGCTCGACACTTCTTCCTCAGTCTGATTCCCTGGACTATTTCGGGGTTGCCATGTCATTTCAGTCCCCCCTCAGAGAGCCCTGAAGAATGTGCAAAAGAAAAAAGAAACCCAAGAAATCTATTATTGGCACTCGCTCTCAATTTGCTATTATGACGTCCATCCTGCAAAGAAGTGTTTATAGCCTTATAAGGTTCCCAGCATCAATTTAACTGTGTTATCTCCCAGTAGATGATACAGAATGCAATCTCAGTAGCAGACGGCAGAGAGAAGTGGGAGAGTTTCTTGGCTGGGGAATGAGAGAGAAATGAAAAAGGGCCTACTATGCTGAGTCACTAAGGCAAAGCAGCTTACTATGGACCACATTCAGGCCTGAGCCAAGACGCAGGAGCGAGTCACATACTGGCTGGTGGGGCTGAGATGTTCCTCTTTGGGAATGCATCTTCTGAGAAGCTGCAGCCAGAAAAAAGGGGGAAAAACGCCAACATCCTGAACATTTTAAGTTCATCAGTTATATTTTTACATAGTTAAATCAAGCAGAAAAACAGAAAAAAGAAAGTCATGTTTCCACCAGCTTTCCTCCAACCTCCCCCAACACAGCCGGATGCCTTAACTCTCCTCCCCTTATCATCACAATAATCCAGCTAGCATTCCTGAGTGCTGTTCATAGGCCGGGCACTGGGCTCAGAGTAGCAAATGCCTTATCTCACTGAGCCCTTGCAATAATCCCATGGGATAGGTACATTTATCATTCTCATTTCTGAAATGAGGAAACTGATGCTTAGAGAGGTTGAGTTACTTGATCACATTTCAGAGCTAGAGAGTTACAGAGCCAGAGTCAGAATCTGATTCTTTCTGACCCCAGAGATGAAGTGTTAATTGCTATCTATTACTACCTCATCACTTCCTAAAGCTAAAAGGTACGAGAAGTCTTTCAGTTCTGGGGTCCCAAACCTGGCTTATTATCAGGAAAATTTGATACACTTAAAGCAAAACTAAAAGGAAAAAAAGAAAAGAAAAGACAAGAAAAGACAAGACAAGAAAAGAAAGAAAGAAAGAAAGAAAGAAAGAAAGAAAGAAAGAAAGAAAGAAAGAAAGAAAGAAAGAGAAACAAAACAATACAAAAATAAACCTTGTAGATTCTTGGACTCACTCTGGAAGATTCAGAAGGTTTGTGTTGGATCCTGGAAATTTATATTTGAGTTCTCCCACAGGTGATTCTAATGAAGACCCAAGTTGGAAGCCATGATTTCATCTATTCCATTCATTTCCAAAGCAGCAGCTTAAGATAATGGTAACTTGCCCATGGAAGTACATCAGGTTGGTGGTACGCAAGAATCTGATTCCTGGTCCTCTCTCCATATTACCATGTCTATCAGCTGATTAATGAAGCAGTGATATATATGGTCAAGTCATTAATTCTGTGAACTAGACTGGACATGCTTCTGAGGAAGCGGGACACAGTGAGATCGGGGATATAAACGAGAACCACTTTCATTAGGGAAGGTTCTTGGAAGGTGGTAGAACTGTCGGCAACAGTGCTCAATAAACATGCCAGGCCCTTAGTTATCAATAAGTAGAATCTGGAGAGTTAGGAAAGCATGGGTCAAATCCCAAGTATTTTCAGAAAAAGGGAGAAGGACAAGAGCACAGACCTGGGAATGGGGATGCTCTATCAAGGCATGAAAACATGAGAAGCCCACCAATCTGAGGAGCCCAACAGTTACAGACGAGGAAGTTCTAGGAGATGAGCGCCATAGGAAGATGGAAGTCAGATTAAGAAGAGTATTATTTAAGTACACCACCTGCAATGAGCATTTGCCATTTTGTTTGCTTTCTAGAATCTGAAGGTCCTTTCCATATTTGGGGGGTTTGCCTCTATAAGTGGGTGGAAGTGAAAGAGGCTAGACAGATTCTTGCTCTCCTCATCTCTGGAAGCTGTTGCATAGACATGGTAGGTGATGAGATACTGCAACCAGATTTAAATCTAATCAACTGACTCATTTAGAATTCACTTGGGGGATTGAAGTATGGTGTCCAGGGTCCAGTGGTGGCAGAAGTAATAAGGCAGAGGCTGTGACCAGTGTCTAAGCAGACTGTCTCTGGGATGTGACCGTGGCTGTGAATGTGGCCACTCAGCTTCCCTAGCTCCTGCCCCTTGCCCGAACCAGGCTCCCCAGCCTTCCCACTGAGCCTGGGAGCCACTCAATGCCCAACCAACAAATTTCATTGCTGCTTCACTTAGCTACAGTCAGTTTGAGTCCTTGGCAATCAAGAACTTTGACCCACGTGCCTCCCCACACTGAAGCCTACTGCCTCTCTGCTAGAATTGTTCAACAGTCTTTTGTTTGACCAGTTCCAAACTTTTCTCCAGCAACAATCCATTGAAGAAGACACTTTTAAAGGCTTCATCTTATTTAATATACATTTATGAGGTAACTATCATCATCACTCCGCTTGTAAAAGATGTGGAAACCTGGGCTAATATAAATAAGTAAGAACACCTGGGTTCACATCCGTGCTCTGCTACTCATCTCTGCGACTTTGGGAGAATCTTTTTACCTCTGTTCATGTGCTTGTCTTTGAAAAGAAGGCAGTGACCAGCTATCTTCTTGATGTAATAAAATGTACCTTAAGTAAATTTGTTATCAACATAGTGACTTTATCCCTCAAAAATTCTCTTGCATTTTAGCTCACTTTAAAAGTTGTATTTCAAAGGGGTAAAAAATTAGAGCTTAACATCCCCCACCAATCCTAAATGACATCCAAACCAAAACGTAAAAAATTGGATAATTTCGAAAAAAATTGGTTTTCAACTACATTTTGATTCCAGTCTGTCAATGGTTTGTTTTGTTGTCCCTGATGGAATAGTTGTCTGAGATATGGCTGTTCTATAGGAACACTGGGCTGAAGGCACCTTTCCTGAGGAACATGAGCCAGTACTGTCGCCAATGGATTGAGCATTTTCCCTAAAATGTGCCTGGGAATGAAAAGAAAACTTTCTCTCTCTCTCTTTTTTTTTTTTTTTTAAAGAAAACTTTCTCTTAATTGAAGACTCATGAGGCCTGGACTACTGGAAACAATAAAGCCATCACTTAGGACACAGGTCAATGGTATAGGCTCCAAAAGCTCCCTGTAATAAATGCCAAGGGCTTAATAGTGTTGAACTCTGTCCTTGAAGCTGGGTGGGAGGAAATGCATTTTTGGGCATGGAGGCCTTTTCTGAAGAAATGACTCTGCTGTATGTCTAGCCGGTCCTATGGTGCCCATTTTCATTCAGAACCTAAAGGGACTGGTACTAAACTGTCCTGAGAAAGATTGGTAAATATGGCCTTTTCTTCTTCCCTCCATGTCCACACTGGGAACAACTGGATTTTCTGAGGTTAACCATTTATGGGAAGCTCTTTTCAGCTATACCGCCACCCCACTTCCTTTCCCATGCATTTGATATCACAGGACCTTCTGAGTACCATCTGTGAGCCTAAAATACAATTTTTATCTGTATCCATACCTGTCCTTCCTTCCTTCTCCCTCCTCCCAACTCTCCAAGTCCCTCCCACAATGACATCTCAGAGGAAGATATAATTCTTCTTATCTAGGGTTGACCTCTGCACATGGCATTGACCCTATTCTTTCCTACATAGTCTATCTTCATTCTCTTTCTCCCTCCCTTTCCTAACTCTTTAACACATCCCTTTACTTTGGCTCTGTCTCCCCTAAGTGCACTGTTTCTCCTTTTTTAAAAAACCTCTCTCTTTACCCTGTCTTCTCCTCTACCTACTATCACTGGAATTTTCTCTTTGCAGTTAAACAACTAGAAAGAGTTATCTCCATTCCCCCTTTTATTCCCTCACTTCATTCAGCTTCTTATAACCTTTCCCTCTGGCTCCTACTCCCATCACTCCACTGAAACGGCTCTTGCTCAGTTTATAAATCACCAGTTCAGTGGACCCTTTCAGTTCTTATTGACCTAAAGATGGAAACATTTGAGTGTGATGACCTCTCTCTCCTCCTTGAAACTTTCTTCTGTTTTCATTTCCTTGACACTTCTCCTCATTTTCCTCCAACTTCTATGGTATTTCCTTCTCAACACCCTTCAGTCTTCTTTTCTTCTGCTAACCCTTTAAATATTGGAGTTACCCAAATGTGACAAATGACAGCTATTTATTAGTCATTGCCTCTAAATTTCGTTTAGTTCTTAGGCAGAGATCTATTGATTTCAGGGAAGGTAAGCTTCTACCTCAAATCTGGAGCATACTATTTGGTTTAATATGGGAATATTAATCCCATTTTCCTTCAGTAGTGATTTGCTTTTTAGCCAGCTATATAGTCAGTGAGACATAAGGACAAAACAGGACTTCTGAGAAGAGTTATTTTTCCAAATGAAAGACAGAATTTCACAAAATGGAACCTTTTGTCCCTACTTCATATTTCTGCCTTGAACATGGTTGAGTGAGGTCATGGAGTTTAGGCTTTGGAAACCACCTTGAGACCATGAGGCAACAAGTATGAAGATGGAAAATCAATATGTGGAAAATGGCAGGATAGAGAAGAGAAAAAGCCTGGGCTCTTGATGACATCACTAAACTCAGACTAAAATCAGAACCACCTACCTCCATGATTCTTTTTTTTTTAAAATAAATTTATTTATTTTGGGGTGTGTTGGGTCTTTGTTTCTATGTGCGGGCTTTCTCTAGTTCCGGTGAGTGGGGGCTACTCTTCGTTGCGGTGCGCAGGCTTCTCAGTATGGTGGCTTCTCTTGTTGCAGAGCACGGGCTCTAGGCACATGGGCTTCAGTAGTTGGGGCCTGCAGGCTCTAGAGCGCAGGCTCAGTAGTTGTGGCTCACGGGCTTAGTTGCTCCACGGCAAGTGGGATCTTCCTGGACTAGGGATCGAATCCACGTCCCCTGCATTGGCAGGCGGATTCTTAACCACTGCCCCACCAGGGAAACCCCTCCATGACTCTTATTATGTAAGATCGTTAATAAATTAAGTCACTCTTAGTTGGATTTTTGGCTATTTGCAGCTGGATGCATTCTAATACTGCAATCCTAGTATTGCAGGGCTTCGGTTTGCTTTGGTTCTCTTCTCTTCTTCCTGTATGTTCTCTTTTAGGACAATCTTATAACATCCATGGCTTCAAGTATTCCCTGTACCCTGGTGTCTTTCTGTCTTAGTATATTTAGGCCGCTATAACAAAAATACCATAGACTGGGTAGCTTAAACAACAGACATTTATTTCTCATAGTTCTGGAGGCCAGGAAGTCCAAGATCAAGGCACCTGCAGATTCAGTGTCTAGTGAGGACTTGCTTTCTGTTTTATAGATGGTCATCTTTTTGCTGTGTTCTCACATGGCAGAAAAGATAGAAAGCAAGCTGTCTTGTGACTCTTATGGGGCACTAATCCCATTTATGAGGGCTCCACCCTCATGACCTCATCGAATGCTAATTACCTCCCGAAGGCCCCTCTTCCTAATACCATCATCTAATACCATTGAAAGTTGGGGTTTTGACATATGAATTCCAGGGGAACATAAATATCAGTCCATAACACTCTCAAATGTACATTTCCAGCCAACTTCTGTATAAAGTAATGTATTGAGGATTTGCTATGTATCAGGCACTGTTCTAGGTGCTTTACATATTTTTGTTAATCTTCACAGTAACCCTATGAGGAATATCTCATTATCACCATTTTATAGATGAGGAGAATGAACCAAAGATAGTTAACTAACTTTCCCCAAATTCACAGAACTGTTATAGGTCAAAACTATGATTTGAACTCCATGATTCTGATTCTAGAACCTGAGTTCTTAACCATTATACTCTGCTTCCCACTGCCAGAGAACTCAAATGTTAAAATGTGTTTCTTTTTTGTAGAGGTTTAATCTGCTTATTTATTTCACCTGGTTGGTCATTGTGTGCCTATTCAGAATGTTTCCTCTGTCTTCCTCTTCTCAGCCCCTTAGATATTGGAAGAATCTCTCTTGTCCTCTCTTCACTTCTCCAGGTTAAAGAGCCCCAGTGACAAGAACACCTGTCTCATATAATAGGGTTTCCAGACCTCACACCAACCTGGCCATCACCCTTTAATCTAGACACATTATTGTTTGATTGTATCCCTTTTAAAAAGGGATGTTCCTCACTGGATCTTACACTATACACATGTTCAGGGGCCAATAGGATGACCTCATTCCAGAAATTCCAAATAATGACATTTACTAATTATTAACCATTTACTATGTGCCAAAGTCCATGCTAAGTATTTCAGAGGCCCCAAAGCATCTCAAAATTTCTGCTGAAGTACCCTGAAGACAGAGACAGGGAGTGTGTATTCCTAAGGAGCTAGGGGCCTAGACCATGCAGCAGCTGTCTGTGTCTTAAAAGTTCCTTCCCACTTTGAGCTTTAAACATGGCAGCAGATTTTTCCTTCTACTCAATAACAGATCCCTCTATGGCTTACTATAAAAATAGGTTGTAAACGATTTGCCATTGAGTAAAAGAGAAACACTGGGAACACGCCTTGTGTTTATGCCATGGCCTCCCATACTCCCAAGCGTACTGCCAAATACTCCTAGGAATTTGCCAACCTAATCTGAGAAGTGTAACCATACATTATCTTTATTACTTACAACAACCAGTCAGGGGAAGCATATTTTGGGACAGCTCAAGAAACAGTGGCTCAGCTATAACCGGCCCAACTTCTCAAAGACAGTAGCCTGAACCTGGCTTTGAATCTAGACCTGCCTAAGTCCTTTCCACTATACCCTGGGCTACCTTTGGAGAGTACGTATGAAGGCACATCTGAGAAATGGCATGTGTGAATCTCCTGTATAGCAGATGAAGATTCCACTCCAGAACACTCTTAAGCCAGCCTGATTCACAAATACAAGCATTCTTCTTTTATTTGCTCAGCCTAAGTTGATGTATGGCCCTGCTGGCTCCCGTACACCTTGGAGTGTGTTTCCCAGGACCTGTTTCAAAGACTCTGGTTGGTGAGAAATTTAATTTTGGACCCAAATGCTGGCCTCAATGTTTAGCTCTGTTATCTTTTCTTCCTGCTATGTGGTTTAGCTAGTCTAGGGAGTTTTGAATCTTAGTTTGGTGAGCAAACCTGCCTCCATATCTGGACGATAGGAATTGCTAATCTAATTTCTCCAGGGAGTTTTCTTAGCCATCTTAGACTATTGAGTTAGAAATACTATTCCTATTGAAGCACCATTAAAAACAATGGTGTGTGTGTGTCTGTGTGTGTTTCAAAATTCAAAACTGCGTGTTTCTAGCTAAGCAGGCTTTGAAATCCACTGCTCATCTTTCTCAACATTGTCAATGAGGAAGTGTTCTTCTTGGTGGTTCTGAGAATCGATCAGAATAAAACTGGGATGTAAGATGCCAGGGGATGGATGGAGCAAAAGATCCAAGCCCTCAAGGCCTGTCTGTACCTTCCTTAAAGCTCCACAAAGAGAGAATCTCTTATGACAAAGATGTGGAGGCTGCCCTTCCGTGTTCTTAAGGACCCTCCGCAACCTTCTCCTCTCAAGCATCCTTCCTGGGCTGCTCCTGCTGCCCTCTGCACTTCTTCACCGTTCCTTGCTTCATCACCAGCACAGTGCCTGGGTCCCTGCCTCTGTTTTGTGATTTCAGCTCCTATCCTGCCATCAAAACCCAGAGCATGAGGTATGTAGAATGTGCCAGCTAGATATGTTTATCTTAAATGCAGCTTCACTAGAGTTCACACTCACCTTGAAACAAATGGGAAAAGTGAAGCTCAGAGAGAAAAAGTGATAGGACAGAGAGAGGACCAAATGACAGGGCTGAAATTAGATTGCAGGCTCCCTGTTGGTGACTAAGCCAGCTAAACCGGCAAAACTGGTCTATGCTCTCAAGGCCAAAGCAGGATTCCTACTCCTTGCCCTGATCCAGAAGCACTGATGGGGTCCACTGTCAGGATGGAGAGAGGATGCCATGGATAAATGTTTCTCTCCTTAGGGTTAATGTACAGAAACCATGACAATGGATGCCTCCGCATCTTGGATAATGCAGTTTTCATAGCCCTGGGCACGGCCACGGCAGCTACCCTTGATGACTGAGGTAGCTGGGAACTGATTGGGCCCTGCTGCTATCTGCTGTTGTAGATCAGACAACAGAACAGGTCCAGGGCAACGCTAGAGGCCTGACCTTCCCATGCTCCCAAAGCTAGCAGCGCTGAGCCTAGATGGGCCCCTCATCTCTCTCCATCCCTCGGTGGTGCACCAGCTGCTTTGGCTTCACTTGTTCATTGGTAAGGACCTCCAGCACTGTGCATTCTCCAGCGTATTTTGGTCTCTA
Source organism: Pseudorca crassidens (assembly GCF_039906515.1). Classification (NCBI taxonomy): domain Eukaryota; kingdom Metazoa; phylum Chordata; class Mammalia; order Artiodactyla; family Delphinidae; genus Pseudorca; species Pseudorca crassidens. Next base: position 30,286,465 of record NC_090304.1, on the reverse strand, counting down.
ATAGATGTCTGATGGTGCCAAAGGGAACACCACCAGGAAAGGTCTCCTACTAAAGAAACAGGATCAGGTAGTGGTTTAGCATTCATCCTCTGAGGTCAAACTTCCTGAGTTCAAATACCACTTCACTCATAGCTGCAGAATCTTGGGTAAATTGTCAACCCTTTCTAATCTTCAGCTCTCTCATTTATAAAATGGAGATCATAACTGACCACCGGGGGTTCTGGTGAGGAAGGACCAAATAAAATAACACACACAAATCAGCTGGTACACAGCAAATTCTCAGTAAATGTTAGCCGTTGGAAATCAACCAATCATTTCCCAGGTGGCGTAATGTGGGAATGGGAAATATATTTAGGCCCATGTGATTTTGCATACGGTGTGACTGCCAAGCACTGGACTAGAAAGCTGTTCTATTGTTGCCTTGATGTCTCACCTTGGGAAAATCTTTCTCTTCTCAGGTCTCAGTTTTCCCTTCTGTAAAATGAGGGCTCATCAAGGTCCTTCTGTGACTTACATTTTATGTCCTCAGTTTTCTGTCACAGCAAGCCACTGAGAATAAGACTTGAAGAATCAGTTAGATATACACACTGCTCAGTGTTAAGAGCTTCCTAATTTCTTAGCTTCTTTCTTGAACAAACCACATGGTAGTGGGGGCTAGGGAGGGCTTATGTTTGAGGCATGGGAGACATAAGAACATTCAATTCAAGAACAGACATTTGGGGGGAAAAGTGTGTGTGTGCCTGTATTTTAAATGAGAAGTCCAAAAGAGAGATGAGAGATGGAAATGGCTTTATTCTTTGATCAGAAGGTTAAGTGTCACAGAGTTATGACTACTTCACAGATAATATAAGCTCCAGAGGTGAGCTTTCAGGAAACGGATCACATAGGTGCTATTTTTACTGTCTCCTTTCTTCCCTTGCTGGCCAGTGTCTTGGGTGAGCCTTGCTCATGGACAGGTGAGGCATTTCCTTGAGGTGTTGAATGTGCTGATGTGGCTTCATAGTGTCTCTGCTCCATGAAAAGAGAGGTGGAAGAACCAAAACATAGCCAAGCCTGATGAAATGGAAAGCGAACTCAGAAAAACTTAGTGCTTTATTGTCAACTTCAAATGTGGAAAGTCTAGGCTCTCAATTGTCATTTGGGTTTATGTTGGGCATCCTTTGTATCAGGGAATCTAGCCAGCTTGTTTCCTTTCTCTGTCTTCTGAAGTAGCTTAGACATCTCCACACTAGATAAGAGAGCCATCAAATGCCCACCTGGCCAATGAGAAGGGGAGGAACCCAAGATCTGCCAGGAGACAGTAAAGCACTACACACAAGATTCCTTGACTTTCCTATTTCCTCTCATTAATCTTCACACCATCCCATGAGATGAGTATTATAGTCCCCATTTCACAGTTCAGGAAATTAAGGTTCAGAGAGATGAAGGAGCTTGCCAAAGTTGAAGCAGCTAAGAAGTGACAAAGCTGGTATTTGGACTGAGATTCATCTGATTCTAGAGTCTCTGCTCTTTCTGGAAAACCACACTTCCAGGTCAGCCTCACCTTCTCACCCAAGAGTAGGGAAAGATTTAACTCTCAGTCAACTCCTTACCACTCCTCATTCATTACTTGTTTTCTAGCTTCATTGTCTCCCTTGGTCTATATTGGAAGATCATTCTAGAAAAGACTAAATTCAGTCAGCATATATTGAGTATGTACCATGTGACACATACTAAGCCAGGTCCTAATGGAATAAACTTAAGTTTCTGACAATTCAAAGCAAAGGAAGAGTATGGATCAATAAACATTATAAAACATGAAAGAAACACGTCCAAGATGAAGTATTATATTTTATAACACTACACATCTATATCTCACAACTCCTCCTCAGACCTCTTTCTCTGATAGTTCAAATGCTACCTCAGAATTCTTTCCAAATTTTCCTCAGGAAGTGAACACCAATTAAACTGGAATCTCTTTGTCATCTCTGTGTTACAGGGAAGCTATTCATTTTGGCTTGAGGAAGCAACAAAATTGTCTTGGAAGAGGCTGTATTTGAGAACAGGAGTGAGAAATGAGCAGTATTTTAGTGAGTAGGGACTGCTCATCCTAGGGGAATAAGATGAGCCAATGCATGGAGGCCAGGAGGGTAAAAGAAATTTAGGAATGATGAGTAATCTGGCGTGTGTGTGCGTGTGTGCATGCGCGTGTGTGTGTTGGTGGGGGATGGGAATTAGTCCTTGGAAAAAAAGACTGGGAAGTTAGGTTGGATTAAACCATAGAGAGACTTGAAAAACCACGTTAAGGCAACTGTACTTTCTTTCGTGAGCCATAAGGCATCATGCTCAGGTGTGTTTTTGAACAACACTTTTGGCAGTAGGGTATGGAAGAGGTGAGAGGGAATGGAGAGACTAGACTGGTTAGCCAAGGAAGATTCACTGTGCAGGGGATATTTGACCTGAGATCTGGATGACCTGAGGGGACCAGCCATACAAAGATCTGGGGAACGAAAGCCCCTGAGATGGGAATCTGCTTCCAGTGCTTCTGGCGCAGAAAGGAACCAGTGTGGCTGGAGGCTTGCCAGTGAAAGGGAGGCAATGTAGATAAGTCAGTAGAAGTTGGAGGGCTCAAGCATTTTAAGCAGGGAGGTAACTTTAAGGCTTTACACTTTGAAAAGATCCCTTTGACTGCTACATGGAGAACAGTTTGGAAAGCACTTAGGAAGCTATTTCAATAGTCCAGGCCTGAGTTGATGGTGGCTTAACCTAACACGGTAGCCGAAGGAATGAAGAGAAGAATACAGATTCAGGTTATATGTTGGAAGTAGAAGGGATTGGAGGTGGTTCAAGATGAAAGATGGCAAATGGGGAGGAAAAGGGAGGAATCAAGAATGATTTATAAGTTTGGGGGTTGAGAAACTGGGTAGCTAAAATGACAGGTAAAGAAGAAAGCATGGGAGGGTATAATTACTATCTCTATATTTTGCTTTTCCTTGGAAGGGTTTAACACTTGGTACCGTGGGAAAGCACTGTGTCACCATCCTTGCTTTACAGTTGGATGCTGTGGTTTACTCAGACCTCAACAGCTACTGCATCAAAGGGCACAGAAGGACTTGCTCAGAATTCAAGAATGACCTTATCCTCTTCTCAAACAATGCTAGGGGAGGGTACCTGGTTTTAGTATTTCTGAAGAGCTACTTGGCAAACTGTATCAAGAGTCATAAAAATGTTCACACCCAACTGGCTAAGCAATTCTAATTCTAGGAATAGATCCTAAGGCAATTCTCAGAGAAAAACATAATCGTAGGAACATATGTTAATGTCAACATTACTTATAATATGATAACGAATGGAAACAACCTAAATGTCTGACAATAGATGATTGCTTAAAAAAATTGATACATTCATATAAAGTTATATTAGATAACCATTACAAAACTAAGATTTTAGAATAATGAATGATTTGAGAAAAATACAAAAGTGAAGTACAAAACTATAAAACGAGCATTCTGTAAACAACTATATAGTTGGTAAAAGGGAGAAAATGCATTGTCTTAGCAGCTGGTATTAAACTTCTCTGGATTAAACATTTGCAAACATTTGGAAGTTGTGCTTTGATAAATTGCTTGGATGGGTATAAGACCCTCCCCCCACCAGGGTATATTCAACAATAAAGGATAATCCCTAAACTTTCCGGCTTTCTAAAGAAATGCATCCTATTGACCGTAGGTGTTCTGCTTTGCTGAGCATAAGACAAAGAAAATACACCAGTCTGGATGGAACGGTGTCCTTTTGCAAAAGTGAGAGAGGGCAATTAGGAAGTCAGGGTATTTTGTGGTAAAGAGGGAAGGAGAACGAGAAAGTTGGGGGGGGGCAGCACGGTGAAAAGGGGGCTCTGGCGAGATGTGTAAGTGGTATCGTCAGCTTGTTTGCTGTAGGCTTTTTGTTGTACACCCTCTCTTCCTTGTCCTTTAAGGTATCTTCAGTAAATTAATAATTTTTCACTAATCAGAGGGGACATCTGTTGTTTATATCTGTCCTGAATCTATTTCACCTTCTGCTAACAACACCTTGGTTTTCCTCTGGGGAAACACCCATCCCTCCTAGTCCGTGTGGTTTGGATGTTATTGACTCACCCACTCACTCCCCAAATCCAGGGGTGGGGACATGACCCAGACCAGGCTAATGAGAGCATCCCACATCTTTTTCTCCCCAGGTGATAGATTCAGGCATGGACTTGGGATCCTATGGAATGGAACTGGGGATTTCTCCTCGGGACTCTTGGAAGAGTGGAGTGCTTTCTCTCTCTCCCTGAATTTTGGAAGGGAAAGTGTGAGTTTACAGCCAGAATGGTGAGGATAACAGGTAAATTTTTTGTTGCCCTTCTTGCTACCACGAATAGAGCCAATCTAGAGGAAGACAGAGCTGAGAGACAGACTGAAGCTGGGATACTGCTCTTCCAGAGGCTGGAGTTATCACTGTTTTGGGATTGTGCATGTATATGTGTGTGTTTCTTAAAAATAGTTATGAAATGTTTCAGATTTACCAAAATGTATAGAATTAGTATAATAAGAGCCCAGATACTCATCACCCAACCTCATATATAAAACAGGACCATCATAGTTAAAGCATTCTTTTAACTTCTTCTTGATCACAGCCCTCTCTCACCCTCCTGAACTTGCGGTTGATTTCTTCCAATCCCTCTTTTTCCCTTTTTAGATATACATGTATTCTTGAGCTATGTTTGTGTATATCCTTAAACAATCATATAAACAAATGGTATCATAGTATATGCGTTCATTTGCAACTTGCTTTGTTTCATTCAGCATATTTGTGGAAATTGTCTTATGTTCCAACATACAGTTTTAGTTCACTCATTTTCTCTGCTGCATGCTATTTCACTGGATGGTTACATCATGGTTTATTTATCCCTTCCCCTTCAGACAGACATTTAGGTTGCTACCCTGAAATTTTCTATGATCCAATAAATTCATTTTCCTGCCTAAGCCAGTCTGAGTTGAGTTTTCTGTCACTGGAAAGGGCTCTCACAAATGCACAACAAGCTTTTGTGTAACTTGTTCCTAGCTCAATAAGGGGAAGAGGGAACAGCTGATACCTGGGTTACAATTATGAATCTTGAAAAAAGAACTGGAATGAAATACACAGTAATGCTTGATAGTGAAACTACGGATAATCTTCTAAAATTTGTTTTAAACTTTTCTCTGTTTTACACAATATGTATTTTTATTATAATCAGAAAAAAATCCTATTACAAATAAAGATTAGGAGATAGGCATTGCGAATGCCTAAAAATGACACAAAGTCATTAACAGTGTACAAGGAAGAGACGATTTACAACATGCAGGCCATAGCAGGCAACCTGAAAATACCATTTGGATATTTCTCTAAACTTTTTTTCTCTGTGCCACTTGACTACATGAGGGATGAAAGCCCTTTTTTATCAGAAAGGTCTGGACCTTGGAAATGGGGTTCTCTTTGCTTAGAGGGACTTTCTTTTTTCTTTTTTTTTTTTTGCTTGATTGTGTGTTTCTTTGGGATCAGCAGAGGAGGTGACCAGTGGCAAACTGGTGCTCCTTGTTTTTCTGTCTCCTTCAGAGTCTCAGAGTTCCCCTCTCAGAAATGGATAGCTTCTGAGCCCCCAGCTGGAAACCAGCCCTGTGAGTCACCCCACTTAATAGCCCTAAAGCAAGGAAAAAATAACAGCGAAATACTATCAGTCTTTATATAGGATGCCTTGGAAGACGGTGCTGGAATGGAAGAGGCAATGAGAAATCGTTCCCCAAATTAGGGCTAAGGCAGTTCAGATTTAGAATCTGCTAGCAAAAAAGGACCTTAAAAGTGATCTAATCCAGCCCCTTCACTCTACAGATTCAAGCAGCAACTCAAAGAGAATCAAGGTGATTTGTCCAAGGTCACACACTTCGTTGATGGTACGGCTTGGATTTGACTCTATGTGTCTAGATCTTTTTGCTCTATTATCTTAGCTGAAGAACAGCAGTGAGGCTATTGCTTTTGCTATCAGCTGTGCTGAAATCACTAGAATTCACATTAAATTATTCCAGGTTGTCTTCCCTTTTCTGGAGCAGGATACCCTCGTAGGCAGCGAACACATATAAATGTCTCTGTTTGTAACAAGAACAACAGGTGCCAATCTGGACCTGCAGCATCATTGGATTGGGAAGAAGGTAGATGGTGAGAACACCAACTGTGATTTTTAGGACAAGAGTGGGTGGGATTCCATGAAGTGATATTTAGTAACTCTAACATCAAACTCCTTAAAACAAGAAAACAATTATGCACATGAAAATAAAAAAAGTAGACTCTAGAAATTTCAAGTTGTGGGAGCTTTTTTCTCTGATACGTAGCAAAAGGTTAGGCAGACATCAGGGAGTTAGTGAGAAACATTGCTAACGGAGGATGGAAGACATTTACAAGCTGAGTCCCAGGACCAATACATACTTAGTTCATTTCCCAAACTGCTGCATCTTTGGGCAAGGGGCACTGACACTCAAAGTGATAACCTGGGGTCCTGAAAAGTGCTCCATCATCTAAGCTTCTAAGGCTCCATTAGGGTAGCTATGTGTTATTGTTAAGGTAGAAAGGTAAATTTTCATTAAAAGTTTAAACTGTTTTTTAAAAAACAGAAATGTACTTGGGATTTCCCCCAAGATTACCAGACTATCAAATTAACTAGACATCCCATTCCTTTACCTCATCCTTTTAGGTAATTTGTATCCTCCTCTACCCAAAATGGTAGAAGTCAAAATCATGTAAACAGCTGAAAAAAGGGGCAGCTTTAGATGTTATTGCCAACAGATTTAGAAAAATGGATCTGTATAGGTAGAAATTCTCTAATGAGCAAATGCACTCACCATCCTACACCATTTTCTCAGAAGCATAAATGTTCATTTATCCACTTAGGCAAAATTTTACATGAGTCACTGAGAACATAAACTAGGGAGAGAGAATGGCTAGGGCTGTAAAGCAGAAGCAAGGACAAATATTTAAACTATGAAATGGAGATGATTTCTTCAGAAGTGCATTCAAAAGGAACAGGGGGACTATCCAACAGGGAGCAGGTGGCAGGACTCTCAACAGGTCCAGGGAGGCGATAAGTCAGGGGTGATGCCGCAATGAAGGACACAGTTGGGAAAAAGAATGGGTGATTTAGGAGATACTTGAGTCTTAAAAGCATTTTGGTTGAAGTGATATCAAAAGGCTAATCTACACTTTTTAAAAAAGATGTTTTCTGCTTGTTGTAAATAGCTCTAAACTCAGCATCTGTTCAACAAACATTTGTTGAGCACCTGCCAAGTTCTAGGGCCTCAAAGAGATGGCAAATCCATTTCATTTTTAGTGCCAATTCTGAGCAATTAGAACTGGCTGCCTGGGGCATTTGGCTAAAGAGGATTTTAAGGCTAGGTATGGGCTCAGCTGGAAAGAATGCCTTGATCAACTAGTGATGCCTGCCACAGCTATAGCAGTAGGGAGTGGTAGCATGAGTGTCGGAAATGTGATATTGCTGTTCTAATTACCACTGAATAACCAAAGATACAAGAGATCATCTGGCCAGGAAACCCTTCTGATTTGTCTGTCACCAGTGAGAAAAAGATGATTTGGATATAGTCCCTACTCACTGTATTAAAAACAAAAACAAAAAATGAGGAGGAGAGGATTCTTGGTACCAGCAATAGCGTGTATAAGACACAGATACATGTAAAAGCCTGGTGTGTTGGAGATTGACGAGTAAATTAGTGGGGCTGGAGTATATGATGAATGGGGAAAAACAGGAGGAAATGAAACTGCAGAGGTAATTTGAACCCAGGTTATGAAGGACCTTGTAACACTCCATATTAAGTTTAGATGTTTTCTTGTAAGCAGTGGGGATATTTGAAAGTATCTGACCAGTTCTGCTTTTGAAAGTTGGTCTCAGAAATATGGAAGGTAAGCTGAAGCTAGAAGAGAAAACTCATAAGACAAAAGCAAGTCACATAAAATAATATACCCTTCATACAAAGGACACATAAAATAATGTGTCCTAGTATTAAAAAAAAATCGATGCAGCCATAAATGTCAAAAGAATGGGCTTATGAATAATGAAATAAAAACTAATATGATTATTTACTATATGTTAGAAATTGTGCAAAATGCTTTTCATGGATGAATTCATTTCAGAAGTATTTACTGAGTAGCTGCTATGGGTCTGGCCCTGTTCTAGGTGCTGAATAAAATGGAGAAAATCTCAGGTTTCACGGAACGTATATCCCAGAGAAAATAGACTGAAAAAAAAAAAAAAAAAGGATGCATAAATTATCAGGGAATAACACATGCTTTGAAGAAATATGAAGCAAAATAGGGAGGTTATAGTGGGGAAACTATTTTAGAAGGCATTAGAGAAGACAAATCTCTTCAATAAGGTGGACCTGAGAAAAACTGTGTAGATATTCAAGAGAAGACTATTTGAGGCAGAAAAAATGGTAAGGGGAAGGTTTTGAAGCAGAAGTGCACTTGGTGTCTTGGAGAATTAGAAGACCAGTGAGGCTGGACCAGGAGGGAGAGGGAGTAGGAATTACGATTTGAGAAATGGCAGGGCGCCAGGTCTTATGGGGCCTTGTAGACCATGATAAGGACATGCACAGTCTCATTTACTTTTCAAAACAACCTTAGAAGTGGTCCTATTATTATTCTCATCTTACAGAAGAGGAAAGAGTCAAAGAAGTACTTGTCCCAAGACACGTGGCTAGAAAACAATAGATCTGATTTAAGATATAGTTAGTTTGACCCCAGAGCCTATACTTGAAATCACTGCTTCCCACTGATATCCTTTTTGCACACGAAACCACCCTCTACATCAACTGCCTTAACACTTATTAAATTTTTGCCCATCCTTCATGACTCATCTCCTGAGCCAGCCTTTTGGTGAAGCCTTCTCTGATCACTCCAGCCAACTGTGTCCCCCACACCTCTGAGGTCTCATAGCATTGAGTAATGACCAGCCATGTACACACTTGTCAGTCAAGGTCTAGTTTAGTGGCCATTTGTAGACATGTTTTAGGACCTCTCCCCCAAATCACCAGTGATTATAATTTCCTGGAAATATTTTTCAGCAAATGTGACATAGGGAAAGAACTTTAGACTTTGTAATCAGAGCTGAACTTCCAATCTGAATTGTATTATCCTTAACGGTGACTCCATATAAATTGTCACTTAATTTCTCAGAGCCTCATTCTTCTCATCTGAAATGTTGCTGTAAAGGTAGATGTGGTCTCTTATGCAACTCATTAATTCTCTCTGCCCAGCTGGCTTGCCCTGCAGTGTTCTCCACCTCATTGGTCAGTACCACATTCAGTTGCTCAAGACCAAACCCAGGAAACATTCTTGAGAACTACCTCTTCCCCCACTTCCACATCTAATCAGTCTCAAAACTACATCAATTATACTTCCTCTATGTTTTTCAAAACCAGCTATTTCTTTCCATCATACTCAAGTACCATTTTTAAGGCACTCTCATCTCTCATGTGACATTTTCTAAGATTCTATTCACTGGTCATCCTCTCTTGCCCACCTCTGACCATCCTGCATGCAACAGTCAGTGATCTTTCTAAAATACAAAGTTGAGCAGGTCATTGATCTTCCAAACCTTCCAGTGGTTTCTGGTTGCTCCAATCTTTAAAATACTTTCCAAACCTCTCTTACTTAACCTACGATATGCCTTTTTTCATCTCATGCCACTCTTTCCCTCACTGTTATGGACTGAATGTTTGCATCCCGCGCAGTTCGTGAGTTGAAACTTACCCCCCAACGTGGTAGTATTTGGAGGTGGGGTCTTTGGGCCGTGAGCCGGTCATGAGGGCAGCGCTCTCATAAATGGCATTAGTGTCCTTGTAAAAAAGATTGCACTGAGCTCCCTTGAACCTTCCTCCATGTGAGAGCACGGCAAGAAGACAGTCATCTATGAACCAGGAAGTGGGGTCTCACCAGACACTGACTTTGCCAGCACCTTTATCTTGGACTTCCTGGTCTCCAGAACTGAGAAATAAACTTTTGTTGTTTATTAAGGCACGTAGTCTATGGTACTTTGTTATAGTAGCCTGAACTGACTAAGACCATGATTATGTTTCATGGTCTTCTTTATGTTTCAGTTACACCAACTTTCTCCCTGCTTTTTGAATATCTCGAGGCTTTCACGGGGACAGATGCTGTCCCATCAGCCTGGAAAGCTCCACACCACCCTGTATTCTTCTGGGTATCTCTTACTATCTTTTAGGACTCAGCTGAAGCCATCACTTCCTCAGAGAAACTTCTGCCTTTACAAATCAGACAAGGCTCCTTTATAACCTCTTCCATGGCACTGGCACTGCACTTCTGTCCTAACATCACATATGAAATCAAATAATCACTGGAACAATTATACACTGATGTGTAGCTTTCCCACTAGACTGTAAACTCAGCAGAGACAGACCTTTGTTTGACTCGTTCATCCTTGTATCTCCAACTTTTACCAGAGGGTCTGGTATATATAAGAGGTTCCTATAAGGTAATTATTCTCAACCAATGAGACCCAGTGCACCCTTCTTATAATAAATATTTTGTAAAACACCTTTTCCTACCCTGGAATAAAATTTATAGACAACATAATTTGCTTATACTCACAGTTACAAAAAATAATTCAGTTGTAATGTGAGACAAGGGATAATTGAAAGGAAATAATAAAATGATATGTATTTCAGAATGTACGAGCTTGAGTCCAAGGATTCCAGACAACATCATGCAAGAGTCAGATACTTACATCTATACATAGAATCTCCAGAAACGTGACACGTGTAAGCTGATACGGGTGTTGCTTTTAAATACCATGATTGATGTCACCTTCCATGATGTAATTTTTTTTAAATAGTGAACGACTCTTAGTGGAACTACTTTTAAAAATTACAATTTACTCTTGATTTACTTGGAAATTGATTCCTAAAAAGTTCAGTGTATTTTTAAAACCTTGCAAATAAATAAAGTTTGTGTATATGCAAAATGGAGTGATATTTTAGGCTCAGATCCAGCTATGTATCTATGTATCTATCTACATATTTGTGTACATATATGTATACACACACACACACACACACACACACACACACACACAGGTTTCCTTCTCACCTATATGAATAGTGGGTGGGACATTAGAAAATCACATGGGACATGAAGGGTTTTTCACTGGTCAGGTCTGTCCCACACATTTCAGCATATCTAGTATCCCTGATCCCCATCTAATAAATGCCAGTATTGCTCTCTCTTATCACTGCAACACCAAAACTATCCCCACAATTTCCTAAAACATTACCCTGGGGGCAGGACTGCCTCTCTTAAGAAGTATTGATATATTGGGACTTCCCTGGTGGCACAGTGGATAAGACTCCGTGCTCCCAATGCAGGGGGCCTGGGTTTGATCCCTGGCCAGGGAACTAGATCCCACATGCATGCCACAACTAAGAGTTCGCATGCCACAAGTAAGGAGCCCGCATGTCGTAACTAAGGAGCTGGCGAGCCACAACTAAGGAGCTGGTGAGCCACAACTAAGGAGCCCGCCTGCCGCAACTAAGACCTGGTGCAACCAAATAGAAAAAAAAAAAAAGAACTATTGATATAAAGCATGATTTCTATATCACCCAATGGTTTACATTTTTAAAAAAAATTTGCAAGTAATAGGAGTGTTGGGCTGCACCCCGCAGGTCTACAAGGCCTACACTTACCCAGTTTTAAGACCAAGGCAAGAGCCCAGAGTCAGCAACAGAGACATCAGTGGTTTAATGGATGGGGGAGCTTACATGTCTGAAGCAAAAGTCCTGGAGCGACACTCCACCGTGTGCAGCAGACAGGGTGGGGGGATGGTAGGCAGGACATGGTGGCAGTTTTCACTCCCAGGAGGAAGGGGAGGTTGCCAGTTATAGGGGGAATTGAAGTCAGGGGGGCTTATTAGTTGCCAGGGAAACCAGCAGAGGGGCACGCCCCTCACCGTCCCTTTGATAAGAACATCACTAGCTGGGGTCTGGGGCAAGTACGCAGGAAGGTCAGTTATGTGAGTAGGGTGTAGGTGAAGCAGGCATTGGTTGAGCAGGGGATGTACAGAGAGCAAGAGAACAGCCACCTTGAGTGGACTGACCATACACTCCTCCTCTACATACCCTGCATGACCCTCACAATCTTGGTCTGCCCCTCTTCCTTGATATCCTTGGGGCAGGTATGCAGGGGCACTGCAACCAGATACCACAAATACAATACAGACAGCGGCAGAACCAAGCTGCCTACCGGGTCAATGGAGAGGGAGTCAATAGCAGCAGTGCCCTGCCCAGTTATAAGGAAGGTAAGGCCACCCCCGGTTTTCACAAACCCAGGGCCACCCCCGTGGGGAGGGGAAGACTCCAGCTCTAAAAGAAACGTTCTGGTGGCCTAGGCAGGAGTCATAGTACAGGTCTGCCACCTCATGTTATGTTGAGTGTCACTGGGGGTAGACCCATTAGCTCTTTCCAAACAAAAAACAGTTAATCCCACTAGTTGGACTTTTGTGTCCAAAAGCCAGCCTATTCCATTCCATACAGCATAGCCCATGTCCCTCGGTGCTAGGCCTCCTTTATATTTGCCTAGTTTTCCATGTTGGGGGAAAACTAATCAGATCTCGTGAACAAACTCAGAGGTATGTTAACAGGGAAACACTTTATAGGCTATACATTCGATCACTTATACCCAGTTGTCCCACAGGCATTGTACATGTGCTTTTAGCAGCAGACTTAAAGCAAGCCGTGTCACACTTCATGAGTAGTTATACTCGGTGACAACTTCACTAGATAATTTTCTTTCCATCCAGAACATCAGGGCAAAAGTATGGCTAACACAATAACTTTCATAAATACAGACCTCAGTTAACAGAACTAGAATTTAACATCCACTAAAACATCGTCTTTTTATCTGTCTGAAATTACCCTCATCTCCACCAAATGCAGGCAAATCAAAACTAATTTGTTGGTAAAACAAGTCTGGTCAATTGACCACATAGGCTCCTTCAAACTGGCTGTGGTGGAACTCCTCAGAAAGCGTCAGACTGAATTCCCAAAAGGCCTCTCAAGGCCAGGAAAGCCATACCAAAGGCCTGCCATAAGGCTTCACCTTGGTGGGTTTCTCTCTTCTAGAGGTCCCCAAAGCATCAAGATTCCTGTGCCTGCCAGGAGACAGTCTTTCCCACTCAGCTCATAAGGCTGCTCAGAACCCAAGAGTCTCCAGTTTCTGGAGGGACCAGGCAGAGAGAAAAGAAAACTACTTTAATTCTACCCACAGGGGCAGTTTACCCAATTGCTGTAAGTCATAACTAACTTGAGGGGAAGGGCTTCCCTCTATCTGGAAAACATAGATCAAAACCAATAACATTCCAGACAAAACCCATAAACATTATAATGATATTCACCAGTTCACTCGGTAACCAATCCTCTCGTTAACTTGTTATGAAGCCATCGGTTTTTCCCTTAGGATTCTTTAATTTCTTATCCAGTCCCCCGATATAATCTGAGATTTATCAGAGACCAATACTTGTCAAAACGAAGATGCCTATGAATCTTCTTGAAGATGAAGCATTTTTGCAAAAGCATCAGAGTATATAAATGACAAAAGTCTTAAAAAGGCACCATTAAACACCTCATTACAATGTAATCGATAACTAATACTTTTTTTTTTTTTTTTTTTTTTCCCGTACGCGGGCCTCTCACCGTTGTGGCCTCTCCCGTTGCGGAGCACAGGCTCCGGACGCGCAGGCTCAGCGGCCATGGCTCACAGGCCCAGCTGCTCCGCGGCACGTGGGATCCTCCCGGACCGGGGCACGAACCCGTGTCCCCTGCATCGGCAGGCGGACTCTCAACCACGGCGCCACCAGGGAAGCCCGATAACTAATACTTGATTACAATAACTAGAACTATGACTGATTATAATCTTAACCCTTAAAAATCTTGATCTCTGGCAAAAACCAAGAAGCAAGTAATTGTGAACTGTTTGTCATACCAGCATTTCCTGATTGCAAAACTCATGCTTCAGTCTTCGTCTCCTATGTAGGCAAAGGTAGGTAAGCTGAGACCTCCCCAGCAACTAATGTTCCAATATTTTATCCTATTTGAGATGACCCAGATAGTCAATGAATTCTCTTCATTTAACTTAGTTTAGTTTCAAGTGACCAAAATCTGGAGAGACTATTATAGCTAGCCATTCCCAAAACATAATTATTCCTATAGAGTTTACCCAAAAGCTCTTATCTCATTTACCTTTACTTAAAGTTTCATTGTATCAAGTTATTTTCCTTGCTGACAAGTTTGCAACAGATACAGTAAGGTCTTATTTGATCTCTAGTAGATGCAGGTACAACAGCAGTATTCTATGTAACACTGATGACTCTAAATAAAGACATGTCTATATTAATCAAACCAGCAAGCTTGAGCTAGCTTCAATACCAGACATCGATTCAGTACTGAATGTTTCCCAGATCATGTGAAGCTGAAATTCATTCGGGTCAGACATACATATATCTATATGGACGCAGAGACCTCACAGTTTTCCTGCTAGAGTTAAAAAAGGCTTCTTTTTTTTCCCTTTACCCTTAGAGATCACAGAAGATTAAAGTTCCAGAGAGCCCAGGTGGATCATTTATATCTAAATGGCACAAGAGAAATACCAATTCTTTCTAGAAAGCTAGCTTAACCGATCACAAAAGGCTCACTCTGGTACCATAGCAGAGCCACTGGGGCCGTTGTTCTCCAGATCTCTTGGATGGACCTGTCATCAAGAACAGCCACCATAGGGGTCCCACATACCAGTGGCCAGCCACCCCGCAATTTCCCCCACAACTTTCGGGTTCACCCCTGGAACTTTGGGGCCTCACCTTAGTGCGTGGCCACCCCGGGGAAAGGTTGGGGAGCGCTGCATTCAACCCCTGCAGTTTGGGGGATCACACACAGAACTGGGGGGCCCACATGTTAGCGGGTGGCCCCCGCAACTTTCCATTCCCCATCTTGTGCTTCCCAACGTTTCAGCACTCACGGAAGCTTCCTGGGTCTCCTGGCTGGCTCTGCCAGTTGCTGGGCTGCACCCCACAGGCCTACAAGGCCTGCACTTGCCCAGCTTTAAGATCCAAGAAAGATGCAGGAGTCAGCAACAGAGACAGCAAGGGTCGAATGCAGTGGTCCCCAAGCTTTCTGGCACCAGGGACCGGTTTCGTGGAAGACAGTTTTTCCACAGACCGGGGTGAGGGTGGTATATGACGGGGTTCAGGCGGTGATGCGAGCTATGGGGAGCGGCAGATGAAGCTTCGCTCGCTCACCTCCGGCTGTGCGGCCGGGTTCCTAGCAGGTTGGGGACCCCTGGTTTAATGGATGGGGGAGCTTACACGTCTGAAGCAAGGTCCTGGAGCAACACCCCACCGTGCGCAGCGGACAGGGTGAGGGGACGGTGAGCAGGACATGACGGCCATCCTCACTCCCACTCAGGGAGGGGGAGGCTGCCAGTTATAGGACCCATTGATGTCAGATTGGCTCATTAGTTACCAGGGAAACCAGCCGAGGGGCCCACCCCTCACCCGTCCCTTTGATATTAACAATCACCAGCTGGGGCCTGGGGCAGGCATGTAGGAAGGTCAGCAAGTGAGTAGGGCGTAGGTGAAGCAGGCACTGGTTGAGCAGTGGATTTACAGAGAGCAAGAGAGCAGTCATCTTGAGTGGCCTGACCATACGAGGAGTTTTAAACAATCTCGTGAATTAATGGGATATGAAAAGGGAAAATTTTGCTAAGACGGTTGATGTCCACGGTGCTGGCACAATGAATAGACTTCTTTGCTAAGCCTGATGAGGTTCAGGCAGCTGCTGTCTTTACCAGGTGTAACATAGGTAGATATGTTTATTTTCGCACGTTCTGCAAACATGAATTAAGTATCCCCTAGCTGCTTAGACTACAGTTAAGCTGCAGGATCCAAAGGGAAATATAACATAGTCCCCATAAGGCAGTTACCCCAGGAAGGGACAAAGTATTGAAAAAGAAATGGGATGTATTCAGCAGTCTGGCAGTTAGCATAGCTCATAAAAAATGACTTTCCCTTAAAAACCATTTTACGGTGTTGCGCTTTTATTAAAAAATCTTAGTTTTTCTCCTGAGAGAATCATTCTGCTGGAGTAACAAACAGAAACAAAGCAGGGTGGGTGACATCCAAGAAAATGACGTTGGAGCCATAATGTACGTATCCTACACAATAAACACTTGTCACTTCATGTAAACTGGAGAGAGTTGGGTAAGAAACTTGCTATTATGGAAATTGCTCTAACACTTCTCAGTGCTACAGATGTAGCCTCAAAAAAAAAAAAAAATCACAACCGTAATGAGATGGAAACAGATTGCTGGATTCAGCAGGAAGGTTGACAGGCAGTGAACATTTCTGTTAAGAAAACATTCCCCCCCCCCCCAAAAAAAAGGAAAACATTCCCACCAAACTCTTTTCACCTCTGGGTTTGATACTGTTTCCCCACTGGGGGATACTGCTAAGGGATACAGTGCCTGAGCGACAGGGGGGCTCTGTCATAGTAGCTGGTAGTTATAAATCCAACGTCTGAAGTCAAGAACCATCATTCACTCATCCACCCCACAAATATTCACTCAACACCTACTATGATCTGCTAAGTTAGAACAGTAAAAATGGTAAGGAGAGTTCTGCTCATGGGCATTTATTTCCATGACACAAAATAAATACATAAATAGGTCAATATCTATGTCAATATCTATAGTGATAGGTACTAAGAAAAGAATAAAGCAGAGTGAGGTGATTGAAAGTAGGAACCGGGAGCTATTTGTCCAGGATGGTCAGAGAAGTTTCCCACTGAATTGTCAGGGGCCATTGCTGTCTGAGGTGGTGACCTCGGAACAACAGTATTTACTTAACCAGTGCCCTCACCTCAGTGTTTGGACCCAGTGAGGTGGACCTTTTAATGCTGGATCTTTGATTCCTAATAGAATTGGAGAGGATGCAGGAGATCCCTCTGTTTCTTCCTTAACTAAATAGGAGCATCCTAGACTCACAGGAGACAACATAATGTAGTGCAAAAAACTGGGGATTGCAAAATCAAAGACCTGGGTACTCGTTCTGATGTCCCCTGATAATGGGCTGAGCGACCCTAAGCAAGTCCTCCATCCTGCTGGGTTTGCTTGTCTGTGAAATGAAGTCAGACTGTAAATTCCATGAGGGAGGGCCCAATGGCTGAGCTGTTCGTGGCTGTCTCTCCAGCTCCCTGAACACAGTGCCTAGGACTGGTGAGGGCTCATGAATAGCTAATACTGTGCATTTATTATTAGCTGATAGGCAAGATTCCTTCCCATCCCAGCAATATAGCACCTTAGCTCAATCTCTTTAGAACAACAGCAACAACAACAGCGACAACGACGAATCAGTTTTTGACTTTGTTACAACTGGAGCTACTCCACGGCGTCTAGTCACTTCTTTCTGGGTCTCATATCTCCCTGTCCATAATGAAGAACTTTATCTCAGCAATTTATCCTGGCTCTAGAATTGTGGATTTTTAATTAAATTTTACAAATAAAATTGTATTTCAAATACAGTAGGGGGACCCCGTGGTGAATTTTAAAATAATCATGTAGTGGAATTCTTTCCCAAAGCAAAATTTATCATTGTTTGATACTATTCCTCTAGGTTGGGTCTTATTGCATGAAAATGGGCTTTTTTAGAGGGATGTATACCAAAGTTTTAAGACCGTGCTATCCCTAGCTTCCATTGAGTTGTCAGGGTCATTTCTGGGCTGGAGCATAAAATCCCAGGCTCTTAGGGAGAGGTGTGAGCACGGGAACTCGACACTCTACTGGAAGTTGTATTCTGTCCTAGGAATGGACATTTTCTTTCTCTCTGTACTATTGCTTGCTTGCTTGCTTCCTCCCTCTCTCCCTCCCTCCCTCCCTCCCTTCCTCCCTCACCCCCTCCATTCCTCCTTCTTTTCCTCTCTCTCCTTCCTCGCTTACCTCCCTTCTTTCCTTTCGGAAATCTCGGCAACATTACCAGTAAATAGTTTCTGTGTAGATAAGACTCAGGAAGTACACCTTTTTCCAGGTATGGAATCAGGAGCAGAGAGCAGTAATTTTGAAAGATCTCTTCCTTAAAAAAAAAAAAAGAGAGAGAGAGAGTGTGAGAGAGAATAGTAAAGGAAATGAAATAATAGGAATAAAGGAGGAGAAGCTAATGTTTATTGAGCACATACTATGTGCCAGGCACAACTCTATGAGGCAGGTGCTACTATTACACCCACATCATGGATAAGGAAACTGTGGCAGCTCAAATTAAAATCTACTGAGGGAATTCCCTGGCGGCCCAGTTGTTAGGACTTTGTGCTTCCACTGCAGGGGGCAGGGGTTCTATCCCTGGTCGGGGAACTAAGATCCCATAAGCTGCACAGTGTGGTCAGCAAACATTAAAAATAAAAATAAAACCCATGGAAATGGACCACTTTACACAGGTTTAAAGAAGAGCAAATGAGAAAAAGAAGGAGGAATGGAAGCGAGGATGGGAAGGTTTAACCTGGAGATTAGTTGTTGGGTCCGTGGTATGAATTGGAAAGAGCCCAAACCCGAAGTCAGGAGACCTGAGTTCTAGTCCTACTTCTCTACTGACACATCTGTCACATGGAGAGATTAGACTCACCTGGAGGGAGAAGTGAAGATTAAAGCAAGATTTTGTATATCAGGGACCAGCACAGCCACTCCAGAGCTCAGCAAGAACTAGTTGCCTTCCATTCCCCGAAACAAACCTGTGCCTGTGTTTTTTTGTCCTTTTCTGCCTTACCGCTGTTTCTCCCCATGCTCTACCCCAAACCTTCTCCAACTGGGAACCACAGAATCACAAGGAAGGCCGCCATTCATTCCTTTAAGTCAGAGATCTCAAAATGGTGTCCCACAGATTGGATCTGGTCTACAGACGCCTTTTGTCTGGCCAACACGTTTTTTTTTTAAGTTTGAGTTAGTTGCCAGCACCTAACATTGGCAAGGGAGGGGGCTTCATAAAAAATTTTAGAGTTTTGACTTCTCTTCAAAGATCAGAATATTGGGCCACACTGGGCTTCCTCTTTCTCATCAGTCCTTGGCTGGTCTTGGGCAGGAGGGATCTCCAATCAACCAGTCTCCATCACTCTCCATTGCCTTATACTTGTTGGCATTTCAGGTCTGGCCTCTGTAGACATTTAAACTTGTGACCCTCTGCTTTAGGCTACAACTGTCCTTTTTCTTGGGCTTCTTTGAAAATGAAAATGCATTTGGGAGGGGAATCACATAAGTAAAAATTTGACAGGATGGATTCAACATTGAAGTCAAAGACAGCATTCTTTCTCCAGGGATAGGGTGGGAGGTCTAAAATTGGATGGATTGGGGCAGGAAGGCATGGACCTGACATATAGTAGGTACTCAGAAAATTTTTGTTGAATAGATGAAAGCAGAGTGGTACGTTATGAGAGGGGCCTAAAGTCAAGCTTTTTCTTGAAGCACAGGCTCCAGCCATCACCAAGATGCACTCTTTGGGCATCAGGACAGACTTAGCTGATGAAGTCCAGCACGGTCCATCCCTGGGCCCCTTTACTTTTGGGGGACAATGTTTCCTAAATTAAAAATAAGGACAGAATTCAACCAAAGATTAATTTGTCACTTTGATTCAAACTAGCTTTAAAATATTTATTACATACCAGGGACTTTGCTAGGCTTTGAGGGTATAGGATAAAATCAGAAACGTTTCTTATCCTCAAGAAACTCAGTCTTACAGGGAATTCAAACAAGAAATTAGCAATTAGTGTGCAAGAGGTGCTATGATAAGAAATACAGGGTCGGGGCTTCCCTGGTGGCACAGTGGTTAAGAATCCGACTGCCAGTGCAGGGGTCATGGGTTCGAGCCCTGGTCCAGGAAGATCCCACATGCCGCAGAGCAACAAAGCCCGTGTGCCACAACTACTGAGCCTGCGCTCTAGAGCCCGCAAGCCACAACTACTGAAGCACACGTGTCACAACTACTGAAGCTCCCACGCCTAGAGCCTGTGCTCCGCAACAAGAGAAGCCACTGCAATGAGAAGCCCGCGCACAGCAACACAGAGTAGCCCCCGCTCGCCACAACTAGAGAAAGCCCGTATGCAGCAATGAAGACCCAATGCAGCCAAAAATAAAAATAAATAAATAAATAAATTTATTTTTTTAAAAAAAGAAATACAGGGTGGTATTACAGGAGCACCAGGGAAGATAGCCTACTGTGTCTCTATATATGGTACCTTTATGAGAATAAGAAAAAGGACCTCCTCTTCTGAGCAGATGCAGTCCAACTCAGGGCATATGGCTTAAATACAGCTTGGTCTTGAAAATGTCAGATGTCTTGACATGGTGCCTTTGGCCAGAAATGAAGTGATGCTATTATGTAGGTGGCCGTATCAATTAGGTTATGTTCTGCTACAGGTAATAGAAAAACCAATTAATTGTGGCTTAAACCATAGGACATTTACTGTTTACTTAGCAAGAGGTCTGGAAGTAGGTGGATCTAAGGTTGATGCAGCAGTTCCGTGGTCTATGGGCCCCTGGGTCTGTGTCTCAGCTATTCTTCAGGTCTCTTCATGGTCAAAAGATGACTGTTGCAGGTCCAGGTATTCTCACACAGTCATTTTCAAAGTCAGGATACAGGGAGACAAGAGTGTCACAAGACAATTCTTCTTGGATGCTTTCTGCTTCGATCAGAGAGAGGAAATCTTTCCATAGAGTACCCCCAGCAGATTTTCCTGTATAGTTCATATGCCAGAGTTAGATCACATGACCACTCCAGCTGACAGAGAAGCCAGGAAAACAAGTAGCTGGCTTTTTCCGTCTTTACAGTGGGAGGTGCCTTGGGAAGAAGGCAGGCTGGGAATGTTGGTTGGGTGGACAACTTACAATGTCAGCCACACTAATTCAGTTTAGAGAGTGAGAAAAGATTTCCTAGAAGAAGTGCTGCTTGAGCTGAATCCTAAAGGATGAGTTAACTCCAGGGAAGTAGTGAGGGAGGCTGGAAAGCAGATAGAAACTGAAGAAGCCAATGAAAGAACAGTGTGAGAGAACATGACAGCAAGTCCTGCAGGCTCTGGTAGCATCTTAGAGAAATAGAAAAGGTACAATGAATGGAGAGGCAGAAGAAACGAGGCTTATCCTGACAATTAAAGGACTTGTCAGCTGGATGGAAGAGGAAATTTATAAATTGTAGTCTGAAATAAAAGTACTAAGATTTTTGAAATTTCAGTAAGATATGTAAGATTTTTAAGTGTGCATAAGCCTGCATCATTTCAAGGGTCTGGGCATTTAACATATGGTATCTCAATTGTGAGCTTATAGGAGAAGAAGAATGAGCACCTACAGGGAAAGACTCTTTGAAATTAATCTGTTCTTCCTTGAAAAATAAAACTGAACAGACTTCATGATGATGATGATGATAACAACAATGGCAGCTGACATTTATTGAGCACTTACTATACGGCAGACACTATTCTAAGTGGTTCACATATATTAACTCATTAAACCGTCTCAACAACTCTATGAGGCCAATGCTATTAAGTTCCCATTCTGCAGATGAAGCAAACTGAGTCCAATGGATTAAGTACCTTGACCAAGATCAATGTAGAATGGCTCAGCCAGGAGATAGCAAAGCATGTTGATGTTGAAAAGGTTTCTTTTTCTCCCTGTCAATGGGCCATACTGTCTGTATACATTGTGTTTGACCCAGCAGAGATTAACGTTAACTGCTTTGTGCTCTATGGCTAACATGCCACCTAGTCACCATGGGACAGAAGTGAGAGATAGATTGTGCTCTCTATGGATTGCCTTGCCTGAGAGAACATCCTGAAAGCAAGGGGACTGGTCAAGAGAAATCAATATGTCAATGTGGACATTTTATTAAACCCCAGCCTTGGTTTCTTGCCCAATAAAGTATATTGCTTAGAGCCTCTTCAGAGCTGTTGCTGCCACCTGTGTGCTGTAGTAAACAATAGATTCAAGTCCGTTTGGATCACTGATTTTGGCTTTTTAACGCGTCATTTGTTTTCTTCCAAGAATATTGTATTAACTGCCTGGTATATGCCATGTCCTGTATGAGGCCTTGGGGACAGCAAGACAAATAAAATGCAGTCCTTGCCCTTGAGGGAGCAGGCAGTGATGTTTGTCTTCCTAATTTCCTTCTAATCTGTTGGTTATCTTTTTGTGGGATTCTTGGAGAAGTTTGAAGAGGATCCTATATTCTCAGATTTGGCCCAGATGCCATTGAAGCAGCCTGGTATGATGGAAAGAATGTAGAATTGGAAATCAGGAAATCAAGCCTCTGATCAGGTTCTGTCACTTATAAGTACTTGGACTAATGACTGTCCATTAGGCTGGCAATGTGGAAGAGCACTGGATTTGGAGACATGGTTTCTGTTTTATCACTGGTTGCCTGGTTGTTTGCCTCTGCCTTTAACCAGCATGAAGGAAGGCCAGGCATGGCTTAATGTCAAGGAAAGGCTATACTCTCAGTGCCCAGTTAAGCCATATTTCTATCACTACCAAACTCCTAGGGTTCCCAGGAATTGCAGAATAGACTAGAGAATTCAGGAGGTCTGGAATCACACCTAGGTTGGGCCATATGCTCTGTGACATTCTAGCTGTGGCATCTCAGGCTTGTGATTTAGGAAAAAATCCAAATAACCATGGCTTAAATAAATTAAAATTGACTTCTCTTTTGTGTAAAGATAGACCACACAGGACTGGTACAAAAGTTCCTTACTCATCAGCGACACTGATTCTGTCTATCTTGTTGCTCTACCATCTTCAGTACGTGACTTCCATCTCATGGCTCAGTGATTGGTCTAGTTCCAGCCATCACAACTGACATCCCAAACAACAGGAAGGAGGAAAACTTGTTTCCTGTCATTTAAGAACATTTTTCAGAAGTTGAACACACTAATTCTGTTTATATTCCATTGGCTAGAACTTTGTCACATACATACATACCTGAAAGGGGGATGGGAAATGTAGTATTGATTCTGGGCAGCCATGTGCCCAGTTCAAATGTGGAGGTTCTTTCACTGAAAGAGAAGAAGAGGACATACATTAGGCCACGATGAGCAATCTTAGCCAAAATTAGTAACTAACCTCTTTGATTCTTCATTTTTTAATAAGTAAATGGGGCTAATATGATCTGTTTCATTAGGATTTGTGAGGGTTAAAGGACAGATGCTTGTGAAAGTACCTAGTACATAACAGATGCCCAATGAATAGGAGTAAGTATAATTACACAGGTAAAATATCTGGCACATGGTAGGTGCCAGTTCTCCCTCTTGCTCCATTCCTCCTGGTTTCATCCATGCTCGGTGATATGTATGAAAGTAAGATAAGAGGAGCCAGGGCCTGGACTAATGTAGGCCTGATACATGCAACTCTTATTGCTTATACCTCTTCCCCCTTGCCCATTCCACCTGAGCAGGTCTGACGCTAAACACAGTTAGAACATGAAAACAGAAAGTGAACCCTTGATAAGTTGCCTCTCAATTAAGTCCATCTTGTAGCAATTTTCAAAGTAATTACTATCAGGGATCTGTATTGGAGAAAGTAAAGGTCAATGAGCGTTTCTTCAATGAATGAAACTCTTCATTCTAGGGGATGAGTTTGGGTAAATAAAGCTAAGCTCTTAAAACAATCAGGATGACCTCATCATTTCAGAGAGCCAGAGCTGGGAGCCAAGCTCATGCTGGGGCTCCCTGTGTCGGCCCCAGGTTATGACTCTCATCGCCAACGTCCAGGCTATGTTCTCCCGGGTTCCTCAGAGCAGAGAAGAGAGTTGATGGGCAAGGGTGCATTCCACTCAGTAGAATATCATCTCAATATCGCCAGTGCCTTTCCACAGAGGTTGGGTGAGTGATTACCATCTGGGAAGATTCTAGACAGCAACCAGTGGAGGTCACTTGAGGGAAATCACACTTGGGATCCCAGAAAGCCAAACTGTCTCCCAAAAGCTTTCCTCCAATCTACTGTGAAAAGAGTCAGCTATGGGAAGGTACAAGGTGTGGGGTTCCAGGTCCAAGATTCTCAAGCACGGACATTCTCAACCTTTCACTTTGTATCTGGTGGAAAATTAATTTTATTTATGAATTAATTAACACATTCATTCACTCTTCCAATGATAATTCATTAAATGCCTACTATGTGTTAAATAAAGTCAGCCTTAAAAAAACTTGAAAGCAACAAAAAAGCAATAGGCATAATGAGGGAGGTCAGGAGGGAAAGGTATAAGAGAAAAATGGTCAAAAGAATACAGTCCCATTCTATGTGTTGTTTATTATATATATGGCCACTGATTTTTTTCCAAATGACATACTTTTCTATTTCAAATCTAATATATATTTATCACAGAAAATTTGGAAGCTATAGAAAAGCAGAAGAAAGAAAATAAGAGTCTCATATAACTTCACAGGAGCGATAGGCGCATCTGGGTTTTTAGAGTATAGCCACCTGCTCCCACTCCCATCTCCCTCCTTTCCAGACTCCCTTGCAGCAAAATGGGGAGCTGAACAAGGGTGTAATTTTAGGTAAAGTTCCAAAGAAGGTAGCTTCAGTTTAATCCCACAGGAAAATTCTGGATTATGCAGGGGAGCTGGGCTCCAGTAGTCTGAGGGGAGTCCGCCTCAGAAGTTACTGAGTGAACTTCCACATCCAAGTTAGGAGGAAAAACACACAGAAATGGGAAAAAGGACTTGAGGAGATCTGGGCAAAGCCCTGACTATTTGCTCAGTAGTGACACTCAAAATGTTTTCCTGAACTGTTGCCTGTTCTAGGACTGCTACAGGTTGGCAATGAGATAAATAAGATATTGAAAGTAAGTACTTAGAAAACGTTACAGCAATTTGACAGAGTAATTTTATGTCTTTTGAATATAATAATAATTTTAAAATTGGCTTTATTTTTCTAGTAATTCACTTTATTTGCACTTTACAAAGGAATTGGTCTGTGATGTATTAGAAAAAATAACCTGGTTCTTCACCATATGTGTACCACTGGGCTCTGGTACACATAAAAAATGTAGCTATTACTAAAATGGAAAGCCATTCACTCACTCAAAAATGTTTATTAAATTTCTGTTATGAACCAGAAATCTTTTGTGGGGCTGAAAATTCAGTTTTTGATGTTACATTTTAGTGGAGGAGAAAGATGATAATCAAATACACATTTTTAAAGTAAAAAAAAAAATTAAATGTCAGATAGTGGTAAGTATACAGAGAAAAACAAAACAAGGAAAGAGAAAAGGGATGGCAGAGAAGGAGGTTTTATAGGGTGGTATATTTGCTATCTATTGTTGCATAATAGATTAACACAAATTTGGTGGCTTAAAAAACACAACTATATCAAAGTATAGTTGATTTACACTGTTATATTAGTTTCAGGTGTACAGACTCTAGGGTAAGAGTCTATTCATTGCTTAGCTGAGTCCTTTGCTCAGTGTCTCATAAGACTGCATTCAAGGTGTTGGCTGAGCTGTGTTCTCATCTGGAGGCTCAACTGGGGATTAATCCACTTCTAAGCTTACCCTGGTTGTTGCTAGGATTAATTTCCTTGCTGCTATAGAACTGAGGGCTCTGGTTTCTTGCTGGCCATTGACTGGAGGTCACACTCAACTCACAGAAGCTGCTCTCCGCTCCTTGACACTGGCCCTCCTGACATAGATGCTCACTTCTTCAAAGACTGCAAGGGAGAAAGTCTCTAGAGTCAGTCTGACAGCGAGATGGCATCTTATATAATGTAGCATAATCATGGGAGTGACATCTCATCACTTTGCCATATTCTATGTAGTTGAAGCATGTCACAGGTCCTGCCCACATTCAAGGAGAGGGATTACACAGGCATGAACGTCAGAAGGTGGGTGTCATGAGAGCCACTTTTTTTCAGTCTGTCCATCACAGTGGACACAGTCCTCATATAAAGTCAAAGAAGGCTCAAATAAGGGAATATTTGAATAATGGTCCGAATGAAGCAAGAGAACACACCATATAGACATTTGGTGGGAGATTGATCCAGGCAGAGGGAATGGTAAATTCAAAGACCATGAAGCCAAACTTGATGGTGTTCAAGAAGCAAGTATGGCTGGAGCAGAGCGAGCAGAGGGAAGAGGAATAGGAGATAAACTCAGGGGAAGACTAGGGAGCCAGACCATGCGCGGCTCTGTAGGTCTTCGTGAGGACTTTGTATTTCACTTGGAGTGAGATGGGAGCATTAAAGGGTTTTGAGCAGAGGGGTACCATCATCTGACATGATCTGGCTTTCCTGTGGAGTATATACTGTGTGAGGAGACAGCAAGAGCAAATGGAGAGAGAACAGTTAGGATTTTATTTAATAACAGAGGCAAAGACAGTGGTTTCTTAGACCAAGGTGGTAAAAGTGGCAAAAGAGTAATGAGATCATGGATTTAATCAGAAGGAAATGTTGACAAGATTCACTGGACTGTTGAATACGTGGCAGAAGAAAAGGGGAGGAGTCAGAAAGGACTTCAAGGTTTTTGTCCTGAGCAAGTCCACCAAGGAAGTTGACTATCTACCGAAATGAGGAAGGTGGTGAGAGAAACAGTCTTGAGGAGGCACTCCTACAAGAGAATATAGAAGTCTGGTTTTTCATGTGTTCCATTTTTAAAGTTTGCCTATTCATTAGACAAATAGTGATGTCAAGTAAGTGATGTCAAGTAAGATGCTGGATATGTGAACCGAATTCATAGATGAGGTCATGGTCGGAGATAAAAATTTGGCAATCGTCAGCACAGACGTGATTTATAAAAACATGAGATGCGATGGGATTACCTAGTGAGTCAGTGCTGATAGACGAGAAGTCTGAGAACTGAACCCCGAGCCAGCTTGAAGGTGATGGAGATGAGGAGGGCCCAGCAAAGGAAATTGGGAAGGAGTGACCATCGAGGTAGGAGGAAAAGCAGGAGAGTGTGGTATCCAAGAAGCCTGGAAGTCTGGGAGGAGAGATCGCTTGGGTCAAATTCTGCTGATAAGCAGTGGCTTTACCCACATGGAAGCCATTGGTGAGCTCGACAAGAGTTGTCGAGCATGAAAGCCCGATTGGAATGTCTTCCATGAAAATGAAAAGGAGGAATTGGTACCAAAAATACAGACAAGTTTTTTTTTTTTTTTTTTTTTCAAGAGAAAATTGAATTATGTTTAATATTGTTTGAGGAACCTGGAATGAAATATTATATTTTAGAAATGTTTTCATACCTAATAATGGAAATGAAAAGCTTTTCTTCTAAAAGAACTGAATACAAAGTTATTACTTCCATTTTTTAGAGCCACTTATAAACCATGAAGTGTCTCAGAGCTGAAGTTTTACTATTTACTACTCCTAATTCTATTGATGTATAGTTTGCAAACCCTTTTTTTTTTTTTCTTTTTTAAACATCTTTATTGGAGCATAATTGCTTTACAATGGTATGTTAGACAAGTTTTTATTTTATTTCTTTTAAAGAAATTATCCTAGAAATGGGAGGAGAAAAATAGGTGATGACTAGAGGAGCATATGAACCAAACGAAGGCTGTTTTTTGAAGGCTGTGACTTTTGTGAAGTCACATTTGTGTGTTGATCCATGAGAGTGAGAAAAGTGGGAACTGTAGGAGATGGAAGGGACATTAGCTGGAGTGAAGACTGAGTGGCATGTAGAGGGGATGGAAAGAGTAATGCTTCCTAGGGTCGACGGGAGGATATAATGAGATACAAAATGGTATCTGATACATGTTGGGGGTCAGAAAATAATAGTTTTTACTATTATTGTATAGCATACTGGGGCAGGGGAGGAGGTAAAAGCGATCCTCAAATTCAGAAAACTTGAGGTTGAGATTAAAAACAAGTGTAAGTAAGTGGTCACACCTAGTATTAAGAGAATATGGGTCAGAAATTGGGATCATTGAGGCGGCCCAAGTTTAAGTTCTTCAGCTGGGAGAAGCAGGAAAGCAAGAGGCCACTGTGTCGGATGCTTTGGTGTGGTCTCTCTCTGTCAGTAACTACCTGCATGATCAAGTCCCTGAATTAACCTAATTCATCTAATTTTGTCTCCTATAAAAGGAGACCAGTAATACCCATTCTCTTGACTTGTAAGTTGATTTCTAAGAAGCCAGCTAAGCTAAGCAGGAAAAAGTAGTTTAAAGCAGCAGTCTGCAAATGAGTGTTGCTTTCAAGAAGATGTGGGGATTCCAAAGACTCCCTGGGATTAGAAAAACCAAATACTGTACAGTATACAGTAACTCCTTGAGCAAAAGGGAGGGGAGAGGGAGAAGGCAAAGTGGTATACGGGGATCCGGAGTCAAGCAGCAATTAAGGGAACAAAGGTCAGCTGGAGGATAATTAAGGCGGTTAGGGAGGGAATTAGAGCTGGTTAGGTGCTAATTACATGGGCCCTTTAGACAAGGGTGGGGCTCCCCTGAGAGGAACAAAATGAGGGCTGATTACCTGCTAAAAATAAAGCCTGCCCCTCTGAGCTTGGGCTCACAAGTCTGGCACCGGCCCAGGCAGCCTGAGGCTGTGTACTTGGCTCGGCAATGCCTACTCTGCTTCTAGTGTGGACAGGGCCTGCTTTCATTCTTCATCAGATTCTGATCCTAGGTCTGGGAGGTCTCTGCAGGTCACTCACCAGCTCCATGGCGGGCAGGGGTGGCAGTTGGCAGTAGAGGGTCAGAATCTGGGTATCCATCCGTCAGTAGAATCACTCTAGGGGTCGGCTGTGCCCTGCAGAAGGGTGCAACCCAAGAGGGCCAGGAGGGTGAAATCTAGGCCATACTTCGTTCTTCACGCTACTGCCCTGGAGTGCGGCTGCAGCTGCAGGGAGGAAGGGGTGTGTTTTCTTGATTTACCTTTAGTCACTATATGGACTATCTCAACACTGTAGCCACAGCAGGAAGTGCAGCTTTCCCAGGTGCTGGCACTGAATGCTTTATTTCCCCCACCACCCTGCGGGATCACTGTTTCCCATTAAGGGCTTGAGGGAGCAGGGAAAAGAGGTGGGAGAGGTGGCAGAGGGAAAGCACACGCTCAGAGCACACTTTTCTAGCTCAGCCAGGCTCCTCCGCGTCTTGCTGTACTTGTGCCCATTGTGAGCTTCCTGGGGCACCTGCACCCCACAGCTGGCACGGATGATGTCTCCTATACTGTGCAGAGCCTCTGTGATGATGGGTAAAATAGACTACCAGATATTAAGTTCTCTGTGTGCTTCATGTGATATTTATACTTTTTTTTTTGGGTGGGGGGCAGTTGGCTTTGTAATAGTTATCTATTACTGCATAACAAATCACCCCAAGATTTAGTGGTTTAAAACAGCAATGAACATTGATTATCTTTCATAGCTTCTACGGGTCAAGAATTCAGGAGCAGCTTAGGTGGGCGGTTCTACCACAGGGTCTCTTAAGATGACATTCAAGATGTCAGCTGGGGCTGAAGTCGTCTGGAGGCTTGACCGAGGCTGGAGGATCTACTTCTATTTATTTATTTATACTGAGGTATAGTTGATTTACACTATTATATTAGTTTTGGGTATACAGTGTAGTGATTCAATATTTTTATAGATTATACTCCATTTAAAGTGTTTACAAAAGAATGGCTATATTTCCCTGTGCTCTATAATATATGGAGGATCTGCTTCTAAGATGGCTCGCTCACATGGCTGGCAAGTCAGCGCTGGCTAACGGTGGGAGGGCTCAGTTCCTCTTTGTGTAGGCCTCTTCACAGGGCGGAGTGTCCTCATGACAGGGTGGCTGGCTTCCCCCAGAGCAAGCGATGCAATGGTCCAAGGGGGAAGCGACTGCATTTTTTTTGACCTAGGCTTGGAGATCACACATCACACACCGTAATATCTACAAGATTCTGTCTTTCAAACAGTCCATCCTTGATTCACAAGCGTTGACAACCAGGAAACAGCTAATGCGGAGGTCATCATGGACCATTGTAATATAGCCATTGTAGTAGGCATTTGATCATATCTACTACATTTTTTGAAAATAAAAAAAAGTACTCGATGATTGTTGCAAAGCTGTTAACCCTCTAATGAGCTTTCCTTCACAGGAGCTTCCCTGATCTTGAAGGAATCTGTAAGTAGGTAGAGATGGGTATTCATTCATTCACTCAGTCATAGATTTATTCATTCCTTCAAAAGTATGTGCTGGGCACTACTGTAAGCTGGGCACTGTTCTAAGCACCTGACAGATGGAGAAGGTGAGGCATATAAGTCCAGTGACTTGCCTAAAGTTGAGGCAAACGGCAATGAGAACCCAGGTATCTGGCCACCATTGTTAATCATTTGAACAGCAGTTGAGTGCTAGGCTCTGGGGGTTTAGAGGTGAATGATACTCCTGCCCTCAAGGAATTTGAGGTCTACTAGGGGGAATCTTAGAGATAAGACACATATCACAAAGCCAGTGATTGTGATAAGCACCAAAATGCTACAGGAAATAGCCATAGGAGTTGCAAACGTAGTCATTGCCACCAGAATTGGTCAAGGATGGGGGCAGTGCTGAGGGATCAAGTTGAGAAGAGGACTGAGAACTGACAAAATGAAAGTCTTTGCTTAGCTCCAGGAGAACAGAGGCAAAATAAAAATGGAGCCTCTCTGGTTGAAGTCAGATTGGGTTGGATCTGGATTCTGTTAGTGGTGGTGGGAGGGGGCTAGAGCCAACTTAGAATGCTCTTTACACTAATTCAGATGTTGAAACTTAATTCCCAGCGGGATGGTATTTGGAGGCGGAGCCTTTGAGAGGTGATTAGGTCTTAAGTTTGCCGTCCTCATGAATAGAATCAGTTCCCTTAACAAAGAGACCCCAGAGGCCACGTGAGGATACAGCAAGAAGGATGCTGTCTAGTAACCAGGAAGGGGGCCCTCACCAGGCACCAGGTCTGCTGACATCTTGGTTTTGGACTTCCCAGCCTCTAGAACTGTGAGAAGCAAATTCCTCTTGTTAATAAGCTACCCAGTCTATGTTATTTTATTATAGCAGCCTGAATGGAGACATTCAGCCCCCAAAGCCCCTTTCCAGCAAAGTGACCAATGAATGGAGTCCTTCACAGGGCCTCTCTCTGGGTGCAGCAACAAGGGCTTATACTATGATATCCAAAATGCTTCCTGATACCCCACTTTTTCATGTTTAGGTTTCATGTGTACGTATCCTGAGACCTTAAACCCCCAAGGGCCAGAGCTATAACATTTGCCCCCATATTTATTCTCAGTGCATTCAGTGGGTTTCCAGCACGCACACCCAAGGTTTCCTGCTACCGACATAATCTCATCTAGGGAAGCAGTAAGGTGTAGCACTTAAGGGCATAGCCTCTGGAGCCAGATTGCCTGCATTCAAATCCCAGCTCTGTCACTTCCACACTGTTTGAACCTCGGTAAGCTCCTTAGCTTCTCTGAGTCTCACATAACTCATCTGTAATATGGGGATAATGGGCTTGTCATCTCAGTGGGTTTTGTCTTAAGGACTGAATGAGTTAATAGGTGTAAAACCTCAGAATAATTCCTGGCATGTAGGAAATGCTCAAAATGTATTAGTTCTTATTTATCCTCAGATTATCTACATCCGACTAGCAGATCTCATTGGCTCCTTGATGACATTGATCTAAGACACACTATCATTTAAGGGTGGCTTTCCAGAGGATTAGGGGGTGAGTCGTTCGGAGGGGCGCTGCAGAGAAAAAACATGGTATCAAATCTAAGTTGCTTCTCCGGAAATATTAAAATGAGAAAATGTGGATTTATAATTGAGGAAATGAGGTACATAAACATTTAAGCAGCTTGTCTTCACCTTTTCCAGCTGGGGCACATCTGCACCTGGAGGCCAGGATAGGATGTCAGGGGGCCTTTCAGAGAGTAGAAACACAATCTCACAGCTTTGGGAGGAAAGAGAGTAGACATTTTTTCATTGATATATAATTTGCATCCAGTCAAATGCCCAAATCTTATGTGTACAACATAAGCCTATATTTAAAGTTATATGTGCTCCTGCTACAATGTTTGAAGCAAGTCTGGGTGTAAATATCATTGTACTGAAATTTGGAACAGATGTGTCAGAGAAATTTATTATGAAAAACACTAAGTCAATATCAGAGCATTTTTAGGGCTGGGAGGGCAGAAAACTTTTACACCTATTAACTCATTCAGTCTTAAGGACTGAATGAGTTAATAGGTGTAAAACCTTAGAATAATTCCTGGCATGTAGGAAATGCTCAGAATTGAACAGCTACTACATGCTAGACCTTTTCCATTTGTTTTTTCATTTAAGACCTGCCACAACCCTGTGAGTTCTTTATTGACAGCCCCATTTCACAGATGAGCAAATTGATCTTCAGTTTATATAATTTTCCCCAAAGTCACAGAATATTTTGTGCTTTTGAGTTGAACCCAGAACTGACTTGCTTCAAATTACTATGCTCTTTTCTTCCTACTTTAATTACAATTTATTTAAAGTCAACACATCCCTTATCTTAGAGACATATATTGTATTTTTTACAACGTATTAAGAAGAAACTGTCCTGGGTGCTAGGGAAGAAGACACTGAGATCGAAACTACGTGCCATTTTTTAAATTGCTGTGAACAGTCTGGAATGAGTCCAAATGGAATGAGACAAAAAGGTAAGTCATGTGTGACTTGTCTCATCATTTTGGGGCTAGGGAGGAAGTATTTATAGAATAAAATGTCATGAAGATGCATAGTAGAAACTAGTGACTGTTGGCTTAGACATAGAAAGAAGGAGAGAGAGAGAGAGAGTTGCTGCCCAGTGCTGGCCCTACAAGTTGGCAGAGTTTGTGTTTGCCCAGGTGTGTGGTACAAATATTTCCTCCCCCCTCCCCCCAACCCCCAGTTCTTCTAGGCCTTCATCAACCCATCCGACCAAACTTTCAATACTCCTAGCAAGGGTTACACTGGAGAAGTCATTAATTAGCAAAGTCAGATCAGGGTCAGGCAAGAACAGATCACAGAAGAGGGAGGAGACCAAGGAGATGGGCGAGTGAGACCTTCGTAGCAGGGTCATTGAAGGGGGAGAGGAATGATCAAGACTTCCTGAACTGCACTTTTCCAGAACCCATGCTATTGCCCCATGACGGTCCATGCTATCATTAGGGTTTCTGTCTTCTGAGGCCTGAACTTCCAATTTATTTTCTAGGAAATGCATCTCTTCTGTGGCCTCTCAGTTTTGATGGTATTCAGGAATATAACCTATACACCACATATACACTTACACACTCACACCAGCACAGCTTTCCTTAATTAAATAAGTTTATGTCTGTTAGAAGCTTGAAAAAGGTACTTTGTGTTTGATTCTCTCATCTGTATCTATTTCTGGGAGGCCAGGCCTTCATCAATGGGCAGCCTTCTTGATTTGGCCTCATGTAAATTCGTGCTTTCTGGAAGGCACACTGAGAAAGAAAACTGAGGGAAAAATAGACAGGTTGGGTGCTTTAGTCTTCGAGGTAACCAGTCCCTTGGGGAGTGCCCATACCATGAGGGACTGGAAGTCCCAGTGAGAGGGGGTGCGGGCTGGGCAGATAAGACCCCCGGTGAGAGCCAGGTCTGAGGTACACGGCCCAGTGTGCTGAAAACTTTCCCTTCTTTCACTCATTCATTCTCTCATTAACATATATTTCTTTTTCACCTGAGTTAGGGATACAATGGTGAGCAAAATGGTCCCTGTCTTCTCAGACCTCGGCCTCATGAAGAGTACAGACAGGTAAATGATACGAAAAGTACAGACACGGAGCACCCCATCCAGGCCTGATGTTTTATTTTTAAGTTGACTCTACTTTCTCAGCTACTCATTTCCATGCCCCAGCAGAGCAGACCAGGAATAACGTCAGAAGACCTGGGTAAAATCCCATGGTGGCTGCTTCTCTGTCCTACACAGAAAACTGCTCAGACCTCATTGATGAACTAAGATGGTACCTGCCTAGCAGTCAAACCCCACAGAAATGCAGCTGATTGATACTATTTTCAAAGCTCACGTGACTGAAGAATAAATAGTAAACTTGCTGTTTAGGAAATAAGGGTTTCATGGGTTGAATAATACCCCACCCCCACCCCGCCCCAAAGATGTGTCCAAGTTCTAACACCTGGAACCTGTGAGAATGACATCATTTGAGAAAAGCAACTTTGCAGATGTAATTAAATGAAGGATCTTCAGATGAGATCATCGTGGCTATAGGGTAGGACCTATATCCAATGACTAGTGTCCTTACAAGAGAAAGGAGAAGGAGATTTGAGACAGACACACCAGGGAGAAAGCCATGTGAAAACAATGGCAGAGACTGGAGTAACATGACACAAGCCAAGGAATGGCAAGGGTTGCCGGCAGAAGCTAGGAAAAAGGCATGGAATGGATTCTCCCTCAGAGCCTTGAGAAGGAATCAACCCCACTGATACCTTGATTTCAGACTCCTGACCTCCTGAACTATGAGAGAATACATTTCTGTTGTTTTAAGCCGTAAAATGTTTGGTAAATTTTTACAGCTGCCCTTGGAAACTAATTAGAGGATTAGTGAGATTTTTGCTACAGTCTCACTCCCTGAATAGACAGGAGACCAGGAATCAGGATAAAAGGGTCCTAATCCCTACAGAGAATGACAGAATTTTGATATGGCATCTTCCCCAGGCTCTGAAAGGGGTAATTCTATGTGGCTGCATTGTTACCGCATGATCCTGTCCCTCCTGGGTTTCAGCCATTGGACAATGTCTGGACCACAGACCCAAGGAGCTAATAAGCAGACCACGCACGTACACAGATCAAACATATACCAGCAAAATCAGAGACAAACATGCCACAAAAAGCTTTTGAAATATTTTGATTTTTGATATTTCAAAAAAGAACTAAAATAGCCATAATGACAAAAGCAGAACTTTTTTCAAATTCCTTATATTTATCATATATGCATGAATATAAGTCCCCCAAATGGGGTCATTTCCTATTCTCCCAGGGAGAAAATCAACAAGAAAATTTTGCTTGTCAACACAAACAGATAAACTTCTAGGTATGTAAATGGAATAATCCAAAGGTATGCATATTGTATCTAATCTGTCAATTTAATTATAGTTAAATATTATGAATCACATATAAAATCTGTATAGATTTAGAAGTATGCTATTTTTTCTCATATATAACAAAACAACCTTACTCAAAAAGTATCTTTGATGTCAATATCTTTGTTATCACTGGAGCCACTTTTTGAGTCATTGAATCACTTAAGAATCAAAAAATTTCCTTTGCAGAGAATATAGTTTGTATTTCTGCGTGAGTTGTTGGAAATAGAACATTTATTGAATCCTTATATGATGTGGTCACTGAATATTTTATCTCAAGCACACAAGAAGCCATTTCTAAAACAGCACCCTTGCATTTTTCATATGTATATGTTTGCAATTTCCATGTTAACACTTATTCTGTTGTATGTTAAAATGACCCTCAAGGAACTTATTTACAACAATATCCAACATTTGAATTAGGGTTTCTATCACTTTAAATTTTTTAAAATGCTATGTGATAGACATATTGACAGGGACCTTTGAGGAGAATGATACTCTAACCCAAAGAGATGATTCTAAAGGTAGATATTTGAATCTCCGGAAAGTAGGCTAGATTGGGAAGTACCCTCAAATCAATGAGATATGTTGCTGCTCTTTCACTCATCTGAAGGACAAGACCTGGACCTAGGGAGAAACACGAGGCCCTCTCCTTGCTCTAAGAATGGCCCCTACCAGGACACTGGCAGCTCTCCCAGACTGAACAGATAAAGAAGGGGCTAGTGCAGCCGTGAGGAGGTGGATAGACAGATGACACCTACTTATACTTATTAAGGTTGCGACTCATGGTCAGAAAGGTCCAGCTAGATTAGGGATGATTACAATTTCCCCTGTGAGTTTGTATTTGTCAACATCCCTGAAAAAGTCATGGCCCTGGTTATAGAGAAAGGGAACACTCAAGAATACAATCAAAAGGAGCACAGAGAAAGCCTCATGTGTCTTAGTCCTGAGGAAAGGATGCCCTTGTTAGTACGTATCACAATTTGTTGGCCCACATCCATTCTGTATATTGATCAAAGGCTTGACATGCTGTGGGGCCTGCAACATGATACAAATCCATCCTAATAATCACCAAGATCTCTAAATCCCTTCCAAATGGCACAAGCCACTGTTCAAATTCCATGTATATGGGTGGAAAATGATGGCTCTTCATGACCTCATTGGAAAGACCCAGGCGGATAGGGGAGCAGACAACGGGTTAGGCTCCAAGCTTTATTTCTTAATGGAATGTATACCTTCTTAGTGTCTGGAGTTGAGAGCTCTTTCATGTTAAAACAAAAAAAACAAAACAACCCAAACACCTACTATGTGCCATACACTTTTTGTAATGAAAACAGAGCAATGACAAAGATAGACAGGGTCTCTACCCTGATTGGTAAGACAGTAAGTACAGAACAATCTGGCAGCATATTGGAAGGCACCTCACCTATCCTTTGGGGTGGTGACCAAGGAAGGCTTCCTGGAAGAAATAAGCTAGAGGAAAAAGAAATAGTGAGGGAAAAGCGTTGGCAGAGGGAGCATTAAAACCCAGAAGGAACAGAGAGAGAAGGCAAGTTTGAGGAACTACAAGTATTTCACCAAGGCTAAATCAGAGCCTGCAAGAGAAGGAGTGATATGAGATGTTTGGATCAAGTCAAAAAGGATGCTGTGAGCTGTTTAGACACTTGGGTTTTATGTTGAGTGCAATAAACGTATTTAAATAGAAAGGTGAGTCTCTCTTAATTCAGAGTTTTTGTTTTCAATGCCAGAAAGAAAACCAGATACTTTAAGATTTGCAGACTCTTTCTTCTTTCATTACATGGATTAGGCATCA
Source organism: Pseudorca crassidens (assembly GCF_039906515.1). Classification (NCBI taxonomy): domain Eukaryota; kingdom Metazoa; phylum Chordata; class Mammalia; order Artiodactyla; family Delphinidae; genus Pseudorca; species Pseudorca crassidens. Next base: position 30,249,520 of record NC_090304.1, on the reverse strand, counting down.
TTTACAGTAGAGAGAAGGTTAAAGTAATAGACTAGACTATGAAACAGTAAATATGTAATGGTGTTCCTGTCAATCTTTTCTGTGGGCTTCCCCTTTCCTCCATAGTGCTGTGCCTTCCAGAAGTGAGCAAAGTCCTTCCTTTCTGATGTTCATGTCAATGTTGAGAATCCCCAGAGGCACTGGGATCTTGAAAAATGCAATGATGACAACCAGGAAAGGAGCTGGGAGCTTCCAAGAGATACTGAATTTGAGCTCAAGGTAAAGGATCTTTAACTACCTATTTTAATGCGTTCATTTGAGAATCAACTGAAAGCACTTGTAGGGGAAGCTCTATTGGCAGTTAGCACTATTTTTACCTTAAATCTCATATGCAGTAATTCACAAAGCACTTTTATTATCTCATTTAATCTTCTCCAAAACTGATGTCAGGACTATTTTTCCATTTGACACATGAGGAGACTGGCTCAGTGTGGTTTGCCCAAAGTCACAGAGCTCATTCATGGTAGGGGCTGGGTTGGAAGCCATGTGTCCTAATCCAGAGTTTGCTAGTAATTTCTGACAATGCTGAAAACCAGGTGATACAAAGAAAAGTTTCAAGAACAGGGCAGGGGTGGTCTTTAGCCTGAAGAAGAGAAAACACATTTGAAACAATCCTTCATTCATTCGATAAATTATTTGAATGTCTACTATGTGCTACGTTCTCTGGCTAGTGATGAAGAAAACAGAGATGGCTCTTGCTAATATAGCACGTACAGTTAAGGGAGAAGTTGGGTATTAACAAAAAACTTCACATTTCATGCTTGCCGAGGGTCTCTTCTTTTGAGAAACGGTCCATTACCCTCTTCATAATGGAGCATAACATTTCCTGAAGTATTGGCCTTGTTAATTTCCCCGTATGTCCATTGAACCCAGAGAGGCCACCCCGCCTAGCACTGGCTGATCCGTGACTCCTGGCTTCTGTGATTGGTTTGTGCCTGGCTGTGATCGTGCCCAGCTTTGTGGAGGCACCTGGGGAGGATACTTGTGTTCTTTTCTCAGGGATCTTGGTCTGTAAAGAGGTATAATACCAGAAGAGACAGTGACTGCTTTTGCCATCCCATGGGGGAAAAAATCTGCTTGAAAAGAAATGAAAGTAACACAGAATAAGGAAGAAGTTAGGAGAAGAGAGAAAGAGCCCTAAAAGTTTTATGTGAACTCCTGGATCTAGAGATGTCTTCTGGGTTAGGTAGGGCAATAGATCCCCTTTCACGGGTTAAGTTAGTACTGGATTTCTGTCCCAATTGGTACATAAAGAATTACATAATCATGAATTGTGACAAGTTCTAGGAAGGAAACAAAGATGACATCCTGAAAGAGCCTAACCGTGGGGACATGGATCATGTGAGGTTGTTGGGAAAGTGACTTGAAAGTTACAACATGAAAGAAGAATAAGCTTTAGTGAAGTCAAAAGTGGAGACAAAACCATCTTGGTAGAAAGAACATGTGGGGAAGTCCAGAGGAGGAAAAGAGCTGTTGCCAGTATTTGAAGAGCTGTTAAGAAGAATGGCATGCATTTTGTTTGGCTACATTTGATGTAGGTGCCAATGGCTAGAAGTTGCATTAGGTTGGCTATAGATTAAACAAAAAGAAAAACTTTCTAGCAGTAAGAAAACCATAATTTTCCTGTCACTGGAGGATCCCAGAAGAGGGCATGGTCACCTATCAAGGGTGTTTTACAGGGAAATTTCAGTTACTAAATGAGGGGTGACTGGTAAGCATTTATTCCTTTATTTCCTCATTCAGGAAATACTTTTTGAGCTCCTGCAATGTGCTAGGTATCATACCTGTGCATAACAGTAAATAATATGCACTCTTAGAACTGACTCAAAAAACTAACAGTCTAGTGGGGGAAACTAAAAGCTCACTTGCCAATTACATGGCAGGATGGTAAGTGGCAGAGCAGGTGGCAGCAAAAAGCGCTTTGTGACCACATACGAGGACAGCTAACACAACTGAGAATGACTTCTAAGATAGGCTCCAATCCTATAAAAGTATGATTCCAAACATCAGGTAAAAGTTCTTGTGAAACCTGAGGTTGGGATCCAAGAGCAAGCTCCCATCGTGGATGGGAGACTCCGTTCTCAGGATTACGTCAAATGAATGGATTCTAGTGCTTGTTAGGAGAGTTAGGCAAGCAACCTGCATTGTACGATGGTACCTTAACAAATAGAATAAAGAAAAAAGTATTACTACTTGAAGCGTTAGCATAGAATTCATTTTAGGGAGAGACCTGTCTCTGGGAAAATATCTTGAAAAGCTTCAAGGTGGGGGGTTGGGGGGAGCTATAAAGTGCTGGGAACATAAAGGGCAACAGGAGGCTTCACAATAGAATGAGATGTTTAAGCTTTTCTGCAGGGGACAATGAGAAAAATGTGCGTTTGGTTTGGATTCTGTTTTCTCAAAGGTTGAGAGAGGGCAGGGAGATCAGAGCTGCAGATAGAAGAGAGGAGATGGAAAAGTGGGTCATGGGAATGTCTCTGGTCATTGGCATTTTAAGACTAGAAGATGCCCAATGTTACATTTGAAGAGTCTTGCACTGTTTCTCCATCTCCCTCAGATTCCTGACTGTTCAGTTTAGTTTACCACCCTCAGGAATATCTCCAGGGAGGTTGTGAGCGTGTTTATATCTATGTGAACATCCAGGAAGAGAACCGGATTTGTTGCTAGGTCTGTGTGATGCAAACAGAGACACGTGAATGGACACAGAAGCCCAGAGGTGACAGTGTTATATAAGCCTGCAGGTATCTGCGGAAATCCAGGGCAGGTCTTGGAATTCTAAGGGGGAACAGAATGGGGAGTTTGGGACCAATCTTCCCTGGATCTCAAGGAACAAGGAGGACTCACCATGATGAGCTCTGGGGTATACTCACCTTATTCTAGACTGAACATAATAAACATTACACTTCCATTAGAGCATGAATTATATCATAACTGGAGGTATACATACATCTTTTCCTCCCAGCCGCCTACCCCAAGCATGAGATCCTGGAAAACAAGTCCTTCGTGGCTTCTCCGGTGCCTAGTAGTTGACATAGATGGAGCTAGAGAAACACTTGTTTGGGGGCCAGTGCAATTCCCCTACAGGCAAAGGAGAAATGAATTAGCCTCAAGCCACTAACAAGTTACAAGCTCCTAGACAAAGGCCTGCCTTGGTTCTGGGAATTGTGATAATGAGGCTGCAGAGGGCCTTTGGGCTAAGCCAGCTGCTAAGGACACAGGCCCTGCCCAGCTCCAACATCGCATGGACTGGAAACAGGGATGTGGAAGCTCATTAGGGAGAAATGGTTTTAAAAAATAGCATCATCATCTCTAATCAGGCAGTGGGCTAGGGGTCAGATCCTTCTTAACAGGATGTGGGCTGGGAGGGCAGGGCTGGGGCAGACATGATAGGGTGCGGAAGGGCAGCTGCAGTCAGCTGCCCAGAGTGACCCTTCTGGTCACCCTCGCCCACCTCCGAGGGCACTGTGCTTGAAGGTCTTAATTAGGCCCCTCTACAGTGCAACTGGGTCCTTGGGAAGCACTGCCAGCCAGTCCCCGCAGCCTTACAGGAAAACGCAGATGTGCTCGGGCCTGGGCCTTGGTAGGGAAAGGCGAGGCTGGCCTGGCCCGGGGTGAGCGGCACAGAGAAGGCTAGCTCACCCACAAAAGCCTGGCCCTGCCAGCAGCTCTGGGCTTGCTCTTCCGGGACTTCTGACGGGAGTGCTGAGAATGGATGAGAGGAAGGCCCAGACTTCCTCCCCACGCAGACACCGCTTATTGGAAGGATGTTGGCACCAACCGCACTGCCGGCTGTCCCCCGCTTCCCCTCAGCTCAATTAAGGCAGTAAGCGGCACTTCCTAATTGCTGCTCCTGCATCATCTCCCGCCCACCCCCCTCCTCTCCTGAGCCGCTGAAGTGAAGTACGGGACACCAGCCTGTCCTCTGGGGCTGGCCTGAGAAGAGAAGGAAAGTGGCCTGAGCTGGTAGGCAAAAGCCTCGCAGAAATAGTTCTGTAGCTGGAACCCACCCGACAGGGCTCAGATCCAAATGTGAGGCCACTCTCCAGCACCCAGGGTGACACTCGGTCCAGCATTTGGATTTATCTCTACCTGGCCTTGCTTTTCTATTGCTAGTTTCTCTAAACTTGATTCTCATTTTATAGGTATGTTATTTCATTATAGGTGTCATTGTCTGTGGTAAACCTTCTCAGATCTTTGTGGAATGACCTGAGGTATAAATATAAAAAACGAAATTGCCGTTATTTGTGTGACAGTAAAAACAAGTGGGTAATGTGATGGTGAGGGACTGGTGGGAGTGTGTAGGGCAGCTTTAAAAGAGGGATTGTTGATGCTATCAAACCCAACTTAGATGATGCCCTCTGAGGAGCAACTCCTGAAGTTAGATGGTTAATTCCTGTTGAGGAGCTCAGGGAGCCTGGGGGAGCCTGGGAGACTCTTCAGAGCTCTCAGATTAAGACTTTTTAACTTGCTGTACTTCTTTTTTTTTTTTTTTTTGTGGTACGCGGGCCTGTCACCGCTGTGGCCTCTCCTGTTGCGGAGCACAGGCTCCGGACGTGCAGGCTCAGCGGCCATGGCTCACGGGCCTAGCCGCTCCGTGGCATGTGGGATCTTCCTGGACCGGGGCACGAACCCGTGTCCCCTGCATCGGCAGGCGGACTCTCAACCACTGCGCCACCAGGGAAGCCCTTGCTGTGCTTCTTGATCCTCCTTTCCTTCCTTCCCTCCCTCCCTCCCTCCCTCCCTTCCTTCCTTCCTTTCTTTCTTTTTGCCTATTGAGCATTCGAGTTCAAGGTTCTGTATCAGATGATAACATAAAGATAAATCAGATGTGACTCCTCATCAGAAACTTGGAGCTATGTTCTAATAAGGAAAATCAGGTATCTTTACATAGAACCATCATATAGGGTAGACAGTGAGGTGTGTCTCTAAACAGACACAGTCAAAGCACTAGGGACTATTCCCATATCACCCACCATGTTTACTGCCCAGGGATGATATTCAGGTATTCATTACACCTTTAAGCCTGCCCCTCTTGGATAGGTTGACAGTCGTGGATCTCAAGACTCTTTGTCTCAAGGCAAATACATATTTGAAGCTCTTGAGGCCAAAGATCTGTTTAACTCACCTCTGGAGCAGGCCTGAGAAAGCACCCAGTTGATGCAGACACCCTTAATTGGTGATTAAGCTGGCAGCGTGGGTCTGTCTGTGAGAGGCTGACAGAGTATGGGGTTGTTATGAAATCAAAGTCCAGACCATAATAATGGACTCCAGACCGAATAATGCTTTCTCCCAACTCAACTTTGAAATCTCTCTCTATTAGGCATAACTTATTCATCTTCTTAAGCTAATTCATTAACTCTTTCCAAGCCCACATCCTGGAAATTCAGCCTGATTGCCAGGCCCTCAGAGGACTGCTCAGGCAGCCTGGGAAGTGGTCAGTGGTTCTGCGTGGTGTCAGACAATGAGGCCAGTGGTATGAACAAGGTTAGGGGGCGGAAGGGCTCTGAGACTCCTTCAACCACTTGGACCATAAAAAACATAATATGAACCACAAGCACGAGCCACTATATGATTTAAAATTGCACAGTAGTGGACTTATTTTCAAAAATAAAAGGATTTTAAAAAGTAAAAGCAAACAGGTAAAATTCAATTTAATAATATGTTTCATTTAATTCATTAAATATAAATATCCCTTCAACATGTAATTAATGGAAAAATGGAAATAGTTTCTCTTTTCTCGTGTGCTGGGTCTTCACAATTTGGCACAGAGTTTTCCTTTACAGCTTAGACACATTTTATTTGCTTAAAAGCCACACATGGCTAGTACAGTACAGTACAAATTTGGACAGCTGGGAGACTCCTGTGACCACCAAAGCCCACTGGCAAGAAATACCTACATTAATTTTTATCTTCATCCTATACGTATACTACATATACACATCACTTTTCCTTCCAAAACATAGTTTATCCATGTAACAAATCAGGAGGTATATATTTTATCCCCATTTTATAGATGAGAGAACAGAAGCTCAGAGAAATGTAGTAATTTGCCTTACAAATTACCATGACAGGTAGCAAGTCATAGAGCTGGAACTTGACTCTTCTACGTCTGTTTGATTCTAAATCCTACCAAGCTAGCATTTCCCGAGGTGCTCTAAGCTCCACAAGACAGGTTTGGGGTCAAAGAAGTTTGAGGAGAGTTCTTGGGTATTGACAGCATCAATTAGCACGTGAGAGGCTCTGTGAAGTCCTCTGATTAAAGGAAACTGCCTACCTTTGTTTAACAAAAAAGTTCCCAAATATGGAACATGGAACTGCTTTTTTTCATGCAACATCTACTAACATTCTAAGGAACCAGTGTTTCACATAACGTGCTTTGGAAAATGCACTGTGCCAGTGGAATTCTGCTTATTGAAATAAGACTCCCAGCCAAGTAAGAGGTCACCTCACAAGTAATGACAGGGTTTTTGAATGTCAGCCTCAGGTATGACAAAGGAGGCACCATCTGGTGACTTCAGTTTAGCAATAATAGTGTTCCTGTTTAGCCCCTTCAACTTCAGATTAAAATCACGGAGTGTGACCCACAAGGAACATCTTAGGCAGCCAGAATCCACATAATACAAGAGCTCAAACAACCAACTCTTTCCCCACCTCACACAGTGATGATTTATGTTCATCATGTTGATTGGGTCCCTTTAAGACCTTAGAACAACTTCAGAACCAAAACAGAAAGACTCAGACTCATACAGTACAGTTTTAGCATAAAGTAAAAGTGATCCCATTTCCATATTTTTGGAAAATCACTAATTTGTGAATAGGAAAATTGGTACTTAGGTGTACTACACATGGTCTGAAGATGTCACAACAACTCAGTGGAAGTAGGAGCTATTATCATCATCGTCGTCGCCATTTTAAACTGAGGAAACCAAGACACAGAGAGGTTAAGCAACACGCCAGAGGTCACTCAGCTAGAAAGCAGCAGAACTGTGCTTTCAGGGAGTCTGGCACCTTGCTATATGTTTAACCATCACCATTTAATCCTGAATCGATGAATCCTCCAGAACAACCCGTTTTAGAACCCAATTGGGCAAATGGGATAGGTAAGCATGTGTGCATACGTGCAGAGAAACAGAGAAAGAAAGAGACACAACAAAAGCAGGCAAATTAGAAATATTAGAGACTGGGAGAGAAGTTGTGACGGATCCTTGCAGTCACATAGTACTTTATTCAGAGCTTTTATATACATGATCTCATTTGATCCTCATAGTAATTGATTTGAGTTAGATCCTAGTGCTGCTAACAAAGTGGCCGAGTGGGAGGGGAGCTCTGGGCATCTGAGGGCAGTCAGTTCACACCCTTTTCTACCACTGCTTGAGGGAATTAGCCACAAGTTCCCTCCAGCCTCCTCTCCTTGCCTTAAATCTTCTAGGCACATTTTACGATGATGACTTTGTGTCCATGCCCCTAGTGTCTACCACAGCCCCTCCTTCAAATTTTGAGTCCAGACGCCACCCGGGCTTCACTCTACGTTTCTAAGGCCCCAACGAGACTGACCAACACAGTGTGGCAAGGAGCCAGCATTCTTATTTCCTGAGGTTGGATGGCTGGGAGGCCTCCGGGTGTCTGGGCCCATTTCCCGGCACACAGCTGCGTGGCCGAGCCTGTATAAATGTTTCAGCGTTAGACTGGAAAACCGCTTGAGGGACCACGTGGAGGATGGAAACACTCTCCTTGTGTCAATGTCAAGAAAGAAGGAAGCAAACCAAGGCCTACAGGGGAGGCTGGTTGGATACCTGTCTGGCAGGTGCCCTGGAGAACGCCAACCCAGGTAACAGCTGAAAACTCCAAACCCCTCCGGTTCTCAGCTGCCCTCAGACAGCCCGAAGGACTGGCTGGGGATCAGTGTAGGAAATTCACGCTGGGGACAGGGCGGCTTTGGGGCGGGCTGTTGTTAGTATTCCTCGACTCAGCCTATTCCTTCTGCCGGAGGGTCACATGGAGAAGTGGTTCCCTTGAGGGACCTGGGCATCATCCTGGCAAAGCTTGGGCCTCTCTTTGTTTCCCCTGCTGCTTCCTTCCAGATGTAAGAAGCAGGGGCCTGTTTTATATTTCTGTTGAATAAATTAGTTACACCTTTTGGGTTTTCTCACACAGGCCAGCACATCAAAACATGCCTTCGAGTTCTGGAGAATGTCCCAGGGGTCCCAGACCCTCTGGAAAAACACTCATTTGGACAGCTGCAGGACCAAGAACTTGCCTTTGAAGCCCCTCAGTTAGAGAAAACTTGCCAAAAGGGATGGGGAGGGAATCTATGGTGAACTTAGTCCTGGGATCAAAACAGATTCTTTTATTAGATGCTAATGATGATGATGTTAATAGCTACCATTTATTGAGTATAGCTTGCCAGGCACTTAACACATTCATTCATTCATTCAATAAAGATGGCTTCTCATTATCTTATTTAATTCTCACAATAACCCTTTATGAGCTAAGTATTATTTTCTCCAGATGACAGAACTCAAGTAGAGCACTTATGAAATGTGTCTAGTTTTCCTCAGCTGGTTTTGATAGTGGAGGTGAGACTTGATGTACGGATTTTTTTTCTGATTCCAAAGCTCATATTCTTAACTATTCATTCATTCATCCATTCATTCATTTATTAAACAAATATTTATTGAGTGCCCACTATGGGCTAGGCATTCTTCTAGGGATGTACTAGGGATGTAGGAGTGAACAAAACAGATACAGCTTTCATTTTAATAGAGAGACAGACAAAACCCAGTAAATTAGTGAAATTACAGTATGTTAGATGTTGATGTGTAGGAAGAAACGATGCAGATGTTAGATGTTAAGTTCGGGCAGAAAATTTAAGCAAGGTAAGGAGTATAGGGAATACTGGAGTGGAGAGAGGAGAATTTATTATTTTATATTGGGTGGTAGGGAGTATCAGTCACATAAGGAGACACATTAACAAAGATCTAATTGAAGGGAGGGAGCCACTTACACGAGGAGAGCTCCAGATGGGGGAATCTGTGCAAAGGCCCTGCAGTGAGAATATGCTTTGCACTGGAGGAACAGCAAAGAAACCGGTGTAGCTAGAGTGAGATAAAATAGAAGGAAATCAGGTCAGAGAGGAAGTGGAAATCAAGTAGGGTCTTGTAAGCCGTTGTGTGGGGTGAGTGAAATGAGAAGTCAAAGGAAGGTTTTGAGCAGAGGAATGACTCGAGCTGACATGTTCTAAAGCCTGCTGTGTGTGGGTTAGTGTCCATACATATGATTAGTTCTGTCTAATGGGGCCCAGGAGAAAAGATACTCCCATACCGACAGGTACATCTAGCACCCAGATGTTGGCTTCTAAATGCCTTTTTCCCAACGGAAGAAACCAGGGCTCCTTAGAGAAGTTGTTATTTTCACGATTAGGGCAGGAAAAATGCAAGATGGGATGTCTTCTGGTGAGAAATAAAGGGAGTGCCTGAAGAAAGACTGGGGGCATGTTGAAAGAGGACAGGACTCAACTTGAAGGTCAAATCTAGGGCAATTTGAACAGCAGAACAAATACTAGTAGAGTTAGATTAAATCCATAGGATAAAATAAAAATAATATAAACACATACTCGAATAAATTTAGTAAGTGGGGGAGAAGGGATAGAAGTAGTCAAATTAATAAGTGTAGAAGGAATGAAGGAAACACAAAATCACCATTAGAATTCCACAGTAATACTTTTTGCAGGCAAGTTCCACCAACAAATGCTAAAATGGGAGGGTGAAAATTTGAACAGAATAGAATATTAGCACAGTTGTAAAGTATCTCCTCCAAAATATCGACCAGTTACAAAGGAAACCACAGCAACTTTGTAGGGGAGAAACCCAGTACGGGGCACTTTGAAATCAGGTAGTTAAGGCTAACATCACTAACAAGGTGCTGACATTATGGAGCCTGAGGATGAGGCATGGAGAAGAACATACCATCACTTCTGGGGTGTGCTTGCTGCAAATGCATAATCTCAACCTTGTCATGAGAACACACCAGACAAACCCAAGCTGATAGGCATTCTACAAAACGACTGACCAGTACTCATCCAAAGATCGTTAAGGTCAAGGAAAAACAGAAATTGTCACAGATGGGAGGAGACTAAGAAATAACAACTTTAAGCAATGTGGATCCTGGACTACATCTGGAAAGGGGAAAAATTTTTTTAAAACGGGGGCGGGGGGGAAATGGTGAAATTTGAATACAAACCGTAGTTAATAGTGTCAACATCCTGGTTTTGTCATTGTATGTTAGTCATCAACATTAGGGGACGTTGGGTAAAGGATATACGTGAACTCTCTGGACTAGTTTTGGAATTCTTCTGAAAGTCAGTATTTCAAAATAAATTTTTTTTAAAAAACTATAGAAGTTAACCAGACATTGTGCTGAATATGTACACATATAGAATCATTATGTCGTATGTCTAAAACTAACATATGTTATATATCAGTTTTATCTCAATTTAAAAAAACTAGATAAAAGACCATGAAAAACCTTAGACTAGATGTTGCTGGATTGAGAATATACTGTATGGGGGCAAGGACACAAGTCAAAAGACTAGCTGGAGGGCTGCAATGGAAATAATCCTGGTGAGAATAACAGTGGTTTGGACTCGGAGGGAGCCGGCAAGGTGGTATTTGCAGTCTGGAAACTTTTGACAGTAGAGCTGACAATATTTGCTGGTAGAATGATTTTAGCAGGAGAAAAAAGGAATTCAGGATGACTTTAAGGTGTTTGATCCAAGCAAATGAACTTCCAACAGCATACATTTTTTAAGTGTTTTATGTATATTATTTCAATTAATCCTCAAAAATATGAATTAAATATTCTAATCGTCCCATTTTTAAAAATACCTTTATTGGAGTATAATTGCTTTCCTATGTTGTTAGTCATCCCATTTTAATAGTAACAAAACGACTAATATTTTCCAAGTATTATATATACACTGGCACTTCGTATGTCATATCTCGTCTCATCCTCACTTGTGTCATTATTCCTATTTAATATAGGAGCAAATGGAGACCCAGGAGGCTACGTAGCTTTCCCACAGTCACCCAGCTGGTTAGTAATGGAGTTAGGCTTCTCCCGCATTGAGCCTCATTCTGGTGGCCACATACCGCACTGCCACAGCACTCCACTGCCTCATTTTATAATCGAGGAAACGGAAATTTAGCAGGTGGCATAATCTGCCAGAATTCATGCAGTTTGAATGTGGCAAAGCCAGAATTCGACCCCAGCTCTGATTTCAAAGCGCAAGCCTCAGGCTCCGCTGTTGGATCCTGTACGTCTGAGTGTGGATGGCATTAGAGATGGAGCTCCCTGGCACAGCCTGCAAAGGGCTGGCTGGGGGCTGCTGGTGGCAAGAGGCCACTAAGGCTATATCTGTGACTATGGGTACCATCTCCAGGCCAGAGATTCAGGTGGCTTCCTTGCCCCTGGGTCTCCCGCCAGCCAGGACTGTTCCATGCCCTGAGCGATGAGGGGGAGATGTCATCACAGGCTGGGGCAGCACTGAAGTTCCATATGCTGGAACCACATGTGCCCAAGAATCCTGCTATGCCCATCAGCCTCCTTGGTCAGCCGCCAGTTGGAAAGGATGGATAAATCATGCACTCATTTTAATGGGCCAAAAGGTCCCTGCCTTCCCTTTCTACTCGTTCAAAGGCCTGCCCTTCCTACCCCTGCCCCTAAATCATGGGGAAATATTGCTAGTGCCTGAAAAACAGATATGAAAACTTGTCAGAAGAAGAGAATATGTCCAAATAATCAGTCCTGAGTGTCTTGGGTAATAAATTAACCCTGAGTACTAAGAGAAGGTGATTGTGATTTTTGTTTTCTGTTTCTTTATATATTTTTCTTTTTTTCCCATTTTTTATAATGATCATGCAAATTTGAATATTTAAATGATTGATACTTTGATAATTATTTAAAAGAAAAATCTAAGTGTGGACTCTGATTTAAGGTTCCTTACATTTGAATACTAGGTCCACTACTTACTAGTTGTGGAATTGTGAGCAAGTTAACTAGTGAAGTCAAAGTTTTCCTATCTGTGAAAAGAGGTTAATATGAGATCCTATCACAGAGTTTTTACAAGGATTAAATGAGATAATATATGCAATTAATTTAGTAATAACTTCTAACTATATTATTATTACAAATATTAACTTTTCAATTTTACTGGGGTTTCTTTCCTCCATGATATCTCCTGTCCCTTGTCCCCATCTGAGTGCTAAACTCACCTTTTTGGCAAACAGAAAGACTCCTGGGAAAATAGGGAGCCCCTCCAATGGATGGTTTGAGAGAGTGTTGATGGAGGGAGATTCCTCTGAAAAAAGTAGCCATTTCACTATTATGCAAGGCAGTGAAACAAAGGCTGATGGTTTTCATTATTCCCATTCTCCAGGGAGCACATCCGCAGTGTCTCCAGTAAATTGGACTTTCAAAGGTAAATGTAAATTCCAGTGTTAATTTATTTAAAGTAAATAATTCAGAGAGTGGCAGCAAACCTCATTCTGTGGCACTATATTAATGTCTTCCTTAAATACAGCTCGCCCTTTCTAAAAGCTGTTTTATGGGTCCAGGAAATCTGTCTATTACAAAGAAGTGCTTATTGTAAAGGATGTTTTAGTCTTCGGGTTCAATTAGGGAGAGAGCCAGGGTCAATGGGAGCCCTATGTGTGAAACGGCCTTAATAGCCGAGATGTAGTAGGGAAGTGGGAAGCTCGCTAAGGCACCTGGGTTTATACCCGGCAGGAAGGGATGTGAAGAAAGAGAAATGAAGGGCTTGATTCAAATTTCCCCAGCCTTCAAGGAGCCCAGTGACAGCGACTGACCAATCCATTGTAGTGGAAAGAAGGCAAGTTCAGTGTGGGAGGTTCTAGGCCCTGGTGTCTTCTCAGGCACAGTTAATCTCTCCAGGTCTGGATTTCCTTCTCTTTACACTGGGGAGAGGAATGTCTCCCCAAGGAGCTGCTTGTTATCAGTATCAAATAAAAGAACTGTGAAACAGTTTGAAAGATTCAAAGAGTCATAGAAATACAAAGCATTATATTGATGGTTATGAATTACTATTTTTTTTGAATTACTATTTTTATTATCATGAGATCTCAGTTGCACAGGATTGAGTTACTGTTACTCCTCAATTCTTGACATATTATCATCACCATTTTCTTTATGCTCTTTGATCCTGGTTCTTCACCCTTATTCCCTGCCACCCCGCACCCCCCAAAACCGCTCTTATGTGTTTGATACGTTCTTTAGAAAATACACACCACTCATTCATACACATACGGATGATTTCTGTGCATGGACTTGTAATTTACGTAAAAATGGCATTGTTTGGTAGATCTCATTTTGTTTCTTTTATCACCCATCTCTGTGTTTTTAAGAATCGTCTGTGCTGCTACCTATACATCGAGTTATTCCCTTAGAATTGCCACCTAGTATATCAGGATAAGCTTATCCCACCTTCAACTATGAAGCCTCCCAGTGAAGGCCTTCACACCGCCTCTGACTTGCGGCCACTGCAAAGAACAGCAATGACTACTCTTGTGCATTGCTGTCTATGGTCATGTTTGAGAATCTATTTGGAATAGATATTCAGGAGCAGAACCAGGCAAAAGACAAGAACAGGCAATTTCCAGAAGAGAAAACCCAAAGGACTAGCAAGCATTTGAAGTTTTGTTCAAATGTATTAGTAATCAGAAAAATGGGAATCAAAACCAATGAGTTATCACTTTACACATTTTAGACTCACAGTGATTAGAAAGCTGGATAGTGCCAAGTATGGGTGGAGATGAGGGATACAGGCCCTCGTCCACGGCTGGTGGGGAGGGATGCGGAGCGATTACCTGGCACAGTGGTTCTGGAGAACCATCTGGCAGTATTTAGCTAAATTCAGACATGCATAGTTTTCTGATAGGTATTGTTTTTATTATTGCATTAAAAATCATTATTAAACACCTACTTTTCTCATTAAAAAATAATTATTCAATACCTACTATCTTAGCTCTACCTAGCTCTATCGGGTGCTAGAGCTCAGATGTGGTCCTTGCCCTCATGGAACTTAAGATACACCTGGAAATGTTTGGTCATCTCTGTACCACCAGGACCTAGCAGGGTGCCTGGCTAACTCTAGCTCAGTAAATGTCTGCTGAAGAAATGAACAAGGAGAAGCAGATATTAACCCCACCACCGCTTTCTAATCTTACCATAAGTTGACCAACTCTCAGCCTCTAACACTGTCCCCCAGGCAAGGATGGTACTTTTTGTTCTGCAACCTATCCTTGGCCTCCAGGACAAGCCTTAAACTCCCCTCTCCTACCCCTTGCCCATCCCCCCCCCCAAAGTTCTTTGTAACTAACATTAATTATCTTCCAAGCACTTGGCTAAGTCCCTTTACTGCCTAATATGCATTCAGTGATGTAAGTACTATTACTATCCTCATTTTACAGATGAGGAAACTGAAGCTCAGAGCAGTGATGGAACTTGTCTGAGATCACACAGCTGCTGAGATGCAGGCTGAGCTCCACCCCAGATCATTTTTGCTCCATGGTCTGAGTCCTCTCTATGACGTCAGTTGGGTAGGGTATACGGTTAGTTTGGGCTGCTATAACAAAACACCACAGACTACACAGCTTATAAACAACAGAAGTCTATTTCTCACCATTCTAGAGCCTGGAAGTCCAAGATCAGAGTTCCAGCATGGTCAGGTGAGGGCCCTCTGGGGACCACAGGTTTCTCACATGTGTCCTCACCTGGGGGGAGGGGCAGGGAGCTCTCCCAGGTTTCTTTTATAAGGGCATTAACCTAATAACCTCCCCCAAATCAGCCTATCACCTCCCCAAATCCCACCTCCTAATACTATTCCATTGGGCATTAGGACTTCAACCTAGGAATTTGGGGGACACAACTATTCAGACTGTAGCACGGAGCATTTACCTTTACCGTCTTACCTAGTGCCTTAACATATGCACGTTATGTTCAGGCAGATACCTGCTGAACAAAAAGGGCATTTTTATAACTGTCTGTTAAGGCATTGGTTTTCACCTCACGGTCTGAATAATCACCAACAGCAGCTCCCCGCCCTCACCCTCCAATGGCACAGTTTTAAGCAGCAGAAGTGCTCATTAGAATGGAACCCCAAAGCTTTGCCTTAGCTCCTCCCAGGAGTCTCAGGCAGTCTGCTCCCAAATGGTTCTGTTCAGGGTTGAAAAGATTTATAGCATCCTCTAGCTGCTGACGATCTTTCCCTATCGATCCTGCTTCCGGAGCTCTGCTCAGGGGACAGGGAGTGACCGAAATGCTAAATTTTTACCAAGCTCACTGCAAAGTCAGCCAGACAGCCCAGGCCTCCTTTGGGACCTGGGGCTGAAGGCGGAGGGATAACCACTGAGTCACACAAACTTCCTCTTGAGCCACAGTGGCCAAAACGTCCCCTCCCTTCAGTCAGTGCCCCAACAGCCACTTTCCAGGGTTCATCCAAGGTCTTTGCTTGCAGGTTTCAGTCTTCCCTTTCTCCACAGACGTTTACTCCACCAAGGCCCCACTACACCTTCATACCCCTGCACTCTAGCCCCTTTCACTCTGCTGAACTAGACCGCTCTTTGAGGGCAGGGACTGTACAGCCCGCTGGCCACAGCACTTAGAACAGAGTCAGCTGGGGGAAATGTTGAATGAAGGTGGGGGGAGAGAGAGGGAAAGACTGGGGGTTTGGGGTTAGCAGATGCAAATCATTACATTTAGAATGGATAAACAACAAGGCCTTACTGTATAGCACAGGGAACTCTATCCAATCTCCCGGGATAAACCATAATGGAAAAGAATATGAAAAAAGAATGTATATATGTGTATAATTGAGTCACATTGCTGTAGAGCAGAAATCAGCACAACACTGTAAATCAGCTATACTTCAATGACAAAAATAAAATTAAAAAAAAAAAGAATGTCACACACACTGGTCAATTTTCACAGCAGGAACTGAGAATATGAGAAGCCAGTAGTACCATGGATGAGTTATAGATGCCAAATTTCAGTTCTAGGATTTTGGAGGGCAGGAGCATCGTTTGTTTCATGTTTAGATGAAAGAGATCTTATCTATGGGACAAAATCTGGGTCAGGGATGACAAAGTATCTGTCTATATATCAACCCTTTTAACTGTCACATCTATGACAGACACCATTAATTGTTCAAGGTGTCCTATTTCACTGAATAACCAGGCAGGCTTTCCTAATTATGAGAGGTGAGACCCCTATGCCATCCCTCGGCTAGGAACAGTGCACCATATTGTGCTTTGCACCACAGATGCTACAAAGGTGTGGTTTCTCACAGTCTGATTGGAAAGAAAATGCATTCACATGTAAAAAGAGTAAATAACACTATAATGTTCTATGATAATTTATTCATTCATTTAACAAAAATGTATGGAGCACCTGTTATATATATATGCCAGGTACCATATGAAATACTGGAGATATACGAGGATGAATAAGGTGTGAGTTCCTGCTTTCAAGGAGTTTGTAGTCCAATGGAGGACATGGAAACATTGCATTTAATATACAATGTGGTAAGCTGGTTTGGTATAGAAAATGTAGGGTGCTATGGGAACCCACAGGAATGGCCTTGGGAAGTCTAACAGGGAACCAGAGAAAGTGTACTGTATTAGTTTCTTGACGCTACTGTAACAAATTACCACTAATTGTTGGCTTAAAACAACAGAAATCTATTCTTTCATAGTTCTGGTGGCCGAAAGTCCAAAATGAGGGCCATACGCCCTCCAGAGTCTCTAGGGGAGGGTCCGTTCCTCGCCTCTTCCAGCTTCCGGTGGCTGCCAGCCTTCCTCGGCTTGTGGCTGTATCACGCCAGTCTTCAAGGCCATGATCTTCAACTCTCTCTCTCTCTGCTCTATTTTCCCATCTTCCTGTCTCCCTCTTACAAGGACACATGTGATTGCGTCTCAAAATTCTTAATTTAGTCACACGTGTAGTCTTCTTTTTGTTATATAAAGTAGCCGTCATAAATTCTGGGAGTTAAGATGGGGATGTCTCTGCGGGGGCAGGGAGCATTTTTCAGCCTCCCACAGGTACCCAGCATTTGTACTGCACCTGGAACATCAGAGACACGCTATATGAGTGAAGTTGCATGAGTATGAGTATGTAGAGAATGGTATACTCTTGGGCAGAGAGTACATGAGATAAGAATCTAGGAAAGGATCACAAGCTGGGGAAGGAAGCGGGAAGACCAAAAGTTGGAGAAATTGATTCAGTTGGACACCAAGTAGAGCAGACAGGAGGTAAGGGGTGAGGCCTGGGACAGTGGGGAGCAACAGTGAAATACTGAGAAGGAAAGTCAAGGCCAGTTTAGGATTAACCTCTTAAAACAGAAAGTTCACCAACAGCCCATTTTAGGGGTGCCTTTGGCCCCTTTGCTGGGCTAGGACAATGATGAAGAGAGTGGTAAGGGTGCTGAGATGTTGATGGGCTCATGGTTTCTGTCTGTTTCCGGTGCTTGCAGTGCCCTCCCCCCACTGCCTTTTTGCCAACTCCTACTCCCCTTTCTGGTCTCAGCCATGTGTCTGTTCTGACTCTGGCTCTCTTCTCACTGACCTTTTCCCACAGAGCCCAGGGCAGCCAGTTGGAGAGGAGAGCGGTTACAGTAGAGCGCAGTGGGTAAGAGCGAGGATGCTAGAACGGAGCTCCAGGGGGCAGGGAGGGCAGAGATTTTTGTGTCTTTTGTTCACTGCAGTATCCTAGTGCCTAAAACAGTGCCTGGCACCCAGTAGACACTCAATAAATATTTGTTAAAAGAATGAATGAATGGAACCAGATGTGGCGTTCTAATCATGGTTCTACAACTTACTAGCTGTAAGTGAGTAAATTGTTTAACCTCTCTGTGCCTCAGTGTCCTTATCTATAAAATCATGATGCTAGTATCTGCCTCCTGAGGTTGTCCTGGAGAGCGGAAGGGTTGATACGGGCAAAACATTTAGAACTGTGCTGGGTGCGGACATGTTTTTCAAATCCACACTCAGAGGTTTCCACAAAGTTGGATATATATTTAATTTCAAAGTACATTCTAACCTATTTAAAAAACTGTAAATTTCAAAGGATGTACTTTCAAAAGTATCCTGTATCAACATCAACACACAGCAAAACACCAATATTCCACTTGCCTTTCTCTCATTGACTTTAAAAAATCAGTAAAATGATCTAATCTAAATTTTTAATATAAAGATATACTAGCAAAATAATATCTGTCCACTCTGTTGGGATTCTGAGGAAAGACTCCACTTGAACCCAGGGTACATATTCTGGGGCTGATACTGGTGACCACTCTTGCCTAACTCTGTTTCATACAATGATAGGATTTGATTTCATCTGTGTCCAAACATAGGCAAAGAAGACAGTCAAGTTTGCCTTATTTGAAGGGATGGCCTTGTTCCAGCGTGAAGGAAGAGAGAACGCTGAGATTTGTTAAAATCACCAGTGTCTTTGGCCTCAGCTCCCACTGCGGCTATGAATGGTGAGGCACCAATCTGGTGTCCGTCTTTCTCTCTACTCACACAGTGGAAAGGGAGTTGCACCAGAAATGGCAAATTGATAGGATGTTCTTTCAAAATACCGGTCCCCTCAAGTTGTTTTAATTTATACATTTATCTCAGAAATGAGAATTAATAACATACCATGTCTAGGGTATCGTGCCGGGTGCTGAGGTTGTAGAGGTGATGAAAGCAACAAGATCCTGCCAGGATTGAGCATAGAGCTCTCAGTAAAGAAGAAACTCCAACAGTAAGACGAAGTGTGGATCCTATGGTCAAGGAAGTACTCCCCCATGACATCTGGAGTCACTCACTTAGGTGGAGAAGAGATTTCCCCGGACCTTCAGAGGAAGAGAGACTGAAGCTGAGATCTGAAGAGTAAGTAGGAAGACTTGGTTTAGTAAAAAGAGAATGCCGGAGGTCAGGTACAGAACAATATTCCAGCAGAGAGAAGGACGTTCACGAAGGCATAGCGGCTAGAGAGAGCACACCATGCTCGCAGAACTGAAAGAAATTTAATATGGCTAGACCATAGAGCTAGGACCTTCACTGTCACAGCCCTTATTTTTCAAACATGTTCACTGGAATATCACTCAATCTATTTCTTGGCCTTTAATTTCTTTTAAAATTTCAGTTCCCTTTTTTGATGGTTGCCTGCCCCATTACAATATCCACTTTTCCAGATGGTCACCACCCTTTGCCATATGTCCAATGTACTTTCACCTTTTTTATTTTCTCCAGCATCCCTGACTCTGCTTTCCTCTCTTGGCATAAATGACACCTTCCTGTCTGGTGGCTGCCCCCCCAAGCTCTTCTCATCTGCCTTTCTTGGGACTCAGATTTCACACCCACAGATAGCAATCCTCAAAGGGAGACAGACCCAGCATAATAAACACTCCAGCTTGGCAAAATGAAGTAAAGTCTTTGATCCCTCTCGGGTCGCCCCTTGGAATGAAATGAACTCTTTGAAGCTTGGCACGCCTAGAAATGACAAGACAGGATGAGAAGAGTTACAAGGTTAAGGACGAGAAGAGTTATAAGGTTAAGGACAAGATGGTGCCGCATGTAGGTTATTTTGTTAGAGGATGGATTTGAGGAGATTTTTCAAAAACTTAGCTTAGGTTTAGGCTGTCAAAATTAGCATCAGAAACTAGATGATAATTCAAGCTGAAAGATCTTCCCCCACTCTCCTGGCTCTATACATCAGGGTGGCAATCCCACACCATTACACATTCTGCCCCTAAGAACTTTCCAGAATGTATTCCAGATGCCATACAAGTCAATATTCAGATTCATTTCGCACAGTCCACAAACACAGACTATCTGCCTTCTAGAATTACACTTAGAAACGTACCAGCCTTGCCACTAAAGGTTAGGCAACAGGGGCAAACAACAGCACCATCTGAGCACCAACTCACCAATCCCGAAGCCATGCGATTCATGCCACAAAGGGAAGGGAATCCAAAAATGCCAAGTTTACTTTGTAATCAGGCCTACCAGGCAGGGATGGTTACGGGGTGCTCTGGGACCTGGAAGCTAGCTCCCAAATAACTCAATCCACCCTGTTTTCTCACTAACTCAGCGACATGTACTGGAGATCAGTTAAAGTATGTGCTCATTAAATATGTTCCAGATGAAGACCATAACCGGCCTCCAACAGGAAGTGCTGTTACCCTGCATTCAGTTCTAGCACTTTGAGTTGCCAGTAGGTGGCAGAAATTCAAAAAAATTTTATAATTCTGCTTTCTTTGAAAGTAAGGTTCAAGTGTGTTGAAACCAACCTTCGACAGTCATGCCACATCTGTATGAGATTAGAAGCGGTGAAAGAAATGTTTGAGAAGGTGATGGATAACCAGCTTGGATTTACCACATTTTTAAATCATTTGGGCAATTTCCCTGTGGTACAAAGTATTTGATCCATTGTGTTATTTTTATGACTCTTCATAAGGAATTGCTCTGTATTGCATGGATTTTAGTCTCTAGCCAACTCTGGTCTTGCATCTTCTTAATGTCTGTCCACACTCACCACCCATGAATTTTGAAATATTGTAGTTCAAACCTTTCCAAAGAGGATGAAGTTGGCAGCTTCTCATGAACAGTCAGTCACTCTTTTCTTAGTCTACAGTGAATAGTCTGATAGAGGTGGGTTCTTTTTTAACCCCTAAAAATAGTTTTAAAAAAGAAAACACATATGCATTTTCAGTATGCATTCAGTAGGCAGAGTTATGTAGAAATGAGAACCAGAAATGTGAAGGAATAAGATTTCAAGCCATGGAGAGGAAAAATACCTGACATAAGTATTTCAAATTAAGATCTGCAAGATAGGATTTATAGGCTTTCAAGCGGGACCATATGAAAGCAACAGGAAACACAAAACATATGAAACATGATGAAA
Organism: Pseudorca crassidens; assembly: GCF_039906515.1. Taxonomy (NCBI): domain Eukaryota; kingdom Metazoa; phylum Chordata; class Mammalia; order Artiodactyla; family Delphinidae; genus Pseudorca; species Pseudorca crassidens. The sequence continues at coordinate 30,228,520 of NC_090304.1, read as the reverse complement.
AGTTTTCTTTCTTGAAGAACCTAGGAGAAAAACCAAGCTCCAAAATGCTTTGTTTTTTGAAAGACCAATCAAGCAACACCCAGAAGCCTCTTAGAGGTTTTGGAAGTTTAACGTTTGGGGTCCTGCCAGTAACTTTGAAATTTTTCAGGAGAGACTGCCATAGAAATACAAAGAATTAAGGATGACTTCCTGGTGAAACCAAGGAATCAACTCACCATTCCAAAAAAATACATATTTTTTCCATATTTTTTTTGGTTAGCTTTTTTCCTCCCTCCTGATACACAGAGAGGCAAGAACCAACCTAATTTCACTTCAAACGGATATTGAATTTCCCTCCATCAGCTATGATGCAATCCTCTCTAAGCCAGCTTCTCCACTTGGTGGTTCTATCCCTGGGTGATCTGCCAATAACCGCACCAGTTTGTCACTATGGTTGTACTTTAGGTTTGGAAGCAAAGAACCGGGTGAGTAGAGACCCATCTCAGATTGCCCTGTTCTGCTATTACTTATACCTTAGGCTAGTGGTTTTCAAAATGTGGTCCCCTGATCTCCAGAAGTAGCATCACTTGAGAAGCTGGTTGAAATACAAAGTCTTGGACCCCCTCTTTAGACCTACTGAACCAGAAACTCCAAAGGTGGAACCCAATCACCAGAAGCCCTCCAGGTGCTTCTGATTCACATGCAAGTTTAAATCTTCAACAGAGCAGAGGCTCTCTGTATTCAAGAATTAGGGTCTTCTCCTGGGGACTATGAAGTGCACCCCTGAGTACCAAGCATGGGGACAAGGAAGGCAGACCTTGGAACCTCTTTGGTCATTCTCAGTATAAGAAAGGGATTTCTTTTGTTTGGGGAGTTGGAGTTATTTTTCCACAAACTGATTTTACTTCTGAAAATCAGTATGGTGTAGCATAAGAGAATGGTCTCTGACTCTACCACTTTTTAGCTGTGTAACTTTGAGCAAATTACTTAATTTATCTGTGCCTCAATTTCCACATCTGCAAAGTACAGGTAATACCAGTTTTAATTTTCTTGGATTGCAAGCATTAAATGAGGCAGTGCATGAAAAGCGTGAAAAACAGTGCCTGATGTGTGACAACCATACAATGTGTTAGGTGTTAGCATTTTTATGGTCCTTCAAAATCAAACTCGCACACACACACAAAGAAATGCTATTATTAAAACATTAAACAAGTTTCTGATATTGTAAAAAAAAAATCAAACTCACTTGTCACACTGAGTCAAGGACTTTCTGCCTCCACCACCCTGGGTTGGTTAGTCCTTTTTCTGTGCTATGACTATATTTTGTCCTTAGCATTTACACATTAGCCTTGGTCATGTATCACCCACCTTAATGGAAGAGGAGTGGCTCTCCAACTGAAAATCAGGGTGTTATTCCTAGAAGAAAGGGAAGAGATTTCAGGTAGGGAAAAACAACAAATGTCTATAATAGGTATTATACTCAGTCTTTGCAAGTCCTTGCTTATTCTGCAAAACCAAATTAAACTAACAAACAGTCGTGGAGCCCAATACATGTAGCTATAAGTAGACATACAGTCACATCACAAGTTTTTGCTACTAGTTTTTGTGACTATCCAATTGTTACCTATATATTGCTCAAAAGTGACCCATGTGGTATGTTTTATTTCTTTTCTTGTATAACAGGTGTCAGAAAAATTATGAACGACTTTAGAATTGGCCGAACAAGATTAGTGGATCTAGTTCATTCATCCAGGTTGTCTTTGCCTTTCATGGTCTTTGACCTATTTTATAATTCTATACACTGCAGAAAACTAATAATGATGCATGTTACTTTTAAAAAATATCTTTATTGGAGTATAATTGCTTAACAATGTTTTGTTAGTTGCTGCTGTATAACCTAGTGAATCAGTTATACGTATACATATATACCCGTATCCCTTCCCCCTTGCGTCTCCCTCCCAACTTCCCTATCCCACCCCTCTAGGTGGACACAAAGCACCGAGCTGATCTCCCTGTGCTATGAGGCCGTTTCCCACTAGCTATCTATTTTATGTTTGGTAGTGTATATATGTGCATGCCACTCTCTCACTTCGTCTCAGCTTACCTTTCTCCCTCCCAGTGACCTCAAGTCAATTCTCTACGTCTGCGTCTTTATTCCTGTCCAGCCCCTAGGTTCTTCAGAACCATTTTTTTAAAAATTCCATATATATGTGTTAGCATACAGTATTTGTTTTTCTCTTTCTGATTTACTTCACTCTGTATGACAGACTCTAGGTCCATCCACCTCACTACAAAATAACTCAATTTCATTTCTTTTTGTGGCTGAGTAATATTCCATTGTATATATGTGCCACATCTTCTTCATCCATTCATCTGTCGATGGACACTTAGGTTGCTTCCATGCCCTGGCTATTGTAAATAGTGCTGCAGTGAACATTGTGGTACATGAGTCTTTTTGAATTATGGTTTTCTCAGGGTATATGCCCAGTAGTGGGATTGCTGGGTCATATGGTAGTTCTAGTTTTAGTTTTTTAAGGAACCCCCATACTCTTCTCCATAGTGGCAGTATCAATTTACATTCCTACCAACAGTGCAAGAGGGTTCCCTTTTCTCCACACCCTCTCCAGCATTTATTGTTTCTAGATTTTTTGATGATGGCCATTCTGACTGGTGTGAGATGATATCTCATTGTAGTTTTGATTTGCATTTCTCTAATGATTAGTGATGTTGAGCATTCTTTCAAGAGGGTTCCCTTTTCTCCGCATCCTCTCCAGCATTCATTGTTTGTAGATTTCACCCCCATGTCATTGTTATCCATAGAAATGCAAATAATTGTGTATGGTGGGGTGCTGTGGCAGGCAGATTCTAAGATAACCTTCCAGTGACCCAGGTCCTAGGATAATCTCCTCCCCTCGAGTGTGGGCAGAACATGTGAATGAGATATCATTCCTGTGATTATGTTATGTTATATGGCAAAGGGGAGATTATTCGAGTGGAACTAAAATAATCACATGAGTCCTAATTTCACTGGCTCTTTAAAGTAGAGGGTTTTCTCCAGCTGGTGGCAGAATGGGAAGTCAGAGAGATTCAAAGCACCAGAAGGATTTGATGTGCAGTTGCTGGCTTTGAAGAGGAAGGGGGCCAACTGCAAGAACCAGAGAAGGGTTTCTAGTTGTCGACAGCAATCCCAGTTGACAGCCAGCAAGGAAATGGCATCTTCAGTTCTGTAGCCACATGGAACTGAATCCAGCCAGTAATCTAAATGAGCCTGGAAGCAGATTCTTCCTTAGAACCTCCAGATAAGAGCCCAACCCAGCGGACAACTTGATCTTGGCTTTTTAAGACTCTAAACAGAGAACTCAGCTGAGCCCACCAGACTTCTCACCTACAGAGCTGCGTGAGATGGTAAATGTGTGGGGGTTTTTTTCTTCTTTTTTTAACACCTTTATTGGAGTATAATTGCTTTACAATGGTGTTTCTGCTTTACAACAAAATGAATAAGTTATATATATATACATATGTTCCCATCTCTCTTCCCTCTTGCATCTCCCTCCCTCCCACCCTCCCTATCCCACCCCTCCAGGCGGTCACAAAGCACCGAGCTGATTTCCCTGTGCTATGCGGCTGCTTCCCACTAGCGATCTACCTTACGTTTGGTAGTGTATATATATCCATGCCCCTCTCTCGCTTTGTCACAGCTTACCCTTCCCCCTCCCCATATCCTCAAGTCCATTCCCTAGTAGGTCTGTGTCTTTATTCCCGTTTTACCCCTAGGTTCTTCATGACATTTTTTTTCTTAAATTCCATAGATATGTGTTAGCATATGGTATTTGTCTCTCTCTTTCTGACTTACTTCACTCTGTATGACAGACTCTAGGTCTATCCACCTCATTACAAATAGCTCAATTTCGTTTCTTTTTATGGCTGACTAATATTCCATTGTATATATGTGCCACATCTTCTTTATCCACTCATCCGATGATGGACACCTAGGTTGTTTCCACCTCTGGGCTATTGTAAATAGAGATGCAATGAACATTTTGGTACATGACTCTTTTTGAATTATGGTTTTCTCAGGGTATATGCCCAGTAGTGGGATTGCTGGGTGTTATGGTAGTTCTATTTGTAGTTTTTGAAGGAACCTCCATACTGTTCTCCACAGTGGCTGTATCAATTTGCATTCCCACCAACAGTGCAAGAGGGTTCCCTTTTCTCCACACCCTCTCCAGCGTTTATTGTTTCAAGATTTTTTGATGATGGTCATTCTGACTGGTGTGAGATGATATCTCATTGTAGTTTTGATTTGCATTTCTCTAATGATTAGTGATGCTGAGCATTCTTTCATGTGTTTGTTGGCAATCTGTATATCTTCTTTGGAGAAATGTCTATTTAGGTCTTCTGCCCATTTTTGGATTGGTTTGTTTGTTTTTTTGTTATTAAGCTGCATGAGCTGCCTATAAATTTTGGAGATTAATCCTTTGTCAGTTGCTTCATTTGCAAATATTTTCTCCCATTCTGAGGGTTGTCTTTTGGTCTTGTTTATGGTTCCCTTTGCTGTGCAAAAGCTTTGAAGTTTCATTAGGTCCCATTTGTTTATTTTTGTTTCCATTTCTCTAGGAGGTGGGTCAGAAAGAATCTTGCTGCGATTTATGTCATAGAGTGTTCTATGTTTTCCTCTAAGAGTTTGATAGTTTCTGGCCTTACATTTAGGTCTTTAATCCATTTTGAGCTTATTTTTGTGTATGGTGTTAGGGAGTGATCTAATCTCATACTTTTACATGTACCTGTCCAGTTTTCCCAGCACCACTTATTGAAGAGGCTGTCCTTTCTCCACTGTACATTCCTGCCTCCTTTATCAAAGATAAGGTGACCATATGTGCGTGGGTTTATCTCTGGGCTTTCTATCCTGTTCCATTCATCTATCTTTCTGTTTTTGTGCCAGTACAATACTGTCTTGATTACTGTAGCTTTGTAGTATAGTCTGAAGTCAGGGAGCCTGATTCCACCAGCTCCGTTTTTCGTTCTCAAGATTGCTTTGGCTATTCAGGGTCTTTTGTGTTTCCATACAAATTGTGAAATTTTTTGTTCTAGTTCTGTGAAAAATGCCAGTAGTAGTTTGATAGGGATTGCATTGAATCTGTAGATTGCTTTGGGTAGTAGAGACACTTTCACAATGTTGATTCTTCCAATCCAGGAACATGGTATATCTCTCCATCTATTTGTATCATCTTTAATTTCTTTCGTCAGTGTCTTATAATTTTCTGCATACAGGTCTTTTGTCTCCTTAGGTAGGTTTATTCCTAGATATTTCATTCTTTTTGTTGCAATGGTAAATGGGAGTGTTTTCTTGATTTCACTTTCAGATTTTTCATCGTAAGTGTACAGGAATGCCAGACATTTCTGTGCATTAATTTTGTATCCTGCTACTTTACCAAATTCATTGATTAGCTCTAGTAGTTTTCTGGTAGCATCTTTAGGATTCTCTATGTATAGGATCATGTCATCTGCAAACAGTGACAGCTTTACTTCTTCTTTTCCGATTTGGATTCCTTTTATTTCCTTTTCTTCTCTGATTGCTGTGGCTAAAACTTCCAAAACTATGTTGAATAACAGTGGTGAGAGTGGGCAACCTTGTCTTGCTCCTGATCTTAGTGGAAATGCTTTCAGTTTTTCACCATTGAGGATGATGTTGGCTGTGGGTTTGTCATATATGGCCTTTATTATGTTGAGGAAAGTTCCCTCTATGCCTACTTTCTGCAGGGTTTTTAACATAAATGGGTGTTGAATTTTGTTGAAAGCATTCTCTGCATCTATTGAGATGATCATATGGTATTTTCTCCTTCAATTTGTTTATATGGTGTATCACGTTGATTGATATGCATATATTGAAGAATCCTTGCATTCCTGGAATAAGCCCCACTTGATCATGGTGTATGATCCGTTTAATGTGCTGTTGGATTCTGTTTGCTAGTATTTTGTTGAGGATTTTTGCATCTATGTTCATCAGTGATATTGGCCTGTAGTTTTCTTTCTTTGTGACATCCTTAACTGATTTTGGTATCAGGGCGATGGTGGCCTCGTAGAATGACTTTGGGAGTGTTCCTCCCTTTGCTATATTTTGGAAGAGTTTGAGAAGGATAGGTATTAGCTCTTCTCTAAATGTTTGACAGAATTCGCCTGTGAAGCCATCTGGTCCTGGGCTTTTGTTTGTTGGAAGATTTTTAATCACAGTTTCAATTTCAGTGCTTGTGATTGGTCTGTTCATATTTTCTATTTCTTCCTGATTCAATCTTGGCACGTTGTGCATTTCTAAGAATTTGTCCATTTCTTCCAGGTTGTCCGTTTTATTGGCATAGAGTTGCTTGTAGTAATCTCTCATGATCTTTTGTATTTCTGCAGCGTCAGTTATTACTTCTTTTTCTTTTCTAATTCTATTGATTTAGTCTTCTCCCTTTTTTTTTTTTAACATCTTTATTGGGGTATAATTGTTTTACAATGGTGTGTTAGTTTCTGCTTTATAACAAAGTGAATCAGTTATACATATACATATGTTCCCATATCTCTTCCCTCTTGCGTCTCCGAGTCTTCTCCCTTTTTTTCTTGATGAGTATGGCTAATGGTTTATCAATTTTGTTTATCTTCTCAAAGAACCAGCTTTTAGCTTTATTGATCTTTGCTATTGTTTCCTTCATTTCTTTTTCATTTATTTCTGATCTGATTTTTATGATTTCTTTCCTTCTGCTAACTTTGGGGGTTTTTTGTTCTTCTTTCTCTAATTGCTTTAGGTGTAAGGTTAAGTTGTTTATTCGAGATGTTTCCTGTTTCTTAAGGTAGGATTGTATTGCTATAAACTTCCCTCTTAGAACTGCTCTTGCTGCATCCCATAGATTTTGGGTTGTCGTGTCTCCATTGTCATTTGTTTCTGGGTATTTTTAAATTTCCTCTTTGATTTCTTCAGTGGTCACCTCGTTATTAAGTAGTGTATTGTTTAGCCTCCATGCGTTTGTAGTTTTTACAGATCTTTTCCTGTAATTAATATCTAGTCTCATAGCGTTGTGGTTGGAAAAAATACTTGATACAATTTCAGTTTTCTTAAATTTACCAAGGCTCGATTTGTGACCCAAGATATGATCTATCCTGGAGAATGTTCCATAAGCACTAGAGAAAAATGTGTATTCTGTTGTTTTTGGATGGAATGTCCTACAAATATCAATTAAGTCCATCTGTTTAATGTATCATTTAAAGCTTGTGTTTCCTTATTTATTTTCATTTTGGATGATCTGTCCATTGGTGAATGTGGGGTGTTAAAGTCCCCTACTACGAATGTGTTACTGTTGATTTCCCCTTTTATGGCTGTTAGTATCTGCCTTATGCATTGTGGTGCTCCTATGTTGGGTGCATAAATATTCACAATTGTTATGTCTTCTTCTTGGATCGATCCCTTGATCATTATGTAGTGTCCTTCTTTTTCTCTTCTAATAGTCTTTATTTTAAAGTCTATTTTGTCTGATATGAGAATTGCTACTCCAGCTTTCTTTTGGTTTCCATTTGCATGAAATATCTTTTTCCATCCCCTTACTTTCAGTCTGTATGTGTCTCTAGGTCTGAAGTGGGTCTCTTGTAGACAGCAAATATATGGGTCTTGTTTTTGTATCCATTCAGCCAATCTGTGTCTTTTGGTGGGAGCATTTAGTCCATTTACATTTAAGGTAATTATCGATATGTATGTTCCTATTCCCATTTTCTTAATTGCTGTGGGCTTGTTATTGTAGGTCTTTTCCTTCTCTTGTGTTTCTTGCCTACAGAAGTTCCTTTAGCAGTTGTTGTAGAGCTGGTTTCGTGGTGCTGAACTCTCTCAGCTTTTGCTTGTCTGGAAAGGTTTTAATTTCTGCATCAAATATGAATGAGATCCTTGCTGGGTAGAGTAATCTTGGTTGCAGGTTTTTCTCCTTCAACACTTTAAATATATCCTGCCAGTCCCTTCTGGCTTGCAGGGTTTCTGCTGAAAGATCAGCTGTTAACCTTATGGGGATTCCCTTGTGTGTTATTTGTTGTTTTTCCCTTGCTGCTTTTAATATGTTTTCTTTGTATTTAATTTTTGACAGTTTGATTAATATGTGTCTTGGCGTATTTCTCCTTGGATTTATCCTTTATGGGACTCTCTGTGCTTCCTGGACTTGATTAACTATTTCCTTTCCCATATTAGGGAAGTTTTCATCTATAATCTCTTCAAATATTTTCTCATTCCCTTTCTTTTTCTCTTCTTTTTCTGGAACCCCTATAATTCAAATGTTGGTGTGTTTAATGTTGTCCCAGAGGTTTCTGAGACTGTCCTCAGTTCTTTTCATTCTTTATTTATTTTGCTCTGCAGTAGTTATTTCCACTATTTTATCTTCCAGGTCACTTCTCCATTCTTCTGCCCCAGTAATTCTGCTATTGATCCCATCTAGAGTATTTTTCATTTCATTTATTGTGTTGTTCATCATTGTTCGTTTCATCTTTAGTTCTTCTAGGTCCTTGTTAAATGTTTCTTGCATTTTGTCTATTCTATTTCCAAGATTTTGGATCATCTTTACTATCATTATTCTGAATTCTTTTGCAGGCAGACTGCCTATTTCCTCTTCATTTGTTAGGTCTGGTGGGTTTTTATCTTGCTCCTTCATCTGCTGTGTGTTTTTCTGTCTTCTCATTTTGCTTATCTTATTGTGTTTGGGGTCTCTTTTTTGCAGGCTGCAGGTTCGTAGTTCCCATTGTGTTTGGTGTCTGTCCCCAGTGGCTAAGGTTGGTTCAGTGGTTTGTGTAGGCTTCCTGGTGGAGGGGACTGGTGCCTGTGTTCTGGTGGATGAGGCTGCATCTTGTCTTTCTGGTGGGCAGGTCCACGTCTGGTGGTGTGTTTTGGGGTGTCTGTGGATTTATTATGCTTTTGGGCAACTTCTCTGCTAATGGGTGGGGTTGTGCTCCTGTCTTGCTAGTTGTTTGGCATAGGATGTCCAGCACTGTAGCTTGCTGGTCGTTGAGTGAAGCTGGGTGCTGGTGTTGAGATGGAGATCTCTGGGAGATTTTCGCCATTTGATATTATGTGGAGCTGGGAGGTCTCTTGTGGACCAGTGTCCTGAAGTTGGCTCTCCCACTTCAGAGGCACAGCACTGACTCCTGGCTGCAGCACCAAGAGCCTTTCATCCACATGGCTCCTTAATTTGGGATGATTCGTTGTCTATTCATGTATTCCACAGATGCAGGTACATCAAGTTGATTGTGGAGCTTTAATCCGCTGTTTCTGAGGCTGCTGGGAGAGATTTCCCTTTCTCTTCTTTGTTTGCTCAGCCCCCAGGGGCTCAGCTTTGGATTTGGCCCCGCCTCTGCTTGTAGGTCCCCGGAGGGCGTCTGTTCTTCGCTCAGACAGGACGGGGTTAAAGGAGCCGCTGATGCGGGAGCTCTGGCTCACTCAGGCCGGGGGCGGGGGGCGGGGCAGGGAGTGCGGGGCGAGCCTGCGGCGGCAGAGGCCTGCGTGACGTTGCCAGCCTGAGGCGCGCTGTGCGTTCTCCCCGGGGAGTTGTCCCTGGATCCCGGGACCCTGGCAGTGGCGGGCTGCACAGGCTCCCCAGAAGGGGGGTGTTGATAGTGACATGTGCTCGCACACAGGCTTCCTGGTGGCGGCACCAGCAGCCTTAGCGTCTCATGCTCGTCTCTGTGGTCCGCGCTTTTAGCGGCGGCTCGCGCCCGTCTCTGGAGCTCCTTTAAGCAGCGCTCTTAATCCCCTCTCCTCGCGCACCAGGAAACAAAGAGGGAAGAAAAAGTCTCTTGCCTCTTTGGCAGGTCCAGACTTTTCCCCGGACTCCCTCCCGGCCAGCCGTGGCGCACTAACCCCCTGCAGGCTGTGTTCACACCACCAACCTCAGTCCTCTCCCTCCGCTCCGACCGAAGCCCGAGCCTCAGCTCGCAGCCCCGCCCGCCCCGGCGGGTGAGCAGATAAGCCTCTCGGGCTGGTAAGTGCCGGTCGGCACCGATCCTCTGTGCGGGAATCTCTCCGCTTTGTCCCCCGCACCCCTGTTGCTGTGCTCTCCTCCGTGGCTCCGAAGCTTTCCCCCTCCGCCACCCACAGTCTCTGTCCGTGAAGGCGCTTCCTAGTGTGTGGAACCCTTCCCTCCTTCACAGCTCCCTCCCACTGGTGCAGGTCCCGTCCCTATCCGTTTGTCTCTGTTTATTCTTTTTCCCTACCCAGGTACATGGGGGGGTTTCTTGCCTTTTGGGAGGTCTGAGGTCTTCTGCCAGCGTTCAGTAGGTGTTCTGTAGGAGTTGCTCCAAGTGTGGATGTATTTCTAGTGTATCTGTGGGGAGGAAGGTGATCTCCGCGTCTTACTCTTCCGCCATCTTCCCGGAAGTCCTGTGTTTTTTTAACCTGTGAAATTTGTGATGATTTGTTACATAGCAATAGAAAACTATTATGAATGAAATTGATTATTGCCCTATCAATCTTGCCCTATTTTATAATCATTTATTATAAAAGTGATTATAGATCATTTTTGCTTCTCTTTGTAAATTCATTTCAGAATTACTTGTTTCTTATATATGATTCTGATCTTTGAATTCACCCTTTGTACTAGCTGTACTGTTTTACTGGTTCCCTCCTAAAGTGATGAGTTAAATAAAAATCTTTGACACATGTTCATTTTATTTTTATATTATAGTCATGATTTTATCTTTTTTATTTGAAAATTACACTTTAACACTGGGATGAACAATTGTTTTGTTTTCAATTTTGTTTCTTCATTTGTTATTTTCTGCATACCTATTACTCATTCAAGTCTAATTTTTTTTCTCTCTCTACAACTTCATTCAACATGGTAAGTCACACCACATAGTTTATCATTTGCATTCTGCCCCCAGCTGCCAACATCACTTCTGGAGCTCTTAGTCGTGGCGCTCACACTGGTTGGGGTTGGTTACCCTCTAAGCCTGCTGCAGAGTGGTCATCTTGGAACTTCCCTTTATCACCACTCTGTGAATCTCCCTCACCTCTCTCTTTCTTCTTATCCCGTTTCTTGGGATTTCTTTCTTTGATTATGCTCTCATTTTGTGGGACAGCATCCTTCAGTAGTTTCCTGGAAAAAGATGTATGAGAGAGAAACTTTTAAAAATCTTTCATGTTTACACAGATTTTTCTTTTTCTTGACTATGAATATAATTCTGTGTTGGAAATCATTTTCCCTTGGAATTTTGAAGGCATTATCCATTTGTATTTTAGCTTTTAGTGCTACTCTAGAGGGGTTTCGTGCTATTCTGAATCCAACTCTTTGTATGTAGATTGTTCTTATTGTCCCTCTCTTACCACTTCTGAAGATTTTAGAATCTTCTTTTTGGTCTGGGATATAATGGAACTTCATAATGATGTGCCTTGGTGTGGGTCATTTAAATTCAAAGTAATGGCCAATGGATGGGTTCTTTCAATACATAAATTCAGGCTCCATCATACTTGATCCTCAGCAGCAAGCAGCATAACTGGCTACTCTCTTGTTACTGAAGCTCTCCTGTATTTGACTTGGCTAATGTCTCCCTCTTCCAGCTTTCTTCCTACCTTCCTGATGGCTTCATTTTAATCTCCTCTGTATTTTGTATTCTGGGTTCTCTGTTTTCCCATATATTCAATGTTTTCCTTCTCATGGTTTTAAATACCATCAATATGTCATCAATATGCCAACTATATCCAAATATACATCTCCAGGAAACTTCTCAGCTCTGGATCATATGTGAAATAGCCTACTTGACATCTTACATCTCAAATTTAATATGTTTCAAGCCGAACCTTTATATTCTTACATTTAACCCTAGTCAGTGGCTTCCCTCTTTTTTTTTTTTTTCACATCTTTATTGGAGTATAATTGCTTTACAGTGTTGTGTTAGTTTCTGCTGTATAACAAAATGAATCAGCTATATATATACATATATCCCCATATCCCCTCCCTCTTGCGTCTCCCTCCCACCCTCCCTAGCCCACCCCTCTAGGTGGTCACAAAGCACCAAGCTGATCTCCCTGTGCGATGCAGCTGCCTCCCTCAGTGGCTTCACTCTTTAGCACCAGTTGTGAAAACCAGAAACTGGGAATCATCTTCAGTTTCTCCCTCCCCCTAATCATTGTATTCAATCCCGTCCAACTTCGGTCACTTCCACCTATAGAATATCTCTTGAATTTCCATCCTCTTATCTCCAGCTCTGTGGCCACCTACCATCACTGCTTTCCTGGTGGCTGCAATGGCCTCCCAAATGATCTCTCTATGTTTGTTCTTTCTCCAACTCAGCCATTCTCCAAACAGTAGTTTCAGTGATCAAGCTTTAAGGTCAAATCTAATCCCATTCGTTTTCTGCTTAGAACTCCTCGATAGTTTCAGAACGCACCTAGAGCAAAATTCAATATTCTTAAGGGACCTATGAGGCCCAAATGACCTGACCCCTGCCTACCTCTCTAGAACCTATGCAATTCTCTCCTTTCTCATTTTGCTCCAGTCACACCGATTTTGTTCATGTGTTGAAAGTGTCAAACTTTTTCCACCTCAGGGCTTTTTCCTAGAATTTGTCCTTCCTCCCTTCACATGGCTCCTACTCGTAGCTCATATTCAGCATAAAGTCCACCTTCCAGAAGGCTGTTTATCATCACAGTATAAATAAGGGCCCCCTTTCATTCCTCTTCCTTTATAATACCCACTAAAATTTTGTAGAATTTGTATAATCGATTTGTTTCTATTTTTCTTTTTCATTAGATGGCAGATTCCAGAAAGGCAAGAACTATGTTTGCTTTTACTATTCCCAGCACCTAGCATGGAGACTCATCTGTTACATGAATGGTTATTCATCTGGAATTTTAGTAATCTGACTCAAGTCCTGGCCCCTCCACTAATTGTGCAAAATGGGCAAGTTACTTAAACTTTCCTGGCCTTAGTTTACTGTAAAATGAAGATAAATAGTACCTACTTCACAAGGCTGTTGTGAAAAATTAAAGGACAGAATTTACGGGAAATGGTTTGCACAGTTCCTGGCACATACTAAGTGCTCAGTACTTTTAGATGAAAATAATAATGATGATGAGAGGCTATAATTTCAGATCCAAGAGTGAGAGAAATAGAATGAAAAGTCAGATAAAAGGTTTTGATTGTTCTACATGTTTTAGTCCATTTGTGCTGCTATAACAAAAATACCATAGACTGGGTGACTTAAACAATAAACATTTATCTCTCACAGTTCTGAAATCTGGGAAGTCCAATACCAAGGCTCTGGCTTTCTGGTTCACACATGGCTGTCTTCTAACTGTGTTCTTATGTGGTGGAAGGGGTGACAGAGTTCTCTGGGGTCTTTTTCATGAGGGTATTAATCCCATTCATGAAGATTCCACCCTCATGACATAATCACCTCTCAAAGGCCCCACCTCCTAATAGCAACACACTAGGGGTTAGGGTTTCAACATATGGATTTGGTGGGCTGTACACAAACATTCAGTTCATAACACTGTGTAAAGCTACATAAACTATTTATATCTACTGTATATAATGAAGTATTGGGTTGGCCAAAAAGTTCGTTCAGGTTTTTCTGTTACATCTCATGGAAAAACTCGAAAGAACTTTTTGGCCAATCCAATATTATGTACTCGGCTCTCCCACTATCTGTGTTCTACAACTGGATGAATATAAAAGACACTGTTGTTGTCTAAACAAATTAATTTCTTCTCTTCTTTCTTACTAATAGAACGTTCTTTCTGTTCCCTCCAGAGAGTCATCCTCTCCAGACAACAATATGCCTCAGTCAAGCCAATCATGGGTGTCCCACTCCCCTTGGCAGTGAGTGATTTTGGAGTGGGCATGTACTTAGTTCTTGTCAATGAGATGAGAAGGGAGCTCTGCTTGGGGTTGAGAGGGGCCTGGGAAAACTTCCCCCTTTAAGAAGTTGAGCAAGGAGCTTCCCTGGTGGCGCAGTGGTTGAGACTCCGCCTGCCGATGCAGGGGATGCAGGTTCGTGCCCAGTCCGGGAAGATACCACATGCCGCGGAGCAGCTGGGCCCGTGAGCCATGGCCGCTGAGCCTGCGCGTCCGGAGCCTGTGCTCCGCAACGGGAGAGGCCACAACAGTGAGAGGCCCGCGTATCGCAAAAAAAAAAAAAAAAAGAAGAAGAAGGTGAGCAAGAAGAAATGGTCCCTTTGCTGCCTCTGGACCCTGGCTGTGGCATCTGTAAGTGCTGCAGCCATTTTGTGACTATTAAGAGAATTGGTCTTAGAAAGAAGCTGCTGCAGAGCAGAAAAATGGAAGGAAGATGGGTCTACGATGACATCATTGAACTGCTGCGATACCATGCCTGAGGCCCACCTTCTTTCTCCTTTGAGTGTCTGGCCATAGGAGACAATTTTCCCAAGCATTTAGGTCTGAGTCAGGGAATAATGTTACATGGAGCCCAAAGCATCTCAACAAGGACCAAGCAGCTAGCTCTTCATCAGAGGCTGTATCGCTGAAGGCCATGGACCTCTGACCCCCTCTCCAACTTTTAGATAACATAATGACATTTAGTCATTTATTAGACAAAAATGACTCGGGGGTGAGGGGGTGAGGAGGAGAGAGTTTGAAAATACTTTTGCCAGTAAACAGAACTTCACATTTGAGTGTTTGTAAGTGGGTGGAGTGATGCAAACTTGCCACTCCCAGCTCCAGGACTGTGCCACAATGGCTCCAGTGAATAGACTCTTGTTTCTACAACATTATTCTTCCATAGCCTTGCCAGATGGAAAACATCATGTGTTGTTCCTCTAGAGATAGGGGATCAATTCATTTTCCAAGTGTATCAAAAGAACATTCATTGTTTTGGCTCTTTTTGGCCCTGTTCTGGATGATTTTTATTACTTACCCCAGACTTCAGAGGTCTTAGAAGATACGAAAATGCAAGGAGGCTTCCCAGGCCCAACTGAAAGGCACCAAGTTAAGGTCGGATCAACCCATGAGGCCAGAGGGCACTGGCATCAGAGGGGGCTTGAAGATTTTGTTGTAAAACAGGCATCTCTCCTGCAGTGTCCTCCTCTGCATCTAGGCCTGAGGAATATTGGACAGAAGTTTAGCAGCATTACATTTTATGTCAAGCTAGGTTCTAAAGTTAACACCTAAGGCAAAATTGCATGTGGTCAAAGTGGTCTTGAAAGAGTCCTTAAATAATTGATGTAGAATAGGGCACATTGTTTGCTGTATACAACCCTGCGTATATATGTCTGTGTGTCTACATATGTAAACAACCCTGCATATATACGTATGTATATGTCTGTATAAATGTATAATGTATTTGGTTATCTGTAGTAGTTCTTGATAAAGAAGACAACAATGTATGCAAAATATAGATCTTGGTTAGAATAATACTCAGCAAGGTAAGATGCTCACATCATGAAAGGCCAGAGGAACTGAGAATATGAAGGAAACAGCAGTTTCACATCCCTCATCCTTTCTTAAATGATGCCCTTTCTTAACTGTATGTATAGTCTCTATACTGGAAGGTTGTGGTTTAGAAAGTCATTTCTTTTAAGAAATGTCATTTAAGAAAGTCATTTCTTAAGTGCCTTCTTTCTTTCTTTTTTTCTTTCTCTGCCTGTTTCATGGAGTTGTTGCAAAAAAAAAAAAATCGGCACATGTTCTCTGTGAATTTCAAAGAATGATAAATTTATATTGTTTTTAAGAGGCACAGAGATACCAGTCCATAGGCCCTACTTTATGGAATTGTCCAAGTGAGTGGTGAAGATTTGTGAATGGAGGTGTTGCATATGTCCCCTGAAAACCTGGAGATCACCTGGGTTTGGGGGTAGAAGGTAGCTGAGATTCTGCCATAGTGAGAAGCCCTGGACACTTGTGGATCAGGGTATGAACACTGGGACGCTTAGAGGGGGCACTGTTGGAAGAGCAGGGGAGACTAAATTTGATGGAGCATCTAGTCCTGTTAAGGAATTTACTTTGGATGGGCCCAATCAAGGTGAAGAATGGGACTAAGGCCTCTAATTTCTGGGAACTAACTAACGATCCCTGGAATGTATTAAGTTCTAGGTAAGCTGACTACACCCTTTCCTCCCCTTATTCCGCTGAAATTCTGAGAGGATTGGGAGAGAGAAGAAACTTTGAGTCTATTCTCTTTCATAAAGCTCCGACATTCAAAACAGAACAAAATCCTATGCAGTTTAGTACTGTTTTGCAATGTTTCATGTATGTTTCTTTTCTGTCTCCAATTCATTCAAGAAAGATTGGAGGGCAAGGGGCTATTGAATAGACTTCTCTTAGGCTCCCTCCAACCTTTTCCTTCACCAAGCACTGGATGGGCTGCTGTAGGACCCTTCCAGCTGGTCTTCCCACCCATTTACTCTTGCTTACCACAATCCATTCGCCAGCAGCCCGTGCAATCTTTTCCAGACACACATCACACGCTGTCCAATAGAAACATGATATGAGCCATATATGTAAGTTTAAATGCTCTAGCAGTCACACTGGAAAAAGTAAAAAGAAATATGTGAGATTAATTTTAATGATATATGTAAAGTTTATTACTTAGCTAGCCAAAAATATTAACCATTGCAACATGGAATCAATGTAAAAAAATTATTAATGATATATTTCACATCCTGTACTTTGTACTAAGTCTCCAAAATCCAATATTTACACTTACAGCACACTTCAGTTAGGACTGGCCACATGGCAAGTGCTCAATAGCTACGCGCATCTAGTGGTTATTGTAATGAACAGTGTAGACCTGGCAAATCATGTCACCTTGATTCCCACTGCTGGGTCTGCCCTGTCTAGCGGCTATATTTTATGTATGTAAGTTCTAGGAAGGCAGGGATTTGGGCTATGTCTCTAGTACCTAGAATAGTGCTTAGCATGTAGTAATGACACAATAAATACTTGCTGAAAGAGCTAATTATTGAATGGCCATGTATTTTATCTATGATTGAAAGGGCATAGAAAATGGTCTGGAAGGAGATATACCAACTTGTCAACAATGGTTACTTGGGGAAAGGGCTTGGAGACAGTGATCATGAGGAACTTCATCTGTATGTGTTGTTTTCATTTTGTATATATGTTTTTATTTTTATGTGTATTGGGGTATTACTTGTGTAATAAAAAATAAATAAAAATAATTTTAAAGATATGAAAGAAGATAGTGGCTCTTTATAATCAGAGAAACTGAAGATAAAAATCAAGAAGAATTAACAAAGAAAAGAACTAAGTTATGATGTTAGCTTCCTATGGCTGCTGTAACAACTTACCACAAACTTAGTGGCTTAAGGCAAGAACATTTATTTTCTCAAGGTCAGAAGTCCAAAGTGGATCTCGCTGGGCTAAAATCAAGGTAGCAACAGGGCTATGGTCCTTCTGGAGGCTTTAGGTGAAAATCCATTTCCTTGCCTTTTCCAGCTTCCAGAGATTTGCCCACATTCCTTGGCTCGTGGCTGCTTTTCATCTTCAAAGCCAGCAGTCACATCACTCCAACCTCTGCTTCTGTCATCGTGTCTCCTCCTCTGTCTCTCTGGCCTTCCTCTTTCACTCAAAAGGACCCCTGTGGTTACCTTGGGCTCATCTGGGTAATTCAAGATAATTGCCCCTTATCAAGACCCTGAGTTTAATCTCACATACAAAGTCTCTTTTGCCATGTCAGGTAACGTGTTCTCAGGTTCCGGAGATGAGGATGCAGACATCTTTGGGAGCCATTACTCTGCCTACTACAGTTACCTCGTCAGACTCAGCTGCCTGCCTGCCTGGGATATGGAACTGGCTGTGTGCTCAGAAATTCCCTCATCAGTGGGCTCTGTGGTCACTGAAATGAAGCCTGGCTGCTACTGCTGGATGTTGGTCCCGGGCTGTCTCTCCAAACTGATATTTTGAGAAATCAGGAGAGGCTGATCTTGAAGTTCCTACTATGTTTACCTGTCATTTCCCCTTTTGGTGAAAGCTGGTTCTATTTCCTGAACTTGTGTGGCCAGCCTCTGAGATGGCCCGACAATTGCCACCCCTTGGTATGCATGCCCAGGATAACGCTCTCCCTTGACTGTGGCCTGGACTTACTGACTTGCTTCTGATGAATAGTATATGGCAGAAGCAATGGATGTTACTCCCAGGATTTGGTTCCAAAAGACTGCGGCTTCTGTCTTGAGTGCCCTCTCCCATTCTTTTTCTGGCTCCAAGGAAATACAAGCCGGCTGCTAAGTTGTGAGCTGCCCTGTGAAGAGGCCCCTGTGGCAAGGAACTGGTGTCTGTGACTCACAGCTGGAGAGGACCCAAGGCCTGCCAACAGGGGCATGCATACGCTTGGAAGTGGTCCTCTCCCCGTGCAGCCTGGAGACGGCCGTAGCCCTGGCTGACACACCGATGGTAGCCTTGTGAGACCTGGAGCCAGGGATGCTGTCTTAGTCCGCTCAGGCTGCTATAACAGAGTACTGAGTGATTTATAAACAACAGACATTTAATTCTCACAGTTCTGGAGACTAGAAGTCTGAGGTCAGGGTGCCAGCATGGTCGGGGTCTTGTGAGAGCCCTCTTCGAGGTTCCAGACCTCTATCTTCTCGTTGTATCCTTTCACGGTGAACAGCAGACTGTGGAAAGCTCTCCTGTGACTCTCACAAGGGCACTTTATTCCATTCCTCTAATTCTAATTTCATCTGTTCTGAATTACCTCTTAAGGGCCCCACTTCCTAATACCACCATATTGTGGGGTAGGGTTTCAACATACGAATTTGGGGAACATTCAGACCATAATATACTGAATGTAATAAAACATTCAGTCCATAACAGACACTCAGCTAAGCTATGCCTGGGTTCCTGACCCACAGGAATGGTGAGATAATAAATGTGTGTCTTTTCATTCCTTAGGTTTTGGGGTGATTTGTTACACAGCAATACATAGCCAATATGGATCACTCCCTCCTGGCCTCCTTCCCTTTCTTCCTTCTTTCCTTCCTTCCTTTCCTCTCTCTCTCTCTCTCTCACACACACACTTGTCTGGCCTGATCTAGTTCCCTAAGATAACTTATCCTGAGGAAGGCCAGATAATAAATATTTCAGGCAGTGCAGGACACATATAGTATCTATCTTGTATTTTTTTTTCTATATATGGTTTGTTAACCCCAGGAACCCGTGTGTTCTGGGTCAGGAGCAGTTTCTTCCAGTCTGTCTCCTCCAGTAACTTTTCTGCTCAAACCTTTCCATGGCTTCCCAGATCTCTAGGAATAAAAGCCAAAGTCCTGATGATGCCCTGCAGAGTACTGCACATGTATTGTGCTCATCTCCCTACCACCCTGTTCCAGCCACACTGGCCCCCTTAATGGTCCTCATATGAGCACCCGGCTCCTGTCTCAGGACATGTGGGCTCCTGTCCTCTTGCCTGCAATGCTTCCCCCCAGGGATCCACATGGCTTCCTCTTTCATCTCCTGCCCATCTTGACCATCCTATTTAAAACTGCGCTCTCACCTCCTTCCCCCAAATGCTTACCTTGTCTCTGCTTTATATCTTCCCTTCTTACATACTAGATATATTTACTTATTTATGTTGTGTATTATGTCTTCCCCATTAAAATTTAAGCTCCATGAAGCCGTTAGTTTTTTTTTTTTTTTGGTCTGTTTTTCTCACAGCTGTATGTCCAGTATTTATAAAAGTGCATGGAACTTAGCAGATACTCAATAAATATGTGTTGAATGAATGATGTTTTACAAAGAGCACTGATCTGGATTTGAGGAGCCCTAGTTCTCAATTAACTATGCCTAGACTACCAGTGTGGCTTTAGGCAAGTATATAATACTAAGCAAAAATTATAATAAGTAGGTGCTATCACTGGGCACTAATTTCATATCATGTACTGTGCTGAGTGGTTTATAAACATTACCTTATTTAATCCTCACAGCAAGTGCTATTATTAGCATTCTTTTATGGATGAGGTTCACTGAAGCTGAATTTCCTCATCTTTAAAATGAAAAGGTTGTGGCCAGATAATCCCTAAGGTCTCTTTTCCCCTCAAAAGTATGTCTTTTTATTTGAAAATTTATCTATGTCTTTCTATTTGAAAAGATGCATTTATTTACCCATGACTCAGAGGAAGAAAGTAAAGTCTCAAAGTTCCATCATAAATTTGAACCTCAACACAACTTTCAGATAAACCATCTTTTGCTTCTTTTTATTCTAAAATACTCACCCCAGTTTGCTGGATCCTGGGTAAGGTCCCTGGAAAGGAATGATCACCATGGTATACTCCTTCCACCTGCAAATAACTTCCAACATAAATATCCAAAGTGTGAAGTTCAAAACCCTTGCATTTTGAAAGAAAATCCATGACAAATTATTTTTAGGGCACCTGAAGACAGTTCAATGTTCATTACTGGGTTTCTATTAGTAATGGAATTTAGGGCTGTTGTCACTGAACATTCTTTGCCTCTAGCCTAATAGTCGTTCTTTAGCGACTTGTCCTAAGAAAATTGGATTAAGGAAAAGCTTTATGACACTCTGTATTTACACCTGGAATCACACACTTGAAGGCTGAAAAGGACCAGAGTGATAACCTGAGGCAACCCTCTCATTTTGCAGAACAGGGGAAGGAAGGCTCAGAGAAGATAAGCCACTTATCCAAACACACACAGCTAACAAGTGGCAGAATTGGAAATTTGGACAATAATTTACCCAGTGCCAAAGCCCATGGCTTTTCCACTTAATCCTGCTTCCTTATTGTGACCCTGAAAGGCAGGTTCCTTTCTGAGATTTTGTTTGGAGCAGAAGTTTTTTTTTTTTTCCTCCCTTAACACAACAAATGTGACAGAGGACACTCATGAATGCAATACGTTTCCATGGTGTATTCAGAGTTTGATGGAAATCAAACAGTATACTGCATGAAAGTAAGCAAATAGTACCACAGGGCACTCGCATGCCTTACCATAATTTATAATGGGTGCAATTATGCAAAAGAATATAAGCAACAGATTAAATGAGTTATAAGCACTTTCCAGAGTTTGAAATATAATAATGAAGATGAGACTGAGAATAATAGCTTTGACTAAATGCTTATTATGTGCCAGGTGTTGTGCTAAGTGTTTTAACTCCAAACCCAGATGTAACAAAGAACAGTGGTTGCCTGGATTCAAATCCTGGCTCTGCCATTTGCTAAGTGTTGAACTTGGGCAAGTTGTTCAAACCGTTATTCATCATTTAGGTGTATCCACAAAGTAGGGCTACTATAGCACCTACTTCACAAGATTATTTTAAGGATTAAGCCTGTAGAACAGCCACTGAGTTTTACCACTTGCCAGGCTCTGTTCTGGACCCTCAATGAGTGTTAGCTCTCATGACTTCACTTCCTCCTCACTGTCAGCCCAGAGATGTTTGTTCTGTTCTGACAAAATCATGCATGAGGATGTAAGCAGAAGTGCCTGGAACATAGTAGAAACTCAATCAATATTTTTTCAATGAATAAATCCATGAGTTGTGTGCCCTTTTTACCTTCATTTTGCAGTTGAAGAAACTGACCCTTAGTTCTTTTTTAAAGGATCACATGGCAGCTTTATGATATGATGACATATTAAAATATGTGATAGGCAGACATAGAGAACAAGACTTGTGGTCGCCAAGGAGGAAGGGAAAATGGGGGAGGAATGGATTAGGAGTTTGGGATTAGCAGTTGCAAATTATTATATATAGAATGGACAAACAAAAAGGTCCTACTGTATAGCACAGGGAAGTATATTCAATAACCTGTAATGAACCATAATGGAAAGGAATATGAAAAAGAATATATGTATGTATAACTGAATCACTTTGCTGTACACCAGAAACTAACACAACATTGTAAATCAACTACATTTCAATAAAATAAATTTTAAAAAACGTGTGATAGGGAACATATCAAAATGCAATTACAAGAGCATGAGAGAGGATGAACCTAAATCTGTTCTAACTAGCTTTAATAATCTGATTATTTTCCAATATGACTACTCATTATTTTAAGGCATAAGTTACTAGAGGCATACCTGATACTAACTGGGATAGGCCAGTGTACTGAGGTGAACCTGTAGGCAAGGCAGAGCCACAAGGCATTAGATGTGGAGTGATGTATGCAAAGGTATTTAAGGAAGATGAGTGTAGCATAAGTGTGCACAAAAGATTGGAGGGCCAAGGGCTGGGTGCAGGGAGGGTTGTATAGCAATAAGATGGGAGGGGGGGGGAACCTAATCCAGCCTAGCAAATTCCAAGTGGCTTCCAAGTACCCTCAGCCCAGGTAAGGAAGGCTAGATGGTGAATCTTCCTGACCCCAGGGATATTGATAGGGTCCTTTTCAGGGGAAGAGGAAAATTCGATCTGGGATTTACCTGCGACTGTCAGAGGGGATGGTGTGCATTCATGAATAATCCAGGGGGAATGCAGAACCCCGGAGTGTCCACTGCCCTGCTTGGCTGGGCTGACCGTGGAGTCAGGCTGGCAGCTGTGACCGTGTTTCTACCCCTCCTTTGCAGCGCAGCTCCACCACAGCAACCTCGTTGGGAAAGACATGGGGTGGGGGGAGTTTGAGGAGAGAGGAAGAGCTAAGTAGGTACATGCTGGACACGAGGTCCTGCCTGGTCTGAGGGACCAGTCATCTCAACCTGTCTCACTGGGGGCAGTAAAAACTGTGTGGCCTCCATGCACACCCAGCACTTCCACTGGGAGCCAGATGCCAGTCTGGAAGGTAGGGCGTGAAGAAAGACAGGGGCTGCAAGAGACAAGGGTGCAGCTGTCTTGTGACAATGTTGGGAAAGACTCAGGACCCCTTGCCCATTATTAGCTGCTGTATTTACAGCTGTATCCAAGAGGCTATGAATGAATGGAAAAAGGGAAAGATTCCTGAATCAGCAGGGGATGAGCCTGAAGGAGGCAACACTGTGCTGCAAAAATTGCAGACTGTAGGGTCCAAGACACTTGGGTTCAAATCCCATCTCAGCCAGTTTCTGGTTGGGGGACTTTGCACAAGTTTTGTCACTGATCTGGGCCTCAGTTGCATTGTCTGTGAAGTAAGGAGAACCATGATTCTAATAAAATACAACAGCTCATGTTTGGGGCACTAAGCTATGCCAGAATTTTAATATATTCTACAGTATAATGTGTAGAAATTACAAGCATAGATTCAAACTATGTGGGTTTGAGTCCTACCTCTGTAACTAATTAAGTAAACCTGGAAAATTAACTTCTCCAAGTTCTAGTTTTCTCATCTGTTCGATGGAGATGGTAACAGTCCCTGACTTCCACAGAAAATGCCCAATAAATATCTGTTGAATGAATGAGTGTGGTTGACAGGGTTCCATATGGATATGTGTATAAAACGTTAAGCCTAATGCTTGGCACATAATCATTCAAAAAATATTGGTGTTATCATCAGTTAACAGGAGTGAGTAAACGGAGTAGCATGTGTATGAACAGTCCCGTGGTTGTTGCTTACTCAGGGTTAGTCTCTCTCGCCTTCTTTCCTTTTCCAGCTCCATGAATGACTCTTCAAAACTCTCTCTCACCTAGCCTTGACCTCCATCCAGATATCTCTACAGCTCCGAGCTAGTCAAGGATTTGTAAGTTAAGGTAAAATCAATCTGTCCAGTAGATCTGAGAAAAAGGCCACTGAGGCTGGCACAGAGCCCTGGGTAGTAGTGGATACTTTCCAGAATCTGCAGGCTTTTCCTCTGCGACACCATGCTGCTCAGAGCACCTGGACGTCTTGCTGTACAGTGCTCGTGGGAAACCCCACCCCATCTGTGGTGACCTTGGCCTCTTCTAAGAAGATGAGTAGCAGACCCCTGAGTGAGCTGCCGAAGTGAGTCCATGAAAAGATGGCCCATCCCATTCGAAGCCAGAATTTTATCCCAGACAACCCACGGATTCCCTCCATTACATCCATTCAGCCAAAGTACTGGAAATCCGTTTCCCTCCTTTCGGCCTAATTAGATCCTATCCGGCCATGTCAGTGAGACTGTATCCACCGCTTTCCTCACAGGCAGACGCAGCAGGTTAATTAATAGAACACAGGAGTATAGCCGCTCATGTTAAATCAATGATCTGCCCTTTCACATGCACTGAACTTCCTAGAATGCAGGCTGCCTGAGGGAAGGGAGTTTTGCTTACTTTGTTTATTCTCTAACTCCGGCTCCAAGTAGGGGGCCAGGCAGGTGGTAGGCATTCAGCACAGGCTTGCTGAGTGAAGGAGTGTGTCACGTGATTCTCACTGCGACTCTGTTTTGTAGTGCAGGTGTTACTCTGATCCTTCACATCCAGGACAACGGAAAGGGAGTCTCTGAGGCATAAACACCCCGAGGCAGGGGGCTGATGGACTGCAAAGCTGAGACACAGACCTGGATCTTAGCCTCTGAGCCATCCTCTTTCCAGTAAGCCATCTTGCACTCCATGGTTATCTCCCCAACTATGTTTGGAGTTCCTCTGAAGCCCTGTTCGAACAGCCCCTCGTGGAGACAGTTCCTCCAAGTGGAGTTCTCACTGTGATATTCTTCATGGTGGCTTCCTGACTTGCTTTGTGGGTTTTGCTTATTTTCAGGCTCCAGGCCTACCTTGGCTTCAGATACCTACTTGGCCTTTAGTTTGTCAATATTGAAACACGTGGAGTTCTGCTCCTACCTTCCAGTTCCAGCACATTCTCTTACTAAAGCCTGGCTGTGCTACAATTCCCAACCCTCTGGTCAGTGTTATTTCTTCATAAAGCTTTTGACGTTCGGCCCACTTGAAAACACTTATTTGTATATATTGTAAGTGTGTGTGCTTTGACGATCATTGTCCAAAGCTGGGGTAGGAGAGAATTTTACTTTCTACTTCATGTATTTGTGAATTGAAAGAAAAAGCAACCTTTTTACAAAGAATATTGCCTCTGTAATTAGCATAAACAAAGATAGTTTCAATAATTTTTTTTTTTTTTTTTTTGTGGTACGCGGGCCTCTCACTATTGTGGCCTCTCCCGTTGCGGAGCACAGGCTCTGGACGCACAGGCTAAGCGGCCATGGCTCACGGGCCCAGCCGCTCCACGGCATGTGGGATCTTCCCGGACCGGGGCACGAACCCGTGTTCCCTGCATCGGCAGGCGAACTCTCAACCACTGCGCCACCAGGGAAGCCCTCAATAAAATTTTTTATAAAAGATTTTTAGCATCAGCTTAGTGAGGCACCCTGGAAATGCTCCAGCAGACATCTAAGATACACAATCTTAGTCTTGAATTGTCCCATCTCGTTCACTTGTACCTTGGTCCATTCTGTCCATTAGTTGCTTTGTTCACTCAGTGGTCCCTTCAAGCCAGAATTCAAGCTCTAGTTCTGTTCTCTCAGCTTATTTATTTTAGTTCTCTTTTTGCTCATACCTCCCTGAGACCCTACAACTCCGTTTCTGGTGGATGAGCCAATGGTCTGTGAAGGAGAACTTCATCAAATGGAGAAGGTACCAAAGGAAAGATGGTTGGAGTATAAAGTTTCCTTCTCTGACTCCAAACCATCAGGCACTATGTTACATATCCAATGGTTTTCTCATTGGTTCCCGATATTTGCCTTGTTTTTCCAACTATCTTTTAAATGACTCAAAGGCAGGTATCTTAAATATAGTTCTCTTTATCCCACCTAGAAGGAGCTCTGAATCCAGATTCTTTCCCCAGCGATGGGTGTTTCTCTACAGTATTCTGCAAAAGAGATTTCCTAGGGTGCTCACTTGCTGAGAATCTCTCTTCAGGTTTATTTGATAAACGATTAAGCTCAAACTATCTCTTATCGTTTACAAAGTCCTTCACAATTGGGTACCAAACTCTGTCATAGGCTTGTGCTGCCTCCCTCTTCCACACAGGCAGCCCCATTTCCAGGAACAATTTTCTCGCCATCCCACAATACATCATTACCATCATTATTAATTATCATCAATGCTCTTACATTTTGACGCCTTTGCCCAGTGTGTACAGAATGCCCTCCCTCCACCCAATCTGATAAGACCTTCTGTTCCTTCTAAGACCCATTTTGATGACTTCTCTTCCAGAATAACCTTCCATAGTTCCCGAGGCAGAGCTAGTCATTCTCTCTTCTATATTTTCCCACAAAACTGTTTAATACTTGTCACCTTACTTGTATGATGCTTTCTCTCTGACTTTCTCAAGATAAGACTTGGGTCTTGGTTTTGTGTTTGTGGGTCCCTAGCAGCACCTTTTATAATATCTGACAGAGTTGGCATTCAATAAATATATGTTGAATGAATGCGTGAGCAGAAGACAGAAATGTTCTCCACGTAGCTACCATGATGGATTTGAATGCAGAGGGATGGTGAACAATGAAAGAAAGGAAGCGGGGGGGCTCATTTTACTGGAAGTCAAAGGGATTAGTTCTTGCATCACGTAGTGCAGCTGACCGCTCCCAGAGGGAGACATCCAAATGTAAGATGCAGAACATTAAATATTGAAAGCAAAAGTTAAATATTGAATTTTAATATGAAATATTAATGCCAATAAACAAAGCCAGCCAGAGGGGGACAAAATTAGGACCAGGGCATAGAAGAGTCATGGCTCAGGCTGAAAGCTGAGCTTGGCCTGGGCTTTCCCAGCAGGGCTCATCAGTAATGGTCACACCCATCAAATTTCCTGGGAGAAGCAGTGGGGGGAGGGGAGGAAACCTTTTATAACCCACAGCCATAAAACCCAAGTGTTTCCTACAAAACAAAACACAGTAAAGTGTTTCAGGGCTGACAAGGCTTCAGAACTCATGGTACACTGGAACAAAAATAGAGGCAGCAGAGAGGAAAATATGAGGTTGCTAAACCCTTGGGGCAGGAATCCTATCTTTTTTTGCACTGTGTGGGACTGGACTTGTGTGCAGCCAACTTGGGCAGAAAGAAATAACAAGAGTCATAAAAGAAGCAAAAATAATGGGCTTGCCCCTGTTGACACCAACGGGCATTTTGCCCGAATGAGAAACAACCCTGGGAGCAGAAAATTGAAACTAGTTCACAAAATTTTAAATTATTAGGACCCCAAACTTATCCCACAGGGGACGCAGAAGCAGTTTTGTCTGCCATGACTGTTCTGGGTCAAGGGCCTACCAGCCTTACAGGACTCAAGCTAACCCTGAAAATCTTATAAACTGTGGGTTTTCCATCAGAAAGCCAATGGAGTCTGTTGGTGAAACTCAGTAATTAGGTAAGATGTTGGGTTAGATGTCAAAAGGATCTGGATAACTTACTCCAACACCTATATTCAAATCTTGCTTGGTACCTTTAATTTATGAAAAGCTCTTATGCTAAACATGAAGGCTGGGACAGTGGGGCCAGATCAGATTCTTCTGGGGCAACTGCAGTGAGGTGTTGAGAATGGAAATCCATGACCATGGAAAGGAAATAACTTCACCGCGTTGGCCTTCAGGGCCAGGAGGACACAGAAGACTTTTTGTCTTGCTTTACAGAGTTGAGGGGAGAAGTGGAGAATTCTGAGAACAAGACCCCCCTGTCCCAGCAAAGGTCTCACATAACCAGTCCCTAGGCTACAGGAAATTTCAGAGGTCACTGAATGCAGAGCCCCTACCCCCAGCCATGCTCTTTCCTAATTTGGGAAAGACACAAAAGTGTGCAAGAGGTCAAGACAGAGGAAGTGCTCCAACAAGTCTCCCAATCCCCAGAACCCTTACAGTTTCCTGGGGAAATATGGATGCGATAATAAAGGAGTGAGGGTAATTTAGCTGGAAGGATAATCTTCACAAGAAATTAGCAAGCATAAGGGGGAAAATGAGCATGGATTGGTAGTTTAATTTTAACCATATGGAAGGATTAACTGATCGGTGCTATCGAGTGACCATATCAAGTGAAAGTCAATCAGGAGACAGCTTGGGGGAAAATTAGGTTTTCTGAAAGGAAACAAGGTATGAAAATGGAAGCTGGAGCCAAGAAACACAGAATCCATATTATGTGATATTTTCTTTCCTCAAGGTCTCTTTCTTTCTTATGATATATTTTGGTTATCTTCTCTTCTTTCAAATCTATTTGAGCCTGTGTATCTCCCTACTTTTGTAATCACAGGAGGCTGAAAAAGGTTAGTCCTAGAAGCTAGGGTAGCCTGCTGAGTTTCAGAAGAGAACGGGGAGTTTTAATGTGAGTAAGTTGTGCTATTCTTGGTGTATACAACCTCACTTATGTCTACACCTGGGGTGAATATAGTCAGATCCCCTGGTAAAAATGTTGCCTCTCGTGCAAATTTATATTGAGCATGTTTTATAGGAGAAAAAGAGAAGTTATAGTTTGTATAACATCAGTAACACCAAATTATTCTTAATGCCTCACCAAATGTAGAGAAAAGACTGAGCCAGACAGTCAGGAGTAGAGCCCAGCTTTCATACTGAGTCACTGGGTGACTCTGAGGTGAGTTACTCAAGAGTATGGGCTATAGCTTCCATGCTTGAAATATGAGAGGATTAGACCACTAAGTGGTTCTCAGACTGTCGCCCAGGGATCCCTAATGGTTCATAGAGAGTTGATGCAGGGTCCACCATAAAGGCAAAGGGATTGGAACAATGTGAGCTTCTTCAACCAGAGTAGGTCCATTTCAATCAACTTACTTGTATATTGGACTTTTGCATAACAGTTTATGTTTAAAAATGGACTCATGCTTAAAAAAATTTAAAAAACTCATTGGGCTATAATAGCTGATCACTCAACAATGTTGCCCTTTTCTGTTCCTTTTACATACATATAGAACCTCCATTTCTGAGCATGACGGAATGGCAGGGACCATGTAGGTGAATTCCTTCCTTTGACATGTGAGGAAACTGTGAACCAGAGCAGAAGTGATCTGCCCAAGACCGCATGGCAAGTTGGTGACTCAGCAGATTTAGTCTTTCCACTATCCCAGGTCTATTCCTTCCTCCACTAGATCAGTGATGGTGAAACTCCATGTACTAGTGCGCTAGGGCTGCGATAACAGATGTCACAAACTGGTCGCTTAACAATAGAAATTTATTTCCTCACAGCTCTGGAAGCTAGAAGTTCAAGTTCAAGATGCCAGCAGGGCTGATTTCATTCTGAGGCTCCTTTTCCCTGTGTCTTCACATGATCTTCCCTCTGTGCATGTCTGTGTCCTAATCTCTTCTAATAAGGACACTGATCATATTGGATTAGAGCCCACCCATACGACCTCATTTAACCTTAATTACCTCTTGAAAGACTCTATCTCCAAATACAGTCTCATGCTGAGGTACTGGGGGTTGGAACTTCAACAATTTGGAGGACAAATAATTCAGCCCATAACACT
Source organism: Pseudorca crassidens (assembly GCF_039906515.1). Taxonomy (NCBI): domain Eukaryota; kingdom Metazoa; phylum Chordata; class Mammalia; order Artiodactyla; family Delphinidae; genus Pseudorca; species Pseudorca crassidens. The sequence continues at coordinate 30,199,272 of NC_090304.1, read as the reverse complement.
AGGTGATTATAAGAATGGCTCTAAGAGTTCTTCTTTTTTTAAAAAATTGTTTTAATGCTTTTGGAAATGTAACGTATGCACTTGTTCAAAAAATGCAAGCAATTCAGAATGGTGTATAGTGAATAATCACCGCAGTCCCCCAGTTTCCCTTCCCAGAAGCAACTACTGCTACTTTTTCTTCTGTATCTTTACAGAAATAATTGATGTATATTCAAACCTATAGCATGGGTGTGTCTCCCTAGTATATACCGGGGAGATTTAAAACAAACCAAAACTCTCCTCGGCTCAATCCCAGACTAATTAAATCAGAATCTTGGAGCCAGTGATAGGATAGGTTTGGGAAACTGCTCTAGATCCTTGCTACTCAGAGAGTGGTCCAAAGTCCGGTAGTATCAGCACCAGCAGAGAGTGACAGTGAACAGACCCAGCCAGAGCAGAGAAGGATGGGCTGATGCCTCCAGGGGCAGGAGGTAGGCCCCCGTGGTGGCCTGTCACTTGGGCCAACAAGTCCTCTGACAACATGTCCCCCAAGAAGAAGAGAAAGGAACAACCTCAAGAGCTGCCTTTCCATGCTTTTTCCCTGCAAATGCTCAGTGCCCACTTTGGTACCAGTTACTGAAAAGCCTGCCTCAGATGATGCCAGTTCTGCCACCAGACCATCTTTTGCTAGGGAACGAATGTGCCCACGGAGAGCTGGAGCATGGCTCCCGTAAACCACAGCGAGCACACTGCAGAATTGGCAGCCTGGCAGTCCCTCTGGGCTGCTGCAATAAATTGCTGAGGCCATCATCCGTGGCAAATAACCCATCTTGGCTGCCCGGAGGACCCGGGAGGGAGGGACCCAGGGAAGGAGGTGTCAGCCAGTCAATTAGTCACGGAAACAGCATTCCTTCCTCCGGGGTGGATTTTCCTCTTTTCAGCACCACTAACTCAAAAGTCAAACAAGTTGTAACTGCCATGGAGAGCAGGCCCTAGTTACAGGATTTGCTTTCTGGAAGAATGAGAAAACACCTCGCCTATTTCGGTCTTACCTTTGGCATTCCGGGGTTCTGGAGGGGACAGTGGGCTACCGGTTACCCCCTTCTCTACTCCCACCGGCTCTTTCTACTCCTACTGCTGCTAAAGGGACAAACTCCCGAGGCCCCTTCTGGCTGGTGCAAACCCAGAGCTGGGGGAGGAGGGGAGCTATTGCGCAAAGAGCTGCTCTTCTGGGGCAGCTGTGGCTAGATGGCAGCCCCAGTCAAATCAGAGCATGTTTCAGCATCTTGAAACCCACTAGAAAAGAGTTAATGAGGTCTTGGATTCCACCCAATCCTGGAATGAACTGAGATGCCCTTCACAATCCTGTGATGCCAGGTGTTCGCCTCAAAGAGGCATTTATGGGAGCCACCGGTTTTGGCAATTCCCACTGGCAACAGCAACAGAGGCATGGGAGCTGACCACCTGGAGGAATGTTACATGCCAAGAGCCCCTGTGACTTGCCCAAGACCACTGGGTGTGGAGACCCCTAGGATCACAACTTCCCTGAGCCTGAGCTCCTAGAAGGCAGGCAGCACAGTTAATGAACTGAATGCAGTAGCTGGGGGTTCTTTGGAGTGGGAGGCATGTAGGACGGTTGAATGTGAGGCAATGGTGATGATGTCTGGGAGTGGATTGTACCCAACCCTGGAGCCACTAGGGTACCGCTGGCCCTGCCTAAGATCACAAGGCATGAGGGCATCTCAGTCAGGGAGAGGACAACTTCCCAGAGTGGTTCTCATTTTCCTCCTCTGCCTGGAATGAGGGTGAGGAAGGTGGCAGTGGACCCTTGAACTCTACTTAGGGGGACTGTGTAGACCTAAGCAAATTTCGATGCTCAGGGGTTAAGAGGGCATGTTAATAAGGCAGCCGGGAATAGGAGGAAACGTCAAGTGAGCAAAGTTGATTGTTTTGAGCAGGTCTGAATGGTGGAGGCTGAATTCTAAGAGGGAAAAGCAGGGCTGGAAACAGACTGGAAAGACAAGCAGTCAAAAGTTGGGTAGAATATGAACAGAAGGTGGAGTGAGACAATAGAAACAGACCGTGGGGCCTCCTAACTGCTTTTTCTTGGCTACCAGCTCACTAGGGTATGGGTGTACTACTTGACTTAAGGAAATGAAGTAGGGGTAAACATGGTCTTGGGCACAAAATGTAGAAGGCTCCCTCCCTCCGCCATTAGCATAGCTATGCTGTGCACATAAAGTTGTGGTTATGCAGGTCCCTCTCCACAGCTCTGGTCAATAGGTACCATAATATTTTAATTGCATCCTTGGGTATATGGACAATGGTTTGCCAAACCCTGGTCTAAACCACTCCCTTTACTTCTTAGAGGTCAGCAGGATATTCATTAACTGTGACCTCCAGTAAGAGCTTATCTCATGGTTTCCTATCCTTGACAATTAAATTAACAACCAACACTAATACAGTGCTTACTGTGTTCCAGGCAATGTTCTGAGTACCACAGAAATACTTACTCGTTTAACCAACACAGCAACAGTGTGAGGTAGGTACTAATATTATTCCCATTTTACAGAGGAGGAAACTGAGGTACAGAGAGATTAAGGAACTTTCCCGAGGTCATGTTTAGTGAGCAGCAGAGAATGGACAGAAACCCCAACAGTCTATCTCCAGAACTGTGTTTTTAGCCTCTACACTGAGTTGCAACTTGAGCTCATTCTTGTACTGTTATAGCTAAATTCATGTTATTTTCCTCTGGATTGGCCTGGGGGATTGGCAAAAATGCAGTAGATGCTTAATGAAAATCCTTCATATGTTGGGAGGAAGTATTTGAGCTAAGCTGGGGCCTTCTCTGCCAGGGCCCCTGTGGAGCTCATGGATCGCTTTAGGACGTGCTTTATCCAAGAAGCTCAAAGCAGAGATCTCTAGTAGATCCGCAGCCAAACGAGGAATATGTGGCAGATGCTCCCAGGAAGCATAATATAGCCTTAATATAGCTGAAGGCCCATGTGGTCCAGTCATATACAAAGAAGTACAGTCCAAAGCCAAAAATAATTATAAATGCATTTTGAATTTTTAGTTGTTCCTCTCCAAAAAAATTAAACGGGATCCATTTCTTAACTCACACAGACTTTAACAAATTCTCTTGTCTCTCTTCCCTAATTTATTTATGCCTCAAAAGTGTGCTGCTTCCTCTCTCTTTCCCAGTTTACACTTTTCATTCTCTCCTCCAAAACTCTCCTCCCAGAAGTGGCATTTGGAGATCCCTTTCCACGACCCTTGAGGGACTTGGCGGCTCTGAGGCCTCTGTTCTTTGCTGACACCCCAAGGAAGACACATACTCATCCAGGAAGTTCATTTTTCTTGTTTTGACTGTTTCTTAATGAGGCACTCTCTTGGAGAATGTCTGGAAAACAAAATTCCTACTTGTTACATTAATAAATACCATTTTTGAGGGCCTCCAACATGCCAGCCCTGTGCTAAGTCCTTCTAGTTTGTTATTGCATTTTATCTTCACAACTATCCTTCTAGAAATGTATTTCTCATCACAGATGAGAAATTTTAGGCTCACAGAGATTGAATAACCATGCCTAAGGTCATACAGCTAATAAGTAGCAGAGTCAGACCTTGTGTTTCTTAAAGCGTGTTCTGCAGAACACGGTGATCAGAATTAACTAGGGTGCTGGATACAAATGCAGATTCTTTGTCCCATCCTAGATCAAGTTATTACGGGGAGTGGTCCTGAGGAATCTTAATGAATATTGAAATGTAGGAACCTATTATATACTTTCTTGCCTTATTGACTGCAGCTTTCCCCTCCTCCACATCTCCCCTCCCCAGTCAGCTCTCTGTCAGATCCAGCACCTGCCAGGCATCTAAGTAGCTCTTTCTTGCAGGTGCAGCCCAGGCCTTTTACTCTCCTGCCCTTTCCCCACAGAACAAGGACTAACAGCATGCACTTGCTTCCTGCTGGGCCTGGATGGGTATTTTCCATTTGCAAAACATTCTCTCTCCTCCCTAACCTCCCTGAGGTCTGTGAGTAGGGTGTCCAGTCTACTCAAAATCAGAAAACAAACAAGGCTCCCCGTTGGAAAGATCCAGGGAGGGAGGGACTTCGGCTGTCTGGGGCTACTGAATGGAGGAATCCAGGCCCCAATCCAGCTCTCTGGAGCAGATGACAAATGGCCTGGAAGGAAGGCTGCTGGGCTTTCTAGAAGGGCTTGGATGGGAGTGAGCAATCCTGGTTCTAGTCCTTGCTCTTGTCATTGATTTCCCACAAGTCACTGGCCTCTCTGAGCTCCATCTGTATGATAAGTGGTTAAACAACAGCTCCAAGGATACTGCTCCCTTCCAAGTACCTGTGCTTCTAGAAAAGCAGGATCTCAGGCCATCTGGAAGGCATCTCAGAGAAGCTGTGATTGGGACACTGGGACACATTTTGTCATCCTGGCCAGTTTCATTCTCTTCTCTGACATCAAACTGCAGCATGATTAGCACTTCTGCTTAAGCAGGGCTGAAGCTGGATGCGGTCAACGGTGAAGAATTAACTCAGACATTCATGAAACGAAGTTTACTAAGTGCCTCCTATTTGCCAGCTATGGTACTAGATACTTATGATAAAGCAGAGATGACACTTGTGGAGTATTTATGGTATGCCTACCACTGAGCGTTTCCCATGCATTGCTTCATTTAATCTTTACAACAATCCTACAAGTAGGTAAGATTATTATCCCATATTACAGGTAAAGAAGTTAACACTCAGAGAAGGCGGCCTAGGGTTTGAATCCAGGCAGTCTGACCTCAGAACTCCTGCTCTTTGGCATCACACTACATAGTTCGCTCTGGTCCAAGGCATCAGCTACCAGGAGGGATGTCTTTTCCAAGGTCTCTGGCTGGGCACCTGGTACCCCTGCCTCTTTCCCATATAGACATCTACATCTGATTGCTGCCCACTTGCTTCCATCTCCACCCTACCTCCTAGCTGAATCCTCTCCCAGGCCTGTAGACCATAGTCCAGACCCTCACCTCTTCCCTCTAGAGGAGGGTCACAGCACGCTCACCAGCTTTCTGGCACCCACCCTGCTCCGTCCAGTGTGCTCTACCAGATTCATCCTCCACCAGCTCCATGGCAACTAGATCAGCTCGGGAGCAGCCCTACCACCACCTCTGCGGCTCCCATAGCTCAGGTTACACCAAGTGCAAACCTGATATTCCAGATCCACCGCACCCTGGACCCTGAGTACCCACCTCGGCCTGGCCTCACTCTTCGCACACCCCTGAAGAGACAGCGAATCTACTGCCGGCTTGATGTGCCTTATGCAATCTGGGTCTCACAATAATCCTGCTATTGTTCTCATTTTACAGAAGCAGAAATAGAGGTTAGACTTTCCCGATATCAGGCATCTGGTAAACAGTTGGAATTTGAACACAACTCTTGTGGTCCAAATTCCATGCCCTGCAGCAGCATTTTCCTAACTTCATTTTTTTTTTCTATTTTCATGATTTTGTTTTTGCCATATCCTCATACACTGAATTTATGATTTAATTTTTTTTTCAAATAACCCCTTTTCTTTTCCACTTTAATACATCTTGCCCCATCCTAAACCAAAAATCTAAAATTATCATAGGTTTGATGTACTCGTTACTTTTTCTAGTATATGTTCAAATAAATGTTTCATACATTTATCTGCGTGCCCCTGCTGCCCTTAACTTTCTTCACTGTTCTCCACAGATGTGATTCTAATGACGGGGATGATGGCAAGCAGCCTGGGGTGTTGGAAAGACCCTGAACCTGACAGTGCAGCCACAAAGCTGTCTGACTTTGGGCGAGGTGACTCCCAGCCACCACTGTAAGATGAGGTCACTGGACCAAAGTGATCTCTAGGGTCTCTTTCAACTCTGCCACCTTGAGCCTGGCTCCAGAGCACGCAGTGACAACCAGGTGGCTGGAAAATGCCCTCATTTTCCAGGGCTGCTTGGGAATTTGGTGTATCACACATGCCCAGCACTCTGCACGAGGCCTGGCACAGGGCAGGTGCAGGGGGAGTGCGAACTGACTCTCCCTGCTGGTGCTGCTGCGAGATTCCTTCCTCTTTTCCTACCGCTGCATCCTAACCCCCCTCAGCTTCCAGGAACAGGGAGGGAAAAGAAACCAGAGAGGAGAGGCTGGTGCAGCTGCACCCAGGGAGGGAGGGCTGTAAAATAATCGCAGGGCAGCCGGCAGGTATCGCTTTGCGACGATTGCTCTGGAAGGTTGTGTCGAAGTGAGAGGCTGAGTCGCAATCGTGAAACATTAGCACGTTGACACACGTGGCCCCGGCAGAGCAGGGCTCTCTGATTACAAGAGGGCATGACCTCCGCCCTGGCCCCTCAAAGCCGGGCAACCGAGAGGACCCTCCAGCCACCAGGTCTAGGGGCTCACCTATGTGGGGAGGCCCCACTGCCCTGGAGGAAGTCTAAACCCCCCCGCTTACCTAATGACCCGTGGCCCTGGAGAGACTTCTGGTGGACCTCCCTGCTGGGGAGACATCAGAGCTCCTGTCAGATGCTGGGTGGGTGGTCTGTCGATGGTGAGGCAGCTGAAAGCCTTGTCTGGACCTCCTCTTCTCTTCCTGGGGCTTGCAGTCAAGCTGCCTATAGTTCTGCCTCCAAAAGGCTGTGTGACTTTGTAAGGTTACTTAGTCTCTCTGAGCCTCAATTTCCTTGTCTGTAAACGAGGATAAAGATATCAAGCTGTCAAGTTAATATGACAAATCATGCTACATGACAAATCAAATATTGTGCGTAAGGGCCCCAGGGCAAATAGATAAGACCAGGGGAGAGCAAAAGACTCTCAGGATAGCAGGGGCAACAGAGGCAGTGTTTGGTTTCCTTCTCTGTAAAGATAGCTGGGTCGGTATCTCAGGTTCATTGTTGATGCCTACAGCTTTTAAGGAGTCTGTAGAATGAACTTCTCAGAATGACCTTTTAACAAGGGCTGTGTTTGCAGACAGGAGGCCCTGCCCTCTTGGATGTGTATGGAGAGTCAAAGGCTGATAAACACAGGTTAGGAACTTGTGTGCTATCCCTGAAGCAGCCCTGTGACAGATGTGGGGATGTTCAGAGCTTAGGGAGCAGCATGGGTAAGTTGCCCCAGTATCACCTTTTTAATGCCACTAATGCATTGATGTTCACATGTCTCCTACCTAAGGCCTTGTTTTCACAAAACTTCTTCGCCATGAAGTCCCCACTGACAGCCACCAGTGATCCTCAGGGTATTCACACTCTTGTGTAGTCTCCTCCTACACTGAACCAGAGATGATCTGTATGGCTAATGAATTGTTGCAGAGGTATAAGGTGTGACTTCCAAATCTAGGTCATAAAAAGCATCATGGCTTCCCCCTTGGTCTCTTGGATCACTTGCTCTCGAGGAAGTCAGTTACCATATTGTAAGAACACTCAAGCAGCCCCGGAGAGGCCTATACAGAGAGGAACTAAGGTTTTCTCTCAACAGTCAGCACTAAGATGCCAGCTCTGTGAGTGAGCCATCTTGGAAGTGAATCCTCTAGCCCTAGTCAAGCCTCCAGATGACTGTAGCCCACATACTGGCTGCAACTTTATAACAGCTCTTGAGCCAGCACTGCCCACCCACCCAAGCCACTCCTGAATCCCTACCCACAGAAACTGTGAGACTATAACCTTAATAAATAGTTATTGTAGTTTTAAACCACTAAGTTTAGGGATAATCTTTATACAGCAATAAAAAACTAATATAGAGCATCTCTAGAAAACTCCATACCTATGCTCCCATGCTAGTGGAAAGCACTCGACATTGAGGGGGCTGCATTTAGAATCAGACAGGCAGCTGAAAAGAGGTGTTACAAACATTTAATCCTGTTTTGCCAAACCCCTGGCTCACAGATCTGTATCACAATCTCTCTGGAGACTTGTGAAAATACAAATTCTTGTGTCCTACCTGGGAAATTTGGATTCATGAGGTCTGGTGTCTACAGATCTATATTTTACTTAATTCTATATGTTCCCCAGTAGTTTTTGATAAACAGACATTTTAGATCTAGACCGATGTCCTCATTTTAGAGACTAGGCAGAGCTGAGATGGGAAATGGCCCATCAAAGCCACAAAGCCAGGCAGGGACAGAGGAGAGAATAGAGCTCAAGGTCCTAGAATTGAGGCTTGAGGCTCTTGCCCCAAATCCACAGATTTATCAGTGGTGTTCAGAATGTCAAAACAGGAAGGCAGCTAGGGAGAATTCACCTCAGGTGTGGAGACACAGCGCCGCCAGTTTCCTCCAAGGAAGTGTTGGGTGAGTCAGGGCAGGCAGTTGGACAGGCTCTACCGCCTCTGTGGCTCGGCTAATCACACCCATCTCTGCACAAACGCCAGGGAATAGCACTGTAACGAGTCCGCTGTGCTTTTAAAGTTGCACTGAACCCAGCATTTGAGTGAACATGGCCGCTGGGTTTAGGATGGACTTCCAGCTGCCAGCCCCAGCCAACCACCACAGGAACAATCGGGATCGCTGCGTACGTGTGCGCATGTGATTGTGTGCGTCGGAAATAATGGGCACGTGAGTGCAAAGGTCTACGTGTGGGCCCCGATACATCGTGTGTGCACGTAAAATACATGAACACACACGTCTGTTTGTGTGTTCTGTGCTGCCATCACATCCTGTACTCCAGCAAACACGCATGATTTGCAGACGCAGGAAATGTCTTTGATGTAATGCATGATTCTTGTCCATTCTTGGCGCTACGCATGGTGATTTACAAAGCCAACATCCCATATTTGATCCGAGTGAGACATGCCGCGGAGCCATCAACCCTTTGGCTTTGTAAATATTTTCAGGGCTCCAGTCACAATGGGCACTGAGAGCTCTGTGAAGATCAAAGGCATCCCCTCTGCCGTGGTATTTGTAAGAGGAAGGGATGCAGCCAAGTAGGTGTGAGGGTGTTTGTAGAAACATTATTTGAGAAGGGCGTGGCGGCCAGAGGATCACCTACCAAGACTACCCCCCCACCCCAGCTTCCCCCGCATCACTCTCACCCCGCAGTTTAGGGCTTCGGCTCCTCTCCCTGTGGGCCGATTTCCAGCTGAAGCAGGGAGGGGCGATTCTAAGGAGCTCGATGCAGTGTTTGGCAACTTAGCTACTCCTCAGTCTCAGGCTTTAGTGTCCTCCTAGTTCTAACAACTAATTGCTGGTGATTCCAGCAACTGCTCCTCTCTCGTTCTTCCTGAGGCTTTTGATGTATATGCTTCTGTGAGAGTTATTCATCATGTTGTATTACAGAAATTTGTTAATGTGCCTGACTCTCCTGCCTCCTAGTCCTGGAGCTCTTTAGGGTCAGGAACTCTAGCTTGTCTACTGCTGTATCCTCAGGCCTTAGCCCAGTACCTGGAACCCAGGTGATGGCCAGATTCTGAGTTAGGGCCTTGGTGCTGTAACCAGTCCTTTCCTTGAACCCTAGAGCCTTAATACCAAGATTCCCGTCTTATGGCCTCACTCTAGACCCTTGCTGGAGTGACTTGTCTGCGACCCCAGGTTTTCCTGCCGGGCACCAGGCAGTGTCCTCCATGACTTCCACCAGTTCTTGCAGAAGCTGAACCACTGCCCCGGCCTCCCAGCTTATGCTGGATGGCAAACACGGATAACTTAAATTGAGTGCCAAGGAGGCTTTGCAGATGCAAGGGGCCTGGGGCACTCAGACTGCTGCCTGGCTGAGGCCACCACTCTTGAGATGCCTGCACGATGTCTCAGTGTCAGATTGCTACTTCCTAGTGCTTCAGGAGCCTATGGAGTGGCAAGGTCCTGTCCTGATAAAGGATCATCGTAACGATGATTATCGTTTGAATGATAAAGCTGTTGGGTATCTAGTACCAAGTGTCTTATGTACTTTAATTCTCACCGAGAAGGTTCTTTCATCCTCCACTTTACAGATGAAGAATCTGAAGCTCTGAGGGCTTAAGTAACTTGCTTGAGATGACACAGCCTCTGAAGTCAAGACCAAGGGAAGTGGCACAATGGGGTTGAGGGGATATAGGTTATGGGCTTGGTCACTAATCTGCTGATTCACCCAGGACAACACACTCTTGGAGCCTTACCTGAAGAATAAGGAACACGAGAGCTACCTCCGTGGGTTATTATGACAATCCAATGAGCTGTGTCTACAAAGCATCTAGTTCAGAGTTTGACGCTTTGTAGGTACTTGCTCTATCAGAGTTTGTTCCCATCTCTCCTCTTCTTGGCCTCTTCTAGTTCTATCTTGAATTCAGGGACCCTGACAAAGAGGCAGCACACTGATGTAATTTCTGATCAAAACTGTCAGAGCTAGACTTTCCTCTTGTCACCTATTTCGTCGTCTCTAATGGGACATAATGAGAAAGCTGGCATTCACCAGTCTTTAAAAAATTTCCCTCATGACAGTAAATGTCCCCCCACCCCCTTACTGTTAGATCATTGTGAATGTGACAAGAGAGAGTCTTATTGAGAAGCAATTATCCTGAGCAAATGAATTCCACACAAATTCAAAGGCAAAGATTACAATGAGAACAGAGACATACATTATTAGGTAATTAAAGTGGAAATCAAACAAGGATTAGGAACCCTGAGTCTCAAATATTTAGTTGTCATAACTGCCTAATTAAAATGTTTTTTTAAGCACTCCTCCCCCCTCGCCATGAGTGCTAGAAGGGTTCTATTGCCCAGAAGACAATTGCAGCACTTATACTTATTATAACTTGAAGGCTGACCCCTGGCAAACCTTTACCCTGAAAGAAAAAGTATGCTGCCTCTTCATTCATGCCTTCATTTAGCAACTACAAAGTGAGTGTCTTTTATTACACATTGTTTCATAGGCAGCCTTGGGGCCCACACCCTGGAGGTAAATGGGAGGGGGAGGCCTTCAGAGCCAAGCTGAACTGACTTGCATTACCCAAAAGGCTGCTCATAATTTGCCAAACCAAGAGGGAGCCAGGGCCAGTTGCCTCTGCACATGGAGCTGGGCCATGGCCAGAAGGTAGGTCAGACTGGAAGGAATAAGGAGGGCAGGAACTGAGATGAATCGCACAGCAGAGCAAGTCGCAAGAATGGACCAGGTAATGGACAGTGGGATTTAGTCTGTAAATACAGAGGTTCCCTAGGATACCTGTTGCTCATTCAGCATCTGTCTTGCTAGACTGAATGCCTTTTAAGGACAAGAAACATGGCTGTATCCCCAGTGCCTGGCAGGCAGTAGGGGCTTTAAAAATGTGTTGTTTAGTTGAATTAAATTAAAATGACATTCCTTTGATGTAGACCCTGATGTACTTTAAGAGGAGAGAGGCTTTGGAAAAGTTAAGCTAAGATGGACACCTACTAAGCCTGGCCTATAGTAGCTGCTCATTAAGAATGTGTTGAGTGAAATGGATACATGAATGAATGAATGTCAAGGACTGTTCTACACACTAGAATAGAAAGATGATTAATGCATGACTCTTGCCCTTGAATAGCTTCTAGATGAATGAGGGACACGGATTTGTGAGCAGTTAATGAGAACACTACCTAATCTGAGATGAGTCACACCATTTATCAAGCACAAGAGCTGGCATTTCATTTTCATTAATCTAGAGCTGCTGCCAGGATCATTTTTGTGGATCTAGAGACTTTATCTCCTCAACTTGAGTGTGAACTTTTTGAGATCAGAGACCTGTATAGTAGAAGGCTATCACTGGATGAAGGCCTGAATGAAAAGGCAATGTAACTTCCCTTCAGTGTAAGCATTTGCCTGAGATTGTTTTCATATTGTGACAAGTGCTGGGACTGTCTCCCGGAGTAAATCCTAGGCATTGCCTACAAGTTTTCCTCCTTGCTTAACAAGTACTTTTTCCTCTGACATTCTAGGTATCTCTAAAAATTGGGTTGGAGTGCTCTTAATAAATATCTGCAAACACTATGACAGATACTAACGAGAGAAGGACAGAGGCATATGACTTGACCTCTGCTCTCAAAGGCTCATCCTCTAGTTGAAGGGATGAAGCCTCGATCCACCAAAAAGATCACGGTAGCAGCACCCAAGCAGAGAAAATGAGATGCTAGGTCTCATTGTTGATAAATAGTAACCAGCCTATTCTCTCCCCCCGCACCAAGCTTTTGCCAGATTCACCATTCCAGTTCTTTAGTACCATTGCCCTGCTAAATGAGTTGGTTAGGCTAGGAACATTGATTTATTAGACTGGACCTAAGTTTCCATCACTCTGGGTTAAAAATAAAAAGTATTGAGGGCCTAGGGCTGTCACAAATCACCCCAGGGCAGAATAGGTGACAAGCCACGTGAGATGTGTAGGTAACTGATGAGATGTCAGAGGTGGGTCAGGGAACAATTCACTTGAGAGGTGGTATTTGAACTGTGCCTTGAAGGATGTATAGAATTCTCTATGGGGAAAAGTGTGGAACTACGCTATGATTTGACATGTGTACCTTATCTTAGTTCATCCTCCCAAGAGTCTAATCAGGTAAGTCCTGCTAATATCCGCCTTTGCATTTGAGGAAACTGAGTTCAGTGGGGTTGAGTTCCCTGCCTACATGACATCCAGAACCAAAGTGGTCAAGCCAGGCCCAGAACCTGCTTGTGGAACTTTGAAACCCACTCTCCTGCCCTGCAGAGTTCTATGCCGGGGGGCTGGGTTTGATAGAATTGGAAAGTAAACTTTCATTCATTGAAATCAATAAGCTAGAGCATTTATAAAAGTAGAATTGGAGCCCTTTTCTAATTTCCTAGCCCTTTCATTTGCTTGCATTTGACTGAGTCGTGTAGTTACTTTTGCCGTCACTTTGGAAGTGAAATCTCTGCAGGTTGGGGAAGCAATCATATGACTGACAACTCCCGTTGCATTCAAAGTCCAGGTCAGCTATTTCCAACGTCTGACTTCTGAAAGAAAACAATCTTCTTTGAGGAGAGATTAAGAAACTGTGGCAGGAAAATGGGGGAACTGGGAGAAAGGGGCCCCAGGAAAATCATAGGATAAATATTACTTTGATTTTCAACATTCACATCAACCAGACACAGAGAATTCCGGTATTAGAGTTCCTGCAAAAACTGGGAGTGGGGGGGTCGCTGGTATTTTCTTAAGAGGAGCTCAAATGATAAATAGAAAGAATTGCTCCAAGTATCCTCAAAAGAAGGACTTAGAGGAGAAATAGAAAGAAATAAATAGAAAGAAAACTCAAAAGAAGGAGCCATGATATTTTTCAGTGTAGATACAGAGATGCTTAATAATTTACTTCATTGCAGGATCCAACATAACACCTGAAAGCTTCAATAAATAAGCATAAGGCGTTCCCTTAAAAAATGTATTGGTTGACAATTTATTTACTCCTGTATATGTACCTTATGGTATGTGACGTGTTGCCCTTCCTCTCTTCGAGGAAAAGTGTTCTATAGGAGGCTTTAATTACTGCTGGCAGCTAAGGCCAGAAACTCTATCCTTTTCATACTTAATTTCTCTTGTTCTGCATAGTGTCCTAGGTCTATCTTTCTTTCTTTTCATCTATCTTTTCTTTTCTTTTTTTAATCTCCTTTCTCTCTTTCTATCTCTCACTTTTTTCAGTTATCTCTTTCCTTTCCTTCCTTTTTCTCTCTTTTATCTGTTTCCTTCTCTCCTTTCTTTCCTCTTCCTTCCTCCACCTCTCCCCCTCCCTTCCCTCCTTCTTTCTTTCTTCTTCTTTCTTTCATTTGTCCCTTCTCACTCATTCATTCACATCTCAATGAACTTCAACAAATCTGACCCCAAGAGATCCCAACTGCATGGGGGAAAATATATAGGAAAACTATGCTACAGTATTATTAGTATTATAAATGATGTATGTAGGAGGTACATATATTAGGGTTAGGTAAAATTCTAGGCACATGAGTGATATATAAGTGAAAATTAATATAAACATTTTAGAAAGCAATTTGAAACTATATAGCCAAAGCTTTAAAAGTGGACATACAGGGCTCCCCTGGTGGCGCAGTGGTTGAGAGTCCGCCTACCGATGCAGGGACACGGGTTCGTGCCCCGGTCCCGGAAGATCCCACATGCCACGGAGCGGCTGGGCCCGTGAGCCATGGCCGCTGAGCCTGTGCGTCCAGAGCCTGTGCTCCGCAACGGGAGAGGCCACAACAGTGAGAGGCCCGTGTACCGCAAAAAAAAAAAAAAAAAACTGGACATACACATTGACCCAATAATTCTACTTTGGGAAATCTATCCTAAATGATGGAGGAAAAAATAAATCCCTGAATATGGAAAAAGCTGGAGGAAAAAATAAATCCCTGAATATGGAAAAAGCTGTTTCCATAAGATATTTAATATTCAAAAGATGCAAAAGATGTTTATTATAACATTATTTATTACAAAAAATAAACAAAAGTAATTCAAATTTGTTTTTTAAAAAAAACCCTAAGTTGTTTAAAAAATAATGCTGCATCTACTCAATTAGGTCAGTTCTACCTGAGGTAGGGATTGGAGGTGGATTCTAGAAATGCTTCCTGGAAGGGTTGACAAGTAAGCAAAACTTTGGGTCAATAAACAAATAATTACTCCAGAAACAGCGTTAATAAATAATCTTAAGCAACTGCCCAGGGATCTGCAATATGTAGGTGTTTTAACATACTTGTCTTTTATTATTCTTTATTGAACACCTACTATGTGGCATTTTGCTAGATTTTCCATTTCTGCTTTGACATATCTAATCTTATTTAAGTCTCCCAAGAATTCTGAAAGGTTAGTATAAGAATCATTATTTTAAATGTCAGGAAAATGAAGCTCAGAGAAAAGAAACAACTTGCCCAAGGTCAAACAAATAAGCCATAGTCATGGGATTGAAGCCTAGGTCTCCTTATTCAAAGCCTGTGCTTGTTCCAGTGTCTTGGCTGACCTGATGGGGATTTCTACATTGGCACACAATGCAGTATGCAAAACTGATAAGCATCAGATACACCTGGAAGTGGAGAGGGTGGCCTTGTTCCTAGGCCATTGTGTTAGTTTTTTTCCCATTTGGAAAAAGGCTCCACATCATGCTTATTAAGTGAGCAGTGCTCCTCTTTGGAAAGCCCAAATTAAGACAGTAGTTATGAAATGTAGTTATTAAGTAGTTATTAGGACAGCAGTTTCCAGTCATGAAATCATGGCAACGTTTGCTTACTGTGGTTAGTCCAAAAGGCTGGTCAGGGCCGCAACGTACCGTCCCCTTAATTGAATTAGATGTGTCAGCAGTTTGCACCACAAGTAGTCTCAGCCGCCCAGAGGAAGGTCATGTTTAAAACACCATCCCTCCCTCCTGATGCCACTTGGCCTAATCAGACACTGTCACCAAAGAGAAATGACTACAGTGATATATCTCGTGGTGGTTTCCAAAGTATGTCTACATATATTTGGATTCTGACAATAATTGTGTAAGGTAAGACCAAGCAAGCTTCAGTACCCTTGCTTGACAGATGAGGAAATTGATGTCTGGTAAATGCAAATGCTATGGCAGTGCTGTAAATTGATGCATTCATTTTGGAAAGTAATTTGAGCACACATATACAGCAACTTAAAACTATGCCTATTCTTTCACCCTAGAAATTCCACTTTGGAGAAACTGTCCTAGAGAGAGAACACAAAAATAAACAAAAAGCTGTGTGCCCAAAGACAATTATAACAATATTATTTGAAATAACTGTTAGGGAGCTGTTGACCAAATCACAGCCTGGGCAAGGCCCACTTGCCTCGTGCTGCAGAAAACTAACCAGAAGAATTCGGGAGGGGCCAAAAGCAGGAGGAGACGACCAGCCTCCCAGAATCCTTCTTGCTGGAATTCATCTTGGTTGAGAGATGCATACGCCACCAGGAAGGACGCTGAATCAGACCAAATATGGGCCAAGCAAGATAACTGGCCAGAGACAACCTGGAAACTAACCCCATGACCATAAAACCTGAGGCTGTGAGTCACGTGGCAGAGCAGTTCTCCTGGGCTCCCTTACCCTGCTGCTCTCCGCCCAGGCCTCCCTTCCCAATAAAGTCTCCTGCTTTGTCAGCACGTGTGTCTCCTCAGACAATTCATTTCCGAGTGTTAGACAAGAGCCTGCTCTCAGGCCCTGGAAGGGGCTCCCCCTTCCTGCAACATGACAGTAACTGGAAACCACCAACATGTCAAAGCCTTCAGGAGGAAATCAGATCATGAGAGTGGAGCCCCCATGAATGAGATTAGTGCCCTTATAAAAGAGATCCCAGAGAACCCTTCAGACCTCTTTCTGCCACGTTAGGACACAATGGGAAGTCAGCAGTCTGCAACCTGAAAGAACCTGACCATGCTGGTACCCTGATCTTGGACTTCCAGCCTCTAGAACCATGAGAAATAGATTTCTGTGGTTTATAAACCACCTAGTCGATGGTATAGTTGTTACAGTAGCTTGAACTGACTAGGACAATATCTCTATAAGACAGACCTATTATTACAGCTGAAGCTGAGGCATAGTAACTTCCCTCGGTCTCAGTTCGTAAGTGGCAGGGCTGGGCTGCAAACCCAGACATTCTGGTTTCCGAGCCCACACTCACGCACACTGCTCTGCTGGCCTCTCTCTGACAGCTGAGAACCACAGAGTGCTTACTAGGTTTCCAGTTCTTACCTAGATCATCTCATTTCATTCTCCCATTAGCACTATGAGGAATATACTACAATTATTCCTACTTTTACAGATAAAGAAGCTGGTGTCTGAAGAAATTAAGTTCTTTGCTTAAGGTCCCACAACCCTGATGCAGGCAGGCTGACTCCAGGGTCCTTGCATTTGATGACTACAATAAACTACCTGCTTCTTCTTGGTATTCATTTCTATCTTCCCTAAACTTTCTGCAATGAAGATGCTTTTTATTGTGATTTCAATTAAATTTCAATTAAATGTTCATCCTGCTGCCTCTTCTTGTAAGTAGAGTTTTATTGGAATTTACATGTAAATGTAAAATTCATTTACATATTATCGATGGCTGCTTATGCTACAACAGCAGAGTTGAGAAACTGAGAGACAGACCATATGACCCACAAACCCTAAAAAGTTCACTATCTGACCCTTTATAGAAAAAGCTTGCTGACTCTTGATTTTAATCCTCAGTGAGCTTGTAAGGGTAACAAGGGAACTAGAATGCCAGTCTTCCAACCGTCAATTTCTTGAAGGCAGTAGGTAGGAAGGGAAATGAGGAAGCGTGGCCTCTAAGTACATTTGTAGGTGTGATACAGTCATGCCTCAAATCTGCAGCTGGCCCTCTCTCTTTTCAGACTAGATCAGACTAGCAAAATCTAGAACAAATGGTATGACTAGCACATTGTTTTCTTCTCTAAACCATTCCATGAAAGCCTGGACAAGCATAAAAGGGGCTTGTCCCCTTTTATGACTCTGGCGTCTTTTGTAAATTGCCAACATTAAAACCACTTTGAAAGACATGGGTGTGTCCATAAGATAAAAAATTTGTGCAGACAAGTGAGAACTGAAAGTTTTAAAGAACATTTCAGTCATTTCAGAAGTTTTCCATCTAAACAGAAACTCAATAAGTAGAAAGACTCACCTTTTAGAACTTTAGAGTCCTTCTGCCAGTGGGCCTCGGGGGCATTCCTGCTTGGGAGAGGAGTGGAGTAACACTTAGCACCCCCTGAAATTGAAACAAAGTGTTCAGGGGCTAAAGAATAGGCAAGACAACCTCAGGACAGTGAAGCGAAATTACAAGCACCTGAAAAATTGGAGCCAATCAGGATTTACGCTAGATCAGTCTCTGCCTCCTTAGGCGGAGGCTGTTCTTGTAAACACAGGAAGAAGTTTAAGGAGATCTAAAGAAGTGAGAAGAAAAACATCTTTTGCATACTTCTGTATGTTTTACCTACTGTGTTAGACTGTCCTCATGCCTTATCTTATGACATCTATTGGTGCTATACCCAACTTACAGATGAGGAAACTGAGGCTCAGAAAGACCAAAGAACTTGCTTAAGATTACACACCTAATAATAACAATAAGAAAGACTCACTTAAGGTTACATGGTATAGTAGTTTCGAGGATGGACTCCAGAGCCAAGAGCTCTGGGGTTTGTATCTCAACTCTGCCTCTTACCTTGACTAAACCACTTAACTTCTCTAGGGTTCATTTTCTTCACCTGTAAAGTAGGGCTAATATTTGCACTCACCTTGAGTGGACATAAGAAGTAAATAAGTTAATTTGTACAGTGCTTAGAAGACTTTCTGGCACATAATAAGTGTTTAAATTAAAACTATGTACTAGGCAGTGTCCTAAGTACTCCTTATACATTATTCATGTAATCCTAACAACAACCCTATAAGATAGGTACTCCCCCATTTTATAAGGGAAAAATTTAAAGCCCCAAACAAATAAGCAATTTTCTCAAATGGTAAAGCCAAGGGGCAAATGCAAATAGCCTAATCCAGAGCTGATACTTTTAACCATGTCACTCTGCTGCCTTTACCTGGTGAGCAGTAGAGGTCTCTCTGTTTCCCGTGCTCGTGATCTAGATGTTTTATGACTTGGCACCCTCCTTGGTGCTGCAGCTCTGTTTGAGCATGTGTTCCGTCACGGGAGACCCAAATGGCCCCAGGCCTCAGACTCTGGCTCACCTGCTAGGTCACCTACTATCTCCTGTCTGGGTTTGCCCTGCGTCTGGACCTGAATCCAAGGGCTCTCTCTTTATCAAGCCTCAGAGGCTGTGTGTTATTTTTGTGTTAGCGGAGAGACACTTTGCTCAGGATAGTTTCCAGCTGGGCCCTTTTAAGGCCTTCAGTATGCTCTACAAATAAGATTGTCTAGGAAGGAAATCTGGGCAAGAGACTGTATAGTAAAGTAGAGAAGCCATGGCAGCTGGAATATAAGGATGAAGCTCAAGCCCTGCGTATTAGTTTGCTCGGGCTGCCTTAACTACGTACCACAGACTGGGTGACTTAGAAAACTATTCCTCTAAGTTCTGGAGGCTAGAAATCCAAGATCAAGGTGTTGACAGGGTTGGTCTCTTCTGAGGCTTCTCTGCTTGCAGATGACCGTCTTCTCCCTGTGTCTTCACATGGTTTTCTCTTTGTGTGTCTGTGTCCTAATCTTCTCTTCTTATGAGGACACTAGTCATATTGCATTAGGGCTTATCCATATGACCTCATTTTACCTTAAGTACCTCTTTAAAGAGGCCCTATCTTGGGATACAGTCACATTCCAAGGTACTGAGTATTAGGACTTCAACATTTGGACTTTGGAGAGACACAATTTAGCTCGTAACAACCAAGCTCCAGCACTTTTTAGCTGTATGTCTTTGGGTAAGGCATATAACTGCTCCAGTCTTTAATTTTCTTCTGTCTGTAAGATGGAACAAGAGGAAGACCCACCTCAATGGAGGATTGTTGTGTAAGGTAACTGTGCCAACATTTGGACCTGAAAATTTATTTTGCCTCCCAAGACTGTAAAAAACAGAGATAATGGTAATATGTGCAGAATCCTTGTCTGATTTTGGACATTGTACTTTAACAGGAACATTGGGAAATTGGAGTAGCCAGTTTGAGAGGGACCAGAATCATGAAGGATCTGGAATAGAGGACATGGAAGGAACCGTTGAGTAAACCTAGACATTTAACTGAAAAAAGACGAGATGGGGAGGGAGGATGCAGAGAGCCATCTTAAAATACTGTACACTATTATGGTGAAAAGGGGATGGAATTAGTCTGTTTGGTTTCAGAGAGGAGATCCAATGATAAAAATGTATAGGGAGGAAGATCTGGGCCCAACAACAAGAGGAGTTTCTAATAGCCAGAGCATCCAAAGTTGAGGTACTGAGTTTTCTTTCTCAGAATGTGTAAGACCCAGGTGCTTTTCTGAGCATCTGCTCTGTCATATATGATGTTAATCAATTTCACAGAGTGGAGTAGAGAGAATCAATCCTGCACTGGGTGGGAGGTTGGAATAGCTAGCCTCTGAAGTCTCTCTAATTTTGAGGTTCTGTCTCCTGTAAACTACATTGCCTACGAGGAAGGAAAACTTACGTGAGCAAATTTTAGTTAATGGAGTTCTCCTAGAAGGAAACAGATGCTCATGAAACTTACTGAAAACAGTATAAATTTCTCATAAGGAACTGGGACTGGAAACTAAAATGTGTTCAGGGATAGAAGCAATTTCTCTCTCTTCCTTATTGTGCCTGACTCTCCAATGCCCTAGATTCCAGGTCACATTTCAGGCCCAGCACACTCAGCTACTCAGCTAGAACTTCTGACTTTCAAGTCCCAAGGAACTAAGCTTGAGTAGAATGCTCATCCTTGGTTCACTGAGCTGGTAAGGGCAGGCTTGGATGGAGGGATTCCATGTTTCAGGAAGCTGTCATGACCCATCCTTATAAGGGTGGGTCAAAGCTTTCTGAACACGGGGCTGGGTGGCTGCCCTAAATCATGTTTACATGAGGATTTCTCAAACACCTGGATAGAGACTTTGGACTTGCTTTTCTCTCAGAGATTCTGATTCCATAGGTATTGGGTAGGACTTGGAAATTTATATTTTTGAATTACTCTCCTGGGTGATTCTAACGCGAACCACCATACTACACTGTGATTCCATCCTTCATGGTGCAAACTTCCCCATTTCCCAATCAAAACACACCCTTACCTGTGGGGAAAAGGGAGCCCTCCTACACTGTTGGTAGGAATGTACATTAGTGTAGCCACCATTGAGAACAGTATGGAGGATTCTTAAAAAACCAAAAATAGAGTTACCATATGATTCAGCAATCTCACTCCTGGGCATATATCTGGAAAAGATGAAAACTCTAATTAGGAAAGATACATGCACCCAAATGTTCATAGCAGCACTATTTACAATAGCCAAAACATGGAAGCAAGCTAAATGTCCATCAACAGGTGAATGAATAAAGAAGATGTGGTTATATATACACAGTAGAATATTACTCTGCCACAAAAAGAAGGAAATAATGCCATTTGCAGCAACATGTGTGGACCTAGAGATTATCATACTAAGTGAAGTAAATCAGACAGAGAAAGACAAAAAGTGATAAGTGATATCACTTATATGTGGAATCTAAAAAAGTGATACAAATGAACTTATTTACAAAACAGAAACAGGCTCACAGACATAGAAAACAAACTTACGGTTACCAAAGAGGAAAAGCAGGGAAGGGATAAATTAGAAATTTGGGATTAACAGATACACACTTCTATGTATAAAATAGACAAACAACAAGGACCTACTGTACAGCACAGGGAACTATATTCAATATCTTATGATAACTTATAATGGAAAAGAATCTGAAAAAGAGTATATACATAACTGAATCACTTCACTGTACACCTGAAACACTGTAAATCAGCAATCAACTATAATTGAATTTAAGAAAACCATACATGCCCTTACGTCATAGGAATGTATCTGTACCTCTCATAAAACGTCTATCATATTATCCTTACTCTAGTTTTGCCTTTTTTAAAATAATTAATTAATTAATTAATTTTTGGCTGTGTTGGGTTTTTGTTGCTGCATGCAGGCTTTCTCTAGTTGCAGTGAAGAGGGGCTACTCTCTGTTGCAGTGCACAGGCTTCTCATTGTGGTGGCTTCTCTTGTTGTGGAGCACAGGCTCTAGGCACGCGGGCTTCAGTAGTTGCAGCACAGGGGCTCAGTAGCTGTGGCTCACAGGCTCTAGAGTGCTGGTTCAGTAGTTGTGGCTCGCAGGCTTAGTTGCTAGTTTTGTCTTATATCTCTAATTTAGTTATGTGTTCCTGGACGGCACAGATTATTTCTTCCAGATCTTGCCAATTCCTACAGCATTTACCACAGTGCCAGCACAGTGCTGATTTCCCATAGAATAAATATGGTTCTGAGAACCTACAATAAGCTACATTAATAAAATGTTTTCTACCTCCCCAACCCAGGCAGGGAAACCCACTCGAAAATGCCTAATTGTTCTGTGATTCGGCATAGCTGGGTAGTCAGGCTGGGATGAGGATGATTAATTACAAGCGGCCCGCTGTGCTGCCCCAGAGGCTGGTAGCCTATGTTACACAGTCAATTAGCTACCAGACACAATCATCTAGGTTGTTATTTATTACTGGGTATGTCTGAGCAGTGAATCCTGTGAGGCAGAAAACAAATGAGAGGATCTGTCACCGTGGGCCTCCAGGCAGAAAAAACAGAGCACATGGTGGGGGGACCAGGGACCCCTGAGCAGGGGCCATTCTCTCCAAGTCAGGCAGCTGGAGAGGTTCCAGGTCCTCCCACCCACAGCTCTCAATACGCAAGATGAGGAGGAGCTAAACAAATTGAGTTCGACCAGGGTGTGCCAGACAGCAGCAAGGCTCCAGGGTGGAGAGCACAGAAAATAAGAAGATCCATGCATGAGAAGTCTACGAGCTGCTGGCTGAGGAAGAGGCATGCACTGGAGAAAGAAGAGATGACAATGAACGCTTTAAGGAGCTTTCCCTGGCCTCAGTAGATGGGTTGTAGGTGAGAAATCAAAAGACAGCTCATGAAAAAAAAAAAAAAAAAAAAGACAGCTCATGGGACTTCCCTGGTGGCGCAGTGGTTGGGAGTCCACCTGCTGATGTAGGGGACACGGGTTCGTGCCCGCGGTCCGGGAAGATCCCACATGCCGCGGAGCGGCTGGGCCCGTGAGCCATGGCCGCTGAGCCTGCGCGTCCGGAGCCTGTGCTCCGCAGCGGGAGAGGCCGTAGCGGTGAGAGGCCCGCGTACCGCAAACAAACAAACAAACAAACAAAAGACAGCTCATGAATGCTGTGGATCATCATTACTGGAAGGCGGAAGAACATCACTTTTGACAAAGATGATCTGGAAGGAGGTGGAAAGCCAGCCAGATCTGGAGAATAAAAGGAAGAGCACTGCAGGAAAGAAGGGGAAAAAGAAAGCTTACGCTTTGTAGACACCTCCTCTCAGACATTGTACTTGATGTTGTTGAAAGACAGTGTTACGTAGTGGAAACACCATGCATACTGGGGCCAGATTCAACCTGACTTTGAAAATCCTGGTTTCTGCCACTTACCTTGGGCTAATTTCTTAACCCATGTGGGGCTGTTTCCTAATCTGTGAAGAGGGAAAAAGATATTTATCTCAATGTGTGGTTATGAAGATAGAATGAGATAATCACGTACGTGGAACACCTGGCTGGTTCTCAAAAAGTGATAATTCATGTTATTATTACTGCAGTTCAAAACAGACCCACAAAGCTGGCTTATCCATTCCACAGATGAAAATGAGGGAAAAGATGTAATTTATCCAAGATTACAAACTGGTAAATGGCAGAGTCGAAATTTAAACTCGTATCTGTTTGACTCCAAAGTACATACCTTTCCCAGTACATCTTAAAGAGAATGGGGCAACACAGTATATTTAAGGGAAAATGGGTACAAAATTTTGTGTAGAAGTGAAAGTTCATAGAAAGAGGTGTGTTTGCGCATGCTAAAAAGTTAGTCCAGGATGAAACTCACCATTGGCTTCAATTGCTTTGAACTCCCTGCCCACCTCTGCCCACTTCTCCTATACCTCTTCCCGTCACTTCCTCTGGCCTTGCTTCCACTGGCTTCTGTTTCTCCCTGTCATCATTATGCCTGAGGATCCAGGGCAGCTTGGCAATACATTGGAGAATTTTTTCCCTTCTTAATAAACTGAGCAGATCCCCCAGTAGAATTTTCCAGACCTCAGAGATTAAAGACACACAGTTCTGTAATGTCACACTTAGCCCTTTTTCTCCACAAGGGGATCCCACACCAGCAAAGAAGCGGGGAGAATAGAGTTAAGAACCAGTTTCTGAGAGGGTTGGGGACGAACAGCTCTCCTTTGATCCTGGAGCCCAGTGACAACGTCCAGTTCCTTAGGCTAGACTCCTGCTATTGTGATGAATTATCTTTCTGGTGTCTACTTATTACCATTTGCAATTTTGCTCCAAATAAGTCCCACCCATCCACACTTCCACGTGAAACTTGTGTACACTGGTGTTTGACCCTAGGAACTGAGAGTCAATTTCTCTCTAGGAGGCTCTTCAACTTCCAAGTAACTTCTCATGGTACAGCTACTGTGATGAGGTAGTTACATACGTCCACTTTCTAGTCACCCCTGAATATCAGTTCCAGGGTAGCTGTTTCCCCTGTTGCAATATTATTACTGTTGTTACTCTTTTAGGTACCAGCTCTACAAGCCAATTTTCTTAGCCAGGAAGCCAAGATTCTTCTTTTTCTTCTTCCTCTTCTCCTCTTCATCTGTACCCTCCTCCTCATTCTTCTTCCTCTTTTAAAATAGAAGTAATTGTATCTCTGGGTCTTCTGGAAAGAAATCCCTGCCATTTCCTCCAAAATTATAATGGCTAACATGGGGCTAAACACTAAATCCCTAAACCAGGACTTAAAAGAAACTTAGAACTAAATTCCCAGGAAGCATTTCTTGGACCTTGAACACTCTTACATGGGGATGATGACTGGGGGCTCTTCTGCTAGAGCAATGGTTCTCAGAGTCTAGCTTGCATTAGAATTACTCAGTTTCTACAATGTCTACCATGTTCCCTGGTGATGTTGATGCTGCTGGTCTGGGGACCACTTTGAGAACCACTTTATTAGAAGACCTCTTTACTTCTGCATTGCTGAAGTTTAGCTGCTATATTAGGATTCTGGGAAGCTCTCCACTCTCCCTTCTGCGGACCTTCTGCTCTTAATTAGGTCCAGGAATGGTCTCTAGTTGGCTTTTCCTGACATTGACTTTTCCAAATGGTGAAAACAATCTCCCTTTGAGAGTCAACACAAATGGAACCAAAGAATGACTCTATTTAGGCACACTCCAAAATAAGTTGACTTCTCAACCTGAAAAGCTCATTTAAGCCCAATTCCAAGGGGAATGTCAAGTGTGAAAATTATATGGAAATCTTGCACAGCAGGGAAAGTAAATATGGAAATACTATTAGAAGTGTCATGTTTCTTTTTCCTTTGGGTTATAGCGTGAAAAAGAGGACGTTCACTTACTTGGCCACTTTATGTTTGTTGTTTAAAAATCCTCTCCCCTGATGCCTTATTTATGCACACATAAACTCACATAGCCAAAGGCTATATGTGCATTCTCCTTATCAAATAATCTGGTACATTTGATTTTTTTAAAAAAACACAGCTGAAAATTCTGCCTTGGTTCAGAAAAGAGAGGGTAGATAGGGGAAAGAGATTTTCTCCCATTTTACTCAGAGGCTAAGATGAAACTATAATTGGTTCCCTCTGCATAGGATTTCCCTTAAGCGTTAGTTCTCCTGAGTAGGATACTTTGAGCAGGGCTCTCCATTCAGGACATAGGGCTTGGGGCAACCCTGAGCAGTTCAAGGCTCTGAGACCGTGTTTCCCACTATGGCTGGCACCACAGGATGTGCACATTAAGTAGCATGAGCTTCAGAATCAAATACATTTGGGAAATGCCGGAATAAGCAGTTAAAGAGTTTATTTATTATAGATAGGACTTCTCAGAGCCTTTATCTTGGTAGTGTTCATTATGGATCTCTTAGAGAAAGGGTAATTCTGTAGAAGTCTCATAAACTTAATTTTTGAGTAGGAAATACAGTCATATGATTCAAAATTCAGAATATATAAAAGGGTATACACTTTAAGAATCTTATTTTCTTCATCCAGTTCATCTCACTACAAGCAACACTATTTTCTTGTATATCCTTCTAGAAATACTTTATTTGTATATAGCAAATATATATATTTTTCTATCTACTTCTAAACAAATGGTATCATATTATAAACACCAGTCAGTATATCCCTAATTTTTCTCTTACCAAATATTTTTTCCATGTCAGTACATTAAAAAGCATCCTTCTATTTTAATGACACCATTTCATGGCTGTGCCACTTCTATCTTTTGTGAATATGCAATTTTTTTCTAATTTTAAGTTATTAGAAACATTGCTGCAATACATAATCTCATATAGAGATATTTTTACATATGTGAGACCAATTCCAAGAAGTGAAATCCTCACATCAATGTATATATAATACAGAGTGTATGAGAGAGCCATATCAAACTTTTGGAGATTTGCCAAAATGATAGGTGAAGAATGATTTTTTTGGTGTAGCAATAACTTGCTTTTTTCTTATTAAGAACAATGTTGAACATTCTTTCATATATTTAAGAGGTGTTTATATTTACTTTTCTGTGAATTCTTTATGAAGTTTGCTCTTCTCCTGTTGGATTGTTGGTCTGTTTTTTTTTTTTTTTTTTTTTTTGCCGTACGCAGGCCTCTCACTGTTGTGGCCTCTCCCGTTGCGGAGCACAGGCTCCGGACGCGCAGGCTCAGTGGCCATGGCTCTCGGGCCCAGCCGCTCCGCGGCATGTGGGATCTTCCCGGACCGGGGCACGAACTCGTGTCCCCTGCATCGGCAGGCGGACTCTCAACCACTGCGCCACCAGGGTAGCCCTGTTGGTCTGTTTTTATTGATTTGTAAGAGCTCTTAATGTATTACAGAAATTAGCCCTTTTTTAGATGAGTTGAAAATATTTTTCCTATTTTTTTCTTTGCCTTTTATCTTTGATTCTGGTGTATTTTTGCCATCCAAGACTTTTTAAATGTTAACAAAATTATTAATTTCTTTTTAAAGACATTTAGATTTCCAAAAAAATCATAGTTTAAAAGCTTTTTCTGCTCTGAAATTGTACAAGAATTCTTCCACAGTTTCTTTTAGTACTTTTGGGCCTACCTGCTCCGTGGCACGTGGGATCTTTCCAGACTGGGGCACAAACCCGTGTTCCCTGCATTGGCAGGCAGACTCTCAACCACTGCGCCACCAGGGAAGGCCTAGTACTTTTTTTTTTTAAGATTTTTTTTTTTTTTGATGCGGACCATTTTTAAAGTCTTTATTGAATTTGTTACAATATTGCTTATGTTTTACGTTTTGTGTTTTTTGGCCATGAGGCATGTGAGATCTTAGCTCCCCAACCAGGGATCGAACCTTCACCCCCTGCATTGGAAGGCGAACTCTTAACCACTGGACCACCAGGGAAGTCCCAGTACTTTTATGTTTTCATTCTTACATTTAAACAGTTGATTCTTTTGAAATTTATACTGGGATAAAGTATGGTTTATACATCTATTTTTTTCCCATATGGTCAACCATTTGTGCCAACAACAATTATTGGATAACCCATCTTGCCTCCAATGATTTGAAATACCACTCTTTATTAAGTTCCTATGAGTCCTGAGGTCTATTTCCGAACTTTTAATTGTTATATGGATCACTTTCCATTCATGCATCAATAGCATACTGTTTTAATTATTAAGGCTTTATAGTATGTTTTAATGTCTGGTGGGCTTGTTCCCTTGTCACTCTGTTTTTCAGAATTTTCCTGACTATAAATTTTTGTTTATTTTTACAATGAACTTTAGAACTAGCTTGTTTGATTGTTTAAAAAATTTCCAATTGGTATATTTCTGGGATTATTTTAATCGTGTAGATTACCTACCATGAATTGACATCTTCTGAGTTTGCAGCTTCCTGTCCAACAAAATAGAATGCTTTTTTTTCCCATTTGTTTAAGCCTTTTTGGATCCCTCAAAAGAGTTTAAATTTTTTTATTACCTAGATCTCACATATTTCTTGTTAAATTTATTTCTAGATAGTTCATATTTTGTTGCTATTGTAAATGGTCTTTTCTGCTATTAATATGAGACTTTTTTTTTTTTTTGAAGAGACTAGTGGTCTGTAGGACCACCTTGGGAAATTCTACTCGATTTTGTGCATCCTCTGTGCTCTAAATAGTGTGTGTCCTGGATGAGGAAATTACAGTTCCACAAAGCATCCAGAGACTATGTGAGGAAGGGGAGGAGGAAGACCGTTCTTTAGCCTTTGGAAGAGTTGGATAGTTTTGGTCCCATTCTGTGTTGTATAGAAGTACTCATAGAATATCTGAACTGGAAGATTGTTAAAAGATCAAGTGATTAGGGGCCTCCCTGGTGGCGCAGTGGTTGAGAGTCCGCCTGCCGATGCAGGGGACACGGGTTCGTGCTCTGGTCCAGGAAGATCCCACATGCCGCGGAGCGGCTGGGCCCGTGAGCCATGGCCGCTGAGCCTGTGCGTCCGGAGCCTGTGCTCCACGATGGGAGAGGCCACAACAGTGAGAAGCCCATGTACCGCAAAAAAAAAAAAAAAAAAAAAAAAAAAAATCAAGTAATTAAATTCTCTCATATGGAGATGAGAAAAAAATGATCAGAAATTAAAAAATGACCTACTGATGTTGGGCAGAGCCTAGGTTCTGGTCCACATCTATGAATGTCTGGGGCTTCCTGTAGCTTAGCTTCTTTGCCACCAGTAATAGACAACACCCTCTTATGCTGTCCTGAACTTCTTCATGATTTCCTGAGGGTTTCAGGGAGTGTACCCAACATTTATTTTGTCCTAATTCTGTACCAGACACTGTATCATCTACTGCATCTACACTGGTCTTTTTGACACTACACATTCCCGTCTTCTGGCCCTGGGCAATCTTGAATGACCTGCCTTCCTATTCCAGTAGAAGCTTTATCTCTTTTCTAGACCTAGACAAATGATTGGGTCAATTTGTCATTGCACATGCAGTCAAAGCTTGGTTGTCTGGTGTGTGTGAAACATGGTTATGGTGCAATAGGGACCTGAAATGAGCTCTCCTATCCAAAGGGGTTCAGAAAATGAAGAGTTCCTTCTCTCATTGAATAGCAAAAGGGTCTAGAACCCCACATACACTGCTTCCTCCTTGATTCCCCAGCCCTTCCCATTTCAGGTAATAGGAGTTTAACTGTGGAATTGTTTAAGCCTGATTTAGGTTATTGATGATTCTTCAATCTTTCTTTGACTTTCATGAGGATCTCCTTCCCTCTCCCTTTCTTGGTCAATCAGGAGTTGAGTGCAGTTTACCATCAAGGTTTTTTATTGATGATAATCACAGCATTAAGCTTTTTCCATACAACCTGGTGGGAGGAGCACTGACTTGGGGAAGCAAAAGCCTTGGGCTGATGATTTGCTCTGATGGCTACTCTTGGCATCACTTGACGATGGTCACCTAAACTCTCAGGTTTATTTCCTCCTCCCATCAATGGGAGACAATAAATGAACTGTGGTGAAGTATTACTCAGTAGTCAAATTATAAGAATTACAGTGATATGCAAAAATCTGGGTGGATCTTAGTAATATACATTTTGTGTTTATTTTTACTTTGTTTTGAAGCCAACTTAAGCTTACAGAAAATTTGCAAGTACAGTCCAAATGCTTTCCTTTTTTTTCTGACTCATTTGAAAATAAGTTGCCAATCTGATACTCCATCACCTTTAAATACCTTAGGGTATATTTTCTACATAGAAGGGCATTCTCTTACATAACCACAGTACAACCATCAAAAATCAAGAAATTGCATTAATATTTGACCACCATGTAATCCTCAAACTTCATTTAAGTTTTATCAATTGTTCCAAAATGCCTTTTAGAGCAAAAGAGTCTAGTTCAGAATCACATGTTACATTTAGTCGTCATGTCCTTTTAGTCTCCTTCATATGGAACAGTTCTTCAATTTTTCTTTGACTTTCATGACCTTCATACTTTTGAAGATTACAGCAGAGTTATTTCATAGAATGTCCCTCAGTGTGAGTTTGTCTGATGTTTTCTCATGATTAGATTCAGGTTATGTATCTTTGGCAAGAATATCCCAGAAGCAATGCTGTACTCTTTTCACTGCATCCTATCAAGCACATGATTTTGATTTGTTCCATTGCTGATTAAGTTCACTTTGATCCCTTGATTAAGACAGTGCCTGCCAGGCTTCTCTGCTATGAAGTTGCCCTTTTTCCCTTCAGCAATATAATTTTAGGTAAAAATAGTAAGTCCAGAAATTTTAAATGTTATAATGCCATTTTATAAAGTTAAAAATAACTAAATTTTAAAAAATGCTTATTAGGAATATATATAGATGAGATAAAACCACAAAAAAAGAAAGCAAAGGAATGATGAACATAAAATTCAGCTTGGCAACTATATTTGGTAGAAGGAGGTGGGGAAGTGGGGAGATGAGAGGGGAAGGAATGCACAGGTTTATATAAATTATTGCCAAGTTCCTGGTGTTTGTGTTGGGTGCTGGGCTCAGAGAGGCTTATTTTATTGTTAAAAACAAAGTAAAAAGTAAAAGAAGGCTATGCTTGTACCACTGGTGAGAGTGAGTCAAGAACCATTGATTATGAATAATCCAATTCTATGCACTTAAGGTCCCATAGTATAATTACTATGTTAAAAGTTAAAGATTATTTGATAGGTAGGAAGTAGAGAGATATTGGAGAGTGGAAGAGAGGAACTTCTACTTTCACGCCGAAACCCATGGCCTTCAGCCCTAGCAACAGGGATTGTGCTTATATGAAGGAAGCCAAACACTACACATCCTTCTATTCCCTTAGCCATAGCTGATGGGTTGGAGCCCAGAGAACAGACTGTACAGACCTAGGAAAGCCACAAAAGCTTAGAGCATTTTGATAATAAAATCTAGGAAAATTCTTCTTCCTGGAGCAATTTTGCATCCCCAGGGCGTTTGCATTTTTCCAGCTTCATTTCCCTTTTGCAAGAACGCATGTGGACTTCCCAGTGCTCTACCTCATCCAGGCCCTGGCTCATGCATGTATGGCTTTGGCACAGTTGATACAGATGGGCTTTTATTGGAAAGAGTCCTGGGTTCTAATCCCAGTTGCATCTTTGATCACTAAGTGACCCAAGGCAAATTATTTCTCTTCCATAGGCCTCGATTTATCTAGCTGGAATTATCTACCCTTTTTTTTTTACTCCAGAGATTCTGATTTAGTACGTGTGGGTAGAGCCCAGGTAGGTGTATTTTGAAAAAGCTACTCAGATAAGAATCAATGTACTTGTTGATCTCTACATCTCATTCGCACTTCAGTGGTCTTTTGCTTTCCTGGGGGTTACGCTCTGTGATGGATGTCCACTGAGGTGAGTTTTCTTCTGGAAAGTGATCACACTCTACAGAGGTTGGTAGCAAATGCTTGCCCTGTGACTCGCACCCTTAGCTGTAGCTAATTTATCTAGGGGTTGTCACCTGACTCAAAACAGGTCAATTATAGTCTCTTTCCTGGGAATTTGGAATTGGAGATTCCAAAGAGATTCCAGTCTCAGTCTTGGGCATTCTCTTGAGTCACAATGGAGATTTCTGTATGGTAAGTTTGGGAAACAGAAAAATTTTAGAATGAAGCTGTTGCACTGAAAAGAGGAGAGAGCGCACAATGAGTTCTCAATTGTTCTTGACTTCTTGGTTCTAGTCCCTCAGGATGCCTGCTTTCCTTCATGCCCTTATGTGATGGGTAATTTTATGTGTCAACTTGACTGGGCTAAAGGATGCTCAGATAGCTGGTAAGTCATTATTTCTGGGTGTGTCTGTGAGGATATCTCTGGCATCAACTGAATCAGTATATTGAGTAAAGAAGATCACCCTCCCGAATGTGGGTGGCCATCATCCAGTCCACTGAGGGTCTGAATAGAACAAAAAGGTGGAGGAAGGACAAATTCACCCTCTTTTCTTCAGCTGAGACATCTATTTTCTCCTGCTCTTGGACACTGGAGTTTGGGCACTTGACTTTCAGACTCAAACTGGGACTTAAACCATCAGTCCCCAGATTCTCAGGCCTTTGGGTTTGGACTGAATTATAACACTGACTTTCCTGGTGTTCCAGCTTGCAAACAGCAGACTGTGGGACTTCTTGGCTTCCATAACCACATGAGCCAATTCCTGTAATATATATATATAGACACACTTTGGGTAGATGAGATGATGAAATAATAAAGTCTCCTTTATCTTGCTTTAATAGCCTCTTTTGAGATGACTGGCATAGTAATCTGCTCTCTCCTGTTCACCGCTCAGCTCATCCTGTTTCATCATGGACCATAAGAACTTCACTGTGGGTTGATAGATTATAGACTGAATAGCTATAGCTAGAAAACAACCTACTGACTTGGGGGTTGGAAGTGGGAAAGTCAGAGGAATGTAAAAGTAAGCTAAAGTTCTTAGCTTATCAGAGGAGATAAATCTTACTAATTCTACACATTAGAAAAATATATTTGAATATGCATATTAAAATTTTGAGAGTAACCACTGAAAAGTTGAATGTAAATATGTATTTCCTTAAAGTAATTGGAGTAACACAAAATAGGCAGAGGAAACTTTAGACCTTTTAATATTATAGATCTCCCCATTAGAAAAACAAAATCAAAACCAGGAAGTATCCCTCAATGAAAAGATCTATGATATTAAATCAGTAACAAGAAGCCACTTTTGTCCTACCAAACTGACAAACAAAACAAACAAAAAATATAGTATCTAGTATTAGCAAGGGTGTGGAGAAATAAACTCCACATGAACTTCTGGTGTAAATATATATTGCTACAATCTTTCTAGAAGGAAAGTTGGCAACATATGCCAAAGCTGTAATTTTTGACTCAGAAATTCTACTTCTAGGTATGTATCCTAAGGAAATAATTAAGAATGTATTCATTCTTAATTATGAATGTTAGTATCATTCTAACATGGTTTATAGTAGTGAAAATGTTAAAATAACCTAAATGCTCAAAATTATGGTACTGTTATAATAAATCACACTACTTCCATACTTCAAAACACTATGCAGCCATTATCAATTATAATGTAGGTTAGTATTTATTAATATGAAATGGAAAGACATTCACAATAGTTTGTTAAATAAGAAATACCAAGATACAAAGCAATATGGATTGAGCTTTTATAAAATTAATATGTATCTCTATATGCATAGAAAAACACTGAGAAGAACTCATACCATGGTATAAACTGATGCGTTTTTCTTTAAGAAATAAACTTGATTGTTCATTTTCTTCTTTTTGCCTGTCTTCTACAGTGATATTTTTATGATATAGTAATATCCTTTTCAATGTGACTTAGAGTTTGCCTGGAGCTTTCAAACTTATGATTCCATTGGAGCCACGTAACAGCTCAGGGAGTTGAGCGAGGAAAACAGTTTCATCATCCACTTTTACCCACGAGAAAACAGAGCTAGTAAGGGGCATAACTGGTATCAATTCTTGGGACTTCTTCATCTAAGGCCAGTACTCTTTCCCTTGCACCATGAGAGAATGGTACAGTGGAAGTGCTAAAGTTCTCAACAAAAGGATAAGCCAGTTGGAAATGTCAATAAGATGTAGTGTGACACATTAACTTCATGTGGGTCTGTGGACAAAATGTAACCAAGAACAGAGGAATACCACAGGTGCATGCATAGGAATTGTAGCTAAGCAAAAAGCAGTATGGACACACACACTCACATACCTATCATCCTGGGAATATATTTATAGAGATATTAAGAGACTGGAATTTTTCTGTATAAAATTTTGAAGGTGCATTCTGGGTGGTGAAAGTAGAACCAAAGTCTGCCAATAAATGGGCAAACCAGGGGACAAGAAGTCAGATCATATTAAGCAGAGGAAGGGCAAGGGATTGGAGTGGACGGTGGGGGTAGAGTGACCAGCTTTTCTTGTTTGCCCTGGACAGAGGGGTTTCCTGGAACCAAGGAGTTTTTAGTGCTAAAACAGGGAAAGTCTTGGGCAAAATGGGACAAGTTGGCCTCTCCAGCTTTGAGAAGTGGGGATGGGTTGAGGCGGAGCTCAAAATTTCAGAAAGCCAGAAAAAACACAGTGAGCAGGGCAAAAAGCTGGACAACACTTGTACCCCTCTTTTAACTTCTTTTATTTGAAGAGGCAAGGGTTTGCTGTTGTGTGCTGGTTGCTAGAGGGAGAGAATGCCATGGCAGGGCTATAGCTAGGTTCTAACTATAGTTGGGCCAGGGGAGGGATTTGACTCAGTTTTCTTGGAGATCTTTTATTTCACCACTAGGCTCCAGTCTCAATTTACAGTAGAGCTTAGCACTTGAGAGCTGCTGAGTTGGGCATTTGACACCCTGGGTTTACAACTTGGCTCTATTGCTGCCTTGCTGTGTGACCTGGGGCTAG
The DNA here is from genome assembly GCF_039906515.1 of Pseudorca crassidens. Lineage (NCBI taxonomy): Eukaryota > Metazoa > Chordata > Mammalia > Artiodactyla > Delphinidae > Pseudorca > Pseudorca crassidens. The sequence continues at coordinate 30,165,285 of NC_090304.1, read as the reverse complement.
TTCCCTAACCACTCTTTGCTTCAGTTTTTACATCTTTAAAGCAGAAATAATCATAATCCTACCTTATAAAGTTGCAATGAGCATCCAAAGACATGATATTTGTAAGTATAGTGCCTGACATATATCATGCTCCCAAAATGCTAACTGTTGCTAATACAGCCACCATGACCTGGAAACAACAGTAGTCCCAGTGGAGTTGACGGACATTTGCTTTCTTTTTTTTAACCATCTGGGCACAAAAGTCATTCTATGTTGAAATGATCTTCTAATTTCTGGTTCCTATTCCAACCACTTCTGATCTTATTCCCATTTTCTGTCCACCCTCCACTCTCCAAACTTCTCCTTGTCAGGATCTTTCTCTGCACTTTAGTCTTTAAAAGTGTCCTCAAGCTTCATTCCTTTTGGAAAAGGTACCATTTCACCCTTTTTCTGCACTGTCTCCAAGGAACATGTTTGCATTATCAGCAAAGACCTTCTAGTGGCAGAATATCTCAATTGAGAGGCACTATGAGGTTTGCAAATTATGCTTGTAGACCCTTCCACTCATACTGCAAGACCCTTCACTCTCACCCCTGTGATGACTAGGAAGAAGGCTGGTCCTTGCTTACTTTGCCTGGTTGTGGTCTTCATGGGGCTGAGAGATGGCAAGCAACCATAACCGGGTCAAATCTGAATTGGGCAAGTGCTTGGCCATTATAGCCAATAGGGGAGAGGTAGGAAAAAAGAAGAAATTTTTGAACTGATCTCTGCAAACCTCAACCCATAACTGGTTTTTAATTTTTGGAAGTGCCCTAACCTCAGCTGTCAATCCTATTACCAGCAGAAAATAAATAAGCAAAAACTACATAGCCATGTGGGTTTGGCTGTGGAAGGTGAATTTTCTTTGTGGCTACTGGGGGCATTTCCAGAGAATTTCCCATAAACATTAGTGAGACAAATACTGACAACTGGGAAATGCTAAAGCTGCCTAATGCAGGTAGGAAACAGGATGAGATCTTCCTGGTCTTGCGTGGTACTGAGACAAATTCCATTGAACACTACTCTGAAGGGGCCTTTCCCTGTCAAGACTTAGTCCTGTTGGTGACTTTGGTAACAGTAGTTGGAGGAGAAGACCAGAACCAGGAGCTTAGAGTGATTATGGAGTGAGGTCTGAGAAGCAGTGAGTGCAGTGAGCGCAGACCACTCTTTGAAGAAGATGGTCGGTGCAAGTTTATCAGACAGGATCCACTCAGGAAAGCAGAGCCACTATGAGTACTGTGGAAATTATGACAGAAGTCCGTCCCTATATAAATGTGGGAGGAGCTGGGGAAGGAGGGAGTTGGAGGGTCAGAGAAGCAGTCACTAAACAAACTGCCTAAAGAACCAGTGCAGGTGGACAAATTGGAACTGGCAGGGCAATCCTGGAAGCGGGTCTGTTTGCTTCTGAGTGGGGCCACAAAGGGGAGCTCATGGAAAGTTCTGTGGAAACTGCTGTCTCTGGGGTAGTTGTTGGCTCTGTGGTCTGCTGGGGGGCCTGGGAAATTGTTGGTCAGCAGGGTTAGTAGCCAATAAGGTGAGCTAGAACAAGCTGGCGTCCACTGAGCACTTCTGCATCTATTCCTTTGTCACCATGCCCAACTGCAGCAACCTTCTGGTTCACCTCTGCCTTCCAAATTTTATGTCAGTTCCTGGACTGGCAAACAATGACCAGAGCCATATGAGGAAGAGAATCCTGGGAAACATGGCTTCCAGCCTCAGCCAAGTTGACAAAACCCGGTCTAGCATGGAAGGGGAGGGAATATAAAAGGAGGTAGTTTTGCTTTAGTGGAGGACCCCTGAGAATGCTGCAGTGGGCAAAGTTGTAGCATTGAGGCAATGGCTGTAAAGAGGCATGAAAGGGTGCAGTCCAAGACACATGTGGAAGGATTAGCCAATGACAGGAGAATGGACTCTGAATTCTCAGAAGGGGAGGGGGCAAGGATGCATGTGGGCATTGACACCTTCAGAGGAAGAAGGGAAGGTAGAAATTAGAGTCCCCATTACAGAGGGGAACAGGGTAAATTAAGCCAACATGGGGAATAGAGTGACTAGTAAGGAAAGCCAAGGTCTTGGAATTTTTCTGGAGGCCAGGATAGAGAATGGCGTGGCTCTCAGGTGGACCATGTAGCTCAAAAGCACATGACTGCAGACTGAGTCACTGAATAACGACTGAGAGTTTGGTTGCTAAGAGCAACATGGGTAAGGAAAAGCAGTTTCCATTGATCTGGAAAAAGAGCTTTTGCAAGGCAAGGTGTGATTCAGTGCACGGAAGGAGCTGCCTCTTTGCCACTTCTGTGTCCAGCGCAATGCTCTATTTGTATTTGATGAATTGAGGTGAAAAGGTGGCGATAAGAAACATGAAGAAAGGGACTAGCATGGAGATCTAATGGACAGCTCTCTGGAGTTTATAACTACAGTTAGACCAAATCAGTCTCTCAACCTCAGTACAATTGACGTTTTAGACTGGATAATTCTCAGTTGTAGGGAGCTGTCCTACACATTGTAGAACGGTTAGCATCATCTCTGGTCTCTATCACCAGATGCCAGCCATAGTCCTCTAGTTTCAACAAGCAAAAATCTATCCAGACATTGCTAAATGTCCTCTGGAGGACAAAATCACCCCTAGTTGAGAACTATCAATTTAGAGGAAAGTAGCCAACCTTTTTCCATTTTGCTAAACTAAACTTCCGCCATACTAGGAGGGATTTGGGGTAAAGTTCAAGCGGGCTTTCCTGAAAATAGGAAACAACCTACTTATATCCAATAGAGGATTGGTCAAATTATTCATGGTATATCTATATAAAGAAATATTACATTTCCCTCAAGAATAATAGTATACAAATATATTAACACGGAATTGTCCTCCAGATTAATTTTTCTAAAAGTATGTATGTGTATATGTTTGTACATATTTGGCCTAGGCAAAAAAGTATGAGAAGATATACACCAAAATATTAGCAGTGAAAATCTAAGGGAGGGAAGAATTACAGGCTTTTCTTCCTTTGTTTCTGAATTTTACACAAGAATATACAATTTTTTTTAAAGGTGGATATGGGAGGAGAGGGGTGTGCTATTTTAGGCCAAAAGAGGGGGGATTTGCTTGTTTATGTTCATTTGGTTGGGTTTTGCTCCTGAAGTTATATTCCAAAGAGATGCCATAATTTGACCTTTGGTGCTACTCCTTTAGCGCGTATATTTTTCTGGTAAAATTGAACAAAGCTTACCTGAAGGCTGGAGGATGAGTAAGCTGGGCTGTTTCTGCAACCCCCTCCTTCTATCAAGGAGAATTTCAGGTAAAGGAACCACTCAGAAGAAGAGTCTGGAAGAACGTGTACCCAATGCAAGGGCCTGGAAGACCCTCTTTCTGCTGATGATCCAGTAAAGGGAAAGGCGGCCTCCAGGCTTGTCTTTGCGAACTTTCACTCTTTGGCCTAAATTGACTGAAGACCTTTTCTGTGCAGAAGCCACTCGTTGGGCTACATGCATATCTTTAATTACCCGCTGGTTCCAGAGTGCAGCTATTTCCCTTCCCCACTGGCCATAACCCTGAGGAGGCAAAGCCTTCAGGCTTTAGTGAGTCAGCCCTGATCTGGCCAGAGAAGAACAAAATGAGGGGAGGGCAGCTGCTCTGGGGGATCCTGGGTACCTGAAGCCAGTCAAGTTGTGGGCAGCTAGGAGGTGTGTATGTACCTCTCCTGCGGGCCTTTTGTTTGTGGGGAAGGGCTCAGAGCGAGGGCCAGAAGGGGAAGTAGAGGAAATGAAGAACACTTTCAAAAGCAACAGAAGTGATTTCTTCTTGTGTATTTACAAAGACCAGTTTTTTAAAGTGATATTTGTTTGACAGTTAGTCATCTCCAACATTTGATGGATATGATTCAGATGACCTTCCCTGACAGCATATTCTGAAAATACAGGCTGAAGTTTCCTGATTGTTCAGAAACCCTCAAAGAGTTCTAAAAGGCAGCATCATCAGCCTGGTTTTTAATCATCTATATTTTTGGTGGTATTGTTGATAGGTTGAAAGCAAATAATAACAACCCCTGGCTCTGCTGGGAGGAATGGATGCCTTCCTAGGGCTGGCAATAATTAATTGCCATCAGAAGCAGAGTATAGAAATAAGGTAGAATTCAAGAGTCCTGAGTTCTAAAACTCCCTCAATAACCAACAAGATGACCTGACTGTGAACAAGGCGCTTTACCAACCTCAGATGTAACATGAGGGTAGAGTTAGACTACACAGTGGTTAGGTTCCCATCAACCTTCCTTGATAGCCCAATATTCATCAAGGTTAAGTGTCCAACTCCTGTGAAGTCAGCATCTTGTGTTTAATTCCAGTAATAACACTTTTCATAGAATATTGTCATTGCCTCTCTGGTCCATTAAGTCCTCATTAGGCTGTAGACAGAATCCCTGCCTCATTCACTGTTTTCCAAGAACTTGGAACACTGTCTGTATGTAGCACATAGTCAATAGATATTTGTTGAATGAAAGTATGACTGATCTTAGAGCTTCCCAGTTCCAGCTTCCAGTCTCATTCTTCTGCTTTCTATTACTTCCCTTGCCTTCTCATTGGGTCTAGAATAGAAACTTTGACTCAAGCTTTGGGTGACCTCTGAGTTACTTTGGGTAATTAGCTCCACTAGACATCTATTGGGCATTCACTCTGTTCATCATGACCATTGTTGTGACCATGGGAATGCGCCTCTCAGATGTTCACCTATGATAGTACGGTCAACCAAAGACCTAAGCTGCTGAGCTCTGAGCTCTGAAATGCATTGCCGTGTTTTCTAAGACCTCTCCTCCCAAAGGCTAATTCTAGCCAATGTCTGAGTCCAGCAGAGATACTAAGGTAGACCTCTTCCTGGTAGACATGGGTCTCCCCTGATGAGCAACTTTGGCATGAGGACTCCTCAGTAGCCTTGCTGAAATTTCCTTGGAACTTCAAACTTGGACTTAGAACCAATCTAAGACACTTTCCCTCCCCTCCCTTCCTCCATCCCTCCCTTCCTCCCTCCCTCCCTTCCTTCCTTCCTTCCTTCCCTCTCCCCTTCACTTGTGATCATATTTACATTTGATGGCTCTCTCCTGGCTCCCTTACCATTCTGTCTCACAAACATTTCCCAATTTATTTCCCAATTTATCTTATTTAATCTAGTCTTGGCATCTACTTTTTGCAGGACCTGGACTAACAACCATTTTCTCCGAGTTTCCGCTATACCATTGGGTGGGCCCCAAGTGCCTTCTTTGTCCTTCACCCACTCCTAGCAAAATGGATGAGGGGTAGACTAATTACATTTTCTTTTCAAGGAATTTGGAATTGGTAATAAGTTAGTCTCTGTGTATGGCTGTAAGTGAGGGTAACAAATGGTAACCACAGATAGCCATCTTCTGATCATGATAAACTTGAAGAAGCAGAGAAAGCCGGTCAGAAAAGAAAGAAAACACAAACTCAGAGACTTAAAGATAGTATTGCCTGGGCACCTGAAAACATTTCTCTCCCTTGTTTCAGACCCCCAGAGGCTTCATTGTCCTTAACTTCTGCAAGATACTTTAGTATCTATCCAACAAATTCCATTCTTGGCTTAAGTTAGTTTAAATTGAATTCTGTTGCTTACAATCAGAAGAATCTAGACTGAGATTTAGTACTCATCCCTAATGAAGTTCCAGTATTGAAATAGGCCATTGTTAGCATGTAATGACAGAGGGTAACAGCCATTAACCTGTGCCCTATTGCGAGGGTGACCATATAATTTATCATCCAAACTGTGACAATTTACAGAGTGAAAGGGGGTGCTATTCATAATTGCACTGAAACAACAGGCTTAATCCATGACTGTCCCGGACAAACTGGGGCTATTATGGTCACGCTACCTCCATAAAGAGAGCCAGTTGATAAAAGAATTAATGAGGTTGGACACAGTTGTGGGGAAACAAACCCCTTATAGTATAGTTGCAATCCCAGGTGTCTCTAAAACAGGATTTTTTGAGATTATTTTTTCCATGTTCCCCTTTTTCAGACAAGGAAATTGAGGTTCTGAAGGAAGTAATTAGCTCTAGTCCACTCAGCTAATAAGTAGAACAGCTAGACTCGAACCCATGTTTCTGGTCCCCTAGCCCAGTGCTCTTTCCTCCATGCAAGAGCCCTCAGAAGGGTTGACTTGCTTTCACGGTGACTTCCGGCTCCTCTCCCTGCCTGGAACACCATGGTCACTCCAAGCACATATTCTTAATGAGAGTATATTCTTAACACATTCTTGAGAAGTGTCTTCCTTGTGCCACTGTGACAAACTGTATTTTCCAAAGATGGTCACAGTGATATCTCTCATCCTATATGCTCTTCTACAATGGATTCTTGCCACTCCTCTATCAAAAGGTAGGGTCTATTTTTCCACCACTTTGAATCTGGGTGAGCCCTATGACTGCTTTGACCAAGAGGATACGGTAGCATTAATGCTGATGTAGTGTGACTTCTTTGCAGTTTTTGCTTGGGCTGTTTAGAATGCTTACAGCCCAAGAAAAAACTTGGTTCCCTTTTGGAACTCACCACCATGCTGTGAGAAGTCACAGCCATCTGGAAAGGCTGTGGTCAACAGCCCAACTGAACTTCTTGCCAACAGCCAGCATCAACTCCCAGTCATGTGAATGAGCCATCTTGGACATTCAACTCTGTGGAGCCTTCAGATGACTGTAGCCCAGCCAACGTTCAAGTGCAATCTCACAAGCAATGCTAAGTGAGAATCACTTAGATGAGCTATGTCAACCCATGGAATCACGAAACATGATAATAAATTTTTGCTTTAAACCACTAAGTTTTGGAGTGTTTTTCTTAGGTGGCAATAGATAACTAGAACATCCAGAATCCTCTCTCCAAGTCCAAGCCAGGCCCAAGCTGGGGATGGACTTCCCTACTGGGGTAAAGTAATCACCTTCTAATTATAGCCACTGAGAATGATCTATTGTTTGTCAAGAGAGCTCTTTTCAGAAGACAACCCTCAGAATGGGAGAAAATATTTGTAAATGAAGCAACTGACAAAGGATTAATCTCCAAAATATACAAGCAGTTCATGCAGCTCAATATCAAAAAAATAAACAACCCAATCCAAAAATGGGCAGAAGACCTAAATAGATATTTCTCCAAAGAAGACATACAGATTGCCAACAAACAAATGAAAAGATGCTCAACATCACTAATCATTAGAGAGATGCAAATCAAAACTATCACCTCACACCAGTCAGAATGGCCATCATCAAAAAATCTACAAACAATAAATGCTGGAGAGGGTGTGGAGAAAAGGGAACTCTCTTGCACCGTTTGTGGGAATGTAAATTGATACAGCCACTATGGAGAACAGGATGGATGTTCCTTAAAAAACTAAAAATAGAACTACCATAGGACCCAGCATCCCACTACTGGGCATATACCCTGAGAAAACCATAATTCAAAAAGAGACATGTACCACAATGTTCATTGCAGCACTATTTACAATAGCCAGGACATGGAAGCAACCGAAATGTCCATTGACAGATGAATGGATAAAGATGTGGCACATATATACAATGGAATATTACCCAGCCATAAAAAGGAACGAAATTGAGTTATTTGTAATGAGGTGGATGGACCTAGAGTCTGTCATACAGAGTGAAGTAAGTCAGAAAGAGAAAAACAAATAACATATGATAACGCATATATAGGAATCTAAACAAATGGTACTGATGAACCTAGGGGCAGGGCAGGAATAAAGACACAGATGTATAGAATGGACTTGAGGACACAGAAGGGGTAGGGGAAGCTGGGGCGAAGTGAGAGTAGCATTGACATATATACACTACCAAATGTAAAATGGATGGCTAGTGGGAAGCTGCTGCATAGCACAGGGAGATCAGCTTGATGCTTTGTGACGACGTAGAGGGGTGGGATAGGGAGGGTGGGAGGGAGGCTCAAGATGGAGGGGATATGGGGATACATGTATACTTATAGCTGATTCACTTTGCTGTACAAGAGAAACCAACACAACATTTTAAAGCAATTATACTCCAATAAAGATATTAAAAAAAAGAGAGAGAGAGAGAGAGCTCTTTTCAGGACATGAATGGGGAAACCATTTATCTGAGGTTTTATTACCTGAGCTAAGAACTGTGAGTTTCTTTGGGATTTTTCCTGGAACAAACCGACTTAAATTCCAAGAATATTTGTCACTCCATCCATGATTTGGCCCTCCACGTACCCACCTCATCTAAACTCTCTGCTGTGATCTGACAATATCTCATGGTTTTAGTGCCTCACTGACAGTGGGCTATTTTCCTGTACCATGCTGTGCTCATGTCATGGTCTCACCCTGGAATTCCATTCCTACCTCAATTCACCTACTCCCATCTTACTCATCTTTGGTGTACTTTGAGACTGGACATTCTCCTCTCAATGAGGTGTCCCTGAATGCTCTGCATTCATCTATCTAAGCAGGTAACACACTTTATTGGAGTTGGCTGTTAATATGCCCAACTTCTCAAGGAGGATTAACCCTCTGGGTGATGGGACAGCCTCTATCTATGTATCTATCTTTTATTTATTTACTTATTTATTTAATTTGGGGTCTTATTTCTTTTTGAATCCTCAGCATTAAGTCAGACACTGATCAAGAAATGTTTGATGCGGTAAAACCAAGAAGGGTCAATAAAAATAAATGGAAAGTTTTTAGAAAATTATTTCCCTTTTAACCAGCCCTTCTCACCAACAATTACTCCTTCTACCAATAAGAATCACAATAACAGCAAAAGCCAACACTATAAAGCATTTACGATGTGCCAAGAACTCTTCTAAGTGCCGTATGTAATACATACAATCCTCACAGCCTTACAAGTTGGAGATTATTATCATCCCCATTTTAGAGATGAGAAAATCGAGTTACTCACCCCAGAACCCACGGTCTGTAAGGGGCAGAGCTGGAGTCTGGATCTACAGTCTGGTTCTAAAGTGTGGGCTCTTACTTACCACTCAGCACGGGCTTCCTGGAACTGATCATCATGACTTGACCTCCCTGGGAAGGCTCAGGGTTAAGCTCCCCAGCTCTGCTCTACAGTGCTCTGTCTGGGGCAAGTTGCTAGTAACTGCTGCATTTCCACAGGGAGACGAGGTTACTGAAAGAGGAAGAAAGGCAGATAAATAATTTACTAACTGAGCATTGAGAAGAGATTTCTTGGAATTAAGAGTCAGGAAATTCAAAAGACACAATTGAGACAATAAGGTAATAAATGACACAGTTATTATCCAATTGGTTACAGGCTCATTCCAGCTGGAGCCTGCATTTCCCCTGACATGGCTCCTTGTTTCTGCCCCTCCAATATAATCCCTCTACAAACACAGGCAGATTTCCTCCCACCCACCTCTACCAAAATAAATTTGCTTGTAAAGCCTAAATTCTATTTTTTTTTTTTAAGGAGTGAATCTCCCAAGTTATTAAGGGTGTGTGTTGAGCTATGGGACTGGGAAAGGAGTCAGAGAGAGAAAAAGAGATAAAAAGAGGGAGAAAGAACAGAAAGGCTTGAGGGGGTCAGCAGAAAGAGAGCAACAGAAAGAATTAGAGACAGAAAGAGACAGAGACACGGAGAGACATCACCCTGTTGTTTAATATAATCTCACACTGATCAGGGGACCCACCTCAGTGGGGTTCCTTGGAAATGTGGTCAAGCCAGTAATAGATCTGTTGAGGAAATCAGTCAACTGACCACCCAAATTCCAAAACAGAACAGAAACTTCATTTTTTTATCTGGGTGTTCTTATTTTCTCTTTGCATGGGCTGTTGGGAGGCTGTATCGAGTAGTGAGTGAGAGGGGGGGTTCTGGGGCCAGATTGTCTGCCTTGGAATGCTGACTGTACCACTCACTAGCTGTGGGAGCTGGGGCAGCTCTCTTTATCTCTTTGTGCTTCAGTTTCCTCATCTATAAGATGGGAGTCGTAACAGTACCTACATTAGGATGGGAACAATGAATGTGCATGGAAAACACTTAGAACAGTACCTGGCACACTGGAAGTACTGATACTTGATAAATATTAACTTTAACAGTCTTAGCAAAATATCTGAGACCCAAAGCTCAGCCCTTCTCTGATGAGGGCTGTGGAGCCAAGATTCTGCAGGTTACTTCTCTCTGTGGTCAGAGGGTAAAGGCCAGAGAGAAGGGTCTCATTGATGGGGTGGAGGTCAGGGGGAAAGAATTGTTAAGGCTGGAGAGTCTCACTTGGATTGCTTCCCACCCATAGTTGTTCATTTATGAAACAAGTAGTTATTACATTCTTCTTCGGTCCTGTGCTAGAAGTTAAGGGTAGAGAAATGAGTAAGAAGGGCCTGTGCTCTTAAACATCACATTACAGGGAAGAAGACAGACAGGTGGAATTAACATGAATCCAATGGGTTCCCAAGAAGACCTGGGTTCAAATCCGATGATGGATGAGCTAAGTGACCTTAGGTTTATGTCTTCTCTGAACCTCAGATTCCTTTTCACTAAAATGCAAATAATAGAAACAATAACAACAACAATTATAATATCTAATTCAAAGGTTTTATGAAGCATAAATGAAAAAATTCACATAAGATGTTTAACACAGAGCTTAGCATATACTGCATACTCAGTAATTATGGCTTTTAAAAAAAGTGATATAATAGATAAAGGAAGAGTAATAGAAACATGATAGCTTTAAAAGAAACAGTGATATGATAAAGATCTCTGAGGAGCCGGAGGAGATTGGTATTAAACATGTTGTGCAGTGAGGGAAAGGCTGTGGAGAGGGGGGAATATTGGAACTGGTTTTTTTTTAATGATTAGGAGTTTATCGGGGAGAAAGGAGGGGGCATTCCTGGCAGAGGAAATGACAGAAGCAAAGCACAGAGGAAAGAAAGGAGATGGCACAGAAAACAGTATGACGGTTCCTGAAAAAACTAAAAATAGAGCTACCATATAATCCAGCAATTCCACTCTTGGGTATATATCTGGAAAAAACAAAAACTCTAATTCAAAAAGATACAGGCACCCCAGTGTTTATAGCAGCACTATTTATAATAGCCAAGACATGGAAGCAACCCAAGTACCCATCAATAGATGAATGGCTTAAGAAGATGTGGTGTGTGTGTGTATATATATATATATAATGGAATGTTACTCAGCCATAAAAAAGAATGAAATAATGCTATTTGCAGAAACATGGTTGAACCTAGAGAATATTATGCATAATGAAATAAGTCAGACAGAGAAAGACAAATACTATATGATATCATTTATATATGGGATCTAAACAATAATACATACAAAATAGAAACAGACTCACAGACATAGAAAACAAACTTTTGGTTACCAAAGGGGAAAGGGAGACAGGGAGTAGGGGATTTAACAGATACAAGCTTCTATATATAAAATAGATAAGCAACAAGGATTTACTGTATAACACAGGGAATTATACCCAATATCTTATAATAACCTATAATGGAATATAATCTGCAAAAAAATCTTGAATCACTATGCTGTACACCTGAAACTAACACAATATTGTAAATCAACTATACTTCAATTATATATATATATATATATATACACACACACACACACACACACACACACACACACATATATACATAAAAGAAAGGGGATGGCATTTCAAAGAAGGGAAATTCAGTGATCAGGGAAGGGAGAGAGAGGTCAGAGATGAGGTGAAAATGTAGGCCAGGTCTTAAAGGAGACCTTTCTTGACAAAATATGGAGTTTAAACTTTATCCTGTAGGCCAACATTTCTCAAGGTCTGTTCTGTAAAACACTCACATTGGGAGATGTGAGCAGTCATTGCATCGGCACGGTCTGCACTCCGGTGAATTTGGGAAATGCTGGGTGAAACTAAGGTGAGCTCTTTGCTCTGAGGCTCCGCAGCACCTTTTTTAAAATACATTTTTATTTTTATACACATTTTAAGGTTACACTCCATTTACAGTTATTAAAAATTATTGGCTATATTCCCTGTGTTGTACAATACGTCCCTGAGTCTGTCTTACACCCAGTAGTGTGTACCTCCCACACCCCCACCCCTATACGAGGGCTCCCTCCCCAAGAAGAAGACGCGCATACAGCATTTCCCAAAAAAGCTTGTCCCATACCCTGTAATGTTAGTTCTGAGCAATTTAGTTAGGCAAATCCTGCTCTAGGTATGACAGTAGAGGCTGCATCTTCAGATTGGCATTTAAGCAGGTTTATTAGACCATGGGAAGAATGGAAGTTTATAGGATGGATTGAGGGTGAGGAGACTGAAGACAGGAGATCAGTACGGAGGCAGTGAATGGAGCGTGTGACAGATGGTGAGGGTCCAGGGCAATGCCAGTGTGGAAAATGGGGGCCAGCTTAGAGTTTCAGTAAAGAGCATGGAGTCCCAGCTTTGGCTCTTAGTAGCTAGTGACCTTGGACCAATGATTTTGCCTCTCTATGCCTCAGTCTCCTCCTCTGTAAAATGACAGTAATAATATGCTCATGGGGGCATTATGAGGATTGAATGCGATAATATTTACAAAGCACTTAGAATAGTGCCTGGCATATATTAACACTGCAAGAGCATTTTGTTAATTAAATGGAGAAAACAGGATAGAATTCTCAAAGGAGTTTTGTCGGAGCAAATCAGAAAAGACAGAGTGCGCTGTCCAAAGCACGTCTCTGCTCTCTTGCCCTGTGCTGGTTCCTTTGCTCTTTCTTACAGTTCCCATGGTTCCCTTTCTCCCTTTCTTGTTTTGTTTTCAGACCAGATCTGCCATATTGTTTGACAAAGAACAAACTGGGAATTTATCTGAGCATTCGATGTACATGAATGCAAATAAAATGAAATAAAACAAAATTTAAAATAACAACATATTAAAATTGTATATTAATATAAAATATGTAATAAAAATGTCATTCATACACAATTTAAGTGGTGCAGGCCATTTATCTTCTCATTCCACCCTCAGGGAGCTGTGATTGCTATTGGCCCAGGGGGTCTCCATCCCCGTGTGCTGCTCAGAGATGAAGTAACGTGCCAAGCTGAGGATGATTCCAGGATTTAAAGGTAGCTATTTTCTTAGGACTTGTCTCTGAAATGCAAGCCATGTTGGTCTATTGCTCAACTGGAGAAACAGAGGTCTGTTTCTGGAAGAAATACTGGCTGTATTAGCCTTACTCGAGGCACCATTATAAAGAGTTTGCAAGGTAATCCTGATGATGTGTTATTTTTGTCTAACACACTTTAGAGCATCCCTGAAACTCTCTTGAAATTTAAAACTGAGATTATGACCTGGGTCTTCCTGACTCCAAAGTCCTTGCTTTTTCCATCACATAGACCCTTGTAGACAAGTGCTAGTGAGTCATCTGCTTGTTAATTCAACACCTCTTTACTGTGTCTGCGACATGCCGGGAAGTGTGTCAGATGCTTGGGGGTGGAGTGCAGAACAAGTCAGACACCGTCCCTGTTCTCATGGGGCTTCCAGGCTCCGGAGAAGGTGCTGAGCAAGAAATGAACTGCTGCAAGGCAGAGGAGGAGAGGTGGGGGGAGAGATTCACCCATTCACACGCGAGTACAGCACTAGCTTCACTCACTTGGTAAGCCTAACTTAAGTTAGGGTCCTCCGTGTCATGATCAAATCAAATCAAAACCAGGGATAACTTTTGGAATGTGGGGTCTCAGAGAGTGTGGCTTAGCCCAGTTATATTTCACCTTGGCCACCCTTTAGAATTATCTGGGAAGTATATATGCTCAGGCCTTATCCCAGATAAATGTGATAAAAATCTCTGTTTAAGTTAAAGACTAAGACCTGACCCAAAGCTTGAGACGATGCTCTCTCCACACATCTGCCCATGTGTGGAGACAATGCCCTCAATCTTAGAAATATTGATAGAAAGGTATATGGAATGGCCTTAAACACATCAGCTCTGGAGACAGACTGTCAAAGCTGGAATTCTAGCTCCACAGCTTTCTAGCTATGTGGCATGTTATTTGACCTCATAGGGCTCCAGTTTTCAATTAAGAGGACTAAATGAGTTAGTTGATGTAAACCTCTTAAAAGAGAAAATGTATAGCAAACACTTAGTAAATGTTGGCTCTCATTGTTTTTCTCATTATGAGAAAATCTCACAGACAAATGTGAAGCTCAGAGGAGTAGCCCTTAAGCTCTTTCCTTGGACTCTTGCTGTGTCCCTTCTTCCGTGTTCAGGTCTTCTCACATCATATGGGTCTTGTATTGTCCTGAGTTTCTAAACTATCACATTCTGTACCCCAATGTCCGTTTTAATTGATGCTTTACTTGTTCTTTGGCTTTGGGTATTGTGGTAAATTAAAGATGGCTTCAAAAAAAAATGGCTTCAAACTCTTTGCTACTCATCTTATTGAGACAGAGAGTCTAATTTCTATTCCCCTGGGCTGAGCTTAGTGTTTTACTTGATCAATAGAATGCAGTGGTAATGATGTTCTGCAATTCTGAGACCAAGTGATAAGAAGACATGGAGCTTCAGCCTGGGAGCCTTGGAGCACTCACCCTGCGAAACCAATTGCCATGGAAGATGTCAAAAACTGTGAGCCTACCGGGCTAGAAAGAGCACAGGCAGAGGCCACACAGAGTGGCCATGAGATGCAGGAGGAGGGAGATGTCCCCGCAGCCAGTCTCACCAGATGCCCCAGGATTCACATGGAGTAAGATGAGTTGTCCCTGCTGAGCCTGGCCTCAGTTGTAGATTCATGAGCACGAGAGATTAGTAAGGTTTAGGGTGGTTTGATTTGTAGTGATAGATAAGGGGAACAGAAATTTATAAACTCAGGGCAGCAGCTCCTTCTCTGGGAGACTGCAGCTATGCCTATAACATGTCATGGATGTCCTGATTGAAGAAATAAAGCACATTTTGTGAAGCTAGGTGACACTGACCTCAGTAATTCCGAGGTCCACTTACATGTTGCTGATTTAACTAGAGTTGAATGTGAAGAGTCCTCCCATTGCTGGAAAGTTTGCTCTTATGTTCTCTACAGTTAAAAACATATTCCAGAAGAAGGGTGCTGAGGATAACTGAGAGGCAGAGCTGATTCACAAAGCTGAGGCTAAAAAAGGAAATGATTCATATGTTAAGAGTGTGAAATTCCATTCAACAAAACTTTATTGTACATCTAGGATGTGCCAGCCTAGGTACTAGAGACATACAGATAAAATCCCCATGGGTGCCTGGCCCACCGAGCTGAGGTGTCGGCACAGCCATTTCTCACTAGCCACTCTAATCTGGAGTGCTGGGTGTAAGGTCTCGGCATGAGCACCCTGTGAATAAGCATGAAGCACAAAGGAAAAGGAAAAAAAAAAAAGGCAAGCTGCAAACCCTCTGAAAAAAGTGCTTCTGCACCTCTAGCTCTTGCGGAGGTTGAGATGTTCAGTGGAGTCTCCTATTGCAGGGGGACCTTCAAGATGGAGGAGGAGTAAGACGTGGAGATCACCTTCCTCCCCACAAATACATCAAAAATACATCTACATGTGGAACAACTCCTACAGAAACACCTACTGAATGCTGGCAGAAGACTTCAGAAAGATAAGAAAATCCCCACGTACCTGGCCATGTGGCTGACAGGGTCTTGGTACTCCAGTCTGGTGTCGGGCCTGAGCCTCCGAGGTGGGAGAGCTGAGTTCAGGACATTGGACCACCAGAGACCTCCCAGACCCACATATCAATCAGCAAGAGCTCTTCCAGAGATCTCTGCCTCAACACTAAGAGACAGAGATCTCTGTCTCAACCAGCTCCACTTAATGGCCAGCAGGCTCCAGTGTTGGATGGCCCATGCCAAACAACTAGCAAGACAGGAACACAACCCTATCCATTAGCAGAGAGGCTGCCTAAAATCATACTAAGATCACAGACACCCCAAAACACAGTGCCTGATGCAGCCCTGCTGACCAGAAAGACAAGATCCAGCCCCACCCACCAGAACACAGGCACCAGTTCCCTCCACCAGGAAGCCTACAAAAGCCACTGAACCAACCTCACCCACTGGGGGCAGACACCAAAAACAATGGGAACTACAAACCTGCAGCCTGCGAAAAGGAGACCCCAAACACAGTAAGTTAAACAAAATGAGAAGACAGAGAAATATGCAGCAGATGAAGGAGCAAGGTAAAGACCTACCAGACCAAACAAATGAAGAGGATATAGGCAGTCTACCTGAGAAAGAATTCAGATAATGATAGTAAAGATGATCCAAAATCTTAGAAACAGAATGGAGAAAATACAAGAAACCTTTAACAAGGACCTAGAAGAATTAAAGAGCAAACAAACAATGATGAACAACACAATAAATGAAATTAAAAGTTCTCTAGAAGGAATCAATAGCAGAATAACTGAGGCAGAAGAACAGATAAATGACCTGGAAGATAAAATAGTTGCAATAACAACTGCAGAGCAGAATAAAGGAAAAAGGACGAAAAGAATTGAGGACAGTCTCAGAGACCTCTGGGACAATATTAAATGCACCAACATTCTAATTATAGGGGTCCCAGAAGAAGAAGCGAAAAAGAAAAGGATTGAGAAAATATTTGAAGAGATTATAGTTGAAAACTTCCCTAACATGGGAAAGAAAATAGTCAATCAAGTCCAAGAAGTGCAGAGAGTCCCACAGAGGATAAATCCAAGGAGAAACACACCAAGACACATAATAATCAAACTATCAAAAATTAAATACAAAGAAAAAATATTAAAAGCAGCAATGGAAAAGCAACAAATAATATACAAGGGAATCCCCATAAGGTTAACAGCGGATCTTTCAGCAGAAACTCTGCAAGCCAGAAGGGAGTGCCAAGATATATGTAAAGTGATGAAAGGTAAAAACCTACAACCAAGATTACTCTACCCAGCAAGGATCGCGTTCAGATTTGACGGAGAAATTAAAACCTTGACAGACAAGCAAAAGCTAAGAGAATTCAGCATCACCAAACCAGCTTTACAACAAATGCTAAAGGAACTTCTCTAGGCAGGAAACACAAGAGAAGGAAAAGACCTACAATAACAAACCCAAAACAATTAAGAAAATGGTAATAGGAACATACATATGCATAACTACCTTAAATGTAAATGGATTAAATGCTCCAACCAAAAGACATAGACTGGCTGACTGGATATGAAAACAAGACCCATATATATGCTGTCTACAAGAGACCCACTTCAGACCTAGGGACACATACAGACTGAAAGTGAGGGGATGGAAAAAGATAGTCCATGCAAATGGAAGTCAAAAGAAAGCTGGAGGAGCAATTCTCATATCAGATAAAATAGACTTAAAAATAAAGAGTATTAGAAGAGACAAAGAAGGACACTACATAATGATCAAGGGATCAATCCAAGAAGAAGATGTAACAATTGTAAATATTTATGCACCCAACATAGGAGCACCTCAATGCATAAGGCAAATGCTAACAGCCATAAAAGGGGAAATCGACAGTAACACCATAATCGTAGGAGACATTAACACCTCACTTTCACCAATGGACAGATCAACCAAAATGAAAATAAATAAGGAAACAGAAGCTTTAAATGACACATTAAACAAGATGGACTTAATTGATATTTGTAGGACACCCCATCCAAAAACAACAGAATACACTTTCTTCTCAAGTGCTCATGGAACATTCTCCAGGATAGATCATCTCTTGGGTCACAAATCAAGCTTTGGTAAATTTAAGAGAATTGAAATCATATCAAGTATCTTTTCTGACCACAACACTATGAGACTAAACTGTAAAAAATACAAACACATGGAGGCTAAACAATATGCTACTAAATAACCAAGAGATCACTGAAGAAATCAAAGAGGAAATAAAAACATACCTAAAAACAAATGACAATGAAAACACGACGACCCAAAACCTATGGGATGCAGCAAAAGCGCTTCTAAGAGGTAAGTTTATAGTGATAAAATCCAACCTCAAGAAACAAGAAAACTCTCAAATAAACAACCTAAACTTACACCAAAAGAAATTAGAGAAAGAAGAAAAAAAAAAGAACCCAAACTTAGCCAAAGGAAAGAAATCATAAAGATCAGATCAGAAATAAATGAAAAAGAAATGAAGGAAACAATAGCAAAGATCAATAAAACTAAAAGCTGGTTCTTTGAGAAGATAAACAAATTTGATAAACCATTAGCCAGACTCATCAAGAAAAAAAGGGAAAAGACTCAAAACAACAGAATTAGACATGAAAAAGGAGAAGTAACAACTGACACTGTAGAAATAAAAAGGATCATGAGACATTACTACAAGCAACTACATGCCAGTAAAATGGACAACCTGGAAGAAATGGACAAATTCTTAGAAAAGCAAAACCTTCCGAGACTGAACCAGGAAGAAATAGCAAATATAAACAGACCAATCCCAAGCACTGAAATTCAAACTGTGATTAAAAATCTCCCAACAAACAGAAGCCCAGGACCAGATGGCTTCACAGGTGAATTCTATCAAACATTTAGAGAAGAGCTAACACCTATCCTTCTCAAACTCTTCCAAAATATAGCAGAGGGAGGAACACTCCCAAACTCATTCAACGAAGCCTCATCACCCTGATACCAAACCAGACAAAGATGTCACAAACAAAGAAAACGATAGGCCAGTATCACTGATGAGCACAGATGCAAAACTCCTCAACAAAATACTAGTAAACAGACCAACAGTACATTAAAAGGATCATACACCATGATCAAGTGGGGTTTATCCCAGGAAAGTAAGGATTCTTCAACATACACAAATCAATGTGATACACCATATTAATAAACTGAAGGATAAAAATCATACGATAATCTCAATAGAGGCAGAAAAATCTTTTGACAAAATTTAACACTGACTTATGATAAAAACTCCCCCAAAGTAGGCATAGAGGGAACCTACCTCAACATAATAAAGGCCATATATGACAAACCCACAGCCAACATTGTTCTCAATGGTGAAAAACTGAAAGCATTTCCTCTAACATCAGGAACAAGACAAGGTTGCCACTGTCACCACTCTCACACTACGTTGAATAACATAATTTTGGAAGTTTCAGCCATGGCAATCAGAGAAGAAGAAGAAATAAAAAGAATCCAAATTGGAAAAGAAGTAAAACTGTCACTGCTTGCAGATGACATGATACTATACAAGAAAATCCTAAAGATGTTACCAGAAAACTACTAGAGCTAATCAATGAATCTGGTAAAGTAGCAGGATACAAAATTAATGCACAGAAATCTCTTGCATTCCTATACACTAATGACGAAAAATCTAAAAGAGAAATTAAGGAAACACTCCCATTTACCACTGCGACAAAAAGAATAAAATACCTATGAATAAACCTACCTAAGGAGACAAAAGACCTGTATGCAGAAAACTATAAGACACTGATGAAAGAAATTAAAGATGATACAAACAGATGGAGAGATATACCATGTTCTTGGATTGGAAGAATCAACACTGAAAATAACTATAGTACTGAAAGCAATCTACAGATTCAATGCAATCCCTATCAAATTACCAATGGCATTTTTCACAGAACTAGAACAAAAAATTTCACAATGTGTATGGAATCACAAAAGATCCCAAATAGCCAAAGCAATCTTGAGAAAGAAAAGCGGAGCTGGAGGAATCAGGCTCCCTGTCTATACTACAAAGCTACAGTAATCAAGACAGCATGATACTAGTACAAAAACAGAAATATAGATCAATGGAACAAGATAGAAAACCCAGAGATAAACCCACGCACATATGGTCACCTTATCTTTGATAAAGGAGGCAAGAATATACAATGGAGATAAGACAGCATCTTCAATAAATGGTGTTGGGAAAACTGGACAGCTACATGTAAAAGAATGAAATTACAACAACTTCCTAACATCATACACAAAAATAAACTCAAAATGGATTAAAGACCTAAATGTAAGGCCAGACACTATAAAACTCTTAGAGGAAAACACAGGCAGAACACTCTATGACATAAATCACAGCAAGATCCTTTTTGACCCACCTCCTAGAGAAATGGAAATAAGAACAAAAATAAACAAATGGGACCTAATGATACTTAAAAGCTTTGCACAGCAAAGAATCCATAAACAAGATGAAAAGATAACCCTCAGAATGGGAGAAAATATTTGCAAACAAAGCAACTGACAAAAGATTAATCTCCAAAATATACAAGCAGCTCATGCAGCTCAATATCAAAAAAAGAAACAACCTAATCCAAAAATGGGTAGAAGACCTAAATAGACATTTCTCCAGAGAAGATATACAGATTGCCAACAAACACATGAAAGGATGCTCAACATCACTAATCATTAGAGAAATGCAAATCAAAACTACAATGAGGTATCACCTCACAGCAGTCAGAATGGCCATCATCAAAAAATCTACAGACAATAAATGCTGGAGAGGGTGTGGAGAAAAGGGCACCCTCTTGCACTGTAGGTGGGAATGTAAATTGATACAGCCACTGTGGAGAACAGTATGGAGGTTCCTTCAAAAACTACAAATTGAACTACCACATGACCCAGCAATCCCATTACTGGGCATATACCCTGAGAAAACCATAATTCAAAAAGAATCATGTACCAAAATGTTCATTGCAGCTCTATTTACAATGGCCAGGAGATGGAAGCAACCTAAGTGTCCATCATTGGATGAATGGATAAAGAAGATGTGGCACATATCTACAATGGAATATTACTCAGCAATAAAAAGAAACGAAACTGAGTTATTTGAAGTGAGGTGGATGGACTTAAAGTCTGTCATACAGTGTGAAGTAAGTCAGAAAGAGAAAGACAAATACCGTATGCTAACACATATATATGGAATCTAAGAAATAAAAATGTCATGAAGAACCTAGGGGTAAGATGGGAATAAAGATATAGACCTACTAGAGAATGGACTTGAGGATATGGGGAGGGGGAAGGGTAAGCTGGGACAAAGCGAGTGAGAGGCATGGACATATATACACTACCAAACATAAAATAGATAGCTAGTGGGAAGCAGCCGCATAGCACAGGGAGATCAGCTCGGTGCTTTGTGACCACCTAGAGGTGTGGGATAGGGAGGGTGGGAGGGAGGGAGACGCAAGAGGGAAGAGATATGGGAACATATGTATATGTATAATTGATTCACTTTGTTATAAAGCAGAAACTAACACACCATTGTAAAGCAGTTATACTCCAATAAAGATGTTAAAAAAAATCTACAAACAATAAATGCTGGACAGGGTGTGGAGAAAAGGGAACCTCTTGCACTGTTGGTGGGAATATGAATTGATACAGCCACTATGGAGCACAGTATGGATGTTCCTTAAAAAACTAAAAATAGAATTACCATATGACCCAGCAACCCCACTACTGGGCATATTCCCTGAGAAAACCATAATTCAAAAAGAGACATGTACCACAATGTTCACTACAGCACTATTTACAACAGCCAGGACATGAAAGCAACCTAAGTGTCCATTGACAGATGAAAGGATAAAGAAGATGTGGCACATATATACAATGGAATATCACTCACATATATACAATGGAATATTACTTAGCCATAAAAAGAAACAAAATTGAACTATTTTAGTGAGGTGGATGGACCTAAGAGTCTGTCATACAGAGTAAAGTAAGTCAGAAAGAGAAAAACAAATAACGTATGCTAACATATATATGGAATCTAAAAAGAAAAAAAAGATTCTGATGAACCTAGCGGCAGGACAGGAATAAAGCCGCAGAGGCAGAGAATGGTCTTGAGGACATGGGGAGGGGGAAGGGTAAGCTGGGATGTAGTGAGAGAGTGGCATTGACATATATACACTACCAAATGTAAAATAGTTAGCTAGTGGGAAGCAGCCGCATAGCAGAGGGAGATCAGCTCAGTGCTTTGTGACCACCTAAAGGGGTGGGATAGGGAGGGTGGGAGGGAGATGCAAGAGGAAGGGGATATGGGGATATATGTATACATATAGCTGATTCACTTTGTTATACAGCAGAAACTAACACAATATTGTAAAGCAATTATACTCCAATAAAGATATTTAAAAAAAAAATCCCCATGGGTGCATGGGTGGGGAGTGGGACCAATCATTGTCTCCCATTATGTTGAGAGCTATCGCAGAGGTTATGTGTAGGGTTCAGTGGGGCACGAGAGGGTATGCTCAACTTTTCCCGAAGAGGTCGCAAGAGACCTCAGGGAGGAGGTGGTATATCAGTGGAGTATTGAAGAATGAGTAGGGGTTCACCAGGAAGCCATGGGAGAGGCAGCTGTAGCTCAGGTGTTACATACATGCAGTCTGGAAGCAAAGTGCCTGTAGTCCGTTCCTAGTTCTATCACCATAAGCTTTGTAGACTAGGATAAGTTACCTAACCTCTCTGATCCTCAGTTTCATTTTCTATAATAGGAGCAACAATTGTGATACTTTATAGGATTGTTCTGATAGCTAAAAGAGTTAAAACACGTAAATCTCTTAAAATAGTGTCTAGTATATTGCAAGCATGCAGTAAATGTTGGCTCCGACAGAGAAAATTGCCCCTGCAAAGGTATAAAGGCAAGAAACAGCTCGGTAGAGTGGGTGAGCTGCTGGCAGTTCACAACGACTAGCACAGGGAGTTGATGGGGACGCAAGGGATGCAGTGAGCTGGCAAGCAGTGGGAGATGAAGCCACAGATGACAGCAGGAACCCGATCGTGAAAAAGCTTGTATGCAATGCATGGATTTTCTCTCCTAGTGTAGTTATTCTTCACCATGATGTGTCTCTGGAAGGAAATATCAGAATCACTGGGTAGGCAGTATATTTTGTTCAAAGCGTATTCAGCATTATACATCCCCACTGTTTTGATAATGCACACTAGCAAACTCAAGGACAGGCAAACTCTTCTTGACACACAAGGCACTCTGTCTTCAGAGTGTGTGGGATCTGCCACTTCAGAGAAAGGCGAGGCAATGGGGCAGATCCAAAGCTCGGCAAGAATGAGACGGTTTTAAACTCTGGGGATGTGAGGGGCTGAGAACACTGGAGTGGGAAATAGGGAGGCACTGAAGGGTTGCAATCAGGCGAGAGTCATGATGAGCCTTGCATTTTGGAAAGAGGACTTTGGTGTCAGTCTGAAGGATGCACTGGATGGTAGAAGCAGCTGGTGAGTGCTGGAAGCAGACGAATAGAAGAATTTTGCAATGGTCCAGGCTAGCGATTATTAGGGCTTTAATGAAGGGAGTGGTCATGGAGATGGAGAGGAGGGGGCACAGCCTTTACGGTGGAATAGATGGATGAGGGATGTCATAAAACCCCCCAGATAGCTGAGTGCTCTTGGATTCCTCTGCCCATGACAGGGTCCTCGGCCCTCATTGTAAGCATCTCCCTGTCTTGTCTCTCAGATAAGACTGAACAGATTCATCCTTTGAACTCAAATTTGTGAGTTCCTCCACTGTGGCAGGCCCTGTGCTAGGCAATAAAAGTGAAGATTGCAACTGTTCTCTCCTGGGATTATCTCATTGTATATAGTCAAAAGACCACAAATAATCTTGACCCAGTAACATGGGTTTTTTTCAGCTGAGAGCCAGAACCACAGGAAGGTCATTTCTTAAAACCCATAATCAGGCAGATTTCCTCCAGGTTGGTTTTAAAACCAGGTGCAGACCTCATTTCAGACTCCTGCCTGACTCAAGAACACTACCTTTGCTGTAAAGTAGAGACGTGAGGGGAGAAGAGGGCAGCCAAAACCATTCTGTTTTCACACCTAAATCCCTGGGGATTAGGCTCATCATCATATGGTGACTGGGAGGCTTCTGACAGGAAAAGCCAAGACATAAATCCTGTCCCTTGTAAAACCATGCGGGAAGTAGGCCAGCCCATGTTTGAGCGCCTCGTTCACAAAATCCCTCTGATTGCCAGGAGCGTCACTCAGCATCCGAATGCCTGTGGTTTCCCACCTATAAAGCGATGGGGACAGCCTGCTGGCTGTTGCTGTCTTCTTCCCAGGGGAGGAGGGAGATAGATGCCTGTGTGAATGCTTCCACGGTCTCTAGCTCTGAGCTTGTTAGTAGAGGGTGCTTCTTGGAAATGTGATGTCTTCTCGTGCAAAAACAATGTTTCTTTTCACACTTTATTTTTACAGTGATTAGCTGACCATGTAATTAAACCTGCACACAGGCCAAAGGATGTTGGACAAAGAATGCAAAAGGCAAAACACAGCAAAGATGCTGAATCTCCCTTGGTGAAAAGGGGAGACTCAGGGTCTTGGCTCCTGGCAGGGTCTGGGAATCTAAGGCAAGGGGGTTGGAGTGAGAGGGGTGTTTCAGGGGCCGGTGGGGGACTTCATTTGCCTATTGCCTCCTTCCAGTTCGTGGAACAGAGTGGCTACCTAAGGAGAGACATCTTGGGGTCAAACCAAAATCCATACAATGCCAGACTGACTTTCCAAGGTCTTTTGGAAAAGAGTAGAGAAAGAGGAAGACTCTATATGGTAAGCTCTGGGATGGAGACTAAGAAACTGGTTAGGAGTTTTAAAAAAAAATTGACAGAGAGGATAGGAAGCCTGGATAAGCTTTCTGACCTAAATAAAGAACAAGGGGATGAAGGCTTTCAGTACGTCCAGTAAAGCAGCTATAGAAGTACTGACCTGACTCGCCAAGATACCAGGATCTGATTCTGGATGCCCCACCCACCTGGGGAATCAAGGAACTGGAGAGCAGGATTTAGCTCCCCATTTTACAGATAAGGAAACTGAGGCTGAGGGAGGTGAAACAAATCACCCAAGTTTATACATCTAGTGAATGACAGAGCCAGGATTAAATCCAGGCCATGTGACTAAATATCATATCCTTTGCATTATACAAAATGTTTTACAAATGTCTGAAGAGGGGCGAGAATTCTGGGTTCCCAAATTACAAGACAGCTGTGAATCAACTGAACAAATAAGACTGATAGTGGGTGCCAGTAACCGGAAATGAGCCGGGGAGGTACCGAGGATGCAGAGCAGGAGTACAGAAAGGCAGGCATCTCCAAGGCATGCAGATGACGTTGGGGACTGGATTCAGAGGTGGGGTCCTCTGCAGAGAGATGTCACAGGACTATCAAGACAGACACACACTTGTCTGTCAGCCGAGGGATACAGGTTGTTCTCTGAAAGACATTTACTACCTCAGCTTCTTAAGCGGAACACACAGGGATGACTACATAATTAGAGGGTCCCAGGGCAAAAGGAAAATGTGGGCCACTTGTCCAAAAAGCAGAAAAAAGGTGTTAAAGGTATTAGAATATAATACTTTTCCCCGCCTTTGGTTCTCTTTCTCAATCTGTCCTTGTATTTTTATTTGCTATTTAATGATGCACTCCCTCAGGCATGGGAATTCTCACCAGGTGAGTGCAGCCCTCACAGACATCTGAGGTTCCACTCTGGCTCTGCAATTTGTCAGGTGTGCAAGCAGCCCGCCAGCTGCAGGGCGCCCCCTCCTGCCACCAAGCACAGTGCCCAGGCTGGGGGGCGAGGAAGTCATCCTCCCCTTCCCACAGGCCCACAGTCCCAACTCACTCACAGTGCACAGCTGATGTCCAAGGGATGGCAACCTCTGTCCCAGGACGCGCGCGGTACTGGGTTAGGGGCAGTCAAGGTAATGCCAGCCCCATCAGGAATGGTTGCCACCATGCTGCCATGCTCACCTCAGCTTCGATCCTGCTGTGCTTGCACCCGGGTCCCCGCCAGAGGCAGAGGGCAGGGGTGGGGAGGTCAAGCAGGCTGGTACTTGGGGGCAGGGGAGTGGGCTACTGAGAACCCACCCTGGAGAGGCAGGAAGGCAGCAGGAGGAAGAACGAATGTGAGCTGAGCCTCCAAGTCCCTGAAACATACTCTATTTTTGTAAGTCAAAATATGACTTACAGGGCTTCCCTGGTGGCGCAGGGGTTGAGAGTCCGCCTGCTGATGCAGGGGACACGGGTTCGTGCACCGGTCCGGGAAGATCCCACATGCCGCGGAGCAGCTAGGCCCGTGAGCCATGGCCGCTGGGCCTGCGCGTCCGGAGCCTGTGCTCCGCAACGGGAGAGGCCACAACAGTGAGAGGCCCGCGTACCGCAAAAAAAACAAAAAACGAAACTTATGAAATACAGTATCAAACATAACATTATTAAGAATTTCAAGGTGGGGTTTCCCTGGTGGCACAGTGGTTCAGAATCTGCCTGCTAATGCAGGGGACACGGGTTCGAGCCCTGGTCTGGGAAAATCCCACATGCCGCGGAGCAACTAGGCCCGTGAGCCACAACTACTGAGCCTGCGCGTCTGGAGCCTGTGCTCCACAACAAGAGAGGCCGCGATAGTGAGAGGCCCGCGCACCGCGATGAAGAGCGCCCCCTGCTTGCCACAACTAGAGAAAGCCCTCGCACAGAAATGAAGACCCAACACAGCCGAAAACAAATAAATACATAAATAAATAAATAAAAAGCCAAGCATTTGAAGCCCTTTAAAAAAAAAAAAAAGAAAAGAAAAAGAATTTCAAGGTGGTGACCACAGAACATTAAACCCCAAAGCAGGGTTCTTTTAAGGGCAGGGTCCTGGTTGCACGCTCTTGAAACCAGCCCTGAGAATATGCAAATCCCGGTAGCAATGGCTTTAAACAGATTACCACCCAGTAATCTGAGGAATGCTAAGGTCCCCATCCACCCCCCTCCCCCACCCCCAAGCCTTCTAACTTCCTACGGCCAATGTCCAGATGGCTTCCGTGATCTCCCTGCAAGTCAGGAGCATTTCCTCTGTGGCCCCTGGTGCTGTACTCCATTCTGCAGCCTCTAGTGCTGCTGCAACTACTGTTGCTGTCTCCCTGACCCAGACAGGTAAGAAGGGCTCTCTTCCTACAGGTGATTATGTTCTAGAAGGTGTGGCCTTTGCATTTCTCCTATACCCTGAATCGTAGAATTTGGGGAAAGTCTGTTAGCACTACTGTGACTATATAATTACCTTATCATCTGCACTGAACATGAAAGGGGGTTAAATTAATAATTACACTAGGACAACTGGAGTAAATGGAACAGTCTCAGGCAAACCAGGACCCGAGGTCATCTCACTTGGAACTGAATAAGACATTTGGTTGGTCTTATGCAGTGTCACACACTTAAAACTTCTAATACTGCCACCTCAAACCAGTTCCTTAATATGAATCCCATGCATCTCCATTCTCTCCCTCCTTACGGTAGCTTCCCAGCACTTCCAAGAGAAAGGTCAGCCCTTCCCTGTTCTAGCTCTGTTTCCCAAATAATATTCCTAATCTCAGCTTCTGTGAACCCAAATAACAGTTGTGAAGTTCCTCATACTCTTTCTCTGCTATGAAGCCTTATTCAAATTTGATTTTTAGTGAGCTGCCTTGGGACTCCAAGGTTTGGAGTGGGAATGAGAACAGCGATGAAGGTGTCTCTGGTATCCTTGCTTTGTCTGTAAGTGGATTGATTTTTCTTTACTTTCCAACAGCTATTGGGAAGAACTGAACACCCACCCCCGCACATCCATGTGTGCTCATGCTCTTTCAAAGGTGCCAGAGGATTGGTGTCACTAGCTGAGAAATCTTAATTGGCCTTAAATAACATATTTCAGAGTTCAGAAGGGATTTTATTAATGATTTCATTCTAAAGGTAGAGTTCACTATTGTTTAACCTTTGCTATAAAGGTAATTGCTCAGCCCAAACTATTCTTCTAAGAGGGTGAAATCATTCTTACATTTTTTGAAGAGACTATCAATAAAAGAGAGATTTCCTTTATCCTGCTATGAGCTACCCCCACACACACCTTTTTTTTTCCCCTCAGATGCTATCCCTCTTCCCTCCATGGGAATGTGGTCACAGAAAATCAACTCACTGGGTTTCCCATTTGACATCTGAAATGATTTTTATCTTCGTATTATTTTTCTTGAACAAGAACCACCTTTTTGAAGAGTTCTATTTATGCCAGGAAACACAAGTATAACCTTTTTGGTTCCTTCTGAACAAAAACAACTTCAAGGGGGTATAACTTCAGTAGCGTCAGCCCTAAGCACTTGGAAAATTTATGGCTCAGCAAGGGTGTCCTCCAAATCTTCCCTTACAATAGGACAATAGTGGGAAGCCTAATCTTAAGCTCTCAAAATTTTTTTATCACTTAATAATTTTGTTTGAAAGTTACCATTCAAGCAACTATCTTCCCACTCTTCTCTCCCTCTATACCAGTCTTCCTTACTTTATTTTTTTTTCTTTTTTTTAATTGGGCTAGGATCCACAAAGTGGACACAAAGTTTTTTGATCAATCATTTTTTGAGAGTCCTGTAGCATCCCAATTCAGCCTCACCAATATTATAGTCACCATAAATTTATTACATAAAAATATGTTTGGCCGAATAAATGTGATAGGCTAAATTGTGTCCCCTCAAAATTCATGTCTAAGTCCTAACCTCCAGTATCTCAGAATGTGACTACATTTGGAAATAGGGCCTTTGAAGAGGTGACTAAATTAAATGAGATCATTAAGGTGGGTTCTAATCCAATATGATTTAGTTTCCTGAAGAGGAGAATAGATTAGGACACAGACACACACAGAAGGAACATACTATGAAACATACTGGAAACAATCTCTTGCCTGATATATGTATTGAGATTTTTTATCACTCTATGGATTACCTTTTCATTTTCTTGATGGTGTCTTTTGACAAGCAGAAGATTTTAACTTTAATGATGTCCATATTTATCCATTTTTCCTTTTAATAATTGTTGATTTTTGTGTTCAAAGATATCCAAAAGTTACAAAAAAATTTCTCCTATGTTTTCTTCTAAAAGCTTTGTAGTCTAGTTTTTACTTTTAAGTATATGATTAATTTTAAGATTTCCTTTTGTATGTATATGGTATAAGGTAAGGGTCAGTGTTGTTTTTATGTACTCATGGTGGCTGTTCAATTGTCCTAGCACTGTTAGTTGTAAAGACTCTTCTTTTCCCATTGGATTACCTTGGCATCTTTGTCAACAATTTATTGACCATATTTCTGTGAGTCTATTTCTGGACTCGCTATTGTCCAATTGCTCTGTATGTCTGTTCTTACGTCAATACCACATCCTCTTAATTACTGTAGCTTTATAGTAAGATTTCAGGTCCAACTTTGTTCCTCTATTTCAAAATTGTTTTGGTTATTCTAGGTCTTTTACATTTCTGTATAAATTTTAGTATCAGCTTATCAATTTATCCAGAATCTGCCAGGATTTTAATTGGGCTTGTGTTAAATCTATGGGTCAATTTCAGAAGAATGGGCATTTTAATAATGAATCTTCTTATGCATGAACATATGTTTTCTTTCCAATTTTTTAGGTCTTCAATGTCTCAGCAATGTATTTTGGTTTTCACTGTACAGGTATTGTATACATTTTGTTAAATTTATCCCTAAGTATTCAATACTTTTTGATGTTGGTAAATGATATTTTTAAAATGTGATTTCCTAATTGTTTGTTCCTAGTATATAGAATTACAATTGTTTTATATATTGACATTGTTTTCTGAGGCCTTGTTAAAACCCCTACTAGTTCCAATAGTTCCACTGTAGATTCTTAGAATTTTTTGTGCACACAATTATGTGTCTGTGAATAAAAATGGTTTTACTACTTTCTTTCCAATCTATGTGATCTTTATTTCTTTTTATTGCCTATTGCACATGTTAGGTTTCCAGTACAATGTTGAATAGAAATGATGAGAAGAGACATTCTTATATTTTTCTGTTCTGAGTGTAAAAGCATTCACCACTTTGACATTAACTTTGCTGGTAGCCTAAGTTTTTCCACAGATGTCCTTTACCAGGTTGAGGAATTTCCCCATCTACTGCTAGTTTGTTCATGGCTTTTACCATGAATAATTGTTAAATTTTGTCAAGTGCTTTTTTTTAAAAAAAAGTCTATTGAGATTATCCCATGATTTTTCCCCTTTAGTTTGCTAATGTGACAAATAAATTTGATTTTCAAATGTTAAACCAAACTTGAATTTCTTAGATAAAGTCAGCTCCTATTGGAAGTCCCGACCAGCTTTGTGCTGCCTCATCAAAGGAACCAGCAACAGTTGAGTGGAGCATCTTCCTCAGAAGTCTGAGCACCAGCTCTGCAGGGGCTTTTCCTCTGAGACCCCGAAGTATGCAGGCCCTTCTCAGAGGTCTGGGGGCCAAGTACTCAGGGTCAATTCTATAGGTAGCTAATTTCTGGTAATCCCACCTCCTCCTTTTCTCCTCCCAGTCCTAGGGCTCATGGTGCTTTCATAAAATCACGGTTCCTCAGAGATGAAAACACCTTAGAGATCATTTAGTATAACCTTCCAGCCAATGCATGAATCATTGCTACAATAGTTCTGTTAAATGGTCATCCATGCTAGGCTTGAAATCACCTGAGACAATGAACCCAGTACATCCTGCAAATACAAAGAAGTTAAGGAAATCAAGGTTAAGAAGAGATGCTGTTATAGTTGGTGCTTTAGCGTTCCTGAGCAGTGCTAAAAGGCTATTATCCACCGTTTAACCTGTTTCGGTGTTTTTGTTTTTGTTGGCTGGGTTCTGCAAACTCTATGGACCTACTCTCTGGATTCCATGAGTTATTCATGGAAAAACTTTTTAAAAATGTATTTCTATAGAAGTCTTAAAAAATAATATAGGTAGGATGATCTCCATGACCATAAAGAGCTTTAACAGGGTAGCCACACATTTTCAATGCCCGTGTTCACTTTGTGTTTGTATTTACAATCTACTTGAGAGACTATTATTGGTTAAGAACAAAGACACTGGATCAGGGGGCCTGGTTGGAATTCAAGATCGGCAACTCACTATATGTGTGACTTTGGGCAAATTATGTTGCCTATCTGTGTCTCAGTTTCCTCGTGTGTAAAATGGAGATAAACTATCTCATTGATAGGATTGTTGTGAGGATTAAATGATTTAATATATTAGAACAATGGTAAGTGCTATATAAATGTTTGGTGGTATCACTAGACAGTATTAGCTTAATTATTGCCAGCTATTAACAGAAGACAGAATTCATATATACCTTAATCATTATGTTTAAGTGAACACTAAACATCAAAGCACATTGAACAAAGGATTCATAGTACTTGCAGTATATAAAGTAGTAAGAGAATCAAGTAATTATATGGTACGAGGTACCGTAAACATACCCCTCAACACAGAGAGTAGCAATTTAGTTTCACTAAAATATCACATTAATGTTTGTCATATGAATGTTCATTTAAGTGTTACTGCTTTTATGGTTTGCTTATATTTAATTTTCAATTGGTTTTCTATTTATATGTCATAAAGACTAGAAACAAGTGGAGTTGATGTTTAGTTTTATGTTGTATATATTTAAATAACATGCTACTGAAGATAATTTGTCAACAGTGAAAGTCCATGAGACAATTTTTCCCTTTAAAGTAGGTCCATGCATTACTCAAATTTGAGAACTACTGACATAGCAAGGCCAGTCCTAATGAAGCACTATCCCTGGTGGTAGCTGTAAGTGGAAAAGACATGAGACAGGTCATTTCTGTCCAAGGCCAGCCATGAGGGAACCAGTGGTGGCCACTCTGAAGCTCCTAAATCAGGGAGGTTCAGGCACCAGATTTAGGATCCAGGTAGGAAATTGGGGAAAGGAACACCTAGAAGAGATTAAGTACCTATGATGGAAGCAAAATGAAGAGCCAGAGGTGGGCTGGAAGATGCAGAACCAACAAGCGTTTGAGTCCCTTTAAGTGCCAGACACGGCCTTCATAACAAGTCTGTCAGTTGAGGGCCTTATTCTCCACTTTTCAGATGAGGAGAATGAGGTTCAGGGAAGATGATAACTTGCCTACAGTCACAGAGCTAGAAAGTAGCAGAGCCGGGGCTCGCGCCCAGGCTGCCTGGCTCCAAGCTGATCATCTTGCACTATTGCTTTGTCCCTGAAAGCCACAGGCAAACTCTGAGATGAAGACCTGTGACTGGAGCCCCTGCCCAGGAATTCCAGAACACAAGCCTTATTGGAATGGCAAGACCAGAAGGGCCTCTCTGAGTACTTCTTGGCTTCTGATCCACAGAGGGACGAGGCCTGTAGGATTGGGTACTTTGATGGTTAATTTTATGTGTCAACTAGACTGTGTTATGGGATGCCCAGATAGCTAGTTACACGCGATTCCTGGGTGTGTGTCTGAGGGTGTTTCCAGAAGAGATTAGCATTTGAATCAGTGGGCTTTGAGTAAAGCAGATGGCCCTCCCCAGTGTGCATGTGTACCATCTAACCCACTGAGAGCCTGAATAGAACAGAAAGGCAGAGGAAGGGTAAATTTTCTCTCACCACTTGAACTGAGACAGCCATCTTCTGCCTTCAGTGATCCTGGTTCTTGGGCTTTCAGACCCAGACTGGCTCTCGGGCCTTCTAACTACACTACTGGTTTTCCTGGGGCTCCAGCTCACAGAGGACAGATCATGGGACTTAGCCTCCACAACTGTGAGAGCTAATACTGTCACTCAAAAACTGGGTTTGCCTCTTAGTGGGTGTTGAGCCAAAAGACATCACCAAACCAAAGATTGGGAGAAGCAGGGATTTATTATTACTTGCAGCAAGTAAGGAGAACACCGGGGATCCTTCCCAAAGCAGTGTCTCCTCTAACAGCAAAATTGGGGACGTTTTAAGCATATCCATGAAAGGGTCTGGGCCATTGACAGAGTCCAAGCTTTAGTTGATTCAAGTCAGGTGGGTCAGAAAAGGTGAACATCCTCATCCCTTAGGTTCCTGTTGATCTGGTGGTTCAGGCTAATCTTCACTGTTGAAACAGAACTGGGAGTCTTTACAACTGATTATCTTTGCTATTGTTACTTCTCTTGCCTGACAACAGTTGTTTGTTTCTGCATTATTCCCCCTCCCCCCCGCCCCCCCCCCACCCCGCTTAAGATCATTAATTACTGAGACCTGTTCGAGGGCAAGCACTGTGGCCAGGCTTAGCTCACTAAATGGCTTAGGCCCAAAATGGCTTCTCTTATGTCAAGAAAGCCATGCTTGGTTCTCTTTCTCCAGGGACCCCCTACCCTAGCTGCTTATAATACCTCATTATAATAAATCTCTTACCAGTAGTATATATATATATATATATATATATATATATATGTATATATGTCTTTTGGGTTCTGTTTCTCTAGACAGCCCTGATTAATACAGTTAACACTCTCAGGGTCAGCCAGAGGGCTGGCTCTCAGCATTCTGACAGTTCTAGCTGCAGCTCAAGCTGGAGGAGCATCTCTACCAGGAGCTTCCTTCTTTCCTTAACCCAGCTATGTCAAGGAAGAACTACTGCCACTTATTTTCATAAGTGGGTTCATGACCTCAAATTGTTGTAGGTCCAAATATGCCTGGGAAAAATAGGCTTTTTCTTCCTCAGTTTACATGTCATTTTCTGCTAAGGAAGTGGAGGTGTCCATGTCTTACTGCTGGGAGAATCCTTTTCTCCCAAAATAGAGTGGGTGATGGAAGAAAGCATAAGGACCAATGCCTTCCTCTCCCTCCACCCAAGTTTTTGCATTTTACTGGTTCTTCTCCACTAGAAAGCTATACGCTAAACCTATCATCCTCAAACATTCACATGACAAGTTAGAGTTAAAACACCCCTAGTGGGGACTTCCCTGGTGGTCCAATGGTTAAGATTTTGCCTTCCAATGCAGGGGGTGCGGGTTCGATCCCTGATCGGGGAGCTAAGATCCCACACGCCTCGCAGCCAAAAAAACCAAAACATAAAACAGAAGCAATATTGTAACAAATTCAATAAAGACTTTGAAAATGGTCCACATCAAAAAAATCTTTAAATCAACAACAGCAACAAAACACTCCTAGCTGCTCAGTTTTCAGAAAGCCCAGTCCCCAAATACAGAGACCACTTTTGTGAAAATGCCCATTCCCTCCTCCTTCGCAGCGTTCCCTAGGGACTCCTAGAGACTGAGAGCCTAGTTCCGTCACGACTAGGCTCTTCCAGCTTCCGCTACAATGTAGGGTAAGGGCCACTTAATATTTCTTCCAGGGGGTTCACCATATTGTTAAGGTCAGATGTGGTTTTTGTGGAGTACAGTTAACATAAATATTTTAAAATTATTGATAGCTTTAAAAAGTTTCAGCTTTACAGCTAATTTTAGGTAATGTCCTGTAAATTCTTATAACTGTCAAACTTAGCAAAAACTTTATCAAGCTGTAAGGTTTGGAAAGAATCTTCACAGACCAGCTTCTGGCTCCATAAATTCCAAACCTTGTTTCCACATATTCTCCACTCTCCACAAACTTCTGGTGCCACAGGAAACATTCATATCACAATACGACCTCTGGCCTCGAACCGTCAGGTCACGACGCCAGGTAAGTCAGCACAGAAGGCCACGGATCTCCAAAATGCCTATGGTCATTCCAATACTACTCGACATGCAGGAGAATGTGAAAGAGAGGAGGGTGAGGGGGAAGGGGCCATTTAAACCAAGTGCAGTTGAGTGTAACGTACTGCAAATCTCACAAGACAAATGACCGCGTGAACACATTACTAGAGTTCTCCCCACAGTCCTGGAAGTCACTGGTGCAAATAAGCCATAAAACTTAAACTTCATTAGCTTCCTAACCTCTCTGCCTTGCATTTGGGGTGTGTGAATTTCTTTTTCTTCACGGTCCGTTTTTCTTTAGTGTTCATAGTGGCTTTAAAGGTGCTCATATATTTCTTGATTTTACTTTCTTTATGAGATGGACTTCCTAGATTGCTGAGATAGATCATTAGTCATTTAATTGTTATTTAAATAATGAATCTCCCTGCTGTGCTTTACCTGAATGCATATTACAGAGAGTTGCCATGGGAGAAACAGCCGTTTGAAGGGCCTTGCGCGTGTGACTTTCAATTTGGAACTTCAATCGAAAACTAAAGTTTGTTATCTCCGACCATGGCGTCTTAATATTTATGGTACATCTTTTCTGGGTGGTCAGTAATTTAGACCTCAGGTACCTCATGTTCAGCTACTCAAGAGGGTGACGGTCCATCTCTTTGCAGTGTCCCTCATGACTCCCCAAAGTGAATTGCATGTACAACACATTGCCTATATGAGTTTAGTGATCCCAAACAGAATCTCCAAATGTGGTGAAAATCTGGACAGCTGTTGCCATGTGATTTTATTTATTTATTTATTTATTGCCTCACCCTGTGGTTTCCCCAACCAGGGATTGAACTCGGGCCATGGCAGTGAAAGCGCTGAGTCCTAACCACTGGACCACCAGGGAACTCCCCATGTGATATATTTACGAATAAACCCCAAATACTTTTACTTGTATGGTTTCATGCTCTACATCATTCCTTAAAGGATTTGAGGCATTACGTGATTATAATTTTTTTAATGCCGTTCTCTTACAAATAGAAAAAAACTAGAACCGGAAGCGAAAAATAAAACTTGGAGGAAAAGGAAATGGTGTAGAATGGTCAGAGGGCAAAGTTTGTACACAGAAAAGCAGAAATGCAGACATGATGATCACATCTGGGTTAGTGAACTCTGAACTTCTTTGTGAAAAATATAAAAAGGGAAACCTGATTAGTTACAAGATACACACAAATGAGCAGATCAAACCATCACTATTTTTCAGAGACTCAGCTTTTCCTGGTTCTGAGATAGGGCTCAGGATATATTTCATTCACCGTTTAAATTCCAGAGCGGTGCCTGGTACTCAGTAAACACTCATTAAATATTTGTTGGGAAAATGAATAAATAGATGCATGAAATCAGTGTTTGCTTTCTCTAATAAGTTGAAAATTATTTAAAGGCCTGTCCTGTGCCTCGTTCATCTTTATATTCCCCAAAATGCTTACTATGGTTCATTCTTTCATTCAGCAAGCAGTTATTGAGGGCTTACTATGCACCAGGCATTGTTCTAGGCTCTAGGAATGCGACAGTGAACAAAACGTTCTAATGAAGAAACAAACAATACATGAGATAATTTGTATATAGATGTACATATTTATATTTATATCGTAGGTCAGATAGTGAGTGATCCTTTAATATAGTGAGTACATATTTGAATTCCGTATGAACTCCAAGAGGAGCCCCTCCCCCAGAAAACCCTGGAGGGTCTTCTAACCAAGTCCTCCCAATTGTGATATGACAACAGGATCTGGGGAATGGCTTCACTGGAGGCCTTAGAATGGTCCCTGGATCTTGTGTCTTCTGATAGTGGCTGGGATGTCTTTTGAAAATCCTAAATCAGACGACTGTGGGGTGGGAGACCTTGGAGCCCAGAAGCTGTCTTGGGAAACCTCGTCCTTCTCAAATTAAGCAGTGGGAGCCTGAACTGAGGCCGTCTTTAGAAACAGAATTTCCTCAGGGCCCAGTTATAGCTCTGAGCCATTCTGCTTCCTACTAAGGGAACGCCCAGGATGGGGTCACCCCACTCAGCCAAAGCCCCCGGTCACACACGGTCATTGGCTCCTGAAGAATGTTCCCTTCGCTTCTCCTTTGGCTCTCCTTCTGCGTACAGGGACTGTTCCAGCATCCCTGTTATCTGTGGCGCCACGAAGACTAAGAGTCCCGTGACAGCAAGGGCTGGTAGGGCGTGCTCTGGAGGCTGCCCGACGGCCAGGGCCCATTAACCTCCTTTTCCAGCTCATTGTTTTACAAGTGGTCATGGCCACCTCTCGCCCAGTCAGAAGCTAGTAGCAGCTTTATAGCCTATTTACAGAAAATGGCTCAGCACTTAGGCATTTTCTGGTGCCCCAGGGTTCAAAGTGAAATTAATTTCCATTACCTCCCATGATAAATCACCTCACCCAACACATGTCTGAAATTCCATTCAGGAGACTCAAGTCATTCTGGGGCTCCACAGAAAAGCATACACCCTTCAGCTTCCACTTCATTTCTCTGCTTGGGGTAGAGCTGATAGGACCCTACAAAACAATTAGGTTCCAAGAGAGCCAATGGAATGTGAAGCAGCCCTAAAACACAGATGGGAAGCTGGCCTGGTGATCCTGGGTTTATATAGAGGAGAAGGGGGAATTCTTTCTCTCCTGGAATGCTTTTTGGTCCCTGTCTTCTCTCTCTCTGGCCTTTTTTTTTTTTAATCACAGGCACAGATGATGCACGGAAGCTAATAAAGTGATCAGGACAATTGAAGCCTCCTCTGTTTGACATCATAATCTGGCCCTGGTTGGAAACACTTTGCGGCCTTTGGGGGGATGTGTGTGGCTAGTCATTCTAATTCTCAATCTTTTGATAAAAGAAACTGCTGAATGATCACAAGACCAGTGTACAGCTGGATAATGAAAAAAAGTAAATAGCAAGGTACCGCATCACTGAGACAAATCCATGGAGGCTGAAGGGATGGTGAGCATGACTCACACTCAGGGAATCATGACTGAGGAATTTAAGGCAGAAAGGCAAAGGGAGAGGGAAGGAGAGAGGCCCAGAATCTATGCGCTGGAAGGGTTTTACAAAGCCCTGAGTCCAATGAATTGGACAGGACATTATAATAGTAACTAATTTTATTTGTTTGGGTCCCCACTGTGACTAAGGGACTAATCTGCAACGTTTGTACCAATTACATCCCACAGAAACCCTATTATCTTGGTGCTCTTTCCATCAGAATCACAGGTAGAAGAGAAGGAGATGCAGATCCCCAAAGCAAGGAGCTAGGGGCTGGACATGGTGACTAGAAGAAAGGGGAAGGGTACTGGTCAGACAAAAATAGCCCATCTTCACGCCAGGCTCTCTCCACATAACACTCTGCATTGGTAGAACTGTCTGTAGTTCTACAAGTTGAAAAATTTTTGTTCTTAAAAATTAAAAGAAAAAGAAAAGAAAACCTACCTCATAGGGTTTCTATTTTTATCCTTGTTTGCAAAGGAGAAAACAAAAACTCAGTGGAATAAGAAAAATTACCCTAAATCATGTCACCAAGAAGTGACGGAGTCAGGTTTGGAACCCAGGTCTTCCTGAACACAGAAATTAAGTTCTTAATATCATGCTGTTTCTCTGTAACTCAATGAGTTGGAAGCCCAACTGGGACTTAAATCTGCAGCCCAAACTAATGTTTTATTCATAGAGATGGATGGATGGATGGATGGATGGATGGATGGATGGTGGATGAATGAATGAAGTGATAGGGAGGTAGGTAAGTTGACAGATGATAGATCGATAGATAGATAGACAGAATCTTTATAAGTGCTTTCTGATGACATAAGTAACACAGTTTCACTATACATATTCAAGCACTATAGATAAAGGGAATGAGGGTACCTTGTAAGCAAGCCCTCTGAAATAAGTGCTACTGTTGGATAGAGGGGCCTTCAATTTTTTCCATTTATGACATAAGTTATGCCAATGTAATTTTTTTGAAAACAGAAGCACCTTTCCCTCAATTTTGCTGTGAACCTAAAACTGCTCTAAAAAATCAAGTCTGTTTTTAAAAATGAAATCATCTTATACATATTGTCCTGCAACTTTTTTCTTAATATATCACACTATTTCATGAACTATATACATTTTTAGTTTGAAATCAAATTTTTACACAATTAATTGTTTCCTTGCAATGAACATCAGTTTTCTCAAGTTATTGCTGGTGCTCTTTCCATTAACATGGTGGGTCTAAAACTTCAGCAGGCATGAGCATCACTTGGGGAGCTTATGAAAATGCATATTCATAGACACAAAGGCTAGAGATTCGTTTTCAAAAGATCCAGAGTAGAACTTGGGAATTTAGATTTTTTTTTTTTTTTTTTTTGCGGTACGCGGGCCTCTCACTGTTGTGGCCTCTCCTGTTGCGGAGCACAGGCTCCGTACGCGCAGGCTCAGCAGCCATGACTAACGGGCTCAGCCGCTCCGCGACATGTGGGATCCTCCCGGACCGGGGCACGAACCCGTGTCCCCTGCATCGGCAGGCGGACTCTCAACCACTGTGCCACCAGGGAAGCCCAGAATTTAGATTCTTTTAATGAACACAACTTCTTCCTCCAGGGATCTATAGATGCAAGTGATTTTGAGAACATACTTTGCAAAAAAAAGTTTAGTCTTCGTCTTTGTATCTTGGCAGTATAGTCCTTCCATTCTGACATTCAAACTTAAGAAACACCAATTAATTGGCTACAGTGATATAAATCTGAATATGCAAATTTGAAATATAAATGCTGTTTGAGATCTAAATGGGCTTGCTTCTGTCTTTCTCATCCCTGCCCTTGGCTCTAGTCTTTCATTATTTAAAATATGCCGGCTCTAGGAAAGCACATGGTGGAGAGCACATCCCAATTTTGCAGATGAGAAAACTGAGGCACAGGAAGGTTATGTGGCTGGCACATGATCCCTAAGTCAGGAGCTGTTGGGATCCAGGTCTGCTGAGTCCTGGTCTGATGCTCTTTGCACCAGTGCTAACAAGCACATAGGGTGCACCACATTCAAATATATTTCAGATGTATTATACCACTCAGTCTTCACAATGGCCTTAAGCAAAAGGTACAGGTATTCCCGCGCCCCACTTTCTGTAAGTTCACTTTACGCCACTTCACTTTTACCAAAGACTTATATTAGTGTCTGTTTTCGCTAACTGAAAGAAATCTGTAGAGGATTTTTTGCTTTTAGGGTAAAAGGAGAAAAGCGAAAATTGTGGTCAGCATTTGTTCTGCAGCGAGCTGTTTTAGAGGCATCACGCGCCCCGAGAAGGGGGAGTGACACTGCCTAGCACCTTCCCCAGGAACCACACTCAGCATCAAGCCGACATCCCTTTGAACCACGTCTGTGAGCACCTGTGCTTATTTATTTTGTGCATCCGTTAGCAAGATATGTACTAAGGTAATTGCTTCTTCGCTTTACTCCATTTCTACTTATGAAAGATTTCATAGGAAAGCTTTACTTTCGGATAGCAGGGAAACCTGTATTATCACCTATTTTACAAACAAACCCAGAGCCCTACTAGACTTAAAATTTCCCCAGGGCAGGGTTTACATCACACGTGTCAGTGAATTCACCCAAAGTTACCTAGACTGAACGTGGCAGGGTCGGGACCACAGGCAGATCATTTCTTTGTTCAGCACAGACTGACAGGAAGGCTCTACCTGTGGTGCAAAGCCAACAACTACCTGTGCAGTGAGCTCTGGGAAGAGGAGGGGCTGCAGAGCGAGAAGCAGACAAAGACCTGGATTCACTGATCACCTCCGCTATGCAGGGGCTTTACTTCCATTACTGCATAAACTCCATCAGAATCCATCCCCCGGAGCTCCTGAAATAATGGATTCATCCAGTTTTTATATTTTAATTTATGCATTGGGAGGACTCATACTCTCCTCTTGTCAAGATCTGTGGTTAGGACAGCATATCAAGGATAACTATTGGGAAAAAGCAGCATTAACATCTCATCTGAATTCCAAGATCCAGGCTGGATGGAAAAATGTCTTGAGACTGGCTGGAGATGGGCCTCAGTTCAGACTGAATGCCATTCAACTCAACAAGTCTCCACACAGTGCCATTCCCGTGGCAGGTGTGCATTAAGCACTGACAACCCGAAAATGAGGAAGACCGTCCTGCGCTCAGTCTGAAAGGGGAGATGGATGGGAAGAGATGGAGGCCACATAACCTGTGGGTTCTGGAGTCAGACAGCCTGGGTGGAATCCCTGATACAGCCTTTACTGTGTGACCTGGGGCAAACTTCTGAACCTCTCTGTGCCTTAGTTGTTTCACCGGTAAAGGGAGAGATATGATATTAGTCCTACCTTATGTATTATTGTTGCAAGGATCAACTGACTTAATACATGTGAAGTGCTTAGGAGAATCCCTAGCATGAGGTAAGTATTACCATGAAACCATTAGAAGACAGGGTGAGAAGTATAGTAACAGAGATAAATCCAAGGCATGGAGGAGGGAATGGTGATTTCTTTCCAGAGCAGAGGGGGTCAGGGATGGCATCCTAGGATTTTCCCTAAGAGATGGCAGAAGGAGAGTAGGTGGTACTATTACTGCTACTAAGAAAACAACTACCATCTATTGAGTGCTTGCTGTTTGCAGGCCCTGTGCTAGTGTGCTTGATATGAGCTATCTCACTTAATCCTCCCAATAGTGATTCCATGAAATTGGCACCATATTACTATCATTGGACAGATGAGAAAATAGAGACCTGGAGAGGTTCAGTAACTCACCCAAGGCCACACAGCGAGTACATGACAGAAGTAAGGCTTGAACTAATGATATTTGATGTTGGAATAAACTTTTTAAACCATCAAGCTACATTTTAGTGGTTCTCTGTCCCACCCACAATCATTGAAAGCCACTTTCCTCACTTCAGCGTTTGACCCTTTAGAACCATCCATTTGTAGAGCTTGCCCATCAGTCTGTCTCTCCTGGCCCAGCCTGTCACATCGGCTGCCAGCCACTGTGCCGGGGCTGGAGGGGCCACCTACTGAAAGGGGGAGCTTTCAGAGGCCAAGACAGAGAAGAATAGAAAGGGGGCTGCCAGGGGAGCCTTCCAACTTTTCTCTCAGCCCCTGCTACAGGCATCACCCTCCCTCCACCCTTCCTCTGAATGACCCTGTGACGCCTGATGAAATTAAACCTGCCTCAACAGGAGCAAGCTATGGGTGCCTGGTTCCCTGGCACTTTTAGTCTAATTGCTGCCCAATGAATACAATAGCTCCCCGACTGTATTTTTCAACAACACAGGTCTCTGAAGTCATTCAGAAAGGGCTGAATACCAACACCACTCACCCTCCTGTCTGAGGGCTGAAATCCAATATCAGCCGGGCTGTCCTAGTTTACTACTTGGTTTTCATCTCAACAAGCTCCCTCAGTCTCAGGTTTACTGTCCAGTTGCTAGACAGGAGCAATCTGTGACATCCCCCTAACCTCTCCCCTGCTTCTCACGTCCCAGGGCTGCTAAACTCAGGATAGGATCACAGGATTACTTTTCAGGAGAAGAATAGGAGCGGCAAACTCC
Organism: Pseudorca crassidens; assembly: GCF_039906515.1. NCBI lineage: Eukaryota > Metazoa > Chordata > Mammalia > Artiodactyla > Delphinidae > Pseudorca > Pseudorca crassidens. Next base: position 30,123,349 of record NC_090304.1, on the reverse strand, counting down.
AGCTGAAACCCATTTTGTTGAGCCGCTACCTACTGACCTTGAAGAGACAACTGGTTCAAATTGTTCTGGGTTCGAGTTTGGAAGCCAGACAGAGCCTTGGCAAATTAGTCAGACCTGCTATTGCAGCTGGCAAGTGTGGATGCAACACTGGAACATGCCTGCCTGTAGCACTTGTCTTCACCCTTGGTCAGGCATGGAAGAGAAAAACCCAGCTCCTGATAACTAAGTCTTAGGTACCTCAGTGTTTTGGTTGTCAATTGCAGGGGAACAAAACAGTCCAGCCCCAAACTGTGTGGCTTAAAACAACAGCTATTTCGTTACCTTTTTCATTTCTGTGGATCCACTGGGGTCAGCACTGTGGTTCATCTGCTGTCTTGCTTGGAGTCTCTACTGCAGCTGCTGGCTGGGGCTGAAGTCATCTGGAATATCTGAGATAACTCATTCCCATGTCTGTCACCTTGGCTGGGGCAGCTGGAAGACTGAGCTCCACTGGGACCATAAGGCAGTCTCAGGGCCTCTTCCTTTCTACACGGAGCCTCCATATGAGCTCTTCAACTGGGAAGCTGGACTTCTTATGTGGTGGCTCAGAGCTCCTCAAAGTAGAAGGTGTCAGTGTTTAAAGCTTAGACTCAGAACTGGCACTGTGTCACTTCTGCATTCACTGGTTAAAGTCACAGGGCTAACCCATATTCAGGGAGGGACTTCGCGAGAGTGTGAATACTGCTCAGTGGAAGCCATCTTTGGAGGGTAGCTATTACACTCAGTTATGCATTCACTGCTCTGCACAAGCATGAATCACGTTCTCTTATGTAAGCATACTTTTGTCTTACAGAAGTATCACTTGTTTTGTGCTTCCCTTAGGTGAGGCACTATGGTAAACGGGTTATGTTATTGCCTTTTTTAGGCCTACAAAAACTGAGAGAGCTAGGTATTGGTACCACCAAATGAACAAACTAAAGTTCAGAGAGGTTGAGTAAACTTGCTTAAATCATCCAGCTAGTGGGTGATGGAGCTAGGATTAAATCTAATACCTGTGTGCCTGCAAAAATCTGTTCCTTTTTATAGATATGCAGACAAAAGTCACAGCATCATCACTTCTTGTCATTCTGGTACATGAGAAGCTAGCCACAGTTGGCCAAGCTGAGGCTGTCGGTATTTTGCCTGAGAGCCCAAGGATGCTGAGAATCAATGTGGCTATAAACTCAGAAGCTCTTTGCTCCAGCATAGTCGGGCATCCCACCCTGGGTCCCTGCCAGTCTCTGCTGTATGCTTTAGGTAAGCTCAGGCCCTGGTCAGGAAGTCTTTGGTTCTACTCAGCTCATTCTCATTGCTGAGGACCTGGACCTAGGAACTCAGCTCCCTGGCTAGATCCTTACCACTAATTGTCCAGCCTTTTGCCTCAGTCTTTGATCCTTTTGCCTGGATCCCTGCTACTGACCCTCCAGGAGTCTGGGACTCTCCTGCCCAGGCCTGACCTACCTGCTGACACTACCCTTCCCTGCTTTACCTGACCTTGATGAACTTGATACTTGCCCATCTAACCAGACAGTCCCCTGTTGCTGGTCTATTTTGATCTGTTCTTTTGTTCATTCGTTCATTCATTCAGTAGGTCAATCAGTAGCTGTTTATTGAGGGCATTTCACGCCTGAGGCCCTGTTGCAGGCACCTGGAATGGGACAGGGTCTGAAATTGACATGTTTCCTGCCCTCATGGACTTTCAACTGGAGGACAGTTAATAAATAAGCAAGTCACCAAAGTTACGATTGCTTGTGATAAGGAAATAAACAGGAAGAAAAAGAAGTGCAAGAAGAAAATTTAGTGTGCGTAGAAAGAGGCTGCTCCAGACAGGACTGTCAGGAAGGCATTCTCTGAGGAGAGGATATTGGAGCACAGGCCTGGATAAGAAGGAAAAGTGGTCATTCTAGGTAGAGGGAACAACAAGTATAAAGGAAAAGAGCTTTACATGTCAGGAGCCACGTCAGTGGGTCTGTAGAGGAGTTGTGGGTGGACGGGGGGAGAACGATCACATTTTGCTGGTTCCAAAATGCTGACCCTTCATCCTGAATTCCATTAGGATTCAAGTAGTTCACAGCAGAGAGCACTCAGGGAAAGGTGAGACCTCCTAGGCGACTTGGGGACCCTTCCTACACGATTTCATTTTCTGTGATTCCCACTTAATTGCTTTTATAAAATTATTTACCTGTTTCCTATTTGTCTGCCTTCCTTATTAAATTGTGACTTATTTCCTCTCTTCGTACAAAGTGTCACCATTATGTCTGTTCAGTAAATATTTGTAGATGGAAGGAAGGGAGGGAGGAAGGAAGGAAGGGGAGAGGGAAGGACGCATGTTGGGTAACTAACCTGTCCCAGTCCTGCCAGTTGTCATCTCTGGATTTATCAATCAGTTTTCATGAAATGAACCATCTCGTTTGTGTGTGTCCTCAAGGTTTGTAGCAAAGCTGTCTCTCAGACGAGCTGGCAACTAGTTTCTCTACTTTGTTTTTGGCTCTTTCTACTTCTTGGGAAGGCGCTGAGATTTTGCCAGGCGATACAGCCTGAGAGTCACCATTTATTCTTCCTGAACTCCCGAATGAAGAGGACTTTCATGTAAAGTCCACGCTCTGCCCATCAATCCTGGAACCAGTCTGTGGTAGTTCCCCACTTGCTGAAAAGTAGTAGATTTTAATCTTCCCTTCTGCGTCTTTCTGCCTGTATTGGGACTTCCTGACTCTTGGCAAAGGCAGAAGTTTCATGGAGAGGACAGAAGGAGAATCTGATTCTGGTCAATTTGGTTTTGGTTTACTGGATGGGTGAAGATCTAGTTCAAATAAATGATCAAAGTGAGGCTTTGTATTAGCTAAGAATTTCACATCATTGCTGTTTCTTCATAAACCCAAACCCTCAGAGATGTTTACGTGAAGCATAAAAGTCAACTCAACAAACACTTATTGAGCACATTTTGTCTCTGTACTGAGGATGTGTTAACATGATAAACCCAACCCATACACCAGTTAGTAAAAAGGTAGTAACTACAAAGAATGGGAAAACTCCACAATACTATGGAGGGGTATAGGATGAGCACGTAACCCTGTAAATCAGGGCTGCAAATTCCAGTGGCTTAAGACAACAAGTGTTTGTTTCTCACTCATGCTAGGGTTCACTGCAGGTTGGCAGGGGATCCAAGCTAATGGAGCAACCAGCAGTGACAGAGGGATTCTAGTTCAGGAGGTCTTCAACTACCTACGAAATGCTATAGCCTGGCAGTGACACATGTTATTTCTGCTCACAACTCATTAGCCAAATCCAATCACAGCTCCTCACAAACAGAAGGGATGCAGGACATTCAGTCCTCCAACTGCATAGGACAGGTTGTTTAACGGTGAGAAGTAGGGAAGTGGAAAGTGAAGCATGAGTATCTGGGCACAGTAAAGAGCAGGAATAAAAGCTTCGGGACAAAGGAGAGAATATTATTTAGGAAGACATAAGCTTGGAGAATGAAGTGTGGGGAAGAAAAAAAGAACCCTTGGTCACCACATCCCATAGACATTTCCCATATGAAAGAAGCAGCCATTCAATTTGTGGCCACAGATGGGTCCAGAAATAAGAAAAGCTGCAATTCTCTCATTGTCTAACTGTAATATTCAAAATATCCAGCTAAAAGGACAAAGTTTTAAAAAAGAAAATGGCATCTTTCATTCCAGAATTGTCTCCTCTGAAGTAAAAATGAAGTATTCCAATGCATGGGGGATATGTCTCTCTTTATGCTATTTAAAGTAAAAGATAAAGTAACACAGAGATACTATTTTACCTCCATTAAATTAGCAAGAAGAAAACATCGGTGATAACATCTAGGGCTATTGAGATTGTGGGAATATGCAACGCTTATAGGATATAGTAGAAAAGCAGTTTGGTAGAATCTTTGGTAAGCACTGTGACAGTACATATTTTGGTAGAGTGAATGACTGTTCCCAATTCTTTATGTCTCCACTTTGCTCCTCTCTCTAGAGGTAGAGTGCATTTCCCTGACCTTGACTTTTAGGCTCAGCCATGCGAATTGTTTTGACTAATGGGGTGTTAGTAAGCATGATACAAATAGGGGTTAGAAATGTGCTTGTGTGGTTGGGTGTGCCCTCTAATGCTTTTATCATCTACAGAAGAACATGCCTAGGCTAACCTGCTGCTGTTGGGAGGAGGATGAGAGATACACAGAGTCAGCCCAGCTGGGCCCACCTTAGATGTGCTGATCAGCAGATCCATGAGACTGAATATTAAATTACTGGGTTTTGGAGTGTTTTTACACAGTATGTTTGAAGTACTAACCAACCAATACACATATCAAGCATCATTAACAATGTTAATATTCTTCAATCCTCCAGATACACTTTGAGAGCTTATTCAGGTGAATTCACACGTGTATCAGTCAGCATGGGCTAGGTTATTCTGATATAACATGTGAGGCTTAACTCAACAACAATGTATTTCTCACTCATGCAAACCAAATATAGGAAAACATTAACAATGTGTATTCAGTGGTAGATGTTTTGAACCTGAGTAATGTCTACCCATAGCGCACAAATGGAGCAGTGAGAGAGGAATGAAACAGCTACCTAGACAGCCAGATGAGCAGAACATTGCCAGTAATCAGACGGCTATGAAGTTTCAAATCAATCTCATTTGACATAGCTATTTCTCTTCTATATGTTTAGCTTTTGTAACTAATTTAACAGAATAATTTTTTTTTAAACTTTGAATTAACATGCTCTTTCTACTTTTACCTGTAGTAGCAGAAGAATTAGAAACAACCTAACTGTCCAACACAGGGGGAATGGGTAAGTAAATTAAGGTAAACATAAGATCATAAAAGGTATTTACAGCATGATATTATGGAAAAAAGAGAAATAAAAGTTCTAACAGTATGATTTTTAGTTATGTAAAATACTCATGTAAATGAACAAATTTTAGAAGAAAATATAACCTACTAAAAACTGTAGAGTGGAGATTATCAGTGGGATATTTTTTCTTTAAAGACCCTTTAACCACACTTTTATGTTGTTGTCAAAATAAAAATAAAATGATTCATTAAATATCCTTCTGATGCTGCTTATCTGGGAAGGAACAACTTAGAAACTACATTTGCTATGGAATGCTAGCCCCCTGGAGAAATGAGATATGGCCTATTTAAACATCTTAAGGGTATCAGATGCTAAGGTGTAGTAACTTGCAATCAATACCTGTAATTTGATGAACTGGTAACCAGATCCATCCACCTGAATCCAATCTTTTTTTTTTCTCATCATAGACAAGACTAAAAACAAATAGCAAGGCTTTAAGCTATCAATTCAGGCGAAACACAGAATTTGATCTTTAGTAAACCTTAAAACGTTATCTGCACAAAAGGGAGATAGTTTGAGGGCCCGGAAAGAGGGGTGGCCCAACTGTTGAGATAGGACACTTCCCTTGGGACGCAGCCAACAAGCACAGCGGCATTCTTACACACTGAACAATGCTCAGCTCTCCTCCCCTGGAGAGCCACGGCCCCAGAGCAAGGCCTAAGTCTCTGCCTCCCAGATGTCACATCAACAAACACACTTCTGATACGGGTCAGGGTCAAAGTTTTGGAGACAATTTCAGAAAGACTCAGGACCTCTGGATGTTATCTGGACATAGCTCTTAAACTCCCAAAACAGTAAAAAATTCAACATACATTTTTGGGAACTGTAAATAGGTAAATTCTCAACTATTATAGTTCCAAGAGAAATCTTGATTTCTCAGTATACTTTTTTCAAAATAAAATTTTCATTCATCATAAAGAAATCCACATTGAGTGTCTATTTCGAGCTCGAAGCAGGAGATAGGATAGGAAATAAGAAAGACAAAGGTCCTTACCCTTGTGAAACTTACATTCTACCAGGGAAATTATAGATTAGCTCTGTTCTTCCTTCAATTCTTGGCTAGCAAAATATTAAGAGGTGAACATCCAAACCAAAGATTCATATTGGCCTAAAGAATGATAATTAAACTATATATTACCTAAACTATATATTAGCTAACCCAAATGAACTTCCTGACTCTAGCACCCAGAAAGACATTTATTGCTTAGTCTCAAACACCCTGAGTATAGGTTAATTATACCAACACACTTTGTCTATGGGAGAGACAAAATACTAAATACTAAATCAAGCGCTAAATACTAATTCAAATACCAAAATCTTAGGATTTTTCTGAAAAACTGATTTTGTTTGGACTACAGGAAATTTTGGATCTAATATTTCCTCTTCCTAACATTTGTGCCAGGTGCCTGTGATAAATTCCTCTCCATGCACTGTTTGGTTCAGTCCTTACAACTATCCTTTCAGGTAGGTAGCTATTTTTATCCCATTGTACAGAAGAAAAACAGGAGTGCAGATGACTTCTCCAAGGAGGGAAAATCAAAATTGGTAAATTTAAAAATTCAGATTCTATTTCCTGCCAAAGGCTGTGCTCTTCCCACAGCTTGATGCTCATAGACTTCATGGTCAAAAGAAGTGAGGGAACTTATGGCATGAATGAAACAGCCGATAGGAGGTGATTATGAAAACCTTCATACCTTATAGGCATCCTTGTATTTATGTGGTTGGGCCGGCTGGGCATTTTCTGACTGTGTGGCGTGATACATGGAAGAGTGAGGCTTTGAAGTCAGGCTGATCCGTATCAGAATCCTAGCTCTTCAAGTTCTTAGTATTACCTGAGGCCATAGAGAAGTTACCGTATGACAGTGTCCATTTCCCTTTATCCAGTGGTGATGATCATACTTAACCTCACAGGGTTTTTGTGAGGATTAAGTGAAGGAATGTTTGTAAAGCAACTACTGGAGTCCTTGCCATATAATAAGTTCTCAAATAATTAATTTATTTAGCAAATATCCTCCTAATTCTCCTTTGTAAATCTGTCTTTTTCAGGTATCAACAGATTAGGTCCAAATAAAAAGCCCAAAATTAAAGTTTTTTTTGGTGGGGCCCACAACTGCATTTCCTGATAACCAATAGCTTATCCCATTAACATGAAGTTAACCTTCTGAGGTTTTCTGTTTATTTGATGTTTCTTTTTTTTTTAATCGGATTGTGATCTGGATCTCAAGTGATAACACTTCTCCGTTTATCTAAAATAATATCCCTTAGCAATGTCTTGACACCCCTGCCCCTCCAGTCTAAGAGCATGGAGGGTCTCAAATGTATGAAGGGGACAAAGGCTTTCGAATCAGGACACCGGCCAGTTACTGTGCCAGACCAGCTACACTCAGCATCTCATTTCATCCTCTAAGTAACACAAGGAGATAGGTTTGTTTTAAAAATTTTAAAAATTTTGTTTTAAAATTTGTTTTAAAAATTTTAAAAATTGCACAGATGAGAAAACTTCCCATGGCAAAACTGAAAAATACAGGCTAACTCCAGACCCAAGCTCTTTACCTCAACATGCTCGGTACCACCAGCTCACATATCCCACGCACCAAGGATTGTACCTTTGCCCCTCTAGAACCACTCTCTAGCCTCCACCACTCAGCTCTATGCTCAGGGAGGCTGGCTTTCATGAACTGTGTCAACAGGGTCCCCCATGCCCTAGTTTCCATTTGGGTGTGGCCAATGGGAGATGCCCACAGGAGACTATTAGAGGTAGGATAGGAGAGAGAAGAGTGAGGTTGGGATGTTCATTCTCCCAGTCCCATTCCATCAGATCACTGGTTGGCAGTGGCCATGGTTCTCTACCAAAACCATGACTTTTACCCTTTGACCCTCTCATGGAGTTATATCTTTCTCCAGGTTCCAGTAACCACCCCATTTCCTGTCCCTTTGGACCTAGGGGTGGTAATGACTCCTGACCCCAGGCTGTTACTAGAAGCAAAGTGCTTCACCATCTCTTGTTGGCTTTCATTAACCCTGTCCAAACCTTTGTAATAATCCCCTCATTAAATCCTCCTGAATTGCCTCATTCCAGGGGCCATCTGTTTTGTATTGGACTCTGATTGCTACAGCCTGGGAAATAGAACCTAAGAACTAGGTAGGCAAAGTTAATTCCCCTAAAACAAAATTAATGTACATGGCACAGACCAACCCTAAAAAGAGGCTTTCATATACTCAGTGCAGAAAATTCTCTTTAATTTTTCTCTTTTTATCTCTCCCTGAAGATAGAGTTTATGTCCCATTCTCTTCCTGAATTGCCAAGGAGACAAGGTTATTTTATTCATTCAGGGTACTTCCACTTGAAGTTTGCTATTTCTTCATCTGAAAGTTTGGAAAGTTCAATAAAGCCTGAGACCATAACAGATGTTAACACTTTAATATAACCCCTTTTTGTATTACTAATGATGCTTGATTGCTTTAAGTTTCATAGTAAAATAAAATCAGTTTGACTTTATTTTAGAATGATGAAACATATTGAAGTCACATACTATTATTTCAAAAGAGGCTACCAGAAGGAGAGACACAGAAGTTAGTAAAATGGGATCTATTATCACTGGTCTCCCTAGTCAACTATCTTTTTTTTTTTCTTTTTTTTTTCTTTTTTTGCGGTACGTGGGCCTCTCACTGCTGTGGCCTCTCCCGTTGCAGAGCACAGGCTCCGGATGCACAGGCTCAGTGGCCATGGCTCACGGGCCCAGCCACTCCGCGGCATGTGGGATCTTCCCGGACTGGGGCACGAACCCACGTCCCCTGCATCGGCAGGTGGACTCTCAACCACTGCGCCACCAGGGAAGCCCAGTCAACTATCTTAATAATAAAAATTGGTCTATTCAGGGAGCCAATTAAATCCTCCTATATTCTCCTTCATTGACCAGAATGATAATGGTTTTAAAAGTGGTCCAGTTGGGAAAAGGAAATGTTTCCCACAGAAATAATATACCAGAATTTCTCTGTATTACAGAGGCACAATTCAAATCCAGCATTAGTCTTTGAGATGTTTATCTGGTCTTCCCTGACTCCACCCCTCCCCACTGCCACTGCCCTAGTTCAAGAGCTTCCTAATGGGTCTCTCTGCCTCTGGTATATTCCTCTTCCATTCAACCCTCCAGGCTCCAACCCTCCATGCTCCTCCAACCCTCCATGCTCCAACCAGAAAGTTCTTCCTACAAAGTGAGTCTGATCATGTTTCTTCCCTGTGTCAAACCTTTGGATGGCATCCCATGGTTTACAGAATAAAGCGAACTCCTGAGAAATGCAAACCAGCCATGGGTATCTTTCTGGTTGTCCCTACTGCCTTCCATGACCCCAGGATCTATGCTTTAGATAGCTGTGGTAATCCACCATTTTATTTCCTGGATGTAGCCTGCTCTGGCTCTCTTTCAGGGTCTTGCCCGTGCTGTCCCTCTGCTTAGAAGATTCATTGCCATCACCCACCGTAAGCCTCCTGAGTGTCCCCTCATGGTCAAGAGACCAAGTTAAATGTCACCTCTCGGCTACAGCTTTCCCTAACTGCCTCCCCACAATAGCCTTCTGCCACCTTTCGTTTCCTTCTCAGAGTTTTGTTTTACTTTGTTTTGTTTTAATCTACTAAATCTCTTTTTCTCTCTTTGTTCAAAATCATATCCTTTCAGAATAGGGAAAATTACTAAATATTAATTCTCTTTCATAATGCCATGCCCCTCTGAGTCAATGAATCTTAATGAAATATTTGGAAAGGAAATGTTTATCAAGCACCCACTGATGTACTACATGCATTTTTTACATACATAGTTTTATTTACTCCTCACAACACCATTATATAAACACTATTATCCCATTTTGTTGATGAGGAAACTGAGTCTCAAAACAGAGAAACATTGCTCAAGGCAGTACAGCTGCCGGTGGGGAATCCCGAATTTGAGCTCACGTTCTTTCTGACTCGAAATCTATGATTTGTCCATTGTATCACCATTTTCTCTTATAAAAGTCGATTCACAGACTTTTAAGACACCATCTTGTTTACACAGCCTGTTACAGATTTCAAAGTACTTTCAGAGCATTATCTGATTTGATCACCAGTAAACCTGTTAAGGCAGGGTGAGGGACCTCACTTTACAGATCGGAGAGTCAGAAAGGAGAAAGATTTGCCCAAGGTCATTAAACCAAAAGCTGGAGGCATCAAGACTAGAACTGTCTCCTAAGCCAGTGCTCTTTCTATACAACAATACTGTCTCCAGCAAAAATATTACATTTTCCTCCTGGAAGGAAAGAAGGCTTGGATCTTCTAGACAATTTAACTGTCTGCAGAAGCTCCAAATGAACCTCCCACACATCTTGCTCTTTTGTCCTGTCTTAGCGACAGAGGACTTAAACCTCTGCCCTGATTGGTCAGATCAGCTAAGCTCTTAAATGGGGGTTCCAGTGTGGCAAGCCAGCAGCCAACTTTGACCTCAGATATAAGATTTAATTTTTGCTTTTTGTCCTATGCTGTATTTTCTAAAAATGTAATTAGTTCCTAATTTTAAAAAAATCTGGTGTCTAGCTTCTCTTGGAAAAAAGAAAGCCAATACTGCTAAAATCACAGGATGTGATGATGAGATGAGACAAGCACTCTCCATTTCCTTCTTTTATGGACTTGCTGGCTCTGTAGGCTCCTGAGTTTCCAGCCCAGGTCCCACCATGAACACTCCCTGTTGACCATGACACAATGCAAAAGGGCTTGCAGGAGCACTTGCCACAAATTTGCTTTCTTCTCTAATTTTCTTCTCAAAGTTTAGCTCAAGGCTCTGCCTTCCTGGAATGATTCCTATCTCTTAAGCACTGAAGAACATCCTCAATCCCTTCATGCAGGGATAAAGATATCAAGCATCACCTGCTCCTGCCAGTATCCCTTTATGAAGGCTCATTCCATCTGTGCTGGTGATTACTCTTCCCTAAATGCTCCAAAGGAAAAGGGCACTGGTGAGTGGGAAAGAATTGCTCATTGCAGGGGATGAGAACTTACTTCTGTCTATTAGGCTTTTGTTCTCTGTCTAACCTTTCCTGGTTTCTGAATAACACTGCAGAGACATTACCATAATGTAAATGACAAAAATATTCCTCATTAATCACTCTGGGCCTCAGTTTCCTCATCTGTAAATGAGGGTGGTGAATCCTTTGCTCTCTAAAGGCCATTCCAGATCTAACATTCCCTGATGCTATGAGGGACCATCTTTAATATAAATCCAATTCTTGTCTTAACAGGGTTTATCTTCCTCAACTGAAATTCAAAATGTGTCCTGATTTTCAGGTAGGAGAACAGTGTTTTAGTTTCCCACAAAGCCAGGATACTTCCTGGGTATATATGAGGCCCTATGGAATTGTTGAAAGAGCCTTAGGCTAATAACCACAAAACCTGGCTGTGCCACTTACCCACTATATGGTCTGGGCAAATCACTTTCCTTTTCTGGCCCTTAGTTTCCCCATCATAAAATGTGAGCAATGGATTAAATTCAAACAATCTGTGAAAAATATGAAAGAGAAATTAAGGAAACACTCCCATTTACCATTGCAACAAAAAGAATAAAATACCTAGGAATAAACCTACCTAAGGAGACAAAAGACCTGTATACAGAAAACTATAAGACACTGATGAAAGAAATTAAAGATGATACAAACAGATGGAGAGACATACCATGTTCTTGGATTGGAAGAATCAACACTGTGAAAATGACTATACTACCCAAAGCAATCTACAGATTCAATGCAATCCCTATCAAACTACCAATGGCATTTTTCACTGAACTAGAACAAAAAATTTCACAATGTGTATGGCAGCACAAAAGACCATGAATAGCCAAAGCAATCTTAAGAAAGAAAAACGGAGCTGGAGGAATCAGGCTCCCTGCCTTCAGACTATACTACAAAGCTACAGTAATCAAGACAGTATGGTACTGGCACAAAAACAGAAATATAGATCAGTGGAACACGAGAGAAAGCCCAGAGATAAATCCACACACATATGGTCACCTTATCTTTGATAAAGGAGGCAAGAATATACAATGGGGAAAAGACAGCATCTTCAATAAGTGGTGCTGGGAAAACTGGAGAGCTACATGTAAAAGAATGAAATTAGAACACTCCCTAACACCGTACACAAAAATAAACTCAAAATGGATTAAAGACCTAAATGTACGGCCAGACACTATAAAATTCTTAGAGGAAAACATAGGCAAAACACTCTATGACATACATCACAGCAAGATCCTTTTTGACCCACCTCCTAGAGAAATGGAAATAAAAACAAAAATAAACAAATGGGACTTAATGAAACCTAAAAGCTTTTGCGCAGCAAAGGAAACCATAAACAAGATGAAAAGACAACCTCAGAATGGGGGAAAATATCTGCAAATGAAGCAACTGACAAAGGATTAATCTCCAAAATTTATAAGCAGCTCATGCAGCTCAGTATCATAAAAACAAACTACCCAATCCCAAAATGGGTGGAAGACCTAAATAGACATTTTTCCAAAGAAGATATACAGATTGCCAACAAACACATGAAAGGATGCCCAACATCACTAATCATTAGAGAAATGCAAATCAAAACTACAATGAAGTATCATGTCACATCAGTCAAAATGGCCATCATCAGAAAATCTACAGACAATAAATGCTGGAGAGGGTGTGGAGAAAAGGGCACCCCCTTGCACTGTAGGTGGGAATGTAAATTGATACAGCCACTATGGAGAACAGTACAGAGGTTCCTTAAAAAACTAAAAATAGAACTACCATACAACCAGCAATCCCACCACTGGGCATATACCCTGAGAAAACCATATCAAAAAGAGTCATGTTAAAAAAAAAGAGCCATGTACCACAATGTTCATTGCAGCTCTATTTACAATAGCCAGGACATGGAAGCAACCTAAGTGTCTATCAACAGACGAATGGATAAAGAAGATGTGGCACATATATACAATGGAATATTACCCAGCCATAAAAAGAAACGAAATTGAGTTATTTGTAGCGAGGTGGTGGACCTAGAGACTGTCATACAGAGTGAAGTAAGCCAGAAAGAGAAAAACAAATACCATATGCTAACACATATATACGGAATCTAAAAAAAAAAAAAAAAAAAAAAAGGTCATGAAGAACCTAGGGGCAAGATGGGAGTAAAGACACAGACCTACTAGAGAATGGACTTGAGGATATGGGGAGGAGGAAGGGTAAGCTGTGATAAAGTGAGAGTGGCATGGACATATATACACTACCAAATGTAAAATAGATAGCTAGTGGGAAGCAGCTTCATAGCACAGGGAGATCAGCTCAGTGCTTTGTGTCCACCTAGAGGGGTGGATAGGGAGTGTGGGAGGGAGACACAAGAGGGAGGAGATATGGGATATATGTTTATGTATGGCTGATTCACTTTGTTATACAGCAGAACCAAACACACCATTGTAAAGCAATTATACTCCAATAAAGATGTTAAAAAAAAATCTGTGATTGTGGATGCAAGAAATATACATCCGTGATCTTGAGTAGCAGTGGTCATGGAAAAAACACTGGACAGAAAGTTGGGAAACCTGGGTGCTATTAATAGTTCTGCTACTCACTAGGCTTGTGACTTTGGGAAGTCACACATGGATTCTCAGGGCCTTCATCCCCATTAGCATTTGCCACTTTTGTGCTATGTGTGTTTGTGTGTTTGTTTTAAATCTGGCCAGCATCATTCACCTTCATAATCACTTGGACCCTGTAGGCATCTGAGTTTATTTCTCACCCTTTCCCCAGAAGTTTCATTCATTCAGCTAGTATCTACTGAGCATCTCTTGGAGTGCCAGGACTTTTCTGAGAGTTGGTGATATAGTAAGAAGCATGCTGCCCCAGTGAAGCTGACTTTTTAGTGAAGTTTATGGCTCTATCTGGTACATAGAGCAACAGATAGAGCCATAAACTTCACTAAAACGTGAACATTTTATCCCCATCCTTTCCTCACTAGCATCCTCATGTCCTTTCAGTGGTGTGCGCCTTGCCCCCACTCACCCCTGTTCTTATTAATCCCCACCAACCCTGCAAGCAGCCAGTGAAAGCAAGAGTGTGAGTAAATATTAAAAGTAAATGCACACTAATGGATAACCCTTCACCCCAAGGGAGTGGTGTGCACAGGGTTCTGGGCTCAAGAGAATGTGGATTTAAATGGCTGTGAAGCTACTTACTGGCTGTGGGACTTGGGTCAACTTGCTCAACTCTTCGGAGCCTCAGCTTTCTCATCTGTAAAATGGGGATAACAATAGTACCTACCCTTTGGGGGAGTTTTAAGGTTCAGTACGATAATGTATGTCAACATTCAGCACAGTTCCTGCCTTGGCAGATTTTAAATGCTGAACACATGATCACTATTATGACCAGTATGAGGCCCAGACAGGGCATTTGTGGGTAGGCTGATCTCAGAGATGTTCTGAGAGGAGAGACCTTCCCACCATCCTCAGTCATGCTAATTAGCCTATGTGAAGGATGGCAGATACAACACCTCAGTTCAGAATCACCCTCAGAGAGATACCCCAGGGAGGGAATCAGCCACAAGATTGCAATTCGACCCTCTTGCTGCTCAGTATAGGAAGGAAAATCTTTGCCAGTTCGAGAGACAACACAGCATTCCCCTGGCACGCGGTTTTGACTTCCAGTGCCAAAACACAAGGCTTTTTACAAAGCCCTTGTTTTTCTGCAAATGTGTTTGTCAGGGTCCTTGTTTTACAGATAATGGATTTACAAAGAGGCCTGTTCTTCCTTTCTGGCACCTTGAAAGGAAAAAAATCCCTGAATGGGAAGAAGGATCAAGTGGCTGCTTTGCATGTACGGGTGTCTCTTGCCTACAGATTGTGCCACAGTGTTAGAGGCTAGGTTTCAAAATTACACAGTGCTGACAATTACCCACAATTAGGCTAATTATATAATTACACTATGATTATCTGAAAGATAACGTTAAGTGTTCACAAAGAGGATGGATAGCCCTGAGGTAAACCTGAGGGGGGTGGGGGAGGGGAATCGAAGGGCAATCAAAGGCGGTTCCCTGGGATCCCAGCACTTGCGCTAGAGGCCAGGCACCAGCTTCCAGCCTCCCGCCCAGCCTCCCCTCCTCTCTGCTCTGGAACAAGTCCCTTCCACAGCCTCAGTGGGCTGGTTGCCTTTCAGGTGACCCCAAAATATTCCCTTTACCACCTCTGTCTGTTAAAACAACAAATTATCAAGGACAATTGGGTTGGAAACCATATCTAAATTTCAAGCCAACACCTCAGCCACGCTGCTGACATTTAAAGGCAAGCTGTGGGTGCATTCTATATTTCCACATGTCACTTATGGGCTTGTAATTCTCAGATGGCCAGGCCAGAGCTATTAAGCAAAGGTTTACACTGGCATAAAAATTACCACTCTCTGATGGAGGGTCAACTCCAGAACCTCTGGTCTGCTCTGAATACTGGCTGCCAACTTCACATTTTGATAAATCCATGTTGATCTCTGGAGGAAAAGAGGCAGCTTCACAAATACACACAAGTAATATTTGGGGTTACTATTCCTGGTCTCTTTCCTGGACTCTCCTGGACCAAGATTCTCAATATTCATTCAACAAAGAGTTACTGAATACTAATTTTTTTTTTCTTTTCCAATCTCCAAATTTGATGTTGGAAGCAGAGCAAGGAACAAAACAATCAGGGTTCTGCCCACCAGGAGTTTTATAGGCTGGCCGAGGGGATGCATTCTTCTTTCAAGTGGGTTTGCCCTTTCATGACTATGGGGGATTGCTTTATTGTTCCCACTTGTTCACTCTTCCCTCTAGCCATGCTGTTGGCCATGTGACTTGGCAGTTCCTCTCCCTAGAAGGTGGAGTTATTTCCCTACCCCACTTTTGGTGGGCTTGGCCATGTGACTCGCTTTGACCAATGGAATCTGGCTCAGAGTGACAGTGAGTCCACTGCAAGCTTTGTCCTCAAGAGACATCACATGTTTCCACTCCTCTCTCAGGGAACCTCCAATCTCTACCATAAAAAGAAAATGCTCCATGTGCCCTGATGGTCCCAGAAGAAACAGGAACACATGCAGGAGAACTGAACTGAACTTGGAGCCAAATCTTACCGGGGGAGCAGACCTGAACCATGCTTTCTGCCTGGAGCCAAGCCCAGCAACCCACCTAACATCAGCAAAGCCACCCAGCTGACCCTCTGATGTATGAGTGAGAAATAAATACTAATGGTTGTTTGCCATTGAGACTTGGTGCCCATTCTGTTACACAGCATTTTTATGGCAATAACAGACTGATACAAAGACTTTTTGAAGGTCCTCATAGGATGTTGGTATAGGATGTGTTTAGTACAGGATGTGTTTCACCTAAAAAATATGGTGAAGAAAAAATTCTGGAAGGATACAAAGCAAACCTTTAGAAAGAAGTTTGGAGAAAGGGAGTCAGGGTAGAGGATGAAAAGGGACCATTTGTTTTTCATTCTATATTGTTTGACTTAAAAAAATTTCAGTAACAAGCATTATTACCTTTGCAATTTTTAAAATAAGTACATTTTAAAATAACAACAACATGTCATTTGAAAAATCCAAAAAAGGGAAATTGAGAGAGATGACAGACACTTATCAAACTCATTGTGTTCTAGGCACTGTGATATAACTTCTTATACATTATCTTACTTAATTTTTACAACAATCCTGCAAGGTGGGTGATACTATCCCTATCTTAAAGGCAAGGAAACTGGACTGAGAAAGTTCTGATAGCTTGACCAAAACCAAACAGCTAGTACACTTGGAAGAGAATATTTGAATTCAAGGTTGCCAACCTCAATGTTCTCTCCTTCATATTATATGATTGTTGCATGCTGTTACAGATGAATGAACGCTCAGGACCTCAGTTTCCTCATCTGGAAGAAAGAGAGGTTTGGACTGCATTTTCTGTAATGTTCCTGGCAGTCTAAGATTCCATGAGTGAAAAGTCACATTATGCAATAAAGATTCTTTACTTTCAGAGGAATACAGTCAAATTTCCTTTAAGTAGAGTGCTCCCCTAGCTCATGTAAGTGCTCATTATTTCTGGATCATTACTGTTTGACATAGAGATTTGGCTGAGAAACTTGAAGCTCAAGGGTGAGAGGCCTCTGCCTACTGAAGACCAGTTGAATGTGGATAATGGCATCTGTTACTATAATGCGAGTGTACAGGAAAATGTGATTCAATTTATAAAAATTGTATCAAATGCAGCTTTCCAGGAATTCATCTGTTGGGTACAACAAGGTACATCTTGGCTATATTATCCAAATAAGTTCCACCTAGCAGGCAGATGATGGTAAAGTTTAAGAAGGAAAAAAAAGAATGGAGTCTTTAGAAAGTAATTCCATCTCATCCCACTCTATTTTAACTTGTTCTTGTCTATCACACCCTTATTTCTAGGTAATGCAGAGACCTTAAATTTGACCAAGCAATGGATGATGCACTTTCTTTCATTAACAGATAGATAGAAGAGGATTGGTCATGAGAAAATCCTTTCCAATGTCATTCCACAGGATGGAAAATCGGGAAGGGGAAAAAATGGAAGGGAAAAAGCAAGAGCCCATTCTTTGTCCAACTGGCTTTGTTTATGATGAAATTCATAAAATGGTTATGGACACTGTGTAATGTGAACCCCCAGAGGCTTGCTCTGGCTTCTGCTAAAAGCGAGGGTCCTAAGAATGCCAAAGGAAAAGAAGCCATTAAGAAAACTTGCAATCATTTGGGGGCATTAAGAAGATCAAGGCAGGTTATCTGGATGTCTGGGAAAGTCGGACTTGATGACTACTTTCCAGGTCCATATGATTTAACACACAGGATTCTTATTATAGTCAGTATTCTGCCTTAGGTGAATGGCCCCTCTCCCCATCCCTGCTCATTTTTCCTCTGAGTCTCTGTGGCTTCACCCAAGACAATGTCATCCATTCTTATTGGGGCCTTTGTAAACTGAAATACCTCCAGACTAAGAAGTTAGCTTTGAGAGCCAGACATCTATTTCATTATGAATATCTGTCTAGACATAAAAGGGATCACTCAACACTTCCTGCCATGATTCTGGGAGCACCACAACAAGAGCAGACCAACACAAGACAGACACCCCACCCACCCGGGCTCTGACTAACCTTAATAGATTAGACTTTCAATAGAAGGAAATAGGGAGGCTTCTCAGTTGGTAGAAGTAATCACGCTGTGTGCAAAGACTGATTTTATCTGCTGAGTTTGTGGTTTTCCCTTCTAAAGGCAGGGGCGGTTTTCTGGTTTTCAGGGAAGTACAACAGGTTCAGCCTTACTAGCCCTTGGATTCCTTACCAAACCAAAAGGAACAAGAAGAAGATGTTGGTGGATTGGTTACTTTGTCCACAACTGGAAATCTTGTACAGAATGGCTGACCTATAGTCAATAGGTGAAGTGTGGAATGCAACTTGCTTAGGAATCATGTTAACTTATACATTTCTCCCACTCACTATCCTTTCTGCAAAATGGTGATACTGAATGTAGACCACTTAGGGCTGATGAATTCACAGTGGGGTTGGGGTAGGGGATCAATTCTTTTGCCTCAAGACAGAGGTTTTTCCAAGAGAATTCTCCATCTAGATTGTTATTTGAAATCTCTGAGCAACCTCTGTCTTTTAATGTACACATTCTTAGAAACAGCCTCCTTAAAGTATATTCTTCCCGTGTTTTCCATGAGGAGACCGAGGCGCCAATATAAGCATCCAACTAGATGTTGGATGTGATAAAACAAAACAAGACTTGGGAAAAATAGAAAAATAACCAAATTAACATTGCTTCCCTCAAAATTATGTCATTAGGAGGCCACATGTCTATTCTATCAAGGCTTCTTTTGCACCTAACCTTCTCTTACCTCCTTGGGAGAAGCTCTGAGTCACTTCAGGCACATGGAAAATTTAATCCAAATACCTCAGAATTATTTCTTTTTTTAACCAAAGAAAATTGACATTCCCTACGATGTTCTACTCTTTTTATGCAATTCGGTACCTAAAGATTTTTAGTATTTCCAAATGTCAAATCCCCCATCAAAGGATTATTTGCAGCTATTAAGGGCATTCCAAAGAATGCAACACAGATCTTTAAGGTAATTTTAAAGTTTTAAACAATTATTTTGGATTGAGCCTTTCTAAGGAGGTGGCTACTTTGAGGAATACTCTGCCTTTTGCATACATACATTCAGGTCTCCTTTTTGCACAAACTACAGAGGGTCTCAGTCTCATTGTATTCTATGTAAATAGAACTTCTTGGGATTTGGAAACAGGACTCTATGTATATCCTACTCTGTTGGGGAAAATGTAATACTATAACTCAAGAGTCACTCTCCTAGTCTTCATAGCAAGCATCCTTTTCACCAGTCTAAGTCCAAATTTCAGACAATTTTTTTAAAGTATATTTTTATCCTGAGAAATCACTGGGTGATGGCCCTATTTTATTGCTAAATTCTTTGTCATACTTATGAGCCTTTCAAAGCAATAGGAACTACCTTCTGGAGATGTTTAGGTTTGTATATTTTCACATCACACTGTAAATATACACACTGTGTATATTTACACATCACACTGTAAGGACAAAAGTGGCAAAGTTAGAAACATTTCTATCTTGAAGTTAATGAGCTGTTCAGGGTTAGTCAAAAGGCTCAGATTTTTTTTTTTCTTTGTGGTACACGGGCCTCTCACTGTTGTGGCCTCTCCCGTTGCGGAGCACAGGCTCCAGACACACAGGCTCAGCGGCCATAGCTCACTGGCCCAGCTGCTCTGCGGCATGTGGGATCTTCCCGGACCAGGCACGAACCCGTGTCCCCTGCATCGGCAGGCAGACTCTCAACCACTGCGCCACCAGGGAAGCCTCAAGGCTCAGAATTTAAGCCTCAGATGTGGTTGAGAACTTTACTCCTGGTATTATCTTCATTTAATATTTTCATAAACCAAAAAAAAAAAAAAAAGCAAACCAAAAAACTCACATAATTAAGAGAGAGATTGGGAAAAATGATAGATATTCTTTCAAAAATCCAAGAATAGGAACTGGTCATTGGCCCCCTTTAACTGGTTAGGTTTATAGGTCACATTAATCAATATTTGGTTTCATAGCAGATGTGGAGGAAGTGAAAAGTCTGGATTCCAAAAGAACCCAAGAATACTGAAAAGTATCACATTTCACACACATGGAAAAAAGTGGAGAGGGAAAAAAGATTTATGTATATCTGAAAGAAAGAGGGATGAAAAAAACACAGCTCAAGTCATCAAAATCACTGTTGAGAAACCAGATTTGAATGCTACTTAGAGTTTTCTTCATTAAATTTCAACATCAGAAAGCCATGAATAACGAGTATACATCTTAGTGCACCACAGTGTGATCTGGTGTCCACCTTGTGGGGAGAACTTTCAAATCTGACATACAAATATCCACACACAAAGGCACGTAATCCATCTTTCTCTCAGTCTCTCTTACAAACATTCAAAGTTTAGTTTCTTGTACCTTTTGCAGGAGATCTTCTGTGTCTTTTGCTCATTCCACAAGCATTTACTAAATTCTCTAGGAGTGCCAGCCTTTCCACTAGATATGGTGAGAAGTACAAAGAAAAGTTTGGCAATGAGAGCAAAGAAAAGCCAAACCATGAAAATTACTAAAGTCATAGGAAGAGACTTGAAAAAAAAAATTGGAGCAAGATTGAATTTGGAGAAGGGGAACACTCGCTCCCTTACTGGCCTCCACTCAACTCAGGTGCACTTCTTAATTCCTACTGTGTGCTTGGTGTTTATCAGGTACTCCAGAGAACACGACCAGAGCGAGACAGAGCTTTCTGCTCTCACCAATCCTGAACATATCTTTTCAAGTTTTATGACACCCTTCTTTCCAAGCCTTCCTAAACCTAGCCTTCACTTGCATTCACCAAATCACACAGCTGGATGCTAGAAGTCACGCCTGCCCGTTTCCAGCTGGGTTGACCGTGTAACACAGCTACAGATCTCCTACAAATAATTTGAATCTGTTGTTAATCAGTACAGTTATTTTAAGGCCAGTGCGTGACTGCTGCTGGCAGGTTGGTGAGCAGAGGAAAACAGGAAATTAACTAAATCATTTATTAACATTGAAAATAACAAATTGAAAGGTGTTGGGTCCTGGGGTAAATAGCACTTGGCCGCTGCAAATAAGGGAATAAGTTGGAATTTTCCAGAGAGAAGGCTTACCTGGAAGAATTTTCCAAAATTTGGTTTTGGTGTCATGGAAAAACACTCATTTCCAACCAATGTTATTGACTGCTGAATGTGTCCTCAAGAAGACACATGCTTGCTAAGAACTATAACGTGAACAGTGCCATTCAAAATCATTGCAATGATCGTGCCTTGAGTAGATCCTGAGAATAAAAGAGAAAGAATTAAAAAGGAAAGGAAATTTTTATTGTGCACCCACCATATGCCAGGCCCAGTAATAGATGTTTTCACAAGCACCATGTTATCTACGCGTCACAACAAGCCTGCGAGTCAGAATCGCCAATTTACAAAAGGAAAATAATAGAGGCTTGGAGAGACTAAATAACATGACTGAGGTCACACAGTTTATAGACAGTGTGTGACTGAAACCAGGAGTCATGTCCTTCCATGAAACTGCAAGGCTACACTCATTCAAAGGACTCTCTCCAATGAGCGGATTTATGTTAGCTTTGGGAAGAAATGCAACTTTAAAAACCAATTTCTAATTAAATAATCTTTTAAGAGATGCTAAACTCTTAAATCACAGTCTGATAATTATGTATTAATCATATTTTTTGTGAAGTATATATAAGTCTAGAGTATTGTTGAGAATAGAAAAACATTTTGCTTGGACATGACCTGCTATGCTGTCCTTTCCTTTATCCTGGGACTCTTTACTGCCTTGGGAATGAGCAGTGACCCAGGAAGTCAGCACTTGGGGAGGAAGATGGGTCTGGAGGGTGTCATTAATAGGGCCAAAGGATTTTATCATACAGAAATAATTAAGTAAGTGACAACTTATGGGTAAAGATGTTCATTGCAGTATTATTTATAGTGGCAAAATTTGGCAATGCCCAAATGTCCAACACAGGAGACTGGATAAATAAATGAAGCTCCTTTGGGCAATAAAAACCTTTTCATTGATTAGAAATGGTGGTGTGTTGATCGGTGATGGCTATCTGGGAGTTCATTAGACTATCTTTGTGTGTGTGTTTGAAATTTCCCATAATAAAAGATTTAAAAAATACTGATATACATGTATTGACCATCGTAGAAATACTTTTGTGATAATCTTTTTATGTGGAAAAAGCAGATTATTAAATGTAATAGAAATTTCCATTATTCATCTGCATCCAGTTTTCTTCCTCTTTCAAGTACGTGGGAGGATTATACTTCCCTGCCCCCTTGCATTTGGACAATGCCATATGAGTGGTCAATAGATGTAGGCAGGATTGATGTGTGTCACTTTGGGGCTGGAGCAATTAGTTGCCAGTATGTGACTCTCCAGCCCTCTTTATTCCCTACCTCTGTAACTCATGACATTTCAAGCGGTAGAGCCTTTGACCCTGAGTGAGGAAAACATTAAACAGCTCCCTGATGAAGTAGAATGGGCATTTAGTATAAGAAAGAAATAAACCTTTGATGTCTAGAGGCACTGAGATGTTTGCTGCCACAGCATTGCTTAGCGTATCGTGATTGGTAAAAAAACAAAACAAAACAATGTAATTTGACAAGAATACTCAGCTTGCTCCCTCCTCTCTGGCAGGTCTTTGTACAAATCTCATATTCTGGGCATCTTCACTGAAGTTTATATTAAAAAAAAAAAAAAAGCCAGAGCCCATAGAATTTGGCAGATCATCTATTCCAGTTATGAACACCAGGCCCACAGAGGTCCTAGTGATGGCCTAGGACACAAGGATTCAGGGCTAGTGCCTAACATCATGGGCTTCCTCATCTAGTGCTTTATCTACCAACAATAACTACAAAAAAACCTCCTCCTCACTCAGTAGAGCCTCATATTTATACTAGTTTGGGTTCAGGTCTTGGGTTAGCATGGGCCAAGAAAAACGTGACAAGTATTGTTTCTAGTATCTACCATAAAACTCAATTAAAGCTTGTATTTTTCAGGCCTAATGGTATTTAATGCTCATTAACACATTGTCAGTCAATTTACAGAGTCATAGAGTCTCATAAAGACTAAGTTCAACTGGTCCAATTATACAATTTTTAGAATTCTACATGGCTTCGTGTAAAGCACAGGAATTTGAACCAATTGTTGTCTTGGGTCACAGAATAATAAAATGTATTAGTTACATCATTCATTCACTCAACAAAGGTGGGGAGAAGGGGACAAAATAGACCCAGTCCTCAAGATGCACACAGCCCAGTAAAATACCTGTGTGTCTCCTTAATTCTTTCTTCTACAGCCCTCCCCATCCTTCTTATTGATTTGACCTGTTTGGCCATTTTAGCACTATGTTCCTGGGTTTATTCAACAGCCTGAATTTGACTTTAGAAGGAAGTAAACTGTACTCTATAAGACATACAGAGACCCCTCTTAGGTATCTTTCATCCACTTCAGACTGCAACTCGCCCAGTGCAGTCTGCTGGAGCCTGAGTTCTCGCTCTGTTGTCTATGTTCACTGCAGTGACATCCCCCAGCCAGGACCAGTCATCACTGACAGGCACTGTGGAGACCCTTGAGGGGGCCTGGAAATAAATTGCCTTGGTGAAAAACACACCAAACTTAGCCATAAATTACCCTGACAGTAGTAACTGGAGAAAACCTGGTTCAAATAAGGATCTGTTTGCTCTGTGTTGCAGTTTCACCTCTTCCTGGGGCTAAACCCCTTGAGCGAGCCCATCACCCTTGTCAAAGAAGAACTTTTGCTTATTGAGTACCGTTTCACTCCTCAAGTACGTCCTGGCGGGAACGATGTGTACACTCCAAAGACAGAGCCAGCAGTTGTAATAAGAGTAATAAACTTGGGCAAAACACTTTTTGGTGCACAAAGGTCTTTCTTATTTACGTAGGAGAGTAGGAGATAGATTGCAGTTGAGGATGGGATATAATCAAGGTTCTTCTACCTCCCTTGTATCATTTATGACCAAATTCCAGTTTCATAGTCCAAGTTTTGTGGATCATTAGGTGCACCAAACAGTTGTGTACGAAGCTAGCTGACCTAGAGAAATACAGGCATCTTGGGCTCTGTCTATAGTTCTAGAGCTGTGCACAGTAGCCACTAGCCACACGAAGAACTTGAAATGGGCTCGTCTGAACTGAGATTTGCTGGAGGTGTAAAATACACACAGCAGATTTTGAAGACTTAGTAGAAAAAAAGCATTTAAAGTATCTCTTTGCAATCTCCATATTGATTGAATATTGAAATAATATTTTAGATATATTGAGTGGAAGAAAATATATTCTTGAAATGAATTTCACCTGTTTCTCCTTACACTTTAAAATGCAGCTACTAGCCTATTTAAAGTTATACATGTGGCTCACATTATATTTCTACCAGACAGTGTTGCTCTAAAGGCCTGTCTGGGGATGAGCTAGTTTGAACCTCCTTAACCCCTCTTTGTTAAGAGAGCAGGCCTCTCCCCAGTATGACCGTGTTGGGAATCACTTTAAAAGAATCCAGGAAACAGACTGGATTTGTCCAGAGAACTGCCTTACTTCTCCCTTTCCCAAACCCCAGGGCCAAATGAAGGAGGCCACAGAAGAGATTTTAAAAACTACCATGTCTTGAAACAAAGTGAAAATACAGCAGCCATATATGACCACAGGACTGAGGCCCAGTGGGCAGGGAAGGCGGCCAGCACCACAGTCATCAGAACAGCCAGGAATTGCTCTCTAGTCTAATTTAGCCATCTAAGAAGCGTGCAACCAGGAAAACTAAGAAAGAGACTTCCTTTCGTCACCTTCAGGCTGTGACAGCTTCTTTGGCCAGCTCAGATAAGGTCATTCACAAAGCAGTCCTTGGCACTTGACCTTGTTTGATTCCATGACTCCATGGGAAACTGGGCGTCCTACTTCTATCCTTGCCCCAGCCAGAGAATCCCTTTTGAAACCTAAGTCAGGGCAAGTCATTCCTCTACTCAGAACTTCCCTGTGGCTTCCAAAAATCCAACAGTAACCTGTGAGACCTCCAACACCTCCCCTGACCTCATCTCCTCCTCCTTTGCCCCAACTCACTCAACTCCTGGTGGTGCTGTGGCTCCGGCCTTTCCCTCTGATTGACTGAAGAGAGCTTTCTCTCATATATCTCCATGGCTGACTGCCTCGCCTCCGTTAAGCTTTGCTCTGATTTCACTTCTGTAGCAAGGCCTCCCTGACCACTCATTTCAAATTACAACCTGCCCTCCTGCATTCCCAATCTTCCTTATGTTCCTCTATTTTTTTCTTTTTTCATAACACTTATTGTCTTCTAATACACTATAAAACTTACTTATTCATCTAATTGTTTACTGGCTGTCTCTCTCTATTGGAATATAAATATCATAAAGTAGAGTCCTTGCGTGCATACACTTATTTTGTTTACTGATGCAAGAAACTAGAACATTGGTAGATAGATACTCATTAAGTATTTTTTTAATAAATAAAGGAAGTTATATAATGTCCACCATCCTTTTTACTCCTTTATTTTTTAAAAAACAATTTTATTGGGGTATAGTTGATTTACAATGTTGTGTTAATTTCAGGTGTACAGCAAAGTGAATCAGTTACATATATACATATATCCACTCTTTTTTAGATTCTTTTCCCATATAGGCCATTACAGAGTATTGAGTAGAGTTCCTTGTGTTCCTTATTAGTTATCTATTTTATATAGTGTTTATGTGTCAATCCCAATCTTCCAATTTATCCCTTCCCCCCTTAAACTCCAGTAACCATACGTTTATTCATTACCTTTCCAGGATAATCTCATATCACCTGGCGCTGAGAAGACCCCAGTAGCGAACCAGCTCATTACTCTGCCATGGTCCAGTCCAGCTGAGCCTCTTTCTACTCCTTCCTTAACAAATCCATTAGATACTTGTCAACAGGCAAAGTCAGTAATATACAAACCTTTGGCAAATGCTGGAGTACGAAGAGTTTATGATGGGATTCTCTAACAAGAGAATGTTACAGCTGATGTACAGCTGTTTTGCTATAGAATATTTAATTTTAAAAACCTGTAGGTAATAGAGAATCATTGAAACCTTTTTAGTGAGAGAGGTGTGGTAAAAGTGGTGCTGAACTATTCATTCTTTTCGATTCTTCACGGCAATTTTCTCAGAATCAATTCAGAGAGTCATAAAACAAGCCAGTTGGTTCACATTATCTCCTGCAGGAATGCCTTCATTGAGTTACAATTTGATTGTAAACATGAAGACCTTTTATAAAGAGCTGTGCAAGGATCATCTATCTGGACAGTCTCTCTGTGCCCTTTAGAAAGTTTCTTGTTTGGTCACCAGTGGGATAATAAAAGGCTTACATGATTGTTACTACCTTAAAGGTAGTAACAGAAAAAATAACTGTTTTTGCTTCTGCAAATGAATGATTTGGTTTTCTTTTGTCAGGGAATGGCAACAATGAAATCTAATATATTTCTCTTCTTGCTTTAATTGTCAGAAAAGCTTGATTCAGTGCCCTATTATGATATTCAACTTAACTACCCATATCTTGTAACTTTGGGGGAGTGAGGAATTAAGCTCTACTGCCTGGAAGGAGGAGTATCAAAAAATCTGTGGACATGTGTTAAAACAATACAGTAATTACTAAGTGTTTGGGAGGGAGTTCCTCTGAGGTTACCAAGCATTATTTTAACTCTAAACCAAGTTCTTTCCCGCTCCAGACAGATTTTCTAAATAATAAGTGTTTTCGTACTCAGGGTTCCTCACACACAGTGTACATCAGCACATATCAATCTCTGTTCACTATGCTCTACCTGGAAGATGCATTCTCTTTTATGTCATATTCCAATGGCTATACTCAGAATTTTGCCCAGACTTCTAGCTATAACTCTACTGCTTCCCCTGTGTAGTACTTTTAACTCTTGCATTCTATTTGGGTATAAGAGTTGTCATGGATGGTGGAGTCCACTAGACTTGCAACTGAATCTCAGGCCTGCCAAATATAGCTATGAGATATTGGGTAAGTCACTTTACCTTTCTAGCCATCAAATAGGAATGCTTGTAACTACATAGCAAGCTTGTTGTGAGGACTAGATTAATTGATAGAGGCAAAACCACAGTAAGAGTGCCCAGCACACAGAGGGGGCCTGTTAACTGTGGTTTCCTCATCACGACCGACCACACTCATAATCACAAACCCATCTATGCCTTCATGCATCCTCTGGACCTCTTGGTTTTCACACTGTAGTGTATGGAATCCTTTGGATCCACCTGGGAAAAACTTACAGATGGATCTCCAGGCCTTTACCTCTGTGTCCTCCAGAACAATCTGCTTTGATCTATTTTATATATTAATTTTAGTAAAAGATTTTAGTTTAAAAAAAGTGAGTTCTATAACTTATTTCTCTTAAACTTGCACTATAAGTTTCTTCAGGGGAGAGGAAATATATATATATATGTGTGTGTGTGTGTGTGTGTGTGTGTGTGTGTGTGTGTGTGTGTGTGTCATTCCTTAATGTAGACCATGAGGTTGTACATACAGCTGATGTTCAATAAACGTCCAATCAATGATGGAACTAACAGCTCCTGGAGCTCTTTGTTGTGTAGCAGAGCCTGGGGCATTTGACCACTGATTTTGGTTATCCCAAACTACACATGACCTGCCCACAGATCACCACCTGGTCTCCTTATAAAAGATCAACATTATAAATGGCTTTTCTCAGAGACCCCATAAATACGGGGCTGTTGGCATTCATTAAAATATATTATTGACTTCCCGAGTATATTCTAACTGGAAAGAAGTTGTGCTCCTGAAACTGAGGGTTTATAAAAGTTCATAAAAATTCTTACAATTCTTTGCAAAGTTGATTTGGAAGTTGTATTTCTCTCTCTCACACACACAGACACATATGCATTCATGTACGTGCACCAAGATATATCCAAAAGCAAATACAAAACTGCTAATAGTATTTCTTTTTCAGTGGTGAGATTATGTGTGTTTCTTATTTTCTTCTTTATGCTTATCTTCATTTGATAATTTTCCATAAAAATTTAATAAAATACATTTTACTGAGAAAGTGTATGAGAAAGAGGAGAGAGACAGGAACACAGAGAGAGAATTAAAAGAACTGAACATGGAAATCTATATTCAAATTTCTTTATCTAATAGATTTTGGCTACAGTCCTTCTTGAAATGTCATTACCTGAAAATGTGCCTCGGTTTACTGGTGACAATGCCATTTGCAGCTTCTCTGTACCTCTGGTGAGCAGGCATGGTAGGTCAATGTCCATAGCATGCCTTAAGAATGACAAAAGCCATCACCCAAAGATAGTCATGTCTTTAATGAACAACGCCTGAAAAGAAGCAAACCTGAGACTGAGGATTTTGCATATCATTTGGATGTTGCCTTTCTTTCTTTCTTTTTTAAAAATCTTTTAAGTTTTTATTGGAGTATAGCTTTTTGTTGCTGTTTGTTTGTTTTTTTAAGACAGGGGAGCCATAGAACTCAAGAGCAGAGATTCAGAAAAGATAATATCTATTCTATCCCTCACCCTGAGACAACTGAAGCTCAGAGAGGGGATGTGATTTGCCCAAGACAATCCCCGCCTTCCCGTGAGAGCTCCTTCTCCATATTTTCCTGGCTTCCTTGCTTAACCATCACAGCTTTGTCTAATCAGTTTTCTCATTAGTCAGTTTTTAGAAGTTGTACTTTAACTACATTTTCCAGGTAAATAAGAGCAAAAGAAAAAATACCTTGGAAACGAAGCTGCATCTCATTTCTTCTGGCTACTTTGCTTAATGACCTAAATGCACCATCCCTTTGGTCAGGATATTGATTTATCAAGGAAGATGGTGTTATTGAAAAGGAGTGAGTCAGAACATCCACGCAGGGAGATGTTGCTCTCAACACACTACCAGCGAGATATTGGGGGGTGGGGAGGGTGGAGTGGCAAACTGCGAGTTAGGGAAAAACAAAGACTTTTTTAGGCTCTGGACGCGCAGGCCCAGCGGCCATGGCTCACAGGCACAGCCGCTCCGCGGCATGTGGGATCCTCCGGGACCGGGGCACGAACCCGTATCCCCTGCATCGGCAGGTGGACTCTCAACCACTGCACCACCAGGGAAGCCCAAGAGTTTTTTTTATATTTAAGATACAAAAAGGGAAAATTACAGTCTCCAATCTGCTCACTAAATGCAGACTTGAAAGAAGGCCAAAGCTAAGGGGTCCCCACTAGGCCTTGTCCTTTTTTTTTTTTTTTTAACATCTTTATTGGAGTATAATTGCTTTACAATGGTGTGTTAGTTTCTGCTTCACAACAAAATGAATCAGTTATATATATATACATATGTTCTCATCTCTCTTCCCTCTTGCGTCTCCCATCCTCCCTATCCCGCCCCTTCAGGCAGTCACAAAGCACCGAGCTGATCTCCCTCTGCTATGCGGCTGCTTCCCACTAGCTATCTATTTTACGTTTGGTAGTGTATATATGTCCATGCCTCTCTCTCGCTTTGTCCCAGCTTACCGTTCCCCCTCTCCATATCCTCAAGTCCATTCTCTAGTAGGTCTGTGTCTTTATTCCTGTCTCACCCCTAGGTTCTTCATGACATTTTTTTTTCTTAAATTCCATATATATGTGTTAGCATATGGTATTTGTCTCTCACTTTCTGACTTACTTCACTCTATATGACAGACTCTAGGTCTATCTACCTCATTACAAATAGCTCACTTTCATTTCTTTTTATGGCTGAGTAATATTCCATTGTGTATATGTGCCACATCTTCTTTATCCATTCATCCAATGATAGACACGTAGGTTGTTTCCATCTCCGGGCTATTGTAAATAGAGCTGCAATGAACATTTTGGTACATGACTCTTTTTGAATTACGGTTTTCACAGGGTATATGCCCAGTAGTGGAATTGCTGGGTCATATGGTAGTTCTATTTGTAGTTTTTAAGGGAGCTCCATACTGTTCTCCACAGTGGCTGTATCAATTTACATTCCCACCAACAGTGTAAGAGGGTTCCCTTTTCTCCACACCCTCTCCACATTTATTGTTTCTAGATTTTTTGATGATGGCCATTCTGACTGGTGTGAGATGATATCTCATTGTAGTTTTGATTTGCATTTCTCTAATGATTAGTGATGCTGAGCATTCTTTCATGTGTTTGTTGGCAGTGGATATATCTTCTTTGGAGAAATGTCTATTTAGGTCTTCTGCCCATTTTTGGATTGGGTTGTTTGTTTTTTGGTTATTAAGCTGCATGAGCTGCTTATAAATTTTGGAGATTAATCCTTTGTCAGTTGCTTCATTTGCAAATATTTTCTCCCATTCTGAGGGTTGTCTTTTCGTCTTGTTTATGATTTCCTTTGCTGTGCAAAAGCTTTGAAGTTTCCCATTTGTTTATTTTTGTTTTTATTTCCATGTCTCTAGGAGGTGGGTCAAAAAGGATTTTGCTGTGATTTATGTCATAGAGTGTCCTGCCTATATTTTCCTCTAAGAGTTTGATAGTTTCTGGCCTTACATTTAGGTCTTTAATCCATTTTGAGCTTATTTTTGTGTATGGTGTTAGGAAGTGTTCGATTTCATTCTTTTACATGTACCTGTCCAGTTTTCCCAGCACCACTTATTGAAGAGGCTGTCCTTTCTCCACTGTACATTCCTGCCTCCTTTATCAAAGATAAGGTGACCATATGTGCGGGGGTTTTTCTCTGGGCTTTCTATCCTGTTCCATTGAGCTATCTTTCTGTTTTTGTGCCAGTACCATACTGTCTTGATTACTGTAGCTTTGTAGTATAGTCTGAAGTCAGGGAGCCTGATTCCACCAGCTCCGTTTTTCGTTCTCAAGATTGCTTTAGCTATTCGGGGTCTTTTGTGTTTCCATACAAATTGTGAAATTTTTTGTTCTAGTTCTGTGAAAAATGCCAGTAGTACTTTGAGAGGGATTGCATTGAATCTGTAGATTGCTTTGGGTAGTAAAGTCATTTTCACAGTGTTGATTCTTCCAATCCAAGAACATGGTATATCTCTCCATCTATTTGTATCATCTTTAATTTCTTTTGTCAGTGTCTTATAATTTTCTGCATACAGGTCTTTTGTCTCCTTAGGCAGGTTTATTCCTAGATATTTTATTCTTTTTGTTCCAATGGTAAATGGGAGTGTTTTCTTAATTTCACTTTCAGATTTTTCATCATTAGTGTATAGAGATGGCAGAGATTTCTGTGCATTAATTTTGTATCCTGCTATTTTACCAAATTCATTGATTAGCTCTGGTAGTTTTCTGGTAGCATCTTCACGTTTCTCTATGTATAGTATCATGTCAACTGCAAACAGTGACAGCTTTACTTCTTCTTTTCCGATTTGAATTCCTTTTATTTCCTTTTCTTCTCTGATTGTTGTGGCTAAAACTTCCAAAACTATGTTGAATAAGAGTAGTGAGAGTGGGCAACCTTGTCTTGTTCCTGATCTTAGTGGAAATGCTTTCAGTTTTTCACCATTGAGGACGATGTTGGCTGTGGGTTTGTCATATATGGCCTTTATTATGTTGAGGAAAGTTCCCTCTATGCCTACTTTCTGCAGGGTTTTTATAATAAATGGGTGTTGAATTTTGTCAAAAGCTTTCTCTGCATCTATTGAGATGATCATATGGTTTTTCTCCTTCAATCTGTTAATATGGTGTATCACGTTGATTGATTTGCGTATATTGAAGAATCCTTGCATTCCTGGAATAAGCCCCACTTGATCATGGTGTATGATCCGTTTAATGTGCTGTTGGATTCTGTTTGCTAGTATTTTGTTGAGGATTTTTGCATCTATGTTCATCAGTGATGTTGGCCTGTAGTTTTCTTTCTTTGTGACATCCTTGTCTGGTATTGCTATCAGGGTGATGGTAGCTTCGTAGAATGAGTTTGGGAGTGTTCCTCCCTCTGCTATATTTTTGAAGAGTTTGAGAAGGATAGGTGTTAGCTCTTCTCTAAATGTTTGACAGAATTCGCCTGTGAAGCCATCTGGTCCTGGGCTTTTGTTTGTTGGAAGATTTTTAATCACAGTTTCAATTTCAGTGCTTGTGATTGGTCTGTTCATATTTTCTATTTCTTCCTGATTCAATCTTGGCACTTGTGCATTTCTAAGAATTTGTCCATTTCTTCCAGGTTGTCCATTTTATTGGCATGGAGTTGCTTGTAGTAATCTCTCATGATCTTTTGTATTTCTGCAGTGTCAGTTGTTACTTCTCCTTTTTCATTTCTAATTCTATTGATTTGAGTCTTCTCCCTTTTTTTCTTGATGAGTCTGGCTAATGGTTTATCAATTTTGTTTATCTTCTCAAAGAACCAGCTTTTAGTTTTGTTGGTCTTTGCTATCGTTTCCTTCATTTCTTTTTCATTTATTTCTGATCTGATTTTTATGATTTCTTTCCTTCTGCTAACTTTGGGGTTTTTTTGTTCTTCTTTCTCTAATTGCTGTAGGTGCAAGGTTAGGTTGTTTATTCGAGATGTTTCCTGTTTCTTAAGGTAGGATTGTATTGCTATAAACTTCTCTCTTAGAACTGCTTTTGCTGCATCCCATAGGTTTTGGGTCATCATGTCTCCATTGTCATTTGTTTCTAGGTATTTTTTGATTTCCTCTTTGATTTCTTCAGTGATCACTTCATTATTAAGTAGTGTATTGTTTAGCCTCCATGTGTTTGTATTTTTTACAGATCTTTTCCTGTAATTGATATCTAGTCTCATAGCATTGTGGTTGGAAAAGATACTTGATACAATTTCAGTTTTCTTAAATTTACCAAGGCTTGATTTGTGACCCAAGGTATGATCTATCTTGGAGAATGTTCCATGAGCACTAGAGAAAAATGTGTATTCTGTTGTTTTTGGATGGAATGTCCTATAAATATCAATTAAGTCCATCTTGTTTAATGTATCATTTAAAGCTTGTGTTTCCTTATTTATTTTCATTTTGGATGATGTGTCCATTGGTGAAAGTGGGGTGTTAAAGTCCCCTACTATGAATGTGTTACTGTCAATTTCCCCTTTTATGGCTGTTAGCATCTGCCTTATGTATTGAGGTGCTCCTATGTTGGGTGCATAAATATTTACAATTGTTATATCTTCTTCTTGGATCGATCCCTTGATCATTATGTAGTGACCTTCTTTGTCTCTTCTAATACTCTTTATTTTTAAGTCTATTTTGTCTGATATGAGAATTGCTACTCCAGCTTTCTTTTGGTTTCCATTTGCATGGAATATCTTTTTCCATCCCCTTACTTTCAGTCTGTATGTGTCTCTAGGTCTGAAGTGGGTCTCTTGTAGACAGTAAATATATGGGTCTTGTTTTTGTATCCATTCAGCCAATCTGTGACTTTTGGTGGGAGCATTTGGTCCATTTACATTTAAGGTAATTATCGATATGTATGTTCCTATTCCCATTTTCTTAATTGTTTTGGGGTTCTTATTGTAGGTCTTTTCCTTCTCTTGTGTTTCTTGCCTACAGAAGTTCCTTTAGCAGTTGTTGTAGAGCTGGTTTCGTGGTGCTGAACTCTCTCAGCTTTTGCTTGTCTGGAAAGGTTTTAATTTCTCCATCAAATCTGAATGAGATCCTTGCTGGGTAGAGTAATCTTGGTTGCAGGTTTTTCTCCTTCATCACTTTAAATATGTCCTGCCGGTCCCTTCTAGCTTGCAGAGTTTCTGCTGAAAGATCAGCTGTTAACTTTATGGGGATTCCCTTGTGTGTTATTTGTTGTTTTTCCCTTGCTGCTTTTAATATGTTTTCTTTGTATTTAATTTTTGATAGTTTGATTAATATGTGTCTTGGCGTATTTCTCCTTGGATTTTTCCTGTATGGGACTCTCTGTGCTTCCTGGACTTGATTAACTATTTCCTTTCCCATATTAGGGAAGTTTTCAACTATAATCTCTTCAAATATTTTCTCAGTCCCTTTCTTTTTCTCTTCTTCTTCTGGAACCCCTATAATTCGAATGTTGGTGCGTTTAATGTTGTCCCAGAGGTCTCTGAGACTGTCCTCAGTTCTTTTCATTCTTTTTTCTTTATTCTGCTCTGCAGTAATTATTTCCACTATTTTATCTTCCAGGTCACTTATCCGTTGTTCTGCCTCAGTTATTCTGCTATTGATCCCATCTAGAGTATTTTTCTTTTCATGTATTGTGGTGTTCATCATTGTTTGTTTCATCTTTAGTTCTTCTAGGTCCTTGTTAAATGTTTCTTGCATTTTGTCTATTCTATTTCCAAGATTTTGGATCATCTTTACTATCATTATTCTGAATTCTTTTGCAGGTAGACTGCCTATTTCCTCTTCATTTGTTAGGTCTGGTGGGTTTTTATCTTGCTCCTTCATCTGCTGTGTGTTTTTCTGTCTTCTCATTTTGCTTATCTTACTGTGTTTGGGGTCTCCTTTTTGCAGGCTGCAGGTTTGTAGTTCCCGTTGTGTTTGGTGTCTGTCCCCAGTGGCTAAGGTTGGTTCAGTGGGTTGTGTAGGCTTCCTGGTGGAGGGAACTAGTGCCTGTGTTCTGGTGGATGAGGCTGCATCTTGTCTTTCTGGTGGGCAGGTCCACGTCTGGTGGTGTGTTTTGGGGTGTCTGTGGATTTATTATGCTTTTGGGCAACTTCTCTGCTAATGGGTGGGGTTGTGCTCCTGTCTTGCTAGTTGTTTGGCATAGGATGTCCAGCACTGTAGCTTGCTGGTCGTTGAGTGAAGCTGGGTGCTGGTGTTGAGATGGAGATCTCTGGGAGATTTTCGCCGTTTGATATTATGTGGAGCTGGGAGGTCTCTTGTGGACCAGTGTCCTGAAGTTGGCTCTCCCACCTCAGAGGCACAGCACTGACTCCTGGCTGCAGCACCAAGAGCCTTTCATCCACACGGCTCCTTAATTTGGGATGATTCGTTGTCTATTCATGTATTCCACAGATGCAGGTACATCAAGTTGATTGTGGAGCTTTAATCCGCTGCTTCTGAGGCTGTTGCGAGAGATTTCCCTTTCTCTTCTTTGTTTGCTCAGCCCCCAGGGGCTCAGCTTTGGATTTGGCCCCGCCTCTGCTTGTAGGTCGCCGGAGGGCGTCTGTTCTTCGCTCAGACAGCACGGGGTTAAAGGAGCCGCTGATTCGGGGGCTCTGGCTCACTCAGGCCAGGGGTAGGGAGGGTCACGGAGTGTGGGGCGGGCCTGCGGCGGCAGAGGCCGGCGTGACGTTGCAGCAGCCTGAGGCGCGCAGTGCGTTCTCCCGGGGGAGTTGTCCCTGGATCCCGGGACCGTGGCAGTGGCGGGCTGCACAGGCTCCCCAGAAGGGGGGTGTGGATAGTGACCTGTGCTCGCACACAGGGTTCTTGGTGGCGGCAACAGCAGCCTTAGCGTGTCATGCCCGTCTCTGGGGTCCGCGCTTTTAGCCGCGGCTCGCGCCCGTCTCTGGAGCTCCTTTAAGCAGCGTTCTTAATCCCCTCTCCTCGCGCACCAGGGAACAAAGAGGGAAGAAAAAGTCTCTTGCCTCTTCGGCAGGTCCAGACTTTTCCCCAGACTCCCGGCCAGCCGTGGCGCACTAACCCCCTGCAGGCTGTGTTCACACCGCCAACCCCAGTCCTCTCCCTGCGCTCCGACCGAAGCCCGAGCCTCAGCTCCCAGCCCCGCCCGCCCCAGCGTGTGACCAAACAAGCCTCTCGGGCTGGTGAGTGCCAGTCGGCACCGATCCTCTGTGCGGGAATCTCTCCGCTTTGCCCCCCGCTCCCCTGTTGCTGTGCTCTTCTCCGCAGCCCCGAAGCTCCTCCGCCTCCGCCACCCGCAGTCTCTGCCCGCGAAAGGCCTTCCTAGTGTGTGGAATCCTTTCCTCCTTCACAGCTCCCTCCCACTGGTGCAGGTCCCGTCCCTATTCTTTTGTCTCTGTTTATTCTCTTTTCTTTTGCCCTACCCAGGTACGTGGGGAGTTTCTTACCTTTTGGGAGGTCTGAGGTCTTCTGCCAGCGTTCAGTAGGTGTTCTGTAGGAGTTGTTCCACGTATAGATGTATTTCTGGTGTATCTGTGAGGAGAAAGGTGATCTCCGCGTCTTACTCTTCCGCCATCTTCCCGGAAGCCCCGCCTTGTCTTTTTTTTTTTTTTTTTTTTTTTTTGCGGTACGCGGGCCTCTCACTGTTGTGGCCTCTCCCGTTGCGGAGCACAGGCTCCGGACACGCAGGCTCAGCAGCCATGGCTCACGGGCCCAGCCGCTCCGCGGCATGTGGGATCTTCCCGGACCGGGGCACGAACCCGTGTCCCCTGCATCGGCAGGCGGACTCTCAACCACTGCGCCACCAGGGAAGCCCCCGCCTTGTCCTTTTAAAGCAAATCCCAACCGCACTCTTGACCAGTCCAGGCCAGAGGTGCCAAACTTGAGCTGATTTTGATGAAGCTGAGTATCCTCCTTTCCTATGGCTGCCTTAACAAATTACCACAAGCTCGGTAGCTTACAATAACAGAAATGTATTCTCTCATCGTTTTGGAGGCTACAAGTTCGAAATCAAGGTGTTGGCAGCGTTGGTGCCTTCTGGTGGCACTGAGGGAGAGACTGTCCCTTGCCTCTCTCCTAGCTTCTGGCTATTGTCAGCAATTCCTTGGCTTCTAGATATATCACTCCAATCTCTGCCCCTGTAGTCTCATGGAGTTCTCTCTAGGTGTCTCTGTGTCTCTTCTCCTCTTCTTATAAGGATAGCAGTCATATTGGATTAAGGGCCCATCCTACTCCATTATGACCTCATATTAATAATTACATTTGCAATGATCCTATTGCCAAATCAGGTCACATTCGGAAGTACTGGGGCTTAGGACTTCCAAGTATCTTCTTGGAGTACACAATTCAACCCGTGATAGGGGGTAATAGGCTTAATGGAGCAAAAGGCTTGCTACCTTAATGGAGAAAAGGGCAGCGTCCAGTTGGAATGATCAAATGTGGCAGTGATGGCATTGATGTATGAACCAGTGCTACCTGAGGAGAGGGCAGTAAAGGGAACACTAGGGGGCACTTATGAGAAAGTAAGAGTAAATCAATAGTGTCTGAGCTGCAAGCTTGGGGCAAAGCCAATGGAGTGAGCAGGGGAGCCGCCACTGGCTCAGAGGCACTTCAAGAGGTGTTGGAAGTCCAAGTGCACCATGGAATGGAAGAACTTAAGCTCACCAGTGGAAATTCTGAAATGGTTGAGATCAACTGCACCCATGGCTGGTAACTCTAGCTTATCCCTGCATGTTTGCCATTCTACGTCTTTTGAGTATCTTGTAGATACATTTGAAAGCCATCATGCTACTCTTTCCCATAAATCATTAGAGTGAGGGTTGCAAATGAAGAAAACTATAGGGGCCAGGAGATAAGAGAAATGAGTGAAGTGGGCTGGGTACAGAATTCTGAAAGTCCATAGATTTTCAGTTGTTTAATTGGCACTGGGCCTCAGAGCTAGGGAGGATTAAGGGAATGTTAAGGATTGTATCAACCAGAGAGGACAGAACTGGAGGAAGTTCTACTGGAGGAAGAACTGCTCGGCCAGGACTGCCACGTACAACTGTGCACGAGGGTGCAGGCTACGATGGTAAGTGCGTGAAATCCAGCCTGTTCTCTCCTCACCAAGCCGTGAGCCCAGCAGCCTCCATCAGCCCAGTGGGACACGTTTTCTAGTTTGTGCAAAGGTTCAGTATAGACAGGGAGCAGCCCTGGCTCCAACTTCTTGTTGCCAGGCTAGGATGTAGGCTCAGTGTTTCCAAGTCCTTGGATTTTTGAAGAGAAGCTGGAAATCTGCATTTTAATGCACAACCTCTTAATTTTTAAATGGTGACTCCAATGTTGAAAAACCCTACATAGGCTAGTGAATCCATGTCAGCAGGTTCTGTACCCACAATGTGTGAGTCTCGTGTGACAGAAATAGGGGAGGTGGCACAGCACCAAGGTACAAGCTTGCAGTTAGGGGGTCACAGGTGAGGGTATGTATAACCCCTGCCTCCTAGACAGTTTCAGGACTAGTCACATTAGCCCAGTATCTCAGTGGAGAGGTTTTGGGCTATCCCTGGCCCTACCATCAAGGCAACCCCTTTTGAATGAGTGTGAATTATTGGTGTAAATGGCTGTGAATTACTAGCTATGTTACCGTGGGAAGTCATTTGATTTTTCTAGACATTTGTTTCAGCGTATGAGACAGCTCTCTCAGAGGTTCCTGCAACGATTAAATGAGATAAAGTTTGTGAAGTCTGTGGCACATGAATGTCACTCAGCATGTGGCAGCAGCTATTAGTTTCAAGACTTGGCTGTGAGTGCATGCTGGTACCCTCTTCACAAGGAAGTGTTGTATCTTTATTCCTGTTACAATCAAATTACCCCTTTGAGAAACAATGCCTAATAACTCTACCCATAATCATTACAGCATACAATGGCGAGGATCGAAACCCTTCATCATCACCTGCTATTTAGAAGCATAATGTAAATAATTATATCTAATCACATGAAAGGAACTTAGAGATGATTTAAGACACTACTTCAATTTCCTCATTTGTCAGGTGACAAAACAAAGGCAGAGAGAGTGGGAGTGAGAGAGAGAGAGACAGGGAGAGAGCAATATTCATCTATAGTCACATAGTGAAATATTTACAGAGCATGAAATGCAGTTTATATTTGTGTTATTGTTTTGACTGTGAGCTTGAAAAAATTTTATGCTTTTAATTGAAACTTTGAAGATATTATTTCAAACAATGTTAAGTAATAAATGTGTTCTTGATTGATTTGGCAATGAAATACCAATTTTCCAGTCTGAACTAAAATGTAAAAATAAAAATACATTGCTCAAATCACCCCCCACCATTCCCCACCACATCTTTGAAGGGAATAGATTGTATCAGAAACATCTTGCACTGAGAGGCAACAAAAGCTGTATTTAATGTTTTGAAGTGTAGGGTTTGCATTGATGTCTTTGGAGGGGAGCCTGGGGAGCATGTGCTGGTACTTCCCATACAGAGATGTGAGGATGAAATGACAGTGCTTGGTGCCTCACCAGTGCTCAGTAAATGGTAGCTTTTTAAAAAAAATTAATTTAATTTAATTTTTTATAGAGCAGGTTCTTATTTGTTAGCCCTTTTATACATATCAGTGTGTACATGTCAATCCCAATCTCCCAGTTCATCCTACCATCCCCTCACCCGCTTTCCTCCCTTGGTGTCCATACGTGTGTTCTCTACATCTGGGTCTCTATTTCTGCCCTGCAGACCGGTTCATTTGTACCATAGTAAATGGCAGCTTTGAGTCTCCTGCTCCTTTTCATTCCCACATACTATACCCTATGCCCCAATCCTGGCCAGAAAAGACACATGGACTCAAAGCTTCTACACTGTACTATAAGCATTTTGGGGCCACATCAGTGTGTTTTACTTTGTAAAGAACTGGAAACTAGTATAGGACTTCTCACCATGAACATACTCAGTAAAATGTTGAATTTAACTGATATTGTGCAGCACTCAGTTGTAAGACTTTAGATTGTGCTCAGAGCACACATTCTTTTACACATTTGCTCTTGCATGTTTATGTCTACCATATGCTAAAAAGGACTGAAGACTATTCAAGCCAATAATATAAATATTATTACAAAAAGAAACTCAGTTGTAGTTGTTGCTTAAATAGACCAGAAAAAACTGCCCTGCATTTATTGGATAACTGCCTCCTTGAATTCTGAGGACTGGTGTATTTATTTGTCTTCTCTCAGATGGCAGCACACACATTGCACAGTAGTTTAAAAGAGGAAATCATGGCCTGGAATCAGTGGACTCAGGTCAACCATGAGAACGTCAAAGCTCTTTGGGTTTCCTTTGGTACAATGAGGGTGTGTGTCCACCAAATCTCTAAGGTCCTTGGAGGGGCAGAGATTTTTGTGGTGGCTTGTTTTAAATGTTGTCCCGTTTTCTTCTAGATAACAGAAATTTCAGGAGCAGCCTCAGTTTGACCAGGATATATCCCTGGGCAGTCTCCACCACCCAGGGCAATGAGGATGCGTTTTTGTCAATGGTGCTTTCCAGTAGAGCTTCCAGAAGGCAATCTTCCCAGTGAAGCCAGGTGGAAGCATGATGATGGGTGACACATGTCTTATGGGTGGATGCCAGCAGGGACAGCTGATGACTGGGCATGGACCAGGCGCCACTTCTGATACTGTGACTCCCCATAAGCTCCCTCATAGATGCAACCACTGAACTGGCTGATTTACCCTGAACTGATGAAAACTAAGTTTTCTGCCACAAAGTTGAAATGAAGAATGCTACACGTAGAATAAGTTCGATTATAGGAACGTTGCATTTCTGTGCCCCTGAGCTTGTGCACTGAAATTTATACTAGGTACATACATGTAGATAGGTATAACCTTATTTTTTTCCTGTTTTTAAAATGATATATGCTCATTGTAAAAATGTTGCCTGCCTTCATTGTGATCATCTGTTTTTTGAAAAAAATTTACCTCACACTTATATAGAACTTTATCAGTTAAAAGGTATTTTTCATGTTGAAGATCTCATTTAGCTTTCATGACAACTTTGTTAGATAGAAATCTAGTCTCATATTACAGATGAGAAAACTGAGGCTTATGAAGCAATGTAAATTCCCTGGGATCACCAACTACAAATGGGCAGAGCCAGGAATCGAATCCCAATCTTCCAACTCCAGTGCTTCCTTTTTTTCTTTTTAATTTTTCTTTCCTTGGGCTGAGTTGTGTTCTTTACTCTAGCTTGTGTGTGTGTGTGTGTGTGTGTGTATGTGAAATAGCCTCTTCTCTGTTTCATAGGGCAGATTATTTCTGTTTTAGTAAAAATAAGACAATAGATAGGAAAGAACCTTGAGACCAGTGAAAAGAATCCCAAACATCATCTTTTTTGCACTGATACTCCCCAAATTTGAAGAATTTTTTCTCCTCTCAAACAACTTATACCTAACAATTCTTTAAGATTTAGTTCCATAATATTATTCCCCCTTCACTTTTTACTCATTTACTTCTGACACTTTGCCCATTTCTCCTTCTCAAGAGCCCATTTACTAAGGGGTATCAGGTAATAAAAGGATTGATGAGAAGACGAAAGGCCACTTCTGGGTCAATGAGCAGAGATCAGGAGTATCATTTTTTCTAGACAGGAATTTTAAACTCATTCATCTTCCCAGTCCAAGCGGAAAAACTTCATGTTTATCACTGAGACTCAGATGACATTTCATTCATTCATTTATTCATTCATGTATAATGTAAAATTCATTTATTGAACACTTATTTTTGCTCGGCACTGTTTAGATGTAGGGCATTTAAAGATGGATAGGGCATTAACCCCGTCTTTACAGAATTTATATTTAGTGGCAAAAAAAAAAATCAAAAGATAATTGCATTACAGGTGTGATAATGGAAGTTGACCATCTGTACCATGGGTCTGCGTTTGAATCTATGTCAACTATTTCCAACATTTTTGTGGTCATGAGCATCTTCAGTTGCATAAGCAGAGAGTTAGTATTGACCTGAACAGATGGAAGGGTCTTCAGCAAGAAGGTACATTTGAACCAGGCCTTGAGTTTTTCAGGCAGGAGAAAGTATATTGCTTGACTTGCCTTTCTTGGTGGCAAACGTTAAGTGGTGACCCAGTGCTGCTTTCTTCAGTCTTTGTTTATGTGGTTAGTTAAGACCTGGCCTCCTGCTTTTGGAAGCAATGGATGTGGAATACAGAAGCAATGATCGAGACACCTGCAGTGGAATTTCCACTGATTGCTGAAACATTTATACAGTGAAATGCTAAATATCAAACATTTTTTAACCTCGGGACCCTTAATATCAGGGACATAGACTGACTGGGCAAAGCTTCTCAAAACTCCTGTGCAGTCTTCTCCTTAAGAATAATCAATTCTATCTGGTTGGTATTAAATGGTGGATTATATTTTTCAGGTCAGGGAACAACAATAAGCTGTAATCAGGTAAAATAAGTAGAGTGAACATTTGTGGACATCACCCTCATCATTATTATGTCAGAGGGTACCATCTTCTGAATGCTTACCATGAGTCAAGTGCATACATAGACCCCGGTCTGTCTGTCATCATCACCTACAGGCTTATCCCTGAGGCCTTGCCACTTTCACACACGTGAAGAGCAATGGTATTACCTGTTCACAGTCACTCATAATTGACCAAGACTAACGCCTGACATTTAGCCCGTGTTTACACAGAATCAATGTTACTCCAACTCTATGGCACACCTAGTGTATAGCAGTGGAGTGGCCTGACAACTGAGACCACAGGCCATGCTTTTTAAATTTTTATAATAGACTCTTGGCCTTATCATTCTCATGGATAGGACTATAAATAGATGAGCCTTCAGTCATCCCAAATTCCAGGTCCGGGGCATGTATCAGAGTTTAAATTGTCTGCAACCTAATTTCCATGAAAATCTTAGCTGAGACTCCAAAGAAGATGGCCAACAAACACATGAAAAGATGCTCAACATCACTAATTATTAGAGAAATGCAAATCAAACTGGTCAGAATGGCCATCATCAAAAAATCTATAAACAATAAATGCTGGAGAGGATGTGGAGAAAAGGGAACCCTCCTACACTGTTGGTGGGAATGTAAAGTGGTACAGCCACTATGCAGAACAGTATGGAGGTTTCTCAAAAAACTAAAAATAGAACTACCATATGACCCAGCAATCCCACTCCTGGACATATACCCAGAGAAAACCATAATTTAAAAAGATATATGCACCCCCAATGTTCATTGCAGCACTATGTACAATCACCAGGACATGGAAGCAACCTAAATGTCCATCAACAGAGGAATGGATAAAGAAGATGTGGTACATACATACAATGGAATAGTACTCAGCCATAAAAAGGAACGAAATAGTGCCATTTGCAGAGATGTGGATAGACCTAGAATCTGTCATAAAGACTGAAGTAAGTCAGAAAGAGAAAAACAAATATAGTATAATATCACTCATATGTGGAATCTAGAAAAATGATACAGATGATCTTATCTGCAAAGCAATAGAGACAAAGATGTAGAGAACAAACTTACAAGGTGGGAAGGGGAGGTGGGATGTAGTGGGAGATTGGGATTGACATATATACACTACTAGGTATGAAATAGATAACTACTGAGAACCTATAGTTGCTATAAAATGTTTAGCACAGGTAACTCTACTCAGTGCTCTGTGGTGACCTAAATGGGAAGGAAAACTAAAAAGAGTATACGTATAACTGATTCATTTGGCTGTACAGCAGAAACTAATGCAACACTGTAAAACAACTATACTCCAATAAAAATTTTAA
Source organism: Pseudorca crassidens (assembly GCF_039906515.1). Lineage (NCBI taxonomy): Eukaryota > Metazoa > Chordata > Mammalia > Artiodactyla > Delphinidae > Pseudorca > Pseudorca crassidens. Next base: position 30,080,018 of record NC_090304.1, on the reverse strand, counting down.
AAAATCTTAGCTGAGAAAAATGGTATTCATGAAAGAAGTATAAGAGGCATAGCCTACATCTAACCCTCTAGGATCCACATAGAAGATGTCAAAAATAGCATTCATAAGTGTGCCTATAAACGTCTTTGACAATTCAGCTCCATTTTCCCCTTCTAAGCTCTCCCCTGTAGTGAAGGGGTTGCAAGATTGCAGACTACATTTCTCAGAAATCTTTTCTAGCAGCTGACTAGCACAGATTCCACCACAGCACTAGTATGCAAAGTTGGAAGGAGGAAGAAAAGCCAAACCTATGTTGCTGCTTCTCAGGCGGTGGTAGAGATCCGTGGGCTTTAAGACACATGAAACATTATAGTGGCTTCCAGTCATTTTGCTGTAAACTGTCCACCTTGGTACTGGAGATACTGCCAGAAATTTCCTATGATTCCTGCATCTTTCTGGATCCCTGAAAGCTAGAAGCAAATACAGGAATTAAAGCATTTGTTGTGCCTTCTTCTAGGAATGCTCTTTTCTCAGATGCCCACATAGTTCACAGGTTCTCTTCTTTAGGCTCAAATGTCACTCATCAGCGAGGTCTTCTCCGACCATTCTCTGTAAAAGTGTACCCTTCATGTTGCTCTGTATCCCCACACCCCTCTTTATTCTTCATAGTACATATTCAATTTCTATTTGTTTTACTATGTGTTTATTTATCTATTGATATTCTATCAGAAAGTCAGCCCCAGGAGAGCAGGGACCTGGTTTGTTTTACTGCTGTAACCTCAGCACCTAGAATAGTGCCTGGTACATTAAAGACACTCAATAAATATTAGTTGAATGAATGGGTAAATGTTGAATACATGAATATATAACAAAGTAGTTAATAATAATAGTCACAATAACAATGATAGCTGTCTTAGTTTGTTTGGGCATCTATAACAAAATACCACAGGTATCTTATAAAACTGGGTAGCTTATAAAAACAGAAATTTATTGCTCACAGTCCTGGAGGCTGGAAAGGCCAAGATCAAGGTGCCAGCATGCTTGCCTTCTGGTGAGGGCCCTCTTCCTGGTTCACAGTTGGTGCTTTCTCTCTGTGTCCTCAGATGGTGGAATGGTCTAGGGATCTCATGAGAGCCTCTTTTATAAGGCAATAATCCCATTCATGAGGGTTCTACCCTCATGGCTTAAGCACCTCCCAAAGGTCCAACCTACCAACCTCACCGCATAGGGCATTAGGATTTCAACATATGGGGGACACAAACATTCAGATCATAGCATTCTCTTCTGAGCCCTCATAAGAATCACCGTTAATAGTTCATTCGTGGAAATGTGTAACAGCGTAGTTAATAACAACAACTAACCTCGATGAGCAGTTCTATATGCCAACACTATGCTAAGTATTGACATCACATCAAGTCCTCCCAATAACTCTGTGGTACAGGAGGCAAAATGTGTAATCTCTCAGCATCCCATTCTCCTTGAGGCAGTGTTTGATTCAAGGATAGAAGTGACAGCACCAAAGGGAAACCCAGAATCATTGTTTGATGCTGGAAGACAGACTTCTCTCTTCTGGATAAAAGCAGGAGACATGCAGTGCAAGATATTGCAGCAGTCATTCTACTACTACAAGCAGAGTCAGCTTAAGGATAAATCGAATAGGATGAAAGGCAAAGGAGAAAGAAAGAACTTGGGCCCATGGTGACATCACTGAGCTGCTGGACCAAACCTTACCTGAAGCTCATCCTACTTCTTTCAGTTATATAAACCAACATATTCCCTTGATTATTTAATCCAGCTTAAGGGTTTTGTTGTTGTTCCTTGCAACTGAAAGCATCTTAACTTAATCCAAGTAGATATTACCTAGTAGCTGTATGATCTTAAAGCAAGCTGTGGAACATCTCTTTGCTTCTGTTCCCTCATCTATAGAGTGAGAATAATACTAGAACTTCGCTCTGGATTTGTTGTGGAAATAGAGAGACAATGTAGATAAAAGCACTGAGCACACTGTCTGACACTTAGCAAGATATATGTATGTTAATATTACCTCAAGAAGCTTACAATAAAAGGAAGAATAGAGGACTGTAGTTGCTTTAGGTCAGATGTGAGGTACCTGACCATATTTGCTCCCATGGCAACTTCTAGATGCCTTTGTTACCACACATATGTACTTTAATATTTTATTTACATGTCAACCTCTCAAACTATACTGTGAGCTTCTAGAATCTAGAAGGCAAGATAATGGCTTATTATTCTTTGCACCTGTCCCAGTGCCCAGCTTTGTGCTAGGCATATGGCAGGTGTTTCATTGAAGCATATTGAACTAAAGAACAAAGTTATGAGAAAGGAGCCTAAAGAAGGAGGGAGATAGAGAGCCAAGTGTTATAAAAGGTATACATGATGGAATAGGTTTCAGGAGCGGGTGGGAGAGGTCGGGGCCAGAGCACAGGTGCAGGGATTAGCCTTGGACAGGGGGAAGGTTAATAATGAGTGGGATCTGATTTCTGCTCCCAAATGACCATCATCACATTTCTTTTAGGGCTATGCACACAGCCAGGCACTAAATATTTCCCAGTGATTATTACCAAGGCAAGGCCTGGAAAAACATTTGTAACAAAAAGAAATAACACAGTGAACTTTCCTCCAAGAGGGCTGGCACCAGTATCTGTGTTTATGTTATAGATTAAAATGAATATGGATTTTTAAAGAAAGAAGTATATGTTTTTCACACCATATTAATCTTCACTACATAATGTTGTGAGAATGCAACAGCTCCAACAGAGGAGAGAAATGAGTTGCTAAAATTCTCAAGTTATATAAATGATAATTGTAGTAGACATCTTTACACTATCTAGTAGTAGTTTTTTAAGTATTTTATTTTTTCTTGATCAAAAGTTATGTTGGGGGTAACATAGCATGTGTTGTTACTTCCCTTTAAACATGGATTAGTCATGGATTAAATCATTTGGAGTAGACCAAATTTAACAATATCATTGTTTATGCATGAAGAAGCGAGGGCTTCCCTGGTGGCGCGGTGGTTGAGAGTCCGCCTGCCGATGCAGGGAACACGGGTTCGTGCCCCGGTCCACGAAGATTCCACATGCCGTGGAGTGGCTGGGCCCGTGAGCCATGGCCGCTGGGCCTGCGCGTCTGGAGCCTGTGCTCCGCGGCGGGAGAGGCCACAACAGTGAGAGGCCCGCGTACCGAAAAAAAAAAAAAAAGAAGCAATAACAATGTTGCTCAGTGGTTGCCTTGGGGACACAGAAATAAATGAGGCATGACTTCCATCCTCATTGAAATTACATTTTCTATTACCCCAAACCCAACTAATCGGAACTTGTTTGTAGTCAACTTTAAGGGGAAAGAATGCAAATAAGATGTCATCTTGAGGATTCTGCATTTTTACAGCATCGGGGCATCTGCTGGGGCTAGCGCACATTGAACCCGGTCTTCCACACAGCAACTGATATTTTCCATTCCTGTGATGGCCCAGGGTTCCCATATAATCCTCTCAGGCTGCACTGGTGGGCACAGAACCCCTCCCTTTGGAGATTTGAAATGTGTGTATAAATAAAAAGCACAACGGAAACACCTGTGGATCTCCTCTAGGGGTCAGGTGTGTGGAATGGCCCAGGAGTTATCTCAGCACCCTTGTTTCTGTGCACTGGAGGATCTGTTTCTGGTTAGGACCCTGCACAGGAAGTGACTTGTATTGTCAGAGGGAATTTATATGTTCTTTTCCAATTTCTTCCATAACTGCTCTCTTCTTCCTCTCTACCCCCTCAATTCCCATTAGAGAGACAGAAAGCTGCAGCGTGATGCATGGCCAGCATTTTGCAGAGCAGGATGGAAGGAAGAAAGACTTAGGAGGCTGTACACTAGTGAATAAAGACCTAGAAACCAAAGATGTACCTTAAGCACAAACTTTTGGCCAAATGCATCAGCAAAGCTCAAGACTCAGTGGAAAGATCCTGGAAGAAACAGGAGACATCGCAGCACATGCAACTGGAGTGCAGGATTCTGGAAGGAAAACAAAGACTGTCCCAGATAAGGGGTTGGTTACCACCAATATCCTAATTAAAGAGGGCATTTATCTAATATTGACTATATGCCAGGTGCTATGCTAGTGCTCTACATACTCGATCCATACTTACTTACTCTAACCTGATCCAAGACAGCCCTTTAAGATCACTACTGTTATTATCTTAATTGTATTGATAAAGATAGTGAGACTCAGAGAAATAAAGTAACTGCCAGAACTCAAATGCATGTCTGTGTAACTCACTTTGCTCGTGACCACTAAGCTCCACTACTTCCTTAGCAGGGAGGAACAAGAAGCTGATAGCAGAATCCATCACCAATCCTTTATGATCTATTGTTGTAAGTATTTATAGTACACTGTATGTAGCTGCAAGTCATGCAATATGGTTTTTATTCCACACAGTACATTCACCTACTAACAAAAAAGCCCTTTGTCCTTTCATAAACTATAACTGCAAAACAATACCTGCAATACTCCTAGAGATAAAAGACAAACAAAAGTTTCATCCAGTAACTGGAAACCATAAAAATCAGGACATTGCTTATTTCCAAGAGTATCAGCTAGAAATGCTAGAACTGAGAAATGCAAAAATGAAAATTAAGGACCCCAAAGGTATGATTTAGCATCAATGAAAGGATGGAAGATATGGGAGAAAGATGCTTGAATATATAGGTTTAATATGCACTTAATTGGAGTCCTAGAAAGAAAGGAAAGAAAAGGCAGAGGTTATCAATTATTTCATTGATACTGAGATGCATATTTTTTTCACATTTTATCTTTTCTGAAATCAGGATGTGTTTTACTTTCACTGAAGCTGGACAACAGCTATCAATTATCATTGCTCGTGCATGTGAATATCAAAAGTGAAAACATCAAAACTTTCAGAACAGGGGTCAGTGGCTTGGAGGAAAATCCCGGAGACAATAGTGGAGCACTCTTTTCACCTACTATGAAACAAAATAGTTATGGAGGAGGGGTAAAGGAGATTGATCAGACATGTTTAACAACATTTTCCAAGGACAAATCAGTAGTAGGTTAGTTCGACATAATTTCAAAGCCAGATTAAGAGCCCATCACTGATCTGATGGCTTTTAGTTCCTTTATGGAATCTTTGAGGAAATGCTATACATAGACAGCTACCAAAAAGTGATTCAGAAAATGTGGATTCTTCATGGGAAGAAGTTTTAGGAATATCTGTGTAGGTAATTTATTTTGCATTTATTTAATTGGGCATGCATTTATTTTTCCTATTCTTGGTTACATAAATTAATGGTATAAGTTATAACTAATGGTGTCATGAACATGATGAAATATACTAGTTAAAGAGAACAATTAAAAATTCTCCTTGAAAATTTCCCTAACCGATAAAATGCACAGATTCAAGATGTTCAGTGACTTCTATACAGAATTGAAAAATAAAAAAAGAAGTGAAAAAACTACACTCACATATAGCAAAATTGTAGAAAGCCAAAGATAAAGAGAAAATCTTAACAGCATCCAGAGAAGAAAAAAAGATTATTTTTAAAAGAGCAATAGGATTGACATTGAATTCTGAGCTAAAATTGAAACCAATGGAATGAAGTCATTAATGTACTTAAAGACTTGGCAACCCAGGATTCTATAACTAGATAATATTCATCAAGAATAAAGTGAAATGGGTGAAGTTGATCAAAAGGTAAAAACTTCCAGTTAGGGCTTCCCTGGTGGCACAGTGGTTGAGAGTCCGCCTGCTGATGCAGGGGACACGGGTTCGTGCCCCAGTCCGGGAAGATCCCACATGCTGCGGAGTGGCTGGGCCCTTGAGCCATGGCCACTGAGCCTGCACATCTGGAGCCTGTGCTCCGCAACGGGAGAGGCCACAACTGTGAGAGGCCCGCGTACCGCAAAAAAAAACCAAAAAAAACTTCCAGTTATAAGATAAATAAGTTCTGGAAAGATGTAATGTACAGCATGGTGACTATAGTTAACAATACTGTGTTGTATATTTGAAAGTTGCTAAGAGAGTAGATCTTAAAAGTTCTCATCACAAGAAAAAAAAATGTAACTATGGGTGGTGATGGATGTTACCTAAATGTATATATATATATTCCACTATATATATAAATAAAATCATTATGTTGTACACCTAAAATACTACAATGTTATATGTTAATTATATCTCAATTAAAAAACAAAAGAATAAAAGTGAAATAAGACAGTCCCAGGTAAATAAAAACTCACAGAATTCACAAAAGGAACTGGACTAAAGGGGGGTTTTCAGGCCAAAATAAAAGTCCATTGGGAGGAGTCAAGATGGTGGTGTGGGAAGACATGGAGTTACTGTCTCCCCACAACTAGGGCACCTGCTGGCCACTGGGGGGGGGACTCTGACCCTCAAGGAGATGGGAGGAACCCCAGAGTGAACCACCACCCCACAAGGCTTGCGGGATCTTGATTCACAAGCCCAGGGTCAGGCAGAAGCTCCTGTGGTGGGAGCTCTGAGTCTGAACCACTGGACTAATAGAGAAGCTCAGAGGCCAGAGAATGTTCATTGGAGTGAGGTCTCACAGAGTTCTTCATCTCAACATCAAGACCTGGCTCTACCCAATAGCCTACAAACTCCAGTGTTGGAAGCCTCAGGCCAAACAACCAGTAAAACAGGAACACAATTCTACTCATTAAAAAAAAAAAATTAGACAGCAAAAAAAAATGTCACAGATGAAGGAGCAAGGTAAAAACCTACAAGAGCAAATAAATGAAGAGGAAATAGGCAACCTACCTGAAAAATAATTCAGAGTAATGATAGTAAAGATGATCCAGAATCTTGGAAATAGAATGGAAGCACGGATTGAGAAAATACAAGAAATGTTTAACAAAGATCTAGAAGAACTAAAGAACAAACAAACAGAGATGAACAACACAATAACTGAAATGAAAAATACACTAGAAGGAATCAATAAGAGAATAATAGAGTCAGAAGAACGAATAAGTGAGCTGGAAGACAAACGGTGGAAATAACTGCCGAGGAGCAGAATAAAGAAAAAAGAATGAAAAGAATTTAAGACAATCTCAGAGACTGCTGGGACAACACTAAACATACCAACATTCAAATTATAGGGGTCCCAGAAGAAGAAGAGAAAAAGAAAGGGTCTGAGAAAATACTTGAAGAGATTATAGTGGAGAACTTCCCTAACATGGGAAAGGAAGTAGTCAATCAAGTCCAGGAAGCAGAGAGAATCCCATACAGAATACATCCAAGGAGAAACACGCCAAGACACGTATTAATCAAACTAACAAAAATTAAATTCAAAGAAAAAATATTAAAAACAGCAAGGGAAAAACAAAAAATAACATAAAGGAATCCCCATAAGGTTACCAGCTGATTTTTCAGTGGAAACTCTGCAGGTCAGAAGGGAGTGGCAGGATATACTTAAAGTGATGAAAGAGAAAAAGCTACAACCAAGATTACTCTACCCAGCAAGGATCTCATTCAGATTCAATGCAGAAGTCAAAAGCTTTTCAGACAAATGAAAGCTAAGAGAATTCAGCACCACCAAAGCAGCTTTACAACAAATGCTAAAGAAACTTCTCTAGGTGGGAAACACAAGAGAAGAAAAAGACCCACAAAAACAAAACAATGAAGAAAATGGTAATAGGAACATACATATCGATAATAACCTTGAATGTAAATAGATTAAATGCCCCAACCAAAAGACACAGAATGGATACAAAAACAAGACCTGTATATCTGCTGTCAACAAGAGAACCACTTCAGACCTAGGGACACATACAGATTGAAAGTGAAGGGATGGAAAAAGATATTCCATGCAAATGGAAAAAAAAAAAAGCTGGAGTAGATAAAATAGACTTTAAAATAAAGACTGTTACAAGAGAAAATGAGGGACACTACATAATGATCAAAGGATCAATCCAAGAAGAAGATATAACAATTATAAATGTTTATGCACCCAACATAGTAGCACCTCAATACAAAAGGCAAATGCTAACAACCATGAAAGGAGAAATCAACAGTAACACAATAATAGTAGGGGACTTTAACACCACACTTTCAACAATGGATGGATCATCCAAACAGAAAATAGAGAAACACAAGCTTTAAATGACACAATAGATTAGATAGATCTAACTGATATTTATAGAACATTCCACCCAAAAGTGGCAGAATATACTTTCTTCTCAAGTGCACATGGAACATTCTCTAGGATAGATCATATCTTGGGTCACAGATCAAGCCTCGGAAAATTTAAGAAAATTGAAATTGTATCAGGCATCTTTTCTGACCATAACGCTATGAGATTGGAAATCAATTACAGGAAAAAAACTGTAAAAAACACAAATACATGGAGGCTAAACAGCGTACTACTAAATAACCAAGAGATCATGGAAAAAATCAAAGAAGAAATAAAAAAAATACATAGAAACAAATGACAATGAAAACATGATGACCCAAAACCTATGGGACGTAGCAAAAGCAGTTCTAAGATGGAAGTTTACAGCAATTCAATCTCACTTCAAGAAATAAGAAAAATCTCAAATAAACAATCTAACCCTACACATAAAACAGTAGAGAAAGAAGAACAAAGAAAACCCAAAGTCAGTAGAAGAAAAGAAATCATAAAGATCAGAGCAGATGGCAAATATTAGATTGATCCAGATAAAATTGTTGGTTTGTAGGAAAAAATGGTCAAATATTGGTGATTTCATATAACTCAACCTACGTGAGATAACATATTTACACCCAAATGTATAGGAAATAATGATAACATTGCTATCAGACTTCACATTGTTAACACTGCATGAACCAGTAAAGCAATGTCTTCAAAGTTCTGGGTGTAAAGGATACTGAATATAGAATTCTATATTCAGCCAAACTAGTAATCAGTACTAAGAGCCAAGGTGAGATATTTTTAGATAAGTAAGAACTCAGAAAGTTTACTGTCCATACACCTTTTATTTAAAAATTTACTCAAGAGGATACAGTTGCAAAATAAAAAACACATCCAAGTAAACGGACCAACATTAAACACTGTAAATAGAGTATATAATATATAGTCTATTTATAGTATATAAACAGAGAAGTAAAGAAAGAGCTAGAAAGAAATTAAGAGAAGCTGCTTGGAAGATTCTTTGTCAAAGGGCAGTATTCATATAGACTATAGTTTCTCAACAAGGGACTATGTTGTTCCCTGGGAAAATGTGGCAATGTCTGGGAACATTTTTGGTTTTCACAACTGGATAGGGATGGCTACTGGCATCAAATGTGTAGAGGCCAGGAATGCTGCTCAACATCCTACCTCCTACAGGACAGCCCTCTGTAACAGAAAATAATCTGGCTCCAAATGCCAATAGTGCCCCAAATGTTAATAGTGTAAACTCTGAGGTCGAGTATTACATTTCCTTCAACTTGGATCAAGTCATATTTAGCTCTGTATGGATGCCATCTACATAATTATACTAATAATATTGAGACTCCTTAGGAGGATTATGTAAAAGAACAGAACATTTATTCTATAATAATATAATTAAGAAAAACTGATGGTGGAGGAAGAAAAGATGTAAGGATGTACACATTACAAATCACCTGGGGATCTTGTTAAAATACAGATTTTGATACAGGAGGTCTGGGGTGAGGTCTGAGATTTTTGCATTTCAAACAAGCTCCCAGGTTTCTTTCTCCCTGGAAACATTAATATTTTCTTTCTATTCTTTGTGTTTTGAGATTTCCCCAGAAAAACCTCCACAACAATAACTTACTGATCATTTATTTTACGTTTACTATTATTATTTTATTTGAAAACAACTGTTACCAAATGCGTACCATTACAGCCCCCTTTGCCAGTTTTAAATAACTAGAAAGCAAGCAAGCAGTAACATTTAAACAAGTCTCACCATAGTACCCTTCTTTATGGTGGCTTTCTTTTCTCTTTCAAAGAGGAGTGAGAGCTTTTTGACTGCTTTGTATTTTGATTTTATATTTATCCCCTGTCTGGTCTGAATTCTTCTAAAGTCAGAGTTTTATTCACATGGGGATGTTGATGTTAAGACATTTACTCATGTATTAATTTCACATTTCGTGATCACTTGCTGGGCGCCCCATTCTATTAAGGGCTGCAAACAAAACTGTAAATAAGCCATACAGTCTGGTTGGAGTATTTCTAGGAAATTTTTGTCTTCTTGAGAAAAAGAGAGATACATCTGGGGAAAACCCTGTACCTTCCTTTTCTTCCTGCCTTGAATACAGATAGTGACAAGAAAGACCTAGAGGACATCAGGGAAAACATTCCTGAGCATTGTCAGGCTGATGAACAAACATCAGCAGTTACCTCCAGATCTGTAGTATGCGAAAAGTCAGTCGTCACTTCATAAGCTACTGTAGTTGGTCATTCTTTTCCTCGCAGCTGAAGGCATTTCTGACTCACACAACAGATGCAATCACTCAGGAACTGAATGTTTCCCAGTGATGTTGTCAAGCACTTGTAATAATGGTTAATGATACTGCACAAGATTTTAGATTAAGTATAAGTGGTAAAATGGGAGCAAAAGATACAGCTTCATTGCTTGCAAGAACAGAACTAGAACCAATGGTCCAAAGTTTCAGTGGGTCAGATTTGGATTCAACATAAATTAGAACTTTCTAATACCGCATTCCATTAATGGAGTATGCTATCTTGCAGAGATTAATCTCCTATCCATTAAAAATTTCAGGAGGAGGCAGAAACACCATAGAATGGATTCCAGAACTGCATGGAAGGACAGATGAGAAACTACCGATATTCCCTCTTACTCCAAGGTTCTAATATCAATTTTCAACAATGAGTGTCAAAATCAAAAAGGCTTTAAATCATAAACTTTAAAAAAATGGTTAAATTTCAAATTCAAATAACCAGAGCACCCCATTTCCTCAATTCTGATTGAAATTACACTGGACAGTTAGAGATAATTGTAATTTCATCTGATTCCTATTCATAAAAATGAAACATTTTATTTACATATAAAAATGTGATTTTTTTTCTTTCTTCTATGAGTTAATAGACATAGGAAAATGAAACTATAGTACAGAACCTAGACTTTTAAGCATATTGAAAGGGTAAACTTACACAGGATTAATCAAACCTGTCTAATAGATGTGTAGTATGCATTTCAATTCAGCAAAAGAAAAGAATGCTTTACTTTTGGCTAAAAATACCCTGTAAACAATTACAGTTATAACTCTAGGTGATTATTTAATAATCTTGACATTACAGGAAAGTTCAACATGTTAAGATGTGATTTTTAAAAATTTCAACCAAAGTTATTATTAAACAATTCAATGTTTAGGGCTAAAATGAGAGCCTTGCCAAGAATGGCATGGCCACATGTCCCACTGCCCAGAGGGGAGAAATGGCATACACCTCTCAAGTTGTATGACTCACTCACCACCTGAGAGATATAGAACATATGACCCAGGCCACTCTGGAGAAGTCAGAACATATTTTAAAATTTAGTTGTAAGAAATAAATCACTTTATTTTTATTGCTGGTGAAAAAAAAAATCACTGTGCCATTTGTACAGCATTGGACTTGTGTTCCCCTAAATTAAGCAGCTTGCTTTCCCCTGGGAAATGCCAAACACGAACCATAGTAGGGCCTCCCATTGGATTTCTTGAACACAGGAAAACATAGGATCAGGTACTGTGTTAGGTGTTGAGGTGCAAGGGGGAACAAAAGCGACACGATTTCACAGGGCTTATCGTCTTGTTGCTGTGAACATCGCATGACTAACATGTGATGGAATATTAAACGCTAATTTATTCTTTTTAAGTGAAATAACTTCTTTCTTGTTTTTCACACTCTAAATAGAAACAGCTCACTCCCAAGAAAGGCAAGCTTATTTACAAATAAGCCAATGGGTTCTGCCCAACATTTATCGCTATACAAACCTATTAGACTATTGGCTCTGATTTTAGTTAAGTAAAATAAACATAAATGACATTTCTGAACCTTACGTGTACAGGTTAATCTTATAATACCAAATCTAAGGTTTCAAAGTCTAATTGCCGCATGAATATTTACAGTGGGTATTTTTCTACTCAGCTTTTTGTTTTCATCTAAAGTGTATACAGTTTCATGTTTGCATTAGTGATTTCTTTTCATTTACTTTAACTTTTCAACCAGTTATGAATGCTTCTTACTATACACCTGTGGACATGCTGATTGGCCCTTTCACAAATAGACATGTTTGAATACAAAAGGTCCTTTTTTGCTATATGTCTGCTTATGCTACAACTGACCTCATCAATATAGTAGTCTGAAGAATTGGTTATTCAGGAATAGGTTTTCTTCCTTCCCCCAACCCTAGCATTCTTCTTTCTAATGACACTTCTAATTGAAAAATATTCTAAATCTAAGCCACTTGCATTGCTGAGTCATCCTAAGTTGTGCAATATTATGTTCAATTCCATCTGGCATTAGATAATATGATAGGATCTAGAATCTTGAAGTTTTATTTAAATATGTTTCAGATATAGATATGTTTCAAGGTATCATGAAACTACCTACAATTCAGGACTTATCTTGCAAATGTGTTCTATACATAGCTTTTGTGATGGTCACTAAAAAGTGAACAACTATAACATTTTTCATTGTACCAAATGTGCTTTTCTTATCCAAATGTTAAAAATTATTGCCATTCATTTGAAGAACTTGTTAAGCATCTAAAATTTTGTACCAGTAAGTATCTGGAATATGCCTTGAAGCAACTTCTGTTTACAGACAAGGTCTGTAAGATATCCAAATACCACTGTGATGTGTTTACAGTTTATACAAGAATGAAATATCAAGTCCTTTTGGGTGCATATTTCTAAATGAGCATTAAATGAATTGGGGAAAAAACTAGAAAATTTTCATGTCTGGTGCATGCCAAGTGAATGATTCCATTCATCTTCCCTTTGCAGCTTGCTTTTGGTTGATGAGAAACTCTCTCTCATGGTCATTAAGGTCATTGCTGGAAATTAGTTTACTTTTGTGAATGGATTTCACCTGGAGATGCCATTTCTCTGCAATCAACTGTATCATCTTGGGACTATGAGCAATGATGCTGAACTACTGACAGATGGAGAATTTTGAAATGAGTTCCAACTAATTCTGACAGCCATCACTTCCCACCACCCTTAGTTAAAAATTAACTTTCAATAGTGGGAAAGAAAGATGATGAAACTTACCCAATACCTACAAAAGATGCTTAATATCACGAATTGTTATCCATCATTTCTTTTTTTGGGAGGGAGAATGAGTCGATCTAGGGAGTTACGATGACTACTAAATAAAACCAAAAGTTCATTACACTATATCTCCTACAAAATTAAACTTACAGTCAGTCATAAGGAAGCAGTCTCCCAGGGAAAATCATTGTTACAGGAATCAAAAAGTATTGTGTTGGTCAAAAAGAAGCACTAAAATTCACCTGCATAGTTTGTCTAGTTCAATGAATTCTTAAGGCTTGTCTTTAAACTTTCCATGAAATGGAGAATAGCAACAGTACATTTCTTCAAGAGTCAAGATCATCCAAGTATTTAAAGTATTATTATTTAAGAGAATACCTTTGGCTGGCTGGGTACCACAAAGAGCTAATAAGCTTGGTCACTGCTTCAAAACAGAAAAGGTAAGCAAGAGGGAGGCCTCTCTCATTATAGACTCTGAAAGCAAGGGCTAGAATCATGGACTTTGGGCCTTCAGTAGTGTAAGCACCCAACTGCTTGAATGATTTATACTCTAGTGGGAAAGTCTCAGGGTGGCTTTACCCAATTAACAGCAAAAGAAATGAGTTTGGCAGATGCATTAGCTTGGAGTTAAACACTGATTTTGGAAAAATCCACATGAAAGATGCCCAAAATATACAGGCCTATGTTACTAGAATTACTGATGGATGTTCTACCTTTGCCCAGCATGCATATCTCTTTTTGACATCTTATATCCCGCTCTGGCTTTGCTGCTCTTGTGCCAGTGATGGCCAGGCAGAGAACTGCAAGCTCTGTTGATGCTAATACTTGGCTTTTTTTCTTTTGGAAAAGATGGAAGGATGTTTATGAGGGAAAGGTAGTGGAATTCTATGAGATAAACAGGTAAAGAACAGTAATGTAAAAATTGTACATTTCAGTAATGATAACAATGTAAAAGATGTGGCAGCCCTGATCATTCTAATAAAGGTAAGTGTGTTTGAAATGGGGATGGAAACTTGAGGATAGATGGAATTGAACAATGTAGTTATGGGTCACCTGTGCATGGGGAGTGATTTAATTCAGAAACTCAGAGGACCATGTGTGAAGTTTTGGTGTTTATTTATATGTATATGAAAGGAGGAAAGAAGGGATAGAGCGAACATGAACAGATTAGTTTAAGTGATCACTCTGATATAATAAAAAAGAAATTTCAGGTTAATAATGGAAAGAACTTAAATGTGGATATATCTTTGAGAAGTCGTATAGTACAAATAAGCATTTTACGTTGGGAGTTTGGGAAAAACTAATCCCTCACATCTCTTCTCCTCTGGGTTCAAAACCAACTGAGAAGTAGACATGAGATCCGGATGGGAGTACTAAGAGTATAGATAGAGCTTTTCACTACTTCTCTCCAAGTTCAGATCTTGGAATTCTTATTCAGTCAACCCCATGAAGGAACATGGCTTACGCAATGCTCTTTGAATGCAAATGAGGAAGAAAGAAAATGCTGAGAGGACAGTGAGGCTCTTGGCTTGTGTCCTGACCCCGGCTGTTTACTGCATGGAACTAAAATATGAGAAAAACACAGGCCACGAGAAGGCAAGAGAATGTAGCAAGAGGCCAGGCTCTATATGAGGTAGAGTAGTACCATTCTACACTTTAATCCGGCCCAGTAGAACAATGTGGAACAATGGATGTTGGGATTTTACTATCCCAGATTAGATAGGTCACTTCTCTTAGGGGAGAAAAAATAAGAACGTGGAGAAAGAGTTTCTCTATTTCCTCTCAGAGAGAGTAAATGTTGGATGAAGTTTCTATTTTACGGGCAAATGAAGGAATATGTAAAGACGGAGAAAAATTTTCTTCCTACTCTCTTCTGCATTTTTTCTGGTTGTATTATTCAAAACGCTTTCAGTTGCAAATGACAGAAAATCAATTAAAAGTGGCTCAACACATAAAAAACCTGTATGTGGGGGAAAAAAAAAAAAAAAAACCTGTATGTGAATGTTTATAGAGGTTTTATTTGTAACAGCCCCTAAATGGAAACAACCAAAATGTTCTTCAAGAAGTGAACAGTTAAACAAATTATGGTATATCCACATCATGGGATACCAAATAAAAAAGGAATAAAAAGGAATGAATTATTGATACATGTATCAACTTGGATGAATTCAAGGACATTAAGCTGAGTGAGAAAAGCCAATCTCAAATGGTCATATACTGTATTATTCCATTTATATAACATTCTCAAAATAATAGAGATGGAGAACAGATTAGTGATTGCCAAGGGTGAGGGATGGCAGGTGGATGGGTGGGTTTGACTAGAAAGAGGTAGCACCAGGGAGGTCTTTGTGGTGATAGAATAGTCCTGTATCTCAGTCGCAGCGGTGGTTAGATTAAAAAGCACACATGATGAAATGGCAGAGAACTGTGCACACATATTGTATTAATGCCCATTTCTTGGCTTGATATTGTGCTATAGTGATGTAAGAACAATTGGGGAAACACTGGGTGAAAAGTACACAGAACCTTTCTGTTCTATTTTTGCAACTTCGTGTGAATCTATATCTCAAAATAAAGAGTAAAAAAAAGTGGTTTAAGTGAAAAAGAGAATACACTGGTTTATGGAATTGGGTAGTACAGGGGTTGAATCTACCTAGTTTTAGGCAAACCTGGATTAAGGAGCTCAAGAGATGTCATTAGGAGCTTTCTCTCTTTCTCCTTTTCTCAGCTCTGCTCACTTTTCTGTGTTGACTTCATTCTGCAGACAGCTTTCTCCATGAAGCTGGGGAAGATGTCAGAGATCTAAGCTTACCTGATCCTAATTTCTTGTAACCCAGGAAGTAAACAAATTCTCTTCCATTCATAGGGAAGACTCAATTTCTTTTTTAAATTTTTATACAATTTTTAAAGGTTACACTCTATTTAGAGTTCTTACAAAATACTGGCTGTATTCCCCGTGTTGTACAAAACATCCTTGTAGCCTATCTTAACACCCAATAGTTTGTACCTCCTACTCTCCCACCCCTTCCTCATCCCCACTGGTAACCACTAGTTTGTTCTGTTTGTGAGTCTGCTTCTTTTTTGTTATATTCACTAGTTTTTTTGTATTTTTTAGATTCCACATACAAATACCAATTCTACACTATTTGTCTTTCTCTGTCTGACTTACTTTACTTAGCATAATGCCCTCCAAGACCATCCATGTTGCTGGAAACGGCAAAAATTTCATTCTTTTCTATGGCTGAGTAGTATTCTATTGTATATGTATACCACATCATCTTTATCCATTCATCTGTTGATGGATACTTAGGTTGCCTCCTTATCGTGGCAATTGTAAATAATGCTGCTGTGAACATTGGAGTGCATGTATCTTTTCAAAGTAATATTGTTTTTTTCTTTTTTTCAGATATATACCCAGAGGTGGAATTGCTGGGTCATATGGTAGTTCTATTTTTAGTTTTTTGAGAAACCTCGATACTGTTTTCCACAGTGGCTGCACCAATTTACATTCCCACCAAAAGTATATGAGGGTTCCCTTTTCTCCACATCCTCGCCAACATTTGTTGTGTTCTTTTTTGATGACAGCCATTCTGACAAGTGTGAGGTGATACCTCATTGTGGTTTGATTTGCATTTCTCTGATGATTAGTGATGTTGAGCATCTTCTCATGTGCCTTTTGGCCTTCTCCATTTCCTCTTTAGAAAAATGTCTGTTCAATTCTTCTGCCCATTTTTTAATTAGGTTGTTTTTTTTTTGATGTTGAGTTGTATGAGCTGTTTATATATGTTGGATATTAATCCCTTGTTGGTCATGTCATTTGCAAATATTTTCTCCCATTCAGTGGGTTGTATTTTCCTTTCATCAATGGTTTTCCTTTGCAGTACAAAATCTTTCAAGTTTAATTAGGTCCCATTTGTTTATTTTTGCTTTTATTTCCTTTGCTTTAGGAGATGGGTCCAAAAAATACTGCTACGATTTATGTCAAAGAGTATTATTCTATGTTTTCCTCTAGGAGTTTTACAGTATCTGGTCTTACATTTAGGTCTTTAATCCATTTTGAGTTTATTTTTGTATATGGTGTTAGAGAATGTTCTAATCTCATTATTTTACATATAGCTGTCCAGTTCCCCCAGCACCACTTATCAAAGAAGACTGGGAAAACTCTGAATTTTGGATCAGATGTCCTCTTGGAACCAATTATTGTTATCAGGAAGATGGACTACACTGAGTGGTCATGGTGGGCTGGGGGAATGTGTGTGTGTGTGCAGAGATAGTTACATTAGGAACTCACTGAGGAAGAGTGGTTTCCCAAAGAAAAAGTGAGATCGTCTCATCAAACTCAGATTAGGTGGACCAGGCAAAACAAATGTCTGCTATATTACCAAAATGTCAGAATGACGACTCTGTGGACATGTATAAATACTGATAATCTAACTTGCAAAACATTTGAATAATTATATAGTATAATGAAGAGAGGTTAAAGGTTTAAATTATATGTGTTTTGGGAAAGTAAAGTAAAGGCTAGTAAGAATGAACAAAATTTGGTAATTATAAAGACCTACAAGAAATATGGTTCCAAGATGTGTGGCAAAATGAATCTCAACAACACTGCAATGCAAGTGAAGTTGATAACGAAAAGTTAGAAATTCACTTTGGTCTTTAAATCATACAGAGAACCAAATTTTGTAGGTAAAATGATAGCTGAAATAGCTTAAGTTGAAGTTTTGGAAAAAGAAATAGAGGTCCTCTAACGTTGACGCCAATATTTAAAAACACACACTCAAACTTGGAAAATATCTTTTTTACAGGCAAAAACCCCACTTGTAGTTATCTATTAAGCTCAGTGGTAGCTGGGGACTTTTTTCTCAGTTGGGGGCATTTTAGGTGGTGCTCTGTAGCACGAGACAGTAAAAAGGTTGTTGGCTGCTGGGGATGTATTTTGAGTGAGTAGATTCTCTTCAAACTGTAGGGGCAGAGCTAACTGGGGAGACAATGGTTCAGCTGACTTGAAATTGAATGGGGAGGTGGAATGAAGGTAGATATATTTGGAGAAAGCAAAGGAAGCAGGCAGAGAGGAGAACATATAGTAAGAGCAGTCAGGTGATGATCTTTCAGGCTTAGTTCAAATAGATTAATATTTTTTATCTGATATGAAGAATTCAGGGGAGCAATGCACTTGGAACTTTTTCAGGTAGCATTTTGAACTGAGTGAGATTTGGGGTGGGAGTTAACCGATATTAATAATTGTTATTAGGAAGAACAGGAGGGAATAATAATTTTTAAAAAACCACGTGATTCTGAAACAGCCACATGAAGGGAGAATGGGAAAGGAATGTGTGCAGAGGGTGGTGGTATTAAAAAGGATTCCCAACATTTTATATTTGAGAGGTGGCTTGTAGAGAATAAGAATATTCTGCAGTGATGAGAAATGAGGCTGAGGACAGTATTTTTGTCCAAAGTCTTGATCATAGAACTGTTTTCCTCTCATGTCACTAATCTTCTTAATTATACCAAACATACATCTTTCACCTTCCATCTGTTTGAAAGTATGAGAATAAACTACTTTTTCATTCTTAATTTTTTTATTATGGCTCCTGGCTTATTGTGTCTTACGTCTGCTTTAGCTACACACACATGACAGAAATATCTCAGAACTAACCCTTCCTGACAACTCTTTGATAGACTAATCCCTACAGTGGCTTTATGCAGTATCTGCCATTTGCAAAGTTTGAGTGGTTTCTTAAATGATGTTCACTCTGAGAAGTATGGACTATCTGTCAACTACTGCCTTTTGGGGGAAGTTACAGGAGAGGAAGAACGTAGTACTCTACATATACATTTCACAAACAATTGTCTTGTGCTGATTCCTGAAACACAAGGTTGTATTTTGTCTTAGTGTCCAAGTTGCGTTTTCAGACTCTGATTATAGAGTTTTAATGCAAAAACATTCAGAATATAAACCAGTGATTTTATAATATATGTTGAGTAGTTGTCAACAACTTATGAGCAAGTTGTGAATATGCAACAAGTAATACTATGTGATATTTTGATTGCAAAAGACACACATAAAATTGTCCTTGAAAAATCAATCCATAGGATTTGTGAATGCCTTCAGTGATATTAAAGACTGCTACTAATATTTTACTAATAATACTTTAAATCGTTTTTGTTTTTGATATAAACAATACAAGCTAAACATAATTTAATTATAACTATAAAATGCATTGAATAAATCTTTCTACCAAATCACAGATGACCATGGGAGGGGAATTTGTTTTCTGTGGCAGATGCTTTTTGTATAGTTATCTATCTATCTATCTATCTATGCAGAGTACTAGCCCCACTCTAGATGGAGGCAGTGTATCATCTAGGGATAACAGCAACTCTTTTGTACCAAGCTGAGTTCCAAGTCCCAACTCTGCTACTGTGATCTCTGGCAAATTAACTTTTCTAAGTGTCATCATCTTCTTTTCTAAGTAGAAGAATAAATACATTTTGTCTATAAACCATCATGTGAAATAACTGTGGCTAGGAGATTGGAAATTCAAAATTTTTTGTTTAAGAAAAGCAATATAATATACATGGTGTACTTATATAACAACACCTATGGGGTCTGAGGCAACACCTCATAATCAGACATTAATATTTTTGCAGTATGAACTTCCTTAGTATGAACTTTAAATGTTCATACTAGGTGGGATAAATAAAGACCATCAATAGTCTCACATTAGTGGATGTAAGATTTTATGGGCCAAAATTACGAAAACAAAAAACTTCTGATTTTCAAAATTTGTGAATTTTTCGAATTGTAAATGAGGGACTGTGAGTCTGTAACATCTACTTTAAAGGCTTGTGGTGAGGAATAAATGAAAAATGCATTTAAAGTGATTATCACATGATAAGAGCCCAAAAAAGTAAGACTATTATTAAGAGCTATTGACTGATGGCTCCTTCACAAATGATGGGACACTGTATAAGGCCTGTGACTGGAAGTCTCTCTCAAGGCAAGGTTAAAATGTCTGATCTGATTCTAGAACTTGCATCACCACTAATACCAAAGCTCTAATTGAGCAGTTATCTTAGATATCCAAGTTATTCAAATGTAATGTGAAAGAACCGAAGGATAATTTAAAATAAAATACATTTTTTATGAATACTAATCCATTTTAGATTATTAAGCAAAACTTCAAAATTTATAGTTAGTTCTGCTATAACTATTTTGAAAACATGATTTTGCTCCAACACTATTTATTATATCAGGGAACAATTTGAGCATAATGTGCATTTTGCATTTGTTTATGAGAGATTTCATCCAAATGAAACATTAGGTGAACATAGAAAACTGCACGCAGGTGAACCAAGCCATGGAGGCGTGCACAAAACACACACCCCTCTCAGGAACAATGCGCCACAGCCATCCACATCTGGTGTTACAAATTTCTACCTGATTCAGATCACCGGCTGGCCTGTCATCATTTCATTTTAACCCACATGCTGCAACTCTCCTACACCCGCTCCCATGAGCAAACTTCACTTCTTTTTCAAGGCAAAGTGCCATAATTATAGTAGTATTTATGCATTTATTAATGCTTCACATGTAAAACGGGGCTGTTTATATTAGGTTTCGGTCTTTCTTTTACTGTGCCAATGACAAAGATTTTGAGTGCTGTGCCCCAACCCCATTTGCCCCATAAGCCCTGTGGTTTCATTGCACAATTAGGCATAACTCAGTGATTTTTAGGAACACATATGCCCTGTTATAGCAGAGCTAACTGTCGTTCATCATACCTGGTGTGTACTGTACCTACCTTTTGGCATGTAAACAAAGTTAATACAATATCCAGGCACATAAGAACAAGTACTCCAACTAATTTACAAAAGTAGGAAAGCATAACATAAACTTACTTTTTAATATGTTATTCTACAAAAACCAAACTTTAAGTAAGTCAAATTTAGTAAAAGTGAAAGAGAAAGACTGGTGGAGTTAGTATTAGTGTGTGGAAAGTGGTTGCTCCAAACTGGCACATAACTCTCTTGAGTTAAACCCCTACCACCATAACTCTATTCTATTCTCTAATCCTCTGTTGATTTTTTTTTAACATCTTTATTGGAGTATAATTACTTTACAATAGTGTGTCAGTTTCTGCTTTATAACAAAGTGAATCAGCTATACACATACCTATGTTCCCATATCTCTTCCCTCTTGCGCCTCCTTCCCACCCTTCCTATCCCACCCCTCTAGGTGGTCACAAAGCACTTAGCTGATCTCCCTGTGCTATGCGGCTGCTTCCCACTAGCTATCTATTTTACGTTTGGTAGTGTATATATGTCCATGCCACTCTCTCACTTTGTCACAGCTTACCCTTCCCCCTCCCCATATCCTCAAGTCCATTCTCTAGTAGGTCTGTGTCTTCATTCCCCTCTTGCCCCCAGGCTCTTCATGACCTTTTTTTTCCTTAGATTTCATATATATGTGTTAGCATACGGTATTTGTTTTTCTCTTTCTGACTTACTTCACTCTGTATGACAGACTCTAGGTCCATCCACCTCACTACAAATAACTCAGTTTCGTTTCTTTCTATGGCTGAGTAATATTCCATTGTATATATAGCCATTATTAATCCAGAACATTGTTCAAAGGATGTTCTTAGGGATATCACCAGGAGTGCTTTAATAAAAGGATGCATTCTTTTTCGTATTAAATAAGAATATGGCCATATTTTCAGATTCATAAACAAGTGTACAGTGATGAAATGAAGCGATATCTGGGGTGCTTTAAAACACTCCGGCAAAGGAAGAAAAACAAGGGAAAAAAGGGATATTCCAGACAAATGTGGAAAAATTTGGTAATTGGACTCAGTATTATGATTATATGAGGGTTCATTGTACTATCCTCCATTAAACTTTTTTTTTTTTTTTTTTTTTTTTTTTTTGCGGTATGCGAGCCTCTCACTGCCGCGGCCTCTCCCGCTGCGGAGCACAGGCTCCGGACGCGCAGGCCCAGCGGCCCTGGCCCACGGGCCTAGCCGCTCCGCGGCATGTGGGATCCTGCCGGACCGGGGCACGAACCCGCGTCCCCTGCACTGGCAGGCGGACTCTCAACCACTGCGCCACCGGGGAAGCCCTAAACATTTTTTTTAAGAGCTCGATGTTTCAAAGTAATTTGGTAGTTACTGGGTTAAACCAAGTAAGATTCTGACTGCAAGACTTCAGGGGCTTATACTGTCAGCGTGCACGGTCCGCATCCTGGCGGGCTGCCATTCCCACTCTTCTTTGACATGGAACCCTTTCCTTGGCAGAGAGTATCCAGGTGAGCCATGTTCTGTGGACTATACTTTGGACATCATGATGTGAAAGTTCTAGTGGATACTCCAAAATGTTCTCAGAAATGGCGTACAGTGTTAAGTCAGAAGAGACAGCATCATCTAGGTTTTCTCTCTGATCTTTGATTTGCCTCACAAAAATTATTTGTTGTCACTGTCACTAAGAGCAATCAATCTGTGGTAGCAGTATTTATAAAGTTCACACTTAAAAATTTTACAAAGATGCCCACGCTGCTTTCAAATGAGAATAAAAAAACAAATTGCAAACCAAATAGTATGATACATTTTTTTATAAAAAACAAGTATATAGGTTTGTATATGAATAAAATAAATGACTGGGCAGGGTACCTAAACTATTAGCAGTGGTTACAACTGGGGATGATATTGGTAGCGGGGGTGGAGTGGGGGAGGAGGAAGCACATTTTTATTGTTTACAGTTCTTTTTGGAATAACATATTGTTTTTTAACAAAAATAAAGATAAATTATTTTAGTTAAAAATCAATCTATGGTGCTGGGATAGTGGTCACCCTTAGAGGGAGGTAGGATACAAGAGAGGCTTCTAGAATTCTGATAATTCTCTATTCCTTGATCTGAGGGCTGGTTAGTGGGTTTGTTCACTTTGTGAAAATTCATTTAGCCGTATATTTATGATTGGTCTATTTTCTACATAAGTTCATTTAAAAATTGCTTTCTAGTGACTTATTAAATAGCACCTTGTTTTAGTTTAAATGCATGAATTTTTTCCTTATTCATATATTCCAGTTTTCCTTTCCCACATTCATTACTGTTTATTCTCTCTAATTTCCCCTTAATGTGGCTGCATTGCAAAGGCGTTGTTAGTAACTTTTACAGAAGGTGAAATCCCTAGCTGATAAAAATGGCATATAAGAAAATCACTCACGTCTTATGGTGTGAGGTGGACCACGAGGTAGGGTCACAATCCTGCTAGCTAGCCATTCATCAGTATGTGGTAAAAAGATTTCTTTTGAAACATATAATTACCTAAAATAGATGGAAAGGAATAATAGAGACGCTAATGTAGCTGATAAATAGGTGATACAACCAAAGGCCTAATGACAAAGGGAAAACAAAAATTGTCTATGGTTGTTCTCCCTACATCAGATCCTAGGTATACTTTCATGAATACGGAATTACGAGTGTCACAGTTGGAAGGAACTTCAAAGATCATTATTCCATCTCATACTTTCTCAACTAGATTTTGATTTGAAAAACATGACTAATAACAGAAAGGTCTAAAATTTGCAACTGGTTGTTAAATGGTTGTTTGCTTTGATGGGACAGGTCCTAGGCCATATGAAATTAGAAGTTCATTTAACCAAATACTTGTTGTTTTCAGAAGATAAACAAGGCAAACAGAGCAGGTGAACAAGGACATAAGATTAAGCTGCAGCTTCATGTACTTCCTATAGCAGAGAAAATGATTAAAACATCTTCTCATTATCATTAAGGAACCTATGGGTTATTTTCAGGTTTGGTTCTAGTGCCACATATCTTGAGCTAATCTGAAATACAAATATGCAAAAGTAACATTTTATAAAAAATAATAGTTTATGGTGTGTAAGGGGTAGTCACGAGACAGAAAAGCAAGCACTATAAAATCTACATCTTTAATGTATCTAGTAGTGAGAAACAATATTAGTATTTTATTCATGAAGACTACTTAAATAATATTTACAACAACTTTATGGGCACATATATGTACATTTGTACATCAAAGTATTTTTG
This sequence comes from Pseudorca crassidens, assembly GCF_039906515.1. Taxonomy (NCBI): domain Eukaryota; kingdom Metazoa; phylum Chordata; class Mammalia; order Artiodactyla; family Delphinidae; genus Pseudorca; species Pseudorca crassidens. The sequence goes on along the minus strand of NC_090304.1, from coordinate 30,055,731 downwards.
GAAAGAAAAGACCAAATAAATCCTGGGTCATAATTTTATCACTCCTAAATTTTCCTTATTTTTAAAAAACAGTAAAGATAATTTAAGCCTACTATTTTCTAAAATGTCCTAATCAACTTGTTGTAGCATAGTAAAACTGAGTTGCTACCATACTGACTTAGGTATTTTAAAGGGCAGCAAATATTTTAGAAACTTAAAACACACGTTTTCTGTTGAAATTTTACATTTGCTTAGAATACAAAAGCACAAAACAGAAGGAATTTCGTTTTCTGCTTGCTGAAGGTATTTGGGTAAACCTAGCTTTTAAGATGGTCTTCTTTCAAAGATTTTTAAGAAGTTTCTGAAAGGGTACTGGCAACAAACCCTTTTAAAAGCTGACTTGTCAATTTCATTTCCCTTGATTTTGAAGAGACTTATCTTAGATTTCCTTTTGAAATATTTCTTCCAAATTTTCTAACCATGCTTGGCTTTACTTTATGGATGTTTCTTTTATATTCTAGAGAAGAAATAAAAAGATACATAAATATGGTAAAAGTATCATTCAAAAAGAATTTTCACCATTTGTTAAACTTCACAGCTGTTAATTAACCTGATTTAAAACAGAACACCAACAAAGAAACATTAATACCCTTGGTTTGAAAGTAGAAATTCATTTCTCCACATTGTAAACTGAAGTTTTAGTGCGCATGTACGTACACCCCTTCCCCTGCCCCAAAGCTATCAAGTGAAGTCAGTGAATAAACTACCACATTTACTTCTGTTCTTGAACTAAGGAAAGACTACTTCTGTGAACATTGTTCCCTTTCTTTTGTGCATCATCAACTTTTGTTTTTCATTCTTTGGATTATTTCCCAAGGACTTTCAAACTTCCATATTTTTTCCAATTTAGAAGTATCATTTGAGTCCAGTACTTCTTCTTTTTTTTTTTTTTTTTTCTTTTGCGGCACCCGGGCCTCTCACTGTTGTGGCCTCTCCCGTTGCGGAGCACAGGCTCTGGACGCGCAGGCTCAGCGGCCATGGCTCACGGGCCCTGCCGCTCCGCGGCATGCGGGATCCTCCCGGACCAGGGCACGAACCCGTGTCCCCTGCATCGGCAGGCGGACTCTCAACCACTGCGCCACCAGGGAAGCCCTTGAGTCCAGTACTTCTTAATGTGCTGATCCTGATCCCATAGCTCTTTTTTCCTTTCACAGCTACCTCTAAAATGTGTTCCATCTATGTCCACTCTTCTGGTTCTTCTTCAGTGTTCACAATGATTCTCTACTCAACGAAGTGTTGTTACAAAAGGGGGCCACTGACTTCTTTATGGGTCTGTCTAATCTCTCATCCATTTTCTTGATCACATTAGGTTTTAGTTTTAGGGGCACATATTCTCTTGACACTATTTCTTATTTTCTCTAAATGCTCAGTAAACAGAGTTTCCTTCTTTTCCACTGATGTTCCTTTTTTTTTTCTTTTTAATTTGTACACTGTTAGTTGGAGTCAGCTGAATACATTCTAAGGAAGGCAGCCCCAGTTCTCTTTTACTTCTCTAGTAATTCCTGATGTGTATTTGGCCATTTTCACTTGGATATCCTAATGTACATAAACCATTATCTTCCCTTAAACTAATACCTTTTTCTAAGTGCTCCATTATCCTTAACAAGACAAAATCTTTCCTCTTTGGCAAGTACTGTAGTTTAGTATTCTCTCCCACTGTTTTCTCTATAGATTATTCATCTCTCTTTACATATAAGATATTTGATGCATTTTATACTATTCTTAGAAAATAAGCATATTAGGAAACCTAAGTCTCTATTATTTGAGAATTATCATAAATTTATTGTTTGGTTGCAGGATTATGACTTCCTGGAGAACTTTTTCAGAAGACCAGTGGGACAGTACATATCTACAACAACTGCATATACACAATGTTAAACATTATTAAATATGGCATGTTGAACCAAATAATCATAGTAAATTCTTCTTTTCAGGACTTCATTGTTTGATTTTTAAATCTGCACGAAAGACATTTCCACTGAGCTTAAGGTAAACAACTGCCACTGGGCACCACAAGAAGTAAGGATTTATCAATGCAGCTTGGCAAAGCTATTGAGAAATTTTATATTACTCTAATGAAAAAGCATTGACAGAAAAAAAATTAATAATAGTTTTCATGTTATTCTTAGACATACTCATTATCTCATGAAACCCCTTTAAATTCCAAGTGCTATAATTATAAGTTCCTTTAGAGAAGAACCAAACTGGGTCTTAATGATCTTTATATTCATCACAGAACCTAGCACATAGTGACTGCATAGTAAATAAATACTTCCTGATTGAAGTCTTAGGAACTACAGTGTCAGAGAAACATAGGTCTGGACACAAAGGCCTAGGAATTGGTGGCTGCTATATACCTCTAGTTTCACTGAAGATGTTTCCTTACCATGGACTCATGTCACCTCCACATGCAATTGCGAGGATGTAATCACCACCATCAGCATTTTTTTTCAACTTGCTAATTGGAGTTAAAATATGATTGTAACTAGGTATAGACTGGAACCTCACAATAATTGCACAAATGAATCAGAGGCCAAATTATTAAAAATAAGAGGCTAAGAGAAAAATTTCAAGTGGATATAGTTTATCTGTAAAATATACTTAATCACTAACCTATTAAATAACATAGTTAGTTATTTCAATTATTAGTTAAATTATTTACACACTCTTCTGCAATACGAGGCAGTATGGATAACAAAAAGGGTACAGAATATAGAGTTAGGAGATCCAGTTCTGGGTTCTGGCTCCATCATGAAATATCTCTGTGATCTTGGGTGAGCATGTTTTTTATTTTGTGTCTTAAGTTTTCTTATCTGTAACAGGGATAACCACACTCACCATGTACAATAATAAATGTGATGAGTACATAAAAGGAGACTCTCATGAAAACACTGTAAAAATATGTAAAGTACTATACATATGTTAGTTAATCATGTTATTAAATATCAAAATAAGAGCTGAAACATACCCATTGTTGGTCTGTTTTCTTGGAAGTGCTTATCACTTGAATTATCTTGGTGAACACGCTTGGCAGATCCAGAATTTACCTCAGCACTTAGTGAGGTATTTGATGTAGAGCTTCAAGGGAAAATTTTTATTTTAGTAAAGTCTTTTTTTATATCTCTAAGTTCAAATACATATTCTACATTCAATAATGATTAAAGAAAACGTGAAATACTAAAATATTAAGTTGTAAAATCCCATAGAAGTAATTGGAGATACTAAATAAATTTTTGGCCCATAGGGAAGTTTAGCAGTGTGTGATTTTAATGACGTTCAAATTGGAGATTATGAGTAGAGGTGTATGTCACAATTCTTTACAGAGCATTTCAGGGTGCTGTGCTGGACTGCATGCAAGCACTGTTATTCAAAGTGTAGAGATAAGGAGCACATTGCAAGAGGTGAAAAACTAATCTCAGATTACCAAACCCCTAATCTGGGGAATATGAACAGGTGAGATTGTTTGCAAACCTTGTTTTTAAATCAAAGCATGGTAATAGAATGAGAATCTCTCTCTGATTATTGCAATTATAGAAAGTGAAATGAAAAGAATGACCTATTTTCATTTGTTTTGTCTTCAAAAATTTATATCACTCTCATGTTATTAATGGGTCAAATTTCTAACTCAATTTGAGTTGACATATTACAAAACACCTATTGTGGCCTCATGTCGCAGGATATACAAGTGAGTAAGGCACAAACAACCCATGTCCTGAAAACTTACATAATAGATATATGGTGGGATGGGGGAAAAATAGGACAAATACACAAAATAATACAAGGCAGAACAAAAAACAGCACCACAGGTTTTCAAACTACAAGAAGCCGCAGGTTCCTGAGTTCAGAAGAAGAATGAAAAATGGAAGATTTTGTGGATGAGATGAGATTGATCTGGGTCCTGAAAAATAGCAATCCAACCCTTCCCAGTCCTACAGAGGATCAAGTTTTAGCAGGCAGGATTGGAGGTCAAAGTGGGAGATGAACATCCCTTTCCACACTGATTCAAATAAGCTAATTTTAGGAAATTTCTGGCTAATCAAGATATTATATACCACTTTACAAGTTATTAATTTACAAGATATTAATTTGCTTGTCAGTTGGATTAACAATTGGAGGTTTCCCTTTATGGCAACAACTTGTTCTGGTAATCCTAAACCTGTGGTAAAGTGATGTGGGTTTATGTTTGTGGAACAGGAGAATATGGGTTATATGCTCAATGAAACTAGTCAGAAATGGCAATTTAATATGTTAGCAAAGAAAAATGGGTATAAGCACAGTGAATGCTGGGAAAAATAAGTCAACCTATGTATCTAAATTTTCTAGAGCCTGTAAGAGAAATGATTATGGTGTTCATAATGATGATTTTGCCAGCTCTGTTCAAGAATGCAAATATCTTCCCAAAATGGTTACAGAGAAGTACTTGTGTTATGAAAGTAAATAAATTCAGTTGTAGAAATTTTCTATTCACAAATGGTGCCAAATAAACTAGTTACTATAAATCTATTTTGGATACTAAAACATACAGTTTTGATTATATATATATATATATATATATCAGCTGTCTAAGGCAAAAATTCTTTTTGGGTCATTTGGTGATTTTATGTCTTCAAGTGTAAAGATCAATGTCACTGGTTACTTTCGATGAGGGTTGTTTTCCCTGCAATATATCTTAAGGTTTTCTTTATTATTTTATGATATGATTCTTCACTTTGGTTAGTTCTAAGACCTTGTTTTCACTCATAGATTGTTTTTATTTGAAAATCAGGGTTTTGAATAAATCTATTTGAATAAAACTCACATTTCTAGGAATGAAATCAAAGCCTAATCAAATAAGTTATGTATTTATATATAAGTAAAACACACTCAAACATTTTTAGGATTTAGGTAACATAGTCAACTAATAAAATATTTAACATTTGTTATAAATTTGTTAGATTTATATTAGATCACAAAATAAAAAGACCTAAAATTGGTATGGGTACAAATTCAAATTATTTTAAAGACTGTTTTGAGAAGAAACCTACAGAATCTTCTAGTTGTATGCCAAATGTATTTCCATAACTATTAATAAAAGTTAAGATTAGTCTTTTGTTCCCTTACATAGGTATAATATTTTTGCTTGATAAACATAATGCATCTCATATTCTTTCAGTGGAGATAATTTCTAGTTGGAATCATAGACATTTTTCAAAATAAACCAAAGATGTATGTAGGTGTGAGACCACTTTTGAGTGCCAAGAAAGACTGTGGAACAAACAAAAAACCAACCAACCAACCAGACACAAAAAAAACAAAACCCCAAACTAATAAATACAATTTATAAGAAAAAATTTACATATATATTTGTGTATTTGGTAAATTGATAAATTTAGTTAAAATAGTCTGTTACAGTGATTATATAAATTGAAATGATTACACATCTGATATTCTCAATTTCAGTAGTTACTAAAAAATTCAGTCTGGTAGTTTTCTGGAATATCCAGTGCTTCTAGATGTTATTTTTTTTTTCTTTTGAGAGAAAAACTGATAAAAAATAAAAAAGTAATTATATACATGGAGCTGTTCCTCATTTTTAAAAACCATAACAAAATATACACACACCTAAATATGTACATAAAGCTGTTAAGTGGAAAATACCAGAGTCCATTACTCTCAAGCTCATGTAGATTTAATTGGGGGAAAGGAAGATTCTTTTAAAAAGTAATTATGTACATTTCTAGCATTAATCTCTTTTAACCTTAGTTAATGGCAGGATCTAATTATTGGTACCAGAGGGAATGTAACAGAGCAATTAATAGGCTATGAGAAATCTTACTTTCTTTAGTTGTCCTTTAATTTTATTTCGGAAGCCCTTTAACTCATCTAAACCCACTCCAAATACACAATTTACATACCAGGACATTTCTTGAAAAATCATTTGGTTTTGATAATGACTCTGTTTACATTTAAAAGTTATTCTTAGCTATAAACTTTTGCTACATCTTAGTTACAACAGCAGAGCATGCTACCAGTGAAGAACAAGGAAAGTTCCCAGCATTAATTAAAGAAAAGAATAACATGACTCACACAATGAAAATTAGTGACAAGATGGGTAAAACAGACGATGGTGGTTAGCTAGGCTAAGTGACTGATTCCCATATATGACTAATTGCACAATTCAAATTTGTGACACAGCAAAATACAAAATTGTAAATGTCATGGATAGTCAGAGACATTCAGGAAAAATCAATCCATGAATTTTAAACATAAACATTTCAAGACTCCACTGGTACTTTGGACAGATGCTAAATGCAACTATGAGATGATACTCTATGTGGCACAAATAAATAGGCTGTTTGTAAATTTGTTAGCACTAGCCCGGATGATAACACGTCCATGGTGGAATATAGGAAACTTAAAAAATAGTTATCTTAAGATTGTATGCTCTTCTCTCCATAATCACATGTTAAAGAAAAAGAGGTAAAGCAAGTCAGATCCATTTTACAATTTAACCATTCACTGTATCTTGTCATTGCATTCTATGCTACAGGATATAAAGACTATATAATGGGCTTCATGTCATATAACTCAATATATTTAAGACTTTTTTCCTTGTCTTTAATTTTTAGCTGTTTTACTGCTATGTACCTAGGTATGTTTCTCTTTGTATTAATGTTGCTTGCAGTTTGCATTGCTTCTCAAACCTGTGATTTGCCAACTTTGGTCAGTTTTGGAAAATTATTAGCCAGCATCTTCTCAAATACTGTTTTTTCCCATTCTTTTTCTCACTTCTTTCTGGGACTCAAAATACACATATGCTAGACCTTTTTAATTGTGTCCCATATGTCTCTTTTTGCTCTTCTCTATATTTTTATCTTTTTATACTTTTGCAATTGGTTGAATATTTTTCTATTAACCTATCTTACAGTTCACTAAACTTTCTTCTGCCATGCCTAATCTGTTAAATTGATTTGAGTTTGCAATTTCAGTATATTCTATTTTTCAGTTCTAGAATATCCATTTGATTCATTTTAATAGAATCCAGTTCTCTGGGAAATTATCATCTATTTTATTGAACTTAATCACAATTAAATTTTTAAAGTCCCTATCTGATAATCTCAATATCTGTATCACTGCTTCTCTAATTTGTTTTTTTCTCTTGATTTTCAGTCATTTCATCCTGTCCCCCGGCATTCTTGGTAACTTTTGCTTAAGTGCTTATAACACTGCATATGAAAAACTGTAGAGGCTGGAGGTGGTATATTCTTCAGAGATGATTTAATTTTCTTCTGGCAAGTAGGCAAAATAGAGCTAGATCACCTTGATCCAAAATGGGATTGAACTGGTCAAAGGTCTGTTTCAGGCTTTCAAGAACCAGTCTATTTCCAGTTTGCCCCACTCCTACCTAAAGCATAGGCCTTCAAAGATTTCAAATAAAACCCTGGGCGTTTAACAGGGCCTTTTCTCCATGATGATCCCTAAACAACAATTTTTGTGTCCTGGTCCCATGAGAAGGTCAAAACTCTGCTTATTACTTTAGCCTCTTGGCAGCCACTTTTAGCTGGTTTTGTGGCCTCTTATTACACAGAGTTTAGAAATTGGCCAAGACCTTGAGGGCAAAAGCTACACAGATTTTGTTTCCCTAGCTCAGTGAGATGTTGATAGCTATAGGCTTCCATTTTTGGCTTGACCTCTATATTTGATGCCATGAACTGGCAAATGCTAAATGGAAAAAAAGAGGCAGAGAAGGTCTCGTTCTCCACAACTTGTTTTCCTTTCCTCTGGGATCTTAGACCCTCAAGTCCTGGCTGTGTTGGTTGTTCCCGAGTGCCTTCAAGCAGCTGTTAGTTGAATTTTATCAGTTTTTATAATTGTTCCTGATGGAAAACTTGGTCTGATACAAGCTACAATGTCATAGCCAGAAACAGAAGTCTATTCACTCATCACATTTTAGTCATACATCAAAATCCATTAAAATAATATAATTTTAGGACTGAAGAAATTCAGTAATGTATGGAGGGAGAAATACCAAATGAGTAAAAATTGTCAACAGAAGAAAACTTAAATGACCTTTATGAAGGCCAGAAGACTTTTAAATTTATTTTTAATAATCTGAAATATGGAATACTTTATACAAATATCAAGTGAAATATTTGGGCTTTATCAAGATCTCCCTTTGATAATATAAAACTAGTGCTGGGACTTCCCTGGTGACACAGTGGTTAAGAATCCACCTGCCAACGCAGGGGACACAGGTTTGAGCCCTGGTCCGGGAAGATCCCACATGCCACGGAGCAAATAAGCCCATGCACCACAACTACTGAGCCTGCGCTCTAGAGCCCGTGCGCCACGACTACTGAGCCCGTGCGCCACAACTGCTGAAGCCTGTGCGCCTAGACCCCATGCTCCGCAGCAAGAGAAGCCACTGCAATGAGAAGCCCGTGCACCACAAAGAAGAGCAGCATAAGCCCGCGCACAGTAACAAAGACCCAGTGCAGCCAAAAATAAATAAATAAATAAAACTAGTGCTGCATTCAGAGCAGTTTACTATATGTATGCTTAAATGTGAATTGACAGTCTAATTACAAGAAATAAAAAGAGCTGTAGGAAACAAAGTATAAAGATGATCTTACATGTGTATAAAGCCTGAACCAGTTTATGTTTAAATGTACCTTGTTAGTTTCCGTTTCCTTTTGGCAGCAGCAGTCATTGCCATGTAGGATGGTACTATGCTTGGTATAGGCAGAGAATGTTTAGTTGAGAATGAAGAAGGGGCAAGCCTGTATATTAAATAATGAAAAATAAAAAGTAATTTTGATTTGTACTATGGAGAAAAAAGGGGGCATACACTTCCATAATTAGAACATCATTTTGTCTTAATACATAAAGGAAAACATTATTCAATACTATAAACTTCCCTTGATTGCCTGGGCTTTTCTTTTCTCTTTTTTAAACCATAGATAGATTTCTGCATTCCCACAGCATAGAAAGGTGAAGGTATCATTCTTCCCATATTTAGATTAATTGTGAACATACATATTAAGTGAGAAGGATATGTTTTTGCTTGGATGACATGCAGTCAACCATACCTTAGACTTACGACTATTTCAGAGTGAGCTGAGGTTTGCTAAACATCAATAGAAACTGTGGTATTTCCTTTAGTGAAGATATTAATGAATAATAATAAACAATTGGTAATCATCCACTGATGGCTTGTAACATCTTAACTTTGGAGTATGAAGAACAAACTAAATATATCTTAAGGTCTCCTCTAGCCTAACAAGGGTCAATCAACTTAAGTTTTAAAATTAAAGACTTCACAATATTGTGTTAGTGGATTAATATTTAGAGAGAAAGACAATTAAGATTTAATGAAGGTAAAAACACTGACTTTTTGTAATCAAGATAGCATACTTCATCTGTGAAACAGATCTTAAATATACCTACAGAGGAAAAAGAAAGCTAATAGTTTAAAGGCTATGTAAATAAAACAAAAGAAGAATTGGCAAATAGTCCTGTGTACCTTTGTAAAATGTTATTGTTTGGTAGTGATTCTTGTTCAGGTAATTTACTTTTCAAGCTCTTGGTGTCTTCACATATAACAAATGTAGACTCCAAATCCTCCTGGCCATATTCTTTTCTCTTGCTGAGAGGGATATCTACTTCACACATTTTCAGAGAATTATCACTGTTTGTATTTGAGTTGATGGCCTGAAAACTGGTAGTATGTGATGATGATTTTAATAAGGTCACTGCAGATGGATATTGAGAAGTTTTTCTACAGTCTTCTGGAGTATACACAATGGGTTGAAGTTCTTTGCTGAGGGAATCATTGAGCTGCATATTTTCAGACAGTGTAGATTTTTGGGGATGTTTTGCTTTCAAGGGAGAAGGCATTAATTTTCTTCGGGTTCTTTTTTGTGGAGGAATTTTAAGCAGATTAGATTCACTCGGAGATGTGCCTGTTCAACAAAATTAAAAAGAAGTTCAATAATGTTGCCTAAATAGTTTTCCAATAACCTTACCAGTTAAGAGAAGGAAAAAAAAGACCCCCAGTAATAAGTATATTTTCTGCCAAATTGATAAAAATTTAAAAGAAAATAAATAAGTTGGAAAGAAAAAAGTTATTGCTAATAACGTTAAAGTTAATAAACTCATTATAAAGAAATTCTACAACAGAAAATAGATACGAAGTAGCTAATATCAATATTATAGATACAGCTATCTTGAGATATTGGGCAATTATGAAAATAAACTGCATCCAGTAAATGTATACATTTCTCTAAGGATCTGCACCTGACCCTCTTATTCTATGCTCTTATTTCTTTTCTTTTTCTTTGTTTAATTGAAGTATAGTTGGTTTACAACATTGTTAGTTTCTGGTGTACAGCAAATTGATTCAGTTTTATATATATATTCTTTTTTGAATTCTTTTCCATTATAGTTTATTATAAGACATTGAATATAGTTACCTGTGCTGTACAGTAGGACCTTGTTGTTCACCTATTTTACATACAGTAGTTTTTAATCTGCTAATCTCAAACTCCTAATTTATCCCTACCCCTCCTTTCCCCTTTGGTAACCATAAATGTGTTTCTTATGTCTGGGAGTCTTTCTGTTTTGTAAATAAGTTTATTTGTATCTTTTTTCTTATATTCCACATTTAAGTGGTATCATATGATATTTGTCTTTCTCTGACTTACTTCACTTAGTATGATAATCTCTAAGTCCATCCATGTTGCTGCAAATGGCATTATCTCATTCTTTTTTTATGGCTATACACTCTATTTCTAATTATCCTCTTGCCACTACCTTCTCAGTCACGTGGGTCCCATATAACTAGATTTTTACTTTTTCCTTGCATTTCCCAATCTTCACCAATCCTGCCTCTTTTACACTTACAGTTAAAACATAATTCTGATCATGTCATTCCCCTGATTAAAGATGTTTAGTAATCTTTAAACAGAAACATAATGCCCAGAGATTTTTAGTAGGGGAATTCTTGTTCCTTGCTCCAAAATTAAGAGACAAATTGTTTTGTTTGAACTTAAGTGTGAACTCCCACAATACTAGACATGCTTAAATATTTAAGTACATAAAGACTTCTCACTTTCTTTTAGTGTACAAAATAATGACTTAATTACATATATAACAATAATCTTGATCAGCTCCAGTGTACTTATGTTGCATTTTTTAATTAATATATATTTTTTTCTGCTTTGCCTATTTCATTCTGGTAAACTTCATGGTGCCTGACACAAAGTAACTCTGCTTGGAGTGTGCTGTCCAGGGAAGAAACTGTAATGTGTATTTCTCACCATGTTTTCAAATCAGGCAGTAAAATTCCCAATTGATGTTATATTTGCTTTACAATATAATAATAACTTAAGTAACACTGAAAGCTGAATAAAATAAGTGCTGTGTATTTCAATAAAGCAATTCAAACTTTCAACCAAGTTAGAAAATACACTTATAACAATCAGCAACAGTACATGCATTATTCTTATTACATTAGTTGACAGTAGACTCTGCTGTGGCTAGGTTGACAATTACCCTCTAGGAAATACAATTTAAAAACAGGAAGAAAAATATGATCCCTGTTCTACTAAGGAATTTTACTTTTCTGAGAACTAGATAAATGAGATCCAGATCTTAAAATAATTTTCCACTCCCTTTAACATGACATTTGTCAAATTTTCCATTACCAGATATTTTTATACTAATGCTGCAGTGTAAAGACAGTAACTTTTCTCCACTGTGCTGCTACCACCAATTTGGTGGCTATTAATAGCTGGAAGATTAACTTCTTTTCCCAGAAGAGGGAGCAGGGGTATGTAGAGGATAGAAAACTATATCGAGGATAGAAAACTGAATTGGGAGTCAGGAGACTTGGATTCTATTTCTGGCTTCACCAACAACTCACTGAGTGACCTTGGGCAACTCACTTAAGCAGTGTGGGCATTAATACCCCCTAGAAAAAAGGGGATACTATCTTTCTATGTACAGGGATTTTCTAGGATTAGATAATATCTATAAAATACTTAGAGCTCAAGGAAAGGCTCTAGAAATATAGGCTTAAACTGTTAGCATTGTGACGTTCACAGGGTAAGCTGTAATTTACTTTCCAGTATTCCATCAATACCCAGCACATCATTATCACCAAAAGAATATATTTCAAACAATATATTGTTTGAATATATTTCACTTTCAGTTTATCAGATATCCAGTTTATCAAGGCTGATGATAAACTGCAATATAAACCCAAGGTATTGTGAAAGCAAGCACATATAAGTGTTATTTGAACATGCAGGCGTCGTAACAACATTCTAAAATTTAGAACACAATGGACCATGAAACCTCAAGGGATAAGGATTATCCAGAGTAACTATTTTTCTTGTGCATATCTACAGAGGGATAATCTCTGGAGTGGCAGTGGGCAAATTCCCATGATGGTGGACCATGTTTTCTCCATTGCTTATAAACAGCATGAAAAGTGGGGGGGTGTCTTCCATAACACACCAAAAAAAAAAATCTACCAGTTCTTTGGGATAATCTAAACATACATCCAATATCAAATTTTGGTATGATCAGACTAAGTAACAGTTTGCAGTGAAAGCAATAGTAATCTTACAATGACATTATCTTTAGCTATAATTCTTCTCTCCTGATAGGATATGATAACTTGAAGGAGAAACATGAAGATGCGGCCGATAATGGACTCACATACCACTGTTTTACTGGACCTGAAAGGAGATATGCTACAGACACACAGCATGTACAAAATACAAATCCAGGGGGTTCTTTTCTTTCTATCCTCTCAGTTATTAAGTACAGATAAAATAAAAAGAGAGCAGAAAATACATGGTCAATTCAGGACTACTTAGGCTGACTAGTTGCTAAGAAAGGTTCAGAAGATAATCAGAGCAAAATAAGATTTAAAGGCTTAAATAAAAATTAGACAGTCAATTCACTGTAACTGTAAGGGGATAATGATTCCATTTATTCCTGAAGACTAAAAGAGCACGATAAACAACATGAGATTTCATTTTGAATACGATATTCAGAATATATAAATACAGCTATATAATAAATAGTCATTCCCCTTTAGTTAGGCAAGAATACTTGAAGTGGGTATGGCAAACTGGAGGGTGCTGGATTAGAGGCTACAACCACCACTGGATATGCTAGGTCTATGTCTATAAAAGAGATCTGCTGTACTTTTCCATTAGAGGATGTGCAGTAACTTTCCAGAAAAGCAGGCTTGGAGAGTCTGTAGTTTCCCTTGATTCAGCCTGGGAAAATACTATCTAACAAGATTCTGTAATTCTTTGGCCTACAGAGTGGAAATGACAAAGAAGGAACCTGGAGGAAGATTATAATTCCTTTAAAAAGGGCCCATAAAACGAGGAAAGGAATCATGTAGTTAAGGACTTTCAGAACAAGGGACTCTAATAGGTAATGGTAGTCAATGAAATACCTCAGCAATAGAGGTGCCACACAGGAGGTGACAGGACATTAAAAATGCATCGTTATAAGGTAGGCTCTTATAAAGTGGGATGGAAAAGATTGGCAGCTGCTTGGGAGGACAGCAAGTCTTCTCTCCAGGGTCTCTCCATCTAAAGAACCAGCCTACTACATCATATACTAAGGATAGAAGGTAGCCCATATCCTATGTTCCGAAAAATTTTGTTATTTCTAGACCATGTCTTGGAACTTTAATTCTCCAGCACAGTGTAGGTGTACTGCATTTCTATTGCTCTGAAATGGTTATGATCCATGGTTATGTGAATATGACTTGTTGAAATTCATGTCCAAATAATAACAATAACCATAACGTCGAGACCTTTAAAAGAAGTTACTACTATTATTTTCAATACAGTATCAACGTTTATTTGATTAATGAAAAAAAAGGCTGTAGTCAGCTATGGAACAAGAAAAACAACCTAAGAGGACTGCATGTGCATAAAAAGATTCACTGTTTGTTCATTCATCTAGTATTAAGCACTGCCATGTTCCAGACCTTTTCTAGGTATTGAGAATATAGCAGAAAACAGAACAGTTAAGAATTTACATTTCTGAGGGGAGAAGGCAGAAAAATAAATTATCTTAATACGTTAATAATGATATATGAGCTGTAAAGACAGTAAGACAGAAAAGTGGAGTAGAGGGTGATGGGAGATAGGAGGGGTGTGGTTTATGATGGCCAGGGAAGGTGATTCTAAGAATGGGATATGTGATCTGAGACTTGAATGGCTATGAAGGAGGCAGGTCTACAAAGATCTGGGGAAAGAGGCAGAGGAAACAGGAAGCGCAAGACCCAGTGGCAACAATAAATTTGTTGAGCTCAAGGAAACGAGAGAAGGCTAGTGTGACTGAAGTGTAGTGAGTTAGAGGGAGAGAAGAAAAGAGAAGCTAGAGATATTGAAAGAGGCCAGCCTGTGTTAGGATATATGGATAAGGGCTTGGATTTTTTCCAAGTGCAAAGGGATATCTGTGGAGGATTCTAAGCATGGTTATGATGTGATCTGATTTACATTTTTAAAAAAGATTGCTTTGCTTACTGTGTGGAGAAAATATGAATGGGTAAGAGAGGAAACAAGGAACAAGAACAGTAACAAGACTATTGCTATAGCTCAGGCAAGAAATAACAAGAGCTTGGACTCGAGTGGTAGTAGTAGTGATAGATGTGGGAAGGGTGTGGTAATCAAATAATCAGATAAAAATTATATAAAGTAAATCCAGAATGTATGTAATAACATACATAGGTGTGATGAGGTATCTGACAATCAGGAACAAAGATAAGGAGTTCACACAAAGGAGTAGTATATATTAATTTTATACCATTTTACAGAAATTGACAACATTCCATAAAACCATGAACCATTTGACATGCACAATTACAGAGAAGTTCAAAAGGTCCTAAATATCATCCCTCAAATTTGGCATTCTCTTCTTACTGACATTACCTGCTCCCAGCCTCCACTCATCAGGCTTGAAGTCCTGTCCCCTTGAGGAGCTCTGATCCAAGTGAATTCAGGTGTCTTAGAACCTGCCTCCTTCCCTCTCTGGTCTCTTTGGGGTTTGAGGATATGATTTCTTAGTTAGAGATGATGGGTGTTATTATCATGCTGGGGTAGGGAAAAGGAAGGAAGGAGAGTGAGGCTAAGTAGGAAATGGTTCTAGAACAAGGGTGGCAGAAAGAAGAAAATTTATTGAAAATGGATTTTGGCTCCTAGGAAGTTGTACGAAAAGCAATGTGAGGGGAAGATGTAAGTTAATAGAGTGATGGGAAAGGGCATCTACTTTTAGGTCAGGCACTCTACTTTCTCATCTCTAAACACCCTCAAACAACTGAAACATTTATCTTCACTTCCAGACATAGACATACTGCGATTTCAGACACAAGCGCTGACTGCTTCACTCCCAATATCTTGTTAATTATCTTGAACATTCAATTACTTTAAAAGGAGCCAATGCATTTTAAATCCATGTTTAGCGAAGCCTTGAAAATGCAAAATGTGGTCTTGTAGTGAATGCATTAATCAAGTAATATATGATATACATGATATTAGAACCTTTTCTTTTTGGTAGGGGCACAAGATAGAAAGGCACTGAATACTTAAATTGCTCACTAGAAGATCCAGTCCTTGGTTGGCTCCGCCTTAAATGTCTCGCCTTAGAAACACCCTTAGTACAAGAAGAGATATGAAGGTTAACTTTGTAAAAGAAAACCAGTTTTAACCAAGGTGGTAATCTGAGTAGAGGTATGTAGCTCCCCTTCCAGATTCCCTTTAAAATGACCATATAATAGAAATAGGAGAAAACTTGCTCTAATGTTAGTAATAAGAGAAGAGTATTATCTGCACACCAGGACAGTAGAGGACCTTATGAGAAATACTGTGTAGCTAGAACTGGAAAAAAGGAAGGCATAGAGAGAATAACTTATAATTTCCCCACTTCATCCTTCAATGCTATCCTTGGGAGTGAAGTAAAAGGCACTGGAAGAATGTCACTGAAGTTCCTTAAATGAGGAACAGGGATGAGGGAGTAGATAGGGTAGGAGGAGAAAGGGTGAGACAACACTATGAGATACAGTGAAATGACAATATGTGAACGCTAGCAGTAGCACTAAGAGGCCCTAAGATTCAGTCCTGGTCTAGCTGTCTCACCGTAGAAAGGAACACTGAACAGAAAGTGCCCAACCATGTGGGCCTTGCTCCCAGCACTGGTGGCAAAGAGGCAAAGTTTCTACCTGAGGCTACCTGAGGCTCTGGTTTCTTTTCTACACTCCCTGGGCTGTGAGATCCATGAAAAGGAATGCACTTCCCCCATATCTCTGGACCTTACTATCTACTTGATTATCAGGAAGTTAAGGGCAAAACCATACTACTAATAAGCACAGAGGAAACTCACTGGACCAGTAAAAGGATAATACAGTATAAAGGAGAGGCAGAACTGGCACACAAACTCAGGCCTTCTGATAATCCAGAAGCCACGTTTTACCTACACCAAGCTCCTACCACAGGGAGAATTTAATCAATTAGGATAATGGCTAAATAAAACATGGGATATACATAATTACACGGTTATTTAAAGACATATTTTACAGATTATCTGATGATTTGGGAAAATATCCCATGAAATGAAGCAGTAAAGAAATTTAAATACAGCATGATCCCAATTTTGAAAAAAAAACAAACAAAAACCCCATCAAAACCAAATCAAAGCATGTACATACAGACCCCATGAGCGAAAAGGGGGTGAAAAAGTCACAGAAAACAGAGCAGAAGGAAATATGGCTCATTAGCTGAAAGACCGAACTATGTACACAGAACACAACCAGGGTCACCAGATATTTGAGAGTATGTCTTTCAACATGATAATCAA
This sequence comes from Pseudorca crassidens, assembly GCF_039906515.1. Lineage (NCBI taxonomy): Eukaryota > Metazoa > Chordata > Mammalia > Artiodactyla > Delphinidae > Pseudorca > Pseudorca crassidens. The sequence continues at coordinate 30,038,826 of NC_090304.1, read as the reverse complement.
GACATATGACTACACACAGGAAAAAAAAGTGAGAGGAAATAAATGAGTATATTAGGATAACCATAATTAATATCTTCTGAGAAATGAGACATTATTACATTCATGAAGCAAAACCAAAGTGCTATAAGAAGAAACACTGAATTTTAAGAAAGAGTTCTTAGAAATTTAAAATGAGAGGAAAACAAAATAAAAGTAAAGGTTCTAAGATAAAGTGGAAGACACCTCCTAGAAAGAAGAACAAACAAACCAAAAGAGGTAAATACTAGAAAACAGATAATAGAATTAGAGGATCAATCCAGAAGATCCAACATCAGAATGATAAGTGTTCCAAAGACAGAACAGAAAGAAGGGCAGAAACATATTATGGAGGTTTATGTATGTAAGCACGTGGAAGTGCTTGAATACATATGTGAAAATTTCTCAGAGTGAAAGGATAAAGGTTTCCAGTGCAAAAGGCCCACAAACTGTTTAGCATAATGAACTTAAAAAAGACTAACACCAAGGTATAGCATTGTGACATTTCAGAATACCAAGGATCCCAAAATCTTCCTGGGAGAAAAAGTCCCACACAAAGTATGAAGAATAAAAATGGCATGACAGTTAATGGCAACACTGAAATCTAGAAATCAATGGAGCAATGTCTTCACAGTTCTTAGAAAAATTATTTCCAACTTAGAATTCCATACCTAGTCAATCAGAAAATAAAAATATTGCTGTACATCCAAGGTCTAAAAAAATTTTACTTCCTATGCACCCATTCTCCAGAATTTATTGGAGGATGAACTTCCGTAGAATAAAGGAGAAAACAAGAAAGAGGATGGGAAAAAAAACAAATTCTACATACAGAAACCATAAAGCTGTACAAGAAAGAGAATTTATACACTTCGTAGCTCAACAGAGAACGATATTTACTTGATAACACTCTAGAGATTTATTTTTAAAAAGGTGAAAAACTCTTTTGGCAAAAAGGGGGACAGGAGGAAATGTATACACATTGTAAAGGAGTTAAATCCTTTAAAATAAAATGAAATAAAAGTAAGTAGATAACATCTAAAATTGGAAAAATATAAACAAATAAGAATTAGCAGTATAAATTTTAAATTTAGAAATTAGGAGGAAAAATCAAAAGAAATAGCTAAAAGGTGAATAAGAATTGGGAGTGGGCAGCAATAGGGCAAGGAATACCTACACAAATATTATAGTACTTGTTAGCTTTCTAAATTATGTGCAGGTATTACTTTTATAAAAATATAAACTGAATTTTAAAAGGAGGTGGAAGTGAAGAGGGGGAAAAAAGGAGGGGGCAGGGGGAGAGGGGAGAGACAGACACTCACACACACACGCACACACATGCAGAAGCTTTTAATGAAAAGAAAAATGGTTAAACTTTGGGGCTATAAAAGGAAAGAGCAGTCCAAAATCACATCTCTTGCTTGTCCTGGGATAGCTTTACCCCAAATCTGTGGTCTCTGAGTGGGGTCAAACTAGCCAAAGCTACGAGTCTAAACTGAAACATGCAAGCAGATAACATGAAATGGAATTGGCAATCTAATAGAAGGGCAAAATGAACATTCTAGGCCTAGGGAAGGTGGGAAAGATCTTTTATTTAGCCCCATTCTCCACTGGCTTATCATCTCACTCTCCTACTTATGTTTTCCCTAGCATGCAACAAAAAGAAAGGCAGAACAGTTATCTACCTAGTAATTTAAAGAGGGCCAATAAAAATGTGAATCAATCAGCAAAAATAAATCATTCAATATGGTGAGAATGAGCAGAATGGATTTAAAGTCATGAGTCCCAGGAATGAAGGAAAATTCCTCTTCTTCAGGGAAGAGGTAAACCACTTGTGAAATCTGAACGTTAGCATGTGTAATTCTGTTATGCTTTAAAGTTTATAGCACATAATAAATAGTAGAAATAAAAATAAAGCTTAGATAGCAAAAATTCTAAGAAATGAAAGATATATTTTGTATGAGGACATGGATTTAATCAGTTTGCTTTCAGATATTTTAAGTGTCCTAAAGACCTCTAGCTTTAATGATATTTCTTATACCTATCTTTATCTTTACATTTAGATTCCATACGAAGGTAAGATATACTTTAATTTCTTCACAGGTCTGTTGAGATATTCAGATGATTAAACAGAGAGGATAAAAAAGAAAACAAAAACAAAAAACAGAGAGGATACCACTTTAAGGATCAAGACATTTTCTATTACTGTTTTCAAATTAACTAGAATACATATAATTCTAAAGAACAGTTTGGGAACTTCCTGGAGAGAAAATGTTCATTGAAAAATAACTTTGGTATTGCTTTACTTATAAAGGTCTAACATAGTTATCTTGAAATTCAAGACGATCTCTTAGGGCTTTTTAACACCTCAAATAGTTGAAGGCACATATTAATAAAATAACAATATAATGCACCCTATTGTTGTTTTTATAGTTATGAAGTCTTTTAAGCAAAAAATGCATAAACAATGCTAGAGATTTATTCATCAACTCCTTTAGGGAAGAGGTTTAGGGAAGAGGGTAGGCAATGAAAGTTATATGATTAAATAATATAACTTTTCAAAATGACTATGTCCTACAATTTAGACCAGGATTTGAAAAGTGATCAGAGACAGATCAGAGCTAATGAGAGATATAGAAAAGTCTCTCTTCTAAACCCTAGGGTAAATTTTGCTTAATGAATCCAATCCTAGTCTTTGTAATACTTAACCATTAATAGTTTAAGAAATATCTTAAAATATTTATATGGTGCTTTAAGGCATCATATATACAGCTGAAAATGTGCATTTCAGGATAAAGTGGTTTAGTGTTCTATTTATCTGTTCCTACATTATGGCTAGAGATTCCCGCTTCAAAAAGTTTGTTTACTGTAAGTCCATAAAGAGACTTAAAAAGGAAGTCAGAAAAAAACATTTGTTGAGACTGCCAAGGTTTACAAGCCTTTCAAAGTCTTTTAAGTATTAAAACCACTTTCAAAATTAACTCTAAATGCAAGTGCTAAAATTGTGGATAGTGAAAAAATACAATTTTCATCAGTAGTATTCCAAATTCTAACACAATGTTACCTAGATTACAACATAAGAACGTTAACATTTGTGTAGTCTGTGTAGCATTTTATAGAATAAAATATGCTATTAATATAAGCCACAACTTAATATCAAAACAAAAACAGTAAAAATAGTAATAAAATTAGAATTAATTTGTCTGATCACTAAATTATATTTGCTAAGTGGTTAAAAGAAATTATGAACAAATATTTGATGACTGGTTAAGTGGTTAATGAAGAAGTAAACACAGTTTAGATATTAACCTGCCATTTGCCATCATTCCCCCAAACTTCTGAAATTTTAAGGAATATGATCAACTAATGGCGGTGCAATAAAAGCAATAAATTAGATATTTTGACTTTGTTAGTGAAATACAGGAGAGTCTCATAAAGAAATATATGAAAAAGACATTTGAGAAATTGCCTACACCTGAAGAGAAACATGTAAAAATGTATTTACTGGCTGCATTGTTCTTTAAGTTATTTAAGTCCACTTGTGAGCATAATCTAGTTTGCTTCATTATTTCAATCTTTCAAATATTTCATTTCTCCAAGAAGCTTATCCCACAGATTTGATTTAGGACTCTAAAATATTTCCAGTAGAAAGCAGGAAAGAGTTGTTTCATGTCTGTCTTTCTAAAAGTAGTTTTAAGAAATGTCAGTATATTTTTACTTTTAAAAGATTTTTTTTACAATATTTATTTTTTTGCTTATTTTAAAAAATTTCCTTAACGAGGCCATAGGATTAAATGTTACATATATTAATATAGGCCACTTCTTATATGATCCTACTAATACACAAGGATATTATATAATTTAAGATAATTATATATTATATAATATGCTAGTACATTAGTAGGAAAAAGAAAGAAAGTGGTGGTGTAAACGAGCTAAATCTTCATCTCTTAGAATGAGCTGATAATACCTAAACATAGATGAATCAATAAACAGCAGTAAGTATACTGTTTAGAATTTGTTACACATCATCCAACATGCATTTTAATAGAAAACAGAAAAAACAGGCTTGTTTTGTCTGTTTTCCTAAAAGCAGTTTTAGGAAATGTCAGTATATTTTTACTTTTAAATGAATTCTTTTAATTATTATTAGAAATGCCCTTAAATCAATGCATTATTAACAACAAGTCACATCTAAATAATTTTAAACCAATGCCCATTACAGAGGAAAAGGAAGTTAAAACTTACACATGTTTCATAGTAGCAAAAAAAGAAAGGCCCAAGTAATAGAAACCCTTACTTTATAATATTCTTACATCATAAAAATCATATAGTTTAGCAATGTATATAGTTTTTACTGAATTTCCACTTTAAAATGGTCATACTAATTCTTGATTAATTATAGGCCACCAGGAAAATCACAGTGGGGTTCATCTCAAACACAGAACCAGAATTTAGCACTATATGATCTTAATGTTCACTTAAACTTTCCTACTTTATAATTTGTTGCTCACAGCAAGAAAAGTGATATGCTCATATATCAATCATATTTGTTGTTGGCATAACTAAAGTCTCTTATTGATTTACCAGGGGCAAGTCAGGTAAAGAAACCAAGCAATACAAAGTAATAACATATATAAATATGATTATAATGAAGACTTAAAAATACAAAATTTTCTTCACAGACCCAAAAATATGAATAGAAGGCACTATACCATTTCAACCCCTCAAAACTGAGATGTCATCTACCTACTACTACTAGAAGAAAGAAAACATAAATGTGAATTAAATAGATAAATACCTTTATAATTTAAAGTTGGGTTACGTAGAAATTAACAACCACCATAAGTAAAAGAAAAATATGTATCATATATGGCAAAGTGTTTAAAGCTCTTGTCTGTATATATATGTATATCTATATATATACATATGTGGTCATCTATCTATCAAACAAAGTAAATAAGGAAAATGAAAGATAATAGAAAAATAAGACAAAGGAGATAAACAGGTAACTCAGAATGAAATACAAATGGACAAAAGCACATTAAAAAAATATTCACCTTCTACCCCCCCTTTATCGGGGTGGACTGTACACTTATGATAGTTCTGGAGAATAACCTGACAATGCATATCAAATGCTTTAAAAATGTACAGACCCTTTGACCTAACTATTCTACTTTTGGGGGTCTTAGCCTAAGGAAATAATTAAACAAGTCACAAAATATGCACACACACACACAGATGTCCAGTGGAGTGTTGCTTACAACAGCAAGAAAGGGAAAACAACTGAACGTTCATTAATAGGGGATTAGGTAAATACAATATGCAGGTAACAAAAATTACTTAAATTCATATTTGATAGGAAAATGTGTGTATAACAAGGGGTTCTGTGAAAAAAAGCAAAATGAGGTTAAAACATTAGTGAAAGGGGCAATAAACCTAAAAATGATGAAAAAACTGTTTTTGACTGTCAATGAAGTTATAGTTTGCTGGGGAGAGGGAAGGTAAGATATGATAATTGTTATAACAATGGAATAAAAAATATAATGGAAATGTAAAAGAGTGTGTGCAGGCAAAGTGGGGAGGACTCATTAATGGGAAGGTTTCACAAAGAAGGCAGTATCTAAATTGGACTGTCAATGAGGATAAGGATCTTAATGTGCTAGGATGTGGGATGGAGAGAAAGTAGCACTCAAGATCGAAGGAGAAGCCTGGAAACTGTAGAGGCAAGAAAATGAAGGCATGTTTAAGAGGAGGTTGGGACACTGAGTGCCATAGGGAAGTGAGTCTGCATGGAGCTGGGAAAGCCTTTAAAGGTTCTTCTAAGTAAGGGGTCTGAACTTTGCTAGGAAGATCATTTTAGGGTGAAGAGTAGATTGTAGAGGGGGAGAGGTGAGAAATGGAAACTGTCCTAGATATCACTATAATTATTCATTTCTTACATCAAATCTTCTCAAAATGTTTTAAAATAAACTGAATTAAGAATCATCACTCTATTCTCTGTTTAAATAAATCTCTAAAACACAAGTACTAACTGGCAATTTCATGTGGTTTCTTAGGTAGGAGGGGTCTATATTTATTTTTCAGCTTTTTGAAATGTTCCACAGATGGTTCCTCTAAATAGAGAGACTAGATAATTTATCACTAATGAGTTAAAAATCCCCCTCTTAAACAATGGGCAGGCCTTCTGGGGTCATTTTTGATGTGCCATATCATGTGTCCTGAATGATTTTACCCAGGGGAACTAATTTATCAAAAGCTTAAGACTGCAAATGTTAAAAGATTTACAGAGCTGTACGTTAGTGTAAAAAGCAGAATGCAGTATTTAGCAAACATGAGTCACAGGCTGCAAAGTAGGGTTCATGACAGGGAGACACTGATGAATGGGATTAGATCTAATTGAGGTTTGGTACAAAATGATGGCAAGGATTTTTCTTTTGCTAGCTCTCATGTTAATAAGTACGTGAGCAAGTATTTTGGGAAACTATGCTAAGTTAAAATTAGTTGGCAAAGTTCTAAAGTGAAATCAAATATTAATATATGCATTTCAATAAACACTTCTAGGCTACAAGTGATTGATACAATTACTGTACTAATCATAAATCTGGATTCTTTTTAACAGCCTTGTGACTCACGGAATTTGCAGATGCAAATGTACAGGTGAATGAATTTTAACTATTTAAAAGATAAATAACCTTAAGGTACTAGTGAATTAACCAAAATAATAAACATTTTATAATGTATTCATAAGACACTATCGTGGTTATTGTAGTAATTAATGCCTACAGAGATAATATCAGCTATTTACAAATATCACAAAGAGAGAATACATTTTAAGAACTGTTACAGTCCTTTAAATTAATCCAGCATTCTGAGTAATAAATCAACCATAACCTTTTGAAACCTGTCTCCGTGGGAAATAGCAGATACCATGTTTTCCTCTCAGTCTCATTTTCCTAGTATTCATGCTTATGTAAGATGGGAAAAAAGAAAACGACAATGCAAAGAACCTTTTAATTTACAGTAATATTTGCAGTTACAGGTGAATAACTGAACAATGCCTTGTGTACAAGGAGACTAAGGGCCAAACGAAATGTATTTAGGGCTTCAAAAAAGACTTTCATTGTCTATTGGCACTGATTAAATTTTGTTGCCAAATGGGAAGATATATGAAAGATTCAGTTTGTAAGCATTTTGCTGCTTCATATTTATTATACGAGGAATTAGTATAGAGATCTTTTTTATAAAATGAAACATCTTTGTATTCAAGTAATTACAGGGGAAACAAACTTCCATAAGAACCCTGTATTCAATCAGAATATCTGTACTATAAGAAACTGGTTCTACTAGTATCTTTTATTGTACTCTAAGATAAAATCACTGACATGGGGTGCAAAATTTAAGAAAAGGAAAGGTTAGAGACAGAAATATTACTAAATGTGAGTTTCCAGATGGGTAATGAGGAAATCTTGACTTTTCATTTAATGTCAGAAATTTTATCAGTTCCATAATTAAACCCTGCTGCCGGCATCCCCACCCTGCATGGCACTCAGTGAGTGCTTTCTCTGTTTTCCAGACCCAAAATAGGTGCATGTTTTACTCCAAGTCAACAGACATGTAGTTTGGAAGCAAAGATTTTAAGTCAAATAAATATCTATCCCAAAATTAAGTACTGACATTGGTAAAGTATTAAAATTAACAAAATTAAAAAAGTTAATTTCTTCTTGAATAAGAAGTAATATAGGCTTATTAATATAAGAAAAATAAAATTAGTCTATATAACAAAAATATAAAAACTAAGGATATCTTTAATTAACAAATATATAAGACATATATGAAGAAAATTCTAAAATTTTGCTGAGGAACATACAAGAGGGTATGCATATGGAGAGGCAAACTATTCTAGAGTGAGAAGATTTGACAGTAGGAAAATGTGAAGACAAAATTAATTTACAAAATTTTTAAAAGATTTTACTTCCTTGGAATCAGAAAAAAATGATTCTGACAGACATTTCTTAGTCAGGGACACTTTAAAAACAAAGAATAAAAAAGGGGGACCAGCACTGCTATATGTCAAAAAATACTATAAACTATTAGTTTTTAAAATAATAGTTACTAGCTCTAGGATAGACAAATAGGCAAAATAATAAGATAAAAATCCAATAAACAGAATTACCTATGACTACTGTATGTAAATTAATGGTGCCATAAGGACAGACTGTCAATATATTATACAAGAATGACTAGCTCTTTGGAAAAAAATTAAGTTAGAGTCTTGCCTGTTAACGTACGTCAAAATAAACCTGGAGTAAATGGAAGCAAAAATTAAAAAAACTTATAGGTGAAAAGGCCTTTTGAGGAATAATTCCAAAGGCAGGGGGGGAAAAAAAACAAATGAAGCTATTTTATTAGATAAAAGTTTAAAATTTCAGTATTAAAAAGGACATCTCAAACAAAGTTAACAGTAAATGATAAACTTGAAGAATATACTTGCAACATGTATCTTACAGGAAAGAGTTAATATCCTTTGATGATCTCATCTAGTCCTATGGCTTTAAATATCATCTAAATGTTAACAATTCTCAAATTTATCTTTCAGTTCAGACTTCTAAACTCCAGATTCTTATATCCAACTGCTTACATGATATCTCCACTTGGATGTATCTTAGACAAATTTAAAATGCTCCAAACTGAACTCCTAATCTTCTGTCACCTCTACCCTATAAACCTGCTCCACCATCTCTTTTAAGGTGACTGGATTCTTTCAGTTGCGGAGTTCAGAAATCTTAGTCAATTTTGCCCTTTCTTTCTCTCACACCCCAAATCCAATTTGTCAGGAAATCCTGCTGGCTCTACCTTCAAAATATATTAGAATCTGACCACTTCTCACCAACTCCACTGCTACCAACCTGGTCGATCTACCACCATCTTTTACTTGGGTTATTGCAGTGGTGTCTTAAGTTTCAGCCCTTGCCATATGACAATCTATTCTCAACACAGAAACCAGAGGGATCTTATAAAAACATGACTAAGATATGTTACTTCTCTGCTTAGATCATGCCATAGTTCCGTTTAGTTCAGAGTAAAAGCCTATATCCTTATAATGACCTACAAGGTTCTACATGATCTGCCTTTGTACTTTGAGGTATCCTTACCATCAGATAAGTGCCTGGCACACAGTAAAAGTTCAATAAATATTACTGAATGAATGAATAAACATCCATATCTTAAGCTCTTGTAAATAAGTAACAATTTTTGCTATACATGACTATGTGAAAAATAATGTTCAAATGATTGGCTAGGTCATTCACAGAAAATATATCCTTAAATAGATGGAAAAAAATACACTCAAGTATACTAGTAAACAAAGAAAAAATGGAAAGAAGATAATATTTATGACTATTAAAGTGGCAAAGAATCAATAAGTAATTAGCAAAGACAAAAGAGGGAGAGAGAACCCCAGATTTAAAAGGATTTAATAGATACATCCCAACCAATGACAAAGTATGGGCCTTGTCTGGATACTGATATAAAAAAGCTATAAAAAGAAATCATTTACGGGACAATGGAGGAAATTTGAACACTGATGGCATTAGTTATGAAAAGAGCACTGTGTTTTCTTTTAGAGACACTAAGATAAATGGAAGAAATGATATGTTGCCTGAGTTTTCCTTCAAAATAATCCAGTGTAGATATAGATGGGGTGGAGGAAAGCAGATGGGGTTCTCAAGACTAGCCATGAGATAATTCTTAAAGTTAGGTGATAGGTACAGAACATGAGGCTCATTATAGTTTTCTTTGTATTTCTATGTGTGTTTGAAAATGATTTTCTAAAAATTAAAAATATTTTAACAGCAACAGCTGGTGAAGCTAAAAGGAGCTAATTTTCTTTTCTTTCTTTTTTAATCTTAAAAAGTATTTATTGATACCTCTCTGTAAGTGAATCAACTGGGTGTAAAGTGGCATAAACACAGCATTGAAAATCAGCTAAACCCCATAATAAAAATAAATTACAAAAAACAAACAAACAAACAAAAAAACCCCGAAAAACAAAGACAGTGAAAGAGAGAGAAATTCTTACAAAATTCGTTCAGGGGCTGTGATGCAACCTGGATTGACCACATCTAGACCCACACCTGGATGAGACATAAGTCTGGACACTCTTGGGGCTGAGAGGATTGGTGAGGTTGGGTGAGCAAATGCAGACCCTTTAAAGTAATACTGCATGGTACCCATTCCATGGGTTCCCAATCTCCAGGTTCAGGGGAATCTTCCTACAGCTAAAACATGCATGGGAAACCCAGAGGATGGTACACCGTGTGATCGGGAAAGGTTTCTAAAACGCACCTCATGTATTCATCTCCTGGTGCTCGGGTTCACCATTCCAGCCCCTTTACTAACAACCTCCCCACTTGGAGAATCAAGGAGCTCATTTTCTTACACTGTTCATGGGAGTTAAAATTGGTACAACCATATAGGAGAGGGAGAAGTTACTTAGCAATATATATTAGAAACTTTTAAAGAAGTGTAGATTTCTTGAGCCAGAAATTCCACTTCTAGGAGTTTATCATAGGGGTAACCAGGCATGAGCACCAGGATAAATGTATATATTTGCTCACTACAATATTATTTACAATAATGAAAATTTATTAACCTAAATTCCTAACAACAGAGTACAGATTATATCAATTATAGTTAATCTCATCAGATTTTTAAAAACACAGTGTGTGTGTTTTAAATACAAAGAATGTAGCTGATCTAGTAAATACTTTTTTTTTTTTTTTTTTTTTTTTGCGGTACACGGGCCTCTCATTGCTGTGGCCTCTCCCGTTGCAGGGCACAGGCTCCGGACGCGCAGGCTCAGCGGCCACGGCTCACGGGCCCAGCCACTCCGCGCGGCATGTGGGATCTTCCTGGACTGGGGCACGAACCCATGTCCCCTGCATCGGCAGGCGGACTCTCAACCACTGCACCACCAGAGAAGCCCTAGTAAATACTTTTTAAAGCACCAGAAATAAAATATTCAAACCCCACAGCATTTAGTAATTTTGAAATTTAACAACAAAACCACTTGACATTACAGGAGTATAGGAAAAAAAGTCAGTCGCACATGTATAAGCTTAAGATGAATGAGACACATTTGACTCATGTTTTGCTTTAGTTGAATTTTACTTCTAAAATTTGTTAAGACTATTTATTGATAAATTTTAGCAATATATGCTATTTGGCTATTGCTTCATGTCTTTAGAAATTCAAGAGTAAATTTCACTATTTACTTTTTAAAATGAACTACTTCAATATTCTAAGACTAAGAAAAATAAACATTTATAAATGTACTCACTTTATACCCCTTCCCTGTTATTCATCTTTGACTCTCTCTTCATAATGAATATAACATACATAATTCATGGAATGAACAAGACATACTAAGCAAATAGTTAATCTATAAAATCACTTGAATATTAAAATAATAAAGTAAGAACAAAACATAATAAAAACAAAACCCGCCTTCTGATACATTTTCAGAAGAAAGTTCATGATTATAAAAGGTAACATAACCTCAATAGTCTTTCCTTTTGAATATGTTGCGAAAAAGAATTCAGAACCAAATAAATGTTTTGTTTTACTGTTGACAAGTATAGTCTACGCAATTACACTGTAAGTGAAATACAGATTTTTAAATAAGGGATAATGATCATCACATAGCAGGTGGTCAGTATTTCTTAATCTTGGTGTTAAAACTCTATTTCCTCTCCAACATCTTGAATGCACTATAAATAAAGAATCAAGGCCCCAAAGGTATGAGAGAATCTGAAAAAAATCTTAAGTTTTCCTTCTAATGATCTCAACGAGGTCACTTCTGATGAAGATAATGCTTTATTAAGAGAAAAAGAATATACATATAACCCCAACTTGCCTGTCATCTTAATGTAAAGATACAGTATAGGAAACCTAATAATAAGAGACCTAGGTAATTCAGAGCAACCTCTCTACTGAAGGCAAGTAAAAAATCTGGACAAAATATAAAAAACACAGGCTTGAAGGCACAGGAGAGCTAACAAGATTGTGAAGAATTATAGGCAGGTATCAGGAGGAAGTTGAAGGCTCAGGAAAGTAATCTCTGCATTTACAGCTATTTTCCCCTCAAGGTTATTTGCTGATGCTGGAGGTGGCAGAACAGCTTAGTAACATTGTTGAGAGCTTTGTAGGACTGGGATGCAGGAACCGGAATTTAGTGCCTACTAAAGGGAGTTCTTCCTAAACCCTCCCCAATTTGAGTTGGGGCACAGTTAAACTCCACAGGGTAAACTAGGAGTAGGCAGGCCCTCGCAGAAGCTGAAGTTCAGTTTCAAATTATCTCAGTCTCTAAAACTGGACTGAAATGATTTTATACTGCTAATGCCAAAAGGAGCCTGGAATAAGCAAATATTAATCCTCTCTGAGGAAGACATTGTTATCAGAAGCCTCAAAGGATTTCTACAAACGATTCTGCAAATACATGTGGGATGCACAAAAATTAGCATGCATTCAAGGAAATGCACATGAAAGAAATCCAGCAGAAAGAGAACAGAAACAGACGCAGTGGGTTCTAGGCTTGGGAATTCTCAGGCACAGACTTCACCCACCGTATTCAGTGAGAATTTCTGCAAAGAAATGGAAACTATAAAAAAAGAATCAAATGGAAATTCTGGAATTGAAATATAACTGAGATAGGGAACTTGATGGATTTAAGAACCATTTGACACAGCTGAAAAGAGAAACTACAGAATATGTGAAAAGAAATTTCCAGGAAGAGAAAAAACAATGAAAAGCAGAAGAGTAAAAGTCATAGCTAAGACAATAAGAAGGTACCATGTAATATAATTGGAGTCTCAGAAGTAGAGAAGAGAATAAAAGTGGCAGAAGCAATATTTGAAGATATAATGGTTAAGAACTTTACGAAACTGCTGAAAAATAATGCAGACACAAATTCAGAGAGTCCTGTGAACCCAAGTAAGAGAGGTAGAAATAAAATTACATTTAGGCACAATATAGCAAAACTACTAAGACTCCAAAGACAAAGAGAAAACATTTTAGGAAGCCAGAAGTCAGATTATATTCAAAGGAGCAACACTTAGAATGAAAGCTGGCTACAAAAGCAACAACAAAAACCAGGAGATAATGAAATGATATCTTTAAAGTGCTAAAATAGAACACCAAACTGGAATTCTGTACCCAGCTAAACAGTCTTCAAGAAAATAAGTAAGACACATACATCTTCAGAAGTAATTGAGGTTATGAAATTTAAGATAGGGAGATTATTTTAGATTACCTGATGGGCTCAATCTAATCATATGAGTGCTTAAAAGCAAAAACTTTCTCTAACTGTAGGCAGAAGAGATGAGGCAGAAGGGAAGGTAAGAGAGATCTGAAGCATGAGAATGACTTGACCTGCCTTTGTTGGCTAGGAGATGAAGTGATGAAGAGGACCACATGCTAGGGAATAGGGGTGACCTCTAAAAACTGAGTGCCTGCACAATGCCAGGTACTTTAGCAAGTTTGGACTTGCTCTGAATTCGAGCTGCCTGACCAATAGCCAACAAGAAAACAGGGACATCAGCCTTACAGCCACACAGAATTGAATTCTGCAAACAACCGGCATGAGCTTCGAAGCACATTCTCCCCCAGAAACTCCAGATAGGAGACCCAACTAGCTGACACCTTGATTACAGCCTGTGATACTCGAGGCAGAGTAACCAACTGAGCCTGCTGGACTTCCAATCTACAGAACTCTGAGATAATAAATCAGTGTTATTTTAAGTTGATATGTTTGTATTAATTTTTTAGCGTTGCAATAGAAGCCTGATATAAATGGAAAAATCCACAGTAAAAGATGAAGTTTTTAATAGTTCACCTCAGTATTTGATAGAACATGAATTAAAAAATAAGTCAGTAAGAACAAGATTTGAAGAACACAACCAATTTGACCTGACTTAATATATTCTTTAAAAGCATAATTGAAACATTTACACCAACTCTATGCTGGGCTTTAAAGAAGTCTCCACAAACTTCAAAGAATTAACATCACTAAAAATAAGAGTTGCAAATTTAAAAAGAATATACATTAATTTAGTGTTGCTGTTATTACTTTGGGTTAAGGTAAAGATGAGACATAAACAAATGTAAAATCTCATAAACATTTGTATAAGAAAACTTTTGGAGAGTTTGACAGATCATTTTAATTAAAAAAAAAATTATTTGTTCTCTGACCCAGCAAATTAGTTCCTAGGCAACTAGTACACATGCAGACATGGGAATACAGTAGTCTCCCCTTATCCAAGGGGGAAAACATACCAAGACTACCAGTGGATACCTGAAACTGCAGATAGCACTGAACCATATATTTACTGTTTTTTTTTTTTCCCTATACATATCTACCTAAGGTAAAGTGCAATTTATAAATTAGGCACAGTAAGAGATTAACAACAACAATTAATAATAAAATAGAACAATTCTAACAATATACTGTAATAAAAGTTTGTAACTGTGGGCTCACTCTCTCAAAATATCTTCTGTACAAATTTAATGCCTTTTCCATCTGAACTAAGCACTTACCATGCATTGTGGCCATAACTTTTGCAATTTGAGGTTCAAGAGCAAAACTAACATGATTTCTTCCTCCTTCTTCATGACTTCATGGATAGAGTATTCGCTCTTCTCATAAATTTTAGCAACCACAGCACGTGATTTATTTTTCTTTCCTTATTAGGTCTAGAATTTTCACCTTTTCACTTAAAAGGAAGCTCTTTATGGCTTCTCTATGGCAAACCCAAATTGCTAGCATCACTACTCTTGCACTTTGGGGCCATTATTAAGTAAAACAATGGTTACTTAAATACAAGCACTGCAACACTGTGACAGTCGATCTGATAGCCAAGATGGCTACTAAATGACAAATGGGAAGAATATGATGGACAAAGAGATGATTCACATCCTGGGAAGGACAGAGTAGGGCAGCATGAGATTTTATCATGATACTCAGAACAGTGTGCAATTTAAAATTTATAAAGTTTTTATTTCTGAAATTTTCCATTTAACATTTTTGGACCTCAGCTTACTGCAAGTAACTGAAATGGTGGAAAGTGAAACTGCATATAACTACTGTATATGGGCATGCTCTCTGACATGCACTGTTCACCAATAGAACAATGGTTAAGTAAATGATGGTACATCAATTCTCACCACTATTAAAAAACATGCTAGATTCTTTATGTATGCACCCTAAAACTGTTCAAATAAACTAAACAAATAAAAACAGTTGTAGTTTAATATATATACAATATGTTAGCATTCATGGGAAATGTAACAAAAAGCTAATGAGTTAATTATCTAATACAAATATTATACACACACTGTAATGATAACCAAACTGTTAATAGGCATTCATCTCTAAGATAGCACAGAAGATTGAGGTTCTGGGAAAAGTTGAAGAGGGCACTCTACTGCTATAGAATCTGAATATTTTAAAACCAAGATTATATGTTAGTTTTTCAATTAAAATGTCCCATGCACACTTTTATGAGAGCAGAGACATCAAGTGATCTGCCAACAGAAAAACAGTAAATTCTACACTGTTAGCTGATCTTAAGAACATAGAAGATTGTTATGTATTACAGAATATAATATTCTTAATTATAATCTTCAGTCTTTAACAGAGGTTAAATTTTAAAGAAGGGTGGAAGTAAAATTATCTTATCAAAAAAAGGTAAAATAAAATAACTTTACTGCTAGAATTATTTAGAACATCAAGCATACTTACTCTTATACCTTTGAAAGATACTGGTTAATTGAAATGATTCTGAAGTTAATTCTCCCATCTTCACAAAATAGCAAACCTACTAAAAAACTGACTGTTCTGTTGATTGATATTATAACAGAGGCTACTTCTTAGAAATAATGTTTATTTACTTAATGAAATAAAATCTGTACTTACAACAAGGAGAAGACTGAACTGGTCCAAGTTGTGGAAAGTTCATAAGAATAGAAACCCCTGGTAGATCATTTTGCTTTGCATGTTCAGTAGTTTGGTCAGCCCAAACCACCACTTTCTTCCTCTCTACCAAATGTTCAATTTCTTTGAAGTCAGACTCAAAAGTAGCATTTAACAGGCCAGATTCTTTTAATGCACAATACTGTTTTCTTAGGGCTGGAAGTAAAGCATTCAATACTCTGCATACAGAAGGTGACAAGAAAAGAAAGATAAATACTAAATTTTAAATACATTATTATGGTTCTATGCAACATCCAAAGTAATAGCAGATGATTAAAATGGTTCCCTGTACATATTTTCCTTTAGAATATTTCAATCAAATACCTCAAATATTCTTAATACATTAAGTATAGATTGGAAAGAATGTTGGATGGGAATTACAAGCACCAGGCTGTAGTCTCAGCAAGTCTTCACTTGCTTCTATATGACCTTGGATAAGGTACTACCTGAGGTTTCTCCTCTATAATGTGGGGTACAACTGGACAGCCACTACTTTCAATAGGAGATTGTTTTCAGAACTATGCAAAGCATAATGTGGTTTACAAATCAAAAATAGTGTTGTTATTGTTATTAAATACTATGAGATTGAAATGAAATATTAATACACTGTCAAACGATGAAGGTCAATTTAGGTATATAAGATTTAAAAAATAAAAAATGAACAAAAGTCAACTTTCCTTGAAGTTAGCTCTTCATGAGCTAAAGCAATAGCTTTCAAAGCCATTCGAAGGAAGAATTGTGGAAAAGTATGGTGGGTATAGGAAAATGACGGGGCATTGGATTCTTGGCTCTGATTCAAAATCTCGCCTATTGCTGTCAATCAGAGCAGTACTAAATGCATCTTTTTATGTATTAGACCTCCATGAAGAGTGTTCACTGAAGAAATGCCAGAACTAAAAGTTATAAGTGGTTCCTAACTTTTATATCAATGAAGACATCAAACAACATGAATAATCTTGAAATGACTTAGTCCTGGTGTTCCAGCTGACTCATAACATCCAGAAGAATAGAACCATCTGAAGTAGGAATAGGGCAGTGGGAAAAGAATAGGCACTAATTTTAACACTTAAGGAAATAACTGCTTTATTAACTAAGAATCTTAAATATTTAGATAGCAGTACAAATAGTCTGTGACATTTTTCTTTTTGGTGATAGTGGGGAGTATGCCATTTAAGCCAAGTAGGTAACAATTGTAGGGAAAAGTCATTAATCAGAAAGTCAATAAAAACAGTTATTTACAACTGCTTTCCTTTTGGAAAGTCTAGAATTTTGATTCACCCTGCTAGGCACAGGGCGCCTATTCAACCAGCTCCCAATAAAAATCCAGGACACTAAGTGTCAGCCTAACGAGATTCCAAAGTAGACATCATTTCACATGGGTCATTACAACTTTTTTCTGGAGAACTTAAGCACAACTGTGTGGGCCCACTGGATGAGGACACTTGAAAACTTACAACTAACTGGTTTCCTTTGTTCTTTCCTCCATTCACCTTTGCCTTTTGCTGATTTTGTTTTGTATGCTTTTACTCTAATAAATCATAACTATGGAGTCAACTATACGATGGGTTCTGTGAGTCATCCTAGTAAATTATCAAACATGGAGGTGGTCTCAGGGACCTGGACATATGTTATTTATGTATATATGTGTGCATGTATGTATGTTTGTATGTATTTATGCATTCATAAATTTATTTTTAAGTTTTTGGACTTGATATTGATATATATTGCAAAATGATCATCACAATAAGTCTAGTTAACATCTGTCACAGAATTCTTTTTCTTCTGATGAGAACTTTTAAGATCTACTTTCTTGGCAACTTTCAAATATGCAGTACAGTATTATTAACCATAGTTGCCATGCTGTACATTACATCTCCATGATTTACTTAATAACTGGAAGTTTGTACTTTGTGACTCCCTCGACCAATTCCCCATCCCTGCCCCCAACACCCCACCACCAACCTGTATAATCTGTTCTCTGTATCTATAAACTTGGGTTTTGTTTTTGTAGCAATGAACACAGGTGTGCTTTATATTTTGTGTTAGTGTTTTCATTTTCTTTGAATAAATACCCAGAAGTGGAACTGCTGTATTATATGACAGTTATTTTTACCTGCCTATGTTTTCTACTCAGGGTTTTATGGTTTCAGATCTTACGTACAAGTTTTTAATCTATTTTGAGTTGATACAATTGTGTGTATGGTGTAAGATATCCTTTGGCTTGTTGCTGTGCACTTTTCCCAGCACCATTTATTGAAGAGACTATCCATTCCCTATTGTATATTCTTGGCACCTTTGTTGTAAATTAATTGATCATATATGCATGGGATTATTTCTGGGCTCTCTATTCTGTTCCATTGATCTATGTGTCTGCTTTTGTGCCAGTACTATACTGTTTTGATTACTATTGGTTTGTAGTATAGTTTTAAATTGGGAGTGTGGTCCCTCACACTTTGTCTTTCTCAAGAATGCTTTGGTTATTTGGAGTCTTTTGTGGTTCCACACAAATTTTAGAATTGTTTGTTCTAGTTCTGTGAAAAATGCCATTGAGTATTGATAGGAATTGTTCTAAGTCTGTAGATTGCTTTGGGTAGTATGGACATTGTAACAATACTAATTCTTCCAATCCATAAGCATGGAATATATTTCCATTTATTTGTGTCTTCTTCAATTTCTTTCATGAATGTCTTATAGTTTTCAGTTTTCTTTCCCCTCCTTGGTTAAATTTATTCCTAGGTATTTATTTTATTCTTTTTGGTGCAATTGTAATGGAATTGTTTTCTCAATTTCCTTTTTGATAGTTTGCTATTAGTGTATAGAAACACAATAGATTTCTGTATATTGACTTTTGTATCCTGCAACTTTACTGAATTTGTTTATTCTAATAGTTTTTTGGTTGTGTCCTCAGAGTTTTCTGTTTATAATATCATGTCATTGGCAAAAGTGACAGTTTTACTCCTTCCTTTTGAATTTAGATGCCTTTTATTTCTTTTTCTTGTCTGACTGCTGTGGCTGGGACTTCTAATACTATTTTTTTTTAAAGTTAATTTTTATTGGGGTATAGTTGATTTAAAATGTTATGTTAGTTTCTGCTGTTCAGCAGAGTGAATGAGTTATACATATACATATATCCACTATTTTTTAGATTCTTTTCCCATGTAGGTCATTACAGAATATTGAATAGAGTTCCCTGTGATATACAGTAGGTTCTTATTAGTTATCTATTTTATATACAGTAGTGTGTACATGTTGAATAAAAGTGGCAAGAGTGGGCATCTTTGTCTTCTTCCTGATCTTAGAGGAAAAGCTTTTCAGCTTTTCACCACTGAGTATGATGTTAGCTGTTGGCATGTCATATATGGTCTTTATTATGTTGAAGTATGTTCCCTCTATAATCACTTTGTTGCAAGTTTAATCATAAATGGATATTAAATTTTGTCACATGCTTTTCCTGCATCTATTGAGATGATCACATGATGCCTTATCCTTCATTTTGTTATCACACTGATTGATTTGCAGATGCTGAACTATCCTTGCATCTCTGGAATAAACCCCACTTGATTGTGGTGTATGATCCTTTTAAAGTATTGTATTGGTCAATTTGGTTTGCTAATATTTTGTTGAGGATTTTTGCATCTATGTTCATCAGGGATATTGGCCTGAAATTTTCTTCTCTTGTTCTATCCTTGTCTGGCTTTGGTGTCAGGGTAATGCTAGCCTATAAATGAGTTTGGAAGTGTTCCCTCCTCTTCTATTTTTTAATTGAAAGAGTTTGAGAAGAATTGGTATTAACTTTTCTTTGAATGTTTGATAGAATTAACCAGTAAAGCCATCTGGTCCTGAACTTTTGCTTGTAGGAACGTTTTTAAGTACTAATTCAATCTCCTTACTAGTAATTGGTCTGTTCAGATTTCTTATTTCTTCATGATTTAGTCTTGGTAGGTTGTATATTTCTAGCAATTTATCCATTTCTAGGTTGTCCAATTTGTTGCTATATAATTGTAGTAGTCTCTAAGGATCCTTTGTATTTGTGTAGTATCAGTTGTAACATCTCCACTTTTACTTCTGATTTTATTTATCTGAGACTTCTCTCTGTTTTTCTGCATGAGTCTAGATAAAGGTTTGTCAATTTTATCTTTTCAAAGAAGCAGCTCTTGGTTTCATTGATCTTTTCTGTTGTATTTTAGTCTCTATTTCACTTATTTCTGCTCCAAGCTGTGCTATTTCCTTCCTACTACTAACTTTGGGCTTTATTCTTGTTTTTCTGTTTGTCTATTTTTTGATTTTGCTTTTGATTTCTTCTTTGATGAACTGGTTGTTCAGTAGCATGTTGTTTAATCACTTGTTTGTAAAATTTCCAGTTTTCTTTTTGGAATCATTTCTAGTTTTATACCACTGTGGTCAGAAAATATGCTTAATATGATTTCAGTCTTCTTAGATCTGTTAAGACTTATTTTGTGGCCTAAGATATGATCTATCCTGGAGAATGTCACATGTGCAGTTTAGAAGAATGTATATTCAGTGGCTTTTGTATGGAATGTTCTTTATATATCTGTAAAGTTTGTCTACTGTAACATGTTGTTTAAGGAAGATGTTTCCTTACTGATTTTCTGTCTGGATGACCCATCCATTGATGTGAGTGTGGTATTAAAGTCCCTTATTCTTACTGTATTGCTGTCTATTTCTCATTATGTCTATTAATATTTGCTTTATATATTTAGGTTCTCCTATGTCAGGTGCATAAATATTTACAAATGTTATATCCTCTTGTTGGATTGACCTCCTTTATCATTATGTAATGCTGATCTTTGTCTCTTATTACAGTCTTTGTTTTAAAACCTATTTTGTCTGATATAAGTATAGCTACCCCAGCTTTCTTTTGGTTTCCATTTGCATGGGATACCTTTTTCCATCCCTTAACTTTCAGTCCGTGAATTGTCTTTATGTCTGAAATGAGTCTCTTGTAGGCAGCATATAGATGGGGCTTGTTTTTATATCCATTCAGCCACTCTGTCTTTCGACTGGAGCATTTAGTACATTTACATGTAAAATAATTATTAACAGGTATGTACTTACTGCCATTTTATTAATTCTTTTTTGGCTGTTTGGTAGTTCCTCCGTTCCTTTCTTCTCTTGTTCTCTTCCTTTGTGGTTTGATGACTGTCTTTAGTGGCATGCTTAATTCCTTTCTTATTATTTTTTGTGCACCTACGCTAGGTTTTTTTGTGGTACGAGGGCCTCTCACTGTCGTGGCCTCTCCCGTTGCGGAGCACAGGCTCTGGACGCGCAGGCTCAGCGGCCATGGCTCACGGGCCCAGCCGCTCTGTGGCATGTGGGATCTTCCCGGACTGGGGCATGAACCTGTGTCCCCTGCATCGGCAGGTGGACTCTCAACCACTGCGCCACCAGGGAAGCCCTCTACTATAGGTTTTTGCTTGGAAGTTTCCATGAGGCTTACATATAACAACAAATTTATAACAGTCTATTTAAAGCTGGTAGCCACTTAAATTCGAATGCATTCTGAAGGTCTACGTTTTCATCCCCCACCACATTTTATGTTTTTGACGTTATATTTTATATCTTTTTATCTTGTGTATTCCTTAAGGAATTATTGTAGTTAGTTATTTTTACTACTTTCTTCTTTCAACCTTCATACTAGCTTTATAAGTGATTGATGAACTCCTTTAGCTCTTGCTTGTGTGGAAAACTCTTTTATTTCTTCTTCAACTCTGAATGATAACTTTGCGAGGTAGTCTTACTGGTTGAAAATTTTTTTCTTTCAGCACTCTGAATATATACTAAATCTTTTCTTTTTTGTTTGTTTCCACTCTATAAGCTCAGGCTAAGACAGTTCATCACACCCATTATTTTTTGTTATTTAATCCTTTTAAAATTGTTATAAGGAAAGTATAATTTAACATATAAGAAAACTAAGGGTTAGTGAGGTAAAATAATTTACGCAAGGTTATAGTGCTCATATAAACTAGAATTCAAGACCAACTCTAAAACTCATACTCTTTCTACTATATTGTATTGCCTCTGTAATGCTCTGGTTCACCAATTTTCAAAGTTAGAAATCTTTTTGCCCATTTTGAGGCAAAAATGTATCTTAAATATATTAATCTATTTGTATGGTATATCAAATACAGTATGGTCAAAATAAATTAATGTTTCTTTGATAACTTTAACTCTTGCAGGTGGTGTGAGTACAAGTAAATGAATGTTCAATGTATGCTCTAGGTATAAATATAGAAAGTATGGGGTGAGCTTCTATCCACAGGATAATATTTCCCTAAAGTTTTTCCTTCCCTTTTTCTTATTCTTTTAAAAAATAACTATGCTAATATAATTTCCTTTAAATTAAAAGTATGGAAAATTAATTACCAGTTATTTGAGAACACTAGAAGAACTCCAGTAGAATTTCAGATTGGCAGAAAGCCCTTAGAGAAATAAATTTCTCATTTTTACAGAGCATGAAAGTGACACCTAAGGAGTTGACTGACATATCCAAGGTAATAAAAATAAAAGATCAAGTTATACTTTTTTACTATTACGTTTCAAAAATTAAAAGGTGTTACTACTGAGTTAGTAGAGAGAGCATGAAAGAGCTACTATAGCATCACGTAAAACTTGGGACATGATGTTAAAAAATATACACTTTTAATAACTTCATTTTAATGATAGCAAAAAATCATTCTGGAATTACGAATGCTTAAAAACTGTCTACTTAAAAATTCAGTTGGTATTAATAGTAGTAGTTTCTAGGAGGGGACAAGGATGGCTAGAGGACAGGTAGAAGACAGACTCTTTCACTGTAGAGGCATCTTTGAAATTTTGTATTACATGACATATATTACATAAAAATAATAAATTAAAAAATGTTTTCAAAACTATAAAGCACTATAAAAACTTAGAGGAGAAGAACAACATCCTTTATACTTTCTCGGTGTTTTCTAACTCTGCATGATTTCTGATGCTGGCAGACACTTAATAAAAAATATGTACCTTGTACTGGATAAAATTAAATTTTCTGGCAATGGAAAACTAAACTTCTATGCTTCAGGTTCCTTAGGTCTATAGTATTAAAATTTTTAGAACAGGTAAATCCATGTACTTACGCCTCCGTCTGCCTGTGTTGCTGTTCTTGAAGACAAGCTAGATCCATCATATGTTTAATTTGTGCTTTCAAATCTTTGTTCTGGAGGTGCAAATGGTGGCAATGAAGTTCTTTATTGAGTTCCTGGGGAAAACAAGACACACTATACCTCAGATTCATTTAAAAATGTTAAAATTAAATCAATTTTAATAAAACTTATTTTATATTGGTGTCAATAGTTTTAATTCTTAAAAATATGAAGTGGTATGTTTAGGAACAATTTGAAAAACAAGTGTTCTGGTACAGGTGGTCTATGACTTACAAGTTTCAAATTTCCTCAGAAACTGAACATCAGGAACTCAGAACAAATTTTACTATAGTGACAGTTTCTTGGTCTATCCAACTTGTTCATAATACTTTGAAAGTACATGAATATGGCCCATTTTTGCTTAAATGTCATTTCTTCAGGGAGGCTTTTCCTAAGCTTCACATTTAAAGATGGACATTCTCCACCCCTGATAGTTTCTGCCATAGCATTGATTAGTAACAATTCCATTTATTTATTTGTTCGTAGATTCTCCATATTAGAATGTAAGGTATACCACCAGGACAGGGGCTATGTCAATACAATAAAAGTTTCATACAATAAAAATCTCTTGGGGGGGCTTCCCTGGTGGCGCAGTGGTTGAGAGTCCGCCTGCCGATGCAGGGGGCACGGGTTCGTGCCCCGGTCCGGGAAGATCCCGCATGCCGTGGAGCGGCTGGGCCCGTGAGCCATAGCCGCTGAGCCTGCGCGTCCGGAGCCTGTGCTCCGCAACAGGAGAGGCCACAACAGTGAGGCGCCCGCGTACCGCAAAAAAAATCTCTTGGGAAATTCCCTGGCAGTCCAGTGGTTGGGGTTCCATGTTTCCACAGCAGGGGGCATAGGTTTGATCCCTGGTTGGGGAGTTAAGATCCCACATGTCGCGAGGTGTGGCCAAAAAAAAAAAAAAAAATTCTTACCTTCACCCAGTCTTGGTATAAGCTTCATTCTAGGCCAAAAGTGTAAAAAAGTTTTCGTAGGCTCCCTTATGTGCATATGCCCAAATGTTCTCTAATCTACCACCTAAAATTACTTATCTTTTCTCAAATCTACTAAACCTTAAGTATGGAAAACGTCAGCTAAGTGGATACACTAAAGTATGAATGGTAATAATCCAGTAGCATTCTCAGAATCTTAAATTGGAAAAATTTTAGTTAATAAAATAAAACGGAGTGAAATATTTTGGACATTGTAAGGGGCTGAGACAAAAATCCTATAAGCAGGGGAGCTGTGCCTAGATACTTCCTACAGATAATTCCCATAATCCATTTTAGGTTTTCAATACTCCTTCCCAACCTGCAGTTGGCCACTGATTCTCTGTAAGCTTAAAGTTATTTTTTTCTTTTTCTTTTCTGTAATACTTCCTAAGCTAGTGGCGGGCACTATGACAGGGAAACAATGTAATTCTATGTGTCTGAGATATAGTAAAGTTGGGGGTTGTTTATTCACATGATTCATAATTATATTTCAAGAAAAACAGCAAGTATTTTAGAGCAAACTCTCTTTAGGGAGTCAGGATGATACGGTTAGAGCACTGGCCTATGAATCAGGTGATTTTAGAGATGGCTCAACTATGACACACATGCTACCTGGAACCCAAAATATGGTCTTTATGCATATCAGTTTACTTGACTAAAATTTAAGAGCTTGCCTAGATGATCTCTTTAGTCTTTTCCAGTCAAAAAATTCAACGACCCTAAAAGTATGACCATGTTTGTCAAATATTCCACCTTTTCTCTTAAAAAAAAAAAAAAACCCTTCTTTATTTACTCCCTCTGTTAATCTTATTGTTTTATCTTCTTGCACCACTCTTAAAGAGACAAGCCTTGACTGTATAATTATTTTACTCAATAATTGTTCTTGGCTAGTTTGTTGTCTTTGAGAAACAAAGTTACAATATGAATCTTTTTCTTGTTTTGATACACTAATGACTGAATCTGATTGGAAGCGCATAGCCTATTATGAGAGCTACGGGGAGGTTAGTAATAGCTGAAGTAAGAATATAGTGAGAGGTAATATATAAAATGTGAAAGGTCTTCAGGTGCCATGCCAGACCTGGGAAATCGTAACAGAGTTTACATTAGGGAGAAAGTACTGAAGAGTGATATGATCGGAGTTACTTTTAGAAAGCTCATTTTGCTTGCAGTAGAGAGAATGAATTGCAGTAGAATACGAATGGAAGCATAAAGGTCAAATGTACCAGTCCAATAATGGGGGCTGGGAGTCTGAATTAGGGTAGTGGCAGGGGAGATACAGAGAAGTGGATAAATTCGTGAGGTTAAGAGGTAGATAATGCAGGAGGGTACAGAAAAAAGGGCAGCAATTTGAAAGTCGCAGTACTGGATCTCTGTCCAGAGTTGTACAACTGTGGATAAATCTTTTCACAAAGTTATGTCTCAGTTTGTTTATGTAAGAAATAATGGCTTATACATAGATAACTGTTTCAGCTGTGAAAATATCCACAGGAAAAAAAAACTGAGAGTGGGATTAGGGTGATGGGAATGGAAACAGCTTTAATTGTAATTTTTTCAAAGTATTCATAATAAAATGCATTAAAAAACAAGAATTTAAAAATCAATTCCAGATTCATATTCAGGTGTGAAAAGTCCTGCTTAAAAGAGTAATAGAAGACAGATTATTAGAAAAATTAGATTTGACCATGGTGAAAAAATTTAAATTTATTGAAAATAACCTGAACAATATTAACTTTATAAATGCTACTAAGTAGCCAAAAAAAAATAGCAATAATAATATTACTAAAAAGAATACTGAACCATTTTAAAAATTGGGAATTTAATTTTTTAATTTAAAATTTAAATTTAATTTAAAAATATGGGAAAACAAAGGCAAACTAGTAAATAGCTACAATTGATGTTTTTGCTTCTTTTAATATTAAAAAGTTCTTAAGTACTCCTCTAGTTGGAGTTGGGCTATATTTTAGATTGTTGATTACACAAATGTACTAGATTATAAGTATAATGTAAATTAAGCAAGGCTATTGAGAGATGAAAATAACATTTTAAAATGTATATCTATTAATTCTTTTTATGAATATAATGCCACTTGAACTGTACACTGGTAAAATTTATGTTATATTTTACCATATGCCAAAAACATTTTTTAGACCCTTCATGAGAAAGTTTTTGCTCACTAGAATGGCTAAATATTCTATTAGAACATCATGGCCGTAAGTAATAGTAAACAAAACTAACAAAAATACTTGTTATTTTATGTCATTTTGACAATGATCACCTTGAGAATAAGACTTCTTTAGATATACATAGTCTCTAACAAATAAGTGAAACATGACAAATATAAGTGAAACAAACCAAAAACTACTATAAACATTCAATATCTGCTACCTTTTCAAGAGAAACAGCTCTTGCGCACTGAGTGAGAAACACTCGTTTGGCCAGGATATCAGCTGTCTTCTCTGAAAACATATCCAGACTGTGGCTTGGGGACCCTGACAGGTACTTTGATGGAGGCTGTTGCATTCTATGATGGGCCTCTACAGCTTTAGATTCTCAGATCAAGCATGGAATTTCAGACGTTACCGTTTGAAAGCCTAGTTAATCCCTATTATAGATTACTGATTAATCATTGTTTTTTTTGCTTATTCCTTTTAAGTCATGTAAATATGTCCATTACGTAATCTTAAGAGGAATATGGCATTTTAAAATAAGTGCGCTTTAGTTTTCTTCTAGAGCAGATATTCTTAATGTTGTATTAATGGAAAAAATGACCAAAAAAAAAAAAAAAAGTAAAATTGTATGAATGTGACCCCCCCCCCCAACAATCGTCCATCTAGGAGAAGATCTATATATAGCTCTTTAATCAGATTCTCAAAGGCATCTATGACCCAAAAAGGTCAGAAACACTGTTCTGGAGGAAAAATAGCAAATGTATTTTATAATACAGCTAATGCTGCTGTGTTCCTTTTGTGCACACCTTTCTTTGGTTATTGATGTCTATGATGTTGTGGCCTAGAATATTAAACTATTATTTATCAACCACTCGTTATGTATTAAGTGGTGCTAGGCCTTTGCATACAGCATTTTATTTAAGTTCATAATGCCTTAAATATATTTTAAAGATGAGAAGTTAAGACAGTGAAGTTAAACAACTTGCCCCAAGTTATATGGTTAGTGTTAGAATTAGTATTCAACACAACTATTAGAGTTAGTATTCAACACAACTATCAAATAATGGAATTACCAACCACTTCAACTCTAGTGTCTATCCTCTATCCAATAGTTACATTCTTGCTATAGGGAATATTAATATTCTAAAGTGCTTTGTCAATTAAGTTAAGTTATAAAATCTCATTAAAGTATGCTTTGTACTACATTTAATTCCCAATCTACTGAACTAACTGGCTGGCATACTTTCATCAAGATATTGTGAAGGCTTCTAGGACTGCTGAGTGTCGATTAAACTGTTGGTTGGCCCTCAATGAATTTCCACACTAAAGAACTATTCAGTCTCTGTTTATCCTTGGCCCTCTTCTTAGGAAACAAGGTATCTGTTGCTCACTGCTCCAATTCTACTACCTTGTACTGTCATCATTCACTACTCCTGCTAGTCTCCTCTCCCTTCAGTCTGAGCTTCAGTGTTAAAAGGATGGACACTTATATCGATTTTCCTAGTTATGATGCATTGGTTAATATCTTTAAATTATAACAAAAAATTGATACCTTTGAATATTAACAGTCACTAGCTGCATTCATTTGTACTGAATATTTTATACTCCATTTCACCTGTATTTATTTTCAGTTTAATGCTTTTCTAGAAATTTTAAGATTTCAGAGCTGATACATAATATAGACTTTCAGAAGAGCATCATCAAATTAAAGACTTTAGATACTCTTCCTTTAAAAAAAAAGAGTATAAAAAAGTTGTTCTTTTAAAGTATTAGGTATTTAGAGATCAAAATTAGTTACTTTGTAGCAGTTTGTTTGCTAGCTGCTTATTCCATATTAATTTGCCCCTTCTTTCTTATTAAGAGAACTCTAATTTTATTCAGGATGATAATATGTCCAGCAAAACACTCACCCTTCCAGATTCCCCTGTATCTAGGGATAGCCACGTGACAATTCTAGTCAATTCAGATATGTCTGTTAGGGATTTCTGGAAAAGTTTTTGCTTTCCCAATACAGATATCTCTCTCCCCTTTCTTTCATTCCTCTTCTGGCCTAAGTGTGAACTCAAGACTAAAGATGGAATAGTGTTATCACAACTATGAAAAGAAAAGTATAATGATGACACTGAAGACATTTGGGAGGTACTTTATTAGGAATGAACTGCATACTTCTGTAGCTTACTATTGTTAAGGGAGAAAACTATCTGTAACATTGTAGCTGAACACAATTATGATCTGATTCAGCCATTAACCATCATTACCCATCGCTACTCTTTATAAATATAAACTTTTGCCATTCTAGGTGGAATATCTTCAGTTTAGTACATAAAAATAAATGCATACGGCTTTCAAACTGGCTTTCTTTAGCTATAATACAAATAATGCTGACCACATTTAAAACTATTTTTGCACAAAATATCAAGTATTAAAACAAACTTAAATTACCTACATGATGAAACCTCAAGTACAGTCTGAAATAGAATTACTTCATTCTAACTTAAGAGTTCCTCATAAAAGGATGCAATCACTTAAGAATAACATTTAAAAGTAACTTTACCCTTCTGAAAGTACAAGAAAGGCAAATCTAATAGGTAATCAGGGAGGCAGAAGGTATATTCAGTTAAAAACAGTAAAATGAGTCAAATCTCCGGGAGATGGACCAAAAGTTGTCTTATGAAAGGTATTTACTCAATAACAAAGACAATGGGTTTAAGGAACTCAGTTCTTAGAAAATAAATCTGAATCTACAAACACATATGTACCTTTGGAATATGACCATTTTGACCTAAGAGTCCCATTTCAGTTTCCACACGATGGAGCCAATTAGTATTCTCATCAAATTGCTTCAGTTCCTCTTCCTTTTTCTTCTCCAGGTAGCAGCGGCGAGTTTTCAACATTGCGAGTCTATGATCTCTTTTGCAAGTGGCCTGAAAAATAATGCATTTAATAGTCAACCTTTTATGATACGTGATGTATGTGATATTAGTACAGTAGTATATTTCCTTTTAAGTGTGCTATTGTTGTCTATTAAATTAGGCTATACTTTTGTACTTAAAGCTATTTCCCCTTTGAAATCTCACAACTACTGCTTGCAGGAAAACAGGAAATTGAGTTGAGTCATTTTTATAAAATTACATGTTGAGAGTTTATGACTTTAAGAAATACAATGGCCAAATTGAAGACTATCACTTTTTTTTTTTTTTTGCCAAAATACATTCCTTTAAATGTTGCATTTGAAAAGTTCATGTGAGGCCTGATAAATCTCATGATTTCCTTACTCAAAACAAAATAGATACATGTCCTGCTCTTGTCTTTCCTTCAGTTTGAAAGATGTGAAGAAGTAAAGTATTCTATTGTTGTGGTTTTGTCTACAAGGCCTTTAGATTGGCTGTTGCCAATGAAAGAAAAGACAGCTTATATCCAGGTGTCATAAACATCTGATCTCGCCTGATGGTTGGTTCAGGACACATACTGGATAGTCCAAATATTTTTGGTGTTTTACCTACACATGAATTGAGATCAAAACTGGCCTTCTGGTTTTTTACCCCAAGGGTCTTGCACACTATCATGGGCCATAACAGCTTGACTTCTTTGGACTATTTTCCAAAAGACACTAAACTCAGTAATCATCAGATGTGATAGCTGGACCTGAGACAACAGATCCCCAAAGATTAGAACAAGCACTTGTAGCTGCTTTTAGAAGTAGGGATGAACACATCCTATGAAAAAAAAAGAAAAATGGAAAAAAAAAATGAAGAAAGGAGCAGGAACTACATTTGAACTTGATTAAAAACCTACTCTCTTTAGGAGATTAAGTTCTACTTCCTTATTATCTTTTATAAAAGGTAAGTTGACATTTTGAGGAAAAGCCAGCCATTAAAGAAATTTGCAAAAATAGGTAATAATGTCACTCTTCTCACTACCTCTTTTTGTTTTAGAAAATAATTAGTTATTTTTCATTAAAGTGTTACGTTGTCATGCAATGGGTAATTGATTGTTCTTAAGTTAGCTAATACATAATGTATTTTTGTAAATTTCAGTTTAAATTTCTAATAGAATATTGGTAGATGAAATCCACATAAACAAAAGCTCTTTGGGGTCCTAATATTTTACTTTAAAGCAGAAAGGGGTCCTGAAACCTGAAAAGTTTAGAGCCACTGGTATCCAACAGAAGGTAGGATATGTGGCTTCTTGACTTTCTTCTGCTATTCAGCAGGTGTGAAAACTTAGGCAAGTCAATCTCAGTGGCTCTTCAGTCACCTTATTTGAAAAATGAACATAAAAGTATTGTACCTGCCTGAAGGAAGGCATTATATCAAACTACCTTTATTTTCCTTTAATGTTTAAAAATGTTGTAGGTACTCTTAGAAACCAGGGCAGGACATGATCTGCGGGTCTGATGGCAGTCAATATTTAATACCAAAAGATCCTGACTAAAAATCCCAGAAGGTATGTTTTTTGAGTTTGTACTTCTAATGTTCATCAAATGTAGACTGTATGATGGTTCTCCATGCGGACATTTTCCATCAGGGTAATTCTTATTGAATTACTGTTCTGAAATAAATACCAAGTAAGTGTTTGGAAATAAATTCTAAAATATGTATGTTAAACCCTGACATTAAAGTTAATTGTTTCCCATTAAAGTTTCAAAAAAGCTTTACATATTTTATTAACAAAATCTCCAGAATAACACAAAAGGTCTCGAGTGAGAATAAGCATGAAATTCTAAAATTTAGGTATTATTATTGCTTTGTGCAAAAGAACTGACTGCTAACACGGTAAACTGATTATTTCACTGAAAATAATTTGTGTATTATCTTTATATGACTATAAAATTACCCCGGAACTTCACTTTAATACTGTTCTCAGAGTCCATACTCAAGAACCATTTATAGCTTAATCAGTGAGATTCTTTCAGCAATTATGAGAGTAAACCTCTTCAGAGAGGGTCCAAGACAAATATAAAATTCCTTGACCTAGCAAGCAGTTTAGTAAAACTATAGTTTGACACTTCTGTGAGAACAAACTCAGCCTCTAGATGCCTTTCTATGTTTTTCAATAGTTTACAACCAATAAACTTAAGAGGTTTTATTCTCATTGCTTAGGTAAGTCTCATTAGCTATTAGACTTAGCTATTCTTAGTCTCATAAGAATAGCTATAAGAATTGGAACATGGATTGAAATGACCAAAAGTGAGATATCAGAAAAGACAAGTGGGGTGAAAAAAGCAGAATAAAGATGAAAACAGAAAAAAATTACAGAAACCAGCCAAAGCCATTTCCTTACTCTATGTCTTAATGTTTCCAAGCATGCACATTCACAATTCAATGGGGTAAGTAAAACAGGCTAAAATAACCATGATTTAAATTAGCTTGGGATTAAATAGACCAAACTTACTAATTGTACTAATATTCTAATGTTCAAAAAATGGTAATCTGATTCTAAGCTCTGATAATACACTACTCATTTGCTTCAAAGACTGCCTTTTGACTACACAAATAGACCATGTAATTCTTGGCAACCAAAGCTTCCACAATTTGGCCTTTTATTCTATCTGGAATTGACTAATTCCCAATATGGCAAAATATGTCTTATATCATGTGCCATTTCCAATCTATTTATAGTGGTTAACTCTGGCAACTTCAGATTCAGAGAGAAAGAGTGCTGTAATCAATCAATGATATCTGCTATGGGTAAAGCAGTGGGAATTGGCAGGAAGTGTTGAGAGTATAGTTATGTACTTCCACATACACTGACCTACAAATATGCTGTGCTCTGGTCAAACTGGTGTCCTCATTTGAATACACTATTCCTTTTATTCTTTGCCCACTAATATTCTCATGCAACGCCCAGTATAAATCTCATCTCTCCACTAGGAAGCCTTTCTCCACCACAACAACTGGAAGCCACTGTTTTCTCCTTTGAATGGCTATAGCACTTAAAGTACTTATAGTATAGCAGAATGATTAAAAGTGCAGACTGAGGCCAAACATCCAGAGTTTAATATTGGTTCAACCACATTAATTAGGTGTATAACTCTAGACAGCTTACTTTAATTCTCAGTATCTCTGTTGCTCACAAATGGTGATAATACAGGATCTACCTCATAGGCTTGTTATAAATACTAAATGAATTAACCCATGCAAAGGACTTTGAAAAGTGTCTGGCACGTAGTTAATGCTCAATAATATTAGCTGTTTTTATTATTGCTCTACTCCTTACATCACAATCATATAGTGCTGTGTCATTTTTATATCAGTTTATTGCTCCAACTAGCTTATAAATTACTGAAGTACATATATTGTCTTATACTTTTTTTAACCTCTATTGTGTCTAGCACAATGCTCTGCATATAAACAAAAGTGTTCAAAACAAGCTGTTGTTAAAAGTTGAGATATTAAGTCACTAGCAGTTTTCCATGACTGAATTTCTTGCCTTTTTTCAAGAGATAAATCAGGTAATTGCACTTTCAGATAATTGATATTTATTTAATGGATACCTACACAAAATAGAGAATTATTATCCCCACTGAAAATAACTCTATAATAAATGCAACTAATTGAGATAATACATACAACTTTTAGAATAGGTAAATATAGCAGTATTTCAGAATTCCATTTAACAAACATATGAAAGGATTTCACAACAACAAACTGATATATTAATTCTATGAGATATTCTGTTATTTGGAAGTCATGAAGGTCATCAAAAATACTGGCAACAATTTTGCAGTTCAAGAAAGTTAAAGTACAACTACAGCAACAAATTTCAAATAAAGATATAAATTCTATTTTTCTTCTGCCTTAAAAGGATGTGAGGAATATTTTAAATGCATTTGATAAACAAAATCAAAAAGAAATTTTCAGTATTCAATACATTATGAACTATAGGCCCTATGCTGTACAAAAGTAGATCTCTAGGGTTTATTTGTCTTGTATAACTAAAACTTTGTACTCTTTGACTAATACTTCCTGGTTTCGCCTTCCGCACAGCCTCTGGCAACCACCATCTGATTCTACTTCTGAGTTTGACGATTTTAGATTTTTCATATAAATGGTATCATGTAAAATTTGTCCCTCTGTGTCTGGCTTATTTCACTTAGCATGTCCTCCAGGTTCATCTACGTTGTTGCAATTGGTAGAATTTTCTTCTTTTTTAAAAGCTGAATGATAGTCTATTGTTGTATACTTAAAAATGGCTAAGAGGGTAGGTCTCATGTTAAGTGTTGTTATTAATATAATACTACTACTAATAAAGAGGGTGGGAGGAAACTTTAGGAGGTAAGGTACAGGCTTATAGCATAGATTATGGTGATGGTTTCACTAGTATATATTTATCACCAAACCCGTCAAGTTGTCTATATTAAATATTTATGGGTTTCTTCATACATCAATCATATATATCAATAAAGTGGTTTAAAACAAAGATAGCTTCAATAAGGCATAATAAATGCATATTCGGTAAATAAATTACTAATTTTGATAATACAGCTTAATAGCTACTTATAAATTCATAGTCATGATATATTTATTAATACTTTATGATTAATTTCTTAGCATATCACATCTTTCCCATTTCATAGGCTGACAAAAACCTAAAATGTTAGTTTCTTAAAGCACTATACTACTAAGTATAAAATAGTACTTAAAAATGCAATTAACCTTATCATCAATGAACACCAAACTGGGGGAAATCCAGTATTTTCAAAATGTTTATTTTTCTGATCTTTGGTGCTCTGGAGTTGCACACCTCCACGTATACATTCTTTTATCCTGCTTAGAACTCATGTTTCTTGAATTTACATCTTATTCACATCTTAATAGTCCTAGAAAATTCTGAGCCTTAGACTTTGCACATTATCCTTTGTTCTTTTGCACTAATGTATCTCCTTCAGAATATCTATTAGATGAATGCATGACTTTCTAGTCTATCTTTCAAATAGCAACATCTTGTTCACATCTATCTTTTTATCCTGTATGTGGTGTGATTTACTCAGATCTCCCAGTTCTTTAATTCTCTCTTTAGCTATAGCTAACATGCATAAAAGGAAAGGGATAAGAGCTCAGGATCTGGAATCAGCTGGCTTGAGTTCAAATCATAGCTCTTACTCTATGAGCTGGGTAACCTTTGGCAGAATGACTTCTCTGTGCCTTGGTTTCCTCATCTTAATTACAAGGACAATAATATCACATAGCCCACAGGATTTTCTGAGAATTAAATGAGTTAATGTACGTGAAGTATTTAAAACATTGTCTAGTATTGTACCTATAAACTGAAATTTTAAGTTTCAGTAAATAAATCTTTACTTTCTGGAAGTGTCATTTGTTTTCTTCTCATATATGTATGTTCTTTTTTTCTTTGATTCCTTTATTGTTAAGTCCTTCTTTGATGACTTTATTCATTTTTATAGGTTTTATCAGATTGCTATAGTATCTGACGTTTGGGGGATTCTGTCATATTTGCTAACTCTGCTGACTTGCTTGTGGAGGATTGTTTCATGGGTTTTGTAAGTTTGGACAGTGAGCTCTAATTAGTGGTTTGAATTGAGGATCTGTTTCACTAGGCTGATTCTGCTTTGCCTCTGCTCAGTTTCCTATAGATTATCACTGCTCTGATACCATTTTCTGTGCTAATGTCTCACTTTAGGGATTTGCTAAATAAAACACATGGATTATAAAAGTATAATCTATAATGAAAATCTGTAGTGAAAAGTATATCTATAATGACAGTCTTCAAATGAGACTTTTTTTTCTTACCCTAGGCTTGGTTCCTTGTTTTCCTGTGCTAGTTGGTAAAATGTTTTCTCCTGCTGTATTTCCAATATGAAGAGTGAAGGTCTCTGAGATTCCTGGCTTTATGTGGGGACTGTCATTTCTAACTCCCTGTCTCCCTCGGGCCCCTTACCTAAGTAGTGGTGTACATCAAGCAGGGTTGTGAAAGTGGTCTGTGTGTGTGAAGGGGAAGGGCAGTGCACTACTACATTAAATAATAAAACTGATTAAAAGTTGATCTGGTTTTTTTTTTAGCACTGATGCAGTGGAAACTGTAACAATGTCAGTGACAAAATATTCTTCCCTGGGGAGGAAAAAAACCTCCCATTGGTCTAAGTTGTAAACTACTGCCTGCATCTGGGGTGGACTGTTCTCACTGCCCCATGTTGGTACCCAACTCTCCCTGAGTGTGTTACCTACCTGTTAAGCATTCCATCATCCTCACAGAAGCAACAGTCATAACTGAGATTTTAGGGGTTTTGTTTCCTTTTTGTTTCTCACACCTAGGAATTTTTTTTCTTGTAGGCTTAACTATACATTTAAAACAATGTCTTCTACATTTCCTCTAGCATTTCTAGGGATTTGTAGAGAATGGGTGATTAAGCAACATCGCCTATCAAATTTCTAGAATTATAAGTCCCCATGTTTTTACATTCTCTACAATTTAAGGATAAAGTTGTTAAATACCTTTTCTACTTTGTCTTCAGAGCACATCATTTCTATTTGCTTATGGCACTGTTGTTGATAGAATGATTTAAGTTCATTTTCTTTAAGTAACATTTCTAACTTCAGATATTCTTGCCTGATTTCTTCTCGATTCTGGAACAAGCAGTTCAGAATTTCTTGAAATCTACCAAAAATAAAACACATAGAATCTCAGTATTTTGTGACAGATAATGCAAAGTTTACTTAAAGAAATGCATGGGAAACCATAAACAAGACGAAAAGACAATCCTCAGAATGGGAGAAAATATTTGCAAATGAAGCAACTGACAAAGGATTAGTCTCCAAAATATACAAGCAGTTCATGCAGCTCAGTATCAAAAAAAGAAACAACCCAATCAAAAAATGGGCACAAGACCCTAAATAGACATTTCTCCAAAGAAGATATACAGATTGCCAACACACACATGAAAGGATGCTCAGCATCACGAATCATTAGAGAAATGCAAATCAAAACTACAATGAGGTATCACCTCACACCGGTCAGAATGGCCATCATCAAAAAGTCTGCAAACAATAAATGCTGGAGAGGGTGTGGAGAAAAGGGAACCCTCTTGCACTGTTGGTGGGAATGTAAATTGATACAGCCACTATGGAGAACAGTATGGAGGTTCCTAAAAAAACTAAAAATAGAACTACCATAGGGCCCAGCAATCCCACTACTGGGCATAAATCCTGAGAAAACCATAATTCAAAAAGAGTTATGTACCACAGTGTTCACTGCAGCACTATTTACAACAGCCAGGACATGGAAGCAACCTAAGTGTCCATCGACAGATGAATGGATAAAGAAGATGTGGCACATATATACAATGGAATATTACTCAGCCATAAAAAGAAACGAAACTGAGTTATTTGTAGTGAGGTGGATGGACCTAGAGTCTGTCACACAGAGTGCAGTAAGTCAGAAAGAGAAAAACAAATACCGTATGCTAACACATATATATGGAATCTAAAAAAAAAAAACACACAAAAAACGGTCATGAAGAACTTAGGGGCAAGATGGGAATAAAGACACAGACCTACTAGAGAATGGACTTGAGGATACGGGGAGGGGGGAAGGGTAAGCTGGGACAAAGTGAGACAGTGGCATGGACATATATACACTACCAAACGTAAAATAGATAGCTAGTGGGAAGCAGCCGCATAGTACAGGGAGATCAGCTCGATGCTTTGTGACGACCTAGAGGAGTGGGATAGGGAGGGTGGGAGGGAGGCACAAGAGGGAGGGGATATGGGGATATATGCATACATATATTCACTTTGTTTTACAGCAGAAACTAACACAACATTGTAAAGCAGTTATACTCCAATAAAGATGTTAAAAAAAAATGAAATGCATGAACAAGAGAATATACACCATTCATAGAATTAGCTTCAATGATAAACAGTAAATAGGTTTGAGTGAATGGGTTCTGAACTTTATTTTTACAGCACTGGGTTTCTCTCTCTCTCCTCCAAAGATCATGTTATTAAAAGATATAGGTATTTTAAGGTCTATGGTATTAGTCATATACTGTATTTGGTCTGCATAATCCAGTAGCTTACCAAAAATAAAATATTTTGTATGTAAGAAAAGGATGATAAGGTGGACCTGTACTCTCCCAATTCATAAGACCTCAGAAGCAACACAGTATTATGTGTTCTTCTGGTGTTGGCTCGCTGTGAAGAAATAAGCAGTGGGTGGCATAATCATATGGTGCCTCTATGGCGCCCTAGGGAAAGTGAGATAGCCAGTTTTTAGCTTTAGAACTTGTTACAGTGAAAACACACCATATGGTTAGGTACCCCCTACAGCTTGGCTAAGAGTCAGCTGACAATGCCAGGACCGAAAACATCCAAGTTTACAATGTGGTAAATCTAGGAAAAGCCCCTCCACTGTGCTTCCTCCAAAGGGCAATATAGATATAGGGAATCAAAGTTGGGGAGTGTGACTCACATCTCCTGCAAATGCACAAAGACCTCAAGCTGAATCACTTCTATGAAAGCCCTAAAAGGAGCCTGCAATCCTGCATTCTCCAGGGTCAGCAGAATATTGGTCACAGATCAGGTCTGAGCTACAGTAACAGTATAAACAATCGCACATAGGCAAACAATTTTTCTCTCAAAGAAAAATTAACTTCAAGCTTTTAAAATAAAATGGTAACTAAGTATATGCATTTAAAAATAAAGTTTCTTTGGCCAGAATTTTAGATATATTTGTAAGGATCTGTGGTAAAAACACTGACAATTTACGTCAGTAGTTCCTAATGAAACTATTGAGAATGAATATAAACCACAATACATCGACTTTACTGCAGTTTTGTCAAACTGATAAATATTTCATAGGAAGTATGTATGGACATTGCAGTTTCACTGTATTATATTACAACAAGGCTAAGGCCAGTAAATGATTTGATAAGTTATCTTTAGGTTACAACCAAAGATAATTTCTTAGTTTTCCTGGAACACTTCACCCAAGGACATAGTTAAATATTTGTCAATTTCAAAATTTTATGGTCCAGATTTATTTTAGTTGGTGGTGTATAGTTTAGGATGGAAGGAAGGGAATTAGTATCAAAGGTTTCTAGAGAGCTCTTTTTTAAAAAAAAACTGTCATTTTTAAAACAGAGAGCCCTAAGGGATTGACTAATAACTATTTTCTAGTCATTTAAAACATTCAAATAGCTAGAAAAGAAAAATCTTTGCTAATAACTTTAGGTGACATATGATAAACTCTAGACAATTTTCTTGGTATAAGTCACAAGTGAAGTTTTATAATTACTCTGTATAAAGAACAACTGTACTTTCTTTTTATGATTTTTTGAATATTATCTTTCCAAATAGCTTTAATAGAGAGCAAATACTGTATATTCTTCCCTTTATCTGTTTAAACTTCATAAAAATGTTATTTTTTAAAGAAAATGAAAATTCATGCCATTAAAAAAATTCTATGTGAAGTATGATCAAAGGTATTCCATATATTTATTTAAGGAGACAGATACTTTTGTGAGAAAATGACAAAGGCTATGGGGTATATAATTTTATTATTACCTGCTTTATAAATACAAGTAAATTATTTAACCTGTTGAGTGAATTAAAACTCAAAGTTTTTATTGTTGGTTAAGTCAGGTTGAAATGCAAAAAATATCCAAATAAGTGTTTATTTCATAGCTCAGGCCATCTCCTTCTTGAATCATTTTACCAGAAAGAAAGAGTCAGTGACTTAAAGCCACATCAACTCCAGAAAAGTCTACCAATTTGTAAGGTTTTAATTGGTAACTAGATCTGGTTAAGCACTGCTGAGCAATTTTATGCAAGCAACGACTCCAAATTTGAGCAGTTGGTCACTGCTTTAATTTTCAAGAAACATGCACCACCGACAAGATATCTGGTTGCATGAGGACCAATCCCACATTTGACTAACAAAATATAATAACACAACTAATAACATAGCAGAGTTAAAAGCTTTCATTGTTAAGATTAAAGGAATATGAGGAATCATTTTGCTTAAGTTATTTTTTAAAAGACACTGTAAAATTGGTAGAATATAACAAAAAGCATTGTAAGACTATTAAATATAACTTTATTTTGTCAATGGGTTGTTAGGGGGATTAACAGAAAATAATTTAAACACTTTAGGAAATCTCTGGTATAAACAGAGCTATTGTACTATAACAATACATAGGTCAACTTTATGCTATATGAAAAATGGACTCATTATCACTCATAGAGAGAAATAACTGTTTAATTACTTCTTATGGTATTTGTAAAATAGCATAGCATGGGAGCAAAGGATTAATACTTGAAAGAGATGATATATATTTCTTGCCCTTATCTGTAAGTTAGAAAACAATACCCCACTTCAAATTTCAGAGTTGTTATAGTGATCAGATGAAATTAATGTGGGCCTAAAAATCATCAAAATCTACACAGCCAGCTACAAACATAAAGTGTTATTTTATTAGAAGAAGTTATCTTAGCATCTGGGGTCAACTGAGGCAGAAAAAATGATTTTTTTCAAATCAAGGATATTTTATATAAACGTCAATACACAAATCCAATTTTTAAAAAGTGTTGTACTTGAAACTAGGTTGAAAATCACTGCCAACTAGTCTTCCTTATGTACCCTAAAACATCTTCTACAAACTCAAGAGTCCCAAAACAGTATGAATAATCAATGGCTTAAGATATAGTTAGTTTTCATACTAATGATAATAGAAAATTAGCTTTGGAGAATAATTACTCAATTTTAATCAAAGGTGAACAGATTCCTTTCCTACAGGGCCTCTTAGAGCTTTTAATATGCTGATGTACTTTGGAAACCTCTTAGATTCCTTAAGTAAGGAATAATTTTCAAACTTGTTTGATCCAAGAATTCCTTACTGTCTGCTTAAAACTACTCAAGATTTACAGCTTTTGAACTATTGTCCCATCAGGACAACTTGGAAATTGTCTTAATTGCTTAGGAAAAAAGTACTTGCAAGTACTGTATTACAGCTTTCTTTTTTTAAAATTTACCTGCTAAGAGCTTAGAGGGTACAGATCATATTTCTGTGTCAATTTATATCACTGAGAGATGTCCCTTCAAATAATTAACTGCTTAAACTCAATTAAGTGGATTATTAGAGTTATATAAAGTCAGGAAAGGGTAGGTACGATTTACATGAACCATGTAAATAATGATAATGCCAGATGCTTGAATGTTTGTGTCCCCCCAAATTTAAATGTTGAAACCTAACACCCAAGCTGACAGTATTGGGAAGCGGAGCCTTTGGGAGGTGATCAGGTCATGAGGGCAGAGACCCTATGGATGGGATTAGTGCCCTTATAAAAGAGCCTCCAGAGAGATCTCCCTCTCTTTTGGCAATGTGAGGATTCAAGGAGAAGTCTACAATGTGGAAGAAGGTCCTCAAACAACCATGCTGGCACCCTGATCTAGGACTTCCAGCTTCCAGAACTATAAGAAATAATTTTTTGTTTGTTTGTTTATACACTACCCAGTCTGTGGTACTTCGTTATAGAAGCCAGAAGGCAGTAAGACACCACAGAAGAAAAATATGGAAACTACTAAAAACCAAGTTCATAAGTGGCATAATTGGCTTTACTTTCTCCATCTTATACCTAAGACCTGGTTCTCATTATCTGTACAATCACACTTAAAATTACCTGAACTCCAACGTGTGTAATATAAGACCAATTCAGTGACTTCCTGAATTCAGCTGAGAATATATAAAGACATACAACAAATGATGATGATAACAAAATATCTGACTAAATTTTAAACTTTAAATAGCTGACTAAATTTCACAAAATCCTCAAACTGAGATCTTAATGTCAATTTTACCTTTCAATTTCTTTTTCCTGAGGGTTTGAAATCATTACTTTGTTATTTTCATCAGTAAAGGCTTTCTGTTCTTCATAGGCCTTTAGTTTTTCTTTTAACATTAAAATCTAATAGAGAGAAACAGTAGTTAAAATACAAAACAAATTATTTGTCTCCATTATACATGGCCACAGAAAAATTTCAACTGTGAAAAATAACTGAACAAGCAAGATTTCAATTATAAAAGAAAAGCAAATCAAAGTTTTAGACAATAAAGATTGCAGAATCCCATAAATGAGGAATTGAGGGAGATTAGCAACAATGTAAAGAGGAGACATACCTCTTCCTTCTGTTCATTACAGATCTTTACATACTGAGTTATGTGATTGTCGAGGTTAAGAACATTGCTCTTCAACTGTTAAAAAATAGAAATTATGATTGCGTATATATAGAGATAAAAATCAGTCATATACATGAACAAAATAGCATTATAGCCTCATTAATTCAGTTCCATGAATCCAGAATTTGTGACAATTACGATCATTTGACAATCATAATCAATTATGTTCATGTTTAAAAATCTATGACAAGAGGATATGTTGAGCACATTAATACTGAATTTATAAAAGAAACTCCCTTACTATCTGAGAAAAGGTATTTTAAAGAACTTGCAAAATAGTCATTCACATAAAAATTACCCACTTTCTTTTCCTGGTCCTTTGACTTTTAAGATATAAAGAGATAATTTAAATTTCCACCCATTTGTAAGTTCAAGTAGTTTTTAATGAGTTCTTAATATATTTTATCCTTTTTATAAAAGTATGAGCCCCCTGGCAGCTATGGAATAGTGGAAAGAACATTAAACATGTAATCCAAATACTTGATTTTGAGGCCCTGCCCACTTTTTACTTAAAACTCTGACCATGTGATTCCTCAACTGTAAAGTAGAGCTAAAAATGTCTTCCTCAATGAGTTGGTGTAAGCACTGCATGAAAAACTTGTGTGAAAGATGTTTGTATACCCAGTACAGTACAACCTTTCCCAATTTATTATATAAACAATATATAAATATTTCTCTAAGGAAGATAATAACCCACTTATCTTCATTCAATGGGAATAGCAGAGGGGTAAGCCCCCTAAAAAAGCCATCATACCAGCTGAACTCTATGTCTATTCCAACCCTGAGATCCTGTGATTTTACACATACATCATGTTTGACTTAAGTTTTAAAAAATTACCCCAAATTATTGGCAAAAATACCAACCTAACCAATCATTATTATATTGCTCTAGCTACACAGATTGGTTACATCAATATCATTAATGTGACAATAAATTGTTTTAAAAGAGCTATTTACTTTATAAACTGAGGCAGATATTATATCTACTTTACAGATGAAGTAACTAAGGCTTGAAGTAACTAAGGATTAGCAAACATGTCCAAGGTTTTCAGGTAGGAAGTGTTGGTGCTGGGTTACAGAAGAGCATCAGCCTTGGCTGTAACAAATGTGTTAAAGCCTTGACCAATCACACCAGGGTGCTGTCAAAATATCACGTACCATGATGTGAAAAAGGTTAGAAAGAAAGTCACTAAAACATCCTAGCTCCCTAAAAGACTAAATAATAGTATTTATTATATATGTAATCAAGATGCTTAATGGTTTAATTGTACCAGTGAATGCTCAATTAATCAGATTAGTAAAGACATTTCTAGCCCTGATTCCTAATTCATTAGTAGAAGTACATCTCTAATTCATCTTTTGCTGTAAGTATAAAAAAGAAAAAAATGCACCCAGTACTCTTACAACAAAGGCAGAGTAAACACACTTACAGAAGATTTAATGTCCTTTGCACGGTTAGCATACTTAAGAGTGTTATAGGTGTCATCGTAGAACACAGAGGAAGGACTAACAGCAGCTATCATTATAGTTTGACAGTTTCCTCCAAGAGAATCCTTTAACAAGCGAGTGAGCTTACTATTTCTGTAAGGAATATGCTGATTCTTTCTCTGAAAGAACAAAAAAAGAATTCTTATGTCATTTTCCACATTCAAATGTAAACCTGCTACCATTTCACTATAAGAATTTAAGAACTGCTCAACTTTGCCCAGACTTATGATATAATTGGTGACCAAAATGATGATGAATCTTATGGAACTATTCAGTGAATATATAAAACAAATTTCCCATTAAAAGATTATATCTCTATCTGATTAAGTACGAACTTTAGTTAATCATAAAATGTCAGTATTGTTGCATTAAGTTGTGATAAGTGTACCGTATTAATGTGAGATGTTAACAACAGAGGAAACTGAGTGTGGAGTATATTTAATACAATCTTCCTGTATTATCTTACCAACTTTCCTGTATCTAAACTATTAAAAAACAAAATGGTTATTAAAAAAAAATCTCCATTTTTTAAAAAGAAGTTAAAATACAAAAGTAATATATGCCCTAGAGAAATATACTAGAGGCATAGTAAGAATTCTGTATAGCATAGAGCTACTTCTCTCTTTAAATTACCATCTAACATGAATACAAAATAAATTATAATTATAATCTTACAGATATTTATCTGAAAGCACAACCACAGTTCAAAGAGAACTTAATTTTTCTAGGTTTTCTTTTACTTAAAAGATACAGTTCTGATTTTAAAGTAAAAAATTTTCCAACACTACCACTTCCATATAGAAACAGAGCAGTATAATGTTAAGCTAAAAACAACCTTATGCTATCCAATGTAAATCTTTCATATTACAGAAGAGAAAAATGAAGCTAAGCAAAAAGTGACATGACTTGCCTCAGGTCACATGGCTGGTAATCCAAAGTTAGAAACAGACCCTAGTCTCCCAACTCCCAGTAGTACTATGCTTTCCACCATAGCAGTCTTTCCCAAACAGTGTGGAATGTGCACAGCTGGTGCTACTTGAATTGATTTTGCATGTACAAGACATGCATTAAACACTG
This sequence comes from Pseudorca crassidens, assembly GCF_039906515.1. NCBI lineage: Eukaryota > Metazoa > Chordata > Mammalia > Artiodactyla > Delphinidae > Pseudorca > Pseudorca crassidens. The sequence goes on along the minus strand of NC_090304.1, from coordinate 29,994,700 downwards.
ACTAATAAATGACTCAACAGGAGTCAGTTACTAAAAATTTAGTCAGTATATGGAAAAAATACTATGAATGGCTGAAGTTTAGGAAATTAGTCTCTATACCATGCTATCTGCTTACATGTTTTGAGATTTTATCTTAGAATACAACATATATTTTGCTTCTGTAATATTCATGTGATTTCAGAAACTTGCCCTTTTAAAAAAGACTTCCCAAATCATTTTAATGTACTTTATACTTTATCAAATTGCAACATTTTGAACAGTTTAACAGTAATTTTCCTAAAGCTTCTGAGCCTGGTTTGAACTTAAATTATTATATTTTAACTTTGAAAAAAGGAAGTCATTTTTACAAATACGGAAGCTATCAAATATGCTGTGTTCCTGTAAGCACTTCTGGCATATAGTAGATGTTAACTATTTTTTAATGCCCCAGAAGCATCTAGCAAACATTATCCTATTAGGTAATTTAATTACATTTTAACTCCTTTTCCTCTTTAAGAAAAATCAACTCTCTTTAATATTTAAACCAATTTTATAGTATATATATAAAACACTAACCAGACCAGAGTTTACTTTTTCTAAAATGTGTTTTTTGTTTTCATGCCAATTCAATTATCATGCTTATTGTGCAGTGATCATTAAATGGTCATAAAAAATCAAATTCAAAATAAATGATGAGAAGGTATAATAAAATATTAACTATCAATCTGATATTCAATACTTTACATTCAACAAATTCTGATTATAAAGCTAGAAGTTAAAAAACGAAACAAACAGGGACTTCCCTAGTGGCTCAGTGGTTAAGAATCTGCCTGCCAACGCAGGGGACACGGGTTCTATCCCTGGTCTGGGAAGATCCCACATGCCGCAGAGGAACTAAGCCCATGTGCCACAACTACTGAGCCCGCAAGCCACAACTACTGAGACTGTGTGCCACAACTACTGAAGCCCACATGCCTAGAGCACATGCTCCGCAACAGGAGAAGCCACTGCAGTGAGAAGCCTGCGCACCACAACGAAGAGTAGCCCCCGCTCGCCGCAACTAGAGAAAGCCCGTGCACAGCAAAGACCCAACGCAGCCAAAAATAAATAAATAAAAAATAAATTTATAAAAAACAAACAAACAAAAAAACTCCATAGCTTTATTTGATATACTAGGTTCTCTGAGGTCTTTGCTCTTTATGTAAACCTTATTGTTACATTCTTGAAATTTGATTTATAATAGATCTTTAAGACAATTATATTAAATAATATCTTTCTGGGAAATATACGTATTTCAGTATTTCAAAATACTTAAATAAACATATAGTACCTACCTTTGTATCTGCTAAGGCATTGATAACATTCCCAAGAGCTAAAAGTGATCGATTAATATTTGTGCCTTCTATAAACCGGGTCCCTTTAGCACTGGTAGAACTGGCTCTTTCAGACCCTGCCAGGTCAATGAGTGACATCTTGGCAATTCGGACATTTTGATTGATACTTGCTGTTTTATCTTGTTGTCTCAAATAAATCTTTTTGAAATCACAGGAGAATAGGGAAAATGAGGATTAGATTTAACAAAATTAAAAGAGAAATACACTTGATTTTTAAAAGAGCATGAAATCAATTATTTTTATTTTAAAGACAAAATGAACAAGGTATAACTTGACTGGCTGATATCCAAGAGTACCAGAAGTAATTACCAAAGTTGAGAAAATTTGAAAACGAAAAGACTTCCTATATGTGCACTAGAGGGCAAATAACTCCTGGCTTAATAGAAGGTCAAAACAACTGCCACTTGTATTCTGGTAACCCTGAAAAGCAGAGTCTAGGACATTTTGGGGAAATCTCAGTGTCCCCGATAAAGATATCTCTCAAGATTACTGATAAATGAAGAGTCAGTGGTAAGAAGAGAAAAGATTAATAAAATTTTGTGGACTAGAGACTTTCCGAATGACTTGGTTTCCCCTGATTTGAATTCTTTCAACTATAACAATTTCTTTTTATTAGATTAGTTCCACAAAGCATAATCCAGAATAAAGACGTATAATCATTTGATTTTTAACAGAACTAGAAACTACAAATAATAACTACTAACCTATGCTTTAGGTTTTTTGAGAATGGTATTCCTAAAAAGCACTGTATCAACTGAATCACACACTTCCTTAAGGAATGCAACTACTTACATGGTCACTATGGTGAAATCTTCTAAAAAGTGAATCACTATCTCCCCAATTTATTGGTTCTGTAAATCTAGATCTATAAAGAGAAAGTCTGCTCTGAATATAAGACTATCTTTTGTAAAGATTAAATATTTTCGCCAATTAAAGGAAAGAAAACCTCTAATACTACCACTTTACTATCATATTTTCACACAGGTAAAAATTTACATCTAACTTACATCATCTCAATTCTAAATATTCTTGATAGAATCTTCTCAAAGCTTCAAAGTAAAGGAAGTTCTGAGAAGTAGAGAAGTCCACAGATGAAGAGATATTTTCGTATGTGTGAAAATTACCATTCATAAATTTGGCTTCATTTATTTTAAATTCAATTTTAAGAGCTGTAGTCTAGTGACCTGTTACCTGGAAAACAGCATGAGAACGAGAAGATGTAGCATTCATATCAGTGGGATGCTGTGTCCTGTTTTTGTTTCCATTATCCAATAACTGTAAAATTTCCTCTGAGGACTTGGGCTAAAGGAGTTGAAGTAGAAGAAAAATACACAAATTAACCATTGATCTTTAAAATTTTTAATAAACCATCAACAAGCAAGAAGGCTTTTAAAGGTAAAATAAGTAAGAAAATATTTTCCATAAATTAAATCCCATTAAATATTGACTGTGTATCATTTGCTTAGTACTTCGGTGACATATGAAAAATAAAAGATAAAATCTAATCTATCTGAGGAGATAAAATATAAATATATTAAGCAGAATAATACACTATATTAAATGTTCAAGTAGATTTTTAAAAGGAAAACCCATTTGATTATTTCAAAGGGAAACAAAACAAGACTACAGATATACCCTGATTATTTTAAAATAAGTAAATGGCTAAATAACCATACTTGCTATTTGAACAAGCCAAAAAGAAGTTTATAAACAAACCTGATGTAAAGTTAATCCCTGAACAACCACCCCTTTTTGGGCATCTTCCCGGACAGCAAGTGGCCCTGAATTTACTAAGAGGTCACGAATCTGTTCATTATATACCTTAAAATAAAAAAGAACTCCTTTAGCATTGATGATGAAACAATAGCGACAGCATCACACAAATATGCACACATTGCTGATTTAAGGTTATATTAGAGAAGCAGCAGCTCATTTCCATTCATCTCACCCCTTCTATCACACATTGCTATTACTTTCCTAACATCTGAGAAAATGGAAGAGTTTGATTACCAGCACTTGAACTTAAAATTTAAAGGTGGAGTCATTATACCCTCCTCCCATAATTCCCAATTTGATGACTACAGTGAAACAGAAATAGGATAGCTGGAATTGTCTTTTCCTGTTTCCTGGAAATATACGGACACACGGTCTTAGGAAACTCTAGTGAATCTGAAATGTACGTTATATGGAAGTACCATGGTTCTTACTGGAGAAGATATTTATTGTTTCATGATGTCCAAGTAATCCAAACTTTTTAGAGTTTAAAAGTTAAAGAAAACCCATACTCACAGATAAATGATATTTATTTCATTTATCCTTCAATTACATTAAGTTTAATGCATAATGATAATTCCATAATGGGACCCCGACGCCCCCAATTTGAATGATGAGGAAACTGAGGCCCTAAGAGTTTAAGTGATTTGTCCAAGTTCAGTCACAAAGGTAATAGGATAGCATGAGAACAAGAAGATGTAGCATTCATATCAGAGCAGGGATCAGAGCCTGATATCCTTACTCTACTGCATGGCACTGAATACACATCTGTGTTTTAAATCTCTGGCCATTTTTTTTTTAGTAATTTCTGTAAATAACGTACAGTAATAATACAGTTGACTTGATTTTATGAATTTACTAAAGATACTAAGTTTTCTACGTGCCAACAAAATGACAATTACACATATATGATAAGATTAAAAAACACATATAAAATTGTCTTTAAGAATTATTTTGTGTAAGTTATATCCTGTTCTAATAAATAGCTCACAGTGATAATTCACTGCTGGTATAATTTTCTACAATGAATGATAACCATTTTTAAATGTAATAAATTCTTAGAAGTAGTAAAATGATAATATGAAGAGATAATTTTTTGGTTCTTATTCTTTTGATAAGCAACAGTCACTTTTTAAATGATTCCCCTTATCCACTTCAATCATACAAAATATATAATTAGACAATTACTCTCAAGCTGGTCTTTGCATCAAAATCACCCAGGAGCTTTTAAAATACATAGATGCCGGGGGGTTCCCTGGTGGCACAGTGGTCGAGAGTCCGCCTGCCGATGCAGGAGACGCGGGTTCGTGCCCGCGGTCCGGGAGGATCCCACATGCCGCGGAGCGGCTGGGCCCGTGAGCCATGGCCGCTGAGCCTGCGCGTCCGGAGCCTGTGCTCCTCAACGGGAGAGGCCACAACAGTGAGAGGCCCGCGTACCGCAAACAAACAAACAAACAAAACCATACATGCCTCAGCCACAATCCAGACTTATTAAATTAAAATGTCCAGGGGGTGAGGCCTAAGCATGTCTATTATTTTTTTTTTTTTAAGCATGTCTATTTTTAAAAAGCCCTATAGCCAATTTTGGTGTACAGCCTGAGTGGAAAACCGTTAGATTAGATATTGCCTTACCATTAATAAAATGAAAGCAGATTAAAAAAAAGGAAAAACAATTAAAAACATTATAAAAATAATCAAACTTCAAAATTCTCCCAGTTATAAAAGGATCTAAGGAAGAAGTAATGAATCCTGCCATGCTCTCTTCCTGATTAAGTTCAGAACAATTCTTTTCAATACGTAACTACAGAAAATGAGTTTTACTTCTCTTTTACCACCAAGTTCTATAGACTGACAAGAAAATTTTTAGCAACATAATCTTGATCAATTTTTGAAATGTGAAGAAGAAACTCTCTCAGTAGAAACCAAACAATAAAATGTCAACAAGAGCAGTAAAAACTAGAAATTCACTCTCTGACATCACAAATAAATAGGCAGTAAAATCAGAGATTTGTTTCTGCACTGGTTTCTAAAACACTACCTGAACACAAAGTTAGAGTGCCAGTCACTTAGTTATGATCTGTTGAATGTCAGCTATTAAGAGGTTAGGAGGTCTCAAAGAATGATGGGGTATGTCAAAAAAACACAACAGACAGCATGAAGGAGCCTCACCTAGCCAAATCTGGCACAATTTGAACATACAAAAAATGCTTAGAGAAAGGGATTATAATCTACTGAATAATGCTAAGAATCCACAAGTCTACATTGATAAGTAGAGGAAAGGGAAAGCTCTTCCTTATAGTAGAAAGCCAATGAATAAATGTAGAAGAAATGATGGAATTTAAAAATCAGTATCATCTGTCATCATGATAGTAATTGATTCAGGCATGAATCATCAGTGGATGCTAAAACGAACAAATTAAAATTTGAGGGGTCAGAGGATATTTACATTGTTTCCCTACAAGCTACTTATTAATTATAAAGTGTAAAGTAGTACCTTTACGGTGGAAAAACTTTGCAGACACCAGCATAATGAAACTGATCAGTTAACATAGCCAGTAATGGGACTAACTAATTACATAAGCCTCTTGATATGTTATATAAGAACTCATCATCACTTCTGTGGTGTTCCTGCCAGGGCATAACCTGAATGTAATCATGACAAATCCAAACTAAAAGTTTTACAACAGCAACATAAAATACAAAGGAAAAAAAAAAATCCAGATTAAGGGGACTAAACAGATGAATTGCAAATGAATGCAATCTGCCATCATAGATTTTCTTTTCAATAAAGGGCATTATTAGAACAATTAGCAAAATCTCATTAAGGTCTATAGGTTAGATAAAGGTGTATCATTGTTAATTTCCTGATATTGATTACTATTCAGTGGTTATTTAAGAAATTTCCTGTTTTTACAAGTCTGTAACTTAAACAGTTAAAAAAAATACACACACACACACAGAGAAAGCAAAGGTAGTAAAATGTTAACATATTGGGAATCTGGATGAAGGGTATCTGGAAGCTCTTTGTACTAATCTTGCTACTTCTGTATAAGTCAGAAGTTATGGCAAAATAAAACGCTTAACAGAAAAAGAGTAAGATCCATAACAAATACCTAAGACTAGGAATTGTAAGATTTTATATATTCATAAGAAAATTTCTGCATGATAGAATAATTTGAATGGACCATGGAACTTCTTAAAAAAAGATTTCTCAATACTACTGATTAATCTGAAGAATGATATTGTCAACTTACCTCCAGATAAGACACTGCGGTACTACATACTTTCTCTTCTTTAATCTCATCCATGGATTTGTAAAGGTCTAACATTGTTTGATACATCACTCCAGGTTCAGCAGCTGATCCTAGCATTGTGTGGGTCTTCCCAGCTCCAGTGGCACCATATGCAAGTACTGAGTTTTTATGAAAAGGGATCAAAGCTCTTTGTTATGACATATAACATTACTGTATCTACTGTCTAGTGAATACTTCCATCTGGATATCCTGAACAGTAACTTTAAATCCAACAGATTCAAATTAATTTATAGTCTTATTTTTAAATCCTGGCAATTTCATCACAAGTCTACTCTTACTCCTATATTCTCTATTGATGAATGGTAACTTCCCCCACCTAACTGCCCCCCACAAGCTCCCTTTCTTCGACAACAATCACAAATTTTAATCGATTATCAGTCTCCCTACCTATTAGTCTCAATCTTCTTTAACAAATCCCTTAGAATTTGTACAGTTGTTTTTAAGAAAACGAAATATGAATATGTTAAACCTCTTGAATTGTTCCACAGTCCCATATGAGAAAGTTCAAATTCTTCACCTAGAAATATTACTAGTGACTCTAAGGGAAGATCCCTGCATATCACTCCAGACTATTTCTTCCTTGCTGTGCTTTGGCATACTAGATTATCTGAAGTTCTCCGCATGTGCTGCTCCTTTTTGAGTCCACTGCCTTTGTCCTGGAGAGTGCCTCTACTTAATCCAGCTGGAAAACTTCTACCTGCACTAAATATTCAGCACAAAAGTCACTTTCCTGTGCCTTACCTAACTGTCTTAGGCCGAAGTGGCTACTCTCTCATTTGAGCCCTCAGTGTATGCTTACATCCTTTTACTTCTAGCATGTATCATACTGTATTTCTAACTGTGAGCTCCACCAAAGTGGAGGCTATGTATCCTTCCCACCTAGCAAGTGACTTGGCACAAAGCAGGTACTCAATACAAGTTTGCTGAATTCCAGATAAAAGCCATTTATAAAATTCCTTTAAAAATTTTTGTTTTAGACAAATTACTTTGTTTTCAAGACTCTATCCAGTACAACAGAACAGTGATGCATTTCTTCAAATGCAAAAAACAAAGGAAAAAACTACTCTGAATTACATATTGCAAATACCAAACATAATATTCAGTTAATGCAATAAGTCTTTGAGAATTATTTTTATAGGTTAAATCTCTCTGCTAAGTTCATTAACAAACTACAAAAATACTTTTCATTTCTCTAATGATTAATGATGTTGAGCATTCTTTCATTTGTTTGTTGGCAGTCTGTATATCTTCTTCGGAGAAATGTCTATTTAGGTCTTCTGCCCATTTTTGGATTGGGTTGTTTGTTTTCTTGTTATTGAGCTGCATGAGCTGCTTATAAATTTTTATATACAATGGAATATTACTCAGCCATAAAAAGAAATGATATTGAGCTATTTGTAATGAGGTGGATAGACCTAGAGTCTGTCATACAGAGTGAAGTAAGTCAGAAAGAGAAAGACAAATACCATATGCTAACATGTATATGTGGAATCTAAGAAAAAAAAAAAAAGGTCATGAAGAATCTAGGGGTAAGACAGGAATAAACACACAGACCTACTAGAGCATGTACTTGAGGATATGGGGAGAGGGAAGGGTAAGCTGTGACAAAGTGAGAGAGTGGCATGTACATATATACACTACCAAACGTAAAACAGATAGCTAGTGGGAAGCAGCCGCATAGCACAGGGAGATCAGCTAGGTGGTTTGTGACCGCCTAGAAGGGTGGGATAGGGAGGGTGGGAGGGAGGGAGACGCAAGAGGGAAGAGATATGGGAACATATGTATATGTATAACTGATTCACTTTGTTATAAAGCAGAAACTAACACACCATTGTGGAGCAATTATACTCCAATAAAGATGTAAAAAAAAAAATACTTTTCAGTAGAATGGATTAAACTGATGCATGTTTCATTTTGTTCTATTTTATATAAGCTAGTAGTACATCAAGAAGTCTTAAGATAGCTGGATAATATAAAGTAAAACCAAGAAGAAACCAAAGATTCAGTATTACTTTGGTAATTACATTTGGAGTCAAGAGAAATTTTTTAAATCTCTAGAGACAATATGAAGTTTCATGAATGAGGAAAAGAATATCTGCTTAAAAATGAGAATCAAAGCAGGTCTAATCAATAAACCACATTCCATTCTTGCCTGACCTAGAGGGTAAGTCTTCTGTAATAAAAGTGAATGAGTCAGTGAAAGACAGTAAACATGTAACAGTTTTGGGGTGTCTTAAAGAAAATGCCATAAATTATGGTAACTGCAAAAATAAGGTAGTAATAATGGTGTGCACTGCCTGGTAATCATTCAATTAACTGGCATTTTGGAGATCTCTCTTTCTAGGAAATCAACATAGCCATTTTGAAAGGCAAATTATTATAGGTCTATCGAGAGCACCAAAGATGCTTTTTTGGGCTGAAGATATGCTAAAACAGCATGATACTCATGATACTCAACATGGGCTTTAAAAATTTTTACTTCAAGGTACTACAAAGAAAAAATGGTGCTATGAAGAAACTGCCAAATGTTCAGAAATGTCCCACTATTCCCCAGGGATAGGCAGTTGTATAGGTGAACATTGGGAATATTTATGAATACAAATTGTGAGAAATCTGGCATCAATTACCAGAAGCACATGGTTTTAAAACATAAGAAATTGAAAGGATGACCATCTATAGGAACCAAAGCAAGACCCGGGAAAAGTTTCGCAAATGATATATGTTATATATGATGACTAAATTTCAAAGAAAATCTACATTTACAGTGAACTACTAAAGAATTTTTAGCAAACAAGCACCTAAAAATTGATTATATTTAGAAGAAAGGGTCAAGTAGATGTCTTAATATAAAACTGAAATCAGATGGAAACATCAAATCCCAACTGAAACAATTACCTGTGCAATTATATCCATTCAAAAAACTACGAAGAATTGGCTTAGTAGTGTGTTCAAAAACTTCCAATTGAGTTGAAGTTTCGTCAAAAACAGCATCGAATACAAATTTAAGGTCCTTATTTTGTCTCTTTGTAATATCTCGATTTATAGTTTTCTTTCCATGGAAAAAACTGATTTCTTCTTGCTTGGGATCAAAAACTAGAATATGCTTATCTACAACATGGACCACTTTATGGAATCCAGATGTCTTTTCTTTTGTGTTCTCAGGACGCACACGAACAACTACTTTCATGTGATGACACAGGTCTTCCTCAGTGACAGACATTGTTGATTATCTTGATTCCTTTGTTTATGTGAATGATTGAATATTTCTCTGAAATTAAAAAGTATTAATATTAATTCTACTTGTATGCAAAATAACTAGCATATAGTACTTATTAAATAAAGAAAGGTGTTAATTTTGTTCCACTCATCTGGTAAATGTTACTGGAAATCCTTGGTTCAAAACCCTCCAGTGGTTATCTTATTCAGAGTTGAAGTTCTGTTAATGGCCTACATTTTTCACCTCATGTCCTATTGCTTTCTTCTTCGCTCACTCTATTCCAGCTAACACACCAAGCACCCCAATCCTGATCTTTCTGCTAGCCATTCTCTCTATCATAAAGTGCTTTCCTCAATAACTACATGACTAACTCCTTCACTTCCTTCAAGTCCTGGCTTAAATGTTGCCCCTTCTGCCCACCCTTATTAATATTGCCAACCCAATTCCTAATCGCCCTTATACTGTTCTATTTTTCCCAAAGCACTTACCACCTCCTAACAAAATAGGTAATTTTTACTTATTTAGCATGTTTGTTGTCTACTTTCTCTCTTCTAGTTAAACTATAAGCCCTTTAAGGGCATTTTTTTTTTAATCTGTTTTGCTTATCAATGCTTTCCAAGCCTAAAACAGTGCCTGGCACATGGTAGATACTATAAATACTTGATGACTAAATAAATTAGTGAATACTAAAAGGCTTTCTTTTTTTTTCTTGGTCTTAACTTTTTGATCCTAGATTATTTTCTGGATAGTTGAGATTCCTAAATTGTTGGATCTTTATTAGTTTATCCTTACTTTTCTTGTTTTTATGTGAGGTAGTCATATAGTCAGACCATACTTTTTGAACCTGCTGTCACTGATGTACCTTAAACTTACATCATTATAGAGCAGAGACTAGGATCTATATTCAGAGATTAGGATCTCTGAATACACAGTTGGGGGAATATACTATCTCTGTCACCTTCATACCTGGGCTAGCTAACTGACACATCCCTGGAACTATTTTTAACCCTATGGGTCTCTGAGATACAGGCAGAGATAAGCCTGGTTGTGTCAATTTCCACTGCCAAGAGATTTGTCGCCAAGATCACTTTTATTAAAAATAGCTCATAAGCCAAAGCTCTCCCTTCATTACCTTAATATGATTCTGAGATCCTTTCTTGTCCATTCCTGTGATCCAAACTAAAATAGTATCAGAGTCCTTGTGAAAAATCAAACCTAGCTTTTTGGGGAGCCCATACCTGTGATTTTATATGGTTTAGCTACAAAGTTTGAGTTGAAGTGGAAGCCCAGGGACTGACTAATATTTCAGAGATTTATCAAGTTTTTGTATGTGAGTGTCATTTAATATTTTGTATTGTGACATAATCTGATTACTTTCACTGCTGACATACTTTAGGAAATAGAAACTAGTGGGGCCATTGAAGTAATGTAGACAAGAGATGATGCTGTCAACTCAGAACAGGGTGGTGGTCAGATTTTGGATGTATGCTAAAGGTAAAGACAAAAGAATTTCCTGATAGATAGATGTGGGGAATGAGGGAAATGATTCAAGAATAACTCCAAAGTTCTTGGCCTGAGTGTTGGAAGAATAGAGTAGCCATCAACTGAGATAGAAATATCTGAGGGTAGAGCAGGTTTTGGGGGGAAGATCAGGAGTTCATTCTGGATATCTTGAATTTGAGATTTTTTTTTTTTTTTTGCGGTACACGGGCCTCTCACTGTCGTGGCCTCTCCCGTTGAAGAGCACAGGCTCCGGACGCGCAAGCTCAGCGGCCATGGCTCACGGGCCCAGCCGCTCCGCGGTATGTGGGATCTTCCCGGACCGGGGCACAAACCCACGTCCCCTGAATCGGCAGGCGGACTCTCAACCACTACACCACCAGGGAAGCCCGAATTTGAGAATTTTAATCAACATCGGGTGGAGATGTCAAGGCAGCTGAAAGCTAACTTACGAAAGTAAACGCTGTCCTCAGAGTCTTAATGCCATTTGAAGCTTTTCAAAGTTTTTAAAGCTTAACGTTGTATTAAGATTTAGGGGGAACTTTTAAATCAATTGTGCTAAATACTGCTGATAGGTTAAGTACTTACTAAGAAGTAATCAGGGGATTTGGCAACATGGAGACAAACAAGAGCAATTTGGGGGGAATGGAATGGTAGGACAAAGGCCTGAATAGAAGAAGACTCAGATAGCAAATATAGGAAGTACTACTGCAAAAGTAAGCAAAGAAATGGTGTGGGTGGAGGGGGAAAGGGTTAAAAGAAGACATTTTGTTTGTTTCCTAAAGTGGAAGAAATAACAACAATGATAAAGCTAAAATATGTCGTAAAATCATATACTTTTGGAAAGAATTCGAATAAGGCCAAAGCAATCTAAAAGCAAAAGACACTGGACACAGCACCCCCTTTTCAGGACTCTGTTCTTCCCCAGAATTGGAACACTGAAGAGGAAAGGATGGTCATTTGGATTCTAACAGTGAGGTCCCACGTGAATTGCTACTCAGCTCTTTCTTAACCCTTGAGTTTCTGTCTAGCCAACCCCCACAGAGTACCTATACCCCACTTCTGTGACCTTGGACAAGTTACTCAGCCTCACTGAGTCTCAGGTTTCTCATTTGTATAAAAGGAATAATACCTAATAGCTGTTATGAAGGCTGAAGGAGATAACAATTATTAAGTGTATGAAGGCATTCAATAAATGCTCATTCTCTTCCTTATCTGCCCCCTTCCTGCCCCTTCTTCCCAAAGATACTGGTCCATCTTTTTAGTGTTTCCCAATGAGCTTATCACTGGCACTTTGGGTAGGACAATTCGTCCTTATTCGGAACTGTCCCAGGTATTAGAGGACGTTTAGCATTTCTGATCCCTGTCTATTAAAGGCTAGTAGAGTGTCACATTCTTTGTATTACCAAAAACTAACCTCTATACACTTTTCTAAAAGCTTTTAGAAATGTTCAACAAATGCCTTGATTTTAATGGATACACTTTTTTTTCAATGATAGATAAAATACACACAAATGAAATGGTTAAAAAAACATATATAAAACATCAGGTGATTATTTCAAAACAGATCTTAGGGGACCTCCCTGGTGATCCAGTGGTAGAATCCGCCTCCCAATGCAGGGGATGAAGGTTTGATCCCTGGCTGGGGAACTAAGATCCCACATGTCATGGGGCAACTAAGCCTGTGCGCCACAACTACTGAGCCCGTGCGCCACAACTACTGAGCCCTTGCACCACAACTGGAGGGCCTGCGTGCCACAACTACAGAGGCGACTCACTCTGGAGCCCGTGTGCCACAACTAGAGAGAAGTCCACGTGCTGCAACAAAGAGCCTGTGCACCACAATGAAGGTCCCTCGTGCCACAACTAACACCCGACTCAGCCAAATAAATAAATAAATAAAAAACAAAAAACAAAACAGAGCTTGGAAGGTATCTCGTTAATTAATTAATCATTAATTAATAAAGTTAACTGTTAAAATCCCAGTTCTACTACTGTAGAACAGTGACAGTGGGTAAGTTACTTAACCCCCTTGTGGTTTAGTTTCCTCATCTGTAAAGTGAGATTAGTAATAATCCCTACCTCATGGAGTTCTTGAGAGGATTAGCACTTAGAACAATGCCTGGCACAGAGTATGCATTACAAGTGTTTGCTATTACTGCTATTATTGTTATTATTACATACAGCTTAGTGAGGAAACATTGATAAAATGACACAAATATGCAAAGTGTAACTGTGACAAGTGCTATAAGGTAAAGGTTAACTTTGCTACCTAAGACTATAATAGGAGATTGATATTCTTAGAAAGCTTCCTAGAGGAATGACTGGAACTGAGAGCTGAAGGATGGATAGTTATTAACCAGGTTAAAAAAAATTTCAGGAAAGAAAACTAGTTATGCATTCAATAAATATTATTGAGTGCCTTCTATGTGCTAGGCATTTTTCTGGGTCTTGGGATAGATAGGGTCAGAAGTGTATGTGTGGGCTTGTATTTTAGATGGGGTAGTTGTGAAAAGCTTGCCTAGTGGGGTAACTTTTTACAGAGACTGAAGTGAGGGACTGAGCAAGTAAGAGGCTCTCTGGGGTAAGAGTATTGCAGGCAGCAAGTCCAAAAGCCTGTGGTAGGAAACAGCTTGTGCAGAGGACAAAACTGGCTGCATGGTGAATTTGCTTAAATCTCATTTTGTTTAACAGTTTAGTTTTAGATGATTGTAATTCTATCTAGAGCATCTAAAGAGATGCTCAGTTTAGCTTTGTTCAGTCCTGACTGCAGCTGGAGAGAAAAGGGAAAGGAGAGGCCTATATTAAAAAGATTAAACTGGATAAAGGTGGGGCCGGATCTAGAAGATTTGAATGTCAGATTATAGAGCTCAGATTTGATTTTAAGTTAAGTGGGAATTACTGAATGTAAAAATTTGCTCAATTATGTTCAAATATACTGATGTCTTCAGGGATTAACAAGGTTGTTCTTACATTAAAACATGATGACTGCTTTCTTTTCTAACATGGCCAGGTAAGAGATGGACATCCAGTTGATTCTGAATAAGGCACACAGAAAGGATATCCTTAACCATTTTTACTAAGAAGTGGCAAAAGAAAAGCCTAAATATTGTTACCTGTGCAATACTGTGTTGATTCAAAAATTCTTTTCAGATGACCATTCAGAAGACAGTATCACAGACTATGATCAATTTTGTCATATCTACTCTTAAGTGGTATTTGTTGATAGAATCAAAAAAGCAAGCTGGTAGGATTTCATTGGTGGGACTAAAACATTAAGGATAAACACTTCTAATGCCATTTTCATTATAACAGAAAGGTATTTGTCTAGTCTAGAGAGAGTACAGTATGAAAGAGAGTAATGAAGGGCTTTAGTGGTAATCTATAAAATGACAGGGTTAGACTATATGATATCTAAAGTCCTTTTCTAGCTCTAAAGTTCATGATTATTGCATATGATTAGAAAAGTGTACTAGAAAGTGACAAAACATAACAACTAATAGGACTGTATGCTTCTACCTTTATATCCCTCCTTATCTCTTGTAGCGTACCTGGTATATAGTAAGTTCTCAAACATTTGATTAATGAATAAATTAATTAATAAGTTATAAAAAGTAGACATGGAATTCAAGAAAGCAATATATCCATTTAGAGTAGAGGTAAACATGTATACTTCTCTAAGAGAACCAACATTATCACAGTAGAGTACAATGGTTGGCAATAACAAGAAATTCCAGTGAGGACCCCGAGGCATCAAAAATAGTTAAATAATGTGCCCAATTTCTTTACAAAATTAGGAAAGCGAGATCATGTTTTATGTTAATCATTGAAGATGGTTAAAACACTATCACTTAACAAGGGTAACATTCAATTTTCTGGGAGATTGACTCACATAGAAAAGCTCATTCTTCTGTTATGTTTAATGAAGAGGTGTTAAAACTAATTCTCTTCAATTGTTGCAAGTGAATATGAACCAAGTGGAACAGGCAGGCCCTTATCTTATATCTAGGTACTGTTCTCCCTAGATAAAGTTTAAGCCAATTAAGTCAAAGATTATATGAAAGTATAATAAATTTTACTTAATTCATTGATTGTATGTACTGATACCTTCTTCAAAAGCAATCAGATCATGTTATGGACCTCATCTTGTTCTCCTGCTCCAATGATTTCCCAGCATAAGAATAAAATGGAAATTCCTTACCATGTTCTGTGGGTTCTACATCTGTGGGTTCCGTGGGTTCTACCTCTCCATCCCTGTCTCCAAATGTTATCCCACCTCTCAATTATTGTTTCAGTTACACTGTCCTTAGTGTTCCTTCAACACCTCAGTCTTGTTCTGGCCTCATGGCCTCTGCACCTTCTCTTCTCTTTGCCTGGAAAGCTCTGCCTTCAGATATTTGCAAATCTTAATATCTCAGCTCATCATTCAGGTCTCTGTTCATATGTCACTTCACAGAGGCTTTCCCTATAGATTCCATTCAAAACTGTATCACCGTGCCCTTGCCTGCTGTATTTTTCTTCCTAGCATCTAGACTACTTGGAAAATATATTATTATTTGGTTACATAGTTATTGCTTATTTACCTTCTAAAGTGTAAGCACTATGAGAGTGTGGACTTTATCTGCACTCCAGAACCTAGAAGAGGGTTTGTCAAATATTTAGGATTTATTACATACTTGTTGAATAACTGAATGAAATAATGCAAAGTTTTAAGATATGTGTGCAAAAAACAAGTGCAGAATAGTGGACCTGGCATTCAAACATTTGTATTTTCAAAAGATATATACATATTTGTACATGCATGGGCTCTCTCAGGAAGAGAACAGAGGAAATTGATAATACCAGTTGCTTGATGATGGAAAAATATGAGGGTCTGGGTGACAGGCAGGCTTACTTTCTACTTTATATCCTTTTGTATTATTTGGATTTTAAACAAGTCTAGGTATTTTTATTTCAAAAACAAAGCAAAACAAAACAAGATTAAAATTTACCTTAAACACAAACTTTCATTTAGTAACAATTATGGAATACTTTCTCCTGAGCTCTTATTCTACAAATACAAATGTGCTAAGCAATTTACATACTTCTCATTTAATCCCTGTAACAATCCTATGACATAGGTATTATTATCATACCTATTTTATATAGAGAGAAACTGTAGTATAGACAGATTAAGTTAACTGGCTAAGTCACACTATTGGAAGCACAAAACATAGAATTTGAACTCAGACTGACTGAATCTAAAGCTCAAGTATTTAATCATCACTCTCCATGATGTAAATATATAACCCCCAGAAATTTTCTGATAGAAGTTAAACTATTTGCCTACCTTTGATAGAAAACCTCAGGGCCTAGTATTGGGGCTCCTGAATGAATGTTGAAATAAAACTGAAAATTCATGATTTCTCTGTGCTTACTGGATAACACACACAGTTACCTATTCTCAGAAAATATGCTATTAATTGAGAACTCTTACATTAGGTAGATATGGTGATAATTAGTAATAATGAACAACGATGATCATTTGGGCACACTCTATATGCCAGGCATTATGGTAAACATTTGACATTCAACATCTCATTCAATCCTTAAAAAGATAAAGTAGACTCTATTATTGTCTCCATTTTACAAAAACAGAGACTTAGCTTTAGGCTAAGGAATCTTTCCAAGATGACAAGAGAGAGTAAGTGAGAAGCCAGAATGCCAATCCAGGTCCAAATCCAAAGTCCATGTTCTTAACAACTCTGGTCTATTGGAATCAAAACAGAAGGCTTTCAAACAATGGAACAGAAAGGTCATAAAAATTTTCTTGAATGTGTGGAGTAACACAGTTATAAATGATTTCTTAAATACAAATTCAAATCTGAATTAGATTCAGATTCAATAAACATTTGTTAGGACCAGGAACTATCCTCCACTCTATCATGTATAGTCTCTATGCAACTTAAACCTCTAATTGGAAATAACTTGAGTGTTAGAGCCACTGCTTCTATTCACCTGTAAGCATCAAGGAAGAACGAAAATTTCAAGTGGGGGAAAGGGCAGCACTGACATCTGGGCTATTTTTTCCTCCTAGTTTTCAGAGTTCATAGCATAAAAGTCATTTTATTGTGTACTTAATTGATTCAAGGTATATTTATAGTGGGACAAGATACATATTTGAAATGAAAATTTTGTGTATTTGTAAATACTTATTTAGTAACAGAAGAGGAGACAATTACTACCGTTAAAGGCAGATAACCTTTGTGTACCGAAATACACAATTCTTACAAAATAGTAGAAACTTAATAACAAGCAGTATCTAGCCTTTGGATCTTACATTCTCCCACAACAAAGTTCATAAATACCTCCCAAAATCCAAGGCGGGGGGTGGGGGCGCTGACTGTGGTAGAATAACACTATCAACTAAAACCTGTAGAATGCCTAACACATTCTACCCGATAATAGTTAGTAACCTAAACTATACGTTATACAGCACAATTATTCAATTCTGGTCAAATAATCTCATAGAGTAAACAGCAGTCAGCCTTGACTTCTCTGAAACTGAGTGCCTAATGAGCACTCCTCAAGGCGAACGAATCTCGCAGAAACTACGAACAGACGGTAGAACTGATTCTCAGTGCTTTAAGTCCCTTTCATTTGCAGAGCACTTTGTCAACCAGTATCTCTTCCATAGCTCATCTGATCCCCAGCAATCCCGTTAGTCAGTGCTGGCAGGTCTTATTCTGATGCTACATTTGGGGTCTGGGAAGCTTCCCAAATGACCTTTGCCAGGTTAACGCAGAACCTCGCTGGACAAAAAGGTTACAAGCTGGTGAAACAAGGCTCCTCTTGATAGTTAAGCCCAGAGTTACATTTACATCTGTGTCTGAAACAAAACACTCTGAATTTGAAGTCCGGAAGGAACTTTACACTGTAAGGTGCCAGACAGTTAAAAGTGTTCTGCCAAAGTCTGGGAAAGGGGCCAAGAGGCCCTTTAAAACTTCCGACTTCCTGAGAATTTCAGGCAGGAGATCCCTGACCTTCCTGCTGAGCAGTCGAGGTCTCCCGATCAGGCAGAGCCATATTCTAGTGGGTTCTCGAGTTCCTTCTTCCTTTCACTTTCTCCACTGGGACCCTAACCAGGCCCACCCCCGTCCTCACCCCCACCGCCCCACCTAACGCTTCCGTATTTGTCAACAAGCCCACTTGGTCCTCTATCCCTGAGGCGGCGGGACCCCTCCGCTTCCTGCGAGACGGGTCATCCGAAAAAACGTCCCCGAGACGAGAGTTTTCTTCTCTTGCCTTTAACTCACCTCAGACCCAGGAGAGGTTACGGAGACGCTTCACTTCATTCTCCGCCTCTCGGCGATTCAAATTCAGCCACGAGATTCAAACCCAAGCCTGCTTTCTCAGCGCCTCGTTTCATTGGCTGCCGTCTTCGTGACGTCATCACGCCGGACGTGGCCGTGGCGCGCTGCAGTTTGGCGCCCGGCGTCTCAGCGGCCCCTTGCAGTGGAAGCTACCTTGCTCCGTGTCACCGTGGCAACTCGCACGGCAGTTTCCGGAGGCGTTGGCCGAGGTGGGCGGGGCTAGGCCGGAGCTGCCACCTGGGATCTTCAGGCAGCCTTCAGACCGTGGGCGCGGGCTCCGGTCCCAGGGTTCTGGGTGTGAGTGAGACGGGTGCGGACAGGGGTTGGCGGTGCTCTCTGCTAGGGGGAGAGGCGGAGCCTGTTGGGTGTGGATTAATGGGTTCTGGGTATTTGTTTTCTCCTTTTCTCTATTGAGTAGTGAGGCCTCCAAGACACAGGTCCCATAATCTGGAAGGTATAGGGACATGTTCTCTCCAACCACTTTCAGTTGGACCGAACTGGGGTCAATTCGCCTCAGTTAATTGAAAGTTCAGGACTTTGGTTTGAGGCCCCAGGCTTCATTTCTCAGGAACCCCAGACCTACTCCCTTAGTGCTGACTCTGAAACTATTTGTTGTATGGCTGTTTTTTACATTTCTTTCTAATGATGGCATTATAAAATAAATTCATTTAAATTTATTGGCTTAGTTCATTATTGGATGCAATGGGCTTTTAAGCCTGGGTTGTAGGTAGTATTTTAGAATGTACACTTTAAAAAGAAAAAAATACCTGGAAATAAATGGGAAATGTGTTCGCTAAGAGAATTCATCTTTTATTTATCAGGATATTTTTAATAGTATGATCTGAATTTTATTGTTCTTTATGTTACTATTGTTGTATCCATTCGTTCAGCAGTTATTGATTGTAGATTTTAAGGACATAATAGCACACAATTGAGTCAAAATCCCTGCGCTCTCAGAGCTTATGCTCTAGTGATTCAGCATCACCATATATACAGGATGGCACAACACCAAATGCAGAGTATTATAAGTGAAACAATGTAGGGGAAACGCTCATATTATAAACATTTATTTCCTATTGAAAATCAGAAACACTATGTATTGTATATGATACATATTATAAGATTCTTTCTGAACACTGGATAGAGCATCAGTAAAGCTACTAATTGCTGGCTGTATTACATATATCTTAGCTAATGAGACAGTGATTTGTATGGTGCTGGG
The DNA here is from genome assembly GCF_039906515.1 of Pseudorca crassidens. Taxonomy (NCBI): domain Eukaryota; kingdom Metazoa; phylum Chordata; class Mammalia; order Artiodactyla; family Delphinidae; genus Pseudorca; species Pseudorca crassidens. The sequence goes on along the minus strand of NC_090304.1, from coordinate 29,974,949 downwards.
TTTGGTAATAAAATTGAGAAGCCTTTTAATTTTATTTCAATATGCACTCACTCTATAGTACTTTACCTTTGATGTCCTGGACATTTATTAATTTTATATATGTTATCTGGTCACTTAATTTTCAAAACAGTCCATGAGATGTAGATACTATTCATTTTACCGAAGAGAAAACTGAAGTTTTCAGAAAATCTCTAAAGGAAAATATTTCTGTTGAAGGGTACAACCCAGCGAACTCGGAATGGAGTCATTTGTTTCTGAAGTACTTTCTAGATTAAGTGATATTAAGATGCTATCTTAATGTAGTCTGAAAATAGGCATATATTACCAATTTCTTGTAAATGTGCACTGATCATTGGTGAATAAGTAGAAGTGTTTAAATTTCGTCGTTTTTGATACCCACATTGTATAAGGTGGACTAGTCTCACAGGTGTTTCCACACCTAATCTAAATGCTTATTTTACATTTAACTTTAAATTCTGCCTTACACTTGCCATTTAACAGTGTTCAGATTTTGAAGTCCATATTTTTAAGGAATTGTAGATTTACTATGCCAGCTGGCTTCTCTTTAGTTTGGCAAGACATTAAGGCGTACAACAGAAAGGACAAGAAATTGGCGTATTTTGTATCGAAACGAAGGGAAAAGAACCAAAACTTTCCAAACACGTAGTGCTAAGGAGACAGAAATTCCCACCTTTTGTTAGAAATTAGAGTATACTAACTGCCATGTTATTTAAAACATAGAAATTTAACATAGATTCAGAGTAAACTGAAAAGAGTGGAGAGAAAGATAAAATGGAAAGTGAGATTTGAAGTTTCATTAGACATTAAAAAAAAAAAAAGTAAAAGTGAATTTCAACCTGGTAATGCTAGGGACTTAAATCCCGCACCTCCCCCAGGAGCACCATTTGGAACCCCGAGCTCCTGGGGCCCTTTGGCAGCTGGGGCCTGGAAGCAGCGGAACCAAAGGCAGACGGTCCTCTGTTGCTGGGGCGGACGTGGGCCCAATCTGTCCGTTCTCGCAAGTTTCCCCCAGGGCTGGGACTTGTGCGGGAGGCAAATTCAGGTTCTCTGTCACCGTAGTGGTCGTCGCAGGCCCGAATTAGAGGCCAACTGAGAAATCTTCGTGCCTCAGGTGAGGAGAAGGTAGCCGAGTCCCGGGAGCTCTTTTGGAGCCCCCCCCCCCCACCTTTGGGGGAACTTCTAGGGGTTGCCGGATTCACCCAGCACAGAGGAAACTCGCGCCTCTGCTCTCCCGCTTCCTCTCAACACTCATTCGTCCTGAGTTCAGAAGTTTCTAAACAGTTTCCCTTGTCAGAGTGTGATCCTTACGCAGAAGAATGGATTCTAACTTTTTCTTTAGGACCTCTTTCACTTTCTCTGTGTTCGGGTGCCAGCCTCCAGGTCGAATTTTTGGCCTTAGGAATTAAATTTCCGAAGGGTTTTCTCTGCAGGGGGAGCTGACTGCAATGACGGTAATTGGTAGCTCCGTTGAGCAAGTAGTTTTCAAAGGTATCGCTCACCTTTGTGTTCCCACATTTAAAAGAGTAACCTGGCTAATTCCGTGGTCTCAGTTTAAATTGAATTTTGCTGGCAGAGAAAAGTTAAATGGCTTGCCTAGGAAACCACAGAGTTGGCTGTAGAGTTTAGGTTTCCTGATATCCTGCTTCTTTTCTGTGAACAGAGGGAAGTTAAACTATCTTAAATCGTCTAGGGGGGCTAGTTCTTAGTGGACTGTGGAAATGCTCTGGGTTATCTGGTGGGATATGGGGCTGCAGAAGAGAGGGAAGGAACTCTCTTTAGAATTTGCCCCCTTCCATTTTTAGGGAGGTATTCAAAGACACAACCAAAAAGGAAGATTAATTATTGAGTCCTTTTCTCCGTGTTTACCCACATTAGTAGCCAATTAGTGTATACTAAAATCTAGAGGCTTTGTACCTTGAATATATTTGAGTAAATACAAAGAAATTGAATGCAGAAGAAAATTAAGCGTTGTTGAAAGAAGCATTTTTTTCTACCCTATTTGCTTTTTCCTGTGTGGTTCTGATTCTGATATTGGAGTTGATGGGCTTTTTATTTGTTTGTTTGCTTGTTTTTTTAAAAAAATCAAAATCTGAACATACAGTATAGATTGTTTACATATATTGGATAGGCAAAAGAATCGAATAAGTTATTGGTTGTATTGTTTAAATACTCCATATTCCACTATTTAGGGCTGTACGTCGTTCTTGTGTCCTCTGTTGGGTGCCCCACAGTATACTGTATTTCCAAGTGGAGTAGGACCAAGCAATAACATATTGGCTCCTTAGAAAAAATGAATCTAATTCATGGAATACTACAAATACCTAGTCATAGTGTAATCAAAGTGTACCATTCAATTACATAAGTGTATCAAATAGAGCCAGTGGACTGTGTTTATAGCATATAGGTTAAGAGAAAAAGTTCTGGGGATAGAATGCTGATGTTACAGTTCTAGCTTTATGGCTCTCCAGCTTTGTGACTTTTCAGCAAATTACTTTTCTGTTTTCCTCATCTGCAACATGGAAATAATAATAGTACCTACCTTTAAGAGTTGGGGTAAGGATTGAATGAGTTTGTACATGTAGTGTGCTTAGAATAGTAAGTGGTACTTAGTAAGTGCTCAATAAATGTTAGCTTTTATTTTGAAATATGTTAGAAATGCTAAGTTAGAGCATAGCTTTTATTTTGAAATATGTTAGAAATGCTAAGTTATTAGAGCATAGTTTGGCTTACTTTTGTAAACTTTCTGGAAAACATAAGGCATAATTCATAATTTGGCTAGTTTGTTATTGCTGAGCATCCAAAATCTTACTTAAAACACTCATTAAAAATTTTTTTTTGCCATATTTTTTCTGTGTCAGATTTACAACATAATTCTGTGAATTACGTCTTTGGTATCCTCAAGGTTACATCTTACTGATATTATATTGATATAATATCAAATATGTATTTTTATTTATTTTCCAGTCATTACATGTGATTGACTTTTCAACATTATTCTTCATTTTCTAATGCAAAAGGAAGGGAAGGCATATTTAATCAAGATTTATGTTTCTTAAATATTTTGAGAATGTGGTTTTTGGTAGGGTCAGTGAGACAAGTAAAATTTTCTAAAGCAAGGTTAATTCTATAGAATCTGGAATTTATCCATCCATTCTTTTATATTTTTATTTTTTCCAGAAAACACGTATTAAGCGCCTAGTGTGCGTCTGATTTCGTGGATATAAAGGTGTGGTTCTTACTTTTAAATAACTCATAATCCATGAGGAAGGAAAAGAGTAGTGTTAAATTGTTATTTACTTTAATAATATCAAAAATGTTGCTTGCATCCAAATGGGTAAAGAACGTAATGTTTTCAAAAGGTATTCTGTTAATACATTTCATAAATTACTTTTTTCCTCTCCATTTTAAAGAATTACAGATTACAGAATAGAATGGAGCAAGTAAGAGAAAGCGAAGGAATGTATCAGTTATTTACTTGCTTTTTTGGGGGCATGGGGCAGGGAGCAGATAATTAAAGTGATATGAAGTGCCAAAGTGTGTTCAGTGGAGTGTTTATAAAGTTATAGTTTAAAATGATATGTATTTCACTGATATAAGCCATGGTGAGATGATTTCTTCAGAGCATATCCATGACAAATCTGTAAGATTTTCATAGACTGATAACCTTTTCTTTTTGGTTGTACATGCATAGTCTTTTTTCAGGGACAATTTTTCAAACAAAGTTAAATTGAAAATGAAGATTTAGCATTATGAGAAAAACAATTAGAAGACCTTGAAATCAAAGACCATGTGAACCTAAAATAAAATAATGTTTTTAATCCCTTTCAGAAAAACGATGACTGATTAATCGATATTCACATCTCTGATGGTTAAAACATTAATGGTCTCAGAGCTTATCAGGCCCACATTAAAAATTGTATTTTCAGATAGTTTCTGGGGTTCTCTTGGGTTCCTCGCTTTGCATAAGGAGGGTAGTTACCTTCACTTGTCTGAGATGATGAGTTTTACATATTTTTCCTGTGTTAAATATTTCATACTAATTTGCTTTCCCCCAAGTATTATAACATTCTTTTGAAAAAAGCCAACAATCATGATATTTAAATTTTTTTTCTAGATTTGTTGATCTACAGAATGCTTCAATACCCATATTTTTGTAGAATCTATAAAAAATTTCTTTTGTGCTGGTTGGAATCTGGCATATTTAATTTGGGTGTCTGGCCAAAAAAAATACATGCTACAGCAGAAAGATATAATGAATATGAAGCCCAGGAGCAAACAGATCAAACTGGAGCTCAGGAGTTACAAGGCAGAGATTCTGAAGTGATGACTAAATTACATATTCCAGTGATGGTGGATGAAGTTGTTCGTTGTTTGGCACCACAGAAAAGGCAGGTAAGTTGGTTAGTTTTATATTTTTAACACTTTTTAACTGAGATATGATTCACTTGATAATCACAATTTTAAGGTGTACAATTCAGTGTTTTTTAGTATATTCACGAGCTTATGCAATTATCACCACTGTCTAATGCAAGAACATTTTTATCATCTCAGTAGGAAACCCCATACCCATTAGCATTCACTCCCCATTGACCCCCTTCTTGCCCCTGACAACCACTAATCTATTTTTTGTCTATATGGATTTGTCTAATCTGGACATTTCATATCAATGAACTCATACAATATGCGGTCTTTTCCACCTGCCTTCTTTTACTTAGCATGTTTTCAGTATTTATCCACATTTTAGCGTTTGTCGGTACTTCATTTCTTTTTATTCCTGAATCATTCCGTTGTATGGATACGACTTTTATTTTTTTAATCCATTCATCAATTGATGAGATTTATGTTTCCACGTTTGGACTACTCTGAGTAATGCTGCTATGAACATCATGTACAATTTTTTGTGTGGACATGTATTCAGTTCTCTTGGGCATGTATCTAGGAGTGGAATTACTGGGTCATATGGTAACTTTTTGCCTAACTTTTTGAGAATCTGCTAAGCTGTTTTCCAGAGTTGATTAGTTTTGTCAAATAACAGTTTTAAAAGGAAAAGAACATTATTCCAGCTATGTAGTTAGGGTATGAAAACTGAATTCTAGTATAGCTTCTTGAGAATTTTTGTATCTTTTTAGGAATGACTGGAGACAAAGATAAAAATCTGAATTCCTGTCCCCTGTTTTCTTAGGCTTAGTTTTCAGCTACCTTTCTGTCTTACTGAGAGTTCTCCAGAGATATAGGACCAACAGAATATGTGTGTGTGTCTGCATGTGTGTGTGTGGTGGTGGGGTGTATGGTGTATGTGTGTATAAAGAGAGAGAGAAAGAGAGATTGTTTGATTGATTTTAAGGAATTAACTCACATGATTATAGAGGGTTGGTAAATTCAGAATCTGCACAGTAGGCTGGTAGGCCGGAGACCCAGGTAAGATTTCCAGGTTGAGTCCAAAGGCAGTTGGCTGGCAGAATTCCTCCTTGTGCCAGGGAGGTCAGTGTTTGTTCTATTAAGGCTTTCTAGTGATTAGATGAGACCCACCCATTATATGGAGGGTAATCTGCTTTACTCAGTCCAGCAATTTAAATGTTAATTCTTATCTAAAAATACCTTCACAGAAACATCCAGAGTAACGTATGACCAAATATCTGGGCACTATGGCTCAGCCAAGTTGACATATAAAATTATCCATCATACTTGCCTTATTTATAGTGTTGCTAACAGGATTGTATAAGGTCTTAGGTATGAAAATCTTTAAAATCTATAAAAAGTTCACAAAAATGTTAGGTGATACAATATCCAAAAAGAAAAAACTAGTCTTTCTGAAAATTAATCACATTTACCAAAGGAAAAGAAATCTTTATCATTGTAAATTTTCATTAAATGTCTGTTTATAATTTTATGCTGATAGTAATTAGCATACTGACTTCCAAACTATGATCTCTTATTCTAGAAGCTACTATTATTACCTAAATCAGTTATATTCATTTTAAAAGCCATTCTTTGTTTCTTTTCCCAACATATAGTGGCTTAGTAGTTAAGAGCAAAAATTCTATAACAAGACTGTGTAGGTTTGAACCCATTGTCTAGTACGCATGTGTGTGTGAACACATACACACAACTCTTAAAAAGCCATCAGTGATAGGACGTAGGTTGCTTTATCATAAAAAATATTCTGTTTACCTTGTCCTCAGGCAGTATATATATAATGAAATAAACCCAGTATTCTTTTTCTTTTTTTTTTTTTTTTGTGGTACGCGGGCCTCTCACTGTTGTGGCCTCTCCTGTTGCGGAGCACAGGCTCCGGACGCACAGGCTCAGCGGCCATGGCTCATGGGCCTAGCCACTCGGGATCTTCCCAGACCGGGGCACGAACCCGTGTCCCCTGCATCAGCAGGCGGACTCTCAACCACTGCACCACCAGGGAAGCCCCAAACCCAGTATTCTTAAATGAGATTATGTGTTTAAAGTATCTGGCTAAATGCTGTCACATAGTAGGGACTCCAAAATATACATGAAAATGTAAGTTAAAAAATTAAATTGGATAAAACTTCCTGTTAAGTATGACTTCATCAAAATGAAATTCTCTTCATTTCCTTTAAAGATCCATAAGGCAAGGATAGTTATTAAAACTCATACCAAAATGTGAGTTTTAAAATGTATGTATAAATATATATATTTGAGATATATATGAGAGGGGAGGGGCAGTTAGTAAAAATGTGAAACTGGATTTGATGGCTTGAATTTGATCTCTGGAACCAGAAACCAAATTCATTGTATAAATTTGCTGAACCCTAGTAGCAAAAACCAAATGTTTATTTTGCAATAACCCATGAAGTAGAAAAACAACCAAACAAAAACAAACCTGGCTAAGTCTCCTCCTAATTCAGTACTGGATCTGCCTTTTTTTTAAAAACCAAGTGGGATAAAATTAGGCGATTCTACAACTTGACCTACCCTGCTGTTTCATTCTGTTCAAGTTCGTGACAATTGTAATGTTGGTTTATTTTGACATTTCCATTGTTCTGATTTGAGTTGGGTTTTCTAGTAACTTTTTATAGAAAGTTTAATTTTATGAATGTTATTTATGAGAAATTTAATGTGAGGTACACTTATAGAGACAATGTTATTTCTTACCATTTCTGCTGTCTGGCAGACAGCTTTATTCACTATTCCCTTAATCTTCAAGTAATAAAGAACTACTGACAGTCCTTGGACAGGAAAGGTCTTCATTTCTTCCAGAACCCATTATTTGCTGCTTTTCTTCCTGAGCCTTTTCTCCAAAATCACTTTCCTTTGAACTATGAGTCATACATTCACCTGTATCAATCACCTACTTAATTACTGTTTTTCACATCACCTTCAATGATAAATTTACAAATGAAACTTTGATCATAACAGGAACTTTAAATATAGTTTTGAGTGAGGCCTCGGTCATTTGATAATTATTTCCTTTTCTTTAATATTTAAAAGATGCTTACTTAAAGAAAATAATTGATTGTGGTAATTTCTTCTGCATCATAGCCAATTCACTACACATTAACTTAGTTTTGCAAATACATGCAAAATATTTATGAGTTTGAATTAAAAGAATAAAATTCCTCTTCCTCTTCCTTGGGAGGTACAGAAGGAATTAAATAAATTATAATTCTTCTCCTTGCCCCATTTTCATTATTTCATAGTCTCGGTGAATAATTTTTGTAAGAAAGTATTACTTGTTCTAAAGACATTTTTCTTGCTCCTGAGGATGTTTTAGTGTAGGCTACCTTGGTCAATTTTTTATTCCTTATTTCTGAAAGCTGGAGAAAATATGCATGATCCTGTCTAGTTGAAAATGATAGCAGTTTGAAGGATATAGGAGTCTTGGTATTCTTGGTATTCTTTGCCCAGTAGTATTGCTAATGTAGCTTGGTGCCTTAGAGTTTCTATAGGAGTGATAAGTTATGAGGGACATGATGGTCATGCAAGGACTAGTACCAGTACCAGTACCAGTACTAGTACCAGTAGATGTGTAATTTCATATAAGTAACTTATCATGCCTCTGCCTCAGATTTCTCATCTGTAAAATGAAGAAATACAACCTATCTCATATGGTCATTGTAAGGGTAAATCGCTTAGAATGATATATTCTGAGTAGTATGAGCTCAATAAACATTATCTGATACTATTATGGGGATTAGGAAGGTCAGCATTGGTAGCTAGATACAATAAAATTCAGGAGAAAAATGCCAGGAGGCAGCAAAGGTGGAAATAAATGTTCCAGCAAAGGTGGAACCAACATGTTTGGAACTGAAAAAGTACCGTTTCTTTTGCCTGAACCATTCTTCACATCTTGAGTTAAATTTCACTTTCTCAGGGAAGCTTTTCTGGAGCCTACAGAGGAGGGCGGTCTCCTGATTAGTACATTCATGGAGTTATATACTTTTCTTTCATAGCACTTATAATAATTTATAATTATAATTTTTTAATGAGATTATTTATTCAGTGGACATCTCTCCTAGCAGACTGCCCTCCATGAAAGTCATGGACATCTTTATCTTGTCTACCATTGTATCATAATATCTTCAGGGCCTAGCATAAGGACTGTAACATGGTGGCTTTGTAATGATTTTTAAGGGAATGAATAAAAGTCAGAGTAAACTGGAGGACAGATGTGAGGCACAGATAAAAGGAATGTCCCTCGGGTACTATGGTAGCTTCTCAGGCTCAAGACTTATATGATTCCAGCCTCAGTGTGGCAGGCCCAGTCTGATGAAGTAACTGGAGAAATCTGGGGAAGGAACAGATATGAGGACTGAGAAAATGAGTTGGTACCTAACTGATGCAAAATAGATTATGATAAATGTCAGGCTAAGGTTATACGGTTGGGTTTCTAAATATTCAAAATAAGTATTTAATCTATTTTGATAGTCTAACATTTAACATTAATTTCATCATTACTTGATTTACCAAAGCTGTCGTGGTACAAGATATGATAATTTTCTTTCTAAAAAACGCCCTATGCTCTATATAATGGATTTTTCTTAACATCAGTTGCAGTATTTCACTTGTTTTACTTTAAATCCTTTATAATCTTTAAACAGAGAGTGAACATCAAAGAGAAAATCCTGGGACTATAGGTTTACTGTCTTTAAATATTAAAGGCTGATTGATAACAGAAAGGAGGAGTTTATTTTGTTTAACCTCAAATTATTGAAAAAGTTAGGAACTTTTATATGAGACAGGACCTGTACTATATAGCACATGTAGGGAGATGCATTATTTTCCTAAAGAAAGAACTATTAAATTTCAGATAGAATGGACTGTGTCAAGATGCAGTGTCCTCTCCTTTATTTTTTAACATATAACTTTCTTGGAAGCAAATTTTTATTTTACACTTCTTTCTACCATTGTTTATTTGAAAAATGTTTCTGTTTTAAAGCATTGTGTAGCTAGTTAAGTGACCTATGTATCAAAATACCTTCAGGAATGTGATATTTCCAGTGTTGTACTGGTAAATATGTAACACCTGGTGTGTGGATCAGGGTGGGGTACGGATTTAAAAAAAACCAAAAACCTTGATTTATTTTGTTTGCAGATTCCCATTAAATACAAATTCCTACCATGCACATTTCAAGCTACTAATCTGGTGTCACTGAATGTAGCATTAGGAAGAAATATGTACAGTTGGCTCCCTCTAGCTAGTGTGAATAACACTGGATAGGACCCTCATGGTTGTTGCCATTAGATATCTGTAGATTATATAATGGCAAAAATTTTTGCCTGACAATTCTGAAAATTAGTACAGTCTGTAAATTTTCCCCTTAGTTTGACATTCCCTCGTTAAGACTTATATTTTATGTTTCTCCTGGAAGGTACCATGGTGTAGCCATAGAATACTGTTCTCATCTACTTTTTAACAGTGGTATTCTTTTTTTCTCTCTCTAATAAACAATCCATCCCAAATATAAAACAGGTTAAAAATGGTATTGTATAGTATGAATTTGTTTATGTAATTTACTTGTTATCAAGTCCATTATGCATTATGTAACAGTGAGACATTTTGTTGGGTGCAAAAACTTTGAAATCAACATCAGTGTCTTTTTTTTTTTTGCACAATTTGGATTCACACAGGTAAATAAATAATAAAAATGTAACTGTTTTGTAAACAGTTTTCCTGGAATCTCAGGAAAACTGAGATTAATTAAAATTCTAAGAGAATTTTAATTAAATCAAAAAGGCCATTTTAGTAAAAAAATATTAATTAAAGGTTCAGTACAGCAATAAGATAAAGCAATTATAAATATTTATGCACCTAATGTCAGACCATCAAAATAAATGAAGCAAAAACTGACAGAATTGAAGGGAGAAAGAGACAGTGCTACAATAATAGTTAGAGACTTCAATGCCCCACTCACAATAGTCTATAGAACAAGCAGACAGAATATAAATAAGGAAATAGAGGACTTAACACAATAAACCAACTAGATCTAACATTTACAGAACACTCTACCCAACATCAACAGCATACACGTCTCAAGTGCACATGGGATATTTTCCAGGATAAACCATATGTTAAGCTATAAATTCAGTCTCATAGATTTTAAAAGACAGATATCATTTAAAGTATCTTCTCCAGTAGCAATGGGATGAAGTTAGAAATCAATAACAGAACAAAATCTGGAAAATTCATGAATTTGTGGAAATTAAACAACCCACTCTTAAACAACCAATGGATCAAAGAAATCACAAGGGAAATTAGAAAATACTTAGAGATGAATGAAAACAAAAACACAATATACCAGAACTGAAGGCACACAGTAAAAGAAGTGCTAAGGGAGAAATTTATAACTATAAATGCTTAGATTAAAAAAAACAAGAAAGTTCTCAAATCAGCAACCTAGCTTTACAACTTAAGCAACTAGGAAAAGAAGAATAATGAAACCCAAAGAAAAACAATGAAGAAAATCAGTGGAACCAAATTGAAGGGACCAACAAAGTTGACAATCTTAGCTGGAAGGTCTAAGAGAAAAAGAGAGAAGACTCAAATTACTAAACTGAAAATGGGGACATAACCACCAGTTCTACAAAAATAGAAAGGATTATATAAGAGTACTATGAACAGTTGTATGCCAACAAATTGGATAACCTAGATTAATTGGATAAATTCCTAGAAACCACAGAAGCTACCAAGACTAAATCATGAAGAAATAGAAAACCTGAATAGACCTATAACTAGTAAGGGGATTGAATCAGTAATCAAAAAATCTCTTGACAAAGGAAAGCCCCAGACCTGATGGCTTCACTGGTGAATTCTACTAAACATTCAAAGAAGAATTAATATTAACCCTTCTCAGACTTTTCTAAAAAACTGAAGAGGAGGAGATACTTTCTAACTCATCCTATGCGGCCAGCATTTTCTTGATACCAAAGCTGGACAAAGACACTACAAGAAAAGAAAACTACAGACCAATATCCCTTATAAACACTGACACAAAAATCCTCAATAAATACTAGCAAACAGAATTCAGCATCACACTGATAGAATTATACAGCATGACCAAGTAGGATTTATTCCTGGAATGCAAGGATGGTTCAACATACAAAAATCGATTGGTGTAATATGCCACATCAACAAAATGAAGGGAAAAAAAATGTAATCATCTTAATCAGTGCAGAAAAAACGTTTTACAAAATTTAACACCTTTTCATGATAAAAACACTCAACAAACTAGAATAGAAGGAAACTACCTCAACCTAATAAAAGCCTTACATGGAAAAACCCACAGTAAATATCATACTCTGTGAAAGACTGAAAGTGTTTTCCCTAAGATCAGGAACAAGGCAGTGATGCCCACTTTCACCAGTTCTGTTCAACATACTACTAGAAGTTCTAACTGGAGCAGTTAGTCAAGAAAAAGAAGAAAAAGGCATCCATATTGGAAAGGAAGAAGTAATATTATCTGTGCAGATGATATGATCTTATATGTAGAAAACCCTATAGATCCCATACACAAACCCAAACCAAAACAAAACCTGAAGAACTTATAAATAAATTCAGTAAAGTAGCAGGATACAAAGGCAGCACACAAAAATCACTATACATGAACAATCAACAATCTGAAAAGAAAATTATGATATAGTTCCATTTACAATAGCATTGAAAAGAATAAAATGCTTAGGAATAAACTTAAGCAAGGAGTTGAAAGACTTGTACAATGAAATCCACAAGACATTTCTAAAAGAAATTAAAGAAGACATAAAAAAGATAAACGCATCCTGTGTTCATGGATTTGAGTACTTAATATTGTTAAAAGGTCAATATTACCCAAAGCAGTCTACAGATTCAATGAAATTTGTTCCAAAATCCCAACGATGTTTTTTGTAGAAATAGCAAAATCCATCCTAAAATTCATTTGGAATCTAAAGGGACCCTGAATAGTCAAAACAATCTTGAAAAAGAACAAACCTGGTGGAATCATGCTTCCTAATTTCAAAACTTACTACAGAAGTACAGTAATCAAGAGTGTGGTCCTGGCGTAAAATCAGACATACAAACCAATGGAATAGAAAAGAAAACCCAGAAATAAACCCTCACATATATGGTCAAATGATTTTTGACAAGGGTGACAAGATCATTCAACAGGGAAAGGACAGTCTTTTTAACAAATGGTGCTGGGAAAACTGGATATCTACAGAGAGAACAATGAAGTTGGGCTCTTATCTAATACTACATAAAAAATTTACTCTAAATGGATCAAAGACCTAAATACAACACCTAAAACTGTAACACACTTAGAAGAAGACATAGAACAAAAACTTTACAACATTGGATTTAGCAGTGATTTCTTGCATATAACACCAAAGGACAGATAGCAAAAGACAAAAATAGATAAATTGTACTTCATGAAAATTTTAAAAATTTGTGCATGAAAAGACACTATTCACAGAGTTAAAAAGGTGACTCACAGAATGGGAGAAAATATTTGCAAATCATATATCTGATAAGGATTCAATATCCAGAATATATAGAGAACTTTTAAAACTCAACAACACAAAACAAACCATATGATTCAAAAATGGGCAAAGAACTTGAACAGACATTTCTCCAAAGAAGATATACAAATGGCCAATAAGCACATGAAATTGATGCTCAAGATCACTAATCATTAGGGAAATACAAATCAAAACTATAATGGGATACCACCCCACACCCATTAGAATGCCTACTGTCAAAAAAATCAGAAAACAAGTGTTGGTGAGGATGTGGAGAAATTGGAACTCTTGTGCACTGCTGGTGGGAATGCAGAATGATACAGATGCTGTGAAAAGCAGTATGGCAGTTCCTCAAAAAATTTAAAATAGAATATTACCATATGATCCAGCAATTCCACTTCGGGGTATATACTCAAAAGAATTGAAAGACAGGTCTTGAAGCAGTATTTGCACACCCATGTTCATAGCAGCATTATTCACAATACCTCGAGCATGGAATTAACCTAAATGTTCATTGATGGGTGAAGAAAGAAGAAAAATGTGGCCTATACATAAAATAGGGTATTATTCAACCTTAAAAAGGAAGGGAATCCTGCAGTATGCTACAGCATGGATGAACTATGAAGACATTTTGCTAAGTGAATAAGCCAGTCATAAAAAGACACATACTATATGATTCCACTTACATGAGGCATTTAGTGTAGTCAGACTCATAGGCAGAAAGTAGAATGGTGGCTGCCAAGGGCTGTGAGGGAGGGGAATGGGGTGTTACTGTTTAATAGAAAAGATAAAATGAGTTATGTAAATGGATGGTAGGCATGGTTGCACAACATTATGAATGTATTTAATACCTACCACTGAAAAATACACTTAAAAATGCTTAAGATGGTGGGTTTAAGTTATGTGTATTTTAGCATAATAAAAATTTGTTTTAAAAAAGAGCAAGTTACTGTTTTGAGAAAACACTTCTTTTTATATTAAATTATGGCTTCTAGAAATAGATGATTGTTTTATAATTATATGTCAACATTAAAGTAAAATAAATATTGTTGCTTTTTTATTTTACTGTTGCAGATTCTGTATTTCTTGCAGATTTCTTCTATGTATACTTCTAAAATATGTCTTTAATATATATTTTAAAATCCCATTAGTATTGGATCTCATGATTAGCTTTGTGTTTATTATATGCAATATTTTATTAGTACCATATTTATTTAATATGTTATCTGATATTTCAGCTATTAGTAGCATTTATATGTAGCCTGCACTACCTGGTGATGTGATGAACATTTTACATACTGTTGTTAAGGTATTTAAAATCTTTCAGGGAGTCAACAGTAATAAACACAAAACAATTAGACAATTAAATATTGAATTCTTATATCTGATCATTTAATTATAATTTTTTATCACTCATTTTTTGTTGTAAAAACTACAGTTTATCAGCTCTAATGTGTATTAGTTAAACCCATCTTACTCAAAGTATCAAATATAGAAATTCCTCTTAAAAAAAAAAAAAGAAAAGAATTCCTCTTAGAGTTTTAGGGTGGGGCATATGGGAGTATGGATCCCAATGATAAATTTAGCATATTTTCTCTAATGGGAATGTATATATTTAATGCTATTTATAAAATGTTCGTTCATGTTATAAGAAATGTGAGAAATTGATGCAAAAATGAGTTTTTGGGTTAGTTTTTCAAATTTTATTTGGCATATATAAAGAAATAAGGTCTTTAGGTAAATGAGCTACTCAATCATGCCCAAAATGTTAGTTTCTTTAACAGTTCTTTAGAGTTTTAGAAGTATATACATTGTTTATAACTAAAAGGAGAATAACTTGTTCATGCTTATTTTCCCTTAAAGATGTGGTACTATTTAAAATAGTTATTTTACATTTATTTATTTTTATGCACATTTATTTAAATAAATATGTATAATTACATTAGTTTTCATATTGAAATCTTTAATAATTGCAGTGTACTTCTTGAATGTATATCTACACTTTCTAGTAAGTTTAGTATCCATGAGAATATTCTTGCTTTTCTATCAGTGGCTTAATGCATTTTTATCCCTGTATATAATTATCTTCATTAGAATTTAGAAGCAGATTATAAAGGACATTGGATAAATAAGACCAATAACTTAATTGATTCTTTTGCCTATCCAGTGTCTTTAAATTATCTTCTTATAATTTGGTCTTTTTTGTACCCCAGAAGATGAATCTTTCCTATATGTTTGCTATTCAAATATGAGAATTTAAGATTCTTTTTTTCTTTTAAATTTAACTTAAAAGGTAATTAGAAATTACAGTTTTTGGTTCAGCGATAATCCCCAAATATATGTGGTTCCATGGTTACGAAAATGATCTTCCATTTCTAAATGTCAGACATAAGTACTGAACTTTAAAATTTATTTGAGCAGGAAGAAAACAAAGGTCCATTCTGTAAGGGAAGCTCAGAGAAAGAAAAAGGAGAAACAGGTGAGGTTTTTCTGTTAACAAAGCACATTTGCATGAGTCATTCTGAGTACTGGTTACTGTCTATTTAGGTCAGCACTAGTCCCTGATCAATAGTTTAATCATAGTTACTGCAAGAGGCTAGGTCCAGTGGTTTTTTTTCTAGGTCCCATATTATTTTTGTTAAAAGTGGTAGGAAGTGTACCTTGACCTTGTGAGCACTAAGAACATTTTATGTTACTCTTCTTCCACTACCTTCTCTTCATATAACAAACTACTTAGCTGTAAGTAGAATACTTAAAATGTTATTTTATAATAAACGAAGTTGCAAAGCTTTATGGTGACTCATCTTGTTGTAATCTGTGAACTCTCTTGCTCTTTCTTTTTTTGTGGGTGCTAGTTTTTGTCTCCTTTGGGTGAAACAAATATTATTTATCAGAAGGTAATGTGCATTTAAAGATTTTATTTACTTTGATGAATGTTGTTTCAGAACGTATTTATATGCATTTTTATGGCTACTTAATTTTTCTTGTTCCCTATAAACTTCTCACTTGGTTTGCTTGAGTCTTTTTTTTTTTTTTTGCGGTACGCGGGCCTCTCACTGCTGTGGCTTTTCCCGTTGCGGAGCACAGGCTCCGGACGCGCAGGCTCAGCGGCCATGGCTCACGGACCCAGCCTCTCTGCGGCATGTGGGATCCTCCCGGACCGGGGCACGAACCCGTGTCCCCTGCATCGGCAGGCGGACTCCCAACCACTGCGCCACCCGGGAAGCCCGGTTTGCTTGAGTCTTTAATGTATGAGATGTTATATTGCATTGTGTAATAATTTTAAGGATATATTTTATCCTTGTCATATTCATTTGCTCTGTGTGCTATACAGTATTTTTCTGTATTTATAATTACATTTCCAGAAAAAAGCCAATTCTTTCTTTCGTTGTATATTTTTTTCTTTTCGAAATGCAAAAGAAATTAACTCAAAGAAAGGTATAGCATAAATTGACTAGAGCCATCAAGTGACTGAGGCTTAGAGATGGAGATAGAGGGAAAGGGTGCTGTCAAGGGAAGGAAACTGTAAGAGGATGTTTTCAGGAAACAGTGTTAGTACTAAAAAGGGAGACAAACTTCATGAATTTCTATCTTCTCTATATGTTTTCCCTTCTTTTTCCAGCCTCCACGCTACCTTATGTCTCTTCTCTGTGGTTTTGATTTTACCTTCCTTTATAGCAGAAATCATGAAATAATTAAAGCAAATTCAGTCATTCATCCTTCCTCCCACTTTAGAAATGATCTTCAAAATGGTCTTATGAAGACTAACTTTTCCACTAGTACGGAATATTGTCACCAAGATGATTTCTTCTTTGAGTAATACATGTGAAACCAACATTTTTGAATAGAAAGGCTTGATTTTGCTCTAATTTAAAATGATCAAAGCAGCAAACTACCTTAATGAATGAACACGAAGCCAACTTTTCTTGCAAAGGACTACTTTAGAGCTTAAATACAAAGTGAGATATTTCACATATTTCTAAGCGAGACATAGACAACTATGAGAGAGAAATGTTTTATACTGTTTTCTTGGTTTAATATTTTTGTGACATCTTGTTCATTATAGAAACTGCTGAGATTTTTCTAAAGTTATTGTTTTCCCCTGAAGAGCCATTAGCTTAAATGCATGGTTAATAACATACAAAATAAAATATTTTATTTCAGAATTTATTGAAAGTGTTAGAAATTCTTTGAGAAACTTATATTAGGGATATTGAGTCAGTTCTTCTTAATGTGACTATACCTTCTGAAAGCCCAGGGTGAGAAGTGGTGTTTGTGTCAAATTCTCCATTTCCTGTCAGATCTATTTATGGATTGACATAATTCTGATTCGATTATCCTGAAGGATAGAGGATAAAGGTAAACAAGTATCCAACTACAACTGACATTTTTTGTAATTTTTTTGTTTTCAGTTTGTTCTGGTCTGAATTTTTTTATTACATTCAAGGTAACTGACTTGACAGATTTGGTTTTATAATTACACATGGAAAAAAATTCAAAAAGTAATTGTTTTTTTATAAATGATTAATGAATGAGTTTTATCATTCTGAAGATGTAACCATATAAATCAAAATATTCTTTGTTCATGGCTAACTTAATAAGTATTTACTGACCATCCACTGGGTATGTCTTAGTCCATTTGGGCTGCTATAAGGAAATACCACCAAGTAGGTGGTAGTTTATAAACAACAGAAATTTATTTTTCACAGTCTATAGTTGTAAGTCCAGGATCATTGTGCCAGATGTTCTTGTGAAAGCCCTCTTCCTGTTTCATAGCAAGTGTCTTCTTGCTGTGTCTTCATATGGTGGAGGCTCTTTTATAAGGCACTAATCTCATTCGTGAGGACTCCATCCTCATGATTTAGGTACCTCATAAAGGCCCCCCTTCCTAATACCATCATCTTTGGGGGTTAAGATTTCAGCATATGAACTTTGGGTGGATACGGACATTCAGTCTACCACAGGGTACAAATTTTTCTTTCATGTTTGAAGAAACAAAGAATATGATCTGGCACCCACCAAAAATAGCTTAGAGTTTCCTGAAGGAGGTAAGGGAAAGGCAGCCTGAATGGCAGGATAAGTAACTAAACTATTAATATTGTTAACAGAACTAATAGTAAATGATAGGTCAAAGGTAATCCATTTTATGGATGCTCATTTTGCTGAGAGAGAGCAAACTCTAAGTTTATAATATATAATTATGTCTACAAAGTAGAGAATTTTATGATATAAAAAGGCAGATATTCATTTACATTATGATATGAAAAGCAAGATATTAATTTGCATTTTAAATAAGATTCATTACAGCATTACTCTCTAGCTCATTATGTCAGTTTAGGATGTTAACCACAGTATTGCAGGTCTCTGATACTTTTTACTTCCTGATTATGGGAGACCAAGAATTAACTAGTTAAATGAGAAAACCATTTTTAACACTTATGTTTGATTGTAAATTAGGATGATTGCATATTCCAGTTACTACTTTAAGTTCTATAAATGTTTTTGTTCATTACTTTTGTTTTATATTGGTTTTTGGGTAAAAAGTCTTATAAATCTTTCCAAAGTATAACCTTACTTACCTTAGAGTCTACACATCTAAATTAAACTTTTTAAAATTGACTTAAGGTTGTAATTTTGAATATCCGTTCTTTTCTGTTCTATGTAACAGTGATTTTCTAAGTGCCTTAATTTCTTCCTTCCCTAAATCCCTACATGGCTATATATTTCTGGGTGCATTTTTAATCTTTTCTGCTGGTGCTCATTTCTTAGTATGCTCACTTAGAGCAAGTTCATCACTACTAAATTTTCCAATAGAGCTAATCTAAGCAAACTGGAGTTTCTAGGTGAAAGTAGATAGCACATCTGTTAAGTCAGAAAACCTGGAATAGTCATCCCTCAGATATCCACATGACTGGCTCCCTCACTTCTGGTCTTCATTCAAATGACACCTTTTTAGAGATATCATCCCTGGCCACCCTATTTAAAATTTCAACTACCATCCCACAATGTTTGGTATCCCCTTTCCTTGCTTTTTTTCTTTATCCCTAATACTTATCAGTAACATGCTATATTTTTTCATTTTCATCTTGCTTCTTTTTTTTTTTTGCCGTACGCGGGCCTCTCACTGTTGTGGCCTCTCCCGTTGCAGAGCACAGGCTCCGGACACGCAGGCTCAGTGGCCGTGGCTCACGGTCCCAGCCGCTCCGCAGCATGTGGGATCTTCCCGAACCGGGGCACGAACCCGTGTCCCCTGTATCGGCAGGCGGACTCTCAACGACTGCGCCACCAGGGAAGCCCCATCTTGCTTTTTAATTGTTGCCCCTCCCTCACACCCTCCCTCCATGGCATCCTGGAATTTAAGTTCCACAAAGCTTGGGTTTTTTTCTGTTTCTTTACAACTGTATCCTCAATGCTGAAGACAGTGACTGGCATCCAGAAAGTACCCTATAAATATTTGTTGAAATAATTATCAAAAGCAAGAATGAAAAGAAAGGTACTGGTAAGAGAAACATTAAGAAGGTAGATATGGCAAGTGATTGGGTGAAGTGAAGAAAGCCTTGGGAAATTGACATAAAAGACAATGAGCTGTTAGGTCTAAGTTTCTGTGCGAAAATGAGACCATTTCCTCATTTTTTCAATAAATATTTATTGAGCTTCTGTGTAACAGGTGCAGTGCTCTTGATGTTGGGGATACAATGTGGAGCAAAACTGGACATGATCTTAGCCTCTAAGGAGCTTATAATTTAGTGGAGGAGGCAGGCATTTATCAAATAATTATCAAGGTGAATATGAAATTTCCACAGCTGTGAAGGAGAATACAGTCAGCCCTCCATATCTGTAGTTACACATCCATAGATTCAACTAACTGCAGATGGAAATATTCAGGAAAAAAGTTCCAGCAAGTTCCAAAATCAAAACTTGAATTTGTAGCTCACAGGCAACTATTTACAAAACATCTACATTGTGTTTACACCTATTTACATAGTATGTACATTGTATTAGGTATTCTAAGTAATCAAGGGATGATTTAAAGTATATGAGAGCATGGCTTAGGTTATATGAAAATACTACACTATTTTTTTCCCTTCAAGTTTTATTGAGATATAATTGACATACAGCACTATAAATTTAACGTGTGTACTGTAATGATTTGATTTACCTACATCATGAAATGGTTACCACAGTAAGTTTAGTGACTATCCATCATCTCATATAGATACAAAATTGAAGAAATAGAAAAAAAAATTTTTTCCTTGAGATGAGAGCTCTTAGGATTTACTCTCTTAACAGCATTTATGTATAACATTCAGCAGTGTTAATTATATTTATCATGCTGTACATTACATCCCTAGTACTTATTTATCTTATAACTGGAAGTTTGTACCTTTTGATTGCCTTCTTCCAGTTCCCCCTCCCCTACCCCACCTCTGGTGACCACAAGTCCGATCTCTTTTTCTATAAGTTTGTTTGTTTGCTTGTTTTTGAAGTATAATTGACCTTCAACACTATGTTAGTTCCTGTTATACAACATAGTGATTCCATATTTCTATACATTTCAAAATATCACCACAATAAATCTAGTTACTATCTCTCACCATACGAAGATATTACATTATTATTGACTATATTCCTATGCTGTACATTTCATCCCCATGACTCATTTATTTTGCAACTGGAAGTTTGTACCTCTTAATCTCCCTCATCTATTTCTCTCCTCCCTTGAGCCCCTTCCTCTCTGGCAACCACCTGTTTGTTCTCTGTATCTATGAGTCTGTTTTGATTATGTTTATTCATTTGTTTTGTTTTTTAGATTCCATATTTAAGTGAAATCATACAGTATTTTTTTTTCTCTGACTTATTTCACTTAGAGTAATAACCTCTAGGTCCATTCATGTTGTAGCAAGTGGGAAGATTTCATTCTCTTATGGCTGAGTATGATTCCATTGTATATATACACCACATCTTCTTTATCCATGTATCTATTGATGGGCACTTAGGTTGCTTCCATAACTTGGCTATTGTAAATAATGCTGCAATAAACATATGGGTATATATATCTTTTCCAATTAGTGTTTTCGTTTTCTTTGGATAAATACCCAGGAGTGGAATTGCTGAATCCTGTGGTAGTTCAATTTTTTGAGGAGTCTCCATACTGTTTTCCATAGTGGCTGCACCAATTTACATTCATTAGATACTTCAGAGAGGAGCTAAACCAGAGGACCTGTGGGGAGGGCTCTGTCCCAGGAAAACCCATAGGGCCCTGCTCTGTTACAAAATCAGGGAGTATGATACCTCCAGCTTTGTTCTTCTTTCTTAAGATTGTTTTGGCCATTTGGGGTCTTCTATATTTCTGTATGAATTTTAGAATTCTTTGTAGTAGTTCTGTGAAAAAATGCCATTGATATTTTGATATGGATTGCACTGAATCATGTAGATTGCCTTCATCAATATCATTATTTTAACAACGTTAATTCTTCCAGTTCATGAACATAATATATCATTACATCTCTCTGTGTCGTCTTCAGTTTATTTCCTCAGTGTCTTAGAGTTTTCTGAGTACAGTTCTTTTACCTCCTTAGTTAGATTTATTCCTAGATATTTTATTCTTTTTGATGTGATTGTAAATTGGATTGTTTTCTTAATTTCTCTTTCTGATAGTTCATTGTTAGTGTATAGAAACACAACAGATTTCTGTATATTAATTTTGTATCCTGTAATTTTACTGAATTCATTGATGAGTTCTGATAGATGTTTGGTGGTGTCTTTAGGATTTTCTATGTATAGTATCATGTCATTTGCAAACAGTGACAGTTCTACTTCTTCCTTTTTAATTTGGATTCATTTTATTTCTTTTTCTTGTCTGATTGCTGTTGCTCAGACTTCTAATACTATGTTGAATAAAAGTGGTGAGAGTGGGCATCCTTGTCTTGTTCCTGATATTAGAGGAAATGCTTTCAGCTCTTCATCATTGAGTATTATGTTCGCTTTAGGCTTGTCATATATGGCCTGTATTATGTTGAGGTATGTTCCCTCTATATCCACTTTGTTGAGAGTTTTTACCATAAATGGATGTTGAATTCACTTCAGAGAGAAGAGAGAACATATATAAAGGTTTTATGCTGGGTAAGAGTATGGCAAGACTGAAAGATTGTAAACAAGCCACTGAATGAGCTGAAGATGCAAAGGGGAGGTTTGAAAGATGAGGCTGGAGAGGAAGGTGGAGGTCAGAGATGATTAAGTTTTCCTTTTATTTATTATTCTTTCTACATTATTGAGAATGGATTGGTCTAGACTAATGAGACTTTTGACCAAAGATAATGAGTGGTGATAATTGTAGATTTGGAGAGGAATGCACAGATTTGAGAGAGATATTTAGGAATTAAAAAGTACAGGATGATACTGACATGAATTAAACACCATTTTCATGTTAGACACTTTATTATGTACAAGGGATACAAAAAAGAAATAGCCTGCAGTAGAAGAATTCTTTGAAATAAAACATTCCATTTTATATATATATATATATATATGTATATATGTTGCTTTGATATAATAGTGAGGGAAACTATTCTACCTGGGTTTTCACAAAGGAGATGAAGGCTAATATGCATCTTCAGAAATAACAAGGAGTTTTCTAAGTGGATAAGGAGAGGAAGGGAATTCTAGGTGGAGAGGAAGGGAATTCTAGGTAGAGAGAACTATTTGTGCAAATGCAGAAAGTCATGAGAAAACAGCATTTGCTCAGGTAAGCAAATGTTCAGAACATAAAGGAATTTGTAAGGCTTGCTAATGATATGGGACTTTACCTTTTGGACATGGGGAGCCTTGATACTTTCTCTCAGCGCCCTGAGGTTTGACAAGGAATTTCTGGAGTTGAAGCTCATTTGGGAATAGAGATGGAAAGATGGATGATTGTGTTTGAAGAGGGGGGCTTTCACTTGAATGTCCAGTAACAGAAATGAGAGACTAGAGTTAGAAATTAGATAAGGAGATTGAATTTACCACACAGGTGATATTTAAACCCTTGAGAATAGATATGATTGTCAAGGCAAAAAAGAAGGAAACCTTGGGTAACACTTACATTGAATATCAAAACTGGAAAGGAATTTGGGAGATGGAAAAAGAAGGGATAAGAGAAGTTGGTAAATACATAAAGTAAGTTGAAATATGAATGGCTGCCACGTCTAATCTGCTTCATTACTTTGGCCCCATTGGCCTAGGAGTTTAAGGAAAATTTTGTTTTCTGGCTTTGTGAATAGATCAAGTAAAAGCTAAAAATCGTTTTTTATACCTTCCATACCTAGACTGTTTTCTTACTCGTATTTAGAATAAACTCTTCCCGTGCTATAATTAACAGTATTTCATCCAAACTCGAAAACACCCATTTGGTAGTCCGCAACATATGCATTATTGTATTTCATCTAGAAACCTAAATGTTGTAAAGTGACTTTAGTTTATTTGAAAGCTTTTCATTGCTATTGTTTTATGTAGAATAAACATTATAACATAGATCCAACTAATCAAACTAATATTATTATTAGTACTAATCCTGACAAATTCGTTTACAAAAAAGTATACTAAAGAAATTGCTCTGAAATTTCAAAGTTTGCCAGCTTGGAGAAAACCTATCTCTGGTCAATTATTTGAATTTTGCTGAATTTTTGTAGCTTCACTGTCTTGGGCTAATATTCAACCTGTTAGTTGGCTTATTACCTTTCAGAGACTGACCTGTGTTTGGTGTAAAAATTAAGTGACAGGGAATACCCACTTGAGTTGTGAATGTGATTTCTTAATTTTATCTTTCCTGATCTACTTGATGAATTATATATGTTCATACCTAAAGGAAAAGAGGGAAGGATCTTCTTCCATGTGAATTTCCATTGAATGCTCTGCAGGTATTTTCTTATGGCAACTATTTTAACCAAGGCAGAAACCTTTTCTTCATATTTATGTATTGATGGTATTAAATAGATAGGGTAAAAAAAATTGAGTAGAAAAACAATTAACCAGGAATAACAGTATAATCTCCAGATGAATTCTAGATGAATGGATGTTGCAATTAGGTACTATATACCACACTCATAGTCTATAAGAATATTTTAAATAAATAGTTTAGCTTAAATCTACATAATGTTCAAAATTGAAAGTAAAGTTTGCATGATGTTTAAGAGAGGCATTCGGTGAGTACGGTTTTTGTAAATGTATTGCAATTGCTAAAAATTAACATAAAATGTGTATTCTTGCTATAAACATTTATTTTCAAGATTCTTAAAAATTGGACATACTTTGCATAGTTTTCCCTCAAATAAAATGTCAGTGACAGAGTTACAAGCTTTTTTTTTTTTTAGTAAGGATATTTTATATGAATCTCTCATTGTGGTTTTATTTTCTAATGTTTTGCATAAAAGTTCAAATGTGAGCAGAAACTATTCATTCACTGTTATTCTCTTTGATAAATTTGGGTATATGTAATTTCCTCTAAAAGTGTGAGTGGGGAAACTAAATTCTTTGAAATGAGTTTTCTGATTATTAAGATTTTATAGGTAAAGCTTTATTATTTAATTAACTTAGATGATTTCGGTATGTGTTGATCATCAAAAGAATTTTGTAGACTGTAACTTGAAGTAGTTCTAGTGATGTTTTAGGAGAATACAAAAACATTAAATTGTCTATACTACATCAATTAGCCTTTGATGGTTTTCTTTTTTGTTATGCTAATTTATTTTCATGACTCAGAAATGAGAGATCTTTTAGATGCTTTTTGTTTACACAGCATGTCAGTAGACTTTAGGTCAACGTGTCTATGAATAGGTACATGTGGTTATTTTGAACATTTGAAATTGTTTAGATTTTCCCCCAATTTTCATAACATTTTATATATTGATTTTGCTAGATTGCAGAAGAAAGGCACACTCATATAGTTTGATATTTGTTTTTGTATTTTTTTCTTTCTAACATAATGACTACGGGGGAAATTTTCATATCAAATTACTTTTGGTTCTTTTGTATTCTCTAAAAGAACTTTACAAAATTCAATCCAATAAGTATGTATTGAATGTTTTTTTAGTATTTATTTAGTGGCTGCATTCGGTCTTAGTTGCCGCACACGGGATCTTTTGTTGCAGTGGGCTCTTCGTTGCAGTGCACGGGCTTTTCTCCAGTTGTGGTGTGTGGGCTCCAGAACACATGAACTCTGTAGTTGAGGCACGCGGGCTCTCTTGTTGTGGCTCACGGCCTCAGTAGCTCCGTGGCACGAGGAATCTTAGTTCCCTGACCAGGGATCAAACTGGTGTTCCCTGCATTGCAAGATGGATTCTTAACCACTGGACCACCAGGGAAGTCCCTGAATGTTTTTTTATATGTTTAGCACTGTGTTGGGGGACCAAGAGGTTACCAAAATGGAGATTATCACCTGACCTGGCATCCAGTTCATGTGTTACTCCTAAGTAATGATGTGACCTTGGAAATGTCACTTGCTTATCTAAGCCTCAGTTCCTAATATGGAAAGTGAAGATTTTGGAACTATGTCCTCTTTAAGGTCTCTTACAAACATAACATTATTTGTAATTGTCAAAGTTGACTTTATAAAGGGCTGGATATCTTCTGTTTACCTTTCCAGAACCACTTTCTATCCTTTTCACCCTGTATGTGTCCTGGGAGGATGACCTTTACCAACTATATCATCTAGCTCCCCTGCCCTTTGGCTTCTGGTTGGATTATACCAATGGGAGATACCAGCTAGAGATAGAGGGTGAGGGGAAAGTGAAGCCATCGTACTCCTTTGTGTTGCCTTGAATTGGTTGCTTTTCTTTCCCCAGAGCCATAGCACCTGTCAGGAGGCCCTCTCTGTATAACTAACCCTCTCTAGATAATGGTAATCACTTACTCCTTTTGCCCTTCAGGCTTGGGATGGTAACGTCTCTGGCTGTTGTCAGATCCTCTGGAGCTGTGCACTATTCCCTGTTCCCTAGCCCCTAACCTCTGTCTACATCTTTATAAATAGTTCGTTAATTAAACTATCATTCTCAAATTACCAAGTTTGGGTGTGCCACCTTTTTCTTTTTTCCCCTGCCAGAACTGACTGAATGCTTTCTATTATCTTGGAATGACTTGCTACCAATCTCTGTATCTTAAGGACTTATTACCATTAAGTGTCATCAAGAGTCTCTGTAAAATGAAAATATTCTGTGAGGGACTACATGATAAGCTCTCTGACTAATATGTTAATTTTCAGTGGTTACTATTGGGTTGTATGCTACTTGTTTTAGAGATGTGTGTATATATGCATGTGTATGTTCCCCCTTTTCTTCACTTTATAATCAAGTGAGAGCTCAACAGTTTTATTTAGGTCATTTTCCTGGCAGAAAATACCATTAGGCTAGTCAGATCAAGATGTGTGGAGTTTTTTCTTGTGGCAATGGGGAATCTTTGAAGAGTTTTAAGATATGGAGTGACCTGGTTAAATTTCCATTTTTTGTAGGCTACTCAGTGGCTATATATTGGGAGAATTTGTAGGCAAGGAGGCTGATGTTTTATATTAGATAAAAGATAATAGGTATCTGAACAAAAGGAGCAATAATCAGTGTGTTGAGGCAAGGAGTTGAAAAGTCAGCAGTTGTGGCAGTGGATTGGATGAAGGGGAGAAAGCTTATCATCACTCTCTTCTTTGTGTGACTAACCCAATGGAGAGTGATGCTGCTCCATGATATGGAGAATAATGGAGGAGGATTAGGTTTGGGGGAAGTCAGTGAATTAAATTTGGGGCTTGTGTGTTTGAGATGCCTAAAGGACATCTAGGTTTTCCTGTCCAGAAGGTAGTTGATTGACTGAATAGTCTGAAGCAAGAAGGAGAAGACCAGATTAGAAAAAATAATTTAAGGAGTCATCAGCAAGGCAGTATTGAAGCCAAAAAGAGAATGAGGTCCCTCATTTTTTTTTTTTACAGATGGAAGTGCAGAGGAAGCTAATGTATTACAAATTTGGTCGAAGAAGATGACCTAAGGAAGGAGAGAGAAGGAATGGTTAAAGAGGTATGCAGAGGACCAGGAGACTCTGGTTGCATGTGAGCTAAGGAAATAGAGTTTTAAGACACAAGCCATCAACAATGGCAGATTCACCCGAATTTCAGAAAGGTAGAGGCTAGAAAATATTTTTCAGAGCTGACAGTTAAATGATTACCTTAGGGAGAGCAGTTTCAATGGAGTAATGGTTCATTGGAAATCAGATTCCTGTATGGAAGGGACAGGAAGAGAGAGCAAGTATAAATTGATATGAAAAGATTTGGATGAGTAAAGGAGGGTAGAATATGGATAGTAGTATGTCAAGAAAGAGTTTTATGTATGTGTGTGTGTATGTATGTATGTATGTGGGTAGGTAGGAGGGCAGGTAGGTAGGTAGTTATACTCCTTATTTCTGTGAGGATAGAGTAGGCCAGAGAGAAAGTTTGAAGATACAGCAGAGGGGAGGCCTGATGAAAGCTGAAGGAGAGTCTTGGTTCAAGAGCACAGGTGCAAGATTGGCTTTGAGTAGAGGAAAGACTTGAAGTGAGGATGGGTGTGATTGAAGATAAATTTGTAGGTAATGGGCCAGAAAAATTGAGAGGAATCTAGCCTGAGTGCCTTTATTTTCAGGATGAGATCAAAGACAATGTTGTCTGTAAATCAGAAAGCTGTTTGAAGAGATTATTGAAGTGGGGGTTCAAGGAGGTTGTTGAAAATTTAGAATAGTCATCGAGACATGAGGCAGTGTGGTGTGGTGGTTAAGAGCCTGGGCCCTGGAACTCTTCTACTGATGAGTTGTGTGACCACAGGCAAATTACATTATTTTTCTGTGCCTCAGTTTTCATCTAAGAAAGGGAATAATTATAGTTCCTACCTCATTAGAATATTGTGAGGGTTAATAAATGTTTAAGTATAGATGTGTGTAAAGTATATCTGGTACATAGTAAATACTCTATAAATTATAATTCTGATTATTACTGATATTTTTCAAGTGTTATTATATACTTGAAATGTGGGGGATAAAGTAATTGAAAGTAGTGTGGTTGGGGAAGGGAGAGACTGAGAATAAGAACACAAGTGGATGTGCCCATGTGAGAACTGGAGTAGTTGTGGTTAAAGAATAGAGTATTTGAATTTAAAATTTCAGTTAGAACATGATAAGCCAATGAAAAGTTCTAGAAACTGACTGTGAGAGGTGAAGGTCATTGGATTTGAGATGGACATTTTGTTGAAGTATCAGAGGTTTGTACTTATAAACAGAATGACTGAACGCAAATCTGCACATGCAGACCAACAAAGGGGTGTTGTATTGACCACTTAAATATGACAAGTGGCATTGCTGAACGTGACGTGATTTTCTGAAATGGAGAGCTATTCTTGGTAAAGTTTCTCTCAATTTACACAAGAGTTCCATTCCTAGAAAATTCAATGTATATTCAATCCTTGTAAAAAGTACTGTATGAGATGTAAAACAATTTGGTTTCAGGCTTAGATCATTGTTCTCCCTTTCCCCCTCCCCCCACTTTGTGAACTGTGTGTCATATAGAATTTGGGTTATTTTGAAGCACTGTGCTGTGCATTGCAGGACATCCAGCATTCTTGTACCTCACCCATTAAATGCTGGTGGCATCCTGCAATTCTTTGTAATAGCCTGAACACATTTTTTCAACACCCTCATTGAGCACCACTGGGTTAGGGGAAAGATGGCACAAAGTAGCATGTGGATTAGAACCAAGGAAAAGGGTTCTGTTTTGCACAGTGACCTAGTATAGAGATGTGAAGCAGGGAATTACCTGGCAACAAAATTTCAGTAGAATCCTGATATAAAGTTGCAGTGTTGCAAGGTAGTAAAATTTCTTTACCATCTCAGCCTCTGTCCTTGTTAACTCCTTCCTCCAGGGCACCCCAGCTTAGATGTATCTGGTAGCCAGGTTAATTAACATTTAGTGGCCTAGTACAGTAAGAATGCTTGACTGGATTTGGTGAAGAGTAATTTCAGCATAACTTCTCTTTTAACTACCTTAACATTTTCTTCCCTTTCTACTATACTTCCAAGCATTGCTTTTCCATATGAAAACAGGTGAACATACCTGATCTTTCCCATTAAAATTTTTATTTCTCTGTTTTTTCTTGCCATCAGTAAATATGTTGCATAAAAATGTAATCTTTGAATTTCTGTGTTTGCTTATGAACATATCCAAATGTGCACTAAAATGCAGTGGAATTATTGCAGTTTCATATTTTGTTCAAACTGATAAACTTTTAATAGTGTCACCCTTGTCCAGTGTTAATGGGTTTGTTATTTTTGGAAGAATCATTTGCAGTAGTTTACTTCTGGTGATCCTAATCAATCAGAAGTATTGCTTTTAAAAGATTAATCTTGAAAATCTAGCCGAGTTGTGCTATTTAGATATTGTGCTTATTTTAAATTAGGTGATTTTTGTAATACTGAACAATATTTTTCATTGTAAATAAAAATTTAGCATGATAAAAATAATGTTTTCCCAGGGAATTAAATGAGGTTTGATGAGGTTTTTAGCTTCATTTGTGAAGTAAAACCTGATAGTGAAGATGAGTAGTTGCCGAAGTATACATGCTTTGTGAAATATTTTCCTACTTTCAGTCTATTTCCTGGGGTATATGCCCATGCCATGGAAATCATTGTGATTAACATTAATTGTTAAGCTTCTTGGGTCTCCCTGCAGAGAAGCCAGAGCTGTAAAAATTGAACCTTTTTTTTTTGCCTTGTAAAGGTCATAGCAACAAGACATAGGTCTAGAAATGGAGCCCTGTAATGGTCACATAGCTGATTTAAATGGCGCTATGTAATTATATCACGATTATATGCATGGGTAACATCTCTTTATTAAGTTACATTCTTTTATATTAAAATATATATCATTTTTATGTGAGAAAAGTTAGATATTTCATAAAATCCAATTTGTTCTTGTCCCTTAACCTTAATACGTTACTTAGTCTATGTTTTAAACTGGTAGAAAATAATTTGTTCTCGATCTCTTTTTCTTATTTTATCATGGACCCTTAATAATCTCAAAAATGAATCCATTAAATCAATTAACAGATTAATTTCACCTGCTTTTAAGTTCATCCTGTGGGGGGGGTTCCTATGAGATTTTCATAAACTATAATTGAGTTTTTATTTGCCCTAAAGTGAGTTGTTCAATCGTCTGTCCTTTGTAAATTCACTTTGGTGTGTCATGTGGTACATTAGATGAGAATTATTTCTTTCTTTGACACACAATGTAGTGTTTTTGCTTGTTTGTTTTAGACAAGTCCCTGAAAAGTTTTGTGAAAATCAAATTGAGAAAACAAAAACAAAAAACCTCTTATTTCCCCACTGCATTATACTGTAATTTTAGTATGTTTTATTTGAATAAAGTATTGAATTAGTACTTATTCCAAAAATCAACAAAAGTTTGATATGATTAAAGGGAAAAGTGTATTTTTTAATTTTCAATTTTCATCTCAGATTTAGAAGTTCACAGACATATTAGAATAATGATGCATAAGGAAATTAAATGCAGCTTCTAAATCTTACAAAATTGTTCAAATATATCATGTCATGACAAACTCCTATCTGGAATGTTACTTAAGAGTAATCTGATTTAAGAAAAAGACAAAAGGTAAATCTTAGGATATGAAATTTTGTAAGTTTTCCTTTCTTGGAATATTTAGAAAAATTGAAAAAAATGTCTCTTGGGGTCATAGGGCTAGAAATAGTGGTTGAAAGGTAGGAAGAGGATGTTTTTGGATCATGGCAGGAAATAGGGTACTTTCGGGATGGGAGTTGTGACTAAGATTAAGCACAAGACTTCAGGGTAATTTCAGGCTAACTATAGTCACTTAAGTTTAAGTCCTGGAGTTTAATCATTAGGGAAGATTGAATAAAAGATCAGTTAACATATTGTCATAGCCGGTGTCTACAAAATGGCTTCCATTGATCTTCACTTCCTGGTTTTCGTGTTCTTTCATAGTTCTTTTCCATAATGAATTGGGTTGACCAGTGTAACCAATAAGATATTGCAGAAATGATGATGCTAGTTGCTTCAAAGGCTAGGTCAGAAAAGAAATTGTGCTGTATCTTGGATTGCTTGCTCTGGGAGGCCAGTTCACATGTCATTAGAATGCTTAAGCAGCCCGTGGAGAGGCCTACATAGAGTGGAATTGAGGCCTCCTGCTAACAACCAGCACCAGGTGAGTAGGCTATCTTGGAAGCAGATCTTCCAGCCTCAACAAGCCTTCAGATGAATGCAGCCCTGGCTGACACTGTTATTGCAACCTGTGAGAGACCTCAAGCCAGATATTCCTGATCCATAGAAACTGTGAGATAATAAATGTTTATTGTTTTAAAACCCTAAATTTAGGGTAATTCGTAACAGCACAGAGGAATAATATACACAAATAAGAACAGAGTTTCAACTGTGATAATTGCCGTTAGAGAAAGGTGTGTACGTCTGTGAGTGGCAAACAGACTTCTGATTTAGTATGGGTGTTTGGGAAAGGTTTATGAGCTTAGATCTAAAGAATAGGAAAGAACATTCCTGGCAGGGACAGCATGTGAAATGCTGTTATGGGAGAAACAGGGCACTTTTGAGAAACCTGAAGACCACCAGTGTGGCTAAGTGTAGACAGCAAAGAAGAGATGGAAAGAGATGAAGTCTTCATCAGAAAATGCTAGGCTGAAGACCATATTAAGGATTTTGGTCTTTATTTGAAAAGCAGTGGGAATCCACTGAAAAGTTTTCAGCAGGGGGATGTGGGGTAACTAGACTAGATATGTATTTTGTAAAGAACATTTCGGATAGCCTTGTGGAGAATAGATTAGAGGTAGTAGGCTGGGAATAGGTTGTGTAAGGGTGGGTGAAAGGAGACCAGTTAGAAAGTAATAGAATTTATCTAAAGAGATGTTGATAGTTTGGACTAGAGTGGTGACAGTTTAGATGGAGAGAAGTAGGCAGATTTGAGAGGTTTTGTATTAAAAATAAACAGAATGTGGTGATGAGGAGTTAGACCTGAGAGGCGAAAAGAAATGTAGCTGTTAAGGTAGGTATATAGCCTTGTCATTGGATGGATGAAGACTCAGATTTTTTAAGGAAGATTTTCTATTTTTTTTTTTTTTTGTGGGGGACATGTTTTTAGATGCTTTTCACGTAGTCAACATGGAGTTTCAAGAGCTAGTTGGATAAATTGTTTGGGAACTCAGAGGAAAGGTCTGAGCATGAGACAAAAACTTGTCAGTTTTATTTCATATGAAGTCATAATTCATGTGATGCAGTCTTTGAGGAGTGTGTGGTCAAAGGAACACAGTTCATTAAAACAAAAATTATTTCAAAATAGTGCAAGTTTTTTATGCATTTGTCAAAACTATGAATGGAACTCTTAATTCCCAGCAGTACTTTGTAATATTGTTCTTGTTCCTTTTCTCATCTTCTGTCTTCATCAAATGCAGCTGTTGTACCACCCCTTTCTTCAAAACTCCTGAAGAACCTACCCTTCTACTCCCATCCAGGCTAACTTTTATTCTAATTCACCCTTCATCTTCTTTGCTCTTCATTATTTAAATTGATGTAACTGTGTTTTCCTGTTTTGACAACATAGGGCCTTGCTTGCAGTGGAGAGTAGGGAAAGAAACTGGGAGCTCAAAGCCAGGTATTCTTTTGATGACTTAGGGAGAAGAAAGTCACGGAACACCTCTGAGAACAGTGACATATTACTGATTTTTGTCATGTCACTTAGTTTTCAGCATTAAGTAAAAATTGAAGCCATGGGCTTAGAGTATTTTTCCTTGTCTTTGAGTAAATGAAAGTGTCCTGATCCTTAAGTAGCTCCATCATTTAATGGTTGGGGTAAGGAAGATGAGCCTAGAGGAGGACTGATTGGGATCTGTGTTAACTTCTGTCTGGAACCTCTGAGCTAACTGCTGCTTCAGGTCTCAGGTCTTCGCTTAGATAATGGTTTCTTTGGAAGGCCTTTTTAAACATTTCATTTCCAGGTTAGGCTCTTCTCCGGCAGCCACTCAATCTTATTATTGTCCTTATCACTGCTGTAATTATTTATTTAATTGCATGTAGTTCCCAGCACTCTAACCTCTGCTAGGGAGGGTGGTAGACAAGTTCAACATTGTATCCCCACTAAGTACTATTTTATCTTTTATGTAATGGGACTCATTAAGCACTTGTTTAATTAATTCAGGCAGGTGTTCTCATTAGACTCATTAGGCTTCATATGTGTCTATCAGCCACATTTCTTTTCCTGCTTACTGTCAAAATATATAGACTTGCTCTTTAGCAAACAACATAAAGTAGCTAGACTCCAGGTTCTTGTCTTAGATTATGACTTTGAACTCTTGGCCACCTAATACCTATAAAAAGTTTGGGGGAAATAAAATTTATGAAGGACTGCAGTGTACTTGTACCATATGGTTTTCACATTAGAATTAGCTTAATTGAATTGTGCTTCACTGTTATTCCATCTCTTATATTGAGGGATATTAAAAGCAACACAACTTTAAAACTCATTGTCATATTCACTGTAGGGGTGGAGGAGAAGGTGGTTTTCTGTGATTTTTTTATGTGGACTGATGGGAAATTTTTGTTTTCAAGGTACAATAGTAGTAAGAAATCTTATTTTGAATGACTAGGTTGTTTTTGTGTGTGTGTGTGTGTGTGTGTGTGTGTTTGTTTTTCTGGATATGACGAATCATGTGACTGCATATGTTTCTCTCTTTGCAGTGGCTTCTAGGAAACTCATAAATTTTGTGGTCTTCCTTTATCAAAGGACATAAACATTTTATGTCCTCTGTTTTGAGTAACAGTCTTACTAGTGATTTTAATTTTACCTTTTTATTTCTTCTATCTTTATTGCCATCTTCATTCCCTTCCTATCTCCATGTCTTTACTTTTTTACTTCCTGTACTAACTTGTCTTTGTAAGTCATATTAATTTTTTTTGAATCATTACATATAGACTTCTACAGCGTAATGGATCTCTTATTGGCAATTTGTTTAGGAACTGACTTGGTATTAATTTGACATCTCTCCTTGGATCCCCTAGGCTCTCTGCGATATTGAGACTGGCTGAGTCCTGTGGAGCACCCCCTCTCCTAGATTCCAGTTTCTGAATAAAGGGTCTTCTTTGTTTTCCCTGCAGGGAGTAGTCTTTCATTCCTCTTTTCTCTCTCTCCCACTCCCAACCCCAAAACATTCCTAAACTGTTTTACAAATAGCTACCTATATTGCAACTGTGATTTAATAAAATGTTTGAGGTAGAGATAAAATGTTAGGTAGAGATAAATTTTATGATAAAAGCAAGGAAAGGTAGTTACTTGTCTTTTTTATTTTTGTAGTTATTTTGAAGAACCACTTAAGGCATTTATATTAATTCTAGAAAGGTCAGTAATCTTGGATCACACTAAGGATAAACTAAATCTGAAAAAAATATAAGAAACTTTCAATGGGCTAAATGTATATGATGATTTTAGGCTTTTATTCATATCTAAATTTTGTTTCCACTGCTATTTTAAGAAGTTAGGAAATATGGGATATTTATATATAATGAATAGGTGAATTTAATTAAACACTTTAATATTGGTTTTATTACTTATATCCTCTGTATAGTTTAAAAAACAACTAGCATTCTTTATAGAGATAGTTGCAGTAGCAATTTTAAGGAATATATTTTCATTGTTTTGTTAACAAATCAAACTTTTCAAGTTATTTCTGGCTATTAAACCTTTCTGGAAAGTTGTTCCATATCCTTCCGGTCATCTAAATTTATCACAGGCCTTTAACTAAGAAGGTTGGTGAACCTTCTTTCCTTTTGATCTTGCATCCTGGCGGGTGCTTGGATATTTCTTCTGTAAGAAAAGTTTTGGTTGATGAGTCAGTGCCCTGAGTCATAGGCAGCATGAAGCCTCTAGTGTTCTATACTAACTAATTGGAAACAGTTTCAAAATTAATTAAGGCACAGTTGTCAGCTCACTGTTACTGATTGACATCCCACCAAAGTATTTTGTTTTTTGGCAACTTGCTTAATTGTTCTTTGGTGTTTAGGTTTTTGTTTTGCTTTATGATTTTTTTTTTTTTTGGTCTGTTGAATAGACCTATCTTTACCATGTTGATTTTTTTTAAAGCTCTTTTATGAACCCTGTGTCATTTGTGTTTAATTTCTCCCTTGCTTGATGCTTTTTTTCCCTTAAAAATTATTCAATGCAATTCCTTCTCTTTTTAGCTTGCTAATTTATCAGTCCATGAGAGAACTCTTTTATGCTCCAGAGAAACTAGTTCATACAATAATAGTACATTGATTTGTCAAATAAGAGCCCGCTCTCCGACTAAACATGTCGGAAGTTAAATGGCATGCTTAGTTTCCTTTACATTGCATAAATTTGACCTTAATAAACTTATTAAAAATGACTTGTTTTTGAAAGATTCTGTTTCTTCATTGTGCTCATATTTGTTTGAAAGTACTTTTATTTGTATAAAGGATTCTGCAAGGGGGGATTTATTAGGTGTTCTTCATGTTTACAGAAGGTTAAACAAGAAGTCAAGACCAGTAAGGTATTTTGGCTGAACCGATCAAATATGTTCTGGCAAGATGATAAAGTGCTAGGGTTAATTACTGAGGGGGAGAAATAAAAGAAGGAGAAAGAGAAGATAACTCACATATTAAGTGCCTACTTATTTCCTCATACTTTCCATATATTATTTCTTTAAATCCTCCCAGCACCCCTTGGAGGTGGGAATTATTTACCCATAATCAAATGTGGAACTTGAAGCCCAGCTAATGAGTAACTTATTGAAAGTCTTCAACAATATCTGTATAATAAACACGTTAGGCAATTTATGGCAGCACATTAGTGTGCTGTCTCATGCCAGATTTGGAAGGGAAATTTAGGAAAAGTATTTGATCTAGATATACAATAGGTAATCTATATGACAGTAAATGGATTACACATCTTTGCATCATTACTCTTAAATATTACTTTTGAAGCTATTTGAAATTGAGACACAATTGATGACATGTCATAATTTAATTGGCAGCATCTTTCTTTCATAGTACGTATTAATGCTTCATCTTATAATCAGTATGATCTTAGATTTGTTGGAATATAGTAGATGGTCCTTGTTCTTTTCACTCCTTAGAAACGTTTAAGAACAAAGGCAACCTTTTGACCCTTAGGGTTTTCATTCATTTTCCCTTAAGTCTCTTCTAATGAGATGGGCTTTAAAGAATTCTATGGTTAATTAAGTTTTAGAAACATAGCATAATCTGTACTTCTCTTGGAGATTCTTATTATACACTAGCATGTAAGAATCCTAGGGGGGGAAAAAAGCAAAATATTTTTAACTTTCTGTACCCACTGTACAAACTTATTTAACCAAAGAATTCTCACCACCCCACCTCTTTCTTACCTGTCTGTTTTTCAAAGAACATTGTGAATATGCTTGAAGAATTTAATCTCTGCATAGGTAATGTTGAGAAGTGCTGGATTACATACTCTTTTGCCGAAGACTATCACCAGAGTTTAACCTTTCTGAGGGTCAACAGATTTTTCTCTTTTTCTTCCAGTTTTATTGAGCTATAATTGAAATACAGCACTGTATAAGTTTAAGATGTACAGCATAATGATTTGGCTTGCATACATCATGAAATGGTTACCACAATAAGTTTAGTGTACATCCGTCATCTCATATAGATACAAACTAAAAGAAAAAATATTTTTCTTTGTGATCAGAACTCCTAGGATTTACTTTCTCAACTTTCATATATAACATATAGTGATGTTAATTATATTAATCATGTTGTATATTACATCGCTAGTACTTGTTCAGTTTGTAACTGGAAGTTTGTACCTTTTGACTGCCTTCATCCAGTTACCTGCCCCCACCAGCACCGACCCCTCCCCCAGCACCGCCCCCTCCCCCGGCCCTGGTAACCGCAAATCTAATCTCTTTTCCCATGAGTTTTTTTGTTTGCTTTCTGATGTATAATTGACCTACAACACTATGTTAGTTACCGTTACACAATATAGTGATTTGATATTTCTATACATTACAAAATAATCACCCTGATAAGTCTAGTTACCATCTATCACCATAAAATATATTATATTATTATTGACCATATTCTCTATGCTGTACATTTCATCCCTGTGACTCATTTATTCTGTAACTGGAAGTTTGTACCTTAGTTTCCCTCACCTATTTCACTCTTCCCCAACCCCACCTAAAGGATTTTTTTTTTTTTTTCAATCTTCTTACCCATGCTCATTTTATTTTTATTTTTTCGCTCATGGCTTGGCCACACCACTTTACCAATTCCTTGCCTTTTTTTTTTTTTTCCTTGAGTCATGTCTTGGTATATAGTTTTTCCTCTTTTGCTAGCAAAATTGTGATATTTGAATCTTATTAACTGGGTGTTTGGAGTTTTATTAGAGATTCTGAACAACTAGAGTATTCTTGATAATGTATAAATTACAAAGGAAAAACTCCTTTTTTCTGGCATTTTATGACATCTAAAGTTCAGGAGATTATGGGAGCCTAATTACCATATCTTATGCTGATCTCTTCAAAGGTATGACATTTTTCATCCTCAAGGACTCACTAAGAAGGAGTAAATCTCCATTCCCTGCTATTTTTCTTGTTTATCTCTTTACTTCCTGACTCCCCTCTTCTTCTCTCCCCACTTCCCTTTGCCCTCTCTCTAAATCTGGAGTCAGTTTACTTAGCAATTACGTGTTCTGTCAGGATTATTTAATCATGTAATATTTGGTCACACTTTTCCCAATTACTGTATGTTCTTCATTTTAATAATGTTGTTTCTGGAGTCGTATTCCTAGCACTTCTGTACAAAAGAGACTGCCTAAGTCTTTGGCTTTTTATACCTAAGCTAAACTAGCTTCTTCTTACCAGTCTTCCTGTTGGCCAATAGATGACTATGTTTCTTCAGTCACCAAGGCATTTAGTATACTGATTTTATTGCAGTCTTTTTCAATTTATTCCTTTCTTACTTATGGTACTTGTCATCATTCCTGTCAGCAAGTATTCTTGAGTTTGTGTTACGTTTTCAGAACTGTAGTGGCCATTAGGGAGTTTACATACTCTATTTTCAAGTACCCTTTGATCTCAGTGACAAAAAAGCCATTAATTCAAACTTAACTGAATATATAACATATAAAGGGGACCCAAAGCAGTATAATACTGCATTAAAGGATATGGAAGATGAGATTAGAAATGTGGACTGGTGCCAGGTTGTTTAGCGATTTTACCGCCAGGCTAAGACGCTGCTCGGTAAGATAGCTTTTGGGCAAGGGAGTAATATGCTTCACTTTTCCTATCCTGCTGTTTATTTAGCCTAAACACTTGAATTTATTTCAGGTAACTTGATGCTTTGTTACCAGCACATCTTCTTGGCTTCAGTCTCAGCCTTCTGATTGTTTTAGCCTTTTCTACTCTGATGAACCTATGTCAGGATTTTCTGATGATTAGACATTGTTCGTAAAGCATTTCATAAACAGTGCTTGGTACATGTGGAGATGACAATAATATGATGACAAAATGTACTGGAATATGGATGTAGCCAAGGTGTGTGTGTTAGGGGGTGGGGAGGTGGGTTGGTGAAACCACACAATCTTTTCTCATCTAGGAAGCTTAGCCAGGGCCATTCTTGTAGCTTTCATGTTTTAGACTGGAAATCAGGAGACCTGGGTTCTGGTCCCAACTCTATGTGACTTTGCAGATCACCTTCCCTTCCAGGCTGCTGTGTCTATTGTAGATTAAATAATTGTTTTGAATTAGGTAATTATTAAAAGGTGTGATTCTAGATTTAAAATATATAATTTTGGGGGGTTAGGCAAGTAGTGGATAAGGATAGCTTAAAGATAATATGAGAGTAGGACCATCTCTTATTTCATTGGAGTATTTCTGATGGGTTACCCAAACCAAACTAGTAAATGACTGTCCAGGATTCATCTGCTTCCAACAGAAAAATTATTTTAACTAGAGAAAGGACCTATACAAAAAAGCACGATAGCAAAACAGAGCTTAAAGCACATTTAAAGTACATTTGCATTTCTCATATTGAGAGTCAATGAATAAAATTCTGAGGCAAGAAAAGTAGTTTCCACTTTCCTACAAGTGGAAACTACTCACTGAGACAACTGAGGAATTTAGAAAAAGAAGTTGGGTAATATCTGATACTTTCATACTCTTCACACACCTAGGAGCAATGTAGCCTCTTCAAATCTTAAATATACAGATTAAAGGCCTATTATTGCTTAGGATGCATCTCTGGGGCAGGCAGTCCTAAACTCCTTGCCAGATTAGGTTTGAAATGCTTAATCAGGCCCTCTTCTTCCCACACCCACCAATCTCCTACAGTGCTCTTTTGCATCAAAATTTCAACAAAGTATTTGGACTAGAAAAATTTTAATTTTTCAATTTGGTAATTATACTACACTAGTATAGCACTGGTCTTTCTTCAGCTTGGTCCATATTTAACTATTATCGGTTCTTTGTCTTCCCTTTCCTGTTATTGCCTCTTTCCCTTGTCTTTCTTATTACTTCTGTTTGGTTCATGGCACTGAGGTGGATTTGTGTTAGAGATATTATGGGAGCAAAAGAATTGGACTAGTATCTTCTCGCTAACACCTCTTCCACAAGCAAACACACAAATAAACCAATATCTATTATTTTGGATATGGAGAGGTTGGAGACAGAACAAAAATAAAAGAGAAGCTTGAGGATATTGAGTTGGGAAAGGTGCTTTAGGAATACCTCTACTGAATTTGAAGTAGGGATGATTTTAAAAAATGAAAGATTCTCTCCCTACACACCCCCTGAGAAAAAAAACTAAACAAAAACTCACTAATATTTATATAATTTCATTATAAAGGACGGGCATACATTGCTATCATTTCTAGATATCAGCAGTTTGGGTGTTCTACCCATAAGGGTTGGAATGTTGAAAGCAGAAGAGAATAATTCTGTCTATTCAGGAGAGTTGAGACTTCAGCCTTACTTTCTTTTAAGGCTTTATTTATCAAAGGTATTCTCAGAAGGTAATGATGAACCTGAAACTGTTCCAACCTGTGCTGAAATACTCCCACACTATGTTGTTGGAATAGATTTAAGCACTCTTTGTAAAACCATGCCAGAAAGTTCTTACCATTTGAAGTTTCTGCCCTCAGTTGGATTAAGAGGAAGAATTTCCCATCTGTTCAGACAGAAGAACAGTGATCAAAAAATAGGTAATAAGAAAAGATTTCCCTGTTTGAGATGTGCTTTTTGTGGATGAAAGTTTTTCATTGGAAGAAATTATTTGTTTTCACAAGACAAATATTTGGACCTGATGTTCAAAATAAGTATTTGGAACTCAATTAAAAACAAACTTATAGCTCTAAATATTCTACTATATAATTGTTTGGTTGGTACGTGAAATCAAAACCCAGTAGGTATGCTTGATTGGAGTTTTTTCACCCGTCCCCCACTTTAAAATACCACCTCACCACCTTCTTATCTCTTACCAGGATGACTGCAAGAACCTCTTAATTTATCACTTACTTTCAGTACATCTTCCACTTTGCTGTTAAATGGATTTAACTTTACATCTGATCATATTACTTTTCAGTTTAATGGACTGTAAATTCCTGGCAGATGTACAAGTTTGTTTACCACCTGGCCCATTCCACATTGTCAACCTCCTCTTCTGCCACATGCCCTACTTGCCATCCACATTAGACCTATGAGGTTCTTTTGGGTCTCTGTTACCTTGCACATGCTTCTGTCCCTTCTTTCTTCCATGGTGGCATGTATTACACTGTTCTTTCTTCCAGGATGACATTTACTACACTTTTGTCATTGTCTGCTAACTTACCTGTTTCCTCTTTAAACTGGAGAGGTCATGCTTATTCTATATTTTCCCAACATTTAACTCAGTGCCTCACTCAATGACTGTTTATTGAATTACTACCACTCCTCCTGCATCTTGTAAATTTCTGTGTGTCTCCATTCAACAAGGTTTAGAATTGCAGGTACGTTTATGGCTGTTCTTTAAGACCTGTATTTTCTGTACTCTCCCGTGAAAAGGAATCTTTAATTTCTAATTTTTACCCCTGTTATTATTGGTCCCACCCTCTTTCTTCAGATTTCAATTAGTGATTTGCCTCTGAAATAGGGTCAGCCCGTGGCATGAGCCTCTGCTTTATTCACGTTATATAACCTTGGTTATTGTATCTGTATTTCTGCTTTTATTTCCCAAGACATTTAGAGTTTCTTTCTGTCCCCTTGGCCACACTTGCTACTTTATGTACTTTCTAGACAAGTGAATTTAGGTTTAGAGAAGCAAAATGAGTTGCCCAACTTCACAGAGCAAGGAAGTGATAGAATTAGTTTTATATGGCCTCAAAGCTTATGCATGTCTTTTTGCTGCACCACATTGCTGGTTCCCTTCCAGTTCACAAGCATTATGCCTAAGCTGCTTTCTAAAATTGTCTTGTAACCTCCCCTCTGTTGAATTCATTTCTCATTTCCAAATGGATGTCAGGAAGGAAGTGGGGTTCAGGATAAAAAATGTTTCTTTCCAGTCAATTTTGATGAAAGAGCTTTGTTTATATTTTTGGTGTTAGCCATATGGTGGTCATACCACATTCTTTTTATAGTTTGACAGTTCACCCAGAGAGCAAAAGGGAAAAAAATATGTTATGAAACCTTTATTTATTTATTTTTAATTTACAGCCTTTGGGGGACTTTTTTTATTCTGGAAAATAATTTTTAAAAATAAATATCCTAATGTGTGATTTATACAGTTGGGCTTGGTTAAATTGGGAGAGAGAGAGAAGAGAGAGAGAGAGAGAGGGATGTAGATGAGCCCATGAAAATATTAGTCTATTGGTTGCTTGTAAGAGAGAATAATTAAAGAATTAGAAAATTTCATTATCCTGTTATCCCAAAGTTTTGTCTTGATGACCCAGTCTATTGAGTGGGCAAAAGAGTGTGCTCAGAACATGATGGAACTGGCATTTAGAAAATCCAACAGATAAAATATTACACCCACTGACTTATGAAACAGAAACAATTAAGGTCCCAATTTAGAATGATTCTGGACAGAGGCTCTAATCGTTAGGCTCGTTTAACAAACATCCATGTGGTAGAG
Organism: Pseudorca crassidens; assembly: GCF_039906515.1. Classification (NCBI taxonomy): domain Eukaryota; kingdom Metazoa; phylum Chordata; class Mammalia; order Artiodactyla; family Delphinidae; genus Pseudorca; species Pseudorca crassidens. Next base: position 29,932,792 of record NC_090304.1, on the reverse strand, counting down.
CTGGAAGCATGAGCTAGGTGCAGAAATTAATAGTGCTTGAGAAAGTTCTGGTTTAAAATTTGATCCTCTGTTAATCTCCATAAGTTGAGTCATTTGCATTTTCATATAAATATCTAATATTAGTTGAAATAATGGAGCTATTTGAAGTTTCAAACTAGGATTCTTACCTGATGTTTCTGCTATTGATTCTTTTCTGTGTAACTCATAAGAGCAAAGTTTATCTTATTTTCAAGCAGGAATTTTTATTTATTAAGTCTCCAGTAAAGGGAGCTGGAAAGGGAATTAGGAGATCCAACTTGCAATTAAAAGGAAGATTCCAGCATAGTGGTTAAGAACAAGGCTCTGGAAGCAGATTATTTGAGGACAAACCTCTGTTCCCCCTCTAACTTGTTACTTTATGATCTACACAAGCCACTTACCTTCCCTTTGCTTCACCTTTCTCATTTATAAAATGTGCTTTGTAATAATACCTACCTTACAGGGTGGTAAGTTCACAGTAAATATTATCAATTTGTGGTTTCTGCCCTGCTGTTAACTTGTTATGTCATCTTAGGTAGGTTACCTTATATCCTTGGGCTTTGTTTATTTCATTTATTTTGTATGAGGGACTAAATAAGCTCCAGGTCCTCTACAGGAATGGTATTCTGCTTGGAAAAATTTGTATGTTCCTATGTGTGTCTAATGTGTTATTACTCTTATTCTTTAGGGTCTAAAGTGTACCCTAGGTTAGGAAATTAGATTTGGAAGGGACCTAATAGACAATCTCATTCATCCCTGTACTTTATGGGAGGCGTGATCTTGGAACGGTACCTAGTTGAAGAAGAAAAAAAAAAGATGAAGACCTGAGGTTTCTATTAAGGCATATACAACATGGAAACATTTTCTATCTTCAGAATAGCTAGAATGGTTAGAAACTCATTCTTCTCTTATTCATGTCATAAATGTATTTTATGTTTATGGTTTTTAACAGATCTCAATGTATTAGGAAGTGTATCTTCAGTACAGTGTGCCATAATTCTTCGTGACTGTGGATATTCGTTACAATAGAATCTTTGAAGTCTTTAAAAATGACCTTTTCAAATAGATAAATATCTTTACTCATAAACATTTATGTCATCACTTTCTAGATGTGTTAAGTCACTCTTATTTCTTTCTGAAATGTTAAAAATTATCAGTGCTTTATTCCCAGGGAAGGGGGAGGGAATAAAACAACCAAAAAACATTTGTACAAGATCATCTTATTAAATGATAGAAACTCTAAAAAATAATTTTTATGAGTTGTCAAACTTGTCTGTAGACAAATTTATTTCCCTTCTTCTATTATAAAATTATGTATATCTACTGGAAAACTTACAAATGATAGTATAGACAATTATTTTTATTCTCTGGTAGCTTTAGCCAGAAAATCTGCTGGCCCCACCCAGAAGATACTGGCCTTCAAACACAAATAAAAGAATAGAAAATACCCTTGTTACCAAAATTCTACAAAAAAAGACACTTCAAATCGTTTCTGAAAAAACATGGTTGTTTAATAGGTGATAGATATAAGAGAAATGATATTTAGCCCTTGTTCCTGAAATTATAAACCGCCATTTCCTCATTTCTTGAAAGACGTAATGATTCTTAACTACAGGTCTGTTGTTGGGAAGTAATCAAGGAGGAGATGATGGCATGATCTTTCTCTTAGTATCAGGTTACTATACTACTTTCAGAATTGCTTGTGTTAAGACAGTAGGATTCTACAGTTAATGATCTGGCTTAAGTTTCAGACTTAGGATTTTTGTAGAATTTAATCTGTTTAAGAATGGTTTCCTTGATGTCTTTTATAAATAAGTCAATGGTTGTATACCCATCTGCTGAATTTATTCTTAGTGTGACCCTGGCTTCTTAAAAGTGACCCTTGTTGCTTTCTAAAAGCATTTAAAAAATATTGGAGTTGATATACTTAATTCTGGAATAGAATATGTACATATGAAATTAATATAGTGAGTGAGATTTTGCAATAATTATAAACTATAGGCATATGCAAAGTAGTATGATAATGGTAATGATTATCATTGCCCTACTCCTTGTAAATAAAATGTACTAAATGGAACAAACCAATAACAAACCATTCCTTCCTTTAATAAACCCAGCAAGTCAATAAAACTCCCTGATGTAGCTCTTCACTTAGTACATTGATTCTCAATTCTATCAGACCTAACATCCCCTTTTTATTATGAATGTTTTGTATCATCCCTTCTTATTCTGAACATATAACCAAACACATATAATAAAAAAATCAATGTAATGTACTAACTATAATTTAAAGAAATAAAACGGAAATGAATCATAGTAAACATTAACCATTATATGTAAATGTTAGAAAACAACAATATAGTGAAAGTTTGGAATTAAGAAGTATCAGAGATTATATATCATTCCATACAAGAAAGTAAGTTGAAAGAGTTAATGTACAAAAAGACACTAGAATAAAAAGTGTGTTAGAATAAGTTATAATAGACCACATTTCTTAGTTTTAGATTTAAGTAAAAGGGCAATAACTTTAGTCAAAGTAGGAAAACATGAGAAGACAAATTATGTACTGCCAAATTGGAGAAAATGAGTTGGGCCTTATTTTAAGTGTAATATTAAAATAATTGTCTAGGTTGTAACTTAGGGTGGCATAGTAATGAAATATAACTTGTATTTTGAAATTCTTCTACAACTAGATAAAAAGCATCAGAACGATGGGATGGTGATGAGTTCAGTTTGGTGCCTATTGAGTTTGCGCTGTTGACAGGGCATTATAATGGAGCTATTCAGCAGGTAGTTGAAAATGAGAATTAGAGTTCTAGAAAAAGGTTACATCAACAAGATTTACTTTTGAAGATCGTTTACAAAGTAGGAATAATTGAAGCTATAAGATTAGATGATATTACAAATAAAGAGGATAATAGTAATAATAGAAATTAACATCATAATTACTGCTAACGTTTGTTCATGTTTATTATGTGCCATGCACTGTATGTCTATTTGACATATATTTTCTTACATATTTCTCACACAACCCCTATAAAATAGGTATAGTACAATTATTATCAACATCTCCTTTTTACAGATGGAACAACTAACACACAAGAGAAATTACCTTAGTTCACATAGCTAGTAAATGGAAGAGTTTGAATACAAACTCAGGCAATCTGGCTCAAGAACTCACTTCCAACAAAGGGGATTCTTGAGGGGCTCATTCATTTAAAAGGCAGCAGTTGAAAGAAAGAAATATCAGTTAATGAAGAGAGTAAATTAGAGTGTACATTGTCATGGAAGGCCAAGGCAAAAGTGTGGTAGTTAATATCACAGACTTAAGAGCATTTTAGAAAAGGCTATTGGATTTGGTGATTAGTAAGTCTTGGAAAATAGTCATTTGATAATGTTATAAAGTCCAAGAAAATTACCTGAGCATGTTTTTTTTTTTTCCAGAATTTCTGGAAGTTTTTAATATTCTATTTATTTGCCCAGTACTTATTCTGAACTTTAATATGCTCTATCAGATTGAATGTGAACCTTAGCAACCATGGTGTATCCATTCTTTTAATAAATCCTGATGTCACTCTCAAAGGAAATCTATTGGAAACAAGCAATCTAATTTTGGATTTGTTTGGGGCAATAGAATCTGTTGAAGATACCACAAGCTATGATTAAATTAGTTCTAGATGTAAAGGCAAATATTGCAGAAAAGTTTAGTGTGAAAAGTGAAAAATACTTTAAGTATGATTTGTATCATGTAGTTAAGAAAAAGTAACATCATTCCTGGGTGTGATAATGAAGAAGAAATATTCATGTGGGTGTTTTGATGATTAATTAGTTGATGTGTGTAAAATGCTTGAAGAAAAAAAAAGTATGGCATAAATTCTAAATATTATTATTTTATTCCCAGAATTCTGTCAGGCTTCATGGCTGCCTTCCCATGTGCTCATCTTTCCGCACCTGTTGCCAGAACTTCTTTCCACGGCAGCACTGCTTTTGCTGTCATTTGAAATCTGTTCCAGATTTCTCTTCTCATAACTCTCTCCACATGCTATTACTGGGTAATCTAATTTTAATAGGATGCTTTTTTAATGTAACTATGTATAAAACTGTATACAAAGTATATATGTAGCATATACATGTCACTCAATCATCATACATGTAGCATACATACAATCAAATGCATTTTCTCACCTTTAGTGACTTAGGTAAAATAATTTTGTTTATATAATTTTTTCCCAGAATCACCTGACCCAAAATGGCTTATTCTCTAGGAACTTAATTATCTTTAACTAAAATTGAGTGAGCTGTTTTGTTAATTCTTCAGTGTTCATTACTTTCTGTTGTCTGGATGCCTTTTCCTTGTCCATTAAAATAAGGACCTCAATCTGAAAACTTGCCACAACTAGCATATATCCCATCTTTTATTAGAATATTTATTATTTATTATAATTTTAATAATTTTCCAAATTATAATTTATTTCTCTTTAGGAGAGTCTCCTTTTTTTTAAGGAACAAAGCCAAAAATTTTTTTCTAATGGGCTTAAATTTATTAAAAAATTAAATATGAAGAGGTAATTGTAAAGTCTGAATAAAACACATACATCAAAATATCATCCATATAGCTCTTTAAACATAAACATTAATTACCCTTGGGGATTAATCATTGCCAAAATGAAATCACTGTATTTCCTTGGTACTTTATTTTGACATTTAATTTATTACACACACACACACATACACACAAAGTCTCCCTATTGTATCTTTACTGATCTAAAACCAAGACAAGCATTTAAAAACTGCTTATCTATGAACAAAACAATTACTTAAACCAAAAGACTCATTAGAGGGTGATGTTATCATGATGCGATCATTCTCTTGAGATCATAAAACAAGAAATACTTCACCATTGCCTTTAATCCCATAGTTTATGATTACCTTACAAACACCATTTTAATTCCAGCATTGGTACTGTAGAATGTATTTACCTGGAAAGAATATGTATGTTTCTGCTTGAAAGAGAGTAACACGGTCATTGTGCCATAGTTTATAGTTGTCTCCCCAAATTTAGACATATATGATTGTCTTTTGCTTTGAAAAACTTGATTATAATCATTTCAGTGTTTTCTGAGTCTAGTGGTATATATAACTAATTCCCCACATGCATAACTTTTTAAATGTCCCTGCATTTTAGCATTACTCCTTCAAAATCCCAGGTGGAACATGTAATTGTCTGAATCCAGGGCACTTACTGCCAGGGAATGAGAGCAGAAGGGATCATCTGGTTCCTGCAGCTTACGTATGAGGAGATGGAGTACACTTCTTTCCAAGAAAGCCCACACTGGGAGTTTCACCCCCATAGGACATTGTTTGATGCTGGATATTAAAAAAAAATCAAATTTATACTGTAACAACAAGTTAAAACTCTACATGTTATTTCAGTATCTTATCACCGTGATCTGCTACTTAGATTTTCTTTTATCCAATGTATGTTAATTTTTTAAATGATTTTATTTCCTCATTTTGGTCTTGAAAACATGGAGAAAAACTGGTTACCATCTATCTCTGAAGTCTTTATATTCTAGAAGATTGTAATGTGCCAATCATAATGAAAACTAAAACCTTTAATACAATTTTTGCCTACATTTGAGGAAAGATTCCTATACTCACATCAATTTTTTTACTCTTTCTTTCTCCTTCCTTTCCTCCTTTTCCCCTCTCATCCTGTTTCTATCCTTTCTTCTCTTTGTCACATATTTATGGAGCACTTCTATGTTCAGGCATGCATGTCTTAAAAAAAAAAAAAAAAAGACAATGACACCCTCAGCCTGACCAGTGGAGAAACGCGGGTGTGAATATAAACTGAATGCAAGTGATTACTGTTACAAGTTAGAAATGAAAAAATTCTATAAAAATTAGGAGAAATTTTGGTTATGTAGGTCATATATGGCAGGATAACTCAGAAGCATAATCTTCTTGCTTTCACTCTTTTTTTTTTTTTAGAATCAGTAATCCAAGTAATGCTTCTTTTAAAGAGAAATTCTAAAATATAGAAAAACACAAAGATTAGTACAAGTAACACCTGTATTCCCGTCTCCCTGAATTAACATTTTGTCTTAATTTTCTTTAGTTAATTTTTTAAAGAAATAAAACATTAATAGATACAACAAAAGTTCCCTTTAACAACCACTCACAGTTCCATCCTTAACTCCTTTCTTCCAAGGACAACTGTAGTTTGGACTTTAAGCTGTAGGCAACAAGGCAATCACTAGCGTTTTTTAAACAGGGAGTAACATGCTTATTAGATTTGTTTTCTTTGTTTTTTTTTTGGCGGTACGCGGGCCCCTCACCACTGCGGCCCCTCCCGTCGCGGAGCACAGGCTCCGGACGCGCAGGCCCAGCGGCCATGGCGCACGGGCCCAGCCGCTCGGCGTCACGCGGGACCCGCCCGGACCGGGGCACGAACCCGCATCCCCCGCATCGGCAGGCGGACTCCCAACCACTGCGCCACCAGGGAAGCCCCTAGATTTGTTTTCTTAAGAAGATATTTCAAAAGGCAAAGCAGAGATTAGACCAAAATGGGGAGAGACTGGTAGAATTAATGAAAATAATTATGTAGTAATCTAGATGAATGATTCTGAGAATTTAACTAATGCAATTACTGTTACAATGGAGAGCAGAGAGTAGATTGGCAAGTGAATTCTGAGGAGGAATTCAAAGGATTGGATAAATGGATATTAGGGTTCAAGGAAAGTCAGATGTGACTGTCAGTTTATGTGTTTTGAAAACTTCATGGAAGAAAGATTCTCCAGATGTTTCTTTTCTTGGCTGTTCACATCTTTGAAAGCTTCAGATTTAAAACTGATGTTTATAATGTAAGGATTTTTCCTACTTACATTCTTCTATAATGTACATTTAAAAATTAATTTAGAAATTCAAGGCAAATGTGATATAGAAGGATACTATAAAGCCATTAAAACATTGATGTAGATTTGTAGATCTGAAAGGTGATATACTAAAATTACTGGCTGTAGAATCACAGGAGGTGATTTCTATTACACTGAATTTTTTTTTTTAGTCATTTTCTTTAATAATGAATGTAATGGGTTTTTGTTTGTTTTTTGGTTTTTTTTTTTTTTTAGAAATTCCTAGGTTTTATTCCTGGTAATTCAATTTATTTAACACTGAAGTCTTGTGCAAGTCACTTAAATTTTTTGAATCTCAGTTTCCTTATCTGTGAAATGGAAGTTCCAACAAGCTCCCTGTGGTGGTATGGCTGATTGGTCTGTCCTCAGCATCCATTTCTTTCTTTTTTTTTTTAATTTAATTTATTTTTTGGCTGTGTTAGGTCTTCGTTGCTGCACACGGGCTTTCTCTAGTTGTGGCAAGTGGGGGCTACTCTTCATTGCGGTGTGCGGCCTTCTCATTGTGGTGGCTTCTCTTGTTGCAGAGCATGGGCTCTAGGCACGCTGGCGTCAGTAGTTGCAGCACGCAGTCTCAGTAGTTGTGACATGTGGGCCCTAGAGCGCACGGGCTTCAGTAGTTGTGGCTCTTGGGCTCTAGAAAGCAGGCTCAGTAGTCGTGGCACACAGGCTTAGTTACTCCACGGCATGTGGGATCTTCCCAGAGCAGAGATCAAACCCGTGTCCCCCGCATTGGCAGGCGGATTCTTAACCACTGCACCACCAGGGAAGTCCTGAACATAATGTTTTTTAAAATTAAACTTGGTCTAAGTTAGTAACTAGGTTTGTGAAATCTTTGATAATTACATTAATCATAAATCTACGACTATTAATAATATTAATGATTTGATGTCGATATAAGTGTTTTTTGGAAAAAGCATGATTTCCAAAATTCAGTGCAAACTCCTACCAGATGAGAATAATTCTACTTGTTCTCTTACTGCTGCAGCAGAGTAGTGATTGTTTTAAATAAAGTGATTTCTGAGCATATTTCCTAAAATCTGAACAGGAGCAAAGTTCATGCTTGTTTGTTTACTAATGATTTTCTCCCACTCTGGTGACCCTGGGCTGACCCTGGGCTGACCCTTGGGTGGTTGAGTGGGGCTGCTCTGATTGTGAGGGTAAGGCATGGGGCTCACTGGGCTTCTGTAGAGCGTGACCAATCTAAGATCTGGTTATTTTGTTGGGAGAATTCAAGTATCAGTAGCGCTGAGTCTTTTCTCTTGGGCTGGTCAGTTTTTCTAGAGAAGAATCTTCCCATCTCCCACCTGCTCAGAGCTGAGTAGAGGAGAGCCCCTGGGGTCTCTGGGCACAGGATGAGGACTTGCGCTCAATTGCCTTGATTTCAGTGTGCACATTTCTCTGCCCTCTGCTGTGCCTCATGACCTGGAACCCAGGTCTGTTTGGACTGTTTCTCTAGAAAATGAATTTCCTATCTCTTGGAAAGGGTAACGGGAGGAAAGATGGGCTCTGACTGCCCCTATGCAGATTACAACTGCTTCTGCTTTCTCTATCCTGTCTCTTTCCCCACCTTCTAAGGAAGCTGGCATCTACTTCAGCTTCTTAGGCTCTGACAATTCAGTTTCCACTTATTTGCACTGTCATTTGAACCGTTACTGACATCTCTTATCTTTGTTTTGGGGAGTTTATACCTTTTTTATTTATTAACAAAACTTCTTAAATCGAGTTTGGGGAATGTGCATTAATTTTAAAATGAGAGAAAGATAAGTAAAGAATGACAGTTGAAGTATGCGAAGCACACTAAACTTGAAGTCAACTGACTTTAGTCCTGGCTCTATGTGACTTGTAGTATGACACTAGGTAAGTGTCTTGACTTCTTTCAGCCTTTGTTTCCTCATCTGCATGATAGAGACAATATTACCCACCCCTTTATATTGTTGTGAGGCTCGTAAGAGAAAATATATGTGAAAAGTTTTGCCAAATGTTCTTAGATTTTTTTTTTACATAGCTGAAAAACGAGATTAAGAACTTTATCCTGACTGTAGGTAATTCTGAGATTATTTTAATCTCAGTTTTTAGTAATGAGAATGAATAATATTCTAAACTATGTGATATTTTATTAATGCATTCTTATCATTAGCAGACTAGCATCACTGGAGTGATGCTAAATATAGTGATGTAGTAGAGTTCCTAACTCAAAACCTCACTCTCTAAGGTTTCTTTCTTTAGTATTTTCATGACAGAGTATTTACATATTTTAAGAAACTTTCAAATTTTTGCTCTTTTTAAATTTACTTTGACCATAATCATAGAAATTAATATATCTGATTCAGGAAGATGCAATTTTATCTTTCATCACAAAACAAATATGGCTTTGGAAATGAAGAAACTTAAATATTCTAAGGCGCTGTGTTTTGCCTGCCTGCCCTGCCTTGTCTTACCTTTTCTTTTCTTTTTGATTATATTTTCTAGGCATATGAGGAAGTATTTACTACTAAGAAATATACGCTTTTGCCAGACTATCTGGAAAGACAGTTACCTTTGCAACATGTTACAGCATAAAATGAACTGCTTTCTTCCTTAGTGCATATTTGGGATTCTAGGTAGCATAAGAAAGTCTAAATTCCTCAGATCATAAATATAGATTAAAGCAATTAAATTTCCAAATATGTTTGTGTTTTTATTCGGTTTTGGTAATCTGCTTTTAATTAAAGGTGTGCAGCACAATTTTATCATAAAGCCCATCTAAATGAACTGGAGCTTATCTACTTTAAGAGAGCATAACTAGATCAGTTCCTTTTTTCATATTGTTCTGGTAGCTTGTATTATACTGGGAATGATTAGTTTACTGAATATAATACTTTCAAAAGCATCATAGCAGCTGTATCTCAGGTCCCTAATTTGATGATGAAAACTCATATGTTATTACCTTTTTACTTTTTTATTGTGTTAGAGAATACAAATTTTCTTTATTTACTCCATCACTATTTTCTACTTTCCTATTATTCCTAATAGTTTCCATTTATTATACCATGTTTCAGCATTCTGATAACTGCCTTACATTCTGTTTTACATTTTTTCTTCATAGTAGCCCAGTAGATATTAAATGCTCGTTTTAGAGATGAGGCGACTGATGCCAAGAGAGGTCTAGTTGGTTTTTCCATGATCTCAGACACTGTGTTAGGTACTACCAGCCTCCTGAGGGAGTTGAGAACAGTTCTTGATGTCTGGTTGTCTTCCAATATCAGACCTATATGCACTTCTGAAAGAAATAAACAGAAAATAGCAGTATTGGACTGTGAGAAAATTGTTCAGCCCAAGGAAAGAAGAGCAAATTATGAAGAAAATCTCTTTTGTTGATTGCTTTTTTTTTCCTCCTTTCAAACTTTGGTATTTTACTTTAGTTTGCATCTTTATTATGAAACTGTGTAGAAAAAATTAATGAGTGATTGAGACAGCTGATTTGAACATGAAGAATCTTGAAGACTTCTGAACCTAGGCTTTATAAAGAGATTTGAAAATTTAAAGAAAATTTGTGAAGATACTGCAGGGAGTTCCCATGTAACCTGCATCCAGTTTCCCATATTATTTAACATTGTACATTAATATGGTACATTATTTATAATTAATAAGCCAGTATTGGTACAGTATCATTAGCTGAAGTCCATATTTTATTCAGATATTCTTAGCTTTTACCTAATGTCCTTTTCTAGCTCCAGAGTCTCATACAGGATACCGCACTACATTTAGTTGTTCTGTCTCTTTAGGTTCCTCTTGACTGTGACAGTTTCTCATACTTTCCTTGGTTTTGAAGATCTAGATAGTTTTGAGGTCTACTAATCAGGTATTTTGTAGAATACCTCTCTATTGGAATGTGTCTAGTGTTTTTCTCATGGTTAGACTGAGCTCATGGGTTTTGGGGAGGAAGGCCACAGAGGTAAAGTGTTTTTATCACATCATGTCAAGAGCAAGTACTATCAACATGGTTTAACACTGTTGATTTAAACTTCACCTGACTGAGTTAGGATTTTTAGATTCCACCATTATTAACTTACTCTTTTTCCTTTCTCCATGTTGTACCTTTCAGAAGGAAGTCACTACATTGCAGCTCACACTTGGGGAGGGGGGGAGGGGGGGAGTTATGCTCCCTTCCTTGGGAATGGAGTGTCTGCATAATCTATTTGGAATTATTCTGCATAGAATATTTTTCTCTTTTTCCTTATTTTTTATTTGTTCAGACATTTATTTATATAAATATGGACTCGTGGATATTTATTTTATATTTGGGATATAATCCAGTATTTATTTTGTTCAAATTGTTTTAGTTGGCTGTTGGTAGCTCTTTCAGTTGGCTCCTGTGTCCCTTTGACATACCTCCATTAATGAAGGTTTTTGATTTTTGTCCTTTTATTTAGTAATTTCTTACTTTCTAGTACTAGAAATGCTCCAGGTTCATCTTGTATATATCCTGCTTGAGTACTAGAAGCATCCATTCTCTTTTTGATGAATGGTATTGGAAACCAATATCTGGGTGCTAGGTACATTCATTGCTACTTGGGTGTCCTTGCCCACTCAGCTGACAGAATAAGGAAGGGAAATAAGTGTATGTATACTAACCTGTTTATATACACATATCTATAAATATTTCTATATGTAACCGTGTGTATCTATATTAAGCTAAACATGAGTTCATACTGATGTCTCTGCTATATTTTTTATTTTTGTCTGTTCTTACATATTAAAGTCCTTTGGGATTTCTTCCTAGGTTCTAGCACCTTTCCTCTTCCTATTTTATACTTCCTCTTCTCACTATCCAGCTACTATACTTTTAAAAGTTTACCATTTTAAATTTAAATATTTGAATTCTCCATTAATTATAAAAAGATAATAATTAATATTTTTGTATCTTGTATACCCTCTTGAGACTCTTAATATATATGCAAGCAATTACAAATCTTTGTCTTTCATATATATCAGGAAGATTTGCTCTTTGTTAGTAATATAAGTTGCAAGTATATTTACCCCCATTTGACATTTGACTTTTCTTAAAAAGGATTGTTTTTGTTTTATTGTTTCTGGATTTCGAGTCATAGTAAGCAAGAACTTTCCCACTTCATTTTTTTATAACCAAGTTTTATTTAATATGGTGTGTTTTTACCTTTAAATATTGAATCTATTTGGAATTTACTGAAATATGCAATACTATTTAGAATTTAGTATAATATATACATTATGAAATATGCACTCAGATATCCATTCCTAACTTACCTCTCTTTTCAAAGCATCCATTTTTAACTCTCAAATCATACATCTGTCTCTGTTTTGGAGATTTCCTTTAGATTTCTTGCAGGCACCTATTAAAATTTTTCCAAACAGCTCTTTATTAACTTTCTCAAACCTGTACCTCCTTATGTCTCAGTGAATGGTATGGCCAACCAATTGTCCAAGTCAAAAACCTGGGTATCACCTTTGAATTCCTATCTTTCTTACTCCCGGCACCTGATAAATAATCACTAAGCTCTGTTGAATTTAAGTCTAGAATATGTCTCAAGTATATTTGTTTTGACTTGCTCTGTTGGGCTTTGCCCTAATCTACGCCACTACCATCTTTTTCTTAGATCATTGCAGTAGCACCATACAGTATCTGTTCTTGATGAACAAGAAAATTTCTTACCCGAAAAGAACACACATTATTGGTGAAGGAAATAGAAAATAAATGGGTAAACAAATATATGTAGGCATATATTTTTTCAGATGATGATAATATAATCGAAGTTCAGCATTTTGTTATAGTAAGGTTAATTTAGTGCTAATATGGAGTTTACAGGTGGGAAAGAAGACCGGACATGGGGAGATTAGTTAATAGATAGAAGGTAATGAAGATCAGAATAGTGATAGTGGTGGAAGGAAATCATGATTTGAAAATGTTTGTTGTACTTGGACATTGCAAAAGAAATATATATTAATTTTAGAAAATTCTAAAAATACAAAGAAGTTTAAAGGAGACCAAAACTATCCCCTGTAATTCGAGATAACCACTGTTAATCCTCTTGGCATATATCTTTCCAAACTCTTTCTGTGTTTATATGATTTCTCTTTTCTTACAGAATTGGAATCATACTATTCATACTTTTTCGTGCTTTAGCAAAAAATTTAAATATCTTTTTCTATAGTGTCTTCATTAAAAGCATGACTCAGGAGCCAGAGTGTCTGGATTAGAATCCTGGCCCTACAACTTACTGTGTCCTTGGGCAAGTTACTCCACTCCTCTGTGCATCAGTTTCCTCATCTATAAAATAATAGGAGTATAATAGGGTTTAAATCATTAATGTTGGAAAATATTTAGAACACTACCTGTTCTAAATAAGTATTTGATATTACTGCTATCATCCACAATTTTCTACAGTATTGTTTTTGACTGTATAGTATTACATCATGTGATATCTAATCTTAAGAGGTAGTATAGTGTCTGGTATTTGTAGCCAAGTGGACCTGGCTAGTGCTTCTAGTTATTACCATGTGACCTTGAGCCATTGACCTTACCTCTGTGAGATTGTTATCTTACATGTAAAATGGGGTTATGATAGTACTGGGTAGCGTTTTTGTAAAAAATAAACTAAAGCATTCGTATAAAATACCGCCTTAGAAAACTTCCTGGCATGGAATATACACTTAATAAATCTTACCTGTTACTCTTGTCAAAGTAAAATAGCTACATGAAGGGCATCAAAAGTCTAAGTTTTTACAGAATCCAACAGCACATTAAAAGGATTATACACCGTGATCAAGTGGGGTTAATCCCAGGAATGCAAGGATTCTTCAATATATGCAAATCAATCAATGTGATACACCATATTAACAAGTTGAAAAATAAAAACCATATGATCATCTCAATAGATGCAGAAAAAGCTTTTGACAAAATTCAACATGCATTTATGATAAAAACTCTCCAGAAAGTGGGCATAGAGGGACCCTACCTCAACATAATAAAGGCCATATATGACAAACCAACAGCCAGCATCGTCCTCAGTGGTGAAAAACTGAAGTCATTTCCACTAAGATCAGGAACAAGACAAGGTTGCCCACTCTCACCACTATTATTCAACATTGTTTTGGAAGTTATAGCCACAGCAGTCGAAAAAGAAATAAAAGGAATCCAAATCAGAAAAGAAGAAGTAAAGCTGTCACTGTTTGCAGATGACATGATACTATACATAGAGAATCCTAAAGATGCTACCAGAAAACTACTAGAACTAATCAATGAATTTGGTAAAGTAGCAGGATACAAAATCAATGCACAGAAATCTCTGCCATCCCCATACACTAATGATGAAAAATCTGAAAGTAAAATTAAGGAACCACTCCCATTTACCATTGCAACAAAAAGACTAAAATACCTAGGAATAAACGTACCTAAGGAGACAAAAGACCTGTATACAGAAAACTGTAAGACACTGATGAAAGAAATTAAAGATGATACAAATAGATGGAGAGATATACCATGTTCTTGGATTGGAAGAATCAACATTGTTAAAATGACTGTACTCCCCAAAGCAATCTACAGCTTCAATACAATCCCTATCAAACTACCAATGGCATTTTTCACAGAACTAGAACAAAAAAATCTTACAATTTGTATGGAAACACAAAAGACCCCGAATAGCCAAAGCAAACTTGAGAAAGAAAAATGGAGCTGGAGGAATCAGGCTCCCTGACTTCAGACTATAATACAAAGCTACAGTCATCAAGACAGTATGGTACTGGCCCAGAAACAAATATAGATCAATGGAACAGGATAGAAAGCCCAGAGATAAACCCACGCACATACGGTCACCTTATTTTTGATAAAGGAGGCAAGAATATACAATGGAGAAAAGACAGCCTCTTCAATAAGTGGTGCTGGGAAAACTGGACAGCTACATGTAAAAGAATGAAATTAGAACACTCCCTAACACCATACACAAAAATAAACTCAAAATGGATTCAAGACCTAAATGTAAGGCCAGACACTATAAAATTCTTAGAGGAAAACATAGGCAGAGCACTCTCTGACATACATCACAGCAAGATCCTTTTTGACCCACCTCCTAGAGAAATGGAAATAAACACAAAATAAACAAATGGGACCTAATGAAATTTCAAAGCTTTTGCACAGCAAAGGAAACCATAAACAAGATGAAAAGACAACCCTCAGAATGGGAGAAAATATTTGCAAATGAAGCAACTGACAAAGGATTAATCTCCAAAATTTACAAGCAGCTCATGCAGCTCAATATCAAAAAAACAAACAACCCAATCCAAAAATGGGCAGAAGACCTAAATAGACATTTCTCCAAAGTAGATATACAGACTGCCAACAAACACATGAAAGAATGCTCAAATCATTAATCATTAGAGAAATGCAAATCAAAACTATAATGAGATATCATCTCACACCAGTCAGAATGGCCATCATCAAAAAATCTACAAACAGTAAATGCTGGAGAAGGTGTGGAGAAAAGGGAACCCTCTTGCACTGTTGGTGGGAATGTAAATTGGTAAAGCCACTATGGAGAACAGTATGGAGGTTCCTTAAAAATCTAAAAATAGAACTACAGTATGACCCACTACTAGGCATATTCCCTGAGAAAACCGTAATTCAAAAAGAGACGTACCACAATATTCATTGCAGCTCTATTTACAATAGCCAAGACGTGGAAGCCGCCTAGTCCATTGACAGATGAATGGATAAAGAAGATGTGGCACATATATGCAATGGAATATTACTCAGCCATAAAAAGAAAGATTTGAGGCTTCAATGCTTCTGATTTCAAGACAAGAAATGCTTAACCTGAGTTACTTGCTTTTCACTTTCCCTAGAGGTAGGAGTAATTTGATGCTTGACTGCCTAATTTGCTTCTATTTTCCGTTGCCTGCCCAAACACCTACTAAGAGAAATCTTTACTATCAGTGTGGTTGCTTATTCAGGATTATGGCATTCTGAAAACTCTGACACATATACACTGCTCTTAAAACAACATTTTTTATGTAGCAGTGTATCATTAATTTTTCTCATGTTAACAAATATGAATAAACAGTGCATTTACAGTATTCTCTTGCAAAAATATACCACACATATTTAAACAATTCACTGCTGTTAGAAATTCACTGTTTCCAGTTTTTGCTATTGTTCACGATGTTTCATGGAAAATTACTAACTGCTTTATGTAATTATTACATTGGTATTAATTACTTGACATAGACCAAAGGTTATGTACATTTTATGGTGTTCAGTACATGTTACCAAATTGACCTCCAGAAAATATCTACCAATTGACATTCTACCAGCAGTATTATCAGTGCAAATATTAATACTCATTTTTATCAAGAGCACATTATTTCTATTTTAACTTATATTCCCTTATTAGATCTGAAGTTGAACATTTTAATATAGTCTGTATGCATGTCTTCATTTTAATGTGCCCATATAAAAAAATTTAGGTGTTAATCCTGTTGTTTCAGACAAAAACTGAATATTATTGACATGAATACTTTCAAATCATATTCACTGAGAATATTTCACCTAGGTTTAAAAATTTAATTTTACAATATCTTTATAGGTTTGTTGTGTGTGTGTCTCAGAAATTTTCATTTTTATGAAACACAGTCTGTTTTCCATTCATTTGACTATGTTTTTTGGTCATTGTTTTCATGCTAGGATAGATCTTCCCCACTCTGGAAGTATATTGATATTCACTTATATTTTCTTTTTGTACTTTAAATGTTTCATTTTCAAATACTAATTTTTAAACTATCTGCAATTTATTTTTACCCAGTGTATGATAAAAGAAAACCTTTTTGTACTGATTTAGTTTGTGTGTGTGCACATGTGCACACATGTATATGTGTATTTAAAAACCAATCTAGAAATATTTTAATTGGAACATTTAGTTCATTTTCATTTAATATAATCACTGTTAATTGTGGGTTGAAATCTATAATCTTACCGTTTTTTTCTATTTGGATGGCCTAGATATATATTATTACATTTATCCCTTGTTAATTTTCTGATTAACATTAATTTTGTTAATTTGTTAATTTTCTGATTAACAAAAAAATAACATTTTTTATTAGGTGAAGAGTAGCATACATGCATGAAAATACAGACATTTTACGTGTACAGTTCCATGAATTTTTATAAATTAATATATGCTCATAATTACTACCTAGGTGAAGATATAGAACATACCTGCACCAGAGTATCACCACTATTCTCACTTTATTACCTCCTTTTCCTAGTTTTTGAATTTCATTGAAATGAAATCATAAAGTATATACTAACTTATGGCTGTTTTTTTGCATTCAACATGTTAGTAACAGTCATCTACATTTTGATAGGATTAGTAGTTCATTCTTTTTTAAATTATGGTATACTATTCTGTTCCGTGAACATAAAGCAATCTATTTGTCCATTCTCCTGTTAATGGGCTTTTGGGTAGTTACCAGTTTTGACTATTATGAATGAAACTGATGTGGTCATTCTTGTACATATCTTTGAATAGTCATATGCACTCATTTTTCTGGGGTATGTATTTAACAGAATCACTGGATTGTAGTGTAAGCATATATTTAGCATTTAGTAGGTACTGCTAAACAGTATTACAAAGTGGTTTAATCTCTTTATGAGTGTTCCAATTGCTTCACAAACTCAATACTTTTGGTATTGTGAGTGTTTTTAATTTTAGCTTTTTTTGGTGTGTGTGTAGTGGTATCTCATTGGTTTCAATTTGTGTTTCTTTGATTAATAATGATGTTAAAAACTCTTGTAAACTCAAATAGTCCCAAATCAAATCCTTATTCCATTACCTCACATCTTACATTTTTCAGCTAATGGAAGCATAATCCCGCTTGGTTATTGAAATGAGGAGCTTGTGATGTCTTCTCTGTGTACTATGGTAGACTATAGTGCTCTATAAGAGTACACATTAAGTCTTTATTGTTGAGTGAATAAATGAACAAATGAATCCTTGACTCTTCTCATCTTTCATTTCAAATGGATGTGTTTTGATAATTGTATATCTGAAACATTTGTAAATACCTTGTTTATTCTCTGATATCACTGCTGTTACCCTGATCTTTCCATGATCCTAGATTCAGCAAAACTGACTTAAAAGTAATACGGCCAATTTTGTTGTAAACCTAAAATTGATCTAAAAATAAAGTCTGTTAAAAAAACGTAATCTGAAACTATGATTAGTTTTCTGCTTTCTATTTTCTTTTTTGCTACTTTGGCTCAATCAGTAAGATTGTTATTTAATGACTAAGAAGGGCTGGGACCTCTGCCATTTAAGGATGCTAGTGTTTATTAGAGACATATTAATATAAATTATGGCAATCCTCTCTTTGCATGTCTCCTCTCTACTAGAGAATTAGCATTCAGTTTCTTAAGTTTTCTTGTTTGAGGTTGAAAAGTGAGGTAGAAA
The DNA here is from genome assembly GCF_039906515.1 of Pseudorca crassidens. Lineage (NCBI taxonomy): Eukaryota > Metazoa > Chordata > Mammalia > Artiodactyla > Delphinidae > Pseudorca > Pseudorca crassidens. Next base: position 29,914,398 of record NC_090304.1, on the reverse strand, counting down.
CAAGATGATTTTTATAAGCGATACAAATGAAAAGAATAACATATTTTAAACACCAATTTCCCCAGTTCCTTTGTACTTTATTTAAATTTTGGGGCCTTTTCTTCTTCCACTTGTGGTCTCCAAGACTTAAGTAAGAAAAATGAATTCTGACAAATTGCTATTGAGTATTTGTTACCAGTTTTTCCTTAGTTATTTTTGTAAAGAAAGTAAAAGCATGAATAAATGAAATTTACACATACACACTAAATCTTTCATATTTTCACTAGGTTTTGTTTTCTTCCTCTCAACTCTGACAATAGCTACTGGAGGTAATAACATTGATTGATGTAAATTTATTTTCCCTCTTTTCTGTTTACCCTCTGGTGCTAGAAAATGGCCAAAATGCAAGATAAATAATAAAGAAAATATTCATGCCCAGAGGCATGAATAACTAACTTATTATATAAAGACATGGTCTCAAACTTATGTGCAGAGACACACTGGTGAGTCATAACCAATTGTAAGTAATTTGTTGCTAATAATATATTTAAAGATAATACATTTAAGTACTTAAGACTGTGCTTGGCTTATAATTCTCAACTAGCGTTATCTCTTATTATCATTACTACCAAAATTTTGCTATATTTTACTTAAAGTTTTAAAAATTATAGCTGATTCAAGTTTATGTTATTGTAATGTGTGACTTAATAATTTGCAAATATGCCCATATACACTGTCACAGGGGAGAGACAGGATAAATAATAAGTACTGGTTAGGAATCAAACCCACAGTCTATCTTATCTTCCCTGTAGAGTAGACTCCAATAAGTTTGTGTAACCTGTGAAAGCCATCTTCCATCAAATGTGTCAGAGAAAAACAGACTGCTTTGTTAGGGAGTCCCTGGGTAAAGGAGATATATTGGAAGTTTGCTTTTAATGATTAGACCTACTTAATCCACATTTTACTTAATGTCTTTAATTTTAGAATAGGTATTATAAGAAAAGGGAATATTGCATTTTTAAAAAGCACAAAATAACCCCTTTATATAGTCTTAAAATATTTTCTGATTTGAAATCTATCTATAATCATCTGAAATTATTTATGATAAGGTCCATAGGATGAGGGGTCATATCTTTTCTATATTTGTTTACTGTCCTGCAGTGTGTTAGACATTGTAGCAGTTGACTGACAGTTTTTTTTATTAAATTGAATTCTATTTAAAATAAGTAAACACTAGAATTAAAAAAGAAAGGCAGCCAGAATACAGATTTCTTTTAAAAGGACTGAGGTTTTTTTTTCCTTTTTTAAAAATTGAAGTATAGTTGATTTACAATGTTGTGTTAGTTTCAGGTGTACAGCAAAGTCATTCAGTTATACACACACATATATATACATATAAATGTGTGTATATATATATATATATATATATAAATTCTTTTTCAGACTTTTTCCTTTATAGGTTATTACAAAATATTGAATATAATTCCCTGTAAAAGTATTGAGTTTTGAGTCAGACTGATTTGGGCTCAAATCCCAACCCCATCTGTTAAAAGCTTGGGCAGGTTGCTTCATCTTGAGCCTTAGTTTCTATATCTGTCTTTATTCTTTGCATTTGGGAGGATTATAATACCTATCTTTGAGAATTGTTATTAGGATTAAATATATATAAAGCATCTTCAAATGAACTAGCACATAATAGCCATTGAACAATTAGTAGCTATCATCATTAGTATTTTTATTATTGATAGTTCAGGATCAACTTAACTCTGTTCTGAAACCATTTAGAAACAAAATAATCTATTAATTATTACTTGCTAATGGTTTTAGGTTTAAAACTGTTTTCCATAATATTTTAAAGCCCAAGGTAAAAGCAAAGTGAAGAATCATTTTTTCTAATTCTGTATGTTATTTATTCACTTAGTAAATATTCATAGAGCTCTAGCTATGTTTCAGGTACTGTTTGTAGCCCTGAGGATATAACAGTTAACAGGAAACATCCATGTTTTCATGCAGTTTATGATCTATTGAGGGAGACATAATTAATACACAGTCAAATAAATACATAAAAATATGCACATTTATATGTTATATATACATTAACATAAATATTTATGTATTCATATATATTTTTTAAAATATAGGAGAATCAAGAATTCTGTTTTGCCCATGTTAAATTTTAGGTGCATAGTAGAAATCCAAGTAGAAATGACAAATATGACATTTGGGTTTTTGAGTCTAGAGAACAATTGAAAAGTTAGGCCATAGAAGGTATTTAATACCATGGCCAGGGAAGACATAATTTGAGAACTGAATCATCCATTATGTGAAATGCTGTGGTCAAGTAAAATATGAACTGAGTTTTGCCTAGATAGAGGTCATTGGTGATTTTGTAAGGATATGCCTCAGGAAAGTGGTTGGAATTGAAAACCTGACTGGAGTGGGTTGAAGAGAAAATGTTATAGGGACAGCAAATATAGGAAACCTACTTCACAGAATTCTGTATTACTGTCAATAATTACAAAATACTTTACAGTCAATAAAAAATACATGATTTCTTAATGTTCATATGCTTAAGATTTCTTTTTCTAAAAATCTTAATAATCTTTCTTTTCAATCTATATTACTAATGGATTTTTTTTTGGAAGGGTAATTTTGCGAGTTTGGATTTTATATTTATAATAAAAATTGTTTTACTGGTTCCACCCTTGAAGAAAACATGTTGTTTTATAAAATTTATTTGACTTAATTATAAATAACCATAATTGTCTAGGTTTTCATTCTATACAATAATATATAGTACTTATATTATGGATGAAAATGGCATAGGTTACAGTGTCACAAAATTTTTAAATTCTCCAAGCTTGATTATATTTAATTGGGTAATAATTCTATGTAAATTTTTTTTTGAAATGCAATATACTTGTTTATCTTTAGTAATTGCCTTTACTGCTTAATTTTACTCAATACCACAGTAAGATAGAGTTAAAAATTTTTTTAGGAAGACGATACTGTGGTTAAGTAAGTTTAATCCATGTATATAGTACACTTGTCAAAAGCAAGGAGATTCAGATTCCTTGGATAGAATAGAATGGTGGAACCTGTGAAGACATACTCATATCGGTTAATCTTTAAGTATGTATTTTCGGAAATAAACCACTTTACCAATCACATATTTTCATTCCAGTAATCAGATAGAATGAACATAGTGTTAATACACTTGGAAAGAGACCTCATAAAAATATAAAACAGTGCTGTTCTTGATGAGCTTAAACAGTATAACCTTGAATAATTTTTTTCTGGAAACTTCTTAGATGTACATAATATAAAGCTTATGAAGTTTGTGAGATATGATAGCACTTTAGAAATAAAAATTAAGCAATATAAAAGTAACTAAGGTTTATCCACAAACCCAGAGGTTGTTCTGAACAAAAGTAGGTGAGTTTGTAAACTTTCATATTGGCCATGGTCCTCTTTGACTAGCTAAATAAATCCTGGCTGAACTCTGAGTATATATTTTCATTTAGGTTGCTGGAGATGTTTAGAATGTTTTAAAATGTACTATTCAGGAAATGCATAAATAGATGGTAAGATTGCACATCGGTATACCATGCAGCTCTTAGAAAGGATGAGGTAGGGCTGGTAGGGGAGGTAGGTGATAGTAATAAGTGTAACTCAGGATCATTATGAGAATTAAAAAGATAGAACATATCAGACAGAACTTGGAAAATAGGAAGCACACAATAAATGTTAACTTTCTTTTTAACATGGAAGGATGTCCATCTTATTAAAATAATAAAAACATGGTTACCTCATAGTTGCAGCATTAAATATATAGTATAATTTTATTTTTATTTATGATACATTTAATTTATGATTTAATTTACTTTTCATTGTTATTTATCATTTGAAGTGTTCCAAATAGCAAGTATTTCCTAATTTGAGAAATAATAATAGAGAAAGAAGTATCTCTTCTGATATGGAAAGATCTTTAGAGATGATAGTTTCATCACTTCATACATGTGGACATATATACTTTATTTATATATATATTATATGTGTGTGTGTGTGTACACACACATATACTTGGGGAATAGCTTTACTGTATTATTTGTGTATATGAAAGTGCAAGGTTTCAACTTATGCCACACAGGTAAGTGATCAAGTTTATAGAAAAATATACCTTTGATTTTATAAAATGGGAGTTTTTGAGTATTTATAATATAATTTAGACATGCAAGCATTGCTGTCTTGGATATTTTTCATCTTTAGCCGTGTTCTCTTCTTAGGTTTCCCCAGTTTTGGCCCATAGCCAGATTGAGTTAATATTCTGTTCGTTGTCTTTTGTTATACTAGTTTTCGTGGGATTTGAGAATACAATGAATACCATATCACAAAATTGTAAACTAATTGTAACTAACTAACAAAGTTGTAAACTAACTTTATAAGTGGGCAGACATTCTGGAACATATCATAGTTGACTCAGACTATTTCTGGCGTTTGATTCACCAAACCACATATGAATCACATATGTTATTTGAAAATAAATTCAAATATATCATTGGAAAGATATTTTAATATTCTGACAGAGTCTTAAACCAAGGCATGGATGGTATTTAATTCTTTGTGATTTTTAACAATGAAAATGATTAAATAACTTTGACCTTTTGTTTGGATTTATTTAGAGATGAAAATATCATTTAAGATATTATTCACTTACTGGAATTCATTTACTATGAATTAAAAGTTAATGATGTAATGATATCAAGCAAATGTTTAAAAAATTGACTCATGCCTAAATGTTAACTTACTAGTTTATCATGTTCATTACAGTAAGTCGTTGAGTAGAAGCACAGAAGAAACAGAAGAATATGAAATGTCTTTTAAAAAGTGACGCATAATATTAACTGCAAAGCTTATGTTAGGACTCACCTAAGTTTACATTCAGCTACTTAGTTTCAGAGTCTTGCTGCTGCCCTTATACTCTTGGCTGAGCCATACCTTTTAGAATGCCATTTGAAGCATTATTATATTTTCCCCAAAGTCAACATAAATGATATAATTATATATTACTGTTACTTTCTCTTTTGTATTGGGAAATGTCATCAATAACTTCTTTTGGTGTAAAATAATAATGTTTATTTCCTAAAGGAAACTGCGGTTGTTCATATAAATGATAGTATAAAAATACGTAAACTTGTTTCTTAGTAATCCATTCATCTTAGCTTATTTTTAATGTTTACATTCATGAAATATTATTTACCATAATCTTCTCAATGTGTAATTTAGGTATATGGCTTATTTTATTGTTGTTTTATTTCCTAGAATCCATTTGAATTTGTAATAAAATATAGCATATGGGTGATATTATAAACTGAAATACTGTGCTAGTAAGTATATTGTTGAATTTTCATTTCCCTCAGAAGCCCACAAGAATTGTTAAATAATTTAGTGTAGAGTCATAATTCCAAGCTTCCTTTCTTTAAAATACTATTTTGAAATTTCGGGATATAAACCTTGCTGCAAAGTCACTAATAACTTGAACTACCAAATGAGATTTTTGTGTGTTTAATGTCATTCAGTCCTGTGTATCTTCATTTTTTATTTCCCAGAGAAAGAAACAAAGCCTACAGAATGTCATAATAGATAGAGGATTGTGTCTAAAGTCAATATCAAATATTATTTGTGCAGAAAGAGACCATCAATAAACTCCAAGGTTTTTTCCTAAAGCTTCAACTTCTAAATTCAATTCTAAAATTGTTTAGTTTTGTTTATAAACTCCTTGCATCTATACCTTGAGTTCTTATTTTGACAAATGTAAACATGTCTGGATCAATTTATTATAGTCTCAATTAACCATGGAGCAAGTGGTAGTAAATAACAGAGACCAGTTTTAAAACCTCCTGACTCTATCAGTACTCCTTCAATTGGAGTGCACAAGTGGTTAACGATTATAGGAGTCAGCTTACATGAATGAATCATTTCTATTTGATGATTCCCCGTGGTGATGAGCTAGCCAGTACAGTAAACTTCACATTTTATAAAACATCACTAGGATGCCATACAAGAGTATTTTGTGATTTGTTCAAATAACATTGTAATGGAAATTTCAGTAAAATGAAAGACTCCCAAATTGATCACAATCAGCTGTGTTTTCATTGCAACAGCACTTAGTTATGAAGCCATTACTATAAAGTTCTTTGGAACAGATTTTATATATATTTGCAATACTATTGATTTATAATTTTTCTTTTCAGGGCTCCTGCTAGAGCCTCATGTAGTGCTCTGTATTTTGAGTTAATGCAATTGATTTGCTCTTAAGTGTCGATTATACTTTATTGACTGCTTTAATTTTTTTCCATGATCAATAATAATTCAAAAGTTGATTTAATACTGTTTATTACTGATAATTTTAAGATTACTTCTCATAAAGAGAAACCTCCTGTTTCTAATTTCCCTTAATAGTTCTCTTGCCTGTGACTATAACCACTTATTTGGAGAAGGAAAATAGATGGCCTCTTTTCTCATTTATCCTAGAACATAGATAAAATCCCTTCTTCACATGAACCTTTTTTCCATGACTAACAATAACAAAGATAATTCATGTTTTCTTAGATGATAAAGATCAACTAATATTTTCAGAAATTATAGAGAAAAATTCATTGTTTCATTTATCAATATTTCGATACTTATTCTTTGGGTTTAAATTTCCAGCTCACGTGACATGATATTAAGTTATAATAGAGTTATTTCAAGTTTACTTAACTGTGTTAAAAATGCAAAGGAATTGTCTCTTAATTTATAGTCAGATATGTTTAGATGCTATTTATTTTAGAATTACAGAATATTTGAGCTTGAAGAGATCATCTTTTTTAATCTTCTTGACTTATCATTGAAAAAATTAAGGCCTAGAGAGGTAAAGTGACTTGCCTGAAGTCATATAGCCACATTCTTATATAAAGAGCTTAGCGTGTTGCTTATATATTAAGTGTTTAATAATTATCTGTTGAATTACATTTGTTTCAAAACCTGGATAAATGATCATGACAGAAGATGCAGAATTAATGTTTACATTAGGTAGAATTATAATGTGAATTAGTACAAATTAAAACATTTTAACAAAATTAAGTGATTTTTTAAAAAAACATTTTAATGGTGGAGTAAGTCAATATTTGCTATACTTAGCTCATTTGCTTTAGTTACAACTTGTTCAACCAAAGTAATAGATGTAGACTGGCACTAATGAGAGTTATCCTAGATTGCATTTACATTATATTGTATAATGAAGTTAAAACATTGAGCCTACTAATAATAACTTAGCTTGACAGCAGAGAGTTACTATATATCTACCAGAAGGCAAGTGGTGCTTCTTTCATATGATTATCATATTAAGGTTTATATTTTAAAGTTACCTCTGAAATTATAAATTGTTTTGTAGAATTGAACTCTAGCACAAATGTCTTTACACTTGCCTGTAGAATTTAAAATTGGCGACAATGCTTTTATTTTAAATTTCATCTGAAATTTTAAAGCAAATATTTATTCTCTATATAATTTGGTGACATTTGTGCCTGTTTTCTTTTCTTATAATGTCTTTGGTTTGGATATCACAGTAATTCACATTGCTTTTCTTTCTCCTTTGTGTTATAGTTTTTAGTACTTTGTGGGATATTTTTGAGAATTCAACAATTAACTAATATTGGAAGGAAGAAGAAAGCTGGAATAGAAGTTTAAAGAGGCAAGAAGATCTAAATTATTTAAACTTTATATTACCATAAAGAAATTTACCTTTCAAGGACTATATCATTTTTGTAAAAAACATTTTTTTCAGTAGAACAGTTAGTCAATAGTACTTTTTTTTACAACTTAAAATATTTTTTATAAAAATAGTACATGGACATAAATCTGTGGTATATTTCATATTTCACGGGTAGTATTCTAGTGTTTAATTATGAACTCCAAGTACAAAAAACAAGTGGTGATATAGAAGAGTTCTTTTGGCACAGAAACATTTTAAGAAGTAACAACAATTACATGTCTGAAATAAGACAAACTCCTGAAAGGCAAAGTTGATTTATTTTTAAGCCTGTTGTGAAAACTAGTAGTCAGAAAATAGCTTAGCATTGTGTTCTGACAGTAAAATATCTTAACTGATTAACAGAAAGTGCTGGTTGTTTTTGCCTAATTTTCTCCTTCTAGCGAGAGTAAGAAGAATTTTCTTGATCTGGTTTAATATTTTAATGTTTATTATTTTACCTTAGCCTGTTCCTGATCTCATTTGGTATAGTCAGTGTTTATATATTTAAAGCCTTTTTCAAATGAGGTTTTTTGGGGTATTATGTTTTACTTCAAACATAGGAAACTAAACCTCATTCTTTGCTTATTTGTATATTTTTTAGGATCCGGTATTCATTCAAAGATTGTATCTTCTCTACCTTGTATCTTCTCTTAAGATTGTGTCAAATAGGTTTGATACTTCGCATTATGAAGACATAAATGATATTGTCTCACAACAAATGATAACACATTCTGTAACACACAACTTGGCATAACTAAAAGATTTCCAGGCTTTAAGTGGTTATCAACTTATTTTGGAGTAATGTTTATTGCAACATAAATCTAGAATTGAAGATAGAGAATTGATGGTAGAAGTTTAATTTTAGGTGGGAATAATTGGAAAAATTGACTTTTCGTGTAGCTTAATGGTGTTTCCTCCTCAAATCCAGAAGGCATGATTTAAGATGCTTTAATTTAGAATGGATTGGAAATATTGGACTTTTTTGGTTGTTGTTTAGTAAATAGAACTAACTCAGAAGAAGCACTTGAAAAGTGGAAGCAGATATATAGGGAAGACTAGCTTCCCTTTGTTATAGCAATTTATAGTTTTTTGTTTTGTTTTAAGCAGTTGTTCCCCTTGTATTCTAACATAATATAGTCCTGATGCTTAAAAATAGCCTTATAGTAGTTTTCATGTTACACTTATTGCTTAGAAACCTAAATGGTCTCTGCAGTAATGCTCATATTTGGCATTTAAGTACCTTGTAACTCTGAAATACTTGTATTATTCTGGGTTATTGCTTCAAGTACTCCAACCATACTTTTTGAAAGTGTGTGTGGGGGGTCATAATTGGGGGAGGTACAGGAGGCACACAACACAGGTTTCATGAACACAGGTCCAAGAACAGAGACCATGATACAGGCTTTTGAGATTCCCAATGCAGTCAAACTAAACAGGTGGTAGATCTGTTATAGTGAGTCTTTCAAGCTCCCTAATTATTTTTCATAGCAATAAATAATTTTGACTGTCTGACTTAATTATCTGGTTTTGGATCTATGGTGTTTTGAAAGACAGTATTTCTAAACACATTTGAGATAGAATTAGATGTCATGCCATTATTGTCACCATCAAATGTTTAATAGCAAAAATAATATTTGTGTAGTGATCTACAGTGTACAAAGCTATTTTCATATAAATTACCTCTTTATTTCACACAACTGTATTAAGACTTACCTTTATTAAATGACTTTTCCAAGGTCATAGAGTGGAGACCCTTTTCTAAATGAACCCCATTTGTTAACTTCATTTTCAGTGGTCTTAAGGGCACCCATGTGGTTTTCTAGCACTGCATTAGGACTCTGTTGAAATAGTTGGGTGGAGAATTATACCTTATGTCAATACCATAGCAAAGAACACCTTAAAGAAGTCAAAATCTAAGATTCAAACCAAATAAAATTATTAATGCTAATTCCAGCTATCTGTAGTGAATTTTGATAACCCTATACAAATTAAACAAGATCTTTGTTTAATACCTATCCAAAGTTTATTAAAACAGTTTTTCTTAGTAGGTTAGTTAGGCTGTCAGTTGTGTGAAGTAAATTTTGGTTAAGGAATAGCCAAGGTAGTAATGCAGTAAGAAGTTATAAATGTGCTTACTGTGCTCTAGAATGTCACGATTGGAATATAAGAAATACGTGTAAGAAAAAATACAAGTATTCAATATTGATGGTTGAATGAGCTGAATAAATTAGACGACTCTTCTTTCAATTTAAGAAGTTTGCCAGTGTTTGGATACCTTTGAACAAAGAAAAAATGGAAATAAAATTTTTATTAAGCATAAACAAAAATCACAGTTTTTCTTGACAGACAGACAGCATTTTCTTTAAGAATTTTCTAGGCTTTCTCTCTTCCTTTTCCTTTAAGTAAGCCATCTATTCGTTTATCTAAACTTAACAAATGTTTATTGCCTGTTATACTCAGCATTGCTGGAAGTCTACATCTGGATTTTCTGTTTTGTCTTATTTATTGTTTCAGACTTGAAGACAGTATTTGTAATAGTCAGGGTTCTCCAGAAAAAAATGGAATCAATAAGATATATACCTATATATTAAGAGATTTATTTTCAAGAGTTGGCACACACATTTGTGGAGGCTAGCAAGTCTGAAGTCTGTCAGGCAGGTAAGCTGGCTGGAGTCTCATATAGGGGTTAAAGCTGTGCGGGTTTTCTTTTTTAACCATTGACTTACGATATTCATTTCTGATATACAACATAATGATTTGATATTTTTATATGTCACAAAATGATTGCCACTGCTGTAGTCTTTTTTTTTTAATAGTACAATTACAATTTACTTCATATGGAAGAGGGTCTTTACCCCATGCCACCATTAGCAAAATGTCCACTTTTATTATTTGCTGACAATTTCAAAAGCAGATGAATTTTAGAGGAAGAGTTACCATTTCTTTTTTTGCATTGAAATTTCTCACTGAATGTCAGTAGTTTGTCAGCAGAATGCAAACATGAAGACTTCTGACTTAAATCTTTCTTTCTTTTTTCTTCTTTTTTTTTGAATTTTATTTTTACTTTTTTAGACAGCAGGTTCTTACTAGTCATCCATTTTATACACATCAGTGTATACATGTCAATCCCAATCACCCAATTCATCACACCACCACCCCCCCCGCCCCCCAGCTGCTTTCCCCCCTTGGTGTCCATACGTTTGTTCTCTACATCTGTGTCTCTATTTCTGCCTTGCAGACCGGTTCATCTGCACTGCTGTAGTCTTAAGTATTTCTCCTTCCAAGAAACCTTAGTTTTTGCTCTAAAGGCTTTTCAACAGATTGGATGAGATCCCATCCACATTATGGAGAGTAATTTCACTTACTTAAGGTCAACTGATTTTGGATGTTAACTACATCTACAAAATATCTTCACAGCAACATCTAGATTAGTGTTTGATTAAATAACTTGGTACTGTAGCCTAGACAAGTTGACACATAAACTAATCATCACAATATTGTTTATCTGAAAAGTTACTGGAATTGCACCCATCCATCTGAATATGATGAGGCTTACTCATGGAAATGTTTTTAAAGATTCCTGCTAGATTAGATATGTAAATCCTAGCTACTACCTAAAATACTTTACAGGAGGCAGGGTGATAAAGCAAGAAGCTCATGGACCCTCAGAATCAAAAAGGCCACTGTCTCACCTTGGCTTCATTACTTACTGCAGTTTGTTTTGGGAAAAGCCACTTAAACTCAGTCTGTTTCCTGGGCAAATGGCAAAAAACATCTGTCTCACAGGAGAATTAGATAAGTGTTTAGTGAGTTAATGGGTGCTAAGCACCTGGTAGACTTTCTGGCGCACGTTAGATGCTCAATAAATATTAATTCCTATTCCCTTTTCTCCTTTATCCCTTTTTTGAAAACAAAATTTGTTTAGTTACCAATATATTTGTATTCATTTATTCATGTATACATTCAATAAATATTTATTCAGCTCTATGTGACAGGTACTGTTCCAGGTATGAGAGATACAAAAGTGTATCTGTTCTCTTAGAACTTACCTTCTAGTGATGGGACACAGACAATAAACACAATAAAAAAGAAGGATATGAGGTTGATTATGTTATATTAGATAAGTTCTATGGAGAAAAAGTAAAGCAAGGAAGGGGTATAGGGAGAAATGAGTGTTGATGGTGAGAAAAATTTTAGTTTTTAGCCTTACTAAGAAGATTATATGTAAGCAAAGATGTGAAAGAGAAGACAGAACAAATGCTCCATCCTTGAATATCTGTGCTGTGATGGGGAAGGCAGGTGGGACGTTAAGTACAAATGCTTTATGACAGGCATTGTTTGAGGAACAGTAACAAGGCTCTGCTGATGGGAATAGATGATCCAGAAGGAGAGGAGTAGAAGATGGAGTCAGTTAAGTTAGGTGAGGTTTGCTGGGCAAATTTTGAAGGGCTTTGTGAAATAGAAGACCATTAGAAAGTTTTGAGCAGAGGAGGAGTGACATGATCTGATATTTGTGCTACTCAAAAATAAATTATAGGAAACTATAGGAGGAGTTTTTTTAAGAGCATAGACTCAAAGGACGGACTGCATGAGTTCAAATAACTCTGTAATTTATTAACCATGCAACCTTAGGCGAGTGCTTCTTCACATGAAATGGAAATAATAGTAGCATCTACCTCACAGAGTTGTTATGTAAAGTAGCTTGGCACATGTAGAAAGAATCTAATCAGTCTTTGCTATTAGTTTTAATAATAATAAGAGGGTCCATCTGTAATATGACCCATTCCCTGCTAGTGATCTTGAATTGATTCTTAACCTGTTATTGTCATTGATTTAAATGTAAAACTATATTGATAAATTAGAAGGGGTCGCGAGTATGAAGGAAATATGCCGCCGCTTATAATTTGGTGCTTTAGATTTTGAGAGGGTCAGATTTTGAGAGGATCATGTTGATTCCCAGAAAAACAGATTATCTCCTCTGATGATACCAGGGTTTTTTTTTTTTTTTTTTTTTTTTTTTTTTTTTTTTTTTGGTCAGTGCTGTCATCATTCTTTAACGCAAATAGATTTGAAACTTCTGTGACAAGTTTGACATTTTTTCCGACTTTATCATTTGTATCTAAACTAAGCTTTGGTTCTTATGAGTACTTCTTCATGGTAGCATTCCTTCTGTCATTTCTCCTCATATGAACCCTTCCTTTTCTACCTGTCATTATCCTAGTGCAAGTCCTATACTTCATGGGCTCTCATCTGTTCTTGTGCTTCTTGTCAGTGGAAGTAGTAGGTGTTATTATTATCATCATCATCATCATCATCATTATTATTATTTTTAATCACTCACTATGTGCCAGAAAGTATTCTAAGCAATTTATATACACAAATTTATTTCATTCTCATTGTAATCCTATAAGATCAGTGTTTCTGACTTCATTTTATAACTAAGAGAACTGACTCAGAAAGGTTAAACAACATTATATTCAACCTGGTCTATTTCGTTTTACAAATCCTGTATGCTATACAATGAAATCAGTTAATGATTCAAGAATAATGTTCCTTTGCCTTTGTTTCAGATTTTTCCTGCCTCCTGGGACACATTCTTTCCTCTGTTATACTTAGCTAGTTATAATTGAGGTTTGACTTGAGGCCATCTTCTTTGATGAAGGAGACTTTTCAGACCATGACTGCATAGAGTATTATTTGCTTCTGTAAAACATAGTTTCCTCTTTGTTAACATTGACATGTAATTATACACTGGCATTTGGCATGTCTGGAATTTTGTTGGACAAGTGACTTAACTTCTCTTAACCTCAATTTCCTCATGTGTAAATGGAGATAAATATACAATTTTAGTTCACAGTAAAAAATTGGCATGTTTGGAATTTATTTAATCATTTCAGGGATACATGTTTGGTCTCTCCAAGTAGACTGAATGTCCATTAGGACACTAGGAGTATATTTTATAATTCTTTGTATCTACATGTAAAACTTATACTCTAAAATTCTGTATTCTCCATACAGAATTTATACAATAAGCGTGTAATTTTTACTTTATTATCAAGGTAATTAGATAATTGATTTTAATATGACTGTTACTTCTTGTCAGTCAACTGGCCACATTGAAAGTTCTATAAAGTTTTCCTGGTCAGTTAAAAATAGAGAAATTTTGGTTGCTTTGTTTCCAGTAATATGTCAGAATACCAGTGTAGTTAAATTAGCCCCACTGTCCAGTTCATTGTCCCTACCTGGCATTGTTTATGCACCATGTTTACGCATATGATTAGTAGTGTGATAAAAATTTTTTTAATATTTATTTATTGATTGATTGATTTGGTTGCACCGGGTCTTAGTTGCGGCATGTGGGCTCCTTAGTTGCAGCTCACCATCTCCTTAGTTGTGGCTCACTATCTCCTTAGTTGCAGCATGTGGGCTCCTTATTTGTGGCTCACGGGCTCCTTAGTTGTGGCATGTGAATGCTTAGTTGTGGCATGCATGTGGGACCTAGTTCCCTGGCCAGGGATGGAACCCAGGCCCCCTGTATTGGGAGCATGGAGTCTTAACCACTGCACCACGGGGAAGTCCCCGTGCGATAAAATTTAAAAGGGCAATAATAAAAATCTTTAAAGGTATTACTATCTGAAAAAGAAAAGTAATAATAGTATTTACATTTTTAAACATTTGCTTTTAAAGAGTAAGTATTTAAAAGATCATCTAGTAAGCTGTATTTTTTTTCAATTTGGGCTGAAGTTTTTAAATTAGTTTTAAGACATAGCAAAGTCAGAGTAATTATGAAATTGTCTTATTTTAGATATATCATAGGTGATTTTTATTGCATTTAAAACTCTTTGAAACTTCTCCCTCTAGAAGTGTTAACATTATCGAGAGAATCCTTTTAAAGATGATCTGCCAACTGAAGGTTCTGTTAGTGTTTCTTCAAACTAAGAAGCTGTGAAATGTTTTTTGTATGCTAAATTACTTTTGTATTTAGTATAAATTATTATGGAATTTAGGCCTTTTGTGAATAATTATTTTCTTAATTAAAATACATTTTACTAATATTATTTATGTAGTACTATACCATTTTCAAATTTCCTTCATGCATATTGTCTTATTTGCATATCCTAATAAGGATGTGGTGGACTAAATAAAGTGATGTGAACTAAAATTGTATATTTATCTCCATTTACACATAAGGAAATTGAGGTTCAGAGAAGTTAACTTGCCAACTTTTATGGCAATTAAATAATTGATTCTGGATCAGAAATCAGATATTTTGACCTCCATTCTCTTTCTTTTACACCCTGCTGCTTCATTTAGATCTTGTTTTTCAATTCATGTAATACTTGAAAGTCACAAAAGCAGTTTGTTCTAAAAGTATGTAGATATTTTATTGAACTTGCCTCTTCTAATTATTTTGAATTATTTTAAAGATATTTTCTTGATTATTTTTTCTCTTCCTAACTTGTGAAACTCTTTGTCACTCCTTAAATTTTACTTTCTAACATCTACTCCACACAAGGATTTAATGGTGGTATAGTGTATCCTGAGTCTGAGTCTGAAACTTGTCCAATCTTCAATCACGTGTTTAAACAAGTTAAGGAATATGGAAGTTCCTACACACCTGCCCTTATAGGCGTGCATACACATAGACACATATACGCACAGTGGATTGGACACCAATACTTATATATATAGCTGTGCTTTGACTTGCATAAAATTAATGTTATTTGGAGGCCAAGTAATAGTAAATCTTACCATCATTGGTTTTATTTTAATGGTGATAAGGATTTAATATTAGAACCATGTTGAAACCATCATCAGTAAAATGACTTGTGGCCCCCACCAAAAATTTTTGGGAAGAGCATTTGCTGAACACATCGATGAAAGAGTTCAGTATTGTATTATTTTCGCATTATTTTTCCAAATACTTTAAACAATCTATATACTTAATAATTCTTAGAAGAAAATAACTATCATTCTAAGTAGTTGTGTGGTGTTCCTAGAAAAGTTTGTCCAGAATATGTTATCTGAATTTCTTGATGGTGTTGATTAAAAACTATTTTTCTTATTCAAAAAGATGCAGACAGATTGACATTGTCTGGGCCTGAGACCTTTGTGAAATTAAGCTTATTGAGACCACCTAAGCCATATTATTTTTAGCTGTTTGTGTTAATTCAACCATTGTATCTGAAAACAGATCAAATGGCAGTCCATTGTACAGCACTGGGACTTACGATTGAAATTTATTCCATGTTACAGGTAAGAGTAAAAGCTACTCATCACCAGGAAGGATGAATACTCTAATTATTTAATATAATCGAAGGACGTACTTTACAAAGAAAAGAAAAAATAAGTTTTGTTATGACAAATTAAGATTTCTTTTGTGAATAAGATAGAATTTAAGCTACAAGATGAAATGTCTGCAGAATTTAGGCAGAATGAGTCATCATAGTAACACCAATACTCTTGATAAAATGAGAAAGAAGATAAATTTATTGCAATGCATTGATTGGTTTGTTTGGTATAACTTTTATGTTCTTTTGAGATTTTTTTCCTTTTACATTAGCTCATGTATTAGTTACAAATAAAACAAAATAAGCGTGTAGCAGACGGATACTCAACAGACCTTGACAAGACGATAATAAATCAAGGGGTTTTGTAGGAAAAATGTTTGTTCAGAATGTTAGCTGACTATGAGGTTGGTGGCCTTCTATGTTCACAGTTATATGTTCTAATTTATTTCAGGTCTCCAGATGCATCAGTGTGACAAATGTCTACCTGTCACAGATTAGACAGAAAACATAAGTAAAGCCTGAGAGAAGTTGCTGATAGTCTTGAGTGATTTAAGCACACAACGGTAGAATAATAGTTTGCCTGAGCAATTATGAACATTTCAGTGACATTATAAAGCAGACTACTTTCTAGTAATTTTTTGTCAGAATATCCATTATATCATATCCAAATAACTAGCTCATCTCTCTTAACATTTGTCTCACTGGTTACATCAAAGGAGCTCCCCTCTGTTGCCTTTGGTAAATGTATGCCAGGAGCACTGTATTTGGGGCACAAATTTCCAAAGGCTGCATAGTATAATTTGGATATATAATGAAAATAATTTATCTTACTCTTTTTTTCCATGTATCAATGTTTTTGATTAGGATGAGCTTTTAAAAATACAATTAAAACTTAATGTTCTTTAAGCATTTTCAGGAACCAGACTTCTTGCTCCCTCTATGGATTATTTCTATTATAATTGGGCCTATTACATTTGTATGCTTTTTTTTTTATTCTCTTCAAAATCTCTGTTCAGCCATGTCCCTCACTTCACTGTTTCAAGATTACTACAAAGAGTTATTCTATTCCTATATGAAATTCTTAAACCTCTTTGTTCTTTCTATCATGCTGCCTGTATCTTCACATACTTTTAGTTTTCTCTCTTCTGGAGTAAGAAGTTGTTCCTTGGCCTTTCTAACACTAACTGGGAGGTGGCAGGGCATGGAGAGGCAGTGTGGAAGGGAGGGAAAAGAAATGCTTATTTCTGCCTCTATCTCTAATTGTACCACCCATTCATATTTTCCAAAATAAATGGCTCCAACACACTCATCTGTTGTAAAGTGGAGTTGTTTTACCTAACGTACAGGCCGTGGTAAGAATTAAACTAGATCAAGTTTTTAAAGTGTGTGGCATAGTTAGCACTGGCACGTAATTGCATAATAAATGGTGTCTGTTATCCTCTTAGTTACCTAGATAGCATGCTTTGTGATCATTTAAACAATTTTTCTTACTTCTCCACTCACCACATCTAGTTACTATTTTACCTCTATAAAAAAAGCAAATTAGTAGTACAGGTTCAGGAGAGAGAATTCTTTTTGAAATCAGGTTTCATCATTCATTAGCTGTGCCTCAGACAACTTACCTAGCCCTCTCTAAACCTCCCCTTTCTCTTCTGTAAAATAGTATTATAATAATAATAGTAACTTGGCTCAGAGTGTGGTTTTGAGAATCACGTTCAATTAACTAAATGTGTATGTGTGTATATTTATGCCTCTTTATAAAATGAATGAATAATACAGATAAAATGTTTAGCACCACGTTTTGCATAAAATAAGCATGAAATAAACGTGCATACATTTGTTATCACTCTCCATTCCTATTGCCAGTTCAAGCTTTTATGTCCTCTTACCTGGGTGCTCTACACCAGGTCACCACTATATTCTCACACTGTACCATCCATCTAGTACTGTTGGCAGTTAAATTATTATTATTATTTATTTATTATTATTATTTTTTAACATCTTTATTGGAGTATAATTGCTTTACAATGGTGTGTTAGTTTCTGCTTTATAACAAAGTGAATCAGTTATACATATACATATGTTCTCATATGTCTTCCCTCTTGCGTCTCCCTCCCTCCCACCCTCCCTATCCCACCCCTCTAGGTGGTCACAAACCACCAAGCTGATCTCCCTATGTTATGTGGCTGCTTCCCACTAGCTATCTAGTTTATGTTTGGTAGTGTATATATGTCCATGCCACTCTCTCACTTTGTCACAGCTTACCCTTCCCCTTCCCCACATCCATGGGAATAAATTATTTTTTGTATGTTAAAAAAGGAAGTCTTCAAAGCTGTCCAGTGTCTAACAAATATGGTGTAAATTACTTACCCTAGCCATTTAGGACTGCTGCAGTTTGATTTTACACTACCTTTCCTGCATGAGCTCCTAGTTTGTCTATCTTACATTGCTACTACAAGGATTAAGAGAGGGTACATACTGCAAAAATTAAAACAGTATCTGGAACATACATGAAAGTTGTTCATTTTTCTGTTTCTCTCTTCTCCCTTTTTATCCTTTCCACCCTCTTCTTTTAATAAATCCTGGATTCCAATCAAACTTGCTTTCCTTATATCTGACATATCCTTTCCTCTGTCTGTGCCTTTTTTAAGTTCTAATTCTCCTTGTTTTTATTTATCCAGCAGATATTTATTGGTTATATTCTGTGCGTTATTAATTGTTTGGCACCAGGGACACAAATGTTTAGGGCATCTTTCAGAGGTTATTCTAAAAAGAAAGGACAGTATGTTAGAGATACTCAGGCTTCCAGGCTGAAAACTACATGAGACCAGGACCCATGTCTATTTCGGCCTGCTATTGTATTTCTAACTCTTGGAATAGAGCTGTGGACATATTAGGATTCTCGTAATTGTTTGGGAATAAAATTTGAGAGAGATGGAACAAGGAAAAATGGGAGAGAAGGCATGAGGCAGCTTGGCATGTTTGATTATTGCACATACTTCTGTATAGTTAGAGAATATGTCGTAAAATTCATGTCTGGGAGTAGTGAGAGATCATGTTGGAAAGAAATGAGGGGGCCAGAATATGAAGAAGATTGTCCATTTTGCCTAGAAGTTTGGACTCTATCATGTAGTTTTGGAAAGCCTGTGAGACTGTTTAAGTAGGAATTTCACATGCTACAATTTTATTTTAGAAAGGATATCCTGTTAACGGTGTAGCGAGAAGAATTAGAAGTGAGATTAGAGGTATGGATATGAGTTGTGATGCGACTGCAGTAATAAAGCAAAGAAATATGGGGGCCTGAATTGAAAAAGTGAGTGGAAAGATTTAAGATATATTTGTATGGTAAAATCAACTGGACTTGGTAACGAATTTGATTTAGAAAATATGGAGGGTGAGAAGAAAGGGTGAGCTCTGAGTTCTGCCCAGCCTTCAAGGCCCAGCTGAATTGTAACCTACTTCAATTTCATTCATCTCACTACTGATTAAAATTAATATTTTTTTACTCCTTGTAAAATATTATATACACCTTTCTTATATTGTTGATTTCTTTTTACTAATAATTATTTGTGTGAATGTCTAAATTCTCTCACCAAACTGGAAGGCTCATAACTTATTATCTTTGTATTACCTTCTATGGCCTTATCTATATTGGATGTTCTGTAAATATACAGGTTATTAATTAATGCCATGCATTTTAATTTAATTACCTCCTGAAAAAACTCTAGAAAGTTAAGTATATGCCTAAGACATTTCAGTATTTCAAAATGAAGCTAGTTACAAATAGGTGAAGTTTAACTAAAATTCTTTCAAAGGAACTTTCATTCGAAAAATTCAAAATTAATAATTGCCAGAAAAGAAAATATTCATAGGAAGAAATTTTAAAGTGAAATAAGGCCATATTGTTTCCAAATTCAGATGAGAACTTTTGCACATGGGCTTCCTGGTGGCGCAGTGGTTGAGAGTCCGCCTGCTGATGCAGGGGGACGCGGGTTCACGCCCCGGTCCGGGGGGGATCCCACGTGCCGCGAAGCGGCTGGGCCTGTGAGCCGTGGCCACTGGGCCTGCATGTCTGGAGCCTGTGCTCCGCAGTGGGAGAGGCCACAACAGTGAGAGGCCCGCGTACCACAAAAAAAAAAAAAAAAAAAAAAATCTTGCACAGATTGGAAATGACTAATCAACATTAGAAAAATGTAATTGGAAGATATGCCCTCATAGTGTTCATGGCCAAAAATGTTTTCCTGTCCAATTTTAACAGTGTTGTTCCAGTGTGAAAATTTCAATGGTTAGAGGTCTTGTATTGGGAAAAACAAATCATTTAAATATCTAGTCTATGCAGGGTGATCTTGGGCAAATCCCTGGATTTCTGTCAGTCTCCCCACTTCAGAGAGCAGCCTTAGCTGTCTTAAAGGATATCACATTTGAGAAGTATAAAAGGGATATAGATATAATCTAGAAAGACAGAGTGGTATATAATGACAGAATTAAATTTGGATTACTTCTATTGGCCTTCTAGCTTTAATCACCCATGAGTCTATGATTTTAGGTGTTTTAATTTTTTGTTTTTAATTTCAAGATCAATTTGAAAACTGTAACCTGTCAAGAAGTCGGTCTTCACCAGTTGCTATTACACATAATGGGCAGACACTTTTTTCAGGCCACATATAAAACATAATTGTCTTTGGAATTTAATTCTACAGATTTATCATCATAAAGTCTTAAAATTAAAATGGTACAACAGTGGTTGTTTTTAACTGTGTTGGAGGCTTAAGGTGCAGAATTCCCACTTGTATATATCTTCATATTAAGAAAATGCTTTTCCAAAGAACGATTGTTTTTATTTCAGGGTGATTATATAATTTCAGTGGGGGAGTATTATGAGATGAAGTGGAAAGAGCACAGGATCTGAGTTTTAATACTAGCTTTGCCCTCAACTAGCTACCAGCTACCTTCTTGGGCCTTGGTCTCCTCATAAGTAAAATGAGGAGGTGGAATAGTCTGTTATGTCCCTCTGAGCTCTGAAATTCTGTGTCTGTACCATGTCCATATCAGATCCACAGCTATAGCTCAACTCTTCAAGTGTGACTCATCATGGTGAAAAGTAAAATCTAATCTTTTCTATGATATTTAGAAGACCATGGGATAAAATGTCATTTAGTTGTATTTGATTAAAAGAGCTAACATAAGATAAGAAATGTTCATTTTCTTATTTCAAATGTAAAGGAGACTGATCAGCAAATAAAAACATGGTGCTATAGAGTTATATAATTACAGATCATTATTAATGTTTTGAAAAAGTTCTGTTCATTAATGAATCAACTGCTAATATTAGGAATACACTGACGTTAAATGACTTAGAAGTTGGGCATCTTGTGACTATTTTATGTGATCCTATCATAATGAGTCTTACATCTTGAATTCATATGCACAAATGAGTGTTGCAATCTTTATCATAGTTACATTGGGAGACTGAGCTCTTTTTTCATATCACATCATTAAATATACACTAAACACCTACTACTGTGCACTGATGCTACCATATTGAATTGGAGGCAGTGTTGGAGAATTATCGTGATGAATCCTCTGCCTCAAATGCTAGTTTTTATTTTCTTTAAATCACCTTCATTTTGATTTTGATCCCCAGTCTCCCTGTGCTGAGAAGCCATCAATTTCACTTATCCCCCAGACTCCGCACACCATCCAGAGCTATGCAGAGACCCTGCACCTTCTTACTCACCTCATGTCACATTTAATTTCTCCTAAGATGCCTTTTGTTTTAACCTTTGTAGACCCTCTGGGACCAAAGGTTCTGCTTCTTCCATGCCATAGAGAGGCATGGAAATCTCTGGTAACATTGGGAAGCCTGTGATTGAGGGTCCTTCCCCTTCAGTCCATCATCTAGCCAGCTGCTCTGAGATCTTACCACCTGTCAGTCACTTTATTGGTCCTGCGCCTTTCTGGAATTTGTTCATCTTCTCCGTCTCTCCTCTACTCAATTTCAAAGAAGTCTCTCATCTCTTTTCCTTAAAGAAACCGCCTACCCAGGGTAACTAGCATTATCTCTTTCTGAACTGTGTTTTTGTTTGTAACTAAAAGATACAAAAGTGGTTGTTGGGCTTCCCTGGTGGCGCAGTGGTTGAGAGTCTGCCTGCCGATGCAGGGGACACGGATTCGTGCCCCGGTCCGGGAAGATCCCACATGCCGCGGAGCGGCTGGGCCCGTGAGCCATGGCCGCTGAGCCTGCGCGTCCGGAGCCTGTGCTCCGCAACGGGAGAGGCCACAACAGTCAGGGGCCCGCGTACCGCAAAAACAAACAAAAAACAAACAAACAAGCAAAAGTGGTTGTCTTCAAATGATAGGAAAGATAGAAAGTTTTTTCTTTCATAAATACAAAAATCCTCAAAGAACGTACATTCTATAGCTCTAGATACCTAGGCATCTTCTTGAAACAGGAGAAGAGGAACAGAGAGAGAGGAAGAGGGAGAAAGAGAGAGAGATAAAGATACAGAAAGATGGCTTTTCAAGAGCCTTAATTCCAGTGGGAATGGGTCATCTATGAAACACTAAACTTTTGTTGTATAATTTTTGTAAAGCCATCTCTGCCATGATTCTTTCTTATACCATCCCTATTTTTTCTTATTTATTGTTTCACTCCCTCCCTCCCTCCCTTCTTTATTTTTTTTTCAGAAAAATCACAGAATTCAGAGTTGGTGAGACCTTGTTTAGAATTCTCTTTCCCTCACTTACTATTAATATGATCTTAAGTCACATTATCTTTCTGAACCTGAGTTTTTTATTTGTAAAAATGGGGATAATGCCACTTTTCCATACTCTGTTACAGAGTATTTGTTAGACCAAGTAGGAAAACATTAATGCTTGGAAAGTCATAAAGCAGTGTGCAGATATAGACTCTGTTGACTTAATGCAGAGTCAGTGGGAGAAAGAACACGGGTTTTAGAACCAGGTACACCTGTATTCAATTCTTACATTTGCCATTTACTAGCTTAGTGTAATTTTAGTTTCTGTGTATGTAAAATTTACTAACACCTACTTCATTGTTTTAAGGAAGAAATAAGATAACCTTTATAAATATCTGAGGTAAACAAGGGTACATTTTATCCCCATTTCTTAGATAAAGCAGTTGAATCTCAGAGAGTTAAAATGATTTGGCCAGGGTTATAAAGGTGATGAGAGAAATTACCAGAAAAAACTCTTGGTATCATATGGGTTAGGCTTTTTAGATAAATTATATCAGGTAATTTCAAAGAAAGAATTCCATATATGTTTGGAGCATAAGATAAACATTTGCATATATACATAGTTGAGATTCATAAAAGGATTATTTTGAAACATTGAGTTATGTTGTTCTTGTGCATTTGTTAAGCAAAAAAATCATCCAGTCACCTTATTTTATTATCAAGTTTTACAAATTAAAAAATGTGGTCTTATGTCAAGTTAGTGATCCAGGAGAGTGGAAAAACTAATTGGCTCCTTTTTCAATTGTAGTGCTGGGTGACTCACAAGGCCTAGATGTCACTTACTATATTTGATGGACAGTGTACATTAGAATTTTTTTGTTTTGTTTTGTTTTGTTTTGCGGTACGCGGGCCTCTCACTGTTGTGGCCTCTCCCGTTGCGGAGCACAGGCTTCGGACGCGCAGGCTCAGCGGCCATGGCTTACGGGCCTAGCCGCTCCGCGGCATGTGGGATCTTCCGACCGGGGCATGAACCCGTGTACCCTGCATCGGCAGGCGGACTCTCAACCACTGCGCCACCAGGGAAGCCCCATTAGAATTTTAAAAATGGAAGTCGATGGCTCCAATCACCTATTAACCCAGGATATATTGTGGGGTTCAGTTCTAGTTTCATAAATCCCATTTGTCTCCCACTTTTTGCTTTGTTTTACACTTGACTGGTAATAATAGATTATTTTTTTCCTGTGGAAACTTCCTTGATTGTCAGTACATCTCCAAGGGCATAATCATGATATATTAAAAAAATAATCATGTAAATTATAATCATCTCACATTTTCCAGAATATTTTTAATCATAAGGATTTTTCTTTTTAAATATTGATTGGGACTTTCCTGGCTTGGGATAAGGTAATCATATGCAAATTATTTTATTTGATATATTCTTAGTTTAAATCCAGGGCTATATAAGACTTGATATTGGGGCATAATAAGAAAGTGGTATATACTTTTGCCTGGAAAAGTTCTTTGTTTAAGTCATGCTAAACCTCTAGCAATTTTAAAACTGAGGCAAGCTATGGTAGAAGATTTTTACCCTCATAGATGCATAAAGTAAGTATACAGACTGGGAGAGGAAATTATTCAATCTTGAGATTAAATATGTACTCCTAACAGCCATTCCAATAATAAGACTTTAAGTGTTGTTTTAAAGTTACTGTTTAAAAAGATGAAAAATATATGTAGCCATACCTTTTGTGCTGACAGTGATAGAAGTGCAAGGTTAAGTTATACTAAAAAATTTATGTTAAGAAGCAGTGCTTGTACGATTTTTTTTAACCACATTTACATCTTATATTTTACATCCCTCCTCTTCTCAATTTTGATCAGAAGATTTCCTCCATATTATTCTTTGAATAGTAGGCTAACTTTTCTGAGTACATGATCAGAGGACAGGACTCAGCATGGTAGCTTATAGTCAAAAAAAAAAAAAAATCAAAGCATAATTGTGCCTTGTCTCTGACCACTCTCCCTGAAATAAGTTGTAACATTCAGGGCAGGGAAATGTTCACATCCATTACAGGAATTTCCTTTGTGCAATGTACACATGAACTTTTAAAAAGTTATATGTTTAAATATTTTTAACAGTCTGACTTATTGTGTATGTTATTTGTCACAATATTCAGTATTATTGGAATAATTGTTTTTATTTTCATCATACCAGTGAGGCTTATTCAGAGAGCACATTAAACTAAGAGCGTAACTTTGAGAGGATGTGCTGAGTGTCTTGACTTCCAAACCAACTACAATCAACTACCTTGTTTACATTTACGTTTCTTATGGTCCAGGTCTAGTTTCTTGCCCAACAGCCAGCTGGCTTTTTTTTTTTTTTTAAGTGGGCCAGCATTGTTTTCTTAAGTGTGGCCAAATAAAATAGCTAAGAAATAGATTCAGATCCAATTAACTTCATTGTGTATCTTCAATGATCCAAGCATTTAAACATATGTACTCCCATACCTTGTATCCTGTTATCCTGGCAAATCTTTTACTACCAAAAGTGTTTTGGTTTAGATGAGAAATTATATGTCACCTTACCAATTAGGCAGGTATTGGGGTATATTCTTCTAGACCTTCTTTTTCTTTTTAAACTCTGGAGAAATCTAAAAACCCTGGAATTTTAAATGACTTTTCCAAAGCTATGTAGCTACTTGGTGGCAAGGCTATAATTTATCCCAGGTGTTTTGACTTAAGCCCTGGGCTTTTTCAGGTCTGATTTGTTAATTAAATATTTGTCCTATGACTACTGTTAGGTATAATCTCTTTCTCTCTCTCTCTCTCGCTCGCTCGCTCTCTCGCTCTCTCTCTCGCTCTCTCGCTCTCTCTGTATTCTTGAATATTTTTATGTTTAATATAAAGCATTTAGAGAACTTGAGATAAAGTGAGCCACACCAATTGTAAGCTGTCTCCAAATGATGAGAAATTGTTGGAAATATCATTTTTAGTCAGGTGCTTGAAAGCAGTAAAAAGCTAGTAGCACAACACTGTGGCTAGTTTGAACTTATGGAGGGAAATGCAAATTTGCCTTGAATTGGCCAGCCTGTGACAAAGATTATCATTTTGCTGTTACTCTGACAAATTCTTTTGGACTGATCACTCATAATTGATCCAGACCTCATGTACAACAAATTGAACTCTAGGCAAAAAAAAAAAAAAAAAAAGTAATTTGTTTTTCTATTTGGTATCAGCTCTGAAAAGCATTATGTGTGTCTAGAAATAAGGTAGCTGGCAAGAATAAACTTTGCTCATGCTAAGTGGTAATTTTCTTTTTCTGTGTTGGCTAGTTTTTTCTAGATATGACATTTGGTTCAGGAGGACACACAAGAGCCATTCTACAGAAGGAGTCAGATATTACTCTGTATGCCTTAGACAGAGACCCAACAGCTTATGCAATAGCTGAACAGCTTTCAGAATTGTACCCGTAAGTAATACACTTGTATAGTTACTTAATTTTGTTGCTATGTTTTATGGAGCTTAGTTTACCATCTTGGAATTTGTTCTCCCTTGTATGATACTATACGTCACTCCACTAAGTATTTCCTCCCTTTTTATCCAGAAAGAATTGATGTAAATGATATTTTTAGAATCACTCAAAATAATGATGTTACTGCATTTATCCTTTGTAAGTAAGTATAAATACAAAAACTTATTTTTGGTTAAAATTTGAAAATGTGTTGAAATCCATCCATGAATAGTATTTTGACAAGTAACCCATACTTTAAAAACATTTTTAAAGTACTTTATGAGTTACAGTTTCTCAGAATTTAGTGGAGTAAATACATATGTAAAAATTCTGTAGAATTCTGTAGAATTCATGAAACAATAATGCAATTGCTTTCTTTGAAATCTTTCTGAAATTCATAAGTAAATGTAGAGCACTCTATCCATTTATCAGAATTAGTGAGCATTTACTAGAGAACTTTTAAAAAATATAAAGTTATTGTCTTCATGAGTTGTGAAAGCATCTTCCTTTAGAGAAAAAATTTTGAATTAATGAGTTATGTCCATGTGCTATGTTGTTTAGAACACACCAGCCTGAAAAAGAAAAATATCTTGGAATTAAGATGGCTATCTCCAAATATGTAAAGGGCTATTTTCTGTAATGGGGAATTGTTCTACTATGTGAAGCTCCAGAGACTGAAATCAACAAAATAGATGAGAATTTTAGAGGTAAAGTTTGACTTGACTATCCAACAAAGAAAAGATCTCTTTGGTGAAGTAGCAAAAGTATGACTATAGAAAAGTTTAATCACAGACTAAAGGTAGAAAGTTGGATTACTAATCTAGAGTAGTCTTTTTCATCCTCTCTCAGGTCCCAGACTCTGCAAATCCATCAATGTGATTAAGTATCCCAATAAAAGTGTAAATAAATATACCTAGATTTTTGTCTGCAAGATCACAGTGTTTATGGAGTCCCTGGAAACCCATTTGACCCCAGGTTCTTTATTTCTAAGAAAATATGAAGATGTGGTTTAGTTCCAGAGTAGTTTTTTCTTTTTTTTTTAATCTTTCTGTCATTTTAAGCAACGTAACTTAGATGCACCTTCTTTAAGAAGGTCTTGTACTAGGGCATTCATATTTGTGAAACTTCTTAGGAGTTCACTTGATTATGACCTGAACATTTATAGAATGAGTATAGGTCTCCATTATATTTCACTATCATAGACAACCTGAATTTTCTTAGATATTATTGTTTCTAAAGGCAGTGATTCCCAAGGTCTCTTATTCTTTCAAACACCCTAGTTTCTTAAATGGAGCTTAAAATTATCAATTTTATCAGGCGTAATTTTTTACCTAACAGGAATCTTGAGGCTCTGTATTCTCTTCAGCTTACATATGTGGAAACTATTAGCTACACATATTAAAGGTATACATGTCTTAATAGAGATGGGATGAATTTCACCCATCACCCAATAATCTCATTTTATTAAATTATACTATCTTGTCTCAAATCTTACTGAGATATATTTAGTTCATCGACAAAATAATTCCTTTGCCTAACCTAATAACTTAATTAAAGAACAATAAGATAAAATAAAGGAGGAAGAGGTAATTAATACAGATAAAAGCTGGAATCAAAGAAACTGAAAAACAAAAAAACAAAAAAAAAGAAAAAAAGGAGAAAGAAATCCCAAGAGATCATTCTTTGCATTCTTTGAAAATAGCAAAATCCTTTTTCACACTGATTGTTAAAGGAAAAAGAGAGCAAAAATATATGCTTAAGTTTGAGAGAGAAGACCAACCAGAGACACAAGGTAAATTATAAGATGATACTACTGTAATTCTGTGGCAACATGTGAAACCTAGATAAATGAATGATGTCCTAGCAAAATATAAATTATTAAAATTGACTCAATAATTATAAAACTTTAATAGGTTATTACCATAAAAGAGATTAGAAAGGTAACTAAAGTACATAGAAGAATGTACAGTGATCAGATTTGCAATTGTTATCTAGCTTTTATAAAGAATAGGAAAGGGACTTTCCTGGTGGTGCAATGCTTAAGAATCCGCCTGCTAATGCAGGGGATGTGGGTTCGATCCCTGGTCTGGGAAGATCCCACATGCCGCGGAGCAACTAAACCCATGTGCCACAACTACTGAGCCTGCGCTGTAGAGCCCGCGAGCCACAACTACTGAGTTGGCATGCCACAACTACTGAAGCCCACGTGCCTAGAGCCTGTGCTCTGCCACCACACTGAAAAGCGTGCACACTGCCATGAAGAGTAGCCCCCACCTGCCGCAACTAGAGAAAGCCTGCGCACAAAGCAAAGAAGCAAAGAAGACCCAACGCAGCCAAAAATAAATAAATAAATTAAAAGAAAATAGGAAAGAGCGTTGCCTTTTATGCTAGCCCTGACCATGGTAAATAAAGAAAGCTCTTAAAATTCATTTTATATTGAATCCAGCATTAATACCTAATTCTGCTAGAGATAGTATAAAAGGAAAAAGAGAAAAAGTCCAACCTCACTGAAGTATATAAATGCAGAATTCAAAATGCAATACTAGCATATCTAATTCACCCTTCATTTAGTTAAAAGGATAATAAAAGAATAATACCTATGGCCTAATAGGGTTTAATTCAAGAATACAAGGATGGCTCCATATCAGATAGTCAATCAATGATAGGTTGATAAGCATCACAATGATCAGCTAGCTGTTCTTATTAAAATCTCTAAGTTAAATGGAAATATAAGTCAACTACTTAAACGTAAAATATCCTATTAACCAAGGACAAATAGCAGTTATTTTCTCAAAAGGTGAAATACTATAACAATCTAGTCAAAAATCAGGTTGTAAATATGGATTAACTTCTATATATATTTTAATCAGTATTTTTGGAAGGTCTGGCAGATGTAATTAAAAAACTAAAGAAAGGTTAAAATAGTCTTTTTTTAAATAATGATTTGACTGAATACTTAAAAACCCAAAAGGACTTGTAAAATTAATAAGATGATACAAAATGGTTAGATAAAAATTTAAAAATCTACTCAAGTAGTAAATACCTAGAAAGGGAAGTGGGAAAAAAGTATTCCATTCTTAAAAGCACCTAAAACTTTATAAAATAGTTATAAATTTAGCAAGAAAGACACATTTCCAAATAAAAATAAACCTATATAATTCTATTGAAGGACGTAAAAGACCTGAACAAAAGAGAAAGCATATGTGTTTGGGGGTAAAACAAATTACTATTATAAAAGAAGGCCAGTTCTCCCCAAATTCATATATGTATTTATTGTAATTCCAGGAAGTATATTAATTGATTTCACCTTAACTGATGTGTGTTTTTTTTAACTTAGGTAATATAATGTTGAGTAGATATGGGGGGAAGAGTGACAAGGTCTTTTGGGAAAAAGAAAAAATTGAGAGGAAACTTGCCTTACCAGATGTCAGATCACACTATAAAGTCACTGTAGTGAAATCAATATTATACTGGCATAAGAATAGGCAAGTAGGTTAGTGGAGCAGAGAATCTAGATATAGATTCTACTACATAAAAGAATTTAATAGAAGATAAAGGTGTTTTAATTCATTGAGAAAATAGTGCATTATTAAATAAATGGTGTTGGTACAATGCATATCAAACTTGAAGAAAATAAAATGGACCCCTATTTTAAATCAGATTCAAAAGTAATTTCCAGATAGAGTAAAAATGTATGAAAAAATTGAAAATAAAAGTCCTATTAGAAAATTGAGGAGATTATATATACAATCTAAAGGTAAGAAACTGTCTTAGTTGAGACTTGAAATCATAAATCTATAAAAATAAATAACAGAAATATCTATTTATATAAAAATTTTAAAAATATATGGCAAAAATCGTATGGTAAAATTTCCAAACAGTTAACTTAGAGAAGATATATTAGTAATATGGAGGATAGGAAAAGGAATGATATTATAGAAGAGGAAAAATACATTTTTTCTAAGTTCTCAACTGGGATCCCTGTAACAAAAGGCAGATTGATAAGAGAAAAGCATATAAATTTATTTAAGTTTTACATGACTCATGAGACTTCATGAGGAAATGAAGACCCAAAGATAACAGTAAAACTGGAGCATTTTTATATTAGATTTGATGAAGAGTGGAAAGTTACAGAAAAATATGATAGGACAAAGGGTATGAGCTAATGATAGTAATGTGGGCAAAATTTAGCAAGTCCCATTTATTTAGATTCCTCTCGTCCCTTCATTTTCAGAGATAAGGAAGCTTTTTTGGGTTTAGGCAGGCATCTCTCACATGAAGAGCTTATGACCTACATGTGCCATTTCTCAAATTCCTTCAGTTTAAAAATATTCACTATGCCAAGTTGCCATATTTTGAGGTAGCTTTTCCTGAACCCCATCAATATTTATCATATAGGAAGAGTTCTCTCAAACTTGATAAGACAACAAATTCCAATTTGAAAAGTGGGTAAAGGATAGAAGGGTCAATAATAGAAGATCAATGTGTGAAAAGACGCTCCACATAAGTAGCAGTGAGGGGGGAAATGAAATTAAAATAATAATGGTATAATACTTTTTACTTATCAAACTGGGAAGACGTAACAGTTTTGAAAGTGAGCACATGGGGGAAATGATACTTATTTTTCATGGATATCTTTTAATGTTAAAAAAATTGTATATGCATTGTTTGTATATACAATCATGGAGAACTTGAGAAAGAAGGAATTAATGGTGGGGGGAAGTATGGAGAAAGGGAAACCAATGGTTAAAAGAAACAAACCTAGGGCTTCCCTGGTGGCGCAGTGCTTGAGAGTCCGCCTGCTGATGTGGGGGACGCGGGTTCGTGCCTCAGTCTGGGGGGGTCCCACGTGCCGCGGAGCTGCCGGGCCCGTGAGCCATGGCCACTGGGCCTGCGCGTCTGGAGCCTGTGCTCCACAGTGGGAAAGGCCGCAGCGGTGAGAGGCCCGTGTACTGCAAAAAAAAAAAAACAAACCTAGAGATTATATGACGCATCTCTGCATATGTATGTAAATTAGAAAAAGACAAGTAATGCTATATATTATTATAAATATGTACATGTATAGTTATAGTATAAAAATATACATGACAAAGATAAACACAAATTTGGGCTACGGATTATTTCTGGGGATAATGGATAAATGGATGGATGGATGGTTTGTTGGAAGGATTGACAAATTAGATAAATTGATTATCTTCTTAAAAATACATATGTAGGGCTTCCCTGGTGGCGCAGTGGTTGAGAGTCCGCCTGCCGATGCAGGGGACATGGGTTCGTTCCCCGGTCCGGGAAGATCCCACATGCCGCGGAGCAGCTGGGCCCGTGAGCCATGGCCGCTGAGCCTGCGCGTCTGGAGCCTGTGCTCCAAAACGGGAGAGGCCACAACAGTGAGAGGCCCGCGTACTGCAAAAAAAAGAAAAAGAAAAATACATATGTAATCTTGTAACTGATATCTAGGATTACATATGTATTCTTAAGAAGATCATCAATAACATTGTTCATTATTTGTCTTTGGTTTTTATTTTAAAACTGTTTTTCATTGCACAGTAAAGTTGAACACGTGATTCAGTAATAAAAAAATACATATGTAATTACAACTTGCAATAAAGTGTGCAAAAAGGAAGCATTTTGTCATTTCAACGTTTACATCTTTTGAGAAAATATAGTAATTTCTTTCATTTATTTATTTATTTTGTTGTTGTCAAAGAGTAGCCTGTGCTTCTCCTGAAAAATCCCATGTTCTTCACTCTGTCAAAACTAAGTCAAAAATAGAAACTAACATTTTCACAGAAAACTAAGCAGTTCATGGGAAAGCTGAATTTTAGGCTAACCCATTTTAGCTCTTTCAGAAAAGATGACATGTCAGGTCACCTGTTGTTTGAAAACTGAAACTTTTCCCTATTGCCTCTGAAGACTGTACAAGAGGAAACACATTAAAATTGGAGCAGTGGGGTGTTGGCTGACTTTTACCACAGTGGAAGATGGATATTGCAAGACAATTTTTTTTAACAATTTTTTGTTTTCTGAATTTAGGGATAATATGTGCTCCATACACTGAGTTTAGAGAATATAGACATGTATAAAGAAAATATGAAAATTATAATTGATTCAATCATTTAACTGTAGGTAAAGCAGATTATAAAAATATAATAAGCTGTTACTATCAATAGTTTATAAAAGTAGATATTCTCATTGGGGTAAACTTATAATACACAGAAAAGTATATAGAAAAAAATGAAACTCACTTACCATTCCACCACCTTAATCAGTAGTAATGATTTTGTGTATTTCATTCCATCTTTTTTTTTTTTAACATCTTTATTGGAGTCTAGTTGCTCTACAATGGTGTGTTAGTTTCTGCTTTATAACAACGTGAATCAGCCATTACATATACATATATCCCCATATCTCCTCCCTCTTTCGTCTCCCTCCCACCCTCCCTATCCCACCCCTCTAGGCGGTCACAAAGCACTGAGCTGATCTCCCTGTGCTATGTGGCTGCTTCCCACTAGCTATCTATTTTACATTTGGTAGCATGTATATGTCCATGCCACTCTCTCACTTTGTCCCAACTTACCCTTCTTCCTCCCTGTGTCCTCAAGTCCATTCTCTACATCTGCATGTTTATTCCTGTCCTGCCCCTAGGTTCTTCAGAACCATTTTTTTTTCTTTTAGATTCCATATATATGTGTTAGCATACGGTATTTGTTTTTCTCTTTCTGACTTACTTCACTCTGTATGACAGTCTCTAGGTCCATCCACCTCACTACAAATAACTCAATTTCATTTCTTTTTATGGCTGAGTAATATTCCATTGTATATATGTGCCACATCTTCTTTATCCATTCATCTGTTCATGGACACTTAGGTTGCTTCCATGTCCTGGCTATTGTAAATAGCGCTGCAATGACCATTGTGGTACATGACTCTTTGAATTATGGTTTTCTCAGGGTATATGCCCAGTAGTGGGATTGCTGGGTCCTATGGTAGTTGTATTTTTAGTTTTTTAAGGAACCGCCATCTGTTCTCTATAGTGGCTGTATCAATTTACATTCCCACCAACGGTGCAAGAGGGTTCCCCATTCCATCTTTTTAATTGCCAATATTTCATTATATTTTATGTACTATTTCTTGTTTGAACTTTTTGGATATTTTTACTTTTTTATACTTCTAAAATGTTGGAATATCTTGGCCAAGTTTAAAAACCATTTTGATCAATTGTATTAAATACATAGCTAATTTAGAAAGAATTGATGTCTTGTTATATTTTTCATTGATGATGATATATTTTTCCATTGATTACAGTATTTATGTTTCTGACTAATATTTTTTCTTAATTAAAATGATAAAGTACAGAAAAGTGCTGAGAAGAAAATTTAAATTATTCATAGACCACCACCACCAAAATTAATAGTTTGATAAACTTCTTCCTAATCTTTTTGGTTATATATATATGTGTATATATATATGTACACATATATATATACATTCATACATATACACATATATAGTTTACAAAATTTGATTCTATTTATACATTATCAGCACATTCTTATTTCATTAAATTACCTTAAAGAATAGTTTTATTGGTTGCAGAATATTTCCTTTATGTAATTATAACTTAATTTATTAGAATTCTAATTCTAATATAGTCTTATCCTTATCCATATTACTGCTGTTTTAAGTCTTTCTGTGCTGTGTTATTTTAGATGTACTTCCTATAAACAAATACCAGATATATTTCCTTTGTGTAAACAAATCTGTTTTTTGTAAAGGGTAATTAAATCAGGATATGCTTACTCTTTCTATGTCATCTTGTTTTATATTTTCTATTTTTGTGTTTTATTGAAATTATCTTTGGCGTTTAAATTTTCTTTTGTCCATTATCCACATATACGTATTTGTTTTTGCCTTTTCTCTAGCAATTTTGATGAAATTAAAAATTTTTTTTTAATTTACTACTGGCTGATGTTAATATTTTTTAAGATTAAAAGTACTTAAATATTTTTTACTGTTAAGTATGCAGAAAGAAATATTTTTTGATTAACCATCCCATGTAAAGTGAGAACTTATTTCCTGAATTTTTATTTCCCTCTCTTTTCCCACTTCTTGGCTTTTAAAATATGATTTTGGCTTTTAGACATTAATATCTACTATTATAATTATTAGTTAACATTTGCATTGTTTGGCAGTAATATCTAAAGTAATCATACTTAAACTGATTTAATTCATTTCAATGTACCCCATAGCCTTTTTATAACACTGTAAGTCCCCTTTCAAGTTCTTTATGTAGGCTCATTTCTCTACCAATTGATTACATCTTAGTTTTTCTATAAATATGCAAAAGGGGAATATCTATGCCTTTGTCTACCCAACACTGTGTTTCTAATGCTTTCTTACATGGGCAACAGTTGATTTAGGATGGCAGTTTGGGAATTGAATAGATATTACTCTTTTTTTTCTGACATGTAGTATTGTGGAGAAGTCTGAGGTCAACCCAGTTTATTTTTTCCTTTCCTAGATAATCTGTTTCTCACTCCTTCCTCCCACTATTAGGCTGGATGCTTACTAGATATATTTCTTTGAATATTTTTGACATTCATAAATTTCACTAAGAAATATTACTAATTAATCTCTTTTTATCAATTTTCCATGTACTCTGTGAGTAATTTTGGCCTATGCATCAGGTCTTTTCTCTACAAAGGAGTTTTTGTGTTAGTTACCCTCTACTCTTTTTTTTCGGTTTTTTTAACCTGTGAGCACTTATGATTTGTTGGTTGGAGTGTTATCTGTCCCACATGTCTTTTATTTCCTTTCTTAGTGTTTTCTGCTACTTTTACTTTGCCTCAGTATTATAGGAGATCTCTTCAGACTTATTCCATGTGTTACAGATTTGGTTTTCTACAGTGTCGATTATGGGGTTTTTTTTGTTCTTTTTTGTTTTGTTTTGTTTTGTTTTGTGGTACGCGGGCCTCTCACTGTTGTGGCCTCTCCCGTTGCGGAGCACAGCCTCCGGACACGCAGGCTCGGTGGCCATGGCTCACGGGCCCAGCTGCTCCGCGGCATGTGGGATCTTCCCGGACCGGGGCATGAACCCGTGTCCTCTGCATCGGCAGGCAGACTCTCAACCACTGCGCCACCAGGGAAGCCCTAGCATATTCTTTTAGTGAGTCATGAAATCATTTTTTGGGGGTCTTGATCAGCATTTTATGGAATGGAATGGAATGGAATAGAATAGGAAATATCATGTTACATAATGGAAGTTAAATTAAGTATCATTTCCAGTGAAATAATATATATGTTTACATATATACACATATATATTGTATTTTTGTATATGGGATTGCAGTTAAACCATATTTCTGACTATGTATCTTGATCAAAAATTTTTGAAAACTACCTATCCTATATGGCTATATCCCACATATTTGTTCACACTGTGTACTAAATGTTCATTGAAGGCGGAAACTTTGTCTAATGTATGTTCATATCCCTAGAACCTAGCTCTGCTTGGAATATATATGGAAGTTAACAAGTGTTTATTTATGGTTCAAACAAAACAGAAACCAGTGGTGTGAATGACAGTTATACTTTCTAGGATCCTGTTGCCTGGAAACCCCAATATGCCTAGAGAATTAGAACCCCCTGAAAACTGCATCTCTTAAACTGTACTTTGCCTGTCTTGCAATGAATGAAACAGAATATGAAATATAGATACTGATTACGAAGAAAGGACACATGGTTGGGGAGTGGAATCGAGTTTCAGAGTAAGAGATGTCTGTACTCAAAATATTTACAGTGTACACCACTGAATTGTACACTTTAAAAGGGTGAACATTATGGTAAATGAACGGCATCTCGATTTTTAAAATTATGATTTCTTTTAGATTCAGATCTTTTACATTTAGATTTATATTAGATAAGTGATTAAAACATTTTAATCAACTCATTAAAAAAACATTTATAGTGTATGAAAATTATTTAACTTTTCTCCTGATTTGGGATTATGATAGTACCTTAGAGAAGGAATGATGAACAGGCTCAAAAATGTATCTTATCCCAGGTTTACCAAATGAACTGCCTTTCTCAGTTTTCTAAGTCAACCCTTACTCTTCTGAATTCCTACCAGGTGTGCTGTATAGTCTCCATTTGTCTTTAGAACCTCTCTCTGCCCTTGTCTACACTGATCCCAGGAAGATGACTTTTATGGATTTATCGACAACATTTATCTCCTGGCTTCTTCTTGGGTTCAGCAAATGGGTGACACTGGCAGGAAATCAGAGGACAGAGAAGATAAGGTCAGAATGTGTTTTAGCAGTGGCCACATTCCTCTTCAAAGTTCATTGTTCATAGGCCTCTCCTACTAGATGCAGCTCTGACTCTTTGGGCTTTCATTTACCACTCTTTGCCCTTGCTCCTTCACCTCTTAGCTTCAGGGTACTTCTCACATCCCTTTTTGCCTCTCCTTAACCTAGTCATATGTTTGTAAATAGTCTCTTTATTAAAGTTTTTTCATTTTCCATACTTGGATGTGCTATTTTTTTTCTTGCCAGAAACTTTGCAGACTCACAAAGAACCTTCTTTGTCTCTAGCTGGATCCTTCCCCTTTGGACTCATCCAGATCTGACTTAAGACAAATATCCATCCACACTGTTGGAGAAGCAGTCTAGATTTTGGAATCAAACAGTCTTGGTTTGGAGTCTTAATTCTGCCTCTTTTAGCTGTAGGATTTTAGATGTGTGACTTAACCTGTCAGAGTTTTTATTCTCATCTGTAAAATGAGTTCCTATTCATACGTATCTCATGCTGTGTTATGAGGACTAAATTATTTAATTAAATTGTTTAGCATAAAATTAATTAATACTAGCTATAGTTGCTTTGTTATAATGATGATTATATAAGATAATATATGATTATGCTAATTATTATCATCATAACTCTAAGTGTCTGAGAAGTTTCATTGGTGTATACCAGGATGATTGGCTTTTATTTCCTGTCTTTATCTGCTTGATTCCTTAACATGCACATATCCGAGTCAGTTTAAGATTTAAGGTGTGGAACACTGCATCCAACTTCCTTCACATTGCAAAGTGTTCTGACATTTGCCTTTTATTACGGGCTCTCTTTCCCATTGTCAGTGTAAATACTGAAGACTACCTCTGTCAGTGTAAATACTGAAAACTACATCCAAGCACTACTCCAATGAACTGTATCATTGTCTTCCTCCCCCTCCCACCCAGACTTACTTTTTATAAGTTTTGATTTCACCATCAACTCTTGGCTTCAGGCCAAAATAACTAATATTTTTTGAATGTCATCAACCAATCAGAAAATTTTGCCTATGTGTCTCCCATTCTTTGGCTTTCTCCTTCTGTATTCATATGTTGCTGGCTTCCCGGAAGCTACTTTTTCCTCATTAAAGAAGGTTGAAGTTTTTCCATATTTAATTTTTAGCACTTCTTGTTCTGAAACCTGAAAATTCTGGAAGGCTGATTCTTGAGTTGTCTTCATTTTCTGTAGATTTAAGGTCTTCTTATTTATTATTTAGCTTATTACTGACATAAGTAGACAGAGTCTACAAATGTTTATTTCAGATAAACTCTTTGGTTTTTGCTTTCTGACTATACAAACTATAGACTTATGTAGACCTGTATAATAATTAACACCTCTACACCCATTCCCAAGTAGTGTTATAGATTTATTTCTTCAGTTAGAATATTTAATTTAAAGTTTATAAAACTGATTCATGGAAGTCAACATGTATATTGAAATGCAAATGGTGTTTCATATTATCATAACTATGAGAAAATGAATTACCTCTTCACAAACTTAAGATAATCCATTTTTATTGCCTACGTCATTTGAACATAACCATATGGTACCAGGATAAGAATAGCAGCTTGTTCAGCACAAGAATGACTATACCTAGAAAGCCTTCATTTTATTTTATCTTGTGTAAGCAATACATATTTAGAGACATATTTTATTACATATGAGAAATTTTTAGTAAAATCCTTTATGCTTGGGCTTCTGGGTTATTAAAAGAATGAAAACAATAGTTGTATTTTCTCTAACTTACTAAACTAATTAAATCAAAATACTTGCTATAATTACACATATAATCCTCCTGTTCTTTACACCCCCACTTTTGCCTGATATTTAAAGTAAAACTGAAACAAACAGCTGCTGGATTGGATTATCTACTTTAGTATTTTATTCTTGTTTCCTAAGAGAATACAATCTAAATTTAATGCACAATTCAACATTCATTTTAGAGCCTGCTGTATATAGGGAAATAGGCTGGGGGTGGGGAATGCTCAGAAGCCCAGGATAAGGGCTCTGTGCCTCTGTACCACAAGAGACAGCTCAATCTAATAGATAGGTAAACCACTAACGAGATCAGGTAGATAAATCTCCTGGAAGGGAGAATATCAAATGTATTCTAAACCCAAATTTAATTTATTTTTAGAATATCTGTTTTTATTTTCACTGTAAGTATTGTTTGTTACTCATTTAGTACATTTCAAGAAACTATTTTGGGGCAGATATTAAACTGCATTCTGAGATATAGCTGGGTAAAAAGAGCAATATAATCTCTTTCTACTTTACCAGAAATTATAGATATTAAACAGGTATTTACAATACAGAGTAGTGAGTGTCAGGACTCTTAGATATTGTAGAAATAAGCTTCTATAACATAGAAGAACTATGTTATTTAAATAAAATACCATTACTATAAATATTTATGAGAAGGAAGGATACCCATTATTTAGGACATATTATGGACATTTCATAGGACAAGTAAAATGTTTGTAATAATAAGATATCACTGATCAAGTTAAGTGAGCTGTTCAAGCAATACTTCTATACAGCAGGCTTTATTCCATGGTAAAATTCTTATAGTTTTTCAATGATGAAACATAGCTTTCCAGATAAAGTTAAACTTTTTGGCTTACCACAGGAGGCCATTAAGGATTTGGCCTCTGTCCTTTCTCTAGATTTATTACCTATGACTCCACCCCAGTCTCCTCATACCCTCCATGAAGTATTAAACTACTTTTACATAATAAACTCATCATGTTTTGTCCTACCACTCTCTATGTCTACATGCTGTTCATCTAACTGGAGCATTATTTACCCCACTAAGTGCCATGTTCTTTAGGAAGTCATCAGTGACTCTCCCAGTTTGATTTATTATCCTTCTTCTCTTCCCCCATCACACCCTGTGCAATCTTTATCCAAGCTCTTAACACACTATTCTGTTGGTTTACTTCCATATACTGTACGCTCCTTCAAGCATGACTGTGTCTTACCTGACTTTGTTTCTTCAAAATTCTGTAGTAGATATGGATTAAGGTCATATGGATGAATGTATAAATGAATGGATGATAATTTTCCATTTTCTGCATCAAATGTGTAGAAGAAGAAATTTGACGCAATTTGCTGAGTTTATCTTGCTTTCCATTTTCACAATGTAAATAGAACCCTTTTAAATCTCCAAACCACTGTTTGAAATAATGTTGTTAGTCTAGATTTAGGTTCCAGAGAGAATTAAGGGGCTAACTGCAGACTCAACTCTTCACTAAATACAGAACTTCTCACAGAAATATTAGGAAATCAACTCTGATTAGATATAGTATACTTTCCAATGAACTCAGAACCCTTATTACCAGCTTTTACTGTACAAAAACCAGTTATCATCTATTTCTACTTGAGGGTCCTGCACACCAAAGGAACCTATATGGGAATATACATATTCCCATTATGAAAAGATCTTTAGATACTATATATTATAAGAAACTTTATTCCATTCTCTACTAATGCTAGTCTGTTTTCCTTTTACTGAAACTGAAAAATTCAGATTTAAAATGTCAAACTCCTATAAATAAAAATAATCATATATTTTAAAGAAACAAAAGCTAATTATATGACATTAAATTATCAAGTAATAATTAAAGATATCAGGATACATAGAATAATTCAGAAAATGCTTTTTGTATTAACGCCCTTACTTATTTTATATCTTGGAGAATTATTTTTCATATCAGCAAGTATATTAAAAGGAACATATTGTGTGCAGTGTGTAGGCTCAGCGTAGGATTTTCTGCACTAAAACTTTGCAGCAATATTGGTTAATTGCTAGGTTTCAGGCACCTTTCTAACCTTCTTTTTAGTGGGTGTGAAAGGGTTTATTTGTAAGAGATATCGCTACTGACAGAATTTTATCTTTTTCTCCTGGAATCTCAACAGCAATTCCCATGTTAGAGGCATCCCCAGAAAGCTCGTCAAAGGATTTCCACCCACACTCTGAATATCTAACAGGACTTGACCCATTTTTCTCCCCTTATTAAAGTAGCAGTATACGCATCATGAGGAAAAATAGAATAAGAGCTAGTCTAAGCTTGGAATTTCAAAGTTATCTACCAATATGGAAGAAATTCAAGTGGAAAACAAAATTAGTCTTTATTTCTTATTATACCCCTAATAACAATCTAAATTTCTCACCTTAAGGAACCACATCTGATATCATGAATATAGTTTTTTTTAAAGTGGCTTAAAATTTATACTTATGTTATCAAATGCAATGAATGTAAATATACAAAATGGAGCACATTATAAGTGAAGAGTACTTCTTTGTACCCGATTTTATGACACAAAGTATTTTTTTATAAACCACTTTATTGAGGTATGAATGACATTTAAAAAGCTGTACATATTTAATGTATACAACTTGATGAATTTGGAGATAAGTATACATCCATGAAACCATCACCACAATCTATGCCATAAACATATTCATTACCTCTAAAAGTTTATTCTCATCCTTTTTATTATTATTATTTGTGTGATAAGAATACTTAACATAAGATCTACCCTCTTAGCAGACTTTAAAATATAGAAAGCAGTATTGTTCACTGTAGAATCTATGCTGTACAGTAGATCTCTAGGATTTATTTACCTTGTATAACTGACACTTTGTACCCTTTGCCTAATACCTCCCTAATTCCCTTTCCCCACAGCACCTGGCAACCACCATTCTATTCTGTGCTTCTGACTATTTTAGATTAGGAGACAAAGTATTTTCCTTACCGGTTAAATAATGTAGATAGTAATAATTAAAACCAGACTAAAACTTTGAATATTAATATTACTAGAATTCTTTAAAGGCAAGCAAAATAATTATAGAGAATAAGAAAAGGTATTTTTAAAATAACTTTGCTCATATAAATAATGACATCTGGATATTAAATTTCTATATCCATCTGAACCATAAGTTTTTCCCCCACCATGGCATCCAGATACTCATATAGATTGTGGATGATTTTGTTTTTTTAACCTAAAGGTAAATGTCTCTTTGGAAGACAAGACTACCTTCAGTTTTTTTCCTCCCATTAACTATCTGACTTTGGGCAATTTACTTTATGTGTCAGTCACCTCATCTTCATGATCATAAGTGAGAAAATAATGTTTAATTATTTAAATAAATCTAATTGTTGTTACTATAGCAATTGCATCTTCTGTTTTTATTAGTTTGGAGTCAGTCACCCAGCTAACATTCAAGTACAAATATGTGATTGGTGTGTTCACTTCTCTGTTGTAGTTATTCCATCATCTGTCTAGATTCACTGTTTTGAACTCCTCCTTCCATTCTTTCTTGGATTTACCCAAGAAAAGCTTTCACCTGCTCTACCTTCCAACTCTACCAAAACTCCTCCTGTCACAAACACCAATGATATCCACATTACCAAATTCCATGGTGAATTCTCATTTCTTATCTTACTTAAACTGTCAGCATAATGTGATGTAGTTGCCCACTTCCTCCTCCTTCAAACTATTTTATTTGGATTCTTTAGTTTTTCTTCTCCCTGAGCTGTTAACTTCTTATCAAACTCCTTTACAAGTTCCTTCTCATCTTCCCATTATATTTGTGCTTCTCTGGGAATCATTCTACAGGCCTCTTCTCTATTTATACTCACTCCCTCAGTAATCTTATTCAGTCTCAGAGCTTTAAAAACTATCTACTCATTGATGACTCTCATATTTTTATCTCTAGACATATTCATCCAGTTAGTTAGTTAACGTTTCCACTTGGCTGGCTAATAGAAATCTCAAATCTAACACATCCAAACAAAGCTCTTGATCTTCCCCTTAAAACCTGCTTTTCCCTGAATCCAACCATCTGTTAAGGGCAATTGTATTTTTCTATTTGCTCAGGCAAAATAAAATAAAATACTTTTTTAATTAAAAAAAAGAGTATTCTGTCTTTTTCATATGCAATACAATTTTGTCTAGAAATCCCATTAGCTGTACCTTCAAAATATACACAAAATCTGGCCCCTATTTACCACCTTAGCAATACCACCCTAGATCAAGCCACCATCATCTCTTGGATTTTTCCCTTCTAACCGGTCTCCCTCCTTCTGCCATTATAATATTTTTGTAGTCAGTTTCAGCACCAGGACAAGTTATCCTTTTTTAAAAACAAATTAGATCATGTCACTCTGCTCTGTGCCTACCTCCATTTTACTCCATTCTAGCCTGACTGGCCTCCCAGCCTCCTTCCTATTCTTTCAATTTTCCAAGTGTTCTTGGTATGGTTAGAGAGATATGAGTGAAAGGATACCTGAGTGAGAAAGTAGATGATGGGCAACCCTATTAATCTGCTGATGTGTTCCAAACTTGAAAAATAATAAAAACCAAGTGGAATTATTTAGCAAGATAATTGTCAGAAAATGAAAGATGTATTTTTAAAGAGCTTATCAGATTTCTCAAAATAGTAAAATACTCTGGAAATATTTTCTTGAAATATCATTCTAGAAACATGGTCATTTGTTCATTTGTTCAACATATATTTGTTGAATACCTACAATGTGCCAGGCACTTTTCTCTGTGCTTGGGCTAAATCAGTGAAAAAATCAGACAAAGAGCCCTGCCCCCATGGAAGTTAATCCTAGCAGGGCAGAACACATAATAAATATAATAAGTAAATTGTCTATGTGAGAAATGTGATACGTGCCCTGGAAAACTACCAGAACAAAACAAAGGGGATTGAGAATGTGGGGGAACGTAGACAAAGCTAGGTGCGATTTTCTGTAGGGTAAAGAGGGTTTTGTTAAGAATGGGACATTTGAGCAAAGACTCAGAGGAGGTGAGAAATTAGCACAGGATAGATCTGAGAAAATGAGCACTGAGGCAGAGGAGCAGCCAGGGAAGGGCAAAGGCATGAGGGTTAGGCCACACATGCCCACTGTGTTCAAGGAAAAGCAAGAAAGTCTATGTGGGAAGTAGATAATGAGCAAATAAGAGTTAGTTAAGAGTGAGAGATGATGTCAGAAAGCTAATAGGTGAGAGGGAGGGTGGTGGTACTCAGATCACAGATCAGGCAGAGCTTTGTAGGTAGTTGAAAGAGCTTTGGCTTTTATTCTGAGTGGAATGGGAAGTCATTGCAGAATTTTGAGCCCAGGAATGAATGACATTGTCTGACATGTTTTAAAAGCATCACTCTGGCTACTGTGTTGAGAGTACTCTCAAGGGGCAAAGGACAGAAGCAAGGAAGCTAAAACAGGGGGGCTATTAAAATAATATCAATAAAACTCTGTTTAATATTCCAGCCTTCACTAGAATTGTGAGAATATCAGGACCAGGTATTTGACAGAAGAGCTATACATATGTTTGCATGTTATTAGCATGCACGTGTTTGTCCATTGTTCTTAAATATTCATATTAAAATTCTTGTTACTATTTTTAGATTTATTGATTTCCTCTCATGCTTTGCACCATCTCTACTCTGGAGTATGAGCAACTCAAAGACAGAAATGATGTCTTATTCACCTCTGTGTTCTCAGTGCTCAAAATTTGTTTCTTGAATTAAATTAGAACAGCTCCAACATACTGTTAATACACAAAAATTATACTATAGAGGAAAAGAGCTAAAGGTCATTTCCAAATAGTAATCTTTAGTCAATGATAATTTAGTAAGCATCATTCTAGAGTATAAAAATGCTCATTTCTTCAAATGTAAGAAAAAGGATTTCATCAGGTTATAAAGTAATATGGTAGCTTCCTTTCTGTGTTTGTCCATTATATTACTGCTTTTCACTTTCATCGGTGTCTTTACTTTTTCGGTAGATAAAACTCCAGTTTTACCTTACTTGAACTTTCTATAACTATTTCATTTCCAAATGATAAAGTAAATATTAACAACTGTCTTGAAGAATTAGGAAAAAAGGACCTCTAGAGTTGATCTGACTAGTGATTTTCAAAATGTTCTCTGTGAACCCTGGAGTTTCTTTGAGACTGCTGTAAAGGGGAGGGGTGTGCTAAGTTGGCAGAGAACCAAATCTCACAGATCTAGCCCAACCTTCTGTAAGAGTTGGTTACTGGCAGACACCAAATTTCTTACATTGTTTTCTGGACATCATATTGCTTTAATAATTTTGTTAACATAGGTGTCTGTTATTGAGTGCTTGTTCTTCTGAAAGGAGCAATATGGGGTTAAACTTTACAGCTGAGAATGATTATATGTATTTTTATAATTTCTTTACTAAAAGGAGAACTTACTGAGAAAAAAATATAATTCTGTGCCACATTGAAAGAAAAAAAACCAGTGTGAAAGTAAAAATAGTATAT
This sequence comes from Pseudorca crassidens, assembly GCF_039906515.1. Taxonomy (NCBI): domain Eukaryota; kingdom Metazoa; phylum Chordata; class Mammalia; order Artiodactyla; family Delphinidae; genus Pseudorca; species Pseudorca crassidens. Next base: position 29,869,494 of record NC_090304.1, on the reverse strand, counting down.
TTTAAAACTGGCATTCTAGAGGGATTTTTGGACGATTTTGAAAATATATGCCAAAGAGGAGTTCCTAAAATGTAGGAGTCTTGATGTCATTGGTGTAAGTAAACAGTCTCCCAGCAGGTGTGCTCCAAGTGGAGTATTCAGTTAGCTATAGAAATACTGCTGTGGTTAGAATTAGTCTCGACTTCTTTTGGTCACACTTTTTCTCTCTTAGCAATAGAAGTTTATGCAACGTGGTATTTGGTACAGTTAAAATAGTTCAAGTGGGAAAGAATATCTAAAAACATAAACTGATGTGTTTGCTCCCTGCATTGCTGTGGTTGAAGGCCCTTTTATCTTCCTACCTGATTTAATAAAATGATATATATCATACTGCTGACATTTCAGTTACTTTTTTTTTTTTTTTGCGGTACGCGGGCCTCTCACTGTTGTGGCCTCTCCCGTTGCGGAGCACAGGCTCCGGACGCGCAGGCTCAGCAGCCATGGCTCACGGGCCCAGCCGCTCCGCGGCATGTGGGATCTTCCCGGACCGGAGCACGAACCCGTGTGCCCTTCAACGGCAGGCGGACTCTCAACCACTGTGCCACCAGGGAAGCCCTCAGTTACTTTTTTTAGAGGAAAACTGTTTTATTCTAGTTTCCTTCCTTTGGCCAATGTTACAGCATTCAGATGCTTAAGCAAATATATTAGTATTAAAGTTTAATTCAAATTAAGAATAGCACTCTGGGGTCTCCGGGTGGGTTATGGTAACAATATATAAAGTAAGGGGCAAATCATCAATTTTACTAACCATTGGAAACTCATCCTAACTATGTATAGCCTAACCTAGTTGAGAACATATATTTCTGAGAAGGTTGTTTCCTCATCTGTATTCCCTAGGAAAATGTTATATCCAAAGAACAAATAATAACTTTTTACTAAAACCTTGTTTTAGTTATCTATAGGTACATAACAAACCATCACAAAACAAAGCAACAATCATTTTATTATATTCATAATTTTATGGATCAGAAATTTGGGCAGGACACAATGGGGGATATTTCATCTCTGCTCTGTAATGACTGAGGCCTCAGCTGATTGCTTAAATGGCTGGAAATGGCTAGGATAGCCAGTTCAAAACAAATTTTTTAAGAAGTTCAAAAGCAGGCAACTAAATAATAATATTTGATGATGTGTTCATAGATTTTAAAAAAACTATGAAGAAAAGCAAGGGAATAATTAGTGCAGAATTCAGGATCTTGGCTATATCTTGTTAGGCAAGGATATCAGATTGCAGGCGGTTAAGATAATTTTCCATTTCTTTACCTGATGAGTGTATGTAAGGCTATCCATTTTATTACTGTTCTTTAATCTTAAAAGAATAGTTTCTTATGATCACTGTTATTATCTTGTCCTAAATTTTTTATTCTGTCTGAATTTTAACATGATATCATTTACATAAGATTCAATTTAATAGTCATTTTGCATATACTGTGGTATTTAAATAGTTCTAATTTCAGCTACATAAGATTATTGGGGATGATTTTTTTTTTTTTTTTTTTTTTTTGGCGGTACACGGGCCTCTCACTGTTGTGGCCTCTCCCGTTGCAGAGCACAGGCTCCGGACGCGCAGGCTCAGCGGCCATGGCTCACAGGCGCAGCCGCTCCGCGGCATGTGGGATCTTCCCGTACCGGGGCACGAACCCGTGTCCCCTGCATCGGCAGGCGGACTCTCAACCACTGCGCCACCAGGGAAGCCCTGGGGATGATTTTTAATTTGTTTGTTTGCTTCTCCCTCCTCCCCCACAACCCCCTGCCACACAAATTCTTAGGTTCTAACTCCTTTTTTTGTTTGTTTGTTTTCACTGTGGCCCCAGAATCTGCATTTCTAAAAGCTCTTCCAGGTTATTTTGAGGTATGTCCAGATTTGAGGACTACTCTATCTGTCATTCAAATCTTATACTTACTGGAAAGAGTATTTATAAGCAAGTGTCAGAAGGACTCGGGGACAAAAGGAGACTTTCTCAGTGAATTGAACACAGTAATTGAACATCTAAGAAGCCAAACAGGGAGGCTGTCTAGGGATTAGCAACGCCAATAGCCACTGCTAATCCTGGGCTGAAGGGACAAAGGTGAGGAGCTAGTTCTGGAGCTCAAGAATCCAGGTCACCTAGCCAGAGCTGAAATTGTAGAAAAGAGACTGAAAGGAAGTAGATATCCTGGCTTCTCTCTTCCTCCTGCCTTCTGATCTATTGTCAATATCTTCTATTGCCTGACCCTAATAGAATCTTGGAGAGTGCAGACTGCAGAGTTTAGCCCCCCTGAAATACAAAGCAGAGCAGGAGATAGATCTGAAGGAAAGCCGGTCTAGGACCTGAACTGATGTCCAGCTAGATGGGGGATGATATGCCTTCTTAACTGATTTGGCTTCTTATACTTTGGGCTGGAAATGAGAAATGCAGAATAGTTAAAATTTACGGATGATGGACTCACACAACGTCATTGTGCTCAAAACCCAGCTCCACTCTTACTCATTTTGGCTCTTTGGGAAAATTACTTGACCTCCATTCCTATTTCCCCATTTGTAAAATGATGAGAATAATTAACTACATCTCCACCTCTGAAACTGTACAGAAAGAAGGCTAAGTGAATTCATGTGGGTACAAAAGTATATTTTACATTTTCAAGGGAAACAGTGATACTCACCACCTGTTACATACAGCCAAGCTATTAGTTCAAGGTAGTTCACAGTTTCAACATTACATTATACATTGTTTCTTTCAACAAGGTCATATCTTTACCAAGCTTGATTTTTAGTGGTTGTTTTGATTAAAAAAACAAGTAAGATATGAAAATCAATATGAAACAATAAGGGTGGTAGTGTTCAACCTGATGCCAAGATTTGAAAAGTTATACATTGTCTAACAGGCATATATATACCTTTAGTAAGTAATTGTGATTAAGAATAAAATAAAAATAGTATTTCTTCTTCTTCTTTTTTTTTTTTTTTTTGGTGGTATGCGGGCCTCTCACTGTCGTGGCCTCTCCCGTTGCAGAGCACAGGCTCCGGACGCGCAGGCTCAGCGGCCATGGCTCACGGGCCCAGCCGCTCCGCGGCATGTGGGATCCTCCCGGACCGGGGCACGAACCTGTGTCCCCTGCATCGGCAGGCGGACTCTCAACCACTGCGCCACCAGGGAAGCCCAGTATTTCTTCTTTTAATTAATGCATATTTCAAGTGGCTCTAAATTTTAAGACATAAATACTTATTAAGTTGCTTGGCCCTAACTACTTAATATGGAACTTTTAGATATTTATTTTGTTCCGGAGATGTTGTGTAAAAATTACTGAGGCACTAAGGGTGCAGTGAGCCAAGCAAGTTTGGTAACCTCTTACCTACCTCATAGCATTGTTAAAATGATTAACTGAGCTAATAAATATCAAATGATTTAAAAAATGCCTAGCAAGTAATAAGTACTGTGTGTCACATATTATAGGCCAAAAGACATGAGCAATAGAATTACAACTCTAGCCATTGTTACTACTATTACCATTAAAACCAGTGAAAACTGACCTGGGGCTTTTATAGTATCATTATGGGACACCTTTCAGGACTTCAGGCTCATGTCTCCTACTAAGATACGTTAGTGAAGCAAATGGGTGATGTCTATGAGCGAGGATGACCATCTTTGAGAACTGCACGGTCTAATATAGTAGCCCCTAGCCACATGTGGCAGTGCATTGAGCCCTTGACATGAAGTTCCTGTGACTGAGGAAATGGGTTTTTAATTTTAATAAATTTAAATTTCAAAAAAATTGATACTTGATTTAATTATTGGGAAACTCTTAAGAGTAACTTAGGCATGTGCATTTACTCTTTCAACTGTAAATTTTATGAAATCTAAATACAGATAAAGCATTTCTGATGAAATTTTGGCACTTCAATTGAGATGTGCTGGAAATGTAAAATACACACTGGATTTCAAAGACTTGATATAGCGAAATAGGATGTAAAAGATTCATAAATAATTTTTATATTGATTAAGTTATCCATGATGGACATATTCTTTCATATAACTCTGTACATGCCTATAATTTCTCAAGAGGAAAAATTATTGAAAATGGCATATATGAATTTAAAAGTATGCATATTTTGAATTATGGTAAATACTGCCGCAATTGTTACAATTTATAATAGAGTTTTAATTTTATTTTGTGACTGGTTTTGTTAATTTCTTAAGACATTAAATTTGTTTAAGAAAAGGAACTTTTCCCAAAAAGTGTTTTTACCTAAGTACACCTTTTAATTGGTTTATGAAGTGAGTTGATTCATACCTTGATTCCATAAATATCAGTTTAGCATCTTTTGTAATTTGACCCACTAATCAAGCCTTACATAAGGCCAGAACCTGAGAACATTTTCAGATTGATTGGTAATTCAAACAGAATTTCCTAAGGGGGAGAGAAAATACTGTGCTGGAAATCTGGAACTAAAAACTCATTCTCTCATTAGTCAGTTGCTGACGTCTTCATCCCATAATCAACTTTTAGAGGTACAGCAGATGGCTTAAAGGTAAAGCGCGTTAACAATTAATAAGCGTTTACAAGGCTTGTTACATCATTTCTTATTTTCAAATCACTTTCTAACAAGTTACCCAAGTGGTTGAAATCAACCAGAAAAATAATGAAAGGAAAACTGCTAAGTAGCTTATTTTAACCAACAATAGCTGGTTAAAATAAATTAAAATAGGGTAACTATAATATTAATTTTTAAAATTTTTAACTTGTTCAGAATAATATTTTTGAATTTGACAAGAGCTTCTATCAAATTCTCGGTATTTTATATTAAGTTGAAGACAGCATGAGAGTATTTGAGAGGGAGCACCATTGGTTTATTCTACAAATTTCATAAGTTTAAAAACCTTCTTAAGTGGTTTCTCATCTTTTAAGGATGAAATTCAAAGTCTTTTTGTCAGAGATTGAAAGCCATTTATGAGATGGTCCCTGTCTACCACTCCATTCTTGTAGCCTATTCTTTTATTCTAGCCTGCAGTTCTTCTGTTTATTATATCTATAACACCTTTCCTGCTCCTTCACCTAAGAAACTCCTACACTGTAGCAAACCTTCCTTGGCTTCCCAAGTCCAAATAAGGTGTCTTTTTTGTGTTCCCTTAGCATCTACTTTTTATCTCTCTCATAATTATAGAACTTTCACCTATTTGTCTCATCTACTACATTTGAATATCTGGACATAAGGATTTTTTTTCAATTCTCTTTGTTTAAAACAGTGGTGTAAAAAGGATCTAATAGATGTGTGACAAGGAATAAATTAGAGAATAAGGCATTCCACTTGGGAATGGATCAACTGCACATAGTTTTAAATTCAAAGCAGGGTACCTTTTACCCAGAGAAGCTAACTGATATTATATAACTTTTCTAATTTTAGTTTATTTTTTATTGTAAACATAATACACACCAATGGAAGACATTTTGAAATCAAAGAAGTACAAAAATTTCACTCAGTCATCCTAATAAGCTTTGTGATACTCTTTCCTGCCAGTTGGTGTGTGTTTGTTTTTTGTTTGTTTGTTGGATGTTGGAATCTCTGACCATAATTGTGGATTTATCTCTTTTTTTTTTTTCTCGGTGTTCTATTAGTTTTTGCTTCATGTATTTTGAAGCTCTGTTACTAGGTGAATGAAAATTAGAGTACGATTAGGTACTAAGCTAAAAATTAAAATACCCCTCTGGTACTCCACCTAATACTATAACATGTAAATATATCATTTCTTAAATTAGGTTTTATTTTCTATAAGGGATGAGTTTATGCTTAAATCTTGGTATTTCCCTGTTGCTTTGCATTTTGTAAGAGGTTCAGTAAATGTTCATTCATTGATAAGTCCTTTCTTTACATCATTAAACAGGTATTGTTCATCATTATGCACACTATTGTGTTGTATAATTTAGCTTCCTTGTCCTATTAAACAAATGATTTTATTACGTGATGTTGCACTAATTTGGTACAACACTAAAGAGATATTTTGGAACTTATTTTCCATTAAAAAAATGATGTTTCTCCCACATCATTTGCTTCATTTGCTTCTTGCTCATAAAAGAGGGGCAGAGGAGCCTAAGTATGTAACTTTCTGGCCAGTATGCATGGCTAATTCAGCAAAATAAGTTATTGATTCAAAGGCCAAAGTATCCTTCTCTTAGTTGGTTTTCTTGTCTAGAAATTCACCTTCAATTCTGTTTTTCACCTGCCAGAAAAAGCATCTTCTGTCTTGTTATCAGTGACCTTTGACTTGTCAGTAGCATTCAAAACATTGTTATTTCTGCATCACTAATAAAATGTATCAGGTCAACCACCTTGTCAGTTTTGGCTCTTCACTTTCCTATCCCATTTGCATTATTTGTGGTTGGAGTGTGAGAGAGGAATTTTAGGAATTTCTGGAGATATTTTGAGAAAAGGGTGATTCTTGAATCAAAATCACTATCAGATCTGGATTTTTCTTTTATCCTTTTAAACAAAGCCTTCCCTCAGTCACATCTTAAATATATCTTTTTTTTAAGGTTCTCTGACTTTCTAGCCCCCCATTTGCTTCTCAGTAGTGCAGATCTCTCGTATTTTTACTAACTAGAGGAGTATTTGAAGTAGATTCAAAGATGGCCAAATTACTACCATCACTTTTCATACCATGCTCTCACCCCACCGTATCTACTTTTCTCAAGCCAAAGAGTGAAAGAGAATGATCATTTTTTGGCCAAGCTCTCTGTTGCTAAATTACAAACTTAATGTTTTGGCCAGAATTTTGCTTCATTCCTCACACATAACCCTCTCAGCAGTATATTTTATAATTAATAAAGCTTCTAGCTTTGAGGAGACCAAACCACTCAACTAACTCGAAACTCATAACATTCTCCCTCAAGAAAATATTGAAGGTCAATTTTATTCTTGCTAGGTCATCAGTTTTCTTGTATAAATGAGTCATTACTCCAGGGCTCTGAGATTCCCCATGTCATTCAGAAATAATATAATGCTATAATAGACTTTCCTTGTAACAACTCACAAAGCCCTAGATGCTTCATAGATACTAGGTACCGAGTGCTGTAGGAATCAACATTAGAAATATGTCACTGACCAGTCTGAATTGTATTCAACATCCTTGTCTCTCAGTTCCATAGTTTCCTTAACTCTAATGATTTTTTTATCCCACCTTAGCCATTTACACACATGGTAGTACCCTAGATCTCTAAAATTTCCATTTCAAATATCACACTCTCTAACCATGACTTCCTGTCTTTCTAGATCCCCTACTCAAATACTCCCACTGTTTTTTACCTCCTTGGTGAACTCCAGCCTCTAGTCAATGTACAATGACTATAATTCTTTTTTACTATCCATCACCCCCCTTTATGTCATTACTCATCTTTCCCCTTTCTTCCTCTGCCATATTTCCTCATATAACCCCCAAATTTCTTTAAACCCAACTTACTCCACACCTGCATCTGAACATTATTCGAGAAAAGAATATAATTGTAGTGAGTGGACTAATTTCAAATTTATTACCACAAATTCATTCGATCAGTTGATATTATTGGGCACCAACTGTGTGTGAGGCGTGCTGAGGGTGTATTAGTGAAGAAAAAATACAAAAATCCTTTCCTTTTTAGGGCATACAGTCTAGTGGGAGGTAAAATATATCTTGTCAGCAAGCGCTAAGGAGAATATACAGTAGGGAAAAAGAATAGGAAGCGTTGATGATAGGAAGGGGAAGGATTGCTGTTTTAGCTAACAAAGAAGGCATCACTAATTTCAAATGAACATTTGTTACTGCCAGTAAATTCCCATTCTCTAGACAACTGTTTCATACTCTGTTCTTCTTAAATCTCTAGCTCCTTTTCTCTCTTTCAGCCAATGACCTTGCCACCTACAGATAAAGAGATGAAATAAAATATGAACTGTATCATATTTCTACCATCAGTTTCACCATCTTACCTGTATCTGTACCCACCCGCTGTGCCTTCCCTTTGGTTATAATGGAGAAATACCTCTTTTAAGTAAGCCTCTACACTTAAGCACTGAATCCCAGTGTCTTCTTCTTTCTTAAGGACTTTGCTCCTGTAATTTTCCCTTTCCTGCATTATCAGTCTCTCCCTCTCCATGGAAGCATCCTCCTCAGTAAACAAACATTTTTAATATCACAATTTTAAAAAAAAACAACCTTGATTCTAAATTCCTTTTTGGCTTTGCTTCATTTTTCTCTTCCCTTTACAGCAAAACTTCTTGAAAATGTTCTCCATATTCTTCCCTTCCTCCAGTTTGCTGCCTCCCATTTGCTCCTTAAACCATTGCAATTGAGCCTTTGTCCTCACTTTACTGAAATAGCCATTTCTCCTTTCTTGATATGTTGTTTCTAGGCTTCTTGACCTCAGAGTCACTGGTTTTCCTCACCAACTCCACTTCCTGGCCTCCTTCTCGTCTAACAGATTTCTAATTTTGGAGTGCCTCTAGCCTTTGTCTTTGGCCTTCCTTTCTATCTACATTCTTTCAGGGTTTGGTCCCATGGTTTCTAAGGCCATCTCTTCACTGAGGCCCTATAATTTATATCTTCAGCCCTACCTTTCCCCTAAACTCAACTCAGGTTTAGTCCAATTAGCTGCTTGAAATTGCCACTTAACACGGCCAAACCCTAAATAAGATTTCCTCCGCACCAAAATCATCTTTTATTTCTTGTCTCAGTAAATGGCACCCAGTTGCTTGGGCCAAAAAGCCAAGAAGTCATCCGTGATTCCTCTCCCTCACTAATACCTCTTGACTACTCCAAAATATAGTCCTAAGTCTGCCACTTCTCACCATCCCAAATGCTGTAAGTTTAGTATAACTACATCACCTCTAGCCTGGCTTGCTACAGAAGGCTTCTAACTTTTCTGTCTGCCTTAAGTGGGCCTTGCCTATCTATGCAACTTCACCTTTCTCTAAGCTTTTCCTTGTTCACAGTGTTCCAGCCATACTGTCTTTTCTGTACTGAAGACATACTCAATTTCATTTCCATAACAGGTACTTAGCTCCTGCTATTCCTTTGCTTAGAACATTCTTCCCTATTGTGTGGCCACCTCTTTCTCATCAGTCAAGCTAAACATTTCAGCCTTTAATGAAGACTTTTCCTTCATCTAAAGATGAGGTAGCCCCTTTCCTCATCTCCACCATCACTGTTCTCCATTTCCCCTTTTTTATGTTCTTTATAACACTTACCAGTACCTGAAATTATCCTTTTTATTTATGTATGTAAAGGCTTGTATCTTTTTCTCCCTTACTATAACTCCTTAAGGACCTGTTGTCCTTATTTACTTCTTCTCTGTTGCTTTGGGACATGGTAGGTGATCAACAAGTTTTTGTTAACTGATTGATTCCTAGAGAAGACTAAAGACACAAAAGAGCACCCCCCAACTCCCTACAGACATCTGAAGATTCCTTGAACCTTTGGTATTTTTATTTCCTTGCAGGAAAATTAGGATACAGTAAATCCCAACTGTCCTAGACCTATATTTTCTTTGGCTCAAAGAAAATAGAACACCAGCCAAACCAAAACAAAATTATATCAGAAGCTCCCTATTTTGTATGTCATAGTTATCTAAAATACTTAAAATAGTACTTCTTTGAAGAATGTAGCTATTTTTTTTCATGAGAGCTGCCCATCTTTACCTAATCATTTAAGGGATAAATATTTCGTATTACCACTCCTAACTAAGATAACAACTCCATTTTTAAGAGAGTGCATTGCCTAAAAATTTTAATATTTCTTGTAGGTCTTCTAGAGGTAGGAGTAAAAACTGTTTGACTACCATAATTAGATCTATTTATTCATAACCTGGGCCAGTAGACCAATTTAATAATCCTGCCATTTTTCACCAGAAATGTTCTAGTTACTGGGTTTCAAGAATTGTGTCCTTGACTAAAAGCCTAGACACTATCACTGTATCATTTTATCCATTACTTTCTAGAACCCCCAGTGAATGTAGTACTTCTCTTTGGGAGTAGTAACAATAGTAACAAATGAGTTTTCAGAAATTAAATACCAGACCCACAAACTAAAATCCCAAAATTATAAATCTTTCATAGCTTTCCATTGAACTTTCAAGACTTGTTACATTTGTAAATAATCAGGAACAAGTTGTCTCTTACTAGATCATTTTGAAATTTGATACTCTCCTTTTCTGCCATTTTCCACCTCAGAGAATATGGCCTTAGTAGGATAGATGGACAAATGGATGGGTGGGTGAATGAGTGAGGGGATAGAGAGAGAGGTATGTAATATTATATATATATACAATATATACATAAATATATAAATATAGATAAGTATAGAGGTAGCTACATTGTATATCTATGTGTTTGTGTGTGTGCCTGCACATGCATTAGGAACATGTATCAATATGGCCCTTCCTAAAGACCATCACAGATTGCTTGTTAGTCATTCAGGTAGCCATCCCCTACATTCATGGGCAAGAGTATACTTTATTTCTCCTTGCTACTTACTGACTATATTGTGTGTTAGTTGATGTTCTTAACACTTTACAGGTATTATTTAATCTTCATAACAAACTTATCACATAGGTTACTATTACTTTCTGTGCTTTTATAGATAAATAAACTAAAACACTTAGTTAAGTAACTTGCCAAAGTCCCAGAGAGCTAGTCAGTGGCAGAGCCAGAATCTAAACCAAGGTAGTCTGGATCTAGAGTTTTTACTCTTAACTACTATTCTGTACTGCCTATCTGTTAGAAGACCACTTAGCAGAGGCACACGGATTTAGCGAAAATCACTAAACCAGCAGATTCATACATTTATGTAATAAATGTCTTGACTGCCCATCATATTATAGGAATGAGCTAGTAGGTATAAAACTTCCTATTTGAATAGCTCACAATCTATCAAGGGATGATCGACATGTAAACAACTGACTATGCAGTGATTATAACTATATATATGTACATACGTACATGTATATATATGCAAACATATACATATTCACTTCACTTGAGATAGTGAAATATCGTATAATTAATTCTGCTAGGGTGAAAAAATATTGTGATTGAGTTAACAAAGGAAATGACATTTCCCAGAATAAAATGTAATAGAGATTAGAAATTTAAAAATTGGCAATTAAAGTTTCTGGATCCTACTTGGCATATTATTTGGGGTAAATAACCTTTTATTAGGCAAATATTGGGTTATTAGATGTTATCTTTGCTGAGCCATAACAATATACCAGTCCACATCTATATAGCGGCCCACGCTTTCTCATCCAGATTAAGCACTGCAGTTTCCTTCATATTCGGGACCCTTTTCTTGCTATTCTGGCTTCTTCCAGGTCATAGAGAAGAAAGGCAGAGAGTCATCAAAATATTAGTCTTCCTAGTTTTGTATACATGAAACTTCAAATCTGCATCCACAAGGTTTATTCTTATGAATCTTGAGATTTAGATATTTTTAATGTTTCGAGTGCCTCAATCTTTATGAAGGAAGCAGTTATTATTTCTACTTCCTCCCATTTTTAATCTCTTAAGACCTGACCTCCAAATACTTTTCCTCATGGATCTCTTGGTCTGTATATCTTTTGAAATGTGGTACTCTGAACTGAACATAGTATGTGCTCTGACCACCCACCCGCCCCACCCCCGCACACACAGACATCAATAGAATACAGTGTCATAGTCTTCCCATCCTCTGGCAATAAGCCTCTTATTAGCAAGATATAAAGAGATGTAGTTTATTCATTTTATATACAGTAAAACTTATTATTGGCTATATCCACTTCTGCCAAGTTAGGTGTTATAATCTAAAATGAGACCCTCTAGTTCATATTTTATTGTCATGCCTTTTATCTCTTGGCCTTATAGATAAAATGGATGAAATGCAATGCAATTAATTTTTCTTTCTATTGAAGTATAGTTGATTTCCAATGTCTTGTTAGTTTCAGGTGTACAGCAAAGTGATTCAGTTATACATATATATCTGTTCTTTTTCAGATTCTTTTCCTTTATAGGTTACTACAAAATATTGAGTACATTTCTTTGTGCTATACAGCAGGTCCCCGTTGGCTATCTATTCTATATATAATAGTATGTATATGCCAATGCTAAGCTCCTAATTATCCCCCTCCTTTCCCCCTTAGTAACCATAAGTTTGTTTTCTATGTCTGTGGGTCTACTTCTGTTTTTGTTTGTTTGTTTGTTTTGCTTTGTTTTGTTTTTTGTAATTTATCTTTATTTTTATAGTGGAGTACAGCTGATTTACAATGCTGTTTTCTTTTTTTGTATTTTTTTTTTATTGGGGTATAGTTGTTTTACAATGTTGTGTTAGTTTCTACTGTACAACAAAGTGAAGTAGAGTATATAAGTTGATTTGTATCATTTGCTTTTAGATTTTGCATATAAGCAATATCATATGATATTTGTCTTTCTCTGACTTACTTCACTTAGAATGATAATCTCTAGGTCCATCCATATTGCTGTAAATGGCATTATTTCATTCTTTTATGGCTGAATAATATTCCATTGTGTGTGTCTCTATATGTGTGTGTGTGTGTGTATATATATGTATATATATATATATATATATATATATATATATATACACCACATCTCCTTTATTCATTCATCTGCTGATGGACATTTAAGTTGCTTCCATGTCTTGACTATTGTAAATAATCCTGCAATGAGCAATGGGGTGTATGTATCTTTTTGGATTATGGTTTTCTCCAGATACATGCCCAGGAATGGGACTGCAGGATCATATGGTAGCTCTGTTTTTAGTTTTTTAGGGAAACTCCATACTGTTCTCCATAGCAACTGTACCAGTTTACATTCCCACCAACAGTGTACCAGTTGACATTCCCACCAACAGCATAGGAAGGTTCCTTTTTCTCCACACCCTCTCGAGCATTTATTATTTGTAGACTTTTTGATGATGGCCATTCTGACCAGTGTGAGGTGATACCTCATTTTAGTTTTTATTTGCATTTCTCTAATAATTAGTGATGTTGAGCATCTTTTCATATGTCTTTTGGCCATCTGTATGTCTTCTTTGGAGAAATGTCTATTTAGATCTTCTGCCTACTTTGTGATTGGGTTTTTTTTTTTTTTTTTTTTTTTTTGATATTGAACTGTATGAGCTGTTTGTATATTTTGGAGATTAATCCCTTGTCAGAAGCATCATTTGCAAATATTTTCTCCCATTCTGTAGGCTTTTTGTTTTGTTTATGGTTTCCTTTGATGTGCAAAATATTACCCAAGGCAGTCTACAGATTCAATGAAATCCCTATCAAATTGCCAATGACAGTTTACACAGAACTAGAACAGAAATTTTTTAAATTTGTATAGAAACACAAAAGACCTGTATGCAGAAAACTGTAAGACACTGATGGAAGAAATTAAAGATGATACAAACAGATGGAGAGATATACCATGTTCTTGGATTGGAAGAATCAACATTGTGAAAATGACTCTACTACCCAAAGCAATCTACAGATTCAGTGCAATTCCTATCAAACTACCAATGGCATTTTTCACAGAACTAGAACAAAAAATTTCACAATTTGTATGGAAACACAAAAGACCCCAAATAGCCAAAGCAATCTTGAGAAAGAAAAACAGAAATCAGGCTCCCTGATGTCAGACTATACTACAAAGCAACAGTAATCAAAACAGTATGGTACTGGCACAAAAATAGAAATATAGATCAGTGGAACAGGATAGAAAGTCCAGAGATAAATCCACTCACCTATGGTCACCTAATCTAGGACAAAGCAGGCAAGAATATACAAAGGAGAAAAGACAAGTCTCTTCAATGAGTGGTGTTGGGATAACTGGACAGCTACATGTAAAAGAATGAAATTAGAACACTCCCTAACACCATACACAAAAATAAACTCAAAATGGATTAAAGACCTAAATGTAAAACCAGATTCTATAAAACTCCTAGAGGAAAACATAGGCAGAACACTTTTTGACATAAATCACAGCAATACCTTTTTGGATCCATGTCCTAGAGTTATGGAAATAAAAACAAAAATAAACAAATGGGACCTAATTAAACTTGAAATACAGTTAGTTTTATAGTCAAGGAAAGAGCTGGATAAATTACTAAAACTAGAGCTTGGAGAAAAACAGTTCAATGTACATATATTGTTAAACTCCAGTTTTATTGACACCTGAATAAATGTTTTGATTTATTTTTATAGATGGTAGGACAAGAATTTGTCTCTGAATTTTGAAACATATAATTAATCACTTGTTATTATAATTGTATTTCTTCCCATTAGAAAGGACCATCCATGTCTTTTTTATCTTTCAATCCATAGTATCTTGCCCAGTTTATGGAACTCAGTAGACATCCATTTTGTTTCATGGACTTTTCTTAAATTGATCAATCATTCAAAGGCTTAATTTTAAAAGAACTCTATTAAAGTTTATAAAAACAATAATTAAAAAAAAACCTTCTCTTTATATATATGTGTGTGTTAGTTGGTTGGCCTCATTTTTGACTTTCTTTTTCCTTTATGCTTCCTATCTTCTTTACACATAAATGTATGGTTATATTCTGTAATATATTGTCTTTTAATGTGAACAGAACATATTATTGTCCCAGGAAGATGTTAAGTGATTTGAGGGCAAGAGTCATGTAATATGCCTTGTGTGCATCTTCCCTAGGGCTCAGGACAGTGCTACACACATGGCAAACAGGTTTGTATGCTTGAATTCTCAGCTACATTTAACCAGCTACATTTAACCACCTTAAAGTTAGGGCTAGAAAATTTGTATAACTTTGCCTAAGTTTCATAACTGGTTGACCCTTACCATTGTAACCCTCATTCAAATCTTGTGTTTAACATTGTAAGAAGGAAACTCTTTTATTTTTATTTTTTTATTTTATTATTTTTTTGGAAACTTTTAAAAATATGAAATTGTTTCTCTGCGATCAGGAGCAAGACAAGAATGTTCACTCTCATCACTTTTATTCAACATAGTACTGGAA
Source organism: Pseudorca crassidens (assembly GCF_039906515.1). Classification (NCBI taxonomy): domain Eukaryota; kingdom Metazoa; phylum Chordata; class Mammalia; order Artiodactyla; family Delphinidae; genus Pseudorca; species Pseudorca crassidens. The sequence goes on along the minus strand of NC_090304.1, from coordinate 29,854,477 downwards.
GTTCCAGCCACAGCAATCAGACAAGAAAAAGAAATAAAAGGAATCCAAATTGAAAGGAAGAAATAAAACTATTGCTGTTTGCAAATGACTACATACAGAAAATTCTAAAGATGCCACCAAAAAACTGTTAGAATGCATCAATGAATTTGATAAAGTTGCAGAATACAAAATTAATATACAGAAATCTGTCACATTTCTATACACTGACAATGAACTGTAAGAAAGAGAAATTAGGGAGGCAGTCTCATTTATAATCACATCAAAATGAAAAAGAAACCTAGGAATAAATCTAACTAAGGAGGTAAAATAGTTGTACTCAGAAAACTATAAGACACTGATGGAAGAAATTGAAGACAACCCAAACAAATGGAAAGATACACCATGCTCATGGATTAAAAGAATTAATATTGTTAAAATGTCGATACTGAGCAAGGCAGTCTACAGATTCAAAGAAATCCCTATCAAAATACCAATGGCACTTTTCACCAAACTGGAACAAAGAATTTTAAATTTGTGTGGAAACACAAAAACCCCCAAATACCCAAAATAATCTTGAGAAAAAACAAAGCTGGAGGTATCATTCACCTTGATTTCAAGCTATCCTACAAAGCTATAATAATCGAAACAGTATGGTACTGGCACAAAAAGAGACACATAGATCAATGGGACAGAGTAGAGAGCCCAGACATGAATCCACACACTAATGGTCAATTAAACTATGACAAAGAAGGCAAGAATATACAATGGGAAAAAGTCAGCCTCTTCAATAAGTGGTGTTGGGAAAACTGGACAACTACATGTAAAATAATTAAACTGGACTGCTTTCTCACACCATGCACAAAAATAAATTCAAAATGGATTAAAGACATAAACGTTAGACCTGAAACCATCAAACTTCAAGAGAAAAACAGGCTGCACACTTTTTGACATTGATCTCAGCAGTATTTTTTTGCATATGTCTCCTCAGGCAAGGGTAACAAAAGGAAAAATAAACAAATGGAACTACATCAAACTAAAAACGTTTTGCATAGCAAAGAAAACTATCAACAAAATGAAAAGGCCACATATTGAATGGGAGAAGATATTTGCAAAGGCTATATCCAATAAGCAGTTAATATACAAAATATACAAAGAACTCATACAACTCAACATCAAAAAAATGAACAAGCCAATTAAAAAGTGGGCAGAGAACCTGAACAGACATTTTTCCAAAGAAGACATACACATCAGGAACATGCAAATCAAAACCACAATAAGATATCACCTCACACTTGTCAGAATGGCTGTTATCCAAAAGACAGCAAGTAACAAGTGTTGACAAGGATGAGGAGAAAAGAGAACCCTCCTGCACTGTTGGTGGGACTGTAAATTGGTGCAGCCACTATGGGAAACAGTATGAAGGTTCTTGAAAAAATTAATAATAGAACTACCATAGGATCCAGCAGTTTCACTTCTGGGTATTTATCTGAAGAAAATTAAAACACTAATTTGAAAAGTTATATGCACCCCTATGTTTTTTTGAAGTGTTATTTACAGTAGCCAAGATATGGAAACAACCTAAGTGTCCATCAACAGATGGACAATGGAATATTGCTCAGCGATAAAAAGGAATGAGATCTTGCCTTTGTGGCAACATGGATGAACCTAGAAGGGAATTATGCTAAGTGAAATAGGTCAGACAGAGAAAGACAAATGCTGTATGATTTCACTTATATATAGAATCTAAAAAACAAAACAAATGAGCAAACACAACAAAACAGAAACAAAGTCATAGATACAGAGAACAAACAAGTGGTTGCCAGAAGGGAGGGGGATGAGGTGGATGTGGGAATGGGAGAAATAGGTGAGGGAGATTAAGAGATACAAACTTCCAGTTAAAAAATAAATGAGTCACAGGTATAAAATGTACAGTGTGGGGAATATAGTTAGTAATTATGTAACGTCTTGTTATGATGACAGACAGTAACTAGACTTAATGTGGTGAACATTTTGACATGTAAAGAAACATGGAATCACTATATCGTGCCCCAAGAACTAACATAGTGTTGTAAGTCAGTTATACTTCAAAAACAAGTAAACTAACAAACTCATAGAAAAAGAGACCCGATTTGTGCTTACCAGAGGCAGGGGGTGGGGGGATGGAGAATTGGACGAAGGTAGTCAAAAGGTACAAACTTCCAGTTATAAGACAAATATGTGCTAGGCATGTAATGTACAACATGATTAACATAATTAACATGCTGTATGTTATATGTAAAAGTTGTTAAGCGACTAAATCCTAAGAGTTCTCATCACAAGGAAAAAAAATTTCTCTATTTCTTTAATTTTGTATCTATTTGAGATAATGGATATTCCCTAAACTTATTGTGGTCATCTTTCCATGATGTACATAAGTTAAATCGTTATGCTGTACACCTTAAACTCATACGGTCCTGTATGTCAATTATATCTCAACAAAACTGGAAGAAAAAAATGTGTTTCTTTCACCCTATTTCACTAGTATAATAATAGCTATAATATTGGTCACTTAAAGTACAAGCCTCTGTTATTGATGGTGATCAAGGCAATTGCAAAATATGGAATAAGCCAATCAGAGACTTGTGTGAAATGAATTCTGTTGTGTGATGGGAGTAAATACAAATTACCAAAGTTGGCTGATGCTATAAAAAACAGAGACAAAGCAAAATAGGTGTTTTATGGTCTATAAATGTAAATTTAGATCAAGCCCTATTTAATGAATCATAGGCAGGTATGATCCATATTCCCTTCTTACTTTCCCTGTTCCTTCCCTTTGAATTCCCTAAATTTACAAGGTATGAGTTATCCAACAAAATTAATAGCCTATGGACTGTGATGATGAAGTCCGTACCCTGCCTGCTAAGGTAGAAGCTCACTGGCACCATTGTAGAAAGGCTAGACATAAATAACTGTGAAAAGCATGAAAGACTTGCTGAGTAAATGAAAGTGTCAATCCTGTATGCCTTCTCTTTATTATCTTTTATTTGGAGTCTAGAAACACACGCACGAAGGCCCAAATACAGTATCTGATGAGCATCTTAATGAATATTATTATTGCAATTAATATATATACCATGTGAGTTATAATTTCAGCAGTATTCCTTCCTCAGTATTCATGTTAGAATTCCTTGGTTTTCTTCTCTTCTCTGTGTAGATTCCCACTCTTGGTAAATCCATCGAGTTTAATGGCTTCATATACTATCTTCATACTGATCTTCTCTCTTGAACTCAAGACTTGTATATCTAAATATATTTTTGACGTCTCCATTTATATGTAAAGAGATCTCAATTTAATGTGACTGAAGTTGAACAACTGACATTTACCTAAAACTTGCTTTACTTATAGCCTTCTTCAACCTTCTTATTGGTTTGGCCAAAATCCTTGTTGTCATCCTTGATTTATCTCTTTCTTTCTCTCCCTATATCAGTCCATTGGATCCTGTCGCCTCTAACTTCAAAATGCATTATGAATGTTTAGATGGCACCACCTCCACTGCTACCACCTCAGTCCTAACTGGATCACTCAGTAACCTCTTACCCAACCTTCTTGTCTCCTCAGTGTATTCTCAACACAGCAGCCTTTAATGATCCTTGTAAAACTTAAGCCAGGTTATGCCATTCCTTTGCTCAAAACTCTGCAGTGGTAACTATTTTATAGAAAATGAAGAACTTACAGTAGCTTACAAAGCTCTATAATGTTCAGCCTCCTCATTACTTCTCTGTCCCTTTATCACTTTGCAGGGGTCACTCGGGCTTCCTTGCTGTTTCTCAAAATTATCAGGCGTGCCTCTGAATTAAGACTGTTGTACTAGCTATTTCCTCTGCCTGGAAAGTTCTCCCCTCTCCTTTTCCCTCCTTCAAGTCTTTGCTCAAACATCACCTTCTCAGGACCTACCTGACCACTTTATTAAAATCAAAACCCTAGCACTTCTGATCTTACTCTTCTCCACTTTATTTTGTATTTCTTGTTGTCACTTATCACCTATTAAACTATATAATTTACTTATTTAAAAAGTTTATTATTAATCCCCACCCCTACTAGAATATCAACTCCATGACGCAGAACTCTTTGTTTTGTTTGCTGATGATTTTCAGTAGCTTATAGCAGTGCTTGGAACATTGCATGTGGGGGGCAGTGTTCTAGAGACTTGGATTTGTCTGCCTAAATCTCCATCTCTTTGCCTCTCTTATACAAAGTAAGTGAAAATAAGGGAATAGAAGAAATATATATGTATGGATGGATTTATGTGTTATTGCATGTTTAAAACACATATAAACGTCTATATATAAGAATAAAATATTTTCTATCTTAATATAGAAATAATTGAGTAATACTAGAATGTAAATATTTTCTTGCACATAAATTGCTGTCTTCATCAGTAATTTGAATATATATTGCTTGGTTTTGATAATATTTCTGTAAATACTGTTGCTGAAATAGGAATTGTATTCCCCTTTTCTACACAAATATATTCTCTATGCCATCCATAGCAAGACACTGTTATAGAAAACCATTACCATTCTGATTGTATATTCTGTTTGATGGATTCTTCAAGCCTTATAAGATCTCATTTGCACCCATTTTAAAATGAAACTGTGTTAATTGGCATCTTTTCATTATTAAATATAATACATAATTGGAACACATCTTTTGGGGTTTTCAACTTATAGTTTCAATTCTAGTTCTAAGGTAAGGTGGTACAATTGCTCCATTTTGATTGTAAATTCCCATATTTATTTGAGCAATATCTTTTCTGAAAAATGACTGATATTCCTATATGACTAACATAATAACCCTTCTTTTTTTTGCATTCTATAGACTTACTGTTCCTTATTGCTCCATGTCCCTGGTTAGAATATTATTATTATATCTTATCAAGGGAGATTTACCAGTTCATGAATCACTTTGTCAAGTAAATATTTCTGATTTGACATGTGCTAACAGTGGGTAACTCAGTTATATACCACTTTAGGAAAAGACAAAGTAAAATATAGCATTTTTTTTACCTGAAATTTAAGGAGCAGGGCATCCTAAACCACCAGATACTATTTTGGTATAATCTATCACCTTTGTTAACGTTTTATTGGATATAAATCATAACATATCAGGTTGCATAGAGACAATATGGCTCACCAGGCATTCTATTTTTATAACTTTATTTAAAACTGACATGTAACTTGCTGTACCTGAAACCCCAAGTGAGCCAGTTATTGGAGTGTAACAAAGTTTTGACGTCAGAGTTGCTATTTATTCTACTGGAAACCATTAGCAATGCATTACCCTTTGGCACTGCTGTTTTTTGCAGAAACATGGTTAAAATTTTATGACTGATTTTGACCAATTAGATTTCTTTCCCTCTTAGAACTAAAAAATTACATATAATACATAAATATATATGCATGTGTGTATATATAATATGCATATGCTTTGTATTCTTAAGATATATAATATATATTTAAATATGTTTATATATGTGTATATATATATACTAACATTATATATATTGAGCCTTTTAAAAGTTTCTTTTTAAAAGCCAAGCATTATTGTTTTATTTTTCTTAATTTAATGACTGATTACTATTTTATGGTTGCATAAAATATGGTTGCATATTATTATTGTTGTTTATTACAATGGATATGGATACTGCATAGTTCTACCATGTTTCTTGGCATTATTGCTGTTGCTCTATTTCAAGAGGATACCTTAGCACTTGTTTACTTCCAACAGTAGAATCTTTAGAAGTGATGGGACTGATACCATTTTGTACAAATGTAATATAATCAGTTACAGACAGGTTTTCCTCCTGCTTAGCTTTACTGCTTTTTTCCCAAAGGTACTAAAATACTCTGTGCATCCATGCATGGAGTTAAAGTCCCTTGACTTCTGAGCCAGCCAAGTGCCAGCTTACATGCTGAGCTCTGCCAGTGCATTTCAAATTGGATCTGAAGGGACCACCATTTGGAATTAAGAAGAGGAAAAAGATTTCAGTTTTTTACTTAGTGACCTAGCTGCTCTTAAAACCCTGTATGAAACATTGCCAGAATTGTGTGTATGGAATAACTCAGTTGTGTCAGTTAAGGAGATGCCTGCATTTAATCTGAGGAGAGAAAGTTATTCTCTCAAACTTTAGTGTTAGACCTCAGGTTCAACAATCATTAGTACTATTATTTTTAATGTGGTATTTACTTATTAATTCTCACATTTTAAAATTGAAGTGTAGTAGATTTACAATATTATGTTAGTTTCAGGTATATAGCAAAGTGATTCAGTTATATATATATATATATATATATATATATATATTTGAGATTATTTTCCATTATAGATTATTACAAGATATTGAATATAGTTCCCTTTGCTATACAGTAAGTCCTTGTTGCCTATCTGTTTTATGTATATTAGTGTGTGTCTGTTAATCGCATATTGATTGTTTTTCCTGGGAAAATTCAAATGCTTATATATAAATTTAGTAGGAGAGCTCCATACTGGTAACCCTTTCAGCATGTTATAATTTTTTCCAACTACATCTTTTTCTCCTGAAACCCACCAAGACTCTTTTGAGATGCAAAACTTATAGGATGAGTTCCAACCCCAAAAGTAGTATATTTCTTACTAAGCATCATAATAGCCCAGTGGTTAAAAGTAGAAGCACTGGAAACAAACAGAATTAGAATTTCAGCCTGTCACTACCTCTGACAGTGAGCAGATTATTTCAAAATTCTGAGTTAGTTTCCTGACCTGTATAATAGGTATAATAATGACTACCTCAAAGATTATTGTTTTTCTAAGGATTAAATGAAATAACAAACATAAAGCCCTTAACTCAATGTCTGGCACATAATAATAACAATAAATGGTAACTATCATTTGTGCTGTTGGACTTAGTAACTCTTGTTGTCTCAGAGGCAGTACAGCATGGTGCTTAATAGTACAGGCTTTAGAACTAGACTGCCTAGGTTAGAATTCCAGCTCTGCTGCTTAATTGCTATGTAACCCTTCAAGATGTTTCTTAACTCTGCTGCCTCAGTTTCCTTATCTATACAGTGGGGGAATATAATACTACCTACCTCAGGTATGTTTGAAGATTATACGCTTTATACAAAGAGAATGCTCAGAACAGTGCCTGACACATAGTAAGGGTTCAATAATGTTAGCTATTGTTATAAAAAAATTACTGACTATGGGCTTCCTGGTATTTGAGAGGTATTTTAAGTCCAGATCTGGCATTTTATAATGATTAAGCAGGCCCAGATATAGAAATGATTTACCCAAAGACACACAGCATTTCTGGACATTTTATCATCTAGCCCAGCAGTCCTGAAAATGCCTTTCAATAAATATTTATTGTAAAACTAATTTAAACACAAATGAAATAACCTAAGTAATTGACCCCAAAATCTGAATGAATTCATTTTAGTACTTACTGCAAAAATGTGTTATTTCAGATTTTATTTTTGCAGTTTTTAAAGTTGAGATATGTAGTTGTTCCAGGAAACCTTGTTGTGTTGGTATGAAGCTAACCTGGTTAATTCTGATTCAAGATTGATATTTGGATAGTTCCTATTCTCAAGTGCACATAAGTTTTTCATCAGGCAGATAATTTCAGTCTGGTAATACTTGCCAGTGGGCTAGCCATCCACATGGGTGACATAGATGCTAGATCTCTATAATTCCATGTCTTTACTGCCTCCTCCCCCTCAAGGGTGGATGCTAAAAGTAGAGCAATGAATAGACTTTTTCTCCTGGCATGCCATTCCACCTTTTCAAAAAAAATGTATACATAGCTCTAGAATTACTATATTAAGAAGGTGTTGAATCAGTTTCATCAGAGAGATGTGCAAACAGATGCCCTGAATTAACCTCTCAAAGCTGTCTATAGTAATACTTTGACATCTTGGTCTTGGAACTAACTGACCTAAGTTTAGTACTTACCTTTACCACTACTAGCTGTGTGACCTTGAGCAATTCACTGGTTATCAAATATTTATCAAGTACCCATTCTGTTCCCTATTACTGTGCTAGATTATTTTATAGAAAGATGTGTAAGAAAAATATTCTCTAATCTCAAGTTTCAATCATCATAAAGTAAGGAGAAAAGTGTTTACATTATATAATTTATAGAATTGTGATGAAGGTCAAAATGTGATTAAGTTAAAATATTCTGTGAATCATAAAGTTGTGCACTGTTATGAACTCTTATAATAGGGACCTTAGTATCTAATGTAGTATTTGACACATAGAATTATTCAGAAAGTGTCTGTAGCAGACTGATTTCCTTAAAAATCTCAAAAGCATCTTATCTGTGTATAAAGAATATTAACATTTCAAAATTTAAACTTAATATATAGATGATTTATTCTTTTGATTTGATTTTCTAACTGTATTCCACATATACTCAGAATTATGTCGAACATCCCTATGGAATTTCCTAAAATAAAAAGTAGTGTGGTCCTAAAGTAATTTTTATGTTTGCAGTGTTATCAGCAGGCTCTACTTTCTGCAATGTAATGTTGTGTTTGAATTAAGAGAAATTATAAAATTGATTAAATCTATTGTGGCCAACAACTGTTATTATTTTTATGCATCTAGAGCCACAGCCTCCAGATTTTAGAATAATTTAACTTATATGTCATATACAAATCATCAATTCCAGGTTTGAACCTAATCACGCAGTCACCCTTTTGCAAAATAATGCCACTCAAGACGTACATAAACTAAATTCATGCTTTGTTTGGGAAATTATCTCCTGCTAATGTACACTTGAATATTCTTTTAAAACGAGAAATGATATACAGTAGTCACAGAAATAAAACTAAGCAACTGAAAAGTACAGAAAAACCTTTTCAGAGAGAGGTCATTGGAAAATAGTATGGCTAAAAAATTTGCTCCTGACACATATTCAGCTAATTAATTTGCATTTACAGAGGGAATGCATTTTTCTTACTCCCTCTGAACTTAAAAAAGCAATGAAAATTCACTAAAATCTCACTATCAATTTTTAGTTTTAATGCTTTTTTTCAAGAGGTCAGAAAGGCCATATTTTCTTTTCCTTAAACTAAAAACCATTAGCTATTTGCCATAATCTTGTTATATTATGTAATAACCACACTGAGTTTTGAAACTAATGAGAACCACCAATAGGACAAAGGTTTGCAGGCTGTCTTTTCCTTCTCTGGATGCTTCGTTTTAATATGCATCATTTTAATATGTTGTCAGAAGTGTTGTCAGTGAGTATTCAAGATTACAGGAAAAACATGGTATGTCTTCCTAGAGCAACAATTTGACTTGTTAAATTAAACATTGTTTTATAATTAAACATTATTTTATATTAAAGTGAATATAGATATATCATAGAGTAGATTAAAATGTGCATTAATTTAAAAATTCAAACATCAGACTGAATTTTTAGCTAATGACTGCTCTCTTCATTTGAAAATCACTACTGACTTCCATTATGGATTTTTCTTCATTTTAAAATACTTGGTTGTATTTAGTGACTTTTATTTCTTTATTTAAACTGAATTTAAATTTACAGTGCCATTTTAAGTCCACCCATCAAAAGATACTAGGGTAGGAACTGGTAATTTCAGACTTACACACTAGAGTTAGGACCTGCTGATGCATAAGGACAGCTTAGTGCCCTCACAGGACATCCTTGTGTCAGTGACCTCATTGCTCATCACCAGTAAGTAGAATTTCTCTCTTCTCTTTGGAAGGGGGCGACACACAACTAATATTCCCAAGCCTCAGTGTTCCTAGCAGCTGCCATCCCTTGCCTTATGTAGCAATTGTTATCCTTTACCATAACAGTAAGCATTTAATTTTTCTTACTCTTTTGCTTTATGGTTGTTGTGCGTACGTAGTGTATAAAAGCTATCATCAGCCTCAAGAATTTGCCATTCCTCTTGGTCTTAAAACACATTCCTAAGCCTATTTTCTTTTTGGCTGTATCTAACCATTGCTCCTTAAAGAGAGCTATGAGAATAAGAACCCTTCAGAAAAATCCCCCAAATATAGCATGTTTGTCTTGATGTTGATTTTTTAGGATGGTAATAAAACATCCATAATTTGTAAGCATTCTCTAGATGATCATGATATTCACCCTTAATTAGAGACCATTAGATTAAATCATCTGGTCCCTTCAGACCTGAGTTCAGGCAGTCATCCAAGCACCCGGCGTCATCAATGCCAGGCATTCGAAACTATTAATGTTTAAGTCATGAGAGATCTTCCTGAATAACTGATAGAATCAATGGGATATTTTGGCAGTGTATATGCATGGTGATTTTTTAGAGGCTGAATTCATCAGAACTACGTAAGAACATGTAAGTTTTGGAAAATGATGCCCCCAAAAGATGGACACTTTTTATTCCAATTATCACACGAAGCTTTACAGAAAATTGGTTAAGAGGATAATATGAAGGGAGTGGGGTTATCTAGCATAAGGAGTCAGAAATATTAGAAATCATAGAAGGAGCCATTTAAACATCATTTCTCAAATACTATCTGATAATTATTATGCAGAGAAAACCAACACTCTTACATATCTCTGTAGATATGTAAAATCTCTGTACATATGAAATAAAATGCATTTTTTCTGGGACTTTTTAAAGTGCTCCAGTAGGGAAAAAAAGGATCCTCCAAAAAGGAATTTTATTTAAATAGTATTGTAATACCACCCTTCAAATAAAAGCACTTCAAAGTTTCCTTCCTTATTGAATGAGTTAAATGTAACCTTAACTGAATTCCCTGGCTTTGGTTAGTATGTATGAATTGTGAATTTTATTTCCTTTGTTAATAGAACATGCTAGCATTTTTTCCTTTGAGTATATTTAAGTTCTTCCATGACAATGTAGGTCGCAAGATACCATGAACAAACTTCTTCTGTGATAATGTAGGTGGCAAAATATCATGAACAAAAACTTAAAATACACTACTTTAGGTTGATTGACTATGGTTATAAGGTGGTTCCATAAAACACCTCATGACTCTTACAAATGTGAAAAATAAATGCCTGAAACTTAAGCCCTTCTAATGAGTGTATTGACTTAAATTTACAGGCTACACACTGCCTAACTGTTTGTCCCTCCAAGGCTGTATCAGTTTACTGTGTATCTTACATGTATTTCTTAGCAAAGTATGATGGAAAAAACATTGAGCTTTTTATTACTGAGTTCTCATCTTTGATGCCTTTAAAAAATGTTAATGCCTTTAAAATCATCACCACTTTCATCATCAAAAAAACTTTCATTGAACACTTAGAATCTTTTAGGTACTGCACATACCAAAAGCTGTATAACATGGTCTATATGACCCGTAATAGGTTTAAGTTCTTGTTGCAGAGGCAGTGTGATAAAAAGATAAACAACATTACAAAGTAGCATGTACTGAGTGCCAAATGAATCATAAGTAAGCTCTACTGCAGTCTAGAAGAAGAAATTATCACCAATCATTGGAACAGTGTAGTCTTTAATGAGAGAGAGTGGGGTATGGGAGTGGGCTGGGTGATTTAAGCACAGAGGATATAGATATTTTTATGTGAGAATTACATGGAATCAAGGATTAAGTGTTTGAATATCATTAAAATGAGTAAAGTGAGATGCCAAGAAAATTAAGCAAGGAAGCAGTTCTTGCCAAGAAAATTTTCTTATTAGAATTCTTGTTCATTTTCTAATGTCTTTTATAATATAAAATTAAATAAACATCTCTATGAGGGGCCCAAGTGTAATGAAACCTTCTCTAGGCCATGTATTTGGGAAAATTGCATTTTTATTTGGTATTTCTTTTAGCAGTGGTTATCTATTTCCCGATTATATTGGCCTGAAACTGAGACCAGAAGAATTTTTCCGTTTTAAAATCCTGTTGTATATTCATTTAATAAACATTTTCTAAATCCCTACTCTTTTAAGACAATTACAAAAGTTGTCTCTCCAGCCCTGACCTCTCTCCTTAGCTTCAGTATTATTGCATGTTCAACTGCTTCACAGACCTTGCCAAGTGGATATCAACCTAGTGATATCATCCCTTATATATGTGACTGGATTTGATATGCTCATATTCTGTTAACTTTTGTTATTTTGCCCATGAGAAAGATTGGCCTTTAGTTTTGCTTTTTTATAATGTACTTGTTTAATTTCATAGCAGGGTTACGCTGGCTTTGTGAATGGCTCTTTTTCTATTCTCTGGAGGGGTTTATATCAAATTGATGCTATTTTAACTGTTTGGAAGAATTCATGGTGAAGCTCTTTAGGCTTGTTGTCTTCTCTGTGGAACACTTTATAATTGCAGATTTAGTTTCTTAATGCTTTTAAGACTATTTATATTTTACATTTCTTCATAGGACAGTTTTAGTAAGTTATGATTTTTCTGGGAATTTTTTCATTTGATCTAAATTTCAAATTTATTATCATAAAGTTCTTGATAATGTCCTATTGTGTTTTTAATGCCTGTAAGATTTGTAGTGACATGTTCTTTTTTTTACCCCTTATGTTAATAATTTGTTCATTCTCTATTCTTGATTACCCTTATAAGGGATTAATCAATTTTCTTAGTATTTTCAAAGAACAAATTTTTGTTTTATCTTTAATTATTTCTATTGTTCTATTTCTTTTTTTTTTTTTTTTGCTCTTGTATTTATGATTTTCTGCCTCTTTTTAGGATTTTAATTTGGTATTGTCTTTTTCATTATTATTATTATTGAAGTAGAGTTGATTTACAATATTTTGTTAGTTTCAGGTGTACAGTAGAGTGATTTGGGTTTTTGCTTTTGTTTTTTGCAGATTGTAGTCCATTGTAGGTTATTACAAGATATTGGGTATAATTTTGCTGTACTATAGAGTAAATCCTTATTGTTTATGTATATTACTTTGTATCTGTTAATCTCATACTCCTAATTTCTCCCTCCCCTCCTCCCTCTCCTCTTTGGTAACCATAGGTTTGTTTTCCATGTCTGTAAGTCTGTTTCTGTTTTGTATATAGATTCATTTTATTATTTTTTTAGGTTCCACATATAAATGATGTTATATAGTATTTGTCTTTCTCTGTCCGACTTATTTCACTAAGCATAATACCCTCTAGGTCCATCCATGTTGCTGCAAATGGCAATATTCCATTATTTTATGGCTAACATTCTATTGTATGTATGTGTGTGTGTGTGTGTGTGTGTGTGTGTGTGTATATATATATATATATTGGCTGCACCAATTTACATTCCCACCAACAGTGTACATGGGTTTCCTTTTCTCCAGCATTTATTCTTTGTAGATTTTTTGATGATGGCCATTCTGACCAGTGTGAGGTGTACCTCATTGTAATTTTGATTTGCAATTCTCTTAATTAGTGATGTTGAACATGTTGAATTTCATGTGCCTGTTAGCCATCTGTATGTCTTCTTTGGAAATATGTCTGTTTAGATCTCCTGCCCATTTTTTGATTGGATTCTTTGTTTGTGTGATATTGAGTTTTATAAGCTATTTGTATATTTTGGATATTAACCTCTTGTTGGTCACATCATTTGCAAATCATTTTTTATCCTATTCCATAGATTGTTGCTGTTATCGTTTAATTTATGAAACAAGAATGCATAGATCATTGATTTTCAGCATTCTTTTATGTACATTTTTCTCAATAATGATTTTAGAAGTATTCCACAAGCTTTGATGTGTTGCATTTTCATTAGATGGTAAGTTATGTTGTACTCTTTAAGTATTGTTTAGTTTAAAATATTTATTAATTTTCTTTATTTTCTGGATTATTTATAAGCCTATTACTTAACTTCCAAACATTTGTGGACTTTCTAATAGGACCTTTCCTATTATTGATTTCTACTTAAATTCCACTGTGCTTAGAAAATATACTCTGTATGATATCAGCCCTTTGAAATTTGATGAAACTAGTCTGATAGCCCCAGCAGATAGTCTATGTTTTACAAATTCAGTGTGTCTTTAAAAATATATACATTCATGTAGTTTTGGAGTATGGAGTTTTTTGTGTCAGTTAAATCAAACTTGATAATTGTGTGTTTCAAATTTCCTATATGTTATTCTGCTTAGTCAATATTTACTAAGAGTGATATTTTAAAATCTACCATTATGGTTATATATTTATCCATCTGCTTTTAGTTCTGTCAATTTTTGCTTCATATTTTGAAGCTTTATTATTAGGGATATAAAGATTTGTAATTTGCATGCCATTTGGTAGATTTGACCCATTTTTCATGATAAAAATACCTCTTTTTATTTCTAGTACTGTTTCAATCTGCTGTATCTGATACCACCTTTCTTTTGTGTAGTGTTTGCATTAACATTTTTTCCATCTTCTTATTTTTGAGTTCTCTGTGTCCTAATAGTTAATTTGTCTTTTATAAGCAACATATCATTGGATTTTGAAAATCTTTTTAAAATTAGAGTATTCAGTCAGAATATTTAATATAATTACTGGTGGGGCTTCCCTGGTGGTGCAGTTGTTGAGAGTCCGCCTGCCGATGCAGGGGACACGGGTTCGTGCCCTGGTCCGGGAGGATCCCACATGCCACGGAGCGGCTGGGCCCGTGAGCCATGGCCGCTGAGCCTGTGCGTCCGGAACCTGTACTCCGCAACGGGAGAGGCCACAACAGTGAGAGGCCTGGGTACCGCAAAAAACAAAAACAAAAACAAAAAAAGTAAAAATAAAAAAATATATAATTACTGGTGTATTTGGGTTTGGATCTATCTACTATCTTCCTGTTAGTTTTTTATGTATCAACCTGTTCTTCGTTCCTTTTTTTCTTCTTTATTGCCACCTTTTTTGTTATTATCATTCTATCTTCTCTCTCTGTTTGCTCATATGTTATACTTTATTTTACTATACTTTTTAAGATTACCCTGGAGAACACAACATGAGTAATTGTCTTATGAAAGTCTAATATAAATTAGTACTTTAACCTCTTACTGGACAATGGAATTTCAAAGACTTTATAACATAGCCTCCGAAACTGTTATTCCAGAAGAGAGGAATATTACGCCATTGAATACATTTTGAAAGGGTAACTGAAAGATAGAAATATAATTACATTTCATCATTTCTAAAATGTGCTTCAAGTCAATATATGAGTTGTGAATAAATGACTGAATCAATTTTTAGAAAGTGTTTCCTGAAGAGAAAGACAATGGTCAGTAAAGATAATGCTATCAAAGATTTTGAGCAGATTATGCAGAACAAAAACGTCTCTTCGTTCCATCTCTACAGTGTAGGAAAATATTCTTTGAGCAAGTGTATCTTTTAATAGTGTTTAAAAAGTGATCACAATTAATATGAAAATCAGCATCTTGGACCTTCATGTAGTATGGTAAACATTAACATATCAAAAAGTGAACAGTTCTCAAACTATAACAAGAGGATGGTGAAATGGAAGGAGAAATACAGCCCAGTAGCAGCACATAAAAGAGATTGGAGAAGAATTCTTTATAGTCAGTATGGCCCTGCATTTGGTGTGCCTGGAGCAAATCCTTGCTACTGCTCCCAACTTTCAGTTGGCAGCACAGTGACCAAATCATAAGAAGAATCTCTAAGGGAAGAAAAGCAGGTTGGAACAGAGGGAGAGGTAACATTTATTGAGGGCCTTCCTTTGCCAAGGCATCTTAGTAGCTGTCCTCATGTACATTGATTAGCATACTCTTCACCAAAGCTTTGTGAGTTTGGAATTGCTCTGTTGCCCACATGGTACAAATAAAGAATCTGAGTTGTAAAGGGATAAATAATTAAAAAGTTAATAATCTGATTCACTCTGATTCCAGAACTTACTGAGATACTTCTACCATACCAGGCTGCCTCAAAGGGGAAAAACTTAAATACCATGAGATACAGGGAACTGAAACTGAGGGATATTAAATAACTTGTCCAATACCATAGGGTTAATAAGTATCAGAACCAATCTTTAAACATAAGCCTTACGATGCAGTTTCCCCTTTCTGCTCTACCACTACTGTTTAAAGAAGAAATAAACCATCTCCTCAGTGATTTATATATGTTTGTGTATATACCTTTCTATATTGTGTGCTGTTGTTCATTTTTATATTCCTGTATTCCAGTACCTGGTAGGTAATCCTTATTCAGCAAATATTTGTTGAGTGCCGAATCTGCAGACCTATAGCTATGAAGAGATGGCAAACATTGAAAACAATTAAAGCATTTTAATAAAAATATCAGAAAAACTAGGCAGATTTATGGATCATGACAAGGTTATAATGATGAAGAGTTAGAGGTCTGAAATGGCACTAAATAATTAGAAACCTAGGTATTACAGTGTAGTGGTTAAGAACATGACTCTGGAGCCAGAAAGGACTGAGTTTGTATTCTAATTCCAGCACTTACTAGCTATATGGCTTGAGTAAGTGACTTCATTCTTTGTACTTGTTTCTTCATCTGCAAAATGTGGGTTATAATGTCACCTAGCTCATAGGGTTATCATAAGGATGAAATGATTTAATAAGTATAAAGCACTTAGCACAGGGTCTAGTATATAGGAAGCATTCTATAAATGTTTGCTCTTACCATTGCTCAAATATGAGCTATGCTTTCATCCACTGCTTTGGCTCCCTCTGAATTCCTTGCTTGGGGGGGGGTGCCTAATGAAGTGACAAAAACAGCCAAGGCCCCTGCTCTGTGCCTACAGACCAATAAAATTTAATGACTAGAAAACAGGTAGCACGCTGGGATTTCATGGATTAATGCTGATACTAACGTGAGAAAGGCTTGGATCCACTGTAATCAGACCTTCACCCCCGCAAAAACAATTTGGATTTTGCTCTTCATATCTTCTTAGGGAATGTTATCACCTAGGTATGCCCTCAAATGCACGCACAAAATGAATGATTAAAGTAAATGACAAAGTGAACCCTGAAACGAACTTTAAGTATCTGAATACATTCCTGGCATCTTCTTAAGAAATGTTAGTTTTCTTCTCTTCTTTACATTGTTCTGCTTGTCACTCTGGTCCATATGATCAGAGTTCTCTGCATACCCATCTGCTAGCTCAGTGTACCCTCAGATTTCGCCACAGCGTTCCTGATAATGGACGGAAGATGGCTTAGTCTGTAGCTTAGGTGACTTTACATGAGGTTGCCTGCGCGGCTGATACTGACTTGATGCCTCAGTTTTAGTGACTGAGCCAGTTCTAATAAATTATATCTCTAACTTATTCTTTCATGCCTGAATCTGTTTCCATCTCCCTGTCTAAGACCTCAGTTCCTTCACAGCTAAATGATTTATTCTTTTTAGAAAGAATCTAGATCTACTTTTATAATTTGTTGAGTAATCTATCCTTAACTGCTATCATTAGACTGTATGCAGTTAGAGGAATGATGAAGTTCCATGTTTAATCCTAAATCACGTAGTAGCTACTCTTACATCACTAGCCTCAGTATGTACTAGGATCCTTTATAATAAAACAAACCCAAAACTTGTACTCCAAGTGCAGATGACTTGCCAGAGTAAAGATTAACAATACTTATCATGGTCAAAGCCTCAAAAAATGGCTTCAAGGAACTAGGGTATTACTGGCACTCTATTGCTAAGTGCCTTATTTTTCTTGGCGTTGGGTTGTAGAATCTTCTCATGTAACATGTGCTTTGAGTCACAAGCAACATTTTACTTACATCCTGGGGATCCTAGGGTAACGACAAATGATGATGACAATGATAAATTCTGTATTCTTAGTTATGGCTAAATGTCCTGGTTTGGCTCTGTTTTTGTGACCATCATGATCCTCTCTGGTGATTTCACACTTTTCTGTTACTTGCTTTATAACACTTGTAAAATACATATGCAAAAATACTAAGAACTTAAAATTTGAATAAAAGAGGAAGAAAGGAAGGAAGTAGGGAGGGAGGGAAGGAAGAGAGAGGACCTGAGGAAGGAAGGGAGAGAGGAAGGAAAGAAAAAAGAGAAGAAGAAAGAAAAAAGTGGGCGTGGAATCTTCCTACCCAGGAAAATTAGCCTCAGTATAATTGCATATGTGAAATAATGCCCCAGGGTCTGAAGTTAAGGCTAAGTTTTCAACAGTTTGTTGGTATACTTGTAGATTTTTTTTTTTTTACTATGAGAATATTCTAATTCTAGAAACTGATATAATAGTCTAATTCTATAACTGATATAGCATCAGAAGACTCTGCCTTAAACACATGATTTACTTTGTGGTGTTGTCTCATGGTTACTTTTTTTTCCCCATATGATATTCTCATACTTGTAAATGATTATGGTGAGGATTATATTTTTGTTACTTACTCTTTGTCATGCCTAAAACTATCTGAATATTAGTGTTAAACAGTTATGTTTGAGGGTGTCCAAGAATGCAAACATCTCCTATAAGATATTATTTTTATTTTACAATTATATTATTAGCTTTAAGCAGGATATAGCTCTAATGCTAAGGAATTAAGACTGGGCAATAGTGATTTGTTTGAGGCTTTTGCTGCAGTGTAAAGAAGATTTCTATGGTTCAAGATAATACCTGGATCCTAAAGGGTTGTAGAAAATATGTAGGTTAGAGATTGTACTAGATCTACAATAATTAACAAAACAAAACTGCACAAGTACAGTGTGGAGGAAACAGGCTTTAGCAGTGGTGTACAATGGTATTAGATAGTATAAGTCAACAGTGTGAAACAAATTCTAAAACTTTTGATCTTGAGCTGTATTAATATAATAACTAGAACAAAAGAGGAAAGAATTTACTTTATTCTGTGCTGATCATTATGGAGTTCAGATCTAGGGACATAGGCAAACTGGGACACATTCAGAAAAGAGCATCTTGCATGGTGAAAGACTTTTTGCATAGAGAATAGCAGAAGAAACAAGAGTTGTATGATTTAGAGAAATGAACACCTGAGAAGCATGATACCTATAATAGTTATGTTTTCCATTGCAAGTAAAAAAAAAAACAACTCAAACTGGTTTTAAATAACAAAGGTAATTTATGAGCTCATATAACTCCAAAGTTCAGAGACAAGTTGGATTTTAGGTGAGGTTCAATCTAATGGCATGGTTAATCTTTCTCTATGCTTTGTAGAGTTTTGGCCAAATTGGCTGCTACCCTCTCCCTTCTTTGGGCCAAGATATCTGCTGGCAATGATCAGAGCTATGTGCTTTTTCATATCAAGTGAGAGTCTGAAAAACATTTTTCTTCCCATGGCTCAATGGAAGAAAAGAATTTTCTTTCCCCAAGTCCCTAGGAAATATCTCTTGTATCTTATTGGCCAGAGGTGTGACACATGCCAATCTTAGAACAAATTATAGGGGCCGTGGTGGTCATGTGTGCAAGTTAGCTTAGCTAATCAGAAATCTACCTCTTGAGCAGAGATATTATATCCATTAGGATAGAATTCTCAGGAGAAACAGAACCAGTAGGAGATATACATACATATACACACATACGCATCATATATATATATAGAGAGAGAGAGAGAGAGAGAGAGAGAGAGAGAGAGAGATTTATCTCAAGGAATTGGCTCACATTGTGGGGACTGGCAAGTCTGAAATGGTAGGGCAGGCCAGCAGACTGGAAACTATGATAGGAGATGATACTATAGTCTTGAGATTGAATTTCCTTTTCCTCTGGGGAACCTCATTTTTTGCTCTTAAGGCCTTTCATCTGATCAGATGACACACACCCACATTATGGAAGGTAATATCCTTTACTTACAGGGAACTGACTGTAATGGTAACCACATCTAAAAAAACCTTCACAGCAATACCTAGATCATTGTTTGATTAAATAACGGTACTTTTGCCAAGCCAAGTTGACATAAACAATCATGGATATGATCATTCTCTCCCAAGATACAAGGCTGAAATTTTGATGTCCTGTTGGAAAAAAGAGACTGGCAACTAAGAGGTAGCCAACAAGTATTGCTTACAATAACTAACAATAGATATGTAACAGGCTGCCATGGTTTTTTTTTTTTTTTTTTTTTTTTTTTTTTTTTTTTTTTGCGGTACGCGGGCCTCTCGCCGCAGCGGCCTCTCCCGTTGCGGAGCACAGGCTCCGGACGCGCGGGCCCAGCGGCCATGGCTCACGGGCCCAGCCACTCCATGGCACGTGGGATCTTCCCGGACCGGGGCACGAACCCGTGTCCCCTGCATCGGCAGGCGGACTCTCAACCACTGCGCCACCAGGGAAGCCCCTGCCTTGGGTTTTTAATTGTTTTCCATGGACTGATACCTGGAACAAAAGTTATAGAAATAGTGAGGAAACAGCCAGCAACTTCACTAAAAAACAACTGACTAAAAAAAAAATTTTAAAAACCAAAAACCAATAGTGAGTTTTTATTTACTGGGAATGTTCAAACACGGGCTAAATGACTGTGAGGTAAGGCCTAAAATTTAAGCCCAGTATTATGTGTTCTTGACATTTAGGGAAAGCTGGAAGAATCTTAAATGGCCTAACCACAACTTTTCTTCCCCACTGTGCTTCCACAGAGAAGGTTCCTAGCCAAACAACACTCCTTATCAAAAGGATCAGACATAATACCTGCTTATCCCTGAGTAGCAGGTTTCAGTTCCCTGCCAGCCCGTGGAATTATTCAAACAAGCCAACACATCCTTTCTTGGGCATGCGGCACCCTACCCTACTGATACCATAAAATCTGCTTCTCACAGCCTGTCGGTCCACTCTGTTCCCGAGTGCAGCACCCATGTAGCCATGCATGGCATTTGGTGTCCTCCTCCCCTGGGCTGTGAGTGCATGTGATTAATAAACTCCTGTCAATCTCATCTGACCAGTGTCGGGTGCTGTGTGTTCACTTGACCATTTCCATAATTTTAGAATGGGAATCCCTTCCTCACCAATGGGGTGAATGAGATATGATTAAAACAATGAGTCTCCTCCCCACCCTGCCCCCCAGCAGGGATGGTGGAAAGGGAAAAGATTCAAACATCAATTAAATAATTGGAACAAATGATTTGTGAGTTGCCTTCCAATCCCAAGATTCTACTATTTCTGTTTTCAATGCTAGTATTAATATTCATTTTATATTTTCCAAATACAGACAGCAATTTGTCTGTCTCTCTACTATTAGCACCCATGAGATTGTTTTGCAAGCAGTTTATTTATATACCTTTCTCTCAGCTCAAAGCTCAGAAAGCCATGATTTATTAATCTGTTTATACCTTAGAATAGCATAATGCCTGACACATTGCAGATATTTAGTGAATATTTGGTGAGTGAATCTGAAAATCACTTTCACCATTGGAATTTGAGAAAATATTACCAATGAGCTGTGAAATTCTCCTTAAACAACAGAACATATAAGTAAATATCATAGATATGAATTCCCCAACACTGTTGAAATCCACCCTCACTCCATACACCTGTAGATGGAGGGAATGAGGTCTTAGAGTGTTGCCCAATTTTTCTCTTCTCATTCCCCTTCCAAAATGCATGCCAGTTGCCCTAGGGCTTCTGAAGAACCCTGAAGGCAGCATCTCACTTTGTGTAGGAAGGAGAATTAATATAGCTGTAAGGTGATCCCAACTCCTTGCCTGTCTGTTAATTCTGAATGCTCCATTCACTTCGGAATCCCTGCTGAGAGCTAAAACATCGCTTCTATAAGAAGGCGTTTATTTTAGGCATAGTTTCATTCTTCAAGTGTGCAGCTGCAGAGCACCCCTATCCTGAATTATGTGAAGAATATGGAGAAAGCTAAAATGGTTGGCTTGAAGATGTTTGACATATAATAAGTAATAAAACAGAAAGAAAAAAGATATTTAAATTGGTTTACTAGTTAAAAGTTAAATTTTTTTCCAGTTTTATTGAGATAATAATTGACATATAACACTGTACAAGTTTGTGTCCAGCATAATGACTTGACTTACATATATTATGAAATGATTACAACAATGTTTAGTTAACAGCCATCATCTCATATAAACACAAAAGAGAAAGGGATTATTTTCCTTGTGATGAGAGCTCTTAGGATTTATTCTCTTAACAACTTTCATAAATACCACACAGTAGTGTTAACTGTAGTCATCGTGTTGTACATTACACCCCTAGTACTTATTTGTCTTATTTGTCTGGAAGTTTGTACCTTTTGACCACCTTCATTGAATTCCCCTTACCTCATCCCCCACCTCTGGTAACCACAAATCTCATCTCTTTTTTTACAAGCATGGTTTTCTCTCTCTCTCTCTCTCTCTCTTGCTCTCTCTCTCTCTTGCTCTCTCTCTCTCCCTCCCCCTCTCTCTCTCTCTCTCTTTCAATCTCAAGATTTCACATATAAATGAGATCATACAGTATTTGTCTTTCTCTGTCTGACTTAGCATAATGCTCTCAGGGTCCATCCATGTTGTCACAAATGGCAAGATTTTCTTCTTTTTTATGGCTGAATAATATATATATACACATCTTAAGTTCTTTATCCATTCATCCATTGACAGACACTTAGGTTGTTTTCATGTCTTGACTGTTGTAAATAATGCTGTTATGAACATGAGTGTGCTGATATTGCTTCAACATAGTGTTTTTATTTCTTTTGAATATATTCCCAGAAGTGGAATTGCTAGATGATATGGTAGTTCTATTTTTAATTTTTTGAAGAACCTCTATACTGTTTTCCATAGTGGCTATACCAGTTTACACTCCCATGAACAGTGCACAGGTGTTTATTCTTTTGATAGAATGGCATATGTTTCTTTTCCCAGCCCAGAGATATATGAATTTTTTTTTTAGAAAAAAATAAATAAAAGGACGGGTCTGACCAGGAAATTTTTCTAATTCATAAACTTATATACCTTCACAAAGTATAAAATAAATTGTGTTTATTAGCAAGAATAAAATTATGTCAAACCGGGCTTCCCTGGTGGCACAGTGGTTGAGAGTCCGCCTGCCGATGCAGGGGACGTGGGTTCGTGCCCCGGTCCGGGAAGATCCCACATGCCGCGGAGCGGCTGGGCCCGTGAGCCATGGCCGCTGAGCCTGCGCGTCCAGAGCCTATGCTCCGCAATGGGAGAGGCCACAACAGTGAGAGGCCCGCGTACCGCAAAAAAAAAAAAAAAAAAATTATGTCAAACAACCTCTGGTGTTGAAACCAAAGATACAGAGTTTCCATATCTGTATGTCCTTATATAGTACAAAGCATGTGGTTGGCACTTAGTAAACATATATTGGTTAAATAAGCTAATAATAGAATGTGCTCCCTTTCATTGATCCTAGACCTTAAGAAAGACTTTAATATAACATAAGTGTTTTTTCCATCTCCTGGGTTTATCCCCAGTAAACAGATCCGAGCCATCCTGGGCCAGTTCAGCCAGGCAGAAGCCTTACTAATGAAAGCTGGAGTGCAACCAGGGACTTTAGATGGAGTTCTTTTGGATCTTGGGTGTTCCTCCATGCAACTTGATGCCCCTGAAAGAGGTTTTTCCCTTCGGAAGGATGGCCCCTTGGACATGAGAATGGATGGTGACAGGTGAGTATTGATAAAGCATTTCTCCTCATAACAAGAAATCAATTTCTCAAAAACACTCTGAATTTAATTTCTTTTTAAGACTGTAGAATTCCCATCACACGCCCACACCTAACACTATCCATACATAATAAATCAGTTTTGTTTGCTACTCATTATAGACTTTAGTCTTTCTCTAGATTTGGGATTCTAAAAGAAAAATCATTGCAGTCTTTACACAGAGTAGTGAAGAGGATAACTTTAATACTGATTTTCTTTTTTACAGATACAGTGTGATCTTTTAGACTACTAACAATATTAATATGATACTGAAGCAATGGTTTCATTTTGGTGCAGGCCCAACATGCCTTTTGTGAAAAGTAAAAGGAACTATATTTAATGCATATTCTTTTGAATACTGCATAAAAGGCAAGATCCTAGAGGTCAGCAATTGTGTGTTGTGTCCTGTTTCTTGTACAGTCACTTGGATTCAGCCTTCTCCAGAGAAACTAAAATTTATGGTACTAAATCAGACACAGTACTATGTGTAAGACAGCTTTACACCTCCTCTTCATTCCTCACCACCTTGAAAATACATGCTCCATCATTTAAATAGGTAACATATATTAAATAACACAAAGAGGGTCACATTCTAGGAAAGTATAGGATAATTTCTTTTGAATCTAAATTAATTTTAAAAGCTTAGATTAGCATTTGTCTCTATGCACAACACTGGCCCAGGAACTGAATAGCCTGTACCTACAAAACAAATCTTAAGCATGTTTTTCTCATTTTATGCACCCCCTCCACCAAATTATTTATCATGGCCCCTACATTTGGGAAGTTTACTTTCTAAAAGAACATTAGTCTTTCTTCTATCTAAATTTGTAAGCTATTCTGTTACTAATCTGCAATTCTAGACCTGCACAAACATTTCTACTGAAACAAATGTATTTTCCAACATTTCTTCCAATCTGTCAGAAGGATCTTTATATGAGAAATTTAATGTCCAATTTAAGTCAACAATTTAATGTTGAGTTGACTTTGACTTTTTTTCCCACAAACTTCTTTGTCTCATGGTAATTATTCACATATAGCCTTTCCCCATGTTTTGATATGACCTGTTAACTTAGAGTGTGACTCATCTTGTTGGAACCTTTTTGTTCTAAGTCTTATACCTTCATTTGCACAAATTGGCATTCATGGAGTGAAGAATGTCATAAAAGAAAACAAAAATCTTTTAAAGACCAATGACTAATAGTAGAGGTCAAATATCTTCTCAGGTTTGGAGATTGAGGTTGTTGTGCAGAGGTAATAAAATGTAAAGCAAATTTCTGCTGTTCCTATGTCTTACTAAGGATGCCTTCTGAAATACAGTGAACAAAGCTTCTAGGTAATAGTAATAAATCCCCATATTGTTAATGTAGAGACATCATCAAACTGTAGTCTATAAATGAGCGTTCCTGAGGTTCTCCCCTAAGAACATGAAAATAAGCCCTTGAGAATTAAACTCTAAGTCAATATGTAATAGATAATAATAGTATTGAGCAAATGTACCTTGAAAAGCTGGATGGCTTCCAGGTAGATAGCATAGGCTGTAAACTAATCAGAGATGTTAACATATCTGAAGAAAGTTCATGGCATTCAGAAAGGAGGAGTTGGTTCACATGAATTCATAGACAAGGGAAAGTTGGAGATGCAAATATGTTTAATGCTAATCTAAGTGGTATTATGGGAAGAGGGAGTCCAAGCCAATAAATTTGGCCAGTCAGATCCTGGAAGCTGATATTTCCCTGTGATGAAGATGGATGCAAGAGGCTTTCTTAACCTGTTGCCATTTAACACTGGAATCTTACAGAATAGTTAATTCTGTACTACCCCAAGTTCAACAATAGCTTTCAGATCATAATAAGTTTTCATATAGCAGAAAGAAGTTCCCAGCTTCAAGGACTTGCAGGTCTAGCTCTTTTGTCAATTGTATTCTTCACTAGAAGGTAATAATGAATTGTCATAAATTATGGTAATATTTATGCAATAAATTATGTTAATATTTTCTTTCTCTCCTGAGTTTAGTGATTTGTAAGTTGGTGATCTCTGGAGGACTGACAAGATCTCTTAACTTTTAATTTGGAGGGGCAGATTTTGTATGTTGGCTTCTTCACTATTTGAATGCATATTCTGAAGCCTCCTAACAGCCTATCAGTTTTCCAGAGTATTGCCCCTTTTGCCTTGTAGCCCTATGGAAACTTGGGTTGGCCAAAAAAGTTTGTTCATTTTCTTCCGTAAGATGGCTCTAGTAGCCCTTAGTTGTCTTTCACTTCATTCGAAACAATTTTGTTAGATTGTATTGTGACAGCTGTCAAATTACCATGCATTAAAAAAATACTTATCAAAATTGGTGAATTTTTGTGTAGCCATTTAATATTGAAGATGGAAGGAAAAAACCAACATTTTCAGAATATTATGCTTTATTATTTCAAGAACGGTAAAAGCACAACTGAAATGCAAAAAAAAGATTAATGCAGTGTATGGTGCTGTGACTGATCAAACGTGTCGAAAGTGGTTTGTGAAGTTATGTGCTGGAGATTGCTCGCTGGACAATGCTCCATGGTCAGGTAGACCAGTTGAAGATGACAGCAATCAAATTGAGACATTAGTTGTGAACAATGTTATACCACGCAGGAGATAGCTGACATACTCAAAATATCCAAATCAAGCGTTGAAAATCATTTGCACCAGCTTGGTTATGTTAATCGCTTTGATGTTTGTGTTCCACATAAGTTAGCGAAAAAAAACCTTCTTGACAGTATTTCTGCATGCGATTCTCTACTGAAACTAACGAAAACTTCCATTCTTAAAACAAATTGTGACAGATGATGAAAAGTGGATACTGTACAATAATGTGGAATGGAAGAGATTGTGGGGCAAGTGAAATGAACCACCACCAACCACACCAAACGCTGGTTTTCATCCAAAGAAGGTGATATATGGTGGAATTGGAAGGGAGCCCTTATTATGAGCTCCTTCCAGAAAACCAAACGATTAATTCCAACAAGTACTGCTCCCAATTAGACCAACTGAAAGCAGCACTTGACAAAAAGTGTTCGGAATTAGTCAACAGAAAATGCATAATCTTCCAGCAGGATAACACAAGACCGCATGTTTCTTTGATGACCAGGCAAAAACTGTTACAGCTTGGCTGGGAAGTTCTGATTCGTCTGCCGTATTCACCAGACATTGACCCTTCAGATTTCCATTTATTTCAGTCTTTACAAAATTCTCTTAAGGCAAAAAAATTCAACTCCCTGGAAGACTGTAAAAGGCACCCGGAACAGTTCTTTGCTCAAAAAGATAAAGTTTTGAGAGGACTTCCCTGGTGGCGCAGTGGTTGAGAGTCCGCCTGCCGATGCAGGGGACACGGGTTCGTGCCCTGGTCCGGGAGGATCCCACATGCCGCGGAGCGGCTGGACCCGTGAGCCATGGCTGCTGAGCCTGCGCGTCCAGAGTGCTCCGCAACGGGAGAGGCCACAACAGTGAGAGGCCTGCGTACCGCAAATAAATAAATAAATAAACTCATTTTAAAAGTTTTGGGAAGATGGAATTATGAAGAAAAATGGCAGAAGGTAGTGGAACAAAACGGTGAATACGTTCTTCAATAACATTATTGGTGAAAATGAAAAACGTCTTTTATTTTTATTTAAAAACCGAAGGAAATTTTTGGCTAACCCAGTACACTACTATTCTATGTGAACATGAGTAAAATAAAATTATGCCTATTATCCACTGAACTGTATTTGAGCAAAATGCTCTTTTAATTTTACTTAAAAGTAGAAAGGTATTTTAAAAAAAAAAACTGCTGAGTACATCCATACTAATCTTAGAATTGTCCTGGTAGAACTGTACATATATTCTATGAGTCTGAATTTACCATCACTAACAAGTTTCATTCTGATGCTTTGTGGTTTGGGCAGTTGAATTAACAGCTAGGTAAGATCTAACAGGGATTTTTCAGTTAGACCAAGAATGATGTTTGGCAAATCTAGGAATGGACAAGATCTAAAGGACAGTGACATTCATTGAATTTCTCTGTTCCAGGCATTATACTATCTAGTTTATAATTGTGTGGACCCTTAATTCTCTCAACAATTCTGTGAGGTAAGCATTGTTACTTACAGGTTAGAAATTGAGGCTCCAATAGGTTCAAAAGCTTACACAATATGAGTAGCAAGGCTATGATTCTGATCGAGGTTGATCTAACTCTATAGACCAAATCTTCATCCTTAAAGCTGTTATTGAAGGAGCAAAGCCTGTTGAGATGGAAATAGGCTACCTTATAGGAAGTTCATTGATCTGGGAGTACCATGGCAGCCAAAAAGAAAAAAAAAAGAATCACAGGATCTAGAAAACAAGGTTACACACACACACACACACACACACACACACACACACACACACACACGGAGAGAGAGAGAGAGAGAGAGAGAGAGAGAGAGATGGAGGTCATGGCGAAATAGGGGACAAGCCAAGGACAACAACAAAATTATTTTCCTGGTGGTACTAGACATGTTAACAAGGTGCAATGTAGTATTTTTAAGGATGGATTCAGGTATTCCTTGGCGACACCACTCTGATTGATGGTCAGGTCTTAAAGCTACCATATCCTTGTTACTTAAAGTCATTACAGTATGGTACCAACAATCAATCCAACATATTAACTACAGGAGAGAGAATTGTACTATTAGCAAGGCTATCTTTCTAATAATTAAGATCTCAGTTAGCTCATCACTTAAAATTCCTTGACGCATTTCCCTAAATTAAGGTAAATTGGAATGGCCTGACAAAGTGAATACTATTTCCTGTTACTATAATTTATTCTATTTAACCAGAGGTTGGTATTGCTTTGTCTCCTCCACCTGAAATTACCATCTAGGCCTGTTTAATATTGTTTGTTAATTACCAGATTTTACCCCATGGTGACTTTTGTCATGGGTGTATAAGCCCATATTGTTAACAACTTGAAATAATATATGTTATTACTATTACGGTTGTTCAAGTTTTTGTGAGGGAAACTGACCAGCAGTATCTTCCTTTTTAGACTTTCTAAATTCAATTTGTACCCCCATATAAATAGTTGCTTACTTTACAGTATTAGATTTAGTTAAGTTCCTGAGATCTAGGCTCATTTAAATATCAGTCAGTAAGCCTTGTATCTTCTATACTGAAAAAAAAACAAATCAAGCAGTAATTTAAATTTGAACAAACTAAATCCAAAACATTTTCCATTATTTTAGTTTAGGACAAATCTTTTTTTTTTTTCTTTTACATCTTTATTGGAGTATAATTGCTTTGCAATGGTGTGTTAGTTTCTGCTTTATAACAAAGTGAATCAGTTATACATATACATATGTTCCCATATCTCTTCCCTCTTGCCTCTCCCTCCCTCCCACCTTCCCTATCCCTCCACTCTAGGTGGTCACAAAGCACCCAGCTGATATCCCTGTGCTATGCGGCTGCTTCCCACTAGATATCTACCTTACATTTGGTAGTGTATATATGTCCATGCAACTTTCTCGCTTTGTCACAGCTTACCCTTCCCCCTCCCCATATCCTCAAGTCCATTCTCTAGTAGGTCTGTGTCTTTATTCCTGTCTTACCCCTAGGTTCTTCATGACATTTTTTTTTTCTTAAATTCCATATATATGTGTTAGCATACGGTATTTGTCTTTCTCTTTCTGACTTACTTCACTCTGTATGACAGACTCTAGGTCCATCCACCTCATTACAAATAGCTCAATTTCGTTTCTTTTTATGGCTGAGTAATATTCCATTGTATATATGTGCCACATCTTCTTTATCCATTCATCTGATGATGGACACTTAAGTTGTTTCCATCTCCAGGCTATTGTAAATAGAGCTGCAATGAACATTTTGGTATATGACTCTTTTTGAATTATGGTTTTCTCAGGGTATATACCCAGTAATGGGATTGCTGGGTCATATGGTAGTTCTACTTGTAGTTTTTAAAGGAACCTCCATACTGTTCTCCATAGTGGCTGTACCAATTGACATTCCCATCAGCAGTGCAAGAGTGTTCCCTTTTCCCCACACCCTCTCCAGCATTTATTGTTTCTAGATTTTTTGATGATGGCCATTCTGACTGGTGTGAGATGATATCTCATTGTAGTTTTGATTTCTCTAATGATTAATGATGTTGAGCATTCTTTCATGTGTTTGTTGGCAGTCTGTATATCTACTTTGGAGAAATGTCTATTTAGGTCTTCTGCCCATTTTTGGATTGAATTGTTTGTTTTTTTGTTATTGAGCTGCATGAGCTGCTTACAAATTTTGGAGATTAATCCTTTGTCAGTTGCTTCATTTGCAAATATTTTCTCCCATTCTGAGGGTAGTCTTTTGGTCTTTTTTATGGTTTCCTTTGCTGTGCAAAAGTTTAAGTTTTATTAGGTCCCATTTGTTTATTTTTGTTTTTATTTCCATTTCTCTAGGAGGTGGGTCAAAAAGGGTCTTGCCGGTGATTTATGTCATAGAGTGTTCTTCCTATGTTTTCCTCTAAGAATTTGATAGTTTCTGGCCTTACATTTAGGTCGTTAATCCATTTTGAGCTTATTTTTGTGTATGGTATTAGGGAGCGATCTAATCTCATACTTATACATGTACCTGTCCAGTTTTCCCAGCACCACTTATTGAAGAGGCTGTCCTTTCTGCACTGTACATTCCTGCCTCCTTTATCAAAGATAAGGTGACCATATGTGCATGGGTTTATCTCTGGGCTTTCTATCCTGTTCCATTGATCTATTTTTCTGTTTTTGTGCCAGTACCATACTGTCTTGATTACTGTAGCTTTGTAGTATAGTCTGAAGTCAGGGAGCCTGATTCCTCCAGCTCCGTTTTTCTTTCTCAAGATTGCTTTGGCTATTCGGGGTTTTTTGTGTTTCCATACAAATTGTGAAATTTTTTGTTCTAGTTCTGTGAAAAATGCCAGTGGTAATTTGATAGGGATTGCACTGAATCTGTAGATTGCTTTGGGTAGTAGAGTCATTTTCACAATGTTGATTCTTCCAATCCAAGAACATGGTATATCTCTCCATCTATTTGTATCATCTTTAATTTCTTTCATCAGTGTCTTATAATTTTCTGCATCTCCTTATGTAGGTTTATTCCTAGATATTTTATTCTTTTTGTTGCAGTGGTAAATGGGAGTGTTTACTTGATTTCACTTTCAGATTTTTCATCATTAGTGTATAGGAATGCGAGACATTTCTGTGCATTAATTTTGTATCCTGCTACTTTACCAAATTCATTGATTAGCTCTAGTAGTTTTCTGGTAGCATCTTTAGGATTCTCTATGTATAGTATCATGTCATCTGCTAACAGTGACAGATTTACTTCTTCTTTTCCGGTTTGGATTCCTTTTATTTCCTTTTCTTCTCTGATTGCTGTGGCTAAAACTTCCAAAACTATGTTGAATAATAGTGGTGAGAGTGGGCAACCTTGTCTTGTTCCTGACCTTAGTGGAAATGCTTTCAGTTTTTCACCATTGAGGACGATGTTGGCTGTGGGTTTGTCATATATGGCCTTTATTATGTTGAGGAAAGTTCCCTCTATGCCTAGTTTCTGCAGGGTTTTTATCATAAATGGGTGTTGAATTTTGTCGAAAGCTTTCTCTGCAGCTGTTGAGATGATCATATGGTTTTTCTCCTTCAATTTGTTAATATGGTGTATCACGTTAATTGATTTGCATATATTGAAGAATCTTTGCATTCCTGGAGTAAACCCCACTTGATCATGGTGTATGATCATTTTAATGTGCTGTTGGATTCTGTTTGCTTGTATTTTGTTGAGGATTTTTGCATCTATGTTCATCAGTGATATTGGCCTGTAGTTTTCTTTCTTTGTGACATCCTTGTCTGGTTTTGATATCAGGGTGATGGTGGCCTTGTAGAATGAGTTTGGTAGTGTCCTCCCTCTGCTATATTTTGGAAGAGTTTGAGAAGGATAGGTGTTAGCTCTTCTCTAAATGTTTGATAGAATTCGCCTGTGAAGCCATCTGGTCCTGGGCTTTTGTTTGTTGGAAGAATTTTAATCACACTTTCAATTTCAGTGCTTGTGATTGGTCTGTTCATATTATCTATTTCTTCCTGATTCAGTCTTGGCAGGTTGTGCATTTCTAAGAATTTGTCCATTTCTTCCCGGTTTTCCATTTTATTGGCATAGAGTTGCTTGTAGTAATCTCTCATGATCGTTTGTATTTCTGCAGTGTCAGTTGTTACTTCTCCTTTTTCATTTCTAATTCTATTGATTTGAGTCTTCTCCCTTTTTTTCTTGATGAGTCTGGCTACTGGTTTATCAATTTTGTTTATCTTCTCAAAGAACCAGCTTTTAGTTTTATTGATGTTTGCTATCATTTCCTTCATTTCTTTTTCATTTATTTCTGATCTGATTTTTATAATTTCTTTCCTTCTGCTAACTTTGGGTGTTTTTTGTTCTTCTTTCTCTAATTGCTTTAGGTGCAAGGTTGGGTTGTTTATTCGAGATGTTTCCTGTTTCTTAAGGTAGGATTGTATTGCTATAAACTTCCCTCTTAGAACTGCTTTTGCTGCATCCCATAGGTTTTGGGTCGTCGTGTCTCCATTGTCATTTGTTTCTAGGTATTTTTTTATTTCCTGTTTGATTTCTTCAGTGATCACTTCATTATTAAGTAGTGTATTGTTTAGCCTCCATGTGTTTGTATTTTTTACAGATCTTTTCCTGTAATTGATATCTAGTCTCATAACGTTGTGGTTGAAAAAGATACTTGACAAAATTTCAATTTTCTTACACTTACCAAGGCTTGATATGTGACCCAGGATATGATCTATCCTGGAGAATGTTCCATGAGCACTTGAGAAAAATGTGTATTCTGTTGTTTTTGGATGGAATGTCCTATAAATATCAATTAAGTTCATCTTGTTTAATGTATCATTTAAAGCTTGTGTTTCCTTATTTATTTTCATTTTGGATGATCTGTCCATTAGTGAAAGTCAGGTGTTAAAGTCCCCTACTATGAATGTGTTACTGTCAATTTCCCCTTTTATGGCTGTTAGCATCTGCCTTATGTATTGAGGTGCTCCTATGTTGGGTGCATAAATATTTACAATTGTTATATCTTCTTCCTGGATCGATCCCTTGATCATTATGCAGTGTCCTTCTTTGTCTCTTCCAATAGTCTTTATTTTAAAGTCTATTTTGTCTGATATGAGAATTGCTACTCCAGCTTTCTTTTGGTTTCCATTTGCATGGAATATCTTTTTCCATCCCCTTACTTTCAGTTTGTATGTGTCTGTAGGTCTTAAGTGGGTCTCCTGTAGACAGCATATATATGGGTCTTGTTTTTGTATCCATTCAGCCAATCTGTGTCTTTTGGTGGGAGCATTTAGTCCATTTACATTTAAGGTAATTATCGATATGTATGTTCCTATTCCCGTTTTCTTAATTGTTTTCTGTTCGTTATTGTAGGTCTTTTCCTTCTCATGTGTTTCTTGCCTAGAGAAGTTCCTTTAGCATTTGTTGTAAAGCTGGTTTCTTGGTGCTGAACTCTCTCAGCTTTTGCTTGTCTGTAAAGGTTTTAATTTCTCCATCAAATCTGAATGAGATCCTTGGTGGGTAGAGTAATCTTGGTTGCAGGTTTTTCTCCTTCATCACTTTAAATATGTCCTGCCGGTCCCTTCTGGCTTGCAGAGTTTCTGCTGAAAGATCAGCTGTTAACCTTATGGGGATTCCCTTGTGTGTTATTTGTTGTTTTTCCCTTGCTGCTTTTAATATGTTTTCTTTGTATTTAATTTTTGACAGTTTGATTAATACGTGTCTTGGCGTATTTCTCCTTGGATTTATCCTGTATGGGACTCTCTGTGCTTCCTGGACTTGATTAACTATTTCCTTTCCCATATTAGGGAAGTTTTCAACTATAATCTCTTCAAATATTTTATCAGTCCCTTTCTTTTTCTCTTCTTCTTCTGGAACCCCTATAATTCTAATGTTGGTGCATTTAATGTTGTCCCAGAGGTCTCTGAGACTGTCCTCAGTTCTTTTCATTCTTTTTTCTTTATTCTGCTCTGCAGTAGTTATTTCCACAATTTTATCTTCCAGGTCACTTATACATTCTTCTGCCTCAGTTATTCTGCTATTGATCCCATCTGGAGTATTTTTAATTTCATTTATTGTGTTGTTCATCGTTGGTTGTTTCATCTTTAGTTCTTCTAGGTCCTTGTTAAATGTTTCTTACATTTTGTGTATTCTATTTCCAAGATTTTGGATCATCTTTACTATCATTATTCTAAATTCTTTTTCAGGTAGACTCCCTATTTCCCCTTCATTTGTTAGGTCTGGTGGGTTTTTATCTTGCTCCTTCATCTGCTGTGTGTTTTTCTGTCTTCTCATTTTGCTTATCTTACTGTGTTTGGGGTCTCCATTTTGCAGGCTGCAGGTTTGTAGTTCACGTTGTTTTTGGTGTCCGTCCCCAGTGGCTAAAGTTGCTTCAGTGGGTTGTGTAGGTTTCCTGGTGGAGGGGACTAGTGCCTGTGTTCTGGTGGATGAGGCTGGATCTTGTCTTTCTGGTGGGCAGGTCCACGTCTGGTGGTGTGGTTTGGGGTGTCTGTGGACTTATTATGATTTTAGGCAGCCTCTCTGCTAATGGGTGGGGTTGTGTTCCTTTCTTGCTAGTTGTTGGCATAGGGTGTCCAGCACTGTAGCTTGCTGCTCGTTGAGTGAAGCTGGGTGCTGGTGTTGAGATGGAGATCTCTGGGAGATTTTCGCTGTTTGATATTATGTGGAGCTGGGAGGTCTCTTGTGGACCAGTGTCCTGAACTTGTCTTTCCCACCTCAGAGGCACAGCACTGACTCCTGGCTGCAGCACTAAGAGCGTTTCATCCCCACGGCTCCGAATAAAAGGGAGAAAAAGTAGAAAGAAAGGAAGGAAGGAAGGAAGAAAGAAAGGAGAGAGGGAGGGAGGAAGGAGGGAAGGAAGGAAAGAAAGAAAGAAAGAAAGAAGATAAAATAAAGTTATTAAAATAAAAAATAATTATTAAGAAAAAAAATTAAAAAAAAAACGGACGGATAGAACCCTAGGACAAATGGTGGAAGCAAAGCTATGCAGACAAAATCTCACACAGAAGCATACACATACACACTCACCAGAAGAGGAAAAGGGGAAAAAATAATAAATCTTGCTCTCAAAGTCCACCTCCTCAATTTGGGATGATTCGTTGTCTATTCATGTATTCCACAGATGCAGGGTACATCAAGTTGATTGTGGAGCTTTAATCCGCTGCTTCTGAGGCTGCTGGGAGAGATTTCCCTTTCTCTTCTTTGTTCTCACTGCTCCTGGGGCTCAGCTTCGGATTTGGCCCCGCCTCTGCGTGTAGGTCGCTGGCGGGCATCTGTTCTTCGCTCAGACAGGATGGGGTTAAAGGAGCAGCTTCTTCGGGCACTCTGGCTCACTCAGGCTGCGGAGAAGGAGGGGCATGGAGTGCGGTGCGAGCCTGCGGCGGCAGAGGCCGGCGTGACGTTGCACCAGCCTGAGGCGCGCCGTGTGTTCTTCCGTGGAAGTTGTCCCAGGATCCCGGGACCCTGGCAGTGGCGGGCTGCACAGGCTCCCCGGAAGGGGGGTGTGGATAGTGAGCTGTGCTCGCACACAGGCTTCTTGGTGGCAGCAGCAGCGGTCTTAGCGTCTCATGCCCGTCTCTGGGGTCCGCGCTGTTAGCTGCAGCTCGCGCCCGTCTCTGGAGGTCCTTTAAGCAGCGCTCTTAATCTCCTCTCCTCGCGCACCAGGAAACCAAGAGGGAAGAAAAAGTCTCTTGCCTCTTTGGCAGATCCAGACTTTTCCCCGGATTCCCTCCCGGCTAGCTGTGGTGCACTAACCCACTGCAGGCTGTGTTCACGCCGCCAACCCGAGTCCTCTCCCTGCGCTCCAACCGAAGCCCGAGCCTCAGCTCCCAGCCCCGCCCGCCCCAGCGTGTGAGCAAACAAGCCTCTCGGGCTGGTGAGTGCCGGTCGGCATCGATCCTCTGTGCGGGAATCTCTCCACTTGCTTTCCGCACCCTTGATTCTGCGCTCCCCTCTGCGGCTCCGAATCTTCCCCCCTCCGCCACCCGCAGTCTCCGCCGGCGAAGGGGCTTCCCAGTGTGTGGAAACCTTTTCTCCTTCACAGCTCCCTCCCACTGGTGTAGGTCCCGTCCCTATTCTTTTGTCTCTGTTTATTGTTTTTTCTTTTGCCCTACCCAGGTACGTGGGGACTTTCTTGCCTTTTGGGAGGTCTGAGGTCTTCTGCCCGTGTTCAGTAGGTGTTCTGTAGGAGTTGTTCCATGTGTAGATGTATTTCTGGTGTATCTGTGGGGAGGAAGGTGATCTCCGTGTGTTACTCTTCCGCCATCTTCCTGACCTCTAAGGAGAAATCTTCATAAGCCATAATTACTTCTTTCTGAGTTAAAGGCTAGTAAAGCATTTTAACTTCCTGCTGCCCTTGACCTTAATGAATGTCACACACAGTCCCACTTGCCATAATCATGGGTATTTGAAACGGAAAATCTATTTCATTTGTGTAAGATTTCAGTCTGTGACTTTAAAAACCTCATAAGACCTCTTAGACTATGTGTGTATGCCTGACTTTATGTCTCAGTACTCTGAAGTTTCACCTCTTGTCAATGAAAACTGACGTCAGTGAAGTAATTGGCTCTTCTTCTGCGTAGGTACCCTGACATGCCCACAGCAGCTGATGTTGTGAACGCTTTAGATCAACAGGCACTTGCATCCATCCTGAGAACATACGGGGAGGAGAAGCACGCCAAGAAAATCGCTTCAGCAATCGTTCAGGCACGCAGCATCTACCCCATCACCAGAACCCAGCAGCTTGCCAGCATCGTTGCAGGTACCCTCATTAATTCTGAACAGTGTCTGAGAGAAAAAAAAAAAAAAAAAAATATATATATATATATATATACACACACACATACATAGACACACACACACACACACATCTATGTGTGTGTGTGTATATATATATATATATATATATATATATATATATGAATTCCCCCAAACTCCCAGAGGGATTCATTTGTACTTGAAATCATGCAGGATAGAATCTTGCTTATCCTTCTCTTATGCCACCTTTCTTTGGATTTGCAAGCTTCCCCCCTCCAACACCTCTCCCCCACACAATTTTTAAAAATATACTGTAGTTTGCTGATTAGTTTAATAATAGAAAATTTTTGTGCATGAGGTGATTTATCATTTGTGCCTACCAAGGTGAAACATGGAATGACAAGAGCAGAAGAATTTCTCTATCCATTACAGTGGTTGATAAGCATCCTGTATAAGATATGACATTACCTCTCTTAGTTTCACATTTCTGCATTTTAATATTTTGGGCAAAAGGAGAATTGCATTGCCCAACTGCTAAAATAAAATCCAGTGACTCATACATCTATTCTAAACAACCAGCTAACAAAGGGTATGTGATGTATAGGTTATTCCACTTTGTGAATGCTAACTAAATCAGCCTGAGGGGCTTATTGAAACATTTCATCTTTTCTGCTGTTCACCACCATAAACCTCTTGAACCTAAGTATAGCTAGGAGGTGCTTTATTATAGCCTTTCTGTCTGAAGCCAAAGTTGTTTCACAGCTGTGTTCCATGATGAAAGTTTTCAAGGCAAAAATATAACTCCTGAAGTTATTTAACAGAATTCCAGTGGTAAATTCTTCATCTTGTTGGACCATCTGAAACTCTACATCATTTTTATTTACCAAATGTAATAAGATTTTTTTAATAGTTCCTATTAAGTTACTTTAAGTAGCTAAAGATGTAGAAAAAAGGAATATTTGTATAGCTTGTAAAAAGAACATAATATTAGTTGCCTCTATCTTATTATCATACATAGTTTAAGGAATAAAACTTAATTATAAATTCACTCAGATTGAGATTTAGAGGTCATGTAGCAACTATTTTATAACAATTTAATAAAACTATATTCTATTTAGTTATTAAGAGTTGACCAAGTCTTTAATTTTTTAAGCTGCATACCTCAAGGCCTCAAAGCCTTTCCAACTTACCACTGATATTCCTGTAGGAAAGTACGAGTAAAATCTTGCAGGTTATGTGAGCATAAAATATTCCATGATTTTCTTCCCCAAAACGTTTATCCTAGCAGGCTGACATCACATTCACCCTGTCTTCTGTCCCTTGCTTTCTTCCTACTCCATACTCACTAACACGTCTCCACCTTATCCTTTCTGTCATTCTTTAACTAGCTGTGTACTCTGTCTCCCATTTTGGAAAGAAGAGCAGTGAGAAGTCACATTTTTTTTTAATTGATAAGAAAATCCAGAATTTTCTGTGCTGAAAATGAGGACTTGGGGTAGAGGGCATCCTAGAGATCATGAAGTCAAAAAGCCTCATCTGGTAACTGAAGAAACTAAGGCTCAGGAAGACTGTGCAATTTCCTCAAGAGTACAGTGGCAATTTCAATGCTAATCTAGAATTTGGAAGTTCATGAATTTGAGGCATCATTAGGAATCTGCCTTTAAGAAATTAAGCTAACTTTTCTGTCTCAGAACCCTAATCTATAAACTTGGGGAAATAACACTGTGGTATTAGATAGAAATTATTTGAAGATGTAGAATAGGTACATAAGTATTTTCAGAAGGATTATGATGTGAAATGCATATTAGGGCTATGAAAAATGATATACTAAAAATGAGAATTTTCATGTATGTGTAGATAAAACCCAGTTTTTGTAAATGCCATTAAAAAATTGAGTTCTCTATAATGAATCCATTTTTAAGGCCAAAGCAGCCCATTTTAATACAACTTTATTGATGATAATATAATTCTTTGGAGAAGGGAAAAACAGAAAAGAATGGTTTTCCATTTTGTGCTTATTTATTCAAAAAATATCTTGGAAGAGGCTGCTATATACCAGGCATTTTACTAAATACTGAAGGTAGAATGGGGAGCAAATCAGATAGAGCCTTTGTGTTCATGAAACTTACAGGCTAATAAGTGATGTAATAAAAACATGGGGTAATAAACTTGTACTTACAGTAGAAACACTCATTTTTTTTTAACATCTGTATTGGAGTATAATTTCTTTACAGTGGTGTGTTAGCTTCTACTTTATAACAAAGTGAATCAGTTATACATATACATATGATCCCATATCTGTTCCCTCTTGCTTCTCCCTCCCTCCCACCCTCCCTATCCCACACCTCTAGGTGGTCACAAAGCACCGAGCTGATCTCCCTGTGCTATGCGGCTGCTTCCCCCTAGCTATCTATTTTACATATGTCCATGCCACTCTCTCACTTTGTCACAGCTTACCCTTCCCCCTCCCCATATCCTCAAGTCCATTCTCTAGTAGGTCTGTGTCTTTATTCCTGTCTTACCCCTAGGTTCTTCATGACATTTTTTTTTTTAGATTCCATATATATGTGTTAGCATACGGTATTTGTCTTTCTCTTTCTGACTTACTTCACTCTGTATGACAGACTCTAGGTCCATCCACCTCACTACAAATAACTCAATTTCGTTCCTTTTTATGGCTGAGTAATATTCCATTGTATATATGTGTCACATTTTCTTTATCCATTTATCTGTTGATGGACACTTAGGTTGCTTCCATGTCCTGGCTATTGTAAATAGAGCTGCAATGACCATTGTGATACATGACTCTTTTTGAATTATGGTTTTCTCAGGGTGTATGCCCAGTAGTGGGATTGCTGGGTCATATGGTAGTTCTATATTTAGTTTTTTAAGGAACCTCCATACTGTTCTCCATAGTGGCTGTATCAATTTACATTTCCACCGACAGTGCAAGAGTGTTCCCTTTTCTCCACACTCTCTCCAGCATTTATTGTTTGTAGATTTTTTGATGATGCCATGGCATATATTCTATAAGCTCTAATTTTATTTTTATTAAAATGAAGTAAGAATTTAAAGATACTTACAAAGTAATCTGAATGAGCATATTTTCTAGATTTTCATTATTTTTGTCTTAATAATTACCTCACCCACATCTAATTTGATTGCATATTTATGTGACTCACCTTTATAAGGAAAGAGTTTCCAAAGTCTCCAACTTAGTATTCATGGAAACAGCAGCTGTCTTTCCTTTTGCATTCATATTTCACCAGTTCATGTGATATTTCATTAAACTATGTATTGACAATATAAGTGCTCTGGGCTGTAAGCATACAGTTCTTTTGGTGGGAGCACGACTATATGGAATTCTAGATAGTAGAGTACAATTTGTTTAGTAGAGAAAGGGATTAATCTGTCAAGTACATTAAATAGAAGTCTCTTAAGAGAGCTGCTTCATAAGGAAATATGGGAAGCAATGGAGGGCCCAAGAAGGTTTCTATATTAGTTCCATAGTACTGCTGTAACAAAGTACCACATACTAGGTGGCTTAAAACAACAGAAAGTTATTCTTCCACAGTTCTAGAGGCTAGAAGTCCCAAACCAAGGTATCAGCAGGGCTCTGGGGGAAGAGCTTCCTTGACTATTCCTAGTTTCTGGTGGTTGCCAGCAGTCCTTGGTATCCTTGGCTTGTAGATGCATCACTAAGTCTCTGCCTCCATCATCACATGGTGTTCTCCCTGTTCATCTGTCTTTGTGTCCACATTTCCCTTATTATAAGGACACCAGTCATGTTTGATATAGGGCCCACCCTAATCCAGTATATACTCATCTTAATTTGATTATATCTGCAAACTTCCTATTTCTAAATAAAGTCGCACTCACTGGTTTCCGGGGGACATGAACTATGGGAGACACTGTTCAACCTCATACAGTTCCTAAGCAATATCTTTATTTAACAAACATGTATTTTAGCAGGCTATAATATGCAGTGATTATATTTGAATGTCTTTTCTGGTTCTTAATAAATTCATACTAAACATGTTCAATATTATCAAGCACTTTGGGAAATATGCCACTGTTCCTGACACATAGTAAAAGCCACGTATGGACAAAAATATAAATCACTTCCTTTGCTTTCAAAAAGCTAATCATCTATCAGAACAAGAAAGACCACCACACTTGTAATCACAATATACTTAGTGGAATTATATAATAATTAAAGTGATTAAGCTGTATTTATAAAATCTAAAGCCTAGTGCCTTTTGCTAGCACAAATAACTACAGTTCTAGTATTCTTCCAGATCATGGGAGCTCCAGAAGATAGGTTTGGGGCTCTAGGATGGAATAGAACACTTACAACTACAACTACCATGATTTTCTTTGTAAATTACCAGCAATTTGTAAGATAATTCCAAAAACAACCTGAAGGACTTCACTGATTATATGCACTATTCAGAACTCCTAGCCAGGAATTTTCATATAAACAACACATATACAGTGTTGTATATAGTGTTCCCTTCACTAAAGTTCCCTACACCTACCCTTTCCTGTGGCTAATGTCAGCTCTTCCTTTTGAGATTAGTTGAAATGTCACTTCCTTTAGAAGTTTTTTCCAGTGCTACACAAATTAGTTGAGATTCTCTTCTTTTTGCTCCCATAGCACTGTATTAGCCTGTCACAGCATTTATGCTGTTCTTGTTGCTTGTTTACTATTTATCTTTTCCTCTATACCTATACTGTCCAGTACAATTGCCACTAGGCACATGTGTCTGTGGAGCTCTTGAAATGTGGTTGCTCTAAATTGAGAGGTGCCATATATGCAAAATACACACCAGATTTTGAAGCTTAGTTTGAATAAAGAATTTAATATGTCTCAAAAATTTTAATGTGCATTATATGTTGAAATGGAAACAGTGAATCTCCCATACCAAAATGGTCTAACAACATTAACACTAAAGTACTCAGGTAAATTAGAAAACACACATTGCCCTCCCTTATAATTTTGGGATACTCTGAAGAAAACTAATACTCTGATAAAATATTTTTACTAATAAGAATCTTTAAAGATGGGAAATGGTACATATAAAAATACTCAAGCTCCTCAGGAAAGAAATTTATGCACTTAATTTTGACAAAATGGCTGTGGTTTTAGATTTTACAGAATTAATATATATCCGATTTGTGGAGGCTTAAAAATGGTATTGGTTCTGGATATCCCTTTGAATAACAAAGTCTGATTATTTTCCTTAATAAGCTGTTCATATTTCATTAGAGCTATTCTGTATTCCATTTCTCTTTCAATTCTCTGGATGCATCAAGAAAAAAAAGTCATTTAATATTAAATTCAGTAGGTGAAATGAAAGACTTCATTTAATTGTTTATGATTTTCAAAATGATTTAGAATTCATCCTAGATCAAAATAATTGTATGTGATAAACTTGAAAAAATAATAATCTTAATTATTAAATTAAATCTAGTTTAATGTGAAGATCTTAGTTCAAGTCCTCGTTCTACAGCTTGCTTTCTGTGTAAACTTGAACAGTTCTAGACCTTATCTTTCTCATCTTGAAATGGAAGTGAATAATACTTATGATGATGATCATTGTTATTTAGCAAACATAACCCTACTAATTATATTTTACTTAAATGAATATTGAAATTCACTTGCAGTTTCCAAGCTTATGCAAAAATCAAAGAAGTATACTGATCACTTTTCAGGTCATTGGGATTTAGATTCAAATTCACAAAATAGATAATTAATCCATTGATTATCAGTGACAGAAGGCTTATACTATCAATTTTTCAATGGGAAAAAGGCGACAGAGGAAGCTTCTTAGATATATCTGATTCTTGTTGATTAAATGTATAGACATTATTCCCTGACTAAAACTTTTATGTAACCTTTATTCTGACTCATGTACTGGGTACATGGCCAGAGCTTAATGAATGCCTGTTGAACAAATAAATCAATAAAAAGATGTATATGTTCTCAGCCAGAGTAAAATAAAAATTCAGGAAAACAAATTGTAAGTTGTTAGGTGTTAAGAGTGGGAGACCTAAGCATCAAAGTCCTCAGTATCAGTTAAAGCAGCGTGAGAAATAGGTGAGACTCCCCAAGACATGGAATCAAAAATCCTGAAGTTCTATTTCTGGTTCTGCGATTTATTTGCTTTGTGAACTTAAATAAGTCACTTACCTTCTCTGATCCTTATTTTTTCATCTGGAAAAGAGGCATAACTAGTAACTGCTATGACCAATAAATGAGATGATATTTGGAAAGTTCTCTGAATTTTGAAGTGTAAATACACTGGTAAGCATTTTATTCTCTTCTCTATCCAGAACTAGGGTGATCCAGAGATCAAATAAGTGCACTAGTTAGAACCCTGAGTGTGGTCTTCTACCCTGGAATTCCTGTCCACAGCCAAGTAGTGTGATCTGTGATAGACTGGTTGCTTCATTCCAAGCTGTTCTTCCCTTAGAGGTTATGTGAGTTTTAGAAAGAATAATCATCTTTTTCTGCATTGGTGAATATAAGGTGTATCTTTCCACAGTAGCATTGATGGCTCATGCCTCAACTTGTGTTTGAAATCACTATCTTTTCCCAGCAAAATTTTGTTAATTCAGGGAGAAACCTTTGAAATAAAAAAATAAAACATTCATTAAGAAATGGGCATTGCTATCAAATTTTAGTGGAACATAAACTTTTTCCTGATGAAGCTCATCAGACTAGTTTGCCATCCCTTTTCTATTTTAATAACCTACATGTTGCTTCCTCCATCTTCCCCAAAGAGCATTCTTTGTATTAACGTTGCCATAATTAAGGAATAAATGAATATGTCAGAGTTCAATTATCACTCTAGTGGAGAACGGTATGGTCAAGCCTACAGCTGAATTTGGATGGCTTGCCAGTGAGTCATAGTTGTCATTCCTACTGCCTATGATAGTACACTTATTCTTCTGTCATTTTAAATTTCTTCAATTCAATCTGTTATATAGGTGTGTGTATTGGTATGGTA
Source organism: Pseudorca crassidens (assembly GCF_039906515.1). Lineage (NCBI taxonomy): Eukaryota > Metazoa > Chordata > Mammalia > Artiodactyla > Delphinidae > Pseudorca > Pseudorca crassidens. The sequence goes on along the minus strand of NC_090304.1, from coordinate 29,811,113 downwards.
ACTTCATGCCAACTAACTTAGCAATGACATTTCATAAGTAAACTTATTTCTTTCTTTTTTAACTTAATTTATTTATTTTTTGTACAACAGGTCCTTATTATTTATCTATTTTATACATATTAGTGTATATATGTCAATCCAATCTCCCAATTCATCCCAACACCACACCACCCCCCCCCGCTTTCCCCCCTTGGTGTCCATACATTTGTTCTCTACATGTATGTCTCTATTTCTGCCTTGCAAACCAGTTCATCTGTACCACTTTTCTAGATTCCACATATATGTGTTAATATACGATATTTGTTTTGCTCTTTCTGACTTATTTCACTCTGAATGACAGTTTCTAGGTCCATCCATGTCTCTACAAATGACCCAATTTCGTTCCCTTGTATGGCTGAGTAATATTCCATTGTATATATGTACCACATCTTCTTTATCCATTCGACTGTCAGTGGGCATTTAGATTGCTTCCATGAGCTGGCACTATTGTAAATAGTGCTGCAGTGAACATTGGGGTGCATGTGTCTTTTTGAATTACGGTTTTCTCTGGGTATATGCCCAGTAGTGGGATTGCTGGGTCATATAGTAATTCTATTTTTAGTTTTTTAAGGAACCTCCATACTGTTCTCCATCGTGGCCATAGCAAGTTACATTCCCACCAACAGTGCAAAGAGGGTTCCCTTTTCTCCACACCCTCTCCAGCATTTGTTGTTTGTAGATTTTCTGAGGATGCCCATTCTAACTCGTGTGAGGTGATACCTCATTGTAGTTTGGATTTGCATTTCTCTAATAATTAGTGATGTTGAGTAGATTTTCATATGACTCTTGGCCATCTGTATGTCTTCTTTGGAGAAATGTCTATTTAGGTCTGCCCATTTTTGGATTGGGTTTTTGTTTTTTTTAATATTGAGCTGCATGAGCTGTTTATATATTTTGGAGATTAATCCTTTGTCCATTGATTCATTAGCAAATATTTTCTCCCATTCTTAGGGTTGTCTTTTCATATTGTTTATAGTTTCCTTTGCTGTCCAAAAGCTTTGAAGTTTCATTAGGTCCCATTTGTTTATTTTTGTTTTTATTTCCATTACTCTTGGAGGTGGATCAAAAAAGATCTTGCTCTGATTTATGTCAAAGAGTGTTCTTCCTATGTTTTCCTCTAAGGGTTTTATAGTGTCCGGTCTTACATTTAGGTCTCTAATCCATTTTGAGTTTATTTTTGTGTATGGTGTTAGGGAGTGTTCTAATTTCATTCTTTTACATGTAGCTATCCAGTTTTCCCAGCACCACTTACTGAAGAGACTGTCTTTTCTCCATTGTATATCCTTGCCTCCTTTGTCATAGAGTAGTTGACCATAGGTGCGTGGATTTATCTCTGGGCTTTCTATCCTGTTCCATTAATCTAATTTCTGTTTTTGTGCCAGTACCATATTGTCTTGATTACTGTAGCTTTGTAGTATAGTCTGAAGTCAGGGAGTCTGATTCCTCCAGCTATGTTTTTTTCCCTCAAGAATGCTTTTGCTATTTGGGGTCTTTTGTGTCTCCATACAAATTTTAAGATTTTTTGTTCTAGTTCTGTAAAAAATGCCATTGGTAATTTGATACGGATTGCATTGAGTCTGTGGATTGCTTTGGGTAGTAGAGTCATTTTCACAGTATTGATTCTTGCAAACCAAGAACATGGTATCTCTCCATCGCTTTCTGTCATCTTTGATTTCTTTCATCAGTGTATTATAGTTTTCTGAGTACAGGTCTTTTACCTCCTTAGGTAGGTTTATTCCTAGGTATTTTATTCTTTTTGTTACAGAGGTGAATGGGATTGTTTCCTTAATTTCTCTTACAAATTTTTTATCATTAGTATATAGGAATACAAGAGATTTCTGTGCATTAATTTTGCATCCTGCTACTTTACCAAATTCATTGATTAGCTCTAGTAGTTTTCTCATGGCATCTTTAGGCTTCTCTGTGTATACTATCATGTCATCTGCAAACAGTGACAGTTTTACATCTTCTTTTCCAATTGTATTCCTTTAATTTCTTTTTCTTCTCTGATTGCCATGGCTAGGACTTCCAAAACTATGTTGAATAATAGTGGTGAGAGTGGACATCCTTGTCTTGCTCCTGATCTTAGAGGAAATGCTTTCAGTTTTTCACCATTCAGAATGATGTTTGCTGTGGGTCTGTCATATATGGCCTTTATTATGTTGAGGTAGGTTCCCTCTGTGCCCACTTTCTGGAGAGTTTTTATCATAAATGCATGTTGAATTTTGTCAAAAGCTTTTTCTGCATCTATTGAGATGATCATACAGTTTTTATTCTTCAATTTGTTACTATGGTGTATCACATTGATTGATTTGCATATATTGAAGAATCCTTGCATTCCTGGGATAAATCCCACCTGATCATGTTGTATGATCCTTTTAATGTTTCGTTGGATTCTGTTTGCTACTATTTTGTTGAGGAATTTTGCATCTATATTCATCAATGATATTGGTCTGTCATTTTCTTTTTTGTAGTATCTTTATCTGGTTTTGGTATCAGGGTGATTGTGGCTTCGTAGAATGAGTTTGGGAGTGTTACTTCCTTTGCAATTTTTTGGAAGAGTTTGAGAAGGATGGTTGTTAACTCTTCTCTAAATGTTTGATAGAATTCACCTGTGAAGCCCATCTGGTCCTGTACTTCTGTTTGCTGGAAGATTTTTAATCATAGTTTCAGTTTCATTACTTGTGATAAGTCTGTTCATATTTTCTGTTTCTTCAGTCTTGGAAGGCTATACCTTTCTAAGAATTTGTCCATTTCTTCCAGGTTGTCCATTTTATTGGCATAGAGTTGCTTGTAGTAGTCTGTTATGATGCTTTGTATTTCTGCGGTGTCCATTGTAACTTCTTGTTTTTCATTTCTAATTCTTTTGATTTGAGTCTTCTTTCTCTTTTTCTTGATGATTGTGGCTAACAGTTTATCAATTTTGTTTATCTTCTCAAAGAACCAGCTTTTAGTTTTATTGATCTTTTCTATTGTTGTCTTTGTTTCTATTTCACTTATTTCTGCTGTGATCTTTATGATTTCTTTCCTTCTACTAACTGGGTTTTGTTTGTTCTTCTTTCTCTAGTTCCTTTAGGTGTAAGGTTAGATTGTTTATTTCAGATTTTTCTTGTTTCTTGAGGTGAGCTTGAATTGCTATAAACTTCCCTCTTAGAACTGCTTTTGCTGCCTCCCATAGGTTTTGGATTATTGTATTTTCATTTTAATTTGTCTCTAGGTATTTTTTGATTTCCTCTTTGATTTCTTCAATGATCTCTTTCTTATTTAGTTATTGTCTAGCCTCCATGTGTTTGTGTTTTTTGCATTTTTTCCCCTGTAATTTATTTCTAATCTCATAGTGTTGTAGTTGCAAAGGATGCTTGATATGATTTCAATTTTCTTAAACTTACCAAGGCTTGATTTGTGACCCAAGATGTGACCTATCCTGGAGAATGTTCCATGTGCACTTGAGAAGAAAGTACGTTGTGCTATTTTCAGATGGAATGTCCTATAAATGTCTATTAAATCTGTCTGGTCTATTGTCATCTAAGTTTATGTTTCCTTATTAATTTTCTGTCTGTATCATCTGTCCATTGGTGTAAGTGAGGTGTTAAAGTCCCCCACTATTATTGTGTTACTGTCGATTTTCTCTTTTATAGCTGTTAGCCGTTGCCTTATATATTGAGGTGCTCCTATGTTGGGTGCATATATATTTATAATTGTTATAGCTTCTTCTTGGATTGATCCCTTGATCATTACGTAGTCTCCCTCCTTGTCTCTTTTAACGTTCTTTATTTTAAAGTCTCTTTTTTCTGATATTAGTATTGCTACTCCAGCTTTCTTTTGATTTCCATTTGCATGGAATATCTTTTTCCATCCCCTCACTTTCAGTCTGTATGTGTCCCTGGGTCTGAAGCAGTTCTCTTGCAGACAGCATATGTATGGGTCTTTTTTTTTTGTATCCATTCAATGAGCCTGTGTGTTTTGGTTGGAGCATTAATTCATTCACATTCAAGGTAATTATCAATATATATGTTCCTATTACCATTTTCTTAATTGTGTTGGGTTTGTTTTTGTAGGTCCTTTTCTTCTCTTGTGTTTCCCACTTAGAAAAGTTCCTTTAGTATTTGTTGTAGAGCTGGTTTGGTGGTACTAAATTCTCTTATCTTTTGTTTGTCTGTAAAGCTTTGATTTCTCTGTCGAATCTGAGTGACATTCTTGCTGGGTCGAGTATTCTTGGTTGTAGGACTTCCTTTTCATCACTTTAAATATGTCATGCCACTTCCTCTGGCTTGTAGAGTTTCTGCTGAGAAATCAGCTATCAACTTTATGCAAGTTCCCTTGTATGTTATTTTTTGTTTTTCCCTTGTTGCTTTTAACAATTTTTCTTTGTCTTTAATTTTTGTCAATTTGATTAGTATGTGTCTCAGCATATTTCTCCTTGGGTTTATTCTGCCTGGAACTCTCTGCACTTCGTGGACTTGGGTTGCTATTTCCTTTCCCACGTTAGGGAAGTTTTTGACTGTAATCTCTTCAAATATTTTCTTGGGTCCTTTCTCTCTCTCTTCTCCTTCTGGGACCCCTATAATACGAATGTTGATGCGTTTAACATTGTCCCAGAGGTCTCTTAGGCTGTCTTCATTCCTTTTCATTCTTTTTTCTTTATTCTGTTGCATGGCAGTAAATTCTACCATTCTGTCTTGCAGGTCACTTACTGTTCTTCTTCCTCAGTTATTCTGTTATTGATTCCTTCTAGTGTATTTTTCATTTCAGTTATTGTATTTTTCATCTGTTTGTTTGTTCTTTAATTTTTCTAGGTGTTTGTTCTTTAATTCTTCTAGTTCTTTATTAAACATTTCTTGCATCTTCTCAATCTTTGCCACCATTCTTTTTCTGAGGTCCTGGATCATCTTCACTGTCATTATTCTGAATTCTTTTTCCGGAAAGTTGCCTATCTCCACTTCATTTAGTTGTTTTCCTGGGATTTTATCTTGTTCCTTCGTCTGGTACACAGTCCTCTGCCTTTTCATTTTGTCTGTCTTTCTGTGAACGTGGTTTTCATTCCACAGGCTGCAGGATTATAGTTCTTCTTGCTTCTGCTGTCTGCCCTCTGGTGGATGAGGCTATTTAAGAGGCTTGTGCAAGCTTCCTGTTGTGAGGGACTGCTGGTGGGTAGAGCTGGGTGTGGCTCTGGTGGACAGAGCTCAGTGAAACTTTAATCCATTTGTCTGCTGATGGGTGGAGCTGAGTTCCCTCCCTGTTGGTTGTTTGGCCTGAGGCAACCCAGCATTGTAGCTACAGGCCCTTTGGTGGGGCTAATAGCAGACTCCAGGAAGGCTCACACCAAGGAGTATTTCCCAGAACTTTTGCTGCCAGTGTCCTTGTCCCCACGGTGAACCACAGCCACCCCCTGCCTCTGCAGGAGACCCTCCAACATTAGTGGGAGGTCTGGTTCAGTCTCCTATGGGGTCACTGCTCCTTCCCTGGGTCCTGATGCACACACTACTTTGTGTGTGCCCTCCGAGAGTGGAGTCTCTGTTTCCCCCAGACCTGTCAAAGTCCTGCAGTCAAATCCAGCTAGCCTTCAACATCTGATTCTCTGGGAATTCCTCCTCCTGTTGCTGGAACCCCAGGTTGGGAAGCCTGACATGGGGCTCAGAACCTTCACTCCATTGGGTAGACTTCTGTGGTATACTTGTTCTCCAGTTTGTGAGTCACCCACCCAGCTGTTAGGGGATTTGATTTCACTGTGATTGCACCTCTCCTACAGTCTCATTGCGGCTTCTCCTTTGTCTTTGGATGTGGGGTGTCTTTTTTGGTGAGTTCCAGTGTCTTCCTGTCGATAGTTGTTCAGCAGCTTGTTGTGATTCCAGTGCTCTCACAAGAGGGAGTGAGTGCATGTCTTTCTATTCTGCCCAGTAAACTTATTTCCTATTTTAGTAAGTAATCTTTCCAAGAGACATTCTGTAGAAGAAGTCCAACTCAAAAGAGAATGAAATGAAATGTGAAAAAAGTAAAAAGAAAGAATAAAACCTTAAAATCTTTCTCCTAAAAAATCTAGCTATCCTCAGTTTGAAGTACCAAGTAGGGAGCAGGAAATGCCAATCCCAAGTGACTGTGGCCCAACCATAATTTAATAGTAATAATGCTAGCTCACACTTTTTGAACAAATACTAGTACTATCCTAAATTATTTTCTGGTGTTAACTTATTCCTCACAACTACCCATAAGGCAAGTACTGTTTTTATCCCCATTTTACAGATGAGGAACTGAAGCACAAAGAGGCTAGATAACTTGTCTCTTGTCAAGTGGAGCTGAAATTGAAAGCTAGTAATCGTACTCTAGACCCTGTGCTCTTATTTATGACACTACTCTAAATATCTTTCTTATGATTAAGGTACAGCATGAATTGCTGCTGGAGAATGCTGATAGCTCAGTCTTCCAGGATCTCACACACTCATATAGGAAACAGTCATATGAGCAACTCACTCTGTCACCCTGTAATAAATGCTATGTATAACAGAGTCAAGAACAAAAATGTGTGGAAATCCAGAGAAGGGAGCAACTGATTTTGATGTGCTGAGAAGGTTTGAGTTATTGAGGGGAGGGTTTGGGTAGAAGTTATAGACAAAGAGACGTTTGAGTTGGGCCTTTTAGGGGGAGAGTGATGGCTGTTTATAGAAAAGACCCTGGCCCCCAGTAGAAACTTATTAATTACAGAAATGAAAAAAATCAATGAACAGATAAATGAAGAAGCAGGTAGGATTTCAGAGGGCTGTGAGGAATAGAAGACAGGCAATTGAGAGTCCTATCCCAGGACCCAACACACTTCAAATCCCTGGGATTCTCCATTATCTTGGGATCTTCTATCCTAAATGTGACCTTGAATTGGGTCAGATTCTTATTTTAGAATAACCAGGCCCTCTAGGTTTTCCTGATTATAGCTGAATTTCAAACTGCTTCTATGGGACAAGAGAAGAGAAATGCATCCTTTTACCTCATTATTCCATTTCTTATTATTTTATACTTTGTATGCTTCTGCAAGTGAAAATCAAAGTGATATGCTGGCATTATAGCAGTTTTCCCATTGGTATTAATTTTGTAAGGATGCATATGGATAGCCTGGCCATTTTGTCCTTCTCTCTATTAACTTAAAAAAAGAAAAAGAAAAAAGAAGAGGAAGAGGAAGAAGAAGAAGAAATGTTATTTGTTCCTGTAACTAGTTATTGAGCAGTTTTAAGAATTTGGTGGTAAATATGAGAGCTCTCTATTTTAGAATCAAGATCAAGCAGTCTTATATATTAATTGTATTACCATTTTGTATCTGAGATTGACATGATTCAGATGTTGTCTAGATATCTTGTAAGTATAATAACAAGTCTTTACTTCACCCCCAAAGTACTAAGAGGATCAACAGTGTGTAGCACCATTCCTAAAAGTAGTAGTTTCAGATGTCAGTGATTATATGTTGGGAATATTCTTTGAAGACAAGCATCTGTTTTCATTTTCAGAGTTTAAAATGTTCATATCATCTCAAAAGAATGTCAAAGAAAGAGAACCCCAAATATTAATAGGTTGACAGAGATCAACGGTTATATTTCTAGGGCTGGGAGGAGAAATAGTGAATGAAATAGTAGTTTTGATGTCCAAATTTTAATCATAATTAAAAATTAAGAATAATACTTCAAAATTATTTTCTGTGATATCTTTTGCTTTGTGCCAACATTGAGATATTATAGAATATTTGGAAAAGGTATTCCTTGAATTGAAAATACTAGGAATCTATACTAACTTTTCATATGTTCTTATCTTTCCCTCATCCCTTTATTTTTGTTATGAATATAAACAGTTTTGCCATTTTTCAAACATTTTAATTTATTTTATCGCTTTAATGTTTGTGTGGCTATATGATGCTTCACATATTTTTTATTACTTGGAATCACTGCTACCATATTATAAACTGGAGAACAGATAATTTCCCTTTACATTTGTATGTAGTACCCATCTGCATATAGCACTCAGTAAGCAATAGGAAATATTTAGTGACTTCCTACATTACTCTAATGTAAAATTATCCATTTAATAACTTTCTTATCACCTGGACTATTAACTGTATAGAGCTAAGATTAGATATATCTTCTTTATTGCCTGGTCCTCAAGACCTAATATAGTATTTGGTTTATACTACATGTTCAGTTAATATTTCTTGAATGAATAAATTAATGTCCATTTCTTTATAGTTTTTATGATGTTTAGAAAATAGGTGAGATTAGAGACAACTAATAGAGTCTTATAACCAACTAATTTCTTCAGTATATAGGCACTTTCTATTGTTAGGTAGACTCAGACCTACAATGAAAAGAGAAACTACAATAATTTTTTTGTCACTTGTAATATCTTTCCTGTTCTCTAAAGGGTGAATTGGGTTCAATATGCCATACAATACTGGGTCAGTCTTCTATATTTTCAATTTCTTCATTAGCAAAGCAGAGAATTTGAACTAACATTGAGATGAGACATCTGTTTCATATATACATTATATATTAATTTAATCATCAGTGTTTGTTGTGAGTCCACTTTGTGCTAGGCACTAATGAAGTCACATGAATGATTAAGACAAAGCTTTCATCTTCTAAGAATTAACAAAAAAATGATCTTTCCTAGTTAGTAGTCTTCACAGTTAGTGCTTATTTGGATATATCAACATGTTTACTTCTTTTTCCCTTAGTTACAATTCCCACTCCTTTCTGAGCAGTTTCCTTCTTACCCAAGTACATATTTTGAGATATTTCAGTGAAGATCTATGAGAGATACATTCTCATACTTGGTTTAAATCTGTCTTTATTTTGCCCTAACTTTTAAATGATAATTTAGTTGTGTATAGAATCAACAGGTTTATAGTTATTTTCACTTAATACTTTGAAGATAATATTCCATTGTCTCTTGCCATCTATTATGGTTGAGGAAAAGTCTAATTGTCATTATTTTATAGTTGGTCCTTTTCTTTTTCTTGTTACCTTTCAGATTGTCCTCTCATTGATGTTTAATTGTGATGTGTTTGGTTGTGACTCAATTTTTATTGGTCATTAATGAAACAAAATGAACTTCTTTGATATTTCTTCAGTCCTGGAAATATCAGACATTATTTCTTCCCATATTACTTTTTCTTATTCTCCCAGCTCCTATGCAACAGTTATTCACCATGTCACTCACATTTCCCATGTCTTTGTCTCTCTATGTTACGATCTATGTAAGATTCTTTTCTGGTTCACTAAGTCTCTCTTAAGATATATCTAAGCTGCTGTTTAACCCATTTGTTGAATTCAGTAGTTGCTTCTTAAAGTTCTAATTTTTTTCTAAGTACTCTTGTTCTTATTCTTTCATTATAGCCTTTATTGATTATTTAAAATCTTACTTTATTTTAAATATATAAATATATATAGTTATATCATATTCATGCTCATTTTTTCTGTTTTCTCCAGTTCTTCCTATTTTCTTTCATCTGCTGATTTTAGACACACACACACACACACACACACACACACACACACACATATCCCCTTTGGGAACCCTGCATGTGGTTTAATGCCTCCTTCTTCATTTCTTCCCTTCCTCTTTCCTACCCAATCACCTACCAGACAAACAAAAAGTGTCATGTTAGTAAGTTCTTTTAGGTTGCTGAAGTCAAAGACACATTTAAGCAAACTTAAGTAATAAAGGGTTGTTATTCTAAGCTTTGCCTGATAATTAAAAGGAATTGTTATAAGACTATTCATGTTAATAAGAAAGTTATCTAAGCTACATAGCCTGGTCTCTGAGAGACTAGAAGATGACTCAGGAGCTGTTCAGGATACTACACAACTTCACTACTAGACTATCACATTGTAGTCTCAACAGGAAACATCTTTGGCTCTGTGCTCTCGTAAATTGTCATTATTTTGGTTTGGCTACTCTATCTCCAACTTCTATGATTAACTTTTTTTTAGGGTTACTAGTTTCTGCTTACTCAGACCTTTTAACCTAATTTTACTGCCTCATGTCTTCTACGTATAAATGCTTTTACTGTATGTTTTAGTAAACATACACTCATGTAATAGACGTCCCCTAATAGTCATAATTATTGAAATAATGCTTCAAAGAAAAAGTAGTTCCTGAAAAAGTCCATAATTGTTGGTAAGTTTTTTGGGTTTTTTTTGTGGGGGGGTTGCCTTTAAAAGAAAGGTTTATTTGTGTCTACTTGTCTTTAAAAAAAAAAAAGGTCTATTTGGGAATTCCCTGGATGTCCAGTGGTTAGGTCTCTGCACTTCCACTGCAGGGGGCACGGGTTCGATTCCTGGTCAGGGAACTAAGATTCCGCATGCCACTCTGCGCAGCCAAAGGAAAAAAAAAAGATCGATTTGTGCCTACCTATTGTAAACAAGTATTGAGAGATTCATTGTATAACTGTTGTATAACAGTTCTAGTGTGTCACCAAAGCATGATAAAATTTACAGTTTCCCAGAATTTCCAGTGGCAGTGAAATTGCTTCTTTGTCCAAGACAAATGGCCTTGTTTTGAGATCCTCCCACCTCCCACCAAATATAAGGCTACTTCTATTGAAAATTCTTTCCTTCTCTCTATAGTGTCAGCCTTAGCAGGTTCATCAGATAGAAAGATAGATAGATAGATACATACATAGATAGTTACATAGATAGATACATAGATAGATAGACACATAGATAGATACATAGACAGACATGACTTTGGCTCAGATCACTTTTCTAAGCTCTACTCCCACATTTCCAGTGGCCTGCAGGACATTTCTACCTGAATTTCTTGTTAGTACCCCAATGTCAAAATGGATAATAGGGCAAATTAATTATTTTCTCCAACAAAACCTTTTTTCCTCCCTGTGTTTGTTGTGCTAATGGTAGTACCTGACTTCCATTCATTTGCTGCCAACCAGCTGGCTGACCATGCAAATCTGGCTTTTGACTCATACTACCACTGATGACTAATGAGCCTCCTATTTAGACTGTTCTTGGTTCCCAACTGACTAGATTTCTTTCACGTTCTATACCTACCTAACTACCACTAGCCCTAGTCCTGACCAGATTCTGCTTCATCTTTTACCATTCGGGGCCCAATTTACTGACTCTTTCATCTTTCCTTTACTAACACAGGTATCATTCATTTGCATCTTTAACTCTTCTCATGCTATATTGTTCTTGTCCATTTCCTTGGGAATCTTCCCTTGGGAAATGGGAATCCCATTTCCTTGGGAATACCACTCCACCCCACCAAGGTCCAGATTTTTATCACCACCCCCTGTCCAAGTCTAAATTCCCTGACTCTTAATTCCCTACTCTGCCACTAATTGACTGTTACTCAAGACAAGTCATTTTTCACTCTGGTCTCAGTTGTAAAGGGAGAGTGAATTAGACCTCCCAATCTCTAATGTTTTATGAAACTATAAAAGGCATCTTCCTAGCCTACAGCATGGAAACTTCAGAGATATCTTTGAATCATTTCTTTCTAAGCCCCCCACCCACAATTTTCCATGTGATCAGTTTTTAAATTCTGTCCTGATCCTGGCTCTTGATTCACTCCTTTCTTTTCCACCCCTATCACTACCACTGTTTATCCCTTGTTTAGACTATTACAATAGCCTCCTTAAAGATCTACCTGCTTTCACTCTCCTCACTCAAATCCATCGGTTACACATATTTTGGAGTGTCTGCCCAGCCTACACCCTCTTTCCTTGCAACTGCATAGATCCCTACCAACTCCCAATACCTGATAAAGAAAGGGTAAGACCTACATAACCATATTTACTATACCAGGTTACCCCAGAAGCAGCTGATTAAAGTCATGGAAATTAGATACTTCTCTCAAAAATTTGAGCCGGGGGAACCTTCAAGATGGCAGAGGAGTAAGACGTGGAGATCACCTTCCTCCCCACAAATACATCAAAAATATATCTACATGTGGAACAACTCCTAAAGAGCACCTACTGAATTCTGGCTAAAGACCTCAGACTTCCCAAAAGACAAGAAAATACCCACATACCTGGGTAGGCAAAAGAAAAAAAACAGAAACAAAAGAATAGGGATGGAACCTGCACCTCTGGGAGGGAGCTGTGAAAGAGGAAAAGTTTCCACACACTAAGAAGCTGCTTCACTGGCGGAGACAGAGGATGAGCAGGGGGGAAACCGAAGCCACAGAGGAGAGCACAGCAAGAGGGGTGCAGAGGGCAAAGCGGAGAGACTCCCGCACAGAGGATCGGTGCCAACAGGCACTCACCAGCCTGAGATGCTTGTCTGCTAACCCACCAGGGTGGGTGGGGACTGGGAGCTGAGACTTGGGCTTTGGAGGTCAGATCCCAGGGAGAGGACTAGGGTTGACTGCATGAAGACAGCCTGAAGGGGGCTAGTGTGCCACACCTAGCCAGAAGGGAGTCTGGGAAGAACTCTGGACCTGCCAAAGAGGAAAGAGACCATTGTTTCGGGGTGCATGAGGAGAAGGGATTCCTTCCCCTTGTGCCCACAGAAGGCAGAGCACCACGTGAGTGAGCTCCAGGGACGGGCGTGAGCTGCAGCTATCAGCTCATACCCCAGAGATGGGCATGAAAGGCTAACACAGCTGCTGCAGCCACCAAGAATCCCATGTGCAAGCACAGGTCACTACCCACATTCTCCCCCCCCCCCAGGAGCCTATGCAGAATGCCACTGCCAGGGTCCCAAGATCCAAGGACAACTTCCCCAGGAGAACATGCGACACACCTCAGGCTGTTGCAATCTCATGCCGGCCTCTGTTGCCACAGACTTGCCCAGCATTCCAGTTATGACTACCGTACCCATCCCTCTCCCCAGCCTGAGAGAGCAAGGAAGCCCTAATCATCCGCTGCTTTGACCCCCTCCTGTCTGGGTGGGTGCAGACACCTGAGGGCAGCCTACACGCTGAGGCAGGGCCAGAACCAAAACTAAACCCCAGGAGCTCTGCAAACAAAGAAGAGAATGGGAAATTTCTCCATGCAGCCTCAGGAGCAGCAGATTAAATCCCCACAATCAACTTGATATACCCTGCATCCATGGAATACCTGAATAGACAACGAATGTTCCCAAAAGTGAAGCGGTGGACTTTGGGAGCAACTGTAGAACTGGGCTTGGCTGTCTGTTTGTTTCTGATTATCATGTTTATCTTAGTTTAGTTTAGTTTAGTTTTTAGTGCTTGTTATCATTGGTAGAGATTTGTTTATTGGTTTGGTTCCTCTCTTTTTTCAATTATTATTTTTTTTAATTTTATTATTATTCTTTTAATTTATTCTTTTTCTTCCTTTTTTTTATTCCTTTTCTTCTGAGCTGTGTGACTGACAGGGTCTTGGTTCTCCGGCCAGGTGTCAGGCCTGAGCCTCCAAGATAGGAGAGCTGAGTCCAGGGTAGTGGACCACCAGAGACCTCCCAGCCCCACATAATATCAATTGGCAAGAGCTCTCCCAGAGATCTCTGTCTCAGCACTATGACCCAGCTCCACCAAATGGCCAGCAAGCTCCAGTGCTGGACACCCCATGCCAAATAACTAACAAGACAGGAACACAACCTGACCCATTAGCAGAGAGCCTGCCTAAAATCATACAAAGTTCACAGACACCCCAAAACACACCACCAGATGTGGCCCTGCCCACAAGAAAGACAAGATTCAGTCCCACCCACAAGAACACAGACACCAGTCCCCTCCACAAGGAAGCCAACACAACCAACTGAACCAACTTCAGCCCCTTGGGACAGACACCAAAAACAATGAGAACTACTAACATGCAGCCTGTGAGAAGGGGACCCCCAAACACAGTAAGCTGAGCAAAATGAGATGACAGAGAAATATGCAGCAGATGAAGGAAAGAGGTAAAAACCCACCAGACCAATCAAATGAAGAGGAAATAGGCAGTCTACCTGAAACAGAATTCAGAGTAATGATAGTCAAGATGATCCAAAATCTTGGAAATAGAATGGAGAAAATACAAGAAACGTTTAACAAGGACCTAGAAGAACTAAAGAGCAAATAAACGATGAACAACACAATAAATGAAATTAAAAATTCTCTAGAAGGAATCAATAGTAGAATAACTGAGGCAGAAGAACGGATAAGTACCTGGACAATAAAATAGTAGAAATAACTACCACAGAGCAGAATAAAGAAAAAAGAATGAAGAGAATTGGGGACAGTCTCAGAGACCTCTGGGACAACATTGAATGCACCAACATTCCCATTAGAGGGGTCCCAAAAGAAAAAGAGAAAAGAAAACGGTTTGAGAAAATATTAGAAGAGATTATATTTGAAAACTTTCTTAATATGAGAAAGGAAATAGTCATTCAAGTCCAGGAGCACAGAGGATCCCATACAGGATACATCTAAGGAGAAACATGTGAAGACATTTATTAACCAAACTATCAAAAATTAAATTCAAAGAAAAAATATTAAAAGCAACAAGGGAAAAACAACAAATAACATACAAGGGAATCCCCATAAGGTTAACCGCTGACCTTTCAGCAGAAACTCTGCAAGCCAGAAGGGACCGGCAGGACATATTTAAAGTGATGAAAGGAAAAAACCTACAACCAAGATTACTCTACCCAGCAAGGATCTCACTCAGATTCGACAGAGAAATTAAAACCTTTACAAACAAGCAATAGTTAAGAGAATTCAGACACCACCAAGCCAGCTTTACAACAAATGCTACAGGAACTTCTCTAGTCAGGAAACACAAGAGAAGGAAAAGAAATACAAACCCAAATCAATTAAGAAAATGGGAACAGGAACATACATATCGATAAGTACATTAAATGTAAATGGATTAAATGTTGCAACCAAAAGTCATAGACTGGCTGAATGGATACAAAAAGACCCGTATATATGCAGTCTACAAGAGACCCACTTCAGACCTAGGGACACATACAGACTGAAAGTGAGGGTATGGAAAAAGATATTCCATGCAAATGGAAATCAAAAGAAAGCTGGAGTAGCAATTCTCATATCAGACAAAATAGACTTTAAAATAAAGACTATTACAAGAGACAAAGAAGGGCACTGCATAATGATCAAGGGCTCAATCCAAGAAAAAGATATAACTATTATAAATATTTATTCACCCAACATAGGAACACCTCAATACATAAGGCAAATGCTAACAGCCATAAAAGGGGAAATCAACAGTAACACAATAATAGTAGGGGACTTTAACACCCCACTTTCACCAATGGACAGATCATCCAAAATGAAAACAAATAAGAAAACATAAGCTTTAAATGACACATTAGACAAGATGGCCTTAATTGATATTTACAGGACATTCCATCCAAAAACAACAGAATACACATTTCTCTCAAGTGCTTATGGAACATTCTCCAGGACAGATCATATCTTGGGTCACAAATCAAGCCTTGGTAAATTTAAGAAAATTGAATTCATATCAAGTATCTTTTCTGACCACAGTGCTTTGAGACTAGATACCAATTACAGGGAAAAACTGTAAAAAATACAAACACGTGGATGCTAAACAATATGCTACTAAATAACCAAGAGATAACTGAAGAAATCTAAGAGGAAATCAAAAAATACCTAGAAACAAATGACAATGAAAACACTACAACCCAAAACCTGTGGGATGCAGCAAAACCAGTCCTAAGAGGGAAGTTTATAGCAATACAATCCTACCTCAAGAAACAAGAAAAATCTCAAATAAACAACCTAAACTTACACCTAACACAATTAGAGGAAGAAGAATTAAAAAAAAACCCAAAGTTAGCAGAAGGAACGAAATCATAAAGATCAGATAAGAAACAAATGAAATAGAAACAAAGAAAACAATAGCAAAGGTCCATAATACTAAAAGCTCATTCTTTGAGAAGATAAATAAAAGTAACAAACCATTAGCCAGACTCATCAAGAAAAAAAGGGGAAGACTCAAATCAAGAGAATTAGGAATGAAAAAGAAGTAACAACTGACACTACAGAAATACAAAGGATCATGAGAGATTACTACAAGCAACTGTATGCCAATAAAATGGACAACCTGGAAGAAATGGACAAATTCTTAGAAAAGGTCAAACTTCCAAGACTGAATCAGGAAGAAATAGAAAATATGAATAGACCAATCACAAGCACTGAAATTGAAACTGTGATTAAAAATCTTCCAACAAACAAAAGCCCAGGACCAGATGGCTTCACAGGTGAATTCTATCAAACAGAGAAGAGCTAACACCTTTCCTTCTCAAACTTTTCCAAAATGTAGCTGAGGGAGGAACACTCCCAAACTCATTCTACGAGGCCACCATCACCCTGATACTAAAACCAGACAAAAATGTCAAAAAAAAAAACACAACAGGCCATTATCACTGATGAACATAGACGCGAATATCCTCAACAATATATTAGCGAACAGAATCCAACAGCACAGTAAAAGGATCATACACCAAGATCAAATGGGGTTCATCCCAGGAATTCAAGGATTCTTCAAGATATGCAAATCAATCAATGTGGTACACCATATTAACAAACTGGAGGATAAAAACCATATGATCTTTTCAATAGATGCAGAAAAACCTTTCGACAATATTCAATATCCATTTCTGATAAACACTGTTCAGAATAGGCATAGGGGGAACCTACCTCAACATAATAAAAGCTATATATAACAAACCCACAGCCAACATCGTTCTCAGTGGTGAAAAACTGAAACCATTTCCTCTAAGATCAGGACAAGATAAGGTTGCCCACTCTCACCACTATTATTCAACATAGTTTTGGAAGTTTTAACCACGGCAGTCAGAGAAGAAAAAGAAATTAAAGGAATCCAAATTGTAAACAAGTAAAACAGTCACTGTTTGCAGATGACATGATACTATACATAGAGAATCCTGAAGATGCTACCAGAACACTACTAGAGCCAATCAATTAGTTTGGTAAAGCAGCAGGATACAAAATTAATGCACAGAAATCTCTTGCATTACTATACACTAATGATGAAAATCTGAAGGTGAAATTAAGGAAACACTCCCATTTACCATTGCAACAAAAAGAATAAAATACCTAGGAATAAAGCTACCTAAGGAGACAAAATACCTGTATGCAAAGAACTGTAAGACAATGATGAAAGAAATTATAGATGATACAAACAGATGGAGAGACATACCATGTTCTTGGATTGGAAGAATCAGCATTGTGAAAATGACTATACTACCCAAAGCAATCTGCAGATTCAATGCAATCCCTTTCAAACTACCAATGGCATTTTTCACAGAAATAGAACAAAAAATTTCACAATTTGTATGGAAACACAAAAGATGCCGTATAGCCAAAGCAATCTTGAGAAAGGAAAATGTATCTGGAGGAATCAGGCTCCCTGACTTCAGACTATAATACAAAGCTACAGTAATCAAGACAGTATGGTACTGGCACAAAAACAAAAAGATAGATCAGTGGAACACGATAGAAAGCCCAGAGATAAACCCATGCACATATGGTCACCTTATCTTTGATAAAGGAGGCAAGAATATAAAATGGAGACAAGACAGCTTCTTCAGTATGTGATGCTGGGAAAACTGGACAGCTACATGTAAAAGAACGAAATTAGAACCCTCCCTAACACCATACACAGAAATAAACTCAAAATGGATTAAAGGCCTAGATGTAAGGCCAGAAACTATCAAACTCTTAGAGGAAAGCAGGCAGAACACTCTGTGACATAAATCACAGCAAGATCCTTTTTGACCCACCTCTTAGAGAAATGGAAATAAAAACAAAAATAAACAAATGGCACCTAATGAAACTTAAAAGCTTTTGCACAGCAAAGGAAACCATAAACAAGACGAAAAGAGAACCCTCAGAATGGGAGGAAATATTTGCAAATGAAGCAACTGACAAAGGATTAATCTCCAAAATATACAGGCAGGTCAGGCAGCTCAATATCAAAGAAACAAACAACCCAACCCAAAATGGGCGGAAAACCTAAACAGACATTTCTCCAAATAAGATATACAGATTGCCAACAAACACATGAAAGGATGCTCAACATCACTAATCATTAGAGAAATGCAAATCAAAACCACAGTGAGGTATCACCTCACACTGGTCAGAATAGCCATCATCAAATATCTACAAACAATAAATGCTGGAGAAGGTGTGGAGAAACGGGAACCCTCTTGCACAGTTGGTGGGAATGTAAACTGATACAGCCACTATGGAGAACAGCATGGAGGTTCCCTAAAAAACTAAAAATAGAACTACCATATGACCCAGCAATCCCACTACTTGGCATATACCTTGAGAAAACCATAATTCAGAAAGAGTCATGTACTACAATATTCATTGCAGCTCTATTTACAATAGCCAGGACATGGAAGCAACCTAAGTGTCCATGATATGTGAATGGATAAAGAAGATGTGGCACATATATACAATAGAATATTACTCAGCCATAGAAAGAAGCAAAACTGAGTTATTTGTAGTGAGGTGGATGGACCTAGAGTCTGTCATACGGAGTGAAATAAGTCAGAAAGAGAAAAACAAGTACTGTATGCTAATACATATATATGGAATCTAAAAAAAAAATTCGTTCTGAAGAACCTAGAGGCAAGACAGGAATAAAGACGCAGGCATACTGAATGGACTTGAGGACACGGGGAGTGGGAAGGGTAAGCTGGGACAAAGTGAGAGAGTAGCATTGACATATATATACTACCAAATGTAAAATAGGTAGCTAGTAGGAAGCAGCTGCATAGCACAGGGAGATCAGCTCGGTGCTTTGTGACCACCTAGAGCGGTGAGATAGGGAGTGTGGGAGAGAGATGCAAGAGGGAGGGGATATGGGGATATATGTATACATATAGATGATTCACTTTGTTATACAGCAGAAATTAACACAGCATTTTAAAGCAATTACACTCCAATAAAGATGTTTTTAAAAAGTTTTGAGCCAAGAAAACCAGAATCTATAATTATATGGTATCGGATGTAGAATTAGGACCAGATTTGCCTCTCTTTCAATGAAGAGCAAGTTGAAAGCCATAGTTAGGAGAACTGGGAACCAAGAATAGAGTGAAGGAGATTAGTTGCAGAAAGAACAGACATCTAGAAAATGGAGGTGTTCAGATACACACACAGACACAAATGCATGCACAAACACATCTGTGGAAGGAGTGCTTGTCTGATAGCTCTCTAGTTCCTTTAAGGCCTAGTGCTATTTCCTGTAATTGACTTCCTGTGATTCATACATTTCCTTTTAATGATTGTTTTTTACCTTAAGTTATTTGAGTAGACTTTGTTCCATTCTTTAACCTCCAGTCAACCTCCTAGGACATCATGGCTTTACTAATCATGTCATTTACTTGTTCAAAAACTTTCAATGGCTGTCCTTTGCTGATACATTTAATCCCATACTCCTAAGCTTGATATAATATATTTGGGTCCATTCTCTGGTCCAAGACATTCTTTTCACACTTCTCTCATCATCATCTGTATTCTTGCCTTACTGTTCTATTCTTTTCCCTCCAAGCATGCCTTATATGTTTTTCTTATGTTTTTTATTGTGCTATATCTTCTACCTGGAAAAAAGAAACTCTCCTTCCATCTCCACTGGTTGAAAACCTCTCCACCATTAAAGCCCAACTTAAATGACACTTTATATTTTTAATTATTCCATCCTTGATCTCCCAAGTTGGGTATGGCCTTTGATTTAAACTACTATAGCAGTTTGTTCATCTTTCATCTTCATTATGGCAATGTGGCATGACAAGAGTATATAGGCTTTAGAGTCAGGCTGAGCTGCATTCAAGTCCTCGTTTTGCTACTTAGTGGTTGTGTAACTTTGCCAAGTTATTTAATCTTTCCAGGCCTCAGAGGGAGAAACAGTTAATAAGCAAATAATCATTCAAATAAATAGATAATTATAAATTGTATAAGTGTTATGAAGAAAACATATAGGGTTTAGTATTAACATACAGGGTTTAGTATAAATTTACAAGGTTTACAGAGTACAGTATGGGGACCTAGCCTGGTTTAGGAGTTTCAGGAAGGCTTCCCTGAAGAAGTAGCCTTTAAGCAAAGTCTGGAAGAATAAGTAGCCAAGTGACAAGTCTAGGAGAAGAGTTCTCAAGACAAAGAAACTAAGCATAAACAAAGGCACTGAGGCCCTCCTGCATCTTACTTTATCACTAGTATTTTCTCTTCTCCCCTCTTAGCTATTGCTTCATTCAGTCCCATTGTTTTTACATTTCATGTTTCATGTCACGATTTGTATTCTGTTAGCAAGTTTAATTCTTATTGCCCTATTTTTGTGACATTTTATAGCATAATCTTGATAATTGCAAGCATCAATTTAGTGCATCTGTTAGCTATACTGCTCTAGTGGTTGACTAACCTTTGCTGCTAAAACATTGAAATATGAATAGGTGAGGATAAACACTGCTCTTTTAATTCTAATATTTTTTATTCTTTCCTTTTGATGACTTCCCTTTTTCTACTTTCTTTTTCTTTGAGTAATTTTTTTAAAAGATACATATCTATATCTGTATATATAATATATATCTTTAAAGAATTTATATATGCCATATATTATATATATCCTTATTATATGTTCATAAGAAGTCTAAATTGTAGTGGGATATTGACATCTAAGCAAATAATTCTAAAATGAGGCAGAATATTTTTCCATTTCCTTTATCTCATATTTTACCATTCCCGGCTCCCCCCTTGACTCCTATGATGACATATTCTCCCTCCTGCCTCTCTGCTTGTACTTTTTCAGTACTAATTTTTCTTCCTTTGCTTTTGCCTTAAATGTTATTGTTTGCTGGGAGTTCAATCCCTGGTTCTTGGTTCACTGTATATATGATGCTGGGCATCTACATCCATTTCTACAGATCTGATATCATCTGTATGCCCATGTGCAACTCAAATCTTTCTTCTGAATTCTAGACCAA
This sequence comes from Pseudorca crassidens, assembly GCF_039906515.1. Lineage (NCBI taxonomy): Eukaryota > Metazoa > Chordata > Mammalia > Artiodactyla > Delphinidae > Pseudorca > Pseudorca crassidens. The sequence continues at coordinate 29,790,141 of NC_090304.1, read as the reverse complement.
TATTTGCCACTACTTTCTGAACATATCAACTATTTATCCCACAAGCATATAAAGCTCAGTGTTCCAAATCTCACCTTGCTTAGTGCCACTGACCCTGCCTCTTTTTCTGTTTCTAATGCACCTAACCACATTCACCCAAAAGCCCAAATCAAAACCCTCAAATCAACCTTAATATGAAGTGAAAACATGCATCACTAAAACATTTAAATTCTGCCTCCCTAAATCTTTATGTCCCCCCCACCCCGATTTCCACCATCATTGCTTTATTATAAGCCTTTATTATCTTTGCCAGAATATTTACCTTAGTCTTCTAACTGGACTCTATACCTTTTGTCTCTCCCAACCCCGCCATCTCAAGCTCTACCAGAGTTATATTTATAAAATACAACTCTCCTACTATCACACCTCTCCTAAAAATCCTTAGTAGGTTCCCTATTATCTGTAAGACAAAACCTAAACTCCTTAAGATGAAAACCAAGTCACTTCATGATCTGGTTATTGCCTATCTTTTTAACCTAATTTCTTCACCACCTTTCCCTCACACCACACTGCATGTCTACACCAAACTGCTTACCATTCGTGGTCCCAGAACTCACTTTCTGCTTTCTTACTTCCATCCTTTTGTATGTGATCTCTCTCTGCAAGATATGTCATTCCTCACTTCTCCTCCCTCCCCTCAAAAAAAGAAAAAAAAATTTGTCTACTTCTTTCAAGACTAGACATTACTTTGGAGGTTTCCTGAACTTTCCTTTTTGCCATCTTCCTGAAGTTGCTCACTTTTCCCGCATGTTGTTCATTTATCTAAGGAGCATTTACTTCATTACACTCTGTCTCCCTCATAGACTGTGTGAGCTCTTCAAGTGTAGAGTAACCATATCTAACTTTACCAGAGTAGCCTCAGCACCCATTTCCTAGGGAATGAGTTAAAGAACAAAAGACTAGGTTAGAGGAAGCAAGAACTATTCAATCAGGGAGATTTGAAGTGGCTCTGTCATTTACTAGCCTTGTAAATTTGGGCATTTATTACCTTCTCTAAATCTTTGTTTCTTAATCTGAAAAATATGAATGATAATAGCTACCTCACAGGATTCTTGGATAACTAAATCAGACAATGTATTTTAAATGCCCAATAGAGACTCATCTCTAGTAGACTTTTTTTTTAAGTTTTGTTGAATGAACACATAAAAATAAGTGAGTGAGCAGGTTACTGAGTGAGTAAATGCATTTGAGTGAATAGAACAAATGCTGTAAAAAATGTTATAATGGATTCACCAGGAGATATTTCCTATACAAACAGCAGTTGTCTTGCTTTTTGAAGGGATGGTTAAGATGTCAGCACGCAGAGATGTAGCAGTCAATGAACTAGGAACCTGAAGCTTGAGAAGCAGTGTGAGGAAAGGCCAAGACTGGGGAAGGCATCCCTTTTTTATTGAAAACATTATTTCCTGCTGTTACTTTACCCTTCTCCCCCCTTTTTTTTCATCAGTTAAAGAACTCTAAAGATGGGCTGGCTACCAATTCATTCAAGGTGAATCAAATCTCATTAACCAGGTGACAAGTTAGCCCTCACACAATAAGCTATAGGCTTGGATTTTGAAAAGAGAATGTGGGTTATTGTTAAAAATAATATAAATTATTATTGTTGAATGAAGATTTCTGTTGCCTAATTATTATTCAGTGAAATGTTTTAGAGACAGAATCATGGCAATGATGTTGAAGGTACTACAATTTCTTATTTAAAAAAAAAAAAGAATGTGAACATTTATGTAAAGTCCACTGGAAATCTAATCTCTAGATTAAGATCTAGAGTCCTATGTGCTTCAGACCTGTCTAAAAATTTGAAGCTGAGAATGATAATCTAGCAGGTAGGATTTATAAGTTGTTGACTTCATCTCTGTACTCTTTAGATGGAAAATGGACTTTGATGACAGACTTAAATTAACAAGCCAGTAGGCTGCATTGCTATATTGCTTACCTGTTTGCTTTATTAGTCAGGGTTCATGTCTCTTCATTCTATTGTGTCACTGAGTAATGGAAAAAGAAATTCATTTTGGAATTATACAAAAACTTGGATTCAAATTTTAGCCCTGCTGTTTACTAGATGTGTGAAATTGGACAAGTTACATAATCATTCCAATCCTCTTTAAGATAAGGATAATGCTTCCTAACTTATAAGATTGCTGTGATGATTAGAAATTACATTTTAAAACTACCTACCCTTGTGCTAGGCATATGATAGAATTTGACAAAAGCTAATCAATATGAAGAATTTACCTTATCTAGTTGTTGATAGAATCTTCTTCACAAATACATGTAAAAATAATTAAAATTCATGATCATAGAAAAAATGTAAATTTTTCTTTGTTATAAAAGCATTCCCGGGGCTTCCCTGGTGGCGCAGTGGTTGGGGGTCCGCCTGCCGATGCAGGAGGCGCAGGTTCATGCCCTGGTCCGGGAGGATCCCACGTGCTACGGAGCGGCTGGGCCCGTGAGCCATGGCCGCTGGGCCTGCGCGTCCAGAGCCTGTGCTCTGCAGCGGGAGGGGCCACAACAGTGAGGGGCCCGCGTACTGCAAAAAAAATAAAAATAAAAAACAAAAAAAAAATAAAAGCATTCCCATTTATGTCATACAACATTAAGAAATTCAAGTGAAAACTTTAAAAACCTGTAATACCACTCTACCACCATAGCACACATATAATTTTGCATATTCTCTTTCTCTCTTTATTTTTATTTATTGTTGCAGTTTTTGAGTTGAAATGGTTGAAAGGATATAATTTTGGAGTTCATTCACGTAGTGTTTTATCATGTTACTCATTTTTTATGTCAGTATACTAAGTATCAGTAAGAAATACCATAATTTATTTAATCATATCATCATTATTAGATATTTGGCTTACCTCCTAGTGGAGGCTATTATTGAAAGCTATATAATTAATAAATGCTTTTATGCATATTTAAGGGATTTTGGAGCTGATAGGGGTATTTCCTTTATAGGCTAAATCCCCTAGGTGAGATTAATGGCATATATATATGCCTTTAGTCCTTGAAACATTTTTTTTCAGAATGAACATACATTCTTCTAGAAACCAATAGTCTTCACTGGACATTATCCAAAGCACTGCTCCTAGAACAATTTAGTAGCATAGAGCAGGCAGAAAAATAAAAGATGAGTGGGGGGAGGGGTTCACTATTAGATTGGGATATGGTAGGGAGAAAAAGGAGATACTTATAATCTATGATTTAATTAAAATCCATGTGCTATAGGCCTTTGGATAAATTGATCATCTATTCTTTAATTCAGTAAGACAGTCTATTAGTCTTTCATCAAGCCTGTTACGAGACAAATGAGAAAACACATAATCCCTGCCTTTTGGGAGTAACACACGATCCTGACTTCTGGAAGCTTATATTTCAGTGGGAGAAATATTTAAGTTTTAATTTTTTAAAATAATTTCAATACAGTTGAGAAGTGTTCCATTGCAGGTTAAGTATGCTACAGGAGGGCAAACAACTTTACCTTGGAGCATGAGGGTTAATTATGTGTATGTGCTGACCTCACAAGAAAAAGAGGGCATTGTTAAATATCTTTTCCTGTTACCATCTCCCAGCTCTGGAAAGTGTGACTGGCCCAACTAAGAGTAGTACTGTATGCCCTATAGACTATTCCTAAAGGTTCAAATGAAGTATCTTATTATGGGTCTTTAATATGCTGGAACCTCTTGCTTAGACTGCTTTGTGTTCACAGTATCTGGCAAATAGTCCTCAATCCTGGTTTGAAGATGCAATAAGTAAATTTAATGTTGACTACCTAAATAGGTAATAGGAATCATGATTCATTTTGAGCTACCCCATCTATGCTAAGCATTTTAAGACACAGGTAGTGTGGAATTAGCTTTATTGAAAAATAATGTGAGAAAAATATCAATCCTTTAATTTGATATTCTTTTAATTTAATTCTGAGCCATCTTTTTAATTTCATCTCAGTAGGTAATGTTCCTTGTTACCTTTTTTGTTCAAGCCTACAACTCGATGTTTTCCCTATTGTAGGAGGATTTGTAAATCTCAACCACCCAGAGTGAGATCATGTTGTCATCAGACTTAACCTGGTAGGAGTTGGGGATTAGATGAGTCTCTGAAGAAGTTTCAAAAGAACCTCACTGAGTAAAGCCAGTTTTATCCAGAACCACTGAAGTTCACAGATTTTAATTAACAATTTGAAATTTGTAATATTACTCAAATTTCAGATGGGTGAGAATTTAACCCTACATTAAAGGAGCCCAGGCAAAAGGACACGAGTTACGTCACAGAGACTTATTAAATGTGATGGAAATTCTACAGACGAATGCTGACAAACAGGTGCAAGAGCTGAATTAATTTTTAAGCCCTACCACTGAGGAGGAATTGCAGTGCATCGCGTTGACAGCCACAGCACATTGCTAATTTCATTCACAAGCTTAAAAATCTCAATATATTTGAACATGTGAATGTATTAAATTTTAAAAAGTGTAAGTAGCATAAGGGTATCCCAGAACTAAAAATGATAATTTCTCTCTGGGACCTCAAGTCATTTATCTAGCCAGAAGCATGGTGTTTTTTATGAATGAAATCTATCTTACCGCTTCCACATACAAATTGTGTTCTATTATTATATATAGTGCAGCCTGTTACTAAGCAAGCTTTTCTTTTTTTTTTTTTTAATATGAAATTCCTTGTGAGTCAGAGGAAGACTGAATATTCACTGCTATAGTTTCCAACTTCTGCTGTCATGCGTAAAGGGGGTTTTTAACCAACGTTTCTGATGGTGCTAAGTGGTGATATTCCTGGAGATAAAGAAAAATATAACAAACCAAAACTAGATAAATGCAGAGCCTTGTTTGGTGGTATTATTAAAGATGGTAAGTTGTAAGCCGAAAACTCAGTAAACTCAATATGTTTTCACCAGGAATTTACCTACTTTGGAGTCCCTGGTATATTTGAGCCTTTGATAGAAGCCCTGCAGTGTCTCCACATAAATGTGCATGTATATACAAAACCTTACAGAGATTTCAGGGATTTTATGAATTTCCACATTCAGAATACCATTTATGGTACATCTTGATCTTTATCTGGGACTGGAAGAATATCTCTTATTTAGTGGATTTTCCCCTTTGCCACCTACTGTGCACCAGGCCCTAGACCTGGGACTGGGGATATAAAGAAAATAAGAAAAGGTTTCTGGACTACTTACAGCCTAGTAGGGGCTAGTAGATAAATAGTATAGAGTAGTAAATAGTTTGATAAAAATATCTATTAAAAGGTCATTGCAAAAGCTTCCTGGAGAAAATTGCACCTTAGTGAGTATTAAGGATGAGTAGACATAAACTGTAAGAAGAGGGAAAAGGGCATTCTAGACTGAGAATGAGAGCAAGGAGCACTGCCCTGTCATTGGTAAAATTGTGTATTTACAAGAAATGCATAATAACAAATGTATGGAAAAATCAGTCTTCTTTCAACATTTTTCAAGAAGCTTTAAAGAAAAAAAATAAAAGGATCTGGGTTTAATTTCCCAAGATTTTAGCCGTCTGAGCCCTTTATTCCTAATTGTACACAAGCTTGTCCCCTCATTTTGCTTAGCTGGAGAATATTAAGTATTCATTTTTAGAACATAAAAAAGCTGTAAAGGGCTCCCTTCCTAGGGAGTCAGGAAAAGCCCAGTATGTACTGCATTGGATGAGTCTAGATTCCTAATCAAAAACATGTAATCAGTACCTGCCCCAAAGTCTTTTTATAATGGCAGCAGTAGCAACTGTTTCTTTTTTAAACCCACTATCAAGAAAGCTGATGAAAAAGAGACAAATGCACAGTCTAATAACCTGAGCTAACAATATATTATTTTCAATGGAACGAAAAGGACAAAAGCCAAAGGTATTCATTACTGTTCCCAGGGTAAGAGATCAGGGCAGTTTCTGCCTTCACCACATGTGCAGTCTTTAGGCTTGACAATGCACATCTCCCCAAGGGAAATGTGGAAAGAAAGCCAAACTCTTGCAACTTGATGCAAAGTGATTTGAGTTCCATTACAACATCTCTCAGTAAAAGGCTATTCAGGCTTAGAGTAAAGATTCCACACTCATTTTCTCCCAGAAAATGAGATTGTTATATAAACACCAGACATGGAATCAGAGCTTCTGGAAATCGATCTAAACCATGTGATTTCATCTTAACTTCCTTAAATTCTAATCAGGAAAAAGGAGGTGAGATAGTTTAGTGAACATACAATCTTAAAATTGTTATCTTGTTTTGGGCACACTTAAAAACTCAAGAACATCCTAAGGAAATTTTAAAAATTACAAACCTATATAATAATATTGGGGTTTTTGTTTTTTTCTGTTTAGATGAACTAATGCTGATCTGGGCTTCCCTGAATGTGTGTCTCAAATGAACTCACCAGAAATGTTATGCCTTTCTTCTGGGAAAGTTAGGCTCATTCAGTATTTCAAAAAAGGGGATGTTAGGGTACACTTCACGTTAAAAGGATCTGAGTTCCCATTTGACTCCTGTGAACTTGAGAAGATACATTTTACACCTTAGTTTTTGACCTTTAAATGGAAATAAGGATATTTACTTCTTACCTCTCAGGGTTATTATAGGGATTTAACGATGTAATTAAGATATTTGGAAAGTTATTAACACAAAACTTATTTTCAATATTTTCCAAAGTGTGTTACCCAGCAAATGAGTTCTATGGAATAAATAGTTGTTATTAAAAATTAAAAGTTCTGTTTCAAACAGTTTGGACATGCTAGGTAAACAAAGTTAAATGGTTGCCTTCAGAGCTTTACCATGCTAATGGGTATTGTGGGTCTCCAAAAGAGGAGTATAGCGTGCTGCGTTTCTCAGACTTTGTTATAACAGACACATTGGTGTTTGGTTGGGGGTGCAAGTGCTATAGTTTACAAGATCACTGTTCTGCAGAACAGTAGTTTGGAAAATGCTGTCTATATGAGGGCCAAAGATCCCTTCCCCCTCCCTCTCCACTCCCCCTCCCCCTCCTCCTTCCCTTAATAGTATGTACAATCCTTCTTTATAACCCTCTTCCCAATATTTATTTATTTATCATTCTCTTCTTTGGGTTTGAATTTCTTGAGGACAAGGACTATGTCTTCATAAACATTTTAATCCCCAGTGTTTATCACATTGTACATAATAAATATTGGCTAAGTGAATGATGCTGTAATTACTGATATACATCATTCAGGATATAATTACTGAGTTTTTTTGGAGCTGTGAAAACAATGGGCCTGGTTTAAAATGACTCCAAATATATTTTATCCTTGTGGAACTGTGCCTAAGAAAGCAGATAACCTGTACAGAAAAATGTTCCATGAGAACTAAAGCAAAGAAATAAAAAAAGAACAGAGAAAGAATATTATGTGCTTAGAATGCCATAATACAAGTTGTATAGTTAGGTGGCAAGAGGAATCTAGGAGTGTAATTAAGGAAAATAATCTCCTGGACAGGTGAGTGCAATCTGGAAGGTTAGGTTAATGAAATTAGGGTTTTAATTCTTAGCATCAGTTATTATAAGTCAAGGTCAAACTGGAAAAAAAATTTTTTAATGATTTCTCATTCCTATGCCATGCTAAGTCTTCATACTTTTAAGGCCTAAATACTGCTTAGTAAACTTAGAAGTATGCCGTTAATTTGTACATAAGGAAAATTTTAACTTCATTCTGGATGCTGAGTTGTTTTAGTCTGATGCCTAAATCCAATAAGCATTACTCAGATGCTTCAGGGGTTTTCAGCAGCCCTCTATCCTATCTACTGTGCTATTAGTTCAGGATGAAAATAAAATTAGTTTGGCAGAATCTCAAATTAACCTATCAAATCCCCTCATCACTTGTTCCATTTTACAACTGAGAATAATAAATAAATGTGTGAATGACATTCATAAAGTGACTACTTTATGCCAAGTGTGCACTAGGTGCTCCTGAATATTTTCTTTATTTGATTTTCAGAATAATCCTGTGAGAAGTGTTATCACCTCATCTTCTAGTAGGGAAACAAACTCAGAAGTTGTGCTATTGCCCCACATCAAACAGCTATAAAAATGTAAAAGATCTTATACTGACCCTAGTCTCTCCTTTCTAAAGTTTAGCCCTATTTCTGTTACATCATGTCATCTTAATATAATATTACCATTTCTTATGCTTTTCCATAGGGATGGTTAAAATGTGTATGTATAAACACAGTACTTACAAATAGCCTGACCAAGACTTAAGTGAAGAAAACTACTCAACTTTAATGAAGGACATGTAAAATATTAATGGAAATACTGTTTCTTGGATGGATTGTTTGATATGATAATGTAAATTTTTCCAGATCAGTTTAGAAATTTACTGTAATTCCAATCAAAATGTTTATCATTATATACTTCATTATTTCTAAATTTAATTTGGAATCATAAATGAATGAAAATACACAAAAAAATTTTGAAAAGAAAGGTAATGTCATGGGAAGGGGGGACTTACTCCACCTGATAGCAAAATGTACTGGAAAATTTTTAAAAGCAATAATAATCTGGTATTAGCAGAAAAATAGAGAAATACATCAGTGCAACACAATTGAGAATCCAGAACCAGATTTGTATCTAAAAATGTAGCATATGATCAAAGCAGTACTTCAAATGAGTAGGGAAATAACATACAATTTCATAAATAGGGCAATTAGCTATGTGGTTTTTGAAAACTAAAGTTAGATCCCTACTTCATACTATACTAAAAATTAAACTTCTCATGGATCAAATATTTAAATGTAAGAAATAAAACCAGAAATATACCAGAAAAACATAGACTTGGTTATATCTAAAATCTTGGGGTGAGGAAAGCCTTCCTAAACTTGACAAAATCTAAAAGACATGAAAATTTCTTTATAGCAGAAAATTCTAAATTTTTATATAGCAGAAAAAAATCTACAAAGTAAAAAGACAGTCACAATCCAGGAAAAATATTTGTAACTATACATGAGAGGAAAATGCTTTATATCTATTTTATAAATAGTTCTGCCAAATCAATAAAGAAAAAAGCAACATCACATTAAGGGTTTGTTCAAGCAATTCATAGCTAAAATCAAATGGTCATTAGATTTGAGAGGATGCCCACCTCTACTAATTGCCAAAGAAATGCAAACTAAAACAACTATAAGCTATCATTTGCCTACTATTAGACTAGTCAAAGTTACAAAAAGTAATAGTTTCCAGTACTAGTTGAGTACGTGGGGAGGTGGACTCTCTCAAATACTATTGGTGGAAGTAAACTGGTACAATCTATTTAGACAGTAAATTTAGAAACATTGATTCAAATTTAAATGGGCATAAACAGCCTTTGACCTAACACTAATTCTACAGGCATAGTATCACAAGTTCACATACAGTTAAAGTATTTTTCCCAGATTGTGACTTTTTACTTTGTAGAGGTTTTCTGCCATGTTGAATTTTTAAAAATATGCAGTTCACATGTTTACTGCAGCATTTTTTTGTGATAGTAAAAATAGAAAACATCCCAAATATTCCTGCTGTGGTGGCAATATGAGCTCCACCAAAATAGAGACTGCCTCTACCTTAATTACCATTCCCAGTTAACTGGTACTGTTCTTGACAGTATAAACATTTGTTAAATGAACAAACAAAATGGACTATAGTGTGTCTATACAACTGAAATTATTTTTAAAAGTAAGGCAATTAAACAAGTTGCAGATATTGTACAGATCATTCCCTTTTTACAAATATATATATGTATGCATGTACATACATTTATATACAAGTGTCATATATATCTATTAAGAAAAAAGTTAGAAAGTATCCCTGTTGATTGCCTCTTAGGGTGGAATTTAAGGAGAAGTGACATTAACATTTTACTGCATATACTACAGATAATATATCTTTTTGCTTTTATTTTTGTTGTTTTAGCAATGACTATGTTTATAACTTTAAAGTACAAATACAATCATTCTTTCAATCTACTAACTCTTCTTGCTGTAAAAGATTTATAGCAGTTAACAAAGTCTCTGTTTTCACTGAGTGTATATTCTAGTGGAGGAAGACAGATGGTAAACAAATAAATATTATCCCTGATAAGGTATTATGAAAAAAAATAATAAAACCATGTAAGGGGACTCCAGTGACAGGGTGCTATTTTTCTTTTCTAATTCTGCAGTGTTTGAGAAGAGACCTGAGTGAGGTAAGGAGTAACCCATCCAGGTATATATAGGCAGATAGATATTCTTGGTACAGGTCAAAGGACCCAGGATGAACACGCCATGAATTAGTTAAGATTACAGAGCTCAAGATCAGGAGATGAGTTCAGAGAAATGGGGGTGGTGAGAAGCAGAAATTGTATATAACATAGGGACATTTGGCCAAGGTAAGAAGAACTTCAGTTCCTATTTCATGTGATAGGAAGGTACTAGAGGTTTTGAACCGTGGAATGACATCCAATTTTTGTACACAGAAGATCTGTCTGATGACTGTGTGGAAAAGATGATGATGGCTTGGAGTAGGGTGAGACAGGCAAGCAAACTAGTAATCACAGTAGTGTGATAAGTGCTATGTGAAGAGTTAAGCACACCTCTTCCCACTTAGAACTAATATACATTGGCCTGGTGTGAAGTAAATCTGTTGATGGACTATAAACCAGAAAAAGGAGATTTTCTCTCAGTACCAAACCAAATGACCCAAACTGTGATTGAGTCCATATTTTGTCTTACCTGCTCTCTGCCTTAATCAAATGAATTAGCCATACAAGACTTTGTGATTAAGCTCAGGAAATGGAAAAACAGAGAGACCAGTTTCTATTTCTGATAACAGGATGTGGGAGATGAGAAAGCAGTGAAGGATTGCAAAACAGCCAGCTACTCAGAGTCAGGGAGCATGTATCACTAATATTTTTCTTCCTATGGCCTAAATCAGATTCCAGCTCATAGGTAGGCATTGGTTCTGGTATAGTTTTTGAATCTTTTTTCCAGATGACCTGTAGGCAAATGTTCCTACCTAGTCTATGCATACCTAAGAACTCTGTGGCAGAGTTGCTCTCTGACCAGTGACTTTCACAAGGAAACCCTTTTTTGCTACCTCAGAGGCACAGGACATTTACTGATTGTCTTTAAAGTTTCCAATTTAGACAAAGAATCTTGCTTAATTCTTGATAGCAGTATTGTCTTTTCTTATATTCTTGTCTGTTTGTAACAATGCCAGTTGATGTTTTGTTCTTACTACTTTAATTTTCATTGCCATATGCTATTTTATATACTTTTGTTTCTTTATTTCATTTTACACAATCTGCATTGTCAACCTCTCTTCCCATAAATTACAGACACAAAAGTGCCAGTAAAAAGGAAGGGAGGATATGTGCCTTTCATCCCCAGAGCAGCACCAAAAAGCTGCGCGAAGCACGTTGCCCATTGCAGTCCCTTGTCATCTCTCTAAAAATGGAACTTGAGGAGGCTGACAGAACCACACCTAGAAATCCTTCCCAAGAAATCCAGTGGACATAGTCCATATTAGAATTCCCTAAACAAAAATAAGAAAGCCCCAGAAGGAAAGCTTCATGGAATGTAGTTATCCTATTATCTTCAGGATCATCCATTCCTAAATATAAACAAAAGCTCTTATTTTCTTTCTCCATGATATGATATTGACAAGGCCTAATTAGACCTTATAAAGACAAGCTTATCTGGTCACAGTGGTGTTAATTTGTGAGCTCCAGATTCATAGAGTGGATGTACTTAATGTGAACATGAATTATATAAACTTGACATTGCATAATATAAAATGTTAATAAAGTCTCACTTTATGTGAATACTTTGAAATAAAAACAGATTTCCTCAATTAAAAAAATCAGGAATCTCATAGTTTCATAACTAGCTGGCTGAATGAATTATAAACTATAATTATAGCAGAGGAAGGTGCCATTTTAGCTGGTAAACAGAAATGCCTACCATATTTTGTCATGTCAAATGAACCAATGCTCTTGTTTATATTAGAATTTCTATGGGGATTTCAGACATTACTTTGTTATTTTAACATTTCCTATTTGTATTAGCTTTAAAAAACATTTAAAGATAATATCAAGGAAGTGTTAATTAAGCTCTCTGCTTTTCTATCATTTCATCAATTTAGTTAACACATATCCAGGCATGGCTAATTCAGGGTGCTATGTTAAAAACCACATCCTCAAATATATATCTTTGAAATGTGATAAAATGCAAAGAAAACTAAGCAGTTACCATGTTGAGCCATGGTTTTAATTTCTACAAAATATTAGAGATGATAAGAAAAACAATTTTTTAAGCCTTGAAGCAAAAATATTCTACAGTATTTGTTGATCCATATGCTCCATGAATGTTTACCTTCTATTTTACATTAAAAGCCATATACATTAAAATGTATTTTATATTACATTTCTCCTTTGAAAAAATTAGCATTGAATTAGGCAAGGTTTGAATCACATAAGGACTTCAGGAATGCAACCTTCTTGAAGCGTTCTCTAAATCCAAGCTCTAAATTGTGAATAGTTGCATGTTTGTTCAGATCCTTAGAATGTTTCGAAATACATTGCCCAGTGACCAAAACTCTTTCCTGGAAAATGGAGAAATTGAATAGCAAAGGGAAAGAAGTTGACCTCCCTCCTCAGCTTTGACTTTGGCATTTTGTTTCTGAGAGACCTTGTTGTTGGAAGATAAATTCCCTAATGTCTAACGTTTTCTAGCCTTTCAGCAAAGTAGATTTTGTAGGGGAAGAGTGAACCATAACACTGATTTGGTTAACATCAGGCTGCCGAGTTCTCAGCTCTGTGGTACAGGTAAAATATTATTTCTCCCCTCCTCTGATCCAGTTTCCTAAGAAGATTAATCAGATGTGTCTTAATGTACTTTACTACCAGAGCTACAGATTACTAAATGTGAACTGTTATTAAATTGTGAGATTCCCTTATATGTGCTGAATAAGAGAGGTTTGTGAGATATATATTTTATGGTTTTAGTGTTTACTCTTAGGTCCATGATCCATTTTGAGTTAATTTTTGTGTATGGTGTGGAGTAAGGGTTGAAGTTCATTTTATTTTGTACAAATAATCACTTTCATTGAAAATCTGTTCTTTCTCCGTTGAATTAACTTGACATTTTGATCAAAACATAATTGCCTATATAAATGTGGGTCATTTTTCTGAAGCATGTAAATTTTTGGAACTATGTTATTTGGTGCATATGCATTTGTAATTGTATCTTACTGCTGTCTTGATCATTTCTCTCAATAGTAAATGTTTATTTTGGGGTCTAGCAATTCTTCTTTTTAAAAGTTTATTTTGTCTAATGGTAGTATACTCTCTGGGTTTTTTTTTTTTTTTGCTTAATCTCTACATGGTATACTTTTTCACAGCCTCTTGCTTACTTTTATTTGTGTTTTTATATTTAATGTGCATTTCTGTAGACAATGTATAATTAGGTCTTCCTAGTTTTCAGTCAGTCTCTACGTTTTTATTGGAGTGTTTAGTACCCTTACATTTAATGTGATTATTTTTATATTTGGATTTATTGTCTGCCATTTTGCTATTTGTCTTCTCTTTGTCTCATTTTTATTTTCCTGTTCTTCTGCCTTCTTTTGTGTTAAACAATATTTTGTGGATTAATTTTATTATTATTTTATTCACTTATTAGCTTTATTTCTTTGCATTATTTTTTGTTATTGCTCTAGGGACCACAATATGCAACTTTAACTTCCAGTAAAATATAGGAACCTTGTACTAGTGTAGTTTCATTTACACACTCTCATCCTTTGTGCTGTTGCTGTCATATGCAATACATATCTATATTATAAAACCAAGAATGTTATATTATAATTTTACTTAGAGTCTTGCCTTTTAAAGAAATTAAGAATGACAGAAAGACAGTCCTGTCTTTTAAGAAATTAAGAGAATTATTTCTTATCTTCATATCATATCACTCATATTTTCATTACCCTCTCTCTATCCAAGTTATCACCTGATGTTATTTTATTTCAGCCTGAAGTATTTCCTTTTGCATTTCTTAAATTTAGAGCTGTTAGCAATGAATTTTCTCATTTTTAAATTTATTTGAAAATGTCTTTGAACCTTTAATTCTGAAGAATGGTTTTAAAAGTAGCTTTCTTGGAAGACAGGGTTTTTTTCCTCAACAATTTGAATGTTATTCCAGTATCTTATAGACTCCATTATCCTAATGAGATATTAGCTGTTAATCATATTTTTGTTCTCCTATGTAATATATTGTTTTTCTGTGTTATATTCAAGATTTTTCTTATTATCTTCAGCTTGTAGTAGTTTGATCATGATGCATCTAGGTGCACTTTTCTTTGTTTATTCTATTTGAGGTCCATTGAATTTTTTGTAGCTGAGAGTTAATATTTTTCATCAAAGTTAGGAAGGTTTTCATTATTATTTATTCAAATATTTGTTCACCCTTTTCTCTTTCTCTGCTCTTGTTTGACTCCATTTACCCTTAAGAGTTCTGAAATATGTTTCTGACAGAATAGTTTTAAACTTTGATGGAAGGCTCGGAAATAAAATGGAGAAGTAGGGATGAAATGACACAGTTTTCTAAGGAAACTTAGTTCCTTAAATATACACACAACACAACCCAGTAAATTTACAGTGGAAAATATTAATGTTACCTATTTGTCCTCTTTTCCTGTTTTTACAAAATCTGTTTGTAGGTGCATTTCCTCCATCTGCTACTTATGCACGAAAAGACTTGCTACAACGATCTACCCATATCGCTACCAAGACTTTCCAAGCTTTTCGCATATTTGTGAACAATGAACTCAATGAACTTTACACAGGACTGAAGACAGCTCAGAAGTTTCTGAGACCTGGTGGTCGCCTGGTTGCCCTCTCCTTCCATTCACTGGAGGATCGCATCATCAAACGATTCCTGCTTGGGATAAGCATGACACAAAGGTTTAACCTAAGTGCTAGACAGAAGGTGATACAAAAATCACAGTTGGGTTCAGATCATGAAAACACGGAAGGAGTCTCTATAGGAAGGGCCCCTTTAATGTGGAAAGTAATGCATAAGAAGGTACTTACTCCGGAAGATCAAGATGTACAAAATAACCCCAGAGGACGCTCAGCCAAGCTTAGAGCAGCTATCAAATTATGAGAAAGTTATCATCATCTGATTCTTCAAGTTCTTCCTCACAGTTTCTCGTGTAATATTCCTGAACAGCCTAATATAAGAAAATGGGGGATATATAGAGATATGTACTATATATGTGTGGAAATAGGGGGTATTTAGCATTTTTTTCTCAAAAAGAAAATGTAGGAAATATTAGCATGACACAGATAGCTCAATTCAAGATGCAGCAGTGTCTCAAAACTGGAAAAATTGTTTATCTTAGCATTATATTTGACTTTTGAAATGCAGTCCTTTCTCTAACCGGGAATTTTTTTTAAAAAGAAGAAGAAGAAGAAGAAGAAGAGAATATGTGTATTTACTTAACTATGTAAATTCAAGCTGTCAAAAGAGAGATTATAATTATATCTGCATGCCCAAATTCTGAATTTAGATATTCAGATTTGCAACAGACTGTCTATAACTCAAATAATTAATAATGATCATAAAATGAATTTTAATTTTCCTACTTGGGAATAATTACTACTATAGCTTTCTCAAATATAGGTACTGTGAAAATTTAAAGTATTCAAGTATTATTTTAAAAGTGCATTATACTGATAAATTTCATTACTGAAATTACAGTGTTCATTGTTTTAAAGGGATTTTTCAGTATGATATATGCCATGTTTTCATATATTAGAAACTAAAAATGTAGAATTGCTCTAATAGCTCTCACAGAGAGTGTTTCACAAAACTTACATTTAAAGTCAATTGTGTTTATTTTAATAATAGCCCAGAATGCTTTTGATAAATAAAAATCTGTCATCATTTGAATCCTGCAATTTTAAATTGGGCTATTCAAAATATTCAAAGTCTATTTGAAATGGAAAAGTATGTTATCTCTTCCAGATACTAAAATCAATGATTTTATTTACAAATAGTAATTGTAATTGTAAAATGTTTATTCAGGTGAAGTTCACGTGGCAGAGGATTCTTTAACAAATTAATGAAATTGATTCAGTATTCACATAACTTTTTATACATTAATATGCACTTCTAATTTATTCAGTTATGCAGCAAGTACTGAACTAGGCAAAGAAACAAAGGCGAGTAAAATACACATAGCCCATAGTATTAGTCCTGTGGAGTTTATAGTCTAGCCAAGAAGAGCAATGGTAGTTAAATGATCATAAATATTAGTATAAAATTGACAAAGCGGTAAGGGCTATAAAGAAGTAGTACAAGGTACCATAAGTACATCTAGTAGGGATTTCATCTACTGAAGGAAACCAGGTCTGACAACATGGTGCTTGATTTGTGACTTGAAGGATGAATAAGTGATAATTAGTAAAAGGGTACATGGGCATGTTCATTAAAGGTGCATGTAAATGATTGTTTTCTTAAGTAGTTTCCCTTGAAGTCATATTTATACTATTAATTTGCTCAGTAAACTATTTATTCAAATACAGGAAAAATTCATCTTCTCAATTACGATTACAAACTCTAAGTTGGTGAATCCAATGAATAAAATATCAACATAACTATATGGGCAAAAGATAAGAATTAAATACTTGAATTTACCTCAGACTTACTTTATCTACCTCTGTAATATTTAGCTTTAGTTCCCAAGTTTGTTTACCACTTGTAATTTACAGACTTTATTCAGATCCGAACAATTCTGCAGTGAAATCAGAACTAGAAAATATTCTAGGAAACAGTATGCTCAAATTAGAAACAAATGAAAGTACCTAGCTTAATCTCCTCAGTCCTTCCTGAAGAATTTAAGTTCCTCTTTGTATGTACGTCATATTTTTGAATGAGAATGATTCCCAAAGGTAAGTGCCCATCTGAGTATCTGATCAGAATATAAAAGATCGCATCTAATATTCAACAATGATTCACCTATTTCATCAATCATTTTTGGATGCTATATGATACAGGAATCTTTTCATTAATGTTAAATGGAAATTGACTGCCCTGGGTTGGATGGCATCCTTACAAACTTCATGTCCTTTGCAAAACCTCATAATGTGACCTTATGTGGAAATATGGCTATTGCAGATGTAAGTAGTTAAGAGGAGGTCATACTGGAGCAGGGAAGGCCCTTAATCCAATATGTCTGTGTCATTATAAGAAGAGGAGAAGAGAGAGACACAGGGAAGAATGCCACATGAAGGTAGAGGCAGAAATTGAAGTGATACATCTACAAGCCAAGGGACACCAAGAATTGCTGGCAACCATAAGAAGCTAGGAGAGAAGCATGGAATAGATTCTCCCTCATAGACTTTAGTAGGAACTAATAACTCTGCTGACACCTTGGTTTCAGACTTCCAGGCTCCAGAACAGTGACAGAATAAATTTCTGCTATTTTATGCCAGCCAATCTGTGGTAATTTATTACGGCAGCCCTAAGGAACTAATACTCTGACCCAAAAAAAAAAATCTTGAAAAATATTCATGAAGAAAAAATCGTGCTTCAATAAACACAAAATTGGTTTCAAAATGTTGTAGTGTAAAAATATATTAGCTTCTTTTCTGTAATTAGGCTGTTTGCCACAATCATTCTTACTTGACTCTTAGTTTTAGTTGTAGGATGCATAATAAAATACATGAATGAGTTTCAAATTGTTAACTCTGGAGAATGGTTTAGGGAAATTCATACAATACATATAGAAAATAAAACAGATTATTGAAATGAATACATTTTAGTACATTTTATTGGAAAAGTACATTACTTTTCCAATAAAATATAAGCTATATAAAACAAACAGTTGTTTTACATCTCAGAATCTTTGTATTGACTGCTCTCTACCAATCATTTTAATATAACATCCATCCCATTGTGTAGGACATCAGTTAACAGGTTTTAGTTCATTGCTTATTAAGAAATGAAATTTAATAACTGCACACAATTTTTAATTGATATCCCTATTTTGTATATTCATTTCATTTTAACAATTATATGTTAGTTATGTAATCTTTTTGAAATTTCTAGGGTAACTTTTTGGGGGTAATTTTTGGGCTATAGCGTATCTATATATTTTTTTCTATTTCATGTAATATGTGATATCTATTTTTTTTTCTATTTCATGTAATATGTCATATATGGTTTGTGCTTAACTTCATTTATATTGAACTATTTATTATGTTACAACCAATAGTTTATAAGAGAATACAGGGCTTCCCTGGTGGCACAGTGGTTGAGAGTCCGCCTGCCAATGCAGGGAACACGGGTTCGTGCCCCGGGCCTGGAAGATCCCACATGCCGCAGAGCGGCTGGGCCCGTGAGCCATGGCCACTGAGCCTGCATGTCCGGAGCCTGTGCTCCACAACGGGAGAGGCCACAACAGTGAGAGGCCCGCGTACCGCTAAAAAAAAAAAAAAGAATACAGTATGTCTAAGGGTTTTTTTTGAATTATTGAATGTTATTTTTTTTATACAGCAGGGTCTTATTAGTTATCCATTGTATACATATTAGTGTACATATGTCAATCCCAATCTCTCAGTTCATCACACCACCATCACCACCACCACCACCCCTGCCGATTTCCCCACTTGGTGTCCATACGTTTGTTCTCTACATCTGTGTCTCAATTTCTGCCCTGCAAACCAGTTCATCTGTACCGTTTTTCTAGGTTCCACATATATGTGTTAACATACGATATTTATTTTTCTCTTTCTGACTTACTCTATATGACAGTCTGTAGGTCCATTCACATCTCTACAAATGACCCAATTTTGTTCCTTTTTATGACTGAGTAATATTCCATTGTATATATTTACCACATCTCCTTTATCCATTTGTCTCTCGATGGGCATTTAGGTTGCTTCCATGCCCTGGCTACTGTAAATAGTGCTGCAATGAACATTGAGGTGCATGTGTCTTTTTGAATTACGGTTTCCTCTGGGTATAAGCCCAATAGTGGGATTGCTGTGTCATATGGTAATTCTATTTTACTTTTTTAAGGAACCTCCATACTGTTCTCCATAGTGACTGTATCAATTTACATTCCCACCAACAGTCCAAGGGGGATCCCTTTTCTCCACACCCTCTCCAGCATTTATTGTTTGTAGATTTTCTGATGATGTACATTCTAACTGCTGTGAGGTGATACCTCATTGTAGTTTTGATTTGTATTTCTCTGATAATTAGTGATGTTGAGCAGCTTTTCATGTGCTTCTTGGCCATCTGTATGTCTTCTTTGGAGAAATGTCTATTTAGGTGTTCTGCCCATTTTTGTATTGGTTTGTTTGTTTTTTTAATATTGAGCTGCATGAGCTGTTTATATACTATGGAGATTAATCCTTTGTCCATTGATTCATTTGCAATATTTTCTCCCATTCTGAGGGTTCTCTTTTCGTATTGTTTGTATTTTCCTTTGCTTTGCAAAATCTATTAAGTTTCATTAGGTCTCATTTGTTTATTTTTGGTTTTATTTCCATTTCTCTAGGAGGTGGGTCAAAAAGGATCTTGCTGTGATTTATGTCACAGAGCGTTCTGCCTGTTTTCCTCTAAGAGTTTGATAGGTTCTGGCCTTACATCTAGGTCTTTAATCCATTTTGAGTTTATTTTTGTGTATGGTGTTAGGGAATGTTCTAATTTCATTCTTTTACATGTAGCTGTCCAGTTTTCCCAGCACCACTTATTGAAGAGACTGTCTTTTCTCCATTGTATATCCTTGCCTCCTTTGTCACAGATTAGTTGGCCATGGGTGCGTGGGTTTATCTCTGGGCTTTCTATCCTGTTCCGTTGATCTATGTTTCTCTTTTTGTGCCAGTATCATATTGTCTTGATTGCTATAGCTTTCTCGTATCGTCTGAAGTCAGGGAGTCTGATTTCTCCAGCTCCATTTTTTTCTCGCAAGACTGCTTTGGCAGTCTTTGGCTATATATACAAAAGCTCCACAAAAGCTATACTGCTTTTGTGTCTCCATACAAATTTTAAGATTTTTTTGTTCTAGTTCTGTAAAAAATGCCATTGGTAATTTGATAGGGGTTGCATTGAGTCTGTAGATTGCTCTGGGTAGTATAGTCATTTTCACAGTATTGATTCTTCCAATCCAAGAACATGGTACATCTCTCCATCTGTTTATATCATCTTTAATTTCTTTCATCAGTGTATTATAGTTTTCTGCATGCAGGTCTTTTGTCTCCTTAGGTGGGTTTATTCCTCGGTATTTTATTCTTTTTGTTGCAGTGGTAAATGGGAGTGTTCCCTGAATTTCTGTTTCAGATTTTTCATCATTAATGTATAGGAAGGCAAGAGATTTCTGTGCATTAATTTTGTATCCTGCAACTTTATCAAATTCATTGATTATCTCTAATACTTTTCTGGTGACATCTTTAGGAGTCCCTATGTATAGTATCATGTCATCTGCAAACAGTAACAGTTTTACTTCTTCTTTTCCAAATTATATTCCTTTTATTTCTTTTTCTTCTCTGATTGCCGTGGCTAGGGCTTCCAAAACTATGTAGAATAATAGTGGTGAGAGTGAACATCCTTGTCTTGCTCCTGATCTTAGAGGAAATGCTTTCAGTTTTTCACCATTCAGAGTGACGTTTGCTGTGGGCTTGTCATATATGGCCTTTATTATATTGAGGTAGGTTCCCTCTATGCCCACTTTCTGGATAGTTTTTATCATAAATCCGTGTTGAATTTTGTCAAAAGCCTTTTCTGCATCTATTGAGAAGATCATACGGTTTTTATTCTTCAGTTTGTTACTATGGTGTATCACATTGATTGATTTGCTTATATTGAAGAATCCTTGCATCCCTGGGATAAATCCCACTTGATCATGGTGTATGATCCTTTTAATGTGTTGTTGGATTCTGTTTGCTAGTATTTTGTTGAGGATTTTTGCATCTATATTCATCAGTGATATTGCTATGTAATTTTCTTTTTTTGTAGTATCTTTGTCTGGTTTTGGTATGAGGGTGTTGGTGGCCTCATAGAATAAGTTGGGGAGTGTTCCTTCCTCTGCAATTTTTTGGAAGAGTTTGAGAAGAATGGATGTTAGCTGTTCTCTAAATGTTTGATAGAATTCACCTGTGAATCCATCTGGTCCTGTATTTTTGTTTGTTGGAAGATTTTTAATCACAGTTTCAATTTCATTACTTGTGATTGGTCTGTTCATATTTTCTATTTCTTCCTGGTTCAGTCTTGGAAGGTTATACCTTTTAAGAATTTGTCCATTTCTTCCAGGTTGTCCATTTTATTGGCATAGAGTTGCTTGTAGTAGTCTCTTAGGATGCTTTGTATTTCTGCAGTGTCTGTTGTAACTTCTCCTACTTCATTTCTATTGTATTGATTTGAGTCCTCTCCCTCTTTTTCTTGATGAGTCTGGCTAATGGTTTATCAATTTGTTTATCTTCTCAAAGAACCAACTTTTAGCTTTATTGATCTTTGCTATTTGTTTTCTTTGTTTCTATTTCATTTATTTCTGCTCTGATCTTTATGATTTCTTTCCTTGTGCTAACTTTGGGTTTTCTTTGTTCTTCTTTCTCTACTTCCTTTAAGTGTAAGGTTAGATTGTTTATTTGAGATTTTCCTTGTTTCTTGAGGTAGGCTTGTATTGCTGTAAAATTCTGTCTTAGAACTGTTTTTCTGTGTCCCATAGGTTTTGGATCATCGTGTTTTCATTGTCATTTGGCTCTAGATATTTTTTTGATTTCCATTTTGATTTCTTCAGTGATCTCTTGGTTATTTAGTAATGTATTGTTTAGCCTCCATGTGTTTGTGTTTGTTACATTTTTTCCCTATAATTGATAATCTCATAGTGTTGTGGTCAGAAAAGATGCTTAATATGATTTCAGTTTTCTTAAATTTACTGAGGCTTGATTTGTGACCCAAATGTGATTTATCCTGGAGAATTTTTTGTGCACACTTGAGAAGAAAGTGTAATCAGCTGTTTTTGGATGGAATGTACTATATTAGTTAAGTCTCTCTGGTCTATTGTGTCATTTAAAGCTTGTGTTTCCTTATTTATTTTCATTTTGGATGATCTGTCCATTGGTGAAAGTTGGGTGTTAAAGTCCCCTACTATGACTGTGCTACTGTCGATTTCCCCTTTTATGGTTGTTAGCATTTGCCTTATATATTGAGGTGCTCCTATGTTGGGTTCAGATGTATTTATAATTGTTACATCTTCTTTTGCAATTGATCCCTTGATCATTATGTAGTGTCCCTCCTTGTCTCTTGTAATATTCTTTATTTTAAAGTATATTTTATGTGATATGAATATTGCTACTCCAACTTTCTTTTGATTTCCATTTGCATGGAATATCTTTTTCCATCCCCTCACTTTCAGTCTGTATGTGTCCCTAGGTCTGAAGTTGGTCTCTTGTAGACAGCATATGAATGGGTCTTGTTTTTGTATCCACTCAGCAAGCCTGTGTCTTTTGGTTGGAGCATTTAATCCATTCACGTTTAAGGTAATTATCGACATGTATGTTCCTCTTACCATTTCTTAAAAGTTTTGGGTTTGTTTTGTAGGTCCTTTTCTCCTCTTGTATTTCCCACTTAGAGAAGTTCCTTTAGCATTTTTTGTAGAGCTGGTTTGGTGGTGCTGAATTCTCTTAGCTTTTGCTTGTCTGTAAAGCTTTTGAGTTCTCCATCCAATCTGATTGAGATCCTTGCTGGGTTGAGTAATCTTGGTTGCAGGTTCTTCCCTTTCATCACTTTAATTATGTCATGCCACTCCCTTCTGGCTTGTAGAGTTTCTGCTGAGAAATCAGGTGTTAAACTTATGGGAGTTCCCTTGTATGTTATTTGTCGTTTTTCCGTTGCTGCTTTCAATAATTTTTCTATTTCTTTAATTTTTGCCAGTTTGATTACAATGTGTCTTGGTGTGTTTCTCCTTGGGTTTATCCTGTATGGGACTCTATGTGCTTCCTGGACTTGGGTGGCTATTTCCTTTCCCATTTTAGGGAAGTTTTCGACTATAATCTCTTCAAATATTTTCTCTGGTCATTTCCCTCTCTCTTCTCCTTCTGGGACCCCTATAATGTGAATGTTATTGTGTTTAATGTTGTCCCAGAGGTCTCTTTGGCTGTCTTCCTTTCTTTTCATTCTTTTTTCTTTATTCTGTTCTGCAGCAATGAATTCCACCATTCTGTCTTCCAGGTCACTTATCCATTCTTCTGCCTCAGTTAGTCTGCTATTTATTCCTTCTAGTGTATTTTTCATTTCAGTTATTGTAGTGTTCATCTCTGTTTGTTTGTTCTTTAGTTCTTCTAGGTCTTTGTTAAACATTTCTTGCATCTTCTCAATCTTTGCTTCCATTCTTTTTTCCGAGGTCCTGGATCATCTTCACTATCATTATTCTGAATTCCTTTTCTGGAAGGTTGCCTATCTCCACTTCATTGAATTGTTTTTCTAAGGTTTTATCTCTTTCCTTCATCTGGTACATATCCCTCTGCCTTTTCATCTTGTCTATCTTTCTGTGAATGTGGTTTTTGTTTCACAGGCTGCAGGATTATAGTTCTTCTTGCTTCTGCTGTCTGCCCTCTGGTGGATGAGGCTATCTAAGAGGCTTGTGCAAGTTTCCTGATGGGAGGGACTGGTGGTGGGTAGAGCTGACTGTTGCTCTTGTGGGCAGAACTCAGTAAAACTTTAATCCACTTGTCTGCTAATGGATGGGGCTGTGTTCCCTCCCTGTTGGTTGTTTGGCCTGAGGCGATCCAACACTGGAGCCTACCCGGGCTCTTTGGTGGGGCTATTGACAGACTCTGGGAGGGCTCACACCAAGGAATACTTCCCCAAACTTCTGCTGCCAGTGTCCTTGTTCTCACGGTGAGACACAGCCACCCCCAGCCTCTGCAGGAGACCCTCCAACACTAGCTGATAGGTTTGGTTCAGTCTCCTATGGGGTCACTGCTCCTTCTCCTGGATCCTGATGAGCACACTACTGTGTGTGCTCTCCAAAGTGGAGTCTGTGTCCCCCAGTCCTGTCAAAGTCCTGCAATCAAATCCCACTAGCCTTCAAAGTCTGATTCTCTAGGAATTCCTCCTCCCGTTGCCAGACCCCCAGGTTAGGAAATCTGACGTGGGGCTCAGATCCTTAAATCCAGTGGGTGGACTTCTGTGGTATAAGTGTTCTTCAGTTTGTGAGTTACCAACCCAGCAGTTATGGGATTTGATTTTATTGTGATTGCACCCCTCCTACCATCTCATTGTGGCTTGTCCTTTGTCTTTGGATGTGGGGTATCTTTTTTGGTAAGTTCTAGTGTCTTCTTGTCGATGATTGTTCAGCAGTTAGTTGTGATTCCGGAGCTCCTGCAAGAGGGAGTGAGAGCACGTCCTTCTACTCCGCCATCTTGAACCAATCTCTGTAACTAGGTTTTTGAGATTAACTAAAATCTCTTAAAATTCTCTTGCAAATTGTTGAAAATCGTATTTTCTTTAATGTTTGCAGAGTATTACATATCTTCAGAGGTTTATAAAATTCCTTATTCTAATTTCTGTTTTTAAATGAGAAGCAGAGATAGTAATGTATTTATACTGTAGAATTTTTTTTAATTTCATTTGAAATCTTATTCAAAAAGTGTGAGACAGTTCTTAGTGGAAAATTCAAAATGTACAACAGATACAGAATTTATAGCAGCACTTTCATTTGGTTAAAGAAGATAAATACTTGGATATGTTCATTCAATAAGTATAGATTAAAGCCTGACCATTTAGGAAGAAATCAAAAACACCTCTCTCAATTCTTTTCTTCTTTTTATACTCCTTCCCTTTCCCTCTCTCTTTTTACATGTGAATTTCTTATGCCATTGGAGATGACATTCATTTATATTTCACATTTACTCTAGAAAAAGAAATATTATGCAATATTAGCATGTACTCTCACAAACTAAGAACTACATGTTAGATTCTTAGTAATGGGTAAGGATTAACTAAAAATTGCTTCTGGTTAAAATCTGTAATTTTTATTTTAATGTATTTTTCTATTGCGTTTTCTTGAGTGCTGCAGTATTCTGATAGTTTTTTTGCATCTAAACAACATTCCATAATAGAAAGAGATAAGTATTAAAATGTGAAGGGAATTTTGTGAGGTTCTTGACAAATATAAATTTAATGACAGAAATCCTGATTGGAGATAAATTTTTCTCAGAAACACAATGCCATATATTCAATGTTGAATGAAATATGCTTGGTAAAACTCAGCGTGATAGTCTAAAGAAGCTAGATTATATAACAACCATAACTATTTTTATATTATTTTCTCAAATTTCATCTGTTTATAGCTACTATTCACAAGTAATATTTGGTAACACACAGTGTCATATGCAGGAATACTAAGAGATAGTTTAAATCTAATTTTTTTAATTTATTTTTTTAACATCTTTATTGGAGTATAATTGCTTTACAATGGTGTGTTAGTTTGTGCTCTGTAACAAAGTGAATCAGCTATACACATACACACTTCCCATATCTCTTCCCTCTTGTGTCTCCCTCCCTCCCACCCTCCCTATCCCACCCC
Source organism: Pseudorca crassidens (assembly GCF_039906515.1). NCBI lineage: Eukaryota > Metazoa > Chordata > Mammalia > Artiodactyla > Delphinidae > Pseudorca > Pseudorca crassidens. Next base: position 29,764,535 of record NC_090304.1, on the reverse strand, counting down.
TCTACGTGGTCACAAACCACCTAGCTGATCTCCCTGTACTATACGGCTGCTTCCCACTAGCTATCTATTTTACGTTTGGTAGTGTATATATGTCCATGCCACTCTCTCACTTTGTCACAGCTTACCCTTCCCCTTCCCCATATCCTCAGGTCCATTCTCTAGTAGGTCTGTGTCTTTATTCCTATCTTACCCGTAGGTTCTTCAAGACCATTTTTTTCTTTTTCTTAGATTCCATGTGTCAGCATACAGTATTTGTTTTTCTCTTTCTGACTTACTTCACTCTGTATGACAGACTCTGGGTCCATCCACCTCACTAAAAATATCTCAATTTCGTGTCTTTTTATGGCTGAGTAATATTCCATCGTATATATGTGCCACATCTTCTTTATCCATTCATCCGATGATAGACACTTAGGTTGCTTCCATGTCCTGGCTATTGTAAATAGAACTGCAATGAACATTTTGGTACATGACTTTTTAATTATGGTTTTCTCAGGGTATACGTACAGTACTGGGATTGCTGGGTTGTATGGTAGTTCTATTTTTAGTGTTGTAAGGAACCTCCATACTGTTCTCCATAGTGGCGGTATCAATTTACATTCCCACCAACAGTGCAAGAGTGTTCCCTTTTCTCCACAACCTCTCCAGCATTTATTGTTTCTAGATTTTTTGATGATGGCCATTCTGACCGGTGAGAGATGATATCTCATTGTAGTTTTTATTAGCATTTCTCTAATGATTAATGATGTTGAGCATTCTTTCATGTGTTTGTTGGCAATCTGTATATCTTCTTTGCAGAAATGTCTATTTAGGTCTTCTGCCCATTTTTGGATTGGGTTTTGTTTTTTTTTTTTTTTTTTTTTTTTGATATTGAGCTGCATGAGCTGCTTGTAAATCTTGGAGATTAATCCTTTATCAGTTGCTTCATTTGCAAATATTTTCCCCCACTCTGAGGGTTGTCTTTTGGTCTTGTTTCCTTTGCTGTGCAAAAGCTTTTAAGTTTCATTAGGTCCCATTTGTTTATTTTTGTTTTTATTTCCATTTCTCTAGGAGAAGGGTCGAAAAGGATCTTGCTTTGATGTATATCATAGAGTGTTCTGCCTATGTTTTCCTCTAAGATCTAAGAGTTTGATAGTGTCTGGCCTTACATTTAGGTCTTTAATCCATTTTGAGTTTATTTTTGTGTATGGTGTTAGGGAGTGTTCTAATTTCATACTTTTATATGTACTTGTCCAATTTTCCCAGCACCAGTTATTTAAGAGGCTGTCTTTTCTCCACTGCATATTCTTGCATCCTTTATTAAAGATAAAGTGACCATATGTGCGTGGGTTTATCTCTGGGCTTTCTATCCTGGTCCATTGATCTATCTTTCTGTTTTTGTGCCAGTACTGTCTTGATTATTGTAGCTTTGTAGTATAGTCTGAAGTCAGGGAGCCTGATTCCTCCAGCTCCATTTTTTGTTCTCAGGATTGCTTTGGGTATTCGGGGTCTTTGTGAAATTTTTTGTTCTAGGTCTGTGAAAAATGCCAGTGGTAGTTTGATAGGGATTGCACTGAATCTGTAGATTGCTTTGGATAATAGATTCATTTTCACAATGTTGATTCTTTGAATCCAAGAACATGGTATATCTCTCCATCTATTTGTATCATCTTTAATTTCTTTCAGCAGTGTCTTATAATTTTCTGCATGCAGGTCTTTTGTCTCCTTAGGTAGGTTCATCCCTAGATATTTTATTCTTTTTTGTTGCAATGGTAAATGGGAGTGTTTTCTTAATTTCGCTTTCAGATTATTCATCATTAGTGTATAGAAATGCCAGAGAATTCTGTGCATTAATTTTGTATCTTGCTACTTTACCAAATTCATTGATTAGTTCTAGTAGTTTTCTGGTAGCATCTTTAGCATTCTCTATGTAGAGTATCATGTCATCTGCGAACAGTGACAGCTTTACTTCTTCTTTTCCAATTTGGATTCCTTTTATTTCTTTTCTAATTACTGTGGCTAAAATTCCAAAACTATGTTGAGTAATAGTGGTGAGAGGGCTTCCCTGGTGGCGCAGTGGTTGGGAGTCCGCCTGCTGATGCAGGGGACATGTGTTCGTGCTGCGGTCCGGGAGGATCCCACGTGCCGTGGAGCGGCTGGGCCCATGAGCCATGGCTGCTGAGCCTGCGCGTCCAGCGCCTGTGCTCCACAATGGGAGAGGCCACAGCAGTGAGAGGCCCACGTACTGCAAAAAAAAAAAAAATTAAAACATAAAATTAAAAAAAAATAGTGGTGAGAGTGGGCAACCTTGTGTTCTTCCTGATCTCAGTGGAAATGGTTTCAGTTTTTCACCATTGAGGACGGTGTTGGCTGTGGGTTTGTCATATATGGCCTTTATTATGTTGAGGAAAGTTCCCTCTATGCCTACTTTCTGCAGGGTTTTTTTCAGAAATGCATGTTGAATTTTGTCAAAAGCTTTCTCTGCATCTATTGAGATGATCATATTTTTTTCTCCTTCAATTTGTTAATATGGTGTACCACGTTGCTTGATTTTCATATATTGAAGAGTCCTTGCATTCCTGGAATAAACCCCACTTGATCATGGTGTATGGTCCTTTTAATGTGCTGTTGGATTCTGTTTACTAGTATTTTGTTGAGGATTTTTGCATCTATGTTCATCAGTGATATTGGCCTGTAGTTTTCTTTCTTTGTGACAGCTTTGTCTGGTTTTGGTATCAGGGTGATGGTGGCCTTGTAGAATGGGTTTTGTAGTGTTCCTCCCTCTGCTATATTTTGGAAGATTTTGAGAAGGATAGGTGTTAGCTCTTCTCTAAATGTTTGATAGAATTCGCCTGTGAAGCCATCTGTTCCTGGACTTTTGTTTGTTGGAAGATTTTTAATCACAGTTTCAATTTCATTACTTGTGACTGGTCTGTTCATATTTTCTTTTTCTTCCTGGTTCAGTCTTGGCACGTTGTGCATTTCTAAGAATTTGTCCATTTCTTCCAGGTTGTGCATTTTATTGACATATAGTTGATTGTGGTAATCTCTCATGATCCTTTGTATTTATGCAGTGTCAGTTGTTATTTCTCCTTTTTCACTTCTGGTTCTGTTGATTTGAGTTTTCTCCCTTGTTTTCTTGATGAGTCTGGCTAATGGTTTATCAATTTTGTTTATCTTCTCAATGAACAAGCTTTTAGTTTTATTGATCTTTGCTATCATTTCCTTCATTTCTTTTTCATTTATTTCTGATCTGATTTTTATGATATCTTTCCTTCTGCTAACTTTGGGGTTTTTTATTCTTTCTCTAATTGCTTTAGGTGCAAGGTTAGGTTGTTTATTCGAGATGTTCCCTGTTTCTTAAGGTAGGATTGTATTGCTATAAACTTCCCTCTTAGAACTGCTTTTGCTGCATCCCATAGGCTTTGTGTTGTCGTGTCTCCATTGTCATTTGTTTCTAGGTATTTTTTGATTTCCACTTTGATTTCTTCAGTGATCACTTGCTTAATGAGTAGTGTATTGTTTAGCCTCCATGTGTTTGTATTTTTTACAGATCTTTTCCTGTAATTGATATCTAGTCTCATAGTGTAATGGTCGGAAAAGATACTTGATGCCATTTCAATTTTCTTAAATTTACCAAGGCTTGATTTGTTACCCAAGATATGATCTATCCTGGAGAATGTTCCATGAGCACTTGAGAAAAATGTGTATTCTGTTGTTTTTGGATGGAATGTCCTATAAATATCTATTAAGTCCATCTTTTTTAATGTATCATTTATAGCTTGTGTTTCCTTATTTATTATAATTTTGGATGATCTGTCCATTGGTGAAAGTGGGGTGTTAAAGTCCCCTACTATGATTGTGTTACTGACAATTTCCCCTTTTATGGCTGTTAGTATTTGCCTTATATATTGAGGTGCTCCTATGTTGGGTGCATAAATATTTACAATTGTTGTATCTTCTTCTTGGATCGATCCCTTGATCATTATGTAATGTCCTCTTTGTGTCTTGTAATAGCCTTTATGTTAAAGTCTGTTTTGTCTGATATGAGAATTGCTACTCCAGCTTTCTTTTGATTTCCATTTGCAGGGAATATCTTTTTCCATCCCCTCACACTCAGTCTGTATGTGTCCCTAGGTCTGAAGTGGGTCTCTTGTAGACAGCATATCTACAGGTCTTGTTTTTGTATCCGTTCAGCCAGTCTGTGTCTTTTGGTGGGAGCATTTAGTCCATTTACATTTAAGGTAATTATCGATATGTATGTTCCTATTCCCATTTTCTTAATTGCTTTGGGCTTGTTATTGTAGGTCTTTTCCTTCTCTTGTGTTTCTTGCCTACAGAAGTTCCTTTAGCAGTTGTTGTAGAGCTGGTTTGGTGGTGCTGAACTCTCTCAGCTTTTGCTTGTCTGGTAAGGTTTTAATTTCTCCATCAAATCTGAATGAGATCCTTGCTGGGTGGAGTAATCTTGGTTGTAGGTTTTTCTCCTTCATCACTTTAAACATTTCCTGGCACTCCTTTCTGGCTTGCAGTGTTTCTGCTGAAAGATCAGCTGTTAACCTTATGGGGATTCCCATGTGTGTTATTTGTCGTTTTTCCCTTGCTGCTTTTAATATGTTTTCTTTGTATTTAATTTTTGATAGTTTGATTAATATGTTTCTTGGCGTGTTTCTCCTTGGATTTATCCTGTATGGGACTCTCTGTGCTTCCTGGACTTGATTAACTATTTCCTTTCCCATATTAGTGAAGTTTTCAACTATAATCTCTTCAAATATTTTCTCAGTCCCTTTCTTTTTCTCTTCTTCTTCTGGTACCCCTGTAATTCGAATGTTGGTGTGTTTAATATTGTCCCAGAGGTCTCTGAAACTGTCCTCAGTTCTTTTCATTCTTTTTTCGTTTCTTTTTTGAGTGCTGCAGTATTCTGATAGATTTTTTGTGTCTGAACAACATTCCATAATAGAAAGAGATAAGTATTAAAATGTAAAGGGAATTTTGTGAGGTTCTTGACAAATATAAATTTAATGACAGAAATCCTGATTAGAGATAAATTTTTCTCAGAACCACAATGCCCTATGTTCAATGTTGAATGAAGTATGGTTTGTAAAACTCAGCATGATATTCTAAATAAGCTATATTGTATAACAAGCATAACTATTTTTATATTATTTTCTCAAATTTCATCTGTTTATAGCTACTATTCCCAACTAATATTTGGTAACACACAGCGTGATCTGCAGGAATACTAAGAGATAGTTTAAATGTAAATTCTTTTTTGTCTTGTTACAACCTAAATTTTCAAAAGCATTAAAACTTCAATAGAATTAATTAATGCAAGAACAGTGATGATATTTCATAATACTTATCATTTAGGTGGACCTTATAATTCTTCACAGAGGTTTTGGCCACCTCACTCTCTTCTCACATAATTTACCAAGATTGTTAGACATCAAAGTAAAGAAATAAAATGTAATGCTCTGTTATGCAAAGTAGAAGTTTGCCTTTCTGGTAATGTAACATTTCCTTAGGCAATTCTTTACCTTAAATACAGGGTATTTAAGGACAGATTTTCTGCCATTAGCATATGCCCTATTAAATATATCACTGCCCAGATGTTAGAATACAAAGCTGAAATCAAACAAGAGGACATGCTCCATTTCTGATTCTTGAGTAATAGCTTCTGTTCATTAAACTCTATCTTTATGTTTGGCCAGTAGTACTTGTCTGCCGTGCAGAAGGTGAGGATCTGTATTGTTAAACAATCAAATGGTATGATTCCTCATTCTTTCACGTGGAAAAGCATTATCATCCAACTCTTATAAGTGCTAAATTGAGGGCAAGGTTGTAAATAAAACCATTGGCTTTGGAGTCAGAAAAACGAGCTTGAATTCCAGGTTTGAATATATTAGCTGAATAGCTCTGTAGTATCCTGAATCCTCATTTATTTCACTTCAAAATGAGTACAGTATTGGTACTTTCTCATCAGGTTACTATGAATCAAATAGGAAATACTCAGTAAATATTTATGAGTTAACTTTAAGTCATAATTACCACAATGTAACTCACATTTCTGGACACCATGGTTAAGGAGGTATGTACTTTTTTCCTGGTAGTTTTAAGTGCAGCCTCTGCATCACTAACAGTAGTTGATTGGGTTTATGGTCGGTTTATTATTTGGGAATTTTATTCCTATTTGATATTTATTTAACACCCGCAGTGGTTGCTATACCTTGACAAGGCCTATAAAACACACAGTCATTGCCCTTGTGGAGTTTCCATTTATGAGAAAACAAACTGGGAAGAAACGAACCAGTTGCTCAAGGTATTTGACATTCATTTAGGTCAGAGAATGTTATTTGTCCTACACTTCCATATCAGTAAGTGTCCAACCTAAGTGGTCCTTTTAGTAAGATTCTCCAAAATACATTTTGAGGAGGGAAAATGAGTATTTTATGATATATGAGATGGAAGATTTCTAAAGGAGTATTTAAGAAGTTTCCTATTTCTGCACTCTAAAGTCAATGCGTAGAGACTAAAGGACCAATAAAGTGTGTATATTGCAGGTGTTCAGGAGAAAATAACATGAAAGGTAAATAGACAGTTCACACTTAGAATGAGCTGATGATCTTCTCTTGCAGCACCACTGAAACATATATTATTAGAACTGGATCTATGTAATTCCCACCCACTTACCTTTGTCTCAGAATTTATAAATCTCTTACTTTATCTCCATTTTGTACTCCTGTTTCTCATCAGAGAGTTTATCCTGACTCCTTTTCTTTCTGTCTTCTCTAGGACTTAGTTCAATTTTCTTGCCCTCTTCAGTCTTGAATCCATTCTCCACTGGTATCTTTCCTTCAGTCTACAAACATATTCAAAAGTGAACCATGCTAAAAGCAAATCATAATAACTAAAATCTCTCCTTGACTCTGTTTTCCTTACCAAAATAACCCCCATCATTCTGTTTTCTTTCATATCTTGACCTCCTAAAGAGAGTCTCCAACTCTTCATCTATATTTCACTTATCCAATTCCAGTATACTCTCTACAGAAACTATTCTCTTAAGTATTAATGGTGACCTCTTAATTACCAGGCCCTGTATCCTAATCTCCCTCTTCACTTTCCTGATCTCTTCAGCATTTGATAATGTTCATCTATCCTTCCATAAAAATCTGTTCTCCATTGTATTCTCCAAAATCACTCCTGTAGCTTTTTCTCTCTAACTCTGATTCCTTGACCAAATCCTCTTTCTATGTCCCGTAAAGCCAGACCATGTCTCCTGTGGGTTGTTCACAAGGTATAGGTAGTTCTAGGGATGTGCATTTAGTGAAGGCAGTACTGTGAAAATTACTCCATGATCATCCATGGAGTAGATGAGAGATGAGTATCCTGCCAAGATAACAGACAGTGGAAATAACAGAGATTGGAGTCTTCCTGGAAGTTAAAATTGACATCAAATTAAGTAAGGTGTGTCCTGGACTTCCCTGGTGATGCAGTGGTGAAGAATCTGCCTGGCAATGCAGGGGACATGGGTTCAAGCCCTGACCTGGGAAGGTCCCACATACCGCTGAGCAACTAGGCCCATGCACCACAACTACTGAGCCTGCGCTCTAGAGCCTGTGAGCCACAGCTACTGAGCCTGCATGTGCCACAACTACTGAAGCCCGTGCACCTAGAGCCTGTGCTCCGCAGCAAGAGAAGCCACCGCAATGAGAAGCCCGTGCACCACAATGAAAAGTAACCCCTGCTCGCCGCAACTAGAGAAGGTCTATGTGCAGCAACGAAGACCCCACACAGCCAAAAATAAATAAATAAAATAATTTTTTTTTAAAGTAATGTGTGTACCAATAACCAGGACTTCAGCTTTGGTAATGGCAAACAATAATTTGGACCAACCATCCCACTCAGAACAACTAGAAAACCTAGAAAAGATTTTTTTAATAAGAATTCACTTTGAAAGCACCAGAGGGTTAATAAGGCAGTGAAAAATATCCAGGAGAAGAAGGAAACCCAAAGAGGTTAACCCAGCATTTGTAGCTGCCAGTTGCCAATTCCAGAAGTGGCAGCTGAGAAACTAAACAGAACTTCTGATGACAGTCTTTAGGGAGTACAGGTGAACTCAAAGCCAACTGGACCTTGAAGGAACTGAAGCTCAGTTTCAAATTATCTTAGTCCTTGAATTGGATTAAATTGATCCTGGATGCTAGAGTCCCTAAATGCCTCATAAAAGCAATTTTAGATACTCTTTTGGGAAAAACAAATTCTTACACACAAATCATTTCAGTAATATTTCATATTTAGTGTCCATCACTAACTTAGAAATTAGTCAGTCATGAAGAAACAAAGCATGATTTTTAAAAGAGAGAAAAATCCAGGTAATAAAACGCACTAGGGCAGGGGCGTATTCAGACAAATGCTATAAATATGTTCAAGGAAAATAAACTGGAAACTATAAAGAATAAAACAAAAATTATAGAACTGAAAAATATAGTACCCAAGCTTATGAACTCAATGGACTGGTTTATGAGCAGATTATACACAGCTAAAGATAAATAGTGAACTAGAAGTTATTTCAGAAGGAAATATCCAGAATAAAGCATGGAGACAAAAAGAAAAAAAAAAGAGTACAAGAGGCATTGGAGTTACAATGAGAAGTCTAATTCATGTGTAATTAGAATCCCAAAAGGAGAAATAAAATAGAACAGAAGCCACATTTGGATAGAGAATGGATGAGAATGTCCCCAAACTGATGAAAGACATCAAGTTACAGTTTCAAGGACCCCCAAAACTTCCTAGGAACAGCATCTTAAAACCCACCAGAAGCCAAAATCATAGGCAATGCACATTCTCAGGGAATATGGCTCACGTGATCTTTTGAGGGGAGGGGGTACTGATGGAATCCAGCAAACCAAAATACAAAACAAAATATCAGTTAAGGGAGAAGTTTGATAAAATGTACTAGGATAAGCTTTGAATGCATGTAAATAAAGAACTAAGAGTAAACAACCGTGGGAATTATTGCTACGGATCAGAATGCAAACATAAGTCTTGAGAATGTAAAATTAACAGAACTCACCAAAGGTATGAGTTTAAGAGGTCTGTTACATTGATATGTGTTTCAGTTTTTGTGCCAGTACCATGCTGTTTTTATTACTGTAGCTTTGTAGTATAGTCTGAAGTTAGGAAGTGTGATACCTCCAGCTTTGTTCTTTTTTCTCAAGATTGCCTTGGTCATTCAGGGTCTTTTGTGATTCCATATAAATGTTATGATTATTTGTTCTAGTTCTATGAAAAATATCATGGGTATTTTGATAGAGATTGCATTAAATCTGTAGATTGCTTTGGGTACTCTGGACACTTTAACAATATTAATTCTTCCAATCTATTTCTTTCTATTGCTTTCAAATTGCTTCATCTCAACATCACTAATCATCAGAAAAATGCATATCAAAACCAGAATGAGATATCACCTCACACCTGTCAGAGTGGCTATCATAAAAAAGACCACAAATAACAAATGTTGGCAAGGATGTGAAAAAAAGGGAAGGTTTATACACTGTTAGTGGAAATGTAAATTAGTGCAGCCACTGTGAAAAACGGTATGGAGTTTTCTCAAAAAACTAAAAGTAAAGCTGCCATGTGATCCAACAATGTCACTGCTGGTATATATCTGAAAAAAATGAAAACAATAATTCGAAAAAATATATGCACCCCAGTGTTCATGGCAGCATTATTTACAATAGCCAAGATATGGACACAACCTAAGTGTCCACCAACAGAAGAATGGATAAAGAAGATGTGAGGTGGGTATATATATATATATATACACATACATCACATGGAATATTACTATATATATCTATATATCACACATGGAATATTACTCAACCATGAAAAAGAATTAAACTGTGCCATTTGCAAAAGTGTTGTTGGACCTAGAGAGTACTATGCTTAGTGAAATATCAGATAAAGACAAATACTATATGTTATCACTTATATGTGGAATCTTAAAAATAAATATGTATATATAAAAACAGATGCACAAATATGGAGAACACACTAGTGATTATCAGTAGGGAGAGGAAATGAGGGAGGAGCAGGATAGGGGTATGGGATTAAGAGATACAAACTACTATGTATAAAATAGATGAGCAACAAGGGTATATTGTACGGCACAGGGAAATATAGCCACTATTTTTAATAACTTTAAATGAAGTATCTATAAAAATGTTGAATCACTATGTTGTACACCTGAAACTAATATAATATTGTAAATCAACTATACTTCAAATAAGTAAATATTAAAAATGAAAGAAAATGTCTACTGGAGGGGACTATTCAACTCATGGAACTTTCACTCAAACGATAGCAAACATCTTACATTTCTGCACAGTGCTGATATGGTAAGAAAAAAAGAATATGTCCTCTTCTTGGATTTACATATATTGTTTATGATTTTGCTTTTCTCTTTTTAATGGCACCATACCTACTTCTTCTAAATCTATAAATTATAGTTTTCACACAGAAATCTCTCTGATGATGATGAAAACCATGTTTAAGAGCCAGCCAGATGACTTTCGCATTTTCTGTTTTGTACATACATATATGATTTTCATGGGGTAGGGAGGGGTTAGGGAGAAGGGGAAAGAAACAACTATCATGAATGCTGAACCTGTCTAGTTATTCTAGAATCTATCATTGTTCCTTTGAAGAAATTCAACATTTGCCTTACAACCAGAGAATAAACATCAGCTGCTAGAGAAAGCTATTGAATTTCAAAATCCCTTTGAAATGTCACATTAACCTGTTTAACTTTCAGTCAGTTCTTTAAAGCACCAAACATTTCCTGATGACTCCCAGATCTAAGACTGCTTATATTTCTCTAACTTAAAAGTTTGTTTCCTTCACTTGCAAACGAACTGTGGTGAATGAATCAGCGCTGTTTAGACCTGGGAGAAGTGTATCACAGCTGCAATCTGTGTGCAATCGTTCTGCAGGTTAGTTCAATTTGTGAACATTGAACAGGGTCAAATGTAAAATCTGGTCTTTTGACTAAAACTACATGACTCTGGCCTTTTATTTAGCTCTCCATTAAATTTTACTCTTTAAAGCTGTATTTGTTTCACTTACTATCTTTTATTCTGAGATATGTAGAAATCAGACAACCATTAATTTATTATTTGACTCAGCAACATCTATTGAGTGTCTGTTTGCTAGGTGCTGGGCGTAAAAGTGAAAAGAAATGGTGTTCCTCTTGTTCTTGAAGGACCACATTATAGTATAAACTGAGACAGTTATGTAAGTTCTGAAAAGTTAGAATATAACAGGCTAAATACTATAATAGAGGTTAAAATTCTATAAGAACACAAAGGAATGAATAAATGAATGAAGTTTTCTTCTTCCAGGCAGAACTGGATTTATGGTCAGCCCTTCATATCTGTGGGTTTTTTATCTGTATCCAACCAACCTTGGGTCGAAAATATTTGGTAAAAAAATAACCAGAAAGTTGTAAAAAACAAAATTTGTATTTGCCTCATTCAGGAAACTACATAGTATTCACACTGTATTAGGTATTATAAGTAATCTAGAGATTATTTAAAGTATACAAGAGGATGTACAAATACTATGCCATTTTGTATAAGGAATTTGAGCATCCATAGATTTTGGTATCCGTGGGGGTCCTGGAACCAATCGCCCATGGATACCAAGGGATGTATAACTGATCATTTTAGTGTGAGAGCAATAGGAATTGTGTGCTGAATCATCAGTAGCTTTGTTTCCTGGGACGTAATATCAGGTGGCCTTTCCTTGTAATGTCATTAATAGTCTTCCTGCCTTACACTTATTGTTAGTTATACTTGTTCTTTCAACTTTATGAACTTTGATTTCCATGACCCGTGAATGCACATTATTGAGAAGACTAATATTCTTAGACATGGATGGCCACCTAACAGTAATTGTGGTATAACCTGTCTGAATGAGCCATTTCATCCTAGAATTAGAATTCTTAATATTTTGGAAGCCATTGTCTTTTTTGAGAATCTAATTAAAATTAGAGTCTCTTTATATGAAAAAGCACATACACATTAATTTTGTATAATATCAAGGGGTTTATAAAACACCCTCATGTCTATGATGGGCTCCAGTTCAATGACTTTTGCACTAGAGAAACATCTCGATTCAAGCCATATTTCCCAAATCTGACCCTGTGACAGTCAAAGGATAAATGTTGACAATTTCTACCTATTAAACTCATTTGGCTCATTCATTCATGATGCTTCAAGTTTCCTACTTTGTTTTAGAGGATTCCAATCTTGGCATCAACCAACCCAGGCAGTGTCCCAGTAAGGCTAATCTGGGCTGCTGTAGGAGTTTCGTGATAGACACAAAGAATAGAAGGGATGAAATGATTTCTGAGGGTCTGAGTAGATCAAATACTCCAGACTAGTGCTGTCCGATAGAAATATAATGCAAGCCACCAATTTGAGCCACATTGTAATTTTAAATTTTGAGAAGCTACATTGAGAAAAGTAAAAGAGAATAATTGAAATTAATTTTAATAGTATAATCTAGTTAAACTAATATATCCAATATATTTTAACATATAATCAACATAAAAATAAGATAGTTTACATTCCTTTTTTTTATACTAAGTCCTTAAAATCCAGTATGTGTTTTACACTTACAGCACATCTCAATTTGGACTTGCTACATTTCAAGAATTATAGGTTCTTGAAAGCTATAGGTGTCTAGTAGCTACCATATTGGACAGCACAGTTTTAAATCTGGAATAAATGTCAATTTTTCTGTATATCTGGCTTTTTATATCAGTGATCAGCTTTTCACCTTTCAAAAAACCCTCTCCCCCATAATAACTATCTGGTAATAAATGAATAAACAGTTTCTTCTATTGTACTGTATCACACATGGAGGAGGATATAAGCCATACCCCCTGAAGTCATGCAGTGCAGTGATCCTGACAATGAAGAAGCTACATCTTTTCATTCCTCTTCTGTAATGGGCCAGTGGATTTGGTGCAGCTACAAAACAGCCTTAAAAATAAAATAACCAAAACAGATCTTTGTACCCACATCCAAAATCAAGCAAATTCATTCTAACTTCCTCTCTAAAAATTGTTTCAGCCTGACTATACCAGGGTTGCCGTTCAGATCAGCATTAAAAGTTGAGTGTGAATACTGGGTAAATGGGTGCATTCCTGATAAGGAGCAAGTAACCACAGCATATATGAAACCAGGAATGGTGCTTATAATGAAAGATATTTAAAGTTAATGATTATTCTTTTAAAGGGGGATGGGGATTCTCTCTCCATCCCCTTCACCACACAAAAAAATATTGCTATCTTATTCAGGTATTATAGAGCATTTACCTGAATAGTCTTGAAGACTAAATGCCAAAACTGCAGTTCATATGCAGCAGCTATTTTACAGAGACATCTTTAGCATGATTCCTCAGTTAAACTACTTCTTATATGCATTTCATTTTTAGAATAATAATTTTCTTGCCATCAAATGGAAAAACTTCCCCCCAATTTTTCCAGGCACGATTTTTTTTTTTTTAATCCAGTGAAGTGCTCTGTTGTGTTTTTAAATGGCATCATTTGGAACAGACACATCATCCTTTGAGGAAAGGACACACTGTTAAGTTTGTTAAAAGCTATAATGGGTATCTTGAATCTTTTTCTCAGAGGTAAAAAAAACCCTCATGCTAGCAGTTAATAATCATTAATAAGAATTTTTTAAAATAATGGCTACAATATTGTAGTGTTAATTGCATTACTCACTGAAAGAAACGCAATGAGTCATATTTTATAGTTGTTACTTATGCAATTTGGAGAACTTTTTAGGCACTTGATAAAGAATGAGAGGACTCCAAACCGGGTAAAATGAGTCTAGAAAAATAATTTCCTTTCTTTAATAAGGTTTAGGAAATTTGCAATTAAGAAGGCTAAAGCAACCTGAAAATGCAGCATGGATTCATAGTCTTTTCAAACTCAACAGGACCTCAACAGGATCCGTTGATTTCAATTGTTCCCAACCTTTTCAAAATCAAAGACACTTGGGACTTCCCTGGTGGTGCAGTGGTAAAGAATCCACCTGCCAATGCGTGGGACACGGGTTCGAGCCCTGGTCAGGGAAGATCCCACATGCCGCAGAGCGACTAAGCCCGTGTGCCACAACTACTGAGCCTGCGCTCTAGAGCCCGCGAGGCACAACAACTGAAGCCCACACTCCTAGAGCCTGTGCTCCACAGCAGGAGAAGCCACTGCAATGAGAAGCCCACGCACCACAACAAAGAGTAGCCCCCACTCGCCGCAACTAGAGAAAGCCTGTGTGCAGCAACGAAGACCCAACGCAGCCAAAAATTTTTAAAAAAAAAAAAATCAGACCCTTTTGCTATTCCTCATTACCAGCTTTTCCCACAACATGAACCTAATGTTTAAGGAAAAAAATGTGTTTTTCTACCAAATATAAATAAAGTTTATTTCCCTATTAGTGTAAAGCGTATACCATTACAAAGCAGCTTCTGCTGAGTGTAAAACAATGTGTGTTACAATGGTGGATCAAAATAATTCCAGAGAAAATGAACACAGTTATGTGATATTTAAGTTAGCCTCCACAGATGGACCAGACAAAACACAGAAGACTTAACTACATTAAGAAGCCAAAGCAAGTTGGTGCATTCTCCAGGATTAGTTGTCCATGTTTATTTACTGCAGACTGATAAGTGTGCTCACAGCTCAGCTCAAAAATGCCAGATTCCTTAGTAACTAAAAGAATATTGATACTTCAAAAAGAACGAGGTGAAGTACTAAATGCTTGAATTTAAGCTCCTTCACACCTCTCCTTGTAATAACCTTCACCTCTTCTAACAGTTAAATCCTTTTCATCATCCAAAACTCAAATGTTCTGGCCATGAGAAGGCTGCCTCCTACTACAGGGAGCATAATTGACTAAGGGTCCAAGCTGCTGCTCTCTGAAGTTCATCCCTGCATTTGCACTGAGGCTGTGCCTACCGTGGGCTGCTTCCCACCAATAATTGAGTGAGGTAGGAATGCAAATACAGACCCATTTCTGAGAGATGGGGAGTACTTGACAGTCAGCTTTGACTGAAGGACTCACAAATGGCTCTGCTGAAACTTCCATCCAAACTTCCTTACCTCTCCTTACACAGGGTCAGACTTGCATCACAGTCTGATGGCTCTCCCAGACTTCTTCAGCTTCCTCCTTATTTCCTTTCATGCAGGTAGTTCTCTTAATAAACTCTGTGCACATTTAATCATGGCTTGGAGTCTACTTCTCAGAGGGCCTGGACGAATATATCAGCTCAAATGGCTCTTTCAATTTATCAAACTGCATGTGCTCATAACACTGTACAAAAGAAGAGGAAGTGGCCCATCATAATTTGGTCCCACATCATCTCCCCATCTGCCTTTACCATCTCTGTGTGTTCTAGGTACACCCAACTCACTACAGTGCTCAGCACTCTACACATCTGAAAATGTCTCCTATGCCTAAAATTACTTCCTCTGTAGTTATATAACAACTTCATTTTACCAGACTACATGCATATCATCTCCTTTGGTAAACCTTCCCTGACATCTCAGAGCAGAATTTAGAGTGTCCTCCTCTTGCACCCATATTTTACTTACTTTAGCTTTCATCATCTTGGCATTTTTAAAGATGAGCCAGTTGTTTTTTAGAATATCTTATTTAATTTATTAACACTTATATTTTTATTTTTTATTTGGCCAGTTAGAGTCCCTTCAATTTTACTTCTGTGTTCTTTTGATACGCCCTCATCCTTCTTTGAGCATTTCCTTAATTTCTGTTACCAAAGATGTTCCACGCTAATCATCTTCTTTCCCAGTTCCAGCCCTGGATTCAGTCATTTCTTCAAGGAGTCCTGTTCATTTTACTATTTGAAACTAAGATATGATCACTAGGTGCTCATTACTACTGGGATGCCACTGTTTCCAAGCCCTTTTAGCAGATGGCTAGGAACTACACATACATTTATATTTATTTCTGTATCTATCTGTAATAACTATTTTTTAAATAATATCTGTTTTAAAAAGGAGAGAGCAGTCTTCAGGCTTAGAGTCTTCTGTAAGGAATCATATCTCTCTAGAATCTAATAACACTGTTAACACTGTTTAATTGTGAATGTGTTTAAAGTTACCTGATCTATTTCTTTCCTTTAAATATATTTTTAAATGAGGCAAAAGTTACATATTTTATTTTATTAATAAATTTATTTATTTATTTATGGCTGTGTTGGGTCTTCATTGCCGTGCGCAGGTTTTCTTTAGTTGCGGTGAGCAGGGGCTACTCTTTGTTGCGCTGCACGGGCTTCTCATTGTCATGGCTTCTCTTGTGGAGCATGGGCTCTAGGAATGCAGGCTTCAGTAGTTGTGGCAGGTGAGCTCAGTAGTTGTGGCTTGCAGGCTCTAGAGCTCAGGCTCAGTAGTTGTGGCACACAGGCTTAGTTGCTCCGTGGCATGAGGGATCTTCCCAGGCCAGGGCTCGAATCCGTGTCCCTTGCATTGGCAGGCAGATTCTTAACCACTGTGCCACCAGGGAAGCCCAAAAGTTACATATTTTAATCAGTAGTTCTGTATATATACCAGATTGAGATATAGAACATTTTCATCTCCCTAGAAGTTGTCAGTCAATCTCCACCCTCTATAGGCATCCACTCTTCTGATATATATCAGAATTGGTTTTGCTTCCTTTGTAAATATTTTTAAGGAAAAATAAAAGTGATAATAAATAAGATTATAAATGGTAAAGATGATGTGAGGAGTATAGAATAGCACAGAAGACATTGCATAAATGATGGGAGTTTGGCCACAATGGTTTGTTTCATGGACATCTTAGCCTTAGAAATGTTGCTGTTGCTGTTACGGAGATGGCCACCAATGGTATTCAAGCTATGGCCTTCCCACTCCACTCTTTCTATATGTACTCATCCTTTAAACATCTATTATATACCTACTATGTGCTATGTGATCCAGGGGCTGTAGATAAATAAGAAACAATGCCTGTACCCAAAATAGAGATGATCAGCATAACCTGATCCATGGAATTGTTTACAAATATGGCCACAAATTCTTGTGGCCACCTTAAGGATGATGGTCAAAATTCACAAATCCACGGATATGCAGGAGGACAATTTTGGAGGCACTTGAAAGAAATGAGAAAAAAAGGAAAAGCAAAGAGGGTAGAATTCCTATTTTGTAATTTGCATATGGTTTTTAATAAATACAAATTGTTTTATTATAAAATTACATCTGGCATTAACAAAATAAAAGGGACAACCATACTCTACAACTTAAGCATATTAAACACCATATCAATCCAAATGTGCTGACACAGTTATTCCTCCCATGGTAAAATCCAGCTAGAAAGAAAATTAATTTGGATTGAAATTGTTTGGATAAGAGCTAAATGGCGATACATTCCTTCTTTTACTCTACTTGTTTTTGCCTTCGTATACTTTTATTGTCCAGCAACTGACTCAGTTTTGTACTGCAGTTAGCACATTGTGAAAGGCACAAAGATGAACACAAAGTGATGCTGTCAACCAATCAACAGGTATTCCCTGACTGTCTGGGCCATGTTCCCACAGAGAAAATGCTCTACTTAGGGGAATCAATTACGCTTACAATTTTTAATTTTACAATACTTTTGAGAGATAGGGATTATAAACTCCCACATAAACATTTCCTACATTAACTATTAAAATATATTCACACTAGGTCATTGGTTACCAAGCAACTTTTATTAACAAATAACACTAAATTCCCATATCCTACATGAATTTGAGAAGCTTAGCCATTCTGCAAAGTGGAATAAATTCTACTAATTTCTCTTTACAGAGAATAGGGAAATGTCAGAAAGATCGACTTTACTTGTAAAACCTAATGAAATTTGAGACAGACTACTTAAAGCTATAAATTCAGAAACAATCATTTATCAATGCAAATAAATAAGCAACGTGAACATCTGGAATCTTTTTTCTAGCTCTTTGCCCTACTTCTCTATAACAGTATCTCAGTATCTGCCTCACTGGGATCAATGAGATAGTGTGTGTATGTGGGTGTGTGTGAGAGAGAGAGAACGATAGAGAGTGTATGTGGTGTGTAAAGCATGGCACAACTATCCAAGTGTAAAATCCTCATAAGTCTGTACACTTTGCTGTACAAAAACATAGTATAACACGTGTCCTTGCATTTGAGTATCATTTAAGTGTAAACTTAAGGCAGTTTAATGTGACAGAACAGTATTCAACACTCATGTATAATGGTGAATGAGGCATGACAGGAAATTTATAACAGCAGAATTATCATAGGCAGCCTTGAGAGGTCTTAAATATAGACAACTCATGGTTAGGAAGGCTCTAAAGCCAAAGCTTGAGAGAGACTAAGTCTTATAAGCTCTGTTGGAAGGCTCACTTGGCCTGGAGCCACGAAGCAAGTTACTTGTTCTCTTTGCCTTGATTTCCCTCACATGGATGTCATGGTTACAAAGGTGAAACTGGCTCTGTAGATGAACGTTATGACACAGAGGGTAAGGTATAGATAGTGTAGTTCTTTGTGAAGTAATTTATTATTCAATTTACATTAAGTGAACTTCATTTCTTTGCAAGTTGAGCTTGGGAATCTGAATTCTTTTAGCGATGCCCCAGGACCTAACCTCCACCTCTTCACAGCACAGGTGAGAAAATGCTGCCTGATCTTTCTTTTGGGAGGAGGGACTGTTTAGGCAAAATGGTTAACTCATGAATCAGTCCACATGGCTCTCTTACTTTGGTACTCCTACAGGAACACAAGGCGGGAGGAGAGAACAGAGGGAGAATGGGATATTGGAGTAGTAAAGAAGTTGGCCATGTCCCTTTTCCCACTGCTAAGTTATAGACTTCTTGGGTCATTCCATACAAGAGAAGAGAGGAGCCTAAAATTGGATGAGAGGTTGGATGTTGTTTTAGATTGATTTTTAATATTTGAAAATGATGCTGTTCTATTATTATCCAGAAATGGCCAGAAAAGCTATAGAATTGGCTTGAGAGGACAGAGAAGGATCTAGTAGAATGGTTTGAGGACAGCAGTAGAAATAAAAAATAAAACTGCCTTTATGGTTTCCTTCTTACTACAGCTCATTCAACAAACAGAAGCAAGAAGGGTCAGAGCAGTAAACATTGCTACCCATTCAGTGACATAGAACTTAAGGGAAAACAGTGAGTGGTGCTATAACTGGGTACATTTCTTTTCAATTTTACAAAACTTATTTTAAAATCAGTTTTGAACTTTTAATCCCTTCATGTATGTTTTGAGTTTGCCAAATTATGCTGCCAAGAAAAAGGTGCTGAGAACCACAGTGGAAGGGAATAGGAGACATGGAATTCAGTGGAATATTGAGACTGAGCACAGATTTAAAAAATCATCAGCACAGAGGTGGTTGAGATGACCTTGTTTGCCTGTCCCTGGACCTGTTTTCAGTTTCGGCTTTAGATAGATGTAGTCGTATAATTTCATGCCTAGCTCACTGTTTTAAAGGTGGCTCTCTTGAAACATTTTGCAAAAATTCATACTTGTCAATAGATTCTGGAATTTTTCTGGGCCCTGTCAATCTAAGGCCCTGGAAATTTCACTGAAGAATTCCATTTGAAGAATTTCATTTATGTGACAATTTGGAACTATTTTGTAGGTTAAAGTTAGTTCTGCAAGACCAGGCCTTCTTGGTCTTTGGAGGAAATCCATCATTCAGTTGGTTAAAATTCCTGAGCATTGGTTTCTTCATTGCTAGAAAACCCACTAATACTTAACAGGTTTGTGGGAAGATCAAGACAAAAGAATATATACCATGGGCTACAGGGCCCCCCATGTTTTGGATTCTCCCTACCTGTCCAACTTTATCTCACACCATCTTTTTCCTTCATTCACTACCTTTCTGGCACACTAGCTGCCATTCTCTTCCTCAAACACATGAGGCTATTTCCCACCCCAGGGCCTTTGCAAGTGTTCTTCTCTCTACATGTAATTTTTTATCCCTCTAGCTCTTTGCTTCATATCTTTCAGGCCTCCTCTCAATATGATCTTCTCAGTGAGGTCTTTTCTTGCCTTCTATCTAAGTTGCCTCTGCTGGATATTTAGTATCTCATAAGCTTGCTTGTATCTCTCATATCATTTTTTACACTCTGTAATTATGTTGCCCATTTATGTATTTACTTTGTTGTTACCTGTCTTCTCCCACTGAATTTCATGATATTTTTCATTGAAGCATAATGGACATGTAACATTATATTAGTTTCAGGTGTACAACATAATAATCTGATATTTGTATATATTGCAAAATGATCATAATAACTCTAGTTAACATCTGTCACCATACATTGTTCAAAATTATTTTTTCTCATGATGAGAACTTTTAAGATCTAGTGTCTTAACAAGTTTCAAATATGCAACACAGTATTATTAACTATAGTCATCATGCTGTACATTACATCTCCATGACTTATTTATTTAATAACTGGAAGTTTGTATCTTTTGACCCCCTTCACCCGTTTCTCTGATTCCCCCCAGCCCCTCCCTCTGGCAACCACTGATCTGTTCTCTGTATCTATGAGCTCATTTTGTTTTTCTTTTTTAGATTCCACACGTAAATGAGATCATACCGTATTTGTCTTTCTCTGCCTTATTCCACTTAGCATAATGCCCTCAAGTCTCATCCCTATTGTAGCAAATGGGGAGATTTCATCCTTTTTATGGCTGAATAATGTTCCACTGTGTATGTATGTATATACATGTATGTGTGTATATCACATTTTATCTATTTATCCATTGATAGACACTTAGCTCGTTTCCATATCTTGACTATGGTAAATAATGCTGCAGTGCTGCAGTGAACATGGAGGTGTATATATCTTTTCAAGTTAGTTTTTTCTGTTTTTTTTAGATAAACACTCAGAAGTGAAATTGCTGGATCATACAGTAGTTCAATTTTTAATTTTTGAGGAACCTCCATGTTGTTTTCCATAGTGGCTGCACCAGTTTACATTCCCACCAACAGTGCACAAGGGTTCCCTTTTCTCTACATCCTAACCAACATTTGTTATTTCTTATCTTTTGATAACAGCCACTCTTACAGGTGTGAGATGACATCTCATTGTGGTTTTGATTTGTATTTCCCTGATGATTTGGATTTCAAGATCTTTGAGATAAAAAACCTTACCTGTCTTGTTTACTGCAGTGCCCAAGATAGCTAATACAGTGCCTGGCACACATTAGACACTCACTACATGTTTGTGGAATGAATGACAAATGTTAGATTGAACATTTTGAAATAATAAAAAAGTAAAGAAAAGTAGTTTATGCTCTTTCTGAGAAGAAATTGCACAGGCATATTTATATGAAGGCATAAAAAGGAGGTAGGAGAAAGGTCTCCCTATAGGAAAGGTTCTAAAGGCCAGGGTTTGTTTAGAAAGATAGCCAAGCCAGAAGCTCTGACTGAGGTGGACAATGGCCTGGCATTCTCTGACCCCAAAGGTGGCTCCTGTCAAAGCAGTGGCATGAATTCTCATTTGGCGGAGCATTTCAGACCAGATGAACCATGCCAAACCAAAGGGCTGGGAGCAAAAGCATCATTTTAATGATGTCATTTTGTAGAGCTATCTCGAATGATTTCACAGGTTAATACTAGCATCTCTTGGTATTTAGAGCTAACTACCTTTAAGCCATAATTTGTCATCTTCAAATTAATTGGAGACCCAGATGGCATCCTGGCTGAACCAGGATGTGCTCCTGGGAAGAAGAGGCATTACCTGGCATGGTTGTGGCTGACACAGGCCCTGGTACGCTGGCCTCAGGACTCATTTCTTGAGGAGACTGGGCACATTCAGCTCCACACTTGGGCCTGGTTCCATGGACATGTCCAGAACCTCACAGTTGCTAATACCATCCTGGCTCACTCCACACAGAACATTTTTTCTCTTTTTCATTTCCTGCTTCTGGTAGGCAGAACTTTTGCTTACAACTTTGGAAGGAGTATATCACTTATAGGCTGGTAGAATAGACTGAAGGACAGTAGACTTTGGATTTACACGTGGTTCTCTGGCTTTACCACTTGCAAATTCTACGATCTTTGCAAAATCACTTAACCTGACTGAGATTTTCTCCTCTATAAATGCAGAAGATATCACTAAATAGAGTATTTCTGAGGATTCCATAAAATAGTATGTTTGAATGTGTTTGACACATAAATATTTCCTTTTCTTCTCCCTCTCTTTTTTCTTTCCCATGTAGTTGATGTATAATGTCTCTGGATACTGGCAGAACCAGCATTAATGGTCAGAAACTGGTTCTCAAGCCATGTAGTCTTGATTTTACATCCCAGGATTCCCTGTCCACCTCTATGTTCACTGACTACACTAAGATATAGTGGGAGGTTTGAATGAAAGTAAGCCACAAATTAGGACTAAGTGACTTTGATCATCTTACCTAGTGCAGAGAAATCTTTATTTCTTTCTTTTAAATTTATTTAGTTTAATTTATTTATTTTGGGCTGCATTAGGGCTTTGTTGCTGCGTGCGGGCCTTCTCTAGTTGTGGCAAGTGGGGGCTACTCTTCGTCGTGGTGTGCAGGCTTCTCACTGTGATGGCTTCTCTTGTTGCGGAGCACAGGCTCTAGGCACACGGGCTTCAGTAGTTGTGGCGCGTGGGCTCAGTAGCTGTGGCTCACGGGCTGTAGAGCACAGGCTCAGTAGTTGTGGCACACGGGCTTAATTGCTCCATGGCACATGGGATCTTACCAGACCAGGGATCCAACCTGTGTCCCCTGCATTGGCAGGCAGATTCTTAACCACTGTGCCACCAGAGAAGTCCAAAATCTTTATTTCATTAGGCATTGCCTTAGGGTTTAGTACATCTTCTTGTACTGTTTCCAAAGAAATCAACCAGCAAAGAGAGAGGAATAGTATACATATATCAGGTGTAGTAGACAGAATTTTGACCCCATGACTTTGTCTCTCTCTGGTGTTACACCCATGTATATGTTACATGGCAGAAGGGACTTCACAGATGTAATGAAGGTTACTAATCAGTGGACCTTAAGATAGGGAGATTACATTATCTCTTTAAAGCAGGAGGGGAAATCTGAGATATGCAAAACATGAGAATGATTCTGTGCTATTGTTGGGTTGAAGACATGGTATCATATGTCAAGGAAATGGGAATCTCAGTCCTACAGCCACATGGAACTGGATTCTGCCAATAACCATTGAGCATGGAAGAGGATCTTGGGCCTCAACAGGCAGAGAACTACAACCCTGGCTGACACCTTGATTTTACCCTTGTGAGATGCTAAACACAAAATACAGTCATATCATGCTGTACTTCTGACCTACCAAAACTGTGAGATAATAAAAAGTGTTGTTTTAGGCCATTATATTTGTGGTAATTTCTTACAGAATCAGTTTTTAAAAAATACACCAGGCTTGCAACTTTCTCCAAAGCATGATAACAATAAAAATTAATCAGGAGGGGAGCTTCAAGATGGTGGAGGAGTAAGACGTGGATATCACCTTCCTCCCCACAGATACATCAAAAAATAACTCTACAAGTGGAACAACTCCTATAGAACACATACTGAACGCTGGCAGAAGACCTCAGACTTCCCAAAAGGCAAGAAAATCCCCACGTACCTGGGTAGGGCAAAAGAAAAAAGAAAAAACAGAGACAAAAGAATAGGGACAGGACCTGCACCAGTGGGAGGGAGACGTGAAGGAGGAAAGGTTTCCACACACTAGGAAGCCCCTTCATTGGCAGAGACGGGGGGTGGAAGTGGGGGAAGCTTTGGAGCCACAGAGAAGAGTGTAGCAACAGGGGTGTGGAGGGCAAAGCAGAGAGATTCCCACACAGAGAATCAGTGCCGACCAGCACTCACCAGCCTGAGAAGCTTGTCTGTTCACCCTCCAGGACGGGTGAGGACTGGGAGCTAAGACTCGGGCTTCAGAGGTCAGAACCCAGGGAGAGGACTGGGGTTGGCTGCGTGAACACATTCTGAAGGAGGCTAGTGCACCACAGCTAGCCGGGAGGGAGTCTGGGAAAATGTCTGGAGCTGCCTAAGAGGCAAGAGACAATTGTTTCAGGGTGCGTGAGGAGAGGGGATTCAAAGCACTGCCTAAACCAGATCCAGAGATGGGCGCGAGTCATGGCTATCAGTGCGGACACCAGAGACGGACATGAAACACTAAGGCTGCTACTGCAGCCAACAAGAAGCCTGTGTGTGAGCACAGGTCACTATCCACACCTCCCCTCCTGGGAGTCTGTGCAGCCCGCCACTGCCAGGATCCTGTGATCCAGGGACAACTTCCCTGGGAGAACACACGGCATGCCTCAGGCTGTTGCAACGTCATGCTGGCCACTGCTGCAGCAGGCTCACCCCACATTCTGTACCACTCCCTCCTCCCAGCCTGAGTGAGCCAGACCCCCCTAATCAGCTGCTAATTTATCCCCATTCTGTCTGGGTGGGGAAGAGATGCCCTCAGGTGACCAAATCAAAAGCTGAACCCCAGGAGCTGTGCGAACAAAGAAGAGAAAGGGAAATCTCTCCCAGCAGCCTCAGGAGGAGTAGATTAAATCTCCACAATCAACTTGTTGTACCTGCATCAGTGGAATACATGAATAGACAACGAATCATCACAATATTGAGGTGGTGGACTTTGGGAGCAACTGTAGACTTGAGGTTTGCTTTCTGCGTCAAATTTGTTTCTGGTTTTATGTTTATCTTAGTTTAGTATTTAGAGCTTATTTTCATTGGTAGATTTGTTTATTGATTTGGTTGCTCTCTTCCATTTTCAAAAAATATATTATATATATTTTTTTCCTCTTTCTCTTTTGGTGAATGTGTATGTTTCTTTTTGTGATTTTGTCTGTATACATTTGCTTTTACAATTTGTCCTAGGGTTCTCTCTGTCCATTTCTTTTTGGTTTAGTTTTTTTTAGTACAGTTTTTAGCACTTGTTATCACTGGGGGATTTGGGTTTTGGTTTGGTTGCTCTCTTCTTTCTTTCTGTTTTTTATTACTTTTTAATTTTTAAATAATTTTTTTTAAATAACTTTATTTATTTATTCTTTCTTTCTTTCTTTTTCATTCTCCCTTTTCTTTTGAGCCATGTGCCTGACAGGGTCTTGGTGCTCTGGCCAGATTTCAAGCCTGAGCCTCTGAGGTGGGAGGGCCTAGTTCTGAACATTGCTCCCTGAGAGACCACCCGGCCCTATGTAATATCAAGTGGCAAACTCTCTGCCAGAGATCTCCATCTCAACACTAAGACACAGCTCCACTCAAGGAGCAGCAAGCTACAGTGCTGGACACACCAGGCCAAACAACTAGCAAGACAGGAACACAACCCCACCCATTAGCAGAGAGGCTGCCTAAAATCATAAGTTCACAAACACCCCAAACACACCACCAGGCTCTGTCCGGCCAACCAGGAGGACAAAATCCAGTCTCATCCACCAGAACACAGACATTAGTCCCCTCGACCAGGAAGCCTACACAACCCACAGAACCAATCTTCCACACTGGGGGCAGACACCAAAAACAACGGGAACTATGAACCTGCAGCCTGAGAAAAGGAGACACCAAAAACAGCAAGTTAAGCAAAATGAGAAGACAGAGAAATATGCAGCAGATGAAGGAGCAAGGTAAAAATTCACCAGACCAAACAAATGAAGAGGAAATAGGCAGTCTACCTGAAAAAGAATTCAGAGTAATGATAGTCAAGATGATCCAAAATCTTGGAAATAGAATGGAGAAAATACAAGAAATGTTTAACAAGGACCTAGAAGAACTAAAGAGCAAATAAACAATAATGAACAACACAATAAATGAAATTTAAAATTCTCTTTAAGGAATCAATAGCAGAATAACTGAGGCAGAAGAACAAAATAACTACCACAGAAAATAACTACCACAGAGCAGAATAAACAAAAAAGAATAAAAAGAATGGAGGACAGTTTCAGAGACCACTGGGACAACATTAAATGCACCAACATTTGAATTATAGGGGTACCAGAAGAAGAAGAGAAAGAAAAAGGGACTGAGAAAATATTTGAAGAGATTATAGTTCAAAACTTCCATAATATGGGAAATAAAATTAAAGTCTACGAAGCACAGAGAATCCCAAAGAGGATAAATCTAAGGAGAAACACGCTGAGACACATATTAATCAAACTAACAAATGTTAAATTCAAAGAAAAAATATTAAAAGCAGCAAAGAAAAATCAATAAATAACATACAAGGGAATCTCCATAAGGTTAATATCTGATCTTTCAGCAGAAACACTGAATGCCAGAAGGGAGTGGCAGGACACATTTAAAGTGATGAAAGGGAAAAACTTACAACCAATATTCCTCTACCCAGCAAGGATCTAATTCAGATTCGACAGAGAAATTAAAACCTTTACAGACAAGCAAAAGCTAAGAGAATTCAACACCACCAAATGAGCTTTACAACAAATGCTAAAGGAACTTCTCAAGGAAAGAAACACAAGAGAAGGAAAAGACCTACAATAACAAACACAAAACAATTAAGAAAATGGTAATAGGAACATACATATGGATAACTAGCTTAAATGTAAATGGATTAAATGCTCCAACCAATAGACATAGACTGGCTGAATGGAAACAAAAACAAGACCTGTATATATGCTGTCTACAAAACACCCACATCAGACCTAGGGACACATACAGACTGAAAGTGAGGGATGGAAAAAGATATTCCATGCAAATGGAAATCAAAAGAAAGCTGGAGTAGCAATACTCATATCACATAAAATAGACTTCAAAATAAAGGCTATTACAAGAGACAAAGAAGGACGCTACATAATGATCAAGGGGTGAATCCAAGAATATATAACAATTGTAAATATTTATGCACCCAACATAGGAGCACCTCAATATACAATGAAAATGCTAACAGCCATAAAAGGGGAAATCAACAGTAACACAATCATAGTAGGGGACTTTAACACCCCATTTTTACCAATAGACAGATCATCCAAAATGAAAATAAATAAGGAAACAAAAGCTTTAAATGACACATTAAACAAGATGGACTTAATTCATATTTATAGGACATTCCATCCAAAAACAACTGAATACACTTTCTTTTCATGTGCTCATGGCACATACTGCAGGATACATCATATCTCGGGTCACAAATCAATCCTTGGTAAATTTAAGAAAATTGAAATCATATCAAGTACCTTTTTCAAACCACAATGCTATGAGGCTAGATATGAATTACAGGAAAAAAAAAACCTAAAAAATACAAACACATGGATGCTAAGCAATACACTACTAAATAACCAAGAGATCATTGAAGAAATCAAAGAGGAAATCAAAAAATACCTAGAAAAAATGACAATGAAAACACAATGACCCAAAAGCTATGGTATGCAGCAAAAGCAATTCTAAGAGAGAATTTTATACCAATACAATCCTACCTCAAGAAACAAGAAAAATCTCAAATAAACAACCTAACCTTACACCTAAAGCAATTAGAAAAAGAAGAAAAACAACAACAAAAAAACCCCCCAAAATTAGCAGGAGGAAAGAAATCATAAAGATCAGATCAGAAATAAATGAAAAAGAAATGAAGGAAATGATAGCAAAGATCAATAAAACTAAATGCTGGTTCCTTGAGAAGATAAACAAAATTGAAAACCATTAGCCAGACTCATCAAGAAAAGAAGGGAAAAGACTCAAATCAACAGAATTAGAAAGGAAAAAAGAGAAGTAACAAGTGACACTGCAGAAATACAAAGGATCATGAGAGATTACTACAAGCAACTCTATTCCAATAAAATGAACAACCTGGAAGAAACGGACAAATTCTTAGAAAAGCACAACCGTCTGAGACAGAACAAGGAAGAAATAGAAAATATGAACAGACCCATCACAAGCACTGAAATTGAAACTGTGATTAGACATCTTCCAACAAACAAAAGCTCAGGACAAGATGGATTCACAGGTGAATTCTATCAAACATTTAGGAAGGGCTAACACCTATCCTTATCAAACTCTTCTAAAATACAGCAGAGGGAGGAACACTCCCAAACTTAATCTATGAGGCCACTATCTCCCTGTTACCAACACCAGACAAAGGTGTTACAAAAAAATAAAACTACAGGCCAATATCACTGATGAACACAGATGCAAAAATCCTCAACAGAATACTAGCAAACACAACCCAACAGCACATTAAAAGGATCATACACCATGATCAAGTGGGATTTAGCCCAAGAATGCAAGGATTCTTCAATGTACAAAAATCAATCAATGTGATACACCATTTTAACAAACTGAAGGATAAAAACCATACGATAATCTCAGTAGAAGCAGAAAAAGATTTCAACAAAATTCAACACCCATTTATGATAAACACTCTCCAGAAAATAGGCATAGAGGGAACTTACCTCAACATAATAAAGGCCATATATGAAAAACCCACAGCCAACATCATTCTCAATGGTGAAAAACTGAAACCATTTCCTCTAATATCAGGAACAAGACAAGGTTGCCCACTCTTGCCACTGTATTCAATATAGTTTTGGAAGTTTTAGCCATGGAAATCAGAGAAGAAGAAGAATTAAAAGGAATCCAAATCAGAAAAGAAGTAAAACTGTCACTGTTTGCAGATGACATGATACTATACATAGAGAATCCTAAAGAAGCTACCAGAAAACTACTAGAGCTAGTCAATGAATTTGGTAAAGTAGCAGGATACAAAATTAATGCACAGGAATCTCTTGCATTCCTATACACTAATGATGAAAAATCTGAAAGAGAAATTAAGAGAACACTCCCATTTACCATTGCAAAAAAAAAAAAGAATAAAATACCGAGGAATAAACCCACCTAAGGAGACAAAAGACCTGTATGCAGAAAACTATAAGGCACTGATGAAAAAAATTAAAGATTATGCAAACAGATGGAGAGATATACCATGTTCTTGGATTGGAAGAATCAACATTGTGAAAATAACTATAATACTCAAAGCAATCTACAGATTCAATACAATCCCTGTCAACAACAATGGCATTTTTCACAAAACTAGAATAAAAAATTTCACAATTTGTATGGAAACACAAAAGACCCCATATAGCCAAAGCAATCTTGAGAAAGAAAAACGGAGCTGGAGCAATCAGGCTCCCTGACTTCAGACTATACTGCAAAGCTACAGTAATTAAGACAGTATGGTACTGGTACAAAAACAGAAATATAGATCAGTGGAACACGATAGAAAGCCCAGAGATAAACCCATGCACATATGGTCACCTTATCTTTGAAAAAGGAGGTAGGAATATACAATGGAGAAAAGACATCTTCTTCAATAAGTTGTGCTGGGAAAACTGGACAGCTACATGTAAAAGAATGAAATTAGAACCCTCCCTAACACCATACACAGAAATAAACTCAAAATGGATTCAAGACCCAGATGTAAGGCCAGACACTATAAAACTCTTAGAGGAAAACAGGCAGAACACTCTGTGACATAAATCACAGCAAGATCCTTTTTGACCCACCTCTTAGAGAAATGGAAATAAAAACAAAAATAAACAAATGGGACCTATTGAAACTTAAAAGCTTTTGCCCAGCAAAGGAAACCATAAACAAGACGAAAAGACAACCCTCAGAATGGGAGAAAATATTTCCAAATGAAACAACTGACAGAGGATTAATCTCCAAAATTTACAAGCAGCCCATGCAGCTCAATATCAAAAAAACAAATAACCCATTCCAAAAATGGGCAGAAGACCTAAACAGACATTTCTCCAAAGAAGATATACAGGTTGCCAACAAACACATGAAAGGATTCTCAACATCACTAATCGTTAGATAAATGCAAATCAAAACTACAATGAGGTATCACCTCACACCAATCAGAATGGCCATCATCAAAAAGTCTACAACCAATAAATGCTGGAGAAGGTGTGGAGAAAAGGGAACCCTCTTGCCCTGTTGGTGGGAATGTAAATTGATACAGCCACTATGGAGAACAGTATGGAGGTTCCTTAAAAAACTAAAAATAGAACTACCATATGACCCAGCAGTCCCACTACTGCACATATATCCTGAGAAATCCATAATTCAAACAGAGTCATGTACCACAATGTTCGTTGCAGCACTATTTACAATAGCCAGGACATGGAAGCAACCTAAGTGTCCATTGACAGGTGAATGCATAAAGAAGGTGTGGCACACATACACAATGGAATATTACTCAGCCATAAAAAAAATGAAATTGAGTTATTTGTAGTGAGGTGGATGGACCTAGAGTCTGTCATACAGAGTGAAGTAAGTCAGGAAGAGAAAAACAAATACTGAATGCTAACACATATATATGGAATCTAAAAGAAAAAAAAATGGCTCTGAAGGACTTAGGGGCAAGACAGGAATAAAGACACCGATGTCGAGAATGGGCTTGAGGACACAGGGAGCGGGAAGGGTAAATTGGGACTAAGTGAGCGAATGGCATTGACCTATATAAACTACCAAATGTAAAACAGATAGCTAGTGGGAAGAAGCTGCATAGCACAGGGAGATCAGCTTGGTGCTTTGTGTCATTTGCCCACAATTCCTGTCTGCTTCGGAAGAGACCTGATTCTGCCTTCAGAATTTGGGGACCCATGATTTCTTGTCTTTGGAGTTTAGTGTCAGGTGAAACACAAGCCTGACTCTGGTCTTCAGGGGAATGCCAGTCATCAAAATTTCACTGAGCATTTTCTAGGTGTCAAACACTGTGTTAAGGCACCAGGACAGCAAGATACAGTAAGTCCCCTACATAGGAACGAGTTCTGTTCCAAGAGTGCATTCATAGGTCCAATTTGTTTGTAAGTCCAACAAAGTTAGCCTTTGTACCCAACTAACACAATCGGCTATATAAGTACTGTACTGTAATAGGTTTATAATACTTTTCACACAAATAATACATAACAAACAAACATAAAAAATAAGGAAGGCATTTTTAATCTTACAGTACAGTACCTTGAAAAGTACAGTAGTACAGTACAACAGCTGGTGCTTCTTAGCAGTACCAGCTACATCACCGCTGCTTTTATGCTTGTTTCCGGACATCCTGGGCTTGAAATACAGATACTGTACTACTGTATGCTATACAGTACTGTACAATAAAGTACACAAAAGCACAACCACTTGTAGAGAGTGCACACATGTGACGATGTATGCCAGACACGTGAACTAAATTATGTGATTGGACATGCGAACGCACGTTGGCACGTTTGAAAGTTTGCAACTAGAAGGCTCTTATGCAGGGGACTTACTGTAATGAGTACTGTGTCAGCCTTCTAGGAGAAAGTAGCTGACTTCCTCTATAACCCCTAGAGACTGAACAGAGGTTACTGTAGTGGTCATTGTAGTGCTTTGGCCTGATTCCCCATCCCACCTATTTCAGGACTGAAGCACTAACTCATCTGCTCTGTGTTGGTGACCGATAGGTTATGGTTGAGTCCTCCTGGGAGAATGGCCTCATCTTGAAGGGAGCTGCCACACCCAAGGTTCTGTCCCAAGGTCAGTATGGAGATATAAAAGTCTGCCCCTGGCCCTGATATGGGACAACTCTGCAGGATCATACTTGCTGCAAAGCTCCCAGTAGGATCAATTGGGCCTTCATTGTGACTGCTTTGCAGTTTGACTTCTCCCCTACCTCATTCTGCTTCCTTTACTCCCTCATGTGTGTTGACATTGAGAGTACAGCCCAATAAATCTCGTCTGCTTCCTGGTGAACGTGCCCTATGAAAGTCACGATACTTAGGGCATTGTTATGGGATAACCCTATGAAAGTCTGTATCAATATTATGCTTCACTTCTAGGTTTATACATCTATAAACCTTTCACAGGAGGAAACTAGCTTCAGCCAAGAATTCTGGGTAACACTAATAAAACATAACCTAACTGAACAATAGAAATTTAATTTACCTGTTTTAGTGTTTATCACACTTGCCTAAAACTCAGAACTAGGACTCAGAATTGAAGGTGTAATCAGTATTAGAACTCAGTACTTATGGTGTAAGTGTGGATTAGTTTCAATGCATTAAGACTAAAAGAACTTTATTCTCTTTTACCTATAGCAGCTGCTTTAAGAAAGGGAAAATGAAACTCTATTTTCATCCCACTGAAGAAAATTTCTAGATAATACAGTCATATTGTATTTGCAGAAGGTGTTATTATAAAGCAATGTATGCAAAGTTCAAGGTTTTTAAAAATCATTTGTCTTCATAGTACATATAGTGGAATATTAGTTAGCTATTTTTTATGATATCTAATTCAATACTGTAGTAGTGACATATGTACACCAAGTGGTTAATACAAAGTTACTTACTTTATTTGTTACATAGTTTCTCCCGTAATACAGAACTCAATATATTAACGTATAAAATCTTCCTAATCTTTGAAAACATCAAAATGCATCTGCTGATTGATAATAAAATGCCAAAAATAAAATAAAATAAATTTTACATATAATTTTTACAAACATTGGGGTATATAAATTCCCAGAAGTCTTTTTCTAAACCTTTCTTTGGTTAACATGATAGAGAGAATGACAGATTGCTGTGTTTCTCAAACTATTTGTCAAGGTGGTACCTGAAGCCATAAGCTAAATATTTATATAGAACAGTATAGACTTTGAAATTTGCATGAACTTTTAAGAGAGGACATAAGACTTCAAAGAATTTTCTACAATGAGCTGGTTTTGCCTAATCATATCATTCTTTTCTCTCTGCCTCCTCACATTGTTTGCTGCACTTAAGCAGTAAAGTTTGATAAAAAATTGCTATGTAGATTTGATGGTGGATCATAAATTTGGCTTTTTGCTTAGAGACGGCCACAATTTATTTATGCAAGCATCATTTATTGCTAACCTACTATGTGTGGCATTGTGTAAAGAAAGCTGTCTCCTCTTTTCTCTGCTTCAGTCCTATGCCATATAAGGCAGCTTCCATTCAACCTCAGTAATCCAAGCTCTGCTTTAAGCCTACACATTTTTAAACCTTTAAGAAAGCATGACTGCACTCAAAGTAATCAAAATGGAGGGACGCTGTGACATCCTGGACTGGCCTTCAGCTCAGAGGTGAGCCACAGCGAGTGCTGAGGTCCAGCTCCTCAGATAAACAGTGAGCTGGCTTCCCCTAATTAAGCATCTCTCCAGGTGCTCTCAGGGCAAATAAATGAGACCTGATGTGGATAAGGTGAGAAATAGTTTAAAAACCAACCTGAATTAGTCAATGGAGTCTGAGTTGCTCCCAGCCCCACCCCTCTTTAGGTCCAGAGGTTACATATTTTCCTGACATTTCTGCATTCAGCTTTCTTGCTCAGCAAGCTTTGTAGAACCTGAGGGGTTTACATTACCCAGATGAGTGTGGAGGAAATCAGAGTTTCATCCACTGCTGTGGGTGGGCTTGGGCAAGGGAATGAAAATGTTTGCTAAATTTAGATGGCTCATATAATGCTCACTACACACAACAACGTGTTTTCAGAACACTAAATTTGGAAAGACAAGAATTTCCGCCCTAAACAGCTTCACTCACCATTGAATTGAACAGAATTGAAAACACCTGAGAGCAGTGAATTATGTGAAGTCTTTTTAACTGCAAGATTTCCATCGGATCAGGATGACCAAAAATTAGGGTGTGTGAACAACTGTCAAGAGGAAGTCATTTCCAATCTCTGTTTTAAAAATACCCAACAACTTTTCATTACAGCAAACAATAGATTTTTATTTGGCAAAATTGCCCCCCAATAAATGACATGCTCAGTGGTGTGTCTTGTCATTTTAATTTTGATAAAAATCTACTGATTTCAAGTGGATGTGAGACTGCCATATTTGTGGTTTTGATCTAATGAAATGCCCAAGTTAGGGAATCAGTTATTTTCACAGGTATTATTATTACTTGCCTGAAAGAAGAATCAGCTGACTAGGACTCTAAGAATATCTGCCTGGGATGATCCTTTTGGAGACCTTTACCTGTAGATTTCCCTTAAGAAGTAATACCTTAACCTACATTTTTAGTTAATTATTACTCAGGATTTTTTTAAATCATTTTCATTTTTTTCAAATTTAGAGAAATTCCTGATCCTCTCTCATGTTTTGTCTGATTTATACATTTTTTTTCCTTTTTTTGACCATACTGTTTTTTTTTAATCTCTGCTCTTTTATTGTGTAATCATTTTGATGATTGCTGTGTCATTTATTTAACATCTTTTTCTAATTTGTCTTTGCAAGGAGGATTGTAAACAGCAACACCTGTTGAAACCCATACAAAGCAGCCAGTGCCACACTTTGGGGACAAATAGCTGAATGCTTTCATAGTGCTCTGCAGACCGGAACTTGGCCCTTCCTGACGCTCTTCTGGCTTTGATGAAGATCTCAATCCTTATCTTGGCTGGCTAAGAGAGACTAAAAAAAAAAAAAAAACCCGCTCCCTTATATTCCATAAACTCTAGAGGCCAAATTATGGTAGAGGAGGATGCTTCAAGGATAGCTCAGAGAAGTTACTGCTATAACAACTTTATCTTGTTTTCAATATGCTTCAAAGTCTCTCTGAAAAAAAATTATAACTTTAAACTATAAAGCTTCATATTATTGTATTATGATCCATTTGTTTCCTCATCAATGAATGTGAATTAAACATGTATAACTCTCATCTAAGGAAAGTATCCAGTTATTTACGTGAAGCCTTCCAAAGCCTGCCCAAGACTGCTTTGGTAGTTTCCATAAATTCTACAAATGATGTCAGATTCCAGGTTAAGAAAGTAGTGAACAGACTTATTCCCCCTCCTTTGGTTCCCATTTTAGGAAATGTCACCATTATCTAAGCCAGAGCCTGGAATATCATTCATTCTACCACTTCTCTGTCCCTCACCACCA
Source organism: Pseudorca crassidens (assembly GCF_039906515.1). Lineage (NCBI taxonomy): Eukaryota > Metazoa > Chordata > Mammalia > Artiodactyla > Delphinidae > Pseudorca > Pseudorca crassidens. Next base: position 29,729,592 of record NC_090304.1, on the reverse strand, counting down.
GCAGCGAGTCCATTCAATTTATGGATTCTGCATCCTAAGTTTCTCTCCAATACATTTCCTTCTTTCAGCCTTGACTGCTGAAGCAGCCTCCTAACTGATCTCCTTGCTATCATTCAGCCTTGGCTCTCTCCTTCCTTCTCTGATCTGCAGCCAGAGAGATATGAATCTAATATAAATATTATTATGCACTTCTACCTGCCCCCTATTTATAATCTCCAGTGCTCCTCTGATCTCAGGATAAAGTCTAAATCCTTAAATATCACCCAAGACCTTTCCAGATCTACACCCTAATTACTATCTCTCCACCGTCATTTCTCACCTTGAAATCTGGTGACAATTTCTTCAAGTTCCGCAAATATGCCTCTTGCCTTTGCACCTGCTGCTTCCTCTGCCTAAAACATTTCTCTTGCTCATTGCCTGGCTACCTTCTATTCATTCTTCAAGAGGCCATTTAAATGTCAAGAGGCCATTTAAATGTTACCTTCTCTAGGAAGACCTAGATTGGGTTAGGAGTTCTGCTTCTGTGCTCCTGAAGCTCTGGGCTTCAGTCAACAGTACTCATCACCCTGTCTCACCAAACTCCTCCCAACGCATTCTCCCACTGATAGATCGTATCTTATTCAGCTTTCTGTGTCCAACACCTGGCACAGGGCCTGATACAGAGCAGCCTTGATGAATGTCTGTTGAATGGATTGATTAATTAATTAATTAATGAACAGATGAACACTGACTCTTGATGTGCTTTGCTTCTCCTTTGGAGGCTGCTTTCAGGCACATAACCTTCAGATATAAACCATCTCTGTATCTTCTCTCTTGTAGCAACTTTCACCAAAAATGTTGGAGGCCAATGGCGCGCATCTTGCTGTTTGAAGGTTTCCGAGATAGTGGGAATAAGGCTTTAAAGACAGCTTCAACAGGGAAGAAACAAATGGCAATCACAGTAGAGCAGGACAGCTTGAAACCACAGGGACAGCCAGTGAAATCCTCTTATTTTTAAGGCACGGAAACTGAGGTCTGGAAAGGTTAACTGGCTGTCGGGGTCATAACCATGTCAACCACAAAGGATCTTGGACCTTAGGCATCCTGATTCTAGCCTGTATTTCCTGAAGTGTGCAGTGTAAGGCTTCTGTGTTGTGTACTACTGTAGTTACTAGCCTCATGTACCTGTTGAGTACTTGATACGTATAAATTGAGATGTGCTATAAGTGTAAAATACATACCAGATATAAAAGACAGTGTAAAATGTCTCATAAATAATAATAATGTCTCATAAATAATAATAGTTTTATATTGACTATAAGTGTTGAAATATTTCAGATATGAGTTTAAATAAAATATTAAAATTAATTTCTCCCCTTTATTTTTATTTTTTTAATATAGTTAGTAGAAAATTTAAAATTATATATAATATGCATTATTTCTGCTGGATAGTTTTGCTCAAGATGAATTTTAGGTAATATGCAAACAGGGCATTAAATAAGAGTAAATCATATAGTATAAAAAATTATTCTTGTTCATTCCCCTTTAACACTTCTGATTAGATCAAAGATAAATCCTAGTTTAGTACTAGATTTTCTCTAATACTACATAATTTCCCTTTTTAACACCCCAATAATTAGAGCCTAAGAAAGCAGTGAAATCCAGGTAGAATTTAACAACATGGCAACATATTTGCTTTTTTAATATTTTTAACTGAGAAATCTTTAATTGCTCTAAAAAAAATAACTGTCTAAAGCAAATATAGAAATGCATTTTTACAGCACATGAAAAATAAAATGCACAAAACAAGAGCACAAAGAATGGTAGGGGGAATTAAGAATTGTAAGGTTTCATACTATATATGAAGTAATATAATACTATTTGAAGGTAGGCTCTGATTAAAGATGTACATTGTGAACTCAAGGGTAACCACTAAATTTTTTTTTTAACATCTTTATTGGAGTATAATTGCTTTACAGTGGTGTGTTAGTTTCTGCTTTATAACCAAGTGAATCAGCTATACATATACATATATCCCCATATCTCCTCCCTCTTGCGTCTCCCTCCCACCCTCCCTATCGCACCCCTCTAGGTGGTCACAAAGCACCGAGCTGATCTCCCTGTGATATGCAGCTGCTTCCCACTAGCTATCTATTTTACATTTGGTAGTGTATATATGTCCATGCCACTCTCTCACTTTGTCCCAACTTACCCTTCCCCCTCCCCATGTCGAATTGCCCTCTGTTTAGGTTAGGTGATTCTAGTTTTCAATTTTTGTGATGAAATAAACTTTCATTTATTTAACTAAAAAACAATAAGTATATTTAAGTCAAAATATTACGTAAATACTGGTAGAGATAGCACAGGACTGAAAGAAATCATGAAGGTATTATGTGAATGGCCAAAGTTTAGGAAATAATCTACATATGATCTGTAAAACCTCTACATATAATCTGTAAAACGTGACTGTTCAGAGTTTAACTCTAACTTCGATAGGGCCATTGCAACATAAATGCTTCCATTTCTGACCACAAAAGACTGGATTCAGCCACAATTGGCCAGCAAGGGGTATGACCGTCAAGGTCTGTCAAAGTCATCCTATGTCATGAACTGAGATGACACACCTTTTGGGCCAGGGGAAAATGCTTGCAGTGTGTGGTAGTTGAATCTAGAAGTAATTTGGGGTCATTCTGGGTAGGAGAACTGAGGGAGAGCAAACATGGAAAAAATTGGGATGATGAAAAATGAGGAGTATATGACCAAATTCCTGAATTACATCTTAGAAGCCAAACAGCATAATAAGCTCTGGAATAGGACTATTTGGCCTTGAATCCTGCTTTAGGCATCTTCTAGCTCTATGATCTAGGATAAATTACTTAACCTTCTATAGTTTAGTTTCTTTGTCTGTAAATGTGTTAATAATAGTCACTACTTTAAAGGCTTTCTGTGAGGCACATACTAAATATCAATACTAGATTAATGTTAGCTATATTCATCATTATCCACTTTTTTTTTCATTGTCCACATTTTTATCATCATCATTGTCACAGAATGATGACATTCAGAGGTGAATGGAGATGTATGTGTGATTTTAATCTAGAATAGGCATTAATAAATTGAGGCCTGGAGTCTGAGAGCATGCAGAAGATAGTGTATGACTGAATTAATCAGGATTAGGTTAAAAATTGCCAAATTATCCTACAGGCAGGCTTTCCTAAGAATCCTTTCCATAAAGGACCAATCACAGTGGACTATGTCATAGTCACTCCACTGACACTGGACAATCCTATAGCACTGTTTCTTTTAAAGGCTTCTAAGAACATGTTTAATAAATGGGTAAATATTGTTATCTCCGTTTTTGCCAATGATGTCACTTCTACCTGGTTAATCATTGTTTTTATAACATAGCATTAAGACATTTTTTCCTGCAGTTTTTTTTTTCTTTTTCTCCATGCAGTGGTTAGAGCCTGAGGAGGCAAAGAAAAAAGGAGAAAATGTCTCTAAATAGACTTTTTGTTTTTCCTTTTTGCAATCATGCTGATTTCTATACCCTGAAGTTTCTACACCCACACATTCTGATGATGGGTAAATTAGCAATAACTTAGATCAGTGTTTTGAACTTGAGCATTAATCTGTGCCTTGTTTTTTCCTTCATATACGTCTTCAAAAAACTTAAGAAATCTATAAGCAATAATTTTTAACTTTTTTGAGGGATTGAAAATGCCATTTGAAAATCTATTGAAAGCTGTAAAGTATATCCCCAGAAAGATAAATGTTCCCACATTTAAAGAGAAAATGTTATGCACAGTTTCATGGGGTTTGTGGACCCCTTGAAGTCTACTCACCCCAGATTAAACATCTCTATTGTAAGGACAAATAAGCTATTGGCCAACCTGGGACTACAAGGAAAATGCAGAAAGTGTAAGTGAACAAGTTCCCTGATCTCTGGGGCACAAATGTCTGTGAAAGCAAAAGGTGGAACAGAAATGCTTTTATTTTTAAATTATTGATAGGAAGTTGAATAACTATCTGATTTTCTCTAGGTTTATATCTTTAGAATATAGCATCGTTATTAAAAATGCTGTGGATCTTAAATGGAGAATAAGATTACCATCACAACCTAGAATTTGTGAGACCAATCACAGAGAGAGAGGCTGGTTAGATCATCCTGAAGGCTGTGAATGACAACAGGTGAGAACAATTGAAAGTTTCTGACCATCTAGTTCAAATCATTCATAGAACAGACAATTCATTTTATACCTGTGCCAAAAAAAAGTTAATTTTGTAAGATCACAAAGCTAGTTAGTGGCCGAGCCAAACACTCTGTCCCAAATCCTAGGCTGGGATTTTGTCACTATATTATATGACCTCTGCAAAAACATGTCATAGTGAGATAAAGTTCACAGCCCACCAAATATTACTTCTGTGTAGAGTTATGCACTGACAAAAGAAGAGTATAAGTCATTTGGCATTTTAAAAGAGATAAATAAGGAATTTAAATTGAAAGCAAGATTTCAAGATGTGCATTGCTTGCCGTAAAACCATTTAACCTAATCAAACTTAATCTGATATGTTTTTTTCCACTGGCCTTGACTGTAATGTACTTTTCCTCAATTCTGTTAGAGTAGTTTTGCTCAGTCTGGTGTTCCACAGAACACTTTTCTCTCAATATACTTAGTGAACAAAAGATTTTGTGGTCAAATAAGTTTGGGAAATGTCCCATGTTGTAGACTGTGTTTGGTGTGTGTTAAAAAGTGGGAAGCAGCCGCATAGCACAGGGAGATCAGCTCGGTGCTTTGTGTCCACCTAGAGGGGTGGGAGGGAGACTCAAGAGGGAGGGGATACGGGGATATATGTGTATATATATGTATAGTTGATTCACGTTGTTATAAAGCAGAAACTAACACAGCATTGTAAAGCAATTATACTCCAATAAAGATGTTTAAAAAAAAAAGCATATAAGAACATTAAATGTTTTAGGAAGTCCTGCAGTAAAACATAAGAGCAAAAATCTTGTTTGGCTTTAAGTCTGTATTTCCCGAAGTCATTACACATCAGAACACTTCTTTAATGCAACGCCTGTTAAAATCCCTCACAATGGATGCTCTGCAGCACATGCTATGAAGAATTCCTTTACAAATCTTCAGTCTAAGCTCCCATTTTCCAATGATTGTTGGAAATGCAGAGCAACTATTTTATGAAAGCCTGCTGCCTTGGCATACTCTCCTCTCCAATTCAGTTATATAAACAGTACTAACTAAAACCACCGCTATTTCTGTTTCAAGCTTTACTCTCTCCATTACCCTGGCTTGATGTCCTGCTATCTTAACTCATCCATCACCCCACCATTTCCATGTCAGAAATATATTGTATGGAAATAATCATATATGTGAATGATTATTTAATTTATTTGATAATGAAAAATTGGAAACAATAATCTCTTATAAGAGGGGGATGGATAAGTAAATTATCTTGTAATAACATGTTGGACAGCTATCAAAGGTCATAGTTTTATTTTTCTTTAATTTTTAAAAAAATTTAATATTTAATTTTTAAAAATTAACAAAAAAATTTTTTTGTGTGTGCAGCTGCATTGGGTCTTCATTGCTGCATGTGGGCTTTCTCTAGTTGTGGTGAGCGGGGGCTACTTTTCGTTGCAGTGCACAGCCTTCTCATTGCGGTAGCTTCTCTTGTTGCAGAGCGTGGGCTCCAGGGTGCGTGGGCTTCAGTAGTTGTGGCGTGTGAGCTCAGTAGTTGTGGCTCACGGCTTCTAGAGCGTAGGGTCAGTAGTTGTGGTGCACGGGCTTAGTTGCTTCACAGCATGTGGGATCTTCCCAGACCAGGGCTCAAACCCATGTCCCCTGCATTGGCAGGCGGAATATTAACCACTGTGCAGCCAGGGAAGTCCCCACAGTTTTCTTTTTTTAATTGAAGTATAGTTGATTAACAGTATTGTGTTAGTTTCAGGTGTACGGAATAGCAACTCAGTTATTTTTTCTGATAATGTTCCATTATAGGTTATTACAAGATACACAATATAATTCCCTGTGCTATACAGTAAATCCTTTTTGCTTATCTATTTTATGTACAGGAGTTTGTATCTGTTAATCCTATACTCCTAATTTGTCCCTCCCCCACCCCTTTTCCCCTTTGGTAACTTTTTCTATGTCTGTGACTGTGTTTCTGTTTTACATATAGATTTACTTGTATTATTTTTTAGATTCCACATATAAGTGATATCATATTATATGTGTCTTTCTCTGTCTGATTTCATTAAGTATAATAATCTCTAGGTCCATCCATGTTGCTGCAAATGGCAATATTTCATTCTTTTTATGGCTAATATTCCATTGTGTGTATATATATATATATATATATATATATATATATACCACATCTTCTTAGGCCAATCATCTGTTGATGGGAACTTGGGTTGTTTACATGGGTTGGCTATTGTAAATAGTGCTGCTCTGAACATTGGGTGCATGTATCTTTTTGAATTAGAGTTTTTGCTTTCTCTGGATATATACCCAGGAGTGGGATTGATGGATCATATGGTAGTTCTATTTTTAGTTTTTTAAGGAACTTCCACATTGTTTTCCATAGTGGCTACACCAATTTACATTCCCACAAACAGTGTATGAGAGTTCCCTTTTCTCTACACCCTCTCCAGCATTTATTATTTGTAGACTTTTTGTTGATGGTCGTTCTGACCAGTGTGAGGTGATATCTCATTGTCATTTTGATTTGCATTCCTCTAATAATTGGCGACGTTGAGCATTTTTTCAATGTGCCTGTTGGCCATCTAAAGATCACATTTTTCAAAGACCACTTAATGCTATGGAAAAGCCCATTTAATGTTTTTAGTAACACATATAAGATAAAACATTATATTGGGAGCATCAATCCAATTTTGTTTTATATATGTGGTTTTTTACCCAACATACACCCAGACACATACTCACCCACCCATACACATATACATGTATACCTACATATCAAAATTTGAAGGAAATACCTTAATATATTCAGGTATTTATCTCTGAGAAGACTAAACACATTTTTTTTTATACTTTTAAGTATTTAAAAAAATGTACAACAAATACGTTCTTTTTAAAACGATAACAAAAATACTATTAAATAATTGGTTTTCCGTCTTTGGCTCAAACAGGAAAAGGACATGTGTTCAAATATGGGCTCAGTCCTCATACATATTTCATCCAAACAGAGATTAACAAGTAGTTTTGTTTCCTTTACCTCCAAATTACTGTTCTTATTTCCTCTAATTCAGCCTTCCATGAGGCTGATAAGACTCCTTCCCTGGAATTGCTTAAGATCATTTTTTTACACACTAAGCTTTGAAAACTAAGATGTATTTACAAATTGATTTTGGAAGACTATTTATAATTTAAAAAAGATTTATATTACTTTCTTACAGAATATGATCTTTATAGGTAATACAAAATAATATATATGCAATTCTGTACAATGGGTTCTCCACATAGAAGCACCCTTGAAATAAAAGGATGAAATGGATTTCAAACTCTAATACCCATGACTTCTAAGTTGCTGAGCATTTGTACAGCCTTTTTTCCCTTAACTATAGTCATGATAGTTTTTATGGTAGAAAAAGTTGATCAGATGTATTTAAAGGAATAAGAGGAAGTTTGTGAGATCATAAAAGCAGATTCTTTTTTTTAAATAAAGGAGAAGTCTTACTGCCTGCCAGAACAAAACTTAATAGCTTATTTAGGTAGATTATATAATCAAACTCACTAGAATGTATTATCTTAAATGTTTTGCCTAAAATAAAAAATATTAGATATATGAAGAAATAGAAAAATGTGACTAGTCACGAAAATAAAGCAACCACAAGAAACAGATCCCAGATGACTCAGATGTTGGAATTAGCAGATGCTGATTTAAAATTATCTATTATAAATATACTTAAGAATCTAAAAGAAAGAATGTATATAGGCAATGTACAATGATAAATCTCATCAGAAAAATGGAAACTATGAAAACCAAGTGGAATTCTAGAACTAACAAGTATACTTATAAAATTTTAAAAATGATTGTATTGTATTAACAGAAGATTGGATAATGAAAAAAAAAGTCAGTGAACTTGAAGATGAAAAAGTAGAAATTATCCAATCTGAAGAACAGAGACAAAAAAAATTTTTTTTAATGGTATTTTCTTAGTGACTCATGGGACCATATAAACTGGTCTAATGAAAGTGTAATTGGAGTCACAGAAGTGGAGGGATTGAATAAGGCAGTAAAATATATCTAAAAAATTAATGACCTAAAGTTTCCCAAATTTGGTAAACAAAAACAACAACAACAAAAACAATGAATCCACAAGCACATCATGGTCAACTGCTGAACATCAAAAATAAAATGAAAATGAGGCAGAACTATTCACTTAATTCAGTTCTCCAAACTTAAATATCTCTATTCTCAACACAATTCCCTATTTTTAAAATTACTTAGAGGATCCTATATGAGGGATCCTTGATAAACATGATAATTTAACCAATCAGGAAAGTAAAAAGCCTGAACTCAAATCAAAACTTGACAAACTTCAAATCCAGTACCCTTATGTACTACTATATTTTAGAAAGTAAAAAGACCATTTTCTTTTTCTTTTTAGAATTTAAGATGACAAATTACTTAGAAAAAGAATCTAAGTGTGGTTTGGCTGTTTTTTCTATGGAGTTTTTCAACTCTTGGTTGATACTGGTCCAAACACTGCCTTCACCCGCTCCAGGCCATAAGCTCCACACAAGTAGGGGATATTTTTTCTTCCTTACTCAGGGATACATTTATAGGGCCTAGAGGAGTGACTGACATATGGTAGGTAATCAATGAATAAATGAAAGAATGAGATAAAAATGAAAGCAAATATTTCCATGATGTTGGTTTATATCATATTTGGCATTTGTTTTGTTAACAAACCAGACATAATATTTTCAAGTGTTACCCTGAACTGTTGTAATGATCGTCTTTTTTTTAAACATCTTAAAGCAGTCCATACTAGATAATAAATGCACTGGCCCAAGGTCAGAATTTTAAATAGGTCAGTAACTGTTATTATATTCACTACTCACCTAGATATTATTTCACCTGGAGGGAAATAAAATGACCATCAAGTCTCTAGATCCCATTGATACCTCTAATTCCATTGGTCTCTTCCTTCTGGGGCAGTTTTTTCCACAGTTTATATTTTACTTCCCGTAGTCCTGAGAAGTCTATAAGGTGACTTATTGTATCCAAGTTCCTTAACATTCCTATTGGTGCACTAATAGTTATGTGCATTGTTTCAAAATTAAGTGCATTATATTATCAATCAGAGTCTAACCAGGAAAGCAGAAATCACTTTAAGATTTTTCCACAGAGTGAAGTTAATTTAGGGAAATTATTACACAGGTGATGGAATTTCTAAGAACCATAGAGGGAGTGATAAGGTAATCCAAAAGTTAAACAACAGAAAAACACTACCATCTGTAGTATAGAAAGATGAAACATTTAGCAGTATTATTGCCTAGAGGGTCATCAGATGGAAGGTGGATCTAAATGAACCTATCAAGCAATGGAACTGAGGAGTTGGAGCCGCAGAGGAGAATTAACTTCTGAGAAGCTGCCTCCAGCAGAGACACAGGAGGAGAAATGTCCTGGCTTTTCTCTTCCACCCCATTCAATCTCCTTCCACTGTCTTCCTTTGTCAAAACTCAGCCAGAAGACAGCTCATATAAGATCCTGGGAAACAGACTGCATTGCTCATGCTCCCCCTCTAGTAGAGAGCTGAGCTGAAGAAGGACAAGGAATGGAGCCAACATGCCTAAGTGCCCAGCCACAGAACCTATAGGTACAGCGATTGTTTCCAAAATGGAAAGCACTTTCTCAAAGGTTGTATGTAGCTTCAACTATTCGATGCCATGTCTCAACGGTTCCACAATTCCAATCAGTTACTTTTTGGTGGGGGAATCTTTACAGGACTGACCATTAGAAACTAGAAAATTCTTTAAAAATAGAAATGACCTCATGCAGTTCTTGCTTATATCATCATGGAATTTTAGGTATTTAATTGAAATATGCCAACAAAATGACTTTTGATATATTCCATTTTCCAAGTTTATGAGCCACAAAAATCTTATCTTCCTCTAGCATAGGCTACAGCTGTAGTAGTTTCTTAATCTGAAAAAATGTAATGAGAAGGAAATACATCATGTTGTGAAAGCTTTTAAACTTGCATTGCTCTAGGACTAACTCTAAAGATTCTTTAAGATTCAGAAAAGCAAGAAAACCCAAGCGGAACTTATATGCTTGAATCCTTATCTCTGATATTGTGGATCATGTCATTGGATATTCCAGAAAATGAATATGTCTTGAAGTGGATGGAGTGTGTGATTAAATCCCAGAGTAGGGTGAGTATGATATAATAATGCTTGACAAGTGTTGAAGAGTTTAACTAGCAAGCAAGGAAGAAAATGGTTTCTTGAAGCATAAGGAGTCAGAACTTGAAGTACCAAAATGGGATTGGCAGATGGAAACATTTGAATGACTTTCTAGAAACATTTCCTAATGGAGTCATAAGTTAGGACAGTGAAATTGGTTTCCCAGAGGGAAGTGATTGGAGCAGAGGTTTTTGAAGTAAACAAAAGAAAGGACATCTGAGAATACACCATAGGGAATATATCCCTGGAGTCAGCTATTATTAACTCTTTTCTTTAGTTCCAGTAATGGCAATGTTCCATCAGCAGAGGGCTATTCAATGAAGTATATGTACACACACTATCCTATTCAATTCTCAGATGAGAAGTTAGGGTTCAGAGAGGTTAAAAATGGCTTGTTCAAAGTGCACACTTGGTAAGTGTTAGAGCTGTCTCCAACCCAGGCTCTCATTCAACCTTGAATACTCTTCTCTACTATAGTAACAGAGCCTTGAGATCAGGAAGAGTCACAACGAATAGAATCTATGGTTGATACTGAAAAAAAACGTATTCTTGGACTTCATGTAGACTTATCTACAAGAATAGGAAAATACAGGCCCTTTCTAAACATCTAGAGAAGTGTAACAACCAGGGTTCTTGGTTTTAGAGAACAAAATAAACTCTGAAGAGTTTAGGCAGAAAGGGGTTTATTACAGAGCATGAAGTAGCTTACAGAATGCATCAGAGGCTAGAGAACTAAGTAGTCCTTAGAATTTGTGGGATCTGGGGCAAGAGTACAAGTAGATACTCACATAACATCTCTAAATATTAACACTTAAACATAAGCTTCAAACTGTTAAATGAAATAGGTGCTATGTTCCCACCTTGAGAAATTTACCTTCAAAATGACATTGGAAGGTCAAGATTGACTAGAATTCTCAGACTCCTTTGGGTTGCTCAACAAAGCATAGTGGCATGGGAAAAGCATGACCCCAGCCCCCAATCCAGGTTCCCAATCTTTCTCTTCCCATTTCTGGCTCCATTCTAAGCTGCAGGGGATCCTCATCGGCATATCTGTCGATGCTACAGCACACATGTCCAAGCTCTATGTATACTCCTGGCAACAAGCTGCCCTCAGACCTAAAGGTGTCCACACTGGCAGTATGGTTCACTCCTAGGAGAAAGGCCCCAGGGTAGAGGCCCACAAAGGCTCTGGCAGAAAGCTCAGGGCTATTTGAGTAAGGAATCTGGGTCCATGTTCCCAGGGCACAATCTGGGGCTAGAAATCCAGTTAAGTATGTCCTGTTGACCCCACATACTTCTCAGCGATTTTTATTTGTTTGTTTTGTTTTTTGTGGGGGAGGGGAGGTAGCCAGAGGAGAGCCAGAGAAAGAGCCTCTAAAGTATTGGTCCCAGAACAGGAGCCCATCTTGCCTGGAACTAAGGGTGGAACCAAGCGTAGGTCCTGCTCGTTCAGGAACAATGGCCTGATGAATTGCCCAACCACACCAGGGACTTGTTAAGAGAAACCTGTCTGCCATAGACACCTGCTGTTCTGTGCCTTTGATGCCAGGTCCTGACCTGTAAAACCTTCCTCACTGCTGCCTCAGGAAAACCAAACACTTCTGCTGTAGTGTTTGCCCGAAGGTCCAGTCTCTTCATATAAGGCTTCTATCTCACATTGCTGATTTCTGCATTTCAAGTTTTGTGCAGGCATATCTGCTTAGTGGAACCTAAATCGGTGTGGAAACTTAGCTGCAAATGTAGTATGGTCTTTACAGCTTCCATTACTCAGGAAAACATATTAGAATTAGATTGAAATGAGTGACCACAGGAGACCAAACCTTTTGTAACATCTTTGGAAAAATCCATTTATTGATAAAAATGATAGAAATGACTTGGATACATATTGCTTTTTTTTTTTCCTTCATGGCAAAACCACCATTATGGATTTATTGGTCGTGGCTATTTGGAGTACCCTGCTGTAAAGGATTCTGAGGGTTTCTCTTGACTCAGTGAGAAAAAGCACTGCTAATTTTCAATATCTGCCGTGGTTATGGGAGGGACCAGGGGTGATGCCCAGGCCAATTTTGGAGACAAGGCTGTTTTAGCCATATATAAGTTAGCATTGAGTTAGGTTTTGTTAAACGAATGAATAAACTATAATTAAGTGTATTATTAAGGTACTAAGCTAATACCCTAAGCAGGAATTAAAGTGATTCTGAGTTTTTTCACCCCATAATCCTAATCCATTTAATTTTATCTGTTACCACAGTGAGTTAGAGAAGAAAACAGCTATAATAAAGGAGGATCAAAGGGGGTGACATGTGTAAAAGTTAAGGAGGCAGAGAGGTTTCTCATGTAACTGAAGGAGAGAAAAATGATAAATATTGGACAGAGGATCAAGATTCTCTGGACCTTCTTCCCAGTCTCTCCAGGGTTAGATAAGGTAATGCTACCTGCTGTAAAAAACAAATCCCTATATTTCATGGCTTAACATGGTAGAAATTTATTCCTTTTCCCATAGTAATCTGATGTAGGTTCTTCTTGTCCGTGGGGGAAGGTGGCTTAGGTTGATGAACTCTTTAACTTCAAACGTGAGCTATAATGTTGCCTCAGGCATCAAAAAGTAGAAAGCACATGGCAGAAGGAAGTGGGAGAACAAGGCGCTTCTTTTTAACCACTTTAACTCAAGAAGTGACATGCATCACTTTTGCTCGTATTTCTTTGGTGAGAACCAGTCATTTGTCCCCACCTAGATGCACGGATGAGGTTGGAACACATAATGTCTGTTCGGACAGCTGCTTCCCAGCAATAGCTCTGTATCATTCCTACTCAAAGTATGGTCTATGGACCAGCAACATCAGCATCACCTAGGAGTTTGTTAGAAATGTGCATTTTTTTTAATTTAAAAATATTTTATTGCTAAAGGATGCTAACCATCATCTGAGCCTTCAAGGTGTCGTAAGCTTTTTGCAGTGGTAACATCAAAGATCACTGGTCACAGATCACCATAACAAATATAATAATAATGAAAAGGTTGGACATATTGCAAGAATTACCAAAATGTTCCAAGAGACATGAAGTGAGCAAATGCTGTTGGAAAAATGATCCCGATAGACTTGTTTGAGGCAGGATTGCCACAAACGTTCAGTTTGTTAAAAACTCATCTGCAAAGTGCAATCAAGCAAAGCACAAGGTGAGGTGTGCCTGTATATAAAGAAATGCACATTCTTGGGCTCCACCCAGGATTACTGAATTAAGCCGGCTGAGGGTGGGGCCCAGAAAGCTGTGTTTTAAGAAACTCTCCAGGACTCCCCTGGTGGCGCAGTGGTTAAGAATCCGTCTGCCAATGCAGGGGACACGGGTTTGATCACTGGTCCAGGAAGATTTCACATGCTGCGGAGCAGCTAAGCCCGTGCGCCACAACTACTGAGCCTGCGCACCACAACTACTGAAGCCCACGCACCTGGAGCCATGCTCTGCAACAAGAGAAGCCACTGCAATGAGAAGCCCGCACACTGCAACGAAGAGTAGTCCCCTCTCGCTGCAACTAGAGAAAGCCCACGTACAGCAACAAAGACCCAACGCAGCCAAAAAATTAATTAAAAAAAATTTTTTAAGTATATTTAAAAAAAAAATAGCTCTCCACAGGATTCTCGTGTATGCTGAAGTTCAAAAAGCCCTGATCTTTGGCAGACCTCTTGGCACTTTTACCCTACTGCCTGTAGTGACTGCATTCCAGCGCACCAGTATTTGAAGCCCCTCCCTGCAGGAGGGTTATACTTCCTACTCCCTTAAAAGTCATCCAGGCAGAGGTTCTAGGGACCAACATATGCTTTAGTACTTCCTCTCCTTCCTTCTGTCACTATGAACTGCAGTGACCAGATAAAACTCTTCTGTGAGCCTAGATCCTGGAGTGAGGAAGGCAGCCAACATAGAGCAGAGCTCAAGGTGACCTGCAGTGGACATGTGGCATGAGAAAGAAAGAGACATTTGTTGTTTTAAGCTTTGGACCTTGGGAGTTGTCCATCACTATAGCATTATCCTGACTGATATGCCCCCTTTGTCCAACACTGACCATAACTTTTTATGAATGGCTTTGTAAAGCTTTTCTCCATGGGGTTCTTTCCTCCTTTGTGCTATGCTAAAAAATTTGGCATGCTATTCCCAAGTGGATGGTGGTTCTTGGTGTTTGTACACTTACCATTCTTTCTCTTTTATTCTTTTTCACTCTTATTTCAAGTATTGATGGTGTCTAGAAACCTTGACCATTAGTACAGCAGAATTCTTATCTCAAGTTTGATTTGGCATTGGTGACCCTGATTTTTCCATTTTTAACATTTGTGAAAAGAATCACGCAAAACAACACCTATGTAGGTTCTTGCTCCATTTTCAAGGTCCCAGTCAATCTATTGTCTTTCTCTTCCAGGTTCAAGAGTTAAGCTCAATTGGGTGACAATGATTTGGTATCTTGAGATTCTGACTCAAGGGATTCAAAGACAAATTCAGTCACAAAAAGCTCAGACTGTTAGATTAGAAGGATGTCTTCTTACGTGGCCTGCTAAAATTGAATTTAAATTTGGTCAGCGCATACACTAACATATATTGCATATGATTGGCAGCAGGCAGTGGCATAGATAACTCTGGAGTCATATATTTGGGGCTGGGGTAGCAATGTGTGCTTTTATTTGGGGAGGTGGTAGTAAATTTACCTACCTAATTTTGTTAAGTTTAAGGTAGTATTAGTATAATGACATTGTGTTTCCGGAGTGTGGCTCCCTGGTCACTGAGGGGCAGGAGAGGCAGGAGGGGCAGGTAGCTTGAGATTAAAATTAGGACATAACCAACATACAGTAAAATGTTAACTATCCATCTCGAACATTAAGGAAATGAGTTGTTCTGGTTACAAAGTTCATATGTACAAAAATAGGTTCATTTAAACTATTTTTGGTGAACATCTTTGAAAATGTATATATATATCCAGGCTTTATTAAATAGAACATTCTAATTTGATCTTGTCTTGATGACTCAATCATAAATTATTCTAGAGGGCTGTAATAGAGCCTGTTGAGTGCAGGGCTCTGTGTTGGAGTTCCGGTATCAACTTTTCAGAGGTTTTCTGTCTTCTTCATCAACTCTTGCACTGCCAGCTGTCACTTTTTGATGCTGCCCGTGTGTGTCTCCCAGGTGATCTGCTGCCTCCAGGATACCTTGGACTGGGAAACTAGATAATCACGCTCATTAAAGTTGTACCTAAAATATAAGAAAATTGACTACAAACGTGAGCTCAGGAACATTCCTATATGAATAAAGTGCATGAGCCGTATTATATCACCTTAGCCTGATCAATAGCCTGACTCTCTTCCCCTTTCTCTTTCTCTTCCTTCCTTCCATCTTCCTTCCTTCTTCCCTTCCTCCCTCCCTCCCTCCCTTCCTTCCTTCCCTCCCTTTCTTCCTTCTTTCCTTTCTCTCTCTACTTCAGGAAACTGAGTGAAGGTTTCTTTTGTTTTTTTGAAATCAGGTCCATTTTGAACATGGATGATAGAATATTGACTACAGGTGGGATGTCATAGCTATATGAGGCTAATGAGAAACCTAGGCATAATGCTTTGCATTTTTAGAGCCCTTTAAACTGCTCAGAATGTTCTCCTTACTGGCATTTGCATCTGTCATTTTGGTATAATGCTAATATTGAATCACTTTTATAGTCATAATGGCTATAAACCTGTCTTAAACTAACCTTACTAATAAGGAAAAATGTCTTAACTTACAGAGAAGAAGTGAAAATATCTAACCTATTGCTTGTTTTATTCTTTCTAAACACTTGCCCTTTCTTTTTCTAGGCTGCACTGTCTTATGAAAAAGACCTAAAGTCATCACCTCTTGCTTAGTCTACAGGTACCTAAGGTGGGTAACTATTATAGGCCCCTCTCTCCTATTTGGTTCTATGCATGAAGGATAAGATGGGGTAAAAGTGTAGAGAAGGTACATAATTATGATAAAAAAGTGGTAGGAACACAAAGAGGGGCATTAACTCAATGCAACAATTAGAATTTTGTGTACATAATTCCTTCTGAAAGGCTCTTCAAAGCTCCCTCTTTGTTGGCAGTTATAGAGCTTTACATTCTTTGAGCAACTGGGTTGTTAAAATGTGTGTGATGATAAAGGAACTGACCCCTGCCAACCTGTACTTCAAATGGGCTTGTTTAGTGCTGGGAGAAATCCATTTGGCCACACACAGAAGAAGAGATGTGCCCCTTTCCATTCTTCCACTGACAGATGTGGAAGGTATGATTTATCACATAAGGCCAAGACCTTTTACGTGTTTGGGATCGCAGCGAACATTCCAGACCTCTTCTGTGCTCCTCTTTCTCTGTGTTGAGCCATAATCTGCGGGTCCACTGCAGGGATGCAGAGAGAGCAGAAAAATGTTTTCGAGGTAGCAGCGGTAGAGGGTGGTAGATGACTTGTCAGAGCTATAAAAGCTGGGCATGGAGACTCAGAAACCAATGGAGCCCACCTGACTGGGATGGGGACGTGAGGGGCCATACAGAGTATGAAAGGAAACAACCATTAAATGAAAACCATTCATTATTTCCATATGATAGTATTCCTGATGGTGGACTCAGCCTCGGGGGCTGTCTTCTGGGCTCTAGGCCCCAGTAGAAGGCTAAGGGGCAGATGGGCTGCAGGAGCAATTAAACCCTACTTGGGCCTGTTTCATGGAGTATAAAGAGCAAGAGTGAGTTTGTTTGCTTGTTTGTTTTTTCGGCCGCGCCTTGGCACGCAGGATCTCAGTTCCCCGATCAGGAATCGACCTGCACCCCCTGCAGTGGAAGCATGAAACCTTAACTACTGGACTGCCAGGGAAGTCCTAAGAGTTGGTTTTCTATTCATCCATTCATCCATCCTTTCCACATAGAAGCCAGAATATTTTCCCCAACTGCACATTTGGTCATGTGACTTTCAAACCCTTTCCTGGCTTTTTCATCAGGGTGAGTCCAGGAGGTGTGGCCTCCTTGGTCCTGCGTAATGGGGCTCGGCCACTTCTGTGGTGACATCTCTTCTCTCTTCCTCCCACCTCCTTATACACCCTACACTCCTGTCCACAAGCTTTGTTCAGTAACTTGAAAGCGATCATGCTTTCTCTTGCCTCTGGGGCTTTGATAAAGTTGTTTCTTCCCCTTTACTCTCCATCCTTTGCTTTCATGACCACTAATCTTCCATCACTTCCCTCAGGAGGTCTCACTTTAGGGGAGTATTGGGTCCCAGCATTAAGTGCTCTCATAGCACCCTCTAGTTTTCCACCAGAGTCCGGGGGTAAGCGTTACTGTCTTTAATGCATCTGTCTTCCCACTATAACTAAACTCCTTAAGGGCATAGATGGTACCTATAATATCTAGCATAGAGTTTGCCACATAACAAGAATTTAGCAAATAGTTGTTGTACAAAAATGTATGACCAAGATTGGCAATCTACTTTAAAGATTGGGTTTTGTTGTTAAGCTATTTGTATCTGTATTCCAGCATCATCATTTATTAAATTCATGACTTCGGACAATTTACTACACCTACCTGGCCTTGGATGCCTTGTCATTTTTTTTTAAGTTTTTAAAGTCCTGTTTATTGAAATTGAATTTACATTCAGTAAAACTCACTCCAAAATTTGACAAATGCAATCCTTACCATAATCAAAGTGTAGAACAGTTCTTCGACACACCCCACCCCAAAACCCTATGCAACAAACTCCTCCCTGATCCTTAGGATCCTTGTCTTTTAAATAGGAATAATGGTATATATTTCTTTGGATATAGTTAAATGAGGTAACACATGTCAAGCACCTAGACTAGTGCCTAGCACATAGAATACACTTAGTATAGATGGTTATAATTAAATGTCTTCTACATGCTCAGGGCTCTAGACTTAAACCTGTGGTGGAATATAAAATTCCATAATCTACAAGTCACTATAGGGGCTGACTTAATCCCTCTAAACCATATAGATGGCTCTCTAAGGTAAGCTGAAAATGAACATAGACTCTGGGAGACATCTTGCCCTCAATCTGGCTTAGGGGCTCAGGACTTCAATTTCCCTTCTGATCTGGCATGATCTCCTTAACAAGCTAACTCCTCCTTATTCATGAGGTCAAATCACCGCTAGAGTTTCTGTCTTGTTCCCTTGTGTCTTTATTTCTTTTCCAGGACCCTGGTACTTCTGAGAATGGGGCCTGTATTTGTCACCAACAGACCCCCCTTCTCATAGCCTGATGACTTGAGTTCTATTCCTGAAGCCCAGGCCCCACTGGGGCCATGTTAACTCTCTGTGCTCACCACCTATTTATATTATCTTTGTCTGGAATGCTCATCACCACGTTCTACCTGCCTGACTTTTTGGCCCCCTCTGCCTGGACTGCTACCTCTTCCCTGCATGGATTCCACTCCTGCTGGGCTGTCAGAAATATAGCCAGATCTGCCTCTCATTGTTTACTTTGCCCTATTTTGCATAATAAAGTCCCTCAAACTAAGACTCTCTTCTCAGTTTGATCTTGCCACAACCCAAACTCCTATTTAGAGAGTCCCTGCCATCAGAAAGCTATAGTATCTTAGAGGACATAATGTGTGTCCTTAAATGAAGAAGGCTGAGAGTCAGAAGCGCCTTGGAACATTGTTGGAAGTATTATAAAAATACTTTAAAAAGGGAAATGAGGACACTTATGTCCAGTGAAATCTATACTGACACTCCAGGAAAGAGTCAGACTATTAAACTGACTTGTTTTGGACAACAAGCAAACTGTTTCTCCACAGGGTGCTCATCATAGAATTCTTGACTCTCTCCCAGCCCTTGTTAGGAATGGAGAAATCCTTCCATTAGCACCAGTGTATGTAACTATGGGTGTAGGAAAGACTCCACCTTTCTGCTCCAAAACTTTATATGACTTGGCATCCATCTCGTGGAGAATGCCCTTTTGTGCCATCCAAGGGATTATAATTAAGATGACCAAATCCTTAGTCAAACCATATAGTCTTACATGGGCAAAATAAGTTGTTTGGATAGCAACTGAGGATGCAAAAGAATAAAGACACTGAGCTGGAAAAGAAAAACTGCCCACGCTATTTTCTCTGCTACATAGCCTTCACGGTGTTGTGGTAGTTTAATCAAAGTTGGGTGTATTTCTTTCTTTTTTAAGGAATTAAGTATAAAGACCAATAATTACTGATATAATCATTCAACTGACTGGAAATGATCTTTCATGTTTATTATTCTTTTCTCTCCTTGCAAATGTATTGGAAGGGAAAAGTGTTTCTCCTTCAACATTGCCCATTGAAGGCCACTCTTCTCTTTCAGTCAGTTACCTGGCAGTTCTGTTTGTATAGTATAAGAAAATAAGAAAGGGTTTTAGTGTTAGAAAGATCTAAGTTTGAACCCCTCCACCGTTTTCTAACTGAATGATCTTTCTCTCACTGACCCTCATCCATAAAAATGGAATGATATTCATCTCACAGTGTTGCTGTGAGAATTAAATTATGGAATGCATATGAAGGGTCTGGCACAGTGAATAGTACATATAGGGACATAATCAATGAATTCTTGCTAATTAGGGTCAGTGCACATGGAAGCAAGTACACTCTGGGAAGAATGATTTACAGTATGACCATATGTGACCACGACTTGGGGAAATATTCCTTCTCAGCAGTAAACTACCAGACCTTGTCCATTTACTCATTTTGGTGACCTCCTCTCCCTCTGTTTTTGCATTTTACCTCCACATAAACAAAGGTCGCTCCTGTGTAAATAACCCAATTGCTTTTATATTGACGATGTCAAAAACCGATGTTCATTTAATTTCTTTCTCAAATTCCTTCCTGTTAATTTCTTCCAGAACACATGGAGTAATTACCATTTTCTTATTAGCAAATAAGGTCCAAAGTCTTCCTACCTCTTCCTTAAGGTCCTCCTCTCAGTTTTTGTCTCTGTCATTGGTGCTATCATTTCTTACTCATTTGTTCATTTATCTTTTTATTTATTCCTTTTTAAAAATTTATTCATTCAGCAAATATATATTGTATCTACTATTTGCCAAACCTGAGTTGGCATTGGGGAGCTAATAGTGTCTTATAAGAGGCAGAATAAGGTAATGTTTAAGAGTAAGTGCTTTGAAGTAAGAGACAGACCTCTGTTTGAACCCTGACTCCACTGTGTCCTAGCTGGATGACCTTGGGCAAGTCACTTCAAGCTCCCAAGACTTTAGTTCCTTGTCTGTAAAATGGGGGTAATATCAGTTTCTATTTTTCAGGGTTGTTGTAAACATAAACAAGACAGTTAATGAAGTATACTGCCTGACATATAACAAACATAAGCAGTCACTAGATGTTAGCTTTTGTGAGGATAATAATGTTGATTTTTAATGACCCAGTCCTTCATGGACCTTAGACTTTGGAGGGATACCACATAAATTCCCAAAGAGCCATTGAAGGTTTTTAAGCAAATTAATTACTGGGTTGTGATCATCTTTGATGCCTCATTTTTCATACTTCCCCAACCAGAGTCAGACTTTAAGACTAGTTGGTTTCCCCTTTGATTATGTCTCATAGATCAATCCTTTCTTCTCTAATCCCACTAAGAATCCCCCATTCATCCTAACTGTGATTTTTATTAGAGGTATCTAATTACCAAATGTAATTAAACTAGACTTATTTCTAAGGACTGGATGGTCCCTTGGGAATCATCCTGCATTGAAGAGGCTGGGCCATGCTGTGATAAAATAATTACATCTCTGACCATGGCTCTTTTCAGTGATTCAGACACTGACTTATTGAATTCTTGTATCGGTTGTAGTCTCTCTGCTATTCTGTTTAATCTGTTTGTAAGTTTAGAGGTGTCTATCTGGCTGAGATTTTATGGTATCATTATAAGATGAATCTGTTAACGAGGGATCTTTCAAATTTACCTTAATTAAACTTCTTCAAAGGGAACTTTTAGTACTGAGATGGCAAATAGATTCCATTTTACATACTGTCTGTTTCGATTTCTTTTACAGTGTAACATACCACCCTAAACTTAGTGTCCATTACTTCTCATGCGTCTACAAGTTGGCTGAATTGTTTTGCTGATCTGGGCCAGGCTCAGCTCATTTTGGCTAGGCTTTTTCAGGAAGGTGCAGTCAGTTGGCACGTTGACTAGGGATCATCCGATCTGCTATAGGTTCAGCTAGAACAACTTGACTCTTTTCTATGTGTCTCTCATTACCTCCAGTAGGCTAGCCCAGATATGTTCTAATGGCAGTGTCAGGAATCAAAAGAGGTGCACAAGAACTATTTCAAGTCTCTGCTGGTGTCAGATTTTATTCCCCACTGGTCTAAACAAGCCCACGGTTAGAGTGAAAAAACATGACCAAAAAACATGGGTATAGGCAGGCATGGAATCCTAGGGCTCTCTAGTTCAAACAATCTACCATAGTTTGCTTTCTGGCCACAATTACCAACATGATGTCACATGCAGAAGATGTTCACTTACATTCCAAGATCCTCCTAAACTCAAGTGGCCTGATGCTTGAAGTCAAGGGTGTTTTGATCTACATCAGGTTCACATAATTGATCCAGAAAATTATATACTAGAAAAAGAAGTTATCTGCCCTATACATACCTACCGTATAGTGATGAAATGAGAAGATAATCACCTATAAATATTCTCATTTGGGAAGGGGGAAGGGTAGACTGTACATAGCAGTTACTGATCCATAGCAATTCTAAACATTTTATGGGCAAATTCTGCCAGTTTCCCTTACTCTGGAGATGGGGAATATTCTTTGGTTAGACTTCAGTTCTGCTCCCTGGAAATGGCTCCCAGTCCATTGTTCTCCATGGCTTTTGGCTAAGACCGCTAGCATATCATTTCTTTTTCACCCTCCTTCGTTCCTTCTGAAGAGAGTATTGGACAATATTCCTGCTTCCTGCCTATGGAGAATTGGGGGCACAAAAGTCTTTCTACAATTTTAAGACATTTTTTCTACAGTCTCAATTCCTTTTAATCTATACTAACAGAACATTGCCATTTCAGCTGAATTAAAAACATTGTGGATTTCCTATGAATATGATGTAATTTTACTCCATGAGCTAAAAGCCACAACTTTATTACCCTTATAAACCTTTTAGTATAGCAGAGAAGTTCTACTAGGCCCTGCCTTAATTCTTTCACAGATCTTTATAAAGGATCTTATGGCCACATCTGTGATTTGATCTTTTGTCCCCAAGCAGTGTTTTATTTTGAGACATTTTCTGCTTCCCAGAGAGGTTAGGGATGAAAAACAGTGCTATGTTCCCTGTGAGAAAATCATGAACCCTCTATATTTCTTCTGTGTTCTGCTTATAAACTAGCTCGTTTTTCTTTAGAACATCTCCTTCTTATTTATAGCAGTTTATCAAATACAGCCAATAAGAGCCAGTCCAGCACCTTGAAGGTTTTGCCTGGAAATCTCACCACTCAAATCCAAAAGTTCATTACTACATTTTCTGTCTCCTTAGCTACAACAGGTGACATTTTTACTCATTGTTTCACCATTATATGAAGGTGCTCAATGGATATTTTGAATTGAGTGAATAAATGGAAAAAGAAGCTTCACATATAGTGTTGCAACAGAGACTAAATCTTTAGTCAGGTATTCTTCAATCTGTTCAGATGTTTCTCTCTCCAGTTTTTAAACCCGCCCTATAAAATGCCCATCCTCTTACACCTTTTCTCAGATATTAGATAGGCATACTTGCCTTTTCCCTGTTATTTCAGCAGATGAGTGTTCTCATATCTACACCACAAAATTTGCTGCAATTTATGGCTTGGCTCAGACCCTTCCTCTTTGGTCAGCTTTAGTCAAAAGTAATCTCATTCTTTTTTTTTTAATTAATTAATATATTTAGGCTGTGCCGGGTCTTAGTTGTGGCATGTGGGATCTTCACTGAGGCATGTTTAGTTGTGGCATGTGGGATCTTTAGTTGCAGTATGTCGGCTATTAGTTGCAGCACGTGGGCTTCTTTGTTGCAGCATGCAGGCTTCTTAGTTGCAGTATGTGGACTCTTAGTTGCGGCATGCATGTGGGATCTAGTTCCCTGACCAGGGATTGAACCCGGGCCCCCTGCATTGGGAGCGTGGATTCTTACCCACTGGACCACCAGGGAAGTCCCAGAAGTAATCTCATTCTTGTACTTAGTATTCATGTTATTTTGCCCAGTATGAGAATCAATCATGTTGATCTCTGACACCACAGCTAGGTTGAAAGCTGCTTGAGGGCAGGGCCTATGCATAATTTGTCTAAAGATTCTCTACAGTGTCCATCCCAGTTGCTTCCAAATAGTGTGTTTAGTAAATTTGTTAAACAAATGAATAAGTGAATGAGTAAATAAATGAACCAAATTTTCACCACACAAGGGCAGAGTCTGTCTATCTTGTTTATCCTTAGCTATAATATTAGTGCCTGGTACATGGGAGGTGCTCAATAAATATTTATTGAATTAAAAATGAATAAATAAAAAGCTAATTAATGAATGAATCAAAAATAAACAAACCCAGATTCATTATTCCTATTTTAAGAAGTTCCAGGCTACATTATAGTAGGAACTTCTTTTGTGATTAGTTTTAATAGTAATTTCTTAAAATGACCCAGGAACTCAATTCTATTATTATCCCAGTTTTCATTCTTGCTTGAAGACCTTTTCCCAGACAATGAGAATGAGGAACTGTGCACTGTGCTAACCAGGAGCTTCACATTTATAGTGAAATATTTCAAGGTTTCTAACAAGATGGATAGGACGCAGAAGTCTTTTCAGGCCAAGTGGGGCTGCGCTTGTCCTTGGAGACAGAAAGGACCAGTGCTTGTGTCCTGGGTGGGGTGGGGTAACCTGGTAGATCTCAAAAGTCATTCCTTTGGTCCCAAATATCTCCTTTCTAGCCGAAACATATTCCCTGCCTTTGAGAGATTTAGGGTTCAAGGCATCATGGTTGTCAGACTTTATTGTCTAACTGAATCCCACTTTCCACTCTCCAAATATTCTAATTTAGCTGGCCTGGCTGGAGTAGGTGTCAGGAAACTATTTTATCAACCACCCCACTCCCACGAGTCTGATGTTGATGGTGTAGACACGCACTTTTAGAAAAATTAATTGTCTGTGTGTGTATGCACGTGTGTGTGTGTGCGCGCAGAATGCAAAAAAAATGTCGCAAGGTGCTATAGGTGTCGTGGTGGATGTCTGCGTAGGATCGAGTGGGGGCAGAAAAGAGGAAGCTGTCACCTTTTATTAGAAGTTTCTGGATCCTTGTTCAGAGTCTTGGCCAGATAAGCATTTTCTTTTTTGCAATAATTTGTAACTTTTTTAGGATCCGTGGAGGGAACAATTGAAGGACTAAGTCCTAAAAGGACTAAGACACGCATGAATGTTTCCAATTTTGTTAAGGGTACTTCTTTCCTAGAAAATCCCAGGAGGGTCCCTATCGTGTGTTACATATTTCTGAGAATCCTTCCTCTAAGCTTTCTGCTAGCAAAAAATAAAAATAATAATAATAATGAAAGTACACTATGCTGGGCATGTATCCAAGATATCGACAGGAGAGATGGAGGGGTATGTGGGGCAGATCTGCTCCATGAGATTTCAGGAAAACTCATTCCCAAGCCAAGTAGTTAATGCAGTATAGACTAACTGAATTTTGTCTATTAGAGTAACATATCTGATTGTGTGCCTAAACTTGAACTTGGCGCAGTGCTTCACTTAGGGCTCTATATCTGTCTTCCTCCTTTATCCCTGTGTATGGCAACAGTGGGAGACAGAGGACAAAAGGTCTTAGTGAGTACTCAATAACCCTACTAACATCACAAAGCCTTGGGTAGTTGGGGATGTGTTTTATAAGCACTGTTAAGTTTCATCTCTTTTACTCCTGCTGTAATTATCTGTTGGAATTTTATAGGACTGTGGATGTTCTGAGAGGAAGGATTTAATCGTCAAGTACTTTCAGCCTAATTGGTTTTCAATTGGAAGAGAAGCCTTGGGTTTGGAAACTTGCCACATGTTAGCAGAGCATGTCAGTTCATTGCCCAGCTGTGGAGTTGACAGACATAAGAGAACCTTCTGACTTGGCAACATTTTTGGCGTTTAGTTGGCATATCTGTCTTCAGGTCTGCTCCTAAGGCTGTGTATTTGTCAACTGTGCCTAAGTTGGGCAGATATGGAGGCTTTTGCCAAGTCTCTTTGATACCTGACTGTGGCCATTAGTGAGGGCTGGGATGGAGAGCTGTAGCTATATTGCTATTCTCCATGGAAAGCCACGCTTGGGAATTTAATGATAATCAATCTAGTTTTCAACATCTATTTCACTGTAGTTTTGCATACACAATCAGACTGGCAAGCTAGTTATTTGTGTTGCTAAATAGAAAAGCCCCACTTGTGAGTCGGAAACTAAAGTCCAGAGAAACAGAAATGATTAAATAGATTGTTGGATATTCATATTATGGCTATGGCTGCACAATCATTAGTCATAATTTGAATATTAATTTATAATATGAAAATTGCTCACAATGGGTTATTTAATAATAGCTCTAGCATTTCATGTTTTCGCCAAAAAAGTCAATAAAATAAATCCCACAAATCTTAATATAAGTTAAGTGCAAGGATTCTGGGATGAGACTGGCCTGATTTAAAGAAGTTAGGTAACTTTTTCAAAGTTACTTAAGTGCTGAATAATATTTTTGTTGAAGTATAGTTGATTTACCATGTTGTGTTGGTTTCAGGTGTACAGCAAACTGATTCAGTTATATATATATATATATATATATACACACATATATTCTCTTTCAGATTCTTTTCCATTATAGTTTATTACAAGATATTGAATACAATTCCTTGTGCTATACAGTAGAAACTTGTTGTTTACCTATTTTATATATAGTAGTGTGTATATGTTAATCCCAAACTCCTAATTTATCCCCTCCCCCTTTCTCCATTGGTAACCATAAGTTTGTTTTCTATGTCTGTGGGTCTGTTTCTGTTTTATAAATAAGTACATTTGTATCATTTTTTAGATTCCACATAAAAGTGATATCATATAATATTTCTCTTTCTGACTTACTTCACTTAGTATAATAATCTCTAGGTTCATCCATGTTGCTGTAAATGCCAATATTTCGTTCTTTTATATGGCTGAGTAATATCCCATTGTATACATGTACCACATCTTCTTTACCCATTTATCTGTTGAAGGTCACTTAGGTTGCTTCCATGTCTTGGCTAAATAGTAAGTGCTGAATAATTTTGAAAAAAGTTACTTAGTCTTAAGACTTTCTTAACTCTTAAAATTGGAATAATATTCATAGTACTTACTCTACAGAGTTGTTTCAGCTAGCTACCATACTAATATATTTTAAATGTTATATTCAGTGCCTGATATATAATAAAAACTTGATAAATGTCATTATAAGTACACACATAAATAAAAACTTATATATATCACATATATGCACACAAGCACACACTTTCATAAACCTTCTCACATTTTGTCTTGGTAATCAGTTTTTCCTTCCCCTACAACCTTCTGCTATTAATGCTAAGCTATGAGGAGTGGGAAGGTATCACCTAGAATTGTACTTAAATATAAATCAAATATATGTAAATATACTTGAGATATGGCTAGCCCAAGTTGAGAAGTTCTGTAAGTGTAAAATCCATGCTAAATTTTAAAGACTATGGAAAAAAGATTTGGAAGAGTATGGAAAAAAGAATGTAAAAAGTATCATAGTAACTTTTAATATTGTTTACATGCTGAAAAGCTATTTCTGATATATTGCTTAGATGTGTTATTACATAAATAAAATCTGCATAGTCTTTTGGTAAAGGCAACTCTACAGACCCTCTATGACCACACTGAATGGAATACTCTTCCCAAACTATGTTCGAAGCTGCTGTTCCACTTTCTAGCCTTGCACTTTCGATTGTATACACCTGATGTTTCTATTTGGACCTCACTGTTGTCTTAAACTCATCATGTCCTAAACCATATTTTCATTTTCTTCATGACTGTATATTATTTCTGACTTTCCTGTTTTGGTTCTATTCTCACTGCCCTCGTGACCTCACCGCTACTTGCCGTTTACATGTCAGTAGACTTTCTTCTGGGGGCTTTTCTACTACTTGGTCCCTTTCAATCTATTTTTACCAAATCCAGATTCATCTTGCTAAAGCATCACTTATTTTTTAAAAATTATATTATTCTTCTTTTCAAAAACCTTCAATGACACCCATTTGGCCATAAGATAAGACCCACACCATTTATCTTGGTATTATTCTGATCTTCTCTCTAATTCCTTGGTCCAGCTTTCTATCCTGGAAAATACTAATTATTTTCTATCACTCAAATGCAACTTCTGGGAGTGGTAGACATGTATTAAGGTGCTTTGTATGCAGGAAATGGAGTAAGTTTTGCAAATTGTGAGGAGAGGAAGAGATTTCATTTTGGACATATGGAAGTTGATATGTCTTTCTGATGAATTAAAATTTCTTTCTCAACTAACTTACAAGAAGATAAGAGTCTCTCATTCTAATGAAAATTGAGATGCTGAGGATGTATAGAAAAAGAGAGTAAGTGGTCATTTGACAATTTCTCAAGATATGAGCCTTCTCATTGTACTACAAAAATTCACTAACCATAGGAAGGGGCTGTTTCAGATTCACAGTTACTGGGACATTTGCTCTGGGCTATTTTTTTCAGGAAAGAAGGAGGTTTGAGGTCTACCTTCAAAGGGAACATCCTTTGTAAGGTTACTGAGATAAATGGAACTGCCCATGGCCTCAGATTGTATTAATATTTCCCAGGTCTTAAACTTATAAAATTCTTTATGATTTCCAAATAATTTCATAATTATTAACTCATGGAATTGCCATTTTGGACAAAATCTGGACACAGAATTTAGCTGACCTACTCAAGGACAAAAACTATGTTTTGATATTAACTTCCATTGCTTTGCATTTGTAAAATGCAAAAACCACTCATAGCCTGAACTGTCCAGTCTCGACCTGTCAAGAAGTAGATGTTTCCTGGTTTAGCTATAAGAATTAGGTTTTTACTTGCAGAGGTGAGTTTACCCTGAGAAATCCATGGCAAAGTTTTCATTATGTACACTATTCAATTATTATTTACATTGGTTTTTGGTTGAGGGAAAAATAATATCCTGCTAATTCTTACCTTTACAATTCAAAGAAGTTTGACATATGCAGTAATCCAACCTTCGTTTCTAAATGTTTATTTTTTATTATAAAAGTAATGAATGTTCATTATAGTAATATTAGAAAATGCAGAAAGGTAAAAAATAGAATTTATTTTTATTTTTTTATTGAAGTATAATTTGCAAAAAGTGAAATGCACAGATCTTAGGTGTAGAGTTTGATGAGTTTTGAAAAGTGTTCATACCTGTATGATCCACACCCTAGTTAAGATGTAAAACATTTTCACCACCCGGGAAGCTCCTTGATATCCCTTTCCTATGTATCTCCATGACCTCCCTTCCCCACCCTAGGCAACCACAATTCTGATTGCTATCAGGAAGGCAGAATTAAACAACAACAACAAACTCAAGTTCTAACACTCACTGACAATCATTGCTTAGCGTATCAGCAGCTTTTGACATCACTGATCATTTCCATTGTAATACCCCACAAATTGGCTTGACTTTTGAGGCATGGCGCCCTCTCATTATTCCTCTCACCTGACTGGCTGCTACTTCTCTGTCTCCTTTGCTCAGTTTTCGTCCTCATCCTCATGTCTGATTGAACAGGGACAGTGCTTGTCTCTCTTCTACCTCTTCCCTACCTGCATATATTACTCATGGTCCCATGAAGTTGCATGACTTTCAGTGCCAGAATTTTTAAAATGTCATTACATTTTATAAACATAATGTTCAATGGCTACATTGTTATTCTATGGGGATGTGCAATGTGATTTACTTATCCATGCCTTTTTCATTGGACATTTAGGCTGTTATCTTAACTATTGTTAATAACACTGCAAGGAAGATCTTGGCACACAAAGTTACCCAACCTCCATAGTTACAATACTGGATAGATAACCAGGGGTTTCTGGGTTAAATGGTACAGACATTTTGAGGCTGTAGCTATATGTTGTCAAGTTGTTTTTCAAAAGGAATGGACTAGTATATATTCCCACCAGTATTACTAACAATAAAGAGAGATCTTTTCCCCTAAATGTGTTGAACTTTATTCAAAATTTTATAGGAGATATAAATGAAAGATCAATATATTTATTGGAATTTAACAAAATAGCTTATGTAAATTAGTTCAGAGTTTATTTGCTATTACTAATTTTATGTCAATACAGATAGTGTTACTCTGCTGTACGCCCACAGAATTGGGATGCCATGTTGTGAAGTCATTTATTGATTTGTTGATTTATTTAATTTTTTTGGCCATGCCATGTGGCTTGCAGGATCTTAGTTCCCTGACCAGGGATCGAACCCAGGCCCCCAGCAGTGGAAGCATGGAGTCCTATCCATTGGACCACTAGGGAATTCCCTGTGAAGTCATTTATATGATGAATGTGAGTCTTGGAAACGTAAAGACATTGGTTTGGTTAATGGCTTAATCACTTAGTAGCCATGAATCTGGACAAATTGTTTAAGATCTTTGAGCCTCAATGTTCTCATCTATAAAATAGGGCTAATAAAATTTGCCTTGCAAAAGTGTTGAGACAGTTAAATGAGATCGTGTATGTAAATCACGTAGCATGAGGGTGGCACACATAAATGTTAGTTCCTATCCTCCCTACCAAATTTAAAATACTTTTCTAGGTTAAGATTCCCACCATGGCATACGTGGCAATAAATTGTGAGCAAGCCATTTCTCATGTGGCTTACTGAACTCCTATGAATATAAGAAAGATTTTATTTGCCTTTTTTTTTTTTTATAAGAATGAACAAGCCAGGAAGAACTAGAGCTTTGCTCAGGACAAGGCAGACAGCTGTCATGTCAGGATGTGAGCAGTGTCAGTCAGGGATTGCCACATGGGCACTGGAACTGAGGAACTGGCCTGAGTCCTAATCCTGAAGGGATGGGGTTAGAGATGTGAAAGTATGAACAGGGGAGACAAGCTGAGGTGAGAACTGTGGCAGTCCCAGAAATTAGAACCAAAGGGGAAGCAGATGTTCAAGGTTAGCCAAGATGGATGTGGTTCCTAGTGGTGAGGAACAGATGAGGAGGCAGGAATCCTGGGAGTGAAACGCCTAAGTCATGACACCAACATTAGAGCCCACTTTTTTTTTTTTTGTGATACGCGGGCCTCTCACTGCTGTGGCCTCTCCCGTTGCGGAGCACAGGCTCCGGACGCGCAGGCTCAGCGGCCATGGCTCACGGGCGCAGCCACTCCCCGGCATATGGGATCTTCCTGGACCCGGGCACGAACCCGTGTCCCCTGAATCGGCAGGCGGACTCCCAACCACTGCGCCACCAGGGAAGCCCAGAGACCACTTTTAAACACTTTTTCTTTGAAATAATTTCTAATTTATAGAAAAATTTAGACATTAGTACAAATTACTTCTCTAGACCCTTTTTCAAATGCACCGATTTTGAACATTTTGTCATATTTGCTTTATCATCTGTGTATGTGTATATTTATATCTTTATCTATCCAGCTACTCCTCTAATCTTTACTCCTTAATACTCTAGTGTCTATTTCCTAACAACAAGGATTTTCTCTTACATAATCATAGTATGTGATTCAAATCCAAGAAACTGAACATTGTTACAATACATTCCAACTTCATTTATTGGCCCAATAATGTTTTTTATAGCCTTCCTCCCCCCGCCCCCCATTATGTGATCCAGTTCACGATCACGAACTGCATTTAGTTTCCGTTAATTTAGTTTCCTTTCACTTACCATTAGTCTCCTTTAACCAGGAACATGTCTCAGCCTTACTTTGTTTTGCATGACATTGACATTTTTGAAGATTAAAAGCCAATTATCTTATTGTATGTCTTTCGATTTGGGTTTTGTAGACCTCATGTTTTGAATTTGCTTCTGAACAACAGTCTTCTTGCTAGAGATTTGCCATTAGCCTCCTTATCCAGTTAGGAGCTGGCTCGAGAATTGTAGGTGTAGCAGGATGTGGGGAGCGTCTGTAGCCCATGGAGATGAAGTAGCCAGTGAACACAGGTGAGGCTGTTTAGGTGAGGTGTAGCTCTTGGGTCTGAGACAGGATTGTAAGCCCGAGTCACAGGACCGGAAGGGACCTTGAGGGGTCACTAAGTCCATCTGCTTGGCCTTCAGCAGAAACACATTTCCACTCACCCAGACACGCCAGCCTATTTTTAAACTCCTCCAGGGAAAGCAATTCTGTGTGTGCTTCTTGCTAACTCGTACTGGTGCCGCTTGCCCTCACTGTGTGAAATCTTCCCTGTGCCTCAGCCTGATTCCTCAAGGAGCAGGTCTTAAGCTTCCTTCTCATTCTGTTTTTATGAAGGACTCACATGTAAGTCACAAGCGCTTCATTATGTTTAGAGAACTGTATTTTATCACTAGTCCCTCAGGTATGTTTTCTTTAGTCTAACCTAAGGAATAAAAAAAGGAACTTAACCTATACAAATGTAAAGTATTGTTACAATAGCAATAATGGTATTATAACATTATCGTATCAATAACTACACATTATCATAGCAATAATACATTTCATTTTATAGTTGGATTTTCCATGGACCTGACTACCAAGGGGACACTTTAGAATATCATTTCTAGTCACCTATTTTTTAAATTTAAAAATAACACATTTACTGTAAAATACAAATTCAAACATTACAGAAGAATAAAAGAAAGGAAGTAAAATTCCTCTCTGTTTTCCCCCCTACCCTCAATCACATTTCCAAAACTTGGCTGCTAATTATAGTTTTGATGTCTGAAGTTCCAGAATTTTTCTGTACATACACAAACATATATGCATGAATGCATTCACGCACTCACCCATACACACACGTGCACATACTCCTTTTATGAAAATAAAAATGGGATCATGTACATGTATATTTCAGTTTGATGATATTTTTCTCAATATGAAAATGATACATGTTCTTTGTGGAACATATAACACAATCATAAAGGGGAAAACATTTTAAATCACCCATAATTGCACTGCTCACCTTAGGTACTGTTTGGATATTTTCTGATATTTTTCTATGTATATGTGTTACAGTATATCCTGCTTTTTAATATTGTTCTTTTCCTTGATCAACTTTGAGCATCTCAGGCTGTTTAATGCTTTTCTTCTTAATTTGGAGCCCAACTGGGATGTAGTTCTCTCGTGAAGTTAGGTTACAAGAGGCAGTGGGAGAAAGGTACACTCATGGAAAAGACAGCAGGCTGACAAAGAGCAGATGATCAGGCATGCAGAAAGAGTTCCCTCCTAAAAGGGAACACAGCATCGGTTACCCACACACCACTTGGTGAATAGGACTTCTGACAGCCTGAGACAGTGTTTTGTATGTGCAAGGCCAGACTCCCTTCATTCATGGTAAATTCATCACTATTGGCAGTGCTGGTAATAAAACATTGAATAAGATGAGCATAGGCCTTGACTTTTTTTTTTGCAGCGTTTAGTTGTTGTTTGTTTGTTTGTTTGGTTTTCTTTTTGTGTGTATGCCACAGAAACCAAGGGCTATATCTCATCAGCTTATGGGTGTTTCTTTTTTGTGCCACAGAAACCAATAGTTAAATCTCATTAGCTTGTGGTCTACTTGGATTTTGAGATTTTTCTTTTCTTCTCTAGCTTCATATTGTGTAAATTCTGATGCAAAACTTACCATGGATAATTTTTCAAATCAGTTCTTCTTGATGCATTAAAAAGTTCAGAGACTGGCTTTATATGCTTTCTTGTTAAAAAGTTCCTCAGCTTCGGAATATCTCAGGAGGAGAGAGACTATGGAATGTCTTACTTTAGGGGTTAAGAAGGATTATGTCAGTCTCTGCTTTTTTCTCATACCTATGCCTGCTCACGCCTTCAAGTTGACATGGCATGGTCCCCAGTTCCTGAGTCAATTAAAAGGAAAAAGGGTGAATAATGATGTTCTTCACATTACTCTTTTCCTTTGAATAGAGTAAATCTTGGAATTATGTCACATATCACACTTCAGATCATATGGTGTTTCCTCCACTCTACCCCCATACCCATTTCAGTTCATCGGGCTTGGAATCTGAGTGCCCAAGTGATAGTTAGTGTTGCAACTGTCTTATATCTGTCCCCTTTCCTCAGTTTCAGTGCAGAATAGGGGTTCTGCCTGGGTCCTCTCTTTTTAGCTCAGTTGGTTGCTCTGTTTAGCACTGAGGGGACCCTCATTACACACTATCCAATGGGCAAGAACCCTGAGACTTGCCTCAGTGTTGGCAGGTATCTTGGTTCCATTCTCTTATGCCATGGACAGAGTTCCTGCTGCATGAATACCTCTCCAGTAAGTATATACGCACATTCAGTTAGCCTCCTGGGTCCCTTTCAGCCAATCCTCATGAACTTCATTTGTTAAAAATGAACAAACATTTATTGAATGCTCATTAGGTGCCAGGTGTTGCTCTAAATGTCTAGGATACATTAATGAGCGAAAGACCAAAATCTTGCTCCCCATGGATCTTGCATTCTAGTGGATGTTTCAAGAATGAAAGATTGTGATACTGAGGCTGGGACCATTGTGCCGCATCAGAAACAAAACAGTTCTCCCAGATGCCTTCTCTGGGGTAAACATCTGTAACTTTTATTAAACCCATTGTGTTTATTCTCTCCTTTGTTCTCGTATTCTAAGGTTTTAGATTTGTGTCTAAATAGACCTTAGTTATGGCAAGCCTTACATTTATAAAAGGTTTTTTTCCCAAATATACTCAGCCATTACACTGAAAGTTTCAATGAGCCAAAATAATCCAAGTGCACATTTGCATTTGACAAAACTAACCGGTTCCTCTTTTTGATCAGTTAATAGATAGCAAAAGCCCTGGGTCATTGAAAATAAATGTGTAATATAAATGTTTGTGGCAGGTAGAGATTTAGATCATGACACAGTAAGAAAATAATCCTTGTGCCTGTGGAAATAATTTGAATTTGTGGGAGTGGGGTGTGGCTAAAACTTTCAGAAGTATAACTCCTTAAAATATGGATCCTCTAGAAACAGCTGATGAAAATAAACTTTAGCTCTCTTTGGGATTGTCCAAGATGCCCTGTGATTGTTTGTGCTATTTGTATTTTCTTTCTTCTATATGTTTTCTGGGATCATTGTGCTATTTTAGCTCTTACTTGGAGGTACTCCCTGTTGAGATGCTAAAATATCCTGAAAGTGGCAGTGCTGAATTTTTTGCATGCCCAGGAGGTGGGTAGTGCAGGATTGATTTGTAATGACACTTTACTGTAGAGTAAATTTTTAGCTGTAATGCTATTTTGGGCTGCTTGATCCCACCAGATTTGGAGAAGTTTGAATTACCTTAAATAACTAGAACACAGACACTCCTATGTTACCCCTGAGACACGCTCACTGAAGCATGGAAATTAATTCAGATATGCATCCAAGCTTCACTGAATTTTAATCTAAGTGTTTATAGGATTATTTATTGATATTTGGGAAATAAAAGTTATTCCATGATGAAAATCTGATTGAAGGTGGCAACAAGAGCAATGCCACAGTTGAATGTTTGTGAACTTTCTGTCTTGGTCAAGGAAACTGTAGCAGATTAACAGTGGCTTCCCATTCTTTGTTATCCTCCCCATCAACACATGAGATCTATTTCCCACCTCTTAAAACATAGGCCACCCTGTGACTACTTTGGCCAATAGAGTCCAGTGGAAATGATGCTGTTTCAATTCTAGACATAGCACTTAAGTGGACTGTAAGTTTTGCTTCTTCATCTTGGAGCCCTGTGCTGCTGTGTAAGAAGTCTGACAACCCTGCTAGAGAGGCAAAGTAAAGAGACTCTGACACTGCATGGGGAGAGAAAGGAGCCTCGCTGAGACCACTTCCAGCCAAGGACAGGCAAGTGGGTGAAGAAGTCAGCTTGGAAATGGATCTTCTACCCCCATTCACCCCAGCTGATACCATGTGGCTTAGAGATAAACCAGCCAGCTGAGCCCTTCCCAAATTCCTGATCCATAAAATTGAGAGCAAAACAAAATGGTTGCTTTAAGCTACTAAGTTTTGGGCAGTAATAGATAAAGGAAACAGAAACGTTTTGTTGAAATTCAGGGTTCCATTTTTAACAAAGGAGGTTTTATTCATTCATCCATTTATCCACCTATCCATCAGTGAAATATTTACCAAGAGTTCACTATATCTCTGATGGTACTGGGCTAAGTTCACAAGGAAGTTCTAATAGAATTTTGGCTTTGTGCTGATTTAACCTCAAAGTATTGTCTCATTATTTAGGAAATGAGAATCCTCTTTTTACATTTTCCTTTCATTTATTTTGAATGTGCACCTGAGTGCCTACCATGTTCCAGGCACTGTATAAGTTGTTGACAAAACAATGGTGACTAAAATAATATGGGTTATAGCCTCATGAGGCTTACTTATGATGGAGAAATACAAAATAAATTTTTTTCTTCCAATCTATAGAATAAGATGACAACATAGACTTCACAGGATTTTCTTTGAAGATTAAGTGATATGATGAATGTGAAAGCCCTTTTAAGTAGTTATTCTTTATAAAAGTAAAAGCATTTATTGAGTCTTGATGATAGTAACAGTAGCAGAAGAGCTCAGAGACAAAGCAGATATTTAACACTCAAAGTGAAAACATGAATGTATGTAAGTGACAACTTATAGTAGGAATTGTGACTCGGTTTTGGTGGGGGGCCCTTATTAGACCTCAGTTGATCCAAAAAACTTCTGAAACTATATGAAAGAGGTTGTGTAGAAGTGCATTATTTTTGGATCAGAAACCCAACGCTTTCATTAGATTTTCAAAGGCGTGAGTGATCCTGAAAGGTAAATAGCCATTGATGAAGAGAATAAAGGCAACTGCAGTATGTTAAGCCCCTCTGGATGCCAACCACCTGCTCAGTATTCTCACACATGCTAATTTTTTTTTACTAATACAAAGCAGTACATGTTTATTGTGGAGTAACAGATAAGTGAATACTCCCATAACTGCATCATTTATACAGCATAACATGAACATCGTGGAGTTACACACACTAATTTAATCTACGCAATCTCTGTGAGGAAGAGACTCTCATTCCCATTTTACAGATTAGAAACTGAGGCTCAAAGAGGTTAAGTGAATTGTCCAAGTTTAATAAACGATGGGCCTGGCATTTCAATCCAGCTCTGCCTGGTCCCAAAGGTCTTTCCACATATACCATGTGTATCAGTGAGAGTTCTTAGTTGCAAGCTATAGTAACCAACATGCTGGCTTAAACAAAAAGGAAATGCACTGAGAAGATATCGGCACTGACAAATTTTCTGGGAAACATGGAGAGACAAAATCATTCCTACGATTCTGATAGGGACTTACTAGGGACACACTGTTACCCCTTCCAAAACAAATGTCTGGGACGTAAGCTCAACGTGCCAATGTGTTTAATAGGTATTTAGAGAAGACCCAAATAAACAGATGCCGTCCTCACTTTTTCTGATCCTCTTTCAATGAAAGATTATATACTTTTTTTCAATCACTTATAAGACATATTTTAAACACCTATAAGAAGAAATAATGACAATATTGCTTATATTATTATAATCCTCAGTACTTCATAATTTATACCGAACTTGCACACATTTTATCTATTTATAATTTGATCCACCCAAGCAGTCTGGAAGGTTGATGAGGACAAACGTTTTTATCCGCCTTTGATAAGCAAGGAAACTGAAGCTGGTAGGTGCTACTTGATGTCCTCCAAAGCTCACATGGCTGCTAAGTGCTCTGATCCCCTATGTCTGGGGCTTCTTTCTACTAGATGTCCCATAGAACTCAAGTGCCTCAGCTGTACACAGGGCTGAGGTAGTTAGGCCCTCACCAGGCAGGCCTCCAACACTCTGCCCTTTTTACATGCCATAAGGAGGAGCTGGTTGATTGTACATACCTACAGACTGGGCATCATTGCACAGTGGGCAGCAGACTGGCAACTGTGATGCTTGGTCATTAAAACATAACCTGAACATAATGAAGTGAGGTAGATTGGCAGCACAATACGAATTTGTATCCAGACACAGATGTTAGTTTCAGGTGACAGGTTTTGCAAATGTATACATCAGTTATACTGGAGTTCCAGACGGGTGTTGTTGGGAATATAAGAGCCTTGGAAAGCCCCCGCTTAGCACTTCCCACAACTGTCCAGACTTCACCCTGAATGGGCAGAACATTGTGGCACCTGACTGCATCTCCCAGGGGAAAATGAGGGAGTTTTAAAGTGAAACTCCTTCAGTCTAATATTCTCTGGTAGCCTTTGTGGAAAATGCATCCTTTGGCTTCACTGGGGTTCACCGAAACTGGTGTAGGTTTAGGTGTTATTTTTGTGAAGCCTTATCTTCAATCTTCTGTGGGATTCTTTTAGTACCAAATGCAGAAGTGGACAAATGACCATGTTTCCTCTCTTTTTTTCATCCACATAACAGGCACAGCTACCATTTATTAAGTATTTACTATGTAGTAGGGGGCTGTGATACATAATTTATATAATTATACTATTTAATCTGTACCATAACTCTATGAGGTAGTTATTATTCTATTCATTTAACTGAAATTTAGAGATGGAAAAAACTTGCCCAATATCTTATGGCTCTCAACTATCTTTGGAGGGACCTGAACCTAATCTTTTCTCCCTCTAAGGCCTGGAGCTCTTCACACCACTGCTCAGAGAGAAGATTCTGTGTCTCTTTCAAGTCAAAATTGGAGAGTTCATGGTGTGAAGTGTCCACATCTTAGAACTGTTGTTCCTTAACTGCCTAGGGCCTTGCAGCAAAACAAAATGTGCCACCACGTAGAAATCCTGGAATACTATCTCACTTGGGTCCACAAGTTGATTGCCTTTACTACTTCTTTGATTCTCTTCACAACAACAACATGTAGCCTATATCTATCCAGAGAGGTTTCCCATCCATCTGTAGGACCATCTGTGGTTAGAAAAATATATTTCTCTTTACACCATTGTAGCTGCAGGACATTTTGGAGAGTTATCATTGAAGAAAGGAAGGATGTCCATTAGTGTAATGAAAAGTCAAGTGGACTGTTCAGAAATTCACTCTTTTATGCAGTCCTAGGATTCTGGACTTTTTAGCCAACCTGATATATTTATAAACCCCCTTCCAATGATCCAGTGCTATTAAGATGCTCCCACTTTTATTCTCTACCTGTTCCCTTTCTGTCATGTTCTTTACCTCAGCTCTTCATCCTTAACATTCTCCTCTACTGTGTCTTTATTAAACACAGGGACAATAGTAGTGTCTCCCATTACTTTGGTGTTCTCTATCTAAAATGGTAATTAAATAATTAAATTAATTTTAATTAAATAATATGTATGCTTTTTTTTTTTTTTTTTTTTTTTGCGGTACGCGGGCCTCTCACTGCTGTGGCCTCTCCCGTTGCGCAGCACAGGCTCCGGAGGCGCAGGCTCAGCGGCCATGGCTCACGGGCCCAGCCGCTCCATGGCATGCGGGATCTTCCTGGACCGGGGCACGAACCCGTGTCCCCTGCATCGGCAGGCGGACTCTCAACCACTGCACCACCAGGGAGGTCCAGGACTCCACAGTTCCACTGCCAGGGGCCCAGGTTCCTTCTCTGGTCGGGGAACTAAGATTTTTTTTTTTTTTTTTTTTGGCAGCGCAGCCAAAAAAAAAAAAAATTCATTAATTGTTGTCTAATTTGGGGAAATCAGTACTAACTGGCTGTCATATAGGACTTGTCAAATTTCAGGGCATTTCCCATGTTCTTTTGTGGTGGGCTACTCCTAAATACTCTTTGAACTGATCATATGTATTAACCATTCTTGCTGTGATACTGTATTGTGAATTTTATGTTATTTTCATCATCATCATTTTTTTTTTTTTTTTTTTTTTGGTACGCGGGCCTCTCACTGTTGGGGCCTCTCCCGTTGCGGAGCACAGGCTCCGGAGGCGCATGCTCAGCGGCCATGGCTCACGGGCCCAGCCGCTCCGCGGCATGTGGGATCTTCCCAAACCGGGGCACGAACCCACGTCCCCTGCATCGGCAGGCTGACTCTCAACCACTGTGCCACCAGGGAAGCCCCGTATACTTTTACACAGTAAGTATGTATTACTTTATATGTAACTGTGTGTTAAGTACTAGGCTAGGTCCTTTATAAGAGGGGTCCCCAACCCCTGGGCCATGGACTGGTACTGGTCCCTGGCCTGTTAGGAACCGGGCCGGACAGCAGAAGGTGAGCTGCGGGTGAGCGAGTGAAGCTTCATCTGTATTTGCAGCCGCTCCGCATCGCTCACATTACTGCCTGAGCTCCACCTCCTGTCAGATCAGCGGTGGCATTAGATTCTCATAAGACTGTGAACTGTGCACGCGAGGGATCTGCATTGCGTGTGCCTTATGAGTGTCTAATGCCTGATGATCTGAAGTGGAGCTAAGGCAGTGATGCTAGCGCTGGGGAGTGGCTGCAAATACAGATTATCAGTAGCAGGGAGGTCTGATTGCACAGAGGCCATAATAAATCAATTGCTTGCAGACTCATATCAAAACCCTATCAGTGAGTGGCAAGTGAAAACAAGCTCAGGGCTCCCCCTGATCCTGCATTATGGTGAGTTGTATAATTATTTCATTATATATTACAATGTAATAATAATAGAAATAAAGTGCACAATAAATGTAATGCACTTGAATCATCCCGAAACCATCCCCCGCCCCCCGGTCCGTGGAAAAATTGTCTTACACGAAACCAGTCCCTGGTGCCAAAAAGGTTGGGGACCACTGCCTTGTAATATCATTTTCAATATTCACAAATCTTTATGAAATGGGCTTTTGAAAATCTCAGTTTCACAGATGAGGAAGCTGATGTCCACTGGGGCTAAAAATCTTGCCCACGTTCCTACAGGCAGAAAGTGACAGCCAGGGAGAGACAAAGCCAGGACCAGAACCTGTGTCTCTCTAAAGCTTATGCATTTTTCACAATGCCATATTACCTTTTAATTTCAAGACCAGTAAAATAGTTAGTAGTAATTTCTTATTTCTTATCCTACCGTCATTATTGAAGTCCTAACTTCTTTTGGAATCAAGTTGCTCCTATGATCAATTTTAGGAATTGGGAAATTGTATAGGTTGAAAGATCCCTTAAATGGATGTTACCCTCTAAAGAGAAAAGCTCTTTAAAGCTGTTGGAATCTGGGCTGAAATAACCAATTTCTATCTATGCTCATGTTAGAAAGGCTTAACCTAGAATAGCTTTTTGAGTGAAGCATTGACCTCATTTTTCTTCTTCTCCTAAACAGAACCAGTTGGAGATAAGTATATGTTTATCCCTTGTCATTTATTGTTGGTGTCCTTAATGGTTCTATAGATTAGCTGCTTTATGCCTTTATGTGTGCATAGAGAAATTTCCTTTGGTTTCTGTTGGTGTTAATTTCCAGATACCATGATTGCTAACTGTCATGGCAAAGACCAATGAAATTCTCTCTGGCACTGTGAAGCCCATTTATTTATGTGTCATTGAAGTGTTTTTCAGTGAGCCTCAGAGATGTCAAGTTTATTTTTCTGTAATAAGAAAGGTTAAATAAGCACATTTTAACCCCATTATTATTTTGTAACATGTACCAGTTTGAGGCTTCTTTCTTACAAGACTGTAAACTTTCAAAGCTGAGACTATATCTCTGTATCGTGGTGCCTAGCACAGGGCATATGATCTGTGTTATGAAACTTAACTTTTGGTTTCCTTTAATATACTGAGAAGGAAGGAAAGACTTGCAAGTGTACAATTAACGGGGCATTTACTTCTCCCTCAACAACAACCCTCCATGGCTTTATTTTGGAAGTGAGTAATGATTAATTCATTCAACAAATGTTTGAATATCTATTATATTTTGGGAACTGTGATTGGTATATGCTGTCAGCTCTCAAGGAGCTCAGAGTCTGGTAGGGAAAAATACCTCAAACGATAAATTACACACAACATGGAGATGTGTTTACAGTGCCGTGGGGCACAGAGTAGTGAGGGGCTAAGTCTTCGAATTGAATGAACAAAGATGGAGGGGATATTCCTGCTAGATAAAGGGGAATAAGTTTCCCAGTTAAAAGGTAGAGCAGGCTTGAAAGTATGGGTGTCAACAAAGTATTTGGATAAACTGGAAACGTTACTGGCTTTAGAGTAGAATGGTAGAGATAGTGGGAGAGGTGGTAGCTTGGGGCTAGATGGAATCATGCAGGGCCTCGTGTGCTAAAGTTAGGAATTTGGAATTCCTTGTATAGGCAAAGGGGTTAAGGGAAGAGGCTCAAGAAGTTAAGTGAGAAAGATTACTTTCCTTTTTCTCTTCAATAATGGCGACATAAAATACCAAAGAAATATTTACTAACTCTCTGGTCAATCAGGAAGGGCAGCAGGTGAGATAGGACGGACACCATTAGATAATACGAAGAGAAAACCAATTCCATTTATTTCCCCATAGTTTTGATTAGCATTTTGCTTCTCTGATTGACGTTAACTCATTTGAACAATTGCAAAGTGGGGCTTTGGACCAATCTTTTCAGGAAGATAGACAGGAACCCCTGGCATTTTCTTCTTTATGTTTTGTTTTTATTGAATAATTCACTAGTCATTTACCAGGAGGAGCCCAACTATCCATCTCCAGAATTTCCTAAGGGATTGCATCCTTGGCCCTCATTCACATGAGCAGCCTTATTAAGGATTTCATGTTTTTTTTCTTCTTCCACATGGTCTCAGGAGAGGAGGGAAATCCTGTTTGTTATACAATGTAACTCATTGCATAATGGGTCATTGCAATTTCTGCAAAGACAGAGGCCAAAGGAACTTGGAAGGAAACAAAAAATGGCATCAAAATGTGATGTGTCAGTGGAAAAGAGAGAGTCAGGGAACCACAGAGGGAAAAGAACAACTATTTTTTGCTTTCTATGTCTCATCAGTCATTAATTCTAAATTCTATAAAGTGTTAATGGGATATAATTTTCAAAAGAGAAGAGGATTGGAATTTTAAAACATATAAGCAAAAAAAGTGAGAGCTATCTTTTGAAAAAAATCCCTTTGGATGTAATTCAGTTCATTCAATTCAACAGATATGTGTTGAATTTTGCCTGTGTGTCCTTGAGGATTTCAGCATCTCCTGGAAGAATTGCTCATGTGAATCA
This sequence comes from Pseudorca crassidens, assembly GCF_039906515.1. NCBI lineage: Eukaryota > Metazoa > Chordata > Mammalia > Artiodactyla > Delphinidae > Pseudorca > Pseudorca crassidens. The sequence continues at coordinate 29,686,854 of NC_090304.1, read as the reverse complement.
CTAGCTGTGCTACCATGTTGTAAGTTAGAAAGATGTATAAATTGCTATGAATACATATAAAACAGGGACACTTAATTTTGCCTTTAAAGTTGGGTAAGGGTTTGAAGTAGAAATACTTCCTTTCTTACTTAAGCTAATGCTTGAAGGATGAATTGGAATTTTCCAGAAATGAAGAAAGTGTATTATGCGAAGAGGGAAAATTAAGGACAAAGCTTGAAAATGGAATGGAAGTATATAATACTCTGTGGAAACTGCTCAATTTCTTATGGTCGTGGAATCTAGGGTGTGTGAGGAGAACCTTGGGAGGATGTTGGAAGGCAGAGTATCAGTTAGAATCCTCTGGTTACAAGCAACAGAAACTGATGGAAGAACTCATGCCAAACATACACACACACATCACCACCCCAACACACACACACGCAGACACACGTGCACATGCACACACAGACAATTTACTGGAAGCATACAGTGCTACTCACAGAATCGTAGGAAATGCTGAAGAGCCAGGATTCAAAATAGACAGGAACTGGGGCGTCAGAAACCAGTGGTGGTCTCTTCAGGCAGCCTCATGAGGTGAATCATTTTCAGTGAATTCCCTTAAACATCAGAGCTCAGTGAGACGGCATCTGATTTGTTACAACTTGGACACCTCCTGGCTTGAAGAGATGAGACCCCCTTGATAGAGAGTACCATCAAGTTAATGGTACTGATGGGAGAAAGTTAAATTTCCTAATCTATTTGGTTGCTATTACCTAAATAGATGGAAATAGATACTGGCCAGAACAATGACAAATGTCCATTAAAAGTAAGATGGAGCTGACTTGTGAAGGGCTTTGTATGTCAGTTGAGACTTTTGAAGCATATTTTAGAGGTAGAATCAACAGGGCTTCATGGTCTGTTGTCTCTTGGGGGGATGATAAGAGAGGAATCAAAGAAGGCAACAGAGTTTTGCCATAGATGAATTCATGGATAATACAAAATGTTATTGAGATAGGTGTTATGGGAGGGTAATAAGTCTATTTTGAGAAGCCTGCCAGATATGTAAGGTAAGGATGTGGAAAAATAATTTTAAAATACATATCAGACCTACCTAAATCTGAAAATTTCCAGAACAATCCCATGAAGTTTTGTTAAACATATAGTAATCCATTCACGTCTTATCCAAAAGTTACTGCTTGATCGCCTCTCTGATCTAGAACACCACTCAAAATAAGGAAGGAAGTGAAAAAAGACCTCTGAGTCATCAAAATGGATGTCAGAGGACCTGCCCGTGCTACTGAAACATTTTGATCACAAGAAATTCCCTCAAGGACTTCTCTCAGAGACAATTCATTTTACTCTAGAAATGATTATAAAGATTATAAGTATGTGCGCTATTAGTTTATAGAAGATTAGGAGCAGCAAATTATAAGTGACTGTGAATGTGGGACATACTGATAACTGCTGAAAATGATAGCCTGGTATTGAAGAAAGAGAGAAAATATAAATTTTCAAATACTGAAATGCTCTAAAGCATATGAGTCTGGAACACTATAACATAACACTATAACATGGAGGAAAGCATTCTTCTGCCAATAAATAATCCTTAGTCCGGATAGGATAAGTTATACTGTAGTAAAAAACACTACCAAAATCTCAGGAACTTAACGCCTTCCTTCCACAAGGTCTACTTCTGGTCTGGGTGGCTCTCTCAGGTGACTAATCTCCACGTAGAGGCTCACTAATTTAGGCTACTGCATACTGAACACTTGACTCTCAACACAGTATCACTGAGTGCTGTGACAGGGGGAAATTATCCTTGGAGGGCCTCCTTCCTGGCTATTAAGTGTTTTGCCCGAAAGTGACACACACACATCTACCATTGAGTAGGACTAAACATATAACCTTGTCGAAGTGCAAGGTTGGGGAAGGCAAGTGTAATTCTCTCTTGTGCCAGAAGGAGTGTAAAACTAGATATGGATGAGCACTAAAGAGCTTTCCTGCCGTCATTCCTGTACTACAACCTCATGTGGTAATTTGAGTTTATAACAATGCTGGAGTCATCTCAACAAAGTTCAATCCTGTTTGATTATATTTTACTTTAAAAGAAAAGAAAGACTATAAGGCATTTATTTCATTTTATTTGTGAAATGGTGCAGAAAGCCTAAGTCCTTGTAACTCTGTCATCATCTGTCTGTGCAAGACCTCCTAAAGTATTTAACAAAAGATTCTACCAATAATGATGAAAATAAATAAAAAGGATTTAACCATAAGAACAGAAAGACCTCCGTTACCTAGAACAGGAGTTGGCAGACTTTTCCTGAAAAGGGCCAGAGAGTAATTATTTTTGGCTTTGTGGGTCTTATGGTCTCGGTCTCAGCTACCCAATTCTGCCGTTGTACTTTGAAAGCAGTTATAGACAGTATGTAAGCAATAGGTGTGTTCCGATAAAACGTGATTTACAGAAATAGCTGGTAGGCCAGATTTGACCCATGGCCCGTAGTTTACCATCCCCTGATCTAGAATATTTCCTTGTGGACACCTTTGTGGGAACCTTAGGGCTCCTCAGGGCACCTTTTGAAAATTATGAAATGTGGATCCTTTCTAAATCTACTATTCTGCTCTAGTCAGATTGGACGACTTTCTGTTCCTCAAACGTTATCACATGTCTGTGCTTTTATCTGTGTTCTTTTCCCTCCTAGGAGCTCCCTCTTCTTCTAAGGTCTACTCCTACTTTGGGGGCCAGATCAAGTTCTGCTTACTCTTTGAGACTTCCCCTTGAGGCCCTGTCACCAGGGAGAACTATTTCCTCTGAATTCCAAACTATCTGGCTCAGTGTCTCACTGCCTTATTGTTTTTCTCTGTGGCTATATTGTCTATTTCCTACTGGATTTTAAGTTCCTGGAAGGCAAGAAAAATGTTCCAAATTTAATCTTATGACCTAACACAAAATATTTACCTTTTACCCTTCTTCCCAATCACAGCCAAGCTTCTAGAAGATCTGGCCACACTGGCTCTATTTCCTCCTCTCCTGTTTACTCATCTTTTTAATGTCATCTTACCTCCCACCTTCACCACTACGCTAACACTGCTGTTGACAACACAGCCAAGGAACTCTTTCCTGCCAATTTCCAACTGGCATTTTCTCATCAGAAATTACCTATCCACTACTTTCTTATTTGAATCTTTCAGCAGCATCACACTAATGGCCCTCCCCTCTGAAATAGTCTCTTCATTTTACTCCCTTGGTACTATCATCTCCTACTCCTCAATCCCTATTCCAGACATCTTTCTCAGCCTCCTTGCTGAGACCCTCTTCCCCTTCTTGCCCTTCAAATATCAGTGTTCTTTAGGGGGTCCTATGCCTTTATCTCTTTGCATTTGCACATTCTTCCAGAACAGTATTCTTACACCTGTATCTTCAATTAACTCTCATATCCCGATGACTCCTACATCTATTTTTTTTTACTCAGGCCTCCCTTCTGAGCTCCACACCTACAAATTCATTGCATATGAGACATCTCCACTTGGATAACTTAGAAGCCTCTCATATATAATCTCTCTAAGGCTAAACCCTTCATCTTTCCTTTCATCCTATATTTTCTCTTCAGTGGATGGTATCACCATCTACTTGTTGCCAAATCAGAAATTTGGCAACCATCCTTGATGCATCTGCTTCCATTAAGATTCTTTTTAGATTTATGTTTCTCTCTACTCACCTGCTTCTCTCTTGGCTCATCCCGCATAACAGCAAGATTCTCCTAACCAGTATCCCCTGATCTAGACCTCCTGTCTAGTCATCTTAATCCATTCTACATATCACAAACAGAGCCATCTTCTAAAATGCAAATCTAATGCTCAAACATATTTGTAGCCATCTTTGCTTCAAGATGATTTTCATTCAGTTTAGCGCACATATATGTGCTGGGCCCTACACAGTCTGATCTGACAGCCTCTCAGCCTTCTCTCTGGCCACCTCACTTTTGGACTCTGCCTAATTGGTTTTTTCAACACCATGCCTGGAATCACCCCTTCCCATCTTGTGCCTGGTTAATTCCTGTTTTACTATGAGCTTTCAGCTAAAATACCACTTCCTAAAAGAAGTTTCTCTGACCCTGTAATGCTAGCTTAGGTGGCCATTATCAAAGCTATTCACAAATGCTCTCATTTTTCTCCTTTTGGGCACACGGTTGGATTGCGTGCTCATCCAACCTGAAGTTGGATGTGATCATGTGGCTTTCTCTGGCCAAAGAAATGTAAGCAGAAATAGTGTGTACCACACCCAGGCAGGAGCCTTTAAGAGCCAGTGTATGATTTGCAGTAGCCACCCCTCTTTCTCTCAAGGCAACTGCCTTACTCTAGGTGGTTGAAGGCTCTGTTAGTCTGGGTCCCTCACTGAGAAGACTCGAGCACAGCTCTAGCCATCTAGCAGAAATATGAAGTGTACCCAGTTGTTGTTATAAGCCACTAAGATTTGGGGGTTGTTTGATGTCTTGACTTAATCTAGCCTATGTTTATTAATATAGTGCTCCTTCCTGTATAATTTGATAGCACTCCATACTTCTGCCTTTACTGTACCTTCATATTCTCAATCGACTATATGCTTTATGAAGATAGATTATGCCTGTTATTTATCTTTTTATCTCCAGTACCCAGCAAGTGTCTGGCACTGAATAGCAAGGATAATAATAGCAAACATTTCTATAATGCACTTTACACATATTCATTCCCTTATTGTCTGCAATAATTCCAAGAGGAAGTTTCTATTATTATCCCTATTTTACAGATAAGGGAGTAGAGTCACAGGGAGGTTAATAACCTGCTCAAGGTTACACAGCTAGGAAGTATCAGAGCTGAGATTTGAAGCCAGGCAGATCTAGATCCAGAGTGGGTACGCTTAACCACTCTGCTATGCTTCCTTTCTCAGTAAATGTTTATGGACTGGCTGAAGCTAAATGAGTGGATAAATTGGTGCTTGAGCAACTACATGTGTTTCTGTACATAGAAAACCTTTCTCATCCTCTTCCTCTCTGTCTCATTCAACACTACACATCCTATAAAAGTCAGCTCAGTTATCAACTTCTCCAGGAAGCTTCCTTGATCTCCCCAATGTTAGATACCCTTCTACTGACCTGCATTAATCCACCATGCATACCTCTAATATTAAACTCAGTTTAATAAAGAGTTCAGAAATTGGATGAGATCATGTAATGAAGAAAATAGTCATCTTCACTTGAATATTGGCTGAAACCATCAGGCATCAGTTAATAAGAGAAGCACAGAGACCGTGGCCACACTGCAGGTCAGCCCTGTTCCTCAAGATGTATGGGGTGCATTTAGTGCAATTTCCAGCAAAGGCAAGAAAGCCTTAGAGGGTGATTGTTTCCAGTAACTAGGTAATTGTGTGTTCCAAAGCTAGTCCCAACCTCACTGTTTCCATCTGACTAAGGTGCTGGGCTCTTCTCCATACATTCACAAGGTGTCCAATTGTCTACATATTTGCAACAACTCCAGAACCTCATTCACCCTCAGCTATTTGTGAATTTTTACCCCTCTATTCTGCCACAGGTTGAGTGTATCCTTTTAAGAGCTGGTGTGGGGAAAGCATGCCCTTGGATGTGGGTAAAACAGAAGTATTTGGGCTCCGTAGTTTGGATACTGACGAAGCTTAGGCTTACCTCTCGGCAAGATATATGGAGTTTCAGTCTGCTGGGGAGGAGGGGGTGCAGAAAACTACCACAGCAGACGGACTTTCTGCCCTTGGGACATTTTAAATATCTTAAGTCCTTTTTGGGGAAAGTGTATATGAATTTCTTCCCTGGTGGCCTGGCCTGAAATTTCCCTTTCCCAGACTCTGGCAGGCTGCCTGTAGGATTTCCCTAGATAAATTTTCTAAATGATCATTAAGCCGTTATTCTAGTTACTGCAGAGGACATTGGATGGAGAAGGCACTATGGAGAAGTGAGATATGGCCGGACTCATGTCAACCCTCTAGACTTCTTCCTCTGGTCATGGTGGGCTTATGCAAGGGTGGCAGGGCATAGGAGGGTGGGAGATGACAGATCCCGGGTAGTGGCAATGTAGAGATTTGAAGAAAGGATTTTGGTGTTTCAGAAACATTTTTGTTCTCAGCTTAAACAAAGATCAATCTGATAACACCTCCGTAGGCAACTCCTACTCTGCTGACTCAGGAAGAGCTCAGCTCTCAGGACTCCTAACTGCCCCCCACCGCCCGCCCCCCCACTCACTCTGCATGAGTCTAATCCTCCTTGGCACAGCCTCTGTTGTCTAACCTTTTCTCAACTGCTCACATCCCATTAGGTCTTTGACCCTTTGTCCAGAAGTTCTCGTCAATGCTCTTCTTGCGTCACTCACCTACATACATCACAGAGGGTCTGTAGCTATCTTGTCCCTCCCCTCCCATTTGCCATCTGGATTTGGCTTCACCCACTCAGGTACTGAGTGTCTTCTCTGAACCAGATGCTTTATTAGGCAACAGGCACACAGTGATGAAAAGAGAGACTACAAGAATTGTATGTTCCAATGCGGGGTGTGGCAGTGCGGGGAGAGACAATAAGCAAGTAAATTAATTTTCTGGGTGCAATATGCACTATGAAGGAAATGTGAGGATAATATGATATAGAACCATGGGGAGTATTTGAGAGGCATGGCCAAAAAGGGATCTCTGGATGGGTGACATTTTAGCTGTGACTTGAAGGAGAAGGAGCCAACAATATGAATTTCCCTTTTAAAGTATGGATACTTGTTTGTTGCACTTCACCATTCTGCATAAAACAAGATCTAGGAAATAGCTCTTTCACTACTGGATGACCTAACTTGTAGACTGTGCCTGAACCTCCACTTAAATGATTGCACTTAAAATTCTCAACATAAAACTTAAACGACAAGTCAGCCATTTCTTTCCAGTGCCGCTAATATCCCCATGTATCTTAATACTGTTTCACCCCAAGTAACTTTCTTTCCCATCCTCTCTCTGATGCTAATTGGCTCTGGAAATTTTGGACAAGCCCTTAGCCTTTCTTCATCTTAATTCCTTAGTCTATGAAATAAGGAGATTACATGTTTATCAAATAAAGGTTGATATCATAATGTCTTAGCCTAGTGCATGTCATCTTAAGAGACCAAGGGGTTGTTCATAAATCTGTGAAGAAATTCTATTTCTGTGCAATATAGTATTATTTAATAATACAGGCAGGTGTAAATTGCCGGAATACTCAAATTTCTCTAAGTACGTCCCTAGTGTAGGTCTCCTGGAGGAGATCATTATGGACTTTTGCATATAATTCCTTGAGTTCCAAAGTCAGTGAAGGGAGCTTCCTTATAGGGACATTCAAACTGGCCACAGACTTAGCACACGATTTACATATCATTCCAGGGCCCTACCTCACTTACCCCTCTTAGTGTATCTTAATGTCTTTCGATCAATGAGCATTTGATCATTGGTTGAATGAAAGATTCATTCCTGGTTGAGTGAAAGATTGAATCCCAACTGGCTCTCACAGGTAGAACTCTATTTTGCATGGCAGATGCAAGGCCAATCTTAGGAAATAGATAGAAGATCAGTTTGAGAATTGATTTTAATTTCTACCACTTTATAAACATAATGCAACCTTTTCAAAAGCTCCAGGGCCTTTTAAAAGATTTTAACAGAGAGATATAGTAAACATTATTTTCCAAATTTATTCAGTTCATGGGTTTAGTCATTTATTTAGTCATGGATGTGTGTGTGTGTGTGTGTGTGTGTGTGTGTGTGTGTGTGTGTGTGTGTGATCTTGCATTTCTAGTGCTATGTGGCACAATATTTGGGCAATAATATTGTAGACGGTATTTAGTTACGTCAGTTTCTGATACATGGCTTCTACCTTTGAGTCACCAGTATTTAATGTAATAACCAGACTCATTTTGTCTCACTACTGATTGACCTTAATTCACCAAACTCCTGAATTGAAAATTGTTAGATTCCCTCCTCAGGAGGGAGCAGAGGGGTTCAGTTGATTTTTGAATCTTTAAAGTATTTTCCACATTTAAAACTGTTATATCTGTGCAATAAGAAAATGTATTAAAGTTGGCTTGTACAGGTTTTCTCAGTTATTTGACCAGAAAGCATATCCTCTTTTTTCTTCACTTAAAACCTTTTAATATGTCATGAAAGATACTCCGGGGAACTTTGCTTCATGCAATTATACCTTGAGAAATGTTGATTTGAATTAAGCACATTCCCAGGGACACTTTTATTCTGTGTATTATTTTTTTTCTCTGTTCTTGACATTCCCCCCACTAAATTTGGGGGCAGAGTTATTATATATTGCTGGCAGATTGTCTAACATATTACATATGCTTAATAAATATTTGCTAAATTATATTGATATTAAAATGAAAATAATATCATTGTTATCAGCGATGTTTTCATTTACTTGTTAGTGTATAAAATATTCTTCCAGTATGTAGGAAAGTACAAAAAGAATTTTGAGTGTACAATTACTGTTCAAAAAGCATTCAGTACTTTTGATTTGGTGGAGAACAATCCACTGCCTTAGGTTGGTCACAAATTTCAGGAAAGATGGTCATAGTGTTTGTTGTCTGGACATGATATTTTCGTGTCACTGTGCTTGGTTTTTTGGACAATGGAGGGAAATGGTTTTTCTTTTATTTATTTATTTTGAAATAAATTTTTCAGTAACATATGTGCCTTGAAGATACATGACATAGACTGAACTTTTGCTTAAAAACCCCAATGTTTATTTAACCTATTAGTACCTTGTCAGATAGCAACTTTTTAGAAACATTTCAAAAATAGTCTAGGAAATAGATAGTTGTATTATAACTATACAATGGAATATTGCATAGCAGTTAAAATGAAAATACTGGAGCTATATATGTCAATAAGGATAAATATAAAAAATTTTTCATTATGTCATGTTGCAGAATGCTATAAATGGTAACGTTTATTGAAATTAAAGCAAGGACTTGTACAAAACAATACCACTTAGTGTTCTTGAGGCATAGTGGCCATTTTCTATTAGTGATTTTAAAAGCACATACTCCATTCTGAGTCAGCATGCATGGATTTGAATACTGACTCTACTACTATTGGTTGTGTGATCTTGGGAAGGTTATTTCATCTCTCTGTGCTTCAGATTTCATCTGTAAACTGGAAATAATAATGCTACCTATGTTTTGTTTATCATGAGGATAAAATGAGTTAATATTTACAGAGCACTTATAAAAATGTCTACACACAGTAAGCATTATGTTTGATCTCACTATTATTATTAGAAAAAGTATTATAATGTGCATTGATACACACAAAATTCATGAAGTGGGATGCATCTAGACAGGAAGAGAGGGGAATGGGACAGGGGATTTCAATTTTATCTGTAATATTTTATTTTCTAAAAAAAAGAGAAAAGGTCTGTAGCCTCTATTAAAACATAACATTTCCTAATTTTGAGTGTCAGGCTCATGAACACAATCTAACTTACTTGGCATACATTTTTTGAATTGAAAATTTATGCACAAACTTCAAAAAACTGCAAAAGCAACAAAAGAAAAGAAAAATAAAATGGAATCACCCTGTAGACTGTCTTATTAGAGAAGTGGAGGGTCATCACTACTAGTGATGCAACTTGTAACAGTTTTCAAGAAAGAAACAATCCCATAGTGTTTAAAAATATCTTAGAATCATAGAAATTTAAACATTTATGCAGTGAATGATATTTTTTCTACTTAGCCCCCATTCCCTTTTCTGTTGGTAATTGCATATTTTAGAGATTGCTAGTTGTCTCTCAGAAGTTTTCTTGTTACATAGTTACAGAAATTTTAATTGGGCCAAAGGCCATCAATAAAGTCTGCATTTCCTGACTCTTGCAGCTATGCATGGTCAGTTCTGGTGAATTGAACGTGAGCAGAGTTTAATGTGAGATTTTTGTAACCTTCCCTTCACTTTCTCCCCCTTCCTACTTGAGGGAATAGGACCACAATGGATGGAGCTGGAGCAGCCATTTTAAGCCAAGAGATGGAACCTATTTATTAATAATGGCAAAGCAATAAGATTAAAATAATTCTCGGTCCCTGATGTCCTCAAGAAAGAGAAGTGCTACATTGCTTGAACTTACGTGGGAGAAAGAAATTAACTTAGTTTTAAGCTGTTATATAAATTTTGGGTTTCTGCTACTGAACCTGAAGTGATATCTTAGCTACCATAAGTGCCCCATTTTGTTTAGGGAATTATTCCTTCTTTCCTCTTGGTTTACAGGTTTATGAAAAGTACTTGTTTCATCTTTGGCTTGAGGAGTGGGCTTGTGGCCCAAGCCAGGCCAGTCTATATCAATGTTGGAGTTGTTGAGAAAGAAAAGCTCTCTTTCCACTGGGGCTTCCAAAGTTTAAGCTTCAAGCCTAGACTGTTGGTAGCCATTTTGTGAACCCAAAGCAAGAGCCTGCTTGAGAGTGGAGCCAACTGAAGAGCAGAAGTGAAGGAGTGAGATCAATTTCCTACTACATCTTTGAGGACTTAGATCTAGTTATGATTGGGATTTTCTGCAACTAAGATTCTCAGTTGCCTGAACTAATAAATTCCCTTTTTAATTGCTTAAGTCAGTATGTATTTGTTTCTAAGATTTTAAACTAAAAATTCCTGTATAGTGCAGGTATGATGCCATGTAACCTTTGGAATCAGTAACCCTAACTTTTTAGAACATTTTTTCTATATCTACTATGGTGTAACCACATCTTGGTTCACATACCCCAATCTTAGTGACTTACAACAACAACTTATTTTTATCACTTGTGTTTCTGCAGTCGAATGGCCTCAGCTGGTAATTCTAGCTTGGTTCTTCTTGTGTGTTGCAGTCAGATGGCACCTGGGGCTAGAGGCATCAGAAGATGTCCAACTGGGCTGGAAATTCAAGATGGCATCTTCCCTTATAGGTCAGACTTGTTACATGAGGCTTGCTCCCCGAGAGTAAGCATACCAGAGACCAAGGCAGAATCTGCAAGGCTTCTTATGACCCAGCCTCAGAAGACCTGCAGCATTTCTTGCACTATATCTTATTTATTTCAGGAAAATCAAAGTCCCAACCCAGATTCAAGGGGACAGGAACTCACAAGGGCATGGATACTGAAAGATGTGATTCACTGTGGGACATTTTTAAATACTAGCTGCTACCAAAAAAAATTTCTTTTTCATTTTTATGCTCAGGAAAAGTCCAGCTCCCCTTTGTGGTCTGAATCAATAGAATAACTGATCATTACTCAGTTGTGAAGCAAGGTTTGAGCACAAGTGGTTGAAAGAACTTATGGGGTTTGCGTACTTCTGACTGTAGCCCTCTCTTCACGTGGGTGTTACAGCCTTTCAACTCCCCTCTCCTGCAAGATTGCTTTTTGGCTAAAGCTTTTGTCATCTCTGGAATAGAACATAACATATTCTGAATCAAGGTCTGGATACAATATAAGCTGCTCTGAGGACGTGCTAGATATTTCTTTATAACCCCCACCCCTGTAAACTTCAGCATCGTTGTTTTTAGAGGAAATGTTTCCAGCTGGTAGATTATAAACCTCCTGGTACAGCTGGAAAAAACTGTCCTTGATCATAGAAAAAGAACTGGCTAGATTCTATGCTAATCAGAGCAGACCTCATTCTCTGTGTGTGTGTGGGGGAACCTCTCAATGGAACACTTGAGGCAAAAGCTATTTGAATGATTTTTCTGAATGACATAAGGTTGGGCTCAGGAGAGGCAGATCAAATACGGTGAAAGAGACTAAGATGTTGAAGAAGCATGAATGTCCAGCTGGGATTCTTGCTAGTCACAGGCTTGCAATAGAAACTTTGAGAAAATATTGCCTTTTTGAAGTACAAGTTCTCTAGGGAAAGAAAAGCAATTTAAATTGAGACAATGAATAAAAGAAATGGTTCCCCTAATTAACAAATGGAGAACCTGATAATAGATTTATTATAAGTCTTTGTTCTCTTATTTACATCAGCTATCTGGAGCTAGAGAAACTTGGCATGCTTGGGAGCTCACCATTGAGAGATATCAGTTTGGGGAGTTAATCGCTTTTAAAGTACTTAATAAAGTAGTCATCAATCTGCTAATAAAGCTGTAATTTACCCAATTTCTGACTCTCTGTCTCACAGGGGCTCAAGCATGCCATGTTGGCCTTAGATTTCCAGGGGCATGCTGGCCAAGGTATTCTACCTGAGGTTTCATGAGGTGAGGGAAGTGAGTTGGGGTACATCTAAAGCAGATTTCATGAGGGAACTCAAAAGTCAGAATCCCAGAGATATCGGAGACAAATGTCTAGTCCAATGGTGCTAAGAACAGGATGAGAGCGCATGTGGATTGAAATGAGGGAGAAGCAGGACGGGAAGCAGCAAGGAGACTTAGGATCAGTCCCTGAATGCAAGAAGTGCTTGTATCTCACTTCACACGCTAGCAGGTGCGTGAGCAATAATAATAATAGTTATTATTATATTACAATAGTAGCAAAACAACAACAGAATAACATTTAATGAGAAATTACTATGTGCTAGATACTGTTTTACATGTTTTAAATGGATTATCCCATTTAATTTTCAGAACAACTCTATGAGGAAGGTACCAGTACTATTCTTATTTTATAGATGAGGAAACTGAAGCCAAGAGGACTTAAGAAGGTTGCCTAAAGTCATACATCTTGTATGTGGGGAGCAGAGCTGGAATTTGAACTTACCTCCATCTGGCCACAGAGCCCAGGCTATTAACTGTATGATTTAGACACTGATCCTCAGATGATTAGATCCACTTACAGCTTGCACATGGACTTTGAGCTATGAAAGTAGATCTTAAATTTCCTGTGACAGCCCCCTTTGAATATTCTATACAATTGCCTCCATAAGTACCCTCATACTTGCTGGAAAATGCATCTTTACTTATTTGCGTAATGGTGTCACCTTTCTCTAAGGATCCTGTTCTATGAATGACAACCCAAACCACCACATTGTTTAAGAAGACACCTATAACTAGTATGTTGCTGCTCATTTACTTAGGGATGGGGCACATGCAGCCTTCCACTTCTCCATTATATTTACTTTTCTGATGAATTTTTTGTTATTTCTGGAGCCTGAATTGACTAGTCATTGTGCTGGGTCAATAGTTTCTAGATTTGACCTATTACCATAATCATCTGGAAGTCTATAAAAAGTACATATTCTTGGTTCTCCAGGCCAGGCCTCCTGAATTTTAATCTCCAGGAGAGAGTATTGCAATCTGTATTTTTAATAGTTTTCCCTCTTCAGGTAATTATAATCTGTTTGATTTTTCTCCCCTCAAGAGCAGAATCTCATTCAGAATCTGTAAGTGTAAGAATAAGTGTAACCTGTAAGAATACTGTAAGTTATTGACTACATCAAGGCCTAAGGCAATATGGGAATTATCCTACAACCAGGCTGCATGGGAAAGTAGTTTGAGAACCAAGATGTCTCTGAGGATTAGTACTGTTCTAACAGCAGGATTCCCTCTGCCTCTTCCCCAGACTGATGGTGTACCATTTCATGACCCAACTTTTCTTGCACATGCCCCCTCTTTTTTGACTTTTCCTCCAGATATAAACTACTTACCTCTCTCTCTCTTACATTCAAAGTTGTGAGTGAGAAGATCTGATTGGTATGTTTTGTCATTCTCATCCTCATGGCAGAACTCTTAAGTCCACCTCATAGCCTTCTAGTTGGCCTACATATTCACTGAACGTGGAAAAGCTGCCCCTCTCTGTTCCAGTCAGGTGTGACCAAAGTGAAATGGTGATATAGTAATGCACGTTGCCTCCTACTTTGAAATTAATGATACAAAACCAAACAAACACTCAAATAAAAATGACAACCTCAGTAGGAATAGTGGGTGGGAAATCTAGAAGCTGAGGCTTTTGCTGGTGTGCTGAAGCTTGATTTATCTGGTGTACACTATTCCTGCTTAGGAAATAAATTCCATGTTGATATCACCTCAAACAAGCAGCCTCTGTCCTGATGGTGGCAACAGAAATTTGGCCTAGGGAAATAAAAGGTATGTCTGGGACCCTTGCTCTTATTAAAAATGTATGGGTCAGAGCAAAATCATTGGGTCATTGGATTCTGAGCCCATTACTCAGTGTTGACAGTGGAAATTAAATCCTTGGACCACCTGGACAGCATTATGCCTTTTTACCATGTTGAAGTTAATATTTCTTTCTTCTTTCTTCCTTTATCTCTCTTTTTTTCATTCTTCTAAAAGACTTCAACATTAAGAACAGACTTAGACACAGGAGTTTTTCTGTGCCCCCAAGAAAGAAAAATGTATACATATGGAACATTCTGAATGCCTTGTTGACCAGAACTTAATTCACTCCAGGCTAATTGATTGACTCTCTAATGGGGCACTGATCATTTATTTTGTATAGTTAATTTCTTCATGATGAGCCAACAAAAGATGGACTGTTCTGGAATCATTCCAGTGCTCACTGGTTCTACACTTGTGTGTTTCAGTTCCTCTGAGGAGCAGACACAAATACGGCATTAGATGAGTAAGACTTTTATTGGGAGAAAAACTGAGAGAAAACTGGGAGACTGCATTAAACTGGCTGAACAAGATGCAGGTCTGACCCTGGGTGAAAGAGAGAGGGAAGGTAGGAAAGTGGTGGAAACATCTTAGACTGCAGCGTCATCCAAATGAAAGTTAGGCAAGGCAGTCAGGGAGTCCTCAAGCCAAGGCTGACTGTCTGAGGAGTCCCTTGTCTCCTAGGAATGAGCCAGCCTTAAGGCCTCTTCCTTGCTCAGACCTCAGTCATTGGCTGCGTGTAGCCCATGGGCCTCCATGCAAATGGATTGATGGAATTTAGAGCACAACATCTGGACCACCAGTCCATTGTACTTCCTTCAGTCAGAGATCTGAGAGGCACATTCTCATAGCCACCACAAAACCCATTCTTATAGGGCAAACCAGAGACATTTGTATTTTTTTTTTAGGAGAAGCCCAAGGGTATGGCAATCTTTGGGTCATTCCAAATAGAAAAAGTCTAAGGAAAGCAGCTCTGTTCAAGAGCCATTGGTCTTAAAATACATATTTTATTGTAAGGCAGGCATGGCTAGGCCAAAAATCAGGAGACAGATGCCATAGAAAAAATAACTTGTTATACTCACAGATCCCAAGAGGAAGGGGCATGTTATGCCATGGGGTTCATATGGGGAAGCACCAGGATTGGTCAGGAGGCAGAGGGAATGAGGGGAAAATGTGGGCAAGAGCTTTTATTGTGGTTTCTGTGACAAGGAACGGGCAAGAGAGGGTAAACAGATTTAGGGTTGGCTAGTTTGAATAATTTGGGTGGTCTGTGGAGCATAGGAGCTGGGCCTAGTTTTCTGTTACCTGAATCTGGGGTGATTAGGGCAGGGGCATTGTGGCCCTGAGTGCGAGAGCTTGACAAAGTAGGTGGTTGGGGGAGAAGGGATCTGAATTGGTTGGTTTGCATATGAAAGCTGTGCTTGCAGGTCAGTCTTTTACTGTCTCTAAGAGGTAGCTAATTCTGGGAGGGGCGATCCCTCTCCAGTCAGCAAAGCTCCAACTTGTTAAAGCATCAAATACAGAAAATAGAAAATATGGTCATTACATCATTGCCTCCTTCTCTTTAGAGATTTGGGTTTAATCTCTAACATCTCTGGTGAAGCCTGGGATTATAATGTTGTAGACTGATCCAAACATTAAAAACATTGTACCATTCCCCATCCTGCTTACTCCTGCCCCTTGACCTCCCAGGTCTCTATCTTAGGTCAAGTTCTTGACATTTGTCTATATCAAGCCTGTGATGATAATAATAACCACCACCAACAACAATGACAATAAACCACACACAGAGAAAGTCCATTAGAGAACTAGCTGGGGAGAGGGTCTCAAGGAGAGACTGGATGTAATTCCAAGGGCTAAAAAGCAAAGAAAATATTGTAGAGATCTTAAAGAGGAGAGAAAACAAAAATTCTGCCAAGTGCCAACAAAATGAAATAGGTTCTCCTGTAGTTGAAAGAGGAAGAATGAGCAAGAAATCCTTGTGAAGTTACAGCTAACACGGGCCTTAGAGAGGTCTGGAGACCAAGCATTCAGTGGAACACATAAATTTTTCCTTAGGTGTCTATTTTCCCTTTAGACTTTGAGCTCCAAGGGAGTAGGCTCTAGATCTGTTTACCTGGTAGATCACAGTCTGGCACATCATAGGTTTTAAGTAAATGTGGGGGGATAAATGGATGAAGAAGCAGATGAGCTAAAAAACTGCCCCAAGATTTAAATTAGGAAGGAGAATGTAGCCTAAAATTCCTCCAGGAAATGCATGTAGTGCTATTGGATGAGGGTGATGTGAATGACATTCACTGAGATGAGATGAGATGAGATGGTTCTCAAATGGCTGGAAGTACACATGTCTGCATGTTACACAGACACTATTGTTCAATGTATGGGTTACCTAGGAATTTCCTTCCCTCTGGTATTTTAATAGACTTTTCTGGAAAGAATATTTGTCTTGAATTACAATTATTCCCAGGAGTACCTGGAAAATGGTGATAATGCCACCAACACTCATGAAACAAATCAGCTGGGAGAATGCAGTTAAAATTGCAGTATCAAAAATGCTGCCTGTTAAGCCAATCCTGGATAATTAGGGCTTCCTGTTTCTAGGGTGAGCAAATTGGATGATGTTGTTTTCCTGTCCATCAGTCAAGGAATATTTATTACATGTCTAACCTGTTTCGGCTGTAATGCCCAATGGTTGACAGATGTTCTGCCGTGCTCCACTCCAGCATCCATGGTAAACTTGGACATGTTCATGATATGAGTAATTATAGCTCTTTTCCTCCTAGAGCTCAAAAGAGGTCCCAGAATCCCTCTCACCATGGTATTTGGAGTATCAACTATGGGCCAATCAGAGTCAGGACTCAGAATGTCACCTGAAAATGGAATACAACGTTCTTCAAAAGACAAAGAATGACATTAAACTTCTCTGCAATTTCACTTTTGCTTCACCAAGCTTATCTTCTTTCTTGACCTGGCCTTACCCACTCATCTAATTACACATTATACCCTGGCAGGGTGTTTGCCTTCTATCACTGTTTGCTTAGTGAGAACCAATGTTTCGTTCAAGACTCAACTTCTCTGTATGACCTTCTCTCAAGTTTTAATACCACACCCTTTTCTTTTCCCTAATCCCACACCACAGTGCAGAATTGACATCTTCTCTTCAGTGCCTCCACTCTACTTTTATGGAAGATTCTAGGAGCCTGTGTCATGTCTTTCCTTCTCTGTCCTCCCCAGTAGCAGTGAGCTCCAGGGCAGATATGGTCACATACATAGAGAGAAGCACACATATACATGTGTATACATCCGTATACACATATGTATGTATATATGTATGTATGTATGCTTTAGCATTTATGGAATAAACTACCATAGCATTGTGTGCTTTTCTAATTATTAGGGATAGATTTTATAAATATTTATTTCCATTTTTCTTATCCTGTCCTACCCCCTTGTGATAAATACTAATTTAAGGTTTCCAATCATAATTTTCCTTTCTTTAATCCAAAAAAATAACCAAAAATTTTTTATTATATTTTATAGCTTACAAAGCATTTCTATAATGCTCCTGTTAGGTAGCAGAACGAGTATGATTCAACTATTTGGTTTATTTTAAATAACGAATTTATATTACTTTTTAAAGAGTTTATGAAGTTTTTTTTCTAAAACTACATGTTAGAAGCACTTCTAAGAAAAATAGCAAGAGAACTAGATGTTGCAAAGTCCTCTGTAAAACAAGTCACTAAGACTACAATTGAAAAATGTGAGCAAGCCCCCTCGAAGTATTGTAGAAATAAATAGATATTCATGAATCTGGCTGGATGCATGGACGTGATAAAGTAAGCTCCTAAAGATAGCTGGAGGTGACCCAGGCAGCAAAATCCAGCTTTTCTGGCAGAATATTCACAAACAGCCTGACAGTCTGTTTGTGTCAGTAGATGGCAGGTTAGTAAGAGATGAAATTATGAGACTCCTGTTCTAGTCTGCATTCAAGGATGATGCAGCCTGATGGGTCTTGCACCAAGAGAAGAGCAGATGATTTTAAAGTTCAGGCAAGTACTACGTTTTTATGAGAAAAGTTCATATTTGGTTTGAAAATGCTGTTGACTCAGAAATTCCCTGTATGGAGGATTTGGCCAGGCAGTAAAGGCTGAACTCTCCACGAATATGTCAAATGAGGGTAAGTGGTTTGTTGTGACAATACAATTTTAGACTCCTATACACTGTTGGTAGTATTTGATCACTGACCCTCCTGGGTCTCAGAATGAATGCCTCATATCTAACACATGGAGACCATGAAGGCAACACGACTAGCTGGAATTACAGAAGACCAAGGCGCAGAGTTCTTCCATCCCCTCCCTATGTCTTATTTAACAAGATTGTTTTGATAGCCAGAGGTAATTGAACAGGAGCTGGGTTAGCAAGAAGTCTGCAGGTCACTTAGCAGTTGTACTTCCTTTCAGGGACTGCAGCAAGGTCCAGAGGTTCTCAAAGTAGGTGGAAACCTTAAGGCTGCCTTGACTAAAACTCTGAATTGTCTAAGGAAACTTGCATGATCCTCTTAACCAACTTGGTGGTGAGAATAAGGTCACTTATTCTTTTTTAATATTCAGGCTAATCACTGGATTAATTTGAGATTTTCCTTTATAAATTGTCCAAGAATTTTACTTACTCAGTCCAAGGAGTCCAGTCCTGCTTTTAAACTGCAGAAGAATAGAGACCTGGAAAAACGGTCAGTCCAGTCGCAGGACCTAGGTACTCCCTAGGTTGCTTCTGTCACAAGCACATGGTTTGCTGTTGAAAAATGGTCTTCATAGTCTGATGCCTCCTTGCACCCTGCTGCAGTGATGCCATTGTGTGTCCAGATCCTTCTGCAGGCAGCTGTCACTCTTCAAGAGTGAATTTCTTCACTCCCTCTAGTGTTAGGCTCTGTGAAGAGTGCTCTTTTTTGGGCTCCCAATGTTGCAGTTCTCTCTAGTTGGTATTTTCTGTACTTAAAGAATTCCTTGGGGCCAGGGAGGCTGGCTGGTCAGGAGGGAATTCCAGTCTTGACCACGTGCTTTTCCAGAACCAATTCTTCCAGGATACCCTTAGATGACTCTCTCATTGCAGCTAATAAAACTGAGCTCCACAGAACTGAAGCGATTTGCCCATTCAGTGAGTGGCAGAGCAATGGAATGTGTGAGCCTGCCTCTCAGACCAGCGACAGTTGTTTCCTCCTGCTGCCATCCAGGCTGCCTGCCGTCCTCTGGCATGTGTACTTGTTGGGAAGCAGTGATCTTCAGCTGCGCTTCGTGCAGGAGCCCTATGCTGATACCTTCTTCTGTGCTCTGTTTGCTTCTGCAGAAACAGGCTTGCGGGGCATAGTAAACAAAGAAAAGAAAATGAATAATTTATATTTCACTTTCTCACAGAGGCTCCCCATTGGGTTGCTTTCTAGGGAAGATATTCCTGGGTTGCTGTCTCAGAGTGAGAGCACGTGCCAGGCCCAGCCCATTGTCCCCCTTTTCACCCTGAGATATTACCCAGACAGAAATATCAGGCTATGGGGTTTGATTATTTTCTTTTTATTTTGGTCCCTGGAAAAGGGAATGCTTTTTATCATTCATTGGTGAAACCTCACTTTCTTAGTGTTTAGTTGCTGTCAAAATGACCTAGATGGTGGGTAAGGCAATATTGGTGCCTCTAACAGGACCACCAGAACTCTTACTTGATATCATATATGAGTTTGCCTTCAGAACTTGGCTGTGGGGTGCTTGTATTCATCTTCCTTGCACACTAACTTCCAGCAGTCAGAATTATAGACTGAGTGTTGAGACAGACCTTAGAGACTTCTTTATTCCACTTTCTTCCTGCCCACTCTACTAAATGGGTTAATCAGGATACACACTATTCTTTCCTAAAAGAAACTATCTTGTCTGCACAGCATGTTGAGTGCCCAGCTCTGGGCTTCTGTGTTCTTTACAACACGACCTCATTCTACTCTGGACACTGCTGCCAGGATCAGCTGTAAGGACCTGACCCAAATGTAGGCAAAACTTCAGCTAACTGGTGGTCTATGACATTGCTTAGTGCTGAAAACTCAACCAAACAATGATTTTTATGGGATAATCAATTCCTTTTCTGTACTGCACTTTACTGTGCTGTAGAACAAATCATTTTGCAAGCAGTGGGAGCATAGAGAAGGACTAGGATAGACAGGAGTGAGCAAAGTTATGAGTAAGTTAAAGCTATGACAAAGTGGAAACTGTGGATAAGTAGAGAATGGTATTGAAAAGAAAGTCAGGTGGTAATAAGAGGAGATGCAAGAGACAGAGAAACAGGCAGGGAGGGTAGCTGAGAGCTTAGTCACACTAGTGACAGCCTACCTGAGATGAAAATCCCCAGACTTGTGCTTCTCAGGTCCCTAAAACTTCAACAAATACAGAAAAACTTTTTGTTCCAATTTCAAGTACGGCTATGTTGCAATTTCTTTTCTTGAATATCTGGCAAATTTTTCTTTACCTTATTGCCACAATAATCCTTATAACAAACACGAGTTAGCCTGAATGTAACTCTGTGTCTTGCCACTTAAAATAATATAACAGCCTTCATTTCTCACTTCATCCAACAGAAGAACATCCTCTGTAGCATTCCTGGCAAAAATTTGCCCATTTTTTGCTTAAAAACGTATAAGACTGAGGTTGCTGTACATCACAAGAAGGCCCATCTCATTTTTAAACACTCTGGAGGGTCAATCCTGAGACCATTTTCCACTAACAGTCCCTCATAAATTTCCAGGTTCAGCTCGACCCCACTCTTCTTTATGGAATTTGTTGAGGATTAACCTCAAGCTGCTCTTAGCCTTCAAATTTATTAGCCATTTTCTTTTTTTTAATTATCTTTTTACATCTTTATTGGAGTACAAATGCTTTACAATGTTGGGTTAGTTTCTGCTGTACAACAAAGTGAATCAGCAATAGGTACACATACATCCCCATATCCCCTTCCTCTTGAGCCTCCCTCCCACACTCCTTATCCCACCCCTCTAGGTGGTCACAAAGCACCGAGCTGATCTCCCTGTGCTCTGCAGCAGCTTCCCACTAGCCATCCATTTTACATATGGTAGTGTATACATGTCAGTGCTACTCTCTCATCTTCGTCCCAGCTTCCCCTTCCCACCGCCCTCCGCCATGTTCTCAAGTCCATTCTCTACATCTCCATCTTTATTCCTGCCCTGCCACTAGGTTCATCAGTACCGTTGTTTTTTAGATTCCACATGTATCCATTAGCATATGGTATTTGTTTTTCACTTTCTGACTTCACTCTGTATGACAGACTCTAGGTCCATCCACCTCATTACAAATAACTGAGTTTCATTCCTCTTTATGGCTGAGTAATATTCCATTGCATATATGTGCCACATTTTCTTAATCCATTCATCTGTTGATGTACATTTAGGTGGCTTCCATGTTCTGACTATTGTAAATAGTGCTGAAATGAACATTGTGGTCCATGTATCTTTTTGAATTATGATTTTCTCAGGGCATATGCCCAGTAGTGGGATTGCTGGGTCATATGATAGTTCTAATTTTAACTTTTTAAGGAAACTCCATACTGTTCTCCAGAGTGGCTATAACAATTTACATTTCCCCCTACAGTGCAAGATGGTTCCCTTTTCTCCACACCCTCTCTAGCACTTAATGTTTCTAGATTTTTGATGATGGCCATTCTGATTTGTGTGAGGTGATACCTCATTGTAGTTTTGATTTGCATTTCTCTAATGATTAGTGATGCTGAGCATCTTTTCATGTGTTTGTTGGAAATCTGTATGTCTTCTTTGGAGAAATGTCTATTTAGGTCTTCTGCCCATTTTTGGATTGGGTTGTTTCTTTTTTTGATATTGAGCTGCATGAGCTACTTGTAAATTTTGGAGATTAATCCTTTGTCAGTTGCTTCATTTGCAATATTTTCTCCCATTCTGAGGGTTGTCTTTTGGTCTTGTTTATGGTTTCCTTTGCTGTGCAAAAGCTTTTAAGTTCCATTAGGTCCCATTTGTTTATTTTTGTTTTTATTTCTATTTCTTTAGGGGGTGGGTCAGAAAGGATCTTGCCGTGAGTTATGTCATAGAGTGTTCTGCCTATGTTTTTCTCTAAGACTTTTATACTGTCTGGTCTTACATTTAGGTCCTTAATCCATTTTGAGTTTATTTTTGTGTATGGTGTTAGGAAGTGTTCTAATTTTATTCTTTTACATGTAGCTGTCCAGTTTTCCCAGCACCACTTTTCCCCATTGTATATTCTTGCCTCCTTTGTCAAACATAAGGTGACTATATGTGCATGGGTTTATTTCTGGGCTTTCTATCCTGTTCCATTGATCTATATTTCTGTTTTTGTGCCAGTACCATACTGTCTTGATTACTGTAGCTTTGTAGTATAGTCTGAAGCCAGGGAGCCTGATTCCTCCAGCTCTGCTTCTCTTTCTCAAGATTGCTTTAGCTATTCAGTGTCTTTTGTGTTTCGATACAAATTGTAAAATTATTTGTTCTAGTTCTGTGAAAAATGCCATTGGTAGTTTGATAGGGATTGCATTGAATCTGTAGATTGCTTTGGGTAGTATAGTCATTTTCACAATGTTGATCTTCCAATCCAAGAACATGTTATATCTCTCCATCTGTTTGTATCATCTTTAATTTCCTTCATCAGTGTCTTATAGTTTTCTGCATACAAGTCTTCTGTCTCCTTAGGTAGGTTTATCCTTAGGTATTTTATTCTTTTTGTTGCAGTGGTAAATGGGAATGTTTCCTTAATTTCTCTTTCAGATTTTTCATCATTAGCATATAGGAATGCAAGAGATTTCTGTGCATTAATTTTGTGTCCTGCTACTTTACCAAATTCATTGAATTAGCTCTAGTAGTGTTTTGGTGGGATCTTTAGGATTTTCTATGTATAGTATCATGTCAACTGCCAACAGTGACAGTTTTACTTCTTCTTTTCCAATTTGGATTCCTTTCATTTCTTTTTCTTCTCTGATTGCTGTGGCTAAAACTTCCAAAACTATGATGAATAATAGTGGTGAGACTGAACACCCTTGTCTTGTTCCTGATGTTAGAGGAAATGCTTTCAGTTTTTCACCATTGAGAATGATGTTGACTGTGGGTTTGTCATATGTGGCTTTTATTATGCTGAGGTAGGTTCCCTCTATGCCCACTTTCTGGAGGGTTTTTATCATAAATGGGTGTTGAATTTTGTCAAAAACTTTTTCAGCATCTATTGAGATTATCATATGGTTTTTTTCTCCTTCAATTTGTTAATATGGTGTATCACATTGATTGTTTTGTGTATATTGAAGAATCCTTGCATTCCTGGGATAAACCCCACTTAATCATGGTGTATGATCCTTTTAATGTGCTGTTGGATTCTGTTTGCTAGTATTTTGTTGAGGATTTTTGCATCTATGTTCATCAGTGATATTGGGCTGTAATTTTCTTTTTTTGTGACATCTTTGTCTGATTTTGGTATCAGGGTGACGGTGGCCTCGTAGAATGAGTTTGGGAGCATTCCTACCTCTGCTATATTTTGGAGGAGTTTGAGAAGGACAGGTGTTAGCTATTCTGTAAATGTTTGATAGAATTCACCTCTAAAGCCATCTGGCCCTGGGCTTTTGTTTGTTGGAAGATTTTTAATCACAGTTTCAATTCCAGTGCTTGTGATTTGTCTGTTCATATATTCTATTTCTTCCTGGTCCAGTCTTGGAAAGTTGTACTTTTCTAAGAATTTGTCCATTTCTTCCAGGTTGTCCATTTTATTGGCATATAGTTACTTGTAGTAGTCTCTCATGATCCTTTGTATTTTTGCAGTGTCAGTTGTTACTTCTCCTTCTTCATTTCTAATTCTGTTGATTTGAGTCTTCTCCCTTTTTTTCCCAGTGAATCTGGCTAATGGTTTATCAATTTTGTTTATCTTCTCAAAGAACCAGCTTTTAGTTTTATTGATCTTTGCTATCATTTCCTTCATTTCTTTTTCATTTATTTCTGATATGATCTTCATGATTTCTTTCCTTCTGCTAACTTTGGGGTTTTTTGTTTTTCTTTTTTTATTCTTTAATTGCTTTTGGTTCAACGTTAGGTTGTTTATTTGAGATTTTCCTTGTTTCTTGAGGTATAAACTCTCCTCTTAGATCTGCTTTTGCTGCATCCCACAGGTTTTGGGTCATTGTGTTTTCATTGTGATTTGTTTCTATGTATTTTTTGATTTCCTCTTTGATTTCTTCAGTGATCTCTTGGTTGTTTAGTAATGTATTGTTTAACCTCCATGTGTTTGTATTTTTTACAATTTTTTTTCCTGTAATTGACATCTAGTCTCATAGCATTGTGGTCAGAAAAGATGCTTGATATGATTTCAATTTTCTTAAATTTACCAAGGCTTGATTTGTGACCCAAGATATGATCTATCCTGGAGAATGTTCCATGAACACTTGAGAAGAAAGTGTATTCTGTTGTTTTTGGATGGAATGTCCTATAAATATCAATTAAGTCCATCTTATTTAATGTATCATTTAAAGCTTGTGTTTTCATATTTATTATCATTTTGGATGATCTATCCACTGGTGTAAGTGAGGTGTTAAAGTCTCTTACTGTTATTGGGTTACTGTCAATTTGCCCTTTTATGAATGTTAGCATTTGCCTTATGCATTGAGGTGCTACTATGTTGGGTGGATAAATGTTTACAGTTGTTATATCTTCTTCTTGGATTGATCCTATGATCATTACATAGTGTCCTTCCTTGTCTCTTGTAATAGTCTTTATTTTAAAGTCTATTTTGTCTGATATGAGAATTGCTACTCCAGCTTCCTTTTGCTTTCCATTTGTATGTAATATCTTTTACCATCCCCGCACTTTCAGTCTGTATGTGTCCCTAGGTCTGAAGTTGGTCTCTTGTAGACAGCATATATACAGGTCTTGTTTTTGTATCTTTTCAGCTAGTCTGTGTCTTTTGGTTGGAGAATTTAATCCATCTTCATTTAAGTTAATTATTGATATGTATGTTCCTATTACCATTTTCTTAATTGTTTTGGGTTTGTTATTGCAGGTCTTTTCTTTCCTGTGTTTCCTGCCTAGAGAAGTTCCTTTAGCATTTGTTGTAAAGCTAGTTTGGTGGTGCTGAATTCTCTTAACTTTTGCTTGTGTGTAAAGCTTTTGATTTCTCCATCAAATCTGAATGAGATCCTTTCTGGGTAGAGTAACCTTGGCTGTAGGTTTTTCCCTTTCATCACTTTAAATATATCTTTCCACTCCCTTCTGGCCTATAGAGTTTCTGCTGAAAGTTCAGCTGTTAACCTTATGGGGATTCCATTGTTGCTTTTCCCTTGCTGCTTTTATATTTTTTCTTTGTGTTTAATTTTTGTTATTTTGATTAATATCTGTCTTAGTGTGTTTCTTCTTGGGTTTATCCTGTATGGGACTCTCTATGCTTCCTGTACTTGATTAACTATTTCCTTTCCCATGTTTGGGAAGTTTTCAACTATAATCTCTTCAAATATTTTCTCAGACTTTTTCTTCTTCTTCTTCTGGGATGCCTGTAATTTGAATGTTTGTGCACTTCATGTTGTCCCAGAGGTCTCTGAGACTGTCCTCCATTCTTTTCATTCTTTTTTCTTTATTCTGCTCCCCAGCAGTTATTTCCTCCATTTTGTCTTCCTGGTCACTTATCTGTTCTCCTGCCTCAGTTATTCTGCTACTGATTCCTTCTAGAGTATTTTTAATTTCAGTTATTTTATTTTTCATTTCTGTTTGTTTGCTCTTTAGTTCTTCTAGTTCCTTGTTAAATGTTTCTTGTATTTTCTCTATCCTATTTCTGAGATATTGGATCATCTTTACTATCATTACTTTGAATTATTTTTCAGGTAGTTTGCCTATTTCCTCTTCATTTATTTGGTCTTGTGGGTTTTTGTCTTGCTCCTTTCCCTGCAAGATATTTCTCTGTCTTGTCATTTTGTCTAATTTACAGTATTTGAGCTCTCCTCTCCCTAGCCTGCAGGGTTGTAGTTCCTCTTGCTTCTGTTCTCTGCCCCTGGTGGTGAGGTTGGTCCAGTGTCTTGCATAGGCTTCCTGAGGGGAGGGACTGGTACCTGCATTCTGGTGGGTGGAGCTGATTCTTTTCCCTCTGATGAGCAGGGCTGTGTCAGGTGTTTTTGGGGTATCTGTGAACTTAGTATGACTTTAGGTAGTCTGTTTGCTGATGGCTGGGTTTGTGTTCCTGTCTTGTTTGTTGTTTGTTGTGAGGCGTCCAGTGCTGGGAGCTGCTGGCAGTTGGGTGGAGCTAGGTCTTGGATTCAGATAGAGGCCTCCATGATAGCTCTCAGCGGTTAATCTTCCCGGGGGCTGGGAATTCTCTAGTAATCCAGCATCCTGGACTTGGTGCTCCCACCCCAGAGCCTCAGGTCTGACTTCTGGTAGAGGAGCCAAGACCCTGCAGTCATCCCGGCAATAAAGGGGATTAAAAAAAAAAAAAAGACTAACAAAACCCCAGACAAATGGTAAAAAGTAAAATCAAACAAATAAAAACATAAACAAAGAAACATGCCCATACAGGAAAGAAACAAAAACAGAACCAAGTAAAACATAAAGCAAGAGAACAACCAGACAAACCAAAGAACCCAGGAATGAAATCCAGCAATTAAAGAGAAACCTGACAAAAACACAAAACCAAAAAACAAAACCAAAGCAGAGTGCCAACTGAAGAGTGAAGCAGAGACAAAAATGATTAAAAAAAAGCGGGGGGGGGGGGGGAAGAAGACAGAACAACAGAAAAGCAACACAGAAATATAAATATAAAAAAATAAAATAGAAAACATATTAAAGAAAAGACAAACAAAGCACCAGAGAAATGGTAAAAACAAAATCAAACAAACAAAAACAGAAACAAGGAAACATATACACATGCAAAAGAAACGAAAGCAGAACCAAATGAAACAAAAAATAAGAGAACAGCCAGACAAGTAGAAGAATTCAAAAATGAAATCACACAATTAGGATCAAAACTAACAAAAACACAAAACCTAAAAAGAAGACCAAAGCAGTGTGCCAGCTGAAGAATAAAGCAAGGAAACAGACAAACCAATAAAAATTATTTAAAAATAATAATAAAATAAAATAAGAGGGAAAAAAACCACAGGATAACAGAAAAGTAAAGTAGAAATGGAAATATTAAACGAATTAAAACTATATTTAAAAAAAGAAGAAGAAAAAAGTAATGGAAAAGAACACAGATCAGAAAGGCAAAGTAAAAATAGAAATATATTTTTAAAAATTTTAAATATATTTAAAAAATGAAGAACCAACAGACTAAATTAAAAAAATAGTAAAAAACAACAAACAAAAAATAAAGAAAAAACCCCAAAAATAAATAAAAAGCCAGAACCAACAACAGAATGAATCAAAACATAATAAAATTAATAGTAATAATTATGTTTCCCTGGGGTCTCTGCTGTAAGTGTCCTTGCACACGCAGTGAGCCACAGCCCACCTCCGCCTCCCCAAGAAGCCCTCCTCTGCCTCTGGGCTGGTCTCTGGACCTGCTGTGGGCCCTGTGGGAACCACTCAGACTCTGATGTGGCCCAGTTCCTGCGTGTGCTGCCCCAAAGTCCACAGCTGCCAGAGCTAGACCGTTTACATCTGTGGGAACACTCATTGTTGGCTCAGAAATTCCATAGACACTACTTAGCTTATCGTGGGGATTTAATCTGCAGCTTGTACAGCTGATGGAAAGATTTTTGACCCTCTTCCTTAGTTGCCCTGTCTCTGGGGTTCAGCTTTGGCCTGAACCTCTGAACCTCTGAACCATTGGCCTCACCTCTGCCTGTGGTCCACCCACAGCGGTCTGGTCCTGAGGCTGCCTTGGAGCTCTTAAAAGGGTATGCCCCAGTGAGGATCAGGCACAGAGGTGGTATGACTGCTTGGATCGTGGGAGCCCCAGCGGTGCCAAATGCACAAGGAAGGCGGCAGCCACAGCACAAGAGATATGGCCCTAGTGAGGGCCTTTTCTGGCCCCCGGCATAAGGTGCGTGAGGGCCATCCATGGGGGGGCTTTTTCTATTGCTCGGCAGACAGCCCTGAGCAGACTTCTTTTACTGTCCATAGGCAGGCACTAGTGTGTGGGGAGAGAGGCTACAATAGTGGCTCCTCCCCCTATGTGTGACTCAGCAGTGCTCCTGCTTCCAAGGCAGTCCAGTCTTCCTCCATAGGCATTCCCTGCTACAGATTTCCTCCCTCCCATCCCCTCAGTCTGTCTCCCCACAGCCAACAGCAGTGCTTGCTCCAGGCCTCTTCTCCAATCCCCATGCTCCAGCTCCCAGCTCCCTTCAACACCTGTGAACACACATCCTACTCCAAGGCACGTAGGGCTGTGGTACAAACCGTCTGTGTATTTCTCACTCTGTCTTATCTGCCACAGATCGGCCGCTTCACCCTCTTGCAACAGCCTCAAATGCTTCCCTTCTGTCCCAATTGATTTCCCGTTGGAGAGGGGGTTTCCCCGTTGGAGAGGGGTTTCCCCGTTGGAGAGGAAGTTTCCCCGTTGGAGAGGAAGTTTCCCCGTTGGAGAGGGGTTTCCCCGTTGGAGAGGAAGTTTCCCCGTTGGAGAGGGGGTTTCCCCGTTGGAGAGGGGGTTTCCCCCAGTGGAGAGGAAGTTTCCCCGTTGGAGAGGGGGTTTCCCCGTTGGAGAGGGGGTTTCCCCCAGTGGAGAGGGGGTTTCTCTGTTGGAGAGGGGTTTTCCCCCAGTGGAGAGGGAGTTTCCCCATTGGAGAGGGGGTTTCCCCGTTGGAGAGGGGGTTTCCCCATTGGAGAGGAAGTTTCTCCGTTGGAGAGGGGGTTTCCCCCAGTGGAGAGGGGGTTTCCCCATTGGAGAGGGGGTTTCCCCCAGTGGAGAGGGGGTTTCCCCGTTGGAGAGGAAGTTTCTCCGTTGGAGAGGGGGTTTCCCCATTGGAGAGGAAGTTTCTCTGTTGGAGAAGGGGTTTCCCCCAGTGGAGAGGGGTTTCCCCGTTGGAGAGGGAGTTTCCCCATTGGAGAGGGGGTTTCCCCGTTGGAGAGGGGGTTTCCCCGTTGGAGAGGGAGTTTCCCCATTGGAGAGGGTGTTTCCCCGTTGGAGAGGGGGTTTCCCCATTGGGGAGGGAGTTTCCCCATTGGAGAGGGGGTTTCCCCATTGGAGAGGGGGTTTCCCCATTGGAGAGGGGGTTTCCCCGTTGGAGAGGAAGTTTCTCCGTTGGAGAGGGGGTTTCCCCATTGGAGAGGGGGTTTCCCCATTGGGGAGGGAGTTTCCCCATTGGAGAGGGGGTTTCCCCATTGGGGAGGGAGTTTCCCCATTGGAGAGGGGGTTTCCCCATTGGAGAGGGGGTTTCCCCATTGGAGAGGGGGTTTCCCCGTTGGAGAGGAAGTTTCTCCGTTGGAGAGGGGGTTTCCCCATTGGAGAGGGGGTTTCCCCATTGGGGAGGGAGTTTCCCCATTGGAGAGGGGGTTTCCCCATTGGGGAGGGAGTTTCCCCATTGGAGAGGGGGTTTCTCCATTGGAGAGGGGGTTTCCCCATTGGAGAGGGGGTTTCCCCATTGGGGAGGGAGTTTCCCCATTGGAGAGGGGGTTTCCCCGTTGGAGAGGGAGTTTCCCCATTGGAGAGGGGGTTTCCCCGTTGGAGAGGAAGTTTCTCCATTGGAGAGGGGGTTTCCCCATTGGAGAGGGGGTTTCCCCATTGGGGAGGGAGTTTCCCCATTGGAGAGGGGGTTTCCCCATTGGGGAGGGAGTTTCCCCATTGGAGAGGGGGTTTCTCCATTGGAGAGGGGGTTTCCCCATTGGAGAGGGGGTTTCCCCATTGGGGAGGGAGTTTCCCCATTGGAGAGGGGGTTTCCCCATTGGAGAGGGAGTTTCCCCATTGGAGAGGGGGTTTCCCCGTTGGAGAGGAAGTTTCTCCATTGGAGAGGGGGTTTCCCCATTGGAGAGGGGGTTTCCCCATTGGGGAGGGAGTTTCCCCATTGGAGAGGGGGTTTCCCCGTTGGAGAGGGAGTTTCCCCATTGGAGAGGGGGTTTCCCCGTTGGAGAGGAAGTTTCTCCGTTGGAGAGGGGGTTTCCCTGTTGGAGAGGAAGTTTCTCCGTTGGAGAGGGGGTTTCCCCGTTGGAGAGGAAGTTTCTCCGTTGGAGAGGGGGTTTCCCCGTTGGAGAGGGGTTTCCCCGTTGGAGAGGAAGTTTCCCCGTTGGAGAGGGGGTTTCCCCGTTGGAGAGGGGGTTTCCCCATTGGAGAGGAAGTTTCTCCATTGGAGAGGGGGTTTCCCCGTTGGAGAGGAAGTTTCTCCGTTGGAGAGGGGGTTTCCCCGTTGGAGAGGAAGTTTCTCCGTTGGAGAGGGGGTTTCCCCGTTGGAGAGGGGGTTTCCCCATTGGAGAGGAAGTTTCTCCATTGGAGAGGGGGTTTCCCCGTTGGAGAGAGGGTTTCCCCATTGGAGAGGAAGTTTCTCCATTGGAGAGGGGGTTTCCCCGTTGGAGAGGAAGTTTCTCCATTGGAGAGGAAGTTTCTCCATTGGAGAGGGGGTTTCCCCGTTGGAGAGAGGGTTTCCCCGTTGGAGAGGAAGTTTCTCCATTGGAGAGGGGGTTTCCCCGTTGGAGAGAGGGTTTCCCCGTTGGAGAGGAAGTTTCTCCATTGGAGAGGGGGTTTCCCCGTTGGAGAGGAAGTTTCTCCATTGGAGAGGAAGTTTCTCCATTGGAGAGGGGGTTTCCCCGTTGGAGAGGAAGTTTCTCCATTGGAGAGGAAGTTTCTCCATTGGAGAGGGGGTTTCCCCGTTGGAGAGGAAGTTTCTCCATTGGAGAGGAAGTTTCTCCATTGGAGAGGGGGTTTCCCCGTTGGAGAGGAAGTTTCTCCGTTGGAGAGGGGGTTTCCCCGTTGGAGAGGAAGTTTCTCCGTTGGAGAGGGGGTTTCCCCGTTGGAGAGGGGGTTTCCCCGTTGGAGAGGAAGTTTCTCCATTGGAGAGGGGGTTTCCCCGTTGGAGAGGAAGTTTCTCCATTGGAGAGGAAGTTTCTCCATTGGAGAGGGGGTTTCCCCGTTGGAGAGGAAGTTTCTCCATTGGAGAGGAAGTTTCTCCATTGGAGAGGGGGTTTCCCCGTTGGAGAGGAAGTTTCTCCGTTGGAGAGGGGGTTTCCCCGTTGGAGAGGAAGTTTCTCCGTTGGAGAGGGGGTTTCCCCGTTGGAGAGGGGGTTTCTCCATTGGAGAGGAAGTTTCTCCATTGGAGAGGGGGTTTCCCCGTTGGAGAGGAAGTTTCTCCGTTGGAGAGGGGGTTTCCCCGTTGGAGAGGAAGTTTCTCCATTGGAGAGGGGGTTTCCCCGTTGGAGAGGAAGTTTCTCCGTTGGAGAGGGGGTTTCCCCGTTGGAGAGGAAGTTTCTCCGTTGGAGAGGGGGTTTCCCCGTTGGAGAGGGGGTTTCCCCATTGGAGAGGAAGTTTCTCCATTGGAGAGGGGGTTTCCCCGTTGGAGAGGAAGTTTCTCCATTGGAGAGGGGGTTTCCCCGTTGGAGAGGAAGTTTCTCCGTTGGAGAGGGGGTTTCCCCGTTGGAGAGAGGGTTTCCCCATTGGAGAGGAAGTTTCTCCGTTGGAGAGGGGGTTTCCCCATTGGAGAGGGGGTTTCCCCGTTGGAGAGGGGGTTTCTCTGAATTCGGAAATCTCTCCTCTGCTTCAGCTCCCCTGCCCCAAGGTGCAGGTCCCACTTCCTCTACTCCTCCTTCTCCCTTCCTTTTTTCATCCTACCCAGTTATGCAGGATCATTATAGTCCTTTCCAGTGTCCAAGGTCTTCTGCCAGTGTTCAGCCAGTGTTCTGTGAGAACTATTGGAAAAATCTGAAACCTCTAGTCATTGATTAAGCTGTAGAGCTTAAAGTGGTACTACCCTGTGAAGAAATTACCTTCGTCTTGCCTTGGTAAAAATGTTAACTATATACATTTTAATTCATACTCTGGTTTTATCATCAATCTATAAATCTAAAGACTACTCACAGAGATGGTAATGGGGGACTCTGTACCTACCATGACTTTCTGCCTTTAAATTAGACAACCTATCACCATATCATTCAAACAGGGCCAATAGAAGACAAATATTAGGTGGGTCTGTGGCCACAATTACGGCAATTATCTTGCCTCTCTTGATTTACATGTCTCTGTTGTTTGTGTTGACTATCTTTCAGTTTCTGCCTACCTCCAGAGCCTCTTGTATTTGTCTCCAACTTTTCCATGTCCCAAATTTGCCAACAGATCTGGTTTCCCTCCTTTTGATGCTTGGGACACCTGGGAACATCTCTTGCATTCTCTGGCTTGTTCTGTTCCTGGATACTCATGGTAACCACCATTCATTCTCCAGGAACATAAAAGCCATGAAGAGTTAAGTGAATCTGGTTACGTGAAGCAAGTTCAGTATGCTGTCGTTGCTACTTTACAAATGAGCTTCAAATTCTTGGGAGTCCCCACGAGGCCATGGATGGCTTAGAATAGAAAAGAGTTTGGGTTTTGATTTACCTTTGGCTTGTAAAAGGATTAAATCCGATTAGCTCCTACGAGGCAGCAAACAATATGGACCCTGCCAAGAGAGTCGACATGGTTAAGACTCAGACAAGGTAGGAAAACAGAACAGAGGTCTTGTGTTTGGCAAGCATTCTTATTACCTACTACAGGAATGTAAACTTGTGCTCTTTGAGCTCTACCCTTTTAAACTTTTGCTTATTTCTCTTGTGTGTGCACGTGTATGAGTCTATGTTTGTTTGCTTTTGTAATATCTTTACAAAATTCCAGCCATGAGCAGTTGAACTAAGAATAAAAGAAAGGGTCATGCTTCCATTTTGTTTTAAATATTGATTATTTAAATAAATATATGTTAATACTTGCTATATGTCATGGCTATACCAGATGCTAGGGTTAACAGGATGAATTAAACAGATACAACCCCTGCCCTCACAGGATGTACAGCACATAAATGCTCTGTAGGACAAAGAGGAGGGAAAGCCAGATTACCGAAAAAACCAAAGCATGTAAAAGTTACAGAATCCAAAGAGGGAAGCGATATCTTAGAGGCTAAAAATGGAGGAACCTTTGTATATTCCCATTAGCTTCCTTTTCTATGAGAGTTGGCTTTCTCAAGAGCCCTCTTAGTTGGGCCCTGAGATTTTATTCAGTTATTCTTGTATAGTCTTGCATTCTGCCTGCTTTGCACACAGAAGGTTTTGTGATAATTCTAATATAGGTTCCGTCCAGTTTCCATCCAATCTCTTTTCCCTTCTCTAGGTCCATATTCACGAGTCTCCAGTAGAAATGAATGATGTGGCCTTAGAGTATTCTTTCTTCTTTGTAACTAGTCTTTGTGGGCAAGTTTCTCTTTCTGAAAGATGTAACCAGTGATGTGGCAGTAAATGTTTAATTACCAGCTCTACAAAAAGTGTGTGTGTCTGTACAAATATAGATATATATATGTTTATAAATTTATTAAAAATTTTGGGGGGGGTGGTTGTAGGATGAATTGGGATTGACATATATACACTAATATGTATAAAATAGATAATAAGAACCTGCTGTATAAAAAACAAATAAAATAAAATTCAAAAAAATTTATTAAAAATTTTACTGATACAAAGTATGGGCATTACAAATAATATAATATACAATCATCTTTATCATAGATTCCATAGAGTGAACTGATTCTCACAGTATTTTTCTTGATTTTTGCTGAACTCTTTTATCCTTACCCGATCTACTGTTGCAATTGAAGAATGAGTGTAGTTCTGACATGAATGTTGCTTGGTATTTTCATTTACATTAGCTAATAAGATGAAACTGAAGAAATGAAGACATATGTTGGAACTTTACTAATTGGCTAATGACGTGTACAACTTATTTGCTGAATTGGATAAAGGTTTTAGAATACAGGAAGGTTATTTCCTCAAACAATTATAGACAACCTGCTTTAAAGTGTAATCTGCAGTATTAACATTTTCTCCATTACATTCTTAAGTCGAGATAGTCAGCAAAACAATAAATCAAACCCTGACTTCTGGCCTTTGTTGATTTCCGTGCTGTGACTATTCCCACCATGGCCAATTTTAAGTTACCAACATGATGACATGGGATGTAGAGTTGGGGGGGGATGGTAACAATGCACCATTACATAGTATTTCCACCTCACAACTGCAATAGATATAAATAACCTTGAGAACATATATAATATTGAAATGTAGTAATGGGTTTTGGGAATGTATAAGGAGTGATGGGTTTTGGGAATGTATTGACTTTGTTTTTAATATTGCTTAGTTCTAAATTTATGTAATAAAAATTTTTATAAATTTTTACATATTTGGCGAGCTGTGTTTATGAGCTCACTGAATTCCTGGAAATTTAACAAGTTGGTTCCAGCATACCACTCAATGTAACCCTTTGATTTTAGCAGAGTATCCTCAGTCTTAATCCCCCAGAGCAAAATGAGTTAGAGTACTACAATCCGTGGTATGGCTTTGCAATCATTATTGTTTCACATCTTCATCCCTGTTTTGAGAGTTAATATTTTAGAATTCCAATTTTCAAGCTGTGAATAAATCTAATTTGAAGGCTAGGAAGAGACTGTGGATGTGCTTTCTTGTTGTAAGCTTTTCACCTTGCAACAGTTTCGGAAAGAAGGAAGAGATCCTGGGTCCAGTTTGCACACTCATAACTTCCTGATGCATAGGTCTTGTTCCCTGAAGAGATTCTTTTCTTTTCGGTACGCGGGCCTCTCACTGTTGTGGCCTCTCGCATTGCGGAGCACAGGCTCCGGACACGCAGGATCAGCGGCCATGGCTCACGGGCCCAGCTGATCCGCGGCATGTGGGATCTTCCCGGCCCGGGGCACGAACCCGTGTCCCCTGCGTCGGCAGGCGGACTCTCAACCACTGCACCACCAGGGAAGCCCCCCTGAAGAGATTCCTGAAGCTTTGTCCCTTTAATGGGAGCAGAGTCCCCAATAATGAGTTGTGGCATATGGGGAGGACAGGGCTTCCCTGGCCGAAGAGGCAAGGTTTAGGCAGGAAGAAGAGAGAGGAGGAATAAGGTTTCTTTTGCTAGTGTTTAGAATGTTTCCGTAATTTCAATCTTGAAAATGAGGGATCAAGGAATGTGCTTATGGATAGGTAGTTTTGGCGAGAGAGTATCACATTATTGATAGAATATAATCCAGATGTCAGCTAAGGTTAATACCCTTTGAACTATTTACATGATTGATTTAGGGTCCATGTGGGCAATAACTCCAGAAGGAGAGCAACCCTGCTGACACCTTGATTTTGGAAACCCATTTTGGCCTTCTGACTTCCAGAACTGTAAGACAAGAAATATGCATTGTTTAAGCCACTGAATTTGTGGTAATTTGTTGTTATAGCTCAAGAGGAATCTACTACACTTATTTTTCCATCTGTAGGGATTTCATGGAGAGATTTTCCCATGAACATAAAAGGCAGCACAGGTTTCTGCTAGGCCACTGTCCAACTGTTTCAATTGCTGGGAGCACCACAATGTCTCCACCAGACTCAAGCTGGATTTTACTCTCTGATCTCCCGCACATCAAATGAGACAGCCCCCAAAGTCACTGAAGCGGCCAGGAGGATCTCCTTCCATCCTGGCCCAGAACAGCCCAAGCAAAAGCCTGGCAGTGGAGGATCTTCTTCGAAGCCGCTGCTCAGGCTGCTGTGCGGAGCCTGTGTGACAGCTCCATTAGAGGGGTGTGTCACACAGCCATTATCCAGTCACATCTTAAGTGCAGCCCGCTGGGCTCAAATACCACTTTGGGAAGCAACAAATAATTTTCTGTTATTGCCGAGGGTCGCTGCTAGTCTCCTTCTGCTCTTTGGCACTTGTTTCGACAGCCCATTGCTGTTAGGAAATGAAAACCCAGCATTAAACGTTTAATTCTGAAATATATTTTCTCAAGAGGTGTTCATTTGAGCTCCCTGGATTTTGAAAGTTTTTTTTTTTCACCCTTGGCTGCAAGCTCTCTCAGCCCTAGGCACCCCTGCTGCTGGTCATTGAAGGATGAAGGATGAAATGATTGCTTTCAAGAGTGGGTAATCACTGGTCTCAAGCACTCCATCAAATAGCATCATCAGCAGAGGGCAAGTGGGGAAGCTGTCTTCACTCCTCTGATGGCTGGAAGCTGTGGCTGCTACCTGTAGTCAGGATCCCCCACTTTCTCCTGCATACTGGATACGAGTTACTGTGTAAGCAATTTCTGGTAGAGTTAGGAGACTAATTAGGCCTATTTGAAGGATTTAAAAGTGTGCTTTGGCGACATTCTAATCTATGTCGGAATTGTAGTCCTTTTACTTCCTCGCTGTGGATCTCAGATAAGGTACCTCTCTGGAACCTCAGGGTTCTTGCTTGTTAAATGGTAATTTTATTTCCCTTGGAAGGTTGTTATGAAGATCAGAGGTAATGTGTGGTGTAAGATGCTTAGCACAGAACTGAGTAGCTGCTCACAAAATCCTGATTTTCCTTATTAGTAAATATTAAAACAACTTCTGCGTTAATCTCCTCTTCCATTGATTATTAGCTTATTAGCTCCATTTTTCAGATGAGAAACAGCCCAGGAAGTTTTAGTGACTTCTCAGGTTGTGAAGAGTGTGCCACTGACCAGAGCCCGTTCCTCTGGCTCAGTGCTATGCACAGCGCAGCTCAGTGTCACCTGGGAGTTTGATGGAAATGCAAGTTCTTCGGCCTTGTCTATAAAGTCAGCATCTCTGGGCACCGAACCCAGGAAGCGATGTTTTAACATGCTCTCCAGATAATTCTTAGGCACACTAAAATTCAAGAAGCACTGTTTGAACTTGTGATTCAGATCTCTTTCCAATATAGCATGCTGCCTTCTTAGTTCCAGCTCCAAACTGGGCCATCATCCAGGACCATCTAATCTAAAGCTCATCAGATGGTGACCAACTTGGGACTCAATTGAGATCAGCCTCTCTCTCCTTTTTCTCTCTCTTTCTGCTCACACATAGGCATACTCAAGTGAAAGTAAAAATGCTGCTGACCAGCCCCAAACCAGGAACTGTATTAGTTGTAGAAGAAGGGGCCCTAGTAGGAATTTCTTCCCATTTGTTTCCAAGACTGGTTCTGCTGGAGAAATACAGTGGGCATAATGGGAACTATGTGCTTTGAGCTCACTGCACGTTGCCTGGTGTTTGACAAGACGATTGAAGACAGCCAACCTATTTGGTGGGTGGCAATGGAGGGAAATGCTGCTGACTCATGGGCCTGACATTGGATATTTATATGACTAGTTGATGTTCATAGCTCCATCTGCTTATTTCATCTAGCCTCGGAGACTTCCTCTTGGCCTTTATATGAAGACCAATAACTTTGGAGACTGTATAATAGTGGCTGAGAGCCTGAGCTTGAACTCAGGCCGACCTGGGTTTGAATCTTTTCTCTGAAGCTAGCTATGCAACCCTGGACCCAGTGTTTACTTCCGAGTCTCAGTGCATGCATCTCTTGGGGGGAGGGGTCAGCAAACTTTTTCTGAAAATTGCTGTCTCAGCTAGTAACTGCCACCATAGCATGAACATAGCCATAGATAATACATAAATGACTGGTGCAACTATGTTCTAATAAGACTTTGTTTGTAAAATAGGCAGTGGGCTGGATTTGGGCTGCAATTTATAGTTTCCTAAAGCCTACTCTTGAGGAGATGATACTAGTGTTTCTTTTTAGACTTATTATGAAGATTAAATGTCATAACATATGTAAATCTAGTCCCTGGTATCAAGTAGGTATATAAAAATTGGTATTTATTAAGCTGTATCAAAATGACACATTGGTACATATTTAAAATGAGAGTTCTAGATGATAGGACTGACCACTGGATAAGGGCAAGATTATAAATCTTGTTTTTAATTTAAAGGTCCTAGCTCTTCCTCCCTGCTAGGATCTAGAGGGATTTATATGCATATGATGATGATGATGATAAAATAGTAATAATAATGATGATAATAATAATAGTACGTATTAAGCACTTACTCTAAATCTGGAATTATTCTAAGTACTTTACCTGTACTTTATTTAATTCTCACAAACAACCCTATTAAGTCTGTAGCAGTTTTAGCCTCTTTTATATACAAAGAAATCAAGGCACAACTTGAGTAATTTGCCCAAGATAGCACAGCTAGCAAACAGCAGGACTGAGATAGGAACTTAGGCAGTCTGGTGTCAGAACCAACCCTCCTGACCAATCTGCAATACCGCCTCCCTAATGAAACTCAAAGCCACACTGCCCCATGATACACACTGAGTTCCATGGAGAAGAAACGCCCCAGGGGATGCTCTGCCTACCTGGCTTTCAGCTCTGAGCTCTCTGTGGAATGCTCTTGCCTGCGGTTTCCAGCTCCTTTGCCGCCTCGCCCGTCCCATTCTCCATCCAGTCTCTACTTAGCCATCCAGTCTGATGTGCCTTTGGGGGATCTATTCGTGGCTCTGCATCCTGGCTCCATTTCCCTTGGCTTCACAATATCACAGGCACTTTCATAATGACACTGACTGTCTTTGCCGGCTCCCACCAGCACACTCACTTCTTTTTTACCAGAACGTCCTGCTCTTCTTATTGGGAACTCAATAGTTCTGAGTGGAGATATGACAGACACAGAGGTGAGACTCAACCCCAAGACATCAACTAGGATTTCCCCAAGATACGTAGCAAGGAGTTTCTACAGAGTCTGGTGTCCTGCCTCAGGGTCTCCTGGCCACTTCCACTGGTGGTCCTGTGTCCCAGTTAGTGCTCTACCTGTTCATTGGTCTTAGGTATCTCTGATGGCTTATCGCTCTCTTCCAGGCAAATGGAGGGCTAAGCTGGGGCCTAGAGAGGGTCTATCCTTGAATTCTTTTCAGATTTTCCTTTGCTGTGGTTCTGGGTCCCTGGTATAAAGTTTGTCCTGGTATATGATATCTTACAATCTAAAGAGAAATTCTTTGTCTCCTTCTCCCCACCCCCACTCCCCCCTCTGCACCCACACACATCAAAGGGCCATAGCTGGCATAGGCATTCTTGTTTCAGCCATTTATCTGGAGGACAGTATAATTAACTATGCCTACTCTTGTTGAATGCTAGAAAATAAAAGAAAAATAGTTTAATTATAATGTCAGGATGCTGAGTAGTAACAATGACAATAACTACATTTACAGGATTCACTATGTGCCAGGAATTGTTATAAGGTACTGGAAGTCTTTTCTTACCAATGACAAATTCATTAGTCAAGATCAAGTGCGACTCAGCATTAAGAACATAAAAACCAAACGGCCAAGAAGAGGGAACATTCAGAAATTCAGACTGGTTGTTAGGATGAGGGTGGCAACATTAAGGTCAGGGGAGGAGTGAGAAGAGGTAGGGGCAGAATAAATTATATTGTTGGAAACTCCAATACATGTTGGGCAAATACCTGGGTGAGAGGGTTACAGGGAGGAGAGAGGGTAGAGAATAGGAAAGGTTTAAAGTTAACTTTATTGAACACATAATGTATGGTATGTGTTTCCTATACAAATTTTCATTTAGTTCTCCCCTGACATCACTATCTTAGTCATCTTGGGCTGTCATAACAAAATACCA
The DNA here is from genome assembly GCF_039906515.1 of Pseudorca crassidens. Taxonomy (NCBI): domain Eukaryota; kingdom Metazoa; phylum Chordata; class Mammalia; order Artiodactyla; family Delphinidae; genus Pseudorca; species Pseudorca crassidens. The sequence continues at coordinate 29,647,192 of NC_090304.1, read as the reverse complement.
TAGACTGGGTGGCTTATACCACAGATCTCATTTCTCACAGTTCTGGAGGCTGGCAGTCTGAGATCAGGGTGCCAGCATGGTTGGGTTCTGGTGAGGGCCCTCCTGGCTTGTCGATGGCTTCCTTCTCAATGTGTCCTCACATGGCCTTTCCTCGGTGCGTGTGCATGGAGAGAGAGATTTCATTTTCACTCTTCATCTTCTGATAAGGCCCCCAAACCAATGGGATTAGGATCTCACCCTTATGACTCATTTAATTACCTTCGAAAAGCCCTGTCTCCAAATGCAGTCTCATTGAAGGTTACAGCTTCAGCACACGAAGTTAGGAGGGACACAACTCAATCCACGGCAAACACTATGAGAAAAGTATTATTAGTTTTAGTTTATAGAGGAGAAATGAATGCTTAGAGGAAGTGATAACTTGTCCATGGCTTCACATACATCATATGGTAAAACAAGGTTCAAACCCAGAAGCTCTGACTCCTGAGCATTCCTACATCCCAGGCCACTTGGGGGATGGTGCGGGCAAGTTCCTGGAGCCCTTAGTGGTCCTAGGGGCTGAGTTAGTCCTCCTGGACCTGCTCCTGTGTTAATCTTTCCCACCTGGGCTTGGCTTCTCAGGTGAGGAACTTGGGAATATTTTTTTCCTCTCTTTTCTTCTCTCTGCCCCTCTTAGATTATTGGTTCAGGCAGATGTCCTGTCACTTTGTAGAGAAATTGACAGGCCCTGGAGATACTGAGTGGACTTCTGTGAGTTTCTTCTGTCTCTGCCAATGAGAATGAGCCTTTTGCTGTTTCTCTTTCTCCCGATGCTGCTAGGATTGTTAACGAAGCCTACACCTTTCTGGTGGCAGAGGTAGCCATCTGCCCTCTAGGCCATCTATCTGGTTGGCTGGAAGTAACATCTCATTGTCTGTGGCAATAAATCCAAGCTGGGAGCCTCTCTGACTGAAAGAACTTTTACAATCTCAGCTGTCTTCTCCATAATATATCTTCAGAGTGTCTTTTTGCCAAGCCAGAAATTTGAGGGCAATAACTTATCTTTCTCTATCCATTCAGCTTGGAAGTATGCACATGGGCATTGTTCACCTTGTCAGGAAGAATCAGCTCTTTCATGAGAAAAGGAGGATGAAAAAGCACCCAGCTAGGTCATCCATGGCCACATTCTTTAATGCTAGCTGTAGACAGGCTGGCATGGAAGACTATGGATAGATCTGCAAATAGACCTCTAAGAAGGTACACATAAAATGTGAATTAACAGAAGAAATATAATGTCATTTCCCTTTATCTAACTGGCAAAGATTTTTAAAAAAACACCCAGATATCCAGTTTGGGTGAGATTACAGTGAAACACCCACTGCATTTATTTTCACAGCCCTTCTGGAGGGCATCATGTTTCAAAGGCCTTCAAAAGACACCTACCCTTTGAAACAAGTGAATCTACTTTAAAAAATGCATTCTAAGAAAACAGTCATTCATCTGCACAAAGATTTTACTAGGAGATATTCATGGCAGCATTTATAATAGTGAAATTTGGTATAACTAAATGCTCATATTTGCATAATTAAGCAGTTTATGGTACATTAATGCAATCAAAAATATGTCAGGTACATATTAAATATTTGTTGACCTAGAAAGATATTTATGATATATTTTTAATTTAAAAAAAAGGTTACAAGTTAGTATACACAGTATAATCTATTGTACATAGTGTATGTGTTATATGTATTTAAAGTTATATGCTTAAGTTGTTCAGTAGTGATATATAGGTATATGATTGCAGTTTTCTTTGCCTTCCTATATTTTTATTAAAAATTTTAATACAGTAAACGGGTCTCACTTTACTAACAACAACAACAAAAAGCTTATTTTAAAGTTATAGAAAGAAACAATTGCCTAGAAAGTGGATAGGACCACAGGCATAGCTATAGAATCTACCTAATGCCCCATCACCACCCACCCACTTCTCTTTTCTCCATCTTATTCTATTCCTTCCTTCACACTCTAGTTCCTTTCCTTGGCTGTCTGTGGCATTGCACAGTTGTACTGCATGAAATTTTAGAAACTTTTTGATAAATTGTCTACAGTTTGGAAGAAGGAAGACATTTACTAAGACAATTGGAACCACAAGAAAGGAACAACTTATCTTTATTTGTATCACGAAAAGCTAGAATTTTTAATTCCTTTGGGTACAATGGAGAATCATAACTAACATCTGAACTCTAGCTATTATACACAATGAGGACAGGGCAAAAGGCAATTTCATAAATTATATTCTTACCTTGTCTGGTAGCCCTAACCTTATACACTTATTTATGTAAGGGTTAGCAACTTAGTAAATATGCTTATTTCACCAATATTTTCTTTTTTTTTTTGGCCATGCCACGAGGCATGTGGGCTCTTATATGCCCGACCAGGGATTGAACATGTGTCCCCTGCAGTGGAAATGCAGAGTCTTAACCACTGGACCGCCAGGGAATTCCCTCACCAATATTTTCATTTCCTCTTCCGGAACAAGTCTTAAAATGTTTTGAGGTTAAAGCAAAATAACTCGCTTTTAAAATTTTAGTTTTGAGAATAGAAGTTTAAAATGAAGCACTTTCATGAGCTAACTTGTGCTAATTCAAAATATTAAGTAATTGTGATAAAACAAGTGATAGCAAATTAAATTCTGTCACTGGCTTTTTCTATTCTTACATTTATTTAAAAATGATTTTGTGTCTCTGAAGGATAACACAAGCTACAGTTTTGCAATAAGAGTGTTGTGTTGTTTTCTGTCACTTCTATTTTCTCACCTGGAATTAATTTAAATGAGTATCAGTTTAGCTCTCCCCAGGATCTAATCTATTTACACCCACTAAAATTAACTGGGCTAATTTCATTATGTCATCATTGACACTATGATGCTGTGCCATTTGGGGAGTTGAATTCTCAGTTCTAAGATGGTCTCTGGAATGTGTAAATCTGAGATGCCTGAGCTGTGGTTGTGCTCTGTCCAGCTTGGCTGGATTTTGTATTGTAATGGAACTGTAATTCTTATGACGTGATTTCCATCCACTCTGATTGCGGTCCTTTAAGTCAGCCAGATATACCCAGATACTTCAACTAATTCTAAATAGCTCTGACCCCACAAGACTGTATTTGTGGGTATTCCTAGACCTACTCTCCTTATTCCCTCTTTTTTCCATCTCTTGCTTCTCTATCTTAACTCTGATCTGTTGGCTTTTAGGATTCAGTGTTTGTATTTGGTAGTGAATCAAATGCCAAGAAGACCTTCACTAAGAGATGTTAATGTGAATAAGCTTCGGGATAACAGCTACGTGGCATGACTGCAACCCTTCCTCCCCTTCCCTTACCCCGGGTAGACATTGCAAATCAAACACCGTATTCTTTTTCCTGCTGAGCCTGGATGCAGTCTCAGATCATTCCCAATAGTGCTCCTTAAGCAGTCATTACCAATACAGTGGGTGAGATATGTGAGATAAAATCAACTTGTCATTTCTGAACTGATCCTGCTAGCTCTTCTTGCTTTGGGCAGCTGCTAGTATAATATCCTTCCTAAATTTACAGCCTTTAAAACCCAGTTCCAGCACTGGCCTCTTGATTGGTGCCTCAGCCCCTTCCTATGCAGTGTATATCTTTGATTAATTGAACTTGTAATTTTAAAACAAGAGTTTCCAGGTCTCAAATCCTTTCCTCAAAAGCTTCCTTGGTATTTCAGAGCATAAATTGCTAAAGAAAATTGTCAGCTGTTGAAACACACACTCCTTCACTTCCAAATCCATTCAACTTTCACCTGTTATTGATTGGATATGTTCCATGCCAGATATTGTACTGGCACAATGGGGACACAAATAGACTGGATAAAGTCAGTACCTTTAGAAAGCCAAGCTCTCTAGGAGGGGGTTCAGAAATTACCACAACATGAACAGAACAGGACATGTGCTTGGAAAGGGAAACTGAATGTTGTGGAATCTCAGAGAGGGATATCACTTTCTACCAATGGTTGGGGATGTGGATCATGGGAGAAGTAGCAACTGAAGTGTATGTTGGCTCTCCTGATTATTAGGTGTATGACCTTGGACCTGTTATCTCACATCTCTAAGCCTCAGGTTCCTCAATTCAAAGTGAGGATAATATTGGTAACTCTACAGAGGATTGCAGCAAGGATTAGATGAAGATGAGAAAATAAAGAGAAACTCAAGCTAGGATACTGTCAGTGCTCAATAAATGTTAACTCTCAGAATGCCTCCAGAATTAGACTAGGAGAAGAAAGAAAAGTGAACTTCTGTATACTGGTCACTCTCTGCAGTTGACCCTGCTCCTGACTTTTCCTCCTTCACTGTATGTCCCCTTTCAGAATTGCTAGCAGTTGTGCTAATAGTAGTAGTGGAAGAAGAAGAAGGAAGAGAAGGAGAGGAAAGAAGAGGATAAAGTCAAAGGAAGCTTGCAATGGATAAGGATCGAGGAAGAAGATCAGTTTTCTTGCAAAACTGTACTTATCTTTTCAGTGATGAGTAATGAGGTGGAAGAGTTGAGAGAGAGGTTTTTGAAAGGGGGCTGCCATCTGGTCCACGGGAGATATCAACTTCTTCTCTTACATGCTCACATGTCTTTGCAGGTGTGGTGGTTTTAGAATTGTACCCTTCCTAAACCCCAAGAGACCTCTCAGTGATCGTTCATCTCCACCCAGTCATCATCTGTGGCCTTGGACCCTTAGGGTTACTTTTACATTAATTTCCCCCTCAAACCCATCTCTCTATAGTGCTCCCAGACCAGTTGCCCTACTGTTGGCCTCACGTATTTTGCAAGGATAATGTAAACATTTACTGCCATGGAAATAATTCTGGTGTCTTAATTGTGTATATCTCAATCTTGGCCGCACCTTAGAATCATTAGCAAGTCAGGGTCTCCTCCCTCCGAGATTTTGATTTAATGTATCTAAGGTGAGACCCTGGCTTCAGTCATTTTAAAAGATCCCCACGTGTTTCTTGATGTGCCGTTAGGGTTGAGTGCCACTAAGTTAACTGAATACATTTTTGAGAGGAAAACCTCAGCCGTAATTTGCCTATTAATTCTAACATACAAAAAAATTGAAGAAAATTAAAGGAGGAAAAATGTCCTTATTTGTTAGAAAAATATTTGCCTTTTAAAATAGCAAGGCTAAAAAAACAGCATTCACGATCCAGGCTATGCATAAATAGATCATTTTTGTCGCAAGGCTTGGCTTATTTGGAGCGCTGTAGAAAGACAGAGATGCTCCAAGGATTTGAAACTGGTCCCAGGATTAGAAACTTGGAGGGATTTGTATTGACTTATGAAATTAAAACATGGTCTGAGTTTAGCAAAGGTAATTTCCCAATGAGTTATTACTCAATATTATCTTCACACATTAAATCTTGGCCTGCCTAAAAGGGAAATTGAATAACCTTATGGAATCTTTAATACATAGGGGCTGGCCTGGAGATACACATAGGCAAACAGCTCAGACTTGACCTAAAAAGGGCTAGGGAGACAGATCGTCTGTATATTTTGGCCCACTTATTTTACAGATGAGTAAACCAAGGGCCAGTGAATAGGAGGAGTTGTGTAGTAATGCAAAGCTGGGGCCCAGCTTTTACCTTCTGGTCCATTTTTTCATGTTGCTGAATTAAAGATTTAATGTTTATTGAATATCTGATATGTGCCTGATTCTAGCAGGGGCCCTCTTACTGAAACTGGGAGACAGGATAGGAGCTTGGATACAAAAATCAGAGAAAAAAACCCAGTAGTAATTAAGACCCTCATTCTTTCATATATATTACAAAACTTCTTTTGGTCATGCCGGGTGCATGGTCTGAGCAGGGCCAATGGCAAGGTCAGTGTTGTTGAGTCACCTGGGCTGTTGACTCTTCTGATAAAGAGTGATAGCATCAGAGCCTGGGTGGGTTTGAACCTGAAGGTCAAGGTTAAATGGCACCAGCAATTGTAAGGATGGAAGGACAGAGTCTGGCGGGTCCTTCCTATGTACAGTCAGGAGGCACCTCAGTCTCATCCTTACTAACTCAGACCTACAGGAGAAACATCTCCAACCTTTTCCCAAAGTAAGACTCAGCCAGGCAACTCCTTTAGGAAGAAGATTGCCACATATAATAAAGGATGCCTGTTAAATTTGAATTTCAGATAGACAACAAATACTTTTCAAAGTATAAGTATGTTTCATATTGGCCCCAAATACTTACACTAAAAAAGAGTATTTGTTGTATATTCAAAATCAGATTTAACTTGTGCCTTCTATTTTTACTTTCTAAATCTGGAAACCCTATCTGGGAAACTCCTCTGGACCTCCTTTCCCCATAATCAGGCTTATTTTCCTTTTTTCTTTATTCACATAGGATTGAGTACATGGTACCACTATTAGCTATTAATACTTCCCCTCTCCCCCTCATTTTGTTGTATAGAGTACAGGCTTCCAGGAGCCTGGCACAAGTTGGCATTCAGGAAAAGTTGATTGGATGGATAATGAATGGAACAAATGTGTCTGAACCCAAGAGTGTGCCGGCTCAGGGCAAACTCCTTCCTGATTTGGAAGAAGCAATTCCATGTGCAGCTGACACTGGTGTTACATGAAAATATTTCTGGGGCCAGCCTAAGTTTTGTTATTCAGAACCACCCTCTTAGTCTGGCTTCTAGAAGCTCCATGAAGCAGCTTGTGATGCCTCCCCAACCCATGGTGGGTCTGGGGTTGGCTTGTTAGGCCAGCAGAGTTGAGAAGCACATGTTGTGGCAGACATTTCTCTCATTGCTCTTGAAATGTCCAAAGGCTCTGTCTGCCAGCTGAACCTCAAAGCTGCAAGCCATTGAATCAGATTCCGTGGGGGGTAGTGAGTGCGTGGTTTCCTTTGACTTTATGTTCTTGCTGTGTGACAATGTCAGAAATGTTAGAAAAGGGAACTGGAGACCAAAACAAACCAAAAAACAACACAAAACAAAACAAAAACAAAAAACCCTTGAATGTTGACCCCCATTGTCATGAGCAATTCGTGATTCACTTGCACTTTGATACCTTCTGGAAAGCCTATGTCATGTCTCCATTTGTGATTTTCAGAAATCAATTCTTAGCTTTTCACTTTATGAGTACAAATACAGGGTTCATGGGGTTCAGGGTTTACTCGCATTATCTGGGGACGAAGATAAAAATGTTAGTCCCTTCTTTGAGTAGAGAATGCTGTGATTTAATGTATGTAAAGCACCTAGCATGGTGTCTGGCTTCAGTAATTGGTAGCTGAAAGTCAGTAAGGAATTTTTAGGTACATCAGGTACTCGATGAGGTAGGCACACTATGAGATCGAGCAGCTCAAGTATACGTAGTTAGTATAAAGCAGAGCTAGAACTAGAACTCAGTTCTGCTGATTCTTAATCCCATAACTGTTTCTTCTCAACAGTGATGAGTCCTGAATCTCCTGAGTGATTCTGGAGTCTTTGTTGTAAACTAGGGGAGTCCATTTGGAAACCATTCTTGTAAATTCACAAGCATAGACCTTCACTTTGGGCTGTACTAAGGACATAGGCATCTCCTAGTTCTCTGCTTCCCAAATCTGGCAACTCATGCACTTCCTCTCCTTCTCCCACCATCCAATGTGAAGGAATGCTATGAAATCAGTCGATATTTGGACTCAGTGGTTTTTACTGTAAGCTGTTAAGTTTAGGGGTCTTGTGGACAGAATAGAGAGTGAGCCTCCCCAAGCTTAGTTCATCATATGGTCTCTGTTCATCATGTCGCATCTTAGCTTTTGGGCCCTGAAGACTAAGAATGGAGCATCAATAATTAAAGGTACAATCACAGCTGAAGCTTCCGTTAAGTTATTTTTCTCTAACCCTGACATTTTATGAGTCAACAAAGCCAAAGCCATCAATATGAAGCAGATTATTTTTAGCAGTTTCTTAACCAGTGTGCTCTAGCTTTAAATTAAACATTGACGCTGGTTATTATTAAAATTCTGAAACTTGGGCAGAGAGGAGCCCACGTTAGTACAGTAAACACTGGGCTTTCATTACCTTGTTTTGAAAAACATCTACTCACTTGCTGTTCGCACCAAATACAACTGCATAAAACTAAGAGATAGTGGATTTGCTAAGGATTAGTTGTTCAAGGTGAGAGTCTGAATGTGTGCGTGTAGTTTGCAGGGTTGAATATTACTGTGGGCTTCAACCTTTTCAGATCTGCAATATACTAGCATTGGCATTATCTTATTATCATTCGATTCTGTGAAGTTTGTCCCATTTTCTGATCAGCACCAAAAATATGGTGTTACAAAGTTTTAAAGTAAATTATCACTTTTGCTTTGAGAATTTTGTTACATCTTTCACAATATGAGATAACTAGGACAGCCTCTGGTAGCATGGAACTAGGGTTGGGAATCAATTTCTGTAGCATGATGCAGTGGAAAGAACACTGATCTTGGAGTCAGAAGACTTGGTTTCTGCCACTTACTAGATGTGTGTCCTTGGGTGAATGTCTTAAGATCCTAAATTTCTCATTGTTTAATTGAAGGGATCTGAGCTACAGCAGTAATACCCAAACTGAGTCTACATATTCACTGAGATAACTGAGATCTCTCAAAGGAGATAACGTATGACAGGTCTTTGAGACGCTCTCAGTAGTTTAGAAGGGCTGGGGCATGGGTTGTAGGAGGACAGCAAAGGATAAAGGAGGGAAAGGGAAGACTGGATCTGGATCTTCAGTAACTAAAGTTGGGCTGGTCTCTCTAAATTGTGAGTTCTCCCCTAATGTGGACGCTGGGCTAGTGATGAGTGTCTTCATTGGCAAATCTGCCCCCCCCCCCCACTTCCACATCATTTCTGGCTTGTCCCATCCAATCATGAGGAATTATTCTGTACATCTTCTTTGCCAAGTCAGAGCCTGGAAGTTTATATTTGCTCGCATGTTTCAGTTATTCACTGAAAACTCAAGAATTTCGAATAATTTCCAGACAAATCCCTTGGAAAAAAGAGAGGGTGGGAGAAAAGCTCAAAGACCCATAGTCTTTGAGCTATCTCAAAACAAGCTATCTTTCTGAAAGCCAAGTGAGGCCCTCACACCAGAATCCCTGATGTCTTTAGTTAGAGAAAATCTTAGGCACAATCCAGGCCTAAAGAAGAGATTATGCCAGAAAGCTCAGTGAAAAGGAAAAATACATTTAGGCATGAAAAGCCTTGTTGAGAAATGAGCCCAAATATAGCAATACTTTCTCTCTTTTGGACTCTGCCCTTCTCCCCTTATGGCTCACCAATTCCTCAGACATTGGCTTCTGAATGCATGGGAGGCTCCAAAGTTTTTATTAATGTTATTTAGTCATGTGGCATAATTATTGATCCTGGCACGAAGTTGACTCTCAATACTGTGCTGCAAGAATGAATGAAGAATGAGTGAGCAAAAGACCAAAGGAAATCTAGAAACAATAAATGATGGAGAGGGTGTGAAGAAAAGGGAACACTCTTGCACTGCTGTTGGGAATGTGAATTGGTACAGCCACTATGGAGAACAGTACGGAGGTTCCTTAAAAAACTACAAATAGAACTACCATATGACCCAGCAATCCCACTACTGGGCATATACCCTGAGAAAGCCATAATTCAAAAACAGTCATGTACCACAATGGTCATTGCAGCGCTACTTACAATAGCCCAGAGATGGAAACAACCTAAGTGTCCATCATCGGATGATGGATAAAGAAGATGTGGCACATATATACAATGGAATATTCCTCAGCCATTAAAAGAAATGAAATTGAGCTATTTGTAATGAGGTGGATGGACCTAGAGTCTGTCATACAGAGTGAAGTAAGTCAGAAAGAGAAAGACAAATACCGTATGCTAACACATATATATGGAATTTAAGAAAAAACAAAGGTCATGAAGAACCTAGGGGTAAGACAGGAATAAAGATACAGACCTACTAGAGAATGGACTTGAGGAAATGGGGAGGGGGAAGGGTAAGCTGTGACAAAGCAAGAGAGTGGCATGGACATATATACACTACCAAACGTAAAATAGATAGCTGGTGGGAAGCGGCCGCATAGCACAGGGAGATCAGCTCTGTGCTTTGTGACCACCTAGAGGGGTGGGATAGGGAGGGTGGGAGAGAGACGTAAGAGGGAGGAGATATGCGGATATATGTATATGTATAGCTGATTCACTTTGTTATACAGCAGAAACTAACACAACATTGTAAAGCAATTATACTCCAATAAAGATGTTTAAATAAATAAAAGACCAAAGGAAACACAGGTGACTATCCCGGGGGCTATCTGAGCCACCACTAAATCTATAGGCTTCTTAGGGACAAGGGTTGTGAATTTCACTGACCTTTGTGGCAACCATGTGCTTTATGGGCACATGGTCGGTGCCCTGCTGGACACCTGTGGGGCTCAGCGAATATTCAGTGAACACTTCAATGTCTTGGTTTGTGTCCTTCCTGGGTTGATAGTTTCTACATTGAAACAGCACTAAGGGAAAGCCAGTACACTCTTTGTGTGCCAGTAGATAATGATGTAAACATGAAATTGAGTCTCAGCCAGTCCCCTGACTCTCTAGTCTGCCTTTACCTTTGTTTCTGATTTGCGCAATTTGCATACCTCTCCCTGAAAATTCAGGTCTTTCCAAAATATGAGCCTGGATCATTAAAACTGCAAGATTTATTCTAATCTTTCCTCATTCAGTTCCTCTGAACTTCCCTCTTCTCTGTCTTGACTGCAATTCCCATTTAAGTCAGTTCAAGGGAGCCAGTACCAGGCACTGCCTCTGTATTTGACATTGAACTGGGCATTGAGGGCAGTAAAGGGGAACATGAAGACTCAATCTCTGCTCTTCAGAATTTTGTAAACTAGTTTGGGGATGAATGACACAAAGTTAACAACTGGAGAACAGTTAGCAGGCACCATGATAAAAAGGGAAATTGTATTTTAGAGTTCAGAGAAAGGACAAATTGTAGCAAAGTGGAGTGAAATCTTACTTTTCTTTAGCTTTCTACCCTTCAGAAAGCTTCTCCTGGTGGCTCCAATGGATGCAAATATTAGTGTTTGCCTCATGCACTAAGATTTTTAACTATAATGACATTTTGTCACACAACATAAATTCTCAGTCCCCATGGAAACTGTAATATAAGGATGTGTGTTGGGGTGAGAGGAGCTTAATTTCAATCAGTGCCAAGAAAAAGAGGGAGAATGACATTCTATACACTTTGAATGTCCTTCCACATGTCCCTTTTTTAAAGAAAAAAAATTCATACCCTTTCTCTAAGGATATATATATATATATATATATATATATGTATCTCACTGGATCATAAGCCCTTTGAGTGCAGGAACAATCATTTCTTATTAATATTTCTTCCAAATTCTCTTGCTCAAGGATCTGAAGAGGTATTCAATAGTGTTGGTTGAATTATCTATATATCCAGAAACACTGAGCAACTATCTTAGTGATTATCAAAGAAGACAATTCCTCAAATCCCTCAAATCTCCTTCCTGACTCTATTTGTCCTTTTCCTTTGTATTGACCTCACTAAAATTCCTTCAGTTTGTCCAGATATCTTCATAACTTGGAGATTCACTCATTTATAAAAGCACTGCCTCCTTCCCAGTGTCCTTTCATTAGAGGCAACAGTTCTGGGACTAATGATCTATGAAATACCTAATATTCAATTATTGATGCATTTCAGATTCTTCATGATACAACATGGTACCCGCAAGCAAGGAACACTCATAGATACCCAGATATTGTGCATGGCCTACATCCTGCACCGTCTTGCCTTAACAATTGTCTTACTCCATTTCTCAACTTTTTCTCATCTTGGCTACTTCTTATTCCTTCTCTTATGACTTTGTATTCCACATTCTAGGAGGTAGAGATATTCAGAGTGTTGGAGAGGGCAGGGTCTGAAGTCTGTCTGCTTGGTTTTACGTCTTGATTCTGCCATATAACCATGGGCAATCTTGTCTGTTCATATGTCACAGGGTTGGTATGAGTAGTAAGTGAGATCTGGTATATGTTATTTTGCCCCTCATATGACCTCTGGCTCCTGTGATTCCTATTCATACCTGTCCTGCGGGTCTGCTCACCTCAAGCAGGCCTGTTTGATCCCACCCTGCCCTTGGACCCTTCCATAGTACAACTGACGTTCCCCCCAGGTTTTTCTTGTCCTCTCCAGCTAGGTAAAGTGGGAAAGTTTGTGTCCAAGGGACCTTGAGGAGTGTTTCAGCTATTTAGTGACTATACACACATACACGCAAACATGCTCACAAGATAATTGTCATTATAACTTCTAGGTGTGGCACTTTCATCCTTTCTTTTCCCTAGTAATAAAAAGGTCTTTGTAACTAACTATGGAAATGGTGTGATTTCCAACCTAAAGAAACGTTAGAAATGTTTCAGCAAAATCTGAAAAAACAGATATATTTTTTCCTTTAGTTCTCTTTACTTTCTGGATAATACTAGTCTTTCAATTCCCATGCCTAGATTTGACTCCAGTCAAAATTGTGGCCGGTCCCAGATTCTTCCCATGACCTGAATCTTGGTAATAGTTAGCATCATCATCTCTTCCCAGCTTCTTAGCACTTGATAAAATAATTCTTAGAGTGACCACTGAATAAGTGACCAGACACCATTTTGAGTTGTGACTTCACAGTCTGGAGAAATTATGAAATAATCACAAAGAAAGACATGTTGTCAAGTTTCAGGGACCAGGAACTATAAATATAGGGGACCCTCCAGAACTTCAGTCTCTGGGTTCTTTGCATGGCTCAAGTCTGGGAACTGGGGCTAAAGCTTCAAAAATCATTTGGGAAAACTAAGAAGAGAGGGGAATTCGGTGAGATTCTGACAGTCTGCCAAATTAGAATCTAACTTTGCTGATGCATGTGGTATTCCAGGTAGAGCAATTGTCCTTTTAGTTAAAAGTAATAAATATATTTTTGTTTAAAGGTCAGGTGGTTGGGTTTGCTATTTTTTTGCCTGTGGCCAGCCATAATGTAAACCAATGTGGTCTGGATGGGAGAAAATAATCAAATACCACATGAGGTTCTAATCCCTTAGAAGCAGAGGCCCATGATATAGAAACTTAGGTGGTAGCTGTGAATGGTTACACACAGCTAAGTGGCAGAGCCAGGATTCAAATGCAGGGCCATAAGACTCCAGACAGTGTCTGCTTACTACTATTCTACACTGCCTCATTCTGAAATTGATTCTAGAGCTGAGAGTGACCTCAGTCAGCTTCCAATCCTACCACTTTACTTTAAAGAGAGGGAGAGATGGGCTAAGAAATGCCCATTTACTTGAATGAAAATCTCACCTTGTTAAATACCTACTCTACATCTGGAGTAGGAGAGGAGGCTTGAAGGTGGTCCTTCTGCATTGGCAGTAGGGTTTCCATATGTAATTTCTTATGTATTTTTCATGGATGCCTGATCTCTTCAAATCGATTTGATCCTGTGCATTTGTATTGTGAACAACATTTTTTGAATGTGCTCTTCTCTTTTGCTTTTCAGTGTATATGACTTTCTCCCCAGTAAGCCCAAGAGCTACATCTATTACATGTTTCAGCAGGAATGAAAAGAAAGATAATATTCAGCTTCTGAATATCCCCAATTAGGGTTTTTCAAAACTTCAACAATACAGCAGTCCTTGTGCCCCAGTTTGTTGAGAGAAACTAATATACTAGATATCTTATCCTCACATTCCTTCATCTTGCCTTTTAATGTATTAAGAACATGGACTGGTAGGCTCAATTATAAAGTTGTATAGAGATTTATAGGCATCCTGAATATACAGGAAGAACAAGGTAGAAATACTCATATCAGCTAGAGAGATTTGGGGAGAGACAGAAGCAGCATGTGGCCAGCCATATGTCCCACTCTCCCTCCTTTAGAATGAAATAGCAGAATATTAGATGAGTAGGAGGGAATGCTGAAGGGTGAGAGATTTCTGCTCCCTTTTCTACTTAGGATGGTGGAAGGTGACTTCCTCATAGGTCGTCTCCTCCACTTGAAACTAGGCATCACAGTATGGTTAAACAGAGGGAGAGCATGAATGCAGCCTTCTCAAAACATCCTTATTTCCTATGAAGCTTGCGTAGGACTCAAGGAATTTCCCCCATGTCCCTGGGATCATATATGGAAGTTACTTGAGATTTTGTCTGGGGAGTTTGCCAGAAGGGATTCCTGGCATAAAGAAAAAGTGGTCCTGAAGTTGAGAACTGCATGGGAGTTCCAGCTGGCCCTCGATGGATTCTGCAAAATCATCTGTAGTCAAGTCAGCAGGGAAGGTACCATACGCTAACAAGCCAAAAGAACAGACCATGAGTTTCACCAGTTGCAAACTTGAGAGTGAATTTCACAGAACACTCAGGAATAAGATGAGTCTCATGTCAGTGGTCATTAGTCTAGGGGACAACCCATACCAACCACTCTACAGTAGATATGAGCAAGAATCCAGAGGGTACCACATGCACCAAGGACCTGGTCTCTCCCCCTCTCTTTTTACCGTGGTTACAGAGACCACAGACTCTTTAAAACCAAGATATCATCTTGGAGCAGAGCTGAATGAAGAAAGAGAAATCTGAAAGACTAAGAATTCTATCCCAAAGGGACTGATCATTTACTTAAAGATAAAGTTTTTATCAGAGACCAGCAAACTTTTTCCAAAGATAGATACTAAATATTTTAGACTTTGCGAACAGTATGGACTCTATTGCAACTACTCAACTCTGCTCTTGTAGCCTGAAAACATCCATAAACAATATATAAATGAATGGGCATAACTGTGTTCCAATAAAACTTTATTTAAACCAATAGTGGGATTACAGGTGCTAGTTTGTCAACTTTTGGTCAATATTATTAAATCAAGTTAAATTTTTGGATTCAACTGAAGGTAATTTTCTCCTACTACCCAAAAGGGTAGGAACTTTGGAGAAAAATGAAATTAAATGTAGAATTAATTGGTATTTTCTTTGCACATGTCTGTGACATGTGAATAAAATTGTAATTCCTCTCACATTGAAAGGGGGGAGGCAGTCTTAGTGTAAAGAGGAATGATTTGTGTTTTCCCCTTCCCCAAAGCCTTGTGATCACTAGGAGTGTTGAGGGCTGTGAGATGACAGCAAGTTAAGCTCAAAGTGGGTGATGAAGTAGGGAGGGAAAGAGCAGCTGACCACAAAGGACAGAGAAGAGATTCTGCATCTCCTGGTCTCTTTGCCAGGAGCCCTGGAAATAAAGGAAAGGGAGGCCTGGCAAGGGAAAGCACTCTGAGTAACAGTCACAAATTATGATAATGGTAGTGATAAAAATAATAATTACCACTACAATTTCAGTCAGGATGGGCTATGTTACATTGCTGTAACAAACACCTCTGAAATCTCAATGGCTTAAAGAAAAATGTTTTATATCTCATTAATTCTCCATGTCTGTTGAGGGTCAGCTAGGAGCTCTCCTCCACATTTTCCTTGAGCTCCTTCCAGGACTTGGCATTGAATGGGTCACTATCTGGACTATCATCAGTGGTCCAGGAAAAGTGGTAAAGTACAAACTGGCCATTCCTGGAAGTGACACACCTCACTTCTCACATTTCATTGGCTAAAACTAGTCATATGACTAAACCTGACTTCAGTGGGGCAGAAAAAAGTCTGATCATTCTCTAGGGAGGAAAAGTTATTACTAATGAAAAGTAATTTAATATCTCTCAACTACTATTACTGGGTGACAACATACTGAGCATTGTGCTAAGCACAGCCTAATTTTGTCCTTATTCAGAGACCCTGTAAGATATTATCAACATTTTACTGACGAAATGAGGATCTGGGGAATTAAGTAACTCATTTTGTCCAACCAATAGATGGTAGAGTTAAACCCAGGTAGGTCTGATTCCATAGCTTGTACTCCTAAGTACTACATTATACTACCCTGATCATTTGTAGTATTAGATTAAGGATTGCAACCTCAAATGTGTTTATGGGCTAGGCAGTTACTACAAATTTATGAAGCAGTTTGGATATACTTCAATTTTGGATTGGGCTGTGGCAAACTGGAGAGCCCATGCTGTATCTAAAAGGGGCAGTTGTAATTCGTTTTAAACTGTTGCTATGTAAAAATATGCTTATTATTGTCAGATCTCCAGATTCTTTATTTTATTGTTTTTTATAAATTTATTTATTTATTTTTGGCTGCATTGGGTCTTCTTTGTGGCACACGGGCTTTTCTCTAGTTCTGGCGAGGGGGGGCTACTCTTTGTCACCATGCGTGGGCTTCTCATTTTGGTGGCTTCTCCTGTTGCGAAGTGCGGCCTTCAGTTGTGGCTCGTGAGCTCTAGAGCGCAGGCTCAGTAGTTGCTCCATGGCATGTGGAATCTTCCCGGACCAGAGCTTGAACCTGTGTCCCCTGCACTGGCAGGCAGATTCTTAACCACTGCACCACCAGGGAAGTCTCCAGATTCTTTAAAAAGTCCTCAGAAATCTGGATTTTTATGTGTAATTTCCTGATTTCAAAATATTAAAGACAATCCAAGATTTTTAAAAATTACAGGCTAAATAAAATAAATCTGTGAGCCAAACATGCCCCATAGGCTAATAGTGTACACTCTTAACTAGGTTTTCTGGTGGAGTCTAATTGGTTCATTGGGGAAACACAAAACTGAGGATAATGTACTCAGATTATTAGTTAGTTTAGGCCCAAGTCTATGCGTGACCTCTGGTAAGCAGCAGAGCCAGTGCAGTGTGGAAAGGCTGAATACTGAATTCAACTGATTGTCATCAAGATGCATAAATGTGTATATATGTTGTGGACATGACTCTGTACACATATTTGATTTTGAACTAATTCAAATGTTTAAATAGCCATGGAGCAATTTTCATTTGTAAGCTGCTGTTGTGTAATGTACTAATTCCCTCTTTCTCTGGCTGGTGTGGAGCTGACATCATTCACTGGGGAGCCTTCCTAAGGAGGCAGATGTTCAGTGCCCTCCAGTTCAGTTCGGGCTGCACCACCAGACTAAGCAGGCTCATGGTTTGACATGTGTTAATTACAACAGAACAAATGGAAAGGCCATTCCCAGTTTCAGGTAAAGCTGATCACATTGGCTTCTGGTGTAAACACTCAGGACTAGGCTTGGTAGAAAGTTGGCTGGATATGGCTTTTCCTGGAAAGGTGATAGCTGGAGTTTTTGAAGGAATTAGGAAAGAATGTAACTGGTGACTTCTTACCTGGGGATCCAGGTATATGTTTCTTGAGGGAAGATCTATCACTTTCATCAGATTCTCAAATAGGTCTTGCACCTCCATTATTCTCACAATCAAGACTTTCAAGCTGAAAAATCATCAAGAAGTGTATGGAAATACCACCCCCTGCCCCCCGCCAACCCAGACCATCTTCCTTAAAAAAGCATCTAAGGCAGGAGAGTTCACTGACCCCAAACATAAGCTGTAGTTCCCTGATGCTTTTCTTTACCTAGAATTCTCTTTCTGGCCATCTCTGTCTAGCCAATTCCCCTCCTTAAAAAAAAACAACAACAAAAACCCAAAAACTAATCTATAAAGCATTTCCTAATCCCCTTACAGGATGTTTTCAATCCCTCTGAGCTCTGAGAATATTTTCTTTGTAGTTTTATGATGACATTACTATTCTGCCTTTCATAATTGTGTGTGTATGTGTGTGCATGCACACACACATGCATGTGTGCATATATATCGTTTTGTAACATAATAGTAAACTCCATGAGGGTAGCAAGGATATCTTATTCATCTGGAAATCACAGGTGGTTGCTAGTACATGTTGGATACTCAATTTAGAATCTGCCAACTTGAATTGAATTTTGCTTTCTGGTTGGATCTGAAAGTCAGTTGGTTGGTGTGGCTAATTAAATACTGTAGGTCCTTGGCCTACAAAAATATGACTGGCTGACTAATGACAGTGGATTGGGTGTTTGTGTACTCCTAGGGTTTCCTTGAAGAGCCATGGGAAGAAGGTGCACACCTCTGTGCCTAACCCTTTGCAAGTTCCTGGCTGCAAAGCCAAGAGATGGTGAAGGACATGATGCCCTTTCACTCTGGTGAACCCTTCTTGCTCTGTGCATCTGTAGGAACCCTCACCTTGTTTCCTCACACTTAAGCCCTTCTAACTCACAGACTCAGTCTTGCTCTTGCCTCCTCCCTGCACTGCCACTCTGAGTTTAGTAATATTAGCGGATTAAATGAATGAAAATGAGTTCTTAGTGTGTGCTCTCCTCTTGTCCATGTCATTAAGTGACATAGGGTCTCCCTCACCGGGTGGGGGGAGAGCGCTCATCACCTCTATCTTATAGTTGTTTCTACTCACCATATTGGCTCAGTTTCTATTCTGACTTGGTCCCTATTCTGATATTTCCTTTGATATAATAGAATGATCATGGACTTTGAAGTTAAATGATTTTGAATTTCAATGTCACCACTTACTAGCTTCATAAACTTGGTTGCTGAAATCCTCATTTAATTCCTTATAAAACAATATATATAATACCTATTTTTCAAGCTGGTCATAAAGATTAAATGAAACCATGATGTAAATGGCACAAAATAAGCACTCGATGGGTGGTAGCTATTGTTGTTAAATCTCTGCCCTGTAACCCATCCCCCTTTCAATACTGAAGCATGACCTGACCTGACCTGAGGTACTAGTTTAAATCTTGTTGTATGAAGCATCTTTCTTGGGGTTAATGTATTGCTGCATGACTTCCTAGTAGCAAACATGACCCATTACCCCGTCTGCTGTACTCAAATTGGGTGAATCATGGGGTTTAATGGTACCTGAATTACTAACCAATCTCAGCATCCTTTCCCACTGAGTTCAAACTTTACTTCACAATCTTTAACACAGTGTTCCAGCAGCCACTACCAATCAATCAACATGTACATTTCTGACTCCCAAATCTCTGCCTTTAGACCATACCATTTCCCTGAGCTCCAGACATGTATCCAGCCACCTATGTGACCCCTCCTCTTAGATTCAACATACTCCTTAAACGTAATGCTTCCAATGAAGAAGTCTTGATTTCCATCTTCAAAAAATCTTCACCACTCTTTCCCATCTCTGAAATGGGGCCATTATTACTTTAGTTTTGCTTAGTTCCCAATCCTAGAAATAATATTTGAATTACTCCTTTCCTTCATACCCAATACGTCAATATGTCCTGTTGATCCTTCCTCTGAGCACTTCTTACCCCTTAAATTGCTACTTCCCAGTTCCTGATGCCATCACTTCTTCCTCAGATTATCATAAACATTTTCATGCATTTCTCCCTCACTCCACCTGAGTTCTCCTCAGTCTGTTCCTCATGAAGCAGTCAGGGTGATGTTTTTAAATGTAAATCAGATCACCTAACTCACCTCTTCAAAATCTTTAATAGCCTCCCAGCTCATTATAAAAGATCCAAAATCCTTACCATGTCCCCTAAAATGATATGTGGTTGGGTCTCTGCCCAGTCCCTCACCTCATCACCTACTACTCTTTCCCTGGCCTTCTCAACTCCAGTCATACAATAATTGTCTTTTGTGTGCGTTGAACAGTCCAAGCTTACTCCACCTTCAAGGCCCTGCTTCAGCCTGGACCTCTGCACTAGGAAGTCACCTTCTCAGAGAGGTCATCTAGAATTGCTTATGTCATTGCCTCCAGCTGGATCATCCTGTACCACCTGATTCTGCTTTATTTTCTTCATAGCACTGATTACCACATGAATTTTTATTTTAGTCAGTTTTTATTTTATGTCTCCTGTCAGTAGAATATAAGATCTATGAGGGACAGAACCTTGTCATGCTTACTGCTGTAGTTCTAACAAGAACAGAATCAATACATAGTAGCTCCCCCAAAAATACTGGTTCAGTAAGTGAGTGACTGACTGCATGAATGTAACCATCAGTCATCCCTGTTTTAGAATTTATCAACACTATCCCTTGTCACCACAGCTCTGTTCTTTTCCAGCTACCTACCTATCCGTCTACTCAAGGCACATTTATTAGTACCGATTTTTGCCCAGTTTAAAGTCTGATTAGAGAAACAGAATCCATTACAAAGTATCATGGCAGAACTGTACTTTCACTGATGTTTCCACATCTCTATGGGGGCTCCTTGTCCCTTATTCACTTCCCTTCATGGTCATCAGCAAATAGGCTCCCTCTCAACTCTTGCAAGTCCTGCTGGGTTTAAGGCTGGATAATCATCAGATTGCTCCTGGCCTTGAGGAATGCTGGCCTGAGAATGGGGTACCAAGACTTCTTTCTTTAGCAATCAGTTGGAATCCAAGGATTCTTTCTAGTCAAGGAAAAGTTCAACCAGAAAGGCAAAGGGCACCATTAGAAGATAAGACCAGAGTACCTGGTCCTGCTCTAGCAAATCAAATGAATTGGCATTAAGCCAAGGTGGACATGGTTCAGTGATGTTGACCTACATACACAACTTTTAAATGTTTTACATAGAGGAGTCCTTTTTCATATTACTGGATCATGCTATGTACTGGCTCAGTTTCTTGGATCCCCTTTTTTTTTTGACCAACTAGCATCCACATTTTCATTGATGATAATAACATTAAAATGCCTCGCTGTACTTGTTTTGCAATTTCCACTGTTTCTCAGTATTGAAAACATCATAGATTTAAAATCAGGCTGCATCTGTTGCTTTTTAGGACTGTAAGTTTGCCATATGTTCTAAGGTCTGTGAAATAGAGAATAAATCCCTCAGAGATGGAGATTTTCATACTCTTGGCTCTCAGTCTGAACATAAAGGTGTTCTACTTTGCAAGAAATATGAGTGGCCTAAGTGATTTGACCACATCATCTTAGATCTCCAGGAGCCAGCACAGTACATAATACAGGGTCAGTGTGTAATTGGTGATGAGATCTTGCCAACTTTTCTGTAACTGGCTCGTCAGGTAACCAGTTTAAGACCAATCTGTCTTTTTCTTCTGCACTGAGTCTAACCTTTATAATTTAAAAAAATAAATTAAGATAGCAAAAACTCCAAAACGTCTTTTGGATGGTTCCTCTATGCCCTTAAATCTCAGGGATAGAATGATAAGAAGAACACTGGACAGGAAAGCAGTAGAGCTGTTTCAGCATGGGCCAATAACTGAGTATACTAACTGTGAAAGTTGCTTTACCTCTCTGGGCTTCTGTTTCTTTATTTGTAAAAGGGCTCAAGTTAGATTGCCTAAGAGCTCTTTGATGTTTCACATTCTGTGAATCTATAGCTGAGACACCCCCCAACCGTATGGCCAAGGAGGCTAAGTGAGAGCATATTATGGGGAGCTCATTGCATTTCAGGTGTTTTCCTCCATGTTGAATTAAATCCCTCATTTGTCTTTGCCTCTTCTTCATACTTCCCACAACTTTATTTTAGGTTGTAGAATTTGCTGCCAGGTTTTTCTTTTTTCTAAATTCTAGTCTCCTTGACCTAAGTAGTAAAAGGGTTACTATGACAACGGGGTAATTTTCCTGGATGGCCACATTCAATTTGCTTAAGTAGGTATTAGGATTGCAACTGTTTCATTAGCTCTGAGAACCTTGGGATGTAACACTAAAATGCTGGGCAGACCAGAGATTCAGGTTAAGCCCATTGAAACCTGGGTCTATTGACTGTGTAGAGATGACATTTTCTTTACAGGGCCTGTGTCTTAGTTGCTTAGATTTGGTAAGTACCGAAAGTAATTACTAAAGGAAATTGTAAAAAGATCTGCTACTTTAGCTAACAAAAAAAGAAATGGAAGAAAAACTTTAAGCATACTGCTGGATAGCATAAATCAGAAAGTAAATAGCCAAGATACTTAAAAGATATGTTTTGTATCTGTTTGTTTATTTTCCTGTTATATGAAAGAGGAAAATAGACCTTTATCTAAATTAAAGCTTAGATTCCCAAAGGCAGAATACGAAGCAGATGGAAATTATATGCAACTAATATCCAACAGTAAGGAAATAGAATGAATTTGGTCATTTGAATAAAATGCTAATTCTCCTTTTTTTAAATTGAAGTATAGTTGATTTACAATGTTGTGTTAATTTCTGCTGAATAGCAAAATGACTCAGTTATACACATATATACATTCTTTTTTATATTATTTTCCATTATGGTTTATTCCAGGACATTGAATATAGTGCCCAGTGATATACAATAGGGCCTTGTTGTCCATCCATTCTATATGTAATAGTTTGCATCTACTAACCCCAAACACCCAGTCCATCCCTTGCCCTTGGCAACCACAAGTCTGTTCTCTATGTCTGTGAGTCTGTTTCTGCTTCATAGATATGTTCATTTGTGTCATATTTTAGATGCCACATATAAGTGATATCATATGGTATTTGTCTTTCTCTTTCTGACTTACTTCACTTAGTATGATGATCTCTAGTTGCATTCATGTTGCTGCAGATGGCATTATTTCCTTTTTTATGGCTGAGTAGTATTCCATTGTATACATGCACCAAATCTTCTCTGTCTATTCATCTGTTGATGAACATTTAGGTTGTTTCCATGTCTTGACTATTGTGAATAGTGCTGCTATGAACATAGGCGTGCATGTATCTTTTTGAATTATAGTTTTGTCTGGATATTTGCCCAGGAGTGGGATTGCTGGATCATATGGTAATTCTATTTTTAGCTTTCTGAGGAACCTCCATACTGTTTTCCATAGTGGCTGTACCAACTTACATTCCCACCAATAGTGTAGGAGGGTTCCCTTTTTTCCACACCTCTCCAGCATTTGTTATTTGTAGACTTTTTAATGATGACCATTCTGACTGGTGTGAGGTGGTACCTCATTGTAGTTTAGATTTGCATTTCTCTAGTAATTAGCTGTGTTGAGCATCTTTTCATGTGCCTATTGGCCATCTGTATGTCTTCTTTGGAGAAATATCTATTTAGGTCTTCTGCCCATTTTTTTATTGCGTTGTTTGTTTTTTTGTTGTTGTTTTGTATGAGCTCTTTTTATATTTTAGAAATTAAGCCCTTGTCAGTGCATCATTTGCAAACAGTTTCTCCCATTCCATAGGCTGTCTTTTCATTTTGTTTATGGTTTCCTTTGCTGTGCAAAAGCTTGTAAGTTTGTTCAGGTCCCATTTATTTAGTTTTGGTTTTATTTCTATTGCCTTGGGAGACTGACCTAAGAAAACATTGGTATGATTTATGTCAGAGAGTATTTTGCCTATGTTCTCTTCTAGGAGCTGTATAGTGTCTTGTCTTATATTTAAGTCTCTATGCCATTTTGAGTTTATTTTTGTGCATGGTGTGAGGGTATATTCTAACTTCATTGACTTACATGCAGCTGGCCAACTTTTCCAGAACCACTTGCTGAAGAGACTTTTTCCCATTTTATATTCTTGCCTTCTTTGTCGAAGATTAATTGACTGTAGATGTCTGGGTTTATTTCTGGTCTCTCTATTCTGTTCCATTGATCCATATGTCTGTTTTTGTGTCAATACCATGCTGTTTTGATTACTGTAGTTTTGTAATATTGTCTGAAGTCTGGGAGGATTATGCTTCCTGCTTTGTTCTTTTTCCTCAGGATTGCTTTGGCAATTCTGGGTCTTTTACAGCTCCATATACATTTTAGAATTATTTGCTGCAGTTCTATGAAAAATGTCATGTGTAATTTAATGGGGAGCATATTAAAGCTGTATATTGCTTTGGGTAATACGGCTATTTTAACTATATTAATTCTTCCAATTTAAGAGCATGGGGTATCTTTCCATTTATTTGAATCATCTTTAATTTCCTTTATTAATGTTTTATAGTTCTCAGCATATAAGTCTTTCACCTCCTTGGTCAGATTTATTCCTAAGTATTTTTTTTGTTTGTTTGATTTTAAAAGGTATTTTTTTCACATTCCCTTTCTGATATTTTATTGTTAGAGTAAAGAAATGCAACTGATTTCTGTATGTTAGTCTTGTATCCTGATACATTGCTGAATTTATTTATCAGTTTTTGTGTGGAGTCTTTAGGGTTTTCTATATATAGTGTCATGACATCTGCATATAATGACAATTTTACCTCTTCCCTTCCAATTTGGATAGCTTTTATTTCTTTTTCTTGTCTGACTGCTGTGACTAGGACTTCTAATACTATGTTGAAAAGAAGTGGTGAGAGTGGGCATCCTTGTCTTGTTCCAGATTTTAGTGGGAAGGCTTTCAGCTTTTCACCATTGAGTATTATATTGGCTGTGGGTTTATCATAAGTAGCTTTTATTATTTTGAGATATGTTCCCTCTATACCCACTTTGGTAAGAGTTTTTATCATGAATGGATATTGAATTTTGTCAAATGCTTTTTCTGCATCCATTGAGATGATCATGTGATTTTTGTCTTTTATTTTGTTGATGTGGTGTATCACATTGACTGATTTGTGTATGTTGAACCATCTTTGTGAAGTTGGGATGAATCCCACTTGGTCATGGTGTATGATCTTTTTTATGTGTTGTTGGATTTGGTGTGCTAAAATTTTGCTGAGGAATTTTTGCATCTATACTCATCAAAAATATTGGCTTGCCTGTAATTTTCTCTTTTTTTTTTTTGGTGGTATCTTTGTCTAGTTTTGGTATCAGGGTGATGGTGGCTTCATAGAATGTCTTTGGGAGTTTTCCCTCTTCTTCAATCTTTTGGAAGAGTTTGAGAAGGATCAGTAAAAGTTCTTTGTATGTTTGGTAGAATTTGCCTCTGAAGCTGTCTGGTCCTGGACTTTTGTTTTAGTAGGAAGTATTTTTTATCACATATTCTATTGCATTTCTAGTGATTGGTCTGTTCAAATTATCTATTTCTTCTTGATTCAATTTTGGTGGTCTGTATGTTTCTAGAAAGTTGTCCATTTAAAAAAAATGCTAATTCTAATTAGTAATTTTAAGTGTAAAAGAAATAAACATCAATATTTATTATAATAGAAGTAGCAGTGAAAATTTTTTGAGTGTTTTCAATACTCCATTGTGTTCATGACAACCATGTGGAATATACATTATTATTATTTCAATTATACAGATAAGAGGTATAGAGGTTTAGAGAGGTTAAAAACCTGCCCAAAGTCATGGTTCTTAAGTAGGCAAACTGAGTAGCAAATGTGGGATCAACTCACTTTCACCTCTTGAACTTAGCCCTACACACTACTCACATACTCTGAACATACCTTGGAACTGTCCAGACCACTGAGGATGATGAAGTTAAAAACTGGAGAAGGTTTGAAGGTACCTTCTTCAGGGGATGTGTGTAAAGTGTGTATATGCATAGGCACAAATTTGGAAATGAGTTAGGCAGGTGTCAGTACTGTGTAACAACCCCAGGATTGTATGAGATGCACTAGAGGGTTTCTGGAGGGAGGGAGGCTAGCCATGTGCCACAGACTTGTGAAGTCTTTTCACACTTAAAACCCGTGCAAGCCACCTACTGTTAAGATCTTTTTTTTTACATCTTTATTGGAGTATAATTGCTTTACAATGGTGTGTTAGTTTCTGCTTTATAACAAAGTGAATCAGTTATACATATACATATGTTCCGATATCTCTTCCCTCTTGCATCTCCCTCCCTCCCACCCTCCATATTCCACCCCTCTAAGCACTGAGTTGACCTCCCTCTGCTATGTGGCTGCTTCCCACTAGCTATCTATTTTACGTTTGGTAGTGTATATATGTCCATGCCACTCTCTCACTTTGTCCCAGCATACCCTTCCCCCTCCCCATATCCTCAAGTCCATTCTCTAGTAGGTCTGTGTCTTTATTCCTGTGTTACCTCTAGGTTCTTCATGACATTTTTTTTCCTTAGATTCCATATATATGTGTTAGCATACGGTATTTGTCTTTCTCTTTCTGACTTACTTCACTCTGCATGACAGACTTTATGTCCATCCACCTCATTACAAACAACTCAATTTCATTTCTTTTAAGGCTGAGTAATATTCCATTGTATATATGTACCACGTCTTCTTTATACATTCATCTGATGATGGACACTTAGATTGTTTCCAACTCTTGGCTATTGTAAATAGAGCTGTAATAAACATTTTGGTACATGACTCTTTTTGAATTATGGCTTTCTCAGGGTATATGCCTAGTAGTGGGATTGCTGGGTGATATGGTAGTTCTATTTGTAGTTTTTTAAGGAACCTCCATACTGTTCTCCATCGTGGCTGTACCAATTCACATTCCCACCAGCAGTGCAAGAGTGTTCCTTTTTCTTCACACCCTCTCCAGCATTTATTGTTTCTAGATTTTTTGATGATGGCCATTCTGACCAGTGTGAGATGATATCTCACTGTAGTTTTGATTTGCATTTCTCTAATGATTAATGATGTTGAGCATTCTTTCATGTGTTTGTTGGCAGTCTGTATATTTTCTTTGGAGAAATGTCTATTTAGGTCTTCTGCCCGTTTTTGGATTGGGTTGTTTGTTTTTTTGTTATTGAGATGCATGAGCTGCTTATAAATTTTGGAGATTAATCCTTTGTCAGTTGCTTCATTTGCAAATATTTTCTCCCATTCTGAGGGTTGTCTTTTGGTGTTGTTTATGGTTTCCTTTGCTGTGCAAAAGCTTTGAAGTTTCATTAGGTCCCATTTGTTTATTTTTGTTTTTATTTCCATTTTTCTAGGAGGTGGGTCAAAAGGATCTTGCTGTGATTTATGTCACAGAGTGTTCTGCCTATGTTTTCCTCCAAGAGATTGATAGTTTCTGGCCTTACATTTAGGTCTTTAATCCATTTTGAGCCTATTTTTGTGTATGGTGTTAGGAAGTGATCTAATCTCATACTTTTACATGTACCTGTCCAGTTTTCCCAGTACCACTTACTGAAGAGGCTGTCCTTTCTCCACTGTACATTCCTGCCTCCTTTATCAAAGATAAGGTGACCATATGTGCATGCTTTTATCTCTGGGCTTTCTATCCTGTTCCATTGATCTATATTTCTGTTTTTGTGCCAGTTCCATTGATCTATATTTCTGTTTTTGTGCCAGTACTGTCTTGATTACTGTAACTTTGTAGTATAGTCTGAAGTCAGGGAGCCTGATTCCTCCAGCTCTGTTTTTCATTCTCAAGATTGCTTTAGCTATTCGGGGTCTTTTGTGTTTCCATACAAATTGTGAAATTTTTTGTTCCAGTTCTGTGAAAAATGCCAGTGGTAGTTTGATAGGGATTGCATTGAATCTGTAGATTGCTTTGGGTAGTAGAGTCATTTTCACAATGTTGATTCTTCCAATCCAAGAACATGGTACATCTCTCCATCTATTTGTATCATCTTTAATTTCTTTCATCAGTGTCTTATAATTTTCTGCATCTCCTTATGTAGGTTTATTCCTAGATATTTTATTCTTTTTGTTGCAATAGTAAATGGGAGTGTTTTCTTGATTTCACTTTCACATTTTTCACCAGTAGTGTATAGGAATGCCAGAGATTACTGTGCATTAATTTTGTATCCTGCTACTTTACCAAATTCATTGATTAGCTCTAGTAGTTTTCTGGTAGCATCTTTAGGATTCTCTATGTATAGTATCATGTCATCTGCAAACAGTGACAGCTTTACTTCTTCTTTTCTGATTTGGATTCCTTTTATTTCCTTTTCTTCTTTCCCCTTTTATGGCTGTTAGTATTTGTCTCATGTATTGAGTAGCTCCTATGTTGGGTGGATAAATGTTTACAGTTGTTATATCGTCTTCTTGGATTGATCCCTTGACCATTATGTAGTGTCCTTCTTTTTCTCTTCTAATAGTCTTTATTTTAAAGTTTATTCTGTCCGATATGAGAATTGCTACTGCAGCTTTCTTTTGGTTTCCATTTGCATGGAATATCTTTTTCCATCCCCTTACTTTCAGTCTGTATGTGTCTCTAAGTCTGAAGTGGGTCTCTTGTTAACAGCATATATATGGGTCATGTTTTTGTATCCATTCAGCCAATCTGTGTCTTTTGGTGGGAGCATTTAGTCCATTTACATTTAAGGTAATTATTGATATGTATGTTCCTAGTCCCATTTTCTTAATTGTTTTGGGTTCGTTATTGTAGGTCTTTTCCTTCTCTTGTGTTTCTTGCCTAGAGAAGTTCCTTTAGCATTTGTTGTAAAGCTGGTTTGGTGGTGCTGAACTCTCTCAGCTTTTGCTTGTCTGTAAAGGTTTTAATTTCTCCATCAAATCTGAATGAGATCCTTGGTGGGTAGAGTAATCTTGGTTGCAGGTTTTTCTCCTTCATCACTTTAAATATGTCCTGCCAGTCCCTTCTGGCTTGCAGAGTTTCTGCTGAAAGGTCAGCTGTTAACCTTATGGGGATTCCCATGTGTGTTATTTGTTGTTTTTCCCTTGCTGCTTTTAATATGTTTTCTTTGTATTTAATTTTTGACAGTTTGATTAATATGTGTCTTGGCGTATTTCTCCTTGGATTTATCCTGTATGGGACTCTCTGTGCTTCCTCCAGGGGGAGGGAGGGGTACGGAGTGCAGGGCGAGCCTGCGGCGGCAGAGGCCAGCGTGACATTGCACCAGCCTGAGGCGCGCCGTATGTTCTCCCGGGGAAGCTGTCCCTGGATCCCGGGACCCTGGCAGTGGCGGGCTGCACAGGCTTCCCGGAAGGTGGGTGTGGATAGTGACCTGTGCTCACACACAGGCTTCTTGGTGGTGGCAGCAGCAGCCTTAGTGTCTCATTCCCGTCTCTGGGGTCTGCGCTGTTAGCCACGGCTCGCGCCCGTCTCTGGAGCTCCTTTAAGCAGCGCTCTTAATCCTCTCTCCTCGCGCACCGGGAAACAAAGAGGGAAGAAAAAGTCTCTTGCCTCTTCGGCAGCTCCAGACCTTTTCCCGGACTCCCTCCCGGCTAGCCGTGGTGCACTAACCCCCTTCAGGCTGTGTTCACGCAGCCAACCCCAGTCCTCTCCCTGTGCTCCGCTCCAACCGAAGCCCGAGCCGCAGCTCGCAGCCCCGCCCGCCCCGGCAGGTGAGCAGACAAGCCTCTTGGGCTGGTGAGTGCCGGTCGGCACCGATCCCCTGTGCGGGAATCTCTCCGCTCTGCCCTCCGCACCCCTGTTGCTGCGCTCTCCTCTGCGGCTCCGAAGCTCCCCTCCTCCGCCAACCACAGTCTCCGCCCGCGAAGGGGCTTCCTAGTGTGTGGAAACCTTTCCTCCTTCACGGCTCCCTCCCACTTGTGCAGGCCCCGTCCCTATCCTTTGGTCTCTGTTTATTCTTTTTTTCTTTTGCCCTACGGGGAGTTTCTTGCCTTTTGGGAGGTCTGAGGTCTTCTGCCCGCGTTCAGTAGGTGTTCTGTAGGAGTTGTTCCACGTGTAGATGTATTTCTGATGTCTCTGCTAGTGTTGGGGGGTCTTCTGCAGAGGTAGGGGGTGGCTCTGTCTCACTGTGAGGACAAGGACACTGGCAGCAGAAGTTCTGGGAAATGCTCCTTGGCGTGAGCCCTCCCAGAGTCCCCCAGTCTACTGTTAAGATTTTAAGAACACTGGGAAATAGAACATATGCACATGTGCACTCTCACATACACACATATACACACTTTCTATTCAATGCAAGGATTGTACTTAGACACCTAGATGATTAAAGGACCCAGAATACATTTTTTCAGGCACAGACTGTAGATTCTGTACTTATAGAAAACACTCAATGTAAGAAAGCAGAGCAGAGCCCACTGTTCAGATGGGACGTCTCCTAACATGGTAAGCCGGGCTGGGGTGATAATATCTTCCAACTTTGACCTATCATTTTGTTAGGGTGAGGGATATCATGGTGGGGCATGAGAACATGAAATTGAGTCAGGTGGAGCTGTGTCTGTACCCTTGCTGTACCACTCATTAGCTGCAACTTCTTAGGAGGATGACTTAACTCTGATTCTCAGCTCCTTCAGCAGCAAAACAGGGATGATTTCTTACTCATAAGCCAGCAAAGCAGGATCTGGCAAGTTGGTGAGGTACAGTAGCATGGAATCTACTGTATGAGGACCTGAAGCATGCCCTGGGGGAGACTCTAGGAAAGGGACCAGATGTGTTGACCTTGACTTAGTGGGCTGGACATTGTGATTGCCTTTACAGATCCACTCCACCCCTCTCCTGTTATATGGTTAGTATGCAGATTGGGTGGGCCCTAATTAGAAAAAGCCAATCAGTATTTTCTCATCCCCTTTGGAACAGCAATTGTGTCAGGGACTAGCAATGACAGGTCTAACCAAGGAACACGTGCCATCTACCTGATCAAGTTAGTCAAGTCAGAACATGGGATTATTTTATCTATGATTGGAGAAAGAATAAAACCCCTCCCTTACTTTGAATGGTGTGATGTACAGTTGTAAGGCCTGGGGCTGCTGCAGTGACATAGGGAGACATTTGGATACAGCTATAATATGTAGGACAGAGATAAGTGAATTGTAAGGAAATAGAGCCATAGCCCGGATCAAACTATTCCTAAACCCCATCCTAACTTTTTTCACTTAAATGAGATAACAAATGCCCTTCGTTGTTTAGATCTGGTTGATCTGAATTTTGAATTTGCTATTACTTACACCGAAATCCTGGTAAGATATACCCACTTACAATTCTTTAGTTATCAGGGGCAGGAACAATTATGAGCTTAGAGTGAGGATGTGTCTTCAACTTATTCCTGGCAAAAGTGTCAACCACTCCATCCCCCTCCCTTCACCAACTCCCAAATCTTCCCCCACTCCCTCCAGACTTTGGACACATGTTTGATGCCTAGGCTGAGATAGCTTTCTAATTAGAAGTTAAATGAGAATTTTACTACACGCCAGGAGACATCAGGTTCAAGCGGCATAGCTTTAGGGCCCTCTAATGGACATTAACACAAAGGAAGGGGCTAGGCCTTTTACTTTTCCCACAGATCACCAAACAGCTTTGTCCATAGAGGACAGCAGTACCTTTGTGTGTGACATATAGTGGCTATATTCCTTTATCAGGTTATCTATGGCATCTTGTTACTAAGTTTAAAGAAATAATATGTATATACAGAGTTAAGTGTAGCCAGTACAGTATTAAAATAGACCTATGGAATAAAATATATCATGTTTAACCTCATTTTGATTTGACCATATAATAGAGTGTGAGATAGGGGTAGGAGAGTAGGAAGAAAAGCATGAGAAAAAAAATGATTCTAGGAGCCAGAATGGTTCAGAGAACAGGTGAGGAAGACAACAAAATTTTGTGGCTTTGCCTTAAGCTCATCTTGGTGGCTTTTTAAAGTTTACATATTTAATTCTCATTTCTTTTATTCAACACTAGGATTATATGTTAGTAAAGGCAATACTAACTTATTTAATAAGTAAGCTCCAAAATTTCAGTGGCTTAACAAAGTAGAAGTTAGCTATTATACTCATGTAATAAACCAAGAGTGGTGATCCTGGTCTGTGTTGCTGCTTTTTCTCCATGTGGGATTCAGGTATTCAGGTTTCTTCCATCTCATGCTCTGCTGTCCTCTAAAGCAGGGGTTGGCAAATTATGTCGTGTGGGCTAAATATGACACTCCACTTATTTTTGTAAATAAAGCCGTATTGGAATACAGCCTTAAATGTTTGTTTATGTGTTGTCCACGGTGGCTTTTGCACTATAAAGGCAGAATGGAGTAGTTGTGACTGATCATATGGCAACAAAGCATAAAATATTTACTATCTATCCTTTTACATAGAAAGTGTGCCAGACTTTGCTCTAGGGCCGTTTTGTCATTTGCATTGAACCAGCAGGAATAAAAGAGCATGGAGAAGTTTTAAACACTTCTTCAAAGCCCTGAATTAGAGAAGCCATATGTTTCTTCTACTTCCATTTCATTGGTAAAAACTGGTCACATGGCTGCAATAGATTTGAAGGGTGCTGGGAAATGTAGTCCCTGGCTAAGAAGCCTCTTCCCAGCACCAACTTAACACTGTGAAGAGTGGAGCACACATCTTGGTAGATGATTATTCATCTCTGCTACAAGGCATCTAATCATAAGCTTGAAAAGAACCATAGAGGGCTTCCCTGGTGGCACAGTGGTTGAGAGTCCGCCTGCCGATGCAGGGGACACGGGTTCGTGCCCCGGTCCGGGAAGATCCCACATGCCGCGGAGCGGCTGGGCCCATGAGCCATGGCCGCTGAGCGTGTGCGTCCAGAGCCTGTGCTCTGCAGCGGGAGAGGCCACAACAGTGAGAGGCCCAGATACCGCAAAAAAAAAAAAAAAAAAAAAAAAAAGAACCATAGAAATTATACTTACTTAATTAATTCCTACTCATCAAGTGTATCCTATATTTTAGACATTATGTTGGGTCCCTAAAAAAGAGAGATGAATAAGACTCAGTCAAATAAGTGAAACCATCATTTGCAGATTCCTTTCATTCTTATTACAGGAAATTAAAATTTAAGACAGTCATTTAGAATCATTGTGGAGGGAATAATGAACTGATAGGGAACAGGAATGTGGTTTCTGTCTGGTCCTAGGTCAGTGCTGCCCTAGATGCCAGCTGTTGGATGTTACTGGGTGGTAGGAATATTGGAGAACGGTTTGTTCAGATTCAAAGTTTGGAGCAGAGACTGTCAGAGTTGGAGTTCAGTGGGCACTGGGCGTGAAGAGCCAGGCTACAGTGGACCATGCCATGAGACTTACCAAGGAACTGTGCTAGCATGTAGGGAAGACTGAAGATGAAGATGGCAGCAGCAAAGTGAGCTTCAGCTGGTGCGTTTGAGAGGCAAGATATGCTTGCCTATCATGTCTTTGTCATTGAAGTTCAATGTTTTTTCCCTCTAGTACTTCATACTACTCTGTCTTTCTTTGATTAAATTCAGTTGTGTCTTCTTTTTGCTTGGCAATGGGAATAAGGCATCATCTTTGTCCTTGAGGAACACATGATTTAGTAGCAGAGATAAACACAAAAATAGTTTCAATAAAATATGGTAGTTCTCCTGAGGATGTCATGCCCAGGTGCCTAATCTCATGTGAGGGAGTGGTTTGGTGTGTTAAGAATGACTTCCTAGATGTGATGACACCTGAGTTATGTCTGGATAGATAAGTTGGATTAGGTACAGGGAAAAGAATGAGTAAGGGGAGAGGGTCGCCCAGGGAGATAGAATATCACTGGAAAACCTATAGAGGCTTAAAGTAGCACAGTGATTCGGAGGAAATTAACGTTTCTGAAATTATTGGAACATGCAGTTCAAGAGGCAAAATATTAGTGCTTGGAGCTGGAACAGTAAGCAAGGATCAGATTATAGAGGTCCATGCAAACAATGTTGAAGACCTAGGATTCTATCGTTTCGGTTATTGGGAAACATTGAAACATTGTATCTATATATTGCCATTTTTTTACTAATGGGACAAAATCAGGGCATTTAGAATAGATACTGCTGGCTCATCACAATAACTATAATGTAAGCAGAAACATGGAAGATGCTGTATATTCCACTAAACAAATAAGCCAAGATCAAAAACGCAGAATCCCAAGTCCCTGATTAATAGCAGCATCCTTATTTTGGCCTTGGCTCAGCTAAGGACAGGGGAAACCAAGGGTATTCTTGTTTTTAAGACCATGAAAGCTAGGGTTATATTTTAAGGGATCTTGTAGCTTCTCCTTTAGTATTATATATCCATTTTTTACCTTCAAACATGTTTCTCCCCATTGTTCTGTGCCTTGTCTTACCTACAAAGAATTAAAAGGCAACCTTTTCCTTGTAGGAGGGAGTAGAAATCCACCGTGGAGTTCTGGATGAGCCACTTGTTATCTGTTTACCTTTAAAAATAATTTTGCTTTTGGTCCAGCTTTGCTGGAATATGAAAGGTACTTTGAACTTTTAGAGAAGGAACTCCTTTTCCTTTTTAGTAACTTCTCTTGTTTAGATCAATGCCTTATTCCTATATTTCATTATGGCTTGCCACTCTTTCCATTCTCAACTGTCATTGCCATTTGCTTTAGCAATAAATAAGGAATGAAAGGCAAAACAAAACAGCCCGCCACAGTTGCTGACAATGATAAGTCTGTGAGGAAAATTTTCAGAAACCTCAGAGAATAGGCTCCAGTGGTTTCTCCGCCCACAAGTTTCAGCTGCACTGGGAACAATGGCTCTTCTGCCTACGTCCAAAGGACAAGATGAGACATGGGCCTTGTTTTTTCTTTCTCTTCCAAGCTTCACATTTGAGCAAACAATCTTTGCTTAACCCACATGGAAAACTTGCAAACACAAACACATTCCTCCTCTCCTATTAGTGCTAGGATGAAAAGCAAACTTCAAATTAGTTAATGTTCACGTAGTTAAGTGGTTCCCTATTAACTGGGAATACGTAGGCGGGGGAGCTGACTTGGAGAGGGGCTTTAGCTGTTGAGTCAAAGGCAGAATGAAAGCCAAAATCACTCAAATTGCAAGAGAAAGTTTTTTTAAAAAAAGAATAAAGAACTCATATAGGTGGTACAGCACCTTGCCTATGTCGTATGCTAGCGTTCCCACTCCACATGGCACATCTGGGTGGCACGTGGAAAATGGAGGCAGGCTTTTGGGAAAGGACCATCCTACTCCTGTCATGTCTGTGAATATTTAGGGATCAGCCCTTTATAAGGGTGCTCGGTGCCACCACACAGTTTTATTGGTTGGCAGGTTGAAAACTAGTCCTAAACTCATTCCTTGGTCCTTTGAAAAGAATGCCTGGGCTTTCAGCCATGAGGTGACCACATCATTCCTGTCGGAAGACATGACCCTTGTGTTCCATGGGCAGGATTGTCTATGCATCCAATCTGAGAAACAAATCAACTGGGAACTGAATAGCCCTTACAGCAAGAATCTTGGAAATGTGTCAGCTGGTTTGCTGGAGTTTAGCCATTTTATCCTCATACCTGTAGTGAAGTATTTGAGAAAAATTCAGGCTGACACTATTCCTACTAATTAAAAAAATTAAAAAACAAATAAAACCCAAAAAGGAAGTACTAAGCATTTTGAACAAGTTTGAATTTGGGTTAGAGGTTTTAAGTTGGAGGCAACCTTTGGTTTAGTACAATATCAGCAACTAATAGCGTTTGATTTAATGCCAGAAGGGCTCCTTCTCTAATGAATCACCACATTCATCTTGAAATACCACTGTCAGGTCATAGATATCACAGGGGTTTTAACTATGGGCCCATAGAGTGTCCATGATGGATATCAGGGAGATACATAACTGGGTATTTAAGCTCGCTGTAATTCTAGACAAATTTCACATATGTGCCTGCATGTGTGTGTGTGTGTGTGTGTGTGTGTGTGTGTGTGTGTGTTTGCAGTTTTCTCAGACAGAAGATTCATTTCTTTCATCAGATTTCAAACGGCTTTGTAAATCTTAAATATTGAGCAACATTGCTAGAATGTTGGCATAGAAAAAGATTTCAGAAATATCTGGTCTGGTGCTTTTCAACGTGCTCAAATTTTTGTGTTCATGAGATTCACCTGAGATGCTTGTTTAAGAGAAGATTCCTGAGCCCCAGCTCTACCCAGGCTGATTTAGTAGATCTTAAGTGTGGGACCCAGAGTTCTGCTTTTTAATCAGAACTTCAGAGATCATGAGCCACAGGCAAGGGCCAAAGGTAATACTTTGAATGCAAAGTGAACTTAAGAGATACAGGGAAGTGTGATGGTCAGGTGAACAGGATTGGTGGAAATTACCTTTTCCTCAAATCAGAGCAGCTCTGCCTTTTTCTGCTTCACATATTGAGCTTCCATGTAAGACTACATTTGAAAAAGGCTAAAAGAAATAGCCTGGAAGTCACTGACATTATCCAACACCTTCATGTTACAGAAGAAGAAAATGAGACACAGAGAGATACAGTGATTATTCCAAGATCACAATTGCCTTTGGTGACAGGGTTGAAGCAAGAACCTAATCCCCCTGATTCCTTGGCCGGATCTTTTCCATCAT
Source organism: Pseudorca crassidens (assembly GCF_039906515.1). NCBI lineage: Eukaryota > Metazoa > Chordata > Mammalia > Artiodactyla > Delphinidae > Pseudorca > Pseudorca crassidens. The sequence continues at coordinate 29,611,347 of NC_090304.1, read as the reverse complement.
GGATAAATCTCCTTAAAGCCACATACTGGAGTTAAAAAACCAACCACTTTTTAGCATATTATCTAGGAAGGAAGATAGGAAGGTTAAGCTTTCTTATCCAACCAAATAAGGAAGTCTTCCTGCCTGGGAAGAGAACTGAGTTATCAGGGAGGTCTGGGTGAGGTGGCCCTGGAAGCCTCATAGAAGTTATCGAATATAAAGTCAACTGGATGGAGCACATGTGACTGAAAACAGCTTCACCATTTTGTCTACTGCCAGACTTGGCACCCAAGAGACATTGCCTCCACAATGGTCCCAAGAAAATAATTTAGTGTTAGGCCACCCTGTGAGTTCTTTTATTCATCTATAAGCCTTTTCTTTGGTTGGAGCATTAGCTGGTAATTAATGGCTTCAAGGTGATTCTTCAAACTTGACTTTAGAATTTCCAACATGGTATACAATTCCAATTCAGTGTAACGGGTGGGAGGGGGAACACTTAGCATTCTTCATGGAATTATGAATAGCATTCATTTAAGAAGGTGAATTTCAAAAGTTTTCAAAGCCCTGTCAAGGTAAATTTTGGTGGTGATATCAATTATCTAGGCTAACAGGAGTTGTAAAACCAGTCTAAAAATGTTTTCCAACCTCTTTCATGATTTCTGATGCTGCCTAATTCTGACTTGTGAGAACAGTTTCTTTTCTTTGTTTTCAGTTTCTATTTGGGGTTCTGGCCAGTATTAAGAACTAGGAATTTCAAGGCAGGTTTACAAAATTATCAAACTTTAAAAAACAAAACGAAACAAAGCAAAAAACTTCAGAAGCTGTTAATTTGGAGCATGTAGTGAAGTGCTATTAATCCAGGATGCAAATAATCAAACCCTTAAAAAAAACAGAATCATATTTTATACTGTTTTGTGCAATGACTATTGACATTGAGAATCCTGACCTGGGGCCCTGCAAAATCCTGAGGTATCTAACTCATCCAAGGAAGATTCCATTGTAATCAGTTGATTTTTAGTGCCAAGTACATATTTTATTGTGTCATGGAGGTCCTAGCATGGACATGTCCAGCCAATTCTGGCATGTCAGAACCTGTCCCAAGGCCTGGAGGTATGTGCACACTAGTCTCTTCCTATGAGTAAACAAGAAGGTAGTTGGGAAAAGAAAAGCACTGGACCAGGAGCAGGAGGATTTCACCCTGATGTGAAAGAGCTGAGGGTACAGGTTTGCGAGGTGGATGAGGCTATGAAAGAAGACAGGCTGCTGGCTTTATCCCAGGGCAACCATATGAAGTTAGTCCCTTCTGAGGCAGTGCCAGAGCTTTAGGAAGGTGGGGCGATGTGCCGGATATCTGATGTTCGTGGCTCTTCCCAGTTGACTCTCTACACTTTCCTGCCCTGCTCTGAACCCCAGAGCTGACCTTGGGCTCCTTTGTCCTCTGGCTTCTGGCTGGGTTTAGTTGGGGCATTAGCTGACCAGTAGGTGGGAGCAGAACGAGGTCAGGTGATTATCACTCTGGTTCTGTCCACGTCCTCGGGCTGGGTGTTTCCCTCAAGTAAAAGCTGTAGTTCTGTCAGTCATTCTTCTCCACCCCACTCCCTCTGTCTCTCCAGGTTCCCTCATGGCTCCCTTGTCATGCTCCTTCAGGCCTGGAGGTGGGCATTTTGATCCTCCGTCACTCAGCTTGGGGTAGTGCACCACTCCATGTAGTTTCCCTATATGTTCTCCACCATTCTGGCAAGAATCCTTTTAAGTTCACTTTAATTTTCCCAGTCTGAGTGTGTCATCTGTTTCCTGCAGGTGTGTAGTCACTAATGAGTCAGTGAAATGAATGCTGTAACGTTAACAGTCGGGTCAGACGCTGAGAGCATACGAGGTAGGGAAGCTCTGAGCCTTAACGTGGACAGGAGGAAGCAGTTTCTGGGGGATGTAGAGGCTCTGGCATTGATGTGAGCAGGTGATTTCTCTGGGCCCCACCCATCCATTATTTGTTAGAAAATGTTTAGGGCGCTGTCACTGTCCTTCTAGCTCTAGTATCTTTGGATAAACTGGTTTGCTCAAATGAGGGCCACCTAGATAAACATATCAGGTCCCTCAGACAACAATGCTCTGTTTTCAGAACTCATTTAGACCATTTTCTACTTGCCTGCTTCACTCAGATCCCAGTTTCTCAGCTTCCTCAATCTCTTCTTCTGTCTCAGCATTTACAGTGCAGTTTTGTTCTCAGCTTACCTTTTGATTAAAGACTGTTTGGACTGATATCCTGCCTTTGACCTTGGTACCTTTCCAGGATACAGTATGGGCATGTCTCAGAGTTATTGCAGGTTTAGATTCCAGACCACTGTAGTAAAGTGCATATTATAGTAAAGTGAGTCACTTGAAATTTTTGGTTTCCCAGTGCATATGAAAGTTATGTTCACACTATACTGTAGTCTATTAAGGGTTCAATAGCATTATGTCTAAAACAATGTACATACATTAATTAAAGAATACTTTAGTGCTAAAACATGCTAACCATTATCTGAGCCTTCAACAAGTTGTAAATTTTTGCTGGTGGAGGGTCTTGCCTCAGTGTTGATGGCTGCTGACTGATCAGGGTGGTGCTGCTGAAGGTTGGCGTGGCTGCAGCAATTTCTTAAAATAAGGCAAAAGTGACGTTTGCCGCATCGACTGACTCTTACTTTCATGAATGATTTCACTGTAACATGAAATGCTGTTTGATAGCATTTTACCCACAATAGAACTTCTTTTAGAAATAGAGTCAATCCTCTCAAAACCTGCCTCTGCTTTGTAAGCTAAGTTTATGTAATATTCGAAATACATTGTTGTCATTTCAACAATCTTTAAAGTATGTTCACAGAAGTAGATCCCATCTCAAGAAATCACTTTCTTTGCTTATCCATAAGAAGCAGCTCTTCATCCATTAAAGTTTTGTCATGAGACTACAACAATTCTGTTATATCTTCCGGCTCCACATCTACTTCTAGTTCTCTTGCTATTTCCATCACGTCTGCAATTACTTCCTTCACTGAAGCCTTGAACTCCTCAATGTCATCCATGAGGGTTGGAATCAGCTTCTTCCAAACTACAGTTACTGCTGATGTTTTGACCTCTTCCCCTGAATCACAAATGTTCCTAATGGCATCTAGAATGGTGAATCCTTTCCAGAGGTTTCCATGTGACTTCGCCAAGATCCATCAGAGGTATCACTATCTGTAGCAGCTATAGCCTTATGAAATATATTTATTAAATAATAAGACTTGAAAGTAGAAATTACTCCTTGATCCATGGGCCGCAGAATGGATGTTGTGTTAGCAGACTTGGAAACATTAATCTTGTACATCTCCATTAGAGCTCTTGGGTGACCAGGTGCATTGTCAATGAGCAGTAGTATTTTGAAAGGAATCCTTTTTCTGAGTAGTAGGTCTCAACAGTAGACTTGAAATAGTAAACCATGTTGTAAACAGTTGTGCTATCATTCAGGCTTTGTTGGTCTATTTATAGAGCACAGGCAGAGTAGATTTAGCATAATTCTTAAGGGCCCTAGGATGTTTAGAATGGTAAATGAGCATTGGCTTCATCCTAAAGTCACCAGCTGCATTAGCCCCTAACAAGAGAGTCAGCTTTTCCTTTGAAGCTTTGAAGCCAGGCATTGACTTCTCCTCTCTATCTATGAAAGTTCTAGATGAATCTTCTTCCAACTGAAAGGCTGTTTTGTTTACATTGAAAATCTGTTGTTTAGTGTAGCCACTTTCATTAATTATCTCAGCTAGACCTTCTGGATAACTTGCTGTAGCTTCTACATCAGTGCTCGCTGCTTCATTTTGCACTTTTATGTCATGGAGACAGCTTCTTTCCTTAAACTTTGTGAATTACCTCTGTTAGCTTCAAACTTTTCTTTTGCAGCTTCTTTACCTCTATCAGCCTTCATAGCATTGAAGAGAGTTAAGGCCTTGCTATGTATTAGACTTTGTCTTAAGGGAATGTTGTGACTGGTTTGATTTTTCTATCCAGACCACTAAAAACTTTCTCCATGTCAGGAGTAAGGCTGTTTCACATATCATTCATGCATTCACTGGAATAGCTTGTTTAATTTTCTTCAAAAACTTTTCCTTTGCATTCACAACTTGGCTAAGTGTTTGGAGTAAGAGACCTAGTTTTCAGCATGTCTCAGCTTTTGGTGTGCTTTCCTCACTAAGGTTAATCATTTCTAGCTTTTGATTTAACGTGAGAGACATGTGACTCTCTTTCATTTGAACACTTAGAGGCCATTATAGGGGTATTAATTGTCCTAATTTCAATATTGTTGTATTTCAGGGAATAGGGAGACCCAAGAAGAGGGAGAGAGATGAGGGAACAGAAGCAGATAGGTAGAGCAGTCAGAACATACCCATTTATCAATAAGTTCACCATCTTTTATGGGCATGGTTCCTTGTGCCCCCAAATAATTAAAATAGTAACATCAAAGTTCACAGATCCCAAATCACCATAACAAATATAATAAAAAGAAAAAGCATGAAATAGCATGAGAATTACCAAAATGTGACACAGAGACATAAAACGAACAAGTGCTGGTGGAAAAATGGTGCTGATAGATTGGCTTGATGCAGAGTTGTCAAAATCCTACAATTTGTGATACAAAAAAACCCCAAACCCACTGCATCTGTGAAGTGCAATAAAGTGAAGTGCAATGAAACAAGGTATGCCTGTAATAGATATTACTATTTAATGTTAGATGGCAGAGGAGTAAGACGTGGAGATCACCTTCCTTCCCACAAATACATCAAAAATACATGTACATGTGGAACAACTCCTACAGAACACCTACTGAACGCTGGCAGAAGACCTCAGACTTCCCAAAAGGCAAGAAACTCCCACATACCTGGATAGGATAAAAGAAAGAGGAAAAAACACACAAAAGAATACGGATGGGACCTGCACCTCTGGAAGGGAGCTGTGAAGGAGGAAAAGCTTTCACACACTAAGAAGCCCCTTCACTGGTGGAAATGGGGGTGGGGTGGGGGGGAAGCTTCAGAACCACAGAGGAGAGTGCAGCAATAGGGGTGCAGAGGGCAAAGTGGAGAGATTCCTGCACAGAGGATTGGTGCCGACCAGCACTCACCAGCCTGGGAGGCTTGTCTGCTCACCTGCCGGGGCAGGTGGGGGCTGGGAGCTGAGGCTCCATCTTCGGAGGTCAGATCCCAGGGAGAGGACTGGGGTTGGCTGTGTGAACACAGCCTGAAGGGGGCTAGTGTGCCACAGCTAGCCGGGAGGGAGTCCGGGAAAAAGTCTGGACCTGCCTAAGAGTCAAGAGACCATTGTTTCGGGTGCTCGAGGAGAGGAGATTCAGAGCACTGCCTAAACGAGCTTCTGAGATGGGCACAAGCCGTGGCTGTCAGTATGGACACCAGAGAGGGACATGAAATGCTAACGTTGCTGCTGCAGCCACCAAGAATCCTGTGTGCAAGCACAGGTCACTATCCACACCTCCCCTCCCAGGAGCCTGTGCAACCCGCCACTGCCAGGGTGCCATGATCCAGGGACAACTTCCCTGGGAGAACACACGGTGCACCTCAGTCTGTTGCTACATCATGCTGGCCCCTGCCCCCATAGGCTTGCCCCGCATGCCATACCCCTCTCTCCCCCTGGCCAGAGACACCTAATCAGCCGCTCCTTTAACCAGCTACTGTCTGGGCAAAGAACAGATGCGAGGGCGACCTACATTCAGGGGTGGGGCCAAATCCAAAGCTGAACCCCAGGAGCTGTGAGAACAAAGGAGAGAAAGGGAAATTTCTCTGTGCAGCCTCAGAAGCAGTGGATTAAATTTCCATAATCAACTTGATGTATCCTGCATCTGTGGAATACCTGAATAGACAACAAATCATCCCAAAATTGAGGTGGTGGACTTTGGGAGCAACTGTAGAATTGGGGTTTGCTGTATGTGACTGACAAGTTTCTGATTTATATGTTTATCTTAGTTTAGTTTTTAGTGCTTGTTATCATTGGTGGATTTGTTTATTGGTTTGGTTGCTCTCTTCTTTTTTTTATTACTATTTTTATTTTAATATTTAAAAAATATTTTTATTTAAAAAATTTAATTTATTTTATTTTTTCTCTTTCTTTCTTTCTTTCTTTTCTCACTTTTCTTCTAAGCCATGTGGCTGACAGGGTCTTGGTGCTCAGGCCTGGTGTCAGGCCTGAGCCTCTGAGGTAGGAGAGTGGAGTTCAGGACATTGGACAACCAGAGATCTCCTGGCCCCATGTAATATCAATCAGCTAGAGCTCTCCCAGAGATCTCCATCTCAATGCTAAGACCCAGCTCCACTGAACGATCAGCAAACTCTAGAGCTGGACACCCCATGCCAAACAACTAGCAAGACAGGAATACAACCTCACCTATTAGCAGAGAGGTTGCCTAAAATCATACTAAGTTCACAGACACCCCAAAACAAACAACCGGATGTGGCCCTGCCCACCAGAAAGACAAGATCCAGCCTCATCCACCAGAACACAGGCACCAGTCCCCTCCACCAGGAAGCCTACACAACACACTGAACCAACATTACGCACTGGGAGCAGACACCAGAAAAACAGGAATTACTAACCTGCAGCCTGTAAAAAGAAGACCCCAAACACAGTAAGTTAAGTGAAATGAGAACACAGAGAAATACACAGCAGATGAAGGAGCAAGGTAAAAACCCACTTAACCAAACAAATGAGGAGGAAATAGGCAGACTACCTGAAAAATAATTCAGAGTAATGTTAGTAAAGATGATCCAAAATCTGGAAATAGATTGGAGAAGATAAAAGAAACATTTAATAAGGACCTAGAAGAACTAAAGAGAACACAATCAATGATGAACAACACAAGAAATGAAATGAAAAATTCTCTAGAAGGAATCAATAGCAGAATAACTGAGGCAGAAGAATGGATAAGTGACCTGTAAGATAAAATAGTGGAAATAACCACCACAGAGCAGAATAAACAAAAAGAATGAAAAGAATTGAGGACAGTCTCAGAGACCTCTGGGACAACATTAAATGCACCAACATTCAAATTATAGGGGTCTCAGAAGAAGAAGAGGAAAAGAAAGGGACTGAGAAAATACTTGAAGAGATTATAGTTGAAAACTTCCCTAATATGGGAAAGGAAATAGTCAATCAAGCCCAGGTAGTACAGAGAGTCCCATACAAGATATATCCAAGAACTAACACACCAAGACACACAAAACTATCAAAAATTAAGTACAAAGAAAAAATATTGAAAGCAGCAAGGAAAAAGTAACAAATAACATACAAGGGAATCCCCATAAGTTAAGAGCTGATCTTTCAGCAGAAACTCTGCAAGCCAGAAGGGAGTGGCAGGACATATTTAAAGTGATGAAAGGGAAAAACCTACAGCCAAAATTACTCTACCTAGCAAGGATCTCAGTCAGATTTGACAGAGAAATTAAGAGCTTTACAGCAAAAGTTAAGAGAATTCAGCACCACAAAACCAGCTTTACAACAAATGTTAAAGGAACTTCTCTAGGCAAGAAACACAAGAGAAGGAAAAGACCTACAAAAACAAACCCAAAGCAATTAAGAAAATGGTAATAGGAAAATAAATATCTATAATTACCTTAAAGGTAAATGGATTAACTGCTCCAACCAAAATACATAGACAAGCTGAATGGGTACAAAAACAAGACCTATATATATGCTGTCTACAAGAGACCCACTTCAGACCTGGGGACACATACAGTCTGAAAGTGAGGGGATGGAAAAAGATAGCCCATGCAAATGGAAGTCAAAAGAAAGCTGGAGTAGCAATTCTCATATCAGACAAAATAGACTTTAAAATAAAGACTATTAAGAGACAAAGAAGGATGGTACAGAATGATCGAGGGATCAATCCAAGAAGAAGATATAACAATTGTAAACATTTATGCACCCTAGAAGCACCTAGGAGCTCCTCAATACATAACCTAGGAGCACCTCAATACATAAGGCAAATGCTAATAGCTATAAAAGGGGAAATCGACAGTAACACAATAATAGTAGGGGACTTTAACACTCCACTTTCACCAATGGACAGATTAACCGAACAGAGAATAAATAAGGAAACACAAACTTTAAATAAAACATTAAACAAGACAGAGTTAATTAATATTTATAGGATATTCCATCCCAAAACAACCGAATACACTTTCTTCTCAAGTGCTTATGGAAAATTCTTCAGAATAGATCATATCTTGGGTCAAAAATCAAGCGTTGTCACATATGGACACCTTATCTTTGATAAAGGTGGTAGGAATGTACAGTTGAGAAAGGACAGCCTGTTCAATAAGTGGTGCTGGGAAAACTGGGCTGATACATGTAAAAGTATGAGACTAGATCACTCCCTAACACCATACACAAAAATAGGCTCAAAATGGATTAAAGACCTAAATGTAAGGTCAGAAACTATCAAACTCTTAGAGGAAAACATAGGCACAACACTCTATGACATAAATCACAGCAAGATCCTTTCTGACCCACCTCCTAGAGTAATGGAAATAAAAACAAAAATAAACAAATGGGACCTAATGAAACTTCAAAGCTTTTGCACAACAAAGGAAACCATAAACAAGACCAAAAGACAACCCTCAGAATGGGAGAAAATATTTGCAAATGAAACAACTGACAAAGGATTAATCTCCAAAATTTACAAGCAGCTCATGCAGCTCAATAAAAAAAAAAAAAAAAAAAAACCCAATCCAAAAATGGGCAGAAGACCTAAATAGACATTTCTCCAAAGAAGATATACAGACTGCCAACAAACACATGAAAGAATGCTCAACACCATTAATCATTAGAGAAATGCAAATCAAAACTACAATGAGATATCATCTCACACCAGTCAGAATGGCCATCATCAAAAAATCTAGAAACAATAAATGCTGGAGAGGGTGTGGAGAAAAGGGAACATTCTTGCACTGCTGGTGGGAATGTGAATTGGTACAGCCACTATGGAGAACAGTATGGAGGTTCCTTAAAAAACTACAAATAGAACTACCATATGACCCAGCAATCCCACTACTGGGCATATACCCTGAGAAAACCAAAATTCAAAAAGAGTCATGTACCAAAATGTTCATTGCAGCTCTATTTACAATAGCCCAGAGATGGAAACAACCTAAGTGCCCATCATCGGATGAATGGATAAAGAAGATGTGGGACATATATACAATGGAATATTACTCAGCCATAAAAAGAAACGAAATTGAGCTATTTGTAATGAGGTGGATAGACCTAGAGTCTGTCAAACAGAGTGAAGTAAGTCAGAAAGAAAAAGACAAATACCATATGCTAACACATATATATGGAATTTAAGAAGAAAAAAAATGTCATGAAGAAACTAGGGGTAAGACAGGAATAAAGAAACAGACCTACTGGAGAACGGACTTGAGGATATGGGGAGGGGGAAGGGTGAGCTGTGACAGGGCGAGAGAGAGTCATGGACATATACACACTAACAAACGTAATGTAGATAGCTAGTGGGAAGCAGCTGCATGACACAGGGATATCGGTTCGGTGCTTTGTGACCGCCTGGAGGGGTGGGATAGGGAGGGTGGGAGGGAGGGAGACGCAAGAGGGAAGAGATATGGGAACATATGTATATGTATAACTGATTCAATTTGTTATGGGGCAGAAACTAACACACCATTGTAAAGCAATTATACCTCAATAAAGATGTTAAAAAAAAAATCAAGCATTGGTAAATTTAAGAAAATTGAAATCATATCAAGTAGCTTTTCTAACCACAATGCTATGAGACTAGATATCAATAACAAGAAAAAAAGCTGTAAAAAATAAAAACACATGGAGGCTAAACAATATGCTGCTAAATAACCAAGAGATCACTGAAGAAATCAAAGAAGAAATCAAAAAATACCTAGAAACAAATGAAAATGAAAACACAACGGACCAAAACTTATAGGATGCAGCAAAAGCAGTTCTAAGAGGGAAGTTTATAACAATACAATCTTACCTCAAGAAACAAGAAAAATCTCAAATAAACAACCTATAGTTACACCTAAAGCAATTAGAGTAAAAGAACAAAAGAACCCTAAAGTTAGCAGAAGGAAAGAAATCATAAAGATTAGATCACAAATAAATGAAAAAGAAATGAAGGAAATAATAGCAAAGATCAATAAAACTAAAAGCTTGTTCATTGAGAAGATAAACAAAATTGATAAACCATTAGCCAGACTCATCAAGAAAAAAAGGGAGAAGACCCAAATCAACAGAATTAGAAATGAAAAAGGAGAAGTAACAACTGACACTGCAGAAATAAAAAGGATCATGAGACCTTACTACAAGCAACTATATGCCAATAAAATGGACAACCTGGAAGAAATGGACAAATTCTTAGAAAAGCACAATCGTCTGAGACTGAACCAGGAAGAAGTAGAAAATATAAATAGACCAATGACAAGCACTGAAATTGAAACTGTGATTAAAAATCTTACACCAAACAAAAGCACAGGACCAGATGACTTCACAGGCAAATTCCATCAAACATCTAGAGAAGAGCTAACACTTATCCTTCTCAAACTCTTCCAAAATACAGCAGAGGGAGGAACACTCCCAAACTCATTCTATGAGGCCACCATCACCCTGATAACAAAACCAGACAAAGATGTTACAGAAAAAGAAAACTACTGACCAATATCACTGATGAATATAGATGCAAAAATCCTCAACAAAATAATAGAAAACAGAATCCAACAGCACATTAAAAGGATCATACACCATGATTAAGTGGGGTTTATCCCAGGATTGCAAGGATTCTTCAAAATATGCAAATCAATCAATGTGATCCACCATTTTAACAAATTGAAGGATAAAAACCATATGATCATCTCAATAGATACAGAAAAAGCTTTTGAAAAAATTCAATGCCCATTTATAATTAAAACTCTCCAGAAGGTAGGCATAGAGGGAACTTTCCTCAACGTAATAAAGGCCATATATGACAAACCCACAGCCAACCTCGTTCTCAATGGTGAAAAACTGAAGTCATTTCCACTAAGATCAGGAACAAGACAAGGTTGCCCACTCTCACCACTCTTATTCAATATAGTTTTGGAAGTTTTAGCCACAGCAATTAGAGAAGAAAAAGAAATAAAAGGAATCCAAATCAGAAATGAAGAAGTAAAACTGTTACTGTTTGCCAATGATATGATACTATACATAGAGAATCCTAAAGATGCCACCAGAAAACTACTAGCGCTAATCAATGAATTTGGTAAAGTAGCAGGATACAAAATTAATGCACAGAAATCTCTTGCATTCCTGTGCACTAATGATGAAACATTTGTAAGGGAAATTAAGGAACCACTCCCATTTACCATTGCAACAAAAAGATTAAAATCCCTAGGAATAAACCTACCTAAGGAGACAAAAGACCTGTATGCAGAAAACTTTAAGATACTGATGAAATAAATTAAAGATTATACAAACAAATGGAGAGATATAACATGTTCTTGGATTGGCAGAATCAACATTGTGAAAATGACTATACTTCCCACAGCAATCTAGAGATTCAGTGCAATCACTATCAAACTACCAATGGCATTTTCCCAGATTTAGAAGAAAATATTTCACAGTTTGTATGGAAATACAAAAGACCCCGAATAGACCAAACAATTTTGAGAAATAAAAACAGAGCTGGAGGAATCAGGCTCCCTGACTTCAGACTATACTACAAAGTACAGTAATCATGACAGTATGGTACTGGCACAAAAACAGAAAGATAGATCAATGGAACAGGATAGAAAGCCCAGAGATAAAGCCATGACCATCTGGTCACCTTATTTTTGATAAAGGAGGCAAGAATATACAATGGAGAAAAGACAGCCTCTTCAATATGTGGTGCTGGGAAAACTGGACAGCTACATGTAAAAGGATGAAATTAGAACACTTCCTAACACCATACCCCCCAAAAACTCAAAATGGATTAAAGACCTAAATGTAAGGCCAGACACTGTAAAACTCTTAGAGGAAAACATAAGCAGAACACTCTATGACATAAATCACAGCAAGATCCTCTTTGACCCACATCCTAGAGAGATGGAAATAAAAACAAAAATAAACAAATGAGACCTAATGAAACTTAAAAGCTTTTGCACAGCAAAGGAAACCATAAACAAGACAAAAAAACCCCTCAGAATGGGAGAAAATATTTGCAAATGTAGCAACTGACAAAGGATTAACTCTAAAATATACAAGCAGCTCGTGCAGCTCAATATCAAAAAACAAACAACCCAATCCAAAAATGGGCAGAAGACCTAAATAGACATTTCTCCAAAGAAGATATACAGATTGACAACAAACACATGAAAGGATGCTCAACATCACTAATCATTAGAGAAATTCAAATAAAAACTACAATGAGGTATCACCTCGCACCAGTCAGAATGGCCATCATCAAAATATCTACAAACAAAAAATGCTGCAAAGGATGTGGAGAAAAGGGAACCCTCTTGCACTGTTGGTGGGAATATAAATTGATATAGCCTCTGTGGAGAACACTACTGAAGTTCCTTAAAAACCTAAAAATAGAACTACCATATGACCCAGCAATCCCACTACTGGACACATACCCTGAGGAAACCATAACTCAAAAAGAGTCATGTATCACAATGTTCATTGCAGCACTATTTACAAGAGCCAGGACATGGAAGCACCCTAAGTGTCCATTGACAGATGAATGGATAAAGATGATGTGGCACATATGTACAATGGTATATTACTCAGCCATAAAAAGAAATGAAATTGAGTTATTTTTATTGAGGTGGTTGGACCTAGAGTCTGTCATACAGAGTGAAGTAAGTCAGAAAGAGAAAAATACTGTATGCTAATGCATATATATGGAATGTTAAAAAAAAAAAGGTTCTGAAGAACCTTCGGGCATGACAGGAATAAAGACTCAGATGTATAGTGGACTTAAGGGCAGAGGGAGTGGGAAGGGTAAGCTGGGACAAAGTGAGAGAGTGGCATTGACATATATACACTTCCAAATGTAAAATGGATAGCTAGTGGGAAGCAGCCGCATAGCACAGGGAGGTCAGCTCGGTGCTTTGTGACCACCTAGAGGGGTGGGATTGGAAGGGTGGGAGCGAGATGCAAGAGGGAGGGGATATGGGGATATAAGTATAAGTATAGCTGATTTACTTTTTTATACAGTAGAAACTAACACAACAATGTAAAGCAATCCTACTCCAATAAAGATGTTAAAATAGAAAACTATGGAAATGAAGGAAATTATATCTCTGACATACACATTCAAAAAACAGAAACTTAATGTTAGATGCACTCTTGCTATGGCCAGGCATTTTGATAAATACTTTATTTTATTTTATTTTATTTTATTTTATTTTATTTTGCGGTACGCGGGCCTCCCACTGTTGTGGCCTCTCCCGTTGCAGAGCACAGGCTCTGGACGCGCAGGCTCAGCAGCCATGGCTCACGGGCCCAGCCACTCCGCGGCATGTGGGATCTTCCCGGACCAGGGCACGAACCCTTGTCCCCTGCATTGGCAGGTGGACTCTCAACCACTGTGCCACCAGGGAAGCCCAATGCTTTACATTCTTGATCTCATTTAATTTAATCCACATTGAGACCTATATTTTAGCACGTAAGTATTGAGCCATTCATTCGTCTATTTATTTAATTCAGCACACTTTCCTAAATCTTCTACTATTGGCTGGATGCTAGGAATACAAAGATGGATATAATATAGTGTTTGCACTCAAGATGCTTAAAACCAAGTAAAATTAATAAATTTGGGAATAGATAAGTGGAATCTAATACCCACAGTTTTAGAGACCACTTTCCATTTCAAACATGAGTGCAACTCTATGCAAACTCTTTGAAAGTAGGTATTCTTGTAAAGCATAAGGGCAATACTGTTATTTAGAGTGAAGTCTGGAATCAATGTATTAGAGTGTATTACACTCTACATGGACAGTGTGTTTGACTTTACCATCAAACAGAACCAATAGGATACTGTGTGATTTATTTTTTGTAATTGGCTCACATGATTATGGAGGCTGGCAAGTCCAATAAATGAAGGGTGGGCGGGGCAGACTTGAGGCCCAAAGAAGACCTAAGGCTGCAGTTTAAGTCTGAAAGCCCTCTGCTACAGAATTCCCTTTTGTTTAGGTGTGGTCAGTCTTTGGTTTCATTTAGGTCTTCAACTGATTGGATGAGGCCAGCCATGTTGTGGAGGGCAATCTGACCACCATAAAGTCTCCCATTTTAAATGTTAATCTCATTCAAACACAGCATCACAGAAACATCCAGAATAATGTCTGATCACATATCTTGGCACTATTGCCCAGCCAAGTTGACACATATAATTAACCATCTCAGCCAGCAGAAGAAGCCTCAGAATCCAACATGATCAATAAAACCTGGGCCCTGGAAACTAAAGAGCCCCTTTTCTCCTTGCCAGAAGGTGGAGATCAGAACCAGCTGTAAATGCTCTAACTAAGCAGGGTAAGCATGAGATCATGTAATCAGGAGAGAAAACTCTTGACTACTGCACTGAATTCTAAGTTTTGCTTGCTTCTTGCATCACCATCCTTACCGTCCCTCATTAGGATATTCTGCTGTCCTGCCAGCCATTATCTCTTGTTGACCAATGTCCAGATCTGTGTCTGGCAAAGAATAATACAATATTGTGAAGATCTACTAGACTATATTTAAATCAAGTACCATATCTATGATATTAATTCATCTATTTATTTATTCTTTTATTCATTCATTTAACAAAGCTTTATTGAGAAAGTACTAAATGTCAAGAACTTTGCTAGATCTGGAGATACAGCACCAAATAAGATGGATTAGTTCTGGTCTTTATGGAGTGTACTGCCCCTGAGGCAAGTTGGATACTAAACTAACAGCTGCTCAAATATTTAGTTTATTATAATTATGATGAATGGCATGAAGAAAAAAAGTACAAGGTACAATGAGAGAATATAACAATGATGAGTAGAAGACACTGAGAGTAATCATCAAACCTATTTCCTTGTATCCCAGTCTAGCCCATAACACCCTCCTTTATATAATACTCCATGTTCTTTTGCTTATGACTTGAAACACATAAACATGGTGACTCTTGAAGCTATGTGTTAAAAGTGACAGAACCACACATTGAAAGCAACTGGGGTTTCTAAATTCCCACATAGAAGGCTACCCACCAAATACCAGAATTATACTTTTACATGTAAGAAATGAATTTAAATTGGGTTTCGTCACAATATACAAATGTTTGTATTTGTTTATTCTGAATCTAGAATTATTGTACGGAAACTAATTCTGCAGTTATGATTCCACATAAACTTGAAATGTGGTGCCATTTATAATAAATATTTAAAATAGGTGATATTGACCTTTCAGTAATGTGTTAGGCAGTCAAGAAACTCTGACTCTGTGTTAGGCAGTCAGGAAACCATTTTTTGAGTTTTGAAAAATGGAAGCCCATGCTGTAAATTTGAACAAATATTTGGTAAACATATTGCCTGTGATAACTTGAAGGCATAAGGTGGGCCTATTGAGCCTGTTGTTTCAGTTCTCAGTTGCGGGTGATTTTGTATCCCTGGGACATTTGGCAATGTCTAGAGACATTTTGTTTGTTGTAACTGTAGATGAAGGTGATGCTACAGGCTTGTAGTTGGTAGAGGCCAGGAATGCTCCTAAACATCTAATAATGTGTAGGATAGACCCTTTCAGTACATAATTATCTGGCCTAAAATGTCAGCAATGCTGTGGTTTAGAAACTCTGTTCTAGGGGATGTCATTGGAAAGACTCAGAATAGTCATGTAAATTGGCTTTTACTTCCTCCTTTCATCAAGAAAAATAAAGATAAATCCTGAAATAACTGGACAGTTGTCAGACAATAAGGGAATATTGAGAATCTCAAATTTAGGTCATCTAAAAACTCCTGCTTCAAAACCCCAACTGTAATACATGAGATCTAAAGAGGTTTTGAGTGGCAGTGTCTGATTTATACACTACTCTGGAGTGAAGATCAGATTTAAGGGTGTGTGGCCTTCCCACCCAAATTTTTAATTTCATCTGGTCTCAAGATATGTACTATTAAGTTGAGATATATTGCCCTGGGAGCTCAGAAACAAAGACCCAAATCAGCCTTGAGAATTTTATTTAGGAAAGAAGTTTGGACATAGTTTTTGAACATAGAACTGATTGGAAACTAGATTAGAACCTACCAAGTATATATTTGAGGGAAAGTTATCATGAAGGAAATTATCTTTGGTAAAGCAGATAGTATTACATTAATAAGTAGTTACTTATAAGGAGTTCAAGAAATTGTCTTTGCAGAAATAGCATTTAAAGTGAGTCCTCAAAGATAAAATGGAACAATCAACAAGTTAAAGGAATACAGCATTTTGTATTCCATGATGCTAGGAACTGAATGAGAGTCAGGCTAATTGAGGTATAATAAGCTAAAGGGGATATGATGATAGATGAGACTACTGTGTATGGACAAGAACATAAAGGACTTCAAAATTTATGGTGAGAATTTTGGTACCTTGTATCTTTCTAGAAAACTTCCCATTTCATCTAGGTTTTCTAATTTTTTGACATAGAATTGCTCATAGAATTTTCTTAGAATTTAAAATTTGGGTTTTTTTAAAGCAGTTTGTATGTTATTCCACTGCCTTCTGGCCTTCATAGCTTCTGATGAGGAGTTAGCTGTTAATCTTATTAAGACTCTCCAGTACATGATGAGTCACTTTTCTCTTACTATTTTCAAGATTCTTTCTTTGTCTTTGACACAGACACACACGGAGGAAGGACCATGTGAAAACAACATGGAGAAGATGGCCATCTACAAGAAAAGGAGAGAGGTTCAGAAAAATTAAACCCTGTTGACACCTTGATCTTGGACTCCTAGTCTCCAGAACAGTGAGAAAATAAATTTCTGTTTAAGCCACCTAGTCTGTAGCATTTGTTACAGCAGCCCAAGCAAACTAGAAAATTAATACAAGCTCTGACATAAGCTTCATGCAATTTAATTCTCTTTTCTGCATCATGATTTTCTTGTCTGTTAGATCAAGTGATCAAAACTAAGCATGTATGTTATTGTTTAAAGAACAGCAAAGAAAATCAAAACCCTGTTCTTATTTGTTCGATCTACCTATTTTAGGAAGTGTCTGCTCTTTACACCTAAGCAGATGCAGACTTTATAAAATACAATCCTTTTCTCCTCTCTTTTAAAAAATAAACATAAATTTTCTGAGGACATATTTTCATTTGGTTGAATGATGTTTAACTTTACTTTGCAAATAATCATTCACCTAGAATATTGCTGATGGTCACTTGATTTATTTTACTACTGTGATGGAAAACAAATTTGGTTAGTTAGTTTATACTTGTACTGATTTGAGTCGTAATGCTTTGGTTATAGTTTTTCTGATAAGACACATTGGGAAAAGAAAGTAGGACAAGGGGTTGAGTTCCACCCAACTCTGTTACTAAATGACTGTGTTATCTTGGGTTAGCTAACTGGAGTTTTTGAGTTTATTAACTACTTTGTAATATGACATTAATCTCACAGTTGCCTTGCCTGGTTATTCATTCATAATTCAATAAACAAATAAGCATTGAGTACCTCTTACTTTCTTGGCACTGTACTAGAGGCTGGTGACTAATCGGAAAGCTAAACCAGTCTGTGTCCTTGGGCAGCTTATACTTTAGTGGAAAGATAGACATTTGTCAAAGAAGTGCACAAATAAATGTAAAGTTGCAACTTTGCTAACTCCTACAAGGAGAGAAGCATGATGCTTTAAAAGTTTATCACGGGGCTTCCCTGGTGGCGCAGTGGTTAAGAGTCTGCCTGCCGATGCAGGGGACACGGGTTCGTGCCCCAGTCCGGGAAAATCCCACATGCCGCGGAGCGGCTAGGCCCGTGAGCCATGGCCGCTGAGCCTGTGCGCCCGGAGCCTGTGCTCCGCAACGGGAGAGGCCACAACAGTGAGAGGCCCAGTTACCGCAAAAAAAAAAAAAAAAAAGTAAAAGTTTATCATGAGGGTGAGGGCAGTAGGCAGGGAGAAGGGGATTTGACCTAATCAATGTGTTTGACGGTCTCCCTGAGGAAGTGATAATTGAACTGAGATCTGATGAAGGGAGTCGGTGCTCACTAGGTCATTGCAAGGAGAAAAAGGCAATGGATATGAGATGTGGTACTATTTTTTTTTTTACTATCATTACTATTATTTAATAGAGACCTACTCAGCTTTTTTCATCTAGTCGGTAAAGTTGTAATGCATCTTATGATAATTCCCCATCCAGAATAAATCTTTCCAAACATGAAGTTGATTTACCCTAAAAAATTCAGACTTTTAAAGTAATTGCCAAATTACAAATTGTCAAATTCATGAGAAGAACTAGTAAAAAACCTCTGAATATGAATCATGGCCCTTTTACATTTTCCTTAATCTTGTTGCTATTTCCCATTCTCTACCTATATTAAAAAATAACTTTTATATCTGCTGTATTTCTCATGTTAAACCTGAATTAATGGAATTCTTTCTGTATCTTATCTAATGCATTGGAAAGAGAGTTAATTTTCTTCATTTTAATCCTACTCAGTTTAAAGCTCCTGTAATAAAGTACTTTATTTTTGAAGGCTTCTGACCAGTAAACTGCATACTTCAAAAAAGAACCATCTAAACCCAATAGGCACTGTCCAACAACAAACCAGCCAATTCCCTAATACCAGGCAATTATATAACGACTATCCAAACATAATAAAACAAGATTTTCCCCTCAAGGGAAGACTTAAAAAAATATTCACCTATTTCTGCTCCTTTCATATAACATTGCTGCTTTCCCAAGTCAGCACTATGCGTTAAGCTCTTTTAACTGAGAACAAATTGAACCCAGATGTGAATTGGGGAAGGGGGGCCAATTTTGCTCTTGGTCTTGGCAGTGCTAAAGGGCAATTTTTTTCAAAGATTTACAGTACCTGGCAACTTTGGGTCAGGCTATAAAGTTCAAGCTCATAAATGTTCATTAGCAGTTCTCTGATCATTACTTTGACATCAATTTTCCAAACGGACACAAAACTTAAATTGTCTCATTATTTCTTCCTTTTGTAAAGTACTTATGGTATGTGTGTTTGCATTACATAGATACTAAATAGCTAGATTTCAGGTCATTCTAAACTGGCTTAACCTAGCACTTTTTAAAATAGAGAAGAAATTCAGACTTTTCAATGGTGAGCAATTCCAAGGCAGAGATGATTTGATGGGTCTTTTGATCTGCCTAATTTTGAAAGGTATGAATAAAAATGCCCCTGCAGAGAAACAGAATGGAATGGATAAAGCAAATGTTTGACATGTTAGCATAGCTGGAATGAGATAGAATCCTTACCTCAGATCTAGTGGCTTAAATTTAGCAATAACTAGGGTCTAACTGCTGGGTTCATAATGCTGGAGTGTTTGGAAAAGATGGAGACATAGGTGAAAGTCTACCTTCATTGAAGAGAGAGAGATTTTAAGATCAATAAACAGCACTTAGTTGAAACCACTAATGAGCTACACAACATGTCTCAGAAATCACAAGTTTATTTTGCTTTTGTCAGAAGTTGGAATAATTTGTGTTTGAGGTTGTCAACACGCTAGACTGCAATCTTGTGGTGACCTCTGCTTTTTCTACTGCCTGAGAAGTGTAAAGTTCCAAGACAAGGGAAGAAGCCCTGTCATCTGAAGCATGCAGTTCATCAGCTTCATGGTAGAAAACAACTTCAGAGGTATCATCTTAAAGCACCAAGGATGTAACTTTATGAAAACCAATTTCTTGACATTCTTCCACACTTCCAACACTCCCACATTTTAAAGAAAAATATGCCCTCCTGTGAAGCTGGCACTTTGAAAGTGCGGAACACAGAACTTCACCCTGGTCCCTTCCCTTTTTTCTCTTTGGTGAATTAATGAATATACCTGAGAAGAATTTGTGTGTGTGTGGTGGGAGGTAACAGGGTAGGGAGAGAGGAAATAAAATAGAATAAAGAGAATTTGCTTTTATTCTTCTGTTTGGTATTTAGTTAAGACTTGAGTAATTTGGGGGAGTTCTTTCATTTTTCTGACTCAGATCTCTCTTCAAATTGCCATAATTCTTAGTTCTATACTTGGAACAATATGAGTGCCCTCTGGTGGACAAAATGTCATTTTAAAGTTTTTGTGTATATGGACTGAACACCGTAAGTATGGAGAAAATAAGTCCAATATTTCAAATGTCTTCGTTGAACTTCTGAAAACCCTAGAAAATTAGTTCCTCATGTTCTGGTGTGGTAACAGCTAGGAAAATAGTTCGATAAAATAAAGGGATAAAAGGCAAGTGGGGGTGGTGCTCCAGATCCTATTTGCTACCAAAATAGTGTCTTGGAACTGTACATAATTTGGATCCTTAACAGGGAACTCAAATGTCTAAGGGAAGGCTAATAACCCTACTTCTTGGCCATCAATGCAAAGATCTGAAATGCTCTCATTAAGAATGAGACACTAATGAAACAACCTGGGTATAAGCAAAGCCTCTGAAGATCTATAACTGTTGGCATTTAGTGGTTAGAATTCTTGAAAGAAAGAAAGAAAGGGAGAGAAAGAAAGAAAGAAGGAAAGAGAGAGAGAGAAAGGAAGGAAGGAAGGGAGAGCAGAAGGAGAGAGAGAGAAAAAGAAAGAATGAGAGGAGGATGAAATAAAGATCACATGGGTTGTGTAACTCACACATGCCAAACTAATGCAAAGGACTACGTCAATGCAGGTCTTTAGGGCTCATAAAGCATGTTTTCTCATTGCTTATTCAGATACACTTTACCTTCTCTGTTGGAGGATGACATGTTAAAGGCTGAAGACAGAGTCTCTGGTTCTTCTTTTGAATCTCCCTCAATTTTTGACTTAATACAAAGGACAGCAATCTGATTTAAGATTCACTAAGCTGATAAAGCCCAAGGATTATGGGCAGTGGTTCACTAGTAAATGTTTAACAACTGTTTCTCCAGAAAAGAAAGCCCAACTTTGTAACATTTGCCAATTTCCATGGTGTAAACAATCTCATCATGGTTGATTTCGAGCTACCAACACAATATCACTGAACACGTAATTGGGAAGAGACACAAACAACTGACTTTCACAAACTGGTATTAGGCAGCTCCAACCCACCACTACATAGAGGACTTTTAATTAATTTTCCTGTAACTTTGACACTTTGAGCCATGAAGCTATATTATTTTTGTAATAAGAAAAGAAAAACTCAAATAAAAGTTATTTGAAAAGTTGACCTCTACTGAAGAAATTATTTATAATAAAAGTGTCTTTCATATTGACACATGTTCCATATGATACATCTCACAGTCTTTAATACTCTCTAAAATGTTTCCAAATTCACTATGTCACTGGCATCTTGTAAAAAACCTCTAAAATCTGCATATTACCCCTTGACAAAGGAAGAATATGAAAATCAAGGAAGTTGCATCAATATATAGAACTGGTCCTAGAATTCTAGTTTTCTAGCTGTTAATCCAGTGATTTTTCTGTTTTACATGGATATTAAAAAGATAATTTACAACTGAAATTGGTGAATTCACAGTTTTCATTCAACAATAATGTTTACACTATTCACTACTTTGAACAGAAAGGGTTAGCTACAGCTATCTCTTCAAGACACTTCTGACTTCACAAAGCAATGTAAGCCTGGATAATGCTATGCTATCAGTGCTAGGGCCCAAAATAATTACAAAAACCACTACCCCTCCCTATCCTCCACAGACCCAGAAAATAAGAGTAGAGTCTGATTATATTTCCCATTCCATCTTTCCCTTTGTCTCATTCTTTTGTTATTTCAACCAATGTTAATAGAGTCCTTGATAACTCATTTCTGCCAATGTTCCTTACATCTCTGGGCTTAAGAAACTCAAATGCCTAGTTTGAGTATCTCCAAGGTTACCCCAAAGCACTGAGTCATGTGAAAATCAGTAGCTTAGGACAGTGGAAAGAGAGCAGACTTGGGAATCAAGAACATCTTCTGTTTATTATTATTATTGAAGTATAGTTGATTTACAATGCTGTGTTAGTTTCAGGCGTTAAGCAAATGATTCAGTTATATATATCTATATCTATACTTTTTCAGATCTTTTCCATTATAGGTTATTACAAGATATTGAATATAGTCCCCTGTGCTATACAGTAGGATCTTATTGTTTATTTATTTTTATATATAGTAGTATGTATCTGTTAATCCCAAGCTCTTAATTTATCCCTCCCCCGCCTTTTCCCTTTGGTAACCATAAGTTTGTTTTCTATGTCTGTGAGTCTGTTTCTGTTTTGTAAATAACTTCATTTGTATATTTTTAAAAATTCCACAAATAAGTGATATCATATGATATTGTCTTCCTCTGTCTGATTTACTTTACTTAGTATGATAATCTCTAGGCTCATCCATATTGCTGCAAGTGGCATTATTTTATTCTTTTTATGGCTGAGTAATATTTCATTGTATATATACCCCACATCTTTAACCATTCATCTGTTGATAGACACCTAGGTTGCTTCCATATCTTGGCTATTGTAAACAGTGCTACTATGAACATTGGGGTGCATGCATCTTTTTGAATTGAGTTTTCTCCAGATGTATGCCCATGAGTGGGATTGCTGGATGATACGGTAATTCTATTTTTAGTTTTCTAAAGAACCTCCTTGCTGTTCTCTATAGTGGCTGTACCAATTTAAAATCCCACCAACAGTGTAGGAGGGTTCCCTTTTCTCCACATCCTCTCCAGCATTTATTATTTGTAAACTTTTTTATCATGGCCATTCTGACTGGTGTGAGGTGATTCCTCATTGTAGTTTTGATTTGCATTTCTCTAATAATTAGCGATGTTGAGTGTCTTTTCATGTACCTGTATGTCTTCTTTGGAGAAATGTCCCTTTAGGTCTTCTGCCCATTTTTTGGTTGGGTTGTTTGTTTTTTTGATATTGAGCTATATGAACTGTTTGTAAAAATATCTTCATTTAAACACTGCTACAGATACATACTTGTGATTTTCAGCAAGTCACACAATTTCTCTGATCTTCTGTCTCCTCCTCTGAAAATAGCAATGCCTACCTCATAGGAAAGTTGAGAACACTAAATACAATGGCATTGATTAAGTGCTTTTCAAAATGCCTGGCATATTGTAAACACTTGAAAAATAGTAACAGTAATAGTTATTGTTCTTATTGTTAGTGGTAATTATTACTATATAATATATATTATTATTTTATAATATAATATTGTATTATAATATAGAATATATTATTATATCTAATAATAATATAGTAACTATTATTATTAAAATGCTTAGCTGAATATCTGGTGTTTCATTATAGGTACTCAATTAAGATTATTTACTACATAAGAAGATGATGAAATAGCAAATAGCAAAAAACAGAGAATGATGCATATCTCTTTATACCCCAAACACAATTTCCTAACAGGAGCAACTTAACTATTTTAATATTTCATCTCTATATATTAGCATTCATTTACTCATTTCCATGGCTATTTTTATCTCTCTTTTACATATGAAGAAAATCTGTGGTTAGGAGAATGCAACACTGCCTGCATGGAGGAGATGAATCTTTTAAAAACACTAATTTCCTGTTCTTTAAATCCATGACAAATATATTACTGGACGTTATCTATCATCTACATCTGTCTGTCTATCAATCTATCTATCTATCTATCATCTATCTATCTAATCTATCCATATATCTATTGGCTAAAACCATCTCCATGCGACTGTACTCTCAGGGATTTATATTGTTGAATAACTGATTAACTGAAACTAACTGATTAAAAGCCTAGATTCTAGAGATTACTTTTTACTCCCTGCTTTGATGAGATCAGCAACCAATCTTAATCAGGAAGTATTTTTTTAAAAATAAATACCAAGAAAACCAACAGTGGAGCACTTCTATTCCAAAACTATATCTGGAATTATAGGTTTTCCCTGTATTTGCAAATTTTGGCTGATTCAGTCATTTCTGTGCCTTTTTAAAAATGTGTATTTTTTCTAATTATGGAAAGAAATAGAGATTATGGATAGAGAGCTTGAAGATTTCAGAAAATCACAGCGGGGTAGTACAAGTCACTCATAGTTCTATAACCCAGAGTAAACAACCATCCACTTTTTTTTTTTTTTTTTTTTTGCGGTACGCGGGCCTCACTGCTGTGGCCTCTCCCGTTGCGGAGCACAGGCTCCGGACGCACAGGCTCAGCGGCCATGGCTCACGGGCCCAGCCGCTCCACGGCATGTGGGATCTTCCCAGACCGGGGCACGAACCCACGTCCCCTGCATCGGCAGGCAGACTCTCAACCACTGCGCCACCAGGGAAGCCCCACATTTTTTTGATTCACCTGTATAGGTTGTCTGAGTATATGTGGGTGTCTGCAGGTATACATATGTTTAAGAATAAAATTTATATTCATTGCCTTGTAACAGCTTTTGCTTTAACCTAATAATGCATGAAGATCATTTCTTCATGTTATTCAATAGTCTTCTGTGACCTCGGTTTTTACAATGGTTTGCCTGTGTGTTGTGGGAAGAAACCATGACTTACTCCACTAATTGTCTAGTGTAGGACGTATAGTTTCCAATTTTAGATGTTTGAAATGCTGAGATCCTTATCCTTGTTTTTGATTATAAGCTAGTACTTAGTTTTAATTGATGACTTAGTGGTAGATGTATTCAGGACTACCCCAATCTCCTGATGTCCTCTCAGGCACAATATTTAGATTTTCCAACTATACTACTGCTGAATTTGGTGATCTTAAAAGGTTCCTTGGTATTTCCTTTCCTAAAGTGTCGACAGCAAAAAAGGTGAAACTTTGAGAGATGGCTCCTTTCTTGTACCCAGGGGTATATTATAAGGAGAAGCAAGAAACACCAATGAAGCGTGTTGGCTTTATTCTTTGGTGATGGTTTTTCTCTCAGCATTCTTGGAGAAATCCATTCCTTTTCCTGTCTAAGTGACAGGGTTTCCTGCAGGAAACAGAACTGCTCATGCAGATGAGAAGGCTGTAGTCAAGGCAGCCATAGCAGGTGCCATTAGCACAAAGCGGGTGGTAAGAACGTATGTGAACTCAGTGTTAGAAAGAGCCACAGCAGTGAGTCAGAAGACTTTAATGAATCCAGATTTCAAGGCACAAGAGGCAACTGTGTGATACGGCAGCCCTAGAGGCAGGACTAAAATCCTTAAATAGTCATTCCTGGATTATCAACTTTTCAGGGATTGGTGGTCAAAACTAAGCATATATTAATATGTTTATAATTAATTATATTTAGCACAACTTCTCAGATATATTTGTTTAGTAATTTAATACTTGCATCATACAATGTGTCATGGTAAGCCCACAAATCGTATTCAAAGTAATTCATTTTTTAAAGAGTATAGAATATATAACCAGATATAAAAGAAAGTATTTCAATATATTAAATTATACATTATATGAGTGTGCGTGTGAATGTATGTAAGTCGATAAAAACACATGTGCATAGGCACTTAACTCTGAATTTTCCAGTACCCAAACAAATAAGAGAAACAATTAGTGTATTAGTCTGAGTCCAATGAAGAGAGAAAGAAAGCACAGAGTAATTTTACCAGAGAAAGTTTAATATAAAGAATTATTAATTCTACCTAGAGGTTGGAGTAAAAAGGCATTGGGTAGTAAGAAAAATAGAGAGCAACTAAAGAATATAGGAATAGCATATATAAGGAGCAGACATTACCTTCTGGGCTGAGATAGAGCACTTAAGGAAGATACCTCCTTCTTTACCCCAGGGCTGAGATCCAGTCCTTGTGGAGAGGGCTGGTGTGGCTCTGTGGATGGTCAATGTGCTGCTGGCCATATGTCCTTTGGAAGTTGCCAGAAAATCTGTTCTCTAGAGTGCCCAGGAAAGATATACATGGGAACATATCTCACCAGCCACAGCTTGAGAGGGATACAGAGGGAAGCCGCTGGCCAGTGGGTCCTTCTCGCTGTCACACACTGGAGAAGTTGTACATGCTGAGGTGTCTGGTGATGAGAAGCTGACCAATATAAAAAAGGACATTACATAGTTAGTGGTAAGAGTCTTGCTACAGTTGCTGGACACTAAGGAAGCCATGTGCCCTTCTTCAGGAGCCTGCTGAGAACCTGAAAGAACCTGAGAACATGAAAGCAAAACCTTTCCCCCGACAATGTCCCTCCAGTGCCCTCTATTGACAAAGCTTAATAATATGCCAGTTGGCAAAGGAAACATGTTAAAAGGGCCCATATCCATTTTTGCATAGCAGGCAATGAAGGGTGAATTTAGAGCTGAGAGGTGACAAATTGATAAATGGAAGAATCAGTTATCATATACACTTTTTCCACACAATGAAATCAGGCCAGTTACCAAATTCTGAGACATTTTCTCAAGCATCCTCATACAAACCCCTTAAAGGAGATATTCTATGATGTAATAATATGATTTAAATGACAATGTCCTTAACAAAACCCATGTTGAACTATATATATATATACATATATATATGTGTATATATATATATTTCTTACAGTATCTTTCTCAATATGTTTACACCAATTTATCCACAGTGGAATTATTCAACTCAAGTCTTATTCGTATAATATTTTAACTAAAGAATTTTAGCTATTGTCTGAGGTAGAAATATATAAGTCTAGTTGAATTTTACCAACCATGTGATCAACAGGCCTGGTGTCTGTGTCAACAAGGATTGTGCCTTCACAATTATTTGTATTTCCAGTAACAAAGAATAGAGCACCATGATGGAACACAGAACAGGAGAAGCAAAAGGGCAAAACCATAAAAGGAAATTTAACCACCATGGTTAAAAAACTTTTGGAAAAAGCTTTTGTGTCCCTCAGTTCTGAGAAGTCAGAGTCTACCAATATACAAAGGACATTACAAAGTAAGTGACAAGAGTCTTGGTATTGTGCTTTATTACAGAGTTGGCAAACTTTATGTTATCAAATAGAAAATACTTTAGCTTTGTGGGCTGTACTCTCTCTGTTACAACTACTCAACTCTGCTGTTGTAGCTCAAAAGCAACCAAAGACAATAGTAAACAAGTAAACAAGTTAGTTTACTATAGGTTGTTACCCTGCTTTTTGGGTAAGAGATACTATACAACTCTGTTAGTCTTCTGGGGTTTTCATGTTATACCTTGCCAATGCAGAAACATGCCTGTTCTTTCACTGATCTTGAACAGAGGTCAGCAAAATTCTTTTAGGAAAGGGTTAGGTACTAAATATCTTATAGTTTGTAAGCCGTATATTGGCCCCTGTCACTTTTATTTCTTTTCCTCTTCTTTCTCCATCTTTTTCTTCTCAACAAATCCTTAAACATGTAAAAATCCTTCTCAGCTTGCAGGCCCTACAAAACAGACCATGGACTATGGTTTTCCTACTCCTGATAGAGAAGAACTGTCTCAAAAGTTTTTCTTTTAAATATTAGAGATTTTGATGGCACACTTAAAGGGAATAAGTTGCATCTGCAGTTTTTTGGTTGTTCCTCAGCATGCTGTGGCTATTTGAGCATAATTGGTTTTTTAAAAAAATAAATATTTATTCATTTTTTGTCTGTGTTGGGTCTTTGCTGCCGCACGCAGGTTTTCTCTAGTTGCAGCAAGTGGGGGCTATCCTTCATTCCGGTGCATGGGCTTCTCATTGCAGTGGCTTCTCTTGTTGCAGAGCATGGGATCTAGGCATGAGGGCTTCAGTAGTTGCGGCACATGAGCTCAGTAATTGTGGCTTGCAGGCTCTAGAGCGCTGGCTCAGTAGTTGTGGTACACAGGTTTAGTTGCTCCACAGCATGTGAGATCTTCTCGGACCAGGGAGCGAACCCATGTCCCCTGCATTGGCAGGCAGATTCTTAACCACTGCGCCACCAGGGAAGTCCCTGAGCATAATTGTTTTTTGCCTTGACCTTACTCTCTTATATATCCATAATTGAAGGTTCTCTCATGCTCCAACAAATACCTAATCTTTCTTGGATTGCAGTTTGACATTACACAATATCTTTTTATCTTTTATTCCTTGCAAATTGTATGCCATTCTATAATTATTTGCCTGTCCCACTTAATTTAACATTTTATTGTAGATGTTGCCTTAAAGATATTTATCTCTGTTGAAGCAAAACATTTTCTTGCCTATCGAAAATGTTTGTCAGCATGCCTTTAAAGGTTAGTAATATACACTTTATTCCCCCTAGTAAGGTGTGGCAATATTTGAGCTTGTGAACTACTTAACCGTGATGCTTTTACTGTGCCTGTGGGAAGCTGCACCAGAACAAACTGTATTTTCAGGCGATGTTTAACAGAGTGTAGAAAAGAAGAGTTCTAGAAGTTGTTTCTATGTCCATCCAGGTTACAGTTGCACTGTCCTTGAGGTAAGTACTTGAGAGCTGATAAGAAAGAGGGTTGAGGGCTACTTAGAGACACTTGTAATACCAGACTCAAACCACATTCTCCTTGGAGCCACAAAGAATTCTTTTTCTTGTGTTAGACTGAGTGTTAAGAGTCAAATGAAAATTATACAAGGATTCACATCTTGGTTCAATGTAGTCCCACTTGTTTATTTTAGCTTTTGTTGACTTTACTTTTGGTGTTGAATCTAAAAATATTGACAAGAACAATGTTACCCTTATGTTTTTTTCTAGAAGTTTTAGAGTTTTAGGTCTTAAATTTGAATCTTTAATTCATTTTGAATTGATTTTTGTTTATGTTGTAAGGTAAGGATCTGGTTTTATTCTTTAGCATGTGGATGTCCAGTTTTCACAACACCATCTGTTAGAGACTATCCTTTCCCCATTGTATATTCTTGACTTTTTCGTAAATTAATTGACAATACATGCATGGGTTTATTTCTTGGCTCTCTATTCTACTACAATATCATACTGCTTTGATTTCTTTAGCTTTGTAATATAGTTTGAAGGCTGTGTGATTCCTCCAGCTTTGTTCTTCCTTCTCAGGATTGCTTTGGCTGTTCAGGGTCTCTTGTGGTTTCATACAAATTTTAGGATTGTTCTTCCTATTTCTGTGAAAAATGCCATTGGAATTTTGATAGGTGATTATAGCTGATAACACTGTATTGTATAATTGAAAATTTCTAAGAGAGTACAACTTGTGTTCTCTCTCCATATATATATACACACATATATATAATGATGAATGTGTTAATTAAGTAGATGGGAGGAATCTTTTCATAATGTATACATAAATCATATCATCACAATGTACACCTTATATGTCTTACAATTTTATTTGTCGGTTGTGCCTCAATAAAGCTGAAAAAAAAATTCACAAGTCAGAAATTTCTATTATAACCTGGCTTTTGCTGTTATTGTAAACTCAGGACAACTCAGTTACCTCCTCTCTTATTAGTTTTTTCATTTATGAAATTGCAGTTAAAATCCTTTACTTTGTTATAATGATTAAATAAGATAACATATACAGAGCAAAGCACTCTATGTATAAAAATGATACCATTTATTAAACATCTGCCCTGTGCCAGGCATTTTTGTGATCTATCCCCTGTAAAAAAACCCTACATTACCCAAGTATCATTTCCTTAAGAGTCTGATGAAGACAAAAACACATCAGCTAGTTTATTGTAAAGGATGTATACATATTAGATAGTATTTAATAAATTATCCCTTTCAAGTCACACATTTATATTTAAGAGGGATCTAGAATTCTTTTATTTATTTATTTATTTATTATTTATTTATTTTTGCTGTATTGGGTCTTCGTTGATGCTCATGGGCTTTCTCTAGTTGCGGCGAGCTGGGGCTACTCTTTGTTGCAGTGAGCAGGCTTATTGTGGTGGCTTCTCTTGTAGTGGAGCATGGGCTCTAGGTATGTGGGCTTCAGTAATTGTGGTGCTTGGGCTCGGTAGTCGTGGTTCATGGGCTCTAGAGTGCAGGCTCAGTAGTTGTGGCTCATGGATTTTGTTGCTCTGCAACATGTGGGAACTTCCAGACCAGGGTTTGAACCCATGTCCCCTGCATTGGCAGGCAGATTCTTAACCACTGTGCCACCAGGGAAGCCCCTAGAATTCTGTTTAAATGAACGTCTATTCAACAGAATTGAATTGATCATATTCAGTACATGGAACACCAGCATCAATCATTGTAAAGTATTATTTTTTATTTTGTTATTTTTATATGAATCACTCAATATCAACTTGATTCCCCCAATATCCACTTGATTCCCCTATCCCTCATATATACCCACCCCAATCTAATGTATGTATTGTATTTTCTTCCAATTAAGCTTCCACATATTTATGTGGATATGTTTTTCTCTTGAAAAATGTAACTATGTTTTCATTAATGAGCTTTTAAAAAACACACTATATAATGTTATAAATTTAATTTGATTATTTCTTTTTAAAATTTGAACTTAGTACTGAGAGAAATCTATCTTTGCTTATATATTGAAATGTATTATCAGTTCTGAGGGCTACATGAAGCAACAGATGTGTATGTATATTGTTCATTTGTTCCCCTTCTTGGTAGACAGATAGACTAACTCAACTCCTGACTACCATGAACAATACTGCAATGAACATCCACTATGGTAGACTATGACTGTTCATCAACATTAACTGACCTTCTTGTGGAGAGCTATTCTTCTCCACTATGTTGAGCTTGGGACTTAGTCATGTGAATTACTTTGTCTGATGTGGTTGTTTGGAATGTGAGCAGAAGTGACACATATCACTTCCAGGTGGAGATATGTGTAGTATGTACTTTGCCTCTGCTGTGACCAATAATGTTCCAGATAATTCCTGCTCTGTCAGCCTGGGTCCTAGAGTCAGAGTGATTATGATAAGAGCCATCCTGCCATAGAGTGTACAAACAGCACAGATGAAAAATAAATGTCGCTATTATGAGCCAATAAGATTTGGAAAATATCTGTTACTATGACAAAACCTATCCTATTCTGACTGATATAAAAATTGGTGTCATGATTAGATGAGACTATAAAAATTTTCCCTTGAGGGAGGGTTGAGGATATTTTGTTTGTAGAAAGGAGAATGAATCCAGTATTTGTGACCACAGAGGTGAACTCTCATGGTCATTAGCACTGTTCCAAAATGTCAGTTTTCTTACTCTAGATGTAGGGTAGGATTGTATTTTTTACCCCATTGGGACTTTTATTCTTGTGTGCTTGGTGTGGAAATTTCTTTGACCTATTTACTCAGGAGCTGGACAGCTAAATTACAACCTATGTAGCTTTTCACAGTGGATATACCAGGTTACTCTCCAAGAATCCTTCCAATTTATGATGTTCTAAGAAACACTTTACATATACACCTACCTTTTGTCAATCTTTTGGGTAAAATTTGGTATATTATTATTGCCTTCAGGATTCCTTTGAAGGCCTGTTCACTTAATCTTGATCATTTTGAATCACCTTCTATGAACTGTGTTAGTTTAATTTTTGGCCATTTAGGCAGTGTTTCTTATAGTTTTCTTGCTGATTTTCTGGAATTCTTTGTATATTTTGGATGTTAAACTCTTGTCAGATTTTGATAGTGCAAATATCTTCTCTCAGTCTGCCACCCATCTGTTAACATTGACAATGATGTTCATTAAACAAAAATCTTTTATTTTATGTAATTTCATTAGTTTTTCTTTTCATGGCCTGTGATTTTGGAGTCTATTTAAAGAAATATTTCCCTAGTCCCAAACTAACAAAAATAGTCTCCTACTTCAACATGTATCATTTTATAATTTCACCTTTCTCATTTAGGTCTTTAATCTATTCAGAGTTTAATTTTTATGTAATATGTGAAGTGGGAAATATGACATTTTTTTCTTGGCATCATTTTCTAAATAATTAATATCTTTCCCACCGATCTTTGATGCCACCTCTATCATATAGTAGAGACTCATATTAAAGGATCTGTTTCTAGGTTTTCTACCATATTCCATTATTCTCTTGGTTAACTCCAAGGACCACACTGTTGATAAGTATGACTTGTTAGTTATTGGCCTAACCATGTATTGGTCCACAGATGTCTATTTTTCCTTAAAAATTTTAGAATAAATTTGTTTAATTTCTCACTGTTACTTGTATTGGAACTACATTAAATTTATATTTCATTTGGTGGCGTTGACACGTTTACAATGCTGTCCTGTCCAAGAATGAAGTATACTTCTCTATTCATTCAAGATTTTTGGGAAAGGTGTGCAAAGTCATCTAAAAAAGTTTAAAATTTTTCTCCACAAAAGTCTTGAGCACTTTTATAAGTTTCATTCCTAGACTTTTTTTTTTTTTATTGCCATGTCATTTGCTGGTTATTACTGATGAAGAGGAATGCTACTGGTTTTGAGGACTTGATTTTGTCTCTAGTTACTTTGGTCAAATCTTATTAGTTCTAATGGTTTATCTACTGATATTCTTTCTTTTTTTTTCTTCATGTAAATAATATAATTTGTTACGTCTTAAAATTGGTAACCAATTTGTATTATCCCTTCTAATCCCTTTCTCTTTTTCCTTCTCTCTTTCTTTGCATGCCACTTTATTGTGTTGGTCAGGACTTCTAGCACCATGTTAAACAACTGAAAGGACAACACATACCCTTTTCTTCTCCCAACCTAAAATGATATAAATTTAAAATTTCACACTGTGTATGATGTTTGCTCTAGCTTTTGTCAGGCTATTATCATCATTATTGTTATCAAGTTGACAGTTTCTACTTCTCGTTTTCTAAGAGGGTTTTAAAAATCAAAACAAAATGTCTTACATTTATCATAAGATTTTTCTTTGTATATTAAAGTGACTGTAGAAATTGTCTTCTTTAATGCATTATGTAGTAAATTACATTTTGATTGATATTTAGCCATCTAAGAATTTCGGAAGCAAACCCTACTTGTCTTAATTTTTTTAAAGTATGCAATTAAATTTAATTAGCTAATCTAGGATTTTTGCATACATGTTTGTAAATAAAATTGACCCAAATTTTCTTACTTTATTATGACTTTATGTGATTTAAATATAGATGTTATACTAGCTCTTAAAATGGGTTGAATAACTTTTATTGCTTTTACATTTTCCGGAAAAACTTGAGTATATGATTGTTATCTGTTTCTTTAAAATTTAATGAACTCACTCATACAACTATCTGGGTCTGAAATGTTTTGGGAGAGATTGTGGAAGATGGGAAGCTTTTAAAATGATTATCATCAATTTCTTTAATGATTTTGGTATATTAATATATTCTATTTCATCATACGCCTATTTTGACATTTTCCATCTTTTTCAGGATATTTACTAATTTAATCTAGATTTTTTATTTTTTGTCACGGACTTCTTTTAGGCTTTTAATGAATCTTTTGCTATTTAATATTTTTCTGTAAGTATGAAAATAATCAGATGGTCAATGATAAAATTCAAATCCTAAGACTTCCCAATATCTATTTATGCCAGCATTTTCACTTGCATTATCAGCTATCCAGCAAGTTTGAATTAAGAGTTCTACTTCTTTTAAAGGAAACTGTTTTGATTTTGTTTTTAATTATAAACCCATATCCAGATGTTTCCAGTATATATCTTTGGAGAGCAATTTTTAAAAATTGAAGTGTAACTGATTTACAATATTAGTTTCAGGTATACAACGTAGTGATTTGATATTTTTATATATTATACTCTATTTAAAGTTATTATGAAATAATGACTATATTTCCCAGTGCTGTACAATATATCCTTATTGATTATTTATTTTATACATAGTGGTTTGTGTCTCTTCTCCCATATCCCTATCTCGCCCCTCCCCGCTTCCCTCTCTCCACTAGTAAACACTAGTTTGTTCTCTATGAGTCTGTCTCTGTTTTGCTACATACATTCCTTTGTTTTATTTTTCAGATTTAACACATAAGAGATAATCTAGAGTATTTGCCTTTCTCTGTCTGGCTTATTTTGCTAAGCATAATACTCTCTCCACATTGTTGCAAATGGCAGAATTTCATTCTTTTCTCAGCTGAATAATATTCCATTGTGTGTATATATATATATATATATATATATATATATATATATATATATCCATTCATCTGTTGATGGACACTTAGGTTGCTTCCATATCTTGGTTATTGTAAATAATGCTGCTGTGAACATTGGGGTGCAAGTATCTTTTCGAATTAGTGTTTTTGTTTTTTTTTTTTTTCAGATATATACCTAGGGGTGGAATTGCTGGATCATATGGTGGTTCTATTTCTAGTTTTTTTAGGAAACTTCATACTATTTCCATAGTGGCTGCACCAATTTACAGTCCCACCGACAGAGTAGTAGGTTTCCCTTTTCTCCACATCCTTGCCAACATTTGTTATTTGTAGAGTTTTTGATGATAGCCATTTTGACAGGTGTGAGGATATATCTTACTGTGATTTTGATTTGCATTTCTCTGATGATTAGTGACGTTGAGCATTTTTACATGTGCCTGTTGGGCATCTGTATATCTTCTTTGGAAAAATGTCTATTAAGGTTTTGTGCCCATTTATTAGCTGGGTTCTTTGTTTTTTGGTATTGAGTTGTATGAGCCATTTATATATTTTTGGATATTAACTCCTTATAGGTCATACCAGTTGCAAATATTTTCTCCTATTCAGTAGGTTGTCTTTTTTTTTGTCAACGGTTTCCTTTGCTGTGCAAAAGCTTTTAAGCTTAATTACATTCCATTTGTTTATTTTTGCTTTTATTTCTTTTGCCTTAGGAGACCAATCCAAAAAATTATTGCTACAATTTAGAAAGAGTGTTCTGCCTATGTTCTCTTCTAGGAGTTTTGTGGTTTCAGGTCTTACATTCAGGTCTTCAATCCATTTTTAATTTATTTTTGTATATGGTGTGAGGAAATGCTCTAATCTCATTCTTTTACATCTAGCTGTCCAGTTTTCCCAGTGTCACTTATAATTTCATCTAGATTTTTTAATGTAACTCAATATAGTTGTTCATAGTGTTTTTCATAACTCTAAAAATCTCTTATTTTTTGTAGTTATTTCCTCTTTTTAATTGTTTATTTGCTTCTTTTCTCCCCCAAATCTGTCACATTACTTTTTTGTATTATTATTCTTTTCAAAGAACCAGCTCTTGGTTCAGTTAATAATGTATTTTACCCCTCTTTTTCTTTATTTCATCAATTTCTAACATTTTATTACTTCCTTTTTATCTCGTTGGGTTTACTCATTTGCATTTTTTTTTCTTGAGTTGAATGCATGGATCATTTGTCTTCAATAAAGTCTAGTTCACTGAACAACCCGATTTCTGCAAGATACAAGAACAACGCAGTTTCATTATTTTTTTCAATTGCTTCTTTCAAACATTTTCTGCTGAGTCTCCCTTTCCCAGCCCTTAGGATGGTCTCAGGCAGCTCTCATCATTTCCTGGTCACTTTCAAGTATTAAAAAGTCCAGTCTTATTTAGTGTGGTTTAAAATTTAGTCTCACATCAATCTGGTGTTCACCCTCTTGATAGCCTTGATTTTGGTCAGGCTACAGTCTGAGTGGGAGGAAGGTCTGTTGCCTTTTTACTTCTCCCTCATTATTATTTTAATTCTAGTTTCTCTAGTGTTGCAAAATGGAAGGAGAGATTAGAGAAAAGGTTAGAAACCAAAATAAATGCTTTTTACTTATATGATGTTTTCTTAACCTTCTCTTGGCTGGCGTTTCCTTCTAGGGTACAAGGGTCTAAATGTAGGCTCTCTCATAGGGTACCTCTGTGTGTTTTTCAGAAGCTCTGAAGGACTCCTCCCACTGCTCTGATTCCTGGTCAGAGATACTTGCTCTGCTATGACATAGTCCAACCCTTCCCAGCTGTGCTCTCAGAACTACATCCTACAACTTCTTGCTGGAGGACTCTTTGCCTTGGCATCTAGCCCTTTTGAGCAAGGCAGTTAATGCCCATCTACTTTCCCTTGTGTTCACATGGCTTATGGGACACTCATACATTGTACAGCTTTGTCCATTGTGGCCTTCTTTCAATATCCTGGACTGTCCCTTTTAACATCCTGGTTGTTTCCTTTCTGTCATATGTCTTTTTTATTGGTTAATGGATTTAGACTTACACATTTTCCCCTAGATACTGAGGTACTGCTTTAGCTACTTACAAATATTGGCATGTATCAATAGTATTGGGTTGGCCAAAAAGTTTGTTCAGGTTCTTCATAACATGGCACAGAAAAATCCAAACGAACTTTTTGGCCAGCCCAATATTTTATTGCCATTCTACTCAAATCCTTTTGAAATTTCTTTCATGATTTTCCCTTTACCAAAGAGTAAGTTTGTAGTATTTAACTACTATATAGATTTTTAAAGTTCATTTTAAATTAATTTTTAATTTCATTATACTTTGGTAATTTGTAGAATATAATCCGTGTGATTTTGGCTCTAGATGTCATAACACAAGTGATTGACTCCAATATGTACATCTCAGACACCACGGGCTGGCACAAGGGAAAATGACCTGGATCAGGGAATTTTTGTATATGGTGCTGACTCTATTGCTTATAACGGGAGAGCGTAATTAACTAGAAATCTATAATTCAAACTTTTTCCATGTGGAAGAATAGGGAATCCGAAGTTGACAAGAGAAGCAAGAC
Organism: Pseudorca crassidens; assembly: GCF_039906515.1. Lineage (NCBI taxonomy): Eukaryota > Metazoa > Chordata > Mammalia > Artiodactyla > Delphinidae > Pseudorca > Pseudorca crassidens. The sequence goes on along the minus strand of NC_090304.1, from coordinate 29,574,671 downwards.
TAGAGGATATGGAAAGAAAGCTTCCTCACAGAGTCCTCTCACCATATTAGTTTTCCCCCTTTTGGGGTTATATTTTGAGAATATTCAATGTTCAAGGCATTACAGTAGGTCTTTGGGGGATTCCAATTGAATCTGTAATTGGGGACTGTGGCAGAAACTGGCTAGATGCTCACCAAAGACATTTCCTCTTCTTTCTGTGCACACTGCAAACCTACCCTCCCAGCTCACTTGTACTAGGGTGAAACCATGCAACCACTCCTCATGAATGAGACCAAGGCTGTCTAGAGTGAGTACAGCTTCTCTGTGCTCTTTTTGTTTCCTTGCAACCAGACAGATTCAGAGTCTTAAGTGGAAGATCCCAAGACCTTAGCAGATGGCACAGCCACCAGATGGAAGGAGCAGCCTGGAATACTATGTGACTGAGAAAATCAGTCTATTTCCCCACCTCCTCCACCCTATCCTTACTGAATCACACTGGATTGTGATACAAGCCAGAAATCAGTATTCATTTTGTTAAACCACTGAGATCATGGGATTGTTTAGCACAACAGCTAACATTTACTCTTCCTAATATAAGGAATTTATGGACTGGTAGAAAAAAATAATATGAATATAGAAAATTACAATACAAATTGCAAAGTGAGACGCACCATGTAAGAGATGAAGAACTTCTGTTCCTTTGGGAGAATCAAAAATTTTATTGGAGGAGATGACAGCTGAGCCAGGTAATAAAACTTTAGATAAGATGTAGATACTTGGAAATGAGAGAGGCAGAGAGTGGATAATTATTTCAGAGGTAAAAATAAAAGAATAGAGGGGGGAATTGGGAGGTATGAATAGATTACATATCAGATGTTAGTTTGGGTGGCAAGAAAGTTATATGATGGGAGGAAGGTGAGAAGTAAGATTGGGGAGGTAGAATTCTGAATTCCAGTCAAAGAGCTAGAATTTTATTCTCTATGTTTTTTGTTTGTTTTTTTCATTTTTAGTACAGAGGAATAGGAAAAAGTAGTTTGAAATGATGTTTCACATGACCCAGTCGATCTAAAAGATGACAAAAATGAACTTATCTATGAAACAGAAACAGACTCACAGACACAGAGAACAGACTTGTGGTTGCCAGGGAGGAGGGGTTGGGGGAGGGATGGATTGGGAGTTTGGGATTGGTAGATGCAAACTATTATGTATAGAACGGATAAACAACAAGGTCCGACTGTGTAGCACAGGGAATTATATTCAATATCCTGTGATAAAACATAATGGAAAAGAATATGAAAAAGAATGTGTATACGTATAACTGAATCACTTTGCTGTACAGTAGAAATTGACACAACATTGTAAATCAGCTATACTTCAATTAAAAATTTTAAAAATTAAAAAAAATGACCCATTTGAATGTTGAGCTCAGTAACACCCTATCCCATTGTTGCAATAAAATCCCTAATCATAGAAATGCCGAATAATAGAGTAAAAGACACAGAGAAAAGTTTGTATAAGATGGAGTTAGAGAAGAGATAGAAGCCAGATCATAGCGTTACATTCAGGAGGGTGGATTTTCTTCTAAGTTCCATGGGACGTCATCAGAGGGTTTCAGGCAGAAGAATGCTATGGTTTGATTTGTGTGTTTAAAAGACCGTGACTGACTGCTGTGTGGAGAATGGACAGCGGGTGGGTAGGAGTGGAAGCAGGGCACCAATTAGGAGGTGATGACTGAAATGGAGCAGGTCCTCTCAAAGCATTTGAAATCCTAGTTTCAGTATGTTCATTTGGGGAGAGTAATGCATTTGTAGGTCAAGACAAGAAGTTAGAAGAGAAATACATTTTTGCAATTTCTCAAAGTAGAAGTACAAAAACAAATAGCCAACCAAATGAATAAATGAATTTATAAATAATCAAAACAGAGTAATAGCAGAAAAAAAGCACTAAACAATCTTTCTTAGTAATAGAAGGTAGATCAAAAACATCTCAGAAAAGCTGACTCTGATCACCCTGTCATCTAGCCCACCCTTCCATATCTTGTTTGCCCTGCTTTATTTTTCTTTAGAGCATATATCTCCACCTAAGATAATATAACATTTTTTTGGGTTGTTGTTGTTTTTTTTTTTTACTAGTTTATTGCTAATCTCTCAAGCTCCTTAAAACTAAGTGCCAAGAGGACAGGAAATTCATTTTTTCACCATTGTATCTCCCATACTTAGAACAGTGCTTGGGAGAGAGAAAGTAGTATTTGTTGAAACAATGAATAACTGACTATTCACAGTAATGTGTTTTCCAGGGCAAAATATACTGCCGTGTTGGAAATCTTGAAGGCTCAGGAAAGCTAGAGTCACATTTAAGAGTTATTTTTATATTACATTACATTATATTTAAGAGTAACTATTTTAGAGTTATTCTTAAATAGAGGAGCCCAGCATGGAATAATGGGAAAAGCATGTCCTTTGGAATCACAGAGTACATTCAAATCCTGGCTTCTTCTTATGGTTACCAGGGGGCAAGGGTGGGGGGAAGAGGTAGTTATGGAGTTTGGGATTGACATGTACACACTGCTATATTAAAAATGGATAACCAATGAGGACCTACTGTATAGCACAGGGAACTCTGCTCAATAATATGTCATGTCCCAGATGGGAAAAGAATTTGAAAAAGAATAGATACAGGTATATGTGTAACTGAGTCACTTTGCTGTACACCTGAAACTATCACAACATTGTTAATCAATTATACTCCAATATAAAATAAAAAGTTGTAAAAAAAATCCTGGCTTCTTCTGTTTCTAGCTCCTAATCCTGGGCATGTGACTCACTTTCCTGAACCTCATTCCTCACCTGTAAAAGGGTACGGTGACTCTTACCATGATCTAATGTATATAACGCATAATACTTGGGTAATACCTCCAATCTTCATTTTAAGAAATCATCTTTAATTTGGTGAAAGGAATGTTTATTTTTCTAGAATTCTTAATTTTTGTAGAATTCCTTTTTAGAATTCACATTTCATATCCTGAAAATTTGGCTGTGACTAACTTGTATATTTTTATACCCTCCATCCTCATCCTATTAAAATAAATAATTTCATCCTTCTTCCCTTTGCTTTTCTAGAATCTTGTTTCCTACCTACTCTACCACACTGAGCCACTGAAAACTTGTTTAACTGCACAGCGTTGCCTAGCAATGTCATGCTTCTCTCATGATATCACTCTGGGATACGGTAACTGGACTCCTGCTACTAATTCTTCCATCTTCATATCTCTATATATCCAGTCTTTTAATAACCATTAGAAGGGACATTCTGCTTTTATTAGCTAAAGGTCTTATAGAAGAGTCACCATTGTTATTCATTCTAATAGGATTAAGCTGAACTGTTTCTCTCTCTTTTCTCTAAATCACTCAGGTTCTGTGTTTAAAAGGTCAATTACATTTATTTCAAATTGGTCAGACAAACATTTCCTGTGCATCCTGAAAATAAAATGGCCCAACGAATGGTCTCTTGAGAACATTTTATTTGTTAGTTTTAAATATGTATCTGACAATGAAATGTTTCCTCCCCAGCCTCAGGGCTGTGTTGAAAGTGATATTGAGCATATGCTGGGGTCTGAAATGGAATCCATAGCCCAGGAAGCTGACACCAGGAGTGGTGTAGGTGAGGTGACCTGGCCCTGTTATTGTATCCTTCACCACTAAATGATCATCTTGGCCATGCTATGAGTTTGCAAGTATTAAACAGAAAAAGTAACAGCCTACTCACAGTGCTACATCATGGAACATTGGAGGTGGGCCAGATGTAATAAGTATAATTGGAAAGAGAAGTCATTTCAAATCACCAATCTGTAAATGACAAGGCGATCTCAAAGAACCAATCCATGGTCATCTTGTTTTTAGAAATCCTCAGTGCAAGAATATTCAGAGGTAATAAAATAATTTGGAGAGTTTCCTCGTGTGTGGAAATGGGATTTGATCTCTTACCAATGGCTTCCACAATGCCCTCAGAGGCCTAATCTGTCACCTATAGAGTCAGGAGTCAGACCTAGGCCTGTCCACTGCATACGTTTAACTGCTACATTAGACTGCATGGGTTACAAACTCAAATGTCAGTTGGGCTAGTCAGGTAGATGGGTCACACTGGAGAGTGTGTCTGTTTAAAAGGTCAGCTACTACTTAGTTCTAGGAGTGTATTGCCTGCAGGAATGCAGGCACAGAGAAGCCAAATCATCTTCTTTAAGAGAATATGGTTGTCTGAATTTTACAGTGAAATGTCTTGATTTTATAAATGTTGACAGTTCAGTAAAACAATTCAGTCAGACACGTCTTTGGGACAGATGCAGCAGAGGGTCAAGTAGCCTGTGACTTTTGTGTACAGTCTCTGCTATTTGTGGGCATAGGCTGAATGCAATAAAGATTACTCATGGGGTCCCATGGGCTCTTCAGCGAAAGCACAGCGATGTTCTGGGTGAGAGGCTACAGGTCAAAGGTCATTTAACAAACCACACTTTCAAATGGAGAAAATACAAATACTCCTTTTATATAGTTACTCCTCCTCCACAAGAGGGAAAGAAGAAGTTCTCAGAGAAGAGAATAAGGAAAGAGGAAGGAAGAAGAAGTGGCAGGGGGAGGTGAGAGAAAGTAAGAAAGAAGATCAGGCAGCAGCAGCCTCTGGTTGGATTCCATTCTCCTGTTCTGTCAGGGAGGGTGACCCCCTGTCTATCGCTAAGCCAAGTTAAATTCTGCTCTGGCCTTGATCAGCCTGGAAGTCTAGAACTTCTTTCAATAAAACACTGTCACCTTGGGCTTCAATTTTTGGTAAACTCATTCCCACTATGAAGGGAAAATATAACCCAATGTCAGTGCTATTCATTCTCTTTTCTCTGCCCCTGCCGGAATCTGGTCCTGGCTTGGCTACTGCATCCCCCATTTCCCTTGAGAGAAGGAGATAAAGGGACCTTTGCTATAAGCAGGGAGTTCCAGGGAGATCTTGCATTAATTCGAAGAGATCCATCCCTACACTTAAATACTGTTGGAATACTTTCAATTTGATAACTGGAGTCAAAATCTGAGCCTCCTTAGTCAATGTGGTGAAGGAAGTACCCTGTAAAAATGTATCCTTGGGGCAGTGCTCTGACTATCTCATTCCTCCATCCTCATGGCACCCACTCAGGCCCAGGAATACATCTTAGGTTCAAATGATGGTTGATGAATGTCTGCAAAGTAAAAATGTATAATCCTTCCTAAGAAGTTTGTCATTTCACAGGTTTGAAGATGAGAGTAACTGGTTTCAGAACCCAAGAGAATGAAGCTACAATTCTTGGGACAGGACTTTGTTTAGTAGAGAGAGCAGCAGACAGCCCTGGAGATGATCCAGGCAGTGTGGAAAAGTCACGGTGGTAAAAATTTAAAGTCTGAGAACAAGAGTTTCCCATCAGTGAGCTCAGTCCCATACTCTGGATCAAGAATATCATTGTGTGACTTTTAAAGCTAGGTGATGTTGTAAGGGCAAGAAAGTGTGTTGTTGACAAGACTGGGAGCAGAGAAAATGGAGACGTGACTATGGTACCAGAATCTAGTTACTGGGTATAGGGCTCAAGGCTGATGGGAAGCTGAGCCTCTGAGCTCTTTAAGTTGCCTAGACCATTGTATAATGGAGGTGTGATAGGCAGAATAATGGCTCCTCAATATGTCCTTTCCCTAATCCCCCAAACCTGTAAATATGTTCCATGGCAAAGGCACTTCGAAGATGCGATTAAGTTAAGGATCTTGAGGTGGGGAGATTTTCCTGGATTATCCAGTTGGACCCAATGTAATTGCATGGGTCCTTATAAGAGCGAAACAAGAGTGTCAGAGTCAGAGGAAGCTTGAATATGCTCTGTTGCTGGCCTTGAAAATGAAGGAAGGGTCCATTAGCCAAGGAATGTAGAAAGCCTATAGAAACTGAAAAAAGCAAAAAAAAAAAGTATCCTCTGGAGCTTCCAAAAGGAATGCAGTCCTGCCACCAATTTGATTTTAGCCCTGTGTGACATATTTTGGACTTCTGACCTATAGAACTCTAAGATAAGACATTTGTGTTGTTTTAAACCACTGTATTTGTAGTAGTTTCTTGCAGTAGCCATTGGAAACTAAGACAGTGGGCAAACATATTTTGCTTTAAAAAACAAAAACCTCGCCAACTTAAAATCCAATTTTATATGAAAATGTGTATTTCTGGTGTCTTAACAAACAAACTGGAAGCTCTTCCAAAGGTGGCTTGTATTTGTCCTGAAAAGAGTCCACTGAAGCTATATAATGCTGAGGCCTTTGGATGAGCACAGCCTCTCAAGTTCACCATAGTTCTCAGCACACCTGCCATCACAGTTACGTAACATCCCTCTCCATTTTTATACCCTATGTACAGCTTTGGCTCCTTGAGTTCCTTGCCTGGGCCATTGTAAATCACCCACTCTGCCACGCAGCAAAATTGGCTCCAGAGATTGGAGCTTAGGCTGAATTTGCAGGTTGGTGTTAAGTAGGCCCAGCTGTCTATGGTGGAGAACTTAAGGGAGACCTAAGTGATCATCTGTAGAATGTCAGGCAATAGGAAGATTGCTTGGCTTCTTTTAAAAAAAATCAAGTTGGGTAGGCACCTGCGAATTCCCCCTCCTTTTCAGGTTGGTCTTGTCAGAAGCGCATCAAGCTCAGTGAGCTGACCTCATAAAGCCAGCTCGTCCTGTGGAAGAATCCCAGAAACCCAGTTTCCATGGAGCTCTGCCCACAGCTGTCCCCCGAGAGAGGCAGAGGACCCAGCCCTTGTTTCAGCAGCTCTGATGGCAGGTGCACGGAGACCTCATGGTAATGGGCACAGGGGCAGTGAGGTGGCTGACAGAGGTGGCTCTTGCTGTGAAATGAGGGGGCTTTCGTCACTTTCCCAGAGGGCCTCGTTTACTATAGATGAGTAACTTGGTACCGACCTATCAGCCCTATGCGATGTTGTTTTCCTATTACCCCGCGTGGAAATACATGGGGGAGCATTTGCTCTGCTCTGTCTAGCATAATGGTGTCATGGTGAGTTTCCCAGGATTTTATTGGCACTGATGCAAAATAGCCGTTTTTTTTCCTCCAGTGCTATAATCTTCCATGTTCTGATCCCACAATCATAGCACCATTTGGGTTAATTCAATAGCTTTGTCGCTTTGGTAAAGACAGCCCACACATAACGGTAATTTAAAAAATCATACAGTTTTAATAATTGAGTGACTAAGAACCAAAGTGTCTGATACAGGAAGCTCATAATATTTTGTAATGTGATTTTGAAAAGATAATAGAGGGTAGAGAAATGAATCTGACAAGGAAATGACAACACTTCCTTAAAGTACTGCTATTAAGTGAGCATGACAAGCCCAGCTGGTTACTTACAACGTACAGCAAAGAATGGGATCTTTCCTAGCTGCTGTCAGGGGCAACTGGCGCGTAGTAAGAGGAATGTTGCAGCCAGTTTTTCTTTCCTCTTTCCTGCTGCCTTTTCTCCTAAGGATCATTTTACTACTCTCTCACCCCTCCCTGTTCCTGACAGAACTGGTGGAGCTAGGGAACACCAGAACCTGCTGCATTTTAAGCTTTCTCTAATTTTTCCTGCTTGGAGCAGTGGTTTTCAAATTGTTTTGTTTTGTTTTTCCCCAAAGCACTTGAATACTAGAATCCATTCTTCAGGAGAACTTTTTCTTGCAAGTTCAATGTATAATATACGTAAAAGGAGCACACTCAGATTGAAGAGTCAGAGAGGCAGAATGGATCCTGGTAATTCGGGCTTTCCCTTCTCTCCACGGTTCACAGGGACACAGGGAAAAATATTTGAAAGCCATTGGCTTGGAGCTTGCTGAGAACCCATGAAAATGCTTTGAAATATTTCCAAAGTTTGTTTCAAGTTAAGGTTATAGAATTTCTAATTCAACTGTGCTTCTAAAGTTTCTGTGAATTGAACACACTCCGTGGGTAAGGCTCAGAGGGCCTCATTTAGATTAAAAAGGCATTTCTTTTATTTTGTTGGTAAATGCTTTGTTTGTGTGGTAAGTTTTGATGAAGTCTTAGAATTTGAAAACTTCTCCTCAGTGGTCTGTAGGATCATAATTTGTCTAAAATAATTCCCTTCAGACAAAAGAAATGCTTGTGAGAATTCCAGTTTCCTAGGCACTTGGTTTTCTCTTTAGTATTGCTTTCTTATCCCTAGAGTATTATATGAAATGGTTTCTACTTTGGCTTGATCACTCAGAGATTCTGGAAGGTTGATGTTTGGCTATTCTTCCTCAAAGCAGCATACCCTTCGGGGCTTTTTATGTCAAGTAACCAAAAAGGGTAAACATGGCACCCAGGTCACGTAGCCTCAAGTCTCAGCTCTGCTGCTCTCAGATGAGGCCATGAAAGCTCCCAGAGGCCAATTGATTTTCTAATGACATATGTTATTCTTTTTTGGTTTCTAATGTGTCAATTAAAATATAACTGAACTCCTGCAGGAGATTTGCAAAGCTCTAGGTGAGACAGTCTCCACTTTGATCAAGGAGTGATGAAGGCACAGAGATAAGTTGAAGTTCATCCCAGGTCATTGGTCACCAAGTAGGCAGTGCAGATTTATCTGACGTCAAAACCAAACTTCAGTTTGCCTAGTATTTTGCTATATTCATAGACTACTTTGGCGTGGTATAGATAGCTTAGATGAAGTCTCCTTGGAGGGGACAGCTCACTGTAAAATTAAAGAAAACAGCCAATGTGTTATTCTTGATGCCAGGATCAAATTCAGAAAGTAACCTTAAGGCAATCTCAACCCTTCAGGGGCTCACTTGTTTTCCAAGGAAAAATCATTTCAGTTGTGTAGGTTACTTTAGCAAAAGAATGGTGTTAATGGAAGAATTGCCTTTCTTACTTCAATGTTGTGGACAGTAAGTGGCCAATTTACTCAGATCTGAGGGCTGTGAGCTTAGACAGGTGGTTTTGGATGCCCAGCCCAGCTCAAAGTCATGAGAATAAATCAGAGCAGATGGTGGTGTTTGGTGTCACTGTCTAAACTGTAGTTACAATTGCCAGACATTTAGGCACACAGTAGGGAGGAGAAAGTTCCTATTCTGCTGCAAGCCTGAGCAGTCTTTTTTATTCCCCTCTCATTCAGTGACTCTCTCTCTTAAACTGACTGTGTCAGATCAGCCTACAGATACTCCCAAACCATTGTCCTTTTTTGAACCTCTTAAATAATGCTCCATATGGACTTAAAATTCCACTCTCTGTAAGTACTTACTTGGTTACTTTTTATGGAGATTGGAGTCAAGTTTAGAATATTCCTCTATTTAGAATATTATTTCCCATTTCCACTCATCTAAACCTGTAACAGAATTCCCAAGGACTAGCTCTCTCCATAAGAGTATTCTACCTCTGTACTCCATTGACAGCAGACTTGACTTATAAATTGCTTTGTCTGATGAAATGTGAATGAAAGTTATCTAAGTCATTTCTTTTAAAAAAATTTTTATACAATTTTAAAGGTTACTTTCCATTTACAGTTATTATAAAATGCTGGCTATTTATTCCCTGTCTTATGCAATACATCCTTGAGCCTATCTTACACTCAATAGGTTGTACCTCCTATACCTTCCATGCCTATATGACCTCTCCCCACCACCCTGCCCCACTGGTAACCACTAACTTGTTCTCTATATCTGTGAATCTGCTTCTTTTTTATTATACTCACCAGTTTGTTGTATTTCTTAGATTAAGTCACTTCTGAGTAGAAGCATTCAGAGCCATTGCATGGTCCCATCAATTACTCTTTTTTTCCTCTGCTATCAATCAGGTATGTTCCAAATAGGGCATGTTCTGTCAAACTAGCTGCAGAATAAAAAAGATGCGCAGTTGAACCACAACAGACATGAAATACAAGAAGAAAAAGAAATTGTTGAGATCTTGGGATTCGTTGTTACCACAGCATATCCTAGCATAATCTAGCTAATGCACTTGTTCATCTTTCAAAGCTTAATTCGATGTCATCTCTTCCATGAAATCTCTTACCCTCGTAATATGATAGTCCTGGATTTGAATCCTAAATTTACTACTTTATAAGTAACATGACATTGGAAAAGTTATTTAATCTTCCTAAGGTTCAGTTACTTTACCTGAAAATAAGGAAAATGCTAATACTACAAGGATTGTCACAAGGCTTAAAATAATTCATGCAAAGTTCTTACCAATCAGTAATTGTTAACTATTATTATTTATCTTTTAGCTTTCCATTTATTCTTAGTAGCTGGCATGCTGCCTTGTATTTAGGAAATGTTCAATAATTTCTTGAATAAATATATGAATAACACATACCTATTAATATCCATATTATTTTACTTTTTTCTTAAGAATCAAGAGTAGATAAACTATTCGGCCTATGCTGGAATATTTTTTGGGCCAGACAGCTTTAGAAGAGAAGAGCATAGTTTTCATTTACAAGTCACCTTGAGTTCTTGAGAAGCCAGAGCAGAACACAGAAAAGGATTTCCTAGTCTCCCATTTGACAGAAAATACTTGAGATTCTCTTCGGGGTTGAATGAGGCATATTCTTTTGCTCATATACTTTTGCTTGAGTGTCTTCTGCCACTCTTTACCAGAACATTCTATATGAATGAGCTAAATAATTGTTATAGATTATATTCTTACAATTATCAAAGAGAAAGAATGATTGTAAAATAATAAAATGTAAGGATGGATTTTATTGCTCCCTAAATTCTTGTATAGAATGTTCTCATTTCATATAAGGAGTACTCATGCTGCTTTTATACTTACCCTTTAGGGTAATTTCCCTTTGCTATTCAGAATTAATTCTTGTTTTTAATGGCTCCCCAGAGTCTTCCTTTTCTAACAGTTGCTCACCCATCTGTGCATTCATATGCCTTTCTGTAGTTGAGGTTTCCAAGCACAGAAAAAAATTTGTCCCCAATGGTACTAACCGTACAACAGATAAAATAAATAAACTTCTTAGTGATTATATCCTGTGGACAACACAAGTCAGGAGATAAAAGAAAACAGGAAAGAGATTAATAATTAAAAGTCTAATCACCTAAGTCTAGATCAGTTTTGTTTCCCCCCAGTTATATACTAAGTTCTTTGGATACTTCCTTTGTATGCCTCAGAGAACTGAGCTAGGAAGATAAAAATCATTTCGTCAATTATTTGTTGATTTACTGATTAAGATTTTGCTCAAATGGAGAGTCTTACTCCTCAACACTACTACTAAGTCATATGTGCAAAGCCAAGCACTAACTTTTATAGCATAGAATATCAGTGTTCTAGAAATTAAGTGGTCTGAATGGCTACTATGGGGCCAGGTACCAGGCAAAGTCTATGTCTTAAGGAATTTGGCAGTGACAAGGAGCCAAGACCAGTTGCCCTACAACTTGGTAAGGGCATCGTAGACTTAGATATAAGCTACAGAAGGGGCACAGAAGAGGGGGGGATTGCCTTGAACAGATCAGAGAAGTCTCTGCATAGGAGTTTTGTTTACGCCTGACTGGAAGAACTAGTCGTTATATGGCAAAAGGATAATGTGAAAGGATAAGAGCTCTGATATCAGAATATGGGGGATAAAACAGTAACATGTGTTTGGAAAACTACATAACTTAAAGCTTTTGTTTTGAGAGGGTTTGGTTGGGAGAGAACTGGAAAAGATCTCGTTACGTGGACGGAAAGGTATTTTGTAACTTTCGAGGTGCAATTTCAAGGTGGCAGATAAGAATAGATGAAGAGAGCTGGCGTTCTAGGTCAGGAAGAATGGAGGGAGGGGATCAGAGTGTAGGCCGAAGATAAAGAATAAGCATGAGGCTGGGTTGACTGGATCTGGGGTTTGACTGAGTCTCCTGAGACCAACCAAAAGCTCCCTTGTCCTAATCTGGCCCCAATGGTAAATGCAGGTGGATCTAAAAGCTGCTTGAAGACAGGTCCAAAAATGTATCTTATTCATTTCCATGGACTACGACATGCTTGTGCTCATACTCAATGACTGCTCAAAAAGGGGAAACTTTGATCAATCTTTTAATTTTTCTGCTTTATTCATTCAATCCTGCCTATCAAACACCCTTATCAAATTTACTCCCTCTTGCTTTGATTCACACTGATGATAGCTAACAATCACAGAATGTCAGTTATGGGCCCGGCTCTATTCTAAGTGCTGTGTACGTGTTACTTCATGACACATACACAATGAAGAAGGTAGTGTTGCCTCTGCATTACCTCAAAATGACCCTATAAGGAAGCTGGTGTTGCATTTGGGTTTCCTCATTAAAGACTCTATGAGTGAGGTAATAGAAATAAAAATGTCTGAGGCACATCAAGCCAATTTCCCAGTTGGAGAAAGTGGGATTTGAACGCAAGCACGCTGAATCCAAAGTCTTAGCATTTAGCCACCACATTCTACTGGTTCTCAAAGACAGCAAACATGTATTTGTGTACAGTCTGCTTTATGATAGCCCTCCTAAATCTATGGTTCTTGGCAATGTGTTGCACCGTTTCTGAAAAGAAATGAAAACAGCAGAGTGAGTGGAAGGAACACCTGTTTGGGATCAGTCGGACTCCACATTGTGCTAGCTGTATAGCCTTTGGTAAGATACTCGACTTCTTTGCACCTTCCCCATAGTTCTTCATTTGTAGAATGGGAATGGAAACTTACACACCGCAGGGTTGCTGTGAAGATGATGACTAAGCCAGGTAAATTTTTCTGGCATATAGTGAGTTCTCCATAAACCTTAGCCATTAGAATTAATTGTTTTCATAAATGCAGTGACCACCTGCTTCTCTTGCATCTCTAGTCTTGGATTCTTTTGAGAACAGATTAGATACTAAATAAAGCCTGGCTGACTAGTTGACTGGTATTTTTTGCCTTGCTTGGGGGAAGACGTCTCAGAAAAATATGTTACTATTAGTCATTTTTCTCTAATTTGTACACAGTCTCTTTAATAATGATTTGCATTTGCATGGCCCTATTAACCAGCGTCAGTTTTACTAATAGTAATGATGTTTGCAAATACCTGTGTTACGGCAGGATTATGTTTTCCATTAAAATTTGTCAGATTAAAAAACTGACTGAGCTAACAGAAAAACCAAGACTAGAATATTCATATTCCACAGTGACTGGATGCTTTTTTAGATGGTCCACTGTTTGAAAATCCCAATACTTCTTCCTTCTCATGACTGTTCCCAACTGAAGTCCATTGCTGACGTCAAAGGCACTGATGACGTGAATTATTTGTGTATTTGTCATGCTTCTGCTTTTGTCTCAGAGTAGGTTGATGATTTGCACTAGCTTTTTATGTGTCTGTTGAAAATCCTCTAGATCTGGTAGGTAACAGAAGACATGTATTTAGGTCTCAAATAGTATAATTTTAAATAAACTCTTTGGCAAGTAGCAAGTCACACTATTGACATGAACCGATGGCCTACTATATTATGACACAAAAAAAACCTCACCGATATTTGTTAACATAATAGCTAGCTCTCTGGCTTGCCAGTATTTCATTTTACAACCTAAACACACATAATTTTTGTTCCAAAGAGTAAAGGAATCTATTTATATAATGTGAGCATTTTTTTTTAACTCAAGCAACAGATAATGAGACACTCACTAATCCCATGTGGCAAATCTTACTCAAAGAGTACTTTTTCTCCTCTTGCAGACAATCTGTTATTTGTTATTGTATTTGTTATTTAGTATTCTTTGAAAAAATTAGGTAGAGACCTCCTAGCCTTTTAGTCTGCAAGACAGAAAAATACTGCGTTACTTGTTACTCCTGCAGATCACCATATGTAGAACAGATTATTCAAAGCTGTTTCCCTAACTCTTTTCATGACTTTTTTCGTCTCATTGTCTCACAACATAGGTGGTCTCCCTGAGGCTTTCTCACCAGCTAGATATATAATTTTTGCTAGTTTCTTTACTTCTTTGAGCTTCAATTATTTTTTTTATCTGTATTATGGGAAAGAGGTTAGAGGTAATATTTTTAAAGTTTTTCTTTTACAGCTCTAAATTGTATACATCTTGTCACAGTATACTAGATTGTTAACAATTCAATTTTACTCAGTAAATGTTTTTGAGCTGAAGTCAATTAGGAAATGTATTGAATTTCTGTGGGCAAAGCAATGGTCTAGGTCATTCAGTTAGTTTTCTATTGCTGCTGTAACAAGCTATCACAAATTTATGGGCTTAAACAACACAAATTTATTATCTTACAGTTCTTCAGGTTAGAAATCCTTTATGGGATAAAACCAAGGCGTTGCCAGGGCTGTGCTCCCTCTGGAGGCTCTAGGGGAGAATCCATTTCCTTGCATTTTGCAACGTCTAGAGGCTGCCCCATTCCTTAGCTCACGCTCCCCTCTCTCCATCTTCAAAGCGAGCAGCGTTGCATGTCTGTCCATGACTGTCTCTCTTCTGGAATCACATCTTCCTTTGACTGATTCTTCTTCTCTGCTTCCCTCTTCCACTTTTATTACCACCTAGATAATCCAGGATAATCTTATTTTAAGGTCAGCTGGTAAGCAACTTTAATTCCATCTGCAACCTTAATTCTCCTTTGCCATGCAATCTAACATATTCACGGCTTCCAGGGATTAGGACGTGAATATCTTGGGGAGGGGAGGGGGACGTTATTCTGTCTACTACAATTATATATGTATTTATAATATTTTTTTTAAAACACCATTACATGACATGCACCCTGTCAGGAACTGGGACTATACCAAAGAACAAAAATGGAATGTTCTCTACAATCTTGGAATTTTTACTGGGAGGTGACACGACATTAATTAGTTTATCACAGATTCAAGTATTAAATTGCTTGAATAAGGAAAGAGTGATTCTATGAAAACTTTTTTTTTAACATCTTTATTGGAGTATAAGTGCTTTACAATGGTCTGTTAGTTTCTGCTTTATAACAAGGTGAATCAGTTATACATATACATATGTCCCCATATCTCTTCCCCCTTGCGTCTCCCTCCCTCCCACCCTCCCTATCCCACCCCTCTAGGTGGTCACAAAGCACCGAGCTGATCTCCCTGTGCTGTGCTGCTGCTTCCCATTAGCTATCTATTTTACGTTTGGTAGTGTATATACGTCCATGCCATTCTCTCACTTTGCTATGAAAACTTATAAAAATGTTCATTGACCTAGTAAAAGAGGCCACAAAAGGCTTCTTTTGAGAAGTAGGGACCATTGAGTTGAGATCTAAAGGAACATCTGGAATTTACCAAGCACAGAAAGGAGGAAAGAGAGCTCCAGGCAGAAGCAACAGCATCTGCAAAGGCCCTGGAGCAGGAATGAGCATAGCCAATAAGGGAGACTGAGATGAGACCACTGTGGCTGAAGATCCAGCAGGAGGGTGCTGTGGTGCCTTATGAGATGGAGCTAGGGAGTGGGGAGGAGCCATATCGTGCTCTGCCATCTGTGTTGGTCATGCCCAGAAAACTTTGTGCTGATGGCAACAGAAAGCCATTCAATAATTTAAGTAGCGCAGTGACTTAACCAGATCAGATTTTCAGAAGTTGATTTTGAGGGTAAAAGATTCAGCCCCTGCCTTCAAGAAACTTTCAGTCTTTTTAATAGACGTTTTGAAAATACACATGAAAAGTGAAACAACATGAGAATTGAATAGCCAGACAAGGCAAACAACAAATATGTTGTTAGGTGGTACAGATAAGCGCTCTGAGTTTAGAGGATGGAAATCAGATAGAATGATCTAAGAAGTCTTTCCAGAGTAAGTTAGACTTGGGATAACCACAGATATACTACAAAATTGATATATACTTTATTAAGGATGCTGTATTCACTTTCTATTGCTGTGTAATAAATTACCACACGCTTAGCAGCTTAAACACTTATTGTCTCACAGTTCTGTAGGTCAGAAGTCCAGGATAACTTGGGTGGATTCTCTGCTCAGGGCCTTGAAAGCTGAAATCAAAGTGTGAGCAGAGCTGCCTTCTTTTCCGGAGGCTCAGGGGGAACAATCTTCTGCAGTGTTCATTTAGGTTGTTGGCAGAATATTGTTTCTTTGGTTGTCAGTCTGAGGTCCCCATTGCCTCGTCAAGTAGCCCTCTCCAACTTCAGGCCAATAAGAGCAAATTCTTCTCATACTTTGAATCTCTCTGGTTTCCCCCTCTGCTTTTCTCTTCTGCTTTTAGGTGATCATGTGATTACATTGGGCCCACTCCATAATCCAGGATAATCTCCTTATTTTAAGGTCAACCAATTAACCTTAATCACATCAGCTAAGTCCCTTTTGCCAGGGAAGGTAACATATTCAAAGTACTAGGATTAGGGCATGTAATATTCTCAGAGGCCATAATTCTCCTTGCTGTAGACACTAGAACTAGGCGGAATGCAAAATTTCAAAGGATATACCTTAAAATTTTTTACATTATGGCTGAGGAGAAGTTTAAGTACAATAATCACCATGTTGTTGTTGTTGTTGTGTGTGTGTGTGTGTGTGTGTGTGTGTGTGTGTGTGTGTATTTGGTATCATTGTCATACATGCCTGTAAGGCCCAGGTTAAAAATACTTGTTTTAAACAAAACTTCAAGGGTTAACTGCAGAGCACATGACCAACATAAAGGCTTTCAAATTCTATTTTTTGAAACAGTCTGAACTGGTCAAACAAAATATATTTGTGGATACACCTGGCCCAATGGCTGCCAGATGTAAACCTTGGAATAGATTCTCTGTAAACTGGTGAACAAAATAATGTAGAAAAATGACACAAAATTTGAGGCATTCAGACCTAGAACTATTTCTTTTGTCATCAGCAGCATTTGAGAAAATTGCTGTCTTCTTCTTGAAACATGTTCTCCAGGACGCCACTCTCTTTTGGTTTTCTTCCTACTTCAGGCTCTTATGAAATCAGACCACTTCCCGGTTTCCTGTGCCCCTTGGGGATGACTTGAACCACCGTATATCCAGTTCCGTCTTCTAGAATCTCCATCTCATCCTTAACATCTCTCTTGCTTTCTTCATCTTCCCCATACTTTGATCCTGCCAATGTCACCACCTACATATCTACCAGAGCCATTCACCTCTCTCTGTCTTTCCCCTTTATGTCTCCTACACATTCCTTAGTACAGACCCTCAGCTCTTGCCCGGGTTACTATAACAGCCTTTAAAGAATTCACATCTGTACCTTGACCTTTTTATTTCCACATGGCAGTGAAAGTAATGCTCTTGCAGTGGAAATCGGATCAGATTCTCTTCTTCTAAACTCCCCAAACTTGAAACCTTTCTGTTTTCTCTTTGTTCATAGATTTATACCCAAATTCTTACCTCATCTCACCTTACCTATCTCTCATCACGCATTCTTCTCTCTATCTCTCTTTGTTTTCCAACTTACTGGCATTCTTTGAATTCTTCAAACATGACATGCTCCCTACTGCTTCAGAACTGTTGTCCCTTTTAATCACAATGTTTTTCCTTCTACCCAACCCACTTTTATTTAGTGACCTTCCTGAATCAGCCTTTCTTTACTTCACAGTCTGTGTTGGGTTCTTTCCTTTTTTTATGTGTTTTCCGAGAACCTTGTTATCGTCCCTTTACAGCTCTGTTGTCCGTTTGTAATTTTACTTTATTACTATGATCATTTGATTAATCTCTCCGTGTACTCTCTGCTCCTTGAAAGTAGGAAGGAGCTCCTATCTGTCGTTACTGGCCATTCTGTACCAAGTATTTAGTGCATCTTCTACACAGCAGGTGTCCATTAATATTTATAGAATGAAGAATTAAGTAAGAGTTTACACAATGCCTGTCACATTGTAGGCCCTTAATCACAGTAGTTAGTACAATTTCATCTTTTAGCTGCTTCAGTTGTAAAATCATCTCAGTATATCCCCGAAGGATGTGCAACAGGCTCTACCACTTTGCAAGAGCAGACAGCAGATGTCCCCCAGATAGCTGAAAAACTGTCCCGTTGTTTGGAGTTCTTTAAGTCAATATTTAAGTCTGCCTTTAAAATGAAAGAATGAATATCAAATAAAATGATCTCTATTTTTGTATATTAAATTAAAAATCACGTGTCTTGTAATTAGCTGAAAGAATCAGTCCTTTTCTTAAGACCT
Source organism: Pseudorca crassidens (assembly GCF_039906515.1). NCBI lineage: Eukaryota > Metazoa > Chordata > Mammalia > Artiodactyla > Delphinidae > Pseudorca > Pseudorca crassidens. The sequence continues at coordinate 29,556,594 of NC_090304.1, read as the reverse complement.
CTCCCAGTTTATAAAAATAAAACTGTCGTCAGCATAGAGGAGGATGCCTGGTTCCCTTTGGTAAGTGGGCAAGCAGCCCATTCTTCTAACATGATTCTTTCATGAATCATGTTCATGAAACATAAATAAAAAAAGAAGGGGGTTATGACCCAACTCTCTCGTCCAATAAGTATAATTGGAATTTCATCTGTTAAAAGATCACATCTACCTACTCTGATTTTATACTCAGAGTAAGTCTGAGTCCACTCTGTGTTTCCAAATTTATTTCTCGTTACCTCTTTTTTAATACTGTGTTCCACTCAAACAGAGCTACTTGCTGGGTTCTTTTTCAATCTATATCCCCAAACATTCCCCTTCCCTGCTTTTACTATAGCCTTCTTTGCTGCCTAGAATATCTTCTATCTCTGTCAGTATGATCTTACCAGTACATCACATCTCACTCAAAGGCAATCTCTTTGCTGATCTCCTACCTGGAAAGGAGGCTCTACCCCCTAGTCTTCCTGCAATTCCTTTCTTAAAAATTTCTTCAATGGCGTTTGTCATTTTATCTTTTGTAACCTTGTGATGTATGCATTTCTTATCTCTTCTGCTAGATTTTAAGGTCCCTGTGGGAAGAGTTCATGTCTGATTTAATCATTTGGCATCCTACTCGCACAATGATGGCCTTAAATAAATATTTACTAAATGAATAAATTAATAAGTAAATATTTAAATGGAGAGAGGGATATATAGATTTCAATAAAACACTTAAGAAGAACCTAGAAATCATATTGATGGCATATGTCCATGCTCCTAGGTTATGCCTCTCTAAAATGAAAAACTGAAAGAAAGATCAATAAATCCTCAGAGAAGGCTTGTATTACTCCTAATCACTTTCTTGAGATGTGAGCTTTAGTTTTACTTGCTCGTGATATAACCTATTAGAAAGAAAACACAGTCCTCCAAATCGTTTAGTAGAAACAAGTAGGATAACATATATAATATTGAAGAGCTCGTCAGAACTGGATACAGCAAGCCCATTTATAGACTTCATCTTTGAAGTTAACCAGTCTGTGTAAATAATGGACACTAGCACTGAAAATGGTATCTGGATCAAGGATGGCAAATAGCAGGTATACGCAATTTACTCTTCAGTGGACAGCATAGACATCACTAATCAAACATGGCATTCTTTCCCTCAGGTGTGATCTTAGAACTTTTCCCAGCCCAGGACTCCAGACAGCCACTACCAATTGATCTGAGTTGACACTTGAAAGTCCAATTGCTATACCTCGCATCTAAATGATCCTAAATAATGGAGGGATTTTCCTAAGGTGTTTTGTTTTTCTTTGTTTCTTTGTTTTAGTTTTAAGTGACTGATTACATATTTTAAGTCACGTGAAACTTCTGGAACCCAGGTGAAAGATATGTATAGATCATTATAGAGTTGTATGGATGGGTGAAACAGTTTCTCCAGTGGTCACAGGATACTTGCTCTTCTATGATACGTTCTGCAAAATCTACATGTATGCAACAGTTCTCCCTAAACTGTGTTCATTATTGGATCTGATAGATATCAAAGTCTCCCAGGCATTTGCATTTAGTACCTTATTTTCCCTGAAAATAATAAGTTGCTTGGGAAAGGTTTAAATTTCATAAGTGTGTGTGACTTCATCTGAGTTATATTGAGCTGTTGTGTCATAAACTTTTCCAGGAAACCAAAAATAGCCTAGAATTTATTTTTGAACCAGGAAGTTTAGGTGACCTGGACCAAGAACAGCACAGGGAGCTTCCACCAATGGCAGTTACTTATTGGTATGTGCATCTAGGCCAGTGGTCCTCAACCAGGGACAACTTTGTCCCCAACTCCCTCCCTGGGGACATTTGTCAATGTCTGGAGATGTTTTTGGTTGTCAGTACTGAGAAGGAGGTGCCACTGGCACTAGTGGTAGAGGTCAGGGATAAATATCCTACAGTGCACAGCAATCATCTGGCCCAAAATGTCAATAGTGCCAATTTTGAGTAACCCTGATTTAGAGGGAGTCTCTCTAGAATGGTAGCTCATTAAGGTCAGGAATCTGCTTTTCTTAGACTTCCTATTACAAGGCCTGGACATGGTAGGTGCTTATTATAAATGACTGAATGGAAGAATGAGTGAACAGTGTACTCTACGTTTCAGGAACTCATGATGTTACTTAGGAATATGGAGTAATTCTTGCTTTTTCTTCAGTTTTATTTCAATAGCCTCTCTGTTTGACCAATGAGCACAGCCATACTTCACGACAGTAATGATGAAGATCCCAGTGTATTTAAGACGTAAATAGACACTCTTGCCTTGGCCCAAAATCTCAATCTGTAATGAGGAACTAGCAATGAAGAACTGATGCTTGAAGCATTGATGACACTCTATCATTAGAAATGTAAGACTTTCTCTTTAGACCATGAATGGGCTCTTTCAATTTCAGATAGTGAGGACAAATTAATTTTAAAATGTTCTATTATTGCCCAGTTATCTTTAGCAATCATAATGATTATTATAATAACACAAAAAGAGTTAATCTTTCCAGCCCACGTGGTGAACGGTTACATCTTTGACAAAATTATTTCCAAACATTAATTGCCAAAATTTATCAAGCCAGCTAAAAGTTTAAGATGCTGTCATAAGGCCTCCAGGAATTAGAAAATATATTATGAATCTAATTTCCCAGGACTTTCTGCTCTCTTGGGGGTGAATTTTGGCTTGGAGCTCAGCTAAGAGGAGTTGGGTATGGATCTGTAAGTGTTTCTTCGAGAGCCATCACTTTGGTTTGGTCCTGGGACCTTTGGCAGCCACTAGATCCCCCAAAAAAGTGTGCAATAGAGAATTGACATTCGTCAGGCAAGAACACAATGCCAGTTTGGGGTTTTTTTTGATATATATTTTTCTCAGTTAACCCTTACAGTCACTCCGTAAGTATCATGATTTGGTTATTTTATAGATGTGGAGGTTGATGCTCAGAGAGGCTAATAAACTTCAGCAGGATCATTAAAATAAAAGTGGTGGAGTTTACATACAACCTAGGTCTGTCTTATTCCAAAGCCTCAATTCTTTTTGGCTTCTCCATCTAATATTCGTTTACTGGGGCTCTGGCTAACTATAGGTGTGTTCCCTTACCCAGGTACTTCCTTTTCCCTATTGAAAAGAACACACATAAAATACGTAGAAAGTATGGTAAGCAGTAAAATAGATTGAAGATACATTTCAGTTTTTTTTTTTTAAACAGTGAAGCAGCAAGAACATTTCTTTCCTGAGCTAATATACTTAAAATTAGTTTTAAAATGCTCCTATATAAATCTACTATAATAAATCCAGTTTCTTTTCAAGAGGAACATCTGCAAGGGGCTTCCAGAATGTTCTATAAACCGCCTCTCCTTATCTGTTTACACACACACACACAAAAGCACACATACGCATGATCCTCAAAGTAGTTTTGAAATGCTCACTACCTATGATTTATGAATTACTTAACTTTTCTAAACTCACGAGTAACAATAATAATTCCTTCCTCACGGGGTTATTGAAAGTATTGAATAAATTCACGAGGATAAGAGTGTAGAACAGCGTAAGTACTTGGTGGTGATTTCTTTCCCAGATCTTCAGAGAGGACAAGGACCCTGAGTTTCCAGTAGCAGTATCTTGGTGCTACATGTGAAGATAACTTGGTTGATACTGCCTTGTCCCACCATTCTGGTGGATTTCCAAGGAAAGTCTTCAAATTAGTTCATTGTCAACAAATGAGCTGCATAAAAATTGCTCTCTCATCCCCATTCCAACCACCTGGAAATCATCCTTGAGTTGACTCTAGAACAGTCTGAAGCTGTATATTAGCACGACTTTATTCTCTGGACCCATCAATCACTGGGGAAAACAGAATGAAATATAAATTCTGGTGGCCTTCTGTAAGATACATAACTCTATAATGATGAAAACTTATAATTTGGGTGTATATGTTTTTTTAAACAAACCTAAGAACCGTAAATCAAGGTGCATATAATCAAGAAATCCCCTATGGCTCTTCAACACACCAGATACCCCAAATTCTCTAAATAAACTGATCATGTTCCCATGATTACAAGCAGAATTGATCCCATTGTGCCTTTGTAAAAGTTCTTTTATAAATTAAAATTTTATTTGTTCAAAAAGATGTCTTCCTTTCTCCAAATGATATTTCCCAAAGGAGATATTTTGTTTACCACTCCTAGGGGAAAATGTGTCTGTATTAAACCTGACTCTTATTTTAATAGAAATGGGAGACATGTTATTTTTTTTTTTTTTTTCTCCATGGTCATTCTTTGACTGAACAATGTAATTGATGCTGAGAACTCTGCTCTCAGGCTGGATATAAGAGTTCAAAAAGTCTGGAAGTCTGGAAAAAATTATTCCCTTTTCTTATCACTTTGATGACTGATCTTAATAATTCCAGTGTGATATTTTCTTCACCAACCAAATGCTTAAGTTCACGTGTTTTGGTATTAGCATAGAAAGCAAATTGGGCTAAAAATGTATCACCAGCCAGTTTGCTTTATATAATGAATAGCTTTCTTTTCTGCCAATCAGGAAAATTATCTTCTAGGATAAAACCTGTGATTAACCTTGAAGAGCTCAAACTTGTATAAATGTTGGATTGATTTTGAGAAAGGACAAAAAAGTGACCATCAAATAGATCCTGGTTTATTCAGGAAAAAATAATTCTGCGTTGTTACCTGTTTCATTCACCTCAAAATACTCTACCCCATCTTGCTTCTTCAGATTCAATCTTCATTCCCAAATCACTCCCAAATTGCAGCTAAATACAGTACTTTTTAGGCTTGTCAAGTTGTGACTCCCTGAAAGTTAACTTGGAAATATCTAAGTGTCAGATGACCAAAGCAGACCTGTGATTTTATTTTAGGGAGAAGTGCCCAGTGGGAAAACCAAGTGATGTTTTACTTCAAAGGATTAAGTCAGGGTAGGAGAAAATGTGGTGTCCGGAAATATTACATTTAATGTTTCCTAGTCTTTTAGATGATCCCATTATGGCAAGAACAAACAAGTGAATTTACAATAATTGCAACCAAGCAGTCACACAAAAAATCCAAAAAAGGAAATGTGTGTGTATTCTAGAAACTGAAAGCTCTGGGGTTGATTAGTAATGAAATGTCTGTGGAATTAAAAATAACATCAGAAAGTTTTTTTTAGAATAATAATAAACTGTCAAAAGTATATCACCCTCCTCAAGATTCTGCTTGTTCCTTGCAAAGAGTTTCAACGTATTCTGGAGCAAGAGGAAAGTTCGCATCTGCAAAAGTACAGCTAAAGTGATGGATGCAAGGAAGAGAGAAAGACTTGTCTTTCCTTCTCCCTTCATTGTGGCGGCGGTAAAAAGCTCCAGGGCCTCCTGTCCGTGACCTTAGTCTTTTGCAGAGGGCCAGGGGGGTGCAGGCCGGACTCAAGCTTGTCTTTAGTCAGTGATCTGTGAATAGCTCTCGGTCCCTTAATGACGTGAGCGCTGGCTCCAAAGGGAGCGGGTGACTCAGAGCGCAAGAGGCACGGAGATTGCCTGAGCAGCCATTAGCACGTCATTGGTAATCCCAGCGACACCGTTCACATCCGCGGTATTTGTCTCCATGCTCTCTGAGGAAGGTTGTGAGGATGTTTTATTTAAGGGCTCTGGGCTGCCTTCTGCCTGACGGATTGCTTGTCTGCAGGGCTTACTAACACTTGCCGATCTTACAAGAGGAGAGGGCTGGGGGATGCGGAATTCCTAGTATAGTTACAGGCCACTTCCTTGAACGCAGACAGGATGCTTCTGCACTTTAGAAACTGCATGGTAAATGAAAACTGCAGCCCTTGTCCTTTCACTTTATGACAGAAAGAAGCAGAGACTCAGCCGAGATTGTGCACAGCAAATTCTGTGTAATTCCATAAATATCTGTTAAACATCTAGGGAAGTATAAAATAGTGGTGAAGAGGTCGGTTTGTATAGTCCGATAAGGGTCCATCTGAATGCCAGTTCTGCTGCTTTCTATTTCTGTGACTTTAGATGAATTACTTATGGTCTTTGAGCCCTGATTATTTTATCTGCAAAATGGAAATAACGGTGACCTCATAGGATTGTTATAAAGATTAAATGATTGAAAGTATGTATATCACCACCTGGCAAATAATAAGCACAGAATCCGTGGTAACTGTTTCTCTTTCCTGGGCACTGGGTTAGGTGCTGGGCTATAGGAATCCATAAAATGCAGTTCATCCTTGGAAGAACCACAGCATAGGGAGAGACAGGCAAGGAGACAAAACAGCTGTAATGCAGTGTGAAACATCTGCATTAGCACAGTGCTTCTATAATGTCACTGTGTATGAGGATCACCTGCGCAGCTTGTAAAAATGAAGATTTTGATTCAGTAGATCTGGGGCAGATCTAAGAGTGCATTTTTTACAAGCACCCAGGTGTTCATGATGACTCTGGTCCAAGGACCCTACTTTGCAGGAGCAGGAACCTAGAGCAATGTTTACAGTGCAACAGGGATAATTGAAGGCGCAGCAGATCCTGACTGTTCACCTCTGACTTTCTGCCTTGTGGATGTTGGACTCTGAACCTTTTCCTTCCATCTTTCCATTCTCCTGCTTGCCACCAGGACCTCGCTCACATCCAATACCAAAATGCTAAGCAAAGGGAGGAAAAGCTCAATCAGAGGCATGTTTAGCCAGGACAACTTTTGGAAAAGGTAAATCTTGAGCCCCAACTTCAAGATAGTAGTGGACGTGGGTGGTCACTTCAAAGGGTGAAAGGAAAAGGAGCAGAAAACTGTGCCTTTCCTGTCAAGTGCGTAAAATTGTTGGTTTAATATATTTCAAAAACCAGGGAATACGCAACGAGAGTTAAATATAGTTATTGAACATTTGCCACATTTATGAACTTCAAAAATGTTGCGAGAACATTTTTATTTTTTCCTTCTCACACGGGAGGCTTTGGAAATGTGTTCAATTAGCTCGGATACCAACCCCAGTGGGTGGGGAGTTCCATGTGCACCTCCTACAATTTCTTATGGGTGTAACTCCTGCAAGCAGCGCCAAGCAAACACGGCCCTGGCTGCTTTCCTTTCGACAACTGAAGTTTCATTCCAGGTCAGTCCTAGAGGCAATGCTTGGGCTTAATCTCAGGGCATTGGAGCAGTTAGGTTAGTACCCATTTAGTCTGCAAATCTGTGTTTGGGGAGCTGACACTTCCTATCATGGCTTTTCTGAATCATCAGTATGCCTCCTATTCATTCACACCTTCTGGACTCTGCTCACCCTGACACCAGGGCACCCTCCCAACTCTCCTCACCTGACTGAATTTTAAAACCTAGTTGATGATTCATTGGTCTGGTCAAGGCAAGCTTCATCCCACATCGGATACTTCTTTTCTTTTCAACCAGACTGTCCGGCAACCCCTGTAAGACTTTAAGGTCTTTGTGTGTTTCAGTCTGTGTGTATCCTTCATACCACTTAGCTTTGAGCCATCTACACTGTAGGGGCCACAGACCTACTCACTAGCAGTGATTATGAGCCTCCGCTTTTCAGTTGGACAGTCCTGGATTTGAAGCCCAACCTTGCTGCTCAATAGCTGTCTAACCTCATGCAAAGCACATTAGCAACAACATGGCCACACTAACGGTGTTAATAATGACTCTCTTCTGAGTTCTTACTGGGTACCAGGCCATCGTGCAGATATTTTACATGTACTCTCATTCAATCATTATAATGACCTTATGAGGTGGACACCATAATGCTTGATCAAAGTTGCAACTTCATATGTGACATGTATTATTTACAGTAATTGCTGTTTCAGTAATAGCTACCTCTCCTGTAAATAAGATAACGTATGCACAAGATTTGTGACTGTGTGTGACACTAGTAAACATGCATGTGTGAACCTTCATGCACACACGCCCACATGCTGAACCTATATACTTGGACAGCACAAGCACATAAAACCCAGCATTTGAAATACTTGCTTCTATTCTTTCCTTCCCTATCTCAGTGATTCACATTACCACCCACCCACTCACGCAAGCCAATAACCTAAGACGTATCCTAGGTTCGTCCCATTCCTATAGCACCTATTATGTGCCACACACTGTTCTAAGCACTCTGTCATGCCAACCGTATGAGGTCAGTATTAGTATACCTCACATTTTACATTTTAATAAAACCTTAATACTCATACAATCCTTGGAGTAAGTACCACTAATGTCCTCATTTTACAGATGAGTAAACCAAGGCACAGAGTGAATAAATAACTGGCATGTGGTTCCGTGAGGAGGAGCTTGTATTTTACCCCAGCCTGGCCACTGTGTTATCCTCAACCCCATTTCTAACTGATTGCCATGTCCTATTACTCTATTTTCTAAATGGCTTTTGAATCCCTACTCTTCTTTCAATCCCCACTGCTATCTCATGGAACTGTGGGCCCCTGTCACCTAGTTACTTTCCCTGCCTCCAGTTTTTCACCCTTTGTAAATCATCCTCTACCTGCTACAGCCATGAGTTTTCTATGGTGCACATATAATCACCAGTCTTTAGCTTATAATCTTTCAATGGTCTTAACTGCCTTTAGAATAAAGTCTAAGTTCCAAGGTCCTCTATATGTGGCCTCTCGTCTTTTGTCTTCTACTTTCCCCATTTGTATTTTATAAGTGAATGAACTACTTTCAGTTACTAGAATTTCCTCTGTAGAAAGTTTCGATGGAAAAATAATAATATGGAACCAGATAGTGTATTAAGCCCTTTACATGTGATACTAACTCTTTCAATCCTCACACAACCCCATGAGGGCTGTTGCACTATAATCACCATACGAAACACAGAGTGGCTTACAAACTGAGGCACAGAGGGATTAAGTAACTTGCCCAATTTCACATGGCTTGGATTTAAATCTAAGTGGTGTTGGCTCCAGAGTTCCTGTTCTTTGCCATCATGCTTGGAAAAGCAGGTAGGGCATGCTGATGCAGTGAAAACGTATTTGGAGGACGACCAGCCCACCACCCAATCAGGTGGCTAAGGAGGTCTTAGTCTGGTCTACATCCTTGTAAGGTCCAGAAATCTGTTCTCAAAACTATTCCTACCTACAGTCACAATGACCTGATGTATGAAGCCAGAATGCCTGTTTACTAAATTACAATGAGATCTGTAACTCTCCATTGGATTAGCTAGACTACACAAACACAGCACCCTTTTAAGAGCACAGTATCAAAGCAGGGGGAACAAGTCATATGCTTCTCATGCTTCATAACTTCAAATTCTGATAGCACTCTACTCTCCACTACGGGGGTATAACCTTAAGGTGGGCAGGGTACCTGTGTTAGCATGACAGCAGCCTCCCCTCCCCACCCTTGTAGATAAGACTTGGATAGGCACTGACCTATTACTGCCTTACTCATCCTGTGGGAAAGTCCTATAATTATTTCTTTACATATGTTAACATTCTTAATCTTGTTACAGGTATGAGAGCCATTCTTTCTTTAAATTTTGTTTCAAATATCTTAACTCCAATTCATAATGTGTAGATTCATTGTTTAACGCCTGGAGAGGAATCTTATTTCCTTTCCTTTCAAAAATGGTGGTCACTCAGAAACTGCATTCTGCCAAGTTCGCTCACAGCTCTATTGCTTTACACATGAGGTCCCACTACTCGACTAACACTAAATCATTTATCAAGACCTAACTCTTGCCTCTTTCGGTGACACATTGTTCAATTTTGCTAGGCTGGGCTGGGTAATCCACTTCTGTGTGTGCACTCTGTTCCTATCTCCTCAATAATGTATCTCACAATGTGTCTACTTATTCACACTTGTAATTACGTATTTAGTGTCTGTATTGTCTCTGCATATCTGGCTTAGAGTCTTTCATGAGGTTGTAGTCCAGATGTCAGTGGGACTGCAGTCATTTAATGGTTTCACTTGGTCTGAAAGATCTGCTCCCAAGTTAGCTCACTCACATACCTACCCAGTTACTGCTGGTGGATGGCAAGAGGCCTAAGTTTCTTGCTGGGTGACCCTGTCTGTATGGCTCCCTGAGTATCTTATAAAACATCAGCTGGTTTCCCCCAGAGCAAGTGCCCCAAGAGAACAAGATAGAAGAGACAGTGTCTTTTAAGACCCAGCCTCAAGAGTCATAAACTATCATTTCCACAATATCCTATTGGTTGCATAGATCAGTCTGGAAAGGGATTAGCAAGGGTGTGAACACCAGGAGGCAGGGATCTTCGGGCCACCTTGGAAGCTAATTACCACAACCTACACTTGCCTTTTTCTGTCCTGTGGGTTACAAGCACAGAGCCCAGTGCTTGTCAATAGTCAAGGCTTTCTAAATAGTAACTGGATTAAGAGAAGGAAGGAAGGAAGATAAGGAAGGAAAAAGAAGGAGAGAGAAAGGAAAGAACAATGAAGAAAAGAAGGAATTATAGTTATTTCTTTACCTCTGTCCCTGAGGATAGGAACTGGGATGTTCTTTAAAAACACTTTAGTTGAAGCAGTTTACTCTTAGTACGGAGTAGCATCTTCATGAATGTTAGTTGATTGAATGATTGAACATATGAGTGATAAACGCATGAATAAGTGCTGAATTAAATGAAATTGTCTTGTTTTCTGACTGATCAAAAGCTATCTGAGGATAAAAACTAGATCATTTCCTTTTTTACCCTTATTATGCCTATTATAGTACTAAGCTAATTTTAAGCCCCTACATTTCTTTTCTTTTTTTTTTGAGTTAACGTATGGATAATTGAGCAGGTCATAGAGGTCACTGCCCAATGAAGTTTATACATATTTTTTAGGTAGTTTCTTTGGTTTGGGAATATCATATATCAGCCCAGAAGCCCAGTTTCTCTTCCTCCTCTTCAACTCAGTCTAAACAGCAAAATAACAGTAGCTGGTATGTCAGTGGAAGACATTAATTTACTTCAAAAATAGTAGAGAGGGAGTCTCTACTGTTTTTGAAGTAAATGATTCTCAAATACAGGCATATCTTGTTTTATTGTGTTTTGCTTTATTGTGCTTCTCAGACATTTCATTTTTTACAAATGGAAGGTTTGTAGCGACCCTGCGTAGAGCAAGTCTACTGGTACACACTCCAATAGCATCTGCTCACTTTGTGTCTCTGTGTCATATTTTGGTAATGCTTGCAATTTTCAAACTTTTTTTATTATTACTATATTTGTTATGGTGATCTCTGATCAGTGATCTTTGATGTTACTATTGTAATTGTTATGGGGTGCCATGAACTGCACCCATATAAGATGATGAACTTAATCGATAAATGTTGTGTGTGTTCTGACAGCCCCATTGACCAACCATTTCCCCATTTCTCTCCTTCTGCTTGGGTCTCCCTATTCCCTGAGATACAACAATATTGAATTTAGGCCAATTAATAACCCTACAGTGCCCTCTAAGTGTTCAAATGAAAGGAAGAGTTGAACATCTCTCACTTTAAATCAAAAGCTAGGAATGATTAAGCTTAATGAGGAAGGCATGTTGAAAGCCAAGATAGGCCAAAAGCCAGGCCTCTCGTGCCACACAGTTAGCCAAGTTGTGAATGAAAAGGAAAAGTCCTTGAAGGAAACTGAAAGTGCTGCTCCAGTGAAAGTATGAATGATAAGAAAGTGAAACAACCTTATTGCTGACATGGTGAAAATTTGACTGGTCTGAATAGAAGATCCAACCAGCCACAACATTCCCTTAAGCCAAAGCCTAATCAAAGCCAAGGCTATAACTCTTTTCAATTCTCTGAATGCTGAGAGAGTTGATGAGGCTGTTGGAGAAAAGTTTGGAGCTGGCAGAAGTTGATTCATGAGGCTTAAGGAAAGACGCCATCTCTATAACATACAAGTGCAAGGTGAAGTAGCAAGTGCTGATGTAGAAGCTACAGGAAGTTATCCAGAAGGTCTAGCTGAGAAATTAATGAAGGTGTTTATACTAAACAAGAAATTTTCAATGTAGATGAAACAAGCTTATATTGGAAGAAGATGCCATCTAGGACTGTCATAGCTAGAGAGGAGAAGTCAAAGCTTCAAAGCTTTAAAGGACAGGCTGATTCTCTTCTTATGGGCTAATGCAGCTGGTGACTTCAAGTTGAAGCCAATGCTCATTTACCATTCTGAAAATCCTAGGACCCTTAAGAATTATGCTAAATCTACCCTGTGCTCTATAAATGGACCAACAAAGCCTGGATGACAGCATAACTGTTTACAACATGTTTTACTGAATATTTTAAGCACACTGTTGAGACCTACTGCCAGAAAAAAAGATTCCTTTCAAAATATCGCTGCTTATTGACAATATACCTTGTCACCCAAGAGCTCTGATGGAGACGTATAACTAGATTCATGTTCTTTATGCCTGCTATAACACAACATCCATTTTGTAGCCCATGGATCAAGGAGTAATTTCAACTTTCAAGTCCCATTACTTAAATACTTTTCATAAGGCTATATCTGCCATAGGTAGGGATTCCTCTGATGGATCAGGACAAGTCAGTTGAAAACCTTCTGGAAAGGATACACCATTCTATATGCCATTAGGAACATTCATGATTCAGGGGAAGAAGTCAAAATATCAACATTAACTGTAACTTGGAGGAAGCTGATTCCAACCCCCATGGATGACTTTGAGGGGTTCAAGACTTCAGTGGAGGGAAAAACTTCATGTGTGTTGGAAATAGCAAGAGAACTAGAATTAGCAGTATAGCCTGAATATGTGACTGAATTGCTGCTATCTCATGATAAAACTTTAATGGATGAGGAGTTACTTCTTATGGATGTATGAAGAAGGTGGTTTCTTGAGATGGAATCTACTCCTGGTGAAGATGTGATGAAGACAGTTGAAATGACAACAGAGAATTTAGAATATTACATAAAATTAGTTTATAAAGCAGAGGGAGGGTTTCAGAGGATTGACCCCAATTCTGCAAGAAGTTCTACTGTGGGTAAAATGCTATCAAACAGCATTTCATGTTACAGAGAAATCATTCATGAAGGTAAGAGTCAATCAATGTGGCAAACTTCATTGTTGTCTTATTTTAAGAAATTGCCACAGCCACCCCAACCTTCAGCAACACCACCCTGATCAGTCAGCAGCCATCAACACTGAGGCAAGACCCTCCATCAGCTGAAGGCTCAGATGATGGTTAGCATTTTTTAGCAATATAGTACTTTTTAACTAAGGTATGTACATTTTTTAAGACATAATGCTATTGCTCCCTTAAAACACTGTAGTATAGTGTAGACATGACTTTTATATTCACTGGAAACCAAAAAAATTGTGTGACTTGCTTTATTGAGCTATTCACTTGATTTCAGTGGTCTGGAACTGAACCCTCAGTATCTCTGATGTATGTCTGTATGTACAATGGAATATTATTCAGCCATGAGAAATGCGATAGCATGAATGGAACTTGAAGGCATTATACTAAGTGAGATAAGTCAGACAGAGGAAGACAAATATGATATCACTTACATGTGGAATTTCAAAAAGCTGAAGTTGAAGCAACAGAGAGTAGAATGGTGGTTACCAGAGGCTGGGAGGCAGCGGAATTGGAGAAATGTTGTTTAAGAGTGTAAGTTTACAACTAGTAGATAAATCCTGGAGCTCCAATGCACAGCATAGTGATTATAGTCAACAATATTGTATTATAAATTTCAAAGTGTCTGAGAGACTAGATCTTAATTGTTCTCACCACAAAATAGAAATAATTATGTGCTGTGATAGACGTGTTAGCTAATGCTACAGTGGTAATCATACTGAAATATATAAATGTATCAAATCAATGCACTGTAAACCTTAAACATACACAAGGTTATATGTCACTTAGATCTCGATACAAAATCTAAGCTTCTGAGTTTACTGGTATTGCTACTTGAGATACTTCTGTTAACCCAGGTCTTTAAGTATATTTCTCGTAAAGGAGATGATGTTTCCTTATTTTTGTATAGCACTGAATTGTTCACAGAATATTTTCATATTCATTCTCTCATTTAATCCTTACAATAACTGCATGAGATGGGTAATATCCCTGTTTTTAAGATTAAATGGCTGAATTTTTCCTAGGCCATGATTGCCCAAGGCCACATTATTTTGAATGCAGCAGAGCTAGAATTAGAACCAAAGATACCCTCTTAGAATTTTCAACATTTCCCTCCTGAACTGGAAATTATAGTGCATGTGTATGTATGTGATTTTATATTCTTTCTTTCTATATCCTGAAAACTCTGAGAAGTTTCTATTTTATTTAAAAAATATAGTCTCACTCTTTGTCACCCATAGACTTGTTAAGAGAATGACTGATACAATGGACAACAGTAGTGAATCTAGGCATTGGGCAGTTTCTTTCATATGGGCAGAGCCAGAGAGCAGAAGCTGACTTTGGAAGAAGAGTGTTGCAGGCAGGTGGGGGGTGGAGTTAAGACAGTCTGGCAGGAGACACTCTACCCCAAGACTGATTCAAAGATAGGACTCTTGGCCTGATGTCTTGGGCATATTTGGTTGAAAAACAGCAACAAAAGAAGAGATACATTCATATAACTTAAGAACAAGGGAATGCATTGTGCAGTCACAGGAAAATTACCCATAAATAAAATGCTAGAATTACAGCCAAGCCTCAAGGGATCTGGAAAATCATCAGACACCCATTCTCTGTCCTTGCTCTGTTTCTGAAGACACACCGGCTCTCATCTCTCCTTCTCCAGGCAGATATTTCATCCCTCTCTCTCAGCAGATTGGTCTTTTCTACTCACTCCCAATTGGTTTATATCTCCCCAACTTAGTGGTCTTTGCTTTGCATGGACTCTCTGCTTGGCTTGCTGCAAAATATAGTAACCCTTTTGTGTGTCCAGATTCTAAATGCATAGAAGAGGAAATATGATTGGCCAGTCTTGGGCCGATGCTTGTCACTGGTTCAATCGGTCATGATCAAGCAATGAGGTCACATGGTATGAATATCATAGTCCAAGGCTATAGGTTGGGCAGTACTCTAAGAAATAAGTATGGGTATCAACAAAAGTAATACAACTTTTGGTTCATCTAAGACCCTATGAAACCAAGGCTAAGAAGAGTGAAATTAGGACACATCTGCAGTACACTTCATGATCATTTGCAGGGTGACTTGACATTGAACTTCTAAGCCATTTGTCTAGAAATCCTTAAGATGGCTCTATATAGGGGTAGCATTGCCCTTCTAGTCTGTGGTACAATAGAACTGGCAGCTGAGAAGAGCAGAGAGTCACTGGGGCAGAAAGTCAAGCAGATCATTAGGTTCTTTGAAACCAAAAGAGCCAATTCCTTATCTGGGTTAAAGCTTCTCTGAAATTAAAATTTAGACTTTCTGGATAGGCCCAACATGGAGGTCTGGCTGCCTCAATAAAAATAACAACATGAAATCCCCAGGCAGCTGCTGGAGCAATACTTGTCATTGAGGAAGGCAGAAAATCAACATCTGATGAGCAACTATGTGCCAGGTACTTTACTTTGTTATTTAATTCTCTCATGGCAATCCTCTGAAGTCATCAACATCACTCCCATTTTACAAAGGAGGAAATGGGTTAAGTCATAAACAAGAAGTTCTCTGATGCTCAAGCTACCAGCCAGTCTAAGCCCCTTTTAATTTCAGTGCTCCTCTCTTTCTCCGCTCCCCTCCCTTACCTTTCTCCTTTCTTCCCCTCCCATCCCTTTCCTTCCCATCCCTTCCCTTTTTTCCCTTCCTTTTCCTTTCATTCCATTTCATTTTTCCTTTGAAGATTTCAGATCAGGCTGTGTGCTTCAGGCCATTTTCTCACACCATATTTGTTATGGATATGACTAGTCTGACCTGTGAGTGTTTGATTCCCTGCCTTCACCCAACCCATTGATTCTGGTGATGCTGGACCCTATGATCCTACTCAGAGACCCAGGATTGCCTGTTCCTAGTTCCTGCCTGTCCTTATATGGCTGGTCATCCCAGAGTACTTGAGAGTCCTTCTTGGTTCAAGCACCACTGTTCTGAGTGTCATCTATTGCTATCACCATCACAGCCAATATTTACCACTCTCATATTATGGAATCTCCTTTATTTCTTGGCAGTCAACAGTTAGCATTTCTTTTTCAAACCAGAAATGTCCAAAGCATTTCTCATTATTAGCAAAAGGGTCTCAATACTCATGCTTTCACTCTACTCAGATTTGGGTCCAAATGTGATTACAGTGAAACCAATTGTGATGATAAATCTGACCATCTCCTCTGTAACTCAATCATTTGGACACTAACAAAGGGAACTGTAGGGGCTTAAGGGAAGAGCCAGGACAGCAATTATAGGGCTGGCCTTTAAAAGAGATATTGGAAATATTTAAGCCTTTACATTTAGGTTTGGTGGCAGAGCAAAAAAAAAAAAAAAAAACAGTTATGATCATAGTTACCATCCTGAAGAGTAATTTCTTATGTACCATTATAGTCTGTGTGACATTTAGGGCTGGAGGCCACATTGACACTTTGTGTAAGATGCTCTCTGAGATTTTTCAAAACAACTTTATCGAGGTATGATGTCATGTAAAAATTTGTATGTATCTAAAGTATACAACTTGAGTTTGGAGATAAGTATAACCCTATAAAATCATCACCACCATCAAGGACATAAACATATCCATCACCTCCCAAAGTTTCCTCCTGCCTCTTTGTTGTTAATATCATTTGCATGCATGCATGTGTGTGTGTGTGTGTGTGTGTGTGTGTGTGTATGTGTGTGTGGTAAGAATGTTTAATGTAAGATCTGCCATCCTGGCAAATTTTAGGTATACAATATAGTACTGTTAGCTATAGATACCGTGCTTTATAGTAGGTTTCTAGAACTTATTTATCTTACAAAACTGCCACTTTTCCCAGAAGAAGCAGAGAAAAAGAAAGAGACTGAAAGCTTATTTTGAGAAATAATGACAGAAAACCTACAACGGAGCCGCCATAAAACTCTCAGTGGATTTCTCAGCAGAAACCTTGCAGGCCAGGAGAGAGTGAGATGATACATTCACAGTGCTGAAAGAAAAAAACTGCCAACCAAGAATACTATACTCAGCAAAGCTGTCCTTCAGAAAGGAAGGAGAAATAAACACATTCCAAGACAAAGAAAAGCTGAGGGAGTTCATCATCACTAGACCTGCCTTACAAGAAATTACTGAAAGGAGTTCTTTTTCCTTTTTAAAATTTATAATATTACTTAAAAATTTTTTTCTTATTAGTATCCATTTTATACACATAAGTGTATACATGTCAATCCCAATCTCCCAATTTATCACACCACAATTCCCACCCCCCGCTACCTTCCCCTTTGGTGTCCATATGTTTTTCTCTAATTCTGTGCTCAATTTCTGCTCTGCAAACTGGTTCATCTGTACCATTTTCTAGGTTCCACATATATGCATTAATATACGATATTTGTTTTTCTCTTTCTGACCTGCTTCACTCTGTATGACAGTCTCTAGATGCATCAACGTCTCTACAAATGACCCAGTTTCATTCCTTTTTATGGCCGAGTAATATTCCATTGTATATATGCACCACATCTTCTTTATCCATTCGTCTGTTGATGGGCATTTAGGTTGCTTCCATGACCTGGCTATTGTAAATAGTGCTGCAATGAACATTGAGGTGCATGTGTCTTTTTGAATTATGGTTTTCTCTGGGTATATACCCAGTAGTGGGATTGCTGGGTCATATAGTAATTCTATTTTTACTTTTTTAAGGAACCTCCATACTGTCCTCCATAGTGGCTGTATCAATTTACTTTCCCACCAACAGTGCAAGAAGGTTCCCTTTCCTCCACACCCTCTCTAGCATTTGTTGTTTGTAGATTTTCTGATGATGCCTATTCTAACTGGTGTGGGGTGATACCTCACTGTAGTTTTGATTTGCATTTCCTTAATAATTAGTGGTGTTGAGAAGCTTTTCATGTGCTTCTTGGCTATCTGTATGTCTTCTTTGGAGAAATGACTATTTGGGTCTTTTGCCCATTTTTGGATTGGGTTGTTTGTTTTTTTTAATATTGAGCTGCATGAGCCTGTTTATATATTTTGGAGATTAATCCTTTGTCTGATGATTGATTTGCAAATATTTTCTCCCATTCTGAGGGTTGTCTTTTCATCTTGTTTATGGTTTCCTTTGCTGTGCAAAAGCTTTGAAGTTTCATTAGGTCCCATTTGTTTATTTTTGTTTTTATTTCCATTACTCTAGGAGGTGGATCAAAAAGATCTTGCTGTGATTTATGTCAAAGACTGTTCTTCCTATGTTTTCCTCTAAGAGTTTTATAGTGCCTGGTCTTACATTTAGTTCTCTAATCCATTTTGAGTTTATTTTTGTGTATGGTGTTCCAATTTCATTCTTTTAAGTGTAACTGTCCAGTTTTCCCAGCACCACTTATTAAAGAGGCTGTCTTTTCTCCATTGTATATCCTTGCCTCCTTTGTCATAGAGTAGTTGACCATAGGTGCGTGGGTTTATCTCTGGGCTTTCTATCCTGTTCCATTAATCTAATTTCTGTTTTTGTGCCAGTACCATATTGTCTTGATTACTGTAGCTTTGTAGTATCCTCTGAAGTCAGGGAGTCTGATTCCTCCAGCTATGTTTTTTTCCCTCAAGAATGCTTTGGCTATTCGGGGTCTTTTTTGTCTCAATACAAATTTTAAGAGTTTTTGTTCTACTTCTGTAAAATATACTATTGGTAATTTGATAGGGATTGCATTGAATCTGTAGACTGCTTTGGGTAGTACGGTCATTTTCACAATATTGATTCTTCCAATCCAAGAACATGTTATATCTCTCCATCTATTTGTATCATCTTTAATTCTTTCATCAGTGTCTTAGTTTTCTGCATAAAGGTCTTTTGTCTCCCTGGGTAGGTTTATTCCTAGGTATTTTATTCTTTCTTTGCAATGGTAAATGAGACTGTTTCCTTAACTTCTCTTTCAGATATTTCATCATTAGTGTATAGGAATGCAAGAGATTTCTGTGCATTAATTTTGTATCCCGCTACT
Organism: Pseudorca crassidens; assembly: GCF_039906515.1. Taxonomy (NCBI): domain Eukaryota; kingdom Metazoa; phylum Chordata; class Mammalia; order Artiodactyla; family Delphinidae; genus Pseudorca; species Pseudorca crassidens. The sequence goes on along the minus strand of NC_090304.1, from coordinate 29,537,567 downwards.
TTACCAAATTCATTGATTAGCTCTAGTAGTTTTCTGGTGGCATCTTTAGGATTCTCTATGTATATTATCATGTCATCTGCAAACAGTGACAATTTTACTTCTTCTTTTACAAATTGTATTCTTTTTATTTATTTTTCTTCTCTGATTGCCGTGGCTAGGACTTCCAAAACTATGTTGAATAATAGTGGTGAGAGTGGACATCCTTGTCTTGTTCCTGATCTTAGAGGAAATGCTTTCCGTTTTTCACCATTGAGAATGATGTTTGCTGTGGGTTTGTCATATATGGCCTTTATTATGTTGAGGTAGGTTCCCTCTATGCCCACTTTCTGGAGAGTTCTTATCATGAAAGGATGTTGAATTTTGTCAAAAGCTTTTTCTGCATCTATTGAGATAATCATATGGTTTTTATTCTTCAGTTTGTTACTATGGTGTATCACATTGATTTACCTATATTGAAGAATCCTTGCATCCCTGGGATAAATCCCAGTTGATCATGGTGTATGATCCTTTTAATGTGCTGTTGGATTCTGTTTGCTAGTATTTTGGTGAGGATTTTTGCATCTATGTTCATCAGTGATATTGGCCTGTAGTTTTCTTTTTTTGTAGTATCTTTGGTTTTGTTATCCAGATGATGGTGGCCTCATAGAACGAGTTTGGGAGTGTTCCTTCCTCTGAAATTTTTTGGAAGAGTCTGAGAAGGATGGGTGTTAGCTCTTCTCTAAATGTTTGATAGAATTCACCTGTGAAGCCATCTGGTCCTGGACTTTTGTTTGTTGGAAGATTTTTAATCACAGTTTCAATTTCATTACTTGTGATTGGTCTGGTCATATTTTCCATTTCTTCCTGGTTCAGTCTTGGAAGGTTATACCTTTCTAAAAATTTGTCCATTTCTTCCAGGTTGTCCATTTTATTGGCGTAGAGTTGCTTGTGGTCGTCTCTTAGGATGCTTTGTGCTTCTGTGGTGTGTGTTGTAACTTCTCCTTTTTCATTTCTAATTTTATTGATTTGAGTCCTCTCCCTCTTTTTCTTGATGACTCTGGCTAATGGTTTATCAATTTGTTTATCTTCTCAAAGAACCAGCTTTTAGTTTTATTGATCTTTGTTATTGTTTTCTTTGTTTCTATTTCATTTATTTCTGCTCTGATCTTTATGATTTCTTTCCTTCTGCTAAGTTTGGGGTTTTTTTGTTCTTCTTTCTCTAGTTCCTTTAGGTGTAACGTTAGATTGTTATTTGAGATGTTTCTTGTTTCTTGAGGTAGGCTTTCTTAGCTATAAACTTCCCTCTTAGAACAGCTTTTGCTGCATCCCATAGGTTTTGGATCATCGTATTTTCATTGTCATTTTTCTCTAGGTATTTTTTGATTTCCTCTTTGATTTCTTCAGTGATCTCTTGGTTATTTAGTAACGTATTGCTTAGCCTCCATGTGTTTGTGTTTTTTATGGTTTTTCCCTGTAATTGATTTCTAATCTCATTGCATTGTGGTCAGAAAAGATGCTTGATATGCTTTCAATTTTCTTAAATTTACTGAGGCTTTATTTTTGACCCAGGAAGTGATCTGTCCTGGAGAATAGAATGTTCTGTGCACACTTTAGAAGAAAGTGTAATCTGCTGTTTTTGGATGGAATGTCCTATAAATATCAATTAAATCTATCTGATCTATTGTGTCATTTAAAGATTGTGTTTCCATATTAATTTACTGTTTGGATGATCTGTCCATTGCTGTGAGGTGTTAAAATCCCCCACTATTATTGTGTTACTGTCAATTTCCTCTTTTAGAGCTGTTAGCAGTTGCCTTATGTATTGTGGTGCTCCTATGTTGGGTGCATATATATTTATAGTTGTTACATCTTCTTCTTGGATTGATCCCTTGATCATTACATAATGTCCTTCCTTGTCTTTTATAACATTCTTTATTTTAAAGTCTATTTTATCTGATATGAGTATTGCTACTCCAGCTTTTTTTGATTTCCATTTACATGGAATATCTTTTCCCATTCCCTCAATTTCATTCTGTATGTGTCACTAGGTGTGAAGTGGGTGTCTTGTAGACAGCATATATATGGGTCTTGCTTTTGTATCCATTCAACAAGCCTGTGTCTTTTGGTTGGAGCTTTTAATCCATTCACGCTTAAGGTAATTATTGATATGTATGTTCCTATTACCATTTTCTTAATTGTTTTGCATTTGGTTTTGTAGGTCCTTTTCCTCTCTTGTGTTTCCCACTTAGAGAAGTTCCTTTAGCATTTGTTGTAGAGCTGGTTTGGTGGTGCTGAATTCTCTTAGCTTTTGCTTGTCTGTAAAGCTTTTGATTTCTCCATCAAACCTGAGTGAGATCCTCACTGGGTAGAGTAATCTTGGTTGTAGGTTCTTCCCTTTCATCACTTTAAGTATATGATGCCACTCCCTTCTGCTTTGTAGAGTTTCTGCTGAGAAATCAGCTGTTAACCTTATGGGAGTTCCCTCGTATGTTATTTGTCCTTCTTCCCCTGTTGCTTTCAATAATTTTTCTTTGTCTTTAATTTTTGCCTATTTGATTACTATGTGTCTTGGCATGTTTATCCTTGCATTTATCCTGTATGGGACTCTCTGCACTTCCTGGACTTGGGTCGCTATTTCCTTTCCCTTGTTAGAGATGTTTTCGGCTATAATCTCTTCAAGTATTTTCTCGGGTCCTTTCTCTCTCTCTTCTCCTTCTGGGACCACTATAATGCAAATATTGTTGCATTTAATGTTGTCCCAGAGGTCTCTTAGACTGTCTTCCTTTCCTTTCATTCTTTTTTCTTTATTCTGTTCTGCACCAGTGAATTCCACCATTCTGTCTTCCAAGTCACTTATCTGTTCTTCTGCCTCAGTTATTCTGCTATTGATTCCTTCTAGTGTATTTTTCATTTCAGTTATTGTATTGTTCATCTCTGTTTGTTTGTTCTTTAATTCTTCTAGATCTTTTTTCAACATTTCTTGCATCTTCTCGATCTTTGCCTCCATTCTTTTTCCGAGGTCCTGGATCATCTTCACTATCATTATTCTGAATTGTTTTCTGGAAGATTGCCTATCTCCATTTCATTTGGTTGTTTTTCTGGGGTTTTATCTTGTTCCTTCATCTGGTACATAGGCCTCTGCCTTTTCATCTTGTCTTTCTGTGAATGTGGGTTTTGTTCCACAGGCTGCAGGATTGTAGTTCTTCTTGCTTCTGCTGTCTGCCCTCTAGTGGATGAGGCTATCTAAGAGGTTTGTGGAAGTTTCCTGATGGGAGGGATTGGTGGTGGGTAGAGCTGGCTGTTGCTCTTGTGGGCAGAGCTCAGTCGAGTTCTTTTTGTTTAGTATAGTTGATTTACAGTATTATATTTGTTTCAGGTGTACAGCATAGTGATTCAGTATTTTTGCAGATTATATTCCATTATAAGTTTTTACAAAATAGTGGCTATAATTCCCTTTGCTACACAATATATCCTTGTTTCTTTTCTATTTTATACATAGTAGTTTGCATTTGTTAATCCCATAGCCTTAATTTACCCTTCCCCCCATTCCCTCTTCCCTTTGGTAACCACAAGTTTGTCTTCTATGTCTGTGAGTCTGTTTCTGTTTTGCATGTACATGCAATTGCATTATTTTTTAGATTCCACATATAAGTGATATCATACAGTGTTTGTCTTTCTCTGTCTGACTTATTTCATTAAGCATAATATTGTCTAGGTGCATCCATGTTGCTGTAAATGGCAGAATTTCATTTTTTATGACTGAGTAATATTCCATTATGTATATATATACCACATCTTCTTTATCCATTTGTCTATTGATGGACACTTGGGTTGCTTCCATGTCTTGGTTAATGTAAATAGTGCTGCTATGAACAGTGGGATGCATGTATCTTCTTGAATTAGCATTTTTATTTTTCTTTCTGGATATATACTCAGGAGTGGAATTCTGAAAGGAGTTCTTAAAGGGGAAATAAAAGGAACCTAATTAGCAACATGAAAACATATGAAAGTATAAAACTCACTGTAAAAGTAGATATGTAGTCAGGTTTACAATGCTTTAATACTGTAATGACGGTGTGTATGTGACTTTTAACTCTCTGAGTTTTTCTTTGCTTCCTCTATCTCCTTTTAAAAAATCATAACAATATTACTACTGTTGTTAGAAAAAAGAAAACAAATAAGAATTCCCTCCTTATCACACACCAGTCTTGCTCCCCTATCCTCTACTCCACCAGCATCTCTGTAACATAAATGAAATGTAAATGTTCCAGTCCTCATTTTATATAAATTTTCAGCAATAATTGACACTCTTATCCACTGCCTTTTTACTTTACTCTCCTGATTTTTTCCTCCTACTGCCTTGGCTATTTTTTTTAGGATTCTTTGGGAGATTCTTGTCTTATATCTGACCTTCACACAGCCAACACTTATATAGATTTTAGTATATGCTAGGCACTCTTCTAAGTACCCTATGTATACTATATCAATAAGTCCTTGTAAAATCCTATGAGAGGTTATCCTGTCTTTACAGATTAGAAAATAGAGACACAGAAAATTTAAATAACTCTCAAATCTGGGAATTTGAACCTAGGAAATATAACTCCAGAATCCCTGTTCTTGGCAACTACTGTAGACTGCTTCTGTTTATTGGAATTCCTCAGGATCTTATTCCTAAGCCTTCTTAGCTTCTCACTTTATGCTTCCCTTCCAGGCAGTCACAGCAGTTGCCTTAAATTACCATCAGAAGTCTAATAACCTCCCAAATTATTTGGATAGTTCTGACTTCCCTTCTTATATTCAGTGTTTTACTAAACATTTCCACTAAGTATCCAAGAGAGACCTCAAATGAAACATCTGCTTATTCTTAGAAACTTTATACATCTCCTTCATACCACTTGTCACAATCGCAATTAAATAATTAACTGTATAATTATTTGCTTCTGTTTATCTTCTCTGTTACAATGAAAGCTTGCTGAGGGCAGGGAACCTGACTGTCTTGTTCATCATGGTGGCCGCAACTCTTAACATAGTGCCCGGCACATTATAGTTTCTCAAAAATACTTTGAATGAAAGAATTCATTTGAATGAAAAATTCTTTGAATGAAAGAATAACTGAAGGGATAGTAAAGGGATTTGTAAAAAGGAAAAAGAGTCATTTTCAGTCCTATTACACTTTCTATTTCAATGTGCAATCTCTGTCAATCGCTTGCATACATTGTAACTAAATTGTATTCATAGGGAGTAAAAAATGTAGTATTCTGTTCTTTTTACCTAACATAAAATATTTAAATAGTTTCCATAGATATCTTATCATGTTAATGTTGCAGATGTTAACTAACAATCCTCTATTGTTGTATTTTCTCTCATCATTCAGGTATTATAGGCATATTTGTAATAAACTTTTTTTTCCCCACAGAGCTATATTATTCTTGTGAAACATTTCCTTAACATAAATCCTTGGAATTATTCTAAGTTTAAATGGCATGAACACTGTTATGGTTCTTGATATATATTACAAAATTATTATACAAAATTGTTGTGTCGATATCACCAGAAACACTAGATAAGGTTTTCTTCAGCATTGGAAATAATAACTCAGATTCTGCATGCAAACTTAAGGGAGCTGCAGAAACACAGGTGGAATGTTTTTCATGAACAAAGAATCTTGCTCCTGGTAGCTAATTTTGTCCAATTGTATTGACTTTTTATCAATCTCTTTAAAATATTTTTTTATTGTGGTAAAATATGTATAACATAAAATTTACCATTTTAACAATTTTAAAGTATATAATAAGTGGCATTAAGTAATTCAAAATGTTGTACAACCAACGTTACTATTTAGTTCCAGAACTTTTTCATCATCCCAAACAGAAACCCCATACCTGTTAATCAGTCACTCCTCATTCCTCCCTTCCCCTAGGCTCTGGCAATCACTCACCTGCTTTAGATCTCTATGGATTTACCTATTCTGGCTATTTTACATAAATGAAATCAGGTGTCTAAATAACAACTTGTACTTGAATATTCATAGCAACTTCATTTATAATAGCCAAAATGTGGAAACAACTCAAATAAATATCCATCAAGAGAAAATGGATTAAAAAATGATATATCTATACAATAGAATATTATTTAGCCATAAAAAGAAATGAATTAGTGACACATGCTACGATGTGAATAAACCTTGAAATCATATGCTAAGTGGAAGAAACCAGACATCCATCTCTCTTTATTCTTCACTAAATCATTTAAACAGTGTACATCAATGCAAACAGCTTAAGAAGATGAAGTACATTTGAAAGGAGCCAAAGATGCAGCAAAAGGTCAACCTAAAACACTCATTTGCTGGGACTGACTTTATGCTAATTGAATTCAACAAACATTTATTAAGTACCAGCTGGGAGTCAGGCCCTGCTCTGTATGCTAAGGCTACAAAATGAATCAAAAACAACCCCTGATTCAAAGCAGGTCATACCCTTGTAGAGATATAAACATGTAAATACATCATTAATATAGTGTATTATGCAGAACTATATATTCTGTTCTATGAGAGCTCAACTGAGGGAAAACTAATTCTATCCAGGAGGGTCCAGGAAAGATACAAAAAGGAGGTATCGCTTTTGTTTGGCTCTAAACTATCAGTAGGGGTTGTCAGGGAGGAAACTGGAGTGCACCTTTATGGGGGCAAGAAAACATAGAACAGGAAAATGTCTTTAGCTTTCTCCTTTCCTTGTTGCCGACTCAGGTCTCTTCCCTTGGCCCTGCAATTGGTGGTTCCTCCTCAAATCACCAGTTTTAACATAAACTTAAATAATTTTGGTTTTATTCTATCAAAAAAAGATCTAGAATATTATAAATTTGGGCAAGATTGGAGCTTTGTTCTTGCTCAATGATGTTAATAATTTGTCAATATTGATAATGTCACTATTAATTGACATTAATAACGTGTATATTGAATGCTACCTAATTTTCTGTTCATTTCCATTGGTTTATAAGAAGAAATAGGATAGGGATTTAGTGATGTTATATGGAAGAGTAAAAGTTCACTAATTGTGAGAACTAAAATCATGTTAATTTCAAATGTTTATGTCTGGTCCTTACAATGAATGAAGGGCTAAGTCTACAGTCTCTGACTCTGAGTCCACGTAGTACAGAATGAGCATCACAAATATGCAGCATATGTACTCTCATGACTCCCTCCCATTCCGTGACAGGGATCTAATTGATAATGACACTTTTTGTTGATGAACCTGAACATGCCTCTGAATGCCTTTTCAGATAGGCAGCTATGTCATGATGAGTCAGCAGCAACTGATAAAATTCCATTTGCTATATCCCCTAGAGAGGAGAATATATTGGGTTTGAGTGTCAGAAGTTGTGGGTTTGAGGCCCAGTTCTTTCTTTAACAAGTTAGATAACTTCTCTGAACCTCAGTTTTTTCAGCAGGAAAAATCTACTAATAACTACTTTAAAGATTGTTGTTGGAGGATGAAAAAGGTCAAATATGTGAAAGGGCACAGCTCCAGTAACTTAGCAGGTGCTCAATAGATAAGTTTAGTGAAATCAGGATCCCTGTGACTTGTCTAAATCCTTCTGCATCTTGCTTTCATGCATCTAAATGACAGCTGCTTCTATTATTGCCAGTGTTCCTGCCATTCTTCCTTTTACCCAAAGGAGAAAACTGGGAGCTCTCTTCTACCTCCCTCTCTTTTGGCCTTCATCACTAAATTCTGTTAATTTATTGTGAAGCCACTCTTATTTCTTCCCCTTCTTCTGAGCTGACCTAGCACCACCCTGACACAAGTGATGGTTCATCACCACAAGCCTGAATAACTTCATTAGCTTCTTGCCTTTCCTTCCTCTTATTCCAGGGTTTTTCAGTCTCTCCTCTGTTAACATTTTGGGCTGGATGGCTCTTCATTGTGAGGGGTGCTGTAGGAGGTTTAACAGCATTCCTGACCTCTACCCACCAGATGACAGTAGCAATTTCCCGGTTGTGACAACCCAAAATGTCTTCAGACATTGCCAAATACTCCTTGATGTGGAGAGGGGAGATAAATGTCCTAAGTCAAGAACCACTGCTATAGTCTCTGCCTTTTAAATCATTTCATCCAAGTTGTGAGATTAATTACCTACAAATAGTGTTCTTCTATATTGTCTCAGTTCAAGAACAGTCAATAGACTCCTATTTCACAAAGACTTTAATATTTTTGCCTAGCTGTCAAGTTCATCAATAGTTGGCCCTAGTTATCTTTCTTTAGACCTTTTCAAACTTCAGTATGGCTTTTCAAACTTTAATGTGCTTATGAATCACCAGGAACTCTTTTTAAAGGCAAATTCTGCTTTAGTAGGTCTGGGTGGGCTCTGAGATTCTGCTTTTCTGACAAGGTCCCTGCTGAAGTTGATGCTGCCTGTCCACAGAGAACTTTGAGTAGCTTTGAAAGACATCAATTTAGTGATTCAGCATCTTCCGAGGGCTCATTAAGGACAAGGTCCTACTTAAGAGGAGCTCACAGACCAGCAGGAAAGAGAGAAAGAAATAAGCAAATAACTGTAAGAAAAGCTCATATTTGTTATCATGAGTAGGACTACAGTGATATAGAGATGTAAGTGAGTGAGAAATTCATTCTGTCTGGGCTGATAGGTAAGTGAAGGGTGAAGAGAAAATAAGTTATAATCAGAGAACGCTTTGATGAGGAAATGATTTTTTTTATTGGGGCCTGGAGAACTTGCAGGTGGTCTACCAGGTGGAGAGGAAAGTGCCTAAACAGGAAGTGGGAACAGCATGAGCAGACCAGAGGGAAATAAAAATGCATAAGATGTTGAAGAACCTGTGTTCAGTATGGCTAGAGTACACGTTGACACTGAAGAGGGTCTCAGGAAACTGCCTTCAGATTAAGAAGTGCCTTGTCTATCATACTATGTATTTGATATTTATTATGTAAGCAAGAGGAATGCATTGAAGGTTTTGAAATAGGAAAACCACATGATCAGATATATGTGTTTGAAAGATCATGCTATTGGCAATGTGGGTGGTGGGTTACAATGAGGACCATCCAGGAATCAAGCCAGGCTGCTAGGAGGGCGCCTTGTCTAGGATGAGAACCCCAGGAGCTGTGGTGAGCTAGAGCTGACACACCAGCCCTGAGAGTCTATTGTGGGGACCTCTTCCCAACTCAATGTGCCATCATGTTGGTTGATTGAAATGGGCCATAATGGGAATATATACATCACTAAAATTGGCAAATGCCAGAAACATTTCCCTGACAGCTGGGTGTTAAGCATTTGCTGGTACACCACTGAGTGGAAGAGACTGACATAGCCAGGTGTCAGAGCCAGCTGGAGGTGATTTATTAGATGTGCCAGAATGAAGGACAAGAATGTATCATAGATAACATGGCCTCATTTAAGCAACTGGGTAGATTCAGTTTTTTAATGCAATAAATATTTATTGAGAGCCCACTGTATGTCTGGCACTAGTACTCTTCCAAATACCTGCCTTCATGGAGCCTACATTCTACGGATGTGGTGTCATTAGCTGAGACAGGGAAGATGGGGTGTGTGTGTATGTGTGTGTGTGAAAGACACTTCTTTTAGTTTCGAATATGGACAGTATCCAGGTGCAGTTTTTCAGTCGTAAACACACAGCCATATCCTGTGGTTTACTTTCTAAAGCATTTCACATTCAACTCTAATTCAATGTTTACAATAATTTGTAGGGCAAATGGAAGAGGTATCTATTGCCCAGACGGGAAAATCTAAGGCTCAGCTATTTGAAGAGATTTGCTCAGTCACTGAGCAAGTTGGTGTCAGAGTCAGGATTTGAATCCTGGGTTTGTGACAACTAGCCTAGTCCTCTGTCCCCAGTGCCCACTCCACTATCTGCTTAATGATCAGCGCAGATGTTCTGATGAAGCAAGTAATGGAAACTTTCCTCGCCATACCGCGCCATTTTCACCCGCAGAGGGCTTCCGCAACTGTGATCTCTGTTACTCGTCACAGCCCTAGGTGCTACTGCGCGGCGTTCATTTGGGCTTGGTGCTAGGTGCAGACTAGTTGAGGAGTCGTGGGATCCCAGCTCCCAGCTGCAAGCCGTGGTTGCTCTGATTATATGAGCGGTGGTTTTGCCTGCCATTGCTATCAGAGACCAAGCATCTCCCAGTCTTGTTACTACTTCAGCTCCTGAACCCTTTTTATCTCACTCATTTCTGTCACCAAATGACATACCAATAACTCAGTCTGTCACTAAATAGTAGTAATAATAATAATGAAAAAAAAACAGTAAAATGAAATAGTAGTAGAATAGATATCTGTTGAATTCTGAGACAGTATCCATAAAATCCTTAAAATAGAAAATGTACCAGCCTGGTCTAGAAAATTATAATTTAAATATTAAGTTTATAATATTATACTACAATATTTAAAGGGAAGAAATAGAATGCATAATGCAATAGATTTAGGAAACGGAGGCTGCAATTGCTCAAGGGTCAGAGGTTAATAAAAGTAAATGCTTCTCATGTTTGGGATTGGCAAATGCCTCCCTACACACATTTGCGTGGACACCCGGACAGAACGGGAACTGTGTCCTAAATGGCATATCACGTTAACTTTCCAAAGTACAGCTACTTTCACATAACTAGCTTCCCCTTCTTCTTTTGTAAAAGCATTTTTGCGTGCACATGAGTATATGTCTGAATATATATTTATATATGAGACTATATATATAGATATGAGTGTATCTAAAGCAGCTACAGTAGTGTTGCTTGGCTGAGTGGGAGGTGATACAGGACTGTGCTATTAGTGAGCGGGGAGGTAGGAGGTGGCCATGGCTGATGGGCAGGAGTGTGAGGTAATAGCAGGGTAATACTGTCTGCAGGTATTTTTAGATGACTCCAGAATGAGAAGATGTTGGTTGGTGGCAATGGTCTTTCTTCCTCTAGAACACAGTGATGAAACATGCATAATAAGAACATAAGGATTGCCAATTTGGAGCAGACCTTTTGTCCAGCCAGCCTAGAACCATCGATAATAGAGGTACCAACAGCTGTGTTGTGGGAGAGTAGGTTTTTAATCTTTCTTGGCATCCTCCATGAATGTTAGAGACCTTGCTCTTGAAATACTGGGTTTCCCTTAATAAGTCGCTCTAGATGTGTCATCTTTTAATTTATTTCAGTCTTTTAAATAAATGTTGGCCTGGGCGATTTCTGGGGAGAAAGTGTTTCTTGGTTTGGCAAATTTGCTATCCACTGTCTGGAGCAGAATGTCTTTAATTTATCCTCAACATATGTGTTTTTTTCCAAGCTTTAAAGGGGCACAATAGTTATAGTGTTCCAAAATTTAGTTCATTTTGCAGGATTTTTAGCTTATCATCATGTTTTCCCCATGAGAAATATAATAACATAAGCAAATGAGTTACAAAGATAAGAATGTTCTAGAAGTTTCTATAAGTTATAAAGTTTTTATAATTTCTACTGTTGTTTTTAACTCATGTTCAAAACCTAGGAGTTATCTCTACTTCACATCCAAACATTTTGTAGGTCCTGGTCATTTTGTCAAATAGCTTATCTACTTTTGTGATGTTGTTTTAAAGTCTAAATGCTACTTGCAACAGAAGAGTTCCTTTGGGAGCTTTATCCCCAAGAAAATGAAAAACATTCACTGGCCAGACCAATCTTAAACTTTTTCATACCACATCTGCCATTCTTCTAAGTGATGTGCAAGACCAAGTCTTTTTCATCTGGAAAGCTGGTATCTGAGATACAGGGTAAAAGCTCTTTCATAATTTTCTTTTAACTTAGGAATATTCTAAAGTGTTCTAGAGAAATTTTAAACAAATACCCACATTAGAACAATACTTTAAGAAGCAAGCTACTCAAAAATATTGGTTAGAGGACCCTTAAAGTGATTGGTGATATGTTGATATACTTACTCCTTTTATTTTCACATTCAAGTACTGCTTGTTTTTGCATACAATCTTCCTATAACTTTGTTTTCCAAAAAAATATAGTTTATATGTGTATGTATAAATTCATAATTTGCTCTTAAGACTTCAATTTTGCTTTTGTAAATCTTTTCTTGTGTTTTCCATTTCAGAAAATGGCACCTCCCTCCAAAGAGTTACTCATGACCAAAACCTAGAGTGTTCCCCCTTCACATCCAGTCACCTCCCAGTTCCTGTACAGTCCATTCACTTTTCTCCATCTGTACTCCCACAACTTAGTCCAATAATAATCTCTTGCATGAGCTCTAGCAATAACCTCCAAACTGTCTCCTTGTATTCACTCTAAGCTTCTCTCTTTTCCCCTTTGTGTCATCAAATGTTGCTGTGCCCTCTTCCTAGAATGTTCATCTTCTCACTTCCCCCATGCATGCCCTGATACACATGGGCACACACACATCCCTGCATTCTTTACCTACCTAACTCCTACTCACTGTTTTAGCCTTTCCCTCAAAAGGGACTTCACAAGGAGACCTGGGTTGATCATTCAATTTCCCAGTCTAAGTTTCATCTTGCAGGTTACATCTGCTAATAGGCCCTTTCTAATTTTCTGTTAAAACATCAGCACAACTCTAAATATATAACTTCTCTGTGATTCTTTTATGTCTGTCTTCCCTACTGGACCATAGTGTCAGTTAGGGCAAAGAACTAATTTGTCTGGTTCACTGCTACATCCCCAGCACTTAAGATTTGTCCTCATATGTTGTAGCTACCCATTCAGTAAATGTTTATCAGATTAATAAAGATTGCCCTGTAAATCTTACAGTGGTCTCTTTTAATGCAATCCACGTCTAACCTTACTGTTTAGGGCACTCAGTAGTATCAAGTTAATCAAGTGATGTCCCTTCCAGGTAGATACCAAAGTCATATGCCTCAGATCATACCACCAGCAAACTTGGGAAAATAATCTGAATATCCCTGGTTTATACCTGGAAAATCTCAGTCATCCTAAATGACTTTGTTTAAAGAGTCCTCAGAAATACAAAAGGGCTATTGCATTCTATCAGGGAGAATTTTCATAAATTTTCTCAGGTTATTTGACATTCTCATTTCTACTATTTGCCTTGTCAAAAGAAAAACAAAACAAAAAAACCCAGTTCGTCTACATAATTGTCTTGAAGCCAGGATATGTAATATTAGTCAACATGCATAAATCAATTTTTAATCAGTTCTCTAGTACTTACAACATTGGAGTATACAGGCTTGACGTGTGTGGCATGCACATTCCCTCCTGAGAAGACTAGGTCCTTTGACGCTGGTAAAGTGGTTTTGTTATTTATAGCAAGGATAGACCTTAAAGAGGAGTTTATCAGCAGCTGTTTTCCCTTCAAGAATCACACTTTTGGTTTTGTCTTTTGGAGTCAACCCCCTAGCAGGCCTAGCAGCTTAAGTGAGTGAATAAATAAAAAGAGGAATGTGTAAATTTAGGGCAAAAAGGCAAATTAAAAGAGAATGAATATACTGTTTTCTGTAACCAAGTTATGGAATCCCTAACTGGGCCTCCACCTCTGAAAGTCTGTTGGAGGAATAAATACCACTGGTTTCCTAGAAGAATTAGACAGGGACACTGAATAGAGAGTTTGTCACTTGGCAGAACCTATCCTTGCCCTTGACCACTGGAAGGGAGTTAGAAAATTATGTCTTCCCCAAGAGGACTTTCCAGCAATTGTGCTAAGAAGAAAGGTTTTGATGGCAATGAAGAGTATTATAGAATTACAAAAGTGAGGATGAAATTCATTAAGGAAAACTGGATAGTTTTAATATCTTTATTATACAATTTTAAGAAAATTTTTTTGTTTGTATTATATGCTATCAAACTCTGCCTTCTCAATGATTAGTATCAATGATTGAGAAGAGGACAATTTTCTTTCTTACAGTAGTCTACAAGGATGGCAGGATCTGGATCACATCCCAACAAATTATATTTTCAGAACCTTCCCCCTCTTTCTATCTTCTTTCACCTTGTTGACTAAAACTTGCTAAAGTAAGGCTTTTATCTGATCCCAAACCAAATCCGCCTGTTTCATAAGACAACTGTACTTTGGGTTGATATTTAACTAGAGGTGACAAGAAAATATGTAGTAGAAGGGACATACAATTTTAGGGACATAAGTAGTAAAACTTAAAACCTGTGTTTGAGTTCTGACTACTCCTTACCAGATACACCATCTTGACCTATTACATAACAGTTTCAAGCCTTTCTTTCTTCATCCCTAAAAGAAGGCTGATCCTGATACCTATCTGATTATAGGGTTATAATAAAAATTTAATGTGATAATGACTGTAAAAAGTGTTTGATAAGCTGAAAAAAAATCTCTACACTCATTAGTTACTATTGTCACTAATTAATAATATAGACTTTTTGTATCATTGGCAATTACTAGGGCATTTGATCATAAATTTAGCCAAGTGTTCTCCTAAGACTGCTGACATTTAAATAAACATGCCAATTACCTGTGGAACTAGAGACTTTATATTCTATCTCTGTATTAAGTCAAGCAAAGTATTTGATAATAATTTATAATAATTTAATAATAATAATTTTAATATAATATTTTTATTAATAATAATTTTTATTGTTATTTATTTTATTATTATATATAATAATTCTATTATTATTTATAAATTTTTATTAATAATAAATAAGTTAAAATATAATAATTTAATAATAATTTATATTATTATGCAGAAGATGATACTCTCTGCCTTTGTAGAGGTTTGATATAAAAATTATCCATTTGAACAATCTTTCTCTGACTTTTGTAGAACTGAGGTGAAAGACAGCATCTATGCTATTGTGATACAGCATCCCTCTTGCTAGTTTTACATGATAAATTCCTCCTAGATTCAAATCCCAGGAGAAATTCTAACTCTACCTAGGTTTAAACCCTTGCTATGACAGGAAATGGAATTGGTATAACTCAATGTTTTTGCATTTTTGTGAGATTTATCAGAATGTTTAGAGCCAGTTTTTTTCAAATCTATCAGAATGCTTGCCCAACCTATCCAAAGATGCACAAGAGCATCTTCGCTGAGAAATTATTCTAGTTAAGGGGAGTCTCTGGTTTGCTTTAAGTTACATTTTGTATTAGCTAGTAAGTTGCTTTCAGCTTTTTTGGAATTGATGGGGTATAAATCTTAAATATACAAATAACCATAGTTAGGACAAGGATGTTAAAGGATTCTGGTTTCCTATGGCTTAGTGAGCAATCACACGTTGTATATTCAACTCTATATCTCTTCACGACTCAACCTGATACAGAGAAAATTGACCGCATTGTGTAGTGAGCTGCTTTACAATAAAACTTTACTACTTAAAAAAAAAATTCCCAACTTCCAGAGGAATATCGTGGTTGAATTGTTCATCTCCTTCAATTGCCTCCACTACACCCTGCCACTGTAAAAAATCATTAACATTTTGATTCTTATTCTCTACTTCCACAGAAAATTCACATTTCTGCCTCCCTATCTTCTTTGTTCCATGCAGGACCTCTTGACAGCATCTTGACTCCTCCAGTGGTTTCTCTGAAGTCCGGGTGCTCGACGGGAGACCTGACATGCAGGAGGCAAAGCAGGACCATGCTTCTCCTACTTGTCCTCTCTAGAGTCAACCTCTTGAGCTGCTCTTTCATGTCTTACTAAACAATCTCACAAGGCCACATTCTTTTAAGCACTTGTGTTTTAAGTAAGATAAAAGAGAATTTGATCCACCAGAATATGCCTTGAGGTTTGCATCTTACCAAGGCCAATCTTGTCAACTTTTTAGATTCTCGTTTCTTGTGTCAAAGGATTAAAGTCCAATTAAAACCCATCTGAATAACAAGCTACGTTCCATTTGACATTTAGAAATAATAACAAAAAAAGTTAAACAAGTGTTTTAAAACTAGGGAAAGTTTTTCTTTTTTAAATCTGTTTCATTTAAATCATTAAACAGTTGGGAGCAATGTACTAGATACTTAGGATACAAAAGAATATCAGACATCATCCTTATCTTTAAAGAGCTCGCTATCATGGCTGTCAGAGTCCTCAGTGCCTCAGTGCCTGCCACATAATAAGCACCCAAATAAGACTTCCCTGGTGGTGCAGTGGTTAAGAATCCACCTGCCAATGCAGCGGACACGGGTTCTATCCCTGGTGCAGGATGATCCCCCATGCCGAGGAGCAACTAAGCCCGAGCCACAACTATTGAAGCCTGCTCACTGTAGGGCTCATGTGCTGCGACTACTGAAGCCCACTCGACTAGAGCCCATGCTCCATAACAAGAGAAGCCAATGCAATAAGCCCGTGCACCACAACAAAGAGTAGCCCCCGCTCACCACAACTAGAGAAAGCCTGCGCAGCAACAAAGACCCAACACATCCAAAAAAAAAAAAAGCACCCAAACAATGCTTTCTCTTTCATAAAAGAATTAGATGTTTTGGTTTGTATAAATTTTGGATTAGCAGAGCTATATGATTTTATAGAAAAGGAATCGAAATCTACATTCCTATGCTTATCAAGTTTCAAGATGTCCTGTTAGGGAGTTTAATAGTTCATTAAAGTCTGCATTCAATTTTAGATTACTCCTCCCAACAAAGAAATATCCACCTCATCCCATTAGTACAAAGTCATGTACCCCTTTTGTTTTTATCCAGAACAGAGTGGTTGGGATGGAAATCATTTTGGCAGTTAGTCCCTTTTACAGCATTGCAAAATTTTCTGCAAAATATTCAGTTGTTATTACAGATACTTTCTGAAAGGTCCCATCTCTATCAATTAGGGCTGGGAAGTGGAAGACAACTCTTGAGAGTGATTCATTGGATGAATGTCCATCCAATCTAAAGGAAAATGGTATGACCTTCAGGGTCAGGGAGGGTATGCACAAGAGGACGTGGTTAAGAATGTGTGAGGTATATTTAGGATATTTGTCTCACTTGTATGGAATGTTTCTTTAGAGGCACAATCAATTAGACTCAGGAATTTAGAAGATAGCTCAAAGCCTAGATAATTTTGGAATTTGTATAGACCGTTTTAGATTTTATAAGAAACTTTAGTAAATGTCACTAGTGGAAATAATCAGTAAAAATAGGATATTTTGTGTGAGTGGTAAAAGGATGTTCAATTAAAGGAACTTAGCTAAGCATTTTATTTTGGTCACACCAGATTAAACTGCATTGTTTTCCCATTCTGAGACAAAACTAAACTTTATCACAATAGCATCCTGTCAGAGGTAGCTGCTTCTTGGTTTTGTTCCATCTGAGCATCATAGTCTTAATGGTGGTAGTTAAGCAGTCAACCTAGTTATTTTATACTAGTTATTTAGTTATTTCTGATATAAAGACAATATCTGGAGTGGTTTCAAACTCAGGACTAATGAAGATAACAAGATACATTGTATAAATGAATGTATCTACATGTTGGAATAAAATCCATATCTTTCTGCTGTTAAACAGTGAACTTAACTAAAATTTACATCCAACAATTATGAAAACTATCGTGTGCTTATCTTCTGCTGTGTGTTCCATACTGGTCTGTGCCTTCTTGAAACAGGGTCCTAATTTTTATGCATAGAATAGTTTGATATTTCTATAATTTTTCAAAGGTTAGTTTTGTTTACTGTCCCTATCTGGTGTGGTTAAAAGCATGAGCTTACCTCCATTGCCTGCCTTTTCATGTACTAGCCACGTAATGTTGGGCTACTTATTTAACTTCTAAGCTTCTTCCTATATGTAAACTGTGAAACCTTATAGCACTTAGCTCATTGTGTGGTTGTGAGGACTGATGAGTAGGTTACTTGGGCTTAGTTCATATTCAGCATTCATAAGTGTTACTGGGGGACCTTCAAGATGGCGGAGGAGTAAGACATGGAGATCACCTTCCTCCCCACAAATACATCAAAAATATATCTACAAGTGGAACAGCTCCTACAGAACACCTACTGAATGCTGGCAGAAGACCTCAAACTTCCCAAAAGGCAAGAAAATCCCCACATACCTAGGTAGGGCAAAAGAAAAAAGAAAAAACAGAGACAAAAGAATAGGGATGGGACCTGTACCGGTGGGAGGGAGCTGTGAAGGAGGAAAGGTTTCCGCACCCTAGGAAGCCCCTTCGTGGGCGGAGACTGAGGGTGGCAGAGGGGGGAAGCTTCGGAGCCACGGAAGAGAGCGCAGCCATAGGGGTGCGGAGGGCAAAGTGGAGAGATTCCCGCACAGAGGATCTGTGCCCACCAGCACTCACCAGCCTGAGAGCCTTGTCTGCTCTCCCACCAGGGCGGACAGGAGCTGGGAGCTGAGGTTGCATCTTCGGAGGTCGGATCCCAGGGAGAGGACTGGGGTTAGCTGCGTGAACACAGCCTGAAGGGGGCTAGTGCGCCACAGCTAGCCGGGAGGGAGTCCGGAAAAAAGTCTTGAGCTGCCAAGAGGCAAGAGACCATTGTTTTGGGGTGCAAGAGGAGAGGGGATTCTTCCCCCATCTGCCCACAGAAAGCAGAGCACCACCTAAATGAGCTCCAGAGAAGGGCGCGAGCCACGGCTATGAGCTCAGACCCCAGAGACAGGCGTGAAACACTAATGCTGTTGCTTCAGCCACCAAGAATCCTGTGTGCAAGCACAGGTCACTATCCACACCACCCCAGGAGCCTGTGCAGCCTGCGCCTTCCAGGGTCCGGTGATCGAGGGACAATTTCTCCAGGAGAACACACAGCGCGCCTCAGGCTGTTGCAATGTCATGCTGGCCTCTGCCGCCTCAGGCTCGCCCTACATTCCAGTTATAATTACAGTACTCCTCCCATCCCCAGCATGAGTGAGCAAGAGCCCCCTAATCAGCCGCTGCTTTAACTCCCCCCTGCTGGGTGGGGAACAGACGCCATCAGGTGACCTACTGGCAGAGCTGGGGCCAAAACCAAGCTGAACCCCAGGAGCTGTGAGAACAAAGAAAAGAAATGAAATTTCTCCATGCAGCCTCAGGAGCAGTAGAGGAAGTCCCCACAATCAACTTGATGTACCCTGCATCTGTGGAATACCTAAATAGACAACGAATCATCCCAAAATTGAGGTGGTGGACTTTGGGAGCAACTGTAGAATTGTGGTTTGCTGTCTGCAACTGACTTGTTTCTGATTTTTATATTTATCTTAGTATAGTTTTTAAAGCTTGTAATGATTTGTGGATTTGTTTATTGGTTTGGTTGCCCTCTTCATTTTTTATTATTACTTAAAAACATTTTTATTTTAATAATTTTTTATTTAAATAAATTTATTTATTTATCTTTTCTTTCTTTTTTTCTTCCTTTTCTTCTGAGCCGTGTGGCTGACAGGGTATTTGTGCTCTGGCCTGGTGTCAGTCCTGAGCCTCTGAGGTGGGAGAGCCAAGATGAGGACATTGGATCACCAGAAACCTCCCGGCCCCATGTACTGTCAATCAGCAAGAGCTCTCCCAGAGATCTCCATCTCAACACTAAGACCCAGCTCCATCCAAAGGGCAGCAAGCTAAAGTGCTGGATGCCCCATGCCAAACAACTAGCAAGACAAGAACATATCCTCATCCATTAGAAGAGAGGCTGCTGAAAATCATACTAAGTCCATAGACATACCAAAACACACCACTGGATGCAGCCCGGCCCACCAGAAAGACAAGATCCAGCCCCACCCACCAGAGCACAGAGACCAGTCCCCTCCACCAGGAAGCCTACACAACCCACTGAACCAACCTTACCTAGTGGGGGCAGACACCAAAAACAATGGGAACTACAAACAGGCAGCCTGTGAAAAGGAGACCCCAAACACAGTAAGTTAAGTAAAATGAGAACACAAAGAAATATACAGCAGATGAAGGAGAGAGGTAAAAACCCACTTGACCAAACAAATGAAGAGGAAATAGGCAGTCTACCTGAAAAAGAATTCAGAGTAATGATAGTAAAGATATCCAAAATCTAGGAAATAGAATGAAGGAAATACAAGAAACGTTTAACAAGGACCTAGAAGAACTAAAGAGGAAACACACAATGATGAACAACACAAGAAATGAAATTTAAAATTCTCTAGAAGGAATCAATAGCAGAAAAACTGAGGCAGAAGAAAGGACAAGTGACCTGGAAGATAAAATAGTGGAAATAACTACCACAGAGCAGAATAAAAAAAAAAAAGAATGAAAAGAATTGAGGACAGTCTCAGAGACCCCAGGGACAACATTAAACACACCAATATTAAAATTATATGGGTCCCAGAAGAAGAAGAGTAAAAGAAAGGGAATGAGAAAATATTTGAAGAGATTATAGTTGAAAACTTCCCTAATAAGGGAAAGGAAATAGTCAATCAAGTCCAGGAAGTGCAGAGAGTCCCATAAAGGATAAATCCAAGGAGAAACATGCCAAGACACATATTAATCAAACTATCAAAAAATTAAATACAAAGAAAAAATATTAAAAGCAGCAAGGGAAAATCAACAAATAATATACAAGGGAATCCCCATAAGGTTAACAGCTGATCTTCCAGCAGAAACTCCACAAACTAGAAGGGAGTGACAGGACATATTTAAAGTGGTGAAAGTGAAAAACCTACAACCAAGATTACTGTACATAGCAAGGATCTCATTCAGATTCGACAGAGAAAATAAAATCTTTACAGACAAGCAAAAGCTAAGAGATTTCAGCACCACCAAACCAGCTTTACAACAAATGCTAAAGGAACTTCTCTAGGCAAGAAACACAAAAGAAGGAAAAGACCTACGAAAAAATACCCAAAACAATTAAGAAAATGGTAATAGGAACATACTATCAATAATTACCTTAAGTGTAATTGGATTAAATGCTCCAACCAAAAGACATAGACTGGCTGAATAAATACAAAAACAAAACCTGTATACATGCTGTCTACAAAAGACCCACTTCAGACCTAGGGACATATACAGACTGAAAGTGAAGGGATGGAAAAAAGATATTCCATACAAACAGAAATCAGAAGAAGGCTGGAGTAGCAATTCTCATATCAGACAAAATAAAAACGGAAATCAGAAGAAGGCTGGAGTAGCAATTCTCATATTAGACAAAATGGACTTTAAAATAAATATTATTACAAGAGACAAAGAAGGACAGTATGTAATGATCAAGCGATCGATCCAAGAGGAAGATATAACAATTGTAAATATTTATGCACCCAACATAGGAGCACCTCAATACATAAGGCAAGTGCTAACAACCATAAAAGGGGAAATTGACAGTAGCACAATAATAGTAGGGGACTTTAAAACCCAACTTTCACCAATGGACAGATCATCCACAATGAAAATAAATAAAGAAACACAAGATTTAAATGACATATTAAACAAGATGAACTTAATTGAGATATATAGGAAATTCCATCCCAAAACAACAGAATACACTTTCTTCTCAAGGGCTCATGAACATTCCTCAGGACAGAAAATGTCTTGGGTCACAAATCAAGCCTTGGTAAATTTAAGAAAATTGAAATCATATCACGTATCTTTTCCAACCACAACTCTAAGAGACTAGATATCAATTACAGGAAAGAAAATTGTAAAAAATACAAACACGTGGAGGCTAAACATCACACTACTAAATATCCAAGAGATCACTGAAGAAATCAAAGAGGAAATCAAAAAATACCTAGAAACAAATGACAATGAAAACATGACCACCCCAAACCTATGGGATGCAGCAAAAGCAGTTCTAAGTGGGAAGTTTATAGCAACACAATCCTATCTCAAGAAACAAGAAAAATCTCAAATAAACAACCTAACCTCAAACCTAAAGCAATTAGAGAAAGAAGAAGAACAACAAAAAAACCCCTGTGTTAGCAAAAGGAAAGAAATCATAAAGATCAGATCAGAAATAAATGGAAAAGAAATGAAGGGAATGATAGCAAAGATCAATAAAATTAAAAGCTGCTTCTTTGAGGAGATAAAAAAAGTTGATAAACCACTAGCCAGACTCATCAAGAAAATAAGGGAGCATACTCAAATCAACAGAAGAAGAAATAAAAAAGAAGTAACAATTGACACTGCAGAAATACAAAGGATAATGAGATATTACTATAAGCAACTATATGTTAATAAAATGGACAACCTGGAAGAAATGGACAAATTCTTAGAAAAGCACAACCTTCTGAGACTGAACCAGGAAGAAGTAGAAAATATAAACAGACCAATCATAAGCATGGAAATTGAAACTGTGATTAAAAATCTTCCAACAAACTAAAGTCCAGGACAAGATCAGATGGCTTCACAGGCAAATTCTACCAAAAATTTAGAGAAGAGCTAACACCTATTCTTCTCAAACCCTTTCCAAAATATAGCAGAGGGAGGAACACTCTCAAACTCATTCTATGAGGCCACCATCACCCTGATACCAAAACCAGACAAAGATATCAAAAAAAAAAGAAAGCTACAGGCCAATATCACTGATGAACATAGATGTGAAAATCCTCAACAAAATACTAGCAAACAGAATCCAACACCCCATTAAAAGGATCATGTACCATGATCAAGTGGGATTTATCCCAGTAATGCAAGGATTCTTCAATAAACGCAAATCAATCAATGTGATACACCATAGTAACAAATTGAAGGATAAAAAACATATGATAATCTCAATAGATGCAGAAAAAGGTTTTGACAAAATTCAACACTCATTTATGATAAAAACTCTCCAGAAAGTAGGCATAGAGGAAACTTACCTCAACATGATAAAGGCCATATATGACAAACACACAGCCAACATCGTTCTCAATGATGAAAAACTGAAAATATTTCCTCTAAAATCAGGAAGAAGACAAGGATGCCCACTCTCACCACTATTATTCAACATACGTTTTGGAAGTTTTAGCCACAGCAATCACAGAAGAAAAAGAAATAAAAGGAATTCAAATCAGAAAAGAAGTAAAACTGTCACTGTTTGCAGATGACATGCTAACTATACATAGAGAATCCGAAGGATGCCACCAGAAAACTACTAAAGCTAATCAATGAATTTGGTAAAGTAGCAGGATACAAAATTAATGCACAGATATCTCTTGCACTCCTATACACTAATGATGAAAAATTTGAAAGAGAAATTAAGGAAACACTCCCATTTATCACTGCAACAAAAAGAATAAAATACCTAAGGATAAACCTACCTAAGGAGACAGAAGACGTGTATGCAGAAAACCATAAGACCTTGATGAAGGAAATTAAAGATGATACAAGCAGATGGAGAGATATACCATGTTCTTGATTTGGAAGATCAACATTGTAAAAATGACTATACTATCCAAAAGCAATCTACAGGTTCAATGCAATCCTTATCAAACTACCAATGGCATTTTTCACAGAACTAGAACAAAAAATTTTTACAATTTGTATCGAAACACAAAAGACCCTGAATAGCTAAAGCAATCTTGAGAAAGGAAAGCAGAGCTGGAGGAATCAGGTTCCCTGGCTTCAGACTATATTACAAGGCTACAGTAATCAAGACAGTATGGCACTGGCACAAAAACAGAAATATAGATCAATGGAACAGGATAGAAAGCCCAGAGATAAACCCACACACATATGGTCACCTTATCTTTGATAAAGGATGCAAGAATATACAATGGAGAAAAGACAGCCTCTTCAATAAGTGGTGCTGGGAAAACTGGACAGCTACATGTAAAAGAATGAAATTAGAACACTCCCTAACACCATACACAAAAATAAACTCAAAATGGATTAAAGACTAAAATGTAAAGCTAGACACTAAAAGAGTCCTAAAGGAAAACATAGGAAGAACACTCTTTGACATAAATCACCGCAAGATTCTTTTTGACCCACCTGCTAAAGAAATGGAAATAAAAACAAAAATAAACAAATGTGACCTAATGAAACTTCAAAGCTTTTTCCCAGCAAAGGAAACCATGAACAAGATGAAAAGACAAGCCTCAGAACGGGAGAATATATTAGCAAATGAAGCAACTAACCAAGGATTAATCTCTAAAATATACAAGTAGCTCATGCAGCTGTATATCAAAAAAAAAAATACCAATTTAAAAATGGGCAGAAGACCTAAATAGACATTTCTCCAAAGAAGATATACAGATTGGCAACAAACACATGAAAGAATGCTCAACGACATTAATCATTAGAGAAATGCAAATGAAAACTACAATGAGGTATCACCTCACACCAGTCAGAATGGCCATCATCAGAAATCTACAAACAATAAATCCTGGAGAGGGTGTGGAGAAAAGGGAACCCTCTTGCACTGTTGGTGGGAATGTAAATTGATACAGCCACTATGGAGAACAGTATGGAGGTTCCTTAAAAAATGAAAAATAGAGCTACCATATGACCCAGCAATCCCACTACTGGGCATATAGCCATAATTCAAAAAGAGTCATGTACCACAATGTTCATTGCAGCACTATTTACAATAGCCAGTACATGGAAGCAACCTAAGTGTCCGTCGACAGGTGAATGGATAAAGAAGATGTGGCACATACATATAATGGAATATTACTCAGCCATAAGAAGGAAGGAAATTGAGTTATTTGAGGTGGATGGACCTAGAGTCTGTCATACAGAGTGAAGTAAGTCAGAAAGAGAGAAACAAATGCCATATGCTAACACATATATATGGAATCTAAAAAAAAAAAAGGTTC
This sequence comes from Pseudorca crassidens, assembly GCF_039906515.1. Lineage (NCBI taxonomy): Eukaryota > Metazoa > Chordata > Mammalia > Artiodactyla > Delphinidae > Pseudorca > Pseudorca crassidens. The sequence continues at coordinate 29,512,982 of NC_090304.1, read as the reverse complement.
TGATTTACCTAGGGGCAGGACTGGAATAAAGACACAGATGTAGAGAATGGACTTGAGGATATAGGAAGGGGGAAGTGTAATGTGGGATGAAGTGAGAGAGTAGCATTGACATATATACACTACCAAATTTAAAATAGATAGCTTGTGGGAAGCAGCCGCATAGCACAGGGAGATCCGCTCGGTGTTTTGTGACCACCTAGAGGGGTGGGATAGGGAGGGTAGGAGGGAGACGTAAGAGGGAGGGGATATGGGGATATATGTATACATACAGCTGATTCACTTTTTTATACAGCAGAAACTAATACAACATTGTACAATTAATCTCCAATAAAGATGTTAAAAAATGTGTTATTTTTATTATTATTATCATCTACAGAAAATGAGTTTAATCCCTGGAAAAGCTTTCCCAAATGCCTATCATTTGCTACTTATGAATAAAAATGATCTGAGTAGCCCAGGAATTTCTTCTTTCCTGGTTTCATACCATGGCAATTGTTACTTGACTATTCTGTGGACCTCCATTCTTATTTAAGGTCATTTTCTTTGGTCAATTTAAACCTCTGCACGATTTGTTCATTAAATTACAAAGTCTCTTTACTTCATGAAGTTCTATGTTCTTGTTGACCAGATACCTTCTCCTTAGAGAAGCTAGATTTGGGGAACTATGTTAGTCATTTTGGGAAATTCTCATTTAACCCTATATCTAAAAGAGACAGATCTCCATACACAAGTAGGCCTTTAAGTTACTGCTTTATACAAGTAATAGATTTTGACACCTGTTCTACTGTACATACTCAATTGAGGTAATTTACTGACCCTGCATACAATAGCCTTCTATTTTGGTGTTTGAGGCAGACTTTCAATTTTATGCAATAATTTGCTCGGACAACACAATGACTCTACTCTTACTCTGCGTTTTCTAAGAACTTCTCCTTTGTCCGGTTGAATTTCAAACTCCCTTGGATTATCTCATTACTCTTGAATTAAGATTGATTGATTCTTTCAGGGACTTAGAGTGCACATGGGAGGGACACTGGAAGTGAGGGTGGAGATAGCTTACTTTAAAATTTTCAAGAACTCCCAACCTGTTCTCTCCCTTCCCCCTTCCCTCTTTATCTCATTATCTCTGTAATTTCTGGGAACAATGTAGTTGTCTTTGTGTATAAGTAAAATATTATAGCTGTAAGGAGATAACCCTTTCCTCATATTAGTTGCATATCTTCCCCTTAATGTGGAAATGGGGCCGTTGAGGGAAGAAGGGCCAGTGGTTGGAATGACCACTCTCTCAGTGAATTTAAACTATCATAACAAACTAAAAATTCACTTCTGAAAGCATAGGTGAGAAACAGATGTATACTTTTCATACAGTAACTTTTCCTGGGACCACTGGAGTCATTCAGGACATACACTGTTCAGCTGTCCTTGAGATGGAAGTCTCTTTAGGGATTGCAAAGTCTCCAGGTCAACATTCTGAGTCAGGGTTTTTGGAAGCACTGTGATAGGACAAAGGAATAAAGATTACTTTTTTTCTTATTCCTTCTGAGATATTAAATAGACAAAAGCCACACCTGCAAATATCTCTGAGATAAGAATTTCTCTTCCTTGGTCTTCTGTTGAGATTACTGAAGGTCAATATCCTTAAACTGCTTAGAAGTTCTATGGTTTGATTCTGTGAGGTACTGTCTTGAATCTTCCTGAGTACACACCTTTGGCTTCATTTTTAGATTATGTTTTCCTGAAAGTGTCCTAGATTTGATCTTTGCCCAGAAGCCATTTCTTAATTTTAGCATCACAGGTCATCTGGAGAGGCTGAGAATTTTTAAACTCAACAATTCTTGGCTCTGTTTTATTGGTCTTTCCTTTAGCCTTTCTCTGCTTGCATTTTTCTATATACAGCAAAAGAGGTGAAGTAGCACCTTCACCACGCTGTCTGGAAGTCTACTTAACTGGGTCTCCCAGTTCATTAGGTATATTTTCTATTTCTCATGTTATCAGAGGGGACAGTACTGCTAAGCTTGCTGCTATTCTGTAAGGAGGCTCCTCTTTCCTCCAGGTTTCGGTAGTACTGTCTTCACTTTCCTGTAAGCTTTTACCTGCAGCCTCCACAAAGGCTTCTCCAGGCTTTCATTGACACTTTCCTCAAAGTCCTTCCAGCTTCTGCCCACTGCCCTTTTTCAAAACCACCCAATATTTTAAGCTTTTGTAATGGTAGCACCCCACTCTTAGTACCAAAATCTGTCTTAATTTCCTGTTGTTGCATAACAAATTACCCTAAAACTTAGTGACTTAAACAACAGTAATCATTTATTGATTGATCAATAATCATTTATGGTTACACAGCTTTGTAAATATATTTATATATATATTTTTCTTTTTAAGTGGAGAAGTTAGGATTCCATCCAGCTCTAACTCCACCATACCATGCTACATTATGTAGTATCAGAAAAGAAAAAAAGCTGCCCTCTATGCTGTCTGATATATTTTAGACTTTGGCCCCAATGATCCCCATCTCCTGGTGTTTACACCCTTGCATCATCTCCTCCCTTTGAGTGTGGGCAGGATGTGTGACTTGCTTCTTACAATAGAATATGACAAAGGTGATGGGATGTTACTCCCATTGTTATGTTATATTATATAAGACTTCCTCTTACTAGTAGATTCATGCCACCCTTGCTGGCTTTGAAGAAGAAACCTGCCATGAATCCTACAGTCACCAGGAAATGAATTCTGTCAATAACCTGAATGAGTTTGGAAGTGGATTCTTCCCCAGTCAAGCCTCCAGATGAGAATGCAGCCCAGCTGACACCTTGATTGAGGCCTTGTGAGACCCTGATCAGAGACACATCTAGGCTGGGTCTGAACTTCTGATCCACAGAAATGTGAGAGCATAAATGTGTATTGTTTTAAGCTGATAAATTTGTGATACTTTATTATATCACAATAGAAAAATAATAAATCCTCCTTTGAATGTAGCTATATCAAAATTTATGTGCCATGTTTATACTATTATAATTTTATGAACACATTTTTCAGTTTTGTCTTTTCTTTTTAAATTTTTTATTTTCCAGGATAAATACTTGTCTTAGTTTTCTTTGATTTGTTTTCTATGTACCTGTCACTAATTCATTTTTAATCCCTCTGTATAAATGTAAATCTATTATCAATATTATCAGACACCTCAGGCGAACTGTCAACTTTGTCATTGCTGTTGAGAAGTTTGATTCCACTCTGAGTTTCTCCTACCCCCACATCAACCCAGAGAGCTTTTCAGTTATCTTCACCTTCTGAATTCTAAAATTTTATGATTAGGTATAATGGTAGTATTTCTCTTTTATTCATTGTGGTGGGCACTCAGCAGATACTTCCAATCAGGAAACATATGTCAGTTCTGGGACCTTTATTTTTTATTCTCTTCCTCTCTCTCTTTGGAGGGGGTAATGTTCTTCTCTTCCTTTTCTCCTTGAATAAGAATTTCAAGTCCTGTTTTTGCTCTAGATCTCTTTTTCTTGCCTTCTCAGGGATTTTATTCCTACACATACATCCTGAGGTTAAGGGGTGCAAATAAAATTGTCTGCTTTCCTCCCTAGGTTTCAGCATTTTAGGATCTGCTGAATCAGTTATCACTCATCTGTCTGCTGTCCAGCTTCCAAAACGTTGCTGTTTTCTCTTCTTTCTCCTCCCTCTCCTCCTCTTCCTCCTTCTTCAAGCTTAGCCCTTTTTAAATGATCACTTTACTGTCATTTCAGTTTATTTTGGGGAAGACAGGAACATAAGCTGTTCATTCTAATATTTTTAACCAGAATCTGACCTCTCCACATTTAACCTTCCTGTTATTCTCTAATAATAGTCCTATGAAGTAAGCAGGAGAGAAATTATTGTCCCTCTTTTACTGATAAAATACTTGAGAATCAGATTGTTTGAGTGACTTGTTTGAGATTACTAAACAGGTTCTAGAATATTCAAGTCTCAATAATCATATTTATTGTTCTTTTTACCTACAGCTATCACTTTCTAATTCTGGCCAATAGACTCAAAGGTTAGTAAATTTGGGAGGGGCTTTCTATTCCACTGTTTCCCAAAATGTATACCACAGAACACAGTCCCAGGAGAAGCTCTGTAAAAAAGGATTCCATAATCAACCACATTTGAGAAATACTCTAAACTAATGGATTCCTTTAATTCTATGACACCATTAATTGTAGGAAATAGTTACTAAGATTTAATAACAGATTTTGGTGGAGCTGTAGAGAGGGTAGAGAAGAAACATATTAAACACTATATTATGAAAAACACATAGAATTTGAGAAATATAAAATTGTTTTTAAAAGTAAATCTCAGAACTGAGCAAACACAACATGTACCCTTTCCATAGTTGTTCACATATTAGACTTTGAAAATGGTAATAAAGAAATCTGTTAAGAATATTTTGTTCAATAAATTTGACCATGAAAGCCCTTTATCATTTAACACCTATTAATATTCTAAGTAATTTGTTTATTGATGTAATAACTATTTGTTGAGTCTCTGCTCTTTGTAGGGTACTGTGCTATGAGCTCAGTAATGGCGTGGTGATAAATCAGTCCAGCCCCTTGTGGAGCTTAAGTGAGGCAGGTGTGTGTCTAACAGAGGTCTTACCCTAATCTGAAAAACTAGTAAAATTTACTCTGAGGAACTGACATTCAAATTAAAACCAGGAGGAATATGAGTCATCTAGACTCTTGTGGGGTTGGGTGCTGTGGGTAGAGGGCAAAGAGCATTCCAGGAAGATGTAGTGTTCCTTCAGATTCCACATTGAGAAATGCTGAGCTAGTCCAACTGCCTTAATTTACAGACAAGAAAAGTATAAACTAGAGAAATTAGAATTAAAGAATGTCAATATTGAATGGAATCTTAGACATCTAATCCAATACTAATACCCAGCACACAAATTACCTTGATCTCATCCTAGATAAATAGATGGCCTCCTCCTTTTGAACCGTGTAAATGGCAGGAAACCAACCTTTCTTAGAGGTTAAGAGAGACCCAAGTCAATTTCTCTTGGAGATTCATAAAATATAAAAAGAAAAAAGTGCCAAGGGTTATTTTACATTTATAATATTTACAGTAAATAAATATTTTTCACACACATATAAAAACACTAAAGAAAAACAGTGATTAAATACACAATCTCACAACCTTGAGTTTTGACTCAAGGCTCTTATGAATGTGAGATCTAAACTGAATTATACTTCTACACCCCATCCTACCTACTCCTACCATATAGGCTTTACAGAAAGCTCACTAGCTCTCATTCTATATGTTGAAATGATAATGTAGCATCCACCTACATTTTGGAGTCATGTGGAACAGGTCCACTCCCTCTTCCATCAAAAGGCCCTTTACACATGTGTAGACACTCACCATGGGCCCCCAAGGTTGAAATATCTCTAGTAACTTAGCATTTCTTAGATGCCACAGTTTCCAGAAACTTCATTCTCCTGTTTCGTCTCCTAGTACCCATGCCCTGGAAAACATAGACATTTGCATTCATTTGGCTCTATGAAGCTGCTCTGTCAATACAGTGGTGTGATAATTTATTTAAATGCAAAGTCCTCACTCAGACCTCTTTGACTCATTTCATACTAACTGATAGGGAATTCCCTCCACTACAGCTCTATCCTGTCATCACCTTCCAATAGTACATTCTTCCTGGAAGTGGAATGGGTTCTTTCAGCAAAACGAAATTAGTTTTGCATGTTACTCTGCAGTCGGGGTATTCAGATGGAAAACATGTACCCTGAATCTGTATTTGAGCCAGTATGATGTGCCCATAGACCCCACACATACCAGTCATTGAAGGTGAGCTAAGGATGCTTGAGAGAAGTTTTTGGCAATTTTCCAAGACTCCCCTCACTCTCCTGTCTAGTTTCCACTTGAACCCATTCCCTATTTTAGACTTGATACTTTCATAATTTTCACCTGAGTTAATATTTCTTTACAGGCTTTGATTGGCTCTTATTTTTTTGGCTTGTTTTCTTCCAAATGACCTCAGATAAGATATCTGTCCCCTCATTTTGGGCTCTTGGACCATTTTCCCTCTAATACCCTTCTTGTATGTTACACTGTCAAGCCCCATTTTGGCTATTACTGAAGAAAAAATATATATAATGTATACATTGTATATATGTATATATACACATATATATATGTATATAAAATATATATAATATATATAATGTGAAGTAAAACTAGCCTCTCATTAATTCTAGAGAGTTCTTCATCATACCCAAATTCCTAGGACATTTCTCATCTGAGACATGTAATTGCAGCACAATATAAATAAATATCCCCATATGCAAGACCTTCATGAGGACTTTTAGAAGAAAGTCTGGGTCTGGGCCTCTGTCTCTGAGCTTCATGGGAAGAATGAGAACATTTGATGATAATCCTTTGGAAGATTGGATAATTGTTCTTAATTCTTCATTCCTTTTGCCATGGCCTGCCATGAGAGTAGGCAGGGTATCTTTCCAAGCTACACTGGATATTGGCCTAGGTCTGGTGAGCTTCTTTGGCCAATTTAGTTTTAGCAGAGGTGATACAGCAGAAGCTTCATGTGTGCTTGCCTGGAGTGCTTGACCTCTTGCACTTTGACTATCCAAAGTGAGAAGAGCCAGCACCTGGCAACCAGTGGTCTCAGAGTGAGAGACTTGAAGAAGACCTGAACCTGACCTGCCACTTGGAGCAGAACTCCCTTGCCTAGCCCACAGATTAGTTAGTGAGATAATGTTTATTGTTGTAAGTTACTGAAATTTTGGAGTTGTTGCAGAAACTGGATTGAGAAAATCCTTTTACGTCATTTTTAGTATAATTGCCTTCAATGTATTGCTTTTATTACCTCCCCTGCAAAGCTTTCTATTATGGATTGAGTTGTGTTCCCCCAAAAAGATATGTTTCAGTCTTGACTTCCAGTACCTTGAGAGTGATTTTATTTGGAAATAGGGTCTTTACAGATGTAATCAGGTTAAAATGAGGTTATACTTGCTTAGGATGGACCCTCATCCAATATACCTGATAGCTGTCTAACAAGAAGAAACAGAAATGCAGATAGAGAAACATGAGGAGAACATTATGGGATGACAGAGGCAGAGATTGGAGTGATGCAGATGCAAGCCCAGGGATGGCAGTGATTGACAGGCACCACTGGAAGCTAAGAAGAGGCAAGGAAGGATGCTACTCAGGGTCTCAAAGCTAGCATAGCTCTGCTGACAACTTCATTTCAGACTTCCAGCCTCCAGAACTATAAATGAATACATTTTTGTTGTTAGAAAAAACCCAGTTTGTAGTACTTTGTTATGGCAGCCGTTGGAAACTAATACAGTTTTCCTAATGGCTTTGGACCCCAAAATTTTTCTCTCTTCACAGAATACCTTATTGGTACCACTCTCAGTGCTCTCATAACATTCTGCTTGTTATCAGAGATTCTTTCATCTCTCTTACTAAGCTGTGCACCTCTGAGGCTTTGCACATTTTCCATGAGGATTAAATGAGTTAGTCCATCTGAAAAATTTTATGAACTGCCAAATTGTGATACAAATGTTGGGTGGTTTTGTGATTATTAGTATGAACTTTGTTACATACTGTCATTTACTCAGCACGTATTTATTGAGTGTCCACTACTGAGTGCCAGGCATTGTGCTGGGTGAAGTGGATACTGTGCATGGAGTTTACAAACAAAATAAACTCATCGTGTAGGATTAAACAATGTGCTGTGATGGAGAATGATCAGGGAGATCTACTTTAGAGAGATATGACAGACATCTCTGATGATATTTAATTTGAGAAATAAATGATGAAAGCATGTCATCAAGGTGAAGAGCCAGGGAAAAATTATTCCCGGCAAAGGGAAAAGCAAGCTCTAAGCCCTTGTTTTGAGTGAGAGTGTGTCCAGGTTCTAGGAACTGACAGAAGACAAGAGGGGACCAAACTGAAGTGGGTTCAGATCACATGATTTTACGTCTGACAGGCAGATAGGGGCCAGATTTTCCAGGATCCCTCAGACCGCAGTCAAGAGTTTAGATTTTCACTCTAAATGCTATAGGGGAATTACTGGAGGATTTTATGCAAGGGGTTAAGAAGGAACTTAAATTTTTAGAAATCCCTCTGGCTTCTCTTATGGACTAGATGGCGGTGAGTATGGGAGGAAGAGCTGGAAGTGCAGTTAGGAAGAGGGTGTGGTAGTTATCTCAGGAAGACCAGGATGATAACACGGGCTAGGGCAATATCAGTGATAATTTCAGTAGCTTGGATTTGTACAGATATTTTCAAAATGAGACCGACAGGTCTTTCCAATTGCTTAAATAAAGGCTTAAGAGAGAGTTAATGAAAACTCCCAGGTTATGTGCTTTCTCAGCTGTGAATTTGGTGGTGCCTTTTATTGAGATGCAGAAGATGAGTTTTAGGAGAAATTTAAGAGTTCACAAGAAATTTCCCTCCATATTTCCTTCCCAAAATGTCAATTTTGGGCTTTAACATAAGGGACAGAAATTCTGACCCAATGTACATGGAACTTAGGTGTCAACTGGACCTTATGTTTTAGTACAGGGCTTGGCAAACGTTTTCATAAAGAGAATGATAGTGAATATTTTAGGATTTGCAGGACCAGAAGCAAAATATTGAGTATTATGTAGTTACCTATATAATCATTTTAAATGTAATCATTTAAAAATATAAAGTCCATTCTTGGATTACAGGACAATAAATAAAACAGGCACTTGGTTGGATTTTGTCTGAGGCAGGTAGTTTGTTGACCCCTGGTCTAGAACAGCAGTTGACAAATTACTGTCTGTGGACAGTAGTAGCCAGCCATTCGGGTTTTTTTGTGTTTTTTAAATAAAGTTTATTTATTTATTTACTTATTTTTGGCTGCGTTGGGTCTTAGTTACTGCGCGTGGGCTTTCTCTAGTTGCGGCAAGTGGGGGCTGCTCTTCGTTGCGGTGTGCAGGCTTCTCATTGAGGTGGCTACTTGTTGCTGAGCACGGGCTCTAGGTGCGTGGGCTTCAGTAGTTGCAGCATGCGGGCTCAGTAGTTGTGGCACACGGGCTTAGTTGCTCCGCGGCATGTGGGATCTTCCTGGACCAGGGATCAAACCCTTGTCCCCTGCATTGGCAAGCGGATTCTTAACCACTGCACCACCAGGGAAGTCCCCAGCCATTCGTTTTTTGTTTGTTTGTTTGTTTGTTTTTGCAGTACATGGGCCTCTCACTGTTGTGGCCTCTCCCGTTGCGGAGCACAGGCTCCGGACGCGCAGGCTCAGCGGCCATGGCTCACGGGCCTAGTCGCTCCGCGGCATGTGGGATCTTCCCGGACAGGGGCACGAACCCGTGTCCCCTGCATCGGCATGCGGACTCTCAACCACTGCACCACCAGGGAAGCCCCAGCCATTCGTTTTTGTAACGAATCACACTTATTTGTTTACGTATTGCCTATGGCTCTTTTTCTGCCACAATGAGTTGAGTAGTTACAACAGAGACCACATTTCCTAGTCTGCTTGGGCTGTCATAACAAAATACCATAGACTGGGTGGCTTAAACAACAAAAATTTATTTTCTCATAGTTCTGGAGGCTGAAAGTCTGAGATTAAGGTGCCAGCATTGTCAGGTTCTTGTGAGGACTCTCTTCCTGCCTCGTAGATGGCTTCCATCTTCTATGTGCTCACATGGCCTTTCCCGTGTGTGTGTGTGTGTGTGTGTGTGTGTGGTATAGAGGAAGAGAGAGAGAGAAAGCTCTCTGGTGTATCTTCTTATAAGGTCACTAATCTTGTCAGGAGGGCCCTACCCTCATGACCTCCTGTAAACCTAATTACCTCCCAAAGGTCCTACCTCGAAATATCATCACAGCATTTCCCATTTTGCAGATGAGAAAATTGAGGTTCAGATATCCTTGTGTCCAAAGTCACATCTCTAATAAATGAGCTCTGAACCAATCTTTCTGCTGCTAATTTTCAAGCTGTTTTCACTGCAACACACAGTTTTGAATCTGTCCAATCTTTTGTGAAATACCAGATACAAACAGAGAAAATATATTTCTGGGGAGCAAGAAAATAAAGATGTATTAGTTGATATTTTTAGATACTTTCAACTGTTGGGCCAGATTGTGGAGAATGGGGAAATGACAAATATCATATTTCTGTTCCAAAAAGGACAATAAACGACGTAAGTGGTTCTCCTTAGGTTAGTGTATGAAGCAGGTGTAGGGGAAAATATGAGAAACAACCTTGTGGGCTCCAGTGAGGAAACACTTCAAAAAATATCATTTGATTAAGAGACAGTCCGCATGATTCAATGAGGAGGCGGAGGTATTGCCTTGGAAAAGCATCAGATAAAGAAATACTAAATGCCTGTAGAAGTGTCGTGGGTATGGGGGCTAAAAACAGCTTGTGGAATGGCAAACTTTCTGAAAAACATGGCAACAGCAAGTGTCCGTAAATGGCAACTTCACTCTCTGTGGATGAGTGGGAAACAGCAGAGGATAATTTTTAGATTGCTTGTTTTTTTATGTTAGTGGAGTGAAGTGATGCCATTGGAAATATTAAGAAGGATGAAAATATGCTGGTGACGAAAGAACACTTATGAAAATAGAATAGCACCAGGATGTGGTAACCTGATGGAGATCATTCGATGACTAAATAGAGAATACTGTTGATACCTGAAAACCAGTGCTGTGAGCCAATTAACCAGAATAGACACCCCCTTCCTCTGCAGCACATTGGTGTAAAAGAGTGTGCTCCACATTGAGAGGCCTTTTTGAGTTTTATATGAAGAAAGAAATGATGTTAAATATCATTAGGAAACAGAAAATCTCAGTTAACTTGAATGTTTGGGGATTAGGGGACTCTGAGCAATGATATTTTATGATTATTTGTTTAATAGTCTATCTTGTTTCACAAATGTCCAAATTTTCTGTCTCAGTCTAATGGAAGATTGAAAATCTTGCTAGGTTTCTTTGGATAATAAAGAAATCCATTCATTTATTATTATTTATATAATAATAATATTTATTATTATTCATTTATTTATTATTATCATTCATAATAAAGGCTCCATCCATTCAAGAGATTTTCATTGAGCAATTACAATGTAGCAAGTTTTCTGGTATGTGTGAATGACTTAAAGATAGGGAACCTGCTCTTGTAGCATCCAAGGAACAGTAAAGGTAGCCATTGAAGCTGAAAGATATTGAGATAATTGTAGGTTGAAACCAACGTATTCTGGAAATTAACCTAAGAACCCTAAAACAGTATCTTTTGTCACCATCAGACTCCATCTCCTAAATGTGGAGGGTAAAATATGTCAGATAGAAGGCTTTAGTTAGCTAGGTTTTGGTTTGTTGAGCTTCATTATTAAAATATAATGAAGATAGTATCAATTTCAAGTTCAATCTTATTTCATGGATTAATATTTTTATTTGCTTTGCTCCAATGAAAAACATCCATTGTCTTGGATTATTAGGATGGAATCAAATATTTCTACTACTTTAAAAAATTTTTTTATTGAAATATAGTTGATTCGCAATGTTGTATTAGTTTCAGGTACACAACAAAGTGATTCAGCAAAGTGATTCAGTTATATATACCTGTGTGTGTGTACATATACACACACATATACATGTTTCTGTTTTTACATTCTCTTCCACTATAAGTTATTAGAAGATATTGAGTATAGTTCCCTGTGCTATACAGTAGGTCCTTGTTGGTTATCTATTTTATATATAGTAGTATGTATATTTTAATCCCAAACTCCTAATTTATTCCTCCCCCCTTCCCCTTCAGTAACTGTATGTTTATTTTCTATGTCTGTGAGTCTATTTTGTTTTGTACCACTTTTTAATAAGAAAAAACAAACGACCTTATGGCAAAGAAAATGAGCCAGGGAAACTTTTTGAGAATCAGGAATATTTGGAGGTAGGAAGGGTTTTGGGAATTTGAGATGTATTAATATATCTCTTTGAAAAACACTGCAAAAGTTTTGTTTTCTCATGAGATCATGGGAAAAGTTAATAAAATAGATTGTGTTTGCGATGCACCAAGTGATTTCCTTAAACTATAAGCACTGGCATCGGGAATTTTGAATTATGTTTTATCAGTGGAGCATATTGAATGAAGACTATTTAGCACATCATGTTTTCAAAGGACTTCACTTTCCCTTCTCCCTTTAAATTCCTTAATAAAGCAAGATTAAAAGTTAGAGAAAGTTTATGTCTTAACACTGTTCACTCATTCTTATTCACAGGAGTTTTTTATAAAGTTATAATAAAGTAATTTATAGCAGTTTGCTATATATGAGACATCAATAAACATTCACACCTAAACAACACACAACCCAAATGAATAGGGCCCTTTGTAAAATGTTACCATCAGCTTCTATTGAATAAATGTTCATGGAATACCAACTGGTGTGTGGAAAACACTCTGTAAGGCACTGGGTGGGATTGGAGAGCAGGATAGAAAGCTGGATAAAACATAGGGCCCAGAATGCAGTCACAATGGGGAGGAACTAAAACATTTCACATGTGGCTAGAATACAATCTTCAATAAAGTAAATGCTGTAAGAGAAGATCTAAAATTCAGTGGGGATTCAAAAGCAGAATAAATCACATCTAACTGATGGGATATAAGGTATGACTTTGCGGAGATCATGTAAAATTGTGCTTCACGGATGGATAATATTTTAACAGGTGAAAAGTAGGTGAAGCATGCAGATGTCAAGAATATCATGAGCATAAATATGGCATCAAAAAACTTCAGGATGTGTCTCGGAAAGGTTTATGGTTCAGTCTTGGCCACAGTGGTAGGTTTTTAAACTTTGGGTAGTAGTAAAACATCTTTTTTTCCTTCTCCAAATGAGAGGTTATGCCCAACTCCAAAATGTAACATAAAATCACTAAGCTGCTCTAGTCAAAGTGTGTGTATGTGTGTGTGTGTGCGTGTGTGTGTGTGTGTGTGTGTGTGTGTGTGAGAGAGAGAGAGAGAGAGAGAGAGAGAGAGAGAGAGAGAGGCAGAGAGACAGAGAGGCAGAGAGACTTAGAGACTGAGAGACAGATTGGAGAGGAAGAGAAGGGTCAACCAGAGGGATTATGTTAGTGTCCTACAACTTCCATACCAGTTTGCACAGATTCGGTGGCTTAATACAACATTTATCCCGCCAGAGTTCCGGAGGCTTGAAGTATGAAACCAAGGTGTTAGCAGGGCTATATTCTCTTTGAAAGCTCTGTGGAAGAATACTTCATCCTTCCTTGTCTCTTCCTAGCTTCTGGTGGTTGCTGGTAATCCTTGGTGCTCCTTGGTGTGCAGCAGCAGAACTCTAATCTCTGCCTCTGTCTTCAAATGGCTTCTTCCTTGTGTCTCTGTGTGCCTCTGCACCCAAATCTCCTTATCTTCTTCTTCTTCGGACACCAGTTATATTGGATTTAGGGCACATCCTAATCCAATAAGACTTCATCTTAAACTACATCTGTAACAATCCCTTTACATTCACAGGGACCTGGGCTTAGGACTTCACCTTATCTTTTGGGGGGACATCATATAATAAACAGGGAATTTTCTTGAGATTCTCAATTTTCCTTGCTGCAGCTACTCCGGTCTCCTATAGTGACAGTTGAAGCACCTTAACTAGCCTTAGGACTGCCTACCAAGAACACTGAAAACCGCTGGGCTGGCACCATGTTCCCACACTGCCTGATCAGTAGAATCACCTGCGAGACTTCTTATATACAGAGTCCTTTCGCTCCACACCAATTTACCGAATCTGACTCATGGAATCTGTGCTTTTATTAAGCCTTTCAGGGCAGCGTTATGACTGATTAGTCAAGTTCATCATAAACACTGATTTGGAGAAGAGGGACACCTTGGAAAATAGACCAAAAAGGCATCATGGAGAACCTTGATATCAGGCTGAGGAACAGTCATTCCAAGGAGAGTTTGTGGTAAGCTTCTCCCTGGTGCTCGTTTAACATACTGCATTTGGGGGGTACACAGGACAAGTCCCCAGAGAGTTTCTGGGAGCTCCTACTCACCAGAGAGGCAGCTCTAGTGCCTTTGGGTTCTAAGAGCCCAGCCTGGAGCTCAGACAGTTCCCCATCTCCTGGGAGGACTCCAGGACACAGGAATGGAGCTTCCTATACCTGAGGGGTGACCTGCAGGGCTGTGGGACCAGGCAGGCCCTGCAGGGGGGGCTGCTGCAGGCCTCACCTTGCTGGCTGCAGAAGAAATACCTGCTGCAGCTGCTGCCCTGTGGTCCCTCATTAGGGTTGCCTCCACCTTGAGCACACGTGTGGAGGCGAGCAAGGGAAGTCAGTATCGGAGGAGAACTGCCGGGCCTAAGGGGCGGATGAGTCGCGGGGAGGGGAGGCATGCTGCTGGTGACTCAGAGTCAGCAAGAGGTGGATGGCGCCTGTAGGAAGTCGGAATCAGGAGGCATTACCAGGTACTTTTCCATCCTCTCCCCAGTGACCCCTTTGTCCAGGATGCCAAAATGCACAGGCCAAACTCAGCCTGTTTCCTAGAGCTGCACACACTGTTTGGACTGACTTGAGTTGGTCAAAATAAAACCACCAAAGAGCCAGTCTGAATCCAATGAATAAGGTACAGCCCAGTTTGTGCAGGTGACTGATGATTAGACCAGGTGTTTGTGACTAACAACCTCCCACGATTTCTCACCATCAATGATACTCTGTTCCAATCAGGAAAAGAGGAATAAGAATGTATGCTGAGTGCTCTTTAAAAATGATAAGTTCTGCCATCAAAACCTTCCAGCAAATCTCGGAGGCAGTTATTCCATTTTGTAGATGAGGAAGCAGAGGCTGGGGCAATTCCCGCTCTTCCCTGCTGTCAGTAAGCTGCACAGCTATTATTCATTTCCCACTATAAGATTGAAGACGTGATTTCTGAGTATCTCACTGGCTCTGAACTTAAGCACCTAAGCTGCCCTTTAAGGTTTCTTCTCTGAAGTCCAAATGTTTTTCTCAGGACATTGCTTTGAAGGGGCACAAAGACCTCCTCAATTCTCCTGGCAGGAAAAGGATTGGACTTGCCCAGGAAACCCTCACATCGTGTGGCAGGTGGGGGAGAACTTGGGAGACACTCTCAGCAAAAGTACAGAACTCTTGCAACACGTTTATATCCCTGGGCTCCAAAGCCCGTAAATTCTCATTTAGTCCAGGTTCCCTCCCATGTGAATCCTTCTCTGCACTGGCTCTGCTGCGTGTTCTCCTGTGCTTCACATGTAGGTAGCATAAGTATGTTATTATTCAAGTCTAATTCATTCTTGAGGATTCTTTCTCCATGAATTTCTGACCTGTTTGACATCTAATTCCTTTTGCACTCACTGCCTGTGTGGCATTGTATAGCAGCCATACAGCTGTTTGCTATCTCTTTCATGTTCATCAACTTTGTTTTCCAGAAGAGGAAAACATTGTGGGCATTAGGCATTGCTTCTGGAAAACTTTGTTTTCCAGAAGAGGAAAACATTGTGGGCATTAGGCATTGCTTCTGTTTGTTTTCCTCTACATCTTGCGCTGGACACACACTTAGATGCTCAGTAACTACAGATTGAGAGTCTTTCCTCAAAGTCAGAACAATCAGACTGTCTTCTATGTGCTCACCCAACCTCCAACTAGTGGATTACTATTAATTTCGTAGCATCTCAGCATTAAAAAGTTGGTTGCTTCCCCCATATCACTCTTTTCATCCCATTTTCCCTTTCCCTTCTATCCTCCGTTCCATAAGCATTTCTCGGGTACCTTCTAAGTTATTAATACTGGAAAACTGCTGTGTCGGATGCTGTGATTCATATTTACAGGGGGTGGACAGAAGAAATGGTGGTACCCAGGGGCCTGAACACTCCACCAGCCACTTCCCATAATCACAGTTAATTCCACAAATTCCCAGGGAAGATATGGGACAAAGAAAGAAACCAGTTAAAGTCACATTTAACTGTGTTTTCTGTTTCTGTTGTTGTTTTGCCTTAAATTGCCTGGCTGTACCCCTAGCTGAGCTTTAATGCTTGCAGTTGCAGGGAGTTCTTTGGAATAGATCAGTTTCCCAAAGCATGGTCTTAGATCACTTCCATAAGAATCATATTAGAAAGACGTCTCAAATTATGCTAGTCACACCAGTTCCAAAGAAATACCATAATGGAAACATTCTCAAAAGATACCACAAAAAAAGCCAATAGGACTAGGAGAGAGAAACCATACCTTGGAAAAAATCTTTAAAAAAATAAAAGTTTATTTACTGTATCTTTATTTTATTTTTTAATCAAAATAGTATATGTACATACACACACATACCACTGTGTGTGTGTGTGTATATATATATATATATATATATATATATATATATATATATATATATATATATATATATATATATATATATTCAAAGATATGCTCTCTTTGGTATCTTAAAATATACACATGTATTTATTTATATAACCAGCAATCCCTTGCTCTCCGCTTTTGCCTACCATTTCCTAACCTCCAGATCTACTTCTCAGAGGGATTCATTTCAACTCTCATACTTGTTTATATGGTATTTACCTCCAAAATTTTAAATAACATGCTATACTTCTATTTCTTAGCTTGTTAATTTTAGACTTTAACTGCCTGTCTTAAGGTAAATAAAAATTTATCTCTTATGGCTCCCTCTTCTCCTTCTTTCCAGAGATTCAGGTTCTTCATTCTGAAAATTTTTCTTATATCTCTTCTCTGATAAGTTCATCACTTCTCTATTTTTCAGATCTCCCTGGTGCCCACATTAGTGAGGTACTGAAACTCCTGTATTGACCCTCGACTATTCTTTCCTTGTTTGTTTTCTGTCTCCTTTCCAATTTTCTCTTTGTTGTTTTGTGTACTTCCTTGGAGATTTCCTTGACTCCTATTGGATGTTTTATTTTGGATAATTTCAATCTCCCAGAGTGCATTCTTCTTCCGAATTGTTCCTTTCTTCTCATGGCATCTTCTCCTTGTTTACTAAAGGCAAAATCTTCAATATCTTGTCTTAATTGTGAGGATATTAAATATAAGTTGTTTGTCTGAAATTTTTCCTTCTTATTGGAAGATTTCCTAAAAGGCCTGTTGTTAAATGTTAATCCATGTGCAAGTGTTAGGCACTAAGGGACCAGTTGAAAGTTCTGCATGTAAGAATGCATTTGTGGACTACTATTGGGTGACTGAATAGTGAATGAGTCATTTTGATAGGAAGATCCACTAAATGTCATAGATTTTCTGGTGTTCATTCCATTTTTCAAGGGAAAAAGAATCATCCAGTAATTTGCTTGGAAAACAATATCACAGTCTTTTGGCTATGGCAAGGAACTTAGATTTAATTTTAAGCAAAATGGGCAGTCCCATGAGGGTTTATGCAGTGGAGTGACGGGGCCTGATTTATATTTTTAAGTGATCATTATGCCTGTGGCATATGGGAACAAATGGAAAATCAGAGCAATCAGTTATATCAGGAGTAGTCCAAATGAGACTGAGTGCTCCATTATTTACCATTGTGGCCCAAATATTCCTCTTTGTAAAGAGACTCAAGGCTCTCCTATAGAACAAAAAATTAAAAACACAAGACAACAACCCCCCCCTCCAAAAAAAAGAAAAATTAAGCTGCCTACCAAAGAGGAGTTGCCACTTCGAATCCTTGGACCATTTAGAGTTCACAAGGTGATAATGGGGTTCCTTGAATTTTATTTTATTTTTTTAATTTAATTTAATTTAATTTTTTAACATCTTTATTGGAGTATAATTGCTTTACATTTTTTAACATCTTTATTGGAGTATAATTGCTTTACATTGTTGTGTTAGTTTCTGCTGTATAACAAAGTGAATCCGCTATACATATACATATATCCCCTCCCTCTTACATCTCCCTCCCACCCTCCCTATCTCACCCTCCCTATCCCAGCCATGTAGGTGCTCACAAAGCACCAAACTGATCTCCCTGTGTTATGCAGCTGCTTCCCACTAGCTATCTATTTTACATTTGGTAGTATATATATGTCAATGCCACTCTCTCACTTCTTTCCAGCTTCCCCTTCCCTGTGTCCTCAAGACCATTCTCTACATCTGTGTCCTTATTCCTGCCCTGTCCCTAGATTCATCAGAACAATTTTTTTTTTTAGAGTTTCCATATATATGTGGTAGCATATGGTATTTGTTTTTCTCTTTCTGATATACTTCACTCTGTATGACAGACTCTAGGTCCATCCACCTCACTACAAATAACTCAATTTTGTTTCATTTGATGGCTGTGAAATATTGCATGGTATATATGTGCCACATCTTCTTTATCCATTCATCTGTTGATGGACACTTAGGTTGCTTCCATGTCCTGGCTATTGTAAATAGTGCTGAAATGAACACTGAGGTACATGACTCTTTTTGAATTATGGTTTTCTCAGGTTAAATGCCCAGTAGTGGGATTGCTGGATCATATGGTAGTTCTATTTTTAGTTTCTTAAGGAACCTCCATAATGTACTCCGTAGTGGCTGTATCAATGTACGTTCCCACCAACAGTGCAAGCCGGTTCACTTATCTCCACACCCTCTCCAGCATTTTTTGTTTGTAACTTTTTTGATGATGGCCATTCTGACCGGTGTGAGGTGTTACCTCATTGTAGTTTTAATTTACATTTCTCTAATGATTAGTGATGTTGAGCATCCTTTCATATGTTTGTTGACAATCTGTATATCTTCCTTGGAGAAATGTCGATTTAGGTCTTCTGCCCATTTTTGGATTGGGTTGTTAGTCTTTTTGATATTGAGCTGCATAAGCTGCTTGTATATTTTAGAGATTAATCCTTTGTCAGTTGCTTCATTTGCAAATATTTTCTCCCATTCTGAGGGTTGTCTTTTCATCTTGTTTATGGTTTCCTTTGCTGGACAAAAGGTCTGAAGTTTCATTAGGTCCCATTTCTTTATTTTTGCTTTTATTTCCCTTTCTCTAGGAGGTGTGTCAAAAAGGATCTTGCTGTGATTTATGTCATAGAGTGATCTACCTATGTTGTCCTCTAAGAGTTTTATAGTGTGTGGCCTTACATTTAGGTCTTTAATCCATTTTGAATTAATTTTTGTGTACGGTGTTAGGGAATGTTCTAATTTCATTCTTTTACATGTAGCTGTCCAGTTTTCCCAGCACCACTTATTGAAGAGGGTTTCTCTTTTCCATTGTATATTCTTGCCTCCTTTATCAAAGATAAGGTGACCATATGTGCATAGGTTTATCTCTGGGCTTTCTATCCTGTTCCATTGATCTATATTTCTGTTTTTGTGCAAGTACCATACTGTCTTGATTGCTGTAGCTTTGTAGTATAGTCTGAAGTCAGGGAGCCTGATTCCTCCAGTTCCATTTTTCTTTCTCAAGATTTCTTTGGCTAATCGGGGTCTTTTGTCTTTCCATATAAATTGTGAAATTTTTTGTACTAGTATCTGTGAAAAATGCTATTGGTAGTTTGATAGGGATTGCATTGAATCTGTAGATTGCTTTGGGTAGTATAGTCATTTTCACAATGTTGATTTTTCCAACCCAAGAACATGGTATATCTTTCCATCTGTTTGTATCATCTTTAATTTCTTTCATAGGTTTCTTATAATTATCTGCTTGCAGGTCTTTTGTCTCCTTAGGCAGGTTTATTCCTAGGTATTTTATTCTTTTTGTTGCAGTGGTAAATGGGAGTGTTTCCTTAATTTCTCTTTCAGATTTTTCATCATTAGTGTATAGGAATGCAAGAGATTCCTTGCATTAATTTCCTATCCTGCCACTTTACTAAATTCATTCATTAGCTCTAGTAGATTTCTGGTAGCATCTTTAGGATACTCTATGTATAGTATCATGTCACTGGCAAACAGTGACAGTTTTAATTCTTCTTTTGTAATTTGGATTCCTTTTATTTCTTTTTCGTCTCTGATTGCTGCGGCAAAAACTTCCAAAACTATGTTGAATAACAGTGGTGAGAGTGGGCATCCTTGTCTTCTTCCTGATCTTAGTGGAAATGGTTTCAGTTTTTCACCATTGAGAACAATGTTGGCTGTGGGTTTGTCATATATGGCCCTTATTATGTTGAGGTAAATTCCCTCTATGCCTACTTCTGGAGAGTTTTTATCATAAATGGGTGTTGAATTTTGTCAAAAGCTTTTTCTGCAACTACTGAGATTATCATATGGTTTTTATCCTTCAATTTGTTAATATGATGTATCACATTGATTGATTTGCATATTTTGAAGAATCCTTGCAATCCTGGGATAAACCCCACTTAATCATGGTGTATGATCCTTTTAATGTGCTGTTCAGTTCTGTTTGGTATTACTTTGTTGAGGATTTTTGCATCTATGTTCATCAGTGACATTAGCCTATAGTTTTTTGTGTGTTACATCTTTGTCTCATTTTCATATCAGGGTGATGGTGGCCTCGTAGAATGAGTTTGGGAGTGTTCCTCCCTCTGCTATATTTTGGAAGAGTTTGAGAAGGATAGGTGTTACCTTTTCTCTGAGTGTTTGATAGAATTTGCCTGTGAGCCATCTGGTCCTTGGTTTCTATTTGTTGGAAGATTTTTTTAATTTTATTTATTTATTTTTTTGTGGTACGCGGGCCTCTCACTGTTGTGGCCTCTTCCATTGCAGAGCACAGGCTCCATACACGCAGGCTCAGTGGCCATGGCTAACGGGCCTAGCTGCTCCACAGCATGTGGGATCTTCTCAGACCGGGGCACGAACACATGTCCCCTGCATTGGCAGGCAGACTCTCAACCACTGAGCCAACAGGGAAGCCCCTGTTGGAAGATTTTTAATCACAGTTTCAATTTCCGTCCTTGTGATTGGTCTGTTTATATTTTCTATTTCTTCCTAGTTCCGTCTTGGAAGGTTGTGCTTTTCTAAGAATTTTTCCATTTCTCCCAGGTTGTCAATTTTATTTGCATATAGTTGCTTGTAGTAATCTCTCAGGATCCTTTGTATTTCTGCAGTGCCATTTGTTACTTCTTTTTCATTTCTAATTCTATTGATTTGAGTCTTTCCTCTTTTTTTCTTGATGAGTCTGGCTAATGGTTTATCAATTTTGTTTATCTTCTCAATGAACAAGCTTTTAGTTTTATTGATCTTTGCTATCATTAACTTCACTTCTTTTTCATTTATTTCTGATCTGATCTTTATGATTTCTTTCCTTCTGCTAACTTTGGGGTTCTTTGTTCTTCTTTCTCGAATTGCTTTAGGTGTAATGTTAGGTTGTTTATTTGAGATGTTTCTTTTTTGTTGTTTGTTTTTTTTTGTTTTGTTTTGTTTTTTTTATTTTTTAACATCTTTATTGGAGTATAATTGCTTTACAATGGTGTGTTAATTTCTGCTTTATAACAAAGTGAATCAGTTATACATATACATATGTTCCCATATCTCTTCCCTCTTGCGTCTCCCTCCCTCCAACCCTCCCTATCCCACCCCTCTAGTTAGTCAAACCAACGAGCTGATCTCCCTGTGCTATGCGGCTGCTTCCCACTAGCTATCTATTTTACGTTTGGTAGTGTATATATGTCCATGCCACTCTCTCATTTCGTCCCAGCTTACCCTTCCCCCTCCCCATATCCTCAAGTCCATTCTTTTGTAGGTCTGTGTCTTTATTACTGTCTTGCTCCTAGGTTCTTCATGACCTTTTTTTTTTTTTTCCCCCCTTAGAGTCCACATATATGTGTTAGCATACAGTATTTCTTTTTCTCTTTCTGATTTACTTCACTCTGTATGACACACTCTAGGTCCATCGACCTCACTACAAATAACTCAATTTTGTTTCTTTTATGGCTGAGTAATATTCCATTGTATATATGTGCCACATCTTCTTTACCCATTCATCTGATGATGGACACTTAGGTTTTTTCCATCTCCGGCCTATTGTAAATAGAGCTGCAATGAACATTTTGGTACATGACTCTTTCTGAATTATGGTTTTCTTAGGGTATATGCCCAGTAGTGGGATTGTTGGGTCCTATGGTAGTTCTATATTTAGTTTTTTAAGAAACCTCCATACTGTTCTCCATAGTGGCTGTATCAATTTACATTCCCACCAACAGTGCAAGAGGGTTCCCTTTTCTCCACACCCTCTCCAGCATTTTTTGTTTCTAGATATTTTGATGATGCCCATTCTGACCAGTGTGAGATGATATCTAATTGTAGTGGTGATTTGCATTTCTCTAATGATTAATGATGTTGCAGATTCTTTCATATATTTGTTGGCAATCTGTATATCTTCTTTGGAGAAATGTCTATTTAGGTCTATTTAGGTCTATTTATTGGATTGGGTTGTTTGTTTTTCTGACATTGAACTGCATGAGCTGCTTGTAAATTTTGTATCCATTCAGCCAATCTGTGTCTTTTGGTGGGAGCATTTAGTCCATTTACATTTAAGGTAATTATCGATATGTGTGTTCCCATTCCCATTTTCTTAATTGTTTTGGGTTTGTTATTGTAGGTCTTTTCCTTCTTTTGTGTTTCTTGCCTACAGAAGTTCCTTTAGCAGTTGTTGTAGAGCTGGTTTGGTGGTGCTGAACTCTCTCAGCTTTTGCTTGTCTCTAAAGGTTTTAATTTCTCCATCAAATCTGAATGAGATCCTTGCTGGGTAGAGTAATCTTGGTTGCAGGTTTTTCTCCTTCAACACTTTCAATATGTCCTGCCACTCCCTTCTGGCTTGCAGAGTTTCTGCTGAAAGATCAGCTGTTAACCTTATGGGGATTCCCTTGTGTGTTATTTGTTGTTTTTCCCTTGCTGCTTTTAATATGTTTTCTTTGTATTTAATTTTTGACAGTTTGATTAATATGTGTCTTGGCGTATTTCTCCTTGGATTTATCCTGTATGGGACTCTCTGTGCTTCCTGGACTTGATTAACTATTTCCTTTCCCATATTAGGGAAGTTTTCAACTATAATCTCTTCAAATATTTTCTCAGTCCCTTTCTTTTTCTCTTCTTCTTCTGGAACCCCTATAATTCGAATGTTGGTACGTTTAATGTTGTCCCAGAGGTCTCTGAGACTGTCCTCAGTTCTTTTCATTCTTTTTTCTTTATTCTGCTCTGCAGTAGTTATTTCCACTATTTTATCTTCCAGGTCACTTATCCGTTCTTCTGCCTCAGTTATTCTGCTATTGATCCCATCTAGAGTACTTTTAATTTCATTTATTGTGTTGTTCATCGTTGCTTGTTTCATCTTTAGTTCTTCTAGGTCCTTGTTAACTGATTCTTGCATTTTGTCCATTCTATTGTCCATTCTATCTCCAAGATTTCGGATCAACCTTACTATCATTATTCTGAATTCTTTTTCAGGTAGACTGCCTATTTCCTCTTCATTTGTTAGGTCTGATGGGTTTTTATCTTGCTCCTTCATCTGCGGTGTGTTTTTCTGTCTTTTCATTTTGCTTATCTTACTGTGTTTGGGGTCTCCTTTTTTGCAGGCTGAAGGTTCGTAGTTCCTGTTGTTTTTTGTGTCTGTCCCCAGTGGCTAAGGTTGGTTCAGTGGGTTGTGTAGGCTTCCTGGTGGAGGGTACTAGTGCCTGTGTTCTGGTGGATGAGGCTGGATCTTGTCTTTCTGGTGTGCAGGTCCACGTCTGGTGGTGTGTTTTGGGGTGTCTGTAGACTTATTATGATTTTGGGCCGCCTCTCTGCTAATGGGTGGGGTTGTGTTCCTGTCTTGCTAGTTGTTTGGCATAGGATGTCCAGCACTGTAGCTTGCTGGTCGTTGAGTGAAGCTGGGTGCTGGCGTTGAGATGGAGATCTCTCGGAAATTTTTGCTGTTTGATATTATGTGCAGCTGGGAGGTCTCTTGTGGATCAGTGTCCTGAAGTTGGCTCTCCCACCTCAGAGGCACAGCACTGACTCCTGGCTGCAGCCCCAAGAGCCTTTCATCCACAGGGCTCCTTAATTTGGGATGATTGGTTGTCTATTCAGGTATTCCACAGATGCAGGGTATATCAAGTTGATTGTGGAGCTTTAATCCGCTGCTTCTGAGGCTGCTGGGAGAGATTTCCCTTTCTCTTCTTTGTTCTCACAGCTCCCAGGGGCTCAGCTTTGGATTTAGCCCCGCCTGTGCGTGTAGGTCGCCGGAGGGCGTCTGTTCTTTGCTCAGACAGGACGGGGTTAAAGGAGCCGCTGATTCGGAGGCTCTGGCTCACTCAGGCCCGGGGGTAGGGAGGGGCACGGAGTGTGGGGTGGGCCTGCGGCTGCAGAGGCCGGCCAGACGTTGCAGCCTGAGGCGCGCCTGTGCGTTCTCCCGGGGGAGTTGTCCCTGGATCCCGGGACCCCGGCAGTGGCGGGCTGCACAGGCTCCCCGGAAGGGCGCGTGGCCAGTGACCTGTGTTCGCACACAGGCCTCCCGGTGGCGGCAGCAGCGGCCCTAGCCGCTCTGGGCGGCCCTAGCCACGTCCGTCTCTGGGCTCCGCACCCCTAGCCGCGGCTCGCGCCCGTCCCTGGAGCTCTCTCAAGCAGCGTTCTTAATCCCCTCTCCTCGTGCACCAGGAAACAAAGAGGGACGTAAAAGTCTCTTGCCTCTTCGGCAGTTCCAGACTTCTCCCCGGACTCTCTCCCGGCCAGCCGCGGTGCACCAACGCCCCGCAGGCTGTGTTCACGCCGCCAACCTCAGTCCTCTCCCGGCGCTCCGACAAAAGCCGGAGCCTCAGCTCCCAGTCCCGCCCGCCCCGGCGGGCGAGCAGACAAGCCTCTCGGCTGGCAAGTTCCGGTCGGCCCGATCCTCTGCGCTGGAATCTGTCCGCTTTGCCCTCCGCACCCCTGTTGCTGTGCTCTCCTCCGCGGCTCCCAAGCTCCCCCACTCCGCCTCCCGAAGTCTCCACCCGCGAAGGGGCTTCCTAGTGTGTGGACACTTTTCCTCCTTCACAGCTCTCTCCCGCTGGTGCAGGACCCGTCCCTATCCTTTTGTCTCTGTTTAGTTTTTTCTTTTGCCCTACCCAGGTACGTGGGGGGTTTCTTGCCTTTTGGGAGGTCTGAGGTCTTCTGCCAGCGTTCAGTAGATGCTCTGTAGGAGTTGTTCCACGCGTAGATGTATTTCTGGTGTATCTGTGGGGAGGAACGTGATCTCCGCGTCTTACTCTTCCGCCATCTTCCCGGAAGTCCTGAGATGTTTCTTGAGGTGGGATTGTATAGCTATAAACTTTCCTCTTTAGAAATGCCTTGGCTGCATCCCATATGTTTTGGGTCATCGTGTTTTCATTGTCATTTGTTTCTAGGTATTTTTTGATTTCCTCTTTGATTTCTTCAGCTATCTCTTGGTTATTTAGTAGCATATTGTTTAGCCTCCTTATGTTTGTATTTTTTACAGTTTTTTTCCTGTAATTGATATCTAGCCTCATAGTGTTATGGTCAGAAAAGTTACTTGATATGATTTCAATTTTCTTACATTTACCAAGGGTTGATTTTTGACCCAAGATGTGATCTATCCTGGAGAATGTTCCATGAGCACTTGAGAAGAAAGTGTATTTTGTTGTTTTGGGTTGGAATGTCCTATAATTATCAATTAAGTCCACCTTGTTTAATGTGTCATTTAAAGCTTGTGTTTCCTTATGTATTTTCATTTTAGTTGATCTGTCCATTGGTGAAAGTGGGGTGTTAAAGTCCCCCACTATGATTCTTTTACTGTCAATTTCCCCTTTTGTAGCTGTTAGCATTTGCCTTATGTATTGAGGTGCTCCTATGTTGGGCACATAAATATTTACAATTCTTATATATTCTTCTTGGATTGGTCCCTTGTTCATTATATAGTGTCCTTGTCTCTTGTAATAGTCTTTATTTTAAAGTCTATTTTGTCTGATATGAGAATTGCTACTCCAGCTTTCTTTTGATTTCCATTTGCATGGACTACCTTTTTCATATCCTCACTTTCAGTCTGTACATGTCCCTAGGTCTGAAGTGGGTCTCTTGTTGACAGCATATATATGGGTTTTGTTTTTGTATCCATTCAGCCAGTCTATGTCTTTTGGTTGGAGCATTTATTCCATTTACATTTAAGATAGTTATCAATGTGTATTTTCCTATTATCATTTTCCTAATTGTTTTGGGTTTGTTATTGTTAGGTCTTTTCCTTCTCTTGTGTTTCCTGCCTAGAGAAGTTCCTTTAGCCTTTGTGGTAACTCTGGTTTCATGGTGCTGAATTCTCTTAGCTTTTGCTTGTCTATAAAGTTTTTAATTTCTCTGTCAAATCTCAATGATATCCTTGCTGTATAGAGTAATCTTGGTTGCAGGTTTTCCACTTTCATCACTTTAAATATGTCCTGTCAGTCCTTTCTGGCTTACAGAGTTTCTCTTGGAAGATCAGCTGTTAACCTTATGGGGATTCCATTGTACATTATTTGTGTTTTTTTTCCCTTGTTGCTTTTAATATTTTTTCTTTGTATGTAATTTTTGATAGTTTGATTAATATGTGCCTTGGCGTGTTTCTCCTTGGACTTATCCTGTATGGGACCCTCTGCACTTCCTGAACTTTATTGACTATTTCCTTTCCTATGTTGGGGAAGTTTTCAACTATAATGTCTTCAAATATTTTCTCAGACCCTTTCTTTACTTCTTCTTCTTCTGGGACTCCTGTAATTCAAATGTTGATGCCCTTAATGTTGTCCTGGAGGTCTCTGAGCCTGTCCTCAATTCTTTTCATTCTTTTTCCTTTATTCTGCTCTGCAGTAGTTATTTCCCTATTTTATCTTCCAGGTCCCTTATCTGTTCTTCTGCCTCCATTATTCTGCTCTTGATTCCTTCTAGAAATTTTTAATTTCATTTATTGTGCTGTTCATCATTATTTGTTTGCTCTTTAGTTCTTCTAGGTCCTTGTTAAACATTTCTTGTATTTTCTCCCTTCTGTTTCCAAGATTTTGGAACATCTGTACTATCATTTCTCTGAATTCTTTTTCAGGTAGACTGCCTATTTCCTCTTCATTTGTTTGGTCAGGTGGGTTGTTACTTTGCTCCTTCATCTGCTGTGTATTTCTCTGTCTTATTTTGCTTAACTACTGTGTTTGGGGTCTCCTTTTCACAGGCTGCAGGTTCGTAGTTCTCGTTGTTTTTGGTGTCTGCCCCTAGTGGGTAAGGTTGGTTCAGTGGGTTGTGTAGGCTTTCTGGTCGAGGGGACTGGTGCCTGTGTTCTGGTGGGTGGGGCTGGATCTTGTTTTTCTGGTGGGCAGGGCCACGTCCAGTGGTGTGTTTTGGGTTTTCTGTGAACTTAGAATGATTTTAGGCAGACTCTCTTCTAATGGATGGGCTTGTGTTCTTGTCTTGCTAGTAGTTTGGCATGGGGCGTCCAGCAGTGAAGCATACTGGCCGTTGGGTGGAGCTGGATCTTAGTGTTGATTTGGAGATCTCTGGGAGAGCTCTAGCTGATTGATATTATGTGGGGCCAGGAGGTTTCTGGTGATCCAATGTCCTGAACTTGCCTCTCCCACCATTGGGGTTCAGGCCTGAAACCTAGCTGGAACACCAAAATCTTGTCAGCCTCACAGCTGGGTCATCCTTTTTACAATTGAATTTCTTAGGTTTCTTTCTTTATTTTCTCAGCAGCCATCTTACTAGAATGAGTCACCCTGCAACCCCTCTATTAGGTCCTATGTTGAATTTGATTTTAATATCTTATTTTGGAATAGCCTAACTCAAAACTATCTACCTCTAAGCTGCAGAGTCTAACAAACATCAGTGTATTTTATTTTGACTGGAGTTATATAAGGTAAGCTTTTTCATTCATTCATTCATTCAAGAAATAGCTTTTATAGAGTGTACAGTCTAGTGATCACACTGGTGAGTTCAACTTCATGGTTAGAAATGTTGTATTTCTTTGGTTAATTAAAAAAATAAGAAAGCAAATTCGTTATTACCCAATAAAATTGGGTAATTCATAGCTAATTAGTTTATACAGACAAGTGTTTCAAAACAAGGTTTCTGTGAAGGAAAAACAAGATTGAAAATAGTCTTTGGGGGACTTCCCTGGTGGCACAGCAGTTAAGAATCCACCTGCCAATGCGGGGGACACAAGTTTGTTCCCTGGTCTGGGAAGTTCCCACATGCCATGGAGCAACTAAGCCTGTGGGCCACAACTACTGAGCCTGCACTCTAGAGCCCTCATGCCACAACTACTGAGCCTGCACGCCACAACCACTGAAGCCTGTGCGCCCGAGAGCCCGCGCGCCGCAACTACTGAATCCCACGTGCTGCATTTACTGAAGTCTGCATGTCTAGAGCCCGTGCTCCACAACAAGAGAAGCCACCACAATGAGAAGCCCATGCACTACAACAAAGAGTAGCTCCCACTCGCGGCAGCTAGAGAAAGCCTACATGCAGCAACGAAGACCCAGTGCAGACAACAACAACAACAAAATAGTCCTTGAGAAGCAGTAGAGGATAAACAGTTAAGAAGTCAGAATATCTGAGTTCAAAGCCTGACCCTTCTTCCATTTACCAGCTGAGTGCCCTTGGGGAAATGACTTAATATCCCTGAGTCTTAGTTCACACTTTTGCAGTATTGGAGCAATAATAATAGAACCTACTTCACAGGATTGTTCTGAGTGCTTGGTTATTATTATTACTTTGAGGATAAAATACTTGGAAACTTACCACTTCAGATAATATGGTTTGAGGAGGTGTCTAGCTGGGGAGACCAGACACATATTTCTAAGACAACAGGAAAGCAAAATAAGTCTGTATTAAAGTAATCCATACTGTCAGTTTTGAGAAAGCAGGTGAAATTTAGGTGTGCCCTATTTGATAAGGAGCTCATGAGGGAAAAAGTCCTAAAGGGGTTGGATTTGGTCTTCAAACTATAAAACTTTAGAGTAGAAGTGAGTGTAGAAATCATCCAGTTCAACATCCTTCATAAAACATTTCACATCAATCACCTGGTGGGAAGTAAAACAAAAAAAAGGACGAGAATATAAGATTGGCTATTAAGAAGTTTACTGCTATGGAAAATTGATGCTGAATCCTATAGGGACCAACTGGAGTTGCTTCTGATTTGCTCTGTGTGAGGGGCCAGGAAACTGAGATATTTATCTGTCTAATTTTATCCAGGAGCACTTCTATGGTTGGGGGTTTGCTCACCAACAATTTCATCCTAACCCATGTGTGGCTCAGGAATGCTACTACATTGAGAGAAAGCCCTCAGGCAAAATTATGGGAGTTTGAGTGTGAATCTATTGGCACACCCAGGAACAATGAGTGTGGTGAGTAGTGGGTAGGGAGCCAACAGCATTTGCTACAAACCACCACCTTCCCCTCTTGGATCAACTAGTGCCCTCTATTAAGTTTATTCTGTTCTTTTACTGATTTTTCAATGTGGGGGATGGTCACAGTTTCTTAAGAAAATAAAAAGAGAATTAGTGGCATAA
The DNA here is from genome assembly GCF_039906515.1 of Pseudorca crassidens. Taxonomy (NCBI): domain Eukaryota; kingdom Metazoa; phylum Chordata; class Mammalia; order Artiodactyla; family Delphinidae; genus Pseudorca; species Pseudorca crassidens. The sequence continues at coordinate 29,483,604 of NC_090304.1, read as the reverse complement.
ACTATAGTCCCTATTGCTGTAGATGGTCCTGAAGCTACTGCTGATATTTATCATCTTCCTCCTCCACCATCCATCTAGAGTCCCTTCATCCTCAGCCAACACTTCTGCTTGTCTAGGTTGCTTGCCTTACAGGGTGACCCAGACCTTTATCTCTGAAGGGTTCAAGTTCCTCATTACTGGGCTGTTGTCAGTCTGTGGTTGCTGAAATTAATGGTTCTATGTTAATCAACAGTCTGGAAGTAACAAGAGCGTCTCAGTGAATCCTTTGAGTTCCATACATACTTTTTACTACTCCAGTTATGTAGCAGCTGTCTTATCTTCTCATGATAACTAGGGCTAATAACTGCTAACAAGATAGAAACTGCCAATTGTCCCTGCCAATAAAGAGCCCCAAATGACCAGGCAGCAGGTGTAGTTTTAGAGTTAGAAGAATTTTACTGTGTCCACTGGTAGAAGTATTTCCCCACCCTGGAAACCTACAGAACCTAAAATCATAGAAATGGGAAGCACAAATTCAACTACTGGTCACTGCAAGAAATTATTCCCAGAGCCTCTTCCCACCCCTGAGTTCCCAGATTTTTGTATTCTACCTGTTAGAAACCAGCACCATATAGTGGCCATTGGTTACAAATATATACTGCATCTTGAAGAATAACAACCTATTCTGCAGAGTTCATCCCCAAGCAGGTGCATTAACTGTTCAGAGTCTATTCCAACATCCTATCAGGCCAGCAGCTTCCAGATGATGCAATATATGGTTGAAAAGTTGATCTCATTGACATGCACCCATTTCCACATTTCCTTTGTCTTAAAGAGTCTTTTATCTGAGGTGATATTATATGGGCTCACAGGTCAGTAAAATGAACATTCTGTGGACCCTCAAAGAGTGATGCTGACCAAGACACTACCGGCAGGAAAGGAAAATCCTTACCCAGAATATGTATCAATTTCATTCAGGATGAATCATTGCCTTTTCTAGAGAGGAGTCTGATATAATCAGTTTACCAACAAATGATTCGTTGATCCCTTTGAGGGATGGTACAATATCAAGGGCTCAGTATTGGTATCTGATACTGATGGGTTGAATATTCAGCAATGAGAATAACTATATCAGCCTTGGTGAGTGGATCACCATGCTGTTGTGTTCATGCACAGCTTCTATCCCAGCCACTATCACTGCTCAAATCCCATGGGACCAATGTGGAAGAACCTAGACAGATGCTGTACATGGTGGATTTGCAACACAGTTGAGGAACACTGAGCTTGGAATTTAATGCTTTTACAGCAGGAAAAAGCAAGCCTACTCTTTGACTGGGGGGAGTCATAGCCTCATTACTTTTGTTAAATGTGCTTATTTTGGAATTCATCTATGTTATTTGTGTATCCATGGTTCATTCCTTTCTTTCTTTTTTTTCTTTTTTTTTGTGGTACATGGGCCTCTCACTGTTGTGGCCTCTCCCGTTGCGGAGCACAGGCTCTGGATGTGCAGGCTTAGCGGCCATGGCTCACGGGCCCAGCTGCTCCATGGCATGTGGAATCTTCCTGGACCGGGTCACGAACCCGTGTCCCCTGCATCGGCAGGTGGACTCTCAACCACTGCGCCACCAGGGAAGCCCCATTCCTTTCTTTACCGAGTAATATTCCATTACAAGGATATGTTTATTCATTCACATGTTGATAAATATTTAGGTTTTTCCAGTTTTGGGTTATCACAGATAAAGCTGCTGTAAAAATTAATGTATGAGTCTTGGGTTGAACATATGCTTTCTTTTCTCCTGGGTAAAACATCTAGGAGACACAATAGGGGTATGTTTAAATTTTTAAGAAACTTCCAATTGTTTTTTTCAAGTGGTTGTTCCATAAGAGTCCCAGTTCTTTCACATCCTCTCCAACTCTTGGTATGGTGAGGATTTTTAATTTTAGATATTTTAATAAGTGTATAGGGAGGACCTTCAAGATGGCGAAAGAGCAAGACATGGAGATCACCTTCCTCCCAGCAGATACATCAGAAGTACATCAACACATGGAACAACTCCTACAGAAAACCTACTGAACACTGGCAGAAGACCTCAGACTTCCCAAAAGGGTCTTGGTGCTCTGGCCAGGTGTCAGGCCTGAGTCTCTGGGGTGGGAGAGCCGAGGTCAGGACATTGGTTAACCAGAGTCCTCCTGGCCCCTCATAATATCATTTGGCGAGAGCTCTCCCAGAACTCTCCATCTCAATGCTAAGACCCAGCTGTACTCAACAATCAGCAAGCTCCAGTGCTGGACACCACATGTAAAACAACTAGCAAGAAAAGAATACAACCTCACCTATTAGCAGAGAGGCTGCCTAAAATAATAATGAGTTCACAGACACCCCAAAACACACAATGGGACATGGTCCTGCCCACCGGAAAGACAAGATTCAACCTAATCCATCATTAAACAAGCAACAGTCCCCTCCACTAGGAAGCCTACACAACCCACTGAACTAACCTTACCCACTGAGGGCAGGCACCAAAAACAATGGGAACTATGAACCTGCAGCCTGTGAGAAGGAGACCCAAACACAGTAAGTTAAGCAAAATAAGAGGACAGAGAAATACACAGCAGATGAAGGAGCAAGATAAAAACTCACCTGGCCAAAGAAATGAGGAGGAAATAGGCAGACTACCTGAAAAAGAATTGAGAGTAATGATAGTAAAGATGATCCAAAATCTGGAAACAGAATAGAGAAAATACAAGAAACATTTAATAAGGACCTAAAGAGCAAACAATCAGTGATGAACAACACAAGAAATAAAATTAAAAATTCTCTAGAAGGAATCAATAGCAGAATAACGGAGGCAGAAGAACAGACAGGGGACCTGGAAGATAAAATAGTGGAAATAACTACTACAGAGCAGAATAAAGAAAAAAGAATGAAAAGAATTGAGGACAGTCTCAGAGACCTCTGGGACAACATTAAGTGCAACAATATTAGAATTATATGGGTCCCAGAAGAAGAAGAGAAAAAGAAAGGGAATGAGAAAATATTTGAAGACATTATAGTTGAAAACTTCCCCAACATGGGAAAGGAAATAGTCAATCAAGTTCAGGAAGTGCAGAGAGTCCCATACAGGATAAGTCCAAGGAGAAACATGCCAAGACACATATTAATCAAACTATCAAAAATTAAATACAGGGCTTCCCTGGTGGCACAGTGGTTGAGAGTCCGCCTGCTGATGCAGGGGACATGGGTTCGTGCCCCAGTCCAGGAGGATCCCACATGCTGCAGAGCGGCTGGGCCCATGAGCCATGGCCATAGGGCCTGCGCGACTGGAGCCTGTGCTCTGCAATGGGAGAGGCCACAACAGTGAGAGGCCCGCATACCGTAAAAAAAAAAAAAAAAATTAAATACAAAGAAAAAATATTAAAAGAAGCAAGGGAAAAGCAACAAATAATATAAAAGGGAATCCCCATAAGGTTAACAGCTGATCTTCCAGCAGAAACTCTGCAAGCCAGAAGGGAGTGGCAGGACATATTTAAGATGATGAAAGTGAAAAACCTACAACCAAGTTTACTGTACCAAGTGAGGATCTCATTCAGATACGACAGAGGAAATAAAATCTTTACAAACGAGCAAAATTTAAGAGAATTCAGCACCACTAAAACAGCTTCACAACAAGTGCTAAAGGAACTTCTCTAGGCAGGAAATAAAAGAGAGGGAAAAGACCCACAAAAACAAACTCAAAATAATTAAGAAAATGGTAATAGGAACATACATATCGATAATTACCTTAAATGTAATTGGATTAGATACTCCAACCAAAATACATAGAGTGGCTGAAGAGATACAAAAACAAGACCTGAATATATGCTGTCTATAAGAGACACATTTCAGACCTAGGGACACATACAGACTGAAAGTGAGAAATGGAAAAGAGATATTCCATACAAACGGAAATCAAAAGAAAACTGGAGTAGCAATTCTCATATCAGATAAAATAGACTTTGAAATAAATACTATTACAAAAGACAAATAAGGAAACTACATAATGATCAAGGGATCAATTCAAGAAGAAGATGTAAGAATTGTAAATATTTATGCGTCCAACATAGGAGGACCTCAATACATAAGGCAAATGTTAAAAGCCATAAACGGGAAATCAACAGTAACAAAATGATAGTAGAGGACTTTAACAACCCATTTCAACAATGGAAATGTCATTCAAAATGAAAATAAATAAGGAAACACAAGCTTTAAATGACACATTAAACAACATAGACTTAACTGATATTTATAGGACATTCTATCCAAAAACAACAGAGTACCCTTTCTTCTCAAGTGCTCATGGATCATTCTCCAGGAGAGATCATATCTTGGGTCATGAATCAAGCCTTGGTAAATTTTAAAAAACTGAAATTGTATCAAGTACCTTTTCCAACCACAACGCTGTGAGATTAGATATTAAATACAGGATAAAAACTGTAGAAAATACAAACACATGGAGGCTAAACAATACACTACTAAATAACCAAGAGATCACTTAAGAAATCAAAGAGGAAATCAAAAAATACCTGGAAACAAATGACAATGAAAACACATCAGCCCAAAACCTATGGGATGCAGCAAAAGCATTTCTAAGAGGAAAGTTTATAGCAATACAATCCTACCTCAATAAACAAGAAGCATTTCAAATAAACAACCTAAACTTACACCCAAAGCAATTAGAGAAAGAAGAACAAAAAAACCCCAAAGTTAGTAGAAGGAAAGAAATCATAAAGATCAGATCAGAAATAAATGAAAAAGAAATGAAGGAAACAATAGCAAAGGTCAATAAAACTAAAAGCTGGTTCTTTGAGAAGATAAACAAAATTGATAAGCCATCAGCCAGCCTCACCAAGAAAAAAAGGGGAAAGACTCAAATCAACAAAATTAGAAATGAAAAAGGAGAAGTAACAACTGACACTGCAGAAATATAAAGGATCATGAGAGATTACTACAAGCAACTCTATGCAAATAAAGTTGACAACTTGGAAGAAATGGACAAATTCTTAGAAAAATACAACCTTCCAAGACAGAACCATGAAGAAATAGAAAATATAAAGAGACCAATCACAAGCACGGAAATTGAAACTGTGAATAGAAATCATCCAACAAACAAAAGCTGGACCAGATGGCTTCACAGGTGAATTCTCTCAAACATTTATAGAAGAGCTAACACCAATCCTTCTCAACCTCTTTCAAAATATAGCAGAGGGAGGAACACTCCCAAACTCATTTTATGGGGCCAGCATCCTGATACCAAAACCAGACAAAGATATCACAAAAAATGAAAACCCCAGGCCGATATCACTGATGAACATAGATGCAAAAATCATCAACAAAATACTACCAACCGGAATACAATAGCACATTAAAAGGATCATACACCACGATCAAGTGGGGTTTATCCCAGGAATGCAAGGATTCTTTAATATATGCAAATCAATCAATGTGATACACCATATTAACAAATTGAAGGATAAAAACCATAAGATAATCTCAATGCATGAAGAGAAAGCTTTGGACAAAATTCAACATCCATTTATGATAAAAACCCTCCAGAAAGTAGGTATAGAGACAACTTACCTCAACATAATAAAGGCCATATATGACAAACCCACAGCCAACATCATTCTCAATGGTGAAAAACTGAAACCATTTCCACTAAGATCAGGAACAAGACAAGGTTGCCCACTCTCACTACTATTATTCAACATAGTTTTGGAAGTCTTCGCCATAGCACTCAGAAACGAAAAAGAAAGAAAAGGAATCCAAATTGGAAAAGAAGCAGTAAAACTGTCACTGTTTGCAGACGACATGATACTATACATAGATAATCCTAAAGATGCTAACAGAAAACTACTAGAGCTAGTCAAGTGAATTTGGTAAAGTAGCAGGATACAACGTTAATGCACAGAAATCTCTTGCATTCCTGTACAGTAATGATGAAAAATCTGAAAGAGAAATTAAAGAAACACTCCCATTTACAATTGCAACAAAAAGAATAAAATACCTAGGAATAAGCCTACCTAAGGAGACAAAAGACCTGTATGCAGAAAAATATAAGACACTGCTGAAAATAATTAAAGATGATACTAACGGATGGAGAGATATACCACATTCCTGTATTGGAAGAATCAACACTGCAAAAATGACTATACTATCCAGAGCAATCTACAGATTCAATGCAATCCCTGTCAAACTACCAATGGCATTTTTCACAGGAGTAGAACAAAAAATTTCACAATTTGTATGGAAACAAAAAAGTCCCTTAATAACAAAAGCAGTCTTGGGAAAGAAAAACGGAGCTGGAGGAATCAAGCTCCCTGACTTCAGACTATACTACAAAGCTACAGTAATCAAGACAATATAGTACTGGCACAAAAACAGAAATATAGATCAATGGAACAGAATAGAAAGCCCAGCAATAAAGCCATGCACATATGGTCACCTTATCTTTGATAAAGGAGGCAAGAATATACAATAGAGAAAAGACAGCCTCTTCAATAAATGGTGCTGGGAAAACTGGACAGCTACATGTAAAAGAATGAAATTAGAAGACTCCCTATCACCATACACAAAAAAACTCAAAACGGATTAAAGACCTAAAAGTAAGGCCAGACACTATAAAACTCTTAGAGGAAAACATAGGTAGATCACTCTATGACATAAATCACAGTAAGATCCTTTTTGACCCACCTCCTAGAGAAATGGAAATAAAAACAAAAATAAACAAATGGGACTTAATGAAACTTAAAAGCTTTTGCACAGCAAAGGTAACCATAAAGAACACAAAAAGACAGCCCTCAGAATGGGAGAAAATATTTGCAAATGAAGCAACCGACAAAAGATTAATCTCCAAAATATATAAGCAGCTCGTACAGCTCAATATCAAAAAACAAACAACCTAATCCAAAAATGGGCAGAAGACCTAAATTGACATTTCTCCAAAGAAGATATACAGATGCCAACAGACACATGAAAGGATGCTCAGCGACACTAATCATTAGAGAAATGCAAATCAAAACTGCAATGAGGTATCACATTTCACTGGCCAGGATGGCCATCATCAAAAATCTAGAAACAAAAAATGCTGGGGAGGGTGTGGAGAAAAGGGAATCCTCTTCCACTGTTGGTGGGAATATAAATTGATACAACCACTATGGAAAACAGTATGGAGGTTCCTTGAAAAACAAAAAATAGAACTACCATATGACCCAGCAATCTCCACTACTGGGCATATACCCTGAGAAAACCATAATTCAAAAAGAGTCATGTACTACAGTGTTCATTGCAGCACTATTTACAGTAGCCAGGACATGGAAGCAACCTACGTGTCCATCAGTAGATGAATGGATAAAGAAGATGTGGTACATATATACAATGGAATCTTCTCAGCCATAAAAAGATATGAAATTGAGTTATTTATAGTGAGGTGGATGGACCTAGAGTCTGTTATACAGAGTGAAGTAAGTCAGAAAGAGAAAAACAAATACCGTATGCTAACACATATATATGGAATCTAAAAAAAAAAAAAGGTTTTGAAGAACCTAGGGGCAGGACAGGAATAAAGACACAGATGTAGAGAATGGACTTGAGGACATGGGGAATGGTAAGCTGGGACGAAGTGAGAGAGTGGCATGGACATACATACACTACCAAATGTAAAATAGATAGCTAGTGGGAAGCAGCTGCATAGCATAGGGAGATCAGCTCTGTGCTTTGTGACCACCTAGAGGGGTAGGATAGGGAGGGTGGGAGGGAGGCTCAAAAGGGAGGAGGTATGGAGATATATGTATATGTATAGCTGATTCACTTTGTTATAAAGCAGAAACTAACACACCATTATAAAGCAATTATGCTCCAATAAATATGTTAAAAAATAAAAATAAAAAAAAACTTTTCAATAAAAAAATAAAGCAATTATACTCCAATAAAGATGTTAAAAAAATAAGTGTATAATGGTATCTCATTTTTTTAATTTGCATTTCCTGATGACTAATGATGTTGACCCTCTTTTCATGTGCTTATTTGCCGTGCTTCCATCTTCACTGGTAACACATCTGTCCAAATATTTTGCCCATTTTTGTTGGTTTGAGAGTTATTAGTAAGTTTTGAGAATTGTATTTTATTTTTATATTTTTTGTTATGTAAGTCAAGCAGTATCTTTGTTAGCTGCCCATCTACCTTGCTTCTGGAATGTTTACAGCCTGTTAGTAATAACCTTAAATCCCAAGTTATTGCCATTTTGCTGTTTGGTCTTGCTTCCCTTTTCCATAAATACCTGCATGGGCCATGCTGAGACTTGATGTTATATATCCTATATATCTATAGGCCATTGCTGTCCAATATAATTTTCTGTAATGATTGAAATATTCTATGTATTTTGACATTATTGTACTATCTTATTTGAAAAATGAACTCATTAAGGTTATATTTATCTTTGCCTCTTTTTTGCCTTCATTAAGTAAATAAAACACAGGGGCATAAATCTTTATAATAAAATCAATCTTAAAATCCAGTGAATCCATACACAATACTCAAAAAAATAAGCGTTCTTCTAACTGTATACAGTAAAAGGCACAAATGATCCAATAATAATTTTTCTGATTGGCCAAATACATTTCCAACTCTTCTCAAAACAATGAAGTGAGACAAGGGCAGATCCTGAGGAGGATATCATCTTGTGATGAGTCTACTTCAAATCAGGGCTTTGCATGGTCTCCAGGTAATGGAAAATTCACTCTATCCGTGGGAAAGCAGCTTCTCCTGCCATCCCAGAGACACCTGAGGGGGAATCTGAGGTTTGAATGTTCTCAAAGATATACACCAAAATTCCCTCATTCCTGTTCTCAGGGTCTCACTCCTTCCCTTTGGGGTCCTGACCCTTGCATAGGGGCCCTGCAGGAGCTGTAAATTCAGTTTTCTTTGTAACTCTATCATTCTTACAATCAGATCTTGGGCCTGATCTTCAGCATAGCCTGCCTTGCAACTGCAAGGAATTAAGTCTCTTAATGTTGCAATGGAGACCCTCTACCTTTCACATCATGCCCTGAGTAGATAGTTGGCTGATCTATCATATGTTTTTTCAAGTTCTCTGAAACTTGCCAATAAAACAAGCCAGCCATCTTTATAATTAATATTGCCTCCATTTCTTTAAAATAGTAGAGCTATTGCATAAGCCTTCCACCTGTATTCCATCACAACCCTCAAGAGGTGAACACCTAAGTAATTGCTATGCTACACATGCTGTGGATATCACCAAATTACTTGCACTGAAATCTCTGAGGGAAACCCAAGGTAAGACAAAGATCCCAGGGAGCAATATTAGGCAAGAGGAGAAGTGACGCAGGGAAGAGAGGAAGTAGTATGTGTGTTTATGAGCACACTGGGGACCACACGGACCTGTGTAGAAACTGTCTCAGAGGCTGAGTTTGTTGGGCATTTATCAGCCAGTTACCGTCATCATTGGTGGTATCTGTGCCTGTGGCTTTAACACCTCGGTACTTCAGTCCACCCTGCGCATGGGCAGAACCTGCCCCTGAGACCAGAGAAAACGCTCAGGCAGAGTAATGGGTTGGCGGAAAGGGTAGTCTGCATGCCCAGGAAGACTGAGTGCCGGGGGAAATGGTTGAAGACCACAGCATAAGGTACAATGTTCTTTCCTCTGCCTTTTGTTCATCTTCAGCCTGCACAACTCATGCCATCTGTGGTTCTCTTGAAGATTTAAGATTTGCAGCTTCTCTCACCAAAACACCTGTTTTCTTACCTCAACACCATCGCTCACGCTGTGCCCTTTGCTTGAAATATCCTCCGTTCCCTAAGGTCCACCCTACTGCCCTGCTGAACTATAATTCTTCTTTCAAATCTCAGTTCAGCTGCCGCATCCTCTTGGAAGCATTTCCAGCCTCCTGCAGGCAAAGTTTCGCTGGCCTCGAAGCCCACTTAATACCGTGGACATATTTCTGGTATAGAGCTTCTTGTGCTGCTGTTGTTACATTTGCTTTCCTTGCCTATCTCCCTGAAGGAACTTGGAGCAACTTAAGGAGAAGGATTTCTCTTATTCATCTTTATTTCCTAAGAACATAGCATGGGGCCTGGCATTAGGTAAAGAATCAAAAGATGCTGAATGAATAAACAAATGAATATCATCTACTATAGCTCAGATTGCTTTTCAACATCTCATAGCCAGCCAGTAGCAAAGCTGGGGATAAAATTCATGTTTGTTAACACCCAGTCTTGGAGGAAGTGGCTTTTATCTTAGGTAATTAGAAGGCAAAAAACATGGGTGTCCCAGATGCCACGTATGAAGAATTCTCTCAGTGTTGTTTTGTTTACTTTGGTATTCCAGACCGTGAGGGTTGTCCTGCTGACCTGGAGAACTTTGATTTCAGGGCCAGACTTGGAGTGGGTGTTGGAGGATCTTGGAAGATGTACAGTGGTTTTTCTCCTTAGGCGTTCTGGCAGGAAGAACCTTGTGGAACGGAGCTGTATTAAGGGAAAATGATGGTTACTTTTCCTAACTGTCATGGGCACCTCACTGTTCAGAAGGCCCTTTCAGCGCTTTCATGAGTGTGGCTAGCTCATTGTTTGTGCTTCACATTTTCAGCATGCAAATTTCTTTCCAAATAAGCTCAGCAGAGCCTCAGAGTAACTAGTTTAATTTGCTTTCACGCAGATGCCTTATATGTTACTTTTGTCATCACCCACAATAATGATCTTTCTGGGTACTCCTTTAGGGTTCCCCAAGAAAATCCAGAGTTGCTGAACCACCACTTTTCCTTCAGCATGGCTCCTCCTTCTTTGAGGGTCAGCCACCAGGTGAGCTGAGTTTTACACTGGCCCAGAGTTTTATATAAGCCCTCCCAGGCCTGGCTCGGAATGAAACAGTGATTTTCTACTTAACAGCCCAAAGATTTGGGTGGCAGGAAGGGTTGAGGTAGGGGTTAATCAGGGTAGGCTTGCTGGTGGGCCGCCAAGGGGCTGCAAGGTGAACATTCATCTTGGCCAGGTGAATGAGGTCAAGGTCTGACCCTTGGCTCTATTGCTTTAGAAACGTGGTTTGTCAAGGAGGCAGGATTCATCTCTCAAGAGGCTCTCTCAGGACCTGAGCTCAAAGAGACTGACAGATAACACAGAATACTCACCTATTACTTTATTTTGAAGCACATCTCTCTCATGTACATTAAGAAATGCACATCATGGTCTCTGTCAAATTCTAGAAAGCCAAATTCTAAACGGAAGTGAGTTCGGTGAGCAGGGAATCAGAGAAAGGGGAGCCTGCGGCATGACTGAAATGCTTTGTGGCATCTTGCTGATAACTGAGCCACTATCCAATGGATAGCTGGGCTACCATGTTAAAAATGCATATCTGAACATAAATCTCTTGGCTTAAAATCTTCAGTGGTTTCAAATTGCTCTTGGAATAAAGGGGAAAAAAGAACTTGTTCCATAAAGTCTGACATGAGTTTTCCTCAGCTTCACTCTAGCTTCTTGGTTTGCTTTTACTCTCCAAAGCCTTCTTACCTGCTCTTCTCTTCCTGCAGTGGCTTTTTTCTCTCTTATCTTAGTTAAATCCTACTACTTTTTATTTATTTTTTTTTAAAACTTCTTTATTGGAGTATAATTGCTTTACAGTGGTGTGTTAGTTTCTGCTTTATAACAAAGTGAATCAGCTATACATACACATATATCCCCATATCTCCTCCCTCTTGTGTCTCCCTCCCACCCTCCCTATCCCACCCCTCTAAGTGGTCACAGAGTACCAAGGTGATCTCCCTGTGCTATGTGGCTGCTTCCCACTAGCTATCTATTTTACGTTTGGTAGTGTATATATGTCCATGCTGCTCTCTCACTTTGTCCCAGCTCACCCTTCCCCCTCCCCGTGTCCTCAAGCCCATTCTCTATGTCTGCGTCTTTATTCCTGTCCTGCCCCTAGGTTCATCAGAACCTTTCTTTTTCTTTTTTTAGATTCCATATATATGTGTTAGCATATGGTATTTGTTTTTCTCTTTCTGACTTACTTCACTCTGTATGAGAGACTCTAGGTCCATCCACCTCACTACAAATAACTCCGTTTGTTTCTTTCTATGGCTGAGTAATATTCCATTGTATATGTGTACCACATCTTTAGAGAAATGTGAAATGCAAATCAAAACTACAATGAGGCATCACCTCCTACCGGTCAGAATGGCCATCATCAAAAACAATCTACAAACAATAAATGCTGGAGAGAGTGTGGAGAAAAGAGAAACCTCTTGCACTGTTGGTGGGAATGTAAATTGATACAGCCACTATGGAGAACAGTATGGAGGTTCCTTAAAAAACTAAAAATAGAACTACCATATGACCCAGCAATCCCACTACTGGGCATATACCCTACTACTCTTTAAAAAATGTGTGTAATACATGATTTCCAATCATCTGTAGTTTTATTCGTTTTTTAATAAACCTGTATTAGCCTCTTATGGGTATTAGGGATACAGCAGAGCAGTGAACAAAGAAAATTCTGTGTCCTGTAGCCTTCTTGGAGAGAGACAAACAGTGGGAGGAACAACCAATGGAAAACAGAACGTTATACACACACTGCACGCCTATGTACACATATGTGATACATATATGTATACATATACATATACATATATATATATATATAACATCTAAAAGTAATAAGTATAATACAGAAAACATAAGTGGCATTAAGGGAGGTGGGGAAGGAGGAAATGGCTGTTTTATACCAGGATTATCAGGGCATGTCTCACTGATAGAATGATGTTTGAGCAGACCTGAAGGAAGTGGGGGGAGAGCTTTAAGGATATCTGGAGAAAAATTGTTCCAAACAGGAGGAACAGCGAGTGTAAAGGCCCCAAGGTAGGGTTGTGCTTTGTCTGTGGCTTTGTAACATTTATCACAGGTATTCATTACAGCAATTATATATTTATATGTGTTATTGTTTTATTAATGCCAGTCTCTACCACTAGACGTCTAAGCTTTCTGGGAGCAGAGACTCAAATTTTTTTAACTTTGTATTCTCAACCTCTAAAGCATAGGTCCTGACAGAGAATATACAGTTCATACATATTTGTGGAAAAGTGAAAGGGAAAGAAGGAAATGGAGGGAGGAAGTGGATGGGAGAAAGGGAACGAGGAATGAAGGGAGAGGGAAGGAGGGAAGGAGGGAGAAAGGAAGTAAGAAATCCCCCAAAGAGATGAGTTAAGCCCCTTGTCTCAGGCACCCTCTTCTCTGGTACGGGCAAAGATGGGCATCACCAATATTAACCCCCAGACCTTTTCCCTCCTCTGCTTCTGTTGCTGCACAGCCCCTCTGTTGCCAGACATATTTTCCCCTTTAAATGTGTTGATAATTTCCTCTGGGTTAGTGTCAAGTCTTATGTGCCTGGAAAAACTCTTCTAAATCTTTAATGTGAATTCTCATATTTTTGCTCTGATACATTTTCTGTTGATTTTACAGTTTAAGTCTTGGGAGGCCTCTGTTTTTCCTTGTATTCAACACTTAGAGGAACCTTACTTTCGCCCCCGCCCCTCCTTAGCATGCATCCTTTCTCATTTTCTTTTGATCTCTGCTGGCCACCAATCTAGGCCAAAGCCACAGGTTAGTCCAGACAAATGTCTCTTTTCTGGGACTGTCCAAATTTCCCAGGCAGTTGGGCAGGGGTTTACTTCCTGTACTTTTAAAGCTCTTGCAGTTGTATGCCAGGTTTGGAATAGACACTCTCTAATCTGAAACAAGGACTCTCAGGAGGATTGGCTTCTTACCAAGTGAGGTGGGCCAGACAGCAAAGTTTGGTTTGGGTTCCAGGATGGGTAAGAGTAATCACACACCCACAGAGTAAGGCTGCTTTTCCTTAGCTTTCCTCCTGAACCAACTCACCAGTCGTGAACCAGCATGTATTAGTTTGTACCTGATAACGAGGAAATAAATATGTTACAAGGGTTTTGCATTTTTGCCAAGAGTGTCATGTGAGCCCTCTGGACTCAAGTCTCCCACGATCTCCCCCAACTGCCACATGATGTGGGTCTTTCCTGGGCAAGTCCAATCTTTCTCCTGTCAAGAGAATTGAGGAGGCCTTTTTGCCCCTTCACAGCAGTGTCCTGAGAAAGACATTTGGACTTCAGAGCAAAGAGATTAGAGGGCAGCTTAGGTGTCTAAGTTCAGAGCTAGTGAGATACTCAGAAATCACCAGGGGTCAGCAAATTTTCTATAAAGGGCCAGATAGTAAATATTTTAGGCTTTGAGGACCGTATGGTCTCTGGAGCAACTATCTCTAGTATTAGAGCATAAAAGGAGCCATGCGTTCCAATAAAACTCTACTTATAAGACAGGTGGAAGCCTGAATTTGGCCCATGGTGGAAGTTTGGTGACCCCCGTCATAAGCCATAAAATTTCTTCATTTCTGTTTGAATTGAACTCTACATTTTATGGTGAGCTGCCACCAAAAATGTTGAGTATATAGTTATTATTTTACACCTTTTAAAAAACGTTGATTATCATTGTACATTTTAGAAAATATTGTCTTTTCCCCCAAAGAGTCTATCATCTAGTATGTTTAATAAGAAATCTGTGATGACAAATAGGAGTTACATCAACAAAGTGAAAGATGCTCTTGTAATTTGCTGCTCGAAGTGTGCCCACAGACAAGGAGCATCACGTCATCTAGAAGCTAGTTAGAAATGTAGGATTTCAGGAACGTCCCCTGATACAGTGCAGCAGAATTTGCATGTTGACATGATTCCCAGATGCCTCGTGTGTATTAAAGTTCAAGAAGCCCTGTTCCACCACTCAGCACTGAATGCAGTGTCTCACAAGCATTTCATATTGCAAACACCTAAAAGATGGAATGCAGATTGCCAACAACTCTCTAAAACAACTAGTAATAGGTTCAGATTTTCTCAGAGACTCCTACAGTAAATTTTTGTTACATGAATAACCATCCATTTACTTAACTATTTTGCAAATGATTGGTTTTCACACTATTCCTTAAAAAGTCTGACACATTCCTACTTTTACACCTGGACTTTCTCAGTTTTCTTGGCCTGGAATGACCTCTCACTAACTGACCTCTTTCACTAACTGAACCCCAAGGATCCCCTGGGGCATGATTCAAGCCCCTTTCCCTGTGACGTGGTTGCTCCCTTTTCTGAACGCCTATTATCTGGTCAACTCACAATTTGCTAAGCATGAGTTCTAGACTGCGGTCTCTCTGAGAGTGGAGACCAGTATCTCAATCATCCTTGAAACACTAAGGGCTTAGAGCATCCTCCTTTGAATATGCTAAGAACCTTAAATATATATCGATTTCCATATCACGGGACAATAGGTCCACTCACACTTGCCAAAGAACTGAGGCCATGTCCTTTTTCTGGAAAAATAGAAATCTCACTGTGACTTAAGTAACCTACATCTCGACCCCATTCAAACCAGGCAAGAACTAGCAGCAGTAGTACTCCAGGCACTCTGTGGATAGCATTGCAGACTATGAACTGTCAACATAAGAGCTCATAGGTGGATGGCATATGATATAAGATCCATGCAGGGGCTCATATTTCCCAGCACCTGATCCAGCCTATCAGATGTTATTTGGTTGAAGGTAAAGTGAAGATTTGCCACTGATACTCGGGTATCCTCAGGTCAGAAGAAGCTGATTCCTATAGGAAGCCTTGACTGTGTCCATGTAATAGATTCTGCTATAGTGAGACTTTTGATGAATGAATAAATCAGACTCAAGTCTGATTTATTGAGTGATTCTTGGTATCTCAAACTTAGCACTGTGCTTAATGCTGTGAACATATGAAAAGACATATAAAGAAGAACACAGTGTGATCCCTGACCTTTTAATTCAGTTGGGGAGGTAAGTCAGGACCTGCTTCCTTAGTTAAATAAAATGCATGGTCACTTAGCCAGAGCTGCTTGTGGCAAAGTGGCCAGTACTTAGTACCAATGCAACGAATATGTGGTCAGTAGGTGCTATGGTAGCTGGTAGGAGAGCCAGAGAGATTACCATAGGCTGGAGAGTTAGGAAAGTCTTACTGGCGGCAGTGGGCTTAGGGTAGGCCCTCAACAAAGGGTACTTTGAACAGACTTGTGTGGGAAGGCTTGCGTTGCCCAAATCTGGGGTAAGGTTAGCTTCCTTAACCTTATCCATCCTTCTCACCCCCACCCCTCCTCCCTGTAGCGTGTAGCCAGGGAAAATCTGCTGCTCTTTCCTTCCTGGAAGCTGAACCACTGGCTTGGCCTTGTCTGTTAGTCGCCTTTACTCCTCTCCATCACCCAGCAAATCCGGGTGCTTGGCACTGTGGCTGGACTAGTGATGCAGTGGTAAAGCCCCTCTTTTTCATCAGAACTTGGTTCTTTCACTTGCTGTCAAGTTGTCTTCTCTCTGGGCTCCCCGAGGAGGCCATGGAATAGACTGCACGGCAGCCTGGGCCTACCTGAAAGTGAAAGTGAATTCTTGCTGCAGGAAAAGAGCAAGGAGCTACATATGCCTCATCATCTGTTCCTGCGTATTTTTTCCCTCCGCTGCAATGAGACCTGCTCTTAGCTCTGGGGGAGGCAGCAGCTAAAGTTAAGTCCCATCTTTAGGAGGAAATATTTATCAACTTTTATATAGAATATTTTTTCATGTTACTATGCCACTTATCATGTAGTCAACAGATGTTTATTAGGTACTGATTTTATGCCAAGCCCTGTATCAGATACTGGGGGTGTGACACCAAGTAAGGCACAGTTCCTGCCTTCTTGGTATTTCCTGTATATGGAGGAAACAGAAAAATTAAGCCAGGAAATTATAGTTCAGTGATAAGTGCTGTGAGACAGGTGTTCATGAGATTATTAGGCACCACCCAGGAGGAGTACTTCACCCAGACTTGGGGGTAGTGCAGTAGGAAAGTCTTCCAGACACACAAATGTCTAAGCAGAGTTTTAAGAACAAGTAGGAGATGCTAGGTGGAATTGGATAGGAATGGGAAAAGCACTAGGAAAATAATTCCCAAACAAGGGAAATGCCTGGACAAAAATCAAGGGAAGAGAGAGGTCATAGTGCTTTTAGGGGATTGCTTGTGGTTCAGCGTGGCTGGAGAGAAGAGTACAGGTGAGGAGAGTAGCATTAAAGTTAGAGACGTAAGTAGGGAACTTGTGTTTGGTATTTTTATATGAGATGGTCAGTCAAGTATTCTCATAAGAGAAAACAGATGAGAAGACTCAGGAAAACCAAGTTTATTGTATTCACAAGTCCTAGAGACAGAGGACATGGCATACTATGCAGGGCCACATGGGAAAACACCGGGTTGGGGGGGTGGTCAGGAGAGAGAAGACAGGGACCAGGCAAAGGTTTAGGCCAGAGCCCTTACTGGGTTTCCTTGGAAAAGGAAGACAGGGCAATGGAAACAGCATAGGACCCGCTAGTTTGAAAAATTATGGAGGGCTTTGGGCTATAGGAATGGTCTCTAGTTGCCTGGTATCTGACCCTAGGATAATTGAGGCAGAGGAATATTGCCTCCTGGGGTATATGGGCCAGATAGAGGAGATAAGGCTCTGGACTGGGTAGTTTGTATACTAAAGGCCTGCCCCAGACTCAGTCCTTGCTCTCTATGAATTGGCTAGCCCAACTAGGGGGAAGTGTCTCCCCAGGCAGAATGGTTTTTTAGGAGGTCAAAATATGCTAACGAACAGAAAATTAAAAAGTCTATATACAGTATACCTTGCATGTGGTATTAGTTTTGGAAGTTATTATTCCAGGCAATAATGGGGAGATACTGAAAGATTTTAAGGGAGGCAGTAATATGATCATATTATGCATTTTAGAAAAGTCACTTTGGGTAGAGACTGGGTTGGAGAGGGGCAGTACCAGGGCAGAAGGTTGAGGCAAAAGTCATGCAGCTACTCGAGTGGTTTGTGGCAAAGTGGTCTGTACTCAATACCAATGAACGGTAGTTGATAGGCTAAAGTTGTCCCAGCATTAAGTCCTATGAAGGAGAGTTCCACTTCTCCAAAAGGCAAAATAACAGTCACAAAACTCAGACTTCCACACTGCTCTTCTGACTTAGATCACGCTCCTTTTCCTGGAATCAATCACTGTGGCCAGTAAAATAATAAGCCTGATTCGGCCTAGACCAGGTTATGGGCACCTCCGCTAAAGACTGCTCTCCCAGAGCCCTTGGGCTGAGAGTTGACCAGCAGAGGTTCTTCTAAAGGGAACTCATGGCAAGATTATCAGAATGAGAGCAAAAAACAGCTGGGAAAATAAAGAATCAATGTCACCCTCGTAAGATTCTGGTTTGGGCAACTGTCTGGGTCATGGTACCACTCACAAGGACTGGAACCATTGAAATAAGTGTGAGTTTTGAGTATAGAAGGGTTTGATAATTAGGTTTAAAACACAATGACTTAGGACACTGGAATTTTGAGTACTAGAATGAGATATTCAGTATGGGTGGAGAAAAGATTACCTGTGTCTGGGCTTTGTTATTTATATAAACACTGTCTCTGAACTGATGACGCTGGCTCAAGAATTCCTCTCTGTTGTACAAATCCTCTCTGTTGTTCTAGACACCACCACTGTCCCAGACAAGGTTGTAGGTACTGAAAATACAAAGTTCAGTGATCTCTATCCTCCAGGATCTGATTGTGTGGTAGGAAGGAAGGGACATATAAATAAGAAACTGCATTATAGTGAATTAGGGATTATTAGAGAAGACCAAAAATGGACAGAATTAACATAAAGAAAGGGACTAGTGATAGACTCTATTGGAGAGGTGGGGAAGTCTTCAGAGAGGAGGTAATTTCTGAATAGAGTTTTGCTGCGAGTGGGAAAGGGAGTGGAAACCCTAAATAGTATGTTAAGTGTTTGCAGAATTGCAAGTAGCTCTGTATAGTAAGAACGTGAAATGGTGGAGGTGTTGGTAAGAGGCTTTGCCCATTGATAACTCTTATTCTAAATAATAGCATGTCCTCCTCTCCATGTGGTACAATTTGGGAAAGAGCAAACTCTTTATTCTTCCATCATTTTACCTATCCATCATAGGTATGACCTATCCATCATTTTACAATAAAGGATTAGGGTTTTGAGCAAAAATTAAAATATTAATCTTGAGGCAAGTAAAAAGCAAGGTAATCATTACCTTTTATTATGTATTTTTTCATATTAGCTAATCACATAAGATTAGACAAGAAGGGCTTCAGGAAGTGGGATACATTCTTGATACTCTCCCTCCTTCCTAGACACACATTAGGATCCCAGCCAGCGTCTGTATATCAAAAGTTCAAGAGCGTTAGTTGCTGCTACAATAAGGACCGTGATTACTCACCAAAAACTATCCAACTCTCTTTAATATGGAAACTCCTATTCATTCTTCAAAATGCTGAATTGCAATACGATAAACCATGATTTGAACTAATGTAGCTTCTGCTTCAAGAGCAATTTTTTCAACTATTGGTACATTGTATTGCAATACTTCTATTCACTTATCTGTCTTATCTGTGAGATGTTAAGCTCTTTTTTGGAGGCAGGAAAGGAACCTTATGAATCCTTGTGACTCAAGGGTCTAATGTAATGTGTGGCACACTCAGAAATCTTTTAAAAGACAGAGTTCCATATGGTTTAATCACCTTCCAGCTCTAGACACTTCCCTAGAGTAGTCCAGAAGGGACCACCTACCTAGAAGTTTTAACATGGGAATTTCTAAAGATGACACAATTATTTGTTGATGATGATTGAATCTAGTCTGTGTTCTTCCCCTCCCATTTTCTGTCAGTTTTTATTTGTGTACCCAAGCCTCTTCTTCTCACATACTGTTTGGTTAGGGCTGGTTACCTTCATGTTGTAGGACTTTTAATTCAACTGTAAAAAGTTGAATTGTAATCGTTGTATAAACTGATCAAATTTCATTATAAAAATCTTAATAAAACCTCACTGTCTATTTTTTTAGTTTTATAAATACTGGCTTATTGTAGAACTTTCATAAAATATAAAAGAATATTAAGTAAATAGATTCCCTCATACTTTCTTTTCTTTTCACCTACCAAGCTCCCTGGCCCCAAGGTGACTACAGTTTTCTTCCAAGTTTTTTTCTTTCCATTTACAAATGTACTCATTTATTTTTTCCTTTCAATACATAATTATTGAAATTATATACTATATGCCACACTGTTCAGACACTGGTAATACTGCTGTAAATGAAAGAGGCAAGGTTTTTGCTTTCTTGGAGCTGAAATTCTAATAATAGGTAGAGGTAGATAGATAGGTAGGTAGGTAGGTAGACAGAGCTAAGAAATATTTTAAAAATATAAAAATGAGTGATAAAATACACAACAAGATTTAAAACTGATATTATAGAGATTGAATCATTATTTCTATATGTATATATGTACATTTTGCTAAAAACAAGATGACAGGCCCAAAATGGGAGTCCTGAATGCTGAGCCCCATGTCACCAAACCAAGACTTAATTAGTTTTGGCTCCCCCAGAAACAGAATCTTAAACCAGTCAATCAGGAATCACCTGATCAGCACTAGTTAGGTGATATGACTCCTAGACCCCGCCAGCCCCTAAAGGAAAGTAACCTTGCAACAACAAAGCCACGTTTTTGCCTGGTATAACTTCCTTGCTCTTGTTTCCTTCTGCCCATCAAAGACTTTATTTTGTACAGCTCCTTGGGGCTCCTTTTCATCTGCTAGATTGGATGCTGCCTGATTTCAAATTGAGTTTTGCTCAAGTAAACCCTTAAAATATTTAATATGCCTCAGTTTATCTTTTTTTTTTTTTTTTTTTTTTGCGGTACACGGGCCTCTCACTGCTGTGGCCTCTCCCATTGCGGAGCACAGGCTCCGGATGCGCAGGCTCAGCGGCCATGGCTCACGGGCCCAGCCGCTCCGCGGCATGTGGCATCTTTCCGGACCGGGGCACGAACCCGTGTCCCCTGCATCGGCAGGCAGACTCTCAACCACTGTGCCACCAGGGAAGCCCCTCAGTTTATCTTTTAATTATATATGTATAAATGTATATAGTATACATATATGCAAAAAGGAATTATTTAATACATTCTTTTTCAGATTGCTCTCTATCCTTAATAGAATATTGTAGACCTCTTCTGCTGTCATTACATGTGGATCTATATTAAGCTGTTTCATAAGAGTTCGTAGTACTAATGTTGCACATGGGATGAGGGTGCCCCTGGAGTTGGCAATGTGTTCGCCTTGTATAGAAATTCACTTTAAATACAGTCATCATTGTATTGTATCATGAGCTTTGATGTTATTCCTTATACTGAGAAAAGTGCTAAATAGCCTGCTTTCCTTATTAGCTTGAGGTTGGATGGCTCAGATGGCCTCTCAGATGCTGTCTCTCTATAACCCGAGCTTTCTGGGTTGCATCGGTCTCTGTTCTCTTTGGCAATCAGCCTTGCGGGGGAGGGGAGGGTGCATGGAGGAGAAGGTGGCCGTGGGGGAATAGGTAATGATGGGATGTGTTATTTTGGCAAAACGCATTCTTTGCTGTATTTCTTTCATTGCAGAGGTCTGTTCCTTTTTCTAGGAAGGACCTCTTGCTGAAATATACTACGTTTTTGAAAAATGGATGTTTTCCATTGTAGAGTGCACATCTGCACATTGAGAGTGTTTTCCTAGAGGACACAGCTAAATAAGCCAAGAGCAGAAGTGGCGATAAGGATACCTCTCTCATGAAGTTTCTGATAACATAATGTCGGACATACAGTAAGTACTCATTAAACACATGAACGAATGATTGGTATCAGGACCACAAGAGGACGCTGCAGTCATCAAAGAGTGGGAGGGTAATGAGTATCTTGTAAGGATGGGAGAAGCTCCTGAAGGGTAAGAGTGTTCATTCATTCAGCAAATATACAGTGAGCACTTACTATTCAGCAAATATTCAGTGAGCACAGCCTCTAGAAAGGGGCTAGTACCTTTCTAGTCACTGGGCATGAATGGACTCTGAAGATAGAATTTACCAGCTTCATAGATTTATCAGGGATCTCCCCCAAATAATCCACAATTTTCCTTAATCACTTGTTTTAAAACTGAATGTTTCAAAGCTCTCCGTGGGAGGGGGATATGAGAATGGGAACAGCAACAAGAAAATTAGGATTATAATATTGTTAGAGCGCCTACTATGATATATTTTAAATCATTTCAACTAGGTCACTCTAGAAAGAGCCTCTCTGGTTCTGAAGAGCTTAATCCTCCCAGATAATTTCCTCTAATGTGCCACTTCAAACCCAGTCCTCTTTTCTCTTTTTTTCCCCAACTCCTTAAACCTCATCAGAGGCTGCTGAGCAATTTTTTGAACACAAGAAAAAAGATCATTATCATCATTATGCTGTTACCCTTGAAGAAAGCATGTAGAGACTGACAGAGGTTGTATAACTGAAGAAAATATGGAAACTCGAGGTTGTATCATAGCCTTTTGCTTTCCTGACTTCCAATAAATCTAATTGAGATGAAATATGTGTATATTTACACACACACACACACATACCCCTATTATGGGACAGTGTTTTGATAAGTCTCATCAGACTGTAAGTTTCATGATAATAGGGGCCACATTTATGTGTTCACCAATATATAATCCAGTGTTTGCACAGTGCCTGGCACAAAGTAGGCACTTACAAGATAGCAGGTAAATGGACAAATACATAAATTGCATTTCTAGCCCCTCTTATAGGTTAATTCTTATGTTTATCTTTTTCTATTTGCTGTAGCTTTTACATTCTCGGGATTCCATTTCAAGTAACTCTCCTCCTCTTTCACAATTGTTCTCATTAGTTTATGGAACTCCTGTATTATTAGAGAATTACCTTTCATTACCTATACCTATATCTGATTTATGGCTTTAGGAGAGGGTCGGTTTTTCAATCTCCTCACTCCTCCTTTTAAAAGTGCTCCAGAATTTTCTTTCCTCTCCAATGTCCCCAGGAGCCTCAGTATTGTCTGCTGATTGAGATTTAATATCCTCACCCCCAGGGTTCAGCTTCAGTTCCAATTTCAAGTCAGGGAAGTTCTAGTGAATGAGGCAGCTGTGATAGGAGGGAAGGAACACTGAGAGTCAGACCTGGTTTAATGATGGTATTACAACTTATTAAATGTTCGGTCCTGGGAAAGTTATTTAAATTCTGAGCCTTTTGTTTCATCGTCTGTAAAATGGGATTAAGCACGTTAACATAAGTAAATGTCTCAGCACAGTGTTTAGCTGATTGCAAACGCTGCAGATTCACTTGTTTTCCTATATCTTCCCCAGGTTCCCTGGACATTTCTAACTCAAGGTTTCTCAACAGAGCCTCCTCAATACTGACATTTTGGGCCAGTTAATTCTTTGCTGTGGGTTTTGTTCTGTGCATTGAAGGACATTTAGCAGTAGTCCTAGCTTCTATTCCCTAGATGCTAGTAGCACTCCCTCCCACTAGTGACAATCAAAAAGTCTTCAGACACTGCCAAACATCCCATAGGGTGGGGATGGGGGGGAAAATTGCCCCAGTTGAGAACAACAGCTTTAACCATAGAAACTGAATTTATTAAACGCATTCTGCAAGTTTAGTTATTTCAGATGCCTGAACCAATCCTGCGCATATTAGAGGATCTAAAATTCCTTTTGGTAATTGTTCACTGTCCATCCATCCAGCCAGCCAGCCAGCCATCAACCCATCCATATTTAATTCATTCATGTATAAGCTCCTTGAGGTCAAGGTTTTAAAAAATTTATTTTGTTCTCTGCTACATACCCAAAGGCCTGGGGTTGTGTCTGACACATAGTAGGTACTCGTTATATATTTGCCAAATGAATGAATGGGTTAATAAATACATCCATCCACTTATTTATCTATCCAAAATTTACTGTCATGAAAGATAAAAAGATGAATAGAACATGGACTCTGTACTCAGGGAGCTTAGAATTTAATGAGGAAGACAGAAATTTACACAAAACCAATAGAATATCTGCATTAGTTTCCCAGAGCTGCCATAACAGGTAACACAAACAAATTTATTCTTTCACAGTTCTGGAGGCTGGACATCCAAAATTAAGGTATGAGCAGGTTCACTCTCCCTCAGAAGCCTCTAGGGGAAGATCTTGCCTCTTCCAGCTTTGGGTAACCCCAGGCATTCTTTGGCTCATAGCAGCGTAATTACAATCCCTGCCTCTATCTTCACATGGTCATCTTTCCATAGGAATGTCTGTGTATCTGTGTCTCTTTTCCTCTGCTTATAAGGACACCAGTCATATTGAATTAAAGACACACCCTACTTCAGTATGACCTCATCTTAACTAATTACATCTGCAAAGACCCTATTTCAAAAAAAGTCACATTCTGAGGTATTAAGGGTTAGGACTTCAAATATCTTTGTAGCAGGCCCAGTTCAAGTCACAATGATATTAAATCTGAAAATAGGGATAGGAGGAAAGTACTCTAGGACCAAGAGGAGGGAGAGAGTAATTCTTAATTGTGAATGGATGAGAGTAAGGAGAAATTGAGATTGGCTTTTTGGAGAAGCCTTGAATAATAAGTAGTTTTGGGTAGCAAGATGGCACCAGGAGCAGCCATTTCAAGCTGAAGATACAGCATAAACAGTGGCAGACGTGGGTTAACAAATAGATGACATGCAGGTTGTCAACCATTCCCTGCCTTGGCTCAGTCCATCACTGCCTGTTATCTTACCCTAGTTCATTATTCTTGCTGATTCCAAACATCAGTCTCAGAACTCTCCTCAATACAACACTCCAGGCAGCTATAGACAGTCAAGCAGCCTGGGCACCCAAGACAAAATTTAATTACTACTGTGGCATAGAGGAGGGAAGTATATTTAAGTAACTGTGACTAGTTCCTATGGCTGGAACATGGCGTCCACCATAGGATGGGTGGGTAAGGCGGCTGATTCCATTACAAAAGCTTTTATGAGAACCCAAGCTTAGTTTTTTGTTGTTGTTCTCAGATTCTATGAGATTTCTGTGTCTTTACTATAACTGCCCCTCCCCTGAAACCATTTTTGGTTCTACTCAAGCTGGTTTTATAAAGTTTCAGCTCCTTGAAATAAAAAAATCCCCACCCAGATAAGTTATTGAGGAGTGAATTCGTTTTTTCTTGGCTGCATAACAAATTACCACAAACTTCACAGCTGAAAACATTATTCATTTATTGTCTTAGAACTTCTGTAAGTCAGAAGTCCTGAGCGTGACATGGCTGAGTTTTCTGTTCAATGTCTTACCAGTCTGATATCAAGATATTGGCTGGGGCTTCAGTTCTCACTTGGGGCTTGGAGTCCTCTTTTAAGCTTACCTGTTGCTAGCTGTAGAACTGAGGTTCCCATATTCCTGTTAGCTGTCAGCCAGAGACAGCTCTCTGGGCTCCTTGAGGCCCACCTCCGTTTCTTGTCACATGGTGCCCTCAGTCAGTCCTCAGAGTAGATGTTTGTTTTCTTCTAGGCAAGCCAGCATGTATTTCTCAGACTTCCTGTTTTGCAACCTGCCAGAGACTAACGTTTTAAAGCACTCACCTAATTAGGTCAGGCCCACCCAGGATTATCTTGATTTGGCATTAAAATGTAACAATCACAGGAGTGCTATCATATTCACAGGTGCTATCGTATTCACACTCGAAAGGGAGAGAATGGTATCAATACAAGGATGAGGGTCATTCAGGGTCATCTCAGAATTCTGCCTGCCAAGAGGCATATTCTGATTGGTGTTCCGGTCTCATGGCAGACCTGTGACTGCCTGTAATCTTGGATGATGTACTTTCGTCTCTCTGGGTCTTAATTTTTTTGCCTGTAAAATGAGGGCGCTGTTGTTGATAAGGTTAGAGTTGCTGCTGGTTCTATGAGCCCCTAGGGAACAGATATTTGTATCCATTGCCTCCTGGAAGGTCTTAAAGTTTTATGCGTCAGGTGGATTGGGGGATAGAGGGGTGGGTCACCCTTGCCTTTTCTATACCACATGAGGCTCACCAAGCCCTTTGTTTCCAGCTTCAGTGTCTACTTCCTGTCTGTTCATAAGACTACACTGAAAGCAGAGATATACATAATCACTATGTCCATGCATGCTTCTAATTCCTCTAATCCTGGCAGTACCTACTATGGTTAGGAGCCTCTTGGGAGCCTTTTTTTTAAAAAATGAAATTGGCACTACCACATATGACTCTCTTCTCTCAGATTTCTGCCTCTCTCCACCTCTTCCAAGGTAAGGCTTAAATGAATTGAATCATAGTTAATATTTTTTTCAATTCTGAACATTACCACTATTGCCACCGGCAAGAATCAATAATCCGCTGAATGCCACAGGGGTCAGATTCCAGGCAGCTTTATATTTGGTTCAGCGTGAACCACCCCATCTTCTACAGGCTCTACATTTTAGAGGAGATTTTTTTTGTACCTTTAATTATAATGTAGATGTTTTCATTAACATGGATGCCGAGAATTTCTATTTGATCTGCCTGTCTTCACTGTAGTTGCTCATTTAGTCGGAATTAAATTAGAGGAACAAATGCCCTCCCTTTTCCTTTGCCACATCTCCTGCTGGTTATTGTCTGTGGCAGCCCCAAAGGGCTGTGTCTGTGGGTTGTTGGGTTATCTGATGAGTTATACTGAACATGCTGCAAACAAGCTGGAAGAATCAGTCCTCAGAGGGTGTGCATTTCTCTCACAGGGTATTCGTAAACAGAGCCGGTGTGTTATATTCATCGGCGCACTCCCTTATTTCCTGTTTTATTTCCTGCCCTTGAGTTTTTCTACAGAGTATACAAATGGGCGGAGATGGCATGTAAAGGCTGAATGGGTGGAGATGCTCTGTTGTACTAATGATGTCTCCTCCCTCCAGTCTCTTCTTGGAGAGGCTGCCTATGTTCCCTTCACAAAGTATGCTTCTCTCATCCCTGCTGAGCAGGCAGAGAAACAGGTAACTCGGACCTTTGGCCTACTCGATTACTTGATTGGAATAGAACCATCCAGTCAGTTCCTTGGATTCTTTCTTCTTGGAGCTTAGAATTCAAACTCAGAAGCATCATGTTTCTGCAGGGTTAGGGACTTCAAAAGGCATAAGGGCACAGTGCAGGTGGGGACTGTTCGTGTGGGCTGTCTCCACAAAAAATCAGGTAAAACTTGAGATAGAGAGAGCAAGAGAGAATTCAAATGTAACCAGAGAAGCAGAGATGACACTCTTTTTGTTGTGTTCACCTCAGAATCTAACACAGTGCCTGGCACACCATAGGAGTTCAATAAGTGTTTGCTGAATGACTGACTGACCCAGACCTAGAGAGATGGAGTAATTGCAGTGGTCCCTCCTCTACATCTCCTTTCTTTAAATCCCTTAAAATAGTCCTGTGTTCTCATAGTATATCCCCCCTTTTGTTATTTAGCTCCTGTGAGTGGGTTTCCATTGTTTGCACCTTGATGATCCACAGCTAAGATCCCAGCCAGCACGAACACCTGACCTCCAGCTCCTCCCTGGACATCAGCTCAGACCATCTGGGTGGCTGGATATCAGTTTACGTTGCATTCAGAAGGCATTCCTTAATATCTGTGGATGTGACCTTTTTCCCAATTTATATAACCTTTCACTCTACAGAAGTGTGTAACGCTGAACAAACAAATCTTGTCCCTCCTTGGAAGCAACTTTCAGGTCTGGTTTTCTGTTCCAGGCTCAAAGCTGCCACCCGGTTAGAAGTCCCCATCAAACCACCTCTGGGTGACTCCTGGCTGCTCTGATGACAATCTCTTGTCTTTGTCTTTCTCTTTCATGGGACATATTTTATTTATTCACACATATTATTGAGCACTCAAGCTGTGAGAGGCAGTATTCTGGGTGGTGGGAAAATGAGGTAAACAAAACAAAATCCTTATACCTGGTTATTCTCCGTTTGTTGCTTCCCATTCCCAGATCCATCCTCCACTTCTCCGCCCTGTTCTGTGCCTGAGATGCTGACTGCTGCAGACAGCACCACCCGTGCAGACTTGCTGGCTGGATTCCAGTTGGCTTTGTCTAGTGAGCGTCAACGCGGAAAACGGGGTCGGGGTAGAGTGGTGAGAGGTTGGGCTTTCTCCCTGTCCCACAGTCTCAGCTCCAGCACTGGCCATCTCCTCCATTGCCACAGCTGCTGCCCGCCAGCCCCTCCTGCAAGCTCCAGAAATTGCTGATTCCGTGGACAACATATCCTCCCTTTGTGCCTCCCTCTAAGCCTAAGGGTGGTAATGCCTTCTGGCTTTTGTTCAGTTCTAGATGTCTCAACCTTCTTCACTGTTTTCCTCAAAACAACTCTAGCCTCTGTAAAATGCCCACCTCTCTTTTTAAATCCTTTGGGTGAAAGCATCAGAGTGGAATTCTGTGTCCTGCTGGGACCCTGCTTGATATAGTCCCGGACCTACATGGAGCTTACATTCTAGTGGGGAAGAGACAACTAACAAATGAATAGCAAATTCCTTTCATATAGTGATAGGTTGTACAGAGAAAAATAAAGCAAGGAAACAGAGAGTGGCAGACACTATTATGGTGAATGGGGTCAGAGGAGGCTTCTCTAAGGAAACTTCTGACTGAGGGAGGGAGGGAGGGAGGCAGGCAGGGAGGGAGCTACATAGACATATAAGCAAGTTCAAAGCCTGAGATGGGAATGTGTTCGGGGTATTTGAGGAACGCAAAGGCCAATGGGCTGGTAAGAAATGAGGGCTTAGTGTTTAGTATATTGCTTGGTTTAGGGAGAGGGAATGTGGTGTTGGGAAAAGACCATGAATTCCGGAGTCATGCAGTGAATCCAAGGTCTACCATCACTGTGTAGCCCTATGACAGCAGACAAATTACTTCAAATCAGAGTCTCAGTTTCCTTGTTCACAAAATGAGAATAATAATAAAAACCTCAAGAGACTAAGATAAAATTCATGAATTCGTAGCCCAGCACCTGACTCTAACTTCTCCTCCCCTACATTTCTTGGCCTTACTCTTAAATGCTGAATTAAACTCCATGGCTTCACGAGATTTATCAGATGCCCTTGTTGAATGCCTTCATAGTACCCCTTATTCATTTATTCATTCTACCAATATGGACCATCACAAATGTTATCACAGTTTGCAGCTGTGATTCCATTTTGAGAATGACCTTTTAAGGTGTCTCTCTCCCCCTAGACTGTAATCTCCACAAGAGCAATTCTTTGTTTACTCTTGGACACCCAGACTGTAGCACAGACCCTGGCACATGGTGAACATTTAATATTTGTTGGATGAAAAGAAGGAAGAAGGAAGAACATCTAGTATACTTTCAATAAGATTTTATTTTCCTAGAGACTTTATTCTCCTAGGGAATTCCAGTTCACTCAATAAATACTAGTTTAATTGAAATGAACTGTACGTAAAGCTTTATACTTATTTCTGTGGGGTATATTAAAGAAGAAAACTCTGTGAAGGTAAGGATCACTTTATCTTTTTCATCTTTACATCACTAGTGTTTAGTATAATGCCAAGCACTTAATGATAAATATGCTTAAATATTTGTGAATAGAAGTAAGATAACAAATTGATTTAAAATCTGATGTGTGTGTGTCAGGGGTGGGGCGTGGAGATTACAAAACGGAATCATCTTAGATATTTTTGTGATATGCAAAGTCACAGTGAGATTTTTTGAAAACCTTTTCCCTCTCTCCACCCAGCACACAAAAGAGGGCTCTGAAAAGAGGCTCTTTTGGAAACTGTCTAGAAAAGGTGAGGTGTCACTTAGGAAGGGCCCACAACTGTGAAAACATCATTTCCTCTTTTCTTTTTAGAAAAGGTTGATAGGAGGATGTGTAAAAGACAGAGATGTAGTGATTTGGTTGCCCTGGGGGGACCTTGAAGCCACAGATGCCCTGGAGGAGGGGCGCAGTGTGTATTCTTTCCCTTACCTGGTACTGGTTGCCTAGAGAAAGCACATTCCAAGGCTGGAGGGCATCTGACACCCCACTGAGAACAAAGCCCCCCAGGCCAGGGACACATGGTTCTGGTTATGTGGGGAATTGTGTTTTTCAAGGACAGTACTATTTCCCCTTTATACATGTCCTATTTCAGAGAGGCTCCTGGCCCTTCCCGGGCGTGTCTCCTGTCCAGGGGGTAGATCCATCTGAAAAGCACAGCCACAGGCAGATTGGTCCTGGCCTCTAGCAGAAGTACCTCTCTATTAGGACCAGGGCTGGGTTCCTGGAGGTCACGTTTCTGCAGGGCATGTGGTGCTCACTGAAACGTTGTCTCATCAAAATCCTGGGGTAACAGCTCTTGCCCAAAGTACTCATTCTCTCTATAAAATTCTTCAAAGAGCCTATGTCTGAGAAAACCCCCGCCAGCCCAACAGAGTTGGCAGATGCAGTTGTAGTCAGTTATATCTGTGTCCCTGCATATTATTGTCTCTGGATGAAACCCAGATTTGGACATTAACAAATGTGTGAAACAGCAAATGCTTTGTACTTATATGTCTGTAAAAACCAACTTTCCATGAGAAGCAAGAAAAAAATATATCTTTCTGCCCATTTCATTCTGTTCTTGAGAAATTCTGGTTAAAAGTATGTCCCCGAGTAGCTCCTTTTACATTGATTATGATAAGGGATGCCGTAATTAATTGGACTCTGGAGAGTAGATATTCCCCATCCGTGGCAGCACAACCTAATAACCTCTTTCCCAAGTTTGGAGAATTCACCATTACATCAATCTTGATGGAAGGCAGGGTTTACTGCCTTATGTGACAGACACTAAAAAACAGACACTCTCCCCTCCTGCTGGCCCCTGGGAAGATAAATTAAAGACACCCAGTTAAATTTGAATTTCAGATAAATGACAATATTATCAGTGTTAAGTATACACTAGATATTGCATGGGATATACTTATACCAAAAAATCTCAGTGTTTATCTGAAATTTTCATTTAACTGTGTATCTTACATTTTCATTTGCTAAATCTGGTAACCCTACCTGGGGGCCAGGATATATGACTAAAGCTGAACCAATTAGGTGTTCTCTGTATAACTCAAGTGATGCAGAGAAGCAGCTGCACTTTAGAATTTATTCAGCCAGTGGCAGTGGTGGCAGTGATGTCCGATGTGTAGTCATGGTAGAAGGGGTGCCAGTGGAGGTTGCCATGGTGCAGTGAAAGTGCTGGAGTCTGGCGTTCAGTAGCAGCAACAGCAGCAGCATCTTGATCAGATGCTGAGGCATAACCTTGATTCCTGCCCATTTCCTAAGTCTTTCCTCTAGCCTTCCCATAAATCCTGTGAGCTACCCAATACCTTCCCATAAATTCCTTTTTTGCACATACTTTAGCCAGCATTGATTTCTGGTTTTTCGAACTCTAAACCCTGACTGCGATGGTTAGGAATGTGGTGACGATGAAATGCGTTATTCAGATCTCCCACTGTAAGGAGCACAACTGACCGATGGCTTACAGCTGTTGCCCCTCTGAATCTACCTCTGTGTTGGCTCCCAGGCACTCTTCTTATAGACTGCTTCTGGACTCTGGAGAGATGCAAGACTCCTCCAGTGAGCAACTTTGGTTAGAGGACTCCCCACTGGTCTGGCTGAAACATTCTTGGAACTGTGTTGCCGTCTAAGACTCTTTCTACCCAATCTTCTTTCCTTCCTTCTCTCCTTGTACAGGTGTCAGACCTACATCCTGATCTCCACCTTCTGCTCCCCCCGCCCCTAATAATTCTCTTTCATATCCAATACCATCTGGAAATCTGCAAGGAACTAACACAGGGTGGAGGAAATGTCTACATAGCTTTGGTTTACAAAATTTTCCTTGGTGGCGTTACCCGAAAGATACTGTACAAGATAGAAATGGAACTGTTAAGATGGCTCACACCCTCATCTTTGGTCCCTGTTGTCTGTCCTCTTGCAGTTGAGGGAGATTATCTGCAGCTATTTTAAGAATGTGTGCCTCATGGTGTACTTAAGTACTTGAAAGAATCCAGTTCCTCCTTTCACTCTGGCTTTCTGGCTCAGAAGACTATCATGATTTGGGGTGTAATGCATATTATAAAATTTTCCTTGATGTTTCAAGATAGAAATTAATTTATCATGACCACTCTGGAGCTGAAGTTCAACTTCTGTCCACGTTGCACCTTTCAGGTAAGCTTCACCCCGGCATCATCTGCTGCGGGCATTTGCATAGTGATGGTGTCAGTGAGAGCCTAGTTTATGGCGCCATCTAGCCCACAGTGGGTGGTGCTGAGAGGAGAGTTAGTCATCTTGCTGTATTTTGTAATTCAGCATGACGGGGAGGTATAGCTCTGACTGGATATTCCACAGATCAGAATTAGCTTTGAGGAGAATATTTCTAGGCAGTGACCACGGCTGTGGCTTTGCCAACGATCTGCTTCAATCTTCCTGTGACTCTGACATGGAGGCAAGGTGATCTGAAGAGTAGGGATGAAGTGAGTACTAGACAAGAAATCAGAAGATGTGATTAGCCCTGACTTTGTCTCTGGGAAGCCACATGACCTGGGGCCATTGAAGCATCTGGGAATAGGTTCAATCAAATATCAAGGATGGCAATACTAGGCTTTGTATTGATAGCTTCTGCTCCTTGTGTGCTATGAGTTCATCTTTCCTGGGGAATCTTACTATTGGTGGCCACTTGTGAAGCTCCCCTTGGTTTTCTGGTGACTTCCAGCTGGTGACCTCAGGACACAGTCCTTTGATGGGTGTTCCTCGTAGCTCCACAAGGTAGTTGCCTCCAGCAGACTTGCAGCTCCCACCTAATATCCACCTTTGGATGGACTCTAGGACAAGAGATTCATCTTTTTACTTCTTGGAAACTTGGGAGCCTCTGCCAGATGGATCACAACTCCATCTCCCCATGCTCTTTTCTCTGCCCCAACCACTCAGAAACAGGCTGGCAAAACCAGACATTGACTGGACACCCAAACCAGGAATGAGGTGTCAAGTTCCTCTTCTGACCCACATTCCCAACTTCTAGGAACATTGTATTAGGGCCCTTCCCCTGTGATGGCTTCAGGGAGGGAGCCAGTGAAGCACTCCCTTCCCCTTCTAAAGTACAGGAGATAGCATTTCTTCTCAAATACTGCAGTTTCCAATGGCAGCCTTTGGGGCTTCCTGTCCCATCTTACATCTCTTTGGAAAAGACGGTCAGACAAGTTTCAGTTACTGTGTACTCGGGGAGAGAGAAAGCAGGTGTATTCTGAACTGGGAGAATGTAGTGACTTTGCTTTCAACAGAGTCCTCTAGCCATTATAGTCCCCGCTATTGGAGAACTTCGGGGAGGGAGAGGTCTAAGTCATTTCATTACATCATTGTTACTACTATGTTGTCTACAGTAGAAATCCAGCGATTCTCACATCTTTCTATTTTCTCTCAAGAACTTAACTATGTAAATGATCATACATTCTTTTAAGTTTTATTTTAGGTTTTTGGTTTCTTCTCTCCCACTTTTCATTCTTTCTTCTATTCCTCCCTTTTTTCCATTCTCTTCTCTTTTGGTCCTTGGCCTGGACCACCCAGTTATTATGTATGGTCTAGTCTCATTAGGGTTAAGAGAACAAATTCTGAAGTGAGACTGCCTCAGTTTTCAGCTCTAAAATTTGTATAACAGCACCAGTATCATACGATTGTTGTGAATTTTAAATAATATAATTTCTTCCTTCAACAAACTATTACAGAGCACTTCATGCCAGGTTTTGTTCTAGAGCACACAGAGATGCATGTTTCCAGTCTCATCTCTCACTGCACCTCCTTGGGTTCTTGAATGTTATAGTCACACTGGATTAGTGAACATTCCCAAAATGAGCCTCTTCTTTCCTGTCTACTGCCTTTGTTAATGCAGGTTCCTCAATCTAGAATGTCCCTCCCTCATCTATTGAGTGTCTTGATGGTGTTGTGACCTCAGTGTATGTTTGTGCTGGAGTTTTGCTACTTATCATTTTCACTTCCAGGTTTCTGGTTGAAGAGCCAGATGGGGTAAGGAACCACCATGAGATAAAACTTTCTGGAAATAATTAGATTTGAAAAGAGTTAAGCCTAAATCTTGAGGTCACATGACCTGGATTTTCCCCCATCTGTTTGCAGGGGGTAAGGTTGAAACAGAATAATGAAGGTTTGCTCTTGGGCAGTGGGGTGGCCTCACCTCTCGTTATGGTTTTCACCAGTTATATTAATCACTTCACCAGAGAAGGGCAGGGAATGCACCTCCAATGTTACTGCCTTTTGGAAAGTGGACCTGAAGTATGCTCATGTTTTTTATAAAGACTTATGGGAAGGGGAATAAATAGTCCCTCTTAATGATAAGGAGTTATGACTTAATTCTGTACGAAATGGGAGCATTTGAAGTTTTTTCAACAAGGGCATAACATCCTTATTGTTTTGCATTAGGCTTCACAGCACTCATACCATATATTGATACATTGTTTTAGTGTTTTCAAAGGTTTCTTCAAATATGTGATCTCATTTGACATGTACTTCAGCAAGCAAGTGTATTACGTCTTGAACTATATACAGGGCAGTGTCTTGCTGGCTCCCCTTCATACTAGAAATCTGAAGATGGATAGTATATCCATAGGTAAGGCAGGGACCTTGTGTTGAACTCGTAAGCAGAATGTTCTGGGTTTTTTTGTTTTTTGCTTTCCCTTGGTGTGGTGAACATGTATCTTGAGAAGCTAAACTTGAAAAGGTCAACCTGTCTTTTAAGCACTGAGTGTCTAGGAAACCACACGGCTGTGAGCCTTTGCCATGGAGGGTTATCTCTGTCTGGAGTCGAATCTGTATATATTATGTCAGCCTCAGCCAGTTGTCCAGTGATGAATGTGGTGCCTATTTCATCCAGCTTGGCGTTCAAGGGGGCCCTCTGTCTTCCAGCTGATGGAAGGATAATTAATAAGCATGACAGAGGATGATGAAGAGACTTTTGCATGGAGAATCTGTTGGCTTTGCCCACATGTGTGAGTGATTGTCCTTGTGCCCTTGGGGGCAAATCCTCTTGTCTAGTGTGAGTCATAACAACTGTAGCCTCTTAGTTGGAGCCTCAGGTCATACGTGAAGGGAAGCCAGCTTGAAGCTGGAGCTGCTCACTCATGCCTTTTCAATGAAGAGCATGAAATGTAAAGCCAGGTGGCCCATATCTTTTCTTTTTGAGAATTCAGTGATGACCCCTCCAGTTACCCATTAACTCAGTGGTATAACTTCTGAATTTGGAGTTCATCCTTCAGAATCTAAGAGAGGTAATTTTATTTATGCCATTTCCAGTCGGGACAAAGACATCCACTGAATCCCTTGCCCATTCTTTGAATTTGGTGCCCCAGGGCACTAGTGCATGTGAGTGTACACACACACACACACACACACGCCCACAATTTAGACTCAGTTGTGGAATTTATATAAGTTAAAACAAATCAGTGAATAAGAATGATTTCTAAACTATGGTCAGTCAGAGACCAAAAAGCTTAGAACAGATTTTTGATGCTGTTTTACTATTTCTCACTATTCTAAGCTCCAGGAAATAGGAAATACATCTGTTTAGTTTTTATTTTTTTTAAATTATTTTCAGCTAGGAATGCTTTCCATTTCAGATAACAGAATACCTACTTACAGTAGCTTAACAAAATAACAGTATTTTTCTCCCATAATGTTAAAAAGAAGTTTGGAGATAAGCAGCTTCCATATGTTGTCACTCATGCACTCAAGATGGCTGCAGAAGATGCAGAAGTCATGGATGCAATCAAAGTCAGAACTCAGGAGGACTGTATCACTGCTGAGAGCCTTTCTCCTCACCAGTTTCTTATTTGAGAGATAATATCTTTTCCTGAAAGTCCCCATCATACTTCCCCTCATAATGACTATTCATGTCTACCCCTGCATGGAAGGCTGAGAAAGTATGTAATTTGCTTTTCCAACTTTATAAAAGACATTTTAAGAAAGAGAAGAATATTGTTAGTTGTTTTGGAATAGATGACCTATGTATATGCTACACAACTCTGTCTCTTAGTGCCTGATATGGGGCCTGCTACTGCCCAGTAAATAATTGTTGAGAGAAAGTGATCCAATCCCTCAATAATCATTGGCCCTGCTGATTCTCTCTCCTTCTTTTCATCAACTATTAAGAAGTTACACTTAAGCTACAGCAGACCAAAAAGATGTGGATTCTTCGTTCCCAAGTCCCAGAGTTTCTTCTAAGTGGATCCCAGGTGATTTGGATCTAAAACTACTCTGTTTCCTTTCAAGAAAAGATCCAGAAAGGATTGTCTCAATGAATACATTGCATTGTTTGAATTATAGCATCTTTTAAATATCTTAATATTTGATACGGCTATACCCTTTCAGCACTCTTCTTTTGAAAAAAAATACTGGATTATTATTGTTTAGTTCCTATAAAATATCAATTGTTTTCTGTTTTCTTTCTTCCCTAAAATTTTGTTTTTGTAAAATTGAAAATATATTGAGTTTATTGGTTAATTAAAGGAAAAATTAAGTTTGTGACATTTGATTTTCTGTTCAGGATCATGGCAAACATTTCCATTTGTTTGTCTACTACTTCTGAGTCCGTGATTAGTATTTTGAAGCTTTATTCATGTAGATCTTACATGTGTTTTCTTAAGTTTGGAATTTATCTATTTTGTTGCTTTTGTAAATGAGGTAGTTTCATTCACTTATTTTCTAATGGTTTTTATTGGCATGTATTTAGGCCATTGTTTTCTATATGTGAATTTTGTATATAACTACCATCCTAGTTCTTTTAAATTTGTAATAGTTTCTCATTTATGTTCTGGGTTTTCCTACAAAATATTTTTTGGGTGTGCAAACAGTAATGATTTTATATTCACCTTTTAAATGTCTATATACATCTCTTTTTATTCTTTTCCTAATTGCACTGGTTAGTTCCTCCACAAAAATATTAAATACTATTGATGATAAAAACATTCTTATTTACCTTTTTACTGTATGGGAATGGTCCTATTGTTTCTATTAATTAAGATGCTGGCTCTGAGTTCTTTTCCTGTTTTCTTAAGAGGTATTTTCAAGAGTGGATGTTAAGTTTTATCCTTTGCCACATCTATGGAAGTAATTATGCTTTTACTCTTATTATCTATTAAATAATGGTTAATCAGATTTTCCAGTGACTCACTTGTTTCGTTCTTATTCATTACCATTAGCTTTAAGACTATAAATTTTCTTTGATCACTTCTGTAGTTTTATTCCATGAATTCAATATGTATAGTATTAATTATGGTTACTTTCAAAATATTTTACAGATTTAATTTTTATTTCTTCTTTGATACAGTAGTTGTCAAGAGAGAAGCTAGGAGGAAGATGTTTGTTGCTTTCTTTTTGTTGTTAATTTCTAATTTGTTTCTTTCTTTCTCTTCCTTTCTTCCTTCCCTCCTTCTCTTTCCCCCTTTCTTTTTCCTCTGTCCTTTTTTTTCTTTTTTCCTTGAAGATTGTTAAAGGCATCAAAGCCTTATATTCTCTTTTCAAATGAGGTCGTGGAGAAGTGCAAGACCAGCCCATATTTTCCCCCTTATGAATAACTTCATCTTTTCTCCCCAGATATCTAAGGGATACTTCTTATTTTTATAGTCCAGAAAATATATTGGAATGTATTAATTATTTTGTGTCAAATTTACCTGGGACACATTATTCTCTTTTAATCAGTAAAATTAATTATTTTTTAATTTCTAGAATTTTTTTTTTTAGTGACAATGTTAAACATTTTATTTCTTGCCTATTATTTCTGTTGTTTTCTTTGGGATCACTATTCATGTGTTTATGTATCTCTATGCCTTTAATTCATATATATCATTTTCTCTCTGATACTTTTATCTGTTTATTCATATTTCATTTTATTTCCTCACTTTTCTCATTCCTGTACACTGTCCATAACTGTGTTTTCAAGAATGTTTTTATTTCTTGTGCTACTTTTAGTTTGACTTTAATTTTTCTTCCACTCTTTTCTAAAGTTTGTACACCAACATTTTATCTTCTGTTACCTTATTATAGCATTCCTAAACTCTTATATCTCTCCTTTGTGCTCTTGTTTTATAGAAGTTGTTGCTATATTCTTTTAAAAAATCATAGTGATATATTTGTCACAATTTTCTTCTTCAAAATTTCTGGTGCATGATATTTGGTTGACATTTTTCCTGTTTTTTTTTTTTTTTCTTTTTATAACATCTTTCCACATAACATCTTTAGACCTTCAGGTGAGTTTTGAAGGTGGTTAAATATGAGAGAGAGTCAAAACCTCCAGTCTGAACCAGAAGTATGAATGAATTTTCTTAGCCTTAAGTTTGTGCTTTAGGGCTGTTCACAATATAAATTTACTTATTTTTCTATGCCTCAATGGCAGGCTACTTTCCATATTTTTTACATTTGGTCTGTTCTTCCCAGCTTCTCTAGACTTCATGCTTAAATTAATTCAAGGAAGCTCCCAACACCACTTATATGTTTTTTTCCCTCCTTGAGCTCTGATGAGTTTTGTTTCTCAAAATGTGCCACATACTTTGGAGAAGTAATTTGTGCTGGCTTTGTTTGAATTCTAAAGCTATGGATATTCTTATTTGGTGTCTTTCCATACCCTAATGTGCTTTTTTTTTTTTTTTTTTTTTTTTTTTTGTGGTACGCGGACCTCTCACTGTTGTGACCTCTCCCGTTGCAGAGCACAGGCTCTGGACGCACAGGCTCAGTGGCCATGGCCCACAGGCCCAGCCGCTCCGCGGCATGTGGGATCTTCCCGGACTGGGGCACGAACCCATGTCCCCTGCATCGGCAGGTGGACTCTCAACCACTGCGCAACCAGGGAAGCCCCATAGTATGCTTTTTAGTGTATCTGTCCTCCTTGGTTATATACTTTGGTTTACATTTTATATAGATATAGTTTTGTTGAACAAGGATTTTGTATTACCTTTGCTGTTTGGAGGTGATTTCTAGAAGAATCAGGAAGCAACTTCTATATTTTTCTGTGATTTTTAAAGCTTGAAGATAGTTTATTTTATCTTATAATTAACAAAATTTAAATTATAAATGCAACTATGTGCTCAGTGTTAGATGAAGTGTATATTGAGTATTGATTTCATTTTTTTCCATCCTTTTCCAGCATAATCATATGATAGTATGATATTACAACCTTTATTTTACTTCACATTGGACTTTTGCAGTATGATAATTTAGAGTGTTACTTTTACAAAAATATTCTGGAATGGCACTATTTTTCCATAGGACTGCTCTTAATCTTTGATATTCAACTACTTCTATTTTGGAATGCATATCTCACCATCCATGATGATTTCTTTCTTTTGTATTAATTAACTGGTCTAATTTTACCAGGTTCTCTTGAGTCAATGACTAGTAGAATTTGAGAAGTTCTGCAGAGAGAACTTAGCATACTTCATGGAACCATGAATCTCTTGCAAGTTTGTAATTTTATTTGTAGTCAATTTGCACTGTGTTTGCATGGTTGTTTGCATTTTGGTTGTTTAATAGCTTACAAACAGAAGGAAGTGACCCTCATAGATAATGTAAAGGTCAGGAAAATACATTATTAGTAGGAGGGAAACAATGTTAAAGTGGGGAAAATTTTTACCTGTGATCATAGGAGAATATTTTCATTTTATGATGAGTTTCCTTCCTACACAGTCTTATAATTATAGGGATTTAAATAATGTATATTGCTATGAAGAGGACTTCCTAAACTCCCTTGTTTAGGTAACATGTACATTCATGAAAGTATAGATTAGCAAGGAAAATAAAAGTTTACTTAAAGTTAACTAAAATTGGGTTTTATTCTATTCTGACAAGATCCTGGATAAATACATAAATATAAATATATATTGTTATATTTTGGGTGCTATATTTGTTTACATTTTCCATTGCTAGTTCAATATGATTATGAAATTAAGATGATTATCTGTCACTACTTAAAATAATCCTACCTCAGATATTTTTAAATTATTACATTTACCCACTTTTAAAACTTCTAATTTCACATTTGCTTTAGTACAGATGATTCTTCAATCCATATTCGTGATTGAATCCTTCTTGAATGGAAAAAAACAGTAAGTTAGGAATTATAAGACTTGAGTTGAACTTCTTTCCTGACTTGTAAACTTAGTCACGTCATGTCACCTCTCTGAATGAATCTTGTTTGAAGAATATTTTGAGATTTATCTAAAATATTATTGAAAACTTCAAAAGTGTATTAAAGTATAAAAGAATCTCTATTCCCAAGAATGTCCAGAAAAACATCATTGGGTGGTATCTAGATGAAATGAGAGAATCAGGCAAATGAGAATTTGCTTGGTCATTTCAGTGACAAAGGAGTCACTTGTGTAATTATCATTTTTGTTTTTCAACAAGGATGATTTTGTGTAGAATCAGCCCTTACAGGTTTGCATCACTTCATATCCTTTCACTGCTGTGTTTTCTCTTGCCTTCAACATAGCTCAGTCCCAGAAGCCATAAGATAACATTCTTAGCATATTTAGCACATTAAATTAATCAGTGCCCACATATAAAAATATGCCCACTAGCAGTTCTATAACAACTCAGTGCCTTTCACATAGATGATCTAATTTGGC
The DNA here is from genome assembly GCF_039906515.1 of Pseudorca crassidens. Lineage (NCBI taxonomy): Eukaryota > Metazoa > Chordata > Mammalia > Artiodactyla > Delphinidae > Pseudorca > Pseudorca crassidens. Next base: position 29,443,046 of record NC_090304.1, on the reverse strand, counting down.
TGGATACCACCAAAACACAAAACTGACTGTGGTTCCTGTAGTATTGTTTCTGAAGTTATGAGTGTTTAAACATGTGACATCTGGCCTAAACAGATGTATCATTCAGATCCAAACCTGACAATCACTTATTGAGACCCCAATAATTCAATTATACATGCATAATTTATTACAAATATTTACTGAGTATTTTCGCATCTATTCTTTGTTGAAATTACACTAGACAGTGGGAATGTGGATGCAGAAGATGCTGTCCCTGCTTTCTAGGAGCTTAGAATTGAATGTAGCAAACAGAGGAGTAATGGGACAATTATATTAAAATCAGATATAGGTGCCATTTCTTACCACTCTTCCCTTGTTTACTCTGCTCCAGCCACAAAGGCCTGCTTCCTGGTCCTCAAACATGTTAGTGGAATGTTCTACCCCAGAGAGGCATATGCCTAACACTTCATCTAGGTCTCTGCTTAAATCACCTCTTTAGTAATGTCTTCCATGACCTTCTTATGTAAAGTGGTACTTTTTCACTCTGCTTCATTTTTCTTCATGGCACTTATAATTTCCTGATATTATATTATATTATATCATATCATATCATATTATTTTTCTTTTTTTTTTTTTTTTTTGCGGTACGTGGGCCTCTCACTGCTGTGGCCTCTCCCGCCGTGGAGCACAAGCTCCGGACGCGCAGGCTCAGCGGCCATGGCTCACGGGCCCAGCCACTCCACGGCATGTGGGATCCTCCCGGACAGGGGCACGATCCCGTGTCCCCTGCATCGGCAGGCAGACTCCCAACCACCGCGCCACCAGGGAAGCCCCATATTATTTTTCTTATTGTCTTTCTCCCCCATTAGTATGTAAACATCACAAGGGCAGAGTCCTTGATTTGATCACTATTTTACCAGACCATCAAAAATAGACCCTGGTTCATAGTAGGCATTCAGGAAATTTTTTTTCATAATTCAATAGCTATAATAGAGATATGCACAAAATGTTTTATGTCTGACACTAGACGAGACTTTCATATACGTCTATAATTTCAATTAACTCCTACAACCCATGAAATAGCTACTATTATCTCCTTGTCAGCAGTATGGAATGTGAGACATGAAGGATTAATGTGCCTTTATCTGGGGGTATAGTGAGGTACAGCATAGTAGATGATAGAGCCCAGGTCTTCTGAGTCCACTTCCAGTAATCTTTCCACTACACATGGACTGTCCAGTAGGTAGGAGAGCAGATGAGAGGTTAAATACATAATAGAAAATATTCTGTTATTGTTTTTGCTGAGACTCTTCTCACAGGCCTAGAAAACTCTTATCAACATAGATTTTTCTTTAACATAAATCACCCATGAAACCTTGAGTTAGTTCCTTTAGGTAGAGTTTTTATGACCCTGTAGCTCATCCTTTCTATTTATCTCTGAATGGGATGGCAGGTCTAAAATGTGGAAAGGGACTGTATGAAGCCACATGATTTATTGTCTTGGCCAGGTGTCTTTTGGTTGCCAGTGAGAGAACCCCAACTCCAATGGTAAGAGAATTTATTGGCTTATATAACTGGAAAAACAAAAGGTGGATATTCATGCTTTGCTGCATTCAAGTATTTGTAGGATTGCACCAAGACCCTCTCTCATTTTCTCCCTCTCTTATTAGCAAAAGGCCCCATGGCAGTTCCAAGTCACCTGGTCTTTAGAGTGGATGAAGTCAGGAAAAGAAAGAGCAACTGTCCCCATGGTACTTGCGAAATGTTTGAGGAGAGCCCTGATTGGTCTGGCTTAGATTACACACATGTTTACCTGACCCAGGAGGCCTGGGGGCTAGTGAGTACTTTCAGGTTCACATCCCTGGGCCGAGTGTGGGCCTGAATCTTGTAAAGTGATAATTATTACAGCATTGGAGCTTCTCTTCACTTCCCTGAAGGAAGGAATGCTATGCAGACAGAAACTATTCAACCACCTCTCTTAACTCCCCCTACTCCTATAAACCTTATTTCTGCAGTAAGCAAATCTTTGTGAGAATGTTCCCTATGCCAAGCTCTGGGATAGGCCCTGACTATTATCTTTTTAATCAATAATCCTTGACCTTGAAGATACAGATATGAAGAAAAATGGCCAAAATGGAAAAAGATAAATAAAATCACAAACCAAGGTAGAAATTGCTCTGGGAGCTCAGATGAAGCACTGAAAAAATATGGACCTGTTTTCCTGACCACGCCCCTCTACATCCCTCCTTCACCATTTCCAGTAATTTTATTGTACTTTATTTTTTTATTTTTATTTTTTTGCGGTATGTGGGCCTCTTACTGTTGTGGCCTCTCCAGTTGCGGAGCACAGGCTCCGGACGCGCGCGCTCATCGGTCATGGCTCACGGGCCCAGCCGCTCCGCGGCATGTGGGATCTTCCCGGACCGGGGCACGAACCCGTGTCCCCGCATCGGCAGGTGGACTCTCAACCACTGCGCCACCAGGGAAGCCCCTCCAGTAATTTTAGATGACAGTCTCTTTGCAAACTCTAGTGTATCCTTGGCCACATTCTTTCTGCATTTGTTCTGTCATCAAAGACACTCCCTCCCTAAGTCATCTCAAACAGCTCCAAAGCTGCCTTTCCAAAGTCATGGTTTTGCAATGTTTTAGGATCTTACTGTCCTCTTTTTATTTCATGAAACTCCTTCCGTGACATTTTGTTCTTAGACACCAGGGACTGTTGCTGGGAGAGGAAAGGGATGGGAACAAGTGGGGAGGGTTAAATTGTGACAGAAAGTGAAGACGGGATACCTTCAAATTAGATTTATTTATTAGCATGATGACTCACAGGAAAATAATGCCACTTTGCCAGTGGCCAGGATAGAAGGCAAGACTATAAAGGAATAACTGGCTGATACTTAGAGGCATCCAAGTTGTTATATCTTTAGGAAGTTAAAAAAGTACCTTAGTGTCTGCTTACTCATCCCTGGGCAGGATGTTCTAAGCTGGAAGAAAAAAAAAAAGTTTGCTTTCCTCTGATTCTGATTGTCAAGGACAAAAGGCCCAAGTTCTGCCACTAATTAGATTTGTGACCTTGAGAAGTCACTCAATGTAGCTTAACCTCGGCTTCTTTGTTAAAGAAACAGATGGTAAATTATATCTATTTTATGGGTTGGTATCATAAAATCGATCTACATATCTAGTATCATACCCACTGACATATTTATATGATATGTATATATATACGAAATATATATACATATGTATATATGTGTGTGTATATATGTATATATTAGAGAATGTTTACTAAGGTCCTGTTCAGCAATAGAAGACAGTAGGTATTGAATAAATCATTTTCCTTATTGTTCCCCCTTCCTCCCACTTAGTCTTGGTTTCCACCTTTACAGATGGCTGAGCTGAGTCAACTGATCACTAAAATACCTTTTCTTCTCTGAATTCTATTCTTTTGGACATTTTTATATCTTTTACGAGTGAGGAAAATAGCATTATTTTCCAGAAATTATTTAGTGTAAGTAACATATCCTCTGGTCAGAAGAACTCTTCTGCTCAGTGTTCTCACACATATTTTTTTTCTACCATAAATACATTTAAAGAGTCGTTACCGCTCAGTTTTACCATAGAGATTTCCAGAGCCTTTGGGAAAGAGAGAGGCAGCCTTCAAGGGGGACAGAGCTCACCTTCCGGGCATGGCTTTCTCCAAGAAGTTTCTTGGGGATGAACGGTGGGTCAGTTTCCAAGTGTATAGTCACTGCAGAATTTCTTTACTCTTCATCTTTGCCCTCACTTGGAGAGGAAATGATTCAGAGGACACTGGGACAGAGCATTTCTTCTAAAGCCATCCTACCCATCATCACATCAGCACTGAAGTTAGCTTTGTGTTTCCTGCCAAACTCAATGAGCTCAATTTCCATATCATTTTCCAGGACTCTGGAAGAAACTGTCATGACCCACAAACAGACCAGTGGAATCACAGAATAACAGAATGATAGAGTCAAAAACAACTAAAGAAGTCACCCCCATTCAACTCCTTGCTTTAAGGATGAAGAACTTGATGGTCCTTAAGGTTAAGTGACTTGCTCAAGGTCTCAGAATAAGTTAGTGACAGAGAAAAACAAACCAATATTGTCATTACCCATCCCTGGTTAACATTTATGTAACACTTTAAATTTACAGAATGCCTCTTCTATATGTGTCCTATTTCACAATTAAATTTATTTAAATTATTTATTATTTTCATTTCCACATACAGGGAAGCTAATTTGAGGTTAGAAAAGATTAAATAACTTTTTCTGAGATCATATCTCCAGAAAATACCAGAACATAGATTTGCATTCCAGTTATTTTTGTTTATTTATTTGTGTGTGTTTGTTTCCCTTGTCATCCATCCAGTCAGGGAACAGCTGGCCAGCCTTCCTTTATCAAATTTTAATTAAGGGAAAAAGTAATAAAAGGTATCCCTAAATTAGACCCTGATGATTTAAATAGAAAAGAAATCTATTGTGTAATTGTGGCTTTAAATTTACAATGGACAGACTTGTTTTTGATTGCTATAGAACTATGACTTTTAGAAATAAGGATGTCCTAGTAAATAAATACTAACATATTCCTGATTTGGCTTCAGTAGAAAATTTAATATGTCTTTTATTAGGGAAACTGGTGAGTTTTTATTTTAAAAAATATGAATTTATTAATTGAGGTAACATTAGAAATACTGATAAGAAAATGGAAGGGTATAAAAATCACCCATCCACGACTTTACAATCTAGAGATAACATTTGGTATACATGCTTTCAGATTTTTAAAATTGTCTTATGCATATGTATAATTCTTTAAACCAAAAAAAGTGATTATAGTATATGGACTCTTTAAACTATTTTAAAAATAAATTGAGATCATTTTCTTTATGAATATACACAAAGATTCTTTTTTAATCACTGCCTAATACACATTTTATGCATAAAAAAATTAATTTCCTTTTGCTACACATTTCAGTTATTTCAAATTTGACATTATTATAAATCATGCTACAGATGAACACCCTTGTTTATAGATGTTTGCACATTTCTCTGATTATTTCCCCAGAATATATTTCTAGAATTGAATTGCCGAGTCACAGAATATGCATATTTTTACAACTTTTTATACATCATGGCAAATTGCCTTCTAGGGTGGGGAGGATGGTATTCTTCCTACCACAACACTCTGTCTTAATAACGTCAGATTTCCCCCATCCAAATACTATTTTCTGAGTTTAAGGGAATGGCTTTGATCCATGTTAGTAATATTTATCACCAATTACTTTAGGAAAAAGAAAAACTCTTACATGTAAGATTGATTCAGATATTCTGCTTCCTAGAAAATTATAAAAAGAGTCCTAGCCTCTGGATTTGGGTACACTGTGAATATGCCTAGTACAAGGGACGCTAGTACTTGGTTTCTAGGAAGAAATAGATGGAGACGCTTCTGGTCTGCTTTACCAGGGCCATGGTCATTGGCAGTATAGCAAAGAGCATAGATTCTAGAGCCTGAGTATCTGCATTTAAATGCTGGATCTATTACCCACTAGCTGTGTGACTTCAGGCAATTACTGAATTTCTCTGTACTTGTTTCTTTACCTTTAAATGGGGTAATAGTCCCTATTTAGCAGTGTTGTATGAAGATTAAATGAGTTATACAGGTAAAGCTCTTGAATAATGCCTGACACATGAAAATACTAAATAAATATTAGCCGTTATTGTTGTTGATATTATTGTTATTAAGCTGTAGCAATTATTACTGAAAGCCAAATACATAGCAGATACTCAACAGTGTTTGCTGAAAGAATAGTAAAGGAATGGTGAATGCATCTAGAGAGAGAGTTCTTGGCTAGAGACACAAATCTGGGAGCCTCCTGCAGAGCAATGGTAGGTGAAGTAGGTAAGGTGACTGAAGGGTGGTCCAGCAAAGAAAGTTGAGGAATGAAGTCCTTGACTCAGGAAATACTACTCATGTCTACTATCAGAAAGAAGAAAGTAAGTTTACAAAAGACACTGAGGTGGAGCTGATGTTGGTGATGAAATAGTTGGAAAACCAGGACAGCAAACGGAGCAGCCTATTCTGGTTCGAGCAGTGGCTTTGGGTTTTAACCCTGGGAAATAAAGATGAAGAAAATAGATATGAGAGGAAATAAGGATCCCTTTGCCCCTGTCCATGACTTTAGGATTATAGGTGACCTGATATACTAGCAATAAACTCTTAAAAACCAGCAAGGAGTTAAGGTATGGTTCTTTCCAGATAATAATTGCATTTTCTATACAGCTGTACTGTCCGACATGATAACCTCTAGTCATATGTGACTACTTAAATTTTACTTGATTAAAATTTAAATTCAGCTCCTTGGCTGCACTGGCCACATTTCAAATTTTCAATAGCCACATATGGTTAGTGGCTACATATTTTACAGCACTGAATTAAGCATTTCCATCATTTCAGAGAGTCCTATTGGACAGTGCTGCCTTCTATGATCTGAAGGAGTTAGCAGTGTGGGGATTTCAGACACCCTGGCAACAAGGAAACTGTGATTTGAGGGTACAGCACATCCTGAGCCTTATTTAATTCCTGAGATCAGTGTATCAGTCTGGTCTCTGCAGGAAACAGACACTACACACAGATTGGACAATTTGAGGAGAGTTTAATAATAGATTCCCATTGGCTGGACCAAAAAGAAAGCCAGAGGGTGAAAGAACCTGTTAATGTAATCCACTAAGGTCAGGTGTAGAAGGATGGACCACAGATCTGCAGGGTTACTTGGCAACTGTTGATAGAAATGACTTGTGTCATTTCTCCAGCACTGAGGTCTTTGACCTACTGAGGGAAGCATGCAAAGTGAATCCTGTGTAGTCTGATCTTTTCCTTCTGTCTTCTCACAAAGAGGCTTTGGGGAGCCTTTTTTTGTGTGACATTTTTCCCACGTTAGAAACACACTGTTTAAGGTGTGCCTGGGTGGATTTTATTTTACACTTGGAGAGTCTGACTTTTTTTATGTTAGTGAATTACCCATTAGTTAGGCATTAAAATATACAATACAAATCAGAACCAGGCTCGGGCATAACCTCCGATGACCAAGGCTATGGGGTGAGGGAGAGGAAGGGGAGAAAGCCCTCTTGACTATACAAGTAAATTTGAGGTATGGAGCCTTGTTTTTCTCAAGGATGAAGAAAATGTGGAATTAAGTAGGGAAACATCCGTTTCCTTTTTGATGTCTGGATACAGTCACCAGGCAGCTTTGCTTTTTGAAAGTTAGATTGGGAGAGAAGTATTATACATTTAGTTATGGAACTTGGTCCCCTCACAGACAGTTTCTCACTACTGGTATTTTGATAATTATAAGTGGTTCAAGACAATTCAAGAAGAAATTCTTATTCAGCGTAAGACCACCTCCCAACACCCACCCAACTAAAAATTGTGTAGCTCTTTAGTTTGTGTGTGGCAGGTATCAATATTAATATCTCATTTTGGAGATGTGGAAACTGAGACTCGGGTTAAACAGTTCAGTCTGAATCACACATTTAATTGGTACTGGGATACTCAGAGCCCTCCAATAAAAACTGGTGCTCTTCTAAACATTTTTCTGGCATATATAAAAAAGGCATATCACTTGTTTCTTGTTTTGATTAAATTTTAATTGAAGAGAAAATGTACATACATGAAACAATGAGATGGTATTCCATAAATTTAAATATACTGAGGACTCATAGTACCTTCTAAGCAAATTCATTTTCTTTCCCTCCAAACCTGTTTCTCTTTCCATATTTTCTATCTTGGTTACCACCATAATCTTTTGAATCACACAAGCTAGAAACCTGAGAGCCATCTTCAATTTTCTTCTCTTTCTCAACTCTTCCAGTCCATCCTCCAAGTCCTAAAGACTGCTAAAGATCTATCCCCTCCTCTCCAACCCCACGCCTCTGCTCTAAGTCACATATTCCTCATCTCTCACCAGAACTGTTCCAATAGCATCTTCACTGGGCTATAGCTCAATCCCAGTCTGAGCCGTTTTCCATCCTGGTCCCTTGGAGACTTTCCTTAAAGCCACATCTGAGCATGCCATTCCAGTTGCTATAGCGGTAATTCCCAAACTCTGGCCTTTCTAGTCTTGATTACCTGATTTTAGTCATAACGGCAGATTATCTGTACCCAGGGCTGATTCAGCTGATGTGAAGCAAATACGGCCACAGTGGTCATTAAATAATGAAAACTAACTCACTCTTTCTAATTTTCCTTGTTCTAAGCAATAATAACTGAAATCATAGGTTGGAATATGCATATCATATAATGTTTTTATATGAGAATCATTAAACTAAATACATAAGTACTAACTGTTTAGAAGAGTTATTAACATAACACCTAAAATCGTCTTAGGGTAAATGTTTCAGCATTCAGAAAACACAGGACTCTAAGGCTAAACTCCTTAATGTGATACCAAGATCCACTAGAATCTGACCGTATCATTCACATTCTCTCTCATTGGGTCTTACTTATTTTTTCTGTAATTATAGATAATTATGTATTCTGACAGCTAGTTTAGATCCTGGTACAAAGTAGATATTCAATAAATATTCATTGAATAAGCAAATGAAAAGAACTTGCCTGCCCTACTAGATGTTAAGCTCCCTTAAATTCGGGATCAACATGTTGGTCATCTCTCTCTCTCTCCTTTTTCTCCAGAACATTATGCATATAATGCATAATGCATATAATAAATGTTTGTTGAGGTGACGTGCCAGAAGTATGTAGATAAAATACATCACTGGCAATAAGAAAAGTAAAAGAGCAATATGAACCAGTGGTTGTAACAAAGGTGGTGTGATTTGAGATAGGTCTTGAACTAAGGGTAAAGAAAGAGGAGATAGGGAATTCCATGTGGGGGAATGAATAAAAGGTCAAGGTCGGGCAGATCATGAGTGACTTAGCTAGAGTGTGCATTTGAGAGGAGGTTTCTGTGTAGCAAAGAATTTAAAATTGCTCAAAGAGAGCTCTAGGCTTTGTCCTCGGCTTCTGGGAGGTAGTCTTGGAATGTCATGCCTAATAGGAATGTCTTTATTTGCCTGGGAGTCTTGGGTCACATTGGATAGTCTAACAAAGAAATTAAAGGTGCAGGCTTTGAGTCACATGGTACAGTCTACCTCCAGAAGGACTGGAGACTGAGATCTACCACACAGGCAATCAATCATGCCTATGCCTGATGGGCCCCCAGTAATAACTGTGGAAGGCTCAGGTGAGCTTCCCTGGTTGGCAGTGCTCTGTGAGTATTGTCACATATCAGTGCCAGGGGACTAACACTGCTCTGATGCCACAGGAAGAGGACAATTTCAAGCTACATGTTTGAAAACCTCCTGGACTCAGCTCTACCCACCTATTACCTTGGCTGATTTTTAATCTGTATCCATTAGCTGTAACAAACTGTAACTGTGAATATAACTGCTCTCAGAGTGTTCTATGAGTCCTTCCAGTGAATTGTATCAATACCTGAGGCTGGTTGTGAGAACCCTCTGAGTTTGCAGTTGGTGTCAGAAATGAGGAGAGTCGTGGGCACACTCTTCCTTCTACCTTTGCAGCTGGTGAACTTTCCCACTTTCCAACTCAGTTTAGATCTAAAATTATTTTTCTTTTTATTTATTTATTTGGTTGTGCCAGGTCTTAGTTGCAGCAGGCGGCCTCCTTAGTTTTGGCATGCAAACTCTTAGTTGTTGTGGCATGCATGTGGGATCTAGTTCCCTGACCAGGGATCAAACCCGGGCCTCCTGCATTGGGAGCGTGGAGTCTTAACCACTGCACCACCAGGGAAGTCCCCTAGATCTAAAATTATTTTTTAAAACAAAAGAGTCCATGGAATCCCATTACCTAGAGCAGATGTAGAAGGAGTTGCTGTCACTGCAGCAGGCTACAGGCTCCACATCTTGTTGCCTTGACCTTTCTCTCACTCACCTTGGTAGTCCTGAAGCCTCGAGCTATGCCCATACCCTCAGAAAACCCCCATCACTGGCTAGATGCTCTGCTAGAGGAAGGAAAAGTAATAACATCTTAACACCTACTGAATGCAGCCTTTGCGAGCTATTTCATGGCATTTCATTTAATCCTGCAGTCACCCTCTGGGTTAGGTATTTGTCCCTTTTACATGCATAGAAAATAGGCTTAGAACAATTAGGAGCTAGCCCAAGGCCACACAAGTGAGTGCAAGGCAGAGCTGGGATTAGAAAGTCAGCAGAAGTTCAGCTTGATCCTTCAGTAATAGGGAGATAACCTGGGGGGCTGAGTAGGGCAGGAATTTCACAAGAGAAGCATGGGAGGAATATGCAGTGTCAGTGTGGAGCCAATAGAGGAATGAAGATGCTGGGAGATGGTTGAAAGATGAATAGAGTCATGGCTGTGCTTCAGCCAGGCTGCTGGAGATACAGTGTGGGTACAATTTAACTTCACAGAGTCCTGGCCTTTTAGGTCAACACTGGAAGAAAAAAAAAAAAAAAAGAATTTCCTGGACCATTGCTCTCTGCCCCACCTCTTTAAATGTGAAGAAACATCTTTCTGTGTTTAAATTTTTTTAAAAGCTATTTCATTTTAAGTCACTCATGATTTCACCTGTCAAAGGACAAGCTTTCTCAGAACTAGGAAGAAAATGAATAAAATCTAGAGAAGATCACTAAAGAACTCTAAACCATGAAAGTGTTTCAGCGGTATCTGTGAAAAAAAATGAAAATCCTGGTGACCTCTGCCAAACTGGAGTCAAAACCAACTCGCTTTGTGAGATAAAACTTCTTGACTTGAAGTTTTTGACACATAGAATCATAACTGGTAAACAATATAGGGCATGAGGAAGCTGCTATGACAATATAATAGCTAGTGGGTGTGAAGCACTAACTGCTTTATGTGCCCACAATGCGTTAGCTCATGTAATACTCACACTAACCCTGTGCATGAGGCAGGTATGTTTAGACCCACCCAGCTGTTCCAGCACAACTATAATTAAATCATCATTTTGTAATTTGTTGTTTAGTGTGTATCTTCTGTTCTAGAACATAAGTTCTCTAAGGACACAGACCTGGCCTGTCCTACTGCTCCATTCCTCAATGTTCACATGCCTTACTTATGATAAATATTCTGAGAATGCATGCTTAGTATATACTGCAGCCCCGAATTCAAACTCGGTTCTTCTGACTCTCAGGCAAAGTTGTACACAATGGGACCTAGGATAATCATTTAGGTCACTATAAACTGGCCCCTTAGCTTCTTCCCCAATGACCTTTGTTGTATCTTAGTTGCCTGACCTATCTGAACCACAGTTTCCCATCTATGAAATGAAATGCTTGGGATTAATGACTCCTGAAGTCCCACGAATCTTTGTGAAGCTATGAGTCCATGAATTTCATTAGTTGGTATTTTAGTTGATTTCATCTTTAAGAGAAGCAAAGCCTGTCATATGTGATATGGGCCATGGTGCAAATACGTTTCTTCTGATATTATGATTTTTTTTTCCTCCTTCGCCAGGGGATCCAAATAAATTCAGTAAAATTAGGCATCTGTTCCCACTTTACTAGCAATAAGAAGACCTGCCTTCATGTTCTGATTCTGTGATCGCTTGATGATACTGAGCACCTTTGGCTTTCAAGCTCTCCATCCGTCATTAATAATAATAATGATAACAATAATGCATAATAGTAAGAATAAAAATAAAGTCTAATATTCTTGGAATGCCACTGCTATAACTGAATGTTTGTGGCCCCCTGAAATTCATATGTTGAAACCTAAAGCCTTATGAGGTGGTATATTGAGGTGGAGCCTTTGGGAGGCCATAAGGGCAGAGCCCTCATGAATGGGATTAGTGCCCTTATGAAGGAGACCCCAGAGAATTCTCTTGTCCCTTCTACCACGTGAGGAGTCAGTAAAAAGATGGCCATCTATGAACCAAGAAGTAGGCTGTCACCAGACACTGAATCTATCAGCGCCTTAGTCTTGGACCTCCCAGCCTCTAGAACTGTGAGAAATAAATTTATGTTGTTCATAAGCCAGCTCATCTATGGTACTATGTTATAGCAGCCCGAATGGACTAAGACAGCCAGGTACTATGCCCTCACTTCATATTTTTAATTCATTTAATTTGTAAGACAATGTTATGAACCAGATACTATTATCACCACAAGTGACTATGGAAACAGAGACTCAGAAGTAACTCGCTTGGGGTCTCACATCTTAGAAGCGGTGGGAAAAGGAATTGAAGCAGACCTCTCTGACCTATAGATTTAAAGACTTTAGCCATTACATTTATAGCCTTTGAGATGAGTGAGGTGAACCAGTCCAACTTTTGGACTTTTAAATTAATTTTGTGTTTTTAAAGTCTTTGTGAAAATCTGATGCAAGTTATAATGTGCCTTCCGCAGAAAAATAAATATGATTATAATCAATATTTGGAGGCAGTGTAAAGATTTCATAAATTTCCTAAAATGTAGCAATTGGAACTTCAGAATAAAAAAAAAAAAAAAAAAACAACGAAAAAAGAAAAGCCCCAAATCTGAGCTAGATTTTCTCTAAGAGCATCTTCCAGAATGGACTTTCAGAAGCCTATGAGGAAAATCCTTTTAAGAAAAGTCACAAGGGATACAAGTAACCTCTTTCGCCATTAAGTGAATGGTGTACTGTATACTATGGGTTTAGTTATATTGAAGCCCCAAACCATCTCCTCGCCTGCCTGTAGGCTGGAGAATTCAGCCTGGTTGCTGATTACCACCATTGTCACGAGTTTCCACGTTTGCTCCAAGTTCTCAGATTTCTGTTTTTCAATTTTAATTTGCCCGGGACATTGCAGGAAGAGAAACCGTGGGGGCATGATTAAAAACATATGGTGTATGAGGTGGGGGAGGGGGAGCAGTGAGCACAGCAGGAGGGAGGAGGATTGCTAAATTCAGTGTTTCTAATAAAGGAGAGTGGGAGAGTATTTGCTACTTTTGCTTGGGCTAAACTGTACTGTGTAATACTCCTCTCTCTTGCCCTCCAGGTCTAGCGTGGCAGGTAGAGAAGGAGGTTAGGGAACTGTGATGTTACGGTGTCTGGTGTCTGGACATACATATGTATATATATCTCCCCCTGGAGGGCTTTCATATTATCTAATGACATAATGACAGCCATCTCTGTCTCTGTTCTATCTCTATTGTCTCCTGTTAAACGAACAGGACAGTAATGGTTCCCAAACCTGATCTGGCATCAGAACCCCTTGAGGAACCAGAATGTTTCCAAATACATATTCACGGGTCCACCCAAGATGCACTAAATCAGACCCGTGGGGGAGCTGCCGTTTGCCTTTAAGTATATATCCCCCTTGTGTTGTCAGTTTCCTCTATCAGAATTCTTTTACAGTGTAATAAAGTCTACATGGACTCCCAGGATATTACTGCTATAAATAACTTAACACCTGTTAAAGTGGACACTTGTGGATTTGGGCTACCCAAAGTCCACTCTACCTTCTATTGATCACAGCAGCCATGTTTCCTTTTAGGAGTTTTAGGAATTGATCTCTCCCCATCGTGTGCAGATTTAATTGGATTTACTCTTGCTTTCACCTGAAAATGGGAAGGAAGAATGGTAAATTAGGTTAGTGTGTTCTATCTCTTAAGAATGTCTGAAGTGATAGAAAGGCATCAGAGAGAAGAAGAAGAAGAAGGAGAAGGAGAAGGAGAAGGAGAAGAAGAGGAGGAGGAGGAGGAGGAGGGGGAGGAGGAAGAGGAGGAGGAGGAAGAGGGAGAAGGAGGAGAAGGAGAAGGAGAAGAAGAAGGAGAAGAAAAAGGAGAGGAAGGTGAAGAAGAGGAAGAAGAAAAAGAAGGAAGAAGAAGGATGGATGCACATGTCCTCCGGCATGAGCATGCTGGCTAGGCTGCATGGGACTTCCTGCCCCTGAAGTCCCCAGAGCCTCTCTGGTCCCCGTTCTTTCCTGGACTGGTTCCCTAGGACTTCTCTCAATTCTGTGAGCCACCTGAATCTTTCCAGTGAATTTCTTTTAGACTTAAGTTAGCCAGAGTCGTCTTCTGTCACTTATCCCTACATCCAGTTTTCTAATCCAACACCTTTACTTTATGTAAGAAATAACAGAGATCCACAGATCCTAAATCACTTGCCTAAGGACTCCAGGTTAATAAGTGGTGGCATTGGCCTGGAATCTGGATCTCTTGATTTCAGGGATGAGCCGTGAGTATTGGTTTGCCTTTATCATATGGTTCCTCAGTTTTCTGCTTAACCTCACTGTGATTTTCTAGATTCTTTTGGAAGTTAGGCCAATAGGAATAAGAAGCCCCTCTTTGTCTGCTAATGTCACATTTGGAACCACAACTTCCATCATTTCTCAAAATATTTCACAGGCCAGCAGGCCTTGCAGCCTAATTTCCTGCCTTTGGCAAATACCTATTTTAGATGTTTATAAAGAAGATGAACTCTCTCCTCCACTGGGCACCTGGCTCAATATGGCACCCCTATGGGGAGAAGACACTTTCTTCTCACAGCCAGTGGTTGTCCCAAAGCCCCAAGGTGTAGCTATTGATTGAGCATGGTCGAGTTGAAGAGGTGGGTCAGCCATGCTATTTTCATCTTGACTTTTCCCCCCAAAGACACCAGCATACACATTATGTAGAAGTATTTATACTAGTTAAACCTGGAGATGGAGTCTGAGGTGGTTAAAGTCTGTTGGTTGAGGAGAAATTAAAAGGCACAGGTCATAGAGGCTTTAGGAAGTGCCTGAAAATAATTGTTTCCTCCTGACTGTGATCATCTCCTTCTCTGTCCATATCATTCAAAATGCTTTAATAATGGTTCGATCTATTTTAACCCATTCTTTATCATTTCACGCAGTTCTTTTCATTCATTCAGTACTTAGTAGTTCACTTACATTACATATTATTAAATTTTCCCAGTACCCTGGAAAGTAGACTCCTGTGAGCCATAGGGACACTTCTAGAGAGGTTAATAACATGTCCAAGGTATACATGCCCCGTAAATGGCAACATGAGGCCAGAAACCTGGTATCCTGGCCTTGTGCTGCTGCTGCCCCTTCTTTTACACTGAATTGCTGTCATCATGCTGGCAGTGTCTTTGGGGAGGAATAAAGGGGTGAGTATAGAAGACATAAGAGAAGGCCTCAAGTCAGATGTGAGAGTTTTCTGACTGTAAATAAATCACTTGCCATTATTCCTCTACCACTCACTAGAGATTGGGTAATTTGTTAACCAATTTATTCATCAAAACTTCTATTACTTTCTTACTGTGTACCTCCAGTTCCAAAAGGAATAAAACACAGCACTCCCCCTCCTAATTTTAAGTTCTTACGAAAGACCCTGCCTGGCCCAACTTGTCAGGTGGTTCCCTTTGAGCCAAATCAGTTGCAGACATGATGGATTCCATTGTGAAAGGTGGATTTGGGAATCTCACTCTGTGATCTGTTACTCTCTGTAATGTTGTTTGTCACATAGTTAAGGAATTGGGAAGCCAACCTAATAGATGCTTTCACATGACAAGGTATAATATATTGTGCAGTAATATAGTGTAAGTGGGAAAGAGCTTAATTTATATCAGTTCTGCTTTTAAGGTACATGGCATGGAGATGTTGGTGATAAAATAAAGACCTTACAGAGGAGCTTGGTATTTTGTTAGGGTCTTTAGGAAGGTATGGCACAGCAATACCTGAGTCTAAAATACTTTAAAGCTATAATAGAGTAAGTAAAACTTAATAGTATGTAGGGCTTCCCTGGTGGCGCAGTGGTTAGGAATCCACCTGCCAATCCAGGGGACACGGGTTCGAGCTCTGGTCTGGGAAGATCCCACATGCCGCAGAGCAACTAAGCCCGTGTGCCACAACTACTGAGCCTGCACTCTAGAGCCCGCGAGCCACAACTACAGAACCCGTTTGCCACAACTACTGAAGCCCGTGCACCTAGAGCTTGTGCTCTGCAACAAGAGAAGCCACCACAATGAGAAGCCCGTTCACTGCAACAAAGAGTAGCCCCTGCTCGCTGCAACTAGAGAAAGCCCATGCACAGCAACGAAGACCCAACGCAGCCAAAAATAAAAATAAATAAATAAATTTATTTTAAAAATTTAGGGGCTTCCCTGGTGGCGCAGTGGTTGAAAGTCCGCCTGCCGATGCAGGGGACATGGGTTCGTGCCCCGGTCCGGGAAGATCCCACATGCCGCGGAGCGGCTGGGCCCGTGAGCCATGGCCACTGAGCCTGCGTGTCTGGAGCCTGTGCTCCGCAACAGGAGAGGCCACAACAGTGAGAGGCCCGCGTACCACAAAAAAAAAAAAATTAATAGCATGCAAGCAAGTCACCTAAGTACTTTCAATTCTGAACAGAATTCTCTGGAGGAAATGCACCCTATAAATCTCATAAAAATAAATGAAAAATAATGTTGGTCATCATAAACTAAGTGGGAGAGTATATTGTGTACCCAGGAGAGAGGATCTTTTTTTTCTTCCTCCTAACTCTGTTATGGAAAGTGTTAAGACATATTATCAGCCAGGCTCTTGATTTGGAAATGATCCATAAGCCATGAAACATTAGTGGGAGTGAGTATATTGGTGTTATGACCATTCTGGGATATTAAAATGCCATTGACATCCATAACTACCAATGTATAAAAATAACAAATGCTAATGAAATGACCCAAGTGCTGAGAGCATGAAGTTTGGCCCTTGTCAATGTTTCGCTTCATGAAATATAGGCCATTCTGCTTCCCCTGCTTACATTAGACTGTCCAGGAGAATATGCACTTCATTATTCCACTGCTATCCATCAAAACTTTTGTACCCAAAAAGTATTAGGGGGAAATAGCGCCTTCTCTTTTTCCTTTTTTTTGCAGGTTGGAGAGTTTGTTGAATAATGGAGTTAAGATTTTGGAATGCGGAAGTGATTATTTGGGCCCAGGTAATCTGATTATACTGTTTGTGTTTATCAGTGAATATTATTTGCTATAGACTGCATGCTTGTGTTTCTCCAAAGTTCATACATTGAAAACCTAATTCCCAATGAGATGGTATTAGGGTGTGACGCCTTTGGAAGGTGATTAAGTTTAGAAGGTCATGAGGACTGAACTTCCAGGATGGGATTAATGTCCTTATTAGAAGAGAAAGAGATGAGAGTTTGTTATCTTGGCCTTGTGAGGGTACTGTGAAAAGGCAGCTATCGACAAGCCAGAAAGCAGGCCCTCCCCAGGCTGTAGATCTGCCAGATCTTCTTAGAATTGATCTTGGATTTCCCATCCTCCAGAATGGTGAGAGACAAATGTTTCTGGTTTAAGCCTCCCAGTCTATGGTATTTTTGTTACAGCAGCTCAAGTTAATACAAGTCTTCCCTGACCAAGCCTCAATATCACACTCTTTGTAATAAGGTGCAAGTTTGGCATTTACACTAAAAAATGCCAGGTGACTATAGTTGAGAGTCATGTACTGAGGATTACAAATTTCTATGAATTTCAAATTTTGGATAACACTTGATCAGAGTGGTAAAGGAAAATGGCATTCTTTGGGTGGTTTATCAAATGTCTACTGAATATCTACTGTATACAGAGCATTGATTCAGATACTAAGAACTGTCTGGAGTAGATGCTAAGGACGTACAAGATAATGTTCTCATTCACACAGAAGAGGAAACACATGTATTAAATGATGTGAGGTCAGTTAGGGAAGAATGCACCAGTGCCTGATAATATCATCCAAATACAAACAATCTCTCATGCTAACAAAAAGCAGTGTTGGACTTCCCTGGTGGTCCAGTGGTTAAGAATCAACCTTCCAATGCAGGGGACATGGATTCACTCCCTGGTCAGGGAACTGAGATCCTACATGCTGTGGGGCAACTGAGCCGGTGGGCCGCAACTACTGAGCCTGTGCGCTCTGGAGCCCACACCCCAGAACTAGAGAGAAGCCCGCACGCTGCAATGAAAGATCCCACATGCCTCAACTAAGACTCAACACAGCCGAATACATTTTTTAAAAAAGAAAAATGTATGTGACCAAGTGTTAAGGTGACCAAGACCAACAGATTCATAAGCAAAAATCATGAATAGATAATTCACAAAAGTGAAATACTGCTCATTAACAAAGATGAGAGGTTGCTCATTTTCACTAGTAATCAAGGGAGTGCAAATGAAACCAACAACACTGATATACTAGTCCCCTCTATCAACTTGGCAACTTCTCTTTTTCTCTGTAAAGACAATTCTTCATGCAGGCAAGGCTGCACAGCCCATCAGGGAGTTACTTGGCAAGAGGTAACAAGCATCTTCAAATATTCACACCCTTTGCCTCTGGTAATTCCAATTCTGGGAACCTCTCTGCTAAAGAAATAGCTAATTCTAAATAACAAATAAGCTTTTTCAGGTGAACAGCAGTGCCTTTTTTAATGGTGGAAAATGGAAAACAATGTAAATTCCTGAATTTGGGAAACAATTAAGTAAATTATGGTAAATTGACTTAAGTGCTAACATTTATCATTTAGACTTTGCCAGATTCTGTTCTAGACACTTTTGGTGTCTTAATGCATTTAATTTTCATGGAAACTTTGTTACTATTCCAATTTTACAGATGAGACTGAGGCATAGAGAGGATAAATAACTTGCCCAAGGTCACCCAAGTAGCATATGGCAAAGAAGAGATTCAAATTTAGGTGGCCCTAGACTGATGGGCTATTCTACAGATATTTAATAATAAGTTTATACAGCATATATAATACTGACAATTCTTATGAAAGTATTAAAATAGCCCAATACATTGTGAGACAATAGCCTAATTCAAAGCTATTTTCAAAACCAACCATATATAGAGTGTATGTAATAAATAGAGATATATATTCTGAATTTTGCTGGCTTTTAAGGCCTTCCTTTTGATTCCATAGCATTCTTCTATTTCCTGCTCCTTCATTACATGACTCTTCCTCTAATATCTAGGTTGTTTTTCTGTCCCCCTCCCTGCCCATGTATATTATGTAAATTATAAATGACTTCACGCTCACATAGGTTATCCCCTACTCTCACTCTTCTGTAGATATTTTTTCAAAGCCCAGTGTCAGTTCTATCTCCTCCAAGATCTATCGAAGATTGTTCCAGCTTATGCTGACTACTCAGTTCTCTGATAGCCATTGCACTGATCCCTCACAATTTCCTACTCTATCCCATGCTGTCTCACTTACTTATCCCTTCATGTGTATCTGTGTGTTCTCTGAACTGGCCTGTGTGCACCTTGAGGATAGGAGTTACTTTGTATGTCTCTTATCTCTCCAACAGCTCTTATCAGAAGATTGAGTATAAAAAAGGCCTCAATACACCCTGATTCACTGAAACAAGTTTTAACAAATCATTTTTTAAAAGGCTCATTTTACATACTGCTTTAAAATAGAGGAAATTTGTTTAAACAAACAGGGCTTTATTTCAAACACTTAAGAATTACAAAGAAGTCAGACTTCAACACTTTATAATAGAATATTCCAATTGGAAAAAATTTTGAAGGTCCTACAATTCAACTCCTAATTTGACCAATAAGGAAAATGAGACCCAGTGAAATGCAGCACTTGGCCCAAGTTCTACAGCAGTGGAATTAGGACTAGAATCCAGGTCTAACACTTCCCAGGTAGGAGCTGCGATGGACCAGGTGACACTGCACAGTTCCCAACCACATTTAGATGACTCCTCTCCTTCCCTTGGGTTCCATCCCATACTTCTCCAGTTCTCCATTTCTTTTTTTTTTTTTCCTAGTCCAAAACATGGACCTTGCATCCAGGTCATTCTCAAAATGCAGAGGTCCTGAAACAACCTCCTTCCCTGCTGAGGAAGAGGAGAGAAAGCGTTTCCTGAATGTCTTTCTTTTTCCTGACCCCTTCAGCTCCGCCTAATTTTCTGCACCCTGGCACAGACTGCCCTGCATGTCTGTGGAGAGACAACCCCTGCCACATTCTACATTCAAAAGTTTTGGGTTTTATTAGAAAGAGCTATAACATTTGACCACCTTACCTAAAGACCTCTGACATGCAACCACATGGCCAACAGAAAGCCTTTGAACCCATAATTTGACACTTGTTTTTATTTTTAAGAATTCATTCATCTTCATTAGGTATCCTACTCTTCACTCAGGTCAGTGATGGCATTTCCTGACCCCACCATCTTTATTGGAAACAATATTATTTCTTTTCTCTGATCACTTGGATGAATGAGTATACACACTCACAAGAGCATGGTTCCCAAATGATGTTTATTATGTAACATATGTTGGAAAATTACAAAGGCCTGCTGTGGTCACCAAGGTGTGCTGGCCAGGAGTTCCTCCCTGTGGGCGCCGCCTACTGAACTACCACAGCCAGAGCTGCTGCCCCTGGTAGCTCACGTTACTTCCATCTCAGGACAGTTTGCTCTGAGAAGTGATTAAATGTGACTTTTCATGCTTCCCTGAAGCCTGCTAACGGAGCCTCGCATGATGATGCAGAAGGCAGCCTGCATTGCAACGCGCTGTAATCTGGCTGGAATTAAATGAGCTTAAATAACAAATGCTCAGATCGTGGTTACTAATTAAGAGTGATGCCAGAATGTCTCTAAGTTTTACATATGTTCCTCGTTTGGCTGAAATTTTGACAATGAGTAATGCAACACAGACTTGGTCACCTGACCTCCAGGCAACCCTGCTAGTTGGCTGGGAGCTAAGATCCCAGTGAAGACCTTGAGACTATAAATCAGACTGGTCCTAAAGACGATGGCATTGACCAGGATAGCTAGTCTAGGAATGAGGGTGTGTGTGTGTGTGTGTGTGTGTGTGTGAGTGAGAGAGAGAGAGAGAGAGAGAGAGAGAGAGAGAGGCAGACAGGGTATGCTTTACCTTGCAATGAGATCAGAACAGATGCCAAGGTCTGACACTAGGAGAGGTATAAATTATCAGTAAAAGCCTTCATCTACTAGCAGCTAAATGCATTTATGTGTGTCTTGAAACTATGTTGTACCCAGGAAACAAGGAAAGACTGAACCCAAAGATAAATCTCATGTACTATGTGGCCCCCCCTCTCCAGCAACCTTGGAAGATGTTCCTTATGGCAGGACCACGAAGTGTATAGTTTCAAGCACAGAGCCAGCCCCTGCAGCACAATCAAAGTTCATTACTGGTGGAAGGAGTTCCCTCACCAACTTCTCCACGTTTCTCCCCCTTCGGCTTTGCTCATCACTGTTCTTGTTCTTCATTCTTTGTTCTAAACCTTGGCCCTGCTTCCTGGTATGGGCTGATTCCAGGCGAATAACAGACTTCTTTTACCTGGTCTTGGGACATTGTTCTGGGATTGACCTCAGCACATGGTCAGCCCTGGGACACGATCTAGTCTCACGAGACTCACCTTTTCTTTGCCAGTTCTCGCTGCACGACAGTCCCCCGTCCCCCAATCGTATCCTTAATATTAAGACAAAGTTTCAATTGCGATTAATCCTTTTTTTCCTTTAGAGTTAAAATAGTTCTTGTGTCTCTGTCTTACTGCCTCTGATATCTGTATTACCTGCCTCATCCCATAGGACCCTTCCCTTCAGAGGAATTTTCAGAGACTCTGTCATCATAGTTTGATGACAAAGAGCATAGACTTTCATCAGACAAGCCTATGTTCTAACTTTGGGCTTTTTCCACTGGGACAGATGACATTTTCTGAGTCACAGTTTCTCCTCTGTAAAATGTAGATAATAATACTTACCGCACAAAGTTATTGTGAAGATTAAAGGAAATAAGGTACACACTCCATTTAGCATGGGGCTGGTACAAAACACAGTCAGATATAGTAACTAATAATATTCATTAACATTTCTCTCCTTCTCCTGTTACTTTCCTTATGATCTTAATTTTTGGTGTAAGTCAATAGTATTGGGTGGTAGTAATCAGAGATGAATGTTCCAAATTAGTGGATTGTTGAATACCAAACATGCCTTGGAGATATTGAGAGTTTGGTTCCAGACCACCACAATAAAGCAAATATCGCACTAAAGTGAATCACATGAAGTTTTTGGTTTCCTAGTGCATATAAAAATTGTTTACACTATACTGTAGTCTATTAAGTGTGTAATAGCATTATGTCTAAAAACACAGTGTACCTACCTTAATTAAAATACTTTGTTGCTAAAATATTCTAACCATCATCTGAGCCTTCAATGAGTCATAATCTTTTTGCTGGTGAAGGATTTGAAATATGGTGACAATTACCAAAATGTGACAGAGAGACACGGAGTGAGCAAATGCGGTTTGACCAACATTGAAGAAGATCCGTATATCTTCTTTGGAGAAACGTCTATTTAGGTGTTGCTCAAATACTTGCTCAATGCAGAGTTGCCACAAACCTTCAAGTTGTAAAAACAAATGTAATATCTGCAAAGCCCAATAAAGCAAAGCACAATGAAATGAAGTATGCTTGTCCTCTAAAACTTCTTCAGGACTATACATCAATTGGGCTATAGTTCTAATCATCCAAAATTCAGATCTTTGATAAAAAATTAATACATCACTAATCAGTCTTCTTCCCTCACGTTGGACTAGTCAGTACAGAGTCTTTCTCATGTGACCGGAATAAGGAGAGTGTGACAAATTTGACAAAAAGTAAATACTACTATTGGGTTGGGGCATTGGGAATTCCAAGACCAAACAGCAACTTGAGTTACTGTAGAGTATGTAGGACAGATGTGAAGTCCAGCAATATAATTTCCCTCTGCACTAAACCTGCTGAACCATAGAAGACAGCTTTAACTAAAAAGAAAATCTAGCGAGATCTCCTGCAGGGAGTTGTGTTATATGAATAGAGTGAGTTTTAATTTTAGTCTGCAGATATGAGCTCTGTAACACAGCACCACTGTCACCTGCAGGCCCTGCCTTTTGTCAGTATGCCTCCACTTCTTCGTAACCCTAGCAGGTTGGCATCAGAGTCTTGCATTTCACTGTATTAAATATTTACCAACAACCTATTGGCCATCTGTCATTGGAGCATGTGTGGTGACAGACTCACTACTTGGCACCTTTTCAGGTGGATTCTGTAAGATCTGCAGGGTTCTGTAGGCTCACAGATCCTTTTTAATAGCCAAGTCTTTTGTCCTTTTCAGTCCTCCTGTTCGCTGAGCTGGTATCAATATCATATGCAGGGTTCTGAGGGAGTGAACCTGTCCCGTCATCCTTTCTTCTATATTCTTTCTTCCTGGGGTGCCATGAATGATATCAGTATTCCTTCCTCATTGCTTATTTATTTTACAGTATTTGTTTTTTCTATTGTACAGGTGCTGACTCATTTTCCTTTAGAAAATGAAATTATTCTGAGTTGAATTCTGCTTACGATGCTTATTTACCAATGAGTTCTGCTTTCTTCTATGCTGTTTTAAGGAAAACACACCTGAAACGATAAACTTTGGATTTAGACTCATTAGGTTTTCAAATTGAAACCCATTCCATGGAGAAAATGGAGCAGTTTATGACATTAAGCGCCGCTTGAAAACTGTTTTGAGATGAATTGCATGTCCGGTTAGAATTGATTGAGGAAACAGATATTCTCCATTCTAATAGCTCAGATCCACTTGACATACATTTCCTGAGGGTCTACTATGTGCCTCTCCCTTGCTAAGCATGGAGCTAAATAGATCAATCAGATAGTTTCTGCTCAAGTGTTATGGGGCTGGTCCATCAATTTTTGGAAACTGGTAGCTTCTCTCTTACACCTTGACTTATGTGAAATGACACAACTTTTACGTTTTTTAAGAAACTTACATAAAGCAAACATACTGGTGAAAGTGTATAAATTTATGGCTTTACCAGTTGTGTATGGTCAATGTGAGTTTTCATTCATCCAGTCTTTTTATAATCTATAATTTTTGTAGATTTACAGTAATAAATCTACATTTGAGTTTTTCACTTATTATTGGTATATGAGATATTATTGACTTGATTCTGCAGGGAACCTGGACATTGTGTCTTGTTCCATGGGGTGGGAGAAAAATGAGAATTTTTTTTAACATCTTTATTGGAGTATAATTGCTTAACTATGGTGTGTTAGTTTCTGCTTTATAACAAAGTGAATCAGCTATACATAAACATATATTCCCTTATCTCCTCCCTCTTCCGTCTCCCTCCCACCCTCCCTATCCCACCCCTCTAGGTGGTCACAAAGCACTGAACTGATCTCCCTGTGCTATGTGGCTGCTTCCCACTAGCCATCTATTTTACATTTGGTAATATATATAAGTCCATGCCACTCTCTCACTTTGTCCCAGCTTACCCTTACCCTTCCCTGTGTCCTCAGGCCCCTTCTCTACATCTGCGTCTTTATCCCTGTCCTGTCCATAGGTTCTTCAGAACCACTCTTTTTTTTTAGATTCCATATATATGTGTTAGCGTATGGTCTTTGTTTTTCTCTTTCTGACTTACTTCACTCTGTATGACAGACTCTAGGTCCATCCACCTCACTACAAATAACTCAATTTTGTTTCTTTCTATGGTTGAGTAATATTCCATTGTATATATGTGCCACATCTTCTTTACCCATTCATCTGTTGATGGACACTTAGGTTGCTTCCATGTCCTGGCTATTGTAAATAGAGCTGCAATGAACATTGTGGTACATGACTCTTTTTGAATTATGTTTTTTTTCCAGGGTATATGTCCAGCAGTGGGATTGCTGGGTCATACGGTAGTTCTATTTTTCATTTTTTAAGGAACCTCCATACTGTTCTCCATAGTGGCTGTATCAATTTACATTCCCAGCAACAGTGCAAGAGGGTTCCCTATTCCTCACACACTCTCCAGAATTTATTGTTTGTACATTTTCTGATGATGGTCATTCTGACTGGTGTGAGGTGATAACTCATTGTAGTTTTGATTTGCATTTCTCTAATGATTAGTGATGTTGAGCATCCTTTCATGTGTTTGTTGGCAATCTGTATATCATCTTTGGAGAAATGTTGATTTAGGTCTTCTGCCCATTTTTGAATTGGGTTTTTTGTTTTTTTGATATTGAGCTGCATTAGTTGCTTGTAAATTTTGGAGATTTATCCTTTGTCAGTTACTTCATTTGCAAATATTTTCTCCCATTCTGAGGGTTGTCTTTTCATCTTGTTTATTGTTTCCTTTGCTGTGCAAAAGTTTTAAGTTTCTTTAGGTCCCATTTGTTTCTTTTTGTTTTTATTTCCATTTCTCTAGGAGGTGGGTCAAAAAGGATCTTGCTGTGATTTATGTCATAGAGTGTTCTGCCTATGTTTTCCTCTAAGAGTTTGATAGTGTCTGCCCTTACATTTAGGTCTTGAATCCATTTTGAGTTTATTTTTGTGTATGGTGTCAGGGAGTGTTCTAATTTCATTCTTTTACATGTAGCTGTCCAGTTTTCCCAGCACCACTTATTGAAGAGGCTGTCCTTTCTCCATTGTATATTCTTGAGTCCTTTATCAAAAATAAGGTGACCATATGTGCGTGGGTGTATCTCTGGGCTTTCTATCCTGTTCCATTGATCTATATTTCTGTTTTTTTCCCTGTACCATACTGTCTTGATTACTGTAGCTTTGTAGTATAGTCTGAAGTCAGGGAGCCTGATTCCTCCAGCTCTGTTTTTCTTTCTCAGGATTGCTTTGGCTATTCGGGGTCTTTTGTGTTTCCATATGAAAAATGAGAATCTTGATCTGAACTAAAGCTTATTAAGTGATCAATCTCCTCAGTTGATGCTGTTTTACATGTCTCATGTGAAATGAAAACATATCATTAGTTCAGAGTTTTAGTTTATTCTGAATTTGAACATCAAAGCACGGATAGCCCTAGAGAGTTAGATTTGGACCAGATTTCAGCCATGACCTCAATATCTATAGTGCTTTCCTGCACAGTCCAGTACCATATCTATACTTAATACTGTTAAGTAATTGTGTTTTAAGAACATTAAAATCTCAATAATGCAGGTGATAATAGATGATGATAAATAAAATGAGAAAATGATTTATTGGCCATAGACAATCACAATTATTTAATAATTTAATGTATCAGTATGTGTTGTACATAATGTAAGGCACTGGTTTTATCTACCAGCCTAAAGCAGGCAAAGGTAGAAAACAACATATGTTTAAATATTAATAAAACAGTATGCACTGGTTGTATTATGTGTGGTACTTTATGTTGTAATCAGTTTCAGTTTACTGTGTGATTCCCCATGCATAATATTTAAGTGCTTATGAAATGAGGTGTTCTGGTTATTGCAGATGTAACATTATTGGAGAGAGCTCAGACTTCAGAATTAGATGCTAAAGTTGCTGCTCCTCGTTTTATTACTTAACTTTCACACATTAAATTTCATTATTTTGTTATGATCAAGATTAAGAGATTGTCCAGATATTGATGATTTCAAAACAACTGGTCAATCACAAGAAATAACACTAGTAGCTGACATTTTATGTTGTGTTTACTAAGTACCCAGTGCTTTCTAAGTATCCTATGTATATTTACTCACAACACTGCTAGGTAGGTACTATTATTTCTCCATTTTAAAGTTGAGGAACCTAAGGCACAAGCGTAATAACTTAATTGCGTACAGCTTCTGGCATGTGTGAGAAGAATTCAGATTCCTGTTCCTTCCTTTGTGTACTTGATTCTCTTAGGCATGTATCACTGATACCTTAATTTGGTTAATTCAACAATATTTACCTAGCTTGCTCTGGTTGGGGTGTAATGCTTCATATTGGTGACAGCAGGCACACACACAATCAGTGACCACAAGAGATCGTAGCTCAGAGAAAGAGAAAGACCGGCAAGCAGATAATCACACCTTGGGGCTATGATGGGGTGCTAAGGAGCATATCGCAGGAGAATATAACCTTGGTACTAGCCATGCAAAACATGGGACGTGCATGTGTGTGTGTACGCCAGTATGTATGTGGTGAGTAAGAATGTGGTGAAGGTTGGTAGAAGAAGAGGGAGAGAGCAAGAACATGCCAGACCAAAGAAACAGTATTGTAACGCCGCCTGTGAGGCAATGAACATTGTACACTGCATGGTCAAGGATGAATTGAACAATTGAGAGGAGAAATGAGCCTGGAGAGGTCAACAGCAGCCAAATCACAAAGAACTTTATTTCAAACCATGTTAAGGAGTTTGGATTTTATCTTAAAGGCAACCCCCTACCCAATTCTACCATGTCCATGGTATTTATTACTAATCAACTATGACAATGAACTTCAGAAGCCTTCTCAACACAGCTCTCTAGGTAGCCAATAAAAATGAATTGGAATTGGCAATGATGTTGAATTTATAAATGTTATTTTTCTCAATGTGATCTTAAAAACATTATTTTATTTCATCCCTATTTTACAGATGAGGAAATTGGGACCCACTGAATGAGAAAGATTACATTTCTTCCATTTAGACCTGAGCTAAGAAAAAAGTATCCCTGCTTATTTTCCCAAGATGACAACTCTAAGTCCTTGAGTCCATCTGTCCTTGGCAGGGGTCAAGCTTCATAGTTCCAGCCATGTGGGAAATACCAAGTCAGACTCCATTCTAGCCTCTGTCCACTGCAGACTTGAACACTTTTTTTTTTTTTACAACAGCTAATGGTTAGGTTATTTTCCTTTTCAGTTTCTAAACACAAAAGTGTTCATTCCACTTCCTCTTATCTTGGATAAGCGATCTTGTTGTCTTCAGTTGAGCTCAGATCCTTAAGGAGCTGAATTTGTTTGTAACTGGCTATGCGGGTTGGGTAACACATCTATTTTATAGATTTTCCCCCTTTTCCCTTACATGCAACAGCTGATTATGCTCCCCTTCTTGGACAATAGAACTTGAATGCCTCTAAAGAGCTTCAAAACACAAAAAGTTTATCTGCAGGCATGCCCCGGTGTCATGCGCTCTCCCATAAATGACAAGAGAAATGTGTGAAAATAAGATCAAGTTAAAGCTACACAGATGAAGAAAATAAGGCTCAGATGTTGAACGAATCCCCACAGTCACAGAGCTAGGAAAGGCATGGTCAGGGTTTGAATGTTTGTCCTAGTGATTCACACCCTGTGTTCTAGCCCTTATACCAGGTGGCTGTTGGTATACAACTATTATCCCTGAGCAATAGGATGCTGGTTTTCAGTCATGATTGTTATGGTATTGTGGGAGGTGGCATGGACTTGAGCCAGGCTCTGTGGCCAGACTGGCTTGAATTTGAATCCTAGCCTTGCTATTTATAAGCAGGGTGACCTCAGGCAAGTTGCTTAACCTCTTAAACTCAGTTTCCTTACCTGTATGATGTTAATCATGCGTATCTGGCTGGGTTGTTGGGAGAGTTGCCTTAGATTGATGGTTTTCAAACTTGAGCGTTCACAGAATCACCTTGAAGACTTGTTAAAACACAGAGTGCCGACCCCATTCCAGAGTTTTTGATTCTTCTGGTCAGAAATGGGGCTTGAGAATTTGCATTTCTTACAAGTTCCCAGGAGGTGTTGACACTGCTGGTCCAGGGATCACACTTTGAGAACACTTGTATTAGATAGTGTTTATACAGTGTCTGGTTTAGTGAGTAGCTTGCTCAGTATGTCTTCCATCCCCCCTCCCTAACAGAAGACAAAGGTCTTGAGGCAATGGGACAACAAACAGTTAAGTTTGATTAAGGGAGGAAAAGAAGAAGGGAAATCTACTCACTCAATTAGGTAAGATGCTATCACCCAAGGCAAATGCTAAGGGGAAACTCTAGGGGCACTAGATCCTGAAAGAAAGGTGGTATAGAAATGCTGAGACAAATGAGTAGGTCACAAGAAGGGAACGAAAGGAAGGTCCAGATCAAAGCTCAGCAACTTCCCCTATTGTCAAAGGCAGACCTGGTGGTGACTTCAGATCTATATTCAGGTGGTTTCCTAGGCAGTTGCCTTGTTAGGCTTCCCTGAACACTGACTGTGGACAGTCTTATTACACCTTCCACTGTGCAAAATGCTGCCACATCATTACCTCACTTGTTCATCTTAATGGTCCTGCATGGCAGGAGCTAGTATTCCCATTTTATGAATTTGTGAACTGAGGCCCAAAGAGGTTAAGGAGTTTGTCCAAGTTCAAACAGACAATCAGTGAAGATTTAGAATTTATACCTTGAGTTTTCCAAATCCACATTCCTTTTTCCCCTCTTAGGCTGACTTCTTATGTCTCACTTCTCAAAGTGTTATTCCAATCTCTGAACAAAGAAACAGACCCTAAGAACAAAGGCCAATGTGTTCAGAATCTGGTCCTCTCATGCATCTTTTGTACCTTGAAGTGATAAGAATGCTTCCTGGCCTGAGCACTGGGGTCCCCTTATTTGCACAACCTTCTGCCCAGGCAGAGCCCACCCCATAGCCTGGGCGTGTCCCAGAGCCACACTGGGTTTTTCCTAGATCTTGTTGGCCTGCTTTTTGCCTTTTCATAACACTCACTCTTTGAGGATGTACATGCAGCTTTCTCTTTGCATTATTTAAGAGACAGTTTCCAGTAAGGGAAACAGTTGAATTTTAAGTCTCCCTGTGATGCTGGTTTTAGGATTTTCTAACTAAAAATAAAATTGCTTTTTCCTCCTTTACTCATTTATTTGCTGAAATGCCAGTAAATGGTACCAGTGCTTTTCCCAAACTGAAGCCACTGCTGTGAAAACCTGCGGGACTCATCTTCCATGGTGGTCAAAATTTTTGTATAGCAACTCCTGTGAGAAGATACCAGCTCTGAGCTAATCTGCAACCATTTGTATCACAAGCAAGGTTGGTCTTGTAAATGATGGATTGATTGGTGGCTTATTTGGTTCTTGTAGTCCTTCAAGAATACAGTCCAGCACCTACCATAGGTTGAATAAAAACCTCTCTCTAACCTTGGGAGAATATGATGGTGAGGGAGCAGATGTGGCATCCTCTACGTATTTTATATAAAACCTGAAAGAGCAATTCTTTATTGTCAGCCTCATTAGGAAAATAAGTAGATATTCTGTCAGTGGAAGAGTTCATCCTCATTTCTGCAGGCTCCCTGTATTGTCATTTGCTTCCCTCCTCAAACTTTCAGGACTTCAATAGCTATATCTCTTTCCTTTTTCTTCAGAAACTTGTCACCCTTTCTTTGATTTTCTTATGGTGTATCAGAGTCATTTCACAGTTTATTGCACTCTCAAGATGCTCTCTATCTTTGTTGTCTCGGAACACAGTTAGGAGAAAGCACAGATACCGTTTTCCTCATGTTTTCCTTCACATGATGGAGCTTCACCAGCACAGTCCTCCTGCCTCTCCCTGACTCCTTCCCAGGACTGAGGAGAGACCTAATCTGATGGGTGTTTTTGAATAATTCAGTCCTTTTCTCTCCTTTTTCTTCTGGGGAACCCACTTGCTTGCAGAGGGCATGAGTTTAATGAAAAAGACTCTGTTCCTACCTGCAGAAACCTACAACTTGTCAGAACGCTCTATGACTGTATAGATGTCTGATAATTTTGGAGCCTCATAACCTACCCACCAATAGGTATAAGCTACATTCTCTGAAATCAGCTTTCTCAATTATAAAGATGATATGTTGGTGCCTATCTGTTTTATTATTCTGTCTTATTTCTCAATATGTTCAGAACGTGGGTGGGAAAGAGTTACAGTATTATGTATTAGACTCTTTCAAGCCCCCCAAAAAAGCATTTAAAGTGCTTATTGCTATTTAATATGAGAGAGACATAGTTATTCAACAGACATGTCTGTTAACAGAGTGTTAAATCTGTGCCCAGTATTGTGCCAGGTCCTAGGAATACAGAGATAAATTCCTTCCCTCAGAGTTTATGCCCCAGTAGGAAGGACCTCATGAAACAGGAATTGCCTTGCACTGTTATGTTTGTCATAACAATAAAAGTTTGTACAAAGTATGAAGGAAACCTAAAAAAAAAATGTTATGATAGAAACAGCGAGGCTGGGAATATACACACACTCCAAATACTTATAGAAATTCTAGAGTCAGGTCTTCACTCCGTAATTTTCTTTTTCCCCGCTCATAATCTCATATGCTTTTGCTTTCTTCTTTTCATAGCATGGCAAGTAAGATGCCGGCCTCAGTATTCTCAGCTCTACAGTTAGAACTTAGGTTCCAATCCTGGCTTTGAGTTTTTGTTTGTGGGCTTTGGGTATTTTAATTTTGTCTTTAACTTTATCTTGTCCTCTGGAAAATAGGAACTAAATAGTACCCACCTCTTGGGGTGGCTGCATGAAGTGAATATAATAATCTATATCAATGTTTAACTTGATAGCTGCTATGGAGTAAGCATTCATTAAATATTAGTATCAACTTTTACTATTATCATCATCTTACTGTTCATTCAACATGAAGTCAACAAATCTTCTTTGAGTACATCTTACATGGCAGGCACAGTTCTAGGGTCTGGGAATCTTCAGTGAGTAGAATGGATTGAATGCACAGAATGTATTCTTCCTTCTCCTCAGGAGTCTACTCCTTCTCAATCTCTAAGTCTAGGAGAGATTTTTCTCCTTTGAAGGATCTTCATACTGGAGGTTCATAGGTAAGTTTAGGCAGAGTAGTAGGTGTGAACTTGGAAGCTATTACTCAAATAGATTCTAATCACAAGTGGCTAATTTTCACTTGGTGGGACTTCAGCCTGGGAAATGTCTACCTCCATATACTCTTTGATCCTTTGAGGATAAACCCGGTAACCATATTTTCCAAATAATAAGTTAAGACCAATTGTCTGACATTGATGAGAACCCAAACCATCCACTTCCACACACTTCCCTGTTCTACCTTAACATGACTTTATTCTTCTAAGAGTATGGAAGCATAAAATAATTATTTATTCTCCAAGACTCTTTGAAACCCTTGCCTTGAAATTCTTGCTTTGCTGTATCTACCAATCCTAAAGTATAATATTATGTCATAATCCTTACCCAATCCGATCAAAAGACCCGCCTTAAACCAGACACCCAAACCTCATAAATATCCCAGCTTTATTGTCACCTCTTTCTAACTGTATTATCTGGGGGAAAATCCCTTAATTTCTGTCAGCTGAGTTTCCTAAAGGGAGGTAATAAGAATAGAGCAAATTTATGGGATTATTTTGAAGATCATGTGAAATAAGCCATGCAAAGTTCATTCAGCTCTGAGCTATGGCGAGCACAAAGTTACAGCGAGAAAATGAAACGTCATGATTTGTGAGCTGTTTGGCGCTTGCAATCCTGCTTGGGAATTGGTAGCTTGATCACAAGAGCAGACTTTACACTGTGGCTACAAGAAGCTCGTGAACACATTGCACTTTGGAGTGTACCACTGGATTCTCTAAGTGGAGACAAAATTCAACAACGGCAGAGTTAAAACATTCCTTCCGTCTTTTCCAAGCATTTCCCAGCTCAGCAAATTTGGCCAGACTGGCAAAATCTTAAGGAAATAAATCTTCAGTAGAAATAAGCAGAGGAACCATTTTGACAGAACAAAGCTGTTAATGCTGGTAGCAGACTGGATTGCCAATTGGCTTCATTTAACTTAACTCTTGGTCCCAGACAGACAGGCTCCGAGGGCCAGGGGTGGGATCACTCAGCAGCCTGGGAGCTGACTCTGGGACTTGATGAGAACACATATTTGCAGCTCTGGACGGGAGGAAATGGGGCTTTAACTGAGAAACTTCCCCAGTTCTGGGGACTTTGTCTCCTACTCTGAGGATGAGAAATACAACAATTTCGACTCTTTTTGTTGTTCAGAACTTAGTTGGGATTTCACAAGTCTTCAAGTAGACTCTCCCTCTATTTTGGCTTATTGACTATTTAATGGATTAAATTATCATTCGGTGTCCACTGATTGAGCACCAGCTCCAAATGAAGCATGTTGTCCCTCAACACACATCTAGTTATGTAGGAAAAGCAAATAAAATTATTAAAAGTTGTGTTAAATGTTATGGAATGTCATTTACAGGTGGACATAGAGGGGAGGAACTAGGGAAAACCAAGACCTTAGTGACAGATTTTTAATCTATTCCATGTTCAATTTATTCTGACTCAACAAAATAAGACAAATAGGACAATCACAATATTTCTGTACCGTGTCAGGATTAGATGAGGATAATCATGGATGTGCGGCTGAACTGCACTTAACCAGTCTGTTATTACATGTTGTCAGAAAGGTTGCATCTGAATCTGAGTCCTAAACCATGAACCAGCATGTGACAAAGGCCTGATTATGGCAAAGTGAGGCCTACTGCAATTTTTGTTGGAATTACAAATACCCTGATAGTCTAGAACATGTCTACATATGGGAATCAGTTAAATTTCAGGATACATGATTTTGTTATTGCCTGGCCACCAAATTGGAGGACATTATGCCTGGCAGAAAGGTCTATGTTAGAAAGGGTAAGAGTAGAAAGGAGCCAGGGAGGCTTAGTACATGCAATCTTCATGCTAATAAATTTTACGTAATCCTTTGTTATGCTAGACTAGTTGTTTAAAGTATAACAACACCTATAGTTTGTTTTCAAGTGCTGTTAACATGACTGGAAAATTAATCAAACTTTTTTTTCTAAACCTATATACTGTCAAATAATGAGTATGACTTGTTTTTCTTTTCTCCTGTACTAAATTTATCCAGATGACTGATCTAAATTTACTGACCAGTTGTTATGATTATAGGTAGTATCTAAATTTGGATTCTTTTGAAAAAAAAAACTTAAGGCAGGGAGTTATGAGCCTAGGAGGTAGTCGCAGGAAGCAGGAATGAAAAATCTGGAAGAGAGAGACAGGGAAGGAAAAAAGGCCGAAGTCAGGGTAAGTTATTCAGGAAGATGCCAGGGCAGCTGAGAGGTCTGAGAATGTCCCTCAGAATTGTCCATCTGAAGGAAAGAGGCTGGTACATGTTTTTATCCACCAGCTCCTGCCTCTCTTGCTTAAATGTTACCCCCAGAGGGATAATTCCTGTATTTCTAGGCTGCAGTTCCAGTAGAATGGACTCCTGTGGCCTCAGAGAAGGTTGTCAGGCAGAGCTGAAAAGAAGGATGCTTGCAGAGGGACGTGAGTCTCAGCTCTCTGGAAATTGCTCACAACAGCTGCAGCTGAAATCAGGGGTGAGCCAGGGTATGTGAAAAGAGGTACCAAAGGCATCTTCTAAGGGCACACATAGCTTCTCCTCTTTAGACATCTTATTTATCCTCTCTCCCTCACCGTGAGTGCAAAATTAAGCCGGATCTTTTGAAAGAAATCATCTTCGTTGGCCTTGCATAAATCCCCCTGTATTCTCAAAAGTGGACATGAAGATTCAAAGAGCATTTCTGTTAAAACGTGTTTCTAGAAGCATGTATAATTCAATAAGTCTGCATTTTTATCACCTCAGCTTCTCTAAAAAAGGACCAGGAAAAAGAAGTAAAGAGTTTGTCCATGCTTTGGAGGTAGGAAGTGTATTTTTATCACTTATGTAATGGCCACAACAGGAGCTTTGGAGGCCATGTTCGTAATGATTTAGCACACCTGGCCAGGTTGTCCTTTTCTCTGTAGGGAGTTTGATGGGAGCCACAAGCAACCACTGGCCATGCTGACTTTCTCCTCCTCCCTTCTCACTGAGGCATCGGTATACCTGGACATTTAATTCAGATCTGAAGAAATAGATAATCTCAATGCCTACTTCAATGTCAGCAAGATCCCCTGCGGTGAAGAGTTTTTACAGATGGATTTCAATGCAAGCTACCCTCTGGTGGGGCACTCTGGGATGTCAGAGGGGATGGAGAGCTTGGCTTACCCAGAGGCAAGGAGCAAAGGCTTCTCTTTACACTTTCATTGGCATAAAAGCTTGAGTTGTCTGAAGTTCTTTCTGCAAAGGGTTTCAAAGGCTGCAGAGCCTGGAAATAAAGTTGCATAGCAAATAATGACAATTCTGACATGCCCAAAGTCTTGTGAGGTCCTCTTATCCAGAGGCTGGGGGGAGAGGTGGTGTGACTCAGTATCCAGGAGAGCAAAAATGGAGGATTTCCAGATATGTCTTCTGTAGAGCTGCTTTGCTGTTATGACATCAGAAACAGTCTATAGGGAGCAGAGGAGAAACCAGGGGCAGAAAACCCCACAAAATGATAAATGACTTCAAAGTTGATGCATTTCATCCCAGCATTCCCTTGGACCCCAAACTAGTAACAATTTCACACAGCCTCAAGCTGAAAGATGAAAACGTTTCATCTCATCCTTTCCAGGATCTTGTTTTGTTTTCTCCCAGTGAATAAGATTGTAATCCTTCAGGCTAGGACTCTCAACCCAGGCAAAAAGTAGCATCTGCCTGGCTGGTGATAAGTACTTAATAAATATTTGTTGAAAGGTTGGCTAGTTCATTATGGTGTAGTGTAAAATAAGTAGACTGGGAGTAGGGGAAAAAAAAACATGGTCCTTGCCCAGGCTCTGTGACTAATAACTTCCCTCACTCTCAATTTGTTTATCTGTAAAATGAAACATTAGTTGAGCTTCTGTAGAGAACAAAGCTCAGTGTTATGAAGAATATAGTGAAGAAATTCAAATTTAAGAAGTAGTCTTCACCTTCAAAAAGGATGCTAATTATTTTAGGAGAGACACTTATGAATCATAGAGTGATGAAGAGCTCAGACACTGGAGTCAGTTTAACTTGGGCTCAAAACTGAGGTCCCCTACTCATCAGTAAAATGGAAATAAGAATAGACTACTCCAAGTGTTGTTGTGAAGGTAAAATAAAATAATGCATATGAAGCACACAGTACTAAACATAGCACTCAATAAATATTATTAATAATTAATTATGAACAAGTGATTATAATAAAACCCAGATGCAGCTAACATGTTAGTATATTCTTCTGTAGTGACTGGAGAGGATGGGAACGTTTATGCTGGCTGACCGTGTGAATGGAGCAGGGTTGGGTATTTGCAGGAGGCTTCAGAGTTCCTTTTGATTGGGCTCATAAAGCGTGAGAAAGATTTTAGTGGAGAACTTGGGGGGAAAGCCTTCCCAGGAGGAGAGGGGCAGCATTATGAATGTCAAAATAAGGGAAAGGCACCACATAGACATTCTTTCGTGAAGCGAGGGTTGGCGTTATTGGAGATCCTAGGAAAACTGGATGAGTAGCACTTATACTGTGACAATTTTTCCCTTCTTCAGGAACAAATGGATTATTATTGTTCTGAAGTGTGTGAGTACTATTAGCTGCCTATCTAATTTCACTATACCCCTTCTTCCTCCTATTTTATCACTGGAACTCTGTTTTGGTAAAGAGTGTTAATGTGTTTGTTTACAAATGTTCACCTCCCCTGATCCTGTGCAGCTAGGCAAGACTATAGGACCTTGTTCCAGCCAATGAAATTCAAGCAAAATTCTAGTGGAGGTCAAGCAGCTTCTGGGCAAGCAATTCTATTCCTGACCGAAAGGGACCATTTCAAATGGCAAGAAACTTTGCCTTCACTCCTTTCCTGTCTTTCCCTGCTTTTGCCATGAACACAGAAACAATGTCGGGAGAAAAAGTCTTGCACAATGAGGACAAAAACCATATACTATGGATGGTGGAGCAAGATACTAGAATGGGCCTGAATATTTGAGGAGATCCTTGAAGAGCCACATGGGCATTATGTTGCCTGCTTCATACTTCTTATTATAGGAGAGAAACCAAGCCCTATTTGGTTAAGTTGCTATAATCCAATCTCTGCCACATGCATTTGAATACCATTTTAACAGATACATTCAGCTAGACAGGTTTTTTTCTGTATAATATGCTTATAACTACACTGAAAAAGAACGTGGAACGTATCTTGTTTTCCCTGTTTGAGGTGCCTTTGTTTAGGCTCGTGTCAGTATGTCTATTTCCTTAAATAGGTTAAGGAGAAATTAGTTTCTTTGAGTTCAAAATATCTGAAGCAAGTAAGTTAAAGGGAAGTTGTAATAAAATTTTACCGTAAGAGGTGATAGTCCCTGAAAACCAAATCCAGTTTATGGGTCCGTAATCCTTGCCCCAAGGAAAGTTTTGAAAAGGGTTGGATAGCGCCCTTTCTGTTGCTGGAGAGGTCTTTATAGAATGGCTCAAGCTGTAAGCTGCAGACAAAACCTCCGTGTGTACTGTCTACTATTTTCCCAAGTACTGCCCAGTAAACAATGCCAGCTAGTGAAGATTCCCACCTTCTATCAGTGGGAGGAGTTAAAGAAGGTGGTACTTGGAATCACATTTGATAGAAAATAAAGGACTCATGAAACTCTTTGATCTGTCTCAATCTCCTGGTTCATGTCAATGGAAAAAATCAAAACAAATAGAAAAGTCACCTCAAGTCCAGCAGATCCCAAGGAAACACTCTACAGGCAACTGGAATTAGATCACTGAGGGTTATCAAACTGAAATAACGGCACATTGTTTTGTTAAGGCAGGCCAGTTATTATAGGCATTCTCAGAGCTGAGGTTTATTCTTGTTGCTGTTGTCAATAAAGCTAGCTAGTACTTGAGTGCTCAGACCCTGTGCTATTTACTTTACATGGGTTATCTCAGTTAATTCACAATAAACCTTTTGAAAATTTACTATCATTAGCTCTTTCTTAATATGTGAGAACACTGAGGCTCAGAGATGTGAATGACTTGCCCAAGTTCACCCTTTATGATGAAATACCCTATTGTCCTATTTGGTTCTGGCAGTTTATTTTGGATAAGCCTCTGTTTTCATTAACACAGCTATTGAGCGTTCAAGCTTTTCCAATGGGTAGATCATGTACTACTGGTGAATCTTAAAGCTTTGCTGATAAATGTTCAAAGAGTTTGCCAAAGTTCCACTCACTGCCCTTTTATTCAAAGATCGTGATAACAACCTTTGCCTAGCTTCCTAACTCGGAGAATACAGAAGACACTGTTGCCTTCCCAGATTCTTCTTCAGTCACTTATTTTTCCTTTATTAAACATTTATTGTGCTCCCAGTATGTGCTAGATTAAGTCTAGGAGAGGAGATAGAGAGGCAAACTGGTAAGTGCAGTAAAGTTTTTTTGTTTGTTTGTTTGTTTTTTGTGGTACATGGGCCTCTCACTGCTGTGGCCTCTCCCGTTGCGGAGCACAGGCTCCGGACACACAGGCTCAGCGGCCATGGCTCAAGGGCCCAGCCGCTCCGCGGCATGTGGGATCTTCCCGGACCGGGGCACGAACCCGCGTCCCATACATCGGCAGGCGGACTCTCAACCACTGCGCCACCAGGGAAACCCTGCAGTAAAGTATTGAAGGTGCAAAGGTAGAGGGAAGTAAGTAAGGCTTGTGAAGGAACTGATCAATTCAACTAGAGAGAGGGGAGTCTGGGTGACCTAAGAGCTTCATCTTATTAGATGCATATAGATTTGAGGCCATCTCTGCAAATGAGTTTCCATCCTGCTTCTCTAGTGATGCTCCTCATGTATATCTAAATATTCTATTTTGGCTGGATGTGGTCACATCAGTCTTCTAAATCCTAGAATACTAAATTTTCAAGAATACAACAGAATCTTCTTTGAAAAGCCATCCAGTACTTCGCGATGCAATGATGTCTACTCAGAATACTTGAGTATTAATTCTCATTATATTAAAATACACAATATTACCAATATATTTTAGAATTATTGGTTGTTAGAATGTGTATTGTTGTATACTTCTATGAAGTAATTAATAGAACATCACTTATTCATTAATTT
Organism: Pseudorca crassidens; assembly: GCF_039906515.1. NCBI lineage: Eukaryota > Metazoa > Chordata > Mammalia > Artiodactyla > Delphinidae > Pseudorca > Pseudorca crassidens. The sequence goes on along the minus strand of NC_090304.1, from coordinate 29,404,447 downwards.
CACAAGTTATTAAGCATCTGCTATGAGCCACACCACATGATACAATGCTGATGATACAGAGGTTCATGAAACAGAGTCCCTGACATCAAAGAAGTTACAGTTAAATGAAGAGATAACATATCCTGGTAATTATAATAACTTATTTTAGGTATTATAACAGAGGTGAGTTTAGAGTTCTGTGATTATTTCTAGCTCAGAAAAATCAAGGAATTCTTCCAGAAAAGGTGATATTCAGAGTAGCCTTTGAAATATGAGTAGGAGTTTCTGGAGTTTGCCAGAAAGAGTGCTGTATGTTGGGGGCGGGAGCATTATACACTGATGCAAGAGCAAAATCAGGGAGACAAGAAAGCTGTGACAGTCTGGGAAGAAAAAGGAGTGTGGTTAGAACGTAGAGGACCTGGCAAGAGGTGGGAGACAAGACAGAAGGGCACATTGAGGATTTATTTTGAACAATTTCAAATTCCCTTTCACCTCTGCTCCTTTCCCACAACTCCCTAAATCTTTAATGACCAGGATGCTTCTGCTTTCATAATTTCAGGAAACCAAATGAAGGCAATTTATCACAGCAAATCCACAGCTGAAAACCCTCCCTAAAAGTATTTGTTTTTAACATCTCTGTCTTTTTAACATCTCTGTCTTTTTCTCTTAGCAGCACTTTGGCTTTACTGGAATAGCTGACACCCTAACCATGGAACATCTCAGCAGAACTGACTTTCCGAAAGGTCCCTACAACCCTGAGAATGAAGTGTTCTTCCTGTGTGGAGACCTATCATTTCAAGTTTTCATAATTTTAAAAATACTTAACCACTGTCTTCCTGAATATTTGGCATGGATTTCCTTCTTCCAGGTTCACTAAGATTCTGCCAGCCTTGAACTTCCTAGCCTCTACTATTTGTTAAGTTAGAAGAGTGGAGAGAAAAAAAAATCATTTCAGGCTTTTTTTACAATGGAAAATTTTATTTTATTCATCCTGATGTAGCTGAAAAAGTAGCTGGATGGAATCACATAAAACTTTTTAAAGAAATTCATCTCAGAGTTCAGATGAAGTGTGGACACCTTTAGGTTAAGAAGAATATATTTTTAAGGAGACTGTGGAGAAACTTGGAAAATAGGTTTGGGGCAGACCATCTCTCTCTCTCTGTGTCTCTTTCCCTTCCTCTCCCCTCCTTCCCCTATCATGCAGGCATACACATACTTGCATACACATATATAGAATCTTAGTTGAACGAAACTTCACTTAAATGGTGACCATGGCAATTGGTGTGTTCCAGAAAAGTGAGTTTTCTGGATAACAGAAAGTCAATTCTTCATACTCATTAACTTTAATACAAAAACTAGTTACTTTCAGTGAAAATGTTCCTCCAGTGTCTGGTACATTTTTCTGCCTTCTTAGATGGAGTTCAATACATATAATATAACTTTTCTAGTTCCACCACTACCTAAATTATGAGTTTGGGGTACATATATAAACTCTGTTTCCGTTTTCTTAGTTTTTCTTTTTCATTCTCTGTGTTGAGATAACTACAGTGTTCTGGGTACCCCAAATCTCTACCCATCCTTCTTTCAAGGGTTCTTCCCGAATTCCCATCCTCAACTGCTATTTGCTGCCCCCTGCTGGCAATTGGTGGCAGTACCCTTCACTTTTGCTGTTGGGGGGGGTGGTGGTGGTGGTGCCCTCCTCAAACCTTTGATGGCTGTGTGAATCCCTCATATTCATATTTTGTATTAGTTCTCTCTACAGAAGAGAAAATAGATTCTGGAAAGTATAATTTAAATAAGGTCACATTAATTGCCAGCAGAATTCCAAAGTGGATAATTAAATGTGTGGTTCATGAGCACTTAAAAAGAACTCATGGTCATGTGGAGTGAGTAACGGATCACTAAATATACATGAAACATATTAACCCCGCTAACCCTATCTTCCTTTAGGTTAGAAATACTAGCCTAGATTAGTGAAATGCTGCAGATGTGGATCACATCGGTTTTGCAAGGAATTTAGACCTTGTTGATATCTCCGTGACCCCTTTCCATTTCTTTGTAGTGTTGTCCTTGCTGCAGTGTCAGTCCCTTCTGGATCCACACTGAGACAGAGAAGTGTTAGCCAGAGGATTGTACAGCAGTATCAGTGCTCAGCTGAACAAATCTGAGCCCCTGAGGGCAAAGACGGAATTTTACTTTTTAAATTTTCTGTGTCTTTCTCTTTATATAAATATATACCAGAGTGCAGTGTATTTGTGCAAAAAGCTTATTGAAGTTTAGTAACTAGCAGGGTAATGTTGGACAAGATACTTATTTCTCTGGCCTTCATTTTTATCACTTAAATAAGGAACTGGTTGGACAAGATCTCTAAGGTCCTTCAACACTCTAACATTCACTGTACAAAGGTATAGCCTCAGATATGACTGAGTGGAACAGAACACTAGTTGTACCAATACTAAATGACTTCAGCTTTAAGTGATAATTTTTAGCATTTTTTGGTCAAAGTAATTTTTACCATTTCTGTCACCTATCCACCTGATAGGCTGTCAGCTCTCTGTTGTCTCTATTCCAATATTGATCACTCCTCTCCCACTTCTTATTCTTATTTGCTGATACTAAACTTTGTGTCTGGGAAACCAACACCAATGCTAATTTTTCCATAGTACTGAACAAAAACATGTAAAATCCTGAAGCCCTCTGACCCTTTATGGTAATCTGAGGTTGACTCCAGTTCATTCCGGGGCAGAAAGCACATGGCCTTGGTGAGAGTTGTTTTTCTTTCTCTTCCACACTTTCCCCCTCCCAAGTTCTGCACTGTGGCTATGTTTCAGACAGATGATGTTGCCATAAATCTTTAGATAAGTGGGAAGCATTATAGTCTAATCACTGATGGGCCACCTCTGTATTTCTATTCAGAGCATAATCTGGCTCCACATATTGACTGATCTGTGAAAAGACCAGTGTATAAATCAGTGAACAAATATTTAGTGAGTATGTCCCTTTACTCTGTGCAAACTACTCTTCATGGAGAGCCAGAGGAATGGAAGACAGAGCCCCCAGTCTCAGGAAGATGTAACACCAACAATAATACCACAGTTTCAAACAAACTGGAAGCCACAGAGCAGTGCTTAGCAGTCAAGCGCATGGTTCAGAGGTTTAGTGCCTTGAGTTCGGAGGCTACAATGGATCAAGGAGATTCCTTTTGCAGGCTCCTGGGTAGGGAGGTTCTGACACAGAGCTCTACTGTCCTTTTAACAGAGATGTGTTCACTGTTTCTTCAGAGGTGGGTTTTAGCTGCCATCTTGTGTCCCCTCTTCTCTAAGAAGTCTTGTTCTATTGCCTCTTCTCTTTTGCTCCAAGATGAGTCTGTCTTTCTATTCTGTAGTTTGGTGCTTGCCTTACCTTCCCTGAATAGTGGGCCTGTTTAGAAGTTAGAGAGGCATTTCCTCTGGTAGCTAAAAATAGACTCCCTCATGCACTCTGTTCCTCCATGAAATATGACCTGGAGCTTTTATGACCACTAAGATTCAGCTTCCAGAATGGGAATGGGATGTGAGAGGAAAAGCATGGACTCAAAATCAGATGAACCTGGCTCTGAGTCATACTCCACCACTTCTTGGTTGTGATACTCTGGTCGATTTTCTTAAACTCTCTAAGCCTCAGATTCTTCCTCTGTAAATACAGGATAACAAAGAGCAATGACTTTAGGAGAATACATTTGGCAAAGATAAGGTTTTGAAACTTTGTGAGGGCAGGGCCGTTGCCTATCTTATTGTTCTAGCACCTCCCACAATGTGTGGGTCCTTATAGCCAGTCACTTGATAAATATTTGATGAATGAAAGTACGTCACATCCTAACCTTCCCACATCGCATCTCAGTGACACCCGAGGCTAATGACATTTGGCTGGTAGAATCCAATATGGCCTGAGTGGCTTTACTTTATGGCGTGTTTGGATGACTAGACTTTGGAGTCGGATGGTCCTGAGTTAGAATCCTAGATCTCTTATTTAATAGCTATGTTGAATAAGTTGTTGCATTCCCTTGAGCCTCAGGTTCATCTTCTATAAAATGGGGATAATATCATTGACATAAAATGTGTTGTAAAGACTATTTATAACATATATTAAATGGTTAGTATACTGCCTAACATATAAGAGGTAAATAATCTAGCTATTTTTATTTTTTATTGTTGTTGTTAGTAACATTAGACCCAACTCTTCCCAGCCATTTGACAAACTAGCTTTCGTTTCTAAGTTGGACTATGTGAAAGAATGCAGCTCAGTGCAAAACTCATGCGCTGTCAAACACTTGGCTTTGGAGAACCAGACTTACTAATAAAGCCTACATCTGGATAGGAACTTGGCATAGCCAGGCTCTTCCCCTTGGTGGGCTTCTCTTTTACCCTCTTATCAGGACAGCTAGGGCCTGACAGACTTGCCTTTCCTATTGATGTGGGGTTCAACATGTTGCTAGAACACATGGCTGTCTTCTCTACCCTTCTTCCAACCAGAGCCTCAGTCTCCCAAGATACTCTGGGAAGAGTGGTTGGCATTGCTCTCAGGGTATGATGTACATGCCTGCCTCCTGCACCAGTATTCCAACTGCATCATCCCATAGAAATGTGATGGAAGGGGTTTGATGGTAATGAGATTTTATTTGTAGAACTATTCTTCTAATAGACTATGAATTAGGAAACCTCTGAGGCTAACCTGGAAACTATCATCATAACCCTTCATGCCCAGCTCCAGTCCCTTTAAATACCCATCAATGCTCCACAAACTGTCATCACACACCATGATTTCTATAAAGGCAGTAGTTTATATTCTAACAACCAACATGCAAATGGTTTTTGGACTACAGCTGGTTAGGATGTTTTCATCATTAGCGCAGTTGTTATGAAGTATGTAATGTGTGGTACAGAAGACCCATTCTGGGGATTTTGGCTCTAAGTTGAGCTCTGCCCCTCACTTGCTTTCTCACTTGGGATCAGTCATATCCTCTCCTGGGACCCAGTACACTCGTCCGTAAAGTGACAGGTTTGGACTGAAGCCCCTTTCAGCTCAAAGGGCCTCTGATTCAGCAAAACCCTTATCATTGTAGCTGTTAGAAAAGGCTTGTTTCAGATTGACTGTGGTAGCCACTGCTTTCTTGGCCTGTCACAGTGTTCATTTCTTCCTTTTCCCCTCATGTCCCAGTGGTATTTTGGCCCAGGATGAGTCACTCTGCCGGCTGTGGCATACATCCGGAAATGGACTGCCATCCTCCTTCCTGGCACAGGGAGGGAGGAGTGTGACTTTTTATATCCCCTCTTATTGATTAGTGACATCTACTACACAAGAATTTTGATTACTCTGGTCTCATCAAGCCATATCTCTGAATACAAATCCTTTGCATTCCTGCCAACTCAGGATGAGTCTGACCTCGGACAGGCTTTGGGAAACTTTAGAAAGCATCTCTCTCTACCACTGAAAGGTTCACAACTATTGTTTTCCTCTCCTGACTCATCTTTGAATCAGTAAATTAAATATGTATAACTTGTGAAGATTTAATTTGTATTAAAGCAAGGTGCTTTGCTGAGGAACGTCAAGATTTAGAGGTATTCAGCTCTCCTTTTCTCCCTCCTCAATGATTTTCTTTCCTTTAGTGTACATGAGGGCTTTCAGAGAGCTGCTTCCTCTCTGCCTCTCTGGCTCTGGCTCTTCCCTGTAACATGGAGAAGTTAAAACTGAGTTGACTGCCGTCTATTCTCCTAGGGGACTGGCAAGACTTGAGGATCCAGAGGCTGTTTCTCAAGTAAGTGCTGGCCATTGTGTCTTCTGGGAAATTGTGCCTTCCTCTAGAATTGGGGAAGAGTCATATTTTTTCCTTATATTGTTTGTGATGTATTCTGGAATACCCTTTCTTGATGATCCTCCCATCTAGAATGTTCTTTTCCTTTACCCTCCTCATCCCCATCTGCCACTTTATCAGTTCCTAACTTCCTCCATTTTATTTCCCCAAAGGGGACTGATTTATTTTTTACCTAAACTTATCGCTTCTCTCATCTTTTAAATAATTTGTTTAGATAATGTATCGGATTTTTAAATACTTTTTCCTTGGTATGCAGTTCTTGCCTTCCCAACTGAACTGGAGGTTTCTTGAGGGCAGTAGACTGCATGCTTTTAAATAAATAAATACAAATTCCTCAAGTACTTTTTATGTTTATAGAACATGTTATAATTGATTTCTCCCTGTTGTACTATACTTAGCATAAATTTTAGGTGTTACCAAAGCCCTTTGTTAACAACAGATTGAGTAGCATATGACATCACCTGAAAAAATATGACGCTTACCTGTTAAACCACCAGAGTAATGAAGGGCAGAGCATTTCGATGTTGTTATTTAGACTGAATTCTTAACTTTTTCTGTGCATTTTAGTCCTACTCAATTCTCCAAGGATGTAATAAGTGCTCACTAAATGCCAGGCACTATCCTAGGTACCAAAAATACCAGGAAAATGCTCAGGCTCCCTTTTGCTCAAGGAATGGTTATGTTATCTTTAAGTAAGTCATTTAGCACTCAGATCTATTTGCTTCCCAAACAATGGGGATGATAATTGTCTCTTGAAAACATATGCAAAACTTTTTGAAATTAGGAAGTGCCAAGTTACTTTTTATCTTCCTTAGTTCATGCAGAGGATATGCCTTATGAAAGGTGATCTTTTCTGGAATATGGGAGGCTTTCTTCTCTTCCTTTAAGTAATTTTTACTTTCACAGAAGGGGACACCTAATGTGAATGGTAGTTTTATGTACCTACAATAAGAAGTATGAGTGACAATGAGTTGCTAGGGTGACAACCTCAGTCTTTCCCGTTTTTCACTTATTTCCAGCAGGTCACTTAGAACTTCTAATTTTTTCCTCATTTATCTTTCCTTTTGGCTTTTTCTTTTCTTTCTGTCAAATTACTGTTTTCACCATAGTCAAATCTTTATCAGCTTAAAGATATTTATTCACCAAACAAGTATTTGTTGAGTTCTTACTGTGGTCATTGTTCTAGACACCAGGATTACAGGAGCAAACAAAACTGACACAATCCCGCCTTCATGAAGCCTACTTTCTAGTATAAGTCAGAAAATAAATAAAATAAATAACTTAAAAAAAGAAGAAGAAGAAGCATATACTGGCAGAGTAAGAGCCATGGAGAAACATAAAGCTGGGGAAGTCAACAGGGAATATGGGGAATGATGGCTACAACTTTAAGTAGATAATAAGGGAAGCTAATCTTTGCATAAGGACTTGAAAAGGGTCAGGGACAAATCATGTGGATATCTGGTGGAAGAACATTCCAGGGAGAGTGAGCAGTTTACAGCAAAAGCTCTGAGATGAGAATGAGTAAGATAGGAAGTAGGAGATGCCGAGACAGGGACCAAGTAAACAAGGGTCCGAAGACCTTTGTAAGAACTTTGGCTTTTATGCCAAAGCATTATGCCAAAATGCTCCAATAGCATTTTGAGGAGAGAAAAGACATGATTTAACTTATGTTTGAAGAGAATTACTCTGGCTGCTGGATTGAGATAGACTTTAAAAGGGCAGGTTAAAAGTAAAAACAAAACAGGAGACTATTGTAGTAATCTCCATGAAAAATGATGGTGGCTTAAACCAGAGTAGGAGTGGTAGAGGTTGGGAAAAATGTCCAGGGTCCTGCTGGAGGTAGGGCCCAAGAGAGTTTGCTGATGGATTGGCCATGGGATGTGAGAAAAGGAGCATATTCAAGGATCACTGCAAGGTGTTGGCCTGAGCAGCTAAAAAAAATGGACTTTCCATTTTGTAAGAGGAGTATGTTTGAGGTACTTAAGTTTAAGATGCTTATTAGAAATGTTAAGTAGGCAGTTGCTTACAACAATATGGAATTCCAGAATGAGGTTCAGGTGGGAGGTTTAAGTTTGGGCCTCATCAACGTATAGATGGTATTAAAAGTCACCAGCCTGGATAAAATGATCAAGAGAGTTAATGTAGATAGAAAAATGAAGAGGTGCAAGGGCTGAGCCCCAAGGCATTCTGTGGTCGGGACTCTGGAGAGATGGGAGGAACCAGCAAACCAGACCAGCTTATAAGGGAGAAGGAAAACCAGGAAATCGTAGTTTTTCCAGTAAGACGAGTGAAGAAAGTGTATCAAAGAAAAGATGAAATGCTGCGAATGCCAAATGCTGCAAAGTCAGATGAGGATTACCAAAATATGCTTCAGCTGGAATCCTGGTTGTTCTACCCCAAATTTCTCAACACCATTAGATTTAGCTTCCTGAAACATGGTTTTTACCATGTCCTACTCAGAACAACTCCCAGTGGATTTAATTATTATAAACTAAAGCCCAAATGCCTCAGCTTGTCATTCAAGCCCTTATAAAACATCTCTACTCATCTCTGTCTAGTAGGAAATGGCTTGTTTCTTGGAGGTTCCTATACCTTTCATGTTCTTTCCTCACTCTGCACATTTGCTTATGCTGTATTCACACTGCATATGGCCTTCCCATTCCTTTCTACCAACCCCAGTCCTTTCCCTTTCCCATCCAGCCTAAATCCCTTACTATGCCAGGCCTTGGGGTGCATTCCCATCTCTGAGTCCCCAAAACTTGCCACTATACCATCCACAGTGGCACTTGTATTGTCTCATGATTTTTCAACAGTCCATGGGCAGATGTGTCAGCTTCTTTATGAGACTGTGAGTTCCTTTAGAGTAGGAAACTTGTTTTAAGCTCCATGGTTTCTGTAGCTCACTGAAAAACTGAGTCTTTAGGATTACACACTTACTAAGCCTCCAAAGAATACTTTGAATCATTGGAAATTAGAACAGAAATGGAAAGCTATCATTAGCTATTTGGCTGGTCCCGAGGTTTTCTTTCTTTTATTTCATATCAATGGTATTATTTCTTAAAAAGAATATCTTGCAGGAAACCTCAACCTATATAAGAGGATAAATGTAGAGCTGCTATCTGTGGTTGAGGGTAGAGAGTAGGAGCTTTGAACTTTGCCATGTGTCCATCCTCCTTCAGTCACCCTACCCTTATCCCTAGGGCAGCTCAGAGGCACTTCCGTGGAACTCAGTGTTACAGATGAAGAGTTTGAGGTTCAGAGGCAATTCATACAAGTAGTAAATAACAAAATTAGTATTTGTGTCCCCAAGTATTGTACTTTGTTTACATTATATAAGAAGAATGAATGAATGAGCTAATGACTAAGTGAAAAAAGAGAGAAGTAGAAGGTAACTGATATTCATTCATCAATATTCATTCACTGCTGACTGTAGCCTGGATCTCTCATGACTTAACCTTGAGCTTCTTAGCAAGGAAGAACAGTCGCAACACCCATTGTATAGATAAGGCTGGGGGTGGGGAGTTAAACAGATGGCCTCAAGGTTAAGAGATGAAGGTGGGATTCAAACCCTCAAAACTCTAGTGCCGAAAGTTGCATTCTTTCTGCCGTGTCAGACCCCTTCTGGAGCAGAAATAAGAGACTAAAGAAGGAAATACATTCAGAGGATATTTTAAATTTATACGCCAAAAACTCTTACAGCTTTTATCTGTTCTATTTCTCTCCTCTTTCCCAACTTCCCTCTCTCTTTCTTTTTTATGAGTTATAATTTCAGTACAAGACGACTATAAAGGTATTTATTAGCAAAGGCCTGCAGAGTCACAGGCCAGAAGCTAATTTTGCATTGCAGGATGGATTTCTGCTGAGAGCATATTTCATAAACTTAAAACAACCTATTGGGTGGGGACACAAGACAACATCACTATGTCTCATATTTAATTTATCCTGCAAACACGATCTCTCAGCCAGTAGAATTTTACACATCCTGTGTGGGATGCGGGATATTTCTAACTGGTGTCACTTAGTAATGTTAAATGGGATCAGGCTACAAACATTACTTTGGGAGGTTTTTGAAATATTTAATGTACATTTGCAGATCATTTTATGATATACTACATTTCTTTGTAGCCCAGCTTAGATTTGTCTAGAAATGCTGCAGATTATTAAAAATTAAGTGAAATGCCTTCTTGAATGGAATATAAAATAGATCCATTCTGGGAGCTTCTTAAGTGCTAATTATAACAAGTTCTAGAGTCTAAATTATCTACATTACAGAAACTGTGACTATTCACGTACATACAAAGAATAATTATGCCATATCTGAGTAATGCTTTCAGTTTCATAATTTGCATTTACATATCCTGTCTTATTTAATTCTCATAACAATTGTAGGTGACAGTATCCCCACTTTAAAGATGAAGAATTTAGGGAGCATAGGTAGGTGACAGTATCCCCACTTTAAAGATGTAGGTGACAGTATCCCCACTTTAAAGATGAAGAATTTAGGGAGCATAGGACTTACCCAAGGTCCTAAAACCTCAAGCTGATATGTCATAAGTGCTACATGTTGTGGGAAAAGTGTGTTTCTTTATTATATTATTATATATTTATTATATTTTTATTATGATAAAGAAACATATTTTTTCCCTTCCTAGGTAAAAATTTCCCAGGACTTACAAATTTAATATTTTTTATTAGCATCTATTACTGAGCTAGTAGACTCCATAGACTCTGGGTACTCGTAGAGAGCTAATAGCCAACAGACAGTAATATATTCTGTATAGCAATCTGTGGTTGACAGAGAACATTTATCTGCAGTATCATATTTGATCCTTCCACCAATCCTGAGAAGCAGGGTGGTCAGGTATTCTTGTCCAGATTTTATAAATGCGCTGGTTAAGTGACCTAGTAAAAGTCTCATGATCACAGATCGTAAGGGAAGAGACATAAACCCGGTTTTAGATGTCAAGTCCAGAGATCCTCCATGTGGAGTGCCGAACACATTATTTGGCTTATATTAAGTTCTTAACACACGGTATTTGCATTTTATTATTACTTTTGTTGTTTTTTTCTACAACACACTGATTTGTAAGCATATCTCTCCTTGGCCAAATTGGCTGATGTCTACAAACCCAGCTAGTGAACCCATTCTTTAATCCTCCCGATAAACCACTCAGCTGCAAACAATCAAACAAGTGTCTGGATTCTGGAAGCTGAATTTGAGTGGGGCAACTACTGAGTTGTCAGTTAGGAAACTTTGCAAACAGAAGTGGAGTTTATTTTACAATGTGATGAACTGTGCAGATATCATTTTATGCCTCTTAGCCAAGATGGCCTTTAGGTTTTATTAATTTTCTCAAGGTTGCAGGGGTGGGGAAAAGATGCCATGGTGACCACTAAATATCATGTAATCTTTAAGTTGCTATAAAATAAAAGTTGCAGTCATATGGAGGCAATCTCAGACAATTACTGAATTGAGTAATCAGAAAGTTATTCAGGATTGTCGCTGCAGGACAAAATGCTATGTGTCTCTGTTTAATTCAGAATTTTCAGAACTTAACTAGAAACTATAATATCTATCATTTATTGTGTGTTTACCATGGCCAATTACTGTCCTAGGTAAATTATACATAGAAAGACCATATATCCAAGTGTGTCTGGGAAAGCCCCAATATTACCTATCTATTCTTGCATAAGCATTATCTCCTTTCACTCTCAAAAGTGTCCCGGGGGGGGGCGGGAAGGATAGATAAATGGATATACATGATAAGAAATCTAGAAAAATGTTAATTATAGCATTTGTTTTATATATATATATATATATATATATATATATATATGAATGATGGTGGATAAAAGTTCTTTCAACTTTTCAAAATAAAATGTTGGGAAAAAATGTCCTGGTTTGGATGGTAGATTCTATGGTTATCCAATACGTAGATGATCTCATTTAATACCTAAAATCCTCCTAAATGTTAGTTAAAATTATTATCTACATTTTACAGATGACAAAACTGAGTCACCAAGAGGTTAAGAAAGTGGCCCATAGTGCACAGCTAGTAAATGGGATGGACACCCCCAGCAGCGTACCTGCAGAACACATGCAGTTGGGAATAATGCTATACATCCCCCAAATATATGATTGTAACAAACACCTTTTCTTGTAAGAACTATTTAAATTCCACAGAATTAGTGTTTCCCAGAATACATTTTAGGAAACACTGCCACAGAGCAGCGCAGGGCAGGGAGAAGGAACTGACATTTATTTATTTATCTTTTTACTGCCCTTTATTGATCAACTTTCTGTTAAGCACTTTATATACATAATTTCATTTATTTCTCACAGTGATGTTATTAATAGATATTAATATCTTTATTTTATAGTGAAGAAATGTACACTTAGAGCTATTAAGGTCACTTATCTATGGTCACAGGTCTAGTAATGTTCCAAGCTGGAATTCAAATCCAGGGGTATCTACCTTCCTGACACCTCAACTGATTTTTTTTTAACTTGTTCATTCTGCCTCTGTCATAAGCTTAGCCTAAAAATGAAATACATACCCATGTAGAAAGGCTCTGAATATTATGGGTGAATATTAATTTGAATGTGAATAGATAGTCTATTAGAATAATTCAAAAATCTTTTTAATAATACAACATTTTTAGAGAACAATGAGGGTAGAAGTTAGTCATCTTTTAAGTTGCATCACTAGATTCTTTGATACTACATTTATCCAAATTCTTTAGCCATCGTTAGTTGAGCAGTTATTTGGTGAAAGAATTGAATACTAATCACTCCTATTCCCTCTTCTTAGGAAACATTTACTGATTTTCTACTCTGTGCCAGGCACTATGTCCTTCTCTGTCTTCGTTCCCTTATCTGCAAAATGGATCTATAGGGTAGTAGTGTGGAAATCAAATAATAGCTTCAAAGCACTTAGAAAAATGCTTGCCTCATATTAAGACGTCATACATCCATATGTTCATTTATTCAACCAATTGATTTATTCAATCAATTGGATATGCAGTATGTGTCACAATTTTGTGAACAAAATATATGAAGGTCCTGCCCTCATGAAACTTATGTTTTGATGACAGAATCAGACAATGAGAAAGTAAACATGTTTCAGGTAATATATTAAGATTGTATAGGTTGTGCTGCAGTAAAAAAAAAAAATAAGCTCAAATCTCTGTGGTTTACCCAATAAAGTTTATTTTTCACTTATGCTACAGATTTAAAGCAAGTTAGCAGAAGGGCTCTGCAATTCACAGTTACATAGGCATTTAGGACAGAGGCTCCACCTTGATCCATATGCCATGATCTTCAAGAGAAACATGATGAATTCTGCAATGACTCTTAAAGCTCCTACCAAGAAGAGACATAGGCCACATCTCACTGGCAAAGGCGAGTCTTATGTCTGTGCCTAACGTCAAAGGGTGTAGGGAGTATGATGCTGGCGCATGCTTGGAAGGAGTGTAGAACTGCTCTGAAGGTGATCGCATATAGTGAGAGGAGGCCTGGGAGAGGAGTAAAGCAGGACAGTGGGGACAAAGGGCCACTTGTGGGGGGGAATGCTGTTTTATACAGATCAGCCAGGGAGAGCCTCATTGATTGGGTGACATTTAAGTGGAGAAATGAAGTAAGGGGGGTTGGTCCTGTAGTTGTTTGGGGGAAGAGTTTTCTAGTCCAAGAAGATAGCCAGGGTAAAGGCCCTGAAGAAGGAGCATCCTTGACATGTTTGCAAAACAGCAAGAAGGTCCAGATGATTGAAACTGATGGAGCAAGAGAGAGAGTTAGGGAGATAAGGTCAACGAGAGCAGGAGGCCAGATCAGGTAGAGCCTTGTGAGTCATGGTGAAGACTTGGGCTTTAGTGCAGAGCAGGATGGGCATTTTGAAAAGACAAGAGATGCATCTAGTGTACACGTTAATGGGGCCACTCTAGCTGCTGTGTGAGGAAGGAGGCTGTTGAATTATCAGGTGAGAAATGGTACTGGCTTGGATCAGAGTGATAGTAATAGAGAAGGTGAGAAGGGGTGAGATTATAGATATATTTTGAAAACAGAGTCAAGAGGATTTGCTCACTGACCAGACATGGAATGTGAGAGAAAGAGGGAAAGAAGTTAAGGGCAAATGCAAAGTTTTTAATGTGAGAAACTGTAAGGATGAAATTATAATTTACAAAAAGGTGCAACTTTGAGAGGAGAGCTCATAAAGTGTTGTCTTAAGAATCATGATTATTTAATCTTTACAGCAGCTCTACTAGGACATTTTCCTAGACTCATTTAAAAAAATACAGAGTGATGCTCAGTACTGTTAAGTGGCTTAGCCAGGGAAATAGCTCCAGATCATTTGGTTCCTAACTCCAAGAGAGATATGATAACACTGATAATTACAGGGTATATTTCTTCTATTCTGGTTTACATCATGAAGCCTAAATTACTTTAGAATGAGTAAAAATCCCAATGTAGAATCTGTAAAGGGGTCGGTGTAAAACTACTAAAGAGGGACTTGAAGCTCCTATCAATTGTATTATTAGTATAGAGTTACACCAGCACCACTATCCTCCACAAAATGAAAAAATTACAGGTAAATCTGGATAAATGTATATCTGCATGCATGATCAGGGCATGCAGGCAGATCAGTGGAATAGATTGGGGTTTCATTTTAATATTGTAAATCAGTATTAAGGTAGCTATATATCTGTATCTATATCTATGTCTATGTGTATATCTACATCTATATTATATATAGTCTATATAATTATATATATGTTTTATGTATAACCTATTGTTTTAAACCTATTGGAAAAGTTTGATTCTTATGTATAAATCCTGGACACAACTGAATTTTGTTAAATTATGGAGGAACTTGTAGTTTCTTAATATTGTCCTTGGTTCAACATTTAAAACTTTTGTGACTTAAACCACTCCTTCTATAGACTTGTCTCAATGCCTCTCCTCCAAGTCTTACCAATTCTTTGCATCCCAGAATTTTCCGTTATGGTTTATAACTTCATAAACTTACAAATGCTCTTCTCTTTCTCTAAAATGCATTTTCCTACAACCTCCATTAACTTTCATGAAGTCCTGCTCATCCTTCAAGACTCAGACAAGGGCCATCTCTTTTTAAAAGTCTTCCAAAACTCTCTCTCCAGAAAGGGCCTGGTATCTCTCCTCTGTGTCGTCACAGCATCTTTAGTATACTTCACTCAGCACTTAGCATCCTATACTGTAATTAGTAATTTATTTTCTATCTTTCCCACCGGTCTGTAAGCTTTTTGAGGTCAATTCATCCTAAATGCCTCAATATTCCAGGCACCTAAGTCAAGTTTTCACTACACAAAAGGAACTCAATAAATATGTACAAAATGAGTAGATGAAAATTTTTGAGCAAAAGTCCTCACTAACTTTATCTATAGATGTTGAAGTAGAAATTTAAAAATAGGAATAGCAAATGAGTTTCATCCCTTCTGCCTAATCTGGTCGGTTAGTGGTGTCATCCTCAAGTGTCAAATAAAAAAAGGTGTTCTGAGGTCCTTTTATCTGCACTTGGTTGGAAAAGGGAGGCACGATTATTAGGATGTCTGAGGTGGATTTGGGAGAGGGAAGTCAAGGCATTTGTTTTAAGTTATTTGACTTCCCTGGGCTAGAATATTGTGCTAAATTCATGTAACTTCAAGGACTTGTATGGAACGTTTATTTTCTGATTAAATGTCTACTATCAACTTATTTTTACACAGGGTTGCTACTGTGATTCAGTTGAGGACCTATTGCTAATTTCATTGCTGAGCAAGTTTTTCTGCTTGACTGTAATCTCTTGAAGAGAGTATTTCTAAAGGAAATACAAACAGCTCTTGCTTTGACATAAGTCCAAGGTCTCAAAGAGTGACAGGTACATCTGGAAATATCATTTAATGTTATTTTAGATTCCTCACTCTGTACTCTTGGAGGCCTGTTTAGAAGATTTCATGGGAAACGTGAAGATTTCTCTTCCATGATTTCAAACTTTTTCTGAAGTGAAAGAATATAAAATGAAGCAAAAATCCAGGAAGTTCATACATATTTCTAAATTACAACCACCTTTTCCTGATAGCATTATACCTGCTATTCCTTCCTCTACAAAAAGCTAACTGTGAAAAATCTAATTATAATAATCATTTTATCAAACACTTTCTAGCGCCAGGCACTGTGCTGTGTGTATGTGTGTGTGTGTGTGTGTGTGTATGTATACATAGAGTACATAACTATACATGCACATTTTATCTATCTATCCATCCATCCAATCAGTATAAGTTTGTTAGCTAGCTTATCTTAAGAAAGACTGCCCTTTATTCTGAAATTGTATCCTTCACACTTTTTGTGATGTTAAAATGCCTTTTCTTTTACTAAATAGTGGAAATAGAAGACAGAAGGGTTGTTTATTTGGTAATGTCCTTACTTGCAAAATGAAGAATAAGAAATCCTACATTTTCCTCCTCCACCATCTCATAGTCTTCTTCCTTTCTTCATCATCATCATCATCATCATCATTTTTAGTTTCACTTGACTGAAAACTGAACTGTGCAATGGAAAATGTGAAAAGACATTTTCAATCAATGTGAGGTTGGGTACCCTTGTGGTTTTTCCTCACTTTTTTTCTTTCAGTCAACATGGGTCAACATATTGGATTCAGATTCTCAGGGATTATTTCTTAGCTTTTGAAGAACACATAAAAATCAGTTTTAAAAGGTGATAGCCAACATATCAGGAGAGCTAATCTGTGCATGAGACTTTGCCTATAGCTTTCCAGAACTTTAACTGGCATTTAAACAAAATATTGTTTCTTTACTGTGATGAGAATTTCATCAAAATAAATAAAGTCAATAAAGGAGTTTTAATGATTTTCTAAAATCTCCATTACCAAGTTGATAAAGATGTTGCCTCCATTTTGGAACCAACCAAATATCAAACGTAGCCCCTCCGCCTCCTATTTCCGACATCTGTGTAAACTTTGGGTACATTTGTGTGTTTGGTCATAGATTAATACACAGAAATAGAGTTAATATCAACAGTATTGTAAAGGATAGCCTTTTATGTAGATACTCATAAAGTAAATACTTTTAAAAATAAGCACTGTGTCTATTTAAATGGAAGCCTTAGTATGAGCTATTCCCAGACATTTAACAAATAAAAATTATTCATCAAACCATAGTTTTATTGTTTGCCTTCCAACCTGTTGTGAAAACTTCACAGAGCTTTTATACTTGAAATCATTCCCAAACTATATAATGCCCCAAGTTCCTAAACTTCTTATTCTTTCATGCTGTCAGTTTAAAGATTATTTTGTTCTTTAGATGAAAAACCTAATTGAGCATGGATAGATCTTTCTTGCTTCAGTACATTAGAGGAGAACTACTCCAACTTTTTGTTTCCAAGACCATCTTTACACCCTTAAAAATTATTGAGGAACCCAAAGAGCTTTTTTTTAAATGTAGCTCATATGTACTGATACTTTCTGAAGTAGAAATTTAAAATATACATATTATTTTTAAATAATTTTAAAACAATACTAAACACAGTACCTGTTAACATAAATACCATTTAAAAATAAAATATAGATATATTTTCAAAAACAAAAAAATATTCTACAGTCAACTTACTGCAATACATGGTTTTAATTGCAATATAGGAAGAAGATTCAGCATCACACAGATAGTGTAGTTAGAAAAGGGAAGCATACTTCAATAGCCTTTTCAGGTCATTGTGGATATTCTTGCCTAATGCCAAATGCTATTTACAAGCTCTGCTCTTGCTATATTGTTCTTCTGTTCCACTAGAGCTATAACTGGCTTTAAAGACTTTACATTTATCATTGAGGACATTCTTCTTTGATGCTACACCAAAACTTGACAGGTGGTATCCTGTGTATTAAAATCCGCTGGTCTATCTTTGAGTGCATGCTTTTCTTTACCAGGCATAATTTTGTAACATCATTCAATGGTCCTGTGGAAAATATCAGTTCATTGAATTACGTAGCTCTTCTAAATGTTGACTCATTCCACTGCACAGCATGAAACATTGCACCACTTATTTCACTAGAAAAGTCTTTAAGTTTGAGGAACCTATCAAGCTCACAGTGGTGGATACAACTTTTCTAAAATTCTAATAATTGTTTGCAAGTGGAATTGTTCTCATTGACATTAGACACTGACAGTTGTTTTCCTTGAAGTGACAGGCTTGTTTTATTTATTTTTGAGAAAATGTCTGCCAGATACCCAAGTCTGAATAACCATAGTTTGTCAGTCATTATTTCAGTTAAAAATGACATTCCATGGAAAAAGAAGCAGCAAATTCAGCTGGCAGCTCAATCACACGGTACCTTTTCTTGAGACATCTTTAGTATTTAGCAGAAGTGCTTTATTCATACTTCCCCTTTTGTCACAAAGAATATTTTAAAAAACACATATTCAAGGGTTGAGGTTTAATAAGATTATCAACTTTTACTGCTTCATCAAGGACATTATTAAGTGAAACTGGCCTTCGTTTTGTGAGTTCATTTGGTAAAGCCTGTAATGATCGCTGGTTTAGTGTTTAGTGTCATGTCAAGCTGCAAGCAGCGTTACTCACCATTACTTTTGCACAGTCAGTGAAAAAGCAAATATCATCTCAGTGTTGTTATGAAAACCCTTCTGACTTTGTGCCTAAAAATTTCTTGGACACCGCTGTGGGTCCACAGAACGTTCGTACCTGAGGCATGATAACATCCAGGCTAAATTTTGAAATCGGTAACGATTGCCTTTGATATACACCCTCTCTCACTGTACCTACTCCTTTCCCAACACCCTTCGCCCACACCATTCTCCTCCCTGCCCACCTGTGCACCACAGTACTCTTAACAGGCCAAGAGGCACTGTGTCTCAAATGGATTTCCTGGGTTGAATTCCATCTTTGAAATCATCATTTATCAGCTCCCTCCCACCAGTTCTCCATTCCAAAACATGTTTCCTGTGTATCTCATCATGAGGGATAAAATTCCACAGAAAGTACCCTGGCGTACTGTTATAAGATCCCATGTAGCATCTTCCTTTTCCAGTGCTATATTTATCACGAATAAAACTATATATGTTATGCTTACAAGGGTGAATGTCTGTTTATATATTTTAAATCACTAATGAAAAAAATGTCCAAGATCAGTGTTAAAGTATAATTTTCAGTAAGTTAAAAACATGGTTCTCATACAAATATACAATAATCACGTATTGAAGATTTATTTACCTCATTAATAAGGGAACCAGCAGGATGGTAAACCTAGTTCAAAGGAGAAAATGAGAAAAAAATATATATATATAGAGTCAGTGGAAAAAAGAATGCTAAAATAAGGCTGCAAAATTGGATTCCAAACTGATTAATGTCCTGCAGTATAATAATATCTTAACCTTTGGAGTTATATTTCCTACTGAACAGAAATTATTCACATCTCTACTGGACGAAAATAATTTGCAGCTTATCCATCTTGTACAAGTTAAGATCTAACTTTACCGGGCCCAGGCCCTGATCGAGACAATTACAAATCAAATAGACAGCTAGTGGGAAACAGCCGCATAGCACAAGGAGATCAGCTCGGTGCTTTGTGTCCACCCAGAGGGGTGGGGTAGGGAGGGTGGGAGGGAGACGCAAGAGGGAGGAGATATGGGGATATAAGAATGTGTATAGCTGATTCACTTTGTTATACAGCAGAAACTAACACATCATTGTTAAGCAATTATACTCCAATAAAGATGTTAAAAAAAATAGACAATTACAAATCAAACACAGTTGTCTTTCCTTAGATCAAAAAATGGACACTTATGTGGGTTTGTTCAACAATAGTTCTGTGTGTCTTTGAAAGGGTGTGCAGTAACGTTTTTGCCTTATTTTCAAGTTTGAACCATTTTTCTTAAATTGGAAATAAAACTATGGAGAAGGATGCTTGAGGGAAGATCTTCCCAAGCTCTTAAAATGCTACAGTATAGTTGAATGTGGAATATCTCTTAAATATTTATTGAGCATTTCCTTTGTGACAAGCAGTATGCAAAGAGATTTCATGTATAGTTTTATTTTACCTTCACAACCACCTCATGCGGTAGTTATTATTTTTTCTTTTACATGGAAGAGGAAACAGGGACAGGAGTTTACAGAGTTGCATAGTTGCATAAGGTAACACAGTAAGCAGTAGAGCAAAGATTCAGATATAAGGTCTGTCTTTTAACCTGCATAGTATGGTAGTCCCTACAATGCTCAGGGGCTATTTCTGCAAATTTCACATTTTGTCTCTGGCAAGCAAAATTAATTTATTCATTTTATAAGGTAATTTTTTCTGATTTTAAAAAATATTATAAGATCATTATAGAGGATGTGAAAAATAAAAAGAAAAATCAAACTTCCTCAAAATTTCATTACCCAGACACAAACCCAACATTTTGGTGTGTTTCCTTGTAATTTTTATTAAACGTATAAGTTTATGAATATATGGTTGCAAATTATACTGTGATCTATAAGGTGAAAACACTGATTGAATTATAATATAATACTGCATGGATAGTGTATTAGATAGATCCCGTGTCACTGGACTTCTTAGAGTTTTCAATATTTAATAATATAAATATTGTGATGAACATTTTTATATATTGTTTTTTCATTCAAGAGGTTTTATGTTTGTTTTGAATTTTATTTTATTTATTTTTTTATACAGCAGGTCCTCATTAGTTATCAGTTTTATACACATCAGTGTGTACATGTCAATCCCAATCGTCCAATTCATCACACCACCACTCCCACCCTCCTCCGCTTTCCGCCCTCGGTGTCCATACGTTTGTTCTCTACATCTATTTCTCTATTTCTGCCCTGCAAACCAGTTCATCTGTGCCATTTTTCTAGGTTCCACATATATGAGTTAATATACGGTATTTGTTGTTCTCTTTCCGACATACTTCACTCTGTATGACAGTCTCTAGATCCATCCATGTCTCTTCAAATGACCCAATTTCGTTTCTTTTCATGGCTGAGTAATATTCCATTGTGTATATGTGCCACATCTTCTTTATCCATTCATCTGTCGATGGACACTTAGGTTGCTTCCATGACCTGGCTATTGTAAATAGTGCGGCAATGAACATTGGGATGCATGTGTCTTTTTTTTTTTTTTTTTTTTGCGGTACGCGGGCCTTTCACTGCTGTGGCCTCTCCCGTTGCGGAGCACGGGCTCCAGACGTGCAGGCTCAGCGGCCATGGCTCACGGGCCCAGCCGCTGCGTGGCATGTAGGATCTTCCCGGACCAGGGCACGAAACCGTGTCCCCTGCATCAGCAGGCAGACTCTCAACCACTGTGCCACCAGGGAAGCCCCGCATGTGTCTTTTGAATTATCGTTTTCTCTGGGTATATGTCCAATAGTGGGATTGCTAGGTCATATGGTAATTCTATTTTTAGTTTTACAAGGAACCTCCATACTGTTCTCCATAGTGGCTGTATCATTTTACATTCCCACCAACAGTGCAAGAGGATTCCCTTTTCTCCACACCCTCTCCAGCATTTGTTGCTCGTAGATTTTCTGATGATGCCCATTCTAACTGGTGTGAGGTGATACCTCATTGTAGTTTTGATTTGGATTTCTCTAATAAGTAGTGATGTTGAGCAGCTTTTCATGTGCCTCTTGGCCATCTGTATGTCTTCTTTCGAGAAAGGTCTATTTAGGTCTTCTGCCCATTTTTGGATTAGGTTGTTTGCTTTTTTATTTTTATTTATTTATTTATTTTTAACATCCTTATTGGAGTATAATTGCTTTACAATGGTGTGTTAGTTTCTGCTTTACAACAAAGTGAATCAGTTATACATATACATATGTCCCCATATCTCTTCCCTCTTACATCTCCCTCCCTCCCACCCTCCCTATCCTATCCCTGTAGGTGGTCACAAAGCACCAAGCTGATCTCCCTGTGCTATGCGGCTGCTTACCACTAGCTATCTATTTTATGTTTGGTAGTGTATATATGTCCATGCCACTCTCTCACTTTCTTCCAGCTTACCTTTCCCCCTCCCTGTTTCCTCAAGTCCATTCTGTAGTAGGTCTGTTTCTTTATTCCCATCTTGCCTCTAGGTTCTTCAGATCTTTTTTTGTTTGTTTTATTAGGTTCCATATATATGTGTTAGCATATGGTATTTGTTTTTCTCTTTCTGACTTACTTCACTCTGTATGACAGTCTCTAGGTCCATCCACCTCACGACGAATAACTCAGTTTCATTCATTTTTATGGCTGAGTAATATTCCATTGTACATATGTGCCACATCTTCTCTATCCATTCATCTATTGATGGACATTTAGGTTGCTTCCATGTCCTGGCTATTGTAAATAGAGCTGCAATGAACATTTTGGTACATGACTCTTTTTGAATTATGGTTTTCTCAGGTTATATGCCCAGTAGTGCGATTGCTGGATCATATGGTACTTCTATTTTTAGTTTTTTAAGGAACCTCCACACTGTTCTCCATAGTGGCTGTATCAATTTACATTCCCACCAACAGTGCAAGAGGGTTCCCTTTTCTCCACACCCTCTCCAGCATTTATTGTTTGTAGATTTTTTTGATGATGGCCATTCTGACCGGTGTGAGATGATATCCCATTGTAGTTTTGATTTGCATTTCTCTAATGATTAATGATGTTGAGCATCCTTTCATGTGTTTGTTGGCAATCTGTATGTCTTCTTAGGAGAAATGTCTATTTAGGTCTTCTGCCCATTTTTGGATTGGGTTGTTTGTTTTTTTGATATTGAGCTGCGTATGTTGCTTGTATGTTTTGAAGATTAATCCTTTGTCAGTTGCTTCATTTGCAAATATTTTCTCCCATTCTGAGGGTTGTCTTTTGGTCTTGTTTATGGTTTCCTTTGCTGTGCAAAAGCTTTTAAGTCTCATTAAGTCCCGTTTGTTTATTTTTGTTTTTATTTCCATTTCTCTAAGAGGTGGGTCAAAAAGGATGTTGCTGTGATTTATGTCATAGAGTGTTCTGCCTATGTTTTCCTCTAAGGGTTTGATGGTGTCTGGCCTTACATTTAGGTCTTTAATTCATTTTGAGTTTATTTTTGTGCATGGTGTTAGGGAGTGTTCTAATTTCATACTTTTACATGTATCTGTCCAGTTTTCCCAGCACCACTTTTTGAAGAGTCTGTCTTTTCTCCACTGTATATTCTTGCCTCCTTTATCAAAGATAAGGTGAGGGCTTCCCTGGTGGCACAGTGGTTGAGAGTCTGCCTGCCAATGCAGGGGACATGGGTTTGTGCCCCGGTCTGGGAAGATCCCACATGCCGTGGAGCGGGTAGGCCCATAAGCCATGGACACTGAGCCTGTGCGTCCAGAGCCTGTGCTCTGCAATGGTAGAGGCCACAACAGTGAGAGGCCCACGTACCGCAAAAAAAAAAAAAAAAAAAATGATAAGGTGACATATGTGTGTGGGTTTATCTCTGGGCTTTCTATCCTGTTCCATTGATCTATATTTCTGTTTTTGTGCCAGTACCATATTTTCTGGATTACTGTAGCTTTGTAGTATAGTCTGAAGTCAGGGAGTCTGATTCCTCCAGCTCCCTTCCTTTCCCTTAAGACTGCTTTGGCTATTCGGGGTCTTTTGTGTCTCCAAACAAATTTTAAGATTTTTTCTTCTAGTTCCATAAAAAAATGCCATTGGTAATTTGATGGGGATTGCATTGAATCTGTAGATTGCTTTGTGTAGTATAGTCATTTTCACAATATTGATTCTTCCTATCCAAGAACATGGTATATCCCTCCATCTGTTGGTATCATCTTTAACTTCTTTCATCAGTGTCCTATAGTTTTCTGCATACAAGTCTTTAGTCTCCCTCGGTAGGTTTATTCCTAGTTATTTTATTCTTTTTGTTGCAATGGTAAATGGGAGTGTTTCCTTAATTCCTCTTTAAGATTTTTCATTATTAGTATATAGGAATGCAAAAGATTTCTGTGCATTAACTTTGTATCCTGCAACTTTACCGAATTCATTGATTAGCTCTAGTAGTCTTCTGGTGGCATCTTTAGTATTCTCTATGTATAGTATCATGTCATCTACAAATAGTGACAGTTTTACTTCTTCTTTTCCAATTTGTATTCCTTTTAGTTCTTTTTCTTCCCTGATTGCCATGGCTAGGACTTCCAAAACTATGTTGAATAATAGTGGTGAGAGTGGACATCCTTGTCTTGTTCCTGATCTTAGAGGAAATGCTTTCAATTTTTCACCATTGAGAATGATGTTTGCTGTGGGTTTGTCGTATATGGCCTTTATTATGTTGAGGTAGGTTCCCTCTATGACCACTTTCTGGAGAGTTTTTATCATAAATCGGTGTTGAATTTTGTCAAAAGCTTTTTCTGCATCTATTGAGATGATTATATGGTTCTTCAATTTGTTACTATGTTGTATCACATTGATTGATTTGTGTATATTGAAGAATCTTTGCATCCCTGGGATAAATCCTAATTTATCATGGTGTATGATCCTTTTAATGTGTTGTTGGATTCTGTTTGCTAATATTTTGTTGAGGATTTTTGCATCTATATTCATCAGTGATATTGGTCTTTAATTTTCTTTTTTTGTAGTATCTTTGTCTGTTTTTGGTATAAGGGTGATGGTGGTCTCATAGAATGAGTTTGGGAGTATTCCTTCCTCTGAAGTTTTTTGGAAGAGTTTGAGAAGGGTGATTGTTAGCTTTTCTCTAAATGTTTGATAGAATTCACCCAGGAAGCCATCTGGTCCTGTGTTTTTGTTTGTTGGAAGATTTTTAATCACAGTTTCAATTTCATTACTTGTGATTGGTCTGTTCATATTTTCTATTTCTTCATGGTTCTGTCTTGGAAGGTTATGTTTTTCTAAGAATTTGTCAATTTCTTCCAGGTTGTCCATTTTATTGGCATAGAGTTTCTTGTAGTAGTCTCTTAGGATGCTTTGTATTTCTGTGGTGTCTGCTGTAACTTCTCCTTTTTCATTTCTAATTTTATTGATTTGAGTCCTCTCCCTCTTTTTCTTGATGACTCTGGCTAATGGTTTATCAATTTTGTTTATCTTCTCAAAGAACCAGATTTTAGTTTATTGATCTTTGCTATTGTCTTCTTTGTTTCTATTTCATTTATTTCTGCTCTGATCTTTATGATTTCTCTCCTTCTGCTAACTTTGGGTTTTGTTTTTTTCTTCTTTCTCTAGTTCTGTTAGGTGTAAGGTTAGATTGTTTCCTTGAGATTTTTCTTGTTTCTTTAGGTAGGCTTGTATAGCTATAAACTTCCCTCTTAGAACTGCTTTTGCTGTATCCCATAGGTTTTGGATCATCGTGTTTTCATTGTCATTTGCATGTAGGTATTTTTTGATTTCCTTTTTGATTTCTTCAGTGATCTCTTGGTTATTTAGTAACATGTTGTTTAGCCTCCATGTGTCTGTGCTTTTTACGTTTTTTCCCTGTAATTAATTTCTAATCTCACAGCGTTGTCATCAGAAAAGATGCTTGGTATGCTTTCAATTTTCTTAAATTTACTGAGGCTTGATTTTTGACCCAAGATGTGATCTATCCTGGAGAATGTTCTGTTTGCAGTTGAGAAGAAAGGGTAATCTGCTCTTTTTGGATGGAATGTCCTATAGATATCAATTAAATCTATCTGGTCTACTGTGTCATATAAAGCTTTTGTTTCCTCATTAATTTTCTGTTTTGATGATCTGTCCTTTGGTGTAACTGAGGTGTTAAAGTCCCCCACTATTATTGTGTTACTGTCGATTTCCTCTTTTAGAGCTGTTGGCAGTTGCCTTATGTATTGAGGTGCTCCTATGTTGGGTGCATATATATTTATAATTGTTATGTCTTCTTCTTGGATTGATCCCTTGATCATTATGTAGTGTCCTTCCTTGTCTCTTGTAATATTCTTTATTTTAAAGTCTATTTTATCTGATATGAGTATTACTACTCCAGCTTTCTTTTGATTTCCATTTATGTGGAATATCTTTTTCCATCCCCTCGCTTTCAGTCTGTATGTGTCCTTAGTTCTGAAGTGGGTCTCTTGTAGACAGCATATATACACGGGTCTTGTTTTTGTATCCATTCAGCAAGCCTGTGTCTTTTGGTTGGAGCATTTAATCCATTTACATTTAAGGTAATTATCTATATGTACGTTCCTTTTACCTTTTTCTTAACTGTTTTTGGTTTGTTTTTGTAGGTCCTTTTCTTCTGTGTTTCCCACTTACAGAAGTTCCTTTAGCATTTGTTGTAGAGCTGGTTTCTTGGTGCTGAATTCTCTTAGCTTTTGCTTGTCTGTAAAACTTTTGATTTCTCCATCGAATCTGAATGAGATCCTTCCTGGGTAGAGTAATCTTGGTTATAGGTTCTTCCCTTTCATCACTTTAACTATATCATGCCACTCCCTTCTGGCTTGTAGAGTTTCTGATGAGAAATCAGCTGTTAACTTTATGGGAGTTCCCTTGTATATTATTTGTCATTCTTCCCTTGCTGCTTTCAATAATTTTTCTGTGTTCTTAATTTTTGCCAATTTGATTAATATGCATCTTGGCATGTTTCTCCTTGGGTTTATCCTGTATGGGACTCTCTAGGCTTCCTGGACTTGGGTGGATATTTCCTTTCCCATGTTAGGGAAGTTTTTGAGTATAATCTCTTCAAATATTTTCTTGGGTCCTTTCTGTCTCTCTTCTCCTTCTGGGACCCCTATAATGTGAATGTTGTTGCGTTTAATGTTGTCCCAGAGTTTTCTTAGGCTGTCTTCATTTCTTTTCATTCTTTTCTCTTTATTCTGTTCCGTGTCAGTGAATTCCACCATTCTGTCTTCCAGGTCACTTATCCGTTCTTCTGCCTCAGTTATTCTGTTATTGATTCCTTCTAGTGTAGTTTTCATTTCAGTTGTTGTATTGTTCATCTCTGTTTGTTTATTCTTTAATTCTTCTAGATCTTTGTTCAACATTTCTTGCATCTTCTCTGTCTTTGCCTCCATTTTTTTCCCCCCGAGGTCCTGAATCATCTTCACTATCATTATTCTGAATTCTTTTTCTGGAAGGTTGCCTATCTCCACTTCATTTAGTTGTTTTTCTGGGGTTTTATCTTGTTCCTTCATCTGGTGCATAGCCCTTTGCCTTTTCATCTTGTTTATCTTTCTGTGAATGTGGTTTTTGTTCCACAGGCTGCAGGACTGTAGTTCTTCTTGCTTCTGCTGTCTGCCCTCTGGTGGATGAGTCTATCTAAGAGGCTTATGGATGTTTCCTGATGGGAGGGACTAGTGGTGGGTAGAGCTGGTTGTTGCTCTGGTGGGTAGAGCTCAGTAAAACTTTAATCCGCTTGTCTACTGATGGGTGTGGCTGGGTCCCCTCCCTGTTATTTGTTTGGCCTAAGGTGACCCAACACTGGAGCCTACCTGGGCTCTTTGGTGGGGCTAATGGCAGACTCTGGGAGGGCTCATGCCAAGGAGTACTTCCCAGAACTTCTGCTGCCAGTGTCCTTGTCCTCACAGTGAGACAGAGCCACCCCCCAACTCTGCAGAAGACCCTCCAACACTAGCAGGTAGATATGGTTCAGTCTCTATGGGGCCACTGCTCCTTCCCCTGGGTCCCAATATGCACAGTACTTTGTGTGTTCCCTCCAAGAGTGGAGTCTCTGTTTTCCCCAGTCCTGTCAAAGTCCTGCAATGAAATCCCACTAGCCTACAATGTCTGATTCTCTAGGAATTCCTCCTCCTGTTGCCAGACCCCCAAGTTTGGAAGCCTGATGTGGGGCTCAGAACCTTCACTCCAGTTGGTGGACTTCTGTGGTATAAGTGTTCTCCAGTTTGTGAGTCACCCACCCAGCAGTTATGAGACTTGATTTTATTGTGATTGCGCCTCTCTTACCATCTCACTGTGGCTTCTCCTTTGTCTTTGGATATGGGGTATCTTTTTTGGTGAGTTCCAGTGTCTTCCTGTCAATGATTGTTCAGCAGTTAGTTGTGAGTCTGGTGTTCTCATTAGAGGGAATGAGAGCATGTCCTTCTATTCTGCCATCTTGAACCAATCCCCATGATGAACATTTTTAAATAAAAGTATCCTTTAATCTTCCTCTCATCTCAGAGTATAGGTACTATGATTATCTGTAGTTAGTTGAGGAAGGTAAGAAACTTGCACAAAGACACAGCTGGTGGGGCAGAGCTAGGATGAGCCCTTAGAAAACCAAACTTAGATTTCTTTTTCTCCACACTATTTTCGATGGGCTCACACGAAGAGGTCATGTGATAGTCTGATATTCATTGTAATGTCTAACTGCACATTTGAAATTTCATTTACTTCCACGATCTGAAGGATCTTTATTTCTTGAGATGAAATCCATTCTCAGCCTCCATACACAGGGTTTGTCAGCAACTACTTTGCTCTTTCTAAGCCGATAAAACATACCCTGGGTGGTGGTGCTTCATACATCTGCGTGCTGTGTGCTGCAACTCAGAATCCACAGGTGTGTTTTTATCAGATTATTAATACTTCTCAATACACACAAAGCTTCAGTCTGCCCAATTCTGTAAAACTCCCTCCTTGAGAAGAAGTGTTTGTTTGTTTATTGAATCAAAAGAAAAATTATCTTCAATTTTGACATATATAACATATGGAATTGCACAGCATTACCAGGCAAAACAAGAACTCAACCACAGCTGTGAGCACACCAAATTCCACCAAATGTTCGGGATTTGGGGAGTGTTCAAAACTTCTTTAGTGCAAATAAGATGTTAAAAGTATTAAACTCACCAGAGAGCTTCTACATTTCATATAGTTTGTCCCCAGGCAATGGAGAGCAGAGATTATCTATATTCTGAGCCTAACATATCCTTTAAGTATGTAAATTAATTTGTTTTGTTGTGCAAAGAGGGTTTTCTCTTTACTGTTTTACAGCCTTTGAGGATATAGTTTCAAACTTCTGTTCTGCCTTCTGAAATTATATTTTGTAGGCTTTTATCAATTTGACTCATTCTTGTTAGTTTATTTTTTCAAAAACATGTTTCCAGAGCATGGCTAGTGTTGAGTGGATTACCGAGAAAAGTAAACAAGGATATTTTTGAAAGGGGTTGATGTGTCTGCTTTGAAAGATATACTGAGGTCAGAAAGGGTCTCTTTAACAGACTGGATGTACACAACCTTCTGCTTATTAAAAGTACAAAAAAACCAATCATCATCAACAACAATAAACGTTCTTCCAGCTAACCCTCAATACAAATGTTCATTATTTTGAAAATGCTCTTCTTGCAAAGCAATAGAAAATTTGACACAATTAGTGGCAAACTCTGACATCCATCCTCAAGGGACTCATGTAATTCTCCAAAGTATTTTCAGCTGTTTATGTCATTTTATATCTGGCCAAGTGTGAAAAGAAATCTTATATTTGGCCCCCAGTTTGGGGGAGCTATTAAAGGCAGAAAAAAACTACATGTCTGTTTCTAAATGTACTTTTGAATCTGTCTTCGGAATCAATGCAGAGAAGAAATATTTTATGGCTTTTATGATCGAAAGTGGCAAATTCCTAGTGACACTGGTGCATTTATGCAGTACCCAGAACCTCCCTGAACCAGGGCAGGAAAGCTGCTTCAGGGAGGCGAGTCTTAGGACCATCTGTAAGCCCCAGTGTATTCTGGCTTAGTCTATTAAAGGGGGATGGTGCTGAGTCACTGGCAAGTTAGAAAGCCAGGGCTGGGAGCAACAATGAATGGGTGTTCCTCTTGTTTATATCCCCAGGCCTCGGGCTTGTAAAGAAACACCAAAACAAACAAACAAATAAAGTGAAGTGTTCTCCTGGCTATTCTCCCTAGAATTTCACTTGAGCTACACTAACTCTGGGCCCCATAACATCAGAACAGATAGCAAAACTTGCTAACACCTCTGTACCCAAGAAACTCAAAGAGTTGAAAAGGAGGGAATGATACAAGGGCATCTGCTTTCAAATAGTAAAAACAGGCTTGTCTTTAATTTCCTGTCCCTCCAAGCTCACAAGTATTTTGTGGTGTCCAATAACCCGTCTTTCCATGTTAATAGACAACACAGATTCCTTCTAAAACTAAAGCCCTTTCAATGCTCCCCACTGATTGGATCATGTGGCAGTGTTCAGGTCCTAGATAACATGGCTGGGGATGCTATTTTATGTGAGATAGAAAGAGAAGAGAAACTGATGGCTCTTCCTCAGGCCTCTGATCTCACTGAGCAATGCCGCCTTTCCTGCTGTGTACTGTGAGTCCAGTCAGGTTCTGTCTTGCAAGGAGCTGTGTACTTCACATGGACAGGTAAGCCCATCAGGAAACTTGGGGGCCATTCCTAGCTTTGTCACTTTCCCAACTTTGGCCCTTCATTTGTTCTCTTGTAGAATGAGAGGTTTCAATGAGGTGTTCTTGGTAGTTCTTTCTGGATCTAGCCTCCTAACAAGGAGTGGTGCGACCATGTTCTGAGTTTCTCTTTACCTTTCCCACTTTCTGCTGAGTCATGGAGGCCATGGATTGGAGAGGCTCCCTGGGATGGGATGCTGGTTCTGCAGGTTGCCAGCTGTTGCACTTTGGACAAATTACTTGTGCTCTCCATAAACCTCAGTACCCTTATGAAATGGGACTTGTCCTCCTACCTTGTAGGTATGTAATGAAATGCGATCATACGTGAGAAGTGTTTAGAACAGTTCTGGAAACATTTTAAGTGTTATAAATATTAGCTGTTTTTGTTGTTGTTGTTTTAAATGAGATAACCTCTGTTAATGTACACAGCACAGTGCCTGGAACATAGAAAGGATCTAATAAACACAACCATTTTATTATTATTGTCTTCGGCAGGAAGTGAAGGTTTTATTTTTAAACTTTTCAAGAGTATTTTTGGGTTTGAAGAAAGCTATTTTACTTCATCCCTCTGGAGGTATATAAAGATGAAGGTTTTCTCCTACCTTTCTCTTGCCTTAGTAGAGAGAACGTGCTGACTTCAGAAAATAATTCTGCTAACAATCCTTTGGTGTCCACACTTTGACCTGGACACAGGACATGGTGTTCTTCCTCGTCTATTTTTCATTTTTCCCCTTTTCCCTTTATGCACCCTCAGGCAGTAAGTAAACAGAGGCTCAGATGACTTCAATTTGAAGACAACCTCCTGCAGCTGCTGGTGGCTGCTTTGGCCACAGTCTGGGCTGGGAACGGGTTGTTACTCACATTAATGGAAGAGCAGGTCATCAGTCGACCCAAAGCAGACCAGCCCATTAAAGTAGCCAACAGGAGAAGTCAAGCAAAGGTATGGGGAATAGGAGACAAATTATATATCCAGATAGATACATACACAGTGTTTTAGTCAGCTGGGGCTACCATAACAAACTATACACACTGGGTGGTTAAAATAACAGAAATTGATCTTCTCACAGTTCTGGAGGCTGGAGTCCAAGATCAAGGTACCATCAGGGTTGGTTTCTGGTTAGGCCTCTCTTCCTGTCTTGCAGACAATCACCTTCTCACTGCATCCTTACAGGGCCTTTCCTCTGTATGTGCACAGAGTGAGAGAAAGAAAGAGAGAGAGAGAACGAGCTCTGGTGTCTTTTCCTCTTTTTATAAGGACACCAGTTCTATTGAATTAAGATTACACCCTTACAACCTCATTTAACTTATTTACTATCTTCTGAAAAGCTCTATCTCCAAATACAATCACACTACAATTCAACATATGAATTTCGAGGGGACACATTTCAGTCTATAACATATATATAGTTATATCTTCAGAGAAAGAGAGAGAGAGGGAGAGAGAGAGCCATTTGATTCAGATTTGGTCCCTGTATTCTGTGTCTTTGTGATCCCATAATTCTGACAAAATAGGTAAAGTTAATTTTTACCTTCCCTAGCAATGTCTTCTGTGAATCTTCTCACTTTGTCATTTCTACCCTACCGTGTGCAGTCATTGTCCTAAGTGCCTATCTCCCATGTAGTTTTTTTTAAACTTATATTATTATTTGTTTATTATTCAATTAGCATATGTCTCTGTCTTCTAGACTCTATCTGGTCTAGTCCCTAGGCTTTGTCTGACTCCTGCTTTAGAAATTAGGCTTGAAGAGAACAAGACATTTGTTACTTTATTCACTACTGTTTTGCTCTGTTCACTGAGTACAGAGTCTGGAATGTAGGACATTCTTGATAAAATATATGTTAAATACATGAATGGACAATCATTTGTTTAGATAATAAAATGAAATTTTTTGAGTTTAGTTCTTTCAAAAAGGGGAATATGGGACAGTAAAAATAGGGGATACATTAATTCTCCTCCCAGGAACAATCCTTCTCTACTTCCTTGACTACTCCTACGCATTCTTTAGGTCTCCATGAGCCTTTACCTGACCCGTGAAGTTGGGAATGGGTGTCCCTTCCATGCACTTTCCTATTACAGTGAACTTCACCTTGGTACATGCATCGTACTCCTCTGAATTCTCTTAATTACTTACTAGAATATATGTTTTATGAGGGCAGGACCCAGAATTGCTGTCACAGAGTAAGAGCTCATTAAATATCTGCTGGATGTATGTTAAGTCTTTGTAAAATGGGGGAAGGTTTTCCAAGCCATAATTAGCTCAAATAACTTATTGTTCTACCCTAAATTCAAGGGTCTATGGGACAGTTCTCTACCATGTTTAGAACCATTTCTGAAGCTGAGTCCTCCCCCAACATTTTCTGTATTACAAGCCTCCGTGTAAAAGCATAACATGGGAGAAACCAGAACACTTTACTTTTGGGGATACATTGTGGGGGCTTCCAATTGGAAAGGAATGTGTTCACTAGTTTGACTGAAAAAGACTTGGAAAAAAGTTCTCTTTTTAACAAGAAAAGGTATGAAAATTTTTTTTTTAAATGAAGAAAATTCTGAATTAGGTTCTTGTTCCAGGAACCATATTAAGAACTCTATGCCCAATTTCTCATTTAAGACTTAAACCATAAAGTAAATAGTATTATTAGCCCCATATAAGGAAATTGATGTTTAGAGATATTGACTCACCCAAGATCATAGACCAACTGAATGACAGAGCCTGGACTCTGATCTCAGATTATCTGACCCCCAAACCTATCCTTCTCATCAATGCTACTCAAAGCACTGCTTTGTTTATGTGTTCTATATCATATTACACATAAGAGAAATTTTTTGATTTCAACGAGCTTATGAAGCATGTCTATAAAGCCTTAGAGAAACTATACTTAGACCTTAAGAGGATATAGAGAGCCAAAAGTAGATTTAGAGTTCCCAGTAACCTCCATAGTTTATTCTTGGCTTCCTCAATAGAGGCAAAATCCAAGAGCGTTAGAGCTGGAAAATGTCTTTAAAGGTCATCTTGTTTAATGTCTTCCTTTTAGAGATGACGAAACTGAAGTTTGAGCAATGATAGGACTTTCCCAATGTCGTCCAGGTAAGTTGTGGCAGAGCTAGTCCAGGGTGTTCACTGCTTTGGAAAGACAGGAAAAAAATCTATTGGTAGCATGAAATGAACACAATTTAAAATAATTATCAGGCTGGGATTAAAAATAGCCAAGCATGCTTGATTAGATCTACTCTTGGGAGTTAAATACTTGTGGTGTAACTTAGTAGGAATGGATACATATATCTTAACTTCAGTCTGTGTTCTTGATAGTTTTTTGAAACCAACCATTAGAAAAGTGATTTATTTGACCCTGGTGCATGCTAAGGTAATTTACGAGCTTGTGATAAAAAGGGATAAGGTTGTGTTAAAGAATGATGTGTAGATATGCTTGGGTAGTTTTGTTGAATCAATAGATACTTGGATCTTGCCATTATATAATTTGTTATTTGACATCTTCACTGGGGAAATTTACTATCTGCCTACTCAGTGAACTCACAGCTAATACCAAATTTGAAATGATGTGAAAATCAGTGTTTTACATATGCTACTTCATTAAAATGGATGTGATTATTATTAAGCCAAGCACGGGATCAGCTCATAGTAGAAGCCTAAGGAATGGCATTTGCTTGTCCACTTTTAGGCTGTACTGGAAATAATTCAGATACAGCTTCTCATATCCACATTAGTTGGGGTGAGAACTAAATAAGAAACTCTGAAAAAAGCACACCAAGAGAAAAATTATAGAAAATCTAAATATTCAGATATTTAGAAAATCTAAATATTCAGAAATATTTAGAAAATCTAAATATTCAGATCTAAATATTCAAATATTCAGGTTGATTGTCAAGCAATCAACCTGAATGACATTGAGGAGGATATTCCATCAGCTGACTGTAAAGTTTTTTTAAAGGAGTCAACATGGCTCTTCCTCAAGTCTAAATACACAGTGGACTAAAAGTTATAGTGAATTTTCCCCTTCAATATGTACCTTGCTGAAATCCATTCATTAAATGAGTAGTGGGCTTTCACTTATTGAACTTAATGTGTTAAATGCAGTTCAGGCTCTTTTTTTTACTGTCCTGGAGTCCCTTG
This sequence comes from Pseudorca crassidens, assembly GCF_039906515.1. Taxonomy (NCBI): domain Eukaryota; kingdom Metazoa; phylum Chordata; class Mammalia; order Artiodactyla; family Delphinidae; genus Pseudorca; species Pseudorca crassidens. The sequence goes on along the minus strand of NC_090304.1, from coordinate 29,370,160 downwards.
GTTTTTCCAGGAATAGAGAATGTGGTCCAGATGATGTCTACGTATCTCGACCACCATGATTGCATCCCTCCTTTGGGAAAGAGGTGGCTTAGCTAGAGGTCAAAAGATACTTGTTCTTGTCTTCCTCATCCTCTTTCTAGCAACTGGGGAGTCCCTTAACTTCTTTCCCCTTAGTTTCCTTAGGTATAAAATGCAGATAATGATCTCAGGGGCACTAGGGGTAAAAATGAAGATAAAAATAATAGGTACAATTTATTGAGCATCTACCATGGGCAAGTGCCTGGGTTAGGGACTTTAAGTGTGTTATTCCATTCAATAATCACCAAAACTCTGGGCAGTAAGCATTATCCCATTTCATAGACAAGAAAAATAAAGGTTAGCCTCAAAGAGATTAAGTGCTTGTCCAATGTCACCTGGCAGAATCAAGGTTTGATATGATTTCTCTGATTTCAAAGTGAATATTCTTAGTCACTAGAGTATGCTGCCTCTGATAATAAACATATAGAGAGCATTGTTAAAAGCAAATAATGGAGAGGGAAATTACGGAATACCTTCAATATACTTAACATCGTGGAAGGTGTTTTCATAGGTAATCCTATTTAATCCTCATGACTCTTGGGGTAGATATCTTCACATTTATTATTTATTTACTTTTTCTCTGATTTCAATATATTTCTGTACTTTGTCTAGGTAGAAACCAGAACACTGGTGAAATCACACGAGGTCTATAGTATGAAATTACAATATTATAAAATTGAAATTATCTCATTGGGTGTGAAAGAATGGGTTGTGAAAGGGAATGCTGGTTCTTTGTGACGTCCATCTCAGGAGTTTACTTGAGGGCTTTGAGGATTTTCTTTGGATATACACTAGAAAAGAGCAGGCTAGAAGAAAATAATTAAGGGTCAACACGACTTTTCACAATGGTAAGTGTTATAGTTGCAGACATTTGTCTGATGTAGTTTTGCTTTTCTAATAAACCTGAAGTGAGAGTAATAAGGAAGACCCAATTTGGAGATGTGAATTTGTAAGTGTAAAAAATTCCTCAAATATATCTTTTATTTTTGAGGAATAAACATAGATATAGTATTTAGGGAAGATATCTTTATATAATAGACTTTATAAACACTTCTTTTGAAAAATACAAATGGTCTAAATGGAGAATAAAAATATTATAATCAACAGGACAGTGCTACAGGTGTCTTTTAGAAGAGTGGCAGAAATTTTGATATCATGTGGTGAGAAGTATAGGATGGTTTTCAAAAGATGTAAAAGCTGAATCAGAATACAGACTATTTCTTTGCCTAAAATATTTATTTAAAAAATATCACTTGGCTTTTTAGTTCTCAAGTCTCATAAATATTTATGTGTGTGTACATGTGTGTGTGTACATGTGCAGAGAAAGTTTTCAATACATTAATTCTTGTTCTACCTAGATTCTCTTACATTTCCCTTGTCAATTTGGCTTTACCTTGAGAGAAATTGTTAATTCTAATTGATTTTGGCCAAACTGGTAAAACTCTTTGAAAAGTTTTCAATCAGTGCCAGCTTTTCAGGCACTTTCTCATACTCATGGTAGATGAAAACAGTTTCCAAGCAATATTTCCAAATAGATGCTCTTTCTTGATACTTCTTCAGGCACACCAGATCATTGGCCTTTTGATGCATATACCGTCAAGTGCACCTGTCGTACTTATTTCCAGTCACTGTACAGTTCGCAATAAACCCTCTGCCACCCTTCCCAGGCCTATTCAGAAGCTTTTGCTTCTAGCCTGAGTGTCAGGCTCAGTTCTCTTTCTGGTTTGCCTATCACGTGATTGGCTCCAGTTATCACCAAACCCTTTTGTATCTCTTGTGAGGCACTGCTGCCTGTGTTCTCTGACTGTATCTTCACCTAGGAAGCCATTGTATACCAAGGAAGCTAAGATCCATCCTATGAAACCTGCAAAGATTCTCACTTAAAGACTTTAAACATACTTTCAGAGCCAGAGTGAAATGTGCCAGCCCTGATGGGGACTTAAAAGAGCTGGTAGGTGGAAGAGGTACCACCTTCTGTAGAATGATCTCTGTTGCCAGTGGTGGAGCCAAGCTCTGTAACTGGAGACTAAATACCTCTTTCAGTGCTACCAAGAGAGCTGAGAGATATCCAACTCTGAATCAGCTTGACCAACAGCACGACCATGAGAAAAGAATGAAAGGCCCCAGTTACACGTGGCTGGAGTACACAAGATCTCTGTAGTGAATAGTTCATTTCCATCTAAACTTTCCCAGCATTAAGTTAAAAAACAAGTGGCTCAAAACATTTTTAGGATTTACTGCTCACACATTACATAGTGAATAATAATGGGTTTTGTCAAACACATTTGACAATTATGTACTGTGGGTCAGCTGTAGCTGTGACTTGATGTACCCTGAGTTAGAAGTGTTCGTTCTCTAAAACACATGGCTCTCAGACTTACAGTGTGCTATGATTTGATTTTCAAATGCCAAAAAAAAAGCTGCAGAATGCACTAACATAGAAACATTTATATAGGGAAATTTTCAGGTGAGGGACTAATTCCAAATGGAGAGTAAGACATGGGAGGAAGATAGCATATTAAATGGTCTGTAGTTTCACATTGGTGTAGAGATATAATTCTGGAACTTTATATTTTACTTAAATTTATAAACCTTTGCTGTGGGCAAAGCATGAATAAAGTTATGGTACAGAGACCCCAGTCTGCATGGATTCTTGGTTCTCTCTTATATAACACGGGACCTCAGGGCCTATCCCATGCACACCCCAACTTTCATCCACTAACCCTCCAGCAAAACCCTCAGAGTGTGTGAGAGACTAACCTCTATGAAAAGTTGATAGCTGATCCTTGAACAATGAGTATAAAGAATCTCTTAAGAAAAGGGAAGAAGATTCATTCTAGAGAAAGAGCTTTTTAAAAGGCTGACAACATTATAGACCTGAATTATGATAAACCAACAAAAGCATCTCAGTATTAGGATGATGTACTAGGATGCTAAGATGAGTGAGGGGTGCTGACAGCTGCATGCACAGAAGGGGATAATCAAGGTGGGCGTGGAGGCCTGAGTGCCTGTGTGCCTGGTTACACTCATGGGGAGATGGCAGACTGTGGTAGAAAACCAAAGTTAAATGCAGTGAACATTGACATACTGAGTTCTGAGATTTAATTACTGATATAGTATGCTTGAGTTATCCCTTGCCAGGGGAATAACTGCCAATAAAAATCTGGTGTCAGATATTAGATAGAAAAAGAGAACTAATTTTTGTAAAAGCCATTACTTTAAGCATAGAGGGCTCTGGAATCCTGTGATTTAAATCTTCTCAGTGCTCTAGCTCCTCGTGTATAAGACCCACCTCACAGGGTTTTTGCAATGATTATATAAGATTTTCATGCTTAGGCCCAGTATAGGCTCAATGCCTATTAAAGGTTTATCCCCTTTCAAAAATTCTCACTTTAACATCATTTTTGTTGGTTTTATAAGAACTCCTGTTAACTTAGTTTTAGGCACCATTCGAGTGTAAATGGTGGAAAGTTACCACAGGCGAGTGGTCTTATTACCCACGTATTTTGTTTTTCAGAAAACGTTACATGCAAAAAAGGGATTTTATTTGCATCTTCCTTGACTTGCAATCTTTCCCCCTCAGTTCACCCATCATGGGCCTTATTTTGAGGCAACCTGACCAGAATGTTGTATAGATGCCTTCTTTGGTAGAGGGTCCATAGGGTTCCTATTTTGAGTCATCAGATCATTTGGAATAAAATCATGAGATCCAGATTGATCAACAACCTCCAAAAGCCTCATGAGGGTTTTGTCTAACTTCTACTGATCTCGTTTCTCCAAAGTTTATAGTTTAGATCCTCTGGTTCCCATTGTTTTCATTATAGTCTGGCCAGTCAATCTACCTTTCTCTTCTTTTATAGTTACACATTTTGGAATTTCTTGAATTGGGCTGCTGGCTCTTAAATTCTTCCATGAGATAAAAGTTTTAGCAGAATCCTGCTAAATTGGTCTGAGAAACAAAGTTATATCTTGAATAAACACCTATTGTATGAAATTGAATGTTTCCTACCATTTGTTGAGGGTGCATTTCATTATTCTTTTCACTTATCATTTGTTAGCTTCTGGGCATATTTAAAAGAAGATCCCAGTCAGCCCTGATGGATGCTGATATTTGGCCAGATCTACAACTTAGAACAAAGTGGAGGAACGACTCAATTATCCTTACTCATGCCTGAATTATCTGTGTAATTGGGACAGAGAATTACAGGCAAAGAATGCTGCCTATTGCTATTTTTAAGCTCTGCTCCTGCTGTGTTGTTCTTCTTATGTTTCACTAGCCTGTCACTGGCTTTAAATATTTTACATATCATAATTAATGATTTGGTTGAACCCTGAGGCTTTCTTAGCAAAAGGTACAATTTGCAAATTGAATAGCAAATAATTACATAGGTGATATCATTCATGAATAGGAAATGAACAGATACATTGTGTGTCTTCAGATTTGGGTATTTAAACAGCATGTACTCAATTTATTAGTGAGAGTTATGAGAGGCTACTATTGTCAAAGCCTCAGGTGTGTGTGGGAAGGAAATTAACATCAAGAGTGATAATTGATCTTTAATGATATAAAGAGAGAATGGTCTACTTGACCTTCAGAGTGCTTAATGGTAAAGAGGAAACACATTCAAACTGATTTCCTCATACAGGTAGAAATCTTTTTGGTTTCTGTGGGTTTTGTTTGTTTGTTTGTTTTGTTTTGTTTTCCATTTTAAAATAGAAAGTGGAACCATAGCCCTTAGAAACAAAACATAATAAAACTCAAAGACTGGACTTCAGACAAATCTTAGTACTGTGCTTGCATGCCAGTTGTTACATCATTATAATTAGTAGGTATTTCCAATTTTAGTGAACTCTCCTGTTTACCAAGTAATGGGTTACTGTCATTGAAAGTTAGATATCTCCCTTCAAAGGGAAAACCTGCTTTAATACCCAACCTAAAAATGCACTTCCATAACCAAAGACAACTTGGCTATAAATAGACAGTCATGATGTTATTGCAGCTGAGGAGATTTCATCCCATTAGAAACTTCACTCAGAAATGTAGAGGAGTGCTTAATAATGAATGAATGTGATTTAAGGCCGCTTTATACTGATGACAGTTTTCCTATAAATATTACAGAGACGTTTAAATTTTTATCTCCCGTAATTCTAATGAATGAATTTCCCTGACCCTTACTGAAAATTATACCTGTAAAGTCTGCAATTTACTGATGATTGCTTGGGCTATTAAAGAGACTAGGATTTCAAAACATTTTCATTTCATTCATAGATTCCTGTAATGCCTTCGGAGCCAAAGTTTAAAGAAGCTGCGTTGGCTGTGTTTCCAGCATTAACCACTGGGAGAGTGTTGTAGTTTCTTCAACAACTAACTTCATAAACACAGTGAAGGTCCAACTAAAGTAGAAACATGGGGGCACACAGGGAGCCACTGTCCTGTGGATGGTGTGCTAGGAAAAATATTTAAAAAGGAGAATGGTGCTGTGCCTGCTACTGCTATATTTTGAAAGAGTGTGTCCAGTCCACTTGCATTTGTACTAAAGTATTCCTACTCCTGCATTCCAGCTTGAAGTATAAAGACTAAGGGACTGGGATGCGAAAGTCTTGCTATAATTATTTCCAGGATTAACACTAACTAAGTAATAACACTAATTAATTTCTGTCAAATACAAGAGTGAGTGATGCTACATTTAGCTAGAATTATCCAGCTTTTCAGATAACTGTAGCTTAACTCTTCCAGTAATATAGGGTTTAGATTTTATTAATTTATTCATTGTAATGGGATACCGTCTAAATTGCCAAACTTATATGGCCCAGGCAGAAAGTATATCAAACATATAAATTCATCCATCAACATTTATTGAGTATCTATAAGTGATTGAATCACCGTGTGGGGTAAGAGTTTACTGTTTCAAGAAATATATACACAAAGTTCACAAGAATATGGGCAGAAAAGGTATATGAGAATGGCGTAGGGAGAGATGCACTGGGGAACTTTCTAGACATGATGTTGGACTGAACTTTAATGATGAGCTCTTTCTTGTTAATGGAAGAAAATACATTTCAGGCAGAGAGCAAGTATACAAAGCATCCATAAGTAGGAAACAAAATTTAAATTCTCTGATAACATATGTGATATAGGTTTATCCTATTCCCTCATGCCTCCCCCAGTTGAAAGTTTCCTCAGATGTTTAATTAGTCACTGTAAATTTGATCTCAACATCTCCTGAAGTTCTTCCTTCCTATCTTTTCTGCCTGTGGCCACTGATTTAGTTCAGGTCCTCCTTTTGTCTTCTATGGATTATCACAGTAGCCTTCATACCTCCAGCCTTACCTTCCTTTATCCCATTATTCACACTTTTCTCAAAATGAGCTTCGTGAAACACATATCCAATCCCATCACTCCCTTCTTCTGACTCTATTACCTCCTGGATGACGGTCAGACTCCATGTTCAGGGCCTATTCTCCTCTCAAGTCCCCATGTCCACATTCACAAATGGATTCATTCACAGTTCTCCAAATATTTCATGCTTTTTCCTGTCTTCTTGCTTTTATATTCAATATAAGTTCTTTTCTATGCCTCTATTCATAGAACACCCTTAATTCTTCATCCCTTAACCCAACATGTCTTTCCAGACACATTTCAAGTATCCTCTCCTCTTGGAAGCAAGTCCTGTTCCTTCTGCTTCAGTTACATGTACCTTCTTTGTTTTCCCATAATACATATTCCTGTCTTCTAGCATGTATCATACAGTAATAGACAATCCTCTGTGTGTGTGTGTGTACTTTATCTCTCCATATATGACTCCTAATACAATATTATACGTGATAGAAATTATCAATGAATTAATGAAATGAATAAGCTACTTCTTCCCAGGAATGCAGTGTGTTTATTATTTTTATAATATATCCTCATATCAACACCTTATAGAAAGTTCAGTTATCTTGAAGCTGTCTTGATAATTTTGGCATATTTATTGCCTAGGACAGTTCCTAGCACATAGACTTTGATTCATAAATACTTGTTGACTGAATGAATAAAGGAACTAGTGTTATGGGTTGAATTGTGTCCCCCATTCACACACACACACACACACAAAAGATAATGAAGTCCTATCCTCCAGCACCTGTGAATGTGACATTATTTGGAAATAGGGTCTTTGCAGATGATCAAATTAAGGTGAGGTTATTAGGGTAGGCCCAATTCCAATATGACTGTGTCCTTATACAAAGTAGAACTTTGGACACAGAGAGAGAGACATAGGGAGAATGCCAGGTGAAGATTGGATTTGTGCTGCCAGAATCCAAGGAATGCCAACAACTGCCAGCTAACCAACAGAAGTCAGGAGGGGGTCATGGAACAGATTCACCTTCATAGGCTCCAGAAGGATACTTCCTTACCTATAATTTCATCTCAGGCTTCTAGACTCCCAGAACTGTGAAGCAATGAATTTCTGTTGTTCCAAGGTGCTCAGTGTGTGGTACATTGTTACAGTAAACCTAGGAAACTAATACATCTAGGGACAAAGATTTAGATATTTCATTGCATCCAGGGGCTGGTATGGCTCTGTAGGTAGCCTGTAGTAGCACTAATGAAGATTATAGACATCACGAAGGCAGAAGGTCAAGCACTGTTTTCAACAATGGCTAGTGAGAGAATTACTGTAGGTATTATTTTTAAAAATATAGGTATTTTTTTTTAAAGATACAGATTATTGTGGTAGAAGTATTGGGAGCAGTCTACACTTTACAGTTGAGAATTGGATTTTCAGATTAGTGACCAGGCATGTGTATTTTTTTATTTTATTTATTTATTTTTTAACACCTTTATTGGAGTATAATTGCTTTAAAATGCTGTGTTAGTTTCTGCTTTATAACAAACTGATTCAGTTATACATATACATATGTTCCCATATCTCTTCCCTCTTGTGTCTCCCTCCAACCCACCCTCCATATCCCACCCCTCTAGGTGGTTACAAAGCACGGAGCTGATCTCCTTGTGCTATGCGGCTGCTTCCCACTAGCTATCTATCTTACGTTTGGTAGTGTATATATGTCCACGCCACTCTCTCACTTTCTTCCAGGTTACCCTTCCCCCTCCTCATATCCTCAAGTACATTCTCTAGTAGGTCTGTGTCTTTATTCCCGTCTTGCCCCTAGGTTCTTCATGACCTTTTTTTTTTTTCCCTTAAATTCCATATATATGTGTTAGCATACGGTATTTGTTATTCTCTTTCTGACTTACTTCACTCTGTATGACAGTCTCTAGGTCCATCCACCTCACTACAAATAACTCAATTTCGTTTCTTTTTATGGTTGAGTAATATTTCATTGTATATATGTGCCACATCTTCTTTATCCATTCATCTGTCAATGGACGCTTAGGTTGCTTCCATATACTGGCTATTGTAAATAGTGCTGCAATGAACATTGTGGTACATGACTCTTTTTGACTTATGGTTTTCTCAGGCTATATGCCCAGTAGTGGGATTGCTGGGTCATATGGTAGTTCTATTTTCAGTTTTTTAAGGAACCTCCATACTATTCTCCATAGTGGCTGTATCAATTTACATTCCCAACAACAGTGCAAGAAGTTCCCTTTTCTCCACACCCTCTCCAGCATTTATTGTTTGTAGATTTTTGATGATGGCCATTCTGACTGGTGTGAGGTGATAACTCACTGTAGTTTTGATTTGCATTTCTCTAGTGATTAGTGATGTTGAGCATCCTTTCATGTCTTTGTAAGCAATCTGTATATCTTCTTTGGAGAAATGTCTACTTAGATCTTCCCATTTTTAGATTGGGTTCTTTGTTTTTTTTTGATATTGAGCTGCATGAGCTGCTTGTATATTTTGGAGATCAATCCTTTGTCAGTTGCTTCATTTGCAAATATTTTCTCCCATTCGGAGGGTTGTCTTTTGGTCTTGTTTATGGTTTCCTTGCTGTGCAAAAGCTTTTAAGTTTCATTAGGTCCCATTTGCTTATTTTTGTTTTTATTTCCATTTCTCTAGGAGGTGGGTCAAAAGGATCTTGCTGTGATTTATGTTATAGAGTGTTCTGCCTATGTTTTCCTCTAAGAGTTTGATAGTGTCTGGCCTTACGTTTAGGTATTTAATCCATTTTGAGTTTATTTTTGTGTATGGTGTTAGGGAGTGTTCTAATTTCATACTTTTACATGTAGCTGTCCAGTTTTCCCAGCACCACTTTTTGAAGAGGCTGTCTTTTCTCCGCTGTATATTTTTGCCTCCTTTATCAAAAATAAGGTGACCATATGTGTGTGGGTTTATCTCTGGGCTTTCTATCTTATTCCATTGATCTATATTTCTCTTTTTCTGCCAGTACCATATTGTCTTCATTACTGTAGATTTGTAGTATAGTGTGAAGACAGGGAGCCTGATTCCTCCAGCTCCGTTTTTCATTCTCAAGACTGCTTTGGCTATTCGGGGTGTTTTGTGTTTCCATACAAATTGTGAAATTTTTTGTTCTAGTTCTGTGAAAAATGCCAGTGGTAATTTGAGAGGGATTGCATTGAATCTGTAGATTGCTTTGGGTAGTAGAGTCATTTTCACAATGTTGATTCTTCCAATCCAAGAACATGGTATATCTCTCCATCTATTTGTATCATCTTTAATGTCTTTCATCAGTGTCTTATAATTTTCTGCATACAGGTCTTCTGTCTCCTTTGGTAGGTTTATTCCTAGATATTTTATTCTTTTTGTTGCAATGGTAAATGAGAGTGTTTTCTAATTTCACTTTCAGATTTTTCATCATTAGTGTATAGGAATGCCAGAGATTTCTGTGCATTAATTTTGTATCCTACTACTTTAACAGATTCATTGATTAGCTCTAGTAGTTTTCTGGTAGCATCTTTAGGATTCTCTATGTATAGTATCATATCATCTGCAAACAGTGACAGCTTTACTTCTTCTTTTCCAGTTTGTATTCCTTTTATTTCTTATTCTTTTCTGATTGCCGTGGTTAAAACTTCCAAAACTATGTTGAATAATAGGGGTTAGAGTGGGTAACCTTGTCTTGTTCCTGATCTTAGTGGAAATGGCTTCAGCTTTTCACCATTGAGGAAGATATTGGCTGTGGGTTTGTCATATATGGCCTTTATTTTGTTGAGGAAAGTTCCCTCTATGCCTACTTTCTGTAGGGTTTTTATCAGAAATGGGTATTGAATTTTGTCGAAAGCTTTTTCTGCATCGATTGAGATGATTATATGGTTTTCCTCCTTCAATTTGTTAATATGGGGTATTACATTGATTGATTTGCGTATATTGAAGAATCCTTGCATTCCTGGGATAAACCCCACTTGATCATGGTGTATGATCCTTTTAATGTGCTGTTGGATTCTGTTTGCTGGTATTTTGTTGATGATTTTTGCATCTATGTTCATCAGTGATATTGGCCTGTAGTTTTCTTTCTTTGTGACATCTTTGTCTGGTTTTGGTATCAGGGTGATGGTGGCCTCGTAGAAGGAGTTTGGGAGTGTTCCTCCCTCTGCTATATTTTAGAAGGATAGGTGTTAGTTCTTCTCTGAATGTTTGATAGAATTCGCCTGTGAAGCCATCTGGTCCTGGGCTTTTGTTTGGTGGGAGATTTCTAATCACAGTTTCAATTTCAGTGCTTGTGATTGGTCTGTTCATATTTTCTATTTCTTCCTGGTTCAGTCTCGAAAGGTTTTGCATTTCCAACAATTTGTCCATTTCTTCCAGCTTGTCCATTTTATTGGCATAGAGTTGCTTGTAGTAATCTCTCATGATCCTTTGTATTTCTGCAGTGTCAGTTTTTATTTCTCCTTTTTCATTTCTAATTCTATTGATTTGAGTCTTCTCCCTTTTATTCTTGATGAGTCTGGCTAATGGTTTATCAATTTTGTTTATTTTCCAAAGTATCAGCTTTTAGTTTTATTGATCTTTGCTATCATTAACTTCATTTCTTTTTCATTTATTTCTGCTCTTATGATTTCTTTCCTTCTGCTAATTTTGGGTTTTCTTTGTTCTTCTTTCTCTAATTGCTTTAGGTGTAAAGTTAGGTTGTTCATTTTAGATGTTTCTTATTTCTTAAGGTAGGATTGTATTGCTATAAACTTCCCTCTTAGAACTGCTTTTGCTGCATCCCATAGGTTTTGGGTTGTCATGTTTTCATTGTGATTTGTTTCTAGGTATTTTTTGATTTCCCCTTTGACTTCTGCAGTGATCTTAAGTAGTGTATTGTTTAGCCTCCATGTGTCTGTATTTTTTACAGATTTTTTCCTGTAATTGATATCTAGTCTCATAGCGTTGTGGTCAGAAAAGATACTTGATACGATTTCAATTTTCTTAAATTTACCAAGGCTTGGTTTGTGACCCAAGATATGATCTATCCTGGAGAATGTTCCATAAGCACTTGAGAAGGAAGGGTATTCTGTTGTTTTTGGATGGAATGTCCTATAAATATCAATTAAGTCCATCTTATTTAATGTATCATTTAAAGCTGTGTTTCCTTATTTATTTTCATTTTGGATGATCTGTCCATTGGTGAAAGTGGGGTGTTAAAGTCCCCTACTATGATTGTGTTATGTCGATTTCCCCTTTTATGGCTGTTAGTATTTGCTTATGTATTGAGGTGCTCTTATGTTGGGTGCATAAAAATTTACAATTGTTATATCTTCTTCTTGGATCATTCCCTTGATCATTTTGTAATGTCCTCTTTGTCTCTTGTAATAATCTTTATTTTAAAGCCTGTTTTGTCTTATATGAGAATTGCTACTCCAGCTTTCTTTTGATTTCCATTTGCATGGAATATCTTTCTCCATCCCCTCACTTTCAGGCTGTATGTGTCCCTAGGTCTGAAGTGGGGATCTTGTAGACAGCATATATACGGGCCTTGTTTATGTATCCATTCAGCCAGTCTATGTCTTTTGGTTGGAGGATTTACTGCATTTACATTTAAGGTAATTATTGATATGTATGTTCCTATTCCCATTTTCTTAATTGTTTTGGGTTTGTTATTGTAGTTTCCTGCCTAGAGAAGTTCCTTTAGCATTTGTTGTAAAGCTGGTTTCTTGGTGCTGAATTCTCTTAGCTTTTGCTTGTCTGTAAAGGTTTTAATTTCTCCATCAAATCTGAATGAGATCCTTGCTGGGTAGAGTAATCTTGGTTGCAGGTTTTTCTCCTTCATCACTTTAAATATGTCCTGCCAGTCCCTTCTGGCTTGCAGAGTTTCTGCTGAAACATTAGCTGTTAACCTTATGGGGATTCCCTTGTGTGTTATTTGTTGTTTTTCCCTTGCTGCTTTTAATGTTTTTTTTTGTTTTTAATCTTTGAAAGTTTGATTAATATGTGTCTTGGCATGTTTCTCCTTGGATTTATCATGTATGGGACTCTCTGTGCTTCCTGGACTTGATTAACTATTTCCTTTCCCATATTAGGGAAGTTTTCAACTATAATCTCTTCAAATATTTTCTCAGTCCCTTTCTTTTCCTCTTCTTCTTCTGGGACCCCTGGTGCATTTAATGTTGTCCTAGAGGTCTCTGAGACTGTCCTCAGTTCTTTTCATTCTTTATTCTTTATTCTGCTCTGCAGTAGTTATTTCCATTATTTTATCTTCCAGGTCACTTATACGTTCTTCTGCCTCAGTTATTCTGCTATTGATCCCTTCTAGACAATTTTTAATTTCATCTATTGTGTTGTTCATCATTGTTTGTTTGCTCTTTAGTTCTTCTAGGTCCTTGTTAAGTGTTTCTTGTATTAAATCTATTCTATTTCCAAGATTTTGTATCATCTTTACTATCATTATTCTGAATTCTTTTTCAGGTAGACTGCCTATTTCCTCTTCATTTTTTAGGTCTGGTGGATTTTTACCGTGCTCCTTCATCTGCTGTGTGTTTTTCTATCTTCTCATTTTGCTTAACTTACTGTGTTTAGGGTCTCCTTTTTGCAGGCTGCATGTTCATAGTTCCTGTTGTTTTGGTTGTCTGTTCCCAGTGGCTAAGGTTGGTTCAGTGGGTTGTGTAGGCTTCCTGGTGGAGGGCACTAGTGCTGTGTTCTGGTGGATGAGGCTGCATCTTGTGTTTCTGGTTTGCAGGTCCACGTCTGGTGGTGTGTTTTGGGGTGTCTGTGGCCTTATTATGATTTTAGGCAGCCTCTCTGCTAATGGATGGGGTTGTGTTCCTGTCTTGCTAGTTGTTTGGCATAGGGTGTCCAGCACTGTAGCTTGCTGGTAGTTGAGTGAAGCTGGGTCTTGGCGTTGAGATGGAGTTCTCTGGGAGATTTTTGCTGTTTGATATTACGTGGAGCTGGGAGGTCTCTTGTGGACCAGTGTCCTGAAGTTGGCTCTCTCATCTCAGAGGCACAGCATTGATGCCTGGCTGGGGCACCAAGAGCCTTTCATCCACACGGCTCAGAATAAAAGGGAGAAAAGAAAAGAAAATAAAGAAAGAGAAAAAGAAAGAAAGAAGATAAAATAAGTAAAGTAAAATAAAATAAGGTAAAGTTATTAAAATAAAAAGTAATTATTAAGAAAAAAATTTATAAAAATTAAAAAAAAAAACGGATTGACAGAACCCTAGGACAAGTGGTAAAAGCAAATCTATACAGGCAAAATCACACACAGAAACATACACATACACCCTCACAAAAAGAGAAAAAGGGGGAAAAATATATATCTTTGCTCCCAAAGTCCACCTCGTCAATTTGGTATGATTCGTTGTCTATTCAGGTATTTCACAGGTGCAGGGTACATCAAGTTGATTGTGGAGCTTTAATCCGGTGCTCCTGAGGCTGCTGGGAGAAATTTCCCTTTCTCTTCTTTGTTTGCACAGCTCCCAGGGTTCAGGTTTGGATGTGGACCCACTTCTGTGTGTAGGTCACCTGTGGGCATCTGTTCTTCGCTCAGACAGGACAGGGTTAAAGGATAGCTGATTCAGGGGCTCTGGCTCACTCAGGCCGGCGGGAAGGAGGGGTACGGATCCGGGTCGAGCCTGCAGTGGCAGAGGCCCACGTGACGCTTCACCAGCCTGAGGCGTGCCGTGCGTTCTCCCAGGGAAGTTGTCCCTGGATCACAGGACCCTGTCAGTGGTGGGCTGTGTAGGCTCCCCGGAAGGGAGGTGTGGATGGTGACCTGTGCTCGCACACAGGCTTCTTGGTGGTGGCAGCAGCGGCCTTAGCGTCTCATACCCGTCTCTGGGGTCCGCGCTGATCGCCGTGGCTCGTGCCCGTCTCTGGAGCTCCTTTAAGCGGTGCTCTTAATCCCCTCTCCTCGCGCACCAGGAAACAAAGAGGCATGAAAAAATCTCTTGCCTCTTCGGCAGGTCCAGACATTTTCCTGGACTCCTTTCCGGCTAGCCGTGGCGCACTAGCCCCCTTCAGGCTGTGTTCACGCTGCCAACCCCAGTCCTCTCCCTGTGCTCCGACAGAAGCCCGAGCCTCAGCTCCCAGCCCCGCCCCCCGCGGCGAGGGAGCAGACAAGCCTCTCGGGCTGGTGAGTGCTGGTCGGCACTGATCCTCTGTGAGGGAATCTCTCCGCTTTGCCCTCCGCAGCCCTGTTGCTGTGCTCTCCTCCGCCGCTTCGAAGCTTCCTGCCTCCGCCGCCCGCAGTGTCCGCCCGCGAAGGGGCTTCCTAGTGTGTGGAAACCGTTCCTCCTTCACAGCTCCTTCCCACTGGTGCAGGTACCGTCCCTATTCTTTAGCCTCTGTTTTTTCTTTTTTCTTTTGCCCTACCCAGGTACGTGAGGAGTTTCTTGCCTTTTGGGAGGTCTGAGGTCTTCTGCCAGTGTTCAGTAGGTGTTCTGTAGGAGCAATTCCACATGTAGATATATATATTTGTGGGGAGGAAGGTGATCTCCGCGTCTTACTCTTCCGCCATCTTTAAGCTCTCCCCAGGCATGTGTATTTTTATAAAAAGCTGCAGGTAAGCCCCAGCGTGGGTGATGCCGGCTACCTCCAGGCTGCCTTCTCTTCTCAGTGTGCATTCTGCTAATGGTTAGATTGCAGTGGGAGTGATCCAGGCCTCCTTGTGCATTTTCTGATGAGGCTCTGTCCAAGGGTGATAAACTTATGTTTACTTTTACAATTGCAAACTTTTCTCATTTTTGTTGTTTACCTATCTTCCTGTTTTCCCAAACTCACCTGTGGTACTTAGTCCTGATAAAAGTTCTGAGGTTTACCACGCTTTCCTATTATTTTTATTTAACGAAACAAGACTTTTTCTTTCCTTTCCTTTCCTTTTCTTCCCTGGGTCTTGCTTTTTTTTTTTTTTTTTTTTTACTCTACCTTGCTCTCAAATGTTGCTCCCCATGTCAGAACGGCTGAACTCAAACATCGCCAAAGAGACTAGTTAAACATAAGTCTTTCCAGGTTAACTCTTGATTTATTATCTGATGAAGTCTTTTGCACTTTGAATTTAAAGCAAATAAAAATCCCCAGAGAATCAGAGGGAAAGAATATAGTGTTAAATGACTATTTTACAAGGATTCAAAAGGGAAAGATACTTTCAGAACCAGGCTAATGTGCACAGCTTATGAAGAAATACAGAGATTTAAGTGTTTTGTGTTTATTTCCATTTAAAAATTCAAAACAAAATGGGATCAAAGGGTTTGAATTTACTGTACATGAAAGAGCTTGTAGAACTGCCCTTGCATTTAGAGCAATCAGCTAGAGCACAACTTAAGTGGAACTGGATGTTTGAAAAAATCTATATGCTCACTGCAGAATGGTATGTTTGTGAGACTTGCTAAGTGCTTACGTTAATACATCCTGAAGTACTTTCTAATCAAACATATTATTGCATTACTTTCCACACTGTTGTAAGTTGGAAAGTTTCCTCATATGTTAGTGGTTTTTAAAAATGGCATATTAAGTCCTCATTGCAGATCCATTTCATCATCTCCCATTATTCTGAAACGTTTTGTTAGTTTGCACCAAACTTGTGGCTGGCAATTGTTATGCCTCGACATACCAGGCTCTCATTTTGGGGACAGTCATCTGTTGTCTGAACTTTGCAAATCAGGAAGTGTTATTTCCACAACTAGACCAGTGGCTATTGGTATGTGTGTTGGAAGGGAGAATACCTGTGATGATGACAAATGGAAATACTTTCTCTCTGGAAGCTCAAATAATTTTTGTGAAGCCAAGCTCAAGGCCCATCCAACATATGTCTGTAGTGACTTGTGGCTGAAATTTTACACCTGTTTATATTATACATGAATTGAGCCTGGTATCATGTGAATTGTTGATGGTGAAACTTGAAACCATGTGAAAATTATCCGGTTTCAGGTTTGGTTTCCAAAGCAAGACTCAGGCAATAGTTACAGAATGTTCAACTGAACCTGGGTGAGTTTGTATAATTCTCCTGGTTTAAACCCAGGGAAATGTTTGTCATCCTACCTAGCTATGACATAAAACTATGAAACAAAAGGGAAACATGGTCATGAATGTCTAGGGAAATGTTTAACAGGGATCGGAGATAAACTAAAGAAGCTGGTAAACCCAAGGATGCTATAGAACACTGAGGGTGCAGCCATTACAGTCCCATACACTTTGAAACTTTCTGTTATTCCTTCAAGTGTCATCTTCTTTGTGAAACTTTCCTTGACCCCACAAATTAGCATTAGATAATTCTGTCCTCTGTGCTTCCAAAATATTTTATTTCCATCTATTATAAAAGTAGATACTTTTGGGGGGCAACTTTGTTTACTTCTTGTTCCCCCCACTCCTACACTGTGGACTTCAGAAAGGCATAAACTTTTATTTGTATTCATCTTTGTGTTTCAAAAACTTTTATTTGTATTCATCTTTGTGTTTCAAAAACCTAGTATAGTGCCTACCATGTAATAGTCAAGCAATATTTGTTGCATGAATAAATGACAGAATTGGTTGACTGTGTGTCATCATTTTTATTTAGCTGTTTGAGACATGAGTGTAAACAGAATTTCAAGCCATAAAAAGAGTGCAGAAATTCCTAAGAAATTGGCTTAGTGTTGTAAATAAGCTCCAGAACTTGGTAAATGTGGAGAAAACTTGAGGAGACCAAAGAATGAATTAAAATGAGTTGTTCTTAAAATCAAACTTTAGAAAACAGAGGCTAAGTCTATGAAGACCAAATGTAATCCAAAAGGAAACTTAGATGTGAAATGATGGGCTTTGATAAAGAGGGTGATGACCAGTTATTGGTTATCTCTATTAGGATAAAGCAAGAATAAATAGAGTAAGGATTAAGCAAGATATAAAAAAGCTATTACATCTTGCGATAGGTTACTATGGGGCATCAGAATATTTTCCTGCTTCAAACTTCATCTAATAATTGTCCACACTGCCATCAAAGGAATGATTCCAAATTCCAGGACTGAAGATACCTTTTCGTAGCTGAAAACCCCTCATTGAATATTTTTTACTTCCAGTATTATTTTCTAAACTTGCCTGAAAATAATAATTTCCCCAGGACACCGATAAACAACAGAGATTCCTGCTCATCCTCTGAATGAGAATCTTGGGAAGTGGGCGTTGAGAGTCTGTTTTTTAACAAAACATTTGGTTATTCTTATCCTTAAGCAAGTCTGGATTTATCTCCAGGATAAAGTGCCTTTTCCTTAGAAAAGCACTCTAGGTCCACTCTCTTGTACATGGCCTCATTTGCCATGTACCCCCATAATGATCCAGTAATAGTAACATATTGTTTCTCTTTGCTATTTCTTTCCAAATGCTATTATCTCTACTTAAATTCTATCCACAATTTAAACCGACCTCAAATGACACTTTCTCGAAAACCTTTTTTCACCCTCCCAGAAAAAGTACTACACTTTATCACATCACATTCTCCTTATTTGTTCTTCATTTATATTTTTCTATATCAGGAGCTTCTTAAGATTAATAAATATGTCTAATTTATTTATATTATTGTCCAAGACCCAGCATAGTGCCTGGACATATTAGAGTATGTATATTTCTCATCTTCCATTGTGTACCTGATAGCTCTTCACCGTACATTGTTTGCCCTCTGTCAAGAACCATCCCACGTGAAGCCCCCTCCATGATGACTTTCTGCATGGCTTTAGACTTCCAGTGATAGCTCTTCTTTACAGTCATCCATAATTACCACATCCTGTTTGCTTCTCTTTTTTTTTCTTTCCTTTTCTTTCTTTTTTTTTTTTTTTAATGTATGTCTGTCTGACTAGAGTGCAAGTAGCTTCTGAGCAGGGAGAGCATACTGTGTTTTATTTTCATGTACCCCTGAGTTTGTGGTATTTCATAAACAGCCTGAAACTGTATATAATTTTTAAAAGTATGTGCTCCTTGGACTTCCCTGGTGGCGCAGTGGTTAAGAATCCGCCTGCCAACGCAGGGGACATGGGTTCAAGCCTTGGTCCAGGAAGATCCCACATGCCGCGGAGCAACTAAGCCTCTGCACCACAACTACTGAGCCCGCGTGCCACAACTACTGAAGCCCATGTGCCTAGAGCCTGTGCTCTGCAACTAGAGAAGCCACCACAATGGGAAGCCTGTGCACCGCAACGAAGAGCAGCCCCCACTTGCCGCAGCTAGAGAAAGCCAACGTGCAGCAACGATGACCCAAAACAGCCTAAATAAATAAATAAGTAATAAAATAAAAGATATTAAAAAAAAAAGTATGTGCCCCTTTTTTGGGAGAGAGAGCTCGTAACTTGAATTACATTCCGAAGAGATGTACAACCTCAAATCATTTAAGAGCAACTCTTCTGAATTTGCAATAACAATGGTAAGAATAATTTATTTGTGCAGGATTTTACAATTTACAAAGAACTTCCTCATGCATTACCTATTCATTCTGTATAGCAGCCCTGAGAGGCAGCCGTGGCAGACATTCTTACCTCTATTGATCAAATAAGGAAACCAACACTCAGGGTGGTTAAGAGCCTCCACTGGAGAGTAAGTCTCATGACTCCAGAGCTGGAGTTCTTTCCACTATATGCACCAAATGGCATCTTTCCATAAATACTGGTTTGTTTAATCTTCTTTGGACACATGGAGTAGGCTAAGCTCCTGCAAGCAGCAGACAGGCAGGTAAAACTTGAATTACCCTTTATACTTAATGAATGAGGTGAGTTACTTTATTCTCCCAGTCATTTGTCTCAGCGTCCTGCTTTTGTATAAAAGGAATTTCCTTTTCATGCTTTCATCCTAAATACAGATTAATTAGGAAAATCCCTGGACTCTCAACACCAGCATCTTCTTGTTCATCATTGAGAAACATTTGTTGAATGCATTTCATATGCAAGGCACTGCGCTTAGTGCTAACAACTGTAAATACATGAGCTGATACATGCAGACCATTGGACAATTAACACTAAAATAAATCAGCTGGTCCAGCCAGCATTAGGAAACTGCATCACTGAAATACTGTTTCAGTAATACTTAATGGACTGAGGGCCTTAAAGTGAACTATATATACCCTTTGAACTGGTAATTCTACTGCTAAAAATTGGTCTTATATAATTCTAAATCTAGAAAGCTCTTTATGTTCTAAGTAGCATTATTTAAAATGTTAAAAGAATGGAGACAACCTAAATCTCCAGCAATAGAGCAATTGGTATTTAAATTTTGATTCATTACTTGTGGATGAACAATTGATCCTTAATCTTTTTTCTACCCCAACACACTTGAGGGAATGCAACATCTTTATCTATAGCATTGGCTCACCAATACAGAGATTCACAGCTGAAGTGGCAAGAAAAAAGAAATAAAACTAAAAATCTTTTATGAAGGACAGAAGGTATACATTGAAATGCACCTCATAAAGTTCTTCTACTCTCCTTCTTCCTGGGATAAGGAATATTCTTACTTTGTAGAAAATTCATGGTTCCTGACATTAGAAAATACTCATCTGTTGATTGCGACAATCCACTATTCCTCCTGGCTGTGCTCTTAGAAACAGGAGCTTCCCTTTCTTTGGGAAATTGCTCTTCCCCAACTTCTTATAGTTTTAAGGGAGAGAGGGGTCTACCCCAACATAGCGACTGATCCAGGTCCACCAGAGTCCTTCCCTGGGAGCCAAGAAAGCTCATTCCTCTGGGATTCTAAGTGGGAGGATGTCAAAGTACTCTCCCTCTTCTTACCACATTATGTGAATATTTCCTATTTGTAGTAATTGAGAAGAATACCTGATCAACCCCTGTTCTTCTAAGTTACATGAAATAGCCTTTTTCTTCTAACATTTTTTTTCTCTTAAGCTTATTCAGTTTGGATTTTTGTCACTAGCAAGTAAAAGATTCCTGAGTATATAACAAGTTAATATGGATCCTACCAATACAAACACACTTATAACAAATTAAAATACACCAAAATTCCAAAATTTTATTCATAGGAAAAATACTGTATGGAACGGTTCCAAAGTAATGATTATTGATTTATTACAGATCAATTTTTCTCTCAATCTTCCTACATTTCTGTATTCTCTCCCAGATTTTCTGTAATAGGTGTATGCTTCATTTTAAACTGTAAACGGTAGCACTCACAATACACGTAGTCTGGCACCGTGGCAACCTCCCAGAAGAGGAAGGGGGCAAGAGAGGGAGAGATGTAGGCAGTTAGGTATAGACTGCTTACTGAAAAGTATATTGTTTCCTTTTCACTTCCACCAATTGCTCCTTGAGAAAATATGCTAAGTGCCACTGAAATGTTTAAGTTACATGCTGTCAGACATCTATAGCTGTCCTGAAGGTTAGTAGTGGAAAATGTTAAATCGACATTTGCTCCTGAGGAGTGTGTAGGTGTTTTATTGAGAGAGAATGTCAGATAAATAGAGGGAAAGGTTAAAAAAGAAGGCTTTCATTTTAATAAATAGCAAACAGTAAATATTTGGGTAAATCTTAACAGACTCATGCAATGTTTTGACACCACTGGTATGAAACTGCCAGAAGAGGTACTTCCTGGGCCAGGGCAAAGATGGACCATCACAGCAAGCCATGTACAGTCTAATCCCAGTAGCCTATTGTTAGATAATATTTGACTACTACTTCAGGAGGAGTGAAATGGCTGTGATGATCTGTATATCCTCTTAGCTTTATCAGCAACTGACAGAGCCTTGAATATGGCAGACACCTTAGGTTATATTTCTTTATCTGAAAGGAGTCCCAGGTTCAGGAGTCCCGTGGTGTATAATAGTCATCCGCTGTATAGCAAGTGAAGATAACAGAGCCTCCACAATAGACTGTAATAGGGTTAAAACTGGTGTTGGTTTCTGAGTAGGCAATTTGCTAGCAAAGCACAGGGCACTTAAAACTGAGCTGAGATTATAGTATCATTGGATTCAGTCTCATTGTCAAGAGATGGATGGAGCAGGGCTCTCCAGGAAAATGTAATAGTTAAAGGAATTATTAAAAAATTTAATCAGATTATGTATCATCTTTGGAAATTTGGACAGTAAATTTAGGCAGTCACATTTAACCCAAGAATTGAATTCTGAAAACTAACTTCCCAAAGTAGGATTGAGAGATCACATGGCAAGTTGAAGGAAACATATTTTCTGGCCCCTCCCAGACCTGTGTTTCCAAGACATGTTCTTATGACAGATTATAATGTCAATTTGGTGATTGCAGACATTTGCCAAAATACTTCATTATTTGGCCCTGTGATAAGGAGATTAATTTAGCATAGACTTTCATCAGACCTTTATCATGCCTCACCTGGAGCTCTTCCCTAGTTGACTGTCTGACCTCTCAGCCTCCACCTCTTAACCCTTCCAGTTCGCTTTCCCCACCACTATCAGCATGATCTTCAAAAAAAAAAAATCTTATGAGAACTTGCTTCTATCCAAAAGAAAAGAAAACAAGAACTGAGGAGCTAATTCTCTCTTTTAGTTTTCTGTTGCCTAGAAAATTGTCTTCTTCTTTATCCTGTTATTATATCTCACCTCAACCTACCTGTCTGTACCACTTCTTGCTGCTCTTTACATGGCTCCCATCTTCTTCAGCTACCTTAAATTTCCAAATGTTCCTTAATATGTCACAATTTTTCATGTCTCTGAGATTTTATTTGCATATGTTTTTCCTCTGATTAGAGTGCTTTTGCCTCCTTCTTCATCTGGGGAAGGTAGTGAATCATGAGGCGGGAGAGAAACATGGAAGAGTGTAGTGGAGAGCTGTTAAATATTGGTGGAGAATTTGTACTTTATCCTAAGGTCAGAAACTAGAGACTCAGACGATCTTGAATCAGAACACTTGGGGTGAGAGCTGTCTGAAATTTCTTTCTCTTTTCAGGGATCTGGGATCTCTGGAAAGAAAAAGGACTCCATAACAGACCCTGACAACACAGTGCTATAATTCCTCTGATAAAAAAAAATCTCCACTTTACAAATGAGGAGACTGAGAACCACACAGTTGTGCCTAGAATCTTGTGACTGGTAAATCCGTTATACCATGCTGCATCTAGACTACCTCAGGTATCCCATCTCAACTGCTTCTTGACACTTTGCTTGTGCAGGTGCTTTAACATCTGTCAAGTGGTGTTGTAACTTACAAGCTTGCAATTTTTTCTCCCTCTTTAAGTTGAAGTCTACAAGAATATGTCATTCAAGTTTATTGCCACAGTGCCTGGCACATTATAGGCAAGACAAAAAAAAATTGTGGCATGACTGATACGTAGAAGAAAACTTGGTCTGAAAGCACCTTTTTCGTCATTGCATCCACAAAATATATTGTGTCCTACCCAAATTGGTACTTACAATGGCCCTATTTACTATTTTTATTTATAATCTAGATGACAGAATGGTGACCAGCAATACTGTTATAGCTAATAATATTTTGCCTGACTTCAAAAGAAAAGGATTTATATTTAAAACATCTTAGGAATTTGAGAAATGTGAAGATGTGATTCAATACTGTTTATAATTACTATGTGAAGAAAAGAAAAATAATCTCTGAATGTATATTACACAGGACAAGCTTTAAGAAGATCCCAGAAAAGAATTTGTAGATCATTTTCGATCATAAGCAAAATATGAATTCATAATCTTCATACTTTATTGGGTTTTTTTTTTCATTTTTTTAACTGATTTTTTTTTCCTTCTATTTTTTGGCTGTGCCACGCATGCAGGATCTTAGTTCCCCAACCAGGGATCGAACCTGCGCTCCCTGCAATGCAAGCGGGGTATCTTAACCACTGGATCTCCAGGGAAATCCCCATGCTCTATTGTTAATTAAGTAAAACACATGTGAATTGGTAATGAAGTATAAAGTTATCTGGATTATTTGTGGTTCTTAGATGACTGAACCTCTATCTATAGTCTATGACTTAAACAACATATAAAAACTTGAAAAACACCCATTGATAAAGGAAAAAGGTGGGTAAGCAGTGATAAAAATTGACATCTAATATGGATTAGGCATGTTGTTATAAATGATTTATGCATTGTCACATTTGATCCTCACAGCAACCCTTTGAGAAGGTTGAGTAAACTGGGTCTCAAATAAGTTGCTCATCCACTTAGTCAATGGAAGAGCCAAGACTCTCATCCAGAACTGAGTCCAATTCCTATAACCTTTACCCAGTACAACACTGCCTTCAGAAGAAATTTGATTTCTGTGTCCTAGAGAAAATAATATTGCGAGGGCCTATGAATATTATAAGGAGTATATATTTACACATAATATGAGAGTCCCGGCTTCCATCAAAGCCTGGACATGAGACCACCCGGTTATAAGTTTCAGTTAGGTCATTTGAAGAGGACACTAGAATATATTGCCTTGGAAAGTGGTGGAGTCTTCTTGGGAGATCAGATAGAGAAAGTTTTAAAGGGCTACAGCTTTCTCTCTGGAGGTGAAGTAGTCATAATGATGAAAGTCTCATTTCAGCCTTAACTTTTGATTTTAGGTAAACAGGGTACTAAATGCCGATCGAGCATCTTTAGAGACTCCAGGGAAGGCAGCAATTAGTACTGCTCTGCTGTATAGGGTAGCAGGACTTCTGTTGGAACAGCTGTTTGTTGATCCAGCTGACATTCTCTTTCATCCACCCATCCATTGTTCTCCTTAAACAATAGCGAGATACAAATGTGAGTCTAACTCACTCTAATGAAAAGGGTAGAGTTTCTTTCCCTATAAATATTTTCAAAAGCCTTGATGATTCATGAGATTTGCACAAATACGTTTAGAGCTGAAAGTAAGTGTATAAGGCATTTGGAGAATACTCTGCCCCTGGCATAAGAGGGAGAGGAGGGATCCTACATTAAAAATAACTCTGCTTGTACTTTTAACGCAAACATGCTCTTCATTACTGTCCTCCCTACCCAACTCCCCCCTGGAAAAAATAAACATTATCCAAAACAAAACCTGACAGAAAAGAGGACAGCTTCTTGGGTGGGCATGAATGCAATCTTGCCTGAAGCCAGGGGTATACACAAGATGACCTTTAAAATTTCCTTTCAACCCCATTATTCACTGGGTTTATCTAAACATTGTTTATGAAGGAAGATAAAATATGGATGAGTTTTCAAATGAAGAAAGCAGCAAAGACTTACTGACTCTGTCTTGTTGCAAAAGGGAAATTGGATTTGTACCTTCATCTCCTGCATTTCTCATTTATTTCATTCGGGCATGCGGGGGATGTTAGCAAGTATCAAATTCACCTGTGAAACTCAGCTTGTACAATAAAAACGATGGCTTCCTCTCTTTTGCTCTGCAGAATCTACATTTTCATTTCAAGTTAGTAGTCATTCTTGATACTTCTCCCTTAGAGAAGATTCCAAACTTTAAAAAAATCTCCCTCTGGGCATCTTTCTTTTAGAAACGCTTCTGAAAAGAGGAGCTCAAAGTAAATATGAGATTTGACTCAAACACCTGTGGTTTTCCCAAACATTTTCCAAGGTATCCTATCACAAAACCTAATTTTTTTTTTTTGTTCCTTGTCTTTCATCTAGACACTGAAACCCACTCATTTAGGGCTGTTTCTTACAATTCGGGATGCAGCTTGAATGCCACCTCTTCAGAGATCTTCCTGACCACCCCAACCTAAAGTAGCCACTCAGTCACTAACTGTCACACCCCATTGTTCCAAATCTCTACCTTGAACTTGTTACCATCTTATTTATTTAATGCTCACACCTCTCAGTTGGAATGTGTTCCATAATGAGCAGAGGTTAAGTTAGCTTTACTCACCTCTCTACACCCAGCAGTTACAAGAGCTTACAAAGAGTATGTACCCAATTAATATTTGTTGGTTGAATGAATGCATGGTGCCCTCAACAGGAAATACACTGCAAATGTCCATGAATACTTTCATATTATACAAATAACATATGTTTGGAGAAATATAGATACATATTAATTACTTGGCATCAAGTTTGTGTTGATTGATAACGGTAAGAAAGGTTGAAAAAGCACAAAATTGGGGTGGATTTTCCCAAGATAGAACATATTAAGGTAAAATGTAAGGGTTTATTCTGGCATTGCCTCTTTATATCAGCAGAACTGCTTTCCTTACAGAAAAACCCAGTAAGAATAAGTTCTTGGCATCCTTGCTGGCTTCAAAGGTTGGGTGATCTCTTTTGTCTCCTTTTGAGATCCCTATCCTGTTTCTCCATCTAGTTGACATCTCCTTGAACCCAGATTTTTTTTTTTTTTTTTTTTTTTTGGCCACAGTGTGCTGCATGCAAGATCTTAGTTCCCTGAACAGGGATCAAACCCTCACCCCTTACTGTGGAAGTGTGGAGTCTTAACCACTGGACTGCTGGGGAAGTCCCAGATTTCTTGATTTTAAACACTATTCTTGGGTCAGACACCATTTCTTTGAACACATCTTAGTTCCATTTTTCAGTTAAAAATTGTTCATACCCCTTGAAGTGTGTCTGCTCTTAGCCAATTTGGGTAACGGACTAAGCAGACCTGCTTTGGCTGCCTGAGCCCTACCTTAGCCTCCCTCTGCCAGCAACCAGAGACTGAGAGCCCTGAGTTTTTCTTAAGTCCTTACGGTTCTCAAGTCTTTTAAATTATCCCTCTTCTTAGATGATCACTCCTTCCATTTTCATCCTCGCTCCCACATCTCTCTCTGCTCATTCCATTTGACTAGCTTGCCATGTTCTATCAATCGTCAGGTTTTAAATTGTCCCCAATCGGCAGAACGAAGAACAGTTTGGAAATCAAGCTATAGCTTTAATATCTGTCTTAATTGGAGCCTATACAAACTGTATTTACTCTGTTTATATTCACAGTGTATTTTAAAATTTATTGGCATCAACATTAAGTATGCTTGGAAGACTTCCCTGAAGATAAAGTAGAAATTTTGTATTTCTCAAACTGGGCTTCAAATTGAACATTTCAGTAATGGTAATGATTTTTACATTCCTGAAAAAGCTACTTGATTTTTTCTAAAATTTATGACTGGTGACACCCTTAGCATCAACATTTAATGGAACAGAGTTACAGCCAAGTGTATCTTTAGCTGCACAACCAGGATTGGTGAGGGGAAAAGTAAAATAACTTGATCATGGCATTTGAAGTCTTCCATTAGTTGACTGAAAGCTCTATTAAATTACATTTTTAAAAACTTGAATTTATGTAAGTATAGAAATATAATTACATAACAATCCTTTGTTCATTTTAGAAAATTTAGAAAGTACAGTTAAGGGAAACACATAAACTCATGCACTCCCATCTTCACTTTCAAGCAAGGTTTCACTATTCTGCTAAGATTCTTCCTCAGCCACCCGGACAATTGATTGGCCTTGTCACAGATATATTACACTTTCTCTGTCTTTGATCAGATTGTTCCCACAACATGAAAAAACCCTTTAAATCCCTTCTCTTTTTGAAATCATAATTACTATTCAGAGTCTAATTCAAATGCTACCTTCTTTATCAAAATTGCTCATGTCATTTCAGAAGAACCCAATTCTTCCTTCCTCCCCTGTAAACAATCAACTTAGCTCATCCCTCAGACTTTTGAATCTCCTGTGAATTGGTAGTTGGACCTTGTGGTTTGAGAAGATTTAGGTTAGATTTATTTTATTTTTTGATGGGGCTATTTGGATCAGGAGGCCCATGTTATCATTTTCTTTCTCTTTTTATAATTTAGCTATAATTGATTCTCAATGCCTAGATCCATTAATAATTAGACGATGTCAAATGATGATATTCTAATTCAGTTTTCCTTCTGTATTATTAGTTGGAATACTTTTATTAAGGAAAACTTTCCTCTTACTTATCATTTGGTTACTACATGATAAAGTTTGATAGGAAAAGCAGAATAGATGCCTGATTTTTACTTCCCTCTTTACTTGCCAGTTGTCAAATAATTTGATTCACTAGCATCCTCTGAAGATGACTCTCAATTTTAAAAGATGATTCGGGTGTTAAAATTCTATCTAGATGATCTGTACTATCAGATAAAATGAGAGAAGGTATCTAAAAAGAGACTCCTAACAGCAAACCATTGTATTTTCCATAAACAAATGTTCTATCCTTGTTTTATTCTTCTTTTTCAGAGAACAATAATTTTAAATCTTTTACGTGTCTCTACTTATTGCACCTTGGAAATATCACCCAGTCTCATTATTTTAAATACAATTTATGTGTCAATAATTCCCAAATTCCTGGATTTGGATCCTGTCTGGATCTTTTCCCCAAATTCCTGTTTCATGTACCCAAATATTTACTTGGCTCTTGACATCTCTACTTAGATGTCTAACAGTTATCTCCTATTCAACATTTCCAAACCTCAACTCCTGATATTCCCCTATCCCTAAACCTTCTATGCTCAGTTTTTTCCATTTACTAGTGGCAACTCCTTTCCTTCAGTTGATCAGGCAAAAAATTCGGAGTCACGTATAAGTCCCCTCTAACTTTTATATCCCCTGTTGGCCATTGATTAAAAATATATCCAGAATATAAATATTTCTCACTTTCTTCACCACTGCCATCTTGGTTCAATCACCATCATCTCTTATTTGAATTATTATAATAGACTCCAAAGTATTCTGCCTACTTTTGTTCTTAACTCCTACAGTCTAATGCAAGATGTTGAATCACGTCACACTTACACTAAAAGCTCTGTATTACCTTCTCATCTCACTCAGGGTAGAATCCAAAGTCCTTGCAGTGGTTAATAATCTCATCTCCTAGTATTACAACCACATTAAGCTCCTTATTTTTCCTTTAGCAGACAAACCACCACCTTCTCGGGGCCTTTACATTTTTTATTCCTTCTGCCAGGAAGGCCCTTCTTCAGATTTTATATGTGTTTTACTTTTACCTCCTTCATTCAAGTGTTAACTTTTTAGTGTCTCCTTCACTTGTAATATCACCTTCAGTTGTCATCTTCTAAAAAAGATTTATTTACTTATATTGTTCATATTCTGTTTCCCGCATTAGAGCATAAGATTCAAGAGGGAAGGAGATTTTGTTTTGTTCACTATTTTACCCCTTTCTCTTAGAAGAGTGTCTGCCAGTAGCTAATAGTTATTCGTAGATTTAACACATTAATTCTGAGCTTGTTACTTCTTATGATCTTTCATTTCTTATTTTCTATTTTTCAGTTTTAGAATGTTCATTTGGCCAGTTTTTATAAATTATAATCCTCTTTTAAAATTCTTTCTCTTTTCTTCTACTTTGTCCAATTTTTTTGTAACTTTCTTAAGTGTATTGATCATAGTTACTTAAAAGTCCCTGTTGAATAACTCTAATATCTGAATCATCTGTAGGTCTATTTCTATTGCCTATTTTCTTTTTCTTTTTTTTTTTTTTTTTACTTTCAATCATTTGATTCTGTGGGTTTTGCATATCTCATAACTTTTGGCTTGATGGATGAAACATTTTAGGGACTCTCTTGATGGATATTTCTCTAAAGCATGTTAAGGTTTTTCATCTGGTACACAGATGGCTGGCAGATGACTACAGTCCTGGTCAGACTTAGTTTTAGGCTTTGTCAAGATAGGTCTATTTAAATTTTGCCCTTACATGTAGTACATAGTCCTCACTTCTAGAATATGGCACTTAATCCCAGGATGGAACCCTTCTGAGGTGAAAGCTGAGAAATACTAAAACTTTTGCAAATGCTTCTTTAATCCATAGGGATTAAACTTTAATTTTTGTTTTCTTGGTGTGGCTACTGAGCTTCATTCTTAAGCCTCCCATTTGCTGTTTTATTCTGGGTTATTTGGACTCTCACTCTATAAATAATATAATAGAATTTACATATTATGTATATATATTTATAGCATATATTATTTTTATATATTTATGTAGTTTAGGAATCAGTCAGCAGTTGGGAAAGGGGGATTTGAATGTAGATTTTTGGGTTTCTTCTTTGAACTTCCTCACTCTCCAGGCTTTTCCTCTTCAAATGCTAATTCTTTGGGCAGCACTGAGCTCCATCTTCTATTTTTCAGTTATCTTCTGTTCTTTTACTTTGTTTCCGGTCTTTGCTTATGCTAATGAAATACTGTTTTCATTTCAATAACCAGCATAGTAAATTTTATAAGTGGTAGGGTATTTACTCTCATCTCTTTTTCAGAAAGTTTCTTAGAAATTACTACATATTTATTTTTTCCATATATATTTAAAAATAATCTCTCCAGTTTCTTTTTAAATTTTTGAATTCTTCATGCAATCACAGTAAATTAAGCTTACCAATTGCTGTTTTATTTTGGGTTACTTGGACCCTCACCCTAAATATAATATATAACATAACATAACATAACATAACATAAATGTAGTTTAAGAGTCTGTCAGCTGTTGGGAAGGGGGGATTTGAATATCAACTTTTGGGTTTTGCAAGCCAAAATTTAATGTTAATATGCATTATGTATTAAGAATGGCTACTGAGGGTGGCGACTGCGGTGGAGGCTACAGCCTCAGGCTCTGGAGAACCCCAGGAAGAGGCCAAAGCCCCTGGCCCCGCCTGGGATGAATCCCAACTACTCAGTTATACCTTCGCGACCTGGCCCATCCCGCATCTCAGTCAGAGCAACCCCGGGGCAGAGGAGCTTATTGAGAATGAGGAGCCTGTGGTGCTGGCAGACACAAATCTTGTGTATCCTGCCCTAAAATGGGGCCTTGAATAACTGCGAGAAAATATTGACAACAGAGACTTCTCTGTGTACAGTGCCAGCACCCACAAGTTCTTGCACTATGATGAAAAGAAGATGGCTAATTTCCAGAACTTTAAGCTGAGGTCCAATAGGGAAGAAATGAAATTTCATGAGTTTGTTGAGCAACGGCAGAATATACAGCAGTGAGGAGGTGAAGAGAGCTCGTATCTGCAGCAAACACTCAATGACACTGTGAGCAGGAAGATTGTCATGGACTTCTTGGGTTTCAACTGGAACTGGATTAATAAGCAACAGGGAAAGCGTGGCTGGAGGCAGCTGACCTGTAACCTGCTGCTTATTGGCATGGAAGGAAATGTGACACCTGCTCACTTTGATGAGCAACAGAACTTCTTTGCTCAGATAAAAGGTACAAGCGATGCATTTTGTTCCCTCCGGGTCAGTTTGAGTGCCTCTACGCATATCCTGTTCATCATCCATGTGACAGACAGAGCCAGGTGGACTTTGACAATCCTGACTACAAGAGGTTCCCCAATTTCCAGAATGTGGTTGGTTACGAAAGAGTGGTTGGCCCTGGTGATGTTCTTTACATCTGAATGTACTGGTGGCATCACAGAGTCATTACTAAATGGGGGCACTACCATCACTGTGTACTTCTGGTATTAGGGGGCCCCCATCCCTAAGAGAACTGAATATCCTCTCAAAGCCCATCAGAAAGTGGCCATAATGAGAAACATTGAGAAGATGCTTGGAGAGGCCTTGGGGAACCCACAAGAGACTGTTCCCGGGACTCCCCTGGTGGCGCAGTGGTTGAGAGTCCGCCTGCCAATGCACAGGGGACACGGGTTCGAGCCCTGGTCTGGGAGGATTCCACATGCCACGGAGCAGCTGGGCCTGTGCGCCACAGCTGTTGAGCCTGAGCTCTGGAGCCCGCAAGCCACAGTTGCTGGGCCCACGTGCCACAACTACTGAAGCCCATGTGCCCTAGAGCCTGCATGCTTCAACTACTGAGCCCACGTGCCACAACTACTGAGCATGCATGCTGCAATTACTGAAGCCTGGGCACATGGAGCCCGTGATCTGCAGCAGGGAAGGCCACCGCAATGAGAGGCCCGCACACCGTGGTGAGGAGTGGCCCCCACTCGCTGCAACTAGAGGGGGCCTGCGCACAGCAACGAAGACCCAATGCAGCCTAGATAAATAAATAAATACACATGTTAATTTTCTCCTTTAATATGTAAATTCAAGAGATTTTGACTTAACTATCAAAACAATTCATATATCCAAAATTTATAAAATTATGTTACCTTAATGAAAAAAATGTGTTTTTTAATATGCTTTTTCAAATGGGCTCATACTGTGTTTAATACTTTTATAACCTATAATACTTTTCCACTTAACAGTTTAATGTAGGTATATTTCTTGTTTATAAATACAGTCCTACATTACAGGTGACTACATAGTATAGTATTACATGTATAGATACCATAATGTGTCATGTTGGAAATTTAAGTTATGTGAGTTTCTAACTATTAAACACTTTTTTAAAGACATTATTCAAGGATGTTTTGAATAATTTTGCAACCTGAAATTTACAAAGTATTTTACTGATTTAGAGAGAAAAGATTATTCACAGTCACACAAATATTTAATTTCTTCCTTTTCTTTCTCAATCATAGCATATGCAATTTTATTGTCAATATTTCAAAACTTTGCAAATTTCCTACACATCCCTAATTCATGATAGTCCATTTAAGAATTAGTAGGCACACATGGCTACTTTTTTCCTGAGAAAATTTTATAATTATACATGTTGGTTCGGCTTGAAATGATAGAATTTCCATATATTCTTGTTCTTAACAGAAGAAGAGAATTGAGGGGCAGTCAGAGAGGAAGAATAAGAGGGGCTGTGGAAAACACCCTTTATGTAAAGTAAAGTAAAATGGGGTGAGGTCACCATCAAAGAATCTTTCCTCCTTAAGAGAGTTCATCCTCTTAGAAGCTGTTTGTACCTCAGGTTATCATTTCTATCTTTCACTTGTCCAAATCTTTTTATAGAAGGTCATTTCTAGAATACCTTAAGTTAGGTAGTTAAATAGTATGGAACTTTCTGGAAGAAATATGTATAACTTCTTAGATAAACTGAAGATAACAATTGGTCAGTGAGCACCAGGATTGTAAAAACAGACTATGTCACTAAAATCATATGCTTTTGAAAAATATTTCAGTCTTTCTCTACACTGTGGAAAGTGTATAGCCTTTGAAATCAGAGAGACCTAGATTCATTGTCACAGATCTGCAGTTACAACACTTAAACTCCTTGAGGTTCAGTTGCTGGAATTTTAAGACGAAGGTAATAATACTTACCTTGCAAAAGGAACGTGGAAACTAGAAAAAAAACATATGTAAAGTTCTTTGTATAGTATGGGGCACTCTGTAGGTACTCTGTAAATGGTAATCAATTACTGTGATAGCATTTTTACTGGTAATAATAATAAGATATTTTTAATATGTATAGTTTACAGACTAGAAAATGTTCAGACTTTTAACTTTTTAAGTATTTATATTACTCATCTAGCTACTATTTGCTTATACTCATTAGTATTCGTCCTGGAGACTGTCCTGGCATAGTAGATTATTGATGACAGTGCTTCCTGTTCTACTTTTTTTCTGGGAGCAAGATTAATTTATATGCTGATTAATTTGGGGGGCTGCTCACCTTACTCCTCTGCCTTTGTCATAGATCTCATTTGTTTGTAATCAATTTTTCTTAACCTTTATATACCCAAGGAGATGGCACATGAATACATTACCTACTTGCTTCATACTTTCATTCATAAGACAAACAGCTAATGGATAGAATGTTAAAAAAAAAAAAAAAGGTAAATTATGACTTCTTTTGGTATCAAAACAGTTTCTTTCAAACTTGGAAAGATTAGTTTTGTGAAAATTCTTACCTCTGATATCATGTGTATATAAATGAAAATATGGATGCAATGTATATTCATGGGTCATTAAATAAGTATGTATGAAACTAGGAGGAAGCATAGCATAAAAAGTATTTTTCCCTGAATAAATTGTATATATAAATTCAAGGTAAAGAGAGGTCCTCTCAGAATGAATGTATATTTTTTTCTAGCTCAGACCTACTACTTAGCTTGTCTAAGTTCTGGGATGCATTCCTATCATGATACCTTTCAACCCTGAAATCTATGATTGTAACACTGTTGAAATTATTTTTTAAAGAGTAATCTTATTATATGAGTTAACAAACAGTTGCCCTTGAGTGGTAGGGCAAGGGTGTGGTATTACAATAACTGATATCTTGAGAGGCTAACATATTTCATAGTGGGAATGTCTGTAGCTCAATACTGACCATGATTCTGAGCTTTTAAAATGACATTAGAACATCACAATTTTTTCTAAGTCATCCAGTTGTCCAGTGAATAATTATCAACCATTCTCAGAATTAGTGTATTTCTCCCTATTTTTGTCACTAAAGTTTTACTACTAGATGCAATGACAAAAGACCATTCAGGGAAGCGGAAGAGTTACCTGATGGTAATTAAGAAGAAAGAATAAGAGTAAGGAAAGTAAGAAGGAAGAGAGGGAGGGAGAAAGACAAAGATGAAGGAAGGAAGGGAGGGAGGGAGGGAGGAAGGAAAAAAGTAAAAAATGGAAAGAGGTAAAAAAAAAGAATAAAGGAAGGAAAAATATTAACAACCATTCTTTACTATGTCTCAGTCTAAGGGTTAACACCTGACATTGGATCCTCACAGCATTCTGAGTTAGGAATTTCCACCATTTTATAGATGCATACCTGTGTGGTGCCCATAGAAGGAATGTTTGATTCCAAGGGGTCACAGATACACTGAGCATGAAGTTATGCCAAAGCCTTCACACCTTGTTTCTTCACTGGTTTGTGTTTTGGGCTTTATTTCCTGTCTTTGCTGGTTAACCATCATGAGCATACTCTGTGGTCTAACTTTAGCCACAAGGGTTTAATGTTACTGTTAACTACAGACAGCTAGGCAATTAGGTAATTTTGTTTCTCTTGTGGCAGCCTGTCAGGGTAGTGCTGATAAAGCCACTCTAGCTGGAGGTCACTCACTCACCAAGGGCTCCAATCATTTATCTTGTTGTGTACAAGCTACTTTAACTGAAAACACAAAAACAAAGAACCAGAGTACCATTGTGTGTGAGACTCTGGCTCAGGACCTAGACTGACTGGGTTTGAATCTCAATTCTGCTACTTTTACTAGATGGGATATCCTTTGGGAAATAACTTAACCTTTCTATACCTCAGGTTTTCTCTTCTCTAAAATGAGGATCATAATAATATTTATATCACAGAGTGCTTCTAAGTATTCAAGGAGTTAATATGTAAAAATGTCCAGGCACATAACAAATGGTTTATAATTATTGCTGTTATTATTGCTTTTATTATTATCCATGAAGTTAATTCTAGCTTTGAATTCAGTAATTCTAGATGATATCCCATCCATGCACTTGCTACCGCCTTCCTGAACCTTCCCTGAATTCTAAGCACATCCACCCCCTTGTTCTTGCAGGAGGTCACTGTCTTTGTGTGTTGCTGCTCCTTATGCTGGGAATTAATTCCTAAATCATATTCGGCTCAGTAGAAGTCTTCTCCATATAGTTAGCTATGTCCTCCACCCCACCCCAAAGAAGGCAGATTAGTCACTCCTATACATCCCTATCATGACTCATCGTTGTATACATTGTAAATACTGTCAACATCCCTCCGCCACTGGCCCCTTCTCATATATGCATCTGAAAGCTCTTTGAGGACAGGAACTACATCTGGCTCTTTCTGCCTTCTGGGCACATATCACAGTGCTTGGTACACAGAGGGCTGGCAGTAAATGTCAAAAGAGTAAATGAGCTTACCACTTGGAGGGCAGCAATCCAGGAGAGATAAGTGAATAAAGCCTAGGTACCCAGGGAAAGTAGGTATGCAGCCATGGCAAAGGTTCATGAGAACAGTTATTGGCCTATTCAGCTATCTGTCATCTAGCTATCTGATAAAACTAAAACTTTTTAAGTGCCTTATCCAAAATAAACTAGTAGGCACTTTACATTTGACATCTCATTTAATATTCACAACAAGTTCATGTAATATATACTATTATTAGTCCTATTTTATTGATGAAGAAAGAGTCTCAGAGAATTAAGTAACACAGCTATGACTTGCTAAAGCTAGGATTAGAGCCCCAGTCTCTGTAACTTCAAACTCTATGCTCCATGTTCTAAATTGATCCTATATACATACTGCCTTTCAAATTGATAGAGATTTTTTTATAAAAATATTTTATCTTGTTCAAACAAAGAGTTGAAATGTCTCCCAATAGTCGACTCTCTTTTATAGCCCAGAATAGTCCATCCATCTTATTATTTCTGGGGCAGAATGCAGGAGTTTAGGTGGGAAAAGTTCAGAGAAATATGATTCTCTCTTTCCTCTCAGTTTTTAAAAAATCTTGACCACAGTTCAATATTTGCATATTGCTTTTTAATATCCTCTTTTATTAAAAAAATTTAACAGATATCTCTAAACTCAGGAAGAAAAGCACATTTAAACTTTTAAAAATTGGGACAACTCCATTTGGTTTAAAAATGCCTTGAAAAACAAATTAAATTGAAGACACAAATTGACAACTGCCATCAACTCCTTTGAGAGTCATGTTGGAATGGGCAGATTGTCATCCTCTAAATCCTTAGCAGTTGGGTTAAGATGGAAGCCCTGTCTCACTTGACCACCCTTTTTTTTCTTTCTTTCTTTCTTCTTCTTTTTTTTAATGGCAGAGAATCAATCCAAATGCTGGACAACCAGAACTGTATCTTCTAAGATACTCAGTTTGACATCTTATTCTGTGTAAATGAGTATAAGGTGGTGAACAATGTGAACGGATATCTTAGTTTGAATATTTTCCAAAAGTAGAATTTATGAGGCTATTGAAATCCTGCTAGACAGGAATTATTGCCTATGTATTTCCAAGCTGAGCAATTTGAGATAGATTAGAATGAAACCTCTGTGATCAGAGCTGCTAACAAGGAGGCTTCTTACCAATAAGCAATATATATATATATATATATATATATATTTTTTTTTTTTTTTTTTTTTTTTGGTACGCGGGCCTCTCACTGTTGTGGCCTCTCCCGTTGCGGAGCACAGGCTCCGGACGCACAGGCTCAGCGGCCATGGCTCACGGGCCCAGCCGCTCCGCGGCATGTGGGATCTTCCCGGACCGGGGCACGAACCCGTGTCCCCTGCATTGGCAGGCGGACTCTCAACCACTGCCCCACCAGGGAAGCCTGCAATAAGCTATATATTATGGTAGTCTTGGTGGGGAGGCTGTGGCAGCCAGTTCTTTCTGGCATAATAGGAAGTGGATCCAGCATTTTTATTCCAAGTTACCACTCCTCACCAAAGTAGGGTACCATGCAAATGCTATCAACTTTTTACTCATTTCACTTCGGAAATCAATGTTGAGAGAAAGGACTTATCTTCAACTGCCAGGTAAAGAAGAGTGGGAAATAGAGGTGAAATTCAGGTCATCATGGTGAGTTAGGAATCTGGGCTTCTGGATGCCCTGTATTTATCATTTTACACCCTTCAGCATAGTCTCTGATGTGAAATGCTGATGACTTCAGCATTGAAGAATCTCTGAGCCTTCTACATAGCTTGTGAAATTACAGCTTGCTCCTCTGGGAAGTAGACAGGGGTTTCTGAGCTTGGGCATTTACTTTTTGGGATCAATAAATTTCCCCATTCATTCCTCTCTTTATTGAAGAAAGATCTTGCAAGAGATCATGGCAATATTCTCCAGTTATATTTCTCTCACAATTCATGAAGAACAAAAAAACAAAAAAACAATAAAAAAAAAACACCCTACATTTAGCCAATAGAAAAATCATTTCATTAAAACCCTCTTTTGAGATACCCTATTTCTCATCTTCAAATGTAAGATATTTCTTAATATATGAGCACTCACTGTTTTCTCAGTTTTCTGTGAAATTATTCATCTATATATTACTACACTCTCATACAATCTTATGTTTGTTTTTGGTAGTGATGGTTTATTGCTTTTGCTTTCTTTTTTCATTTCTTCTTTTGTTTTAATTTCAATGTTTAGCTTTGCTTTACTTGCTGATGTTAGTGACATATTCTATGATTTCAGGTATAGTACACTGAGCTTTACTGAAAACAACTCCTTATCAAACTGACCCTCTTAGAGAAGGTAAGCACAACTCATGGGTTTAATCATTGCATTCCATAAAAGGAGATGTCACTTAACCAGCTTTCCTCTCAGTGCCAAGAAATCAGCTCGAAGTATTTCTATTCAGATAAGTGAACGTGCTT
This sequence comes from Pseudorca crassidens, assembly GCF_039906515.1. Taxonomy (NCBI): domain Eukaryota; kingdom Metazoa; phylum Chordata; class Mammalia; order Artiodactyla; family Delphinidae; genus Pseudorca; species Pseudorca crassidens. The sequence continues at coordinate 29,332,707 of NC_090304.1, read as the reverse complement.
GTCATAGCCTACTTATGCCTGTTAAATCTTTCTATGAAATATTTTACAGGAAAATATGTAAATATTTTGACTGCTTATGCCATTCTTTTCAGGCTGCTTTGCAGATTACACATGAATCTCTATATGAAACAGGAAGGAAAACCAAGCAGAAATTTCTTAATGTAGCATTTTTCATTAATGAAGACAGAAAGGCTAAAGGAAAAAATTTTTTTAAATGGAGTCTTAATGTAAATAGCCAAGAAGAGTAATATATACTCTATGAATTGGCCCCAAAGTGATACCAGCGTGATGGAAATACATTATGAGTTTCCAGGACAGCATGTCCTCTTACCTTTTCTTACTGACAGCAGATAAGTAAACCAGGGCTTAGGAGTGTAGTATTTGCCAAAAATACATTAGCGCAGACTTTGTATGTAGCAAGAGTTTTATGAGTTTGCTACATCTTACGTGAACAAAGGTCTATAAACCAGCCTTTAATCTTAGAAACACATGTTCTTTACAGCCTATAGTTAACAAATGTGATATATTATGAACATAGATAGGGTAGAGAAAAGTAAGGGAATTTTTCCCAGGCAGTTCTCTTTAAATGTAGAAAGTCTTTGTTTCATTTCAGTTATTTAATTTTTGCTTTTTTTCATGATTATTTTTGAAAGAATAAGATGATGTTGATGAAACTTGAAGATCAGCACCATGGAATAATTGTGCTGTTTCCACCATCTGAGATGACATGGTTGTAGATGTTTTTAATTGTCAAATGACCATATTTTCCATTTTTTTCAATGGAACACATTTTATTTAATTTTGGAGGTCATATGTGTAAATGTATGACTTGACTGAGGAAAGTATTAGGAAACCTAATACTTCCTCATGACTGTGGAGCTGAGTAAAACATCATTCAGAGTCCCTGGTTTGAAGCAACAAAAACCATCTCTGGCCTTAGCCAACAGGAGATGCATTGGACAAATAGCAGGGATGCCCATAATTGGCAATTGGCTGGTAGCCTTAGGCTTAGAAAATGGAGCGTTGCAGGCCAGGCTGCAGGAAGCATAGTCAAAGTCATACCACAGCAACTGTATGATTCATGGGTTCTTGTGGTGGTTGGAATCATCTGTTTTCTCCTACATTTCTTCATTTTTTGCACTATCCATCCAAGATTTAGAGGTCAAGAACAAAGGCCAGATCAACAAAGCCTAACTCATTGGCTTCTTCTGTGGTACAGCCAGGAGTGGTAGAGGAAGGTCCCAGCTACTGTGGTTTGAGAGAGGAACAGCCATAGGAAGCAAGCACTGGGAATTGTCTTCCAACTATGTTGGCACGCAGTGAGGAACTGATAAAAATAGTGGGAAGTGGATTATGGTCAGCTGAAGAATGACAAATGTCCAAATAAATATTGGCTTTGAAGTCATGATGGGTTCTTAGATTGGACTTTTTTATCATTGAATGCTGTGAGACCTTGGATAAGTCCCTTTTGCTGCCTGTTCCTCAGTCTTTAAAATGGCAAGTTTGATTTAGAGCAAGATAAATTCCATTGTCTTTATGCTAATTTCCGTAGCAGACGTCATTAATCAATCACTGTATTCTTTTCTCCTGAGACCAGACATGACCTCAGAATCCTTCTCAATACAGTGTTTTGGCAGCAACTACTAAATTGAGTCAACAAATGTGATAAACCTTTCAAATATCTCTGAACTAGAGGTTAATTACATTTTCTTAAAGTGTTAATGTTCTTTGAAGTTCCGGGACTGAAAAGTATTGTTAGTGGAATTATTTTAGAAAATTAGAAAGAACCTAGACCAAATGGGAATAGACTCATAAAGCAGCAAATCCAGTAAAATCTGATTGAAGTGAAAGAAAATATTTTCAAATTTGACTGGCTTTCATTATGAATGTTGAGATGTAGAAGGATCTCTTTGTTTCATTGTAGAATGTGCTGATCACCCTCTGTCATCAATCCAAGAAAGTCCTGAGCTCATAAAGACTATTCTTTGAACAACAGAAAAACATGATATCAGTCTGAGGTTTAAAACTGAATTATATTATAGAGGGTAAATGAATATAACATTATATTATTAATGGTAAAGAAATTACCATTAACCATGAATTATTTTGTTAACGGTAAAGGAACTACTATTTAAGTAGTCTTTTAAAATTTATAGAATACAGGATCCTAAATGGGTCAAAAATCTAAATTCATTAGGGTATGTTACTAAACCTAATAGCAGTTTCAGCTGTTGTGACCAAATAAACATATTTCTTTAGTACTGTTTTGTTTTTCTATTTTATTAGTGAGACTTTGTATTTAGATCTTTCTTTAACATCTCAAGCCTAAACTAGATGGATTCACAATGTAGGAAAAGTGACACCAGATGGAAAGACTACAGTCCAGGAGTTGCTAGGTTCCAACTAGCTAACAGCATCTTTTCCCTACCCAGGAGATTTCCTTTGTCTTCCATTGGGCTATGTTTGTACTCAACACATCAAAGTTTGTTTTTGGAACGATAATGACTTGTTAAATGTCCTTGAATCACGGCAGGAAAATATCTTTCTAATTCTAGAGTAATTTCCAGTACCAAGAAACCATAAAAAGTCTTCTAAAACAACTTTTGGGCACTGGCTTTCTGTAGGGTACCTAGAACGAGGTCAGTTTCACAAGCCATCCTTCCTCTGTTGTTCCTATGGTAGATTGCCAAAGGACCCCAAATTTTTCTCCTTCCTGTATGCATGCCTTTAACAATTCAATTGTTATCAAGAGAGGTGGAGTCTGTTTCTCTACCCCTTGCTTCTGGGTTGGCCACATGTCTTGCTTTGGCCAAAGGGTTCTTAGCAAATGTGATGCAAGCAGAGTCTTGAAAAGTGCTTTCACTTTGGAGTTTATCTTCTTGCTATTTTAGAGAGCACTGAGCCCACCACCACATGAATTAGCTTGTGTTAGCCTTTTGGATGATGAAAGATACATGACCAAGTTATCTCCATCACTGTAGTTAACATGGATTCAATCATCAGTCATGTCAGTGAGGCCATCCAACACCATTCAGCCCCATCTGAACTGGCCCACTATGAATTGCCCAATTAACCCTCAGAATCATGACAGATAACAAATCTTTGTTGTTTTAAGACATTAAGTCTTGGGCTGGATTTTTAAAGGCAAATTTTGTCCCAGTAGTTGCATCATCGTTCACCCAGTATTGGTTTGCTTACCCTCAGAGGGTAATCTATAGAAACTCCTCAGATTTACCCCACTCATTGTCAATGAATTGAATGAACCTTTAGATTCACTGGGAAAGACTACTAGCACCCTTTCCATGGTTGTTAAAATAAAACTGACTTTGGACTTTTTGGTTTTCATTATTTTAGATTCAGGAATTATTTTTTTTTAATGAAAACATCAGATGTTGACATTCTTTTTTTAGATCTAGCAATGATACAGGTGTTAAACACTTAACATATATAGTGAAAACTTCATAACATCAGTGAATTTCAAACTTGCAAAAGAAATAATTTCTCAACTGTTCAGGGTTAATCTGCCACATGGATTTGATATGACATTGAAGAGTAAAAAAATGCAAAAGAGACCAAAATTGTCTAAGAGAGGGAAGGAACCTCATAACATTTAAGCTACACAATATCTTCCTGATGGGAGCTAAAGGTCAATTTACTTTTAGAATTTATAAAGTTCTTTGTTTGAGACATTTTGCTCTAAATCCTACCATTCTCAGCTGTATCTTATACTACATCCCAGGGCCAATAGATTGATGTCTTCTCTCCTCTACCTTCAGGCTATTTCTAACAACTCATCATCTTTTTTCCCTGGGAATTGTCCTCACATACAGAGTTCTCTCCAGAATTTTCATCTGTTTGACTGTGTTACCTGGTCCCCTTTCAAAGTTAGTTAGTTTATATATGTACATACACATGCATGTATTTATGTCATACTTCTCTGCTGTTTATCCTTTGTGCCTTCGAAAGGGTTTTCTGGTGGAAAATTGGCCAGAGACATGTTTGGGAAGAATGGCAAAGCACGGTAATCTGTGGTCAGAAAGATCGTGCCTAATTATATATCATATCTGTACTTATAAAAAATTCTTTTTTGTTTTTATCATCATATTTCAGTAATGTGATAGTGCTTTGGGGTACACAAATGTGCTATTTATTCAGTTCTGGAGTTCTTTTGTCTGGTATTGTGATGTCAATTATTTCAATTTTCACACCTTAGGAACTGTGGAGAAGTTGACAGAAAAGTGCTAGTTTCATGACTAGGCATAAAGCAGTACTGGTGTTGCATTCTTTAGAAGCAAATATCCAGATTCAACGTAGAACCACAGTGTTCCCTGCAAGGGTGGGAATAGGGTCACAATGGCTCCTATGGCAGCTGGTTTTGAATAATTACTGGTAAGAATTCTCCATAGATTGAAAAATTTAAACTATCAAGAATAAGACTCAGGCAAATGTCTCATCATTTTTAGTTCAACACCCCTTGGATATGATACATAACATGCAGTGTTTTCTTTAGAGGTCAATAAACTCTGTGAATCCCTTTATTCTGGGCAATTCAGTTCAAATTCTCTCCAAACTTTTCCTTCCAAAATAAGTGTATCTAGCATTTACTGAAGTGCTACTGGCTAACTCCGGGCAACGTCTTATGAAATCCATTGACTTCTGAAATAGAGGTGGCAGGAAACAGAGATGTCTCAAGGGAATATATTGTCTTAACTCTTTCTCAGTTGGGACTGCCTGTATCAATAGGGGAAAGGAGTAAGAGAAGGATATTCTGTTTTAACTGTGGATAAAGCAAATTTTGACCTGTAATTAGTAACTTACAGGTTAAAATTCCTGTAAAATTCCAACTTCCCTTCTGCTTCTCAGAGGGAAGGCATCTGGAACTTTGGAATGAGAGAGATTCCAGCTGACTATAATGAGCTGATAGGAAGTGTGAGAAGAATAACTCTTTTCTGCTCATTGCTAAGAAGACACTCCAAACCTGAGTTCTAGTGATGAATGCTCTCTTTTCAGTGTCCAGTAAAAACTGGTTAAAGAATCAAACAAGAGTCTTGACTGTGCCTGGTGTGGTAGCTCAGAATCAATTTCTCCTCTTCCCTAATTCTTTCACCAGTCAATGGGAGCAGCCTTGGATTTCAGCATGATTTGTAACCTTCAGTGGGATGTTTGCTTATAGGTATCCCTAACTGTATACAGTCAAAATCAGACTTATGTTATCATTAAGCCTCTCCAGTGTTTGTGTGGGAATTATGAGGACATGAGCTGCCCTCAAGGAACCTTCCAGCCAGGGCCAAAGTTTAGAATTACCTCCTCCCCACCGAACTTTCTTATAGGCAATCATTCTATTTCAGTAACTCCTAAAATTATAACAATACCAAAAGTGTATTGGTGATTCCATTTACTTTTTTCCACATGTATTTACTGAGTATCTTGTGTAGTATATGCAAAGCACTGTGCTGGTGCAGCTGAGGGTTCAAAAGGAATAAGACCAAAGCTTTAACCTTAAAGTGGAATCAGGTGAAGATATGGAGTAGAACCATCTTTTAGCTCTCCAGGAGGGTCTAGTTATTGATTCAGTGGGAATATGGTATTTGCTAACCTTGAGGATCCAAACTAACTCATCTTAAGTATAGACCACTTCTCAGTCTTGCCTGTTGGCATGATGCATTCATTCAAAACACAGTTGTTTTCTTGAGCATCTGTCATCATTCATTCAGTTATTTGTTCATTTAAGAAAATTTATTGGGTGTCTATTATGTGCCAGACATTGTACTAGTCTCTGGGGAGAGAACAATGAGCAAAATGGAGAAAAATCCCTGGCCTATGGAGTTTTCATAACAGTGAGAGAAGACAGATGATAAAATGAAGAAGTTAAAATACATTAAGTTAAATGAAAAAAAAAAACTATGGAGAAAAGTAAGGCAAGAAAGTGGGTTATTTGTGTGTGTGTGTGTGTGTTAGGAGCAGCAGTTTGAAATAGAATAGTGACAGACAGTTGTGTTAGACTTTGGAGAAAGAGTAATAAATGAGACACGTGCTCATAGATCTTAGACTGGTGGAGGCAAAAGATGATTATACAGGTAATTATATTAAATTGTGACATTAGGATAAGAGGTATATGTAATGCTATGGATGAGGACACAGGAAAAGGAGACTTTGAATAGTCTAGGGGGATCAGGAATGGTTTCATGGGTGAATTGACGTTAACATTGAAACCAAAATATAATGTAAGCCAGAGGAGAAATGAAGTGGGTTGAGGGTCAGCACAGGAAAAAATAAGTTCAAAGATTCAGAAGGAAGTGAGAACATGGTACATTCAAGGAAGTGAAAGTTTAAAATGGCTAAAGTATGGATTGGAAGAAGGAGAGTAATGTGAAATGAGTCTCCAGAGTAAGCACTAGTAATGTCACAAGAGCACTGAATGCCATGTTAAGAAATATGGACTTTATCCTAACAACAAACAGAAACCATTAAAAGAATTTAAAGCATTGGAAAAGACTTGAGGTTGATCCCCAGGGGCCTGAAGGGAGGCCGGATGGAGCTCTGTTCATTCAGAATCTTGATCCTGAATGGCCCCTTAGCTCTGTTCTTTGATTCAACTAATTACCTTGCCTTTCCTAATAATAAGGTACATTTATTTGTGACTCACCCACTCACTCATTCATTTACTCTCCAACAGATATATAATATTGGTAACATATTCTGGTCATGTCCAAATAAATCCTTTTAATTCAAATATCTGATAAGATTTGTTTCTCTTAGAACTCAAATAATTAGAGGCCAGCTAAAAATTCTGGGTAAACAGTACCAAGTTCAAGACTGCAATTTTGATTTTAATTTTAACTCACTTGAGCTTTTATTGCATTTGAACTGCTTTGATTGACATTTACAAAATACAACAAGAAGTTAGTTATTTCATAACTAACTCTCTCAGCATAATATATGTTGTTATCCAAAAATATAATATACGTGTGTCATTCTCAAGAACATTCCATAACATAGACATGAACTTTTATAGTTGGAAAGGCCCACAGGGATCAAAATTATTATACAGATGAGGAAACTGCCACCTTCAGAGAGACTATCACTTAATTTATATTATATACAAGCCTTACTTATAGTATTATTACTTTTACTTTATATATTTTATGTTTTATGTGTTTTAATAAATTGTTTTTTTAAATTGTTAATTCATAAATATGGTGTAAAAATCCAAAAGTTGTAAAAGGGTCTACAGTTAAGTCTCTCTTCCACCTCTTTTGCTAGGCCACACTGTTTCCCTCCCCTGATGCTATTTTTATGTAATCTGTCAAGATACATCTTACATATATGCAAATATATATTACATATGTGTGTACACGTTGTGAGACATAAATGTTAGCATTATCTACATATTTTACCTTGCCTTGCTTTATCATTGAACAATATATTTTTGAGATTATTTCATATGGATATATATAGAGAGAAATGCCTCATTCTTTTTATTAGCCATATAATATTCCATTGCATGGATGTGCCCTCATTAAATTAATTAATTCACTGTCTAAGGGATTTTATTTTTTTCCAAACATTTTCATGATAAAAATATTTCAATAAATATAATTTATACAATATCATTTTTACCATGTGGGATTCTATCTAAAGGATATTCCTAAACATCGAAGTACTGATTTAAAGAGTATGTAAATCTTGAAATTTTTAATAAATATTGACAAGTTAGCTATATAATGCTATATATTTCCATTAACAGTTAATAGGAGTACTGTTTTTCCCATGCTCTTTTCAACACAATGCCTTACTGAACTTTTTGATTTTTGCCAAAGATCAAAATGGTAATTCATTATTATTTTAATTTACACTTCTCTTTTTAAGGGTAAAGATGAGCATTTTTTCATATGTTTAAGATTTATTCATTTATCATTTTCTGTGAACTCTTAATAGCATTTGATTACTTTTTCCATTGTTATTATGTTTTATATTGATTTGTAGATATTACTTACATATAAATAATTGAAACTTTTGTGATATGAGTTGCAATTTTTTCCCAGTTTGCAGTTTACTGTCTAATTTTGTTTAAGGTATTTGTTTTACTATGCAAATTTTTTAAAGTGTTGGTAAACTTACCACCCTTTTCTTAAATCACCTCTTAGTTTATGTATTTTACATAAAAAGGCCTTTCTCACTGAGATTATTTTTAAAAACCCTATGTTTTATTCTAGAGAATTTGTGGATTAATATTTTAAATTAAAATATTTTGTATAAAGATATAATTTCTATAATAAATGATATACAAATCCAGTCTATTTTCTTCCATATTGTCCCAACATTAATTTTTAATAATCCAGTCTTTAATATATCCCTTATTTGAAGGGCCAACTTTATCTAAATTAAATTTCTAAAAATGTTTGCATCTATATTTGGACTTTCTATTATAATTCCACTGATTTGTGTGTCTATTCATGTACCATTATTGTTCTATTTCAATTATTGTAGATCTAAAATATGTTCATGGCTGGTAGGTCTAATCCCTCATCATTGGTCTTCATTTCCAGAGTTATTTTTGACAAAATCAGTTGGTTTATTTTTTCATGTGAATTTGGAATCTATATAGCTCCAAAAACTCTTGGGAACTTTTAAGGTGATTTAATAATATATAGAGATTTATTTAAAGGGAATTAGCTTCATTTTGAAGTTGAATCTTTCTGTCCAAGAGAAGAGAATGTTTTTGCATTTTTTGAGTCGTCTTTTGTGTAAAACAGCCCATAGACTGATACTGGTCTCTAGTAAGATAAGAATAAAAATTAAAAGCAAACATTTAGAAACTTTTAGAGCAATTTGACTGTTTGTGACATCCATTGTTGTTGTGACACTCTTTTAGCAATTCATTTTTATTGTATTGTTTAAAATTATCTAACCATGATAAAGTGAAAATAAAAGATTGGACTTTCACCAGTACAGTTTGAGAAGCATTGCTACAAAACATGATAGCAGTTTCTGTGGTTATTATTATTACTTTTTGAGGATAGTTTAACTTGATTATGTGTGCATATATATATATATATATATATATATACACACACATAGATATGCTGATACATGTTTACATAAACATAATCATATGCATGCTCCTTGTAGATTTAAAAGAAATTTTTTTTCTATTTGCCTTCCTTTTTCCCCCTTTTTTCTCCCCTATTCCACAGCATCTCTCCACCCTAAATAACCCATGTTAACAACCCATTATGTATTCTTCCATATTTTACCTAGAAAAATGTTAAATAATAGTGGGCAAAAATTTCTTCTCCCTGAACCTTACGGAGAATACTGGTAGAGCTGCATCAGTAAATATGATCTTTATTTTGTCAGATATGCATTTTTATAATGTTAACAAGGTATTCTTCTATTCCTTTTTTATTAAATTTTTTTAAAGAATATATTTTAAGGGCTTCCTTGGTGGCGCACCGGTTGAGAGTCCACCTGCCGATGCAGGGGACACGGGTTCGTGCCCCGGTCTGGGAAGATCCCACATGCCGTGGAGCGGCTGGGCCCGTGAGCCATGGCCGCTGAGCCTGCGTGTCCGGAGCCTGTGCTCTGCAGTGGGAGAGGCCACAACAGTGAGAGGCCCGTGTACTGAAAAAAAAAAAAAAAGCATATATTTTTTAAACATTATCAAATATATTGTTAGCATCTGTCATGATGTTTTGTGATATTCCTTTTGAGTGTATCAATCCCAGGTCGTGGATTATGGTGTATTAATCTTTTTTCCCCCAGCTTTATTGAGCTATAATTGACACATAACAATGCTTAAGTTTAAGGTATACAATGTGATGATTTGATACACATATATATTGCCAAATAAATACCACAATAAGGTTAGTTAACACAACCTTCACCTCACATAATTACCATGTTTTTGTTGTTTTTATGGTAAGAACATTTAAGATTTACTGTCTCAGCAATTTTCAAGTATATAGTATGGCATTGTTAACTACAGTCACTGTGTTGTACATTAAATCCCCAGAACTTATTCCTCTTATAACTGGAAGTTTGTACCCTTTGACCAAGATCTCATTTTCCCTGCCCCTAGCCCCGGGAATTGACCAATCTATTTTCTGTTCTTATGAGTGTGGCTTTTTTAGATTCTATATAAAAGTGATATTATACAGTATTTATCTTTCTCTGTCTGACTTATTTCATGTAACATAATGCCCTCAAGTTTATCCAGGTCACAAAGGGCAGGATTTCCTTTTGTTTTATGGTTGAATAATATTTCATTGTGTGTGTATATAAAATATTATATATATAATATTTATATCACATATACATGTCCAAATATATTTTAAATTAATTTATGTATTATATGTATACATATATATAATGTATACATATTTTCTTTATCCATTCCCCTGTCAATGTTTTGCCTTTAGCTTTGTTCTTTCTCAAGATTGTTTCAGCTATTCAGGGTCTTTTGTGGTTTTATATAAATTGTAGTATTGTTTTTTCTATATCTGTGAAAAATGCCATTGGAATTTTCATAGGGATTATTGAATCTATAGATGGCTTTGTAGGTAATATGGACATTTTAGCAATATTAACTCTTCTGATCCATGCTCATGGAATATCTTTCCATTTATTTGTGTTTTCTTTAATTTCTTTCATCTGTGTTTTATAGTTTTTGATATGTAGATCTTTCACCTTCTTGGTTAAATTTACTCCTAAGTATTTTCTTATTTTTGATGCTATTGTAAATGAATGGTTTTCTTTATTTCTTTTTCAGATAGTTCATTGTTGGTGTGTAGAAATGATGCTGATTTTTGTATGTTGATTTTGTATTCTGCAACTTTACTGAATCGAAAACATTTTTTGAGGAATCTTTAGCATTTTCTATGTATAAGATCATTTCAACTGCAAACAGACACTTTCATTCTTCCTTTCTGATTTGGATGTCTTTCATTTCTTTTTCTTACATAATTGTTTTGGCTAGGACTTCTGGTACTAGGAGTAGTACCTTGAATAGGAGTAGGGATAGTGGGCACCCTTCTCTTGTTCCTGATCTTAGAGAAAAGGCTTTCAACCTTTCACTCTTGATATGATGCTTGTCATATATCCATTCAGTCATTCTATGCCTTTTGATTGAAGAGTTTAATCCATTTACATTTAAAGTAATTACTGATAGATAAGGACTTACTAATGCCATTTTAGTAGTTGTTCTCTGGCTGTTTTGTAATTCCTTTCTCTCATTTTTCCTCCCTTCATGTCTTTCTTTGTTAACTGATGATTTTCCTTACTGGTATGCTTTGATTCTCCTCTCTTTATCTTGTGTGTAACTACTATAGGGTTTTGCTTTATGGTTTACCTTACATTAAAAATCTTACAGATATGTTTATTTTAAGCTGATAATAGCATAACATCGATTGCATACAAAAACTCTTCTCTTTTACTCTTCCCTCTCCCTTTTTTATGTTTTTAATGTTACAATTTACATCTTTTTATATTACATATCCATTAACAAATTATTGTAACTATATTTATTTTTAATACTCTATCCTTTAACCTTTATGCTACAGTTAAGTGATTAACACACCACCATATTAGAGTATTAGAATATTCTTAATTTGTCTATATACTTACTTTTAACAGTGTGTTTTATATTTTCATATGTTTTCATGTTACTAATTAGTGTCTTTCATATCAGCTTGAACAACTCCTTTTAGCATTTCTTGTAAGGCGGGTCCAGTGTTGAATTCCCTCATCTTTTGTTTGTCTGAGAAAGTCTTTATCTGTCCTTCATTTCTGAAAAACAGCTTTTCTGGTAAAGTATTCTTAGTTGGCAGTCATTTTCTTTCAGCACTTTGAAGGCATCATCACACTTTCCCCTGGCCTGCAAGGTTTCTGTTGAGGGATTTGCTGATGCACTTATGGGAGTTCTCTTGTAAAAGAAAAATATGGAATGCTTCATGAATTTCCATGTCATCTTTGTGCAGTGACCATGCTAATCTCTGTATGTTTCCCATTTTAGTATACGTGCTGCCAAAGGGACCCTATGTTAATTTTTTAATGTTCTGTTGGATTCTGTTTGTCAGTATTTTATTTAAGACTTTTACATTGACATTCGCAGATGAAATTTCCTTGTAGTTGTTTTTGTGTGTGTGTGTGTGTGGTCTTGATATTAATGTTATGTTAGTTTTATTAAAAAATTGAAAATGTATTGCTTCTTTCTCTGTGTTCTGGAAATGACTTTGCCATTAATTGTTCTTTAAATAATTGGTAGAAATCTTCCTTGCAACTTTTAGTCCTGGCATGAGGGGGTGTGTTGGAGATGGTATTGCTCTTTGACAGCTATATTTTCCCATGAAATAAGGTATAAAGTCAGTTTTGGTAATTATTTTTTCCTAGAAAATTATCTACTTTAGAGCTTATATATATGAAGTTTATAAATTAGTCCCTTTATGACTCCCTTAATTTCCTCTTCATTTGTGGTTTTCTCCCCATTACTGATTTTATGCATTTGTGTTTGCTCACTTTTTGATCAGGTTAAGCAAAGTATTTTTAAGACAAATTATTAGATATGTTATATTTTCTGTTCTTCATTTATTAATTATTGGTGTTAATGCCTTCACTTTGTTTTCTTAGTTTATTTATGTTTCTTTATTTGAAACATTCTAAGTTGGATGGTTATTATATTTATTTTTATCCTATACTGTTTATAAATATGTTTTAAGGCTATGATTTTTCTTCTAATACTTCTTTAGGTATAACCCGTATCATTTGATATTTATTATTTCATTATAAGTATTTTGAAATATGTCATAATTTTAATATTATCTTCTTTTTGACAGAAGAGTTGTTTAAGAAACAGTAATAAAATGTCAAGATAGTATTTTGTTATTATTATTATTGGGTTTGTAATTCATGGTTGACGAGGTTTTTTTTAATTTATTTTTATTGAAGTATAAATGAGTTACATTATATTAGTTTCAGGTGTACAACATATTAATTTGATATTTTTATACATTATAAAATGATCACCACAATAAGTCTAGTTACCATCTGTCACCATACAAAGCTTTTACAATATTATTGACTGCATTCCCTATGCTGTACACTATGCCCCCATATTTATTTTATAACTGAAAGTTTGTACCTCTTAATCCGCTTCACCTATTTTGCCCATCCCCCCACCCACTTCCCCTCTGGCAAACACCCATTTGCTCTCTGTATTATGAGTCTGTTTCTGTTTTGTTGTTTGTTTGTTTATTTTGTTTTTAAAAATTCTACATATTTTGTTTTAAGATTCCATATATAAGTGAAATCACACAGTATTTGTCTTTCTCTGTCTGACTTACTTTACTTACCATAACTGTCTTAGTACTATTTCAAAAAAATTCTTTATAGGTTTTTTTATTACTCATATATAGGCAAAATTTAGGTGTGTGTGTTTGAATATTCCATGAGCACTTAAAAATGAGGCCTTAATTTTAAGAGCTCATATACTTTTCACATCTGCATGTGAAGTTTGCTTTTGATCATCTGCTTTTTAACATATATTAACTCATTGATTTATCTCAGACAAAGTGAAGTAAATTAAATATTCCTACTTCTAAGGTACTTTTGACAATTATCCTTACATTTCTTAAGTTTTTATTTTATGTATTTGGATCGTATGTTATTAGGCGAATAAATATTCCAAAGTACTTATTGGAGATTTTACTCTTTATCATTTTATAGAACCTTTCTTTGACTTGTTTTTTACTGTTTACTTTGAACTGTTATTAAGGGTAACCCATGCTTTTTTGGGGGGAGGAGTGGTTTTTCTTTTCCAGATATGCCTTTTATTTTCAGTCATTCTGTGTTACTCTGTTTTAGGTGTCTCTCTTATAGACAGCAAAGGGCTGGCTTTTGTGTTATTTCAAAGCCAGGACTGTATTCTATGCTGGGAAGTATTTAAACTTAACTTCCCCAAGGCAGAGCATTGACCGTTAGTGAGTTCTTTAAGCCATTATTCCCTCTCAGTCCAAAGATACTGGCTTAAAGAGTATCTAACCTTCACTCTCTTGACACTGTTTTGGGCAAATAGTGGGTGTAGTTTTGAGTTCTCTTTCAGCCCATCTCCCTGTGCTTTAGGTTGGTATCAAGTTGAGCTTCTGGGGATTCCACTGCTGACTGGTAAATTTCATTCCTGTTGTATAAAACAAGGAGTCATTAGTTTCATCCCCTCATGGTGTGCCATCAACTTTGGAGAATTATATTCTGATGCCTTTGTTTTTCCGAAATCTGCAGCTGCAGGTACACTTTTCTTACCTGTTTGATCTTCACTGCATTTGCAACCCTTTTTTATATATTGAGAGTTATAAATTTGTTTTAGTTTCATTAAAGATGAAATTACAATTCTATTTTTTCTTATTGTTTTTGTTTTGGATGGTTTCTTAGGGTCAATACATCATGATTTTTTACATAACACTTTAAAAACTAACATTTAAACATCACCTTTTGATAGTGTTAATCCTACTTAATTCAAATTATTATCCTATTGGCACAAAGTTTATTTTCAAAAGATTTTCCTCTTGGACTCATGTATTTCTCTTTTCTCACCAAACGTTAAAAAAAATAGGAAAATGTAAATTTTATATTTTTTTTTCAGTGAATTTAAGAGAACAGATGCTCTTGTAATGATTTTCTTTTATTCAAGTTTAGGTCTTCATCTTTAGATTTATCCCAATAATGACTTTAACTGATATCAACCATTGACTAAGATGTGCAGATCTCAGAGAGATTTGAAAATTACTATCTCAGGCTTCAAAGAGGAAAATAGTGTTTCTATAAAAGGAGTCAATTATATATAATATATTTAGACAGGGAGAAGTAAATAATGAGAAATGCCCATGTCACAAAGCCCTATTTTAGTAAAACAATAGCTTCTATATTAATGTATTTTTAAATCATGCTATGTGGTATAGCGTATGTGTAAGTAACATAATAATGAAGGATGTCCATTGGAAACTAAAGTGGAAATTAAAACAAACCTTCGTGGAGCTGCTCTTTATTTTTCAGAGAAGCTGAGAAATAATTTGAGACCTAAGAGCAGCAAGAGATGGTTACCTCCTTTTGCAGGTGCACCTCAGTTTATGCCACTATTGCACATATGTTTTATAATGCCACCTCACTGACCCCAGGAACTCAAATCCAAAAGCTATTGCAATTTTGGGATACAAAGTAAAATTCTGGTAAAATATACAGGGGAAAAACTATGGCAGAGTTTTACAAATATCTCTTAAACATTCAATTCACCTTGGAAAATCAAGCAATTTGATTTCAGTTCAAAACTTAACATGTTCTGATTGCTTTTGGAAAATGTCTTTGGATTACAAAAGGGGTTATCTATGCATTGATGACCCAATTTTTGTCTCTGTTAATATTCTAATTTCACTCATTCCTTACTGTACTAAGGAGGTAGAGAGAAACTTATCTCATAAATTACATTATTTAAACACTCAGGCCTTTAAAAAGCCCAGCCTAAACTATATAAACAAAGCACATAGTTGATACTTGGGACCAAATATTTTACTGTACAACTGACTTAAAGTTGGATTTTTTCAAAACGTGGAAAGTATCATTGAAACCCAAATTTGGGAGCTCACATAAATGCTATATTAAATGCTGCAAGTAGCTCTGAAAACCAAGGTGGCAAACATGAAAAGCAGTCAGTCCACTCATAATTACTATGCCACTCGAATTCTAGTAATTTCTGGGGAAGGAAAACAAATCTAGTTACTCATCCTCTTCATGAATGAAATGTGCTCTGCACTACAAATGCAAATTATTATCCTTCATCTAAATCATTGACTTAATGATATTCTATTTCCAATCTCACCCTCATGTCACTGAGAATGAGCAGCCTTAATCTAATGATTAAAAAGTATTCTCTCTTATGTTTGAACTGGAGTTTATTTCAGAGTTTTGTGCTTTAAAATAATATAAAATACGGGTTTTATGTTTTTATATCTCTGTAAGAGAATATTAAAAAATAAACATTTCTATACTTTCTCCTAAAGAGGAATGATGTAAATATATATTAGTTCCTGCCCAGAGAGCTCAAAATCTAATTCAGAGAGCCAAGCTATAAATACACAGGAGAGCAGTAAAAATTCAAAATGATAAGATAAGCTCAAGGCAGTATATTAAAACCTCCTTTTTGTGGAAAATTTGGGAAATAATCTCCTAAATATTATAAGTGATTTTTATTATTTTGAGTAGTGAAGTATTCTTAATTTTATAATAGTTTGATGGCATTCTAGCTGAAGTGTTATACACATACCTCTCCCTTACTTTGTAACCATAACAATGACCATAAGTTACATTTTCCTTGGTGATTCAAAATTGTGGTTGTAAATGTCAATGTTATAAAACAGAGACTGGTATGTCCTTTATCTTTAGTAACTCCTAATGACAATATTTTAGTGGTTGTGTCTCTTTTTGTTGTTGCGGTTTTTCTGTCTCCTGATGTGCTCCTTGAGTATTTTCTACTTGTTCTTCTTTGGACTAGGAAATAAGGTGTGGTGTGGGAGTGGGTGTTTATATATAAATGTGTGAGTATATCTGTGTGTGTGTGTGTGTGTGTGTGTGTGTGTGTGTGTGTGTTTGTATATGTCTGTTGGATTCCTTTAGCTCAAGGAACTGAAACACTTGTTATATCTAAAATTCTAGAGGATTTTTCATTATGTGCATGTGAAAATAACAAAGGCAGAAACGTCTCCCAGATGATCGTGCCTAAGGGAATCTACCAACAATTGTGCAATAAAAGACGAGAAAGTGGCTTGGTGCCAACTTGGCTATTCATTGAAATAGAAACCCTTAGAAAGGGACAGCAATTGAGTATTATTAGATATCATGAGTTTTCGCCAGTCCAAATTTCAAGTGAACCAGTTACTTATGACTGTGTTTAACATAAGATTAAATATACTTGGAGTAAAGCTCTCAGGAAATGGAATCATATCTACAATGAATGTGTTTTCTAAGTGTACATTTTGACTCTGCATTGTCTTTCTCTATAAAGTCAAGTGCCCCTTCTGTATATTTTATTTTATTTTATTTTTTTTAGAAGATGTTGGGGGTAGGATTTTGTTAATTAATTTATTTATTTTTGGCTGTGTTGGGTCTTTGTTTCTGTGCGAGGGCTTTCTCTAGTTGTGGCAAGCGGGGGCCACTCTTCATCGCGGTGCGCGGGCCTCTCACTATGGTGGCCTCTCTTGTTGCGGAGCACAGGCTCCAGACGCGCAGGCTTAGTTGTTGTGGCTCACGGGCCTAGTTGCTCCGCGGCATGTGGGATCCTCCCAGACCAGGGCTTGAACCCGTGTCCCCTGCACTGGCAGGCAGATTCTCAACCACTGCGCCACCAGGGAAGCCCCCTTTTGTATATTTTATATCATATTTCATAACCCATTTTAGGTTAATATTTTATGAATATGTCAATTTACTCCTTAATTGGTCAACCCATATTCCCCACAGTGCTTAGCAAACTCCCTTGCTTAAAAGTGACAATGAATATATATTCATTGGTTTGAAGAGAAGTTCTAGTAACTATGGTTGTCAATGACAAGTTATAAGAAAGTCAGAAAAGAGAAATAATACTTGGAACTGACATCATTGGGCAAGTTTTATGGAAGAGGTAAACAAATGAGATGGTTATATAATCACAAATCATAAGTCTTTTGTTTTAGGGGTGACCATCATTGTCATCTCCATCATCAAAAATAAAGTTTCACCTGCAATTGTTAATTACTATGCAATACTCATTCTTGTTCTGATTCAACATCTAATACTTGAAGACAGATAAATTCATACATGGAAAACTATGCAAGGAAGATAGCATATCAATCCGGCCATTTTCCCCCTAGAGTATGAGCCACTATATTAACAGGCTGAGGATATATAGAGAGAGTTCATGGTATAGTCAAGTTCCCCTCTCTTGACAACATTTTTTAGTGAGCTTGTCTGCAAGATCTAATAACTCAGTGGAGACAGCAAATCTATTTCATACAGAGATGAAGAAAATGAAAAGAATAGTAGTGGGAAGTTTTGAAATTCTTCATATTCAGAACTGAGTAAAGAAATACGCTGACCCCAAGAAGTTACAGGATATGTAGATGATAGATAAATGGATAGATCAATCTTCATAAATAACAATTGCTTTTTCTCCTCTGACCCAAATCTGTTCCCAACCCACCTCTTTATTTTTTATTGGTATGTGAACTTGATGTTCTCATAAAACAACTAAACAGAAATAGTAAATTTAAACTTATCTGGACTGAGTCAATGTAGTTGGGGAAATATGAAGTTCCCTTAGCAGTACTGGGTTATGTATGGTCATCCTCTAAGCCCAGAATTCACACAAGCACATCAACGTTCAGTCAATAATACTCCTTCACCACTTTATCAATACGTTACATAAGCTAAAGTGCGTTGCCCACTGTGGTTGAGGAGACCATGCTTTACTCATTTCTGTATCCTCACTACCTAGCATATAGTCTAATGGCATGTGTTCAATGTTTGTTGAAGGAATTTATGAACTAATAAAACAAATAATCTGTAGCATTCATTGTAGTCAGTGGCACAACCTTTGAAGAAGACAAGTTTGATCAGTGAAGAAATTAAAAAAAGAAAAAAGAAGGAGACAAGCTTGGATATGGCTTTAATCTGAAGATACAGCATACAATTTTTCATATGTAAATGTTCACTTGGTCTGTATGGGTACTGGACTAATGACATCGGACTCATTTGCAGTACACAATCCCCAGCTTGGGTAGCCAATCCAAACCAGAAAGATCTTTGAGTTTTGTATTCTTTGTGTGAAAAATTCTTTGCTCTTGGTGTAAGTGCTTCAGTGTTAATCTGATTTTGTTATTCAAGCCTTTGCTTTAGCCTTACGGACTGAAAGGCTTTGAAATACATGAATTGGATTAAAAGCTGAGTGATCCTCACCTTTTACATTGGGACACAAGTACTATATGTCTTCCTGTTCCACCATTCCTAGCCTTTGTCTCCATGGCCACAAAATGACCACTGTGTCTTCAGCCATCACATCCATATTTAGAGCAAAAAAAGGGAGAAGGATGAAAAAGAAAAGCTGAAAAGGTGTGTCAGCAAAGATTGTCACTTATAAAACCAGCACTGGGACTATGCAAGATGAATATTTTAATGTTTCAGCTTCTATAATTGGGAGAGGCAAAGGAGAAGTAGCCAGTTCACAATATGGCATTGAAACTTGGTAGAAAAAGTCAGGAGATAGAAAACGATAAATGAGATTGCCAAGGGAGAGATTACAGAGTAAGAACAAAAGACTGAAGTAAGAGCTTTAAAGATATCAGTAGAAAGATTGCTCTTTTATGAAAGTTGCGGGGTGAGGGGGGGCTGAGATAGCAAAGATGAAGAGCCAAGAGGAAATAGTTCCAAGAGAAATGTGTGAGCAACAGTGTGAAATGTTATGAAATAATGATTAAGGAGTAGAAATAAAAATAATAACCAGGAAGTAGTTGGTAAACTTGAGTAGAATAATTGTGTAGAAAATTGAGAGAAGGAAACAGTTGGCAGGAGCTAAGAAGTGAACACATTTTGAAGAAAAAAACCCAGAATAGAGACTACTCTTTTCAGGAATTCGATAGTGAAAGGAAAAGGAAATGGAACTGAGTCAACCAAAAAGTTGTCAGTGTTAAGGAAAGCTTATGAATATTTTTTAGACTGGAAAGATCTGAATATTTATTTAGGCAGAGAATATATAAATCAATATCTAATAGATAGCAAATACCTAAGGAAGGGAGATTTCTTTGATTCTGGTTTCTTTCTTCTTTACACTTAATGTCGTTGAATGACTTTTATGGTGGAATCTTTAATTCTTAGTGCTTGGGTTACAAAAATGAATATGGTATAGTCTTTACCCTTAATAATTTACAACCTAGAAAATGAGAGAGACAAATAAGCTGAACTGAAGTTTTAAATTCTGATTTGTGAAAACTAAACCTTAGGGAATATCAGGTTTGAAGATCTTAATAAGGGTGCTAAACATACAAAACCCTTTAAGAAAGACCTCCCTCCTTCACATTATAATTCTCTTTCCAACATTCTATTTGGGAAGTGATGTTTTATACAGCATAGAACAATGGTGTTTAAACAACAGAAGATGCCTGGAAAATCCTTCTGAGCTTGGGAAAAGTTGTTGAAGCTTCAGGGCTCTTGGTGACGAATTTGATCATATGCATGTTTCATTAAGAATCAAAGCATGTGCATCCTTCCGCGTTGAAGCCAACAGCAGAAGCACAACAGTGTTCCCAAGGTGCGGTGACTAATACCTTGAGAAAGGCCTCAGCATTCCCTTTATAGATGAGGTGTTAATATACACTGCCATTCTTGCTCACAGCACTGAAAATTAATACGAACACAGTGGGCTAAAGTGCCACTCTGAAAATACAAATGCTTTGGGTAGAATGGGAAACATTTTATGCTTTCCTTTAGAAATATTCTCTCAGTTCCTTTGAAGATAAAAATAAACTGCTAAAAATCCCATTAAGACCTTTTTAGGGGTGGTTGTATTTTTCCTTCTACATCTTGTACTGAAGTGGAACTTTTGACTTATGTTAAAATAAGCATACTTCTAGAAAAGACAAGCTGGAATTAATTCATGACCAAGTATTTTTCCAATGACAAATCATTTTTATCCTTTGGAACAATGATATTTTAAATTAAGATGTTTAAAAATGTTTCTCTGGGTAGATTAATTATAGATTCAGTGGCCTGGAAAAGATAGAAGTGGTCAGTTAAAACATCTGGACATACAAGAGTTTTATCTCCTTGGATAGGGAACTTTGACCACCCAACACCTTTGAGAGCTGACAGTGACCATTTTATAGGCTCATTGAGCCTGTAAGGACCTTGGAGATCAACCTAGCAGGGATTATTTAAAGATCTCTGTGATTCTGAAAATGTTTTCCTTAAAGTGGGTTTAGGTGAAAAAGGTAAAGAACTCTTAAGTTCAGACATAAGGAACTTTAATAATGCAGCTAGTTATGCTCTTTCGATGGGTACTGGCCCAAGTTTAATGCAGTGGTTAATAGCATGGAGTATGCTACCAAACTTTGGTTTAGAATACTCCCTTTGTTAGTTACTAGTTATGTGACCTTGGAAGAGTTACTAAACACCTCAGTTTCCTCTTCTGTAAAATGGGAATAAAAATAGTCCCTACTTGATAAAGTTTTTGTTAATATCAAGTGAGTTCATAGATAGAAAGAGCTTAGAACACTCCCTGGCACATAAAAATTACTATTTATGTTTAAGTTGTCATTATTATAATTTAATTCCTATAACATTATTAATGGTAGCTAATGTTTTAATTTTACAGATGGGAAAATTGACACTTACATAAGGCAAATAACTTGCACAATGTCATTCAGCTAGTAAGCAGTACGGCCAGGCATATAGCACTATAACTTTCACTCCGAAGTATGTATTCTACATGATACTGTTTTGAAGTTTCTCCCGTTGTTAGCGTGTGCCACCTATGTCATTAGACATTCAATGCCACTTGAATTAATGTTCAAATTTTAATTTTAAAAAATCAGGTCATGGTATTATTCTAAGTCATTTATTTATAATTTTTATACTAAGTTACAAGTTATACAAGTTTTATTTCAACACACTTTTTAAGAAAAAACAAGATATATTAATTTTTTATTGTTACTGTAAAAATTGCCATAAACTTAGCAGCTTGTAAGAGAAATTTATTTCTCTTACGATTCTGGAGGCCAGAAGTCTGGAATCAGTTTCACTGGGATAAAGACATGGTGTCTGCAGGCTGGATCCTACTGGAAGCTCTAGGGGAGACTCTGTTTTCTTGCCTTTTCTAGCTTCTTGAGGTCATTTGCATTCCTTGGCTTATGGCCCCTTTCTGTGTGTTCAAAGTATATCACTCAGATATTTGCTTTCATTATCACATTGCCTTCATGCTTTCTGACCCTGTACCTCCTTCTTATAAAGATCCTTGTAATTATGCTGGGTCTACCTGGATAATCCAAGATAATCTTCCTGTAACAAGATCCTGAAGTTAATCTCATCTGCAAAGTTCCCTTGTAAGGCAACATATTCACAGTTTCTGGGAATTAGAACATGGACCTCACCAAGGAGGCATTAGTCAGCCTACAATACAAGGTTTAGATTAAAAGATACTAAGTCATGTTATTTTGAAAACGTTCTAAATAGCATAAATTTAAAGGACATAGAGAAAATTTCTATAAAACTCTTGATACCCTTTCATCTTTCACTCTCTCTACCCAAATACTTGCTTACCAAGGCTGCTGTAATATCTGATATTTGTTAATTACCAATTTTATTGCCAGAAAGATGCCTACTTAGGATACAGTACTCATCTAAGCATGTCAAGAGATTCAAGACAACAAATGTTAGACTGTAAGTATTACTGGGTTAAAGGAAAACCATGATAAGAACTTTAAGGAGAAGAATAAATATTCCTTAACGTTTTTGGCTGAATCAAATTTGAGCTACATTTTTCAAAGTGTTGCTTTGAAAAATGTACTCAGATGACCACTTATCCTCAACCCCATATTTTAAGTTTTATTTTACAAAACAATGAGAGTAAAAAGCAATTTTGCTTCAGCTTAGATTCGTTTTATATAATGACATTTTTTGGATAAAGAAGGAAAGTGCACCAGATTAAGTTTATAATCCAAGGTTGCAGGTGCCATAACCACTCTAAAGCCAGAGTTGAGAAAAAGCATGACTGTAAAGAGATCATCTTGCACGGGTGAACATAAACTAGTTAGGGCTGGGATTTCCCTGGTGGTCCAATGGTTAAGACTTCGTGATTCCACTGCAGGGGGCACAGGTTCGATCCTTGTTCTGGGAACTAAAATCCCACATGCCACAGGACATGGCCAAAAATTAAAAACAAACAAAAAGGGCTTCTCTAGTGACGCAGTGGTTAAGAGTCCGCCTGCCGATGCAGGGGACACGGCTTCGTGCCCCGGTCCGCGAAGATCCCACATGCCGCGGAGCGGCTAGGCCCGTGAACCATGGCTGTTGAGCCTGCGTGTCCGGAGCCTGTGCCCTGCAACGGTAGAGGCCACAACTGTGAGAGGCCCACGTACCGAAAAAAAAAAAAAAAACTAGTTAGAGCTATTCAGTCAGTAGAAATAAGAACTGAGAATGGATATATGATTTATCTCTATAAAATCACTTTTGTTATGTGTAGGGGGCCTATAAATATTATTGACAAATATTATCATATGAGTAAAGGCACCATCCTCACTCCTAAAATTTTAAAGAAGTAATTTTAGGATTTTTGTTTTTCTAAAAGGGAACTCTAAATAGGCTAGCATTTTCAGAGAATGGGTTGGCAGACTTAAGTAGCATCATCAAGTAAGTTCTTCCAATTTTCGAAGACCATTGAACTATTTAATATTAAAATACCTACTCATCAATCAAATGAAAATATTTATATTGAGTTCTTACTCTGTGTCAAGCACTCTGGTAAATATTTTGAAATGCAAATATAAATAAGATACCACTCTTGTCTCTTAAGACTTTTGAGAGTCCAGTTGAAAATCATATAAATAAACAAGCAAAAAAAAAAGAGTATACAATGATAATATGTACTATGGTGGAGGAATATATATAGTATGAGAACACCTAACTTCAAAATGGACAAGAAGGTAGGGCTTCCTGTGTGTACTGCTTGGCCTGAGACTTCAAGGAAAAGTAGCAATTGCCTCTGTTAAGAGTTCACATCACTGTCAAAAGTATAGACTGGCATAATTTTTCCAGGGAACTATTTCACATGGCAAGATATGGCTTTGAGGCCGACTAGCACTAAGTTGTGAATGACTTTTTGTGTTAGAGAATTGGACTTTCATTCTGAATTCAATGAATTCAAGTATAAGGAATAAAATAATATCTGTGACTTGAAAAAAAATCAATCTGGTGGCATATCAAGACTGGATTAGATGGTAGAGAGATTACATACAGGGAAAACAACTAACTAAAATACTATTGCAGTAGTCCAATTAAGTAATAAGGATACTGACTAAGAGAATAGAAATAGGCATGAGTATGTGTGGCAAAATAAAGATAGGGATGTAGGTTCAACAAAACAGGAGAAGTGAAGTAAAAGAGAAGAGTCAAGGATTTATTTCAGGTAGATGATATTGTAGTGACTAAAATGGGGAATACAAGAAAACA
The DNA here is from genome assembly GCF_039906515.1 of Pseudorca crassidens. NCBI lineage: Eukaryota > Metazoa > Chordata > Mammalia > Artiodactyla > Delphinidae > Pseudorca > Pseudorca crassidens. The sequence continues at coordinate 29,308,473 of NC_090304.1, read as the reverse complement.
GGCAGTTTTTGTGAAAAGGATAATGAACAAGTTTTTGGACCTATTTAGCTGATAGTACCTATAGGATATTGCAATGGAAATGTCATCTATATAGTTGGATATATTGGCCTGGGGGGTCAGAAGAGAAGCCTGGCATAGAGATATATATATTTATTAAATATTCACTAAGAATTGAGGCCATAGGTATGATTAGATATGTCCAAGAGAAGTAAGAAGAGTGAAATAGTTTAGTATGAATGTCTAAAGAATATTACTCTTTAGAGGAAAAAAATTAAAAATAAAAGGAAGACACGCAACTAAAAGGTCTAAAGCCTGGTAAAATAGGAAGAAATAAGGGAATAGCTTTAGGATATGAAGCAAACATTGCAGCAACTGCTACTCTCGTTTTCTAACCCTGAAGTAGCAAATTCAATGGCCCATAGGAACCAGGCATGTAATTTAATGAGCAGAGAAGCTTGGGTGTAGGATAAACATGGGGACTGTCATATGGCAGAGAGCACCCTGTCCACAAGTCGAAGCTGCTATCTAGGTCCCGCCTATTATTGCCCTGTGGGAATTTGGGTCAATGTTGACAGATATCAATATGTATTTTATATGAAATCTGCCAATTTTAAAATGTTCCAAGCTTCACGAAAAGTGTCCATGGATTTTTTCAGCTCACAGGCTGCCAATTTGCAACATCTGCTTCAGCATCCATGATGAGAACAGTCCTGGACCAGGAATATCGCTGGTTGGACCCACTACTGTAATCTTCCATTTCCATATTCATGAGTAGATTCTCCCCATAGATTCCTGGATGAGTAATTTTGACATTCTGTGCTACTATACATAAAGGTTAACAATTGGAAAAATGAAGAAGTAGCTCATGAAAACATCTAATCAATGCCTAAGAATGTTTTCTAACCTTTGTTAGCTACTGGCGTGTAAGACTTTGGTATCTGTAAACAGGCTGACCATATATTTTAGCAATCAAACATGGGCACATCTGGGGAGAAAAGGGGGTGCTCTCAGCAGGAGGTGTAAAGTGAGATGTTTGATCTCTCTAACTATAAATGCATATTATCAGTGTTGACCTATCTACATTTTATTTAGACCCTGTGAATTTAATGTTCCTAAGTTAAATGGGACTCATTTTCTCAAAGTTACTTGATCTTCGGTGTCTATCTTGAGAGTACACCATAAGCATTTCAGTATTTTTAAGTCTCGCTTGCTAGTCATATAGTTTATTTGAAGCAAGAGTAATTTTCCTGTGTATCAATTAGTGGTTTCTTTTGTTTAGGAATATACAGTCTAAGCAACCTTAGAATAGGAGAAAAATTGGGTTGTGTCTCTTCACAGGTTGTACGTATAATTTTCGCGTTTATAAATTGAGCATCAAGTGTTGCTCTACTTCTGTGTGTCAAAGGCCATTCAATTAGTAGGACTAATTTTCTGTGGCTTTATGTCAAATTCTGCTATTTGGCTTTCGGTTCTGAAACAGATGACAAGTACATAAAAAAAAAAAAGACTGTTTTCTTAGGGGATGAAATAGAATGGTTTTTCAATACATTAGTGATAAGCCTTTTGTGCACCTTGATTCCTAAGATGGCTGTTATGGGCCTCCACAATTTTTTACTCCACAGTGAAGATGCCAAGAAAACACCCACTCACATGGGCATTGCTGGTTATTCTCTACTAAATTACCCTGCAATGGCCTTGTGGGGAGGAAAGTAAAACATAATAATCCCATATCTGATATTCTCCAAGGAATTTGATGCCAAAGTGTTTCTGAGCTGGTTATAAGGAAAACTCCTTTTTAAGATACTTTATTTGAAAGGATTAGCCAGCAGTAGGGAAAGAAAATTTACTTGGGAAAAAGTAAAAGTAAATAAATAAGTAAAAAGAATTCTTACTACCGTGTTGTTACAGTAAATGTGAGTCATGGAATTTATCAGATAAGGAGGTTTTAAAATGCATGTGTGGGACAACTTCTGCAGTTTCATAAATATTGACATATTTCAAAATATGATGTTTGAGTATTTCCAAGATAAATTTTGGTATAAAGTGTTATCAGTCGCCTTTTAGAGCAGAAAATGGCCTTTGTGATTTTTGAAGTTCAATTCTTCATCTACTATTCAGAGGAGGAGTTTGATAAAATCAGAAGACTAATAGTGGAAGCGTTAGAAGTCACATGCCAGGCTCCTTATTCTAAGCCCGGGGCATTTTCAACGCTACATTTTATGTTTCCACCATTCTTTATAGTATAAACATCATTTCAATATCCAGGGAACCAAGGGAAGAAATCTTAGGATGTTTAAACTGACTTGACATACTATGAAAAATTCAGTCATTTTAACATGGTATATCTAGATGGAATTAAGACTTTTAAATGACCATTAAAACACACACCCGTAAGTATACACCCATAAATATAAACATGCACACTTCATCCAGTATTGTTCATCCTCAGCATATCCTCTGAACTGCAATAGCTATTTGGTTACTATTTGGTGTTATTTCTATTTTTAGTAATACCTGAAGGGATATTTAACTTAGTGCTTGCCCTAGTAAGAGGTTTCTGGGGACAAATATCTTTTTAGAAGTCCTGAAACTAAATTCCTCTCTCCCAAGAAAATACCTCTTTTTAACAAAAGTTCTCATTTATTTGGTCATTGGATTCTCCCCTGAATTATTTTAAAATTCTGGACTTTAATATAGAAACTAGCAGTTGCAACTTGATCATCACATGGTAGTTGGCATTTAGGCACAAAGGTTATGTTTGAAAGGTATGATTGAGACCGTTATGTGCCTACATGTTTGCAAGAGACTGTGACCTTTTTTTCCTTTTCATTTTTCCTTTTTTTTTTTTTTTTGCGGTATGCGGGCCTCTCACTGTTGTGGCCTCTGCCGTTGCGGAGCACAGGCTCCGGACGCGCAGGCTCAGCAGCCATGGCTCACGGGCCCAGCCGCTCCACGGCATGTGGGATCCTCCCAGACCGGGACACGAACCCGTGTCCCCTGCATCGGCAGGCGGACTCTCAACCACTGCGCCACCAGGGAAGCCCTCCTTTTTTCTAATACATCTTTATTGGAGTATAATTGCTTCACAGTACTGTGTTTGTGTCTGCTATACGGCAAAGTGAATCATCCATATGCATACCTATATCCCCATATTCCCTCCCTCTTGGAAGGACCTAGAGTCTGTCATACAGAGTGAAGTAAGTTAGAAAGAGAAAAACAAATACCGTATGCTAACATATATATAGGGAATCTAAAAACAAAAATGGTACTGATGAACCTAGTGGCAGGGCAGGAATGGAGATATAGACATGAAGAATGGACTTGAGGACACGGGGAGGCCGGGGTGGGAAGCTAGGGAGACTGCGAGCTTCTTGTGTCTGTATGGTCCATCCCTAAAATGCCAGGGTACTTCTGAACTATACCTACGTGGACCCATTAAGGAGCAGCCAAATAATTATTTCTCTCAGAGATGAACCTGGTTTGTGCTCTTTTTAAAAAAAACTAATTTAAGGGAGAAAATTACCTGTTTATAGCTCCACACCAGAGACTATAAAGTTATTTTTCATTAAATTAAAACAAAATTATGAATAGTAAATGTAAAATATACATATAAAAATAAAAAAATTATAGATTAATACAGAATTTTATTATAGATTAAAACTGATAAATAATAATGATTTCTCTGTCACACTAAGGAATGAAAACTGGGTACTGTTTGTATCTAAATTAAGCGTGATTACCTACACAGATATGCGCACTAGATAATGAACTTGAAAGACTTTTAGCTTGTTTGGTTTGGGATATCTATTTTTTGGCCTGGTTTAGATTCATTATGTTGAATTATTCAGACTCCAGAATCATTTCCTCTGGCCCATGCTGTTCCTTTCCCAGGGAGGCTGTGACAGAGAGTCTCTAGGGTTGTCCCATGATTCCTATCTCCTGATGGTCACACCCTTGTATAATCCCCTCCTCCAGAGTATATGCAGGACATGACTTGCTTCTAAATGATAGAATACAGCAAAGACAAATGTATATGATGATGTGTACATAATTACATTACATAAGACTGTAACACCTACCTTGCTGAGATATTTTTTTATTCCTTGTTGGCTCTGAAGAGGCATGCAGTGCTCCAAGCTGCTAAATGGAGAAGGTCCTGTGACAAGGGACTGAGGCCCACCATTAGCTGACAACCAGCAAGAATCTTGAGACCATCCATTAACAGCCTGCAAGGAACTGGATTCTGCTAACATCATGTGAGCATAGAAGTGGATCTTTTCCCCATTTGAGTCTCGGATGAGACCACGGCCCTAGCTGATACCCTGATGGCAGCTTTGTGAGACCCTGAAGCAGAAGACCCAAATAAGCTGTGCTTGAACTCTTGACCCATAGAAACTGTGAGAAAATAAATATGTATTGTTGGGCTTCCCTGGTGGCGCAGTGGTTGAGAGTCCGCCCACCGATGCAGGGGACACAGGTTTGTGCCCTGGTCTGGGAAGATCCCACATGCCGTGGAGCGGCTGGGCCCGTGAGCCATGGCCGCTGAGCCTGCACGTCCGGAGCCTGTGCTCTGCAACGGGAGAGGCCACAACAATGAGAGGCCCGCGTACTGCAAACAAACAAACAAACAAAACCCAAAATATGTATTGTCTTAGACAAGTTTGTAGTAATATTGCCATTAGTAATAGATCACTAAAACAGTGGCCTCTATTAGAATGTTTGTTCCTTATATCAGGGTTCATTTGTTTAGTCATTTATTGCACAAATATTTATAAAGGTCTTGTGATGCATAAGGCTGCAAGGTGTCCTGGTCTAGAAGATGAGGGAAATACCATCATGTCATATAGGTACTATGAACGGAGTTTGGGCATGTCCAGTAGAAACACAAAGAAGGAAGTGAACTGTCCAGTTTGAACAATTCAGTAAGAGGGAGTAATAGTTATAGGCTGTGAAAATGCTAATAATAATCAAAGCCAATAACCATAGGCTTCGATAAATATTATAAAACACATAAATAGGATATGGTGGTAAATAACAATAATAATAGTTAATAATCATTGAGTACTTATGTCGAGTACTTTTTTCAAAAAATGTATTAATCTGTACTCTATTTTAGGAATGTAAATTAATTTCTAGCATTTTAAGTAAATTAATACATTTTTTTTTTACAATATTTCTATTAGCACTTTCGTCTTATAGATGAAGAAACTAAGGGGCTGATAGATTAAACAACTTGTCCAAGCTTTCCCAGTGAGTCAGTGGCAGACCTGAGACTTAAACTTTGGCCATCTTGCCCCAGAGTTTATGTTCTTAAACAGGGGGACCTACTTTGGGTGGGGTGATCAGGAATTCTTCTCTGAGATTAACTTTAGTTATTATGTGATAGATGAGAAGAACCCAAAGATGCAAATAGCCAGGGGAAGTACAGTTCTGGAAGAATGAACAAAAGGGAAAAATTCATTAATAGAGAAAAAGTTGACATATTCTAGGAGCCAACAGAAGGCCAGTGCCACCAGACTTCAATGAGCACTGGTGATATTGGAGCAGGATGTGAGGGTCGGATCATTCAAAGAGGTTTACTTTATTCTTAGTGAAATACACAGGGTGTTTTACACAAGGAAATGCATTGGCTGCTGTGCAGAGAATGGTCTGAAATGGATAGAAGTGGATAAGAAGAGACCAATGAGGAGGTAATTGCCGTATGCCGAGGGAGTAACAATGATGGCCTGGACCAGGGTGGAGACAGAGGAGATAGAGTGATGGATAGATGACAGGGCTATTGTGGAGGAAGAATAACTGGATGTGCTGAAACAGCTGGGATAAGGAAAAGGGAGGGGTTAAAGATGAGGAACACATTTCTGCCTTTAGTCCTGGATGGATGATGGTGCTTCAGTAATTTATTGAGCATACATTATTGAGCATACACAGCCCATGACTGTGGTTGGTACTGTGGTGGTAGATACAACACCTTCTTGTCGTTGGCTTTCTCAACCAAGAGAGAGAAAAAGAGAGAGAGAGAGAGAAATTGATTAATTAACAACAGACTATGACATGATGTGTTAAAACATAGAAGCATCTTAATGCCATGGAAACATGGAAAAGTAAAAGGGAATGAATCATTCTGCCTGGTTTTCCAGGGGCAGTGTGGGCTAAATACCAGGAAAAGCTTTCACAGAGAAGAGGGTATCTGAGCTAGACCTTCAAGGTTAGCGGAGAGAAGGAGGGAAGGAAAGCAGAGGAAATGGCTTAACAAGGGCACCAGTTTATCTAAATAACTTCACTTACTTATTTATATTCCTTATTCCATAAAGAATTTGAAGTAGTTCCCAGAAGGACAAAAAAGTGTGAAGTGTTTAGAGAATAATAGCCTAGTGTGGCTAGAAAATTAGAAGCAGGATGGGAAGTCAAAGTTTGCAGAGGCTGGTTCAGGATGTGTTCATGAAGATTTACATGCCATGCTAGGAGGTTGTTTTTCTCCTACTAGGACTTCATGCAGGTGTGATGAACATCTTGGTAAGTACAAGAGGTATTAATTGTATTTCAAAGACTAATACAATCCCAAAACAAAAATAGAAGCAACATACCATATGTTTCTTTCACTATTTTGCAGAGTCAAATTGTACATGTATTTATTCATTCAATAAATATTTAACAGTATATTGGAATCTTATTAGTCATAACAAGCTAAATATGATTATTGTACTTTGGATGCAAACAATCTAGTAGGAAAGATAATTTATTAAACTGATAACCTAGCAAAGTAATTAATTAGATCTGTGTAAAGTGCTAGAAAGGAAAAATGCAGTTTGCTATGACAACATTTAAAATGGGAAACTTAACCTAGTCAGGGAGGTCAAGGAAGTGATAATTAAGGTAAGTAGCTCAAATGATACTAAGTGCTCCGTGGTGTGTGAAAATGCCTGTTTATAGGAAAAGGTAAACAACATTTGTATATATCTGTTTGTTTATTTATCCAACATATTAAAGTTCGAGGTTTGAAGCACTATGAGAGAAACAGAAACAAGTAATATAATACCTCCAATAAATTAATTTTGCACTTAATAGTTTATAAGTCATATTTAAAAAATCAGATACTAGTGCAACTACACCAAAAAACAAGACTCTGCAAATAGATATCCTTAAACATATCTTACATGGATGATAAGGACTGTCTTTTTGAAAACCGTGGGCTTTGGGGGAACTAGAATAAAAGCAGAGACCTCTCTGGCTTATGGAGGATAAAGCAATTTTATTAACAGTCGACTGAACCATAGGAACTAAGTTAAGAATTCACCTTGCCCAGTCCAAGGGCTCAATTATGAGCAAAGCATATGTGATTAAAATAATTGCAAGAACAATAGGAACAGCAATTTCTCTCATTGTAACATTCCTTGGTCTTCTCTGAGTTTTACTTGTGTCCTATCAGCATTACAACTGGAAGTAATAGGGCTAAAGGCCTTTCACTAGGATATCTGCCAGAGACATTCTTCCCCAGACATCTTCTCTGATACTCTCTCCTTGGGGATTCATCCTGCGACCGCCAGCATACACCACAAAATACTAAGGAATCCAGGTTTTAATTCATATTTAATTATATCATGTAAAAGGTATAATGGGGTCTTCCACCATGTCCTGTAGCAACAGAAGAGTACAGATTATATAGGTCAACTAGAAAAACAAAAGTTAAGTCAAGATGTTCTAATGAAAAGTCAATGCAAATCATCACTGAGTGTTAAGGGACACCAGAGTAGCTTCCCCAATTCTGACTAAAATAACCTATAACAGAAACAGGATAAAGTGAGTCTCAGAAGTCACAGTGATCCCCTGAAGACTAAGTATTCAGTTAATTGTTCAGCCTAGTCTCAAAAGTGTCTCTTAAGCATACAGCCAAAACTATTTTTCCATCACAACTATCACTCTTTAAGTCCCTGTGCCAAAAAGGAAGGTTAAGTTTAACAGGAGAGATAAGACATCATATAAATAACCAAAGTATAAAGTGCAGTATGGGAGACACACATAGAGTGATGTTATACTGTCTTGTTTTCAGTGGAAACTCATAGAGGCCTTTACGAACGAAATGGCATTTGTTGCACTCAGCCATCCCATTCATGGCAAGGAGCAATTTCTTTAGGCATAAAGCATCTTTCGGTATTTGAACCTCAGAGCAGATGGCATAAAGCTAAATAAGTGCCAAGGATGGCTTTACTGTTTTTACTTTATTTTATTTTTAAAGATTTTATTGGCAGTTAAGCTCAATTCTGAGACTTCTACTTGACAAGAGTACTACTAGCTTAGCTGCATTTGGGACAATTTACTGTGTCATAAAAACTGTCATTTGTAGATGCTTTTCCTGTCAATAGAGACTAAGGATTTCATTACCACCAAAATGCCTGTCTCAGTGTAAAGGTCAGAAGCGTGTTGGGGAAAATGCTCATATATTTTGCTGTCATGAAATGGTTCTCTTCCCGCAAACTCTAGAACGGGTACTATCTGAGGGTTCACCATTTATTGCACGTAGAATGAATGTGGGCACTTGGTTATAGGAGATACTAACATTTTAAATTTGATGGCGTCTTTCATTGGTGGAAAGAGATGGAGAGGGAGCTGTAAGTTGCACATTCGGGATGCTTGTGGGAAAAAAAGAGTGGCCATGTGTGTGAAGTGAGAGGCAGGAACGGGATCGAATGTTTCTGCTCAGGTCGTTTCCTGCCAACCTTTTTATTCAACCCAACTCAAGAGATGGTACTTTGTGGGGCTTCCCTGGTGGCGCAGTGGTTGGGAGTCCGCCTGCCGATGCAGGAGACGCGGGTTCGTGCCCCGGTCCGGGAAGATCCCACATGCCACGGAGCGGCTGGGCCCGTGAACCACGGCCGCTGAGCCTGTGCGTCCGGAGCCTGTGCTCCGCAACGGGAGGAGCCGCAGCAGTGGGAGGCCCGCGTACCGCAAAAGGAAAAAAAAGAAAAGGTACTTTGTGGAACCTAAATGATTAATAAGGCTTCCCAACAGGACCACAAACCAACCTAAACCATGACAAAATGTTACAGGTTACTGTCTAGAGTAAGAACAAACGTTCTCAGGGAGCTATAATGACAATAAGAAAGACCATAGAGGACTTAAAATGACATCAGTGAGATACTGCACAGAAGGAAAAGAAATGAGTCAGCACGCTTTGTGTGGATATCCAGTTTGTTCTGGGATAGGTTGGATTTTAGGTAATCAGAACAAACAGAAACAGTTATTATGTACCTAGATGTTGCAAAAGTAACGCAGTTCCTTTAGCTCTCCTAGGGCCCCCTTACGAAATGGGATAGAGAGTCTGAGCCTAGCTGTGCACTCTACCAAGATGTGCTTTAGTTTGCCATTTTTCCTCCAGTTTCTCTGGACACTTGTCCTCAGGATGGAATGGGAGTAGGCCAGTCAATTTAGCTTCATGCACATGGTAATAAAGCATGACCTAGTTTGGGGACATCTCTTCACATTATTCTATATACACAATGGATTCCAATTATTCCAGGAATTGTTTTTTAGAGCCAAACAAAGAAAAGGCCTAGCTAGCTGGAAAATGGCTTTGATGTTCAGCTAAAAATATGGATTTTGATTTGGAGATAATGAAAGAATTATCCAAAAACAGCAAGTGAGTTAGCGATTGCATGTACAGCAAAGAAAAGGATACCATTATCTGGAATCAGCATAGCCAGGTCCTCAAGTTTAGATTCAGTGTTATAGATAAGAAAGAGAGGAGGATTCTGGACAGGCAATGGCCAACCATTGATAAAGGAAACACACACACACACACACACACACACACACACACACACACACACACACATTGCCACCTGCGGTGCAAATTCTTTTTGAGATTCTCTGACGTGATTAACTTTGTAAATCAATTAGTAATACGGGAAATGACTATTTTCTTGTCTTTAGGCTTCCATCAAGCATTACCATTTAGTTACATTAATGTGGGATTTACTGTCTCTATTAGTTACATATTGCTGCTGTAACAAATTACCACACATTTAGTGGCTTAAAACAACACGCATTTATTATCTTTCAGTTCTAGAGGTCAGAAGTCCGAATGGGACTCAATGAGCTAAAACCAAAGTTCCTTCTGGAAGCTTTAGGAGAGAATTTGTTTCTTTGCCTTTTTCAGCTTCCAGAACCTAACTGCATCCTCTGGCTTACAGACACCCCTCCCAACCTTCAAACCAGCAGCACAGCATCTTCTAATATCTCTTTGACTCTGACTTCCTTTTCTATCACCTTCTTTCACTTCAAAGGACACTTGTGATTATATTGGGCACATTGAATAATTCAGAATAATCTCCTTATTCTAAGGTCAGTTGATTAACAAACTTAATTTCATCTGTCAAGTTAATTCTTTCTTGTCGTGTAGCATAACATATTCACAGGGCTCAGAGATGAAGACATGAACATCTTTCAAGAGAATTATTTTGACCAGCACAACATATAACTGAATATTAAATTAACATATTTACATGCAGAGCATTTTTAATTCAAATGTGTCTTGACAGAGGAGACCACATCATCCAAGCTTTAGGACATGTGCAGATGCTGCATTACTCCGTGATTCTCAAACTTTAATCTACCAACCAATCAACCAACTAAACCTATTAATGCCTCTTTCTCAAAAATATGCCTGCTTTTCCTGGAATAATATCTGAATTCATTTGTTTTGAATTCTTAAGGGAGATTTTGCTTCTTAAAAATGAATTCAATTGCCTCAGTAATTTTAAATTCATGTCTTCACCCTTCCTCCCACCCTATCCCTATACATTCATTCTCATGTTCAACAAGTCCACCATGTGTCAGATACTCTGCTAGGTACAGGATATTCAAAGATGGATAGAACACATAGTCACTACTGCTTAAACAGGATCTGAAGACAGAGAAGAGGACATAAAATTAAAGAATAACAACATGGGGACTTCCCTGGTGGTTCAGTGGATAAGACTCCGCGCTCCCGACGCAGGAGGCCGGGGATCTATCCCTGGTCAGGGAAATAGATCCCACAGGCATGCCATAACTAAGAAGCCCACATCATGCTGTAACTAAAAAAAAAAATAAAAAAAGGTCCCTCATGCCGCAACAAAGACCAAATAAGACCTGGCACAACCAAAATAATAAATAAATAAACAAATAAATAAATTTCAAAAAAGAATAACAATATGGTTTAAAGTAAAGTACTATGAACTATAAAATTAGAGAGACAAGCCCTAACTCTGGTTGAGAAGGTCAGAAAAACTTCACTGCAAATATGAACTTTGGATGTGATGGGTAAGGGCAGGGTGGGGATGGCATTTCAGTTAAAAATGAAGAAAAGGTAGAAAGGGGAGACCCCCATGTCTCGTTGGCTCTTGCTGTTTGTTCTTCCTGGAGTGTCCCCCCACCTTCTGCCATATCTGACCCTTCTCTCTTCCTGTCCCCATTCCTAGGCCACCTGTCAAATCTCCATGTCTGTTTTATTGAAAGAATAAGATGAGGACAGAATAAAGTCTTCTTACATAATGTATAAACTCTTCATGATTTTCCTTGCTTACTTCTCCAAATACATCTCTTAACCACTTGCCCACATAGACCTAAATTCTAGATATACCAGGTTTTATTTCATATCTCTTTTTGTGGATTCCACTGTGTAATGGGAAAAGAAGAGAATCGGGAATAAGAAGGACCTAAGTGTGAACCCTAGAGCAATCATTGACAAAGCATGTGACCTTGAATGAATTTCTTCATTGCTTTCAACCCTATGTAGTAGGAATGTTGTAACATCAATATAAGGTAACACATGACATTTATTGAGTAGGGCGAAGATGGTTTGGATCAATCAGAAACTATCAGTGTTTTATTTTTCTGCAGTCTTCAGATGTGCTCTGTTGTACTTCCCTTATTCCAACAATATTTAGGCAAGACTTTACAACTTTAGCTCATTTTAATAGGAATCAGTTCCATTTTGATCATAAAGATTAAATTTCAGGCATTTAAAATGTTTCATCTAGACTTAAATCTAAATTCCAAACTTCAGTCTCCATTCCATTCCATCTATATTGGGGAGATAGCATGGTTTCTCCTTTTAGCATTCCTCAATATTTCTTTCATTCCCAAACTCCCCCACTTTTCACCTTCCAACTCCTCCAGGGTTAAGAAGAAGAGGAGGAAAATGGTCAAAGTGTTTTTTTATTTATCTTGTCCTGTTTGAAGTTCGATCTTGGCTTGTATTACTTGTCATTCCCTCTGTCTTGGCAAATGTTTAAATGTTTCTGTTTGTGTAAGGCACAAAACCGTGAGTGGTTTTAACCATGAGTGGTTAAATGCCCATCCTAGACTTCCATACTGGGCAGCTACTGATGTAGAAGATGCATTTGACACCTGGCCTGTCATATCCACTAACCAGTCTACCTCTTGTATAGCAGTTCACCCCAAGATACTTATAGTACCCCTTTGTCTTGGGGAGTCTCAGTAACACAGCTCAAGCTGGTTATCTTCTGTGGGATCCAACTGACCCAAAGAGACTCCTTCATTTCTTCCATGACAAATGTGGACATGCACAATCACTGCTACCCTCTCTTCTTGTCTTAGACTCTAAAGCATCTCTAGTCATCCTCCCACAGTCAGAATTTTCTGATGGAAAGAAGATACTAATCTTGATTTAGGACAGAACTCTAGAGGATACATGTCAAGGTCCTAAGGCATTTATCCCCACACTGTACTCTCATGACAGCACTGAGCTGGGCCTAAGGATTTATCTAGGTCATCAAGCATCCAGTCTTGGAGGGAGATGTCCATCTTTTCTTTTTTTCCAGTGTTCTAGATGTCTGTGAGTTTACATTTTGTTGTTCTGCATCTCTTAACTGGTGGGCATTCGAGAACCACCTACCTCCTCTCTCCCACTAGGGAGAAGCAGTGGACACACTGCCAACTAGCCTGACAATTCTCCTCCACCTGACCTTACATGAGTTGAATGGAGTGATAAGTTGAAGGTTGGGCTGGTGTGGCCACTAATATGCCTCCTTTACTGCTCCCTTCAGAATGCAGAGGGACTTGTCTCCCACTGTCTGTTAATGAATAGTATGTAATTTTAGCCAAGATGCTCAGATAACAGTAAACATTCCATTTTACACTCAGGCTCGTATGTGAACTTCATAGCACAGTGCCTGGCATATTATGGGACTCAGAAATGTTCATTGTATTGTTGTTTTTTTTTTTTTTTTTTACTTTTACTTGCAAAGTCTCAATTGGGTATTCCTGTAATGCAACTACTTATATAACTTTTTAAGGGGTTATTTAAATCTAACACTCATATTCTGGCATTTTTTAAATGAGTAAGAAAGCTAAAAGAGGGTAAAAAAAAGTAAATCTAAATTTTAAGAACTGCTTGGTGGAATGGAGAAAAATAACACCTTTCTACATTAAAATGCTTTTTTTTTTTCCTTCAGTTCAGAGGACGGTGGGCCTCATTTACACTTGCCTTTTCCAGAAGGTAACTTGTAGCTCAGCTCACCTGCTTTTAGGAACAGGTTGATTCATTTTACTAGCGTCCAGCTAGTGCATTTGAAATTGCTGATGAAAGGTACTGTCAAATCCCTGGTCTATTTTGATAATGATTTGTACTTGTAAGGCAATCTGCCCATTAGTGTAGGAAAGGAGAATTGGGGCAGCACCTTATAAAATGATCTCTGAAGGCAAGCACGGAGCCCCAGAGTCTGCTGGGCAGGAATTTATATCCCCATAGCATTTTGACTCAGAACACAAATGTGGGATGTATGGGGGTGTTTGCCTCAGTGCCAGATTGTTTGCCTACACCAGAGGCTGTCCTAAGAGATTTGTTGTATCTGCCTTTGCTTGCAGATTGGAATTTAGGGAGCCTTTATTTCAATGCTAAGTTATAGCACAGGGTTTCTCTCCATTTTATCTATGACTGCCCAGATATAATCACCCACCAATAATCATGATATATCAAGTGTATCCAGTTGTTAGCCAATTAGGTGGAATATGATCCATCACTGACCTTCTCTTGTTAATGTTCCCAACAAAGGGATTACTAAACAGGAGGCTATTTGTCTACTGTAATATGCAATGTAATCCTCCCCCATCCATGCTGTGAACTCTGCCATGTTACCCCAATATTTTACCTCAGAAAATGCAGTTGTATTGAGAAAATGTAAAAACTATAACCTGGAGTAAATTAGGCATGAGTTTAAATTTTAACTTGTGTCACTTTGAGTAAAATAAATCTTACTTTTTCTGAGCTACATTTTTAAAAGACCTATATCTTAAGTTTGCTGTGAGGAGAAAATGAGATGATATGAGCATAGGTAGTCAAGAAATATTCATGCTCTTCTCTCCTCAGTTTTAAAACTCACTTGTTACTCTTGCAACCAAAACTGCCACTGGGCATCCAAAAAAATTTTTTTTTTTTTTTTGCAGTACGCGGGCCTCTCACTGTTGTGGCCTCTCCCGTTGCGGAGCACAGGCTCCGGACGCGCAGGCTCAGCGGCCATGGCTCACGGGCCCAGCCGCTCCACGGCATGTGGGATCTTCCCGGACCGGGGCACGAACCCGTGTCCCCTGCATCGGCAGGCGGACTCTCAACCACTGCGCCACCAGGGAAGCCCACCAAAATTTTTTTGATAGCAGTCGCCCCAGCCTTGAATTTTGAGGAACTAGCATTATCTTGAACTGGTGTGCCTCAGGGAGAGCAGAGAAGGTCACTCTGCTGTTGTTGTCACCTCTTGTATAGTGTATACGGTGTATAGAGGTGTGTAAAAGGAAGCCCGTTCTCCTTTACAGTCATGTTAGGAATTTGTGTTCGTGAGGAAACCACATTAATGGCTGTTTGTTCCTCTTGGTCAGTTGTAAAAGTGAAGATTTTTGTTAGGATCACTGTTGTCTCTTAAGATTTTTAGGAGGTAAACTTATGAGCACTCAAAGATTTAGGATTATAGTCCTTTTACTCCCTACCCCCCTTGCCTGGGATCTAGTTCACTTGGGGACACAGTGAAGGAAGAGCATGGATATCAGAGCCCGGCAACCTGGGTGTCTCCCACTATGCTACGTATCTTAGTGCCTTCAGGCAAGTCACTCAGCCCAGAGCAGACTTCTTCCAGTTCTTCGAACAGTCAGATTCTTTCCTGTCTTAGGTCCTTTGTCCGCTCCGTTCCTTCTCTGTAACGCCCCCCACCCCTCTTCTCCTGACTGACCATTTCTCACCTTTCCAGGCTCAGCTTAAGTATTACTCTTTCAGAAAGACAGGTTTCGGGTTGACCTCCCTTCCTCCTTCAGTTAACCACTGCTCTCTGGCTGCTTTCTTCACCTATCACGATTTGAATGAACATATTTATTGGTTTATTGGTTTATTTACCCTCCCAAACTCTACACTAAGACAAACTCCTTGAGGACAGAAACTAGGTCTATCTCACAACCCTAAACCCAATGCCTCTCATAGTGACATACGGAAGGGGCTCGAAAATATTAAAGGGAATTCCCTGGCGGTCCAGTGGTTAGGACTCTGCTTTCACTGCTGAGGGCACAGGATCAATCCCTGGCTGGGGAACTAAGATTAAGATCCCACAAGCCACATGGGGCAGCCAAATATATATATATATATATTTGTATATATATTTATATATATATAAATATATAAATATATTTTTATTGGAGTATAATTGCTTTACAATGTTGTGTTAATTTCTGCTACACAGCAAAGTGAATCAGCAACACACATCTCTTCCCTCTTTGACCTCCCTCCCGCCACCCATCCCACCCAACTAGGCGATCACACAGCACTGAGCTGAGCTCGGTGTGCTATACAGCAGGTCCTCACTAGCTATCTATTTTACACATGGTAGTGTATATTTGTCAAACCTAATCTCCCAGTTCATCCCACCCTCACCTTCCCCCCCAAGTCCACATGTCTGTTCTCTATGTTTGCCTTTCTATTCCGGCCCTGCAGATAGGTTCATCTGTACCATTTTTCTGGATTCCACATATATGCATTAATATACGATATTTGTTTTTCTCTTTCTGACTTACTTCACTCTGTATGACAGACTCTAGGTCCATCCACATTAGTACGAATGACCCAATTTCATTTCTTTTTATGGCTGAGTAATATTCCATTATACATGTGGACCACATCTTCTTTATCCATTCATCTGTCTATGGACATTTAGGTTGTTTCCATGTCCTGGCTACTGTAAATAGTTCTATAATAAACATTGGGGTACACGTGTCTTTTTGATTTATGGTTTTCTCAGGGTATATGCCCAGTAGTTGGATTGCTAGGTCATATGGTAGTTCTATTTTTAGTTTTTTAAGGAACCTCCATACTGTTCTCCACAGTGGCAGTATCAACTTACATTCCCACCAACAGTGCAGGAGGGTTCCCTTTTCTCCACACCCTCTCCAGCATTTATTGTTTGTAGATTTTCTGATGATGACCATTCTGACCGGTGTGAGATGATATCTCATTGTAGTTTTCATTTTCATTTCTCTAATGATTAATGATGTTGAGCATGCTTTCATGTGTTTGTTGGCAATCTGTATATCTTCTTTGGAGAAATGTCTATTTAGGTCTTCTGCCCATTTTTGGATTGGGTTGTTTGTTTTTCTGATATTGAGCTGCATGAGCTGTTTGTATATTTTGGAGATTAATCCTTTGTTGGTTGTCTTGTTGCAAATATTTTCTCCCATTCTGTGGGTTGTCTTTTCATCTTGCGTATGGTTTCCTTTGCTGTGCAAAAGCTTTTAAGTTTAATTATGTCCCATTTGTTTATTTTTGTTTTTATTTTCATTGCTCTAGGAGGTGGGTCATAAAAGATCTTGCTATGATTTACGTCAAAGAGTGTTTTTCCTATGTTTTCCTCTAAGGGTTTTATAGTATCCAATCTTACATTTAGGTCTTTAATCTATTTTAGTTTATTTTTGTGTATGGTGTTAGGGAGTGTTCTAATTTCATTCTTTTACAGGTAGTTGTCCAGTTTTCCTAGCACCATTTATTAAAGAGGCTGCCTTGTCTCCATTGTATATTCTTGCCTGCTTTGTCATAGCTTAGTTGACCATAGGTGAGTGGGTTTATCTCTGTGCTTTCTATCCTGTACCACTGATATTTCTGTTTTTGTGTCAGTACCATACTGTCTTGATTACTGTAGCTTTGTAGTATAGTCTGAAGTTAGGGAGCCTGAGTCCTCCAGCTCCAATTTTCTTTCTCAAGATTGCTTTGGCTATTCAGGGTCCTTCATGTTTCCATACAAATTATATATTTTTTTTGTTCTAATTCTGTGAAAAATGCCATTGGTAATTTGGTAGGGATTGCATTGAACCTGTAGATTGCTTTGGGTAGTATAGTCATTTTCACAGTATTGATTCTTCCAATCCAGGAGCATGGTATCTATCTGTTTATGTCATGTTTGATTTCTTTCATCAGGGTTTTATAGTTTTTTTAGTACAGGTTTTTGCCTCCTTAGGTAGGTTTATTCCTAGGTATTTTATTCATTTTGTTGCAATGGTAAATGGGATTGTTCCCTTAATTTCTCTTTCTGATCTTTTGTGGTTAATGTATAGGAATGCAAGAGATTTCTGTGCATTAATTTTGTATCCTGCAACCTTACCAAATTCATTGATTAGTCTAGTAGTTTTCTGGTAGCATCTTTAGGATTTTCTATGTATAGTATCATGTCATCTGCAAACAGTGACAGTTTTACTACTTCTTTTCCAGTTTGTATTCCTTTTATTTCTTTTTCTACTCTGATTACCATAGCTAGGACTTCCAATACTATGTTGAATAATAGTGGCGAGAGCAAATATCCTTGTCTTCTTCCTGATCTTAGAGGAAATGGTTTCAGTTTTTCACCATTGAGAATGATGTTTGCTGTGGGTTTTTCATATATAGCCTTTATTATGTTGAGGTATGTTCCCTCTTTGCCCACTTTCTGGAGAGTTTTTATCATAAATCGGTGTTGAATTTTGTCAACAGCTTTTTCTACATCTGTTGAGATGATCATATGGTCTTTATTCTTTATTTTGTTAATATGGTATATCACATTGACTGTTTTCTCTATATTGAAGAATTCTTGCATCCCTGGGATAAATCCCACTTGATCATAGTGTATGATATTTTTAATTTGTTGTTGGATTCTGTTTGCTAGTATTTTGTTGAGGATTTTTGCATCTATATTCATCAGTGATATTAGTCTGTAATTTTCTTTTTTTGTGATATCTTTGTCTGGTTTTAGTATCAGGGTGATGGTGGTCTTTTAAAATGTGTTTGGGAGTGTTCCTCTCTCTGCAGTTTTTTGGAAGAGTGTTAGAAGGATAGGAGTTAGTTAACTCTTCCCTAAGTGATTGATAGAATTTGCCTGTGAAGCCATCTGGCCCTGGGTTTTGTTTGTTGGAAGATTTTTAATTATAGTTTCAACTTCATTACCTGTGATTAGTTTGTTTATACTTTCTAATTCTTCCTGGTTCAGTCTTGGAAAGTTGTACCTTTCCAAGAATTTGTCCATTTCTTCCAGGTTGTCCATTTTATTGGCATATAGTTGTTTGTAGTAGTCTCTTATTATCCTTCGTATTTCTGTGGTGTCAGTTGTAATTTCCCCTTTTTCATTTCTAATTATATTGATTTGAGTCCTCTCCTTTTTTTTCTTGATGAGTCTGGCTAAAGGTTTACCAATTTTGTTTATCTTCTCAAAGAACCAAATTTTAGTTTTATTGATTTTTGCTATTCTTCTCTTTGTTTCTATTTCATTTATTTCTGCTCCGATCTTTATGATTCCTTTCCTTCTACTAACTTCAGGTTTTCTTCTTCTTTTTCTAGTTACTTTAGGTGTAAGGTTAGATTGCTTATTTGAGAGTTTTCTTGTTTCTTGAGGTGGGCTTGAATTGCTATAAACTTCCCTCTTAGAACTGCTTTTGCTGCATCCCATAGATTTTGGATTGTCATGTTTTCATTGTCATTTTTTTCTAGGTATTTTTTTTCTTTTTTTTTTTCCTAGGTATTTTTAAATTTCTTCTTTGACTTCTTCAGTGATCTCTTGGTTATTTAGTAGCACACTATTTAGCCTCCATGTGTTTGTGTTTTTACAGTTTTTTCGTATAACTGATTTCTGATCTCATAGCATTGTGTTCAGAAAAGATGCTTGATATGATTTCAATTTTCTTCAATTTTCCAAGGCTTGATTTGTGACCGAAGATGTGATCTGTTTTGGAAAATGTTTCGTGTGCACTTTAGAAGAAACTCTATTCTTCTGCTTTTCGTTGGAATGTCCTATAAATATCAATTAAGTCTATCTGGTCTACTGTGTCATTTACAGCTTGTGTTTGCTTATTTATTTTCTGTATTGCTGATCTCTCTATTGGTGTAAGTGGGGTGTTAAAGTCCCCCACTATTATTATGTTACTCTTGATTTCCCCTTTTATGGCTGTTAGCATTTGCTTTATGTATTGATGTGCTCCTATGTTGAGTGCATAAATATTTATAATTGTTATGTTTTCTTCTTGGATTGATCCTTTGATCATTATGTTTTGTCCTTCCTTATCTCTTGTAACAGTTTTTATTTTAAAATCTATTTTATCTGATATGGGTATTGCTACTTCAGCATTTCTGTGATCCCCATTTACATGGAATATCTTTTTCCATCCCCTCCATTTCAGTCTGTATGTGT
The DNA here is from genome assembly GCF_039906515.1 of Pseudorca crassidens. Taxonomy (NCBI): domain Eukaryota; kingdom Metazoa; phylum Chordata; class Mammalia; order Artiodactyla; family Delphinidae; genus Pseudorca; species Pseudorca crassidens. The sequence continues at coordinate 29,288,794 of NC_090304.1, read as the reverse complement.
CCCTAGGTCTGAAGTGGGTTTCTTGTAGACAGCATATATGAGAGCCTTGTTTTTGTATCCATTCAGCCAGTCTGTGTCTTTTGGATGGAACATTTAATCCATTTACATTCAAGGTGATTATTGATATGTATGTTCCTGTTACCATTTTCTTAATTGATTTCAGTTTGTTTTTGTGGGGCTTTTTCTTCTCTAGTGTTTCCTGCTTAGAGAAGTTCCTTTAACATTTGTTGTAAAGCTGGTTTAGTGGTGCTGAATTCTCATAACTTGCCTGTAAATCTTTTAATTTCTCCATCAAGTCTGAATGAGATCCTTGCTAGGTAATCTTGGTTGTAGGTTTTTCCTTTTCATCACTTTAAATATATCCTATCACTCTTTTCTGGCCTGCAGAGTTTCTGCTGAGAAGTCAGCTGATAACATTATGCGGAATCCCTTGTATGCTATTTGCTGCTTTTCCCTTACTGCTTTTAATATTTTTCTTTGTCTTTAATTTTTGTCAGTTTGATTAATATGTGTCTTGGTGTGTTTCTCCTAGGATTTATCCTGTATGGTACTCTCTGTGCTTCCTGGACTTGGGTGGCTATTTCCTTTTCCATGTTAGGGAAGTTTTCATCTATAATCTCTTCAAATATTTTCTCACACACTTTCTGTTTCTTTTCTTCTTCTGGGACTCCTATAATTCGAATGTTGTTGCATTTCATGTTGTCCCAGAGGTTTCTGAGACTGTCCTCAATTCTTTTCATTCTTTTTTCTTTATTCTGCTCTGAGGTAGTTATTTCCACCATTTTATCTTCCAGCTCACTTATCTGTTCTTCTGCCTCAGTTATTCTGCTATTGATCCCTTCTAGAGTATTTTTAATTTCAGTTATTGTATTGTTCATCACTGTTTGTTTGCTCTTTAGTTCGTCTAGGTTCTTGTTAAACATTTCGTGTATTTTCTCCATTCTATTTCCAAGATTTTGGATCATCTTTACTATCATTACTCTGAATTATTTTTCAGGTAGTTTACCTATTTCCTCTTCATTTATCTGGTCTTGTAGATTTTTACCTTGCAATTTCATCTGTAACATATTTTTTTGTTGTTTATTTATTTTTTTGATAGGTGGGTCTGTATTCCTGTCTTACTGGTTGTTTGACCTGAGGCGTCCAGCACTGGAGTTTGCAGGCAGCTGGGTAGAGCCAGGTCTTGGTGCTGAGATGAGGACCTCCAGGAAGCCTCACTCTGGTTAATATTCCGTGGGCTCTGAGGCTCTCTGTTAGTCCAGTGGTTTGGACTTGGTGCTCCCACCACAGGAGCTCAAGCCAAACTCCTGGTCTGGGAACCAAGATCCTGCAAGTCGCATGGCATGACAAAAGAAAAGAAAAAAAAGGAGCAATACAATAACAAAGAATAAAAAATAAAATAATATTTGGGGCTTCCCTGGTGGCGCAGTGGTTGGGAGTCCGCCTGCCGATGCAGGGGACACGGGTTCGTGCCCCGGTCCGGGAGGATCCCACGTGCCGCAGAGTGGCTGGACCCGTGAGCCATGGCCGCTGGGCCTGTGCGTCCAGAGCCTGTGCTCCACAACGGGGGAGGCCACAACGGTGAGGGGCCCGTGTACCGCCAAAAAAAAAAAAAATAATAATAATAATAATATTTGAAAGATAAAAAATATATTAGGAAGAATAAAATTATAATTGAAACTACAACATGGTATAACAGAACCACAACAGAAAAAAGAAAGGAAAAAAAGGGAACGTGTCAAAAAGAGCAGAACAATAACAAAGTATAAAGAATAAAATAAAATTAGAAAAATAAATGATTTATTAGAAAAAATAAAAATATAAATGAATCAACAGCAATAAGGTAAAACAGAACCACAACCTAAAAGAAGAAAAAGAAAAAAAAGCAAGGCCAGAAAAGGCACTGGCTGTGGGGGGCAGAGCTTAGGCTGGGGGTGGGACTTAGGCAGGGGTGGGATCTAGGGTGGGGATGAGGCCTAGGTGGGGGTGACGTTTAAGCACGGGCCAGGGCCTAGGCTTAGGACTTGTATGGCAGGGGAAAGGCAGCACGTTCTGAGGGGGGGCGGGTCTCAGGATTGTGGAGTTCTTGAGTTTGGAGGTAAGGCCCTGGGTGAGGGTGTGTGGGCAGGGTTTAGGCCCAGCCCTGTTGGAGAGGTCTCAGAGGGGGGTCTTAGAGTGCAGCCTGTAGAGATAGGGCACTGGGTGGGTGTGTAGGGGTGGAGCTTAGGCTCTGCAATTTTGGAGGGAGCCTCTGAGGGTAGAGGATTAGGCCCAGGAGCCCACGAGGCTCCCCAGTGCCCAACTGGCCAGGGAAAGTGCTGGCTGTGCTCCCTTTTGTTCTTCCACTTTCCCGAGTGTCTCCCCCCTCACCGCTGAACTGTGGGTGGGTCCCACCGGGTGTGGGAACTCCCCCCTCCCCCCCCGCCCCTCAGGGTTGCTGGTCCTGTTGGTCCAGCCTTTAGTTTTGCTCCCCTCCCACTCTCTCAGGACCCCCACAGCTGCAGGGGACCTCAGTGGGCAGAGGATCAGGAGAGCATCTCAGCAGGCCTCCCAGGGCCCAAGTGGGCAGGGTAAAAGCTGGCCATGTTGCTCCTTTCTGATCCTCTGCCCTCCCAGTGGTCCCCCCCGCCCTTTTCCCCTCCAGGCATGGGATCCCCTCCCCTCCCCCAGCTGCCTCTCGGGGGCGCCAGACCTGTTCCACCTCATGTCCATTTCTCCTGCCCCTCACTCCCTCTCACGTCCTACCTGGTTGCTGGGGGTTCCTCCCATCCCCTTAGGTGTCTGTGGTCCCCCACCAGTGCCTGGTAAATGCTCTAGTTGTGTGGAGACCTGAATTCCACAACCTCCTGGTCTGCCATATTGACCCCACCCCATATATATATATATATATATATATATATATTTATATATATATATAAATATATAAATTAAATCACTGGACAATTGCATTTCCCAGCCTCACTTGCTTCCTCTGTAAAGGTGATAATAATAACACTTGGAGTGAGATTTAGGTGAGATATTATAGAAATGGGAAGGATCTGGCAGAGGGCCCGACTCAGGCTTGATGTTATCATTAGAAGTACATGAACTGGGCTTCCCTGGTGGCGCAGTCGTTAAGAATCTGCCTGCCAATGCAGGGGACATGGGTTCAATCCCTGGTCTGGGAAGATCCCACATGCCACAGAGCAACTAAGCCCGTACACCACAGGTACTGAGCCTGCACTCTAGAGCCCATGAACCACAACTGCTGAAGCCTGCATGCCTAGAGCCCATGCTTTACAACAAGAGAAGCCACCGCAGTGAGGAGTCTGTGCACCACATTGAAGAGAAGCCCCCGCTCACTGCAACTAGAGAAAGTCCGCACACAGCAACGAAGACCCAACGCAGCCAAAGATAAATTAATTAATTAATTAATTTTAAAAAAATGAGAGCATTAGGCTATTTCATGTGAAGAGTCCGCTTTACCTATACAATTCTCTGTTAGTGTAGAGAAGAACTATATCTAGATTTTTTTTAGCATATAAGACACCATCTTGACTAGACAATTAAAAATATTATGCTACAACATGGCCAAATATTTGAGTTATGTAGTGAGAACAAGAAATTACTCCTTTTCCACTGGGAAATTCATTACCACCCAAGAGAAATGGGGAATATTTCACTGGTTGTAATTCTGTGAGGCTTACTAGCAATAAAAAGAAGAGCTGGAAATAACACGATTTCTCTGCTGTGATAAAACATGTATAAAATTCACTGCAGAATTAACAGCTTTTACCATTTATAAAAACTACAACTTCTTCTCCCATATTTCTAGATTTTTTTATTCTGAAGGAGGAGGTTGGGAGTGTGCAATATTCTGATTTGATCTATTTAATTAAAATTGTGGACTTGCTTCAGAGGTATTACCAGGAAAGCTCTCCTTTGCCTATGGTGATATGGCTCATCCCATCACCCGGTAGTGGGGAAGTTTTGCCTCCTTGCCCCCATATGAGTTCCTGTTACAACAAAACATAATGCACTTCCCAATTTGCAGGCCTTGTTTCAAGCAGCCAGCCTGATCCACACAACAAGTCTTCCCATGATGACTTGGGGAGATGTGTTACAAGAGTAGATAGGCTCACTTGAGTCATTTTTCTCCTTTATTTTCCATCATTCTGTGACTTGGTACATGTTGCCTCTATTTTCTACAGTTAGAACAATAACGAGCACAACAACAACAAAAGCTAATATTTTATGAGGGTTTACTTTGTCTTGGGTACTGTTTAAAAACTTTACATGTATTAACTTATTTATTCCTAATGTTGTAGGAATTATTTTCTTCTACCCTTACAGAGGAATAAAGAGGTTAAATAACTTGTTCTGAATAACAAATTATCATGTAATAGAGGCAGGATTTGAACGCAGGCAGTATGGCTCCAGAGTCCGTGCACCTAACCACTATGTTTATAAACATCCATCATCAGTGTGAACACCTGTGGTAAGCAACATCTAAAATGACCCCCAATGATCCCTGACTTCTGACATTCAACCCTTCTGTAATTTCTTCCCTTTGTGTAAAGACTGGACCTAATGACTTGCTTCAAATAGATAGAATATGGTAAAAGTGAGGAGATAATCACTTCTGAGATCAGATTACAGGAGTCTGTGACTTCCATCTTATTCTCTCTCTCTGGCTCTTTCTCTGGCTCTTCCTTCTGATGAAGCAAGTTGTCATGTGAGCAGTCCTATGGAGTAGCCTATTTGGCAAAGAACTAAGGGTGGCTTACAGCCAACAGCCATCGACAAACTAACGTTTTCAGTCCAATATCTAGTGAAGAACTCAATCTTGCCAACGACCATGTGAGTGAGCTTGGAAGTGGATCCTTCCACAGTTGGGCCTTGTAAAGACTGCAGACTAAGCCAACACTGTAATTGTTCTCTTGCAATTGTTCTCTCTTGTGGGAGAACCTGAGCTAAAGGACCCAGATACATGGCACCTGGATTCCTCACCAAAACTGTGAAATAATAGATATTTTAAGCCACTAAATTTTGGAGTGATTTGTTACACAGTCATAGAGAACTGATACAACACTCTAGCACTTTTATTATTTATTATTTTCCTTCTTTTTTTTTTTTTGGCCGCACCATGCTGCATGTGGGATCTTAGTTCCCCTAGCAGGGATCAAACCCATGCCCCCTGCATTGGAAACGTGGAGCCTTAACCACTGACTGCCAGGGAAGTCCCTATTTTCCCTTTCTTTCCTTTTTGTCAATGCTTGCTATAAGTCACGCAATACTTTCACATACATTGTCTTATTTAACCCTCATTCAGCCCTATAAAATATATTATAATTTTCATTTTACAGGTGAGGAAACAGTCTCAGAAAGTTTATGGAACCTCATAGCTAGTAAGTGGGAAACCCAATGTTAGTACCTGGGTGTCTGTGATCTCTTCATCTTTTTAAAATTTATATCCCTTCTTCCATAAACTATTCCCTGTTTGAGTCAATCCCCAAACCCTAATCTTACAAACAGAGCTAATCATTTTCTTGTCTATGACACCTCTCTCTGCATCATTTAAAATAATTACTAGTAATAGATATCATTGTTGAGTGATTTTAATGTGCCATGTACTATGCTAAGAGCTTTATATAAATTATCTTACTTTGTTCTCATAAAAATAATCTGAAATAGGTTCTACTACTTTCATTATTTTGTAAATGAGTAAATTCAGGATCATAGATGTTAAACAACTCATAGTCACAGAGATAGAACATTTTGTATTACTTATTAGTTTTAGTTGTAATTCACATGCCTGATTTCCCCAGTAAACGTTAAGCTCTAACAGGGCTTGCATCTTTGCACACCGTGACACCCAGCACAGACCTTCCCATATGGGTGCTGAATGAACGATTATTGAACTGAATTTCAACCTTAAGTCCTCCATTTTGTGCATATGGACAGTCAGATTTATTCAGAGTGATACAGATACCAAGAAAACTCATTCAGTACTATATAAGTTCATTATATATATATATATATATATAAAATATTTTTTCTACAAAAATCTGATGTCATTGACTCTCATGACTCACATAGCATAGAATCTCACTCAAATCTCTTTCTCCTTCACAATTTGTATCTTTATCTCATATCATTTACAACTAAAAGTTATGGCCAAGAATAGTGAATCCTGAGAGTCTACAAAATTAGTAGTTATAAAATAAGTAAACACCTTAATACATTGCTCTTGCTTGAAGAGTTCAAGGCAAGAAAGCAGGATACAAAAAGAATTTCTAAACTGGGATTCAAACCAAATGATATTTGGAAATTAGAATGATGAGGTAGCCAGAAAACTCCTTAATCAAACTCTACATTTCAGTAAATTGAATAATTAATATCGTTTATCTTAGGGATTCTTACTGAATTGCTTCATAAGAATGCAGCTTTAAAATTATCAATTTGATTAATTCATCCACTGAGTTGAGAAATATTTAATGAATGCTTACGATAGCAAGACAGTGTTTTTGTAAACAATAATATAGAAATGAATGAAACATTGTCTCTGCGCCAAGGGTCTTTCAGTATAGTAAAAAAGTTAGATGTGGTTAAATATAGTATCATCTAAGTGCAAAGATAGGTTTAGGTTTTAGGAACATAGACAAGGGAGTTTCTACTTTCAGTGTTAGGAGTATATCAAAATAGTATGTGGTGTATAAGACTTTAATCCATTCATATGATTTCCATGTGATTCCATATTCTCTTAAATTTTCTTTAAATGAAGAAATATAGAAACTACCAAATAAATATAGACATTTTGGAAAGCTTTGGCTCTCTACAACAAATTCCTAGCAGCTAATGGGTCCCCCAGAAATATGGCACAATTAATGTTATATCTCTGTGTACTAACGTTAGAACAGAATCACTCCAGGAGAAGGTAAGAGCCTGAGGACCACAGGCTCTTTGAACTCCCCAAACGTGTCTCAACTTCAGAAGCACCTGTGCTAAATAACTTTGTGAGTTTTTGCTGTGATGACTCAAAGATATTATAAGTACGTGGGACTTTGCATTGCCAGATTTTCTTCATTACGATTCAGAAGGAAACGTAGCCCTGCGCTATAGAATATAGAATTTATGAAGTCCAAATAGAATTACCCTTATCCCTCTAGGAGTGTCTAATCTAATAGAATTATAAAACAGACTGACTTTGAGACTTACAATTGTTTGGGTCATATGGAGACTACATTTTTAAACCAGAATCATAATGTATTTTGTATTAAAATACAATATTTTTTGAAATGATAATTGTTTTGTTAATCGATAGCCCCCATATTTGTCTTACAGACCACAATTGCTTCTTCCTTTTGAAACGTATAATATTTGAGTATACAGTCCTCTATTTCTCATTATCACTAGCATCTAGGCACCATCTTGTCTATTGCCCTCTTTCTTTGAAGGCTCTTTTACTTGCTGCATGAGGTTTGTATTTTAAGTGCGGCTATCATCGTACCTAACTTACACATCGACATAAACAGCATATCTAATACCCTGAACTTGTTAAGAACACCCTACCACTTCTGAAACACACTATATCCGAACTGGTTCTCATGATCTGCTTTTCTTCCTCGTTCCTCACATTGGTTTTCTCCCACTCCATACTCCAGTCCATCAGGGAGAAGAAATACTTGCGGTCACCTTAGACCTTTTCTCCCTTTCAGTCTCTATTCTATTCTCATAAAATTCTATCAATTCTTTCTCAAAGATGTTTCTCCTTTTCACTTTCCCCCTTCTTTTTTTTCTTAGTTCTTGCCACAGCTGTACTCTTGCTGGCATTTCATACTCTGGTCTCTTCCCCCTCGGGTTCACCATACATACACCCTTAGATGATCTTCCTACATCACAGTTTCTGTTCATCATTCATGTTGGGCAGAGCACACAATGAATCACAACTGTATCTCACTGAGTTATTTTTCCTTCAGTACAGTTATCACCTTTCTTTCATTATAAGAGTTTTGCCTACTCATAGAAAAAGTAAAAAGTACTGACACTATTGTAATTCAAAACTTTTTCTTTTGTATTTCCTAACTGGTTATCATTGTTTTATATAAAAATGTAGATATCTGTTAATTTAAAAAATTTTTTTACATGCTCAACTCTCACTGATTCTAGGAATTTTTTTTTTTTAAAGAAGATGTTGGGGATAGGAGTTTATTAATTAATTAATTTATTTTTGCTGTGTTGGGTCTTCCTTTCTGTGCAAGGGCTTTCTCTAGTTGTGGCAAGCGGGGGCCACTCTTCATCGCAGTGCACGGGCCTCTCATTATCGCGGCCTCTCTTGTTGTGGAGCACAGGCTCCAGACGCGCAGGCTCAGTAGTTGTGGCTCACGGGCCTAGTTGCTCCACGGCATGTGGGATCCTCCCAGACAAGGGCTCGAACCCGTGTCCCCTGCATTAGCAGGCAGATTCCCAACCACTGCACCACCAGGGAAGCCCTGATTCTAGGAATTATAAGTCTATTTTTCTTGGAGTTTCTGGGCACATAATCTTATATTCTTCAAAAAATGATAATTTTTCTACCCCTTTCTGTTCAACGTTTTATTAAATTTGGATAGAACTTCCAGGAAAATGCTAACTAATAATGGAAATAGTCCACATCATTGTCTTGCTTTTGATGTCAGTGGGAATGACTCCAGTGTTTCATTAAGTATCATATTAGGTATGGATTTATGATTTTTGTTCCTAAGTAAGTATCCTTTTCTTTGCTTTCTAAGAGTTTTAGCCAGGAGCAGGTGTTTAATTTTTATCAAATGCTTTTTTTGCCATCATCTGAGAAGGAAAAATATGTTTTTTCCTTTTAATTACTCTTGCAATGTAATCTTTAATAAATTCCCTAATGTAAAATGAATGTTCCTTATTTTCATGAGCTTGTATGATTTAAGCTATGTTCATATTGATAATCTAAAGGTTGATGGCTCATTGATCAGGAACACTGCTTCACTGATAGTTCTAACCTGATACTACCCTACCCCAAACTTTAGTGATTTCTTGTTTTCAGAAGGTATTTAGTGGGTGTTTAGGAAGAATTAATCTCATGGCTTTCCTCTCTGGTCTCCTTGCTGATGTTGAAAAAGGCGTGTGGTCATCCTCTCTCTTCTACTGGCAGTTCCTTTTATAGGAATGATACTCTTGAAAGAGAGAAAGTTTATTATGGATTCATACCACAGATGCCTACAGATGAAAGCCCTCAAAACACTAAGTATCTCTGTGAATTTTTGAAACTTTTCTACACTACCAGTTCTATATTGAATTTCATGAAGAAATAGGGATTCTTCTGAACACTGTCTCTGGGACACTGCAGCAACATTGCTTACATCCTAAAGTATCACAATGCATTTCAAGTCAAAGGGATGTCTGGGAGCCACCAGTTTGTGGGCTGGACAGGTTCAGCTATATTCTGAACCTAGCTTAGATTCAGATAGGTCAGTCATATATTAATAATATTAATTACTTAATATTAAGCAATTTAGTCAAATTTATCCAATTCAACCATGTTTTCCATTACATGAAATCCCCTCCCCCTTCTTTGGGCTTGTTAAGCTCTAGTCTTTCTGCCTACAGTTTCCCAGCTATGTCTTCCTGTATATTGGTTTTATCCTTAATTTTCCTGGAGTATATCCTCAAATACACACAAATAAGAATCGTGGGTGCTCAAATTTCTGAACCTTACATGTCAAAAATACCTTAATTTACTCTTCTTCTTGAATGATTAATTGAGTATAAAATTCTAGAATTCAAAGGCATTTCCCTCATTCCTTGGAGCCATTGCTCCATTATCTTCTAGTATTTGGTGTAACTGACTTTTAGACCTTTATAGGTGACCTGCTTTTCTCTCTCTTCCCTGTAAACTTTTATGGTCTCATGTTTAATTTTGAAAATCTGCGGCGGTGTCTAGTACTTCACTCCCTGGACACATTCATTCTAAATAATAATGCTTTCCTTTAACACTTTTGAATTTGCTATTGTCACTGTTGTTGTTGTTTTCCTCCCCTTCATTTTCACCTACTTTTTCTTGTTGGAATGATTGTCAGTAGGATATTGAACATCCTGAATGGTCCTTTATGTCTCTTCCCTGTTTTTTCATAGTTTATTTATTTTTTGTTTTGTTTTCTTTGCTCTGAGATCAGAGATTAAAAAAAAAAATTATCTCCCAGGTCTTTGTTTTTTTACAATTAATCTATTGACTTCCAAAAGGTCTTTTTCTTTTCAGATTGATAATTTTTGTTAGCATTGTATTTATATTTTATTGGTGCTATAACTTTAAATCTCTTTTAGGACGCATTAAAAATTGTTCCCTTAAACTATATAAATTATATTTCCTCTGGGATTTATTGTTATGTTTATTTTTAATTTTATATTATTCCTTTGTGCTACTACTTTTTCTCATATTTTCTTTTGGCTCATGGATATTCATATTTAAGAATAAAGGACTTGTTTAAATATTCTCAGTAGCTAATCTGAGTTTCTTCTATTGCTGGGTATGGAGATCAATTTTAACCATAGCCTCTTCTCCAAAATGGGAAAGTTTACTGAAAGTTCATTGTCAGTGGACAGGGTTTATGGATAGGAAGGCTTTCAGATAGGGTGTGTGGATAAGAAGTTGGCTTCCAATGCTGGAATGAGAGTCTCAACCTCAAGTCTTAGCTATCCCATGGTGGTTCCTTCCTTCCCTCCTTCTTCCCTCCTTCTCTCTCATTCTCTCTCTTTCTCTCCCTCCTTCCCTTCATCTTTCTTTCCTTTTAAGTAAAGCCTTTTGATTTTCATTCAGACGGAAAATAATGGGTTGACAATCCTTCATTTTGAAGTGTGGGTTATGGGGAATGGGCAGAGGGCTGACTAGCATATGGCAGTTTTGTTTTCAGAACTATAACAAATTCTCTTGTTTAACATTTCCCTCTCACATCTCCTCTTATCTACTGACTCCATGGTGTTCCATTCTCAACTTTGAACCTCCCCCATGTATTTATTCTGGACTGCAAGTACTTCAACTGTTTTGTCAACCCACTTCAACTACAATCCATTTTCCAGTAATTTATTGCATTCTCTTATGCTATAGACTTTGCCCTGTTGATGTCTCTTGACGTGATTTCTTCTGTGTTATGAATGTATTACTTTTCAGAGTTGTACACTCTCATTACAATGGAGTCTTGAGAGGGAGAGAAGACAAATGCCTGTGTTCCAAATATCAGCATTTGTACAATAAAAACTATGGTTTTCATAAAAATGATACATTGTAATGATAAAAATTTTACACAGTGAAAAAAGTAGTGTATAGAAATATGCCAAAATTCACACAGAATTCAATGATCCAGAAAATACCAATATTAATGTTAGTCAAACCTGGTTTCAGGTACTTTCTATATATAAATTTTTAAATGGATGTCTTAGAGATATGGTGATGGAAAAATATAGAGACAATTATATTGAACTATCCTTTATATTAGAAAAAATTGCATTTTATTTTCAGAATTTCATCTTGAATGAGATATGCCCCCATGCTCAAATTAATTTCAGTGTTATCAACCAAATCAATCAACGTTTATGAACAAAGCCACCAAAGAACCATTTCTCAAATCACCTTGGCTCCATGTTGCAATTTATTCACAACTGTGATCCTTCCAAGTCCTTCCTGAATATTTCTGGGAATTCCCAAAGGATCTTCATACATCTGGGTTTCTTCTACTGGCCTCTCGGCCTGGCTGCTCATAACTCCTCCATGATATACTATACAGGCTCTGAAGATGAGAGGACAAGTGTGGTTTACAGTAATTCTCTGTAAATTAAGAAAAATCCCACATCTGTTGTTATATCTTGGCTACTTAAATTTTTATTTTGTACTGTTATTAGATATGTTTGATTTACATATTTTTATAGTATTTAAGATAAAACCTTTACATTATTGTTTTTACAACTTTTTTTTCAACAAATTTCTGTTCTCCTTATTTTCTTAACTAGACTTTATTGTCCTCATAACTTTCTGTAATGTGAGAGGTTGAAGGGTAGGAATTTGCTGAATAGTGAAGTTTTTCCCATATATAAGATTTTAAATATATATATAATTTTCCTTTACATTATTAAATACACCTTAGTTTTTAGTTGTGTTTTCTTTATGCTTTTACAGCAGTATTTATCCAGGATAGCATACTTTTCCCTTTTTAGACTTTTATTTAAAATTTTTGGTTTTATAATGGCATGGCCAGATAAATTATTCTGTAAAATTTGTGATTTAGGTGATCAGTTAAAATTTATTTGAGACCTATTTTATTTTGTAAATTTCCCCCAAATAAATGTGATACATATATTCATATATGTATATTTTATTGTAGTAAAAAACACATAACATGAAGTCAACTCAAATTTGTAAGTATACAGTACAGCATTGTTAACTATATGCAAATTGTTTTACAGTAGATCTCTAGAACTTTTTCCTCTTGCATGACTGAAACTCTATATCTATTGACCAGCAACTCCCATTTCCCCCTCCTCACATTCCCTGGTGACCACCTTTCTACTTTTTTATTTTATGAGTGTGACTACTTTTAGATATCTCATACAAGTGAAATCATGTAGAATTTGTCCTTCTGTGACTGGCCTGTTTTACTTACCATGTCTTCAGGGTTCATCCATGTTGTAGCATGTGTCAGGAGTTCCTTCTTTTTTAGGGCTGAATAAATGAAAATTACATTCTCTTTATCTATCCACCCGTTGATGGACATTTATGTTGTTTCTACCTCTTCACTATTGTGAATAATACTACAATGAACATAGGAGTGCAAATAGCATTTCAAGATTCTGTTTTCAATATGTTTGGATAAATACCCAAAATTGGGATGGCTGGGTCATATGGTAGTCCTATTTTTAATTTGAGGAAACTCCACACTGTTTTCCATAGTGGCTGCATCATTTTTCATTCCTACTAACAGCGCACAGGAGTTCCAATTTTACCACATCATCACCAACACTTACTATTTCCTTCTTCTTCTTTTTTTTTTCGATAGTAGCCCTTCTAACATTTGTGAGGTGATATTTCATTGCTTTGATTTACATTTCCCTGATGATTAGTGATGTTGAGCACCTTTTCATCTACTTGTTTGCCATTCTTATGTCTTCTTTGGTGAAATGTCAATTCAAGTCATTTGCTCATTTTTTAATCCATTTATTTATTAATTTATTTATTTATGCTAATAAGGTGTAAGAGTTCCTTATATACTTTGGAAATTAACCCCTTATAAAATATATGGTTTGCAATTATTTTCTTTCATTCTGTGAATTGACTTTTTACTCTTATTTCCTTTGCTACGTAGAAGCTTTTTAGTTTGATGTGGTCCCACTTGTCTATTTTTGCTTTTCTTGCCCATGTTTTTTGTCTCATATTCAAGAATTCATTTCTAAGACCAATGTTATAAAGTTTTTTCCTTATGTTTTCTTCTAAGAGTTTTATGGTTTCAGGCCTTACATTTAAGTCTTTAATTCATTTTGAGTGTATTTTTGTGTATGGTGTAAGAGAAGGGTCCAATTCCATTTTCTGCATGCAAATATTTAGTTTTCCCAACACTAATTTTTTAAAGAGACTATCCTTTCCCCATTGGGAAGTGTTTGCACTCTTGTCCAAATTTCGCTGCTTTTTAAAAAAAATCTATGGGCAGGCAGGGGAGTCCTGGGATGAGAAACACCTGGGAGCAGGAGTGCTAAGGCCCCACCTCCTCCCAGACTCCTGTATAAGGAGTTTAGCTCACATCACCTATCACAGTCCTGAGTGCTGCTGCGTCCCGCCCCGCCCTGCCGCCCAATCAGAGCCACAGGGCAGTAGCTCCGGGCCCCAGAGGCCAGACCATCTGTGCAAAATGTATGTCTCGAACACCCGGGACGGGCAGGGCTGCGGAAGCCAGAATGAGGGAGTGAATTGCGCATGCGCGGGCGGCAAATCTCTAGCTCCTCAGGAACGGAACCAAAGGGCCTGGCGTAGCGCGGGCGCTTCTGGCCCGGCCACGTAGGGCTCCCGTGCTAAGTCTGTCAAGGTCAAGGCTGCAGCAAACTCGACAAGCCTTTCCACTATCCTCAAGGCAAGCAGTTTTTTTTTTTTTTTGCTGTACGCGGGCCTCTCACTGTTGTGGCCTCTCCCGTTGTGGAGCACAGGCTCCGGACGCGCAGGCTCAGCGGCCATGGCTCACGGGCCCAGCCGCTCCGCGGCATGTGGGATCCTCCCAGACCGGGGCACAAACCCGTGTCCCCTGCATCAGCAGGCGGACTCTCAACCACTGCGCCACCAGGGAAACCCGAGTCAAGCAGTTTTTGCTGGGAGCTTGGAGGTATCTAAAATTCGTGCCAGAAGACCAACTGTGCCTGTCCCTCAAACATTTGCCTTTAAGGGCAGCTTCAGGGCATTACTGTCTGTTTCTGAACCAGCCCATCTGGCAGCAGCCTGGGGAAGTTGCCTCCTCCACTCAGTCTCCTCCATCAGGAACTATTTTCTTCTTTGAACACCGTCAGGGACGCCCGCGGCAGGAGCTGAGGGCCTGGTCCAGGTGAGTGGAGTGTGGAATTTCCCAGGAAGGCACAGGGCACAGAGTCTGCAGAGTGTTCTTGGTGACTTCGGGCTCATGTCCTCTGTTCATATTTCTGGGCTCTCTATTCTGTGCCATGATCTATAGATCTGTTTTTATGTCGGGGCCATATATATATATATATATTATTTTTTTCCAATAGTTTTGTAATATGTTTTGAAGTTAGGAACATTGGGTGCCAGCTCTACTCTTCACTTTCCCCCCAGGGAGAGGCCTCCAAGTTGTGTCAGCTCTGCCTGCTATACCACTGGTCCTCAGGAACAGCAGGGAGGCTCCCAGCTCTTTTTTTTTCTCTGTGGCACCCAGGCACCTAGAATATTCTGGGTTCCATTAGGGCCTTGAGATAGGCAAAACAGAAACCAGTCTCGTGAGCAGCCCTCAGGAAAAAGCTAGAACATTGGCTGCATGTTCCAACTCTCCCTCCTCAGGGAGAAGCCAGGAGTTGAGGATTTTTTCCTGCTTCTTCTGTGCTGAGCTGTGGGGGAGGGACTATGGCAAGTGAATAGGTGCTAGTCTAAATTGTTGCCTTTGTTCTCAGCAGCTCGCAACTTGACACCTTTTCCAGTTAGTGCTTAGATTCAGGCAAGACAGAAATCAGACCCTTGGGTACTTTCCCCAAAAGTCTGAATGTTGCATGAATATTTCAGTCTTTTCTTTTCCTCCCCAGGGAGAAGCCAGGAACTCGGAGTTTTCTCCTGATTATGCCGCAGAGCGCCAAGGGGAGGACTAGGTGAGTGAGTGCCATGAATTTTCCTACCAGCTTAGATACAGCTAGTTTTCCACACAACTAAGTGGTGGGACCCTCTTAACTGGTTTATGGATATCTCACCAAGGGAATTTGTTCATGTATTGCTGTTGAATAGATGTCTCCTTAGGTAAAAGAGGGTTTGGGGCTTCCTATTCTGCCATCTTGTTGACATCCTGTCGTGTGTGTGTGTGTGTGTGTGTGTGTGTGTGTGCATTTTGTATTTTCTTTTTGTTTTTGAGATATAATTGGCATACGGCACTATATGAGTTTAAGGTATAGAGCATAATGATTTGATTTACATATATCATGAAGTGATTGTCACGATAAATTTAGTGAAGATCATCTCATATTTATATATAAAATTAAAGAAATAGAAAAAAGCTTTTTTCTTGTGATGAGAACTCTTAGGATTTACTGTCGTAACAACTTTCATATATAACGTAGAGTAGTGTTAATAAATTCATCGTGTTGTACGTTACATCCCTAATACTTATTTATCTTATTATTTAGAAGTTCGTACCTTTTGACTGCCTTCTTCCAGTTCCCCTTCACCCCCAACCCTCTGACCCTGGTAACCACAAATCTGATCTCTTTTTCTGTTTGTTTGTGAGGTATAATTAATCTACAATGCTATGTTAGTTCCTGTTACACGACATAGTGATTCAATGTTTCTATACATTTCAAACTGATAACCAGAGTGTCTCGTTACCGTATGTCACTATACAAAGATATTATATAGTTGTTGACTGTATTCCCACACTGTACATTTCATACCTGTGACTCATTTATTTTGCAGCTGGAAGTTTGTACCTCTTAATCTTACTCACCTATTGCTTTCCTCCCCCTACCCCTCTAGCAAACACTTGTTTGTTCTCTGTATTTATAACTCTGTTTCTGTTTGGTTATGTTTGTTCATTTGTTTTGGTTTTTTGGATTCCACTGGTTTAGATGAACTGGTTTATGAATATCTCACAAAGGTATTTGTCCATGTATTACTGTTGAGTAGGTTTCTCCTTAGGGAATGGAGGATCTGGGGCTTCCTATTCTGCCATCTTGGTACAAAATTCAATATATATGCTTTAATTTGACATTGTTATTTTATCATTTAAATTATCTGTGCCCTTATTTATCTTTTCAAATATTTTCTTTGGTAATGTATGAAAGAATTTTGTTAAATTCTGTTAGATATTGAGTTATTATTTTCTTCTTTCATTTCAAGCTATTTTTGATGCACATATTTCAATGTTATGGGCTTTTTTTTAACCTTATGAAAGTCCATGAATTTATCAACTTATGTTTAAAAATAGATTTGATCCATGTAAAAATTTTTCAGTTTGCTTTTTGCCTTAGATTCTAAGGACTTTGCCTTAGATTCTACTTATGTAATGTATATATTTCAACTGCTGCTTTACTTTATGTTTGCCTAAAACATTTATTCATTCTTTTATTTTAACTTTTCTGTATGATATTGTTTAGCTGTGCCTCATAAGATTATTTATTTTTTGACCTAATTAAAATCTTGTTCTTTTAAGAGAGGAGTTTAAACCATTTGTACTAAAATATTAATAACTATATATATTTTAACATTATATATTTAAAGATATTTTTTAATACTTTCAGTGTTTTGTAAAAGGTATTTTATGGTTTTAATTATATAAGTGGTTTCCTTGGCTTTCAAATTGTTTCCTAATCATTAAAGTCACAAGTGTAATGTTCTCTTTTCTTTCTTCTCTACAGAAAGCAAGGGGTTTAATAAAACTTTGTTTTGTCCACATCTCATCTTTATAAATATAACATTAGTTTGTATCCTCATATTATTGTAATTGATTTTTCAAATTACAGATGTTCCCTTCCAATCTTAATTTTATCATATTTGAATTTGGTATTTCATTTAAATTAAAAACAGCATCAACTCAGATATTTATTTTTACTGCTCACTTCCATTCTCTTCAATTCAAAAATTTCTATTTTCAAATACTTAATTTTGATTACTCTCTGGGCCATCTCCAGTCTCTCTTCAGGAAGGGTAAATGGGTATATCTTCTTAGTCCTTGTTCCCTTGATAGTGTCTTAGTCTTGTTCTTGTCTTTACATTTATTTAAGTCAAATTGACTGAGTTTCACATTTATGTCTTTCAAAACTCCATTTTGAAATAGAGCTATGTAGCTTCATTTTTTTTTATATAATATTTCAAAAGCATCTGAAAAAAATTCTGACTTTTATTCTTATCTAGGCATTCTGTTTATTATTTTGATGTTGGATTTTATTCAATTTTATTTTTTATATCCTGCTTTTACTAATTCTGTATATATTAATTCAATTATTTGACTTTTAATTTCCTCATTATTTTCCTTATCAATTCCAGCTCTCTTTTTATCTTATTCCGTTGCATTTCATTCTCAACATCTTCTATTTTCATGACTTTCTGATGTTGTCTCAAAAGGTCATGGCTTTTTGTCTCACAATGGTAGATCTATCTAGATCAAATTTGGGCTGGCATCCAAGTATAGACATTTTTATTGGTATAGCTTTCCATCCCGGTGATGGGTGACTCTCTTTCCAACAGATAAAGTTGGATGGGAACTTCTTGTGCAGTACTAGCCCACATCTGCTTTTTTCTTGCTTCACAGTTTGGTTCTCTAGAACGTTGAAAGAGGTGGTGCATATGAAAAAGAGACTAGAATCCTAAGTATGTAACACTTCTTAGTGCTTCTCTTTCTATATTTCCCTATATACTCCTTTATTTGTAGGTTTCACACCTCCCAGGGTGTCATGTTCCAAAAAACAAACCTTTCCGTACCTTTCTTGTATTTGAAATCTCCATCTGAATGTAAAAAGTAATATACTGTGACAGATGGGATATGGTGACTTTTCTGGATACACATTTTGTTTTTTTGAGCCACTGAAGAAGAAGGTAGAGAAAGACAAAAGATATGCTTGCCTACTTTTTGCAGGATTAGTGTACTATTGATTGCCCTTTCAGTAAAATTTTTCATTTTTGTAATTTATAGAAATTTTCCTAGATTTTGACAGGAGTTGAGTAAGCAGTAGTCTTGCTATGAGATTTTGCTTTTATTTTTACTGTCTTTAGATATAGTTTAGTGGGAAATTGAGAGTGGCTCTGTCATGGAGAACTAGCCAGTTACTTTTATACCTCTCTCATGATGTAATAATTTTGAATATCAAGGTCCTCCATAAAGTAAACTCACTTGCCCTTATCAAATGATGCTTTTCACTTCTCCCCAGTAAAAACTTAATGCACCAATAGGGAGAAACACAGTGTGCTAATTTCTCTGTTGCTTGTATCTTCCTATTTTTTTCACCCACATCCTACTAATCCATTGAGGGTCAAATAATATATCATTATGAGGATTTCCTTTATTGAACTCTCAAAATGTATTCTCGATACTACAGATTGATGGTCTAAGTTACTGTTTTTGTCTTCTGATTGTTCCATAGGTCTAATCTTAATTCCATGATTGGAATTCTTTGGCAACAGGGCAGATGTATCATGGCATGTTTACTTATTACGTATTCTTTGAATATCCTCAGTACGTTGCAGTAGACTTTGTAAGGATAATTAAGATAAAAAAGTGCCAGTTTCAGAGAGTTTAATTCCAATAAAGAAAATTCTTTGTAGATAGCTCCACAAAGACTCAAATTACTGCACTATGGATAACAAATTACACATTCTATACGATGTTATAAAATCAAAGGAGGGATAAATGGCTTTTTCTAGTATCAATCTGGTAGTGGCCTTAATGATGTATGAGGGAGGTGAAGGGTTCAGAAGTATTTATGTTCTGATTATTCTATTGAGAAAGCACCGTGATCAGTTGGTTGCAGCATCCTAGGCACATGCTTGGTGGGTGAAAATAAAATAATCTTGAACAAAAGTCACTGAAGAAAAGATGAAAAAATGAGTTAAGATTTGGCAGTTTACTAGATATTTTTACTAGGTTTATGAAGGGCGGAAATGACTATGTTTCCTGAGCTAACGTATTTTAGATGTAAAGACAACCAAACTGCTAGCAGCAGTGTATTTTCCTCAAAACTACCTTCGCCTGCTAACTAAAACTTTATGATAATACTGTTCAATTAAGGGAATAAAGTGACGCTGAGTCATGTTTGAAATCTGAATGTTGCTCAGCCGGTATCAGATTTTCACCTAAATTACAAATTTGTAACTGGATTCCATCTTTCCTTTCATTGCTGTCTTATTCTTGCCTATCTGAGTGACACATGATAATGTGATTAATTACTCTAATTTGTCTTCAGTGAATCTTAATTTCATAGTTTCAAAATGTATAGGTTGTCATCTTCTAACAGATAACATCTAGTTAATAAGCACATGTGATATGCTGCATTTACTATAATGATCTATGCAGTGAAATCAGGGTGTATCAAATTAAACCACGAATGCTCAAATAACAGCTGCAAGGACTAAAAGTGGTACTTCCCTTTTAGACTCCTTTGAACGGACAGCATTTGAAATTAAGTGTTAGATAAAATTTGACCATCACATTTACGGTTAATTCCATGCCTATTTATATTTCATTTGGAAGTCTTATCTCTGTATTTATTTTTAAAATTCAAAGGATCAGACTAAATGTTGTTTAACGCATTTATTGACACCGATAGAACCAGTATTTCTTTTTTCTGTTCTTGACAAATAGAGCACTTAGCAACTTTGCAAGCCTTGAGGCATTACATCTTGGAATCTAAGAGCTGGCATTCATTGGACCCTTCTGCTATAACTCCTTCATTTGGATTTTTTTTTTTTTTTTTTTTTAGTTCTGAGAAATGAAGTATAGGTTTGTTAAAGGACTTGTGGCCTCTCCCGTTGCGGAGCACAGGCTCCGGACGCGCAGGCTCAGCGGCCATGGCTCACGGGCCTAGCTGCTCCGCGGCATGTGGGATCTTCCCGGACCGGGGCACAAACCCGTGTCCCCTGCATCGGCAGGCGGACTCTCAACCACTGCGCCACCAGGGAAGCCCCATGTTTGTGTTTTATATAGAATCCATATTGAAACCTACATGTTTTTTGATGATGCTATCCGGGGGTTTTCCCGGGGTCAGTGTTGACTTAACTGATAATGTAGTTTTTAATATTCACTGTTGTTAAAAACTAGGGAAAGATTTTCCTAACTCCAATCTTTTTGTTCTTATAAATCTCTAATCATGGCTTTGAAATATTTCATTTCCAAATTTACTGCTATGGAACATAATTCATTTGGACCAGGACGCTCAAACAATAGGACACTCAGACTCATTTGGTTTCTTCTATCTTCTTACATACTTTGGGCAGCAGTTATCTTTTAAAGTTCCTTTCTGACATTAAAAACCAATGAATATTCATTAAAACTATAGAACTGGTGATACCTGTGTTTCAACTGAAGGGTGTTAAAGGGCTCTACTTTTGGAAGTAGGTATTCCAGTGTTCAAGTACAAATTTAGCCACTTGCCAGCTGTTATTGTTTTTAAATATTTGCATGCTTTTGGAGCTACCTCATATTGAGAACTAACTATAAACCACTTGCTATTCTAAGTTCTTTATGTATAATAAATTATTTAATCCTTAATCATGACCATTTGAAATAACTACTACCATTATTCCTGTTTAATAGAAAAGGTGATTAAGACACAAAGAGGTTAAGTAATTTGCCAGTAATCACAAAGTTTTTAAGTGGTAGAGCCAGAATTCAAAGTCAGTCAGTCTCAGTACAATCTGTGCTTTTTACCCTCATGTTCTATCATAACATCCCTAGTTCTTTGTCACTAAATTGCAGATGATAATAATTAATTTAATCTCATTGAATTGTGATTATTATATAAGACAGTACATGTAAAACAGAAATAACTAAGGACCTGTTATGAACACACTCAACAAATGGCCACTTCTTCCCCTCCAACCTCTTCCTTCTCCTCTTTCCCTTCTCCTTTAAAATATTAATCAAGGCTAAGTAAAAGAGAAAGAAGAACTTGCAGAAATACAGCTTAAAGTTGCTGTACTTTTGTTGTTGTTGTTCTTAGTACCTCACACAAAGGAGTTTAGGAGGTTGTGCTGATAGAAAGTTGAAAGTGAAACCAAGAATGGTAATTTTTTTTTTTTATGGCCTGCAAAGAAAGTAAGTTATCTTCTTATATTTCAGGTTGAAAAAGCATGTCAATAAAATGGTCAGGGTTAGCACAACTTGGTTTCTCAGCAGAATTATCATTTTGATTGGTTTTGAAAATAATTAGGAAGTTATTGTCAAGTGTTAGTAAGATGATTAGCATCATTATAATATTTTGGTTAGATATCTACCTTTAAAAAGTAAGGTTCATTTTCTCAGAAGGAGGAGTGAGAGACTACTGGAAATTTCTCTGACATACTTTGAAATATGGAGAGAAAGTGATTCAGATTGTATTGATTGATGCCTTCTGGTTATCTTGACCAGATTTGCAAGTAGCCACATATTTTTGTTAACGCAATCAACATCTGCTCAATGAAATGAGAAAAATCAATTATTTGGGTTGTGAAAACAGTTTCTGTGGGAGGAGAGTGGTTTAAATGATTTTCCCCCCTACCTTTTAACTAAATGCATTGGCAGCCTTCAGAGACAGTGTCTCTTCTGGGTAGGAGGTAGGAGTAATCTCGTTATCAAGGCTGTGGGCATCTCACTTCCAATATTTTAATAGGAAATGGAGTCTTGGGTCTGAATGAGGTAAAGAATTAAAACTAAGATGCCTGAATAGGCTGAAACCTCATCAAAAGGTAAATTGACCATAATTTGCCACAGCACAGAGAACTGGCAAGAAGGCTTCTATATCTAAGGCCTTGGTTCCTGACTGGAGTGGGGGAAGAGTCACCTGAAAAATTGAACACTTAAGTCTGTATTCACAGAAGTTTAAAATTTGAATTTATACTATTAAAAGGTTTTGAAATCCTTTGTGCTCAGGAATGACCATAAAAATAGGCCTGGGCAATGAAAAACCATTCTGGAAGGATACTTTCACAATGTAGACCATTGGGAATCTCACACATTAAAACAACCACTAATGAAGATCAGCCCTCAGTCGGAAAGTTGAAAATGTATGATCAGCAGTTCAACATGAGTGAGACTTGGAGGAAGCCAAAACAAAATAGAAGATTGGAGCTCCATAAAAATTAGAATAACACTCTAAAAAAGAATATAAAATAATTATGTTTAAATGATTAAAAACATAAAAGAACATAAAAGGACTTGAAAAAGTAGCAAATAGAACTTTGAAAAATGAAAAAAAATAGCTACTGATATTAAAAACTAAACAGATTAAGTAGATTAGGCATATCTGGAAAGAAAATTAATGAATACGAATGATACCAAGCAAATTACCTGAAAGTGAGAAAAGAAATTCAAAAATTAAAAAAAGCAGAAAAATAGTATATAGGCAAAGAGAACAGAATGAGATGTTTAACATATGCATAATAAAGATTATAAAAAAGGGAATGGGGGGATGGGGCATGGATATTTGAATAAGAATGGTTATAGATTTTCCTTTATGAAAGATATAAATCCTTCAATTAAGAAGTTATAATTCATTTTAAGCCATTTTTTAAATTGAAGTAGAGTTATTTTATAATGTGTTAGTTTTGGCTGTACAACAAAGAGATTCAGTTATACATACATATATACATATATGTATGTATATATATATATACATATATTGTTTTTCAGATTCTTTTCCATTATAGGTTATTACAAGGCTATTCTTTTTTCAGATTCTTTTCCATTATAGGTTATTGAATATAGTTCCCTGTGCTGTACAGTAGGTCCTTGTTGTTATCTATTTTATGTATAGTAGTGTGTATATGTTAATCCCAAACTCCTACTTTATCTCCTCCCTTCCCTCCACCCCTTGCTATCCCCTTTGGTAACCATAAGTTTGTTTTCTATGTCTGTGAGTCTGTTTTTGTTTTGTAAATAAGTTCATTTGTATTGATTTTTTAGATTCCACATATAGGTGATACCATATACCATATGATATTTGTCTTTCTCAGATTTACTTCACTTAGTGTGATAATCTCTAAATCCATCCATGTTGCTGCAAAAAGCATTATTTCATTCTTTTTTATGACTGAGTGATATTCCATTTTGTGTGGAATATATATATATATATCTACACATACACACACTCACACATACATGAATACCACATCTTATTTATCCATTCATCTGTTGGTAGACATTTAGGTTGCTTCCATGTCTTGACTATTGTAAATAGTGCTGCTATGAACATTGGGGTGCATGTATCTTTTCAAATTAGAGTTTTCTCTGGATATATGCCCAGGAGTAGGATTGCAGGATCATATGGTAACTCTGTTTTTAGTTTTTTAAGGAAACTCCATACTGTTTCCTGTAGTGACTATACTAATTTACATTCCCATCAGTGTAGGAGGGTTCCTTTTTCTCCACACTCTCCAGCATTTATTATTTGTAGACTTTTTAATGATGGCCATTCTGACTGGTGTGAGGTGATACCTCACTGTAATTTTGTTTTGCATTTCTCTAATAATTAGTGATATCGAGCATCTTTTCATGTGCCTGTTGGCCTTCTGTATGTCCTCTTTGGAGAAATATCTACTTAGGTCTTCTGCCCATTTTGGAAATTAATCTGTTGTCGATCACATCATATGCAAATATTTTCTTCCAGTTCATTGATTGTCTTTTCATTTTACTTATGATTTTCTTTGCTGTGCAAAAGCTTTTAAGTTTAATTAGGTCCCATTTGTTTATATTTTTTATGTCAATTACTCTAGGAGGTGGGTCAAAAAAAATATTGCTGTGATTTACATCAAAGAGTGTTCTGCCTATGTTTTCCTCTAGGAGTTTTATAGTATCCAGCCTTACATTTTGAGTTTGTTTGTTTATTTATTTATTTATTTTTTTGCGGTACGCGGGCCTCTCAGTGTTGTGGCCTCTCCCGTTGTGGAGCACAGGCTCCAGACGTGCAGGCGCAGCAGCCATGGCTCATGGGCGCAGCTGCTCCACGGCATGTGGGATCTTCCCAGACCGGGGCACGAACCCGTGTCCCCTGCATCAGCAGGCGAACTCTGAACCACTGCACCACCAGGGAAGCCCTTGAGTTTATTTTTATATAGGGTGTTAGAAAACATTCTAATTTCATTCTTTTACATGTAGCAGTCCAGTTTTCCCAGCATCACTTCTTGAAGAGACTGTCTTCTCCATTGTATATTCCTGCCTCCATTGTATATTCGTTGACATAGATTGACCATAAGTGCATGTGTTTATTTCTGGGCTTTCTATCCTGTTCCATTGATCTGTATGTCTGTTTTTGTGCCAGTGTCATACTGTTTGATCACTGTAGCTTTGTAGTATAGTCTGAAGTCAGAGAGCATGATTCCTCCAGCTCCATTCTTCTTTCTCAAGTTTGTTTTGGCTATCCAGGGTTTCTTGTGTTTCCATGCAAATTTAAAATTTTTTTGTCCTAGTTCCGTGAAAAATGCCATTGGTAATTTGATAGGGATTGCATTGAATCTGTAGATTGCCTTGGGCGGTAAGGTCATTTTAACAATACTGATTCCTCCAATCCAAGAACACGGTGTACTTTTCCATCTGTTTTATGTCAGCTTCAGTTTCTCTCATCAGCATCTTATAGTTTTCAGAGTACAGGTCTTTTACCCCCTTAGGTAGGTTTATTCCTAGGTGTTTTATTTATTTTGATATGATGGTAAATAGGATTGTTTCCTTAATTTCTCTTTCTGATATTTCATTGTTAGTGTGCAGAATGCAACAGATTTCTGTATATTAATTTTGTATACAGCAACTGTAATGAATTCATCGATGAGCTCTGGTAGTTTTCTGGTAGTATCTTTAGGATTTTCTATGTATAGGTTCCTGTGATCTGCAAACAGTGAGTTTTATTTCTTCTTTTTCAATTTGGATTCCTTTTGTTTCTTTTTCTTGTCTGATTGTTGTGGCTAGAACTTCCAATGCTGTGTTGAATTAAAGTGGCTAGAGTGGGCATCCTTCTCTTGTTCCTGGTCTTAGAGGAAATGCTTTCAGCTTTTCACCATTGAGTATGATGTTAGCTCTGGGTTTGTCATACATGGCCTTTATCATGTTGAGGTATGTTCCTTCTATGCCCACTTTCTGAAGAATTTTTATCATAAATGCATGTTCAATTTTATGAAAAGCTTTTTCTGCATCTGTTGAGATATAGAAAAAAAGAAGGTATAATCAGAACAAGAAAACAAATAAATAAATAAAAACATTTTGTGTAATCTGTAGAACAAAAAGATAAAGGTGATAAGGTGAAAATCTAAATGTAACTGAGGACAAGAAATAACAATTAGACCAATTAAGCTAGATATCATTAATAAAAAGATAACAGAAAACATATAAATGTTTGAAAATAAAGGAATAACGTGTATGTGTTGCTTTTTTTCATAATAGCTTTATTGAGATATAACTCACATACTACACAATTCACCCATTTAAAGCACATAATTTAATGGGTTTCAGTATAGCAATAGAGTTGTGCAACTATCATAACAGTCAATTTTAGAACAGTTTCATCACCTCTGAAAGGTACTTCACAACCTTTAGCTATCATCCTGAATTCCTTTTCCCACACTTTCAGCCTAAAACAGTTACTAATCTACTTTCCATCTCTATATATTTTCCTATTCTGGCCATTTCATTTAAGTGAAATCATATGATATGTGATATTTTGTAACTGGTTTCTTCCACTTAGAATAATGTTTTCAAAGTTTATCCATGCTGTAGTATAATCAGTATATCAGTTCTTTTTTATGGTTGAATTATATTCTCTTGTATGGATATACCACTTTTGTTTATTCATACATCAATTGATGGACATTTGGGTTGTTTTCACCCTTTAGCTATTCTGAATAATGTTGCTGTGGACATGTGTGTACAAGTTTTTGCATGGACATACATTTTCATTTCTCTTGGTTATATATCTATAATTTGATTGCTGGGTAAAGTGGTAATTTTATGTTTAATTTTTTGAGAAAGTACCACACTGTTTTCCAAGGTGGCTGCCCCATTTTATGTTCCCACCTGCAGTTTTTTGATTTCTCCGTGTCCTTGCCAACACGTCATTACCCAACTCCTTGATTATAGCTATCCTAGTGGAGGTGAAGCTGTATCTCACTGTGGTTTTAATTTGCGTTTCTCTGATGATTAGTGATGTCAGCAGCTTTTCATGTACCTGTTGGCCATTTATATTTCTTCTTTGGAAAATTGTCTATTTGGTTTCTCTTTCCATTTTAAAATTGGAATTGTTTCTGTTTTTGCTGTTGAGTTCTGAGAGTTCTTTATTTATTTTGAATATTAACTCCTTATCAGATATATGATTTGCAAATATTTTCTCCCATTCCTTAGATTGCCTTTTTATTTTATTTTTTGATGGTTTTCTTTGTTGTTCAGAAGCTTTTTAGTTTGATGTAGTCCTACTTGTTTATGTTTGCTTCTGCTGCCTTTGCTTTTAGTGTGAAGTACAAAAGAATCATTGCCAAGACCAATGTCAAGGAGCTTACCTCCATGTTTTCTTCTAAGAGTTTTATGGTTTTAGGTCTTAAATTTAAGACTTTAATCCGTTTGGGAGTTGATTTTTGTGTATGGCGTAATATAGGAGTCCAGTTTTGCATGTGGCTGGTCCAGTTTTCCCAACACCATTTATCGAAGAGACTATCCTTTTCCCATTGTATAACTTGGCTGCTTTGTCATGTATTAATTGACCATATATATCTAGGTTTATTTCTGGGATCTCTATTCTGATGTGTCTATTTTAATGCCAATACCATACTGTTTTGATTATTATAGCTTTGTAATGTAGTTTGAAATCAGGATGTATAATGTTTCCAGCTTTGTTCTTCTATCTAAAGACTGCTTTTGCTATTCAGGGTCTTTTGTGGTTCCATGTAAATTTTAGGATGGTTTATTTCTGTGAAAAACAGTATTGAACTTTTGATAGAGATTTCATTACATTTATAGATTGTTTGGAGGTGGTATGGACATTTTAACAATATTAATTCTTCCAACCCATAAGCATGGAATATCTTTCCACTGATTTGTGTCTTCTTCAGTTTTTGTCATCATTGTCTTATTGTTTTTAGTGTACAGATCTTTTACCTTTTTGGTTAAATTTATTTGTAAGTACCTTATTCTTTTTGATGCAATTATAAACAGAATTGTTTTCTTAATTTCTCTTTCTGATAGTTTGTTGTTAGTATGTAGAAATACAACTGATTTTCGTATATTGACTTTGTATCCTGTAAATTTACTGAAATCGTTTAGTCTCTATTTATTTTGTCTCTATTTCATTTATTTCCGCTCTGATCTTTGTTATTTCCTTCCTTCTGCTAACTTTGGTTTTAGTTTGTTCTTCTAGTTCCTTGTAGGGTAAAGTTAGATTGTTTATTTGAGAGTTAGCTTTCTTCTTAACATAAGTGTTTATTACTATAAACTTCCCTCTTAGAACTGTTTTTGCTACATCCTGTAAGTTTTGTATGTTGTATTTCCATTTTCATTTGCTTCAAGGTATTTTTGGATTTCTCTTTTGATTTCTCTTTTGACCTGTTCTTTGGGACCTGTCTTTGGGCAGCAGCCAGAAAAGCTGGAGCACCAGACATGTATAAGCTCCTTCCCAGGGAGGTGTTTGTGATTCAGAGTAGGCTCAGGTGAGAAGGCAGAGGTTGTGTCTGCTGGCTTCCCTGTTCTCTGGGGCTTGCAGTTAGCTCCTAGATGCATATTAAATTAGAAGACTGACCCTCAAGCAGAAACTTTTAAAGTATGCAAATAGGCTTTTTTCAGGGAAAGCCTGGGAGATATGGGGTTCTTTTGCCTGTTTTCTCTGCACTGAGTCCTGGGGAGGGGTAGCCACAGCCAGTCCTCATGAACCCCTTAATAACTGTGTCTTTGTTTGCAATAATCTTGTGGGTCTCCTAGACTCAGGCCTCATTGGCTTTCAGAGCTGGGTGCTCTGGGGTCCATCCTCAGGTGGGAATCTTAAAAGATGGAGTGCTTGACATGGGCTCCAGACTCTTTGTTCCTCAGGGTTGGGAGTTCCCCCTAATTGTACGATGCTATTTTTGGGGTGGAGTTTATGGTTAGAGTGTATCTCAGCATTTCCTTCCTATTTTGATGTGGGTGATGTGGGTGTTCTTGTTTGCCTGATGTGTAGGAGTCACTCAGCTAGTTTCTAGATTTCTTTCAGAGGAAACTGCTGTGTGTGTAGCTGTAGATTCCATGTGTCCATGGGAGGAGGTGAGTTCAGGAGACTCCTATGTTGCCATCTTGTCCTGGAACCCTCCACAGGGTGTTTTTATTGCCTGTTCCCTCTGCCTGGAAAGTACTTCCTCCAAATATCCCTTAAGCTCACTTCCTACTCTTTCACCTCTTTCAGATTTTTACTTTAGCGTCACCTTTCAATTTCTAATTGCCCGCCCCAGCTCTGAATCTTCCTTATTCTGCTCCATTATTTCATTTTTCTAGAGCATTAGTCACTCACTGAATATAAAATGTACATATTAATTAATTATATTTGTTGATTATAATCTGTCGCACCCATCTAAATGAGCTGTGGAAGGTCAACAATCTCTATTTCTTTAGTTTACTGATGTGTTCCAAATACCCAGAATAATGTCTAGCACATAGTAGGCATTCATCAAATATTTGTTGAATGTGTAAAATAACTGAAATAACATCAGAATATTGGTTATTCTTAGGGAGGGAGAGAAGAAGGCAAAAATGGATATAAAAGGGTGACTCTTTAGCTGTAACTATACTTGAAATAGTGGTGGGGGGAGAGAAAGCAGATATGATGACATGTTAACATATATTCTCAGTGGTATGTGCACATAGGGGTCTATTAAAATATTTGTACTTTCAATATGCCTAATTTTTAAAATTATAACTAAATATGGGAATAGTGTTTTAAACTTACAGTAAAGTCATGTAAACATACATAAAGTCATAACTTTACTGTAAGTAAAGTGCCAAGGATAACAGGCATTCATAGTGTTGGTAAGAAATTAATCTGTGGATTATATACTTGAACACTTTCTAGATCAAGGGTATGTCTTCAGTAGGCAGATATTTAGACATATTAGAATCGTACAGAGATGTGTTTAAAAAGTCCTCAAACCATTCTTGCTTCTTTATTACTGTTATATTTTTCTTCTCTCTTTCATCATATTCTCAGGTGCCCGTCCTGACAATAGTCATTCTTTCAATAATATCATTTGAGTTTCTTGGGATGGAACCACCTCTACTTGAGGGCAGGGGCCATGACTCTCTCATTATTCTATCCCCAGTCATATAAAATGTTCCTGGTATATATCAAAGAATAAATACTTACATGAATAGATGAGTTAACTTCAGCAAGGTGTTATATCAAATGTCACAGTCTTAGGAGGTAACATATTGGAGTTGTAATAGGTAGACTTTGAGGACATATAATATATATTTGGTAAAAAGAATAACTCTTCAAATGCTCCAATTTTAGACGCTGTGATGGGGCATATCACAGGGTTCATGGGAGTAAGGTACATTTTAGGTGACTGAACATCACATCAATGAGATGACTGTCAACTTTACTCACTTTACATGGCTGGTTTTTCCAGCTAAAGGGTGGGACATAACTAGTATATGCCAGGTTACCATGGATTGCTTATAGGTAGTTAACATATTACAGACTGAAGGTTAGTTTTTTGCTAGGTCATTTTCCCCCTATAAATCTAAAGTAGGTTTCTAACTCCTAAAATACTTCAATGTAAGTGAATCTGGAATTGATGCACTGCTATATTATTTTAAGTAGAATTTAATGTGTCTGTAAAATGCCTTTCCATTAGTGGCATCTGGTGATAACACTCATCTATTTGAGAAGTGTGATAATGCTTAAAGTAGAGGGCAGTTCCAAACTCAGCTGTTTTTCTATGTGTGATGACTGAGCTTCTTTGATTTTTTACAGAAGTGACATAATTCTTCTGGGTAGAACAAAGGCCACTGTTGAGATCGGCAGACCTTACTTCTCTCTCTCTCTCTTCCTCTTTCTCTTTCTGTCCCTTCTTTTTCTTCTCTGCATGTTTATTTCTCTCTTGCTTTTCCATTTTGTGCACTTAAAGTACATTTTCTGAAGCAGCGGGATCAAGGAGCTTCATTTCCATCCTTAATGAAGTTATGCTGTCTGGTTTCTCAGGAAATCACTGGAGGCTTTATAAACTGTGCTTTTTAATTCAGATTTATATAACCTACTCCATTTAATGTCTAACCCAAAAATTGAGATATGAGAATATCATTCTTTGAGCAAATATACTATAAATCAGGGTTAATTTCCTCCTCTTGCCTAAATTCCTTGGAGGAGGGGGACAAAGAATGACTTTGGAATTATAAATTTCTAGTCGTTTTGTGTGCTCCAGGCTTATTTGGAAAAAAATTCATTTTAGAGATGGCTTATGCCCTTGGCTGTACTACTGATGCAACTGTAATAATTTAGAAAGGAATGTTATAGTAGTCGAAAGGATAAGATAACAGTAACATTCCAACACAACTGATGCCTGAAAGAATCCTCTCCTTGAAGATTGACATCTATCAGTTAATGAGCATTTGGTACCTAGCAGGCACTATACTTTGTGCTCTATGTACGTCATTTCAAAAAATCCTCGAAGACAGAAAACATTTTAAGGATTGTATATGTGCTACTGTGCTATCATCTTCATTTCATAGATGAAATTCAGGAAAGTTAAGTAACTTGTCAAAGGTTTTAAAATTAATTAGTAACAAAGTCCTAATTCAAATCCATTTTTCTTGACTCCAAAGCCCACACTCTTAATACTTCAAGCTACTGCTTTCTTTTATTTCCATCCACTTTCACTGTCTTGACAATAGATTACAGAAAACTGTATGTATTCTGTTTTATGAGCATAAAAGAGAAGATTTCTCTTCCCTTTCATATAAAAATCTATGGTGACCTACATTCTTTGGAAGGGAATTTGTCCTCAATTGGCAGTATAATGTCACCAGAAAAAAGAATAGGAGATTGGAAAATTACTAGCTCATTAATTGATTATGTTAGTGTCCTTCTGAAGATTGATTTCTTCACAGCTTAGACAAGGAGAAAAAATTTTGACAGAGAAGTTATTGAGATACTGTTTCAAAAATCACAATTATTGGGCTTCCCTGGTGGCGCAGTGGTTGAGAGTCCGCCT
Organism: Pseudorca crassidens; assembly: GCF_039906515.1. Taxonomy (NCBI): domain Eukaryota; kingdom Metazoa; phylum Chordata; class Mammalia; order Artiodactyla; family Delphinidae; genus Pseudorca; species Pseudorca crassidens. Next base: position 29,257,227 of record NC_090304.1, on the reverse strand, counting down.
GCAGATGCGGGGGACACGGGTTCGTGCCCCGGTCCGGGAAGATCCCACATGCCGCGGAGCGGCTGGGCGTGTGAGCCATGGCCGCTGAGCCTGTGCGTCCGGAGCCTGTGCTCCTCAACGGGAGAGGCCACAACAGTGAGAGGCCCGCGTACAGCAAAAAAAAAAAAAAAAAAAAAAAAAAATCACAATTATTTTGTTTTGGGTTTTCTTAATGATTTTTGGTGGTCAAATACTCTGGACAATGAAAGAATACCATTTTTAGATTCTCTCACTGTATATAAGAATTTTTCCTAAGATCACAGGAAATGGACATAATTGACGTCAGAAAATTTGTTGTTCTCAAGCACAAATAAAAGTCTGTACAACTTTAAACATTTACCATAGGATCGTATTGGATCACAGTGTTAACTGAGGGAAAAAAAGTTCCCTTTAAACAAAAAATGTGTTAGACAAACTATGTATCCTGACTCTAATATACTTATCTTTAATAAATGCATTCCAAAAGGAGAATAAAAGATGATTTTGTCACGGATGAAATTCATCTGAACCAAAGTGATCCCCAAACAGATTGAGCTTTATCGTTATGGTGTAAAAATGATGCCTCAGGTAGCATCATTTGAAGGATGCCTAAAGGTCTCATATGTTTCTACACCTATTAAAATGCATAAAAGTCCATTTTTACACTGTTAATTTGTATTGGATAATTGAGGAGAATTATTTTAAAACTGCATTAAATCAAGTCAAGGTAAAGTCATTTATTTAGTTATTATTCATTAAGTGTGCCTATATTAATTGATTATATCACTGATTATTTGTTTTAAATTCAGTAGTACTTTGAAAAATTTGGGCATCTCATAGTAAAAGACGTACAAATATCAAAAAGGCTTCTTTCTAGTGGAAGTTACATGTGTCAATAACAGTAGCATCTCTGAATAAGGAATAGGAGGTAGCCAAACAGAAGTAGTCATGGAGGATACTTCGTGTTGACACAAAAGAGTAGATCTCAAATTCATGTTTTTCTCTGGAGGAAGAAGATACTTTTTTTTGTATAAAGTCAGGAAGCCATTAACCCACTAAAGCCCACCTTATCACCAAGCATGGTGAAACACAGAGGTCGAAAAAAGCAGAAGGTCATTGGACTGCCAACACAGAGAGGAGGCATTCCCGGTTAATAAGCAATGATAGCAGATAATTCATAAATTACATTTAAGAAACTAACATGCTTATCGTTATCATTGGTAAGTACTTAAAGACAATTTAAGCCGTGGAATTTGCAATGATAGGTGATGTTCTGCAATTCAAATTCAGACACATGCACAGATGATTCTAATGTGTGTGAGAAAATATAATAACTTATGCTTGGTCCTGTGGTAGAAGAGAAACAGGGATAAGGCAATCTGATGGAAGTGTGGGGTAATAAAGAAATCTTTCTGGAAGGAGCAATACCTGAGATAGATCTCAAGAACTGAACAGAATTTACAAAGGCAAAGAAAGAGTGAATGTTTTTCAGACATGGTGCATTTAGTAAAGTGAAAGTTGTTTAGAATGGTAGGAGTCTTTCTTGGGTGGAGGGGGTTGGAAAGATATGAGCTCCAGAAGTAGAAAAGGGTCAGATTTGGAAGGACATTGATTGCTATGTTAATGTGTTTGAGTTTTTTCCCTGAGTACGATATAGGTGTATTAAAGGATTTTAAGCAAGAAAATGGCATAATTATATTTTCCATTTTAGAAAACTTTTTTTTCCAGATGCATTGAGAAGAATAGATTGAATAAGGTTTGTACAGGTATAGGAAGAAATCTTTTGAGTATCCTGTAAACATTTTGGAGCAAGATGATGAAACACTGAAGATAGTAAGTGGGAGGAGAGAAGTGGAGGTAGAATGGAGGAAAAAGATACACATGTCAAAATGGCAGAATGTAAAAATCAAGTGATTGGATATTGAGGGTAGAAAAAAAGAGTCTTGGAGAACCAGGCTGCTGTTTGTGGTGCTCAGTAAAATAATTAATGTGCGAAGGGAGCTAACTGGTTGTGATGCAAGGAACGATGGATTCAACTTTAAAGGTACTGACTTGAATTGCTGTGGCACATCCAGGTGGGGATGCCTAGTATGGAAACTACAAATATTGCATTCACGAGTGAGAGTTACACAGAAAATATAGATTTCTGGGATGCTTCATGGGCATGGATTAGATAACTCAGAAGGATAAGAAGAAAATGCAAAAGTCCTTGGCAAAAACTGGAGAATAAAGGGAGTGGGCTGGAGGAAGAAAAGGTTGGGAGCATCACTGAAAATAAGACTATAGGGAAATTTGTTTGCACCTAACAGAAGGTTGTTCCTGTCTCTGGAATTCACATGTGATGCATTTTTAATTTGTCATTTTCAAACTAAAGGAACAAGAGCTGAAAGTAAATTGATTGGTCCTGAGTCACCAAGTGTTTGAATGTTAGAACTATATTAACATTCTGGGTATATTAGCCAGCAAGATTTTCAGGAGCAGCAGATGTTGCTGGGATTAAGGACATGGGGGAAGAGATGAGCACAAGGTGAAGGGCCCATAAAAGCACTCTTGAAAGATGAACAACAGGAGTTGGTAATAATTTAAGGAACAAGAGAAAGGAATGGAAGGCTTGGGGCCTGACAGTGGTGAAAAGACTTGATTTCCCATTACATTAGCTCAGCAAAGATGATCCTGGTGGTCCAGCACCACACTCTGGCCCCTTTGATAGCAAACTGCATCCAAGGGCGTTTGAACTTGTTGTTCGAAAAAAATTATGGAGAGAAAGCATACCATATTACTCTAAGAGGCAAATTAGAATAATACGCCTGATGTCTTAAATCTCTGGAATCTTATGAAATTGCTACATTAACTAATGTGGTGTCCAAGTAATAGACAGATGGCAAGGTTTAGGATTATGGCTACAAACCAGATCAGCAACAATACATTGTTCTAAATATTGATGCTCAGTAAGTTATGAAACCTATTTACAAATATAGAAGAGTAATTAAGAAGTATTAAAACAAGAGATGCTAAATGTAGAAATCCCAAAGCAACATTATCATGTAGTTTTCGTGAATAATGTGATTGATGAGCAAAGAGCCAACACCTATACTCTAATCCGTGAGTCAGCAATGACTGACTTTCTTCCTTTAACAGGACTATGTCCTTAGTTTGGATTAGTGGGGAAACTAACATGTGCTTCTTCTTGAAACTTTATGTAGATGAGCCTCAATCTACCTAGTTAGGAAACTAAATCATACAACACTTTAGAGAGTTCTGTTTTGGGAGTTCTCAGAAGGTGTTTCAAATATGTTCGGGAAGATATCAGTCATCAGTTTGGTTAGTTACCTTGTGGTACTACTGATATTCCACTTGTCTCCTGACTGGGCCCTCATCACCGTGTATCTCTACACTTGCTGGACACTGCTAGGAACCTCCATGGCTTCTGCAGAGTTCTGCAGTGTGAGGCTGGAGGGCATGGCCAACTCTTGCCAGACTCATGCTCTGTTGGTGTACAAAAAGTGATCACTGGGCTGCATGCTTTTCTCTTGTGAAAGAGGAAGTCCTGTCTCTCATTCTCTTCTGACATATCCTGTTAGAAGGCGCTAAAGCAGCACTCCTTGGGCCCCAAGATCCATGTGGAATGTTGACTTATTCTAGGCAAGTCACTTGGTGTTGAGTATGAAATAACGGGCAAAAACAGCCACTTTCTTAGAGGAGCCAGACCTTACTCAAATAAATTCCAATAACGACACATGCAAGTACAAGACTACAATCATGGAAAGGATTCTAAAAGGAGGGCTACTATACGATTAGAGGGATCAGTGAAAAGTAACTAGGTGAAGTGGAATGGCTAGAGTGGGAATGAGGGGTAGGTTATCGTAGCGGAAAGAACTGTCCAAAGGCTGTGGTGGTTGAAGCATAGTGATTCTCAGGATCTGAAGAAATCCAAGGTGGCTGAAGTACAGGGAGTAAGGAAGAGAATGTGCAGCCTGAGGCTGGATAAGTCTATAAGGACCAGCGTGTGCCTTGTTAAGGTCTGTAGTCTCCATGCCAAGAGTAAAGTGTTACAGTGTGTCTTTGTCACAGTTGTGGACTACTGTGGAGAGTTGATTAAAAAGAGGCAGGACTGTTTTAAGTGAAATAAGACTTTCATGTTTTATACAAAGCCCACCTCCCCTCCTTCCCTCACTCACATTCTCAACAGGACAGAGCAGTGAGTCTAAAGAGGGGGCTATGGTTAGAGTTAAATCTAAGGAACAACTGTGTTGTAGTCAGCTTTGTTTCTCTCCTCTGACAACTGTAGATTTCTGGTGGAGTCCGCCTTTTTGTGGCTGGCCTTGTAGAAAGCATCTCATGAAAATTAACATTGGTTAAGACTGTCCTAGCAATACACCAAAGATGCCCAGCCATTTCTGAGTACCAACACATTAAATTCCAGCTGACTTTATCAGGATGGACAAAATGCATCTCCTTCAGTGCTCTGTGTTCACTGTCCTTAAAATCGCCTGTATTAATCTCTCAGTCTCCCTAGTCAGGGAAGATAGTTATTCTGATTTTATTACTTTTTAATTTCACCCCGTAAACTGGGATCCATGATTCAAATAATAGTCGTTTTTTATTGAATCTGCAACAGCTAAACTAATACACATATATATTTTGCGGTTTCAAATATTTGTTTCCAAACAAATACATATGTTTTGTGGTTAACTAAATGAACTATAAAATTTAAAGGCAGAATAGAATAGAGATTTCAACTGATGTTAGACAGATGTAGATACAGATTCTAGCTCAGGTACTTAAAGCTCTGAAATTTTGGGCAAATTTCTTTAATCACTGATACTCAGTCTCCCCATGTGAAAAATGGTTGTACAGTAGTTGTGAGTATACAGTAAAATAGTACTATATATAAAGTGCTTAGAAAAGCACCTAGTGTATCACATTCGAAAATTATGATTATTGCTATACCATTATTATTAATCAAGTTTAATGGTGAATAGTGCCGTATGATAAAGATAAATGACTTTCTACCAAGTCTTTTTTTTCTTGTCATTTAGTGAAGACTTCATGCCTGTAGATATTAATAATATCTTCCCTTAATAAGCAGCACGTGAGATTATTTTTTACAAAGCTTCATAAAAATGGAAAACTTAAGTTTTGCATTCTACTCCAAAAGCATATGGGAAAAACAGTCTCAGAGGCTTTAAATATTAACAGGAGGAACACAGCATAATGATACAGGGAAAAAGTGCGAGCGTGAATGCTCAGAATTGCTTTTAGTGGGAAAAAGCAGCCAGCATTTGTTGAGAGCTAAAGATTTTCTTTTAAATAGATCCGAGTTTAATTGGCAGGACTTGGCAACATTTACAGGAAAATATGTTTTATTTATTTCAGTTTAAATATATTTCAAACACTATTTTAAAATACATTTCTGCCAAGTGATGGGGCAGCTGTTAAGTGGTTCCGGATTTAATGCCCTCGTTAGCCTTTCACCTCTGAGGCCCTTAATCTATCTCCATGTAATTAAGCTCATACATTAAATGAGTTTTATGGAATAAGGGAGCCCCAAGTGGAAATACGGATTCATACTAGGAAGCCATTTTGGATAACTGGCACTTCGACTTGAAAACCACTTGAAGTGAGGTTGAATGGGTGTTGCAAGTTTACATTGGTATCAGCAAAAATAAATACCAGTGTTGAAATTGAACTCTTTCCTGTTTTTAAGCAGGTCCAACCTGAGGCAAAATTATGTAGTAGATGAAGAGTATCTTCATTGGGATTCCATCTCTACCAGTGTTTTTTTCTTCCCTCTTTTTCCTCTACTCTCAGAGGGAATGGACGTGCATACATCTGTGAGATGTAATTTCTCACTGGGGCTCTGCTACCACAGTACCACACTGAAGACTTAACTACCTGCCAGAAGTAACTACTTGTGATTCTCTGTGTCATGCAGATTCACAGCTCATGCCTTTCCTTGTGCTGTTACCTCTGCTTAGAATGACAGTCTCTAGCCCCCAAACCTCCTAGGGCTCCCTGATGAACATAACGATTTATCTTTCAAAACTGAAACAAGAGCATCCCCCAGGCAGATACTCCAGGCAGCATTAGACAATCCAAGCAGAACTGCCTCCTCTCTACCCCCTCTGTATCCTGTAGAAACTTCTATTGCAATACTACTACAGTAGTTTCAGGGTAAGAGTCAGGATAGAGTAAGTTATGGCAGGTGGGCCCTAAATCTCAGTGACTTGGCATAGCTAAGCTTATTTCTTACTCACAGTTCTGGTGCAGTTAGTGGGGGACATTCCTCAACAGAGTGGATCACTCAGGGACCTGAGCTGAAAGAAGCTCTACCATCTCACGATGCTGCCGTATTTACAGCTGGCATCGAGCATTACCTTGATAGGAAAAGAGAAAGTATGGAAAATTCACACCAGCTTCCAAATGCCCTGGACCGAAGTGACCAAGTCGCTTCCGTTTTTGGCCTATTGGCCACAATCGACCTAACTGCAAGGTCTGCAAGTTAGGACAAGGCATCAGCTGAACTCTAAGGAGGCTGGGTGAACATTACTTTCTTACACATAACCGGTAACAAATTAGTGCTCTTGCTTACGTGACTGTTTTCTCTATAACCCACATTTTTATGTTCTCAAGGACTGGAAATTTGTCCTCACACAATATTCAGATATTGTGCACTAGCAATGAATTCATGGTAGAGAATTAGTATGTTGGTCCATAAGGAAAGAGGTAGAGAAGCAAAGAAAATACTTCACACACTCGAGCTCATTAAATTCTCACGGAAATGGAAGGCAGCGTTGCTCTCTTCATTTTACAGATAGGACTCTAAGGCTCAGATTACTTAAGTGAATTATCACAAAGTTGGAATTCCAACTCGGGCTGACTCTTAAATATATGCTACATTTAAAATTTTGAAATGTCTCGTTTCCAAAGGAGATATCTGGAAAGACTAAAACAGAAAGGAATGAATTTCTCATGTGAAGTTCTCATGGCTTAATTTACTCCATAAGTAGGGGTACATTTGGTATATGTAGCAAAGAACATTCGGGGAAGCTTTGAATCATAAAATCAATGTGACCCTGCCCAGGGTTTGAATGCTCTAGTAGATCCCATGTTTACTGCTCTGGCAATCTGACCTTTTGGTCCATCTGATAGTACAATCTCATGGGTTTTTGGAGAGGATGAAAGGAGACCTAAGGTTTGTAAAGTGCCTTGGATTATGTCCGGCCCAAAGCAGACACACCCAATTATTGGTCCTGTGCCTGCCTGACTTCTACCCCTTTTTGGCTGAATAGACCCTTTGCTCATTCCACAAAGAGAGTATTGCTTTTAAAGTCACAGACAAGAATATCAGAGGTGGCTATTTGATTTGAATGGGAGTATGATAGAATTTTAGATATGTAGGGGCTTGAGTTTACAGCGAAGAAAACAGGTTCAAAGAGAAGGAAGTGGCTTCCTCAAGGTCACAAATGTGACAGTAGCTGGAGTAGTCCCAACTCCTAACTCAGTACATTTCCCCTCTCTGAGCAGTGAGAAGGTGCTCAGTGGCAAATACTTGTCAGTGACTGAGTGATTAAGAATAGTAAATTTCTGGGCTTCCCTGGTGGCGCAGTGGTTGGGAGTCCGCCTGCCGATGCAGCGGACGCGGGTTCGTGTCCTGGTCCGGGAGGATCCCACATGCCGTGGAGCGGCCGGGCCCGTGAGCCATGGCCGCTGAGCCTGTGCGTCTGGAGCCTGTGCTCCGCAACAGGAGAGGCCACAATAGTGAGAGGCCCACGTACAGAAAAAAAAGAAAAAAAAAAAAGGATATTAAATTTCTTCCATTTGGTTGCATGCGTCTTAGGGGTAGTTGAAGTCTGTGTGCAGCGAGGAGGACTCTCACTGAAGTCGTTTTAGCCTGTTTGGTTTCTATCTTTAGAAAAATACTGTCCCGGCCAATGTTTTCAATAGAATAATTGCATTGTATTCATAACCAATTCAAACTCTTTTCAGCAACGGTTTCTTTCCCATGTGAGAAGCGTGGTGAGCATTTCCATTCCATCTTAAAATAGTATTTTCATTTTTGGGTCTAAATATAGTAACTTGGGTAAAGACTTAGTCTAAACTTAGCCACTAATAGCCCAGGCTGTTAAATTTGTCATTACAGTAATTCTTTTTTTCCTGAGTGCAAAACTATCGCAGAGTCAGATGAAACAGTCTTTTGTTAGACTCTGAAGCTATTGCTTTTAGCCATGTAATTTCCAGAAAATAAAGAGAGCAGTACAGCATGGTTTTCCTCTTATTAATAGACGACACAGTCACAATGTGTTGCATGAACCTTTCCAGTTAGAGGGATGGGGGGGTAGTGTGGGCAGAAATCACATTAGGTGATGGGGTCTGTAACCAGGAGCCTCAGCATTGATTTCCAAGGTGATTGATACCCTCGTGAGGAGGGTGTGATATGGTGCATATTCTATCACCCACCATAATGTGGGAGGAAAGGAAGAGGCTTTCTTGATATTATTTTCTGACTTAACTCTGCTCTCTAAATGTGAGTCCAAATTCACAATTAAATCATCTTCAAACATAATGTTTTCTCCTGTTTCCTTAAACTGTGTACATGAAAAAACGATTAAAGTGCAAACATAAACATCATCAGAAAGGAAGATAATTTAAGAGTTTGTCTAATTTATTCTTCCAGTTTGTACCTGGATCACATTTAAGTCATCCCAGGCGAGTGACATTTTCCTTAAAGTTAAATAGCTCTCACCTCTTCTGATAATGAAGAGAACTTACCTTGTGACAAGCCTAACTTATTCCTATATCCCTCCATCCTACATGCCTGATTAAGCCTCACCCAGATAAACCCAACAATTTTTCATCTGTCCCCAAGCAGATAAATAGGTCTGGAGAAAAAGACACAACTGTGTGGACCAACTTTAAATTCGGGATCACCAATCTCAAAAGGGTGCCACCTTCTCCTACTGTGCTTCTTGGGGTGTGCTCTCTGGGATTCTCCACATTTTCTACTTCTTCTCTAGTATCAAAACACCAGGACCGGGCTTCCCTGGTGGCGCAGTGGTTGAGAGTCCGCCTGCCGATGCAGGGGACACGGTTTCGTGCCCCAGTCCGGGAAGATCCCACATGCCGCGGAGCAGCTAGGCCCGTGAGCCATGGCCGCTGAGCCTGCGCGTCCGGAGCCTGTGCTCCGCAACGGGAGAGGCCACAACAGTGAGAGGCCTCATCTGGACCATTTTGCTCTTGATCTCCTTCAGTCTTGCCTTCTTAAGGACTTTGTTTCTGCACTGTAACTCTCTTTCTTTGGCACCATCAATTTTTCTCTGTTTACTGGTTGATTCTCATCAGCATAACAATATATGTATTAGAAGCAGACTAGCAGAGCGAGGGATGGTTCAGAGTAGAGATTAAAATTACAGACTCTGGAGTCACACTGCCTTGGTTTAAACACTGGCTCTAGCATTCACTAGGTGAAGCACATTACTCTGTCTGTCTCTGTCTTACTCCCCTCGTCTATAAACTGGGGATTGGATTAGTACTTCCCTCAGGGGTTTTGTGAAGTTTTGTAATTAAAATCAGGGAATGCATTTAGAAGAGCACCTTGCATACAGTAATCACGAAGTGGTAGGAACTAATAGTATTTATAACTTCCATCTCAGATAACATGCAAGCAATCCAAAAAACTCTTTTGACAGATCTTCTTCTAGATCCTACTCCATTTCTCTGTCCTCCTTCAACATCAGAATCATAGTTGTTCATATCTGCACTTCCTCATGTCCCGTTCTCTCCTCGGGGCACTCTGGTTGGGCTTCATTCCCTACCTCTTTACCCCTTGCCAAGTCATCTTTGAAAAGCCACCATCTCCAAATGCAGTGGCATTTTTCTGCTACTTTGCAGGATCTCTCAGCATGTTTTGACAATGATCATGCCATCTTCTTCAAAAACAGACTAACACTGAGGGTTTTTTTGGTTTGTTTTTTAAAAATTTTATTACTGTAATCCCACCACTACCTGGTTTTCTAGGCACCTTTCTCATGGCACCTTCTCTGATTCCTTTGCAATCTCCTTTAACTATTGGTTTTCCTCTTGACTTAGCACTAGGTTCTTCTACTTTTCCTCAGTTATACTGTTTTTTTTTTTTTTTTTTCTAGGTGATCTCATCTGTCCTTGTGGTTTTAAATGTCATCCTGTGGGCTGTTGACTTCCAATTAAAAAATTTCCTGTCCTGGCCTGTCTACTTAGTTATAAATATGTGTGTCCAGTGACTTACTTGTTATCCCCACTGGGGTGCCCAAAACAAACTCTTCATTTTCCTCTCTACTTAAACCTGTTTCTCCTCCAGTCTTCTCCATTTAGCAAATGGTAACATCTACTTACTCAAATCCCAATCAAAAGAATCTTATTGATTCTTTCTGTTCTATCACACTTACATCTAATTTGTCAATAAGTTCTGTGTTTCCAAAATGTAGCCTCAAACAGGCCACTTCTTTGCATCTCTACCACTTCTGGCCAAGATATTACTTTACTTGCTTAGAATCCTGGAAGACCCTCCTACTGGGTGTTCCTGTTTCCATACTTGCCCCATTAAAATCTGTTGCCACCTAAGCAGTCATACAGATTTTCATGCAAACTAAGTCACTTCCTTCTTAAAATAGTCCAACGAATTCTCATCGCAGTAAGAATAAAATCTGAACTTCCTTTCAAGCTTCCTTTCTCTACTCTTTTTCAGGCATATTATTATAGTTTTCTTTTTCTTGAATATGGAATCTCATTCTCACTTTATGGCCCTGGTACTTGCTTTTCTCTCTGCCTGGAGCACCCACTCTCCAGATTTTCACTTGTTCATCATTTCTCAACTTAAACATCGCCTCCTGAGGCTTTCCCTGACCACCTATTCTGATGCTCCCCTACCCACTGTCAATATAAATCATATCATCCTTTTAATTTTACTTCTAATGTTTATCTTCATCTGGGATAATCCTGTTTATTTTCTCATTTATTGACTCTTTTTACCTATTAGAATGCAGGTTTCATGTAAACAGGGTCTTTGTCTTGTACACCAGTTTCTCCCTTGCATATGATAAGAGCTCAAAAATAGTTTGCAAATGAGTAAATGTAAACGCTAGTCCCTCCATGCCTTAGGCCTGATTCTCATTGCAGCTCAGCTCATCCCTGGCTATCTGGATATCATTGTTTGTTTCTTTTGTTAAGATTAGATTTTGATACTTAATTGTTTCCCCCCTCCCCCGTACAGTCTTAGCACTTCATGGTTCAGAGTCTCCCTTTTAGCATAGCTGTAGATTGTCTTTATAATAAGCACCTTTCCTGTTTCACTCCAATTTGGAGGCTTTTCTGACAAGGACCCTTTCTTTCTTAGGCCTCACTCTACCAAATTTGCTGTTTCTCAGAGAGTCACAGAGGGGTACTAATTCTCATGGCTTGAGGTAGTAGCTTTTGCCTTGGGGTTCCCCAGAGTACTTCAATGTCAGTGAGCTAGTTAATGAGAGAGGGGATGCTCTCCTCTATCACCTAGTTTTAAACTCAAATAGTTTTTACATTTGAGAGTCTGCATATTCATATTGTTAAAGAAGAACTGTTATGTTTGTTTGTTTTATTTGTGTAGAAAGTGACCGTCCAGGTACATTCTCTTCAAAGTTCCTATGACTGAAGTGTTTGCAGTGTATCCTAAAATGGCATTATCTATTCTGAAACAGTTTATTTCCAAGTGATAACTTTACTATAGGTTTGTTTAACAATTACCTGGGCCAACTCAATGATATTTGCTGCTCAACAGTATTTAAATGACATTCATCATTTGAATTTAGATTTTAAAGAAATCAGTTGAGGAACAATTTTTACCACATTTGTGATCTATTTGCAGGTTTTATTAACTGTTAAATCATGTCCTTGTTTATAGTTAATCACATGGATATCAGATAGGTGGAGTTCAGACCCTATCTGCTCAAGGCTTCAGGGCAAGTAGTCTAACCTTGATGTTCCAGGGAATCGAAGGCCCCAGATGTTCCAGGGAATCGGAGGCCCCAGATAGCAGTCTTCTCTTTTCCATGGCTTCTATTTCTTTTTTTTTTTTAATTGAGATATAGTTGATGTACAATATTATGTAAGTTACAGGTGTACAACATAGTGATTCACAATTTTTGAAGGTGATACTCCATTTATAGTTATTGTAAAATATTGGCTATATTCCATGTGCTGTACAATATATCCTTTTAGCTTACTATTTTATACATCATAGTTTGTACCTCTTAATCCCCTACCTCTATCTTGCCCCTCCCCCTTTTCCTCTCCCCATTGGTAACCACTAGTTTGTTCTCTGTATCTGTGAGTCTTTTTCTTTTTTGTCATATTCACTAGTTTGTTTTATTTTTTAGATTCCACATATTGTACAGTATTTGTCTTTCTCTGTCTGACTTATTTCACTTAGCATAATATTCTCCAAGGCCATCCGTGTTATCATGAATGGCAAAATTTCCTTCTTTTTTATGGCTGAGTAGTATTCCAGTGTGTGTGTGTGTGTGTGTGTGTGTGTGTGTGTGTGTGTGTGCTCGCATGTATATCATACCTTCCTTCTCCATTCATCTGTTGGTGGACACTTAGGTGGCTTCCTAATTAATCAACATCATGATTACCTCCTTGGGTAGGTTTATTCCTAGGTATTTTATTCTTTTTGATACAATGGTAACTGGGATTGTTTTCTTAATTTCTCTTTTGATGGTTAGTTGTTAGTGTATAGAAATGCAACAGATTTCTATATAAATTTGTATCCTGCAACTTTACCAAATTTATTGATGAGCTCTTGTAGTTTTCTGGTGGTGTGTTTAGGATTTTTTATGTATAGTAGCATGCCATCTACAAAGAGTAGCAGTTTTACTTCTTCCTTTCAATTTGGATTCCTTTTATTTCTTTTTCTTGTCTGTTTGTTGTGGCTAGGACTTCCAATACTATGTTGAATAAAATTGGTAAAAATGGGCATCTTGTCTTATTCCAGATTTTAGAGGAAATTCTTTCAGCTTTTCACCGTTGAGGGTGACGTTAACTGTGAATTTGTCATATATAGCTTTTATTATGTTGAGGTGTGTTCCCTCTATGTTCATGGCTTCTGTTTATAATGTTCATGACTCATTTTGTGAGTTTCCTGGAGGTTCTTGGTAATTATAAACACTCTTAGACCTTGTGTATGTTTACTCAGTGCTTACTTCTGGTAGTGCCCTTGTTTTCCACACTTAATACCAGGCAGCACATTACTCTTTGTTTCTCCAGTTGTGGTGCTGTCCAGCCACTGTGGTTTTTTAAGTGGAGGGTCAACTCATCTCCCTGTGGAAAACAACCATTTTCCTTGTTATTAGGATAGGTAATTCATTTGCCCTGTGCATTTCTGGCATGAAAGATTAACTCCTGGGGAAGAAACATGAAATCACATCTTTTAGGGAAGACCAAACAGATGCTTTCCCAGTTATCATTTTAACTGTTGGCTCAAGCACACCCTCACTCATAACCCAACTGTACTGACAATGATAATAATTATCATTATAAAAAAATATAAAGCAATTATTAATAATTCACAGTGTGCCAGGCAATATGCTATGTCTGTTACATATATGATTTAATTTCATTCTCAAACAACCCTATGAAGAGATTCCATTACTATCAACTCTGTTTTGCAGATTAAGATAATAAACATATTCATTTTAAAAATAAGGAAATTAGCCTTAGAGAGGTTAAGTGATTTACCCAAGCTCACAGAAGTAGTAAATGGATGCAAACGAAATTTGTATATAGATCTGTCCAGATCTATATTATATTATCCATATTATTTCTACTATATTAAATAGGAGTATTTTGAAAATATGGCACTGAAGAAGAGTTTGAAATTATGGAAAGTCCAGTAGATGGAATCTGGGAAATAGCTATAATAACAGTAATGTCAATAACAGCTTCCATGGATACCATTGGAAGAAGAACAGGTGTCTGTGGCTTTTCTGAGAAAGCTGATGGCCATTGCTTTGTAGCCTGCCATCCATCTGGATAGTGCTGGTTAGTGAAGATTCTTTATCACATGTGTTTGCTGTGTATTTTCATTTTGTTTATTATCTGCCTAATATAATGCATCTTACTGGATCTTCTTAAGGACATTTACAAAAAGTAGACTGTATCTCCAATTCAAGGGATAATTATATGCTAGCCATAGTAATGAGATTTTTACAAGACTCAAAGCCTGACACAGAAATAAACTTATGTGCTTTGGAGCCAGGAGTATCTAAGTTAAAATCCTGCTTCCTCCACCTAACGCATAACCCCAGGCAGGACCCTTAATGCCTCAAGTCTCAGTTTTTTCATTTGTACAGTAGGGTGATGTTTACCTCATAGGGCTGTGGTAAGGATCAAATGAGGGACCTTAGCATGGTATCTAGAGTATAGCAGGAATGAAATAAATGGCTTCCTTCTCATTTCCTTCTTTTTTACAGAGAATATAATGCAGAGAGGACATAAGACAATTCCAAAATCATTGTAATTGTTCACTAGAAAGGTAAAAATCACGCATGGCATGCCTCAGTTTTCGGTGGATTGAGGTAGTGAACAAATAAATAAATGAAAAATCAGAATTATAAAAAGAGCAAATGCATTGTGGTATACTCACATAGTGGAATACTACTCAGCAATGAAAAGGAACAAGCTATTGTTACACTCAACAGTAACAGAAAAAAGTCTCAAAGCATTATGCTAATAAGCAAATGAAACCAGGCACAATAGAGTACATACTGTGTAACTCCATTTATAAGAAATTCTACAATAGGCAAAACTATTGTGATAGGCGTCATAACAGTGGCTGCTTCTGAGGCAGAGGGACTTGCTGGAAAGTGGCATAAAGGAATTTTCTGGTGTGGTGAAAACAATCTGTGCCTCAGTTGGGGTGGTGGTTACCTAAGTCAAAACTCAGTAAGCTGAACACCTAAAATCTCTATTTTGTACATGGAAAATACAACAATTTTAAAAAGTATATGTGTCTATGAAGACTTGAAAGGGGAAGAAAGTAAGTCTAGCTGAGGGGATGAGCAGAGTGTTTGAAGCATTCATGTGGGAGCTAGAATGATCGAGTGTTAAGCAGAAGAGGTGGAGAGGGCGTTCCAGGTGAGGGCTTGCAGGAGGAAGAGTATGCGGAGAGGAAGTGATGGGAGGGATTGTTGAGGGGACCGCAGGGGCCAGATTGTAAAAGGCCTTACATACCCTTCTGAGAGATTTAACCTAATTTCTAGGGGAAAAGAAGGGCCACTGGAGGGTTTCAGTGTAGAAGACTTGTACACTTGAAGCACTCCTTTTGGAATATTATTCTGACAATTACCTGCTGACTAAACAGAAGGCAGAGAAAACAGAGATATTGGGCTCCTTGGAGTAGACAAATGGAAGAAAGGCTGCCTAGGGGAACATATATTATGCCTTTTAGGAGGGAACAAAGTTCTACTCGTGGCCTACAGGTAATTTTTCCAGTAGGCAAAATTATCAAGTGTTTCCTTTATAGCTTTTACCCCCTTTCCAGTTTGTGTCATAAGAAGGGTGTCAGTGGCTCTAGCTGGTTTCGTTCAAGGGCACTGATACCTGTCTATTTTCGAAGTCTGAAAAGAGAAAAACATTCTCCAGCATGTTTTAATGCAGAGGTATTACTAGAAGTCCAGCTGGATGGCTGTCAAGAGATCTTATAAGGTAATATTTTTCCCTGATACAGTTGCTGTATGTCACAGTTTGGGTATTATATACTTCTAAACTCAGGGTTTTTGTTGTTGTTGTTTGGGGTTTTTTTGGTATCAAAGAAATGATTAGATTTGGATGTCTTGAATCATGCTAATTCATTTCACAGGAAATTGATGTATAAACAATATCACTTTAACTGACAAGAAAAATATAGCTGAGAGCAGAGACCCAGACAGGTCAATATTGATTGGGTAGGAGGAAGGGCTAGGGAAGTTTTAGGATTCTCCAGGTAACGAAAGCCCACTGTGGAAACTGAAGATACCATCCACCTCGCAGCTCATGCACAGGTACTTTATTATGACCCCACACACCCACACTTAGGCCCACCTTTGAATAAGAAACTAGTGGTGCATTAACGGGAATTGTGCAAAGTCCATTCTAGAATGTCAGTTTTGGTGGGAGCCACATCTGGTGTTGAAAGGCAGCAATTTTCAGGTTACTGTCTAGGGCCCTGCATCAGTGCTGTGGGCCCTGAGAGCTGAGGCCCTGCCCCATGAGGCAGTGGCATCAGTGCTGTCTTCACTTGATTCATTTTGCAGTGTAACTTTGCTTGTCATTCCTGCCCACAGAGCCACCACCCAGCCATGAGGCTGTTTGTCTGTGTGTAGTTATTCCTCGTAAATACTTATATGGGAAATAGGAAACTGAGAGTAAGTAAAGGATTGAAGAGTTTCTCTGTAATATCCATATTTTCTACCTCCAGAGAAATCAGGAATTCATGCCGTTCCAGAGCACGAATATACTTTTAGAAACAATCTCTTTTTTTTTTTTGCGGTACGCGGGCCTCTCACTGCTGTGGCCTCTCCCATTGCGGAGCACAGGCTCCGGACGTGCAGGCTCAGTGGCCACGGCTCACAGGCCCAGCTCCGCGGCATGTGGGATCTTCCCGGACCAGGGCACAAACCCGTGTCGCCTGCATCGGCAGGCGGACTCTCAACCACTGAGCCACCAGGGAAGTCCTAGAAACAATCTCTTATGATTCCTATCATACCTTCTAGAAAATGAGTTTCACCAGGGTAAGAGACCATACCTTATTTAATCTGTCTTTATCCATGCACGATGCGGTCAGTGCCAGGTATTGGCGCATACTCAATAAATGCATTTTGAGTGAATAAACCATCTAGTTCTTGCAAGGTAAGGACCTGGCAAATTTGGCAGGTCAGGTCTAATTCCCAGTAGACCTTGGTAACTCATCAGGTTAATCTTACCTTGCCAGCAGATCTTATATATGATCTCAGAGCTCTTCTCAACACAGAATCACCTGGAGTTGGTATGAAGTTGAAAGTTTGCCGTTTCTGAAATTCAAGATTGTCCATAGAGATGAGAAAACTAAGATATAAAATGTTAACTATTTTAAGAAGGATCACTAATGGCTGGTTAGTGGCAGAATCAGGGATAAAATTCAAGCTTTGGATTCCTAAACTAGCATTTTCCAGTTTTTCACACTGCCTATTTATTTTTAGTAGGTCTGACTAATCAAGAATGCTTTGTCTTTGAGCAAACTAAGGAATTAATATATTTAATGAAAGAACTAAGTGAAATAGGGGTCCAAGAAGCCATACATCTTAATTAAAATAATGTATCAAGGTGCTAAAATACTCCATTGTACTATCGTTGCAGAATTATGAAAATTGTCATGAACCAGGCATTAAAGGGAAATCTCATTAAGTAAAAAACTCTGAATTGTTTATCCTTGGACCAGTAGTGGGAAAGTTTATTATAATAAGAACCATATAAAATTTTCTAATAAATTTAATTATCTAAACCAACATTCCTAGATGTCAACAATACACAATATTTTCATATTTTCCAGTGCTTTTCCTATTAATTTTTACCACGGTTACAGTTCCCCTTCTGTGGGGAACTGACAGCATTTTTCTGATAACCATGCTTGTACAGTATGGCCTTAGCTCTTGTTGATTGGAAAAATGATAGACACTTGAGGGAAGCTGGGCCAATCATATATTAGAATCTTGGAAGTTTTATCTCTGAATAGAAGTTGGGAGTTGAGTTGTACAACTGGTAGAGTTTTAGAAGGAAAGCCATGAAAATCTCCTGGTGGATGCTCTAGGGGTATCTAGTTCACCATCTTTTCTGAGACCTAGTTGCTCTAATTTTTTTTTTTTTTGAATTACATAATATCCCTAACAGTAGATTCCACTTTTTCCCCTTAAGCATTCTTAAATAATGTCCTTACGTATTCTTCTCTCAGAACAAGCAAAAACTCATACATTAAAAGCAGTTTACCTGCTTGGTTTTTATCCTGTCCATCTTGTGTTTTCTACGCATCTACCTTACTTCTTTTTTTTTTTGGCGGTATGTGGTCCTCTCACTGTTGTGGCCTCTCCCATTGCGGAGCACAGGCTCCGGACGCCCAGGCTTAGCGGCCATGGCTCACAGGCCCAGCCGCTCCACGGCATGTGGGATCTTCCCAGACCAGGGCATGAACCCACGTCCCCTGCAATGGCAGGCGGACTCTCAACCACTGCGCCACCAGGGAAGCCCCCTACCTTACTTCTTAATGTGGACTTTTCTGGGATCAATCTTTAGGCTCCTTTTCTTTTATATCTGAACCTACTTTTTAGTAGCATCGATAAATACCATCTATATGAAGATAATTCCAAAATTTAAATCTATACTCCAGAGCTCTTCCCTGACCACCAGACTTACAAATCCAAATCCCAGCTCATCCACTCAGATGTCCAACAGAAATGTCAACTTTATCAGGTCCAAAACCAAACTCTTAGCCTAGTTTCCACAGTCCTTCCAGTCCAGTTAATAATAACTCCATCTGCTTGGAGTGATCCTTGCCACCACTCCTCTAAGACCCTACATCCAGTATGTCAACAAACTCTTTGCACATAAACCTTCAAAATATTCCCCAAATCTGATGACTTCTCACCAACTTCACTGCTTTTTCTCTTAGTCCATTTTAGCATCATCTCTTGCTTAGTTTCTCCAACAGTCTTTTTCCATCCTTGTTTCTGTTCAGTCTGTGCTCAGCAAGGCAGCTGGGACAATGTTCTGTTAAAAATGAAGTGACGTCATGTGAGAGAGATGAAGCCAAAGTCTTCACACTGTTTTGTACATCTCAGTACCTGACCTACATTACCTCTTTGATTTTATCTTTTCCTAGATCCTCCTTCCTTCCTCTATTCCAGATGTGCTAGCTTTGCTCCTGAACATGGCCAGGAATTCTTCCACTCAGAAGAGTTGTAATTGCTGTTTCCTCTGCCTGGAATACTCTTTCTCTAGCTGAGTGGTTTGCTCCTCTCCTTCTCAGTGAAGCCTTTCGTGTCCATCCTGCTTATATTGCAGCGTTCCCCCGCACCCATGGAATTCCCTACATTACTTCCTTGAATTATGTTTCTCTGTAGCATTTACCATCTTCTAGCATATTATGTATTTTATGTTATTATTTGACTTCCCACTAGAATGTAAGCTCCAAAGGCGCAGGGATTTTGTGGTTTTTCTTTTCTTCACTGCTGTATCTCCATTGCCTATTGTTGAATTACTGACTGATGTATTCTATCATCAAAAGTTATGACCTTTCTCTTCTTGGTCCCGCTATATTAGCAATGACTGCAGGCAAGTAGAGATCAGGTTTTCTATAAAGAATTTAACAGCTTAGTTTTATCTCACTACCCCACCCTGACATTGCCTCAGTTGAGCCTAGGAAGGGCAAGTTTATTTTATTTTTAAGAGTCACTGGGTATGAGCAGAACAGGCGTAAGACAAACAGACCTAGATTCCCGTTCTGTCTCCACGTCAAGTTATTGGCCATCAGTTTGTCATTCAGCCTCTCCAAGCTTCAGATTTTTATTCTATAAAATAAGATTAAAACTACTCACTTTTAAAAATTTAAGGATTAGCAGTTATTTTTAAGATCTGGCACATTGTCTGATACATAAAGTTCACTTAGTAAAATGATGACAATAATAATAGTATTGGAATTTTACTTCCTGGTGATTAAGTCAGAGTTTAAAAAAAAAAATGTGTGTCTAAGGTTGCAGTTTTTGAATTAGGGTCCATGGGAGTAGAGTGACCTTGGATCTTAAGTGACCAAGGGCATTCTCTGGGCCAATCTAACTTGATTCAAATCTTAGGTTTGCCATTTCCTAGATGACTAATTTTGGGTAAATTATGCATTCTGGGCCTCAATTTCCTCATCTTAAAAATAGAGAGGGCTTCCCTGGTGGCGCAGTGGTTGAGAGTCCGCCTGCTGATGCAGGGGACACGGGTTCGTGCCCCGGTCCGGGAAGATCCCATATGCCGCGGAGCGGCTGGGCCCGTGAGCCATGGCCGCTGAGCCTGCGTGTCTGGAGCCTGTGCTCCGCAACGGGAGAGGCCACAACAGTGAGAGGCCCGCGTACCACAAAAAAAAAAAAAAAAAAAAAAAAAAAAAAAAAATAGAGAAAATAATGGGCTCCTGTCTCAGTGAGTTGCTATGAAGATAAAATGAATTATTGTGAATAAAATATTTAGAATGGTGCCTGGCATATGCTAAGCATTCAGTAGATATCAGCTGTTATTAACAGTGGAATGCCTGAGATCATATCAGTTTTGCACTTGATAGTAACACTAGCCATTTAGCCCATCATCGGTCCTTAATAAATATTAGGTAAATCTGTTAATAACTCCTGATACTTTTAAGTAGCCCATGTTTATAAATACATATACATGCATTCTTTTGCCCCATTGAACATATACTCTAGAGCATATACTGGGTAGTGGCTTGGTGGACCTACTAGTAAGTGACTTGCTTTTTTTCTTACCAGTTTCACAGAGTCCATGATTTAAATTCACATCTCTGGAAAAATTATCACAGATTACCTGTCAGGGCTCTTTGGGGTTGCTTGAGAAGAGTAAACTCATGAAATAGTTAAGTATGCTCATGCCAAGGGTTCACCATGCTGTACCTCAAGGTAGTGGCCGTCCTTCACCACCACTTCCTGTGCCCTGAGACGTGTGTGATAATTGGCTTTTTCTCCCTTTGCTTTTCCACCCTCATCAGTCCACCAGAAATAAGCTATTTTGAAAAGATGACGAACAACAGTCCATGGAATAAATTAGCATAAATAAATGAAACCAAAACGTGATGAGTGTTAATAATAAGGTCCCAGTTGACTTTGACATTAGATGAAGCAACATCCAGAATATGAAGGCACTGGGCTAGGGCATCTCTCCTGTTTCTCAGAAATGAAGGCAGCTCATATCAGCCATTTACTGGCATTAGATACCTTCTTGCAGGAAAAAAGTATCAAATGTAGCCAGCATATTCACACTTGTACTATTTCCTTATGAAAAAATTCATAGCCCTCTTAAGAAATAAAATTAATATTAAATATTCCACTGGCTGAATCCCATGTAGACACTAATGGGAATCTGAAAAGAGCTCGGCTTTTGGTAAGCAGTCGAGTGATTTTTTTTTTCTTTTCATAATATTAAAAAATATGGATCTGGTTTGTATCTCTTTCTCCTCTATGAATCTATCCTATACTCTTCGAATATAAATTGGCATATTTAGATAATTTATGAAAAAATGGACAGTAGAGCTCAGTTTTCCTAAAGCCTTCCTTGTCCAGCTTCATAGGGAGCCGTAATATAAATGAAAGCAAGTTTCAACATTAAATAAAAAGGCCAATGTAATGGTATTGTCTGCCGACTTCATCTCTAATCTCTCCTGGTCTACAAGTCAGCTTTATTATTTGCAGTTCCTCTCCTGTATTTATTTCATCAATATTATTGCTTATTATCATTAATTATCCATTATAATCAATTAATTATTAATAATAATGAAGAAGCAACCAAATAGCACGGGTTCTCTCTCAGCTTGTTACCACTTTGATACCCCCATCCTTTATGCTGTACTTATGCCTAACCAGACTTTCTGACTTTTCTTCCTCTGATGGCTTCAAGCCCTTCAGCATAAATCTAACAATGATCCCTAGTGTATTTCATCCTTTCTCTGATGGACTATTTCTCTAATTAATCAAATGTTCATTTGAATTATCTTTCTGTTATCTTGTGTTACAGGCAGCCGTACTCAAGGTAATGTCATCCACTGATTGCATGAACATAATTTTCATGATTTTATTGAGGTCACTGGTTAGGATAAACTAATTACCTGTGTTCTAGGAGTATTTTCTTCCAAAGAAGATTCATGGAATAATCCTTTAGACACAATTGTCCATTTATGCAACACCCAGATTTCACCATCAAAACCAAATTTAACCAACCTTCATCAAGTTCCTCATGAACTGATCATCTTGCTGTTGTGCACCTGTCAAAATTGTAGCATGTTCCTATTGGCGAAACAAATTCTTTTATCAAGCTAGATAATTAGCTGTGTCATTATAAATTTGGCAGTGCCCCAAAGCTCAAATAAAAAAGGTAAGTACACGCAATATTATGTTGTGTGAGAAACAGCAGACAGAACTAGGTAAAGTTAGGCTGAAAGTGAGGCATTTTGGCAAGTACAGGGTATTATGGTTGATTTCAAGCATTGAGAGTGCTGTCTTACAAATGAAGGAATGGTCTTATTCTGCACTGACATGAAGAGCAGAACTAATACCAAGTAGTAACTGACACATGTCAGACTTATTTCATGGAGAATTTCGAAAGAGATATGAGCAATGTAGATTTCTCAGAATATAAGGTGTAGTAAGCAGGAATGGTGGTAAGTTTATTGTCAATCCAGGCATCCAAGAGCTGACATGAAGATTACTTTCTGAAGCTCTCGTAGAAAGAAATTAAGCCTCAAAATGGAGGTTTTACTAACCGGCCCATGTTTCCTTCTAACCCTGGTAATCCATGGTTCTATGAAGTATGCCGTCTACATTCATCATCTCTAATTCCCTCCCATTTACTTCTCATTGTCTTGCAATCCGGGTGTGCTCATTATTACTCAACTCATTTCTCTCGCTAAAGTTACTATGATAGATTGCATGCGTAGTCCTGATTCTTCACCCAGCGTGTATCTACACTCTTTACTGTGTGATTTTTGCAGTTCCTACCATTAAAGCGGAATATATTTCCCTGCCCTTTGACTTGAGTTTGACTCTGTGTCTTGCTTTGCCTGATGTGATACTAGGAGGCGTGAGGTGGCAAAAAAATCTTTAAAAATTTCTGTGTGATTGGACTTACCTTCTTGTGCCTCTGATATTTCCATGAGAATGACATGCCTGGGATAGCCTGCTGGTCCCAGGAGGGAAAAGACGGACATATGGAGCAGGTCTGAACCATTTCTGCTGATCCTAGCCTGGATCAGTTGATCCACGGCAAAGCTGCTTTTCCAGAAAATAGAGTATTGTTGTTTTAAGCTGCTGAATTTCGGGATGGTTCATTATTGTAGTTTTTTTTAAGCCAGTAGCTAACTGATACAAAAATCAGTACCTGGGGGCTTCCCTGGTGGCGCAGTGGTTGAGAATCAACCACTGCTAATGCAGGGGACACGGGTTCGAGCCCTGGTCTGGGAGGATCCCACATGCCACGGAGCAACTAGACCCATGAGCCACAAGTACTGAGCCTGCACGTCTGGAGCCTGTGCTCCCCAACAAGAGAGGCCGGGATAGTAAGAGGCCCGTGCACCGCGATGAAGAGTAGCCCCCACTTGCCACAACTAGAGAAAGCCCTCGCACAGAAACGAAGACCCAACACAGCAAAAATAAATAAATAAATCAGTACCTAAAAATGGGCAGCTGCCACATTAAATATTTGAAATTTGTGATGTGAGTTTTGGGACCAGCAAGTCAGTGATGAGGAAGCAATTAGAGGAGTGGATAAATGGCAACTCACACTACGTAGTGATGAAATTAGTAACATTGTCTATTATAATAACTGGGAAGATAGAAAATATACTTCAATGAACTTTTGTACTTGTGTAGAACTCTAGGCAAAATGTTGAAGGTATGTTCTGGTTTCTTTTACTTGTGTTTGGATACAAGTAAACTCATGAAACTTTTAAGAAAGTCATGAGTTTAAGAAAGTACTGAGCAAGATAGTGAGCAAAATTTAGAAGGAATATAGAGTCCCTAATTGTTGGATGGGGAAATGAAAGAGGTTCTTATCTCCAGCCTCTCCGGACAGCAAAAGAATCTTCAATTCTGATAAATCCTAAGGGTGAAGATAAAACCTAGAGTACAGCTGATAGGTACAAGGCCTTCAAATAACTAAAGGTTATGACCATAGGTCCTATAAGTCTATAGTCATGGACTGTAGGTCTTTGATAAACCTCTGAAAAATTTAGGGTAGTACCTTTTAGACTCCATTAGTTGGAGCAAAGAGCTTTTAGGAAGGTTAAGGCTATGAACTCACAGCAGCGTAATATGCCCAAAATACATAATGAAGTCAGCTATTTTGTCCTACATGATAGCCACTAGACACATGTGGCTATTAAAATTCATTGTAATTAAATATTTGGTTCATCAGTCATACTATCTACATTTTAACTGCTCAACAGCTACATGTGACTAATGGGTCCTTATTGGACAGTACAGATAAAGTATGTTTCCATCAGTGTAGAAAGTGCTATTGGAGAGCTCCGGCAGAGCTATCTAATAAAATTCCACTACATGTTTTAGAGAACTCAGGTACCCTATTTGCTACCATTCTGAACTAAAAGATACTGAGACTGTTCAAAATGTAAGGAGACCATTGGATCCCCAACTTTTTCCAGGCAGGACGTTGCTCAGCCATAGACATGTCCTGTCTTTCCATGTACTCTTCATAAGTAGCCAAGGAAGTGTGATAGAAAAGAAGGGTGCTTCAGAGGTCAGAGCCATGGAGAAAAATGCGCAGGGGAGTCACTCCCAGAAAGAGAATTAGTGCCTAATAAACCTTCCCGGCCCCAAGAATAGGAGACAGACAGTTCTGCAGTGTGATTTTAGAATTACAGTGCTCACAGAACTGCCCTCTCATTTCTCCTGTTTGAATGGGAGTGCTTTTGCTCTTATCTCGCCCCTGTTTCCCCATAGTATATTGATTTGTGTAGGGTAGATAGCTTATCTTTTTAGATAGTGTCTTCAGATCAAGGGAAGTCACATTTGAATGTGATAGATCACAAGATCCTGGTAGAGTTTAATACATGACTGGATGAAAATTTTGTGGTTTCTGAGGTGAGGCTCAGTGTATTTTGCATGTGAGAAGGATATGAGTAATTGCAGTGGGAAGGGCAGACTGCAGCAGATTACTTTATTGGCCCTCATGCTACTTCCGTCCCTGTGTCCAGGTCTTTGCTCTGTGACTTTGCAGTTTCTATAACTAAAAAGGGGAAGTATATTTCCTTTTCCTTTGACTTAGGATTCAACCATGGCTTTGGCCTGTGAAATGTTTCTGAGTGCAGTAAGACCAAATGCTTGAAATTGCTTATGTGATTGGTTTATCCTCTTGACCCCTGAGATTGCCATGAAAATAATGTTTCTGGACTAGCTTGATGGTTCCAGGAAGTGGATGAGCAGATATGAATGGCTCCAGCTGAGTTCAGACTAGCTCAGCTGTTCTAGCCGCATCCACATCAGGGAGAATCAATGATTGTGGTTTTAAGCCACTGGTTTGGGGGCTGTTTGTCATGTTGCATTTGTGTGTCAGTTGTAAACTGGTAAGAGTCACAGATGACCTCTTGTCTATTAAATTCAATAAGCACTTCTTAATCTTTATCTAAACTCCCTGCAACATTTGTCACTGTGACCACTCCTCCTTGTAACTTGATTTCCGTGACTCATTTGTTTTTCACCTGCCTACTGTTAAGGTTGCTCTTAGCTTTCCTTTGTGGGATTTTTTTCTCTGCTGCTTCTTCAAATCCAGGTTCTATCTGTCCTCCTTTTACTCCACGTACTATTCTTGGTGATGCATTTGTCTCCTTATCTAAATTCTCTCCTACCAACTTATAATGCCCAGATCTCTATGTCTCACCAGAATCTCTTTGTGCTCTAGAATATTTAACCATTTAACTTCAGCAGGCATGCGTCACTTGATTTGTGTAAACACAAACTCGTCGTCTTTATCCTTAAGTAGGTACCGCTTCCTGTGTTTCTTTGATCAGTGGATAGTAGTACCACATATACAGTTTCTCAGGCAAGGAACCTGGGTGACCTGAATCCTCCTTTCCCCTCACTTCCCATATCTGATTACTTGCAAAGTCGTGTCAATTCTATCCCTTTACATATTTTATTTGCATTCTCTTCATTTAAACTGTCTAGCCTCTGTGTTCTTCTAGGTCCCTGTTATTTCTTGCCTGGATTTCAACAGCTTCCTTTTAACTGTTTTTCATTCCTCCAGTTTTGTATTCATTCAGAGTCATTCTTTGCACTGATATCAGGCTGATCACTTATATTAATTAGGGTTCTTTGGTGGCAAGCAAGAGAAACCATCTCTGGTAACTTAATTAAAAAGATATATTGGGGGCTTCCCTGGTGGCGCAGTGGTTGAGAGTCCGCCTGCCGATGCAGGGGACATGGGTTCGTGCCCTGGTCCAGGAGGATCCCGCATGCTGCAGAGTGGCTGGGCCCGTGAGCTGTGGTCCCTGGGCCTGCGCAGTGGGAGGCCCGCGTACCGCAAAAAAAAAAAAAAAAAAAAAAGAAGATATATTGGAAGGAATTAGAAAGATATTTGGAAATTTAAAGATAGACAGGTATTTTAAAGAATCATGTTCTGAATGGCTATAAACTAATTCCTGTCAGTGGGAATTGCTCTGTAGGTTTGCCTAGGCACACTTGTTGGAAATGAAAAACATATATATGTTTTTTGCCTCAGTTGACTGGGATTAATGTTTCTTTTGTTCTGAATGATTATCATAGAGTAGTGAGAGAAAGGATGTGACAGTTGGAGCCTCCAGTGACTCTGTTTCTGAGGACAGGGGAGCTTGGAATTACCATCTCTCTAAGATTGTATACAATGAAATAGAGGTCATTCCCAAGAGGAAATTAGAGTGTTGTTAGGAAGGGGAGAGAAATGCTGGATGGCCCTAAATAGCTAAATGTTTATTATCTCTTTGTACATATTCCTTACTTTGCTTAAAAGCATTTTAGTATCTCTTCATGTCCCTCAAGGTAAATCCCATAGTCCCTAACATGACAGCCAGCTTTTCCTGACCTCTGGTTATGTCCTCAAACTTACAGAACATCAAAATCAGAACAACAGTCAGACAGACTACTTATACTTCTTCTAACGTGCTGAGTCCTCATCTGGTTCAGGGACCTTGGCTCCTGCTACCTCCCAGGCCTGCTTCCAGCTCTGCCTCGCTAACTCTGTCTAGTCCTTCAGAACTCACTTAAAATTCATCTCTTCCAAACACTGAGATGGCATAGTGTATCTCCCATGAGCTCATGTAGGCCCCTTGGGCTTGCTTCTAGCATAGGACTTATGCTGAGTTTTTGTTGTCTTTTAAAGAAGCTGGACTGATTCCCACTCACATTTGAATTCCCAGTGGCTCACACTGTCGTTGGCACATAGTACACACTCAAGAAACTTGTGGAAAGTTCAAAAATATGTTCCTTATTTCACTGGTAGATTATTTGCAAGCACCATTAAAATGGTAGTAACATTAACCACATGGCGAAGATGCAAGATAGTAAGGCTTTGAATTAATGAAATCTACCCACTCTGGCCTCCTAAATCACACTGCAACATTGTGTTCCAGGTTCCACAGGTGCAATGCTTACATTTAATTGCACTGACCAAACTCTCCTTATGCTGAATTCCTGTATATATCATCCTCTGGGTAGGATCAACTGAGCAGTTTCAAATCCATTTGTTTCAAAATCCCAGGAGGACTCTGTGTTCTTGTATGACTTTGTGTTACTTCCTGATGACTCATGGAGTATAAGAGCAATGAAAGTAGATGCTGCGTAAATAGATTCTCCTGGGGAGAAAATTCCTCTTTAAATCAATTTAATTTTCCAAGTTTTTTGAAATGTGAGCTAAGCGTGTTGCATCTTTCTTTTAAGGAGCTTAAACCTCTGCAAATATTTGGTCCCTTATTCTTAAAGCATCCTTAAAGCCTAAAATGACTGGCTTCAGCTTCCAGGTTTCCTAGTTCCCTGTAGTTTCGTAGGTATATCAAAGGCTAGAATCCATTCGTTCTGTTTCTATAGACAGATCAGTGACATATTCAAAAAATAACAATAAAGAAAATGATACAAATAAGGTGGATTTCTACAGAGCATGTTTTTGTTATAGAACTGAAAATTATTTCCCATGTATTATATTATCATATTATTTGTTTTGTCAACATGACATAAATGTGGAAATAAAATGGCTGGGGACACAGAGGCATAAGAAAAAAAATTCCGTTTAATCAGATCTCCAGGCTTATCCTCCTGTTGATAATCTCCAAAACGTGCTGTTGCCCACCCACATTTACAATGTTGGCTTTTGAATGTGATCATTTGAATATCACAATGAGTATATTGGCAAATTCCTCTCAATTTGTCTCTGGTTAGCTTTAGAATAAGAATGACTCCCAGTTGACCAATGCTTTGTTTTGAATATATACTATAATGAATCAATTCGCACAGGCAAACATTGGCTTCCCTTACTGATTTGATTTTCTGAAACCTACCAAATGAAAGTCGGAATTCCTTAGCTTGACTCTAAGTCTTCTGCCGTCAGATCCCCTAAGCATTCCCTCTCTCTGCTCTAACCAAGCACTTTACAATGTATCTTCACTAAGTATTAGTCCTCTAAAATATTCTGGGAAGGAAGTGAATTCCATAGTAAAATAAGTTTGTTAATGGCGGTATACTACGTTACCCTCTTAAGGATTTAAAATGCAAATTAGCATATCAAACTCTCTGAGAAGTCTTTTAATAAAGAAACTGGTTCCATTTTTTTTAACATCTTTATTGGAGTATAATTGCTTTACAATGGTGTGTTAGTTTCTGCTTTATAACAAAGTGAATCAGCTATACATATACATGTATCCCCATATCTCCTCCCTCTTGCATCTCCCTCTCACCTTCCCTATCCCACCTCTCTTCCATTTTGTTTAACCCAGTGTTTTCACATACCTCTAACTTCCTAAGGAAAGAGTTGCTTTCCATATTCTGGAAAGTCTTTCTTTAGCCGCACTGAATTGCTGCCCAGAAGTTTCCTATGTTCATTCAGTTCTCTCACCCTGGAATATTTCATCCATCATTTTCAAGTATCTTTCAAAGTGAGGTCTGTGTTCTATCCATCCTCTTTCCAGATCTTCCCAGGAAGATGTGTCCCTTCCCGCTTCTGAACTCCTATTGCATTTTACCTCTCTCAGGTGGCACTGCTTATTCTCTACATTGAACAGTAGGAAAGCTAGTTTAATCCTTTCACTGGACTTTGGGCTCCTTGAGGGCAAGAGCCTAGTTTTAATCATTATTCTATCATCATCTGAAGTATAGATATTGTATCATTCATAGCACTTTTTCTAGGACACAAATGGTATTGAGCAAACAAATAACAAAGGGGTGAATCAATGAATGAGTGATTAACTTTTTATACATTGTGAATCAAATGACCTTTTAGTGTTAAGGCTAGGTTCAACTCTAGAAATAATTTTGTTGATGATATGCAAAATGACAAAATATATAATTTAATGACATTGATACTTGATTGACAGTTGAATTTACATAAGGATCAGCTGTCAATTAGCAGCCCCTCCACTTGAGGCCTAATATTGTTGCCTATCTCTTACATGAATATAAGTCCTCAAGAACCAGACATTTTAGCCTGGTTTTCAGGGGTCTCCTGTATTAAGCTCCTCTTATTTCAGCCTTTGACTGTCGTCAGTAGTGAAAGTCTGTTCCGAAAAAATGTCTCCTCATAAAATGAATGTGTTGTCCCTTCTTGCCTTCATGCTGCCTTCCATGCTATACATTCTTGCTTTCTATATACTTTTATTTTTAGAAATTCTACAGGAGAATAATTTCTTTTTAATTGGAGAGGGTTAAATAAATATGCC
Source organism: Pseudorca crassidens (assembly GCF_039906515.1). NCBI lineage: Eukaryota > Metazoa > Chordata > Mammalia > Artiodactyla > Delphinidae > Pseudorca > Pseudorca crassidens. The sequence goes on along the minus strand of NC_090304.1, from coordinate 29,227,514 downwards.
CCAAAGAGAATCGGAACCCAAGATAGTTATAATTTCTTTTTTTCGTCATGTGAAATAAACTCACATTTAAGCCCAGACATATGAAATACATAATACAAAGACATAATCACACAAATAAAATAATATTTGAAATAAATAAAACTCTGCATGTATACTTTCAGAAAAAAGCTCACTGAATAGCTTATGGAAAATAGCAGGCATTTTAAAATCCCAGGGAAAGTAATGTGTTTTAGATTTTAAAAGAGGAAAATGACAGTTTTCAAACTAGAAATATCAGCTGATATTAATCATTAGAAAATTTTGCCTCAGAGTTTGAAGCAGAAGTTTTGTGTTGTGGAATGAGCGAATGGGTTGATTAAGGATCTGTTGGGGGTTCATTCTTCTCCGCTGGCAGCGATAATGACAGGGCTTCTAGGGTTAGTAAGATTGACTTTTGCTGAGCTCTCAGGTGATTTTTGTAGACACCCAAAGCATAAACAAACTTCACAATTTCAATGTGCAATACTACTCATGGCAAAGTTCGGGAAGTATTAAAAGAATTGTAATGAATAAAGATAACACTAGGCATTAGACAAATAACATTCAAAAAGCGTTGATAAATTGTTGATTTGCCTTTTGATGTTATAACTCTAAAGAATCCCTGCCTGTAACTCGGTGATCAGGGGTGTCTCCCATAGCACCTTCCTCCCCAAGAAGCTAAGGATACCCAATATCTTGTAATAACCTGTAATGAAATATAATCTGCAAAAAAACTGAATCACTATGCTATACATGTGAAACTAACATGATATTGTAAATCAACTATACTTCAGTTAAATAAAATAAATATAATAATTAAAAAAAGAAGCTAAGGGCTTCCCTGGTGGCACAGTGGTTGAGAGTCCGCCTGCCGATGCAGAGGACGAGGGTTCGTGCCCTGGTCCGGGAAGATCCCACATGCCGCAGAGCGGCTGGGCCCGTGAGCCGTGACCGCTGAGCCTGCGCGTCCGGAGCCTGTGCTCCGCAGCGGGAGAGAGGCCACAACAGTGAGAGGCCTGCGTACTGCAAAAAAAAAAAAAAGAAGCTATATCATTATATCATGGGTTTATGTATTTTTAGGGCCCTCTTCTGACTTTTTACACTGATACTTCTGATAACTTGTTATCTGTTAAAGAATTCTACTAAAGTGTTAATGTATAATAACTTAATGTGTCATCTGTCTCCAAATTAATTACATGTAAAGGCTGGACTACCTAAGGATACATTGCCTTGGTCTCAAATGACCAATATTTTAAGGTAGTAGTTCTGCCATCAGAGTAGGGCAAAAGGGGATAAAATATTGGTCCTAGAATTAGTATTAATATTTTTGGCCAAATTTGTAAGGCTTGTGTTTGTGTGTGTGTGTGTGTGAGATAGTTCCAGAATTCCCTTGGGCACTCTTTAGCCTCTTGTTCTCTCTGTACCATCCTCCTCTGTAAAACTTGCCTACTGGAGAGACTCTAATGCCAGTCATTTACAGCTTAATGCAAATTTAAACACCAGTATTTCTCTCCAGTGGCATCTGAATTTTAAGTCTAATTTAAAAACAAGAGATTCTATCCACAGTAAAAGATGTTTAAGTCATTCTAATATTGAGAAGAGGGAAGTAAAATTCTGGCTTTCCAAAATATCATCTGTACTGGTTGAGTAGTGTTCTGTCCCAAATTCATGTCTACCCAGAATCTGTGAATGTAACCTTATTTATCAATAGAGTCTTTGTACATATAAACAAGTTAAGATGAAGTCATATTGGATTAGGCTGTAATCCAATGACTAGTGTTCTTATAAGAAGAGAGAAATTTGGACAAAGATACATAGGGAAGATGCTGTGTGAAGACAGAAGCAGGGATTGGAGTTGCTGCCACAAGCCAGGGAGTGTGAAGGATTGCTGGCAACTACCAGGAGCTAGGAAGAGTCAAGGAAGGATATTCTTGAATATCCTTCGGAAAGGGCATGACCCTGCCAACAGCTTGATAGGAGACTTCTTGTGTCCCGAGTTGGGAGAGAATACATTTCTGTTCTTTTAAGTTACCCAGTTTGTGGTAATTTGTTACAGAAGCCCTAGGAAACCAGTAGATCATCCATACAACCTGTTGATAAGACAAAGTTGAGTTTACTACTTACGTAGTAGGGAGGAACTTGTCTACCCTGCTAGAGTTTTAGTAGCTTCTTAGATGGGGACGGGAAAAGTTGTCAGGACATTTATTGACATTTTTGAAGATGGGTTTCTCAATGAGTAGGCTTGATTAGCAGTGGGTAATGATTGTGCTCTGATTGTTTCGTATTGGTAGATAGCAAGGTGAGAAAGTTGAGTTGAGGAGCCCAGATACCTTGGAGTGTGAACTGTCATTTGAGCTTTCTAATAAAGAGTTGAAGTATTGTTCAGGAAGTTCCTAGCATGAACAATAAAGTTCTTTGCAATTATAATCTTCTTGTCAGGAGATGCCTGGAGTAGTAAATTATGCTGATGAAGACCATAGAATAGTTGAGTCATATTAATATGGACAGTAAGCTGTGTGAGTATAAATGGTTTCTCTTCTCAGGTGGCAGAAATCACAAGCTATAGTCAGCGAGCTGCTCTTACCATCTCACATAAGCACTCACTTGCTGGGAGGGGCCCGCCATCCTGAATTTCATCAATTCTCTTCTTAAGGTAAGCAGCTCGCTAGATATGTCTCTGATTGGCCATTTTTTATATGTAAGTACTCAGTTCTGGAGTGTTCAGATCTAGAAAGAGCAAACCAATACCATGTCTCATTTTTGGTAAGACTCTTAAAGGATGGAGAGGGCTATCCCTGAGCACTTTTAACTTGTCCATTGTAAAGAGAAAATGGCCCTAAAGGTCCGGTTTGAGTTTTACCTCTAGAGTGTAGCTCAGGCAGAAGTACTTCCTCCCTCTTTTGTGTGTCCTTGGCATATGTAAACATCTTTTCTGTAGAGAGTATGTATTAGTAAGAGTAGGCTAATTGCTATAACAAACAACCCCTAAATGTCAATGGTTTTAGACAGTAGATATTTATTTCGTATTCAGGTAAGCATTCAGTGTGAGTATTTGGCAGACAGCCTGGTGAGCAGAGTTTCTGAGATGCATGTTTCTTCCATCTTGTGGCTCTGCCAGCCTTGAAGTTCTCAGAGTTCTGTTTATCAGCAGGTGAGGAAATGAGAGAGAATAAAACCTGTGGATGGTTTCTATGGGCCAGAAGTGTCAAACATCATTTCTTTCCATATTGCATTGGCGAGAACTCAGTCCCAATGACCATACTTATCTGCAAGGGAGTCTGGGAAATGTACTCTAGCAATGTTCCCAGAAGAAAATGAAGTGGGCTTTTGTGCACATACAGCAGTCAATGTCACATAGACCTTTTTTTGTGTGTGTGTGCGGTACATGGGCCTCTCATTGTTGCGGCCTGTCCCGTTGCGGAGCACAGGCTCCGGACGCGCAGGCTCAGCGGCCATGGCTCATGGGCCCAGCCGCTCCGCGGCATGTGGGATCTTCCCGGACCGGGGCACGAACCCGTGTCCCCTGCATCGGCAGGCGGACTCTCAACCACTGCGCCACCAGGGAAGCCCACACATAGAACTTTTTATATCATGTTCTAATTAAAATTATTTATCTACTGACCTCACCCATTCTTCCATGAGCTCTTTGAGGATAAGAACTACATCAGTTTATAAGTTGGTATCCTCAGAGCCTAGCAACAAAGTTCCGGGTATGAAATAGTAGGTACCTAATAAATATTGATTGAATGATTGATTACAGTAGTATTTAGATTGAAAAACTATTATTTGATAATTTTAGGTTATATAGAACTTACCTATTGTATTATATTTTCAAAGTTATTGCTAAATAATAAAATTGGCTAAGAAATAACTCACTTTCAGTGTGTGCAATTCACCCACCCAATACATTCTAAAGCACAAATTAAAGCCTCTCTTCTCCATGCTATCACATTGCTATTATTTGAGCCTAACCTGGATGCATGCTGTTATTATGGGATTAATTTCCTTGCCTAAGTTTTACTGGAAACTGTTTTACTGACTACTGTTCAGAGTAATGTCAAATACTTAGGACTTGCTCCATTAAGCAAAGCAAACATTGCTTTTAGCACTTTCCTTATGGTTCTTGATACATTATGTTTTTTTCAAAAGGCTCATTCCAGTAAGACTGAGGTTTGCTCCAATCTTCACTTTAAGTGGTTTTGATCCATGAATACTGTCTAGGAATATTTATGTGGGAAAACATTCCATACTTGAGGAAACCTATATTAAGCTTCTGAGTAGCAATCTTATTTTCAGTAAATTTTCAGATATTAAAAAAATACCAAAATAGTATATATTTGCTGTGTATTGTACAATATTATAATAAGGAAACACAGCTTGCATAATAATCATCAATAAACACTTATTCTACACTTGATGTATTTAATGTGGTTATGTAAAGAGAAGGAAGGGGGATATTATAGAGGAGTTAAGAGAACAAGTCTTTGAAGTTTGACATTAATGGGTTTAACCCTTAGTTTTGCCACCAGAGCTGTGTGATCTTAAATCTAGACATTGCTGGACCTCGGTTTCCTTCTCTGAAAAATGAGATGACAAGAATAAAAAGGGAACTGGGGCTCTAGTAAGTGGTGGGTTCAGGTTCTAGGACTTGTCACACTACATCTGCTACTGTTCTTGTCCCCAGCGGGTCTATACAACCCAACTAGAGAGAAAAACAAATAAACAAAAACTCAGTGGAATAGTAAACTCAGTGGTGTGGTAGCTAACAATTGAATTCTTTCTGTATGTCAGGCATTTAAAAAATCCTATATAGGGCTTCTTTGGTGGCGCAGTGGTTGAGAGTCCTCCTGCCGATGGAGGGTACAGGGGTTCGTGCCCCGGTCTGGGAAGATCCCACATGCCACGGAGCGGCTAGGCCCGTGAGCCATGGCTGCTGAGCCTGCGCGTCTGGAGCCTGTGCTCTGCAACGGGAGAGGCCACAACAGTGAGAGGCCTGCGTACCGCAAAAAAAAAAAAAATCCTATATACATTATGAGGTAAATGCTACCATTTTCCCTATCTACAGATAAGGAAACCAAGGCAAAGAAAGCTTAAGTAATTTGCCTGAATATGTATATTTAAGAAGTGTCCTTCAAAATCCCAAAGCTGGAATAGCTTAAGAGACTGTATGCTAACTGTCAGGACACACAACTGCTACAGCACAGATATGTCATTACATATGGTATGTATTATGTGGAACAGAAAAAGGATGTAGCTGTAAGAATGATAATTGTTTAAGTGAGGAAAAGAGACAAGATTGTACTAGATCTTGAAGACAAGAGAAAATTTAGATCAATGGAAAAGAGCACGATGAGCAGGTCAGGAAGATGGACTAATATGGTCAAATGGTGAAATTTGCAGTATAAATATTTCCAACCTATTACAGTAAAAAGAACTGTACATTTGCTGATGAAAGTATCTGGACACTGTGGCACCAACGTGAAAAGGCAGAACTGTTGAGCAAAGCATCCCAAGAGCCTTTGAATGAGTGGGCAGCTATTGAAGGAAAACATGGGTGATTGACAGGTAGAGGTGGCTCAATCTATTACTTGCCTTGAAATCCTTCCAAGGGTCATCATTAAGTGACAAGCTCATTGAACTTCACATGAGAATCCACAGGATAAGAAAAATGAACTCATATCAAAAAGTCTGTTGGAAATGGCCAAGGGAATCTGGTAATGAAAATGGCAGTGCTCTTTAACACACTTAAGGTTTTGAAATGTTTGTTCCAAGTCATGAAACTAGTTTATTAGTCCAGTGATCACCTTATGTCCTGAGCAGCTGAATGAATAGTTGACTTTCATTTTTAATTTTAGCTTATTTGCCTTTAAGACTCCACTGAAGCTCTGTTTTCTATTTCCACTTAATTCCTATGTTAGCAAGAAATTGACTATAGCAGTGAATTTACCTCAGCAATGTTCTCTGGTAGAACCATCTCCCGGTGGAAGTATCAGATGCTGAGTCTTAGGCTGTTTGCATCTACTTTTTGATGTATCCTCACAGCTGTTTTTTCTGTCCACAGAGTTCTTCTTATTGCTCCTTGGTGATCATTCTCTTGAGTAATGAGTTAATTCTCTTTATATTCCTACCTTAGCTAATAGAATAAATTCAACTTCTGAGACATTAAAAACTAGAAGGCTTGTCATCTCTGTTTCTGATGGTCTGCAGTCTATATTGGTGTAGAGATTAGGGCGGCATGGTAAGGCGTGGTGAAAATCATCAACATGGCCATCATCATTATCATCATCATCATCACTATTCATGGCAGGCTCACTGGCTGTAGTTGTAACCGTAGTTGCCAGAATTTATACAGCTCCTTATTTTTTTTCACAAAACTTATTGTGAGAAAGTTGTAATTATTCTCCCCACTGAACAGGGGTGGAAATGAAGCTCAGGGAACTCATGCAAAGTCACGGTTCTGGTTCGTAGAGGAGAAAAGCTGGGTTTTTACCAAGATTTACCTTTCTGAGTCTTGTTTCCCCTTTCTACTCTGCATTTTAGTCTTTTTCACCAGTTTCCATCTAGAACCCTGGTTCGTGTCCCAGGGAAGAGTATTTCTTTCTCATAGCCATAAATTTAACTAATTCAGGGTTACTTAATATCTGCACTTTGATGTTTGGGTTGAACAATGCTTTTTAGGGGAATGGGGGTGGTGGGGGCTCTCCTTTGTATTGTAGGTTGTTTAGCAGCATCCTTGGCTTCTACCCACTGGATGCCACTTGTACCTCTCTGCAGTCAGGACAATCACAGATGTCTCCAGGCATTGCCAAATGTCCCTTCGGGGGCAAAGTCATCCTGGTTGAAAACCACTGAGTTAATGTCTTGGAAAGTATTAGCGTCTCAGGAATAGAAGAGTTATTTTTCCCAGGGGCATTTCCATAGAACTGATTTCAAAATGATGAAAATTTTAGGCATTTCCACAGACAAGCAGAAGCTAATTTTAGGTGTGGGATAGATGCAAGAGGCTCTTCTTGATGCTCTTGAAAGTATTATTTGTATCATCTAAGCCGTCACAGGCAAATGTTGCGGATATTAACATAATGTAAAAAGAGTGAAAAAGCTAACACAATGATCGCCCAAATATCATAACCTTGTTTACTATGGACTTCTCTCACACCACTCAAAATTTTATGGAAATTGTTACATCTCATTTAACTAATTCAATTTTGAAAACACGAACTTTTTAAAACTAATTTAAAAAGTGAATAATTGTATTATAGAAAATTGAGAAAATTATACAGTAAAAATAATCACCTATTCTCAAAATGACTATTGTTCACATTTTGGCACATTTCTTTATATGTAGGGTTTTTGTTTGTGTGTGTTTGTGATAATAACAATATCTTTCTCACAGGGCAGTTATAATTCTCATTTACTGTTTAGCATAGTGCCTGGCAAACAGTATGGACCGTATTGTGCTTGCTATTTTTGTTATCTTATAACTTAATTATAAGATAATATATATTTTATAGTTTAGTTATATATTATATATTTTAATTATATCATTAAAATTACATTTATTATATTTTAATTATATAGTTTAATGAAAACTTTGCATCATGTGAATGTATCATAATTTACTTGATTTCCCCTCTATTTTGCAGCATTTAGATTTGTTCAAAAAATGAGAAATCACTTTTGACATACTATTGAATTAAATTTATAAAGCAATAGCTGCTTTCTGGATACTCCCAGATTACAAGAGGGAACAGCCTTTTTCAAGGCCAGGCAATTAATCAGTGAAACAATATCTTCTTGCATTACCATCTGTCCACTCTCCTCCCAGTTTGACCTTATGGCAAAGATAAGCATTGAGACAGAGAGGTATTTGTTGATTAAGTCAGGTAGGGTGCGCTATGCTTTCAAACCTTCCTTTTGGAATGATCAGATCACCTGTAAAGTGTGTGGATGTTTTATATGTAATTTTTGATTCAACTGCGGCAATCATAGGGAAACAAATTTAATGGTTGTTTGCCGTTGCTAACCCACTTCTACACACTGTAGAAAATGAGCATAGCTCCAGGAGGTCATTTGCTTTGGATTCAGTCGGCAGCTTGGGCATTCAGCAAGTGAGATGTGAAATAGCCTCCCCAAACCAGCAGTCTCTCAGCGTCGAGTTTACTAGGCTTTGCTTGCTAATGGCTATGGTTCTGGAAAGGTGTCTGTTGGCCTAAGTTAATGGCAGATGTTTGCTTTAAATTGTTAATTTTGAGATGGTTTATGAGCAGGCTTTGCAAGAATAAGAAGCAGGTCACTGGGTGGAAGTTGTCCTTCCCGGGGTGTGAGGAAATTAGGGTTTTTGACAGCCCTGCAGCAAAGTTATTCTGGGACTTGGGCTTTGTTTCCTCCTGTTCAATAGTGAGAGTAGAATTAGATCACTTTTAAGTCCTCTTACCACTTTCTCATTTGACATTTCAGTTTTATTTAACAGGTGTATTCAATTCCTTGAATGTAGGTTGATAGAAGTAGGTTATTAGTATGCAGTATATTAAATCTGTCAGAAAAGAGATCAGAGAAAACCCCTGGTAAAGATCACTCAGCTTTTAAAGAAAGATTCAAGTGAGTCAAAGGATTTCAGTCTATGAGACTGAATGAAGGGACTGGATAGCAATGGAGGTCTGCTTTGAGACACAGACACCAAATGCAAACGTTACCTAATACAAAGACTAAAAAGAATTATCTATTGGATAGTTGGTTTGAAGTCTCAGAAGATTCTTCCCACTTGGATTATATATTCAGTTGGATCAGTTAAAAAAATTGGAAATAGCAGAAACTAATGAGGCCACGTTGTATCTGCTCCTCAGTCTGTGTTCCGTAGATTGTCAGGGAGCACACGCTGCTAGTAACTACAGACCTTGTATTCTTAACTCTTGATCAGGATACCACAAACATATACCTCAATTTCTTTAAATTGGGGTGTCATTAACATATAAAATTATATTAGTTTCAGGTGTACAACATAATGGTTTGATGTTTGTATGTATCTGAAAATGATCACCACAATAATTCTAGTTAATGTCTGACGGCATCCATAGTTATCAAAAGTTTTTTTTCTTGTGCTGAGGACTTTTAAGATATATGCTATAATGTGAAAACATTGAAAACATTATGCTGAGTAAAAGCAGCCAAACACAAAAGGACAAATATTGTTTGCTTCCACTTATATGAAGCATCTAGAACAAACATCATAGAGACAGAACATGAGAGATTAGGGGCTACGGAGAGGAGGGATTGGAGAGTTACTGTTTAATGGTTACAGAGTTTCTGTTTGGAGTGACAAAAAAGTTTAGGAAATAGTGGTGATGAATGTACAATATTGTGAATGCAATTAGCACCAATGAATCGTACATTTAAAATGGCTAAAATGGCAAATTTTGTCTTATATATATATAAATTTGCCATTTTAGCTATATATATTTATATATAAAACCACATTCAAAAAATACATAACATACCCAAACCCACTGAGTTGAACATTTTAACTGGGAGATATGTGAACTATATCTGTTTTTTTTGTGTGTGTGTGGTACGCGGGCCTCTCACTGTTGTGGCCTCTCCCGTTGCGGAGCACAGGCTCCGGACGCGCAGGCTCAGCGGCCATGGCTCACGGGCCCAGCGGCTCCGCGGCATGTGGGATCTTCCCGGACCGGGGCACGAACCTGTGTCCCCTGCATCGGCAGGCGGACTCTCAACCACTGTGCCACCAGGGAAGCCCTGTTGTTGTTGTTTTTCTTTTTTTTAAAAGAATACCATGCAGGTTATGTATGTAATTGTAAAGTTTCTCGTCATATTTTAAGAAGTAAAAAAAAAACGGGTGAAATTAATCTTAACAGCATATTTTATTAAACCAGCATATCCCAAACATTATAATTTCAATATGTAACCAATTCTGCATATGTTCTGTAACTAATTACATTACGTTCTTTTCTTTCTCCTAAGTCTTTGAAATTTAGTGTAGATTTTATACTCAAATCACATCTCAATCTAGACTCACCCCATTTCAAGTGTTCAAAATCACATGTGGTGAGTGGCTGTTATTGGACAACAAAGGGTGGTTCATGGACCAGCAGTGTGAGCATTACCTTGGAGTTTGTTGGAAATGCAAGATCTCAGGCCCCACTCCAGATGTACAGAATGAGGATCTGCATTTCTGTACCTGTGTCAGACATGACTAATCTATCACAGCACAGTGGTACTCATCAGCAGTAATTTACAATCAGTGCATGGATGCCTTCCGCGGCCATTCCAGATTTATCTAACCTCCTTCTTTTACATATGGAGAAACTGTGGCCCAGAGACATTCCGCAACTCGCCCACATCTGCATGGCGTGTTGGTGACAAAGCTGGGAACACAGGTCAGGCTACAACTCACTTGTCCAGAGTTTGCTACCCGTACAACATCAACGCTTATAGACTGAGTGAGCACACTCACGCTTATCCGGCTTTGAGATGGTCACTCTGCTGGTGTGGTCCTTTCAGAAACTACCTCGGTCAGCAGTGGATTGGGGGAGGGCTTGGCTAAAGTAGGCCCAGGATCTATGTTCTGTCTACGGCTTTGTAATCTGCAGAGGGGACCAAGAGGTCTCCGCTGCAACTGGCCTGTTCCAAGGAGGTGAGCAGCTAACTCAAAACTCACTTCTGGGGTCTTGAGTTTGCCTCTCCAGTGGCTCACGTCAAAGGAGCTGGCTTTTCTAGAATCCCAGTGTGGCTTAGCACATTGATGAGTTGGAGACAAGGCTGGGGCAAGACTGAGTTCCAGAGCAGTGCATCTCAAAGTGTAATATGTGTTCATATCACCTAGGGACTTTGTTAAAATGCAGATTCTCATTCCTCCCCCTTCTCTCCACTCAAGCTTCAGAGATTTTTGTGCGATAAGATGTGCACAGGCATGTATAATTCACTGATGCTTCTGCAGGATTTGATATAGCACTTTACTGTTTGGGATTCCCAACAAGTTGAGTGAATACAAAATGATAAGAGCTGTAATATTGATTCTCATGCCAGCATACATTTCATTTTACCACATAGTGGATAGTTTAAAATTTGATCATAATTTAAAGACAGAAACGTGTAGCTGAATGAATCTGGGCCGCATCCTGACTGAATCCCATAGTTAGTCTACTTCAGACATACTGATCTGTACCCCCTCCTTCAGAGAAGAGGAGAAAGCACCTCTAGCTTGCCTACCTGTTCATCCATTTATTTGACCACATTTATGAAGTGCTTGCTTTTGCTAGATGTCAAGAGATCTAACATTGTAGAGATTCACACTGTACCCACACTTGAGGGACTTAATGTCAAATGCTGTCAGGGTGTGGTAGCAGATCTCTCCAGTGGTTTATAAACAGATACTTAGCCCAAATTATTATTTTTTTCAATATATTATTTTGCCCATAAGATTCTAGCATGATGCAGAATGTTGTTAATCACCAAATTCCCCCAATGCTGAAGGCACTTATAAAACTAGTGGCAACTGAATTTTCAATTTTGATTGGAAATAACACAAAGACAGGGAAACTAGCCTATTGTTATCAAATAAACTCTCCTGTTCCTCAAGCAGTTTGCAATTTTTTTTTCACCCAACTGCTATTAGTGCATCTAGGCAAGACATTAACTTTTTCACTTAATAGTGTACTCACATATCACTTCATTAAGACTGCCACAAAATGCAGTTAACTTTAGAATTTTGCAGTAAAAACTGGGTGTTAGACCAGCATCGGTAAGGCAATAACAGGAACAATAATAGCAATAGTAACAATAACGATAAGAGCGACGATAATATTAATAGTAACAATAATAGAGATATCGAGAATAATAACAATTATAATATGTATTATTAATTGAATATATATGCCTGATGCTACTTTAAATATCTTTTCCACATCTTTCTTAATCTTCACAAGAAGTAACATAGGAAGCCCAACTAATTTATCCAATATACTACAGCTTATAAATTGTGAAGCTGGATTCCAACTAAAGTATGTCAGATCTTGGAATCCATTCTAATTGCATCAGTTATACTATGACCAACAGGTAAGAGTCTTGAGAAGAATTCTGACATTGCCATCAGTCTCTCTCATGAGCGTGACAAAGGTGAGGATGGGCAATACTGCCACCTCTGCTTGTGTTTTGTTGCCTTTCATGAGGGATGAAGAAACATTTCCCAAAACCTTTGGCATTCTTCTAGCTAGCTTTTCAAACCTTTACTATTGTTAGGAAGATACCTGGATGTATAAGCATAAATGTCTATTTAAAAATTGACTTTTTTTAAACATCTTTATTGGAGTATAATTGCTTTATACTCCAATATAAATGGTGTGTTAGTTTCTGCTTTATAACAAAGTGAATCAGTTATACTTATACATATATCCCCATATCTCTTCCCGCTTGCGTCTCCCTCCCTTTCACCCTCCCTATCCCACCCCTCTAGGTGGTCACAAAGCACTGAGCTGATCTCCCTGTGCTATGCGGCTGCTTCCCACTAGCTATCTATTTTACGTTTGGTAGTGTATATACGTCCATGCCACTCTCTCACTTTGTCCCAGCTTACCCTTCCCCCTCCCTGTATCCTCAAGTCCATTCTCTAGTAGGTCTGCATCTTTATTCCCATCTTGACCCCAGGTTCTTCATGACCATTTTTTTTCTTAGATTCCATATATATGTGTTAGCATACAATATTTGTTTTTCTCTTTCTGACTTACTTCAATCTGTATGACAGACTCTAGCTCCATCCACCTCATTACAAATAACTCAATTTCGTTTCTTTTGGTGGCTGAGTAATATTCCATGTATATATGTGCCACATCTTCTTTATCCATTCATCTGTTGATGGACACTTAGGTTGCTTCCATGTCCTGGATATTGTAAATAGAGCTGCAATGAACATTGTGGTACATGACTCTTTTTGAATTATGGTTTTCTCAGGGTATATGCCCAGGAGTGGGATTGCTGGGTCGTATGGTAGTTCTATTTGTAGTTTTTTAAGGAACCTCCATACACTATGTTCTCCATAGTGTATGTTCTCCATAGTGGCTGTATCAAGTTACATTGCCACCAACAGTGCAAGAGGGTTCCCTTTACTCCACACCCTCTCCAGCATTTATTGTTTGTAGATTTTTTGATGATGGCCATTCTGACTGGTGTGAGATGATATCTCATTGTAGCTTTGATTTGCATTTCTCTAATGATTAATGATGTTGAGCATTCTTTCATATGTTTGTTGGCAATCTGTATATCTTCTTTGGAGAAATCTCTCTTTAGGTTCTTCTTCCCGTTTTTGGATTGGTCTGTTTGTTTTTTTGATATTGAGCTGCGTGAGCTGCTTGTAAATTTTGGAGATTAATCCTTTGTCAGTTGCTTCATTTGCAAATATTTTCTCCCATTCTGAAGGTTGTCTTTTCGTTTTGTTTATGGTTTCCTTTGCTGTGCAAAAGCTTTTAAGTTTCATTAGGTCCCATTTGTTTATTTTTGTTTTTATTTCCATTTCTCTAGGAGGTGGGTCAAAAAGGATCTTGCTGTGATGTATGTCATAGAGTGTCCTGCCTATGTTTTCCTCTAAGAGTTTGATAGTGTCTGCCCTTACATTTAGGTCTTTAATCCATTTTGAGTTTATTTTTGTGTATGGTGTTAGGGAGTGTTCAAATTTCCTTCTTTTACATGTAGCTGTCCAGTTTTCCCAGCACCACTTATTGAAGAAGCTGTCTTTTCTCCATTGTATATTCTTGCCTCCTTTATCAAAGATAAGGTGACCATATGTCCATGGGTTTATCTCTGGCTCTCTATCCTGTTCCATTGATCTATATTTCTGTTTTTTTGCCAGTATCATACTCTCTTGATTACTGTAGCTTTGCAGTATAGTCTGAAGTCAGGGAGCCTGATTCCTCCAGCTCTCTTTTCTTTCTCAAGATTGCTTTGGCTATTCAGGGTCTTTTGAGTTTCCATAAAAATTGTGAAATTTTTTGTTCTAGTTCGGTGAAAAATACCAGTGGTAGTTTGATAGGGATTGCATTGAATCTGTAGATTGCTTTGGGTAGTATAGTCATTTTCAAATGTTTATTCTTCCAATCCAAGAACATGGCATATCTCTCCATCTATTTGTATCATCTTTAATTTCTTTCATCAGTATCTTATAATTTTTTGCATACAGGTCTCTGGTCTTTAGGTAGGTTTATTCCTAGGTATTTTATTCTTTTTGTTGCAATGGTAAATGGGAGTGTTTTCTTATTTTCAGTTTCAGATTTTTCATCATTAGTATAGGAATGCAAGAGATTTCTGTGCATTAATTTTGTATCCTGCTACTTTACCACATTCATTGTTTAGCTCTAGTAGTTTTCTGGTAGCATCTTTAGGATTCTCTATATATAGTATCATGTCATCTGCACACGGTAACAGCTTTACTTCTTCTTTTCCGATTTGGATTCCTTTCATTTCTTTTTATTCTCTTATTGCTGTGGCTAAAACTTCCAAAAGTATGTTGAATAATAGTGGTGAGAGTGGACAACCTTGCCTTCTTCCTGTTCGTAGTGGAAATGGTTTCAGTGTTTCACCATTGAGGATGATGTGGACTGTGGGTTTGTCGTATATGGCCTTTACTGTGTTGAGGTAAGTTCCCTCTATGCCTACTTTCTGGAGGGTTTTTATCATAAATGGGTGTTGAATTTTGTTGAAAGCTTTCTCTGCATGTATTGAGATGATCATATGGTTTTTCTTCTTCAGTTTGTTGATATAGTATATCACATTGATTGATTTGCATATATTGAAGAATCCTTGCATTCCTCGGGTAAACCCCACTTGATCCTGGTGTATGATCCTTTTAATGTGTTTTTGGATTTGGTTTGCTTGTATTTTGTTGAGGATTTTTTCATTTATGGTCCTCAGTGATACTGGTCTGTAGTGGTTTTCTTTGTGACATCTTTGTCTTGTTTGGTATCAGGGTGATGGTGACCTCGTAGAATGAGTTTGGGTGTGTTCCTCCCTCTGCTATATTTTGGAAGGGTTTGAGAAGGATAGGCATTAGCTCTTCTCTAAATGTTTGATAGAATTTGCCTATGAAGCCATCTGGTCCTGGGCTTTTGTTTGTTTGAAGATTTTTAATCACAGTCTCAATTTCAGTGCTTGTGATTGGTCTGTTTATATTTTCTATTCCTTCCTGGTTCAGTCTCAGAAGGTTGTGCTTTTCTAAGAATTTGTCCATTTCTTCTAGCTTGTCCATTTTATTGGCATAGTTGTAGTAATCTCTCATGATCCTTTGTATTTCTGCAGTGTCAGTTGTTACTCTTCCTTTTTCATTTCTAATTCTGTTGATTTGAGTCTTTTCCCTTTTTTTCTTGATGGGTCTGGCTAATGGTTTATCAACTTAGTTTATCTTCTCAAAGAACCAGCTTTTAGTTTTATTGACCTTTGCTATTGTTTCCTTCCTTTCTTTTTCATTTATTTCTGATCTGATATTTATGATTTCTTCTGCTAACTTTGAGGGTTTTTTGTTCTTTGTTCTCTAATTGCTTTAGGTGTAAGATTAGGTTGTTTATTTGAGATTGTTCTTGTTTTCTGAGGTAGGGTTGTATTGCTATAAACTTCCCTCTTAGAACTGCTTTTGCTGCATCCCACAGGTTTTGGGTCATCATGTTTTCATTGTCATTTGTTTCCAGGTATTTTTTGATTTCCTCTTCGATTTCTTCAGTGATCTCTCGGTTATTTATTAGTGTATTGTTTAGTTTCCATGTGTTTGAATTTTTTACAGTTTTTTTCCTGTAATTGATATCTAGTCTCATTGCGTTGTGGTCGGAAAAGACACTTGATATGCTTTCAATTTTCTTAAATTTACCAAGGCTTGATTTGTGACTGAAGATATGATCCATCATGGAAAATGTTCCATGAGCCCCTGAAGAGAAAGTGTATTCTGTTGTTTTTGGATGGAATGTCCAATAAATATCAAATAACTCCATCTTGTTTAATGTGTTGTTTAAAGCTTCTGTTTCCTTATTTATTTTCATTTTGAATGATGTTTCCGTTGGTGATAGTGGGGTGTTAAAGTCCCCTACTATTATTGTGTTACTGTTGATTTCCCTTTTTATGGCTGTTAGCATTTGCCTTATGTATTGAGGTGCTCCTATGTTGGGTGCATAAATATTTACAATTGTTATGTCTTCTTTTTGGATTGATCCCTTGATCATTATGTAGTGTCCTTCTTTGTCTCTTGTAATAGTCTTTATTTTAAAGTCTGTTTTGTCTGATATGAGAATTGCTACTCCAGCTTTCTTTTGATTTCCATTTACATGGAATATATTTTTCCATCCCCTCACTTTCAGGCTGTATGTGTCCCTAGTTCTGAAGTGGGTCTCTTGTAGACAGCATATATACGGGCCAGTCTATGTCTTTTGGTTGGAGGATTTCCTGCATTTACATTTAAGGTAATTAGCGATATGTATGTTCCTATTCCCATTTTCTTAATTGTTTTGGGTTTGTTATTGTAGTTTCCTGCCTAGAGAAGTTCCTTTAGCATTTGTTGTAAAGCTGGTTTCTTGGTGCTGAATTCTCTTAGCTTTTGCTTGTCTGTAAAGGTTTTAATTTCTCCATTGAATCTGAATGAGCTCCTTGCTGGGTAGAGTAATCTTGATTGTCGGTTTTTCCCTTTCATCACTCACTTTCAGTATATCCTGCCATTCCCTTCTGGCTTGCAGAGTTTCTGCTGAAATATCAGCTGTTTACCATACAGGGATTCCCTTGTATGTTATTTTTTGCTTTTCCTTTGCTGCTTTTAAGATTTTTTCTTTGTATTTAATTTTTGGTAGTTTTATTAGTATGTGTCTTGGCGTGTTTCTCCTTGTATTTTTCCTGTATGTGAGTCTCTGCACTTCCTGGACTTGATTGACTATTTCCTTTCCCACGTTAGGGAAGTTTTCAACTATAATCTCTTCAAATATTTTCTCATTCCCTTTCTTTTTCTCTTCTTCTGGGACCCCTATAATTTGAATGTTGGTGTGTTTAATGTTGTCCCAGAGGTCTCTGAGACTGTCCTTAATTGTTTTCATTCTTTTTTTTTTATTCTGCTCTGCAGTAGTTATTTCCACTATTTTATCTTCCAGGTCACTTATCCGTTCTTCTGCCTCAGTTATTCTGCTATTGATCCCTTCTAGAGAATTTTTAATTTCATTTATTGTGCTGTTCATCACTGTTTGTTTGCTCTTTAGTTCTTCTAGGTCCTTGTTAAACGTTTCTTGTATTTTCTCCATTCTATTTCCAAGATTTTGGATCATCTTTACTGTCATTACTCTGAATTCTTTTTCAGGTAGACTGCCTATTTCCTCTTCATTTCTTTGGTCTGGTGGGTTTTTACTTTGCTTCTTCATCTGCTGCGTATTTCTCTGTCTTCTCATTTTGCTTAACTTACTGTGTTTGTGGTCTCGTTTTCGTAGACTACTGGTTCATAGTCCCTTTTGTTTTTCATGTCTGCCCTCAGTGGATAAGGTTGGTTCAGTGGGTTGTGTAGGCTTCCTGGTGAAGGGGGCTGGTGCATGTGTTCTGGTGCATGAGGCTGTATCTTGTCTTTCTGGTGGGCAGGACTGCGTCCAGTGGTTTGTTTTGGGGTGTCTGTGAAGTTTTTATGGTTTTAGGCAGCCTCTCTGCTAATGGCTGGGGTTGTGTTCCTGTCTTGTTAATTGTTTGGCATGGGGTGTCGAGCACTGGAGCTTGCTGGTCGTTTAGTGGAGCTAGGTCTTACAGTTGAGATGAAGATTCCTGGGAGAGCTCTTGCCAATTGGTATTATATAGAGCTGGAGGTCTCTGGTGGTCCAGTGTCCTGAACTCGGCTCTCCCACCTCAGAGGCTCAGGCCTGACACCCAGCCAGAGCACAAAATCCCTGTCAGCCACATGGCTTAGAAGAAAAGGGAGAAGAAAAAGAAAGAAACAAAAATAAAGTTATTAAAATAAAAAATAAAAAAAATTAGTAAAATAAAAAATTAAAAAAGTATTAAAAAAGAAGAGAGCAACCAAACCTATAAAGAAATCCACCAATGATAACAAGCGCTAAAAACTATACTAAGATAAACATAAAAATCAGATACTAGTCAGTCACATACAGCAAACCCCAAGTCTACAGTTGCTCTCAAAGTCCACCACCTCAATTTTGGGATGATTTGTTGTCTATTCAGATATTCCACTTGATGCAGGGTGCATCAAGTTGATTGTGAAGATTTAATCCACTGCTCCTGAGCCTGCTGGGAGAAATTTCCCTTTCTCTTCTTTGTTCGCACAACTCCTGGGGTTCAGCTTTGGATTTGGCCCCACCTCTGAATGTAGGTCGTCCTCTGGCATCTGTTCTCACCCAGTCAGGAGGGCGTTAAAGGAGCAGCTGATTAGTGGGCTGTGGCTCACTCAGGCTGGGTGAAGGAGGTGTATAGAATGCAGGGCGAGCCCACAGCGGCAGTGGCCAGCATGACTTTACAGCAGCCTTTGTTGTGCCGTGTGTTCTCCCAGGGAAGTTGTCCCTGGATCACAGAACCCTGGCAGTGGCGGGATGCACAGGCTGCAGGGAGGGGAGGTGTGGATAGTGACCTGTGCTCGCACACAGGATTCTTGGTGCCTGCAGAAGTTCCTTTAGCATTTGTTGCCTGTCTCCGGAGTCTGCGCTGATAGCTGCGGCTCGTGCCCATCTCTGAAGCTCACTTAGGTGGTGCTCTGAGTATCCTCTCCTTGCGCACCCCGAAACAACGGTCTCTTGATTCTTAAGTAGTTCCAAGCTTTTTTGCAGACTCCGTCCCGGTTAGCTGTGTCACAGTAGCCCCCATCAGGCTCTGTTCACGCAGCCAACCGCATTCCTTTCCCTGGGATCTGACCTCCGAAGCCCAAGCCTCAGCTCTCAGACCCCACCCGCCCTGGTGGGTGAGCAGACAAGCCTCTCAGGCTGGTGAGTGCTTGTTGGCACTGATCCTCTGTGCGGGACTATCTCTGCTTTGCCCTCTGCACCCCTTTTGCTGTGCTCTCCTCTGTGGCTCTGAAACTTCCCCCCTACCCACCCCCTGTTTCTACCAGTGAAGGGGCTTCCTAGTGTGTGGAAACTTTTCCTCCTTCACAGCTCCCTCCCAGAGGTGAAGGTCCCATCCCTATTCTTTTGTCTCTGTTTTTTCTTTTTTCTTTTGCCCTACCTAGGTATGTGGGGATTTTCTTGCCTTTTGGGAAGTCTGAGGTCTTCTGCCAGCGTTCAGTAGGTGTTCTGTAGGAGTTGTTCCACATGTAGATGTATTTCTGATGTATTTGTGGGGAGGAAGGTGATTTCTACATCTTACTCCTCCGCTATCTTGAAGCTCCTCCACTCCTGTAGTTGTATTTTTGATGTGTTCATGGTGGGAGTTGAGCTCAGGGTCTTCCTACTCTGCCATCTTGATCCTGCCTCCCAGTTAGTTTATTTTTATATAATTTTCCACATTGTTTCTTCAAACTTATTTTCTATCCTTTTCACTTTCTCTTATTTCTCTCGGATTAAATATTACAGGTATCTTAGATATTCCAATATTGTTCAGTGGTTCTTGAGATTTACTTTTTTTCTTCTTTTCTTTTTCTCTTTGTCTTCTGTTTGGGTAATTTATATTGACTTAACTTAAATTCATTGCTTCTTTCCTCTCTTGAAGTCTGCTAATGGTGTCATTAAAGGAATTCTTCATTCCTAGTATCATATTTCTTATTTCTAATATGTTTATTTAAGTTTTTCTTATAGTTCTCATCCCTGTTTTGATGTTCCCCATGTGTTCAGGATTTTGTTAAGCTTTTCTGCTATATCCTTTAATATATTAATTATAGCTATTGTAAAGTCTCTGTTTGATAGTTTCAACATCTGGGTCGTCTTTTGAGCCTGGTAATATTAATTGCTTTGTCTCTTGCCAGTGGATTTTTTTCCTCTTTCCTTTATGTGTCATGATTTTTTTATTGAATGCCTGTGTTCATGTACGGAACAGTAGATAGAACAGTAATTAACCCTTGGAATTGGCATAACTCTCCTGTTAAACTCAGCATGGGGACTTTAGTCTATCCATCAGCAGCTGAGTTAGTTTTGATTTGTTGTTTTTATTGTTATTCTCAGTGCTCTAAGGCTTCAAATTCCTCTGGTGGTGGGCTACTTTTGCTTTGTACTTAGCATGTGGACTACAGTGCTGGTATCAGTATTCCTCTTCCCGCTCAGCTTTCAGCAGTCCCTGCATCTCTGTGCTCTTTCTCTTCCCCTGACTCGGTCTGAGCAGCCTCTGTGCATGTGGGTCTTGGGAATGAGTCTATTTCAATATTCCTCCTCCTTCTCACCGTGGCAACCAAACTGCTTTGCAGCTGTACTTAGTCTTGGGCAGGAGATTCTTATTCTTCCCTCGGCAGTTACAGACTTCTGCTTGGTATGGTCCCAAGATAAATCACTGCTTCTTCTCCAGTGGTAGAGGATTTTTTTCTGCTACTATTTTCCTAGTAATAATAGATCTTTGTCTGGGTCCTGAGAGTGACAGATTTGCTGCCCTTCCCCAAGTTGTTTTAAACTTTGCTTTGTAGGAGAGAAGGGTCTGTGGAGTGGGCAGGGATTCATGTCTGCCTACTAACAGCCACCAATCAACTCCTGCCTGCCTGGACCACTGAACAGAGCTCTTTCTATTCTTCCCTGCCCTCAGTCTTCCTTCTAAGTACTTAGTGGAGGCCCATGGGACAAATCTTGTAAGTGAATGCAGATTTCACTTATGTTTCATACGTCCATCTGTTCTAAAATAATGATAGCCCACATTTGGCCTTTTACACTAAGTTACTTTTTTTTTTTTTTTTTTTTTTGCAGTATGTGGGCCTCTCCCGTTGCGGAGCACAGGCTCCAGACGCGCAGGCTCAATGGCCGTGGCTCACGGGCCCAGGTGCTCTGCGGCATATGGGATCTTCCCGGACCAGGGCACGAACCCGCGTCCCCTGCATCAGCAGGCGGACTCTCAACCACTGTGCCGCCAGGGAAGCCCTACACTACGTTACTTTTTAAACTGATTCCTTCTTACCTGCTGGTGTGGTAGCCACCTGTCTCCCATGCTCTGCCAAACGTACAACTCTTTTTGTGTTTTGTCTGTCCTTGGAAGAACTTGTTCCTTTTTGATATTCAGGTTACTCAGTTGCTTCACAGACTTCTCTCTCTGATCGGCTCAAGAAAAACATTATGATTTTTTTAGATTGTTCATCTTTTTATCATCGTTAGGATATGAATGATGTTCTTTGCAGATTTTTATCCTAAAATAAAACTCTGCTATAGTTACTTTGACTGTACTTAGTGATGCTGACTATCATAGAAATAAGTTATAAATTGATTTTACCTGGACAAGAACCTGGAGAGCTAAGAAGCTCTTAGTAAGTGAAGGCTTGTACTTCCTCCAAGTAAATAGTTTCATTGGGTGTTTAAGATTGAGAGGGAACAAAGCCCCCTATATCTGTTTTCAATAGTAATGTCCACAGGTATAGGAGATTCCTAAATTGTGACTCAAAAATATAAAGCATGTCTGATGCAGGCTCCTTTAGAGAGGATTGTCTCTGGATCAGTACCTGAATTTATTACAAAGATCTCAATTGCTGGAATCAGGAAGGAAGGCAGTTGTGGGAGGATTGTTGGCTGTGACACAGTGCAGACAATTTGGGACTTCATCTTGACCTCATCACTCTGACCGGTATTGCTGGTCTGCCTGAAGAAACACTGCTGTATATGGAAGGAGATGAACCACCAAAGATTTGCAGCCCTGAGGGTCCAGTTTTGCTATGAGGCATCCTTTACTGAGTTTTGGTTGAAGAGGGGAAAGTGTGAGTTCTTATTGTAAGAAAATTACTTGGATTGATTGACAGAAGCCTAGAAAGAGTCAGGAGGAATAGAGGGGCAATGAGTGAGGCTCCAGCAGTAATGAGGGCAATAAGGTCAGTCAGAGTGACATCACTATAGAACTTCTAGGGCTTCTGGCACAGCTATTAGCAACAGTGAACACCTAGCTCTTCTGTCAGTAGCACTGGAGACATCCAACAAAGACTATCAGAGTTGTTCAGACATCTGCATTTACAGACCCTGGCCCTAACGGAAAGGCTTTAGAATCTGCTGTTTTATCAAGAAATTGAAGATGAGCCATAATGGTTACTAATACATGAACATATTTAAATGTCACTTAGGATTTGGGGGTGAGGACTTCCCTGGAAAAATGCTTAAATTTCTGTTAATAAAGTCAGTTGTTCCCAGTCATTTTAATTTGGTCATAAAATCCACTTGAGCACTCGAGCTAGTGAAATACACAGATACACAGGATGTTTGTATTTAAGGATTAAGAAGTCTATACAAAGAATCTAATAACTACACTAAACTCTAGTTCCTTCAGGATGCAGATACGTGTTGCTTATAATTGCATCACAGTATCTAGTCTAGTACCGGGACCTAACAGTTTTTCATTAACTGTTTACTGAATAGATAAAAAATGACCTTAAAGAGAATGTAATGTGATACTTTATTTGTTATTTGGGGCTTTTTTTTCTTGAATAGTTCCTAATAAAAACATTCTATAAATGAGAATACCATTATTTCAGTCAATTGCCTATGTGTTATATACAATGGAATATTACTCAGCCATTAAGAAGAATGAAATAATGCCATTTGCAGCAACATGGATGGACCTAGAGATTGTCAAACTGAGTGAAGTAAGTCAGACAGAGAAAGGCACATATCATATGACAACACTTATATGTGGAATCTTAAAAAGAAGATACAAATGGGCTTCCCTGGTGGCGCAGTGGTTGAGAGTCCGCCTGCTGATGCAGGGGACACGGGTTCGTGCCCCGGTCCGGGAGGATCCCACGTGCCACGGAGCGGCTGGGCCCGTGAGCCGTGGCCGCTGGGCCTGCACGTCCGGAGCCTGTGCTCCGCAATGGGAGAGGCCACAACAGTGGGAGGCCTGCGTACCGCAAAGAAAAAAAAAAAATAATAAGATACAAATGAACTTACTTACAAAATGGAAACGGACTCACAGACTTAGAGGATGAATTTATGGTTACTGGGGGGAAGGATGTGGGGGGAAGGATAGTTAGGGAGTTTGGGATTGACATGTACACACTACTATATTTAAAATGGATAACTAAATGGACCTACTGTATAGCACAGGGAACTCTGCTCAATATTATGTAACAACCTAAATGGGAAAAGAATTTGAAAAAGAATAGATACATGTATATGTATAACTGAACCACTTTGCTGTATGCCTGAAACTAACACAACATTGTTAATCCACTATACTCCAATATAAAATAAAAAGTAAAAAAAAATTGCCTATGTATTTGTTTATACAGATAAAACAATTTTTAAATATATAGATTGTAATATTTCTAAAGCTGGCCCAATAGTAATGAGTATGATTTAGAAGTTTAACAAATGTTCATGGTTGTTTGTGGCCCGTGGACTACAGAGTATCTATGGGTCAGATCCAACGGCTCAGGAGCCGTTTAGGATTGGAATATCCTAATCAGATATTACCTGTAGATTCATTGTCCCATTGGGATATAAGGATGTTCTTCAGAAGTGGAAAACACAGTTTCAAGAAACAGCAACAACAAAAAATATTAAGCCTGTTAAAAAAAAATGCATTCCTAAATGCAGAGCATATAGTGGCAAAGATTTCTCACTTGGTTACAGCCAGGGAAGAGAGTGAGCTAACTCGTTGCAGGCATCGTCTCAGACGGGAGGTGACAGACTACAGCTCACAGGCTCACTCTACTCCCCAGCCTGGTTTTGTAAATAAAGTTTGATTTATTTGTGGAACACAGGCATGTCCATTTGTTGATGTATGCTATAATGGTATAATTAAGATTCAACAGACTGTATGGCTTCCATTGCATAAATTTTTACTACCTGGTCCTTAACAGAAAAACTTTTCCCATTTCTGCTCTATGATAAACCAGTTATGTGTGTGTGTGTGTGTGTTTATTTTTCTTTGTACGTATATAGGATTTCAAGAGAGGGTGTTATGCCCAGAAATAACTGAGACTTTGCAGAGAGGGTTTGATGTGTATGGCCCAGAAGAAGCTTTGAATCTTATAGGATGAGATTTGAGCTAATTAACACACAAACTTGGGTCTGTTAACGTAATCTAATAACCACACACATGGTAATGCTTTGGGAAATTCGAGTTCCATAGTCGTAAATAAGTAAAGAGAAAATCAATGATTCTTAGCCTCTCACAACAGATTCTATTTCACAGGGTGCTCTTTTAGAGAACTTCACCATGATTTTTTATTATTACCATGAATAAAGGTTCAAGATGTTGCCATGCATTTGATCAAATATTAATAACTGTGCTTGGAGAGAGTGAATGTCTACCAGCAAAACAGAGGGAAAATGTCATCTGGACCTGACAGAGAAACTTAGTGGGAAACCGGCAGTGGAGATTGCGCTAGGAGGCAGATGAGAGTGATCATTTTTCACAGCTGTAGTTGAGTGAAATGAAAGTGCCTAACTTTGTCTTTCTATGGCAAAGGCTAGGGAACTATCAATCTTGTCAGCACCTGAATGCTATTCTACTGGCGGACTTTAATTACATAGGCTAGACAGCTTGCAAGGGAAAAAAAAAAAAAAAGTTGAGAATCTCTCTTCTGGGGTAGATTTCATAAGCAGTGTGTGAGAGGTGTACGCAGAAATCCTGTTGACAAAATATTTTGTGCAAGTGCCTCCCACACACAGCTTTCAAATGTTACCCCTATGCGTTTTCCATTCCTGCTGCTCTTCAAGTAACAAATGTCTGCAGCATCTTAATCTGTTTCTTTCTCTCCCTTGCCCCATGACTCCACCAAGAAACATTAGCAACTATTGCATTCATCTCCTTATGTCATTTCACAATGATTTTAGAATTAAATTGAGTTCTGAGTTTCCCTGAGAAGTTATCTGGAAGGTAAGTTAAATTAAATGAGCCAGGAATGCTTCACACTAGTGTAATATGCTTTTTAAGGTATTGAAATCCACACTTTCATTGAAAAAGTTATCTTTTTATATAAAAGCTGTCTTTTATATCATTTTGTGTATTTTCAGTGATTTCGGGGGGCACTGAGGAAACACACAGCTTGAGATTATGGAGTGACTGAAATCTTCCTCCTGAAGGATCTAAACATTTTAATGATGTCAATGACTTCCTCAGTGACTCTAGTATCTTTCTTACCTCTACCATTAAGGGAACCATCATGTTGGTCAGTGTGTCTTTGCAGTTTTTGGAAGCTATATGGAACAGGCCCACTGAGGCAACCCCTGAAAATGCCGTAACAGGGAAATTCAGGTCATTCCTTCACTCACCATTCACCCAATAAACTTTTGTTGAACTCATGTGGCATATGTATTAACATTGTGTGATATTGAGGAACACATGTTTAGAATATGGATTCAGGAAGAGTTAGAGTGGAATCCTGCTTCTGCCCTGGCTTGGCTGTGTGGCTTTGGTGACCATATTTAACCTTGCTGAACTTGGGCTCCTTCACAGCTCATCTTAATATATGTGGATATGAAGATTAGAGTTACTCGGATGTATAGAGCCTATGATTTGGTAGAAGCTCAGTTTAGGCAAGTGACTTTTCTTCTGTCCTTTGTTTAGTGGAGAGTTGTAATGAATGTTGGTAGAGAAAATGAATGTATGGAATGCAGTCCTGTATTAAGACATATCTGGATTTGAATTCCCACTCTAGTAATTTTGTGTCTAGTAGGGTCTCAAAATGACTAGCCCTAACTCAGTGGTACAGAGAAAAATGTAGACTCTTTATTTGGTCTATAACCAGTCAAGTTTCTGTGAAAGATATGGGGGTCAGTGTTAAATGCCCAACACAGTTTAGCTTTATAGCTCAGGCTGTGCAATAATTTAAATAGTCTCATGAGATCAGTGGTTCTCAAACTGTAATGTACATTGGAATCACCAGGAGGCCTTAAAAATACAGATTGCTGAACCTCATCTCCAGAGTTTCTGCTTCAGTAGGTCTGGAAAAGGCTGGAGAATTTGCATTTTAGCAAATCCCCAGGTGACACTGATGCTACTTGTTGGGGGACCAAATGTTGAGAATCTCTACTTTAGATAATATTCAGTCTTTAAGGAAAATTTCTCCTGGTCTTTTATTTCTTCCTGCTATTTCAAATGCTTGGATACCCAATTTATTTTAATAAAATGTTTCCTATAATTGATAAAAATATAAGCACATTTGAGTTAATTCTGAATATATATTAACATTTATAAGTTATTGGTATATAAATATATTTATATAAAGTAATAAATAATGATCATATATAGTATATACTATATATATAAAACGTATGTCCTTTTGGTTAGAATTCTTGTCCTGTTTAGCACTATTCCAGATAACTTTGAAAGCACACTTGCAGTCTGACAACAAGATATTCTAGACACATTTTGGTTTTCCCTGTCCAAAACATAGATTCCACTACTGTCAGTAAATAATAATATTAGGGATCAAAATTTTGTCTCAGGAGTGTATATTAGGTTAGGTAATAGAACTGGGAATGTTTATTGAAAATCATGAATTCATATTGCTATATCTAATTTATTTAAATTATTCTAACTTTCAAAAGCCATTTCTTATCCTCTTCTAATATTTTAAAACCTTAATCAGTTTTTCCCTGTTTTAAATATATCAGTTTCTATACTCTCTATCACAAAATTTTCATCAAATTTTAGTATGCTATGCTGTATTCTGTCATTGCAAATAATATGATTAATTTAGAATGTTGCCATATTGGCTGGAATCTAAGATGCCACATCATTGTATCATAAAGAAACCATGCTATATGGATATCATATTCAAAATAAATCTTCACTTCCACCTCACACTACACACAAACATCAGTTAAGGTGTGTTATAGATCTGTATGTGAAAAGTAAAACAGTAGGGCTTCTAGAAGATAACCTTCAAATCTTGAGGTAGTAAAATATTTCTAAGGTAGAATACACAAACATTAACCATAAAAGAGCACTAATAAACTGGACTATAGTAAAATTAGGATCACTATTAAGAAAATGAAAAAGCAGGCCACAAAGTGGGAGAGATTATTTATATTATTAATACATATAGCTGAAAAGTGTTAATATCTGGAATATATAACCACTTTTCCAAGTCACCAAGAAAAAAGGCAGACAGCACAATTATAAAAATTTTTAAGTGGGCAAAAGACCTGAATGGTTACTTCACACACAAAAAGATATCCAAATAGCCAAGATACATTTGAAATATTTTGACTCTTATTTGTAGTCAGGAAAATGCAAAGTGAAAAAAGTCACTATGAAATTTCACTTCATACCCACAAAAAGGCTAAAATAAAATTGACTGAAATACCAAATATTGGTGCAGATGCAGAGTTTCTAGAATTCTCATGCACTGCTGATAGGAGGCTGATTTGTACAAACTCTTTGGAAAAATGTTTGGTAATACTGTTAAAGTTGACATATGCATACCCTATGACCCAGCAATTCCTCTCCTAGGCATATATTTAACAGAAATCTATACATATGTGCACCAAAAGCCATGCACAAGAATGTTTATAGAAGTATTACTCTTAATTGCCAAGGTCTGGAAACAGTCCAGTATCCATCAACAGTAGATTGGATAAATAAATTCTGGTATATTTATACAATGGAATGCTAAACAACAAGGAAAATGAATGGACTATTGCTACATAAAACAACCTGAATGAATTGAACAAGTACAGTATTTTCCTAAAGGCATCAGACACAAAGGAGTACATACTGTGTGTATAATATTTATATAAATTCAGAAATAGGAAAGACTAATTTATAGTGGCTTTTGGGGAAGGGGGAAGGATAGTGACCAGGAGGGGGCACAAGAGAGCACTCTGGGTTTCTACAGATGTTCTATTTCTTGATTTGGTTCCAAGTTTGTGCTCACTTTGTAATAGGCCATTAAGATATATCCTTTAATTTGTGCACTTTTTGATTTATACCTCAATGAGAACATTTTTTTGTTGTTGTTGGAAAATGATATGCACAAAGTTATGTGGGAACAGCATAGACAAAATATCTGACTTGGGACATCAAATAAATCATCTCAAAGGGAGGATTTGAAGTCAGATTTTATACCATGATGCATTCCAATGCAAGTACAGAAATCCCTTTCTTTAGTAGCTTAAAAAAGTAAGGGCTTTATGGTCATTAAAGAAAATAAAAGAAAGAAAACAACTTATGAAAGTACTTGTCTCAGTAACACACGGAACTTAGGCTAACACAGCTCCCACTGTTCTTACTCTTTGATTTGTCCTTTTGGCTGCAAGAGGCTGTTGCTTCTCCAGGGATTTAGTCTGAGTTACAGGAGTGGAGAATGAAAAAGAGGAAAAAGTTGCCCAGCAATCACATACTCATGCCTAACTGACCAGAGCTGTGTCACCCCTAGGTTTGAGGAAGTCTATAATGATAAAATAGACAGAAACAAGGGAAGGGGGTTTGAAATGGGTGTTTGGTGAGCCAGCCTATGTGATTTGCCACGCATCTGAAAGATATGTCTGCCTGATATGTTTTGGGAGGATACTACAATGCAAAAGAAAAAGCATACCCAAATATAGATTTTTGGCCACCATCTACTTCCTCTAGCTTGAGGAATGTCACGTGTTCTCAGAAACTTTCTCATCTTTTCATATGTAGTAGGTTTAAGGTACACTGACAATACTTAAAGTTATGGTAATTCTCCAGGACATAAAGGACCATAAAGGAATTCACTGTTTAGGCAGTGAATTTAGAAACAGAAAGAGAAGTGTCTGGGCTCATACAGTAACAGTGAGGTGATTTTTTTGTTTGTTTTTTTTTTGTTGTTCTTCTTCTTCTTTAATAGTTTGACAGAGATGAGATAATGGGAAAAATAATTTTAGGTATCAATTTTCTGAAGTATTCCATAGATAGGCAACCAAACTTAAAGTTTCTTAAACAAAAATGCAAGAAAACAGGAAAAAATATCATGTCAGGAACTTTAGAAACAACAAAACTATCTTGTTTGTCAGTTCACCTTCAGTAGGATAAAAAGAAGATTTTGTCAATTCTTGAATTCCTGAAAATCGATCACTCATTTATTCAACAGATAATTATTGTGCACCCCTTATATGCTAGGTACTGTGCTACCTAATTAAATATTTATCTTCACAAAAGCCCTTCCCAATTGCAAACTGTAC
The DNA here is from genome assembly GCF_039906515.1 of Pseudorca crassidens. NCBI lineage: Eukaryota > Metazoa > Chordata > Mammalia > Artiodactyla > Delphinidae > Pseudorca > Pseudorca crassidens. The sequence goes on along the minus strand of NC_090304.1, from coordinate 29,198,271 downwards.
AACTGAGTCCCAGATGGGTTCAGGAATTAACCAATTGTACAGTTAATAAATTCTGGAATTGGAACCAAGGCCTTCTTGACTGTCTTTCTACTCTATGAGCTGCTTGGAATGATCTCAATCCCTGTAATGACCTTGATGCTTGACTGCATCCACCCAACAGTCCAACTAAATAGCCAGTTAATACCAACAATACAGCCATGTGGTACAGGTGATGCAGTTTCACATCACTTTACATCAGCCTCAGTTGTTGTTAGTGGGTTCTAAAGTATTTACCGTTAGCTAATTCTAAAAGGGAGAGATGCTTATGAGGGAAGTTATTTGATTTCTCCCTGGAGTGCTCACTGGATTATAGAATTTTGGTGTGATTCTAGCTCAACATTCTGAACACATAAGAGTGGGGGTCTGGATTTATCTCATGCAATGATATTTTGAAATATCACTTTGGAAAAAATTAGAAAAATCCTTAAGTATTTAATTCTAATGATATAAAAGGAAAGATGGAAATTTCCAGAGATGACATATTAAATAAAGTGCATCACTCACTTTTCCAGACTTAGCCAGTCCTAAACTGGATCCTAATCAGGGTCGGTGTGAACAACATCTGAGAAGCCATGCTGTGCAGGAATGTGGAACCCCCATTTAGCTTTGCACGTTAAATTCTTTTCCTTGGCATTGTTGCATTGTTTGAGGACTTTGACTTCTCTTAAATTAACAGTTGAGGCAAAAGTGTTCCAAGTGATGCTAAAAATGGAATCTTAAACAGAATAAAGTGCTATTCAGAACTTTAGAATCATTTTGTTCTAAAGTGTTGATAACCTCATGACAGTGACTCAAAGCCAAATTAGGCAAAGAGCAAATTGATGTCGATGATCTTTGCATAGATGAACCTGAGGCAGGATATGCATCATCCAGGAACATGTAGGAACACTGAGACTGGATTATAGTTTTGCCTTGTAAACTGTACAGAGTATTTTTACTCTTTCATCGCCCTTGAGCAACTGATAAACACTTAATGACTACACTTAGCATATTGGGTGGGGCTGTGGCTTTTTCTTCCTTCTCTTTTTTTAAAGGTTGAGGCACAATATCTGGCTTGCCTTTCAATCATGGAAATAGATCCACATGGGTGAAAAGGAAGCAAAGATATAGATGTTTCATATGACTTAGTGTAAACCACCTTTGAATTAAATATAATCCCTTGTCTGGGAAAGTAAAACCAAATTTGTGTACTTTATAAATTTTTTTTTTGACAGCAAGCTATTACAGAGGATGGAAAATCCCTTCTAATGGCTCATGAAGCTTGTCACAGGTAGGTGGCATTTGATGACTCACAAAAGAGGAACTGCGGTGCAGATTAATTATTTTTTGGCTATAAAATGATGCTGGTTTACTTTGCCCTAATAATAAGAAAGTTAATAAATGTCATTCAAGTCATTAAAACTGAAGTTTCTGATACTATTAGAAACTGTAATCCAATAGTGTTTTGAGGGAGCAAATATTTATGGTAATATACCAGAATTGCTAATACTCCTACCATTAATTTAATCTACCATTAATTGTTAGTGTTCCTTGGCAAATCATCTTCATCAAGCAATGGATAACTTGCCTCACTGTTTTGCTCAAACAGGATAATCTCAACATTAAAACTTAGTACTAAAGTTTCCTTCCTACACATAAGTATCATACCATAAAATAGTTTTTAAATATGCCATTAGCCAGGCCTTGTGTGGGCGAGGATGTTGGAAAATGGACTTCATATATTGCTTGTGGGAGTAAACTAGTACATTTCCAGAGGGCAACAAGTATCAAAAAATGACCTACTCTTTGAACTAGAGTCTAATTCTAGAAGGCTGTTCCAATCGGACAAATGCTAAGGATGTTTGTCACAATGTTATTTACAACAGAAAAAATGAAATAATTGAAATTTACTATAAGAGGACTTTAAAGATGTTATTACTGACGTATATAATAAAGTATTATGTCACATTTAAAATTATCTAAATTTATGTTTTTGATATGGAAAATGCTCATAATATGTGTTAAGAGAAAAAAGAAGTTACAGAAAACTGTATGTGGTATCTCTACTTTAGTAAAAATAAGTGTATTTATTTATAGTGTTTAACATATATGATATATAGATATGCGATCTGTTAGACAATTATAACTACGTTAAATATATTAGAGGCAAATGAATAGAATTAAATAGTCATGTCTGTATTTACAGATGATTTAAAAAATTATTTTCCTTTTGCTCTTACCTGTATTTCTTTTTCAAAAATAAATATGAATACTTGCATAGTGAAAATTAAAATTAATAAAATATGGGTTATTCATTGACTTCCTTCCCTACGGTCCCTCTGGGATGACTCCATCCTTTTGTGAAATTGTAAGAGCAGAAAGAGCAATCTAAGCAGTAAGCTACCTAGATCACGCCTCCTAATTTCAACCACCCAGGAGGCACCAGAAATTGGTCCCTGAATTTCTCTTTGATTTTCCTCCTTTCATCAGCTGGTTGAATGCTCCCCTCCTTTTGAGTTTGAAAGATGTTCTTCCACTCTTATACATCTTTATCCATGTGGGAAAGGGCATTCAAAGTTTGAACCTTGAATACCAGCAAGTCAAATTCTTCAACTGCAGTCTGGGACATCATGAGAGAATTATTCTTCACTCTACTTACTCACCTGTTTGGAAATGTTAGAAAGGACTTCCCAAGCCCCAAACTGATGACTCCTGCCACCTAGGATATAAAGGGAATCTAGAGAGGTGTTAGGAAAAGCCTTAGACGGGATTTTTAACTCCATTTTGGACACTTCATCAGTTTAGAAGTGAAATAACGCTGGCCCTGCCCCTGGGCCAATTTGAAAAGAAGATACAGGAGATGATAACCAAGGGAGATCATGTAAGTTAGTGGTTAATAACATGACATGTTGTGTTAGGCACACCTAGATTTGATTTCTAAATTTGCCATCTACCACTGGGTGACCTTAGGGCAGTTCACTTAGGCTCCCTGCACCTCAGTTTCTCCATATGTAAAACTGCCATAAGAATACCTGTTACTCAATTATTATTAATATGAAGATAAAATAGACAGTATATGCAAAGTAATTAGAGTAATGCTTAGAATATAGTAAGAGCACAAAATGCTAGCTTACAGTGACAATGATTATCCATATGGATTGTCATATAATCATCCTTATCAGGTGGAGTCCATCCTAGGAGATAGAGGAGGCAGAGAATCGGGGTTAGAAATCACAACAGTAGACACTACAGAAGAGCAATCACAATAGTTCATTGGTCCATATTTCCATATATATATTTACTATCCATAACTTATAATCTGGTTATGCTGCATGTATACCTTCAGCATTTGGTTCAAAAGTGGAACAAAACAAAACAAAACAAAACATAGACACCCGAAACAGATTTCTACTCACCCATGTGAAGGGTTAGCTTGATTGCTCCAAATTGGGACAACTGATTCTGAATTCAGTTTCCTTCCAGTTTCAGTTGACATCTTCTTACTGAGACTTCTTATCACCTTGTCCACTTTTATCCTCTGAGATGATAGTTGCATGGATAAGAGCTCAGAAGTAATATTTTATTTACTTCAGGTGATAAACAGGTATGCAACAACAGCCTATTTATTATCTTCTTACCTTGGTCCAAGTGTTTCATCCCTAAGTTAGACTCATATTTTTGTTAACATGTCTGCTTTTCAGTTCCTCCATTTTGGTAATTGACACCATTCTTTTTACATTTTTCCTATGCTGCACTGTATTCTCTCCTGGTCTCTACAGTAGCTGTATGATTTCGGCCAGCACAATTCAAAGCACATAGTCTTCTATTGTTATTATTTTCACTGTTAGGGATTGTTTAAATATCTCTTCAAATTCCCCAAAGACCAGGCACCCTACATATGAGACAGAGAAATTACTGTAACATAGCTGAGTATAGTATCCATCTTACTAAGAACTGAAGTCATTTGGATCTTTTACTGTATACAGTAAGAAATATTTATTTTTCAAGTATTTTGTATGCATTCACTAAATTTTAAAATAGATTTTATTGCAAAAATTTACACCTCTGTGTTTTCTTTACATTTCTATGTTGGTGAAAAAGAGCCAAAGATAAACACAACCTTACATGATTATTTTTTCCCAGAGGACTTGGCCATAGCAATCACAAAATATAGAAGAGTTCAATTTATATAACGTTTACAAATTTCACTGACCATTCCAACCTGTTGTGTTTTTTTTTTTCCCTGCAAAAGAAGCTACATAAATGATATTCACTGTAGTAGCAGTTTTCTGTTTTAACAAAGTGCCGCAAACTGAGTGGCTTAAAACAACAGAAATTTATTCTCTGTAGTTCTGGAGACTAGAAGTCTGAAATCAAGATGTTGGCAGGGCCAAGATTCCTCTGAAGACACTAGGAAAGAATCCCTTTTTGCCTCTGTCTTCACATGGTCTTCATCCCTCTGTGTGTCTGTATCTCTGTGACCCTCTCTTTTTGTAAGGATACTAGTCCTTGGATTTAGGACCCACCCTAATCCAGTATGACCTCATTTTACCTTGATTATATCTATAAAGACCCAATCCCCAGATAAAGTCACATTCACGGGTACCAGGGATAAGGATTTAGACATATCTTTCGGGAGACACAATTCATCCCACAACACTCACATAGCATTTCACACCTGAGTTATAGCACTTAGCATGTAATTACTAGTTTAAGTAACGTCTACTCCTTTTCCCACCATCTCCTACTGCCCAACCCTCAAGGGCAAATTCATTTCTTAATTTTCTTTATATCTGTCTTTGCAGTTATCATGATGCTGAACATATTCCCTTAGTGAATTTAAGTGGAGGATAGAAAGGAGAAGGCAAAGCATAACATGAGAGTTATGAAAGAAGGAAGAACTGGTTTACACCAGTGGTTTGCACAACTTGCTTGTTATCAGCAATAGTTTGCAACCTTTAAAAAATAGTTGTGTGTTTCTCCCCTAGATATTCTGATTCATTGAATAATTGTGGGACCCAGGAAATCTATATTATAGACAATTTACTCAGATGATTTTACCTTCTGGCCAAGCATAGAAAACACTCCATGCCTTGTGGTTACAGGTAAATGACAGGGGAAAAGTGCAGGGGAACTGTCATCCATTTCTCATGCCTGTGCAAGCTGTTTTGCCTTAGTAAGTTGCCTAGTTATGCTGATGTTGTTTCTTCATTGGTAAAATGAGTGACAATCATTTCTAAAACTTGGATTTTCCTATTCGAGGTTATTGTTTGTCCTTAAAAATGTGTGAGTGTGGTTGTAGAATTTCCACCTTGGTCTTTATAGAGGAGATAGTATGTTTGAAATGATTTCTCAAGTATCTTCTTGGACTAGTTATTCTGAAATTGTAAGAAAAGGGTCAGTGTTGGTTAACTTTGAGTGCTGGAACAACAGGTGCTTCTTTCTACTGCTTGTTCCTGTATTTCACATCTGTATAATGAACATATATTACCTTTATAATGGAGAGCTATTAATATACATTCTAGTTTTGTTTAACAAGCAAAAATTAAATACCAGGAAACAAAATTTAAGAAATGCTACTAAAAAACTAAAGGAAAAAGAAAAGTCAAGAGGCAAATAGATGCAAAAGAAGTGCGTGTACAATTTAAAATAGGGGAGTAGAGTTGATATAAAAGTAGAGGGTATTAAGGTTTCAATGTCAGTATTGTTGGCCTTTCTTTTAACTTATATCTTGCCTGAGATCTTTGATCGAAATACTTTTACTAAAAATGATATTTTTCTCTTAAGTTTTCTAAGCTGAAGTTTATTTAAACTTAGAATATGTTGCATTTGTCCAACCCCCAGACAATGGAAAAAATAATGAAACTGTCATATTGGAGGTGACATTGTCAGCAGCACTGTCAGAAGTGGGTGGGTGGGTGTTCTCAGATGAAGACACAAATATAAGAAAACTGGGATAAATAAAATTTGCTTACACGTTATTCTTTTAAGAGGATCGAATGGAAAATGTTTGTACATAAAGTGCACACTTATCTGTATTTTTACACATGTCTATATACTGACAGTTGAAGCCCTTGCAATAAGAATTTAGCTTTTATGTTTTTTTATTTTTTTTTTTATTGGAGTGTAGTTGCTTTACAATGTTGTGTTAGTTTCTGCTGCACAGCAAAGTGTAGCTTTGGTGTTTTGAATTCAAATTTCAAAAATTATTCTTCAGAAGAAATCAAACCCCATGAGAAAGGACACTGGGGAATGCGTTGACAAGAAACCCAATTTGACATCTGACAGTTTTATTATTTCCTTTGATTTTATAAGAGGCTTTGTCTTGAGAGGAAAAGTCAAACTGAAAAACTGCAAAATGAATGGGAGAATTTGTCTCTGTGAATTCATAGACAGTTTTTCAGCAGTCAGACTATTCATACAAAAATTGTTGAGGGCCTAATTTTGACTATAGGAAAAATAGATCATTGAGGTGATGTGAATAATTGAGATCATGCCTTAAATTATTTTGGAAACAATTACTCTATTAAAAGGAGACGAAAATCTCAACTACAAACTGAAATTGATTCCAATATTGGAAAAGTTACTTAACTCATTGTGTTACCTTCTTAGTTTTTGTGAGCAGATTCAGAACTCACATCATAATTCCTCATTATTGGCCAAGAAGGTATATAGAAGGAATTAAAAGACGAGTTTTGTTGAAAACATAGAGGGCTTTCATGTCATGCTTAGATATGTGACCATTTTTGAGGCTAGCACACACAATCTATTTCCTAAGAGTCTTTGGGCTACTTGCTGGGTTGCCTAGCAACCTGAAATCTTCAGCATTCAAGGGTTGTCTTCCCCTAGTGAAATGTCAGTCCCCTTGTGAAAAGTCTTAAGTGATGTCTTTCAAATTAGGGATAATTTTCACTCAGGGAGTGGAATAACTTCTACAGAAGTTGACTTAAGTGAAAATTCGGACAAAAATTACAGATGGAGACTACAAACTAGGAAGACTTCTGTAGACCAACAAAACAGCATTGTAATGAACCAGGAAAAGGATATTGGAATTTGGAGTCCTTATAGGTTTGGAAATGTCAATACTAAAGAATCATTTATTCACATTACAGGGTGCTTATGTCATTGACATGAAAGCTGGAAAAGTTTCCATATGATAACCTGAGTGGATATTTTTTTCTTTATCCACCTTAACATTGATATTATAATCACTTATAGCAGCAAAATCTACTTTTATGGTTTCTAAACATCCAATCCACCATGCAATTTTGTTGATTTTCCATTTCTCCCTAACTTCATCATGAATACGCTATTCTGTGTAATTAGATCTCTACTTTGGACTTCCAGAATAACTTTCTGATTGGTTTGACTGTACCTAAACTTTCTTCCACTAATCTGTTCTTCAGACCACATATATTTCTAAAATGCAAATTTAATCACATCAGTTGTCTATCTCCGCTAACTTAAAATCCTTCAAATGTTTTGCATTACTTTTAGGATGAAGGTAAATTTGGGATAAAGGTAAATGGCATATTTCATCAAGGTCCCTCTCATTTTCTTGGCTCTGAGAAGCTTCCTTGCCCAGATCTTTTCTACTTCAGGATATTTCAATGTTTTTCTCTTAACCCAAAGTATTGTCAGAGTAACACATAACGTTTCTTTCACAGCATGTACCAAATCTGCAATTTTATGTTGATTTATATGATTACTTTATTAGTGCCATTCTTCCCCACTAGGCCATAAGTTCCATAAGCATAGAAATCAAGTCTTTTTTTAATCATCATTGACTCTACCATTCCTAGCATATAGCCTAACACTTAGTAGGTACTCAATAAATATTTTGTTGAATGTATAAAAGGATGAATATAGTATATTCTTTCTTTTTTATCTTTTGAAAGGCAACCTGAGGTGAACACTATAATCTCCAATACCTTAACATGTCCATAGGGTAATTATTTTTCAAAATTCTAAGCTCAATGTGTTCCTTTTTAATAAAAATAATTAAAAATAGAGTTGCCACCTGCCTAAAGTACTTCTAGCTCAGGAAAGCATGAAAACACATATCTCCTCAATGTCCCAAAACATAAAATTTTTCATATTTTCTCCCTATCTACCATCACACAGGTAGCATTATAAGACCTTAATGAAATACTATACAGCCTTGGAAAGAAATACTCCATTTAAAAGCTCCATAACTCCATTTTTGTTAACAAGTAGCAGAGATAAACCTGGCTTATTTTAAGAAAAGTGTATAGCAAAAAGGGATGCTATAATGAATAAATTATTTTACTTATTTTATTTATTCATTTTAGGTTATGGAATTTTTAGAAATAATTTCTTATTTATTTATTTTTTTTGGAAAATCAGTGATCCAAAGCCAAACTGAATGAGTGGTGTGGGAGGGATCACTAATTAAATTTCTAAAATTACCTTCTCTATTAATATTTAGAAATCGTCCTCTGAATTAAGTTAGGTGGCATTATATAAAAAGAGGGAACCAAAGTTCTAAACCAAAGACCAAATTAGCAGCAGGCTTTACTGGTATTTGGAACTTGTAAATTAAAAAATCGCAAACACTAATTGCATCTTTGTAGTATATAAATTAATAATATAATGATGACTTCATCTTCATGTTTAATCATACCATAATAAAATCACTTCATGATTAATTCAGTTATCTTAAGTTTAGAGCTACTAGGTTTTCTTATAAATCAAAATTATTTCCATAAAGTGTCAGCTCAAGGTATAAGTGTCTTTGGAGCTGTATTTTATCATTTTTTAAAAAAATTTATTTATTTATGGCTGTGTTGGGTCTTCGTTTCTGTGTGAGGGCTTTCTCTAGTTGTGGCAAGTGGGGGGCCACTCTTCATCGCAGTGCGCGGGCCTCTCACTATCGCGGCCTCTCTTGTTGTGGAGCACAGGCTCCAGACACACAGGCTCAGTAATTGTGGCTCACGGGCCCAGTTGCTCTGCGGCATGTGGGATCCTCCCAGACGAGGGCCCGAACCTGCGTCCCTGCACTGGCAGGCAGACTCTCAACCACTGCGCCACCAGGGAAGCCCTATCATTTACTTTGCAACTACAGGAAAGTAACTATATCCACAAAGTAGCCAACTGTAGCACGTTTATAATTGATAATTAATTAAAGGCCACCATAGAATTTGCAAGTTCACAATTTTCTTTATGCTTAAAGTTCTTTTCTTTGGTGATTAGTATCAAATTTCGTGATTTTGGAGCAACTGAGTTCAAGATCAGGGTGCCAGTATGATTGGGTTTTGGTGAGGACTCTCTTCCTGACTTGCAGATGGCTGCATTCTAGCTAGCTGTGTGCTCAAGTGGCCTTTCTTTGGTGCAAGTACATGGAGAGAGAGAAATCTCTTCTCCCTCTCTTTTCCTCTTCTTATAAAGCCAACAGTCCTATCAAATTTAGATCCCACACTTATGACTTCATTTAACCTTAATTAAAATCCCTATATCCAAATGCAGTCACATTGGATGTGACTTCAACATACGAATGCTAGGGGTACACAATTCAGTCCATAGGATACAGTTATAAACTTGTAACCAGTCTGTTACATCCCAAATGTTCACATGATAAAAAGATTCCCCGCCATAGTCAATGGGCTCCTTGCTTGGAGCAATACTCTACAAAGCAAGGACGTTTAAAGAACATAAAATACATTTCTCTGAAATCAGTTGTTAGAGGGATTTAACCTGTAGTTTCAATATGAGGCACTCAGTCATTTTTCGCCATCTTTACAGGTTAACACAATTGGTGAAGATGTGATTCACACAGGACAAGTTTCCTGTCTTGCTGTGTTCCTATAAAGATCTGACTCAAGTGTGAGGATCCAATTTAAAACCAGCTCCTTGCCTGGATCAGGATTGAAAAGGCGGAGGAGGTGGTGGCAGTTTTTAAGCTTTCTGAAGTATAAATGACTTTTATGGAACAAGTTGTATCCTCTTTGAATACAGCTGAATAGCAGTCTTATTTGGGTTGAAGCTTAAAAATATAGGTATAAATTGTCAATTGCTAAGGTAATGAAGCCCGGATAAAGGAAGAAGCTTGTAGTATTTGAGTATATGTTGCTGTATTCTGCTGGTTTCTTCTATAGAACTGTAACCAGTATTTTCCAGTACTTCAACTTGCCACATTTGAAAGCCAAAGGGATTTGATTTTGGTTTTCTTAAAATGTGTAATGATAATACTTGATTGAAAAATATAAACCTAGAATCCTCAAAAAAGTAGATTATTAGCTATCTGAAGAAAAGATGTGCACTCAGTCTTTAAGCTTATATTGATACATCCCCAGCTTATTCTTAAGATTTTTATATCAAAACTCAGAAAAAACACAGGACAACATACTCCAGTATCCTAAGTTGGTTCCTCTAACCCAACCTAAACCATAATGTATTATATGAAAACCTTTTAGTTGATGTTGTGTGGACTGTCTGCTCCAGAATGGTTTTGGTTAAATGCTAAAGTCAGTTGCTCTGTTTAGACACTGTCTTGACTCTATATTCTTGGTGAAGTTCTGGACTAGCCTACTAGAGATACTAAATGTTTTCCTCCTCCAAACCCCTTCTTGAGAAAACTCCCTGTCCAAATCCCTAGACTCCAATTAGATGATCTCTCCTAGTTACAGAGAGAATGTGACTTATTTAACTAGGGAGCTGGTGTTCTACTCATAATTGACTGTATTCAAGGATACAGGAAAACCAGCTTTCAGAGAGATAGAGAAGATTAGAGGAAAAATAGAAAAGCAGCAGCAAGAAGTAGAAAGGGAAGATAATTCTGAGAAAGAGAAAGGAATAAATTTCCACCAGTACATTTGTAGGTCTGACTCATCCCCTATGATGTCCAACTCCTTTCACTTCTTGGTCATGAATGAATGTGTATTTCACTATTGCATACCTATAAGGACATCTGTTTTTAACTTTAACTTATTTTTGTGCTTTTGCTCTTTGCCAGCAAACATATCTAACTAAGAGAATTACCAAGAACAAGACTCTATATTTTGCCCTCCAGATTCTTTATTTCTTCTTCCCATAGAGTGGAGCTTTGTGTATAATTCGGGAGTGAAGTGAACAAGGCTGATAGAGCAATTCAGCCCTTCAATATCAGGAGACCCTGTTACTAGGAGAACTCTTCCTACTCTGATCTTGTCATTAAGGATTCTAGCTCTGGCCTTCCTCCAAAAGGACGTAGGGCAAAAGCCAAGTTATGGTACTGAGGCCCATTTTAGGTTTTTGATACTTGATCAGTCATTTTTGTCTGTTTTCAGCCATGGAGTCATTTGCCTTGTGAGAACTAAGAACAGCATTTAACAAAAATAGGTATGAACTCTTAAACATTACTGAAAGCTATTCTTATTACTTCTCAAGTTCTAAGAAACATACCAGATTCATATCTGAATCATTGAGATTTCTACGCTAATCATATCTTCCATGGTTTTTATTAATGCCAATTAGTAGTAATGATATTAGCCCTACTATATTATGTGTCTGTCAGGCACATCATTTACAGGACTAGATTGCTACACTTTGCTTTATTTATGTGTGTAATCCAACTTTAGATCACTGCGTGCTCTTTTTGTCTTCAAAGAAGCTTCTTATTCCCCAAACATCTATTATCCCCACTGCTTACTCACTCTCTTTTGGCTGTCAGGCCATAGAATGCTGATGAAAGAAAATGGACAAGAGTGTGACAATTATAGATTCATTCTATGGAGTTTCATCAGGATCGTACCTGTCATCACATCAAACCTTTTATTCACCTCTCAAATGTCACAGAGCTAATTCTCTCACTTATTATTCTTTTCTCCTTGAAACATCCAACCATCTTCCATTTTCTCCCCCTCATTCTTGGTGAGAATATTGCTTCTTGAGGTGCAAACTTAATTTTGCTGAAAACTCTGTCACATTTCTTCATCTTAAACTTAGTATCTTCTCATGTTTCCATTCAGGCTCTTGGGAGAAGAGTCTACTGGGCTGTGAGCTCCTTGAGGGCAGTCCTCATGATTTACTCACACTTCTATTTTTGATGCCCAACTAATTTTCTTTAATGTAAAGACGGCTTCCAAACACACTCAACTACATCCGCTATTAAAACAACAAAAAACACCTTCCTTAACCTCACTACTTCTCCTAGGTACTTTTTAATCTTTCTATTTATCATCAAAATCTTGATGAAAGAGACTTCTCCACTGCTTCCACTTCCTATCTTACTCATTTTAACTGTGAGATATAGGATTCCCCTTTCTTCCAACTCCGTGAACTCTTGAAAATACTATCAAAAGATTACAAGTGACCTTTATGTCCCTACAGCCAATACTGTACCTTTGCTCTTATGTTCCTTCAATGCACTTAGATATTTGATATTTGAGAACACATTTTTCTTGAATCTTTCTTCTACCTGAGCCTTTGCTGATCTTACAGCATATTCACAGCTTCGTTTCTGATCTCTATGCAGATAATTCCCAAATGAAATCTTTAGCCTTCCTTTCCTATGTGCATTCTTCCTGTGTTTATTCTCAACTAGCGATAGTACAGATTGGATTGAATTGTGAATGACATGTAAATTCAGTGCATACTAAATGAATTCAGAATTTCGCTCCCCTAACTGTTTTTACTTTCTAGATAAAATTGTGTGCAGTAGCTCTCTTATATTTCTAGGTCCCTGAACTTAAATCATAGCATTGCCCTTCACTCTTCTCTCTCTGTCATCCACCGCATCCAATATGTCACTGTGCCTTTTGATTCTTCTTTTGAAAAATCTCTGGGATTCTTTTTCTCCCTTCTCATTGTTCACAAAAGCCCAGGCTTTCAACACGCCAGCCTAGATACTATCACATGATTTTCTGGTCTGTTCCACTGTTTTTCTATCATTGGATCATCACCGTGTCACTAATATTAAGAGAAACTTTAAACCCATCACTCCATGCTTAACTTGCCTACAATATCAAGTTCATACTTTCTTGGTTAGGTTAGTATTATGATAAGCTTACCTCACTTTACCTAGCTAATATTTTCTCTTTAAACACTAAATTCTAACCTCTGCCCCAGATAAATTTGTGTTCTCACATTTTCTATCTGAACTTTTCAACTGTACACCAGGCTCTTCCTGATTTCTAGATTTTACTTACTCATCTTCCCCAATGTAAACCTGCATTTCCTGTGCTATAGTACATATCTCATTAAATTTCAATTTCCTGTTTACTCATCAGACTCATAGTGCATAAGGACTTCGTTACTATGTTTCCTACTGTATACTCACTCAGTGCTTAGCACTATGCATGTCATTTAGCAAGTGCTCAGTATATATTGAAAAATAAATATACTAGCTCTGAGTCACCTATAGGATCTCGTCAACTGAGGGCCACATACTATGGCCACCATTCATCTTGGCTGTTTAATTAATATACAGACTTTTCTTCTTAGTCATAGTGAATGCTATCTATTATGGGTACCACTTCACAGGGTAGATTTATACTAAACCCACTCACATTTATATTTGGTTTTTATTTCTTTTTGAAATATCTACAGTATCATATCTGAATAACCAAATTGCCAAAAATAGCTTTAGTAATACCGAATTTATTGAGCATTTACCTTCAATGATTTTATATGAAATAGATGTATTATGCTGATATAAGAGGGACAATAATATTACTCACCCATTTAATTCTCCATCCTTGACCTTATTAAAGGAGTGACAAAGATATTTCACAGTTGGTCCCATCTACATTTTATATAATTTCATGTTGGTTGACCTAGCATACCAGCCATACTTACGTTGTTAATGTATGATATTTGCTTAGAAACAAGTAGGACTTTTGTTCAATATATTCAGACTAAACCAGAAGGTTTATTCTACTGTTTATTAATATTATTATTATTCAGACTCTGAAGACTCTCAAAGTAAGTTACTAGTCTTAGCTATATTATTGGGATAAGTAATAATTTGTGTACCTTAAATACATTTCATACAATTTACAATAGTTAAGTTAAATATGGGAAGACAACCCAGCGCTTCTGTAGTGAAATCATAGCTGAGAGAACTCTTGCTCAGACATGAACATAATCCCAATTAAAGCAGAGAAAAACTATGAATATCTATGATTTAATATTGTACAGATTTTAAAATAAATTTTTGGTTTGCTCTGTATAACTCCAAATTACTAAGGACATTCAACAAACATTTTAAGATTAAGACAAAATGACTACATTCTTTATAACACAGAATCTTGACTATTAAGCTATGTTATAAAAGTTACGCAATTCTTGATAAAGCAAGAGGCAGCACCAGATTCTTTAAAAATCTTTAAACATAAAGATTATGATTAAGACTCTTTTAAAAATTGACTTAACCTTTGGTTTTGTTGGTTTTGGGGGTGCTTGACAAGTTTTCTTTTCAGAAATTCTCTAAACATAAGTAGTTTCATGGATAGAAATGTGGGAAAATGTGACTTACACATCAACCATAGGTTAAAATAACAGAAAAAAATAATACCTCATCGCATTTTGAATGGGAAAGTTGTACTGAGTCTCTTTTCTGTTGGAGACCTTCCCCTCTGTCACCTGCCACCCACTTCTGACCTATGAGTCATTGACTATTCCAACTTCATTTAAAATCATTATTAAATTAGTTTGAATCCTAAGCCTCTGTATTAAGAAAAACACTGTATTGGATTTTATACCTTTAAAATGAAGAATCGTAGTGGAGATTACAGAATCCTTGGCATGCTTATGTATAAATATTTGTGTGTGTGAACACATGTGTTTATATACATATGAATGCAACTAAATTGACACCCACCTCTATCTTCCTTTAGTCTATGATAACGTGCTCTATTACTTCTTTGAGAAGGAATAGCAGCACTAATAATGATTAACATTTACAGAATGTTTATTATGTGCAAAGTACTATGCTAACTGCTTTGTCACACATTTTCACTAATAAAATCTCCATTCAATGGTAAGCTTAGTATAGTAGCCCATGTGTATCTTTTTCATTACTAGATAATGTCTATTAAATAATGGACACTCAATAAACACTAGCTGAGTAAAGGAATGATATCCTATATCTTTATAAGGTATTATGCAAATTAGAAAAAATGAGACTGAGATTGAGCACTCCGAAGTTTACCCTTACTCCAAAGCCCATGGATTTAATTACATTATAATTTGATAGAAACATTCACCAGAGGCAAACTTTTTTGGACAGAATTTTCAATTTAATTTATTAATTCCTTTGTGGAAAAAAATACTGTTACTAGCACATAATTCTCCATCTCTTATGAAACAGTGACCTACTAAAAACTTTTCCTTAAATAAAAGCATCTATAATGCTTCACAACTGTTTCAGATTAACTCTGTGTTAGTAAATGGTTTTAAAGCCTCTGGTTTCTTGGTAACTTAAAAACTATATTTATGTTTCTTTAAGGTATTTTCATTGTTAGGATATGGAGATTCATATAAATAGATATATTTAATATGTAAGTTTATATAGGTATGTATAATTTAATTTAATTTTAGAATTATTAATTTTGGAATTATCTCTTGGATAAAGCTATCTGGAAAATTCTACTCTTGTCTTTGACATAAATGAATAGAAGATAGATGCCTGTAAACTAATTGGGTTTGCCCCTTTAAAAATTGAAGAACACAATACTTGAGAAGTCAGATGTATTTGTTTTCTAGAGTTTTCTGGGAAATCATGCCTTCTGCAGTCAATACTACGAGTTACCTACCTGTCTTCACATAGTCTTCATTTCTAGGCTTGATCACTCTGAATGTGTTGGGTCATGGGTTCTTAATATCACGTGTTGAATTCTAATTTAACAATAGCCTACATCAATGTAGCTAAGAAGTAAAATGTTCTCCAAAGCATACAATGCATTTAGAAACAAAATATTTTTATATGGCTTATTGTCATTTCCTTTCCATTGTACCAGCTGTTCAAGAGTATATTTTAGTGAGCAAATTAAAGAATAGTTACTGAATGTCTCATATGTATGTGCCAAGCATTGTGCTAGGGAATGGGGATAGCACAATGAACAGGATGAAGAAGACCAATATGGCCCTTAACTTCAGTTTAATTTCATAATCTAATGGGGGAAATATGGAAAACTTAACTGAAGAATATAATATAATAATATAAATTGTATGGTAGAGGAAATTTGAGGTACTCACAAAACAAGAAGGGCATATGATCCATGTTTGGGCAGTCAAGGAATGCTTCCAGGAGCAAGTGTTGTTTAAGCTGAGAAGTGGAGGATGAATAGGAACTGATCATTTCTCATGACACTGGAAGAGTGTGTAGAGCAGTAAGATGAGAATGACGAAAGCAATCCCCTAGAAGAACTAACAGTAACATTATCTATTGTGGGTTAGGTAGGAGTCTAATTCCCATTCCAAAAGAAATGAGCTCACAGCCAGGACTTGTGGTTCGTTAGCAAATGGATCATTTCTCTAAATAATTTAAGAAATGTCTATTTTATTATTATAAAAGTAATAAATGATCATTTTGAAAAATTTGGAAAATAGAGGAAAGTAAAAAAATAAATAAAAATCACCTAGACTCAACCACACAGAGTTAAGGAATATTCAGTGTTGTCAAGTTTACTACAAGTACTTTAATTTCTCCATGCTTTCCAGTACCCAGGGGCTCTGGACTTGGCCATATGACCTGTTTTAGCCAATGGAACAGTGGAAAATATGGTACAAACAGAGGTATGAAAATTACCTGTGTTTGGGACTTGCTAACTTCTCGCTCTGGCTCCATGAGACTGCCATGGGGAAAAGCAGCCCAGGCTAGCCTGCTGGATGATGGAGCAGAGAGGAGTCATCTCAGCTTAGACCTTCTGCACCAACCAACTTGTGAGTGAGGCCATCCAAAATCATCCAGCCCTAGTCAAAATTTCCCAGACCATAAGAATATCAAGCCAACCCACAATCATGAGAAAAAATAAATGTTTGTGCCTTTAAGCCTTAAGTTTTGAGGTGATTTGTTAATAGAGCAGAAGTTAACTGATAGGATAGCTGTTAAACGAATTAGCAAATAAGGGATAGTTTACCTGTACTTAGAAAGCTTGGGTTTGATCTCAACTCTACTCTGCCCTGGCTGTGTGGCCTTGGGTAATTAACTTCAACTATTTGAACTTCAGTTTCTTTATCAGTGGAATATTTCTCCAGATGAAGTGTAATTATAGATATGAAATCACTTAATAAGCTCTGAAACACTATTTGTCATTGTTTTGCATTATGACTCTCTTTTCTTTAAACCAAATTCCCTACTAAGCACCTATATCAATGTAATATGATAAAATTCTTATCCGGTTTATACTGTTATGATATCCAATACAGTGTACTATGGAAATATGGAAATACCCATATCTCCCAAAGCAAAACATGACCTGGAATCCACTGGATTCAAATATCATTATTTCTATTATTATTATAAGAATAAATAGAAAAACTCATATTAAATCAAGGGATTTGGACTGGATATGTGTTGTGTTTTGTCCATTTTAGTTCATAGAAAGTTCCCAACAGCGCTGTCACCACTTTTCATGTGAGAAACTGCCAGGACTTAGCCTCTAACTCAGGTTTTTCTGAGTTCAGAACCTGAGTTCTTAACTACTATGCTGTTGTGTTCCAGAAATAGAGTCCCAGGTTTCAAAAAGTAAACTGTGAAAGCACTTGTAAAATTCTCGTATCACTTGGGGCATCAACCTGGCAACAGTTTATTCAGTTACAGCTCTTCCCAGAGAGATTCTGTATTCCCAGATCTCCCTACAGAGTGTGCTTGGGGCAAATCAGGATGCTTTATCCATTGTCCATAATGTAGAACCTCTGAAAGATATCCAAACACTCCCAGCTCACCTCCAACTTACCAGTGCAACTTTTTGG
Source organism: Pseudorca crassidens (assembly GCF_039906515.1). Taxonomy (NCBI): domain Eukaryota; kingdom Metazoa; phylum Chordata; class Mammalia; order Artiodactyla; family Delphinidae; genus Pseudorca; species Pseudorca crassidens. The sequence goes on along the minus strand of NC_090304.1, from coordinate 29,180,340 downwards.
AAAATATATCTCTTCCTACATAGATTTATCGTATCCTCTTAAGCCCTATTTTTATCTTATGTCAGGTGGTTTGCACCAGTGTTAAAATTTAAACCTTAAAAATTTCTAATTTTTATCAGGCTTACTATCTTTCTTCTTACATAAAATTATCCTTTCAAGCTGACCTCTGTCCTGACCCTTGCTTTAAGGCAGGTGCTGCTGACTCACTTGACAGCAATTCAAAAATATGAATATGACATTGGCTAAAGGTTTCTCTGAGCTGGTGTTAAAAACTAAACTTTTATAGATATTTTTTCCTTTCCAAAATAAATATTTTCGATCTTAATGATTTCAGTTCAAGCCAAGATAAGACAACATAGGTCCTAATAACGCAGAGCCAGAAGATAACAAAATATCATTAGCTCCATAGACTTATTCCTATTATCCTTTTCTCTTTACTCACCACTGCCCCCTCTAAGTCACCCCAGGGACAAATTACTATGGCCATTCAAAAGTTTAAATAGTTTGAAATGACTTTTTCTTATGGCTCAGGTATGTGGTTACATTTGTCATAGATATTGGATTATACCTCATTTCTTGATTCATAAATTACTGACAGGTTTGTGCTAGTAGCAAAAGTTAGTTTTCCTCTCTGAATTGCAGCCTTTAAAACAATGCATCATTGCTGGCTCTTCCTTGTGACACATGTTTTCTGATATAATGTAAGCAGAAATGCTATGATAAGGCACCGTTTGAAAATCTGGTAATTAAGTGATATTTGGATGCATTTCAGCTTTACATTTAAAAATAAACTGTAGTTAAAAGAAGTTCTGACTTTGATCTATTGCCTGAGTGTGCATCTTTTCACACTAAAACTAAAAACAAACAAAACCTGTTACAGTATCTATTGAAAAAACATGCACCTTGCATACTGTCATTCCCAAGTTATCAAATTTTCTTTCTCTTGAACTTCTTTAATTTAGATTTTCTGGTAATTTTATTCTTTGTTTCCTTCACGTCCTAGTACTCCCAATAATAATCTGTTCCTTGCTGTTTCTGCCTTGGTCCCGTATCATTTTGTATTGAACTTAACAGTTTTCCTAGCTCTCTTGCCATCTAGAGTTTGAATTTCTTAAAAGTAGGGATTTTAATTGGCTTTCTCCCACAAACGCCTAATTTAGAGACTTACACATAATGAGTCTTCAAAAATATCTGTTGAGTAAATGCATCAATTTATGATGTGTCTGACTTTTCCTTTCCCTTCAGTTTTCTCTATCATTTTTCCTCTTTCTCTCTTCTTATCTCACTTTTCAGTTTTTAAATCTACCTGGGCTTATAGCAGCCTTCTAGAGTATCCAAGGCCTAATCTTTGGCCATCCTGTAAGAAGCCCAATGTTTCTCTCTTCCAGGTTACCTGCAGATTCATTATTATTTGCTCAGATCCTTGCACAACAGCTTAATTTTCTTCTTCAACTAGCACTTCCAGATCTTTAAATAGCTCTATTTCTTCACTTTTCCGTCAGGTCCCAAAACACAAGCCAGATGAAATGGATGGACCGAAGTTGAAGTGAAGTAAGCTAATGGCCATCCCAGCAGAGAAAGCTCCTTATATCCCATCACTTCACTGGAGCAAAGTTTACAGTCCAAAGATAGCTTCTCTATAAGGAGAATAACTATAGGCCTTGGGGCCAGGGAACAATCAACTGTGTAAATGCACATCAGCTATTAGTTACTCTGCCACTTTCTACGTCTGCAGCCTTTCTGTTCTCTGTGGACAGCTGCTGGCCTGCCACTTGGCAGGCTCACACCAACATGGTATTAACCAATTTGCTTTTCCCTCATCTGGTTCTTGAAATTGATCCATGCATATCTGATTCATTACTTCAAACAAGCCTCTGATCGAGAGGTTTGAGAATCACAGGTGGCCACATTACCTGGGGGAAACAAAAGAACCTGTGGAGATGGTCTCGTTAGAATCAACAGACAACCCTATTTTTATAGCACTTGCATCCAATTTCTTGCATATAGCAAGTATTAATTCATATTTTATCATGATCATATTTCTCTAGCTCGCAAGTGAATTTAATGAGATACAACTTTGCATTTCTTTCTACATAGGGAAAACCACATTATCTAATGTACTTTCTAGTCCCTAGTACTTATCTCAGCCCTCTTATCTCAACCCTCAAACAAATTCTAACAAGGAAAACATGATCACATTCTAGGGCAAAATGGACTTATACTTAGGTATTGCTGAAAAGGTATTATATCCTCATCACTTCTATATAAGTGGAAAAGGAGAGTTGTATTATTACTGTAAAATATTTATGTATTCCTTACTAGGTAAGAACTAACTTTGCACATTTTTGGTATTGGGCTAAACATTTTCTCATTTAATTTTCAAAATAACCCTGTAAGAAAAAGAGATGTACAATCGTAAAGTTAAGCCACTTGCTGGGGGTCATAGAACTGAGAAGAGAACCAATTCTACTGAGCACTGAAGTCTGTACATCTTTAACATTATGCTGTTTTGTCTGTGGAGACTTTAATAACACTGGTCGGTACATGGGGTATTGTGGAAAGAGTTCCAGATTTGCAACTGAGAATTCCACTTTAATTTAGTTCATATTTAGTTGCCTAATTTTACCTAGAACAACTCACTTAACCTCTCTGGAATCCTGCTATAACACACCATTTGGAGATTTTTTTTATGAGGTGAAATGATGCAATTCAGTTTTATTTTTTAAGATCTCCACTTTTGAGAAATTCTGATTGGCTTGATGGACTACATTAGTATGTTTTTATTCAATAGAAATGGACTCAGAGTTGCTGTTAGCATAGCATATGGAATTTGCAATCTGACTGATGCAGTATACTTCATTTTCATCTCTGCTTTTTGAGCCCCTCCTTTTCCCAGTAAATATCCTATTAAAGACACTGTGCTAGTCACTACATATCTCAAATGCATCATTATCTTTTATACCTCTGAGTTTTTGCACATACTATTCGTTAAATATTCAAATCACTTAAAATAGTAAAACAGTGCTAGGACAGAATAAGAGCTAACATAGTATCATTACTATTAATAGCAGTATTTTCCTCCCGGCAAACTGCTCTTCAACTTTTTTTTTCTTTTAACATCTTTATTGGAGTATAATTGCTTTACAATGGTGTGTTAGTTTCTTCTTTATAACAAAGTGAATCAGTTATACATATACATATGTTCCCATATCTCTTCCCTCTTGCGTCGCCCTCTCTCACACCCCCCGCATCCCACCCTTCTAGGTGGTCACAAAGCACTGAGCTGATCTCCCTGTGCTATGCGGCTGCTTCCCACTAGCTATCTATTTTACGTTTGGTAGTGTATATATGTCCATGCCACTCTCTCACTTTGTCACAGCTTACTCTTCCCCGTCCCCATGTCCTCAAGTCCATTCTCTAGTAGGTATGTGTCTTTATTCCCGTCTTGCCCCTAGGTTCTTCATGACCATTTTTTTTCTCGTTTATTTTCTTTTTTAGATTCCATATATATGTGTTAGCATATGGTATTTGTTTTTCTCTTTCTGATTTACTTCACTCTGTATGACAGACTCTAGGTCCATCCACCTCACTACAAATAACTCAATTTCATTTCTTTTTATGGCTGAGTAATATTCCATTGTATATATGTGCCACATCTTCTTTATCCATTCATCTGTTGATGGACACTGAGGTTGCTTCCATGTCCTGGCTATTGTAAATAGAGCTGCAATGAACATTTTGGTACATGACTCTTTTAGAATTATGGTTTTCTCAGGGTATATGCCCAGTAGTGGGATTGCTGGGTCATATGGTAATTCTATTTGTAGTTTTTTAAGGAACCTCCATCCTGTTCTCCATAGTGGCAATATCAATTTACATTCCTGCCAGCAGTGCAAGAGTGTTCCCTTTTCTCCACACCCTCTCCAGCATTTATTGTTTCTAGATTTTTTGTTGATGGCCATTCTGACTGGTGTGAGATGATATCTCATTGTATTTTTTTTGTGTGTTTGTGGTACTTGGGCCTCTCACTGCTGCGGCCCCTTCCATTGCGGAGCACAGGCTCCAGACGCACAGGCTCAGTGGCCATGGCTCACGGGCCCAGCTGCTCCGCAGCACGAGGGATCTTCCCGTACTGGGGCACGAACCCATGTCCCCTGCATCGGCAGGCGGACTGTCAACCAGTGCGCCACCAGGGAAGCTCCTCATTGTAGTTTTGATTTGCAGTTCTCTAATGATTACTGACGTTGAGCATTATTTCATGTGTTTGCTGGCAATCTGTATATCTTCTTTTGAGAAATGTCTATTTAGGTCTTCTGCCCATTTTTGGATTGGGCTGTTTGTTTTTTTGATATTGAGCTGCATGAGCTGCTTGTAAATTTTGGAGATTAATTCTTTGTCAGTTGCTTCATTTGTAAATATTTTCTCCCATTCTGAGGGTTGTCTTTTCGTCCTGTTTATGGTTTCCTTTGCTGTGCAAAACTTTTAGGTTTCATTAGATCCCATTTGTTTATTTTTGTTTTCATTTCCATTTCTCTAGGAGGTGGGTCACAAAGGATATTGCTGTGATTTATGTCATAGAGTGTTCTGCCTATGTTTTCCTCTAAGAGTTTGATAGTGTCTGCCCTTACATTTAGGTCTTTAATCCATTTTGAGTTTATTTTTGTGTATGGTGTTAGGGAGTGTTCTAATTTCCTTCTTTTAAATGTACCTGTCCAGTTTTCCCAGCACCACTTATTGAAGACACTGTCTTTCCTCCACTGTATATTTTTGCCTCCTTTATCAAAGGTAAGGTGACCATATGTGCATGGGTTTATCGCTGGGCTTTCTATCCTGTTCCATTGATCTATATTTCTCTTTATGTGCCAGTACCACATTGTCTTGATTACTGTTGCTTTGTAGTATAGTCGGAAGTCAGGGAACCTGATTCCTCCAGCTCCATTTTCGTTCTCAAGATTGCTTTGGCTATTCGGAGTCTTTTGTGTTTCCATACAAATTGTGAAATTTTTTGTTCTAGTTCTGTGAAAAATGCCAGTGGTAGTTTGATAGGGATTGCATTGAATCTGTAGATTGCTTTTGGTACTAGAGCCATTTTCACAATGTTGATTCTTCCAATCCAAGAACATGGTATATCTCTCCATCTATTTGTATCATCTTTAATTTCTTTCATCAGTGTCTTATAATTTTCTGCATACAGGTCTTTTGTGTCCTTAGGTAGGTTTATTCCTAGGTATTTTATTCTTTTTGTTGCAATGGTAAGTGGGAGTGTTTCCTTAATTTCTCTTTCAGATTTTTCATCATTGGTGTATAGGAATGCAAGAGATTTCTGTGCATTAACTTTGTATACTGCTACTTTACCAAATTCATTGATTAGCTCTAGTAGTTTTCTGGTAGCATCTTTAGGATTCTCTATAGTATCATGTCATTTGCAAACAGTGACAGCTTACTTCTTTTTTTCCAATTTGGATTTCCAGTTTTATTTCTTTTTCTTCTCTGATTGCTGTGACTAAAACTTCCAAAGCTATGTTGAATAATAGTGGTGAGAGTGGGCAACCTTGTCTTGTTCTTGATCTTAGTGGAAATGGTTTCAGTTTTTCACCATTGAGGATGATGTTGGCTGTGGGTTTGTCATATATGGCCTTTATTATGTTGAGGAAAGTTCCCTCTATGCCTACTTTCTGCAGGGTTTTTATCATAAATGGGTGTTGAATTTTGTCGAAAGCTTTTTCTGCATCTATTGAGATGATCATATGGTTTTTCCCCTTCAATTTGTTAATATGGTGTATCATGTTGATTGATTTGCATATATTGAAGAATCCTTCCATTCCTGGAATAAACCACACTTGATCATTGTGTATGATCCTTTTAATGTGCTGTTGGATTCTGTTTGCTAGTATTTTGTAGAGAATTTTTGCATCTATGTTCATCAGTGATATTGGCCTGTAGTTTTCTTTCTTTGTGACATCTTTGTCTGGTTTTGGTATCAGAGTGATGGTGGCCTCATAGAATGAGTTTGGGAGTGTTCCTGCCTCTGCAATATTTTGGAAGAGTTTGAGAAGGATAGGTGTTAGTTCTTCTCTAAATGTTTGATAGAATTCGCCTGTAAAGCCATCTGGTCCTGGGCTTTTGTTTGTTGGAAGATTTTTAATCATAGTTTCAATTTCAGTGCTTGTGATTGGTCTGTTTATATTTTCTACTTCTTCGTGGTTCAGTCTCCGCAGGTTGTGCATTTCTAAGAATTTGTCCATTTCTTCTAGTTTGTCCATTTTATTGGCATAGGGTTGCTTGTAGTAATCTCTCATGATCCTTTGTATTTCTGCAGTGTCAGTTGTTACTTCTCCTTTTTCATTTCTAATTCTATTGATTTGAGTCTTCTGCCTGTTTTTCTTGATGAGTCTGACTAATGGTTTATCAATTTTATTTATCTTCTCAAAGAACCAGCTCCTAGTTTTATTGATCTTTGCTATCATTTCCTTCATTTCTTTTTCATTTATTTCTGATCTGACCTTTATGTTTTCTTCCATTCTGCTAACTTTGGGGTTCTTTTGTTCTTCTTTCTGTAATTGCTTTAGGTGAAAAGTTAGGTTGGTTATTCAAGATGTTTCCTGTTTCTTAAGGTAGGATTGTATTGCTATAAACTTCCCTCTTAGAACTGCTTTTGCTGCATCCCATAGGTTTTGGGTCATCGTGTTTTCATTGTCATTTGTTTCTAGGTATTTTTTGATTTCCTCTTTGATTTCTTCAGTGATCTCTTGGTTATTAAATAGTGTATTGTTTAGCCTCCATGTGTTTGTATTTTTTACAGATCTTTTCCTGTAATTGATATCTAGTTTCATAGCATTGTGGTTGGAAAATATACTTGATACAATTTCAGTTTTTTTAAATTTACCAAGGCTTGATTTGTGACCCAAGATATGATATATCCTGGAGAATGTTCCATGAGCACTTGAGAAAAATGTGTATTCTATTGTTTTTGGATGGAATGTCCTATAAATATGAATTAAGTCCATCTTGTTTAATGTACCATTTAAAGCTTGTGTTTCCTTATTTATTTTCATTTTGGATGATCTGTCCATTGGTGAAAGTGGGGTGTTAAAGTCCCCTACTATGAATGTGTTAGTGTGGATTTCACCTTTTATGGCTGTTAGTATTTGCCTTATGTATTGAGGTGCTCCTATGTTGGGTGCATAAATATTTACAATTGGTAATCTTCTTGGATCGATCCCTTGATCATTATGTAGTGTCCTTCTTTGTCTCTTGTAATAGTCTTTATTTTAAAGTCTATTTTGTCTGATATGAGACTTGCTACTCCAGCTTTCTTTTGATTTCCACTTGCAAGGAATATCTTTTTCCATCCCCTCACTTTCAGTCTGTATGTGTGTCTTGGTCTGAAGTGAGTCTCTTGTAGACAGCATATGTATGGGTCTTTTTTTTTGTATCCATTCAGCCAGTCTGTGTCTTTTGGTGGGAGCATTTAATCCATTTACATTTAAGGTAATGTAATCGATATGAATGTTCCTATTACCATTTTCTTCATTTTGTTTTGGGTTTATTATTGTAAGTCTTTTCCTTCTCTTGTGTTTCTTGCCTAGAGAAGTTCCTTTAGCATTTGTTGTAAAGCTGGTTTGGTGGTGCTGAACTCTCTCAGCTTTTGCTTGTCTGTAAAGGTTTTAATTTTTCCATCAAATCTGAATGAGATTTTTGCTGGGTAGAGTACTCTTGGTTGTAGGTTTTTCTCCTTCATCACTTTAAATATGTCCTGCCACTCTCTTCTGGCTTGCAGAGTTTCTGCTGAAAGATCAGCTTTTAACCTTATGGGATTCCCTTGTGTGTTATTTGTTGTTTTTCCCTTGCTGCTTTTAATATGTTTTCTTTGTATTTAATTTTTAATAGTTTGATTAATATGTGTCTTGGCATGTTTCTCCTTGGATTTATCCTCTATGGGACTCTCTGTGCTTCTTGGACTTGATTAACTATTTCCTTTCCCATATTAGGGAAGTTTTCTACTATAATCTCTTCAAATATTTTCTCAGTCCCTTTCTTTTTCTCTTCTTCTTCTGGGACCCCTATAATTTGAATGTTGGTGCATTTAATATTGTCCCAGAGGTCTCTGAGGCTGTCCTCTGTTCTTTTCATTGTTTTATCTTTATTCTGCTCTGCAGTAGTTATTTCCATTATTTTATCTTCCAGGTCACTTATCCGTTCTTCTGCCTCAGTTATTCTGGTATTGATCCCTTCTAGAGTATTTTTAATTTCATTTATTGTGTGTTGTTCATCGTTGCTTGTTTGCTCTTTAGTTCTTCTAGGTCCTTGTTAAATGTTTCTTGCATTTTCTCTATTCTATTTCGAAGATTTTGGATCATCTTTACTATCATTATTCTGAATTCTTTTTCAGGTAGACTCCCTATTTCCTCTTCATTTTTTAGGTCTGGTGGGCTTTTACCTTGCTCCTTCATCTGCTGTGTGTTTTTCTGTCTTCTCATTCTGCTTCTCTTACTGTGTTTGGGGTCTACTTTTCGCAGGCTGCAGGTTCGTAGTTCCCGATGTTTTTGGTGTCTGTCCCCAGTGGCTAAGGTTGATTCAGTGGGTTGTGTAGGCTTCCTGGTGGAGGGGACTGATGCCTGTGTTCTGGTGGATGAGGCTGGATCTTGCCTTTCTGGTGGGCAGGTCCATGTCTGGTGGTGTGTTTTGGGGTGTCTGTGGCCTTATAATGATTTTAGGCAGCCTCTTGCTAATGGATGGGTCTGTGTTCCTGGCTTGCTAGTTGTTTGGCATAGGGTGTCCAGCACTGTAGCCTGCTGGTCGTTGAGTGAAGCTGGGTGTTGGTGTTGAGGTGGAGGTCTCTGGGAGATTTTCGCTGTCTGATATTATGGGGAGCTGGGAGGTCTCTTGTGGACCAGTGTCCTGAAGTTGGCTGTCCCACCTCAGAGGCACAACACTGACTCCTGGCTGGAGCACCAAGAGCCTTTCATCCACAGGGCTCAGAATAAAAGGGAGGAAAGATAGAAAGAAAGAAAGAGGACAAAATAAAGTAAAATAAAGTTATTATTAAAATAAAAATAATTATTATGAAAAAAATTTTAAAAAGTTAAAAAAAAAGAATAATGGATGGACAGAATCCTAGGACAAATGGAGAAAGCAAAGTTATACAGAAAAAATCTCTCACAGAAGCATACACATACACACTCACAAAAAGAGGAAAAGGGGAAAAAATAATATATCTTGCTCCCAAAGTCCATCTCCTCAATTTGGGGTGATTCGTTGTCTATTCAGGTATTCCACAGATGCAGGTGCATCAAGTTGATTGTGGAGCTTTAATCCACTGCTCCTGAGGCTGCTGGGAGAAATTTCCCTTTCTCTTCTTTGTTCGCACAGCTCCCGGGGTTCAGCTTTGGATTTGGACCTGCCCCTGTGTGTAGGTCACCTGAGGGCATCTGTTTCCGCTCAGAACAGGGTTAAAGGAGCAGCTGATTCGGGGGCTCTGGCTCACTCAGGCCGGGGGGAGGGAGGGGTATGGATGCCGGGCGAGCCTGTGGCGGCAGAGGGCGGCGTGACATTGCGCCAGCCTGAGGCGTGCTGTGCGTTCTCCCGGGGAAGTTGTCCCTGGATCACGGGACCCTGGCAGTGTTGGGCTGCACAGGCTCCCCAGAAGGGGGGTGTGGATAGTGACCTGTGCTCACACACAGGCTTCTTGGTGGCGGCAGCAGCAGCCTTAGCGTCTCATGCCCGTCTCTGGGGTCCACGCTGATAGCCGCGGCTCGCGCCCGTCTCTGGAGCTCCTTTAAGCAGCGCTCTTAATCCGCTTTCCTCGTGCACCAGGAAACAAAGAGGGAAGAAAAAGTCTCTTTCCTCATGGCAGCTCCAGACTTTTCCCCGGACTCCCTCCCGGCTAGCCGTGGCGCACTGACCCCCTGCAGGCTGTGTTCACACCGCCAGCCCCAGTCCTCTCCCTGTGCTCCGACCGAAGCCCGAGCCTCAGCTCTCAGCTCTGCCCGCCCCAGCGGGTGAGTAGATAAGCCTCTTGGGCTGGTGAGTGCTGGTCGGCACCGATCCTCTGTGCGGGAATCTCCCTGCTTTGCCCTCCACAGCCCTGTGGCTGCGCTCTCCTCCGCGGCTCCGAAGCTCCCCACCTCCGCCACCCGCAGTCTCCGCCCGCGCAGGGGCTTCCTAGTGTGTGGAAACCTTTCCTCCTTCACAGCTCTCTCCCAGAGGTGCAGGTCCTGTCCCTATTCTTTGTCTCTGTTTTTTTCTTTTGCCCTACCCAGGTACGTGGGGAGTTTCTTGCCTTTTGGGAGGTCTGAGGTCTTCTGCCAGCGTTCAGGGGGTGTTCTATAGGAGCAGTTCCACGTGTAGATGTATTTCTGATATATCTGTGGGGAGGAAAGTGATCTCCGCATCTTACTCTTCCGCCATCTTCTCCTGGTCCCATCTGCTCTTCGACTTTTAAGAGCCAGTTCTGTGATCCCATGTATTAGCAAGAAATTCCACTGCATGTGACACAGCACCTTACTCACACTGACTGAATGCAATAAACAACAACTACATAAATGAGAGGAAACTTGACTCACATAACTGAAATACTCAGGAGTAAATCAAATACATCGGTGTTTGGGGGCTCAAATAGTCTTTCTCTCTCTCTTAGTTCTGCTCTTCCTCATTTGCTTTATCCCCTCAGTCTCATGAGCGTGTAACAGGACTGGCTGCATCACTAGACTTGCCAAGTTCAGGACCAGCATGCAGAGGGAGAGAGTTTCTTTCTGGTAGCTCTTACACAGCTTCATGGATTTACTCTGATCAAAGCCATTTGTGTCACGTGTCCACTCCTGATGCAGTCACTGTGGGAGAAGATACACAGTGGCCAGGCTTAGACCAAGAACCTGCCCTTAAATGAATCATTCTATCTAAGCAGCACATTTCTTTACACCCTCACCTACCCAGTCTGTAAGTTTCTTCAGTACCAGAGCTCTGTCTCATGGTCTTGTGCATTCCTGGTGAGTATGATGGTGCTGGGCACATAGTCGATTCTCAATAAATGTTGAATGGCTGGAGGGTTAAATAAGTAGATTCATGGACTCGTGAAAGCCAAGTGCCTGATTGAAAGGTATTTACAGTGCAGTGAAGTAGTGAACTTAATATTCATTTGTTTATTCAAATAATATTTATAAACCACCTCTAATGTGCCAGGCAACATACCAGCTATTAGGCATATAGCAGATAAGAGATAAAAGAAAGATCATCTCTGTTCTCATGGAGTTTACAGCCTGTTGGAGAAAGCCAACATGCAATTATAAATGAAGAATGTTGTAATAGAGACTGAAAGGACCTTCGGAAATTTGGAAGCAAGTTGACCTAACCTAGTTCAGAGATCAAGGGAAACTTCTGGTCATGTTTAATTTTACGCTGAGCCCTGTGGGGGTGAGTAAGTTAAGGTAAGTGAACATTAAGAACCAGCATAGCACATTCAAAGAACTGAAAGAAATTCCAGTGGGTGGTCAGAATGAGGGTGGTTTAGTCTAGGGAGGGGCTTGAAAATCATTTCTGGGGTGGTGAAGCTAATCCAAAGAGAAATGGAAAGTCTGAATACATGATCATGTCTGAGTTATATGGTAATGTCTGTATCAAAGGTAGATATGTACCAGGTTGTATGCTTCCTGGAAAATCATTGAGAAGAGCTCACAAAAGAAATTATGTGTTTCTTGTACTTTGAAGAGTGAATAGAAGTTTTCCATCACAAAATGTACAATGATAAGACATCAGTGCAGTAGCACGTTGATGCAAAGGGGCCTTATAATGTTCTGGGTTTGCTGGACTTCTAGTGTGTGTTGGCAGGATACTCTGCCCAGTGGGGCGTTGAGGGTGCTGGAGGTGAACCTGGAAAGGTAGTTAGCTGCCAGTTTGTGAACATCTTTGCTTGCCATTATGAGAAATCTGAATTTTATCTTGTAGTCAGTGGGGAATCTTAGATAATGATGGCCATTGTCTTCAGATTCTCTCAATTATATCCTATTGTCAATTCTGGAACTTCCAAAAATGAGGAGCAATAAATATGGATCTAAACTATATTTTAATTTAATTGTAAAGACCAACAAAATAATTTACATAAATTTTTTTCAGATTAAGATATTGCAGTACTCCTTGAAATTTTTAATAACATAGATCATGAAGTTGTTGACCTTCAAGAGACCACATCTGACGTCACCCAGTAGTCCTAAAATAATTCCTTGCTTCATAGATTTATTGCACAATACATTTTCTTTTGCTCACACCTTAGAAGATCACTGTTGTTTTGTAGGCAGCTGCCCTTTCTTTTGACAAGGGAAGTAGCATTTTATCACCTACCAAAGATCATTGTTGTAAAAATAAGTATTATCACTCTGTCAATGGCCTATTTTAACTACCTTCCTTGAGTAGTGATCAGAAATGGGCTGCATAAAAAAAAGGACTGAAAGTATTTCAAACAAATCTGTTTACAGTACAGAGGAAGCAAGAAAAGTTACAGTCTTGACTCTACTGGTTCATCATTATACAGTTGCATAATCTGCTCTTGAAAAATTCTATGATAGTAAGGAGTAAATTGCAAGTATCACTTGCTAAATCATCCAGGAACATGGAAACTATACTGGTATAATTTTAATGTTTTAAAATATGTAGAATTTATTAGATACCTTTACAAATCCTATTTCTTAGAGACAGCTGTGTTAAAAATAGCTCACTCAGGAATAAAAGTTTGCCTTTAGGTATCATCTTTCTGCCTAAAGTCCTAGGTGCCTGCTACTGCTTGTTTCTTCGGATCACCATTTAGGCATTACATTTTGTCCCTCCTCAAACCTCATTTATACCAGTCATAAAATACTATCTGTCGGCATCATTTCCTTAGATTCCTGATTCCTGGATAGGGAATTAGTTTAAAAAATGAAAAAAACGCTAATGCAGGATGCAGTAATTTGAAGCAGAAATTTTTCATGATGATATTTTGGTTTTAGAAAGACAGTTCTGATGAAAGTGGGTTGAACAGTAGGACTAGTGGATTGCTGTTGGAATAGTACAGGTAAGAGATGATGAAGGCCTTAGCCAGGAGACAGTAAGAATGTTATAGATTACAGACACACACCCAGGAAGCATATGGAATTTATAGAGTTGATTTGTATGGGAAATGAGGAAGAAGAAAAAAACAAGAATGGCAGGGATGGTAAGAATATGGATGATGGGAGGACATTGACTCAAAAACATATAAAAAGAGAACTGGTGCATTCGGAGTAAGGAAAAAATAATAGAGTTATAGGCATATGAGTAGTAAGGTGTCTTTGGGCATATCTAAGTGAGGATATACAATAGGCAATGAAAATATGTGTCTGTAACTCTAGGGAGATGTGAACTGTGGAAGTAGATATGATAATCATCAATATATGGAGAGAGAACTGTTGAGCCCATGAGAGTGGATATTATGCAGGAAGAGTTCATGCAACGTGAAGCAAGGAGGCTAAGAACAGATGCAAGAGTTCTTTACCTTAAACAAAGACTAGAAACCAACAAAAGAGGGATCTGCAAAGTAGGAACAGATCACAAGAACATTGTCAGAAAAGTCAAGGTAAGAAAATTGTATAGAAGAAATGGGTCACTGAGGTCAAATCTTGTAAAAGTAACAAGATGACAGAAATCTGTTCACTGGAATTGTTGATTAGGAGTTCATCTTTAGATTCCTCTGAGCCAAATCTTAAGATAAGGACTTGAGTTACAGGTAGATAATTGGGAGGTGATCCCAGAAAGCCAGGGAGAAGGTACAGACAGTATTGTAACAGGAAAAGAGGAGTCAATAAAGTAGGTTATTGCTCTGGCCCACTGGAACACGGTGCTGCGGGGCCCTCTGAGGAAGCAAGCAGCAAGCACCTCAAAATTTTCTCAACAAAGGCCTGGCAGGTGAGGGCTACCACTGCCAGTGCTTTGAAGGTTGCCCTGGGGGATTTTAGCTCTCCAGAATTTCTGGGTGGGGACTGAGCAGCAGACACAATTTCAGAAAAAGCCGTGAGTCAGGAAGCAGAGAGACGGGAGACTTGGTGTCCACCTGAGGCAAAATGTCATGAGAGTGATGGAATGCTGTACATCCAACTGAAACTTAAGTTAAACATGGGCCAAGAGCAGGTGGCATGGATGGTCAAAAAGTGTCTACTGTGGAGTTCACGAGTAAACTCAGAAAACAGGTTTAGGGACAGGGAGTAAAAATAACTTCATTGCTGAGAGTAAGGAAGTTAAGATGTTGGGTGGGTGGTGGTATAGTTGACTAAATTGAGACTGGACAGAAAGGACTGGGGATATGCAAAGAATACATTTTATAACTCATTAACACTGGAAGAAGGAAGTAGAGATGTCAATATGACCTCATTCATACCCACAGCTTATATCTATTTCCAGAATATAAGCAGTGGAGGTAAAAAAATGAACTAGCAGAAATTTGAGGATGAGGCTTGGTTGAAAGGAGTTTTGATGAACAAGCTTGTAGGCATTCATTCATTTATTTAGAATGTTTTTGAATGTTTATTATTGCTCAATTCTAGGCTAAGCATTAAAAATGTTATGGCAAAAACTACAGGCAATAAGATCCTTACTTCGTGGAGCTTGGTAGCTAGTCCAAGAGACAGACACGTTATTAAAATTTCAGTCATAAATTTATATGTAACTCTGTAACTTTTATTCATTTTAAGAATTTATAAATTATGCTCACTACTATAAAGGAAAATTGCAGTGTGCTATGAGAGTGTAGCCAGAGGATGTCACCTAAGGAGAAGAGAGGGAAAGATCAAATAGTAATAGGTGGAGAGTTGTCCATCCTAGTGCAGTGCCTGCTCTTCCTTTCCTAATTTGGAACTGTTCCTTTTTGGTCCCTTATACTTCATGGTATAGACATTCATTTTAATTTGCTTAAATGTATCTTCAAGTAAAAATAAAATGAGTGAATTGTAGATAAATAATTTTATGTTGCCCACAACTTGATTGAAAGTCAGACTATATAGAAGTTTCCAAATCAAAACCCTTTTCTCTCAGAACTCTTTAATCACATAGAATTCAGTTTTGCTAAAGAGAATTTCAATGCTAATCTGATTCTCTCTCCATTACATGTAATCTTCACCTCTTCCCCCTTTTCCTTCTGTAAATTTTTAGTAGCTTCTCTTTATTTACGGTGTACTAAAATTTTCACAGTAATGGGGTTAAGCTGTTTTATGTTTGCCTATCTCAGCAATCTATGTGTTTTGATGCTTTGAATTTGTAGTTCTCTTTTTTGTTGTTGTTCGACAGTGGGAATTTTTCTTCCCTTTTTTTTTTTTTTTGGTATTAGTTTCTCTTTTCCATTTCTCTTTTCTTTATCTGTGAAATCCCTTTGGGTTGGATGTTAGGTCTCCTTTATTGATTCTGTCTCTTCAGATTTCTCTATTTTATGATATTTAGGACTATTCTTATGATTTTTCTTATGGGTTTTTTAAAAAATCAGTTGAATATTTGATACATTCAAGACTACATGTGGTATAGAGGTAAAGCTTGAAACATAATTGTAACTTACAACGAGACTTAAAACTAAAGCAATTACCAATAGTGGGGAAGTTTTCTGTGGTCCTCAGCTCATATCTATTCTCCTTGTAGAGGTGATGATTTCTACATTTTCTGTTTAATAAACCTCTTTCTTTTCCCTGTAGTTTTACTAAGTACATGCCCCTAAATGTACTTGTCATGTTTTTAGATTTTTAAAAAATAATGTATTTCAAAATATGCTAAAGTACACTTTTTCAATAATAACATATTGTTAAGATCTGTTCATCTTGCTACATGTGACTATAGTTTGTTTTCATTCAGTTGAGGAATTCCATTATAAATATGTGAAGTTGTCAGGCACAGACAGCCAACAGGAGTAGACACTGAAATCCAGCCCAAGCTACTGCTCCTGAAGTCCAAGCAACAGCTCATTAAGTCAGAGGAGGAATGCCTTTTTGTAATTGTCTATCCAAAAGGGAGATTCTTGGATTTTGTGTGAAGGTATCATAAGAGGTGGGAGATGAATAGGGACTGATTCCACAACTGACATACCTATTCTCCTGTCAATGATTTTTTAAATTATTGGGTTTTTGCCAGGTTTCTTTTTTTTTAATTAACATCTTGCAGCTGCTTCTCACTAACTATTTTACATTTGGTAGTGTATATATGTCAATGACACTCTCTCACTTCTTCCCAGCTTACCCTTCCCCCTCCCTGTGTCCTCAAGTCTGTTCTCTACGTCTGTGTCTTTATTCCTGCCCTGCCCCTAGGTTCTTCAAAACCTTTTTTTTTTTTTTTCAGATTCCATATATATGTGTTAGCATACGGTATTTGTTTTTCTCTTTCTGACTAACTTCACTTTGTATGACAGACTCTAGGTCCATCCACCTCATTACAAATAACTCAGTTTTGTTTCATTTTATGGCTGAGTAATATTCCATTTTATATATGTGCCACATCTTCTTTATCCATTCATCTGTCGATGGACACGTAAGTTGCTTCCATTTCCTGGCTATTGTAAATAGTGCTGCAATGAACATTGTGGTACATGACTTATTTTGAATTATGGTTTTCTCAGGTTAAATGCCCAGTAGTGGGATTGCTGGGTCATATGGTAGTTCTATTTGTAGTTTTTTAAGGACCCTCCATACTGTTCAACATAGTGGCTGTATCAATGTACATTCCCACCAGAAGTGCAAGAGGATTCCCTTTTCTCGACACCCTCTCTAGCATTTATTGTTTGTCGATTTTTTTGATGATGGCCTTTCTAACTGGTGTGTGGTGATACCTCATTGTAGTTTTGACTTGCATTTCTCTAATGATTAGTGACATTGAGTATACTTTCAAGTGCTTGTTGGCAATCTGTATATCTTTGGAGAAATATCTAATTAGGTCTTCTGCCCATTTTTGGATTGGATTGTTTCTGTTTTTGATATTGAGCTCTATGAGCTGCTTGTAAATTTTGGAGATTAATCCTTTGTCAGTTGCTTCATTTGCAAATATTTTCTCCCATTCTGAGGGTTGTCTTTTTGTCTTGTTTATGGTTTCCTTTGCTGTGCAAAAGCTTTGAAGTTTCATTAGATCCCATTTGCTTATTTTTGTTTTTATTTCCATTTCTCTAGGAGATGGGTCAAAAAGAATCTTGCTATGATTTAGGTCATAGAGTGTTCCACCTATGTATTCCTCTAAGAGTTTTATAGTGTCTGGCCTTACATTTAGGTCTTTAATCCATTTTGAGTTTATTTTTGTGTATGATGTTAGGGAGTGTTCTAATTTCCTTCTTTTACATGTAGCTGTACAGTTTTCCCAGCACCACTTATTGAAGACACTGTCTTTTCTCCACTGTATATTTATGCCTCCTTTATCAAAGATAAGGTGACCATTTGTGCGTGGATTTATCTCTGGGCTTTCTATCCTGTTTTGCATTGACGTATATTTCTGTTTTTGTGCCAGTACCATACTGTCTTGATTACTGTAGCTTTGTAGTATAGTCTGAAGTCAGGGCGCATGATTCCTCCAGCTCTGTTTTTCGTTCTCAAGATTGCTTTGGCTATTCGGGGTCTTTTGTGTTTCCATACAAATTGTGAATTTTTTTGTTCTAGTTCTGTGAAAAATGCCATTGGTAGTTTGATAGGGATTACGTTGAATCTGTAGATTGCTTTGGGTAGTATAATCATTTTCACAATGTTGATTCTTCCAATCCAAAAACATGGTATATCTCTCCATCTGTTTGAATCATCTTTAATTTCTTTCATCAGTGTCTTGTAGTTTTCTGCATACAGGTCTTTTGTCTCCTTAGCTAGGTTTATTCCTAGGTATTTTATTCTTTTTGTCGCAGTGGTAAATGAGAGTGTTTCCTTAATTTCTCTTTCAGATTTTTCATCATTAATGTATAGGAATGCAAGAGATTTCTGTACGTTAATTTTGTATCCTGCTACTTTACCAAATTCATTGATTAGCTCTAGTAGTTTTCTGGTAGCATCTTTAGGATTTTCTGTGTATAGTATCATGTCATCTGCAAACAGTGACAACTTTACTTCTTCTCTTCCGATTTGGATTCCTTTTATTTCTTTTTCTTCTCTGATTGCTGTGGCTAAAACTTCCAAAACTATGTTGAATAATAGTGGTGAGAGTGGACAACCTTGTCCTGTTCCTGATCTTAGAGGAAATGGTTTCTGTTTTTCACCATTAAGAATGATGTTGTCTGTGGGTTTGTCATAAATGGCCTTTATTATGTTGAGGTAAGTTCCCTCTATGTCTACTTTCTGGAGGGTTTTTATCATAAATGGGTGTTGAATTTTGTTGAAAGCTTTTTCTGCATCTATTGAGATGATCATATTGTTTTTCCCCTTCAGTTTGTTAATATGGTATATCACAGTGATTGATTTGAGTATACTGAGGTATCCTTGCATGCCTGGGATAAACCCCAGTTGATCATGGTGT
This sequence comes from Pseudorca crassidens, assembly GCF_039906515.1. Taxonomy (NCBI): domain Eukaryota; kingdom Metazoa; phylum Chordata; class Mammalia; order Artiodactyla; family Delphinidae; genus Pseudorca; species Pseudorca crassidens. The sequence continues at coordinate 29,161,878 of NC_090304.1, read as the reverse complement.
ATGATGCGTTTAATGTGCTGTTGGATTCTGTTTGCTAGTATTTTGTTGAGGATTTTTGCATCTGTGATCATCAGTGATATTGTCCTGTAGTTTTCTTTCTTTGTGACATCTTTTTCTTGTTTTGGTATCATGGTGATGGTGACCTCATAGAATGAGTTTGGGAGTATTCCTCCATCTGCTATATTTTGGAAGCTTTTGAAAAGGATAGGTGTTAGCTCTTCTCTAAATGTTTGATAGAATTCACCTGAGAAGCCATCTGGTCCTGGGCTTTTGTTTGTTGGAAGATTTTTAATTACAGTCTCAATTTCAGTGCTTGTGATTGGTCTGTTTATATTTTCTACTTCTTCCTGGTTCAGTCTCAGAAGTTGTGCTTTTCTAATAAATTGTCCATTTCTTCTAGTTTGTCCATTTTATTGGCATAGAGTTGCTTGTAGTAATCTCTCATGATTCTTTGTATTTCTGTAGTGTCAGTTGTTACTTCTCCTTTTTCATTTCTAATTCTATTGATTTGAGTCTTCTGCCTGTTTTTCTTGATGAGTCTGACTAATGGTTTATCAATTTTGTTTATTTTCTCAAAGAACCAGCTTTTAGTTTTATTGATCTTTGCTATCATTTCTTTCATTTCTTTTTCATTTCTTTCTGATCTGATCTTTATGATTTCTTTCCTTCTGCTAACTTTGGGGTTTCTTTTGTTCTTCTTTCTCTAATTGCTTTAGGTCTAAGGTTTAGTTTTTTATTTGAGATTTTTCTTGTTTCTTGAGGTAGGATTGTATTGCTATAAACTTCCCTCTTAGAACTGCTTTTGCTGCATCCCATAGGTTTTGGGTCGTTGTGTTTTCATTGTCTTTTGTTGTTAGGCATTTTTTGATTTCTCTTTGATTTCTTCAGTGATCTCTTGGTTATTTAGTAGTGTATTGTTTAGCCTCCATGTGTTTGTATTTTTTACAGGTCTTTTCCTGTAATTGATTCTAGTCTCATAGCATTGTGGTCGGAAAAAATACTTGATACGATTTCAGTTTTTTTTAATTTACCAAGGCTTGATATGTATCCTGGAAAATGTTCCATGAACACTTGAGAAGAAAGTGTATTCTGTTCTTTTTGCGTGGAATGCCCTATAAATATCAATGAAGCCCATATTGTTTGATGTATCATTTAAAGCTTGTGTTTACTTATTTATTTGCATTTTGGGTTATCTGTCCATTGGTGAAAGTGGGGTGTTAAAGTCCCCTACTATGATCATGTTACTGTGAATTTCCCCATTTATGGCTGTTAGTATTTGCCTTATGTATTGAGGTGCTCCTATGTTGGGTGCATAAATATTTACAATTGGTAATCTTCTTCTTGGATTGATTCCTTTATCATTATGTAGTGTCCTTCTTTGTCTCTTGTAATAGTCTTTATTTTAAAGTCTATTTTGTGTGATATGAGAATTGCTACTCCAGCTTTCTTTTGATTTCCATTTGCATAGAATATCTTTCTCCATCCCCTCACTTTCAGTCTGTATGTGTCCCTAGGTCTGAAGTGGGTCTCTTGTAGACAGCATATATACGGGTTTTGTTTTTGTATCCAATCAGCACGTCTCTGTCTTTTGGTGGAAGCATTTAATCCATTTACATTTAAGGTAGTCATCGGTATGCATTTTCCTATTACCATTTTCTTAATTGTTTTGGGTTTGTTATTGTTAGGTCTTTTCCTTCTCTTGTGTTTCCTGCCTAGAGAAGTTCCTGTAGCATTTGTTGTAAAGCTGGTTTGGTGGTGCTGAATTCTCTTAGTTTTTGCTTGTTAGTAAGGGGTTTAATTTCTCCGTTGAATCTGAATGAGATCCTGCTGGGTAGAGTAATATTGGTTGTAGGTTTTTCCCTTTCATCACTTTAAATATGTCCTGCCACTCCTTTCTGGCTTGCAGAGCTTCTTCTGAAAGATCAGCTGTTCTCTATAGTTTGATTAATATTTGTCTTGGCATGTTTCTCCTTGGATTTATCTTGTATGGGACGCTCTGCACTTCCTGGACTTGATTGACTATTTCCTTTCCCATATTAGGGAAGTTCTCTACTATAATCTCTCCAAATATTTTCTCAGTCCCTTTCTTTTTCTCTTCTTCTTCTGGGACCCCTATAATTCGAACGTTGATGCATTTAATGTTGTCCCAGAGGTCTCTGAAACTGTCCTCAATTCTTTTCATTTGGTTTTCTTTATTCTGCTCTGTGGTAGTCATTTCCACTATTTTATCTTACAGGTCACTTATCCATTCTTCTGCCCCAGGTATTCTGCTATTGATTCCTTCTTGAGAATTTTTATTTTCATTTATTTTGTTGTTCATAATTTTTTTTTGCTCTTTAGTTTTTCTAGGTCCTTGTTAAATGTTTCTTGTATTTTCTCCATTCTGTTTCCAAGATTTTGGATCATCTTTACTATCATTACTCTGAGTTCTTTTTCAGGTAGATTGCCTATTTCCTCTTCATTTGTTTGGTCTGGTGGGTTTTTACCTTGCTCCTTCATCTGCTGTGTTTTTCTCTGTCTCCTCATTTTGCTTAACTTACTGTGTTTGGGGTCTCTTTTTCACAGGCTGCAGGTTCATAGTTCCCATTGTTTTTGTTGTCTGCCCCCAGTGGCTACGGTTGGTTCAGTGGGTTTTGTAGGCTTCATGTGGAGGGGACTGGTGCCTGTGTTCTGCTGGATGAGGCTGGATCTTGTCTTTTTGGTGGGTAGGACTACATCCGGTGGTGTATTTTGTAGTGTCTGTGACCTTATGATTTTAGGCAACCTTTCTGCTAATGGTGGGTTTGTGTTCGTGTCTTGCTAGTTGTTTGGCATAGGGTGTCCAGCACTGTAGCTTGCTGGTCGTTGAGTGAAGCTGGGTCTTAGCGTTGAGATGGAGATCTCTGGGAGAGCTTTCACCATTTGATATTATGTGCAGCCGGGAGGTCTCTGGTGGACCAGTCTCCTGAACTCGGACACTCCCACTGAGTGTCCCACTCAGGCACAGGCCTGACACCTGGATGGAGCACCGAGATCCTGTCAGCCTCATGGTGTGTAAATAGCATACGATTTAACAACTGCCTGCACTTCATGTTGCCCAGACTGGGCAGGAGTGCGTCCTGAGGTCGGTGGGCTCTGCTCTGCACAGTGGGCGACGGGAGCTACCTCTCCAGTGAGGGAAACCCAGAGAGACTCCCCTGGAGCCACCGAGCACCTACGAGGAAGTAAACCTTGTTTTCTACCTGTCGGTCTAGGCTTCCTCTCGGACCCAACCGCCGTGCTGTGCACCTGCCCTCCAGCCCACAGTTCCCAGTCCCGATCAAGGCCCCCACAGGTTGGTTTGGTTCTCCCAAATCCAAATCTTAAGGCTCCTCCCCAGTGCCATCTCTTTAACAAACTCTAATTGATCCTCCTGCTTCTAAGTTCCTCCTCACCTATGACACCTACTTTTAAGATGTTGCCTTATTTATATGAACCTTCTGGTAAGGGCAGTTGCTACTCAGCTCCACCTCATGGTCAGCATACAGGTATTAGAGCCCCTGTTGATGGATCATCAGAGTTTTTTAGAGAAGCTGAATGAGAGACTTTTATGTGACTCTCTTCATTAGTAAATGGTGGTTTAATTTAAAAAAATGACCACTGTACTGGCTAAAATAAATCTGCACCCTAACAGGGATTTTTTGGGCTTCTACTTTGTGACTTTGTTCCAGAACATCGTTTGTAGAAAGAAGGAAGGAAAAAAGAAACAAATAATAAGTTCTGCTTCTTCCTTTTCAAGGTGGCACTGTGAATATCTGTGTCTGATTCTACCCACACACATATATAAAGCTACCTTCCCATCCATGGGTTGAAGAATAGGTCTCAAAATTTACCCACTCTTCTAACCACCTGTATCTCAGTGGGGCCATGTAATAGCAGTAAGTCTCAGTGGGAATCTGTGCAAGTCAAGTTGTATATGGTATATAAACATCTGTCTGGTGGGAGTGAGAGCACACTCACTTCCCTATGCCCCTCATTAACTTTCTGAGGCAGGGTTGTTTATGTTGGAACCTTTAGGTTAGTGTGACTATTGTACATGATGATTTCATTTTGTACAATGCGTAATATCATATACCCACATAGAAGCTATCATTTTCATTTGTACAGAGTGTAATATGATATACCCACACAGAGGCTCTCATGTTGTGATTTCCAATCAGTTCATAAACATTTAATCCATGTTTTTGATGTGTATGGCTCTGTGTTTTGTGGTCTAGGCAGGAAACACATGGAAAGTGGGGAGGACTCACATTAGTTGAACACCTAGGATGTACCAAGACCTTTACTCTCTTCAACCCATTTCATAAGTAGAAAACAATATAAGAATCTCATAATATGTTAGGAGTAGCTTACAAATACACATGGAAAAAATAGCTGGCAATACAGTACCTAGAATGTCATATACCATGAGTGGTACAAGTAGCAACAACAGGAACCTGTAGCAAGGAGGCATTACCTTAGGCAGGAGTGATCATAGAAGACTTACTGGAGGAATAGGGCCTTGGAACTGATTGGATGAAGGGATAGAAGTAACTCTGCAGTTGATAGTGCAGTGGTCTAAGGAAAAACTAAAGGAGGGACTCTCTTCTGAGAGATATCCTAACCAAATGATTATGTTGTTGGAAATAAGCTCCCAGAACATCTGGTACCACAAACTATAATATAGAAAAATACATGATCTTGAGTAAACTTTAAATTATACACACACATGCACACACACATATACACACGTGTTATGTATATATGTAAACATATGTACATACAATGTATATATACACACATAATACATATATGGATATATATGTATAATGTACGTATAAATATACTTGTCTAGATAATCTTCTAATTCTTGCTTTTGGTAGAGTAAATTAAAATTCAAAGCTGTTAAAAGTATAAAAGACTTTTGTGTTACATTATTAAACCTCTTCTCTCCTTGATTTGCACAGCAATTGTTTGGATCACTTCTAGAAACTTACATGAGTCAAACGTGCTAAGATAGAGGCATTCACATTGTTTATTTAGTCACTTTTGTTTTTGCCTTTTCTAAAAATAATTTTGTTAGACTAAAGAGCCAACTGTCTTCAAAGTTGCATTTTAAGTAACTGAATAAAATATAGGGCTTATTATTCCACGTTTAACAGGAGCCTCATAGAAATCTTCGTAAACTTTACAACCTCTGACAGCTGAGAACTAATGATTTGCCATCCATGGTTTGAGACTAGTGTTGATAACTAGTGCTGATAAAGAAAGATAGGAAGAAAGCAGTGTTTTAGGAACACTCCTTCTATGGTGTTATGAAGGATAGAACATTTACGAGAAGAACAAATGAAGGAAACTTTTTAAGATTGTAGAGTAAGCTCATATGTCATTAAACGTAATTTTATGTTAACTAAATTAACCACGATTTAATAAAGACTTCTCTATGCTGAGACCAGTGCTGAATAATGGATAATGGTATTTATCAGCTTCCAAGATGGCCACCAACCATCCTACCTTCTGGTATTTATGCTCTTTTGTAGTTCCCTCCCATACTGAATCACATCTGGCCTGTGTGATCTAAAATACAATGGGACTGATGTGAGACTTTTGATGTGAGGTCATATATGGGATTACAACTTCCTCCTGGCATTGTAAAAGGCACTGCAGCTTCTGTCTTGGTCTCTTGGATCACCCATTCAGGGGAAGCCAGCCATTATGTCATGAGGATTCTCAAGCGGCCCATTGCAGAGATCCACATGGAAAGCAGCCTCCCACCAACAGCCAGCACTGACTTGCCAGCCATGTGACTGTATACTACCCTGGAAGTAGATCTTCCAGACTCAGTCAAGGTTTCAGATCACGATAGCCCCAGCTGACATCCTGACTGCTTTGGACACACTAAGTCAGAGCTACCTCGCTAAGCTGCTTCTGAATTCCCAAGTCCTTCTTTCAGAACTTTAATGAGTCTGCAAAGCACTTGCACAGAAGAACCACAAAATCTCAGGTAGGGAGCGGGAGAAAGAGGATGGAGGAGCTGTTGAAATTCTTTCTTAATTCATAGTCTGGTCTTTCTCAGAGATATCTCTGATGTCACGTGAGTCATGGAGGGAGGCTTTGCCCCTTTCTCTCCTCATAGAGCCCAACAGTGCAAGATGCGGGACAACAGGAGGGATTATTTCCAGGGAGTACTGGGAATGATGCTGAGCATGAAAATAGTTAACCAGGACAAAAGAAATACCTCAAACAGATCAACTGGGCAGAGAGCTGATGTGCATATAAAAGAATTCCCATCTGGAAACCAGAGGGTTGAAGTTCTGAAGAAAACTTCAGGGCCCCAGCCAGACAGTGTCTGTCATGCAAAAGGCCTCAGTGATGGAAGGAACAGGAAATGTCATCAAAAAACTAATGAAACTGTCAAGTTTCAGCTAGAATTAGATGAAAGCCTGCTTCACTTGCAGGGGATAGTCCTAGTTAGAAGATGAGGAGCCAGAACAGAGCTTGAAGAATTGGATGTTTAAGATAGATTTTTAAATCTCCCCTTATTCGCCTACACCCTCTATACTACATTTAAGAATAAAAACTTCAAAGTATCTGACAACCCAGAATAGTCGTCATTTCCCTTTGGAGAAATGACTGTTCAAAAAGGATCCTGGAACTTCCAATTTTAAGGGGGAAAGTTTACGTGGATCAGGTACAACTTGAGGAACTGGGGCCTTTATAGGGTCCAATTATGGAAGATAATTTCAAAGAGAAACAAATTGAAGTTTGTTTCAAATTGAAGTGTGTGTGTGTATGTGTAAATTTGACCCAAATGTTAGCTTTGTTTTGCTTTCTAAACATACTTGAAAATGTTTGTGACGAAAGGGTCTGGCAGAGTTTCTTGTATATATTTTCTTAAGATTAAAGTTAAAAGGCATATACATATTTGACCTACTATTGGAACTATCTAATAACCTCATCGATTTCCCATATAGGACTACTTTTTCCCTAGTCATTATGTAACTAATCCAAATAGAAGATTTACTAAAAGTATGCTAATTGGCCATGTTCTTTTCTTATGACTTACCTATAAATGTCCTCAGACCATATTCCCAGAGTATTTATGCTACTGTCTCTCCCCTCTATCTTCTCTCTCTCTCTACCCCCCATATGTGTGTGTGTGTATGTGTGTGTGTGTTGCCAATAAATCATAGTTTCAGAATATTTTAGGCTAAATCAGATACTGCTTAAAATATTGATGGATATTATAATCTCTCTATAAAAATTCCTGAGATCAGGAGTAATGGAGACCACACTTGCCTTGATGATGCTCTTTGGTTCTCTTTCTGCGTCCACAGCTTTCCCCCTCACCCTGCATCTCATTCCTTTTTAATACGTTCTGCTACAGATCCCCTCATTATGATATCTGTGCTTTCCCTTGTCAGAATGAAAATCATTCTGAGTCATCACTACATCTCACTTTTTGTTGCAGGTGTGAGTTTTTATTTTTTCTTCCCTTTGTCCTGTTTGTTGTTTTAGTGTAAAGTCAGAAAAAAATGCACTGGAGGCTTCTCTCCAGTTGATCCTTTAACCTTGACAACTTATAAATAATTTTAAAAATCCGTTTTCTTTCTCTTTCCTTTGTACCAACTTTTGAAGTTTGTTCTGGCCTTCATCATCTCTCACTTAAAGATGGTAATAGCTTCTAAATTTATCTCCCTGACTCTAGACTCCGTTCTCCTCAAATATATCATACACCATGGTTACAACAGGGTAATTGTTGTAAAACTCAAATATGATTATGATAATTCTTCCATTAAAATATTCCATGATTCCTCAGCACCTACATTATAAATACAAATGAAATGGCCTGGTATACAAAATCTCTTACAGTCTGTTCCCAACCTACTTTATCAGACTCGTCTTCCTTTACTCCTAATATACTTCTTTCTCTCTCTTTGCCCTTTGTTTCCCTATACTCGAAGGGCCCTCCCCAACTATAAGACATTTTTTGTCCCAGTACATACTCAGTTTTTAATTTCAGAAGCAAATACTGTATGAGGAAAGGAAGCAAAATCCTTTACCTGTCCTTTATTATACATGTTCTGACTTAGAGTACCATAGACTGTAGCAATCTGAAAACTGGTAGCAAGTCCTTTACCAAGTAAGTGAGAGGCAGTAATTTTATAAGACAACTATTGTCCTGTCAATTCATGCCTTCTCTTCTTTTTCTCCTCCTCTGGTCAAATTTCTAAACCCAAGTATAGCAACTTCCAGGGCATAACCAGGGGTAAAGTAGGTGGAAATGGCTGCAAACATGGGGGTAGATGTGACAGGTGATGTATCCAGACAGGTGAAGTCTCCACAATTAAAAATATTGCCGGTGTGACAGAGACTGGAAAAACCCTGGTAATCGTTTATCTAGAAAAGTTTTTAAAGCTTCTCCATCAGTTCATAAAATCATATAACCAGGTAGTAGACATGAAAGACAGCTAACAAACCAGAGCTGTGTTAAAAGATTATCTTCCAGAAACAGAGGATTGTTTGTATTGTCCAGCCCTCAAGCTGTAGAACTGGAAAAGAGATTCAAACAATACCCAAAGGCACAGGAAGTAGAAATAAGAGCAGTTGTACAAGCAAACACAAGTTTTTAGTCTAGGCAAAACTTATTTGATTCAAGGAAAAGTGTAAAGAAAGAAAACAAAACAATTAAAACTGTAGTACTGAGGGAAAATCCTACAATATAAGGGAAATAAAATAGTATCTTACCTTAAAACCAAGAGTAAATAGATACCTTTGAAAATAATCTATTGTAACAGAAGAAAATATTTTTATAGGCTTAGTGAAATTCAGTAACAGATGTATAATAAACATGGAGGACAAAAAAAAGGTGAAATAAAGAGTTAAGATAAATAGAAAAATGAATGAATAAGAAAGAACTGCTAGAAAATTAACAATAAAAGAACTTCATTAACTGCCACATTGCAGTAAGAGCACATAATACTAGGGAAAATTGAATTGGTTAAATATAGGAGAACCTTGAGCTAGACTCTACAGAGATAAAGTTAAGAAAACTATGGGATAGAGTGCTATATTTAAATAGATTGAGGATATATTTATATTTAAATAGAGGATATAGATTGAGGATATATAGTATTTATCTATTAGATCTAATTTTCATGCATTATAATACAGTTAATTCTAATAACAAATCTGTCAGATGGACATTACTATCTTCCTCTGTTTACAGATGAGAAAATTAGAGTTTAAGAGGTTAACTTGCTCAAGCCTGGACAGATGGCGAGTACAAGCGCTGTTGACTCCAGGTTGAGGAAAATGTTGTTAACTATTCTTCTTATAAAAATAAAAATCTCTGTCTATCATAAAAGACTAAAACTGTAGTTGAAAGACTGAGAACAATATATGTAAGACATATGACAACCAAAGACATGTAATTAGCTTATTTTAACTGTAAAAGGAAAACATGAGCAATGAACACCATATGAGAGAAGATGGGGAAATCACAAAAGAAGAAACATGGCCAAGTAAAATACTTAGAGTAAATAATAATTTTACTAGTAACAAAATGATTTTAAAACAAGGCAGTGGAATACATTTTTTCATGTTTTAAATCAACAAAAAGGAAATGAATGATCCTGAGTGTCAGTGATAGATGAAAACAAGAACACTTTCATTGACTGATGGTGCTAATACACATGGGCATAAATTTGCTGGAGAATCATTTAGCAGTGAGAGTTAAAAGCCTTAAAAACTAATAAGACTTTTAAGCCAAAAGTTTACTCTCAAGAATTCATCATAGATAAATTAATTTTACAAGTGCACAATCACATATGTTTATTACAACATACATTTATTATAGTATTGTTTATCATAGGGAAAAAAAGAAATAGTTAATGTTCTAATAAGGGACATTAAATAAGTTATTGAATATACAGTGAATCATTTTCTAATGAAATGATTTCCAGATATTCAGAATGACGTTACATCTATATAATCAGATGGGAAAAAGATGCCTCAGTTACAATATGAGACAAAAATATAGAAAAGCATGTGTGACATGCTCTATGACACTGTTTATTTGTGTTTTGCATTCTTTCCATAAAGAACCTGGATTATTCATGTTAAATAGAAACTTCTCAGTGAGTAAGATTCTTGGTTTTCCATAAATTTAATGTAATAAAGCTCCTATAAAGGTAACATCTTCATCTTCTGATAACAGCACCTTAAGTCAATCATACCAATATTTTGCTAAGGACAGACAACTAGGAAAGATACACCACAGCAGGATGGCCTGGAAGGAACTGGAACCATTCGTGGAATGCAGTTCCTCCCAGGTGCCCCCAGAGGCTGAGAGGAAGGAGTAGAGATACTCTGGAGCCCCCCATTCCTGTCCTCTGAGATCCTCTGCCTGTGCCTCCCATGAGTCTAACTCAGTCAGAAGCCAGATGGTGTGGAAGTCAGTAGCAGGGAAAGAGTGAGAACTAGATATAAGGGAAAATAGGACCAGGAGCAGCACAGGCAAGTACACAAACCACGTGGGTAGATGCCACTTTGAATTCTCTATAGGTACCATCATTCAGAAGTGCCTGGTCTGAGGGGTTCAAGGTTAAGAGTGATCCACATGTAGAGAGCCAGTGGGCTATAGGTAGGTTCATTCTGGTTTGCCTGGGATAGACTTGCTTATATTGGTTGTTTTAGTATAAATTTTAATAATGCTCTGTGTCACTCTCACAAATGTCTCACCTTAAATGATAAATCACATCATTGTCCTAGCTATAAGACTTCCTCCTTTTCTCAGATTCTTTTTGATTGTTATCTACATTTTCTAAAATTAGTAGAGGTAATACCAAGAAAGAGGATGTATGTGGCCACATTATCTATATATATTGGAGGACAAACAAAATGGAATCCTTTGGAATAGCAAATTCAATAAGCACAGAAAAGAATCCATGCAAAAAGCAAGTTTTCAGTCCCAGAAGCTATTCTAATCCTCATAAGCTGCTGCTAGAATATTAAACTGGAACTGAAATTTTATTTAAATATCTTGAAGTCCATAACATGTAGTAAATTAGTAAATGAAGCAAAAACAAAGTAATAAAATATCTAGAAAAAGATGTGGATGAATATTTACCTGATCTCACAGTAATAAAAGGATTAAATCATGTTAAGAAAGAAGCATAAAGAAAAGCTTAATACAACCTAATATAAGTTAATAGAGGAGATTTCTATGTAGTGAAATATTAGTTGTTATTCATTTTATTCTTTCAGTTTTCCTATAGTTTCCATTTTTCTACATTGGATTTGAATTAATTTTATAATCTAACAGAGTATTTAGAGATAAAGGTTGTAGTAATTATATGAATGAATTAATCTAAATGCCTTAATGCTTAGCATATAGTGAGACCTCAATAAATGATAGATATTCATATTTGGTGGTATAAAATAACCTGATTGCTTAAGACTAATTTTTTATTAAAATATATAGGGGTTATTATGGCTAAAACTTCACCAGCGTTTTGATGTCCACAGGTTTAAAATTAATGAAAATAACAAAAATTTTTAATTAAGACTTTATTTTTTAGAGAAGTTTTAGATTTACAGCAGAATTAAGAGGGGAATACTCCCCACTCCAAACATGCATAACTCTTGGTGGTGTACATTCTTTAAGTTTGGACAAATGTATAATGACATATAGCAATCATTATAATATCATAGAGTATTTTCACTGCCCTAAAAATCCTCTGGTCTTTGCCTTTTCATCCCCTGCCCCTACACCCCTGGGAATCACTGATCTTTTTATTGTCTCCATAGTTTTATCTTTTCTAGAATGTTATATAGTTGGAATTGTGCAGTTTGTAGTGGTTTCAGATTGGCTTCTTTTACTTAGTAAAATGCATTTAAGTTCTCTCCATGTCTTTTCATGGCTTGATAGCTCAGTTTTTTTTAAAGCGCTGAGTAATATTCCATTGCCTGGATGTAGTTTATTTATCTGTTCACCTATTGAAGGACATCTTGGTTACTTCCAAGTTTTGGCAATTATGAGTAAAGATGCTAGAGAAATCTGCGTGCAGGTTTTTGTGTGGACATACATTTTAAGCTCCTTTGGGAGTGTAATTGCTGGACTGTATTATAAGACTCTGTTTAGTTTTGTAAGAAACAACCAAACTGTCTTCCAAAGTGGCTGTACCTCTTTGCATTCCCACCAGCAATGCATGAGAATTCCTGTTGTTCCACATCCTTACGAGCATTTGGTGTTGTCAGTGTTCTGGATTTTGGCCATTCTAATAGGTATGCAATGGTCTTTCATTGTTGCTTTAATTTGCATCTCCCTGGTGACATATGATGTGGAGGATCTTCTCATATGCTTATTTGCCATTTGTGTATCTTCTTTGGTGAGGTATCATAATAAATATTTTTTAGTGAAGTTGATTAATTTTTGGTTTTCTAAATCCTCAATCTTGAAATTGGGACAGGAATAATTTTTATTTAGTTACAAACTGGCAATATATAAAACAGAACACTTTTGCATTTGAATATTTTAAGTTGGAAGACATAAAATAAAAATGCAAGTTTTAAGACTTTAAGAAGTTTTAAAAAGACTGCATGTGGCACAGGCATTTCTAGGAAAAATGTTATGTTTTTCCAGGAATACAGTGAACAAGAGAAAAGAATGTTGATCATTCTTTCTAAAGGAGGGCAGCAATCTTATTTTGAGGTAATTAAAATTACCTTGAATTTTTAGATTTTTAGAGTTCAGATTGGTATAGTTTCATTTTTGTTAATAGGTGGATGTCAAAGAGAAAGGAAATATACTGGGAAAATGAAAAGTCTGTGTCAATTGGATGTATTAAAAAACTGGCCAGAAAAAATAAATTAGTCTGTAGTTTTGTAAGATGACATGCAAGTATAAGGCAAAACAGTGATTGTTTTGTTTTTGTTTTGTTTTGGCATGTTTACTTTCAATGCTTTATTCATTGTGTTCTTTCATAATTGAGCTCTTTTTTTATCTGTTATTTAATTCTTTTATTGAATTGTAGTTGATTTACAATATTATATTAGTTTCAGCTGTGTAGCGTAGTGATTTGATATTTTGCAGATTATACTCTATTATAGATTATTACAAGATAATGGCTATAATTCCCGGTGTTATACAGTATATCCTTGTTGCTTATCTATTTTATACATATTAGTTTTTATCTGGTAATCTCATACCCCTAATTTGCCCCTCCTCCCTTCCCTCTCCCCTTTGGTAACCATAAGTTTGTTTTATATCTTTGTGAGTTTGTTTCTGTTTTGTGTAACATTCCTTTGTATTATTTTTTAGATTCCACATGTAAGTGACATTATACAGTGTTTGTCTTTGTCTGATTTATATTCACTAAGCATAATATTCTCTAGGTCTATCATGTTGCTGCAAATGGCAGAATTTCATTCTTTTTTATGACTAATATTTCATTATATATATATTTATATATATTAATGGCATATATATATGCCATTTATATATATATATATACTTCTTAATCCAATTGTCTGTTGATGGGCTGTTGGGTTGCTTCCATGTCTTCGCTATTGTAAATAGTGAAACAGTGGATGTTTTAATAGCACTAAACTTTTAACTTTAAGAGAGGCCTAATTTTTTTTCCTATGATGTCACCAATGCTCATAACATGTTAGATATAGCTTGTGGGGGGGAATTGGTCTCACAATATGTGACACATTCTTTGAAACATTGTCATGGGCAGCAAATCTCCAACTTCGAAGTCACGTTTTATTTTGTACTTTATTTTGAATGGAGAGATTGACTAAGCTAGGGAATACTAGTTTAGGGATAAATGTTTGGTGGACTATAAGAATATTGATTTTCTTCTGTTGTATGGAACTTGGTTTTGGAGATAATTCTGAAAAAGTAATGTGGTAGATTGAATTATAAGTTCCTAATAATTTATTTCCTTTCCACCTGTCTCTTCCTTCCCTGTAGGCATTAGTTTTGAGCTTGGTTTTATGACATGCCTTGGCTAATGGCATATAAGCAGAAATGACATTTGCCATACCTAGGCAGAAGCTTTAAGCGTGCCTTCAAGGTTTGGCTCTTTGTCTGTTTCATTCCTACCCTTTGCCATGAGAGAGGAGCATTTTCAGACAGTAGATACCTCTGGGTTCCAGAATGAGAAGAAACATGGAAACCCATGTTTCTTCTCTCTTGCTCTGTAACATGTTTCTCGTGTTACAGAGCAAGACATTAATAATAATAATAATATTTTGTAAGCCTATAAGATATAGGAGTTATTAATTACTACAAAGATTAACCAGTAAAGTAAATGCCAGAAGTGGAATGATGCCGAAAAGAACCCTAAAATAAAGAACAAGGAAGTATGTAGCAAGTAAACTGATATAGGAGGCAAGAAATATGCCAAAACAAAACAAAAACAAAAAACAAAACAATCGCTGTTTTGCCTTATACTTGCATGTTGTCTCACAAAGCTACAGGCTAATTTATTTTTTCTGGCCAGTTTTTTAATACATCCAGTTAACACAGACTTTTCATTTTCCCAGTATATTTCCTTTTTCTTTGTCATCCAGATTGCTAATCCAGAGAACTGTGAGCAAGTAAAACAGTTGTTCTAAGCCACTAGCTTTTGGGGTAAATATTTGTTGCACAGTGACGAGGTAACATATACATGACATAAGGGGGCTTATTTAACCCCCTTGATCAGTTGCTTTATCTACAAAACAAGGCTAATGATATTTATTTCAGTGTTGTTATGTGGCAAGGCCAGGCATATAGCAGGTTCTTAAAAAAATGTTTATCCCCCTTTTTGTCATTTTTCCTCTCTCCTCTTTTTCTATTTTTCCTTCCTCTGTTGCTTCTTCTCTCCTCCTCCCGGTGGCATCATAAGAACAATATTGTTGGAATCAATATGTAGCCAACCAAGATGCTTACTTCAAAGAGGCCAAATGACTTATTCATTTGGCTAAGTCAGTACAAACAAGTTGGTGTAAAATTAGCTGCATCCCATTACAGATAGATTTGATAAAAATCTCATTAAATACAGGGGAAAAGTGTACATCCCTGTAGAAGTACCAGTTTTCCTATAAATATTCCTATAAGATTTCCTATAAAATCTTCTTCTAAGTGATATATTTCTCAACTAGTCATAATGTTTCTCATCAGTAGAGTGAAATCTGTATGTTTTTATGTCTAGTCTTATTTCTATGCCAAAAAAAGAAAACAAAATCTTTCTTTGGCAAAGCCAATAGACCAACAAGACATTCTTTATTCATCCAGCTTAATCAAAACTTGTAATCAGTGAATAAGAATCATTTGCCTAAAAGAAAAAAAAAATGGGTCTAAGATTGAATGACTCATGCAGGAACTTCATGATTTTGCTCTGTGCTTTGTGAAGTAATTTCATAATCATATGTAATTATTTTAAATATTTTATAAACTACAGTGACTTTTTAATAAGAGTCTCTAATTATCCAATACAGTGTCTAGAAAGATTTGCTGAATATGTAGTATACGTGTGATGAGTCATTTGTCATCCAAAAGCTTGTGAAGAAACCCTCATTCCTAAAAATAGGGTTCCCATAGATTTGATACCGGCTGTAATTTTTCACTTGAGACATTTCCTTTTATATCTCTGACTCCACTTTTGGTAAATCATGATACATAACTATATAAAACATCACATAATCTAAAAAAAGGGAATAAAGGTGCCAACTGTACCACATCACACACAGTACACTATGCACCAAAAAATTAAACTAGCAAGTGAATTCCAGGATATGGAGGATTAAATTTTTAGTTTTCCTTACGCTTTGATCCACTGTCTCCCACCCTACCCCTGTACCCCAACTTCTTGGGAATTTATGAGATCTGGCATACACTGACAATAGGGAAGACAATTATTAACATAATGAGAACATTTCTTTTTTTTGTTTAATTTCTTGGGATGAAGCTATCACATTAGTACAAGAGCTCATTCATTCTTGTGTATTCAAAGGATAGCACTCTAACAATGTATCTTAACTTTAACATTTCCTCTAGGAAACAGAATCAGGTTAGGAGGAACAGAGTAATCTCTTAGACTGGATGTCTTCTGAATACTCAGTGCCCCAGTCACACGGCAAAGTGTGGAAACATGAATTCATATTAGAATATAACATAAAATCCAGGTTAAAACGCTATATGGGTTGAAAATTGTTGTGCCATTCCTATAAATCTAAAGAATGACATTGTATGGTAATGAGATTGTTACATTTTTGGTGCACCCTTGTAAGCTTCTGGAGGAATCCACAGATTAGGTCCATCTTAGGTTTTGATTAAGTTTGAATAAGCTTCCTCATTATACATCCACCAAAAATGTTCTGGTCCAATCTGATCAAATCAATATTTTAAAATACTTTATTAAAAAAAACTTGGTTTTTGTCTTCTTTGGCACAATTTTTTCAAAGTACCTGTGATGTTTTTGCAAGACTTGCTAGGTAACAGAGCACATGCTTCAGGTTTATTAATTTCATCCTGAAATGCTTGTTTCTGCCCAGGAAATGTTTTTACATCACAAGTTAGCTCATAGCCAACGCTGTTGTATCATAGATAGCTTTGGATAGAAGCCTTTCAAAATGGTGCAAATCTCTCTGGTCCAAATCTCTCATTTAATGGATGGGAAACTAGTTCCTAAGAGGTTACTATGCTTTCCTAAGGCCACGCAGCTTTGAGGAAAAAAAAAAAAGTTAAAAACAAAACTCCCGCAGAATCTCTTGTAGTGATTCATTCAAGGGTAGGCACTTGACCAGAGTTTGGCCAGTTAGAATAATTTTGCTAGCCATAGTGATTACTTCAGGAATGCTTCACTGAAACAAGATGGTGTAATCAGAATAAATTCCAGAACTCATACAAAATTCACAAGAGGTCTTTTTATTTCCTGTGCTGAACTTGAAAGATTGGTAGTTCTGGTGCTGAGGGCAGCTATGTAGACACTTCAAGGAAGCAAGCCAGTTGAATGAAGCTGGATAGATTGTTATTCCTCCCCAGTACTTACATATTTTCCTGATATATCCCTGATGATTTCAATTATGTAAACTGTTGACCTGAAACAAATAGACTGCCACATATTTCTCCAGCAAAGATGGGTTTATTCGCGATCAGCAGAGAATTGCAATCTGGGGTCTGCAGCCACGCAAGGCACGTGCAAGTCCCCACACAGCAAGGGAAGGAGAGGGCTTTTATAGAGGGGAAAGGAGGTTGGGAGGGCTACAGTAAACAGAGAGTCCAAGGCTTTTCATTGGCTGAGTCCTTGCCAGTAAAGAAGAGCACTTTCTTCTTCCTGTTGGGCTCTGTGATTGTCGCAGGGTGTGAGCGCGCCCCCTTCTGGTCCACGAACTCTTTTTTTTTTTTTTTTTTTTGCGGTACGCGGGCCTCTCACTGTTGTGGCCTCTCCCGTTGCGGAGCACAGGCTCCGGACGCGCAGGCTCAGCGGCTATGGCTCACGGACCCAGCTGCTCCGGGGCATGTGGGATCTTCCCGGACCGGGGCATGAACCCACGTCCCCTGCATCGGCAGGCGGAGTCTCAATCACTGCGCCACCAGGGAAGCCCCACGAACTCTATTTAATTGAGGTTTCTGTTTATCAATTTTTTACAAAACCAATATATTTCTTCTATTTTTGATGTATGCTTTTAATTAGCTTAAGTAAATTTGAGTTGAGTTGTCTGTCACATGGAAAGTGTCCTGATAGATGAACTCTACATAATTTACTCGATTGTTAAAGCAATGTAAGACTTTTAGATCCCTCTAATACACTGACAATGTGAAAAAGAATGCTTTGTGTAGAAGTCTTTCTTTGTATTTCAGGATTATTTCCCTAAAAGCGATATAACAGAGACTCTTAACAATGGAATTCTTAAATATGAGAGAGATTCTTGAATATGGAATTAGTGGGCCAAGAAAAATGAATATTTTTAAGACTCCTTATACATATTTTCCAATTACCTTCTAAAAATGAGCAAGCTTTATTTCTATTGAAACTATATGGGCTGATTTTTCTCATGCAAATTTTGTTAGACTTGAATACTATCATTTAAAAAAACATTGTTCCTAGTTCAAGGCAAAGCTGGTACCCCATTTTCAAAAAGGAAAGTTAATTTTTTAACTAGTCCTTTAGGTTTCTTTAGGATGGGTGACGTGAAAGTCATAGCAAAACCATTCCATCTGAAGCAGTTGCAGGTTGACAGAGTCTCTGACTTTGCAACCAAAGTATCCCTAACTGCAGGGAGAAGCAGAATAAGTGTGTTTGGGATGGTGTTGAGTAGGACAGAGAGCAATGAAACCCACCAAAAAAAGAGGACATTTCTTGGAAATCAAATTTTATTTTTAAAAGTTATTTTCTTTCTACTTTGTATCAGAACTACATATATTTGTAATCTGAAAACAATGATTCAAATGTTTCTTCTTATACTTTTGCTTCAAATTATTTATATTCAAAAAGTGTGAGTAATTTAGTTTGAGAAACTCAAAGAGAATGAGACTAGATCACCAGTTATTTTGAAATGTAGAAATAATAGAAACCCCTCAAGAAACAGCAGAAAGATGTTTCTTCTGGAAACTTTAAGTACTCCAAAGAGCAAATATTATAATTCAATATTCCTTTTATTTTGACCCAATTTTATATCCTGATGAGTAAAATATGTTATATAATATAATTAATAACAAATCCCAATGGGACAGCAGTAACTATGTGTATATTTCCTTTTGTAATTGTAAGTGGACCTTCTGTGTAACCATACATGGCAGGCTAGCTGATTGACAAGAGAAGATTCAATTAGTGACAGAGATGTGAGAGATGTGATAACTGACAGTTTTAATCGTGTGTTGTGAGGAGCGCATACATCTATGGAATAGGTTAGGGATATTTTCCCCTCATTATAGAGGGAAGAAGTTTCAAGTTAGGCCTCTATATAACATGCTCAAAATTGCAAAGAGGTGTATCAGAACAAGGCTCAGAAACCCCAAAGTTGTCGTTGATATTGTTTTTAATTCTGTTACCTGCTACATGTTATATACTTCATTCTACAGAATTAAATTATTTAACTATGGAAAAAAGAAACACATTACTAATCCTATAATCATCATTCTAGGAGTGAATTTTTCTTGGTGACACAGTTTCTGTTGAGATGTTCTTTTTGTGACACTGTCACAGCAGTAATTATCATGAACGGAAGACATTGTCCTATAGGGAACAGAGCCTGTGCCTCACCTGATCTAAGCTGGTGTTTTGTGACATTTGAATAAATTAGTAATACTCTGCTTTTTGGAAGAAAAATGTTCTATCATTACTAAAATGTAATTTTAAAAATCTCATTTAAGAAAAGCTCAGAATGGTTATATTCTTCTTTTTTTTTTCAGATGTACTGACTTATTGAGTAGGACCATTCTCTGATAATTCTGTAATGAATAATACTCATACTAATATCCTGATCATCCTTAAACAATAACCATTGTCATGGTAACTACATATCACGGGAAAACAAACTGTGCAAATGAGCTTCTTCCGTAGCTTTAATTATGTGAATAGAAAATTGAAGGAGTACATTTTAAGGATTCAGTTTCCTATTTAAGTGTTGACTAAAGTAAATGACTCAAGCACTTCTGCACATCTGACTGTTGATATGTTGAAGACGTTAACATGATTACGTCTGTCTGGATTTGTGTTGACGTTCAATACAGGAAACAATTTAAATTTCTGTTTAATGTTTTACTTTAAAACACAGTAATGGAGTCTGATTCAGTTGTTTTAATCAGCTATTCTGATTGCTATATTCTGGATTCAGTGCATATAATTTAATGACTGCTCTGAAGTGAACTACTGATTTTTCACTTCTAATACAATCGGTTTGATAGTTGGACAGCAAAAGTAAGGGCTACCGTTGCAGATTTATTTATTCATTTAGCTTATATTTATAAAGCACTTGCAGTATGTACTGGGTGCCGTTAAGAGTACTCAAGTTAAAGTTAGATGTCTAATCCCCTTATAACTTAGACTCAGTAGGAGTCCATAAGATGAAACAACTAAAATGCAAGATGGTATGGGCTATGTGCATATCACTGGTATAAGTGTTCCTGGTGAATGGAACACATTCAAGGCTATATTATCAATGTGAGACCATGCAGATTGAATAAAAGGTTCAGATTGGAGAGAAGTGGGAAATTAAGAAAGAAAAGACAGATTAAGGAGGCTGGTGATAGAGAGGCTCATTAAAAGGCATTATAAGTCCACATGAATGACTTAGATAATTACAGATAATTACAAATCAGTGCATGGGAGGGGTTTTTTTCTCCTTCTTTTTCTTCTTTAAATGGAGATTTTCTAGAGTGGTTCAGAAAATCAGAAAACCGTAAAGAATAGGATATTCCTAAAGCAATAAAATGAGGGATAGATCATGGCCAGCAAATTCAAATATTGATGTCATAACCCTTTTTGAAAATCAGAGCACTGAAGAGTAATAACACACTCACACACACAAGATTCAGGATGCAAAGAAAGACACAAAGGTGGCATTGTTAAGGAATTGATTTTTAGTCTGCTTGATCAAAAGGGTGCTATGTCCAAGGCTTTTCTAATAAGGATTGCAAAGGCAGCATCACAGAAGTAAGGGATAGTAGGAATGGAGAACTTAAGCATATGCTGAATGTTTCACTGTACTAAAAACAGAGAATTTGATAAATGCTTAATTTCTCTTGAAAAAGAATAGAAGCATTGAGAAAGCAGCTGCTTTGGGGTGATTCTGACAACCAAGAAGAAAATTTTCATAGATATAGATCTGAGGTACCTCTTAGTAGAAGAGAGTCATGTTATATTGGATAAACATATAGCAAAGAAGAAACTACTGAACATTATTAGAAGATATTCTCATCTTCCTGAAAGTCCATTATGAAAATATAAAGCATAAAAGGATAACTATGTTCTGTTAATAGCCTTCTAACTAAGTACCAAAAACGTAATATAGAAAGCTGTGAGTTTAAATTTAGCAAATTATTAAGCAGATGTTAGCTAACTAGGAAGAAAACCCTATATAGTAGGAACTTAAAATTGATATAGCGTTGGCATTAGGTGCTTCCAGAGGTAGTAGACTTTCAGGTAAGCTTTACACTGAAATACTAGAAGATTTTTTCTCCCCAAATATCAACCTTTATCTGATAAATCTTAAGGGGAAAATAAAGTAAGAAAAGCAATTATAAAAGCAAACAAGAACAGCAAGATCAAGCATTTTCACTGCTTCTGGCTCAGCCTCTGATGTCAATATTTCACAAGTATTATTTCATCAAATTATCAGCATTCCAGAGAGATAGCAAGATAGAAAGTTAGATTTTAATAGGAATGAGCCCTGAGATAAGAAAATGCTCATTCTGAAGTCAGTTATGGAATAAAGAAATCAGGAGCTTTCACTGAGTCTTGCATTTGGTGGGGGTTTATACACTTAGTGTATTTTTCCAATAAAACATTAATTTTAATATCTAATAATGAATGGTTAAGTGTTACATTATAAATCTCGTCAAAGTCATTTATGCTGCCCAAGAACCAGGAGAGAGTCTAGTACCTTCCTACTCAAAGTATGATCTGTAGAATGGCAGCAATGACATTTTCTGGGAGCTTGCTAGAAATGGAAACTCTTAGAGCAGACCCCAGGCACACTGAATCAAAATCGGCATTTTAACGAGATCCCAGTTTAGTTGAGAACTTTAACGATTGAAGGGTACTGTTCTAGAGCACCCCACTCAGTTATGACATCTACTTCCTTTCTTCCTGCCGAGAAGTTTCTATATTATATAGGTTTTTCCCCACCATTGGCAGATTTCTCCCCGTGGTTTTTAAATGAGTTCTTTGGCAAGAATATGTGACTGTTTTGAGTTATAATTAAATTTGGTGGGCTCTAGAGGTGCTGCATGAATGGAACATAGAGCTTAGCATTCTGCAGTTCACTGATTCACTCTTTCAAATGACTCTTTTGAGATCAGATCTGGGGCTCTGGTTACACGATGCCAACATAAATTGAAAAGTGAAGAAAAGTGCAACATAAATTTTCTTTGGTATGGTAAATGATGTTAGGCAGTATTACAGATAGCATTTGTCTTCAACCTACTGGAATTAGAATACGACTCAATGCCATGAGGAATCAGGTCACTGCTCTGGCAAGAAATATGATCTGTGTTATGATTCAGAACTCAGCAGAAAATGGTCTTCTCACTTTAATCCCTTTGCAGCTTTGAGCTGGTTATGCCATCTGTATCAGTCAAGTATTACTGTGTAACAAACACAGCAAACCTAATTTATTAGCTCCTGACTCAATGAGTAAGCAATTTGGACTGGGCTTGGTTGAGTTGTTCTGTTTATCTTGCCTGGGTTCACTCAAGCCACTACAATTAGCTTATGAATCACATGAGAGTTGATTGATCCTGGATGGCCTTTTCCATGTCTGGCTTTTGGCTGGGGTAGTTAAGCTACATGTCTTCAGAAGGCTAACCCAAGCTTTTTCACATGGAAACTGGGTTCCAAAAACACTAAGTCCCAAACAAGCACTTTTTAAGTCTCTAAATGAATCATTCTTGCTAATATTCCATTAGCTAAAGCAAGCCACACAGCTAAGTCCAGATTCAAGGGGTAAAGATATACATAGATTCTATTACTTGATAGATGCAGTAAAATGCCATGGCCATTATTTTTTTCTCAACTTACCACCTCTCTATCCCAAAATAATGAATAGGTTTTATGAACTTGTACCTCTTTCTTTGTAAGCATTTTCAGTTATTAGAAGAAAACCCCATGGCAATGAAACTACTGTAGGGCAGAGATGCCGTAGAGCTCTAAGATTATGGAATATGACTTTGAACTTGATCAGGAAAGGGCACTTTCTTATTTGCTCTGAAAGTCCACTTCCTTGCTTTTATTCTAGAAAATCTGTATTTGTGAGTGGAACTCTATTTTGTCTTGTTTATTTCACTTCTGTTGCATCGATAAAATCTTCACGTGTTTGTTCTGGCATGAAGAGCAGCTGTCTGCTCTGGAGGAGTATTTCCCACCTGGGTAGCTGAGCAGTTTCTCAGTGGAAGACACCTTTGTCGGTGTTGGTGGGAACTGAGCATCTTGACTAATTTGGATGCTTCCCTTTGGACCTGGTTAAACAAGACAGAACAGGAAGTGTTTGATTCCCAAATCTGTACTATGAGAAGTTTCCTAAGACACACAGTGGGTGAGAAAAGCATCAAAAAGGAGGTATGTGGTACATGATACCAAGAGGCATTAATAATTGATGTGAATTGTGAGGTAGACAGAAGAATATATATCAAGGGACTTGGATTGTGTCACGGTAAACATGTGAACAAAGCCTTCACAGTTTTTTTTTTTTTATTTGAGGTATAGTTGACGTACAATATTATATTAGTTTCAGATGTACAACATATTGATTTAATATTTTTATAGATTATACTACATTTCAAGCTACTATAAAATATTGGCTATGTTCCCTGTGCTGTACAATATATCCTTGTAGCTTATTTATTTTACACATAGTAGTTTGTATCTCTTAATCCCTTATCCCTATCCTGCCCGTCTCCTCCTCCCTCTTCCCACTGGTAACCACTAGTTGGTTCTCTGTATCCATGAGTCTGTTTCTGTTTTGTTATATTCATTTGTTTGTTCTATTTTTTAGATTCCATATATAAGTGGTGAAATATAGTATTTGTCACTCTCTGTCTGACTTATTTCACTTAGCAAGCATTATGCCCTCCAAGTCCATCCATGTTGTTAAAGCCTTCATAGTTTTATATGATGGAAAAATACCTGATATATGTGAATAAATTAAGATATCATTTTCTTGTGTTGGACTCTGTGCATACCTGAGATATTATATATATGATCATACATATATATGTACATATGTGTGTGTGTGTGTGTGTGTGTGTGTATGACAGTTGGGGCTTTTTAAAAATCTTATCCATGTTGTTGCATGTATCAGTCGTTTGTCCTTTGTTATTGCTGAGTACACTCTGTTGTATGAATACCCCCACAATTTGTTTTTCCATTTACTTATTGATTGATGTTTGAAGTGCTTCTGGTTCTTGACTATCACAAATAAAATTGCTGTGAATAATTTTCTATGAATCTTAGTGTGGATATAAGTTTTAATTTCTCTCAAGTTAAGTAGCAGTAGGATTGCTGGGTTATATGGGAAAAGTATAATTAATTTCACAAGAGCCACACTATATTCCAAAGTGATTGTACTATTTTTCACCTTTCCAGCCATCTGTGAGTGTCCTGCTTGCTTGATATCAATACTAACATTTGGTATTCGTAGACTTTTTAATTCTAGTCATTATTGTGAGTAAGATTTAGTATCTCACTGGTTTTAGTTTGCGTTTTCCTGGTCATTAACTATGTTAAGGCTCTTTTAATGTAATTAATGATCATTTTATATCTTCTTTCAAATATTTTGTGAATTTTTTGTTGAGTCATCTGTCTTCATATCATTAAGTTGTAAGAGTTCTTTATATATTTGCATACAAATGCATTACCACATGTATGTAAATATATGCATATATGCATTATGTGTTATGTATTTGCATATTCGTGGCAAATTCTTTCTTCCGGTCTATAGTTTGCCTCTTTTTCCCCCTCGATCATGTCATTTAAGAGCAGAAATTATGAAGTTTAGTGGAATTTAATTTATGCTTTCTTTTTAATACTTCTTTTTGTATCTTTTTAAAGAAACCTTTGTCTAACACAAGGTTGCAAAGATGTTCTCCTATGTTCTCTTCTAAAAGATTTATAAATTTAACATTTATGTTTGTCTGTATTACATTTCAAATTAATTTCTGTGAGAATGTGAGAAAAGGGTTAAAGTTCCTTTGTTTTTTCATACAGATATTCAGTTTTGACAGCACCATTTATTGAAAAGACAGTACTTAAAGCATTGACATTTGTTGGCACCTTGTCAAAATTATTTGATCATACATATATGATTTGTGCCTAGATTCTCTATTGTTTTCCACTGATCTAGCTTTATACCTATGGAACACTGTTTTGATAACTGTAGCCTTGAAATCAGATAGCTTAAGGACTTCCTTTTTTTTCTTTTTTTTCACAGTTGTGTTGGCTATTGTGAATTCCATGATTGACCTTGCTAAATTTGCTTATACAATCCAGAAGTTTGTTTTTTAGATTCCACAGAAATTTCTACGCAGTCATGTCATCTATGAATACATTAGCATATGTCTTTCGGTCCTAACTTCCTGTTTCTTTATTATTTTTTCTTACTTTATTATATCTCCAGTACAATATTTAATAGAAGTGGTGAGAGTGGGCATCTTTGCCTTGTTCCTGTTTTAGGGGAAAAGCATTCAGTCCTTAACCATTAAGTATGATATTAGCTGTAGTTTTTTCTCTGTAAATGCTGCTTATCAAATTGAATAAGTTTCTTTCTATTTTGAGTTTACTCAAATTTTTTCTCATGAAAGGGTGTTGAATTTGAGAAGATTATTTGAATATTCTCTTTAGACCTGTTATGGTAGTGTATTATATTGATTGATTTAAAATGTTGAACCAACCTTGCATTACTGAGATAAGTTGCACTAGGTAATGGTGTGTAATACTTTTTCATATTGCCAAATTCAATATTTTAATATGTTGCTGGGTTCAATTTGCTAAAATTTTGCAGAGAAATCAATTTGCCAACATTATTTTGAGTCTTTTTACTTTTATGTCCTATGATTTTTCTCTTCTTGTAATATCTTTGTCAGGTTTTATGTTCAAGTTATGCTGGCCTTATAAAATGAGTTGTGAATGTTCCTTCAGATGTTGATTTATAAAGGAATTGTTTGAAATTGATATTTATTTTAACTTAAATATTTATTAAAAGTTATTAGTAAACCCATTTAGATCTGGAATTTAGAGTGTTTTATTTTGCATTAATTTCTTTTAAAACAGTTTTAGGGCTACTCAGAATTTGTTTTTCTTCCTTATATTGTTTTGATAAATTAATTGTTTTTTAATGAATTTGTCCTGTTTATCTAGGTTATTAAATATATTAGCACAAAGTTGTTCAAAATATTCCCTTGTAAACCTTTCAGTGTTTATAAGGCCTGGATTGATATCCCTTTTTCATTACTAATATTATAATTTATGTTTTCTTTATCGCATTTAAAATTATTCTCACTAGAGTAATTCAATTTTACTAATATTTATATTTTTATTTATTTTGTTTTTGCGGTACGCGGGCCCCTCACTGTTGTGGCCTCTCCTGCTGCGGAGCACAGGCTCCGGACGCGCAGGCTCAGCGGCCATGGCTCACGGGCCCAGCCACTCCGTGGCATGTGGGATCTTCCCGGACCGGGGCACAAACCCGCGTCCCCTGCATCGGCAGGCGGACTCTCAACCACTGCGCCACCAGGGAAGCCCTACTAATATTTTTAAAGAACTAACTTTTGCCTTTAAAAGTTTTCTCTGTTTTCCATTTCACTGATTTCTGTTCTTATCCTTATTAGTTCCTTACATTTATTTACTAAGGCTTTATTTTATTTTTCTTAGACTTTTAAAAGTAGAAACTTAGATACTTGATTTTTAGCTTGGCCTTTTTCTCCTGCTATAGACATTTAAAGTTATAAATTCCCCTCTAAACCCTGGTTTTGCTTTCTCTAATAAATTTTGGTTTGTTATTTCCATTATAATTTAGTTCAAAATAATTCTTATTTCATTTAGAATTTCTTTAGTACATCATGGGTTACTTAAAATGTATTATTTTATTTCTAAATATTTTGTGGTTTTTAGGCAACTTACAGGTGTTAATTTTTAATTTAATTCCATTTTTATCAGAGATATCTGAAAGATGTCAATATTTTGACATTTGTGGAGATTTATTTGATGGTCTAGCTATGGTTTATCTGGATGAAAACTCCATGTAAAATTGAAATATATGTGTTTCTGTCTTTTTGTTTACTGTTTTGTAAATAACAGTTAAATTAGTTTGGATGGTAGTGTTGTTTAAATATTTTATACCTTTACTGACTTTTGTCTTTTTAATCTTATGCTACTCTTTACCTTACAATTTACTGCTGGTAAATTTAGAGAGCCACCATACCAGGTCTATATTCCAAAATATTTATGTCTTTATATTTCAAATGTACCTCTCATAGAAGGTGTATAGTTCAGTCTTGCTATTATATTTAGTCTGACATTTTCTTCAATTAAATTAGTCTATTTACATTTAATGTAATTATCGATGTGGCTGGGTTTGAGTCTGCGATGTTAGTTATTTGTTTTTCACTTGTCTCTTTTGGTTTTTGTTCCTTTGTTTCCACTTTCCTGATCTTTTGGGTTAATCAGTAATTTTCTGACATCCATTTTATTTTCTCTATTTGCTTCTTGCCTTTCCCTCATTTTACTGTATGTTCTAGGGATCAAAATTTGCATTCTTAATTTATCAGAGGCCATTCAGGGTCACTATTATTTACCACTTCACACGTCTCACTTTATGCCTGACACTGTACACTTCCTACCTCCCATTGAACACTTCCTACCTCCTATTGAACACTTCCTGCTTGAAACAGTATACTTCTATTTACCCACTATGCTTCATTTTTGCTATCATTCTATTGCTTCTCCATCCATTGCAAAGCCTATCTTACCAATATTATTGTTTTAACTTTAAAAAAATCAATCGCCTTTTAAAGAAATTACACAAACAAAAACTTCATCTTCTGTATTTGCCCACTTGTTTGTAATGTCCTATGCTCTTCATTACTTCCTACACATATGATTTTCTTTCTGGTATTATTTTTCACATTACTTATGTGAAGTCAATAATCGTTTGACCTGTAGTTTTCTTTTCTTGCAAAATCTTTGCCTGGTTTTGGTATTAGTGTAATGATGGCCTTAGAGAATGAGTTAGAAAGTATTCTTTCTACTTTTATCTTCTGAAAGAGATAGTAGAGAATTGGTAAAATTTCTTCCTGAAAAGGTAAAATTTCCCAGTGAACCCATCTGGGGTGGGTGCTTTCTGTTTTGGAAGGTGATTAATAATTTATATAATTTCTTTAATGAATATAGGCCTATTAACATTATCTATTTCTTCTTGTTTGGTAGATTGTGTCTTTCAAGGAATTGGCCTATTTCATCTCAGTTAACAAATTTGTAGAGTTGTTCATATTATTCCGTTGTTATAAGTTTAAGGTCCGTGGGATCTGTAGTGATACTCTGTCTTTCATTTCTGGTATTAATAATTTGAGTCCTCTCTCTGCTTCTTAGTTAGCCTGACTAGTCCTTATCAATTTTATTGAACTTTTCAAAAACCAGCTTTTGGTTTCATTGATTCTGTCTATTGACTTCATCTATTGTCTTCTTTTTTTGCCTTCTGTGGTTTTTTTTTTTTTTTTTTTTTTTTTTCAGTACGTGGGCCTCTCACTGTTGGGGCCTCTCACTGTTGTGGCCTCTCCCGTTGTGGAGCACAGGCTCCGGACATGCAGGCTCAGCGGCCATGGCTCACGGGCTCAG
The DNA here is from genome assembly GCF_039906515.1 of Pseudorca crassidens. NCBI lineage: Eukaryota > Metazoa > Chordata > Mammalia > Artiodactyla > Delphinidae > Pseudorca > Pseudorca crassidens. The sequence continues at coordinate 29,133,337 of NC_090304.1, read as the reverse complement.
CCGCTCCGCAGCATGTGGAATCTTCCCAGACCTTCTGTGGTTTTAATTGAGCATTTTATATGATTCATTTTTTCTCCATTATTAGCATATCAGTTGTATTTTTTTTCTTACCTCTTTTTAGTTGTTGCCATAGAGTTTGCAATATACATTTACAACTGGGCTTCCCTGGTGGCGCAGTCTTTGACAGTCCGCCTGCTGATGCAGGGGACACGGGTTCGTGCCCCGGTCTGGGAGGATCCCACATGCCGCAGGGCGGCTGGGCCTGTGAGCCATGGCCGCTGAGCCTGTGCGTCTGGAGCCTGTGCTCCGCAATGGGGGAGGCCACAGCAGTGAGAGGCCTGCGTACCGCAAAAAAAAAAAAAAAACATTTACAACTAATCCAAGTCCACTTTCAAATAACACTATGCCACTTAATGGGTAGTGTGAGTACCATATAATAACCAAAAAATCCTAATTCCTCCCTCCTGTACCCTGTGACGTTACTATCATTCATTTCACTTATACATAAGCATATATATATACATATATATGTATTTGAATACATTGTTTAAAATATTATTTTGAACAAACTGTTACCTGTTAATTAAGAATAAGAAAGAAAAGTTTTTATTTTACATTCACTATTTCTTCTCTGATGCTCTTCTTTATTTTATGTAGATCTGAGTTTCTGACGTATATCATTTTATTTCTCTCTAAAGAACTTCTTTTAACATTTCTTGCAAGGCAGGTCTGCTGGCAACAAATTTCCTCAGTTTTTGTTTGTCTGAGAAAGTCTATTTCTTCACTTTTTAAAGATAATTTTACAGGATACAGAATTTTTGATTGGTGGGTTTTTTCTCAACATTTAAATATTTCACTTCATTCTCTTTTTGCTTGCATGGTTCTGAGGAGAAGTTGGATTTAATTATTATCCTTGTTCTCCTATAGGTAAGGTATATTTCCTATCTGGCTTCTCTCAGGATATTTTCTTTATCTTTGATTTTCTGTAGTTTGAATATTATATGCTTAGGTATAATTTTTTGGGCATTTATCATGCTTGGGCTTCCCTGAGATTCCTGGATCCGTAGTTTGTTATCTGACATTAACTTGGGGACATTCTCAGTCATTATTTGTTCAAATGTTTCTTTTGTTCCTTTCTCTTTTCTCCATGTGATATTCTCATTATATGTATGACATGCCTTTTATAGTTGTCCCACAGTTCTTGGATATTCTCTTATTTTTTTTCCACTCTTTTTTCTTTGCTTTTCAGTTTTGGCAATTTTTATTGAGTTATCCTCAAGCTCAGAGATTCTGTATTTAGCCATGTCCAATCCATTAAGAAACCCATCAAGGCATTCTTCATTTCTGCTACAGTATTTGATCTCTAACATTTCCTTTTGGTTCTTTCTTAGAATTTTCATCTCTCTGTTTATATTACCCATCTGTTGTTACATGCTGTCTACTTTATCCATTAACATAAGTGCCCTTAGCATATTAATCATAGTTATTTTAAATTTCTGGTCTAATAATTCTAACATGTCCTCCACATCTGAGTCTGGTTCTGATGCTTGCTCTTCAAACTGTGTTTTTTGCCTTTTAGTATAGCTTGTAAATTATTCTTGATGTGCTCGGCCAAAGAAACGGCTGTAAATAGGCCTTTAGTAATGTGGTGGTAAGGTGTGTGTGGAGGGGAATGTGTTCTATATCCTATGATTAGTTTTTCAGTCTTTTGGTGAGCCTGTGCCTCTGGACTGTGAACTTCAGGAATGCTTCTTATTTTTTTTCACCCCCTTGTGTGGAACAGGATGGGTAGAGTGGGCTGTAGTTGGTTATTTCCCTTTCCCCAGGTCAGTTAGGCTCAGATAATATCCCAGCAGGTTAGCTCTGGTTAACTAGTTTTCCCTCAGGGCAGGCCTCCTTAAGAACAGAGTGCTCTGGTGTATTTCAAAAAGGTTGCTTTTCCCCTTCTCCTGCCAGAAGCAGGAGGGAATATTTTCTCAGGTATTCACCGTGGGAAACTGGCCAAGCTCCTGTTGGTAAAACTTACACAAGTATGGGGCTCCTCTGTGAGTGGATCCCCCTGGACTTCTAATCTCTCAGATTTGTCTATGATGATCCTCTAGCAGTTTGTCAATTACTGTTGAGGTTTTCCTAACCCAAAACTACTTCCTGAAGAGGTTTCTGCTTGTGGATTTCAGCTCTGTCCCAATGAAAATGTAGAATGCTTCATACAGTGTGCCTGAAGTCATTCAGCTTACTCAAAAGCCACAAACTTTCAAAAAGTTCTAATTGTTCAATTCAGTTCAGCCAGGTAAATTGCTTTGGCTATTTTAAGTGCAAAGAATTGGAGCATACACCATAATTGTAGTTAAATTGCTTCATCTTAAAACAGAATTTATTAATGTTTTTTTTCTGCTATGTTTTTTCTGGAGGTTTCATGACACCAACTGAAATTAAGATAAATGTCGATTAATCTACAGATTATGGATTTTGCCACTATTAGACCATATATGTCATATGTCTGAAAGGGTATATAAATACTTTTTAGAAAAGTAGTATAATTCAAATAACATTTGTTGGTAAAGATACCCAGAGTTTTATCCTTACAGAAGGCTAGTACTTTCTCTCAAACATGTAGGAAATTATGTTTCTTTCAAACCTTTCACGATCATTATAGGATCTACATGTAAATGTATAACGTGCGCATACTACATATCAGAAGCCAGTATTGTAGGTCTTCAGAAGAGTAAATCCACAGTATAATTAATATATATATAGAGATGACTAATAAATTATATATTAAGAAGTAAAGACAATTTATTCCACTTCTGAGAAACGGAAACAGCAGTAACATTGATAAAACTTGGACCATATGATAGATCTTGTAAGGGATTTTTTTAAAGTAAGTAATCTTATTTTCATCAAAATCCTATGAGGTTGATATTAAAAAGAATGAGGAAACTGTAGTGTATCTTTCGTAAGGTTACACATGTCCTAAATAATCAAGAAAGAATTTAAAGTTTAGGTCTCTTAAGACCCCAAAGTTCCACGTTTCATGAGTTAAAGCCAATTAGAAAACATAAAAGATTGTATGCTCACACACACACACAAATTCTTCCCAATCTTGTGCTGTAATCATAATAAAGAATACACTGGGTGACATCACAGCACTAAGCCAAAACGACTCCTTCCTTTAGACACAGCATATATAATTTAGGGAGAGAAGTGTAAACCTTAGTAGTTTAGATATGTCTAATGTAACTAGTTATATGTGGAAGAATCATAATGACATATTCCCAAACCATATTAATATTAATAATATTTGGAGTAAATAATGCATCATAAAGTAATTTCAAAGATTGGGATTATCACATAGTTAATTTGATGACAAACAGTTTGAAATGATTGGTTGGCCAATCTTCTATCAGCATCATCTTCAACAGGTTCAAGTGTTATTCTTCACTGAACTTAACTAGGGGATGAAGAATCAGCCTGAAGAAACAAAGATTTACCTACTTGCATTGCCAATATTACATTTATCTATCTTTCCTCTCTCACTGTGGAAAGTAATTGTAACAAGAGAGTGGTTTGGTTCTTGACAAAGAAATTGAAAAGAATTGTAGTTGCTGCAGGATTTTTTTTCCCCTTTGGCAAGACACCAGAATATCTTATTTTAGCTTTCAGGGTGGCGATTGAATTACTCAAAGTTAATAGTTTGACACACTAACTTTTTTCCATAGTACCTGAAATAAGAGTGAACAAAACAGCCCTTCTTTCCATAATTGCCTTGTAATTATTTTGTAAGCTTTAAGCATTTACGTTTCAGCAGCTACAGAAGTAATTACACGATCATGCATGTCCTTTAAATTCCACTTGTTTTGCTGCGTTTGTTACAATTTCATCTCAAGCCATTGCTCAAGAAAAGGTGGCCCAATACTGTTTTTCACTTTACGAATAATTTTCTCTGTTCATTTTATTAGTATTAATTTTTTAAATGATTTTCTTTTCCATCAATTTGTCTATAAGGTTAGTAATGACAAAATTAGGAGAATATTATCTTTTTGAAAAATTTATTTTGGGGGGACACTATGGTATAGTACAGATAGATTTAATTTAGAATATATTTATTTTAGTATAGTACTCTTATTTAGTATAGATAACTCTTGTTGCACTAGTCACAATCATCATTGTCTCACATTAGGGCCAGATTCTTGGGCATGCTACCTGTGCAGTTTCACAGGGCCCCATGCTTGGTTTAACGGTCTGTTGTTGCTGTCCTGAAATTTTTAATAATTTTTGAACAAGGAGTCTGCATTTTCATTTTGCACCGGGCCTCAAAAATTATGTAGCCAGTCCTTTCTCCCTTTCTCCCTTTCTTCCTCTCTCTCTTTCTCTCTCTCTCTCTCACACATACACACACACACACACACACACGCACACACACGCACACGCACACATACACACACTGCCTTAGTCAGCCTGGGCTGCTATAACAAATTACCATAGTCTGGGTAGCTTAAACAACAAACATTTGTTTCCCACAGTTCTGGAGATGGGAGGTGAAAGCCTTCTTTCTAGTGTGTACATGGCTGCCTTCTTGCTGTATCCTCATGTGCTGGAGAGAGAGATCATCTCTTCAGTGTTTCTATTTTATAAGGGCACTAATCTCATTCATGAGGATGGGGCCCTCATGACCTAATTACCTCCCAATTACTTTAAAATTATCACCACACTGGGAACTAGGGCTTCAACATGAATTTTCAGAAAATACGAACATTCATTCCATAGCACACAAACACACTATGAATGCTGTATGCTATTATGTTATGGCATGAAGCTCAGCATTGATTAAGTTATATTGGGAAAAAGCCCTCAATCTGTGCTGCTTTTATATCTAGGTTGTGGGTTGATACATGAATATTTCAAACAAATAAATGGCTCATTAACCTGTACTTCTGTTGCACCAAAAAAGGAGGAAAGTAAAAATAAAGGAAGGAAAGAAAGAAGGTAGGCAATCTGGTTGACTTGATTTGGTCCGACTTACTCATAGATAAGTGAACTGAGCCCAAACTCAGTCAAGAATATGAATGAACCTATTTGGGCTTTTACACATGGCTTTAATGCCAGTATCAAGGCAATGGCTTGAGATACCTTTGATTTTTATTCTTTTTTTTTTTTTTTTTTTGTGGTACACGGGCCTGTCCCGTTGCAGGGCACAGGCTCTGGACGCGCAGGCTCAGCGGCCATGGCTCACGGGCCCAGCCGCTCCACGGCATGTAGGATCTTCCCAGACGGGGGCGTGAACCCGTGTGCCCTGCATCGGCAGGCGGACTCTCAACCACTGCGCCACCAGGGAAGCCCTGATTTTTATTCTTAAGTCACCCAGTGAAAAACAATCCCATATTAAGAGCCTTCCTTCTATGTTCTCATGATAATTCAGTGACTTCCAAATCTTCATGTATTTTTAATGAGAGTTCCTTGTGCTGTTACAGAGGAACACAAACAAAAATTGTTTGCTTTGCATTTCTATACTCAATTCAGTTCTATTGATATTGTTGCATAAGTGCTGAGACTGAGATGTCACACAAGCAGGTTTCTATGTTTTTTTGTTCTCTTGTCTCTTCCACTGTTTTTGACACTCTCCTGCATCTAAAATCTATGACCCAAGTTTGTCTCTTCACACGTTACCTCAAAAGTTCTAGTGAGTAGAAGAGGGGGTATATATTCAAACTCCTAGAAAACAGACTTCAAAGGCTCTGCATAATCCTGCTGCAGATGTAAATCTGGGTGATGTAAATACTCTGCAGAAAAAGTAGGGTGGTGTCTGTACAGGTGTAATAGTATCTGCCCACCATCTTGCCTATTGTACTTGCAAGCTTCTAATACCTTATGGGATTGGGATATGATAGGAAGACAGCTAAGGCTAGTCTGGCTCACAGAATTTTAAGTTATTCTATTTACCTGATGGTTCCCATTACTAAAAAGAATAAAAATTATTCTGCTGTGTCTTTTTTTTTTTTTTTTTTTTTTTTGCGGTACGCGGGCTTCTCACTGTTGTGGCCTCTCGCGTTGCAGAGCACAGGCTCTGGACGCGCAGGCTCAGCAGCCATGGCTCACGGGCCCAGCCGCTGCGCGGCACGTGAGATCTTCCCGGACCGGGGCATGAACCCGTGTGCCCTGCATCGGCAGGCAGACTCTCAACCACTGTGCCACCAGGGAAGCCCTCTGCTGTGTCTTAAAGCTGACTCAGAGAGTATAAAATTTCCCTGAAGCTTACCTATGCCAGGCCCTTTTTTCTCAGCATTATATTATCTTCTCAATAACTTGCCATTTTTAATCCCACTGTCATAGTAAAATAATCATAATATCTTTTGGGGGAACTTCCAACATGTAGTGCTCTATTTTATTTTTAAAAAAAAAGACTACAAAATTCCCAATGACCACCCCTTGTATAACATCATCATTAAATTTTTTCACAAAAAAAAATTCTGCCTGGAAGTTCTGCTTCCAGGCGAAGATAGAGTCACAGGATTGGATTTGTCTACCTGTCCCCTTTCTCCCCGCCAAAAAAGGAAAGAAAATATATAAAACAATGATTCATAAGACACTGGAGGTCAGTCAACAAAGAAGAACGTAAGAAGATGTAGGAAGGAAATTAGGTGATTGCCCCAGCTTACTGCCCAGACATTGTTTCCAAGCCGCAGCATGAGAAAAGGTAACTCAAGAGGAGAATCTTTAAGATTCTTGAGTTGAAGAAATGATCTGAGTATCTGTGGAGACAAAGGAAGTTAAAATTCTCAGGACATAGTACTGTGAAAAGAAGCATATGGAGAGAGAGCTCCAGAAATATACACAAAAGGCTTTGCTCAAGCATGGAGAAGAGTAATTATTAGTACATGCCTGTAAGGAAATTACCCAAGTCCAGGGACAGAACTGGCTGAACAGATCAGGGAAAAGAGTTCTCAGCACTCACATAGGGCTGGAAATAGTCCCTGTTACCCCCAGCCAGACTACAAGACCTCATGATTTATGGAGCATTGGAGAAATGCCCAGAGGGGTCTTGCCTTATTAGTGCAGAATATTTTATTTTAGACTAAATGCTGCTCAGATCAGTCTAAAAAATTTTTTTAAGTAAGACCGAAAGGGATCAAACTGTTTCCAAGAAACTTAATTGCATTCCAAAAGAAAGATAAAAATTGATATGTAGTAATATAATAATATCTGGCATCTAACAAGGTAAAATTCACAATATCTAGCATCCAATCAATGATTGGTATGCAAGAAAATATGAATCATAATGTGTAGAGATATCAATTGAAACCATTACATATCTGAGTTAGATGTTAGAATTAGCTCATAAGGACATTAAACAATTATTATAACTATATTCCATATGTTTAAAAAATTAAGCAGAGACATGGAAAATACAAAAAAAATTCAATCAAACTTTTAGAAATGAAAAATCCAATGGATGAGATGAACAATGTGCTAGATGGCATTAACAACATATTAAGACATTGTAGAATAAAAGGTTAGTAATTTGAAGATACAGCAATAGAAAGTATCCAAAATTAAACACAGAGGAAAAAGAATTTTAAATAATGAAAAGGTTATCAGTGATCTAATATACTTATGATTGGAGTCTCTGAAGGAGTGGGCACAAAAAATGTTTGAAGAATAATGGCCAAAAAATGTTCCAAATGTTATGAAAGCTATAAACCCAGATATCCAAGATGCTTAATGAACCCCAAGCACAAGAAACATGAAGAAAACTACACCAACGCATATTGTGGTGGTTAACTTTTATGTGTCACTGGACTGGGCCATGGGGTGCTCAGATATCTGGTCAAACATTATTCTGGGTGTTTCTGTGAGGGTATTTTTGGATGATATTAAAATATAAATTGTAGACTGAGTAAAGCAGATTGCCTTCCCTAATGTAGGTGGGTCTCATCCAATCAGCTGAAGGCTTGAATAGAACAAAAAGGCTGACCTTCCCCCACATAAGGGAGAATTCTTCCTGCCTGCCTGACTTCTAACTAGAACTTTGGCTTTTTCCTGCTTTTGGACACAAACTGAAACATTGGCTCTTCCTGGGCCTCCAGCTTGCTGAGTCACCCTGCAGATCTTGGGATTTGTAAGCCTCTGTAATCATGTGAACCAATTCCTTATAATAGATCTCTTTTTATATACATCCTATTGGCTCTGTTTCTCTGGAGAACCTTCATTAATATATATACCATAATCAAATTATTTAAAACCAATGACAAAGAGAAAATCATAAAAGTATCCAGAGATGCAAGACATATTATATTTAGAAGAAGATAAAAAGAAAAAAAGCAGACAAAATATTTTTGCAGAAATTACAAGCAATAAGCCAATGGAGCAACATCTTTTAAATGCTTAAACCTAGAGTTCTGTACCTATTGAAAATATATCTCAAAAATGAATGCAAAATGAAGACTTTTCAGCCATATAGAAGTTGAAATAATTAACTCCAAAAGCCAAATGCTATAAGAAATATTAAAGATGGTAATTCAGGCAAAGGAAAATTACCCCGTATGGAAATACAGACCAGCACAAAGCAATTAAGAGTCCCAGAAATGGTAACTACATGAGTTGGAAGAATAAATCTAGAGCCATGAGAAATAAAAGTTAATCTTTGATGTCAGACTATATTCTCCTGGGAGTCTTACCCAGAATGGAAAATATCTTTCCCATCTATATAAGTCTTCTTATATATACATTGTGGCCTTCACAGGGACATCTATCCTGATGGTCTTGATTTGAAGAGATTCTTGACTTCATAAATCTGCATATGTCTTGTTTATTCCTCATTGATTTAGCTCTAATAGGCACTTCTGTTTCCAAAATGGATATTGATTCTTTCTCTGGAAGGAGAAACATATCACATATTGATTGTGGAACTCAGATCTTTTTCTTTTTGGCTCTTGGAATGTCCAAATGTGTCCTCACTCTCATGGCTTATGACCTTAATGTGGTTATCTGCTGTAGGACACACAGACTTCATGAGTTATCAGGTCTTCCAACAACTAACTGGCAGTAGGGTCTTGCATTAGAGGATAACTTTCTTCCTTGGCCCATGCCATCTATATTTTGCATTTTTCCATCTAAAGCCAAGGAAATTAACCACTTAACTCTGAGGTCCAAGTTCTTCTAAATCTCTCCTATGAAAACCCTACTATATATGAGATGGTCTTGTTGGTCACAAGTATTATATTACTGCTCATCCTGCTTGTCCTGATCCTGACCTCATCCCACATGCTTATCTTCTTCACCGTCTTACACATGAAGTCACACAAAGAGAGAGGCAAGACCTTAGCCACATACTCCTCTCACCTGAGTGTGGAGGTATTCTATTGAGGCCAGGACATTTCATCTATATGACTCCCAGTGACTTCTGAACCCCAGATCAAGGCCAGGCCAACTCTGTGTTTGACAGTATATTCTACACATGCTGAGGCCCTTGATATACATTCTGAAGAATGCAGAAGTAGTGGTGACTCTGAGTAAGCTATTGTACAAATAAACTCTAAAAGTTAAACACACACCACTGTAGCTTTGAAGACAAATGTGTACCAGAATAGTGTGCTTTTTCCACCATTGTAATACCCAAATCATAATTCTTGACATAACACTGGCAAAATGAGAATTAATAAAATAATTAGATATTCATTGATTATTATAAACCTTAATTATTAATATATGGCCTGAACAATTCCCTCTTTTTGTATAAGAGAAATGAAGTTAAGTACATTTTAAATTTAAACTTTCTAAAATGGCATTCCATGAAAGATAGTATTTGAGAAATATTAGCACATTTCAACTATGACTTTTTAGTCACCAGGTTTGGTTAGGGACAAGAAGACCATGTCTAACACTCAGAGACTGAATTATTTCGTAGTTAATAAATCATTTTATTTTGTCTCTAGGCTATAGCTGATCTTGTTGTCATGAAGATTAATATTAACTGTACTGTGGTGAATTAAAGATGGATGCATATTCTTTGATACTCCTTCCATGGAGAGATAAGTCTATTTTTCTCTCCCTTTGAATTAGGGTGGCCTGAAACTGCTTTGACCACTAAGGTATGACACATATGGTGCTATGTCAGTTCCAGGCTTAGAGGACAGTCAACTTCCATATTGGTCTCTGGAATACCTGAGCTGCCATATAAGAAGTTTGACTCCCATACCCCTTGCAAGAGAAACAGCATGGAAAGGATACATAAATAGAGAAAAGAAGGTCCAGCTAATCCAGACAGGCATATGGATAAAGTCACCTTGGACCCTCCAGACATCACAGCTGCGAGCTGAGTACCCAGTTGGTATCACATGGAGTAGAAAAAAATCAGTGAACCAAGCTTTTCCCAGATTCTTGATCCACAAAATTAAACTGTATAATATATATTTTTTCTATTTTAAGACAAAAAATTAAAAAACAAAAGGAAGAAAGGGAGATTAAGAAAAAGGGGGGAACCTATCTTCAGCTCAAGATTATTTCACCATATATACCCTAGACCATTCACTTATTCTCTCCAAATTGAAAAATGCTGTTGAGTAAAATTATCCAAAAGTACAGTTGCTATTATACCATTGTCTAACAAGCCTGTCTTAGAAACAATTGATATCCAGGGAGAGGTAGCTTTGACTTAGTGTATACTAATGACCAGGACCCAAGCTCTATAAAGTTACATGTTAATTTATAGAAGATTAATAAATTACAAATTGCTTTTGTATGAGAGGGATGCAGGTGAATTCTGTCCAGTAGAAAAGATAATTTCAAAGATTCTGGTTTGATGGACTATAGAGTATCAACCAGTTTTGTATTAATTTAGCAATCTTATTTCAGCATTCTTTCTTTATTGATTAAACACATCAATTTTCCCTCTTTCTCCTTGAAAACAGCTTTACCGTTCTCTTTAATATGTTAAATTAATCTTTGACAAGTAAAAATATTGAAATTATAAAAATAAATTGTCCTCTCAGTATTCTAAGACCTGCCCTTCCCACCTCCACTTCCTTGACTACCGTGCAGAGTGTGGATGCTATTATTGGGTTTGAATTTATTATTTTTCAAACAAAAAATAAATTTTTGTTTATTCATGTATAAATTCAAAGTATAGGAAGTTTCAAAATGTCTCAAACTCTTACCACTCAATGTAAAATGCAAAATGTATTTTAAAAATAGTCTTTCTAGATATCTAACTACAAAGACAATATTATAAATGTTGCTATGAAACAGTATATTTTATTCACTCAGTAACATTTTGCTGAATTTTTTCTATGTAAATGAGCATGGATATGCATCATTCATTCTTTTAAAAGTCTTCATAACTCCTATTTACCACTGCAACAAAAAGAATAAAATACCTAGGAGTAAACCTACCTAGGGAGACAAAAGACCTCTATGCAGAAAACTATAAGACACTGATGAAAGAAATTAAAAATGATACCAACAGATGGAGAGATATACCATGTTCTTGGATTGGAAGAATCAATATTGTGAAAATGACTATACTACCTAAAGTAATCTACAGATTCAATGCAATCCCTATCAAATAACCAATGGCATTTTTTACAGAACTAGAACAAAAAATCTTAAAATTTGTATGGAGACACAGAAGACCCCAAATAGCCAAAGCAGTCTTGAGGGAAAAAACAGGAGCTGGAGGAATCAGACTCCCTGACTTCAGACTATACTACAAAGCTACAGTAATCAAGACAATATGGTACTGGCACAAAAACAGAAACATAGATCAATGGAACAAGATAGAAAGCCCAGAGATAAACCCACACACCTGTGGTCAACTAATCTTTGACAAAGGAGGCAAGGGTATACAATGGAGAAAAGACAGTCTCTTCAATAAGTGGTGCTGGGAAAACTGGACAGCTACATGTAAGAGAATGAAATTAGAACACTCCTGAACACCATACACAGAAGTAAACTCAAAATGGATTAAAGACCTAAAAGTAAGAGCAGACACTATAAAACTCTTAGAGGAAAACATAGGAAGAACACTCTTTGACATAAATAACAGCAAGATCTTTTGTGACCCTCCTCCTAAAGTAATGGAAATAAAAACAAAAATAAACAAATGGGTCCTAATGAAACTTAAAAGCTTTTGCACAGCAAAGGAAATCATAAACAAGACGAAAAGACAATGCTCAAAATGGGAGAAAATATTTGCAAACAAGTCAATGGAAAAAGGATTAATCTCCAAAATATATAAACAACTCATGCAGCTCAATATTAAAGAAACAAAGAACCCAATCCAAAAATGGTCAGAAGACCTAAATAGACAGTTCTCCAAAGAAGACATACAGATGGCCAAGAAACACATGAAAAGCTGCTCAACATCACTAATTATTAGAGAAATGCAAATCAAAACTACAATGAGGTATCACCTCACACCAGTTAGAATGGGCATCATCAGAAAATCTACAAGCAGCAAATGCTGGAGAGGGTGTGGAGAAAAGGGAACCCTCTTTCACTGTTGTTGGGAATGTAAATTGATACAGCCACTATGGAGAACAGTATGGAGGTTCCTTAAAAAACCAAAAATAGAATTATCATATGACCCCAAAATCCCACTACTGGGCATATACCCAGAGAAAACCATAATTCAAAGAGACACATGCACCCCAATGTTCATTGCAGCACTACTTACGATAGCCAGGTCATGGAAACAACCTAAATGCCCATCAACAGACGAATGGATGAAGAAGATGTGGTACATATATACAATGGAATATTACTCAGCCATAAAAAGGAACGAAATTGGGTCATTTGTGGAGACGTGGATGGACCTAGAGTCTGTCATACAGAGTGAAGCAAGTCAGAAAGAGAAAAACTAATATTGTATATTAATGCATATATGTGGAACCTAGAAAAATGGTACAGATGGACTGGTTTGCAGGACAGAAATTAAGACACAGATGTAGAGAACAAACGTATGGTCACCAAGGGGGGGAAGCGGTGGGGCGTGGGTGTGGGGGTGTGATGAATTGGGAGATTGGGATTGACATGTATACACTGATGTGTATAAAATTGATGACTAATAAGAACCTGCTGTATAAAAAAAAATAAATTCAAAAAAAAAAGAAAGAAAAAATGACATGCTTACACTGAATTCATCTCACAAATGTAATGCTGAGCAAAAGAAGCCAGACACACCAAAAGTATTTACTAAATGATTCCATTTATTAAATTTCAAAGATACATAGAACTCACCTATGGTGTTGTAAGAAGTCAGGATATTGGTTACCCTTGATTAGAAGGGGGCCATGAGGACTTCTGGGGTAATGGTCTGTTTCTTGATCTAGTAGTGCTGACTATATAAATATGCTCACTTTGTGAACATTTATTGACTTATACATTTATAATTTGTGTACTTTTCTGTATTAGTATTATGTTTCAATAAAGTCTGTGTTAAAAAGAAAAAAAAAGTCTTCATAAGGTGTTGTTTGATAATATTCCTGTATTAAGCCCTTCTTTTGTGGATCAACATTTAGTTGTGTCCAAGTTTTGGTTTTATAAATATTAAACACACTTGTCATGCATTTTTATATGGTATATTAGTTATCTACTAGTGATAATTATTTAGAAGTATAAATTCTGGATCAAAATCTTGATACATATTAAGAAACTATTATCCAGGCATAGGTTTTACCAGTTGACACATAGACAACAGGATATGAAATTGTCCATTGTCCCATGTACTTCCCAAAACTCTAGTTACTATAATTGATTTAGTTATTACCTGTCTAATAGATTTAATTTTTATTTGAGTGACTCTGATTATCAGTGATTCTGATACTTCTTTTAAAAATTTGTATTGGGGACTTCCCTGGTGGTGCAGTGGTTGGAAGTCTGCCTGTCAATGCAGGGGACACGGGTTCGATTCCTGGTGTGGGAAGATCCCACATGCTGTGGAGCAGCTAAGCCCATGAGCCACAACTACTGAAGCCTGTGTACCTAGAGCCCATGCTCAGCAACGAGAGAAGCCACTGCAATGGGAAGCCTGCGCACTGCAGCGAAGGGTTAACTCCTGCTTGCCGCAACTAGAGAAAGCCTGCGTGCAGCAATTAAGACCTAAAGCAGCCAAAAATCAATAAGTAAATAAATTTAAAAATTTGTACTGGACATTTATTCATATTTCTTCTTCAAAGATTCTGTTTAAAGTCTTATATATGTTTCTCTTTGGATATGTGGATAATAAGGGCTCCTCTATATTATGAATATTAACTATGTGTCTGTTATATATCTGCACATCTACACCCATATATATCTATCTATAACTATGTTATAACTATATTATAACTATATACCTGTATTAAATCTATATCCCCCATTTGTAATGTGAATTTTAGTGCTGATTCTGATGTCTTCAGCTGAACAGAGTAATCTTGTTTGGTTTGGTTTTTCATATTCATCCTGTCATATATATCACCTTTTCCTTTGTGATTTGGGGCATTTATGTCATGTTTAGAAAGGTCTCCACCACTTGAAATTTTCATTAAATGCCAATTTTGTTTTACTTTTTGTGTATTTAATGTTTAAAATTTTAAAATTATTTATTTATTTTTTACTGGGCAGGTTTTTTTTGCATTTTATTTATTTATTTTATTTTTTGAATTTTATTTTGTTTATACAGCAGGTTCTTATTAGTTACCTGTATTATACATAATAGTGTATATATTTCAATTCCAATCTCCCAATTCATCCCACCACCAATACCGGCCCCCACGTCCCCCCCTTGGTGTCCATTTGTTCTCTACATCTATGTATCTATTTCTGCCTTGCAAACCAGTTCATCTGTACCATTTTTCTAGATTCCACATATATGCGATATTTGTTTTTCTCTTTCTGACTTACTTCCCTCTGTATGACAGACTCTAGGTCCATCCACGTCTCCACAAATGACCCAGTTTCGTTCCTTTTTATGGCTGAGTAATATTCCATTGTATATATGTACCACATCTTCTTCATCCATTTGTCTGTCGATGGGCATTTAGGTTGCTTCCATGACCTGGCTATTATAAATAGTGCTGCAATGAACATTGGGGTGCATGTGTCTCTTTGAATTATGGTTTTCTCTGGGTATATGCCCAGTAGTGGGATTGCTGGGTCATATGGTAATTCTATTTTTAGTTTTTTAAGGAACCTCCATACTGTTCTGCATAGTGGTGTATCAATTTACATTCCTACCAACAGTGCAAAAAGGTTCCCTTTTCTCCAAACCCTCTCCAGCATTTGTTGTTTGTAGATTTTCTGATGATGCCCATTCTAACCAGTGTGAGGGTATACCTCATTGTAGTTTTGATTTGCATTTCTCTAATAATTAGTGATGTTCAGCAGCTTTTCATGTACCTCTTGGCCCTCTGCATGTCCACTTTGGAGAACTGTCTATTTAGGTCTTCTGACCATTTTTGGATTGGGTTCTTTGTTTCTTTAATATTGAGCTGCATGAGCTGTTTATATAATTTGGAGATTAATCCTTTGTCCGTTTATTCATTTGCAAATATTTTCTCCCATTCTGAGGGTTGTCTTTTCATCTTGTTTATGATTTCCTTTGCTGTTTAAGTTTCATTAGGACCCATTTGTTTATTTTTGTTTTTGTTTCCATTACTTTAGGAGGTGGGTCACAAAAGATCTTGCTGTTATTTATGTCAAAGAGTGTTCTTCCTATGTTTTCCTCTAAGAGTTTTATAGTGTCTGCTCTTACATTTAGGTCTTTAATCCATTTTGAGTTATTTCTGTGTCTGGTTTTTGGGAGTGTTCTAATTTCATTCTTTTACATGTAGTTGTCCAGTTTTCCCAGCACCACTTATTGAAGAGACTGCCTTTTCTCCATTGTATATCCTTGCCCCATTTGTCATAGATTAGTTGACCATAGGTGTGTGGGTTTATCTCTGGGCTTTCTGTCCTGTTCCATTGATCTATATTTCTGTTTTTGTGCCAGTAGCATATTGTCTTGATTACTATAGCTTTGTAGTATAGTCTGAAGTCAGGGGGTCTAATTCCTTCAGCTCCATTTTTTTTCCCCTCAAGATTGCTTTGACTATTCGGGGTCTTTTGTGTCTCCATACAAATTTTAAGATTTTTTGTTCTAGTTCCATAAAAAATGCCGTTTGTAATTTGATAGGGATTGCATTGAATCTGTAGATTGCTTTGGGTAGTATAGTCATTTTCACAATATTGATTCTTCCAGTTCAAGAACATGGTATATCTCTCCATCTGTTTGTGTAATGTTTGATTTCTTTCATCAGTGTCTTAAAGTTTTCTGAGTACAGGTCTTTTACCACCTTAGGTAGGTTTATTTCTAGATATTTTATTCTTTTTGTTGCAGTAGTGAATGGGATTGTTTCCTTAATTTCTCTTTCTGATCTTTTATTGTTAGTGTATAGAAATGCAAGAGATTTCTGTGCATCATTAATTTTGTATCCTGAAACTTTACCAGATTCATTGATTAGCTCTAGTAGTTTCCTGGTGGCATCTTTAGGATTATCTATGTATAGTATCATGTCATCTGCAAACAGTGACAGTTTTACTTCTTCTTTTCCAATTTGGTTTCCTTTTATTTGTTTTTCTTCACTGATTGCCATGGTAAGGACCTCCAAAACTGTGTTGATTAATAGTGGCGAGAGTGGACATCCTTGTCTTGTTCCTGATCTTAGAGGAAATGCTTTCAGTTTTTCATCATGCAGAATGATGTTTGCTGTGGGTTTGTCACATATGGCCTGTATTATGTTCAGGTAAGTTCCCTCTATGCCCACTTTCTAGAGAGTTTTTATCATAAATGTGTGTTGAATTTTGTCGAAAGCTTTTTCTGCATCTATTGAGATGATCATATGGTTTTTATTCTTCAGTTCGTTAATATGGTGTATCACATTGATTGATTTGCATATACTGAAGAATCCTTGCATCCCTGGGATAAATCCCAGTTGATCATGGTGTATGATCCTTTTAATGTGCTGTTGGAATCTGTTTGCTAGTATTTTGTTGAGGATTTTTGCATCTGTATTCATCAGTGATATTGGTCTGTAATATTCTATTTTTGTAATATCTTTGTCTGGTTTTAGTATCAGGGTGATGGTGGCCTCATAGAATGAGTTTGGGAGTATTCCTTCCTATGCAGTTTTTTGGATGAGCTTGAGGCGGGTGAAAGTAGCTCTTCTCTAAATGTTTGATAGAATTCACCTGTGAAGCCGTCTGGTCCTGGGCTTTTGTTTGTTGGAAGATTTTTAATCACAGTTTCAATTTCATTACTTGTGATTTTGTCTGTTCATATTTTCTATTTCTTCCTGGTTCAGTCTTGGAAGATTATACCTTTCACCTTTCTAAGAATTTGTCCATTTCTTCCAGGTTGTCCATTTTATTGGCATAGAGCTGCTTGTAGTAGTGTCTTATGATGCTTTGTATTTCTGCGGTTTCTGTTGTAACTTCTCCTTTTTCATTTTTAATCTTATTGATTTGTGTCCTCTCCCTCTTTTTCTTGATGAGTCTGGCTACAGGTTTATCAATTTTGTTTATCTTGAAGACCCAGCTTGTAGTTTGCTTGATCTTTGCTATTGTTTTCTTTGTTTCTATTTCATTTATTTCTGCCGTGGTCTTTATGATTTCTTTCCTTCAGCTAACTTTGGGTTTTGTTTTTTCTTCTGTCTCTAGTTCCATTAGGTGTAAGGTTAATTGTTTATTTGTGATTTTTCTTGTTTCTTGAGGTAGGATTGTATTGCTATAAACTTCCTTCTTAGTACTGCTTTTTCTGCATCCCATATGTTTGGATGTCGTGTTTTCATCTGTAGGTATTTTTTGATTTCCTCTTTGATTTCTTCAGTGATCTCTTGGTTATTTAGTAACAAATTGTTTAGCCTTCATGTGTTTGTGTTTTTTACATTTTTTTCCCTGTAATTGATTTCTGATTTCATAGCATTGTGGTCGGAAAAGATGCTTGATATGATTTCAGTTTTCTTAAATTTTCTGAGGTTTGATTTATGACCCAAGGTGTTATTTATCCTGGAGAACGTTCCATGTGCACTTGAGTAGAAAGTGTATTCTGCTGTTTTCAGATGGAATGTCCTGTAAATATCAATTTAATCTACCTGGTCTATTTTGTCATTTAAAGCTTGTTTTCCTTATAAATTTTCTGTCTGGATGATCTGCCCTTTGGTGTAAGTGAGCTGTTAAAGTCCCCCACTATCATTTGTTACTGTCAGTTTCCTCTTTTATAGCTATTAGCATTTGCCTTATTTATTGAGATGCTCCTATCTTCGGTGCATATATATTTATAATTGGTATATCTTCTTCTTGGATTCATCCCTCGATTATTTTGTAGTGTCCTTCCTTGACTCTTGTAACATCCTATATTTTAAAGTCTATTTTATCTGATATGAGTATTGCTACTGCAGCTTTTTTTGATTGCCATTGGCCTGGAATATCTTTTTCCATGCCTTCACTTTCAGTCTTTATGTGTCCCTAGTTCTGAAGTGGGTCTCTTGTAGACAGCATATATATGGGTCTTGTTTTTGTATCCATTCAGCGAGCCTGTGT
The DNA here is from genome assembly GCF_039906515.1 of Pseudorca crassidens. Taxonomy (NCBI): domain Eukaryota; kingdom Metazoa; phylum Chordata; class Mammalia; order Artiodactyla; family Delphinidae; genus Pseudorca; species Pseudorca crassidens. The sequence goes on along the minus strand of NC_090304.1, from coordinate 29,114,785 downwards.
CTTTTTGTTGGACATTTAATCCATTCACATTTAAGGTAATTATCGATATGTATGTTGCTATTACCATTTTCTTAATGCTTCTGGTTTGTTTTTATAGGCCTTTTCCTTCTCTTGTGTTTACTGCCTAGAGAAGTTCCTTTAGCATTTGTTGTAAAGCTGGTTTGGTGGTGCTGAATTCTCTTAGCTTTTGCTTGTCTGTAAAGGTTTTAATTTCTCTGTTGACTCTGAATGAGATCCTTGCTGGGTAGAGTAATCTTGGTTGCAGGTTTTTCACTTTCATCACTTTAAATATGTCCTGCCACTCCCTTCTGGCTTGCAGAGTTTCTGCTGAAAGATCAGCTGTTAACCTTATGGAGCTTACCTTGTATGTTATTTGTTGCTTTTCCCTTGCTGCTTTTAATATTTTTTCTTTGTATTTAATTTTTGATAGTTTGATTAATATGTTTCTTGGCATGTTTCTCCTTGGATTTATCCTATGTGGGACTCTCTGCACTTCCTGGACTTGATTGACTCTTTCCTTTCCCATATTAGGGAAGTTTTCAACTATAATCTCTTCAAATATTTTCTCAGACCCTTTCTTTTTCTCTTCTTCTTCTGGGACCCCTATAATTTGAATGTTGGTATGTTTAATGTTGTCTCAGAGGTCTCTGAGACCGTCCTAAATTCTTTTCATTCTTTTTTCTTTATTCTGTTCCATGGCAGCGAATTCAACCATTCTGTCTTCCAGGTCATTTATCCATTCTTCTGCCTCAGTTATTCCCCTGATTGGTTCCTTCTAATGTGTTTTTCATTTCAGTTATTGTATTGTTCATCTCTCTTTGTTTTTTCTTTAATTCTTCCAGGTGTTTGTTCTTTAATTCTTCTAGGTCTTTGTTAAACATTTCTTGCGTCTTCTCGATCTTTGCCTCCATTCTTTATCCAAGGTCCTGGGTCATCTTCACTATCAGTATTCTGAACTCTTTTTCTGGAAGGTTGCCTATTTCCACTTCATTTAGTTGTTTTTCTGGGGTTTTATCTTGTTCCTTCATCTGGTACATAGTCCTCTGCCTTTTCATTTTGTTTATCTTTCTGTGAATGTGGTTTTCATTCCGCAGGCTGCCAGATTGTAGTTCTTCTTGCTTCTGCTGTCTGCCTTCTGGTGGATGAGGCTATCTAAGAGGCTTGTCCAGGCTTCCTGATGGGAGGGATTGGTGGTGGGTAGAGCTGTGTGTGGCTCTTGTGGACAGAGCTCAGTAAAACTTCAGTCTGCTTTTATGCTGATGGGTGAGGCTGAGTTCCCTCCCTGTTGATTGTTTGGCCCGAGGCAACCCAACACTGGAGGCTACAGGCTCTTTGGTGGGGCTAATGACGGACTCCAGGGAGACTTATGCCAAGGAGTACTTCCCAGATCTTCTGTTGCCAGTGTCCTTGTTCCCATGGTGAGGTACAGCCACCCCCCACCTCTGTAGGAGACCCCCCAACACTAGCAGATAGGTCTGGTTCAGTCTCCTGTGGTGTCACTGCTCCTTCCCCTGGGTTCCGATGCGCACACTACTTTGTGTGTACCCTCCAAGAGTGGAATCTCTGTCTCCCCCAGGCCTGTCGAAGTCCTGCAATCAAATCCCGCTAGCCTTCAAGGTCTAATTCTCTGGGACTTCCTGCTCCCCTTGCCGGACCTCCAGGGTGGGAAGGCTGGCATGGGGCTCAGATCCTTCACTACAGTGGGTGGACTTCTGTGGTATATTTGTTTTCCAGTTTTATTGTGATTGCGCCCCTCCTACCGTCTCATTGTGGCTTCTCCTTTGTCTTTGGATGTGGGGTACCTTTTTTGGTGAGTTCCAGTGTCTTCTTGTCAATGATTGTTCAGCAGTTAATTGTGATTTCAGTGCTCTTTCAAGAGGGAGTCTTGTGTATTTAATTTTTAATATGGAGAGAGACCAAGTAAAAATGTAGCATAATCCAGCTTTATATTTTCTAGATATTCATCTTCAATTGTTCTTTTTTTTTTTTTTGCGGTACACGGGCCTCTCACTGTTGTGGCCTCTCCCGTTGCGGAGCACAGGCTCCGGACGCGCAGGCTCAGTGGCCATGGCTCACGGGCCTAGCTGCTCCGTGGCATGTGGGGTCTTCGCAGACCGGGGCACGAACCCGTGTCGCCTGCATCGGCAGGCAGACTCTCAACCACTGAGCCACCAGGGAAGCTCAATTGTTCATTTTTTACTCATTTATTTATAATGCCATCTTTGTTATATTTTAAATTCCCCTATATAGTTAACTATACTGTGATTTTCCTTTATACTTTTAAAATGAGAAACATTCATAGATTAATGTAACAATTTTCACATAATTTGTATATTTTGTAGCTATTTTACTAAATTTTAATTTATTTCTAGTAGGGAAGCAACTGAAATTTTTCATAAATAACTTGCTTCCTCATTTCCAATATTTACATCTTACATTAGTTATCTTTGATTGACCAGCATTTAAAGATTAATTTTTAATATTATTTGTGTTAAAGAGCAAACTGTCTTCTTCTTACAAGAACAAATATTTTCAAGTCTTGCTGAGTTCAACTGTGTTTGGCATTTTCTGTTTTATTTATAGGTGATTAAGTTAAATCCATCTTACAGACCATTTAGGTAATGAAGTCGATATTGTTGCTCCATGAGTAATATTACTTCAGTAGCCAAATGTAATACCATCTATATCATATGCTCATAAATTAATGCATTATTGAACATGGCCTTGCATTGTGAACTGCAATCATATTGTTGGGTAAGAACAGATAGATGAGTATATTTCCTATGCCAGCTATTGTGGGGGCTTGTGTGTAATACTCAGAGATTTTCCTGAAGTTCAGTAATTTAGGGTTATTGACAATATCCCTTGTATACTGAGTCCAGCTTTGGTAGGCGTGAAAATTTGTAGTAATTAATTAACTCATTTATTCATCTGTTCATTTACAGAGTGTAATGGTATTTTATTCCCAACTTGCACATTATACTGTAGCCAAGAATATATTCTATTCTGGGCAGAGTTTAATACCTCCAGGATACTGCATTGGTTTCTTGCTCAAATGCAGTTGTCCATTCCAACTGGATCAGTTTCACAGCATGGATCCTGTAAGCCCCCAGCCACATAATAACATAGTACACTTGAAAGTCTTTTTTTTATTTTTGAAAAAGCACATGTTATAATAAAGCAAAAGCAATACCTTGTATACCTCTGGGATTTACAAAAAATCAAATTCAGGCTATGTTATTGCTTTATATATGTATTTTCGTAATTTTGTAAATATAATTGTACTGTAAAACCTGTGTACTCAAATGACCAATCACAATGAAATTTTTACATAAGAAAGCACATAAGTAGTAGCATTGGGAGAATAGTGAAGGAGGCAGACATGAACAAAAAACTTAGAGCACACAATTCTAGTAAAGATATTTTGAGAGAAAGATGCACACACCTGTGCACACACTTGACCCATATTCCAATGAAGATATTTATGATCCAGAATGTCTGGTTTTCATAAGATGAATTGAGAGGTAGATCATAAATGTGTGAGTAGAATGCTTTTTCTTTATGGAAAAAGAAGCCTAAGGATTTTTCTTACAATCCTACTGTTTTAAAACACAGGACTGGCTTGCCACCGTTATAATTACCTAGTTTTAGTGTTATCCCACTTGACTTTCATATCCCCAAGTCTCCGCTCCACATCTGAATATAACAACTCAGACCAAGGCTTTGGAAACTTCCCACAGGAACAATTCCCTCAATTCTCATCTTCGTCGGATAATATGACAGCTTTATCCCTCACTACATCCACTATTATTTTTCAGTTCTCATTATTATACCTTTAATTCTATCTTACCCATTTATTTCTAGTTCTTTACAATTTCTCTTCCTAGTTACAAACTATTATCTCTCTTTTATTATGATTTTTCCCCTAATCATCTTCTATTATCTCTTATTTTAGTACTTGGCTTTCCCTCTTTGATGTCTTTTAGTTTGAACTTCAGGTAATTTGACCCTTTTTGTTAATTCTTTGATTTATCATGGATCCATTATCTATTATTTTTTTCTATCTTTCATCTTTTTCTATATATTGAAATTCACACAATTGAATGGTTTAGCTGCAGCCGGCAGGGTGATGAGCTGTGGAGAGCTGTCAGAAGGTGAACAAACAGGCTTTTATGATAAAAGGTTGAAGTAGAGCATACATGAGGTTAAAAAAAGCATTTATTATAGGATTTAGAGAATTGAATGTACATGACATGATTCTAAAAAAAGGAGAAAAAGTACACTGAGTAGGTAATGACATCATGACAAGAGGAAAGCACTATTTATCTCATCAAAGCTTAGTGAACTTAAATACTAAATCGCATAAAGCATGCGTTTTCAAAATAGTTTGTGGAAGCTTAGATCAGAAAATCCACATTTGAAGTCTGTATGCATACGCCAGAAGCACTGGGTGTTGGAAATAGCACCTGACCTGGGAGGCAGGAGATTTCACCACTTGTTTAACCTTTTTCTTTTTGACTTTTATTTTTTCCTCTATAAAATGGAATTAATAGACCTTATTGCAATAGTTATATATCCTAGGGTCCTAGACTCTCGTCATACCATCTTTGTGGTAACGTCTGGAAGAAAGGTTAAAAACTTTCTATTCATATGTTCTTGAATTTAGGTAGACTTGAATGTAAGTCTGGTCCTCTTGACAACTATCCTAAGCTGCCTCAATTTTCATATATTAAAAAAAAACTTTACTACATACAATGATGCATTTAATCAAAACTCATGGGATGTAAAACGACGAGTTGTTAAAAATAAGTCCTATGAAGAATCTTAATATGTACTTCCTTTGGCTCAGTAATTCTACTTCTAGTAATACATACAAAGGAAAAAAAAATACAAAGTTAAGGGGAACCCTTTAACTTTAAATGCAAAGGTATTCAATGCAGTGTTTCCTTAAAATAAAATGAGGACATTTTTGAAATGATGTAGCTATCCAGTAGTAAGGAAATGGTTAAGTAAATTGTCATGAAGCATGTTTGAGAAGAGATCCAACATAAAAAATACTTTATTTTTAGGTAAAAAGCATGTTTCAACGTTATGTAAATAATAGATCTTAATCGTGTTAAAATGCTTAGAAAGAAAACAAATAGAAAGGCAGAAATCAAAATAGCGTGTTTTGGCAATCTAGATGGCTTTGGGTACTTTTCTATTCTCTAAATGTTCTGTTATAAGATTGTTAATTTTTAATGGAGGGAACAGTAGCATACTCATTTAATAAATCCAGTATAACTTTTTAGGAAATTCCCTGCATTCCTTCTACGTGGCAGGACTATATTTTTGAGACCTAAATGCCGTATCCTGAGGGATGTTTGAGAGCTGTAAATGTGAAACCCAAACCAAATCAAACCAAGCCAAATCTCAAAAAAGACAATCCCAGTCTAAGGGGTTATACACATTGCCCTGAATTTTGTTTCTTAACATCTTATTGCCTATTGGTTAATATGAGAAACAGTGAAGTAATCGGCGTTTATTGATCTGGAGTTTTATTTGCCTAATTATGTGTTCGCTCTAGACCCTGGTACTCAGCAGCCAGGTTCTGCACTTGCCCCTTCTGTTTCCTGTCATGTGTTGCTACCTCCACTTCTCAGCCAAAGCATACTATTTATTTAGTGAAGCACTTTTGTGGGCAGAGTGCTGTCTTTCTGGGACCTGTTACCTGCCCAGGTTAAAGGATTTTGGAAGCTTCTTATTTGTAATGCACTTTCCTGAAAAACTAATCATTAAACATAGCGATATAGGAAAAGCTAGTTGGAAGATGAGGGTAGAAGGAGAAAGCCTGTGTTACTATTGCTCCAAGTGACATGGTAACACAGAAAGTGAAATTTCAGGGCTTTTGGGGGTCCTTATTTACTTTGATGCTAACCAGAGTTATGGTTGCCTTGGCAACCCTCACAGCTACTGAACATCTAGGTAGGGAACATAGCAGATGCTTCACCCTCTTGTACTCCACCATGGAGTCGGGAAAAATTAAGTCATGTTAAGTATAGCTCACATGCTCTATGCCTTTTATAGGTGGCTTTTAGAATAACATAATTTCTTCAGTCACATTTTCTCAAGTCATTATTTCTTTTTCCTTTTTATTTTCTTAAATGGCACAACTCAAAAGAAGCAACTACATTAGAAGCAGGAGAAATGTTCACAAGAGCAAAGTAGAAAGCACAGACTAATTGAAATGATATGAGAAGCCTTTCAAACTCTTCTCCAAAATAGAAATCGGGTTCACTGTATTTAAAAATCCCTGGAAGGGGTTTCCTCATCACGTTTCTGTTTTCAGCTCATTGACTTCTAGCAATGTGCAAATATACTGGATAAGAGAAACAGCTGCTGTTTTAAAATCAACCCCACTATGAGTTTGAATATTCTGCAGAATTGAGAGATGTTGGTCTAAGCACTATGCCTTTCTGCCAACCTCTACTCATGTATAAAATGAAGATGCTACCACATAATCGTGGAGACGCTTGCTGCTCCAAGTGTGCGTCTGAGGACCATCAGCATCAGCACTGAGTGGGAGCTTATTGAGAGAAGCTTTGAGTGCACAGCCCAAGTCATGTTGTCTCATATCCCCCAGGCCTTCTGGATCATAATCTGTATTGTAACAAGGTCCCCAGGTGATTTGAGATGCACAATATAATTTGAGAGGCACTGGTGGAGATCCTGACAGCATGTCTTGGCTCATGGCAGACGCTCAAAAACTAAGCATCCTGTTCTCCTTCCATGTAGCAGATAGAACTTTACTCTTGCTTCAAAACAAATGGACCCTATTTTTAAGGCTACGCAAAAAACCCAAATGGCCGTCCTTCAACTCCCTTTGTCATTGTGGATTTTTCACAGATTTGATATTCTGTTCTTCTGTGCAATTTAACACTTTATTTTTTTAAATTTTGGGCTGTGCTGGGTCTTCGTTGCTGTGCGCAGGCTTTCTCTAGTTGTGGCAAGCAAGGGCTACTCTTCATTGTGGTGCACGGGCTTCTCATTGTGGTGACTTCTCTTGTTGCAGAGCACGGGCTCTAGGGTGCGTGGCACAATAGTTGTGGTACACAGGCTCAGTAGTTGTGGAGCATGTGCTTAGTTGCTCCACGGCATGTGGGATTTCCCAGACCAGGGCATTGACAGGCAGGTTCTTAACCACTGCGCCACCAGGGAAGCCCTTAACACTTTAATCTAGCATTAAACCCAAAATGTGCTTAATTAGTAAAATTATATGCATCATTACCTAATCCAAATGCTTAGCCTTTGGAGGTATTTATGACACATTAAATTCCAATCTACATGCGGGAAGCCTAAGTTAACATAGCTATACTAAAATCACAATTAAATATTTGAAAAGTAAGTTGAAGAATGAGGAGATTTTTTGGTAAATTCTAAATTTTTATGAAGTCTGGAATATTTGAGGGCTTTGAGTCACATTTCATGCCTGTCTTTGACCCTCTTTAGCAAGGGACTTGCTACGGTTTATAAAAATGTAATAGAAATAATATGAACTACCTAATCCAGGGTCAGTGAAAGTAGTTACATTTGCCCCTCTGTTATCATGTTTAGAAATGATTGCTTCTTAGATGGACAGGCATCTGCACAGACCCACACACAGGTATATGAGAAGGCCTTCAATACATAAAAATTATATAATCTTATCATTCATCACCGTTCACTTTAAAAATTAGGAAAAAGTTTGAATCATTGAATAAATAAATGCAGTTAGATTATTATTTTCAAATATATACAGTGATTTGAATAAATCATTTAACAAAGTGTTCCCAAGTAGAGATCCTCAGGGAACAGCTTTAATGAAAACTGAAGATGCTTCTGTAATTAACGATCATGTGCATTAAAATTTTACTTTCTTAAACAGTATAAATGTGCTTTCTGCCAGGCTTATCTCATCTTAGTGATAGCAGGATCCTTTCTCGCCTGGTTAATGCTGGTGACAATCTATCACCTCCCCCTTCTACTATCCCACCGTGAGCAGGAATGTCATCCACACCAAAAGATGATGGTAGATATTCGATATTGAAGTTCTCACAAGAAAGAGATTAGCCTGCATGTATCAGAGATGTCCTGACCCCAACAATCTTTTTTTCTTTCTTTTAACATACTCATTAACTGAGAAAAGTTTCAAGTTCAGACTTTAACCAAGAAAATTTCTCTCACATTCCAAATTAGCAGAGCACATATTGACAAACTTTTAAGTTAGAGAACTTGGTAGTCACTTTCCTCACCATGAATGACAAATATAATTATATAGAATAAACTCTCTAGCATTTCTTCCTTTGGCAATTACTATGAGTTGTGTCTGGGGATACAGAGTCTAGCCCTGGCCCCCTGAGTCTTGTAGAATTGACTGGGTCACTTAGCCACTTACAGCCTATTTTCTAGGGAGCAGGGACTCTGTCCTGTTCACTGATGTGTCTTATTGCCTAGAAGTGTAACTACCCTATACATTGAATAAACAAATCTATTAAACCTGCTCTGTCCATCTCTTTACAGGGAGAGTTGAGAGCAGAGCTTCCCAACTGGGGTGACCTGTCCCACTAATAGCTCCAGTTGGTGACAGGTCTGCTGAAATACTGTTCCCCTCAACCTGGGGGCAGCAGGGCAGGGCCTGGGGCAGCTGGAACTCTGAGGGCATTCTCTTAGCAGCTTCTTCCAGTAGCTCAATGGCTCTACAAATAAAGTGTTACCATTTTGTATGTGTGTCATGGCATAGAAAACATTGGAAAGCCCTTCTTTAGAGCAAGAGTGATAAACACAAAATGTCTGCAGGGACCAGGCAGTTAATTTGAGTGAATCAAGCCTGGCATAAATACCTACTAGGTGTTAGTTTGGCCCTGGTTTAGAAAGCAGACATAATGAACATGAAAATGTTATATCAAACTGAAATTGATCATGGGAACTTAAATCCTGAAGGCATCAGACACAGATATATAATATAGAAAGTGAACATCTTCATGGAATTATTAATATATTTCTGATTTGAGTTACACAGATATCAGCCTCTGAAACATACGGAATTAGAATGCCATACTTCTGCCTGTTAGTTTTATCCTCTGAACCTCTACCCTTTTTGGTCCTCATTTGTTTTTCCATGTATTTCACCTTTTCTATTACCAATTAGAGTTCATTTCTCTCACGTCTGTTCCAAGCTTGCACATGGAAATGCACACGCCAATTTGTGTCATAATTTTTATTTTGTGGCCTCATCGTGTGTTTTTAGTCCTGGATACCATAACTCCTTTTTTTCCCATCTTTTATGTAAGTGCCTAGAAAGCACCAGGCATTATACTAAAGTCTTGGGAAAAAGATTAATATGACATGAATTGTGTCTTGAGAAGCTCATATTATAGTAGAAGGAGACTGTATGATAAACCTTTAATGAAAATAATAATAAAATTTTATTGAGAGGTAATAAAATTCCTTGGGTACTAGGAATTTTTCTAAGCAAATTTGCACTTATCATCTCATTTAATCCTCATGAAATACATGTTTAGATCCTGTTTGCTAATCCAGATTTTCTGAAAGCTACCAAAGGGATGCTAGGATTTTAGGACAGTAAATTCCAAGATGGTGGACAGTCTTGATACATCTTCTTGATACGTTCTTACTATATGCACTCAGCTGCCCTTGCATTCCTGGTCTTTCTCTCATTCCAAACACACAGGTACTTGCATAGCCATGATCTGTGCATATGTAAGGGTTTATTATGGTTTGGGTTTGGCATGCTTCCATATTTAAAGGATGTCAGAGAATCTCAGGATATACGTGTGTGTGCATATTTATACACATAAACTATAATTTATGAAGAGTTATCAATGAAGAAGGAACACTCTGTAGGGTATCGCCACTACTCACAGTAGTCCTGCAAGGTAATAATAACAATCTCCATTTTAAAAATGAAGCTAAGGGCTTCCCTGGTGGCGCAGTGGTTGAGAGTCCGCCTGCCGATGCAGGGGACACGGGTTCGTGCTCCGGTCCAGGAAGATCCCACATGCCGCGGAGCGGCTGGGCCCGTGAGGCATGGCCGCTGAGCCTGCGCGTCCGGAGCCTGTGCTCCGCAACGGGAGAGGCCACAACAGTGAGAGGCCCGCGTACCACAAAAAAAAAAAAGAAGAAGCTTAAAGGGAGTAGGCAGTTTGTCCAACTTCACATAAATAGTAAGTACCAAAGCTTAGATTCATATTCATATTTGACTTTAAAATCTAGGTTTAGCCATTGCTTCTCTCTTACTTAAAGTAATTTAGTCCAGCCATTCATCTGATACTCATAACACATCTGCAACTTCCCTGTCAAGTGGTAAAACAGCTTATGCCTTCAAAATGGAAATGACAGAGTTCCTATGTCATCTAGAGACACCTTGGACAGCTCTTGGCTTTGAAAGTTAAAATATCATAAAGTTGAAAACATCTTAAAAATGAAATCCTTCTTCCAATGAGGATGTTCAGATTCTGTCCCTTGAACTATGTAGACGTTTACTTTTTCTTTTTTAGCAATCCTTTTGTCTTCTCTGAACTTTCCTTTTTTCAAGAGTAACTATCTCTGGTTCTTCATCTGGTCTTCGTAGTGCAGTTTCAATTCTCTTCCCTTTCCCTATTCCTCTTGGAACATGTCCAAAGTTAATAAACCAAGTGTGATGTGCTCAGCCAGCTCTCCATCCTCTTTCTTCTAGTAACAGATTCTGCTTTTTCCCACACCCTAGGCAGCCACTGGCCAAGCAAGTGATCATATGACAAAATCATGGCCAACCATATTACCCCATCTCTCTGACAGCAGTGATTCGGACAAAGGTTTCTATATGGCTACAGCATGGCCAAACAGAATTCTTCTCAGGGATTGCCATCAGGGTACAGGGCCAGAAGCTTTCTCTTTCCACTGTAACAGCTAAGCTGAGACTCTTGATAGTAATGGTCCCTGACAGTGGTGAAGGCCTGTATGAAATAACAGAGGGTAAGACCAGCATGCAAAATGAGCAGTGATAAGCAGAGATGAGAAATTCGCTCTGAGACCCTATTTTCCATCCCTCAAGTCAAGGTTCTAGCAGCTCTTTCTCCAGGTTTGTAGGTTACCTGAAAACTCTTCTCAGCCCTGTAAGCCAAAAAATTCCTTTCCTGCATATGGAGTCTCTGTCATTAACAAGGAAAAAATCCTGATCAATGCACCCCATATTAAGGTATAGAGTTTGGAACTGAAAATACTGAAAAAAACAAGCGTGCCACCTCCCTTTCTTCAGATAATCTTATCCTACAGTAAGACCTCAGAATCTTTTCATTTTCTCAGCAGCCACGTCAACACTCCTGACTCAGAATGAGCTTGTTAACAAATAAAATACCTATGAATTTCATATTTAATCTGATGTACTAATGAGTTTAGATTCTTTTAGAGCCCGATTCTAGAGTCCAACATATTTGTTCTTTCTCCAGCTTCATGTAATTTGCATATTTGAAAAGCTTGTACTTCCTGACTATAGCTTGGTGACCTTGGACCAATCTTTCAATTTAGGTAATGTAAAATTTGAAAACTATCTATCTTTTTGGTTATTGTGGGGATAAAATTCATGTCAGGGGATTAGCACAATGCCTAACACATAGTAGGTGCTCAAATGTGGTAGCTATTTTTAAAAAGAAAGAAAGAAAAAAAAGAGAGACCTTTAATAAACAATAGAAAATTGTGCTCTAGGAATTAATCAGTTCAGTAACTGGGATCTTTGATATGGTTGTTAGGCACTTACTTATGAATCTATTTCCCTGTGTGATTATCCAGGTTATGTTTCTGTTTTGACTGTGCCAAATGCCTTGCTTAATCCAGATGAACATAAGCCACCTCTTTAGAATTTTTGTCCAAAGGAGAATGAAGCTAGTCTGACCCGACTCATCCTTTATAAACTCCTCCTAGCTTCTGCGGATCTCCACTTTCATTTCTAATGTTCGCAGACCATCTCTTTTTTTTTTTTTTTTCCTTTCCTTTTTGACTGTGCACATTGTTCTTTATTGATGATACATGACCAGGCAGGGCTCCCTAATCCTCTCCCTCTTCTTCAGGAGCTCTGGGATGGAAACTGTTGAGGATGGGATATTCTCACTGTGTTGGGGGATTGAGTTGGAGCAAGAACTCCTTAGGAGCTGAGGGCTTCTTTCTTCCTTATCTTGTTTTCACTGAGGCTGGTGGTCCAGGGATCTCTTACTCCTTGGAAGCCATATGGACCATAAAGCCCACCACCCTTTTGCTGTAGCCAAACCCATTGTCATAACAGAAAATGTGTTTGACAGAGCAGCTACCGAGGGCAATGCCAGCCCAGCATCAAAGGTGAAAGTGGGAGTATCACTGTTAAAGTCGCAGGAGGCAGCCCGTCCTCAGTGTAACCCAGGATGTCCTTTACGGGGCCCTCTATTGCCTGCTTCACCACCTTCTTTCTCAATGTCATCACATTTGGTGGCTTTCTCCAGACCACAGGTTAGATTCTTGACTCATTGGAGCTGGGATTTGGGATCTGGGAGGCCATGCCAGTGAGCTTCCAATTCAGCTCAGGGGTGACCTTGCCCACAGCCTTAGCAGTGCCCATAGAAGCAGGGATGATGGTCTTCTGGGCAGCCCCACAGCCATAATACCACAGCTTCCCAGAGGAGCCATCTGCGATCTTCTGGGTGGCAGTGATGGCATAGACCGTGGCCATGAGTTCCTCCATCATGCCAAAGTCATCATGGATGACCTTGCCCAGAGGACCCAAGCAGTTGGTGGTAGAGGAGTCATTGCTGACAATCTTGAGGTTATTGTCATACTTCTCATGATTTATGCCCAAACATGCGGACATTGGCAGAATGGACAGAGATGAGGATGACCCTTTTGGCTCCATCCTTTCATAAGCCCCAACCTTGTCCAAGTTAGTGAAGACATCAGTGGATTCTACAACATACTTAGCACCAGCATCACCCCATTTGATGTGGGTGGAAACTTGCTCCTAGAGGATGAAGATGGGCCTTCCGTTGATGACAAGCTTCCCATTCTCAGCCTGATTGTGTCATAACTTGCTGTGGGTGGAATCATACTGGAGCATGTAGACCATGTAGCTGAGGTCAGTGAAGGGGTCATTGATGCGCAATATCCATTTTGACAGAGTTAAAAGCATCCTGGCGACCAGGCATCCAATGTGGACAAATCGATTTACTCTGACCTTCATGACTGTCTCAGGGATGGGGCCAGTATTGCACAAGAAGATGCAACTGTCTGTCAAAGAGGAAAGAGCAGAGAGCCCCACTTCTTTAATAATTATGAAATTGTGCTTGAGATTCACCTGAGGCTTTAAGGTCTAAAGTTTGTATGTAGCTAATTACTGTCCTTTTTAAAAAATAAGAACCACTGTTTATTTGCAGCCTTGTGGCACCAAGACCGTCGAAAACAGCACAATAATTTCAAACACAGGTTTTTTAGTAGCCTGAAATGTAGCCTCATTTAATTCAACAGGTGCTTTCCTATAATTCATCCAACTACACATAATAGGAAGTTCCTCTTACCAATAATGTTCGTTATGCTTTTTTTTCAGTCTGAAGATCATTCTCAACACATAAAAATTATGTGTATATAAAAATATATGAATATATGTATATAATTTTATTAGTTCATAAAAGAAATCATTACATGTCAAAATTTCAATTTTACTTTATTACCCTTGCTCTGGAAATTGGCATCCGTGCATCTAGGGTTCTAAATATTATTCCCTGCTTGCTCTCAACTGTTTTCGTGAGTGAATCACTGGGCACCACCTACACTTTGTTCTCATGTCAGACCTGCAGTTCTCCATAATAGCAGTCAGTCTCACAGGTTTATCTGTGTACTTTTTTCCTTTCTCTTTCACGTCCAATTTAATCATTTGATTATGCCAGATACAGTTTAGACAAATACATTCTTCCTTGCCCTTATGAAAGTCACTCTAACTGAGCTTGTCAAGTGAAGCTTTACCTTAGAGGCACCTATATTCATACAAATTAAGATATGGTCAATAATTATAATAAATTCCTGTTCATTAACAGTTCCTAATTTATTATTACTCCTTAAGATACTGTTGTTTTTAATTTTTTTCATGTTTTTCTTAACTGAATCACACATTTTTGCCTTACGTAGCATCAAGTCAACAAGCCTTATCAGATAGTTAGTGGGGGGAGACATTGTCTGTCTCTGTCTAGGCTAGGTGCCTCACAGACATCTCAGTAACAGAAGTATTTCATTGTGTAGGACACTTGGTTTATCAAATTAAATGCATATTAGAGAGCTAACTGGGAAAAAATAAAATTACAACCCCACAAAGCCATTAATTAAAGTTATCATAAGAAAGGATTATGATGACTTTCTCTTGCACATTAGGCTGTGTGCTTTTGTTTTTGTTTTTTGTTTCTTCCTTTTCTTCCCTTATCCTTTCAGGTGGCCTGGAATTCAGGATAATTGCAATTGCCCCTCATTATTATGCTCTTGTATCTTGTAACCACCGAACATAGGTTCGGCTGCTCACTGCTCACATGCCAATAATTCTAGAGGCAAATGTCCCTAGAAAAGAAAGCTGCTTTAATCAGAAAAGCTGGCTCTCTGGGGAGACGGTGGACTTGTGTCCAGAGACCAGCTCCGAAGATTCTCCTCAGTCATGACAGTTTTTAAAGGGAAAAATGCGGGGGCAGGGGGAAGAATCTCAGTGAATCATCAAGGCGGGAGGTTGGGTTCTGCCTCTCCATTGAGTGCAGACTGGCTTTCTCTTCAGATGTTATCTTGCCTGAGTGATCTGCCTGCAGCATTGCTTAGAGGGGCTACTGGGGGAAGAGAGCTAGTCTTCTTTTTATCTAGGAAAAGAATCAACAGGTTAGACAAGGCATGGTGTGCATTCGGGAGAGCATAAGTCCTGAGTTAGTTTCAATTGCTTAGTGATCACATTCCTTAATTAGGTCCTTTTAAGGTTAGAGGGGAACAGAAATAGGCAAACAGGAAAGGGGCAAAAGAGCTGCTTTCATTGTAATCTCCTTTGCCTCTCTGCTTGCTTCCCATCCTCCACAGCTTATAGGTGGAGGCAAGTATAATGCCACTCAGTGTCATTGCTTGGAAGTTTAAAATTTCAATACAATCAACTAAAGCATCAAATACAAAATACAAACTATCAGCATGCATTATCTACAAGACTTATCTGCAGATTGGTTAGAAAGGAAAGAAAAAACGAGAAGAAATATTTTCTAGGCACACTTCTTCCCTTCTAAAAATCTGGGTCTAGTTTTTCCGAATGAAAGTGAATAGAGTCAACGCTAGGAAAGGTGGTACTTAATGTTTACTTCCCTTTCTTCCCAAAGAGGCTTCACTGAATTCAGATTTAATTATTTTATCCTTCCCTTTGGTAGTAAACAGATACTCTTTTGGTCCCATTATCTGATGATTGCACCCTGATTTTTCCTTGAGAAAGTACTACTTTCCCATTCTCTCAGTTTATGGGATCCGAATGAACATTGCACACAGGAATGGCTTCCCTCTGCCTAGGGATGAACACTAATCCAAGTTGGTCCATTTAGAGCTAGTACTGGGGGCTTCTGATGAAAAGAACAGAAAAGCAAGGTTCTTTCTCATGCAGTTGCCAAGAGAGTATAATGCAAATTAAAAGCCTTGACATCTATTTTGCCAGCAAGAGGAAGTATGAAGCTAAGAAGGAAACCCACACAGCGCAAAGCATAGCCGAGAGATGGAAAGAACAAGTCTTAGTCTTGATAAGGACTTTTGAGTACCTGGATTCAGCTGCTCCTAAAGCCACTTATTTCTAAGAATCTTGAGCTACGTAATATATTAAAGGCCTGTTTTTGTTTAAGCGTGTGGAGACGGAAGGTTTTCCTATCTCTTACGAATGAAAGAATCTTGCCTCATACATCATTTTCCTCCCAAAACATCTCTCTTCATCTTCCTGAGCACTGAAAGACATATCATTTATCTGCTGTTTGTTTTTCCACCTTGTAAAAAAAAAAGTACACTTAGAGACCTGTTTGTCTGTATTGCCTCTTCTCATTAGCCTCATTCTCATGTCATGCTCATTTTTTGAAAATCTTATTACTGTATTCCCTGGGTCCTGAAAAGTGATTGGCCCAATACTAGTAAGCATTCCTCCACATTTCTCTGTCTCCTGTATTGGAATTTTCCCACTCACATAGCCTTTAGCTCATCATGTAACTTCTCAGAGTTACTTATCTGATTTACATATCCTTTCTTGGTTATATGTGAAATCCAGTCATTTTACTCTAACCTTTAAATTTAGTGTAAAAATAAAGGCCTTGTTAATTGAGAAGGAAATTGAAATTAATGTCTTTATTATGAGGGAGGGGGACCTTAGGAGCTCAGTGTCTTAAATATCGAGTTGATTTCCTCACCTGCAAAGACTTTAGTGTCAGTATTTAAAATTTGTAGTTCATTAAATATTAAATTTTAGAATACTAAAAGTATTACAGTTTATTCATGTATTTTTAAACATTTAAATCTTAGTTATCCAATTGTTAATTATTCTTAATAGCATAAAAGAGTCTTTATTTATTTATTTTTCTAATTCACTAATTCTCTTTTCTGAGACAAAAAATCAAGATACTTCTCCTCACACTTCCCTTGGTACTATTCCTTCCCTCCTCCTCTGGCTCTTTCTCCCCCACTCCTCCTTCTTTATCTGACTAGATTCTTTCAAAGAGCCTACTTTACATTTGAATTGCAACACATACGTTTTAAAAACTGGTGGTTAAATAGCAGTATGTTTCCTATTCATTTCTTTTAATTTTCCATAATTTGGGTCTCAATGAGCTGTTATCATATACAAACAGCCTGGCCCCTTGAGATGTTCTGGGATGAAGATAATTTGTACACATTGTGATTGTTAATAGAGAATTTGTTGTACAACACATTCTTTACAATGCAGTGAAGATAATTATAATTGGGGGCACAAAATAAAACCTGCTCCAGCTAGGAAATTGTTCAGATACACATGTTATTTTTATGCATCTCCTGGGGAAAGGGCAGGCCATGTCAAGGACTTACATTTGATATTAAAATATCAAATTGTCAAATGATAACACCTTCAGGGAAACATGCTTAACTACCTATTCAAATTACATTTTAAATATTTCTCTCCAAGTGAAAATGTATCATTTTTAATATCCTGAGGGTGTTTGTCAAGGTGGTTAAAAGGGTGAGAAGCTATTAAGAAAAGCACATTTTTGAAAAGGACACATAATCTCTGCATTGTGTGTAAATTATGGTAGCAAACCAAGTCCAGAAACATATACATGGAAGGAATAAAGAAGAAAAAATAGTTGTGATGGATAGGGAGGAAAATGAAGTGAAAGTGTGACAAAGCATCTTTTTTTAAATTGTGGGAAATGTCCTTCGTGAGATGACTGAATTTGGAGAGGAATCCAGAGAAAAGAGAAATGCCAGGCATATTGTCTTTCTTTTCAACCAATGTAAAGGATACTGTTGTGAGCCACACTGGCCCCTTTTCAGGACTGAAGGAATTACGCCCGCAGTTGCTGGGAGTATGACTGCTGACAGCTCTTAATTGCTAACCCTCTCCAGAAATCGCCCTAGGCTAGAGAGAGCTGCCTCTGATGGAACAGCCTGTATCCCATGACTGGTTGGTCCCTGAGGCCAGAGGTCCAGACTCCTTGACGCAGGGAGAGCTAACTCTGGAGGGCTTTCCCAGCTTCCCTGTGGGGACAGCTGCAACACTTGCTGAAGATGAATCAACTTCTCTCTGCCCAACTCTGCTTTCTTCCTGTCCCTTGCCCTCCCCAGGTGTGGATCCTGAGGACCTCAAATAAACGTCTTGCATGTTAATCTCCAACTCAGGGCTTCCCAGGAAGCCCAGTCTACCACAACGTATGCAATTATTTCTCTGGTTGCTATTGTTTATTGAGTAAATATTATGCACGAACCCGTGTCCCCTGCATCGGCAGGCAGACTCTCAACCACTGTGCCACCAGGGAAGCCCTCTGCTTGCATTTTTAACCATAATGTTTTTCTCCCCTTTCCTTGCTAAGATGAACACACATATACATATGGACATGTGTGTATATGTAGGGGTGTGTGTGTGTGTGTGTGTGTGTGTGTGTGTGTGTGTGTGTGTTGGTATAAAATCTTCAGATTCAGTTTCAAATTAACTTTTTGTCTTAGAATAAACACTTCCTTTAAGCTGACTTTATATATTCCTGTTTTGATATGAAAAATAGACTCTATATCCAAGATTTCAGGATATGCCTCACAGCTTCCTCTAGTTACGTGAGTATGTTGCCATTTCCAAAGTCTTTGAACAATTAGATTTAATCACTTATTTCTACTATACACAATGCTACAGTACACAAGCGCTTATAGCTATAAAACAAACTATTTTTGTATTTTTAATTGACTTTATTTCCTAGGATAGACCAAAGAAATGCTTGTAAGAGATGAGTAAGCCCTCTCTGGATTGAAAAATTTTTTAAATCTTAAAGTCCTTCAGCAACTTAAAGTGATAATGGATCTTTAATTTCTTTAAGTATTTTGATTTCTCTGAGTTCCCAGTTGGTTTTGAAGACTCAGGTACAAGTAAAAATATTATCAACCTAGAAAGTGAGTGTGGCTAGCTGGGTTTGGTTTTCTTCAGTCTTTCAGGAAATGACAAAACGTTCAACCTTTTGAGAGAACTTAACTTTATGTTCCTATATTCAATGCTGACCCTGCTAAAAATGAATCATTAAATGTGAGATGAAGGCTAAATGGAAAAATGTTTAACCAACTGTCCTTTCCCAGTGCTACATTTATAAAAAACTGTATTTTGGATATACAGAATATATTTCAATGGCTAGGATATAAGAGGACCAAAAAAGATATGTGTCAATTGTTGAAATTCATTTATAAAAGCATTTTGCATACTTATAGAAACAAATTTTGATGACTGGAATGGTATGTACAGGGGATAGGAAGGGGAGGTTCTTCATTAGTTAACTGAATGAAAGATTTCTTATAAAGTGCAATAATGGCGCTCATTACATACTTCAAGAAGAGGAATTGAATTCAACATGGAAGGAAAAAAGCTAATTCATCCTTTTTGTAAATCCATGAGCTTTGGTTGCATGAAATAATAACCTTACTTACATAGAATTCAATTAAAAGAGGCTTTCAGTTAATCAGATTTATGTTCCCAGAGTTTTACTTTGGAAAAAAATAAAGAACCCAAAGACCAACCAATTAAATAAATATGTGTATGGTTCATGTTGTTGATTGATAGTTTAATCCTAAGATGTAGATCTATACTACTAAAAACATATTTATATATTTTATGCTAGACAATGAGGAATGCCACTTGGGGTGATTTAATTTTTGAAGAAATGTTGAGTGCCTAAGATATGCCAGATGTTAAGATAATCACTTTGGATTAAATGGTAAACTAAAATAGATATTATCTCTGTCCTCATAGAGTTAAAATCTAGTGAAGGACATAGGCATGGGAAAAACTTATTTTTAAAAATTAGGTAAATAAAGACTCAGTTAAGTACTATATGGAAAGTTATGTGATGCTTTGAGTGTGCAATAGACCTAATTAGGAAGGTGAGAGAAAGCTTTCCCAACAAAGGAGCAGTTGGAAAAGGAGATGAAGAATGATGCAATTATTAGTTTAAGAAAAAAGAGAAGAATTTCTTAAGAGATGAGCTTTAGGAAATTCCCTAGCGGTCCAGTGGTTAGGACTCTTTGCTTTCACTGCCACCAGGGCCTAGGTTTGATCCCTGGTTAGGGAACTAAGAAAAAAATACACATGACTGGAAATATGATAACTTTTAAAGTGGTAGAAATATTCCCATCCAAAGAGTTTCATTTCATTATTCTTTGAACAAATATTGTCTAGTTATAGCAAGAAATCATCTAGATTATAGGAATGTGGTGATGAACAAGAAAGACAGAGTTCCTCACCTTGAGGAGCTTCATATCTGGTAACCCAAGACAAGTTAACCAATAAAGAAATAATTTCATATATTAATAAATGCGGTATAGAAAATAAACTTAGGTAAATAAAGGCTAGAGAGTGAATGTGACAGGAGGTAATTCTTTAGAGATCCGTGAGAAAATGTTAGCATAAGGAGGAATATAAGGAGGGTAAACAAGGTGTGAGCAATAATTGTAAGGTCCCTGCGCCAGACACTTCATTCTGAAAGGCCAGGGCGCTTGGAACTTGGTGTGGATGTAGAAGAGAATGCACGTTGATGAGGATCTTGGAGTCATAGACAGATTTGTACAAGGCCTTCTTGACTGTGGTCAGGAGTTTGGGTTTTATTCATATCAAAGACTTTGGAAGGATTTATGCAAGAAAAAAGAATTAGTAGGCCCTAAAAGTAATTTGGCCATGAATTGATGGTAACATCAATGACAGTGGTAGTGAGAGAGAGAAGAAGTGAGATTTGGGATGTATTGAGGATAGAAGGTTACTGATGGGTTGGACTTTCAAGGGCAGGAATAGAAAGGAATCAAGCAGAAGTGCTAGGTTTTTAGTGTGACCAACTGGGTTCAGCATGGTGCCATTACCAAGGTTTCACCATATTCAATTAAATCCTCATATGTCTTTCACCTTAACACTTGACCACCCATCTATACATTCTTTTATTATAATATTGAGTGCTTATTTTGTACCTTGCAAGAAGCACTACCCTTTAGGGACACAAAGATGAAAAAGATAAACTATGTCCCCACCTTACTGAAACTTCTATTCTAAATAGGAAGAGATAGACTGGAAAAAAATACATAAACAAAAAATCCTACAGATTATGATAAAGGAAATAAAACAGCTCCTGGGATAAAGAGTATATCATGGTACCTAAGTTAACTAGGATGGTCAGGGAAAAATTCTTAGGTGGTACCTAAGCCAACGTCTATAGAATATAAAGGAGTCAGGCATATAGAGAACCTGGGGAGGGTTTTTAATTTTTTTTTAATTTAGCATTTAATCTTTTTTTCATTATCTACCAAATGAAGACTTCATGACTCTAACTCTGGTGAGACTAGTTCTTATTATATACTCTTAAGAACAATATTACCACCGTCATCTTATTTTCCCTACTGTAGAGCATTAACTTCTTTTGATCTTTCTTTCAAAGTAATTTTCATATTCTTATTGATTAAAAAAGTAACACAAAGCTACACTAAATCACATTACAGAAATACTAGTTTCCATTTACTTTACCATTCCCTCTCTAAAATATACATTGTCAATAGTTTTTGTATACTATTTCACCTTTTAAATATACATGTTTATATACTATATTTGCTCTATTTTAACAAAATGATGCAGTATTAACTATGTTCCTGTAGTGCTTGTGGGTTTTTGTTTTCATCTGTTTTTATTTTTCACCTTGTAATAATATCTTGAATAGCTTTCACTGCCAACACATATGGAACTTTTCATTGTTTTTAATAGTCACATCATAATCCATTTATGGATCTAACATTGTTATTTAGTTTCTCAATTTAAGAATGTTTAGGTTCTTTCCATTTTTCACCATTATTATGGATGATTAATGAAAAGTTCTTTGCAATTGTGGGGTGTTTATAAAGAATGTAGCAGAAATGTTAGGTCAAAAAGGTATGCATATTTTAAATTTAATAGGTATTCCTATATTGCATTC
Source organism: Pseudorca crassidens (assembly GCF_039906515.1). NCBI lineage: Eukaryota > Metazoa > Chordata > Mammalia > Artiodactyla > Delphinidae > Pseudorca > Pseudorca crassidens. Next base: position 29,093,096 of record NC_090304.1, on the reverse strand, counting down.
CAAAAGCTTATATCACTTTCTTATATGAACAAAGCATAAAAGTACCAATTTACAGTTTTCTTTCATAAGATTACATATTAATGTATCATTTTTATGTTCAGTTCCTTGATAACCAGTGAAGTTCATGTTGATGCTGTCTCTCTTCTAACAGATTCCTCACTTCTAACTTCATTTATAAATGGTAATGCTTTAATGGCCATTTGTCTCACCATTCTAAATTTCTTTCTGAATTTCATTTATTTTTATTGTCCAAACATGCCTCACAGACGCAAAACCCCAAATCAAACCAGCTTCAAAATTTAAAGGAGGTATTTGCATTCTTAGCAATGAACACAATTTCGAATATGAGAAAAACTTTGTGCGAGGCTAGTATTTGTGCAAATGAAAGAGAGAGCAGTAGAAGCTGACACTGTAGTACTCTGCTAGTGGCAGTCAATTCTAGAAGTTCCCATTGGAAGATATTCCACAGAGATATCAAAAACAATAAACTGTGTACAAGGGTCAACAGGGAATATACTTCACTATTATTGGGTAGAGCACCTATATCTGTGTGGAAGTTACTGAGGATTTTCCTTTACACACGTGATGCATTTTTCAAGTGTTCCATGAATACTTAGGAGAATAAATCTGTATGTGTTAGGTTTCATCTATTAATTCTACTTTATCAATCATATCATTCTTATCCTTTATGCATTTTATTCAATATCTTAAACTGGAGCAACATGTTCCAATGAAGAATAAATAAAGCCACAAGTGACATAATGACATTTCTTCTGGAGTGTTGATATCAGTATAACACACTGGGAACTTCTGTTAAAGTTTGATTTTGAGAAGTGTGGCTGTTATGTATACTTTATATACTTGAGTATTTTCTCTATTATATACAGATAATGGTTTCATAAATGTCCATTAATGTCATTTACATCTCTAATACATTTTTTGCTTTATATCTTAAAATGGTTTATTTTAATTTTGCATGTAGATATTTATTAATCAGGTCTTTACTTTGGATGTAGCTTGTATCAATTTAAAATGATTGTCATCTTCCCTTTGCATTACATTCTGATTTATCTATTGAATTTTTGTTTCCATATTATTGTCTAATGCACATTTAGGAATTCTTTTTTTTTTTTTTTTTTTGACTAGTTTTATTTTCTTTTAGAACTGTGTAAGTAGGAAAGCAAGATATAGTATTTTGGTCTACTTCAAGAAATCATGCTTTATAATGGTGGAAATTGCTGTTTATGTTTATTAGAAATCTGCTTATTTCATGTTCTGCTGCTGTTTCGTTTTTTGCCTTTTGTTTTACATTGATTCTATTTCCTTTCTTTAGTTTCTTAATTTTTAAAAAATATACTTTGGAAGTTGGGTGGTAAATTCTGTTTTTAATTGTTCTGGTGGCAACCCTTATGTTATAATTAACATCGTTATGATTAAATTCATCTAACTTCAGATTAGAAACAAAACAGTAGCTTTTGACTTTTCAGTATTTAAAAATGGGAAATTTAGAATTTCTTTATTGAAGTATAGTTGATTTATAATGTTAGTTTCAGGTGTATAGTATTGTGCTTCAGTACTTTTACATATCATACTTCATTAAAAGTTATTACAAGATAATGCCTTCAATTCCCTTTGCTATACAATGTATCCCTGAGGCTTACCTATTTTATACATACTAGTTTGTATCTCTTAATCCCATACCCTTAATTTGCTCATCCCCTCTTCCCTCTCCCCTTTGGTAACCACCACGTCGTTTTCTATATCTGTGAGTCTGTTTCTGTTTTGCGTATACATTCATTTGTATTATTTTTTATATTCCACATAAAAGTGATATCATACAGTATTTGTCTTTCACTGTCTCACTTGTTTCACTAAGCATAATATTCTCTAGGTCCATCTATGTTGCTGCAAATAGAAGAATTTCATTCTTGTGGCTGAGTAATAGTCTATTGTGTGTATGTGTGTGTATGTGTGTGTGTCCATATATATATACACACACATATATATACATGTATACCACATCCTCTTTATTCATTTATCTGTTGATGGGTACTTGGGTTACTTCTTTATCTTGACTATTCTACATAGGGCTGCTACAAACCTTGGGGTGCATGTATCTTTTTGAATTAGTGTTTTCTTTTTTTCCAAATACACACCCAGGAGTGGAATTGCTGGGTCATTGGTAGTTCTATTTTTAGTTATTTGAGGAACCTCCATACTGTTTTCCAAACTGGCTACACCAATTTACATTCCTACCAACAGTGTATGAATGTTCCCTTTTCTTCACATCCTCTCCAACACTTGTTATTTGTAGCCTTTTTGATGATAGCCATTCTGACAGATGTAAGGTGATATTTCACTGCTGATTTGATTTACATTTTTTCTGTTAATTAGCAATGTTGAGCATCTTTTCATATGCCTGTTAGCCATCTGTATGTATTCTTTGGAAAATGTCTATTCAGATCTTCTGCCCGTTTTTTTGATTGGGTTGTTTGCTTTTTTGATATTGAGTTATATGAGCTGTTTATATATTTTGGATATTAACTCCTGTCAGTCATATCATTTGCAAATATTTTCTTCCATTCCACGGGTTATCTTTTCATTTTGTTGATGATTTCCTTTGTTATGCCAAAGCTTTTAAGCTTAAGTCCCATTTTTAAACCATTGCTTTTATTTCTTTTGTCTTAGGAGACAGATGCAAAAAAAAATATTGTTACGATTTACGTCAGAGAGTGTTCTGCCTGTGTTCTCTTCTAGGAGTGTTATGGTTTCAAGCCCTACATTTAGGACTTTAATTCATCTTGAGTTTATTTTATATAAGGGGTGAGGAAATGTTCTAATTTCATTATTTTACATGAAGCTGTCCAGTTTTCCCAGTACCACTTATTGAAGAAATTATCTTTTCTTCATTGTATATTCTTGCCTACTTTGTTGCAGATTAATTGTAAGTACATGGATTTATTTCTGGGTTCTCTATTTTGTCCCATTGATCTATGTGTTTGTTTTGTGCCAATACCATGTGCTTTTGATTGTTGTAGCTTTACAGCGTAGTCTGAAGACTGGAAGGGTTATGTCTCCAGCTTTGTTCCTTTTTTCTCAAATTGCTTTGGCAATTCAGAGTCTTTTGTGGTTCCATATGAATTTTAGGATATTTGTTCTGTGAAAACCATCATGGGTATTTTTATAGGGATTGCATTAAATTTATAGATTGCTTTGGGTAATATGGCCATTTTAACAATATTAATTATTCTAATCTAAGAGGACAAGATATCTTTCTATTTCTTTGTATCATCTTCAATTTCCTTCATCAATGTTTTATTTTTTCAGAGTACAGGTCTTTTACCTCCTTGGTTAAGTTTATTCCTAGGTATTTTATTCTTTTTGATGTGATTTTTAAACAGGATTTTTTTTTTTTTACTTTCTCTTTCTGATAGTTCATTATTAGTGTGTAGAAAAGAAACTGGTTTCTGTATATTAATCTTGTACCCTGAAACTGCTGAATCCATTTATTAGTTCTAATAATTTTTTGGGTGGAGACTTTAAAGTATCATGTCATCTGCAAATAGTGACAGTTTTACTTCTTTCTTTCCAATTTGGGTGCCTTTTGTTTTTCTTGTTTGATTGTTGTGGCTAGGACTTCCAAATAAATAGAAGTGGTGAGAGTGGGCATCCTTGTCTTGTTTCTGAATTTCACCATTGAGTATGATGTTAGCTGTGCATTTGTCATAGACGTTCTTTATTATGTCGAGATAATGTTCCCTCTCTACCCACTTTGATGAGAGTTTTTATCAAGAATGGATGTTGAGTTCTGTCAAATGCTTTTTTCTGCATTTATTGAGATGACCATGTGATTTTTATCTTTCCTTTTGCAGAATATTGAAGGGTCTTGTTTTTGGTTTTTTGTTTTTTTATATCCAGTTAGCCTCCCTGTGTCTTTTGATCAGAGCATTTAGTCCATTGATACTTAAAATAAGTATTGATAAGTATGTACTTGTTGCCATTTTATTACTTTTTTTTCTGGTTGTTTTCATAGTTCTCAGTCCATTTCTTCTACTTTGTTTCTTCCATTGTGGCTTGATGATTTTCTTTAGTAGTAGGCTTGTGCTCTTTCTTTTTAGTTTTTGTGTATTTACTGCAGGTTTTTGATTTGTGGTTGCCATGGGATTCATATACATTGACCTATAATTTTATCTACTTGCTTTAAACTAGTCATCATTCTGAAAAACCTACATTTTTACTCCTCTCCCCTTCATTTTGTGGTTTATTTATTTATTTTTGGCTGTGTTGGGTCTTTGTTTCTGTGCACAGGCTTTCGCTAGTTGCGGCAAGCGGGGGCTACTCTTCGTTGCAGTGTACGGGCTTCTCATTTCAGTGGCTTCTCTTGTTGCAGAGCACGGCCTCTAGGCTCATGGGCTTCAGTAGTTGTGGCATGAGGGCTCAGTAGTTGTGGCCCATGGGATTAGTTGCTCCACGGCATGTGGGATCTTCCTGGACCAGGGATCAAACCCATGTCCCCTGCATTGGCAGGCAGATTCTTAAACACTGCACCACCAGGGAAGTCCCCATTTTGTGTTTTTGATATCATATTTTACATCTTCATGCTCATCCCTTAGCTGTTTATTGTTGTTATAGTTGCTTTTATAATTTTTTTGTCTTTTAATCTATGTACTGATTTATCTAAGTGGTTGATCATCAATCCTTACTATATAGTTGCTTTTCCTAGTGGAATTTTCTCTTTCTTATAAATTCTTACTTCTTTCCCACCTAGAGAAAACCCTTTAACATTTCTTTTAAGGTAAGTTTATTATTGATGAACTCTTAGTTTTTGCTTATCTGAGAAGTTCTTTATCTTTCCTTCTATTCTAAATGATATTCTTCCTGGGTAGAGTGTCATAGGTTGCAGGCTTTTCCCTTTCAGCACTTTGAACATATTATGTCACTCTTCTGGCTGCAAAATTTCTGCAAAGAAATCAGTTGATAGCCTTAGGGGGTTTCCTTTGTATATGGCTTTTTGTTTTCCTTATGCAGCCTTTAGAATTCTCTCTTTAATTTTTGCCATTTTAATTATGATGTGTCTTGGTGTGGGTCTGTTTGAGTTCATTTTGTTTGGAACCCCCTGTGCTTCCAGTACCTGAATATCTCTTTTCTTTCTTCAGGTTTGGGACTTTTTCAGCCATAATTTCCTCAAATACATTTTTGATCCCCTTCTCTCTCTCTTCTTCTGGAATCCCTATAATAGCAAATGTTGGAATGCTTAAGTTATTCCACAGATCTCTCAGATTGCTTTCATTTTTTTAAAATTTGTTTTTCTTTTTGTTGCTTTGATTGGATGATTTCCATTATTCTCTCTTCCAGATCACATATGAGTTCTTCTGTATCACTTAGTCTGCTATTCATTCCTTGTAGTATATTTTTTAAATTTCAGCTAGAATTATTCATTTCTGATTGGGTCATTTTTATGTTTTGTATCTCCTTGTTAAAATGTTTACTGTTTAGAGCAATTCTTTTCCCTAACTCAGTTAACATTTTTATTACTAATATTTTGAATTTTTCATCTGGTAAATTGTTTTTTTCTGTTTCATTATTTTCTCTTGCTCTTTGAATTGAGATAGTTCCTTTGCCTTTTCTTTTCGCCTTTTTTAGCCTCTGTGAATTTAGGTGAAACAGTTAACCTTGTTCTTTTGTGGGAGCATTACTATACAGACTCAGTGTGCCCAATGCCTTTGGTGAGAGAACTGGATTTGACATGGATGAAAGTCACATCTTTCCTCAAGGTGTGCTGGCTGCTATCACCTTGGTAGTGGGTCAGTCTATAGATGGAGGGGCTAGAGCTGTCACCCAGTGTGAGGTGGGACTTTGTCTCTGCTCAGTGGCTATTACTACCCTGTCAGGAGCAGGGTCTATCCCAAGTTGCTTGAGCAGAAACCTTGAGGGTCATCCTGACCTGGCTCTATTCCCTTTAAGTGAGAGTCTCTCCCTCTCCCCACACTGGGACCTTTGCCCCAGGGGAGGGGAGTGCTGAAGCAAGTGGGGCCCATGTGCAGATAGAGGTTCAGTGTGCTGCCTGTGCAGCAGGTGTCTGCAGCTCCACTCAGATGCAACCTTGTGTGCAAGTCCCCTATATCTCTTACAGCTGATCACTGCCCCCTGCCTCTGCTGTCCCTGCCCTATTGTAGAACCACTCCACAGAGCTGGTGGGACATGGACCCTCAGTGTGTATCAGGATGTTAGTTGTGGTGGGGCAGCTGCCATCAGAGATCTGTGTGGTTTCTGAGGTACTGCTTGAGTAAGTGCCAACAATGGCTGCTATCGCCCCATCCAGGCTCCACCCTGGGACCAACCCAGTTACCTCTCTGTCACATGGTTGAGTCTTTTTTCTGGTCGTAGGTGCTCCAGACCCAGTGCTGTGTGGTGGCATGGATGAATGAGGGCAGAGTGTTCGCTTGGCTCAGGGGTGCATAGCAAAGCTGTCACAGGAAATTGGCAGCTGCCAGGGCAGACCTCTCCACCTTGCCTCATGAGCAAGTCCCATTTGTCTCTCACAGCTCATCACTCTCACCACCCTCCATGACTCCCACTCTGTTGTGGAACTGCTCTGCAGGGCAGGCAGGGCCTTTGTGATCTCTCTGCATCTATGGGGGGGGTGAGGTGTGATGGAGCGGCTACTGTCAGAAATCTAGGTAGCTTCTGAGGCACTGCTTGAGTAAGCACCAGCAATAGCTACTGCCACCCCACCCAGGCTCCTCCCTAGGACCAGGTTGCGTCTGTTTCCCATAGGTCTAGTCTTTTCCCTGGTCATGGCCAACCCAGATCCAGTGCCATGCTGCAGTGTGGAGTGAGTGGGGCTGGAGTTTCACTTGGCTTGGGCTGGGGCATGCAGTGGGGCAGTCTCTGGGAACCTGGCACCCACTAGAGCAGATTTGTCTCTGTCCTGCCTCAGGGGATAGCCAGTAAATGCATTTCTTATAAGTGGAGTCCAGCCTTCCCCAGTCCTTCTGTTTGTCCCAGCTGTCCTCCAACCCACCAAGGGGGGCTTGTCTCCTCTCAACCTGCTCACTCCCCAGGGTGTGTGTCTGCCCATGTAATCTCCCTTTTACTCTGAATCTCCTCCCAGGGACACAGGTCCTGACCTGATCACTTTTCTTCCCTTCCTACCTGATTACGTGTGTATCTTTCTTACAACCTTGGTTTTACTGGAGTCTTTCTACCAGTTTCCAGTTAGTTTGAGTGAGAATTGTTCCACTATAGGTGTATTTTTGATGTGTTCATGGGGAGAGGTGAGCTCCAGGTTCTCTTACTCAGCCATCTTGATTTCCTTCTCCAGGCATTTTTCAGTTATTTGTTGGCAGCCAAACCTATTCTGTCTTACAGGTTTGCAACTATGCAGATTATTTTTTTCTTTCAAATACAAATTACTACCACCTTGTAAATGATTATTTATGTTACTTACTCCTTTTATCATGTTAACTTATTCAGTGCTCACTGATATTCTTGACCAACAGCCCTGACAAACTCATTATTTCAGTTCTTTTCAGTATACCTGAGTAATATATTTAGAAAATGACCTTAGGTGATATATATTTTGAGAACTTTATAGCAAATATTTTCCTTTTATCTCACATACTAATGATTATGGAATGGCATAAAATTTTAGGTATAATAAAAATTTTCCTCAAAGCTATTTAGATACTTTTTTTCCCCTTTGGATATTGTTATAGAACAAGTCAGAAAGCTCTCTCAATGGCCAAAGATCTATCTTTCCCAATGGCTAAGCTGAAAGAATTGGAGAAATGAAGTTAACGATAGGAATATTGGATTATAACCCATAGAATATTAAAAAAATCCATGGTTTTGCGCTGATGTAAATAAATAATTGACTAAATATAATTGGGGGGTAAGGGACAGCTATCTTAAATATGAAATATGATTAAAAAATAGAGGTAGAATGAGGGAAATGGAAAATCTCATTAGAACTTTATAGTAATAATTATCAGGCAAGATCTACCAAAGGAATGTAAAATTAGGGAGCATAAGTGTGAGGAGAGATAGGATTCAAAGTATAGATTTTGATATAGTATAGATTTTGTATAGATTCAAAGTAGCTCCCTCAGGATATCTATTAATTACAAAAGGAAAAAGAGTAGTTTTATAGTAGAGAAACCTGACAGACAGCACCTTAATGAAGTGATTAATGTTACCATCACTAGTAAAATGACATATTGACATTTTCTGGCCCCTGCTATGAACTGGAGAAAAAATATCACTTTTGTGTTACCTTTCCAAAAATGCGTAACTTCAGTCTAATAATGAAAAACTTTCAAACGAGTCCTCAGATTGAGAGATATTCCTCAGAATAACTGAGCAAACCCTCAGTTGTCAGGATTGTGAAAGACAAGGAAAGACCAAGGAATTGTCACAGATTGGACGAGACTAAGGAGACAACTAAATTTAATGTGGGATCTAGTAATATGTCCTAAAAGAGTATTAGTAGAAATACTCATGGAATCTGAATAAAATGTATAGTTGAGTTTTAAAATAGCAAAAAATAAACAAAAAGAAAAAGACCTTTTAAGTAAGCCAACAAAGAAATGAAACTGAAATAAAAAAATATTCAGAAATGAGTAACAATGAGGACAGAGCATTTTAAATATCTGGGAAGAGATCAAAATAATTAGAGGAAAAATTATAGCCATAAATGCCTTTGTTAGAAATAAATATTTATTTTTATAAAATGAAATAAGCATTTAAATCAAGAAATTAGGGATGGGAGAACAATAAAATAAATCCAAAATACTTATAAAGGTGGACTTTGTAAAGGTTAAATAGAAATTTTTAATTCTTTTAATTAAAAGAATAAAGTATAAAGTGATAACAAAATAGATTTGATCAATAAAACTGTTTTTAACAGTGACAAATTAGCTGAAAAATTGACAAGTCTACTACAAAAAACAAGGGAAATTATTGATAAACAACTAAGAAAAAATGTACTTATAATAAATACAGTGTACAACTTTAAAGCATTAAATTTAATAATCAGATGAAATGGACAGTTTTCTAGGAAGAGCTGACAAAAGAATAAGTAGAATCAATTTTTAGTTTTAAAAAATCTAATTAGATCAATAAACTGAGAAGATATTTTTAAAGTAGTAGAAGACCTATTAAAAAGAAAGCACAAACTCATTTATGAGCAAAATCAAGATTACTTCCAGGATAAAAACCACATATTATATAAAGGAAATTCTCTTATCTAAGAGAGAATACACTGGAGTATATTTTTTAAAAAGAATAGTGTGCTGTGCTTCAACGTGGAAATATCCTGTATCATAAAGATGTCAGTTTTTTCCAATCAACATTTACAGTGCAATTCTACTCATAATCTTTAAAGGATTTTCATGAAACTACCAAGAATATTTGAAAACCAATCTGGAAGGTCAAATACATAAAAATGGCAAAGAAAAACCCAAAGAGAGAAGAAAAGCTAGTTGCATACAAAAGATGAGGAATTAGAACGGCATCAGATTTCTCAGCAACACTAGAAAGTGGAATACAGTAAAATTCTGAAACAAATTAATTGTGCCAGTTTTCTACCATTTGTTCCTCCAGGTATTTCTCCACCGTAGTCTCTACCTCAGGAAAGAAATCTGTATGCAAAACTTCATTGGGATCTCTCGGCCCCCTCCTTTAAGGTGTGTGTGTGGCCAATGCAAAGCCGAGCAAGAAATTCAAGGAAGGAGGAGAGTGAGGCAGCCTTGTATAGCTTTGACCTTCAACTAAAGATTGCTCCTCCTGAAAGCTGCATTCTTTACACATACTTTTCTTAAGAATTTCAATAACCACCCCCTCTTTGTTCCCTCGGGCCTAAAAGTGGTAATAGTTTGACTCTTAACTAGTCCAGGGTGCTGCGCTATTCAGGGTAAACGTTTTCTGTATTAACTCTTTGAATTATTCTAATATGATACTTATTTCCCTCTGCGACCCTGACTGGGGCAGTGTTAGATAATTAGAAATAAGAGATAATATAACAAAAGGAGACAATCAATTTAGGGGATGAAATACTTAATTGAGAATAGTTCTAAAATGAGAAAAGTGAAAATAAGGGAAGATATTAACTAACAATTTATTCAAGAAAACTTTCCCTAAGTGATAGACTTGACTTCTAAAAGTCTCCCAGATTACAGTAGCCTTCTACCTGTTTGCACAAATGGATAAAAATCTTGACTGATGGTGGGTGGATGGATGGATAGATAATGGGTAGCCCAAAAAGTTTGTTTGGGTTCTTCCATACAATGTTATGGAAAAACCCAAACGAACTTTTTGGCCAATATAGAGAGAGATGTCAATCCTAATACATTTGTTTTATATATATATATATAAAACAAACTATTAAAAACTTAACTAATTAAAGTAGTAGTACTGGTTCAAGAATTGATGTATAGTTCTATGTAATGAATAAATAGTTCAGAAACAGGTCTTTGTGAACATGAGGTTTTATTTTATTGCATAAGTGACATTTCAGTACAATTGAGAAATAAATTGTAACATCAAATAGCCATCCCTTTGGAGAGGGGAACAGAAAGAAATAAAATTCTGTAAACTAGAGAGTATTTAAAGAAAAATTACTTACATAATCTTAAAAAAGGCAAATTAGGACAGAAAAAAGGTGGTACACATAAATAGTAAGATGGTAGATTTAAATATGTATGCACATGTGTGTAGATGATTATTCACATGTAAATGAGTTAAATACTCCAATAGAAGACAAAGTTTGTTTGAATTCTTAAAACCCTATATATTGTTTTAAAAAATAAAATCTTAAATATGAGTAAATAGAAATTGAAATAAAAGTAAACAGTAAAGACATATGATGAAAATGCCAACCAATATAATACAGATATAAATGTACAAATATTAGAAAAAGTAGATTTAATAATTTTTAACTTTGTGTGTACCTGAAAAGAGCTGCAAATATATATACAGCAAAAGTTTACAGAACTGAAATCTATAATCATAGAGTGAAATGTCCACAGGCTTTCATAGTATTAAATGAAATATGGGGAAAAATTAAGTTTATAGGGGATTTGAACACAATGAACAAATTTGACCTTATTGACATATATAGAGCATTGTTTCCAACTTCTGCAGAATATACATTCTTTTAAGAGCACATATAGAATTTACTATAATTGGTCATATTCTGGACCATGAAACAATTCTCAACAGCTTTCTTGGGGCTGAAATCATAGTAAAATCCAAGGACTTAACACAGTGTGACTAAATTATACATAATAACAAGATCTACAAATGTTTGGAAATTAAAGAATTAACTTCTAGATAATACAATGGAATAACATGTTCGGATCTTACATCAACCTAAAAAAAATGCACATCAAATTAAACCAATGGAAGAAGATGAGAAAAAATTATTAAGAATAGAAATTAATGAAATAGAGATAAAATGGTCGAAAGAGAGAATCAATAAACTAAAAGTTGGTTCCTTGAAAAATGATATAATAAAATGGTTAACCTCCTGGTAAGTCTAATCAAAAAAAGACCTGTTACAAATATATCAAAAATGAGAAAAAAGATAACATTACACATCACACAGAAAATAAAAGAAAGATATTATAAACAATTTTATGAACACAATTTTAAAAATTTAGAGGAAATGAACATATGTCTGATAGAATAAAACCTGCTAAAACTGACATAATAAGAAAGAGAATATCTGAATATTACTATTATCTGCTAAAGAAATTGAATCTGTAATTTAAAACCTTCCTACAAATAAAATTCCAAACTTAGATAGCTTGGCCAGTTTAGAAAAACAATCATATATTTATAAACTCTTTCTGAAAATAAAAAAATTGAGATGAATTTCTGAGTCATTTCATAAGGCCAGCATAATATTGATATAAAACCTGATAAAAACATTGCAAGAAAGGATATCATAATCCACCTCAAACACAAAAACATAAAAAAATTCTAAACAAAATATTTGAGGATTCCAGTGAAATGTATCTTTTAAAGTTTGGAGGGATACTAAATTATGACAAAGTTGGATTGATTCCATGAATGCAAGGTTGATTTAATGTTTGAAAATTAATATAAGGGATGGCACATTAATAGCGCAAAGGAAAAAGTAATAATAATTTTAAAAGATTCAAAAGAAGCACTCAAGCAAAAAATCATCAATTTACACTTTAAAAAATAGAAAACTAAGAGTAAAAGGAAACTTCTCCATCTAATACTGAGTATCTTTCAGCAAATATCTTATTTAATGAAATGATATTGAAAATTTATCCCCTAAATTCAGGCAGGAGAAAGGAGATGCCCATTGTTATCATTCATATTCCACATGTACTGCATAAACTTGCTAGTGAAATAAGGCAAGAAAATAAGTAAAAGATACACTGACTGGAAAGGAATGAATAAGACTACTCATTCATAAACCTGATTATACACATTAAAATGTCCCCAAAGAATCTATAGATAAACAAGTAGAATTAATAAATTATTTTATCAAAGATACAACTTGGCTTGTGGATACATGGTATGTTCATTTTGTGATCATTTATTGAACTGTATACTTAATGACTTATTCAATTTTTTTTTGTCTATATGTTATACTTCAGTAAAAATTGTTAACAGAAAATGCAGAGAAGTATGGCTATAATCTTGGAATAAAGACCTTCCTAAGGAATTTGTAAATTGCATAAAGAAAGATAATTTTGCTTCACAAATCAGAAATCTTCTAAAGTATAAAAAATAATGAAAGACAAGTGGTACATTGGGAAAATATTTGCCAAAATAAATTAAAACATAGCATAGCTATCCAGATTACAGAACAAAAAATTTCCTCAAAACAAATTTTAAAAAGAAAAGTCAGAGAAGTACCTAAATATTCCAAAAGCCCATGATCAAGCATCTCACAGGAGAAGTAACTGACTAAAAAACATATGAAAATAATTTCAACTTCAGTAATACTTAGGAAAATGCAAAGTAAAGAAAATATATAAGATTTAAAAAATGATTACCAATATCAAATGTTGGCTAATATGTGGGGAATAGATGTAAGTGTGTACAGCCCTTTTGGAAGGCCAATACAATAATGCCTATCCACGATAAAAATGAGTATTGTCTTTGACCCAGCAGTTACATTCCAGTGTGCTTACTTGTAAAATTATACATGTGCTCACAATTAGTCATTTGCATGGACTTTCACTAATAGGAAAAAATGGAAATAATCTAAATTCATCAATTCATGAATAGTAATACAAACTCTGGTATATCTGTATTGTATAGCTCCAAGAATAGGGTAGATGTTAATGTGTAGTGATATAAAAAGATCCTTAGTCATATTAGGAAGTAAAAATAGTAAATTACAGAGTAATATGTCTAGTTGGATTCTATTTCTCTATTGAAGAAAATAAGCTATCAGTATATTTAAGATTGTATGTGCATTTATGTGTTTGTTTTGTTTTTGTAAAATAAAGGAAAAAGTCTAGAGAAATATACAACAAAACAACTGCAGGGTCAGTTCTGGGGAAGGAATTAAGAGGATAAAAGAATTCAGGACATTTGCTTTTTTTCCTATTGCTGGAATTTGTTTTAATTTTTTACATAAAGAATCTATTCTTGCATTACTTGAATAATTAAAAGGGAGGAAGAAAACAATGAAAAGCTCAGTACAAATGTGACATGGTTTTTATTGCAATGTCATGTTTTATAATATTGCTTTTTGGTGGTATATTGAAGGGGTTAGCATTTGCACAAGTACTTAGTCATACAATAATACAAGAGATTCAGAGGTGATAAGTAACATTCCCACTTGTAGTGACTGCAAGGGAAAGTCCTAATGAAATTACACAGGAAATGCCAAGAGAGACATCCAGGTGTAGACAGAACAGTAGTAGTGAATATAGACAAAATCAACATTTCCATGGTCCTTACTGTATGTTTCTTGGTTTCCTCTAACTTTTCTTCTGTCTTTTAGGGAGACATTAAAAGATGGAAGTGGTCTCTTGCTACAAAGAGACTACTTTAAAAAGTATGCTTAGAATGCTAAATACGGATTTTGATGAGTATCTAAAGAATTCTCAAAGCCAAGGCACATTTGTCTGAACATACAGTATATATATTTTAATTACATTAAGTGAGATTTCTAAGCATCTGACATCAGTTTACTAGTAAACATTTAATTAAGTATTTGAACATACAGTGTTAAATAAAATGTTTTAAAGAAGCCATTAGGACTCTGCAGTTCTAACTGCAGTCATAACAGATGCGTGCAAGAGCAGTAGAATATCTTCCTGTAATCAGGGACAATAGAGCCCATTTGCTCTGTGTTCTCCCTTTATTCGCTTGATTCCTTGACTGTTGTCTGGTTTTTCTTACCACCTCTTCCTCAGTGATGTTGCATTATTCATCAAACCCTGTGTTTGAGAAGAGTTGCATCTTGTAATCAGAGCAGTGGGTCCTAAGTTTTTCACTCAGAGACCATTGTGCATATATACATTTAAAAATCATTTGTTCCCCTAGTAAAAGTAAAAAGTGAGTCTCATTAAATTTTTTCACTTGGGGCATTGTCTGTAACTGGAAGTTACAAGAGTGACTTTTATCTGGTGATTAAATATGAATCAAGCATTGCAGCTTTAGCAGATTCCATGTAAACACTGCAGACAGAAACTCTTTTATCCTGTGCTGTACTGTTTTTAAGAGGGGGTGTATGAGGTTAGATACATGGGAACAGGCCTCCCAAGTGCAGGCTATTTACATACAGCTGTGATGACCTCTCTCAGGACAAAGCTGCAAAGCGGGTATCTGTAACCTCTCATATCAGACACCCTATTACATTCCAGCACCCTTGAGGGCCTACAGTCCTACTATTTCCCAGTCCATACAATGTCACTTGGGACTTTCCAGTGTGGTCCTCCTGAGAGCCCAGGCCTCCAAAACAGCCATCATTATGCAGACTTTCCAGATCCCGCTCTCCTTATTGAATATCAAAATTTACTATTGCTCATTTCTTTTCCCTTAAGATACACTTATGTGACTACAGTTCAGCTGGGGATGGGTGAAAAACAAATTTTGGTCTTAGTAGCTGATAAATGACTTAACCAGGTCTCCCTTTCAAATAACACTGGTATTTGAAAAGTAATTTTTTAACATCGTTAGACAGCATGAAATATTGCATGTAAGCATCTAGCACAGAATCCCCAGTGCCTGCTTTTGTTGATGACTATAGAAAATGCTGGCTGGTCTGGACACATTTGCCCCAAATTCCAACTATGCATGAAAACTTCAGAATATTTTTTTTTTTTTTTTGCCGTACGTGGGCCTCTCACTGTTGTGGCCTCTCCCGTTGCGGAGCACGGGCTCCGGACGCGCAAGCTCAGCGGCCATGGCTCACGGGCCCAGCCGCTCCGCGGCATGTGGGATCTTCCCGGATAGGACACGAACCCGTGTCCCCTGCATCGGCAGGCAGACTCTCAACCACTGCGCCACCAGGGAAGCCCCAGAATATTTTTAAAATCCAATTTTTTTTTCTCTTAGGAGCAGGAAGAAAACACTCCTTGAAAGCGTGTTAGCAAAGGGAGGTGAGGGTAGGGAGAACCTTAATTTGGATCCTTTTTTAGTTGAAATGCAACCTTTAAGAAACTTTTGACAACCATAGACCAGAACTTTATCTAAATTGCTTCCCTATCTATCAGCTGTTTTTGGAAGAAAAACCCATCCCTGCAACCACTTCTTAGAACTGTCTTGATTTTTTCATGTGGTGAAAAATTTAGCATGTGGTGTCTGGCAAATAAGGTGGCTATCGTTATTGTTGTTCTGCTGTCATAAAGAGCACAGGGGCAGCAGGTTGGGGGAGGGTCTCATTTTGAGATTTGGCTTCTTTATCTGCAGTGTTTATTGGCTCTGTGGTTTGTATTTGTTCTCTAAATGTTGGCTCATTGTCTAGTTATCAGTACATTCTGGCCCTATATCCTCGACAAGAGCAAAGTATAATCCAGATTCTAGAAGGGCTTAAATTTTGTTTTCCTCTAATGGTAATGACAGTGATGGTTAATATTCATTGGTATCATATGATGTGCTAAGGGCTACATTAAGCCCTTTCTGTAGATTATCCTGTTTAATCCTTACAACAATTCCATGAGGAAGTTATTATTATTACAGTTTTATAGATAGAGAATCCACAGGTCAGAGAAGTTAACTAATTTGTCAAAGGTCATATGCTAGTAAGTAACAGAATTAGAATCAAAACTCCAGGTCTACATTATTAAGATACTCTGCTTCAATCATTCCTTGAGTGGTCTCTTCCTCCCACTCCACACATTGCCTGCCCTAGCTTGTTGCTAAGTTATGTCTGGCAGAAGATATCTCTTCCACCCATGAAATGGAAAACCACTGCCTTTGCAGCTTATCTCCTTTTACAATAAGGGCTGCTTCCTCATCTTCCTTTTCAAAAATCATTAACCACAATTAGGGTGTTTTAAAGGGGCAGAACAAAAACATTCATTCAACAAATGAGCTTCTACCAAGTGCCAGCCACTGTTCTAGGTAATGCGGATATAGCAAAACAAACAAAATATCTGGCTTCATGGTGCCTATAGACCAGGGTGGGAAGACAGGAGATAAGCAAGTCAATGATCAAGATAACTGTTGTAGTGATACATGCTTCAAGAAAAATAAAACAGAATGATAAAAGCAAGTGACTTACAGAAGGCTACTCTACTTCAGATTGCAGCAAATGACTGGCAGCAACACCAGGGACCAGCAGTAAGGGTCTTGTTGACTGGATTTTGCTTTATCCACACATTGGAGCACTAATTAGCTGCAAAAGTAACAAGCGGAGGGGGGGGGGGGCGTCTCTGAATACTGATACGGAATGATTGCCAGAGTAGTTTGTTCTTTAATATTACTACCTTCTGCATAAGAAAGGGGAAATATGACTCTCTCTGTATATATACATATGTTGATATGTGTGTATACAAAGATATACATGTATAAACCAAAACATATATTTGCTTATATTTTTTAAAAGACACAGTGGCTGAATAAAACAAAACTAATGAAAAAGGTAACTCCTAGGAGAGAAGGGACAAGAGCAGAATGGAAAGAAATGGGAGTGAGATTTTTGTGAATGTGTGTGCCTTGGTACATGATTTTGACTGTAGAAGATAAATGTTTTCCAAAATTTGAAGAAAGTTATTGATTCCAAAAATAGTGAAGAAGATTGAAAACAAGATTCAATGAGATTTTTAATAAAAATTAAATACTAAGTAGATGCCATCTATACTGTTTCCATACTGGTTCTTGAATCCACAAGCATATTCCTGCCTTAGGGCCTTTGCATTGAACACACTCTGTTTGGAGCAATCTTCTCCTGTATCCCATAGCTTATTCCCTTACTCTATCAGGTATCTGATGGTATTTCCTGAGTCATCTGTGTAAAGATGACTTCACTCTTTTACAGCATTTATTACCATTTGGCAAGCCATGTGATATGGGAAAAGGGTGGCTGAAACACTGCAAGAAGCTGTTAATATTCAACAACAGCTGTATTCTTCTGTTCTTTCCAGGCGTAGAGCTACATTATGTTTTCCAGCCTCCTTTGCAATTAGGTATATGTGGCCAGTCATGTGGGTAGACTAAGTTCTGGCCAATTGAATATGGGTAGAAATGATGTTCAAACAATTGCAGACCTGGCCCATACAATTACTTTACCCAATCCTCCATCCTTTTGCTGTTTTCCCATGTAACACTGAATGGAGGAGACTTCAAAGACATAGATATGGGTAGAGTTTCAAGAGCAAAGGATCTTGAACCTGAAGACCTAGGAGCAGGGGCCCACTACTACCATATTTTTCCCTGGAACATGAGCATGACATAAAACTTAATTTTGTTAAGCCCCATATCTGTCAAAGTCTAAACAGTAAAACAGAAATAACAACTTCATTTACAGCAAAAGAAAATTAACTCAGGGAATTAGTTGACATAGATGATGGCTGAGATGAGAGCCAAATGAGACAGAGATAAACCAGAGGTTAGTATCAGCAGGAACCTCTGCCATGCTAGCCAAGAGATCCCAGGGCCTGGCAGAAGCCTGGACCATGTAAAGGGTACTCTGCGGGAGGTATAGCCACTGTATCTTGGAAGAGTTACCAGGGGAAGGAAATATCCTAGACTCTCCTTTCCCTGACCTCCAGTCTCTTGGCAATGCCTTCCATTAGCTGGATTGAACTGGAAGTGAGATGAGAATGGAACCCGTGAAGAGCAACCTGTAGGGATCAGCTCACCTACAATCAAAGCAGAGTAGGAAGAGGGTAAGGCTCAGGCCGTTACTAATATTGAATTTCTCGGTTTCTTTAGGTCTTGGTGAATATGCTAGCTTCTATTTCCGGTATAACAAAAAGCTTCCGGAGGGTTGGAGGGTTGTGAGCAGAATAATGCCATGATCTGACTTAAAATATAATAACATTACTCTGGCAGCAATGGAGAATATACTATAAACCGTGTAGGAGAAGGAGCGTGGAACGGTAGGCTATACTGAAGAAATCTAGGCAGAAGATGCAGATTGCTTGGACTAGGGTGGAAATGGTAGAGGGAATGAGAAGTGGTTGGATATTTGGAAGCTTGAGCTAACAGGGTTTTTGAAAGATTGAATATGAGGTGTGAGGGAAAGAGAGGAGCCAATGAGGCTTCAAGATTTTTGGTCTGAACCACTAGGTGAAAGATAGTACAAGTTACTAGACTGGGAAACCCTTAGGTTTAGAGTTTAGAGGAAGGAATGAGGAGTTACTAGATTTTTGAGATGCTTATAGGAATACCAGGGTTCATTGGGTGCCTTAGACAGTTACTCACCTACTACACTTCCAGTAGTGGGGAGTCTCCACTAGGAAGTACAGGAAGATCTCATTTCATTGACAGTATCTACTTCGATCATCACCATCCTTCTAAGAGGTAACAGAAAAAGCCCTATCTATAGTAGCTAGAGATACCTTTTCATAGAATCATCATTTCACAGTGTTACCATGTCACAATAATAACATCAAGCTAAATTTGAGTTCCTTTGGTGGATAGATTAGTGTTACCATTTTTCTTCATGAAAAATTGTAATGAGATCTGAGCCTTGGAATGGAAGGGAAGAATTTGAGGAGAGAAGGAAGAAAATCAGGTTTTAGACCAAAGTGGAACTGAGTCGTAAAATTCAAATACTCAGAGTAATGATTTGAATTAGTTCCCTAAGAACTGAAACTAATCAATATCTGTTCTATAATTATAATCTCACCTAAAATACTAAAATTAAGATATATAATTTATAAGACTCACCTATAAAATATTTTTAAATTATTATTAATAATAATGATGACCTGAGAATGATGAGATTTATTATACCATATTTTTAAAAAGTATTCTCACATCTTTTACTTTGGATTGCCCTTAGAATAGCTTCTTATGTAAGCATGGCTGGAATTAGTAATAAGAAATGGATTTCAGTTTGTTACCACCCTAGTCTCCTTTTTGAGGGTGTTCAAATTAGTGTTTCAGATAAGTAATGATGTCTTGAAATGGACACAATACTCCTGATGAGGTCTAAGTAAGGCACTATGGTTTCTTTGATCTGGATGCATGACTAGACAATGGCAGTATAACATGGTGATTTTAACTAGGTACTCCGCTTCTATCATTCCTTGGGTGATGTGTTATTTCTTTGCTTTTCTGTTTTCTTGTCTAAAAAAGTCATATTCTAGGAGGCACTGCATCTTAGCAATTGGGTTATAACTCTCTTCACTTGCCTATCTCTTTCTCTGTGTACTTTCCCAAAGTAAAATGGGAATCTGATAACTCAGAGCAGAAGTCTATAAAAACTGAGTTGCCAAATGAATGCAATAATCCATGATGAAAGCCATCATTATCTACCCCTGGGGCAAAAAATCAGGTAGGTGAGAAGTCATTTTTTTGCTGGTTGTGGGTTGAGGGGGTCCTGTAACTATATTCTTGTGTATTACCCGTAGCTTTCCCTAGGGTGAATTATTGATAACTTTTTTGGTAAATTCTCCTTAGATTGATTAAAGTTTATAAATGAAGCAAATATTCACAAAACATTACAGCTATTGTGGGGGTAGGACATGGATAGATTAAGTCAGAATGGGGGAAACAGCTGTTTCCTTAGTAACAACGTATATGAGATACTGGCTTCATTAATTTTACTGCCTTTGTAAACTTAATTAACAAACATCTGTATCCTGTTACCTATTCCCCGAGGTTCTGACATTTTCCACATATTCAAATACATTCACTTTTATTGATTGAACATTTCCCAAGCAGCTATTTTGACAAAGTTACCAATTGGTGATGTGTCAGGGGTAGAACTGTACTTTTTTTTTTTTTTTTTTTTTTTTTAGAACTGTACTTTTTGAGACTTTAATTGGTCAGAATATCAGCACAATTTTTGACCACTAATCATGGGATATGGGAGAAAAACTGGGTACATCACATTTTTCTTTCTTTCTGTCCAATTCCACAGATGTCAGCAAAAAATTCAAGATGACTTCCATGTCTGTAGTGCACAGATAACTAAGTTTCAGATCAATTCAGTTTCAGTTTTAAAAATAACCAGTGATTCACTATGCAGATCTTAGATGTATTTTTATCCTCCCAGGCATGTGCCTTTGTCCCTTTGGTGCCCCTTCAAAAACTACCCAGGGCTTGATCTCCTCAATAATGGCAGATTTATTGCTGTGATTACAAGGAATGGGGAAATCTGTCTTCTTCTCTTTCATATGAATGTGAGGGCCTAGAAGTGGATTTTGATGGAGGTGGACAAAATTATTTTACCTCCTAAAGACCTCTGGTGAGTGAGTTTGTGGGCAAAAGATACTAACTGTGTCTAAAAGCCCTCTGAACTATGCCCATTTCTCTTAAAGTTATTTCAAAGGACATCCCTGGCAACCAACTGATCGCTCAGCCTGCATTATCAATGGCCTTTGTAGGTGCCACAATTTAAATTGGCTCCCTGGCTTCTTGGGATGATAGTTAATATTTTCGAGGGATATATCTCAGTGCCAATGGAATACAGTTTGGAAACGGAAAATTACAGGCATATAGGTAAAAAAAAATTATTCATTTTTATGGAAGAAAATGTGTTCTTTTAATATGCTGCGATTATTTTTAGATGTTAAGATGAGAGCATGACTCACCACCCTTCCATTT
Source organism: Pseudorca crassidens (assembly GCF_039906515.1). NCBI lineage: Eukaryota > Metazoa > Chordata > Mammalia > Artiodactyla > Delphinidae > Pseudorca > Pseudorca crassidens. The sequence continues at coordinate 29,071,880 of NC_090304.1, read as the reverse complement.
CATCCACCACTTGTGCCGGCCCCCACTCATCTTTCCTGACACATTGTGCTGATGAAGGGAGTGACAGCCTGTTCTCCACAGTGTGGTCATCACTGCATGTTGCAGCTGCTTTGGGAAAATATGGGGTGCTCTACATCTTGAATACAGATTCCCAGACTGAACATTAGTATTCTGTGGGTCAGTCCACTCTGACCTCAAGTGTATACCATCGCATAGGGCATTCACTGGGAACACTTCTTCCTAGCGTTTTTTTTTTTTTTTTCTTCGCCACACCTCGTGGCTTGCAGGATCTTAGTTCCCCGACCATGAGGGCCACGGCAGTGAAAGTGCTGAATCCTAACCATTGGACCGCCAGGGAAGTCCTCTACTGGTGGAGGATAATGTTTCACAATCTTAGAGATCTAGGTTCAAATCTGGCCCTCACCTCTTAGAAGTTACTGATTCTAGGTGGGGTTTGTAACCACACTGAACATCTTTTCTGGAGGGCAATGAATAATACCAACTCAGTGGGGTTATTTGAAATATTAAATGAGATCATGATTACAAAGAATTTAGCACAGTGCTTTGCACAGAGTATGCAAGCCATCACTCTTATAATACTGAGAATCACTGTTGCAATCATGATGATTTCAACTGTAGCCCCTCCCATTTTCTCACCTGCAAAACTAAAATATGCTTATAGCACGCACTAGAATATCACGAGGCTAAATTTCTACATCCTCATATGAGCATGGTGTGCTTTTGGAGAAGGAACCTTAGAAAAGCCAACTCGTTATTGCTGTTACTGATATTTAAATCCAGGGGCTATTTGATTTGTGGTATTAAAAATTTCCTTTGCTGTTTATTTTTCTTATGCTTAAGAGACAATTGTTTATTTGCAGTCAGTTTTATCAAGCCTGAGGCATGATTCATGTCCTGTCCCATCCTTGGCCAAGATGCCTGTCCACCTGCTCCCCACACTCCCCAGTTCTGTTTCTTTGCTGGCCCACTGCTCATATTTTCTGAATTACCCTTTGTGCCAGTCTTTCTATTGCTCCTCTGCCCACCTTGCTTCTTCCAAAAGTAGTCTGTCCTTAGAATAATTTCACCGACTGACCAGAAGGAATATAATCACTGTAAAACACTCTTTAAAAAAAAAAAAAAAAGAACAGAAGATTGTTCAAAATATTGTATACATCATTATCCTCATGTGAAACTCCTCCCCAGGGTCCTTGATTTTCATTGCTTGTAAGACGGGTGGTTAGACAGGTGTTAGAATTTCTTTATCAAGCCAGCAAAGGGACAAACAATTATTGTCGTAAGATTATATCAAATTATTATATTCAGAAGGATTTACGCTACAATGTATAGTTCTCCTTCCTTAGACATCATGCTTCATCATATAAACTTAAATGTCATAAAATTATAGGGGACGTTTCAGAAAAAAACATGCCCATAGTGATTTGTCTGGTGATCCCTTCTTTTCTCACCTCCTTTTCTCTCTTGGCAAAGAGAAAGAGAGAGAAAAAAGATTCTTAAAACTAGCAACATATTGAAAATGAAACTGGCAAACTGCCCTCCTTCTAAGGGGAGGGTGAAAATACCAGTTGACTGTTAGTGATTCAGAAATGAAATTTTGGTATATTTAAGACCATTTTAGAAGGAGGGATGGAAAATGTGAAGCTAAGAAGAAAAAAAAAATTTAGGAAAAAGATTATTCTGGTTTCTACATTGGTATGGATATCTGTGTGGTAAAATGAAGGAGAGAAATGACCAAATATAGCTTTCCCACTACTGCTTCTGGCACCCCAGACCCAATCCCTTCCTTAAACAATGCCTTCAAAAGTGAGTCTATTTTACTTCTAGATGACGCCTAGATTAGACACCCAAAACTTCTAGAAGTCCTAAATGGTAGAAAACGTGGTAGTGCCCACTGTCCAAGACCTGTCACATAGAATCCGAATTAGATGTAATACTAAACCTTAAAACACAAATATTAACTTAGCTTCCTTTTAGAATGAACTTTTCTCATTGTGTTTTTCTTAATAATATGCTATGTATAGACTTAGTGTGAAAAACCTGCATTGCCTTAAAGTTTAACAGATAAGGAATGACAGGTTGTAAATAGTTGAAGTACTCAGTTTTAGGGTAGTCCTCTAGCTTTTTATTGATAAGCTTGGGGTAAGTTCCCTAAGCCTCAGGTTTTTATAAGGGACATGTAGATAATAGTACATACAGCATAGAGTTTTCGAGAGAATTAACTGACATAATGCTCAATAAATGTCACTGTTATTATCCAAATTATTTGAGTTCTCACTTCTTAATCAGGTAATCATGAGCAATGGGGCCAAATACCTGAGCCACCAATACTTCTCCTGTAAAAAGAGAAAATGAATATCAGCAAAATGGGAGTCATGAAAGAGTGATATTGTGGAGAGGTGGAGAGAAATCATATATGATTAAAAAAAAATAGTCTGGCACATAATAGACATGCAATAAATCTTGATTCTCTTTTACCGGCCTACCTTACCAGTACCAGTGCTGACCAGTGGCTTTATTTATTTATTTGTCCGGAAGTGTAGTACAAATTGTGTGAGAGTTGCTAAGGAGAGGGGATGGAGAGAAGGTCACAGGAATCAGGAAATTCTTTTCTTCATTTTGCTTCAAGTTACCTTGATGATCCGGAGCTACTTTACCAAAGAGAGATTAGAGAAAATCATCATGGGTATAGCTTGGGCTCTTACTCTGTTTCACTGGGATTTTACAGAATTTTAAGTAGAGAAATAGTTTCATAATAGTATAGAACATTAAACCTGGAATTGGTTAGCAAAATAGGAAGATCTGAAAAGGACAATTTTCTTCTCGAGTTGAAATTAAACACCTACACCGTCAGCAGTGGCACCAGGGGGTAGACTTCAGGAAATTTGAACATTTAATTGAAATAAAAGTTTGCCAGAACAAATGGATTGTCTTAATTCTTTTCTTACTTTCTTGATAGTTGTTTGGTTTTATATTGATTACTAGTAGCTTTGCTGTGTTATTTATAGGAATTTACTAAAATTAGAAAAATTTTAAGGTCTAATAAATATTTTTTAAAGTGCTCAACTAAATATCTAATATTCATAATAGGACATTCACAATAAAATCTAGCCATATTTTGATGAAAGCCCCACGTGCTTGTTGTGACTGTACTAAATATATTGTTATAAAGGCAAATCTCAACTATTGTATCTTCAAAATGTTTTCTATAATTAACTTTTATAGCAAACTTACCACTTGCCAGGTTCCATTCTAAAAACTCTGTGTTTACAACATAACATATATTAACTTCTTTAATACTTAGTAAAACTTGTCTAGTAGGTAGTATTAATTTCTTTACTTCATACATGGGAAAATTAAGGCACATAATGATTTTTTAACTCTTTCAAACTTCTGGAGCCAAGATACAAATCCAGTGCCTATTTGTAATTATTTTGTTGTATTTCCTCCCTGTAAAACAGACATGGAAAAAAAAAGTTCATTTCTCCAACCCCATTTGGAATTCAGAGCCAAAATATATTTCTTAATTTGTGGGGGGAAAGCCATTGGGATCTCTCAATTCAAATCATAATTGTTCAAGAAATAAAGAAATAGGCAAAATATTTGAAAATAGTTTTAAAACTGGGCATGAAGGGATGAAGGACAGTGAACCCTGAAAGAAGGAAAATAAATAAAGTGAGCCGAACAAATTCCCCAGATTACTAATTTAAGAGAGTATCAAAGCCCTCATACATGGAGGAGAAAACTATATGAAGCCTAAGTTAAGGAGTTAGGGAGACAGAGTTGTGAATCCAGGCAGACAAAGGCAGCTATAGTACAGGATAGATGACCAGAGAGAACACGTGGAAAGAGGATTCCAGAGATCTGTAGAGGGTTTCCCTCAAGTATTCAGTTGCACATGCATGTGGGAAAATGCTTCAAGACTAGGGAAATGACTACCAAAGAGGATTAGGAGTAGCAATGTCTGGCATTCACACGGGACCAGGAATAGTGCCTATTTGCATCAGGCAGATTGAAAAATCTCATGATTCACAGAGAACTGGGCAGATCTTGCCTCACTAGTGGGGAATAATTATTTCTAGGATGAGTATTTTTCCAGAAGGAACTAACAATCATTAAGCAAGACATGAAGGAATCAAACTATTTCTAAGTAATTGCATCCCAGAACAAAGTTCAATAATATTTATAAGAATATAATAATACTCAGCATGCAGTAAAGTAAAATTTGTAACGTCTGGCATTCAAAGATTACCTGATATATAAGAAAATATTACCCACAGTGAGGAGAAAAACAGCCAGTTGAAACCATTCCAGATCTAAGCCATATGTTAGAATTAACAGGTTAGGACTTTAAAAACAGTTATTATAGATATATTCTGTAGGTTTAAAAAGTTAAATAGAGCTATAGAAGATATAAAAAAGACCCAAGTCAAACTTGGTGAGATGAGAACAATGTGTGGGATGAAATATACACAATATATGAGTGGATGTGATTAACAGCATATTAGTGTAGAAGAAAAAAATGAGTGAATCTGAAGACATAACAAAACTGAAGAGAACATTACGGAGCTGTGGGATAACTTCAAATGACCTAATGTATATTTGGAATCCCTAAAGGAGTGAGAGGGAGAAAAATATTTGGAAAAGTTGGTCTAGAAAATTTTTCCAAATTTGATGAAAATTATAAACTTACAGTACCAAGAAGCTTAATAATCCCCAGGCACAAAAAACACCGAGAAAGCTACACCAAGGTACACAATACTAAATTACTCAAAATCAGTGATAAAGAGAAAATCTTTAAAGCAAATAGAAAAAACTAGTAAATACAAAATATCAAAAATAAGTATGATGGCAGATTTCTCATCAAAAACAATGCAATCAGGAAGACAGTGAGCAGGGGCTTCCCTGGTGGCGTAGTGGTTGAGAGTCCGCCTGCCAATGCAGGCGATGCGGGTTCGTGCCCCGATCCGCGAGGATCCCACATGCCACGGAGAGGCTGGGCCCGTGAGCCGTGGCCCCTGGGCCTGCGTGTCCGGAGCCTGTGCTCCGCAGCGAGAGAGGCCACAGCGGTGAGGGGCCCGCGTACCGCAAAAAAAAAAAAAAAGAAAAGAAGACAGTGAGCAACCTCTTTAATGTACTGAGGGAAAAAGATGTTAAACATGAATTTTGTATCCAATAAAAATATTTTTTCATACGTGAAAATGAAATAAAAACTTTTGTAGACAAAGCTGAAAGAATTCATTGCCAGAAGACCTGCACTACAGGAAATGTTAAAGAAAGTTCTTTAGTCAGACGGATAAGTAAGCAAGACAGAAATATGAATCTATACAAAGTATGAATAGCACTAAAAGTGGCAACCACATGAATTCTGTTCCTAGAACACTCCTCAATAATCTTCTTGCATGCAAATCTCAGAATATCACATTATACAATGACCTGCATCAATAATGGGGAAAATGGTAGTAATTAAATCCTAATGCTTTAAAATATCAAACCCAATCTAACAATTGACAAAATATTTTTTAAAAAAATTAAAACTAATGGCAAATTCATTAATTGGGTAATATTTACTATCTCTTCTGAAGTATGCTGTTTGTTTATTTGAAGTTTCTCTAAGAAAGAGACTGTATGTACTTGAATTTCACAAATGTGTGATAATTACACAAGTATGATACTTTCTTAACAAAAACCAAGTTCAGGTTCCTTTCAGATATTGACTTTTCTTAGCAAGGCACAGAGTCTTTGTAGAAAAATTTATTCTTTACATTAGGAAAAAAACTGAAGACTAATTCATGAAATCACTAATAAATCTTGTTTCCTATTTCTAGACTTCCTACATTTGACCTAAGTCATATATATACGTGTGTGTGTGTGTGTATATATATATATCTTCCATTATAAAATCACTCAAAGTAATATTTTGATTAATAAAGTTGTCATATTAACAAATGCACTTGGGGAGGTGTATAAACATTTATAATACATGGAAAGATCCTGGAAGAAGGCATTCCAAATTGATAACAGAAGTCCCTTTAAGAGAAGGTACTGTCTGGAACTGGGGATTGGAGACTGAAGATGAGGGGCAAAGAAGAATTATCAATTATCTACATTCTGTGTGTTAGCGTTCATTTAAACCACAATGTATTGTCTCATAACAAAAAAAAAGTCACGACAAGTTGGCAATGTTAAATCAATATATCTATAGAAAGATATAGATATATATAATATATGTTATTACATTTGTATATTATATATAATTATAACATATAAACATATATCCCATAAGTTATATATGCTTGTTATGTATACACATTATATATACATATATACATAGTTATACATATATGCACGTACACATATATGTATATGTGTATTTGTAGTCATATATAAAACTTACGAGGCCATAAGCACAGACATTTTTGGGGAGAATACACAAGACGCCATTAATAGTTGTACATCTGGGGAGGGAGCTTGTAGGTCTAGGTACGAGACTTCTATTCTTTGTTCAGTACCTTTTGTACTATTTGAGTTCTCTTGAGCACTTGATGTGTGGTTAGTCCAAATTGAGATGCGTTGAAAATGTAATATGTACACTGGGTTTTGAATACTCAGTATGAAAAAATAAAGGAAGGTAAAAATCTTACGAATAATATCAATATTATAATGATTATATGTTGAAATTATAATATTGTAGGTATATTAACTAAGTAAAATCTACTTATTAAAATTAAAAAATCGTAACTGTCACCTGCGTTGGGTGTACATTCAGAATGAATACTTTGTATAAGAGATAGTATTTCAGTATTCCTACATAGCAATATTTCTTAGAACATGCCTTAAAAGTGTCTTGATGTGTGTTATTTTCTTCACTTTAAAGATGACAAGATAGAGGCAGAAAAGGTTTAGGAGAATTTTAAAAATTTCATAATGAATGAAATTTAACTTTATGAGTTAATTTTTTTCTGTTGGCAAGATATATGAGCAATTACATTTTCTTAGAAATATAGATGAAACAGAAATATTAAACATTTAATCAGTTCATTACTCTAGCATTTAAAGTAAGGTTTCTAATGTCATTTCTACAGAGAGGTCTTTCTTTATCCCAAACTAGGTTAGGTGACACTGGTATGTGCTTAAAGAAGTCTGGAGATCTCATAATTCTTGCTATAATTTCAGTGAATTATTTTTCTCTTATTAAACTAAGCACCAAAAAAAACCCCACTAAGCACCAAGAGAGCAATGTCTTTCTATCTTGTCTACCATTTTACATCGAGTCATTAGGGTAGGAAACTAGCTGATACTCAGCAACCATTTAACGAATGAATGAAGCAAGCAAGCAAGCAATCCTGGAAATTAGGAATTCTTTATTTTAAAAAATATAATAGATCTCTTTGCAATGCTCCATTGCATTAATTACTCATTTATTTATTTCACAAATAATTTATTGATATACCTTCATAGAATTGTGCTAGGAAACATACTCAGTGCTCATGGACTTGTGTACTTGAGTAAAACCTAAATCTGCTTCATAGGTTTTTTTCATTGTTTACAGGGGTAGAAAATAATTGCACTTTCCTCATCTCACACCTGGAGTTAATGCTAACTTCTTTTATTAGTAAACACTTAACATTTACATTTCAGAAGCTTTCAAATTCTCTTCTTGTCACAGTGTCATGCTGGCATTAGCAGAAGTATTGGATGCTGTTGCATATTTCACCCTCTTTTGTGGGTGGTATGACATTAAAGATGACATAGTACTCATCATGCAGATGAAGAAATAAGTATTTTGTAACTCTAAAGAGTGAAGATTGATAGATATGTAATTTCTCAGTGTGCCAAGAAGGACATTCTACAATCTGCGTAAATCTTGAGGTTGTTAAACTTATAAGGCAACGTGAAATAAATCGATGCCTTAAAGATAGCTGGTAATGAATTGTTATGGAATTGACAAGAGCATTATTTTACAATTTTATAAGACCAAGCTAGCTCTGTATCTCATTGGCTGTACAAGAGAGCAGCTTTGCTTTTCCTTCTTAGGCAGATATTTAGATCTCTTTTGAGATGAGGCAAACCAGGTTCTCCCTTTCCCCAGCGTGTTGATGAGAATGCACAAATATTCACGGTTTATTAATCAATTTTAAATTTTTGAATAATAAATGAAATGAAATGAACTAAAAGGATAATGTAGCAAGGTATCATGGATTTTTAAAATCAAACAAATCATCCCCTATGGACAGATTCTGAAGGCTTTAGGACTCACAGGACTTATTTATGCAATTCATTGAAAACCTCTTGGAAAGACTGACTCTTGGGGAATCATTTCTTCAAAACGATGAGCTTTCCTGCATTTCTGTATCTCCTCCTAGAATGCGCACTTTACAATACTGATGCAGTACAGCCTCTGATCTTTGCTACCTGACTCATGAACACACACACACACACACACACACACACACACAGGGATAGCAGCCACATAAAATCTGATAAAGAGAATTTTGGAGAGATATATGGAATAAATTACAGAAGTATGAGAATCATTCTCAGTTTTAAATAGGATCTACATAACATGGAAGAAACCAATGAAAAACATTCAGTTAATAAATGTTAATTTTTCACATATGAAAGCAAATACATTGTTTTGATCTTTCTTTTCCAAACTGAGTTGATATTTTAATATCTTATTCACAGACGATGAAAGCATTAAGAAAGTTGCTATATTTGCCTCTGGAAAATTATTACTTCTGACTTCATGAATTTCTTCAAGTGATAGGACTACGGCTGAAAGAGCAAGGGACTTGTACTAGAAAACATGGGTTTAATTACTGTTATTTTCATTTATTATCTCTGCAAACTGTTGTAAGTATAATTTTAAAGAAATACATTTAGAGATATGATCAAAGTCTCTTAATGTACCCTGCTGCACTTTCTCCAGAGAGAAAATAATCGCTCTCTTGAAGCAGTGTGGTATTCTCATGGAGATTTTCATAATTTGTGTTCTTTCTTGCTCTCTCTTCATATATATATGACAAAATATTCAGTATTTTCTGAACTTTTTTTCCCATAAATGGTCTTAAATTATACAGATCATATGATACTTTATTCTCATTATTTATATTATGACATTTTTCCAATTTAAATTTTTACAGTTTAGCAGTTGTATTTTGTATTACTGTTTTTATAGCTGTTTGAAAAACAGATTTCTAGATCCTTACTCTGCCTTTGCTTTGTTAGGTGACTGCTTTTCCTCTGCCCCAGTAATGTCTAGGGATTTACTACACTGAAAGAGTAATTAAGAGCATCTTTGAACTGATGATGCTAGGCACAGTTGAGATCAGGGGAACCCCCCTGAGAAAGAGGAAGATGAGGTAACGATATATATACTGAAGGGTAAAAATAGAGACCATTAAATCTATACCCCCATTTGACCTCCTGCATACTGGGAATCAAATTCTTTCTCCAAAATTATGGAGATTGGAGGACTCTTCTAAAGATGTCCGACTAGCTCAAGAAACAAATGACACATCTCTATCATGCTGTAAAGCACAATTTTAAAATTGCCAATTCTTAATCATTTCTACAGAACCAAATATGTTCATACAAGATAGGAAAGTTAACAAGGAAGAACTAGACAAAAACAAATAAACCAGAGAAACCAGCTTGGTGGAAAAGATACTAAAAACAAATCTTCTAAAATACTATCATTAATATTCTCAGAAAAAATAGAGAATATATTGCATCTATGAAACATGATGCTATAAAAAAGAATATTCAGTAAACAGTAAAGGATTCTTGGAAATTATAAATATGAAGATAATATAAAAATAATAGTAGAAGTGTTAGAAAATATAGAGAAATTATTCTCAAAGTTAGAGCAAAATTTTTAAAAGGTGAAAAAGGGAAAAGGAAATTGTCATATAAATAATAGGTGCCATAAAGAAAGAGAACAGAAGGAAGGAAATTATCAAAGAAACAATACAAAAAATTTTCCCAGAATTTCAGACTAGAAATTGTCAAACTGAAAAGGGCAATTGGATTAAACTAATTACTATTGAACATATAGAGACAATGTTCTTGAATATTCTTGTTCTTAGTATAATTAATATCATACGTATATCAATTATTTGAACTGGTCTATAGCTTCAAAGCAGTCACACATACACAGAAACACACACAATAATGAAAGTCTTTTCAAGGAACAAAATGGTTTTATGCTATTTATTGCTGGTGAGGATACTTCATAAAAAATTACGATTGCTAATCATTTGTTATTATTAAGTGGGAAAGCTTTGTTTTTGTATATTGATCTTATCGTAATGAAACAAACAACCTTAGTTAATTTTTTTTACTTGCTTTTAATGATGTTTGTATAGATATTTCCAAATATGCTTTGCAGAAAATTAAACTATCCATGAGTAAAGACAATTATATTTCTTCCTTTGCTATCCTTAGAGCCATTCTTATACAATGCAGTGGCTAGAATTTCCAGTTCAATGTTAACTGATATATTCAGTGAATTCTGTGAATTGAATTCAGCAGGTTAAGGAAAACTTTGCTACTTCTAGTTTGCTAAGAAGTTTTCTTTTCATGGCTGAGTACTGAACTTTACCCTTCTTTTTAATCTATTAATGTGGCTACTTACATTAATAAGTTTTGGGTCATGCTATGACTTTTGAAAAATGTATTTCCTGAATTTACTTTTTAATATTTTAATTAAGATTTTGTGTATATGTTTATAAGTGAGATTTGTCTATATTTTTACTCTCTCGCACAGTCACTTTTGGGCTTCGTCACTAAGCTCGTACATACTAAACTCAAAATAAGTTTGGAAATCTTCACTTTTTTTCTATTCTCTTGAACAGGTTATATAAAATACAGATTATTTTATCTGTTCATTGAATATTTGGAAAAATCTACTCTCATCAGGATATGATGTCCATTCTGTAGATAGATTTTTTTTAAAATATAGCCTATTTATTTATTCTTGAAAAGCTTATCCAATTACTACAGCATTAAATTGGAACTCTGACTTTAAGTTACCTTTTAATCATTATCACATGGGAATTATGAGGATTTTTTCTTTTTTAAATGTTTTGCCCTGCTTAATGTTCAAATTTTCTAATTCAATTAATTAATTTTCAAATTAAACTGATTCAGTGGGTGTAAACTCACTTCCATAAAAATCTTTGAAGGGATTGCAACAGCTATTGGTTTTCTCACTGCTTAATATTTGAGTATTTTAAGCCAAACTCTTTTAAATGTCAAAGAATAGAGCAATACAGTTGATATCTGGATTTCATTAGGACGAATAAGGCACTGCCTTGTCCTTGAGGAGCCAAAGGATTTAAGACAAAGCAAATGTAGATATATTGAATAAAACATTTCAGAACAGGATAATGCCCTAGGAGAAGTTGAAACACATTGCTGTGGCCTTGTATGATCGGATTCCTACTCTGTGATCTCTCCTGTTTGACTTATGCTCCTACTTTTTAATGTCTTGCTTACTATGCTCTGACCATCCTGAACTTTCTTCTGAATCTCAAACATTCTAAAGTGATTTGCATCTTAAGTTCTTCATACTTCCTACTCTCTGTATGAAGTGCTTTCCCGAGATCCCACATGCCCGCTCCTTTCTCATTAGCTGAATTTCAGCTCAGAGGATTTTTATCCCCACCCTAGTTATAGAAGCCCCTACACATAGTCATTCTCTATTACCCTGTTTTATTTTCTTCAGAACTCTAGTCTGAAATGATCTGTTCGCTTATTTGTTCATAAACTTATTGCCTGTGTACTCTCACTAGAATGTAAGTGCTATGAAAGAAGTGTTTCCTTCATTACTGCATCTGTGGCACCTCTAAAAGCACCTTGCAAAAATTATGCTCTTCCATAAATATTTGTTTAACGAAAGTTAACTTTGTACTTTCTCTACTTCTGAGCCTTTGTTGGATGTTGAATTCTTTTTTATTTTTTACATTTTATTTTATTTGTTTATTCTTAACATCTTTATTGGAGTATAATTGCTTTACAATGGTGTGTTAGTTTCTGCTTTATAACAAACTGAATCAGTTATACATATACATATGTCCCCATATCTCTTTTCTCTTGCATCTCCCTCCCTCCCACCCTCCCTATCCTACCTCTCTAGGTGGACACAAAGCACTGAGCTGATCTCCCTGTGCTATGGAATTCTTTTTTTTAAATCTTTAAATGGTGATTATCTTTATTATTTTTCAGGCAGTTTCTACCTTTTTATTTACTTATTTATTTTTTAATTGAAGTATAGTTGATTTGCAATGTCCTGTTTCAGGTATACAGCACATTGTATATTCTTTTCCAGATTCTTTTCCCTTATAGGTTATTACAAAATATTGAGTAGAGCTCCCTGTGCTATACAGTAGGTCCTTGTTGGTTATCTATTGCATATATAGTAGTGTGTATATGTTAATCTCAACCTCCTAATTTATCCCTACCCCACACCCTTTCCCCTTTGGTAACTCTACGTTTGTTTTCTATGCCTGTGAGTCTTTTTCTGTTTTGTAAATAAGTTCATTTGTATCTTTTATTTTTAAAGACCATATCAAAGCAATATCATATGATATTTGTCTTTCACTGTCTAATTTACTTCATTTAGTATGATAATATCTAGGTCCATCCATCTTTCTGCAAATGGCATTACTTCATTCTTTTTTATGGCTGAGTAATATTCCATTATATATATGTACCACATCTTCTTTATCTATTAATCTGTCAACAGACATTTAGGTTGCTTCCATGTCTTGGCTGTTGTAAATAGGACTGCTATGAACATTGGGTGCATGTATATTTTAATTATGGTTTTCTCCAGATATATGCACAGGAGTGGGATTGCTGGGTCGTATGGCAATTCTATTTTTAGGTTTTTTAAATTTTTTTCAGTACGCGGGCCTCTCACTGTTGTGGCCTCTCCCGTTGCGGAGCACAGGCTCCAGACGCACAGGCTCAGCGGCCATGGCTCACAGGCCCAGCCGCTCCGCGGCATGTGGGATCTTCCCAGACCAGGGCACGAACCCGTGTCCCCTGCATCGGCAGGCAGACTCTCAACCACTGCGCCACCAGGGAAGCCCTAATTTTAGTTTTTTTAAGGAAGCTCCATATTGTTGTCCATAGTGGCTGCACCAATTTACATTCCCACCAACAGTGTAGGAGGGTTCCTTTTTCTCCACACCTTCCGCAGTATTATTATTGGGAATTCCTTAAATTAATACTGGAAGATGCATGCTCTTCATTTTAGAGACAGTAGTATAATAAGGATTAGGTGTTCAGCAATAATACCCCAAATAGTCCCAGAGAGCTCATAATTATAGCACAGCATACAACAAAATCATTTCATACATAAAAAATAACAAGGAATATTTTGAATTTTACAATAGAATAAAGGTGAAATTTCCCAATCTTCAAATTTCATTTGGTTGTTCTTATAATTTGACAAACTTTCTGAAAAGCAAATTGCCTGAAAAATAACTGTCAATTTTTAACATGTACTGTTTTCAGAAGGTATACTCTAGAGCTATAGATAGAGAATGATGTTTTAAATTATATTTACAGGGAAACAACCTCTAAAAGGAGTGTTTCCGAGATCAGGTACACAACAGCATCTCGCATCACTTCAAGTCCTTCACAATTAGTGAGTTCTATTATAGTTATTGCTGATACCAGATTATCTTCTTTGTAAAGGATGTTCATCTAGGTCCAACTGTATTTTCCTGTTCCACACGTAGCAAAGCTAATTGGCTAAGTAACATCAAGATGGCATTTACTAAATGTTTTAGACTTCATTTCTCCCCTATAGCACCAACAGTGCTACACTATATTGAGACCAATGTGATCTCTTCATTGTTATGGCTCAAACAGTACTGTATGTTCCTATAGATTTTCAATAAGGCGATTTCTAGCTAGACAGATGAAATGGATATGCTATATACATCATCATCATCATCATCTATTTTTAAAGACATGTATGGGGAATTGCTCAGTCAAAAAGAACACAGATGGCAAAAATCGGTGAAAATCTAAAATATATATATAAAGAACTCAACTTCTCCAATGCAAAATCAAGTATAAAGCACGATACATTTTATTTGTACTCGTATTCAGATCCAGATATTCCCCAGCTTGTGAGAGTGAAGAAATCAATTTTAATGTAATTGAGCACTATCTTCCCACCGTGGAGAAGCACTCAGTAAAAAGTAAGCAGTTTTTAGGACTGATTCTGACTGCTCTCCCCCAGCTTTGCCATCCTGTCATCCAGCCACATGTGCTCCTGAGACAAATCACCATGCATATGCATGGCCATATGTTTCCTCCTCGTGGGCCTCCTCAGTCTCATCATTTGGTTCAATGTCAACATTCCCATCCTCTTCCTTGCAATTCCACACATTACATTTCACTCATTACACCTCTAACCACACCTCAGGAAAACTGTCGCTCTCAAGAGGGAAATGGTATTGCCTGGGACGTGTGAAGGTTGTCATATTCTGACCATCTATGCTATAATGCTGTTTCTGACAGCCTTCTCCTCTGACTGTCATCACAGAAAAGCCAGTGTTTTTCTCTGCTTTGTAAGTTGGAGTGTAGGCTGAAGTTCTTTGCCATCCTCCGGTTCTCAAGTGAATTAAGGTTCTCAGAATAACTCTGAGGGGAACTGAGTTTTGCATGTGTTTCTAGCAGCTTTGTCTGCAATGGAGGTGATCTAAACTGCGAGGATACCCAAGGGAGCTTTGGCGAGAAATGCCATCTGACTCGTCATCACCCATGAAATTTAAGTGTGAAGTAGTAGGGGTGGGGTCCAGTGGGAAGGGAACAAAACAAAGTATAAATATGGAGAGAGAGTGGTGTTTCTTTCCATGCATGTCAACAGGGAAACTAAACAAACATTTCAGTAATAAACAGTTGTTCTTTTTAACTAAGATCTCCTGAGAAACACAGTTGCCCAGAAAAGCAAGATGCTATGTAGCTTTAGAGAAAAAAAAAGCACTTCAGAAAAGGAAACTAAGTGCCAAGACATGGCTCACATTTCCTACATCAAATTTCTTAGTTAATTGATTTTACTCTTAGGTCCAGATACATAGTTTGCAAGGCCCAGTGCAAAAGGAAAATGTGGGTTCCCTTGTACAAAAAGCAGAAAAAAAATGATGTTAAATGTACTAAAAATTGTTTATTTCGTCCGTGGTCTCACTCTCAATTTGTGGTGGCATTTATTATTGGCTGTTACATGTGATCCTAAGTAAACAAAAATTAAAATGTTAAACTATTAGCATGGATTTTACCATTCATCCTAATATTGTGCAATGCCAGTTTTAAATACAATTATAGAAGCGTAACTCTTATGTGGACTCTCTGAAGTTTTATAATTTGCATTTTGTAGCTCATACATTCATATGTGTTTTGTTCTTACGAACAGTAGAAACATTTCACAAAACTAACTCAACTTTTAAATTTTATTCCTTGATAAAGTTCCTTAATTCCTTGATGCTCATCTACCAGTACTTTCTATCTGTGGATTGTTGATAAGTAAGGAAAGACAGAAAGGAAAAGAACAATTGTTGCTCTATATTTCCCTTTCCCAGCCCTAAGTAGCTGACTAATACAGGGAAGTAACATGAGTAAGAAGGATATGATAGGGTTCCTTGGTCACTCATTTCTTAGGATGCCATTTTCTACTTTCTACATTTGGAGCAAGTTCTGGTTCAAATGAAGTGTGGCCTCTTAGGGCTGTCAGCACCCCTGCTTACTCTGTTCTAAGCTTAACGGTTTACCTTTCACTTCTGTGAGTTTCAATGAAGTACCACACATTTTGAGTCTATTGGAATTCTGTCCTCATGGGGCATCATGAATGCTATATGCAAATGGGGTGACAAGGAACAGGGTACACACAGATTGTAAGAATCCTCTCTGCTCTAGTGTTCTATTGTATTTCACTTTTAAGGTTCAAGTTTAAAGATAAAATCATTAAGAATTGCTGAGACAGTGACAACAGAGCGTTAAACCAAGTACAAAGCCTTTCTGATTTCAAGGCCCTGTGTGACTACACAATTGTATTCCCATAAAGGTGGCCCCACCTACTCTTGTTTGTTGCCTTTGTAACTAGGAATCTCAATCTGAGGACCTAAAGTTGAATATTATGTTCACCTTTGTATTCAGTCATGCCTGGATGTATCCTGAAACTATGAGTATAAACTCTCCAGTCTAGTTACTTGAAGACAAAGGAACTCCCTGAGAAAAAAGAGTTGAGAATAAATTCATTCAGGTAAATTTTGCTCAAACAGTTGTTGGAGGTTAAAGATATATGAATCTAAGAGTACCCAGAATCAGTGGATTTATCCTAAGGCCTAAGGAAAGGATGACATATTAAAAAGTGAGCACAAATCAGTATAGGGATGTCTTAATACAATCTCCGTAACATTTTAGAAGCGAAGGTTTCTATTGTTTGTCACCTGTGTGAGGAAGATTAGTACCACACCAGGGGGAAGAATACTTGAAGTTCTTAGAGGATTAATATTGAAGTATGAAATTCATGCAGTGAGATCCTCCAACCCAGAGAAGAAACTTAATAGTATTTCAGGCTCTAGGTGATATTAATGCTTTTAGTACAGTTTGTCAATAGGAATAATAGTTATTGTAATAATGTAATAATTGTAATGATGATAAATAATAATTATGGCTAATATTAGAAGAGCAAAAATTTTAAACTCTGTGCTATAGTGTGCCCAGAGTATGAATTATCTGATGGAAAACCCACAATAAATCTGTAGAAGAGACAGAAAGTAAAATTTATTAAGAACCCATTTAAAGTATGATAAATATGAGGTCCAGAGAGTTAATTATCTTGCCTAAGGTCACACCGAGGTTAGGTTCTGGAGGCAAGGTTTGAGAGCAGATGCCATGGATGACTCCTGGGATTTCTGCACCATCTGTGTGTGATGTTTCTCTTCTTTAAGAACTGTACTACACCCTCTCCCCAGAGGTGGAATCCCATAGCCAGGTATATAAGGCATTTTAGTTTCTTTTTCAAAGGTATATATGATTCGATTAGTTAGGCATAAACATCTCCTCCAAATTGTTCTGTAAATGTGTTTTTCAAACTTTTTGACTCAGACATATAGTACATTTTACATCAGTACCAAGTATACATACTCACATATATATATGTATATATGTGAAACATCTACTATGTGCCTTGCTGTCTGATATTTTCTGTTCAATTTTTCATTTCTAAAAATGCAAATTACACAAATCACTCAGTAGACTGAGTAACAAATTCATGGTAATTTGAAAAAAAATTACTAGCTGACAAAAATCTCTCTCCCAGGATTTTGGAATTGTGACTGAGAGACAGCTTAATTAGGATGGCTAATTAAGTTTTATGTGACTCTAACAAGGACACGTGAATTTTATTTATTGTTGTTCTGGGGCAGCCATATCCTGCCACCTTTTACCTGCCATAAACCAAAATAAGTAAATTCATGCATACATACATAGAAGGCTGATATGGGAATAGAGGGAGGGAGCGAGAGAAAGAAATAAAGAGAGGAGAGGGGACAGATCATTTTCAGAAAGAAACAGATAAATGTATTGAATAGGAGCAAATGAGACAACTACCCAGTTCTTGGTTCCGTGTCTTCCTGAAGGCTGGTTATATTTCTGTCTTTGAATTTTACTGAGACTCTTTTAATTTAAATGGTCTCTAATTTACTTTTGTTGGGTTTACGACAAGTAGAGATTCTCTGGTTGCACAAACAGGGGAAACCCATCAAGATTGTCCTAAAATAGCTGGGAGGAATTTGACGAGGGAAGAAGTCTCCCCACCCTCACACTTGCTGTGTTTGTAAAAGGTAAAGAGGAAGAGAATGAGTTACTGTACTAAATTTTGACTTTTGACTTCTGATTAGTCCAGCCAATTACTGGTTTGCTGTTTGCATTAGAGAAGTGGAAAGACTAGACTCCAAAGAACCAGATGAGAGTCAGTTCTCTGACTCTGCCTGGGTTTTGTTAAGTCATCATCTCTTACTTCTACAGATAAAACAGGAGAAGTAAATATTGCCCAAATATAGAAACACTCCACTTACCCAGAGGACAAGATTATAACAGTCTCGATAAACTGGAAACAGGAACATATTCCACATATGTGAGTACTGTAAAAACTAATAATCTAAAGCCTTGAATAAATATTTTAATTTTTTCCCTTTTTTACTGTTGCTTCTCACAAGAGAGCCTAGAAACAATATATTTGAGAAATCCTTATGAATCCCATAGTATGGTTAGCTCTAGTTGACTGTAAATTCAGTGTTTCAGGAACTGCCAATTCTGTTTTTGTCCCCTCTTCCTCTACAAAAGGGAGAAGACATTGCCCATTGTTTCAATGACACTTGTAAATCCCATAGTTAACAGGTGACTTATCCTGTGGGATGCATGGATGTTTCAACTAATCTTGAGTGACAGAGGCAATTCCAAATACTACTTACTGGCATTAACCTCTTCTAGTCACCACCCACTCATCCCCCAAAGCAATGATCTCTTATATCTGTAGGAAGAAGCTGGCACAATTAAGAACCAAACTATATGCTGTCTTCAATTCAAATTCGTGGGGATGGAGCTGGTTTGAGAAGTTTCCAGCCATCTCTAACCCTTTCTCTAGTTCATAGGCTTCAATATTTATATAACAGAAAAACTCACATGTAATAGTGACTAAGTTGCCAGGAATCCAGTGAATTGTATGCAGGGTCACATCTCCTTAGAACAACTTAAAACTATCTGGGAATAAACTAATGTATTCTACATAGGACATTTCACATTCTAGCCTTCATGATTTGGCCTCTTAACTTCATCCATTAATTACTCCATTCAATAGATTTTAATGAACACTTACTACATACAAGATGAGGTAATAAGATTATAATAATGTGTGTGGACAATTGTATTTTCCAAAGATGAATATGTGTGGTGTGCACAAGTGTGCATATTCTATTCCATGATGCTTTTCTTATGATGCGATTGACACTCTTCCCACTGAGATGTGGGTGTGTGGGGGTGTCTCTGCACCCCTACCTTGAACCTGAGCAAACTTTCACAACTACCTCAATCAATAAAATGCAGCAGAAGTGACACTACATGACATCTAAGGGACGCTCATATAAGGCGATCTAGCTCCACCTGGCTCTCTCTCAGAAAGTTCATTGGTGGAATCCATGTAGGCATAAAGTTTACATGTAGAGGTCCAGGAACATTGGAACTGAGATTCCCAGCCAACAGTCCAAACCAATGATCCAATATGAGACTTACGGTAACTCAAGTCCTCAGTGTTTGATCCTCTGGCTAAGGTCTTTGCTGTCCAACCTCCTGATTCACAGAAACCAGGAAAGATAAGGAATGACAATTACTTGTTTAGCACCACTGAGTTTTAGAGTAATTTGTTTATTAGAATTAGAATAATTTGTGAGGCCAAAATAACTGTGACAGAGAGGAAAAAGAGGCCTCCATCCACATGGTGGCAATAGTTTGTTGAGAGAGTCAGATATTAATTCAATATAAATACAAACAATTGTAACTCTAATTATAAATTACTGAAGCTAGAATTGTCAATGCAGTGAGAGCAGAAATAGCTTCTCTTTCATTCATTGTCTTATCTGCAAGGCCTATTGCAACAACATAGTAACTCCATAATTGTTGAATGGGTAAATGAATGAATCAAATGTTATGAAAAAAAATATCCACAGAAATATGGAAGCATGTTTCCAAGAAACTTGAATGAGCCTGGGGTATTGTGGCAGCTTTTCCGGAAGAACATTTCATGAGCCTGCAGGAATAATGTGTTAAAGCTGATTGGGAGTAAGGAACATGGTGAATACAAGGGTCTAAAATAAGGCCAGGGTGGCTAGAATGCACGGGGTAAAGGTAAAAGGAGTCCATAATAGGAGAAATTGTTTTATTCTAAGACTAGTGGGAAACCATTCATTTACTTTAATCAGGGACACAATATGACAAGGTTTTTTTGTAAAGTATATTCTGACTCAAGTGTGAGGGCATAGTGCGTTTTTTCGGTAGTCCAGATGAGAAATTTAGATTAAAACAGTTGTAGCAGGATGGATAAAAAGCAGTGGGTTCAAAAGATACTTGAGGAATGAAATCTGTAGGACTTGGAGATGGATGACTTCTGGAGAACGAGATAGACGTATCAAGGACATATCCAAGTTTTAAGAAATGGATATATCTAGTTTTCATACATTGAGAGACCAACAATCGAACGAAAATGAAGTTTAGGGATTAAGATCACAAGTTTCAATTTTTAGACATCTGAGTGGAGATGTCATGTAGGTGGTCAGATATGTGGATTTGGAGCTCAGAGGAGATGACTGAGCTAGAGATAAAATTTGGGACTTATGGCATATAAATGATAATGGAAGTTTTTTGGCAAAGATGAGGTCACTTAGTTTAAAGGAAGAAAAAACAAGACAGTACTTTAAAACTTATAAAGGATGAGTCTAGAAACAAGACTGAAAAGATATAACCAGAGAGACAGAGAAAATTGAAGAAAGTATGAGGTCATGAAAACCAAGGAAGAGATTGTTGTAACAAGGAAAGTATATAGTATTGGATACTGGAGAAAATCCAAAGGAGAAATAGAATAAAAACTAACCAATTTTATAGTGACCTGAAGTACATTGTTGACCTTACACAGTACTCACTTATGCCAGGCATTAGGTTAGGCTTTATCTCATTTATATTTAAAAATGAGAAAAGAGATTAGGAAGGTCCAATAACCTATTTCAGACTGCAGTTTAACAGAAGTGAGACACATCTACAAAATTGAAATTGTCTATGGTTTCTATTTTGGGAAATGGTGATAAAGATTGGGTACCCCATCAAAGAATTAATTAAGGAAAACTTGAGATTTACATTTATCTGACATTTAGAGAAAATTTAAGGGGGGGAAGATTTAAAAGCGACCTAGAACATCAAGTACACCACATCAGCCAGCATTAGTGATGAAACTACAGAATAGTATGCAAGATGTTACAATCAATTTAGCAAAATAATAGACTAGTTACAAACCTGCAAAATATAGAAAACAGTTATGCTTCTGTTGCATGCCATTCTGCTTGGAGCACAAAGAGGTCATTTGAAGTTCCACCAATGAGTTAATCTGTGTACTGTTGTCCCTCAAATAAAAGTATATAAAGTTTTGTAAATAGGCAGTTTACCCTGGTGTGAATATCTGGCCATAGCAGTGAAATCCAGAAAACAATCAAGTTCATGAAAACACATGGTGGTGGACAAAAGACCATGGCCTCTAGAATGTCTGCAAACAAGAAAGAAAGCTAAGGGTAACTACATTAGAGAGCTATTCCACTCTGGGTGGCAACTTTGCTGACAGTGGCTAATATTACTTAAAGGAACCAGCAGACCCTCATGGACAAGAACTGCACCAAGAGTGAAAAGTATAAGATTATGTCTGCTGAGTACAGATTGCAAATTTCAGATGAAATGTGGCCCAGAGTTGACTTCTTCCTATGATTGGGCTCACCTATAGTTTCATGCTAGACCATTCTGGTTAATGAGTCCATGGAAATGGGTCACTGCCTTCTTGTTAATTGCTCACAATTTCCCTTTCCTATGCCCAGGTGGGCCGAGTATGTCTTAAAATATATTGAAGGTAAAAATGAGTCAATTCATATCCAAAGGGGATGGAGAGAAGACCTGGAAGTAGAGGAGGGGTGTGGTCAGGGAATATATTGGAAGACTGTTTATCAATTCATGTTTTGGCATGAAAAAATAGCATATTCAGACTGGGGAGTCTGAGAATAATTTAATAAAGGTACGGGCAGAGTTGAAAAAAACAATCAAGAATGACACAACATCCTGGGTATGTGTATGCTTGTAACAGTAAGCAGCCACTGGGACTCAGACTTGAAGCAGCCATGGGGGAAGCATTTATTGGAACTCAGTGGTGACCTGGCATGGAGAGACCCAAGGGAATAAACATGCTTAGCTCACTCTTCTTACTTCTGGTCTTCTGCCATGGCCTCTCACTGGCTAAACCCAACTGGAAACCAGAGGGCAAGGGATCTTGTTAGCGGAGACCATTGAGATCTGCCTCTCTACACACAGAGCAAGATGGAGAGTACATCTGAAGGGTCCAATTGGAGAATCATCCTAAGTGTCTTCTCTAATGAAAGATTGGGCTGGTAGTTCCCTGGTTTTATGTCCAATTAAATTGAACAAACTTTTATTCAGAGCAGAATAGGTACAATAGGTACACGCTTTGAGGTATAAAAAGATGCATAAATATCAGATTCTGTCCTTAGAGGACCATACAAGTAGCCAAGAGACTATATGGTAAAGTACAGAAAAAAAGAGAGGAAAGTGACTTAAAAAAGTGATATATTTCCCTGAAAGTATTAGGAGATAAGGCTCTGGTATTTCTTCTTAGCTGGGAAAATTGCAAATTTTATTTTATGGTTGTTTGTTCAAATTAAATCTTAGTCAAAAGTCCATTATGCTAATTGGATAAAACAGGTACACTGATTAAAATAAGGATAGGCTGAAAATATGTCTATAAAGGGCAAAAAGTCTGCCATTATGTGTAAATAAGAAACAACAGAAAAATTGGGGAATGAACAAATGTTTCTTTCAAGTGCTTACTGTGTGATAGACACTATGCTAGGTACTGGAGTTATAATAGCGAACAGTAATGCGATACTCCTAGTCTTCATGGAATTAAAAATCTAGTGGGCAAGGCAGAGAAGTGGCCCGACAATTGCAGTTCAAGTTGATAAGAAGTATTATGAAGAAAGTAGTGATGCTATGGGAGCATGGATGGGGGAATAAGAGTTGGAGATTTGGAGCTCAAGACACATAGGTCAAGAAAAATGTTATATCTAAATTGTTACCTGAAACGTGTTACCTGAAAAAAATCCATGCAAAGAAGGCAAAAGAAGAACTTTCTAGGCAGAGAAAATGGCATATATAAAATTTGAGAAAATAGAACTGGTGTTAGCATGATGCTTCCAGGGAGAGGCAAGAGATTGAATATTACCGAAGTTCAAAGGGAAAGATGAAAGAGCTAAGGTAAGGGAAATCAGCAACGGTGAATTCATGACAGCATCTGAGGAAAGAGCTTAGATTTTACCTGGAGGGTACTGGGAAGTCCTTGAGGGGTTTTAAATAAGGATGTGGCTTGACATATTTGCATTTTAGAAGACTAGTCCGGTGAATGGAGTAGATTAGAAGAGAAAATGATAAATTAATACATGTAATCCAGATAAAAGATAATGATGACCTGCGCTAGGCTGGTAAGAATAAAACTGTAAGAACTAGATGAATTTCAGAAATATTAAAGAGCTATAATGATCTGGGTTGATGATGGATTCAGTGGAGCCATGGTAAAGAGAGAAGTACATGCCTCAGTTTCTAACCTGGCAATCCAATGATCAGTGCCATTTACAGAGATAGAAATTACAAGGAAAGAAAGAGGTATGGGGTGGGGAGAAACGGGGTTAGTTTTTGATATTTAGACTGAGGTACTTGTAAGACATTCACATGTAAAAGGCTAGTAAGCATTTAAAACATAGATCTGAATTTTCTGTGAAAGTTATTGGCTGGAACTCTAAATTTAGGAACTTGTCAACATTTGAGTGGTAATTAAGCTACTCACTAATTAAGCTTATCACTTATCAGACTATTGTGAGAATGTATCAGTGATGGGGGGGAAAAAAAAGGTAAAAGATAGTCTAAAACATAACAATTGAAGAATAGCCAGAAGAGGTGCCTACCAAAGACTGAAAACAGGTGGTGTGAGAGGTAGGAAAAATTTATAAGAATGTGTTGTCAAAAAACTCATAGAAGAGAGTATTTCCAGAAGAATTGGTTTTTGATGATAACATGGACCATAATCGCTTTTCAGAGGCATGAAGGACAGACCAGTGTTCTTGCTGATGCCAGTCCTAAGGGGAGAGACAGTTTTTTATCCTTTCTTCCAGTTTCAAATTTTTATTTTCTTGGTATCTGTGGAGAACAATTTTCCTCACCTCTCTAATATTTCAGCAGGTCAGTAGACACATAAGCTACCAAGATAACAGACTTACTAAAACACTATAAAATGGATGAAACAGGTTCAAGAAAGTTCCTATCACAGAGTTATTTTAGTAACTGCATATGGAATTCTTACCATTTTATTTAATGCTATGTTGCCTATTCAGATCAGTATTTCTCAGCATCACTGTGTAGGACTCCTTTGACTAAAAAGCATTCATATGCCAATGTGAAAAAAGGAGAGGACAGTGACAGGACTAGAGGACTATCATTTCACAACCAGTTAATATATTATTTAAGTTGCATATACATTATATAAGACATACCTATATATATTATAAAACATATAGTATATTAAATCATATATATGTGTAACATATACGTATATATGTGTATATATATGTAACTTTTCTTGGTTGAGTACTGCTTATATGAAAAAATCCAGCATATTTGATGAGAAACTTGGGGGTTGTTGGGTTGGCTGAGTCAGAAGACTAGTGCAGAAATTTATTAGACTGACAGCATTGAAGGACTCTGGCCTTACATCATCAGCCAGATATTTCTCAAAAGTTGTCAGCTTCCTCCTTTTATTAGTTTAGTGTACGGCACAAAATTTCAGAGCTCTCATTAAGTTAGACACAAAGTTGTAAGACAGAGTGTAGGTGGGCAAGGCACACAACTTCTCTTTGCTGTATACACGCTTATTGACTGATTCCAATCCACCTAAATTAATTAGACCTCTTGATACCGAGAATCAAAAGATTTACTAACCAGGTAATATTAATGACTTAGCCCTGAGTGACAAGGGCATTATTCTGTTGGATCCAAAAGGTTAAACTTGATTACTGAAATCTTCACAGCGATATTTCTTTTTAAAGCACTCACTAAACCTTATAAAGAGGTAAAGAAATAAAGAAGTTTAAAATATCTGTTTTAAAATTTTTAAAAGAGATCCAATCAGAAGACTATAAAAGTATAGCTATATTGTTAGAGATAAATTATTTTGGAAAATAAACTCCCTGAGGGCAAAGACCATGTCCATTTCGTTTATCACTATATTGTTACCTAATATTGCCTGGCACATGCTAGGCATTCAAAAACATTTCTTAGATAGATGTTGCATAATCTCAGCTTGATTCAAGAGTCTTATAAAAATATTTGGCTGAAGAATCCTGAAGCCTATGCTAAGTATGGCTTCCATTAGCAAATAGTTTTTCTCTACCCATCAATCATGATAGATGTCTAACCCACATTATGTTGAATTGGAAGAAATATTCAGGAGCTTCTGAGCAACAGCCATAGTGGAGCACCAAAGATCTCTAAAACTGCCATGTGCTTTCATATATATATATGGAAGAAATCATCAAAACAATGTTGATCTTTTAAAATTGTATAACACATTATATATTACAAAGCACATCTATAGACTTTTTGTTTTCATTTGAGCTTCACAGCGACTCAGTTGGAGAAGAAAGCAGAATACTATCTCCAATCACACCTCTCCATGTAATTATTTATTCTTTCAGCAGGCATTGATTGTGTTCCAAATACTGACAGTACCCTGTGCCAGATAAATATATAGATTATTAGGCATGAATCCTACCCTCAAGAAGTTGGCATTATTTTAGAGGAGATATCATAATGACATAAATAGGTATAATGAAGTAAAGAGATTAATGTCAAATGAAAGGTATAACCTCACTCTATAAGGAAGTCGAGGAAGAACACCCATTTTTGGCTGGGAATTTTTCTTTGAGATGGAAGGTATATGTAAGTGAGACTTTGATATATTTATTTAATCAATTTTTGGAGATATTTATTTAATAAGTAATTATTAGATGCCTACTGTATTTCAGGCACTGTACCAAGTGTTAGGGATACAAAAAAGAATGAAAAACCTATTACTAACTTTTTGGTAAGCAAATTTTAGTGTTAAATTAGTATAGACCTTAAAGAAAATCATTACCTTAATGAGGAAAAATTTGTAACAAAAATCCCCTATGGTAGAGCCAGTACCACTCTTAGTCCTGAACAAATGGGGACCCTGCCTCAGCCCCTAGTTTATATAAAAGGATCCACATAAATATATATATCAAAGATGAGACCTCGTGTATTCTAGGGGAGGCCTTGGGTGAAAAGATGAACCAAGCACTCTTGGAGGACAGATATGGAGGAAAATAACTGATTGAAATGGTCAAAGAAGACTTCCAGAGGAGATAACATTTTAAAGTAGAGAATTTTATATTAAGAGCATTTTATTGCTATTTTTAGCTACTGTAATTATGATTTCAAAAAATATGATTAGTTATTATTTCTACTCCTTCCAAAATACATTTTGTGAACAATATCATTAATAAAGATATAAATGTGGTGCTATTTGCAACATGGCTAAAATGATATCAGGCTTGAACCTAAGTCCTGAATAAATTAGACCTGCTATATAAAACATTACCAACTTTCCAAGATTAATTTATATTTTACAGAAAAGGGTTTTATTTCATTCATACAAGGGTTAGTTAAAAATAATTTTTTGAGAGCAAAGACTAAAAATGGTGTAAGAGAAATATGATGCAGTGGGGAAGAAAGCTGGATTTTTATTCTAGCTCTACCAGAAAAGTGAACTATTGGACGATTGAACATTTACTTGCCTCCTGGTGTTCAGATTTCCATAAAGGGAGGTAGGGGTGATTAGATTAAGTATAACTGAAATGTTATGTACATGCTATAACTTTTCCCTCCTATGATAATGATAAACATTGCTATAGGATCATTGGTCTCTTTTCCAGTAAGTCACAGTTGACGTACAAGGTGAAAAGCATTTGCCATCCCTAGATTAGATAATCTTCAAAATTCCTTCAACCTGGAGTATTCTATAAATCTGTGATTTGTGTAACTCAAATGACATAATTGAATGTAAAATTAAATTTCTTTAGTTTCTTGAAAAATTATTGACTTATTCATGAGCAGCACATCAAAATTTTATTAAAGATTTAATGGTAAATCAAAATACATTTGCTTAACAACTATTATTGATAGAAATTTTAGTCAATATCTCTCATCTTTGCCCAATTAGATTGTCACTTGTTTTATACTTTTTTGTTGTTTGTTTTTTCATTTAATTCTCAGAAAGAGGAAGGAAAAATTCTATCCAATTCAGTATTCAGGTTTATTTGACTGATAGTCCTCCAAAAGATTGTAAACATAGTGAAACTCCATTTAGTACCTTCAATTAATGTTGAATAATATATAGATCCTACAATATAGATAGAAAAAATTATTTGATTTTTGGAATGTTGATAAATTAATGTGTAATGTAGCAATCAAATATTACATATGAACAGCCAGCTGTTACACCTCCAACATGCTATGTCTGATTGGATTCTATTGAATTCACTACTGAGCATCAGTTATTCTTTCTAGCTGAGAAGAAGCGGAAAATATGAGAATTCAATCTCTTTCTTTCTATAACTGTCCAAATATCTTAAAATTTATCTGAACTAGCTTCCTATAAGATTCTTTAAGTGCTTCACCCTACACCAATATTTATCTTTCCTAAACTGCCATAGTATACTAAATACAATAAAATGCAAAAAGTTATCCCTTATTTTTTAAAATTTCAGCTTATCTACATTAAGCCCTCATGATGTAAATAGTAGTATATTGTCCATTTATTCTTTTTTTTTTTCCACCACAATTAAATTATACTATTCTTCTGGGGAGAAATGTTGTTTATATTATTCAAAATAACTATCACCAAACTTAGCACATAAAAATATATTAAAAATGGTCATATAAAATTTAACAAGTAGGAATGAGTATTTCCTTTTTAATTTCCTCTTACTGTAAATAGTTCTTATAGAGACTTTTAAATTAATTTTGATGGAATGGATTATTTATGAAACAACAGAAAAAAGGAAACATAAAAATACTTCATGTAATATAGAACAAATACTGGTTTCACAGATTGATACTCATTTAAATTTTATACTTTCAACAGAAATTTGTTATCAATGAGGAAAAAAGTCTTCAAGTCACAAAAGTATTCTAGGAATGAGATTCTGATAAAGGAAATTTATACAACTAAAAATTATAGGGGTGGCTTCCCTAGTGGCGCAGTGGTTGAGAGTCTGCCTGCCGATGCAGGGGACACGGGTTCGTGCCCCGGTCCCGGAAGATCCCACATGCCGCGGAGTGGCTGGGCCCATGAGCCATGGCCGCTGAGCCTGCGCATCCGGAGCCTGTGCTCCGCAACAGGAGAGGCCACAACAGTGAGAGGCCCGTGTACCACAAAAATAATAATAATAATTATTATTTATAGCGGCTTCCCTGGTGGCGCAGTGGTTAAGAATCCTCCTGCCAATGCAGGGGACATAGGTTCGAGCCCTGGTCCGGGAAGATCCCGCATGCTGTGGAGCAACTGAGCTTGTGCGCCACAACTACTGAGCCTGTGCTCTAGAGCCCATGAGCCACAACTACTGAGCCCACAAGCCACACTACTGAAGCCCGCACACCTAGAGCCCGTGCTCCACAACGAGAGAAGCCACCGCTATGAGAAGCCCACTCACCACAACTAGAGAAAGCCTGTGCACAGCAACGAAGACCCAACACAGCCAAAAATAAATTTAAAAAAAAAATGAAAAAAATTTTTAGTAAAAGTCATTTGATTTTTAAAAGGTAATTCTGTTAGGGAAATATCAGAAACATACACATCAGTTTTCTCCTTGAAGAATTTTAGTTAACAGAGTTATTGGAGGCTTTTGGAGTCCCCATTGCAGACTTGGATATTACTTTCTCAAGAATTATAGATGCAGGTTTAGAGTGTGTTTAATTAGTCGTCCAGCATATTATCTGGAACTTTTTGTTTCTTAACAGTTCACTGTTTATTTGTTTATAAAAATATCCATTGTTAACTCATATAGAAGTAGAAACGCTGTTAATGTAAATAGCTCAATTGAAAAATAACTAACCAAATAAACAAATGAAATGAAACCACACGTTTGAATCTCATCTTCATAACTAATTGTATGCATGATTTAGAGGAGTTGAATTTAAACATAAAGTGGTGTTTGGAATATTTATATACCAGTTATGGTGAGGTAACTAGTATTGGGCTTCCATATTTCCTAAGAATAGCTATCAAAGCTGGGTAAGAAAAAAAAAGCATCTGTTTGAACAGATAGCAGGTAAGGGTTAATGAACCACGATATCAGAGATAATCAGAGATCATGTAAACACATAGATGAACTATGTATTTATGCCTAAATTTTCTTCTCAGGGAATTTGTTGATTTTAATGGTGAGTAGTGAGTGATCTACTTGCTGAATCTGGATATAAAAATTTCACTGAACAAGTGAAACTAAAATTTGAGGTGGTGATCACAGAGAAAAGAACCAGGAAAAAACAAAAGTCATGAATTCTGCATGTGATTTCCTCTTGAGGCATTTGTTGGTTCCTAGGTTGAACATCTGGAGGCCAAAATGCTGAAAACGTAAAATGCAAAAGGTCACTGAATGGCTAAAATGTAAGTAAATATTTCAGCAGTTCTAATGAGCTAGAGACACAAAAATTGGAGTCGAGAGCCCACTGAGAAAGAGAGGTACTGGTAAGTACTAAAGACTTTTTAGTTATGAACCCAGAAAAGGATAAGCTTAAGACTAATGGTAAATTGGAAATAGACTAGTGAAGGTGATGCCACCCAGAGTTGATATGCTGCCAGAAGAAAATTAGTCTATTACATCACCCAGACTCTCTACAGTTTTTCATGTCAATTTCCAAAATTCATGTCAATTTCCAAAATTTGGCAGGAATAATAGAAAATAGATCCAAATGACCAAGACCATACAAAGAAGGACTATACAGAAAGACCTATAAGGTATCAAAATACTGGAGTTATCATCTAAGGACTTTAAAAGAACTATGATTAATATGTTTAATAAAATAGATAAGGAATTTCATCAAAAAAGTTTAATATATTAAAAAAGAATTTAGAAATAATGGAACTGAAAAATAGAATAACTAAAATTAAGAATTCAATAGACTCAGCAAATTAGCTAGTGTAGAACAGATGATTAGTGAACTGGAAGCTATGTTAGTAAAAATAGTTCAGCTGGAAAAATGTGGAGGGAAAAAGAAAATTAGAGGGGGAAAAATAGTAAGAATCATATAGGACCCAGTGAAAAGTTTTAACATAAATGTAAAAAGGGAGTAATAGAAAGTAAGTGGGTCAATAACAGTATTCAAAAAGATAATGAGAAAGAAACTTTTCAAACTGCTGAGATACCAATCCAGAGATTCAAGAAGCTTTGATAACCCTAAGCAGAGTAAATACAAAGATTAACACTTAGGAACATCATAGTAAAACTAGTAAAAAAAAATTTAAAAAGAGACAAAAAAGCAGTCAGAGATAAAAGATACATTATGCTTAAACAATAAGACTCAGGAGTTTTATAGTTCTCAGCATATGTCTTTCACCTCCTTGGTCAGGTTTATTCCCAAGTATTTTTTTTCTTTTTGATGCAATTTTAAAAGGGATATTTTTTTTAACTTTCTCTTTCTGTTATTTCATTGTTAGTTTAAGAAATGTAACCAATTTCTGTATGTTGATCTTGTACCCTGCTACCTTGCTGAATTTGTTTATCAGTTCTAATAGTTTTTTTGTGGAGTCCTTTAGAGTTTTCTATATATAATATCATGTCATCTGCATATAATGACAATTTTACCTCTTCCTTTCTAATTTGGACACCTTTTACTTCTTTTCTTCTCTGATTGCTGTGGCTAGGATTTCTAATACTGTGTTGGAGAGAAGTGGGCATCCTTGTCTTCTTCCAGATTTAGCGGGAAGGCTTTCAGTTGTTTACCGTTGAGTATTACATTGGCTGTGTGCTTCGAAAGATTGTGTATTCTGGGGGTTTTCTTTTTGTTTGTTTTTTTGTGTGTAGTGTCCTGAAAATATCAATTAAATAATTTAGGCACTATATATGTGTGTGTGTATATATATGTATGTGTGTATATGTATGTATGTGTGTGTGTGTGTGTGTGTATATATGTATATATATATATATTTTTTTAAATTGAATTTAACAATGTGACTAGATTCAAGGTTAATATATGTTTTATATTTCTATTTCTACCAATAAACATTATAGATACCTAGGAATAGATCTAAAGTAAGATGACCAAGATCTCTATAGACATTGCCACTTGGAGGCAAGATTTCACCATTTTGGTTTCCAGTGTCAGCCAGGCATTAAGTGTGGTCTGTCTTCCGCTCTTGCCCCATGATGGATATCAGGAGACATAATCTCCCTTTGTGGTCATTTCCAAAGTCAGTTCTCTGGAGAAGGTAGCAACTGTGAGCCATTAACAGCCAGTACTCACAACCCTCAGTTGCTAGTGTCTGGGTGTACTGGCATAGTAAATGGGATCTAGGAGGCATATGAATATGGTCCTCCACATTTGAGTTTCTGCTAGTTGTCTCCTGCTATGGGCTAAATGTTTGTGCCCCTCAAATATTCATATGCTAAAAACCTAATGCCCAAGGTGATGGTATTAGGAAGGAGGCCTTTGGGAGATGACTAGGTCATGTGAGTGGAGACCCTGTGAGTGGGATTAGTGCCTTTATAAAATAGGTCCCACAGAGGTAACTTGTCCCTTGAACTATGTGAAGCTACATTGAGAAGTCTGTGGCCCAGAAGAGGGCACTCACCCAGCTATTCTGGCACCCTGATCTTGGACTTGCAGCCTCCAGAACTGTGAGAAATGAATTTCTGTTGTTTCTAAACTATCCAACCTGTGGTATTTTGTTATAGCAGCCTGAATGGACTAAGACATTTCTCCACCAAAAAAGAAGTCTAATATTCCTCTGAAAATAATTTATTATATATCAGTCAATAGTTTTAGAAGATAACATGAAATCCTCTGTAATAAACAAGAAAACATGACTTTTAAAAAGGAAGATGAGAGTTACTATTGGGTGAAATGTAGAGAAAAACTATGAGATCCCAAACTAAAAATTACTGAAAATGTAATACCAAAATTTAAAAACTACTATAATAATACAAAATTGAGAATTAAGAAAGCTGGAATAAATATCTATATAGCCCTTTTAGTTTAAGATGGCATCTCACTAACAGAATATACTCTACCAGATTTTTTTTTAACATCTTTATTGGAGTATAATTGCTTTACAATGGTGTGTTAGTTTCTGCTTTATAACAAAGTGAATCAGGTATTCATATACATATATCCCCATATCTCCTCCCTCTTGCATCTGCTTCCCACCCTCCCTATCCCACCCCTCTAGGTGGTCACAGAGCATTGAGCTGATCTCCCTGTGCTATGCAGCTGTTTCCCACTAGCTACCTATTTTACATTTACCAAATTGATTTTTAAGCTAAACTGATTAAAAACTAAAAACTAAAAATTGATTTTTAAGCTAAGATATACAGCCATGAAAACAGAATCAAAGAAAAATTTTTACTAATTATGGATTTGACAACATGAAATGAAAATCACCACCAGTGATTGAAGCTGAAAAACAGTTTTGTCCCAAAGGGAAATAAAATTTGGGGAAAGAGATGGGAAGACATCCTTTTCTCTGTTTCAGAGATCAGGATCTTTACTAAGAAGAAAAATAGTTGTGCTGCTTCTGTTCCACTAATCTGGTAATACATTCATGCATTTGGGCATTCTGTTTCTTGTAATAAAGAAATATATTAATGGGTAGATGCTAATATTCTTTTTCTAGAATTTGAAATCAGACTAGTAATATTTTGTGAACAGAAAAGTCATGGGAGTGGCACTCTCTTAAACATCTCAATTTTTATTCAGGCTTTTTGGCAAGAGGAAACTAAGTATTAGTTTAAATTACTGAGGAATAAATTTTAATTTTCTTAATTCCAGTTAGAGCTAGCAGATAATCCCTTGTCTCAATTCTGTAGCCACATTAGAAAAATTATTGCTAGATACACAGATTTTGGCTAGAGGCTCTGTACATCTGTGGTCCTGTAGCTTAAGTCCTGAGAGGAAACTCCGTTACTTGTAACCAGGAAACAGGGATAGAAACCAAGATAAATGCCTGTTTATGGCAAAATGATAGGAAGGACTGGATCTCTTTTCATTCAAGGATGTGTAAACAGAAATACAAAGCCAAAGACATGTCCATGAAAGAACTCTGTACTCAAGTCATAGACAAAAAGAACAGAGGACTCAAGAAACAGAAGAATATACTTTATTAAAAATGTAATTGTAAAAGTAAGAAACGAATTTAAAGAAAATATTTGCTTTGACTTGGTAATGTAATTCAAAGAATTCAAGGCTTCATAAAATTAAAACTGATGAAACAAAAGATCAAGACCAAAAAATCTTGTTGAGAGTAGAAATGAAAAGGCAGCTATTTTAGCCATGGGATAATTGAAAGAAACATAAGTATTCATAAACATACAAAAAATACACAATATAAAAGGCATTAAAAACAGTAAATTTCAAAATGAATTTTAGAGAAAACAGATTTGATCATTTGTAAGATAACTTTCCAGTAACTCTTAGAATACTGTACAAAAGTAAAGAATAACACAACTGGGGAAAATGGGGAGAAAGCATGATCAGTATGAAAGACACAAAAGAAAACACATTTGGTTTGTGGGAGTGTTGAATAATAGACTCATATATAGTTCCTGGTAGTATAAGTCAGTGTGTTCATTTATCCAACAAATATTTAGCACCTACAGTGTACAAGGGACTACTATAGTTGAATCAAATGCATCAATGAACCAAAGATGCAAAATACACAAGACGTCTTGATAGCATTCTAATGGCCAAAATTTTCATTGTTTGCACAGTATTTTAGCCTGTAAGTCTCTCTGATTCCCTACCAATATAGAGCTTCTAGAGTGAGGAGACAGACAATTCAAAATAACACAATAAATAGTTAAATTATATAGTCAGCACTTTGAAGGTGGAATCTGCAGAAGAAATAAGGTGTTAAGGATATACTTCATTGAGGAGGTGAAATTTGAGGAAAAAATCGCTGGAGATATGTTAGATTCCAAAAAGCTTACAGAGAGAAGAGTAGTCGACACAGAGGATCTAGCTAAAACAAAGGCTCTGAGAGGTTAAAGCATGCTTGTTGTAAAAAGAGCAACCAGGAGTCCATGTGTGCTTGCAGTGGAATAATTGAGAAGGAAAGTAGTGAAAGGGAGGGCAGAGCTTTAATAGTTGGCCAGATATGTAGACCTTATAAGGATTTTTGGTTTTTACTTTGATTGAAGTGGAGAGCCACTAGAGTTCTGAACAACATTTCTAGAGAGAATTTTAATAAGATGAAATAAGAGATTTAAAAACATTCACATCCATTGCCTTAGTAATTAAATTTCATAGATTTTATCCTGAAGATATAAGCAGATATGCAACAATGATTTAGGTCCAAGAATACCATAACTTCAGTGAATATATTATAACAAACAATTGGAAACAACTTACTGTTCCAATAGTAGGATAATGATTAAATAAAGTGTGAGTATTCTGCAGGGTTTACAAAACATGCTTTTTTGAAAAATATTTAATGACATGAAGAATGCTTATGGAATAAAAGATGGTAAAAATGGAGGCAAACCTGTAAATAGGCACTTTTGTTAATAAAGTTTCAATTAATATAAGTATGTGAATTAATATATGAAGACAACTAGAGGAAAATACTAGCATGGTAGGAGGGTATGTCTCTGGATGCTGCTATTATGGAATTTAAAAAATTCTTTCTTAGACATATTTACCAATTTATTTATTTATTTGTAAATTAGCATGCATATTTGAAAGCAATAATAAACTGTTCTTCAAAGTAAGAAATTGACTGTGAAGCAAATTACTTTTTAAAGAATGTGTTTGAGACGTCAGACATGAAATAGACTATTTTAATGATGATGATGGCAGAGTTCTTAGTATGATCTAGGCACTGTTCAAAATGCTTGCCTTACTTAAGGCAATCAGCTTTCTAATCTACTTATTCAAATTA
Organism: Pseudorca crassidens; assembly: GCF_039906515.1. Lineage (NCBI taxonomy): Eukaryota > Metazoa > Chordata > Mammalia > Artiodactyla > Delphinidae > Pseudorca > Pseudorca crassidens. The sequence continues at coordinate 29,036,791 of NC_090304.1, read as the reverse complement.
ACTTTATGAAATATAAGGAGCTATAGGAATGCATTTCATTTCATCTGTTGGATCGAAAAAGATGCAAAATACACAAGACATCTTGGTAGCATTCTAATGGCCAAAATTTTCATTTTTTGCACGGTATTTTAGCCTGTAAGTCTCTCTGATTATAAAGAAAATGAAACAAAAACACTCTTACTTATTGCTGAGCATATTCATGTTTCAGTTTTAGTATATGTGCTGCCGAAGCGAGCACATATTCATGTTTCAGAGGTTGTATGAAACATTCACACAGATTATAACTTTTAATCTTTGTAATAACTATGTAAAGTAGGCATTATTTATAATTTGCAGCTTATAAAACTGAGTCTTTGGGTGGCTGTACTGCCCGAAACATCTTACCTAGCAAATGCCAGAAGCAGGACACAACCCAAGGTATATCCAACACTCAATCTCATTTTCTTAGCCACTACTGTGAACTCTTAGGGGTACAATTTTAACCCTTACAGTGCTAGAATTTCATTAGCATGCTGAATCATTTGTTCAATGCATTTATCTATTTCATTACATTCTCATTTAGAAAATTTTAATGACCACATTATACACTTAGAATTATAGAATGCTAGAATCCAAAGAGACTTTGGATACCTTGTCTAACCTTATAACTCAATACCAAAATCCCATTTTAATGTGTATTTGCTATGTCAGGAATTACCCTTGCTCTAAGTTATAATAGCTTTGGGTCTCTTGTTGGCAATATCCTGACTCTGCTTCCTACTCAGAAAGAACTGTTCCCACAACATTTTCAAACATCATTCTGTAGTTTCAAAAGCATCATTCTAAGTTTTGGCAAATTTAATGTGAGCTTAGGCTCAGATATGTTTGCTTTTAGAACAAGTAGCTATATCCTTAGTAGCAGATTTAGTTTAGTAATCGAGCACAATGTGTTCATTCATGTGATGAGATATTCAACATCTGGACACACTCACACACACACACACACACACACACACACTTTCTTTTACTCATTCACTTAGTAACAAGTATTTATTGAGCACCTATCATGTTCCAGGCAATGTTGTAAATGCTAATGATACAGTAGTGAACAAAATGAATAACACTCTTCACCTTCAGACTTCAGGGGGATTACATACCAGAAGTAGTCAAGGGAATTTTTAGAATGGAAAAGATGAAGTTTGTACAAGTGCTAGTAAAGCTAGAACCAAAGTAAATGTTTGAAACTACTAATTTAACTTCATTAATTTAAGTGACACATTTTATTGCAGGGCTGGCTGAAGCCTGGGAAATATGTATTATATTATTTTGTAAAATTTTGGACTTGAAAAGAACAGTAAACCTGACCTATACTCAACCTCCCTGCTCTCGTATAGGATTCCTTTCTTTAACTTCCTCTAATTGATCTGGGTTTTGACTACTAGAGCAAATAAAATAAGAACAAGAAAATATGACATAAGAAAGGAATTTTAATCACTAAAGTGCTCTTGCCATTCATAAAAAGTTAAATGTTAAATATCTTGTTTAAGAGCACAAACTGCTAACAACTAGTCAGAATTTGAATCTAAGACTATTACATTCCTACTTTCAACCAATAAAATTTTCTGCCTCTAGGAGATACTTAATTTGTATTGTTAAGGGCTTATGGTACAGTTTAGGAGTATTGCAATATCACAGGCACAGTTTCTTTGGCCCAAGAAATGCAAGGTGGACCAATGTGCTTGCAATTTTCTCTCCATTGCCAAGTGTGAGTCTATATATCAGCCTCCTAATCACAGGCAATGAACAGGCTTTGGTCAAACTCAAATTAAAGGATTTTCTGTATGGAGTCTAGACCTCCATTTTTTAGTTAAAATTGATGGATATAATTGGAAGCAACATTTCATACTTTTTATCTCAAAGGCCACCATATCACCAATTCTCTCTCTCCTCATCGAAATGATTTGAGGACTGCCAGAAAGTAAGTAGGGCACAGTCAAAATCACAACTTTCAAGTTTCTTGTATCAAATATACAAGCGACTGGAGATAAATAACAGCTCTGCAAAATCCTTATTTGTAGCCCGGACACACTATGACTTCTTCATAAGGGCTCCCATTAGGCAAGAATAAAGTAACCCTTTAAGAACATAACTAAATAAGGACATCCTTTGTGTTGCTGGATTTGATAACTATATACATGAGACTGTCATAAGTCTATAACATATGATCTTTAAAATAAAGTTTTAAAGTGAGGTAGAGAAAGGAATTGGAAGCCAAATGCTGGGAAAGATATTACCCCCGCAATGATCACATGATGATAAGTCAGAATTGAGCATGGCCTCTGTCCCAATTATCATCTGCCCTCTATAAGGTGATGTTTTTCAGAGACCTGATCAATAAAGTCTCTTTCTGCTCCTTCTGTTTGGAATAGGTTCTATTTAAGTACACTTCTGCCTTATATATGAGTCTGGGCAGTGCAGCTTACAAAAAAAGTATTGTCCTTTATGATACATGTAAACAAGTCATGATGCAATTAAAACTTGATTGCAGTGACTAGAATTAATATATAAATGAGTGAAATGGGATTACTCTAGTTACAGCAGAAGAAAAATGCCAGATCTGAGGTCAACCAAGAATTGTTACATCAGTGGCTATCCTAAGTAAGACACAATTGAATTATTTGAATGGGGCAATAACTGAGACTAAGTTTCATTTAACACTCAATGAAGATGTGATAAGGATAGACTGTTGCAATAAGGTTTTTCAGTGTTCATTTCTGGAAAATTTCTATGCATTCCTGAGTTTAATGGAACTGCAAAGAGAATACCTGTTGAGAAAACAAGTCTTAGTTTAGAATAATCACTTTATGTCCTTGATTAGAAACAGGTGCGAGTAAATGCACACTGACCATTTAGAAGGACAAAGAGACACAAAAGTAGCAAACTTGAATTTTTTTTTAATCCATACTGGATTTTTAGAATTGAAATTACTGTGATAAACTGAACAGATTTTTTTTTAAAAAATTGCCTGGATTCTGTTTTTCTTCAATTTTCTAGTTCTTCAGGAGGATATCTGATGTGACCATCTCATCTTTTCCTCAACAAGCTCTTTGAATTGCTTTAGTACACTTGAGTTTTATTTATATAAACCAGAACTGTAATAACATGGAAGAGAGATCTCTCGTCATAAATTCTTGTCCTCTAAAGAGACAATATATTCTCCTTTTGCCAAAATATCTCGCCTCACATTGGATTACTGGAAATTTCCCAAACATCTTGTGGTGTTTCTTATATTCATACATGCCTGGAATACCTTACTCCTTTCATCAGAGCATAAAGAACCACGAGGAAGTGCTCTGAAGTCAAACTCCCCTGTTTAAAATCCCAGTTACACCATTTCCTCATTGTATGATATTTAGCAAATTGCCCAACTCTCTAAATTTTAATGTCCTCATCTATAAACTTGGAGTACTACTAATAGCTACTCATAGAGCGGTTGAAAGATTAAATAAGATAAACCATGTAGAGGATTTAGCTAAATGCTTAGCTATAGCATACAAAGAATGATGGTAATTCTTATAATTGTTATCATTATCCATATAAAAATTATGTTCGGCCTCTTTGAGTAATACAACCGTTTCAAAATCTTGGTCACAGGCTCTCATGATACTTTGAAGACTAATGTAGACTAAAGTCAAAAGCAGACTGAAATGTCAAATAATTCCTTAAGGTTGTCCAAAGATTCAATGTGGAAGGATTCTAGGAACATAAAAAGGGCACAGGGATGCTTTATCTTGGTGACTTGGCTGAAACTAGCAACTCTTATTCTCACCTATGGACATATCTAAATGCAGTGACATTTTGTTAGTATTTCATTAAAAAAGATGATTTTAGTCTCAGAATCTCAGAAGCGAAAGAACACTCTTTATTTGTACTTAAGTCTTGTGAGAATTCATTTCCCTAGAGGGCTGTTGCCATTAAAAGTATTCCCTGATTCTGTTTAATAACTATGGCCACTTATGTCCGGAGATAAGTAAGTACTTCTTACTAGCTACTGGTACTACTTACTAGCTATGTGACTCCAGACAACTTACCTAGCTTCTATGAATCTTTCCTTATCTACAAAATGTATAAAATGATCTTAATAATATCTCTCTAACCTGGTGTCTATGATAGTTTAAGATATATATCACATCTTGCACACATACTATGTATACGCACCATATGTAGGTAGTATATAGCATAATGGATAGTTGATGTTAGCCGCCAAAGGGTAAATACAAATATGAATATCTATATCAAGATATCAACATCATAATGTCTATAGCAGGATATCTGCTTTTTTATCATCTTCCCCAAAATCAGCACAGAAGCCTTACCCTGAATCAAATTAAACCTATTCTAGTTAAAATATAAGTGTTTACTTAGGAAATATGTATTGTGTGCAAGACCATAGACAAGATTTTATGGAGGAGGCAAGAAGCACAGTTGTTGTTCCTGTTTTCAAAAATTTACTCTCAAATTGAAAACACGATGCTTAGACATCTCAAGAGTTATGTGATAACATGGCAATAATAAGTACTGCCACAGTGCAGTATTGCATTATTTGCCTGTTAAATGTTATTATCAACAGATGCAAAATTTTCACCTGGGAAGGTCTCTACCACCCCTTGAAAAGCCAAAGGTAATTATGGTTTAACTCTTTGGGGACTTCCCATAATTTTCAGGGGAAAGCCTGTACTTCTGTTCAACAAGGTCTACAGACTCTTCTATATCTGTCTTTCTTTTCTGGCTTTATCTCCCTCCTCTCTGCTGCAGTGAGTTCTGTGTCTCTCCTTTACACACCAGTCACATCCTATGTGTACATAATTCACCACAGTGTTTGACTGTAGCCTGTGTTCTGTGTTCTGACTCTCTTTGCCACTAGAATATGAACTTGAAAGCAGAGGTCTTGTTCTTCTCTGGACCTGTGTATAGAACACAGTGCTTGGCATGTAGTAAGAGTGTTCTAAGTGGGTGTTTGATAGGTTTTTATCTCAAAAAAGGTGGTATTTTGACTGGGCTTTGTCTGTTACAAAGGAATGTCTCATGCCAATTAACTCAGGATGAAGAAGGCTCTGATAACAAGGAGGATCCCATGGAGAAGAAATACAATCATAAGAGACCAAAGAAATTACAATCACTTTGGCTATAAAGTATAAATTACCCAAATCCTATTTCAGTGAGGTCAGTAGGTATACATTTTTTAAACTAGAGAGATAACGTCTTGCACGGTCAACACTGAAATTCAATTTTGATAAGTTTTTAGGAGAATCAGTTGTTATATTTTGGTAACAGAACTTTTTCTGCTCAAATAATGATAGTAGGCCTACATCTCTAATTACTAGAACTAAAAGTCTTCATATGATCAGAATGCCTGTGGAAGGGAATGTTCTGGGCAATTATATTTCTTGATTGGACAGTAATTATAATAATAATTTCTTCTATTTTTTTCACTACACTGTCACAAATCAGGTTCTTTTAATATTGACAAGACTGTTATGAAATAGCTATAGTTCTTATTTTTCACAGAGGAAAACTGAAGTTACTAGAAGTGTGAATGGTCATAATACAATCACATGCTTTTGTTTCTATCATGTAGAATATCTTTGTAAAATGGGAAAATTATAACAATGTAGAATTGGAAAATAACTTTGAAATCTTTTTCCATTCTTACATCAAGCTAATTACCTGCCTTATGCAGAAGAAAGAAACTTACCATTTGAAAGAAATAAGTCCTGTGTCCTTCATAAATACCCAAATTCATAAATAACAGTATAACTACTTTTTAAACAGAGTTTTTAAATTATTTTTGATCATCCCTAAATAGTCAGCAATGAGTGTAGAATGACAGAAATGGATATGGAGAAGCAGATATAGGCAGCAACTTTATCCTCTTAGTACTGTGATTCAAATTTGTGACATCAAAATCACGAACTGCTAAAAGTCATGAGTCTTTGAGGTGGTTTTTGAAACCATAAAGAGTAAATTTACAAATGTCAATCCATTGAAGATTTATAACCCTTTACTTGACATTTAAAGGCTTTCCAGGGCTCTAGGGTCTTGTATCTGAATCTAATTTCTAGTTTTGTGGAGGCATAGAAGGACAAGTTAAAGGTATATGGAGTGAAAGTCATAAATTGATTGATAAACAAGTCGTTAGGGATCCAAGAGAAAGATCTTTATTTTTTTCACTAGCCTGGTATTATCTTGATTGTTATTTTTCCTATCCTGAAAACAAAGAACAACAAATAAAAATTTCTCAATATTTCCACCACATTTTCTCTAGCATTCTTACAGAGTTCCCTAAAGTAAGGTATTAAAGACTGAGACCAGTCTGGCTAAGAGAATTATATTTATCTAAATATGCAGTTCCCTACATATCAAGAAAGTATATACATTTTTTAAGAAAGAAATTGTATTTCTGAGTTGTTACAATTTAGACAGTTGCAGTAGTATCACAAGTGTTTTTACTCTTTTTACATTGGTTGCCTCTAATCTCTTCTTCATATTGCAAGCATGGTGTATTTTGGAATGTGGACATGATCATCTCACACCCTTACTTAAAGTAATAGCCTTTTCTTTGGACTTTCTTAGGATAAAGACACAGATGTCTCTTAAGAGGATCTGTTCTATGGGCTGGCCCTGATTATCTCTCCAGGTTAATCTCCAGGAAGCAATACCAGTCTCTGAACAGGGGCCGCCCTGCCTTTGAATTTCTCCAAATGACTATGCTCTTTGCCCTAGATCTCTCTACCCAGATCTCTCTTCTCTATCCCTCCTCCCTACTGTCTTTTTTGTAATTAGCACATTTTTCTTTCTTCCCATCACTCTTAGTTTCCTCAGAAATATATTTCCTCTCCATAGCATTTATCACAATTGTAAGCTTACTTTATTTGTGTAATTACTGATTTTTCTATGCTCTGTGCAGGACAGTAAGCTGTATAATGAGAGAGACTGTCTGCTTTACTGACGTTATATCCCAGCACCTAGCAGTATGTTAGGAACAAAGTAAGTGCTATCAGTGGGCTAATACAAGGATTTGTAGAAACCGAAAATATATATGCCTCATACTATGTAATTCAGCCATGACTAGAGAAGATAACTGAATATGAGCTCATAAGACTGAATTGGTAGTTAATGAAGAAAATTGAAAGACTGGAAATCTTTTCACATAGTGGTTTGAGCTTTTAATTGATAGGAAATTGATAGGTAAAGAGAAGTTTCAAAAATGCTTGCCTACTAGAAATCAGAAAACATAATTTTCTCACCTTATAATTAATAGAGTTTTGTCTAAGTTCCTGTTGGATTTATAACTTAAAGGATACTGTCATAGTCAATTTTGGCTTCTATAACAAATTACCATAGATGAGTGGCTTAAGCAACAAACATTTATTTCTCACAGTTCTGGAAGCTGCAAATCTGAGGCATAGGCACTAGCCAGTCAGGTGTCTGGTGAGGGCACTTGTTTGGTTTGCAAACGGCCTGTCTGCTCATTGTATCCTCATATCGAGGGGTGGGGTAGTGGGGAGAGAGAGAGAAAGAGAGAGAGATCATCTCTCTCCCGTCCCTTCATTTAAGGTTACTAATCCCACTCATGAGGGTTCCACCCTTATGGCCTAATTACCTCCTAAAGGCCCACCTCCAAATACTATCACATTGGGGATTCAGGCTTCAACATATGGATATTGGAGGGATATAAACATTCAGTACATAGCAGATACAATATTGTTATGGGAAACAGCATTTGTTATAATGTTTATTAGATAAAATGCTACCTGTTCACTTATAGTTATAAACCGTATCTGTCATAGGAGGATGATTTTTCCTTCTACCTTAGTGATAATTAATTTAGCCAACATCACTAATCTAGCTTTAATTAACTCAACTGATGAAAAAGGACCATGGGACTTCCCTGGTGGTGCAGTAGTTAAAAATCTGCCTGCCAATGCAGGGGACATGGTTTCAAGCCCTGGTCCGGGAAGATCCCGCATGCCGCAGAGCAAGTAAGCCCGTGTGCCACAACTACTGAGCCTGCACTCTAGAGCCCATGAGCTGCAACTAGAGAAAGCCCATGTGCCACAATGAAGACCCAACGCAGCCAATAAATAAATTTATAAAGAAAGAAAAAGAAAAAGGACCATGAAGTCCTTAAATTCATTAAAATGAAAATAACTAGAGAAATATTAGATCCTTATAAAATATATTTAGAAATAGAGTTAATTTTAAAATAAATCACAACACCTAAATATTGTCAAAATAGTGATATGTAATAAAAATGGTCTGTTAACAAAAGTTTTGTGAAGTTCTGGGTTAACCAAAGTTAAATTAGTTTCTTTATTGCAAAGTATCTCAGAATCTTTAAGATAGTAAGCTTCACTGTGTGAATCTTAAGGTGGGAATAGTGTAAACTGCATTTAATAAATTCATCTGAACACAAAATTCTTTTTCACAAGCATCTCCCAAAGAATATATACTTGAGAATGCTGATAGTGGGATACTTTCCATCTCTGTAATGGTACATTTCATGTCTTAGATGTATGAATATGCCTAGAGAAAGGAAAGGAAGAGAGATAAATCCTTTAAAAACAAAGTGAGAATATCACACCTAGACAAATGGGAAAAGTCTTTCAAATTTAGAACTAGATGGAAAATGACACTCTAAGCACTTTCTATTCCACTCACTCAGCTCTGAATTTGAGATGTTATTCTTTTATTGTAATGTGTACACACTGACATATAAAGCCAACCCTAATGCTTGATAGTTGAATATGGATGGCACAGTGCTAATGATATTCTCATGACTGTGAGAGGAATCTAAATATTTTCTTCCTTGTATAATTGCACACTGAATGCCTGGTTTCGACAGATAATTTTTAATATTTAAATTATAAGGTAATTAAGTAGAACTCTTTTCAGGGACCCCTAGCTCAAGCACCAAATTGTATTAATTATATAAGATGCTTTGTTGAAAAATGTGGCCAGTTTAAATTCATATTGCCAAATAAATTTGAAAGAACACATTCATTAAATTCTTCCATTATGTTCTTGTCATTTCTGTTGGTATGAATGTTCTGACCTTTGAAAACGATGAACAATTCAGAAATTAAACATTTTAAAAAGCAGTATTAAATTGTGATTGAGGATACTGAGGAGTTGTTTTGATATTACTGACTTTTGTAATTTGTTACAGGTAGTTATCGAGTTCATCTAGACTTTCTCTCAATAAAAATAAATACACTTCAAAGTATCTGTAAAGCAGATGTATGAGCACTTTTATTGGAATTTCAAATATGGAGTCTTAGGTGTCTTTCTAAGCACCATGGTCTAATAGCAAAACAGGTTCTGAACTGTGAATCATAAAATCTAGTCAGATGGCAAACTTTGGTATTTTTTTATCCACCACATTCTGTTGCTTCTGATTTATTTACCAAGTACCTACATGCAGGAAGTAAATGCTCAGTTACCTTCTGGGTAATTAGTACTTTTATTCAAAGACTCACAGAACTTTTGGGTATAGTAACATATAAACAACTAACAAATAATGTAAATGTTTAAACACAGACTATTCAACAAGTGATGACATCACGGAAGAAATGTTATATGTGGATTTCATTGTGTCCACAATGTTATATGTGGAAGAATCCTAAGTGTGTTATTATAGTTGGTCTTAGAACATGAGTAGGGCTTTACAAGTGTAAAAAGATACTGTTGTGAGGTTGGGATGGTAGTGGGTGAACCATAGGATTGCCAGATTTGGCAAGTAAGAATATAGGGTGCGTTTGGAGTTCTTTAGTTTATTCGGTACTCCAAATTACGGGAAACCAGTACACATGTGGTTGATTGACATTAACTTGCGTATTTAAGGGGTAATCCTGGGTCAGTACATCCTTGAGTTTATCAATGGTGTGGAATGCCTAGCTACCTATAATAGAGTTAAATGGGAGTCAGTGGGGCTCTGTATGTGGATTCAAACAATTAAAAGTTTGGAACAACCATTATGGGGTATGGCAACAATTACTGACTAGTACCTACCTAGAATTTCTTCATGACATTGAATTTTCAGCAAATTAGAAACTTTCTGTCTATTTCAAATATTCATATACTTTATGCAGTGTAGGAAGACACACAGATATACAGTTTATATAGATGCTTCTTACGTGTTTTATTATATTTTATAAATACTTTATTCTATTATGATATTAATACATATGCAATATAGGAAAGTATATAATACATCACATCAACACACAGAAATAACATTTTGTTGTTACATACTATGTATGAATATATAGATTTATAGGTAACTGTTATGTACATATGTAGCTATAGATAGGTAGTATTTTGATTAGCTTTGTACATTGCTTCTTGTACTTAGTATCACAAGGAGAGCATTTTATTTCATTAAAGTAATCTGAAAATATAATTTTCAGTGGCTTCATCGTATAATACTGTTTGTATTGATCAATACTTAAGCAATTCCCTATTGTTTAAGATTTAGAATGCTTTTCAACTATGTACTGTTATAAAAACACTGCGGTAAGAATTCTTTAGCATAGAATTATTGTTTACATTTTTCATATGTTCTTAGGATGAATTCCAAAAACCATAATTAGTTGGTTAAAGCATATGTGTCTTTTAGATCTTGGGATTTATTTGGCCAAATTGCTTTCTAGAAAAGTTTTATGAATTTAACTCCTCCTGGGAGTGTAAGAGACTATTTGCTTCACTGTAAATTCACAAACATTCAATATTTTAAAAAATTCTTGACTGTTCTTGGCACTTGCATTTCTTTGTTATCTAGGAAGTTTTGTTAGAGGAGGCACATGTTTCTAATTCTACGAGTTATCTGCTCATCTTTCTTCCCAGGTTTCTATTAGGCTATTAGCTTTTATTTTCTTAATGATTTGCAACAAGTATTAGTATACTAATGTTTTTAACTCTAGGTCATATCTCTTGAAATGTATTTCCAACTTTGCCATTTGCTTTTCATAGTAATAAGATGTATGATATATAGTAACCTTAAAGTTTTATGTAGCCATATGTTTCAATATTTTATTTCTTCATTTTTCTTATGCACAGAACAGATTTCTTTAGCCAAAAAGTAGATGGATATTCATTTAAAACTTCTGGTATTTCACTTAATCTTTTTCTTTTTTATTAAACTCTGAACATCTGAAATTTATTTTGGTGTAAAATCTGAGGTAAGGATGTAACAGTCTACTAATTTAGGATAGTCAAGTCTCCCAGCAAAATTTATTGACTGACAAGGTTATCCCTTCCCACTTCAATTTATATTGTTTTATTTTTTAATGCATCAAGTTGATATAGATATAAACATTGACATATAATCTGTTTTGAGACTATCTTTTCTATTCCTTTCATTTTACTGTTAACTCTTGAACTAGTTTCACACGTAATAAAGTTGTCCAGTTAGTGTAACATGAGGTGGCTACCAGGCCATCACTCTCAACCTCTCTCCTTGATGCCACTATACTTAAATGTCCAAAACCATTCCCCTGTTGATTTATTTTCCAGACAAACTTTAGAATAGTTATGTCAACTTCTTTTGTTAAAGGAATTTTATTGAGATGCATTCAGGACTATAAATTTACCTGGTAAGAACTAAGTTTTGAAACAACAGTTTTTTTTTTTAATATTGAGCTGCATGAGCTGTTTATATATTTTGGAGATTAATCCTTTGTCTGTTGATTCATTTGCAAATATTTTCTCCCATTCTGAGGGCTGTCTTTTGATCTTGTTTATAGTTTCCTTTGCAGTAAAAAAGCTTTTAAGTTTCATTTGGTCCCATTTGTTTATTTTTGTTTTTATTTCCATTACTTTAGGAGGTGGGTCACAAAAGATCTTGCTGTGATTTATGTCAAAGAGTGTTCTTCCTATGTTTTCCTCTAAGAGTTTTATAGTGTCCAGTCTTACATTTAGGTCTTAATACCTTTTGAGTTTATTTTTGTGCATGGTATTAGGGAGTGTTCTAATTTCATTCTTTTACATGTAGCTGTCCAGTGTTCCCAGCACCATTTACTGAAGAGGCTGTCTTTTCTCCATTGTATATCCTTCCCTCCTTTGTCATAGATTAGTAGAGCATAGGTCCGTGGGTTTACCTCTGGGCTTTCTGTCCTGTTCCATTGATCTATATTTCTGTTTTTGTGCCAGTACCATATTGTCTTGATTACTGTAACTTTGTAGTATAGTCTGAAGTCAGGGAGTCTGATTCTTCCAGCTCTGTTATTTTCCCTCAAGTTTGCTTTGGCTATTCGGGGTCTTTTGTGTCTCCATACAAATTTTAAGATTTTTTGTTCTAGTTCTGTAAAACATACCATTGGTAATTTGTTAGAGATTGCATTGAATCTGTAGATTGCTTTGGGTAGTTTAGTCATTTTCACAATATTGATTCTTCCAGTCCAAGAACATGGTATATCTCTCCATCTGTTTGTGTCATTTTTGATTTCTTTCATCAGTGTCTTAAAGTTTTCTGAATACAGGTCTTTTACCTCCTTAGGTAGGTTTATTTCTAGGTATTTTATTCTTTTTGTTGCAATGGTGAATGGGATTGTTTCCTTAATTTCTCTTTCTGATCTTTCGTTGTTAGTGTATAAGAATGCAAGAGATTTTTCTGTGCATGAATTTTGTATCCTGCAACTTAGCCAAATTCATTGATTAGCTGTAGTAGTTTTTTGGTGGCATCTGTAGGATCATCTATGTATAGTATCATGTCATCTGCAAAGAGTGACAGTTTTACTTCTTCTTTTCCAATTTGGATTCCTTTTATTTCTTTTTCTTCTCTGATTGTTGTGGCTAGGACTTCCAATACTATGTTGAATAATAGTGGTGAGAGTGGACATCCTTGTCTTGTTCCTGATCTTAGAGGAAATGCTTTCAGTTTTTCACCATTGAGAATGATGTTTGCTGTGGGTTTGTCACATATGGCCTTTATCATGCTGAGGTAGTTTCCCTGTATGCCCACTTTCTGGAGAGTTTTTATCATAAATGGTGTTGAATTTTGTCAAAAACTTTTCCTGCATCTATTGAGATGATCATATTTTTTTATTCTTCAATTTGTTAATATGGTGTATCACATTGATAGATTTGCATATACTGAAGAATCCTTGCATCCCTGGGATAAATCCCACTTGATCATGGTGTATGATCCTTTTAATTTGTTGTTGGATTCTGTTTGCTAGTATTTTGTTGAGGATTTTTGCATCTATATTCATTAGTGATATTGGTCTATAAGTTTCTTTTTTTGTAGTATCTTTGTCTGGCTTTGGTATCAGGGTGATGGTGGCCTCGTAGAGTGAGTTTGAGAGTGTTCCTTACTCTGCAATTGTTTTGGAAGAGTTTGAGGAGAATGGGAGTTAGCTCTTCTCTAAATATTTGATAGAATTCACCTGTGAAGCCATCTGGTCCTGAACATTTGTTTGTTGGAAGATTTTTAATTACAGTTTCAATTTCATTGCTTGTGATTTGTCTCTTCATAGTTTCTATTTCTTCTGGGTTCAGTCTTGGAAGGTTATACCTTTCTAAGAAATCAATTGACTCTTCTCTTTCTCTCATACTCCACATGTAATCCATCTGGATATATTTTGTTCTTGATATATTTCTTAGCACTTCCATTACGGCTACATTGATCCAATCCATCTCTCACTTGGATTGCTGCAGTGGCCTCCTTGGAGGTTTCCTTGCTCTGATCCTTGCTCCACTAGGGTCTTTTCCCAGTAGAGTAACCAGATTAAAGCCAGTCTTACAGTAACCTAAAATGCTATCCTAGCATTTAATTTACTTATTTAATTTTCTCATGATTTCTTTTTTTAAATTAATTAATTTTATTTATTTTTGGCTGCATTGGGTCTTTGTTGCTGCATGTGGGCTTTCTCTAGTTCTGGTGAGTGGAGGCTACTCTTCATTGCTGTGCACAGGCTTCTCATTGTGGTGGCTTATCTCATTGCATAGCACGGGCTCTAGGCACATGGGCTTCAGTAGTTGTGGCTCACGGGCTCTAGAGAGCAGGCTTAGTAGATGTCGCACATGGGCTTAGTTGCTCCACGGCATGTGGGATTTTCCCAGACCAGGATTTGAACCCGTGTCCCCTGCATTGGCAGGCGGATTCTTAACCACTGCGCCACCAGGGAAGCCCTATTTTCTGTTTTTCTCTCAAGAATGTATGATGCCCAAAGGCAGAAATCTGTGTCTGTTTTGTTCATGGATATGCCTAAGCACCAAAGGTAGTATATTCTTGGCACGAAATAGTTGCTTAGTTTTCATAAATTCACAAAACAGATATGCAACTCAATAAGCCATATACTATTATTGCTTCTACTTTTCAGATGTGAAGAACAAATAATAGCAAGGTGAAGTAACCCAAGGATACTTAATGGCAGTTGCAGAGCCAGGATTTCAGCCTAAGCACTGCTTCTGGAGTCTGAATTTTTAATCTCTAGACTGGGTATTGCAATAAACCATTATATTTTTTTCAGTTAGATTGTGGCTAATATTTTACTACCTTACCATTTTGAAATTAGGCATTACATCTGCCTTGCTTTGACCAGTGTAAAGCAGAAGTGGTGAAGGAATCTGTTGAACAATTTTCATCTTCCATTTTTCTCATGCCATGGTGCAGAGATACCAATACTTAGGGCCCTGAATATACACCATATGTAATAGATTGCCCTTCCAACTGACCAAGGACATGAAACATGTGTGAGAAACAAACCAAGCTTATTTAGAGGGATTACTTATCACCATAACATAACCAGTCCAGAATAATATAAGCATTTATAATTTTCTTCATATAGATTCACAGAATGATATTCCTAGGCAGTGGTTGTTTGTTTATGTGTGTGAAGTATATGTTATTTTGTGTGCTTTCAGGGTGGTATAATTTTGGCTTTAGAATGTTTGGTTGAAATATTTTTAAACATATTTCAGGTACTGTATTTCAAGTAAAGTAAGGCATCTGATATTTTTATACTGATCTAAACTGTAACTACTGTTCTTAAGATAAATTCAATCTAAGATGTTATACCTCAGTTCTCTTCCATTTCCATATATATAATTCTGCCACCTGCAAGTAATGCTAATTTTGTTTCATTTCCAATAGTAATATCTTATTTCTGTCTCATGCTTTATTACTTTCGAGAGAATGTCCAGATAATGTTAAAAAATAATGATGTCTTTGTCTTCCTCCTGATTTTAATGGGAATGACTATAGTGTTTCACTATAAGTATGTTGTTGGCATTTGGTTTAAAAATTTTTTTATCATGTCAAGGAAGTAACTTTCTATTCTGATGTTTCTACATGTTTCTTTTCTTTTTACCCAGATGTGGGTAAAATGCCTTTTTTTTTTTACTTATTGAAATAACCACATGGTATTTACTTTAACCAGTAGGATTGATATTAATACATTAATACATATTAATACATATTACATTGATTCCCAAATGTAATGATGGTAGTTTTGAATTATTATCTTGCTAAATGACACTTCTCAGTAATTTTTTTCCCTGAAACCTTCCACCTTTAAGATGAGGCTTATAGCCTCAGAAAAGAAGAATATGAATATTGCCTCTGGAAGGAGAAGATACTAAAGTAGCTTCTTCCAGACCTTAAGGGAAAATGAAAGCCCTTTCTGTTGGAAAGATGGGTTTCCAGGAAGAGCGATGTACATGGTAGTTTCTGGGGTGTTAGAGAGCACAGGCTGCTAAACATGAAATTCTTACTGTTCTATATGCACAGATGAAACTAGGCATGGGGAATAAAAATACTTCCTAATTTTTCCATATTTAATATGTTCTTAGAATTAAAAAAAACATTTTTACTACTAAATAAGGGCAGAAGTTTAAAGCTTCTGAATGGTGACTACTGAATACTTGTGGTCTAGGAGCTGGATAATTTTAGAGATTTTTGGCACATTATTTGGATGACAGATATGTTTAGTGAAGTAATCAGAAATCTTTGGTTGCAAGTAACAGAAATTCAGTTTAAAGTAATTTCTGAAAACATAATATTTATTGGCACTCTTATCCTGTTTGTGGTTTGATTTGGGGGGGGCTAATAATTCTATAAATGATAATCTATAAATAGTATAGATTTTAGTAATAATCTATTCTATTAATATGTATAATATATTAATTTATATAATATATTTATAAATATAATGTATAATGTATTATAATAATATAATATATTCTATAAATAAATAAATCTAGTCCTAAGTGGAATCAAAGACTGCTCAATCTCTCTCACTCTCTTTCCATTATCTCGCATCTTTAATTCTCTCTACATGTTACCTTATGCCTTTCAGGTCTCTTGTTACCAAGAAAGGGAAGTCCTGGGTACTGGTAATTCCAATTAGAAGGTGGGGCAGGTAAGGCCCAGAATGATCTTCATTGGGTCATGTGCCTATTGCTGGCACCAATATTTTATCTTGGAGACAGGATGCTGTTGTTAGTGCAAGATGGGCCATATGTCGGCCCTTTGGCCGTGCGAGTGGGAGGCTATGATTTTTAGCTCCCATGTGAAATACATGAGTGGGGACAGGGTGAAGCATTTCACTAAATGGGTATGTGGTTACCAGGAGAATGGAGAAAGAGCTCTTTGACTGCCCAAACTAGCAGATGTCTATTGCAACTGGGGAATCAGAAGTGATGACCAAAAATGTACTGATAATACAAAAAGACAAAGCTAGGATGCAGAGTAAATATAGGCTGAGTTAACCGTTCAAGAAAGAGGATGTAATCAATTGTCAGTTGACAACTGATAGGTGAAAAAGAGGAAGTAAAATATCAGTGAAGTGTTGATAGGGCAAATACAACTGGGATTTGCCAATTGAATGTCAATAATGCAAGAAGGGTTTAAGAAACTGAAGACAGTACAGCCTAGCGAACGCTTACGTTTTTGGTATTGGTAGATGTCAAATTACAAACTTATTTATTTTGCTACTAATAGGAAACAAAATTTATGGTATGAGGAGGTCTGAGGATTTTCTGATTGAGACCAAAGGAAACATGGACTCTTAGGTGCTGATTGTAACTCTCTGCCTCCTGATCTGTGAGGAATCACAAACACTGCAGGCACAAGAAAAACATCCACTGAGTCATGGTCCATCTCTACTCATCTGCCTTCTACCTGAGAATGAATAACTGTTCTTAAACAGTCACACTGTCAAGAGACCATAAAAAAGAAGGTGGCTCTTAAAGGAATGGCTAAAAATTAAGTAGTGTTCCTATCAATAAAAAATTAAGCAGCATATTTGTTAAGTAGGGTATAAAATTACTGTTTCTATCACAAAAATTTATAGAGGTGAAAATAATAATCTATAAACAGTTGAAGATATTGTGGTTACATAGGAAAAGCTCAGATGAGATAAGATTTCAAATCAAGACAAAAGATGTATATATTAAATGATGTTTGTATCCATCCCCACATGCTCTCAACCTACCATTTCATTGTAGTCTTCACTGTGGAACCCAAATGTGCACAATTATAAGCTAAGAGCATCTCACCTCAGCTACTCACTTTCTGCTTCCAGTCTTCCAGTCTTCCATTCAGCCATTTTGATGCATTTGCCAACAAATATGAAGTAGTTATGGGTCAATCCTTGACCGTTGGGAAATGGAGTCCAGAGGATTCACACTTGCCTCTTCTGATCCTTAGGCAAATAGTTCTGAAGTGTGTTGTACGTGAATCCTCAGAGAATTCTAGCAGAATTGAACCCTAGTTACCCACAACAGGATCAGCTTGTAACTCACGCTTTGGATCAACTTCACCTGCTTTCTTCTCACACACCTTTTGGTTCCCTCCTCTTATTCTTTGGAATCACCCCTCAAAATAAACTACCCTATTTCTGCTTTTAAGGAAAACCTAAAATAAAACAACTGGATAAAGATGAAGCAAGTATGAATGTCACAAATGAATTCAGGGGGGTAAGAGCCAAAACAGATGAAGTTTGCATATTAAATGGAAAAAGTGATAAAAATGCTGGCTTTGTGAGTTATGATTTGGCCAGTGAAGTGATAATTCCACTGTATTTCACATACGGTGTAATGTGAAGAGATTACATTTATGTAGTTTCAACTTTATTATGAGACACTCTACTACAGTGTATGGAGGCAAGTGACCAAGAGCAAACTACTTAACTTCTACAAGCCTCAGTATTCTCATTCTATATAAAATATAAATAATGATAATATCAAATTCATTTGGTTGTTATAAGACCAAATGAAGTAACATCTATAAATCAGTGTTGTATTTTGAAAACACAAGGGCCAATTTCCCCTCCCTGGATAGAAGGAGAAGTGCCTTACATTTTATTCTGATGAATCAATACCCACTCTGAAAAGAGACGAGGATTCTTCTAACCAAAGTAAATCAATAACTTTGTTAGTTATAAGAGGGTCACCCCACTGTTCAAGAATTTCTTAGGATACCCTTCTGCTGTTACTACAGCTGTTTTACTTCTACTTTATCAATACTATTACATATCATATATCATTATGATATTATTTGTATCTGTACTTTCAGCATTTGGCAAGTCCCTGAACTAAGTAGTCAGTAGATATTTGTTGAATGTGTAAATAAACAGTTTGCTAAATGTGAAGAGTGTGGCAATTCTAAAGAAAGAATTGACAACTATGATAGTATGGGAAATCTGCCAGCAGATGTGGCCTCCCTGGTAGCACCAGTTTACTATAGAGAAAACAAAGATTAATGTAGTCTGATATCATGACGTATGTCTACATATGTCTACATATGTCTACGTATGTCTACATCACAGGAGGAGACAACAGGATACCTTAAGCTCTACTGGAAGGAGCAAGTGTCTTTGGGTGAAGAAACAGCAATGGCAAAGGTCTTGAGTTGAGAAAATACTGATTATGTTCAAGGAAAAAGGAAGCCAGCATGAATGGTGTGATATGAGCAAGGGAGAGAATAGTAGGAGATGTGGTCAGAAATGAGGGGACAGATCACATAGTAGTGTGATCACAGTAAGATGTCTGGTTTTTATTTGATTATGATAATAAGCTGTTGGAATGTTATAAGCAGGAGAATTACATGATATGATCTGATCTTTTCAAAATCACTCTAGCTACGGTGTAGAGAATTGATTATAGGGGCCAAGATTATAGGGGTCAATTCTACTATCTTATTATAGTAGAATCAGGAGGTAAGTTAGGAAGGTAATAGCAAGGTTCCAATTGAGCCCTGTGGTACTTTGGAATGGTGTCATAAAGTGGAGGTAAGGGGTGGTTAGATTCAGGTTTATTTTGAAAATAAGATCAATGGACTTAACTCGTGATTCCATGTAGAGTCAAGAACAATGCCTGGAGAGGGACCTTCAAGATGGTGGAGGAGTAAGACATGGAGATCACCTTCCTTCCCACAAATACATCAAAAATACATCTACATCTGGAACAACTCCTACAGAACACCTACTGACACTGACAGAAGACTTCAGACTTCCCAAAAGGCAAGAAACTCCCCATATACCTGGCCATGTGGCTGACAGGGCCTTGGTGCTCTGGCTGGGTGTGAGGCCTGAGCCTCTGAGGTGGGAGAGCCAAGTTCAGGACACTGAACCACCAGAGACCTCCTGGCCCCATGTAATATCAATTGGCGAGAGCTCTACCAGAAATCTCCATTTCAAAGCTAAGACCCAGCTCCACTCAACAACCAGCAAGCTTCAGTGCTGGAAACCCTATGCCAAACAACTAGCAAGACAGGACCACAACCCGACCCATTAGCAGAGAGGCTGCCTAAAATCATTCTAAGTTCACAGACACCACAAAACATACCACCAGACACAGCCCTGCTCACCAGAAACACAAGATCCAGCCTCATCCACCAGAACATATGAAATAGTACCTTCCACAAGGAAGCCTACACAACCCACTGAACCAACCTTATCCACTGGGGTCAGACACCAAGAACAACAGGAACTACAAACCTGCAGCCTGCAAAAAGGAGACCACAACCACAGTAAGTTAAGCAAAATGGGAAGACAGAGAAATACGCAGCAGGTGAAGGAACAAGGTAAAAACCCACCAGACCAAACAATGAAGAGGAAATAGGCAGTCCACCTGAAAAAGAATTCAGAGTAATGATAGTAAATGTGAATCAAAATCTTGGAAATAGAATGGAGAAAATACAAGGAATGTTAAAGGAGGACCTAGCAGAACTAAAGAACAAACAAACAATGATGAACAACACAAGAAATGAAATTAAAAATTCTCTAGAAGGAATCAATAGTGGAATAACTGAGGCAGAAGAAAGATTAAGTGACCTGGAAGATAAAATAGTGGAAATAACTACAGCAGAGCAGAATAAAGAAAAAGGAATGAAAAGAATTAAGGATAGCCTCAGAGACCTCTGAAACAAAGTTAAACACACCAATATTAGAATTATATGGGTCCCAGAAGAAGAAGAGAAAAAGAAAGGGAATGCGAAAATATTTGAAGAGATTATAGTTGAAAACTTCCCTAATATGGGAAAGGAAATAATCAGTCAAGACCAGGAAGTGCAGAGAGTCCCATAAAGGATAAATCCAAGGAGAAATGCACCAAGACACATATTAATCAAACTATCAAAAATTAAATACAAAGAAAAAATATTAAAAGCAGCAAGGGAAAAGCAACAAATAACATATAAGGGAATCCCCGTAAGGTTAGCAGCTGATCTTTCAGCAGAAGCTCTGCAAGCCAGAAGGGAGTAGCAGGACATATTTAAAGTGATGAAAGGGAAAAATCTACAACCAAGATTACTCTACCCAGCAAGGATCTCATTCAGATTTGATGGAGAAATTAAAACCTTTATAGACAAGCAAAAGCTAAGAGAATTCAGCACCACCAACTGAGCTTTACAACAAATACTAAAGGAACTTCTCTAGGCAGGAAACACAAGAGAAGGAAAAGACCTACAATAACAAACCCAAAACAATTAAGAAAATTTTAATAGGAACATACATATCAATAATTACCTTTAATATAAATGGATTAAGCAAGCAAAAGACATAGATTGGCTGAATGGATACAAAAACAAGACCCATATATAGGCTGTTTGCAAGAGACCCACTTCAGACCTAGGGTCATCTACAGACTGAAAGTTAGGGGATGGAGAAAGATATTCCATGCAAATGGAAATAAAAAGACCTGGAGTAGCAATTCTCATATCAGACAAAGTGACTTTAAAATAAAGACTACTAAAAGAGGCAAAGAAGGACACTACATAATGATCAAGGGACCAATCCTAGAAGAAGATATAACAATTGTAAATATGCACCCAATGTAGGAACACCTCAACACATAAGGCAAATGCTAACAGCCATAAAAGGGAGAATCGACAGTAACACAATAATAGTAGGGGACTTTAACACCCCACTATCACCAATGGACATCTCATCCAAAATGAAAATAAATAAGGAAACACGAGCTTTAAATGACACATTAAACAAGATGAAATTAATTGATATTTATAGGACATTCCAACCCAAAACAACAGAACACACTTTCTTCTCAAGTGCTCATGGAACATTCTCCAGGATAGATCATATCTTGGGTCACAAATCAAGCCGTGTTAAATTTAAGAAAATTGAACTCGTATCAGGTATCTTTTCTGACCACAACGCTGTGAGACTAGATATCAATTATGGGGAAAAAATACGTAAAAAAATACAAACACATGGAGGCAAAACATCACACTACTAAATAACAAAGAGATCACTGAAGAAATCAAAGAGGAAATCAAAAAATACCTAGAAACAAATGACAATGAGAACACAATGACCCAAAACCTATTAGATGCAGCAAAAGCAGTTCTAAGAGGGAAATTTATAGCAATACAATCCTACCTCAAGAAACAAGAATCATCTCAAATAAACAACTGAACCTTACACATAAAGCAACAAGAGAAAGAAGAACAAAAAAACCCCAAAGTTAACAGAAGGAAAGAAATAATAAAGATCAGATTAGAAATGAATGAAAAAGAAATGAAGGAAACAATAGCAAAGATCAATAAAACTAAAAGCTGGTTCTTCAAAAAGATAAACAAAATTGATAAACCATTAGCCAGACTCATTAAGAAAAACAAGGAGAAGACTCAAATCAACAGAATTAGAAATGAAAAAGGAGAAGTAACAACTGACACTGCAGAAATACAAAGGATCATGAGGGATTACTACAAGCAACTCTAGGCCAATAAAATGGACAACCTGGAAGAAAAGGACAAATTCTCAGAAAAGCACAACTTTCTGAGACTGAGCCAGGAAGAAATAGAAAATATAAACAGACCAATCACAAGCACTGAAATTGAGATTGTGATTAAAAATCTTCCAACAGGGCTTCCCTGGTGGTGCAGTGGTTGGGAGTCCACCGGCCAATGCAGGGGGCACGGATTCTTGCCCCGGTCTGGGAGGGTCCCGCGTGCCACGGAGCGGCTGGGCCCGTGGGCCATGGCCGCGGAGCCTATGCTCTGCAGCAGGAGGGGCCACAGCAGTGAGAGGCCCACATACCACAAAAAAAAAAAAAAGAAAAATCTTCCAACAAACAAAAGCCCAGGACTAGATGGTTTCACAGGTGAATTCTATCAAACATTTAGAGAGGAGCTAACACCTATCCTTCTCAAACTCTTCCAAAGTATAGCAGAGGGAGGAATACTCCCAAACTCATTCTACAAGGCCACCATCACCCTGATATCAAACCCAGACAAAGATGTCCCAAAAAAAACTACAGGCCAATATCACTGATGACCATAGATACAGAAATCCTCAACAAAATACGAATAAACAGAATCCAGCAGCACATTCAAAGGATCACACAGCATGGTCAAGTGGGGTTTATTCCAGGAATGCAAGGATTCTTCAATATACGAAATTCAATTAATGTGGTACACCGTATTAACAAATTGAAGGATAAAAACCATATGATCATCTCAATAGATGCAGAAAATGCTTCCAACAAAATTCAACATCATTTTTGATAAAAACTCTCCAGAAAGTAGACAAAGAGGAAACTTAGCTCAACATAATAAAGGCCATATATGACAAACCCACAATCAACATCATTTTCAATGGTGAAACACTGAAACTATTACCTCTAAGTTCAGGAACAAGACAAGGTTGCCTACTCTCACCACTGTTATTCAACATAGTTTTGGAAGTTTTAGCCACAGCAATCAGAGAAGAAGAAGAAATAAAAGGAATCCAAATCAGAAAAGAAGAAGTAAAACCGTCACTGTTTGCTCTTGACTTGATTCTATACATAGGGAATCTTAAAGATACCATCAGAAAACTACTAGAGCTAATCAATGAATTTGGTAAAGTAGCAGCATACAAAATTAATTCACAGAAATCTCTTGCATTCCTATACACTAATGATGAAAAATCTGAAAGAGAAATTAAGGAAACACCCCCATTTACCACTGCGACAAAAAGAATAAAATACTTAGGAATAAAACTACCTAAGGAGACAAAAGACCTGTATGCAGAAAATTATAAGACACTGAGGAAAGAATTTAAAGATGATACAAACAGGTGGAGAGTTATGCCATGTCCTTGGATTGGAAGAATCAACACTGTGAAAATACTGTACTACCCAAAGCAATTTACATATTCAATGCAATCCCTATCAAACTACCAATGGCATTTTTCACAGAACAAGAACAAAAAATTTCACAATTTGTATGGAAACATAGAAGACCCTGAATAACCAGAGCAATCTTGAGAAAGAAAACAGAACAGGAGGAATCAGGCTCCCGGACTTCAGACTGAACTACAAAGCTACAGTACTCAAGACAGTATGGTAGTGGCACAAAAACAGAAATATAGATCAGTGGAACAGAATAGAAAGCCCAGAGATAAACCCATGCACATATGGTCACCTTATCTTTGATATAAAGGAGGCAAGAATATACAATGGAGAAAAGACAGCCCCTTCAATAAGTGGTGCTGGGAAAACTGGACAGCTACATGTAAAAGTATGAAATTAGAACACTCCCTAACACCATATACAAAAATAAACTCAAAATGGATTAAAGACCTAAATTTAAGACTGGACACTATAAAACTCTTAGAGTAAAACATAGGTAGAACACACTATGACATAAATCATAGCAAGATGCTTTTTGACCCACCACCTAGAGAAATGGAAATAAAAAGAAAAATAAACAAATGGGACCTAATGAAATTTAAAAGCTTTTGCACAGCAAAAGAAGCCATAAACAAGATGAAAAGACAACCCTCAGAATGGGAGAAAATATTTGCAAATGAAGCAACTGTCAAAGGATTAATCTCCAAAATATACAAACAGCTCATGCAGCTCAATATCAAAAAAACAACCCAATCCTAAAATGGGCAGAAGACCTAAATAGACATTTCTCCAAAGAAGATATACAGATTGCCAACAAACACATGAAAGGATCCTCAACATCACTAATCATTAGATAAATTCAAATCAAAACCACAATGAGGTATCACCTCACACCGGTCAGATTGGCCATCATCAAAAAAATCTACAAACAATAAATGCTGGAGAGGGTGTGGAGTATAGGGAACCCTCTTGCATTGTTGGTGGGAATGTAAATTGATACAGCCCCTATAGAGAACAATATAGAGGTTCCTTAAAAAACTAAAAATAGAACTATCATGTGACCCAGCAATCCCACTACTAGGCATATTCCCTGAGAAAACCATAATCCAAAAAGAGTCATGTATCACAGTATTCATTTCAGCACTATTTGGAATAGCCAGGACATCGAATCAACCTAAATGTCCATCTACAGATGAATGGGTAAAGAAGATGTGGCACATATATACAATGGAATATTTCTCAGCCATAAAAAGAAATGAAATTGAGTTATTTGTAGTGAGGTGGATGGACTAGAGTCTGTCATACAGAGTGAAGTAAGTTAGAAAGAGAAAAATACCATATGCTAACACATATATATGGAATCTAGAAAAAAAGAAAAATGGTTCTGACAAACCTAGTGGAAGGACAGGAATAAAGACAGACATAGAGAATGGACTTGATAACATGGGGAGGGTAAGGGTAAGCTGGGTTGAAGTGAGAGAGTGGCATGAACATATATACACTACCAAATGTAAAATAGATAGCTAGTGGGAAGCAGCCACATAGCACAGGGGGGAGGTCAGCTCAGTGCTTTGTGACCACCTAGACGGGAGGGATAGGTAGGGTGGGAGGGAGACGCCAAGAGTGAGGGGATATGGGGATATAGTTATATGTATAGTTGATTTACTTTGTTTTACAGCAGAAACTAACACAACATTGTAAAGCAATTATACTCCAATAAATATGTTAAAAAAAAAAGAGTAATTCCTGGCACATAGTTGGTCCCTGACAGATACTTTTTAAAGAATTTGTGATGAGGTGAAAGAAAAGATAGGGCAAGCATGATTCTTACATGTAGACCTGAGGTGAACTAGAGAAAATTAAGAAGAAGCAAAGCTGGTCAAGGATCAGGAGTTTTTTTTAAAATGTGATAATTTAAGGATACCTGTTTTTTATATATCCAATTAAATTTCAAAGAGCAGCTTAATAAATAAGCCCATATATTTAACAATTATTTAGTGTTTAGTTGTATGAGATATTGGAAAATAAACTCTTCTCCTTGTTTTTGTCTTTACAAAATTTTTGTTTTCTGTTGGGTCTAGAGGAGAAGCCTAACCTGCTGGCGTCAGATCAGTAGAATTATTGATTGTTAAGAATCAGAGCTACAGATTTGAGCGGGCCTTGGGAAGTTCCAAAGGGTATATTGCTTTTTATAAAGGAAACATTTATTCTCTCAAAATTTGGAATGCTTAATTTGTTTAAACATTTGATCTGAAAGGCATGTTGTTTTAGTTTCCCGTTGCTGCTATATTTATCACAATATTAAGCATCTAAAAAAACTCAAATTTATTACCTTATAATTCTGTGTTATTTTACAATTCATGTTCCTTCAAATATGAACTGTAATATTTGTTAGACAAATTCTACATCTATCTTCTGGTTTGAAACATTTTAAATTTTATTTCTCTTCCACTACTTACATACTTTCTGTGACTGCTGCTTAGGACGTATTCATATCGCAACATGACCTGTGACCCTGTACCGTCACACCACAACTTTGGATGATTCGGCACACTACATCGTAGAAGTATTTCTGGAAGTCATTCCTATAGTAGGAGGACCAGCAGTACCTAACTATGAACTTACGTGACTGAGACCCACATGAATAGGCTTCTGACCTCACTCCAGAACTGGGCTAAGAGCCTGGGCTAAAATCGGTGTCATCAGGGCTGCTGTTCTTTCTGGAGGCTCTAAAAGAGAGGACATTTTCAATCTCTAGAGGCTATTGGCACTCCTTGGCTCATGACCCCCTCCCATCTTAAAATCCAGCAATGGTGACCAACTCATTCTCAAAACATGTCCCTCTGATCCTGACTCTTCTGTTTCTCTCTTCCGTATTGGCCTCACCTAGATAGTCCAGGAATATCTCCCACTATTAATTCAGTTGATTAGCAAATTTAATTCCATTTGCAACCTCAAAATCCCCCCTCTGCCATGTAACATAACATATTCACAGATTCCAGGGATTAGGATGTGGACATCTTTGAAGCACCACTACTATTCTGCTTATTACACATACCTGTAAAGTAAATGTCTTGGGTCAATATTCTGTAATAGAAGGAGGCCGATTTTAGGCACAGTCATTTCTTTCTCTATTGATTATTTCTGTGTATTTTATCACATTGGGGAAAAATATGTCAAGAAAACCGTAACAGGATTTGCAACATTTATGGACATTTCCATCAGAATATAGGTATTGATTACTGGGTGGAAGGTATGGCTCAAAATGACCCATAGAAATGCATATGTGTTTAGAACTTGCCTATCAGTGGCACCGCAAGCATCAGACTTATTAGAAATGGTCTCTTAATGGGAAACATGTTTTCCAATAAAATTTTTAAAATATCTGTCTGCACTTGGTGACTCCTCCTCCCATTCTCTTCCTCTAATTAGTATACAAACGACTTGATAACGCTTTTGATGGGCAAGATACATGATCCTTGCTTCTATTCCCACAGGCAGATAGAAAATTAAATATTTTCTATAGACTTCTGTCAGGCACTTCCAGACCACAATCACTACTTTAGTGAATGTCTCTGAAATTCTAACTAGCCAGGAAGTCTTGGCTTAGATAGATACACTTTGCTCAGGGAAGGCTTCCCTGTGACCCTCACCTTAAAATAACTCCCTCTGTGTATTTCTTCATAATCCTTTTCACTTTTTCTTCATACGTAGTACAGTTGTAAAGTATTAATTGTTTGAGTGATTATTTCCTTGATGTTTTTCGTCACTGAACGCAAAGACTGCCCCTATCTCATTGGCTACTCTGCTTTATCACTGGTGTTTCACTCGCGACCTTGACACTTGATGCTCAGCGATTGTTTGATGAGTAAATGAAATCAACAGACTTAACCTAGACACATTTCGCAACTGATTTATCTTGAAGTATTGATAGTAAAGTTAAGACTTTAAATGTAGCTATCCTGTAGGTACCCTATTCATTTTATTTTGAATTGCTTCTAGGGCATTTGATAATTTCCTTTAAAAAATGTTCAGGCTAAAAATTTCATGGTCCTGTGCATTACCGTGGGCCTAGACTAGCTATATGCCCACCTATTTTAAAATAAGTCTTAAATTATTGAGAAAAAAGACCTTGACCCTTTTGGCTCAACATCTGTATGGACCTTAAATTTAGTACATTCTTCTTATTAAAACATCTTAACTGTCATAACTTACCTCTAGACAACAGCAATCAGCATTTATTGAATGTTTACTGTAGGCCCGGCAGTATCCTAAGTGCTTTGCATTCCCATTTAATCATCACAACAATCCTGTGATATATGTATTATTCATTGACTTCATTTTACATACGAGGCAACTGAGAAACAGAGAAGTTAAGTACTTTCTCAAGGTTGTACAGCTGAGGCAGTTAGTCAGGATTCAGTTCGAGGCTGTTTTGCTCCAGGGTCCGTGCTTTAAACCAGTATAACTTATTGACTCTGCAAAAACTTCTAAAGCAATGGAAATATCTTTATTTCAGGTATTTCTTAAAGAATATACGCTAAGATGCACAACTACCAAATAGTTTTCCAAAGCTCAAAAATGGGAAATAATATCAAGGTGAGACTATTTGAAGAACAAATAGTCTGGACATTCATCTGGAGCAGTGATTCTCAACATACAGTCTCTAGACCAGCAGCATCAGTATCACAGGGGAATGTGTTGGAAATGCAAATCCTCTGCTAGTCAGATCTACTGAGTCAGAAACTATCCGGGGTGGGAGGGTACCCTGCAGTCTGGGTTTTAACCCAGCCCTCTGCATGATTCGAATGCATGCTGAAATCCAGGAACCTCTGCTCTCTTGCATGGGTGGGAAAACTATGGCCTTGGGCCGAATCTGGCATGCAAACATTTTTTTGCTGTCATCCCATTAGCTAAGAATTTTTACTTTTTAAAGATGAAAGAAATCAAATGAAGGATAATATTTTGTGACATGTTAAAATTATATGGAATTCACATTCAGTGTCCATAAGTAAAGGTTTGTTGGACCGCAGCCATGACCATGCATTTATGTAACATCTATGGCTGGTTTCACACTTAAGTAGCAGAGTTGAATAGTTGCAACAGAGACCGTATGACATGCAAAGACTGAATTATTTACCTCCTGTCTCTTTGCTGAAAAAGTTTGCTGACTGCCGATCTAATGGAATAGTGGTATTCAACCGAGCAAATGGGGCCATGGTGATTAAAATCACCTGCAAATCTCCATAAACCTACAGCTGTGGAGACCCAATGGAGAGCTACTGAGTAAGAATCACCAAAGATGGAATTTAGGCATGTGTATTACAACAAAAACAAGCCAAATTATGAGGTGAGTTTGAGATGCAGCCAGGATTGAAAACCCCTCTTCTAGATACACTATACTGTATTATGTCAGGTTTTCTTCACATCAATTCTAAAAGATAAATAATATTTATTCCCAAGTTACTGATGGAAAGACTGAGGTCCAGAGATGTTAGGAGCCTTGTTCAGTCACATAGGATTTGAGCCTTGTATTTGAACCCAGGCCTGAAAAAAAATCACAAAACCAATGTTTTTTAACCCTCTCTTCTAAACTACTCTGTGTTTTCTTTTGTCTGAGGGTATCTTCCCTGGACCTCCCCCATTGCCTTTCTTTCTGTACTCTTTCACACTCTTTTGATGTCACTACTTTTCATGTGCCTGGTTCCCAGTTTTTTAAAGTTTTCTACTCTGTGTGTAAATTTTCTCCTGGCTCTAATTTTGTCTGTGATTTTAATTGTTTGGCGTTCAGCTCATTTCCATTTGCCTGCTATATCCCGTAGGTCCACCTTGACCTTGTCCCTTTGACAAGGTAAAATCCATTGCTCTGTCTAGCCTCTGAAAGCATATGAGCTGCCTTTCACAGGGCACTGGATTTCTACATCATGGGTCGTGCCCTCAGCTGATCTCTTAAACAGCATATTCTTGACATATTCTAATGTCAAGAGAGCTCTGTTTCTGTTCAAAGGGAAGGTTATTTACAATTTGGACCCCGATCAGAAGTAGGACCAATCCTGCTGCAGAGGTATAAAGCACCACTCACAAGGTCATGGGAGAATGATGCCTGTAGAGAAAGGACACAGGTCAGAGAGCAGCAGGGCACAACAGCCCTCATTAGTAGAGCAACACTTTACAGAGCCTGCTGCTAGGAAGCAAAGACCCCCTGTACTCAAGACTCGTGGCAGAGATTTCTAGAGCTCTCTAGTATTTGAACTCTCCTTTTCTTGGGCACATGGCTAGACTCCTTCTTTGAGTGAAGCGTGGCCATAACATTGAGTTCTGTAAGGAGTGAGAGCAAAAGCAATGTGTTCAGCTTCCAGTCTTGACCTTTAAAAATCCCCGTGCCTGGTCCCCATGCTTTGCTCATCTGCCAAAAGGAGAAAAATCTGAGGGTCTAGAAGAGGGTAGAGACACAGCATGGTAGGAGCTTTGGTCTCAAAATATCTGCATGGAGTACACCCCAAACACACACACACACACACACACACACACACACACACACAAATACACACACGCACGCACACACACTGACTACCTGCATTGGAATATGATGTGAGCAGGAAGTTTAATTGTGTTAAGCCAGTGAGATTTGGGGATTTATCTGTAATAGCACAGTGTTATTTACCTTAAATAATACAGTACTTAAAGTCAGTTCTGAGTAATCACATTAATCGAGGTGAAAATAGTATGAAAACAGGCATCAGAGCCTGAAACAAGGAAGTAACCAAGTGCAGGTGACTCAGACAGTGAGACAGTGCATTTCATGTACTAACCCATTTAATTGTCAAAGCACCCGTTTCGTGGATGAGGAAACTGAGGCATAGGGAAGTTAAGAAACTTGTTTCCAGTTACACAGTTTCAAGTGGCAGAGCTGAGATTCAAACCCCGGTCACTTTTCTCTAAAGTCTTTACTCTTGACTACTACAAATACAACATGCTATTTATACTTTTATAATCCGAAGATCATCCTGAGTTAAAGATTCCATACGCAACTATTAAGAGCCTTTTGCCTATGGTGAGAAAGATATTGTGCTCAGCAATTATAGGTCTGAGTTTTTTGAATACCTTGTAACAATGCTATTACCCCGCCCCGTATAGAGGAGAACACTGAAGTTTGACGGTTTAAGGTTCCAGAGCTGGTCTGAGCTGATATTCTTACCTAGATCTTCAGATTCCAGAGCCTGTGCTCTCATAAGCATGCTCTGCTGTCTTAAAGCTGTAGAAACACCGCTTCTGAGCACTGTCTTCCTTCTGGCTGGGTGTCCATAGGATTGCTTTGTGAGTAGAATGACATAATGTATGGGAAAGTGCTCTGTAAACCAGGAAACACTGCACAAACATAAGGTCTGTTATTACTTAAGACAGAGAACAAACCAGGACAAGCCAATTGCATGTATTTCCTTGTTGTTCAGAGAGGGAGCTCACAGGAAGAGGCTGGCCTGGGGAATTCACTACCATCTGACTGTACGTTCTGCAGTTCATTCAGAGAACTGTGATTCGGCAGTTCCTTTCCTAAATTCTGCTTCCCATTAATTGGGTGATACTCACTTAGAGGCAGTGCAGTAGGATCACCTCTGCCTCATGCACCCGTGCCTCATTGTCTCACTTAATGCCTTCTTAGTTCCGTTATTTATTTTCTTTAATATTACAGCAGGATGAGTCACCGTCCCTGCCATTCCCAGTAGCACCCTCAAAGCCCCACAAAACAATAAGGTGATTTATGAGTCCATTTTCACCCAAATGCTGCAAAGCATTTGGAAGCTCATTTTCATGGCATTGGTCTCCAGATCAGGAACCCATTTCAGCTATCTGATCAGGGAAGGGGCTCTAGATCCTTTGACTGAGCCCCTGTACCGGAACCCTTTGGAAGCAGGGAGACACGGATGGCTGGATGGCTGGACAGGGCACAGCAGGTGGAGACGAGGGTCTGGGCACAAGCAGATGAAGTTTCCAAAAAAAGAGGTCACAAGCACAAACCTCAGGTTGTAAACTAATTCTTAGAGTGGGAACGCCATACATCTAAACCCGCGGTTCTCCACCAGAGAGCACTTTTGTCCCTTAAGCATCACTTGGCAAAGTCTGGAACCATTTTTACCTGTCACAGTGGGGCATGGGGAGGGGGCTTGAGGTGGTGCTACTTGTGTTTAGTAAGTAGAGGCCAGGGATGCTTTTAGGCATTCTGCAGTGCCCCAGGGCATCCACCCCCAACCCCCAGCAAAGAATTAGCTGGGTCAATAGCAAGCATGCTGAGGTTAAGAAACCCTCTAAAACCAAGAGAAGGAGCCCAGTCCCATTCAGAATGAGAGTTTGAACTTTGGGGTCATGATGGAGGGATGGAGGGGTGGGTGTGATTGAGGTCTCTAAACCCTTGGCAACACCCACGTTTTCTTTTACCCAACGGTACGCATTTTGAAAGTTCAGTTCTGTCACTTTCTTAACAAATATTTTTCCAGTTTTACTGAGGTAGAATTGACATAGAACCTTGTACAAATTTAAAGTGTACAACATAATAACCTTATATACATATAAATGAAGTTATTATGTTGTATACCTTAAACTTACATACTACATGTATATGTATATTTACCATAAGTTTAGTTAACATGCAACACCTCGCATAATTACAGATTATTTTCCTTGTGATGAGAACTTTTAAGATCTACTCTCTTAGCAACTTCAAGTATATAATACAATATTATTAACTATAGTCATCATGCTGTACGTTACATTCCCAGAAAGTACTTACTGTATAACTGGAAGTCTGTACTTTTCTGCCTGTCTTCACCAATTTTCCCAGCCCACCCCTAACCTCCCACATCTGACTTCCACCAGTCTGTTCTCTGTTCCTAGAGTTTGTTCTTTTTGGATTTCATATATAAGTTAGATCATATAGTATTTGTCTTTCTCTGTGTGCCTTGTTTTACTTAGCATAATGCCCTCAAGGTCCATCCATGTTGTTGCAAATAGCAGGATTTCCTTCCTTTTTATGGCTGAGTAGTATTCATGTATATATATATTTTGTTGTTGTTATCTGTTCATCCATTGATGGACACTTAGGTTGTTTCCATGTCTTGGCTATTTTAAATACAGGCATACCTCAGAGATATTGCAGGTTCAGTTCCAGACCACTGCAGCAAAACGAATATTGCAGTAATGCTAGTCATGAATCTTTTGTTTACATTATGCTCTAATCTATTAAGTATTCAATAGCATTATGTCTAAAAAATGTATATACCTTAATTAAAAATGCTTTATTGCTAAAAAAAATTCTAACCATCCTCTGAGCCTTCAGTGAATTATAATCTTTTTGCTGGTGGAGGGTTTGAAATATTACGAGCACTACCAAAATGTGACACAGAAATACAAAGTGAGAAAATGTTGGAAAAATGATGCCAATAGACTCGCTTGAAGCAGAGTTGCCACAAACCTTCAATTTGTAAAAAGTGCAAGTATCTGTAAAGTGCAATAAAACCAGGTACACCTGCAATGCTGCAATGAGCATGGGGTGCAGATACCTCTCCGGGATATATCTCTTTCTTAAAGAGGAAGTTTGTGAACTGAGGAAAGGGCAATGACTTTGATGCTGAACGGACCTAAATTCAAATGCAAGGGTGACCACTTGTTAGCTCTGAGACCTTAGAAAATGTTCTTAACCTCTCTGTGTTAAAATTTCAACACTTGCACAATGGAAATAGTAATAATTAGCTTGGAGAGCAGTGCTAACAATTAATAAATTGCTGAAGTTTCAGATTTTCTTCTCTGCTAGAATTGAAGTTCTTTGCTGTCAGAGCTGTAGTCTAATATCTGGGGCAGTGAGAGAGGAACAGTGTACCATTTTTGAGTGTCGACATGTGTCGATGACTTTATACCCATTATTTCACCTGATCAGTAGGACTTGAATTAGAATGGCTGCAGTGGTAAGAGGAGGGACACTGCATCACCTCCTCTGGAACAGAATCAATTGAGGTTTTCCCAGCAGGGTTCCTAATCATGCCTGTGCAATGAGGCTTAGTGTGTGTGTGTGTGTGTATGTGTGTGTGTGTGTGTGTGTGTGTGTGTGTGTGTGCGCAAAACAGATCTGACCCCTTAGCAAGATTATTCACAATTTCTCCCTTTGTATCTGTGACACCATCCTCCCCTTGCCATCCTTTCCTACTTCTTTGCCTGCTTTCTGGTCACCTCCTTGAAGAATTCATCTTTAAAAAAAAAAATTATATTGGAGTATAGTTGATTAACAATGTTGTTTTAGTTTCAGATGTACAGCAAAGTGATTCAATTATACATACATATGTATCTATTCTTTTTCAAATTATTTTCCCATTTAGGTTATTACAGAGTATTGAGTAGAGTTCCCTGTGCTATACAGTAGGTCCTATTAGTGGGTTATCTATTTTAAATATAGCAGTGTGTACGTGTCAATCCCAAACTCCCAATCTATCCCTCCCCCCTTGAAGAACTCATCTTAAATGACTCAGTCCTCAATCTTCTGTACCTCTGGTTCTTTCTTACTCATTCCTAATTAACACTCTTTCCATAAATGATTTCATATCCATCCAAGATTTCAACTGCCACTTAGAGGAACAAAAGCTCAAGAATTGTATTTCTAACTCAAATACGTATTTTAAGTCTTATTGAGCATCAGCTTTATAAAGAGAGGCAGTCTTGCGTAGTGGTTAACAAGTATATACTCAAAGACATATCCAGAACTGTAGTAACATTTTGACTTTGGCACTTGCCATGTTAAATGGAACAAGTTAATCTCTACGAGCCTTCATTTTTAAAATAAAAAGATTAATACCTACATCACAGGACTTTTGTGATGATTAATATATGAAGGGTCTAGTAAAGTTTCTGATATTTAGTTAGAACACAAAATTCTTTACTCAACATGGGTATCTTAAAGGTAATTCTGTCCAAATGTAAATTGCATTTTCTGTACTCTGATTCCCCCAGGGAGAAATCCTCCTCTCTTAACGTTTTTACCTCCAAGACCTATAAATTGTACCACAACTCTGTTTTGATTCTAGCCTTTCCTCTGAATTCTCATTGCTGTTGCCTTAGTTCAGGCCTTTATCATTTTTTTTACCTGATAACATTCAAACGTTTTATTCCACAAGATTCTTAGTCTGGCTCTAGCTTTTGCCTTTAGCCCTATCACTCTTCCACCTAGTGAACTCCAGCCTCAGTATTGCACTCACTTTCCATATGATCCCTTTTAGGAGACCTTCTCCATTGTCTCCAAAGAGAGCTAAGTGCCTCTTCCTCTGTGTTACCTTATCACCATGCTCTTGTCTGTTTTAGTACTGTAGTTATTGTTGTCATTATTTACTGTGTTATAATTATTCGCTATGTGTCTGGCTAGATGTACTGAGTTTATACCAAGAATTTAATAAACATTTGTTTGCCAAATGAATGACCAATGAATGAATCAGTCTTCCAGTGTGAAAGTCAGCACCTATTGTTATCATAGCCCTTGGTATATAACTTTAGTATATTGTATCGCCCATCTTTTTCCACTATACAGGGCAAGCTAAGGTGTGGTATCATGATTTATTGATGTATGTATTTTGGAGGGAAAAAGTAGAGGAATAAATCATACATACATACAAACATACGTACATACTGATTCCCAGTATACATGTAGCAAGAGCTGGACCTTGTTATTGGATTAAGTGAAATTACCTTTTGTTTATGTACCCAGCATACTCCAAGGAGCACTCACTGGCCAAATAAGTCTTCATAATTCAGTACCAGAGAGGTGCCTTCCTGATTTTATGAAATAAACTTTATAAAAGGGACTTCTATACATGGAAAAAGGCAAATGCCTCCAGAGACCAGACTTTCGGAGCTCTGGTTTCCTTGACCACAAAGGCTTGTCCAGCAAAGCGTGGTGTGGAAGGGTCCAGCTTTGGCAGCTAGAGCATTCTGGGTTCAAATCCTGAGACTTACTAACTTTGTGAACACAAGCAAGTCATTTAGTAGCTTCCAGTGGCCTCATCTATAGACTAAGAATATTATACTCACCACATAAGATTTTGTGGGAATCAGTTTCAGGGTTTCTTGACATTGATATTATCAGGAGTTTAGGCTGGATAATTCTTTGTTGTGCAGGGTCACCCCATGCCTTGCAAGATGTCCAGCAACATTGCTGGCCTCTATCCATTAGATGCTAACAGGTGTGACAGTTAACAATGTCTCCAGACATTGCCAGATTTCCTCAGGAAAAGGCTGGAGGTGCGTGAGAAATTACACCTGATTGAAAACCGATTTATATATTATAATGTGTGTGGTATGACAAGAATAGAGTAGATGTTTCATGAATCTCCTTTTCCTTCCCTTCCTTAATGGGGCTAATGAAATTCCATATCAAGTACTCACATTACCTCAAAAAAATTTTTATGTCTACTAATGGCCACATCTCAGTGAATGTTTGATCTGAGATATATGGTGTTTTTTTTCCAGCCCTTCCTGGCTCTTCACAACTGCTTTACTCGAGAAAACCTTAATTATCAGTGCAAAGTGATAATAGTCTGAATTTTCCAATGATGAAGCTTGGGCTCTAATAAGTGTTGTCTGTGAAGAAAGAAAAATAAAAATCCTTCTCTTAGTAGGAGAGAAAAGAGAAAGAAAAGGAAAAGAAACTACAATCCTGAGATAAATTGGAGGCTCTAGGTGTCATGGCAATGTGAGTTGAGGGATGATCGATTCTCCTAGATTCTGAGTGGCACATTCTGTGCACGGAGCGCTGGCTGACGTCAATCGGATTAAGTGGCCTCAGTGGGAGCACTGCATGCAAGATGAGTGAAACGCAGGCCCCAGGATTTGTCATTGCCTCAAACACAGCTTCCTACTTCCTAGTGAGAGGGAGGAGAGTCTGCGAATGAGGAACGAGAAGAGGAATGTTCCTGCTTAAGGAAAAGCTCTCCTGGTTTGTACGATTGCTGCAATACAAGTGAAGTCTGAAAACACTTACCTTTTTGTACATGCATTTGTTGAGTAATATCTCTAGCCAAGTGGCATTCTTTCCTTTTGGATAGGGCTATACAAATTCTCCTAGCTCTATTTTGAGAAATGGTGACAGACTTTCAAGACATTTTTCCCTTAAGGCATGAATTTAGAGAGAGCAGAGGCTCAGAGTTCACGAATAGATTTTGCCGATCCTCCGAAATTAATAATTTAAATGAAGTAATGTATTCAAAGGGCTTAGAATAGTGTCTGACATTATAATTCTGTATAATTGTTAACTAGTTTCACTATAATTACTGCTGTTGCTGCTACTGCTACTTTCACTTTTTGCCAAATACTATCCTTCAAGGGTCATCTAAGGAAAGATTTCCCTAAATCTCCAGGATAGATTAAGCTCCTGTCTTCTGTGATTCCACAGATATAAGGTATCCGTTCATAACGTACCCCATTCTATTAACATTGTCTGCTTACTGTTTTTCTTTTACTGAAATGAACTCTGGTTGCATGGTCTTATTTCATTTATTTTTTTTGAATCTTTAGCATTAGCAAATTGCTTGGTTCATGCATGTTTGTGTAATTCAGTTACTGAAAATACCCTCTCAGTGAACAATCGTCATGATTTTTCTAGATATTTCTAGAAATATTTCTATCTAGATATTTCTATCTAATATTTCTATCTAGATATTTCTAGATATTTCTAGAATATTTCTATCATGGAGAAAGC
The DNA here is from genome assembly GCF_039906515.1 of Pseudorca crassidens. Taxonomy (NCBI): domain Eukaryota; kingdom Metazoa; phylum Chordata; class Mammalia; order Artiodactyla; family Delphinidae; genus Pseudorca; species Pseudorca crassidens. The sequence continues at coordinate 28,999,449 of NC_090304.1, read as the reverse complement.
ATTTCTGAATAACCAATCAAAGTGAGAAGAGCATTAGAAACTGTGTTTCCCCAAAGCATCATGGGCTTACTCTTAAGCAATGTGATTCATTTGAGTCCAGTGGAGACTCTTGTTCTCAGGACAGATGACCAGAGGTCCATGTATGGCCATGTGCAGTGAAGAATTACCCTTACTCAAAGAGAAGTTTAGCCTTTATCCTTGGCTACTAAGAGGTAATCTCTAGGTCCCTGGAACTTCTCTCTGACAGGAGAGTCTCTATTTGCCTGGGGGCTTTGGCCACCAGATAGTGTAATGATGTGATTTATGATGAGAGCTTTGAGACATACATTATCAGGAGAACTGGTGAGTATTACCCTGACAGTGTCCAAGAGGGGCTGGGTACCAGCAGTCAGCCATATGGATGGTATATAATTAAACCCCAATAGAAACTCTGGACATCAGAGGCTCAGGACAGCTTCCCTGGTTGGCAATTCTATGTGTGTGTATATTGTCATACTTTGTGGTCAGTAGAAAGTAACACTGTCTATGATTCCACAGGAAAAGGACAACCAGAAGCTCAGCATTTGGACCCCTCCAGGTCTACCCTATGAATCTCTTTGGCTAATTTTAACCTGTGTCATTTCCCTGTAATGAATCATGGGTGTAATAGCTTTCAGTGAGCTTGGAGAGTTCTCCTCGTGAATTATCAAACCTGAGGATGGTTTTGGGAACCCCCCAAACTTGGTGTCAGAAGTGAAGGTGATCTAGCAGAGAATGTTCCCTCTAATTGTACTGTTGGCGAATACCATTGCATGTGGACCTGAGCGACCCCATTTTTGGTCAGTTGATGATATTCTCCTAAAGATCATTTCCCTGTGTCTAGGACTTTTGAGTCTACTGGAGACCTCAGCAGTAAATTTTCTTCCCCTCGTTACTGAGCAGAATTGAGTGATGATGGGGGGAAGATAGAATGAACACATTATTAGGGTATTAAAGACAGACTTTATATGAGTCATTTGCTCTTTTTTACTTAAACAGCTATAACCTTCGCACCATTTCTTTTTTTTTTTTTTTTTGTGGTACACGGGCCTCTCACTGTTGTAGCCTCTCCCGTTGCGGAGCACAGGCTCCAGACGCGCAGGCTCAGCGGCCATGGCTCACGGGCCCAACCACTCCGCGGCATGTGGGATCCTCCCGGACCGGGGCACGAACCCGTGTCCCCTGCATCGGCAGGTGGACTCTTAACCACTGCGCCACCCGGGAAGCCCACACACCATTTCTTAATATACACAAGGGTTATCCGTGGCTTGTGCTGTCCAAAGATGGCCACTTTTGCAAATCACTTGGGACTATACATACCTTAAGTGCATCGCTAGAGAATAGACATGATTTTCCAGAGCTGGATCCAGGATCTGATTAGGCAACTACACAGGATAGTTTGTCAACAGGAATAACTATTCCCATTCTTTTGAAGGCACAAGATTTTTTTGTTTTGTTTTGTTTTTTCCTATCACCCCTCCCGGATCTTCTTCCTTTTATCCAGGGACCAGTAACCAGACATATCCTTATAATAGAATAATAAGTTTATAAAGTCACAAATCAGAGAAGAACCTCAATTCTCAAATGCAGGTGTACAAATATATGACCTTCTTATTTATAACTTAACATATCTTCTATTTCAGGCCCTCACAATGTAAAGCTTGGAGGAATTTTAAATTACTCCTTCCTGAGATGTACCATGATTTCCAGGGGCATATGTATAGTTCCAGGGTTTTGTAGAAGATGAGAGAGAATATATTTCTTAGATATATCTAGATATAAAAATAATTGCTGAAATGTCCTTATCCATGGTCAGTTTAGTGGTGACTTTGTGGCTCTGCTTCTGTACCACTTTGGACCTTGAGACTTCTTTGTTCTGCTTCAGCTGACCAATTTCCTCTCTCAGATAATTACTACTTTCCAGGAAGCTACTGAGAAGTCAATGCTGTTCTTCTCATTCTCTCCCTCCCCTAACTCTAGAGCTGGAAGAGAATTTCTTCCCCCTGTTTTTAGCCTAAGTTCTCTCTTTTTCACACCAGTTTTCTAACTGTCTTAAGGACTTCACCTTTTGGAACACAAAAATTATTTTTGAGTTCTACCCTGTTACATCTGTCCTCTGAGTCAGCAAACAAAGAGCTAATTCCTTAAAATGGAGAAAAGGAAAGAAGGAAATTCAGATAGGGGAAAAGTTAAAAGAGATATTAGATTCTAAATCATCTCATTAAAACCTTGACTTCAATTCATAGTGTAAGATACACATTTAACATCATGACCAATTATCACTTGGGCGTACTACCACATGTATGTGGAAAAATACATTGGCGTGGGACTTCCCCGGCGGTCCAGTGGTTAAGACTTCGCCTTCTGATGCAGGGGGTGTGGGTTCGATCCCCGGTCAGGGAGCTAAGATCCCACATGCCTCACGGCCAAAAAACCAAAACATAAAACAGAAGTAATATTGTAACAAATTCAATAAAGACTTAAAAAAAATACATTGGCATGACCGATTACCACATTTCTATATATACATACACACATACAGTGTCATGTGCATATATACATACATATAAATACATGTATCTATGCATGTGTGTATGTATGTATAAATATATGAAAGAAATACAAGTTTTTAAGAAAATGTTTACCTCTACTATATTGTATGTATTTCTTAAAAACTATTTTCCTCTATTCTATTGGTGATGGCCATCCACCAGACTGATCTTATGAGCACTGATGCATCGCAACTTAGTATTTGAAAAACACTAACTCAGTTATGTGGCAATTCTATTTGCACTGCTGAAATGGACTTTTGAGGGAAGTGGCTGAATTCTTTACAACTTTCAGGTCAGAGAGTCAGCGATCCATCAAACCGTGCAATTGGAAGGATTTTATTGCAGAGGATTATATTAAAGAAATTCCAACTCCTGTTAAGTCCTATGATTCTAAGTGCACAAGTTTGGAAAACTATAATTAACACCTTAATAATTGTTTTAAAATAAGTGATCCCAAGTCTATATCATTATTCTGGTACAGGTATTATTGTCCCTATTTTAATGACAAGAAAAGAAGGAAGGGAGGGAGGGAGGGAGGAAGGAAGGAAGGAAGGAGGGAAGGAGGGAAGGAAGGAAGGAAGGAAGGAAGGAAGGAGGGAAGGAAGGAAGGAGGAAGGAAGGAAGGAGGGAAGGAAGGAAGGAGGAAGGAAGGAAGGAAGGAAGGAAGGAAGGAAGGAAGGAAGGAAGGAAAGAAAAATTCTGGGAGATCTAACATCCTCAGTGTCACAAAGCTAGTAAATGCAGATGTGGATCCAAATCCGTAACATCAAATTGCTAGCCTCATTCACACTATACTATATACCACTTTGCCTTTTCAAATACTTTTAAGCTCAAACATATAAAATGCTTATTATGAGCCAGGCAACTTTATAACACCATTGCGTGCAGTGACTCATTTAATCCTTGCTGCAACCCTATAAGGTAAGTATTATTATTTTCCGCATCTTATAGAAAAGGAGACTAAGGAAAAATAGGTTAAGTCACTTGTCCGATATACAGTTTATTAAATATGGAGGCAAAAGTCAAGCTGAGATGTCTGACTCAAGAGACTCTTCAGTGGAGACACTATAGGAAAGGCTGGCCCAAAATAATAAGAAATTGAGTGGCAACCTGTAACCACGAATATAAATTTTCTTATATTTTTAATTAATTATTTATATCACACCTCATTAAAATATAAAATTATCATATCGTAATATTATATAAACATATTAAATGGAAATTTATATAAATATATAATATGTGATTTACACGATAATGTAATAGAATAATTTTAATGTCTTGTGGATGGAAATTTTAATAAAATCTATGTGGTTAAAAAGGTAAATTTTAAGTGAGGTAAATAAAAAGATACTTCTTTTTAATCAGAAAAGAGGGAAAATAATGGTGGGAGAAATAATATGTAGTTATTACATGAGCATGATAAAAGGCCTTGTCCTTGTCCACTTGAGACAGAGAAATGATTTAGTGCAGATGCTCCTAGAAGGCTATGCAAAGAGGTACAAACCACTTTTGATTATTCACAGGAGTGGTTTGGTAATATATACTTTGTAATCTAGCATGGAAAAATGTTCCAGTTCATAACAATATTTGATTAATGCTAAAGAGGATTTACAGTTGTCCCTTGGTATTTGTGGGGCCATTGGTTCCATGACCCCCATGGATACCAGAATCCGCAGATGCTCAAATCCCTTACAATAAAATGACTTAGCCTATAACCTATAACCAATGCACATCCTCATATTAAAACATCTCTAGATTACTTATAATACCTAATACAATGGAAGTGCTATGTAAAGAGTTGTAAATACAATGTACATGAAAGAAATAATTGCTTGTGAGAAGAAAATTCGAGTTTTGCTTTCTTGAACTTTCTGGAATTTTTGTTCTAATATTTTTGATCCCTGGTTGGTTGAATCTGTGGATGCAGAACTCTTGTATGTAGAGGGCTGACTGTATAAAACGGGCCCAAGGATTTTACAGTTCTATGGACTTATTAGGATTAAACTCACATATTTAAAATTTAAAAACCAATAAATGTTGGTAATATACATTAGAAAATAAGTAGAAATGGAAATGGCATGAGTCTGATTGTTGGCAAGACCACGTTGGTTTAGTAGAACTGAGGTGAGAAACTGATCAAATTACTTAGATGACTTTGGGTGGAGAGTTAAATCTGTAGGACGTGGGTGCAGTCTAGTACAGCAGGTCTTGAACCCTCTTTCTTTTTTTTCTATTTTGCTCACCAAGTCACAGATGTCAATGCTCCTGTATAATTTGCAGATTCTGATGAAATAGCAGTTTTTCAAAGAAGTAACTTATAGCAATGATTTATAATCTAAACTGAGAAAAATTGAAAATAAAAGGCAGTTGTTAATAATTCCACTGTGACAATAAGCATAAAACAGGACTGTCCTAGGCAAACTGAGGTGTAAAGTCACAGGGAGAATGCTCAGCCAGTGTGGTTGCTAAAATGTAGAAGTTCTTTATCTATACCCGTGAGAAAATGCCTAATGCTCCAAGTTCCCCAAGTATCTTAAAACTTCTGAACCATTTCAGTCTCTCCCCTAGGACTCACCAGGCCAACCAACCGATGATCCAGCAAATGAAGGGGCTATGACTAAGACCTTTCATAGCACTACCACATCAGAGTCCTCATATCCATAGCTGGGTGACCATATTCCTGTTTTGTACCCTGTTATTATTAATAGTACTCCTTTTCAATCACAAAAATGCCCTAAGTTGGATGATAAATGTTATGACTACCCTATCCATTGGGCATTCTTTTTTCTTTTCTTTCTGCTTTTAGTTTTATTTATATATTGGAGTATAATTGCTTTACAATGGTGTGTTAGTTGCTGCTTTATAACAAAGTGAATCAACTATACCATATCTCCTCCCTCTTGCGTCTCCCTCCCACCCTCCCTATCCCACCCCTCTAGGTGGTCACAAAGCACTGAGCTGATCTCCCTGTGCTATGCGGCTGCTTCCCACTAGCTATCTGTTTTACATTTGGTAGTGTATATATGTCTATCCCACTCTCTCACTTCATCCCAGCTTACCCTCCCCCCTCCCCGTGTCCTCAAGTCCATACTCTATGTCTGTGTCTTTATTTGCATTGGGCATTCTGAACAAACGCAGCAATCCTGGTTGGAGCAGGAAGACAGAATATAAACTTTTTCCCAGCTCCCAAATCTAGTTAAATAATGTAACAGGTACTCAAGTTCTGAAATATGGCATATAATAATAGCCTCCCAGTGTGGGTGGTATCCTATGGAGTGGGTCTTGCAGCTTTAGTACACAAAGTGATTTGCCTTGAAGCTGTGGACTCCTTTAAATGAAGATGAGTCAGGCAGTCCTTGGGGGCAAGAGAAGAGGATGTATATTATTGCACTGGAATTGATCCCATTTCCTGTGAATATTCTCTTCCCCGGAAATAGCATTTGGTCCCCAATAATTATTTTCAAACACTTTCTAAGTTGACACTGTATTGGCATATTGGCACTTAAAATTATGCTTCTCTTAAAACATAAAGATGTCCAAACTACCTATATATGCATATCTTGTCAGTACTACACAGAGTGATGTTCTTCCGGAAGCTGGAAGTGATCAGAAATGACTAAATTTGCTCATTCATAGATTCATTCAACAATATTAAATATTTATGAATACCTATTTTATGCCAGGAACTGTCCAAAGTACTTAGAACACAACAGAGAACAAAACAAACAAAAAATTATTGGGGAGATTTGACACTTTTGAATAAGGTGGTCAAGGTAGTCCTTGTTATAAGGTGAAACCTGAGCAAAGACTTGAAGGAAGTAAGAGATTTAGCTTTACTGAATATTCTGGAGAAGAGAATTCCCAGAAGTGAGAGTAAGCAGTATAAAGGTTCTGAGAGGTTTTGTTTATTCGAAGACATGTGGAGGTGGGTGTGGCTTGAAGCAGAGAGAGCAGGAGATGGGGCCAGACAGCAAAGAAACAGGGCCCAGATAATGCAGTCATGAAGGCCATTGTAATTATTTTGACTTTAATCTGAGAGAAATGGGAAACCATTGGGTGGCTTTGTGTATCTCTGTGACATTAGGTGACTTACATTTTATAAGGCATACTTTGGCTATTGTGGGTTGAAAATAGACTATACAGATGCTGTTAGGAGCCTATGGCAGAGAAATTTAGAAGTGAGATGGTGGTGAGTCAGAACAGGTAGTCAAAGTAGAGGTGGGAATATTCTCCCTATATTTTACATGTACAGAAACAATAGCTCCTGAGACATGAGAAGTATGGGAGAAAGTAAGAAGGGAAAAGTCAGTGAAAATTCTGATGCATTTGTTTATTTGTTTTACTGATCAATGTTGCCATCATTTGATATAAATAAGATGGTAGATAGATAGGATTGGGGGTGGAATATATAAATTGACTAAATTTAAGGTACTTTTGGACATCAAATGAATATGTCACATTGACAATTCCAATTAAAAATGAGAGACAGGAATTAATATCTTATTTAGTTTTTATTATACACAAAAACTGTTTACCAGAACATATAAAATTATGGAAGGTGTCATCCCTGTCTCTTCTTGATCCTGTGAATCCTAAGCTATTGATTTCTTTCTCCTCTTCATACCCACATTCTTCAAAAGCACAGTTCATACTCACTTCCATTTCTTCACCACAGATCCTACTCCTCAACTAGCTGCAATCAAGCTTCTTTCTTTACCAGTTCCATAAAATTAATCATCCTAAGTTAAAATGGAATATACATTTTTTTTAACATCTTTATTGGAGTATAATTGCTTTACAATGGTGCGTTAGTTTCTGCTGTATAACAAAGTGAATCAGCTATATATATACATATATCCTCATATCCCCTCCCTCTTGTGTCTCCCTTCCACCCTCCCTATCCCACCCCTCTAGGTGGTCACAAAGCACCAAGCTGCTCTCCCTGTGCAATGTAGCTGCTTCCCACTAGCTACCTGTTTTACATTTGGTACTGTATATATGTCAATGCTACTCTGTCACTTCGTCCCAGCTAACCCTTCCCCATCCCCATGTCCTCAAGTCCATTCTCTACATCTGAGTCTTTTTTTTTTTTTTACATCTTTATTGGAGTATAATTGCTTTACAATGGTGTGTTAGTTTCTGCTTTATAACAAAGTGAATCAGTTATACATATACATGTGTTCCCATATCTCTTCCCTCTTGCGTCTCCCTCCCTCCCACCCTCCCTGTCCCACCCGTCCAGGTGGTCACAAAGCACTGAGCTGATCTCCCTGTGCTATGCGGCTGCTTCCCACTAGCTATCTACCTTACGTTGGGTAGTGTATATATGTCCATGCCTCTCTCTCGCTTTGTCACAGCTTACCCTTCCCCCTCCCCATATCCTCAAGTCCATTCTCTAGTAGGTCTGTGTCTTTATTCCCGTCTTACCCCTAGGTTCTTCATGACATTTTTTTTTCTTAAATTCCATGTATATGTGTTAGCATACGGCCCAGGAATACGTCTGAGTCTTTATTCCTGTCCTGCCCCTAGGTTTATCAGAACCATTTTTTTTTTTATTCCATATATATGTGTTAGCATACAGTACTTGTTTTTCTCTTTCTGACTTACTTCACTCTGTATGACAGTCTCTAGGCCCATCCACCACACTACAGATAACTCAATTTCGTTTCTTTATATGGCTGAGTAATATTCTATTGTATATATGTGCCACATCTTCTCTATCCATTCATCTTTCGATGGACACTTAGGTTGCTTCCATGTACAGGCTATTGTAAATAGAGCTGCAGTGAACATTGTGGTACATGACTCTTTTTGAATTATGGTTTTCTCAGGCTATATGCCCAGTAGTGGGATTGCTGGGTCGTATGGTTGTTCTGTTTTTAGTTTTATAAGGAACCTCCATACTGTTCTCCATAGTGGCTGTATCAATTTACAGTCCCACCAACAGTGCAAGAGTGTTCCCTTTTCTCCACACCCTCTCCAGCATTTATTGTTTGTAGATTTTTTGATGATGGCCATTCTGACCTGTGTGAGGTGATACCTCATTGTAGTTTTGATTTGCATTTCTCTAATGATTAGTGATGTTGAGCATCCTTTCATGTGCTTGTTGGCCATCTGTATATCTTCTTTGGAGAAATGTCTATTTAGAGTTTCTGCCCAATTTTGGAATGGGTTGTTTGTTTTTTTGATATTGAGCTGCATGAGCTGCTTGTAAATTTTGGAGATTAATCCTTTGACAGTTGCTTCATTTGCAAATATTTTCTCCCATTCTGAGGATTGTCTTTTCATCTTGTTTATGGTTTCCTTTGCTGTGCAAAAGCTTTTAAATTTCATTAGGTCCCATTTGTTTATTTTTGTTTTCATTTCCCTATCTCTAGGAGGTAGATGAAATAGGATCTTGCCGTGATTTATGTCAAACAGTGTTCTTCCTGTGTTTTCCTCTAAGAGTTTTATAGTGTCCTGTCTTACATTTAGGTCTTTAATCCATTTTGAGGTTTTTTGGTGTATGGTGTTAAGAGGTGTTCTAATTTCTTTCTTTTACATGTAGCTGTCCAGTTTTCCCAGCACCACTTATTGAAGAGACTGTCTTTTCTCCATTGTGATCCTTGCCTCCTTTGTCATAGATTAGTTGACCATAGTTGTGTGGGTTTATCTCTGGGCTTTCTATCCTGTTCCATTGATCTATATTTCTGTTTTTGTGCCAGTACCATATTGTCTTGATTACTGTAGCTTTGTAGTATAGTCTGAAGTCAGGGAGTCTGATTCCTCCAGCTCTGTTTTTTTTTCCCCCTAAAGACTGCTTTGGCTATTCGGGGTCTTTTGTGTCTCCATACAAATTTTAAGATTTTTTGTTCTAGTTATGTAAAAAATGCCATTGGTAATTTGATAGGGATTGCATTGATTCTGTAGACTGCTTTGAGCAGTATAGTCATTTTCACAATATTGATTCTTCCAATCTGAGAACATGGTATATCCCTCCATCTGTTTGTATCATCTTTAATTTCTTTCATCAGTGTCTCATAGTTTTCTGCATACAGGTCTTTTTTCTCCCTAGGTAGATTTATTCCTAGGTATTTTGTTCTTTTTGTTGCAATGGTAAATGGGAGTGTTTCCTTAATTTCTTTTTCAGATTTTTCATCATAGCATATAGGAATGCAAGAGATTTCTGTGCATGAATTTTGTATCCTGCAACTTTACCAAATTCATTGATTAGCTCTAGTAGTTTTCTGGTGGCATCTTTAGGATTCTTTATGTATAGTGTCATGTCATTGTCAAACAGTGACAGCTTTACTTCTTTTCCGGTTTGTATTCCTTTTATTTCTTTTTCTTCTCTGATTGCTGTGGCTAAAACTTCCAAAACTATGTTGAATAATAGTGATGAGAGTGGGCATCCTTGTTTTGTTCCTGATTTTACAGGAAACGGTTTCAGTTTTTCCCCATTGAGAATTATGTTGGCTGTGGGATTGTCATACATGGCCTTTATTACGTTGAGGTAAGTTTCTTTTATGACTACTTTCTGGAGAGTTTTTATCATAAATCGGTGTTGAATTTTGCCAAAAGCTTTTTCTGCATCTATGAGATAATCATATGGTTTTTATCCTTCAGTTTGTTAATATGGTGTATCACATTTATTGATTTGTGTATATTGAAGAATCCTTGCATTACTGGAATAAACACCACTTGATCATTGTGTATGATCCTTTTAATGTACTGTTGGATTCTGTTTGCTAGTATTTTGTTGAGGATTTTTACATCTATGTTCATCAGTGATATTGGTCTGTAGTTTTCGTTTTTTGTGACATCTTTGATTTTGGTATCAGGGTGATGGTGGCCTCATGGAATGAATTTGGGAGTGTTCCTCCCTCTACTATATTTTGGAAGAGTTTGAGAAGGTTAGGTGTTAGCTCTTCTCTAAATTTTTGATAGAATTTGCCTGTGAAACTATCTGATCCTGGGCTTTTGTTTGTTGGAAGATTTTTGATCACATTTTCAATGTCAGTGCTTGTGATTGGTCTGTTTATATTTTCTCTTTCTTCCTGGTTCAGTCTTGGAAGGTAGTGCTGTTCTAAGAATTTGTCCATTTCTTCCAGGTTGTCCATTTTATTGGCATATAGTTGCTTTTAGTAATCCCTTATGATTCTTGTATTTCTGCAGTGTCAGTTGTTACTCCTCCTTTTTCATTTCTGATTCTGTTGATTTGAGTCTTCTCCCATTTTTTCTTGATGAGTCTGGCTAGTGGTTTATCAGTTTTGTTTATCTTCTCAAAGAACCAGCTTTTATTTTTATTGATCTTTGTTATCTTTTCCTTCACTTCTTTTTCATTGATTTCTGATCTGATCGTTATGATTTCTTTCCTTCTACTAACTTTGGGGTTTTTTTTGGTCCTTCTTTCTCTAATTGATTTGGGTGTAAGGTTCAGTTGTTTATTTGAGATTTTTCTTGTTTCTTGAGGTAGGATTGTATTGCTATAAATTTCCCTCTTAGAACTGCTTTTGCTGCGTCCCATAGGTTTTGGGTCATTGTGTTTTCATTGTCATTTGTTTCTAGGCATTTTTTGATTTCCTCTTTGATTTCTTCAATGATCTCTTTGTTATTTAGTAGTGTGATGTTTAGCCTCCATGTGTTTGTATTTTTTACAGATTTTTTCCCATAATTGATACCTAGTCTCATAGCGTGGTCAGAAAAGATACTTGATACGAGTTCAATTTTCTTAAATTTAACAAGGCTTGATTTGTGCCCCAAGATATGATCTATCCTGGAGAATGTTCCATGAGCACTTGAGAAGAAAGTGTATTCTGTTGTTTTTGGATGGAATGTCCTATAATATCAATTAAGTCCATCTTGTTTAATATGTCATTTAAAGCTTGTGTTTCCTTATTTATTTTCATTTTCGATGATCTGTCCATTGATGAAAGTGAGATATTAAAGTCCCCTACTATTATTATGTTAATGTCAATTTCCCCTTTTATGACTGTTAGCATTTGCCTTATCTCTTGAGGTGCTCTTATGTTGGGTGGATAAATGTTTACAATTGTTATATCTTCTTCATGGATTGATCCCTTGATCATTATGTAGTGTCCTTCTTTGTCTCTTATAATAGTGTTTATTTTAAAGTCAGTTTTGTCTGATATGAGAATTGCTACTCCAGCTTTCTTTTGATTTCCATTTGCATGGAGTATCTTTCTCCATCCCCTCACTTTCAGTCTGTATGTGTCCCTAGGTCTGAAGTGGGTCTCTTGTAGACAGAATATATATGGGTCTTGTTTTTGTATTCTTTCAGGCAGTCTATGTCTTTTGGTTGGAGCGTTTAATCCATTACATTTAAGGTAATTATGGTCCTATATAATTTATGGTCCTATTACCACTTTCTTAATTGTTTTGGGTTTGTTTTTGTAGGTATTTTCCTCCTCTTGTGTTTCCTGCCTAGCGAAGTTCCTTTAGCACTCGTTGTAAAGCTGGTTTGGTGGTGCTGAATTCTCTTAACTTTTGCTTGTCTGTAAAGATTTTAATTTCTCCATCAAATCTGCATGAGATCCTTGCTGGGTAGAGTAATCTTGATTGTAGGTTTTCCCTTTCATCACTTTAAATATGTCCTGCCACTCCCTTCTGGCTTACAGAGTTTCTGCTGAAAGATCAGCTGTTAACCTTATGGGGATTCCCTTGTGTGTTATTTGTTGCTTTTCCCTTGCTGCTTTTAATATTTTTTCTTTGTATTTACTTTTTGATAGTTTGATTAATATGTGTCTTGGTGTGTTTCTGATTGGATTTATCCTGTATAGGACTGTCTCTGCTTCCTGGACTTGATTGACTATTTCCTTTAGGGAAGTTTTCAACTATAATCTCTTCAAATATTTTCTCAGACCCTTTCTTCTTCTCTTCTTCTGGGACCCCTATAATTTGAATGTTGATGCATTCAGTGTTGTGCCAGAGGTCTCTGAGACTGTCCTCTATTGTTTTCTTTTTATTCTGCTCTGTGGTAATTATTTCCACTATTTTATCTTCCAGGTCACTTATCCATTCTTCTGCTCCAGTTATTCTGCTATTCCTTCTAGAGAATTTTTAATTTCATTTCTTGTGTTGTTCATCACTCTTTGTTTGCTCTTTAGTTCTTCTATGTCCTTGTGAAACGTTTCTTGTATTTTCTCCATTCTATTTCCAAGATTTTGGATCATCTTTACTGTCATTATTTTGAATTCTTTTTCAGGTAGACTGCCTATTTCCTCTGCATTTGTTTGGTCTGGTGGGTTTTTAACTTGCTCCTTCATCTGCTGTGTGTTTCTCCGTCTTCTCATTTTGCTTAACTTACTATTTTGGGGGTTTCGTTTTTGTAGGCTGCAGGTTCATCGTTCCAATTATTTTTGCTGTCTGCCCCAGTGGGTAAGGTTGGGTCACTGACTTGTGTAGGCTCCCTGCTGGAGGGGACTGGTGCCTTTGTTCTGGTGGGTGCAGCTGGATCTTGTCTTTCTGGTGGGCGGGGCTGTGTCCGGTGGTGTGTTTTGGGATGTCTTTGAACTTAGTATGATTTTAGGCAGCCTCTCTTCTAATGGGTGGGGTTTTGTTCCTGTCTTGCTAGTTGTTTGGCATGGGGCATCCAGCACTGGAGCTTGCTGGCCATTGGGTGCAGCTGGGTCTTAGCATTGAGATGGAGATCTCTGGGAGAGCTCTCGCTGATTGATATTGCATGGGGCTGGTAGGTCTCTGTTGGTCCAATGTCTTGAACTCGGCTCTCCCACCTCAGAGGCTCAGGCCTGTCATCATGCCAGAGCACCAAGACCCTGTCAGCCACATGGCTCAGAAGAAAAGGGAGAATATAAAGAAAGAAAATAAATAAAATAAAATAATTAAAATTTTAAAAATAATTAAAAAGATTAAAAATTATTAAAAAAAAAGAAGAGAGGAACCAAACCAATAAACTAATCCACCAATGGTAACAAGCACTAAAATCTATACCAAGGTAAACATAAAAATCAGAAACAAGTCAGCTGCACACAGCAAACCCCAGCCTACAGTTGCTCCCAAAGTCCACCACCTCAGTTTTGGGTTGATTCATTGTCTCTTCAGGTATTCCACAGATGCAGGGTACATCAACTTGATTGTGGGGATTTAATCCGCTACTCCTGAGGCTGCACCAAGAAATTTCCCTTTCTCTTCTTTTTTCGCACAGCTTCTGGGGTTCAGCTGTGCTTTTGACCCCACCTTTGCGTGGAGGTTGCCCTTAGGCTTCTGTTCCCGCCCAGACAGGATGCGGTTAAAGCAGCGACTGATTAGGGGGCTCTTGCTCACCCATGCCGGTGGGAGGGATGAGCGCGGTAGTTAGAATTGGAATGCAGGGCAAGCATGCCACGGCAGAGGCCTGCATGATGTTGCAACAGCCTGAAGCGTGCCTTGTGTTCTCCTGGGGAAGTTGTCCCTGGACCTCAGGACCCTGGCAGTGGTGGGCTGCACAGGCTCCTGGGGCAGAGGGGGGCATGTGGATAGTGACCTGTGCTCGCACACAGTATTCTTGGTGGCTGTAACAGCCGCGTTTGCATTTCATGCCTGTCTGTGGTGTCCAAGCTGAGTGCTGCGGCTTGCACCCGTCTCTGGAGCTTGTTTAGGTGGTGCTCTGCCTTCTTCTGGGAAGTCTGAGGTCTTCTGCCAGCGTTCAGTAGGTGTTCTGTAGGAGTTGTTCCACATGTAGATGTATTTTTGATGTATTTGTGGGGAGGAAGGTGATCTCCATGTCTTACTCCTCCGCTGTCTTGAAGGTACTCCCGGAATATTCATGTTGTCACTCTGAAAGTTCTTAGTTTTTTTTTTTTTTTTTTTTTTTTTTGCGGTACGCGGGCCTCTCACTGTTGTGGCCTCTCCCGTTGCGGAGCACAGGCTCCAGACGCGCAGGCTCAGCGGCCATGGCTCACGGGCCCAGCTGCTCCGCAGCATATAGGATTCTCCTGGACCAGGGCACGAACCCATGTCCCCTGCATTGGCAGGTGGACTCTCAACCACTGCGCCACCAGGGAAGCCCCTTAGATTTTTTTTTATATCTTTATTGGTGTATAATTGCTTTACAATGTTGTGTTAGTTTCTGTTATACAACAAAGTGAATCAGCTATATGTATACATATATCCCCATATCCCCTCCCTCTTAAGCCAGCCTCCCACCCTCTCTATCCCACCCCTCTAGGTCGTCACAAAGCATCAATCTGATCTCCCTGTGCTATGCAGCAGCTTCCTTCTAGCCATCCGTTTTACATATGGTAGTGTATATATGTCAGTGCTACTCTCTCACTTCATCCCAGCTTCCTCTCCCGGCCCCGAGTCCTCAAGTGCATTCTCTACGTCTGTGTCTTTATTCCTGCCCTGCCGGATTCTTAGTTCTTATATTACTTGACCCCCTGTGACATGGAACAGTGTTGAACACTTTCTTCTTCTTGAAATTGTCTTTCCTTGATTTATGAGATAGCTCTCCCTGTGTTTCTTCCCTATCTCACTATTATTTTTCATTTTTTCTAAATGGGTTGTTTCTTCTGTTCATGCTTGAAATGCTATGTTATCTCAAGTTCCATTGTTAGCCTTCAAATTGTCTAAGTCAACATCTTCTCTCTGAGAAGTCTCCTTTTCTTCCAGAGCTTCAACAGTCACCAGATATGCTGATGACACTAAACTCTATCTCTAGTACAGGCCTTTCTCTTTAGCTGGGGACTCATTCAGGCAGCTGTTTGCTGAGTATCTCCAATGGTGTATCCCACAGGTAGCTCAAAGTCAACGTGATCTCTACTTTCATTCCTGTTGGACACACACAGAAACACACACAAACACATAGACACATGAGTTTCCCTTCTCAGTTAAGGACATTTCCTTCCTAAGCAGTCCCTCAAGCCAGAAATCTTAAAGTTGTCCTAACCCCTTTCTTCACCTACATAATGAATTCTACCAATTTTAAGTTTTTAATATATTCCAAATCTCTCTCCTTTTTTCCATTCTCATCTCCAGATTTCCCGACTCTTTTCTTAAGCCAGCCTCACATGCATACCCACCAGATATTTCTGGAATTGTTACTTAAAAAGATGGTACTATATGCTAGCGAGCTCAGATGATAATGTTAATATTAAACTGTGTTGACTTGCTTTCTCTATGAACTTCTTTTAAATTCATGACTTTACCAGCTTTGACCATTAGACATGAGGCTTCTGTTGTCCAAGAGGAATGGATCAGAGCAGAACCAAAGATCTAAACCCTTCATTTTCAGTGTTCAAAAGCAGAAGTCCTGCTATAAAGAGGTGCAATTTTTGTAAGAATACTTCATGAGGGTTTTTTTTTTTTTTTACTCTTTTTAGAAGTGATAAATCCTCTCTGAGCTGGAAGAGTAAGAGAGATTTAGAGAAGAGAGCAAAGAGTATGATTGTTATGTTGTCTATAATTTATTTGAAAATACTTCTGGAAGAATAAGTTTTCAACCTTTTTTTTTATTACTTCAACCCATAGTTTGAAGTACATTATACACTGAAATTTAGTATGTACACACCACACACACACACACACACAAACACACATGCAAGTGTCAATACACACATACACATATAACTGATACAAACATATTAAGGGAAGTATTTACCCTTCCTTTTCATGTCCCTGTATTTTGACATTTTTTCTGTTACATATCATTTTGTAAAACTGTTGCTCTTGATACATAAAATTGTTTTCGTTACTTATTAATGATCACTGAGAACCCCAGTTTGGAAAACACTGATAGGGTGACCTAGATACATGTGTAGGTAAGTTCATTTTAACCTACAATCAGATGGCAGTTAGTTAGCATTTAAATCACCCTAATCATAAATCTACATTCCAGGGTTAGCACCAAAAAATCCTGATCAGGGTTTCTTGTTTCCCCAAGACTTCATAGCAAGTACTTCAAAAGCTTTCTAAAAATGCACTAACAAATTGGCTGAGGGATGTAAGAAACAACTTCTGGGTTGAAAGTAAATATTCTAAATATGAGATGTATACAAATACTGTATAGGCATGTCTGCTCTTGCATGAATGGAATTTGAAAAATTATAAAAACCTGATAGGCCCAGCAGCCAAATTTGGAATTGTACATTTGGTCTAAAAATTTATACTGCCTGGGTTTTTACCCCTTGTCCTCTCCAGAACAAAGTTACCCTGTGTGATCTACCTATGGTCATATCTGATCCTGCCATAGAATCATTTCTGCATTTGCCTCATAATAAACCTTTCATTCAAGGTTTATTGAGGGCTTAACAGGGCAAAAAGCAGAAAGTATTAAGCATGCAGGACAGGTTGTATGACTGCTTTTGGACCTGTGCTAAGAAATGTTCATACCTGTGGCAGATATCGTACTAGACTTGTTCACATTATAAGAAAACACTTGGTAGTGGGGAAGGGCAAGGAACAGGAGATTTTCTATCTCTAAATATCAGAGCAACCTGATATTACCAAAAGAAAACAACATAAAAATTGTGAATGGTCAACTTAGCCTATGGCGGTTTTGCAATATAGTTATTAGTGGGTGTTTGAGAATTGCTACAACTTGCTCATTTTTGCAACTCAAGTGTCCTCCAGGTAGATAGGGGCCAATAAATACTCCAGATGAGTGGAAGTTGAAAATAAGAGACCTGTTTTCCACTTCATTTCTGGAGCCCTAAAAGGTGATAACTTCACAGAATTTCCAGGATCATCATCACATAAAATGACGGGCAGCCTGGATGCTAGGCAGAGAAGACTTGAAGCCATACCAAGCTTCCTGAGATCTCAGACCCCATGGGAGAGCAACCAAATTGCCAATCAAACTGAAAGCGTTAAAGTGGTTAGCTAAAGTGGTCTCAAGGTCAGGTTAGGGAACTCAAGGTCAGAATTTCTGGAGCACAACATCAGATCTTCTTCAGCACTTCCTAGGTGTGCATAAATAAGTTGCTTAATGCTCTCTGCAGCATGGTTTCCTGACCTATATGAGGAGAAGGATGTATACCTTTCAGTATTGCCGTGAATATTCATTGGATAGTATTATGTAGAGGGCATTTGCACATAGCTTATAATTATACATATGTGAAGTCCAATTTGCATTGATGTCAGAAGAATAACCACTTTTGTCTTTTCTAAGAGATACACTGAAGGCTCAGTTATGAATTGAAGAAAAGAGAATTAATCTTTATTGAATGTCTCTATGCCACATACTAAGGTAGACACTTCATAAATATATATCTTTAATCAGCTCAATACCCCTGATCAATGGATACACTTCTTACAGCCAGTTTATAGATGAGAAAAGTAAGACACTAAGCAATTTACCCATTCACAGAGCATAGACTTGGTTAGGTTTATATTGAAATTGAAGTTTGACTTTTCAGACAGAGAAAGACAAATATTGTAAGATCTCACTTATATGTGAAATCTGAAAAAAACAAACTCATAGAAACAGAGATCAGATTAGTGGTTTCCAGAGGCGTGGGAGTGGGGACATTGGGTGGAGGTGGTCAAAAGGCACAAACTTCCAGTTATAAGACAAGTAAGTTTTGGGGGACATAATGTACAGCATGGTGACTACAGTTAATAATACTGTATTGTATATTTGAAAGTTGCTAAGATAGTAGATCTTAAAAGTTTTCATCACGAGGAAAAGTACATTTGTAACTGTGAGGTGGTGGCTGTTAACACTATGGTAATAATTTTGCAATATAATACATTTATCAAATCTTTATATCATATACCTTGAACTTATACAATGTATGCATTAATTATATCTCAAAAAATTGGAAAATATATATAAAAACAAAATTAAACAAAAAATGTCTGACTTTAAGAGCCGTCCTCCATGCTCCCTCTTGATGTTACCACTTTAGACTAAGCTGGATACTATGTGAGAAAAAAGTAATAAACCTCCTGAAGAAAGAGAACAAGCCGTGCACATTATTTTTAATAGCATTCTGGTATGTACAAGAAATAATTTATATTATCATTTTTCCAAGGGAAGTTTAACAAAGATTTCAGAAATATCAGGTAAAGAAAAAAAACTATTTTAAATAAATTATATAAATATCTTTGTGGGATAAAGAAGCGTTTTTCAATTTTTACCTTTCTTTAAAAATAACCTGCTAGCATTACAAACCATCAGTATTTTTTCTTTCAATTAATGCTCAACCAATAGAAATCATACTGCTCATGTTTCTTTTAATAAATATTAGAGAATACTAAATAAGTTAGAAATATAAAGCTTTGTGGTTCCTGATTGTTATATTGTTTTTCAGAGTTAGAAGTAGATTAATCTCTTTGGGAACTTAGTAGCCTTTTATGGATACCACACTGCATTGCAAAACTGATTTTTCCTTTTTGGCTTATATGTAATGATTTAACGAAAGAAAACTTATGAGTGGCTACATCTAATCTTAGGTTATTTATGTCTCACAAGATGTCCCTATTAAACTATCATATTCCACCATCTAGGGAAGCCAGACCCTGGTCATAATTGCCCTTTGAATAAGATAACGTTGTGGGAAGTACACATGAAACACATATGCCACTTGGTGTAGGGCCTATTGCTTAGTTAGTGCTCAATAAGCGTTCTTAGTGCTGTCATAGTAGTAGTTGTTATTTCTGTTATCATTATTTTATTATTGTTAAACTAAGGAGAATAATTCAGTGGTACTATATCCATAAGAATTATGTTTCGTAGCTGTAGGTATCAAATTGGCACGTTGATGATGGTGGTGATAACAATAGCAGTCCATTATTTATAATGTAATATACATGTTTATATTTAGATATACCTTATGTAATCCTTACTGTGATTCTATAAGAAGCTTCTTTTATTTATTTATTTATTTAATTTTTGGCTCTGTTGCGTCTTTGTTGCTGCGTGCAGTCTTTCTCTAGTTGCGGCGAGCAGGGGCTATTCGTCGTTGCATTGCAGGAACTTCTCATTTCAGTGGTTTCTCTTGTTTTGGGGCATGGGCTCTAGGCTCATAGTCTTCAGTAGTTGTGGCACACAGACTCAGTAGTTGTGGCTCATGGGCTCTAGAGTGCAGGCTCAGTAGTTGTGGCACAGAGGCTTAGTTGCTCTCCGGCATGTGGGATCTTCCTGGACCAGGGCTCGAACCCATGTCCCCTGCATTGGCAGGCAGATTCTTAACCACTGCACCATCAGGGAAGTCCCAAGATGCTTCTTTATTAACACCATTTGGCATATGAAGGAATTGAGGCTCACAGAAATCGGTATATGCCCAAGCTTATATAGCCATTAAAAGTCTGTTTCTGATTCTCTTCAAGGTCCGTTTATTTTCCATTTCTCATGCTGCCTCTCTTATGCCAAACTCCTTTCAAATCCTTGGGATATTAGTCACTGGCTCATGAGGCTTTGAACTCAGCAGTTTGACCAAAAAGATATTTCTATCACCATCACAAGAAGGGCTTTACCATTGCCCAGCCATGCTTAAGGAACCATTTAATTCCATCTGAGTGTAGTCTCCACCTGTATTCCCTCTTCTTCTATTTTCTAGAAAAAATGTTGGAGAATTGGTATTATTTCTTCATAAATATTTGGTAGAATTTACCAAAGAAACCAACCAGGTCTGGTGCTTTCTTCTTTGAAAACTTACTCATTTTTGATTCATTTTCTTTAGTAGATATCAGCCTACTTATAGTATCAGTTTCTCCTTGTGTAAGTTTGGTAACTTGTGTCTTTCAAAGAATCGGCCCATTTCATCTAGTTTATCAAATTTGTGGAATTGTTTGCAGTATTCCTTTATTATCCTTTTGATGTCCATGGGACCAATAGTAATGATCCCTCTTTCATTTCATTATTGGTGATTTATATCTTTATTTTTTTCTTGGTCAACCCGGCTAGAGGATTATCAATTATATTGATCTTTGCAAAAGAACCTGTTTTTAGTTTCATTGATATTTTTTCCCCTATTTTTAATTTGTTTTGAATTTCTGCTTTATTTTTATTGATTTATTTTCTAATTTTTATTATCACTTTTCCCTTCTTGTTTCAAGCTTAAATTGCTCTATTTCACTAGTCCTAAAATGTAAACTTAGATTATTGATTTTCAGATCTTTCTTCTTTTCTAATATATGCATTTAATTATATAAATTTCCTTCTAAGCACTACTTTCACAGCATCCCACAGATTTTGATAGTTGCATTTTTATTTTGTTTTAATTTAAAATATTTAAAAATTTGTGTTCCTCTTCCACTTGGGCCAGAGGGTTATTTAAAAGTTTGTTGCTTAATTTCCAAATATTTTGGTATTTTTCAGCTATCTTTCTGTTATTAATTTCTGGTTTAATTGCACATTTTCTGAGAATGTGCTTTGCATGATTTCTGTCATTTTAAAGTATGGGGATTTTTTGGTCCAGAATGAGATCTATATTGGTGAATATTACATATGAGCTTGAGAAGAATGTGTATGCTGCTGTTATTAAAAGGAATATTCTGTAAATGTCAATTAGGTCAAGTTGACTGATAGTGCTGTTCACGTCAGCTGGGTTTTTATTGACTTTCTGATAGCTTGATCTATCATTTGCTTAAAGAGGAATGCTGAAGACTCAAACTCAATCATGGATTTGTATCTTCTTCCTTTCAGTTCTACCAGTTTTGGGGTCAGTCACATGTTATGCCACTCTGTTGTTTGGGGCATACATGTTAAAGATTGTTATACCTCCTTGGAAATTTTTCCCTTTTATAATTCTCCTCTTTAAACCTTATAAATTCCTTTGTTTTGATATTTGCTTTCTTTGGAATTAATTACTACCCTGGCTTTCTTAAGATCTTTAGATTAGTGTTAATATGGTATATCTTTTTCTGCCTCTTTATATGTACCTATTTGATTATTTATATTTAAAATGGGTCTCTTGTGAACAATGTATAGTTGGGTCTTTTGTTTTTGCTTTTGTTTTATCCAATCTGACAGTCTGCCTTTTAATATGTGTATTTAGACCATACACATTTAAAGTGATTATTAGTTTAGCTGGATTACTATCTACCATGTTTGTAACTATTTTCTACTTGCAGCATTTGTTCTTTGTTTTTCTTTTTTCTCCATTTTTGTCTTCTCTGGTTATAATTGAACATTTTATATGATTCCAATTTATCTCCCCTCTTAGTATGTTAATTATACTTCTTTATAAATGTTTTAAACCTTGCGTTAAAAATTTTGATATACATTTTTACCAGACTATATCCACCTTCAGTGACACTATTGCTACACTATCCTTGTGTATAGTATATATCTTACAATATCATATTATAGTATTTCCAAATCGTCCCTTATAACATCACTGTTGTTAATTTTACTTATCCCTATGCTATAATCACACAACGCATTGTTACTATTATTATTTTGAACACTTATTGTTTAGATCAATTAAGAAAAGGAAAAATAATATTTGCTTTTACCTTATATTATTCCTTATTTAATGCTCTTCCTTTCTTTATGTAGATCTACGTTTTGCCCCTATATTATATTCCTTCTCCCAAAAGAACTTCTTTTAACATTTCTTGTAGAGTAAGTTGTTTTTGTTTGTCTGAGAAAATCTTTATTTCTCCTGTACTTTTGAGGGATAATTTTTGCTGGATATAGAATTCTACACACCACTATATATAACAACAAGGATTTACTGTATAGCACAGGGAACTATATTCAATATCTTATAATAACCAATAATGGAAAAGAATCTGAAGCTGTACACCTGAAACTAACACAATATTGTAAATCAACTATAGTTAAATAAAAAAATTGTAACAATGTATGGTGATGGATGTTAATTAGACTTACTGTGGTGACCATTTTGTAATATATATAAATATTGAATCATATATTGTACACTTGAAACTAATATGTTATATGTCAATTATACCTCAATTAAAAAGGAGTAAAGGACAAATTAAAACAAAATTTTTAAATAGGATTCTAGATTGTTTTTTCTTTCAAAACTTAAATATTTCCTCCACTCTCTTATTGTTAGCCTGGTTTCTCATGAAAGGATTACTTTAATTCTTATCTTTTTTCTTTTATAGATAAGGTATTCTTTTTAAACTATTCTTAAGATTTTTTTTTTCTCTATCTTTGGTTTTCTGCAGTTTGAATACAACATATCTAAGGATCTTTTTGTTGTTGTATAACCCTACTTGCTGTCCTCTGAGCTTCCTGGGTTTGTGACTTTGTGTCTGTTATTAACTTCTTGAAAGTTCTTAGCCATTTTTTCAAATACTTCTTCTCGTCCATTTTTCTTTAATTTATTCTTTTGCTGTTATTGTTAATGGTGATGATGATGTTAGAGTGAGAGAAATTATTTTTTTAATTTCTATGGCTCAGATGGAATGAGGAACATTCACTTTGTTCTCTTGAGGTATGGGAAGCCGATTTCCATATAAGATGTTTGACTACTCTAAGCCCATTTATGATGGAGGATCTACATGCAGGTGTTACTGTCAACACTCCCAGTATCATAGCCAGCAGCAACTTCCAGTCATCTGAATGATGCATCTAAGATAGGAATTAGCAAATCACAGACCATGGGCCAAATCAACCTCTGCCTATTTTTAAAGTTATTTTATTCAAATAAATAGACATATGAATTTAGTTACATGACATTTATGACTACTTTTGTACTAAAATGGCAGAACTGAGTAATTTTGGCAGAGACCACGTAGTCCATGAAACCTAAAATATTTACTAGTTATCCCTTTGGAGAAAAGATTTGCTAACTCCTGATGTAGGACCTTAAGCCTACTTGAGCCTTCAGATGACTGCAGCCCCAGTTGCCATCTGAATAAAAATGCATGAGACACTCTATGCATGAATCAACCTGATGAGCCTTTCCCAGATTCCTGATCCACAAAATCATAAATTAAATAAAATTGTTGTTTTATGCAATTAAGTTCTGGGGTAATTAGTTGTATGGCAATAGAAACAAGAACAACTGGCATCTGGTTTCTGACTGTCAAGAAGCTCAGCATCGTATTCAAGGTCTAGACTGAAACTAAATCAACCCCAGAATCTTCTGTGGGGTACTATTTGCTGGAACCACTTCTTTTTTTAATCAAATACTATAAGTCGGAGTTTGATCGAGAAAATAGATCCACATCAGTTATGTTAACAGCAAGAATCCTATGTAAGGAGTTGGTTAAATGGACATGAAAGGACTGGCAAGTCAAGAGGAGAACTCTGAAATAACACAGAGATACTAACTGCCAGAAGCAACTACCATTCTTAGGGAAGGGGGAACAAATGGAGGAGATTGTGATGATTAGAAGCTTGAAGCTTTACAGGACAGGATCTGCAGAGCTTGCCTACTGACCTCAGAAGTATAGATGCTGTCTAACTGATTCTGGTACTCAGGAGCAAGGAGAATAGAGACCCTGTGGAACTGAGACCCACACCTCGGAGCATGGCCCAAATTGAGTTGGTGCCTCTGGAGCTCCAAGAAGGGGCCATGCAGAGCTGAAACTCAAAATGAAAGGCAGGCACTGGGTAGCTGGTGCTACATCTCAGAGAGAGCTCTATGAAATTTATTCTGGGAATATGAAGGAAAAAATTGAAACTTGTGAGACAGGCTGGGACCTGGGACTTGGGACCCTTTGCTGCAGTGCTTGCACATGGACAAATGTCTCCTCAAGCAACAAAATGCAAAGAAACTATAAGGAAATAAAAATAACTTCATGCATTCACAGTTGGAATAAATTATGGACAAAAAGACCAAAAACCCAACTGCCACTTCTGAAGAGCTGGGAGCAAAAGCAGGGTACAGTGCATGCCCCCTGCACACAACACCACCAAAGGGGTAGACAAACTACCTAAGCCACCCCTCCGGCCCAACCCCTGGACACATCCATACCCTCACCCCAGCTGAGGAACCAGCTGAGGAACCAGCTGAGGGAGCGAGCAAGGGAACATGTTAGTTGTTCTCGCCTCCCCCTGCTGCAGCAGGGACCCCAGTAGAGCCTTGCTTGGATTTCTTGTCTGGCCTCTTATCAATTTCTATAAATTAAGGAGGCCAAGTACCCTGGTCAGTAACACTTGAAGTAGTAGGTCCTGCTAGTATGAAGGAAAACTTGCCATGGAGATGCAGAAAGGAAAAGAAATCAAAAGAGGAAGGAACAAGTCCCTTCATCTTTGTAGTCTCCCTTTAGCACCATTTATAGGCAGAACCTAGTAGGGAACAACCTGGTAAAACACACATGCTTCACCAAGAACCCTGTATAGGAGGGTGGTTTGGAACTCAGATCCTGTAGCTTAATAACTCTTAGACCCTTATTATGGAGATTCCAGCTCCTTTTCCACTCAAAGTATCCCCCTAGAAAGTTCTGTAAATATACAGGTAACATATTTTCTGAGCTACTGTGTGACATCCACCGTATTTCTTCCTCTCTTGTTCTAGCCCTTTTCAGACATTTGAACTTGAAAATAAGAGACAGTGGCTTCCCAAATGTTTCTGCTACTGGATCTGTTTCCTGGCACTAGTATTACTTCTTACTAAAAGCTCTCGTGGCATTTCAAGTGTGCTAATACTATTCAGCTGTGCTAGAGATAATTCCCATCCACTCTACCCTCATCATTTACCCCCACTAGAATAATAACTTTGTATCATTTAGGTCTCAGATTCAAGCCCAGGAAACTAGTTTTGCTAACTTAGGCAAAGAGGAATGTGTTAGAAGGACATGGAAAGCCCAGTAACTGGGACATCACTTGGATCTGGGTAGTTGGAAATGATAGTCACTTCAGATCACTAATGGGGAAATGAGTCAATTTATAATACTTATAAATACTTTCCAGTCTTTGTGTCACACAAATCAAGATCCAGATTTCAGGCGGAGAGAATCTGATTGACTTATCTTGTTCAGGTGCCCACATTTTGGCCATGGAGAACAGTACACCTTGAATGACAGCTAAGCTAAGATAATATGCAATGGAGGAGGGGCAGTTCCCTTAAGTAAAATCAGGATATTCCTTTCAGAAGTAAGGGGAATAGATTCTTACCTGATAGAGGTAGCTTACCCTCTCCTGTCACCATTTGTCGTGATTACCCAAAGGGATAAAAATGTGTGCATCTCATGGTTGTAAATCACTTCTCATATCCTTTTATATGTCCTTTTGCCTAGGACTCAGTCCCTTGTCTCATACAGATATGGCATGCTCAGTCTGATATCACCCATACTCACACCTTCTGCACTCCTACAACGCAAGTCCCATCTCTTCTAATCATCCACCCCAAGTTCTGTCTTCACCCCATTTAAAACAGGAATAATATTTTACTATAGAAATTTGCCTCTCTTTTGATTACTGTTTGTGAATTTAAAAGACCAACAATATAGTCAAGGACTTACTTTAAACATGCTTTCAAAAGCATCCTAGAAAATAACACAGAATTTTCACTTGCGTTGAGACAGCCGCTCAAGTTTCAGCATTCTTTTAGATGAGCTCTATGGATTTTGCTAACATGCAAGAAAAGAAAAAAAGAAGTGCTGGTGAGTCAAGGATACCTGAATGGATGATGAAAATGTATTTCAAATGTTAGAGTCATTAGTTATTTCATAAGCTAACAAGAATGCTACAGGCTCTGTGGCTTTGACATTACATTACCCCACTGATTGCCATAGTAGATTTTCCCTAATCTGACTGACAAGACAGGCATGCGTTTCCTCCTTCACTTTTCCTAGGATTCATCCTAAAGCCATATGATCATTTGATGGTATCTAAATTTATAACTGAATAAATGTTTTCCTTTCTGAAAACTTAATAACCAAGTCACATATGTGTCTTTGATTAAGGAAGAAACTACCATCCATCACATTTTAATCTGTATGTACATATTAAGTGTCTATAATATGTCAGGTTCTGTGATGGACACTAGGAAACAAATGATGCCTAAGACAGGTGTACTCTCCACCCTTTTAGAGCTTAGAGATAGGGGAAGAAAAATATGTTTGACGATTTTAGTCTGCTGGATCCTAGGATTGCCATATTCACCAAATAAAAATACAGGAATTCAATTTCAATTTCAAATAAAATATATTTTTTTAGTATAAGTATGTTCTTTGCAATATGTATGATATCTTATAGTTTCAAAATTGCTATTTATTGGAAATTCAAATTTTACTGTGCATTCTCTGATTCTCTTGCAACTCTAATGGCCAGTAAGATAAAAGAAGTATATTTGGAGGTATGTATTTGTTTTTCTAACAAGGATTGACTCCTAGATCAATTAATGGTAGTAACAATTATATTAAATAACAATATTAACAATTAATATAACAATAATGAGTCAATCTGAAGAAAAGATATGTAGTACATCTCCATGGGACTTTTTCTGTAGGTTTATATTGCAATGAATAACTCAATATCATTATGCAAAAGGATTATTTTTGTATTTGGAGAAAAATCCCATTTCCTGAAAAGGACAGTATTCTGCTTCCGGGATTCCATGAGGCACATGTAGTGTTGTCACCTGTGAACGTTGCTGGAACTAATCATAAGACCACTGCTCCCAGCAGAAGTGCAGACTATGAGGTGACTTTTGGGAGTACCACATCAACCCAGGATTTTCAATCAATATAGAAAATCCTGAATGTGAGACATTAAAAACTGGGTTATAAATTATAAAAAATGCAGTCTAGTGGAAAAATTAAGGTCAAGAGGAAACTTGGGTGACAATTCCAGTTCTTTTACTAAAAGTGCCTGTCCATTATAAGTCTATGCAGTGTCTGTTGCTGTGTCTTGCATATAGTAGGCTGATGAAAACTGTTGACTCAATTTGGGTATCTCTGTCTTTCCATGTCTATTTCTTCATCTATTAAGTGACCAAAGTATATTAAGATTTACAGCTGTGACCTCCCAGTAACTAGATTGTAGTTACTGGTCTATGGGAACTGCCTCATTTTATTTGAATATCTTTAATAATGATTATATCTGGCATTTCTTTAGTGCTTGATAAGTGTGTTTCCAAGCTAAATCTCTACCTGCATATATTATTTTAATCTTTACAACAACTTGAAGAGATAGAAGCTTTATTATCTCCATTGTACAGATTAAATAACTGAGGCTCAGAGTATTTATTTTCCAAGTTCAGTGGCTAATAAATGATGGATATGAGATAAAAACCAAGGCAGTCTGATTCCAGAGCATGTACTTTTGATCACTAATGAATTCAGTGCCCAAATGATAATAGCTACCGGTTTTTGAGTGCATTAAGTACTTTATATGCATTATCTTATTTAATCCTCACAGGAACCTTATGAGCACACTAGCTTAAGGAGATCAAGTAACTTGGTCCAGGGTCATGAAGTAAGGAAGTAGCAGAGTCAGGATTCAATCCTAAAGCTTTCTAATTCCTAAATCATGTTCATAACGACTACGAAATGCTGACTATTTCATTATATACAGGAGGAAGCTGTAGCTTCTAGAAATTAAGAAGCTGACCTAAATTTGCACAGCTAGTTAGTAACAGGAATAGGACTAATAAATACACTGTCTGTTGATTCCTGGTCCAATGAACTTTTGATTATTCCTTTGCCTGCTTTCTCATTTCATTGCTCTTAGCTGATGTTAATTAGTTACAAAATTTAGAGATACTCTTTCTCCAAATCACACTCTGCTGATCAAGCTTAGGAATGCTGACTTCCTCATAAAATCATAATTTCTATCGTAGTCCTCTATCCAGCAGACGATGATATCTAGCACCTCTACCTGACCTTGTCAGTTCATAAATTATAGGCTGATAAATTTCTTAAAAGGTCATGTGTTTTTTTAAATTATAAAATGTATACATAGTCAAAAATTACAGTTTCAAATAAATCATCTCATCTGTTAGCTGTAATAAAACTTGGGTTTGTGGCAACATTCGATAGAGATACCAGACATCTTTAAATTACATTTATACTTATGATTTTGTCATTGGTAAATTTACTTAAGTGAGGATTTCATAAAGTATGTTCCGCATAATGTTAGTTATTCTGCTAAAAAAGGGGTTCAGGACCAAATGCATTTGGAAAATACAGCATAATATAGCTATCTATACATTTATAGTTTTAAGGTAATTCCTATCAAAATCACAGGAAGGTTTTGTGTTGATGTAGATGAGATTATTCTAAAATTTATATGGAAAGCCACAGGACCTAAGATAACTAAAACAATTTTGAAATAGAAGAGTAAAGTAGGAGGAATCATTCTAGCTTATAGCTGTAGTGGTCAAGACAGAATGGTATTGGCAGAAGAATAGACACATAAGTCAATGAAACAGAATACAGAAGCCAGAAACAGATCTACGCAAATATGCTCAACTAATTCTTTTGTTTTTGTTTTTTCGTAAATAGCAGATTTATTGAGATATAATTTTTTACTGTAAAATTTACCCCTTTAAATTGAAAAATATCTGTGTTTTTTAGAATATTAACATAATTGTGTGACCATCATCACTATCTATTTAATTTTATTATTATTTTTAAAATATTTATTTATTTATTTGGCTGTGCCGGGTCCTGGTTGCGGCTTGCAGGATCTTCTTTGCGGCATACAGGTTCTTAGTTGCGGCATGAGGGATCTAGTTCCCTGACCAGGGATTGAACCCGGTCCCCTGCACTGGGAGCGTGGAGTCTTAACCCCTGGACCAGCAGAGAAGTCCCATCACTATCTATTTTAGAACAAGCGATTTCATCACCCCCAAAAGAAACTCAATATCCATTGGCAGTAACTCCCTATTTCCTCTTCTCCTCAACCCCTGAAAACAAACTATTTTCTGTTTCTGTAGATGTGCTTATTCTGGACATTTCATACAAATGAAATCAATCTGGTATTCTGTGACTGGCTTCTTTCACTTAGCATAGTGTTTTCAAGGTTTATCCATCTTACAGCATGTATCAGAACCTTATTCCGTTTTATTGCCAAATAATATACCATTGAGTGAATATACCATATACCACATTTTATTTACCCATTCATCATTTGGGATTGTTTCCACTTTTTGGTATTCTGGTTTTCATGCACCAGCTAGCTTTTTTTTTTTTTTCCCACAGAGGTGCTAAAGCAATTCAGTTGAGGAAGGATAGACTTTTCAACACATGATGCTAATGCTGGCTGGAACAATTGGACATCCATAAGCAAAAAGTGAACCATAACCTGAACCTTACATTCTATGTAAAAATTAACTCCCAGTGGATCAGGGACTTAAACATAAATGTAAAACTAAAAATATTTAGGGAAAAAACCTTTTAAAAAACTTTCAGAAAAAAATAGGAGAGACTCTTTGGGAGCTTAAGCTAGACAGAGTGCTTAGACTTGACAGAAAAATATGATCAATAAAAGGAAAAATCGATAAATAGGACCTTATCAAAATTTAAAATATTTACTCTGTTAAAGGACCTGTTAAGAGAATGAAAGCTACAGACAAGTATAAAATATTTGCAAACTACATATCTGAGAGTAACTGTGCCTAAGAAAATATAAATAACACTCAAAACCCAACAGTAAAAAGAAAACAATCCAATTAAATAAAGGGTAAAATACATTAAGGCATTTCACTAAAGAGGCTATACAGATGGCAAATAATCACATGAAAAGATGTTCAACATCATGAGCTAGTAGAAAATTGTAAATTACACTACAATGAGATATCACTATAAACCTATAAAATGGCAAAAATAAGAAGATAGTGTTGCGCTTCCTTGGTGGCTCAGTGGTTGAGAGTCCGCCTGCCGATGCAGGGGACACGGGTTCGTGCCCCGGTCCGGGAAGATCCCACATGCCGCGGAGTGGCTGGGCCCGTGAGCCATGGCCACTGAGCTTGTGCATACGGAGCCTGTGCTCCGCAACGGGAGAGGCCACAACAGTGAGAGGCCCGCGTACCGCAAAAAAAAAGAAAAAAAAAGAAGATAGTGTTAACAGCAAATGCTGATGAGGATACAGGAACACTGGGTCATACATTTCTGGTGGGAATATAAAATGTTACAGGCACTCTGGAAAGTAGTTTGACGGTTTCTTATAAAACCAAACATGCAACTACCATATGACCCAGCAATTGCTTTTTAGGGCATTTACTCCAGAGAAACGAAGACTTATATTCATACACAGTCCTACTCAGGAATGTCCATAACAGCTTTATTCATAACAGCCAACAACTGAAAACAACCCATATGCTCTTCAACATATGATGGTTAAACAAACCATGGTCTATCTAAACCATGGAATTCTAATCAGCAATAAAAAGGAAGAAACTGCTGATACCATAATAACTAATGAATTTCAAGGAAATTATGCTGAGTGAAAAAAGAAGCTAATTGCAGATGATTATATACCATATGATTCTATTTATATTTATGTAACATTCATGAAATGACAAAATTATAGAGGAGAATAGATTAGTAGTCTCTAGGGATTATGGGTGAGGGAGAGAAGGTAAATGGTGTGGCTATAAAAGGGTAGCTCAAGGATCCTTGCTATGATGGAACTATTCTTTATCTTGACTGTGGTGATGATTACAAAAATTCACGTGTGATAAAATTGCATAGAACTTAATACACACACCCCCACCCACAAATGCACAC
The DNA here is from genome assembly GCF_039906515.1 of Pseudorca crassidens. Lineage (NCBI taxonomy): Eukaryota > Metazoa > Chordata > Mammalia > Artiodactyla > Delphinidae > Pseudorca > Pseudorca crassidens. The sequence continues at coordinate 28,968,337 of NC_090304.1, read as the reverse complement.
TCAAATGAAGACATGCAAATCTAGTAAAATCTGAATAAGTAAAGTGGATTGTATCAATTTCCGGGTTGTGATATTGTATTGTAGTTATTCATGATGTTACCATTGGGGGAAACTGGATGGAGAGTGTATAGGGTCTCTCTATATCATTTCTTACAACTGCATGTGAATCTAGATTTACCTAAAAAAAATTAAAAAGAAAACTTCTTAAGCTGGAATTTTTGATTCTGAAGTTGATTTTTCCAAGGGGAACAAAGGTTGTCCTCTCTTGAGTGTTACTGAAGAGATGGTAGAGAAAGAGTACTTCCGTTTCCTCTGAAGGAAGAATAAGTAATTTTAATTTTGGTAAGAAGACATGTAAAATATCACTAAAGCAGCACTATAAAGTCCATCTTAGCAGCCAGTGTAATCTTTCTAAAATGTAATTCAGGGCGTGACTTACCTATGCTGAAAAATTCCCAGTGGTTTCCCATTGCACTTAGAATAAAAATCAATTTTTTTGCCATGGTCTACCTGGCCCTATATGATGTGACTCCTGCATACTCTATGATCTGATCCCATCTCCTTAAGTTCTTTGTATAAGTTATCTGTCGGTGTGCAATAAGCTACCCCCAAAAGCTATCACCAAAAGCTCAAAACAACTCACATTTATTATCTATAATTTCTAGGAGATAAGAATCTGGGCATAGCTTAGCTAGGTGCTCTGCTTCGAGACCTCTTAGAAGACTGAAGTCTAGGTTCTAGCCAGCGTTGGAGTGTCATTTAAGGGCTCACTTAAGGAAAAATCTGCTTCCAAGCTCGCTTACATGGCTATTGGGAGGATTTAGTTCTAAAGGCTGTTGGATTGAGAGCCTCAGCTCCTTGTGGTTTGTTGGCAAGGTTACCCTCAGTTCCTTGCCATCCAGCCCTCTCTGACATGCCTCTTGTCTCTTCAAGACTAATAAGAGAAAGAAAGAATCTACTGGCAAGACAAAGGTCACAATCTCTTGTAACTTAAGTCCAAAAGTGACATCACCTCAATGTTGCTGTATTCTATTGGTTAGAAGCAAGTTAGTCAAGGGGAAGGCATTACACAAGGCCCTGAGCAACAAGAGGTAGAAATCACTAGAGGCCATATTAGAGTCTCTTATCACACTGGTCTTTTTGCTATTCATTGTCTATCTGATCCAAGGTTATTATAAAGCTGAATTCTTCTCATTTTGTAGGTCACAATACAGTCAGAGTTAACTGTAGAGATATCTCAACATCTTTAGAGGCAGGAGTTGGGAGTGGAGGTATATCAGGCTGGTGACTAGCTGGTCAGCTAGTGAAGTGTGGCCCTAAATAGTTAAATTGAGTTAGGCTGGCCTTCACTGAAGATTGGAAACGTCCATACAAGTGTGATAGTAAAAGGTTATGGAAGGAAAATAATATTTATTAAATACCTTCTATGACTCAGGCACCATGTCTGTTGTTATGCAACCAAAAAAAAAAAAAAACAAAAAAAGGTATTACAATCTTATTTGGAAGGTATCTTGATCCTAACCTCTTAAATAATGGAATTCAGGGCCCAGAGATATTAAGTAACTCCTAAGATCACACAACTGGAAAATGATTCAAAACCCAAGTTTTTCCTGACTTCAGTGACTGCCGCTGTTCCATACTGTCTCCTGGGATGTCAGATAGTTTTGGAGTCAGTACTTCTGATTTTTGGAGTCAGGGTGGACCAGGCTCCTGTTTTACGTGGACTCAGCTACTGAGCTTTTTTCAGGATGCAGTGATGCTCCTTTTTGCATTCTGCTGCTCCCTAATGTTCATAGCTGTAATTGCATCTAAGCCTACAGCCTGGCAGAGGTTTCCAAGGAAAGAAGACAGGAGTCTGACAGAACATAGATCAGTCAGCATTGCAAGGAAATAAAGGATTTGCTTGGGAGAAAGGAAGGAAGGGAGGGAGGGAGGGGGGAAAGGAGAGAGGCAGGGAGGGAGGAAAGAGAAAGCTGTGATTGGGTCAGAAGCTGAAATGCAGGTATAGATCAGCTGCCTTTTGTCCAGGCCTGCCTAGAAGAAAATCTGTCTAGAAATTAGGGGAGTACACTCTGCATGAGGTATTGGGACTCTGCCGGGAATCAAACAGCTATGGATGAAATGACCTCTCCTCTCGTGCATTTGGAGAACATATGAAAGTTGGGAGAAGAGCCAAGAGTTGATTAAATAGTGAGGACTGGGCCTGCATCGTGTAAGGTTATTACTCGTTATAACTTAATTACAAAATAGTAACTATAAAACATAATAAAATTAACTTTCAGAGGCATTATTGCATTGTATTATCTAAACAACCCTGTGAAATAGAATTTTCATTATCCTCATTTTATAGGTGGGGAAATTGAGATCTTAAGGCAATTTAGAATTGCTCCTATTCACTCATTTAAAAGTGTCAGACCCATATAGTACTTCATATCTTCTGATTCCAGACTTTGTCCTTTTCCTGTTATATTGTATCTCTGTTGTACCTATCTGTCATTTCCAAAGTATCTTCAAACCTACTTGCTCTCTCTCTCTGGGTGGTCTTCTGGATTTTCTAGATACTTTTTGGCTTCAGGGTCTAGTTGCATCTTCTTAGTCTTTAAAATAAAAGGTAATTGCTCATGTGTGATAAGTTTTCACATCTAAACCACCAACACCCATGCTTTCCCCACATACTGGTAAAGAATGCTTAGAATATTTGAGGCCATTCTGCACAGACTATACAGAGAGATATCAATGAATTTCAAGAATCTGTGTTCTTGATCTCCTGTGGGAGGAGTGGGCAGAGTGCCTAACTAAGGGTTAATTGATCGTGCTTCCACCCCACTCCAACCCAGCAGGAGTTTCCCTACCACCCCACACTTCTATTATATAGGTCATAAGGAACGGAATTTCCAAACCCACCAATGATTCACCAGATTAATATAGACCAGAGGTAGTAATCACAGTTTGGAGATGAGAGAATGAGAGCACACTGACTGAAGAAGTAAAGGGCAGTTTAGAAGAGAGGACAAGGGGCTGCTTCCTCATTGTTTTTCCTGTCTGTCTGCAGTTCATTGTGTTCTTGAAAATGTTACTTTTCCAGTACCTAATGAATGATACATCAAGGGCTGCCATGAAACTGTAGGGAGAAACTTTATGGTATGACTCATGAGCCTTGCCGAATTACAGATCTTTTCTCATTAGTCTGATTAAAAACCTAAGCTCATTATGGCTCAGGAAGTGATTTAGTTTCAATGCCTTTTGGTTATGTTCCTTTTTTATTTTCCAGGAGCACATATTTTGGCTAAGAATTCATTTTCTATTTTAAATGGTTCTAAATTTCAATTCTTAAAATGTGTGTTCATTATCATATCGTTCAGACCTGTAAGTGTTCTTTTTATCCTTTAAGGACTATTTTTTAAAAGCAAAAGTGATTTTGATTTTATCTTATGTAACATTTTTCCCCCACAAATGAACTGTTCAAGGAAGGTTTTTCGATTTTTTTTTAACTTTTTGAAGAAAATAGACCCATAATATTGTGGAAAGAGAATGTTGGCTTTGGAGTTAGACCTAAGATAGATTCATACCTTAGCCATCTCCTACAGTCTCATCTTGGTCAATTCACTTAAAATTACTCAAGTCTCAATTTCTCCATCTTTTTGTTTGTTTGGTTGGTTGGTTGGTTGGTTTTTTTTGCGGTACGCGGGCCTCTCACTGTTGTGGCCTCTCCCGTTGCGGAGCACAGGCTCCAGACGCACAGGCTCAGCGGCCATGGCTCACGGGCCCAGCCGCTCCACGGCATGTGGGATCTTCCCGGACTGGGGCACGAACCCGCATCCCCTGCATCGGCAGGCGGACTCTCAACCACTGCGCCACCAGGGAAGCCCTGTAATTAAGTTTTGATAGTTATAATATTCATAGTGAGAGGCAACAGGTATAAAATGGAATACAGTTAGATAGATTTTCTTAGAAAACTGGGCCTAAAACGATCCAAGTGGAAAGTTTCCATTGTTTTCATGGTCACAGTTGATCAGTCTCCTTTATCTTCAAAATTTTCAGTTTCCCGTTACTCTTATACAATTTATTTTATGATGAAACCTAAAGTCCCATGGCCTAGTACACTTTTTTTTTTTTTTTTTCCCGTACGCGGGCCTCTCACTGTTGTGGCCTCTCCCGTTGCGGAGCACAGGCTCCGGACGCACAGGCTCAGCGGCCATGGCTCACGGGCCCAGCTGCTCCGAGGCATGTGGAATCTTCCCGGACCGGGGCACGAACCCCTGTCCCCTGCATCGGCAGGCGGACTCTCAACCACTGCGCCACCAGGGAAGCCCCTCAATTTCTCCATCTTTTAATGAAATAAGAATAATAGTTCAATAGCATTGATACAAAGATTAAATATGTTAATATATTTAAAGCATGTGAAATAGTAAGGGCCCAAGAAGTGTTAGTCTCCCTTACTTTCTCTGCTAATATGGAGTTATAGGGCTTTTATACTTTAGTGCTAACAAAAAATTAATCAAAGAAGCTGATGAATTGATTTAGAAATATCTCTGATATAAGGGTTTAAGCGTGTGTTTGCATGTCTCTGGGGACACATGTATGATTCTAAACGTTGACTGAGTGTCAATTGCTTGAAACTCAAGATTATTTTTCATGAATTCTACCTGGCACAAAGCAGGCAAGGAGTCATGGTCTATGTTAAGGTATGTTGGAAGGTGGCATCCCAACGAACTTCTCAGAGAAAACAGTCTATTTTTTCAGCCTTGGATATAGCCTGATGCTAATCATGAAGGTATTTACTGTCTACTGAGAACTAGAATCCCAGACTGTGTTCATCTTACTGGTAAATTGAAGATATCAAGACCCTTTGTGATATGCAAACATGTCCCTTGTCACTGAGTAGTATTCTCCAAAACTACAATACCATGCTTCTCACTATGGGGGGGGGGGTGATTTTGGCCTTCTAGGGGACATTTGACAATGGCTGGAGGTATTTTTTGGTTACCACGACGGAGGGGCAGTGCTGGTATCAGGAATACTGCTAAACATCCTACAATGCACAGAACAGCCTCCTAACAAAAAATTATCTGGCCCACAATTTCCATAGCACTGCTATTGAACTCTGGCCTGATAAAATCATCATTTCCCTCAAGCATTTGAAATACTCACTTTCAAAATATTTTCTTGATGTCATGTGGAAACAGCCAGAGGCTTACAAAGTTTGAGGGGTTGTCATGGCTATTGAGTAGAGATGTGACCATCTGCACTTTCTTTCCATTCAGTGTTGATCAAGTGAAAACAGGTCTGAGGTACAAGAAGCCTAGTTTGAACGGAGGAATAGCTTCCTCTTAGTAAGTTAATCTTGGTTGATTAAGTGTTGTTAATCTTGGCACTGGAATTTTAAGATAGACTTTATCTTAAAACTGGAATTTTAAGATAGAAATTATTTTCTTTATAATATTTCACATTGATGGTCATCCCATCTTGCCATATCCCCAGTTGGCTATGATTAGAAAAATTAGTTAGATGGCAAGAGAGCTTGGCTTGGATTATATCAACTTTTGCTAGCTGAAACTGCTGTTAACCCTACCATCTTTAACAGTTTGACTTTCCAACAAAAGTGCCCCTTTACATTATAACAAAATTCTGGGTAAATACACTGGTTTTTTTTTTTTTTTTTGTCCTTTGAAATAATTCTTGATTGGCTTCCTCCCAGTATATGACTTTAACCTCTATCTTATTACCACACTTTGGGTATCCATGACAGTCTACAGAAGGCTTCTAAACACAATGAGAAAATGATGTAAAATGTTTGGTTCATGGCACATATTTCTGAAACTTTCTGTAATTAAGTTTTTGTTTGTTTCTTTTGTTTTTGTTTTTGTTTTTTTTTTGCGGTACGCGGGCCTCTCACTGTTGTGGCCTCTCCTGTTGCGGAGCACAGGCTCCGGACACGCAGGCTCAGCGGCCATGGCTCATGGGCCCAGCCACTCCGCGGCATGTGGGATCTTCCAGGACCGGGGCACGAACCCGTGTCCCCTGCATCAGCAGGCGGACTCTCAACCACTGCGCCACCAGGGAAGCCCTGTAATTAAGTTTTGATAGTTATAATATTCATAGTGAGAGGCAACAGGTATAAAATGGAATACCGTTAGATAGATTTTCTTAGAAAGCTGGGCCTAAAACCATTCAAGTGGAAAGTTTCCATTGTTTTCATGGTCACAGTTGATCAGTCTCCTTTATCTTCAAAATTTTCAGTTTCCCGTTACTCTTATACAATTTATTTTATGATGAAAACTAAAGTCCCATGGCCTAGTACACTTTTTTTTTTTTTTTTTTTTTTGAGGTACGTGGGCCTCTACACTGTTGTGGCCTCTCCCGTTGTGGAGTACAGGCTCCAGACACGCGGCGGCTATGGCTCACGGGCCCAGCCGCTCCGAGGCATGTGGGATCTTCCCGGACCGGGGCACGAACCCGTGTCCCCTGCATCGGCAGGCGGACTCTCAACCACTGCGCTACCAGGGAAGCCTGGCCTAGTACACTTTAATCTTAAGTATTCTGTTTTCAAAATCAGGGCTTTATCAGTGTTTTTGTCAGTTGCTACCACAAAGACTCCAAACATTTAGGCTTTAAGAAATCTACCCAGTAATTAAAAGGATATAACAAGTAAAACAAATTTTAATACATCCATCCAATGGAATTCCAGATGGGTATCAAAAATATAAATTGATTTATATGCATTGGTATTAAAAGGTCTCTACATCATATTAAATGGTAAAAGAGACTTCCCAAATAACATGATCTTATTCGTGTAAAAACCACACAGATACAAACATGTCACAGAGAAAATGCCTAGAGTATATTCCTCTAAATGGAAATAGGTGTCATTTCTTGGGAGAGATGTGGGAATTTTGTCAGATTTTTATTCTGTCCCATATTTCTTTCTGTATTGGTGAAATTTTTACAATGAGTATAAAGTCACTTTATAATAATATAATAATTTAAAATTTTCAATTTCAAAACAAAATCTCAGTGAGATACAGAAAATTACCATGGCTTGCATCAATTTACTCAATAAATGTTTGGGAACACTTGCTATGCATTAATAACTGTGTTTGTCACATGCTGCTTATCAAACAGAGCCCTTGTATAGTTTGGAATGTTGTGGGAGAAATAGATATTGATCAAATAATTCTATGAATAAGTACAAATTAAAATTTTGAGCAGGTGTATGTATGAAGGAGAGTTTGCTAGTAATATAAGAGTATATGATAGGGGAAACTTGACCTAGATCATGAGCTCAGGTCTTTCTCTAAGGAATAAAATGTTATCTAAATATAAAAATTAAGTAGGAACTGAGTGGACAAAATGGAGGAAAGACCATCTTAGGTAAGGTAAACTGCAGGTAAAAAGACTTCCTGGTAGGAAATACATTGGTACATTCAAGTGATTGAGAGACAAGCAGTGTGGTTGGACCACAACACGAAAGGGGCCTTGGTGAGAGACAAGGCTGGTAGGGGCAAAATACTACAGGGCCTTTAGCTCATATTCTGAGCTTTTGAGATTATAATTTTGAGACTTTGAGATTATAATAAGCATAATGGGAAGCTATCTATTTCAGAAAATATAGCAGAAAATTGATGTGTTTGAATTACTATTTTGGAAACATTACTCTGGCTCCAGTGTAGAAAATGATGCCAGAATAGCAAGAGAGGATTCATGCAAACCAATCAGGAGCCTATGGAAGGACTCGCTGTGCACTCCCATCACCTCATGTAACAGTGGCACGCATAGTGGCCATTTTTCTTAACATGTTCGGAAGTACATGAGTTGTAAACATTAGGGTCACCTACAAAGAATAATTTTTAAAAAATCATCAAGAAACTAATGGAGTTTGATATCTGTGGAAGGAACACACTTAACGATACTTTGAAAATGTGCAGCCATTTGAGTCCAATTGTAATAACTAGAATGTAACTTCAGAAATATAGCATTGGAATTTGAGTGTGTTTCTGTAAGCTACAACTTTTCAAAAGGATGGAGTGACCTATATAGAGCCCAGAGGAAAGAAGAGGCTAAAAGCAAGATTTTTATCAGTGTGTTTCTCGTTGATCTAAGAGTGGTCTTATGCCTTAATCATTTGTAATCTAGTCTAATTGCAAGGTATATGTTGTAGAGGAGATAGATATGTTTATTCAACCCCTTTTGCTCTGATTCCATGCTCACTAAGCAGCCTTCTGATTATAATTCGTCTTCCTGTATACCATCCTACAGGACAAGAACATGTTGCTCAGCTGAAATGAGCCATTGTGATAAGATTTACAGTTGTATTTACTATTAGACACTATTAAATGGGCATAGTTGTCTCTTACTGGTTTAATTTCACAAGTCCCTCTGACTTCAGAAGACATCACTTTTGAACAGATATGACAGAGTTGAGGGTCTGGTCCTACAAAGTTGAAGATGAGATTCTAGAGTTTTGGGAGCTCAAATATTTTTCCTGTAAACTCTTCCTGATGGACAAGCAATCGTCCCTCAGCCCCCCAATTTACCTTGAAATCCATTCTTCTAGCAATAACTTTCTAACAAACTAGTCATAACAGAAGCATAATATCTATGATTGGTGTTTACAATTCCTGAAAGCCCAGTCAGTTGTCTTGACTGGAAGTCATAGGTGGAATATTGCTGGTAGCTGGTTGCTACCAAATATATAAACAAGTCAAGATAGTGGCTAAGAGTGAAGTGGATAGAGGTAGATCCATCAACATTTGAATCCAACTCTGCCTCTTTCTACCTGTGGGACAGTGGGCAAGTCACTTAATCACTGGAGGCTGAGTGTCTTCTACTATAAACTGGGGATAATTTTGACCTCCAATGAATGCCAATAGAGGTAAAGTGAAATAAAATATCCAAAGTTCAAAACATAGCACCTGATGGAGTAGGTTTTCCGTAAATGATAGCTTCTATTATTGCTATTTTTATTTCTTTTGCCCCTTACAGCTCTAAAACCTTATCTTCAAGCATATCTAGAGAGATTCTATCTCTCATGTCTCCAAATCATCCTTGGCATGTGATCCTGTGCTTTGCCTGCCCTATCCATATTTTACTTCTCTTTTTCATCATCTTCTCTGCTCAGCCATAGTTTCATGGTGTAAAATAGAGATGTTCTTCAAGTACTTGCACTCTTGTCATATATTTTAACTTCTGCATCTTGGAGAATATGCCTGTGACACAAAATGCATGTTTGATATTGATGTAGACCTCATCGGTAGAAGGAATTTAATGAGTATATCTTGCAAGTCTACTCAGATAAGCAATAAGAAAAGACCCGGGTGTTGTCACCAAAAAGAGGCGAAAGTAAAATCCCTATCAAACACTGGGGTGTTTTCTCTTTGATCTGCCCTGCTTGTCTTGAGCTGCACACCAGCTATCTGGCAGGCAGTACTTCTGCTTATGAAGATGAAGAGGTGCAGTGACTTACCCCACAGGGAGGGCAAAGATTAATGAAGTGTGTGTATAAATTCTAGGAATATGAGAGGCAACAGTCAGCCTTTTAATAGTACTTTAATTAACACTGATATAATGCATTAACTAACCCTCAGCAGCACGTTTTGACTCATTTGTTAGTCGTGTTCTTAACAGCAGCTGTTCCACTGTATCAAAAAACATTGCTTCTTTATTGCATGTTAAAGAGCCCAGAGCCATATAAAGCAGGCTGCAATGCAATCATGCTATTTGGCTGAGAATGAAGGTGAAAAGAACACAAAACATTGAAAGTGTAAATACATTTCAAGTCATTACCTACATCTTGGGTTATAGCAGCCTTCCTGCACAGCAAATTTTACATGGAACTTCCCTAACAATCCGTGATACTTTACACCTCCTTTATGATTAACCTAGAACATAACCTAGAAAAACTTTCTCATTATTCAAAAGCTAGGTCACATTTTACTAGTTTCCTCCATATTTATCCACGCTTGTTAGATCACCCTTGTTCATGCTTCTGTTACCTATTTGCTTCTATTCTTACATTGATCACACTATTTTATAAGCATCTGTTTAAACGTATCTGAATATCCCACTAGACTTCGAGTCTTGAAGGCTGAGGCTGTATGTTACCTGTTTCTGTGTCTCCACAGTCTAGCACCATGGTGGGTATCTGGTAACCTCTCAGTAGATGTCTGTGGTCTTAATAAATAAATGAAAAATCAATTAATAGAATGTACATAGTTTACTAAGAGATTTTATTTACATCTGAATTATTCTTTTATGTCTTTTAGATTCAACAATCCACAAAAAATAATGAAAATTATATTTCTAAGAAAGATTGCCTCTAATAATATCTATAATAGAAAAATAAATATTACTACTTAGACTGTAGCCTTGTCTAACATAGGGACTAAGAATCCATTCCATTCTGTTTACCATGACAGATCATTCTGACTGTCCAGTGGCTGAAAATTCTGCTAAATGTCATGTTTAAGCAACAGTTTAAAAGGAATGCCAGATGTTAAGAAACAGAGAAGTTGCCTTCTCAGCAAATTTTCCAATACCTATACCTTTAAAAATTCTGCTCTCTTTTTCTAAATCACGTGCTCTATCACTTGCCTGCTAGCTTAACTGTTTTCCACTTTTCAAACTCAGCTTCACTGTATCTTTGGGGCAGACTCTCATCTATAATACTCTGTACCCACACTCATCCAAGTAAGTATTTTATATGTTAATTGATTGTTCAAGAGAGTGTTTGTCACTAATCTTTTCACTTTTGGAGACCAAGTTTTTTCATCTTTGTATTTCTTCTTTCTGTCAGAGTGTCTAAGGCATAGTAGGCCCTCAAAAGCATTTGACGGATAAACAGTTCTTTAATGTAAACAGTGGCTTTGGGTTAGGGCTGTGTTTAGTTTCCATGATGATTGCATTTTAGTAGAATCATTTTCTTGTCAGTGATAATAAATGTATTTTAAAACACAACTGAGTATATGAGAAAAGCTTCCAAAGCTCGGCTTGTGTTCTGCTGCTCCATCTTTTCTATGTCATTCTTGAATTAAAGCTCACAAGGAGTTTAGTGCTCCCAGCACTCTATCACTCAGTAGCTTACTTGATTTACTGGAATGACCCAATGCAATGTTCATGTCTTTAAAGGATGGATCACCCAAATACACAGACACTCTTGGGAAATAAACCTAATAGAGACTTTAACCTCAGTTCTGGAAACCCTTTCACCATGAGGAGTCATTTTGTATCACAGCATAGTTACATCTGATATGTGGAGATTAAAAAAATAAAGATTCCTTGGCCAGTTACAAGGCTCTGTTCTTCATTGTTTTCTTTTCAAATATGAACAGCTATGGGATTTGATCAATCATAAGCCCTGTGATGTTTGGCATTACTTATGGAGTTTGGGTTTGCTAAGTTACCATATAAGTTTTATTTATTTCCTTATCCAACTGGGTTGCTCCCACCAGGTGAATAGTGTTCTGAATTATTACAGTAAGTTTGGACAATTGAGTCTATGATTATTGAAACTATTTTCCTGACTCTCTTCCTAGCATAAGAGTTCCTTGAGGATGTAGACATTTTCTTATTCATCTTTGTATTTCTGTTCTCTTAATGCATAGTACTAGACATCCTCCAGTATTAAGCGTTTAATAAATGCTTGTCATTGGAAGCTGTTGTTGAATTCCCATATACTTCTATGCTTTTTTCCCACTATTAAACATGATCACACACACAGACATCATTTGGGCTTAAAGTCAATTTTTGAAGCCTAAATTGCTATGAATTTCATCTCTTTGTCCTATCATTAGTTGCTGACTATACATTCTATATTACATTTTTCATTTTATGAATTGTGACTAGTAGACACTATGATTCTTCAGAAGGTTTCATACGTATCAAAATTAGAAAACTATTTTGATATAAAGCATGAAAGATATCAGTAGTAATTCCTCCTGCAAAGCAGAATTGCATAGTGGGAAAGAACATAGTTGCTAATTTCAGACTGATGGAGATAGCAGGGTTTGCTGTTAAATAAGATGAGATGTGGGGGGAAAAAAGCATTCTAATTGTGCTTAGAATGTAGGTTCCATTTATGAAGATGGAGTGACCATAGGAAGACCAGTATTTTATAGGAAACCAGTTCTTTGGGTAGGTTTGGTTGTAGGTGCCCCATAGCCATCCAAGTTAGGGATGTTGGGTAGGCAGTTGGATACATGTCTCTGAAGCTCAATGGAGCAGTTTCCCACTAAAGGTAAAATTAGGGGTGTACCAAAAAAGATGGTATTTCAAACCAGAAGATGGAGTTAAACATTCCATAGCTGTTGGAGGTTATTATTACTGTAGTGATCATCATCATCACCATCACCATCATCATCATTATTATCATTATGTTAGCCCTGTTTTCCTATGTGAGGGCATCAGAATCATGGCTCTCTTTGGAGATATGGTCTAGTATAGAGGTTGTGATGTTTAAATAATTGTTTCGTCTCTATTTAAAGCAGACATGACAGTGGACTGGGGACAGAGAGTGCAGCAATCCTATAAAACGTAGCTGGAAGAGTAAAGACAATTTGGGGGTTGAATTAAAACATTGTCAGGCCTAAAGGTCTTTTGAACCCATTTGCAAACCTGATCAAGGATAGTTGGAATAAATTAAAGCTAAGCGACAAAACAAACACTTTTATGTCCCAGGGAGAGATGGTTTGAGTAATTAAGGGCAGGTCTGCACTTTTATTTCAGTAGCAAAATATTTGCATTGCATATTAGTACTGTGTTAATCTGACAATTGGTTTCTTTGCTCACAATTTCCCTTCTTAGTCACTGATACTGAAAATGATTCAGAAACCTCATATAATAATAATCTCTCAGCAAAATTCATCCAATTTAGGCGCCATTCCAAATAAATCCATTTATCTGGTCATTTTCTATTGAAAGTAGGTCTGACTGCAGTCAACAAGTAGCTTGCAAGGTCAAGTTCTTTTTATGGATTAGAAATTAAAATTTCTAATTTTAATTAGAAGTGGGATTTAGCCAGTCATTTCAACATATATTTTAGTTTTTAAAAATAATTCCATAATATATACTACTATTACTAATATTAACACATTAACTTCCAGTTATTTGTACACACTATGCCACAGTGTTTAGTGTATGTACTAAACACTTTGGGAATGTTATTTTATTTAATCTTGACAACATCCTTATAAAATAACCATTCTCCCTGTTTTACAGATGAGAAAACTAAAAATAAGGAAGCTGAGCACTGTATTTCTCAAAGCAGATATTTAGATCAGTAGATCTGGAGTGAGGCCTCAGATTTTGCATTTCTAACAAACTCCTGGGTTTAGAGACTTGGCTTTAGAAACTAAAGGGCTTGACCAAAATTATTTTTCTGGCCCAAAGCTGCTACGTATAGCCTACTTATTTTTAACCCAGTTTTATCCCATTGTCAAAAGAATATTCCTTTCTTAAAGCTGAGCTCCTTTCCCCAGTATCCTATGGCAACCCAGGCCTTTAAGGGGGAGAAGCCTACTTCATGTTTTCTGTATGTGAGTCTGTGAGTGTGTCCTAATGCTTAGACTTCATATATTTCCTATAACTGCTCCTTCCTCCTGGATAGCCAACCAAATCATGGGTCCAGCGTTCTGCTTTTAGAACCTACCTATTCCCTTATCCTTAGTGAATACCATAAACTTTGTGCTTCTTTGCCCAGACTCTAAGGATGAGATTCAAGGGCTTCCCTAGATTGCCTATGGAATTGCCCACACTCCCTTCCCATTCCCCCACTCTTCTGGCTTTTTTTTTTTTTTTTTTTTTTTTTTTTTGCGGTACGCGGGCCTCGCACTGTTGTGGCCTCTCCCGTTGCGGAGCACAGGCTCCGGACGCGCAGGCTCGGCGACCATGGCTCACGGGCCTAGCTGCTCCGCGGCATGTGGGATCTTCCCGGACCGGGGCACGAACCCGTGTCCCCTGCATCAGCAGGCGGACTCTCAACCACTGCGCCACCAGGGAAGCCCCATCTTCTGGCTTTTTAGATTATCATGCAGAAGGTGTGGAGGAGCCAAGAACCCACTGCCCTCTCGATACTCACACCTCCTACCCTTTCCCCTGTGATGCTTTTCTCACTTATAGCCTCACTCATGCCATTCATTATTCTTGGAATACCCTTTTGCTTTAAGTCTACCTTCTCTCCTCTTTTTCAAAGGTTTTCTAAAATCTCACCTCCAACAGTAAAGACTTCCAGAAATGAAGCCCTGTGATTATTCTCGTCCTAAGGCTGATGAGTAACATTCACATTTTCCTTCCCACGAACCACAAACACAGTCACTTTCCTTAATATAAATGTCTATATAATTAGTCTTTCCCATGAAACATTCCCTTCTATAGCTTTGTGTGTTGTGGATTCATGACATTAGAGCTAGAAGCTACCTTAGATTTTATCTAGTTTTCTGCAACTAGACAATTAAGCAGAGAAAGCACTGATAGAAAAATTGCTAGATACCAATACCATTGTGAGATTTAACTAAGATAAAGAAAGTTATGGGCCTAGCAGTTCAGGTACATGTTAAGGGGTGAAAGAAAACACTAAAACACAATTTTAATAGTACAGTTTATTAGTACAACTGCTGAGAACAAAAATAGTTCAGTACTAATTCAGTACTCTTTCCACTCAACCACACTGGAATTAAAGCATTTAAATTCCCAGACTATGACAGTAATGGTATAAAAGTAAGAGGCTGGGTTTTTAGGATTCAAGGTAATAAGATATTCAAATCTTTCTCTGGTTTCTACTGTTAAGACATACCTGTCTGGAAATATTGGTTGAGGAAATATGATCAGGGAGCATTCCCTACTTTTTAAAATTCAGAGGAAGGACAGGGCAAGGTAGACCTGAATGAAGGGCCCTGAACTAGTCGGAAACAATAATAAAGACCCTTAGACATCTCTAGTGCATCTGCAGCCAGAGGGTCGCCCTCTTCAGGGGTATTTGATTGATCCTCTGAAATTGTCCCATCAACTTCCCAAGGAAAAGGGAAAGGAAATAGTGCCTCTTCCTGTATTCCAGACATGGCTTTATACGCGTCAGAGTTCCAGTTGTCTGATGAAACCACCTTTAATTATAGGCATCTGAAATTGGGCACTTCTAAAATAGAACTTCTCTTCTTCTAATTGTTCTCTACCTCCCTTGCTCTCTTAAAATCATTGATTCAGCCCCCTGAATTAGGGCATTTGATGTCATTTTTGAGGTTTGCCTCTTCTATAATCCCTTATCCCCATTTAAGCAGTATATAGAGTGTCAGCTATAACTAGAGATTTTTTTAGATCCATTTTCCCCTGTCTATCCGAAATGCCACTGTGTTAAATCCAGTCCCTCATCACCTCTCACTTGAAAAACTGCAATTATAACCAAATGCTCTGGGTGCCATTCCATTTTTCAAATGACAAAAAGTTATCACAAGTTTTTTTTTTCTTAACACAATGCTGATCACAGCACCCTTTGGTCAATAGTTACTACTGGCTCTCTGTCTTTTGGATTAGTCCTCACTTCTCTTATTAGCAGAGAAGGGCCTCTGTAATCTGACACAGCAGAAAAATCTCTCCTTGATAATATTATGTAACTATCAACCAATAATACTGAGCTGAGTCCTGAATACTAGGAATCAAGGAGGCACAGATTATTTTGGTTTGACTGTTTTTCAATCTTCATTATATACAAGATGCATAGTTTGTCTTTAGTCAGAAAATACTATGTAACCTTGAACCATGAAAACAGTGAATCAGAGTCTGAAAGTTTACTTTTGAGTAACTGTCGGTTGGCACTCACTTTCTAAAAGGAGATATGGTAGACATTAGTAGCTTGAGGTGGGTTAAATAACAAAGTACGTAGTTTATGCTTTTATATCTTTATCAAGTGTTCTCATTGTCTTTTGTGGAATATCCGTTTGTGCGTTGGAAAATATTTTAATTTCAGTTGGCTATCTGGTAATATTTAACCCGGCACAGGAAATTTCTATGTGTGCTACCTATAAATAAAAGGAAATTTCTTAGTGTTAGTGAATTATTTGACTTTAAAAATGTCTAGATAAAATATCACAGGAAAGAATAGTTTCTTGGCCTGCTTCTATGAGAACTTCTTTGGGTGAATACATTTGCAGAGACGTATGAAAGCATTCATTAGAAGTGAATCATGGTGTACTTTCTTCAAATAATTTTCCATTCAAGTGACACTTAATGCATAGTTTATACATCTGGGGCCAATAGTTACATGATCCACATTCCATGAGGAGTACCAACAATTTATAAGATGCTCCAGGTTTCCTGAAAGTAGAGCATATTATGTCTATATAGATGATAGGGAAGGGAGTGAAATGATAAGATTGTCAGCATCCCTTTGATGTCTTTTAAACAAAGATTCTAACAAACATTGACTCATTTTCACTCCAAGTGATATTACGGAAGAAAAATTTTGTTTGGGTCTTGGGATCTTAGACATGCAATGAACCTAGATTTCATTCCAACATTTTTTTCATTTTTGTAGTGGAAATATTTTTGTTCTTCAGATCTCAGCCTCATTAAATTTGCAAGCTACAAAGACATATAAATAGCATTCAGTGCATTTGTGCATGTGATGAGCTCAGTAATTTCCAAAGGCCTTCACCAATTTACTACACTACAGCATACAAAAGTGGGAAATTTATCTCCTGTAAATTGCCTACCTGCTAATGCTGGATACCCCTGATAATAGCTATCTTCAATATATTTTTAAATGGAGAAAATTATGATTCAATTACTCTGTAAAATTATTTGTTTGATGAGAAGTGCTATCACACCTCCCTTAATATACCATAGAAAGTAGATTTTTTTATTGCTCATTAGTTTTTTGGTCGAACTAGATTCTTCATCATTCAGGTATCTTTCTGAGATTGAAAGTTAAGCATTTTAGCAGATGTGTTTAAGTCCTTCCACCACTACAAGAGTGGGAAGAGGTTGGAGGAGCTACTGAAGGAAAGGTCCTACATGGTGGTACCCAATTAAATTATAATAATTGCATTTTATTATGACTCCTTCAAGAATGTCTCAGGTAGAATGAGAATTATAGATCTGAACAAATGAAGATGGACAAGAGAATGGTAAATATAGTAAGGGAACATTCCCATGGCATAAAATATGGTTACAAAATATTTAAAGATAATTTATCCTTAGCATTTATTGAACAGATTTTCTGCTTACTGAGAGGTTTTATTTTTCTACTCCGTCACCTCTTCCAAAATCCCATTAAGAATTTTTTAAAAAGAAGAATTATGGAGAGAAGGAAAGGAAGCTTATTTCCCACTCTCTTCAAACCCCGACCCCCCAAACTTCACAGGAATCAGGGATGCTTGAACTACTCTTACCTACTTCTCTTCCGGTCTTCAAAGGAATTAAGTGCCTCCCTGACATTTCCTGGGTGGAACAGTGAGAAGATAGCCTCCTTCCTCTGGACATTTGCACATGCCTCTGAAGTCTCACACAGAATTAATTACAGTGAGACATGGGGGGAGTGTTTCCAGTGATTCTCCAAAGAAAGCTCAGAAGTCCCAGTGAGGCTAAGTAAAATAAACCCTTGGCACTACAGATATCAGCCCATGACTTGAGCTGAAAAGGAAGTAATCTAGTGGGTATGCCAATATTTTAATCTTCCCTCAGATTGTTCTGAGTCAAGAACAATCCTTGACTTAAATATTGTGAGAAACACAGTGATGGGGATGATTATATTATAATATCACACAATACATAAATATGAACTGCATTAGAGTTCCTGAGATTCCAGAGGTCCCTAACAATGGTAAAGCACAGAAAATCATGAAAACTACTACCATCAATCTGATCAAGAAGTTGCAGCTGCATGGCTTTGAAGTCTTTTAGGTTAGGGACCAAACTGTCATACCATTGTTAGGCTCCTAGGATCTGGTTTCCCATAGCAAGAGCCATTTGATCAACAGATGCATGCTTAAACTTGCCGCCTGCTGCCAAAACCACTCTGAGTTGAAATAGAGTGCTTGTTGTTGCTTTTTACTTTCTATTTGTGGTTTTTTTTTTTTTCCTTTTAGGGGTAGCAAACTATACCTTGGTTCAACCTGTTCTTTTATTTTTTTAATTGAAATATAGTTGATTTACAATGTTGTGTTAATTTCTGCTGTACAGCAAAGTGATTCAGTTATACATATATATACATTCTTTTTTTAATATTATTTTCAATTATGGTTTATCACAGAATATTGAATATAGTTTCCTGTGCTATACAGTAGGACCTTGTTGTTCATCCATCCTGTATATAATAGTTTGCAACTGCTAACCCCAAATTCCCACTCCATCCCTCTCCCACCCCCACTCCCCCTTGGCAACCATAAGTCTCTTCTCTACATCTGTGAGTCTGTTTCTGTTTCAAAAAAGTTCATTTGTGTCATATTTTAGATTCCACATATAAGTGATATCATATGGTACTTGTCTTTGTCTGACTTACTTCACTTAGTATGATAGTCTCTAGGTCTGTCCATGTTGCAGCAAATGGCATTATTTCATTCTTTTTTATGACTGAGTAGTATTCCATTGTATATATGTACCACATCTTCTTTAGCTATTCATCTGTGGATGAGCATTTAGGTTGTTTCCTTGTCTTGGATATTGTGAATAGTGCTGCTGTGAATATAGGAGTGCATGTGTCTTTTTAAATTATATTTTTGTCTGGATATTTGCCCAGGAGTGGGATTGCTGGATCATATAGCAACTCTATTTTTAGTTTTTTGAGGAACCTTCATACTGTTTTCCATAGTGGCTGCACCAACTTACATTCCCACCAGCAGTGTAGTTGCAACACATTCTTTTAAAACCAGGTAAACCTGGATTTGAACCTGGAATTCACTTATCTACTTATTTGGCCTTGGGAAATTTACTTACCCTTACTGAATTATAGTTTCTTTATCTGTCATGTGAAGATGCCAACGAGCCACACCACTGAAGCCTGCGTACCTAGAGCCCGTGCTCCGCAACAAGAGAAGCCACTGCTATGAGAAGCCCGCTCACCACAACTAGAGAAAGCCTGTGCACAGCAATGAAGACCCAACACAGCGAAAAATAAATAAATTTTTTTTTAAAAATTGAAATATATTAAAAGTAAGAGCTTTCTGGGTGCATTATAACATATAGACCAGTTGGTTCCTAACCTTAACAACACAAGAGAATCACCGGAAATGCATTAATATGTTTTTGGTCCTCATTCCTCAATATTCTGATTAAAATAATCTAGGTTGGGTCCTCAGCATCAGCATTTTTTTAAACATTTCAAGTGAGTAGCCAGTGTTGAGAATCACTCATCTCAACAGTCTGACCTAGGGGTTAAGAACATAGACTTTGTAGTCAGACAGACTGAAAGTTGGATCTTAGCTCTCTCATGGGCTATGAAATTTTGGGTGTTTGTTAAACTTTCCTCACCTTCAGTTTCTTCATCTATAAAATGACTTGTCAATATTTACTTGAAAAGTTGTTATGGGAATGGAATAGGATAAACAAGTTTACTTAGGGAGGGCCTGGTACTTAGTCATTGCTCAGTGCTTTTTATTAGTGTGATGATTAAATTTCTCAAGAATTTTAGATGTGCCTCTATGGTAAGACCATAAGACTATGGTAAGACTAGCCAGGAGACAGCATTTTTACTAATATTTTACTTAAATTTCCAAATTCAAATGTATCATAGATATCAGTAATAATAATTGCAAACATTTATTAACTTCAGTGGTATGTGCCAGGTGCTATGTTGAATCTTTTATAAACATTATATTTTTAACCTGCTCAAAATTTTGACATGTGCTTTAATCCATTTTAACAATGGAAGACACAGATTTTGAGAGATTAAAATCTTTTCTCAAATCATCTGGTATGAAGAGTTGGGACTCAAATCCATGTCTGAGCATATCTAAACTCAGACTTTTAACCATTATACTATATTGCCACCAAAACAACAAATCTGTACAAGATCAGTATACAGTCCCTTTAAACAAAACACTCTTTTTCACTTCTTTTTTTTACTAAACTCAGAGAATAAAAAAACAGGACCAACTCCATAGAAGTGAGCAGCCATGCATTGCAATCACACAGGAGCCTGCACACAAAAGAACCCAATGCTCAGAAGGATCCTATGCTTAGAATTTTACTCTTTGCAATTGCCACCTTGAAATACTTAGTAATTGTCTCTTTGGATTTATGTTTTGTGAGTGAACTCGAATAGGACAATGGAGGATGCACTGGGGACTTGGAGGCCTAGTTTGTATACAGTCCTGTTTCCCACTGCCTTTCTGGGATGGGGCCTCAGTAACCCGTTCCCTGCTGCCTGGTGCTTGGGGTCATCACAGCCTCCCCCTCCATGTTCTCATCCCACTACTACTCCTTCCATCCTCCCAAGTTGGTGACTTGGTCACTTTGGTTGGGGGATGAGGAGGACTGTATCTCTGCCCCTGGCAAGGGCCTGTGCATGGTTGCAGGAGGGTTGAGTTTGTGTACACATCATGTGATATCTCTGGGCAAAGCAAGAAGGCAGTCATCCCCAAACTTATGTGACAGTGGTTCATTCAGCAGTAACTTGGCAGGGACCTCTTCCTCATCGTATTTCCGGATACCTAGCACCTCCTGATGCGGAAGTTGTAATCTCTTGGTAGTCATCCATCTGCTTTGGTTTGAGGTGGCACCCCCATGGAAAGAATAAGTTGACCCCTCCAACCCCAACTGGCACCCTGCATTTTCATTTGACACTGGCCCCTCAAATTAAGTAGCTATCCCTGATGAAAATTATTAACAAATACAAAATAGTCCCGCAAAGGTGGGGTTGGGGGCAGGTTTGGAGTGTTTGGAAAGTACAAAGGCAATGCGAGGCTACCATAGCCTGATGGAACCCAGGCTGGAACAGTGTGCCCAGGGTTTAGAACCATGGGCTCTGGAGTTTTAAATGTTCTCAATATCAATCCCAGTCCTGCCATTTATTACTTGTGTGATTTTGGGTAAGTAACTCACCATCTCTAAGCTTCAGTTTCCTCTTTTGTAAACCTAGCATAATAATCACACTAACCTCATGAGTTTGATTTAGGATTAAATAAGACAAGTGTGTGAAGCAAGTTTTTAGCAGTGTCTGAGACATAGTTAGTACTGGATAAATGTGGTTTTTACTATTTCTATTTTCTTCTTGACTCAGTGTCTCTCTTGCTGAGACCAAGTTTGTTGCATTGAAGTATTTGACCAGGACCCTATAAAGAAGAAACAATTGCTGGGAAGTGTACCCCTTCTTATTTCTCACCGCACTTTCTAGATCCCACCAAAAAAAAAAAAAAACACCCATTTCATTTCCTATTTTTTCAATCAAATTCAAGGGAATTGTAATTTCTTACAGTACACTTTCATCAGCCATCTCAGAAAACATATTATGTCTGAAATGAAAAGTTTGGCTTTGCTTTCCTCATTTTCTGCTCCCTGAATGCCATGATTGCAGTAGAATAAGAGAAGCATTGAAATAACAACTTCATCCTGTACATCCTCAACCCCCAACACGACCCACTTGAATATCCACATTCTTCTTCCTTCTTCCTCCCCTCACTCTCTGGGGATGTCCATTCACATACTCATGCTAATAATATTCCTTGAAACATTTAAGATGCATTTCCAAGTGACAGGAAGGGCTACCATACAAAAGCATCATCTTTTTTTTTTTTTTTTCCATTCCCCAACACATTAATTGGTTGGATTGATTTTCTGGACCAGCAAGGAAGGGAAATATGCATTAAAGAAAGATTGATAGGATAACACAATTGTTTGTGTTTGGAAATGCATTTTTTTTTCTCAGAAATAAATCCTCAGGACATCAGGAAGCCTAGAAATATCAAGAAGTAGATTCCTTGCCTTAATTCATCTCATCTAGGTTAAAATACAGTCTTCTGAATAGAAATTATGTTAACAGATGATATTAACCAACAATCATCCAGAGAAAATATAAGTGAAAATAAACATACAACAAAGTTTAATCCTGTGAATGGTTGAAATTAAAATAAGAATGATATTTCTCTTTGCATTTATCAATTTAATAAATTTTTCTTAAAATTCATTTTGTTGGTGAGGGTATAGCAAGGTATATACCATTATAAATCACTAGTGACAAGGTAAACCATAAAACTTTCCAGACTGTAATTTTAAAAGTATGTTTCAAAAGTCTCAAAACTGCTAGGTCTTTGAGTTCCAATTATTCCATATCTAGGAATGTTGCCTAAGAAAATGATAGGAAATGGGGACAAAGATTTATACAGGTTCCCTCCACTATCTGAAAGTAGAACATCCTATGAAATCTTTCATATACTGAAACGGCATAAAGTGAAGAAGCAATTTCCTTAGGACACATCTTGCTAATGCATGCACAAAATAAATTGAGATAAAGCACAAATGCTCACAGACACAGTTCAAAACTGTAGAGGCTCGATGCTGAGACTCTGCGTGTGGTTCCCTGGGAAGGAGCTTGGCGGTGCCACTCATGCTGCTCAGTGTGTGTGATGCTTCTATAACAGCTCCCTGCAAAACAAAGTCTAAACACTGTTATCTGTTTTTGCCTTTTTCATAAAAGCAAAAATCCTCTTCAGATTTCTTTTGGTTAGCAAAAACAGGTACTAATATAGGTCTTTCTTAAAAGCAAAGTGAATGAACTTTGCTTTTAAGAAAAAAGCAAAGTTTCAAAATGAACTTTAGAAAAGCGGGGGATACCTATATATCAAAATATTTGTTTGCATCATCAGTCATAGTAGTAAATAACTGACCACAAGCTGAATAGCAAAATATATGGGATGAATAAATTATTATTTTTTATTTTCTCTCCTCTAATCCCCTCTCCCCTGGAATTTATACTCCTCCCCTTCACTAGGTATCACTGTCTCTTTTAGTTGGTAGTGTTTATCTGAGGATAATAAGGCAAATGGGAGGAAAGGTCCTGCACTACTGGTGTAGCCATGATCTGCATTTGAGCTCCCTTGGAGTGCATTTGTGGGTGCATCATTAGGGATTTTACACCTTTCCTTCCCTTACTGTGGACAATGTCTCCACTAAAGAATCTACTTGACACATGGTCTGTTGGAGGTCTCATTACCCTTCTATGCAATACTCATGTCAATCTTTTTTATAATGGGTACAGGGAGGCTATCTTTTATTTAGCACCCAATTGGTCCACAAGAAATAATATACCTTGCCTGAAAATTCTAGATATCCATGACTTTCCCAATGGAGTCACCTCTTCTTTTTCCACCATCACAGTAGCTATGTAGTCAAAAGTCGTTCAATCTTAGACCTTTCCAGGAAAAGCGTTGGCACCAGTTGCTGTGCTCCCACAGACACTAGGGAACAAAGGTCAAGCTTTTCAAGTGGTCTTCTGGAGTCTCCTCTCACTTGTCTTGAAGGGAAATGGAAGTACCCTCTCCTTGCCCTGTGAAGAACAAAGTATGTAACCTTACTCCAAATTGCTTTTCCAAGGAAATTTTCTCTCCCAGACTTCTAACCTCCATTCTCTTATATGTCCTTGAATAAATGCTAAGCCACAGTTGTTGAAAAAATAGATAGGGGCTACCTTCTTCATAAATTCTTTTTTTTTTTTTTCCTTTGGCCACGCCACACAGCTTGCGGGATCTTAGTTCCCCAACCAGGCATTGAATCCAGGCCACAGCAGTGAAAGCGCCAAGTCCTAACCACTGGACCACCAAGGAATTCTCCGTAAATTCTAAGGTAGTGTAACACATCCCTTTGCATGCTGGAGTCGTTGTCATCTGTGATCTTGTGAGCTCAGCTCAAAGTGAGACAGAAATAGCCTTATTTTTACATTCTTTTAAATTATGCATTAATTGAGGAGATATAAAATAATATGACAGAACACAGGAGATACAACAATCTAGACCTGGGATCAGTGAAGACTTGCCCAAAGAAAGCAATCGCCAAGCTAAAATCTAAACTATAAGTATGAATAAGTAGAGTGAAGGAGATGAGTAGAATAATAGTAAGACAAAAAGGCCACCATTAAAAGAAAATATTGTGCAAAAGCAAAATAGTATAACCAATTTGGAAACAGTTTGGAAAGCAGTTTCTTATAAAGTTAAACATACACTTATATGATCTAGTAATCCCACTCTGAGGTGAAATGATAACTTATATTCATACAAAAACCTGTGTGTAAATGATTATCATGATTTTATTCATAATTACCCCAAATTGGAAGCAATGCAAATATCCTTTAATTGGTGAATAGATAAACTGTGGTACATCCATACAATGGAAGACTACTCGGCAGTAAATAGGAGCACATTATGAATACAGGCTCCAGCATGGATGAATCTCTAAAGCATTATGCTAAGTAAAAGCATCCAGACTCAAAAGACTCCATGTTGTTATGATTCTATTATATGTTTTTCTGGAAAAAATGAAAACTGTAGGGACAGAAAACTGATCATTGGTCACCAGGGACTGGAGGCAAGGCCAGAGGTTGACTACAAAGGGTCATGAGGGAATTTGGAGGGTAATGGAAATGTCTATATATTGATTATGGATATATTAGTCACATGATTCTTCATTTGTCAACGCTCATAAAATGGTGTACAAAACAAGGTGCATTTTTTTGTGTGTAAATTATACCTCATGTTAAAAAAAGGAGTATGGTTCCTTTGAGGAACTGAAAAGTAGTTACTATAGAAGAAGAGTGAGAAGCAGGGAAGGTAAATGATGAGGCAAGAAAGATACATGGGAATTGAGTCACTAAGGTCTTTACAAATCATGTTCAGGAATCCAGACTTTATCTTTAAAGTAATGGTGAACTATTGAGGGGTTTAACTTGGTGACAAATCATTTTAGAGGGATCACTCAGCCAGTAGAGCTAAAGCAAGAAGACTAATTGAGGTGTTAGACAGAAATGGAGTAAACCAGGTAGGAGATATTGCTTGCCTGAACTAGGAAAATGTGGTGGGGATTTATTCACTTTTTAACAAATAGGTTTGGAGTGCCTGTTATGTTATGGACACTGAGCTGGTTCTTGGAAACAAAACGGTCAGTAAAAAACAGACACATTCTTGGACCTCTCAGAGCTCACAATCTGGTGGCAAAGGCAGCAAGTACATAATTTTGTCTGTAATAAATTCTAAGAAAAAAAGGTAGTTATTATTATGAAAGCCCCTGAAAGGGGGCTGTGTCAGACATGATTAGTTACTCACCCAAAATCCCTTTCTTACTAATTCCATTGTGTTCAGGGCACTTATGTGTTAGCTTCTAAAAAACATTATCTCCCAGCTTCCCTGGCAGTTTGGGGTGGCCATGTGACACAATTCTGGCCAGTGATGTATAAGTGGAAGGATGCTGGGTATTTCTAGGATGGTTTTGCTTTCCTGATTATAGTCTCTTCTTACCGCATTCTTTCTTCTTTATCACATGTCTGGTACAGTGGTCACTTAATGACGACATCAATATTTGTGTTGGTATGGCAACTGTTTAATGAATATTTAAATTTAACACATGATAATACTTCTTGATTGTTACTTTTATGGGACTTGTGTTTGTTCCCCACCATCCCCACCCCTGTCCCAAATGCTCAACAGAGATTTAGACGAAAGGTCCCTCATTCATGGCATGGTTCACCCTATTAAATTTCTGGGTGTTCTCTGTCTCGTATCCACTACCTAAATAACAGTGGTGGAGGATTTGGGTTCCTCAAGCCCAGAGCAGGTAAATATAGTGGGGTTTTATTGGGGGGTGGGGGTATTGTTTTTTTCATGTGTGACAATGCTAATTAACTGGTGCTAGTATTCCCAAACATTATGTTGAGAAGGACTCTGTATCAACAGGAAAGAGGATTGTCTCAATTAGTCATGTCTGCCATGTACACAGGAAGATTTATAAAAAATCTTTTTCATTGTCATGATGAAACCAGTCCCTCTGAAGAAAGGAAGAGGAGACGAGCCTTTTAAATAAGACTTGTATGCTCAAGAACACAGAAACAAGATGAGATAGTTCTTTGGAGCCTTACAAGAGCCTGACTTACATTGTTGCTGGTCTTTTGCAGACAGATAGGCCTGAGGACAGGGACCACTCACCCAGGAACGAAATAATAGTGTGACACCCGTGGAATGGGTAGCCTAAGCCCTGATACCAGAACCTTCATTCTTATCAACCTTCACATTAGTGAGTCCTAAAACCCTCTGAGCAGTTTTTCTTGCCCGAACCCATTTACTATCTCATGGAAGCCATTTTTTTCCTGCCCAAAGGAGGTGAGGAGAGGTGAGGAACTGGGGCCATGAGGAAAAGGAGCCTTCTCTGCCAAGCAGTCAGGATGCAAACTGGAAGGAAAACAAGCCAGGAGGTTAACTTTGCCTAGTTTTAGGTACAAATTACTTTATTTTAGTTTTGGGGGAAGTAAAATGAAGCAATTCAAAAAGAAGAAAGAATTCCGGAAAGAAACTCTATTCTTACCAACCCAGCAGGGATGTACACTTCAATTGCTGAGAGGAAATAATATTAGATGTAATACTAGAGGCTCATTGGAAACGGAAACAGGAGCCCTAATTTGAAGTGGGAGCCATTCATAAAATGACTCACAAACTTGCTCTCAAGAATTAAACCAAGTTTATGAAGAATAATTTTTGTTTGTGATTTTATTTTTTTCCTTTGCAAGCAAGTAATGAGCAGTAATGTGGCCCATACACAAGGTCACTTCAGTCTTTCTCTGGTTTTTAACCATGGTCATTATTAAAGCAAGTGACTGACAGATACATATGTTGAGTAGCCAAGGACTGACTGACAATAGAAGTGGGGACAGGGCAGCTACTGGAAAGTCCCGGCTCCCGGCCATACACTGGATTAATGAGAGGATAGATCAGTTAATGGTATTTAATACTTTAGATAAATCTGAGGCCCAGATTTCTCCCACGAAGGACATTAGGCAGCAGTTCAGCCAGTGACAGGGCCTTTCATACGCCAGCTAAGCTGCCTCAAGGGATCTGCATGATGAAAGCAGGCGATTAACAGAAATCCTGTTTTCACTGTGGGGCCTTTACACATTTCCTGCCACCGAACAGCTCCATAGTCATGTGGCACACTTTATTGAATTAATTGATCAGATTAGTACCAATGCCTCACCCTGTTCTGCGTCCTCCCCCACATTCATGGATCTCACCTCTATCTGGGAGAGAAACAGCTTTGCAGGCAGTGGATGCCAGCAAAGCTTCCACAACTCAGAACCAAAAGAGCAGTGTCTCCTTCTGACTCATTTCTCAAGACTCCTGACTATTGCCACTTTGTATCACATTATGGGGCAAGCAAGCTGCTTTGGATCACAGAGTCGCCATGCATTCCAAACTTCTTCCCCAAGAGAGAAAACACAATGTAATATAAAATCATGGGTCTAAATGAATGTCTAGTCTCCCCACAAATTGCTCTTGTCTTATATTACCTCTTAGGTGAATGAACCTATGTCACCAAAATTCTTTAAAGCTGCCCTCTTGCATGCCAGAACTTTCCTTTCAGAGAGAGAATTGGACATTTCATTCCTTGGGAAACTCAGTTCTAGAGGGTCAAGGCTTTCTCAGCTGAAACCTGGTTCAGATGTCAAGTCAGACTGGTTTCCTAGTCTGTTTATCATCTTCTGTTCCCCATCTTCCTCTTCATAGGCACATTTTCTGAGTGTCTTAGGGGGAAAGTTGGGACATCCTCACTCTGCAGGGCAATAAAGTTGGGAAAATCGTAAAAACAACTAACATTTATATAGTGTGGTTCTGTGTATTTTTCTAAGTTGTTTACTTAGAATAACTCATTCTGTCATCATAAAAACAGCCCTAAGGTCAATATATTTTTATCCTCATTTTACAGGTAAGGAAACTGAGGCATGGAGAAGCTAAGAAACTTGCCCAAGGTCAGAGGTATAAAGTACTGTCACAAGTATTCAAACAGATAGTCTGGCCTCAGAGTGTATGTTGAGTGGCCTCTGTACAGAGATGCTCTCGTTAGTTGGTATACTTCTCCGATTATTAGAATAATGCTACTAAAGATGTTTGTGCTAATGAATGTAGTTAGCTAATGAGAGAGCTGTTGAGACTTGAAAGAGGGATGTATTGTATTATCGTACGAATATACACACATATATATACATTACGCACATGTATCAATATAAATATTATTCTCTGAAGCACGTAAGCACTGTTCTTAGATTAGCTACTCCTTAATTATGTAGCAAAGTCCATCTTTTTTCTTTTATAGACTTTTTTTTATCGATTTAAGGTGGATATATACAATTATGAAATTAAAAATAGGCTAAGTATACAAATAATACTAAAAGAAAAGTGCAAAGGAAAGGTCAGGTTGATGATGTACTAATAAGAATCTAGGACTTAAGAAAATTTCTTAAGTTCTTTTTCAATGTTTTTTACTTCCTTTATCTCTCCTAAAAGCTAAATATGTAAGCAATAGCTATTAAACTAACTGGATCCTGAATTTGTACCTTTCATGTATTTATTGATCATTAATTAATTAATTCTTTCATTCATTCAGAACATGTGATACCTATTGCCACTTTGGAACTGTTTCTCTAATCTTTCTATGACTCTCCAATCCTTTGTCAAATGGAGATAATAAAAGTAAATATTAGCTTTTTGTGAGATTTAATAGCACGTAAATCATAAGCACAGTCTTGCCCATAGTATGGTTTAATTACTATTTAAATAAACTAATTATTTTTAGTAATGACTTAAAAAATAGGAAAAACAAGCAGTCAATATTAATTGAACCCTAACTATGTATAGGGTCACTGTATTTAGAGAACATGATAGTTATCCTTTTATTCATCCCTGTGTGTGTGATTTCTGCATCTTGTCTTTCTCTTTCATCCCATCCATTTTTCCTCCATTGATTTTTATGCCTTTGGAGTGGGGCAGTTTGGTCATGGACCAGTTTTTGTCACTGTCTTTCTAAATATCACTTTTTCCTCTGGTTAATTCCATACTTGGTGTATTTTCAAACGTCTGGCTTTACTTTCAGGACATCTCTCATGATCCAGAGCCTCATTCAGTTCAATCTAATTTAATTCATTTCAGTTCAGTTAAAAGAAAAACAAATCATGTGTTCTAGAGTATGATACAGAGATGATTAAGGCAAGATCCTACATCAAGTTCCCTACAGCCTTTCCTTGTTCTACCTCAGGTCATGCCGCTGATAATCTCCCTTTATAATTGGAGTTTTGGCTCAGTCTTTATCCTGCCACCATCTTACCTCTAACAGGCCTGAGCAAGTCAGAAATCTGAAGATGGCTAGCTGACCCTAAAGGGGCAAGAATGGTGTCTCTGAAAATTCATTCATTATGTGCAAAATACATTCACAAGGAAAAATCTTCAAAAGAATAGCTAATCTTCAGCTACATCAAGAATTTAATAAAGCTTTATGAGTCGAGGGGATTTTTCAAGGCAATAATGAATATGACTTTAACTGGCCTTGCTCCTTGTGAGCAAAGTGCATTCCAGTTTCCTTCTTCCAGTGTCTGTGTACATGAGGCTAACTGAAAACCTCCATCAAGACTATTTTTTACTTACTTTCTCTAAACTCCCATTTTTCGCTAAGGACGTTATCACTCCAACTTCATTTAGGAGCCTAAACACTTCCCTTTGTTTGTATTAGAATATTAACAATCCAAATACCACAGCCATGAGGGAAAACTGAGTCTTAATAAGGTCAGTATACATTCTGCCCAGATGCCATTGTTTTCCAATGAAGTAATATGTTCATTTACATCTAATATTTCTGCACTACTCTGACCATGTAAGGTAAAGAGCAGACTTACAAAAATCAACAGCCCCATTAGCTAAGACTTCCTTATATCCCAAAATGATTTGACAATGAAATCAACAGACAGATCAGAAAAAAAAGGAAAACTGAGATGCCAGAAACACATGTCAACTTTTGAGTAGCATGGCCATATTTTGTTTCTTGTGCTATATTGAAATATTATGAAAAATTATCAATATTCCCATGATCCTGATGTTAAAAAACTATTTTGAATCTTGTGAAACCTTCATATACTCCAATACAGAAGCAGTTTCCTTGTCCAGATAAATATTTGTTTGTAAACTTTAAAATATTTCCAGAGAATCAACTGTGAGCTTTCTGTGTTTTTTAATTCTATATTTATTTTATGTTTTATTAATTTATGCTTTTCTCCATGGCATTTCCTTGCTCTAATTTCTTTGGGGTTTAGTTTGCAGTCTTTCTTCTCAGTTCTTGAGATAGTTGCCTAGTTCATTGGTTTTCAGCTTTTCTTTATTAATACATTCATTATAAGGCTATATATTTTCCTCTAAGCATAGCTATAGCTGACCAGTGACTCAGAAAAAATAAAATAATGGAGGTGAGGAGCCAGAGTAGCAGTGTCTGACATGAAATACCTTGACACAGCTTTGTGGTTTAGATTAGGGCTGTTGGCTGCCATGTTTCAGAGTCTCAGTAGTAGCCTATACTCTGTACTGACATTCCTGGTATCTCACCCTTATTATAGCAAAAGAGGCCACTGTTCAAACAACACTCATACTTTATGCCCTCAACTACCTCTTATTTCTAGGATTAGGTAGAAGGAGGACTGTGTTGCTCCCCTAACCCAAATGCCCCTTCAATAAGAGCTGCACTATGTTTGTAAGCTCCTAGATGTACTTCTCCTTTGTATTCTTCAGCCACCATTAGTTCCTGACCATTTAAAGTAAATCCTCTTACTTTTCCAAATCAT
This sequence comes from Pseudorca crassidens, assembly GCF_039906515.1. Classification (NCBI taxonomy): domain Eukaryota; kingdom Metazoa; phylum Chordata; class Mammalia; order Artiodactyla; family Delphinidae; genus Pseudorca; species Pseudorca crassidens. The sequence goes on along the minus strand of NC_090304.1, from coordinate 28,937,562 downwards.
GGTCCTTCCCTTCTACCCCTTAAGAATCATACTTCAATCAGCCAATTAATCTTACATTGCTTCAAAAAGTGAAGAGCAGAATTTTGTCATGATATACATTTTAGAATACATAGAGAATATACATTTTAGAAAATGATGCCAATTAGAAAGCTGTTCCTCTATACCCTCAAATCCTACCCCGTGTGATAGAAAAATCACTACATTCTGTGTTCCCACCACCTAAACACTTTCTTTCCTTGTTTGAAACAAAATGAAGCAAAAGTCTATGAAGATGGAAATTTTTTTCTTAAACTGTCTCCAGAACACACACAGACCTAAATGAAACCTTCTGTTCCAACAGGAATTCCACTACCCCATTTACCTGTCAATAGACCCAGATTTTATTTAGATATTAGGCCAAAATCATTGATATTTGGGAAGACAGATCCAACTTCAACTTCTGGGCAATGAAAATGTAAGAAGAAATTTTTAAAGGTGTTTCTGGGAAATAGTTTCTTACCTAAAAAGAATGTAGTTGCATCTCCATCTAACTGCTTATCCCACTCCCTCCCTCCCTTCACTTCCTGCTGATGACTGTGGTCCTACTTCCTAGAGCTGGGGCAGCCATCTTCTGACTGTGGAGTAATAGCATGAGCATGAAAAGCCAACCCACAAAGAGCGGCAGAGAAACTGTAGAAATGAGCCTGGGTTCTTGATGAAATTGTTGTTCTTGATGAAATTGCTGAGTCAATGACAGCAGCCGCCTACCTCCAGTTTTCTTGTGTGAAATCAATAAACCCCAGTTGTTTAAGCCATCATTAGTAGGATATTCTATTACCTTTGGCTGAAATACTTTCCTAACAGATAAACATAACTTTTCCTCCATCCAAACTAACTGATACTTTACTTATTTCCCTAGTCCTAAAGCTTTAGAACTTACCCTCTGACTAAACTGGCAAGTTCTTGTATGCATAAAGCATTAATGGTTAATGGTAGATTAATGAGTTATATTATCCCAGGAGACATTTATATTTTTATAGTTGGCTTTAAATTCTTAAGAAAAAATAGGGGGTATTATAATAAAGGAAGAGCTGAACCCATGAGGAAGACCAAGACTTACCCCTTGAAGCACAACTTTGCTGACCTGTTTTTTTGAGGGCCGCTTAGATAAGAGAAGAGATTGATTGTGTGACTTATGAAAGTGAATCTCACTACTGTGCGGTCAGCAGGTAGAGTCATGTGTCAAATAATGACCTAAGACTAAAGAAAAATGGAACGATTGAAAGATTTCCTAAGATATCTATTAATTTCCATGGATCATTATATACAAGAGACAATCTCCCTTCTCCATAGTAAGTAGAGACCAAAGATGGCATCCCTTTATCCTTTTTGTAAGAGAAAGAGGAAAATTCAGAACATCAGTTCCTAAGAATTTTCTATAGGTATCTCAAATTCAGCATTTTTAAAACTGAACTCAAAATCTACTTCACTGAAATATTTTTCTTTTCATGTTCTCTGATAGGTTTCCCTGCTCCTTCCGACCATTTCACCCCATCCTCATTTCATTGTGTTATCAAGCCTGGCTAAGTCTCCCTCTTAAATTCCTTGGAATGCACCCCTTCCCTCAACTCCTATTGTTATACTTTAGGTCATTTTATTTCTCTTAAGGCTATTTGCAAAGACCCCCACACTGTGTTGTCTCAGATCACACCATCTTTTAGGCTGCACTCACTGTGATCGCTCTAAAATTCAGACCCAATCATGTCACTCCCATGAATAAAATCCTTCCATAGTTCCCTAGAGATCTCTTATGATCTAATGCCTATTAACTTCTCTAGGAACTCCTCCTGTCATGTTACTTACATACTATGTACCCCAGCCACACCCAGTGCCTGGTAGCTATCTATCTATACCACACTCTCTTCTACTTTGCATGACTTTAAATATGCTATTTTCTCAGGAGCATCTTCCTGCCAACCCTCAACCTTTTTCAACTTAGAAGAGGGTAATAACATAAAGTTATGAAGAATAAGAGGAGAGATTGGCACAATCAGAGACTGCTCAGATGTCATTTCTTTGGAGAATCCTTTTCTTCACCCTCAGTTTCCTTAGAGGGTCATAGAGTACCTGGTAGTTATCACTATCAATAATGTATCGTACTACATGATAAAATGTGATTACATATCTCTTTCCCATTAGACAAATGGTTCTCACTCCTAAGCTACCCAATCTAGGGAATTTTGAAGATACACTAATCCTCAATCTCCATTCCAGACCACTAACTATGGTTTATTATGAACCAAATCTCAGATATCTGAAGAGACGGTTCTTTCACTGTCTGTTTGCATAGAGTGGCTGTAGTTGGCAATCCAGCTCCACTATTCTCTATATAGTTCTTTATTCATTACACTGAATGCCATTTCAGGGTTAATTCTTTTTTTTTTTTTTTTTTTTTTTGTGGTACGCGGGCCTCTCACTCTTGTGGCCTCTCCCGTTGTGGAGCACAGGCTCCGGACGCGCAGGCTCAGCGGCCATGGCTCACGGGCCCAGCTGCTCCGCGACATGTGGGGTCCTCCCGGACCGGGGCACGAACCCGTGTCCCCTGCATCGGCAGGCGGACTCTCAACCACTGCGCCACCAGGGAAGTCCTCAAGGGTTAATTCTTGATGTCTATGCTGCCTTCTTTAAGCCTGGAGTCTCTATGAGGTTCTGCTAAAAAAAAAAAAAAAAAAAAAAATAGCTTCCCTCTCTGTGATTCTTGGAAATGCAGCTTCCTCCACTCTGATTTATTTTTCAATGAGATACAAATTACTTTCGCTCTTGAAGAAATTATTCAAATTGTTGTGTCTTATGTTATTTTACACCTTCTTCCTATTCTTGGAAATTTTATGCTGTTTATTCCCTTTTGAGTATTTTAATTGTGGTTCAATCGGACGTAGGAGGGAAGGAAGGAAGTATATTTACAAAGTTTGCCATTTTGCCTTGAAAGGCCATTAAAGCAATTTTAGGTAACTTATCATTTTTAACATTTTGTAGTACTATGGTTGGTCACTATATCAGTTAAAAATGTGTCAAGCTGCAAGTAATTTTAAAAATTACTTAGTAGGTTACTTAGAGGTATACTTTCTCACATAATAGGAAGTTTAAATTTAAGCATACAACGATGTTGCACATTTTCAGTTGCGTCATAAAATACCCATCCTTAGCACATTATCTAATTTTCTAAGATGGCTTTACTACTCCAAGCATCACATATATATCCTGTGCTGGAAGAGAAAGAAAACCAGACTAAATACTACAGTAGCTGCATTTCTGCCCACTTTTTATTAGAAAAGTGATAGCTTTCCCAGAAGTCCCCTTATCAGACTATTCTTACCTACACACACTATCACATGTGCTTTAGCACAAGGGAGACTGGAAAGTTAAGTACTGGACTCTCTAGCTTCTGAGTAGAGAAAAGAAAAAGATAAGGTGGTAAGAAATTTGTGTTTAGTGGACCAGCTTTTGGGTCTCATACAGCTACTGACTGTTTCTCAGAGGTTATAAGCAGTTAAAATAAAATAAAACACTGTAAAATATCATAAGCATGTTTGTGCCTAGTTGAGAGAGAAGCTGGGAATTGATCCACTGGGCTGGAGGAGGAGGGATCCACAGGCGAAAGTTGAGTGGTAGCATTGAGCCAGACAGCAGTCGGATGAGGGGAAAAGATGGAGCACACGTTTCTCCAGTGCTTTAGCCTTGGTTGGGATAATACAGGGTCCACACATAATTAATTACTCCTGAATTTATTTCTTTATATCATTACTTGAAATTTTATTTAACTTAGACATTTTCCTTCAATGAGCAAAAAGTCTCAAGTTTCTACTTCCTAGGTTGGTGAGAAAATTTAGTGAATATATGTATTTACTACTGTCAAAGACCCCATTTTCAAAGAAAAGACTACTGAAAAAACAACTCGTTGCCCACTTAATTTCACATTATCATAAGAAAGTAATAGTTTTCCTTTTTATATGCCATAGAAGGTCTCATTTCTTATTATTTCAGCATACAGTTCAATAATCTGCTCAATCCAACCTCTAAGTACAAAGTAGAAAATCTGAAACTTGTTGCCATACCTTAAGAGGTGCTCTGGGGTTTTCTCTGGTCATATTGTTACTGTTATGGTACGAAAGCCTTCAGATAGCATCCTTAGAGATAGCTATAGAGTTGCAAAATATATGCTAGCACAATTAGGTGCCACTTTTTTCTGAATGGTCAGCTGAAGTGGGAATTTGGCATAGAGAATGTAAAGTTTTTATTCATGAAAGACTGGACCAGAACAGATCCTAAGTACAAAGATATAATGTTTCAACTCCCATAAAAACTGGGTCGCTGTTGACAGTTCTGGTCCAAAATGTCTCTGACATTTAAACAGTTATCCTTCTGTCCCACTCATCTAGTATCTATTCAGCAGGACTTGTCTTGGCAAGGATCTCCCTCCTAGCTGAAGTCTCATAGCATTGCCCATCCATCCCCAACTTGTATCTTACTTCTCATCAACATCTCCACCATACTCAAAGTTATCCCTCCACACCAAAAGCCCCAGTGACTCACAATTGCATACCAGGAAATATCTTTGCAATCTTGGGCTTAAATCATTAGCAATAGACAAACTGGTTTACTCTTCAAGGTGTGAATTTTAATTTTTGGAGGAATGAGTCTGTTTCAAATTTGGAGTAGATTTTCCTATCCCATAAAATCCAAAGACTCCATTTAATACATTGAATGAAAAAATCAAAACAAACATTAAATAGAACAAATAGCATCTTGAGTTTTCAATTAAAAGTAAATGGCAACCATGAGCCAAGTCATAGTTTGATACCTCTATTTGATTGCATCTTATTCCTGAGTTATGACACTGAATAAACATCTTTCAACAAGAATTCTTGAACTCTCTGGGTCATGGTCTCAGAAAGAAGTGTGAAACTTGAATAGGATTGGTTACTAACAATCATAATTCGAATATATTTTTTTATAAATGACTTACCTTTGCATATTCTAAACGTTAAAATGACTTTCTAATACTTTTTAGGGAAACAGGAAAGTATAAAGAAAAACAGCAATTATTCATATTTTTACCATACAAATTTAAAATATTAATATTTCAATTTGTATATAATTTAAAAATTTTAAATGATTAAAAAACAAAAGTGTAAGTCAATCCTCCATTAATCATATTTCCCTTGTAACATGCCCATTTCAAAGGGAACATCTCGATTCCAGAGCTTCAGCTGCCTTCCATTCCTAAGTTTAGAATATCTAACTGTATTAGTTTCCAAATTAATAGGCAAATAATAAACATTGATTACCCTTTCCCTCAAAAATTTGTATACAGAGTGACTAAAGTGTCTGGGCTTTGGAGTCAGATATTGATGTTAATTTACTATCTATTATAGACTACTTCTGACAACTGGGGTAAGTTTATGTCACTTCTCTGGGCTTAGTTTCCTCATCTATAAAAAAATTAACCATAATTACCTTATAATGTTATTATTTTGATAAAAAGGAATTAGAAAAAATGTTATCTCAATGGCTACTTAAATTAATGTGTGTGGTTGGGTGTGTATATGAGTCCACACACACACACACACACACACACACACAGTCTTTGATGCTGTGGTTGTGTACTCTCGACGTAATGATGACAACCAAATAAAGGGGACCATACCATGTGGATAATATGATTTTGTAGTGATTAGAAACATACATCTAGATTCTAGACAATGGTTTGATTTTCTCATGGCTTATTTGTATTTGTGACAACATGAAGATACAGATTTCCCCTAGTGTCACCATTTTTTATTCTGGAGTAACATAGATAGTTGATGCTCAATAAATGCATGCTGTATTAATTTGAATTCGTTAAGGGGTTAAAATTACAAATATTTCAGAGCAGCTTACCTAATGTTTTAAAAATCTGGAATGTGTAGCATATATGTTTGAAAAGTCCCCTCCCCACAGCGAACTCTGAGAACATAAATACTCCTTCTTTCTGTCACATTTATATTTTAAGCACACACCCACACATCAAATACCAAGTGTCAGCAATTGGCGTGTTTATAACTAACTCTCATTCTCCATTAACTAAGATGATACACTAATAAGAAGTGATAGCAAACTAAACTCTTTGGGATTAAATTACATATAGACTTTCATTCCTAGAAATTCAAGTATTCATCTAGCAAGCAGATCTGCTAATTGCCTTTGCAGTTGTTGGCAAATGAAACCTTTCTTTAGCCTAAGAAAAACAGTAAATTAGGAGTGCTTATATTATTCTCCTTCCTCTTCCATATTTTTATTGCACTATTGTTACTACTGTCCATTATTGTCACTTTGAGGAATTACAATAGCAGTAAGCATGATGAAGCTAGAATGTTAAGATTTATAATTAACATATAATATTCCAAGACATTATTCAGACCAATCCTGCAATGTTTAGCTGTAACCATGAGAGGTTATAGAGCGCACTTTCCAAGTCATCCAGATGGAACAAAACCACAGCCAGACTCCTAAATCAATGCTTTTCTACTATGCACATTGTCTCCCTTAATGGATGCCAGAGAAATTGATTTCCAGTTCTGCCACGGCTTAGATCCAGCACTGTAAGAGAGCAAACCAGTAGCTGCCAACTTGACTCATATTTATTCTCAGAGAAGTTTTCTAACTTGAGGAGAGAAGGCTCAACACCTAAAGCAGTAGTTCTCAACCCTGACTGCACACTGGCATCACTGGGAAGCTGTAGAACACACCGATGCCATTCCTGGGTCACTCATTCAAAGATTCTCATTTAACTGGTCTGGGGTGGAACCTAGGCATTATTGTTTTTCAAAGCTACCCAGGTAATACTAACATGCAGGTAGAGTTCCGTACCAACGCCCTAAAGCCTCAACTGTAAATCAAAGGAACTCACACAGGTAGAGGCCAGCTTTATCTGGATTTAATCAGGAAAAGAAACCCTTGGAAAAGTTAGAAACAACAGAGCTAAGATATATTTTTCTTTATAACTCTTCAGAATACTTTGCTATTTGATTCCCATGTGGTCTCATTTCTCTATGGTAAAAAATTAACTGTGCTAACTCACAGCCCAGGGGAGCCTAAAAAGACATGAGGTTTAAAGGTAACATGGTCCATGGACCCTGGAACAGAAACAAGACACTAGGTAAAAACTAAGGACATCTGAATAAAGTAAAGATTTTAGTTAACAACAGTGCATCAATATTGATTCATTAATTGTAACAAAAGTACTGTAATAATGGAAGATTTAATAATAGATGAAATTGGATACAGGTTATTATGTACTCTTTGTACTATCTTTGAAATTTGTGTGTAAATCTAAAAACTGTTCTAAAATAAAAAGTTTATTTAAAAAATTAGATGTGCTAAAATAATATGTTTAGCTTCTCTAATTACAAAATATACCATTAAGGCTTTCATTTACAATTTTTAGAGTTAATATTTCTCTAACTACAGCCCTACCTTTATTATTATAAATTTTGTTTACAGATCATCATAATTTAAAATACATTATAAATCATTTATTATATAATTTTTCAGCATTCTTTCAAAACATTTGAGATTTACAATAAAAGAAATATAAACAATAAAACCATAAAAATGAAAACAAAATATCAAGACTGTACAGAAAGGTAATAAAAGAGAAATACAGTATTTAGAGAGCAGGGGAAAGCAATTGTCCTTAGTGTAGTAGTAATAAAATTAATGCAGTCACTTAAGAGTATTGCTAACATTAAGATTCCTCTCCACTGCTAGATTATTGGTAACTCATATTAATATATTAAATACTTTCTTATATATCAGTTGTCACTGTTTTCAAAGCTGCAGAGTTGAACAGATGGAAAATATTAAATAGCGTGGGTGGCTTAGTCGGCTTGGCATTGGAGATTGGATTCTATAATGTGAAAAGAAATTCTTTTGAATTCAATTTTACCTATTCTCCTAACCACTAGCCTGCCACCGTGCCCAGAAGGGGACAGACTGACTGCTTGGGGCCCTTATGCATACATTTGTCAACATCATTTCTTTCATTTTCCAATTCTACAATTCCTCACAATAGAATTAAAAGTGAAGCATGTGGGTGGATTTCACAACCTTCTCATTTAAATGTTGAAACCAATATCAAATTATTAACTTATGAAAAAGAACAAATAAAGAGGAAAATCCCATCTCATTAAAAATGGAAGAACTTTGGCTGGAGTGGGAGGAGAGTGGAAACTGGGATGGAGTCTCCCTAGGAAACCAGCTTGAAAAGAGGAGTGCTTTAATGATGTCAACACTGGTTAAATTCTTGGAACATCTTTGATGTAACACTTATCACAGGTATTTTAATTGCTCCGTGCCTTTTGGGTCAGCAGTAAACTGACAGAAGACAAAGTTCTTCAGGAACGAGAAAAAATTGTAAAATGCTGTGTGTGGCATCAGACAAAATTAGGCCTAATTCCCAACTCTATCCCTTATTAACTGTGTAAGTTTATGTAAATTACTTTGTTTCTCTGAGTTTCACTTTCCTGATAGATAAAATGAGGATGGTAGCACATACTTTATAGGATTTTTTGTGAGAATTAAATTAGATAAGTGCTTAGCATTGTGTTAAAATTTCAGGTTGGGATGCCTAACCCTAGATGTGGTCCATACTCTCACAGCACTTAGTGATACCTTTGTCTTTGCATCGAGTTTTCTGGCACAGAAACTAGATTTCCACGATGTGTGGTATAATATCTCCTGACAGCTTTCTCTGAAACAGTTATATCCTAGAATTTTGTAGGATAGTCAATATTTTATTAATAAATGACAATACTCTTGGAGGAGAAATCCTTTGAAATATCATGTAATAACAGTTGTATTAGTTTAGTTCTGCATTCTCTGGAGTCTGGGAATTCCATTTGTGGAGATACAGTAGGTAGTTCAGCTCTACCAGGTCCAAGCTATGACTGCTGGATATGGTAGACTGGCATTCAGATCCATTCTTCTTCTAGGTGTCTTCTTGTGTTTCCAGGTCTAGAGAAGGAAAATCTGCCTTTCTAATTTCTCCTGTAATTATGGTTCTGGATGGGAATTAGATTCTACTAGTTATATATGCTTGCCTGAAATGTGGAACGTGATAGTGAGACGGGGGCTATATTTTTCAGTTACAATTCTAGAAGCAAAATTAAAGAGACACGAATCTTGGAAGGCAGTTCTAGCAGCTATGATTGCCGTGTGCTTCATGGGTGATGAGAGTTGATGGTGGCTCTGGATAGCAGCCAGGGCTGGGTGTATGTGCTATCACAATCCAATAGCTATTCCTGAACTCCTCCTCCAACATTCCTAACAATTTTGTGAACACCCCATTCTCTCCACAAAATCACTTTCTGCAGGAAATACCTAGAGTTCTTTCTCTTCCTTGAATTGCATTTTGATTGATAGACTCTGTAATCTTCAGGACATGTACCTTGATTTTCTTATTTCCTAGATAGGAGAAAGAGCAGAAAAAAAAAGTAAAGTAGATCATTTTAGGGTCTATTCCAGCTTTAAAATGGCTGTGACCTTGGTGGCCATTTCCATTCCCCCAAAACTGACATCAGTTTGATTTTGAGGTTTTATCATTGTGCTAGATACTTTGTTTTCCCTGCCAAATCCATTCCTCACCAATTTTCAACCCTGATTCGTGTCCCCAAAAGCTCATGTTTATGGAATGTACAAGCTCCCTGTCACCTGCCTGCTGGTTCAGCTCAGCAAGATTGACGAGGGGGAGAGAGAGGGCTGAGGTTGGGATATTTGTTCCCTCAGCTCTCTCCCTTCCAGGCAGTCCTCTCCTCAACTACAGGAATTTGCACAGGGTTCTGGTAACATTCGTTCCTCTTGATTATTTAGGCCCAGGCATAGCACATGCTTCCTGTTGTAGCTAGGCCTAGGGTACTGCACAATTCCTTGTTAATTTCCCTTAACCCTGCCCATACCTTAATAAATAGTCCTTTTATTAAATTCTCCTCTATTGTCCATTTTAGTATGCCATCTATATTGTATGGAACCCTAACTAATACAAGTGAGAAAGAAAATAAAAAAGCGAAACGAAACAAAAACAAAGAAAGAAAGTAAAACCATATTAGAGGCCTTCAAACTAAGCCTTGGGAAATTCACACTCTTTAGTCTGTCTGTACTACCCTCCTTCTATCCACGTAGACATCTATCAAATTCCAGACTCATACTCATTACATGCTGTCATGCATTAATCTTCTTAGATTATCCCTGTGTTATGTCAAGTCCTATTCAAAATTCAGTGGCTCCCTATTGCATCAGAGTCATCTAAATCTCTTGGTATTCCAGGTCATCTATTTTTCCCTGAAATATATTCTTATCCTTATGTTTTATGCCATTATTTTACCGGAGAACTTGCTGTGATTTTGCACCCCTGAGCCTGGATCATTCTGTTTCCTTCCTTATAATGACCACCTTGCTTTGCTTTTCAAAATTCAATTCAATTCTTAAAGAAGCTCAAGGTCTATCACTTTCTTGTGTGCTATTATGAGCAGTGTAATCTTGTTCTCAACTAGCTTCAGTATAGTTGGAACGAGAGTGTATAGCACATTTGCATTATTGTATCACATTATAATTTGCCAATTTATTCTATTCAGTAATCAAAATTATAGTTAATATTTATTGAATGCTTACCACATATTGAAAATTTCCCTTCATCACTTTTAAATTTCACAATAAATCCATGAAGTAGTTACTAAAATCCTGGTTCTATCTCTTGCTAGCTGTGTCATACATCTTGGTTAATTAATCAGTCTGTACCTCAGTATCCCCATTTTAAAATAAAAATAATTCCAATCATATAGGCTGTTGTGAGGATAAAATAAATTAATAAATAGAAAACAGAAGAGAACTTAGCACACTGTAAGTACTCTCTAATTTTAGATCTTAGTAGTAGTAGTATCCCATTTTACAGAGGAGAAACTTGAGGTTTTAAAACATTCATTTACCACAGATCATTGAGCTACAAACTGTAGAGCTAGAATTTGACCCTCATGGAGTGGTTAGAGTAGAGCCTGTACTCTTAGCTCCCTTGCAGTCTAGCTACTATTTTATTTCCGCCTTGAGCACAGAGAATTTGTTGTTCTTCTTTTTATTTAAAGGGCCACACACAGTAAAATCTTTTAAGAACTAATTATCATAGAAAAGCTGATATCTACTGAAAAACTTGTGTTTTTTTCATCATGTCAGGGAATAATATTATCCTCTCTGTTTCACTGTTTCCCTTAGATGTGCCAAAAAGGTCATGGTAAATTTAATGTTCGAAAGCAATAGTTACATTTGCTGAGATATTGGTAAAATGATTCCCTTTCTTTCAGTATAATTTGGATAATATATTTCTGTTTTATTAAGGAAACAGTATACTTGTATTCACTGCAAAATAAATTTGAAGGCAGGTAAAGTAAAATTTATAAATAAATAACTGATCCACCTTTATTCCACCAGGTTGCCTAACACAGTGTATCTTATGTAGTGCACATACAACCCTTACTGTTTGATTAAGTCAAACTAATATTTAGGTTTCTTGATTTAATACAAATAGCATACAAATTAGCAAAATGCAGTTAATTAAAATTCAGCTGCACTTTCTTGGATTTTCAAATGGGAAAAGTCTCAAGAAGTTAAATGAACTTCCCGTAAGAATGTGGAGTTTCAATTCACATTTTATCTAGTATCTCTTTTCAAATTTTCCTGCCAAAACTATTGTATTATACTACAATTATCCAGAGGTGCTATTTTATAGTTGGACTATTATTTCGGAAGCTCTGCTTCCGATGTCTAATAAGGTTTCCACACATAGCTCCCACACCCCGGAGCTGCCTTCAAAGGTCATTTCTTCATCCCATTCTTTGCCGACATAATTGCACCTGCTAGGTGAACTACAAAACAAGTCCCAGGCGCACAGGGTGAGTCAGTCACTGTCATCGAAGCTGCTTTCCTATTTATGCTCATCCCAAGCATTATGGGTTGGGAAGGTTCTGGGACCATTTGTAGCTTCTCTTTTTGATAACCAGAATTTTCCATACATTGGTTCTCAATTCCAAATTTCCCAAAACAGGAAGTGAAAACAGGCTTGATATCAAAGAGGAGAGTTTCCAATGAGCTCAAAGGAGAAAGAGAGAGAGGTACCCCTAATGTTTCCAAAACATCACAGTTTTAAGAGAGAAATATGTCATGTTCCTAAAGTGGTTTAAAAGAGCTTGCATCTGACAGGCGCATCTTTTGCTGGCATTTCCCTGCCATGTTTACCTTTCTTGTAGTTTCCCAGGGGCTCTTTCAGTTGAAATTCACATTTCCTTATTGCCAGTTGCAGTATCATAGCAAAGTCAAGTATTTCTCTGTGAACAAATAGATGTGCTTATTTTTTTCCAGTTATCTCTGCACTTGGAGGGAAAAAAATGAGTATTTTAAAAATCCAGTCCCACCATTGAAATATGACTTGATGATGTGGCCTTCTTAAGAGAGTGTCCCTTCTCTTATAAATGAAGAATGATGTGAAAGACATAACCCTATAGCCAATGACACTACCTGTTTTCAGTCAACAATTGCATTTCTAAATATACGAACTGTTTGTGGAGCCTTGACAAAAGTGAAGGTAAAGAAGACTGTTCATGAAATAGTCTCCTGATGTTGTTTAAATCTTGGAAATATCTGGGAGTGAGTTATTCAAATGCAAAGTAATATCTAGCATAGCATAAAATACTGTGGTAATTCAGGTGCTTTATTTTCCTATCATTCAACATAGTGCTTCCAATATTTTTAAAAATTCCTCTGGAGAAAGGTTTCGGGTAAAAGACCATACAAAAGACTATTGTACTAACGTACTAAGGTACTATGCTAAGCTCCTCAGTAGACCTGCCCATCATTCCCCTGAAATACATATTCCTGTTCTCATTCCACAAGTGAAAAATGGACTCCGTGGCATTGGCTGCATAAAATCACACAGCTAAATGAAAAAAATCAGTGTGTACTAAACCTCAGGTAAGTCTGATTCTAAACCTTGAGCTTTTTCATCTATACCAGAACTGCCTAACCCAAAACATGTTATCACTAAAATAATATATATCATTATAACAATTATTATAATAATCTAGTATAGTATTATATAGAGTTGTAACAACTTGATATGATAATTACAATATCAATATAATGACCCTGAGTAGGGTTATGACTAGTGGGAGAAGAGTATGGGAGTGAAGTCTAATTGGTAGGAGACCAGCTCAGGGCCCTCTGAGGATGACTGCATAAGTAGTAGAGGATGACAGATACTTCAACAGGTAGCAACAAATTTCAAGGGTGAGGCAAGAAATATAGAGTTGCCTACTAGGAAAGCTGATTCAGGACAGAAAGTAGCGTGAGGTCTTTCAGAAACTAGTCTGCATAGGCAATACCATTTTTAGGTACTTTCCAAAAGCTGATGGTATGATGATTTTATTGTTTAAAGGTCCCAGGTCAGGATAAACGAATTATAGGTCAGATGACCATAGTCATGGGTTAGATGATCACAGACCAACTTTTGAACTGCAATACTTTGGCTCCTTGATAGAGTCCTTGCAGTGGAACTCCATTCATACTCCATTGGCTACATTTTCTTCTTGTTCAGTTTGGTTTCCAAGCCCAACAAAGGATCATTAGGTGATTTTTACTTTTCTCTTGTCACCCACATTTTAAAAATACAAACAGGGAAAACAAAGGGTTATTATTTATTTAACACTAAGTACAAATAAGGACATATGGAGATGCCATTTGGGCAGAGATTCATTACTCATAATCCATTACTTTTTTTCTCAATTCATATTTTGCTTCAAAAACTCTCTCCTTAATTTAAACTCCTCTATGAAGAACCACGACTGTTCTCACCTGGTATATTTTAACAGCCATATAACTGGTATTCCTACTTAGAGTCTCTACTCCATTCAAGCCGTTCTCTACTCTGGCTTAACTATGATCTTTCTAAACCAGAAATATAACATCAATCCTATGCTTAAAAACCACCCAATGGACATTACACTATTATGGAATAAATTTCAAGTCTTTTAGTATTGCAGACAAAGCCTTTCATAACCTGGACCTTCATTTTCTCTCCAAATCCTTTCTCTTTATATTTTAGCAATACCAAAATATATGTGACACTATGAAAATAGCATTTTGTTTTATCCATTGCAGGAATTTACACTTATTATTACATTGGTTTCTAATGGCTTTCTTTTCTTCTGTTCAACATATGAACCACTTTAGGATCAATCGTTCTTTTTGATGCCCCCGTTGTAGCTTCTGCATACTTATTATTGAATTTATTAAATCAACTATAATCATTTGCTGCCCTTTGGCCTCATACTTTAGACTGGTGGATTCTTTAGAGTCAATTCCACGTCTTACTTATCTTTGTTTCCCCAGAGCTATTCTTGAAACATGGAAGAAATGCAATTAAGTTGGTTATATTGCTCTGAATTTAACTGTGTCCCCAGTAAAGTCTTTCCACAGGATTCTAGCCCACTTTCCAGATCATCAGGGTCATTGGAATACACATAGGGAAGTCAGGAAACTGCTTTGGGTTAGTGAATCTTTGCCTTGACTGGTGGGAAGGGAGGGTCTTTTTGGAAGGATGATGCCTTTCTGTTAAGCTCAAAGATCTCCAAATAGAGCCTATATATAACTTGGGCCATACGATGTCTTGCATAATGTGCTGATTTGCATAGATAGAGTCAAGGAAATATATTTCAGATCAATTTCTTTTTTAGTACCCTAACTTAGTGTAGTTGCTATCTATGTCAATAATGGCTAATACATTGATGCAAATGTCACCACTCACCTCCTGCAGAAAAGAGTATCAGCTGAATCTATTGGATAATTCTTTAAGAGGGAAATGATACCTCCACTGTGCAATTATGTAATATATTTTAGATAAAAGATAAGCAGAATTGTCTGGATTAATAATCATAACTTATACTAATGTTAATTACAGTGTAACTCCTAGTAAATTTGGGGATTTTTCCACACCCAGAAAATTAGGATAACATCAAAAATTAAAGATGGATGCCAGAGGATCATGTTCACTACTGATAAAGGCTGAGTTTGAGTATGTGGCTTTACTCTGATAGCAAGTAGGCTTGTTAATACTCAACCCAAGAATCAGACACCTCTGTACCCAGTCCCAGTTAGCACCGTATTGGGGTAGGCATGTCCAGTTTTCCCAGGTAGAATTCACAGCACGAAGTAGAGAACTCATGTTCTTTGTGAACATTCGTTCCAAAGACTAAGGGCAGAGCTGATCTGACCAGACCAATTTATTCTCCCCACATTTATGAGTAACTTCAACTTCTCAGTGGAGGAGATAATAAAGTAGTAAAAAGAGGCAAAGACTAGATTTAAAGAAAATGATTCCTCATAAGGTTGCAGTTTGGGGAAAGGAAATTACCTTCTGTCAGTAGTTCCTAAAAATGGCGGTGTTTAAAAATGTATAAAGAACTTGCTCATATGTAATCGTACATGAAAGTGATACATCCTCATGTTCAGGCAGGCCAAATATCTTTATACGCATTGTCTAAATAAGAAAACTGAGGAATTTTTATAAACAGCCTCATGATTGATAAGTGCCAAAACAAAAACCCATTTTATCTGATTCTTAATCCAAAGCGCTTTCATTATGATATATAGTATATGTCTTGGTTTTTTTCCTCAAATTTATCTCACCTCTTTTAAGGAATTCTTTTTCACTTGTGTCTATATTTCTTAAGTGCCTACAGAAATGCTGGGGGCAGAGTAGTCATTCAATCAAGATTCATTCAGTGATGCCAGTAGTTTCTCAAGGAAGAAAGTTTAATGTAGAAGTTGGCTTTGTAGTAATGTTGTTGGTCTCTCTCAACATGCATTTTTACTTATAGCCCTTGAACAATTCCAGGCAACAGTTAGGTGCTCGAGAAGTTGTGTTGTCTTTTTTAATGCATTGAATGAACTCTTGAGGTAATTACCTGTAAGTTCCTTTAGTTTACCAAAACAGTGACTTAAGATTATGATAGATCTAAGAGTATGTCACTTTCTTTCAGTTTCTCAATTAATCCAGCTAAAAAATTGGAGAGTTAGATAAATGAACTCTAGGTTTTTCTAAATTTTTGAAATTCTTTTTGCAGAGAATCATTGCTCAAAATTGCAAACATGCAAGAGCTGGCTTGTTTTTATTTTCATCACAAGTTAATTTCAAGTCTCAGTGCACAAACTTCTTGTTTAGTAAGTAATTCACTTTTATTCCTTTTTGGATTCAAGAACTATTCAAAAGTCCCAAGTATTTATTTGCTCCCAAGGCATTGAAGGTATTTCTCTATCCGTTACTTATTAGTTCCTACTGGCTAAAAAGAGGACCTACATTGTCCAGCCCACTTTGTCTCTCCAAGTCCAAGTCCTGGAGATTTGCAGTCACTGTATTCATCACCTTCCTCATTCTCATCGTCATCTGCCGTTGATGTCACCTTCACATTGTCTCTATTGTTACTTAATCACCTCATCATTGTTCACATTGCTATGCAATTGGTATTAATTTTAGCACTAGCACCACACTAACATCACATCATCACTGTTGCCATCACCTGCGTTATAGTCCCTGCCGTGAGCACCATCCCAGTAACCATCTTTATAATTAGCAATGGCAGAAGCATCAAGTCTTTTATCTAACTGTGATGCTTAGATCTCATATATCAAAGACAATTGTTTCATATATTTCCTACTTTTCCCACCATAATAATGATTAAAACCTTCGCATTAAGATTAACATTTTAAAATAACAAAGGTGAGATATTTGATCATTTTTTTCAAGATTTTTAGCTCATGTTAGTTGGTGTGTTTACCCACAGGCTTTATAAGAGGACCTCTAATGCTGTAGGAATGATCTCCTTTGGAAAGTCACCTTATGCTATGGGATCAGTAAATCCATAAGCAGATACCTAATATGCAATCCCGTTCTGCTTAACCCTTTCCTAGTTTGGAAAAACTAAAGATATTAATATAAAATCAATCCTCTTGCCTTAAAAGAGCTGACATGAGCTCCTCAAACAAAAATAAACAGGCAAAATTCTGCCACTATTTATAGAAGACCAGTTATGTTCCAGAAACTGCACAAATGGTTGTATGGGATATGGGATGAGTACAGTTGTTGCATGGGATATTGTACTTGCAATTTGAGAGTCACACACTGTCCTGTACTGCTATGCTTGTACTACCTTCTTTAATAGGCTTCGATCTCCTGAAGGGAGATCTCTGTGTCTCTAAAGCACTTAGCACAGAAGTTCTCTGATAGTGATAGTAACAACTCATTATGTTTTTTGTTGAATGAATGCTGTTGGGATGAATTATTTAACAAAACCAACAAGAGGGCTTCTACAACCTAACTTACGACCCCTGAGAGTTATAACAACTTGCATAATAGATATTTAACTTTAGCTATTGGGGAGATGTATAAAATTAATTTTAAATCTTGTCCATAGATTTTAAGGTATGATGTCTATTGTGAAGCACTCTAAGCTGAGGAAAAACTATTCAGGGCAAAGTGCATTGATTATCAATTAATGAAATGTTTCCTTGAAATGAAAATTGAAGTGCCGCCTAATCTGAACTTTCTGGAAACAGCAGTCCACAGGAGACTCTCTAGATCCCCAAATATCGATCCCACTCCCACCCTTTTTTGAATATGACCTCATCTTCTTTTTTCCTGATATAGTTGAGGAAACCAGGAACAAAGAGCTCTGCTCCAACTCAGGAAACTTGATTTTGGAAAAACCTTGGAAGAATCCACAACCTCTTTCACCTTTCATGGTCCTTCATTATTCCAGAAACTATGGGACTTCCGTTCCATTTTCCCTTCTTTCATTTCATGCTTTTCACTCATACTTAAACAGAATGACTTCCTTGAAAAGAGATTTTGAAAATCTCCACACCGCTTCTAAACTCTTAGAAGTTAATCTATAGGTTCAGAGATTTCCAATTTATTGGTCTTTCTTCTTTCTTCACCTTTATTCCAGTTTCTTTGTATCTGTACTCCAACTTCTGTTACTATCATTTTAGTCTGTTAGGTCAACATCCCAGGTTGGAATATATTGTGTTGTAAGAAATGATGGTAGCACTGAGATACAAGGCAAGGACATAGTTTGAAAAATATTTACTGCAGAAAGCATATATGTTTAAATGTTTCGGCTGTATGTTATGAATAAAAACAGCAGAATTTGAATGAAAGAATGAAGAACTGGACAATATGACGTGCTTTAAAGGACCTAGGTTAAACACAGGAGATAATAAAATAGGAGAGACTTATGTAAAGGAAATATAAAGAAGCTAAAAATTCACTAACAGGATTAAAATGAGCATTAGAAATGGGAGGTCCAGAATCAATCAATCAAGGAAAATAAACGATGCGAATGGCAAGCTTCTGAAGCTCCCATAAAATAAAGGAGAAAAATACTAAATAAACAAATAGTAAGAAAATGGCACTGAGACGATAAAGAGGTGTAGTAATGGAGTAACAGGGAACAGAACCTCAGTAGATGAAAACTATGTGTTTCAAGAGGAGAATATGGACGTTCCTGGTGGTCCAGTGGTAAAGAATCACCTTGCAATACAGGGGACGTGGGTTCGATCCCTAGTCAGGAAACTAATCTCGTGTGCCACAACTATTGAGCTTGTGAGCCTCAAGGAGAAAGCCCGCGGGCCGCAGCTACAGAGCCCACGCCCCTGGAGCCCGTGCGTCACAACTAGAGAGAAACCTGACCGCCGCAATGAAGAGACAGTGTGCCACAACTAAGATCCTGCATGCTGCAACAAAGATCCCATGTGCCACAACTAAGACCCGACGCAGCCAAATAAATAAATAAATAAAATAAGGAAAATAAATATATTTTTAAAAAACCTGGATTGTATTATTTTAAAAAAAGAGGAGAATATATGATATTCACAAAATTTTAGAAAATGAGAATTAGAGTAAAGTAGAATGAAACTTCTTCTGAGCTGAAAAGTACTGTCTCTAAATCACAGGTACCCTTTTGAGAGATTAATGTAAAATAAGCAACATGGCTATAGACTGAATGTCTGTGCCCCTTCCCCCCAGTTGGTATGTTAAAATCCTAACCCCCAATGTTATTTAGGAGATGAGGTTTTGGGAAGGTAATTAGGTCATGAGGACAGAGCCTTCATGAGTGGGATTGGTGCCCCGATAAAAGAGATGCCAGAGAGCTCCCTTGTCCCTTCCACCATGTGAGGACACAGCAAGAAGGTGGCTATCTGTGAACCAGGAAGCCGTCCCTCACCAGACACTAAAGATCTGCTGGCACCTTGATCTTGGACTTCCCAGCCTCTAGAACTGTGAGAAATAAAATCGTATTGTTTATTAGTCACCCAGTCTTATATAGTATTCTGTTGCAACAGCCCAAACTGACTAAGACAAACACCTAGGAATAGCCTAAAGAAGATTATTTTGAAGATTAAGAATAAAGAAATTCACCTGCAATCACTCAGGCCAGGGAATGGAGTGAGAATGGGGAGGATTATACACTGTGGGAGAAAAACTAAGTTTGCTAAAGAGCAAAGCCTTTGTTTCCATAAATTTAAACTCCAGAAGACAATGGAACAACCCTGAGTGAGTTTTTATACCCAACTAAGCTTTACTTCATCTGGGAAAAAAATTTTTTTAAATACAAGGAATAAAAAAGATGAAAAACATATTCTTCCTTGAAAACAATACTCAAGGCAAATTCAAGGCAAAACATAAATAACAACGAAATACTACCACAACATCCAAAACCAAAAGAAGAATGGAGATTTGTGGTATAAATTGATGTCTGAGTACTAAATCTAAAAATCATGAACCAATTATAAATTATCATTTTAAATATGACCCAACATAACTACTTGGTTTCATTTATTCTGCAAACATTAAGTGCCTACTATTCTGGTAGCTAGGACCCTGCCCTTAAGGAATTTATTTCACAGTTTGGAGGTGTATTGAACAAACTGTAAAAGAAATATGAAAAAATCAAGATATGATAAGCCTGTAACAGAGAAACTGATGTGAAGAATGACTCGTTATACTTTAGTTTGGGCTGGCAGTGAAGGCCATCTTTAAAGGTGACTTTAAGCTGAGGCATAAATGTCAAAAAGCTTCTTTCAATGAATGGAACTGTTGCTGCAAGGACTCAAGATAGGAATGAATATATGTCTGAAGAATCAGAAGAAAGCAAGTGTGGCTGAAACATAGTAACCAAAGCAGAGTATAACCAGGGGATCATACTTGTATCCTCATTTCCCAGGATAGTCCCATTTTGTACATGTTGTCTTAATTTTAATAGCACCCTTGTTTATATTCAATAGTGACCTACTTTAGACAATATATGATATTGATACCCTGAAAAGGGTATGCAATGGAATCTGAAAGGTATACAAGCTCATAAACAAAACTGTTGACTCCCTCCTTACTTTTTCCCGAGGTTTAATTTCATTTCAGCAATAGATCAAAGAGGAATGGAATTGTAACAGAGATGCTCAAAAAATTTAGTTTATTTATAGTACCTATGACTAAGGTCAGTGGGAGTGCTGTTAAAGCCCAGTTAACCTATAAATTACATTCTTTTCCTCTTTATCTTTTTTTTTTTTTCTGGTGCAGAACCTCTATCAACTTTTCTTATACCTTCCTCTAAAGTATAGATAAATAGACCATGTTTTGATCCACCTTGAATTTGCATGTGGCTTTTCTACTTATTGCAGAAATATCATCATTCAGGCACTCCATCACCAAGGCAACGAGATGTGGAGCATGAGTAGTTCAACCTTTGCAGATAACCGAGATTTAATTGGTCAGTCTCCACTCTGTGGTGAGAAGAATGTAAGCATTCTGCAATTCCTTATTATATTTTAGCTCTTTTACAGTATGTTGCAGAAGAGTACATTTCTCCATGAATCTACTTTTTAGTTTTTTCTACACCAACTCATGTGGATGTGTTTTCCCTGTCCAAAACAGTAATGTTCCTTTCTGATCGATACCGTGTACCTAACAGAAATGCTGTCAGTATATGTAAACCTGGGTAAGGGATTTGGATTTCATTCTGAGTGTCATAGGAAGATGATGGCAAGTTGAAAACACAGAAATGATGTGACCTGATGATGAGTCTGTCATCAGTCAGAGTCATCATCAGTCATCATCAGGAACAATTACAGGGTTGTAGCAATATTCCATTTGAAAGATAACTGTGGTTTTCAGTAGGATGGGACATTAAAGTTGGATAGAAATGGATGAATTCAAGATATACTTTGAAGGTATAGGAAACAAGACTTGCTAATGCGTTGGTTGTGGGAAGAAAGATCATGTAAAGTAAAAACCAAGGATATATCCTTCATTTTGCCTAGCTACTTGGGTGGAAAGTGTGACCACTTATTTATATGGGGAGGAAAAATGATGAAAAAAGGGTGCTAGGTATCTCAAGAGTACAATTTTGGACCCATGTTTAGGATGCCCATAAAATAACCAATAGAGTTAAAGGATACACCAGCATGACATAAAAAGGTAAAAAGTTTTGGAGTCAGCAATGTCAAGACATTATTATGAAACTCTCAAACTGGGCTTCCCTGGTGGCGCAGTGGTTGAGAGTCCGCCTGCCGATGCAGGGGACACGGGTTTGTGCCCCAGTCCAGGAAGATCCCACATGCCGTGGAGCAGCTGGGCCCGTGAGCCATGGCCGCTGAGCCTGCGTGTCCGGAGCCTGTGCTCTGCCATGGGAGAGGCCACAACAGTGAGAGGCCCGCGTACCGCAAAAAAAAAAAAAACAAACCTCAAACTGAATGGAATTACATATGTAGAGAATGCAGCTGGAGATGAGAGGGGATCCCAGGACTGAGCCATGGGGTATTCCAGTGTTTAGAGGGTTTAGTAAAATAGATGAGCTAGCAAAATCTCCCAGGCCACAACAAGTAGTTGAGAGATACACACATGACTATAGACACTACCGAAAAATAGAGACATAAACCTTGTTCTCCTGACTACAGTGTTTGGTTTAAGAGAGAGAGAAGAAATAGTCATGACCCTAGCAAGATTATTAAAAGATTTTTTTAAAGATATTTTTCTTACTGGAATTTTCGGAAAAGATTATTCTCTCTAGTCTGTAAAGCTGTGAGGATATAAACCCAGATTTCCAGAAATAATCAAGGTTCCAGCTTCATGGAGGAAGCTGGAAATAAAACTATTTATATTTATGTTAATTATTCATTTAACTAATCATTGTATACCCTTCAACAACACCTGGAAAATTACAATTTTATTTCCTGTCTGTCTTTACTAAAATAGAAGCCTCTGGGGACAAAGACTTTGATTTGCTCCTGTATTTCTAGCACCTAGAATGGTGCCTGGCACACAGTGGATGCTCAATAAATATTGTGAACAAATGTGATATTCATATATTGTCCAGAATAAAGAAGGTTCTTCAAAAATATTTTTAATCAAATGAACCAACCTACCATTAAGATTCCTTATGCATTACCATCTGTATGACCAGAGAGTATTTCTTCTGCCCAAAATACTCTCCCTATTAGTTTTCCATCTCTGTTTGAATTTCCCTTTCCAAATCCAAGATTAAATTCACATCTGCATCCCAGAGGATATCATCTGTTATTTAGCAATTAGCATAAATTGCCTTTTTGTCTCATCTAAACATAAGCTTTCCAAGGATAAGTACAATAGACATATTCAATGATCTGCCTCATCCAAATATCTTCTTAAAAACCTAGCCCTTCCATAGTACAGAGAAGGATCAAGCACACATACATATGGGCACACTCGCAACTAAGTCCTTGCTCTCTGGAGAAGAGACACCTAGACCAAAGTCCTTCAGTCTATTTTTTGTCCAGCAACCATCAGATTTTCTCTGAAGAGAGAATTTAAACTGAGAGACTGTGACACATTCTCCTCTGACCTAACATTTATGTGAAGCCAAGGCTGGAATCAGTACCATTATAAGGCAAAGTTACGTGCCATCCAGTGTTACAGGAGAACAAAGTCTATAGTCTAAGTGCATAGAGAGAGACTAAGGCTATATAGAGAGCTGTTTATTTTATTCTGAGTAATTTTCCTGTTCTTGGAAGGCTGATTTATACATTTTTCTGCCCTTGGGTTATATAGGATTCTTCTGTATTCCCTTCAATGAATCCCCCCACTCTTTGTTTGAACTGAAACCATAGAAACTAAATTCTCTACTAAATTATTTCCTTCTAATCTGTCCAGGAGGTTTGCACATAGTAGGGGTTCAGTAAATCTATGTCAGTGTGTCTATCTTCTTTGGTCTACATTTCACCCTCTCGAATAATTAGTTCAGTGTTTGCTCACAAATTTCATTATTATCTGTTTGTTTCTAACTGCATTCACTTCACGCAACCAACAGAAGTAATCCCTATCCATGTTTGAGTCACCAGACTGATAATGTTCAGCTTCAACCTGTTGTTTCAGTGGTTGATGATGAAGCATGAATACTAGATTCTACAAGAGCAGATTAAAAATATTTATTTAAAATGTCAATGGAAAAAGACACTTTGAAATGGTCTCTTCATACAATACGCATCTCCAGATTCCTGCAGTGATGGTGCCACCTTTACTTACACACAAAAGGATTATTTTTAGTAAAGTTGTTTTCCGCAACTTGGGGAAAATATTGCCATCAATATTCACTAGATTTATTTGCCCGATGAAGTATTTTTATGTTCTTCATCAAAACATCTCTTGTCCTTGCTGGGCTGATGGTCGAGGATCAGAAAGCAATATTCCAGCTGTTCTTAAAATCAGCATTTCTTAGCAAGGTTAAGCAGTGCTTTTTCAAACTCCCCGTGCTATATGCGTCATCTCCTGGTGAGTCAAACCTGTTATGTTAGCTCATCGCACAGAGAAAGGCCAGCAAACTATAAAACTCTGAAAAAGCAGCTTCTCTTCTTGGTCTACCTAAGTTGGCTTGAGATGTGTTTATCTGGACTCCGCCTGCAGCTTTAAACTCAATAAGCCTTTTCTTTAAACAGCTGATGCCACTTTCTTTTTATCTACGGGCTCCTGAACTGCCGCTACTTCCCTAACTGAGAAGATTAAAGGGAATGAGGGTTTAGAATCGTATCTTTTTTTTGGAAGAAATCTGCTTGGGTGGGTTCCCCTCTTGAAGGGTTTGCCTTTGACAGAAAGCCCTGAACAGCTGGACAATGACCCTTTTCCTCCCTCACACCTGAGCCCAGACTCTGCCTCTCAGCATTTCTGATGACCACGATTCTAAACCTTAGATATGCTCTCCACTGCACTGGGCTAGCACAAGTCCGAGTGTGATCGTTTATGGAATGCAAATAAAGAGTATTCCAAGGCTGAATAACTGGGGAAATGCTGAGCTAAACAACGTTGATGGTTTTCTCACTGCAGAAATTCTTTGTCTTTAAAATGTTAAAGTACATTCTGCATTTTCAGGAGTGAGATAATGAATGCCTGTTTCCCAGGTTTACTTGACCATAAAACTCTTTATTTGGTGTGAAATATCTTGGGAGGCCTGTCTTTAGTGCCGTTCCCAGCCTTGATGTCTGGGACTCCTGACCATGGATTGGTGTGGGAATTTGGGTACCTATTTGAGTCTGTAGCATCTTTAGTGTTCCAAGTCCCAAGACCCTCGCATCTCCATTCATCTCACACTCATCCTTTATTTAGGTTCAATCATCCAGTCCCACTGACTCTCACCTACATATCATAATTTATGTATTGTTGCTTACATTCTCTCAACCTAATCCTTCTCCATTCAAAATCATTGTATCCCTTTTCTTTCTGATGAAGTTCAATTTCTCTTTCAAGGGACAACTCTAATGTTATTGCTTCTGTCCTGGACTCAGGGGATGACAGATTACAAGAGATCTCAGTAATTATTTTGGTTCAAATATCTTTTAGATGAGAAATATTTAGTAGGGGTACTCTGACTCTAGATCACAAAGGAAGTGTGTGCTAGGACTAGCATCCTAACTGGACCACATAAAGGGTAAGGCTTCTATGAGCTGTCCAGACTGGGTATGGAATTGTGCAGCAGGGAAGAAAGAGGCAGAGCTTGTGCTTTGTCCCCCAAGAATGAAATGGAATCACATGTTAAGTTCAGCTGAACAACAAATATACAAAACAGAGTTGGATAAGAAAAGCAGCAATGCCCATGGTCAAATCATAGATTGAACAAGTAGAATTCATGGCATGAGAAGAAGATAAGTTCTAGGTTTTTAGATTAAATCATTCAATCAAGCAAGAGTTCATTGAAGACCCACCAGTACAGCATTCCTCACCATACCACACTGTCTTCCTAATAGGGAATTTGCTAGAACTTTAGGGGAAAATTCATTAGTTCTCAGAGAGATAAATCAGGATATAAGATGACAGCCTTACTTCAGCAACAGCAGGGACTGCAGTGTGAATTTTGCTTTGCTAGTTATGGGGACAAACTTCCCTGAGTCATCCTTGTCCTATCATCTGGTCCCTTGTGAACAGAATTTAAAAAAAAAAAAAATCTGCAAGTTTCTTTGTTAGTTGTAGTTGAGATCTGCCTTCTCGCCAACAATGACAATATACCACACATTTCAAATAACTGCTTTCTACTCACTCCACAGCCATTTTGACAGAGATGCTGGACTTGTAATACTGAAGACCTATTATTTATTATGTCTTTTTTTTTTTTTTTTTTTTTTGCGGTACGCGGGCCTCTCACTGTTGTGGCCTCTCCCGTTGTCGAGCACAGGCTCCGGACGCGCAGGCTCAGCGGCCATGGCTCACGGGCCTAGCCGTTCCGCGGCACGTGGGATCTTCCCGGACCGGGGCACGAACCCGTGTGCCCTGCATCGGCAGGCGGACTCTCAACCACTGCACCACCAGGGAAGCCCTCATTATGTCTTTGAAATATTTAATAAAATCCAGTTTTTGAGGTCAACGTCCCTTTGGTATGCTTTGCACGTTAGGCAACTTGTCTGTCTTCCTCATTCTTGTATTTAGGTGTTATTACACATTTCCACTTCAGATCTCACTGATGCTTAAAAGTCAACACTTCCAAAGGAGAACTTCTCTTTTTCCATAAACAGGCTTTTCTTCCTACATTTCTATTTTAGGAAATAGTATGGCTATCATCAATAACCCAACATCTGGATTTCATCCTAAACTTAGCCTTTTAAAAAAAATCTCCAACTCTAATTAATTAGAATTTCAGATGTGTTGCTTCCTTATCTTAAACCTTTCTTGAATCCTTGCCTCCTTTCTTGAATCCATTGCCTCCTTTCTATACCCATGACCGTTATCCAAGCCTTCATTGTTCTAGCCTAAAATACTGTGTCCTCTTGAATGATCTCCTTGTTTCAAGCATTTGCTCCCCACTGCTTCTAGGAATAAAAATGCAATAGCACTATGCCACTTCCGTTCTTAGTGTCATATAATAGCTTCCTATCAGCTACGTGGCAAAAGACGTCAAGGATCTTACGATTGCCATCTCTTATTCTTGAATCATCTCTTTCTATACATCATATCAATTTACTAATTCTATAGGACCACTTGAAAAGCCCCAATTGTCCATGCCCTTCCACCACATCGATTTTGACTTTTTCTCCTACCTGGAATAAGTTTTCCCCTTTTTTACTCATATTTAAGATTCACTTTATACTTTTGTTCTAATAAATTTCCCTCGGACCACACAGAATAGATTATGTGCCCTTCCTCTAGACCCTACAGCATGTATCTTTTGCTTTATTAATAACTGCCCTGTAGTCAGCCATTTATGTCTGTTCTGAGAGTTCAGTCAGTCTCCAAAACCACCCTCAGGTTCAATGATTTGCTAAAAGGATTTACAGAGCTCAGGAAGGTCATTATACTCAGAGTGATGGTTTATTGCAACAAAAGGATACAGATTAAAATAAGCAATGGGAAAAAGCACATGGCACATTGTACAGAAGAGTTCCAGGCGTGAGCTTCCAGTTTTCCTTTCCCAGTGGAGTCATGTAGACAGCACTTACTTCTTCCAGCACAGAATATTGCCAAACAGAGAAGGTTATCCAAACCTTGAAGTCCAGGGTTTTTATTGGAGGTCAGCCACGTAGACACAGGTAACCACCTGCATGGCTGACTTTAGTCTCTCTCCCCTTCAAAGGTGGAGCTGATACCTGTAAATCAGTGTTAACATAGGCTATCTGTCACAGTCAAAGTCTCCATGTAAACAAAGAGACTCTTATTGGGCAGAATATTACGAGGGCCTAGAAGTTAACTCCCAGGAGCCAGGGACAGACTCCCACACCTTTCTTCAGGTAAGGTTGATCTTTACTGTGCATCTTTCCACTTAAGTACAATCCCCATAAGAGTAAGGACTATATCACGTTCATCTCTGAATCCTCATTGTCTATGCGTGTTCACCCCAGAGTAAAAGCACCGTCTATAACTGCAGAATGAATGAATGAGTCAATTAATTTAAAAATGAATAAAACCTTGAACAACTCTTCAAGTCTTTCCACAAGTTACTCATCACCACCTTCTAAGACTTAAACTGAGCTTACTGAAACTAAATATGTCCTTTTACTCTTATCTCAATAGTCATCCAATTTCTGTCTTTTTCTTCTCTCTTTACAAAAATGAAGTATACACTGTTAACAGATGAAGGGAAACACAATAGTCAAAGGAAGAGACCTAGTTTGCTACCTTCTCCCATGTATCCCAGGTGGACCAACTCCCTTGGGACAGCTGTGTGATGGAACTCTGTAGTGGAAGATGGAGAAGAACACCTTCCCTAGAGGTGAGCAGTGAGGTCTCAGGAAAGGAAACATTTCTGCGTCTTCCTTGTGTAGGGCTCTCCAAGAAGTGGGCTCAGGAGGGTGTTGCCTATCTCATACTGAAACAGAGCATGGCCTATGGTTCTTCCCCACTGTGTCCTCAGCCTGCCTTCTGTCTGTGGAAAAACTTTAGCCAAATTGTAAGTGTAATCAGAGAAGTGAGAAAGTGCAGAAACAAAGGAAAACAGTCCAACAAGACTGAATAATAGTTTAGTCATTAAGCATAGTCAAGGACCTTTAGTTCCTCCTTAAGAGTCATAGGTAGTATTCTGAGCCATATCCTTTGAGCTATCATAGATACTGAAACCCCCGCCAGGTGGAAGAAGTTAACTACATGATGTCCAGACTGTAGCCATGACATAAGCTGCCACCATTCCGAGAGCTGGCCTCAAAGAAATGGGAACAAACCGACCCTGGAACTGACGATTAGCTGTACTTAAAGCAATCAAGATGACGCTGGTTAGACCACTGCATGACCAGTTTCAATTTCGAGCTGACTGTGCTGTTTCTGCATGTAGCCCCCTCGCTTCACCTATGAAGCTCCTACCCACTGATCGTCAGTGGGGGGGGAAACTGGCCTCTGGACAGGGGTCTGTACTCCGTCCCCGCCCCCACCCGCCCCCCGGTTGCCGGCCTCAGAAAGAAAGCAAACTTTCCTTTCCACCAAACTTGCCTCTTTATTGGCTTTTGAGTGGCGAGCAGCTGGACGCCCACTTTCGGTAACAGTACTATTCCTGTGTCTCTAAGAAGGCTGTGTTGCTTCCAAGTGTTTACTCCATAGATATCTCACTCTATCTTATATATCACCATTAGGAAATGTATTTCTCTGAGTTAATATGCTTTTTTAAAAAAATTGCCCTTCTTGTTGTTATACATAATGCTACTCTCAGTGTGCCGTATAGTTACTCCTCAGGTGATCTTTTCTTTTCTTTTCTTTTTTTCACATCTTTATGGGAGTATAATTGCTTTATATCAGGTGATCTTTTAAAAATGCAAATCAGTTTACATCAGTACTCTACTTATACCCTACAGTGGATTTCTGTGTCATTTAGAATATAATCAATATTCTTGCTATGGAATACAAGATCATAAATCCTAGTCTCTGACCATCTCTCGATCTCACCTACTCATTCTACTATTTTATTTCTTAGTAGCAACTTATCAACTCTCTAGAATTGTCTCATTCATTTATTTGTCTATATTCTACTTTCCTTTGACTAGAATGAAAGCCCCATGAGGTCAGGAACCTTAATGACCTTGCTCATTGATTCAGCCTCAGTACTTAGAATAGTGGTGGATACGTGATATTTATTATCTGTCAACTGTCAATCATCCATATAGAATCATTAATAGGTTTTATCAGAAGGTGAGAGAACAACTCACTGAATGGCAACTTCTGTAGGAGGGGTCATGCTCACTGCCATGTGTAAAGCTAAGCATGATGGAACTTTGAGTACCCAGTTTGTGCACTACTACACCAGACTCCTGTGACCAGGGGAACCTGCAAAAGAATATGAGGGGAGGAAATATAACGACAAACTAATGCTACTTTCACCTTTCCAGCTGCCTCTCACTTCAGTGCCCTTCCAGTCATCCTTGGCCACCACTCCTGATGCTTACAGCATCCAGGAATAGAAGAAAATCACACGAAGAATCTTATTCTCTCTCCAATGTTAATGTCTCATTGGTACTCAGAAATATTTAGTTTTTAAACAACTTTAGTAACTGCATATTACCTACAAGATAAAGCAAGGCACCTGCAACACTTAATAATATGATTCTAGGGCTTCCCTCGTGGCGCAGTGGTTGAGAGTCCGCCTACCGATGCAGGGGACACAGGTTCATGCCCTGGTCTGGGAGGATCCCACATGCCGCAGAGCGGCTGGGCCCGTGAGCCATGGCCGCTGAGCCTGCGCATCCGGAGCCTGTGCTCCACAGCGGGAGACGCCACAGCAGTGAGAGGCGTGCGCACCGCAAAAAATAAATAAAAATAAATAAATAATAAATAAATAATATGATTCTAAACTATTATTCCTGGCTCAAATGTTGTCACTATTCCCAGTGATCTTATTTACCCAAGGGTTCTTTCAACTACTAAATGGTACTGGTAGCAATCAGGGCATAGAATCAAGTTTCTACATCTCAAGGAGGAAGAAACAGATAGAACAACAAAGAAGGCCATTCCTCCACTTCACTGTGACGGGAAAAGGAACAGAATGGACAATCAGTAGAAATCTACCTCATACTCAAAACATCCTTTTTAACAAATGAGGAGAGTGAGATTTTAGCTAGAAAAAAAATTAGAGGAAATAATAATTCTAGTTAAGTGACAAAGCTGAGTTCTGAATCTGTGTCTACTAGTCCCCAAGGCCTGTACTCTTTCAGGTACAGCAGGATGCCACTTCAAGGGTGAATCCGAATGGAAGAAAGGGCATTAGGAGGAACTTTGTGGCTCTGCTAATTAATATTGATATTTAGCAGATCTGTCTTCAGGCCCAGAATATGCATATATAGGACTATGGTAGCTGGGACGCTAGAAAACCTTGTGCTATGTGTTTTACTTATTCTTTATTCAAAGAAGGAGAGCAGAAAGAGGCACCTGACCTTGCACACTGAGAAGGAAACATGCTTGGTTGGTTTCCTGTTTCCAACCTGTAAGGAAAGGGTTGGGAGAGAGCCTGTGGCTCTGGATAGAGAAGCAGCTGTCTCTCTGAGGGAGACGAGCTCTAGTTCATCCAGGCAGGCAGGCAAGCGGCCCAGAGCTGAGCAAGAGAATCCTCCTCCTCCAACTTGCTATTATAGGGCCCTCAAGGGGTTAAGGATGGCAGGTTTTCTGGTTGCTATGTGCAGCCAGAGAACAAGCAAGCAGATCGTTGCTGACGATTCCAGGAGCATCCCCCTTTCATAGGTGAAGAGTGGACTCTACCACAGCGCACTCGCTGACGTGCAGCTGATCTCCAGAGTCCAGGCTGTTTCTGTGTGTGATCAATGTAATATTCCACTGCTAAATTTAGGGACCCTGCCTCCTATGACAGTGGCACCTCACCATGACTAATTAACAGTAAAACTGTGGATGGTGTGACAGGTTTAATCATTTAGTCTCCAAGGTTTTGATTAAGTTAAAACTCTTTACCACAGGACAAAAAATTAATAATACTCAAGTTAAGATTATAAACAATGAGGCCGATACCACAAATCACAAGAGGAAAGGGTCTCATGACCCAGCTTCTCTGTGTGTATATGAGATTAGTCATCTGTGTGTGTGTGTGTGTGTGTGTGTGTGTGTGTCTGTAAAACCCTGAAGATGTCTGTGTACGTATATAATGGTAGACATTAGCGTGAGTATGCAAATAATATGAGTGATGTATATGCACGTGAATTTCTAAAAATGTAAGACCACGTAGAGATATATGTGTACATGACTATTTACATGCATATATGTTTATATATGTGTGAACAACTCTGAAGATTCCTATGTGCATATCCAGCATTGAAGAAGTATGCAAGTATGTGTGTGCAACACTGGAGATGCATGTGTCTATATAACTCTGGAAATGTAGCTCTGTGGGTACAAAACTGTATTTTATGTATGTCACAGTTGAGATGCAAGTGGGCGCACGCAAGTCTGTGTGTGCATGTGTCCACTTTTGAAGAAGGACTATGCTGATCCTGGGGATGTTTTTATATATATATAGTGTACATAAAAACTCTATAGAAGTATGCAGATAGTGTGTGTATATATGTTACATGCGATTTTTATATATTATGTATATATTCGATATATAATAATATACAATGTTTTATATATATATATACAATGAAAATAGATTATATAATGTATATTACAATATAGGTGTGAATATACCACCAGGTATACAGGTATATGCATTAAAACATTATAAGTCCTACATGTTAACCTTGCAAGATCTTTTCCATGTGAATTTATATTCAACATTAGAAGTGTGTGGTATATATGATACTGAAGATATGTGTGACCATGTTCATTATACTAGAGATACATGTATAAACATTTACTACACAGGAAGTGTGCAGAACACTACAAATACATTGTGTTTGCATATAATATTTTTCAATTGTGTGATATATACATAACATAAAATTTATCATTTTAAGTTCAGTGTCATTAAGTACATTGACATTGTTGTGCAACCATCACTATCATCCATCTCCAGAGCTTTTTCCTCTTGCAAAACTGAAACACTCTATCAATTAAACAATAACTCCCCATTCCCTTCTGCTCTCAGTCTCTGGAGTCAACCATCCTACTTTCTGTCTCTATGACACTCTCAGTACCTCATATGGGTAGAAACATACAGTATTCTCCTTTTGTGACTATCTCATGACACTGGGTTAACCCATGTTGTAGCATATGTCAGAATTTCCTTCCTTTTTAAAGCAGAATAATATTCTATTGTATGTATATACCACATTTTGTCCATTTATTTGTCGATGGACAGTTGGGTTTCTTTGACCTTTTGATTATTGGGGGTATGAATGTACAAATATCTATTCATGCCCCTTCTTTCAATTCTTTTGGGTATTTATGCAGAAATGGAGTTGCTGGGTCAAACAGTAATTCTATTTTTAATTTTTTGAGGAACTGCCATACTGTTTCCCATAGTGCCTGTACCATTTTGTATATAAGCTTTTTATGTATGTGTTATCACTGTATAAGAAATACATACAAGTAACTATGCACTTATACTTTTATTAATAGGACTATAGATATAGAATGTGAATGTAAAGCACTGGCTATATAAGTGTATATATAACACTGAAGCTAGATTGCTGAATATATACCATGATTTATGTGTGTGTGCTCGTGTGTATAGCAGTGATGTTTTCTAGTGTCATATTTATTTTTATATCGGTTTGCTCATTAACAATTAAATTTTGTATCAGTGACCTTTGCTATATAAAAAACTAGCACAAAACATAGGAGCTTAAAATAATGATAAATAGTTTGTAAACCTGAAACTTTGCCAGTGCTTGGCAGGGACAGCTCTTCCCTGTTCCAAGAAGCATAACCTGGGATGGCTTCGCTGAAGCTGGAGGATCTGCTTTCATAGTGGTTCACTCGCATGGCTGGTAAATTTGTGCTGACTGTAATCGGAAGACCCCCCCCCCCCACGATTGTGGGACATCAGCTTCAGTTCCTCTCCACATGGGTCTCTCCTGGGCTGATTGGACTTCCTTACCACTTCCTTACCACACAGTGGTGACTGTGTCCTAGATGTAAGCATCTCAAGAGAACCTGGTGGAAACTGTATTGCTTATGATGAACCAACTCTGGAGGTCACATGGTGTCACTTCTGCTAACAGATTCAAGGGAGGGAATGCAGACCCTAGCTCTTGATGGGAGGAGTGTCTAAGCCTCATTGTGAGTATATGTGGGATGGGAGATACTCTTGTGGCCATTTTTAGAAAACATAATCTGCTACAGTCACAGGTTATTATTTCCAAACAGTTTGAAAGATACATCAATTCATTCCTTCATTCATGTAACGAATATTTATTGAATGTGTACTGTGTGCCAGCACTGGGAATTAAACAGTAAAGAAAATACACAAAGCCCTTGCCCTGATATTCCAGTGCAAGGAATTAGGGGCAAAACAAATATTTGTCATCTCAGATGATAATAAGAGTTAGGGAGAAATATAAAGCATTGTAATGGGGAAAAGGAATGGTGAGGACTGGAGAATTCCTATTTTATACAGGATGGTCTGGGAAATTGTCTCCAATAAAGTGACTTTTGAGCAGACACCCAACAGAAGGGGAGGGAACAAATCTTGAGTATAAAGGCGTCAAGAGGGAGTAGTTCTAAATGGAGACATGGGTAAAGGCCTAGAGGTCTAATCATGCTGGGTATGTTTGAGAAACTGTAAAGAGGCCAGTATGCCTGGAGTGTGACGGGGAGAGTGGTAGGAAATGAAATCATAGACGTTATGGGTGCCAGGTAATATTGAAAGAGGAGGAAGAGGATATTGTTTTTCCTGTTGCAAAAAAAAAAATGAAAAATCCCGAAAGAAACATACCACTGATAACATAATTCTTTTTAGCTGCATTGTCTTTGTTTTGATCACATCCATTCCACAAATGCCAAATACCAAAGAACAAGCCTCCGCATGACAAGTTAGCAGGCATCAGCTGTCATCTAGATCAGTAGGAAGTTGGCCAACTGATGGAAATTACCTCCAACATTGGAGATGAAAATTCAGGTCTCAGAAGGCTATGAGACATCCCTTCTGTCTGAATCTGTTCTCTCTGCCTGCTTCATGCCACAGCTGTGCACGTAAAAAGCCAACATATTTGGGCTTCCCTGGTGGCGCAGTGGTTGAGAGTCCGCCTGCCGATGTAGGGGACACGGCTTTGTGCCCCGGTCCGGGAAGATCCCACATGCCGCGGAGCGGCTGGGCCCGTGAGCCATGGCCGCTGAGCCTGCGCGTCCGGAGCCTGTGCTCCACAACGGGAGAGGCCACAACAGTGAGAGGCCCGCGTACCGCAAAAAAATAAAAAAAAAAAAGCCAACATATTCATTGACCTGAATGGTTCATAAAGGGGTTGGATTTTCAGGTTTGCAATCATGAAGGGGACTCACTGAAGATTTTAAGGTTGGTTTGATTGTCCTTCTGCGCATTTCCCTACTCCCCAACCCCATGATAAAATTGGGTGAATCCTTCACCTTGCCGTCGTTAACATCAGAAGTAATAGAGAACAAGCTGCAACCCAACCAGCCAAATACCCAGCACACTCTGCTAAGTCACTTGAGGAGCTGCTTTTGTGGACAGTTGTTTTCAAACCTGGTTACAGGTTAGAAGCACCTGGGGAGCTTTGCCCACCTCAGAGCTCTGGAATGGGGCCCTGACATGATTTTTTTACCTCCCCGGGTGATTCTAATATGCAGCCATAGTTGAAAACCACCACTATGGCCACCATGCTATGACTACTGGATGGTACAGTAGGACTCAGATTTTATTCTGTCTTAAATAATGTTGTACAAAATAAATGAATATGCCTAGAGATTAAAATCTGTTGAAGTCCGAATTTCCAAATGGTTTCTTTGAAGAGGCATTCTTGGTAAGTGCTAAGTTTAGAAATATCACTGGAAATGTCTGTAACATTCCTTGGCCTATTCATCACTCCATCCTTTCCTTCCCAAATCCACTCTTCATCTTCTTTGGGAGAGCAAGCGACATCACTTCTTTCTTCTGAGAGTATCTTCTGAATGATCCCAACCCCTTGCAAAATGTTTTCATACTTTGGTATTATGAAACACATATATCGATTAACTTAAAATTTTTTCTTCCATCTCTTTGCTTTCACTTTTTCTATCCCCATTTTCCTATTTGCATAGTAGTTGTTGATTTCTGCAGATGAGACTAATTTGGGCAGAAATGTGTTTAAATTACGTTGGTTGGTTTGGGGTCAATGTGTTAGTGACTAAAAGAGGAGAGACACACAAAAAAAACATTTTCTCCATTGAATTTTATATAACCATCCTCCATTACTTGTTTTTATTATTCTCATCCCCACCAAAAATGCATGAGAACTTCTTGAAGAACAACTTGGACCATATTGTATTAGGCTATCATTGTTATTTTTCATCTCACATAGCTCTACAGTAATATCCTATTGGATCTCATAATCTGCAAAACGAAGGTTAACTGCCCTGACATCTATCTCCAAGTATGCTCCTAGTCAATGTTGTCACCTTATGCAGAGTTCCAAAACTAGAACTTGTTAAAATTATCATCTATGCAAGTGGTTTTCAAACATTTTCTAAAGGAGATTTTTCGCAAACAATATAATCTTTACCAAGCTAGTAAATAGATAAAAATAAAACATTTCTTTAGGGCTTTGGAGATCAAAGTCTCATTATTTTAGCCTCCTACTTTCTCTCCAGTTACTGTCAGTATTAGTCAGGGTTCTCCAGAGAAATAGAACTCCATAGAATAGAGAGAGTTCTGAATAGAACTGCAGGCTTGAAAGTCCCACAGTCTGCCCTCTTCAAGCTGGAGAAACCAAGAAAAGCTGGTGGTGTAATTTAGTCCGTGTCCAAAGGCTAAGAATTGGGTGGCTGATGGTGTAAGTCCTGGTCTGAGACCAAAAGCTCAAGAATCAGGCTCCAATGTCCCAGGAGCTCCTGGGAGAAAATGAATGTTCCAGCTCAAGCAGAGTGAATTCTCCCTTCCTCTGCCTCTCTGTTCTGTTCAGGCTGTCAGCAAATTGGATTCGATGATGTTCACCCACATTGGTGAGGGTGATCTTCTTTGCTTAGTCTACTGATTCAAATGCTAATCTCTTCCAGAGACACCCTCGCAAACACATCCAGAAATAATGTTTTTCCAGCAATCTGGGCATCCCTTAGCCCAGTCAAGTTGACACACAAAATTAATAATTATGAATAATAATGGTTATCTCCATGGAACACTAAATAATTTGCAGATTACTTCTCTACAACATCCTCTGCACATCCAGTCAGTCACCAAAGCCTGTGATTTTACCTTAGAACAAACACCCGAACCCATCAATTCTTCTCCATCTCTACTCACCCTGCCTGTCTTTCATCTGGACCATTGTGATAGATATAATTATTTTCCTTCCATCCAAATTTTTCCCCTCTGAGGCCCACTACCAACAGCTTTCTTTTAAAAATGAAGTCCACCATGTCACATCACTCTTTCTTTAAAGCTCTAGTTGATTTCACACTTTTGATGGGATTATGGTCAAACTTCAAGGCTTGGTACAACGACTCTTCATATCTATTTTTTACCTTATTCTCTAGATTCATTCACTGCCACTCTTTCATATCACAGAATCATCTCATCAACCCTTATGATTTAAAATGCCATGGAAAGGCTGAAACCCCTACAAATTCATTTCTTCAGCCAAGAACTCTCTCTGAATTCTAGTATCTTACATCCAACTGTTTGCTCAGGATCTTAACTTGGGTCTCTAGTAGATATTGAAAACCTCTATAGTCCAAAGCAAAACTCTTGATCATCCTCTATCCCAAACTGGTTTCTCCTAAAGTACTCCCAACTTAGAGAATGGTAATTCCATCTTTCCAATTGCTTAGGCCCAACTTTTTGAGTCATCCTTGAGTTTCCTCCTTCCGTTCTAAAATGTTCTCCATAGAGCTTTTCACCATCTGATGTCCTCTGCAGTTTTAAGAATTATTTTTCTCCTCTAGTTAGAATATAGGCTCCAAAGGAACAGGCCATTTTTTTCCTATTTTGTTCACTATCATACCTTCAGTGACTAGAATTATGCCTGAGACACAGCAGTTGCTCAATAAATATTAGTTCAATAAATGAATGACTGTTTTACCCTGAGCTCTAGCCACATAAGTTTCCATTATTATCCAAACACACTAGATACTTTTCTAATCAGTTATTTGCACACAAGTTGTTTCTTCTGCTTGCTGAGCCATCCCTACCACCTCGGGTTCTAAGACCTCGGCTGTTACATGCTTTTGAAAACTTCAGCTGCCTCAGGCAGTTGTGGATTAGCTGTTGTATTCCAATAGCTTTTTGTTTATTAACATTCTGATATGAGAAGTATCTATTAGAATAGTGTAACATTGTCTCAAAATTATTTATTTCCATGTCTATCTTCCTTACTATAATAAAAGGTTCTTAGAAGTGATAACTGGGTCTTATTTATTTTTGAATATACAGCATAGAGCATAGAATGTCAATACGTATTTCTCAAATGCAGGAATCAATAATTCAACAGTTCCTATCTGTATATCTATCTGTGACTTTCCAGGAATGCCGACTGAGAACAAAAGTCAAAAACAACAAGTGCAAGAAAGGATACAGATGATATTTCTTCCCAAGAGTGGAAAGTGTTTGTTTTGTGAATTTTAGTTACATAAAGTGATAGGAAATGGAGATTAAAGTAAAAACCAACTAGTGGAATTTGAAAAAGCAAGTCAGAGTCAGATTTGGATCCTACTTTTTCTTTCCCACTAAGATTGACTGTTTGGAC
This sequence comes from Pseudorca crassidens, assembly GCF_039906515.1. Lineage (NCBI taxonomy): Eukaryota > Metazoa > Chordata > Mammalia > Artiodactyla > Delphinidae > Pseudorca > Pseudorca crassidens. The sequence goes on along the minus strand of NC_090304.1, from coordinate 28,899,675 downwards.
CAAGACAGGAGAAATGGCTATTAGAAGATGCTTATGTAGCTCTGCTAATGAGATCTGGGTCATAGGTGAGAGCAATTTTCCTAATGTAGCACAAACTTTTCTCTTTTGTCTTGGAAATGTGACAATAATTTTTTATGAGACTTATTCAGTGATCTGACCAAGCTCAAAACTCTTTCCCAGGGAGACCTAACTTAGATGTGATTGATCTTAGAAATAACCCCTTTTAATTGGCTACAGGTGTGAGTGTGAAAGTGAATGTTGGGGTTTTTCTAAGTCTCTGCCATTCACAAGATAAATAAAGGAAGCAAGTTGAAGCTGAAAACTCCAGAGCTACCTCTGGTAGTAGAAGACATTTCTACTACCTCTGGTAGTAGAAAACATCTCCACTTCATTGGAGATGGTGTAGTACCCAAATAACCATATTACATATTTACCCAGGGTAGACTCTGAGGAATAATTTCCTGTTGATTCCTCTGTGTGTTCTGAGACAAAACTTTAGTTCTGGGAATAATTTAAAGCTTAAATAATTTAAAGTTCTCTAATGATTGGGGGAAGTGGGTGATATGTTAATGATACATCTTTGCCTTTATCAGGGGTTGATATGTGACATGTGAAGAATATTTATGTAAAATGTACAATCACCAGGAAAGTTTTTAAAAACTCATGTGATACCTTCCTTTCATAACCTATGATGAGTAAGATACAGTTTCATGATGGACATTAGGTAATAACACCATATTTTGCTTTTCTTTTTACCTTAACTGCTAGGAAGCTTAGAGATAAATTTTATGTTCAGTCATTTTATTCAATCAACATAAGGCAAAGTGGTTAATAGTATTTTCTTTTTCATTCTCCTTGATGTTTTTAAGATAACTTCATAGAAGTATGATTTATATACAATAATGTTCACTAATTTCATGTATATAAAACAATAAATTTTAACAAATATTTACAGACATACAACCATAGTCAAGATATAGAATACTTCTATAACTCCAAAGAGTTCCCTCACTGTACCCCTGCAGTCAATTATTATCCTAGACCCAACTCCTAGCTACCCCTCATCTGCTTTCTGTCCTTAGTGGTTTGGCTTTTCTAAAATGACATTATAGATGCAATCATACAATATGTAACCTTTTATATCTGGCTTCACTTAGCATGACCATTTTGAGATTTTTACATTTTGTTTTGTGTTTTGGTTGTTAATAAATTTTTAATGCTGAGTAGTACTCCATTGTGTGTATATATCACAATTTGTTTACCCTATCACCAGTTGAAGGATATTTAGGTTGTTTTGGCAGTTACAAATAAGCTTCTACAAACATTTGAGTGCATATCTTCGTGTGGACAAGTATTTTCACTTCCCTTGGGTAAATGCTTAAGAGTGGAATTGCTAGGTCATGTAGTAGATATATGTTTAATTGTGTAGGAAAGAAACTGTTATATTGTTTTTCCCAAAGTGACTCTAACACTTTGTAGGCCACCAGCAATATGTGAAAGTTTCAGCTGCTCCAAATCTTTGTCAGTGCTTGGTTTTGTCAGTTTTTCTAATTTTTAAAAATTTTAGTCATTCTAGTGAGTGTGTAGTGATATCTCATGTTTTCATTTGAACTTTTGTAATGATTAACAATGTTAAGCTTTTTTTCATCAATTATCATTTCACATCCTCTTTGGTGAAACGTCTGTTAGAATCTTTTGCCCATTTTTTAAATTGGGTGTTTATTTTCTTATCACTGAATTTTGAGAAGTCTTTACATATTTTGGATATAGTACCTTTGTCAAATATTTGCTTTGCAAAGATTTATCCCCATTATAACCTTTTATCTTATAACTTTGTTAAACCCACTTATTAGTTCTAGAAGCATTTTTGTAGTTTCCTTAGTTTATTCTAGGTAGGTGATCATCACCTCTGCAAATAAAAATAAGTTTATTCCTTGTCTCTAATCTGTATATCTCTATTTCTTGATTTATTGCATTGGTTAGGACCTCCAGAACAAGCTTTGGTGGTGGTTGTTTTAATTTTGCCATATTTGTTATCTTATAGAAAATTATTCCACTTATCCCTTTATGGTATTAGGTATAGATTTTTCATAGATGACTTTTACCAATTTGAGAGTATTCCCTATTATTCCTAGTTTGAGGTGTTTTTTATTATGGTTATTATGAATAGGTGTTGCATTTTATCAAATGCTTTTTCTGCATTTTTTGAAATTACTGTATAGTTTTTCTCCTTTATTTTGTCAATATAGTGTTGTATTGCTTGAGTCAATTTGTTAAGTATTTCTGTGTCTGTGTTCATGACAGATATCGTTCCATAGATTTACTTTCCTGTAATGTCTTTGTGTAGTTTATGTATCAGGGAAATGCTGGCTTTATAAGTTAAGTGGAAATTTTATCTTCTATTTTCTGGAACAATTTGTATAGAATTAGATTTATTTCTTTCTTACAATTTTGGGAGAAGTCACCAATGAAACCATCTGCACCTGGAGGTTTCTTGATATGAAAGTTTTTAACTATAAATTCATTATTTAATATGTATAGAGCTATTTTGATTCTCTTTCTTCTATAATGAGATTTGATAGTTTGTATCTTTCAAAAAATTTGTCTATTTCATATATATTTACAGAAAGTTGCTCATTATAATTCCTAACATTGTACTTTTAACAACTGTAGGCTCTGTTGTAAAGCTCTCTTTCATTCCTGGTATTAATAAATTATTTATTTATTTGTTTATTTATTTATATTTTCTTATTTTTTCACCACTATGGCTAAAAATTTATCTGTTTCAAAGAACCTGCTCTTTTTTCATTGATTTTCTCTGTTTTGTTTTTGTTTTCAAAACTAAATCCTGTCTCAATTACTCCATTATCGCTAGAAGTTGAAGTCCTATATATTATATTTTGATAATTCTATATTTAACAGCCTTACTATAATTGTCATCAATTGTTTTTCAGAAGTTGGTGAAGTTTATGTTTTCAATTAAACTAATGCTGAAGGGATACTAAAAATTAATCAGGAAAGCAAAATGTTGAGCTTTTAGATGGAGTAGATCTGCTAATGACTCTTAAAGGAAGAGATATAGAAGCACAACTACATTTATACTTCTGTGACTATGAATTTTCTTCTCCTGTCCTTGATTTCTATTAATTTAATGAAAATTCTATTGACTGCAGAACACTGTCAGGGATAGTCATGAAGACCTGACCGCTGTGCTAGAGTTGTTTACAGTCAAGCAAGAAGATGAAATTTAAGGAAAATATCAACAATGTGAGGTGGAATGGGATGTGTCATAGAATATATGGATAAAATATTACAGCATTTTATTTTACTATATTTGAAAGCACTTTTCATGACTCGTGGCTAGAATCAGTCTGAGAATCAAGACAGAGCTAAATATTTCCATTAGAAGCTCTAACATTTATTTCCTATAATAGATGAAAAACTATGGAGAGTCCAGAAATATTCCTAATAGTTTACTTACAAAAAGCAGAGGCTGAGCACAGGATGGAGTAAAGTATTAGAGAGAGGTAGGGAAAGTCAATGTAACTCATAAATTGTCTTGATAATGGCTACTCCATTTTGGACGTCTCAGTGAGTGTGATGTAACAAATAATTATCTAATAAAAACTAGACAGAATACAATTATAAAAATATCTTTAGGTCCTTATTTGAAAGTAACTTTATAGTACCAAATTTGGTCCATAAACTATTTTCTGATTACCAAATTATAAAATATTTCAAAGATATCATGAACATAAAAATGATTGCCTATCATTTAATTGTTTCCATATTTCAGGGGAGTTGTGAGTAGAAATTAATATTTCTGAGAAGAAAGAGCTCTTGCTAAGATGGAAGAACTCTGACAATTAGACCAAAAAAAAGTTTAAATAGAAAAGTAGATCTGCCCTACAGTGTCATATTATTATCATATTATAAGTGGCAATATCATGTGGCCCTTAGAAATTGCTTGAGAGTGGTTTTACCAATTCAGAGCAAGTTCTGTGATGTTGAGAATCTAACAATAGCTCTAAAAAAGAGACAAATTGGAAAACTTAAACAATTAAAATAATTTTCAAATTTTCTTTATTTGGAAAAAATGATCAAAATGTAATTTTTTAAGTTAACAAAACAAATGTAAACAAATGTAAAGTATGATGGAAACTTCTTTGTAAAGAAAATTATATTTTAAAGTAGATTAAAAGTACACTAAAATATTACCAATGCTTATTGCTGGGATGGTAAGATAATAGATGATTATAATTTTTTCATTTAACTTTTCTGGATTTTCTAAAATTAAAAGAAAAACCTATGATGAAATTAGAATTTTAAAAATCCAAAATTAAAGATTAGCAACAAATATGATTTAGCAGATCATCATGTTTTAGAAAAAGAATTTCCAACAAATTCTAAATTTGGGGAGGATTTCAGAATTGTAAATTTTACTTGCTAGGTTATTATTTTGTGATAAAGAGTTCACTTCTGAGTTTAAAAATTTTCCCTCATATATTTTATTTTCAAAATTCTGCCCCTAAAATTTAGTCAAGCTGCCCCTAGAAGGTACTTAAGTTTCAAAAAGTGAGCTCTCCTCTCAAAACTGTGTAGAATTTTATTTCTCATACATTTAATAATAATAAAGTTAATCATTTACTAAAGCAGTTAAATGTAAACAATTGGTCAGTAATTTCTAATTTGAAAAATAATGCTTTAAAACTTGTTTTTAAATGAAGAGGTATTTTTCTATTTTCTCCACCCATAAATCACTTTTCCTTTTCATGTATTCTCATGCTAATTTTACATACTGACCTGGATCAGAAAGTCCACCTAAATTCACTGAGTTTAAGGTCTCTTTTCAAATCATTCTGGAATATATGCAGTGTTGTGAGTGTCAGACTGGTTGGTACAATGGAAAAATGTTGATCATCTAATCGCGTCTGTCTTCCTAAAAGAACCCTAATTTTGTTCTAGGGGTAGTCCCATTTAATTTATGAATGTAACAATCCCTTTTCCTGGTTCAGAAAATACCCCAGCTGGCATCAGCCAGAACCTAGATTTTGCTGAGATTTTGTGGAAACATTCTTAAGGACACAAGAAGAGAGAGCCGTTCTTCTGCTTATTGTGAGGACTGGATGTGAATTGTAAAGGCATCTCTCCCCTTCTGAGGATGAAGTCAACACACTGAGGAGAGCGGAGCCAGGGAATTCACAGGCAATAGAGCCAGAGCCTCTTGATTTAGTCTCTTGTAACATCAGATCTACTTTTCAACTTTCCGTTAGTTTAGTCAAAACAGTTCTAATTTTTTGAGCCAATTTGATTTGGATTTTCTGTCACTTGGTAGCCAAAAGCCTCCTGATGGAGTAGACAGTCATATCCTCAGGGCAGTCTATAGGGCTGGCACCTGGATCACCTGAGGGCCACTCATGGCCACTGGTTTTGTCTCAGAGGTTATTCTCTAAAGTTTACCTTTTCCCAATCACCATGTCTCTGAGCCAGATTGATAAAACGGATGCCCAAAGGGAGTTTTGAAAATAAACTTTTCTTCTAGTCATATAAATTTGCCAATTGAACAGCGTTTACTGATACGTGTGTATATGTGTGTGTGTGTATAATATACATATATGTATATATAGTTTATGTGTACATGTGTGTTTGTGCATATAAGTATATATGGGTATGAATATATATAGTTTCACCATGTTTCCAAATGAAATTTTGGAAGACCAAATTGGCATTTATCAAGGTTTTTCTCAGGGAGATTGGGCTACATGGACCCTGGATGTAGGGTATTTTCTTTTCTTTTCTTTTTTTTAATGAAAAGAGTTTATGAAGTAAAATAAACTCAAGTTAATCCCAACTATGTCATTCCCAAACTATGTGCCAAGGGCAAGTTATTTCATCTTTCTATTTTTAGAAATATCCTTGTTCTTAGTGGTAATAGTACCTACCTCACATGGTTGTTTACATATTTAAATGAGATAACATTAACTTTCCCATCTTAGATCTCAGCACAGGCAATCAACTAAATGTTTATTCCCTTCTTTTTTTGTTCACAAGAAAAGCCCACGTGACTGTCATCATCTAGTTATTCTTCTACCTACCTGCATCTGCAAACTATAGAGATATTTACATTTTTCCGTTTTATTTTCAAGAAACTGAACTCACCAAATACTTTGTTTTTTGAGAACATTTTGCATATTTATGTGCAAGTCCTAAAGTTTCCATGACCTTGCAGTTTGCTATTAAAATTTTGTGTAGTCTTTTGTCCTAGCTAAAGATATATGAACACATTTTACACAGAACCCAAAGCTGGCCAAGCCTTCCTTATGTGTAAAAGAGAGATCTTTCCCTTGGAACTAATTTTCCACTAAGATATATTACAGAATATGTTATATTTTTCCTGGCCAGCAAGAAAACCACACTCTATTCAATATCAAATATGTGAGTTGATACACTCAGAATTTTCAATAATCTTGGGTTTCTAGACTAGTAAGCATATAGAACCATTTTCAATTTCTAAAAATCTACTTATATTATTACTAGGACCAAATTAACAAAAACAGCAACAACAGCCAATATTTTAGTATCTATTATGTGTCAAGTGTTTTGCTTTTTTATGCTTTGTGTGCATTTTCTCAGTTAATCTTCAGAATATTCTTTCATGTAGGTACTATTTGATATGACTGTTTCACAGAAGACAAAAATGAAGCTTAGTGAGGTTAAGAAATATTACCAAGGTTACTGGGTAGAATAAGGAAGAAGAAATTTAAGGTATTATGTCTAAAAATATGTCTAAATCTAGACTTAGTGTTGCTAATTTGGATAAGCTATACCCTTCAAAAAATAGATTGGGTTTATACTTTGGTTTTAAAACATGATCAAACAATTAGTCCAGTTTGAAATGCAGAAAATTTATGCTGAGGAAATTTCAAATATATGCCTATTTAATTTATAAGAATATGTGACTTTTCTCTTAGTCATGGACATTTGCTCACTTGAACAGCCTTTACAGACACTTCTCTACAGCAGCAAGTATTTATTTCTCAATGAATTCATGTTTCCCGATGAAACTTCCCAGTGAAGAAGTAAGAACAAATTGACACGTATCAAATTGCAATTGACTTACTTTATTAATTGCATAGGCATTTAGCTAAGATTTTCCAAAAGTTAATCTATATTTTATCTAAAAGAATTCATCACTTACCATTCAGTTTTGAGCTCTCTTCAAACTTGACTTATACAAACTTGTGTAATATAACTGAGCAAGAGATAGTGTAGAAGGCTCAAATACTAGAATAATTATTGCATTATATTACTATGATGGAGCTTTTAATCTTAGTATATTACAATCAAGGAATATCTCTATATCCATAATCAGCTGTTACCCAATATTTTAAAGAGACAATTAAACTTTCAGTTAAAAAGGAAAGACTTATATTCTGGTTTGGTGTCACCAATGCTGTTTTTCTTAATTGAAAACTATTTGCCAAAAATCTGTACGTAAACCAGTAAAAATCAATTTGAGTGCTTTTCAATGCATGTAGTAGTACATCTATTTTAGTCAGAGAATTAGTATCAGACTTGATTATAGAATTAAATTTGTATAACCCATGCAAAATCTGTCTTTACCAGCCAATTTTTTAGGAAGGATTACTATGAATTCCTAAGAAAACCTGGATTATCTTTTTCACCCTTTTTCTGATATTATCTAATGTTTTGCTACTGGCTCCATAATGTAATAATCAAATTGGATTATGATACAGTCAAATAAATTTCATCTGGTATGTTTGAGGAATATCTGTGATAAGCCAAGATGTAACTCTCACCAATAAATGTCTTCAACTAACCATTTTGTCCCGAATAACACACAAAAAAACAAATGTTCTCAGGAATTCTCCATCCTCAGATTCTGCATGGATCCTATGATAACACTCAACCTTGTGTCCTTCTTCTCTGATAGCTTTAGCATGGCATATGGACTCATATTAAATAAATGTATAGAGATTGATCAAAAGCCATACAATCTTAATGCTAGATGGTCTTGAGAATTTCAATCCTACTCTTAAATTCTACACTTAAGAAAATGAGACTTCCGAAATGTTAACTGGTCATGCTTTATTCTTAAGGCCACACAAATAAATAGTGACAGAGAATGGATTCTGACATTATGGGTCAGTAATTTATAAGTTTATTAGATAGCTTTCCAATGAAACAGCTAGATGAAGGCAAGGTTTTGAGACAAGAGTACATACATTTTGATACAGGAAGTAAATCTTTATTGCATAAATCAGTTACAAAATACCATGAGAGGAATGTAGCCATCCCATGGTAAATAAACAGAGAGAATTTCATTGGAAATAATTACCCCAACAACCTGTTATCGACCTCTATAATCCCATGACTATGCTTCCCATTGACTGATCTCAACCAGAAACCGGGGGACAAATGAGTCCACTGAAGCAGTCCATAAAGGTCAATCTGCTGGGGCAGCCCTTCCTGGGGCATAGAGCATGGTGAGGAAGTATGGAGTATAGACATGAAAGATCAAAATGGAATAGGTCAACATAATACCACACTGGATCCTCTGTGGTTGTAGAATTGTCTAATTCTCTTACACAAACGTATTTCTATCCTTTGATTTTTCACCTTGGATTTAATACCTAATGCAGTACAGTTATGTTTCTATATGCCAGTTTCTTTCCTATTAAAAAATAAGTAAACTTAAAGATACAGGTTTATGTAGAGTAGACCTGATAGAATTCTAAGGAGGGAACATTGCAGTGTAGAAAAGGAAAGCATGAAGATGTACTAGCTCTCTTTTCCCCTCCGTCCAATGGAGAGTATGGGAATCTACCTTACACAAAAGATTGCTAAATAAAGAGTAGAGTTTTGATGTTCTTACCATTGATTTGGAAAGGAGGTGAGCTAATGGTTAATATTTGGCATATATTCTGAACCATTGTGTCAAAGCTGGAATGAGTGGGATAAAAACAGCATCTGTTGCTGCTGATTTGTCCTCCCCCAGAGGCTGGGCTGCATTTGAACTTGTGACTAAGAGGCAACAGGTTTATCACACATGATAAATTCCCCAATCTCTCTGTTAGTCTTTAGGAAAATTCCCAGCAAAAATAACAGAAAGAACCATGAGTGAACTATATGCACAGTTTGTGAAATACAGGTGCTCAGGTAGAAATGAGCTACATAAATGATTAGTAATGGGTTGAAAGTCAGGGAAATAACAAGATATGTGAGTCTTGAGTTCATTTATGAACCCAGAATAAAGGGAATAATACATTTCTATTTTAAAGTATTAACTCTTGCAATGCACTGAAATAGAATATGCTTTTCTGTGTGTAACTGAAGACTCTGCGAGGCCAAGATGTTAGGAAAGATAGAAGTCAACTTGCTCACATGCAAACCACCATAGATTTTGGCTTGAGTACACTCTCTTTCCTACGAAGCCTTAACTTACACAAAATTGGAAAATCAGCCAGGCTTGCCCTAAGCATCCTTTCTGGTTCCTTTCATCCATTTTCTCCACTTCTTAGAGCCCCTCAACTAAAATATTCATTATCCTCATGATGTTCGCCCTCTCTACTTGAGTGTTAACTTTACTCAAGACCAACATGCTTTGAGCCAAATCAGTCCCCCTTCTTCATGGTCCATTTACTTATACCTTGCCAATCATTAAAAATGGCTCAACTATCTCTTAGGATATTTACACTGGACAAAAGTCTTCTAAAGCCTAAAATCATAAGGAATATATTTCTAAAGGTGTCATTCTAAGTAGCCAGGAAGCAATTTACCATTGTATGACCTATATTATGTACACATCAAACAGCTATGCCTTTCCACAATAATACTTTGGATATTTATTTTGCTAATCCTGCCTTAAATCACAGGGTCCATCAACAAGGCTATTATATATTCTTGACTTTGAGATTTTCTTTTTTATGCTGAACTTTCACCAGCAAATTTTGAAATGTGTATTATACTCACCCATCTTTACTATTAACTAGAATTTCTTCTCAAAAATTATGTGAGATAGTTCTGTCCCTTTCACAGCTGTGAATTATTAAGCTGGTACTATAGAGGCAGCAGACCCTCTGAACCTTTCAGAATTTGCACACACACACAGAAAAAGGCATCAAATCTAAGCCATATATTCAAAGCCAATGAAGATGAAACCTATCACAATCTTCTCACATTGCTGAAAATTAGGAAATCAAGAGTGAAATGTGAGGGGCAAACTTTTAAAGTCAAAATACCTAGACTAATTGCCATTGTAGCCAGCCCAAACAGTGAATAGCAAGGGATATCCTAAAAGTTTTTTAGGTGTTTATCCATTTGTTTGTTTATTTGTCTACTTATTAATTAAAAAATATATATTGAACTCTGCTAGATATTTAGATACATAAAGGCAACGAGCAAAGTTCTCTGAAGGAACTTATCGTGTAGACTCATAATTTTAGATTTGCGTTCAAACCCAAACTATCACTTAAGATTATGAGCATTTGGGCAAATAATGGCTTCTCTGAAATGGGTATTTTATAGCTTCACGGACGATCAGATTAGGTAATCTATATAAATCAGTGTTTTCTGGCACATGTTAAGCTTTGTGAATAAGAATTATCTGGTGGTAAAGAGTAGAGAATCTGGAGTCAGATCACCAGGGTCTGAATCTACCTCTTGACCATAGATAAGATAATTATCCTCTCACAAAAATTAGCTCAAAATAGATTAAAGACTTAAATATAAGACGTTAAACTGTAAAACTCCTAGAAGGAAACATAGAGGAAAATCTCCTTGATATTGTCTTGGCAATGACATTTTTGGATATGACACCAAAAGCTCAAGCACCAGAAGAAAAAATAAGTGGAACTACATCAAACTGAAAAGCTTCTGCACAGAAAAAGAAGGAACAAAATGAAAAGCCAACCTACAGAATGGCAGAAAATATTTACACACCATATATCCAATAAGACATTAATAGCCAATTATATAAGGAACTTGTACAATTCAATAGCAAAAAAACATACCCCATAAATAATCCAATTAAAAATGGGAAAGAGATCTGAATAGACTTTTATTTTCCAAAAATCACATACAAATGGCAAACAGGTACATGAAAATGTACTCAACACCACTAATCATTAGGGAAATGCAAATCAAAACCACAATGAGAGCAAGCTAAGTGTCCATCAACAAATGAATGGATAAAGAAGATGTGGTATATATATATGCAATGCAATACTAGTCAGCCATAAAAAAGAATGAAATTTGCAACATTTGCAACAAAATGGAACTGGAGATTGTTATGTTAAGTGCAATGTCAGTTAGAGAAAGACAAATGCCATCTGATATCCCTTACATGTGGAATCTAAAAAAATACAACAAACTAGTGAATAATGCCATTTCCATTATTGTTATTTAATATGATCTTGACATAAATGACTATAATACAACACAGATAATGGTGAGCTCTATTAGATATTTAAAGATACATTACTATAGGATCTTGTAAAAATAGAATATTTTATGCTGAGAGATGAGGAGAGATCTCAAGGAAGTAGAATAGAATTGAGACAGGCCAAGTTAAGAGGTAAAAAAAAGATTTATGGACAGATGAAAGAATATGAACAAAATTATGCATAAACTATGGGTAGTTACAACATTGGTATATGGGAAGGCATAGTGAATGTGCAGTCTTAGGAATTTAAGGCGGATCATGAAGGAACTTGAATAGCAAGTCATCAATTATAAACTTTATTAAGTCAGCAATGGGGAGTCTCTCAGGGCCTGTGGGAAGATAGATCTTGTAGAATTGGTTGTAGAAGGAAGAAACAGGAAGTAGAAACAGCAGCTGGGAGATTTCTGCATAACTCAAGCTAAATGTACAGGAGAACTTCACGAGGATAGAAACAATGGGAGCTGTAATGAACCTATATGTCAAAATTAACTAAACAAAATAGTTCAAATAGTGTTGTATTGGATTTTTTTAATGGATGCTGCAAAATCAAAAATGCCTTTCCTTTCCTTTCTTCCTTTCTCCACTAACGCTTCACCTTTTTATGAAAGATATACATCCTTTACCTAAGGCATTGGCAAACCCAGATGCCTCTATGAAACAGCCAGGTAACCTAGAAAAATAATGAGTGCTTGCCAGAATGAGACTGTGAAGAACTTGGGGTTTCATGACCTGTCTTAAGTGGTAGCCGTGGCGCTCTCGGCAATTATTGCTATGCAGAAATGTAGCCCATAAGGGCCGAGTGTTCTCATTTTTTCAAAAGAAGTAGAAAATGTGGATCATTAAAATGTGAAAACTACCAACGTTCACATGTTGGCAACTACTTTGAAAATTTTAAAAGCCCTCTGTAGGCCAAACAAAACATGTCTGTAGGCCGAATGTGGCATGTGGGTCACCAGTTTGTGAATTCTGTCTAACTCTGTTATCTGGCAAGGTAATGGAGCATTCTGGTTAGTCAACATTCTGACTGAGTTGCCACATATGTTATATAAGGCTTCGCAACCTTCCAAGAATATGAATACATCAGCTATACTAAACACTATTTAACATTACTGAAAATTTCCCTCTTGATTCAAACATATATTCAAGCAACACATATGTATTATTTAGCTATATTTCCTACACAACGATAGTTATTTGGGGATATAGAAATGTGAATGACCTGTTCTCAAGGAATTCACAGTTGATAAAGGTAGAAACAGAAGCCACAGGGAGTATCAACACAAATCAATTTGACAACTTGGAATCCTTCAGTATTTCAAGAGCATCAATGATCAACAGATAGAAAACATGGAGAATGGAAGGTACTGGCATATTTCAACTGATAGATATTCTAAAAGTCCTGTTTTAGAACTTCAGCTTTGAATACTGATAATTTCTCAGAAACACTGCATCAAACTCTCTCAAGCCAGATTCTGTACTAGGTCGTGTCTTTTTTCAAAATACTTTTTCTTAAGACATTTCTTTTAAAAATTATGGACAGGCAGAAACTAACACACCATTGTAAAGCAATTATACTCCAATAAAGATGTTAAAAAAATTATGGACAGGATCTGCCTTTAAAATACTAAAAAATTCCATTCTAAGATTTCTGGGCTTGTAAACTAAGTTCTAGGGGTGGGAAATAGGAAGTAAGAAGAGGAATGAGTCTGGGGAATACTCTATTCCTTTTCAACTCACAATAACAACTTCTCTTCTAAAACCATTCTTTGTTGTTACCTTCAAGAGCATGGCACACAGTATGTCCCTCTGCTCTTGTTAGCACTGTTCAGCAATTTGAGAAACTATTAAAGAAGTAACTATAAAAATGAGTACAATATTATTCTGCCTCTCTTCCCTAACACAGGATTTCCCTGGCTACATACCCATTTTTTGTGGGGGTCAAATTAGTTTTTAAATTCATTTCCTCCTTGGGTATCACAAGTGGGAGAAGAGGAGAGCATACATTTTCACATGCAATTGTGGATAAATATTTAGGGTAAAAATATTTTGTTTCTTTCTCTTTTAATGTAAAATAAATGAACCTCACCCACCCTCCCCAATTCTCATCATTTGGTATCACTAAAAGACTATTCCAAAAGTTCAAGTTGAAATAAATCACTATTTTATTCTTATAGTTGATATATCCTAAGAGATGAGCAGGACCATTACAAAGAAAACCACAAATCAAGAAAATAAGAATTAAAAGTGTAAAGCTCTTGGCTCAATTGTATATAAAATAACTATTTTTCCTTTGTGGTAGTAAGTATAACATCATGTACTCCAAGTTGTGTAGAGAGCAGGAACTGAATGATGCAAGATTAATTACTACACTGTTGTCATCTCTAGCTAATAACAACATAGAGATCATCACTGCTGGTAAAGTCTCTCTGGACTTATTTGTTTGCCTTTGGCATAAATTAGGGAAGCATACAAGTAGAAAGAAGATAACACAAAATAAAGTTTATGCATTGGGAGGAACAGAATTTGTTATTACTTTGTCACTGCAGGCAACAGGGTGTGAAACCAGTAAGAAATCAAGCCAGTTCTTGACGTCAGTTATTTCTAATTTGGAGCAATTGAGTGCCTCTTTGACTTATGTGCAAGGGCTGATCATTGATTAAGCTACAGGGGTGTTCCCTATGGTGTTCCTTTGGCCTTATTACTGTGAATCGCAATGTGTTGTCAGGTTACTTTTTGTTTTGTGTTTTTGTTTTGTTGTTTTCTTTCTCCAGAAGACCTTGAATTAAAATCTTCCTGAAGTTGGTTACAACCAAACAATAATTTCCAGAGTATTAGCCACGTATTTTCCCTTGATTTTGACCTTCAAATTTGGGAAAGCAAATGTAACATTTTGGACGTTTCATAGGTACAGAGAAACATTTTAATCTCATGTTTTCAAATTTGGATAAACGGTACCGAGAACAATCATTTTGACACGCAAAATAAACTCTTCAATTATTGCACATTCATAATAGACTGTTTCAATTTAAATGAAATATTGCTTCAAAGAAAACACAACTGATATAGATATTTGCTTAGAATACAGGGAAGTTAAAGGAGATTTTAATATTTGATAAAAATTAACAGCCATTATGAAACCTAAAAAAATTGACCAACATCTTGGAGTTGCCAGGAAGAAAAGTGGAAAGAATCTGGGTCTCCAGTAACTTTACAGAGCTGTTGAATTACCCAACTCCACCACTACAGCCTCTAATTGTGTTTGTTATTTGAGACTCCCATGTCCTAAAGATCTCATTTTCTACTTCTAGAATTTTTCAAGATATTTTCCTAAATATGTACAGGTTCTTCCCTAAGATGGGTTTGGATATCATTTGTTAAGATACAACTAAAAATAATTATCTCTTCTAAAATGAAAATTTACTAAACTTTTACTGTGTGCCAGGTAGTACACTAAACATTTCTCACAAATGAACTTGTGTATAGTCCTAGATTTATGCACTATAATCATTCACATTTGAAAATGTGGAATGGTATTTCCCTTGGAAGAAGAGATTTTAGACTCAGTAAATTTTAAGGAACTTGCCCACGTTCAGACAAAGTCTCTGACTCAGTACTGAATTACTTCTTTATGGGAAAAAAAAATGATTTCTCTTAGATTAGTTGTTTTTAATATTTAAGATATACAAGATTTTTCCACTGTAAATGTCTTCATCTGAATTGGAGTGGGTCATTCCACTCTCCATGGGTTACCATCTTCCCAAGAATTGTGTCTGTATTCTGCATGCCAGCTAAGGTTTCAAATTAAAATGACCTGAATCCCTGTTTCACTTCCTCTGCAAAGTCTAATGCACTCTCTAAGATTTCTCATGGTATTGCCTGTCTTTCAATTACTGATTCCACTAGATTGTTTCACTTCTATGAGTTATCTCTTATTTCTTTTTGGTTAATGCCAACTCAGAAGTAGAAATTGGCCCCTTTGTGGTATTTGTGCAAATCTCTGACAAAAGACACGTGGTGCATAGAAGATTTTGCTGAGGTTTTGGAATAATTGAAATGGTTTTCCTTAAGCAATCAAGAAAAAGCAAAATTAAATATTGGGTTATTTTTAATGAAAGTTCTTCCATCAGTCCCCCACCAGAAATTTCTTAGGGACCATCTTGCTTTGCAGGATCATCCACCTGTCTTATGGTTGGTTTCCACTGTACTCTCGCCCATCCCTTCTCCTCTTTTACCTTCTTCTCTCTGAATTTTATGTGTATTTATTAGACAGAGTACTTTAAGTATATTATTTAAAGTACTTCATAAAACTGTGGCCCTAGAACATCAATTCCACATTCAAGCTCACTTAGTCAGACACTCTTCCTACCAAAGACGCTTCCCTCCCGCAGATGTAATCTGTGCCAATTAATAAAATAATTAATCTTTAAAAATCTGCTATACGTACCTGGAAATTTCTCTCTAATGTTTATGGGAGGAGTGGTGTGCAGAATTGAAAGAGAGAGTAATATTTGCTCTCCTCTTTGGGCAAATAACTAAACCAATATGGATAGTAAAATGTTAAAATACATAACATAACCTGAAAATAAATGTGTCTGGGTTGTTAATTCCTTAACTTTTACACACCTAGATGACTATTGCCATTGTCTTTTCAACTCCTCAGTGACCAGAGCCACTATCCATTGCAATATAAATATTTTTGGATTTATTTAAAATATTTTGGCCATTTATT
The DNA here is from genome assembly GCF_039906515.1 of Pseudorca crassidens. Taxonomy (NCBI): domain Eukaryota; kingdom Metazoa; phylum Chordata; class Mammalia; order Artiodactyla; family Delphinidae; genus Pseudorca; species Pseudorca crassidens. The sequence goes on along the minus strand of NC_090304.1, from coordinate 28,883,482 downwards.
ATCAGATAAAAATTATAAAGAATTTTTATTAAGCCTCTGATTTATCATAAGTACAAAGCCAGACTATTTACAGTCACTTTTTAAAAATTTTTATTTTATCTTGGAGCATAGTTGATTAACACTCTTGTGTTAGCTTCAGGTGTACAGCAAAGTGACTCAGTTATACATATACATGTATCTATTCTTTTTCAAGTTCTTTTCCCATTTAGGTTATTACAAAATATTGAGCAGAGTTCCCTGTGCTATCAGTAGGTCCTCGTTGGTTATCTATTTTATTTTTTTTTTAAGTTTTTTTTGATGTGGACTATTTTTTTAAAGTCTTTATTGAATTTGTTACAATATTGCTTCTGTTTTATGTTTTGGTTTTTTGGCCATGAGGCATGTGGGATCTTAGCTCCCTGACCAGGGATTGAACCTGCTCCCCATGCATTAGAAGGCAAAGTCTTAACCACTGGACCACCAGGGAAATCCTCTGGTTATCTATTTTAAATACAGCAGTGTGTATATGTCAATCCCAAACGGTTACCAGGGGGTAATGAAGGAAGGACAGATTGGGAGTTTGGGATTGACATTCACTTTAATTCTTTATAGTAAAACCGAGATATAGGAACTATTACCACCAGTCAACCAGTAAGGAAACCAAAGCTCTGGCTGGTCAAGAAAGTTACTTGAATTTCAGAACTCTTAAGTGATGAAGCCAGGATTTCCCACGAGATCTATTATGTGACTCTAAGTGCATGTAATTCCATTTGGTGATTCTGAGCACAGCCATCCTTACGCCATCTCATTTCCAATGAGTCCTAATAAGAGAAAAGAGGTAGGAAGTAAAGACATCTTGCTGAGGGTCTGTTCTTTAACATAAATGGAGTGGGTTAATAAGAATAAATTATTTCCAGTATTGAGAAAGGATGTAAAAATGGCTTTACATCTCACAAGGTTAGAGGAAAACAGAAAAACAATGAACAAAGGGGAGGTGGAGTGACAGATGCTGGAACAGATTGTGTACCTTCTCCCCAACCTCAAACGAGAAAAGAAAAGTGGAGGGAGGGAGAAAAAAGAAAGACAGAGACAGAGATACAAAACCATTTACACATGGGGCATTTTAGTTGATGCCTCTGGCATAGTTGATGCCTACCCGCCAAAAAATATACATTGCAAATGTTCCATCATCTGCTTTACGCCTCTCCTGTTGGCCAGAGTAGACAACTCGCTCCTTGCAGGCTGTCTCACGTTTCTAACGGTGCGATATTTCAGCGTTTGGTTGCAATTGTTTAAAACAAATTTCATGCTTTCTTCTGTCTCTGAGTGAACTGGGCTTGTTAAGATGCTCAGGAAATATAATGTAAACATATAAAAGCTTCCCCCCATATTTTCATTTCCTTATATGTGAGGCCTTTTGAATTCTTCTGCCATGTCCTCTTGCTGGCTTATATGTGGTTTTACTTACTTTTCCGCTTTATTTAGTTGCGTGGGTTTTTTTTTTTACAAGTCTCAAAAAGAAAAAATCACAATTATTCTGGTGTTATCGAGTAAATAAAAAGCTAACAAAAAATGATTTTAGACAAAACTGAACACACTCTGCTGAGTCAAAGGATACGAAAACATCTGGCTGCAATGTGAAAAGTTTAGTCAACTGATAGTTCTTTGGTTTTAGATTTGTTTTGTCTTATCTCTGGATTCACCAAATCTTTTAAGTTGGCCACATTGGCACAGTATAAACCCAGCTATAGATTGATTTTCGTCTTGTAGAGCACTTAACAATATATAGAGTAATTAGAACACACTTTAAATAACATCTAGAGATGGGGGGCGGGAAGGAATTGATACTTGTTGAACCCGTACCTTGTATCAGGTGTTATTTCAGAAGTTATGAGTATGCATTATTACTTTTTTTTTTTTGGCTTGGCTGGCACAGTGATTTATTTTTTAAATTTTTTGTAATTGGAGTATAGTTGCTTTACAATGTTGTGTTAGTTTCTGCTGTACAGCAAAGTGAATCAGTTATAGATATACATATATCCACTCTTTCTTGGATTTCCTTCCCATTTAGGTCACCACAGAACACTGAGTAGAGTTCCTTGTGCTAAACAGTAGGTTCTCATTAGTTATCTGTTTTATAGCTAGTAGTGTATATATGTCAATCCCAATCTTCCAATCCATCCCCCCTTGGTAACCATTAGTTTGTTCTCTACATCTGTGACTCTATTTCTGCTTTGCCAATAAGTTCATCTGTACCATTTTTCTAGATTCCACATATAAGCGATATTATACGATATTTGTTTTTCTCTTTCTACAAGATACCCACTTCCGACCTAGGGACACATACAGACTGAAAGTGAATATACGTTATTTGTTTATGTGTTTCACAACAATCAATGAGAGAAAACAAGTTAATTTAAGCATTTGTGCTTACTACTGTATAAAACACTCCCAATACCTTATCTAATGTAATATCTTAAATTACAATATGAAGTAGGTGTTATCCACAATATACAAGTAAAACATTAAGAGAACATAAGGAATTTGACCTACAGTCGGAGTTAATTAAACGTGTAGCTGGATTTGAAATTTCACCTCTCAAATTTGAACACGTATGCATTTTCCACTTTGCCAATACAGTACTGTAAGATCATGTTCCTGAGCCTTCACAGAACAGAATTTAGAAAACATTTATGTTTCAATTATTTATTAAGGATCTTTTCAATACATAGTAGGTGAGCAAGGTACACATACTCCTCAATAGACGAAATAAGAAAAGACTATTGAATGATAATATTGCAGCGCACCCCTTATTCCGGCATAATTTCGAAGGATTTACTCAGATCTGAAATTCTTAAATTAAAATTTGAGACGTGGTGGAACAAGGTTTCTAAGAGAAAGGGGTGGAATTAACATTGATCAAGTGCCTGATAAGTGTGAGATGGTATTGTTTATTTAACTCTTTTTTTTAATGAGTGAGGAACATGGAAAATGCTAAGCATTCTACATTTATTTATCCTTTGATATTTACAATGACCTTGTATGGTTATGACACATGACTGACCTCATTTTACAATGGAAAAAAGAAGTTGGTCAGTAGTGAAACCGGAAATCAAACCTAGGTCCTTTGTCCTTCGACATCCTGCTGGAAGATACATACAGCGAGTAGCCATACCAAGCAAGTTCTAGGGTAACTCCATGGTTGCTTCCTAAACCAGCAAATGAACAGAGGATTTTCATCACTTTAAAGATTCATTACTCAGGATTTCCCTTCATCCATTTAATTAAGTCATTCCTCAGCTAGTGCTAGTATTTGGCCAGCCTTCCACAGTCTCTCAGCCTCTTTGTGTTTATGGACAGGTCAACCAGCAGAATAATTTTCATCTGGCAAGCACCAATTGCACTTGTTTCCCCGGATCATTAAGCACATTGACGTTTACATTTACAACCATTTTCTGCCTTGTTGGTTTTCATCTACTTCATTCACAAATTAATAAGAACATAAAGGAGACTCAGTTAACGCCTCTTTGAACACCACCGCTACCCTTCTTAGTGGCAGAGAGTGAAGCTTCAATGTGAAAAGAGAAAACCTGGAAACAAGCTGAACTCAAACTGGAATTGAGATTCATTCAGCTTTTTGGACTTAGAAACTATGCCAAGAAGAATGAGTCACAGATTTGTAAATTCAAATTTGCTTTGCACGTTGTCAATATTCCCCATCAAAAGCCCTCTAACCAGGGTTTCTCAACCTCAGCACTATTGACATTTAGGGCTGGAGAATTCTTTGTTGTGGGGACTGCCCTGTGCATTTTAGGCTGTTTAGCAGCATCCTTGTCCTCTGTCCACTAGATGTCAGTAGCATTCCTCATCCTCTCCCCACCTTTTGTTGTGACAGTTGTCAAAAATGTCTTCAGATATTGGCAAATGTCTTCCTAAGGCAAATGTCTCAACTTCTCACCCCAGCTGAGACCCACTGGTCTATCCTCGTCAAGATTTACTTCTCTGTGCTATTCTCCTAGACCTCTGGAACCAGCACAATTCTTAGAGATAGCATTCTCCCGTTTCACGGATAAGGAAACTAAAGCCTGAAAAAAAGAAGTGAGACGCATACATGGGCAATATTTGTTGAATATATACTGTGTGCCAGAATCTTTTCCATATGCTACAGGGATTCTCATGGGAGAACCCTCGCTATTCTTATTTTATAAATGAAGAACTGAGGACCAGATCTTGCCCCACAACTCCAGACTAAGTTGTCTTGCTAAGACTCATGTGTGAGAAACCCAACTTTTAATCCAGTACAGATAACCTACAATATTTTTTAAGTCACCATAAAGACTTGCAAAATTTCATTGACTATTTACTATCTGAAATGAAAATCAGCTCTAATGGATTCACATGGTCACGATAGAAAAAATATTTCAGTTGCCCTCAAGTTCAGGCAAGAGGATATTGAGTCCTCTGCAGTCATAACACAGTTGTTGCTTTCCCATCTCCTGCTCTATTGTTTAACATGTTTGCATTATTGCTATCATCTTCCCCACCTTTTCCCTTAAGTTGTAACTCTTCGTGGATCCCAAGTTTTTCCCTCTGCCAGACCTGGGGACACCACCAATTAGTTCCAATTTATATAATACCTTTCATATCTTTAATATCATTTCATTGTTTGTTTACTTAAACATTCCTTAATTCCTGAAATATCCTTGAAGGGTAGGGGGAAAAAGTACCTGGTACTCTGTGGTATTGTAACTTATTGCATAGATGTGTGAGTTCATTTAATGTCAAATAATTTGATAATTGACTTTGTAAATGCTACATTTTATGTTGAAATTCTAGTGTTTAAGAGTGGTTTAGTATTATTTGGGGAACTTATTTAGGGTTTTTGGATGGGTCTAACAGCATCCAGTATCCTCATGTTTTTAGAGTCTCTCAACAAGCTCTTTCTCCTGCAAATTTGCTCATCCTATACTCTGACCTTGAACTTAATGCCAATGAAAATACATGTGTAAGTTTTAAATCATGGATCAAAATTCTTTCTTTGTCTTCCCATCAAGATTGAGGTCTATGTCCTTTCTCCTTGAATCTGGGTGGGCTTGTGACTGTTTTAACTGATAGATTTGGCAGAAGTGATGCCATATGACTTATGAGGCTAAGTCATAGCCTGTGCAGCTTCTGCCTTGGTCTCTTGGAATGCAAATTTCTGGATGTTCCCTCTCAAGATGTTCCATCTAAGAACCCACTGTCTATGTCTTGAGAATCCCAAGCCACATGAAGAGGTCATGTGTACTTGCTCTGGTCAACAGATTACCCAGCTGAGGATTACAGCATTGAGTAATCCTATCACATAGGGCATGTACATATTGAGTGCAGAAGCCAACATGGACATGGATCTTCCATGATATTTCAATCCATAGCCATGTCAGTCACCCCTAGCCCTTAGACTTTATAACTGCTGTCCCAGACACTGTGGAGCAGAAACAAAACATACCTACTCTGATGAGTCTGAATTCTAGACCACAGAGTCTGTGGGTATAATAATTTTTTTTTGATTTTATGCCACCAAGTTTTTGAGTGGTTTGTTATCAGCAATTGCTAACTGGGACATTGCATTTATCCTGGTCCATTCCCTCTAGGTCCTACTCTATAAGTTAATGGAAAATATCTGGGATCATCAGAAAAGTCTCATCAGTTTTATCCTAGTTAAATATGAAAAACCTTTTGTGGGAAAGGGCCTACTTGCTAAAGATTTCAGGCTGGCCACTTAGAAAATTACTTGGTCATAGGAAAGTTCATGTCAGGCCATTTTTCAAAATAGACCTACTTACACCCTATAGAAATTTCCAAGGAGGTAGGAGGAAATGGGAAGGTGAGATATGAATAAAAGACAAATGAGAATATAAATATAGAGATATAAATAAAAGACAAATGAGAATATAAATGTAGAGAAATATTTTGAAGTTAACAAGGAAACTAAAAACTTTCTAATGCAAGTGTTTACCTGAACAGGTGAAAATGACTTTTGCAATGTTTGTAGTGGGTTTGAATTATATTTTTCAAATTATGCTCTACAAAATAATACCTCCCATGAAGCAAACATATATTATGTATACATTTCTATATACTGTGATAGCTAACTGTTTATCTAGATGTTGCTGTGAAGGTATCGGTTGATTTGATTAAGACCCACAATCAGTTTACTGTAAGTAAAGTAGATACCCTCAATAATGTGGGTGAGTCTCATCTAGTTAGTTGAAGGTCTTAAGAGCAAAAACTATTTTCCCAAATTAGAAGGAATTCTGCATCAAGACTATAACATAGAAATTCTTCCTGAGTTTCCTGCCTGCCATCCTGCCCTGCAGATTTTGGACTTTCCAGCTCCCACAACCGAGTGAGCTAATTTCTAAAAATCTCTCTCTTTCTCTCTCTCTCCACACACACACACACACACACACACACACACACACACACACACACACACACACACACACACCCTATTGGTTCTATTTCTCTGGAGAACCCTGACTGATACACACACTTAAATATATACATGCATATTTATACACCTATATACATATGCATGTACATACATATATAAGCACTGAAATTAAATGTTTGAAAAACATTGAGATAAGCCAATATTTACAACAGAAGAATGCCTGCAAAAGTTACCATATTTCATTGTGTATAGAGTGTTTCTCAAACTTAATTTACCATAGAACCCTTTGGTTGCAAAGCATTCTATGAAACATGTTATATGGCAAACATTTTGAGAAATTTTGGGTTAGCAACTTGAGAGAAGCAGGGAAAGTTTGAAGCAGCTACTATAGGACAGTGAATGAGGTGAGACAAATGCTTTTTGGAAGGCACTGATATTTCAAGTCTTTTATGGAACACAAATATTGTGCAATAGTTTATGATGTTCTCCATGAATGAAGTAGATAGTGGAATTTACACACCTCTTGGTATGAGCAAAAGGTACAGTAGAAAATCAAGAGGGTATGTAACCCTTACAATGTTACTTATGAAACTGTTGAACTGTGGGAAAATTTCCTGTCTACCCAAGCTATTTACCTAAGCCAGAAAGCTGGCAATCATTACTGATCTTCTCCTTTATCACCTTATGTCAGAAGGATCAAAAGCAAATCATTGTACTTTCTAATTTCTCTTAAAGCTGTATCCTTTCCTCAATCCATATTACCTTAAATGGGTCCCATCATTTCTATGTTATATTTATCTATTTAATAGCCTTATAGGTTTTCCTTAGTTCAGTCATCAAAGGATCCTCCTTGCTGTAGCTAGAATGATCTTCCTAGAACATAAATATGATCTTACTACTCTGAGACTTTAAACCAATCATTACCTTCATAAGATCTAAACTCAGAAAAATCATGGTTTGCTGGTAGCTACATGATGTCACCCATCCCAATCCTCCTTCAGTCACCTCTCTCACCACATCCCATAGCAATCGTAAATCAAACGTACAAAATGAGATAGTTTCCTAACTCATTTGTTCCCATCATACTTCATGTCGTACATATGATTTTCCCATTGCTTGGGGTGCTAACCACTAATCCTTCGAGAAGTAAAGCAGGAGCCATGTCTTAAAAGCATAGTCACAGTTACATGAGTGAAAAGAAACTAGACCTAGGAAATTAGAAACCTGTGCAGTCTCTTCTTTTAGAGGACAGGGGACTTGGAAATGTATTTCCAATATTGAAAAACATACATAAATATATGTAATACTTGGGGAGCACCTGTAATGTTCAGTTAATTTGGGTCAAGTGCTAATAATCGATGCCATAGCTTCATTTTCTCCTTTATTGGTTTTTTTTTTTTTTTTTTTTTTTTTTTGCGTTACACGGGCGTTTCACTTGTTGTGGCCTCTCCCGTTGCGGAGCACAGGCTCAGCGGCCGTGGCTCACGGGCCCAGCCACTCCACAGCATGTGGGATCCTCCGAGACCGGGACATGAACCCGTGTCCCCTGCATCGGCAGGCGGACTCTCAACCACTGCGCCACCAGGGAAGCCCTGTCCTTTACTGTTTTAACATTACATTTTAAAATGTATGTTGATATATTGTGAAGCTAGATGACAAAGTGTACAATTACTGCAATTAAAATAATTACATGTGTACTTATGATGAAAAAAGTGACAAATGTGTTATACTAACAAATAATTATGTCTTAAAAAGCTAAAGCTATAAGCCATTTTGCTACTTAACTAGTTCTTTTTCAAAAAATAACATTTTCTTAAATTCTTTATTTACACATTCTAAACTATAGATACACCTAAAGAAAAAACATTTTTAATTTTGTCTATACATGTATTATTGAAAATAGCCATTAGTAACACTTTGTTTGGGTTTATATCATTCTGTTACATTCTTTATGCAAAAGAAATATTTTGCATTAACAAAATTGGATTAAACAGTAATATTCTGTCATGAACTGTTTTTCTTAAGTAAGGTATACTGTGTTTATCTTTCTACATCGTCACATATTTTTCATGGAATAATTTTCAAAGGCCTCATAACGTTGCATGATATGGAACTGCCATAATTTAAATAATCAATTTCCTTTGACAGGATATTGAATTTCTTTTCATTGTTTCATTATTATAAAACTACTGTAGGATTCTTATAGGCATATCTTTGTATACCGAAAGGCCCCTTTCGCATTTAAGATCGATTCCTGGGGGAGAATTGCTGACTCAAGGGATATGCAAGTTCAAATACAATGATAATATATTGCCACATTTTTCTTCAGAAATGCTGTAACGATTTTCATTCCCATTAACAAGGCATGAGACTGACCATACACCATTGCCAGATTCAGCTGGTTAACTGTTTCTGAAATGATTTTTAAGTTTTCTTCTAACCTTTTATTGGTAGCAGCTTTCCCTAAGGCCTTGTCTTTGCAATCCTTGTTTTCTTTTCTTTTAAAAAAGGAAACTTTGATATGGAAAATTTGATTAGTAAGAAACACAGTTCACCTCCTCATAAGCATAGAAGACAGGAGCAATGAGGGGAGGAAGGGACTTTTGAAAATTTTCTAGGAAGACAATAGCCACAAAAAGATGCTAAACTTAGCTGAGTGATTTTACAATGTCCATGACTGTTATTTTTTCACCAGTTAAAGAGCATGGCAAAATCAGGGACTAGTGTGTGTGTGCGTGCGTGTTAATTCTGGTTAGCATAAACCACCTCTGTTAGATGAGAATTAGGTTCACAATCAGATACTAAAGAAAATGCTGTGGTAAGATGTTATAACAGAAAATTAGAAAATTCTACACTACATTCAGATTGAACTAATAATCAAGTGGATGAAACACTTAAAAAAAGAAGGAAAAAAGATTACATTGAATTATCTGATTATAAAAAGATTAGTCACAAAAATAATAATACATCCACATAAGCTTATAAGCAAGACCTACTTAGCTAAGCAAGCTGACCTTGACATTCAGCTGATACTGGGGGAGGGAGGAAACAACAGCAACAAAGTCTGACCATAATGCACAGAGGGTTGTAAAACATGACTGTGCATGTGTCTGTTTTTACACTTACACACCCTCACTTTACACATTCTTAATATACCCATCGTAATTCTACCTGTTACCCTTACATTTACATTTTGGTTTTCTCTAGGTCACTGCAAAAAAGCCCTTTAATCCAATATAATTATGACATTCAGATCTTATCACTGTCTTCATTTTCCTCCCAAAGAAATATGATTGTTTCATTTCAACAAAACCTTGTGTGTGAAATGAAGAGAAAACTGCTGAATTCTCAATACCCAGGAAATAAATATTACATATGAGCTTTTCCTTTCCCCTGGGAGTTGCCCGGAGCCACGGAGAGCATCTACCCTGTCCGATCAGCTCAGAGTAGTGCTTGTCAGTGGAGTGAAAGTGAGACATTTAATTATTTCAACAGGAGATGGTAGCGGCAATGGGTAAAAAGGAAATATTATTATTAGCTGAGAAGGCAGCACACCTCCTCCAGCAAAAACTGGTCACCCTAATAAAAATATAAATAAATGAATCAGGTAAGAAGCACCAGCAGGACTGAAGAGGTGCAGACATGTGACTCTCCATCATCTGTTTAGAGAAGGATAGTCTTTTCTAGTAAAATGAGTGGTCAGGGTAAAGGGGCCGGGATAAGTGGGAAGAGAAATCCAGTCAAGACAAAGCCTTAGGTTCTTAAACAAGAGACCTGTGCCATGTGTGCTTGAGTCCTAACAAGTTCTTCCATTGCGGAAGCTGGCCTGGAGAGAAACAGAGAAAGACGGTTTCCTCTAGATTTGTATTAAAGAAACCCACCCTGGTTGCACATTAATTAGCAGCTGGTATTTTCCAGGGCTAGGTACGAGTGTAACTGTTTTCCCCCTTCTTTCTTTCTTTCTTTTTTTTTTTTTAACATCTTTGTTGTAGTATAATTACTTTACAATGTTGTGTTAGTTTCTCCTGTATAACAAAGTGAATCAGCTATATGTATACATATCCCCACCCTCTTGCGTATCCCTCCCACCCTCCCTATCCCACCCCTCTAGGTGGTCACAAAGCACAGAGCTGATCTCCCCGTGTGAGGCAGCTGCTTCCCACTAGCTATCTATTTTACATTTAGTACTGTATATATGTCTATGCTACTCTCTCACTTCATCCCAGTTTACCCTTCACCCTCCCTGTATCCTCAAGTCCGTTTTCTACATCTGTCTTTATTCCTGTCCTGCCCCTAGGTTCGTCAGAACCATTTTTTCTTTTCTTTTTTTTTCTTTAGATTCCATATATATGTGTTACCATACGGTATTTGTTTTTCTCTTTCTGACTTACTTCACTCTGTATGACAGATTCTAGGTCCATCCACCTCACTACAAATAATTCAATTTCATTTATTTTTATGGCTAGGTAATATTCCATTGTATAAACATTCCACATCTTTTTTTTTTTTTTTAACATCTTTACTGGAGTATAATTGCTTTACAATGGTGTGTTAGTTTCTGCTTTATAACAAAGTGAATCAGTTATACACATACATATGTTCCCATATCTCTTCCCTCTTGCATCTCCCTCCCTCCCACCTTCCCTATCCCACCCCTCTAGGTGGTATCAAAGCACTGAGCTGATCTCTCTGTGCTATGCAGCTGCTTCCCACTTGCTATCTACCTTACATTTGGTAGTGTATATATGTCCATGCCACTCTCTGACTTTGTCACAGCTTACCCTTCCCCCTCCCCATATAAGTCCATTCTCTAGTAGGTCTGTGTCTTTATTCCTGTCTTACCCCTAGGTTCTTCATGACCTGTTTTTTTTTTCTTAGATTCCATATATATGTGTTAGCATACGTTATTTGTTTTTCTCTTTCTGACTTACTTCACTTTGTATGACAGACTCTAGGTCCATCCACCTCACTACAAATACCTCAATTTCATTTCTTTTCATGGCTGAGTAATATTCCATTGTATATATGTGCCACATCTTCTTTATCCATTCATCTGTTGATGGACAGTTAGGTTGCTTCCATGTCCTGGCTATTGTAAATAGAGCTGTAATGAACATTTTGGTACATAACTCTTTTTGAATTATGGTTTTCTCAGGGTATATGCCCGGTAGTGGGATTGCTGGGTCATATGGTAATTCGATTTTTAGTTTTATAAGGAATCTCCATACTGTTTTCCATAGTGCCTGAATCAATTTACATTCCCACCAACAGTATATGAGGGTTCCCTTTTCTCCACAACCTCTCCAGCATTTATTGTTTGTATATTTTTTGAGGATGGCCATTCGGGCTGGTGTGAGGTGATACCTCATGGTGGTTTCGTTTGCATTTCTCTAATGATTAGTGATGTTAAGCATCCTTTCATGTCTTTGTAAGCAATCTGTATATCTTCTTTGGAGAAATGTCTATTTAGATCTTCCCATTTTTAGATTGGGTTGTTTGTTTTTTTTGATATTGAGCTGCATGAGCTGCTTGTATATTTTGGAGATCAATTCTTTGTCAGTTGCTTCATTTGCAAATATCTTCTCCTATTCTGAGGATTGTCTTTTGGTCTTGTTTATGGTTTCCTTTGTTGTGCAAAAGCTTTGAAATTTCATTAGGTCCCATTTGTTTACTTTTGTTTTTATTTCCATTTCTCTAGGAGGTGGGTCAAATAGGATCTTGCTGTGACTTATGTCATAGAGTGTTCTGCCTATGTTTTCCTCTAAGAGTTTTATAGTGTCTGGTCTTACATTGAGGTCCTTAACCCATTTTGAGTTTATTTTTGTATATGATGTTTGGAAGTGTTCTAATTGCATTCTTTTACATGTAGCTGTCCAGTTTTCCCAGCACCATTTATTGAAGAGGCTGTCTTTTCTCCATTGTATATTCTTGCCTCCTTTATCAAAGATAAGGTGACCATATGCGTGGGTTTACTTCCGGGCTTTCTATCCTCTTCCATTGATCTATATTTCTGTTTTTGTGCCAGTACCAACTCTCTTGATTACTGTAGCTTTGTAGTATAGTCTGAAGGCAGGGAGCCTGATTCCTCCAGCTCCGTTTTTCTTTCTCAATTGCTTTGGCTATTCATGGTCTTTTGTGTTCCCATAAAAGTTGTGTAACTTTTTGTTCTAGCTCTGTGAAAAATGTCATTGGTACTTTGATAGGGATTGAATTGAATCTGTAGATTGCTTTGGGTAGTACAGTCATTTTCACAATGTTGATTCTTCCTGTCCAAGAACATGGCATATCTCTCCATCTGTTTGTCTCATCTTGAATTTCTTTCATCAGTGTCTTATAGTTTTCTGCATACAGGTCTTTTGTCTCCTTAGGTAGGGTTATTCCTGGTATTTTATTCTTTTTGTTGCAGTGGTAAATGGGAGTGTTTCCTTAAATTCTCTTTCAGATATTTCATCGTTAGTGTATAGGAATGCAAGAGATTTCTGTGCATTAATTTTGTATCCTGCTACTTTACCAAATTCATTGATTAGCTCTAGTAGTTTTCTGGTAGCATCCTTAGGATTCTCTATGTATAGTATCATGTCATCAGCAAACTGACAGTTTCACTTCTTCTTTTTTGTTTTGAATTCTTTTTATTTCTTTTTCTTCTCTGATTGCTGTGGCTAAAACGTCCAAAACTATGTTGAGTAATAGTGGTGAGAGTGGGCAACCTTGTCTTGTTCCTGATCTTAGTTGAAATGGTTTCAGTTTTTTACCTTTGAGAATGATGTTGGCTGTGCGTTTGTCATATATGGCCTTTATTATGTTGAGGAAAGTTCCCTCTATGCCTACTTTCTGGAGAGTTTCTATCATAAATAGGTGTTGAATTTTGTCAAAAGCTTTTTCTGTATCTGTTGAGATTATCATATGGTTTTTGTCCTTCAGTTTGTTAATATAGTGTATCACATTGATTGATTTGCGTATATTGAAGAATCCTTGCATTTCTGGGATACGCCACTTGATCATGGTGTATGATCCTTCTAATGTGCTTTTGGATTCTGTTTGCTAGTATTTTGTTGAGGATTTTTACATCTATGTTCATCAGTGATATTGATCTGTAGTTTTCTTTTTTTGTGATATCTTTGTCTGGTTTTGCTTTTCTAAGAATTTGTCCATTTCTTCCAGGTTGTCCATTTTATTGGCATACAGTTACTTGTAGTAATCTCTCGTGATCCTTTGTATTTCTGCAGTGTCAGTTGTTGCTTCTCCTTTTTCATTTCTAATTCTGTCGATTTGAGTCTTCTCCCTTGTTTTCTTGATGAGTCTGGCTAATGGTTAATCAATTTTATTTATCTTCTCAATGAACCAGCTTTTAGTTTTATTGATCTTTGCTATCGTTTCCTTCATTTCTTTTTCATTTATTTCTGATCTGATCTTTATGATTTCTTTCCTTCTGCTAACTTTGGGGATTTTTTGTTCTTCTTCTCTAATTGCTTTAGGTGTAAGGTTAGGTTGTTTATTTGAGGTATTTCTTGTTTTTTCAGGTAGGATTGTATTTCTATAAACTTCCCTCTTAGAACTACTTTTGCGGCATCCCATAGGTTTTGGGCTGTCGTGTTTTCATTGTCATTTGTTTCTAGGTATTTTTTGATTTCCTCTTTGATTTCTTCAGTGATCTCTTGGTTATTTAGTAGCATATTGTTTAGCCTCCATGTGTTTGTAATTTTTACAGTTTTTTTTTCTGTAATTGATATCTAGTCTCATAGTGTTGTGGTTGGAAAAGATACTTGATATGATTTCAATTTTCTTAAATTTACCAAGGCTTGATTTGTGACCCAAGGTATGGTCTATCCTGGAGAATGTTCCACGAGCACTTGAGAAGAAAGTGTATTCTGTTGTTTTGGATGGAATGTCCTATAAATATCAACTACGTCTATCTTGTTTAATGTGTCATTTAAAGCTTGTGTTTCCTTACTTATTTTCATTTTAGTTGATCTGTCCATTGGTGAAAGTGGGGCGTTAAAGTGCCCTACTATGATTGCGTTACTGTTGATTTCGCCTTTTATGGCTGTTAGCATTTGCCTTATGTATTGAGGTGCTCCTATGTTGGGTGCATAAATATTTACAGTTGTTATATCTTCTTCTGGATTGATCCCTTGATCATTATGTAGTGTCCTTCTTTGTCTCTTGTAATGTCTTTATTTTAAAGTCTATTTTATCTGATATGAGAATTGCTACTCCAACTTTCTTTTGATTTCCATTTGCATGGAGTGTCTTTTTCCATTCCTTCACTTTCAGTCTGTATGTGTCCCTAGGTCTGATGTGGGTCTCTTGTAGACACCATATATAGGGGTCTTATTTTTGTATCCATTCAGCCAGTCTGTGTCCTTTAGTTGGAGCATTTAATGCATTTACATTTAAGGTACTTGTCAATATGTATGTTCCTATTACCATTTTCTTAATTGTTTTGGGTTGGTTTTTGTAGGCCATTTCCTTACTTGTGTTACCTGACTAGAGAAGTTCCTTTAGCATTCGTTGTAAAGCTGATTTGGTGGTGCTGAATTCTCTTAACTTTTGCTTGTCTGTAAAAGTTTAATTTCTCCATCGAATCTGAATTAGATCCTTGCTGGGTAGAGTAATCTGGGTTGTAGGTTTTTCCCTTTCATCACTTTAAATATGTCCTGTCACTCCCTTCTGGCTTGCAGAGTTTCTGCTGAAAGATCAGCTGTTAACCTTATGGGGATTCCCTTGTATATTTTTTGTTGCTTTTCCCTTGCTGCTTTTAATAGTTTTTCTTTGTATTTCATTTTTGGTAGTTTGATTAATATGTGTCTTGGTGTGTTTCTGCTTGGATTTATCCTGTATGGGACTCTCTCTGCTTCCTGGACTTGATTGACTATTTCTTTTCCCATGTTAGGGAAGTTTTCAACTATAATCTCTTCTAATATTTTCTCAGACCCTTTCTTTTTCTCTTCTTCTTCTGGGACCCCTATGATTCGAATGTTGGTGCATTTATTGTTGTCCCAGCAGTCTCTGAGACTGTCCTCAATTCTTTTCATCCTTTATTCTTTATTCTGCTCTGCAGTAGTTATTTCCACAATTTTATCTTCCAGGTCACTTATCCGTTCTTCTGCATCAGTTATTCTGCTATTGATTCCTTTAGAGAATTTTTAATTTCATTTCTTGTGTTGTTCATCATTGTTTGTTTGCTCTTTAGTTCTTCTATGTCTTGTGAAACGTTTCTTGTTTTTCTCCATTCTATTTCCAAGATTTTGGATCACCTTTGCTATCATTACTCTGAATTCTTTTTCAGGTAGACTGCCTATTTCCTCTCCATTTGTTTGGTCTGGTGGGTTTTTACCTTGCCTCTTCATCTGTTGCATATTTCTCTGTCTTACCAGTTTGTTTAACTTACTGTGTTTGCAGTCTCATTTTTGCAGGCTGCAGGTTCGTAGTTCCCATTGTTTTTGGTGTTTGCCCCAGTGCGTACGGTTGGTTCAGTGGGCTGTGTAGGATTCCTGGTGGAGGGGACTGGTGCCTGTGTTCTGGTGGGTGGGGTTGGATTTTGTCTTTCTGGTGGGCAGGGATGTGTCTGGTGGTGTGTTTTGGGGTGTCTGTGAGCTTAGTATGATTGTAACCAGCCTCTCTGCTAATGGGTGGGGTTGTGTTCCTGTCTTGCTAGTTGTTTGGCATGGGGCGTCCAGTAACTGAGCTTGCTGGCCGTTGGGTAGAACTGGGTCTTAGCGTTGAGATGGAGATCTCTGGGAGAGCTCTTGTCAATTGATATTACATTGGGCCAGGAAGTCTGGTGGTCCAGTGTCCTGAACTCAACTCTCCCACCTCAGAGACTCAGACCTGACACCAGGCCAGAGCACTAAGACCCTGTCAGCCACATGGCTCAGAAGAAAAGGGAGAAAAAGAGAAAGAAAAAAAAATTTTTAATAAATAAATAACTTGAATTAAATAATTAAAATTTAAAAATTATTAAAATAAAAAAATTAAGTTTATAATAAAAGAAGAGAGTATCAAAACCAATAAACAAATCCACCAATGATAACAAGAACTAAAAACTATACTAATATAAACATAAAAATCAGAAACAAGTCAGTCACTGACAGCCAACCCCAAGTCTACAGTTGCTCCCAACGTCCACTGCCTCAATTTTGGGTTGATTTGTTGTCTATTTAGTTATTCCACAGATGCAGGGTACCTCAAGTTGCTTGTGGGGATTTAATCCACTGCTCCTGAGGCTGCACAGAGAAATTTCCCTTTTTCTTCTTTATTTGCACAGCTCCGGGGGTTCAGCTTTGGTTTTGACCCCACCTCTGCGTGTAGATTGCCCTCAGGCATCTGTTCCCGCCCAGACAGGAGAGCCTTAAACAGCAGCTGATTAGGGGGCTCTGGCTCACTCATGCCATGGGGAGGGAGGGGTACAGTTGCGGGGCCAGCCTGCGGCGGCAGAGACTGACATGACTTTGCAACAGCCTGAGGTGCGCCGTGTGTTCTCCCGGGAAATTTGTCCCTGGATCACGGGACCCTGGCAGTGGCGGGCTGCACAGGCTCCCAGAAGGGGCAGTGTGGATAGTGACCTGTTTGCACACAGGCTTCTTGGTGGCCCCAGCAGCAGCCTTAGCGTCTCATGCCCGTCTCTGATGCCCGAGCTGATAGCTATGGCTCACGCCCATCTCTGAAGCTCATTTAGGCCATGCTCTGCCTTCTGTGGGCATACAGGGAACGAATCCCCTCTCCTCGCACACCCAGAAACAATGGTCTCTTCCCTCTTAGGCAGGTCCAGACTTTTCCCCGGACTCCCTCCTGGCTAGCCGTGGCGCACTAGCCCCTTCAGGCTGTGTTCACGCCGCCAACCCCAGTCCTCTCCCTGCGATACGACCCTGAGCCTCAGCTCCCAGCCCCCGCCCGCCCCAGCGGGTGAGCAGACAAGCCTCTCCGGTGGTGAGTGCTGGTCGGCCCTGATCCTCTGTGCGGGAATCTCTCCTCTTTGCCCCCCGCACCCTTGTCGCTGTGCTCTCCTCCACGGCTCCGAAGCTTCCCCCCTCCGCCACCTGCAGTCTCCGCCCGCGAAGGACCTTCCTAGTGTGTGGAAACCTTTCCTCCTTCACGGCTCCCTCCCACTGGTGCAGGTCCCGTCTCTATCCTTTTGTCTCTGTTTTTTCTTTTTTCTTTTGCCCTACCCAGGTACGTGGGGAGTTTCTTGCCTTTTGGGAGGTCTGAGGTCTTCTGCCAGCATTCAGTAGGTGTTCTGTAGGCGTTGTTCCACATGTAGATGTATTTCTGATGTATTTGTGGGGAGGAAGGTGATCTCCACGTCTTACTCCTCCACCATCTTGAAGGTCTCCTAACTGCTTCTTAATCGGTCCAGTCTGCTTTAAGTCATTTTTGCCTTAAAGTCACATGTACTGTGTCCAGATCGTCTCAGCACCACAGTGTTCTCTCAGGGCTGCCTCCTTGAAGTAGCTCCCACTGTGGAAACTGGGAAAGATGCACATCCCAAAGATGAAGGAGGAGGTGAGGAACCTCTGACTGCAGAATCTAGCTTCCTCCCTTTCTTTTTTATTTTGTAACCCTTTAAAGTACACCAGCCAGCATCCTAGCAATTGCCAAATCTGTATATATGTAAGTGTGTGTGTGATTTACCTGCATGTGAATACCCTGACAGTGACATCATACTTAACCATTACTATCCTCCATGAGCTATATTTACAGAGAAAATTAAGCAGAAACCTGATTTTTATAAATAATATTTTTCTTTTTTTTCAGTGCAGGGGTTTTTGAGAGTTGCTATGTGATCACACACTTGTAGCTTTATTCCTCAGATTGTAATGCTGAAACCACGCTGTCCTTAACGCTTGCACTGTCTTATTCAGAAAGAGCATTTTAATTAAAGGGCCACTGGTGGCAATGGTGGGGTGGGGCCTGGGGAGGAGAGTGGATTTTAGAATGTCCCATAGCCACAAACACATCATGCTATTTAAGTTATATCTTTAACCATTGCAGTTTGCAATCATCAAAATGAAAAAGAAGCCAGAAGAGGGGAAAATGACATCTTTTAAAAAAGAGTGAAGGGATTGATTTTTACATCAGTCACTTGAATGAGTGATTCTCTCCAGAGGGTGCAGGGAGGAGGCTCCTCTCTAAATGCTAGGGGTGTCTATGGATTTGAATAATGGATTAGGAAGTGCACACACATCACAATTTTCAGATTTCTCCTGCTGAATCAGGACAGCTTGTCCAAAGCACCAGGAAGAAAGCTATTCTTTACCTTGGAAACACTGTGACAGGGGACCCAAATAATGACATTGTAATAGAGGGGAAGTCCCCAAAGACCCGTGTGTATGAGGCTGAGCTAGAATGATCAGAGGCAGTTAGCTATAGGTGGATGGGTCTCTGAGCTCTTTACTGATTGTCATTTTCTTTCCGTTAGGGTGGGCATGTGTGGGGAAAAGGGACTGCAAATTCTGAATGCTTTAGGGAGAACAGGTTGTCGAGGGTGGGGAGGGGGGAGAGATCCTAAATATTTTCTGACTAGAGTGTCTGATGGTACTGTCCTTTGAGACCCCCACGCTGCCAGCCTATTACTCATTTCCAGAGTGAATTATCACTTTCGTAAACATCCAAAGTTTATATGACATCTGAATTGAAGCCTAAGAATCACTTGTAAAAAAATGATGCTGTTCAGACTAAAGAATTGGACATTGTGTTAAAATCCACCCCTATAGCTTAGGAAAGGATTATATATTAAAATGTAGGCTACAGGAGCTCATGTAAACAATCCAGACCTTCAACACTTTCTCTGAAGGGAAAATTTTTTTTAACCTTGAGAGATTAGGCGGAAAGCTGTAAGAAAGGGTTGGCTGCTTGGAAAGAAGAGGGTACACTTTTGAGTGGAAAGGGGAGTATAACGAGTCATTTTTCTGGTCAATGAACACCACCAAACAGTTGCAGGGATGGAGGCAACCATCTTCCATCTCTTTCAGAACAAAAAACTGAGCGAACAGTCACATGTGAGGCTATGTAAACAGGACACTTCTGATCCCAGGATTTAACAAAGACAGTGCCAGGAAAATGAGTCACTCAAGCATCACCACAAAAGCCAAGGCTGAGGTTGGGGCTGAGTCATTTGAGAATCAGATCTAAATTCACGTCCCTGCCTCCTTGTCCAGCTCCCTTGTATGGCGCAGGTGAAATGGACTCCCAGCTGCGTCTCCTGTGAACATTGACTGTGTGGATAAATAAGCCAGAAAATCTAGGGTTTTTGAAAAGAGTTTTCTTAACTGTAATTTTTCTCACTGAATTAGCCAAGTCAGCCTCTCCGCCCTCCTTTTCTTTCTCCAGAGCTATCCAGACTGGTGTTTAGATTGGGGAGAAACTATACCCAAAACGATGGTTAACACACTCTGAGGAGTCCTCAATAATTAATGCATAGAATTATCCACATGCCCATCCGGCCAAATCACTACTGTTGGGTAAATAACAATTTGTGTACACAGAACATCTTTCCTCTGCCTCCTAAAGCAAGTCCTTGGTTTCCGGAAGAGCTCTCTGACTGCCATGTTTAATGCTGGCATAGTGGGCCAACAGGCCTAAAACAAGTCACTGCCTAAGACATAATCACTGCTCTCAGAGAACTAATCGTCTTTTCAGTAAGATAAATTAGGTAAGCATATAACTTTCAAAGATAACCCAACAATAAAATAAAAGAATTTTGAGAGGATCAGGGTAAGTATATAGACAAAGTTATAGGAGTCTCAACAATAAATGTTCTAAATTATGTATCTATATTGTTGGTCAAAGAGTACAAACATCCAGTTACAAGATGAATAAGTTTTGGGGACCTAGTGTACAGCATAGTGATTGTAATTAGTAATACTGTATTACATACTTGAAAGTTGCTATGAGAGTAGATCTTCAATGTTCTGACCACAAAAAGAAATGGTTATTATGTGACCTGATGCAGGTATTAGTTAATGCTATGGTGGGAATCATTTTTCAACATTTAAGGGTATCAAAACAACACAGACACTTTCAACTTAATGTTATCTGTCAATTATATCTCAATAAAGCTGGAAAAATAAATGAAATGTATATATATATTACATAAATACACACACACACACACACACACACACACACACACACACACACATATAAGGTATTTGTGTGTGTGTGGAGTCCGAGATGGATTTTAAAACTGCAATGGGATGATATTGAAGCTCTTCAAAATGGACAACATGGCAATACTGAGACAGGCAGGAAAGCAGAAGGAAGATAACTCTATTCGTAATGGAACACAGGTTAGCCTGAAGTGCAAAGAGGATACTGTTTTTGACCTGCAAGTAAGTGCCATGCCAGCCACTTTGAAATGTTTCTTTAACCCCCGCAATTCCTCGCAAAGCTGGTACTGAGCCGCTCTCTAGGATGGCCAAGCTTACACGTGAGTAGAGGAGTCAGGATTTGTAACCAATTTTTTCCTGACTTCAAAGTTTGTGCTGTTTACATTTCACATGTTAGGTTAAGGCAGATACATTTAGAAACTGGCAGCTTCTACTTTTCCAATGTCTCAAATCATGTAATAAAGTCAAACAGGCAAAAGACTTGCATGTTATTAGAGAATTTCTACGTGCATAGGATTAAAACATATAAACTATCCCAAACTTCAGCTTTTAGCAACAATTCTTCATTCACGTGTTTTCATTTTTTCTCATGTCTCATTTCCGTTGAGCACAGTAAGTGTCAACCAGCTTGAGTTCAGTGAGGGTTTGAGGCTAAAGACTTACCTGTTTCCCAAAACCTAATGATTTTCACCTTTGTCTCAATTTTACTAAGTTAAGGAAACCTACTTTTTTATCACTGGCCTGAAGTTCATCCTTCTTTTTTTATTTTATATTTTTAATTTAAGGGAAAGACATAAATAAAGCATTTAAATAGTTGTAAGCACTGTTGACAAAGATGGTGGCACTGATCAAAGTATTTTGCTGGCTAGAAAGAAAACACCTGCCTCTAAGGTATCAAATGTTCACTTGGGAGTTGAACTGTAGAAATCCCAAATCCTAGGGCAGAAAGAAGCTTCAGGTTGTCAAATAATGTACATGTGAAAAAAGAGGAATTGTAAACAGCCAGTTCTAAGCATGCCAGTGTCACTTATCATAAAATGGATCCGTGCATTTTTAATGATCTGGAAATGTGGAGAATACTCTTTTCTCTTTTAAAGTACAATAATTTTGTATTAATTTACTCATATACATGAGGCATTCTGTTGAGAATATAATCCTAAGCACACCAAAAAACCCTTTAAGTCCTCCTCTAAGACAAAGTTTGAAAAACATGTTTATGTTATATTTGACATATGACATTTGATGCATATATCAGTCAACAGACTTATTATATTTTTGTAGACTTGGTGTGACATTGAAATTCTAATTTCTTGGTAGCCTATAGGGGACTTATATCTCTCCTAGAGCAATAAAATTATAGGAGCAAGTTCCCTTGAGATGGTTGGGTTGGAATAAGTAGAATTTCTTACAGTCTATAGAAATGAATCTAAAGAAATACGTATCTTTAGTTTTGTTATGGATAAAATGAACTAGCATTCACGATAAGAAAAATGATCAAATTTATCAGCTGGAATGCGTTTTCATTTATATTCTGAAGAATATTTGCTATCAATAATGATTACTTAAGGTCAGGGATACCTATCTATTTACCTCTCTGCCTCTTTATCATATTTCCAGAGGGGTATAGTTTTAGATATATATATATATACATACACATCTATACATACATATTTATCAGCTATGAATTTTAGTTCACAATCAGAAGATGCAAGAGATTATCGTGCTTCGTTTTTCTCTAAGTCAGATTTAATTGCCTCAGAGTTTTCACCAGTGAAATACAGGAATTTCAATTTGAGTGATTTGGGGGCTCTCTACCTACCTACAGGGATTGAAATATGGAGAAGGCTGCAGTCTTCCATGGAGGTTGTCATTGTTAAAATTGCTCCTATGGCCACATGATGCTGTTCTCAATGGCCAGTCCTAGCCATCTGGCTCGTTAAAACTACTGCTCTTCGCTGGCTCTGATATGACCCTTAAAGAAATGCCCCTATTAACTTGATGTCTCACAGCTGTTCCCTTATCTGGGGTCTCAGCCATGCCACCAGTCTCAGCCACCCCATCATCTGTCTCCCCCCAATCTAGGGAGGAGTTAAAATTTTCTTGATAGGATGGAAGCTTCCACCTCCCCTATTCAAAGTGCTTCCTTCTGTCACCCCTAATCTTCCCCCTCCTTAGCCTTTTGAAACATAACAACATTCTTGTTATTAACTTCCTCTGTTATATATGGAACTTTCATGCTGTATAATTTGAAGGTTTATTTCTCACTAACCTATTCTGAAAAATGTTGGAGGCTGTTTACTCCATTCAACAATGTCATACTAGTTATGAATATGCATTAGGTCACCGTGCATCTGAACAGGCGATGCTTAAAGGTCTGACGTCCAACTTTTATTTTAAACTATGTTTAAGCAGGCAAATAATTTGACTCCAAACATTTGCCTTTCATCTTTCCCTTCCCTCAACTCCCTGGACAAAGAAACCAGGAGCTAGACAAGCTGACCTGATATGTTATTAAAATGACTGCCTCCGCCATTGAGTTGTCCAGATAATTAATTTAAAACTCAAACTGCATGGTGTCAGGTAGACATATCCTTTTTCAAAGATCGTTTGATCCTGGATACTGGGCACCTCAAAAACTTACAGTAGAAAAAAAGAACCCTAGTTGTTAAAATAGCCTTGTATAGTTGCTATAAACAGAATTTTTTAACACCAAACTGTACAGTGAGTACAGTGTTTAAATCCACAAAGAAGCTTTAAATAGAGTATTTCAGTAATACAACATCTTGTGTTTTCATATTTCCCATCATATTCAAAAATATTCTTCAACATAAAGAAAAAGTACAATATATTTGCATAGAAGGAATTGAGTTGAAAACACCAGAGACTATAAAGAAACTGGAATAATAAAATACAGTACTTTCTGTATATTCTAAAAGTGAGTGTTTATACTTATAACTTATTATATACAGAATTACTATCAAATTCATGATTTAAAAAAAAATAAGTAGCAATGAGCAATGTTTTTTTTAAATCTGGAGTCACAAGGATTAAGCTATGATTATTTTCTTGAAGACATGTAGATGTCAAAGTGATGCATAGCCTTATTGATTATTCTTTCCAGAGAGGAAAAAATCTAAGCAAAGTAATATAAAGTAAAATAAATCTCGTAATCACTGAAAAATTAAGGACTTGTTTATACATCTAAAGATAAGGAAATCTACTCACTTTTTACAAAAATATCCTGCTTTCTTTAGAATTACTTATCACATGAAAATGATTAGGCATTTTTATTTTTATAATAAAGCTTGCAATTCATCCGTGTTACACGTCCTTGAAGAAAAGGAAAGAGAAAAGTGGTTTGTGGGTTGCTTCAGGCAGCATATTCCTTATTCACTCAATAAATATGTATTGTGTTAGTTACTAAGCACATAGCTGAGAATAAGACAGACACAGTCTAATCCCTCATACAGTCAAACCCAGGCCATTATTAAATTAATAATGATTATGCTTCAAAGTGCATATAGACACAGTTTTTTGATTTTGAATTAACCAATTGTTTTTCCCAGATGTGCATACTAGGAATACACGAGTACAGAAACATTGTATTTCTAGTAGCAGACTCGGCTTCACCACACATTATATGCACCCTGTTGTCTCTATGGTTTCATTTTTTCCAGGAAAGCTAGAAGGTCCTTTCAAAGATAACTATATAATTCAAATGAGAAAATTCAACAATTGAAAAGGAATATTTTACAGTTAATGAGGGGCCTTAGTTTATTTATGATCTACTCCTAGAGGTTGGTACAGAAAAGTAGTTCTCTTCTTACACACTCCAATAGTATTATTTTAGAAAAACCATCAATTTGAAATCTTTTGAAGATAGAATAGAATTGGAAGTTGTTACAGTAAGCTATTACGGCATAACAAACAAAGCCAAACTTAATTGAATAAAACATAAATTATTTTATTATGTTCATATATTCTGTGGGTCAGGAATTTGGAAAAGGCACAGCATAGATGGCTTATTTCTGCTCAACAATTTCTGAGATCTCGGCTGAGAAGACTCAAAAACTTGAAGTAACTTGAAGGCTAGGACTGGAATCATCTGAGATCTCACTTAATCACAGGTTTAGACATTGATGTCAGCTATGGCTGGATCTCACTGGGGGCTGTCACCCAGATCACTTACATGTGGCCTTTCTATGTCATCTTTCTTTCTCGTCACAGCCTGGTGCCTAGGGAGTAAAAGTGAGCTTCCAGGGAGAAACCTATCACCCTATATGACTAGTCATGTAGTGTCACTCTCACCATAGACATAGACCTACACAGATTCAAGGGGCCAGAGATGCCATACCTTAATAGGACAAACATTAGTATCACCATGTAAGGGAAAGAGCTATCTTGTTATGACCATGTTGGAAAACTCTGTCCACCACAGAGGCAACTAAAAATTTAAGACTTGTATTTCTCATCACGTGTTTTGTTTATGAGCATTATGGCATGCTGGATTCTTTTGCAAGACTGAAGGACTTTAATAATAATAATAACAATATTAATAAGCATTTAATGTATATTAATATAATGATATATAAATGTAACAAAATAAAAACAGTAATAACTTTTTTGTATCATGACTGAAAATTTCTCTAAACATAAATTTTATGACTCGCTAGTGTATCATAAACCAATTTAGTAGATAGAAATTTAAGGTCTAATGTTTTTAAATAATTGAAATATATGTTAGAATAAAATGGGAAGTATGAGAATGCATTACACATAATCAGATAAGTATTGCTTCAAGAAACTTTTAATTGTGTGTGTGTGTGTGTGTGTGTGTGTGTACCTGGCTGTGAATTAAACGTGTGTCTCTCCAATTTTTAGTCAAAAAAGGTTGAAAGCCACTTCCCGAAGCTATAGTAAGGAACTTCTGGAAAATATTGCAAATTGTGAACAAGAAAAACTAAACAAGATACTTAATTACGTAAGATTGTTGCTTATAAACTGGTTAAATTAGGTTATTTGTCGGTGAAAATTATTTTACTCTTAAAATAGGGTAAGATCCTTGCTTATGCAGACAACTGAATGTGTCCATTCAGGATGCCTTAAGTTTAAATGATAAAACCAAATTTCTGCATACAAAGCCAGAATTTTTGTATTCTTTGTATAAGGAAAGGGGCTGGGGGAAGGATAAAAGCAGATCTTTGAAAGTAACTAAAAGTCATTAAAAAACAAGGTTAAAAAGATGGAGAACATAGCTCCTGTTTTATTTTTCTGAAAAGCCATTCCTACCAGATCTCCCATTTTCTGAAATAATATAGAACATGCTCTATATGAGCATTTATAAATGAGGATCTTATGGTAAATTTTGGCACCTTGGGCCATAAATGAACCCTGTCCAGAGAGTTAAGGTGAGGAATGTTGGTGGATGCCACATATAGTTGATAATGTTCCCAGTGGACTTTTCCACATGAGAAAAAGTTTTAAGAGTGTGGCCTCAGTATCCTAGGTTGAAATGTGCCAGTTAAGTAGCTGTCCTACAATTAGAAGAAATGTCCAATAAACTGGAAATGCATGACTTTGAAAGATTGGAGAGTTGGTCTTTGCAAATATGAGATCAATTCTACACTAGATCCAACTGACACAGTGATATCTGTAAAAGGTAAATATGAATTAGCTAATGAGGATCATTCATTCATGCCTTTATGTTTATCAGATATATACTGACTGCCTACTACATGCCAGTCACCATGCCAGACCTAGGGTTTGCAATAATAAGCACAACAGGTAAGTTCCTTGCTCTCATGAAGTTTGCACTGAAAGTTCAATTGTAGAGAATGACTGTGAGAAGTGATTCACCTACAGTATTTCACATGTTTTTTTTTTTCTTTATCTCTTTGTGCAAATAAATTTTCCTATCCCCATATATTTTCTATCAAGGCAGTCACCAAAAGTTACCATGAGCGACACTGCAGATATATTATAACAGGTTAAGAAGTTTTAAAAATACCTTTTTGCTTCGTTTTCATGTTAAAAAGTATGAAATAGTTTAAGTGAAATCAATCATTATCAGCAAAATAATGGTTAACCCTATGGACCAGAAATCTTAGCCAAAGCAGGTTTCCATAGTCTTTGACTCTAAGTCACTATTATAAAACCACAAACATTAAAAGTCTCTAGGCCTTATTTTCTTCACTAAGGTCAAGTATCTTTTATTACCATTTAAAATAGTTGGCCTTGTTTTGTTTTGTTTTCTCTTTGAAAGAGGAAGTGTGGGGAAATGATCAAGTGTCTCTTAGCCATGTTTAAACTGATTATACAATTTGTCTCAAGGGTATTCTTTGATAGAATTTTGTTAAAGAGAAAGTAGTCCTTTTCCTTATTAAGAGTGAATTGCTTTTAGAGTTTGTGTCCAAAATGTGTGTGTGTGTGTGTGTGTGTGTGTGTGCACGCGCAGCACGTGTGTGAGCGGGTAGCAGGGCGGGGCAGGAGGGGAGAGGAGAGAGATAAATTCATTTATTCTTCTTGTGCTTTAATTTTGAATCTGATCTTGCTAATATTACCATTCTTTCAGAGAAAAAAAGAAAGACAATTAGTACCAATCCTTAAATACTTATGACTGAAAGTCATGTTCAGTTAACCAATAGTTCACCCTCACTGAGCTCAAACACATCTATAGGATGGTTAATGAACAGGGTGATCTCACTTCCAAGTTTGCCTAGAAGAACTCCAATTTACACATCAGTTTTCCCAGAGTAATTATTAATTGTGTTTCTTTTAGCTCTCGAAACTGTCCTCATTTGGGCAATAAATTCTATGGTTGCCTTACTAGAGAGGGGCTGTAAAAAAAATAAGTTCTATTTGGTTTTAGCTTTTGTATAAAATAGAAGAAATTGCTGATGATCCACAGAATAATCGTTGGTACCTGAATCTTAATCTGGAAAAGTATTTCCTAAGTAGAAAACCTAGACTGAAGCCTCAACCTGCATGATAACGAGATACGTTTATTTTGGTGAAAGCCGGTAACTTTGAGAGGAGAATCATTTGAAGCCATACTTTGGGGATTGTTAGTGCCATGTGGATCAATCTGATGATACAGTTCATATACCATGCCTACCCCCAGACAAAATAAAACAAAACCAAAAGTGACACTGCTGAATCGGAAAATCTTCCCAGTCACCTTATGGGGCAGAATGATGAGATGGTGATGGTCGAGGTTTCAGGACCGGGATTTAGTCCTTACATCGCCCCTGACCGGAAGTGGGGTTGGGTAACCTTGGAAAATCACTCATCCCTTTGGGCTTCAAATTCAGCATCTATCAGCTGAAGAGGTTGGAGTCCATCTGGAGTTTTCAAACTTTAGCGTTTGTGGGTTTGTGTGCGTGGGGGGCGGGAGGGGGGAGGGGCGGTAGGGAGAGATGCCGGTCAGAATATCCAGAAGCTGTTTCTTTTCATTGTATCGCAGGGGGGAAAAAAATGAGAAAAAAAAAATGTAGATACAAGTGAACTACTTAGGTTGAAAGGGAAACAGAGGGCCCTGAGGCTCTGTTAATTGGACTTCCTCTTACCTCCTGTAGTAACTTGTGAAAGCTCTGAGGAACATATATTTCTTTGAAAAAAATGCTAGAAAAGATCATGGCTAGGTGCTTTCTTCATCAAAAATTCATAAGCATGGAGATTTCATTCCATGTTGGCACCTCTAAGGTCTCTTGCTGTGTTATTCAGGTATCATCAAGACCTCAATAGCTACTCATAATTTCAAAACTGGTGAGAAATTAGCAACTCTACAGTGATTAGTAATAATGAGGCATTGTGTTTATCTAGCACTGGAAGCTATTTCTTATATGGAATCCCTTTTTTGCAACCCAGGGCAACCATGGATGGTTGACAGAGAAAAAATGATTATTTCTGCTTTACTAACAAGGAAACTGAACTTCAAAAATATTAAGAGGGGCTTCCCTGGTGGTGCAGTGGTTGGGAGTCCGCCTGCCGATGCAGGGGACACGCGTTCGTGCCCCGGTCCGGGAGGATCCCACATGCCGCGGAGCGGCTGGGCCCGTGGGCCATGGCCGCTGAGCCTGCGCGTCTGGAGCCTGTGCTCCGCAACGGGAGAGGCCACAACAGTGAGAGGCCCGCGTACCGCAAAAAAAAAAAATTAAGAAGTATGTGCAAAGACAGACAACTTTTAAGAGATGAATGTAATTCATATTGCTTCTCTATCAAACGTGCCCCATTTCATATTCAAAATGATAAAAGAATGAATATGATTATTTTATTTATGGACTTTAAAGATGAGGACTTAAATATCTTATTGTTTAGAAACAGGATGAGATTCCTAAACCACAAAATTGGTGGCAAAGAAGAAAATTCATTAAGACAATTTTACGAAAGATAAAGTAACAAGTAACAGTAATAATGGCAAGTGGTTACTCACTGTGTTTGTTGCATCTTCAAAGTTCCTACCTCTATGGAAATAGAATTCAGCAAAGGAAGTGCTATCATACTCCTTTGGTAGGCTGGTGAATATGGAAGAAAACAGAGGCAGAATTAATGCTAAAGTGGAAAAAGCACTGCTTTTGAGGTCAGAAAGCCTAGGTATGTTTTGCACAAAGTAGCCTTATACTTTGGGTGAAATATTTCTCCATTTATCTAAGTCCTTATCCAAAGCCAGAGAGTGTTGGACTTAATCATTTTTAATTGCCTTTTAGCACAAATATTTTCTCATTTTAGAGTCCCCTTTAAGTTGATATGACCATTGATATAACTTGGGAGATCCAGGGGGAAAAAGCCAAGAAGTTTCACCCATACTATAGACTCACCTATTTGGCGGGGAAAAAAAGAGAATCCATTTCCTTGCTAGTAATGTCAGTTATCTCCATGGCAAGATTGAGATGCATGTTTTATCTGTCAGGAAATCCTGCCCATCCTTCATTATACTTATGGCTGTCAGGACTCTTGGAGGCAAATGACAGAAAGCCCAACTCAAACCAAAGTAATGAATAAAGGAAACCTATTGGCTTATACAAGCAAAAATGCCAAAGGTAGATAAGACTTGAGGTGGAAACTCAAAAGGTGTCATAAGGACATAGTCTCCATTTTTTACTCTGCTTGCATTTATTTGCAGGTTCCACAGGGTGTTTACATGGCTGCCAAAATCTTCAGGCATGAGTCATGCTACATCCAGATTCTCCAGAATCTTTCCAGTATCTCCAATACAGTTCCCCGAATTCACCTAGATTGGAGCATTTTGGCTTTATCCGCTAATCCTTTTAATCAACCATTCTCACCTGGGGGATGAAGCACCCTAACTGGCTAGGCTGACTAAGGAAGCAAATATTAATTCCCATGGACTTGACTGTTACTTATCTAGCATATGTCAGTTTCTCAAACTGACTTAAAATCGCCACAGCCACCTGCATAGCACTCTCCATAAATAAAGAACTTTTCTGCTTTATTTTTCTCCATAGCGCCTATCACCACCTGATGTACTTATTTTTACATTCTTATCTGTTTATTGTCTACTCCGCTTCAACTAGAACGTAAGCTGCATGAGAGGAGGGATTCTTTTTTTATCCCCTTACCTAGAAAAGAGCATGACATTTAAAATGGGCTTATTAATGAATATCCCTGTAAGAAACATATGTTATTACTCACCTCATGTAGATAAGGAAAGGAAACTAAGGCACAGAAATGTAAAAGTGTCCAAAACCATATCTCTATTAAGTAGCTGAGCTGGAATTCGCACCATGAAGTCTGTCTTGAGAGATCACACACTTAGTCATTATACCAGTTGGCAGGAGACCTTTTTTTATGTTATAACCACCATTTGGTAGCATTCTGAAATTATCAGTGACTTATGGACTGTTGACCTCAGTCTAAAATGAGGTCCTAACACGGAAGGTTATATCGTTTTGATAAAAGAACAATCCAACTTCCCTGAAAATTTGTTCAAATACTAACTCCATTTGCATATCCAAGTTCGAAGTGAATATTTAAGCCAAATCAGTATCATTAACTTTCACTTGATTGAGCTCAAACACCCCTAGGTAACTTTCTCAAACTTCTCCCATTCATAGATGACACAGCTGGGTACAAATTAGTCTCTAAAAATACTTTCACACAACCAGCTTGTTTTCTAGTCACTGTCTGCTTATGTGATGCTCATTCCATCTGTCAATAGATGTGAGTCACACATTCGACCTTTCAGCTTCACTTGCGCACATAAATTTCTTCCAATTTCCTGTGAAACAAACACTTTTAACTCTTTAGGGTATTGTAATTTGTACACAGGTCATTCAGGGATGATTCAAACAACAAAATAAGCCCTCCACTTTGTGACAAATTTACCTTGAGCCCTTTTTTGCAGGAATAGATTTTTCTTTTACTGTTTGACTAATAAATGTAGGTCTCTGTATAGAGACAGATATATGTATATAACTGTATTTGTATACATTTCTATATACCTGTAACCAAAGGTTCCAGTGGCTTTCCATGATGTAGGATAGCTAAACGCAAAACAGTTTTAAAGGAGGCACGTGTCCCCACTCACAAATTCCTGCTAACCCTCCCTTGGTCTATGTAGTCTTTTCTCTCATAATTCATGCTAAAGAAGACTTGAACTTTGAATGAGAAAGCAAAATTGTTCCCTCTCAAATGTTTACCTGTGATCATGACTGTTTTATCAAATCTGTCGAATCTTCCTTTTATTCTGACAACATACAATAAATAATCTAAGTTAGAAAGATATGTTGGAAGAAACACACCTCAATTTTGAGAAATTTTATTTGACTAAGTTTAAATGAAAACTAGTTCCATGATGTAACAAAACCCACAAAACTCTCCCCAAACCCTTTTATGATAAACAGCACAAAATAACTGAATAACAAAAAAGATGGAATTGACAACGGTAGCAAAAAAACAAACAAAACAAAACCAAAAAAATTGTTCTTATCTCAAAAGCTATTCTTACCCTGGACAAAAGAATAACAGGGGCTTCCCTGGTGGTGCAGTGGTTAAGAATCCACCTGCCAATGCAGGGGTACACGGGTTTGAGCCCTGGTCTGGGAAGATCCCCCATACCAAGGAGCAACTAAGCCTGTGAGCCACAACTACTGAGCCTGCATGCCACAACTACTGAGCCCATACGCCTAGAGCCCGTGATCCACAAGACAAGCCCGTGCTCTCACCACAATGAGAAGCCCGCACACCGCAACAAAGAGTAGCCCCCTCTCACTGCAACCAGAGAAAGCCCACGCGCAGCAATGAAGACCCAACGCAGCAAAAAATAAATAAATACATTTATTTAAAAAAAGAAAAAGAGGAAAAACAAAACCTTTTTCTTCTGTTTCCTCCTTAGTTACCAATCCCAGAGTGGCTGGAGCCATAGCGGGCTGTGGAAGGGAGCTGTACCTGCAAAGCGCCAAGAAAATGGAAAGGAGGTATTCTTTCTAGTTTTGTGCCAAAATTTTAAAGACCATCCCTCCGTGTCCATTTCTGTTTTACTTTATGTCTTCCCTTCCCTGTTCCTTGACAAATCTATTATCCTCAATAAAATTTTCCAACTGTACTTCCTATATTGTGGATACAGGTCTAGGACCATAGTTACTCAGAAGAAGGTCTATGATTATTAGTAATATAATAAAAACACCTCATCTGAGACACAAGGAGGTGATGGGACTTCCCCTGGTCACACACTCTGGATGTAGAAGCCAGAGATCCTGATTTACTGACCAAGTGTTCATTGGGTCCTGCCACACTGTTCCTCCCACATCTCTGTTTATGCTGGTAGAAGTGGGTGCTCTGACTCATTCTAGCAAAGAAGATAAACCGCAGTTTATTCTTAGTATAATTCCCAAATCCTGGTGTGATCACCCTTGAAAGTTTTCTTGTGTTACTTTTATGGTTAAGCCTGAAATGTAGGAGAAGGACAAAGTGGTCAGGAACCTAGGAGCAGCAGATAGCAACTGGGCACAACAACTGCTCAAGGGCTTCTGGAAACATATGGGAGTAAGTGGGAAATGGAGGAGATTTTAGTGTGGATGAAAACACGGCATCCATGGAGAATTGGAGACACACCTCATCCCAGCTTCGCTGACCCAGAAGTAAGGGGAAACAGAGCTCCATATGGCATAATGGAAATAACTGTCTGAAACAAGGTGGATCTGGAATCCAGTCTAACCTCTGTGACTGAATGGTCTTGCACAAATGGCTCAATTTCCTCAACTATGAAATGGAAAGAATGGGGGACAAGTTGGTCATAATAACTATCTTGAATTATTACAAGGATTAAATGACATGGGACACTGTCTTATTCACCGCTGTATCCACAATTTCTTGGTGTTATCAAGGAATTCTCCCCCAATTCCCTGGGTTTGGCGTATAGTGGGAGCTCTCTTAAGGTTAGTTGTTTCTCTCTGCTCTCTCTAAACTTCCTTTTTGCCCAAAAGTAATGGGTCTTCTTCCAATTTTATTCAGATTCATCATCTTGGGAATACGTGACTAGTGACAAGACTAATCAGTTTATTATTACGGCATGCCTAAGGAATAGAAAATTCTAAATGAAGGGCAAATCTGGAGCACAAACAGTGGTGGAGATGTCCAGGAAATAAGAAGAGACATGTAATGTGTGACAAGGCAAGCAGTCACAGGGTCTGTTGTTACAAAGGCCACCTCATTAAAGAAAGAGCCATAATATATCCCCAGAGAGCTTTGGCAATACCAAGTTCAGGAAAGCTTGTATTTCACTTAAAGACTAATGAAACTGATTACTAAGAGAACAAGACTAAAGTCCCAAACTAAAAAGAAAATATTCTACATATAAAACGCCTGCAGGGCTTCCGTGGTGGTGCAGTGGTTGAGAGTCCGCCTGCCGATGCAGGGGACACGGGTTCGTGCCCCGGTCCGGGAAGATCCCACATGCCGCGGAGCGGCTGGGCTGGTGAGCCATGGCCGCTGAGCCTGCGCGTCCGGAGCCTGTGCTCCGCAACGGGAGAGGCCACAACAGTGAGAGGCCCGCGTACCGCAAAAAAAAAAAAAAAATGCGTGCAAGTAGTTTGTAGCAGAAGAAGGGCCAAAATGATGTCAAATCTGATTTCAGATGTATCTAGAAGGAATAACCATTAAGATGATCAGCCTCTTTCCCCAGGCCCCCCAAAATAATCCAAGGAGACTTAACCAGAAAATGAAGAAAACAAAATGTTTGTTGAAAGTAAAACTTCCTGGCAAATCTAAAAAAAAAAAAAGAAAAAAGTGGTTCTGAAGAACCTAGGGGCAGGACAGGAATAAAGACACAGGTGTAGAGAATGGACTTGAGGACACAGGGAGGGGGAAGGGTAAGATGGGACGAAGAGAGAGAGTGGCATGGACATATATACACTACCAAATGTAAAATAGATAGCTAGTGGGAAGCAGCCGCATAGCACAGGGAGATCAGCTTGGTGCTTTGTGACCACCTAGAGGGGTGGGATAGGGAGGGTGGGAGGGAGACGCAGGAGGGAGGGGATATGGGGATATATGTATATGTATAGCTTATTCACTTTTTATACAGCAGAAACTAACACACCATTGTAAAGCAATTATACTCCAATAATGATATTAAAAAATTAATAAAATAAAATTAAAAAATAATAAAATACAAAACTTCCTGGCAGGAAAGTCTATCAAAATCATGACTATTTCTAAGAAGGTGATTCAGCCACCCTCCCAGGAGGCATATGAACCCAGGTTGCACAGAGGAACAGAACGTATATCATGGTGAATACTCTGCTCCCCCAATTCCCTGGGCATACACAGGCTATACCAACGATGTCTTTCCATCTTGATTTTCTGTGGTTTCAACACAAATTGCTTTGGGGGGTTCCTAACCCCTACTGAGCTTGTGAAGTTACCAATAGGTGACTAAATCAGTGGAAAAGCGAAAAGTAAGCGAGGCTCCCTAATTACCTTACCGTGTAAATATTAGAGATGCTTCAGCGGGCCCACGGTACTCGGACGCCGACTTCTGATTCAAAAAGCAAATTTGTTCTGCAGGTATCTGTGTTTATGGCTCTCAGCCTACTGTCCAGTTGTTGGTGTTTTGAACAAATAACTTTCCAAACTTTAGTTTGTGACACCTGAGTCACATTGCAAGGTGATGCTCCATTGGCAGTGAGTCAAAGGGAGGCGGCAAACAACAGAACCATTTTTGCAGCCACTTTCCTTTGGCCAGAGCGATAATGTGATACGAGACATGCTTCAGGTCGTCCCTCCATACTTCTTTTCCTCTCAATTGATATTCTTGGGAGTCTATTTACACCCTGTTTGGAACGAACTGGGGAAGACTGCAAATTATGAACAAGAGTAGGTCAGAAGTAAGTCAGAAAGAGAAAAACAAATATCGCATATATGTGGAATCTAAAAAAATGATACAGATGAACTGGTTTGCAAGGCAGAAATAGACACAGATGTAGAGAACAAATGTATGGACACCAAGGGGGAAAGTGGGGGGTGGAGGGGGTGGGATGAATTGGGAGATTGGGATTGACGTATATACACTAATATGTATAAAATAAGTAATAAGAACCTGCTGTATAAAAAAGTACATAAATAAAATTAAAAAAATAACTTGCAAAGAGAAAGGAAGGATTTCTGAAATGAAATCCTCCTAACCAAATTAATTCTAATTTTCTCACTTTATTTAAATGCAGCTGGGCAATAAAAAATGAAAAGTAGTTATTGATACAAAAAAAAAGGTCAGAGAAGTCGATAACCTCATGCCAATTATGTGGGATTCTGATCCAGAAATTCTCTCCAAAAGTTGAGATTCAGTAAACCTGAACTAAATCGAATTGGCACACTGAGGTTGGCAAATGGGAGGCTGGATGAACAATTGGAAATTTAGGGTTCAGACTATATTTCCACTCTTCATTTTAGCCAGCATGTGCATTTCAGCAAGATTGCTCCAAAATTAATTAAGATATAGCATTACCTTCTATAAAACAAGGGCAGAACTCACAAATGAAAAGAATCTCAATTAGAAAGGTAGTGGCATAGTTGAAATGGCTGACCTTGTTGCAAGTTGGGCACTGGAATCCTAAAATAAGAACGTCTAGTGTCTGTAAAGGTCTTTACAGGCAGAGTGTGTTCATGTGCAATCCTCTCCTGTTTTTACGTAAAGGAGAAACTTACTGCCAGGGATCTTTAAAAAAGTGACCAGCCCACCCAGACACAAGAGTTTGGACGTAGAGCTGGTCACAGAAGACAGTGTACCCAAAAGACCGATATCCTCCCTCTCATGTTAGTGACAGCCCACATGCAGGAGACTGGTTTTCCTTTGGCATCATTTTGTAGCCAACTTTTCTGCCATTGGTGGTGTTTTAATCCCATTTTGTCATTTCAGATGACAGGTATTTCAGACCCCCCGTAAGTAAAATCTCAGAAAAGAATGCAGTACAAATACTTTGGGGGCCAACGACTCGTGTCCATCACTGTCAGTTTATATGACTGCTCTGAACTGTTGAATCCTTGCTCCCCTCAGTAATGACTCAGACTTGGTTTTCAGACAGATGTAATACGTAAATCAACGTTAGCCACTTAATTGTGGGAAATGTACTGACCTCCTCTAAAGCAGGCATCATAATAACTACTGTTAAGTGTTGTTTTGACGATTAAATGAGTGCTAATGCACCAACAGGCGTATCATTGACGATAAATGTTTTCCTTTGACTCACTCCTCACTTTCCCCTCCCCAGATCTACATCTCCCAAATTCACGTAAATGAGATCTTCCCAGAATATGCAGCCTTACTCCAGTAACCAATGACTTACTGTAAATTGAGGCCCCATTCTCAATTTACTTAGAAGCAAAACCCAACCAATATATACATTGCTTCGTCACAACAATCTTGCTGTAGAAAGCACAATATTTATTTTATCATTTTATTGTGAAATTATATCACATACCGAGAAGTGCAAAAGCAAAAAAAAAAAAAGAAAGTACAGAGTAAGATTTATAATGCAAACAATTTTGTAATTAATACCTGAGTCAAGAAATAGAATACTGCTATCAACCCAGATGTTCTTGTGAGGGTACAACTTTTCTTAGACAGTCACATGCATATGTAGAAAGAAATTGTGGATATACTGGGAAAGACATAGATTGTAAAATCACACAAACCTGGGATTAATTGTGTCTCCCTCACTATAAACTGTGGGATTTTGGCCAAGTCACTTAATATTTTTGATCCTCAGCACCCACATCTGTAAAGTGGGAATGATAAAACCTGCATTTCAGCATAGCTGTGAGGTTGGTATATGTACGCAAACACATATATGTATATGTGCATGGATGGTGTATAGAGTTGTTCAATGAACAGAAACTTTACCAATAGTGATTTGTGTATTTCAAAGGCATCATGATATATATTGGCTTCAATTCATGACAACTTCATTCATTTCAGTAAGTTAAGTTATGAACATTTGCCTTTGTTAAAAAGTTGTCTTTATGGTGTTTATAAGTTTGAAGAATAATGATTTCTTAAGTAAATGGATATTTTACATCAGAATATAGATTTATTTTTAAAACATTTAGGCATTGTTTGCATGCTCTGAAAATTGAAAACATTTGTTAAAATATACCCAGCAAAATTTCCAATTAGATTGTACATTGTTATTTACTAAAATAGTAAAGAAGTGATATTTTATTAAAATGTTCTAAATTCAGACTAACTAGTTGACCAAAATAGCCATCCTCAATTAATCTGACTCAAAAGTATTTTTATAAATTATTCTACATTTCTATCCATAGCCTCTTGTAGCAACACAGTTTTTTAAATATCATGACTAAATTGAATGGATTATCACACTATCTCTGTATAGAATAAGCCTCATATCAGAATATTTTAGCATTCCAGTCTTGGGAAAACCTATACATAAATCAAGACAACAAAAGAGGTGGT
The DNA here is from genome assembly GCF_039906515.1 of Pseudorca crassidens. Taxonomy (NCBI): domain Eukaryota; kingdom Metazoa; phylum Chordata; class Mammalia; order Artiodactyla; family Delphinidae; genus Pseudorca; species Pseudorca crassidens. The sequence continues at coordinate 28,846,029 of NC_090304.1, read as the reverse complement.
CCCAACTTCTCTAGAATTCTCAGGAACTGCATCATTTTTGCTTAAATTTCTTTTGCAACTGTGTTCATAAGAACAAAAAACAAAGTTTATATGCCTTTTTATTTCTGATGACAAGATTAGGAAAGAGCTAATAGGGAATATATTTAGATGATTAACATCAATGCTTTATGCTTAGTTTTGATTTTTGCCCTCCACCTGAGAATACATGTATGGAAAATTGTATTTTCCCCCAACAGTGATTATGTGTTCTCGTTCTGTCTTGGATGTGAGTCTCATCTCTGAAACTCAATTTGATATTGAGTGGTTGCTTAATATCTTTTAGCTTTGGTTTCCTCACCCTTAAAAATGAGATAACAATCCTAGCTATGCCTACATCATAGATTTATATTGAGGGTCAACTGAAAATTTATGTAAAATATACTTCAAAAAAACCAAGTTGATAGACTAATGGAAATTATTATTTTCTCATCATGCCAGAGTTTACTTAATCCGATTTTTATGAGTTGTGATGTTCCTGAGATGGATTATTTTACAGATCCTACTTCACTGTTTACCTTCCTTTGGGTACGTCTTCAGAATACAAAAGGAAAAGTTATGTTATGGCTACATATTTTGTGGATTAATAGTTCTAAGAAGAATATCAGCTTTATCTTTCTGTTAGTTCTATCAAGTACAATCTCAACACTTAGGAATGCTCTGGTTATGATTCAAAACGTTCAGAATTCACTTTTACATTAACCTAGATAAGATTCATTACTTTGACTAAGACTTGCAGCTAAGATTATTATTTAGATCATCTGACTACAGACTAAGTGTGGATACAGCATTAAGCACGGTAAGCACATTTAAGTTCATCAAAGAAGTTGCTGTAATATGGTTTCTTCTTCCTGAAAGGTTCTTACCCATTTTTTCCAGTTGAAATCTGACACATACATGTACTTCAAAGTCCAGCTCAGTTGTTACATTTTCTATAATGATAATTCCCCAAACAGGGGTTTCCCTGGTGGCGCAGTGGTTGAGAGTCCGCCTGCCGATGCAGGGGACACGGGTTCGTGCCCCAGTCTGGGAGGATCCCACATGCCGCGGAGCGGCTGGGCCCGTGAGCCATGGCCACTGAGCCTGCACGTCCGGAGCCTGTGCTCCGCAACGGGAGAGGCCACAACAGTGAGAGGCCCGCGTACCCCGCCCCCCCCAAAAAAATTCCCCAAACAGAATCAGTTTATGGATACTCTTCATTCTCAAAACACTGCCTCTCTTTGACATTTCTGCTGTCTTTCTCACCTATTGGATCCCAGCATCCTTGAGGTCAGGAATCTAGTCTCACTCGTTCTTGTATCCTTCTGGTTATCATAGCGCTTTTACCCTTTCTCATCGTGGTGGTGCATGCTTGCTTCCTCTGATTATCAGGTAGCACCTTCTTCCTATTTTTCACTTGGGCATATGACTGCCCACAATAACAACTATATTTCCCAGCCTAGGTGTGGCCCTGTGGCAAAGTCGATCCAGGTAGTGATTTAACAACAGAGATGACATGAGAAAACTCTGGACTGTGCCTCTTAAAGGGAAAATTTTTACTTTTCTCTAACTTCTCTTCCTATGAGTCATCTTGAAACATGAAAATGAGGGCAACATTCTAGAGAGCATGGAGCAACATGATATGAGGAGACTGTACCCTCCACACCATGGAGTCACCATCCTAATTCTGGTATGCTTAGACTGTTAGACAAGAGAAAATCGAACTTCCACCATGTTTAAACTTCTGTTGCTTTGAGTCTCTATGATGGCAGTCAAACTTATACCCTAACAAATGTACTTCTACACTGGGGATGCAAATAATTATGTTTGGACCAAACAATCATGTTTTCTATAATATAAATTGGAGCAGTAGGTTAATTTTTATAGCCACATTGAAGACCCTGTGAGCATTAGTTACTGCTATTTGTTCTTGTAGCTTACAAGTCATCTAAGTTTGGGGGTAAAAATATATTTGGTTTATTTATTTATATCATTGACAATTTTTGTGATGTTTAACAGCAGGTCTTTTTCTTCTAGAATAGGGTTCCAAAAGGAGATGGCAGAAAAACTATCTTTCACTCTCTGCTAGAGTCATGGTTGTGGATCTAAATTGAGAGTATATTAGAGATTGTTTTGTTCATCTTCTCTGTGTTCACATAGGCTGTTTCCATTTTCTGGAAAGCTTTTATAATTGGGATTCCTTTATGAGCTGTCTATCCTTTTGATCTCAGCTTAAATATTGTTTCCTTTGTGAAAGCCCTTCCTAACCTTAAAGAATTGTTAAACATTAAAATAATATGGTATCACATTTTATAGCACATATTATTATTACTGTGATTATATAACACTTTGTGTAAGTTTTAATTTCTTGCCCGATCTCCTCAGCAGACTAAGTTCTATGAGGGCAGGGACAGTGTCTGTAAAATTTAAATGGTATATCCTAAGGGCCTGGAATATTCTGTGTATTCAATAATTATTTGTTAAGAAAGAGAGAAAGAGGGCTTCCCTGGTGGCGCAGTGGTTGAGAGTCCATCTGCAGGGGACGCGGGTTCGTGCCCCGGTCCGGGAGGATCCCACATGCCGCGGAGCGGCTGGACCCTTGAGCCATGGCCGCTGAGCCTGCGCGTCCGGAGCCTGTGCTCCGCAACGGGAGAGGCCACAACAGTGAGAGGCCCGCGTACCGCAAAAAAAAAAAAAAAAAAAGAGAGAGAGAGAAAGAAGGAGAGAGAAAGAGAAGGAGGGTGGGAAGGAAGGGAGAGAAAGAGGAAAGCTACCAAGCCATGAAAAGGAGGAGAACTAGAAGCCATTTGGGAATCTGATTATTTGAAATACCCATGTAATAGAGGAAAATGTGTTTCTAGAGAGGAGTGGTTTGAATCATTAAGATTAACTTCCTCAATTCTCCTCTTCATTTCTTGTGGGTACTTACAGTAGGAAAGGAATGAAACTATCCTCAATATCTTTTTTCAGTTTTCTTCCAAATCCACATAGACCAAAGTTTGAAAAGTTTGCATATTTGCAAATCAGCAGTTAACCTCCAAAAAAATTCTCTATAGCATCTCGGGATTAATGCCCAGCGTCCTCCATTTTCTCTTATTTCTTGAATAAGAACTTGCCGAGAAAGATCTGATCAGGCCCACCTCTGGTGTTGCCAGCCTGACTGAATTTCCTGGTCCTCTAGGTGGTGTTGGAAATGTCACTGCAAGGAGCACTGCCAAGTTAGGAAATGACTGCTCGCGGCTCCACACGCAGATCGGGACAGGTGTCTTCATCTGGCTGCTGGCAGTTTCTCTACCATGAAAAGTTTCTGTGAAAAAAAAAAAGATTGAGCATTAGTTACTGCTATTTGTTGACATTAGTTACTGCTAAAAGTGACATGAGGATGTCAGCCGTGATGCCTCTCTTTCACATTTCACTGCTGGTCCAGCAAGACAAACTGTGTACTCTACCTTCAAAGTATCCCCTCACTTTGGACATTTCTCAATACTTCTACTATCACCAATCTGGCCTGGACCTGTGTCATCTCTTCCCTGCATTAATGAAACAATCTCCCATGTGGTCTCCCTGATTTTACAAATTCTTTGGTCTCTACCACGAAATCTTCAAATAGCAATCAGAGTGATCCTTTTAAAATGTAAGGCGGGGGCTTCCCTGGTGGCGCAGTGGTTGAGAGTCCGCCTGCCGATGCAGGGGACACGGGTTCGTGCCCCGGTCCGGGAAGATCCCACATGCCGCGGAGCGGCTGGGCCCGTGAGCCATGTCCGCTGAGCCTGCGCGTCCGGAGCCTGTGCTCCGCAACGGGAGAGGCCACAATAGTGAAAGGCCCGCGTACCAAAAAAAAAAAAAAAAAAAAAAAAATGTAAGGAGGATAATGTCACCTTTCTCTCCAAATACTGTACTGGCTCTCCATTCCACACAAAGTTACAGACAATGTTCCTTTCTCCAAGGTTTTGTGTGGTCTTCCCCCACAACCTGCCTTCATCGCCTTTCTGACTGTTGTTCACTCTGCCTCAGCAGCACTGGCCTGGTTACTGCTCTTCAGATGCACCGGGCACACCCTCATACTTGAACCTTTACACTCTTTTGCCCAGTATCCACATGGCTAACTCTCTTACCACCTTTGGACCTTACTCAAATATCACTTCCTCACTGACTTTTATCTTGCACCATCTCACTAATACCTGAAACCTCCATTATTTTATTTATCCTGTGCTACTTTTTCTTTAACCATAGTAATTTCACCTTCTCACCTTTTATTTAATTTACATATTTATTATGTGTATTATGTATTGTGGATCACTCCCACAAGAATATAAGCTCCATTCATGTAGGGAATTTTCTATTGTTTTATTTAATAATAACTAAAAGGGCAGATTCACTCTCAATATATATATTTTAAAAATGAATAATTTTTCCATGTACCAAAATAACCAAATTTTAAAAAACAAAGTGACAGACAGAAAAGGATCCTATTTGCAATATCAAAAAATGGAATAAAATGCCTAAGAACATCTAATATAAAAAGTTCAAGGTTTACATTAAGAAAGCTATCAAACAGAATATCTTAAATAGAGTATCATACCAAGTTTAGGAATAGGAAAATGTATTATTATAGATGGAAAATATCCCCAGAGTAATTGATGATTTTAATGCATTGACCCAAAATGTAAAAAGGGCTTTCATAGAATTTGGCAATTTATTTCAAGTTCAAATAGAAGAAAAATAATTAAGTATATTCAATACACTTTTACCAAAGGTTAAAAAAGAGACAGAGAGAGAGAGAGAGAGAGAGAGAGAGAGAGAGAGATAATATTATTATTGCAGGAATAGACCAGATCCATGACATTTCAAATCTCTTGGGAAAAGATGGACTCTTAAATAAATCATGTGTGGATAATTGGCTATTTATTAAGAAAATAATAAAGTAAGACTGTAACTCAGACATACACCAAGTTCAATTTCGGATGGATCAAAGAGCTAAAACTGAACTACATAAATATTGTGAAAAATGCAGGAGACTATCTTATAATTTTACAGTAAATAAGGGCTTCCTTAAGAAAAATATAAAACCTAGAAAGTCGAAGAAATAAATTACCTCCTTTGCCATCATAGAAATGAACACAAACAATTTTAAAAAATAGGTTAGTAAAGGCATCATTAACATTCTGGGTAAACATCCAGGATTCATAAAGAGCTCCTTCAAATCAGGAGAAAAAAAAAAAAAGACAAGCCTCCCAGAGGGCAAAATATATGAAACTATAGTTTATAGAAAAAAAAAAAAAAAAAGAAAGACAAATAAATATAAAAACATTTAATCTCACTGATAATCAAGGAAATTCAAACTGCAGGAGAGAAATCATTATTTTACACATCTAACGTTAAAAAGTTTAAAAAGATGGCAAGCTGGAATATCAACAAAGATGTAGGGAAATAGAAATATATCATACACCCCAGGATAATGGGTGAAGACTTTTTGAAGCTATTTATTTAATGACTCCCCTGCCACTCTCTTTTGAATATTGCCTATAAACCCAGAAGGCTCAAAATCTCCTGTTTTTGTTTTGTTTTTCTTTCTTTTTAAATGAGAGGAGGAAGAAATTCAGAGGACATATTTATAAAAAGTGCTCTCCTCTTTCTGAGACAGATCCCATTCTCTCTCCTTGATTCCAATTACACTTACCAACTCAACCAACTTTTGTTGACTACTTACTGCCTCCCAATTATAAATGATATAGCAAAAAAAAAAAAAAGTAAATGTAATATATTTTAAAACAGTGAATCAGAGCCCTGTTAGTTTTCTGGACTGCACAGTCTGTCGGATGAGGAAGACCCTCTTACTTGTATCGCTTATTCCAGATAGATTGTTAAGTGCTCTGATAAAGGCACACACCAAGTGCCATGGGACCTTGGGGAGGAAGAGATTAATCGTTACCATTTATCACATTTTTAAAATCAATTTATCAGGATCCCTGCTTTGCAATCAAAGGAAATTTGCCAAGGCACTTAGAACAAAAGAATCTGTATATAATTTTCTTTCACTAACCCTGTCTTCCAGGCTCTTCCACCCAGTGGGCTACACAGTCAGCATGATTTTTTTTTCTTTTCTTTTTTCCTACTTGCTAATCAAAGTATGACTCAGAATAGGAGACCAACTTTGGTTACTGTACTGATGCTTTATATGGCTTTACTCTTGCCATTTGTAATCTCAGAAATACCATACAATAAAGGTCATTCATTCTACCAGCATGACAAATAGTTTGGAGGAAAAAAAATAATTGCACATTAGAAATTTGTGAAGTCATTGTATTCTAAAATTGTGAAGGATCTCTACCAGTCATCTCTTCGGGAGATATTGTTTTGTTGATTATTTCTAGTTTCCTATTTGTTGCAAATTATGTAATTTATCCAAATTTTACAGCAAAGCACTTAGAAAGTAAACTGAGGACAGGAAACTAACTTTTGTCACCAAATTACAAATGAAATTTCTCAATTTGTATTCACTTATTCTTTTAACTAATATTTGTTGAGTACCTACTAAGCACACAGCACTCTTCTAGATGCTAGGAAACAGAAATGAGCAAAATTTACTAAGTCCTTGAACTCATAAAACTTGTTGAAATCAACAACAAACAAACATAAACTGAGCACAATTTCAGATAACAATAGGTGTTCAAAGGTGCAGGAGAGGGACAGATTTAGGCAATGGCAAGTGATAAGAGGAAAGGCTATTCTGAGATAAACTGGTGAAGGAGGAGTGACATTTGAGCAAAGTTCATAAAAAGTGAGAACAGGGCTTTGTGAAGATATGGGGAAATGCCATTCCAGGGAGAGAGACTCACAAGTGCAAAGATCCAGAGGAGGAACTAGGTGTGTTCCAAGAACTCTTGGAAGAGGGATGACCAATTGCTCCAGTGTGCCAAGGACTGAGAGGATTCCTGGGATGTTCATGGAAAAACGGGGCTAAATTAGTCATCCTACTTGGAAAGCCGCTCTGACCAGAGTGGATGAAGAGCAGACCAAGTGGTGGGAAGTGAGTTTAGTGAGGTAGTCAGGGGCTGGGTAATGTGGAACGTTTAGACTGTGGTAGAGAGACTGCAGTTTGGTGTGACAGAAGCCTTTGGAGGTTTAGAATCAGGAGAACCCTGTGATCAGAATTATTTTTTGTGTTGAAATGAGTAGGCATATCCTTTATTGAGAAGGCTTACTGTTTTCTCTCAAGTCAGAGAAACATAGAGGATTTGGGGCTGCCTTCCCATGAATCCAAGCAATTCTGAAGGTCAGAGTCAGAAAATTCTGGGTAGAAGATTCATCTGCCTTTAACAGTATTTCTAAGGATATGTTTAGAAATAATTTTTGTAAGGGCCTCAGGACTTCTCTGTTAAGAATCTGGAGCAGGGCTTCCCTGGTGGCGCAGTGGTTGAGAGTCCGCCTACCGATGCAGGGGACACGGGTTCGTGCCCCAGTCTGGGAAGATCCCACATGCCGCGGAGCGGCTGGGCCCGAGAGCCATGGCCGCTAGGAGAGGCCACAACAGTGAGAGGCCCGCGTAACGCAAAAAAAAAAAAAGAATCTGGAGCAAACAGCCTTTTCATAGAGGAAAATGTTGAAATAAATTACAATGGCTTTGTTGTAATAGGTAAAAGATGCCAGACTCTGGCCATGACTTATATTAGTCACCTCTCAGCCATTCTGCACTGAAGGCACCAATGTGATCACTGATATCATTTGGGCCCAGGAGCTCTTTATTCAGCAGAAATACTGAAGGTTTCTCTCACTACACTTCCTGTGTTAATGTCTCTTTTTTATAATGTATTTCCTGCAAAGTCTCAAAGCAATTTCTCTAAGCTATGAGAATGTCCTTATCTTCTGGCCTAAATGGAGACATACACCCCTTCATGCCTAGAAATGACTGCCTCTAAGTGGACTGTTGTGTTCAGTCCAAATTATAGCAGCAAAATACCTAAAATCCAAGTCTCTTCAGTACCCTGCCTCTCCCAACTCTGCTTCATTTTGTCTGAGGCATAGACACTGTGAAAGAATGAAAAACAAATTAAAATGACTTCAAAAAGGGAGAAGGAGCTAAGGCGATTACAAGCCAAGGAAGTAAAAGGTGCAAGAGGAAAGAAATATTAAGTGAAGGCGAGGAAAGGATTCTGTTCCGCAAGGATGCAGCTAAGGCTCCCTCCCTCTTTTGGAGATCATGAAGGGCCTGGACATTTCCGAGTTTTTCTCCAACTGAAGGGCTTCTCAAAAAAAAGGATGAGGTGATGCCAAAGGTAAAGATAGTAAAAAGAAGAAAGAAGTTAAAAGCACAGTGTTTTCCTAATGTCCCTTGAGCTCAAGTCTTCCATGAACCACTGCCCCTTTCTGATCACAATGTAAACTTATTTCTTCTCAGGAATGAAGACTGGAAGAAAAACAAGAAAATTAAAATACATTAATAATAATTTTAAAACAGTTTATCAGAGTGGAAGAATTATTGGTTAATCATTTTAATTTTTTCTGTTAAAAAATTTATTAATTTTATTAATATGCTTTAAATTGAAGGGAAATCGACATACAGAGGGATACATGTAAATGGAACCAAATTTATGTTGAATGTATCTACTTTAAATTTGGTTCAATTAAGTGGATTTGTAATTAATGAGTTTTAAGATAGGTGTATATGATATAAAGTATACATAACACAAGGTATATATAACACAAGATTATATATGTATAACCTCACTGAGTTTACAAATAGACTTCCAACTTATCTATATAGTGCATTAAAAAAACCCTAAAATTTGGAATGTTATGTGAAATATGTCTTCTTTAAGAAAAAAATCTCATTTCACTGCTCTTATGCCTGAGTTAGAGCAGATAGACTATTTAGGACATTATAACCCTAGGGTACTTATCATCAAAGTCGTACACAAAGAATAACCCATATATAACTGTGGTTTCCAAGGTAGGCAGATAAGAATAAATATAGACAAACTGAAAATATATAATTAAGTGTACCATCTTAAGACAAGAGTTTACGCTGGAAGCAAGGTTGTAGGACAGTCATTAAGTGAACGTCTCAGAATCAGATATGTTATGTCTTGGGTACAAGGAACAGAAATCTGAAGAGAAGATGGGACCAAGTCAAGGGCTGTCATGACGGGAGGCATTCCCAGAGGACTATTCTGTTTTAATTTGAAAATTTAGTGATATTCAGCCAGGCATGGCCTCAGCACCAAAGAGAAGCAAACAAGGGAGATGTGCTGGGCCTTAAGAAGCTCTTTTAGAGGAGAATTGATCAATTATCATTTGTTGAGAAACTTCTATGTGCCAGATAGTGGGCACTTTACAATGTATTACCCCATTTTATTCTGATAGAAACAATCAGGGGCATGTCAGCAAATTTAAATGACTATTGTGAGAGAGATCATTAGTGCTCACTCACATCCAGCTCCCATCTCCCTCCTGGTGCCCAGGAAGACTACAGTCCCCAGGTGCCTTGCAGTCAGAAGAGCCATATGACCAGTTCTAGCCAATGAAATGTGAGTGGAAACAAAAAGAGCCACTTTCTGGACAAGGTAGTATGAGCTTGTATGACACCTCCACACCCTCTTTTTCTCTTCTGAATGAATTTGGAGGTCACAGATGAAGATGGGAGAGACACAGGATGGAAACAACCTGCATCCCTGAGTCATTGTTTGGAAGAGCTGTCTGACTTTCAAGGGCTGCCTAATCCACATTAGACCTAGTATGAATAAGAAATCAATCGTTCTTGCTCTAAATAACTGAGGCTTCAGGATTTACTTACTTCTACAGAAAAGTAGAGCCTGTCCTTACTGATATATAGAATATACAGTGGGCAAAGGGTTGAGGTAGATATTGTAATCTATACTTGCCTGACTCCAAAGACCAAGTTCTTTCCACTCTATCATACTGCCTCTAATAAGCAATATAAACCACTGCTGATGGTGGTGACTAAGACTGTATATACTATAAACTCAGAATAAAGTAGATCTCATCTTTAACTCAGAGTCCTGATTGTAAGGAGGTGGGCTTTGACTTGGATCTTGAAATAAATGGTGAAGGAGGTAGGGAACTATCACTAAAAACAAAGGGAAGCTGTGTGAAACCAGGCCTTTGAGGTGGGCATGAGAATGGTCCATTTGAGGAGGAGATAGATACATTAGGAAACCACAGAATAAGGTTAGAGTGGAAGAGGAGAGATTTTCTTGAGAATGTCAATGTCAGCCTGAGGAACTTTGATTTAAGACAGGAAAATGATGGAAAAAGCACTGGACTGAGAGTCAAGTTTTTCATGCTGTTATCAGTAGCTTCATCTCTGTTGACCATGAGCACCTTCTTTTCTTACATGTGAGGTATATCCTGAATAATTTCTAAGATCCTTTCCAGTTCTCTGTTCCTTCACGTCTACATCTCGAAGTTCCTTTGTGCAGATTCATTAGTTGTTCTATTTAGAGGAAATTGGAACCAATGACATTTGATAACCATCAGCTTTCTAATGAAGTGGCTAATAATCATCTAGAGTTAGAAATGTTCCCTTATTAGACCAGAATATATAAATATTATTACACTGATTTTGCCACAAGGTGTAATGCCAGAGGAATGATTCTTCTACTGTGGGGATAGATATCGACACATCTACAGGCTAAATTAAATAACTATTTTTTTTCCATCATAAGTAGGAGCTGCTGTCATTGTGTTTTATTGGGCAAATTTCCAATAACTTGACCACCGAGTCTTCTGTCTTTTAGTCCTTATTCCATCTCTCTCCAAAGTATTTCCCTCTTCAGAAACCCCTCAGTTCAGAGGCAGTGGAAAAGGTAGCATATATGACTGCGTGTGAGCATAGGCAAACATTGACTGTCCTATAAATGCTAGCAATCTGTTGAACACTAAAGATTATATAAATCTTAGCAGCTTTACTGATGCTTCATACACAAGCAGCTGTTGTTTCTTGGTTGCCTGATTAAATATGCTGTAAAATTTCTCCCAAGAAAATCTCACCAAAGTTGATTCCAGCAAATCCTTCTTAACATCTCCGCTAGCAACTTCAGTTTCTAAGCGATTCAAAGTAAAGACCCAATCAATAACAATTCTTTCAAGGGGGCTGCTCTTTTTCCTTTCAAGACAAGGCATTTATAACACCAGACTAAGTGTCCTAGTCTTGGCTCTGCCATTAACTAACAGTTGCTCAACATTTTCCGAGATGAAGTTTTGACTATTTCAAAGAGAAACAATATATGACTATTTCAGAAAGACATTATGTGGATTGAAATGTTTTTTTGACAATATGTCTCTCTCTATATATATCTGTATCTGTTTCTATATCATATATATATATATATATATATACACACACATACATATCTGTGTGTGTACATATATATCAATAAGTGGAAAAATTATGGGCTATGTATTTAGAGACAACGTTAGAAATAGATCTCTAGCCAAGCCTAAAGCTATCAAAATTAACATTACATTCATGAAATATATGAAATTAACCATCTGTAAAACATTCACTTGGGAAATAAATTTAAAAATCTACCTAAAATATGTTTTGAAAACTGTTGTTCACAAGAGTTGGGTTCTGCCTCAGCCTATGCAAGAGTGTTTGGAGCTTCCCAGTTGCCCAGTCTTTAATCTACCCTCACATCTCAACTGAGAGGTCACTTCCTCCAAGATTTGCCTAACATTCCTCAATCTGGATCATATGCCTTTTATCTATGTTCCTATGATCCCCAATAGTTACCAATAGTTACCATCATCATGTTTGTTTGATTTTCCATTAAATTTTAAGAAATGAACCATTCTGTCTTGCTCATTGTACCCTATGTATTGTACCCTATGTATCAAGCATTGCACAGTGCTTGATACATAGTATGTTCTCAATTTGAAAAATAACTTGTTGAATGATATTGAAAATTTACATGTAAAATGTATTATAATCTTAGAAATTGTACACATAAATTATGATGTCACATTATAAGGACAGACTTTTAGTGAATGAACCATAGTTTCTCTCCTGCCCCAAGACTTTTATATATTTGATTCCCTAAGCCCAGAATTCTTTCCCCAGTGAATTCATGAGCAGCTACTACTTCCCATTCCAACATCTGGTAATGTAGCACCTCCTCAGACAACCTTCCTTGGCCACTCACAAATCCAAATCCTCCTGTTGCATGCTCCTGTATGTCTACTAACCTCTCTCACAGCACTTAAAACCTTCATGCTTTTATATACCATTGTATATATTTTCTTAATATATTTTCCCAATGATGGCAGGGGCCCTGAATGGTCTTGCTAATCACTGTATCCTCAGGGTCTAGCAGAATGTCTGGCTTACCAAAAGAATTCAATAGTGATTTGCTGAGTTAATGACTAGTGACTAACTTTTTATAAATAAGAGATTCAAAGAATAAGAAATTGCCAACAATACGTGAATATTGTTCATGGAAAGGATATATTTCATTTATAGATAATGACTACCTATTTAGAAATGTAAAAGGAAATTCACTAGACTTTTAAAATTGGTGGGAATGATCCATTAAGAGTGCATTTTTTTGTTATTGTTTGCTCTAGTTTCCTGGTCACTCAGAGACCTTCTGATTTGGAGTTTGGTTTCCTTGATTAACATACACAGGAAGCAAGAATATCCTGTGCAGATATCCAGAGCTGAGTCATCTGCCAGAAACATTCTTGACTATATATTAATCGATTTATAAATCAGTTCCTTGAGTTTGGTTACTGTGAAATGATAACCATGAAGTTGGCCGTATTTATTGGCATATCCACTCATTCACACATTCATTCATTCTTCCTGGTATTTCTTGAATGCTTACTAGGTGCCAGCACTATGCCAAGTATTACTTTGATGTGCTAACAGTGTGTAAAGGTTTAGCATCCGGCCTGGGTTGATACAGAATTGTGAACTCAGTGTTTGTCTTCTTGCTGTACTGTTTCCTTGGAAACTACAGAGTTAAGATAAATGTGGAATGTTGAGTCTGCCTCATCTGTTGTGTGGAACTACATCTGGATTAGAGCAGCTGGAATTGGGCACACAGGCCTCGGGCCTATGTAAATAGAGATATAAAAATTTGCTAGAAAATTAAGGAGTTTCTCTGAGTCAAAATGACCCACACACTTGTTGACTCTTAAGGGAGACAGCTATGCTCACTCTCTGTGGGTGTGGGGACTAAAGAATCTGTGAACTTAGAGAGCTGCAGGCTTCCCTTGAGATGAAGATGGCATAGCTCCTTTCATCTAAAACGAAATAAACTAGGATTAGATTGAAGCCGATTTGTCAGTGAGACTGATTTGTCATGAGACTGATTGCCTTTCCAAGCATGTAACAATGCAGTGGTGGTACAAAATCTAGGACCCATCCTCCAAAGCCAGAACTACACCTTCACCCAAAGCAACTCCCTGTAAGATCTCACTTCACACCTTGCTGGCCTTTCCCTTTTGCTCTGTCCACTCAATGACATCTGATGAGCTTAGTTGCTTATGGTGATCAGTATCACAGTAGGAGACAGACCCACATTCATATCTCAGCCACACTACTTCCTGACTCTGTGGGCTTGACAAGTGATTTAATTTCTTACATCAGTTTTTTCTTCCTTCTGAAAAATGAGTCCACACTGGTGGAACAGTAGAGCAAACTTGTAAAAATGCAATCTTTGGAGTCAAATTGCATAAATTGAACTATCATCAATAAATAAATGGTTGTGTGTCCATAGCCAAGTAACCAAACCTCTCTGTGCCTTGGATTCCTTAACTACAAAATGGAGAGAACAATTGCACATATATTATAGAATTGCTCTGAGGATTTAAAAAGTTAGTGTGCATATATATATATATATATATATACACATATATATTATTTAGTACAATGCCCAGCACATAGCAATCCCTCAATACATGCCAACTATTTTCTATAATTATAATTATATTCAAATTACAACTTTATGCTTTTCTTCCAGTATTTCTACTTCATCAAAAGCAATGGAATAATAGGTCATCAGCCTGGGAAAATTAAATAGTAAGAGAAGGGCTACAAATGTTTAATATGCATGAAAGAAAACAAAACACAAAACACAACTAATCCAGAGTGGTTACTTTTCTTCTCTTAGACTGGAGAAACAATGAAATTATGGTCAAATCAAATAGCATAATTCACTCTCAGCAAATTAACTGAAGAAGAGCAAGAAAACCAGGGCACACACAAAGTCACCATGGTGATGCAAAATGTATCATCTCAATTGGCTCAATCTATTTAATATTTATTCCTGCTTGTTTCACCAAGGATTTATACAAATGGATAATTCTCTTCCTTTCTCTGGGGGTCTCAGTTTTCTATAAAATGAGCGGGTCGGATGACATGACATCTATGGCCATCTATGTAGTTCTAAGTTCCTATTATCCACTCAAGCTAAAGAAAATTAAGCTTAGACCTCTCTAGTGTGTCGTCCTGCTGGACAAAAATTTATATACATATATATATTTTTTCTTAGCCATAAGAAGAAAAAACTGTGTAACTTAACTTCCCCTTTAATTAATCATCCTAGAGTTTTTTTTTTAAAAAAGGTTTGTCTTTCTTATATTCCTGATCTGCTTATTTTAAGTTTTGTGAAGAATTTCCATTTGCCTATGTGGAAACTGAATATCGACCCTCTCTCCCAGAATCTAGAGTCATGTTTGTCTCCCACACGGTCCAATTCTGAAATGTTTTCGTGACATTTTCATTGGTTCAATAAATTACTCTGCAATATATACTTGCCTGTCCTTTCTTTTCCCCAAGGAGAAACAGATAAATAAGTAAATGTAAATTAATCTGGTCTCAGCTGTGGAGACTGTCCCATTCGCCTCCCACTCCCCTCACCCACCTCACCTGGCAGCTGTTCATGGCGCTCATTTCAATTAAAGCAGAAATCACTTTTCATCAGGGATACTGGTTGGCTTTGTCTGATCTATCTTGTGGCAAAGTTTCCTCAAGTTCCACAGATGTACTGTAGATGATTCAAACTCCTTTGTCATTCATTTTGTTCATACAAGTGTTTAACGTGAGTGGGCTGGTTTAGAAATAATTGCCTTTCTACAGCTGGGAAGGAGTCCTTCAGCTACAGCTCTCTGGGGCTGGAGGATGCTGTAGGAATGTTCTTTGCCAACCCAGTCAGTGCGTGACTGCTCACAGACAACTAAAACCACAGGCTGGGAGCGCTCATGTACAATAGGGCTCTGTACAGAAATTCATGGTCATCACAGCCTGTTGGGGATGGATTCAGAGTTGGGAAACTTACGTGATGCCAAGTGTGCATTGCCAAACCTTCATGGAAATCAGAAGTTATAATGTTGCATTATACTCTGGGCTTTGGAATTTGAATGACCTCAGTTGAAGAGTGTCCTTTACAAGTTATGTACTTAATGTCTTTGAAACCCAGCCTTCACATCTGAAAAAAAGGGAAAAAATTGAATGTACTTGATTGGATTTTTATGAAAATTAACCAAGCTAATTCATGAAAGTGCTTAATACTGTGTTTGGTACGTCATATTGACACAATGAATACTTCTCACCATTCTTGTTATTAAGTCTACAACATGGGTGTGATTCCTATTGACTCACTCAATTTCATGTGGTGAAACACATCCCAAAGATCTAGGCTACAACTTCCAAACATATGCTTTTGAGTATACAACAAATTTGCCAACAGTGTCAAAAATATGAACATGCTCCTCCCTACTTCTACAGAGACATCTGAGATTGGATATTAATTTCTGAGAATGGTTTATGGCATCATTTTAATATGCTTTATAGTCATGCAAAGGACAATGCATGGCATTACGTCTGTGTAAAAACAGATGGAGATGACATTTTAAAAAAATGGCTCCAGATATGATGGGAAGAACTCTTCAAGTGGTAATTAGTCAGGTAGCACTCTTCAAATGACAGCATAATCTGGTGGCGGGAGGTGGGGGGCAGGTAACTGTTCTCTTCCAACCATACTGCTAGAGATGCTTCTGATCAAAAGCTACCTAGAAAGAGGTTCAAGAAAATTTGTTAATCATCACAGAGGGAAATAACAAACATTTGATAAGCTATCAGAGCTACCAGAATATATAGTTTTAGGTATAATAAAACAACTAATATATAGTGTATGTGAAGAGATCTAGTGCATTGTGCTTTTATGATTTTCAAGGTGTTGATAAACTTGGACATCTATGAAAATGTCAAAGCCTATATGGGACATCTCCAGCATGCATTGGCTGAAAAAGGCTAGTAGATCCCGTCCTCCAAGTGTGAATTTATACATGGATAGAAGTAGAACAATGATATAGAATCAGGGACCCACACATTTCAGTCTTAAACATTGTTTTACTAAGGCACAGAACGATCTGTTGTGTACCTTTATATTCAAGATGCTGAACTTGGTACTTTATATATGTTCATTTCATTTGATGTTAATCTTAGCTCTGACATGTTGTTATCCCCATGTTAAGGACGAAAGAAAGTGATGCTCAGAAAAGGGAAACAACTTGCCCGTGATCTCATAGTTAAAATGCCAGAGCTGTATTTTAAATTCATTAATACAAACCTCTTTCCTAAATTAAAAGAAAGGTAGGAGTTGAGTAATGTGATCCAAAGGATACTAATATCCTACCATGCAGAGCTTCCCCTGGAAGTAAGAACCTCTTACGACACCATAACAATTACAAAATATGAGCAGTCTTTTTTCAATCATACCTTTATTTAATGAGTGCCCACTACTGGGTCTAGCATTGTTCTAGGCCTAAAGAATAGAGAAAGAAAAACAGAAAGGGCAGTGGGGGTGCGGGACAAAACGATCTCTTTTTTTTTTTTTTTTTTTTGTGGTGAAGGAAAGTTCAGCATTTATTGCAGGCAGGGGAGTTAGTGCTCAGAAAGCCTGAACTCCCTGATGGGCTTCAGCAAAGCATTTTTAAAGGCCAAGTGAGGGAGGGAGCATCCCAGTGTATGTGATCAGCTAGTACACAATTCTCTGACTGGTTGATGCTGAGGTAACAGTGCAGTGTCACAGGGGTTAACATTATCAGTCCTTAGGCGCCAGTAGGTCTGGGGGCTAATGTGCTCATGGTCATCAAGTAGTTAATTTCTTCCATTTAGTGGTGGTTCTAGCATCTGTAAAACAACTCAGGAAATGTGCGTCAAATACTATTATCTGGGTACTTCAGAGAGGAACTAAAGCAGAGGACATGGGGGAGGGGTCTGTCCCTGAAAGGCCCCTTAGGGTCCTGCTCGGTTTCAGGATCATGAAATAAGATGTGCCTTGTCAGCTGTTTGGCAAGTACCTGGAAAACAGTAAATGCTCAGTAAGCCACGTGGCTCTTGTTGTTATTGGTACAAGAGTTACATTGCAGTCAAACTTCATTGTTACAGGTCTGGAGAGGGAGCTAATCAGGGATGCTCTATAAGGAGGAGCACCATTGCCTTGGTGGGTAAGACTCCTGGGGGCAGCAGCGTGAACCTGAAGCCACTCCTTTTGCTAATTAGCATCACAGACACCCTGCTGAGAAACCTCCTTCTGTAAAACCTTTGCTGTAATAAGAGTGGAACACGCCTCTACTGCCTGCAGGATCTGAGCCTTGTGGGTCATTGGGGTGCAGAGAAGCAGCCTTGATTTCCAAGACGATGCAGAGCTTCAGATAGGGGGTTTGGTACACAACTCCCCTTAACTTTTTCTTATCTTTGACCATCCCGGGTCTTCTCAGGCCAGGCCTCATGTTAGTTCTCTATTTTTTTTTTTTAACGTCTTTATTGGAGTACAATTGCTTTACATTGTTGTGTTAGTTGCTGCTGTACAACAAAGTGATTCAGCTATACGTATATATATATATATATATATCCCCTCCCTCTTGCGTGTCCCTTCAACCCTCCCTAACCCCACCCTTTAGGTGGTCACAAAGCACCAAGCTTATCTCCCTGTGCTCTGCGGCCGCTTCCCACTAGCTATCTATTTTACATTTGGTAGTGTATATATGTCCATGCCACTCTCTCACTTCGTCTCAGCTTACCCTTCCCCCTCCCCATGTCCTCAAGTCCATTCTCTACATCTGCTTGTTTATTCCTGTCCTGCCGCTAGGCTCTTCAGAACCTTTTTTTTTTTTTTTCGATACCATATATATGTGTTAGCATATGGTATTTGTCTTTCTCTTTCTGACTTACTTCACTGTGTATGACAGACTCTAGGTCCATCCTCCTCACTACAAATAACTCAGTTTTGTTTCTTTTTATGGCTGAGCAATATTCCATTGTATACATGTGCCACTTCTTCTTTATCCATTCAACTGTTGAAGGACACAGGTTGCTTCCATGTCTTGGATGTAAATAGTGCTGCAATGAACATTGTGGTACATGACTCTTTTTGAATTATGGTTTTCTCAGGGTATATGCTCTGTAGTGGGATTGCTGGGTCATATGGTAGTTTTATTTTTAGTTTTTTAAGGAAACTCCATACTGTTCTCCATAGTGGTTGTATCAATTTATATTCCCAGCAACAGTACAAGAGGGTTCCCTTTTCTCCACACCCTCTCCAGCATTTATTGTTTGTAGATTTTTTGATGATGGCCATTCTGACCAGTGTGAAGTGATACCTCATTGTAGTTTTGATTTGCATTTCTCTAATGATTAGTGATATTGAGCGTCTTTTCATGTGTTTGTTGGCAATCTGTATATCTTCTTTGGAGAAATGTCTATTTAGGTCTTCTGCCCATTTTTGGATTGGGTTGTTTGTTTTTTTGATATTGAGCTGCATGAGCTGCTTGTATATTTTGGAGATTAATCCTTTGTCAGTTGCTTCGTTTGCAAATATTTTCCCCCATTCTGAGGGTTGTATTTTCGTCTTCTTTATGGTTTCTTTTGTTGTGAAAAAGCTTTTAAGTTTCATTAGGTCCCATTAGTTTACTTTTGTTTTTATTTCCGTTTCTCTAGAAGGTGGGTCAAAAAGATCTTGCTGTGATTTATGTCATAGAGTGTTCTGCCTATGTTTTCCTTTAAGAGTTTTATAATGTCTGGCCTTACATTTAGGTCTTCAATCCATTTTGAGTTTATTTTTGTGTATGGTGTTTGGAAGTGTTCTAATTTCATTCTTTTACATGTAGCTGTCCAGTTTTCCCAGCACCACTTTTTGAAGAGGCTGTCTTTTTTCCATTGTATATTCTTGCCTCCTTTATCAAAGATAAGTTGACCATATGTACATGGCTTTATCTCTGGACTTTCTATCCTGTTCCATTGATCTATATTTCTGTTTTTTGTGCCAGTACCAACTCTCTTCATTACTGTAGCTTTGTAGTATAGTCTGAAGGCAGGGAGCCTGATTCCTCCAGCTCCATTTTTCTTTCTCAAGATTGCTTTGTGTATTTGGGGTTTTTTGTGTTTCCATAAAAATTGTGAAATTTTTTGTTCTAGTTCTGTGAAAAATGCCATTGGTAGTTTGATAGGGATTGCGTTGAATCTGTAGATAGTTTTGAGTATTATAGTCATTTTCACAATGTTGATTCTTCAAATCCAAGACAGTGATATATCTCTCCATCTGTTTGTCTCATCTTGAATTTCTTTCATCAGTGTCTTATAGTTTTCTGCATACAGGTCTTTTGTCTCCTTAGGTAGGTTTATTCCTAGGTATTTTATTCTTTTTGTTGCAATGGTAAATGGGAGTGTTTCCTTAATCTCTCCTTCAGATTTTTCATCATTACTATATAGGAATGCAAGAGATTTCTGTGCATTAATTTTGTATCCTGCTACTTTACCAAATTCATTGATTAGCTCTAGTAGTTTTCTGGTAGCATCTTTAGGATTCTCTATGTATTGTATCATGTCATCTGCAAAGAGTGACAGTTTTACTTCTTCTTTTCCGATTTGGATGCCTTTTTCTTCTCTGATTGCTGTGGCTAAAACGTCCAAAACTATGTTGAATAATAGTGGCGAGAGTGGGCAACCTTGTCTTGTTCCTGATCTTAGTGGAAATGGTTTCAATTTTTCACCATTGAGAATGATGTTGGCTGTGGGTTTGTCATAAATGGCCTTTATTATGTTGAGGTAAGTTCCCTCTATGCCTACTTTCTGGAGGGTTTTTATCATAAATGGGTGTTGAACTTTGTTGAAAGCTTTTTCTGCATCTATTGAGATGATCATATGGTTTTTCTCCCTCAGTTTGGTAATATGATGTATCACATTGATTGATTTGAGTAATTTGAAGAATTCTTGCATTCCTGAAATAAGCCCCACTTGATCATGGTTTATGATCCTTTGAATGTGCTGCTGGATTCTGTTTGCCAGTATTTTGTTGAGGATTTTGGCATCTATATTCCTCTGTGATATTGGCCTGTAATTTTCTTTTTTTGTAACATCTTTGGTTTTGGTATCAGAGTGATGGTGGCCTCATGGAATGAGTTTGTGAATATTCCTCCATCTTCTATATTTTGGAAGAGTTTGAGAAGGATAGGTGTTAGCTCTTCTAAAAATGTTTCATAGAATTCACCTATGAAGCCATCTGGTCCTGGGCTTTTGTTTGTTGGAAGATTTTTAATTACAGTTTCAATTTCAGTGCTTGTGATTTTTCTGTTTAAATTTTCTATTTCTTCTTGGTTCTGTCTTGGAAGGTTGTGGTTTTCTAAGAATTTGTCCATTTCTTCCAGGCTGTCCATTTTATTGGCATATAGTTGCTTGTTGTAATCTCTCATGATCCTTTGTATTTCTGCAGTGACAGTTGTTACTTCTCCTTTTTCATTTCTAATTCTGTTGATTTGAGTCTTGATTTTTTTTCTTGATGAGTCTGGCTAATGGTTTATCAATTTTATCTTCTCAATAAACCAGCTTTTAGTTTTATTCATCTTTGCTATCATTTCCTTCATTTCTTCTTCATTTATTTCTGATCTGATCTTTATGGTTACTTTCCTTCTACTAACTTTAGGGGGTTTTTTTGTTCTTCTTTCTCTAATTGCTTTAGGTGTAAGGTTTGGTTCTTTTTTTTTTTTTTTTTTTTTTTTTTTTTTGCGGTACGCGGGCCTCTCACTGCTGTGGCCTCTCCCATTGTGGAGCACAGGCTCCGGACGCACAGGCCCAGCGGCCATGGCTCACGGGCCCAGCCTCTCTGCGGCATGTGGGATCCTCCCGGACCAGGGCACGAACCCGCGTCCCCTGCATCGGCAGGTGGACTCCCAACCACTGCGCCACCAGGGAAGCCCAGGTTTGGTTCTTTATTTGACATTTTTCATGTTTCCTGAAGTAGGATTGCATTGCTGTAAACTTCCCTCTTAGAACTGCTTTTGCTGCATCTCATAGGTTTTGAGCCATCATGTTTTCATTGCCATTTGTCTAGGAATTTTTGATTTCCTCTTTGATTTCTTCAGTGATCTCTTGGTTATTTGGTAGTGTATTGTTTAGCCTCCATGTTTCTGTATTTTTTACAGTATTTTTCTTGTAATTGATACCTAGTCTCATACCGTTGTGATTAAAAAAGATACTTGATATGATTTCAATTTTCTTAAATTTACCAAAGCTTGATTTGTGACCCAAGATATGATCTATCCTGGAGAATGTTCCATGAGCACTTGAGAAGAAAGTTTATTCTGTTGTTTTTGAATAGAATGTCCTATAAATACCAATTAAGTCGATCTTGTTTAATGTGTCATTTAAAGCTTGTGTTTCCTTATTTATTTTCATTTCAGTTGAACTGTCCATTGGTGAAAGTGGGGTGTTAAAGTCCCCTACTATTATTATGTTACTGTAGGTTTCCCCTTTTATGGCTGTTAGCTTTTGTCTTATGTACTGAGGTGCTCCTATGTTGGGTGCATAATTATTTACAATTGTTATATCTTCTTCTGGATTGATCCCTTGATCATTATGTAGTGTCCTTGTCTCTTGTAATAGTCTTTATTTTAAAGTCTCTTTTGTCTGATATGAGAATTGCTACCCAGCTTTTTTCTGATTGCCATTTGCGTGGGATATCTTTTTCCATTCCCTCACTTTCAGTCTGTATGTGTCCCTAGGTGTAAAGTGGCTCTCTTGTAGACAGCATATATATGGGTCTTGTTTTTGTATGCATTCAGCCAGTCTATGTCTTTTAGTTGGAGTTTTTAATCCGTTTACATTTACGGTAATTATCGATATGTATGTTCCTATTACCATTTTCTTAATTGTTTTGGGTTTGTTTTTGTAGGTCTTTTTCTTCTCTTGTGTTTCCTGCCTAGAGGAGTTCCTCTTGCATTTGTTGTGAAGCTGGTTTGGTGGTGCTGAATTCTCTTAGCTTTTGCTTGTCTGTAAAGGCTGTAATTTCTCTGTTGAATCTGAATGAGATCCTTGCTGGGTAACGTAGTCTTGCTTGTAGGGTTTTCCTTTTTATCACTTTAAATATGTCCTGCCACTCCCTTCTAGCTTGCAGAGTTTCTGCTAAAAGATCAGCTGTTAACCTTATGGGGGTTCCCTTGTATTTTATTTGCTGCCTTTCCCTTGCTGTTTTTAATACTTTTTCTTTGTATTTAATTTTGGATAGTTTGATTAATATGTGTCTTGGCATATTTCTCCTTGGATTTATCCTGTATGGGACTCTCTGTGCTTCCTGGACTTGATTAACTATTTCCTTTCCCATGTTAGGAAAGTTATCAACTATAATCCCTTCAAATATTTTCTCAGTCCCTTTCTTTTTCTCTTCTTCTGGGACCCCTATAATTCAAATTTTGGTGTGTTTAATATTGTCCCTGAGGTTTCTGAGACTGTCCTCAATTGTTTTCATTCTTTTTTCTTTATTCTGCTCTGCAGTAGTTATTTCCACTATTTTATCTTCCAGGTCATTTATCCATTCTTCTGCCTCAGTTATTCTGCTATTGATTCCTTCTAGAGAATTTTTAATTTCATTTATTGTGTTGTTCATCATTGTTTGTTTGCTCTTTAGTTCTTCTAGGTCCTTGTTAAACGATTTTTTTTCTCCATTCTATTTCCAAGATTTTGGATCATCTTTACTATCATTACTCTGAATTCTTTTTCAGGTAGACTGCCTATTTCTTCCTCATTTGTTTGTTCTGGTGGGTTTTTACCTTGCTCCTTCATCTCCTGCATATTTCTCTGTCTTCCCATTTTGCTTAACTTACTGTGTTTGGGGTCTCCTTTTTGCAGGCTGCAGGTTCATAGTTTCCATTGTTTTTGGTGTCTGCCCCCAGTGGGTAAGGTTGGTTCAGTGGGTTGTGTAGACTTCCTAGAGTAGGGGCCTGTGCCTGTGTTCTGGCGGATGAGGCTGGATCTTGTCTTTCTGCTGGGCAGAGCTGCGTCCGGTGGTGTGTTTTGGGGTGTCTGTGAACTTAGTATGATTTTAAACAGCCTCTCTGCTAATGGGTTTTTTTGTGTTCCTGTCTTGCTAGTTGTTTGGTATGGGGTGTCCAGCACTGGAGCTTGCTTGTTGTTCAGTGGAGCTGGGTCTTAGCTTTGAGATGGAAATCTCTGGGAGAAATCTCACTGATTGATATTACATGGGTGCAGGAGGTCTCTGGTGGCCCAATGTCCTGAACTTGGTTCTCCCACCTCAGAGGCTCAGGCCTGACACCCAGCCAGAGCGCCAAGACCCTGTCAGGCACATGGCTCAGAAGAAAAGGGAGAAAAAAAAGAAAGAAAAATAAAGTGAAATAAAGTTATTAAAATAAAAAATTTTTTAAATATTATTAAAATAAAAGAATTGAAATGTAATAGAAAAAAGAGAGCAACCAAACCAATAAATAAATCCACCACTGATAACAAGCACTAAAAACTAAACTCAGATAACCATATAAATCAGAAACTAGTCAGTCGCATACAGAAAACCCCAAGTCTACAGTTCCTCCCAAAGTCCACCACCTCTATTTTTGGATGATCGTTGTCTATTCAGGTATCCCAGAGATGCAGCGTACATCAAGTTGATTGTGGAGATTTAACCTGCTGCTCCTGAGGCTGCTGGGAGAACTTTCCCTTTCTCTTCTTTGTTTGCACAACTCCTGGGGCTCTGCTTTGGATTTGGCCCTGCCACTGCATGTAGGTCACCCTCTGGCATCTGTTCTTTGCCCAGACAGGAGGGGGTTAAAGGAGCAGCTGATTCGGGGGCTCTGGCTCACTCAGGCCAGGGGTAGGGAGGGGTACAGAATGCGGGGCAAGCCTGTGGCAGCAGAGGCCGGCGTGACGTTGCACCAGCTGAGGCATGCTGTGTGTTCTCCAAGGGAAGTTGTCCCTGGATCACGGGACCCTGGCAGCGGCGGGAGGCACAGGCTCCTGGGAGGGGAGGTGTGGATAGTGACCTGTGCTTGTACACAAGATTCTTGGTGGCTGCAGCAGGCTTCGTGTTTCATGCCTGTCTTTGGTGTCCGTGCTGATAGCTGTGGCTCGTGCCCGTCTCTGGAGCTCATTTAGGTGGTGCTCTGAATCCCCTCTCGTTGCGCACCCCAAAACAATGGTCTCTTGCCTCTTCGTCAGCTCCAGACTTTTTCCCGGACTCCCTCCTGGCTAGCTGTAGTGCACTAGACCCCTTCAGGCTGTGTTCACGCAGCCAACCCCAGTCCTCTCCCTGGGATATGACCTCCAAAACCCGAGCCTCAGCTCCCAGGCCCCACCCGCCCTGGTGGGTGAGCAGACAAGCCTCTCAGGCTGGTGAGTGCTGGTCGGCAGAGATCCTCTGTGTGGGAATCTCTCCGCTTTGCCCCCTGCATCCCTGTTGCTGTGCTCTCCTCTGTGGCACTGAAGCTTCCCCCCCACCCACCCTCACCCTGTGTCCACCAGTGAAGGGGCTTCCTAGTGTGTGGAAACTTTTCCTCCTTCACAGCTCCCTCCTAGAGGTGCAGGTCCTGTCCCTATTTTTTTGTCTCAGTTTTTTCTTTTTTCTTTTGCCTTACCCAGGTATGTGGGGATTTTCTTGCCTTTTGGGAGGTCTGAGGTCTTCTGCCAGTGTTCAGTAGGTGTTCTGTAGGAGGTGTTCCTCATGTAGATGTATTTTTGATGTATTTGTGGGGAGAAGGGTGATCTCCACATCTTACTCCTCCACCATCTTGAAGGTCCTCCCCAAACGATCTTTCTTTAAGAAGCTTAAAATCAACAAATCCATCTGAAGAGCAGCTTCAGAACTCTGTCATTTCAATCCAGTGTTTGATCCAACAATAAATCTGGCTTATGCTCCATTTGGAAATAGATCTTCCAAAGCATACACTGGTAAGCGCACAACCTGACCAATCCTCCCCAAAGCATAACTGGATGTTATTATGTTGGAAATATTATATCAGGGGTTTGCAGAATGGGAGTGACAGTAATACCTTTCATGTAATCTTGCTATTGAATAAAAGAGTTGGTTGTTTGAAAAATGGTCATTAAATCATAAATTACCACATTTAAAACTGCCAATTTAGTTTGCTGATTAAATCATTTGAATAATAACCTACAATTCATCCATTATGAAAAAAAATAAATAACCCACCTAACAGAACTGAGAGCTCTAAGATTAAAAAAACAAAAAAAATCACTACACCATGGAAACAACTGTCAAAATAAGCCTGAGTATGTAGACTTAATTACTGACTCTTGTAAAGTATGTGTATAAATAGTCCGACTTTGTAAATAAATGCTGATATCTGACAGCTATTTAGTAAAATAAAATTTTGTTGCAAAGCCTTAAATTTTATTTTATTATGTGCTATAAATGTCAAATGAGTCCAGAGAACCACATGAAAATTTGTCATTTGATGATGAAATTGCTTCTGCCCTTAGTAGATGTATATGAGCTGCTTGCTGTTGTTGTTGTTATTGGTGTTACCCCCCCACATGACAGGGTTCTAGGCTTCTCTTTCCAGAGCACAACACTGATCTCTTTGTTAAGACCATATTACTCCATGTATATTTACTTCCAGGGACTCCTTATTGACAAGGCAACTAAGTCTGGGTTTTTTCTCCGGGTAAGCATTCCAGACCTTCTAGGATCTCAGTAAACTCCCCATTCCAGCATGATCTTCCACTCTTCCCTTCAAATGTGGCCTCTGTTTTGATATCTTGCTATTTGCTTATGCTACTCTCTTCACATGGGATTCTCTTCAAAACCTGCTCATCCTGAAAGGCAGTGACAGCACCAATTGATAGTTCCAATAAGCACAGTTAGACATAACACCCATTGGTTCCCATAACTGAGCCCAAATAAACACACTTTCTAAATTGAAATAAACTGCAAATGCTGGTGCAGGTTGGGAGACTGATAACACTCTATGCATTATGAGGTTTACTAGCATTGACTACTCAACTGCAAATAAGCAAAAAGGAACACGAGACCAAGGATACAAGCAAGGAGATGAGCTTCTCTAATGCCCTTCCTGTTCTTCAGAGATGTACACTGAAATTTAGGTCATTGATTAGCCCATTAGAATATCAAGTCTGCTTGATCAGAGTAGCTCAGAGCCGCAAACTCATGACGTTTGCTGTATGTGCCTGGAGGACAGATAATATCAGGAGTCAAGGGTGCACTTATTAGCATATATGAATTTTTTACTACACCAGATTTACATGCTCTTGCATTCTATTTCTAACTGCACCACTGGGCCTATCACTAGTTGGGCAGTGGCCCACCATGTAAATTAAATAGCAAGTACTTGCTCTGCAAACAAAACCCCAGGACAACTCACCTAGGCAGGGTAACTTCTCAGCTAATCCTTCAACTGATCACTACTTCTAAACTACTTCTAAGCAGTTTCAAGATAATGTTTCAAGGGACTTCCCTGGTGGTCCAGTTGTTAACACTCTGTCCTACCAATGCAAGGGGCATGGGTTTGATCCCTGATCGGGGAACTAAGATCCCACATGCCGTGCAGCACAGCCAAAAAAAAAAAGATAATGGTTCAAGGTCAAGCTGAAGTACCAACGATGTGGGTCATCCTCCAGATATAGTCATGTTCTTTCTGCAACCAAGAGGAACCTTTCCCTCCAAACCAAGAACTCCTTGGGTTGTTCTCTTGGGTTCTCACATTCTATTTTCCATGAAAACCATTGGAGTGTCTGTTTCATTTTCTTTACCAGACTGGAAACTCCTTGAGAACAAGGATTCAGGTTAGATTCACTTTTATGGTTTCCCATTTGCTTAGCGTAACATTCTTTGAATGCATGAATGGATGAAAACATTCAGTCACATCCAGTATCATGGACATGAGTGTATCATGGCCAGAGGCTTTATTGTGCCATTTATTAAAAGAACAAAGTAGGTGAGTAAAGTGTTGTTGATTTATTTTGCTGCTTGGACAGGAGAATTCATTCTCTTTTTTCAGATGTCTGTGTCCCTGCTCATGTCTGGGTACTGACACTTAGTCCACACCAGTATCATGAAGAGAGACGCCAATGGGAAAGCCACAAATGCCATCAGGTACCCAACTGATAGAGATACTTATGGAGTAAATGCACTTGCTTGGCCCACTGTTAGAAGAATCATCTAGAAAGAAGCATTTCTGCATCTTAAAAAAAAGTAAAATAGGGCAAACTGGACTTTGCACCATTCTCAAATAAAACAACCTAAGAAATACAAGCGTCTTCCAAAAGGGAAGATAAAAGAGTAAGGGATGAAAGAAAATAATTGTTTCATCTATTTGTTTATGAGACTTATGCATACACTGAATAGAAAGGAAAGGAATTATCATCTAAAACAAATAACTGGGTTCTGGACACTGAGGGCAATTGCTTATAGCGTGAGGTCCTTCTAACAACCCATGAGGTCTCGATTTCACCAGTGAGGACATCAGGATATAGAGTGTAACTCACCCAGGATCATGTAGCTTCATGTGGCAGAGCTAAGATCCAAATGTAAATCTCTCTGACTCTAAAAGCATGCACTGTCTGGTCTCTCTTAGCTGAGCAAGTATAATGCTATTTTGTAATAATTACTAGAGAATAGCATATTACAGAATGACTAAGGAGAAAAGTGAAACTGTTCTGAGAAACTAAAAATAAATTGAGGTTGGGGAGAGGTTCCAGTGCCAGAGAGATTAATTAAAAGTAGATATTTAATAAAGTTTTCTTTGAAACACAGAATGGCAGCTGAAATCAAATCCATGAGAAGGGTAAAGTGTACAGGCTCTCACTGTGTGAAGGACAGAGCTATTTCTGAAATCAAAACAGTAACATGAAGAGATTACAGTTTGACCTACTTCCTGGCATAAGAACTTGGTATTTCCAGATTGCTTCAGAACACCAATAACCTTACCACAGCTTGAAAATATTATTTAGGATCAACAGATCTGCAGGCGATGTTGAGAATAGATGCTGAGGCACTTGAAACAGATTTATCTATTACTTAAATTAAAAATGTTATTAATGTCTTATATGCAGAGATGGCCTGGAGGCCAGATGGATGCACAATCCCGTATTCTAAAGCTCACAAAGCCATTTGATTTGGGTTTTGAACTTGCAGTTTTCACATTTAAAAAAAAAAATTACTAAAGCCACATATAAGCCCCATTCTCTGTTATTAAAAATGACTTTTAAAGACTTCTAAAAAACTTCTAGCAGAGAACACAGATTTATTTCTAGGATGATTTGTGAAGGCAAGTAAGTGGCATGAATGGTTATTTTCCCCAGACATTTATATTCTCCTTCTGTACTAACTAGGGGAAGTTAAAATGGTTTTAGCTATTAGGGATTGAACCCTGTTTCTAGAGGCTGCAGGTCACTATTTTCTAAGAAAAATAAATTGCTTTAGGAATGAACACATAAGTTTTTTGATCTACAAAATGACAAACCATTCCAGTGAAAAGTGAAAATGCAATTTATTGTTCAGCTATTTGGAAATATATAGATATTTGTCTAAGTATGGCTTCTTGAAATAATACTATATTTGGTTTTGTGTGTATGAGTCATGGAGAGATTTGTCTGAAGTTACCACTTTTATCTGAGTTAATGATAGCTCCCCCCCCCCCTTTTTTTTTTTTTTGGTACGCGGGCCTCTCACTCTTGTGGCCTCTCCCGTTGCGGAGCACAGGCTCCGGACGCACAGGCTCAGCGGCCATGGTTCACGGGCCCAGCCGCTCCGCGGCATGTGGGATCTTCCCGAACCCGGGCACGAACCCGTGTCCCCTGCATCGGCAGGCGGACTCTCAACCGCTGCGCCACCAGGGAAGCCCAGCTCCCTCTTTTGAAGAGACAGTGAGTGCTGAGCAGCTTGGGCTTTTTAGTGAGGTAGATCTAGGTTTAAATCCCCGTTTCACCATTTAATAGTGATTCTACTACAAGTAATTTATTTTAACTCTTCTGATATTTAATTTCCTAGTTTGTAAAATGAGAAATGTAAGTAAAATAATGCATACAAAGTGTTTATATAATACTTGCAATAGAGTAATTACTCAGTAAATGTTAGCCATTATTATATTAGGTTAAACCACATGAAATTGTCATTTTGTATGACAAATGTTCAAACATTGGCAGCTTTATATGATTTCATATAATTCAATCTAGCGTTATAAATTCCAAAAGTACTAAAAGGGAGGAGTAGAAGGTGAAGGCCCAACTGGATCAAAGGCAAGGAGCTCTCCAAAAAGCAAGGAGGTGTCCAACAATACCTATAAATGTATAGCATCACCTATAAGCTCAGAAATAGTGTTGACCTACTGTACAGCACAGGGAACTCTGCTCAATATTATGTGGCAGCCTGGATGGGAGGGGAGTCTGGGGGAGAATGGATACATGTATGTGTATGGCTGAGTCGCTTTGCTGTGCCCCTGAAACTATCACAACGTAGTTACTTGGCTATTCTCCAATATAAAATTAAAAGGTTAAAAAGAAGAAATGGTATTGAGTTTTTAGAAGAGGAAATGCCAAACTGCACATTCAAGAATGAACTGGAGAGTTCTTTGACAAAATCTAAATATTGAAGATAGTGGGGGCGTAATTATCCACAGGTATATATTTTTTATTGGATTTTTTTAAAAAGTCTTAATAGGTCAAAACGAATAAAAGGAAAACAGTAAATTCAGGATACTTTCTTCATTGAGTAAATTTTCTATGAATTTGATTCAGGATAAGCAGTTCAGTGACAACAAAGGAAGGAGAGGATTCCTTCTCCCTGTTCATATTCTTTTTCCAAAACTTTTTTCAAAGCTCTCTTGGAATATGTTTCTTTCAAATGTTTAACACCCAGAAGGAAAAGTAGTGAAAGTACTTCTAAATTTTGTATAAATTGTAGACAATACTCATCCTGGCTTTTCACGTGTTTTGAAGCCATTTTAGTGGTCAGATTTTATGGTGGTACTACTGGGAAAATACCAAGGATATCCAGAAAACGGAAGAAATGTGTATTTAAATTGACCTTGATAAGGACCAAGGGTCCCCTAAAACCTTGGAATAGCCCAGAATTCCCATCACCTCTGCCTATGATCCCCAATTCTATTCTTGTCACATTTATGTTCATTCTATCCTTCAAGTAGAAATTCATGTCAATTCACAAAAATGGATGTGTCCTTGAGATTGTTGATTATAATAAAACATTCTGCCAATTGAATGTGTTTTTCTACATTTGTTTCCAAAATATAAGGTTTTCCAAGAACCATACAATGCTAAATACACACACTGTACCAGTCTTACATTCACACAGATAAAGAATAAATATGCATCAGAGATAAAGGAAACTGAAGTATCAATAGAACAACAATAAAGAATTGTCCATGGAATAGGCTCCAGGACTCAGAACTGGTGTTCAAGTATTCATAAATTCATTCATTCCTTTCCTTGTTCATCTAAGGTGTACTGAACTTCTTGTAATTCGGCATACAGTTGTGAACAAAAACATTAAAAAGTTGCGCTTTCATAAAGTTTCCTGTCTGGAGGTGGAGTAGGTGACAACACTCAGTTAAATAAATAAGTGCTTCAAACTGGGATCAAGTGTTATGCAGGAAACAAACAATGTGCTACAAAAGAGAACCTTTCTTGTATGACTGTGAATTCCTTCCCTAAGGCAGTAGCATTTGAGGTGAAAGATGAAGGGTGAAAGAGTTAAGTTGGAAAAGTTGAAGAGTGAATGGAGTTTCAGGAAGAAGGGAAAGAATATCCAAAGGCCCTGAGGCTGGAAAGAAAATGGTTTATACTAGAATCTGAAAGGCTAGTGTGGCTGGAACACTGACAATGAAAGGAATAGGGCTCTCAGATGGGGTTGGAGAGGGGAGCAGTGTACAGACCAAGGACCATGAAGGCCATACCAAGGCTTTTTATTTATTTATTTTTATTTTATTATTTTTTATTTTTTTCTGATAGGCAAGATGGCTTAAATCAAGAGGTGAAAAAAATCAGATTATTCTTTGAAAACAAAGAGAATCTAGGTCAGAGACCAGTACCATCATTCCTTCAAGAGATGGTGGTGACAAAGAACCCAAAATCTACTGGGGCCAAGGACTCAGAGATAAGATTTTCTTTTCAGTCAGTTCTTTTGTCCCTATAGGTAGGAACACTGTGGAGAGTAGATGGGGAAGAAGGGGGTGCATTTTCCAGCCCCAAGCCTATGGACTGACTTTGCACGGATTTTGACTTCTGCTTACCAAGTTCATTGTACCAATTGAGCATCAAAGGGCCAGAAAAAAATTTTAATATTTTTTTCTCAGCAAGTCTTAGTGTTTTTTTTTTAAACATCTTTATTGGAGTATAACTGCTTTACAATGGTGTGTTAGTTTCTGCTTTATAACAAAGTGAATCAGTTATATATATACATATGTTCCCATAACTCTTCCCTCTTACGTCTCCCTCCCTCCCACCCTCCCTATCCCACCCCTCTAGGTGGTCACAAACCACCGAGCTGATCTCCCTGTGCTATGCGGCTGCTTCCCACTACCGATCTATTTTATGTTTGATAGTGTATATATGTCATGTCACTCTCTGACTTTGTCACAGCTTACCCTTCCCTCTCCCCATATCCTCAAGTCCATTCTCTAGTAGGTCTGTGTCTTTATTCCCATCTTACCCCTAGGTTCTTCATGACCTTTTTTTTTTTTCTTAGATTCCATATGTATGTGTTAGCATACGGTATTGTTTTTCTCTTTCTGACTTACTTCACTCTGTATGACGGACTCTAGGAAAAGACCTACAATTACATTCTGTGCTTAGTGTTTTTTACAATTCAGAAATCCCCCCCTACTTCATTAACTCAACTATCAGAATTTAGTATGTGGAGTTGTCTTATGAGAAAAGATGCCTTCTAGATTTTTGTTTGTAGGGAACAAAGGACCTGTTCAGGTATCTTTGTCCATTAACGTGAAGAAAAATTTAAAAGGCAGGGGAGGGAACAATTGAAAAGACTCAGAGAATCACATATAGAATTTGATGGAAGCAAATATAAACAGTGCTCGTATAAACTGGGAATGTTTCAGATAGCTACACTGTATATCTTTCTGAGTCTACGTTTTCTCTCCTATCTGATATTTTCTCCATACGTGTTCCATCCTGCTCTGCACACTGGTTTTCTCTGCGTATTCATAGCATCATTGTCCCCATGGCTTCAAATGACTTATGGTTTTGGCTTGCCTGTGAATCTCCTACTCTGACACAGACTTCTCAATCCTTGAGTTCTCTTCCTTCTGAACTCAGCTCTTTCTCTCTTGATTCAAATTATTTTTTAGGCATCTAGATAGGTAACTTTAGTCCGTGGGTGCTTTTCTCTTGGTTCCAATGTCCACCCCAGGAACAATCACACTAGGAGGGTTTGGTAAACATGACTGTGCATATTTGAGTTTCTCATCATGTTGGATCAATTTAAAAGAGAAAACTGAGCCTAGAAGAAACTGAGTTCATATCACAGATTAAAAAGAAAATGATAACAACTACAATGAGTTTAAAAACTCAGAAAAAAAAAACTTGAATTTCCATTCTAATCAACACCTCTAGAAAGAATATAAAAGGGCAACTCAGGTAAAGATAATGCTTAACAATTTATCTTTAAGCCTCTCCTGATTAAGCAAGACTTTAAGGACTGGGAATCATTGACCTGTTTTTGTGTTATTACATTCCCTAATAACAACCACCGAAGTTACGAAGTGCTATAATATTTAAGGACAGAATGTTACTCTACACACTCAGGATACACATATCATCTGCCTGAAGCTGAGTTTTAAAATTTGGAATGTGGAGAAAACAAGAGCTTTCCTGGTCTGAAACATTTATTCCCCCCCTCCCCCCTTAGAGACACCATCACTGGGCTACTCTTGGAAGATGGAGGAGAGAAAATGAGACATCGCTTTCGGTTGAGTAGGAGTCAATAGTGGAGGAAGATGGTTGGGGATGGCTCACAAAGTACACTCTAATTTTCACATCTCTGGCCTTTCAAGCACAGGATAGATACTCTGGAGCCATCTAGTGGTGTACCATCACTGAACGAAAACCCTGAGAAGAGCTGGGTTTAGACTTGAGGAAAAGTCCGAATGCATCTCCAGTGGAATCCATCTCTCGGAACAATCTCACATAGAGGTATCATCATTCCAGGAAGGCAACTTCTGCTGCAGATGTCCTGCTTCTAGGAAGACAGTGGACACCCTCTCATTCTACCTCATTCCCTTTGACTACAGCTTCCTCCAGCACTGTTCCAAGGTGTGCATCATCTAGTAACCTGGATGGGGTGGAATTTATAAACAACAGTTATTTTTAAAAAATGAGTCCATAAAATACAGGACTGCCTCTACCCAGTGGACATTAGAATCTGTTGGTTACTTTATTACTGACTCCTACATAACTCTGCCTATTTTCAAGTAAACACTTTTGGGCTGAGGTTGGGTTGTCAAGGGGCTATTCAATGGCTCTAAGTTGTAAGGATAGTGCTTCATTTTGACTAATATTTATGGGGCTTGAGGAATAGACGGACTGGAAGCATTTTCCTGTCCCTGAAACTGAAAAACAATCCTCTCTATAAAGATTTGGACTGGATGGGACTGATTTGAAATACTTGGAAGAGGTTTTCCTGAGAAACTGGACTAATAGCTCCTTCCTATTCATTTTACCTCATTTCTTTTGCTTCGTAAACTAAATTAGGCTCTGTGGAAATTGGTCTCAAACTTGAGGATGCATCCGAATCAGTTGAAGACCTATTAAAATGCTGATTTCTAGAATTTCTGTATCAGGTAGGTCTGGGTAGGGTTCAATAATTTGCACTTATAACAAGTTCCCAAGAGATACTGATACTGTTGACTGAGGGACTGCACTTTGTGAACTGCTGATGTGGGGAATCAAGGCACAGAGGTTTTTACCCTTTACTGTTTCACTGACTTAAAGACAAGACCCAACCATTCTCTCAGAGCTCCTCAATGTGCAGCAGGTTTTTATTGTCAGTAATTCTATTTTTCTTAAAGACCCGATTTCTTAAATGAGATGCTATTACTGAGTCCAAGCTTGTACTACTCACTGCACTACAGGCCAACGAGAGATGAGTTGTTGGGGCAAAGTATAGTGATTTTATTTGGAAAACCAGCAGTCCAAGAAGATGGTAGACTAATGTGCCAAAGAACCATCTTCCCTGAATTAGAATTCAGGTTTCTTTTATACTAAAAGGGGAGGAGATAACGTCCTGGTTCCGGCTAGACTCTGGAGGGGATGTGTTAATCCTTCTTGCAGCCATTCATAGGTGGGACTGGTTAGGATGTTTCCTATGAGCTAAACAAAGGTATTTTAGCTTAAAGTTCATTACCTGGGAGGCAGAGTTCCCAGAGATGGGCTATTATCTATAATTTAAGCTTATGGGTTACATCCCTTTAGTGATTAACTTAGAATATAAAGTTCTTCCCTATTAACAATCCTTCAAAGAATCCCAATATAAAAAGCAGATAAAAATAAAGCTACTCTGATTAAAATGAAGCTTGAGGAACCACAGCACACGTGTTCTTCCTCACTCTCCACAAACTTCCACAGCAGCTGGAACCACCTCGCTGAACCCCTAAGCCACCATAGAGCAGTTGGAAAACCAAAGTTAATAGTATTGACTGCCGTCCCTTTAACTCCCCCTTGAGGGTTACCAGCTACATGGCTCTTAGAAAGTTTTGTTTGTCATCCTCTCTCCCTAGTTGTTCCATCCCAGACTCAAACACTATTTCCTAAAAAAATACCCCTTTTGCACCTCACCACTATTTCCCACTGGGTGGGAGCAAGGGAGAATTGTAAATAGAAGAGTGTGCATTTTTCTTGTAAGGATAACACTCGCTTACAAATTTAGTTTCACAGTACTAGTCCATGAGATATTGGGAATAGTATAAAATATCAATACTTCTGCACAGCTCAGTTCTTTAGCACTTCCAGGAGTAGTGCACCAAGGTCACCATTGCCCTGGATTCTCCCACTGCCACCAGATCACCACCATGCTTCCCAGTAACCCCTTCCACAACTATGAAGCAGATCACTCCAATTGACACGTAATATATAACTTATCCTAAAAAATTACAAATATTTATTTAGGAACACTTTTAAAATTGTACCTTTTAACTCAAGATTTCTTTCCTTCAACAGCCCAATGTTGGTTTATTAAACAGCAGAGAGAGGAAACAGGTTAAGAATCATAATTGACTTGCAGACGTTCTAAGTCACAGCCTTTATCGGAAGCTACCTGTGGGAATATGCAACCATGTGAATATTTATCTAAGGTAGATATTTCCTTTTTTTTCTTTCCAAATGAGTTCTTGAATCTCAACCATTACTAAAAAGCAGAAAGGTGGAATGTTTTGTATCTCTGAGTGCTGGAATTGCTTTGGGATATAAATTTAGAACTAATTAATTTCAGGCTATAGAAATTGTATTACTTCCTGTGAGATCGGAACCCAAGATGAAGAGTTCCATGAGGTTACTGTTGGAGATATGACACATTTTGACTACCAAGGGCAAAGAGACCAAACTTCCCCACTGAGAAGTAAGTACCTGTTCACTTACTGGCTTATCATTTTCTTGTTTTCACACACAATTGTGAAATTCATTGAGCATATTTCAGATAGTATTCTTGCTCCAGGAATTTACATTACAGTCCCTATACCTGTTGTCAAGGATCTGTTACTTAATCTGAACTATAGAAAGACCCTAATCTAAAATCATTAATATTCACAATATCCACTCCCTTTGTTGGGGAATCTAAGGCTCTCTTGGAGAGGCCAAAGGCAAAATTAGCTAATGTGTAGTGTAAATCCAGAAATGAAGAATAAGTGGAGTGATCCAGAGGGTAAAAACTAACACTTCTTACAAAAGCGAGTCCTGCAGATGTCGCAAAGGATATACACTAGAGAATCTGAATTTCTGTGTGGATTTAAGGGTGAATATAGGGTTAGCAATGGGAGATAAAAGCCTAAAAGTCAAATTCTGAACAAATGCAGGGATGAGGAATTAGAGTAAGAGTAATATGAGTGGTCAAGTTCACATTATACAAAACATAATAATAAATGCTCAGTGACTTTCTTTCATGGGTTTTTGTTGCTAGGCCTTTGTATTAAAGTTCACATATATCATAGCAATTCCCAAATGTTTTGTCCACTCTTTTCTACTCCTTAGATTAGACACTCCTCAGGTACCTCAAGAGAGGTCTAACAACAGAAACAAGTCATCCAGATTAAGTGTCCAAGGGGATAATAATGGAATATAAAAAATTATTCATCTTATTGTTTTCTCCTCCAACTCCTTAGAAGTTGGTGTCAACTAACATATTACCCATGTTGCCTATTTATTTAGTTTCAAATTAGTTCACTCCTTGGATATGGAGCTCACAAAACCTCAGAGCAAACCCTACAAGGAAATTCTTCAAAAGGCCTTCATCGGGGGCTTTTTACATAGAGTGCTTAGAGACTCTATCCATGGCAGCATGTGGGAGCTGTGTTGCTAAGAAATGAAGATAAATTGCCCAACTTCATATCACAAGGTGAAAATGGAATCAAAAGCATCTCCCAAGATTCACTGCTTTAGCTCTAGCCACTCTTTCTTTCTCATCATCAAGACCCACCGAATATGTTACTTTCTCTGTATTTGCTAATTTTACACTTGGGGAATGAAAAAAAAAGGTACTTCTGCCCCGGAAGCAGCTGCTCGATTTTCTATGAAAAAAAATTAAAGTATTTTATAATACACTGAGGAAATTTGGATAGTGGTCCAAATAAATTCTCCAAACTGACAGACCTCTGATTTTTCAAGGGTTGTTACAAAGACTATGCCCTTAAGCCAAACAAGCATTATCTTTGGGGAGATTTTATTTGTGTGATCAATTCATATCTGGACAGGTCTTCTGCTGGTTGGCATAGCAACTAACTGAAGTTCATTGAACTTTTAGATGTGTTTGCTAACAGTCTAAAGCTGATTTCCACCCATAGGGACTAGGAAAGGCTTTCTTTGTTAAACCTCTCCACTTGCATTCAAAAATACATCATTTTCCTCAAGCCTACAAACACACACGTTTGCGATTTGGAAAGTAATATTAGGAAAATTGCATCTATCATATAATATCAAAATAATTTTCCTCTATTTCCTGAAAGAAAGGCTAGAGTTTAAGTTAAACATGACCCTATTTTATCTTCATTTCTACATCTTTCCATGTTAATCTTAGAAGATTCCAATAATTTTTTTTTTTTAGGATTTTGCTGAAGAAGTTTGTGCCGTGATTTTGCAGAGTGTTGGCATTTACTTTGGCCTTGATAAAGTTTTAGACTCGAAAATGTTAGGTCTTCACTTCTTAGTGAGGTGAAGATCTCCAGGAATTTATTTTCACACTCTGTTCATTAAGCAAAGAATTAAACAGTGTGTATTTAGAGCAAAAAGCCTGTCCTAAACCCATGCTAAGCACCGTGGAAGATAAAGAAGGGAAAGATATGGCACTGGCTTTTCAATAATGCATAATACTATTTTTAAAAAAGGACTATAGGAAAGGGAATATAAGCAAAGAAGATGTTTCCACTGCAGGGAACAGTACAAAAAAGACTTTTAAAGGACAAATTTCTAGGTATATCTTACCTTTTCCTTGGTTAATTCTCAATTTTGAAAGCATTGTTACTATGAGAAATAAAGAAACTTAAGGTATAGGGCAGTTTTCTCCAAGCGAATATAATGCCTGGCCTTATGTGTACCTTAGAAGAACGTCTTACTGTTTAAAGAGATGAAAAGAAAAGACAGCTTTTTAAAAATTACTCCCTCATGTAGAATAGAATGAGTGCTATTTTAATTATTTGTTCCTTGTTTCGTATTCAAATTCTGGAAGCAGCTCCCAATATTTCCCAAATCAAAAAGACTTCATTTGCCTCACTTCATTTTCCTGGACCACAGGAAAGATGTCTCAAACGTGGTTTTGTAGTCATTTCTCCATACTGGATCTGTTAGAGACCACGCTGCTCTGATTAAATAATTACCATCTGACTGTTCACGAGGACTGTTTCCTCATAGGCTGGACCTTAGCCCATCTACTGCCAATGAGGCTATTACACTTCAATGACTTTATTGATTAACAGTGATTAGCTCAGGTTGCTGACAATGTGTAACTGACCACTGCTATTTATAAACAACTACTCAGCAGCCCCAAACTAAGGCTTAGTTGCATGTGGTTTTGTGGGCAGCTGGACTCCTGCCTCCTGTGTCTGGGGGGCTTTTATAATGAAGCTGGGGTATTGTATGGCTCTTCATTCATAAATGTCCTTTGTGAACTGAAGGGGCTGCCGTTGTTTGATTCGGAAAAAAGGAAAGTGAGAAACGTCTAGAGCTGGGGTTGCAAGAGGCTATGGGCATATGGAGAAAAGGAGAGTTGAGTGCCAATTCTGAACAAAACCCCACTGTGGGATTTTGAAGGGCTGTGTAG
This sequence comes from Pseudorca crassidens, assembly GCF_039906515.1. NCBI lineage: Eukaryota > Metazoa > Chordata > Mammalia > Artiodactyla > Delphinidae > Pseudorca > Pseudorca crassidens. Next base: position 28,807,231 of record NC_090304.1, on the reverse strand, counting down.
AGGGAGGTTTAACATTGACCTATACTGCCATCCTGTGGACACAAGGAGAAATTCTTATCCTAGTGACTGGGCGCCAGGAACTGCAGGGAACTTCGTGACAAACAGGAGGCCAAAGGCTGGTTTCAAACAGTGTACTTTTTTTTTTTTTTTTGAAAAATGGGCAAGAGACTGTAATAGACATTTCCCCAGAGAAGCTACACCTCAGTACACTTTTAATTAAAAATATCTTGGAGTCCACATTACTGCTTCAAATGACAGCTGTCATCTGGGGCATTTCCTAGAGTATTAAACAAAGTAATCCTTTGAGACTATTAACGAATGATCTCTAAAGGCCCGAGGCCTACACAGAGGAAAGGCTGAGGCTGGGAACCTGGGCTTCTTCACCGCATCTCACAAACCAAGTAAAAAGAGAAAGTTCATGAACAAAACCCTCTAAAGGTCAGACTAGAGAAAAGAAAAGGCAAGAGACATAAATGAGTATGAGTGGAAGGGAAATGGTAGAAGAAAGCATTAGATTTGAAACCGAGTAACTCTGCATTTCAGCCCTGACCATCATTTCGTGAATGTTTGGAGGCTCTAGCAGGGCACCGCAGCTGTTCGTAAACCCCTGATGGAAGAAAAGTCCTCTACGGGGTAGGTCGTCCTCTTAGACTGAGCGTGCAGCTTCAGGGGGGATGCACGCACGTGGAGTGGTGAAGCGGGGAGTGGATGCTCGCTTAGCCAGCCGCATCAGCCAAATGAACGCTGACGATCAATGGGGTGACAGGTGTCGCGGTCAGATTGCCCGCTCATGCCATGTGAGCTATGAAGGTATGTTCTTCTTATGGTGATGGCACAAGGGCAAGAAGAAAAGCCCTTGCTCGTGACACATCTGCTGAAAACCAGTTGGCTAAACAAGTCACATGGGCAAACCCAAAGGCCAGAGGTGGAAGAGTGTGCTGCCCCGAAGGGCAAGAGAGTGAATATATGATATTACTACAGAGAACTAGAGGATTGAGATCGATAATTCCTTCTATCACAATACATCACCCATCATTTGCACACAGTGTAGCTTCTCCCCCCATATCTTGATGTCCCAAATCTCCAGGTCTTCCTTGGCGATTAGTTACGGAAGTAGAGAAAGTATTGGAACATAAAGCAAAATCTCAGGGGAAAAATGGGAGTGCTTTTAATATATTCCCCAGTACAAATTCGGAGGAAAACAGGACTCAAACAAAATCTTGCATCTTTTTGCAAAAACATTTCATTATGCATGTGTCTCACATTTTTCAATTTTCCTTAAAGGTTTGCCCTTATTGAGAAATATTCCTATGACAAATTAAATGAATTGGAGATGCCAGGCTGGAGCAAGGAGTTTGAAAGTGTTTGCCATGTACAGGGGAAATAAGCAACTATCAAAAGGTGAGCAAGAGACGGATAGAATGGGTACTTGTCCCACCCCCTTTTTTATCCCCTCACCTCCTACGCACACCCCAACTAACAAAACCTGCGTCATTTGAGCCAAAAGAAGAATTCATCTCTGAATATAGATCTGAGTTAAAAATCATTCTGCGACGGTCCTACTGTGGCTTTTGAGAACAATGCCATCTCTTAAAATAACTGTGTTTTCAATCGTGACCTTCAGCGTGTCTGAAAGTTTGTGATGATGAATAGTGAAGGGTGAATAGCGTGCTACGAAATGCAGCCCTTTAATTGCTCACAGGGAAGTCACATAGGATTTTCAATCCTTCTGTTTATGCCGATGTTTGGAAAAGATCACTGAGTCTGGATCTATGTGGAACTACCAGGCTGAATAAGAGATGAAAATTTCCACTTGAGCAGTTACTCAGCCTTTCATGAAGCAGTTTGGAGAGGTGGGGGCAGGTCATACAGCGCGTTACAATGGTGTGCCCAGACTTGGGCGTCAGATGCGTGTGCACTTAAACTGTGTCATTACCATTTAATAGCTGTGTGGCCTTGAGCAAGTTCACAGTCCTTTTGCATTTCAGTCACTATATTTGCACAACAGGGATCATCATCGCCCATGAGGTTGCTGTGAGGATTGAGCACGCTAATATCTGTAAAACATGGCACATGGTAAGTACACAGGAGAAGACAGCTGTGATAACACTTATCATGCCTTATGGAACTTGTTTTCAGCAAAGGGTAAGGCGGGAACCCAGTCTGCTCCTACAGGGGTAGAACCTGAAGACAGGGCGGCAAACCTGAGGTGAGGATGGAACAGGGGTGAGGGTGTGGGCCACAAGTAGGGACGGCATCTGGAGGAAATGGAGGTCAGCAACAGTAAAACGATAACAAAAGAACCCTTTCCCCTTAAGCTACTTCTCCAAGGCTGAACATTGAAAGTGTGCTCTTGCAGCATCCTATTCATGTTGATGACCCCGAATTTAGTGATTATGGCTGTGGAAAATATGCTTTTCAGCCACTGGAATGAAAGAGGGAAAGGTGTGATGATGAATTTTATGTGTCTACTTGACTGGGCCATGGGATGCTCAGACACCTGATTAAACATGATTCTGGGTGTGTCTGTGAGGGTATTTCTGGATGAGATTCACATTTGAATGCGTAGAGTTAAGCAGATTGCCCTCCCCAGTGTGGAGGGGCCTCATCCAAGTCACTGAAGTCTTGGATAGAAGAAAAAAGGCTAAGGGAGAATTTGCTCTCTGGAGAACCTAACATCATACAGAGGGGTTTGTACTTCTAGACATAAATCCTAATACAGTGCTCAAAGCCATCTGGGCTTAAGGGGTGAGGCGAATTATACTGGGGATTCCCCTCTAACATCTGTGTTCTGAGGAAAGCAAATAATAGTCAACATCACAGATACCTCTGATGGCAAAAAGGAGCTAGCTGTCAGGAAGTACAATTAGAACAATCTTTGGAGGCCGTTACTGATAACCAGAAACTTGTTTTCCCTGCAAGTGGATTGAGCCTGGCAATGGGGAATCACAGAGCAAGGTTGGGAAGATTCTAGGAGGCAACAGAGCCCATCGCAGGAGTCCCAACTGAGTGGGGAGTGGGAGTGAGGAGAAGAATCCCCACCTTGGAAAGGAGTGGGATTGGCAACACCAGGCTTTAGTCTCATCAGAACATCTTTAGAACTAAGGATTAAAATTAGGCTTCAATTTAAACTTGGGCTACAAAGTGATGTAATGTTCCCAGGAGTCAGACGAAAGGTCCCCTACAGCAGTCCACCCTAGCTGCACCCTCCAGCCACACCTTACTACTAGCCCTTCCCTTGTCACTAGGACTAGAACACAGGGCACGGGAGGGCTAGAAGGCAATGTGACCAGATGTGAGACACCTGGGTTGCTAATTAGAGTCCTACCAAAGTATCCAGATGGAGGACATCTCTGACTCAGGCTCCACACCACCTTACAGACGAGAGATCGTCAAGAGACTTTCATAATGACCAGACGCTCACCAGCTGGGCTCTTGAGTATCTTCCTGAGAAACCTCTTCTTCCACACTTGTGGAAGAGAAGACATCCCTATCTTTATATATCCTTGTCCAGGTCTTCCCATTCATGAAACATCCCCAGGTGAAACCCTGTAAGGCAGGAATCCAGTACCCCTCTACCACTGACAAACTAAATCCTGAAATACTGGAGCAATGCCCTCTACTCACAATATAATCTCAAACTGTCCTTTCATCTCTGAGTGGTGACCTTGTTACTCACTTTCTCAATTTTAATTTGACTACATCTCACACTTCAGACTTGATGCTCAATACTGTTTTCTTAGAACCATCCTTGGATACTTTCCTTGAATTTGTTGAAGTAAAATGATAACTACACAGGGGTCTAATGATTGAAATGGACTTGGAAATTAACTTTCCCCATCTCTGCCAGAACTCTTGACGGTCAGATAGACTTATTGATCAGACACATGCACAGAAGCTTTCCTTCACTCTACTCATGGTTTAAAATATGTCTGCTAAACAAACACTTTACCACATTCTGAACAGGAGCACATCAATCTATATCCAAGGAAGAAAAAGATGGTAAGGTTCCAAGATATGAAATGTATAATTTCAAAAAAATTTTTAAGAGTTAGCATGGGATGCCAAGTTGTCTGGCAGGGATTCTTCGGAAAATTAAAGCATGGGTTTGAGCTTTCAAGATAAAGGGCCATGGGTACCTCAATAGCCTGTCTTCCCTTGTAATCTTTCCTCCAGCTCTGCTATCCTATGAACACGGGTGATCACTGTGCTTCTGGAAGTGAATTTGAATTTGGGAGAGGAGACATGAGAATTTATTGAGTCTGAAGAGGTTTAAACTCATTATAAATGCCTCTCTTTTGGAATTAGATTTGAATAGGAAACCTTTTCAGATTTTCATGTTATAAGGGCAATAAAATATTTTAAAAGTCAAAGCTAAATGGTTTCTCTCTCTTATTGAATTTGTTCTGAATTTCCAGTAGGAAACTAGCCAGCTATTCTTTACCATTTCTAAACTTTAGAAGGTTAGAGGTTACCAAAGCAATTTGTAGACTCTTTCTAGCCCTTTTCTTTCATCCTACTGTCACTCCATTCCCCAACTAATTGAGATGAATCAATTTGAATGAAGGCATCAAATACATGCAAATGGACTCTATGACTGAAAGCAAGAGATCTCAGTTAATCACAGCTGCCCTCTATCAGGCAATAGCTTGGCAGCCTGCTTGAACGTGGCAAGAAAGGTCAGGCCTGATTTCCTCAGGCTTTTGTCACTAGAGGAGTCTTTGAGTTGCTACCTCAAAAGACAAGGACACCATGGAAGCAGAAATGAATCTTAGAGACCTTGCAAGTGTAGCCTGACTTTACTGTGTCATAGGATCAGGCATCCTTTCCTCCTATCTGAGTCGGGCACCAGAAAGCCTATTAGGTACCTTCTTCCCTTGATACACCCATTTTGTTCTGAGGCCAAATGCACTATGTAGGAAATGATGAAAGATATTGAGAGCAAAACATTCTTAACTGACTTATTGCAAGACACTTGTTCTGTGTGTTTAAATGCTGAGCTCAAATTATGCTTGTGTGTTTATAAAAATCCTTCATTATTTGAGGAAATGCTCTAAAATGTAAACAGAAGCTGACATTGGGTTGTGGGATTATGGATGACATATCCCTGGAGTTTTTTCAATTTTGGTTTTATTACTTTTGTTATTAAGTGTATGCTTTTCTTATAACCTAACGATGGTATAAAATTAAAATCCTGTTCATTTTTATGAGCACTTTAATATCTTTCTATATGTGTGTGTGTGTGTGTGTGTGTGCGTGTGAATGTTAATGTTGTTGCACCTCTGCATTCCTATATTACAACTACCTCTTTTCCTGTATTAGACTTTCCTCTTCTTAACCCTCAAAATTCTGTTTAAGCTATAATCAATGAAAAAGAAGATCCCAATCCATTGTGGTTTGCTTTTCTCATACCCAACAACCACTTTAATTTATTCTGACTAAATAAATTTAGTAGATCAACAATAAGGCATCATTACACAACATAGCATTCGAGAGACAATATACCTTTTAAATGATCCATTGCATAGTATACCTGCTTCCCAAGAGACCCACAGTAAGGAAGGTAAATCCAGAAGATTCAGCTTTACTAAAAACCAAACACTTGTGATGAATCATCTATGACCCCAAGATTGTTCACCATTCCCCAAGAGGTCAAGAGCATGGGTCCTGAGAATGATGTCTAGATGTTGCTTGCAAGCAACAAGAGATAGATTAACTGAAGATTTAACAGCTTCTCATGAACTGGTGTGTATGCTCCAGGTTTGATGTAATCTAGACGATACCATTCAGAGGTGGATGACACTATCCTCATTTTGTGAGTGAAAACACTAAAGATCAAAGATTAAAGTGACTTGTCTTACATATTCAAGAAGTGGCAGATTTAGGATTTAAGGCCAGGTCCTATGACTCCAAACTTCTGTTCCATGACTTTACAGAAAAAGGGTAAGGAGTATATAGATGTGTGAGCTGTTCTATATGAACAGGTGGGGTGGGCAGGGAGCAGGGGTGGAATGAAAAGATAAAAGAGGGTGGAGAAAGAGAACATTCAAACTTTCACCTGCCCCTAAACCAGTATGAACCCCAAAGAGGCCCCTTCTTTGTTTTGGTTTTGCACGTTTTTGAATTTTATATAAGCTGAATCGTAGTGTTTATTCTCCTGTGACTTGCCTTTTCACTCAGTATTGTGTTTCTGAGATTTATCCAAATTCATTGTGTGTAGCTGTAGGGCACTCATTTTCCTTTCTGTATATTAATCCTTTGAACATACCACAATTTATTTTTCTATTTTGTCCCACTGGTCATTTTATCTACCCCTGTGTAAAATATGATCTCCTAAGATCTATTCTTGGCCCTTGCTCTTCCATATAAATTTTAGAATCAGCTTGTCTATTTATACCAATAAAAACCCCTTTGAGATTGTGAATGGAACCCAGTAGAGTCTATGGGTAAATTTGGGAAAAATTGACATCTACATGAAACTGAATTTTCCAGTTTATGAATACAGTGTATCTCTCCATTTAATGTTTTCAATAAAGTTGTATACCTTTTTCCCATTAAAAAAAAAAATGCTCACATTGTTTCCCTAAATCCAGTCTCTTCTCTGGGTTGGGCTGTAAAACATGGGCAGGCTAACGAAAACGTCTCAAACAGAGTAACTAAATCTCAGAGATTGTAAGTAATTTCTGAACTTTTAGAATCACCTAATTTAAAATAAATTCTCTAGAATTTGTCCCAATTTTTGAGCAATATGAGGAGGATATTAGTGCTGGCAGGGCTAACTCTACGATACACTGAATAGGCAACCATTCAATATCAATACGATTTAAAGGAATGCTTTGCTTCAAAACATCTGTAATCAGAGTGTACCAGGATTTAAAATCAGACAAAGGATTTGAAATCTAGCCCTGACCAGATAAGCAAAATTGAACAAGTCACTTCACATCTCTGGACACAGGAATAAATGACTAAGGTATATGCTTACGCAAGGGCTCAGCGGGAGGTAATAAAAGAACTGGGCTTGCAGCCCAGGTCCATTGATTCCTAGCCAACCTAGCCATGTTAACCAAGAAATAACCCACAGTAGACCCCAAGTAATTGATTGACACTTTCTAATTTGCCTGCCTGCAGCCTGGAGACTGGACTCTTTTTCCAGGTTTGGTGATCACAGAACTTTTGGTTTCAAATGGAAAACCCTGAGAGACCGGGAAAGTCCCCTTACAGCGCCCACCCCCATCACCATTACCTCACAGCACAGAACAGCCCAGTAAGAGGCTGCTGCTTCTGTTTCTTCTTTTTGGATAACCCACCAAGTGTCAAACACCGTGGCATTTGCACATTATCTGACATATTCTCATGTCATCTCACAAATTTATGTCAAGATTGCTGTTATTCTCAATTTAAAATTGGAGAAACTAAGGCATAGGGAGGTGAAATAACTGAGCATCACACTGCAAAAGAGTGACTAAAACGTGACTGAAGGTCCATGTTGTTTCTCTGTTTCCCATGAAACATTGGGAAATGTGTTCATTAGATATGAAAGGTTTTTATTAACTTACACAATTTCTAATCCACCCTGCATGTGTCCTTAGATTCCCAAAGAAGGGGGCACGGGGGGGCCATTCTACACCGTGGTCTGCACTGTTCTTGTCTTTGTCTTCTACCCTGGGTAGAGGAAAAGCAGGTTCCTTTCCTATCACCTGGGAGGCCCAGGTGATAAAAGAGGCAAAACTAGGTGAGAAGCAGCTCTGCTGTCTGGGGTCCACGTGCCCCATGGGGGCCCAAGGTGCCTGCTTGGTCACCCCTTCTCTAAGTCCTGTTCATTTCCGACCCTGGGCTGACCAGAACTCTCTGGGTTAAGGGATGCTGCTGCGGTTTTCAATTTCTCATCCTGTACAGTGATATGCAATTGGTTCTGATTCGGCTGCCTCACAAATGAAAACCTTCCACCAAACAGCATTAGGAAGAAAAAGCAAGTCAATCCTGCAGAGGGCAAGGACAGCAGAAATCCTGTGTCTGTGACAAATAGGTTTATGTGATTTCCTGAAGACTTGAGAAAAAAAAAGACACCAGGCTCCCTGGGTGAGCAAATAGTGGTCTGCTAGGTGGCGGCACACTCTACGCCTGGCTTCCTGCCTGCTGTTTGGAGGACTTGCCCCTCTCTAGAGGAAGGGGGGAAAGGAAAGGCTCAGCCGAAGGGTCATGGAGGGAAATGAGTATTTCTTGAGGGTGTCCAGTGTGCCAGACCCTGATATAGACGTTTTAAAATACATTAGGTCATTTAATTTCCACAACTGGTTGAGATAGATATCCCTGGTTTAAAGTCGCTCATATTAATATCGAATATTGAGGATTTACTCTATGCCAACCACTGTACTAGGTATTCATTAGCTTATGTGACTCCCTTAATACCCCAGCAAAATGGGTACTATTATTAACCCTCTTTTACAGATGAGGGAACGGAGGTTTAAAGAGGGTAGGTGACTTTAACATCACAAAATTATGAAGCCAGGACATGGATTTGAATCTGGGAGGGTAATATCAGAGTCTTTGAAGGAGGACTGAATTCACTCCATGTGTATAAGAAAGACTATAGAAAATCTTCAAATGTAAAAAGTGACAGAATTGGAACTAAAGGCTGTGTTTCTAATAATATTTTTTCTGAGTGTAAAATGAATATTTCTTTTTCATGAAGAAATTTAACATATAGGACCTTGACCAAAAGAATGCAATTATCATCTATAATCACACAATCCAGAGATAAGTCCTATTAACTTTCTCTGCTGCTTCTGTGTGTATGTGCATGCATATTTCTCATAGTTCCAATCGTATGTCTATGTAGTTTTAAAATAGCATTAATTTCACTTAATACTCAAGAATTTTCCCAGGCCATTAAATTATGTCAAAAGCACAATATTCCATGAAATGTATGGCATAATTAATTATACACATATTTTAGAATTTGGATTGGTTCCAGTTTTTCACTACTCTAAAATTTTGTTGTAATGCACAGCCTTGGCTACAAATCTGAGCACACATCTCTACTTCTTTCTTTTTTTTTCGGTACGCGGGTCTCTCACTGTTGTGTCCTCTCCCGTTGCGGAGCACAGGCTCCGGACGCGCAGGCTCAGTGGCCATGGCTCATGGGCCCAGCCGCTCCGCGGCATGTGGGATCTTCCCGGACCGGGGCACGAACCCGCGTCCCCTGCATCGGCAGGCGGACTCTCAACCACTGCGCCACCAGGGAAGCCCCTCTACTTCCTTCTGTAGACAAGTTTCCTTTAAGCAAAATTGCTGGATCAGAGGAACCAACCACATTGAAGTCAATACCTACTACCAAATTTATTTCCAGAAAGATTGTGTCAGTTTTCATTGGCTCTAGCACTATATGAAAATTTCAGATTCGTTTACTCCTTTGCTTTTGAGCCTGTTCTCCTGCCTCTTATGGATTATTTCACCCACCATTAGATCCCTTCTTTCCAGAATTGTCAGCCTCTCCATCATCCGAGGCTCCTTTGCTCTGCTTTAAAATAGGCACCACATTTCTCCTTATCCTGACCCAAAAGCAAGAATCCCCCCTTTTTTTTTTTTTACCGAAGTATGGTTGATCTGAAATATTGTGTTAGTTTAAGGTGTACAGCAAAGTAATTCAGTTATATACATATTTTTTCAGATTATTTTCCATTATAGGTTATTACAAGATATTGAATGCTGTTCCTTGTGTTATACAATAGATCCTTGTTGCTTATTTATTTTATATATAGTAGTGCATATCTGTTAATCCTATACCCCTAATTTATCCCCTCCCCCCTTTCCCCTTTGGTAGCCATAAGTTTGTTTTCTATGCCCTTTCCCCTTTGGTAGCCATAAGTTTGTTTTCTATGTCTATGAGTCTGTTTCTGTTTTGTATATAGATTCATTTGTATTATTTTTTAGGTTCCATATACAACTGATATCATATATTATTTGTCTTTCTCTGTCTGACTTACTTCACTTAGTATGACATTCTCGAGGTCCATCCACGTTGCTGCAAATGGCAACATTTCAAGAAGAATCACTTATTTGATTCTCTTCTCTTTAAGCTGCACCCTATTTCACTGCCAGTTTATGACCACTTTTCTGAAGCACATGTGGTAGGTATCCTTTGACATACTACCATCTAGCCCCACTCTGTCGGTTCCCTCCATTTAGGGTTCTATGCTCTTATTCTAATGGCATGGTCCTCATAAAGGTAGCTGATGACCTCTCACTTTTCATGGTCTCCATCATTACCCACTTCTCTGTCAAAGTTAGCATCATCAAACTGCGTCACCAGATTTCACTCAGTTTAGTCCCTATGACACTTGCACTTCCCTGTTTTTACCTTTGACTGACTCTCCTCTCTTTCACTAGAACCTAGTCCTTCTCCGTGGAAATCCTCAAATTGCTATCAGATTCCACCTTTTCTACACCTAGCTGAATACACAGGTTCACTGTTTTGATGTAAACACAAACTTAAAATATCACAATTTTTGAATCTTTCAAATACACATAAAATTTATCCAAGTAGATAGAATAGAGAAAGAGAGAATATTCAAGGCAGAGTACTAGAGCAAAGACATAGCGAGGATGTGAATACTACTCTCAAGAAGGTCTAAAGTCACACTTCTCCCAGCACGTCAGGGCCTTCAACAGGCATTTCTCAAAATGAAAGCGGGAGGGTGCAAGGAAGGATATTCAAACGTAAAACTAATATAGAGAACATGGCATCCTATGCCCCAAGTTTACTATGTAAATTTTCAGAATAGAGGCTCAGAGAAGTCCTACAATATAAAGACCTGTTGAATCCAGTCTTTCTCGTATTTATTTGACTATTAGACCTTTTGAGTATGAGGAATTCTGGACTGAGAGGATGAGGTTCCCAGTGATGAGTTTAGGTAAAGCCAGACGGTGGCAGGTCTTAGCTGCGCCGGAGGGGTGGAGGGGCATTTTAGATGTTGAGTTCAGCTTTGGAGAGACTGACTAGAGGTGACGGGATTCTCAAGTTGACAGGATTTCTCCACTGAGAAAAGTCTCATCGTGGTGCTGGGAATGGAGAGAAAACTACTCAAAAAAGAAGATGGAAAGAGCAAAACTCTGTATTGATTAATAGAGGGGGTGAAGCAGAGAAAGAAGTCAAACGGCATTTATTTATTGATTCACTTTTTTATACATACAGATCTCTAATTATCAATACAATAAGTCAGCTAAATCTTCTATAGCCCCTACCCTCAAATAACTCTTAGTCTGGTTAGTATAAGAGAATGCTGAGAAGAATACCATATCTATCTATCCACAGAGATGGAAGGACATCTTTAAAATAAGAAAAGTGAATACACAAAAAATACATTAAATGCATACACAAATAATAAATATTTATTATACAGAAATAGATAAATAATACATAAAATATATAAGATATATACTCAATACATAAATACATAAACAATTAGTCATAAAAATACAGACATAATATATTTTATGTGCATAAAACACATATAAAATAATTCTAAATTAAATGTATACATAAAATATTCAATAAAAACATAAATAATACATACAATAAATTAACTATACATAAAACACATACATAAAATAATTTTATATTAGATGTGTATATGTAAATAAAATGTTCAACTTCTATAAGGGAAGCTCTATCACGTGTGTATGTGTATTAGATGTGTGTATGTACAATGAAATAATTAAATTCTATAAGGAAATAAGACAGATCCAGTGATGTAGAGGATAACTGATATTATCACACCTCCTAGAACTCATGACCTAATACTGATGCAGCATTCAAAATTCTGCTTTCAAATCACTCAGCCTATTATGCACTATTTCTTCGCACTTTTCCTTTTTTATTTCTATAATAATGATAACAACCAACTCATCAACACCTGGTGAGCAGAGCATTCTACCTCCAGAGAAAATCTATTGTGAAAGATAACCAGTTTCTCTGAGATAAAATGACACTAAAAAAGTAAAAAAGAACACAGCAAAAAAAAAAAGAAAAAAATAGACAATATGGTATTCAAAGGGAGAAAACATATTCTTTGCTGCAATTTTAGAAAATGGGATATAACAACCTCTTTTGGTGTGGTGTCTGTACATGTCTCAATGTTTTTATAGAAAAGGGTCATATAATTTCTACTTTCAGAAGTGAGCTGACGTGACCAGCAATTTTTAGTGGCCTCTGAAGAGGAGGTAAGGCTGATATGAATTACAGCTTTGAAGATATCTGTATACTCACCAGCATTACTTATTGAAATAAAAGCCAGAATGTTATCTTGGAATCAGAATGAGCCAGAAATAGACAAAATACTTGATCTCACAATATTTTGCTGCTCCTGGATAAATAACAAATGAAATTGTCAAGCATGTACTTAGCTGCCTGGTTGAAGCCCCATGCTAAGGGTGGGAAGGCAGTGATACTAGAACACTTGTGCTGGGAATAAAGACGCAGACGTAGAAGATGGACTTGAGGACACAGGGAAGGGGTAGGGTAGGCTGGGATGAAGTGAGAGAGTGGCATGGACATATACACACTACCAAATATAAAATAGGTAGCTAGTGGGAAGCAGCCACATAGCACAGGGAGATCAGCTCTGTGCTTTGTGTCCACCTAAAGGGGTGGGATAGGGATGGTGGGAGGGAAATGAAAGAGAGAGGAGATATGGGAATATATGTATACATATAGCTGATTCATGTTATTATACAGCAGCAACTCACACAGCATTGTAAAGCAATTATACTCCAGTAAAGATGTTAAAAAAAAAAAAACACTTGTGCTAGAGTTAAATGGTTATGTGTTATGGAATGAAATGGTTTTCCCATCACTGACGAGCTGGGTGATCTTGGGCAAGTTATTTCACCTCTCTGAACCATAATTTCCATGTTAGAAAAATTGGGACAATAATCATAAAGCATCTTATATGATTGCTAAGAAGTTTTTAAAAAGGGAAAATCAGTGTCTGTCATAGAGAAGGGACTCAATAGCTTTTAGTTATCTCACCTCACCCAACACCCTTATCTTACTGTACAGTCAAATTGGACCCAAGTTCTTTGGAAACAGGGGTGTGGTCCCTGTTCACAAAGAGGTTGTGATCTAGCTGAAAAAAGAAATGAAAAGAAAAACAGGTTAAGAAATTTTTCATAAGACCCATTCAAGAAAAATTATGCGCCCTTTCTCAGTGAGTTTTACTGAGTTGCGTAAGCAGCAAGTGTTCCAGGACTGAAGTCACCCTTGATAAACATTGATTTAGATGTTAAAGAAAGGACTGGTAAGGTTCAGCTAGGGGTGGAGCATCAAGAGAGCCCACCAGGTGGGCAGAGAGTTTCAGCAGACATGAAGGCAGAGAAACATGCTTCAGAGTATTAAATGAATAAAATTGATGTTTGACTATATTTCATGTTCAACAACTGAAACAGAATCTTTTCCATCTCAGGACTGATGAAAAGGGGAGTTCAGTAATAAAAAAGAAGAAGAGAAACATCTCAATTGAAGACTAGATGGAAGACATAGCAAAAAAAATAACAAAAGTGCAAATGACTAATATATATTTTTAAATGTTCAATCTTAATAGAAAACAAATACAAACTGAAAAGTGAAAAATCCTGTTTAACCTTTCAATTCTCGGATATGGCAGGAAAAAAGGAGGAAGAGGAAGAAGAGGAAGAGGAGAAAAAATAGCTAGTTGGTGCAAGTATGAGATAATAGCTACTCACATACATTACTGGTTGGCGTGAATTGGCACAATCTTTCTGGAAGTCAATTTGATATTATTTATTATAAATGTTTGAATTTTCCAAATAATTTAGTCCAACAATTCCTAAGAAATTCATCTTAAAAACAGTCATGGATACACACAAATATGTAGCTAAAAGTAAATTTATGACAGTCCTCAGATACTAGTGACTCATTGTAAACAATTTACATACCTTACTATGAAGGACTGATTAAATAATTCATGCCATATCTGTTTATGGAAATTCTATGAAATATTTAAACATTATGTTATACATGTATAAGTCATGCCACACTATGGAAGATAAAACACTATTGCAATATAAGCTTTTTAAAGTACATATATAAGTATATACAAACAGAGAGCAATTGTTATTTTGACAGCAGTCATTGCTTGGTGATGTTATTTGTACTTTTAGTTTGTACATTTGTGTCTTCTGAATTTTCTGCAATGAACAAATATCCCTTGTTTAATGAGATATAAAAAAGAAATAAAAAATGAAAAACACAGAAGCGGGCTTCCTTGGTGGCGCAGTGGTTGAGAGTCCACCTGCCAATGCAGGGGACATGGGTTCGTGCCCCGGTCTGGGAAGATCCCACATGCCGCGGAGCGGCTGGGCCCGTGAGCCATGGCCTCTGAGCCTGCGCGTCCGGAGTCTGTGCTCCGCAACGGGAGAGACCACAACAGTGAGAGGCCCGCGTACCGCAAAAAAAAACAAAAGAACAAAAAACACACAGAAGGAAATATACAGTAGTAATGAGAAGTAGTTCTTGAGGATCTGTGTATGGGATAAAAATGCAGAGGAAAGCCAGTGGAAGAGAAACTCTAAAAAGGAAGTGGATCAGGTTTGGCTAAATTCAACCCTGGGTGATGTCTAATACATAGGTTTTTCAACACTAATTAATGTGCACCTTGAGAACCAGGCTGATTGGAACTATAGTATAATAAGTTGTATTATTAGTGGCTATTATACAAGGTCATCACAGGGCAGAATTTGCCTAGAAGGAATTTGACTTTTCCAATGTAAATGATCCTGAGAAGAGGTATCACCAGTGGGCATGAAACAGTGATTGACAGTAACCCTGCACATAAACAGATCATTTTCATGGCTATTCAAGACAGATAGCTAATTTTGTGTTATGGGAAAGTCTTGGTCTGTAGGTCCTGAGTACCACATCTTACAGCAAGTGTAAGTTACTTTCCCTGTTGAATTTCCCTCTGTTATCACAGAACCTTCAATAACATCTTATTAAACTACAGCTTTGCTTTAGCTGTGCCATGGGGCATTAAAAGGATCTATGCACAGTATCAGGACAGAGGTGACCAGAGGCAGAGTGAACAGCATCCACTGGACAAAAAGAAAGATAGATGATGGACTGCCAGATTCTCCATCAGGATGACAAGCAACACCCGGGACAAATTTGTGTGTTATGAAAGCATCACTGGGATTGTAGAATAGACTTTCTGCACAGTTAAACAGTTGTTTTGCATTCAGTTAATTTAAGATACAAAAGGGGAGTTAAAGTCACAGTAGTCTAAATATTCAAGGCCTCCCTACGGTCGATGATACCTGGAAAACTCAGACTCAGCCCCATGTCACATGGTACAGCCTTGTTCCCAAACACTCATCAACTGACCCTAATTCAAGGGGTAGCATTAGTCCCTGATGCACAGTAATAATGAATGGGACTTAAAATAACATTGACGCTTCACCAGGCCTCACCAAGATGTCAATACAGATAAAATCACACTAACTGTAATCACTGAAATCACGCCAGCACATTCCTCACCTACACAACGGAGGACCCCAACACCCCAACACCCAAGCCTCCCACAATCATTTCTAAAAGCCATCAGAAGAGTCACTCATAATTCATTAACCTTTGTACCCTGTTTTTACAGTGCCTTGATTCTAACACTTCTGCCAGTATCTGCTCCCCCGTGACATTGGGATCATGAATTCATTCATCAAATATTTGTTAGACACCTCCTCCAGGACATTTTCTGTTCAAGCCACGGTATGACAGTGAATAAAACAAGAAAAGTTCTTGCTTTCATGGAGCTCACATGGAAGGAGATAAGTAATAAATCGGTAGGCAAACCGATGTGTAATATGCTAAATAGTGATGAATGCAATGAAGAAAAATAAAGAAAGGAAATGCAGTGTGATGGAGGTTGAGGGCAGCGTTTGAAATAGGAGAGTCAGGAAAGAACTTTCCGTGCTGAGACTTGTTTGCAGTGGGGGAGTAGGTGGATTATCCGTAATTGTGGTATGAGTGAGGACACTTGGAGCTTGTGGGCTCTTTCTGTGGTCTCTCTGGTGGTCATGTGCAGACTAGGGAGAGGTCATGTCAAGGAGACAATTATTAATATACCCAAAGCTATTTACTACTTTCAGCCCCCCATCGCAAATATCACTAAAGAGAGGCTATCCGTATTGTATTCCATGCTAAAGAGGGAAAAATGCTCCTCTCTCACCCTCTGTATTGAAATTCATCACTAGAGGCATAGAAGAGGCATTGCTTTAATTCAGAATCTCACAGTCCCCACCCCAGGGAAACACCTTTTCTCTTTAGGGCAAAAGTGTGAATCAAAAGGTCAGGTTAAGAATCAAGACACCATGCAATCTCCTCTATCCCTTCCCTCCCCTCAGACTCTATAACACCCTTGTACAACCCCAAAGCCCTTCTGCTATGCAAAATGACTTGTACAACTCATGTTTTGCTCAAAACTTTACTTCTAGAATGCAATTCAGTGTTAAGGTACATGGTAAGTGCTCCAAATCAAATTTGAAGAAACAAAGAATCCAACCCGATCAAGGCAGTAGCCATGCCTGGATGTATCTGAATTCCAGTCATGGGTACAGCCTAGGTTCAGATTCCGATTTCTCCATAAATTCTGGAAAAATATGCAGATGGGAGAAAGCTAATAAGAAACTGAAATGCTAACGTTTTCATAAAGTATTTCTCAAGTTCTGTTTTAAAGAGCTTGGGCTTCAGAGACAAATAGATCTAGATTGAAATCCTGACTTTTCCTGTGTGTCTGCCCTGAGACAAGTTCATGCACTTATTCATTCATTCATTTCCTAGGCACTTGTTGAGTACCTAGTACCTTTGAGCATTGTGCAGGCACAAAGTGTGCAATGTGAATCAGGCAGCAAAGAACTTTCTTGTCAGGAAACTCATTTTCTACTGGGGAAGCCAGAGGAAAACAGGTATACTACAAAAATTAAGCTTAATGTTTGCTTTGCTAGAGTATTATAATGATAAACAGTTAAAATACATAAAAGACCTAGCAGAATATCTGACTCATAATCGGCACTTAATAAGTGTTGTAAGCAACACCGGGTGGGGGAGAGAGCATTGTCTAATGGAGTGGGTCTCAAACTCTATTAGCACATCAGTATCCCCTGAAGGGCTTGTTAAACAGACAGTTGTGTCCCAGCCCTGGAAATTCAGATTCAGTAGGTCTGGGGTGGTGCTTTAGAATTTGCAAGTCCAACAGTTGCCAGGTGATGCCAATGCTGTTGGTCTGAGAACCACATTTGAGAAGCATTGGCCGATGGGCTCAGATACACTTGCAATCTCATTCCCAAGCCATTCTTTATGATGTCTGTGGTTGTGAGCAAATAACTATTTTTCTTAGTTTCCGATTGCACATCACTAAACGGGATAATAACACATTTCACAGGACTGCTTTGAAGAGGACTCACTAGTATATTTGGCATAATAGAGGAGCAATAAATGTAAGTTATCTCTATTTCATTTTAGTCTGTCTTCATTTTCTGAGCTCTGAAATTATTATTTAAACCTTTCAGAACTATCTAAATTTTATGAAAGTAACTTTATAAGATTATCTTCTCTTCTTGACAGAAAGCACCTCAAGAGAAAGGATATTAGTTTCTACATCGCTCACCTAACAGTGCCTGAACGCGATAAATACCCCCACAGTAAATATGTATTATCTTTATTATAACTGTGTTCTCCTAAAATATTGTATGCCTTCATTATCTTTCTTGTTTGCTTCTTTTTTGAAAAACACGGAAGTTCCAATAAGTAAAATGTTGGAATACTTTTTATAGTCATTATCTTCTGATAACTTATAATGGAGTATCATCTGCAAAAATACTGAATCACTATGCTGTACACCTGAAACTAATACCATATTGTAAGTCAACTATACTTCAATTTTAAAAAGTTGGCATAATTTTGCTCTGTTTCAAGCATAACTCACATGTCATTGGATACTGATTAATCAGAAATGCTCTGTTTCTAGCATTTGAATAGTTGTTCAAAAATTATGAAAACTTTCTAAAATGTGATATTGATCTTTCTTCTTGCCCCGTGGCCAGTGCTCATGGAAATACTGTTCACAATTATTTCTCCACACACTTTTTCGCCATGTCATCTTGCTTACAACTTCTTTGTGGCCTATTCTATGTCATCCAGTACTCAGGACCAACTTCAAAGATGTGTGATCCGGGGGCTTCCCTGGTGGCGCAGTGGTTGAGAGTCCGCCTGCCGATGCAGGGGTCACGGGTTCGTGCCCCGGTCCGGGAGGATCCCACATGCCGCGGAGCGGCTGCGTCCGTGAGCCACGGCCGCTGAGCCTGCGCGTCCAGAGCTTGTGCTCCACAACGGGAGAGGCCACAACAGTGAGAGGCCCGCGTACGAAAAAAAAAAAAATGTGTGATCTGTGCAGCCACACAGAACCCCATGCTTGCTCTGTGCTTGATTTAATACTTACTGTCACCATCTTTCCCTTCTTCATAATCTTGGAACAAGGGACCCTGAATTTTATTTTGTACTGGGTTCCACAAATTGTGTAGCTGATCCTGCTGGCACTAAAGCTGGGATTCCAGAGACATGAAGACGCTGTATTGACAATCAGAAAATAACTTCCTTTCATTTTCTGACAAACCAATGATAGATTTCTTAACAACTATATAACCTTGGGAAAATCACTTCAATTTACTGAGACCGAACAACCTCATCTATAAAACCTCATCTAAACTGGATGCTCTCTCATGTACTTCTAGTTCTAAAATACTATAAATCTGTTAATTTCTAAATACAGAGAGCTTCGCAACTTAAAAAAAAGGAACCGCTGCTTTAGGTAAACACACTTTCTAAACCTGTTGAATCCATTTAAGAAGAAAAACAGATGGTGAATGTATCTTAAGATGGCGTTATTTCTCATATAACGACATACCTTGAATTTCCATGTAATTTCCTGGGGACAGTCAATCTGAAAAGCTTTCCATACCTTAGCCTGAAAAATGACACATCAACGACATGCTGAGCCTTCTAATTACCAGGAATGCAGGGCCCATTAAACTGTGAGCATGCATATGCACACCTAATTATGTTTATCCCTACTTATAAATCAGCAAAGTGAAAGCATATGATGCTGAAAATTACCCATCATTAACTTTCCTAATTGCACCCAAATAAAGAGGGAAATAATTCACTTTAGAATACGTTTGCATCCTTTGGGCAAAGCCTACACTCATCTTGTTTAGGTTTTGAAAAATTGTCTTCTTGCTCATAAATGGAAATCAGTTCTTTGGATGCCAAAACACAACACAGCTCTTCCCTGGGTGCTGAGCAAGAGAAAATGAAAAGATTCAGATACGAATGTCAGAAGACTAGAGCATGGATCTAGGAAGCAAACAGCATAGACAGGAGATACTAGGCGAGTGAAAACAATTCCATCATTCTGATGAAGAATGCAATGCAGATGGTGACAGGCCGACCACAGATACAATAGGAAGCAACAATGAAGGACAGATCCTCAGGGAAAAAGGAGCATTAAATTTAGATGTCGACAGAAGACTCAATTTCGTGACAGTAACTGAGATCAATTGGAGCACTGTCTGCTCTCTGTACTCACAATTTCCCTTGTAGTTTCTCTGAACAATTACTGTTCTATTACTGGCAGGAT
Source organism: Pseudorca crassidens (assembly GCF_039906515.1). Taxonomy (NCBI): domain Eukaryota; kingdom Metazoa; phylum Chordata; class Mammalia; order Artiodactyla; family Delphinidae; genus Pseudorca; species Pseudorca crassidens. The sequence goes on along the minus strand of NC_090304.1, from coordinate 28,787,525 downwards.
TAAGATAAGACAGACAGGAGTTGTGCATGCTTAATTGGGCTTCCATATATGGTTTACTGCTGTCCTTAGAGACAGAAAGCAGAAAGGAAGGCAGGGGGAGAACAGGGCTTTTGATGTTCATAATAATAGGAAACCATCCTGGTACTAATTCAGAGATGCAGAGTCCTGAATAAGCAATCTGAGGTTCTGCCTCTTGATAATTCTCTTCTCAGCACTTTGCATGCATTATTTCACTTAGTCCCCACAACAACAGTGAAGAGGCTTCTATTATTGGCCCCATTATACAGATGAAGAAGATGAGGATAAGGAAATCAACTAAGATGACCCAATAACAAATTGGTGGGGTGAAGATTGGAACTCCAGTTCTTTCTGACTCCCAAGCCCTTGTTTCAAGCTGTATTGCCACCCAACTCAAAGGAGCCCACATTCCCAGATTTAATCGTCTTCATTTTGCTAAAGATTCAGATGGACTTTTATTTTTCTTTTTACTATATTGACAATTAAAGAAAAATAAACAACTGAATGACTCTAAAATGCTACATGCGTCATCTGACTCACTTCTGTTGACCTATGCTAGGGCAACGCTTTCCTCTTGAGCCACCATCTTTGAAAACCCTCCTCTATTTTAGTGTTTTCCAAATTATGAATCCACCCTTCCCTAAGGAAGAAGCTAAATCATTCTGTTCTAGATTCTACCAAAAAGATTCGGTTGTGCAAGAATTTGATAGAGAACTAAGTAACCCAAGGGAGCCTTGCGTCTGGGGCATTGAACTTCAGGAAGGCAGAATGTTTGATGAGTCCATTTCTCCATGGATGACAATGGCTGTGCTTCTGAAGTCCAATCTTGGGCGTCCCAGGTGTTGTGCCACGGGACCTGAAGTAAGGTTGGGCATTGATTTTGGCTCTGGGGCTCAGTATATGTCTCTCTTACCTCCTGGAAACTATCTAATACTCTTTAACAATTCCCTTTTCTGCTTTTATTAACCAGAGTGAATACTATTGTTTGCAATTAACAACTTTAATTTTGACACCTGCTTAAGTAACTATGAACTCTTTTCTTTGTCACCCATAGTCTTCCCACAAAAAGGTTCCAGTAACATCCCTTACTACTCTCTTGTCTATACCAGTATTTTAGTCATTGTGACTTGCAGTGTGTTTCCTCTACTTAGAAAGCAATCCTTTTCAATTAGACACTGTACTAGGCTTACTACACCTGAATCCAGAGAATGCACAGTTTCAAGGACCATCCACCATCCCATGCTTCCAATTATTTTAGATATGAATACCTAGACTAAGCCCCTACCTGACGGTAAATATATGGATTTGTTAATCATCTAGCCATCAGTGAAGCTTGTGCAAAGAGAAAACATAGGACAAGCTCATATCAAAATCACTGTATCCCTGAGCAAATCTGTTCTGCATCCCTTCTTGCTTTCCTACATTTGTGCACTGGAAGGGACTTGAGTGTCTGAAAACCTAAGAGTCACATTGATCTTTGTATCTTCTTCCTCTCTGTCAATTTTTCCATTTTTAATACATTATATATGACCCACTCCATCACCCAAGTCAAAACTCTTCAGAGTCATCCCTGATTCTGTCTATATTTTTAGTCCTTGAATCCAATCCTATTAATTGCACTTCCTTCATATTTAAAAAATTCGTCCTGTGTTCATCTATTCACGCCCGATAGCAGCAGCCTCCTGCTGGTTTTCTTGCTTCCAATTTCCCTGTTGCTTTTCTGTTCTCCATAAGTGTAAGTAGAGTGACTTTTCCAAGCACATATATGACCATGTCTCTCCATGACAGAAAACTCTTTTCATCACCCACAGAATAAAATCCAAACTTGCTGGCATCGAATACAGGACCTCCATGATCTGTAGCAGCCTGGCCCTCTCCCTTCAAATCCTGCACTCTCCCATGCATACCAGGAGATGCAACCCTTGATGAACCACAGAACCACGTGCAGGTCTCCAAATAATCTTGCTTTCTGCCCCCATGCTTTTGCCATGTTATCTTTCTTGGCTACACATCCTGTATGTTGTGGCTGAAAAAATCTCAACGGTAAGAACTCTTTGCTAACACCTCCGGACTAAGCTGAAATCTACCTCTGTGAGCTCACCCTCCTGAAGCATCTTATTCATTCCTTCCTCTCTGCACTTATGTGGCTATGATGATCTGTTTGTGGTTCTGTCTCCCCACACAGTCTCTGCCCCTTCTTCCCCTCACTGCCTAGAGGAAAAGACAGATTTGTTGCCTGTCTTGCTCTTTGGCTTTGGTCAGTGACCGATGTTTGTGTAAATTTCATTCTCCCATCTGACTTCCATAATATTCTTGGGTCTTATGCCTTCCTCAGACAACCTTGTCTCGCTCTTCATTGAATCTGCCTGTGTCTAGCCATGGATGAGGCACATAATATTTTAATGATGATGATTAATAATAATGATGATTAATTATTAGCTAACATTTATGGGATGCTACTACATGACACCACGTCATTTAATACCTATCACAACACAATGGTAATATTAACTTCTTTATCACTTTGTAGGTGAGGAAAATAATGTTTAGAAAAATTAAAGAAAATTGTCCAGTGTCACAGAGCTTAGGCATAGCAGAGTCTGCAATTGAACCTCATTCTGTTGATTCTCTGACTTTTCTCTACTGGTGCCCCTTCCCTCAGAGTAAGTCCTCAGGTCCACATTCCAGGTCACTGGGACCCAAGAATTTCCTGCCCAAATGGCCCAGGACCTGTGCATCTTCTCGGGGTCTGTTCTCCCGAGAGTGGACCCCACCACTGGTGGGGGGGCTGTTTGTGCTGAAGTACGAATAAGGCTTTGACATGAGGACGGAGGAGCCACACACTTGCAGACAAGGTTCCTAACATGGTGGCTGGGGTGGGAAGGAAAGGTAGAGTGTGGTTGAATAACACAGAGGCATCTGATGATTCTAAGTCTGACCCTGATCCTGGATGATGCTGTAAAGCTACATTTGTCGAAGTGGGAGGCAAACCATATTTTATTTAACAGTTTCTAGTCTACTTGTGACTTTTAAATATTTAGATCTATGGTACATTGGCTTCTTTTTGTACTCATGCTCCCGACCTTGTAAAATATTAGGAGTGGGTCTTCCAAAGCAGATGTTAACAGAACAATGAAGTGTTCCACATCGGGTCATTCATGACAGCACTTTTACAGTAGCTTCCTCTCCAAGTGTCACGGGTGGTCAAAAGAGATCGACAGGTTAGTTTTTTCAGATCCTTTGGCATTGTATTTGTGTCCACCATGTCCACCTCCAATCTGTATATTATGTTCCTACAGATATCTCACCTGGTATATTTAGGGAGAAAGCCAACCCCATGGGGTGGCATGCCTCTCTCAGTCTATATCCATATAAAATCCCTAAATCACATTGAGCCTCACTGTTTAACCCTGAGAAAGTTTACCCTTTGGATAGCATTCTGCTGAGTGCCACTCCTGCTGGCCCTCAGCAATAGCTTAGCCAAGGTACAGCGCTACCAATGCAATCTCTGTAACAATTAGCATGCCCCACAGAAACAAGTTATTTTCTTTCCTGTTTGATACGGTACCCAGCTAACAATAATTTTCTAAAACTGTTCAGTAAAAGAAAGTGGAGATTGTTGTTTACTATGAGTGTCCTAATATTACTGGTGAACATTGTTGAAAGTCGGGAAACAAAGAATTATTTCTCAGCTGATGAAATGACAACCAGCATTTATTATTATGTCTCCTTAAAGTAGCATGCTACACGCTCCCAAAATACTGTGAGTCATCCATTGTTCTTAACTGCTAATGTGTGTTCTTAATATGAGGGATAAGAGGTTGACCTGAGATAAAATTCAGTTTCAGAAGGGGCTCATGATCTATGCAGGGAAGCCTGTGCCCAGGAGAACTGTGGAAGCCCACAGTGAGTTGATGAACCACAGCAGGTGTTCACGAAGAGCCCCTGGGTGCACAGCAGCACTAGGCCTTGGGGACCAGTTTCTTTGGCAGGTGAGTATAGCTGTACCACCTCCATTAGTTGCTTAGAAGTCCTGTGGAAATAAAAACAAAAACAAAAAAACAAACAAAAAAACTATGTGCCTGTTGACTTTTATTCTCATTTCAGAGCTTCATCATCAGTACCATCACTTTTCTTGTGCTTTGTCGATATTTGCATGGGTGGTCCTGGACCCAGAGAGTTAAGGCAACTTACCCAAGGTCACAATAGCTTACATCTCCAAATGCTCAGCTCTGTGCTATGGAACCCACTGCTTTCTAGTAGATTTAAATGATATGAACACCTGGTACATTACTCTAAATATATGTCTCTGACTCTACTGCTCTACCTTCTTTTCAAACTCTTTAATTACTTATTGATCCATGATATAGACTGCATGTTTGTGTCCCGCCCATATTCACATGTTGAAGCCTAATCCCCAGTGGGGGCCTTTGGGAGGGAATTAGGGTCGTATGGGCAGAGCCTTCATAAATGGAATGAATGCCCTTATAAAAGAGAACCAAGAGTAATATTCCATTGTATACTCAGCCATAAAAAGAAACAAAATTGAGTTATTTGTAGTGAGGTGGATGGACCTAGAGACTGTCATACAGAGTGAAGTAAGTCCGAAAGAGAAAAACAAATACCGTATGCTAACGCATATATATGGAATCTAAATTAAAAAAAAAAAAGGTTCTGAAGAACCTAAGTGATCCTAGGGGCAGGACAGGAATAAAGACGCAGACGTAGAGAATGGACTTGAGGACACAGGGAGGGGGAAGGGTAAGCTGGGACGAAGTGAGAGAGTGGCATGGACATATATACACTACCAAATGTAAAATAGATAGCTAGTGGGAAGCAGCCACATAGCACAGAGAGATCAGCTCGGTGCTTTGTGACCACCTAGAGGGGTGGGATAGGGAGGGTGGGAGGGAGGGAGACGCAAGAGGGAAGAGATAGGGGAACATATGTATATGTATAACTGATTCACTTTGTTATAAAGCAGAAACTAACACACCATTGTAAAGCAATTATACTCTAATAAAGATGTAAAAAAAAGAAAGAAAAAGAAACTAACACAACATTTTAAAGCAATTATACTCCAATAAAGATGTAAAAAAAAAAAAAAAGAAAAAGAAACTAACACAGCATTGTAAAGCAATTATACTCCAATAAAGGTGTTAAAAAAAAAATAAAAAAAGAGACCTAAGAGAGCAGCTTGTCCCTCTGTAGTGTGAAGACACAGCAAAAAGACGGCCACCTAAGAATCTGGAAGCAGGTCCTCACCAGACACCGAATCTGCCAGCACCTTGATCTTGTACTTCTCAGTCTTCAGAACCGTGAGAAATAAATTTCTGTTGTTTATAAGCTACCTACTCCATGGCAGTTTGTTAAAGTTGCCCAGACAGACTAAGACAATCCACACGTAAATATTTCTTGCCCAAAGAAAATAATAATTTAAATAAATGTTAAAGTAAATCATTCAGTGAAGCAACATTTATTTCTAGTTTATTGAATTTGTGCTCCATTTAATCTTTTTTCATGAACACAAATTATTGTATATCAGCCTTACATTTATTAAGTGAGACTTACTTCTCATGTACATTACAGGGTTGTATACTTTGATTTCTTGCAGTTATGGAACATAGTTAAAGGGGGAAAAAATAGCTGTACAACCATAACACTTACATTCTTTGGACCAGAGACTCATTTGAGAATCCTGTAAAAGCTATAGTTCTTTTCTCAGGAAGAAACAGATACACATACATGCAACTATTTGCATACAATTTTCTAGGGCTGATGTAAACAAAATCCGAAAGGGGAATCCTTAGATGTCCAAGACTCCTGATTTAAAACTCTGCCTTTACACGTGCCTGGAAGCTTTTCTCCAATATTCTGATAAAGAATATTACAAGGAAGGGAGTGAAGAATAAAAAATCTAGTCCCAAGAGACAAGAATTTAGATGTAGGAGAAATCATAGGAAGGAGAAGAGAGAATAGGCATACAGGTGGACGAGAATTTAGAGATCAACTTGGTAGAAATGGCCAAAGTGATCCCTAAGGTCTCCTGAATCTGATATTTAAATTATTTGCTGTGTGCCCCAGTTATGTAAGCTCCTAGCTTGTACCCTCAAATCTCCAAAGTTTCCTGTACATGCCTGCCTTATACAAGATGAAGTTTTGGGAAAAGTGCTCCAGAAATTGATGCTGTTTTGAGTTAATGACAAAGCAGAAACAGAGGAACAGATGCAGGGTGCAGAAGCCAGAAATCAGAGCCAGAGCAGATAAGGAGAAATATAATTTTTCAGAATGTGAAGAAATCCTGGAATGTTAGATTTTCCCTAGGGTGTAGAACTGGCTTTGGAGCCAATTTTATCCTTACTTTAAGTGGGTAGGCAATCTCGGCGGATATCTTGGTTACCCTAACATTTTATTAGCTCTTGAGAATTTGTAAAAGACCAGCACAATAATTATTTCGTTTTATCTACTTGAAGAGGCTGTGAGGTGGGCTATGGTTCCCTTTTACAGATCAGAAAGCTGAGATGCAGAGTATAAAATAACCAAGACCACAAGAGTGGAAAGATTTGGTTCACGGAGCTGTCTGGGGTTCTAACTTCTCTCCTTAACTAACCTCACACCCTTTCCTTTGGGTCTTGCCGCTTATTTGAAAGCAAATTCTAAATAATGAATAAGTATTGCTTGGTCTTGGTTACTTCTCCTCTGTGGTGTCTATACTCTGCTCAGTACAGAGTTAGAGCCTCAAGATATTACCAAACACCTGCTCCCGTGGGCCAGAATCTTATCAGCTGAGTCATCACTGAAATGATTAGGGGTCAGACTTCTTCTCCAGAGTCACTGAGCTTCAGCAAAGGTGACTCTGAATGAAGGAGGTTTCATAGAAATGATTTGGCCATCAGCACTTTCAATTCTAGCTCTGGCTTTCACACCTGTGTCCCAGTCTCCAACTTTGAGCACAAGCTTCCCAGTAGATATTCCAAAGTGGATACACGTGTGACCTGGTAGTGCTCACCCATTGATGTTATGTGAGTATATTTTATATTATAAAATAGTTTTGTGTATTCAAAGAAAAATCCAAATATTTTGCCTTGTAAGAATTGTTTTCTGATTCCCATGTTAGATTAGAAACCTGTTTCTTGTGGTGTAGCACCAGGCTCTTGCACATTTGAGAGATTAGCCTGCTTCCCTTTGCCATCATGGTTAAAGTAGGTTATTGTCAGACAGGCCTTCCCTGCCTCCATTTCATTCACCCTATCGCCACCCCATTATTCTCCATCACAGCTTCCACGTCATTCATTTCTCTCCTTGTCCTTAACATGACTGGTAATTTATTCATTATTGTTTAGTCATAATCACCTCCACTCTGCTGTGCCCTCCACAAGTCAGATAGCACATCTGTTCTGGGCACTACAGTATCCTCTGATAGAGGCCCTGGTATATATTAGGTCCTCAACTAAAATTTGAGGAAGAATCTGTGAAATGTATGAATGAATAAATGAATGGTGGGGTCATGTCTTCTGGAAACTAAGACTCAGTCCAATTAATCATATACTCCTCTACCTTCTGTTCTAACAAACAGACTCTCCCATTCTTCTTCACTTCTCCCCATGCTCACCATCATTTGTTCACCAGCAACAATGGCCCTTGTCCCTGAGTCCTTGCCTAGGACTACAGAACTGGACTGGCTTCTTCTGTCTTATATTTCCTAGTCTTCCTAGGAACCAACTTGATGTCCCTGAGCAGAGCCACTCTGCTTGGGCTTAGCTTTCCATTGCTTGTTTTCCTGACTCCACTGTGCTCTGCCTAAAAGGATGCTTGCTTTCCCATTTTAGAGATAGTGAAAGTAAGGCAGTGATTCACGAATGTTAATTGGCACAAATATCTGAGTTTTTGCCTATCATAGCTAGTCAGGGGTGGACTCTATGGAATCAGAGTCTCTAGGGCTAGGCATAAGGAATTGATATTTTGTAACAAGCTCCTAGGTGATTATGATGATCAAGGGTTAGTGGCTACTAGGGGAGAGAAGAGCCCATCAGGTTAGAATCATACATTAGTTTGAAGCTTTTCTCAGAGACGGATTAGCTCGGTGACTTCAGTCAGTTAATTAACTTGAGTTTGTTTCCTGATCTGCAAAATGTAGGGAGGGCGACCTACTGGTTCTTACCCCACCTCCAGTCCATTCAGAAGCAGATCATCTTTTAATACTGACCCAGAATTCTGTAAGGTCCCAGGCCCAACATTTTTCACTTAAGCCAATAGCTTTTCTAGACTCTAAATTGTAAGATAAATCCATTTTCTAGAAAATATATTCAGAATATCAGAATCAGAATATACCAAATCAGAAAATCAGAATATACCAAATAATAATTATACTTAAACATAAAGGTAGTATAGAATACATGATTATCCAAGTAATTTATAATCAGTAGATGAAAAATATTGCGTGGGCACCGTTCTATTCCTTCCAAAAAGCCTTTTACCTTGCTGCCACCAGGACCCCTGTCACTGGTACCTGCTACCTTATCCACAGACAGTTGTCCATGATCTCCTTTCATGCTCTACTGCCTGTAGGCCGAAGACATGCTGACTTAACCCCACTGAAATCCCAAGACTTTTAACTAGTGTCCCCATGATGGGAACCAGTAGAAATTCCACTCCTGCTGCTGCTATAATCTTTATCCCCCTGTCCTGGAATTCCAAATTAGTCTCTTCTTATGAGTGATATTACAAATAATGCATACGATTTGAAATGTCACTGCAGGTAGTGCCATAATTCACTTAGATTAAAAGTTAGATAGAAATTAATGGTGTTTTAGTCTTTAAATTTGAATTTTCTAGTCCTGAAGGTAGAACTAGAGCTGGTTCTTTGCTTAGTCCACGTTTCATGCTGCTTCCTGCTAAACTTGACCCACTGGGCAGGGTAAGGCTTATTTCCTTCACCACTACACAGGGTAAAGATGGCCTCCCCATCTCCCCTCCTTACCTGGACGTGACAAGCTGTGCCTTCCCCTGGGGGCAGGGATTGTGAGCAAGTACCCGCCTCTATCACCTACTGAGCACACTTCCCTCCCCACACAAAACTAAACAAACAACAGTCCAGTTTTCTCAGTCTTCTCCAGTCTCTGGCAGCTACTCTCTTCTCCTAGGTAAAACTATCCCTTTTCAGGTCCAATCACTGACACAGTCCTCTGCGTTCAGGGATAACTCTGTCTTTTGGTGTTAAATCGCTAAACACAGACATGGGTGGAGTTTTCTTCAGGACATTCAAGGAGGCTGGCGCGGGGTGTGTAAAAAAGAATTGAAAGTGATAGGGCACAAAGATGTACCTGACCTGGAGGGCAAAAGTGGGAGGGAATGAAAAACAAAATCACTTTTTCTTTTTTTTTTTTTGCCACTCTCTTCTAGAAAGGAGAACGAGATAGACGTTAATTGCACTGTGTACTTTCTTTCCACACTTAATCTTTATTTGTGGTTCTCTCTGGTGTTTCATCAAGAGGGAAGGAATACTGAAATGACTAAAGATCCAGCTAACACCAACCAATACTCTAGGATACATATGTCATTAAGGAAAAATATTTTCACTAGATGATCAGTTTTCAAAATATTGTTGGGGAAAATGCTAAGAGGTGTCTCATCTCCCCAGAGTTTGTTTTTAGTATTCAGAGGGGAGGGGGTGGGAAGGCAGATGGAATATATGAAGGAGATTAAGAGGTACAAGCTTCCAGCTATACAATAAATAAGTCACAGGGATATAATGTACACATAGAGAATACAGTCAATAATATTGTAACAAGTTTGTATGGTGGCAGATGGTACTGGTCCTACTGCAGTGATCATTTCATAATGTATGAAAATATGGAAGCTCTAGGTTGTACATCTGAAACTAATATAATATTGTATGTTAATTATAACTCAATTAAAAATAATTCTAGGAAACAGTGTCTGCTGTACTCCCCTTGTAGAGAGCCACATTCATATTTTAAAGACTATTTTAAATCTTGATATAAAGAATCCTATTCAACATTGCTTAACTCATTGTTTGCCAATTTCATTTATGTCCCCACCCCCTTCAGGAAGAATCTATACATTATTGATCTTAGAGGTCGTGTTAATATTTTGAATATTTTGATTTGGAAAAGATACTAGACCTGCCTTTGCCTCCCCCGCCCCCATTTGTAAATGCATAAATGCATGTTTGGGGCTTGATAACCCCTCTTCAAAGATGCTCTGGAGACATTGGCAGAACTAAATTTCTTGGCTCCAATCTCATGTTGATTCTGGGGAAAGACATTGCAATTTGGAAGTAAAAATAGCTTGGGAGATTGTAAACGGCAAAAGCAGAGGGAAAAGGAGGCAGAAAATGATAAGAAATATAGCTAAATATTTATATATACAAAAAATGAAAATATGAAAAACGTTCCTTCTGAAATACATAATTAAGCTCAAGACAGAGTAGGCAGATGGAGTCAGTAATTACAGGTTCCTAACGTATCTAAAATTCCCAGAGAATGAGAGCGTTGCTACTAATTTTGTAGCTTCACAGTTTATAGCTTGTTGCTGTTTATAACAGGCTCTACTCCATTAACACTTGCTGTTCCAGTTAGATAGCTTGCATTTTAAAAATATACCTAGGGCTTCCCTGGTGGTGCAGTGGTTGAGAGTCCGCCTGCCGATGCGGGGGACACGGGTTCATGCCCCGGTCCGGGAAGATCCCACATGCCGCGGAGCAGCTGGGCCCGTGAGCCATGGCCGCTGAGCCTGCGTGTCCGGAGCCTGTGCTCCGCAACGGCAGAGGCCACAACAGTGAGAGGCCCGCGTACCACAAAAAAATAAATAAATAAAATTTAAAAAATAAAAAAAAAATAAAAATATACCTAGCAGAGCAAAGCAGCCCAATTGCTGACCTACTTAGACTATTTATGTGAAAATTCGATGTAAACTAAGGTTATTATGTGTGTGTTATAATGCTTTGTATTACTCTCATCCTCATTAGGGTTACAGGCAGTTGTGTGTCATAGAAAAGACCCTGGACGTGGAATCTCAGTTCATTTCCACACATATTAATTGAATGCCCCCTCTGGCTGGGCACACTTCGGACCTCTTGGGGTACGTTAGTGAATAAAATAGATTTCTGCCCTTGTGGAGTTTTCATTCTGGTAGGAGTTGGGGAGATGGAAAATAAATAATAAACAAAATGAATAAGTAAATTATATACTATATGAGATAGCGATAATGGACATGATAAGAGAGGAGATTGTCTTGGGTAAATGGATTTATCAATAGAATAGTCAAAGCAATGCTGGTGGAGAGCATGCCATGGGGGCAAGACTGAAGGGGTTGGCCATGTGGGTATCTGCGGGAAGGAGAGAGGGAACAGTCAGTGCGAAAGCTGTGAGGCAGGAGAATGTTGGGTCTGTTAAGGAAAAGCAGGAGGTGAGCATGGCTGGAACTGGCCGAGAGGGTGGGAGAGCTGTAAGCCCTGCAGTCAGAGAGGGGACCCAGGGAGACACAGACAGCCTTGTTGGTCATCATCAAATTCTTGCTTTTTACCCTGCAGGAAATTGGGATTTGTTTCAGGAGTGCAAAGGAATGCAATAAATTGACTTCCATTTCAATTTGACCTGAGTGTTAAAGGATTAAAATTCTCTTCAGATTATATGGGTTCATATTTTCTTTTCTCTGTATGGTAATAGAAAAAAAAATATCCATTTCAACTACCTAGCTTTTAAACAAGAGGGGGTGGGTAGGGTGTATTTATTTTAACCAACAGAATTCTTTTTTTGGAAAAGCACTAGAACATTTATCATGAAAGGGGTGCCGTGCCAGGTCCACCATATTTTCCCCACGGCCACACAGAGATTTAGTTTGTCTTCCCAGGTGTTGAGTTAAGAAAGTAACCTCAGAGATAGCTTCTCTGATGCTGAGAAAGGTGCCACAGGAACCCCAGTCCCTGCCCTCACGTGGGCAACTCCTACCCCATTTCCACTGTCAAGGCTATAATTCTATTCTTTTGACCCTCATCTCCCCATCCCCTTCAAACTCAAGACCAACCAGAGAAAGCCAAATTTGCTTTGGCACAATCATATGAGAAGTCTCAATAGTCTGGTTCCGCCTTCCCCATGCCAACAACTTCCAATCAGGCACACCTGAAGCCTTCTCTCTCTCTCTCTCTCTCTCTCTCTCTTTCTTTATAAAGTTTTCACACTTCCCTGCCTGCATTGGAGTCTCTGCCAGGGGCAAGCCATGGTGGCTGTCTCCCTTGCTGATGGTGGCTCTGAATAGATCGCCCATTTTCATGTGCACTCTGTTTGTTTACACAGAACCATCTCCCTTCTCCCACAAACATGGAGGTAAAGCTAGAGAAGGGCAGAGAGAAGAGAAGCATCCCAGGAGAAAACGCACCAGTTCTGCTTCTGTAGCTTCTCTCAGTTGTGGATAAAGTGGCAGATCTGGCAGCTGGGGTCGGCTGACCTCTCCTCTTGTCTCCCACGAGGCTCTTGGTAGCCTTTTAAAGCTTCCTCTCCTTGGTTTATTTGTAGTCAATATTTGAAAGGGCCGTCAATATTTGTGAGCTGCATTAACTGAACCTATTGAGAGACCCCTGGGGCAGTTTGCATGTTCCATCTTCTACTGCACAAAGTCCCGTTGCCCCAGCGAGCCCTGCATGCGCAGTGACGTGAACTTCTAGTGCAGCTTGCACACTGCTCTTTGCATCCCTTTCCTTCTCTTGCTTCTTAGTCTCGATGGAGCTGGTGGTCTTCACAGCCCATGTAAGTGTGGCAAGCGAGGCTTGGCCTCTCAGAATTCTTTTTCTTTATCACAGCCTCTGCTGCCCACCACAGGTTTGAGCATCTCTACTCAGGTTTGCCTTCAGGTTCATTCAGGATGCTTCAGACAAGCCCAAAACAGGGACGTCTGTGTATAGACCTGAAGGAGAATTTGTAGCACTTGGCAATGGCCCCCTGCCAGCCCTGGTTGTTGTCAGAGGGAGAGGCTTGGGTCCCACCGCAGGACAAATTCTGCTGGTCACAACTGTCAGAGCCACCCAACATGGAAAGTTTCCTTTGGACACACCCAAAGGATTTGGCTAAGTCTAGGGCACCACCACTGCTGCTGATGTGAGCAGCAGGGAGGTCATGGGGACATGCTGGAGGGTGTGCTGGGCTGTGGCACCTCACAGTTACTCTGCAGGGCATGGCCTCCGGGCCTGGTGGGGCTGCGCTGAGGATGTATTGGATTCTTGGTGCAGGTCGTGGGCTCAGAACACCATGGGGGCTGGGGATACAGAAGCTAAGGAGGCCCAACCGTGGCACCATTAGGAATGACTTTGTTATTCTAGATGGAGGCCTCCCAAGGCTGGCCCTCTCCAAAAGCAGGGATTTCTTGCTTTGTTTATGTTGGTGGGGAAGCTGCAGCTTGCTGAGGGGAGAGGGGGTTCTTTTCCCTCTCCAGACAAGGAAGGGGGCTGGCAGACATGGACTTACTTATTGGAAGAAATAAAAATCACTGGAAAGGTAAATACGTTGGTAAGTATGTGATCATCTGAAAATAACAGTTGCCACAAACCTTCAATTTGTAAGAGACACAATATTGCAAATCACAATAAAAATAAAGCACCATACAATGAGCTGTGCCTGTACAAAGGAAAACTGGTGCATTCGTTTCTACCAGAGCATAACAAATTATCACAAACTTAGTGGCTTAAAGCAGAACAAATTTATTGTATCACAGTACCTGTGGGTCAGGAGTCCAGATACGGATTAGCTGAATCCTGTGCTCAGGTACTTAATCAACTGAAATAAAAGTGCCTTCCAAGGCTGCAGTCTCATCTGAGTTTTGGGATTCTCTTCCAAGCCTACTAGCTGTTGATAGAATTGTTTCTTGTGGTAGTAGGACTGAGACTCTGGGCTCCTAGAGGCCACTCACCATTTCCTGCCACATGGCATTCTCGACAACATGGCAGTTTACTCCCTTCAAAGCCAATGGCAGAGCATCTTCTGCTGCTTCTTTTCTCCCTTTTTAAGGGTTTACCTGATTAGCTTAGACCTACGCAGGATAATTATCCTCTTGATTAACTCAAAATCAACTAACGGAGAACTTTAGTTACATCTGCAAAATTCCTTCACCTTTGCCATACAACATAAAACCTAATCCCATCATATTTGCTGGTCAACTCTGGGGGAGGACATTACTCAAGGGTGTGAGTCATTAGGGGTCATCTTCAAATTCTTCTTACCACAGATGAAATGAGCATGGTAATCTCAAAGTAGATTTCTGAAGAAAATTACTTGGAATAAACAGGAATATTGATAAAGGAGTAATTCAGCAAGAGTACATGGTAATCCTACATTTGTGTGCATCGAAGAACAAAAACAAAATAAACACATGTGCACCTAAGAAGCGAAAATTGATAGAACTATAAAGAAAAATAGAGAAATCCAGTTTTCTTTGGAGACTTCACCACTCCTCACACAGTAATCAATAGAACAAGTAAACAGAAAATCAAGACATAAAAGAACTGAACGCCATGAACCAAATGGATATAACTGACATTTAGAGAACATTTCGCCACCAAGAGCACAATATACATTTTTTCAAGTGTGCATAGAACATTCACAAGATATTCCATATTCTTGCCCATAAAACACATTTAAAAGAATAGAAATCATACATGGTATGTTCTCTAACCACAATAAACTTATTAGAAATTAATAATAGAAAGATATCTAGAATAACTCCAAATAATTTGAAATTAAACAATAGTCTTCCAAATAATCTATAGATCAAAGGGGAAGTTCCAAGGGAAACTAGGAAATATTTTTAGTTAAAATGAAAATGCAACATATTAGGGGATAGCAAAAGCTACTTTTGTATTTTATGTTCTCTCTAATTGAAGTCCTGATTCACATTCTCCAAATATTGCTTTACATTGATATCAGAACTAGACTGGCTTCCCTTGTTTTTGTTATCAAAATTTTGATACCTAAATTGGGTTAACCAGGTGTGCATTCTACCTTTCAAAACAAGGCTGGGGCAACCTTTATTTATTTTGGAATCTGTTACGTACTAGGCTTTCATAAATACTTTGAACTTTGTACCATAGGCAGATATTTCAATATGATTATTTTATTCTTAGAGTACAAAGTTTCTTTTCATAAATATAATAGAATCTTATCAGTTAGGAAACTGAAATCTAAGGACATGTGCCAATTAGGAATATAGCTGAGACTAGAGAGAAACAATTGTTCAGATTCCCTATGTGTCATCTTTCCATTGGATTATCTTAATCTGCTTTTAAACCAAAGAATAATTTCACATGGCTCAAAACATCATCTGAAATTGTTCTTTGTTTATGTAGTAAATTCAATGGCCAATTGGTAACTCTTTCCATAACTGATTCTTCTATTCTCTCCTACAACCCTTATTCTCCCTAACTCACTATTCCTTATATGAGATTTAGAGAAAGACAATTCATTTAAAATTCCCCACAAAGAAAATAACTCTAAAATGACTAACATATTTTCATATTTAAAAGCTTCACCTCCTTGATTTCCCTTTCCAATCTTTATATTAATTCTTCATGACTCTTCTAATTTTTTTAAGAAGACCACCTCCACCACCATCATCATCCTCATTTATTATCACCATTTTTACTAATCCTTATTGAGGATTTATTAAATATATGCAAAGTTCTAATGCTTGACCTGCATTATCTAATTTGTCACAAAAACCTCAAGTGACAGAGAACACTGAAATTTCACTCATTCTTTTAGGCTGGATCAGAGTTAGTGAGACTATCTGGAGAGATGAACTCAATTTCCAGTTTGTTTGGTTTTTTTCAAAAAAATAAAAAAGCTTCTAAGTCAGAGTAAACATAGCTCCATATCTACAAATTGCCCTGAAGGAAACCCCCATCTTCCTGACAAATCTTTTATTTTTGAATGTTTGTTCTCATTACAGACATCTATTTGTTTCATTTTCAAGAGAAGAAAGATGAAATTAGTGTATTTATCCTTTTCTTTTATTATTTCTTTTTCATTTGGAAATCTCCTAGAGTCAGCAGACACACAAAGGAAGGTCTATAATTCCATAGAGGCAGCACCAACATGGCACCATGGAGATGTGGCTGCAGAATTGGACATCTGGGCATGGGATAAACACCAGAAGAACCATACTAGAGTCAAGAAGTACTAAACGTGGCATACCTCAATTCCCAGTTGCTGGTGAGGCTTTGGAAATTGGTCTTTGGAGGAGTTCCATTTTACTGCCTCTAGAGGCTGCTTGGCTAATGGTTTTCACAATGTTTGTGGACCTATTGGTTGTCAAGGCTATCTTAAGTCTGGCAGGAGGGGGATGGAAATAGTACAAGCTAAAACATAAGAAAGCTTGCTTTTCTTATTAATATTTATCCATTTTTCTTGAAAAAATACTACCTGTTGCATGTTTTTGTTTAATTTCCAGAGTTCTGAAAAATTTTGATATTGACAATTATTTCTTAAGTGCTCTCATTGCTTTTACAGTGAAAATTTTCATGGATCTTTCAATTTTCAGAGTAATCTCTTCCATTCCTACTGACATCTTTTCTTTTTTGTTATTATGAACACAGCTCCTGTGAAATTCCTTTGTATGTCTTTTTTTAATATATTTTTACTTATCTTCAATAAATATTGAGGTTAGTGTTGGGTAGGTGTGTTTATTCAGCTTTACTGATTTTCCAAAGTGATAGTGTACATGTCTTTCACCTTTTTGGTTACATATATTCATAGGTCTTTTATTCATTTGGATTGTAAATAGAATTGTTTTCTTAACTTCCTTTACATGTTTTTTATTGCTGGTGTAAAAGAAACACAACTGATTTTTGCATGTTGATATGAATTTGATGAATAAATATTTGATGGATAAATAATTAGCTCTAGTAGTTTTGGGGTGGATTCTTTAGTACTTTAGGATTCTTTAGTATGTAGGATCATTTTATCTAAATAGAGATAGTTTTACTTCTTCCTTCCTAATTTAGATACACGTTATTTATTTTTGTCCTTGCCTGATTACTTTGGCTAGGACTTATTGTACAATATTGAATAGCAGTGGTAAATGCATCCTTGTCTTGTATTTGATTTTAGGGGAAACAATTTTAGTCTTTCAACACTGAGTATGAGTTGAGCTGTGGGTTTTTGGTCAATGCCCTTTATCATGTCTTTTGGGTTCTTGTACTCAAGTCCAATGTGTGTGTTGGGTGGGGGGTGGGCAGTAGTTTCCCCCATCTCAGAAACTAGCAAGGTGCTGAGAATTCAACTCAATTCTGACACTATCTATCTCGAGACAGCATCAGATTCCACAGGTTAAGGACTCAGTCTTATAAGACTGCCTCCACCCACACACTCCAGACATGTCACAAGCCCAGGCGCTTCTGATGGACTGGCTACAGACTGGAAGTTCCAAAGACCCTCTCCTTGGATTTCAGATGTCAGTGGCAAGTCCAGGTTGTTACTTGTTCTTCTGATCAACTATCAATCAGAGGTTCCCATGACCCCTTTTCGGGGTTCAATTAATTTGTTACAGTGGATCACAGAACTCAGAGAAACATTTTAGAATGTTTAGAAACTATATCAGGACTTCCCTGGTGGTGCAGTGGTTAAGAATCCACCTGCCAATGCAGGGAACACGGGTTCGATCCCTCGTCTGGGAAGATCCCACATGCCGTGGAGCAACTAAGCCCGTGCACCACAACTACTGAGCCTGCACTCTAGAGCCCACGAGCCACAACTTCTGAGCCCACGAGCTACAACTACTGAAGCCCACGTGCCTAGAGCCTGTGCTCCACAACAAGACAAGCCACTGCAATGAGAAGCCCACGCACCACAATGAAGAGTAGCCCTCACTTGCCACAACTAGAGAAAGCCCGTGTGCAGCAATGAAGACCCAATGCAGCCAAAAATAATAAATAAATAAATAAATAAATAAATAAATCTATTTAAAAAAAAAAAGAACGTGGTTTCAAGTCCCAATCTGGATTTTGGAAAAAGAAGAAAGAAAGAAAAAAAGAAGCTAGATCACCAGTTTATTATAAAAGGATATAATACAGGAACAGCCAGATGGAAGAGCTGCATAGGGCAAGGCATGTGGAATGGGGCACAGAGATCCTATACCATCTTGGAACATGCCATTCTCCCCAGATCTCTATAGATTCACCAACCTGGAAGCTCTCTGTACCCCGTCCTTTTGGGTTTTTATGGAGGCTTCACAGAGTACCTCATTGGTCCTTGGTGACTGAGTGAACCTCCAGCCCCTCTTCCCTCCCCAGAGGTTAGGGTGTGGGACAGCAAGTTCTAATCCTCCAGTCATTTGGTCTCGTAGGCTCCACTGCCAAGCACCCTCATCCTTAGGTGCTTTCTAAAAGTCACCTCATTAGCATAAGAAAAGATACCTTTGTGACTCTCACCACTGAGTAAATTCCAAGAGTTTTAGGAACTCTGTGCCAGAAACAGAGACTAAGACCAGATGTATATATTTCTTAGAATATATTACAATATCATATCATGTTAAGGAATTTCCTTTCTAGTTCTAGTTTTCTGAGTGTTTTTATCATGAAATGGTGTTGAATTTAAATGCTTTTTCTACATTATTGAGATAATCATATGTTTTTATATTCCTTCATTCTATTAATATGGTGCATTACATTGATTAAATTTCTTGTGTTGAATCGCCCTATATTGCTGGGATAAATCTTACTTGCCCATAACATATAATCTTTTTAATGTGCTGTTGATTTGTTTTGTTAATATTTATTGAGGATTTTTGTGTCCATATTGATAAGGGATACTGGTCTATAGCTTTTATGTGTAGTAATTTGTCTTTGGTTTCAGGCAAATATTAGCCTCATAGAATGTGTTAAGAATTGGTCTCTCCTTTCATATTTTTTGGAAGTATTTGAGTAGGACTTAGTGTTACTTCTTTTTAAAATATTTGGTAGAATTCACCAGAGAAGCCATCTGGTCCTGAACTTTTCTATGTTGGGAGATTTTGCTTATGAATTCAATCTCTTTATTTGTTATAAGTCTGTTCATATGTTCTGTATATTCTTGAGTAAGTTTTTATAATTTTTGTGTTTCTAGGAATTTGTTCATTTTATCCATGTTATCTACTTTGTTGACAATTGTTTTTAGTAGTCTCTTATAAATCTTTTCATTTTTATCCAATCAGCTGTAATGTAATATCTTTACTTTCATTCATTTCTGAATTTAGTTATTTGTGTCTTTTCTCTTTTTCTTAGTCGATCTAGCTAAAGTTTTGTCAATTTTGTTGATTTTTTCAAAGAAACAGCTCTTGGTTTCATTAATTCTATTGTTTTTCTATTCTTTATTTAATTTACTTCCTCTCTTGTCTTTATCTTCTTCCTCCTACAGGGAACAGAACTACCAGATACCTATCAGATGTTGAATTTAACAGAAAGGAGATTTCAAAGTAGCCATTCTAAATATGTTCACAGAACTAAAGGAAAGCATTATTAAAGAATAAATGAAGGTATGATGACAGTGTCATAACAACTGGAGAATATCAATAAAGAGATGGAAATTCTATAAAAGAACTGAATGTAAATTTTGGACTTGGAAAGTACAATAACTCAAACAAAACTTGACTAGAGGGATTCAGCATTAGAATTGAACTGATAAAAGAATTAATAAACTTTAGAGATTATCCAGCCCGTAGAACAGAGGGAAAAAAGAGTGAAAACAAATGAATGGACCCTCAGAGAATTGTAGGGCACCATTAGTTGTACCAGTATACATTTAACGAAAGTAACAGAAGAAGAGGAGAGAGAGAAAGGAAAAGAAAAAAATATTCAAGAAATATGACAGACAAGTTCTTAAATTATTTAAAATAAATAACCAATACATCCTGGAAACTCAATAGACTCCAAGTAGTATAAAGAAAAGAGACTCATAAAATGACACATCAAGTAAACATGCTGAAAGTCAAAGACAAGGGAAAAACTTGAAAGCAGCAAGAGAAAAAGAATATGTCACTTACAAGCAAGTCCCAGTAAAATTAACAGTTGACGTCTCAGAAGAAACAATGGTATTCAAAAGTAGTTGAAAATTGGCACCAATCTTTACTTACTTACACTTCTTTCAGAACATTACAAGAAAATAAAGTTTACATTTAAAATTTTCTTGACTGTATTTTCACACTTCGTAGCTCCTCTGGAACTTCCTACTCTCCATCCACATGTTCCACTTTACCAAAATCTTTCGATGAAAGCCCAGTCTACCTGCCTCTTGTCTTTTGTTCCTCCCCGCTTTTGATTTTCATCTCTCTTTTTTTTCTTTTTTTTTTGCGGTACGCGGGCCTCTCACTGTTGTGGCCTCTCCCGTTGCAGAGCACAGGCTCCGGATGCACAGGCTCAGCGGCCATGGCTCACGGGCCCAGCTGCTCCGCGGCATGTGGGATCTTCCCGGACCGGGGCACGAACCCGTGTCCTCTGCATTGGCAGGCGGACTCTCAACCACTGCGCCACCAAGGAAGCCCCGATTTTCATCTCTTTAATGTTGTGTAGATGTACCTATTCCAAAACTCAACTGACAAAAAAAATGAGAACTCTCTTTAGGATATAGGATAACATTGAACTAAGCAGGTAAATATTAAATTATTTTTGCTAAGATGGGTTGGACTGTGGGAGTACAAGGACCACTGAAGAGAAGTACAGGTTAATCTGTGGGGCCTGACTAATTCAGGGGTTATGTGGGTCTTCACTTTGGAAGAGATGTTTGAACCAACATCTGAAGGATGACTAACATTAGCTGAGTGAAGAATGGAAAAATATATTTCAAGAGGATTATTGGCATAAATACCCTGAGGTAGGAATGAGAATGATGCAATGGAAAAGCAGAAACAGAAAGCTTTGTTGATTGAAAAGCAATGAGTAAAGTTTAAAATAACTGAGGTAGCATTTGTGGTATAGACAGGGACCAGAGGTGTTAGACTTTGTAATACATATTAAGCAATGTTTTTCTCTATATTCCTTTCTATAGCTGACATTCAATGACTCTAACTCCTTCATCATGAATGATTAACCTACTCTCATTGACCTACATGGACAGGATCCATTGAAGTGCAATATCTTAATTCAGAAGGTTCCAAAGGAATGTGGTTTTATTATTTTTAAGCATAGACAGAAATTGGAAATGTTCACATAGTGCTTCTTGCAAGTCCTAGAGAGATGTTTAATGGGGTGGATGAGGTCATCAGTAATTAGTAGCAACGTTTGCATATAATTAGTCCTTGGATGCCTTATAAACCAATTCTATTTAGAAAACTTCAAAGTTGTGTTTATACTTTTCAATATATCATTATTTTTCATAAAGAAAACCACATTTCTGTTAAATTTCAAATACGGGAAGGAGTTAAAGAGGTTTTACTAACATCATTTGTCTCATCTGGAAGGCTCTGGGTGCATATGCAGGATCTCCTAGAGGAGAATCAGTTTGGACTCCAGATTAGTGACTGAGGAAGCCTCTCTTCCTGAGGTCAAACAAATAAACAAACATAGAATTTCGTTCACCTGATTTAAACAAGCCTTGTATATCTGCTCCATCCATCACCCAGCATTTGTATTTTCTCTACTTTGGAAATCTTCTCTGTCCTGATTTTATCTCATGCTACACACTGGGAATGAGGAAAGGGAATGGGGGAGGAGGAGGTATAAGAAAAATTATTGTGCTTGTTGCTCAAACTTGCTCCCCAAGCTAAAGGCCATATATATTATGTGATTGTATAAGGGGAGAGGGTCTGTTTTATTGAGCATAAGTGTGTGAGGTTTTGTGGACATAAGTATGTTGAGTCTGAGTATTTTTATATTTTTGGTAATTTTTGCATTTGATTCAGTGTAAGAGTTGTGAATATATGTGATATCTAGCTATAGATATATAGATATTTAAAAATGTATTCATAATACAATAAACTAAGATTGTTCTGATCTATATATTGCCAGTCCTTTTTCTTTGGCTGTCTGCCTGTGAGAGGCTTATGAAATGGTGACTAAATCACTTGTGTTTGAAATGTCTGCCTACCGCTACTTATTTCCTGTTTTTTAATTGTTACTGATCAACCTGTTAGTCAGTCAACAACATTCATTGATTTTACTGTGCTGAGAAGGAAGAGGTGCTAAATATGGAAACCTTGACTTCAGAGAAATAGCAGGAATCAAATTGCTAAATATAGTCTGCCCTCTTGAGTAAACAAATAAAGGCAGTCTTTTAAAGAACACTCAAAAATGAAAGGGTGAAGACTAGTGTTCTTGCAGAGAGGAATTATAATTCCTTTTTTCTAAATCCCATTTTGTGGGCTATTATATGTCAAGAACGTTGTTTGTTAGTTGGTTGACTTTCATTTTGAGCTAGTGGACAGCCCATAAACTCCCATTCTCTATTCTTTTTTCTCACCACTGAATACTGTAGGATAAGACGTTAATGAACTGCTCCTTTCCTATTTGGCAGTCTGCGTTATACAGAGAGAAAAAAAAAGCATAAGAAGGGGAGAAGGAAGGAAGGAAAAGGTGAACTTCAGGAAGAAAGGCACTGGAGTGTGTACAGTCTGAAAAGGTAAGAGCACGGAAGTAGGAAACCAGAGGTCTAGATTCTAGTAATTACTTGGCAAATTCAATATATGCAATTATATCCTCTAACCCTTCTGTTAGTAGAATGAAGTGTTTATCCTCAGTTTTCAAAATGAATTCTGTGGAAGTACCTCACAGGTCACCTCAGAAGATAAGGGGATTTTTATCTATTTCATGGTAGGAATTTGATTGGGAAAAGACTCTGTCCCTAATATTTGAAAATCCTTCATAAAGTGCTCTCTCAGACTCTGTCTGGTTTCAAAACACTCATGATTGAGCGTTCTAGGAAGGCTTGACCTGTCACGGCATGGCTTCTGGAAACCAGAAGGGATACTCTTATTTCATCACAGTCTGGTTTCTTGAAAGTGACAGATTCCGCTTATAGTCTCCAGGAATTCAGAAAGAAAATGATATTTTTTAAAATACTACAGGAAAAATATTTTAAAGATTTTGGTGATCTCAAATGAGGCATAATACTCACAAAATCTCATTGGTAAGATCACTTAAACTGCCCCCCTTTCTGACTCTCCTAGTACCTAGATTCTTTGTTTTACATCAGATTCCATTCCATAGTCAATAATATGATCACTGCTTTGCATATATTTCAACTTCCTCGTCCCTCTCTCTAGAGTTATTCTGTTCTTGTATTAAAATCACTGTCCTGCTGAAATATAACTCCTCCCCTACTCAGGCGCAGTAGCTAAGTGTGGCTGGAGAAAAAAATATTTTAATATGTTTAACCACTCAGGTTAAAATATAAACATAAATGTCAAGCACACCCCTTTATTGCTCAGCAGTCAAACTACATTTCCCTAGTCCATTCACTTTTTTTAACTTATTTTTTTATTGAAGTATAGTTGCTGTACTATATTATGTAAGTTACAGGTGTACATACTGATTCACAATTTTTAGTGGTTATACTCCATTTATAGTTACTTAAAAATATTGGCTATATTCCACGTGTTGTACAATACATCCTTGTATCTTAATTTATACCTAATAGTTTGTACCTCTTAATTCCCTACTCCTGTATTGCTCCTCCCTCTTCCCTTTCACCACTGGTAACCACTTGTTTGTTCTCTATATCTGTGAGTCTGCTTCTTTTTTGTTTTATTCACTAATTTGTTGTATCTTTTAGATTCTACATATAAGTGATATCAGAATGTATTCATTCATTTTATTACTTGCCCAGAGGGTTATTTCACACATTCCTTTCTCTCTTCAAACTCCATTCCCACTCTGCTTTCTACTTCCCTAGGAATCCATCAGAGGAGAACTTCCCCAAATTTCCTCTTCCACAACTACTCACATGCTAACATTTGTGTCCATGCACTTGGCCATCTATTATGACAGAGGGATTATTCATGCTCCTATTTTAATGCCAACACCTCCATATATGAACTATGTATTACCCTTTCATCAATTCAAGAACTTCACTCAAAAAACCCCCGTCTTCTATGTCATCATTATTTCCAGTTCTCCTGATTTATTACACCAGCATTCAAACATACTGGTATCTCTTCTATCTTAGAAATAAAGTCTCCTGATCTCACTTCTCCTTCAACTACCATGCCATTTCTCTATTCCCCTTTATAGCAAAACGTCTAAAAATATTATCTCTGCCCATAAGGCTCTTCCCTTTCATTATTTCAAACACACTCCATTCAAACTCTTCGCACCACCTTCCTCAAACTGCTCTTACTCAGGTCTCCAATAACCTCCATGCGCTAAATCCAACAATGTATCCTGAGTCCTCATTTTACTTGACCCATCTTCAGCATTTACCCAGGTTATCACTCCCTCCTCCTGTAAACTGTCTATTTAGTTTCTGGGATACCATGTGTTCATGGTTTTCTTCCTTCCTACTTATCCGTTTCTTCTCAATCTGTCTTGCAGGTTCCTCTTCTACTTTTTCAGACACTTTACCTTTTATGTGACTCAGGACTCAATTCTTAGACCTTTTCTCCTCTCCATCTACATTCACTAAAAGGATGAAACCATGTCTAGCATCATGGCTTTAAGTACTATTTATATGCTAATGACTCCTAGGTGGGTTGTCTCCTTGGAAGTCTTCAGATATCCAATCAGTATGTTGTTCTTGAAATTTTATGTCCATTTCCTACTTGACATCTCCACTTGGATATCTAATGAACATCCCACAATTATTCTGTCCAAAGCAGAACTATTAACTTTCCAGCCCACCCCCAAACATACTGCACTAACACTTTTTTCATGTCACTGAATGACACACAACTCTATTCTTTCATTAGACCAGAAATCATTGCCTTCTTAATTTCTCTCACATCCTGCATTCGTCCAATAGAAAGACCTCCACTTAAACTTTATATCCATAATCACTTCATTTTACACTTTCTCCAATCCAAGCTACTATCATTGCTTTCATGGATTATTGCAATTGATTTCCAACTGACTTACCTACTTTTACCTTTGCCCTCTACAGTCTATTCTCAGAACAATGGCCAGGATTATCATATTAAAAGGTACCTATGTCCTGCCACTCCTCTGCTCAGAACATTGTGATCTTCTCCACACACTCAAAAATAAAAGCCAAAGCCCTTATAATAGCTTGTGAGACCCTATAAAACCTAACTCTCTATTCTCTCTCTGACCTCAACTTCTACTCTTCTCTCCTCACTCCATACAGACACCCTGACCTCCTCATTGTTTAAGTATATGCCAAACATGTTACTGCTTCAGAATTTTGTACAGTCATTTTTTTCTGCCTGTAATTCTCCCCAGAGAGCTACACGTCTCACTACTTCACCTCTTCAAGACTGTCATAATGTTAATTTTCCAATGATCCCACCCTGACCATTCCTATTTAAAACTGCACACCCAACAACCAGCACTCTTAAACCCGAAGCCTTTGTATAAATCAACTATTAAAAAAAAAAAGAGTCACTCTAGATCTTTAAAATAGAGGACATTTAATACAGGGAATTGGTGACAAAGTTGATGGAAGAGCTGAAAAGCCAAAAAGAGGATGGAAATGCAGCCCAGGCATTAGCCATTCCATAAGACTAGGAAGAAAAGCAAAGGGTTACCAGAGCTCAGGATCTGAAGCACTCTGATGTGAGTTAAAACCATGACAGAGGCTGCCCAGCTATAGCTGGGACGGTAGGAGAAGGGACTATTAGGCTAGGTGCACCAGAAAGCAGAGAGATGTAGAAGGAGAAACATTGAAATTCTTTCTGCCTCCAAAATTCCATTGTTTCACAATGGGCACATCCACACAAAACCCAGAAGGCCAGGAGGCTTGAGAAATGTTGTTCCCTGCAATTCATAGCAAAACTGATATGAGCAGAGAGTAAGTATGCAGGTGACTTGCACCTACTGTCTTCTAAGTGTTCCAGATAATGCAATTGGTTTACAATCTCTCTACCCCCACAAGATCAAAGGTCCACAGGGGCAAGGATTTCTTTCCATTTTACTCACTAGGATATCCCTAGCACTTAGAAATGTGCCTGCCACATAGTAGATGCTAAACATGTTTGCTGAATTAGTGACTAAGGCAGAATATGAGGGTGGAGAAATGTATTTGCTTCTCAATCTCACTGTCAACTACAAATGGGCACTTGCCGTCTACCTCTACAAGGATTAAATCATGAGGCACTGCAGCTGCTGACCATCAACACCCCCTGAAAGGAGTTCAGGGTAGAGATCAGAAATGAGGCACTCTGTGCTCTGGAAAAAACTGGTGGAACAGGTCTTCAGATAGTTAGATATTTTCAGAAGACAACTTTATGAGCCCAATTCTTGCATCTCCTCATATCTAGAAAGGCACTAAAATCCTTCATGCTTCAAGCAGACGAACTCCTTCATCTGCTGCCCATGACTAGCGGTAACCTTCACGAGACTAGCGAAAGCTTCTGCAAAAAAAATTGTGCTTGATGGCATGTACTCTCTCTTCACCAAAATCACATATATACTGACCTTCCCTCCTACCTCTTTGGAGCAGTTTCTCAGAGCTCTCTGAAATGATGTCCCCCGGGTTACAGTCTTCACTTTGCCCCAAATAAAACAACTCACAATTCTCGTGTTGTGCTTTCTAGTTGGCATCACCATAAAACTGGTTAATCATTTTTATGAGTTAAACTTATCTACCCAAAGTAAAAAAAATTATTCACTAGAAATCACCCATAAGGATTTATTGTAGAATAGGTTATCAGAGTTAAAAAAAAAACTAAAGTTCCAAGTAGGTGGAATGCAGAAGATGGAAGCATAACACAGCTGCCCTCCACAGACCACTTGTGAAGATATATAGAAGTGGTATTTTGTGGATTGGAGAAAGAAAGAAAGGAAAATACCTGTTCAGGTGTCAGAGAGACTTTCAGATGGGGAGGTATATGGAGTGAAGATAGAGAGAAAAAGAGATTTTCAAGCAGCTGTGCATTAAGGGATACAGTGATGAATAATAAGGGACTGAAGAATTTTGGGACATGTGACAGTGGACTAAGAATTAAGTCCTTTAACAGATTATCAGTGATGACAGTAAAAACAGAATAACCTTAACTACCTGTTTCTCTGAACTACTTCTTTGAATTTGACAGTAACAAGACTGGGGCATGAGTGGCTCCTGGATTAATACGGTTATAACTCACATAAATATATGTCATTTTTATTCACAAGATATGCATGTTGCATGGCACCAGGACTTAGTTTAGAAACTAGATCTTCCTGAATATGCCATAGATTAATCAGCATGGACTGTTCATATGAATCTTATTTGTTCTCATTAATTTATTCAGCACAAATGCTAGCATTACAACAGTGACACAATTCTTGCTCTCAAGAAGAAAACAGGTGAGGATCTATGGGACCCAAAAAAAAAAATAGAGGAAAAGTTTAATATTAGAAAGCACAGTATAAATTATAAAAAGCTATGTAATTATTCTTTTCTCATGTAATAAGTTTCTAGTAGTAACCCTCATCTCCATCATAGTTAGTACCTAATTACTACTATCTTCTTTATCAAACAAATCAAAATTTTAGGGCTAACGTGGAAAGTGTTCTTTCAAGAGAAAAGGTGACTTCTTGGCTCTGGTGGAGAAACAGCCTTTAAAACTCCCTATATACACCTAATAGCAGACTTTTTTCTTTCGTCTCTGATTCCTCTCAACTTAAGTCCTGAAATGTTTAATGTACACCCCTGAGCCTTCATTTATAAGTTTTGTGAGAATATAGTGATCAATTCCATGTTATTTCCTAAAATCCAGAGACTCAAGAATTTAAGTGCAATAAGAGACCTATTAATGCTCTTCTAAGAAACTTCTAAAATAGAAAAAATAGCTTCAACTCGTTCCTCTTTCTGCTTTGCCTCTCTGCAGTAATTGGTGAAGGCATTTTCCCCCTCACTTAGCCATTGTCCTCCATTGCAATATTTTCTTGGAGTTCTTACTTTCCTCTCCGACGGCTCCCAGACTGAGGACTCTCTAACTCCATTTGCCTTTGAAATGTTAATTTCCCAATATGTCCTACACCATTTTCCAGGATAATGCTTTTGTCCACCCTCTTCCCTCTCTTCCATTCCCTCATTCCCTCTGTTCTCTTTCCCTTTCTCTTCTTTAATCTCCTCTACTCGTTTAACTTTCTTATCTTCTCTTTTCTCCACCTCTCCCCTCCACACTTCCTCCCATGAAATCTTATATACTCCTGCAATTTAAATATTGCTGTTATGTTGACAATGTTACAATGGACATCACAAAACTCTCTCATGGCTCCAGACTCCTATTTCCCACTGCCAAAGAACAGCTCCACTCTGCTCCAGGCTGGTGTGCACTTTCCCAAATACCTCCCTGACAGCCTCACTCCTGATTGTGTCATGCAGTTCTGTGAGGGACAATAATTAAGTGTCAGGACATAGATGCATATAATTTGAGCTTTCAGTCTTGACTCAGCCACTTGATTGCTGTGTGACTTTAAGGAAAACACCAAATCTATTCAAGTTTACTTCTTCTTATGTAAAATGGAGCTAATAATACCTACTTCGTAATTTCATTATGAGGATTAAATATCACGACAAACTTGTGCCAAAAAGGAGGTATTCTATCCATTGGGAGTCCATTCAAATGGATTATACATAATCCCATGTACAGTGGTAGCTCCAGATACTTCTTCCTGTCATCAGGGATTCTAGAAAAGTTGGCTGCCTGATTTTTCTGTTATATTTGGTTTTGTGATTTGCTTTTGGGGAATAAATGAAGATGATATATTCACATTTGTAGTTAAAAAAAGAAAGACCACAAGTTCTTTGCATTAACTCCCATTAAAAGATAGATTTTAACATCTTTGGAACCTGGGCTGTGACTCTCCTTTGACCAAGTAGAATGTGATGAAAGTGACATCGTGGGATTTCTGAGCCTAAACCTCATGGGGTCTTGTAACTCCCACCACTGCTCCTCAGAATGCTGAGCGGAGACCACATGCCGTCACGCAGCCCTGAAGTCAGTGAAAATGTTCTAAATCCGAATTATGGTGATGGTTGCGCTACAAAATGACATTAGATACCATTGAATTTTACTCACAAACTTTATGATTTTTTAAATATTTCTCAATAAAGCTGTTAAAAAAAAAAATCCCTGAATGAAGATCACATGGAAAGAAAGGCCCAGGCCTCCCCAGTATCCCAGGTAAGCCCATTACCCAACTGACCACTAGTTGAATGCCACCAAATGAGTGACTTCAAGCCAAACCAGTCAACCCAAGAATTTTGAGACACTTTAAAATCAGAGTTATTTTAAGCATTAATAAATAATTCGTTATCCTTATTCTACTATTTTTTTAACCCATGTATGAACTCAGGTTATTTCCTTGAATTGCACACCCCCTTATAGATCTACTAACACTGAAACTGGGTGCATGTATGTATGTTACAGTCTTTACTGAAGGTTTGGAGAAATAAGGCAGTAAGTTCATATCAACAGAAACAACAGTAAAATATTAGATATTATTTTTCTTAAAATTCTTTCGCTTTGTCACTCTTTCTCTCTTCTCCCCTCTCTTGCCTCTTCTGTTCTCTCTCCTTCCAAATTTGTGTATTAGACACCCTTCTCTTATACTGTATGGTTTACTTTTTGGTTTCCTTATGTTCCATCATCTGAGATCTTAGTTTTATTACCAATAACCTGTCAAAATATTTTCCTAAGCAAAAGCAATTTCACCCTAAAGAGGCATTCCAAATCAAGCTATTGAAACTGTTCATTATCATACCACTGTATATATACATCATCTTGTCCAGTGACTGACACATATCAATTCGAATAAAGTTTATCCTTCTTCATGCATTCCACATCTTGTTTCACAATATGTCAATCTAGTAACTCAAATTAAGACATTTGGAATCATGCTTGACCCTTTCCTACCTTTGCCCTTCTAACTCCAACCTCTTATCTCATTGTTTCCTTCTCAGAAATACTTTAAGAATGCATCTCCTTACCCACATCCCAGCACCAAAACTCTAGTTCAAACCCTCTTCATTTGTCACCAAGGCTAGCATAATATTACCCTAAATTTCCTTTCTTCCTCTACTTCATATTTCTTCTAAGCAATGCTCCAGGAAGGGGCTGTTAAATTATGCCACACAGGCCAAATTTGGCCAACCATCTGTTTTTGTAAAAAACAAAAAGAAACAAATAAGTTTTAGTGGAGCACAGCCATGTTCATGCATTTGTGTATTTTCTAAGGCTGCTTTTGAATTTTAATGGTGGAATTGAGCCCTCGGGACAAAGATAATATGGCCCACAAAGCCTCAAATATTTACTATCTGGCTCTCAGAAAAAGTTTGCAGACACCTGTTCTAGAATCTACCATGAAAATTTTTCCAAAACATAGAACATGTTGCATGATTCCATTATTGTTTTAAAAAGTCATATAGCTTAAATACATATGAAAAACTGGAAGAATATACATTGATATTTTTAATATGCTTACATATTAAATTGTACTCATAAATTTCTATATGCAGAATTGTACTCATAAATTTCTATATCTTTGTATTTTGCATAACAGCATGAAATAATATTATATATAATGGCATGGGTAACATACCTCATAATAACAACAAAAAAAGATTTGAAAAGTATTTAAACCTACTTCCTTAAAATTTCCAACGACTATTTTTTTATAAGAAAACGTCTTAATTCTTTGAAAAATGTATACGACCTTCATAATTTCTTCAATCTTCTCTTTCCAGCTGCTCATGATCACCTTGCCTGACACTCTTTCACAGACTCTAGCTTGGTGGATCTCAAATTTTAGTGCTTAACAACTGCTGAAAATTCAGACACCCAAGTTCCCTTATTCAGTACATTTGGGGTAAGACTAGAAATTTACATATTTTATAAGCATCCATGCTAGTGGTTCATGGATCACATTTTAACATGGTTTTACACTATGTAATCAAATTCACCTAAGTTCAAATCCGGACTTCAATATTCACTAGTTATCTGACTTTGGAAAAATAACTTAAACTCACTAAAGCACAACTTCATTTTCTGTGAAATTAGATACCAAAAGAACTTGCCTCACTAAGGTTTTTGTAAGGTTTAAAGGAGATGA
The DNA here is from genome assembly GCF_039906515.1 of Pseudorca crassidens. Taxonomy (NCBI): domain Eukaryota; kingdom Metazoa; phylum Chordata; class Mammalia; order Artiodactyla; family Delphinidae; genus Pseudorca; species Pseudorca crassidens. The sequence goes on along the minus strand of NC_090304.1, from coordinate 28,756,321 downwards.
TTCAGGTCAAATATTGAACCCAGTGTCTGGCTCAGAGTAAATATTTGGTAAATGTTATCTGTTTTCCTTTATACCTTCCTCATTATTATTAATGATATCATTATTTTAATTGCAAAATTCTTCTTCAGTATTATAAATTCCAGGCCATTCCCCATGTCACATACAGTCACACACACTCACCATTGCACATTATTCCCTTTTTTCATAATGTCCTTCTTAGCTCCATTTGTGTTCATTGGCTTAACTTCTACTCATCCTCTGGGGACCAATTCACATACTATCTTTGTGCACCCTTCCCTCAATCCCCCCTCACCAAAGGTAAAGCCATGTCTCCCTCTCTCACAGCTGTACCCCCACAAGACCTTGTGTGCATGACCACTCTAGTACTTATCATATTAAATCTGTGTTCATTTTTCTGTGCCCAGAAGAGACTGTGACATCATTGAGAGCAGGCATCATGCCCATTTTATCACTGCATTATCATTTTTTTTGTGACTGCTCCCTCCATTTATTCTGGGTCTCTATGAGATAAACCTTGTATTAACCACGTGTTTCTGATGCTTTCACATCTAGGGCTTTGCAGACTCTGGAGAGACTGCCCCTCCCAGGGCGAGTCAGTTCCTATAGATGGTAACTGAATCACCAGAGATCATGTCCTCCATAAGCAAACCAACCAATCTAGAGCTCAAACCCCCAACTTTATCAAGCTCTTATTATACTCCAGGCCACTTTCCCCCTGTCCCAGTCACCCCAGGGCCAGGTACCAGACACCTAGAGACAACCTCTGTGCCCCAGAGTCTGCTGAAATTATTCAAACTGGCCAATCCAAAAACTGCTTACCCTGCCTTGTTGATTCCTTCCCAGGGAAACCACAATAAAGCCTCTTGCCTACATTTTCTGCTCACTCCTTCTGCCTCTGACTGACCCTGGTGCTTCCTCATGTGGACCCATGGCATGGCATTCCCCTTCCTCATGGAATCTGTGAATATAACAAGCTATTTTTTCAATGGTAGTTGTTTCCTGATCTGTTGGACTTTCTATACCTGAATAATAATAAAACCTATATTTTAAAACAAACCCTTTAATGGATTTTTAGAGTTACTTAAAGTCTTACTGTAGCCATATGTGTTTTTGTTTTTTTCAAGAGATGAGAAAACTTCACATAGGCAGGATAAATACCTTGTTCAAGGTCACATGACTGTTAGGCAGTGGCCATAGTTCAATTCCAAGTCTATTTTGTCTCCAAACCCTGAGTTCTGTACTCTGTACAGTATCAAAGGCTTCCTCAATCACAACTTCCCCCCTTCACAGGATTCACTAGGACAATGGTCAGTAAGGTATGTTGCCTGAGTGCTAATACACTGATTCGAAGTATCTACGTCTTAATTTCATATATGAATTTTCTTAATGTGGTCCACCATAATATCAACAAAATCTACTTCTTTGGGGGGTGTTCAGAGTTGGGGAAACATGAGAGTTTTTAAAAGGCCCATTGCAAAATGGCTTGCATATTTATAAATGAGTGCTGAAAAGGAGCAAATTTTGAAATGAAGTTTGAAATGAATGTAAATTCATTTGGATAAAGCTCGAGATCAGTGTAGAAATCATTAAAATAAAAGGCAATTTGATTCATTAGCTCTGAAGAAACCAGTTCTGTAAGTGATAAAATTTCATTGATTGAAATCTGTTTGGTGATAAGCTCTAGGACTCTCTACCCACCAGCAGCTAAGACTATCAACATGAAGCCAGAGATTAGAAATAAGACCCTTTTCAGAGCAAGAGAAGAGAAAAAAGAATCAAAAAGAAAAAAAACAAAACTGGAAAAAGAGGACCCATGATGAGCACCACAGGTGAGAGAAGCCCTGTAATGCAAAACCTCCTGAACTGAGATTTCATTGACAGAGTACAAGCTTGTAGCTATGAGACCTCAGACAAGTCACTTCCTTTCTCTGAGTCTTACTTCCTCACCTGTAAAATGAGGTAGGATCCGTAAGTAGCTGCGCTCTCTAGTTCTACTTAAATTTAACTTCTCTTTTTAAAAAATGCCACTAGGTGGCAGCAGGAATTAAATAATATCCTCTGCCTTAGTTTTCTGGTTTTCAGAAGGATTTTTTGCAAGAGTAGGAATCATTTTGGAGGATAATAATACCACCACCACAAACACACAATGTAAAACAGAACAATGTTTAAAGTGCACAATAATTAAACAACAAGTAAAACAAATAAATTCTTATTCATTAAAATCAGCATATTGCTACCTAAGGAAAATGTCCAATGATGATAAAAATTTATTTAACTGCCTTCTCCATGAAATACATTGTCACAGTGTCTAAATTTTTATTATTTATCAATTAAATGTCTAAATTATAATTAATGTCTAAGTTATAATTAATGTCTAAGTTATAATTATATGCATATAAATACAACGACCTGCTCAAGAATTCCATTTGGATGTCCAGTAAGAACCTCACAGAATTCAATTTCCGTCCCCAAAACTTGAGTCTTCTCAAGCTTTGCAATGTCAGAAAATGAAAGCAAAACTTCCCTCTTTGCTCCCCACGCTACATCCAATCCATCAGAAATGCTTTGACTCTACCTCCAAAACACATTGTAAAAGTTTTCATTTATTTCCAGCTTCACTGCTACCATCTTTGACCAAGCCACCGTTATCCCTCACATGGATGACTTCAAGAGCCACTCTACCTGGACTCTCTACTTTTCTTTTTGTCCCCCTACAGTCTGTGCTCCACATATTAACCAAAGTGACGGTTTAAAATATAAGATCTATCATGCCACTCTCTTATTTAAAACCCTCTAAAAAATGATCAGTGCCCTTAAAATAAAATCCAAACTCTATAACACGATTTATGTACCTTCTCATAATTCAGCGGTTGCCTGCTCCTTTTCCAATTTACACATTCACGCACTGTGCTCCAGAAATACCACACTCCTCCCACTGCTTCACACACAAATGCCAGTCACTCCTACCTGAGAATTTTGGATTAGTTCTTCCTTCTGCCTAGAATGCTCTATCCCCTTTTGTACCCAGGGCTGGTACTACTCATCATTCAGATCTCAGGTCATCCAAGTCTTACCCATCCAGACCATCTAAAGTAACAGTGGCCCCTCTTTATCACAGTAACCTAATTTGTTCCCGTCTCTGCACTTACCACTCTCTGAATGACCTTGTTTATCCACTTGTTTACTTACTGCTTTCTCTCACTAAAATAGGCCAGGGATATGTCAGTTATTAACCACGGTGCATATACTTCGTGTCTGCAAGAACATCACAAGTACTCGATAGAGATTTTAAACTGAGTAAATCAATGAATTATGGACAGGATTGGATCTTTAAGATTGAAAAGGAATACCAACACAGCAATGAGAAACAGGATCACTGTATTGATGTTTCATCTTTGAATGCAGCCATTGACAATAACTTGTTTTTCTGGAAAAATCCTATTATCACAAGCAAGTAGCATTTTCAGTATTGAGTACATTCTTCTCTCTCAATAACCATTTAACAACAAAATCATGTCGTGTAGAATCTCTTAACAATGACAACAACAAGTAATATTTAAGTAGGTACCCTGGGCTAAGCTCTGGGCTGAACACTGCATTTATAGTGGATTAACTCTTAGAACACCCCTATGATTAGGTTACATCTTGTCATTTCCTTATATATTATAGTCAGTGGGTCAAATGAAAGTGAGAGCTGTTGCCAGACCTGCTCAGATTTTGTGCAGGAGCCAGGATCTCAGCTTTTGTGCTACAACCCCAGAGGCTGTCCGCTTAATTGCTTTGTTATTTTACTCCCTGTATTAGTTTCCTGTGGCTGCTATAACAAATGACCACAAACTTAGTGGCTTAAAATAATACAAATTTATTCTCTTACAGTTCTGGAAGTCAGAAATCAATTTCACTGGGTTAAAGCCAAGATGTAGACAGAGCAGGTTCCTTCTGGAGGCTCTGAGGGAAGAATTTGTTTTCTTGCCATTTTCAGCTTCCGGTGGTCACTTGTATCCTTTGGCTGTGACTCCAAAGTGCATCACTCCAATCTCTGCTTCCATCATCACATCATTTTTTCCTCTGACTCTGAGTCCTGCTGTGTCCCCTCTTAAATAGACCCTAGTGACTATATTGGACCCACCCAGATACTCCGGGATAATATCCCCATTACAGGACCCTAACTTAATTACATCTGCAAAGTCTCTTTTGTCACATAAAGTAACTTTCACAGGTTCCAGGGATCAGGCTGTGGATATATTATGGGGGCTGCTGTTCAGCCTCCCACACTCCCGATGCTAGTAAGTGAAAGGAAGGAGATATCGGGCCTCCTCATTCACTATCCAAGTGACTTGTCTCCAGACACCAGCCTCTCTCCATATGCAATTCAAGCTAAGGCCTCAGCAAAATTACCAAATAGAGACATCATGAATCTTTGGTGTCAACGACAAGACGCTGATGCTAAAATGCTTATGGTCTACCATAAAGATGCCTGCAAGGTATTTAGGACTATTTAAGCCTGCAAGGTATTAAATACAGATATTTAAGACTAAGTCCTATTGCACGCCCTTTCTACCTCTTATCTGCATCAGTCTGGGCTTCCTATTTAATAATCCCCTTGACATGCTTCAGATGATTTTTATTTAAACGAGGAGCATACTTTTTACAAGGTTCAAAAACCCTTGCCTAGTTCAGATATGACCTAAATGAATTACCTTGAAAGAGAATCAATGCTAGGTTTTATTAAACCCAGCTCCTAGAGGCTAAAGGAAATGAACAATGATATTGGCAAGCAGAAAATACCTTGTAAAGTGCTCAATAGCTTCTATAAATAAATTTGCAATTCACTTAAGATGTAAACAGTACAGAGCAAGCCTTGAATACATCAGCAGGGCTGTAAAATGGTGCCTTTACCTTTCTTCCCTTCTGACCTCTCAATTACAAAGGCTTCTCCAAAGAGGGTGTGCTATGGAGCACCATCTCCAAATTGCTGCTCTCAGCACGTCTGGCAACACAGAGGTTTCATTGCAACTTTCACTTCGTCATATTCCTGGAGGCAGAACACCCTTCTAAGTCCAAAGTGTTTCTCTAAGAGGAATGGTTTAAGCGTAGGACCATCTGCAAGCAAGGTCAACCTGTCTCTTATGGCACATGTTTAAAAGCCACTATGACTGAGAGTTTCAATTCATTTTTCTTTTGCAAAGAGATGAAAATATAGTGTACCATGAGGAGAAATGGTCATTTTGCTATAAAGCATCATTTCCAAATTGTTTTTGGTAGAATGTGAGATCATGTAGTAAGAAAAAACAGTTTTCTTTCAAAGCATTGTTGAGAAATGCTTTATTCTACGTTCCCTTTCCAGAGATTGAAAAAGCAGAGTAGGATAGTAAAGTCTCTGAGAAATCCTGCAATAAGGAAATAGCCGTCATTTTGTTTAACCCAGAAGTTTTGACCACTGACTCCATTATCTGCATATTGCCTATTCCCATCCTGTAGAACGATGCTCTGTGGCACACGCTTTGTGAAACACTGTTCTGAAGTGTGTTTGTAGGTGATGTGGTTCAAGTATCCCAGGAATGGTGACGAGAACAAAGTGATTCTTTCTAAAATAGATGGGAAATCCTAAAAATTCAGAAACTAGAAGAGTTTTAAGAACAGAGCAAAACTAGCTCAGATAGTTCTTCATGAGTGGCTTAGATGCTCTTTGAGGGCAAAGTAGTATTTCTTGGCCAATTTTTTAAATTCCTATAATCTATACCCTAATTCTGTTAAAACAAAGATCGATGTTTACACCAAAACTCCTCAAATGTGCCATTTTACAATGATTTCAAGTTGTACCCAGCATGGGATCTCTGGTTGTCTATTGAATATATTTGGATATTTGGTAGAAAGCTGGATATCCTCTGTTAAAATTATAGTTTATAAAGAATAAAAGTATAGTCTCTGGAATCAGACTCCTTGGGTTCCAATTCTAGTTCTCCCAGTTATTGCTAATATGGCCTTAGACAAATCACCTAACTTGTTCATGCCTAAAACGTCCTTATTTATAGAGTTGGAACAGTAAGAGAATATATGATTGTAAAACATGGGAAAAAATGTGTGCCTGACATAGTGGGAGCACTCAGGCAAAGGTGAAACATACCCTTTGCCCATGAAAGCTGGGTCCCTGCCCTAAACCCTGTGTAAAGACTTCACTGTCCTACCTTTAACTATTTTCCCTTCTCACAGGTCAGGGGTCCACAGAGTCAAGGGAACATGCCCACCAAAAACTTGCTTCCCTCACCTCTTAGACCACATTTCAGGTACCTGGAAACACAAAATTCCTTGTCCAAATGAAGTGATTGCTCAAGTGTATTTCATGGAACACTAGTCTCATGAAATACTCTTTAAAGGAGCTCCATGGCCATACAAATTTAGGGAACACTGTGCACTATATCTACTTTCTTAGAACATAAACCAAATTCTATAAATAAGCTAGATTAACTTTATTGAATCCAATTTCCCTAAGTTTACTGGAATATAAAAAATTCTTTTCCCCTCCCCCTCCCCCAGTAGTAATGATAAACACCAGTGGAACTAAATGTGGAAAGTACTTTGAAAAAGGATAGTATGGTATAATGAATACAGACTTTGGAGTCTGACCAACTTAGATTGAATTTCTGGCTCTTGACTTTGTATGAAATACTTAACCTTTCTGCTTGACTTTGTATGAAATATTCAACCTTTCTGAGCCTTTAGTTTTTGTTGGAGTCTTTGAGACAGCTCATGGAAAATAGTATTCTTCTTTCCTGCCCAGGTTTTGAAGAAGCTGAAAAAGAATTAAATACAAATATGGAAGCCATAATATGACCTTTATTACTAACAGAAGTTAGGTTTTAGGACACGGCTGAAAGTTGGTTAAACCTGGTGGACTCGATAAAGAGAGAGAAAGGAGGACCTGTGTCCATCATGTCCACATTTGTACCAATCAGACAGATCTCTCTGTTTCTTGGGAGGCTAAGGGATGGAAGTGGTGGAGAAAAGTCAGGAGTGCTGCACTGGTGAAATTCTCTCTAACTAAAAGAAACATTCCCCTCCCAACAATGAAATCCTATCTCTGACAAATGTCCACACAAAAACCTGAACATGATGTTTATATCAGCTTATTCATGATAGTCCCCAGCTAGAGGTATACCAAGATGTCTTTCTACAGATGAATGGATAAACAAATTGGCGGGGTGGGGGTGGGGCAGAGTCAAGATGGCAGACTAGGAAGGCGTGGAATTCGTGTCTCCGCACAACTAGGGCACCTACCAGGCAGCAGTGGGGGACCACGGACACCTAAGGGGATGGGAGGAACCCTCAGCGACCGGGTAGGATGTGGGGCACAGTGAGAGTAAAGCGGGAGGAGAAGTGTAAGCGGGATGGGACTGGAGCCCCTGAGGGGCGGCTGGGGGAGGGGAAGGGATCCCATGCCCGAAGGGGGAAATTGGGGACCATTGGGAGGACAGAGGATCAAAAGGGAGCATGGCCAGTGTTTCCCCTGCCCGCTTGGACCCCCAGGAACCTGCTGAGATCCCAGGCCTGATCCTCTGCCCACCGAGGCCCCCTCCAGCCACGCCAGTCCTGAGGGAGTGAGAGGGAGGGAAGGGGGAGCAAAAGTAAAGGCCTGACCTCCAAGACTGGCACCCATGAGGGGTGGCTGGGGGAGGGGAGGAGTTCTTAAACCCAGAGGGACCCACTCATGGTTAGGGGTCCAGCAATGACGGGGGAGACCCTGGGTGGGGGAGGGGTGGAGGAACAGAGGGAACTTGGCCAGTGCTTTCCCTGTCCACTTAAGCACTGGGGAGCCTGTTGGGCTCTCAAGCCTAATCCTCTGTCCTCAATGCCTCCCTCCTGCCATGGAGAGCCCAAGCCTCACCCCTACACCCTCACCCAGGGCCCTACCTCCAAACTCCGGATCTCCACGCTCCAGAGGCTCCCCTCAGGCCTTGCTGCCTCTCCCCCTCCTTGCAGATCCTAAGCAGAGGCCCCGCCCCACGCTTGAATGTAGCCCCTGCCTAAGTTCTATCCCCTGCCTAGACTGCTCCCCCCATAACCAAGGCACTTTTTTTTTCTATTTTCTTCATTTAGGTTAGGGTACTGTTTTACCTTGTTGTTGATTCATGTATATTTTTATTTTTTCTAATAAATCTTTTATTTTTCTAATTTTATTTTATTCTTTATACTTTGTTATTGTTCTGCTCCTTTTGGCTTGTTCCCCCTCCCCCCCCTTTTTTTTTCTTTTTTCTGTTGTGGTTTTGTTTTACCTTGTTGCAGTTGTTTCAATTATATTTTTATTTTTCCTAATATATTTTTTATCTTTGGAATTTTATTTTATTTTTATTCCTTGTTATTGTACTACTCCCTTTTTTCTTTTTCTTTTTTTTTTTTTTTGCCACTCCATGCAGGTTGCAGCATCTTGTTGCCCAGGCCAGAGGTCGTGCCTGAGCTCCTGTGGTGGGAGCACTGAGTCCAAACTGCTGGACTAACAGAGAACATCAGACCCAGGGAATATTAATTGGAATGAGACGTCCCAGAGGTCCAAGTCTTGGCACCAAGACCTGGCTCTACCCACTGCCTGCAAACGCCAGTGCTGGACACCTCAGGCCAAACAACCAGTAAGACAGGAATACAGACCCACCCATCAGAAAAAGAAAAAAAAGAGATGAAAAAAAATATGTTACAGATGAAGGAACAAGGTAAAAGCCTACAGCACCAAATAAATGAAGACGAAATAGGCAACCTACCTGAAAAAGAATTCAGAGTAATGATAGTAAAGATGATCCAAAATCTCAGAAGTAGAATGGAGAAAACACACGAAACGTTTAACAAGGACTTAGAAGAACTAAAGAGCAAACAGTGATGAACAGCACAATAACTGAAATTAAAAATACTCTAGAAGGGATCATTAGCAGAATAACTGAGGCAGAAGAATGGATAAGTGAGCTGGAAGATAAAATGGTGGAAATAACTACCTCAGAGCAGAATAAAGAAAAATGAATGAAAATCATTGAGGACAGATACCTCTGTCCTCAGATACCTCTGGGACAACATGAAATGCACCATTATTCGAATTATAGAGATCCCAGAAGAGGAAGAGAAAAAGAAAGAGTCTGAGAAAATATTTGAAGAGATTATAGTTGAAAACTTCCCTAACATGGGAAAGGAAACAGTCAATCAAGTCCAGGAAGCACAGAGAGTTCCATACAGGATAAACCCAAAGAAAAACATGCCAAGACATATTAATCAAACTATCAGAAATCAAAAACAAAGAAAAAATATTAAAAGCAGCAAGGGAAAAGCAACAAATAATATACAAGGGAATCCCCATAAGGTTAACAGCTGATCTTTCAGCAGAAACTCTGCAAGCCAGAAGGCAGTGGCAGGACATATTTAAACTGATGAAAGGGAGAAAACCTACAACCAAGATTACTCTACCCATCAAGGATCTCATTCAGATTTGACAGAGAAATCAAAAGCTTTACAGACAAGCAAAAGCTAATAGAATTCAGCACCACCAAACCAGCTTTACAACAAATGCTAAAGGAACTTCTCTAAGCAGGAAACAGAAGAGAAGAAAGAGACCCACAAAAACAAACCCAAATCAATTAAGAAAATGTTAATAGGACCATACATATTGATAATAACCTTGAATGTAAATGGATTAAATGCTCCAACCAAAAGACACAGATGGGCTGAATGGATACAAAAACAAGACCCTTATATATGCTGTCTACAAGAGACCAGCTTCAGACCTAGGGACATATACAGACTGAAAGTGAGGGGATGGAAAAGATATTCCATGCAAATGGAAATCATAAGAAAGCTGGAATAGCAATACTCATATCAAGTGAAATAGACTTTACAATAAAGACTGTTACAAGAGATAAGGAAGAATACCACATAATGATCAATCCAAGAAGAAAACATAACAATTATATATGCACCCAACATAGGAGCACCTCAATACAAAAGGCAAATGTTAACAGCCATAAAAGGAGAAATCAACACTAACACAATAATAGTGGGGGATTTTAACACCCCACTTACACCAATAGACAGATCATCCAGACAGAAAATAAATAAGGAAACACAAAATGACACAATAGACCAGATAGACTTAATTGATATTTTTAGGACAGTCCATCTGAAAACAGTAGATTACACTGTCTTCTCAAGTGCACACAGAACATTCTCCAGAATAAATCACACCTTCAGTCACAAATTGAGCCTTGGTAAAGTTAAGAAAATTGAAATCGTATCAAGCATCTTTTCCAACCACAACACTATGAGACTAGAAATCAATTACAGGAAAAAAAACCTGTAAAAAACACAAATACATGGAAGCCAAACAGTCTGCTGCTACATAACCAAGAGATCACTGAAGAAATGAAAGAAGAATATATAAAAATTACCTAGAAACAGATGACAATGAAAACACAATGATCCAAAACCTATGGGACACAGCAAAAGCAGTTCTCAGAGGGAAGTTCATAGTAATTCAAGCTCACCTCAAGAAACAACAAAAATCGCAAATAAACAATCTAACCTTACACCTAAATCAACTACAAAAAGAAGAACAATGAAAACCCAAAGTTAGTAGAAGGAAAGAAATCATAAAGATCGGAGCAGAAATAAATGAAATAGAAATGAAGAAAACAATAGCAAAGATCAATCAAACTAAATGCTGGTTCTCTGAGAAGATAAACAAAATTGATAAACCTTTAGCCAGACTCATCAAGAAAAAAAGGGAGAGGACTCAAATCGATAAAATTAGAAATGAAAAAGGAAAGATTACAAATGACACTGCAGAAGTACAAAAGATGATAAGAGACTACTACAAGCAACTATACGCCAATAAAACAGACAACCTGTAAGAAATGGACAAATTATTGGAAATGTACAACTTTCCAAGATTGAACCAGGAAGAATTAGAAAATATAAACAGACCAATCACAGGTAATGGAATTGAAACTGTAATTAAAAATCTTCCAACAAACAAAAGTCCAGGACCAGATGGCTTCACAGGTGAATTCTATCAAACATTTAGAGAAGAGTTAACACCATCCTTCTCAAACTCTTCCAAAAAATTGAGGAGGGAGGAACACTCCCAAACTCGTTCTATGAGGCCACCATCACCCTGATACCAAAACCAGACAAAGATATCACAAAAAAAGAAAATTATGGACCAATATCACTGATGAACATAGACACAAAAATCCTCAACAAAATGCTAGCAAACAGAATCCAACAACACATTAAAAGGATCATACAACTTTGAGCAAGAGGGATTTATCCCAGAGAGCCAAGGATTCTTCAATATATGCAAAACAATCAATGTGATACACCATATTAACAAATTAAAGGATGAAAACCATATGATAATCTCAATGCAGAAAAAGCTTTTGAGAAAATTCAACACCCATTTATGATAAAAACTCTCCAGAAAGTGGGCATAGAAGAAGCCTACCTCAACATAATAAAAGCCATATACAACAAATCCACAGCAAACCTCATTCTCAATGGTGAAAAACTGAAAGCATTTCCTCTAAGATCAGGAACACTCTCACCACTATTATTCAACATAGTATTGGAAGTCCTAGCCGCAGCAGTCAGAGAAGAAAAAGAAGTAAAAGGAATCCAAATTGGAAAGGAAGAAGTAAAACTGTCCCTCTTTGTAGATGGCATGAAAATCCTAAAGAGGCCACCAGAAAACTACATGAGCAATCCCACTACTGGGCATATACCCTGAGAAAACCATAATTCAAAAAGAGACATGTAGGGCTTCCCTGGTGGCGCAGTGGTTGAGAGTCTGCCTGCCGACGCAGGGGACACTTGTTCGTGCCCGGGTCCGGGAAGATCCCACATGCCGCGGAGCAGCTGGGCCCGTGAACCATGGCCGCTGATCCTGCGCGTCCGGAGCCTGTGCTCCGCAACGGGAGAGGCCACAACAGTGAGAGGCCCGCATACCGCAAAAAAAAAAAAGGAGACATGTACCACAATGTTCATTGCAGCACTATTTACGATAACCAGGACATGGAAGCAACCTAAATGTCCATCAAGAGATGAATGGATAAAGAAGATGTGGCACATATATACCATGGAATATTCCTCAGCCATAACAAGTAGCAAAATTGAGTTATTTGTAATGAGGTGGATGGACCTAGAATCTGTCATACAGAGTGAAGTAAGTCAGAAAAACAAATACCTATGCTAACACGCATATATGGAATTTTAAAAAGCGGTACTGATGAACCTAGTGGCAGGGCAGGAATAAAGACGCAGACATAGATAACGGACTTTAGGGCACAGGGTGGGAAGGGGAAGCTGGGATGAAGTGAGAGAATAGCATTGACTTATATACACTACCAAATGTAAAATGGATAGCTAGTGGGATGTTGCTGCATAGCACAAGTAGATCAATTCGATGCTTTGTGACAACCTAGAGGGACGGGATTGGGAGGGAGGCTCAAGAGGGAGGGGATATGGGGATATATGTATACATATAGCTGATTCACTTTGTTGTACAGCAGAAACTAACGCAACACTGTAAAGCATTTATACTTCAATAAAGATGTGAAAAACAAAACCAAATGGTGGTACATCCATACAATAGAACAGTATTCAGTGATAATAAGAAATCAACTAATAAGCTACAAAAATATGGAGGAAACTTAAGTGCATATTGCTAAGTGAAAAAAGCCAGTCCGTGAATCATACATCTTGTATGATTCCAAACGTATGGCATATCTGGGGAAAAAAACCCCAAACTATAGAGACAATAAAAAGATCCAGGGTTATCAGGGTTTTCAGCTGGAGGAAGAAGATGGATGATTAGGTGACGTGCAGGAGATCATTAGGATGAAACTGTTCTATATGATACTGTAATGGTAGATATATGACATCATGCATGTGTTAAAACACATAGAACAGTACAATGCAAGAGGAAACCTTAATGTAAATGACAAGTTTTAGTTAATGACAATGTATTGATACTGTTTCATTAATTGGAACTAATGCAATACAGTAATTTAATAATAGGGGAACCTGTGTGTGAGTGTGGGAAGGAGGCTGGAAATGGGGGTAGGTTGAATATATGGAACTCTGTACTATCTGATCAACATCTCTATCTCTATACTGAAGTGTAGGCTATTAATTATTACAATGAAAATAAATAATACTTTAAAAACAAAAATGAAGCTATCAATGCCTAATTTATATAGCTACTCAAATAATTGAGCAAAAGTGTATACTATATATATCCTCTACTCTAATAATTAATATTCATAGCCATACCGTTGAAAGAATCCGTCTTATGAAGAACTTACTTTCTACTTTCTGGATTCATCTTATAATCAGTATTTTCAGTCTCTGCCTAGTTGGGCTTCTCCCCAAGGACATAATCTCAAGGATAGAGTGTAACACAATCAAGCCCAAATCTGTAGACCTTCTTCTACCATTTCGTCTCTCCTCTCATCTGCTTGAGATCTGCTATGAGAAAAAAAGATAAGATTTCTAGTCAAGATTGAGAATGAGGTGTTAGAATCAATACAGAAAGGGGTTGGCATATGCTGATAACAGAGGAGGGGTGTGATGGAATCAAATAGACAGTGTGTTAATGACCTAAGAAACTGGATTTGTCTTCATCTACTTGGGGCAAAAAATGTACTTTGATCAGCACACCTCAGAAGGTGAAGGAAAATTCAGATACCACGTTTGTATCCAGTTGCTTTAGTCTCTCTCCCAGAGATCAAATCACCAAGCTTGCTTTTTATAAAACAGGCTATGTGTTGTACTGATTCTTATCAAGAAAAGCTAAGCATTGAGGGACTGGGATACCCATACAAAAATACCCATCCACCAGTTCTCCTAAGAGAAGTCATTAAAAGCCAATTGTGTGAGTTTTCTATGAATGAGTAACAAATCACCACAAATTTAGCAGTTTAAAACTGCACCCATTCAACAACACTACAGTTTTTTTTTCTTTTATAAAATTTTTTTATTCTGGTAAAATACACATAACACAAAAGTTACCACTTTAACCATCTTTAAGTATACAATTCAGTGATATTAAGTACATTTCCATGGAACACTACAGTTTTATATGTCAGAATCTGGTGAGCTCAGCTCATTTTTCTGCTTCAAGTCTTACAAAGCCAAGATCAGGATGTCTGCAGGGCTCTGTTTCTTTCTGGAGGCTCTAGGGGCCAATCTACCTCCATAATCAATTAAGTTGTTGGCGGAATTCAGCTCTATGCAGTTGTATGTCTGAGGTCCCTGTTTCCTTGCTGGCTGTCATTTAGGGGTGGTTCTTATCTTCTGCAAGCTGTCTGCCTTCCTTGGCTTCTTGTCCCTTTGTCTTTAAAGCCAGCAGTGGTGGGTCAAGTCCCTGTCATGTTTCAAATCTGTAGAACTTCTTCTACCATTTTGTCTCTCTCTCACTGATTCTTCCTCCTCCCTCCGCCACTTTTAAAAATCCCAATTCATTACATTGGGCCAACTGGATAATGGAGTATAATCTCCCTATTTTAAGGTTAGCTGATTGGCAACCTGAAAATTCTTTTTGACATGTAATAAAATATATTAATAGGCTTAACATCAGGGGACAAACTATCATGGGGGCCAAAATCCTGCCAACTACACCAATCTCACTTGATATTTAAAACATAAGACTGGAACTTATGTACACACTGCTTATACTCTAATACATACAAATGAACAGAAACCTATAGAGAGACAGCACAAGAGTATAAACTCAGTAACCTATAAACAAAGAATACAAAAATTGTCCACTAGAATCAAGTGAAGCTAAGAAAGTTAATAAGGAGAAATATCCTGGATGATTTGCTATGAGATCTGAGACACAGCATACTAATTTTTTAAAATTAATTAATTAATTAATTTTTGGCTGCATTTGGTCTTTGTTGCTGTGTGTGGGCTTTCTCTAGTTGCAGCGAGCGGGGGCTACTCTTCGTTGTGGTGCTCAGGCTTCTCATTGCAGTGGCTTCTCTTGTTACAGAGCTTGGGCTCTATGCACACGGGCTTCAGTAGTTGTGTCATGCGGGCTCAGTAGTTGTGGCTCGCAAGCCTTAGAGCGCAGGCTCAGTGGTTGTGGAGCACGGGCCTAGATGCTCCACGGCATGTGGGATCTTCCTGGACCAGGGCTTGAACCCATGTCCCCTGCATTGGCAGGCGGATTCTTGACCACTGCGCCTAAGTCCTAGCATACTAATTTTTGATACTTGTTTTTCTCATTTCTGATGAGAGCTTAAGATTCTAACGTTCTTTTCCTACGTTATCATCCTGTGATTATGTTATCTCAACAACAGCCCTTTTATTGTACGTCTCCTTTTAGAGCACGGATTTAACATGTTTCAGGACTATTAACCAGGTACTTTCCTGTGCAGTGATTATGCTGGGGCTATGAGGAAAATGAAGTCAGCCCTACACAATCTCAGGCTGGAAAAAAAAAAAGTAATGAGACACACAATTCAGTGACCAGAATACAATAAAATACATTGGACTGAAGTGTCAGAAGGGGGCGATTCTGAGACGGTTATGCAAATAGCTATCTAAATCCACCGAAATTCAACCAAGTCATGAGGGAGAAGCATCACTGCAAGAACAGTCATGAATAGAGAGAATAAAACTTTATTTCATCAGAGGAAGTTTCTGAACCTCTCTGGAAAGATCTGACTTTCTATACCTTCTTTGGAAATTTACCACATTCTTGCAGATTGATGGACCCATTTTGTTGATTGAAC
This sequence comes from Pseudorca crassidens, assembly GCF_039906515.1. Taxonomy (NCBI): domain Eukaryota; kingdom Metazoa; phylum Chordata; class Mammalia; order Artiodactyla; family Delphinidae; genus Pseudorca; species Pseudorca crassidens. The sequence goes on along the minus strand of NC_090304.1, from coordinate 28,740,530 downwards.
CATTCCTTACTGGTTTGTTTACCCAAGTTATGTGGCTTAAACACTATAGCAGTAGCTGTAAATCAATTCTGTAATTAGGTGGGCCCTGTAGCTACGGGACATTTGAGACAATGACATGTGCATAATGAATATCCTCTTTATATTTAGTTAAAAACATTAAGATCGACGTGGCTATTAATGTTACAAATTATGAACTAAACACCCCCAAATTAAGACCAACAAAGATTCTGTGATATTCATACAGGAAATCAACCTTTAAAAATTTTCTCCCTTATGAAAGAAAAACATTCTCATGCTATGTTCCAAAACACCAGAAGAAGGCAGAAGATGCACATGGTTGAGAATTCTGAATTCTGTTATATAAAGTAGCCTTTAGATGGTATCTTACTTACACTTTGTGGAACCTAAATTCAGTATTTTAGTCTTCATTCAGATTTTTTCCTAACAAAATAATGAAAATATGTAGGTGGGTTTCAGTTTTACTGTGTAGTGATGATTCTGAATTCTGATGATTCTATACATTGAGGAATGCTATATATTGATATTTTAGTTATAAAACAATATCCAACATTTTTAAAGTGCTTGTATTAATGGTGAACATTCTACATGCTTTACAAGCATGATATGGTAAGCAGAATTCTAAGATAGCATCCAAGATTTTTCACCCCTTGGACTGCATGCATAATCACATGGATTGTAAATCTGATGGATTTTACTCTTGTGATTAGGTTATGTTACATGGCACAGTTGATCTTAAGATAGGGAAATTTTCGGGGTAAACTGACCAAATCCCATGAGCCCTTTAAAGGCCACAGGTTTTCAAAAAGTACTTAGTAATTAAATAATTATATTGCTGCATTTGTTTATACATATGAAAACTAGGGTGAAATAAGATCATACAACTAAATTGACCATTCTTAAAATCTGCAAAAAACCTTTTTACTGATAAGGTATTATGCATTTCTTTAAAATTGTTTTACTTCTAGAAAGCTAAGACAATGTTAGACAACTTATAGAGCTTAATTTTGATAGACATAAATGGAGAAAATGCAAGCTCCACAGAATAAAAACTTATACAAAAACTTTATATAGAAAAAGGAGAGAAGGGCAACAGGGAAACTGTTTTTAAATGAAATAATTTCTTTTTGATTGTTTTTACTTATCAATGAGAATTATTTCTTTTTAACCATTAACCTTTATCAAAAACATTGTACATGGGCTTCCTGGTGGCGCAGTGGTTGAGAGTCCACCTGCCAATGCAGGGGACAGGGGTTTGTGTCCCGGTCCGGGAAGATCCCACATGCCTTGGAGCGGCTGGGCCCGTGAGCCATGGCCGCTGAGCCTGCGCGTCCGGAGCCTGTGCTCCGCAGCGGGAGAGGCCACAACAGTGAGAGGCCCAAGTACCGGAAAAAAAAAAAAAATTGTACAATGCCTTTAAAAGGATTTTTAGCTTAAAAAATGACTGAATTGGTTTCTAAGTTTCATAATAGTCCTCATCAAAGACCTATTAAAATATTGTGGACTACACAATACATATCATTGTTGTTTAGCATTCGTTCCATATAAGAAGTCTAGTAAATAACATATCACAGTCAGAATTTCTGGCAATTAGACTGAGAAATCCTTGCAATGCTCAGGCAGTGAAAAGATAGCACATGGAAGAAAAAGGAAAATATACCTAGCCTTTCAGAATATGAAGTTCTCTTTGCCTGACAAATCCATTAAATGACCCTCCTGACTGTTCTACCACTGTGAATAAGTAAAACAAGACTCTCTCTCTCTCCCTGTGTATGTATGTGTATATATATATATATATATATATATATGTATATATATATACATATATATATACACAGATATATACAGATATATATTTAATAAATATATATACATGTATATTAAAAAAGGCAGTAAGTTTTCTCTGGCTGGTAACTAAAGAAAGTCAAAGATTTGGAGCATGAAAACTATTGGATGTGCCATTTCCGGTTTAAAGATGGAGGAGGTCATGCATCAAGACGTAAGGTGGACTCTAGGAGCTGAGGGCAGCCCACAGCTGATAGCCAGCAAGGAAAGAGGGACTGCAGTATTACAGCAACCACAAGGAACTGAATTCTGCCAACAGCAAGAATGAGATTGGAAGGAGAATTTTCCCCGGAGCCTCTAGACAATAACTTAGTTTGGCCTACCCTTTGATTTTAGCCTTATGTACACAGAGCAGAGAACCATGAGGTATGCCATACCTCTGACCTACAAAGACTGTGAGGTAATAACTAAGTGTTGTTTGCAGATGTTAAATTTTTAGTAATTTGTTATGCAGCAACAGAAAACTGATATCAATTAATCCATTTAATTCTCACAACAACCATATGGAATAACAACTATTACCCTTATTTCTATTTTTCCAGCTTTCTTGAGGTATAACTGACAAAAAGTGAATATACTAAGAGTATACAATATGATGATTTGATATATGTGTATGTTGTGAAATGATTACTACAATCGAGCTAATTAACATGTCCATCACCTCACACAGTTACCATTTTTTTGTGTGTGTGATGAGAACACTTAATATCTACTCTCTTAGAAAACGTCAAGCATATAATACAATATTATTAACTATAGCTACTATGCTATACATTAGGTCCCCAGAACTTATCTTGTAAGTGACAATTTGTACCCTTTGACCAACATCTCCCCAGCACGTGATCCTGCCTTCATCACTTACTGAATCAGTTTACGGAAGTCATTTAAACTCAGTAGTTAGTAATATTCCAGCCATAAATTATACTGAGAAATCTACCTTCCAAACTTGTTTTGTTAGTTATAAGCCATCTTATATAATGGTACATTTAACAAACATCAATAATATTTTTGAAGAATGCTTAATAAAATGATGAGACCCATGATAATATGTTAAATGAAAATGGTATTTACAAATATATATACCTGTAATTAAAAATGTATTACAAGTACATATATACATATATATATACACAAACACATATATATATATATACACATACACACACACACACACATATATATATATATATACACACATATGATTAGCCCACTTATGTATATATATTTTAAAAGAATATAAGCATGCCCATGGAAGTATTTGGGAAAAATTTAAAGAAATACATTAAAATGTTAACCTCCTAGGGTTTTAGGATGACGCATGATTTTTAAAACCTCTGAGATATTTAACTGAAATTTATAAACATAGTATAATTTGTTAACTCAACAAAAATTTATTGAATTTATACTATATTTTTTGTTTACATGACCATTATTAGCAAAAGATATTTGTATTCTCCAGAAAGTTCATCCTACTCCATTGATATTCCCAGGACTCCCACCCTGTTTTTTACCCCATGTGATACTGAGTAGCAAAGGTTTTCTTGTTTATCTCCTTTACTACACTGTGATATCCTTTCTGTCAGGGACTATATCTTGTCCTATTGTATTTTTAGCAGCTGGTACATTGTCTGGCACATAATAGGATCGCAGTAAACTCTGAGTTAAGTCTCTTTTTGTCATTTAAATAACGACAAATGAATCCTGAGAAATAAAGTCAAATAGTGTCTCAGGACCTGTTGAATTTTTGGTCATGTGATAAGAGTCTTTCCACTGGATTAGTTTCTTGCTATTTCCTAGACCTTAATGCCACATTAAGAAGGCTGGCCAGACTCTGATAAGACTCTTTTCCAGCCTTTTAGTAAATACCCACCCCTAAATCAAGCATAATCAAGCATGCTGATTGTATCTCTAAACACTTTGGTTCATCTAAAATTAAGCGTGATTATCTAATTAAAATGAAAAAGAGAAAATTAGAATGCACTCACTTCTAATGAGTAAGAGGGGGAAAAAACACATAATATTATGGAACAGGTGTTGAGAGAGAAGGAGGAGAGATAGGGAGGGGGGGAGATGTGTTTACTTAATGAGAACCTCAGGCCTAGAAAGTACCACACAGAAAGCAGAGTTGAAAGCATCTCATAGCCATACTGATATTGCCTCCAGAAGTCTTGGATTCTTGGTGAAGAAAGACTGTAGGGGCTGCTGATGAGGAATTCTGCTGTGAAGAGTATATTGATATACATTTTGTAAAACTCTTCCTGGGAAAATTTCAGATGCCACAAATAGTCACAGAAATATCATAATTTTTCTTTAAGTTATTTTTTCTTCTTCCATAAAATTTTGATCAGTGGTCCCATTACACCATACAAAGACAAGCAGAGGGATAATTTCTAAACACAACAGATTTGAGTAGCCTCAGGGTTTTGCTTGTTGGTTACTGTTATGGGCTGAATTATATTGCCCCAAATTCTTACGCTGAAGTTTTAACCCCCCAATGTGACTCTATTTGGAAGTAGGGTCTTTAAGGAAGTAATTAAGGTTAAATGAGGTCATAAGTGTGGGGCCCTATCCAATAGGATTTGTGACTTGAAGAAGAAGAGATACCAGAGATCACTCTCTCCCCACAAGCACGCAGAGGAAAGACCATGTGAAAACAGAGAAAGAAGGCAGCTGTTTGCAAGCCGAGAGGAGAGGTCTCATCAGAAATCAACTCTTGGATTTCATACCTCCAAAACTGCAAAAAGTAATTTTTGTTGCTTTAAACCCATCGGTCTGTAGTATTCTTTATGGCAGTTTGAACTAATATATAGATCTTTATGGTAGCAAAAACTCAGTTCTGTGAAAAAACTGCTTGCCAGCTGTATCTTCTCAAACAAAATGATTCAATGTGACTGGCCTCCTCTTCTTGCTTCATTTCCTGAACTGGCATCAGATAGACACTGTCAACACCCCCTTATTTGCTCAGCTCAACACTGGGGCCACAAAGTAACTGGAGAGTTGAGTAAAGCCTGAGGGACAGAAAGAAAGAGCCATTCTCTATCTCCATGATTGGTATTTGAATCCTAATCTGTCCATGGAAAGGAAAGAGCTATCTCTTCATGTAGTTGGATCTCCAAGAAAGACATGGCTGCCATCTGAAACTTCTGAATCATGACTATAGTCTCAAATGCTGAACATCTAAAAGAGAGACCAAAACAATACGTCAGGCCTGTGAACACTCTATGTTTGTAGCTGAAATTAGGCACCCAGCCCTAGCAGAGTCTCCTAGTCAACTGGAAGAGAAAATATGGAAGCCACAAGAATACTTTTTTTTTAATAAAAAAATGCAAGTCAAATAGGCTGCCCAGACTTCTTACCCCGGACCCCTCTTTAGTTGCCAAGACAGAATTCCAAGATAGGTTAGGAGAATGCAATCCTCCAAGTGGCAGATTCTAGGCCCCTTTTACTGCCAGCAGCATGAGAGAAGACAGACCAAGAGTTTGATCCTCCAAAAAGAAATATCAAAAAGAAGAATGACGTAGAACGTTCTTCATGGTCACACAAGATTTTTTTACCTTTTCCCACCTCACATTGTATATGAAAAGCTTAATGTTTTAGCATTGTGACATAATTTTAGCACACCTTCTTGTCTTTGATGTGAATGATTAGGGCTTTAATATAGATTATACTTAAGCATCATGCACTTGTAAAAGAGCAATATTATGAAATGGCTCAGTTGCCCCCATGTGCCACACACATTGTGCTGAATAGTTTTATATTTATTATCTTATACAAGCTTTAGCAGAAGTCTAAGGTACTGTAGCTATCTGCTATTTTTGCATTCTAATATCCATTGATTCTAACCCTGTTTAGGAAACCATAATTTCTTTCTGAGGAGCCACATTTTTCCACTTTGTTAATTAAATTCCATTGGATTGACACTAGAGGTGAAGCATACGACAAATTTGAGCCTATCAGCATTTCATAAACAATATGAATGACAATGTAATTTAAGCTGGAACTTCTCAGAAAGAAACATTCTTATTTTCTCCTGTGTCTGAGCTTGGATGTATCCTTGGGAGTTGTTGGTTTGGGTATCTTAAGAAAATAAATTGCTTAGGATGGAGGTAGAAAACAGTAAAGTGAAACTATAAAAAATAGAGATGGAAATTGGATCCAAGTGATATTGTTTGAATCCTGGATCAAGCCTCATCTGAAATCAATGCTCATCTTTGATCTGTTCAGTTATAAAAAAAAAATATTTTCAGCTTAACCCAGGTTAGGCCAGATTTTCTGGCATTTGTAACAGAAACCTTACTATTGCATTTCATTTTACACATAAGTCCCTGAGCCTTAGGGAAGTTAAGTAATTTAACCCAAAGCAATACTGTTACCGAATAACAGAGATGCTAAGCCCTATACTTAAACATTTGGAGAACTTGAGTACACAATTATCCATGTCTAAAATGAAGATAATTTATCATCAACTTTTTCAGGGAATTCATCAAAAGAAACACACCCTGAAAGATGTTGTTGTGACATCTCTTCTTGCTGTATTTCAATCAACAAGTATTTGCCAAAGCAGGACTCCATCCCAGGTCTGCCAAACTTTATAGCCTACACCAGCTGTATTGTTTCATACAGCAGAAGCAATAAAGGGTAACATTCTATCTGTCACAAAGAGCCTGATTATTTCTCAGTGGAGCCAGGATAAGAACAAATGACTCATGGGGGGAAAGGTTAGAAGTTTTCTATGGTTGGTGTCTGTGTTCCTGAAATACATGCTAAGGTAGAGTGTATGGGCTGCCTTCAGGAGCACGTGACATAGATCTTCCTTTCTTTTTTTTTTTTTCCCCTTCTTTTATTTATTTATTTTTAAAATTCTATATAGATGATGTGCAATATTATATGTTACAGGTAAACAATATTGTGATTCACAGTTTTAAGGGTTATATTCCAATCATAGATATTAAAAAATATTGGCTATATTCCCCATGTTCTATAATATATCCTTGTAGCTTATTTTATACCTAATAGTTTGTACCTCTTAATCCCCTACCCATATATTGCCCCTCTCCCCCCAGCTGGTAGCCGCTAGTTTGTTCTCTATATCTCTGTCTGCTTCTTTTTATTATATTCACTAGTCTCCTGTATTTTTTAAATTCCACATATAAGTGATATAACACAGTATTTGTTTTTCTCTGACTTATTTCAATTAACATAAGGCCCTCCAAGTCTATCCATATTGCTGCAAATGGCAAAATTTCATTCTTTCTTATGGCTGTGTAGTATTCCATTGTGCATGTGTGTGTGTGTGTGTGTGTGTGTGTGTGTGTGTGTGTGTGTGTGTGTATATATATATATATATATATATATATATATATATATATATATATATATATATATCACATTTTCTTTACCCATTCATCTGCTGATGGACACTTAGGTTGTTCCCATACTTGGCAATTGTAAATAATGCTGCTTTGAACATTGGTGTGCATATATCTTTTCAAATTAGTGTTTTTGTTTTTTTTCCATATGTACCCCAAAATGGATTGCTGTATCATGTGGTAGTTCTTTTTTTTTTTTTAACATCTTTATTGGAGTATAATTGCTTTACAATGTTGTTAGTTTCTGCTGTATAACAAAGTGAATCAGCTATGTATATACATATATCCCCATATCCCCTCTCTCTTGTGTCTCCCTCTCACATTCCCTATCCCACCCCTCTAGGCGGTCACAAAGCACCAAGCTGATCTCCCTGTGTTATGCAGCTGCTTCCCACTAGTTATTTATTTTACATTTGAAAGTGTATATATGTCAATGTTACTCCCTCACTTTGCCCCAGCTTACACTTCCTCCTCCCCATGTCCTCAAGTCCATTCTCTACATCTGTGTCTGTCTTTATTCCTGTCCTCTCCCCAGGTTCATCAGAACAACTTTTTTTTTTTTTTTTTAGATTCTATATATATATTTCAGCATACAGTATTTATTTTTCTCTTTCTGACTTCTTCTCTCTGTATGACAGACTCTAGGCCCATCCACCTCAATACAAATGACTCAATTTTGTTTCTTTTTATGGCTGAGTAATATTCCATTGCATATATGTGCCACATCTTCTTAATCCATTCATCTCTCAATGGACACTTAGGTTGCTTCCATGTCCTGGCTATTGTTAATAGTGCTGCAATGAACACTGTGGTACATGTCTCTTTTTGAATTATGGTTCTCTCAGGGTATATGCCCAGTAATGGGATTGCCAGATCATATGGTAGTTCTATTTTTAGTTTTTTAAGGAACCTCCATACTGTTCTCCACAGTGGCTGTATCAATTTACCTTCCCACCACCAGCGCAAGAGGGTTCCCTTTTCTCCACACCCTCTCCAGCACTTATTGTTTGTAGACATTTTGATGATGGTCATTCTGACTACTGTGAGGTGATACCTCGTTGTAATTTTGATTTGAATTTCTCTAATGATTAGTGACGTTGAGCATCCTTTCATGTGTTTGTTGGCAGTCTGTATATCTTCTTTGGGTAAATGTCTATTTAGGCATTCTGCCCATTTTTGGATTGGGTTGTTTGTTTTTTTGATATTGCGCTGCATGAGTTGCTTGTAAATTTTGGAGCTTGATCCTTTGTCAGTTGCTTCATTTACAAATATTTTCTCCCATTCTGAGGGTTGTCTTTTCAACTTGTTTAAGGTTTCCTTTGCTGTGCAAAAGCTGTTAAGTTTCATCAGGTCCCATTTGTTTATTTTTATTTCCATTTCTCTAGGAGGTGGGTCAAAAAGAATCTGGCTGTGTCATAGAGTGTTCCACCTATGTATTCCTCTAAGAGTTTTACAGTGTCTGGACTTACATTTAGGTCTTTAATCCATTTTGAGTTTATTTTTGTATACGGTGTTAGGGAGCATTCTAATATCATTCTTTTACATGTAGCTGTCCAGTTTTCCCATCAACATTTATTGAAGAGGCTGTCTTTTCTCCACTGTATATTCTTGCCTACTTTATCAAAGAAAAGGTGACCATATGTGTGTGGGTTTTTCTATGGGCTTTCTATCCTTTTCCATTGATCTATATTACTGTTTTTGTGCCAGTACCATACTGTCTTGATTACTGTAGCTTTGTAGTATAGCCTTAGGTCTGGGAGCCTTATTCCTCCAGCTCTGTTTTTCTTTCTCAAGATTGCTTTGGCTATTCGGGGTCTTTTGTGTTTCCATACAAATTGTGAAATTTTTTGATCTAGTTCTGTGAAAAATGCCATTGGTACTTTGATACAGATTGCATTGAATCTGTAGTTTGTTTTGGGTGTTATAATCATTTTCCAATGTTGATTCTTCCAATCCAAGAATGTGGTATATCTCTCCACCTGTTTGTATCGTCTTTAATTTCTTTCATCAGTGTCTTATAATTTTCTGCATACAGGTCTTTTGTCTCCTTATGTAGATTTATTCCTAGGTATTTTATTCTTTTTGTTGCAATGATAAATGGGCATGTTTCTTTAATTTCTCTTTCAGATTTTTCAACATTAGCATATGGGAATGCAAGAGATTTCTGTGCATTAATTTTGTATCCTGCTAGTTTACCAAATTCATTGATTAGCTCTAGTAGTTTTCTGGTAGCATCTTTAGGATTCTCTATGTATTGTATCATGTCATCTGAAAAGAGTGACAGCTTTGCTTCTTTTCCAATTTGGATTCTTTTTATTTTTTTGTTCTCTGATTGCTGTAGCTAAAACTTCCAAAGCTATGGTTTATAATAGTGGTGAGAGTGGGCAACCTTGTCTTTTTCCTGATCTTAGAGGAAATGGTTTCAGTTTTTCACCATTGAGAATGATGTTGGCTGTGGGTTTGTCATATATGGCCTTTATTATGTTGAGGAAGGTTCCCTCTATGCTTACTTTCTGGAGAGTTTTTATCATAAATGGGTGTTGAATTTTGTCAAAAGCTTTTTCTGTGACTATTGAGATGATCATATGGTTTTTATCCTTCAATTTGTGAATATGGTGTATCACATAGATTGCTTTGCATATATTTAAGAATCCTTGCATTCCTGGGATAAACCCCACTTGTTCATGGTGTATGATCCTTTTAATGTGTTGTTGGATTCTGTTTGCTAGTTTTTTTTTTTTTTTTTTTTGCTGTACGCGGGCCTCTCACTGTCATGGCCTCTCCCCTGGCAGAGCACAGGCTCCGGACGCGCAGGCTCAGCGGCCATGGTGCACGGGCCCAGCCGCTCCATGGCATGTGGGATCTTCCCGGACCGGGGCAAGAACCCGTGTCCCCTGCATCGGCAGGCAGACTCTCAACCACTGTACCACCAGAGAAGCCCTGTTTGCTAGTATTTTGTTGAGGATTTTTGCATCTATGTTCATCAGTGATATTGGTCTGTAGTTTTCTACTTTTGTGGCATCTTTGGTTTTGGTATCAGGGTGATGGTGGCCTCATAGAATGAGTTTGGGACTGTTCCTCCCTCTACTGTATTTTGGAAGAGTTTGAGAAGGATAGGTGTTAGCTCTTCTCTAAATGTTTGATAGAATTTGCCTATGAATCCATCTGGTCCTTGTTTTTTGTTTGTTGGAAGATATTTAATCACAGTCTCATTTTCAGTGCTTGTGATTGGTCTGTTTATATTTTCTATTTCTTCCTGGTTCAGTCTCAGAAGGTTGTGTTTTTCTAAGAATTTGTCTATTTCTTCCAGGTTGTCCAGGTTATTGGCATATAGTTGCTTGCAGTAACCTCTCATGATCCTTTGTATTTCTGCAGTGTCAGTTGTTACTTCTCCTTTTTCATTTCTAATTCTATTGGTTTAAGTCTTCTCCCTTTTTTTCTTGATGAGTCTGCCTAACGGTTTATCCCAACTTTTAGTTTTATTGATCTTTGCTATTGTGTCCTTCATTTCTTTTTCATTTATTTCTTCTCTGATCCCTATGATTTCTTTCCCTCTGCTAACTTTGGAGGTTTTTGTCCTTCTTTCTCTAATTGCTTTAGGTGTAATGTTAGGTTTTTTATTTGAGATTTTCCTTGTTTCTTGAGGTAGGATTTTATTGCTATAAATCTCCCTCCTAGAACTGCTTTTGCTGCATCCCATAGGTTTTGGGTCTTCTTGTTTTCATTGTCATTTGTTTCTAGGTATTTTTTGATTTCCTCAGTGATCTCTTGGTTATTTAGTAGTGTATTGTTTAGCCTCGATGTGTTCGTATTTTTTACAGATTTTTTCCTGTAATTGAAATCTAGCCTCATAGCATTGTGGTTGGAAAAGATATTTGATACTTTTTCAATTTTCTTAAATTTACCAAGGCTTGATTTGTGACCCAAGATATGGTCTATCCTGGAGAATGTGCCATCAGCACTTGAGAAGAAAGTGTATTCTGTTGTTTTTGGATGGAAGGTCTTATAAATATCAATTAAGTCCATGTTGTCTAATGTGTCATTTAAAGTTTGTGTTTCCTTATTTATTTTCATTTTGGTTGATCTGTCCGTTGCTGAAAGTGGGGTTTTAAAGTCCCCTACTATGATTGTGTTACTGTCGATTTCCCTGTTATGGCTGTTAGCATTTGCCTTATCTATTGAAGTGCTCCTATGTTGGGTTCATAAATATTTACAATTGTTATGTCTTCTTTTTGGATTGATCCTTTGATCACTATGTAGTGTCCTTCTTTGTCTCTTGTAATAGTCTTTATTTTAAAGTCTATTTTATCTGATATGAGAATTGCTACCCAGCTTTCTCTTGATTTCCATTTGCATGGACTATATTTTTCCATCCCCTCACTTTCAGTCTGTATGTGTCCCTAAGTCTGAATTGGATCTCTTGTAGACAGCATATATACAGGTCTTGTTTTTGTATCCATTCAGCCAGTCAATGTCTTTTGGTTGGAGCATTTAATCCATTTACATTTAAGGTAATTATCAATATGTCTGTTCCTATTACGATTTTCTTAATGTTTTGGGTGTGTTCTTGCAGGTCTTTTCCTTCTCTTGTGTTTCCTGCCTAGAGAAGTTCCTTTAGTATTTGTTGTAAAGCTGGTTTGGTGGTCTTGAATTCTCTTAGCTTTTGCTGTCTGTAAAGATTTTAACTTGTCCGTCAAAACTGAGTGAGATCCTTGCTGGGTAGAGTAATCTTGGTTGTATATTTTTCCCTTTCATTGCTTTAAATACGTCCTGCCACTCCCTTCTGGCTTGCAGAGTTTCCACTGAAAGATCAGCTATTAATCTTATGGGCATTCCCTTGTATGTTATTTGTGGCTTTTAATATTTTCTCTTTGTTTTTAATTTTTGATAGTTTGATTAATATATCTTGGCATGTTTCTCCTTGGATTTATCCTGTATGGGACTCTCTGTGCTTCCTGGACTTGATTGACTATATCCTTTCCCATGTTAGGAAGTTTTCAACTATAATCTCTTCAAATATTTTCTCAGTCCCTTTCTTTTTCTCCTCTTCTTCTGCAACCCCTATAATTCAAACGTTGGTGCATTTAATGTTGCCTCAGATGTCTCTAAGACTGTCCTCAATTCTTTTCATTCTTTTTTCTTTATTCTGCTCTGTGGCATTTATTTTCACTCTTTTATATTCTAGGTCACTTATCTGTTCTTCTGCCTCAGGTATTCTCCTATTGATTCCTTCTAGAGAATTTTTAATTTCATTTATTGTGTTGTTCATCATTGTTTGTTTGCTCTTTAGTTCTTCTAGGTCCTTGTTAAACATTTCTTGTATTTCCTCCATTCTATTTCCAAGATTTTAGATCATCTTTACTATCATTACTCTGAATTCTTTTTCAGGTAGACTGCCTATTTCCTCTTCATTTGTTTGGTCTGGTGGATTTTTACCTTGCTCCTTCATCTGCTGCATATTTCTCTGTCTCGTCACTTTGTTTAACTTACTGTGTTTGGGGTCTCCATTTCACAGGCTGAAGGTTCGTAGTTCCTGTTGTTTTTGGTGTCTGACCCCAGTGGGTGAGTTTGGTTCAGTGGCTTGTGTAGGCTTCCTGGTGGAGGAGACTGGTGCCTGTTTTCTGGTGGGTGGGGCTGGATCTTGTCTTTCTGGTGGGCAGGGCCATGTCCGGTGATGTGTTTTGGGGTTTCTGTGAACTTAGTATAATTTTAGGCAGCCTCTCTGCTAATTGGTGGGGTTATGTTCCTGTCTTTCTAGTTGATTGGCATGGGGCGTCCAGTATTGGAGCTTGCTGGTCATTGGGTGGAGCTGGGTCTTAGCATTGAGATGGAGATCTCTGGGAGAACTTGCCAATTGATATTACATGGGCCTGGGAGGCCTCTGGTGGTTCAATGTCCTGAACTTGTCTCTCCCACCTCAGAGGCTCAGGCCTCACACCAGACTGTAGCACCAAGACCCTGTCAGCCACACGGCTACCCCAAGGCTATTTTTAGTTTGTTAAGGAACCTCCATACTGTTTTCCACAGTGGCTGCACCAATTTACATTCTCACCAACAGTGTACAAGGATTCCCTTTTTTCCACCTCCTCACCTACAATAGATTTTCCTTTCTTAAGCCTCTAGGAGGCATTAGAAGAGATTGTGCTATTGGAGGAAGCTGGGCCTTGGTTAGAGATGGCTAAAAGGACATGACACATGATATTATTTGGCGTACATGGATGTATTCCTAAACTATTTTTCCCCAAAATATTTTCCTTGCAGCACTACAATCAGAGGTGTCCTGTGACCATATTCTTGGTTGTAACCAACAGAAACTTCATTCTGGTAAAGGAAAAAGGACTGTATTGGAAGGATAGTGGTTAAGCTCCTAAGTTGACAGCATCTACCTTGGTTAATGGCAGAATCCAATGCAACTGGGAGCACCATAACAGTCAGGGTAAAGAGAAACTGCTACCTGTCACTAACTACCACTGGCACCAATGCAATGGTTATCAGGTGCTGCCACCACTCTAGGGTGAATTCCAGATGTCCTCTGCTTTCTTTTATCGTTGGTTCCAGATTTAAAGTATCTTGCTAGAAAATCCTTTTGGCCAAGCTTAGGTCACTTCCTCAAATTCTAGTTGCCTTGTTTCAAGGAAAACAAGTGTCTCAAATATCTAATAATTTTGGAGTCTATGGTATGAGTCAGAGCCCTTATTTACATAAAGACTCACCCTAAATCAGAATCTTCAAACATAAAAATAAGCAAATGAATAAGCAACAAATATCTTCTGCATTCTGCAAAATGTTTAAAGCAAAACAAGACAAGACAAAAACCAATGCAGACAACTGATACTATAATTTACTCTGGAGATTCACAATTCTCTTTATATATTAGAGTCTCTGAGATTCTTATAGCAAAGCAAATGAACAAAAAAGTCTGTTAAGTTTACAATTCAGCATTCTTCATACTTATTTGACCACGGAGCCTTTTAATGATAGAATATGTTAATGCATTGAATATTTTTCTTCAGGTGTTAATTTGAGAACTGTTGCCTTAAGCCTTCTCCAGACCTTTTGTCTATGTCCTCCCCTAGTCTTCTATAAACATTTCCTGACGTGGCAACCTAGAGGCAGAAACTAAACAGCCTCATTTTCCCTTTCAAGCAGGGTATGTCTAATACTAGTGTCCTTTGGAATTCATTTCCAGAACTTAAATTCCTGGATCAGAGCTTACAAAATAAAAGAGACTAATGAAAACCAAGGAAATTCTGGTCTTAAGTTGAGATGCTAAAGGAATTCCAAGGAAAGGTGAAGGGACAAAAATACAGTGGCCAAATATCACAGTGAGTAAATGACATCCTTTAACAGGACCATGTATGAGAGACTCCAGCCTACAATCACATTTCTGTGCATCTCAACTACACTAAGGATGTCTCAAGTCTAGGCCCAATTACACATTTTCCTTTTCCCCAGAACACCTTTCCTTCTGAGTTGTCTGGCTGATTTATTTCTTTCAAATATCATCTTAAATAGCCTTCCTCATGGAAGCCTTTCTTTGATGTCTCTTGAAACCTCTATCTCTATTGGCTAAGTTAGGAGTCCTTGTTATGTGCTCTCGTGACAATTTGTAAGTTCTTTCCCACTCAACAAATATCTCACATTATGTGATTGCTTATTTAATTATGTCCCTACATGATGGATTATAAAAGAAAGAATGCAATGAACATATTTTCTTCCTTTTTCAGGATAAATCTCTATGGATTTCATCCACTGCTAATAAGGTAGATGATATCCATTTCCTATCATGTAAAGGTAGGTGTATAGTTTCCTAAAACTGCTGTAACAAAGTACTACAAATATGGTGACTTAAAACAATAGAAATTTATTATTTCACCATTCTGGGGGCTAGAGTTTGAAATTAAAGTGTTGGCAAAGGGCTATGTTCCCTCCAAAGCCTCCAGGAGAAAAAATACTTCTTTGCCTCTTCCAGCTTCTGGTAGCCCCAGATGTTCCTTGACTTGCAGCTTCAATACTTCAATCTCTGCCTCTGTAATCACATGACATTCTCCTTGTATGTATCTGTCTATGTCTGTCTTCCCTTCTTATATGGACACAAGTAATATTCGATTAAGGCTTACCCTAATGAACTCATCTTGACTTGATTACGTGTACAAAGACTCTATTTCCAAAATGATGCCAAAAGCTCAGTCTCTCTGTGCACTGGTGCTGCATCGAATCTCAGAGACAGAGGTCTGGGTGAAGTAGAAAAGGATAGCTTTATTTCTTTGCCAGGCAAAGGGATACACGGAGGGCTCCTGCCTCGAAAAACTTTGTGTCCCAATCCAGGGGAGTTTCGAGTGGAATTTAATGGCAAAGGTTCAAGAGTGGGCTTGCTGACAAGATTAAGGTATGTGCGGGATTTCAGGTGGTCATTCTCCGAATCTTGATGAGCTTCTCTTGTCCCTTTAATCTTGCCTCAGGTGGATTTGTGCCTGCTCCTCCCTTGATTAGCAACTGTTTGAATCTGCCCTTTCGAACTAAGGGAAAGTCATGGAGGTTGGAATCTTGCCTACAAGAAATGGGGGACAAAAAGGCTTCCATGCCCAGGAGCCCCAAAGGGCCCCGCTTGGTTTCAAAATGAGGTCACCGTCACAGGTACTAGGGATTAGGACTTCATCATATTCCATTTGTGGGGACATAATTCAACCAATAACAGTAGAGTTCACCTTCACTTGATGGATCCACAGCCTCCTCCTAAGAATGTGAAGTTATAGCACAGAATAGGTGGGTGTTTTCTCACTCTCTTTCTATAGATAGATAGACAGACAGATGTGTGTACGTGTGTGTGTGGGCATGTAACAAGTCAACATTTGAGAAAGGAGCTTATGTGTTTTCCAATTGCTATGCTGTTCTCCAGGAGGGTTCAGATAAAGGGGGAATGGCTCACTGGAAAGAATATAAAGACAAATCAGCTGCAAATCCCCATTCTTAAGGAAAGATTAAGGTTTAATCCAATACAGGAATCTGCTTGGTAAAATGAATCCACAAAAAGAGAAGAGGATCAGAAACAATCTTGCCTTTGTTTCAGGAACAAGAACATGAATTCATATCTTTTTCCTTCTTTGTCTTTCCTCACCCTTTTCCACTTTTCAGTCTCCTTTTGTCTTTTTTTCCCAATTTCCCTAGAACCCCAACCAAAATTGAATATTTTTCTCTACCTATTTGTCTCTTCTTTGCAGGAAATCCCTGTCTCCTGTGTGGCTTAATCAATGGTTTTCAGTCTTGGCTGAACACTAGAATCATCTGGAAGATTTTTTAAAAATAGAAATTCCATGGCCATACCCATGGAGCTTCTGTGATTCTATTGCAGGACTAGGGAGAGATCCACTCTTCCTAATGCTTCAAGATGGCAGTTCTCGCATTAACTCCTACAAGTATGAACTTCTAAAGTTGAATAATTTATTTAATATACATGTCCTAAGCATTTAGTGTTTTCCTTTCCTTTCGAGTTTGGGAAGGGAAACTTCCTTCTTATAAAAGTATAAGCCTTGTATTAAATGACCCAAGTAAGTTAAACCACCTCCAGCCTGTTATCTCCCAAGTCTCCAAATTTCTACATGTAACTCACCTAACAGATAGACAGAGCCCCTTGAGGATGGGGACTCTTTGTTTTATCTCTGGATCCCAACTATTGACCACAGGCCTCGACACAGAGTATGCCCTTAATGCATTTAGGTAAAAGATGAATCATTACTAAGTTTGCATTTTCAGGAAATGGCAATTTTCCCCTCTTCTCAACATCTCAGATTGACCTCAGCCCTAAACCAATCTAAGGTAAAACTTTGGCCAAATTTCTGGCTACATTTCCCATGCCAACTTAAAAAAAGATTCTTTTCCTTTGATCTCAGTTGCTGATGGAGAGGCTATGAGGTAACATAAAGTTCCTTTCTTCTGTAGGAAAAAAAAATGTAATACTAATGCCAGGAGGGATCCAAGATTCTATTTTTACACCTTCTCTGAATATCAGTTTACTGCTCAACTTTGTTCTGAATTTCAGGGCTATAACAGAGAAGGTTCTGTCTTTCAGAACTTACTATTCTGTATGATCATTTAAAAAGTAGCTTTATTAAAATAAAAAACATTCAGAATCAAAACAGCTTTAGGGCTTCTAGAGATATTTCCTAGAAAGGAGCGTGAAAAGCAAGTCAACTGCTTAAGAACCATTTTATTACTTCTAATTAGAAGTAATTTTCTTTCCATGTTATGGTGAACATTTTTAGCAGGGAGGTGGGGCTTATTTAAATAATTCTTTGTGTTTGCCAACTACCATGGAGTCATACTTTTGCTTCCTGACCTGAGCCTGCAGTGCCCTTCACAATAGGTTTCCCGGTAACCTTCAGTTGCTCCAGACCCTGTATGCAGAGTTGTTTACTTGACTTTAAATTTTCCATAAATTTGAACTTAAATAAAATAAACCTTCAAAACATTTTCATTGAATTTATAGCGTGGAAAGAAAGTCCAAAGATCTGGAGAGGCAGTGTGATACAAAAGGAAAAGGCATAGATTTCAGGATCAAAGGACTTGAGTTCCTGCACCACATGAATTATGTGACTTTTGGAAGGTTATTTCATTTCTTTGATTATCATCTCTCTTATCTGCAAAATGGAAATACTGAGCACATAGCTTATACACACTTTTGAGGGTAAAAGAGGATCAGACATAAAGCACTTGACACATAACAGTAAGTGTTCAATAAAATAGGCTTTCTTCCACTTCCTGTGAATGCCCTTTTCTTCACAAAATTAAAATAGCCACCACCATCTCTTCTTTGTCAAACTATTAGCCTTATTAACTAATCCGTGTCCTCCATTGAATCTATATTCTGGTTATAACTGTTGTGAAAAAAGTAAACACCAATGTAAGTAAAGGGATACAGATGAATGAAAAAAGGTCACATCTCAACTCACAAATATATTCTGGAAAATGTCATTTATGCATTAATATTGTGCTTCTCTTATATGTCAGGGACCATGCTTGTTATCAACTTTTATTTCCTCTCCTGAAAATACTGGTGGTCTAGTAGGAAAGCTAGACAGCATCACAAAATGTTCTAATATGAAGTTGATATTGTTATATACCATGAGAAAGGTATCAAAAAAGACTGTGGCTGTATGAAAAGAAAGACAATCCTTTCATCTTGAGAGAACAGGAAAGGTTTCTGGAAGCAAAGAGCGTATTAGTTATTACCTGAAAGACTGATAGGATTTTAAAATGGAGAAACTAAAGGGAAAGCATCATCAGTGGAAGAAGTAACATGAGCAAAAGCATTGAGAGATCCATTATTCTAATTTCCCTGGCCAAAAATCTTGGAGTAATCCTTGGCTCCTGACTCTTTCTCTCATACCATCCGTCCATTCAGTTGACCATGAAATTCTATTATCTCCATCTTAAAAAATCCAAAAATACTTCTAAATCTCTTCACCCCCCCTAATCTAAGCCACCCTCATTTTCACACTTATGCTATTGCAAATAGCCTTCCAAATGGCCCTCTTGCTTCCATACTTAACCCTGTCCCCAAACCCTACCTAATCTCAGCACAGCAACTAGAATAATCCTTTTAGTATGAAAGTCAAAGCTTATCACTCCTCTGCTCAAATCCTTGGATTAGATCACAATTTCACTCAGAGTAATAGCTACACAATGGTCTATGGGGTCTGTGTGATTAACCACGCTCCATCCATACCTCTTTACCTTTCTGACCCCAGGTTCTACTAACCTTTCTCTTAAATCATGTTAGCTACCACACCAATCATCCAACAGAACTCTCTCTCAACACAGGGCCTATCTACTGGTTCTTTCCTCTGCTTGGTATAGTGTTCTCAGATATCCTCATAGTTTACTCCTTTCTCTACTTCAGGTCTATCTCAAATGTGCCTTCTCAAGAAGACTTATCATGATCTCCCTATTTGAAATTGTAACTATACCTCCAACATTCCCAAACCCCTTTACTCCATGGATGTCACCTTCTCAATTATTCCTAGTGTTTATTATTTATTTTTTATCGTCCTATGATGGAACATAAGTTCTTTGGAGGGCTTATTTGTTGTTAGGAAATTTTATGTTTTTTTTTTTTTAAGTGTCTAGAACCTTGTCTGGCACACAATAGATGCTCAAACAATAGTCAATAAATAAAATTGATTAAAAGATCTTTCTCCCTTCCCTTTCTACCCACTCCTTCATTTTACTTAGTCCTTGATACCTGTAGCTTCTAGTAGAATTCTTAACATATAGAGGTGCTCAGTAAATGTGCCATAAATTCAGTTCCACATTTTAATGGATTCTTTTAGAGCCATAGAGTTTGCACATTAGTAAATAAAAAAAAAAAATTTAAAAAGCACTATTTGCTTATATCTATTGTTACCAGTGAAAAAGATCATCTTCTCTTTAAAAAAAGGCTCTTTTGTTAGCAGCAGAATCTGGAATCTGAATTCTCTGGATTAGTGGCTTTCAAACTGTTTTCCACATCTTTCTTATGGTTCTGAGGATGTGCTACAAGCGTTGCTGAAAGTGTAAAAGTCATGAGGCACTTTCATCCCAACCCACCAAGGGTCTTATCTCAACTTTCCCGAGTTTCTTCTCACCCAGGCCAACTCTGCTATTTTCATTTTCCATATTGAGCTTTTGACTAAGATTTTGTTGAAATAAAGGATTCCAGAGCAAAAAGAAATTTTGAAAACAACTAAATTAGGTCATTTTCTTGACTCTCTTTATTTTGATCTGTACAGACACCATTTTTCCCTTTCAGTCTTTGCCAACTCTGGAGCTAAATGGAATCACATTGAATATCAAAAATAGGAGATTTTTTTTTATTCTTTCCCAAACTGACTTTCTACTTTTTTTTTTTTTTAAAGGGGGACAAGTAATTTCTTTTTTTACCTTATATTGAACTACGGTTTTATTTTATTTAATTATTTTGCCATCCTGTCTCTCTCTTGATAGACTGAATGGCTGAATGATAATTGCTACAGTAGTGTCCAGGAAAATTCATGTTTGCTATTAAATAAAACAGATAGAGAAGGAAGAAAGAAAAATAAAAATGACGGAACTTATCATGTCATAACCTGTCATGCTGTCAGATTAATTTGATGTCTGAAAAAAAAAAAACCCACCTACAGTTGTGTTACAACTAGCAATTTTGAGTCATCCAAGAATATTTAACATCTACTCGTATTCCATTACCTTGCTCAGTGCTTTTATTTTTCATTTATTTTTAAACGTTCCCTTTTTAGTTTGTGACTGTAGTCGACAAAAGTGTATCAATATGTATTGTGTCCATTCTTATTTGTCTGATTCCTATTTTCTAGGACAAAAGAAAATAGGAAGTTTTCCAAATTTCCTTTCTGTCCCTCCTCTCTACCCTGTTTGGGTCATTCTTAAGTAGGCACTTAGTATCTGTATACAGTTTGATCTTTTCAGCAATCTGAAATTAATAGATATACACTGTTTAATTTTCAACTAGCAGTTACAATGCAGATTTTATTAACCAAACATGATAAATATTTTAGAATCTTTCAACTCCCTAGGTCAGTGATTCTTTTTTTTTTTTTTTTTAAACATCTTTATTGGAGCATAATTGCTTTACAATGGTATGTTAGTTTCAGCTTCACAACAAAATGAATCAGTTATATATATACATATGTTCCCATATCTCTTCCCGCTTGCATCACCCTCCCTCCCACCCTCCCTATCCCACCCCTCCAGGCGGTCACACAGCACCGAGCTGATCTCCCTGTGCTATGCCGCTGCTTCCCACTAGCTATCTACCTTACGTTTGGTAGTGTATACATGTCCATGCCTCTTTATTGCTTTGTCACCGTTTACCCTTCCCCCTCCCCATAGCCTCAAGTCCATTCTCTAGTAAGTCTGTGTCTTTATTCCTGTGAAACAGGTCAGTGATTCTTAACCCTGGATTCACATTAGAACTACCTCAAGAGCTTTTAAATACTGATTCTTAGGCCCCAATAGGACCAGTTAAATCAGAAACTCTTGGAGTGAGGCCCTGGCACTGGTATTTTTTAACAGTGCCCTGGATCATTTTGATGTGTGGCCAGTGTTGAAAACAACTCCTCTAGAAGGACTAAGTTACTAAAAAGTAGACTAGGCAGTTATTTTAAATTTGGTTGCCAATGCACAATGCTTAATGGGACTTCTCTGGCAGTCCAGTTGTTAAGACTTCACCTTCCAATGCAGGGGGTGCGGTTTCGATCCCTGGTCAGGGAACTAAGATCCCACATGCCTCATGGCCAAAAAACCAAAAACATAAAACAGAAACAAGATTGTAACAAATTCAATAAAGACTTTAAAAATTGTCCACATCTGAAAAAAATGCATAACGCTTAAAGAAAAACATTCAAATGCAATAAGAACTGAATTTGCTATTGCTTTGCTAGTTCATTATGACTTAGAATGACTTAGAGTGGAACCAGAGGTAGATTTGCTGTGAACCTGATGAATCTTCAGCTTCAGTGTCCCCACTGCCTCCTGCCCCTGTGAGGGCTGGGAGTTGCTGAGTTGGACAGTGTTTCAGGTATGAAAAGCCAGGTAGCAACCAGAAAACATCTCTAAGAATTACTTGTAAGTTGCCTAAAGAGATCTCAGAAAAAGGGGCCTGAGTCATTTATTACAGTAATTTATTGTGATTTCTTTTCTTATTTTACTTGAATATTCATTTTCAAACGTAATTTTATATTTGTAATTTTTGCATTCCTTTCATGAAAGAAAGATGCACAAATTGTATATGCTTGAGGTCTCACAAAATCTGGATCTATCCCTTAGTGGGACATGTTTGATGAAAGTAGAAGGGATTGCTGGTCATATTCCTAACTAGAAATTTAAATGTTAGAAATTCAAGGTGAAGACAGACACATTAATCCTTTTCTGCATAATAATTGCACATTTCAAAGACCTAGTACCTCTACCCTTAAAACAGCCTTTTAAAAATACTTAATCCAAAGAATGTGGTATTTCTATTTTGCAGTTTTGAGTTGCTTCTCTACCTTTTGGTTCTTTTGAGTAAATTTCATATATATTCTTAAATGCCATTCAAATTAGATATGGCCCAAGAATTTCCATTTGATGATAATGTGATCTGATATTCGCAACTGCTTTTTCCTCCTTGAGTTCAATTAAAAAGATCTGACTCATTATTATCGTCATCACAGATATTTCACAGATAATATTTTCACATAAATTATTACTTACAATATATCTATGAGTTAGGTATTTTTACCCCATTTTTAAAGAGGTTGCAAACTGAGAGATGAATTCCCCTGACCAGCATCCAAAATTCAGAATTCAAAACCAGAACTAGCAGATATAAAAGCCTTTCATCATTAAACTCTTCTTTTATCCCAACCATGCCTATGTTTCTATATTAATCTGAAATGTAAGGATTACCCTAAGGTTTTCATTTTCAAGTCAGATCTCTGATAATATTTCAAGATCATGACTGCAAGTAATTTTTTTTCTCACATACCAATTCTAACTGATAGTGACTAGCTGAAGTCCCGTGTTGAGAAGGATTCTGAAGGTGAGTCTGGGATCAGCAGATGACTCTAGTGAGAAAGTAAAATCTGTCTTTGATGGATAAAGAAGTGCTGGCACACATACCAACAAATATTATATGTTTTAGGCTACTGATTACAGTCCCTAGCTGATTTTCTCTCATTTACACTTTAACCAATAGTAGTCCATTGTTCTCACCAACAATTTCTAGTCCTGAATGTTTTTCTCCAAAGCACTCATCCAATATCAATGATGGAATGTCCACTGAATATTGCTCTACTCAGATCTTAATGCCATTAGGGAAGGTTTAAAAGCATTAAGTTCTGTTTATTTCCCTTAATTTTCAGCTGGAAGGTATATACTGAACTTTCTGGGACATGGAGGAACTGTGAAAAGCATCTTTGCTTTAATGTAATAAAATACCTGCTTATACCTGTGTTGTTTTGTATTTACATACCTGGGTAAAAAATTGTCTATCTTTATCCACCTTGACATTAAACAAGCAATTCATCTGTGTCTTCCTTAGGGAAGCTGTTCTTGATTTTATTTTCTCTTTTCTTTACTATAGCTATTTCTATAGAGGAAGTAGTTAGGGATGCATTTAACTGCAAGTAATGGGAAACTCAAAGCACAAGGGCTTAAATAAATATGAGTTTGTTTTTTCATACTAATTAAGAAATCTAGAATGTGAAGTCTGTTGGCATTTAGTGGATCAGCAACATCAAGGCCAGCACCTTTGAAATTCTCTTGGCTTTTCCCTCATACTTGAAAGATGGTCACTAAAGCATCAGACTTCACATCCACATTCAAAGCCAGAAAGTGTGTAGAGCTGTGCATTCTCCCATCATCAGAAAAAAAATCGATGCCTTTCCAAAGCACCAATTAGAATTCCAGTTAGATCCAATTTGCAATAATTTTGTCACATGATTACTCCTAGCTACAAAAAAGGATGTCAAACTGATATTAGTTTTTTCATCTTCTCTGGTAGAGATAATGAGTCAGAGGGAAATGGGTTGAGTATAGTGTTAAGTTACCCAACCATCAGTGTTAGAGTTACTCTTCCCACCCTGATTACAATATTTTTTTCCCATATTTTGTCCCCTTAATAATGGTTTATTTGGTGAGGATAGAGAGTGTCTTTCATCTCTGAACATAAGATTAGTACCTGATGCAGAGTAAGTACTCAGTACCTGTTGATTGAATTGTACTGTGTGGTGCTATCATTCAGTGTCAAATTGGCTAAGCTGACACTGCATTTCTAAGAATCCTCTTCCCTGTGTGGTCCAGGCATACTATTGGTGCAAAAGTGAAATTTATGTGAGATTTGGGAAGCAGAGCATGTTGGTAGCCATTACTCTCTGAGGCTGTCGTAGTTAGATGGAGTGACAGACAGGCATGGAGATGCATGCAATTTGAGTTTATCCTTGCTCTTCCCTGCAGTAGAAGACAGATATAGAGGTGCTAGTGAATCCCAGTTTGTTCTCTTCGTCTCCTGTCCTGTGTCCTCTCTTTTTCCCAACTGTTAGCTCTGCTGACCAACAGCAACAAGATTGAGAGGAACTACCTTTCCACAGACTTTTCTACCACTTCCCTTTATAGTCTAACCCCATGGGCTGGACATGCCTGAATTCCAGATCTCCCTGCAAGCTCCACCCTGTCCTCCAGTGCCCCTGTTTCAAGAGAGCTCATTAGTGACTTTCCTCTATTCCTCCAACTTCCCTCTGAAGCCTATTTTCCCTCGAATTGTATAAACTTTAATTTCTGTAAGAGATTCTTCATTGCAAACTGTTTCCTGATTTACCCTAATTGATACAGAGAAACTCAGTGACTCTTATTCATGGTTCTTATTTTACCATAACCTATATCGCATTTTTCTTGTATTAAAAGAGGTGTTAACAGAGGAATTATAACAGTTATAACATT
Source organism: Pseudorca crassidens (assembly GCF_039906515.1). Taxonomy (NCBI): domain Eukaryota; kingdom Metazoa; phylum Chordata; class Mammalia; order Artiodactyla; family Delphinidae; genus Pseudorca; species Pseudorca crassidens. The sequence continues at coordinate 28,715,829 of NC_090304.1, read as the reverse complement.
TTATTTTAGATATTTGATATACATCTGGGTGTCTGCTTTTGCAACTTCAGAAAGAGTTATGGGAATTATGAAGCACTCCATGAATAATTGCAAAATAATTTTCTTTTAGAGAAAACTCTTGTTTTTTTTAAGGGAACTCTTAAGGGAAGTGTCACAACAATTTATTTCATCTCTTAACTCAATATTTCATATAGAATGAGAGGGAATTTGAAATGAAGGTAAGAAATCATATTGAGTGAATTCTTTTTCTTCAGATAGTGGTTGCAGCATCCTTCACGTCTTAGTGCTTACCTCCCATTAACCATACTCAGAGTAGTCCTTCACTTTTTATTTGTGACCATGTGTGTGGTTAAACAGTAAAAAGTAGCTGATTGTCAACATTAGCAACATGTTCATTCTCTCTTAATATTTAAAGATACAGACTCTCAGAAAGGAGACGGTACCCCAACACAGCCCAAAATGAATAAATAAATTAATTAATTAAAAAAAGAAAAAAAGAAAGGAGACAGTAGTCAGGGAGCCCAGTGCTATACTTCAATCAATTAAAAACAAAACGAAACAAAACTCAGTGGCTGTAGTCTGCCTCCGACATCTTTGGAAAGCACCAAAGGAAGCCTAACCAGTTTTACTTGGAGGAGCCTTTTCGAGATTCAGTGGAGAAGGAAATATATTGGAAAATGAGTGCTGGATGCTTGCTGTTGTTTTCTGCCTGCAAACACAGGTAAACCCAGATGATTCTATCACTCAGATGCAAACTCAACAGGGGAATATAAAAGGCAAAAGTAGGCTTTTTGTTTCCTGGGGTCTGAATAGCCAGAGAACATCATTAATTAATTTCACTTTCAAAGGTGAAATGTGTGTGAAGGGACCAGTAAGTGTACGGTCAATTTTGCATTTTCCAGGGGACAATACAGAAGCCTAAATATTTGACCCCAGATATTGGTCGAGACCCAAAATGAAAAAAAAAAATTAATAAGAAATATTCACATGAGGGCTTCCCTGGTGGCGCAGTGGTTGAGAGTCCGCCTGCCGATGCAGGGGACACGGGTTCGTGCCCCAGTCCAGGAAGGTCCCACATGCCGCGGAGCGGCTGGGCCCGTGAGCCATGGCTGCTGAGCCTGCGCGTCCGGAGCCTGTGCTCCGCAACGGGAGAGGCCACAACAGTGAGGGGCCCGCGTACCGCAAAAACAAAAAACAAACAAACAAAAAACACATGGTTTAAAGAAGTTTAAAAAAAAAAGCTCATCTGTGAAATATCTCAATCTTACTTCTATCCTCAGACCCACACATCTCCAGCTGCAAACAACTTTTAATTGTTATGTATCCCTCCACTGTTTCTATGCAAGTATAAGAACATATGAACACATATTCTAAGTTTCCTCTTGTACATCAAAAAATATCCTATGCTTTGATCTGAATCTTGTTTTTTTCACTTATATCTCATAAAACTGTTCACATATGTAAATAAAGAATTCATCTTTTTTTCCTACAACCACATAGTATTTCATCCTGTGGATGTACTGTAGATCATTTAACCATTCTCCTGTTGATGGAATCTTGGTTTGTTTCTAATGTTTTGCTATTACAATACTGGATGAGTAATCTTGCGCACATACCTATTACACACACGTCTTATACATGTGCAGATACATCTGTTGAATAAATTCCAAGGAGTGGGATTGCTGAATCAAAAGGTAAAGCATTTCTCATTTAGAGAGAAATTGCCAAATTACCTTTGTTAGCCATTGCATTATTCTGCAGTGTCGCCTGAGAAAAATGAAATGAGTCTATTTTCCCATAACCTCACCAAAATGGCTGTTGCCAAATTTTGGGATTTTTGTTGATCTGAAAATTGAAATCTGGTACTGAAATTTAGTTTTAATTTGCAGTTCTTTTATCATAAGTGAGATTTAGCAGCTTTTTACATGTTTAAGGGACATTTGTACTTTTTCTATGAGCTCTGTGTTCACATCCCTAGCTCATTTTTCTTTTGGAGGTTATTAATATTCTTCTTCTCAACTTCCTGTAGAGCATCTTTTTCTCCTGTGTTATGAGTTGCAAATTTTTTTCCAATTTGTTGATCGTCTTTTAACTTTGCCATGTATATATATTATGTATATATATATATATATATATATATTTTTTTTACCTTGCAAAACTTTGTACTGTTTAAGTAATCAAATTTACCATTTTTTCCTTTTGAATAAGTTAGAACAGGCACCCTCACTCCAAAATTATAGAGAAATCCTCCCATGTAGTCTTCTAAACTTGTATGGCTTATTTTTCATATTTAAATATTTGTTTAATTTGAAGTTTATACTAATGTGTAATGTGAATCATGGATCCAACGTTATCTTTTATAGCTGTCTGCTTCACAACCCAGTTATTCCATAGACTATTGTCCTATTGATCTATCCAAACACCAGTACTATATTTTAGTAATTTGTTTTAAGACTAATTCTTCCTCGGTATTCTTCCTCCTTCTCCCCTGAGGTTGCTTTCCTAATATTTCTGATTTGTTTTTACATGTGAACTTTAGAATCCCTAGGATACCAAGTGTTATTTTATCAGCATAGCATTAAAGTGATAAAATAATGGTTTCCAAGTTTCTCCCATGAAGATTTTGCAGATTTCTTTCATTATTCCTAAGTATTGTATCTTCATCAATAATATTTATTTTATTTACTTCTATCATTTAACTGTTTTTGTTGTTATTGTTGTTCCTACTTAACAAAGCTGCTGACATCTGCGTATTTTTTTTAACCCCACAAACTTACTGAATTATGTTATCACATAAAGATCTTTTTTCACTTGATTCTCTTGGGTTTTTCTGGGTATACAATCATGTCATATGCAAATAGTGATCACTTTGCCTTCTTTTAAATTCTTATACTTCTAACTTCTTTCTTTCATAAAATTTTATTGTTTAATATCTTGGTACAATGTTAAGCTATATGTATGGTGGTGGGCATTTTTACCTTATTCCTAACTTTAGTGTGTCCTTGTTGAGCAAGACACTGGTCCTTTTTTTGAGATATAAATAGTTTATCATACTGAGAAGGATCAATTCATTCCAATCTTATTGACACTTAAAATCAAGAATTGGTGTGGAATTTGAAAAAAATTTTTCTAGCATGTAAGCATATGATCATATAATTTATTTAAATACATAGATCTATATAATACATTATATTAATACATTTCCTAATGTTGACTGAACATTGTATTCCTGTTATAAAACCTGATCGGTCATGATGTATTAGTTTTTTTAATGGGCTACTGAATTCTACTTGCTAATATTTTGTTTGTGATTTTTTAATCAATATTTATAGTAATATAAATCCATAATTTTTGCATGTGTGTGCAGTCTTTGTCACATTTTGGTAGCAAGTAATGCCAACTTTAAAAATAATTTTTAAATTGCCTCCTTTTTTTATGGCCAATCTGGCTGCTATGGAAGAGATAATAGCATTGGAATGATCTGATCCTTAAAGATGTGATAGAACGCTCCTGTGAAGACATATCAGTGTTTCTTTTGGTGGCGGGGGGAGTGGATATTTCTTATACTAGTTTTGCTAATTTTTTCCCAATAAAATCAGTCTATAAACATTATTTCCTAATGCTATTTTTTTTCTTTTGAAGAAAAAGGAGGTCATGAGGCAAGTGACAATGAAGTACTCGAGAACTGATTATTAATTACCAAATTGAGGAAGGAGGGAGATTTTTTTTTTTGCGGTACGCGGACCTCTCACTGTTGTAGCCTCTCCCGTTGCGGAGCACACGCTCCGGACGCGCAGGCTCAGCGGCCATGGCTCACGGGCCCAGCCGCTCTGCGGCATGTGGGATCTTCCCAGACCGGGGAATGAACCCGTGTCCCCTGCATCGGCAAGCGGACTCTCAACCACTGCGCCACCAGGGAAGCCCAGGGAGATTATTTTTTAAGTGATTATAAAGTGCTAGTCCTTTCATTTACTTCTCACTAAAACTCAGATAAATATTACCGTCTCAATTTTACAGGTGAACAAAATGAATTTCTAAGAAGTTATGTAACTTTCTCAAGATCATAAGCCGCAGAGCATGATTCCAACTCCTGTCTCCGTGACAACAAAGCCCAGATATTAAGATTGTACTATTTTTCTCCCTTCTGCTTTCCAGAGATGTAATGTATAATGAATGTATAAATTAGGAGATATAATTATTCTATACTGTAGTTATTAAGATGCTTAAAATCAAATGAATACTCAACAGCTTACATCAGCACTCAGGTTGTTGTCTGTATCTGCATTCAATAAGCTCATCAAACAAGAGGAAAAGGATGCTGAGATCTCCAAAGCATGGAGGGGTCTGACTTGGTAGTGAGAAAAATGGAGCTACCCTTTGCTGGTGATATTGGGACATATTGGTCAGATTGGCCCCATACTGAGTGGCTCTCTAGTAAAATCATCCTGTCATCTCTTTTCTAGCATCATGTTGGGCCAATTCGTAAAGAATTAGTTTAATTAAAAAAGAAAAAAAAATTAATAACAAATGCAGCCAGTAAGCTGTGCTTACTTCCTTAAATAAATTCCAGACTGTTTTGGTGAACAGAACTATAGAATTATTTTATTGCTATCTTGGTACTGAAGCTCATATGAGAATGGTGAAATAGTAATCAAAGGAGTAAGAGCTTCCCCCAAATCTCATATTGGCTTATCCCTTTTCCCCCCAATAACATTTGTACTCCAATCACTCTCCATTTAAAACGCTACTGATCCTAATTCTATAATTATCAGCCAGAAAACTGTTTCTTGTAAGCCTATAATGTCTTGAAGTTTTTCACCATAAAGTCTATGAATTTCAGGTTAATCTATAAGCCCTCAACAGTGTGTTACCAAATTATATAAATCCTAAATAGCAACTGAAATGAAAGGGATCTGAAAATAACTGAACTTATCTCAGCACAAAGCACATAGCACACTGAGTTTTCTCCTTATTCTGTGGCTGTCAAGTATCTCAGATTCAGCAGCAGCTTTGCACAATAACCTCAATAATTTCATACAGCATGTACTTTCCTAAGGCTTTGGAGGAAAATAAATCAATACCAGTGGTTTAGTGAATTAATCTCTATTGTCTCCTCTTCTAATTGGTGGATGTCATAGAAAAATAAAGCAAAATCAAATTAACTTGCTTATTTTTAATTAAATCCATAAATCTACTATTTGAATTGACTAAATATGATAAATAACAGCTTTATATCAACACACACAAACAGATACGTACCCATATTCTTTTCATATAATTGCATATTCTGTTACCCATAACATTCATAAAAGTTGGGTTTATATACCAAAGAGAGACTAGAAGTAAAATTGTCAGTACTTTTCAGAAAGTTAAAATTATGGCTCTCACATGAACACAAAACAAACATTAAAAATGTATGGACTAAGTGTTCATCAACAGATGAATGGATAAAGAAGATGTGGCACATATATACAATGGAATATTAGCCATAAAAAGAAATGAAATTCACTTTGTTATAAAGCAGAAACTAACACACCATTGTAAAGCAATTATACTCCAATAAAGATGTTTAAAAATTTTATGGAGATATTACTACACAACTACCAGAAAGAATAAAATAGAGAAAACCTGACAATATTATTTGCTGGTAAGGATTGCTGGTAAGCAGCAGGAATGCATTGCAGTTAGGAGTGTAGATGGTATAGCCACTTTGGAAGATAGCTGGGCAGTTTCTTACAAAGCTAAGCATACTCTTTTTTTTTTTTTAATGGGTAATTTTTTTTTTTATTGGTACTTATAAACAAACCAGCCAACTGGTAGTATTATGATGTGGACAAATCAAAACATCTTTCTACACATACTAGAGTGGTGAAAAAATTAGGGGTTGTAGTAAAATAGCAAAAATGGGTAGAGGAAATCAGTGAAGCACATTGTAGCTTAACCCTTCACCTTAACAACTGAGGTTCTTAACAAGTAAAGCCTCCCCACCCCAGAAAATATGAATAATCCTTCATCACACATCTTTGTACTTTTGCTCCCTATTCTTGAGGTTAGGTTCTAGATCCTAAAGATATCCAAAAAATAGTATTATAACCTAGTTATCTATAGTCGCCAGTCATCTTTTATCACGTTGTCTGTAGAAGCCAATGCTTCTGAAGCCTCTTTGATTAGTCACCAATCATACACCCCCAAATTGACACACAAGGCACAATGAAAAGCAGCTTTTCAAGGCAGAGAGATACGTAATTGTAAAAGAAAAATTCTAGGGAAGTAATACAGTCAAGGCTCAAATTGAGATTGAATAATACAGCCATTGTTACAAATCTTCAGGCTGTATGTTCAGAGAGTAATTTGGGAATAAATCCATGCTTTGCTGTTGGGAACTGAAATACTTAGCAGTTTGCTGCATTGTGTTCTAGCTTTCCCCATCAGTTTCCAAGGTGGCCTCCAAATCACTGACAGGAGAATTTGGAACTGGTTCTGGGGCTGCAGGAATTCCTCAACATAGTTGTTGAATTGACTGTTCCAAGTCTAGTTATTCCAAGCTTGGGGGCACCAGGTCTGACTGTTCCAAGGGTGATTGCTCCAGGATTGACCGTTCCAGCTCTGGTTGCTCCAAGTTGGGTTATTCCAGGTCTGGTTACCCGACATGGGCAGGTTTCTGCAAGAGTTCACCAGGCATCCTTGGTGGTAGGAATAGAAGCCTGGGTATTCTGTAGTTGCTGGGCCCTGAGTCACACAATGTTGCTATTCCTTGGCCAGTTGTTTTTCTGCCACCTCTTACGTTTCATTCTCTGGTTCTGGAACCAGATCTTAACCTGTTTGTAGCTAAGGTTCAGGATGTTGGAAAGTTCTTGCATTTGCTGGAGGCTGAGGTATTTCTGCCTCTGAAATCTATCATTGAGTACACACAGCTGGGTCTGAGAGAACACGGTTCTGGTCTTCTGTTTCTTGACCAGGACCTTCTCTTCCTTCTTCTCTGTGCTCTTGTCTGCAGCCGTGGCCAGTAGTTTTACCTGGGGCTTGTGGAAGAATCAGGACTGTCCAGTCTCCACGTTGTGGGTCTCAGCAGATGACATTTGCAAGGACACATAATTTTCTTCAGGCCCATAAATCTCAGGCATTGGTGAAGATTCCCTATAATTGGATGCTTCGGGGCCACGCAGGCTTTGCGGACAAGCTGGGTCCACACTCGTGTTGTTGAATTGAAGGAGAGGGAGAAAACCAAAGGGCTAGATAGATGGTAGAAAAAGTCCAGGCTTAAAAATCTAGGTAGAAGAGCTTAGAGAAAGGTGAAGATCTCCAGGTATAAAAGTATTAAAAATATGGGATGAAGGGAAGTCACCTGTGTGATAACAGAAGCCTACCAGCCCAATGTAGGAAAATGACCAAAACTAAGCATACCCTTACCATACCATTCCAGTAATTGTGCTTGTTGATATCTACCCAACTAATTTTAAAAAGTGCGTCTACATGAAAGCCTGCATGGAAATGTTTATAGCTGCTTTATTATAACTGCCAAAAAACGGAGGCACCCAGGATCTTCTTGAATAGGTAAATGAATAAACAAACTGGAGCCCAGTCACCCAATGGAATATTATTCATCAATAAAAAGATATGAGCTATCAAGCCATGTAAGACATCGGTGAATCACAAATGCCTATTGCTAATGGGAGTCAGCCAGCCTGAAAAGGCTATATACTGATGCATTTATATGACATTCTGGAAAAAGCAAAAATACAGAGATAATAGACAGATTAGTAGTTGCCAGGAGTTTGAGGTTCGTGTATGTGTGTGTTTGGTGGGTGTGTATGTGTGTGTGGTGGGGAGGTGTTACAGAGTGGAGGCACAAGAGATTTTTTAGTGTCGTGAAACTATTCCCTATGATACCGTGACAGTGGGTACCTGCTACACATTTGCCAAAATCCATGAAACTTTACAGCACAAAGAGTGAACTTTAATGTATACAACTTAAAAAGTATTATTAGAAGGCTGAGGGATCCCAGAATAGAATGCAGAATCGAATGGGGTTACAAATGTATGAAACAGCCTCACTGACAGGAGTGCAGGTAAAAGGTGCTGACCTAACCCTGAAAATAAGTGGAGTCTGAAATTCTAAATGCCAAAGCAACAGTACATACACTCCACACTTCAGTCGAGAAAGCTGTTTCCCCTGGGGATATAGGTTAACAATTCTGAAATCACTACACCTGTATGCTAGAAATGAACGATAAAGGCAATAGATGGTATGGTAGGAACAAGTTTTCCTGGTGTTGGAGTGTAATCTAAGAAAGTTTTCATAGAAGTAATATTTGATTTCATCCTGAAAGAACATACAGAATTGCAGCAACAAGAGAAAGAAGAAAGGACATTTCAGGGAGAGGGAATAGCTTCAGCCTGTTGTCCTCAAGCTTTTAGGTCTCAGAAACCCTTTACATTTAGCACCCAAAGGGTTTTTAAAAAAATGCATTATATTGATTGATATTTTACTATTATGAATTAAAACTGCTGTGATTTTGACATATAATTTACAAATTCCTTTTAAAATAAAATAATAAACCTATTCATTATATGTAGACTTGAACTTCCATGCCCCATTAAGGGTGAGTGTGGCAGCAAGACTTGCTTTCGCCAAGGAAATGTAAGCAAAAGAGACAGGTGCCATTAGAATCAGAATATTTTAAAAACTAGTGACAATTTCCTGTACTGTCTCTTTTCCATTACCACTGCCATGAGCAACATTTAAAATGGTGGCTGCTTCCACAGCCTGCAAGGAGATTACAACACTTGCCCTAGTCGAGTCATGAGAGACACAAAGCATGTACAATACATAAACCTCTGTTGTTAAAAGACACTGAAATTTGAGGGGAAGCGGGTTGTTCGTTACCATCACATAATGTAGCCTATCCATTCAAAATAAAATGAATCCTCTGGCTGTTAGAGATACAAACCACTTCTCTGGCAGCTTAAATGGGGATACATGTATATGTATAGCTGATTCACTTTGTTATAAAGCAGAAAGTAACATACCATTGTAAAGCAATTATACTCCAATAAAAATGTTAAAAAAAAAACTTAATTTAGTCTCTAACACAAAGTCTTTTCTGTAACCATCATTTTCATAGGAGGGAAGGGTTTATCGTTTTCTGATTATCATGGGACAGCACATTTATCCAGCATTTAACGTTTCAGGAAGATGCCTTCGCATGTATCTTGTTATATATCTTTTAAGTAGAAATTATTATCTGTATCTTACAGATGTTGGAACTAAAGATTAAGAGTTTTGTAAAATACACAGATTGCACGACCAGTAATTAATGGACTCTCAACTTGAGTCAAGTTCTGACTTTGATGTATATACTCTTTCCATATGCTGTGATTCCTTTGGTTAATCTAAAGACAAAACCTCATTTAAGCAATTTCCTGGATCTTCTGAAACCAGGTGTTTTTTTTGTTTTTTGTTTTTTTTTTTGCGGTATGTGGGCCTCTCACTGTTGTGGCCTCTCCCGTTGCAGAGCACAGGCTCCGGACGCGCAGGCTCAGTGGCCATGGCTCACGGGCCTAGCCGCTCCGCAGCATGTGGGATCTTCCTGGACCGGGGCACGAATCCATGTCCCCTGCATCGGCAGGCAGACTCTCAGACACTGCGCCACCAGGGAAGCCCTGAAACCAGTTTTTAAATAAAGGTGATCTTTTGTTCTATGTTCTGAAAAGGAGTTCCTCTTTAAATTCTTCTGACCTAAGTAACTGAGTTTATACAAAACAGTAGTTCCAGATAAATTACAAGAGAAACTGGTCTTCTTGCCTTATGGAAAATGCAATGCGGGGGGCGGGGGGGAAAGGAGATGCAGGGCTATTTTCTTTTGTCACTCAACAAGATAGACTTTTCACCCATTTGGGGAAAAATAAGGAGACAATTATAACCATGTCAATCACTTTCCTAGTCTTTCAACCAGTGTAAAAAGATTGTGGAAGTTTAAATTTAAAAACTAAAAAACAATTAGTTGTACATTTTACTTTTTGTCACTTCCTGGATGGACACTTGTATTACTCAGATAAACTCTGGTTACATTTTCCTACTTATACAATCAAGAAAATGGTACCCCTCTAAAAAGATTATAGCAAAGTTTGTTTTTATAATTTCATAAAATAATTAGCACAGAGTTTGCCATAATGGTGATTACATTTTATTTCCTCCAGATTCCCCATTAAAAAGAACCACAATACTTATTCTGAAAAGCTCCAGTTAAACAAAACTTTTAAACATAAATGTCTCAAAATATATGCTCTGTTTCATTTGGAATGAACAGACAGCAGAAAGTGGCTTCATCCATTTCACTGACCACATGTATCAGAGCAGAGGATTCTGTGAGTAATTTGGCTGTGAGGGTTTTTAGCCACCTTCAAAGGGACCAAAACAGCCAGATTCGTTGTTCAATTTATTTCCTAAATCTAGAGAAAGCCTTAGCTAAAGGAATGTGAGCAATTTATTTATCTTTACCTTCAGTTGCTAGCGCTCTGGGCAATAATCATAGAAAATGTAGACACAGCTGAAAGCTCACAGAAGCTTCCAATGCTGAAGCCACATAGTCCAAGGTAAATTGCTTACTCATTTAGTGAAAATAAGAGGTAAGATGTGGAATGGCTTTACTTTTTAATAAATGGTATTTATATTTTCTAATTACCAAAGGGAATAATTTAACATATGCATTGTGGTAATTTTAGAAGACACAGAAGACTAAGAAAGGATAATGAGAAACCACATAATCCCATAAGAGAAATGAAACCCTAATCTCAGGTAACAAATTGTTGCCAAGTGAAAAGATTTTAATTGATTTTCTCTCGCTATGAAATTAAGATATTGATATTAATATTTAGTTATACTTACAGAATTTATAATGAAATACTAAATCAACAAATATCACATATATTGTTGATTTGTAACAATAAAGTTTTGATTGAATATATCATAGATTAAATTTCCAAGATTTTTAATGGATCATTGTATTTTAGTGTATAGATATATCATGTTATATCTGCTTCTGAAGGATATGTAATTAAAAAAATTTTTCTATATTCTAGCCATTACCACAAGGAAGCTTTTATTCATATGTACAATTTATTTAGCAAAACTCTAAAACTGGAGAATCCTAGCCAAAAGTTCTAAACTATTTAAGGTTTTCAAACTGTCCTCAGGAAAAAACATAAATATTAAAGTTAAATAATACAAACCATGTGAGAAAGTGTTCATTTTTCCATACTTGTGCCAATACTAAATAACAATCTTATGATCCAGCAATCCCACTACTGGGCATATACCCTGATAAAAACATAATTCAAAAAGAGCCATGTACCACAACGTTCATTGCAGCACTATTTACAATAGCCAGGAGATGGAAGCAACCTAAGTGTCCATCAAGAGATGAATGGATAAAGAAGATGTGGCACATATATACAATGGAATATTACTCAGCCATAAAAAGTAACGAAATTGAGTTATCTGTAGTGAGGTGGATGGACCTAGAGTCTGTCGTACAGAGTGAAGTAAGTCAGAAAGAGAAAAAAAAATACCGTATGCTAACACATGTATATAAAATCTAAAAGAAAAAAAAAAGGTTCTGATGAACCTAGGGGGTAGGACAGGAATAAAGCTGCAGACATAGAGAATGGACTTGAGGACATGGGGATGAAGTGAGAGAGTAGCATTGATATATATACACTACCAAATGTAAAATAGCTAGTGGGAAGCAGCTGCATAGCACAGGGAGATCAGCTCAGTGTTTTGTGACCACCTAGAGGGATGGGAGGGAGGTGCAAGAGGGTGGGAATATGGAGATATATGTATATGTATAGCTTATTCACTTTGTTATACAGCAGAAACTAACACAACATTGAAAAGCAATTATACTCCAATAAAGATGTTACATAAAAAATCTTTTAATATCCCATATTTTGTCAGTCTACACAATAACAACACTAACAAAAGCCAATTCTTATTTTCTTTGAAGGTTAATGACCTTAAAAATAACATCTTCATGTTCTCTATTCTTATATATTGCTTCTTTGAGTTGCCTGTTCAAATTCTTTCTCTATTTGTATTTTTGATCTTTTTTCCCCTCTTACTGACTTTTAAGATACATATGTATACACACACACATATATATCTTTTTATCTTTTACAAATATTGTATCTTTCTAGTTTGCCATATGTATTAATTATGTTTATTTTTCTTCCATTACCATTAGGTAGTTTTAAATTTTTATATAGTTAATCTTTTTATATCTTCTATCATGCTTTAAAAGTTTTCCCAGTACTCAAATTTCAAAACTCACTTTCTTATACTTCCTGGTTATTAAAATGATCACATATCTAAGTAATTAGTGTGATATAAAATATGAGATCTAAATTTATATGTTTAATGGTGTATAGCTCTTCTAGCACCATTTATTGACTATTTCTTACTTCCCCTATAATTTTGAAATGTTAACTTTAGCATGAAAATTTTTTCTACCTATACACTAGTCTTGTAACACTCTTAATTAATTTTGGTGTATAGCGTGAAGTAATAAGCCAATATGATTTTTCTCAAGAATAACTAGTTTTGGGCTTCCCTGGTGGCGCAGTGGTTGAGAGTCCGCCTGCCGATGCAGGGGACACGGATTCGTGTCCCAGTTCTGGAATATTCCACATGCCGCGGAGCGGCTGGGCCCGTGAGCCATGGCCGCTGAGCTTGCGCGTCCAGAGCCTGTGCTCCGCAGCGGGAGAGGCCACAACAGTGAGAGGCCCGCGTACGGCAAAAAAAAAAAAAAAAAAAAAGAATAACTAGTTTTCACAGCACCAATGACTGAAAAATCTTTCCTCTTCTGTGTTCTACAATGCTCATTCTGTCTAATATTGAATGGCTATATATGCAGTGGTTTGTTTCTGGACTATTTTATTCTATGATTATATTTATTTCTCCCTGTACCAATGTTACAATATGTCTCAATGTTTTGGAGGCTATATCCCTATCTCCTTCACCTTTTGCTTCCTCGGGTATGGCTTGAATCATCTTGACTCTGCTTTTCTACATAATTTTAGAACAGCTTGGAAGATTTTCATTGGGATTGAAATTTCATAAATCATTACAATAGTGAATACAGTTTTATTATCCAGAAAATGAACTATCTATATCATTATTCCAGCATTCTTTTATGTTTTTAAATTATATGTGTAAGAACTTGTACCTATTTTATTAGATTAATTCTCACTTTCTTCATATTTTTTGCTAATGTAAATCGTATCTTTTTTACATATGCTAATTTTGTTGCTATTGTACAGATTTTTACTGCAATTTGTACGCTTATCTAGTGTTTAGCATACTGACGAATGTTTCTTCTAATTATTTATCTGTAGCTTCTCTTGTATTTTCCATGAAATAACCATATCTATCAATCTGAAAATTCTAAGTTTTTTCTCTTCTAATTCAATCCTTATATTTTTAGTTTAATTTGTTTGTCCTCTGTATAAGTTAGGGCACCTCTCTTGTCATCTTTGGCATCAACAGATGCAATATTATTATTTATAATAATATTAGTAATATTAGTAAGATATATATATGTACATATATATATGTGTATGTGTGTGTATATATATATATATATTTATATTTATATTTATATATTTGGTTTCCATCCCCTCTCCTGGCACAGAGCTCTTAAAGCCCTTGGACTTTCTAACGTAGCTAGAGTTCTAAAGGTGAAAATACTCTTTTATTATTTACAACAAGCCCCTTTCAACCACTCCTGAGTTTATGTTAATAAAGTAACTTTTGAAAAAACCCCTAAGGATGGGGGTTAGATGCCAGAGCAACCAACCGTTTGATTAGTGGGTTGAAACTTTCACCCTCTGCCCTGTCCTATGGGGAGCGGATAGGGACTGGAGGTTGGATTAATCACCAATGGCCAATGATTTAATCAATCATACCACATAATGAAGCCTCCATAAAACCTCCAAAGGATGGGGTTCAGAGAGCTTTCAGGTTGTTGAATATGGGGAGGTGCTGGGAGAGTAGCAGCCCAGAGAGAAAATGTGAGAAGAGCTCTGTGCTCCTTCCCACATACCTTGCTCTATGCCTGTCTTCCATTTGGCTGTTCCTGAGTTATATCTTTTCATAATAAACTGGTAATCTAGTAAGTGAACCCTTTCCCTGAGTTTTGGGAGCAGCTCTAGCAAATTAATTGACCCAAGGAGGAGGTCGTTGAACCTCCAATTTAGAGCTGGCCAGCCAGAAGCACAGGTAACCTTGGACTTTCATTTAGCATCTGCAGTGAGGAACAGTGTTAACTGCGTGGAGGTGAGCCCTTAACCTGTGGGATCTGATGTTATCTACAGATAGATAGTGTAAGAATTGAGTTAAACTGTAAGAGAGTAGGTGGTGTTTGAGTACTTATTGGTGGGAGGAGACCCACAGGCATTTGATGATCAGAAATGTCAGAAGTGTTCGGCAAAGTGTTGGAAATGAAGTGTTGTATTGTGAGTAATGAAAGAAAACATTTTTTTTCCTTTGCAGAATATTCTTATTATTCCACTTTTTTCTCTATTGACTTTTTATCTATACTTCTTTTGATTATTTTAGTGATAATTTTAGGGTTAGCAATATACATCCTTAATTTATCCATATGTTCGTGTCAATATTTCACCACTTCACTGCTCACAGTTCCCACTTCTCAGTTCTCTCTTCCCATTTCCCTACACTTTCCTTATTACGTTCTACACTTCAAAATCTCTATTTCTGAAATATAACAACTTACGATATTCTTGTCATACTTCTTATACTTTATTAACCCCATGTTACAATTTTCTTTTTACTTTTACAGTTATTTTATTTTAAGAGAATTATGAAAAGGAACAAACATGTACTTCTGTGTTTATCCACTTAGTTACTATTTCTAGGGCTCTTCATTCCTTTCTGAGTTTTTTAACTGGCATCTTTCCCCTTCAGCTTGAAAACATGCTATAGCATTTCTTGTAGTTCAGTATAACTAAAGGCAAATTTTTTTGGATTTAATTTGTCTGTAAATGTTTTTATTGAACTCTTGTTCCTACAGGATATTTTTGCTGAATAATATATTCTGGGTAGATGGACTTCTTTTTCCTTTTAGCATTTTAAAGATATTTTCTTATGCATTGTTTTTTCTAATGAGAAGATAGATGTCATTCATATTGTTATTTCCTTATATACAATATGTCTTTTCTCTTACAACTGATTTTAAGATTTAAGATTTATTTAGCTTACAGAAATTTGACTATGGGACTTCCCTGGTGGCACAGTGGTTAAGAGTCTGCCTGCCAATGCAGGGGACACAGGTTCCAGCCCTGGTCTGGGAAGATCCCACATACCACGGAGCAACTAAGTCCGTGTGCCACAACTAATGAGCCTGCACTCTAGAGCCCGCAAGCCACAACAACTGAGCCCGTGTGCCACAACTACTGAAGCCCGTGTGCCTAGAGCCCGTGCTCTGCAACAAGAGAAGCCACCACAATGAGAAGCCTGCACACCGCAATGAAGAGTAGCCCCCGCTAGCCGCAACTGGAGAAAGCCCGTGTGCAGCAATGAAGACCCAATGTGGCCAAAAATAAAATAAATTAAAAAAATAAATTTATTTTAAAAATAAATAAATAAAGTTCTTTAAAGAAATTTGATTATGGTTTACTTTGCTGTGCTTTTTTTAGTACTTACCTTGCTTGGGATTTGCTAAATTTCTTAATCTCTAGATCAATGCTTTAAATCACATTTGATAACTTTTGGACCTAAATTCTTCTTAAATATTTTTTTTGCCCAATTGTCACTTTTGTCTCTTTCCAAACTCAAATTACATGTATCATGGGACCATTTGATATTATTTCCTGGGTCCTTTGTACTCTTTTCATTTATCTTCAGAGAATGATTTTGCTTATAGTGTTTTTAAGTTCTAGAATGTCCATGCCATTATTTTTCATCATTTCCACTTTCTGCTGGTATACCTATGTGGTTATGTATTAAGATTATATTTTCCTTCAATTTTTAAAAGAGTTTTCTTCAGTTTTTGACATACTTTAAATTGCTGTTTTAAAAGTTTTTGTCTACTATACCCAATTCTATGCCATCAATGAAGTAAGTTTCTATTGATTGTTTTTAAAAAAACTATCAGTCATATTTTCCTGTTTCTTTACATATCTGGCATTATTGATTACATATGGGGCATTGTGAATTTTATGTAGGTACCAGAAATTCTACTGTCTTTCCCTGAAGAGTATTAATTTGTGTTCTGGTGGGCAGTTTAGTCACTGAATGTTCACCTTGAACTTGCATAGGCAGGTTTTGTTTTACAGTTTGGTAGAGCCGATCTGTGGAAAGCCCATGATGTTTACCAAGCTTCTCCAACTTGTTAGGATTTACCCTCCAAACTCTGTTCAAATGTGAATCATGTCAGAGCTTAATTTTAGTCTTTGTCTTTACTCTAGGGCATGATCCTTATTCCTAAGGCATCCTTTTCTTTTCTCTCAAATGTAATGGGATGTTAAAGATATTAATGAGGATTTAAGGTCTCTCTGCTTTGGCTGGACCCCAGTGTACCCAGCACTGCTCAGCCTTCAGTATCTTCATTCCTATTTCAGTCCTATAGCAGCCATTCCCACTAGAGTTGTAGTCTCTTCCTCCCTGTGTGTATTCCAGCCCTCAGCCAAGTACTTGAAAGGGACTTTCCTTTTTAGTACTATACCTCGCTGAACCCATTTTAGCTCTGCCCTGAACTCTAAACTCTGTCTTTTCCTGAGGCTCTTCTTGAATTGCTGTACCAGAGTCATGATGCTGCACTGTAGTTATAAAATTTTCCTCAGTCCAGGGCAACCCTGAGGTTTACCTTGAGAATTTCCCTTCTCTTAGTGATTACAGTCTTCTGTTGCCAGCTGTCCACTACCTGAGAACAGTTGCCTTATATAATTTGCACGGTTTTATGGTTGATTATGGCAGGAAGGCTAGTCCAGTACCACTGACGGCATCATAACCAGAAGCAGACATCTCTGCACCTAAAAGAATGTAATGTATTTCCTCCAGCCACTTATGTAAATCTTAATAAAGATGTAATCGTGGTATATATAAAATTTTGAATCCTTCTATTCTTACCAAACACTAGAAGCATTATCCAACATTGCTTAAGATAATGATTAACCATCTGAAACACTTAATAAAAACAAATAGTTGGATTTGCAATAATTTTCTATAATTATAATAATTCAGAACTGTAAAAATCTTCTACTTTATGACTAATCTTATGTCTTAATTATTGTTCTTTCAGAGACTTGTGTGATTTAATCCTTGCTGTCAGTCACCCTGAAGCATAATACATACGGTTCTCATGCAAAGTAACTCAGTTACAAATCAATGCTTATAATCTGGAGTGGCAAATGTGACATCACTAGTAATGGCAAATATGACACTTGTCAGTAATAGTAGGTAATTGAAAGTAGAGAAATACGTGGCAGATAAGTGTTCATTTCCCTCTACTCTTGTCCTTCATTTTAATGTATTTGTAGCCTCCTCCACCCTTTTTTAAATGTACTATCTCCATTAAGAATTTTGGGGGCTTTGTTGAATTAATAACAGACTTCAGTATGACCTTTTCATTGATAGAGCTTACGATTTTAGGCTCATCTTTTCATTTCAGGTATTGACATTAGTAGCAGAATTCAGACATGGAATCAGGGTTATACTCCTTAGCTCACTTGACTTGACTTTTATATTTGAAACGACTGCTTGTCTTCTCTGTCCACAAGGTTTTAACATATATGGCAAGTCTTTTCATATCTTAAGGCATATGTACCTTATGCTACAATTTGGATTCAATTCCAGTAAAAGCTCCTGCAGCTCCCAATGGGCAGCAATAGGCAGTAGTGCACTAGTAAGCATTTAACAGTTATATCACACACACACACACAAAATACCTGAAGCTCTGATTGGTAGAATTTACTGTTGAGAAAAGATGTACATGATTTGCTCCAGGACACCACTGGCCGTGGGGCCTTTCCATCAGTTCTTGGAGGATGACTGACATCTCACTGGGTGCTCAAACATGCCTCCCGTCAGGCATCAACTTCAGTTATGCTTGATGAGCAGAGTTCTTCAGAAAGGTCACTAAACATTTGTTCCATTGTATATCACTTCCATGTGTCTTTAAAAGCCTTCTTTTTCTCACAAATATTTAAGTAGTCATTTTCTTGAGTGAAATTCAGGAAGTTTCAGATTTCTTTTTAGCTCTTTTTTTTTTCAGCTTTATTGAGGTATAATTGACAAATAAAATTGTAAGATATTTAAAATGTACAACATGATTATATGCTATGTATATTCATCATAAAAGGATTCCCCTGGTTGAGTTAATTAGCACATCCATCACGTCACGTTTACCTTTTCTTTTCTTTCCTTTCCTTTGCTTTGCTTTCCTTTCCTTTCCCTTTCTTCCTTTCTTTCTTTCATTAAGAACATTTAAGGTCTACTCTCTTAGCAAATTTCAATTATACAGTACAGAGTTATCAACAATAGTTAACCATGCTATACATTAGATCCTTAGACCTTATTCCTCTTGTAACTGGAAGCTTGTACCCTTTTAGCAAACTCTCCTACCCCTAATTCCCTGAAATCAACTTTTATACTTTCTGTTTATATGATTTTGACTTTTTTTTTTTAGATTCCACATATATGATACTCTGCAGTGTTTGTGTTTCTCTGTCTGATTTATTTCATTTAGCATAATACCCTTAAGATTGAGCCACATTGTCACAAATGACAAGATTTCCTTCTTTTTAAAGGCTGAAAAAATTACATTGTGTTATATATATATATAACATTTTTCTTACCCATTCGTCCATTGACAGACAAGTAGGTTGTTTCCATATTTTAGCTATTGTGAATAGATGCTCTGAACATAGGAGTGCCGATATCTTTTCGAAATAATGGTTTTGTTTCCTTTGGATATATACCCAGAAGTGAGATTGCCAAATCATGTGGTAGTTCTATTTTTAATTTCTTGAGGAACCTCCATAATGTTTTCCATAATGGCACCAATGTACATTCACAACAACAGTGCACAAGTGTTGCCTTTTCTCCACATCTTTGCCAATACTTGTTATCACTTGTCTTTTTGATAATAGCCATCCTACAGGTATGAGGTGGTATCTCTTTGTGGTTTTAATTAGCATTTCCCCGATGATTAGTGATGTTGAGCATCTTTTCATGTACCTATTGGCCATTTGTATGTCTTCTTTGGAAAAGTGTCTACTTAGATCCTTTGCCCATTTTTAATTGGATTATTTACTTTTTTGCATTGAATTATATGAATTCCTTATATATTTTGGATATTAAGTGCTTATTGGATATATGGTTTGCAAATATTTTCTCCCATTCCATAGGCTGCCTTTTCATTTTGTTGATGAATTCTTTTGCTGTACAGAAACTTTTTAGTTTGATGTAGTCCCACTTGTTCATTTTTGCTTTTATTGACTTTGCTTTTGGTGTCATATCCAAAAAATCATTGCTAAGACCAATGTCAACATGCCTCCTATGTTTACTTCTAGAATTTTTGTGGCTTTAGGTCTTACATGAAAGTTTTTAATCCATTTTGAGTTGATTTTTGTGTATGGTGTAAGATAGGGATCCAGCTTCATTCTCCTGCATGTGGCTGTCTAGTTTTCACATCCCCATTTATTGAAGAGACTCTCCCTTCTCCACTCAGTGTTCTTGGCTCCTTTGTTATAAATTAACTGACCATATATGTATGGGTTTATCTCTGGAATCTCATTTCTGTTCCATTGATTGATGGTCTGTTTTTAAGCCAATACTATACTCTTTTAATTACTATAGCTTCCTATTATTTTGAAATCAGGAAGTATGATTATATAAACAAATGAATAACCTTAGAAAAATGAATTAACATTTGGCATCCTCAGCTCCCACCAAAATTTCCATTAAAATTGATTAAAATAATTAAATTAACAAGCTCCTAGACTTTACTCCTGGAGAGATTTAAAATGTCAGTGTCATAATACTGTACAAAATAAGTAATTGAAGTACTACATATACCCATTCAGAGTTAATTTCATGTACTCCATATAGCCTATATTTTAGGTCACAACCTTTAGATATGGTTAAAATCCATTTAGCATTTTAGCCAGCTGCAATAATAAACAGAAACACAGACACACCTAGATATACTTACATTTATTTATCTATATAATTGCAAAAAACTTTTTTATTTATATTGAGAATTCTTTCTGAAAATTACGTTTAATGGTTACATATTTTATCCTTAAAATATGTAATTATTTACATATTAGCTACCAAGCTCCTCAAGACCTGTGGGTATAAATGGGGTCATACTTCATTATTTATTCAATTTTCACTGGCTCTTGCCACTGTCTTCCTATGTAAGTCTTCAGAGCCTGATAAGGTCCTGGAGTGTATTTTGGATAGTTCCCAAGTGGTCACATAATAGTATCTCACATTTCCTCATGAATATGGATCTAATCTGAATCCATGTGATTTCCAAAGGCCACTGACATTCTCTGACCACCATGGTGTCTACCAGGTAGCTCTGTGCCCTGTGGCTACCATCATTCTTCCTGGATTCCAGAATATTTTAGAGGAATGGTAGACAATTTCTCCATATTTACAGAAAATCACTGGCAAATACTACAGGCTCTACTAAGTGGTGTGACTGCTACTTTTGTCTACTTCCAGGTGTGCAAATAGCCTACCAGGGTCTACCACAGATTCCCAGGAGCCACCACAGATACTAGACTGATCTGCCACAGAGTGGGAAATAATGGTACTTCTTGTGTTACACCAAAGTAGTAGTTGTGTCCTGACACCAGAGAGGTGAATCACCTTTATTTTTTACTAATGATTCTCTTACTGGGAACACAGACAGAAGTCTAGGGGAATAGCCGAGACTATTTCAACAAATGACCGATTTAGAATCACCCCTTTCTCTGTCCCTAAAACTTTACTACCTGGTGAAGTTTGGGATATTTGGTTTATTTTCTCCATGGGATTAGTTCTTTCCCAGCTTCATCTTCAGTCACTCACTCAAATTGATTTCTGATAACTCTCCCTTCTTCAATCCTCTTTTCCACTACTTTATGAAACATAATAACAACTGTATAGCCATTACCATGTTATTCGACTGGGAGGTTTAAACTTTACTCCCTGTTGTAATAGAAATATTGGATTTTAAAGCTCTTTTTCGTGTTAGAGGTTATTTCTTTAAAATAAAAGATGGATTATTTGGGCAAAGGTTTTGAAAAGTTTTAGGATTCTGAATATGTATTTAAAAGTAGATATTCCTAACTGATTTTTGCTTATAGGTAATTAATTTACTAATTTCAAGAAAGTAATTTCTTCATTAAGCAATTTCTGTGGTAAAATAAGTGTCGTTCTTCAAAACACCTCCATTACGTGCTGTAAATATGTCTAGCTATACTGAAAGTGTGTCACACAAAATCATCAAAACCTTGTAGTTCTTAAAAAAAAAAGAACGAAATTCACTTTAGTTCCCTTGCTAGTAGAGTATTAATCTCTCAAAATTGTGCAATTATTTAAGCTTTCACATTTAAATGCCAAGGTTTAGGGCTAGGCTTTGAAATCTTACACCCATAAATTTTGAGTATGTTATATACACAAAACAATTCCTCCAGTCTAACATGAGATATTGGTGGCCTTGATAGTGTGTCATCTCCATGTCCTATTACTCACAGGGAATTAAATGGATGCCATCCTTGAAGAGTTTCCATGAACTCAATGAAAACCATGTTAATTATATTTATAATTAGCTTTTCTTGGCTCTGAACTAACCAATTCCTACTCTCTGACCCGGTGAGTTGTACATGCCGATATTATGCTTTGTCCTTGCCTATATCAATGTACCAGCTATTGACATTCAAACTGAGTTTTTAAATGTATTTATAATTGCTGAATAATTTTTAATCCTTTCCTCCATCTTTCTTTTCTCTTTCCCTTACTTTTTATTAAAAGGCAAAATAAAATGTCTATAATAGATAAAGTAGTGTGTATGTATAGATAAAAACATCCCAGACCAACTTGCCAATAGAATTAAAGGCACATTAAAGTAAATGTTTTAAAAATGTATCATATAAGCCTGTCAGAACAATCTAAAAATAAGTCTCACATAGGACTATGCATGTTGAACGAATACTTTGTATCTGTTGATTTATAAAAGAAAATTATCATGATATTCATCATTCCAGGTATGATTACTGAATGCCTACCTGGTATCAGGTAAAGTCTTGAGCACTTTGCTAGTTGTATTAGTTTTCTAGGGCTGCCATAAAAAATTACATAATCTTGGTGACTTAAAACAATAGAAATTAATTTTCTCACAGTTCTGGAGCCCAAAAGTCTGAAATCAAGGTATCAGCAGGTTTGCACTCCCACCGAAAGATGTAGGGGAGATTTCGTTCCTATCTTCTTCCATCTTTCGGTAGTTACCAACTTCTTTGAGGTTGTGGCCACATAACGCCAATCTCTGCCTCCATGGTCATATGGCTTTATCCTCTCCTCTGTCTCTTCTCTGTGTCTCTTACAAGGAAACTTGTCATTAGATTTAGGACCCACCCGAATAATCTAGAATGAGCTCATCTCAAGATCTTTAGCTTATTTACATCTGCAAAGACCATTTTTCTAAGTAAGGTAACATTCACAGGTTCTGGAGATTAAGGCATAGACATATATTTTTAGGGAACACTACTGAATCCACTATACTTACATATTTCAAATTGTAATAAATATAGAGAAAAACAGAATGAGAGAGGTTAGCAATTTTCTTAAAGTTGCACAGATCATAAATGGTAGGACTACAGAAATAGAACTCGTTCCACTGCATTTTAAAAAATTTTTAAACTTTTTAATGGTTGTGTTGGGTCTTTGTTGCTGCGTGCGGGCTTTCTCTAGTTGCGGCAAGTGAGAGCTACTCTTTGTTGCGGTGCATGGACTTCTCATTATGGTGGCTTCTCTTGTTGTGGAGCACGGGCTCTAGGCGCGCAGGCTCAGTAGTTGTGGCATGTGGGTCCTAGAGCACGCAGGGGTCAGTAGTTGGCGCGGCAGGCTTAGTATTTATGGCTTGCGGGTTCTAGAGCTCAGACTTAGTTGTGGTGAATGAGCTCAGTTGCTCCGTGGCATGTGGGATCTTCCCGGACCAGTGATCAAACCCGTGTCCCCTGCATTGGCAGGCAGATTCTTAACCACTGCGCCACCAGGGAAGTCCCTCGTCCCATTGCGTTTTGTTGTGTTTCTATTCAGGTATTATTGGCATACACACAAGCTGTACATATTTAATGTATACATCTTTTTTTTTTTTTTTTTTTTTTTGCGGTACGCAGGCCTCTCACCGCTGCGGCCTCTCCCCTTGCGGAGCACAGGCTCCAGACGCGCAGGCTCAGCGGCCATGGCCCACGGGCCCAGCCGCTCCGCGGCACGTGGGACCCTCCTGGACCGGGGCACAAACCCGCGTCCCCTGCATCAGCAGGCAGACCCTCAACCACTGCGCCACCAGGGATGCCCTAATGTATACATCTTGATGGGTTTGAAGATAAATAAACACCCGTGAAAGTGTCATCATTACATTTTACTTGTTCATGTACTAATTTGTTTCGCTCTTTGGGTCTAGTTATCTTGACTGAGACATTCTCTTATTCTACAGTACGTTCCCAATGCCTCGCTTTTGGCCTTTGATTCAGATTAGGCATTAAGTAACCAATCACTGAATAAATAAATGTGTTGTTTTCTCACCAGCAAGTCCAGCTATTGCCAATATCCATGATATAAAGAAAATGTATCTGTTACTTTACAGCTGCTTTACCTAAAGGTTATCAAAATTCAGTAGCAACAGCTAGCCTCTTTCCAGAGATATTTAGTATGAAAATCTAATTCTTTAGACTGACTTAAAGAACAAGCTCTAAGATATAACTTTAAAAATAAGAATTGACTATTTCTCACCTTCCTCTCTGTTATTTAAAAATTATTTTTATTATTATTTTTAAGTCAAGGATAACTGAAAGAACAAGAAGATCTTCATAAGTTACCTCTTTATTTGGTCTTTAAGCACAGCCACTGACACATATTGACTGGTATATGATTTGTATTGAGCAGCAAGATCCAATTCGTTGCCTAGTTATTGCTGATGACTGAAGATAGTTTTTGTTTTTGCTTTTTTTTCCCCAGACAAATTAAGTGATAATTGGGGGTGGCCAAACACCACATCAGAACTACTCAGTCTCTGTGGCAATTGTTTTGTAAATGAACCACTCAGACCCCCACCCCTCCTTGAGGGAATTTGAGTTATTCATTTTGATAGGCAACTAAAATTTTGGTAATATAAAGGGACAGGATTGAAAAATATATGATCTGATCTATTTGAGGAATAATTTTCTCATAGTTACTAATTTTTGTTGTTGTTCTGAGCTCTTTCACTCTGTGTTTTCTTTGTCATTCATTCATTAACCATTCTCATGCCAAGGCAAATACCATCTAGTTAAATCTTTAGTGTTTTATCATAGACCTCTTGCTTGGTTTAGATGTACTTTCTTCTTGGGTTGTTCCAACATTGGGATTCCTTATTTGTTTTCTAAACATTCCTGAGTTTGGCAAGGAGGCTTTGTGCATTGCAAGGAGATTGACAACCAAATTTCTATCGTAGGTCACTAAAAGGGAGTTGGTGTCAGATTCATGGATTTGAGAACGCAGTGGTTTGAAGGAGTAGAATTCAGGGACACTAAATTGTTAGAACTGAAATATAATTGACTTGAAGTATACCATTAGGCACAGATGTACATTAAGCCAGAAGAAAATAAACCTTCTCAGTATTTCTGATGTTCAATTTCTTCATTTATAAAATGCATATTATAACACATTTCCACCAGGTTTCATATGAAACCTGGATGAGTAACACATGTAGAGAATCTGGCACAATGCCTGAAACATATTAGGGGCTCAAATATTATTACTTTAAAAAGTTCAGGTAGGACAGATAATTTCAGGAAGTTTTCTCCATAATTTTAGTGGAAATAGATCATGTAGTTATTAATTTCTTACATTTGTGAGTTTTGCACTGCCCAACATTTACCCCTCAAGCATACTAGCTCAATAAACTAAATTGAGAGAGCAGATATGTTTCTCAGGGAAAAATTGCATTAACCAAATTAATGACACTAGCAGATAAAAATCAGAATGTTAATTTCTTAATTTTCTGCTTAAAACTAGTTGTCATGTAGTTTTAAGTATGTGAGTCCTTATTATTTTATCTCTGTTGGCAGACTACATGGGAAAGCAAATTATAATTAGAATGCTACGTGGAATCTCAACAAGGAACAGTAGATGAACAGAATTGTAATTACCATCAGATTTACGTAGTTTATTAAATTCATCTCCACAACATGGATGCCCTTGTTAACAACAGTGGAATGTTTAAATCTCATTGCCTAATTTTTCTTTCCCTTAGAATATGGGTTGGATGGCTATTACATTCGTTGCTTTCTTTCCCTTAGAATATAGGTTGGATGGCTATTGTATTCGTTTGCTTTTACTAAAATTTTATGACCTACCTCCTGGCAGATTAATCTCTTTTTCTTCAGGAATGTTGACATCTTCAATCAAGAGTAGTCAGTTCTTGTTTGCTAAGAGCAACTCTCTGTCCTTAAAAGAAATTCTCAGCTCTCAGCTCTCATTAATTGTGTGTTGATTTTTACAATATAAATGTCAGAAAGCAATCTCATTTTTCTTCCGTAATTTTTGGATCACCTCTAACTGAAGACAGTACTTAATTTTTTTTTCCAGTTTTACTGAGAAATAATTGACATATCTCACTGTATAAGTTTAAGTCATACAGCATGATGGTTTGATTTACATGTATTGTGAAATGATTATCACAATAGGTTCAACTAGCATCCATCATTGGGTATAAATACAATAAGAAAAGAAAGAAAAAATAAGAAAGAAAAAAATTTCTCCTTGTGATGAGGACTCTTAGGATTTACCCTCTTAACACCATTTCTGTATATCATACAACAGTGTTAACTATAACCATCATGCTCTACATTGCATCCCTAGTTCTTATTTATCTTATAGCAAAGTTTGTACATTTGGACCATCTTCCTCCAACTCCCTCTCTTCCTACCCTCCTACTCTGGTAACCACAAATCTGATCTTTCATTTCTTTAAGTTTAGGATTTGTTTGTTTGTTGTTTTTGCTTTTGTTTAGGTTCCACATATATGTGATCACTACAGTATTTGTCTTTCTCTGTTTGACTTATTTCACTTAATGTAATGCCTTTAAGGTCCATCCATATTGTTGCAAATGGCAGGAACTCCCCAGTTTTTAGTAGCTGAATAATATTCTTTATTCATTCATCCATCAGTGAACACTTAGGTTGTTTCCATGTCTTAGCTATTGCAAACAATGCTGCTATAAATGTAGGGATGCAGATATCTTTTCAAGTTAGTGTTTTTATTTATTTTGGATATATTCCCAGAAGTGATAATGTTGGATCATATGGTAGTTCTGTTTTTAATTTTGTTTACGATCTTATATACTGTTTTCCATAGTGGTTATACCAATTTACACTCCCATCAGCACTGCACAAGTGTTCCCCTTTCTCCACATCCACACCAATATTTGGTATCTCTTGTGTTTTTTGATGATGGCCATTATAACAGGCATGAGGTGATATTGTGTTTTGATTTGCATTTCCTTAATGACTAGTGATGTTGAACATCTTTTCATGCACCTGTTGGCCTTTCATATATCTTCTTTGGAAAAATATCTATTCAAATCCTTTGTCGATTTTTTAAATTGGGTTATTTGTTTTCTTGCTATTGAGTTGTCCAAGTTCTTTTTATATTTTGGTGCTTGTGTTTGGTGCTTATCAGATACACTGTTTGCAAATATTTTATTCCCATTCTGTAAGTTGTCTTCTCACTTTGGCATTGGATACTTTTGCTATACAGAAGCTTTTTAGTTTGATGTAGTCCCACTTGTTTATTTTTTTATTTTGGTGCTTGTGTTTTAAGTGTCATAACCAAAAAATCATTACCAAGGCCCTTGCCAAGGAGCTTTATTCCTATGTTTTCTTCTAAGAGTTTCATAATTTCAGGTCTTACATTCAAGTTTTTAGTCCATTTTGAGTTAATTTGTGTGAGTGGTGTAATGTCAAGGTCCAGTTTTATTCTTTTACATGTGAATATTCAATTATCCCAACACCATTTATTGAAGAGACTCTCCTTTCTCCATCAAGTATTCTTGGCTCCTTTGTTGTAAATTAATTGAACAAATATGCACGGGTTTATTTCTGGAAACTCTATTCTGTTCCATTGTCTGCTTTTATGCCAATATTATACCGTTTTAATTACTATAGCCTTCTAATATAACTTGAAATCAGGAATTATAATGCCTCCTGCTTTGTTCTTCTTTCTCAGGATTTCTTTGGCTATCTGGGGTCTTTTGTGGTTCCA
This sequence comes from Pseudorca crassidens, assembly GCF_039906515.1. Taxonomy (NCBI): domain Eukaryota; kingdom Metazoa; phylum Chordata; class Mammalia; order Artiodactyla; family Delphinidae; genus Pseudorca; species Pseudorca crassidens. The sequence continues at coordinate 28,688,294 of NC_090304.1, read as the reverse complement.
TGTAAATTTCAGGAGGGTTTTTCCTACTTTAAAAAATGTTATTGGAATTTTGATAGGGATTGCATTGGATCTATAGATGGTTTGTGTTAGTATTGACATTTTAATAATATTAATTCTTCCAATTCATGAACATAGGTTACCTTTCAATTTATTTGCATTTTCTTTGATTTCTTTCATCAGTGTCTTGTTTTCAGAGTGGAGATCTTTTACTTTCTTTGTTAAATTTATTCTTAAGTATTTTATTGTTTTTGATGTTACTGTAAATGGGGTAAATTTTTAAATTTCTTTTTCAGAAAATTCATTGTTTTTGTACAGAAATGCTACTGATGTTTTTGTACAGAAATGCTACTGATTTTTGTGTGTTAATTTTACAATCCTGCAACTTTACTGACTTTATTTGATTAGATCTAACATTTTTGGGGCTCAGTGCTACTTAATTTTTTTTGACTCTCAGTTTCCTGATTTAAAAATGGAGATGACAATAGTATCTCCCTCCTGTGGTTTTTGAAAGGCTTAATAAAATAATGCTTTCAGGACTTACAGTGACTGACATAAATATGGACTCAGTAAATACTTTTAAAAACTCTAATTCCCCTAATATTTTATAGTGGTTTGCTATGACCTGACTTGTCAAAAAAAGGGATCCCCAGTGGGAGGACTCAAGATGGTAGAGTAGGACACTGAGCTCACCTCTCCCCATGAACACATCAAAAATATGTCTACATGTGGAGCAACACTCACTGAAAACAAACTGGAGGATGGAAGAAAGACTCTTCTACTACCAAGGCTATAAAGAAAGACCCACATGAGTCAAGTAGGAAGGGAGGAGAAGCAATCATGTGGGACCCATGCCCCTAGAAGGGAACACAGAAGAGGAGGGGGATATCACGAGCTCAGAGATGCTTCCTGGGGAATGAGGGGCTCGAGCTGTGTTGGACACCCCAGTCCTCAAGTCCGACAGTGGGAAGACAAGTACACTTAGCAGATTTCAAAACCAGTGGAACTTACGGAATTGTTGTAAGAAAAGGAGACTCCTGCACACAAGCAAGGTGCAGGAAGGTGACTGAAAACTGACCTGGGCTCTGGTTGGTTTCCCACGACTTCCCCAGTGCACACCCAGGCTCCCACTGGCTGCCTACTCTGACCCCTCTTGTTGCAGCGCAGTTCTTCACTAAGGCAACAGCTGCTGTTGCCAAGAACAGTGCTCACTTTGGAGCCAACTCAGACCCGGCCCAACATCTGAACAGGGCAAAGGCAGCCACTGGCTAGAGCAAAGGCAGCTGATTGGAAGCTGCCTGGAGCTCTGACTGTCATGCCAGAACCTTCCCAGTGCACGCCCTGGCCAGCACTGGGTGCCAGTGGAGGGAGACAGGGAGCACACAATTAGAAGGAACAGGACCATCTCAGACCCAACCCTCAGAGTTTCTGCTCCAGCACACTGAGACCCAACCCTAACCTGGATTAGGTGGTGACAGCTACTGAGCACAGGAGAAGCCCTGGTTCACACCTGGCTCTGGCTCTAGTTCCTCCATCTCCAGCCCTACCTCCCACCAAGGTGATAGCTGCCAGCACACCAAAGGGAAAGGAGGTGACCCATGCTCACTTCACATCCAGCTTTCCCTCCAAACCTGCTGGACATCCTCAGACTGCCTAGGGATGCTCCCACACAAGGATACTCCTTCAAGACTGGGATAGGTAACTGTTTCACCTAATTTCATAGAGACAGAGAAGGTTAAACAAAATGAGAAGACAGAGGAATTTGTTTCAAACGAAAGAAGAAGAGAAAAAAAAAACAACTAATGAAACAGAGAAAAATAATTTATCTGATAAAGAGTTAAAGCATTAGTAATAAGACTAACTGAACTTGAGAAAAGAACAGATGAACACAGTGAGAATTTTAACAAGGAACTAGAAAATATAAAAAAGAACCAGTCAGAGATGAAGGATACAATAACTGAAATAAAAATAAACTAAAAGAAATTAACAGTAGACTAGGCGATACAGACAAATGCAAAAGCGATCTGGAAGATAGAATAATGGAAATCACCCAATCAGAACAGTAAATAGAAAAACAAATTTTAAAAAAACTGAGGATAGTTTAAGGGACCTTTTGGACAACATCTAGCATACTAACCATTGCATTATAAGAGTACCAGAAGGAAAAGAGAAAAATAAATGGGTTGAAAATGTATTTGGTGAAATTATAGCTGAAAACTTCCTGAAGCTGAAGAAAGAAACAGATTTCCAGGTACAGGAAGCACAGAGAATTCCAAACAAGATGAAACCAAAGACAGCCACATCAAGACATATCATAATTAGAATGGCAAAATTTAAAGATAAAGAGAGTATTTTAAAGGCAAGAGAAAAACAAAGAGTGACATAAAAGAGAACCTCCACAAGGCTGTTAGATGATTTCTTTGCAGAAACTTTGCAGGCCAGAAGAGAGTGGCATGATATATTTAAAATGCTGAAAGGGAAAAAGTTACAACCAAGGATACTCTACTCAGCAGGGTTATCATTCAGGATTGAAGGACAGATAACTTCTCAGACCAGCAAACACTAAAAGAGTTTATCAATACTAAACCAACCCTACAAGAAGTGTGAAAGTATCTTCTCTAAGTGGAAAAGAAAAGGCCACAACAAGAAGTAAGAATTTACAGAAAAGGAGAACCCAGTCGTAAAGGCAAATGTACAGTAAAGGCTGTAGATTGTCTTCAGTAAGCTAGTGTGAAGATTACAAGACAAACATTGTGAAATCAAGTATACTGAGATAGACATGAAGATGTAAAAATACGACATCAGAAACATAAAATGTGGGGGAAGGGAGTAGGAAATGTGGATCTTTTAGAATGTGTTTGAATTTCAGTGACTATCAGTTTAAAACAAGTAGATATAGTTATAGGTCAACATAAATGAACCCCAGGTAACCAAAATCAAAAACCTACAATAGATACACAAAAACTAGGGAGAAAAGAATACAAGCATACCATTAATATTGTAACTCAACTATACTTCAATAAAAAATAGGGATTCTATCATAGCAAGACTTTTCATAATACATATAGCTCCCTCTCTATATCTATTAACAGTTTCCCTCATAATCATGTGAAGAATGAAGTCCACCTTAATTTGTAACAGCTGGATAAAGGTGTTGGAAATGCCTGAACTCTACTTTGTTCGGTATCTAGAAGTTGGAGCCTTAGATTCCTGTTTTGAAGAGGAGTCAGACTAACTAAATGGCATAATGCACAGGAATGTCCTTTAAAAATGACAAAATATATTGTATGTGAAGAGGGTACCCAGGAGAGGGAGGGTAACTGTGTAGAGAACTTGGGAGCAGTAAATGCAAAAATAAGGCTTTCTGGAGTTGGTGAAGAGACAATTTCCACAAAATTTCATGCAATTCCTATGATAAAAAGTCTTGAGTGATTACTTGCTTCTTTCACCATGAAATACACAAGGCAATCTAGCAACATAACAAGACAAAGTGCTCTGGTTGCTAACACCTTCGGGTGACATATCCTGAAAGAGAATCTTCCCTACGGAGATTATGAAATGGCATTATTCTTGCTTCAATATTTTCATATGCAGCAAGAAGAAACTACAGGCTAATAAATCAACAAGTCACTTATCCAGCTGCCTCCTTTCAGTACCATTGCTTTAAATAATTTCTTATTTGAATTATTCAATAATTTCACCAGGAGCACAGCAAGGATTATTAGTCAATCTTTTCTATACCAGGCATGATTGGAAGGCTTAATAGTTTGAAACTTAAAATGATTTATTAGTTATGTAAATGCTTGTGATCTATCACTTGTTTATGAACTGTTTCATGAAGTGGTGAGAGGCTGAAATAAGACTTTCAGTTTGAAACAAGAAACCGTTTATATAAGAAGAAAGTAGTCATGTGATTATCAATTAGAGAGCAGCCATGGGGCTGTTAGCCAGATACATATACATTAGAATATACAAATGCTAGAATTCTTACGAAGGAGTGGATCTCAACACAAGCTTCCTCTACACAAATTAGTCAATCTCTCAGTTAAAGGCAAGCTATTGGAAAGTTGATTTTTTGAAAAAATCCATTCTCCCAATTTGAAACTCCACAAATTTCTTTCTAACAATTTCCCAGCGTACAATAGTCCCATTCCAGACATGACTTGGTTACTGCCATCTTGGGCAGAATCAATTTGATCTAGTTTGATCTGGGCGTCTGTTTTAAGTCACTCTAATTGCCAAGTGCTTCTGTCGTTCACATTATCAGATTGGATCAGAGCATGTGTTAGCAGTTTATCTCTTCTACCACCAGGTCCTTTATTATCTGCTTTGCCCTTGGTTGACTTGAACAATCTGGAGAAATGATCTTTATTCTAATGGAATTCCATTCAATTAGTTCATTCAGTTCTAATATCTAATGTCTTGACATTGTAGGGAAGCAGATGAAACCTGCAACCTGCATCTGCTTTGGGATCAAAACAGGAGGGAGAAACAGGCAGAACGTAAGCAGTTCTTAGTAGCCAAAGAGGTTTATGCTAAAAACTTAATTGAAAATCATGCATTTAAGTGAGTATATTATGTTTTCTTGTGGGAGTTTTTCCTAACAAAATATTTACTTAGCATCCCAAAGAGATACAGCACCAGACATCTGTGAGATAACCTCAATATATTTGGCTTCTCTTATGTAGCTTACAGTCTAGGGATACTCAACCTTGCTCATAAGCAAACAGAAATGAATTGGAAAATATATACCCTTTATTAACATGTTTCGAAAGTATGAAAGAATGTTGGTGATAGTGGCAAAGTTTCCTAGCAGGAATATTAATTGGTACAATGGTACAATATTTGGAATAAATTTTTAGTATGTATATATAAGTAATTAAGTTATGTATATAATTAAGATACTTATGTAATTGCTATATATATGCACTTAAGACATAGATACATGGATGTACATATACATATATGTATAATGCATATGCTATATATATAATGCATATGCTATTTGATCAGCTATCCCAATGCTAGAAATTAATTCAATAGATATATCATAATGCTCATTGCTACATTACTTGTATTGGAACAAAGCAAGCATTCTTTCTCTCTCTCTTTCTTTTACTCTCTCTCTCCCCACTCCATCCCTCTCTTTCTTTTTCACAAACACACACATACACACACACACACATGCACACACACATATCCCAACTTAGTGGTCCGTTAGTATGATTTAATAGAGGACTATTATGAGAGGCAGTATAGAAACCAGGCTCTCTGCTTGTCATGTCAGTTACCTGTGCTATGCAATCTTGAATACATTACTCAAACTTTCTCTGCCACTTTTCTCTCATTTGTAAATTGGAATAATAATAATACCTAACATAGGTGGCTATTTCAAGGAGTAAGTTAATATATGTAAAATTTTTAAAAGGGCCTGATATGTAGGTACGATTTCCTAAGTTAGCAACTATTTTATGTGTCTATTAAAAATAATGTATTTAACCTACTTATGCTGATTTAGAATGCTTGCTAAGATACATTATTAAGCAAAATGAAAAGTAAACTAATGAATAATATCATGCATATTTTATCTCATCTAGTTAAAAACTATACAATTTTGGTAAATGCTGAAGATTTTTGGAAAGATATACTGGAAATAGCTAAATGGTAGCTGGAAGCAGCACCCTCTGAGAAACGGTAGTGGAGGTTTAAGGCAGGGGAAGAATTTAACTTTTCATTTTAGGTCTTTCCCTCTTATTTGAAACTTTTACCAAATACACTTTTATAAATTAAGCAAAGGGCTTCCCTGGTGGCGCAGTGGTTGAGAGTCTGCCTGCCGATGCAGGGTACACGGGCTCGTGCCCCGGTCCGGGAGGATCTCACATGCCGCGGAGCGGCTGGGCCTGTGAGCCATGCCCGCTGAGCCTGCACGTCCGGAGCCTGTGCTCCGCAACGGGAGAGGCCACAATAGTGAGAGGCCCACGTACGACAAAAAAAAAAAAATTAAGCAAAATTTACAAACATAACTGGCTGTTTTTTGATGACAAGTTTAGTGGCTCTTTGCTTTCTTACCACGTTTATCTCCAATGTGACTTATATCCTAGTAAGCCAACCATGGCGGGAGTTACTTTAGAAAGACCTTCTGTTCCTACCACCAATGTGAGTTAATGTGACATAATACAGTGATTTCTTCAGGTGATGTCCTGTATATGATGACATGGTTTATCTTGCTAATAGTTCCATTGAAGAGTTTTAATAATTCTCTCTGCCCTAGCCTATGACTGGCTCTTGCAATAGAATATAAAGTTCATAACAGAGAAGGAAGAAGCCACAATCCAAACACACAGAAATACTAATGGTCACACTTTTCTCCTCAAGTGACATTTATCTTTCAGAGATCAGGCTTATTTTGACAAAAACTGGGAAAATGATGGCCTTTGATCCATGTATTGTTAAGGTGACTTGTACACTAGTTCAGCTTTCACGTCACTTCAACCCTCTTTAGAATAGTTTATCCATTAGAAATGATCATTCTGCAGGAATTTCAGGTCTCACTGAATGTCTTCATGTCTTCCTTGAGGTAATGAAAAATACTAAGCAAACTGGTCAGAACAGAAATATTGCTATAATATTGAGAAATCCCTTTAAGTTAGTGATAGAATCTCCAGGAAGTGAAGAGGGTGTGCTATTTTTTCTCATAGTGGATCTGGGCAAATATTTTCTTCTTTAAATCAGAGATCTATTAGTCCAGGAAGAAAATGAAATTTGCAATAGTATAATATTTGTGGAAACTATGCAATTGGGGATTATATGCCCTACCTAAGGGTATTCAAACCAAAATTAAACAGTGTACGTGCAGGAAAACAAACAAACAAACAAACTAGACTGCAGCCAAATTTGACCTCAGGGAGCAGTCGTTCAGATATCTAAAATTGCTAGAAAATGTCTAAAAGTACGAGGATGTGACTGGAGCTGTCCCTATTGGCAAGTACAACAGAGAGGTGACTGCCATAAACAGGAACTGCACGGCCACCAAGGGCTGCGTGTGTGTGTTTCTTTGGAGGGGTATACAAATGAGGTCTCTGCGGAAGGGAATGGCTGGGGTTGTCTTCAAATGAACTTTTCCCAAGACAATGTTCTGAAGAGACAAAGGGACCTCAACAAGGATGTGTATTTATGGAAGCCCATTGGCTGATGAAGGAGTCAAAACCGGGCAGCCCGAGGAGGCATAATCTATGAGGAGGCAAGTGTAGCTGGAGGGACCTAAATCTTAGAGAATTTCTGAAAAACCTCTACAAGCAACTCAAGAAAAAAGTCTTGACAGTGTTGCTTTCACCTTCTGAGGATACCAGTATCAGATTTCAGCAGCTTGGCCAGGTGAGACCATGACCTTTCACCTTAATCATCTCCCTCCCTAAGCAATACTCAAGGAGTCAGAAGTATTTGTTAGAAAGGTGGGGAGTAAGAAATGAGGCATAGAAAAAGAAATGAAACCGACTACTCTTCACCACTCCATTGCAGGCTTTCAAGCCTGCACCAGGCTTCCAAACCTGCACCAGGCTAAAACTTGAAGTGGGAGGAAAAGCTTTAAATTTGGGTTAAGATTGGACAGTCAATGATCTAAGAGTCACTGGAAAGGCTTTTGGATCTGCCCAAATCTCTTCTGGATGCAGAGAAGAGGAAGTCCATAGAGTACGTTTAACGGTGAGAGAAGAGAAAAAGAGTTTAATGCCAACCCATCTGTCAGATCCAGCCTATGCAATAAAGCTGTTACACACAGAACAGCTCTTGACTGTAACAATGAATGAATGAATAAATGAATGAATACCTCAAGATAATATGAAATGAGTTCTTTTTTTTTTTTTTTTTTTGTGGTACCCGGGCCTCTCACTGTTGTGGCCTCTCCCGTTGCGGAGCACAGGCTCCGGATGCGCAGGCTCAGCGGCCATGGCTCACGGGCCCAGCCGCTCTGCGGCATGTGGGATCTTTCCGGACCAGGGCACAAACCCGTGTCCCCTGCATCGGCAGGCAGACTCTCAACCACTGCGCCACCAGGGAAGCCCGAGTTCTTTTCTTGAAAACTAGATCTGGGTTAATATAATCATAGGGAGAACCAATGATTCTCCCAAAGGTGAAGAGCAAATTTAGGGGCTGTCAGAATTAGAACTAGATCCACCATGCTTTTTCTCTTCCTCTGGTCTTTTTTTCTCCCTGGGTAGTGGTTTTATTCAGGCAGAGGCCATATCGGTTACAATTCCACCTCCAGAGAGGAAAAGGAACTTAGAAAAACAATCCCCAAAGAAGGTTCCCATTGGCTTGGTTTGGGTCACATGCCCATAATCAGATGAATCACTGTAGTGCAGGGTGTGGGGGGGGTGATATATGGTGATTGGTAAACCCAGCTGGAAACACTTGGGTGTAATGGGGAAGGAGTTGTTCCTCAAAGAAAATGGGGCATGGTGGAACGACTCTGGAAAGACAAAAATACTGACTCTATTTCCTATGTCCTCCAAATTTATTCCCCAAAAATGAATTGTTAAAGTGCTCCATTCACTGGTGAGAGGACTGACAAATAGATTTATGAGCATTGAAAGCTGACAATTTTTGTCAGTGATTGTGATGACTTACTGACAGCCACAGTTAACAAAGGTCTGTGGAAAAAGACTAATAAATGCTCTGAAACAGGCAGGCAAGTAACACTGCATAACAGTATTTTAGGTAAGGAAATGCTGCTCCTTTGTCAGAAACTCCACTTACTGATATGAGTGGCAAGATCTTCAGGCAATTCTCAGGAGAGGTTTTGTTTATAAAATTATCTCTATTAATTTAAAATTTTTCCTAACCAGGTATGTTCTATATAGAACAAGACAAGTATATTAAGAGCATTTCAGAACACAGAAGTTATCAACTGTTTTATGAAGCATTTGTTTTCAGTTGATTTCTTTGGGTTTGTAGGCCTGGACTTTCATAGTCAGTTTCCACAAGAATGTAGTTTGCCAACAATTTAAGTAAATTGCCACCATGTAAAGAGTGGTATCTTGCCTATGTCTTCATGGTCCAAAAATTTATCTTACTATAAGTTTGCAAATAGTATTATTAGAATTATTTTCCTCTTTCATTATTGTAAAATGAGCATATTTTTGTAATAGAATTGACAAAATTCATTTAAAAATGTTTTAAAAAATTCAAAAAATACAGAATGTTACCCATAGTTTTTAATGAGAATAATTTTTTCTTAAATATTATTTTCTGTATGTATTGATTGTGTAACCAATTACTTTGCAGTTCACTAACTTTTTCAAATCATGTTTGGGTAATACCATTGGTTTTTTTCAAGTATTTTATTGGATTTTTTTTTTAATTTTTAATGGATGCTGTATTTATTAATTTTTTGTGTTTTTAATGATGTGTTTAAAGATGAATATTTTTATCAGATAATTTATATATTCTTCTACAACAGGTACTTTTGTTCTCTGGACACTTATAGGATTATTTTTATTTTGAGGTTTCTTTTTATTTGCAATTTGAAAACCTCAGGATTATTTTAACCATTTTCTATATTTGTTTGATTTTTTTCTGGAAATCAATGAGTCTTTTTATTTTCTAGGTTTTTTTCTTTCTTTTAATTTGGAAAAATTTTATTCTGTTTAAATTTGGACGTTTTCTGTATTTCATTTGTTTGGTTCTCTATATTTTAGATTTCAGTTTCCAGCCTGTCCAGTTCTTTGCTTTTTTTAAAAAAATTATTTTTATCTAGCCTGCTTAAAGTCAAATTCTGTTTTCTTTACTACTGTTTTTATATCGTGCTGCTTCTAATTTAGCTTGAAATTCTATCGTGTCATTAATTTTCCTTAAATTTCTTATCTTGGCTGGAATAATCCCCTACTAGTTTTGTTCAGCTTCATCCTTATCTCCTGATTATCTTATTCATGCTTTAGAAGTGTTCTTTTTTCTTAATGGGTTTAATTCAACCGTTTTGCTTTACAGACAAATAACTTAAGAATGCAGAAGTTGAATGATTTTCCAGAAGTTGAATGATTTTCCAAAAGTCACAGGGAGATGATTACTCTACACATCTTCCTCTGTTGTCCCTCCTTTTCCAAAAGTGCCATTCCACTAATGTCTTGGTTAGGGTATGTGCTATACATTTTGCAAATTCAAAAAGAAAAACAACAATTTTAACATGGAATTGTTTATCTGCTGGTCCCATTAGTAAATATGGTCATGTTAAGAGTTAGTATAGTGTAAGCGAAATAAACCAGATACAGAAAGACAAGTGTTGTATGATCTCACTTATATATGGAATCTAAAACAAACTCAGAACCAGAAAGTAGAATTGGGCAGGTGGGGAGGTGGGGGCGGATGGGAGAAGTTGGGCAAAAGGTACAAACATTCGGTTGTTGTTTTTTTTTTGCGGTACGTGGGCCTCCCACTGCTGTGGCCTCTCCCGTTGCGGAGCACAGGCTCCGGACGCGCAGGCTCAGCGGCCATGGCTCATGGGCCCAACCGCTCCGCGGCATGTGGGATCTTCCCGGACACGGGCACGAAGCCGTGTCCCCTGCATCGGCAGGCGAACTCTCAACCACTGCGCCACCAGCAAAGCCCGAACATTCAGTTTTAAGTGATCTATTGTATAGCATTGTGACTATAGTTAATAATACTGTATTGTGACTATAGTTAATAATACTGTATTGTATACTTGAAATTTGCTAAGAGAGTAGAGCTTAAGTGTCCTTACCACATGCAGAAAAGTTAATTATGTGAAGTGATGAAGGTATTAATTAACTTGATTGTAGTAATCATTTTACAATGTATACATATATTAAATCATCATGTTGTACATCTTAAACAAAAAGAGTTAGTAGGGCATAGTGATAAGAACAGATGCTAGAGCCATAGTCCCTGGGTTGGAATACCACCTTCTCCATTTCTAGTGGTATGACTCTGTAAAAACTATTTAACTGCCATGGGCCCAAGTGTCTTCTTCCGTAAAAAGGGATGATAATACCAGGATCTACCTCAAAGTGTTGGTCTAAGGATTAATTGGGTTAGTACATGTAAAACCCTTAGAAGTGTCTGACAAATATTCAATAGATGCTATTACGGCATTGCTTTTAGTATTGAAGCATGATCTGTGGGCCATGGTGGATGAATCATAATGGTACAGTGAGTGATGAGGGTGGAGAGTGGCATCCAAAGGGCTGCATGGAGACATTTGGGAGGACAAGGGAAGAAAGAAATATGCTACCTCACTCAGGTATCTTGACTGTCCTCAGCTTGTTACAAAGATCAATTACACCCTTTATTTCTCTCAGTTACTTACCTATGGTATATAAACATTTAATTAAAAGACACATATAATGCTATGGGAAAGAATTAGGCACATTATATGTCTAGAGCATTGGTTGGAGTGAGATGGCTCAATCACTACAGATTACTGAAGAGAAAGGACTATTTACAGAGGTATGGGCAGGGTAAGGGATATCAAATTAGGGATGACAGATGGTGATGCATCCTCAGGTTAAAAACATCTGGAAGTCACTACCATCCCAAGATGCAAGGAGAGGGAGTGGTTACCAGAATAAGGTGAGACCTGCTGCTTTAAGGAAGTGTTGTTCCACTGATGCTTTGTCCCTCATGAAGGAAGGCAGCCAATGCCAGCCTGTGCCTGGGAAGGAAAGGAGCCAAGAGATTAAATACTTTGACTTTTCTATTTTTCCACTCTCTGATTTCCTGCTTGTACCTCTCATTGGCCAAATTCAATGATAAACCAAAGGACAAGCTGTGTCCTGGTGGCATTATCAGCTGTTTAGATGTGCATTAATGACTATATTAGTTAAAAACTAATATACAAATATATATATTACATTATATAAATATACATACTAATATTTATATATTAGTTTTAAACTAATATAGTTTATATATATATATATATATATATATATATATATATATATATATATATATATATATGGTCTGGCATTCAAGCCCTAACCCAAATAACTGCAAATTGCCTTACAGCCCTAGGATGGATGCTAAGAATTGGCTCATTCAACCTCTATTTCTTCTGCCTCTTGGGATGCTTTCCTATAATGAAGAGGCTGAAAGGCTATAAACCAAATTCCCTAGATTCATTGCAACTACTCTTGATGCAAAACAATTTCTACTGATGATGTACACGTGTGTGAAATTCTCTTGTTGTCCTTGTTGTTGTTCCTCTTGTTCTTGTTGTCCTTGTTTTTTCTCTCTTTCTTTTAATTGACCTGGCTTACTATACACCTCTAAATGTCTTCCTCCTTATTGACTAGATAAGGAAGTCAGGAAAACCTGACAGAAGGAAAACCTCTGTTTCCTATATTTATGTCCAATTCCCCTGTATATATAAGGGCATGCCTCATGTTTATTTGTTCGCTTGATTATGGTGTGTGTGTGTGTGTGTGTGTGTGTGTGTGTGTGTGTGTGACAAATTCACTAGGGCCTATTCCAATATCTTAGGTATAGCTATAGGTTAATAAATATTTTCAGGTTAATCACTGATGAACTTAAGAATTGTGCTTTCCACATGAAAAGATGCTCAATATCACAGCTTATTAAAGAAATGCAAATCAAAACTACAATGAGTATCACCTCACACCAGTCACAATGGCCATCATCGAAAAGACTAATAATAAAAAATGCTGGAAAGGGTGTGGAGAAAAGGGAACCCAACTACACTGCTGGTGAGAATGTAAATTGGTGCAGCTACTGTGGAAAACACTATGGAGGTTCCTCAGAAAACTAAAATTAGAATTACCATATGATCCAGTAATCCCACTCATGTGCATATATCCAGAAAAGAGATAAACTCTAATTTGAAAAGATACATGCACCCCAACATTCATAGCAGCACTATTTACAATAGCCAAGACATGGAAGCAACCTAATTGCCCATTGACAGGTGAATGGATAAAGAAGATGTGATATACACACACACACACACACACACACACACACACACACACACACACACACACAGTGGGATATTACTCAGCCGTAAAAAAGAATGAAATAATGTCATTTGCAGCAACATGGATGAACCTAAACATTATCATACCAAGTGAAATAAGTCAGAGAAAGACAAATAGCATATGATATCACTTATTTTTTGAATCTTAAAAAATGATACAAATGAACTTATTTATAAAACACAGACTCACAGACCTAGAAAACAAATTTATGGATAATAAACAGGAAGGGGGGGGAAGGATAAATTAGGAGTTTAGGATTAGCAGATACAAACTACTATGCACAAAATAGATAAACAACAAGGTCCTACTGTATAGCACAGGGAACTATATTCAACATCTTATAATAACTTATAAGGGAAAAGAATCTGAAAAAGTATATATATATATATATATATATATATCACTGAATCACTTTGCTGGAACCAGGAACTAACAGCATTGTAAATCAGCTATACTTCAATAAAATAAATATGTAAATAAATAAATAATTGTGCTTTCCAAATGCAAGCCTAGCCTTTATAAATAATAGCAAACAGAAGCCCATGATATGCAAAATTAACACCTCAAAGTTGTCATATGCCATTTTGATATTCTTTAACATTGAAGCCAAAATAAAATGTTGCAAGGATTGCCAATGACTTCTATTTGAAGATGAATGTGTGCTTTTTAATCAACAGAAAAACAATTAAAAATCATTTAATCAATGTGTGCATTGTTTTGAATCTGAATCTGAAGCTAGAAATTCACATCTGCCGTTAATGGATTTCCAGAGAAGCATGTGTTAACTCCTAGGAATTAATAAGTTTTTTATGCTTTTATGTCATCTAACTATAAACACAAACCATTTCTATTTGAATGTGTATATTCCAACCTAAAAGATTTGGGCCTTTTTCAAAAGCACACTACAGAAATAAATAAGTTCAATATTAACATGGATTCAATATTAACATTTATACAATATTAACATAGGGAGAGTGAATTATGCCAAGAAAGAAAAATGGGCGAGAAAACACATTACAAATTAAAAATCACCATATAAATATAGAATACTGATAGTTTATTTTAAATGAAGATGTCTTTTGGAGTCAGGAAATGGTAGACTTGAGACCGAGCCCTGGTGCCACACTATTATGTGAACTTGGGCAGGTTTCTTGCTGTCACTTAGCTTCATTTTAGCCATGCGTCAAAAGGAAAAACAGGTTCTCTTGAATTAAGGCACAAAGATAACCCTCAGAGGATGCCCCCTGAGTACAGACTGTGTATTGAGAGCAGATGTTGATCACATCTTGAAAACGCTTTTACCACAGCTGAGGCACATGGCACGACAGCCAAATAGGACATTTTTGGCTCACATCAATCATCTCTCGGGGTAAAATTAGAAGAAGAAAAAAAAGGAGCTGCAATGCAGTACTTCCAGAAGACACTATTCCTGTCATAAGATGCCACAACAGCCGCATGCTTGGCTTCCCTTAATCATACAGATGTTTGGCACAGAACAGGTCCAGGGTCCAGCTGTTCAACCAGAGTTAGTACTTTGTATCCAGATGTCTCAGCACCATACAAAACAGGCTTTAACACATTTCTTTTTTCCCTCGGTGATAACTTTCATTTTGCTTTCTCTTTTATGATTCTCAGGACTGAATGTTTTAATTTATTCAATCTGCGACGGGCCATTAATCTGCGACGGGCCATTAGTTAGCTCATATTTTCTATCCAACCATAATGAATATTACAATATAGGTTTGTAACTGTAACATTTATTTCACGAAAAGTTGTGGTTTAATGAACAGAAACAAAGTTTGGATATTTTGGCTTTAAAAAATTAATTTAAATGGTCACAATTTTATTATAACATTTTGGAGGAAACTAAATTTGAATAAAGTTGAAGCAAATTGCATTGACATTTTGGGAGCTGAGATTATCTATTAATTCTCAGTAGTTTTGATGTCTCTTAATTGATGAACTGTATTTAACCTGGTTACATGGCTTAACCCAGAACCCACTAGGTACTATCCTAAAAGTGATTTTAGGGCAGTTCTCACTAGGTAACATGCCACAGAGTCTCCTCCTAGTGAACATGTTTTCTAAAAATGCTGCTTCATTACCATTCCATTATTCACACTGGTGATTTTCACCTAGTAATAAGATCATTGCAATTTTTTTGCCATCAAATCTTTAGCTACTGAGTTGTTTCATGAAAAATGCATTGACGATGTACAGATGATTTCTTCTTCATCAATATACTATATCACCTTAACATACTCTCATCCCCCCTCCATCTTCTGTCTTCTTTGGTGGAATTTCAAATCAATCAGACAATGGTTTGCTGTTATTAAAGGCTGCAGCTGATTTATAGCCCAAATTTTCTGATGGTGTGAATAGAATAGAATACAGATCTGTGATAATTAGAGCTGCCACTGCACTATAGTGGAAATATTATTAAATTGGGAATTAGGAAACTGAGATTGCGGTTCTGTTTTATTTTTAACAATATATATAATAAGAGATGTTTAGTTTATCTTGTTGAGTTTTAATTTTCTTACTTATCAAATGAGAGCTTTCAAGAAGTGGTCTTTATCGTGCCTCTACTAATTAGCTTCTTGTTACAAGTTATGTGTCAGCCCTGGCATAAATACGAAGTGCCTGTATTTGCTTTGTTAATTAATATTTCAAATATACCTTTTCCTTCCCACACACACCATTTATTTATTTTTCTCCATTAGAGATGGAGCTATTGCATATACTGTTCAAAAGTTTTATAGAGCACAGGTGCCTTATCGACAAGCAGCTAAAGAACAAGGACTCTGAGTATTAAGACTACAGTCAGAGCACAGAGACTAACACATTAAAACTATACAAATATGGAAAATCTAAATCAGCTGAACACTGATTATGAATTTAACATCTTGGTTATGCTTTGAAGAAGGGCGATAAATATCATTCTAGATAGGGCCCCTTATATAAACAACTTCTTACAAATTATACAATTTATTTTTTAATAAATTATAAAGTAGTTTAAATTTAAAAGTACATTTCTGTTTTTTACATTTAGAAAAAAGTCCATTAAACGAATCCAATAAAGCACAAGTTTCGAAATGCCTCTTCGTTTCTCATTTGTCAAAGAAAAGGAAAATGAATGTAAGCAGAAAGAGTCTACAATTGAGATAAAGAGATTAGGAAAGAGGCAAGTGAAGGAAATCTGTGGCTTCTAATATGACTTAGCACTCACACAAACATTAATTCACTAAGATAGTGAGTTTTAGCGCATCACTGAATGTCATTGCCCTTTGAAATGTCGATTTACCAATATTCACAGTTCATTAGCTGAATTAATCCTTAACCTTTGGAGGCCTTCTCTTTAGAAGACAAAACTCAACAAGGAAAAATTCTATTTTGAAGAGAGAGCAACCATGAAACTTCAACTACTATGAACTGAAGTGTGTATGAGAATATGAGATTACACACACATGCACACACGCACACACACACACACATCACACACACAAAGTGGAACATCTGGAGAGAAAAATGAAAATATTTATAGAAGTTACCCTTTAACAGGAGATTATGGGTAATTTCCATGAGATGCTTATCTTTGTTTCTTACCTTTCTAAAAGGAATGTCAATTATTTTTGAAAATAATAATTTATTAATGAATCAACTGATTAACATATGATATATGTAAGAGTCATTTGAGTATTTCAGCTGTTTCTTCAGCTCTACCATCCGAAGTGATAAATATCAAATTTTGCTGCACATTAGACTCATCCAGGGAGCTTAAAAGAAAAAAAAAATCCCATTATACAGGCTTCACTCTATACCAATTAAATTAGAAGCTCTGAGAATGAGACCTAGACATCTGTATTTTTTTAAACATCTTTATTGCAGTATAATTGCTTTACAATGTTGTGTTACTTTCTGTTGTATAACAAAGTGAATCAGCTATTTTTATACATATATCCCTATATCCCCTCCCTCTTGCATCTCCCTCCCACCCTCCATATCCCATCCCTCTAGGTGGACACAAAGCACCGTGCTGATCTCCCTGTGCTATGCAGCTGCTTCCCACTAGCTATCTACTTTATATTTGGTAGTGTATATATGTCAATGCTACTCTCTCACTTCGTCCCAGCTTACCCGCCCCACCACCGTGTCCTCAAGTCCATTCTCTACGTCTGCATCTTCATTCCTGTCCTGCCCCTAGGTTCATCAGAACCATTTTTTTTAAGATTCCGTATATATGTGTTAGCATATGGTATTTGTTTTTCTCTTTATGACTTACTTTACTCTGTATGACAGACTCTAGGTCTATCCACCTCACTACAAATAACTCAATTTCATTTCTTTTTTATGGCTGAGTAATATTCCAATGCATATATGTGTATATCTTCTTTATCCAATCATCTGTTGATGGACATTTAGGTTGCTTCCATGTCCTGGCTATTGTAAATAGAGCTGCAATAAACATTGTGGTGCATGTCTCTTTTTGAATTATGGTTTTCTCAGGGTATATGCTCAGTGGTGGGATTGCTTGAGCATATGGTAGATCTATTTTTAGTTTCTTAAGGAACCTCCATACTGTTCTCCATAGTGGCTGTATCAATTTACATTCACACCAACAGTGCAAGAGGGTACCCTTTTCTCCACACCCTCTCCAGCATTTATTGTTTGTAGAGTTTTTGATGATGGCCATTCAGAATGCTGTGAGGTGATTTACCTCACTGTGGTTTTGATTTGCATTTCTCTAATGATTAGTAATGTTGAACATCCTTTCATGTGTTTATTGGCAATTTGTATATCTTCTTTGGAGAAATGTCTATTTTGGTCTTCCACCCATTTTTGGATTGGGTTTTTTATTTTTTTGATATTGAGCTGCATGAGCTGCTTCTATATTTTGGAGATTAATCCTTTGTCAGTTGCTTCATTTGCAGTATTTTCTTCCATTCTGAGTGTTGTCTTTTCATCTTGTTTATGGTTTCCTTTGCTGTGCAAAAGCTGTTAAGTTTCATCAGGTCCCATTTGTTTATCTTTGTTTTTATTTCCATTTCTCTAGGAGTTGGGTCAAAAAGTATCTTGCTGTGATTTATGTCATATAGTGTTCTGCCTATGTTTTCCTCTAAGGGTTTTATAGTGTCTGGCCTTACGTTTAGGTTTTTAATCTATTTTCAGCCTATTTTTGTGTATGGTGTTAGGAAGTGTTCTAATTTCATTCTTTTACATATAGCTGTCCAGTTTTCCCAGCACCACTTATTGAAGAGGTTGTCTTTTCTCCATTGTACATTCTTGCCTCTTTTGTCAAAGATAAGGTGACCACATGTGCGTGGGTTTATCTCTGGACTTTCTATCCTGTTCCATTGATCTATATTTCTGTTTTTGTGCCAGTACCATACTGTCTTGATTACTGTAGCTTGATTACTGTAGTATAGTCTGAATTCTCATGCCCATTTCAACACCTGGTTCACCAACATTTCTGTCAATTCTGATTGCCATGGCTAAAAATTCCAAAACTATGTTGAATAATAGTGGTGAGGGCTTCCCTGGTGGCGCAGTGGTTGAGAGGTCGCCTGCCGATGCACGGGACACGGGTTCGTGCCCCGGTCCGGGAAGATCACACATGCTGCGGAGCGGCTAGGCCCGTGAGCCATGGCCGCTGAGCTTGCGCGTCCAGAGCCTGTGCTCCACAACGGGAGAGGCCCCAGCAGTGAGAGGCCCGCATACCACAAAAAATAAAAAAATAGTGGTGAGAGTGGGCAACCTTGTCTTGTTCCTGACCTTAGAGGAAATGGTTTCAGTTTTTCACCATTGAGAATGATGTTGGCTGTGGGTTTGTCATGAATGGCCTTTATCATGTTGAGGTAGGTTCCCTCTGTGCCCACTTTCTGGAGAGTTTTTATCATAAATGGTGTTGAATTTTGTTGAAATCTTTTTCTGCATCTATTGAGATTATCATATGGTTTTCACCCTTCAATTTGTTAATATGCTGTATCACATTGTTTAATTTGCATATATTAAAGAATCCTTGCAATCCTAGGATAAACCCCACTTGATCACAGTGTAGGATCCTTTTAATGTGCTGTTGGATTCTATTTGCTAGTAGTTTGTTGAGGATTTTTGCATCTGTGGTCATCAGTGATATTGGCCTGTAGTTTTCTTTTTTGACATATGTATTTTTAACACAACCCTCCCCTCCCTCCAGTGATTCCAATGATCAGCCAAATTTGAGAACACAGATGTATGGTATATATAAATTTGAGGACTTTGAATTATGGAGAAATGACATAAAGATGCAGTTGCATAGTAATGGGTGTCCAGTGATAGCATTCTTTTTTTTTTTTTTTAATTCTTTAGGAATTTTGTTTTTTAATTTATTTTTGGCTGCATTGGGTCTTTGTTGCTGTGCACAGGCTTCCTCTAGTTGTGGCAAGCAGGGGTTACTCTTCGTTGCAGTGTGTGGGCTTCTCATTTCAGTGGCTTCTCTTGTTGCAGATCACGGGCTGTAGGTGCATGGGCTTCAGTAGTTGTGGCTTGTGGGCTCTAGAGTGCAGGCTCAGTAGTTGTGGCATAGGGGCCCAGCCACTCCACAATGTGTGGGATCCTCCCAGACCAGAGCTCAAACCCGTGTCCCCTACACTGGCAGGTAGATTCTTAACCACTGAGCCACCAGGGAATCCCCTCCAGTAATAGCATTCTTAATCTAACTCTTTTTGTGACCTTGTCATGGCAGACTTTTCCATAGCCTGTCCTTTCTTAATTCATGCCCATTTCCACACCTGGTTCACCAACATTTCTGTCAATTCTGTGAGCTGCCTGATATTCTTCCTATTAATTCCATTGTGATGTAAGTTACTCAGTTGTTTGAAACCTGTAGCCCTAATTGGCATATTCTTAATGTGCTATTAACATAGTAAATAATTTGAACAAAAAAAGAGAAAATAAGCCTCAATATAGGTAAAATTAAATTGTATATATGTATTTTTTTGCAGTACGTGGGCCTCTCTCACTGTTGTGGCCTCTCCCGTTGCAGAGCACAGGCTCCGGACGCGCAGGCTCAGCAGCCATGGCTCACAGGCCCAGCTGCTCCACGGCATGTGGGATCCTCCTGGACCGGGGCACGAACCCGTGTCCCCTGCATCGGCAGGTGGACTCTCAACCACTGCGCCACCAGGGAAGTCTCAAATTGTAACTTTTTAAAGAAAAAATTTGGACTATTCATAATAATTACTAAGATATGGCTGCCATGTATATGACAGTATGTTTTACATAAATTTTCTCATTTATGTTCTCACCAACATCACTAGTTAACTACTATAACTATACTCACATCACATATAAACAAACTAATATTTAATCTGGCTAAGAGTTTGAAACCAAAATCATGTGAACCCATATCCACTGACAAACATTATAGCATTATGGTTAAGAGAATAGATTCTGAATCATCTGGTGAGAAGAATATAGGTTTAAGATGGAGATAATTTGAAAATGACTACAAAGCTGAAAGAGTCTTGGGATACATGAGCTTTTGTAAATGCATATTGCTTTGACATGATTTTGGCATATTACTTCATTTACTTCAATAATTTTGTTGTGTTTGTTAATAAAACACACTAAGTTTCATCAGGTTGAATCTCTGATCCATGACTAAAAGAATACAGAGAAACATAAACCCCTGAATATGTGGTAAAAAAAAATTCTCTGTTTCTGCCTAATTAACAATTTAATCATCTCTTCATGCAGCCATGGAATGAAATTCATGCCATATAAACTGTGGGATGATACAGACATCTTAAAATCAGGATCTGCTTTTGAATCATTTTTGTATCTCTCATGACACCTGAATATTAGAGGATTGTTTATCAGTTTTGGGGAGTTTGGGTTTGACATGTACACACTACTGTATTTAAAATAAATAACCAACAAGGACCTATTGTATAGCACAGGGAACTCTCCTCAATATTCTGTAATAACCTAAATGGGAAATTAATTTTAAAAAGAATAGATAAATGTATATGTAAAAGACACAAACAAAAAAAAACCTGCTGACATTAAAAAGTCAGTAGACTCAAAATTCTTTTATGTATTTATTATTTCAAGATATACTTAACAGAAATTTCAATATTTAGGAGGTGGAGACACAAAACTAAATGGAATAATCTTTTCTCTTAAAGAGTATTCGCCTAAAGGAGTTTTCCTCCAAATATTGAAAAAGTAAAAATAGTGTTATCTTATTTCTGGTAATTTTTAAGTGAGATAAATAATACTCATTTCACCTCTTTTGTCTAGCCAGGAAAACTATCAAATTTCTATCTCTATTCCTGACCTTCCTCCTGAACCTCAGAATCTTATATCCATCTGTGTAGCTGGCATGTACATGTAGATGTTAAGACCTAACAACAAAACCAAATAGTTTCTGAACTTAAACCTGCTCTATTCCATGCTTCCCTAGCTCATTAAATGGCAGCTCCATTCTTCCACTGGCACAGCCAAAATAATTGAAGTATTTCTTGCCTCCTTTTCTTTTCTCTCTTGTACACCTCATACCAAAGTCTATCAGCAAATCTTGTCAGTTTGATCTCCTAAATTTATGTAAAATATGATCCCTCTTGTCACCACACCCATTGCTACTACCTTAGCAATATATGACAAGTCTACTGCTAACATCATATTCAAGAGTGAAAGGTTGAAGCTTTTCGTCTATAGTCAGGACAAGTCAAGGGTGTCCACTCTCACCACTCCTTTTCAACACAATACTGGAAGTCCTGGCTAGAGCAATCAGGCAAAATAAATAAATAAAAGGCATCCAAATCAGAAAGGAAGAAGTCAAATTGTCTGTATTTGTAGATAATATGATCTTATCCAGAGAAAATCCTGTAGACTCAACCAAAAATCTGTTAGAACTAATCAACAAATTCGGTAAAGTTGCAGGATATAAAGCCAACATACAGAAATCAGTTGCATTTCTATACACTAACAATGAAATATTTGAAAAAGAAATAAACAGTCCCACTCACAATAGTGTAAAAATAAAATAAAATAAAATACTCAGAGGTAAATCTAACAAAGGAGGTGAAACATCTCTACACTAAAGACTCTGATAAAAGAAACTTAAGAAGACACAAATATAAAGATATTCCATTTTCATGGATCAGAAGAATGAACAATTGTTAAAATGTCCATATTTCCCAATGCCATCTGTAGATTCAATGCAATCCCTAACAAAATTCCAACAAACTATACTGCAAAGCTATAATAATCAAAGCAATATGGTCCCAGAATAAAAATAGACATATGGAACAGAATCAAGAGCCCAGAAATAACCCCTGCATGTACAATCACCTAATATTTGACAGGGGAGGCAAAAATACTCTATGGCAAAGAATAGTCTCTTCAACAGGTGTTACTGGGAAAACTGGATAATCACATGCAGAAAAATAAAATTAGACTCCTATCTTACAAAAATCACAAACATTAACTTGAAATGGATTAAAGATTTAACTGTAAGAACCGAAAACATGAAACTCTGAGTAAAAATCATATAGGAAAATCTTCTTGTCATAGGTATTGGCAATGATTTTTTGGATATGACACCAGAAGCACAAGCAACAAAGCAAAAAATAAATAAGTGGGACTACATCAAACTAAAAAGTTTCTGCTCAGCAAAGGAAGCCATCAACAAAATGAAAAGGCAACCTACAGAATGAGAAAGCCATTTATTTGTTATGTTAATATTAAATGTGTTCATATCCAAAATATATAAAGAACTCATACAAATCAATTACAAAGGCCAGAGGAGGGACTCCTTACTGAGTGAAGGAGAGCAGAAAGAGAATAGTCTTGATTTTCATCTCCCTGTGACTTCTGTCATTTATGATAACTTCTGTCATTTATGATAACTGTGTGGAGTCCATCATCTGTGTATTTAAAATAAATCAGCCAAGAAACTAATTTTGGCAGAATGTGTTTACCCGTATGGTTGTTGGGAGGGAAGAGATCCACCTAGCCATAATTTCTCTGTTCTCAGAGTGGTATGTGATGATTTGCAATGATGGTAGTCTTCATCACCAAGATTATTTACTGATGTGTCTTTTATTTCCCATCCACCATTTTCAAAATTTCTTAATTTTCATTTCCTTTTGAGTTCTGTGATTCTAGCTCACCAGTGCTGCACTGGATATGGGATGATCCTAGCAACATGGTGTGCCAAACATAAGTCGTATTCACCAAAACTTTTGTCTCTTTCCTGGGCACATGGATATTGATGCTTTCCAGTTGCCTTATAGTTGAAGGGAGTCATGTGATTAGATCTGGCCAATACAATATGGACAATAAAAAGTGATATGAGTCTTTCCCAGCCTGAAGCAGTAAAAAAATCACTGAGACAAACTCCAGCAACTCCTTCCTCTTGCTTCAACGAGTAAGATCAGCCAGAATCCCTGAATATCTATGTGGAGAACAGGGCCCTTTCCATTGTATATTAATACAAATTAAGCCCTTTTATTTTTAGGCACTGAGATGCAGGAGTTAATTTGTTAGCAGAGGATAATCTAGCTCATCCTGATAACACACTTGGCTTCTTCCTTCCCCTGTGAGCGAGGATTTTTGCTTGGTTGCTACAGTGCCTACCAACACGGTCATTTAATTTGTGATTGTTAGGACTGTGAAATTAGCTCTTAGCATCTTCTCTTCATTTGTTTCAGTTAGAGAATCACCCTCCACAGATTCTTGGACAAAAGCTGCAGTTGTTCCTGAAATCTGTATTTTAGGCACCTCCTGAAGAGTCATACATCTGGCACGCACTTCCAAAGACACTTCACGTGCTTACTGCAGCTATTGATGTTATGTGCCTTGAGTAGCATTTGTTCTGCTGTATCCCTTTTGGCTAGTGTAGGGTCTATTCTCCTGTTTCTTTCAGAAAGGTCCTACTTATAGCAGTTTCATATGCTTGTTCCTTTGGTTCCATTCCTCCTCAAACATACCTAGAACTCACACTGCTTGCTGGAACTCAGAGCCCTTTTGTTTTTTACTTTCCAATGGTTTTCTGGATCAGATGTTTGTTTTTCAAATGCTCCTCTAGATTTCGAAATGTGTAGTCTCCCATAGAAAAAGGTACGTGAAATTGATGAATTCTGTTCAGACAAATCATTTCATTCTTCACCTCCCTGACCTGGTTTACCCTATCTTGAAGGGTTCCAACATCAACTCTAGAACTGGACAGATTAGTTGTCTGCTGATACATTTCCAATTTGTTGTGACTTTCCTTAATATCCTAATTCTATAACTTTCTTGAATATATTCCCTGAGGACAGAGACAATTGTTAAATCTCCACCTCTAATAGCCATGTTACATAGAATCCCATTTAATATTGCTTCAATAGTTCATGCTAATCTGGTCTTCCCTATTGAGGTCTGAACAAATTTTCTCTTCCTTCCTCTCAATGTCTATTGTGAAACAAATTTCAGGAACAGAAACCTGATTGGAATAAAGAGGCATTTATTTGGGGCTTGTTAGGACTGCAGCCTGGGAGACACAGATTCAAGAAGCACTTGAATTGTGTTCCACCATATTACAAAATGGAGGAAGATTATAAAGGCAAGATCTGCAAGGCCACGGTTAATTACATGAGTTGTTTATCAAGAATTATAATTGGAGCTGGCAAGAACCAAGAGTGCTTGTTAAGCAAGTGTTGGTTGGGGTCTGAAATGGTTGTATAGTTACAAGGGGGAACAACCTTGAGATACAAAGTTGTAGCTAGCAGATGCTCTTTTAAAAGCAGCAGGAGTTCTTGTGTTAGGTATAGCTCAAGTTCTCAGTGGAGCAGACAAGTCTGAGACCAGGTCCTCAATGGCCACCCACCAGCATTTTTGTATGCCTGGACTATGATTACTCAATTATAATTTTGATTTATCATCACTAACTATCCTCTATTATAAGATCCATTTTTTCCATTTCACATATCATTAGCTTGGTTCTAATATCTTATTTTTTAAGGAATTACCCTCTTCTCTACCTTAATCAAATGACTTCTATTCATTTCACTTCCCATCATTCACTGCTTTTATACTGAAATAAAATTAAAACATGTTTTCCAAAACCCTCTAGATCCTCTGTTGTGTCTTGAGAAAATAATTCCCAAAGACAGCACTGTAGGCATGGGCCATTTTTGACTATCTACTTAGTCTTTGGGTATTTAATATTTTCATTGAGTTGGTTCTCTTCCCCAGCTCTAGGCATTAACTTTATAATAGAGAGGCTTTTGTTCCTTTTCGTTAATTAAGTAAATCAATTAAATCACTGTCTTAGCGCTATACATGCGCTAAGATCAAAATTCAGAATTCTAAGTAAGGTTTCTACTGAATGTGAATTGCTTTTGCAGCATTGTAAAGTTGAAAAATCGTTAAGTCAAACCATGATAAGTCGGGGACCATCTGCACTAATTCTGTTACCATACATGTAACATAGCGGTCTCTTCTAGACAGCAGTTCTGTCTGATAAACATTATAAGCACAGGAAAAAGTATCCAGCACGTGGATACCATATCCCCACCTTCCCAGAATTCCTCAGTAGCTCCCATCTTAACTGCCTGTACTCTGATATGTGTTTTATACATGCTATTTCAATTATTCCTCACAGAAACCTGGTGAAGCAATTATCTATCAGTCAATCAATCTATCTATCTATCTATCTATATTTTATAGATGACAAACAAAAGTTTAAAGAAGTTCAGCAATTTTCCCAAAGTTGCACAGATAGTAAATGCTGGACCCAGACCTAGAAGCTTCAGTTTCTTCATTCTCTTTCTACTATATGCCATGAATTTGTGTTGTGTAGTTGTGTTAAAATCTGACATAGATACTGTCTTGAACTGGACCTGGAGCCTAAGGAAGGGCTTAATTTAGCACTAATATCCATCCTTGCTAATACGTTCTTTTCCTGGCAATCAACTCATTGAGGGATTACAGCCTAAACCTCAGTTTTAATGGTAAGAAGACAGATGCTATCTCTTCCTCCTCTTGCTACCTGTAAGGCCTACTTACCATAGGTATGGGGAAGGTACTATTGAGATCCTGATTAAACATCTAACAAATCTCCCCCCGCACCACCAAAATAAAAGATAAGAAAATCTGAATTTCCAGGCCTTAGAGTAGATCTTTCTACATTGTAGAAAACCTGAAAATGGATACTTAGAAAAAGAATGGGAAAGTTTTACCAGGAAGAATCCAAAAGATTCACAAAATTATTCCCCTGTTTTCTGCTCTGAAGCACATGCAGTTCACTTTAATTTTAGTCTCAGGAATACCTGAAGCCTACAGCAGCCTTTGATATTTTATTAAAGAAGCAAATGCTTTGATTATCTACTCATGGCCCAGGGACTGTACCTCTGCCAATCAATACCCACCCCCATCCCTTGTCAAACATCCCCACTAGAAGCTGGTAAAGCTGTGGTCTTGCTTTGGTTCTTTTTATCAGTTCATTATATATCCAGAATTTGAAAACTAGTCCATGATGGAAAGCATAGAAATATTTAATTAGATAGTGATTAAGAAAAGTTTAGGCATGACCTTGAAAAAAATTTAGTGGATATTTATGAGTCTGTATAAAAGCAAAATAGTTTCTTAAAATATTATTAATGCTTAACTCCTAGAATAATTTGTGTATGCTAGATATTTTCCATTTGCCCCTCTGGATCAGTCTCCACCCTTCATCCTGCTCTGTCCTCCAGGATCCTGACTTCTGTTGACTGCATAGAAGGACACCTCATCTCATTGGTTTCCAACTGAGTTGAGTGAACAGGGGTCACTGAATGAAGAGCACAAGAAATAAGAGGCTGAAAGAGATTGAGGCTGGAGTATTTACTCTCTCTGCTCCCTTCAACATTCTTCTCTTCCTTCCATCTTCAAACTTAGAGATCATAATGAAGCCCTACTACAGCCAGTACTGGGGAATTTACTAGCTTTACTACCACCGATTTTCCTAATCCCTGCCAACGAATCTTTCTGAAAAGTTCCTTTATTGAGCTCTCTTTCACAGCCCATGATGAGTGTGCCATGTGCTTCCTGTTGGAACCCTGACTGATACATAGTGTAAAAAGTATTCAATTGTGCATAGTCTAATGTTAATAAAGGAAAATTCAAGGGTTAATTAATTTCCTGAAGTCAAAATACTTGGTCTAGTTTGAATCTGATTTCTGTCATTTTAAAGAGTTTTAGAGAAGTTCACTGTTTTAACATAAAAGGTAGATGAGCTAGAAATTGGTACAGTGCCTTGAAAACCAGATATTGAACATTTGGGCTGTGGTGGTTTTTGAATTGCATCTATGTAGCTAAGCTAGACTATGTTTCCTAGAATCTCCTTTCCTCTATGGTTTTTTAAAAATTAGAATTGGCTTCAAGAGAAACTTGCATGATATCTGGAAGGCAGAAGTAAAGCACCAGCCATTCTGCTCTGAGCAGAGATGTAGGGCCAGGAGCTGTGACAGATGACACACATCTTTATTAATCTGCTGGCTCACCTTGTTGCTGAGGGGCAGTATCTGGAAACCCACAGCTCCTTCAGCTTCCATCAAGTCTCTCCTTCAGTTTTTCTGAATCCTGGGTCAAGTTCAAGAGTACCAGTGTCTTTTGCACATTATCTACATCATCAAGGTTCAAGGTTTTGAGATACAGGTGTTAATTCCAATTTGTTTTCATAGATTCCAGTTTGTCCTCACTCTCCCTAATTTTATGTCCAGTTTTTTCTTCCCAATTACTGGTTCTGTGTATCTGTGGCATCTTTAGGCTCTTACCAGACATAGAAGCAATATCCATAGACTTTTTCACCTGCTTCCACAATTGTGTATGGTGTAATTCCCATTATATTAAATTCTTTTCTTCTATATCACTCAAAGTGGCTAGGTTCACCTGAATGAATCCAACTTATACAGTGGTCTTCTTCTCTTCTTCCCCTATTAGTAGCATGAGATAAATATGACTGAAGAGATAGCATAGAATCTTAGAATCTGACCAGAATAATGTAATAAGCATTTTACCTTTTGGGACCATGAAATTAAAGAAAGACAGAGAGAAACAATATTAAGGTTTAGAAATCTTTATTTCAAAAATAAAACCACCCCTCTCCCCTAGTCTCAGATTTTCGAGAGTAACTTGGAGTTTAAGTCTTTGTGACTGTTTTTCTCCATTCCAAGGGCATGATACAAAAGCTTTGTTCAGTGTTTGGGAGAGGTGACAGGGAGACAATTACTGATTATTAATTTTCACTGGGGTTATTGAGCAAACCTCGTGCTTCTTTTGCCCCCTCAGATTCCTGTCATTGTCAAGTTTAACTTCCAATGCTTTGCTCCCAGATAGAATTTCAGGCTCATTTAGCACATGATACCTTTGGAGTTGACAGAAGTGATTCACCTGGAACAGCCCAGCCACCCTATGCTTGGTCCCAGAAAGCTACAGAAATAGTCTTCATTGTCTCCTCGATTCTCTCTGGGTCATTTAATAGCAACAGTTCCTCTTCATTCTTTTCTTTTTTGAATAGTGCTTTTGTGAGCTGGAGTCTTGATGTAGCTGTCACAAACCTTCCACTTCAGAGGTTAAACTACAAGATCTAATGAGGGAAAATTATTTTTAGCTTAGCCTCTGGCACTATAAATTCCAGGAAATTTTTGAATTAAACTTTATGACTTTGTAGGAAAAAAATAGCAGGCTGCCAACCTGTCTTTTTAAACTCTTTCTCTTTCTCTCTATCCTTCCTTTTTAGTAAAATTTGGTGATATTTAAAATATTATTTTAAATTTCTTTTGGTAGCAACTGCATGGCAGTTTAACTCAAGAAAAATTCTCAGACCCTTTTTGTGTACTTGTCTTCTAATTGAGCCTCTATCTCTGACCAGCAAAGTGTACTACCCACAATCAATGATACATGAGCATGAACTCTGTTGTCTTTGCTTCAAGGTAGAAAATAGAATTTACCCCTTAGGTCTAATATTGGGGCTGAAGGAAAAAAATATACTACCACTTTATCCTTAAAAGTTGAGGTATTTCTCCTGAGGTAGAACTCCATCCTAACCCAGAATCAATAAATAAAATAGAAGCTGAGTCATAATAGAAACAAGCCCAATTGTGAATCACTCAGGGATTTCTCCTCTGCCATATGGCTTATCTAAGCCCTAGGCTGAGTCCCAGCTATGGACATTTCACTGCTTATTAACAACTTCACCCAAGAGGGTAGACAAATGGAAGAGACAGAAAGTAAAAGTGAAGAAAGGCCTTGTTTGCAGGCTGATGATCATGAAAGTAAAATATTTATTGTACAACTACTATGTGCAAGGCAATGGGGGATTATGGGGATATCACAGTTATTACAGATTGTCTGGGAAGAAAGCAACAAATTACAGCTATAAAGTTAATTAGCACTACTTGCTAATAGTGTTTCAAGGTGGGCTTTTATCTTCAAGAAATTTAAAATATCATTAGTGGGAAATGGTGGGCTTCATGCCTGACTGAGGGTGACTACCACTATTCTCTAATACCAGGGAAGGGCATATTCCAGGCAGATCTTGCAGTGAGCTTGGAAAGTCTCCTGAGTTAACGTGGCTATTGTGAATTGTAAAAACTATAAAACTAAGGACAGTGGTGGACTAAGAAACAAAGAAAGACAAGCTCATGAAAATTAGATAGAGATCTTGGAGTCTTAGTTTGAATATTAAAAAGATGTGCCCATATTTTATTCCAACTATGGTAAAGTCAGACTATCAGTCATAATGATAAGGCAACATTTATTATTTTCTATGGCCCAGGCATTATGATGAATCTGAATCCTTTACACCCGTCATCACACTTATCCTCAGATAAGTATTACCACCATCATTTTACAGAAGAGAAAATAGATGTTTGAAGGGTTTAAAAGCCCAAGTTCACCTATCAGTGAGTGGAAGAACTTTCAAATCTTAGATCAGTCTGATTCCAGAGCTTGTGAGTCTAGTACTAAAAGTAAAGAGAATGGCTCAGACAAAAAAAACATTGTACCACTGTGAGTCTAGGCAGTAAAATGGAATTTCATGAAGTCTGAAGACATGGAATTTGAACTGAGTCTTGAAGGATGGGAGAAGCTGAGTAGGGATACAAGGTATTTTATGAAAATGGATTGCATGAATAAAATTATATAGGTAAATAAAGAAGTAGTGCATCACTAGCCAGGATTTTCTCAAAAGATTTGTGGATTGATGACATCAATTATTTATGGACGCCATTTATCTACAAAAATTTGCTATTGTAACATTTTCCTAAAATACCATCTAATTTTTAGATATTTGTTATAGAAAAATGTCTTCCTGAATCTATTAAGTTGAAGGTGCGTGAAAGATAGAAAAAAATTTGCCAATTTATTAGAAATTTCTCACTGGGGAACTTGATTGTGTCAATGAACAAATATAAATTTCAGATAAATGTAAAGTCTGTAGGTAGGTATTATTACTATTATTGGAATTTTTTTTTAAATAAATAAAATCCCCACAACTTACCCAAAATAAAACCAAGTCTTTATTTGCAAATATTTACAAGGCCATTTTGGGATGTCAACATTCAGAATGGACTTAGAACCAAATTATATTCTACTTTTTGGATTATCCAATTAAAAAAATAAATTTTGTCTCAGAAACTCAGGGGAGACCTAGAAACAAGAAACCTTGCTTTGAGAAAAAAGAAGCTCTTTAGGACATTTTGACAGCAGTTCCATTGTGGTGAGGAGCTCACACTGGAAAAAGAGAAGCAAAAAATAATAATTTTATTAATTACCCTTACAACATATATAGAGCTGCTGTAGGCAAAGCAGATCTGAAGTAGGCTGAAGTCTGGAGGTCACAGCTGCGAGGGCTCAGGGTGTCATAACCTTGATACTCCTGATTCAAAATGGCTGCCAGCGTTACTCATTAATGTCAAATAGACCTCGGGATGAGAATGATGTCATGGTAATATTTCTACTGGAACTTTGGATCTTTGCACTAACCTTACATTCTATGAGTCAAATTGCAGAAAACCTCTTGTTTCTTTATATAACTCTAGCTTTGTCACATATTAATAAGAATTTGTAGTACTCACTTGACCCAAATGAACATCAGCAGGATCTTTACCAGTGATTTAGGAGTTGCTGATGAATAAATTTTCCCAACAAAAATGCCTGTGAATATAAATGAAGTTGCATTTTCTTTGCTTGGAAAGAGTAATTTTCAGCTACATGATTTAGAGGTAAAGACAGTTTCACAGCATTAAAGACAAAGCCTGGTGTGCTAGGTTGATTTCCTTATGTGGTGTGTTAATACACTTCTTTTCTTAGAAGAATGTCAAATAAAAGACTCATATCTGTTAAGTCGGCACTACAGCAAGCACTGAAGTCCTCAATTAAAAAAAAATTCTGGTTTAAAATGGATATAACTTGCTCACAAGAGAGCACAGGCCAGTGAATCAATCAGTACCTTTAAGGAAAAAAAGTCAGTGCCTATATCAGAATCCAACGAGTTCTTTTAATTGATCCAGGAATGTTAACTATGGTGTTCAACATCAACAATGGTGGAAATTTAGGGGAAATAGTCATTGTTATTTTACTTAAATAGTACTTACTCAGAAAGACAAACAATGAACTATAGCCTAGTAAATGTCAAGTCATTTTCTAATTCTCAAAAACAAGATTTCCACAGAGATTCAAAAGTCAGGCTAGGCATGGAAGGGGTGGGAAGCCAGCCTTAGGGTTTCTGGAGAGCAGAGGCCAAGTGCAAGCCTGGCAGAGACAGCAGGTTACAGGAGAAGGTTGGCAGTGGGTTGAAGAGAACTTAAATCTGAGGAGGTTTTTATCATTAAAGCCTAGATATACTCCTTTGTTTCCAAATATCTCAGCTCTTAAAGAAGCCTCATCCTCTTTTATTCTAGTTATGGATTTTTGGAACTCAGATATCACTTTCATTTTACTGTACTTCCTGGCCAGACTAGAGGCCCCACAAAGGAATCATGGCTATAAGAACGCACAGCTACACTCTCCTTGGCATTAAAAGAGGATCTTTAGGATAACAGACCTTAACCTTTTCCCCATTTGATCCCTCAGCATTCACAGAGCTGAGAAATTACATATAAACTCATTGGTAATGGTGCCTCAAAAGTTGCAGTCCTTCTTAACAGAGAATGGAGGTTGGAGGGTTTACTCATTCTGACATGTATGCATCAGGGTCTCAGCTAGGCATGGGTACATTGAAACAGCACTTTAGATGATTCTGATACATCTTAGGGAAATAAGCATCCTTCTGTCCTTCCTCAGTTCCCCTGTTGAGAATCTCTTGTCTGGGAGCTGTGTATTCCCAGGCTGGTATGGTGCTATCTTATGAACAGGCAGATGAACGGTAAGTTAAGTTTAGGTCAATGACAAGCACAGACACAAGTGGAAAGAAAAGAAATGAACTATTCCATGTTTGATAACTAAAAAAAAGTATTGTCTTAGTAATCATAGTAAAAATTAGAACTCTGTTTGACTTCTTTATGTTTATATTACAGTGTAGTTTTGTCTTCATTTTGAAATACATTGCATGTGGCCAAGATGGCAAGAGTACACTTAGGGCTTTAATGTTTAAAGTGGTAAAGTTCTTAATCTTGTCCTGGTTTAGGGTCAGAAACTCAGCCCAGGCAAGGCCCCAATAGACTCTATTTAGAAGGTCTTGGTGTACTAGAACTGTGATAAGGCTGGGACTTCCTCAAAGGCAGACAGGCCCCCAGATACACAGTCCTCTAAACACGTTGGCATACTGAGACCTCAAATAGAAAGCCATGACTCAACCTTTCCCAGTTTGCACTGTGTAATTATAAAAGGGTGGCTCCCAAAAGACAGCATATAAATGAAATGCACGGTAAAACATCATTTGAGGTAACTAAACAAAATCGTATTCTCCTTCAGGTGATATACCTTCCAACTCTGTCATGACCCATGGGCTGCCACGTGTAGGCTGATGAACAATCAATTAGATCCACTAATTAGATCTAACTCTGCTTTTAATAGGCCTTTATCTGAGAGGATATTCTCTCTCTTGCTGTCCTATATAAATAACATCTGA
Organism: Pseudorca crassidens; assembly: GCF_039906515.1. Lineage (NCBI taxonomy): Eukaryota > Metazoa > Chordata > Mammalia > Artiodactyla > Delphinidae > Pseudorca > Pseudorca crassidens. The sequence continues at coordinate 28,655,210 of NC_090304.1, read as the reverse complement.
AGAAAGGCAGTTATTAATGGGGTTGGGCAATGATCTCACCCTTCTCATCACACCAGTATTATTTTTTCTTTCACTTCTGGGGTGCCACATTTCAGCATCTGCAGATACTCAGTGAGGCTAAAACCCAAGTTTCAGAAACCTGAAGTAAAAGAAGGATGTTCTTTCCTGGAAGACTTCAATATCATCTTGATCTGTTCTTTCCATTGTTACTGTAACTTTCTGCTTTCAAATAATTTCAGTCTTACAGAAAAGCTGTAAGAGTAGTACAAAAAAACATATGGTACCCCCACCCAGAGTCTGCAGTTGTTAACATTTTGTAATTCTTGCTTCACTATCGTATGTGTGTATATGTTTGTGTAATAATTTTTTCTGAATAATTTGGCAAAATGTTGCAGTCATAATGCTGCTTTACTGTTTAATATTTAGCATGCATTTTCTAAGAACAATAATATTCTCTTATGTAATCATAGCACAATTATCAAAATAATGTAGCCAATAGTAGCACAATATATTATCTAATCTATAGATTTTATTCACATTCCATGAATCTTCAGAAATAATATCCTTTGTTGCTCTTCCAGGGTCCAATCCAGGATCAAGTACTGGTTGTCAGATTTTCTTTGTCTTCCATACTAACATTTGAGAAAAGTACAGGATAGTTATTTTCTAGAATGTCTCTCATTTGGGGCTTGGTTCATGTTTCCTTGTGATAAGACTTAGGTGACTCAGTTTTGGGAGGAATATTAAAAAAGTGAAGTGACTTTTTTAGTGCATAATATATGGAGGTACATGATATTGGTTTGTCCCATTAATGGTGATAATTTTGATTGCTTCCTTAAGGTGATGTCTGCCAGATCTCCATGGCAAAATTACTGGATTTCCCTTGTAATTAATAAAAACCTTTTGAAAAGATACTTTGAGAGTATGTAAATGTCCTGTTTCTCAACAAATTTTACCCAGTAGCTTGATGATTTTCACCTAATTCAGTTGTTACTGTGATGGTTGCCAATTCAATTTGGTTGCCAAATTTGAGTAATCCTCAAACTCAGTTATTTATTCTATATTTGTTTTATTTTTTATTTTGCTCTTTTTCTCCCATTTATGTTTATTATTATGAAACTTAGACCTGGGTGCAAGGTATGCTCATTGCTACTAAGGTGTCATATTTCTAGGATTTTGAGGTGAGACATAGTTGGAAAATAAATGTAACGTACACACACACAAATATACACATATCTACTATATCTATATCTATCTAACCTATCTTTAAAACCAAGAATTTATACTGACACCCCAAATTCAAATCCAACACCATATACTTAAATTTCATCTTCTCTCTTTCCATATGCTTAACATTCTTCTTTACTTATTTCATCAATCCTAGAATATAGAAAAAGTAAGCTCAGAAATATAAACCCATACTGTATCTATGAACAAATTTAGCAACTGGAGTTTAATATTTATTTACAGTTCTTTAAATCTTGAGTCTGATAGTACAGAGTGAAAAAAAAGTTCAAAGTTTACCTTTTGTATTAGTTGTCACACTCTCATTAAGTGTAGTTATGTTATTCATTTGAAATTCAATTAAATTTATGAGTTTCTGTTTGTATTCCATTTGTTTCTTTCCCACATCTTTGTTGATTGATTGATTTTTTGAGTATATAAAGTATAAACATGGTCTTGAAATACAAAAAGATAGAAATGTATTAGGCCTCTACCTTAAAGCCTTCCACCTTGCTTTCAAAAACTTCGTAAAGATAATTACAAAGTGGTTTCTGGTTTATCTTTCACACATGTGTCTATGGTGCTGTTTTTTGTTTTTGAAAGAAATAAGCAAATATATATATTTTTTTCTCATTTTCCCTTCTTTCTTACAAAAGAGCTAGCATTAAATATATGTTTCATTTTGCTTTTTACTTTGCTTCTCTCAATTTAACAATGTATTAAAAATAACATCATTTTATTTCTAATTATTGTATCATCATAGTAATCCATTGTGTGGGTGGATCATAGTTTATTCAACCAAATTCCTCTATATGAGCATTTAGGTTTCTTCTGATGTTTTGTAATTCCAAACAACAATGAAATTCATAATCTTGTATACATCTATTTTCACATTGTTTGCAGTGTCTACAGGGTAAATGATTAGAAGCTGAATTGCTGGGTCAAACACATATATAGTTTTGATAGACTTAGCAAATTTTTCTCCATAAAGATGTACCACCTGCAATGTATGGGAATGCCTGTTTCCCCACCACCTTGCCAAGAGAAGGTGTTGTCAAGCTTTAATTTTTGCTGTGTGAGAAGTGAAAAATGATATCTCAGTGTGGTTTAAATTTGCATTTCTCTTATTATGAGTGAAGTTTCACATGTTTTGGAGCCATCTTGGATAGCTTTTTGTGGATTACTTTTTCATTTATTTGGCTAATTACTGTATCAGGTTTGGGTCATTTCCCTCTCAATTTTAAAGAAATAATTTATGTATATATATGTATATATACATATACATAATATGCAAAATATATCATGGATAAAAGGCTAATATTCCATATATACTGATTCATTATTAGCCCATTTGTATATTATAAATGTTTCTTCCTAGTTTTTAATTTATTTTTTGACTTTATATAGTTTTCGCTAGGCCAAGAACATATCCATTGATCCCAATTCCCACATTCTTGTGTGTTCCTTATTTTAAAATCAGCAATGAATACAGAATGCCAAAGATTTTTTTCCTTTAGCCTCTATGGAGATAACTAGGAGTGATGCTGGTCTGTAATTTTCTTTTTTGTTCTGCCTTTATCTGACCATTAAAGATTTGGTAGAATTTCCTTATATATTCACCTAGGGCTCATTAACTTTCTTATTCTTTTAGAGAAATTAATGTTTGGGACAATAGACATTTCTAGTATATTATCCATTTAATTTATAAAATTAAAAAGTTAGGTCAGCCCCTGTGATCTATAGAGCCCAGGGTAAGAAGACAAACGGAGATCCACATAGTATGTCTACATAGTTCAGAGCTTTAAACACAGCAAACAAACTGTGAAAATAATTGCATTTTATCCTTCTGCTTTGACGAAAATGTCTCCATAAGGACCTGTAAAACCAAATTTGAGTTTAGAATTATCATATTCCTCACCATTCTGTTCTGGATCATAATGGCACGGAGAGAGATGATAGCAGAGCTTTTCCTCTCTTCTTTCTAACCACACTCAGCATATGCATGCGTGTACATCCGAGACCCCATGATCAAGCTTTGTCTAGATTCTTCTGTACCTCACTGTCTCCACAAAGAGCTGTCTCTTGCCCTCTCCTTGAGCAGTTTGTCCTTAGGAATACTGGCCTGGAAAGGAGGTCCCAAAAGCCTTTGGAAATGAGTTTAGGTTCAACTGAACATGAAATTTCAGAGTGTAGTGCACCCACAGCATAGTCGAAAAGGGGTAACTTGAGTTTGGTGTTCAAAGTCTATTTGGCCCTGTGAAATCTTTGTCTCTTGGAGAGTGGCATGGCTAGAGGAAGGCCAGGGTGGTCCTATAGAGTTCAAGGGCTGTCCTTGCTAAGTCTAAAGGCAGTAATACAGTAATATTAAACAGTAAAGCAATTTTTTTTGACCATTAAATTTGTGTGTTTTGCATGTGTGTGTGTATGTGTGTTCTGTGATACCACTAAGAACGTAGACATTGAGGTTTTCATTTCGTTACTAGTAGTAAAACTCTTTGAAGAGCAATTTGACTATATGTATGTATTAACCTAGTGATTACACATTTCAGAATCTAATTTAGGAAATAATGTTAAGAATCTAAAAGCTTTGGGTTTGAATATGATCATTGTAGAATTATGTATGATGACCTAATTGGAAAACAGTAGAAATATCCAAATACTAAGAGATTAGCTAAGTAAACTATGATGTTTTCACCAAGTAGAATATTATTTAGGCATTAAAATTGTTATTTGAAAAACTGTATAATTCCATAGAATAATGTTTATGGCATAATATTAAGTAAAAAATAATATACATATTGAATGTAATTGTATATATAATTTGATTTAAATTGAGTTAAAAATCACCTTTTCATAGAAATAAAGGAAAGGATAAAAATTCTGCCAGCATACCAGCATTTGTGTTTGGGTGTTAAGACTAAGGGTAAATTCTTTCTCCTGGTTTGCTTTTCTGAGTCTTCAGATTTTCTTTCCTAAGAATTTATTACTGTTATAATGAATAGAAATACGATAAGAGGGTCAGACCCACCTCTCTCTAAGGTCCTTTCCAACTCTAGCATGTAAATTTTTTTATAGCTGAATAATGATGAGCTTGCTGTGTTCTTCACTCTTGTTTCTGTCTCTGCCCCATGTATATTAATCCAGAATTTATAGCTGATGCCTGTCTTGAAATACATAAACATTAGCTAAGCTCTCAAATAGATCCTGAAATTCTGAGGCAGAATTCTCTGCTGGAAAGCCAATTTCCTCAGAGTAAGCATTCATTAAATATGTCTATGATAAATTTGGAGTATGAATAGACTGGGTTGAGGCCCTGATTATTAATGTAAATTTGTATTCTCTACATTGCTAGAGATTTTGTGCCGCCTCAAAAACATACTGGATGCAGTAGGGTTACTCAGAAAGGGTGAGAAATTGCCTCGGCTGCCAATTTTTTGTTTGTACCAGTTCCTTTAGGACTACTTCTTGCTCCTGATAAAAAATGGAATTGATCTACCAAAAATATTTTAATATTAAAAACTAGATAAATGATATATCTTTCTGGATTTTAAAACCTCCTCAGAGCTAACATTCTGTTTGTAGCTTAGGTCTATATCAGAACTTGAAATTTCTAAAACAAAGAAGGTGGTGACACATCCTTGCATGAAAACACTGCTCGATTTTGAGAACTGAAGGCATCACTGGACCTGGCAGCATGGACTTTAAAATCAGACAGAACTCTATTCAAACGGAAGCTTCATTATTTATTATCTGCCCAACTCTGTACTGGTTAACTCTTCTGAATTTCAGATTACACTTCTGAAAAATGTGAATAATCTTCCTTAATTGTAGGCTTGTTGCAAATATTAAATGATGTAATTTTAGAAAATATTTAGCAGATGTTCAATAAAGTTAAACTTTAGTAATCATCATCATTGTCTAGTGATGTGAATTCCAATATTATAACATAAAAAGTCAACATTAAGATGTTAACATTTTGCAGAACCCAGTATTGGAAGTATTGTACTAATAGAGTCCACTGATGGCAAGAACACTTGTCCAACTATGGATTCTTGCATTGATGCATTGGCTGAAAGCTCAAACATTAAAAAATGATAAACTAGAGAAAAGATGGTGACATGATTGGTGGCAATGAATTTGGGGCCTCAAAATTATAACACTAGCTATGAGGCTGAAATAAGAAGGAAAAAAGATGTTTCATAGGGAAAAATGACAGGAAATTAGATATATACATAAAGTTAGATTTAAGAACAATTGGATTAATAAACCATTATTGGTTAACAGGGGACAAGCCCTTGCATTTAGGTTATGTTAGAATTTTGTCCTTGCTAACCCTAAACTTGATTTACTTATACAAAGTAGTTAGTCACTTCCTTGGTACAATTTTCGTATGATAAACTGTATGCAAAACATAACTTCCTCATAGTTTTATTACGGACATTAAATAAAATAATGATTTTAAAGCACCTAGCCAAGTGTTTGGCACCAGTGGGTGTTCAATTATAGCCCCTCTAAAATGTTCATAGCAACTCTAGAATAAAATTCTCTCCCTGAAGATATATATTGAATGTTAAAACAACTGCCTCAGTATGCTAGGCAGTGAGAAAAATCTAAAACAGGAAAGACAATTTCTGACACAAGTCTTTTTTGCTGTGCTGGCCTGAACACCTCTTCCTAGAGCTCTGATATACATCAGGCAGGACTGTGACAATGAATCATCCCCCAGGCTGCAATTTCATCCTGGGGATGTTTCCTGATGCAGATGTTACCTGGGTGTTGCACAGTTAAGAAGATGCAGAGCAAAAGTAATGCTACCATTACTTGCTTTACATATGCTTGCATTACATATGCTTGCCAAAGCATATCAGGCTCTTCCAGACACTTAGATACAGAAACCTAGACCAATCTATGAGACCGTGGCTCCCTAGATGCATATCTGAATATCAACACCACTTTAAAGAGCTTCATGGGAACCCCCTTGAGTGTCCTTAGAACATACAGTGTGTGAACTGAAACAAGGAACAGCTGTGGCCCTTATTAGCTCTGTGGCCTTACATAAGTCACTTAGCTTCTCCAAGTCTCATTTGGAAAATTGAAACAAAATTTCCTATCCTGCCTACTGCAAAGGGTCAACAGATGGGAAAACGAAATTTAATGTTCTTCATAGCATATATTAAGATTATTATTTTCAGAGGCAAAGAGATTATACTTTTAAGGGCTTTTAAATGTTAAGAAATATGGCCTTGCAAATATAGCCAATAACAAACTAGTAGGGGCAATGAATGAAGTTGCTAAGACTGATGGGACATAATTGAAAACCTTTGGAAATCACGAGCTCTGTTGTGGTCTTCCTCTGCTGGCATCTTTCCTTGGTCTTTGTGTTGTCTGCATTTAGTTACTGGAGACTTGAATTTATTTTCCTAACTGATGTTTTTATCTTGAGAGTGCCTCCAACTATATCTAGCCAGAAGAAAAGCAATAGATATTGAAGATGAAAAAGAAAAAACGAGAGGAAGAAAAAGAAGTGACAGAGAGAGTTCTGAAGAGCACTCCAAAGTCCCAGTCTAGGAGAGTAATCTCATCTTACCCATTCCTATATTTTAGATCTTAGGACCCAATGATCACTTAATCAAACATCATGGCTCCCATAGTGAATGAACTGATACTGTCTCTTTGCTCAGTAGGATATCTGCATGTTTATTGGTTATTCTAGGAAGGTATTTATCATTCACTAAAAGTTTGAAGGGCAAACAAGTACACTAGAAATCTGGGAAAAACTCAAGAAGCTATAAAATATTACCTCTTGACAGCAAGATATTTTATAATGCTATTGTGTCTGGTGGGCAGCACTGTTGATGGAACATGAAGATTAAATCCTCACCTGGCAGTGGATTTTTTTTTTTTTTTTGCGGTACGTGGGCCTCTCACTGTTGTGGCCTCCCCCGTTGTGGAGCACAGGCTCTGGACGCGCAGGCTCAGTGGCCATGGCTCACAGGCCCAGCCGCTCCGTGGCATGTGGGATCCTCCCGGACTGGGGCACGAACCCGTGTCCCATGCATCGGCAGGCGGACTCTCAACCACTGCACCACCAGGGAAGCCCTGGCAGTGGATTTTTATACATTGCCAAGGACAGAAGCATAAAAGGTCATGTTAAGAAAAGTAGTATCTGCAGAAAGTGGTGCAGCAAAATGCTTGTGGATGGCCAGTTGAAGTGGGAAATGTGAGCAGCCAAGTACAAAGGGACTTCTGCAAGGTAAAAGGTCACAGATGCTATTACAAGAATGATCCACAGAAGACAGCAGGCTACATTCACAAGAAACTATCCATATGGAAAGAAAGTGAATTCTTAGAAATTGCTATGAGAGTCCTTGCTCTTGATTCACATACTTTCCCCAATTCTCATATCACTACTACTGACTTATTACCACTACTGGGAAGCAGGATGACCCTATAGGAATTTAACTTTCTTTTACAAATACATGATGTCAATATGCTAAGACCCAACACAACAGGCCATGATTAAAGCACTATTTCTCCAACACACAGATGAAGAAACTAAGGTTCAGAGAAGTCATAGAACAAACAAGTACTGATGCCAGCTAGAGTGCAAATCCAAATCACTTAACCTCTAAAGACAATTCCGTTAATCAGCTTATTATATGTGTATAGGTTCCTGTTCATAATAAAATGAGAGCCAGTAAGTAGGAACAGAAGGTTGTGAAACATCAGAAAAGTTTCCCAACTTTTCTTAATTTTAGTTTTTTGTTTTTAACTTTTCAAATGGATTAATGATAATATCTAAGGCATAATAACATTAAATTAAGGCAAAAAGAAATTTTCCACTTTTTTAAACATTATTTTAATATTAATAGATAATTATTTCCAGTGCTTAGAATACTGCAGAAATTCAATACACTTCACTAACTTACTTAATCAAGTATCTCCAAATACTTGTTTTAAGGCATGAATGGATTAATCCTAAATAGGACAGACATGATCCTAAGAACTGTTGAAAAAACAAAACAAACAAACAAAACTGAACATGGTACATTGGAAGATAAATACAATGGGAATGGTCATGGAGACGGGACATATATCCCCACATTTGCATCATCGCTCTTACTAATAAGCTCTGAATCTGAGAGTGAGAACATTAAAACGGTCAGAAATGTTTTAGTGTCTAAAGACTGTCAAAGATAAGTGAATCACCTGTGTAAAACATAAATATTATATTGTCCAACGTGTTAAAAACAATCACACTGCTTTGTATATATATTTCTTCAGCTAATTTTGTGTTTATTTATTAGAAGTTATGCTTGGAAATAAGGGTAAACAAGACAAATGTGATTCCTGTCCTAATTGAGCTCAGATTCTAATGGAAAATATAGATAAGAAAATTAATACAATTTTTACACTTTATGATCTTGTAAAGTGCTACAAAGTAAATCTAGTATTAAGAGGAGCATAATTAATTGCTGGATACATTTAGACTCCTGCTATGAAAGGGCAACTCAACATCCTTAACTTCTTTTGAGAAAGTTCAACTTTTGTGCTTAAGATAATAGAAAGGATTTATTTTCTCAAGAGTCAGTTATTTTTAGCACTTAAGAGTTCACATGCAGTTCAAAATGCCAACCTGATATATTCTGACCAGAAAAATATGGCAAAGCTTAATTTCCAAGAATTACTTATATCATCTGAGATATGTGACAGCAGGTTCTGCTGGTCTAAGAATTGAAACTGATAGAATCCATACCACATGTGTAAAATGAAGACACCAGATTATGTTTAATAAGTATATTTATTACAAAGAGAAGACAACTGTGATGTAATGGAAAGAGATACAAAAGTTGGAAATAACCCGAAAAACTTAATAAATCACCTTATCACATGGAGCCTCATTTTTCTTATCTGAAAAAAAAAGAAGTGGGTAATAAATGTTGGGAGCAAATATTTCTTTGCTACTTTTGATGTTTCCTTCCAGGTGAAGGGAACATAGTTAAGGTAATAATTCTGGCTTCTTTCTATCCCTTTATTTGTTCTGTTCCAGAAAAAACTGGAATGACTTCATTGGAATGGTAAATTTATGGAGAATAACCTGGATGTTCCATTTTCGCTCCTCTCTTTTCTTTTTGGGAAAGAGCTGTGAGAGGGGCAGGCCCTCCCATGGGGAGGACCCACCGAAGAGCTGATTGACAGGCGGGTGAGTCAGTGAGTGTTAAGAAGTTTGATGATATTCTTCAAGGTCAATAAATAAGATGATAAGGCAATAATGTGCAGATCTGCTTAGAATTTTCATTTTTCAATATCTCATATTCTGGTGTAGAAGACAAGTTCTATTTAAACTCAACAATAATAATTTGTGATTCACAGTTCTGTTGTGAGAATAAAATGTGATGATGAATGTGAAACTATTGCACAAATTCAAATCTGCATATAAATATGTCTTTTTTATTCTAGCAAAATACTTTATTCTTAAAACTCAAACTTTAAAAGTAGAAATAATAGTGGAAGATAGGATTGGGGCTCAGAAATGTTTAACTAATACTGGGGCACTTCCAGAAGGCCTCAGCTTTAGGTAAAGTGTGCTGTGTTTCTGTTCATCTGTGAAGAGCTCATTCCCATCTCTTAGATAATGGTCTCTGTTATGAGTTGGATTATGTCCCCCTAGAAAAACTGTGCTGAAGTCCTAATCCCTGGTACCTATGAATGTCATGTTTTTTGGAAACATGGTCTTTGCAGATGAAATCAAGTTATAATGAAGTCATACTGGAGTAGCATGGACCCTTAATCCAATATGAATGATGTCCTTATAAGAAAGGAACACAGACACAGAGACAGGTACACACAGGAAGAAAAAAGCCATGTAACAATGGAGGCAGAAATTGGAGTGATGCATGTACCAGCCAGGGAACATCAAGGATTGCCAGCAAATACCTGAGGTTAGAAGAGGCAAGGGAGGATTTTCCCCTATAGATCTCAGAAAGAGCATGGCCATGTCAATACCTCGATTTCAGGTGTGTATCCTCCAGAACTGTGAGAAAATAAATTGCTACTGTTTTATGCTGCCCAATTGTTATACTTTGTTATGGAAACCCTAGGAAACTAATTTTATGTCTTTAAATATGTACATATCTTAATTTAAAAATATCTTATTGCTGAAAAATGTTAACCATCATCTGAGCCTTGAGTGAGTCATAATCTTTATCAATAGTAATATTGATCACTGATCACAGATCACTGTGATCACAGATCACCACAAAAAATATAATAGTAAGGGAAAAGTTTGAAATGTGAGAATTACCAAATTGTGACACAGAGACACAAAGTGAGGAAATGCTGTTGGAAAAATGGATAGACTTGCTTGACGAAGGGTTGCCACAAAACTTCAATTTGTAAAAAACGCAGTTATCTGCAAAAAGCAATAAAATGAAGTGCAATATGTGGCATATATATGCAATGGAATATTACTCAGCCATAAAAAGAAATGCAATTGAGTTATTTGTAGTGAGGTGGATGGACCTAGAGTCTGTCATACAGGGTGAAGTAAGTCAGAAAGAGAAAAACAAATACCGTATGCTAACACATATATATGGAATCTAAAAAATAAATAAAATGGTTCTGAAGAACCTAGGGGCAGGACAGGAATAAAGATGCAGATGTAGAGAATGGACTTAAGGACATGGGGAAGGGGAAAGGTAAGCTGGGACGAAGTGAGAGAGTAGCATGGACATATATACACTACCAAATGTAAAATAGATAGCTAGTGGGAAGCAGCCACATAGCAAGGGAGATCAGCTCGGCGCTTTGTGACCACCTAGAGGGGTGGGATAGGGTGGATGGGAGGGAGACGCAAGAGAGAGGGGATATGGGGATATATGAGTAAGTATAGATGATTCACTTTGTTATATAGCAGAAACTAACACAACATTGTAAAGCAATTATACTCCAATAAAGATGTTTAAAAAAATGAAGTGCAATTAAGCAAGGTATGCCTTATGAATGTTGACTCTCAAATTCAGGAGAGACTAAAAACAAAAAAATCCTAAGAATAAGGTCATCATTTAGTGTAAAATAGTCTTAATTTTGTGGTTTACCAAATTAGTCTTGTGTGAGTCCACTGTACTATGTTCCAGATACTGCATCAAGCAATTTACATATGTAATCTTTTCTAATACTCAGAGCAATTCTCTAAGTTGAGTCATTATTCCCAATTTAAAAATCAGGAAATTGAGTGTCAGAGAGTTTCTTGAAGAAATAGTACTGTTGTCCCCCAATTATAGGTGGGTGATATGTTCTAAGACCCCCAGTGGATGCCTGAAACCACAGGTAGTATGAAACCCTATGTAAACTATGTTTTTTTCTAAAATACATATCTATGATAAAGTTTAGTTTATAAATTAGGTACAGTAAGAGATTAATAACAACTACAAATAAAATAAAACAATTATAACAATATACTGTAATAAAAGTTTTGTGAATGTGCTCTCTCTCTCAAAATATCTTACTGTACAAATTTAATGCCTTTTCCACCTCAACTAAGCACTGACCATGCACCGTGGCCCTAACTTTTGCTTTTTGAGGTGTGACAGCAAAGCTTGCATAAATTTTTTCATTCTTCACAATTTCACCAATAGAAGATTTGTTCTTACAGTAGACCGTAGCAACCTCAGCATACAATTTTTTTCTTTCCTTATTAAGTGGAGAACTTTCATCTGTCTAGTTAAAGGAAATACTTTAAAGCTTCTCTTTGGCATATCCAAATTGCCAGCATCCCTATTTTGCACTTTGGGGCCACTACTAAGTAAAATAAGGGTTACTTGAACACAAGCACTGAGATACTGTGACAGTAGATCTGATAACCAAGATGGCTACTAAGTGTGACTAATGTGCGGGACACACTGGACAAAGAGGATGATTCATGTCCCAGGGGTATGGAGTGGGGCAGTGTGAGATTTCACCATGCTACTCAGAATGGCACGCAATTTAAAACTTATGAATTATTTCTGGAATTTTTCATTTCATACTTTCAGACTGCAGTTGAACATCGGTAACTGAAACCATAGAAAGTGAAGCTGTGGATAAGCAGGGCCACTGTATGGAGTAAAATGTCCTTGCATGACATTATGCTCCCTCAGCTCTTTCATTGTCATGTTTTAAAATATTTTGAGGAGCAGAGTAAGAAAACGACTTTGGATTCTGTACAGAAACTCAAGGGTCACATTTAAAATAAATTACTGGCTGGCAGCCACTACATGTCTGTGGCAGGGCAGTCTTGGTTTTGGTGACATATTGGGCAATGTCCTCCCAAGAGACAAAAGCCAAGCAGCAGGTTTGCTTCATGGAACGAATTAGAAAAGAGCTTCTTTGAAGGAAAAACATCTGCTAGTCATCCCAGAGACATTTAAAAATGTGCTTTATTCTCTAAGACTGTGGTGAAAAAAGCATTTAACTATCAGCCTACAAGGTCTTTGCGATCTTGGAAAAGACAGGGTAATTATTTTAAAATGTTATATTTCCTCCCACTTTTCAGAAAAGAAGAATGAGGCAGCCATATGGACTGACCAAGATAGCAGAATTGTCAACGTTCCTCTTCAGAGTTGATGATGACCTAGGGTCAGGGGCAGCTCCAGGCATGAGCACAGTAGGCAGGTGACAGAATGGATTCAAAATGTGTTCCTTTTCAGTATAGTACAGCATAGTGATTACGATGCACATATAAATATATGTAAAAGGATATATAAATATTTTATTTTTAAGTGAGCCAAGTATAGTGGTTAAGAACAGAATATTGGAGCCAATCTGGTGTTTTCAAATCCTGGCTCCACATCTTAAAAGCTGTGTGATTTAGGTCAATTTACTACACTTCTCTGGGCCTCAGTTTCCTCATCCATAATATGAAGATAATTATAGTGCCTACTTTATAGAGCCATTAAGAGGAGTAAATAAATTCGTATTTGTAAACTGGTTAGCACAGTGACAAGTGCTATAGTTGTGCTTTTACATAAAATAAACCTGACAATAGTATTTATGGAATCATAAAAATATGAATTGTTTTCTTAGGAATCCTTGAATCCAAGTGCACGTTTTTTTCTTTGAAGAAAACTGTCTTGTTCAGGTCACACAGTAAAATATGGGCAGAGTGAATGCTAGAACTTCCAACTCTTAACGGTTATTCCAGAACTTTTCCCAATCTGCATTGCACCTTCAATATTTGTCAGCCGTGGAAAAGATGCCACTAGCTCTTCTCTTGCCTTCCTCTCAGGCTGGGAGTTTCCCAATCTTGGAACTCAATTTGGGAATTCACAAGCAGGCTTCTTGGATTTCAAAGTCTTCCTAGTCCCAGAAGCTAAGAGCAAGGAAGACAGTATCCTTCAGAGCTTTTGAGTTAAGGAATTATTTCCTCAAGGCCATGGTCAAAATGCAAACTATTTATTATACTGGGGCACTAGATAATTTATCTGAAGACAATTAATGGAGAAATGGACCAGGACAAGTATATTATCATGAGATGATGAGTTTTTGGAAAATGTCATGGGTAGCAAATGGCAGAAGAACTGGAGGAGGGGAGTGTGAACAGAGCTCACTGAGAAAGAAAGAACTAGGAGACAAACCATAGAGCAAGAGAAAGAGTAACAATGCACGCACGTGGTGACTTCCTATCATTTGAATGTAGTTTTTCTTTCTTCAGAAATATAATTAATTAGAGAGAGAAGGATAATGATGGAGGAGCAAGAAAGATGAAGATGGAAGCCAGTGTTTATCAGTAGGTACTATGTGCAGGTATTGTTCTGGCATTTCCTTCACAGTAACCCTGTAAAGTAGATGTTTTTAACACCACTTTCCAATGGGGAAACTGAGGCTAAAATAGGTTTAAAAACTTGCTCATTCAGCTAACCAGAGGCAGAGCTGGCCTTTCTATGGTGTCCAAAGTCCTTCTGCCACAATGCCTGGCTCCCTCTCTCCTATCATAATTCTTTTCTCCCACTTGCTGAGCCCAACTGAGCTCACTACTGAGCACTTTTCTCTTACCATGTTCCTGCCCAAAACCCATCACCTTGTATTAGAAGGTACTTGACTGCATGTCAAAGAGAAAAGAGAAATTGCTCTTCTTTAGTTAACTATTTTTAGCACAAATTAACTGACTAGCAGGTTTATCTTAAGTGATACTGGCACTATTCACAGAGCCTGGACTAATACTGAAAATACAAATACTAATTGTGCTGACAGCACTCAGCACAGCTTTTGACTTTCAGCTCATTCTAATTGAAAGGTGGACTATAGGGCCTTGTCTCATATACATTTGCATGAACTGCATGATTGTCTTAAATCCTCTGGCTTTTCATTATACTCTTTGCTCTATTTATCATGTTTGCTTCCCTGAATAACTCAGTTGCCTGAAAAGTCATTTCATCCATGTTTATTGAAAAGAGAAAAAGAGGTCACTAAGTATAATATTAGAAGGGATTTTGGAGGTTCACTGATACTGAAAAACATCCTGTGGAGCTCAGTTCAGAATTATACAAAAAAAAATGAATGAAAAGAAATGTGATTCCTTCTACTTTGCACTTTCCAAATGACCCAAATAACCCCAACTGAAGAGCAAAGATAACGGTGGATTTATGGTTGAAGGTGAGGACATTCACATTTATAATTAAAATGTTTATGACCAAAATGAACATTGTCTTTACCCAGGTAGGTTCATAGATTTTGATATATATAAAACCATGAAATTTTTCCTTGAACCTTCACTGGGTACCAGGTGCTCTTGTTCATGATAGTAATTAGGGTTCTTTAAAGTGCATGACCCTTGTAAATAATGCTTTGTTTTGCTTTTGTATGTTTGTAAATAATGCTGTATTTTGCTTTTGTGTATTTTTAAAACTATCTTCTTCTATCCTTCTGTAACTGCTGTCTCCTCTCTGAGGTACCAAAAGATGACACTGACAGTAATTAGGACTGAATATGTATACAGTACAGGGGAAGGATTCAAGAAAAACAGAACAAAACAAAACAAGAAAGTTATCCCACATTAGCTGGCACATCAGTTCTGGCTTTGTTACTTGTTAGTGCATGAATGAGTTTCAGCGAGTAATTTATATCTGTAAGCAGCAGCTTCCTCAACTCATAAGCAAATAAATTACAAAAGAGGAGACTGATATCAGTCTTGGTTGAAAGATCTGTGAGGAGTAAATGAAAAAATAACATTGGTAGTTGTTCCATAGGGTGTCAGCCACATGAAAAATACTCAAGAAATTATATCTTTTAAAAATAAGTATCGTGAGCCATAGTAAAAAGAGCATATTCTAATTTCCTGTCATTTTATCGTTTTCTGTGAAACAGTTGACTACATACATAATTAAGCATTTTTCTTTTATTTAGGGTAGCTTTCGATATATTCCCTTAATATTTCTGTATATTGTTTTTATTTACATAGCTGTACTTATTTTGTTCATGACATTTTGCTTGCTGCCTTTTGAATGTAGTATTCTGTCATAAACATGTTTACACGTCATTCATGCCCTGTGGTTACACTGTATACCGAACACTGTAGATAGTGTATTGCATTTTGGTCACAGGATGTGGTAAACAAGTCATTAAATTTAGAAATCGTAATGCTTCACTTATTCCCTGCCCAACACTCAGTTCTACTATTCACTTATCTATCCTCACTGTTGCATCCCTTGTTGAGATGATCTTCATTTCCTGTTTATTTCACCTGAAGATAACCACAGCTACTTAACCTGGGCTTCCTGAATCAGATATTGCTTCCTTTTTTCAACCACCCATCACCCTGTAAACGAAGTACTGCCTCTAAATTTCAAATATGACTATATTTTCTCTGTTTCTCAGAGTCTTTTTATTTTGTTTTTGTTTTTGTTTTTTTGCGGTACGCGGGCCTCTCACTGTTGTGGCCTCTCCCATTGCGGAGCACAGGCTCTGGACGCGCAGGCTCAACGGCCATGGCTCACGGGCCTAGCCACGCCACGGCATGTGGGATCTTCCCAGACCGGGGCACGAACCTGTGTCCCCTGCATCGGCAGGCGGACTCTCAACCACTGCGCCACCAGGGAAGCCCAGAGCCTTTTTATTTTGGATCTCAGGAGATGCACTTAAACTCACTGACCTCAAGAAAAAAAATTCAAATTCCTTGATGTTTTTATGAAGGCTTTTAAGGTCTACCTGTCCTCTAAATGTATTATTTCTAAATATAAATGAATGCAATTCTGCACAAAATTCAATTTAAAAAAATGGGTTAAAATAAAGTTAACATGGAGAGGTAAACATCTTCAAATATCCAAGGATACTAAAAACAGAAAGAATACTAAAGAAGGATGTGCTTTTTGATACTACATGAACTAGATGATTGCCTTACATACAAAATCCTGTGATGCTGGCTCAGAAATTGTTCAATAGTGTAACAGAATCAGAATCAATAAATAGAATAAAGTAGATATGAAAACCTAACATGTGACAAAGATGGCAATTTAACTCACAGGAAGAAGATTTATTTATTTAAGTTCTTTTGCTGGAATAAATGATTTCTCATTAGAAAAAAAATTAAAGCTTGATTTTCTTCTTCACATCATATACAAAATGTAAAAACTTCATACATCGATTATTAAAATTGAAACTAGGGACGTCCCTGGCAGTCCAGTGGTGAAGAGTCCACGTTTCCACTGCAGGGGGCATGGGTTTGATCCCTGGTTGGGGACCTAAGATCCCGCATGCTGCATGGTGTGGCCAAAAAAGAAAAAACGAAAATAAATACTTAAAATATTTTAAGCCCAAATAGAACTTTGTAGTTGAAAATAGACTTTTTATAAAATTTATAGGGAGAGACTGTTTTGAGTGTGACAGTACATCTAGAACCTGGCTATATGTAGATATTTATAAAAATACCTTTAGTATGCAAAAGACACCTTATAAAAGTTGTAAGAAAGATCACGGCATTGGAAAAAATGTTTACAGTAAAAAATATGACAAAAAGTTTTTGTGCATACTATTTGAAAAGTTTCCTCCAATAATTCATAAAAGACAGATGACCTTATAATAAAGTTGTCATTGGATACAAATAGGTAACTCACAGAAGAGGAAATAAAAATGTCCAAAAAATATGTGCAAAGGTGCTCAGCGTCACTTGTGGTAAATAAAATTTAAAGTAATGAAACAAATACATTTTTATCAGGTTGGAGATCATTATAAAGGGTAGTACCGCCCACTACTGGCAATGACGTGGATAAATGTGTTAATACGTTTATGTTGGGAATGTGAATTGATACAATATTTTGCCAAAGTAGTCTGTTTATGGCTGGTCACAGTAATATTACAGAAGATAAATGAAAAAACAACCTCAGTTAGGGGATGCTCTCAAATAGTGCATAGGCAGAAGTAATGAGATATTTTATATGTTTATAAATTACATGTGTATTATATATATACATATTTATATACATATGCATATATATATATAAAAATTACACACACACTTGTAGCTGAAAATGTGGACAAAATATGGAGAATATGAATATAGGGGCAAGTGGTTGAATAAAATTAATAAACATCCATTCTATGGAGTACAATACAAATGCTAAAAAAATAATAACTAAAGAATAAACTATGCTTTTTGGAGAAGATGGCTAATTTACTGTATGTATTTTTTCCCTCTTTTTGTAAAGACTCAACTAAATAATAATAAAGGGATAAAACAGATATAAGCCAAAATAGAGAAGAGGGCTACTAAAAGATGAAATACTTTAACAAATTTTGACAAGACAGAAACTGGATGGAAGACAGGAATCTGACACAGGAGATCAGAGAAAGCTTAAACAGCGAATTGAGGTACAAGGGATTTTATAACCAAAGAGCAAAATAATTTGCCTCAAGAAATGCTAGAGAAGTATGGAATTTAGGAATTGCAGGTACAATGATGGGTAGGATTGATTATAAAAATAGATAAGTTACTTTAAAAGCTATGTCCAGAATAGACAACCATCCTGTCCCTGTACAAAGATTACACTGATGTTGAATTCCTATTTTGAGGCATGAGAGGGAAAAGTAAGGAATTGTGAGAACATTTTTTTGGTAAAGCAACTGAACAAATCAATGTAAAATGCACTTAGTATCAATGAAAATGAATGTTTGTCCGTGTTTCATGCATTTACTTGTGCTTTTACTTTTTGCTTATTAAATATTAGTTTACTATTATCCTGTTTCAGTTCTAAAAGTGTGAAGTATGGTTTGATGTATACAGGCTTCATTCTGGATGCTTGAGTCTAACATTCATTCACTGATTCATTCATTCACCAAAAAGTTATTGCGCATCCACTATCCTGAGCTAACTTTACACAAATAACATTAAAAACTTAGGTGAAATGGATAGATACCCAGAATAACCTTAATCAACAAAACTGAATCAGGGAAAAATAAGAAACCTGAATCATTACAGAAATATATCAGTAGTGAAAAATCATCTAACAACAACAACAAAACACCACAAACAGATGGTTACAGGTGAGCTCCCCAAATATTAAGGAATAAAAACTTCTAACAAATACTTCATAAAAATAAAACATTCACCAACTCATTTTATGAGTATTAATATAACAGATACCAACTTGATACAAATATCTCACTTGAGAGATGAGGAATCCCAAGCCCAGAGAGAAGTCATGTTACTTTCCAAAATTATTCATGAATTTTTAATGCAACAAACCACTATGCCATATACTTCTTTCCCCATAAGAGATAAAACTTGTTATAAGTAATAGGAATTTAACTTAAAGATATGTGAAATTTTGTTATTAATCATGAATAATGTTTTTTCTACTATCTAGTTGAGGTTTATCCAAGTCAGGGTTTGTAACTTAATAGAAATTGAATAGAAATTGTTTAGATAATTAATCAACCAACAAAATGTTGCAACTCCATACAGGCAACGTCCAATAAAGGAGAGGTAAAAAAGCAAGATTCTTGGTACTCTATTCCTCAAGAATTAAAAAAGTATATATATATATATAGACAAATAAGCTACTGAAAATGTAGTAAACAATACCACACAATGAATGTTGTAGATAACAAGGGCCAGGGAGAATTCAGGTGAGGAAAAATTTCCATGGGCTGTCTGGGACAATTTAGTCTTCAAGGAAGAGGTTGGTAGTTAAACAAAGTCCACACAGATAATGTGGAAAATGAATTAGAAGGCCAACCTAATTACTCAAGTTGCTATTCATTTTTTTTCTTTCTTTTTTAAAAAAATTGTGATAAGAACACTTAACATAGTATTTATCCCCTCAACAGAATTTGAAGTGCACAACACAGTATTGTCATTTATAGGCACAGTGTTGTAGAGAAGATCTCTAGAAGTTATTCATCCTGCACAACTGAAACTTTATACCTGTTAAATAACAACTCCCTATTTCCTCTGCTCTCCAGTCCCTGGGAACCTCCATTCTACTCCCTGTTTCTATGAGTTTGACTAATTTTTGATACCTCATGTGAGTGGAATCATGTAATATTTGTCCTTCTGTGACTGGATTATTTCATTTAGCATTATGTCCTCAAGGTTCATACATGTCAAATATAAGAGAATTTCCTTCATTTTTAAAGCTGAATAATATTTTATTGTTTGTATGTACGGTACTTTATTCATCTGTCGATGGGCAATTAGGTTGTTTACATATCCTGACTATTGTGAATCATGCTGCAATGAACACGAGAATGCAAATAGCTCTTTGAAATCCTGATTTCAATGCTTTTAAAAAAGTACCCAAAAGTGAGCTTGCTGGATCATAGTGGTTCCATTTTTAATTTTCTGTGGAACCTCCATATTGATTTCTATAGTAGCTATTATTTTACATTTCTAATATTCTAATGTCTCCACATTCTCTCCAACACTTGTTATCTTTTCTTTTCCTTTTTTTTTTTTTTTTGATAACAGCCATCCTGTTAGGTGTGAGGTGATATCTTATTGTGGGTTTGATCTGCATTTCCTTGATGATTAATGATGTTGAACATCTTTTCATATACCTATTGGCTTTGTATGTTTTATTTGGAGAAATGACTATTTAAGCCTTTTCCTCATTTTTTTAACTGGGTCTTCTGTTATTAAATTGTAGGAGTTTCTTATATATTTTAGATAGTAACCCCTTATAAGATATATGATTTGCAAATATTTTCTCTCATTCCATAGGTTGCCTTTTGACTTCATTGACTGTTTCCTTTGCTATGCAGAAGCATTTTAGTTTGCTGTAGTACCACTTGTCTATTTTTGCTTTTGTTGTCTGTGCTTTCAGTGTCATACCCAAGAAATCATTGCTAAAACCAATGATGTGAAGATTTTCCCCTATGTTTTCTTTTAGGTGTTTTAGAGTTTTCGGTTATGGTATCCATTGCTAAATAAACACATTCAAAGATTTTAGCATAGAAGGCACTGTGAATATACAATTACCCTTGGTGGTTTATTATTCAATTTTAAGACCTCAGAAGTTTTTAAGAAAGATGAGGATTTAACAGTGCTTACAGCAATATTACAGAAATAAAAGTAAGTATGATTGAAGGAGGTTAAGTCAGAGATAAATATTAAGCTCAAAGAAAAGCCCCAATTTTTCCAAGAAATTGAGAGCTGGGGAATTAACATGTCATTGAGATAAAAATTATAGCTATAAAATTTGGTTTTGGAAAAAAAATATTTTTCATTAGACATTCATAACATTTACTTGATACTTTATTTTCTGTTTGTCTTAGGTATGAATGTGCACAAATATTTATGTTGCTTTATTTTTCTAAATCTAAATCTATTTTTCCAAAATCTAGCTCTGTGCCCTTGATTGCCAAAGTTGACAAGTCATCCATACCAGTCACTCTTAGTGAATACCTCTCCCTTTCCAGGATTGTCCAAGCATCCCGGGGTTTATGTTGTCAGAAAATTTATAGTTAGACTTCTGGTCTTCAATCATGCTTACTGCTGACGTGCCCGGGCTTGCATGGATCATTCTAATGCCTAACACCCAACTCCCTACCTGACCACCCTGGGAATTGAGAACTTGTTCTCTAGCCCCCAACTCCAAACACCAATCTTCATCCCCCATCTTTCTGACCAATTGAACTTAAATTCTTTCTTTGAGCCTGAAATGCAAAATATTTTGCTCCCCTCTCCACTGTACACACACTTGCTCAGGCCCTAGAAATATACCACTGTCTTTCCTCTCCCAGAATATGTGGGTTAAAACAAAGACCTACTGTACAGCACAGGGAACTCTGCTCAATGTTATGTGGCAGCCTGGAAGGGAGGGGAGTCTGGGAGAGAATGGATGCATGTATATGTATGGCTGAGTCCCTTTGCTGTGCACCTGAAACTATCACAACATTGTTAATTGGCTATACTCCAATATAAAATAAAAAGTTTAAAAATAAATAAACACACACATACATGCACAAATGAGTAAAAGTTGCACTGGGAAAATGTGAATAAAATCAGCAGTTTGTATCAAAAAAAAAAAAAAAAGAATATGGAGCTTAAAAAAAAAGTTTATTTTTCCCTGATGACTTAACAGCACAAGAAATTGAAAAACAAAAACCAGAATTTTTTCCTTAAAAGTTCAGCTTCTGGGGCTTCCCTGGTGGCGCAGTGGTTGAGAGTCCGCCTGCCTATGCAGGGGAAACGTGTTCGTGTCCCGGTCCGGGAAGATCCCACATGCCGCGGAGCGGCTAGGCCTGTGAGCCATGGCTGCTGAGCCTGCGTGTCCGGAGCCTGTGCTCCGCAACGGGAGAGGCCACAACAGTGAGAGGCCCGCGTTCCGCAAAAAAAAAAAAAAAAAAAAAGTTCAGCTTCTGACATATTTTAACGATCTATGTTTCCAATTAATTATTTGAACATCATCTTATGAAAATGAAAATATAAGATGACTCAAGATTTTACAAATTGTTCTGAGCTCCTTTGGTCTCCCTCTTGTTTGTTGGTTTGTTAAATTACAATTGTCAAATAAATATCAAAATATCTGTAAGGCTCCCTAGGGAGACCAATTTTATTTTTCTTCTAGGCAAACTTGGACATGGGCAGAAGGGATTCTGGATGTAGGCTGAAATAGGAGAGTGGAAAGTTGTGTCAAGTTTAATGGCAGTATAATTAGTGTCTCCTTTTTACTAAAATTACTTGGGAAAGGCACCCCAGGAAACCATCAGCCCTTTGAGGGTTTCATACTGGGCACCTTTTGTTTGTATCTAAGGTGGTATAAGGATTTAGAAGAGGGAGGCTCAGTTATACTCCATCTGCAGCTTTCAGCGATAAAGTGCTGCTTTTGTACTGAGTAAAATTTTCCCAATACCACAAATATGATGACAAATTTATTATCTCCTTACACCACCTCAGAAAAGATGGTGAGAGATGGGCTAATCTGAAGGAAACCTCTGCTTTCTTGGGGAAGGAGATGGAAAAAAATTGCTCCCCGCAAAAACAAAAAGGGATCTCACCAGGAGGACATAACTGGAATGTCTGCCATTGCTACCACTCTGGAAATCTCAGCTAGCCAGAGGATCAGAGACATTCTCATAAAAGCTTAAGTCAGAGCAACAACCATCAATAAATGATGCCAAACTCCAGCCAGGACAGAGATGACTTTCAATGGCATAGCTGGACCCATGGCACTCCTATCTGTTTAGCTTGAAAGGCTTCTCTGTTCATTTCATTAACCTCCTACTAACATAACATCATATTTTACTTGGCCGAATTATTTGTATTGGAATCTGGTATGAATCTTAGTAGGCAAGGCAGATAACATTTTTCTGTAATACAACATAATTTCTATTTTGAACTCACAATGTTTCAGAGCAGCAGAAAATAATGTCAGTCAAATGGAAGCATTCCTTTCATGTTGGATTGTGTCTAAGGTGCTTACCTAGTTCCAAGGCAAGGCATGGGGGGATGGGGATGAGACCGTTCGTCAGTATCCTTTGAGACGTCTACCATCTCACATAATCATCTATCACTAATCTCAAGGTAACTTTTGTCTTTCTGTCCTCCGTGGGTCTGGAAGATCTCTGCTATGTCCACAACACAGATGAAGGCTTGGATATATCTATATCTTATCTAAGAACTCATCTCTGTGGCCCTTGATGAGCTGCACAGCTATTTATTCCCTGGACTCTGCCTGGGGAAAAGGCACAAAACCTTACTCTCTGGATAAAGACTCCTTCCATCTCTCTTACCTCAATCTGGGGGAATCAGTTTTTTGGTTGCCATAGAAATCCCACCTTCTTTCAGAGACACAACCTGGTTCCCAAGGGAACTCTAGCCCAGGACCAATTTTTATAATGGTTCAAGGTTCCAGTTCTCTCATAAACATGGGTCCATCTGAAAATCAGTCACTAAATGTAGGGTAACTTCCTTTCAGATCCTGTTAGAAGACTTTGAATTCTTCAACATTGCAGGTGTGCACATTTACACAAGCCATAGTGTCAGGCAGTAGCCGCAACTTTCTTTTGACCATATTTCATAGGCTAGTGAGCCCTGCCCCTACCCCAGGTTTCGTGCAATTAGCTTGACTCGGCTCTCCTGCCATGCACATGGAGTTTTGGTTCCCATTATTGTGCAGGAGGCAAAGCCTAGCTGCATCCAGACCCCGAGTACACAGCAAGTCCTGGCTCCAGTCCCTGATTACTAACTTACTACTCTGATCTTCTATTCCCTTTCTGGTCCATGGAGATATTTTTCTTGTTTTCAGTTTAGCATATCTTAATCATTTTCATGTTCTTTAAAAATTGTCTTCCTTTGATGTGTTTAGAGTTGATGGAGAAGTTCAAGCTTAAACTAATAATGTCATCCTGATCCTTTCTCCTGAATTTTAAGTTTCTGATTATCCAGTTCTCAGAGTGAATTCAGATATTGTGCACATGAAGAACAAGGTAGACAGGCAAGTCAGGACTCCATCCCGTCCACAGCTCGCCTGATCCAAGAAGAAAGATTAAATTGTGTTCCACAACATACGTCATGTGAGATTCAAAGACAGAATTAAACACTGAAGAGTATTTTTTAATAACAAAGCCCTTGCTCAAAACCAAAATCCCAAGAAGGGCTGGGATTGAATTATCCTAAAGAGTATTTCCAGGCATGGCCTTGCCTCAGAGACTTTGCTGTTGTGCCTAATTGTACTCCCAGTACACACTCATATTCAGAGCACTGGTCAGACAGTCGTTTTTCCAGTTGAACATTCACAAATGTGTGAGTGATGTGAAGTACCAAGTCCTTCACAGCATGTCTACCCGGTGTAAGATGGGAGTATTAATCCTTGCCATTACCATGGTATGGCTATGAAAAAGAAGGGAAGCATGGCCAAATGATACTACAAATCTATGTTTTAAGATTATCCTTAGCACAATTGGCCACAAGTAAAATTTTCACCTTAACTGCATTCATTTTAAAAGAGAGTAAAAGAAAATAACTAAGCATTAAATTCAAGAATTAGGAAAAAAGCTGTTAAGAATCTAGGAAAATAACTGCCAATAGAATAAATGATACAGTAAGCAAATATTAAAATTATTTAACCAAAAGAGCTGTTTTATTGAAAATGTCAATGGAATTAAATCAAGATTTTAAATATCTCATTTTACTGAAGTGAATGCTGAAAAATGATATTTTTGTGCTTTCCTTTTGTCTTTACGAGATGATATTAGGAACAACTTTATGATTTCAAGACCTTCAAAGTGTAGATAAAATGAGCTTTTTTTCTAGAGAAAATATAACTATCAAAAATGATAACAGAAAAAAAACCCAGCCAGTTTAAATAAATCAAATGCTATAAAGAATCTGTAATCAAAATCATCAATTCTCAATGTCCCAATATTCACCTGATGGTGTTAATTGTGATTCTGGCCAAACTACCAAGGAATGGATAATCCTTATATACTATCACCTTTCCAGATTATAAAAAGAGGAAAAACTAACAAACTTTACTTTGGGTTTCATTTTAAAAAAATTTTTTGGCTTTCTTTTTTGATTATAAGATTGTCCATTTGCTGATCAATTATTGAAATCATTATGAGAATCCATTATTTTGCTGGAAAACTAGATCAATATGCAAAGGTCAATGAAATAGCAGAGTCAGCAGAAATAATAACGAAAAGGGTAGAGTTAGAAAACAAATATTCATTATATCAGAAACACCTTTAAGAAACTAACTAGGAATCTAACAAGATGAAAGCAAATCATTATAAAAAGTAATTATAAAATACTACTGAATGATATGCATGAAAATCAAAGCAAGTAGTGAAAATCTCATTATGAATAGGAAAATTCATGACAGTAAGTCTGTCAGTTTTTCCAAAATTAAAATACAACCTACCTCATTAATTTTTTATGAGATTTGACAAGCTAATTTTGTACTTAACCTGAATGTGTAACATCCAGAAATACCCAAAATGTCTGGTAGATGGTCTGCCCTAACAGTTATAATTTTTTTATAAAGTTATAATAATTAAGGCAGGATAATACTGGTACAGAAAGAAATAAATATTATAAGAACGTGGAGCAGAGGTAGAGACTCAGAAAATTTTTTGGTTAAACAGCTTTATGTTTTTACATATGTATATTTTACATAGAAAATTGCATGTGTTTAAAGCAATAACTTGATGTTTTGACATTTATATAAACCCATGTAATCACCACAATCATAAACTTTTGTGATAACCCACAAAAGTTTCTTCTTCCTTTTTAATCCACTCTCAAGGCCTTCTCCTTCTAGATCAAATGATCTCCTTTCTATCATTACAGGTTAGTTTGCATTTTCAAGCATTTTATATAAAGGGAGCAATACAACATGTATTCTTTTTTGGTCTCTCTCAGGATAAGAGATTCATCAACAGTGTTACCTATATCAGTAGTCAATTATCTCTATTGTTGAGCAGTATTTTGTTGTATGGATGTACTACAACTTTTCTGTTTATGCATTGATGGACATTTGTGTCACTGCCAGTTTTCGGCTATTCAATAAAAGTCTTTGTATGGATGTATGCTTTCATTTCTACAGGGTGAAAACTTAAGAGTTGAGTGACTGGATCATACGGTAGGTGAATGTTTAACTTTTTAAGAAACAACCAAATCATTTTCCAAATTAGAATAAATTAGAGTGGATTTTTCTCCACACTCTCTTGAAATAGATTAGCATGGTCAACCTATTTTATTATACTCATTACAGTGGGTGTTCAGTGTACCTCATTTTGGTTTTAATTTACATCTCCCTAATGACTAAGAATGTTGAGCATCTCTTTCTGGGATTATTTACCATTGATACATATTTTTTTTCTGTGGGAAGTGTCAGTTTAAAGAGTCTGTCCACTTTTAATTTTGTTTTATGTTTTCTTATTATTGAGTTTTAATAAGTCATTACATATTTTGGATAGAAGTCCTTTATCAGATATATGACTTGTAAGTATTTTCTTACTGTTATGGTTTGTTTTCTAATTTTCATACCTGTTTTTCAAAAACCAGATGAAAACTTCTAATATGAAAAATAAGAACCAAAACATATGGATGTAAAGTGACTTGAAAGAACAGAAGTCAATGCAGGAAGAATAATTTTTTAAAAATCTTGTCAATTATTAGTATTCCCATAGAGATAAGAGAAGATATTGCATTTTTGGGAAAAAGGGAATAGGATACTAGAAAAAAATGAATATTCAGAAAACAAAAAGGAACTCTTGGAGTTTACAGACATGATACTTGAAAAGAAAATACTTTTAAATAATAAAAGGATTGGAAAATAAATTTGAGAAAACATTCCAAAATCAACAGAGAAATGGAAAATAGGAGTGAAAAAGAAAGAAAATTAGAGCATCAGTAGAGGATGTCCATGGTCTGTATAATAGGAATTTCAGAAAGAGAGAACAGAAAAAAAAAAAAACCCAGAGGATATAAAATAAACAAGAAAAAGGATTTCCCTGGTGGTACAGTGGTTAAGAATCTACCTGTCAATGCAAGGGACACGGGTTCAAGCCCTGGTCTGGGAAGATCCCACATGCCGTGGAGCAACTAAGCCCGTGCGCCACAACTACTGAGCCTGTGCTCTAGAGCCCACGTGCCACAACTACTGAAGCCCATGCGCCTATAGCCTGTGCTCCGCAACAAGAAAAGCCACGGCAATGAGAAGCCTGCACACGGCAACAGAGTAGCCCCCGTTCACCACAACTAGAGAAAGTCTGCGTGCAGCAATGAAGACCCAATGCAGCCAAAAATAAATAAATAATTTTTAAAAATAAACAAAGAAATAATAATTTAAGGAAAATTCTCAGAACTGAACTATTAAAAGGACACATCAAGTGCCCATCTCAGTGGATGAAAATAGATCCATACCAAGGCCTATCACTGTGAAATCTGAAAACACTGGATACAAAGAGGAAATTCTATATGCTTTCAGAAAAGAGACAGAGGATGAGAGAGAAACTTCAAAATTCTGAAGTAATATTATTTCCAACTTAGAATTCTATAACCAGGTGAAAAACAATAAAGGATAGAAAAAAAAGGCATTTTCAGAAATACAAAAGCTCAAAAAATGTACCATTTATACACCTATCTCAATAAGTTACTGAAGCTTTTGCTCTAGCAGAAAGATAAACAAAGCCAATAAAGAGGAGTTTACATGAGAAAAGATAACTGAGGGCTTCCCTGGTGGCGCAGTGGTTGAGAGTCCGCCTGCCGATGCAGGGGACACGGGTTCGTGCCCCGGTCCGGGAAGATCCCACGTGCCGCAGAGCGGCTGGGCCCGTGGGCCATGGCCGCTGAGCCTGCGCGTCCGGAGCCTGTGCTCCGCAACGGGAGAGGCCACAACAGCGAGAGGCCCGCATACCGCAAAAAAAAAAAAAAAAGATAACTGGAGATCCAGCTCATACAGTGTCATCCAGAGCATTTTCACTGCCATAAAAATCCTCTGTGCTCCACCTATTCCTCACACCTCCCTCTCTCCATCCTTTGGAAAACCCTGATCTTTTTACTGTCTCCACAGTTTTGCCTTTTCCAGAATGCAATATACTTGGGATCATACAGCGTGGAGCCTTCTCAGATTGGCTTCTTTCCCTGATTAATATGCACTTAAGTTTCCTCCATGTCTTTTCATGGTTTGATAGCTCATTTCTTTTTAGCACTGAATAATATTCCATTGGCTGTATGTACCACAGCTTACTTATCCATTCACCTACTGAAGTACATCCTGGTTACTTCAAAGTTTGGACAATTATGAATAAAGCTGCTACAAATACTCATGTGTAGGTTTTTGTGTGGCCTTTTATAATGTTTTTCAAACTTGGTGATAAAATATCAAAGTGATTCTCATGCAGATCCTTATCTATACTCAGCTTACCTTCACCATGTACAGATGGGGTCCCCGCTCTCTGCTCTAGGCCCTTCCGCCTGAATTAGTCATGGGCAGTCCTTTTACCCAACAGAACTGTTTCATATTTATTTTCCTATTGATTTTTGAAGGTAAACAAAGGAAAGATTAGAAGTTAAAAATACTGATTAGTCTACTCATTCTTCTCATATTCCTTCCCAGTGTCTAGTACCTGGCCCACACTATTGACCTGACTCTAAATATTTCTTTAGATCTGGACAATTGCAGTAATAGATGGTCACCTATTTTGATGTGACATTTGAGAATACAAATGTTGTTTCAAGACAAAAATACTTCCCCTAATCAATAAGCCACTGAAATTTTAGTTCTGCCTTTCAATTTACCCTCTTTTGATTAAGGTATTTTTCCCCCTTTAATAGACAGTCACTGTTAAAATTGAGAATATTTATCAGGAAAAGCAATACTTGGCTTAAAGTCAAGGCAGGTAACAAATGTGTAACATTGTGAGTAGAACTATCAGAGAATCGTGGGAAATGTTGTGACATTGAGAGTGTATTCTTTGCCTATCAAATCCGTTTTTTTTTTTTTTTCTTTTTTTTTTGCAGTATGCGGGCCTCTCACTGCTGTGGCTTCTCCCGTTGCGGAGCACAGGCTCCGGACATGCAGGCTCAGCGGCCATGGCTCACGGGCCCATCTGCTCCATGGCATGTGGGATCTTTCCGGACCGGGGCACGAACCCGTGTCCCCTGCATCGGCAGGCGGACTCTCAACCACTGCACCACCAGGGAAACCCTCCATTTATTTTTAACACTCATAGAGTCAAACCAAACAGGTCTTCCAGGATCTGCCTCAAGAGTCACCATTCTGGAATCTGTTTTAGCTGAACCGACAAACTATCTTTGAATAGCATCCTGTGAGGGAGCAAGATTAGTAAAGTAAGTTTTGATGAAGAACAGACTAGAAAGGAAAGTAGATTACTCTCCAGAGCTTGGAATTCAGTATTCCCTGATTTCCACCAAGGCCATTATAGCATCTTTACTTTCAGAGACAGCCAAAATTCTCTGAGACTCTCTGATGGGCAGGGCTGGGATCATTATCTTGAGAAAGGAGCCTCTGCCTACCTTATAGCTATTTCTGTACCACTGTTTATATATAGATCTTTTTCAAAGTAGTGCCTGTTGTACTTTTTCACTAACTTGTTTACCGTCTCATATAGAGTTATGCATATGGCAATACTGGAGAATTGTTTGTTGAAATAAATAGAATTCCCCATTTTATCTCAGATAAAACCTAATTTTAATCTCTGGCCTTCAACACTGGCATTGTGCACAGCAAGCTGGGAAGACAGAGAAGCTCAGAAACCTAAATGTTAGCAGTATTCTTTCTGAAATTCCGTTAAGGGCCATGTGAAGCTATTGTGAACTTGAAGTTTTGGTAACTATTATTATTATTATGCTATGCATTTTAATATTTAAGACAGCAAAAGTTCATAATTTTTCTCCTATATTTTAGTCAACAACATTTGGGGGATATTAAGAAACCTTTGCAAACTGTGTGCAGGTCACTGGCTGTATGGACAATATTGTATTATATCATACACTTTTTTTTTCCATTGTAAAGAGCCCTAGTCTACATTTTAGGATATCTGAATAGTTTTTAAAAACAGGGAAGCCTCTGTGTGGGAAAGTGTCTTCATGTTACAGCTGAAGCTAACCCTCAGAGTGTCTTTTTCCCAGCACACAGCTAAAAATTAACAGAGCCAGCACTTGAACCCAAAAGTTCCAACCCCAGATCGAATGCCTTTGTTTGTTTTTTTTTTTTGCTATACTTTGCTTCCATTTATTGTAGCAGTTCATTGGTCAAAGAGGAAGGCTCCTGCCTGCCACTGAACCAGTGAATGTCATTTAATTAATTATTTACATGTTCATTCAAAAAAAAATTTTTTGTTGAGTTCTTCTTGTAGTTCAGGTGTTAAATATGACCATGCAAAGGCAAAATACCTGAAATCGAAAGTTGTATGAAGAATCATTCAGTTACAATTTTAATAAATTATTTCAAACAGAAATGTAGGTTACATGAATATATGCAAAGGGGAAGTTAACTTTGTTTAAGATGATAAGAAACCTCAAGGAACATTTAAGACTTTAGTGACAAGTATATACTTTTAGGAAATTAAGATTGCTATGGACAGAATGTTTGGACCCACAATTCATATGTTGAAATCCTAACCTCCAATGTGAAAGTATTAGGACATGGTTCCTCTGGAAGATTATTAGATCATGAGGGTGGAGGCTTCATGATTGGGACTTTGCCTTTATGAAAGAGACCCCAGAGAACTCTCTCACCTCTTCTGCCATGTGAGGACACAGCAAGAAGATGGCTGTCTGTGAACTAGGAAGCTGGCCTTCACAAGACACCAAATCTGCCAGCACCTTGATCTTGGACTTCCCAGCCTCCAGAACAGTGAGAAATAAATTTCCATTGTTTATTGGCCACCCAGTCTATGGTATTCTGTTATAGCAGCCCAAAGGGACCCAGATAGGGATGGACAGAATCTTTTCATGAAGAACAAATAACTTCATACAAAATCCTCATACCTTAGAGGAGATCTTTGTACATTAGTGAAGTCAAATGTTGGTGGTCTATAATGAGTGAGGCGCTAGGCCATGCTTATACGTGGAGAAAAGCTCGGCTCCACGTTCACTTCCAAAGAGCCACTCTCGTATCTACTGCTCCGTTATACTGATCTGCTTCTCTGTACCCAGGAGCAGTGATTACCTGGAATAGCTATTTCCCCTCTGAGCAGAGAGGCATTTTAAATTTCATATGTAATTCACACTGCCATCGCAAACATTCCTATATGGATGTCTGTTGTGGTGCCTAGAGACGGAGAAATGGGAAGAGATAAATAACCTAGCTGCAGAATTTTGGAATACTGTGTAAAGACTTAATTTCCTCTGGATTTCCATAGAGAGAAAATTCAAAAAGGAGTGAAAATGAAGCTACAGTCCAAAAGAAGTATAAAAAATACACACACTTTAAATTAGAATCTTTTTAACCTATTCACTTTATAACCTGGTCAAGGGCTAAAGTCCCAGAAATTCTAATAATCAGGGACTTGCAAAGGTGCCAACTGATGAAATGGAAAAAAATTTTTCCCTTTGTTCTCTTACAGTAAAACCATGGACCATACCTTTTCTGCCTCTTTCACCTTGTTAGTTTCTTCTGTATTGGGGGGGGGGGCAGGATTTTTCTACCCTAATCAAGTTACTTTTTATCACTACTACCTGTTCTCTGAAGTCTAAAGTCTATGATTTTCTATGTCTGTATTCATTCTCTTCACTATTAAGAATTCTAGGAAGACGTGATAATTTTCTCCCAAGCATCACATTTCTGTCTACATTTCTAACCAGTTATCTTTTTTCTTTAGGACTAATTTCAATGAAATAATTATATGTATATATTCATATACCTTTAAGCTTTACTCATTGCCCTAATTCCACATAAGACAAATTGCAACCTAATTATGCAAAATTATTGGTGATGCAAATGTCAGCTTGACAAAGGATACTGCTTGACAAATGATTACATGGTCACCTATTAACTGGCTGAAAGTGTGGTGTATGCTGGCACCTATTAACAGAAACATCCTCACCCTTATCAGTATCAAATACATTGAAGACTTATTCCGAAATAGAAAACACTCTGAAATAATTTATGAGTGAGTATTGCATATAAATATATCTGTCTGGCACATTGGAAATTGACACAAAGCTAGAGAGAACTGAAAATGCCAGACTTCAGCACACACCATTTATCCTCACTAAACTATATCAAAAGCCAAGCTAAGGGCTAAGAGATAAACTTCTATTCTTAACAGTGAATGCATGAAAACACAATTATATCCACAAAATTCACCTGCATAGTCTGTTCCTTCCATCATCATGCTAACATCTGCACTTCTGAATGTCTTAGCTTAGTATTTATGACATTAATTCTGACATGGATTTTCCAATGTCAGGAATAGTTCCGAACATAACCACTTATAACTACTACCTAGTCTCTGTCAAAATAACCTAACATTTATTGAACCTTTACTATGTGCTAGACAAGCCTTTCCCAAAGTGCGGTACTCTTATTTCATTAGTATACTATTTGGTTTTAGGTAGCACATATCTACACTTACAAAAAAATCTATGAATTATTTACTTTAATGTATTTTAGAAAAATACAGCTGGCATTCTAAATTCAGGATTTAATGTAAGATAAAAAGAAAACACTAAATAATAGTATAAGTGATGGGTATTTGACAATGGTTGTTGTGGTGTGTTCATCAGGAGGAATATAATGAATGCTTATCTTACCTTTAATTAGGTGAGAAACTGTAAATCCTGAAAGCTTATACCCATTAATTCAAGAAAGTTTTCTTAAATTATCGTTTTTGGTATTTGTTGTGATCCCTTGCTTTGATTTTCTTCTTCAGAGTCCTGTAAGCCATATGTTGACTCTTCATCGCCTATCTTCAATACTTGTCATTTTCTCTTTTTATCTCTTTGTTCATTTCTCTTTTATTTTAATTTTTTGCCTCTCATTTGTTGTAAGGCATTATGATATCAATGACTCCCAATGATCCCTACCTCTGTATATTCACATGCTTCTCTGGAGTGTGGGCTGGATCTAGGAAATCACTGTTAATAAATGGAATACACCAAAACCAATGGGATGCCACTCTGGGGTTAGGTCATAAAAAGACTGTGACTTCCACCTTCCTTTCCTCCTCTCATTCCCTCATTTGTTTACTTAGAGAGGCCCACCTAGCAAGGTATCTATTTCTAGACAACAGCCAGAAGAGAGGATCTGAGGCCTGAAATAGACATATGAATAAGCTTGAAAGTCTATTCTCCCCTACAGGGCCTTGAGATGACTTCACTCAGGCTGACACGTTAATTTCACCTTGAGACCCTGACCTAGAGGCATCCAGTTAAACTATGCACAATTTCCAACTTACAGGCACTGTGAAACAAGTGTTTTGTTTGAAATTGCTATAATTGGGGATGATTTACTAGGCATCAGTAGATAATTAATACAGGAATTACTTTTGTCTTTATTCAGTCTTGTGTTTCTACTACATTAGTATTCATTTCTGAAATTATTTTTTCTTTTATTTCTAGTTCATTCCTCATGTTTGAGTATCTCATATCAGAGTTTTTGTAACTATGATTTATAGTGTGACTTCTTGTCTATCATTTTTTTAATGTCTTTTAGTAATTTTGGAACAGGTTTCAGTTTTAATCTGTTTTGTCATCATGACTGTATCTCACACAGTCTGTAAAGATATTTTGCTCCTTATTCTCTTTTTTAATAAACTTATATAGAATTTGACCTTGATACTCACTGAATGCTCATTTTTATGTGAAATTAGTTCTCCTGAACTTTTTGAAGACATATTCAAGATAGTTTTTATAACTTCACATAGCTCCACCTACTTTTATTTTCATGCTGAGTAAAAGAATATAGCAGCTTGCTTTCTGAACTTTCCTGTCTCTGTTCTCTCCCCATCTGCAACTTCTCTTTTCTCCATTTCTATTCTCCCCTATCCTGCTCAGTTTTTTTTTTTTTCCACTTCCAGCAGTTTCTTCTTGGTATGGGGTCCTGTCCTACAAGGGAGCCCTGCTTGGTCAGTTTTGAGAATTCACAGACCTTAGACTGATTCAGCTCCTTCAAGCCTTCCTGAGGATCCTATCGTCTCACTCATTATCAGACAGGGCAAAATTTCTTCCATTTCAGCTGTCATTCTCCAATTAGCCCACCATTCTTCCCAGTAAACTCCTCTTGGCTATTTTAGGGGTTCTCTTGTGTTCAGGTTTATTATACTCCTTATTGCACTCCTCTGCTTTCTGATACCAAATAAAATTTATAACTATTGGTCATTTTCTCTTACCATCAATTTTGAGGTTTATGAGGATAGCTTGTACCTAGATTTGTTGTTAAGTGTTCATGGCTTTTTGATTTTGCTATCTAGCTCCTTTTTATGTTTCTATGTGGGATTCCAAAAAGTTCAAAAATTCTGCCCCACCACTGCTACCATCAATCTGTAGAGACCGTGCATTCAAGCCCTATCTGCTACCTCTTCTCATGACCAAGGGCATACATTGCAAGAGGGAGGTGAGGTATAGGATAAAGTGGAAGGAAGGTAAGTTTGTTACAGTGGGAAAACATATCTTATTTTTTTATTTCTATAAAATATGATATTTAACAATTGATAACATTAGCTATAAAATGCCTCTTCTCTCATCCCTGCAGCTTCTATTCCCCATGGCCTTCTTGTTGCTCAGTGAACATGCTCTATCTTCCAAATGAGTCTGTTGAGAATAGGACATTAATTTGTTTAGGCACACAGGTTTCAATAATGTCATGAAAGAGAAAAATGTATACCAGCACTTTTTTTAATTGCAGAGAATGAACCACTTATGTCCTTGACAGAAAAACCCAAGTTCCCACTTGTCACTTCCATTAATAATAAATGGAACAGGGTTAAAATACAGGAATTACCATTTCAGAAATAAAAATATAATGAAGAACAAAACTAGGGTCTATTTAAAAAGTTAGCAATTTCATCCAACAAATGTTTGGCTCTTATACTACATTTCCTTAGGTACTCTTTTTTTATGATAATGTGGCAATGAAATGGATACAGCATTCAATTACCAAAGTCAGAATGACTGACTGAGTGCCCCTGTGGGCAGTAGGTCTTGCCCCTGGAAGAGACCTGCTATCTACTGACTTCCTTTTCTCCCTATATTTATGAGCCACTGCTCAGAATATGAAACATACTTTGTGAATCCCGTAAGAGCTGGCAGGAATGAGAAGGAGAGAATTTGTTGCAACAGAAATAGAATGGACTTGCTCCAAGGCCAGGTCTGCTATTTTGGTTGTATACAAAAAATAAGACTATGAGCCATAAAACTCCCAGAAGACAACACAGGAAAAAAGCTCCTTCACATGACTTGGCAATGATTTTTTGGATATGATACCTAAAGCACAAGCAACTAAATTAAAAATAAACAAGTGGAACTACATCAAATTAAAAGCTTAGTCACAGCAAAAGAAATGACAAATAAAATGAAAAAAAAAACCCTACAGAATGCAGAATGGGAAAAAATATTTGCAAAACATATATCTGACTAGGGGTTAATATCCAAGATATATAAAAACTCATACAACTCAATAACAAAAAATAAACTAATCCAATTTAAAAATGGGCAAAGGACCTAAAAAGATATTTTTTCAACAAAGGTATATGAATAGTCAACAGGTATGTGAAAAGGTACTCAACATCACTAATCACTAGGGAAATGCAAATCAAAACCACAATGAGACATCACCTCAGGTCTGTTAGAATGACTATCATAAAAAAGACAAGATATAACAAATGCTGCTGAGACTGGAGAAAGGGAAACACTTGCACCCTTACAGTGGTATTGTAAATTGGTATAGCCATTATATCCACACATTATTGGTGTGGATATTCCTCAAAAAAAATTAAAAATAAAACTACCGTATGATCCAGCAATTCCATTTTTGGGTATTTACCCAAAGAAAACAAAGTCACTATGTCTAAGAGTTATCTGCACCCCAGTGTTCATAATAGGGTTATTTGCATTAGCCAAGACATGGAAGCAACCTAAGTGTCTATCAACAGATGCCATTTGTGACAACATGGATGGACCTTGAGGACATTATGCTAAGTGAAATAAGTCAGAGAAAGACAAATACTGTATTAACTCATATTTGAAATCTAAAAAAAAAGAGATCAGATTTGTGATTATCAGAGGTGGGGGGTGAGGGGAAGGGGAATTGGATGAAGGTGGTCAAAGGTATACACTTCCAGTTATAAGATAAATTAGTACTAAGGATGTAATGTACAAACCGTGATTGTAGTTAACACTGCTGTATGGTATATTTATAGAAAGTTGTTAAGACTGTAAATCTTAAAGAGTTCTCATCATAAGGAAAAAAAAACTTTTTTTCTCTTTTCCTTTTTTTTCATACCT
The DNA here is from genome assembly GCF_039906515.1 of Pseudorca crassidens. Classification (NCBI taxonomy): domain Eukaryota; kingdom Metazoa; phylum Chordata; class Mammalia; order Artiodactyla; family Delphinidae; genus Pseudorca; species Pseudorca crassidens. Next base: position 28,618,594 of record NC_090304.1, on the reverse strand, counting down.
ATATGAGATGATAGATGTTAACTAAACGTATTGTGGTAATCAGTTCACAATATCTGTGAGTCAAATTATGCTGTATACCTTAACCTTATATAGTGCAATATGTTAATTATATCTCAATAAAAGTGGGGGAGATCAAAGACACTTATCTAGTGATATTTACTCTCATCTGTTAAAGTTAAAATCACTTTTTTTTTCAAACTTACTAAAATATGTTGGCTTCTGTTTTGGAATGGATGGAATCATTGTAGGAAGCCTTTTCTTACCAACTGTCCTCAGATATTTCCACAGTGCCCTTTTGGAGGCCACTGAACTATCTTAGGTTTCCATTTCATTATTGTATAAAAGAAGGGATTATACCAAACAATATCTAATTTCCCCTCTGAGTCTAGATTTTTAATTAAATAATCCTGTCAATTATTTTATTATGATTACCCTCACATGTGTTCTGTCAACATTCCCACAGCTGCACCTTCAGTTCGTGCTTGGACTGTTATTCTACTCCATACTTTATATTTCATAAGCAACGCAAAAGTATCTACTGAGCCAATATAGGTGACAATGTCAAGAAATAAGTATATACTAATATAATTGCAAGTAATCCTTCCTACTTTAATTAATGATCATTAAAATTTTCTTGATCACTGTTGTACAAAAACATAAGAATTGCTTTAAACTATAGAAAAGTTCAAGGAAGCAGTTCATCATAATGGTTGAGACTCAGGCTTCGAAATTGGAGAGTCCTCAGATCAAAGTCCAGTTAGATGCCAATTAAATGCATGTTTTGGGGCAAGTTAAGCCTCTCTAAGCTCTATATTCTTGAACTGAAAACACAGAATATAATAGTACTCCATATTTGTTGAGAAGCATTAAATAAGATACTGCTCATGAAGGATACAGAGTGACTGCCTAGTATATAGATATCTCTCTGTAAATGTTAGCTATTGGGAGTTTCATGATAAAGCTATAATTATGGCTTACTTTTTTTTTTCTTTTTCAATTCCCATGAATGTATTTTGTAAATGGATTGTTTCTTGCAGATGGGTGCTGAAACAAGTTGAGTGTTTTTGAAAGCTATAGCTTCCTGAGGCTTGATTAAAGCTTTTCTCTGTCAATTTTCAGGTGGAAAAACAAAACAAAACAGTTTACCAAGTTATCAATTTACCCACATGAATAATAATACGTTATCAGTGAAACCAGGGTGATATTCAAAATACTTCTCAACACAAATTCCTGGCCAATTAGAATGAAAACCAGTTATAAGCAACTATATGGTTTTATCAATGCCTAGCAACAGCATATCGTCCTTAAATGTTACAAATATATACTTTCTTACCTCTATTTATCACTCACCACTCATGTTAGTCACTACTGGTATTGCAAGTCCATTTTTCTTAAAGGTTGGAAGTTCTGTATGGTTAATAGGCTCCCCTATCTTAAGCTTAGAGATAAGATAAACAGATATCTCACCCACTGAAACCTGTATTATGTTAACTCTGGTGAATCATGCAAGGTCCCTGCAGAAAATAGCACCCCCGTGTGTATAAGTAAATTACAAGGGATAGTACAGAACCATGAAACTAGTAACTGCAGAGCTGCTATCACCTCTAGGGTAGAAGGAGGGGAAAAGGGGTCCCCAGCACTGAATGGAGAGAGTCCTGTAGGGAGAGCCATCTTGAAAGGAACAGGGACCTTCCTTGGGAAAACACAGCCTGCTCAGAGCCCACATCCCTTCCTCTGATCTCCTGCCATAACTTCTTATTGGTCAAATGCTATCAGAAGCCAGAAAGCATAGGGCCTCCTTCATGGTGTTCATAAAGTTCAGACCCTTAAAACAAAATAGGGACTCAAGATGGCTGGAGTGTAGATCTGAAAGGACAGAAAGTATATACCTGATACAAATAGCTTGTCTCTTTCTATCTCATTCTCCTATCAAATATTTAATTCTAGACAAATCTATGAATGTTCTAACCTAGGTTGTATTGTGATTTAAACCCTTACAAAAGGGCAAATACTCCAAGAATGAAATAAATATGTGACACCATCTGTTAGCAGACCCTGCTATCTAAATGTTTCCCTTAGAAAAGTTAAATGGCTACTTTTTTTTTTTTTTTTTTTTGTGGTACGCGGGCCTCTCACTGCTGTGGCCTCTCCCGTTGCGGAGCACAGGCTCCAGATGCGCAGGCTCAGCGGCCATGGCTCACGGGCCCAGCCGCTCCACGGCATGTGGGATCTTTCCGGACCGGGGCACGAACCCGTGTCCCCTGCATCGGCAGGCGGACTCTCAACCACTGAGCCACCAGGGAAGCCCAGCTACTATTTTTAATGTTTAAACCGGTATTACATTTCACATCACTCCAGGCTTCAGACTGGCACAGGAAGAGTTAAAACTTAGATCCTCCAACTTACTACACAGATGTATTTTCCTTAACTCAAAAAGAGTTATTGCACACTTTGAATTGGAAAGGCACATTCGACGTACACATGAGTAATTGGCTCTGACGCTACCAGCTGAGTGTTCTTACAAATTTTAATAAAATATTATTAATTCCAAATGAGAGCAATTGCTTTGTTACCATTTATATTTTTAATATCAGTCGCTGACTCCATACTTTCCCCTGTAGGGAAACAGCAACCAATTTCAGAGATAGAACACTAGGAAATAAAGTTCCAAGATACAAATAAGGGAGTTAATGGAGCAGCAGAAATTTCCAATACCTTGTGAACACAGTAACCATCTCCCCAGAACAGTGGCAGCCACATGTTTTGTGGGAGGCCAGGCACAGCTAGACTCAGACAAAGCTGTTTATCAGGGAGGGAGATGAAGGAAATACACCTGGAATCTCCCAAACAAAAAGATTCTGTTCTCTGTGTGGTCCATGGGGCTCAGGAGTGATGTTACTAAAGACATCGTAAGAATGAACAGGAAAATCTAGAAATTAGAAAAGGCAATGGGGTGTTTCAGGACAATTCTTCTCGGGGTGAATAAAAGTGTATTTTATAATGACAATCAGATAATTCTACACAGGGTCTAAAAATCTCACAGTAAAATTGAACGAAAAAAGTATCTCTGGACCTCATGAATCCCCTGAAACAAACACTATAAGAAAGACTAGGTGGTCAGAGTAAAACATTAAGGAACGTCAAGACTGATGGTCTGCTGTAAAAAAGACCGTTTTGCACCCTCTGCCCAAGTAAACTGATATTGTAGTCATCTTTTGAGCATTATGCATTTTATTTCCTTATTGAATAAACTGCCTAGTTATAGAAAATACAAGTCAGAAAGTTTGGGAATCAAGACTTGGATTGCATAATATCCTTTCAAGGATATTATATATGTGATTGAATTTCCACTACTGAAATTAAATGAGCTGTGTTATCTGTTTTACCTCAAAGTCTGAACCCTTCTTAGAGAAACTCAGAGGCTCATCACTGACCCAGTGACATCACTCAGAATTAGGATACTTCCAGAAGAGATGGCTTTATTGGGAACCCTCTTAGGCCACAGGATCAAGGATTACCCCCCAGAAAGGCCCAGATCCCCCCTGGATCCTCCCAAGGGTTCAAAGCCTTCATTTTCCTCCTGTCTCTTCAACTTTGAAAAATGATCAACAGAATGGAATCTACTAGGGAAAGCTGTTGACTAAAATTCTGTCCTCTTGATCTTGTGACAACTAGAGAAAAGCAAAAGATTCTGTAAGAGAGAACAACCATCTGCTTCCAACAACCTGAACTTTTCCAAAATTTACATCAAGGAGACTTAGTACTGAAATTTTAACTCTGAGAAGAGACTATTTCTAAACCGTTTACATGATCAGTTTCTGACATAGAAATCTTAGGTAATCTAGATAAGCATACTTTGTGTCCAAATCCTCCTTGAAATCACAGCAGCCACAAGGAGAACAGCAGTCATGCCAGAAAGCAATCAGAAGGGTTTAGACACCCACTCCAATGAAAGCCCAAATAAAAGCCTACATATTCAGTGCCAAGTTCAAAGGAAAAATAGAAAACTCAGAAATACTGGTGTTGCATAGAGTGTGGCCACAGGGAGCAAACGGAAATCTTCACTTGTTTGAGTGAAAGTGACCTTTTTCAAAAGCATCAAGTGAAATCTACCTAAATTTTCAAGGCCTGTGCAATAAGACAAAAAGTAAAAGCTTGCTAAACCACAATTTCACATTTTTAACAAAGTCAGTGATAGATGTATCCATACTTACTAAGTTAGAGTCCATGGCCATTGAGATTTTCCTGAAGAAGATAGGAACACAACTTATCTTGAAAAGTGCTTTCCTGAATATCTAATGGTTTTGGTTCTCATTCGTCACTATGTATCAGAATCAGCTTAGAGGATGAAAAGAAATGGTAACCTGGCCCAGCTCAGGAAGGCTCTGGTTCAACTGCACTGGGAGGGGACGCTCACTGGTATGATTTCTTGTGTTTCCAAGGTAATTTAGTTGCACAGTGAGGGCTGATAACCACTGATCCAGTTGAACCGGGATCACCCGTTTCATAAGTAAGAGAAGGACTAGAGAAGTTACATGATCTATGCAAAATCACTGCTAGTAGAAAGAACGCTGGACTTGTGGTCAGGAAATATGGGTTTGAGTCATGGCTTTCTTGCCAAATAATAATGTGAAACTGTGCAAATCACATCAACTTTTAGTTTCAGGATATTCATGAGGAAAATGAAAATAAAATGCCTGCTTGACTTACTTCACAGGGCTGTTCAGAGGATCAATATAAAACCATGTAACATATACTATGTAAACTTGCTTTGTAAAATGCAAAGTACTACACACATATTAGGAATGGTTGTTTGTAGCAGAGGCAAGACTAGAACAGTAGTCTCTGCTGTCTCCTAGTTCTTTTACTTTTGAAACATTCTCTCTCTATATAAATGGTTATATTATACCAATAGTTATCAGGCATTATATAACTCAGCACACAGTATTAACTAGCTTATCCTCATACAGTGGTAACTGATTTTCAGAATCATGAACGAGTCGTCCTGAAACTTCACTACTCAAAGTATGGTTGGTCCAAGAAACAGCATCATCTGCATCACCAGGCAAGTTTCTAGAAATGAGAATCTCATGCCTCACCTCAGACCTACTGAATACGAATCTTCAGTTTAACAAGATCCCCAGGTGATTAGATAGACATTAAAATTTGAAATGTACTGTTCTGCAAGATCTCAAAATGTCTTTGGCATGATAAAACTAGGTTCAGGGCCATTTGAGTAATTCTCTTGCCATTTTAATGCTTCATAAACTAAAAATGCACATGATCTATATGTGTATATAGAAATGTGATTCTATTTGAAACTACTGGATTAAGTAAATGTCCCCTGTTTGGGCTGAATAACACCATTCATTGCCTTAATTTAATCAAACTCTCCTTAGATTTCTCCTCATAATAATCAATACTTAGCAGCAATTTAGATTCATGTGAGCTAATCACTATTAGGTCTTGTGGAAGCTTAGGGATTCAACATTCTCATTTTAAATGAGATTTTTTTGAACAGAAGTGATTAGACGCTATATAATCAAAGTCCCCCATTGACTATTACATGCCTTTTCTCCCATTCTCCAAAGCCACAAGCTCATTTTACCCAGCCCAGGTTGAAATCAATTTTTGATTCTTAGGGGTGACCAAAGCATGCAGCTTAATATTTGGATTTCATTTTCTTAGGGAAGACATATCCTTGGTGATTTTAAGTTAATCAGACTATTGCAATTTAGGGGAAGTTAAAAGATGAGAATATGGTCTCATTTTTTCAGACATTTTTAAAAAGAAAAGGAAAGAAGTAAATAATTTCATCTTTTTTTCTCCAAAATGTTATGCTCCAATTAATTACCATGTCTTAAGTTATTCCCTAGACTCTGCACAAATTAGGAGTGTCTGAATAGAAAGCAAATAAGGGGGAATCTTAACAAATGGCAGCAACATCAGTTGGCCAGCCATCACACAGACCCTGCGTACTGAGTGAGTGGAAACTTTCCTGCAACCCCAGATTTCCCTCCACATCTAATTGAGTGTAAATCGCTGCCTATTTATAGTCAATCTATGAATAAATGTCAGCACCAGAGTGTCATGGACTGGAGGTATATTGCAAGAGGTTTATGATGAATTTGTTTCCACAGGAGGTGATGATTTTTGAAAAGTGTAGCCACAAAACGAGAGCAGGGCAACAAGATGTGGCAGGAAGGTTGTTTCCCTAGAACATCTTTTAAACCTTTTGTGAAATGAGGCAGCAGTAAGGAAATTCAAAGGGATCCACAGGGCTTGGGCAGAGGAAGGGGGCTAGGGCTTCGTGTCGCTTTTGTGTCAGTTTCACTTTGGAAAGTATAAGAACAGAGAGAGAAACTAAGGTTCAGACATAAGGTAAAAGCTTGCTGAGGAGGATGAATTTGCTCAAATAGATCCCATCCCCTACCTCCACGCCAAAGAAAACTACTGATTGCCAGCTATTAAATATTGGTGACTAGTCAATATTTCTGTCATAGCTCTCCACAATGTAACATATAGTGAATGAATTAAATCGTGCAAAATGTACTACCTCAGTGCTCCAGGTAACATAATCAGCTATATAGAGAGCCAGGCCTGTTTTACATTAATTCATATAAGTCTGTGTCATGTCATATGTCCTTTGCAATTTAACACTACATAAGCTTGATCATTTTTTTCATTATTCAGCAGGAACATTTCATGGTAAGGCAACAAGGAATGCTCACTGGTACACCCACCAATACTGATTGTCACCTTGGTTATGTTTTCAATGTCTCTCTCACTAGAAGCATTTCTCCCTGTCCCTCCTTAGAAGCACTCCAGTCATAAGGACTCACCTCTGTGAGGAATTTATAGGCACCTGTACAAGTACATTCTTTACAGCTATGTTCCTCCTCAGTTTATAGACTAACAGATGATCTATTAAGCGTAGTACCTGGGGATGATAGAATGGACATTTACAATGAGCAATGAAGAGTAACACCAAAATGCTCAGAAGCTTCCCTGAAGATGGAGAAGTTTCTAGAAGTTTCCTCTTTACAGTAAATGCTCTAGATTTTGGAGCACCTGAACAGTTCTAGGTCCAGTTCACTTTAACTAGCTAGGTTTCATGGGTCACAAAACACTGAAATATTCTAGCTTCTGACAGAGAATAACAGAAAAAGAATCAGACAAGCAGGTTGCCAACCCCGTTCTTCCCTTTATTTACAAAACATCTTCAAATCCTTCAATATTCTCACCTGTAAAATGTCCACCTCAGTGCGTTATTCCAATGATAAAATGGGACAGAGTAAGAAAGTTTCAATAAGGTTCCTTTATTTTCTTATTTTTGAAATAGTTTACAGTGTTTTCAAGAAGATCAAGGGAGACAAACTGTGTGGAAATAAACAGCACAATATAAAGATAGGCTAGAAATTGTAGTAAAGGACAAATGTAAATACCCATATGCTACTTGTGATTGAGAACTGAGACTCCGTGGAAGTTGATTTGAGTTTCTAAGTTGATTTTGAATATATTAAGTGTCATTGAAAAATGGAGTGTTGCACAAACTCAAGTGATGTGTCTAAATTTGTTTTAGAACTTCTTTTCTGTCAATTCTTGTTATCTGGTATTTCACACATTTTGGAACTGTATGAACTGTCGCTCTTGGAGAATAAAATTAAATTTTAATCTGGAATTTTTTAAATCAAATGGCTCATCTATCCCACCTCTAGCCAACATCTTCTGAAACACACAGATGTAACAATACCTCAGCCTCCTTGCAGCCTTGTATACTCATATACACAGCAAACACCAGCACAAAATAGCATGCATATCTTCTGATACTCTGATAGTCTGTCTGTATGTATCAATAGAGCTATATCAATGACCAAAATAACTACTGAAATACTGCTGTACATTTGGTAAAGAGCTAGCTACTGCCCTGAGCCTTTAAGTGTCCTTCTACCCCTACAACCCTGCCCCTGATATCCCCTACAGATCCCCACAATCCAGCAGCCAAGAACATTTGTGCTTCCAAGGTCCAACTGGCCCTAGTGCTGGAGTCTGTTCTCTTTGATCAGTACCTGTGTTGTACCTCTTACTAAATAGTCGCATCCATTACATATCTGTGTCTAAGTTCTTGTCCTTATTTCTCCCCAATATATCATAGAAAACCACCACCAGCTTATTTCCACAACTGCTTTGACTTCTGCTGGTCTCACACCCTCTGTCATTCCACTGACCCTTGGCAATCATGGTACTGAGACCCTGAGGATAAATCTCCTCTTTTCAGTCCTCAGTTTTATCTCTTCTGAGTCCCTCTGGGTCCTCCTCTCCTCACACAGAAGTTTTGGACCTTTAGCCCACTTTAGTGCCATGTTATTGACCTATACTTGGAAGTCTTCTAGACTTTCTTCAAGTCTGACTACTCTGACTGCAGTCCACTGTAAGTATCACCACGTCCATTTCTATGAAGAAGGTTGGGGATGAGAGGTTATTCTTTCTTAGTGGCAGGAGTCTTATCTGGCATTATACCCTCTAAGAAATGCTAGCAGCTTCTTAAAGGGAGGACAAGAGAGAATTTGCCCTATGACTCTATCTAATTTCTGTAACTCTTGAAAACTACCCTCTTTTGCTTTACATTTATTCTACTGGTTTCTATATAATTGTAACCCCAAATTGCTTGTAATTATTATAGAATTATTCACCATTGAAAGATTGAATATAAAATTATTCAATTCATGCAAACTAAGTTTTCCTATTATAAATAAACCATTTACACATTCTTCCAGGGTATGAGAAAAGGCTACAGAACCTTGACGTCTAGTTTAGGTGTGTCTCTAAATTGGTTCATTAAGCATCACGTAGGAAGGATCATCTCTCTCCACCTCCCAGCGATTAGACAGCCACTGCAGATCGATTCCTGTATTGGGCCTCTAGCTAGAGCAATGTCCAGAAGCTTCAGCCAGAGACTTCAAGCATTAGATAAGCAGAGAGACTTTATGTATCCTGCAGCAGGAGTAAGTGACATTGAACTATGGACGTACTGGACTCATAAGCCCTTTTGTGAGGAACTGGCTTCCTGTGATTGGTTCTGTCTTCACCTTTGTTATGATTTTATAAGCAAAGTAACTTATCTTAATTTGTTGATTCTAAATATGGTTGGTGAACATGTTAGCACCATGACTGCTACCCATCTGGCACTGGTCTTCTGGATGTACAGATTAGGCACTCTTCATGTGTTGATGCTGATAAAAATACTTTGGCCAGAACTGAGACAGAAATTCAATTAAGCACTTAATCCTCCTGGCTCTGCCCACTTGGCTAACTCTCCTGCCTGGCCTACCTCTATCTCTCCTATTAGTACGTCATTAAGGGATGTCAAAGGAAATCATACCTATTGATTTGGGTGGTAGTCAAAACGTGCTGCATTTTGAGCTGTAAGAGTTCCTTCCTGGTTTTGCAGCTTATATGGTGAAACAAAATGCTTTTCTGTGCATTTAGGTAGACAAAGAATAAAATAGATACCCATTAGATAAATGTTTGAATTTGCCTTCTTTCCATCTCCAAACCTTACCTGAAAATGATTGGTAAACTTATTTTTAAATGTGGCCCCCTGGGCCCTGCCCCTAAGGGTTCTGACTTTCTTAGGAATCAGAGCCCGGGAATCCAAAGTTTTAACAAACATCCAGTATAATATTGACGTAAAATGTGCACTGAGGCTCAGTCCTCAAGGGAATCCCAGGCCAGTTCGGAACAGATGCTGCTGACTTCTTCACTGTTCAGCAGATGCGGTCAAATACCTTAACTCTGCATCGGTTATTTGATCAAAAAGAGATACCAATGAAATACAACAGAAAATCGGAAATAAACCAAAGTGCATGTGGCAATTTGATATTATAAAGGTGGCATCTCAAATTAAGGGGGGAAAGAGAAATTTTTAAGAAATTGTATTAAGACAATTAGTCATTTGAGAAAGATAAATCTAGATTTGTCCCTGATATTTTATACCACAAACAAGGTAAAGAAAGAAATCTAACTATAAAAATAAAACTATACTGTAATAGAAGAGATAACTCTGTATTCCTTTACAATTTATAAGTAAGGAGATCTTAACTGAGATTTGATCTAGAAATAATTATAAAAAAGAGTAATATACTCAATGACATATTTCTTAACTTATAGAATATTACAGAAAATTTATATATTATATAAAAAGGGGAGGAGCTGACATCCTTATACATAAAGAGCTCCTAAAAACAAAAAAGAAGAAAAAAAACCCAGTTTAAATAAATACAATATATAGATACCTCACAGAAAAAAGAAATACAATAGTCTTTACACATTATAAAATGCTTAGGGAGTGAGCCATGTTGCTATCTTGGGGTGTGTTCCAGACAGAGGGAATAGCAAGTATTGATACAAAGGGCCTGAAGCAGGAGCATGTTTAGTGTTACCAAGGAAATATGTGTTGGTTTCACACACTGAAGCACAGGAAGCAAGGGGGAGGGTAGTTAGAGACAAGAGCATGGAATGTTGAACGCCTTGTAGGCTCAGGTTAGAATTTGGGTCTCATTCTGAACAAGGTGGAAAGCCACCTTGTTTTTAATTAGGGGAGAAACCTACTGTGCCTTGCATTGTAAAAGGATCATTCTGGCTGTAAAGCGGGGACTAGACCGACATTGGATTGGCCCATACTTCCCTTCTCATACTATGATCACTATGCTTAAGGCAGAACACAGGACTGTTACCTGCCTTTTGCCCCACACTTCGCAGGACACACACGCACACACCTGCTCAAAAAACAGACATATCTTAAGTGCCAGAAAGAATTGAGCTAATATCTGGCTCTGGCATGTATTAGCTGTGAGCCATGAGCAAAATACTTACCCTCCCAAACCTCAACATCCTCATCTGTTGCCTGGGTTAGTAATGAATACTTCTTAAGACTGCTGACAGAACTAAATGAGACAGTATGCATAGGCACCTAACTTTAGATGCCCACCAATTGTTTCTTCCCTTTCCTTCTCTTTCTTTTCAGGCCAGTCTCTAAGGCGTAACTGTCTTTACATGGAGTTGTTTTAGGTAAGGTGACAGAGTCAGGGATGGGGAACCTGGTGAGAAATTGTTGTCTGCCAAGAGGTGGGAGGCCTCATTCTCAGAATCTTTATTGTTCTAGACAATGTTCACGGTCCAGCTTTGAGCTAAACAGGATCCTCCATACTTGGTTAGGAAGATTGACTTCTTTTGAGTTCCTCAAAATTAGAATTGTTTTCCTCTCTAGTCCCATCAGGAATTTGAAAATAGAGTTCCCTATGCCTTACAGTGAACAAGATGGCCTCAAGTTTCTCCTCGGCTTGACTAAACTTCAGATGCTTTCCTTCCTGACATAGGTCCCTGACCTCCACTTGCTTAGAGCATTTATTTCAGAAAACTTGCAATTGTAAATCTTTCTCTGCCCCTTTGAGATATAAATCTTCTCCCAGCCTCTTTCCAGTTTTACAACCCAGAAATGTCTTGAGTCTCAAGGACCTGGGAGCCACCCCTTTGAAACGTAATCATCAAGAAAGATAGTGCTCTGGTTTTCCAGTCTCTGGGGGAGGGTAGGAGCCTAACTTTGATAAGTACCGAGTAGCAAACTCAGAGGCCTCATTACGTTGACTAATCTCCCCACTAAAAAGTTTCTTTACCTTCCAAGAGCTCACCCCAGTGCCTACAACCTCTCTTGCCTTTTGTTTCCGTAGAGTTGATTTCAATCTTTTTCTTCTATTGCAATAATCGTGAATGTCTTTTTTTTTTTTGCCTGAACTGAACACTTACTGAGGCCCAGGACTGAGACTTAAAATCCACGATTCCAAGGAAAAAAGTGTCCTGTTTCACTGCTACTTTCAATGCTACTATAGCCAGACTGGACAGTTGTTCGTATGATGAAGACCTATTTAAACAATTCCCCCTAGGAGTAGAAATGAGTTCAGGAAGACATCACCACTTGCTAATAGATCTTCCTTTCCAAGGACATTCTTGATTAGCATTTTCAGTTATTCAACTGTGTCATGTGGAGAGAATGAATCGCCAGCCTTCCGTATATGACCACGTTTCCCCCCATCTCCATGGAGGTCCAGTAAAATCAACTTCTTACATTTTCCATCTTTCTCTGAGCATCTGTCTGGTCACTTCAACAGGTAACCAGGTGCCCCTGAGGGACCTGGTTGTGCGGCTCTTGTTCGATGTACTTCTTTGATACTAAAGCTGAGGAAAAAGATCCCAGATGCCAGAAACATCTATAGACAGAAGGCTGTCTCTAGTTTTCATTTGCATCTCTTTGTTCTCATCATCAAAGACACTTGTGTAACCATCACCAAAAGGGGATCCTTCTACTTGCTCATTATATGCTTCTTCCTGGGGTAGCTGCAGAGCTGACATTTCCCTTGCTAAATAGCAAAATTTCTGATTAAGGCACTGCCCTGGGTGAGTTGCTCATTCATCCTCAGGTGAAACGTGAGTCTCCACTTCTGAGAGCTTTCTGTATGTGCCATGCATAAGGGAGCTTCGAAAAGGAAACAAGCTTTGTGCAGACTCTAGCAAGGAAGGGCATGTGGAATAACGATCTGTGCTTAATCAAGACTGATGAGAGCTGTGATTGCACCCACCTTCCCAAAAGAAAAATTCACTTTAGCTATGTTTGTTTGGAGTGAAGACTGAAAACAGAAAAAGAAAAAAAGTCTATTTATTAAATCAGGTGATTGATAACCTGAAATCTAGCAGTATACCATTTTGAATTGGTAGAATTAGAAATCTGTGACAACTTCAGAGGGCAGAATAAAGGCCAGAAATCTGGAGATCAACTTGAAGAGAATTTTAACAGTTAAAATGCACAGAACAAGCCCTTTGGGGAGGTGGTGTAGTTGTTACAAAGAGATTTCATGCGTGAATCATATTTCTACCATTTCTGAAATAACTGGATTCTTTACGTTAAATTTCCAACAAAAATAAATTAAAGACATAAAAGAGCTGCAACAAGATTCTGCATAGATTCAACTGGACTTTTTTTTCTTTTTTAAAAAATTTATTTATTTTTTATTTATTTACTTTCGGCTGCGTTGGGTATTTGTTGCTGCGTGCTGACTTTCTCTAGTTGTGGCAAGCAGGGGCTTCTCATTGAGGTGGCTTCTTGTTGCGGAGCACGGGCTATAGGCGTGCGGGCTTCAGTACTTGTGGCGCGTGGGCTCAGTAGCTATGGCACATGGGCTTAGTTGCTCCACAGCCCGTGGGACTTTCCCGGACCAGGGCTTGAACCTGTGTCCCCTGCACTGTCAGGCAGATTCTTAACCACTGCGCCGCCAGGGAAGCCCCTTTGACTGGACATTTGCAAGTCTTCTTTTTAGTAAATTTAAAAGTATGTATGAAGCAATGAAATTATTAGAGATTGCCAATTTTTTTTTCTTCATGTAAGTTAGACCTAGTTACACTTCTGCTAGTGAATTATGAGGTTTGTTTTCCTACACTCTGGTAAACCCACAGTGTGTAATCAAACTCTTTGACCTTTTCCAATCTGAGAGGTAAATATGAAGACTAGGAGAGTTTTAGTTTACATTCTTTTTTTGATGTGTGAGGTTGAACAGGTTTTTATATGTTTAAGAGACATTCGTATTTCTTTTTCTGTGAACTGTTTGTTCATTTCCTTTGCTCATTTATTTATTGAACCTTTAGACTATTTCTTACAGATTTATAGATCTCACAGTCATTTCTCTGTGATATGATTAGCAAATGCTTCCCAGAGTTTCACGTTTGCCTTTATTGTGCTTTTCTAATAAATATTTCAAAAACATTTTAGTGGAATTTATCTATCTTTTTTCCAATTCACTTCTGGACTTTGTGTAATACTAAGAAAAATATTTTTTTAATTATTCTCCATTTATTTGATTAATATTTTTAGCAGTTTATATTTCACGTTTAAATCTGGAGTTCATTTAGGAGTAAACTATGAATCCAATTCTATTATTTTATAGGTGACTAGTCCAACATTTATTGAATAAGCCATCAGTTCCTCACCAAGATGCAATGTCACATTTACCACATACTTAAAAGCTCATATCTATTTGGTACTATTTCTGGAATTTCTGGTCTATATGTGTAACAGGACTACACTGTTTTAATTATTCTAGCTTTCCAATATGTTTTAATGTCTGTTAGGACCATCCCTTCCCTCAATCAATCAAACAATGTCATGGACATTGTTGTTTATTTTTTCATATGAAATTTATCCAGCAAGAAAGTAATGGATGAAATTTGTATTAATATCATATTCAATTTATGGAATGAATGAATTAATGAGTTGTTAGCATTATTATGTGAGTCCTTCCAAGAATACAGTATTTCATTTCATTTGCTTTGTATTTTGTGTCCCCTGGTAGTATTTTCATTGTTCTCATGTAAATCTTCAAAGTTATTTGTTAAGTTTATTCTTTCATGTTCTTTCTTGTTTCATTCTTGTTTTTCCTTTCTTGAAAATAGGGTATTTTCAAGGCAAGAAGGAGAGTTGGTGTGTCTGTAACTAGCAGTTCATATAAGGAGTGGTGGAGTCAGTCCTGGAGAACATCGGAGTCAGGTTTAAAAGGGCCTTGGATGCTATGAATTTTGAATCTTATTTTTTAAATGACAATTAATGCCTAGTGATTTTTAAAAGGTCATCTATTATTTTTGGAAGATGATAGTTCTGGAAGAGCATGAAGAATGGACTAGAATCAGATCAGCTAGGTACAAGGTCTCTAATTCAGGAAAATGCTATGCTCTCCTTCATATTCTGGAAGAATGAAGACAGAAAGCCAGCATTTACTAAAGACCTAATCTGTGCCCAGACATTGTGCTAATACTTGCAGATTTTCCCCCAAAGTAGACTCATATTGTACCCCTACCTCTGGCTCTTTAAGACAGGGCAGCCTATTCATTTACCTTCCACAGCCGGTCTGTTAAAAGAGACTTAAGTAAAAACTGGTTCATTTCTTGTAATTTATCAACAGTCTTCCCATGACTGACCCCTCCTTCCATGACAATTGGTCTCTGCCTGCTTGCTATTCATCTTGTTTCCCTAGATCAGTGCCCCATCTCAAAGTTCATGACCCCCATCATGAACCCACGGCTTTGGAAGCTTCAGGTTAGACCTCATCCTCACCTACCATAACATCTGGGCCTCTATTTTTCCTTACTAATCCAGGCGGGGCCTGGCATTTGGACCAGCATTTATCATAGTCTTAGGTAAAAATTGTGTTCATATGTTTTGACTACACGCTCAGCCCAGTCAGTGGACCAACTCTTTAGATTTGAGAAGAGGGAAGTTGAAGATGGATTGAATTATCCCAGATTTCATAAGTCAGTATAGAAATGAGGTCACACTTCATGTGTCCCTGGCCTTCATTGGCTTGATATCTTCCATCTGCAAAATACTGGCTCTCAGCAACAACCCTGTCCCTCAATTATTTGAGGTCATATTCCTCCTTTAAATCTTAGAAGGTTCCCATTGGTATTGCACTATATTTACAAATCCTTCTGGTTTATGTGACCACTTTGTCCCAGTTTGCTGAGGACTTTCACATTTTAGCATGGAAAGTCCCCCTTTCTAAAACATTTCTCAGTCCCTGGGCAAACTTTTATAGTTGGTCACCCTATCTCCAGTACTCAGTCCAGGCTCCTTCTTGTGTCTTTTCCTGTAGCATTGCTGTGTGTCTTCTTCTGGAATGAAATCTCACATTATGATGGACCTTACTCATGCAATTACCTATTTCCAGGACACTAACATTCCCTTTGGCTGGTATTGGCACCACTGTCTAATTCTGACACCTCTGGTGCTCACTTTTCTATCTACTTCAGCACACTCTCTTCCTTTTTCCCTGGATCTCACTGTTCTGCTCATTTATAGGGTTCCACAGCCAGCTGGCTGGATCATCTAGGTGTTAAAAGTATTTTAATATTTATAGATACACTACTTCCTTTTCCTAAGAAGCATAGACTCTACTCAGATGGTTGATTCTGGCTGGTTTCATGTACAAAAGCAATGCACTTTTCCTAGAGACACTTTTACCATACGACCCTCTGGCTCTACTGTGGAGTCTGGCTCACTGAGCTAAATCCTTCCTTTCTCGAGTTGGATGAATCCTCTACTGAGACTTCTGTATTTGTGTCCTCCTTTCACCGTCCCCATAGGCCTCCAGACGTTTTCATATGTCTCTTACCCCCAAGTATGAATGGACTGAAGTTCATATATTCATTGCCAGGAGGCTCCAGACTCCCATGCAAATCACTGAATAGTTATAGGTACAGGACTGGAGGTAAGGATGGATAATATATCTTCAGTGCAGGTGTGATCTGGAACAGGTTGATGTATTCAGTCCAGACTCAGCAAATTTCCATTCAATTGTCATGTCAAATGTGGCTCCTTTTTTTCTGAATTTTCTCAGGTGGAATTAACTGTTTCCCATGTATGTTTTCACATCACTTCATTCAGACTCTTTCTCTACTACAGCCCATACTACTTTCTATTACAGTTTTTGTTATTGCTGATGATCTTTTTTTTTTTTCTTTGCTATGTAAAACCTTTGTGTCCCAGATTTCTAACACATGGTTGATGTTCAAGTATCTGTAGTTTGCTTAACTGGCTGAAGGCAGTACCTCTGGCCTCTTTGGCAACCTTCACTTGCTCTCCTGGTTCACCAGCATGGATAAAAGACCCTAGGAGACTCCCTTATTCCATGCATCCATGGTTTAACTCAAGCTAAGAGGACAACATAAGGGACATAGAGCCCTGCACTGTTGGTTTGATTTCTGGTTCACTCTAGAATTCAACAGAGAAAAATCTTCTATCTAGACTCTAATGTTCATGCTATGGAAGATCATTGGCTGCTCAAATGTTAGAAGAACTCATAGTTACTTCCACTTCATTCTCCTTTGAATGGGCTCAGTACTTCCTCTAAGGCACCATTAACAACCTGTAGTGTTAAATTCTGAGACAAAGAAATCACCATATAGCATCTTTTAGTAACTTACTTTCCACAAGACACACAATAGAATGGAGAGGACTCTTGAAAACTGAAAAACTAGAACTGACTTCTTTCTTGTCTCTACATTCAAAAAAAATATTTTCTGATTACCATGCTAGCAGGTACCTGAACATACATGCAGACTACATGGATTCTAGGCCATGTCTGTACTTTTAAATGTCCACTTTTAGATTTCTTCTTCAAATAAATCTAACACACAGTCTCATCATCAGGTCTAACAAATTTTTTTTAAAGAACCTCACATATTCCAGATGCTCTAAGAGATATTTGCACTTACATTCAGTCATTTAATCGTCATACAATTCTGTGAAGAAAAAACTATTATTGGCATTTAAAGATGAGCAAACAGACTCAGAGAAGCTAAAATAATTTTCCTTCCTATGCCCAACATCCACTACAGTTTGGAATCATGATTGAAACCTGGGGCTAATACTATTTCTCAAAAAACAAAAAAACAAAAAAAAAACCCTTCTGTTTATTTTTCTAGAAGGTGAAAGGATGAACTGCTTCTAACAAGTATTTGGATTTATCATACTGTGGTAAGTAGACTCTGAAAATGGTCTTCAATGATCCCTGTCTCCTAGTATTCACATCTTTGAGTAATCCCCTATTCTTGCATGAGGACTGGATCTTGTGACATGCTTCCCATGAATAGAATGCAGTAAATGGGATGAGATGTCACTTCTATGATTAGATTCCAAAAGATTGTGACTTCTGTAGTGTTCTTTTTCTGGTGCTCTCTTTTGCTTTCTTGCTTGCTTTGAGTTGAGGTGCTATATGGAGAGGTCCGTGTGGTAAAGCACTGAGAGTCCTCTAGCTAAAAGCCTGTGAGCCATGGATGCCTTAGTCCAACACTCTGTGAGGAAGTGAATTCTGCCATCAACTTCATGAGTGATCTAGGAAGCAGATTCTTCCCAACTGACCCCTGAGATGACTAAGGTCTCAGCCAATACCTTCATTGAAGCTTAGTGACAGACCTTGAAGTAGAGGACCCAGACAAGCCATGACTAGACTCCTGACACACAGAAGCAGAGATAATAAAAGTACGTGTGTTTTACCTTCTAACTTTGGGGGTAATGTGTTACACAGCAATAGATAAGTAACATGCATGGCTTCCCTGTCCTCGTTATTTGTTATTGCTGTGTCAACAAATCGCTCCAAAAACTTAGTGCCTTAATAAAAACAATCATTTATTTTGCTCCAGAATTTTCAATGTGGTTAGGAATTATTGGGCTGGACTGGTCGTTGGTCCATAACATCTAGAGCTTCAACTGAGATGAGTAGACCTTTTAGGGACAGGAATAGATGGGAAG
Source organism: Pseudorca crassidens (assembly GCF_039906515.1). Taxonomy (NCBI): domain Eukaryota; kingdom Metazoa; phylum Chordata; class Mammalia; order Artiodactyla; family Delphinidae; genus Pseudorca; species Pseudorca crassidens. The sequence goes on along the minus strand of NC_090304.1, from coordinate 28,600,242 downwards.
TCACTGGGCATGCCTCTCTCTTCAACTATTCTCATGGTCTCTCCATGTGGCCTCTCCATGTGTTCCCAGCATAGTGGTCTCAGAGTAGTCAGGCTCTCAGAGTAGACTGCTCACTTGGCAGTCCAGGGCTCCAAGGAAAAGTTGTGTAAGCGACCACAGTAGAGAATATGAGAATATCTGGGGACTGCCTTGGAGTCTGTCTACCATACTGTTCTACATTTATTTTTCTTTCTTACCACATCAACCGTCAAATGCTACCTTCAAAGGAGCAGACAGACCTGCTCCTTACTGTCTTTGTTTTGTTTCTAGGTGGAACACTTAGCCTGTATGTGCCCTAGTGTCCTAATGCATAAAATCAGGGTAAATTTCTATACTTGTATGGGTTGTGGTGAAAATCAATAAGGTAAACTCCAAAGTAGAGCACTAGCATATAATGTGCTCCATGTACAGGGATGACAGTCCTGCTTTTCTATGTTCTTATGTTCTCTCTTGGCCCCATTTTCTCTAATTCTCTCTGCTAGGGCCTACCATATCCTGCCTTCTAGCATAGTTGTTTATGTACATTTATTATCTTACCTAATAAGTTATAAAAACATTTTAGAAGTAGGAATTATATTCATCTTTATAATCCCATCAATTTAGCATATGGTAGGTGCTTAATAAATAGTCATCAATTAAACATTCACTGCTTACTCTTTGTACTATTTGTCTGGCGCTATTTATTCATTGCCTTGTCTCCCAGCTCCTTAGCAGAAGCCACTGTGCCTTGTAACTCTGTCTCCATCGCCAGCCTCAGGCCTTGTGCAAAGTATTCCCTAAATGAAGTCTATGAAACAAATTGAAATAGCTACTGTTTTCTTAACATATTCCTTTATGCCTTCCATTGGACCCTTCCTATCTCCTGGTAGGAGACAGCAGGGCAAAGTGGAAGAAGACAGTAGAACGGAGAGTTTAGGTATTCATCCTCAGGGAACCTGGTTTTGAACCATATTCAGGCGGTTACTACTTATAAACCTTAGAAATTATTTAATCTCTCTAAGCCTCTTTGTCATTTGTAAAATGGGGCAATGTAGTTTCTCCTCATAAGGTACTTGTGAGAATAAAACGAGATAATGTATGTATAGCACTTAACACATTGCTTACACAAAACCAGTGCATAGTAAATTCTGACTTTTGTTAAATGTCACCTCTTCCAGGAAACCTTAAATTGCCCAAGCTGAAACTCTGCCCAGACTGCCTATGCAATTTTGCTTGATTCTTCCTTATGGAAAATGTCTTACTCAACCCATTATAACACTGAACTATGTGGTTCATTTCATTATCATCCATATTAGACTGCAAATTCTTAGACTATAGCATCTGGACAAAATTTTGCAAGAAGTTCTGAATATAGCATAGGTAAAGGAATATTTTTGCAGCCTTTCCCCACACTTCTACCTCTGTCTATCCTCTTTGTAAAATTATGTAGATTAAAAGAACTTGATAATATTATTGGTTAAAATCTGTATTGGATCATTTTTTTACTATACAGCACTTTTTTTTTTTTTTTTTATGGTACGTGGACCTCTCACTGTTGTGGCCTCTCCCGTTGCAGAGCACAGGCTCCGGATGCGCAGGCTCAGCGACCATGGCTCACGGGCCCAGCCACTCCGCGGCATGTGGGATCTTCCCGGACTGGGGCACGAACCCGTGTCCCCTGCATCAGCAGGCGGACTCTCAACCACTGCGCCACCAGGGAAGCCCTATGCAGCACTTTTGATTAAGTCTGTCACTCTACCATTTTTTTTGATAAGCAGACCCAGGGTTTCTCTTGTAACCAGCATGTCTCTGTCCCTCACTCTTGTTCTCTCTTGAAGCCATATTAAAATATGTGTTCCTCTCAATTATTATCCTCCTTTTTCCCCTTCTTGGAGATGAAGAGATGAAGAGTGCATTTTTTTTTTTAATTGGAGAAGAGTTGCTTTACAATGTTGTGTTAGTTTCCTTTGTACAATGAAGTAAATCAGCTATATGTATACATATATCCCCTCCCTCTTGGACCTCTCTCCCACCCTGCATCCCACCCATCTAGTCATCACAGAGCACTGAGCTGAACTCCCTGTGCTATGCAGCAGCTTCCCACTAGCTATCAATTTTACACATGGTAGTGTATCTACATCAATCCTAATCTCCCAATTTGTCCTACCCCCTCCTTCCCCCTCTGTGTCCACAGGTCCATTTTCTACATCTGTGTCTCTATTCCTGCCCTGCAAATAGGTTCATCGAGAGCCTTGCTTTGGGCACTATTGAGCACTAACTCAACATTCTTTAACCTTCTTTGGTTCTATGCATATACTTGTCTTAGTTGAAATTTTGCTGAGAGACAAGGTAAATGGAGGGCAGGATCTGACTGTACCTTTATTCTTGGAAGTAATACCATTAAAACCCCATTCCCTGGGCTTCCCTGGTGGTGCAGTGGTTGAGAGTCCACCTGCCAATGCAGGGGACACGGGTTCGTGCCCCGGTCCGGGAGGGTCCCACATGCCATGGAGTGGCTGGTCCCGTGAGCCATGACCGCTGAGCCTGCGCGTCCAGAGCCTGTGCTCCACAATGCGAGAGGCCACAACAGTGAGGGGCAGCATACCGCAAAAAAAAAAAAAAAAAAAAAAAAAAAAATCCCCTAAATATCTAGTGACACAGTAACAGCAGTACTATTAATAACAATAGTGACTAATACACACTAAGCTCCTCGTGAGCCCTTCTAAATGTTTTCTATGTACTGACTCATGAAATCCTCAGAACAACCCAATGAACTAAGTATTCAGGCACAAACACATTAACCACCTGTCCAGTGTCAACTAGATGACAAGTGGCAAAGATGAGATGCAAACCCAGAAAATTTATCATTAGCAACAGACAGCTCTTATCCTTTGTAATATACTTCCTCTCACTGGGTACTTATAGATAAGAGTTGATGTAAAAAACTGAACTGCTCCAATCTACCCCACTATTATTCCTGAATTAGAAGGTTAAGACAAACCCCCTACTAGTTAGATATGAATTAAATAAAAATAAATCAATTATAAATCCATGTACAGGCAGAAATAGAGCAAATAATTTTAAAACCCTTGAGGATATAACACAAGACTAGTAGGACAAGTATCTGACGGCAATAGTAGGGAAGCAAGATTATCAAAGCCTAGGTGTAGTCAGTAAGAGCAGCTTCTTTTCTCAAGCAGGTTTGAGGTTCTTACCTTTTATCTTGGGAAGTAAAGGATCAGATTCCATCCACATTTCTACGACCAAGCTTTCATATTAACTGAGGCCAAACCATCCACTGATAAGGAGTTACATTTGTCCATACCTGGAACGTGTCACTCTCTCATTTCTTTGTTTCCTTTGGTAGTGGATGGGTCTAAAGCCAATGAGCCTTCATATTGACAATAAGCAGTATGATGTTAGTGGGTTTATTCAACTAAGTTCCTCTCTGGTAACTTACCTGCAAAGTTATAGAGCCAAGAAAGCCAGATTCCACTGCCTTTTAAGATTTGCAACCTTGAAAAATAGACTTACCAACAACAGATACATAGATGGGGCTACAATGATCCTGACCACTGATCAATGTTCATCCACTTATAACCTATAAACAGGAAGAAATACATCAGCAAATCAACACATAGCGTTTAAGCAACTATTGGAGTCAAGGTCTGTCTAGCAGCAAAATATTGAACCAGGTATGGACCCTGCCTTCAAGTGATTATTTGCTTGTCAGTCTAGAAAAATTAGACTGTTTTTTTTTGCTGCTTATCCGCAGGGGCTTTTACAGCACCTGAGGCAGAGTAGGTGCTCAGTAAATAATTGTTGAAAAAAAATAATGAATGAACATTGGATGAAAAAGTAATGGAACAATTCAGTACATGAATCAATCCCATTCAAGTCACATGAAGTTAGAACTGTAGACTGACAACAAGCAAGTTACACACAAAGAGAGCTCTTTTTGTTTTATGATGGGAGAATTCTGTGTGTGCACTGTATACACAAGTTCCGAAACACACACATGGACTCAACTGTGATTTACTTAACATGTTAGAGAATGACATTTTCCTGGACTTCAGAAATACTCTGATGGAACTGATTAAATGGTGTGTTGTACAAATGCCAAACACCCCAAATAGTCAGTCTTCCCCAGCCATTTCATAAACAAACTTCAAAAGTCAATTGGTTTAATAAAACTGTCAAAGTAGGTCAGACTGAAAGGGCAGAGAGTATATATAAATAGTCCAACGTCTCTGTCTCCAGTAACTAGTCATTAGATTTCAATCTTATCATAATTAATATATTGTTAAAATCCTCACAAAATAAATTGGCTTCCTTTCAGTCAGAGAGCTGAAGTCATGCAAAGAATTGAGGAGGGAGAATATCCAGGGTAACTTCCTGGAATTCCAATTTGGGCAAATCTACTTGGGCTACATTATTTTTCTGCTTGGTTGAAATAAGAGATGCTGTCATTTAGTAGTAGTGTACTCATATTTTAAAGCTTTGGAAACTTAGAACAAACATCCCTAAATTTGTCCATTTTAGGTCAGAGTCATAATTTTCTCAATCCAATATTTTGTCTCCAACAAAACAAATAAGTAGAGAGTTTTGCCCACCTGCGTATCAGCTTTAAAGTTGAGATATGTCCACAAAATATGTGTATACCTAGCAGAGTAACCAAAGCAAAGCAGAAAAACAGACGTGTAACAGGTATTTTTTGGAATGACTGAAATTCTAATTTCCAAGCATAACTTATACCTGCATTTTTCCCAACTTTTTTTTCTAATTTTTAATCCATATTTTCTTACTGAATGTATTATGGAATTATCCTATATCATAAAGGAAGTACAATATTTGGAAGAAATTTTCAGAAACATTGTATTGAATGTTTGCTGTATGCCAGGCAGAGTATCTCATTTTAACCTTACTACAGCCTTATGAAGGAGGTGCTATTAGTCTGGTCATTTTATAGATGAGGAAATGCACACTTTGAGAGATTAAATAAATTGTCTAAGTTTATACATCTCAACCATGAGAGAGCCACTACTTAAACCAAATCCTTATGTCTTCAAAGCATCAACTTTCCTTAAGTCCTGATTTCAAGTTAAATGCAGTGAGAGAACCAGCATAAGCCCTCTCCCCTCAGCAAAGTCTTTCTCCATCTGTGCCTTGGGATGTCCTACTTCAGAATGTTTGAGGATAGGGCAGGACTATCCTTTTCCACAGAAAGGTCTTGTGGAAAAATGCAAATTGATCAGCTTCACCCAGACTTACTGAAGGAACATTTCCAGACCTATGAAGAAAGATGGAACCTGAAAAAAAATAAACACCCGCCACATGGGAAGGAAGAGAGAAGTGAAATGAAATTTTGATTGAATATTACTGATATTTTCAGAACCGGCTAATGTGAAAGACAAATATATTGTGTGTCTATGGCAGCTAAAACCAAGTTCAAAGCAGAATTTCTCATAGAGACAAGGAGTAACAGGTTAACAGAGGAAGTTCAGTACTGTTGAAAGGATGGGAAGAATTCTTAAGACAGAAGGAGGTGACCAAATTCCACACTATGCTGGGAGACCCTAAACACATCATTTAAACCTCTCTAAGCCTCAGTTTATCATGTATAAAATGGGGGAAATAACATCTATAAAAGAACATCGACAAAAATACTCTAAGTAAAACTGTGTAGCTGGGTGTCTGGCATATAATAGGCATTTAGCTAGAAGTATCTCCTTTTTTCTTAAAACAGCTAGCTTCTCCTGTGTTGATAGTCCTACATTCTCTGTAGATTTTTACATCCCTCTGTTTAATTTTGGCTACATTCTAAGCTAGAAGTCTGTTTCTATAGTCCAATAGCTATACTGCAAAACCAGGGTCAAAAATGAAAAAAGAAGAAACATGATATTGTCTTGTGACTCCCCGGAATAGCAATGTGTTCATTTTCTCACAAACCAAATGCCCTTTACAAACATTGACCAATGCCAAGGTCGTTCTGCTCCAGAAATTCTAAAAATGGCAGGAAGATTTTTTTAAGTTAACTATCTTTATTGGGTCAGATTCATGACCTTGCAGCTAAGACAGCAGGAGTGATCTGAGAGAAATTCAGCAACCAGTTTAGAGTCAGGTCTGCTGGGTAGACTTGCTAATAAGGAGCAGGTCACAGGTTCAATCCCTGTGTGGGCCTGTTATACTCACCTTCTTCTGGGACCTCTTGGCAGCACGACGTGGGCCGCTAGCACAGCAATATCCACAGGAAAGATGGAGCAGAGGGCAAGGCTTCGGCAGAAACCATCCAGGCATTAACTGGATGTAGGGTGTTTCTGTCATATTCCCTTAGGAGGGACATTGACCCTTGCTTTGACTCTCAAGGCATGTGCTGAACCTGTTTTCATTACAAGAGACACTTGAAGAGTCACTGGTCAGGGAGGTGGGTAGAGGAGGGATGTGTGCACAATTTGAAGCACAAGACATGTGGGTATTACAGTATTTGTATTTTCAAAGAGATGTGCTTCTGGTGTTAGAACAAAGGAAAGGGGGAAGGTAGAAAAAGGAGGGAAGAAAAGTATTCACATTTATTAAGCACTGTGAGAGCTTTATATAAACCCTTTATTTATCCACCATTAACTATTTCCAGGTGGCAAGCACTGTGCTGGGGATAAGCCCTGGGAAACTGAGGAACAAGGCAGACAGTGTTCCTTGATTTTTATAGAATTTACTACCTGGTAAGGGAAATAAATGTTGAACAATCAATTACAACTATGATGTGTTATAAAGACAGGAGCAAAGGGCATTACGGGGGCATATGATAAGGGATAGTTTTGGTTAAGATTTCTGAATGTAAAACACAGAAACCATTTCTGACTTAGTTTAAACTGAAGTGGGTTTATGAAACGAATATTATGATAGTTCACAGAATCCAAGAAAGAATATAGTATCCATGTGTCTTAAAGGACAAGCTACACTGCAATCTTAGAATCTCATAAACAGGACATCATGAATCCACCTGGGGATCCTACCATGGCATGACTCTGCTACAACCACTGCCAATTTCTATGTTTCTCCATGTAAGAGTAGTGGAAGAAAAACTATCTGGTTTATTTTAGGCCATCTGCCAACCTTTGGTCAAGACTGAAGAACCTGTTACGAAAAAGAAGATGAGTGGGAGTGAAGCAGCTATGTACTGCAGACAAAAATATCCCAAAGATCTCACTGAGATGGAAGAATCAGGGAGTAGAATTTCAGATGAAACCTGAACGGTAAGACAGACATTATGTCCATTTTATGGATGAAGAAAGGAAGGTCCAGGAAGGTTTAGTGACTTATCTAGGGTCACACAACCATTAAATTAAGGGAATGAGAATGATAATTCAAGACTTTCTGATTATAAAACTCATGGCTTTTCCATTATGTCACATTTTCCCAATTTGTAAGTCATTTATATAATTAAAACTTGGGCTTTTTAAGATATTATGGCAAGGTTTTGAATAATGAATTTTGATGCCATTGGCAATCCTCAAGAAGAGAAAGGGAAATTTTTTACTTGTCATCCTGATGTATTTTTCACAAAGTTTGTGAAAGCTGGAGCAAAATCAACGTTATAAGACAAAGGTTACATTATATACGTATGTAATAAAACTGCAAGAAAATCAAACTTAGAGGAAATATTCAAGACAGAACTTGACTTCTGCTAATTACTGCATGGCCAGTATGGCCAGAGTCAAGGGTGGCAGTTGGAGACACAGTTAATGATGCGGGGGAGAGGATCTTTTTTTAGCTAGTCTGCTTCTCAATGTCTTAAAATGTTGGTGAATTAATTCTTTTCCCAACCTAGTACAGCTAAAGTAAAAAAGAGTACCAATCATTTTTATTTTTTCATCACCTTAACCATGGCAGACATAGTAGTTGATGGAATACTCTATGGTAAAATATAATAAATAAGGCACAATGTTAGTTTTGAACTATTACAGGCACTGGCTGTAACTTTATCACCTTTCCTCCCACTCGAGAAAGCATTCCAGAATACCCATGAGAATACGAGTGACTTGAAAGTGCCTCTAATGTATATAAAATTTAAAAAACCCCATTTTGCAACTTTATCTTGCAACACACCCATAAGTAATCATGATACGAAATATATTCTGATGATTGTTGAGAAAATGAATAGCTACTTTAACACCCAAATCCGAATTCATCTGTTTCACGGGTTATCTCTGATTACCCTGAACTAAACTTCCACATTAAAAAGATTTATTTGGACCCTGAATCACAGAATTTTCACCATGGTTATACACCATCTTTCAGAATAGGCACCACTTCACAGTTTTCTAATTATGCTATGTGTTTTCTTCCCCGCTGGATAAGAAATACATTGAAGATACTAATCAGCTCACAGTATAGAGGTGGGCACAACTGTTATAAGTACAGGATTTCTCATCTGTGGTTTTGGTTCTTGAAGCCATGGACATAACTTTATAAAGAATAGATAGAACCTTGAAAAACTGTATTATCCTACTGAAGTTAACAAGTACCACAGGAGCAAACTACAACTTGCCTTAAGCCTATTCCCAAGGAATATATCAATATTTTTGACTAAAACGTAAAGCTAGGACTTGAGATAAATCTCACTGGGTCATGATATATTTACCTACTGCTAAATTTAATTTGCTAAAATTTTGTTAATGGTGTCTATGTTTATGTTCATCAGGGCCGTTGATTTACAATATTTTTTCTTGTAATGCCTTTGTCCAGTATTGAAATCAGGATAACTTTTGCCTCATAAAATAAGATGGGAAGTGTTCCCCCATCTCTGTTTGTGAAGGATTGGTATCATTGATCCCTCAAATGTTTGACAGAATTAACCCATGAAACCATCTGGCCTGGAGTTTTCTTTTTTTTTTTTTTTTTTTTGCGGTACACAGGCCTATGGCTCACGGGCTTAGCCGCTCTGCGGCATGTGGGATCTTCCCGGACCGGGGCACGAACCCGTGTCCCCTGTATCGGCAGGTGGACTCTCAACCACTGCGCCACCAGGGAAGCCCTGGAGTTTTCTTTGTAATAAATTTTTTTGATTATGGCTTTCCATTTCTTCTTAAGTCAGTTTTAGTAATTTGTGTTGTTCAAATGCTTTGTTCATTTCATCTAGCTTGTTGATGACATTAGCATTAAGGTGCTCATAATATTCCCTATTCTCTTTTTAATGTCAGTAGGATCTGCAATGATGTTCTCTCTATCATTCCTAACACTGATAGTTTGTCTCTTTTGGTCTTAATCAATCCAACTAGAGATTTATCAACTTAATCCCAAAGGTTAGGAACAAGTCATGGATGCTCACTCTAACCACTTCTATACAACACTGAACTCGAGTTCTGGGACAATACAATAGGTCACTGGTAGAGAATATAAATTGTACACATAGATCCCCACGTGTTTCATCAAATGTTTCCATAAAGGTGACAAGAAGACTGAATGAGAAAGTCATGTCAACAAATGGTGCTGGAACAAGTAGATACAAATACAGAAAAAAAAAAACCAAATCTCAACCCTTACCTCACACAATAGATGACATAATTAATTTCAAGGATCATCATTATAAATGTAAAATCTAAAACTAAAACTCTGAAACTTTTAAAAGAAAACATCAGAGAAAATCTTCATGACCTTACTATAGACAAAGATTCCTTAGGATGTAAAAAGGAGAAACTATAAAAAGAAAAAAAAAACCTTCCAAACTGGACTTCATAAAAATTCAAAACTTCTGCTCATTGAAAAATACTATTGAAGCTATAAAAGGGAAGCTTTGGACTAAGAGAAAATATATCACAATGCGTGTATTTGACAAAGCACTTTTATCCAAAGTACATAAAGAAATATTCCAACTCAGTAAGGTGGCAAACAATCCAATAATAAATGGGCAAAAATTTTGAAAGGCAACCTCACATAAGATGATAAGTCTATGAAAAGAATAGTCAAAATCATTATTTCTCAGAGAAATGCAAACTAAAACTATAATGAGATACCACTGCATACACATTAGAATGGATAATTAAAAAGATTGGCAATGCCAAGCGTTGACGAGAATGTGGAGAAACTGGATCTTTTATATACTGCTGGTAGGAATGTAAAGTATTGCAATCACTTTTTTTTTTTTTTTTTTTTGCGGTACACGGGCCTCTCACTGTTGTGACCTCTCCTGTTGCGGAGCACAGGCTCAGCGGCCATGGCTCACGGGCCCAGCCGCTCCACAGCATGTGGGATCTTCCCAGACCGGGGCACGAACCCGTGTGCCCTGCATCGGCAGGCGGACTCTCAACCACTGCGCCACCAGGGAAGCCCTTGCAATCGCTTTTGAAAACAGTTTTCAGTTTCTTACAAAGTTAAATATACAATTACTATACACCCCAGGAATTTCACTCCCAAGAATCTCCAAAAGTGAAGTTAAAATATATATTCATACAAAAACTTGAATGTGAATTTTCATTCACGTCAGCTTTTAATTCAAAACTGGAAGCAACCCAAATGGTCATCAACTGATGAATAGATAAACATATTGTGGTATGTCATACAATGAAATACTATTCAGACACAAAAAAGAATAAACTACTGATACCCACAACAACATGGACAAATCTCAGAAGCATTATATTAAGCAAAATAAGCCAGATAAAAATATATATATATATACTATATGATTTCATTTATATGCAAAATTACAAAGACAAATCTCATCTAAAATGACAGAAAGCAGGCCAATGATTACCTAGAGCCGAGATGGACGATGAACTGTAGTGGGACACAAATTCACATTTTGGGGTAATGTTCTATATCTGGATAGTGGTAATGGTTACATGTCCATTTGAATTTGTCAAGCTCATAGAAATATACAATTACAGTAGGTGCATTTCATTATATTTAAACTATATTTCAATGAAATTGATTTAAAATTAATATGACTCCCATTACAACATTTTTCATCCTCTCCCAATTTTCATTCCTTTCCAAATGCCATCACACATGGTGGAACATAACAGGAGTAGAGGAAACACATTGTCAAGAGACATCAGTGTTGTCAGTCTGTCACTGGGATCTTTACCAGCCTTTCAACGGTCTCTCCTTTTCTGCTTGTTCTCTGTTAGAACTTTGTGACCTTCAGAACCCGCCCATAAACACTTAAGCATCTCAGCTTTAGTGAGCCTTTAGCACTAAAACCTTTACTTGAATTAACTTGAGTCCATGCTAGAGAAACATCTAAATTTTATAGATATGTCTTATCAACTAGAGAACAGATGAAAAGCATTGTAAGAAAACAAGGAAATACTGCCTATTTCCTGTGTTTCTATTTAATTGACATGGGTACAGGATGACAGAGGATTGCAACATTACCTAATCCAGTAGGGCAGTGATGAAGAAATCTAAAGCGGAGAAGATTTAGCTCCTCTGGTTAAGAAAAAGAGTCTAGAAAATTCCACAGTTTCAATAAATTATGCGTCCTTGTATGTTTCCCAGACCCAATTAACACTAATATATTTAAGACAATTTTACCTTCTCATTTCATAGACAGGAGAAAGCTTTATTTTTAAAGTGAAGAAAGAGGAAAAACTGAATAGAGGGAAGAAAGATGGGTAGGTGACAGGAATAGCATGAAATAAGATATATAATTGGTCTTGCTTGCTTGATTAACGCTTGAACCTGAACATCCTTTGTTTTACAGAATCTGATAATAATGAACAAGGAAGAAAAGAAAATAAAAAAGTCAGAAAATCTTGATTAATTTACAGAAAAAGAAAGATGAACTGGAGAAAAGATTAAGGAGAGAAACCAGGACATCAGAATCCATAATTAGGATCAATTTGGGGAGAGAGGATGGAGAATGGAGGTTGACAGCATAAAAAAAAGTACAGAACACTTGAGAACCACTGCAGTGTATGTGAGAGACATCATGACATAATTGGGAGGGAAGATGTTAAAATTTTTGCTTAAATATTAATTAATATACCATTCGATATGCTTTGAAACTCCAATAATATATGAATTGAAGTTTTAATTATTGTAGGTTATAGACCGGTATAATTGGAATATGATTTCTTGTGGATAGTATTTTTGAGGAACTTTGTGGTTTATATAGATTATGGAAGAAATAAAAGACCGCTTCAAAAGGCCAGGAGAGAAAAGGAGGGAGAGAAATAGCATCTCTTGGGTGTCATGTTGGATACTGAAATGCTTTCAGTGAAAAGCACAAGATTTCCTTTAAACCAATTTTGGATTTCTGTCATCTTAGCTTCCTTCCTGGATGAGACTCTCAAGGCTATAGGAGGCTTGAAACCCTTCTCAGGAACTCAGTCATGGTTAAAATCAAGTTGTATCCCCTTCAGTTCTCTTTATTTTGCTATCTTCTCAGAGTTTTTATTTGGGGGGCGGGGGGGTGGTAGGGTGGCACAACTACTTTTTCACTATTTCACATTTTTTGAGATCCTGAGGATAGTACACAAAGAAACATATCCTGATCACCAGAACAGTGAGAGAGAGTAAAGGATTATGTATTATAATATGTCTATAAATATGTTTTATTTGAGTGCAGGTAAGCCATCAAGCTCACACATATAATACCTTAAGTATACATGGTTTTAGGATATGATACGGGGATATAATAAATCCACAAGAAGAGATGACTCAGCAACCAGAGGAGTTTTTACAGAGGCTTCATCCCATCTCCTGTGGGCAAACTAGGGAGTCCATATTTTAAGGTATTTTATATTTGTAAACATATGTGAGAAACAGCTTGGGATCTCTAAGTGGAGAAGACATTACAGAAGGTTGGCTATTTGGCACTAGAATTAATAAGAACTAACTAAACTTGAATGATTAGTGCTAATATGATTCCACTTTTTAACCTGGATTTGGGGTTGGGTAGTCTGGGAAAGAATATGTATGATTCTAAGTTACCTCTAACACTTTGGCAAGTAGAGACAATATGTAAAAAAGAGTAATGCATCCTAGGTAAAATTTAAATGTTTCCTCTGTTACACCCCCTTAATCCAGATGGTCTCTTTTGAAAATTATATAAATGCTTATGCATATCCAGAAATTCTGGATAACTCAAAAGTTAATTTCACTGTTTCTATAGAGGATTTCCAAACTTATTTTTTATCCTCTCCATAAAAATTTAAACTGAAATTTTCTTGAAAAAAGGCAGAAAGAATTTCTTTTCTATTAGGTTATAAGTGATAACTTTTTCTCACTCATGTAAATGGGAATATTTAATATTTAAGATTTGAAAAAAATGAGAGCTGACTAAATCAGCAAAAGTCATTCACAGAGCAATTGGGCCTGTGCTAACTCCCTTAGAGACGGATCATAAATCACATCAGGGCTTCTTTTCTCCCAGTTTGCACACAATATTAAATAATGGAAGGGAGTTTGAGTGTTCACTGTCAAAGAAGATATCAAGGTCATCTATAGAATTCTATCCTGTATCTTTCTAGTCATTTACCTTCTGAAAACATTATCCAAAATTTAGAGCTAGAATTTAGGGTAAATTTTTAATCATAGCATAAAGGCTTTGAATCAACTATAACCAAATCATATTTCCTGGAAATATTCAGTATTTATGATTTAGAGGTAGAAATGTCCCAAATACCTACACTCGCTTTCACTCATATCATCTATCTAGAACTGGTATATTATCCAATAAATTTTATAATTATATGTAAGTTTCATTTATTGTGTATGGTTCATTTATTCTTTTGATAAATATTTGTTGAGGCTCTATTATGTACTACATGCTGATTTTGGCAGGGGGGATTTATTAGTGAATAAAACAGAGGAAATCCTTACCCTCACATGCTTATATCTTAGTCGTTGAGGATTCTCCTTCAAAAATATTTATTGAATATTCAAAAATGTTTGTGTAAGCCCATTGGTGCTGGGGATACAGAGATGAAGCTGAGTGTACTCAGCACAGTAAATGGACAAATCAGGATGTTCTCTTTAGTAAGACCCTAGAGAGATCATGGTGGAGACACCTGGCATGTTAAAGCAAAGGCATTCCCTCTTCAAGTTCAAAAACATTTTTTTTAAATTAAGTTATACTTGACATACAATGTTATATTAATTTCAGGTATACAACATAATGGTTTGATATTTTTATACTTTATGAAATAATCACCACAGTAAGTCCAGTTACCATCTGTCACCATACAAAGTTGTTTTAATATCATCGACTATTTGCTCCATATATATTACATCCCCATGACATTTACTTTAGAGCTAGAAGTTTGTACCTCTTAATCCCTTTCTCCTATTTCATCCATTTCTCCACCCTCTTTCCTTCTGGCAACCACTAGTTTGTTTTCTATATCTTTGACTATGTTTTTTTTCTATATCTTTGACTACGTTTGTTTTGTTTTGTTTGTTCATTTGTTTTGTTTCTTTAGATTCCACATATGAGTGAAATTATATGGTATTTGTCTTTGTCTGCCTTATTTCCCATAACATAATATCCTCAGTGGTTAACATTACAATTACTCCATAAGTTAGAGAATATTAAAGGGCTTATCATGGAACTAGAGGCAGAATGGGTATGGTAACATATCAGCAAATACTTACATGTTAGGGTTTATTTTATGCCAAGCCATTTTCCAAGCACTTTTATTTATTAATTATTATTATTATTGTTATTAATTTATTTAGTCTTTCACAGAAGATAGGATATAGGTAGTTACAAGTGAAAAAAAAAAAAAAGGAGGCACAGAGAGGTTAGTAGGTTGTTTAGAGTCAGAAGGCAAGAATATGATGGAGCTGGAGTTTTTCCCAGGCAGCTCTGGCTCTAGGGTCCTCACTCTTAACCACAGTGCTATAGGGACCCTGATCAAATGTTGGGTTGGACTCTATATGGCAACTTGATTTTCTAAAGATATTTTGAATATCATTGGATCCATCAGGTCAAAGGAGTCATAGGAGAGGTGCTTGCACTACAGACTGGATTAGCTATAACATGGAAGTGAACTACCCCCTACTGAGACATCTGCTATAAATATTATACTCTCCTACTTTTTAAGGGAGAAGAAATAAGCACTTTATTTTGTTTACAGAATAATTGCATCATAGGCAGAAAATGTGTTGTACTTCCTGTTTGAAATTTAAATACCATCTAAGTGTGTAATTTGACATTGGGCAAAAAAGAGGTGGATTGTAGTAGATATTTTTTCTTTAATTTGGGTACACTAAGTTTTTGAACACTCTTCCTACGTTTGCGGAACTCAGTACCTTATGAGACCCTGAGTCCCTTTATAGAAGCCAGATATAGAAGCTTCCATCCAAAATATACATCCATATTAAATTATTTTGAATCAAAAGCTAGTGATCCACAGTACTGTGAATGGACTTAATGTCACAGAATGGTACATTTCAAATGGTAAATTTTATGTTACGTATAATCTACCACAATAAAAAAAATCTAAATTTATCTTTAAAAGCTAGTGATGTGAATAAGATCATTTATACTAATTTTTTCAGATTCCACATATATGCGTTAATATACGATATTCGTTTTTCTCTTTATGACTTTCTTCACTCTGTATGACAGTCTCTAGGTCCATCCATGTCAATGATCTTATTTACAAAGCAGAAATAGAGACACAGTTGTAGAAAATAAACATATAGATACCAAGGGGGAAAGGGAGGGTGGGATGAATCAGGAGATTGGGATTGACATATATACACTATTGATACTATGTATAAAATAGATAACTAATGAGAACCTACTGTTTAGCACAGGGAATTTTACTCAATGCTCTGTCGTGACCTAAATGGGAAGGAAATCCAAAGAAGAGGGGATGTATGTATACGTATAGCTGATCCACTTTGTTGTACAGTAGAAACTAACACAACATTGTAAAGCAACTATACTCCAATTAAAAAAAAAAAAAAAAAAAAAGCTAGTGATGTGAAAAAGCAGGCCCTATGCAGAAAGAGCTTTGTTGAGGGTGGTGCACGTACATCTATATCGTAGAGGAAAGAGTGCAGAGGTACTAGAAGTAGCCTCCAGAGTCCAGCATCCATGGAATTAGCTATGCAAATTTCAGGGTCAATTTAAAACAGTAATGTCACCACTGCATCAGTTCTGGAACATGATTTTGGACATTATTCCTACTGCATAGCCTCAAAAATCTAGTCTTTATCCTTCTAGGAATCCAGTGAGCTACAAAATATCTTTCAGTAAATTTATTTTTTTGCTTAAACAAGTTTGGATAGTTTTCTGATATTTGTAACAATGATCACTGGTTGAAAACCATTAATCTTGGGTACTATTTATTAGTACTTAGTTTGTTCTAGGCACTGTATTATTTATCTTCATTATCTCATTTAACAGTCACAAAAATAAAAAGAGATGCTAACTATGATTATCCTCATTACAGATGAAGAAAATTAAGCTGAGTGGGATTAAGTTGTCCAAGGTCACATAGCTCGCAAATGCTAGACCAAAGACTGGAACCCAGGTTTGCTTGATACCCACTGCCCATGCTTTTAACCATTGTCCTATAAAAGTTACTGACTGATAGAGTTACATTAATATATTCCAGTGGTACTGTACTTTACAGACTTACCAGAAGTAGTATATTTTAATAAGTAATATGATTTTAAATTGATACCTACAAACCTAAAGTCTGAAGAGCTAATTTGCAGATCTGGCTTCTCTCTATCACATGAACTTAAGCCAGTGACCCATCTTTCTGAGCCCAAGATTTCTCCTCTGTAAAATGAGGGGTTGGATCAACTAAGAGTCAGGGTCCTCTACAGCTATGCCATTCCACAGTTCCAGCTAATTAGAAGCCTCTCCTCCTATCCATCCCGTTAAGAAGGAAATGTGTAAAAAAGCTATTAACTATCCACGGAGCTTTGAAGTTGTTCTCACATCCACCTCATCCCTCTCCTCTCTGTCCCTGGATAGAGTCACATTCTGATTAAAAGTCCAAGGAACTTTTTATGTGCAACCCAGAAAATTTAAGGTCAGTCTTCAGAAGCTGTTGTGTAACTGCTTGTTGAAAATCAATAGTACATGTCCTGTATTCAGGGACATACACACACAAACAAGCACAAATCACTTAGGATGACATCTGGTCCTTTGATTTCAAAATGGAAATGCCAAAGTGTTATATTTTCTCAATGTCATCTCGTAACAGCAGGGCATTCCATGGGGCAGGCTTTGGACCCAAGTATGAGAAAGGTCACTATTGTTGAATTCCAGGATTTTCCCTGGGGCTCCAGGTGTCACTATAGAAGCCATGTGGTCTTTGGCCTTGAGCAACCAATCAATTCCCATACAGCAGTTCCTTATTCATTATAACTGCTGTGTCAGCTCTAACATTACTGGTATTTTTATCACCCAAATTAGTTTTCAAGACCTACTGCCAAACTCGGAACTACGAGTTAGAGACTGTGTCATCTCACTGTAGTATTTGGAGATAGCTGACTACTGATAACAGTAAAAATAGTAATACCTATACTATTTATTTCATCTGTGCCAGGTATCGAGATAAGAGGTCTATACACTGGACCACATTTATAAGCATGGCAATCTTATGTGATAGGTACTATTATTATCAGCTTTATTTTATATTTGGAGATAGTGAGGCTTGGAGAGAAGGAGTAATTTCCCCAGAGTCATATAGATAATATTATAGGCCTGCCTGCCTTCAAGGCCTATGCTCTCGATCTTCTCGTTATGGAGATAATAATACCCACTGAGAATCAGCTTGCCTAAAATATGAATGAAATAAAATCTCATTTAGAAATTCTAACAAAGTTGCCATGCTCATCCTTTATCCATTACTGGAGAGAGTTTCTTTTTATCTGAGAAGGCCATTTTCTTAGACTGAATTTTAATAGTGGGAGATATATGTGGATGTACCAAAATACAATGGATAATAGCAATGATGCAAGGCCAAAGAGAATATGAGGACAGATGCAGTGATTTAATTTCAAGTCCAGTCCCAGAGTCAAAGGCTGGACTGAGGACCAAAGGCAAGATCACGACTTACTAGGTATCCAAAGGAAACATGCCAAGTGAAGAAAGAACTCATGAAATCATCAATTAGCAACAACAGTTTTTTTTTTTTTTTTAAAGTAGCTAGAAACTGGTACTTACTGAGGAATTACAGAGTTGTTTAACATAACATCAAAAGATAGCCTTGTGGGTTCAGGACTGTTTTTGAAGAGCTCGGGTCCCACCTACTCACTGAGGTATGACTCGGTATCTGAAAAGGTGAGCTGGATCACAGCTGGTAAAGAAGGAATAGACAGACTTCACAGTCTGATGAAAAAACATATATAAAGACCCTTGCAATGTATAACTAAGAAAAATGGGATTCTTAACACAACATTTTAAATTAACTATATTTCAACAAAAGAAATTAAAAAAAAGAAAACTGGGATTCTAAATTGGTCAAGCCCAGATTTTGGCTCAAATACCTAGAGTACAGAAGGGCAAATAATCAGGTTTATAAAACTTCATAGATACCGCCATTAAATCCCATTCTGCAAGCAAGCAACTGTCTGCTGGGAACTGCCTGTTGAGTAAGCCCACCCAGGTTGGGAGTGAGGGAGTTGGAAAGGTTGTAAACAAGGTACCACTTGCAGACACCAGGGTCTGATTGATGCAGATTTCTCCCACTGTACAAGCTTATTCATTCCTACTTATTCAGTGGTAAATAATTTTCATGTATATTTTGGGTTCTGAAAATATAATGGTGAACATGATAGACAGGGTTCCTACCCTCACTAAACCTACAGTCAACTGGAAGAAACAAGAAAATGAACAGTCAGTGCCAGACAAATGGGATGGGTGCAGGGTACAAGGGGACCTAAACCAGAACTAGGGGGTTGGCGATGGCTTCCCAGAGAAAATTAGACTTCATATGGGTCCATGGTGTAAGTAGGAGTGATTCTGCAGAACAGAAGCAGGGAGTACAGTGCTCTGAGATGAAGGAATATCATCTGGAAAGACCCAGAGTCTACTGAAAGTCTGATAAATTTTATAAAATGTCAAAGTTTAATATGCTTGGAGGATCATTTACAAAGGGAAAGTGGAAAGCGATGAGGGAGGCAAGATTCATGGAAGGTAGCACAAGAGAGCCTTCTAGGCTTATATTAAGTTTGAGCCTTTTCCTGAAACCCATGGGGAGCCACTGATGAGTGCCAAGGAAGGAAATGACACGATCACATCTGCATTTTAGAAGAGAGCTTTGGTTTACCTCTGTGCCATGTTAGTTTGAATGGCACACATTATTGCCCTGAGATAAACTGATGAATACCTTTAGTCACCCAGCATGAGCTAATAAAATTAACTTTCTGAACCTTTGAAGCTGAGGCAATTCCCTCAAGATGATACCATCATAGAAGCAGCTGGGTGCTCTTACTCTTTATTACCAAAATATAATACACAATAACAGTGACTTGGGCTGTCATCAGAGCACAGATGATCAAGTGCTCTATTTAAAAATCCAAACTCTTCATTTAGTTAATTCTGATTCTAAACGAACCAATGGCTCACATAGTTGTTGTTTATAGACAAGAACAGTGCTCAAAATAGCAAAGGAAAAGAGACAACATTAGCCCTTCTGGACCAAAATATTTGATGGCCTTACTCTTTTAAAACAGAACTCGATATAATAATGTATATTACTCATTTTTAAGGGTTTCAGGCACTATTATAAATACTTCCTGGACATCATCTCATTTAACTTCATGATAATTTTCTGAGGTTGATACTAGTATTATTGCTTTTTTTTTTTTTTTTTTTTTTTTTGCGGTACGCGGGCCTCTCACTGTTGTGGCCTCTCCCGTTGCGGAGCACAGGCTCCGGACGCACAGGCTCAGTGGCCATGGCTCACGGGCCCAGCCGCTCTGCGGCATGTGGGATCTTCCCAGACCGGGGCACGAACCCGTGTCCCCTGCATCGGCAGGCGGACTCTCAACCACTGTGCCACCAGGGAAGCCCTATTCCTATTTTTTTAGATTAGTGAACACAGATTTAATGAAGTTAAATAGTTTCCCGAAGACATGAAGTTAGCAAGCGGCAAAGCTTGTCTTCAAACCCCAGATCTGTTCTGTTGCAAAGCATGTGCTTTAAATCACAATTCAATCCTGCCTCCTTTTTCATAGACTGATGTGAGAAATGTCACAGTGCTAACTCTCCTACCTTGGGATGGAGGAAACCAGTGCAGAAATCTGTCAATTTTAATGCCAGTCCTTTTTGAGCTCAAATGTGAACGTGCTCTAAAGTTTAGTAGGTCAACTCTATTGAAAATTAAAAATATATGCAATTGTTAATCTCTGCATTTTCCACCTGAGCAGGCAAGGACCTGGAAACTCAGACTTTTAGATAGGGATTTTAGGAATCAGAATTAAGAGTGTATATGTGTGCTATAGGGATGGAATATTATTTAGCTTGTATCTTCAGAATGAGAAGACGTTAGGAAAAAAAAACTCAAAATGAAAAAGTACCTAATCAAAAGAGAGACTAGACAAAAAGACAAAATTTTAGTTCAAATTAAAAATGAAGCAGTTGGTATCAGCAAGATACCCTGAGCAAGTTCTTATACTTGGGAAGGCAGAGAGATATTCTGTAGACAATCACCCACACATAGATCCAGGCCCCCTTTATAGAAAACATGAGTTGGTTTGGACTCATCCTTCAGTCATATGCAGGGGATTTACATGTGATGGATTGATAGAAAGGTTTATGATTCACTTCTATATCATGGAAGCCCCTTCCTAGAAGATTAGAATCTTGGGTATGCCAGGACATTTTCTAGAGTCTAGAAAGTCCCATATAATGTAAGAGGCAGTAGAGGAGAATGATTGAAAACAAAGTCTCTAGAAGCTGATGTCTTAAGTTTGACACACAACTTCGACACTAACTGTGTTCCTACAGCACTTAGTTCATCTTCTTTTTGCTTCAGTTTCCTCATCTATAAATTAAGGATAATAATATTTTAGTATCTATGTTATAACACTGATATAAGGAATAAATGAGGAAATCCAATGAAATACCTAATATAATTCCTCCTCATCATCGTTGTCATCACCATTGCCATACTTATATCTGTATTCTGTGCTTATCAAGGTAGATCTTCAGAGTACATAATTTTGATAAATAGGATAGAAATTCAAGAGAAAAAAAATAATACCTCTAAAAAGTTCAAGGATCTTGAATAAGGCCAGTGTAACTTAATGTACCGCACAAATGAGAAAGTGCTGAGATGGGGTTGTAGACACAGCAGGGATCTGATCAGGCAGGCCTTGTGATTCTGCAACATTCAATTTTATTCCAAGGGCAGCACAAATATCAATAAATGATGTTCGTTTCCCAGTGGGGCAGGCAGGAAAGTAAATAGATATGTCAGTGCAGTGTAATGCTGTGGCAGAAATTAGAACATGGCTTTTGGAGCAAAGAGAAGGAAAATGTCACTCAGCCTTCAAGGAGCCTTCCACGCTTTGAAAAAAGAGAAGGCACATATACGAAGACTAAATTTTCATAAAAAGAAAGAAAAGAGGCCTTGCTTTTATCCACATCTTATTAGGAGATTTTTCCATTCTTATTGCATACAAAACACTGATAATCTGGTTCACTATTGTAGTGAACAGCAAATTTGGATTATATCCATGACACTAAAGAGTATGTCAGTGTACCTGTTGGTTCCTCCAGCTTTCTCACCAACACCTCTCTTGCCACGAAGTCCCTGCTGTTGAAAGGCTCAGAGCTTTATAACCTCTCATATCATGACAGGTTAGAAGGAAACTCAAATCCATTAATGGTCCACTGGGCAGAAATAAGCAAGCAAGCAGACATAGATTGCAACAATCTCAAAGGAGAAATTCGAGTTGGTTACTTATTTCCACAGATGAGCAAATGGAGAGAATTGTTTGTGATAGGTCGAGAATTTCTGAGAGCCCCTGAGATGCTGAAGGACAGAAGGCACCATCTCTAGACTTTTTCTCCAGACTTCTGTCATTCTGAAAGCACAGTTGGCCAAGTATGTTGGCAATATTGGCTGGAAAGTTTATCCCAGGCTCAGACAACAGTGAGTATGGTCCCAGAGCTCAGAGGACTGGCAGGGCCATCATACTGGATGACATCTGGCTCTTGCATTAATGAAGAGCGTTTGAGTTTTTGCCTCTTAGCCAAAGCTGTGCACCAAAGGTATTTAAAAGCTTAATAGGTTTTCATGTCAGGAGGCAGATAGCTAAACTCCATAGCAGGAACAAGATTCCAAATCAAGTAAAGATATCTCACATAACAATTAAGCAAACACTTTAGTCTTTTCTCTCACCACTTCCAATGAGTCTTCCATTCCAGTCATTTTAGCCTGAGCAGACCTCCACATACGACGTGCATAGTCTTACCTTCCATCCTCGACTCTTGCTGGTCACCCCTCCTCTCTAGTTGTCAAAAATCTTATCAATCCTTTCAGATCTAGTTCCAGAGACACCTCATCTATGGAAGAGGCCTGGATTACTCTACCCTGGAGTGGAGTAATTGCCTACCTCAGAACTCCCTTAATCCAGTTGATAGGCCTAGCAGGAAACCTTCTGAACCAGACCCTGCAAGATATAGCTAATACATAGAAAAAGGCAACCATCATAATATATATTCACAAATAATCTTTCAAAGAAAATTAGCCATTTATAGCTTTTTCCATTAAACATATGGTCACTGGTTTGTTTTGTCTTTAGTGAGCACTTGTCAGCAGAGAGGAGGTATAGGTATTCATGTTTTTTTAAAAAAATGCATGGAAGAAAAGCTTAAGCTAATGAAAAGATCTTTGTGACTTTTGATATTTTTTTTGGAAATGGGAGAAATGTCAACAGTAAGATTTCAAGTATGGGATATCCCAGTATAGCCTATAGAATGTCAATGTTTGTTCTACACATATGGGGACCCAGTGACACAGATTCTTTAATAGCCTCTGTTCAGCTCTGTCCAACCATATTTAGTATGCTTCATCCAGATAGGGACCGAGCCTCCCGCATCAGGTAGGGAACGCTGAACTACCTTCATCTTTTGCCTGACTGATCAGCTGGCAGACAGACAGAATATTGGACTTAATGTTTGGCAGACCTGACAAGTTCCACTGGAAAAATATAAGCCTGGTAGAAATATATACATATATGCTGTGCTTAATAAGTCCTAGAAAGAACAGTCCTCCGTAGGAGAGACTAAAGCAGAATCTTACTGTCTTTCTTAGAACCCACAACTGACACTCATTTGCTTCTGTGACACATGAGGGCTAGTGCACTGTTATCATAGCAATCAATGGCGAGTGAACTCATGCATTTCAGGACTTTATCTCACCAAAAATATCTTCCCCATTGACTACAGGTGTGTACACATGACAAAGAGCTGATTGTCCTGCTATTGGATAGGACAATGTCATCCCTGCAAATGACAGCTCAAATCAGATGCTTTTCTCACCCTTCTCCCCCAACTCTAGCCAAAACCCAGAAAAAGAGGATCTGATAGGAGGATATCATCAAAGACAAGGGATTTAAATACATATACATAAACACACACACACACACACACACACACACACACACACACACGCACGCACACACAACCTGAGCCCTTATCTCAAGAGAAAGCTGTTTTTTAAAGGCATCTTCTTTAGACTGAACAAAACAAATAGGATTAGATATTTGTATCTTTAAACAGATTTTCCTAAAATATACATTCTTTGAATGTGAGAGAGTCAACTAGGAGCATTTGTGCCCACAACAGGAAACTGGCAACATAAAATGTATTCCATAGACCAACAGGAGGACTTTTATTGCAATCCATAGCGCTCCCTGCCTTAGGGCTAGAAGCTAGGACCCGTTTGAAGCTTGCTACCGGTTTATCTTTTCAGAAGGCCAGTTAAACATGGAATGTAGAATCTGTGTATCTCCAGCAGCCCTCTCAGCCAGAGTCTTGGCTTGGAACTGATTAAATTAAATCATAAATAAGAAAGCTTCTTTAATGCTAAGTACCAATTCAATAATATATTACCAAGAAAACCATAAGATGGTAAAAATTATTGAGAATTATGGTTAAGATCTTCAGCTCTGTGGGCTCTGTAATCAATAGAGATTTGGTCCCAGGTCTGCTACTTTTTAGCTGTGCAAACTCTGTCAAACTTAAGCACTGGCTGCCTCAGGTGTAAAAGGTGACTGATAATAATAAAATCTACCTCACAGAGTTCTTTTCTCAGGTTTAAATTTGTGATGAATATGAAGCTGTTAACACAGTGTCTGAAAAGGAATAAGTGCTTAATAAATTATCAGCCAGGGTCCCATTTGGAAAAACATGGCTCACAGAGGTTATAATAATTTGAGGAAAGTTCAATAAAGGGACAATTTTCAAAGGTGTGCAGAAGGAAATCACAGGACATAATGCAGGGCTGTTCCCATTGTTATTGGGTTGGCCGAATAATTTACGGAAAAACCCGAACAAACTTTTTGGCCAACCCAATATATGGGGAGGAAAGAAGGTACGGAGTTATTTGACACAGAAAAGAGTGAGGAAGAGAGAGCAGCCTTGAGAAGAATTAAAAGCTTTGACAGAGGGACTCTCTAGCCCCAGGAAGTCTCGTGTAGAACTTAACTCTTTTCACTCTCTCCAATCCCTAACTCCGTGCTCTATTCACCAACTCAACTGGAACTTAGAAGGCAAAGAAGCCCATTGATATAGTCTAGAATTCAGCAACTTTTTGTTTTTTCTAAGAGTCAGAGAGTAATTATTTTAAGCATACAAGTCACAGGCTCTCTTGAAAACACAGACACTATGTAAACAATGAGTGTAACCCTGTTTCAATAAAACTTTAGGTAATCAGGCTACAGCTTTTTGGACACCTGATGTAGGTCATACAAATCAGATTCCTGATGCAGAGAGAAGACTGAAAAATAGATGAGGAGGGCAGATAGAGGATCTCCAGCTCAAACAATGTTAGCTGTTTAGCTTCTGTTATGCTCGCTCCTATTATGAATACCATTTGAACTACATATGGATTGAACATACTGGAGTATTTTCTTCAGCTGTATAGTGGCTTTTGCTTAACCATGACAGTCTTACACAGGTCTACCACAGAAAGCTACAACGAATCAAGGCTATGTAAGCTCCACGAAGGTGGAGACTACATTTTATTCACAACTGTAAATCCTGAGCCTAGTTCAGTGTTCTGGTGTACTGCAGGTGCCCAGTAAATGCTTGACAAAATGAATCGTAAAGTGTATCAGATGTCCTAAGAAGGATGAGGCCATCATTTCACATTGAAGTATAACATACATATAAAAAATGCACAAATTTTAAATATACAGGCTCAAATTTTAACAAAGTTAATACATCCATTTAATCACTCAGATGAGAAAAGTCCTTTTCAGATATATGAACTGCAAATATCTTTTCCTACCATGGCCTGTCTTCTAACTTTCTCCATAGCGTTTTCTGAAGATCAAGTTTTTATTCCAATGTTGTCTCATTTATCAATTTTTTTTCTTTATAGTTTACTTGTATGGCTTCTTTAAGAAATATTTTCTTTCTCCAGTAACATTAAAATATCCTCCTATGTTAACTTCTAGAAACTTGATTGTTTCTCTATTATAAAGAAATATATTCTAAAGAAATTTTCTTTGTGTATGATATGAAGTAAAGGTCAAGATTTAGGCTTTTCTTATGGATATTAAATTGGTCCAGAACCATTTATTGAAAAGAGCATCTTTTTACTTATTGCACAGAAATGTCACCTTTGTAATAGTTCAAATGACTGTATACATTTCAGCCTCTTCTAAAGCTTTCTATTCTGATCCACTGGTCCATTTGCCTAAGTTACCTGTTGTAATTACTGCACCTTTATAAGAAGTATTGACTCAAACTCCTCAAGATTGTTTTGACAAATCTTGGCCTTTTGCATTTCCAAATATATTTTATAACCATCTTTTAAGTTTCCACCAAAATATGGCTAGCATTTTTTATTATAATTATATTGAATCTTTAGACATATTTGAGGAGAATTTTTATTTTTATGATATTGAGACACCCAGTACTTGTATATGGTATATTCCCCATAAATTTGGGACTTCTTTAACATTTTTGGGGGGGAGATTCTTTTATTTATTTGGTTGCACTGGGTCTTAGTTGCAGTTCGTGGGCTCCTTAGTTGCAGTTCTCTTGCTCCTTAGTTGTGGCATGCAAACTCTTAGTTGCAGCATGTGAACTCTTTGTTGCAGCATGCATGTGGGATCTAGTTCCCTGGCCAGGGATCGAACCCGGTTTCCCTGCATTGGGAGTACAGCATCTTATCCACTATGCCACCAGGGAAGTCCTGGGACTTCTTTAACATTTCATAGTTTTTTGGGCTTACACAACTTACAAATCCTTAATCAGAGATGTATCCCTAGGTATTTCGTGTTTTAGATTCTATTATAAATGTTATCACTTTTTTTTTTTTTTTTTTGTGGTTACATGGGCCTCTCACTGTTGTGGCCTCTCCTGTTGCGGACGCGCAGGCTCAGTGGCCATAGCTCACGGGCCCAGCCGCTCCGCGGCATGCGGGATCTTCCTGGACTGGGGCACGAACCCGTGTCCCCTGCATCGGCAGGTGGACTCTCAACCACTGCGCCACCAGGGAAGCCCAATGCTATCACTTTTAAATGTTCTTTAGTGTCAGATGCTGGTGTATCAAAGCACAAACTTTTTGTATATTGACCCATTGTCATGCAATTTTACTGAATTTAAAATTAGAGACTTTTAGATTTTCAATGTTATTAGTCTGCTCAGGCTACCATAACAGAATATCATGGACTGTGTAGTTTACACAACAGAGGTTTATTTTGTCATAGTTCTAGAGGCTAGAAGTCCAAGATCAAGATGCCAGCAGGGTTGGTTTCTGGTGAGATCTTGTCTCCTGGTTTGCAGATAGCCATCTTCTCACTGTGTCCTCACATAGTCTTTCCTCTGTGTTCATGGAGAGGACAGTCTCTAGTGTCTCTTCCTCATTTTATGAAGACACTAATCCTATCGAATTAGGGTCCTTCTCTTATGACTTTATTTAACCTTAATTACCTCCTTACAGGTCCTATCTCCAAATATAGTCACATGGAGGCTAAGGCTTCAACATATGAATTTTGAGGGGATACAATTCAGCCCGCTTTGCATAGCAAGATGTATAGTAATAGGTCAAGATCTTGATTCATCAGAGTGAATCACGGTGGCAGCCTTGACCTTCAATTTTTTATCTCTGTAGGCCCATGAGACTGTCAAAAAGTTCTGCTGAATGTACTAGCTTCTTAGCAGCAGCTTACATCTCAGCATCTCACTCTCTTCATTCATGATTCTTAGGAATCAGTGAATGCATCCAGAAAAAAAACAGCGTAGTGTATCAAGTGCACTCAACACAATGTTTCCTTTTTCTGAGATCTTAACCCCTCAGCCTACATGCCTTGGTAGCTCTCTGATACGTTGAAATCAATTACATTAATCACTCTATCTAGCTTTTTCAGTTGTTTTTGATGGGTTGGGTTGTAGCCTATAAGGTAGCCCATTATAGCTAGAAGCAGAAATCCATACAAATTTTAATTGAGGAGATGTTAAGAGGAGGTTAAATTGAATAGGAACTTAATAAGAATTATATAGCATAGAGGGAGGAATAAATATTGCAGAGAGGTAGAACAATATTAGGAAAGTTTCAGGGGCAAAAATGAGTCTGTGGTAGTAGAGGGTATGTGTTAGAGACAAGATCTGGCAGGCAATCAATTACTGATAGAGGACAAAATACTGGGCTACATGCTCGTTGAATATAAGGACACAGTGCCTGGCTTCTGGGAGTTTGTATCATTGAAGCAAAGATAATAGATAAAGATAATAGATGCTACAAATTTTTTTTTGTAGCAAATAAACTTTGCTACAAATAAAGCAAAGTTTAATAGATATATGCCTTATAATGGTTTTAAAATTTTTAATTCTAAGGTAATTCAGAGAAGGGAAAAACCAAGAAAGGCATTTTAGATGGGACAAGAAAAAGTTTTTTTGTTTTATGTTTGTGTTTTTTACAAGGCAAAAAGGAGGAAATATGGAGCATATAGGATAAAATAAAGAGAGAAGCGAAAAGTATGATATAAGGTAGTGGTTCTCAAACTTCAGCATAAACTAGACTCACTCAAAGGGCTTAAAATGCAGATTTCCGGGCTCCACCTCCAGGAGGACCAGATAATTTGCATTTCTAACAAGTTCCTAGATATGCCCATGCAGCTGATGCTGCTGGTCTGGGAACCACAATTTGAGAACCACTAGTAGAGAATAACTACTAAAAGAATTGTAAAAGAATGTGTTAATAACAGCTAATAGAGAGGTAGTGTTGAATAATAATTTAAAAAATACTTGCTTCAAAGAATTGAAATGTGTTTCATCTGGCTGAAGCAATGGGCATAAATACAGAGTTCTGGCATGTGAGATCATAAGTAATTTGGACCCAGGATTATGAAAAAATTTTCTAACTGACTAAGAAATGTGATGGCCATGCAGCGAGTAAGGAGTATAATTACTTTGTAAATCATTTTTCCTGAGCCAGCATCCTGCTATCTCCATAACTTTGTAAATAGTGTAATTTCCCTATCTAATATGCCTACTAAAATTCAGCCTGATTAGTTTAAGAGCTGTTAGTAGCACTCCATGATAATTGAATATACTAATAACTGTAAGGAACAAAATTACTATACAGCATTTTGTTATAATCACATACCATATGACTATCATTTTCCATCAACTGCATTCCTAGGATAGAGTTTAGCTGAACCATCACTTATGATGGAATGCATCTAGGTGAAACAAATTTCCTTAATATCAGAGGAAATTATTTAATAAAAGTGTCAACTTATTGAAAGGCAAAATGGAATAGCTCTGGTTCAGACATCCGAGGTAAAACTCAGTGTCCATTGTGGATGTGATTTCAGATACGTTCCTGTACTGCCAAGAACTTGAATCTTCCGTGCTGTGTCACACTTGGATACTACCAGGCATTCTCAAAGCAGTGTCTGCTGGTGAAACTGAGCAGGACCCTGTGAGTTCCTCTATCAAGTTTATGATTAACCTCTTTAACTTTTTCTTGTCCAACACCTGTTCTCCTCAAGACTGAGCAGTATCAAAGAAAAGGAAGGAATTTTAATCCAGCAGGACCTTATGGGGTCTGCCAGGGACAGACCTCTGCCCCATGTCCTCTGCTTTAGCTCCTCTCCAACGTACCCAGATAATAGTATCTCATGCACATTTCTTGAGTTTTTCAGATGCTAAAAACCAAATAGAAGAAATTAACTACTTGATGATCATGAGCACTAACCCCCAGATCTACTGGCACCTAAGGATTGATAAAGTTAACCACCCTGTTACCCCAGCATCAACCAATCAGAGAATTGTGTATGAGCTGATCACATACCCTGTGACCTCCCCTCCCTTTCCTGACCTTTAAAAATGCTTTGCTGAAACCCTTTGGGGAGTTCAGGTTTTTGGGGGGAGCATGAACCACCCAACTCCTTGCATGACCCTGCAATAAATCTTTCTCTGTTCAAAAGAAAAAAAAAATGTCAACTTAGAAAAAGTCAAGTTGATATTTAAAACATTACATTTATATGTTTCTGGAAAGTTTAAAAGGAAATATTGCTTTGCGATAAAATTAAAATTGAGGTAAACTTACAAATAATCAACATACTGCTTCTGTGAAGAAAAGGTTATGTTCATTTTAAGTATTGAATAGAAGTTCAATTATGGGAAAAAATTTTCAGCTTCATATTCTTCAGTCTTTGCCTGGAAAAATTAGGTGTCTTCAATAATTATGCGCCCATTTTCTTTAAGTGAAATGCATGTGATTGTTTTAGGAAAGCTAGACATGTCTAAAAAAGGTGCAAATACTGACAAGTCTCATTGACTGTCCTTCCAGGCTAGTTTAAGAGCTGGTAATGGGTTAATGTACAGCATGTCTGAAAAGTCTTATATAGACAAAAATCACAGTGGAAATTGCCAGAACTCAGTACTTTAGTACATTAACAATTTGAAAAAAGGTAATGAATCTGAAGATAGAAGAAATGAAAACCTGGGGAAATGTCAATTGTGATAACATCAATAATGAAATTCATTCTATTCAGGTATAGATGAGACTTGGTGAGCCAAGTCTCTCAGCTCTTTAAAATGATTCTAAAAGTCCAATAGTTTTCATCACCTTCAACTTAGGTCAGATCTGCTAGCAATAAAGGAAAGGCAAATTGGATTTCTAAGCTTTAAGCACCAGGTCACCAAATCCCCTATTGGTTCTTGGTTTTTTAAAATAATTGAATGTGTGATTTTATTAAGCAAACATTAAAGACAGAGGAAGTAAAAGACTCCACAAGATGCTGTGTAAAACATTTTGATTTAATCGAAATAGAATGCTCTGCTTTTAATAGTAAGGCAGCAAATTGTTTGCGGTTACCCAGAAAGAATTTGAAGATCCTGGAATTTATTACCTCCTTCAATACTGAGTAAGGCACAATGTGTCCTCTAAGAATGTTTCAGTCTTTGACGATCAAGCAAACACAGTCTTTTGGGCCTCCTGGGGTTGATGGGGTACCCCTCCCTAGGGATCACAGTTGAACTGCTACAGCTTAACAAGCTGTCAATTGACACTTCTATTACCATTTTCCCACAGGGAAAAACAATCAATCCATAAGATACAGTTCCTTCTCTCTCTAGCCTACCCAGAAATGATAGAGAGTTGAACTACATGTCTATTAATCGCAACATTTGTAGAATAGCTTTATGCTTTTCGCTCTTAATATCAAAGGCAAATTAAAAATAATAGATTTTCTCTCCACCTCAAACTAAATTTAACCTCTCTACCACAAAGTAAACTTATTTTACTAGTATGGAATCCTTGATAGATGCTTTCTGTGTTTCAGAGTTCTTCAATATGCAAGGATGCCATATTCTTACTTTCAAATCAAGATATGGCAAACTATTTCTTTAAAGGGCTGTATAGTAAATATTTTAGGCTTTGCACTGTACATGGTCTATGTCATATTTATTCAACTCTGCCATTCTAATGATATTTAAATTGGAAACAGTCTGACAAAAATTTGATGTCTACCTCTGCATTAGGTGACCTAGGGTAAGATATTTAATATCTCTAGGTCATAAATTCATCTGTAAACTAGAATTTCTCAAAGGCTGTCTGGGAAGACTACTGAGTGTCTAGTATGTTCCAGAGACAGTACAACACAATTCTACACAGTGTGTCATCCACCCAACAGTGTCCTGGGAGGTATTATTAGCTGCTAGGAGACTCATGGGAAGAGACTCAGTGAAATTAGTTCTGGGTCACACAGCTAGCAATTCAGAGCTGGGATTCTGAACCAAAGTTTCTAAGATGCCAAAGTCCTTTGTTTCTTCTAATCTATGATACGGTTACTGAACCAAACTTGGGTGTGCTCACCCAATGCCCAGCAAAGCCAATCTACTGACATCTGGTTGTGCTGAAGGAAAGTACAGCATTTATTGCAAGGCACCAAGCAAGGAGTATGGACAGCTAATGCTCAAGAGATCTGAACTCCCTGATGGCTTTCAGGGAAGTGTTTTTAAGACAGTAAGGCAATGTGAGGGGGAGGGTCACAGGGTGTGTCATCAGTTCATGCACAATTCTCTGTTTGGTTGATGGTGAGGTAACAGGTAACAGGGTGATGTTTCTGGAATCTCAATCATCAACCTTCTGGTTCCAAGCAGTCTGGGGTCTACATGCTGGTGGTCACCATGCAGTTAACTTCTTCTACCTGGTGGGGGTTTTAGCATCTGGAAAATAACTCAAGGATATGGCTCAGGATATTATCTGTAGCCCTTGAGGAGGAACTAAAGGTCCTTGACTTTGTTTTATGGCTAAACTATTATGATTTTGTCTTGTTTGACTATTTTCCTTCGTTTCTGCATTTTTCACTTCTCTGAATAAATTTGTTCTTTGGAACCTGGGGAGGGCCCAGGAGGCTAAAACTTTTCTACAAACTAGAGATGGGGGACAAGAAAGGGAGGCTGTCCCTGGGAAGGCCCTGCAGGGTCCTGCTCATTTTCAATATCTGGCTCTTGCTATACTTCCTGTTAGGAATGAGAGAACATGCAAAAACTGACTAGCACATTTTGTGGCTTGTATTAGGCACTAAATAAGTGTTGGTTTTCTTTCCTTCCCTAGAGAGGCAATCTAAGGCTTGTTAATAGCAGCTCCAGAAACATTGCCTGATAAATCTTCCTGAGGAGAGGAGAGAAGGGGGAAGAAAGCTATCAGATAATATCAATAGCCCTGAGTAGAAAATTCAGTCGTTTCTAGCTCTCATGTAAGAGTAGTTTCTGATAGGCAACAAAATAGGGCTTGAGACCCAAAGCCTGGCTGCATCCATGAAGGTTCCACAGAGAATACATGTCCATTAAATTTTCAATTCCAGATCCCATCTCAGGTTGTAGCATTCTCATTACTTTCAGCGGCATCTGTTCAGTATGCCGAGGCATTAACTATATGAAGTTTCTCTCCTAAGCTTGCATTTGGTCCCAGCAGCCCAGAAATGGACCAGAGTATATGACAAGGCCACTGCCAGAAAAGGAGACATCTGCAATCAGGATCCTGATTACTAGACAGTTCTATCTAAGCCCCCAAATACAGCTGCCCATATAGTATCCCTTTGCCCTTTCCTTTTTCAGAGAAGACTTTTCAGGGTTCAACGTTCCTAGCTAACCAGGGTCCAGTGGGCCCCAAAGAACTCAACTACAATGACACAAGCCAAGTGGTCATTTTTATTATACACTGAGACAAAGATATTGTACCAGTCATGATGAGCTGGGCTGTGCTGAGCCAATAAATTAGGCCTGAAATTTCAGTGATGTAATAGAACAAAGATGTTGTTTTCTGCTCTTATAAACTCCCATGCAAGTTGGGTGACTGGAAAAGGTGCACTCCAGCAGTGACTCAGAAACCAGGGAGTTTCCACACAAGCTCTTGGATGCTTTGGTCCAGAAGTGATATACATCATTTACACTTATGGCCCATCGCCCAGACCTCTCATTATTGCAAAGGTAAAGAGTGGGGCGTAGAACAGGTGG
The DNA here is from genome assembly GCF_039906515.1 of Pseudorca crassidens. NCBI lineage: Eukaryota > Metazoa > Chordata > Mammalia > Artiodactyla > Delphinidae > Pseudorca > Pseudorca crassidens. Next base: position 28,567,094 of record NC_090304.1, on the reverse strand, counting down.
AAATTCAGTCAGTAGTAAATGTGTGTGCCCAAGACGTGCCCACTGACACACAGGTGGAAATATACCTCCATCCAATGCAAAACCATTTAACACTCTTTCATATTGTCTTTAATTCCATTGGAGGACTACAGTGTATGATGAAACGCTATTGAACATCTCATTATGGCAACCATGAATCACCTTAGGCTTGGCTGAATTTGCCCTGGCTCTTGTCCTTTGCCAAATTAATACTTGAAGAATGAGGAATGGCATGTCTGTGCTGTTCCATGAGGCAGACCTAAGACCAATGGATATTACTAGGTGATGGGTTTGTCTTTATCTTAGTGGAAAAAGTCTGTATTGGGCCTAATCTATGTTTTTATTCATAGTAGAGAAATAAGGAAGGGAACTCTGGGTTGCAGATTAGACTTCTTCTTTCCTAGGCAAATGGCAAGAGGGTTTAATCTGGATATCAGGTTCCTCAAAATAGGACCAGGGGAAGAGAGCTTGCCTTCCATTCTGCTCTGGTATAAAGTTAGGTGAATCTCAGGCTCTTACCTGAGGACAGTGTTAGAGAAAAACAACAAATGATCTTCTAAGCAAGAGAATCAGAGGAGAGTTGAAGAGTCAGGAAGATATCAAGGTCAGAATAGGGGAATCTGGACAAATCGCTCTGATGGGCTAGCAGTTACAGCTAGGATTTTTATTTCTTCAAACTCCATGTGTAGAGTAAGACGATCTGAAGGAGTCAGGAATAGGTGGGCTTACTGAGTAATTTTAATTAAAAGATCTGAGAAAACTAAGAAGCCTTGAGAAGGCAAATGTAGGTCACTCAGGGTATGGAGATTAAGGACCATGTCCTTGTCTAGATACACAATTTTATTATAAGTAAAAGAAACTGATCATCCAGCCTATGATGTTACCTTCACCAGAAGGCTTCTAGTCCTCTCCTTGGGAACATGGGATAATAAATTCCTACAGAGAGTTCCAAAGGAGAAAACAAAAAGGTATCTCTTGTGGGGTAAAAAATTATTATGGGGAAAGCAAAACACCTGTAATTGGCACAGAAAGAACTGTGGCCCTCAGGGGAACAATAGGAATAAGGAAGGCAGCAGCAATACTTAAGATGCAGCTATTCATCTAGAACTAGTCCCACCAGTCTGTTGGGAGTCAATGGTGGTGATGTTGGCAGCATTGCAGAATAATAAGAGAGTAGAGGGAAGGGTTGCTGCTGGATTTGGGTACCCAAGATCCAAACTGAGCTGAAGTTAGTTGTATGTCAAGGATAGAGTTGCTTCTCCCATCACTGTTATTCCTAGGGCTTACTGAAAAGCAGGAGTCCAGAGGTGTAATTGAATGCTCCTTGAGCTACCAGCAATAGAATGAGTTGCCATGAGAAGTATTGAGATTACTGTTAATGCAAATACTTAACAAAGGGAAGAATGACCACCCACCCAGGTTACTGTAGAAAACTTCCTGCTTTGACTGAGAAATTGTGGAGGACAGCGAAAGTCCCTTCTAACATCTGTTGAATTGCAGAGAGTCTGTTTCTTATGGGGTTTAGTTATGTCAGATAGTGTGTGTGTGTGTGTGTGTGTGTGTGTGTGTGTGTGTGTGTGTGTGTGTATTATTCCAAGACCCATGGTTGTTTTGAAAATCAAAGTGATAACATATAGGAAGATTAAACAGGGAGAGATAAACATGCTGAGCACACTGCCTGATGTATTCAGTCAGAGCTTTTATCCTATTTCTGTCCTTGTCATCAGGCACAGCCATCCTATCAAATAGCTGCTCCCAATCCACAATGGCAGCGCTTCTTTCAATGACAGTCTGACCCCGGGTATCGATTAAGAGCAAGGCTTGAGATTAGGTGGCTAAGCTACATTTTGTGTTTTTCACTGTAAAAAGCAACAGACAGAGACAAAGCTTGTAAACCCCAGTGCACCTCTTGACAGCTGAGCCTCTGAGCTCTCTCTGGAAGCCTGTCCCATTTCTTCTCCAGAAGCACCATGATTCCCTTCCCCATCCCAGCCTAGCACCCCATCTACCACCACCACAGAATAGAAGGAGACCACATGTCATGACTGCCTTTGGGGCTGGGGCCCAACTGCACAGCAGTTCTCTCCCTGCTCAGTTCCAACCCCTGGGCCTGCTCTGTAGCTTCCACGGGTACAGCTGGCATTTCCCTTCCAGGCCCCCCACCATAAGGCCCAGACTCATTGGGATGCAGCACAGCCTGCCACCTGCCACATGATTTTTTCTTCCATTTTTGATCAATAAGTCACAGGCCTATCTGGCCTTTCCCCAGCCTGGAGAGAAGCACGGCTTGAAGTCAAAAGGAAAGAAGGCTGAAATAGACCCCCACGTTTGCCTAGCTTTTCTCTCCCATGTATTCCCAGCCCCTCCACTGTGCCCAGGCTCTTTCCCATTCCCAGGCTAGAATTTTGTCAAAGGGAGCAAAGAAAGGAGGAAAGAAAAAAGAAGAAAAATGGGAAGGAGGAAAGAGAGATGGGGGAGGGGCAAAGGGCAAAGAGGAAGTAATTATTTGTTGAATAAACACAGAAAGAAAGACAAAAAGAAGTGTATATCTATTCTGGAAATACGCCCACATGTGCTTATTCCTCTCACTGGCTTGAACCAGAAGCCCTTTCCTGACCCCTCCACATGCCCTGCCGTGTCCTTCTAACCTGACCTGCCTTCCCAGCCACACCCTCACTATACTCCCTAAGGTTCACAGGCTCCCGAACTTGGAGACAATATTTGACCAATGGCTTTTACTTGACAAAATCACAGCTATTAGCTATTGATTGCTCCCTATGACCCAGGCTCTGTTCCAAGTGCTCTATAAGGATTCTTGCCTCTAGTTGTCATTACCTCCACATAAATTATTGTCAGCTCAATTCTGTGAGGAAGAAACTGAGGTGAAATAACTTGTCTCAGGGCACACCAGCAAGTAAGAAATCATGATTCAACCCCAGGCATTCTGAAGCTGGAACTCCTGCTCCTACCTCATTTCCCTCAAAACTGCCTCCCATGAGGGAAAAGAGGGTCATGACACATGCTTGGTTCAAACTCTGAAAGCAGAGTCTTCTCCTCAAGCCACAATATCCTCCAGTGAGACAACTAGGACCTCCTCAGAATCAGTGGAGATTTCAGAGATGCAGCTACTCTTTTCTCCCCCAAGGAGGTTAGCCCTGGAGCTAAGTGGAGCAGAAGTTTCATTAAAAGCCAGAACATCAGAGATGGAAGAAAATGCACCCAAACTCTTCATGTCATAAATGAAACCCCCAACAACTTCAAACCTAAGTGGACTCAGAAGATTCTTTTGCTGAGTGTAACTAAGACCAAAGCTGCAAGACCAAAGAACCTGAGAACTAGAAAACACCTGATAATCCATCTAGTCTAATCCACTCATTACTACCTACCTCTCTTCTACAAATATGGGCACTAAGAAGCTTAAGTAACTGGTCTATGAATTACAGTATCTACTTTTCCACAAAATGTGGAGGTAGCTGTTGTGGCCGATTTCAGAAGGATGTTAGGGATATTCTGATATCTACTACAAAGTAGATGGTGTCCAGAATGAGCAGACCAAGTGATGAGCACAATGTATCGCGCCTGGATATAGAAGGTCCTCAATAAAGAGATGCTGGATGAATGAATGGATGTGTGAATGAATGAATAAAAATTTAAAAGTAGAAGCAGAAATACTTGAAGACTTTTCATGCAATTCCACATATGCCACCTTAAAACCTTCCCTGATGACAAAAGAACTCTGTAAGAAAAATCCTAGCATCTTCCCAATTAATACACTCTTTTCACTGGGATAAAGTGAATGGGACACTTCTGGCACTAGGATAAAAGTATGAGTGGGATCCAAAGTTTCTATCTGATATGCAACTTCATCAACCTTTGTTGGTATGGCAAGTTAAAACAGGAGACAGGCTTCAATTTTCCTAGTGATCTGGGGACAAGTTTCCAGTGCCTGGTGCCTTAGGCTGCCGTCCCGAATACAACCTCCTCAGAGATGCCCTCAGTGTTTGTGGATTGCTCTGCCTGTTTCACATTCATACCAAATCTCTGGTATTCTTAGCTATCATTTTACGTATGTTTCTACCAATTTAAGGAATGCTAGCTCACAATATAGTGTAGTGGTTAGCTAGGAGCTTAGACTCTAGCTTTGTCTAAGTCAGATGGTTCTTGTTCAAATTGTGTCTCTATCACTTAATAAGACCCCCAACACATGACCTAATCACTTTGAACTCCATTCAGAACTCATCTGTAAAATGGACAGGGGTAATGATAGTCACTAACTTAACAAGTTCTTGGTGCAGAGAATTAAATATGATAGTATTTTGCAGATCTCATTTTGACCCACCTAAAATTGCCCATGAACTCCTGCTCCGAACTCAGTCGCTCCTCTGCTGACCACTAGTGGACAATGATATAATGACCTCATCTCCCCTCGTAGTCTCATTTTTACAGAACAAACTTCTCCTCTGCTGAATCATTAAGATATTTAATCCCCAAGCACTAACTATTGAGTTGGAGTCTGAATTAAGGCTGTTCTCCAGTTTTAAAAGATGATTTCGGGCTAGAGTGAAGACAAATTTTTGAGAAAAGAGGTTTGATTCCATTTATGCATATATTTACTGTCTCCATGGTCAGTGAACAATGTCTCATTCCAAATTCAATTTGGGGAATTATGGTGCTTCTGAATGAGAGAAAGAGAAGCAGAGATGAAATCACCACTAAACGAAATTTGTCTATTTCTTACACGTTGGACAAGTCACTGCAAATACTAGAAAAGAAGAGCCTGCTCAGAGATCTCTCTGGTAGGAAGCCTAGTAGGAGAACAAAAATTGGAAAAGAAGGGCAGTAAGCACTCTGTGGATTCTGACTGGCACTAGTGAGCCCCCGACTCTGGCAGCTTCCAGAAAGGAGAGGAAGAAAGTATGGCTGTGGGGAGAAGCCAGAGGAGCTCTTTGTTCCCTTTATTAAAACGAGTAAAACAGGAACCAAGACGACACAGTTGCTCTCAGAGATGATGCATTAGCTCACTAGCCAAAAGATGTGCTGGGTCACAGAGAGTTCTCCCTTCTCTGCATTCGTAAGAATTTAATATCTAACTTCAGCCCCTTGTATTTGAAGGTGCTCCTAAAACTCACTCCTGGCATTTGATCCCTCTCAGGAGGATCAATTAAAGATTACTAATGTTATTTTCCTTTTCCTAGTTTTCAGGGTACAAAGAGGCAACCAACCTGCACTGTGAAGTAATAATTGATGAGCCAACTCACTTCTGCCAGAAGCTGGGAAGAATGGAAACAAGCTCAGAAGATAGGATTCAGACAGGAGATGAGAAAGGAACATTGAAGCATCTACTCGGCATCTGGTTTTCCATACATCATCTCATTTAGAGCTCACCACGACCCCCTGACATGGGCGTAGCAGTGATTCATTTATACATATACATATATATATTATTTTCCAGACTTTTTCCCTTATAGGTTATTACAAAATATTGAGTAAAGTTCTTTGTGCTCTACAGTAGGTCCTTGTTGGTTATCTATTTTGTATATAGTAGTGTGTATCTGTTAATCCGAAGTTCCTAATTTAGCCCTGCCCCCCTTCCCCTTTGGTAACTATAAACTTGTTTTCTATGTCTGTGGGTCTATTTCTATTTTGTATATAAGTTCATTTATCACTTTTTTTAGATTCCACATTTAAGCGATATATGATATTTGTCTTTCTCTGTCTGATTTACTTCATTTAGTATGATAACCTCTAGGTCCATTCATGTTCTAGCCAGTCTTAATTCAGGACTCCAACTCCATAGTTAGTACCTGGGGATAAAATACCTTAACAGTCAGCTATACCCCAAGAGGAAGAGTTTGTTTCGAAAAAATAAAACTTGGAAAAGAAGATGAGGTCATTAGACCACAGTTCATGTGTGTTCCTGGCTCTTGCCAAATTGTTCTCTGTCCAGAGCAGAAGGGACTGTCAGTCAAATAGACCAAGAGAGATTTCTTCTTCACATGGTCTTTAGCTTGTTGCTAAATGACTGTAGTTGGAGAGAAAGTTCTTCCTTCTTTCTACATACAAACAAATGCATGCACACATATCTGTACATATTAAAGAGTTTGAGAAGGGTAATCAAAATGAATATTATATACTTTCATCACCATCACCACAGTCATTGTTGTCCCAGGACAAAGCTTAACTAAATGGATAAGAACTTTCCTTAACTACCAATTTTGGCAGATGTTTTAATTTTCTCTGAAACAGGACTCTCAGTCAGTTCTAAGAACCAGAAGGGAACTAGACTCTTCCAAACACTTTTCAAGTATCACCAGGCAGGGAAGACTTTTGAGGCCCCTGATAAATGTTTATCTCCCTTCCTTCCTTCCTTCCTTCCTTCCTTCCTTCCTTCCTCCCTCCCTCCCTCCTTCCTTATTTTCTTCCTCCCTCCCTCCCTCCTTCCTTATTTTCTTCCTCCCTCCCTCCCTCCCTCCCTCCCTCCTTCCTTCTCTCATCTTGCTTCCTCCAGAAAACGTTTACTGAGTGCCTACAAAGTGGTAAGTACTAGACAAGACCCTGGGGACAAAACTCTCATCAAAGTCAGATGTACCTGTTGAGTGAAACTTTGACAACTAGCAGGGGAAATATGCATTAATCAAGTGATCCCACAAACCACTGTGAGGTTACAACTGTGGCAGGCGTAGTGAAGAAGAGGTGCACAGGGCTTTGAGAAGAGGCATTGGTCAGAGAGACCAAGGACAGCTTCCAGAGGAAGGGACACTTAAGTTGCAATCTAATGGATAAGCAAGAATCAACTTTTCAAAGAAGGTAAGGAACATGCTTCAGGCAGATGGGACAGCATGTGCAATGGTCCTGTGGCAAGGGGGATCATGGCAAGTTGGAGGGAATGAACTGATGCCCAGAGTGGATGAAGGACAAATACAATAGATATGGAGGAAAGGTTTGTTGCAAGATGAGCCTAAAGAGATGAGTAGGATCATAAAGGGACATGTAAATTATTGTAAGGAGTGTTCCCTGAAAGCCTCAGAAGCATTCTAAGTAGGAAATGACATAGTCAGTTTTGTGTTTCTAAAACGTTATTTACTTAGATGTGAAGAAGTGATTCTCTCTGCGGGGTGTCTGTGGTAGGCAGTGCAGGTAAGCTCTCCTGCCCACCTTGTGCCATGAATTTCTGTTCTCATTGAATTTCTATCACCTCTTTCATCAGCATGCATCCTGTGGTTACAGTTCTCTCTCTCATCCTTTGATCCCCACATTGGACACTGCCCTGCCTTTCTTGGTCCTCCAAACACTGCTGACACCACAAGGCGGTGTGTAGTATGTTTTCAACTAATGTTTAGTGATTACAGAAGGGATTTTGGCAGAATACAGAAGAGGCAAAAACAATATTGAACATGAGACTTTATGCTTTTAAAGTTCCCTGGAGAATCTCTACCAGGATTGTCTCACTGGCTTTCTTTTACCTTCAGCTTTCTCACTGCTGTCTGGATAAGGCACTTTTTTCCCACTGCAATCTTTCTCTTCTATCTTCTCCCAAGTCACAGGAAGCCCACCTCCAAGATCCTGTCTTCCCCTCACCAGCCATCAGAGGAGGCTCAAAATTCCTGCTTCCATTTAGTGGGAAACAGAGCAAAAGATGGAAGACTTAGTTTTTCATAACAAGCCCAGAGAGAGGTTTTCCTAAGCGAAGAGGCAAATCTCTTCCTAGAAGGAATTCTTCCTCACATAGCCCAACAGTTCAAAGCACAGTTGCCTTTTAAAGTAACAATTATTTTCTGTCCTTTGCATGTGCAGGAGTCATTTGCGTCTATCTTACTCACTGAACTCTATCCGATTATGCCATATCAACACCAGAATGCAAGAAGGATAAAGGATGTTTAATAAAAAATGACTGTAGCAGATGAAACCCAGAAGATAAGAAATCAAATGGTCATCATCAAAATGTAGAAGAGAGGAGATAGCAAACATATCCTTATAAGCAAGTAGACAAAACAGGTCTGTGCGTGAACTTAGAGATGGAAAAAAACACAACATTTGCTGCAGGAAACTTCAGCTCCCAAAAGACACTGAGAAGTGACAGCATAAACAGCAAATAGAGGCAGAAAGGAAGGTAAAAAAGAGAGATGAGAAATATGAAGGCTGCCAAGATGAAGAGAACAATTTACCAACATGTGTGTCATTCCCCTCATAAAGTAACTTCATTGATGGGCTTAATTGTTTGAACAAATGGGATGGAGCTATTTTCAGAGCAATTATTTATCTAATCACCAATGCCCTTACAGTGAAGGGAACAGACAGAAATCATGCTTTCCTGAGCTTCACCATTTCAGTTAAATGTTTACACATTCAAAACTGACACTAAAAGTAGTTGCTGCCTTTTGGACCTCTAAAAGATAAGGGTTCAGGGCAATAGAGTTTAGGTGGCTGCAGGTGGGTCCCTCAAAGAAGAAACTCACCTCCCTGCCTGCAAAGAGCTGCTTCCTTCTATTCAGACCCCTCCTGCATATATATCTATCCACACGAGCCTGAATCAATTTAATTTCTTGAAGATGAATAACTAGGCTCTAGCATTAGAAAGCCTAGGTTCAACTACTGGCTCCATCATTGCCAAGCTGAGTGACCTTGGCCAACTTACTAATCCTTTCCAAATGTCAGTTTCCTATCCTGTAAAATGGGGACAATAATAATTATTACCTCATAGGCCTGTGATGGTAAATAAGGAAAAACATGATAACCCTTGGAATCATGGCTATCAGTGTTAAAGTATCAGTTTTAGTTATATTACTAATTATTCTTTTTATGAGTGAATAGGTGAACTGATGTAGTTAAAGCACAGTAATTCTTCCAGATATGTTAGTCTTATGAGCACCTCCCAAAGGAGATTGAGGAAACGATTTGAGGGCAGGAGGTTTATGTGGAAGGTACAGGGATGACCTATAGGGAAACAAAACAGTGTCCGAGGAGGGAAGACTGTCAATACGAGTTGAGTTAAGCCAGTCATCACGTTGGATGACTAAAGCTTAATCCTGCAGGGAATCCCAGGGATATGTTTGTATATAACTTGAAGGTCAAGAGAGTTGGTGTATTTATACGTTCACTTGCATCAGTAATTGGTTGAGGGTTCTAATTCCCCAGCACGTCTAGCCAGCTGTTAATTAGCAGAACAGCTTCCTGCAAAGAGCCCTCAGGAAAAGAGATGCATACACTGGAAGTTGGATGATGTCCAGAGCACTGACTGGACATCTGAAGTTAATAATAACTCAGGGACTCGAAGACAACAGCTTTCAAAATACAGCTCTGAACTATGGCAGGTGATTTCCTTGTAACTCTAAAATGTAAGTGGCCTTTGAAGTGATCACACTAGGTGTGTTCCAGCCAAGCTGTCACTTAGCAAATGTATTGACCCAAAAGAGAATTATATCATTTTTTTTTCAAAAGCAATATGGGACACAGTATTGAATATAAGTGTCATTACAATATAATGAAATGGAAATAATTTGGGGTACAGAATATATGTACTTGAGTCTTGGCTATGTTGTTTACTTGTTTATGACTTTTTGACCAACTTATGTTTGGGGGGGTCTATCCTTCCACTCATTAAACTAGAAACAATATTTATCATTCATGTGATCTTATATTAAAGTCATTTAAAGATGTCAAAATGTTTTACAGCTGTAAGGCATTCTTACAATCAGCATGTCCAGATTACTGAAGCTGACACTTTCAAATAACAAACTTCACTTTGGGGGCTATTCTTGGTGGAAATGTTTGCAAAATACAAATCCCCTGTAAACTATATTTGATAAAATTATTGGATTATTTCTCAGAGCACTTACCCTGCAAGAGCGATGATCTCTAGGCTATTATGATATATCACACTAGTTGCTTTCATGCTTCCTTCTCCCTCATGATTATCCCTCCTTATTGCTATTAGTTTCTATGGCAACTAAATAACTAATCTCATTAAATCAGTAACCCAACGTAACACCTAACACCTGAATAAGCTCCAACTAGCTTGAGGGTATGCACCACATAAATAAACTTTGCCATATCTATTTTCCTTGCTGCTCAGAGGAATTTCTCACTTAGTTTCAGATTCTTTGCTGTATTTGGATAGTTAAGGATTTCAGTAATCTGATCATTTCATAAAAAGTAGCATTATACTATACACTGACTGTAGCATTAAAGAAGATGAGGCACCTAGACATTCCTCTGCAAATACCTCATTCATTCATTCATTCACTCATTCAACAAACATTGCCCTTCACCCCGCCCCGAAGGTGTATACTGCAAATATAGTAAGGAATCAGACTCTTACCTCACTGTAAAGGAAAATGTAGTTTAGAAATGAAAATAAAGCTTGTACAACTGATTATAATTTTACTACATTCTATATTAGTCACTACGGCATAAGACAGTTGCAGATAAAGTGCTTTGGAGTTTAGAGTTCAAGGACAGAAAAAATACTTCTAGTTTGAGACATCAACAATTTAATGAAGTAGCTGATATATTATCTGATTCTTCAAGAATAAGTAGAAGATGAATTTGGGAAGGTAGAGGGAAAGGCTACCCTAGGCTTAAAAAAAATGCATGAACGAGGGCACTGAGGCAGCTCCTTGGGAGATGTAGAATGTGGAATGGTAAGTGGTCAGTTCGACTTGAGATAGATACATAAAGAAATGTATGGGAAATAATTTTCCTAAAGTAAGTGTGGCCTGAAAGTAGAAGGCATTGAATGCCCAACTAATAGGTGTGGACAGGAACAGCCACTGAATCATCGTGAACAGATGTGGGCAGGACTCATGGCTATACTCAGGGTATTACTGTATTTGGTAGAGTGGGCACAGGCAGGAGTAGGAGAGACCAGTAAGCAAGTGTTAGGAAGAGGGGGGAAAAGCCATGAGAAGAGAGTTATTGCCCACTGGGAAGAAGAAGCATAAATGATGTTCCCTAAGGAAAAGACAGAGGAGGGATGACGAAGAGTCTTGGGACCTTGACAAAAGTCCCAGAGGGACCTTTAGTTTCAGAAGTCCAGAGGGACAATCTGGGTCACTCAGCTCCACAAATCATGTCCTTCTCTTGGAAATGAAGTTATCTATTATGAACTCATTCTGCTTTCCCCTTGTCTCTCATCGAAACACTTACCTCAAAATAATTGCTCCTTAGTCATCTCTCAACCCAAAGAACAAGTGCATGAATCATAATTTCTATTTTACAGCAAGAAATAAGAAGGTATGAGAAGTTCTGATATTTACTTATCATTAGAAGTTCAGGGAGAAGCTAAAATAATAACCAAGGATATTAATGAAGAAAAACAACTCTAAGCAGAACAAAAACAAAAACATGATCTTATTTGAGTTCTAATAAGGTATACGGTAAATAATAGGCACCCCGTGGATGCAATATAGGTGAATTAATAAATGATTAAATGAAGGGGTAAATAAATTAATGAAAGAAGGACATGCACTCTTGAAGCAATGAACAAATGAGCTGTTGGAACAAAGTTCTAGATGTGACAGCAATGTTTCCTCAATCTTTTATATTCATATTTTTTTCCAAAATATTATATACATAACAAGCCTCAATCCATTCAAGTCCAACTTTATTCAACCAAGTCACGATTAGCCATGTGTTATGATGAGCTATTCACTTAACATACATTTGAGCAGCAACTATGTGCCAATCAACGTATTAGGTGTCATGGATACAAAGACATATAGAAGGATCTTAATCTTGAGAAGTTTACAGTCTGGGGAGACAGTTATTGAATAATAATTATAAACTGTGATAGGAGTTAAAAGTGGACAATTTTTCAGGCTGCAATAAGACTTCTGTAAAGTTTCAAAATGAGTTAATTTATACTAACTCTTTAATATGTAACTTTCTTTTTTCAGTCAGAGGATGGCAATAATAGTGCTTGACTGTTCCATAGATTGTAGGATTGTTGTGAAAGCCTTCTGAGTTTAAAACTTGAGATGCTCCAGTATGAGATGCTTTTATTATTATTACTATTCATTGGAGATTTATGGCATCATTGTATCAACATTTCAGATAGGCTACTAGCAAGTCCTTTCAGACCTAGGAATTAATGAAAGCAGTACTCATTGACCAAAATCTCAGAAAGTTTTCTCCAATATTAGAAGTTGAATGACTACTTTAAAAGGAGAAAATTATTTCACTAGAATTTAAATCTGCCCCCAAACTTTTCAGACGGATGATTTTCTCTGAGAAATGATAGATAACCAGCCCTTCAAAATGTGTCAGGCAGTGTAGAGAATAAAAAAAATCGACCACTTAAAACCTAATTATTTAAAATGGTAGATAATAGAACCAGCTTGCTCCAGATGAGGACACTTCAATTCTGATTATATTCAAGGGAAGGAGATTTGCAAATCTGAGTTGCATTCCTGTTGTAGCTGGTATGGAAAACTTCTTAGAGTTTATGCACAAAAGCTCATCACCAAGAAAAGAAATGCTCTTTTCTTGGTTGAGTTGGGTCTTACTTGCTATGTGCGGGCTTTCTCTAGTTGTGGCGAGTGTTGTGGTGTGCGGGCTTCTCATTGCAGTGGCTTGTCTTGCTGTGGAGCACGTGCTCTAGGCACGCAGACTTCAGTAGTTGCAGCACACAGGCTCAATAGTTATGGCTCATGGGCTCTAGAGCGTAGCCTCAGTAGTTGTGGCACATGGGCTTAGTGGCTCGGCAGCATGTGGGATCTTCCCGGACCAGAGATCGAACCCGTGTCCCCTGCATTAGCAGGCAGATTCTTAACCACTGTGCCACCAGGGAAGTCCCTGAAATGCTTTTTAAACAACATACTTTATCAACTGAGAATGAAATTCACCTCTTAACACTGATAAAGGGCATAGCATGAGTACACTTGTAAGAAGCAGGAAGAGGTGGATTAGGTCTCCAGATTTCTCACAAATTGAACTAGTAAACTCGATTGCATATTGATTGGATTTATCATTCATGCTATTAAATTATCACAGTGAAGTGAAAATGAAACAGAAAGAGCAACTTCTTCCTCTCTTATTGTCAAACACCATCCATCACAAACACATTATATTTTGGATCTGTACCTGGTAATTATCCTGAAACTGATGAATCTTTGAAGTTGGAACCAGAAGGAATCTTGGAACTTGTCCTCTCCATCATGCCACTCTCTCCGTCCTGTCCTCCACTTCATGAATGAAGAAAATGCCAACAAGGAAAGTGGAGTTACTGTCCCAAGGAATCAAGGAGAAGAAACTACAGGGCACCAAGCTTCTACCAAGTGCAAGACACTATCTATAGGTGCTTTGTGTCCCAAATCAGCTTTATCAGGCTGACCCCCTGAGGTCAGGAACTGTCTGAATTTTTGCTTTTCTTTTATGCTCACTGTGTGGCATAGCACCTGACACTTAGTAGCTGCTCAATAAAGATGGATGGCATGGATGAATAACTGTTAATTAAAGACAAAGCTACAGAGCAAGCCAATGGCAGCATGTGGTCTTAGAGTCCAGTTTTCCTGCCACACAGACCTAGATGCATTTCATAGTACCACAGAGCTGTTCCCAAGTGTTGGTTTGCAAACTCAGGAGCTTCCCGGGTGACAATGTCCCCCATACACGAAGGGCATGGAGAGACTGAAGAAAGAGGCAGACCACTCCAGATTGGTAGGTGGAACATTTAATAGCCGCTGATTGACAGGATCCAGCTCTTGGGTCAACCGGTGGCCACGTTCTCTCAATGACATCCTCCAATACCAAGCTTTATAACTGGGTGTTTGCTACCAAGGATGAGCCTTTTGAGAGGTGCGAGTCCTATTAAATTTACTGCAAGGTAAATATGCACCAAAAAGATGCCTGTCTTATTTCAAGTTAAAACTTATTTTCTAGATTTTTGGTGATATCTTGTAATTGTCTCTCAACATTTCTTCTGAAGCTACACTTTCCAAATAGTTTGACCAATGTAAAGTCAAGAATCACAAACAATCCAGTCTAAGCACCATGTCCACAGTAGTTTAGCAAATTAAGAGACAGTCCCAAAAAAATATCAATAAGATTAAATAACCCCTAATATCTCATTCAGCTTTAACATTCTATAACATTGTTTATATTAAAAGTTTTGAAAAAAATGAGGAAAATACAATCAGGATAATAATGCATGAGGATTTATTCATTATTCATGATAGTAGTAATAATAGAAAGCTGTAATTACATAGCATATAAAATTTACACAGCAAACTTACATAAATAAGATTATTGTGATGATTAAAAAATACATAGAGCTACTTAAAACAAGACCTGGCACATAAGGAGAATGAAAATGTTTGCTATCCCCATTATTATTATTTATCAAGGTAATAATCACATTTGGAATTTCAAGTTAGTAAACCACAGGTAAAAAAATCAGATGGACTGGATTTGAAATTTGGTTCCTCCACTTTCTAGCTGTGTGATCATGAGAAACCTACATAACAATTCTGACTTGCAGTCTGCTCAGCTACAAAATGAGCAGAATAACCCATTCTCATGGTTGACACAAAGGCTAAAAAAAGATGATAAAAGAAATACCTAAACTTGTGCTTGGCAGTAGTAAGGACAAATAAGTGTTGCTCTTTCAATAGTTTTATGATTGTTATTATTAATCACAACATTTATATAGTAGTTTTTACTAGCTCCACCCTATTGAAGAGGAAACTGGAGCTTATAGAGGGAAAATAACTTGAACAAGTTCCTCTTAATGGATAGGACTGGAATGATGATACAGATCTACTGAGCAGTCCAATTTCAACTTAGACAAAACTGCATGGCAGAAAATAGCCTTCTCTTGCCACCACTTGTGGGTGAAAGCTCATGGATCTGTGTAAACTGCCTCAGCTAATACCACTGACATTTTTGTTGGAGATTTCCAGAGGCACAGTGCCTTAAACAAGCACTTTTCAGAAGTATGTGTTATGGAACAAAACTCTCTGTTATACTCAGCGAAAAAAAAAGGAAGGGGGATGGTGTCGTATCTCAAATTGAGAATTGCTCCATATCTTATTCACGTGTTGTAAATTCACAATACACATTAGCACATCAAAGGAGTCCTGCACGAGATACTTAAAAATTAATGACACTGGGGCTCCCCTGGTGGCGCAGTGGTTGCGAGTCCGCCTGCCGATACAGGGGACACGGGTTCGTGCCCCGGTCCAGGAAGATCCCACATGCCGCGGAGCGGTTAGGCCCGTGAGCCATGGCCGCTGAGCCTGCGCGTCCGGCGCCTGTGCTCCGCAACGGGAGAGGCCACAACAGTGAGAGGCCCACATACCGCAATAAATAAATAAATAAATAAATAAATTACACTGTATTTAATCCCACATTTAATCTCAAATCCCTGAACTATTTGAACCCAGAACACCTAGAGCTGCCACAGAACCCACTTTGGGAAACGTCACCTTCCATGACGCTAGGAGTTATAGATACATGGGCAAAATATTGAGATAGATAATAAAGAGTACGGCAGATCTTTACTTTCCTCTCAAATTCCACAATGTATATAGACACCTGATCTATCTGCACATGATTATCTTTGAGATTATTAAAAGCTTTGTTAAAAGTTTTGGGCTGCAAAAGTGAGAATGAGAGTTAAAATGAAATACTGGACTAATGTCAGAGAGTCTAGGTTCTCATCATAACTTTATAACTACCTGCACCTTTGTAGCTAACTCGGGGTGAAATCCAGTCCTTGCCACTTAATAGTCATGTAGACTTTGGGCAAGTCTCAGAGCTCTACAAGCCTCCACTTACTCATCTACAAAATGGGAATAATAATGAATGTGTTTGATGGTTGCTACCAAGATGAGTGTGAAATGGGGCTAATATCACCTACACAGAATGACTATTGTAAGGATGATGATAATACATGAAAAGTGCCCATCAGAACCGGAGCATGGTACATATCCAATAAATTTTAGCTGTAACTTTAGCATCTTTCATCTTCACTTTTGTTTATCAGTAAACTGGAGTTGACACAAACCTGCCCATCATTCAGGGTTGCCCCCCACTCCTTCATTCACTTATTCATTGTTTCTTTTTTTCTTTCATTTATTAAAAATTTGCTAATTATCTGCATACATTGGGGTAAGCACATGGCAGAGATGAATATGATGTATTCCTGGCATTCAAAGAGCATACAATCCAACAAAGAAGACAAATGGGCATAGGATACTCACCACAGAAAACATTTAAGGTTATGACACGTGTGTAAGGGATACTAGGGATGCACAACAAAAGGGGGGAAATTATTCCTGCTATAAAGGGAGAAAGGGAAGTTGAGAATGTTTCAAAGAGAAAATCATCTTTCAGTTGGACTATACAGATTGAAGAGAAGTTCATAAGGCAGAGAAGTAATCATTAAAATTGCTATTATTTATCAAGCCCTTAAAATACGCAAGGCATGTGGAGATTTATAAATTGAAGTGGCAACCAGGGCCTAGAGTAGAGTCCCCATCTCAACCACCTTAATAGGCATATTCTGGGAGGTGAACGGTTGCTTCATCCCTAAGTGCTCCCCATAAGAGCATTGACATCACCATGCCTTTGGTCTTGACAATTCATTGTTCTCACTTTGGGCTTGTTTTAATTCTATCCCAATCTATACTTTGACAAAGATTTTCAAAAAAACTGTATGGCATCTGAGGAAGAGGATAATTATGAAAACAGGATAATTCCTTTACTTCTCTGTGCATTTCCTAATGCCTTGTCTTCATTAACACACCTTTTTGAATTATAGTTGTCTCTACTATATGCTACTTTAGATCATTATTCTAAATTTTTGCATTTTTCAATTTTAAACTAAAAAAAAAACAAACCTACATTCTCTCTTTAAACTATGCTGAATACACAGTTCATATGTTGTTGTTTTTTGTGTTGTTGTCTTTGGTTTCTGAGAAAGGAGAATGCCTTGTTTGTGCTAGGTACGTGTAACACTAATTTTAGCTCATGTCTTCCACTTCATTAAGACTGAAACTACATTGGCTTC
Organism: Pseudorca crassidens; assembly: GCF_039906515.1. Lineage (NCBI taxonomy): Eukaryota > Metazoa > Chordata > Mammalia > Artiodactyla > Delphinidae > Pseudorca > Pseudorca crassidens. The sequence continues at coordinate 28,550,068 of NC_090304.1, read as the reverse complement.
CTTGGAGTATTCCTTGAAGGGAATTAAAATTTCCAGGGAATTCACATTTTAAAGTTCCCTTTTGGTTGTGATTCTTGAGTCTGCTGTATGTTGGTTCCCTGGTCTGAGTCTTAACCTCTGAACCCACCTAACTCTCCACACTTCCTTTCCTTGCCAGGAAGATTTGAGGGTCATGGTGAAGAACTCACATAGGAAATAGCAAATAACTTAGCCAGGTATCAAGGCACTCACCTGAACAAAGGTCTTTTAAATAATATAGCTTATTGCCCTTAAAAGACAACTGCAGGGCTTCCCTGGTGACGCAGTGGTTGAGAGTCCGTCTGCTGATGCAGGGGACGCAGGTTCGTGCCCCAGTCCGGGAAGATCCCACATGCTGCGGAGCAGCTAGGCCTGTGAGCCATGGCCGCTGAGCCTGTGCGTCCAGAGCCTGTGCTCCGCAACGGGAGAGGCCACAGCAGTGAGAGGCCCGCGTACCGCAAAAAAAAAAAAAAAAAAAAGACAACTGCATTTATAACACTTTCTCCTTTCTATTAATCTCTTCTTTTTGTAATATGAGGAACTGAAGACAACTTCTTATTTTCCAACTTATTCATGAATTCTTTTGACAACTGTTGACTGAGGACCTACTATGTGCCAGGTGTATTTCTTGGCACTGGTGATACTTTAGGAACAAAGCAAACTACCTACTCTGAGCCTTAGGGTTTTTTTTTTTTGTTTTTTGGGTTTTTTTCATTTGTAAAGAAGGTATTCTGCCCATTTTTAAATCATGTTGTTTGTCTTTTTGGTATTTAGTTGTATGACTTGTTTATGCATTTTGGATATTAAGGGCAGAATACCTGAAGAGACATATTTCCAAAGAAGATATACAGATGGACAACAGACACATGAAAAAACATGTTCAACTTTGCTAATCATCAGAGAAATGCAAATCAAAACCACAACAAGTATCACCTCATACCTGTCAGATAGCTATCATCAGAAAGACCACAAATAACAAATGATGGTGAGAATATAGAAAAAGGGAACCCCAGTACATTGTTGGAGGGAATATAAATTGGTGCAGCCACTATAGGAAACAGTATGGAGGTTCCTCAAAAAACTAAAAATAGAATTTCCATATAATCCAGCAATTCCATTCCTGGGTATATACCTGAAGAAAATGAAAATACTGATTTAAAAAGATATATGCACCAGAATGTTCATATCAGCATTATTTATAATAGCCAAGATACAGAAGGAAGCCAAGTTTCCATCAACAGATAAGTGGATGAGGAAGATATGATATATATAAATGAAATGGAATATTACTCAGCCACTAAAAATGAAATTTTGTCATTTGCAAAAACATGGATGGACTTGGGGTTATTATGCTTAGTGAAATAAGTCAGAGAAATAAAAATACTATATATTATCACTTATAGTGGAATCTAAAAATAAACAAACAAATGAATATAAAGAAACAAAAACATACTCACAGATATGGAGAACAAACTAGTGGTTACCAGTGGGGTGGGGCAAGGTAGGTACAGGGGATTCAGAGGTATGTACTACTATGTATAAAATAAGCTACAGGGATATATTTACGGCACACAGAACATAGCCAAAATTGTATAATATGTTTAAATGGAGTATAATCTATAAAAATATTGAATCACTATGTTGTACACCTGAAACTAATATAATATTGTAAATCAACTATACTTCAATAAAGAAAAAATAAACACATTTCCCTGTTGACTTCTATTGTAACTTAAGTGCTTTGGTAATAACAAAAATTTATATCCAGCACATAATAAAAATCAATCTTAATTTTAAAAAAAAGAAGTGAAGGTAGAAATAGCTACTTGTAATATTTGTTGTAAGGGTTAAATAAGATCTGTGAGTAAAGCACAAAATAAAGTGTCTGACATATTAATAATAATAATGATAATCACCACCAAACTCAACAGTAACATTAAGGGGAACTTTAGACTAGGGGAGAAACATTGGGGGTAAACATTCCTTACATTCTACCAGTGGTGGCAAGGTGATTATGATTAAGAGACAGATAATAAATAACCAAAACGATATTACAGAGCATGTAAATACTAAGAAGACAAAGCATGGGGAAGTTGATAGGGCATGGGAGAGCTGCATGACAACAAATTGTACAATGAAACATGACATGCCCAGGAAGTACTTATAACTACATATAACTACCATTGTAAAAAATCAAGAGGACAGAATGCTTATAGGGACAATCTTTCATGCTTGGTAGAGAGTTATAGCAAAGAGTAGTTATAGGGGGATTTAATCTTTCATATTTTTCTTTTGGGATAATTTTGCTTTCTATGAAAAAGGATAATTCACTCTAAAATTGAATGATGCAATTATCACGATGAGTACACATACACTGACAGACTCCAAAACATACACCAAATTTGAGGCGAGGAACCTGCTAGCAATTGCAATCTTGCAACCTCAGATACAAGGTTTTAGAAATCTACGTGATGATGAACCTAAAATGGCAACCTACCAAAGAAAGGCACGGCCCATCTCCTTCAACAGCTTTTGGTGCCAATAGGAACAACAATAATAACAACAACCAACCCTCCGTTTCTTCCTAGAAGCAATTTCCTTCTGGTCCATTTGCACCTACTATAGAATTTGTACAGCTAGAGAGAATTGACAGACTGGTTCCCTGGACCCAGGTGTGCTTCGAGAATGAAATCTCTGCCCACAGGTGGGAGTTAAGAACAGAGCAGAGAGGTGGGTAGTTTATCTGGATGAGACTCCTGCTGGTATTTGCTAGCCAGAATAGCTTCTCCTCAGCTTAAGGAATGAAGGTGAGGAAGGGGGTTAGAAGGATCTGGTGTTTCACTAGATAAATGAGCTGGCTGCAAAATTGCACTAGCATGCCTGTGAAAAGAGTTCAAGCATACAAACCAGACAGACCAACAGGAGGCTTTCTCCTGAGTGAGACATTTTGGCTGGGCCCCTAACAGTGCCCCCGAACTTTCTTCCTCTTGATTTCTCCCTCTCATTCCTCACCTCCATAGGTTCCCTTGAAAACTTGCTCTGAGGTCTACTATGTCCTTAGGCAAGGGAATACAGGAGTCAAATTCAGTAACTTAGATGACTTATCAGTAAGTCCCTTTCACTTTCCTTCCACTGTGACCCAGAATCTCAGCCCTAGGAAATAAACTCTTATTTTTGGCTACAATTCCCTTCTTAGACCATATTTTGAGGAATCTTTTCCCATCTTTCTCCCCAAGCCTGAGCTTCACCATTGTATCATTGCTGCTGTATGATTAGTAGAAAGAGTAGTAGTAATATTTATGTGTCAGACATCTATTATATGCTTTATACATATACTCTTCATTTAATCCTCACAAGAAATATTCAGGGTGGTTATTTTTACTCCCAATTAGTTTTTACATATGATAACTAAGGAGCAGGAGATAAATACACTGCCTAAGTTGAAGAGCTAACAAATGGAGGGGCTGAGATTTACATCCAGGTGTGTGCCACAAAAAGCCAGTGTTTTAACCAGAATAATATTTTGATAAACACCGTATTGACTACTCTATTTTTCTATATTGCTATTTCCAGTTCTTCCTAACATATAGGGTCATGCTACATGATCTCTGATCTGACTCCTGCCAAGTTCCCTCCTGCTTGCATTACTACACATTGCTGCCCATTGAGAATCCTTATTGTGGTAACCTGTTCCCCTATAGACCTCGAACGTGCCTTCCTAACATCTACCAATGGTCAAAACCACAGGTGCTTGCTGCTCTGGAGAGCATATATTCTGCCCTCTGGACTCTTTCTAACTGTGCAGCTGCAGCATCTTCACAATGGTATCTATTTCCCATTCTGGTCCCTGCCTATCCTTCCTATTCTGCTGCCTGCCAAGTTTATTCATCCTCCATCACATGGCATAGACAACATTGACAGCTCCATTCAAGGACAGGGAAAAGTCATTTTTCTCTAAGCAAGGCCCGAGAGAAGCAATATCAAGTGATCTGGAGGTATATACTTCAAAAGGTAAGATTAACAAACTTCTTTATACCTAAGCATAATTTCAATTGTCTATTTTTTTATTTAAAAAAAAAAATTATTGGAGGGTAGTTGATTTACAATGTTGTGTTGGTTTCAGGTGTACTGCAAAGTGATTCAGTTATACATATATTCATTCTTTTTCAGATTCTTTACCCATATAGGTCATTAGAGAATATTGAGTAGAGTTCCCTATGCTATACAGTAGGTCCTTGCTGGTTATCTATTTTATGTATAGTAGTGTGTGTATGTTCAACCCAAGCTCCTGATTTATCCCTCCCCCCTCCACGTTTCCCCTTTTGTAACCATAAGTTTGTTTTAGAAATCTGTGAGTCTGTTTATGTTTTGTAAATAACTTCATTTGTATCATTTTTTAAATTAGATTCCACATGAGTAATATCATGATATTTGTCTTTGTCTGACTAACTTCACTTAGTATGATAATCTCTAGATCCATCCATATTGCTATAAATGGCATTATTTTGTTCCTTTTCTATGGCTGAGTAATATTCCATTGTATATATGTACCACATCTTCTTTATCTATTCCTCTGCCGATGGACATTTAGGATGCTTCCATGTCTTGGCTATTGTAAATAGTGCTTCAGTGAACATTGGGGTGCATGTATCTTTTCTTTCTTTTTTTTTTAACATCTTTATTGGGGTATAATTTCTTTACAATGGTGTGTTAGTTTCTGCTTTATAACAAAGTGAATCAGTCATACATAAACATATGTTCCCATATGTCTTCCCTCTTGCGTCTCCCTCCCTCCCACCCTCCCTATCCCACCCCTCCAGGCTGTCACAAAGCACCCAGCCAATATCCCTGTGCCATGCGGCTGCTTCCCACTAGCTATCTACCTTACTACGTTTGTTAGTGTGTATATGTCCATGACTCTCTCTCGCCCTGTCACAGCTCACCCTTCCCCCTCCCCATAACCTCAAGTACATTCTCTAGGAGGTCTGCATCTTTATTCCTGCCTTACCCCTATGTTCTTCATGACATTTTTTTCCCTTAAATTCCATATATATGTGTTAGCATACGGTATTTGTCTTTTTCTTTCTGACTTACTTCACTCTGTATGACAGACTCTAGGTCTATCCACCTCATTACAAATAGCTCAATTCCGTTTCTTTTTATGGCTGAGTAATATTCCATTGTATATATGTGCCACATCTTCTTTATCCATTCATCTGATGATGGGCACTTAGGTTGTTTCCATCTCCGGGCTATTGTAAATAGAGCTGCAATGAACATTTTGGTACATGACTCTTTTTGAATTATGGTTTTCTCTGGGTATATGCACAGTAGTGGGATTGCTCGGTCATATGGTAGTTCTATTTGTAGTTTTTTAAGGAACCTCCATATTGTTCTCCATAGTGGCTGTACCAATTCACATTCCCACCAGCAGTGCAAGAGTGTTCCCTTTTCTCCACACCCTCTCCAGCATTTATTGTTTCTAGATTTTTTGATGATGGCCATTCTGACTGGTGTGAGATGATATCTCATTGTAGTTTTGATTTGCATTTCTCTAATGATTAATGATGTTGAGCATTCTTTCATGTGTTTGTTGGCAGTCTGTATATCTTCTTTTTCTCTGGATATATGCCCAGGAGCAGAATTACTGGATCATATGGTAGCTCTATTATTAGCTTCTTAAGGAACCTCCATATTGTTTTCCATAGTGGTTATACCAATTTACATTCCCACCAACAGTGTAGAAGGGTTCCCTTTTCTCCACACTCTCTCCAGCATTTATTGTTTGCAGTCTTTTTGATGATGGCCATTCTGACCTGTGTGAGGTGATACCTCATTGTAGTTTTGATTTGCATTTCTCTGATAATTAGTAATGTTGAACATCTTTTCATGTGCCTTTTGACCATCTGTATGTCTTCTTTGGAGAAATGCCTATTTGGATCTTCTGCCCATTTTTTGATTGGGTTGCTTGTTTCTTTTGACATAGAGCTGCATGAGCTATTTGTTTATTTTGGAGACTATCACTTGTTGGTTGCTTTGTTTTCAAATATTTTCTCCCATCCTGTGGGTTGTCTTTTTGTTTTGTGTATGTATTCCTTTGCTACACAAAAGCTTTGAAGTTTCATTAGGTCCCAATTTTTTAATTTTGTTTTTATTTCCATTTCTCTAGGAGGTGGGTCAAAAAGGATCTTGCTGTGATTTATGTCATAGAATGTTCTGCCTATGTTTTCCTCTAAGAGTTTCATAGTGCCTGGCCTTACATTTAGGTCTTTAATCCATGTTGAGTTTATTTTTGTGTATGGTGTTAGGGAGTGTTCTAATTTCCTTCTTTTACATGTAGCTGTCCAGTTTTCCCAGCACCACTTATTGAAGAAGCTGTCTTTTCTCCATTGTATATTCTTGACTCCTATATCAAAGATAAGGTGACCATATATGCATGGGTTTATCTCTGGGCTTTCTATCCTGTTCCATTGATCTATACTTCTGTTTTCCGGCCAATACCATACTATCTTGATTACTGTAGCTTTGGAGTATAGTCTGAAGTCTGGGAGCCTGATTCCTCTAGTCCCATTTTTCTTTCTCAAGATTGCTTTTGTTATGCGGGGTCTTTTGTGTTTCCATACAAATTGTGAGATTTTTTATTCTAGTTCTGGACTCACTGATTTTAAATCATATAACATGTAAAGCAAATTAGCATATTCCCTGCAAAATGCATACTATTTGAAATATATTGAGGAAGCAAAAAGTGGTAAGAAATAATATTTAATAACATTTCTTACATTCTATATATATTTCTAGGCACTTTTTTTTTTTTTTTTTTTTTTTTGCTGTACGCGGGCCTCTCACTGTTGTGGCCTCTCCCGTTGCGGAGCACAGGCTCCAGATGCGCAGGCTCAGCGGCCATGGCTCACGGGCCCAGCCGCTCCGCGGCATGTGAGATCTTCCTGGACTGGGGCACGAACCCGTGTCCCCTGCATCGTCAGGCAGACTCTCAACCACTGCGCCACCAGGGAAGCCCCTAGGCACTTTTTATATGTTACTACTTATATTGGAAATCACTATATCTGGGTTCTGTTTGAAGCTACCAATGACCTGTGTGTAGTATAGGGCAAATATGGCCTCAATTCCTCTCAGTCTGAATATGCCCCCTTCTACATTGTGATGTTGCCACTCCTCCCATAGAGAGTGGGAATCAATTTTTTTTTACTCCTTGAATTTTTACTGGTCCTGTAACTTGCTTTGACTACTACATGTAACAGAAGTGATGTGGTGTGAATTTCAAACTGAGACTTAAAGAGGCTTGATACTTCTACATTTGTTCTCTCGGAATCTTGAAACCATTATGTTGTGAAGAAGTCTGGGTTGAAAACTACGATGGAGAGAGAAAGGTCCAGATGTTCTGGCCACTCCAGTTGATCCACCAGCATATTGAAGTTGCATGAGTGAGGTCAAGAAAAAGCAGCAGAACTACCCAGTCATCACACAGAATCATGATAATTAATAAATTTTTGTTGTTTAAAGCTACTAAGTTTTAGTGGTTTGGTATTTTTTTTTTGTATGGAGCAATAATAACTAAGAGAAATTGGTGTCAGAAGTAGGGGGTGCTCACATAACTAAAACTTAAAGCACGTGGCATTGGTTCTCAGATCAGACAACAGGCAGAGAGACAGGACTAGAAGAAGGGAGATATTTAGTGGAGGCTAAAATATACCTGATATACGCGAAGAAACTGCTCTCACAGACCCAGACAAGGGAAACCTATATTTTGTTGTAGGAGATTTGAAAAATCTGTCTCCTGTGATAGCTTGGAAGACACAAAATGCAACTAAAGAATTTATGGCTCTGGCTAAAGTTTCAGGGCAGTGTGTTAAATATGTCAACTGGCTTTTATTTTTAAGCTAACCATTTAAAATTATGATACTAGAATGATGAGCTAAGAAAGAAATTCTGCCTTATGCAAACAGAATTTAAAAGAAGTATAAAGAAGCCAAGACTTTCTGGGTTGGAAAATAAAACTATTTTATATTTCTGGTCTCTCCAGGTGATAAAATCTTCTGAAAGTAAGCAATGACCCCAAGGTAGAGATTAAAACAAGAATATTGTTCTGAGACCCTTGGTTGAGACCTCAGAAAGATTTGAGGTGGTGGCTACCAGACACTCTTGGAATCTTAAAAGATGTGTTTCCATAGCAGCCATATATGCAGCTCAAGGTAGAGAAATGTCTGTCGCACAAGGAACTATATACATGACTTTTGGGGTATAGAGTTAAGCTCAATCATATTTATAAAAAATCCACAAAAATTTTGCATGTCATTTACCAGCTTGGACTAAAAGAGATAATTCAAAATGAAAAGAGGCCCATAGTTCCCCAAATTCTATAAGCAGGAAGCAGGATGATTAAGCCACCTAGCTGTAAATATAGAATATTAATTATATTTCAGTGGGCATAGACAGGAGCCCAGAGGTCAGAGTCAAGAGCAGAAGAGAACAGAGAATCAAGGAAGCAGAAGTTAATTCTAAACTAACCTAAGAATATGCTCTTTCCCATGAATAGAAGAACCCGATAACATGAGCCCCTCAAGTTTGATGCTGCAACTGGAATGAGACACTTGGCAGACACTGCTGTGGAACTGAATATATTTTGCATGTGGGAGAAATGTGAATGATTTGTGGCCTGCAAGCCAGAAATGTACCAAATTTACTAGTAAATTGTGATGAGTTGTAAAAGATGGCCACCCACTTCCATTCTTAATACACAAGCCTCTTTGCAATATGACTTTGCCATTTATCTCATCAATATGTAAAATCTAATAGAGAACAGATTTATGGTTGCCAAGGGGAAGGGGGGTGGAGGAAGGATGGATTGGGAGCATGAGATTAGCAGATGCAAACTATTATATATAGGATGGATAAACAAGGTCCTACTGTATAGCACAGGGAAATATATTCAATATCCTGTGATAAACCATAATGGAAAAGAACATAAAAAAGAATGTATATATGTGTATAACTGAATCACTTTGCTGTACAGCAGAAATTAATGCAAACATTGTAAATCAACTATACTTCAATTTAAAAAAAATATGTGGAGTCTACATTTGACCTCTTGCATCTGGGCTGAACTTGCAATTAGCTTTCACCAAAGAATGTGGAGGAAGCCATTCTAAGAAAAAGCCTCATCAGGCATTGTAGCTTCTTTCCTTTCATAACCTGAGACCACCATTCTGTGACAAAGAGCAGGATGAAAGACCGTGGGGGTACAAAGAGGTTGGTCCTCTGGGCTGTTCCAGCCCTCCCATCTAATCCATCACATAACTGTAACTGCATGATATCTGCAGAAAAACTACCCAGTCAACCTCTAGAACCATGAGAAATAACAAATTGGTCTTCTTTTTAAGCCACTAAGTTTTGGGGCTTAGTCTAGAGGTACATCTAGAGGTAATTGAAACATTATGTGATACATTGTGAAAGTATGTAGCTTGACTTTATCTCTAACACATTTGTGATAGAGAAACAATAATACCAATTTTACCCTCTTTCCAGGGATATTGAGATAGTTAAAGGTGATCCTGAGTATTTGAATAAAGCTGAGTAAAAATGCTTTCACTATGCTGCCTCATATCTTTTATATTCAAGGAATATTATTAGTTTATATGCAAGGAACTTTATTCAACTGTATTAAAAAATCTTGGCTACAAATTTCCCAGAAGAAATATCTAAATCAATAGTTAAGGAAGTGGAGAGACCCTCAAGATGGTAGAGGAGTAAGACATGGAGATCACCTTCCTCCCCACAAATTTATCAGAAATACATCTACATGTGGAACAACTCCTACAGAATACCTATTGAATGCTGGTAGAAGACCTCAGACTTCCCAAAAGGCAAGAAACTCCCCACGTACCTGGGTAGGGCAAAAGAAAAAAGAAAAAACAGAGACAAAAGAATAGGGATGGGATCTGCACCAGTGGGAGGGATCCGTGAAGGAGGAAAGGTTTCCACACACTAGGAAGCCCCTTCACTGGTGGAGACTCGGGGTGGCTGGGGGGAAGCTTCGGAGCCACAGAGGAGAGAGGAGCAATAGGGGTGCGGAGGGCAAAGCAGAGAGATTCCCGCACAGAGGACTGGTGCCGACCAGCACTCACCAGTCCGAGAGGCTTGTCTGCTCACCCGCCGGGGCGGTTGGGGCTGGGAGCTGAGGCTCGGGCTTCAGAGGTCAGATCCCAGGGAGAGGACGGGGTTGGCTGCGTGAACACAGCCTGAAGGGGGCTAGTGCGTCACAGCTAGCTGGGAGGGAGTCCGGGAAAAAGTCTGTAGCTGCCGAAGAGGCAAGAGACTTTTTCTTGCCTTTTTGTTTCCTGGTGCGCGAGGAGAGGGGATTCAGAGCACCACCTCAACGAGCTCTAGAGATGGGTGTGAGCTGTGTCTATCAGCGCGGACACCAGAGACGGGCATGAAACGCTAAGGCTGCTGCTGCAGCCACCAAGAAGCCTGTATGCAAGCACAGGTCTCTATCCACACCTCCCCTCCAGGGAGCCCGTGCAGCCTGCCAATGCCAGGGTCCAGTGATCCAGAGACAACTTCCCCAGGAGAACACACAGCGCGCACCTCAGGCTGTTGCAATGTCATGCTGGCCTCTGCCGCTGCAGCCTTGCCCCACATTTCGGACCCCTCCCTCCCCTGGCCTAAGTGAGTCAGAGCCCCCTAATCAGCTGCTCCTTTAACCCCATCCTGTTTGAGCGAAGAACAGATGCCCTCAGGGGACCTCCATAAAGAGTCAGGGCCAAATCCAAAGCTGAACCCCGGGAGCTGTGCGAACAAAGAAAAGGGAAATCTCTCCCAGCAGCCTCAGAAGCAGCGGATTAAATCTCCACAACCAACTTGATTGGAATACCTGAATAGACAAGGAATACCTCTGGAATACCTGAATAGACAACGAATCATCCCAAAATTGAGGCAGTGGACTTTGGGAGCAACTGTAGACTTGGGGTTTGCTTTCTGGATCTAATTTGTTTCCGGTCTTATGTTTATCTGAGTTTAGAATTTAGAGTTTATTGTCATTGGTAGATTTCCTTGTTGATTTGGTTGCTACCATCCTTTTCTTTTTATACATATATAGATATATATTTTTTCCTTTTTCGCTTTTTTTGAATGTGTATGTGTATGCTTCTTTGTGTGATTGTGTCTGTATAGCTTTGCTTTTACCATTTGTCCTAGGGTTCTGTCTGTTTTTTTGTTTGTTTGTTTGTTTTAGTATAGTTTTTAGCACTTGTTATCATTGGTGGATTTGTTTTATGGTTTGGTTGCTCACTTCTTTCTCTTTTCTTGGTTTATTACTTTTCAATTTTTTAACTTTTAATAATTTTTTAAATAAATTTATTTGATTTGATTTTTTTCTTTCTTTCTTTTGTCTCTCTTTTCTTCTAAGCTATGTGGCTGACAGGGTCTGCATGCTCTGGCCGGGTATCAGGCCCATGCCTCTGAGGTGGGAGAGCTGAGTTCAGGACATTGGTCCACCAGAGACCTCCCGGCTCAATGTAGTATCAAACAGTGAAAGCTCTCCCAGAGATCTCCATCTCAACGCTAAGACCCAGCTTCACTCAACGACCAGCAAGCTACAGTGCTGGACACCCTATGCCAAATAACTAGCAAGACAGGAACACAACCCCACCCAATAGAGGAGAGGCTGCCTAAAATAATAATAAGGTCACAGACACCCCCAAACACACCACCAGACATGGTCCTGCCCACCAGAAAGACAAGATCCAGCATCATCCACCAGAACACAGGCAATAGTCACCTCTACCAGGAAGCCTACACAACCCACTGAACCAACCTTACCGCTGGAGGCAGACACCAAATATAATGAGAACTATGAACGTGCGGCCTGCGAAAAAGAGACACAAAACACAGTAAGTTAAGCAAAATGAGAAACACACAGCAGATGAAGGATCAAGGTAAAAACTCACCAGACCAAACAAATGGAGAGGAAATAGGCAGTCTACCTGAAAAAGAATTCAGAGTGATGATAGTAAAGATGATCCAAAATCTTGGAAATAGAATGGAGAAAATACAAGAAATGTTTAACAAGGACCTAGAAGAACTAAAGAGCAAACAAACAATGATGAACAACACAATAAATGAAATTAAAAATTCTCTACAAGGAGGGCTTCACTGGTGGTGCAGTGGTTGAGAGTCCGCCTGCCGATGCAGGGGACATGGGTTCGTGCCCCGGTCCGGGAAGATCCCACATGCCACAGAGCGGCTGGGCCCGTGAGCCATGGCCGCTGAGCCTGCGCGTCCAGAGCCTGTGCTCCACAAAGGGAGAGGCAGCGGCAGTGAGAGGCCCACGTACTGCAAAAAAAAAGAAAACAAAAATTCTCTACAAGGAATCAATAGCAAAATACCTGAGGAAGAAGAATGGATAAGCGACCTGGAAGGTAAAGTAGTGGAACTAACCACTGCAGAGCAGAATAAAGAAAAAACAATGAAAAGAATTGAGGACAGTCTCAGAGACCTCTGAGACAACATTAAATGCACCAACATTCGAATTCTAGTGGTCTCAGAAGAAGAGAAAAAGAAAGGGACTGAGAAAATATTTGAAGAGATTATCGTTGAAAACTTCCCTAATATGGGAAAGGAAATAGTCAATCAAATCCAGGAAGCACAGAGAGTCTCATACAGGATAAATCCAAGGAGAAACACTCTAAGACACATATTAATCAAACTATCAAAAATTAAATACAAAGAACAAATATTAAAAGCAGCAAGGGAAAAGCAACAAATAACATACAAGGGAATTCCCATAAGGTTAACAGCTGAACTTTCAGCAGAAACTCTGCAAGCCAGACGGGAGTAGCAGGACATATTTAAAGTGAGGAAAGGGAAAAACCTACACCAAGATTACTCTACCAGGCAAGGGTCTCATTCAGATTCTACAGAGAAAGTAAAAGCTTTACAGACAAGCAAAAGCTAAGAGAATTCAGCAGCACCAAACCAGCTTTATAACAAATGCTAAAGAAACTTCTCTAGGCAGGAAACAGAAGAGAAGGAAAAGACCTACAATAATAAACCCAAAACAATTAAGAAAATTGTAATAGGAACATACATATCGATAACTACCTTAAATGTAAATGGATTAAATGCTCCAACCAAAAGACATAGACTGGCTGAATGGATACAAAAACAAGTCCCATAAATATGCTGTCTACAAGAGACCCAGTTCAGACCTAGGGACACATACAGACTGAAAGTGAGGGGATGGAAAAAGATATTCCATGCAAATAGAAATCAAAGAAAGCTGGAATAGCAATTCTTATATCAGACAAAATAGACTTTAAAATAAAGACTATTACAAGAGACAAAGAAGGACACTACATAATGATCAAGGGATCAATCCAAGAAGAAGATATAACAATAGTAAATATTTATGCACCCAACATAGGAGCACCTCAATACATAAGGCAAATGCTAACAGCCATAAAAGGAAAATCAACAGTAAAACAATCACAGTAGGGGACTTTAACACCCCACTTTCACCAATGGACAGATTATCCAAAATGAAAATAAATAAGGAAACACAAGCTTTAAATAACTCACTAAACATGATGGACTTAAATGATATTTTTAGGACATTCTATCCAAAAACAACAGAATACAATTTCTTCTCAAGTGCTCATGGGACATTCTCCAGGATAGATCATATCTTGGGTCACAAATCAAGCCTTGGTAAATTTAAGAAAATTGCCATCATATCAAGTATCTTTTTAGGCCACAAAGTTATGAGATTAGATATCAATTATAGGAAAAAATCTTTAAAATATACAAATGCATGGAGGCTAAACAATACACTACTAAATAACCAAGAGATCACTGAAGAAATCAAAGAGGAAATCAAAAAATACCTTGAAACAAATGACAATGAAAACATGATGACCCAAAACCTACGGGATGCAGCAGGTCTAAGAGGGAAGTTTACAGCAATACAATGTTACCTCAAGAAACAAGAAACATCTCAAATAAACAACCTAACCTTACACCTAAAGTAATTAGAGAAAGAAGAATAAAAAAAACCCAACGTTAGCAGAAGGAAAGAAATCATAAAGATCAGATCAGAAATCAGTGAGAAAGAAATGAAGGAAACAATAGCAAAGATCAATAAAAGTAAAAGCTGATTCTTTGAGAAGATAAACAAAATTGATAAACCATTAGCCAGACTCATCAAGCAAAAAGGAGAAAAGACTCAAATCAATACAAGTAGAAATGAAAAAGGAGAAGTAACAACTGACAATGCAGAAATACAAAGGATCATACGTGATTGCTACAAGCAAATATGTGCCAATAAAATGGACAACCTGGAAGAAATGGACAAATTCTTAGAAAAGCACAACATTCCAAGACTGAACCAGGAAGAAATAGAATATATAAACAGACCAATCACAAGCACTGAAAATGAGACTGTGATGAAAAATCTTCCAAGAAACAAAAGTGCAGGACCAGATGGCTTCACAGGTGAATTCTACCAGACATTTAGAGGAGAGGTAACACCTATCCTTCTCAAACTCTTCCAAAATATAGCAGAGGGAGGAACACTCCCAAACTCATTCTACGAGGCCCCATCACCCTGATACCAAATCCAGACAAAGATGTAACAAAGAAAGAAAACTACAGGTCAATATCACTACAGGCCAATATCACAGGCCTCACTGATGACCATAGATGCAAAAATCCTCAAAAAGTACTAGCAAACAGAATCCAACAGTACATTAAAAGGATCATGATCAAGTGGGGTTTATCCCAGAATTGCAAGGATAATTCAATATACACAAATCAGTCAATGTGATAAAACATAGTAACAAATTGAAGCAGAAAAATCATATGATCATCTCAAGAGATGCAGAAAAAGCTTTTGACAAAATTCAACATCCATTTATGATAAAAACCCTCCAGAAAGTAGGCATAGAGGGAACTTACCTCAACATAATAAAGGCCATTTATGACAAACCCACAGCCAACATCGTTCTCAATGGTGAAAAACTGAAACCATTTCCTCTAAGATCATGAACAAGATAAAGTTGCCCACTCTCACCACTATTATTCAACATAGTTTTGGAAGTTTTAGCCACAGCAATCAGAAAAGAAAAATAAATAAATTGAATCCAAATTGGAAAAGAAGTAAAACTGTCACTGTTTGCAGATGACACAATACTATACATAGAGAATCCTAAAGATGCTACCAGAAAACTACTAGAGCTAATCAATGAATTTGGTAAAGTAGCGGGATACAAAATTAATGCACAGAAATCTCTTGCATTCCTATACACTAATGATGAAAAATCAGAAAGGGAAATTCAGGAAACACTCCCATTTACCACTGAAACAAAAAGAATAAACTACCTAGGAATAAACCTACCTAAGGAGACAAAGCACCTGTATGCAGAAAACTATAAGACACTGAGGAAAGAAATTAAAGATGATACAAAGAGATAGAGAGATAAACCATGTTCTTGCATTGGATGTATCAATATTGTGAAAATGACTATACTACCCAAGGAAATCTACAGACTCAACACAATCCCTATCAAACTACCAATGGCATTTTTCACAGAACTAGAACAAAAAATTTCACAATTTGTATGAAATACAAAAGACCCCAAATAACCAAAGCAATCTTGAGAATGAAAAACAGAGCTGGAGGAATCAGGCTCCCAGACTCCAGACTATACTACAAAGCTACAGTAATCAAGACAGTATGGTACTGGCACAAAAACAGACATATAGATCCATGGAGCAGGATAGAAAGCCCAGAGATAAACCCATGCACATATGGTCACCTTATTTTTGATAAAGGAGGCAAGAATACACAATGGAGAAAAGACAGCCTCTTCAATAAGTGATGCAGGGGCAACCTAAGTGTCCATCAACAGATGAATGGATAAAGAAGATGTGGCACAATATACAATAGAATATTACTCAGCCATAAAAAGAAACGAAATTGAGTTATTTGTCGTGAGGTGGATGGACCTAGAGTCTGTCATACAGAGTGAAGTAAGTCAGAAAGAGAAAAAAAAATACCCTATGCTAACACATATATATGGAATCTAAAAAAATAAAATAAACTGGTTCTGAAGAACCTAGGGGCAGGACAGGAATAAAGATGCAGATGTAGAGAATGGAGTTGAGGACATGGGGAGGGGGAAGGGTAAGTTGGGAAGAAGTGAGAGAGTGGCATGGACATCTATACACTACCAAATGTAAAGTAGACAGCTAGTGGGAAGCAGCTGCATAGTGCAGGGAGATCAGCTTGGTGCTCTGTGACCACCTAGAGAGGTGGGATAGGGAGGATGGGAGGGAGACACAAGACGGACGGGATAGAGGGAGATATGTATAGCTGATTCACTTTGTTATAAAGCAGAAACTAACACACCATTGTAAAGCAATTATACCCCAATAAATATGTTAAAAAAATAGTTAAGGAAGTGGTAAGTAACTCAGGAGCAGGGGAAGGAAGGAAGAAAGGGAGGGAGGGAAGAAAAAGAAAGAAAAAGAAAAGGACAACATTAAAATTAAACTATCAACAAAAACAGAGGCCTTAACTGAAATAAATAGAAAAATTGCTTTTTTTTTAAACTAAATTACAAAGTTTGAGGTGGGTTAAATTTCAGTGTCACAGAAGCACAGATATAAGTGTTGGAAATGTTTTAAAAGACATGGAGTTTAACTTCCTATACAGAACTGAGGCAAGTAAGTATCTATGCTTGGTTGAACACATTCAGGAATGAATAATTGGCTTTCTCCATTAGTAATATATTTCATTTTCATGAAATTCAAAATGTTAGATTTTTCCTCTTTTGCATTGAAATCTGATGGTTCACACATAAAAAAGTCTCATCAGAGACTTTCTTATTTTTCTAAATCAGAGGTCTCCATACACTGGCTTCAATTAGACTGGTCAGCATCTCCTGTGGTGCCTGATGAAAATGCATAATCCTAGTCCATTTACCCTGATCTACCTAATCTGCATTTCAGAGTGGGCACCTACATCTGAATTTTTAACTTGTGCCCTGTTACCAATGCCTGAGAATCTCTGCCTTATGCTCTAAGCTCCTCAAACAAAAGGAAAAAAAATCCTATTTGTCCTTGTATCCCCAGCCCTTGGCATAGTGCATGATATATACAGAGACTCAATGATTTTTCAGAAAGATGAGTGTTTGAAAGAGTAAATGATGAATAAATGACATATATAGTTCTAAGATTTGAATAATGCCATGTCCTATCAATCACTGCTTCAATTTATATATCCACTTTAAATGGAGCCAAACCCAGATACGGTTTAAAACTACCCAGCATGAACATATCTGAAGATTTATTCATTTGCCCTCATTCTCGCTAAGTTCATTGATCTTCCTTCCCAGATTCTGCCACCAGCTCTGCCTAACTCTAGTCAGGGACGTTTTTAGATTGTATATGGCCTAACACTCTGGTCCCAGGTCCTGGCACATGATAGGGGGTTAACACACAACTGTTGAAAGATTTTGTCTTGAAATTTTTGCTGGTCTTACTTATTGCTTGTTTTAATATGAGTACTTAGGCCTCTGTTTCAACAACTGAGATTTTAGTTAATCTTTTGTCCTGAAAAACTTTCCACTGCGGACTTGTCAATCTTTTATCAAAATCTTCAGATAGGACCCCTGAGCCTAACATACCCAGTTCAGTGCTGACTTTCTTTGAACTGTTACATGATTCCCTTGTAGCCACCTTCCTAGCATCCAAATGGTGTGTACTTTTACATAGCCCACATCTGTGACCTACCCGTCAGCCTCTCCTGAAAGTAACTGCTGGTCTGATCCTACTGTCTACTCCTATTTCCTCAGAATACCATGTCCTAACTCCGTCCACCATTCATAAGTCCAGTTTCAGATGCTGGCCTCTTGTTGGCCCAATTCTTCCAGTAACATGGAATACCATCACATTCTAACTGGATGTTTTTATTCATTTCCAGTCCATGAAGCAGAGAGTAATATGCCTTGCAATTGCTAGGGTATCATTTCTCTAATTTGATTTGAGAGCTGAGAGTTTAAACTAATTACATCCCCTTTTTCCTTTTCAGTCGTGCTTGGAATTTTGATTCTGCCAAAAATGGACTTGAAAACAGCTCTGCTATTCACACCCAAAAAGGTACACCTCTGAGTAGCAATTTCACCTGTAAAATGAGAACAATACTAGTGCCTCCTCATTGGATGGTTGTTGGAATTCACGGGGATAATGTGTTTTGCACAGTTTCAGGTACATAGTAAATGCTTGATAAATGGTGGTATTATTAGGACTGTCGGTATAGCTCCTTTCCAGGAGACCATCATCTTATATATGGCAACAGGGTGTTCAGAAAGTGTGGGCATTTTTCAGTATCCTCTAAGATAAGAATGTGTCTGGATTGTCTCTGGAGCATAGTTCCTCTTGACTAAAAATAGAACACCTTCTGCTTTATGTCAGAAACTGTCATTAGTCCATTAGCAGCTTTGCTGAAAGCCACAAACAGCTCAGCAGAACCACTGTGTCTGCAGCTTGCTCTTTGACCCCCGAAAGGACCACAGGGGCTGAATTTCATTCCACTTCCTAGAACATCAGACCACACATCCCTTACAGCTCTCTTTGTCCTTTATATCTCCTACCCCATTAATATATATATATATACATACATATTCACTCCTTCTAGATAGGAGGAAATCACAGAAACCGACATGTCCATGCTTATGATAATTGATTAATGAATTCATTCATTTCAAGGAAGTGACTAGCTTATAAACAAATATACTGAAAAACAATTTATACTGGTTGGGAAATGTTTTGGTTCCTCCATGTAAGCAGAGATGGGTGACAGCCCAGGCAACCATGGATAACTTGCATAATATCGAGTAAATACTAATATTTGTCCCTGATACAAAGTCTAATTCAAAAGGGAGCTGCTTCCATTATTTCCCCCTAAAGTAAGGAAAAGAAATAATTTAAGAAAAGATTAAGAAAAGAAGTAATTTCTTTGACTAAGAAAAGAAATAATTTAAGACAATAATGGTAAAGTACAAATAATGTTGATAAAAAATAATTGCAGCTTACATTTACTAAGTACTCACAATGAATCACCCATAATATTAAGAGATTAACATGTACTAATACACTTAATTTGGAGAAAACTTAAGAGGTAGAAATTATCATCCCACTTTATAAAAGGGGGAAATTGTGATGCTGAAAGGTTGAGCACCATGCCAAATATCTCACAGCTAGTGGGTGACAGAGCCAGGACCTCAACACTAAGAATCTAGCTCCAGAGCCATAGAATAAGCTTCCATAATGCTCAAGAAGAAGAGTCAATAAGCTTTTTCTGTAAAGGGCCACAGAGTGAATATTTTAGGCAAAGATGTCTCTGTTGAAACTAGTCACCTCCACTGTTATAGGGCAAAAGAAATAAATGAATGAGCTTGGCTGTAAATAAAACTTTATTTATTTAGCCAGCTCCTGGTCAATACAACCAGTACACTGAGCTTCATTCTTCAAAGTGACCAGCAATTTCTCATGAATTTGACACTAAATGGGTTTCATTCATACATGAAGGTTCTGTCTCCCCCACTCTCTTGCCAGACTTCTCCTCTGGCCTGAGGCAATGAAGGTAATTCTTCCTAAAGGAAGAAGCTGTAAAGTTTACTCTTGCTCCATATGGAACCAATAGAATATAAACCAGTGATGAGCAGACTTTCAGCCTGGACAAAGCTGGGACAGAGTGAATGCATTTGCTCCATCACCTGTCTGTTTACTCTTTCACATTTTTTTTGTGAACAAAGGAAGGGAAAATAAGCGAATATATGTTCTTTTAAACTGAAATCCTTACGATCATCCCAACAGGAGGGTAAAAACAATTCTGACAAACTCTTTCAACTCACTGTCAGTGGTTGTACCAGAACTACTGAATAATGAATCGATCACTATTTATTACAGGGTACCACCTCCTTGTCAGTAATTAGTCAGTACTAAGGGGAGAAACTCTCTCGTTCAGTGAATGGATACCAGAGCCAGACCACCTGGTTTCAAATCCTGGCTCTGGCACTTGCTAACTATATGACCTTGGGCAAATTAACTCACTTTCCTGTGTCTCAGTTTACACTAAAAAAAATTAAGGAACTATGGATTGATTTCATATCTTAGAAAAGGGTCCTTCTTTTTTATTAAATTTATTTTACTGAAGTATAGTTGATTTACAATGTTGTGTTAATTTCTACTGTACAGCAAATGATTCAGTTATACACACACACACACACATTATTTTTCATATTCTTTTCCATTATGGTTTATCAGAGGATACTGAATATAGTTCCCTGTGCTATACACTAGGACCTTGTTGTTTATCCATTCTATATATAATAGTTTGCATCTACTAATCCCAACCTCCCAATCCATCCCTCCCCTACCCCCTCTATGCCTTGGCAACCACAAGTTTGTTCTCTATGTCTGAGTCTGTTTCTGTGTTGTAGATAAGTTCATTTGTGTCATATTTTAGATTCCACATATAAGTGATATTATATGGTACTTGTCTTTCTCTGTCTGACTTATTTCACTTAGTATGATAATCTCTTAGGTACATCCATGTTTTGGCAAATGGCCTTATTTGATTCCCTTTTTATGGCTGAGTAGTATTCCATTGTATGTGTGTATGTGTGTGTATATATATATATATATATATATATATATATATATATATATATATATATACATACACCACATTTTCTTTAACCATTCATCTGTCAATGGACATTTAGGCTGTCTCCATGTGTGACAAAGGTCTTTCTTGAGTGTTATTGTGAATGAGACACAGTCCCAGCTTTCAAGGAGCTTAAAGTCTAGTAGTCATTAAAACTTTGAGCTATTTCAAGGAAGTTTTAGGAAATGATGCTCCTATTACATTAAAATATTGTAAGCATAGTTGCCTTAATTCTGTTTCTTTTCCTTCTTATATGCCACAGACATCTTTCAAAAGCCTCATGTATATACTTCCAAAATATGGTCAGGAAAACATAAGAAGGTATATCTTAAGTGGAGTAAGGACTAGAATATGATGATTCTAGAGTGAAATATGAAAATATAAGCTAGCAGACCAAATATTGGGGAACTGCAATACAAAATAATGATTTTCTTGGACTGTAATGAAGATTGTGACAGTGTGATAGCCTCATAACTCTCAATAGGTCAAATTCTGTTGAATTATATTCTAAGTGAGATTCTAAGTGAGATTGCACCCAGGTGGAAGTGGAATCTAGTAGTATTTAAAAGTTTTTATTTGTGATGGTGCTTAAGAATTATGTCATGTATGGCTATCTTCAAAAATTCTATAAATAATAAATACTGGAGAGGGTGTGGAGAAAAGGGAATCCTCCTACACTGTTAATGGGAATGTAAACTGGTACAGCCACTATGGAAAACAGTATGGAATTTCCTTAAAAAATGAAAAATAGAGCTACCATATGACCCAGCAATCCCACTCCTGGGCATATGTCTGGAAAAGATGAAAACTGTATTCAAAAAGATACATGCACCCCAATGTTCATAGCAGCACTGTTTATAATAGTTAAAACGTGGAAACAACCCAAGTGTCCATCAACAAATGATTGATTTCAGAAGATGTGGTTGGTGTGTGTGTGTGTGTGTGAGTGTATACTCACACACACAATGGAATATGATTCAGCCATAAAAAAAGAATGAAATATTGTCATTTGCAGCAACATAGATGGACCTAGAGAATATCACACTAAGTGAAGTAAGCCAGACAGAGAAAGACAAATATTATATGATATCGCTTACATGTGGAACCTAAAAAATAATACAAATGAATCTATATCCAAAACAGAAACAGACTCACAGACATAGAAAATAAACCTATGGTTACCAAAGAGATAGGGTGGAGGGAGGGATAAAATAGGACTATGAGATTAACAAACTATTATACATGGAAGAGATAAGCAATACGGATTTACTATATAACACAGGGAATTATATTCAATAACTTATAATAACCTATAATTGAAAATAATATGAAAAATATATATATGTATAACTGAATTGCTCTGCTGTACACCTGAAACTAACACCGTATGGTTAAATCCACTATACTTCAATAAAAAAGAGGCTTCTAAGTGCTAAAATAAAAAAGAATTATGTCACTTACAACATGTGCAACCTTGAGTAAACCTCAATCTCAGTAAGTTGGTTTTCTCATCTGTAAAATAAGTATTAAAATAATAATGGCCACCTCATTGCATTCTTATACAATGTTAATGAGACAGTGTGTTTAAGCTGCCTAGCATGGGGCTAGTTCATAGAATAAACTCAAAACCCAGTGTTTATCATTATCCTATCTTCCCCAAGTATTCATAAAAATCTGCTATCCAGAGTCTTTGTCACAAAGGGTTATTTTCTACATTATTCAAACCACTTGAAGTACTAAAGGAGGCATATGGGGGTCCATTGGATACTGTGGCAGCCTTGAAATATGCATCGCAGATCTCCTGCTGTGGGGAGTATAATTGATTGACAACCCCAGCAGCTGCCCTTATGGATTTATCCCCACAGTCATGCCAAGGCCCCACTTCCTGTGGGCTGCTCCCAGTCAACAGCTGAGCATGATGGGAATACTAATGCAGCTCCATCCTACAAGGCCCAGGGTTATTTTATTTAGCACATGTCTCCGGCTCAAAGATTCCCCACCAATGTGGCCTAAATTATCTTACAACTTCCTCCAAACTGAGACTCCTCCTGCCTTGTCCTCCTTCCTCGCTCTCTCATTCTCAGGTGACAGAGCTGCATAGTAGTGTGAGGCCCCCTTTCTCCATTGGCTTCCCCTCCCTTTTTATCCTTCACAGAGTTTTCCCCCAAAACTCTGCAGTTTCATCCCATCTTGACAGCTGCTTCTTGGAAGACCCAAACTGACACAGACACCCAGAATTTATTTATACAGATCCTGATCTGTTACGATTTACCTACCTTACCTTCACTCCTGGTTCTATTTTTCAACCTTGTTCTATTGATTCTTCAATATAAACCCAATCAATTAGACATATGATACAGATTTTTCAAGCCACTCAATTCTGCTCTACTTCCCAGCTACGATATGATCTCCTTTCCTCAAGTCTGTGCTTCTACAGCTTTTATCAGCAATACCATTTCCCTTCACCCAGGCCCAAAACAGTCCACTGTGAGCACTGGTGCTTCCCTTTTGGCTGACTGCCCAGTGACTGCCAAGGCTCTCTAGGAAGTCTCTCTTGACCTCACTGCGACTTTTGAAAATGGTTTGTGTAAGTGAGGTAACAGTCAGGATCTACCTGATTTCTCAATGGTATGTATTAACAAGGAGACCTAGAGAGACAAATTCTGTATTTCTAGATTTAAGAAGAATCTTAGAAATTTCTTTTTTCCAGATGTGGAGTCTAAGGACAAAGATACCAAGTGACTTTCTCAAGGTCATACAAGGAACCGAGATGAGATAAAAAGGAGTACTGTGTCCCTAAAGAAATAAGGAGCATCTGTAGCACATGCAGCAACTCTATGAAGATCTCCAGCCCCCAGAAATGAAAGAAATGGAAAGATATTTGAAGATGACATGTGGGGACAAGAGTTCTAAAAGAGGAAAGAGTGCATGCTTTTAAGGAGTTTGGTGCAGAGAAAAAAAAAAAAAAACTGCTAATAAAACTATGATTCAGAATAATGTCCTAGACAGTCAAGTACTTAACAAATCAATTTTAGTAATCAAGGGTTCTTGCTTGGACATTTAGCTACGGGTTCAAATATAATGATGTGTGTTCTGATAATCACCACAAGCAAATTTAGCCACATTGGTCTTCCAGGTAAGGAGAATATAATTTAAGTTAATGGATGCTATTTTTTCCCTAACAGTAAAATTGGATCACTTATCTTCAAAATGTTACTTTTTTCCTATAAACAGTAATGAACAGAATGTCTTTCTTTTTTCTGGGGCAAGGGAGAGGTTATCTTTTAGTCTTTGCCATATTCAGTTCTATACTTCAATATGAACTACACACAAGCACCAGGAAATTTTTCACCGCAAGTGGACAATATGTTTAATTACTTGATGTTACACTGGTTGTTTTCATTTCTTAGATCGATAATCTACAAACCCTAACAAACATCACACATAGTGATCAGTAAAAATTTTTGAACACCATCTCCTAAAAAATATACATTGGTTTATTTATAAATTATGTGCAGGTACTATACTGGTTGAACATATTATGCTTATAATACATAAGCCAAAATAGTACTTTAAAGAAGAATGAAATAATAAATGTTAATGCAAAGTCTAATATTTTTCGTTCTCTCCCTTACAGATCATTTTGAATACCCTGCTTTTTAGACCACTGGTCTATTTCATGAAAGTAAAAATAAAAATTCTATTTCATCAAAACAAAATTCCATTTCATTTTCATCATATTTATATTTTTATAAGAATGCATTCAAACCCTTTTTTCTGCTATTCTAGCTCTTGACAATTTCTAGATTACCTGTATAGTCTATATATCCCAACATTTCCCAATATCAAGGCTTATAAACAGGTGGGCAATAGTGAATTAAACCCCTAAATATACTCTGCATGAAGTAAACAGTGCTTCTTAAATATCTGAAATCCAAAGTGCATAGGAGGGGAAAGATGCCATCTGATCTGCATGTTTCCTACCACTCTTTTTTTTAATCTCATACCTGTCCTGCTTCACTCATTAAAAATGGTCACAAAGTCTTTGACATGCCCACCAACCAAGGGTGAGTCTATTTCCTCCCCACTTGAATCTGGGTTAGTTCTGTGATTTGCTTTGACTGATAAAATGCAATGCAAAAATGATGCTGTATAAACTTATGATATATGCAGCTTCTATTTTCACACATTTCCCTTTAGATTTCAGATGTCACTCTGTAGGAAACCCAAGCCATATGGAGAGGCCGTGTGCAAGAGAACCAACACACTCCAGTCAAAATCCCAGCCATATCCTAGCTGGCAGCCACCACTACCTGTGAACTACATTGGTAAGTAATCTTATATTCCAACTGATTCAAGCCTCTGGACTATCACAGCTGCAGCTGATACCATATGGAGCAGAGAAACAACCCTAATGAGCCCAATCTATCTACAGAATTTTGAGTGGCAATAAATGATTGCTGTCATTCTAAAGCCACCGTTTTGGGTGATTCGTTACACAACAAAAGATGACCAAAGCGCACATTATCTTTAAATGGCATGTGAATTTGTAAAGCATTCCTGATGCTAATTTTTAATTCCAGTGGGATTGGTCTATTAATGGGTTTTTAATCTGACTTCACCTGTGCATTCTCCATGTCTTTGCTCATGATACAGGTTTCATGCTTATGCACCTAGGCAACTTCTATCCATCTTTCAAGGCACAACTGGTTACACATTCTAGTTACCATGCCCTAATTAAGTAATTGTGGATGAATTGTTTCATTTCCCTACCCCTCTCCTTGTTTGTAGAATATGTATAGTAATAATAACTATCTCACAGGGTTATTAAAAAGAGTAAAGTCACACTGCATGTAAAGGGCTTAACACAATGTCTGGCTCACAAGTATTTAGTGAAGGCTATTTATTATTGAAACCTTCTTCAAGTATTTAAATAGACTTTATCTTCATTCATTCCAGTGTTGTTTACCTGAGCAATTCCTCATAGCTGTGACTCTGTTCCCAAAGATGAGAATGAATTCCTTTCCATCCTTTCAAATCTCAGCTCTAATAGATCACTGAAGAGAGTTTCTGTCAAAGAACTAAGGTTTATCCTTCAAAGTGGAAATGTTTTGGTCAGGTTAAGCTCTGTAAGCAGTAGAAAGTCAATGAATATTTGTTGAATTAATGAAAGAATGAACAAACCAGAAGGCACAGCTGATGTTCACCCCAAAATGGAAACAACAGTCATTTCAGATGCTCTATGCTTTATAATGTGTTCTCAACACCTTACATTTTATTCACAAATTGGACTATTTAACCACATTCGTTATTTAAGATGTACCCTGTGTTATGCCATCTAATGACATGTATAATCCGTAAGTAAAATAAAGGAGTTGAATTTCTTTGAGTCCACTGTCTAAGAAACATTCTCAGAATCCATGAGAGCCTCAGGGTTATTTAATGATGTTCTATAGCCTAAGAGGAGGCCTAGAAGATGCTAGTTTTTAATGCAGTTTCTAAGTTTTGGACCTCACTCATATCACACTTCCCATTGGATAAGAGGTCTAGACACACCATTGCCCTGGAAAATGAAGAACAGTAGAGGAGGTGACCCCAGAGGGGAGAGGCTAACACACAGCCAAGTAGAGTGCCAAGACAACATAGGGATCTCCTGCTTATAGATAGTAATCCACTCCTGAAAATCATACGTGCCTTGGAAAAGAAATCCAAACAAAACAAAACAATACCTAGAAAGTCTTCCCATTATTTTATGTAGGAAAAAAAGATACTTGTTATGCTTCAACCCCAATCTCTCAACATATTTCTAAATATGACTGAAACACACACAAAAATGCCTTTAGGGAATTAACAAACTATCATGTCAGGATATAAAATACTTGGAATATAGGTCTATGGTTACCAAATATTTAGCACAGTAATTTTTTAAAATTGCATTTAATACAGTAACACTTCAGTTTTGTTGCAATCACTTTCTCATTTGCTTTGCTTACTTCCTTACAATTTTTATGAATACTTCCTTGTGTTTGGGGGCGGGGGGTCACATGGTACAATTATTTCTTGGCAAATCTTGGCAACAATAGGAAAGACATTCAGGACAAATGCCCAGTGGCAGAGAATGTCTCACCTTGACTGTGACACTGGGATGCCTTTCTCAGCATCAGACACATCCAACCTATATGTCCCTTTGTCGACACTCATCATACTTTATACTTTTCAAAATATTTATCATGACTTTGACATTCTACTAACTGTTTTCGGAGTATAAGTCAAGGCTTTTCATAAATATCATTTGTCTGAAGTGTTATATTGAACTCTGGGGACAAAAATATAAAATTTCTGATGCAAACATAGGGTGAAAATGTTGCAGTTGAGAGTTTTGTAAGCTCCATGAAGTTTGGATATTAAAAACTAAGGGACCTTATTCCATCAGGAAATATTAACTAAGGAGACACTCAACAGGGCATACCTGTACAATACTGCTTAGAGCTATAAGGAGATAATGTCTGTACTGAAAAATATATAAATTAATGTGAACTTGTTTTGCTTCCCAGCATCAATTTACCCTTCTTTAATAATAGCAATCCTATTTCATTTTAAGGAACCACTCCTCACTCATTGTTAGTCTGTATGATTTGAGTGGGACTAACCACACCTTCTGGCCCCTGGACAGGCCAATCATAACACATTAAATCTATGGTCATGATTCATATTCATGGATAGAGATATAAATACATGAGCCAAGTCAATACAATGATATTCAATTCTAGGTTTGTTCGTTTGTTTAAGAGTGAGGGAGATACTGGAAGTTTTCAAAATCCTTTTTTAAATTTTTACTGGATTGCTAAACTATGAGTAAGAAACTGGAGATACTTCAGGGAGAGAGACAGTCTAGGAATGGAGTCAACATAGAGAAATGTAAAACCAAGATGAGTTATCATCAGTCCAGCTATTTCTAAAGTCATTTACCTCTGGAGTTTTAGGTTATGCATTCATTTTTTCCCCCACAATCCACCCTGATTTAGTATATCAGGCAGAATATATAAGCAAGACTGTGGTAACGAGTAAATGCCCAACAGAAGAAAGATTTATTTCTCACTCACACAAACTCTGATTTGGAGCAGGCAACTCTCAAAGGAAATTTTTCTCCACGCAGTGACTCAAGGATCCAGGCTGATCCATCATGTGGCCTGAACAATCACTGCCAAAGGGGAAGAAACTGCATGGAGTAACACATTCTTCTTAAGTACTTTGGTCTAGAATGTTACACTTATGCCTGCTCATGCTTCATTGGCTAAAACTAGTCATATGTTTTTTTGTGAAGACATGTGGGAGAATCAAGTATTGTGAGCAATATTAGTTTCCACAAAATTGTTTTTGGATATTTTTAACCAAGTGTCCTGAATTAGAAATTTTTTTTCCATAACTCTATACTGGAAAGAGGATTGGCAAACAAAGGTATTAGGGTGAAATGTGGTGCAGAAGATGAAACTGAGTCTCTTTGGAGAGAGTATGCCCTGTACAAAATACTGGATAAACGCCTAATATGACTCATTTGATGGATACACACTAGCACCATTCATCTTATCGTTTTCCAGAAATGATATTATTTGCTCAAACAACACAGCATTATGTACCTCACCCCAACATCCAGTAATCGCCCTCTTTTAGTTCTGCATCCTAGCATCAATCACACTTTGTAGTTGAGAAATGACAATGGCAACTTGGGCTCAGGTGTCAGGTACAGGGCTTGGAGCTTTCATTCCTCTTGATCAGCTCCTCCATCAACTTTGTTACCACTCTTAGCAGCACTACGAGTGTCTCAGCCACCAAGCCGAGGTATTATGCAGTTTAACCTTTTCAGCTCCATTTATTCAACAAATCTTAGCAGTATTTCCTTTCCATTCTCACTGATAGTACTCAGACCCACGCCCTCATCATCTAGCTCCTGGTTCAGTTCAATATACTTCTTTTCAGATCTCTTGATATTAAGCTTGCTTCTCTCTGACCCACCTGGATAACCCTACCAGTTCAATTTTACACAAACATCCACAATGTATTCCTTCATATTATTTTATTGATTTCCCAGTGGGTCTCTATTTTCTACCAAACCCAATGTAAACTTCAGTTTCTCATTTATTAGTATGACCCCGTCCTTTCTACCAAGCTAACCGTTCATTCGTTCCAACATTTATCTGTTATTCTAGAAAGGCTCTCACCAAACAATCTCATGTGAAATATTCTCAGTGGGGTTGACTGTCAGGCCTGGTAGTTCTTCAGAAGAAACCTAGTTTAGAAGAAAAAAAGTCTGTGATCATGAATCATGAGTCCAAGGAAATATTCCTAGTAGTAGACTTGGACTGCAACATGAATAATCAGCAATCTAAATGTTCATACATATGGTAAACTCATCCATTAGATTTAAAGGGGTCTATACTATATATGAAGATACTCTTGTAGAAGTCTCCAGGACAATGAACCATTAAAAATAAACAAAAAACCCTCAAGATCATATCTTGAATATAATTAGACCACTGAATCAAACTATTCAAAAGGGTACACTTTATGGTAAGTGAATTATATCTCAATAAAGCTGTTATTAAAATAATTACAGCTTGATTTGGTTACGTCTCTCAGTGTCAGATGTACAAGCCATAGTAGTATTTCTCAAGCTTTAGTGTAGTGTTTCTCAAACTTTTTTTCCCAGGTTTATTGAGATATAAATGACAAAAAGCCCTGTGTAAGTTTAAGGTGTACAGTATAATGATTTGACTTACATATATTGTGAAATGATTACCACAGTTAAGTTTAGTTAACATCTATCATTTCATACAGATAACAAAAAAAGAAAAGAATATTTTTTTTATTTCTCAAACTTTTGTAAACTGTGACAGCTTGTTTACTTGCAAAGTCCAGGGTCCTACCTACAGAGATTATGATTTCATGAATGTACATCAGAGTACTGAATTGTGCACTTATATTAATCAGTCTAGGAGATTCTGTATGTATCCTATGGCCTACACTTTAAAATAATAATAACAATAGCACTGTTCTACACAGCAATCAGTCCTAGGAAAAAGCTGACCATGGCTGGAGGAGTTGTCAAAGTGCCAGTCAAACACATTGTTCTGGGGAAAAGTCAAGATTTTATGAACTGGAATATAATCAGAAAAACAAAGACACATTTCATTCAGACTGTCCAAATATGGCAGATGCAGTGGTTAGGGGAAAGTTACAGTTCATTGACTATAAAAGTACTCCTAAGCTGACCTGAGGGATTCAAATGATCAGGCTTAATAACAGGCTTAATTCAGCAAGACTAGCTTAGGGCGCCTTATTCATAGGTATGATAAGATGATAATATACCATCCATTTTGGATTGAATCACTCAGCAACTGGGATAGGAAGCTGCAGGTCAAAGACATCAGGCCTTGCACTTAGAAAAGGCTGGAAATTCAAGGAGTGACTAACAATACAAACACCCATGCTTGTTGCTGCTTCTCTACACCAGGAGCCTTTACATGCTTACATATCGTGTTCTGACTGGGTGGAGTGCCCAGAGTGATGGAGGAATTAGAGAAAGGGTATGCCTTCAATGTTGATTCTGGGTATTCACGAGCTGCTGACCAGCATAATTTGTGATTTCAAAGGCAGGTTTGAGAGCAGATGGGTTCTAAGGGGGCATAAAGGGATGCTTAGAACTTACTGAGAAAGAAGAAACTTTTTCTCTAGGAATGACGCGTGACGAGTAGTCTCAGAAACTAGGAAACACAGAAATATGGGTTCCGTGAAAGGGAATAAGCGGAAATTTTGTTATACCAAGCTGTACCTTTGAGGCCACAATTTAAGCCATGGTTTTAATCAAAGTCCTCTTAAAAGTCGCTATTCAGTATATGACATAAGATCTCATGCCTTCTAGCTATATTTTATTCCTTTTATCAGGACTTTATGTCAAGAATCATCTATTATGCATAATTTAGCCCTAAACTGTTTCGTTTCCTTTCCTTTCCTAATCCCTCATGTATTCATTTAGTAAACATTTACTAAACTCCTTATTAGGCTAAAATGTCAAGGAAAAGCTCTTATTCTCAAAGGGCTGAGAGTCCAATATATCTTAACCTTTTATAGTTTAATCTTTTGGTCAATGACTGAACCATATCTCCCAGCTGTGTCCACTTTAACATCCATTACAACCAGACTCATTTTGTCTTTGAATACGTTTTTGCTGATTATCAAACACATTTATTAACTGACTTTCTTATGAAAATATTCTAGGCACCACAAATTACCTTATGCCTCAGGATGACCAGGGTTTATAATCTATAACACTGGGGATGCCAATATCTACAATTAGTCTGAATCTTTTCACTGAGATGAAAAATTGGTTCCATTTTTTAAAGTTATCTAATACTTGGGTTTTTAATATCGAACAAACTGACTGGAGTGGTTCCCAGAGAAAGGGAGTCTGTACAGGTACCAGACAGGCTTTTAGAGATCCAGTCTGAAGGAATGTCTAAATGTCACCATTTCTACATGAAGATGAGATTCAATTAAGTGGGGAAAAGGTTAAAATGGGAGAAAAACTATCAGTGAATTAGTTGTTTGACATAAGTGTTCTAAACAAGACAGCTGGGAGATGGAATCTTTAACTTTTCAATCAACTTTAGAAAAACAAAGTGCTAAATTGGCTGCCTTGACTCATTACAAACACCAACAGAAACTAAGGAGCTGAAGTCATATTTACAAAAGTTATTTATTCACTACCCTAGCAATTTATTCACCACCCTGAAATTGGTTGTTACCATCAACCAATTTCAGCATGTTTCATGGCCATCTGAGTAATGTCAGTTATGGAGCAAATAGTGGAGTTTCAGAAATAGTGACAGGAACTTTACTTTTAAAAATAAGTGTTGTTCTCTCTCACTTTTATAGTTATCATTATATTTGAACCTGGGATTTCCTAGCAAAGAAAGAGAAGATTTAACTTCCTATGAGCGCTAGGCTTATAGACAGAGAAAACATTTGAAATGTCTTTGGTAGGTCATCTGGATACAGCACTGTAGGCTTTATTTCCCAAGATCATTAAACCTATCAAATTAATAAGACCCAGAGTCTCAAATACAAGAATTATTTAGTCAAATTTCAACTTAACAATTATTAAGATAATGGGCTGTTTCATCAAAATAATACATGAAATGAGACAAGTTTAAGAAAAAAAAATAGTGTCTTTTAAAATCATTATCCAGACTTGGTGGATTTCCTTGGTTAATGTAAGAGGAATATTTTAAATATTTTAAATGAGGTCCTGTAGCTATGTTCTATTTAGGAGGCTAAAAATGTCTCTTTGCAGAGATTATTCATAATTCATCTTAAAATTATGAGGAACTACAAATACTATATATATATAGTATATATAATATACTATTATCTATAGTTGCAATAATTTTATGGATAAATGTCATGACTTCACTAAAACAAATCTAAGTTCATGCTGAAACCCAGCTAAAGGATTGCTATGGGACAGGGTAAAAGGTGTCTTTGAAGAGTCTCTCATGACCAGAGCTTGCCTGGAAGGAAGAGAAGCAGGATAGAGTTTTGCAAGAGCCTATGCATGAAAATGGGCCAGCTGAAAGAGAAACCATGGTGACTGAAGAAAAGTGTAAGAAGAAAGCTGGTGTATGAGAAATTTGTGATGTCATATGAAGATGGGACTGTCAAACTGAAAAGTGAGAATCAGCAAATGACCAAGACAGATTGAGACTGAGTCAAATGTGTATGTTGCCAGCAGTGGAGGGAAAAGCAAATTCTTAGTCCGGATATCCCCTCTGGTTCTAATGTACTAAGAGCCAAAATCTACCATGAGCAGCCAGTGGAGCAAAAGTGCTGCAGAAGTCAAACCTATCAATAGCACATTGCATTGTTACCTTGCAACTGCATTGCCTTGGCTGTTGCTACTCCAGCTTCTTAAGTAAATAGATGCCATCTCAACAAGAAGGACTATAGGTGGGGAGAGGGGCGAATGAAATTAGAGCCTTATGTCAGTTCAAGAAGCAAATGCCATGGCAGAGTTAGAAGTACAAGATAGGGATTTCCTTGGTGGTCCAGTGGGTAAGACTTCGTGCTCCCCATGCAGGGGGCCCAGGTTCGAGCCCTGATCAGGGAACTAGATATCATCTGCATGCCACAACTAAGAGTCCGCTTGCTGCAACTAAGAAGTCCACATGCTGCAACTAAAAGATCCCGCGTACCGCAACTAAGACCCAGCACAGCCTAAATAAATAAATATTAAAAAAAAAAAAAGATATTTACTGGGGGAAGGTCAGTGAACAATAAAGGGAAAAAGGAAGAGAGTAGACGGGGACTGCCTTTAGACTGGTTCAGCTCTGACACCTGGGAAAGGAGAGAGGGAAGGAAGGAAAATGCAGTAGGAAGAGCTTCATGTTGCACTGCAGCTCTGAGAAAGTCTCAGCCAACTCAGAGGAGCCCAGAGGAAAAATACCCATTAAGAGTCCTGCACTGAGCATAATTGGCCAGAGTCTAGTACCCCTGCTGGGCTCAGTCACTGGATGGAGGGATCCCGGCCTCAGTGTGAACAAGGTAGCATAGTCCAATAACAATATAGCTGGAGGCTATCAGCTACTCAGTCCTCACAGGAGCTTCTCTCTTAACATATTTGAGCAGCAGAACTCTGTTGCTGCCATAGTCCACCCCTCACTCTGCACAGATCAATTTTTCCATAAAGTTCTAAAGTATTTTCTCCATTTTTCCTTTGACCCTCTCTTCATAAAAGGAATAGAGAGGTTAGTGGGATGAGCTACATTCTCCATTGTTGCAGTTGTCTTGAGACTGCAACTGGTGATGGTCTCCAACCTCTACTATCCATTCTAAATTCCCTTCACCTTCACTTACCACCTCTGCAAGTCTTGAAGCTCACCTGGTATTACCTAAACCTTCATTCCTAAAAGGTCTAAATCCCTGGTAATCATACACATCTCAAGTGAGGAGCATTTCACATGATAATTCAGTCATAACTGTATAAGGGAATACCAAGAAGAAACAAGTAGATCATCTGAGTTCCATATATGTTCTTTTCTGCCCCAAGGTATAAAAGAACCCTATTTCCTCCTGCTGATCAGGATCAACTGCCCTGGCCAAGATGGTAACTTCTCTCATCTGCTGGCCCCTTTTCACAAGGAGTCCAGAGTTCTTGGGCAGCAGCCATGACTTATAGTTGAATGAGATCTGCTCTTTCCCCTGGCAAGAATGTTTTTTTTTTTTTAACATCTTTATTGGGGTATAATTGCTTTACAATGGTGTGTTAGTTTCTGCTTTATTACAAGGCAAGAATGTTTTTCCTTTGGGGACTAGGATCTCTAGCCCTACATATCCCAGAGTTTCAGGGGTGAGAAGTATAAAGTCCTCAGTAGTTGCAGAATCTGATGACCAAAAACTATCTTAAAATAGAAATAGACAAGAGATCTAAGAATACATTAAACTACAGCATTCTACCAGACCACTCTCTCCTGTGCGAGTCTATTTCCATTATACAACAGAGATCTCAGAGAGGGACCTGAAATAGCAATTTTACATATCAAAATAATAAACTGGCAAAACCCATCATAAGGTAGACTTCTTCTCTGAGCCATTTCAAACATATATTATGAAATAAATAGTATGATTTTTTTTGAAGTCTCTATTTTCAAGGGCTGACTGTGACACTCATGACCATCTCTCTGCCATCAGTGCTCTAAAGGGATGATACACATGAGAACAAGATATGTTCTTTGTTCCATTATTATTTGTCTACCTATACCCTCATTTTCCCAGGGAAAAATTGACACTTGCCCAATTTGCTGGTCAGCTACCTCCACCTTAAACTTGATGAAGGACTTTCATTCTCAGGGCATCTGTATACTCTTCCTCGCCCAACATGTACCTCTCTCCATGGCTTCTGGATTCCCGACCCCTTCTGAGGGTCCCCCTCCTGGTGCTGATGTACCAAATATAGACTTCTCTGTTCTGAGCCTTACTTACTAAGGAACAGGAAAATGTTTAACACTCCAAGCCTAAGGTATTTTCTCATTCATAAATCTGTGCATGCAAAATGTTTTTAGTGCCTCCTCCATGTCTAGAGTAGGAAAAACAGAAGAAAGAATAGAGAAAACTTAAACTTGAACTTGAAGTGAGGTTGTATGACTTTGAGCTCTGCTTCAACAAGTCAAATCAGCATGAAATTGAGACAGTTACCCAGTCTTTCTGATGTACATTTTCACTTGTAAAAAGGAGAAAATAGAGACCAACCAGAAAAAGATTTTTCTGAAAACAAAATGAGATAAAGGATGTGAAAGTCCATGGTAAACTCTGAAATGGATTACTCATGAAATGAGGTCATTATTAATAATAATAATGTTATATTCAGTATGAAGAAGTGTATCACCCTTAATCAATCTCCATTTTGTCAAAACAAAATAGTCAGAAGCAAGTTGAAGAAAGTGCACTTTTGAATACTTTAAATTGCACAAAGGATCCCCTACTCAGCGTATTCTAAGAACTTCATCCTTCTCCCTTACTATATGATCTTGGCCATTTACAGTTTACCCATTTTTTTTTTTTACATTCTATTTTTTTAACATCTTTATTGGAGTATAATTGCTTTACAATGGTGTGTTAGTCTCTCCTTTAAAACAAAGTGAATCAGTTATATGTATACATATATCCCCATATTTCCTCCCTCTTGTGTCTCCCTCCTACCCTCCCTATCCCACCCCTCTAGATGGTCACAATGCACCGAGCTGATCTCCCTGTGCTATGCAGCTGCTTCCTACTAGCTACCTATTTTACATTTGGTAGTGTTTGTATGTCAGTGCTACTCTCTCACTTCATCCCAGCTTACCCTTCCCCCTGCCCGTGTCCTCAAGTCCATTCTCTATGTCTGCATCTTTATTCCTCTCCTGCCCCTAGTTTCTTCAGAACGTTGTTTTTTTCTTTTTTTAGATTACATACACATGTGTTAGCATACAGTATTTGTTTTTCACTTCCTGAATTACTTCACTCTGTATGACAGACTCTAGGTCCATCCATCTCACTACAAATAACTTAACTTCATTTCTTTTTATGGCTGAGAAATATTCCATTGTATATATGTGCCATGTCTTCCTTGTCCATTCATCTTTCAATGGACTTAGGTTGCTTCCATGTCCTGGCTATTGTAAATAGAGCTGCAATGAAACTGTGGTACATGACTCTTTTTGAATTATGGTTTCTCACGGTATATGCCCAGTAGTGGGATTGCTGAGTCATATGGTAGCTCTATTTTTAGTTTCTTAAGGAACCTCCATACTGTTCTCCATAGTGGCTGTATCAATTTACATTCCCACCAACAGTGCAAGAGGGTACCCTTTTCTCCACACCTGCTCCAGCATTTATTTTTTATAGATTTTTTAATGATGGCGATTCTGACTGGTGCGAGGTGATACCCCATTGTGGTTTTGATTTGCATTTCTCTAATGATTACTGATATTGAGCAATCTTTCATGTGTTTGTTGGCAATCTGTATATCTTCTTTGGAGAAATGTCTATTTAGGTCTTTTGCCCATTTTTGGATTGGGTTGTTTGTTTTTTTGATATTGAGCTGCATGAGCTGCTTGCATAATTTGGAGATTAATCCTTTGTCAGTTGCTTCATTTGCAAATATTTTCTCCCATTCTGAGGGTTGTCTTTTCGTCTTGTTTATGCTTTCCTTTGCTGTACAAAAGCTTTGAAGTTTAATCAGATCCCATTTGTTTATTTTTGTTTTATTTCCATTTCTCTAGGAGTTGGGTCAAAAGGATGTTGCTGTGATTTATGTCATAGAGTGTTCTGCCTATGCTTTCCTCTAAAAGTTTTATAGTGTGTGGCCTTACATTTAGGTCTTTAATTCATTTTGAGTTTATTTTTATGTATGGTGTTAGGGAGTGTTCTAGTTTCATTCTTCTATATGTAGCTGTCCACGTTTCCCAGCACTTATTGCTGAGGCTGTCTTTTCTCCACTGTATATTCTTGCCTCTTTTATCAAAAATAAGGTGACCATATGTGTGTGGGTTTGTCTCTGGGCTTTTTATCCTGTTCCATTGATCTATATTTCTGTTTTTGTGCCAGTACCATACTGTCTCGATTACTGTAGCTTTGTAGTATAGTCTGAAGTGTGGGTGCCTGATTGCTCCAGCTCCGTTTTTGTTTCTCAACATTGCTTTGGCTATTCGGGGTCTTTTGTGTTTCCATATAAATTGTGAAATTTTTTGTTCTAATTCTGTGAAAAATGCCATTGGTAGTTTGATAGGTATTGCATTGAATCTGTAGATTGCTTTGGGTAGTAGAGTCATTTTCACAATGTTGATTCTTCCAATCCAAGAATATGGTGTATCTCTCCATCTGTTTGTATCATCTTTAATTTCTTTCATCAGTGTCTTATAGTTTTCTGCATACAGGTCTTTTGTCTCCTTAGAAAGGTTTATTTGTAGGTATTTTTTTATTTTTGTGGCAGTGGTAAAAGAGAGTGTTTCCTTAATTTCTCTTTCAGATGTTTCATTGTTAGTGCATAGGAGTGCAAGATATTTCTGTGCATTAATTTTTATCCTGCTACTATATCAAATTCATTGATTCGCTGTAGTAGTTTTCAGGCAGCGTCTTTAGGATTCTCTTTGTATAGTATCATGTCATCTGCAAATAGTGACAGCTTTACTTCTTTTCTGATTTGGATTCCTTTTATTTCTTTTTCTTCTCTGATTGCTGTGGCTAAAAGTTCCAAAACAATGTTGAATAACAGTGGTGAGAGTGGGCAACCTTGTCTTGTTCCTGATATTAGAGGGAATGGTTTCAGTTTTTAACCATTGAGAACGATGTTGGCTGTGGGCTTGTCATAAATGGTCTTTATTTTTTTGAGGTAAGTTCTCTCTATCCCTACTTTATGGAGGGTTTTTATCTTAAATCAGTGTTGAATTTTGTTGAAAATTTTTCTGCATCTATTGAGAGGATAATATGGTTTTTATCCTTCAATTTGTTGATATGGTGTATCACATTGTTTGATTTGTGTATATTGAAGAATCCTTGCATTCCTCGGATAAACCCCACTTGATCATGGTGTATGATCCTTTTAATGTACTGTTGGATTCTGTTTGCTAGTATTTTGTTGAGGATTTTTGCATCTATGTTCATCAGTGATATTGTCCTGTCGTTTTCTTTCTTTGTGACATCTTTGTCTGGTTTTGGTATCAGAGTGATGGTGGCCTCATAGAATGAGTTTGGGAGTGTTCCTCCCTCTGCTATATTTTGGAAGAGTTTGAGAAGGATAGGTGTTAGCTCTGCTCTAAATGTTTGATAGAATTCGCCTGTGAGAATCAGGCTCCCTGACTTCAGACTATACTACAAAGCTACAGTAATCGAGACAGTATGGTACTGGCACAAAAACAGAAATATAGATCAATAGATCAGGATAGAAAGCCCAGAGATAAACTCACACACATATGGTCACCTTATCTTTGATAAAGGAGGCAGGAAGGTACAGTGGAGAAAGGACAGCCTCTTCAATAAGTGGTGCTGGGAAAACTGGACAGGTACATGTAAAAGTATGAGATTAGAAAACTCCCTAACACCATACACAAAAATAAGCTCAGAATGGATTAAAGACCTAAATGTAAGGCCAGAAACTATCAAACTCTTAGAGGAAAACATAGGCAGAACACTCTATGACATAAATCATAGCAAGATCTTTTTTGACCCACCTTCTAGAGAAATGGAAATAAAACAAAAATAAACAAATGGGACCTAATGAAACTTCAGAGCTTTTGCACAGCAAAGGAAACCATAAACAAGACCAAAAGACAGCTCTCAGAATGGGAGAAAATATTTGCAAATGAAGCAACTGACAAAGGATTAATCTCCAAAATTTACAAGCAGCTCATGCAGCTCAATAACAAAAAAACAAACAAACCAATCCAAAAATGAGCAAAAGACCTAAATAGACATTTCTCCAAAGAAGATATACAGATTGCCAACAAACACATGAAAGGATGCTAAACATCATTAATCATTAGAGAAATGCAAATCAAAACTACAATGAGATATCATCTCACACTGGTCAGAATGGCCATTATCAAAAAATCTACAACAATAAATGCTGGAGAGGGTGTGGAGAAAAGGGAACACTCTTGCACTGCTGGTGGGAATGTGAATTGGTACAGCCACTATGGAGAACAGTACGGAGGTTCCTTAAAAAACTACAAATAGAACTACCATACAACCCAGCAATCCCACTACTGTGCATATACCCTGAGAAAACCATAATTCAAAAAGAGTCATGTACCAAAATGTTCATTGCAGCTCTATTTACAATAGCCAGGACATGGAAACAACCTAAGTGTCCATCATTGGATGAATGGATAAAGAAGATGTGGCACATTTATACAATGGAATATTACTCAGCCATAAAAAGAAACAAAATTGAGCTATTTGTAGTGAGGTGGATGGACCTAGAGTCTGTCATACAGAGTGAAGTAAGTCAGAAAGAGACAGACAAATACCACATGCTAACACATATATATGAAATCTAAGAAAAAAAAAATATCATGAAGAACCCAAGGGTAAGACGGGAATAAAGACACAGACCTACTAGAGAATGGACTTGAGGATATGGGGAGGGGGAAAGGTAAGCTGTGACAAAGTGAGAGACTTGCATAGACATACATACACTACCAAACATAAAATAGATAGCTAGTGGGAAACAGCCGCATGGCACAGGGAGATAGCTCGGTGCTTTGTGACCACCTAGAGGGGTGGGATAGGCAAGGTGGGAGGGAAGGAGATGCAAGAAGAAAGAGATATGGGAACATATGTATATGTATAACTGATTCACTTTGTTATAAAGCAGAAACTAACACACCATTGTAAAGCAATTATACTCCAATAAAGATGTAAAAACAACAACAACAAAATTTGCCTGTGAAGCCATCTGGTCCTTGGCTTTTGTTTGTTGGAAGATTTTTAATTACAGTCTCATTTTCACTGCTTTTGATTGGTCTGTTTATATTTTCTATTTCTTCCTGGTTCAGGTTCAGAAGGCTGTGCTTTTCTAAGAATTTGTCCATTTCTTCCAGGTTGTCCATTTTACTGGCACATGTTTGCTTGTACTAATCTCTCACGATCCTTTGTATTTCTGCAGTGTCAGTTTTTACTTCTCCTTTTTCATTTCTAATTCTATTGACTTGACTCTTCTCCCTTTTTTTTTTGATGAGTCTAATGGTTTATCAATTTTGTTTATCTTCTCAAAGAACCAGGTTTTAGTTTTATTGATCTTTGCTATCATTTCCTTCATTTCTTCTTCATTGATTTCTCATCTGATCTTTATGATTTTTTTCCTTCTGCTAACTTCGGGGTATTTTTTGTTCTTCTTTCCCCAATTGCTTTAGGTGTAAGGTTAGGTTGTTTATTTGAGATGTTTCTTGTTTCTTCAGGTAGGATTGTATTGCTATAAACTTCCCTCTTAGAACTGCTTTTGCTGCATCCCATAGGTTTTGGGTCGTCGTGTCTCCATTGTCATTTGTTTCAAGGTATTTTTTGATTTCCTCTTTGATTTCTTCAGTGATCTCTTGGTTATTAAGTAGTGTATAGTTTAGCCTCCTTGTGTTTTTAATTTTTACAGATTTTTCCCTGTAATTGATATGTAGTCTCATAGTGTTGTGGTCAGAAAAGATACTTGATACGATTTCAATTTTCTTAAATTTACCAAGGCTTGCTCTGTGACCCAGATAGGATCTATCCTGGAGAATGTTCCAAGAGCAATTGAGAAGAAAGTGTATTCTGTTGTTTTTGGATGGAATGTCCTATAAATATCAATCAAGTCCATCTTGTTTAATGTATCATTTAAAGCTTGTGTTTGCTTATTTATTTTCATTTTGGATAATCTGTCCATTGGTGAAAGTGGGGTGTTATAGTCCCCTACTATGATTGTGTTTTGTTGACTTCCCCTTTTATGGCTGTTTATGTAGTGAGGTGTTCCTATGTTGGGTCCATAAATACTTACAATTGTTATCTCGTCTTCTTGGATTGATCCCTTGATCATTATGTAGTGTCCTTTTTTTTCTCTTATAATAGTCTTTATTTTAAAGTCTATTTTGTCTGATATGAAGATTGCTACTCCAGCTTTCTTTTGGTTTCCATTTGCGTGGAATATCTTTTTCCATCCCCTCATTTTCAGTCTGTATGTGTCCCTAGGTCCAAAGTGGGTCTCTTGTAAACAGCACATATACGGGACTTGTTTTTGTATCCATTCAGCCAGTCTATGTCTTTTGGTTGGAGCATTTAATCCATTTACATTTAAGGTAGCTATCTATATGTATTTTCCTATTACCATTTTCTTAAGTGTTTTGTGTTTGTTATTTTAGGTTTTTTCCTTTTCTTGTGTTTCCTGCCTAGAGAAGTTCCTTTAGCATTTGTTGTAAAGCTGGTTTAGCAGTGCTGAATTCTCTTAGCTTTTTCTTCTTTGTAAAGGTTTTAATTTCTCCGTCGAATGTGAATGAGATCCTTGCTGGGTAGAATAATCTTGGTTGTAGGGTTTTCCCTTTCATCACTTTAAATATGTCCTGCTACTCCCTTCTGGCTTGCAGAGTTTCTGCTGAAAGATCATCTCGAACCTTGGGGATTCCCTTGTATGTTATTTGTCCTTCTTCCCTTGC
This sequence comes from Pseudorca crassidens, assembly GCF_039906515.1. Taxonomy (NCBI): domain Eukaryota; kingdom Metazoa; phylum Chordata; class Mammalia; order Artiodactyla; family Delphinidae; genus Pseudorca; species Pseudorca crassidens. The sequence continues at coordinate 28,508,596 of NC_090304.1, read as the reverse complement.
TGCTTTCAATATTTGTTCTCTGTATTTAATTTTTGATAGTTTGATTAATATGTGTCTTGGCATGTTTCTCCTTGGATTTATCCTGTATGGGACTCTCTGTGTTTCTTGGAGTTGAATAACTCTTTCCTTTCCCATATTAGGGAAGTTTTCAACTCTAATCTCTTCAAATATTTTCTCAGTCCCTTTCTTTTTGTTTTTTTCTTCTGGGACCCCTAGAATTTGAATGTTGGTGTGTTCAATGTTGTCCTAGTGGTCTCTGAGACTGCCCTCAATTCTTTCCTTTCTTTTTTCTTTATTCTGCTCTGCAGTAGTTATTTCCACTATTTTATCTTCCAGGTCACTTATCTTTTATTCTTCCTCAGTTATTCTGCTATTGATTCTTTCTAGAGAATTTTTAATTTCATATACTGTGTTGTTCATCATTGTTTGTTTGCTCGTTAGTTCTTCTAGGTCCTTGTTAAACGTTTCTTATATTTTCTCCATTGTATTTCCAAGATTTTGGATCATCTTTACTATCATTACTCTGAATTCTTTTTCAGGTAGACTGTGTATTTCCTCTTCATTTGTTTGGTCTGGTGGGTTTTTATCTTGCTCCTTCATCTGCTGTGTGTTTCTCTGTCTTCTCATTTTGCTTAACTTACTGTGTCTGTGGTCTCCTTTTTGCAGGTTGCCTGTTCATAGTTCCTGTTGTTTTTGGTGTCTGCCCTCAGTGGCTAAGGTTGGTTTAGTGGGTTTTGTAGGCTTCCTGGTGGAGGGGACTAGTGCCTGTGTTCTGGCAGATTAGGCTGGATCTTGTCTTTCTGGTGGGCAGGTCCACATCTGGTGGTGTGTTTTGGGGTGTCTGTAAACTTATTATTATATTAGGTGGCCTCTCTGCTAGTGGGTGGGGTTATGTTTCTGTGTTGCTAATTTTTTGGCATAGGGTGTCCAGCACTATAGCTTGCTGGTCTTTGAGTGGAGCTGGGTTTATTGTTGAGATGGAGATTTCTGGGAGAGTTTTCGCTGTTTGATATTACATGGAGCCAGGAGGTCTCCTGTGGACCAATGTCCTGAACTCGGCTCTTCCACCTCAGAGGCACAGTCCTGAAAAGTGGCTGGAGCACCAAGACCCTGTCTGCCACACAGCTCAGAAGAAAAGGGAGAAAACATGAAAGAAAGAAAGAAGGAAAGAAGGAAAGAAAGAAAGAAAGAAAGGAAGGAAGGAAGGAAGGAAGGAAGGAAGGAAGGAAGGAAGGAAGGAAGGAAGAAGGAATAAAATAAAGTTATAAAATAAAAAATAATTATTAAAAATTTAAAAAAATTAAAAGTAATATAAAATTTTTAAAAGAAAGAAAGAAAGAACAAAAGAAGAGAGCAACCAAACCAAAAAACAAATCCACCAATGATAACAAGCACTAAAAATTATACTAAAAAAAAAAAATAGAAAGAAAAAGGACTGACAGAATCCTAGGAAAAATGGTAAAAGCAAAGCTATACAGACAAAATTACACAAAGAAGCATACACATACACACTCACAAAATGAGAAAAAAGAAAAAAATAGATATATTTTTGCTCCCAAAGTCCACGGCCTCAATTTTGGGATGATTTGTTTTCTATTCAGGTATTCCACAGATGCAGGGTACATCAAGTTGATTGTGGAGATTTCATCTGCTGCTCCTGAGGATGCTATGAGAGATTTCCTTTTCTCTTCTTTGTTTGCACAGCTCCTGGGGTTCACCTTTGATTTGGCCCTGCCTCTGCGTGTAGGTCGCCTGAGGGCATCTGTTCTTCTCTTAGACAGGACCTGGTTAAAGTAGCAGCTGATTAGGGGGCTCTGGCTCACTCAGGCTGGGGGTATGAAGGGTTACAAAACGCAGGGTGAGCCTGCAGTGGCAGAGGACAGCGTGAGGTTGCCACAGCCTGAGGCACGCCATGTGTTCCCCCAGGGAAGTTGTCGCTGGATCACAGGACACTGGCAGTGTCAGGCTGCACAGGCTCCCAGGTGGGGAGGTGTGGAGAGTGACCTGTGCTTGCACACAGGCTTCTTTGTGGCTGCAGGAGCAGCCTTAGCGTTTCATGCCCGTCTCTGTTGTCTGCACTGATAGCCACGGCTCGCACCCGTCTCTGGAGCTCGTTTAGGTGGTGCTCTGAATCCCCTCTCCTCGTGCACCCTGAAACAATGGTCTCTTGCCTCTTAGGCAGATTCAGAGTTTTCCCAGACTCCCTCCTGGCTAGCCTCCTGGCTAACCTCCTGGCTAGCTGTCGTGCACTAGCCCCCTTCAGGCTGTGTTCATGCAGCCAACCCCAGTCCTCTTCTGGGATCTGAACTCCGAAGCCCGAGCCTCATCTCCCAGCCCCCACCCGCCCCGGCGGGTGAGCAGACAAGCCTCTCAGGCTGTTGAGTGCTGGTCGGCACCGATCCTCTCTGCAGGAATCTCTCCGCTTTGCCCTCTGCACTCCTATTGCTGAGCTCTCCTCTGTGGCTCCAAAGCTTCCCCCATACCCCTGACCGCCCCCCCACGTTTCCTTCAGTGAAGGGTCTTCCTAGTGTGTGGAAACTTTTCCTCCTTCACAGCTCCCTCCCAGAGGTGCAGGTCCTGTTCCTATTCTTTTGTCTCTGTTTTTTGTTTTTTCTTTTGCCCTACACGGGTATATGGGGAGCTTCTTGGCTTTTGGGAAGTCTGAGGTCTTCTGCCAGTGTTCAGCAGGTGTTCTGTAGGAGTTGTTCCACATGTAGATGTAATTTTGATGTATTTGTGGGGATGAAGGTGATCTCCACATCTTACTCCTCCGCCATCTTGAAGGTCGCTTCCCCTAGATTATTTATTTGAGATTTTTCTAGTTTCTTGAGGTGATATTGAATTGCTATAAACTTCCCTCTTAGAAGTGCTTTTGCTTTGTCCCATAGGTTTTGGGTCATCATGTTTCGGTTTCATTTGTTTCTATGTATTTTTTAATTTCTTCTTTGATTTCTTCAGTGAAATCTTGGTTACTTAGTAGTGCACTGTTTAGCCTCCATGCATTTGTGTTGTTTACAGTTTTTTTTTCCTGTACTTGATTTCTAGTCTCATAGTGTTGTGGCCAGAAAAGATGCTTGATACGATTTCAATTTTCTTAAATTCTCTGAGGCTTGATTTGTGACCCAAGATGTGATCTATCCTGGAGAATGTTCTGTGTGCACTTGAAAAGAAATTGCATTCTGCCACTTTTGGGTGGAATGTTCTATAAATATCAATTAGATATATCTGGTCTATTGTGTCATTTACAGTTTGTGTTTCCTTATTTATTTTCTGTTTGGATGATCTGTCCATTGGTGAAAGTGGGCTGTTAAAGTCCCCTACTATTATCGTGTTACTGTCAATTTCTCCCTTCACGGTTGTTAGCATTTGCTTTATGTTTTGAGGTGTTCCTGTGTTGGGTGCACAAACATTTATAATTGTTATATCTTCTTCTTGGATTGATCCTTTGATCATTATGTAGTGTCCTCCTTATCTCTTGTAACAGTCTTTTTTTAAAGACTGATAGGAGTATTGCTACTCCAGCTTTCTTTTGATTTCCATTTGCATGGAATATCTTCTTCTATCCCTTCACTTTCAGTCTGTATGTATCCCTAGGTCTGAAATGGGTCTCTTGTAGTCAGCATAGGTATGGGTCTTGTTTTTTGTTTTTGTTTTTGTTTTTGTTTTTGTGGTACGTGGGCCTCTCACTGTTGTGGCCTCTCCCGTTGCGGAGCACAGGCTCCAGACGCGCAGGCTCAGCGGCCATGGCTCACGGGCCCAGTCGCTCCAGGGCATGTGGGATCCTCCTGGACTGGGGCACAAACCTGTGTCCCCTGCATCAGCAGGTGGACTCTCAACAACTGCGCCACCAGGGAAGCCCTATGGGTCTTGTTTTTGTATCCATCCAGCCAGTCTATGTCTTTTGGTGGGGGCATTTAATCCATTTACATTCAAGGTTATTATCGATATGTATGTTTCCATTACCGTTTTCTTAATTGTTTTGTGTTTGTTTTTGTGGGTCTTTTTCTTCTCTTCTGTTTCCAGCCTAGAGAAGTTTCTTCAGCATTTGTTGTAAAGCTGGTTTGATGGTGCTAAATTCTCTTAGCTTTTGCTTGTCTGAAAAGCTTTTGACTTCTCCATTGAATCTGAATGAAATCCTTGCTGGGTAGAGTAATCTTGATTGTAGGTTTTTCTCTTTCATCACTTTAAGTATATCCTGCCACTCCCTTCTGGCCTATAGAGTTTACACTGAAAAATCAGCTGATAACCTTATGGAGATTCCTTTGTGTGTTATTTTGTTTTTCCCTTGCTGCTTTTAATATTTTTTCTTTAAATTTAATTTTTGTTAGTTTTATTAATATGTGTCTTGGTGTGTTTTTCCTAGGTTTTATCCTGTATGGGACTCTCTGTACTTCCTGGACTTGGGTGACTATTTCCTTTCCCATGTTATGGAAGTTTTCAACTATAATCTTTTCAAATATTTTCTCAGACCCTTTTTTTCTTTTTAGTACACGGGCCTCTCACTGTTGTGGCCTCTCCCGTTGCAGAGCACAGGCTCAGCGGCCATGGCTCATGGGCCCAGCCGCTCCATGGCATGTGGGATCTTCCCGGACCAGGGCATGAACCCATGTCCCCTGCATCATCAGGCAGACTCTCAACCACTGTGCCACCAGGGAAGCCCTCTCAGACCCTTTCATTTTCTCTTCTTTTTCTGGGAGCCCTATAATTCGAATGTTGGTGTGCTTAGTATTGTCGCTGAGGTCACTGAGATTGTCTTCAATTCTCTTCATTCTTTTTTCTTTATTCTGCTGTGTGGCAGTTATTTCCACCATTTTGTCTTCCAGCTCATTTATTCGTTTTACTGCCTCAGTTATTCTGATTCCTCCTAGTGTATTTTTCACTTCAGTTATTTGTTGTTCATCTCTGTGTTTTTTGTTCTTTAGTTCTTCTAGATATTTGTTAAACATTTCTTGTATTTTCTCAATCTGTGCCTCCATTCTATTTCTGAGATTGTGTTCATCTTTACTATCATTACTCTGAACTCTTTTTCAGGTAGATTGCCTATTCCCCTTCGTTTATTTGGTCTTGTAGGTTTTTACCTTGCTCCTTCATCTGTGACATATTTTTTTGCCATCTCATCTTTTTTTTTTTTTTTCATAAGTGGGACTGTGCTCCTGTCTTACTGGTTGTTTGGCCTGAGGCTTCCCACACTGGAGGTTGTAGGCTATTGGGTAGAGCTGGGTCTTGGTGCTGAGATGAGGAACTCTGTGAGACCTCACTCTGATGAATATTCCCTGGGGTCTGAGGTTCTCTGTTAGTCCAGTAGTTTGGACTCGGAGCTTCCACCACAGGAGCTTTGGCCTGACTCCAGGCTCATGAACCAAGATCCCACAAGCCGCATGGAGTGGCCAAAAAAAAAAAGAGAGAACAATAACAAAGTAAAAAATAAAATTAGACTAGGAAACTAATAAATATGTTAGAAAGAATATAAAAATATAGATTAATCAACAACTGAAAGGTACATCAGTACCACAATATTAATAAAGAGGAGGGGAAAAAAAAAGGGGGGGAAAGGCCTTGGCTGTGGAGGGCGGGGCCTAAGCAAGGGCGAGGTTTGGGCAGTGGGCGGGCCTAAGCAAGGGTGAGGTTTGGGTGGTGAGTAGGGACCTATGCTCAGGACCCACAGGGCTGGAAAAGGCCCTGGGGGCTCTGGGGGGTGGGGCTTAGACTCAAGGAACAGAAGGGGCCCAGGTGTGCCCCCCACTCCTGGTCTCAGAGTGCAGGGGACCTCACCTGGGGGCCCAACAGGCTTCCTGGGCTTGAGTGGATGGGGCAAATGTCCTACTCTCCTCTCCTGATCCTCCAGTCTGGGAGGGCCCCTCCCACCTGCCTCTCCTGATCTCCCCAGCCTCAGGGGCACCGATCCTGTCTGGCCTCCACTTATCCACTTCCCTCAGTCCCCCTACATCATACCAGTTCACTTTGGGGTTCCTTCCCTCTTCTTGGGCCTCAGAGTCCTCCACCAGCGGCTGGCAGTCACCCTAGTTGTGGGGAGACATTAACTCTGTGTCTTCGCACACAGTCATCTTCAAGATTTTGCTTAGCCATGTTCTTTCATCTATCATCAGGATTAGTAACTCCTGTCTTACTCATTTCTGAAGGTAATTGTGAAACCTCATAAAATAATAAAATTAAAGCATTTTGTACACTGTAATGTGACAAACACATTACAGGTTTTGTCTTTTTCACCTTCTTATTGTTTTAGATAGTGCTTTTAGAAATCTGTCTTAGCTTGGTCTTCTACTTAAAAATTCTTAAAAACGGTATCCAATGAGTCATATGTATTGAAATTTGGTATTAGAAATATTTAAACACATTTGATTTCGTCTCTCTTTGTCCCTGTGTGCTATGTTATTTGTATGTTCCAGATCAGAGTTGGCCAAAAGAGGAACTCGTACATGATTTGGAAGTCAAGCCAATATTCCCTTGAAGTCGTTGCAGTCAGACCAACATGATAAGGACAAATGAAGAGGTACCAGGTAAATCCAACCTTGTACATGTTCTCTGATGCTCCACATCCAGCTAGGGCCTTACTACAGGCTCCACTGGCTCCACTGACCAATAGCAATGTCAGCCCCAACACTAGAAACTTGGCTATAGATCCACAAAGGGTAACTTCACCTCCACAGAAGTGAAAGCATCTTCCAAGACAGCAATTTCCATAGACTCCTTAAAGTCCCCCTTGTGCTGTCCACATTGGCTCTGACCTGTCCACTTGCCACAGTGTATCAGGCAAATTGGTTTGTGACTCTTACTTAAACTCTTTTCATACCTCTACTTCCTCATCTCCTCCTCCATTTGTGTAAGTTCTAATTTTTATAATAAATCTCCAATTTCCATAAAACTTATAATGGCTCTCTTTGCTGACTGGTACAAAGATGCTGTAATTCCCATTCCTGCTGCAAACCTCTGACAGATTTGATAACTAGCCAAAGATAAATATGTCAAAAAGTATAAAAAATATAGTATCATTAGCTTAAAACCGATAGGAACTTAGTTATTTTTTTCTGTTGCTATATGGGTTTTATTATTGATAACACTTAGCAGCCAAAGTAAGATTGAATGCCCTTGAGTGCTCTGAAAAGACTTAGAGATTCTTGGGTACAAAGGACCTTAGAAGCTACTTCATCCATGTCCTTACAAGGTAGATGAGGAAACTAATTTCCAGAGATGTCAACTTATTTGCCTAACATCCCTTAGCATCAATGACTTGCCATTCTGTTAAATGCAGATTTCTTAAGCTGTTCCCTTAACTGATCATAAGGAATGCGAACCATCTTACTCAGTGAATCCATGTCATGCAGAATGTCTGTGTCTATGTTTTAAACAGCTTCCTCTTCTTATCCATGATCCTATTCCTTAATCTTTGCTCCACCTTCCTTTTGTCTCCACAGCTACCAGCTTCCGTTCCATGCCATGTGAATTGCATTGCTCTTGTCTTACCCAAATATATACTAAGATTTCTTCTCCTCACGTCATTTTGGCCTTAACTAATAAAATAAACAATCTCCCATTTTGGCCTTAACTAATAAAATAAACAATCTCCCTTTTTGGCCTTAACTAATAAAATAAATAATCTCCTAGCCATATCAGACATTTGGTGCACCTCTTATAAAATGTGCTTTTAGTAATATCCATTCTGTGTTATCTTTGCTCACAGGTTGTATTTCAAAGATAATGCAACAGGAGAGAGTTGGCACAGATTGGGTTTTTAGTGAACCAGACTATCAAATGAATGGAGCACTGAAAACTATTCAAGCAGTGGAAATACATTTCATCATAGTGCAACGTCACTGCATGTCGATGAGCACACACCCGAATACAATCATTAGAAGTGAAAGTTTCAGAGGCCTGAAATACCTGCAGGCAGCCTTTTCTTAGGTCAGCACTGGAAAGTTTTAGAAATGATGCACTGCTCCTTCAAAATCATTGGTAATACAGTGGCCTTCTCCAAAATTAAATCTTGTCTGGCCTGAGAAAGAAGATATGTTTCTCAAAACGCCACCTGTCTTCTACTTTTTCCTTTGCCCAGAATATTCTCAGGAGAGTTTCTATTTATTATAACTAGATGTTGGTAAATTCAGTCATGTATCTTAACAGTTTTGTAAACTACAAATTTAGTTTTACATTATTTATTCTGACAACTCTTCCTGACTACCTCCTGTATGCTGACTTGGTGGAAAATGTTGGGGGTATAGTATGAAAGTTCATTCAACTCTAAATTTGTGAGAGTGGGAACCTTGTACTTATTCATTGATAATATACTCTACAGTTCATGTCCTGCTGAAGATAATTACACTATTTGTACTAAGTGAGATAACAGTGATATAAATGCAGAACTGGGGAAGTTGATAGGAGAAAAAGTCAAACTGATATTCTGATTCAGGAGTCCCACTATAGAAAGTGCGTCAGGTGCCTTATTGGACAACTGAAGAAATAAACTCATCTACAGTGAAACAGTGATGAAGAAGGCCATGCCTGATCTCAATCTAGAAGGGCAAGAAAGGGGGAAGAATGTTCAAATGTAAAAAGACCCAGATATGTTGTACAAAATGCTACTTTCAGCATCTGCCATTACTCATGGATATTCCAAAACGTCAGAAAGAGGAGCTGAGATTCCTGAGAAGTGAGTGCTTTGCTAAAAACTTAGGGGGGCTTTCACAGAATGACTAGAAGGCTTTGTAGTCTTGTTTGGATATATTTATGCTTCTTCCAAACAGATAGAATAAGAACAAAAACTGGCAAAAAGCCAACTAAACAAGCCAACAAAATAAACAGCACTTCATTACCTGAATCCCTATTGGCTTTGTCAATGAACAAGGGGTTAAATATAAAAGGAACTGGTAAAGCAGCTACAGATTTGTGTCCTGGCAAAAGAGACAGATAGCAAATAAGCAAGTTTATACTAATGGGCTGCTGTAGCATTTTGTATATTTATAATAAGGTCTAAAACTACGGAATCTGCTGGTAAATGATAAACATCTTAAATTCAGTTAGAAAATCAAGAATATCTAGAGTAGTAGGAAAAATATGAAGCTTAAATCTAAAATTAAACTCACGAGTATAAACAATTCAAGCAAGAGCCAGGTGTTGGATGCAAAGTCAACTAAAATTTTAGCGACTTCAGTGTTATTTTAGCTAGCAGGAATCATTTCAGGAGGCTGGAAGGCACAGATTGCCATACCCAAGAGATTGAGCTTACATCCCAAGCTTAGAATAGAACCTTTCCTGGTTATGCTGTTGGTATTTTAAGAAACATGACAGCCCCATCTGCCATCCATATGAGAAGTCACTCTTTCTAAGATGTCATGAATTTACGCCTGTAACCCCAAACTAACAGGAAAAGGAAATATCATTCTCCCCCATCTCCTTCCAAGCAAGGTTTAATGTGCAATAGTCTAGCACTCTTTCCAAGAAGATAACCAAAGATTTTCTTCTACAAATATATATCAAAGTATGTCAATATCCAAAGAGTACAAGAGGTAAAAAAAAAAAAAAGTAGCAATACTCACAATGACTATTTTTACCTTAAAATTTCCTTGCCAAATCTTCACTAATCACTTGACATGCATTATCTCTTTTAAATCTAATCCTTACAATGACTCTCAGAGTTTAGTTACAGCTATAATCATTCAGTAGATGAAAAAAATCCTTAGAGAAATTAAGATACAGGTTCAATCAATCCACAACGATAGCAAAGTTAACAGGACTAGGATTCAAGTCCACATTTTTCTGATGCCAAATGTCATGATCTTAACTATTCTGACATAGTGTTTCTATAAACACGTTACTCCCTTGATTACAATCTTTTGACAGCCCCTCATCACCTGTAGCAAGTTTCCTCATTCTGCCATAAATTGGCTCTAGACAGAATTCCGGGTGTCTATAAACATGGATGAGAAAAAAATAACATTTTCATTTTTACCAACCCCTTCACTTTGGCATATCCTTCATTTACGAATGTAGGCAAAACACTATATCAGCATTAGTAGTACCTCCAACTTTGTCACTAATAGAAAGCACAGATATTTTCATACCACTTAACAGTTGCAAAATATCTCAAAATATTATTTATTGCCATCACCATTTTTGTAATTATGTTAGTTGTTAGGCCTGCCACTGCACCTTGTCATTTACTGCACTCGTAAAGAAACAATATATATATGATTATATCACAATTTAAAAACTATTTTGGTTCAAGCTAAATGCCTTCCTTTGAAATCCTAATAGTCTTATTTTATATCACTTAAAAATGTCATTCTGAGGAGTCTGTAGGCTTCACTAGACTACCAAAGAGTTGCGTGGCACACAAAATTTAATTTAAGAAACACTGCTCCATAGGATATGATTCAAACACTCTTACATGGCCTCCAAAACTTTTCATGGAGTCTATCGGACAAAGACCATTTCCTGGCCCAAGCTGAGCCCATAAGAATCTCTTGTAATGGTTTCTGAGCTGGAATTGAGGATTGAATCAGCTTCTCTCTGGGAACATAGTTTTGAAGTTGTTAAGCTGTGAAGTCTTTGGTGGCTGTGTTTCTCCCATTGAAGCCAAAGAAGCCTCTATGTGTTAGGGGAGAATAAAGCTAAATAAATACATCCATAAGTAAAGTTAAATCAGTAGGTCTTAGTCACCTCTATTGTCTTACTGTCTGCCCCCAGGCTCAATTTAAAATTCTTCTAAATTGATTAACTTCATGCTTTCTATCTCCTTCCAAGATGACCCTGTTTATCATTAAGATGCACACCCAGGTTAATCTTTAACAATGACTGTGTTCGCATCACATCACTCCTCAAAAAACTTCCATGACTGTCCATTGTGGACAAATCAAAGTTCAGACTCCTTCAGTGGATGTATATTCAAGAATTTCCATGTAACAGACCCACCTTGCCTTTCCAACTTAGTCTCAACTTCTTCCTCTCCTTCCTTTTATTATAGCCAAACTGGATCAATCACTATTTCTTGTTTGTGGCTCTTTACTTTCCTCCCTCTGTGCTTTTAATTAAACTCTTCCCTGTACCTGGGATGCCTCTTTAATCTTCACATGTCTAAATCATACTTACTCGTCAAGGTCTGGCACAAATGTAACCATCCTCACCCCGTCCTAATATCTGATTCTTCCCAGTAGAAATAACATTTATTTTCTGAACTTTATTTATAATCCACCTATCCCATCCACTGGCCATTTACCCTATTCTATCTAATTATATAATTATTTCATATATAAATTTTCTCCCATAATAGTAATAGTAGTAAGAACAATTGAGCATTTAGCCTATGCCAAGGAATGCTACCAAGGAAGTTGGATAAACACTTTAATTGAATTGTCTTATTTAACTCTCACAACAACCCTGTGAGTTAAAAACTATTATTGTACCATTTTACAGATGAAGAAACTGAGGTAATAACAATTAGAACATCTTACAAAAGGGTGGAAATACTAGCTCTCAAAACTAGGCAGCCTGAATGTAGAACGCACTGTCAGCCATGCTCACTACTCTGCCTTCTCTCTTAGACTGGAAACAAACCAAAGACAGTTCTGAGTTTGGTACAGCTTAATAGCCTACACAGTGCCCAACATCGTGCTCTGGGTATAGACTGTCCTCAATAAAGATGTGGGTGGATCATTTTTAGATATTTACCTAAGGATCACAGTATTTGAGGCAAAAAGAAACTTAGAAAAAAAGTTTAGTTTCTCTTTCTAAACAACATTTTACTTCTTTTTAGAGTGGCATCATCAGCTGTGAACTTAACTTTTTCATATTTACTAAGCTAAATAAAGTATGTAACATGATGGCTACACTTAATAGTTGTTCAGTAAACGTTAGTGGTAATTATTGAGGGTTTCTCCCGCTGTTATTATTGCTTCCATTGCCACAATGAGTTAGGAAGGAAGGGTTAGGCACTGTACATCAGAGGATACTGTCTTTAGCAGGCTGAACAATATGGTGAAGATTATGGTCTAGTTGGTTTCAAAGCCAGAACTGAAACCAGTGGCTTTTCATTTTTAGCCTGGGGCTTAAACCAGCACAGCTCACATCTCTCACCTAATCTCAAGAATCACATCGGCTTCCTTAACAAAGACTAGAAATGAAATCCATTCATTACTGGCCTGTGACATATTTAGTAGCATTCAGAAACTCAATTTCTATGATAATCTTTATTCATTTATTTAAAACAGAAGTTGTAATGGAAAAAAAATTGAAGCGATTTACGTACTTAAGTAGCACCAGAAAATGCAAGATGTTATGCAACTTCAATTTTTTAAATAGCATTTTCTTCCACCTCAGAATCACAAGCTTAGGAAAAATAACCAAACTTTGTTTTGAAGTCCCCGGCGTTTGTCATTTCACGGCAAATTTTAAAATGCTTAAAGATAACATCTTTGATTCATTCTGGCTGGGAAGATGAAGCCCATCTAATAACAAATGCTAGTGTTCCAACTTCAAAAGATATATACTGCTAAGTCATTCGCTATCATTTATCGTCTGAGTAATAAAAAAAAAATGTTGCACAGACTATATGGACAGAAGAGGAAAACTTAAACAGCTCTATGCAACAGACATGCCTTTCTCTAGAGACAACTCCAATTATCTTAACTGTAATAAGAAGTTAATTGTTAGTAGCCTTCCCTCTGCCAGCTTTCTTCAAGTTCAGTCCCCAAACAAGCAGATTGCCTTCAAAGTAAATAGAGATTCATTACAGGAATGGGGGAATGTGAGTGCTCAAGCTGGAAGCAATGACCCAAGGGCTTCATATTCTATTCAATCTCTGACTTTCCTTGTGACTCTAAACAGATGACAAATTACCCCTAACTTGAATTCAACAACTGTCTACTCTCTCCACCTCGGCCCCATTGCCCTCCCCTCACCTTCCCTAATACGATGCTCTTGCACTGTACCCTACCTCTATTAATAACACCATGATCTATCCAGCCACTGTGTCCCTTCATGGTCCCTACAAAGATTTCTATTCAACTGGGCTGGCCTCTCGTCTAATACCTGCCCAGATGCTAAGGAATTTGGTCCTTTTCATGCTATTTTTTTCTACTACTTCCCCTCCAGAGGTGGCGAGTTCAGCTTACCACTTTCATGTTTTGTTAAAAGCAAAAATAACAATCCCAATCACTGTGCCATGCAAACTGGAGGAGATCTATTCCTTTAGGGAACTTGTTGCAACAGGAATATCACATTCATCAGCAACAATATGGCCTCAGCTTGTGAAGGGCTTGGCAAACTGTCAGACCTCAACTCGCATACCCTCTTTCGCTAAGCCTTTATTTTAGACCAGCATCTTTCCAGTCTCTCAAGCAGAGCTGAGAAAGGGAACTCAGAACTGGAGTTCTGACAGCAGCATGTCATAGAGTTTTATCGTTCATGTCAAAAACAACTGCTGCCACTTTTATTATCTGGGTCAGTTTTATAGTTTCCCAAGTACTAGAAGAACACTGGTTAAAATGGCTCCTGGCTACTTTTGGCTGTTCTCTTCGACCTCCCATACGAGTACTCTTCTAATAGAAGGAGAGACAGAGAGAGAGAGAGACAGAAAAAGAGAGAATGTGATGTAAGCCTAGTTTTTGACTAGACTTCAGGTAGCAAAGAAATTCTAGAATGACTGCAGATGACGCCATATCAACTGGAAAAAGCCTTTTAGATTAAGACAGTGCTCTCCAAAGGGAAGGCAAAATTGTCCATTAAGGAATGGAAGAAATATTGGAACTTCTTTTCCTATTTTTTAAAATCTCAGTGTTTCAAAATTTTATCTTACATACATGTTTTTATATGTACATAGAATATTAATAAGGTGGCAAATTTACATAATTTGTTTTTAAAAATTTATGTACAAATATTGGTGGAAGTCCAAATATGTCTTACCTGTATTGGTGTGCTATCAAGAATATTTGGAAACCACTAGATTATTACATTACCCAAATAACAGAAACACATTTAGAGGTACAATAACATCCCAGCTATTCACTTTTGTTGAGTCATTTGCCTGTATCTCATGGACTCAGGGTCAAAGCCATATTTTTGCTTCTATATATAGTCTAGTTTACATGAGTAGAGGGCAGAGTTGTTGGCATTTCCATCCGTAAGAATACTCTTGAAATGTAATCTTTAGATTTTTACATTCCTCTAAACCAGACACCTCACAGTCTCCCTAAAACTCTCCCTCCTCACAAAAATATTAACTGCTCACCAAGGTCTACTGACTTTTATCCCTAGATACTGCCTCAATCTTTCCCTCCACTCCATTTGCCCTGCAGCTGTGCCACCATCCACATTGTGAACAGTGGGTCTTCTGGGATTGATTACACAGCACACGGCCTTGACTTGTATTTAGTGATTGTGTCTATGTTTACTTCCCTAACTTGGGTACTTATCACTTCTCTTCTCACTGACTGTCATTGCCCTTGCCTTTTATTGTCTCCCTTCAAACAATCTTTCTCAGGGCATATTTGATCAGGACCCACACACGTATTTCTAAAAGTCATCTGTGGTTTACCATTGCCTTCAAAATGAAGTTTGAGCTCCTTTGCATGAGGTAGTACATGTATTCTATCATCTAAAACCAGGTTCATCTCCCAGCATTCCCCTTACACTTACACTCCTGAAATCCTGAATTTGCTGTAGTGTCCCACACATATCTCATGTTTCTTTGGATCTCCATGTTTTTGTGAACTAACTTCCAACTGCCTAGGATGCCCTTCATTCCCTACTCTCAACCTCCATTTGCCTAGGTAACTCTGTTCTTTCTTCAAGCTCTGTTCTGTTCTCAAAGGAGAAAACTTACTTTAACTTTCACACTTGGTTCATACTTTATACTATTAGACCTCTATCACTTCGTTTAATTTATTAAATTTATTCTCACCGTGTTATATTCATATGATCTATGTGTCAGCCTCTTCCCTAGACTGGGAGTTCTTTGAAGTCAAGGACCTTCTCTTATATTTTTGCATTCCCAGTGCCTAACACATCCCTTGGTACTGAGCTAGTTTACAGCTTATACAAGTGGGTAAGCCTACAAGTAAAATAGAAAAAAAAAAAAAGCCCTTTTATCATTTAAAGTATTCCGTAAAGAACATGGATTCTAGTAATTCAACATATCCTTGTTCTGCTGCACTTTTATGGGTTTGGGTTTGCAAGTTTTGCTCAGAAACTGAGAATAACTGTATTTCTATGCACAAGGGAGGGGAAAAGTTAGATTATCCCAGAGAGGATAATCTGGGAAGGATGAGGAGAGGAGAAGACACAGTGAGAGATGTAAGCAAGCTGGCAACATGGTAGATAACTGAGTGTTGCATGAGGAGGTGCCTCCCATTCTTCACCCCACCCCTGCATCTTCAGTTCACATTACTAATTCACAAAATCTGTGGCATGAATAGACATCTTGTGGAAACTGGAGAAAAGGATAAGGGATAAGCATATGCGTATGGAAGAATGAGGAACAGAGAAGAGCCTGAGAGCAAATGTCCACAGAAATGAGTAGCAATCCTGAGAAATTCAGATTCCACAGGCATGGGATTAGCCAGGATTGAAACTGATTAAGTTTAGATCTTTGAGAAGCAAAGGAGCCCTGGCTAACATCTGGACACACACACACACACACACACACACACAGAGAGAGAAGATGTAATGCACAGTCACAGAACTCTATGCATTTGAAAAGACTTGCCAGGAATCCATTGCAAGGGTCTCTAAGCAAACAATGCAATACATGTGAAAAGTACAACAAATAGAGCATCATTAAATTCTAGAGAGGACAGAGATAATGCTGGGCCAGGTTAATCAGGAAAAGCCTTTTTGGAAAAAGCAAGAATGAAACTGGGATCTGTATGATCTGGAGAAATGAGTTTAACTGGACATGATTTAGGAAGGGAATAACCACAAGTGCAGAAGCAGTAATTGAAAAAAAAAAAAGAATCAATCAATCTGACTAGGACCGAGGGTATACTTGAGACAAATAATATATTTTCATCCAGAAATGTAGCATCTCACCTCTTTGAACTGGTATCAAATAGCTTAACATTCTGACCAAATGCTTTCATTCTGCTATCAATCATCTCATTACCAATTTTTATGCTCTAAAAAGCAAGCCATTCTATTAAGAATTTTCAGGAATAAGAGTACTCTGAGCATCTCTGACTAATAATTTCATATTCCTCTATGGCCCTTTACTAACCACAGCATTTGAATTATTTTGACAAAAACAATTGTTTCTCTTATTATTTATATTGTCAAGACCAGCCCTAGCACTTTGCACAGCATTAAATTCTTTCCAAATCCTCGGCGTCACTGAGGCTGTTTCTCACCCTGGCATCTAGAAGATGAGGTAACTAGATGATGTTTTGTAAAGTTCCATTAAAATTATGAGGAATTGTACCTGACACTTTATATTCATTTATACCATGGATACTTACTGTTTTTATCAGATAGACTAAGCTGAATTTTCTTGTTTTCATAGAGGGCAGCAGTTAAGAGTCTCTAGAAAAGGACTGCCTGGGCTCAAATCCTGGTTCAACTCTGTACTGAGATATCTGACCTTAGGCAAGTTACTTCATGTGTCTCTGCAACTCTGCGTTTGTAAAATGTTGACGCTAATAATAGGACCTCCTAGTCTGTATGGATTAAATGAGCTAATGTAAATGCATGTGTATTAATTACAATTATGTTCAGCTCTGAGAAACAGAGACCCAGAGAAAGAAGTTCACAGGTGGTACGGTGG
The DNA here is from genome assembly GCF_039906515.1 of Pseudorca crassidens. Classification (NCBI taxonomy): domain Eukaryota; kingdom Metazoa; phylum Chordata; class Mammalia; order Artiodactyla; family Delphinidae; genus Pseudorca; species Pseudorca crassidens. Next base: position 28,491,831 of record NC_090304.1, on the reverse strand, counting down.
CTCCACTGTATCAGGGAGCTCTCACTCTCTCCTTACTCTACAGTGTTTAGCTTCTATTCCTGTGATCATTTCATTTCCCTAAAAGCTGTGAAGCCTGGAGATTTCACATTTCAGGAAGCAGGAGGAAGAGGCAGAGGACAGAGTATCACCTGTAAGGACACTTCTTGGACACCTCACACAACAGCCTCACTATCTTCTCATCAAGCAACACTTATCACATGATCTACACGTGAAGGACATTAAGGAAGGGGTAGAAGGCAGTTATCGTAATCTTTTCAGATTTTTCATTAGTTTCTTTAAAAAAAAAAACGTACAATCAACAGATTTTCTTATCTACACCCTCATTGTCTTAAAACTAGAGTTATACACAAACTTCACTCAGAGTCCCGATTAGTCACATGATAAAGTCAAAGATTTCATACGTCATTGAAATCATATATCCATTTTCTGGGTCCAGTTAACGCCTGTCTCATTTTCATTATGTCAGTACTATATAGCATTAATATGAGCCTAAAAATATATATGTGCTTCAGAATGACCCTCTGCAAATATCACTTTGGAAAAATATGAAGACTAATTACTTGGGAAAAACAGATGTATTTGTCGTCCTAAGCTAAGAACTTTCAAGTTTATCCAATTTTCATATATGGTGTTTATTCAGGGGTTTAAACTAGAATATCGTAAGTTCTCAGTGTGGTAAATAGCCAAAAGAAAATAGGCGTGCTTATAAATGATTAGCCTGTTAACACTCTTTCTGAACAAACACAAAAATCTATGCTTCCAATTTGTTTTTCTGCCCAATAAACTCAATTACTTGGGATGTGATTAAGGTACCATTACTTCAATAACACTGATGCATATACTTAGTCACATGGATCACATACTTAGAATAAAAACTTGCCAGAAGTGAATTGTTGGAAGAGTTGAGGGCTCAAAACAGCAAAATCACTCGTAATTCAGTCAATAATACCTTCAGGAATGAAGGCACCTATTCCAGTAGAGAACAGAGCTATTCTGAATATTACATGGTTAACTCTGCTATTCCTTTTCCTAGGAATAAAATGATTTTGCAGCACTGTATTGGACAAGAATTTGGGTTCGTGTTCAAAATGGCTGGAAATATCCAAAAATAGACTTTTACAACCATATGCTCCAAAAAATAGTTATCTCATCAGAAAACTAACTACGGTGAGGGTTGCTGAAGTTTCAAGGGCTTACCATAGATCTGTTAGTGTCTGATAGAAATAAGTTTTGAAAATTGGGGGTAGGGTACTAAGAACTATAAATAGAACTAAAATGGGTGATAACTATGGATATTTTTGCAAGGCAGCTTTAGGAAAGCCAAAGGAAGGCAAAGTAAACTGTATTCAAGCCAGGACTTGCAATCCTGAGTTGGTTTCTGAGAAAAAAATGATATGCATGTAAAAGGGCAGTAAAGAGGATTGAAAAAACCAACCTTTATTGATATTTTCTGTTGTGTTCTTATGTACTCTGTCATGAAATACCTAATCCTGTAAATTGTTAAAAGATTTTGAAAAACATACTTTACTGCACATGGTTATTTCTCCCTAGCTATTTTGGCTGAAAAGATGGGGAAAAAAATAATTGCCTAATTTTTGTCCATTAAAAGAAAATAATCTAAAAGCATAGCAGGACCTAGGAGACAGGGGTCAATTGATTTCTTTACAGAAGAATATAAATAATGGCACATAGGGTCAAATTTTTCTTCTAATGTGTACAGGTTCTGTGTTTAAGATACCTATCAAAACACAGTGCGTGGGAAGGATGAATTTTCTTGCCTGTGGTTATATCTAGTGGCGAACTGGAGCTGCTAGAATTGATCAGCAAGAGCCAAGAGTTAAATGTTCAGGAATTTTGTCAACTAGTTTTGAAACACAGCTACCACTAAAAAATTGTTATAAAACCTCACAATTGAAAAATTATAATAAAAACAAAGGTCATAAACACTCAAAACTCATCATTTCCTAATTATTTTTGCTATACTTTACTGTTAATTATGCTTTTGAGGTTATTTACATCTATTTTATCTGTATGATGGAAATACTATATAATAGTAGATTCTGTGCATCTCTTCCAAATGCCACGTTCAGTAACATTACAATGGTAGCTTGAAATTGGCTATTCTGGGAGTATTTACACCACAGAAACCATCAAATGCTATGAATTAAAGGTTGATTTATTGTTTTGTTGACTGTCTAGACTCAAAATGATGGAAAATATTAATAATAAAGATTAAATTTAAAGTGGATCATGTATCTAGCTGTTATATTATGAATTTCCACCCAAAACAAGGAAATTTTCTTCTGGTATTCAAAAACTATTATTCGAAACGGCAAAGAAATCGCTTGCATGATTGAAGAATGAATAAAGTTGCAACCAACATTTTCATTGTTTCACTTTCATCTTACTCATTAAAGTAAATGAAAATATCAATCAATATTCATGTTGGGTCTACACTCATTTATCAGTCACAAGTGACACCTTTATCAAATCTGATAGTAATCAAGCATTGATTTGTAGCCTGATTCTGTCAGATTATTGTTGAATTGCAACCATAGGTAGGCTGCAGATAGAAGAATTTAACAAAACTAGCGAAATCATTTAGAATCAATTGATTATATGGAATTTACAATACAGAATATTGTTAATTTCACTATTATTTGTAAGTTTTGTGCTTGCAGCCTTAATATCATTAAAGTTTGTTATAAGCTTAAGTACACATATATAAGCATGCTTTTTAATCAGAGAACCTGTTGTTAAACATCTGCAGTACACCACTGTTAATATCTAGGTTATATAGCATTCCTCTACAAGTATGCCACCTCAATAACGGTGTGGCTTTGTGCTCTAAGAATTTAAGCAATCCATTCTTGAATCTATTATATGTTAACTTGCATTTCTTTTTGCCCTAAGTGTTAGCAATTATTATGGTGTAAATTATTACTTTTCTTGGGTTGGTTGAACACTTCAGGTACAGTATTTAAGAATTTGATGAATTTATATTCATCCTACTCATATTTTGCCCATTTGAGTCCATCTATCTCAATCACATCTCCTCTCAGCTTCCATTATTTCCAAATGGAGATCCTTCACCTAGCTGATTGGGCCTCTCTGCCTTTGCTTGTTCCTGTTATTTAGAAATCTCTTATAAATCAAAGACCATGATATGCATCATTTACTTGATGAAAGTGTTTTCCCAGATTATCCACTAAAACTTTCAAAACTCAGAATCTAGAAAGCCCAGAAAAATTTATGCCAACATCAGAAGCATCAATAACAGGGGGTGAGTTCCACTCTCAATCCTGTGCCAGAGACTACAAATGGCAGATGAATAAAAGAATCAAGATCAAAACAGAAATGAGACCACACCGGGAATGGAAAAAGAAAATAATAAGAGTACTGGATTATGGTCAAGAAAGCATCCCTGTGCCTGCAGACTAGCAGTAATAGTTTTTCAAATTGAGGTGATCTATAAGTAACTGGCTGTAAGCAGAGGATTCTTTTATTTTTAAAATATTAGTAACACCTACAACATACCATACACTGCACTAGGTACTAGGGGTAATACAGTCAGCAAGACACGCTTAGCACCTGTCTTCAGGGAGTCTACACTCCCTGATTTGGGAGGGATAACTTTGTCATTTGGCTTCTCAGGGAATCACATTTGTTCTCTATTTCCATTGCAGTATTTGTCCTTTCCTTGGCCTTCAGAGCTGTACCATCCAAGACCATTCTGAGAAATATCTTGATTTCAAACATTTATACAAATTTATATTACTATATCCCATCAAATTAGTGTTATACTCATTCACTCCCTAGTTTTTCTTCCTTCACCTCTTTATTAGAATAGTCTGCAGGGCTTTACCTAATTCACCTCTTTCACCTTACTCTCTGACCACATATTTTGTTATTTTCCCACTCTTTCATTCCACTCCAGCCACACTGGTCCCCTTGCTGTTCCTCTGACATGTGAGGCACAGTCCACATTTAAGGAATTTGTGCTGGATATTCCCTATGTCTGGAAAGTTCTTCCTCATAGATATTCACGTGAGTAACTCCTCTACATCCTTCAAATCTTGGTTTAATGTCACTTTCTTAATAAGACCTGCCCTGACTACCTGTGATGGCTATTACATATGTCAACTTGACTAGGCTACGGTGCCCAGTTGTCTGGTCAAATGCTAGTCTAGATATTTCTGTGAAGGCATATTGTAAATGTAATTAACATGTACAATTAGTTGACTTTAAGTAAAGAAGGTTACTTTTAACAATATGAATGGGACTAATACATAGCTGAAGGCCTTAAGAGCAAAAACTGAGGTTTCCAGGAGAAGAAAGAATTCTTCCACAAGATTGTAAGATAGATCCTGCCTGAGCTTCTAGCCTGCTGGCCTTCCCTACAGTTTTCACTACTTGCCAGCTCCCACAAACAAGAGAGCCATTCCTTAAAATACTTTTCTGTTTCTCTGGCTCTCTCTCTGTCTCTCTGTATCTCTCTGCCTGTGTCACTCTCTCTCTGTGTATGTGTATATATACATATATATATGCATATATATTCATATATATATATGCCATATTTGTGTCTCTCTCTCTCTATTTCTCTTTATTTGTATAGATAGATGTAGAGATAAAGATTTAAGATTTTAAGGAATTTTTAAGGAATGTGCATGCGTGCGCGTGTGTATGTGTACAGAACCAATAGGAGAACCCTGAATGATACACAACTCTACTTACAATTGCACTCCCTGGAACTTCCAATTCCCCTTATTTTTCTATACTCATTTTCCCCCATAGAATTCTTCACATTAAAACAACTGCTCATTTACTCTTTTTTTAGTGTATTATTTATTGACTATCTCCACCCACAGTAGAAAGAAATACAATAAAGGCAGAGAATGTTGTCAGTTTTGTTCACTGATGTGTCTCAGTGAATAAAACCAGCTGAAACAATGCCTGACACATGGTGGATGCTGAACAAATATTTCTTGAGGTTTGTCTTCCAAAGAATAATGTACAAGACAAAAATTATGATAATTATTTCTATGACTAAAAAAAACTTTGCCACCATTATCTGAATGTTTAATAATATTATTATTAACAATTCCTATAATTTATAGAGAATTCCTATAATAATTCCTATAAGACATACTATAATCTCATTTTTTGTGTGTACATCATTTAAAATTATAAGAACCCTAACAGGTAGGTGCTATGATTTTTCACGGTTTTCCAATGAGGATCCTGATTTGCAGAGAGATTAGATGACTTGCCCAAGCTCATATAGCCCACAAATGGAAGCATTCAGTACATGGGCTAAGACTCATGTAGTCTTCCTCTGGACCCTATGCTCTTAATTTCTCTGATTCTGGGAACAATTTGAGGTATTAAATTCTCCAAATTACTTCACATGACTGGAAAGACCAACAAAGTTAAATGTGGCCAACTTATATGTAAAAACAGCAGGGTCGTGCCCTAATACGACACACCTCAAATGTATACTCTTCTAGTAATTTGTCTTGCTTTCATTCTGCCCTAAACAAACACTAGGGTTTTATTTTAGCAAGACTTTTATCTTTCCACTCAAAGCCTTCCACTGTTATAAATAGTTCATCTGTATTTTAAAATGATGAACTATAAATCTTCCTAATAGCCACACGTATCTCCTCAGAAGACCCTTCATACTGCCTGCATTTTATTATTACAATATATCAGATTGGTTGGCAATTGAGAGACTCATTTTTATCTATCAGTTATAATATGTTTTGAAATAACACACAATTTAAGCAAATATTCATGGATCATCTTTTCCCAATTCTTTTCTGTAGTAAAACTCATGTGACTTTGAAATCAAGTTGCTTTACAAACTTTCGGGAAATAACCAGAGAATGGATGTGAAGAGAAATAGCTTCCACTAAATGTTTGATTCAAAGATATGCCCATTAAAATGAGGCCCCAAGAAATGTCTGTGTCTGAAATAAAGTGATCATCGTGTACGAGAGAGCTCACGGTGGCTGCTGGTCTGCTTGAGCACACTTAAAAACTATGAATGTGATTGAATTTTTTCCCCAGGATATATATACCTCAAAGGATATTCAGGCTACATATGATAATGGCATTTTCTTCTGCTTTTATTATATCAAGATCTAATAATAATCTACCTCCTTATCCCCTCTTATAGGGAATCAATCTTAAGGAAGGTACAAGCTCTAAATGATATGCAGGCTTCAAATTCCAGAAAACCACTGTATTATTTTGATTGCAAATGACTGAAGAGTAAACTGACGATGGAAATAACATCAAAGCATACAAGACAGGCCTTATCTCATCTTCACAGAAAAATGCAAGGACCCATAAAATGCAAAGGCAAACTGCCTGGATGCTCCAAGTTCTACCTATTGTCTGAAATAAACAATTCAGGAAGAAATGCTGTAGAGCATTTTTAAAGGGATTTATTAAATTGTTTTCCTTTAATCCTTTGCTTGCATTTTTTTAATGCCTAATATGGTTATGTTCCCTGATTCCTCTGGCAGTTAAAAACAGGCATGCCATGGTTCACGATGACAAGTAACTAAATTCCACAGTAAAATACCTTATGAAGAAAAAAACTGTATATAATTAGCAATGATATATGTATTTCATGGACCTTGCATCCTTCATATTCAATTTATGCCCATGATTGTTCTTTTATTATTTTGCATTGGTCACAATGATTTTAGCCTCTAGTGAAGGACGGTACAAGAAACAACGTCTGAAAATGCATTGTCTTATTTACTCTAAAGCTATTGCTCTCTACAATGTAAGTTTCTACTCAGTGAGGATTCATTCAAGAAAACTTAGAACCAGATCTGCTCGTGTTCCTCCTAAACGGGTAATTTTTCACTATGATTATGTAGCCGATTATATTTCTATCTTTCCTTGGATTGTTAAACACTTAGATGCAAGAATGTGCAAGGAACTCACATCTGGCTTCAAATTGTGCCCCCCATCTTTTTAAACTTTCATCTCACCTACTGATTATTCTTTTGCACTATTGACTCAGATTCTTTCATTACCTGTGTGTGTTTTTGTGTTCTATTTTCAGCTTCGTTGAAATAAAAATAATACAGAAGAGATAACCAAACAACCTAAAGCAATATGTAGTATTTAGGTTGATTTAATTCACCTGCAGTTTGTTGTGTGCCTACTTCACACTTGATCTTAACCTGTGCCAGTCCATGCCTGTACTATATATAGTATCAGTGCTGCAAAGAATTTGACAGTCAAAATATTAGAATGTGTAGACTATTCTGATCTAATCTCTTGGGGAATCAGAGTGGCTTGGGAACTAAAGCATACTATTTAGGTAATTGTGGAAGTTCTTTATATCCCATTGCCAAAGAAACCAGCTTCATGGTAATGTAGGTAAATACTACAAACAGCTTTTCTTTTTTTCTCTAATTTTAATGAGACATAATTGACAAACATCAGTGTATAAGTTTAAGGCATATAGTATGATGGTTTGGTTTCTGTATATCGTGAAATGATTGTCACACTAGGTTCAGCTAACATCCATCATCCCATATAGACATAATAAAAAGAAAAAACAAATTCCCCTTCTGATGAGAACTCTTAGGATTTACTTTCTTAGCAATTTTCCCATATTTAATACAGCAGGGGTAACCATGCTGTACATTACATCCCCAGTACTCATTTATCTTATAACTGGAAATCTGCACCCCCTCCAACACTTCTCTCAATTCTCCCCCAACCCTCTGCCTCTGACAACCACTTGTCTGGTCTCTTTATCTATGAGGTTTGTTTGTTTGTTTAAATTCTATATATAAGTGAGATTGGTATCTATCTTTCTCTGTCTGACTTATCTCACTTAGCATAATGCCTTCAAGGTCCATCCATGTTGCCACAAATGGTAGGATTTCCTCATTTTTTATTGGTAAATAATATTCCATTAAATATACAACAACTTCCTTATCCATTCATCCATCAATGGACACTTAGGTTATTTCCATGTCTTGACTATTGTAAATAAAGCTGCTATGAACATGGGGGTGCAGGTATCTTTTCAAGGTAATGTTTTTGTTTCCTTTGGATATATTCCCAGAAGTGGAATTGCTGTTATATGGTAATTCAACTTTTAATTTCTTGAGGAAGCTCCATACTGTTTTCCATAGTGGTTGTAACAATATACAATCCTGCCAATGGTGGACAAGGGTTCCCTTTTCTTCACATCCATGCCAGCATTTATCTCTTGTCTTTTAGATGATAGCCATTTTAACAGGCATGAGGAGGTATCTCACTGTGGTTTTAATTTGCATTTCCCTAATGACTAGTGATGTTAAGCATCCTTTCATGTATCTGTTGGCTTTTGTATATCTTCTTCGGGAAAATGTTTATTCAGGTCTTTTGCTCAGTTTTGTAATTGGGTTATTTGGGGGATTTTTGCTATTGAGCTGTATGAGTTCTTTATATACTTTGGATATTAACCCCCTATCAGATATATAGATTACAAATATTTTTTTCTGATTCTGTAGGTTGTCTTTTCACTTTCTGGATGGATTCTTTTGCTGTGCTGAATCTTTTAGTTTGAGATAGCCCCACTTGTTTATTTTTGATTTTGTTCCTTGAGCTTTAGGTGTCATATCCAAAAAATCATTACCAAGACCCATGTCAAGGAGCTTTATTCCTAAGTTTTCTTCTAGGAGTTTCATGGTTTCAATTCTTCCATTTAAGTCTTTAATCCATTTCAAGTTAATTGTTGTGAGTGATGTAAGATAGGGGTCCAGTTTCATTAATTTACAAGTGAGCATCCAATTTTCCCACCACCATTTACTGAAGAGACTCTCTTTTCTCCATGAAGTATTTTTGGCTCCTTTGTCAAATATTAGTTGACCATATATGTTTGGATATATTTCTGAGCTCTCAGTTCTATTCCACTGGCCTATTTGTTTTTATACCAGAACCATACTGTTTTGATTACTATAGCTTTATAGTATAGCTTGAAATCAGGGAGTGTGATGCTTCCTGCTTTGTTCTTCTTTCTCAGGATTTCTCTGGCTATTCAGGGTATTTTGTGATTCCATATAAATTTCAGGAGTGAAGCAGGTTTTCTTATTGATGTTCTTCTCTTCTTTTCTGATAGAGTTATTGAAATTAGTCATAAGGACTAAGCCCATTTTTTACTACTAAATTTGTGTTCAACTACTTTTTGAACTGCAAGAGAGCCCTAGAAAAGATTTTTCTCTTGTCAATGTTTATTTTTTTAAATACAGATAATTCCTTCCAAGTAAGTAGATATGAGAACTACCAGGGGGTTAGTGCCTTTGGAACTAATAGAATTAATTGCCCATCAAACAAACCTTAATTCTAAGATATGAGATATTTTTCAAAATTACACCCTAAGATTTGAGCATCCAAAAGCCCTAGACATATCATACCTCATTCAATCAATGTAGCACCATTGTTAAAAGCAATAACTTTAGGAACAGACAGAATTGGGTTGGTGTCCACTTACCATTATAATCTTGGAATGTAGCTTTATAGAATCTCTCTAAGCCTCTGTTATTTTTTCTTCTATAAAATGTAAATAGCAATACTAACTTTTCAGGGTTGCTCAGAATATTAAATACTATAATGAATGTGAATTCCTTATCCCAGTGCCCAGTAAATAGTAAATGCATGCTAAAAGACAGTTAATAGTGGCATCATTTTATGTATGTGTGTGTGTGTGTGTGTGTGTGTGTGTGTGTGCATGTGTGTACTGAAAATCTAATATGTCAAATACTAAGTATTTGGGGAAACAGAAAAGATAAATAAGGCACAGTCCTATCCCCAAGCAAGTAACAGAATTTTGTGGGAGATAAGAAAAACCAAAATGCCAACTGTGGTAAAAACATAAGTTCAAAATTAGTTCTGAAAACAAAGCCAACATCTGAAAAAAATTATTTTAAAAATGGGTTTGAGGTCAGCCTTAGAAATCTAGTGCTAATCAGTCTGAATGGGTACTGAATCCAGATCAGAATTTCTGAAATTTAAAGTTTACTAAATTTACTCTACATATCTTACCTTTTCTTCTAGCCAAGCATACATTTCTAATTCTTAATAAGCCTATCATTAGAAAGTATTCTTTTTGCCTCATATACAAGTCCAGTTGGAAACTTCTCTGTATGTAAAGAGATTTGGGATTTCCTAAATTATCATATGCTATTTTTAATTTGACACGTGGCTAAGATTCTTCTATAGATCTCCTCTATTCCCTCTAATCAATTCAGAAGAACTTTAGCGAAGTATATATTTGGTGTCACTATGGACATCATACTACATGATGCTGCATGATAATCCTGCATGGTTCCTATTTACTGGACATAACAGTGCACCAGGTAGTATGCTAAGCACTTGGCACACATTAGTGTATTTAATCCTTGCAACAATACTGGAAAATAGCTAGGATCATCCCATTTTCACAGGTGAGGAAACTGAACTTCAGAAAGGAAGTGATAGAATTTCAAACAAGGTCTTCCTGAACTCAAAGTCCATGCTGTTAATGAATGTTCATGACCTCCTAGCAATAGTTTTACTCCAAATAATTAACAGAATTTCCATATGGCCTCTTTCAGTCAGCTGGAGATTTGGACAAAATCTGTTCTAACTAAACACACAGCCTCATAGTGGTCCCTCTGAAGCTAATTCCCAAAACGTGCTGAATTCTCACCCTTCTCTTACATTTAAGTTTAGGCCAAACTATTTATTTATTAGAACAGGAATAATTTTCTTGCACCTTTAGTGACAAGCAGAAACATGCTCAATGAGGATCTATCAATTCACCTTTTAAAGTTTTCTTTATTTTTTTCAAGTTCATTCTTCTCACCCCTGACTGATCTCAGTATATTTCTTAGTATTGATTCAAGACCTAAAGATCAGAACTTAGAATAAATTCTGAGAATAAAAAATATAAATAAAGAAAACAGGAAAATGAGCCTTTTAATAAACAGAATATAATAAACCTCTGTGGGTATAATCTTGCATAGCACATACTCAAACCAAGAGAAGGATATCCCTTTCCTGGGAAAGGTGGAACCTCAGATTGTTTCTAGCTGATTATCTCATTGCCAGCCCCAAAACCTGACTCTCCTGCACCTAAAACGTGACTGGCAAAATATGTGTGAAGCAGTGGCTTGAGAGAGTATGCTAGAAAGGGCCATTTTGTGCATTTGACTGTGCTTTCTCATGCTTTTAGATAATGTATTAGGCCTTTCTTAGTGGAAAAATAGGTGGATGCAAACGACTACATCCAAAATTAGCTGTATGGAGTCCTGGTAATGTAGTAGCAGTAGAGTAATTTTCACTAGGCAGAGCTCAAATCTGTCACTTGCAAGCAACTTATAGGAAGCTTTGGTTGAGACTTAGTTTTTTTTGTTTTTTTTTTGCGGTATGAGGGCCTCTCACTGTTGTGGCCTCTCCCGTTGCGGAGCACAGGCCCCGGACGGCCATGGCTCACGGACCCAGCCACTCCGCAGCACGTGGGATCCTCCCGGACCGGGGCACAAACCCGTGTCCCCTTCATCGGCAGGCGGACTCTCAACCACTGCGCCACCAGGGAAGCCCCATCATTAGCATTTTTGATGACCCTAAACATTATCATCTTTTTTAGAAAGATACTGTCACCTCTTTACATAAATAAATCAGTGTTCTCTACAGATACACAAGGTTGACAGCCTTAAATGTCATGAATAGAGAAGCAAGGCAAAGATGCATTCCACAGCTCATGATGTCACGATTTTAACTTTACACAAATACAAAAATTAATTATTGTTCTTTTTCTAAGATAGGTTGATGCTTTTATTTACCATTTTTATTTATTTAGTTTGTTTGTTTTTGTTTTGCTTTGTGTGTGTGTGTGTGTTTTTTTTTTTGACGGTATGCGGGCCTCCCACTGTTGGGGCCTCTCCCACTGCGGAGCACAGGCTCCGGACGCGCAGGCTCAGCGGCCATGGCTCACGGGCCCAGCCGCTCCGCGGCATGTGGGATCTTCCCGGACCAGGGCACGAACCTGTGTCCCCTGCATCGGCAGGCGGACTCTCAGCCACTGCGCCACCAGGGAAGCCCACCATTTTTATTTTTTATTAGTAAAATGTAATGTATCTGTTGGAGACAATGTGCAGAATTCAGAAAAAATAAAGGAAGAAAATAAAACTACCAACTACCATCAACACTGTTAATGCTTTGGAATATACCTGGCTAGCTTTTTTTTTTTTTTCCACATGAGTACACATCAATAATCGTCCCTTCTCCAAATTTAAATCACATTAGACATGCTGTTTCATAACAGCCTACTTTATTTAATACAGTCATAAAAATATTTCATGTTATTAAATATTGTACTACAACATGAGTTTTTAATATCTGTAGAACAATTCTTGAAGGTATGCATCACACTGCTTAAAAACTGGCTAAATGTTTGTTTCTAATTTTACAACTATAAATAATTCTATAGTGAATATCCTTATATGTAAAACATTTCCCAAATCTATGTCATTAAAGGACATGCAGTTCATAGCAATCATAGCTTTCTTGGGTTTCCCGTAATAACATAAAGATGGCAAGGGTCAGTCTGCTTTGCTGAAATTCACTAGGAACATCTTCAGGATGTCTGCCCTATCCCGGGATAATCAAGTACAACATCTTAGGGCCAACTCAAGGGAGTAAATTTTCTAAATCGCTTATGTCCAGTAACAGTATTTTTCTAGTCCCTCTCTTAATTCAGTTTCCTACCCTCAGAACACAAACACTGGTAACAGAGGGAAAATTCAAGCCATGGTTCAGAGAGGCACCAATGAAATAACTCTTGGTATGTTTTTTAGAGGTCCCATCTGGGGCTCATTCCTCACCTTTAATTCCTTTAGTACGATCCAGTTAACCCTGTAGCAACCCCCTGGCACCAAATATTTGACCACTTATCAAAACTAGAGAAGAATTAGAAACCAAATAGAGAAAAGATAAGAGATCTTATTTTTAAGTGTCTAAAAGAGTTTAAAAGCCAAACCAAGCACTGAAAAGATTCAAGATGAAAAGTGTAGGTAGAATTCTATCATGATGATGGCCGCAATCCTAGGAAAGGAAATGTAAGTGTTAATGAAGGCCTTTTCCCTGTCCCAAGCTAAGAGAGCTAAGGTAGTGAAGTACAGATCAAACTGCTGAGCATTAATCCCATAGACCTGGGCAATCAAGTCCCTACTCTGGGGTCCCACACTTTGGAGAGCCTTCATCTGGGCCCCCTTCGCCATGCCTCTGCGGTAAAGTCCGAGGGTTAAGATGATGTGCTCCCCCCAGAATCTGAGCGCCCACCCTCACCTTCTGGACCATATTCTGGGTACTTAGGATTAGGAATTCCATGCCAGGATGGCCAAAGTCTCACTTCTAGGGCCTGTGTTCGTCCTTTTCCAACAGACCTTACTGTCAGCACACATACCCTTAAGCCTGAGGGGGGCAAAGAGGTATATTTTTAGGGTGATGAATGGTGTTTGGATATGAGTTCTGGAGTGTCCACCTGGATGTGAGTGAGGCCCTTTATGGGGCAGAAAAATAAGAGAGAAAGGTGCAGATGGGAGCCTCCATGTACTATCGGCCCAGGCTCTGCAAACCTTAGGAGGAACTTGCTCCTCTGGCCCCTTAATGGTTGGTGCCTAGTATATTTATGTCATGTTCCATTCCAGCATCAGTCTTTTTAAGCCTGGGGATAGTTCTTTAGGGATGAGCCAATTAAAATGTATAGATGTGATATACCTTTCAAAATCAACTTTTATGAAACAAACTGCAAAACTGCAGTGCCCTCCCCCTTTTGGAGCTATAACTAGGGTCCTATAGATGAGATGTGACGTTTTCAAAGGTGCTACAAAACCGCCATTGAATTCAACATGGGAAAGGGATGCCTACATTTTAGAAAGTTTCAACAAGCTGTCTTGCAGCCACTTACAGGCCTGACGCTTTATCTCTGTCCCAAGATAATCTCACTGTGTGCCTGCCTTTGACTCCTAGAAACAGCCATTCAGTTTGCATTCCTCCCTCTCCAGGCCACTACAGGTCTGTTTCACGAGGGAGGTGTGGTTACTTCCCCAATAAAGATATGTTCAAGTCCTAACTTCCAGTACCTGTGAATGTGACCTTATTTGGAAATAGGGTTATCGCAGAGGTAATCAAGTTGAGGTCATACTGGATTTGAGTGGGCTCTAAATCCAATGACTGCTGTCCTTACAAAAAGTGGAGAGGAAACACAGAGACCCAGGGAAGAAGGTCATGTAACTGCAGAGGCAGAGAAGGCCAAGGATTGCCAGAGACCCCCGGAAAACAGGAAGAGGCAAGGAAGGATTCTTCTGTAGAGCCCTCAGAGGGAACGTGGTCCCTTGGTTTCCAGACTTCTAGCCTCCGGAACTCCGAGGGAATAAGTTTTTGTTGTTTTATGCCACCAAGTTTGTGCCGGTAACCCTAGGAAATTAACACAGCAGCTACCGCCATTCTCTTCTCCAATCTCCCGGAGCAGCAGGCCTCTGCCCCACCCCTACCTCCACTTTTCAACTCTGCCAAGGGGCACTGACAGGTCTTTTGTTAAAGGTTTTACTACTAATCACTCCAAAGAAATAGGCCAGGATGAGGGACGGGCCTTCCAGAGAGTGGTATGTGGCCCAGGCAACAAAATTAGCAAACAAAAAAAGGAAATGGGAAGCCATTTTCTAAACACCACTCACTGGGCTAAGTGAACGTCTGCTTTAATCCACTAAATCTTCACAACAATATTTTTAAACCCCTCTATTAAGACAAGAAACCTACATCTCAGAAAGTGTAGTAAGTCACTTACACTTAAACACGCTGTCATCTGGCTAAAACAGGAAGAGCCAGGGTTCAAACTGAAATCTGACTCCAAAAAGGCTCCAGAGAACTTTCAAGTTGTATTAATTCACAATCAGTATTTGTCTTTTTTTCCTGTACTTTGTTAAAAAGCATCTGTTCTATCTCAAGATCAGGCATTACTCTATTCATATATTCTCTTTTTATGACTTAGTTTTATATTAAAATATTATTTATTTATTTTTAGTAAATAAGGAGTGTGTGTGGTAAACATTTCTTACATATATTCTTTATTAACAGTTCTTGTTATATATACATATACATAAATATGCATGTTGTGTGTGTGTGTATAAATAAATAAATCTCCCTCCCCCTCACTGACACAACCACCGAGTTCTCTTGCCTAGAGTCAGTCACTGTTATCAGTTTCTTATACATTCTTACTAGAATACTCCATGAATTTACACATTTACACATATAGATATCATTGCTTTTCTCCCAAATGGCTGCACAGTATAGACCTGGTTCTGCATCTCCTTGAGAGCATTTTGGTCCTAGCCAGTCATAGAAACCTCCTAGTCCTTGTAATGTTCTTCTGTTTCCTAAAATATCACCAAACATTCCACATCACCTTTCTTTTCTTAGTCTTCCTTCTTTCCTTGATGCCCCCCGTCCTACTCAATGTTGTTTAGTTCTATCACATAATTGTTGAAAAAAAAATTTATGTTAATCAGAACATTCAATAAACCAGAACTCCTCTCTAGCACCCCCCAACCCTAACAATACCTTATCATGATCTGGGTAAAGAAAATTCTACTGCTCTAGATGGAAACGTTTTATGAATTGAGTGTAGGGTTCAGGGATTTCTTTGTTTTGTCTTTGTAAAAGATTTGCCCTGATGATACACAAGGCAGATTGCTCTCAAAGGGAGCCCAGATCCATCCTGGAAAAATCTCTTTGTTGTTTTTCCATCCTAAAATAAGCTAATCCACGTTGGTGCCAGTAGAGCAAAAGAGATTTACTTCGTTTAGAGGTTCAGGAGCATAAAGTTGTTGCTCCATTTGATTTTTTAAAAAACATTTACAGCAATTCACCTGATTCACATTTGTATTTTTTTTAACATCTTTATTGGAGTATAATTGCTTTACAATGGTATGTTAGTTTCTGCTGTATAACAAAGTGAATCAGCTATACATATACATATATCCCCATATCTCCTCCCTCTTGCATCTTCCTCCCATCCTCCCTATCCCACCCCTCTAAGTGGTCACAAAGCATCGAACTGATCTCCCTGTGGTATGCGGCTGCTTCCCACCAGCTATCTATTTTACATTTGGTAGTGTATATATGTCCATGCCACTCTCTCACTACGTCCCAGCTTACCCTTCCTCCTCCCCATGTCCTCAAGTCCATTCTCTATGTCTGTGACTTTATTCCTGTCCTGCCCCTAAGTTCTTCAGAACTTTTTTTTTTTAGATTCCATATATATGTGTTAGCATACAGTATTTGTTTTTCTCTTTCTGACTTACTTCACTTTGTATGACAGTCTCTAGGTCCATCCACCTCACTACAAATAACTCAATTTCATTTCTTTTTCTGGCTGAGTAATATTCCATTGTATATATGTACCACATCTTCTTTATCCATTCATCTGTCAATAGACACTTAGGTTGCTTCCATGTCCTGGCTATTGTAAATAGAGATGCAATGAACATTGTGGTACATGACTCTTTTTGAATTATGATTTTCTCAGGGTATATGCCCAGTAGTGGGATTGCTGGCTCGTATGGTAGTTCTATTTTTAGTTTTTTAAGGAACCTCCATACTGTTCTCCATAGTGGCTGTATCAATTTACCTTCCCACCAACAGTGCAAGAGGGTTCCCTTTTCTCCACACCCACTCCAGCATTTATTGTGTGTAGATATTTTGATGATTGCCATTCTGACCTGTGTGAGGTGATATCTTACTGTAGTTTGATTTGCATTTCTCCAATGATTAGTGATGTTGAACATTCTTTCGTGTGTTTGTTGGTGATCTGTATATCTTCTTTGGAGAAATGTCTGTTTAGGTCTTCTGCCCATTTTTGGATTGGTTGTTTGTTTTTTTGATATTGAGTTGCATGAGCTACTTGTAAATTTTGGTTAATCCTTTGGTTACTCCTTTGTCAGCTGCTTCATTGGCAAATATTTTCTCTTATTCTGAGGGTTGTCTTTTGGTCTTGTTTAAGGTTTCCTTTGCTGTGCAAAAGCTTTGAAGTTTCCATAGGTTGCATTTGTTTATTTTTGTTTTTATTTCCATTTCTCTAGGAGGTAGGTCAGAAAGGATCTTGCTGTGATTTATGTCATAGAGTGTTCTGCCTATGTTTTCCTCTAAGAGTTTTATAGTGTCTGGCCTTACATTTAGGTCTTTAATCCATTTTGAGTTTATTTTTGTATATGGTGTTAGGGAGTGTTCTAATTTCATTCTTTTACATGTATCTGTCCAGTTTTCCCAGCACCACTTATTGAAGAGGCTGTCTTTTCTCTATTGTATATTCTTTCTTCCTTTATCAAAAATAAGGTGACCATATGTGCATGGGTTTATCTCTGGGCTTTCTATCCTGTTCCACAGATCTGTTTTTGTGTCAGTACCATATTGTCTTGATTACTCACATTTGTATTTTCAGTATCACATAGGAAGTTCATTTGTTCAACTTTGTCAATATCTTCCAGTCAAAGACCACTGGGAATGCACCTAGAGTTTAACAACTTGGGTTTATTGCAACTTGTTGTAGGGAGGGAGAACACACACCATAGAGAACCACGGGGCCTCTCAGTAAAAGGATTTTTGCAAACACAGATTTAGGCTTGTGGCAGGTGATTTTAGGAAGCATGTAAGGAGGGAGGACTTTGCTTTGGATTGTATGCATCAGGAAGCAGGGGTAATTCTATGATTGGGCATCTTACTAAGTCTTATCTAGAAGGAGGAAGACTAGACTGATACTTAAAACTATTCAATAAAGAAGCAGCAGCCACTCATATTGGCCAGGATGAGGAAATGTTTGGTCATTTTTGTGGCTTGGACAATGCATGTGTTTTGTCTTTGTGCAGACACATTTACAGAGATGACTTGGTTTTGTCTTGAATCATAAAGATCACAGAGTGGTTTTGTCAATGTTGATGTTCTGAGAAATTGTTTCTGTTCAACAGAGGAACCCCAAGCCTAGATGTCTGTGAGTGCCAGGCCAGCTTGTAGTAACATTAAGTCCTAGCTGACAGTGCCAGGCCAGCTCCTGGATATCACAGGCTGCTTATCTCTTTCTCATTCTTCCCCTTCCGACCAAGGGCAGATGAAGTTAAGCTGCAGGACATTCATCCATAATACCCACTTTTTCACCCTGGCCAAGATTTTGCTGAGCAGGAAGCTGTTTAGAGAATGCAGTCTATAGTTGGACTAGGGTTAGTCTCTCCTGCTCCTCCTGTTGCAGGATGAATGGTTGAATCCTCTGATGTGTCAAGGGTGATATTCAGGATACATCAGCCAAGTGCAACACAAGTCAGCTATCAGAAACAAGCCTTGAAACCAGGGCCTAGATTATAAATCTCAAGCAATGAATCCAGCTGGGTAGCTTTCAGAGAGCTGCATGATTATTTTTTTTTCTTAGTTTAATCACAAGCTTATTTATTTGCCTTGTAGTATATAAGTATAGCAAGAAGTGCTTGTTATAGCATGAATATTCTCTTGGTTAGGTGAAAGCAAATCAAGGAATATGTGGTTGTCCATTAACAACTCTTAATAATGAATTTGGACTTGTTTATTGACCTCTCAGAGGAGCAGTTGTATGCAAGTGAAATTCTGAAAGAAAGCAAAAGTGATAATGGTAATAGTAACTCTGTACTTACGTAAATGAATCCTCAAATGAATTCTCTGCTGTATTATTTATCTCCATTGCATAGTTATAGAAAGTCAAGCATGAAAAAGAAAACTTCCCCAAGTTCATATCAGTAAAAAAGTAGAAGAAAGAAGACTCAACCTCAGGTCTGTCTGACCCTATAGCCTGAACCCTTAGCAATTAATTACTCTCTATTGTCACCAGACTTCTGGAATCAACTCCAATGATATAGTCCTGAGTCACATGCCTGGGAAACTGCCGTGATAAAGCAATCTTCTTTCACTGCCGCCCTCTGTACTTGCCTGTCTGTAGCACCAATGCTTTGATAGTTCATGGGAAAAATATCAGAAGTACCATGTAATTGGGCAGTTTAGGGGGAGGGTGGATGAGAAATTGAGAGATACCATGTGGTTACCCTCATTCCATTGATGTCATCTTGCTTCTCCATAGACTGATATAATAAATATCCATTTTGGATAGATTGCATGTATTGGACAATAATTCAGAAGGTAGATATTTGTCCTTTTTCTCCAGTAAGTATGGCTATGGAGCTTTTGAATGGTTATTCGTTTCACCCACTTTTTAAAATGCTATATTTTAAAGGTTTGTTTTGTTAAAATGTTCCCACTGAAATGTAACAGAGTAAGCTGTCAAACTCCCAACAATGCACCATATCATTTAACTTAGCAAAGTGTGTTGATGGATGACCCCAACTAATTAGAAAGATGACTTGAAGACCATACCCCAGTGACTCAGAAAATCCACCTCAACTATTTTTTTCCAAGTTAATTATTGGTTTGGGAATACACATCCTATTTTGAGGACCAAATTCCCCTTTCCTGGAATAAAAACCACAGAAATATATATCAGTGTTAGATTTTTGTGCCCATGGTTCTGATTAAACTTTTCCATTTATACATATTGCATCCTTACTCATATGTATCACATTTGAAATGCAGAGTTGCATAAAAACTCTTGTCTACCTATTTTTTACCTTGAAGCCTAGAACATCACATAATTATTTTTAAAACAATTTAAAGTAGAAAGCTGCTCTATGAATATGTATTCTTCATTTCATGTAATAGGTAGGATACTGAAAAACTGAATGTCAAAAAATAATGTCTAGGAAATTGAATCACACTATGAATATCTTATTGTATTCAAAATTGTTCCATTATAGAGTTGCTTTAAAGACAAATGTTGTTTTAAAACTTTCTACTTTATCTGTACCTAAAGTTCATATGTTCCTATCTCAAGTTTTCCCAAAGTAGGCAGGCCAATGCTGTTGAACAAATTAAAATTCTGGGGAGAAAAAAAAGTATAGTCTCAATACTGCTTACATAAATACCAAGTATGGTGATGCGTAATCTAGAGAAAATGTTATGCAGTGTAGTTATGCAAATGCATCAAAATTCAGGGGTTATTTTTATTCTCTGGAACTTTCTAAGAAATTGATGACATTAAGTGTAAGTTAACAGAAACTTGTGGCCTATTTAGCTGAACATAAAGTTCTAACCAAATCCAGCATGGAGATAATCCTGGCCAAAATATTGTGGGCTCTATGAAGCAATATGTTTATCCTAACTTTATATTTAAAGTCATGCTCATATCTTGGGAAATGAGATCCAGAAATCAGATCCTGATCCGTTCCAGATTAACTATGGCAAAGAGCTTATTTTGTTTCATATATGCTTTCATGCTCAAGATGCATTTAGAAGAGGAGAGATAGAAAAGGAGGAGAAAAAAGAAGGGGAAGGAGAAAGAAAAATAAAAGGAGAAGAAAGAGGTCCAGAAGAAGACAAGGTCAGCTCACGCTGATCTAACAGAAAGTGGAATAAAAGACCAAAGAGGAATCAAAATTTGTTCTACATCCAGCAGTTCATGTGATTTCTAAATTTGGCAAACCTGGAATCATGACTTCTCTCTATAGTGAAATCTCTTCACACTCTGAGGCTCCTCACAGAAAACCTTCTGGAAGGTAGGACTATTCATATTTCACTCTCAGATGTTCCTGCAACATATTCTGCAAATTTAATTACAGCTTCCTAGTCATGAAGATAGGTACGAAGGACTTTTTAAATGCCATTTGAGAAGATGCTCAGGAGATCACCTTAGTAATTTGTTTGATGTCACTATTTAGGGGCAGTGCCCATTTTCAAAAGACTGCTTCAAATCCCGTCTTCTACAGTACTCATCTCTGA
Organism: Pseudorca crassidens; assembly: GCF_039906515.1. Taxonomy (NCBI): domain Eukaryota; kingdom Metazoa; phylum Chordata; class Mammalia; order Artiodactyla; family Delphinidae; genus Pseudorca; species Pseudorca crassidens. Next base: position 28,470,903 of record NC_090304.1, on the reverse strand, counting down.
TCACCTCAGTCTAAAATCACCCACATTTCTATGCTCCCATAAGAAACCTGTTGTTATTTATTCCAATAAAGTCCCTACTGATTCTTACAAAATACAATTCCCATTTATTCCTGGGTTACTTAAGGATTCAGGTCCTGAAGCCTTATTGTTGGAGTTGAAAATCTGGACCTGTTTCCAACTAGCCATATGGTCTTAACCTATCAGTTATCTGAGATTTCATCAGTTATCTCAACTACAAAATGAAGATAACCCTTATCCTCATGGTTCTTGTATTAGTAAAGGTGTTAAAACATCTAATGCTCTTAGAAGAATGTCTAGCACATGGTAAGAGTAAATGAGTGTTAGCTACTATTGTTACTACTACTACTATTATTATTATTATTGTCTCTGGAACGTATCATATACTGCCTTTCAAAATATTTTGGCTAATTTTAATCACGACTATAAGCCCCACAAGTGGCAAGAATCACACCCTATCCTTTGCAGCCACACCCTGCCACAGTTCTTTGAGATTTAGAAGTGCTCACCAAACATGTGTGAAACAACTGCAAAACAGACTTGTTTATCACTGAGAACACTAACTCTGTGGATTAAGTTTCTCTTTCATGAATAAGTTATAGGCTCTTGGAAGTCAGGAACTTCGTTCGTTTTTGCTCATGTAGCACAGGGCTTAGCAATACATATAGTAGACAATACATATTGTTCAGTGAGTTAAATTCATAAACACTAGAACATATGCACCATAGGTGGAAGTAGTCTGTTTACCATCATATCCTTATCGATTCACACAGACTTGGGACAAGAAGGTACTCAAGAAATATAGATGAAGAGTATAGTTATTAATGCTCAAGGGCTTTAAAGATTCCTTCAAGTAAGTGCTGCGAATAGGCAAAAGTCCTGAAAAAGAAATTAGTATCCAAAATGGACATCACCCAATATCAAGTGAGTCGAACACAGGAAACATGAAACCATATTTGGACAAAAATGACTGACATGACCATGAAACAGAGTTGTGAATGGCCTCAAGTAACATTCAGTCCTACTTCTCCTGGGGTGACCTACCACGTCTGCAGGAAACTACTATGAAGTTGCCCCAAACAAGTCCCTTTCCCTGGTCCTTTGCATTTGCAAAGCCCAAACACTAATCTATTTCTCTAAAATTATGGCCCATAAATCTAAGGTCTTGGCACAAGTGGAGCAGTAAGGGAAAGATTAATATCCTCATCCTGCTTTTTCCCTTTTTCAAAATGAACACTGGGTTCAGCAGTAACAAATACCAGCCTCTGACTTCCCTTCTGAGATTTCCAAATCCACAGGCTCACAGTTCTCTCAAGCAGAAAATAACTTATTTTCTCTGTGCTGTTATCTGTCTCTTTCATTTTGGTTTGCAACTCCTTGAGTAATACGTTGTATAATTGACCACAGAAGAGAAGGAGGAAGGGAACTGTGTGCAACCAGAAGCTTTGGGGCCAAACTGGACCAGTGATTGCAAGGGGATAGTTTCTAGGCAACAGAGTCAGTCCCATGGTCATTTTATAAAGAGTTAAGTTAATTGCCTAGTGGAAAAAGAAACTACAGTTTATAATCAAAATATTTTGGGGAGGAATAATGAGAACAAAGATACTTCAGCTTTACCTTACGTCTCTCTCTACTCATAATAGCAATACACCAAGCAATCAGTCAACTTTTTGAGTATGTCAAGTGTGCTGAGCATGGTGCTAGGTATATATCATTTGTTACAGGGAGAGAACGTGTTTAAGACATGGACATGATCACTGCCAGTACCATGATATATGATGAAACACACATACAAAAACACACACACACAATTGTCTTCTGGGTTAAAAACAGAAAAAAACAGAAATAAATAACTAGACATTATACCCATGCTGTCATAAATTGTATGATTCTTCCTAGTTATTTATGCTCCCTCTCTCTGTAATAGGATGACATGTCCCTGTCCCATTGGCATCAGGCTTGGCCACGTGACTTGCTTTCACCAATAAAATTGAAACAGGAAGCAATGAATGTCACTATTGCATTTTCTACCATTGTTTTCTTCCAGTGCCACAAGCCCAGATAGGGACTGCTCTTTTGGCCTGGATCCTGGTGTGAAGAGGCACAGAGCAGAGCCACAGTTCACAGGTAATGTTAGTGAGAAATAAAATCTCTTTTTGGAAGGCAGTGAGATTTGGGACCACTTTGCTACTGTAGCAAAACCTAAACATAAACGGACTAAATACATATCTTGAAAGATCAAAATATCTCATACTTTATCATTTTGTTCCAGCTCCTTCCCTACTTCATATATTTTGTAATGTTCTTCTCTTTTTGTTATGTAAAGTCAAAACCCTTAAGATAGAATTCAAGATTCCACAGAGTATAGACCCTGACTCCTCTTTAGCCTCATCTCCTGCCTTCCATTCCACACAATGCAGCCATACATAGATTATAGCCATATCTACAATCCTTTCATTTCCCCAAGATTTTTAAACTCTGTACTTGGCTCATAAAATCCCCCCTTGGAATTCTATCCATCCCCATACTCTACTTTCACTTTTCTGCAAGGTCAATTTCTATTTATTTTCAACCCCTTCTTCTTCTCCTCCCTTAAGCCCCCTCTGATCCACCTGAATAATTACCCTCTAATTCTTGTCACCAATGTAACATTAGACTTCACTGCAATTACTTTTTGACACTCCTGATACTGGGAGTTCCTTGAGAGCAGACTGCTATGCTTTAGAGATCTTTAGATCTCCAGCACCTAGTAGAGAGTCTGACATATAATAGATATCTGATAAATATTATGGAACTCATGGATAAATAAATGGTTGAATGAGTTAATGGTCTTCTGTTTTCCTTTTACACAGGCACGGGATTTTTAAAAATTCTTGATAAATGTCTAAGAGGAAGAGAAAAAATAATTGATTTAAGTGTGTTAAATTTGCTCTGATATAAAAATGTTATTATCTCCTTACTAGTATCTCCTCTCATAACAAAAGGAGTGTTTATACCCATGTAATAAAAATTGAAGTACATGCTAGATGGTATCATCTCAACTGGAGATTACTCCTTTAGTCCCTAATTTGGCTTTAATTTCTATATTAATGGTGATATTTACTTGAGTACCTGCAGGATGTTGTGTCAATCTTAGAGGTTTCTATCATATTTATTTTTACATATTTTCCAGTATGACATCATCCTAACCCCATAAGTATGTTCTTCACTTCATCTATGTAAACACTAGAACCCCAGAATAACCTTAGAAGGTTCCATTCGGTACATCTTTCCGTCTTAACTCAGGACATAAATATCCCATGCTTCTCAACCAATTGAAGCTGTATTTCTGGCCAAATCATATTGCTTTTGTCCTTTCCTATTAGAAATACTCAGTGCGGCTTAAAAGCAGAAAACCTGAATTCAAGATCCACCTCAACTATAAACTGGTTATATGACCCAGGTTGTGTCACTTTTCCTTCTTTATTTTCAGTTTTTGCATTTCTGAAATGGGAGTGAAAGAGAGGAGGAAAAACGAAATTTCTTTTACATTTCAGCTGTGAGAAACAAATCAGCGTAAATTAATTCACTTATAAATTTAGAGGCAAAAGAGAGAACCCTGATATTCAGATTTTGAATGAACTAGCAAACTACCAGAAAAAACTTGAATCTTCCTTAGTACCTAAAACTGAAATCTACAAAACAGGCTGTAAAATCAGATAGACTTGGGTTGGAATTTCAGCTCTATCTTTTCTTGACTGTATGATCTTAGACAGTTGCCTGACCCATCTAGGCTTCAGATTTTTCATGAATAAAGGGAGGATAAGTTGTTTCATCTTCCAGAATGCTTATTCAAATCAAATGTCTCCATATCTCAGTTTATGACTTCTTTCTTCTGATTGTTCAAACCAAAATTTTGAAGTCATCTTTAATTTTTTTCCTCTCTCGTATTCCACATCTCATATCTATGAATTTCTCATACATCTTTTTTTTAACATCTTTATTGGAGTATAATTGCTTTACAATGGTGTGTTAGGTTCTGCCGTATAACAAAGTGAATCAGCTATATGTATACCTATATCCCCATATCCCCTTCCTCTTTTGCCTCCCTCCCACCCTCCCTATCCCACACCTCTAGGGGGTCACAAAGCACGGAGTTGATCTCCCTGTGCTATGCAGCTGTTTCCCACTAGCTGTCTATTTTACATTTGGTAGTGTATATATGTCCATGCTACTCTCTCACTTCATCCCAGCTTACCCTTCCCCCTCCCCGTGTCCTCAAGTCCATTCTCTACATTTTCATCTTTATTCCTGTCCTACCCCTAGGTTCATCAGAACCATTTTCTTTTTAGATTCCATCATAAATCATTAATGCAACCATTTCTAATAACCTTCAATAGACCACTTAATACTCACAAAAACCTTATGAATTAAATAACAGTGATGATACTTATGATACCAATGATAAAGTTAATGCTTAGCACTTATTTGTCAGGCACTGTTCTAAAGAATTGGGCTATATCATTTTTTTTTTAGTTTTTTTAATTAATTAATTAATTAATTTTTAGCCGCAACAGGCAGCATGCCAGATCTCAGTTCCCTGACCGGGGATGGAACCCGTGCCCCCTGCAGTGAAAGCATGGAATCTTAACCACTGAACCGCCAGGGAAGTCCCTGGGCTATATCATTTAATCCTTCTAATAACATTGTGAAGTATTTTCATTCACATTTTACAAATGAAGAAACTGAAGGACCAAGAGTTAAGTTATTTTGCCCAAGGCCTTAGAACTAGTAAAAGAAGATCTGGTATTTGAACCCAGGCAATTTGGCTCCACTACTCTCACCCTGGATGCTGCACTATCTTCCAAATAAACACAAGTCCTTGGAGCCCTAGAGAGAAGAGAAGAACACTGAAACTCAAGCCAAGGCTGCACACTTTCAAAGAAACGCTGCCCATGAAATCAGGAAATACAGGCTTGAATTCCAGTATTACTACTTTCTATGTTACCACGTGTATTTTCTGAATCTCTCTGAGATTTAATTTCCTCATTCAGACTTGGAATTTTGGTTTTCATCTAGAATATTTGCTAGGTGCCACTCCAATATCCATTCCCCCTTATTCCTTCCTAGCAGTACCACGAATTTCTCAGCTACGTGTATGGGAAAGGCATTAACTGAACTCTAATCCAGGCATGGCCCTATATCTATAGGAAAGGACCACCCACGAGGAGATGTGACCTTCGGTAGAGAATCACAACAACTATTAACCCTAGTAGGTAGCAAGCTGAGAGAAAAAGTCCCCAACTTCACTTTTTCCTGCCCATCAGTTTCCTGCTGAACCCAAGTGGAAACCAGTAGGCAACAGAGACGAAGGCTACAGTCCATGAAGATCAGTCTCCCAGCACAGAGGCAGAGAGCAGGATAGAAAAGAATGGGGAGTGGGTCTGAAGGGACAAATGAAAAAGATCCAGCATAATTTAATTGTCAGTATAAAGTCTGAATGTCTCGGAATGCCGAACCTCCATCACAAGAGGGAAAGGTAAGAAGAAAAGTCAAGAGACCCCTGGAAAATGAAAATCCATACCTCAGGATATTATAAGAAAACACATTTCCTTTCAACTTAATTAATAAAAACTGATTTGTGTTATAATGGCAAAGAGTTCTTTCAGCATTATTAAATTTTTACTTCTCAGTCTTGGCACTTGCATTCTTAGCCGTCTTCACAGCTTTGAATTTTGCCAGCAGCTCACGTCGGTCAGTCCTTATTCTTGTTTATTGAAAGTCTTTTCCATCTGGACTAAATCACATCTGTCCCAGCAGTTGCTGTTCACATAAAATAGGGGACCAAGCAAAGAATGAACTGATAATAACTCCTCCTTGAAGAAAATACCTGGAGTTTCCATAATTCGTTTTCTTGATAAAAATAAGTCTCTTCAATTTTCCCCCTCACTTCTACTGTCTACAGCTGCCTGCATTTTCAGTCAAGCCACCATGTAATACTTGCTTTCAAACTTACCCTTTAAAGTGTTTTCTCTCTGATACCATGATCATTCTTACTCTAGTTTATTTTATCAATAATTAAAGTGTTTCAAGCTTTTCATCCAGCCAACCCTGTGAATTACCTTTTTCAAGCTTTTCATCCAGCCAACCCTGTGAATTACCTTTTTTTTTTTTTGGCAAGGGAGTGGGAATTTAAGGTTTGCTTTAGAGTTTCACGAAACAGAAAGAACATTTCATTCCCTATATAACTCCTTTGCCACCAAACCGGAAGCAAGAATGGTCCCAAATTTATCCTGGGAGACCTCTATTCTGTCCAACTTGTACACCCTGAAGATTCAAGACAATCTCTGCTGGACAGGAAGGAGTTTACATGGGAAGTCTCTGCACAATGATTCCTTCCAAGTACATTTAGTGACAAATTGTCTTTAAATTTTAGAAGCTGAAATTTCAAGACCCGATGGGATTTGTCTCAAAAGTCTATAAAATTGCAGTCGCTACATGGGGCAACAATTTAATGCCCCCTAAAGAAATGGAAAAGATGAAAATAAGGTTGCTATTTGAGAGTTAAACTAAATAATCCTTGCAAAATGCATCAAAGCAGAGTTATGCAGTTATCACAGAGAGGCAAAACTGGCTGTCAAGAGTAAAAGTGCAACGTCTACCGCAACTATAGTAACATGAACAGCTAATTAGAAAATTTTAAATTCAATGCACAGTATCTCCGATACTACGTAAAGCACTTGCCATTATTATTTTATTTAACTCTAACAAAGCCCTATGAGAAAAATGGTATCATGGCTCTCCTGTACTGATGAGAAGACTGAGACTTAGGGCCATTAAATAACTTGCTTGTTCACCCAGGTAGTAAATGAGCGTTGGGACCTGGACCTTTAAAACGACTACAGTCTATATGTCCAATCTGAGAGGAAGGACAGAGGATGGAAACTCTGGTAGGCACATGCTGGTAGATTTGTGCAAGGTAACACAACCGTGAAGTAAATACCCATCCCCCCGGAAGGCACTTGTGGAAATAGACACAGCACCTGTATTGGGCTGAAGTTATTAAACATAGTCATCTCAGAGCTGGCTCCCTGACCCTGATTCCAGGCTTACCAGTGATACTTAATCACTTAGTTTCTTCTGTAACTTCCCTACTGGAAAATGATGTGTTGCATCTAATGGCATTTGAATTATTTGCTGCAGACTGTTATAAGCTATTAGTGTGAGTTTGTTTTATATACCTTCAGAAACAGGACATTAACAAGTTTGAATTCAAGGACCTGTGAAATGAGCATCTATATTTTTTATCTTCCTGGGTCAGGAACCAACTTCTACCACCTCATGACTGAGGAGATATTTCATTCCCCTCCCTCTAAGCATGGATTTTGAACGGAAGTTTCCAAACTTTTGCAGATCAAATCTCCCTAGCCACAGTCAGCATCTGGCCCACAGTGGACCTATCATAATATTTAATCTACAAGCCAAATTCTGAGTCCAGAGATGCACACCTACAGCAAATGGAACATATCCCTAAGACTGTTTAACCTGGGATTAGAGAGAGTGCATTTCATGCTCTTTCCTAAGATGGTACTGTATGACTCTAGAGCTATGGGCAGCCACAGTCTCCATTGTGTGGGAACAAACCAATCTATAGTAATAAATAAAAGTGTACATAGAGAAAACTGGAGAGGAAAGAGAGAGAAAATCAATTTATTATGGATGACAGTTGTTTCCTGACCCTGCTACAACTGCTACTCTGCCCTCAGTTAAGCAAGGTTTCTAATTACCCTCCTTTTAGGCCAAAGCTAGTTCACATTTGGTTTCCACCCAAAGAGTGATGACTAATATGTATGTTAATTTAAAGACCAAACATGGACCAAAACAGCCAGGACCACATATAGTTGTATACTCTTAGTCAAGGTGAGGATGGAACTTCCCTGGTGGTCCAGTGGGTAAGACTCCGAGCTCCCAATGCAGGGGGCCCAGGTTTGATCACTGGTTGGGGAACTAGATCCCGCATGCATGCTGTAACTAAAAAGTCCGCAGGCTGCAGTGAAGATCCTGTGGGCCACAACTAAGACCTGGAGCAGCCAAAGTAAGTAAGTAAGTAAATAAATAAATAAAACATATATTTTTAAAAAATGAGGAGCAGAGGCCAAAATCCAGTCATGCAACTTGGTATGAGGCAGTGTCCACCCAGCGGTAGTGACTTTTTAGAAATTTTCATAAATCACCCTAATCACAGGCTAATGTTGGCCCTGAGCGAAGTCAACAAAGTAAGTATCAACTTGCAAATCCTCTTGGGAGCCAAGTATACAGAGAATACCCAGACCTTACCTGATTTCTTCTAAATTAAATGTCCCCATGAGTGTGTGATTGAGAGATGTCAACATTTGAGGATAATGTACCAGACCACTACAGACACACATATACAGTCCCACTCCAATCTCAGTAAATCCCAGATGCTGCTTTTTTGTTGCTAAGTGAGGAAATTTAGCCAGTTTTCTTTCTCAATAACCATGAGAAGAAAGCATATTCTAATATGATGAAATTTCTCACAGATGTAGAATGTTTAACAAACATTACAGATTCAGCTGACAATTCCTGGGTTAGATATGATTTTCTTGTAAGTTTCAGGAGTTCACATGTTCACATGTACATGTGAACGCCCATACCAAACTCCCCAAGCAAGCCACATGATCCATGCAAATGCTCAGTCACTTGGATGTGATACTCAATGTTTCCAAGTCCACAAGCTATACTTATCCTGTTTCCTGGGTATCTTAAAAGAGTTCCGTTGTTGTCATTGTGGTGAGTAAGCCAGCCATGTCATAACAGCCTATCACCACCAGCCACCACCCTTAAACTCATCACAACTATCTTTCATATTCTCTTGACTATTATTAGGGAGCATAAGAAGAAAACTGCGCTGTTGGCTCTTCCATTTACCCAGTGAGTCACTTTATCTCTAAGTCATATAGGGAATTGTAGAAAGGATGATAATTTAAACATTGATTGCATTAACAAGCAACCAAATGGGGAAACAGGCCACAATTCTTACTATGCATGTCAGTCAAATCTCTCACCAAACACCATCACTGGAGCTCCTGAAACAATAGCTGATGATATCCACTTACATTTCCATCCATTTGGATTAATCACTGATGGTTTATTCTTTTAGTTAAAAGACCGTGAAACATAATGACTAAGAATACAGGCTTTCTAGTTGGTACATGACCTTGGTAAAGGGATTGAAATTCTCTGGGCCTCAGTTTTCTCACTGGTAAAGTGATGATAATAGTGGTACCTATACTATAGAACTATGGTAAGTATGATAATACATATAGAATGTCAAGAATAATTCCTAACATATGGCAAGGACTCAGTCAGTTTTAGCTCTTATTAGTTTGCACATATTTCATAAATATTTAAGCTTTATCATATGTTGGGTATTATATTAAGAAATGAAGAAGGAAAATATAAAAATGAGTAAGACAGTCCTGCTCACAAGAAGACATTATTTAGTAGAGTGAGGAAATACATAAACAATTAATTCTAACAAAAAACAGAATGAATTAAGCGTTAAATAGAATGAAAAATCACGTTCTAACATGCTACAAATATTCCAGGTGGCTGATTCTAACTGGGTCTTCAAGAAAGCCTTCTCATTAGGACTTCACAGCTTAGGTACATGATAAAGATTAGGTGAGTGAGTTAAATGAGATCAAAAGTGGAATAAGAGAGAGAATGAAAACTTCCGCAGAAATCCTTAAGTAACTCCCTTCTTACAAATCTTGGCCCACAGTAGGTGCTTTGATTAATCTTTGCTGAAGCAATCAAATAAATACTATATGTCCTTGCTATGGGTCAGTTTACGACACCTGAGTCTGCTCAATCATTCTGTGTTGAATTTTCATAAGTCTGAACCCTCACAGTGAACCTACCAGCAAGAACAGTCAGAAGAAACCCACCCTTGTGATTGTGGTAGCAGCCCTGAGGCTTTTTTCTCTTGTGCAATAGTTATATTTCCACACCAAACAAAACAAAACACCTCCTGGGTAGTAAAGCATTGAAAAATTAAGAAAAGAGAACAACTGTGGAAATTCATACTAATGTATCCTTATCCTCTGGCTTCCTTGCATTTGTCTCCATGACTGTGATGCTGAGAAAATGTTTCCATCATATCAGGGGTGTTGTCACTGGAAGGGAACTCAGAGGGAGTCTAATTTCCTCCCACCCCATCTTCTAATGGCACAGATAAGGAAGTGGTTCTCACCCAAGATTGTAAGACAGGTAGGTACAGCATGATAAAACAATAATAATAATAATAAAAAAGAGCAGGTAAGGATACAGACAGACAGAATCAAACAAAATGAGTAAGAAGTAGGAGGCCTTCAAGATGATGGATGTAAAACACAAAAACCAGAAACATGCAAGAACTTGGGCCTGGGTACTTGGCATAGAGAAAAAATCATGTTTTGGGTTTGAACTCAAGGAAGGGTCTAGAGGAAGTTCTCTCTGTTTGTTAAGGTCCAGGCAGTAAAACAGAACTCATGCATGCTAGTTCAGTAGAGGGATTTCAATAGCATGAACCAGTTTAAAAGGTCTAGAACAAACTGAAAGCCAACTAGGAGATTCAAGGGAACCCCAAGATTAACAACACCAGAGAGCCACAATGATACCTGGGATGCGAACATAAAGAAAACTATCCAGGAGTGAATATTACCAAAGCCCAGTAGGTGAGGCCAAAAAGAGGGGCTTTACAGCAGGATCTGGAACTGCCGAGGAGATAATGCCTGGCAGACATATCACAAGGAGCAAAGGAGTGAAGGAAAGAACATTCTGGTTTCCATCCAGAATGTTGCCATCCAGTCTCTTGCCAGGGCTTCCGTTGTCTGAACCTAGCAGAAAGACAGCTGGCAAGTAAGTCTTAGAAGTAACAGTGGCTGACCTTCCAAAATTCAGAGCAGATCAGGGGACAGGAGAGGAAGGATTGTGAGAGCGAACAGGCAAACGGCAGGCAGAGTGAATGAGAAACCAGAGAAGTTGAAACCAGAATTCAAAGATGTGGATTTGAATATTGAACTAAGAAGAAAACTAATTCAGAAACTAAAAGTGGTGCAAGTGGTTAAAGATTCCTTCTTTTTCAAAAAATTTTCACAATGTATTTTACAATAGATACTCAACTGTATCAGCTTTATGAGTTAATTACACAGCAACATCCTTATTTTGATCCAAGAATGGCTAGTAAAAGTAGGGTGATCGCCTTAAAGAAGCATAAATGCAAAGCAAGTGGTCCAAAAACTTTTACAGAGAGCTTCATGCAGAGATGGTGTTGTGTATTCAAGTCATGATAGTAATAATAGCTACATTAATTGAGCGCATAGTATAGAATGTATACTGTACTGGACACTTTGTATGCACTAGTCCTAAATAGTACTGCAAGGTAGCAGCATAACCACACTTAATTGTGAAAACTGAGGCACAGAAAAGTTAAGTGAACTGTTCAAGGTAAGACAACCAATAAACTGGGAAGTGAGTATTAGAATTCCAGTCCAGCTTAACTCCAGAACCTGTGCTCACGACATTAAACTGCCCTATCTCAGTACATTATAATGAATGATCTCAAATCCATATATTGAAAGAGAGTAGATTTAGAAGCTAACTGCATGGGAGCTGGAACCAGATGGGTTCAAATCTTAGCTCTGCCAGCTAATGACTGTGTTACCTTACAAGATGTACTATTATCCTGCTGCTGCTATAACAAGTCACCACCACAAATATAGGGGCTTAAAACAACAGAATTTTTTAAAATTTTATAGTTCTAGAGGCCTAATATGAGAAACGAGTCTCACAGGCTTAAAATCAAGGTGATGGCATGGATGGTTCCTTCTGGAGGCTCCAGGGAAGAGTCTGTTCCTTGCCTCTTCCAGCTTCTGGCAGTTGCTGCTCTTCCTTGACTCACACCACTCCAATCTGCTTTCATTGCCCCATCATCTTCCCCTCTACAGTCAAGTCTGCTCTGCCTCCCTTTTATAAAGACACCTGTGGCTATATAGGGCCCCCCAATATAGTCCAGGATAATCTCCTCAACACAAGATTCTAAACGTGATCATATATGCAAAGTCCCTTTTACTACCTAATAGTCACAGGTCCCATGGATTAGACCTGGATATCTTTGGGGGCCATTATTCAGCTTATCACAGGAAAGTTAATTAACCTTCATTTTTTTCATTCCTAAAATAGGCATAACAGGATCCACCACTCGGGCTGTTATAAAAAATAAATAAATTAATATGTGTAAATCCCTAGGGTAGTTTGCTAGGGCTGCCATAACAAAATATCATGGACTGTGTGGCTTAAACAACAGAAAAGTATTTTCTTACAAGTTCTGGAAGCTACAAGTCTGAGGCCAAGGTGTCTGCCAGGTTGTTTTCTTCTGAGGCCCCTCTCCTCAGCTTGCAGATGGCTGCCTTCTCCCTGGGTCCTCGCATCATCTTTCCTCTGTGCTTGCACACCCCTGGTGCTCCTGTGTGTATCCAAAGTTCCTCTTCTTATAAAAACAGCAGTCAGATTGGATTAGGGATCACCCTAACAGCTTCATTTTAGTGTAAGCACCTCTCTAACGGCCCTATTTCCAAAGTACAGTCATTTTCTCAGGTTAGGGCTTCAACGTATACATTTGTGGTGGAGACAATTCATTTTATAACAAGACTTTAAGAACAATGAAAATAATCTTTCTATAAATGTTGAATATTTTTTTGAATTGTGCTTCCACCTTTCCAAACAAATGAGTATGATATCCTCCAGTATGAGGGTTTGTGAGAACAGGGGCTGTCGACTTAGTTCACTGCAGTATACCCATTGCCTGGCACAATCATTGGCTCATAGTAGGAATTCGTATTAACTCTCTATGACTGCTCTAACAGATTACCACAAACTGGTACCTTAACACAACAAAAATTTAGTCTTTCACAGGTCTGGAGGCTAGAAGTCTGAAATCAAGGTGTTTGGCAGGGCCATGCTTTTTCAGAAGGCTCTAGAGAAGAGTTCTCCCTTGTCTCTTCCAGCTTCTTGTGGCTGCTGGCAAACCTTGGCATTCCTTGGCTTGTAACTGCATGACTCCAACCTCTGTCTCCATCATCACATCTTCTTATAAGGGCACCTGTTATTGGATTTCAGGCCCCCTGACCTCATTTTAATAAATTACATCTGCAACAAGCCTATTTCCAAATAAGGTCATTTTTCTGAGGTTCTCTGTAGACATGAGTTTTTAGGGACACTATTCAACCTAGTAAGGTACTTAATAAATATTTAATTGCATGAATAAATGTATTAGTTCTGATTTTGAATCAACCAAATAGGCCTATTTTTGTAGGCAGTCTAGAAAAAAAGTAAGGCAAGAAACCAGAGTGGCTGAGATTCAAGTGTGTGATTCTTAGCGGGAAAAATCTCTTTACATTTGACCTTGGTTAGTGGCAGTCAAGAATGAGCTCAGAATCTCCCCAGACTGAAACAAAGGGTCATGTTTCCCTTGTCTCTCCACACATAAACACAAAGATTTGAGAGGTTTAGCTGGAATTAGAAAAGAAATTGTCAGTTTGTACGTAGGCTTTAAACTAGACTTTCTGGTCATGAAAACTGCATCAATTAAGGAAATTTACTTTGAGCAAAAAAAGTGTATACCAACTCTTGTAGCCCACAGCAATTAAATGAGGACACTGGGAAAGCTTCAAAACAACCACTTACTTCACTTTGGTGGCAGCAACATTATTCTATTGACCCAAACCTTCTGTCTACAATTACAAAGTTGGAGAGCTAGTTTACAGTATAGATTTCTCAATATAGACTCTCAAAATACATCTTACATAGGTGTGTGCATGACTAGTAATTAGTCATTGCTTTATCCATCTTATGAGCCAAAGTAGGATAGATACCATAGATAAATAAAACATTAGTCAATGCAGAATGGCTAAAAATGGGCTTAATCGCAGGTTGGAAGTAGACTGGGGCTGACTCCATATCTGCCAGTCACCTATTGTTTCTCTCTCCGTGTGTGTGTGGTCTCCATGGAAGATACAGTTAATATTCTGTGCCAAAATAAAAAATAATGATAATCTAGATAATTCTCCACCAGGAAAATAACCATTTACTTTGCTTATTCTCTATGTAAAATTTCATCTAAAGAGGATTTAAAAAACTCTAGTCAAAACAAGTATTAATGGGTATTAAAATTTATTGATCATCAGGGTCCTGGTAGGTACTTTCCTTTCTATTCATGCTTTGTCGTGTATTTTTTTCCACAAGCATTCATTTCTATATGCAATTCAGAAACCAATATCACACATCATCCCCATTGCCATAGCATCTGGTGTATTCCAGTAGCCAAAAATGTCTGCTTCAAAGGAGGGAGTTAAATGTCCCTAATGTGTATAATTGCTCCATATAATCCTCAGTTAACAGAGGTAGAGAGGAATTTCTTCCCGAAATAAATAAGTCATTGGCTTATACTGCACCTTAGCTTATACTGCAACTTCACAAATTAGCATCATCCCATAGTTCAGGGTATAGAAAGGGATTGCGCTTGACCTAAAATAATATTCAGCTGGAGGTTAAAGAGGAACAAGAATCGTATCATCTCTTCTGTGCTGCTTCTGCTGCTGAGACTCAATTGCTGAAGGCAGATTGATCTTTCAGAAGCAGCAGGCAGATTGCTCTGAGTTTTGGGAACCAGTTCCAAACACACACTCCTCTGATTGAATATTACAGTTAAGATAGCATCCTCTGGGGCTATGTCAGCAGGCGTTGCAAACTTGACCATTTCAGCTCAGTGATCTCTGATCTATTGATCAGAGAGGCTGGGCTGGAGTTGGGGGTGGCGGGGTGAGGGCAGAGGATGGAAGGCCCCCAGACCTGAACTAAGAGAGAGAGAGAGATAAGGATTGGATTCTCTTGGGGAAATAATATGGATTTATAGTATATTAGTCCATCCCCTTAATGAAAGAATAATTGGATATAAAGGGGTCTTAAAAAAGTAAACCATATCTATCATAAAAATTTTTACAAAAAATAAAAACAGTGTCTTACCCTGTCTTCTTCAGCTTTGAATCACTAACAACTATCGTACCCTCAGAGACACAAAAATTACCAACATCAGGGCAAAAGTGCACATAAAGACATTCTCAAAAGTACCTATCAGATGAATGCATGCCTGCATTAAAAGTACAAAGGAGTTTCTCTTTGTGCTTCCAGAAGTGTTAAGGGCACTTGTTTTCAGATCAATTCCTTTTGAAAGATGTTTAGCTACTTAATAAATTGTGCCAGTCCTTATTAATTTCTCTCTGTCTCTGCTAAAACCTTAGGCTCTGACTCTTGGATTCTACTAGACAAATGTATCCAGTTTTCACATTATTTTATTATAATAAAAGAGCTTTTCTTTTTCTGAAAACAAAAATGCTCAAATAGCTTTTGCCACTACTATACAGAACCCTAGGCTGAAGACTTTTGTTGTATCTACTCTACCAAATCCTTCATCATTATCCTCCTTCTTATGCCGAAAATGATTTGTGCAAAAATGGGCAGCGTTGGAAGAACCAATACTTTTATGCTTTTGGACAAGGTTTTATACCAATAAGATGTTTGGGCAATCAGATGATGAATGAAATAATGTCAGGGATTTATGTAAAGTTTATCTTCAAGCTGTTCCCTAAGTTAAAATCCCTTGGACTCTGAAGCCATTCAGAGTTCTCCACCTTGAAGTCCCACATAATGATCGACTCTTTAGAACCTTGATAAAAGAGGGCCAACCAATTTCATCAATTCATTTGCCTTGCAGTTCAATGAGTGACAATGAGATAATTTTTAAAATTCCCCAGCAAAATATTTGTCAACTTCTGATGCTCTAATTTCATGAAAAGACTAATGATGGAGACCCAAAGAGATGGCTGGACATCTAGTTCTCCTCAATCACATCTTTTTAAAGCTTCTAGTACTGAACTTAGGTACTGAAATCCAAGAAAACTAGATTCACTTTATCTGTATGACTTGGGCAATGGCCACAGCCTTTCAGAAAAATTAAAAATCGGACTTTGCAAATAGCTACTGTTCCAGTTTTAAGGGCTATTTTGTCCTTTATCTCATTTTCAGTTGTACCTTTTAAAGAAAGAAGGAAAGACATCATCTTACCAATTGTCTGTGTACTGGGTTTAATGGCATCCCCCCAAAATTCATGTCAACCCAGAACTTCAAAATATGACCTTATTTGGAGATAGGGTCTTTGCAGATGGAATTAAGTCAAAGTCATACCTCATTACAGTGGGCCCCAATCTAATGACTGGCGTCTCTATAAGAAGAGAAAACAGAGACACAGAAACACACACAGAGGAGGCCATGTGATGATGGAGGAAGACAGTGGGATGATGCATCTAAAGCCACGAAACACCAAGGATTGCCTGCAATCAGCAGAAGTGAGGAAGAAGCAAAGAAGGCTCCTCCCCTAGAGCCTTAAGAGAGACCATGACTCTGCCAAAAGCTTGATTTTGGACTTCCAGCCTCCAGGACGGTGAGAGAATATATTTCTGATCTTTTGAGCCACCTAGGGTGTGGTACTTGGCAACAACAGCCTTCAGAAAATGATCTAGCCTGTGATTATATCTCTATTTTGTAACCCTCTCCATTCAACTCACACCAGGAATCCAAAGATGGAGCTAATTTCATGGTTTCTCTATTTAGGAAGAATCTGTCCCCAGCAATTCCAGAGCCTCCCTCCTTGCCATAGTTCTTTCCTCTTATTGAAGAATGCATCAAAGGTAGTAATCTCTAGTCTCCTGAGAGATCAAGTCTGGAGGGAATTCTGAAATCGAATCACCATAATAGTACTATTATTTTTATTATAAGATTATCCCACAAATTATTATTCTCTTAATTAACTCCAAGTCAATAAAATAGAAATATCTGCTGATCTCAGTGATGGTGTCCATCAATGGGTAGTGCCAGGTCTTCAGCAGCTCAAAGCAGAAGAAGTAGGCAGTTTCTCTCCTTAGTGGCAGTTCCCAAAAGTAGTGGCAGGGGTCTTTATCATCATGGTTTACAGCAGCCTCTCCTCAAGGTGGGGTGGTTGCAGTGACAGACAGAATCTAATGACAGTAATTTTTGCTCTTAGCAATGGTGGTAACTGCCAGACATAAGGGTTCCTAATGTTGATTTCATTCTGTGATTTTTGTAGGTTCTCTGGTGTATTTCACTTCCTCAAATAGTGCCTAAGTCTTTTAACAACTATACATCACAGTGCAACTATCTCTGTATCACTTCCAGAGGCTGCAGGATTTTTGTAGACGACAAGGGTGATAGGAAATCGCATTGATGCACATAGAATCATCTGGAAAGCTTTAAAATAGAGATTTCTACACTGCACCCCAAGAAATCTATAAAGGGCCTGAGGATTGTGTTATTTTCATGTAGTAGGACAATCCACGGTCCAGTGTTTGAGAGCCTTAGCTCTAAAGGCAGCCTAGAGTGTTCCACGAAACTAATTTGATATACGGAAGTGAGTGTCAGTAAGAGCTCACAGGTGCACTTCTCCTAGCTAGCTTCTTAGCCAGTATCCTCTCAGTTTCTTGAACACACCAAACTCCTTTCTCATCAGGGCCTTTGGCACTTCCTTTGTCCTTTCCCTGAAATAGTTTTACCTTTCAGCAACATGTTTCTGCCTCCTTCTCATCATTCGGACCTTAGCTCAAAGGTCCCCTTCTCTGACCAGCCATTGAGGGTAATGCCTCCATTCCACAGTTATTCTCTCCTTATCCTATATTACTTTCTTCACATCACTTACCTCTAGCTGAAATTCTCTTATTTCTATATCTCTTTCTTGGATTACTGTCATTTTCCCTCACTGCACTATGCTCATCATGAGGGCATGACCCTGGCCCATCTTGGTCACAGTAGTAGAGCCAGTATACAAAAAGTGGCTGGCACAAAATAGAAATGTAATCAATTAAATGCATATAAAATGAAAGTAACATGTTTTTCACATTTCTTGATATCTAATTAGCAAAAGAACTCAGCTCAACAAACAACAGTGGCCATGATCCTGGATAACCTCTTAGTTTCCTTTTGTTAAACCTTTAAGGGAAGCCAAACCTCTGATTCTCTTTTACACACACTAACAACACAAATCACTATAACTCAGAAGTTTCCAGTATAGAGCTCCTCTCTTGTTATAATCTGAATCCAATTACCCAGAATACTTGATAAAAATCCCTCTTTATGCACTCCCCAGCCATCTTATCCAGATTTATACATGTTTTAAAACTGTATCCCATAAAACAGGACTAGCTATTGTACAATTGCCCACAACCAATGTACTAACTAAATTCTATTAGTAACTCTGGGTAATGTTAGCATTAAAATGCCCTGAAAAAAAGCACAAAACAAGACATTTATTCAAAGGAAGCCCTAAGTCTTTTGTACCTTTTTTTTTTTTTTTTTCATACTAGAGCCTGGAAGTGTTCACTTCCTGGGGAGTAATTCATAAAATAAATGACTCCTTGAAATATGGTCTACCTAGAAACTCAAAAGCAAAGTTCTCTAGCCCTGCCACATTTTAAGTTAAATCCAGAATGTCCATGGTGTTTCTAGTAAGGTGATTTCCTTTCCTTCCACATGTAGTACAATAAACATGTTTGCCCTGGAGAAAGCAATGTTGGTACCTCACATTCAATCCAATTCAGCTCCCCAAAAAGAGGTCAAGTGAGGCTCACCAAACAAATATCAAAATCCTTGAAAAGTACAAACTTCAGTTATAGGTATGATAAGATACAAGCAGTCTGCAAATAGCATATTATAAACATACAAATTTATTATGCTTTTTAGTTCATCTTTCATTACAGAACTACTAACAACGTACTCTTCTTACAGATTCTCTTTGCAAGAAAACGGACTTATAAAATATGAAATTTATGGCAAGTAAAATTGAAGTCTTCATAAGCCAAGAGAAGAAAATTTATCCATTGTTACTAGAAGGAAGAATGAATATTTATTGTGTAGCTACTATGTATCAGCCATTTCACAGGAAGATTTACTTTTGTTATTTTTATTTAGTGCAAACCACCCTTACTGTAGATATTATCAGCTCTGTTTTTAGATGGGTAAATTGAGTCTCAGAGATGTTAGCAAATTATTTAGAGAGAGAGCTTCGAACGTAGCTATGGCTCCAATGCCCATGCTGTTTTCCTTATCCCATGTTGATTTTCTCTGTGCTAATGCCAACATATAGTATTAGAAATTTGAACTTAAATCTGCTGTAAGAACTTCATGAAGACTGTCTCAGTCAGCTCAAGCTGCTATATCAAAATACCATAGACTAGGTTGCTTAAACAATAGACATTTATTTCTCACAGTTCTGGAGGCTGGGAAGTCCAAGATTAAGGTGCCAGCAGGTTCTGTTCTTGGTGAGGGCGCTCTCCCTGGTTTGCAGACAGTAGCCTTCTCCTAACGCCTTGCAATATTACAGCACTATTTAGCAAGTTTCAAGACTGTTTCTTGACATGATCTCGCCCCGATAAAGATTCTGTTTAAGTTAAAGCACTTTCTACCTACTTAATCATTTGATGTATTTTGATCATTCACAATACAAATATTATTCTTTTAGCTCAAATCTCTTTTAATACTTTTTAATGCTCTGGTCACTGCTTATCTTTCTAAAATACTTCCAAAACAATACCAATCCCCCCGTGTTTACCACTTTGCTTCCTTCTTCCTTCCAGCTAAAGTTGCTTTGGTTTGCTGTTTCTTATTTGAAGTTTGTTTTTTTGAATCCACATACCAATCCCATTCCTACACCTAAGGGCTGGTTTGTACTTTTTCTTTTTTTTTAATCCCAAATATGACTTTTTCAGGTCTTTGATTTGTTCCCTTTGCTTCTGCCCTGACTGAAGTAAGCTTCACTCTTTGGAAGCAATGGTCTTTGATCCTGACTGGATCAGCTCCCCCCAAACCATTTAATGAGATGTTGGATTTTAGATGGAAACAGAAAGAATAAAAAGCCAATGGTTTAAAGGAATAATGAGAGAGTCAGAAAAAGGTTGCTTTGTCCCTAGTATAGTCATCAATTAATATTTATTCAGTACCCTCTGGGTCATGAGATGGAACTAGATAAAGTAAAACTTTGATGATGCGCTAACTGAATCATTAGAAATCTGTTAAATTTTACCTTTAGAATCACAGATAGTTAGAAGCAGAGGAACTTTAGAGATAATCTACTGCCACCCCGCCATAAAATGACCAGAGAGGCTAAATGGCTGGCCTAGGAGCATAGGTAGTTCATGCCAGAATGGCCATGTGAACTTAAATGTTTTCCAAAAGCATTGTGATCTGGGTGAATTCTAAGAAACTTTTACAAAATGAACAGGTAGGCAGAACAAGTTTGTAGGTTACAAAGGTAAGGTCAAAGATTTGTGAAATAGGAAGTCCAGGGAAGAAACATCATCATCCCCGTTTTATATTTTACTGGTTAAAATATGGATTCAAATCTCTGCTTCACTCAATAGGTGAATTATTTGTGACCTTGGGTAGATTACTTAGCCTATGTCTCAATATCCTTAGTATAAAATAGATTTGATAACAATAATGTCAAAAAAACTTAGAGTAAGGATTAAGATAATGTACATATGTTGGCTAGGGATTGCATTTGGCTGCCCATACACAAAACACAATTATAAAAGTTTAACCAAATAGAAGACTTTTTTTTCCACAAATTAAAAGTCTAGAGATAGTTATTCCAGGGTTGGTACAGAGGATCCAGAATGCCCCAGGATCCTTCTATCTTCTTGTTCCATCATCCCTTATATGAGGCTTGCATCCTCATGGCTGTCTGATGAAAGCCAGAGGGCTGCTCTCCCCCAGGCTCATATCCGCATGGCAGACAGAAAACAAAGAGGAAGTAACAAAGGGGTGGCAGAATTTTCCCAGAAATCCATAGCAGACTTCTTAATCTAAACCTGTTGACAGAATTCTGTTACATGGCTGTTCCTAGTTTCAAGAGAGGCTAAGAAATGTAGCTTTTAAACTAGGCACATAATTTGGGATTCTGTTAACACAGAAAAATAGAATAGGAAAGACAATTGACCATGTCTCTTCCAACAGTTAAAGTATTTAGTGCAATACTTGGCATATAGTAAGTGCTTAAGAAATGTGAGATATTATTAGCATTCTTATCATTAAAAAAGAAACTGAGGCTCCAGGTTAAATAGGAGTGCCTACCATCTCCCAGCACTGTGATGAAGAGCTCTGCTTATGTTATTTTATTCGGTAGTCACCACAACCTTATGAAGTTAATTTTGTTTGGCATAACAATAATATTTGGACATAAAGAACATTAACACTTAGAGAAAAGTGAAACATCTTGTCTAAGGTCTGACAGCTAGGGAATAATTGAGCTGAGATTCAAATGCAAGTTCATTTGACTCTAGAGACCCCCTCTCTATCCATTCTGCCACTCTGTGACACCATTTTATTTTTTTTGTCAAGAACAGTAACACCATGGGCCTTGTACTATTTCCTCATGTGATCTTTTGGGGGCTTGACTCAACTATATTGGTCATCTTCAGTCTGGGCCATTTTAAGCTGTGAAATGTGAGTATAAGTTATTGGAAAAGTACTTGAGGGCAATGTGAGATAGAAAGCACAGACAGCAGATCCACAACAACATTCCTAACAGACATCTGACTCCACAGCACACGTGGCCCCCGCACTCTCGGTACCTTAGAACTGAACAATGCACTCCCACACCTCATTCCTGAGATGATGTGTGGGGTTCTTACTGCCCATAGGAGACCAATAGCACTGCACAATGAGTCACGTGGTGGACTTGTTGCCACATCTATCCCACAGAACTCTGAGTGCTTCTGGGTTTCTGGAAGACCTTTACAAGGTAGAATTTCTCACTTCCTTCCCAGACAGGATGAGTCCTTAGCGGCACATCTTTAACCTCCCTGAAACTTCTTCAGAAGGTTTTCAACATTAAACAGGTGGGAACCATGCTCCAACACTTTATGATAATTTAGTCCCGACTATTACATAAAAAGGTTTCAGACTCAGTTAAATCAATACCCTCACCGCCACCATTTGCAAGGTACCCGAATAATAGGAAAACTGACACATGATTTGAGGGGCTTAATAATATGGAGGAGTGTGAGAATACTCCCCAGTAGTCTACAAATGTGGATAAATATAAAAATTAGTGGTTTGAAGAGACTGGGGGGAAAAGGATTGAACGAAAAGACCAGAATGCAGATCAGATGTGAGGAAGATCTTTTAGAGGCTTCTTGCTTTGGAGCTGGTGGAAAAGTTGAAGTGGGTGATTATCTTAGTAGACCTTTCACTAATATGGGCACTGATATCCCCTACAGCTTCCATGTTCTACGTGTTGGTACTTTTATGTTTGGAATAACAGAAGCCTCCTCAAAATAGCTGATGCAACAAGGAGGATTTATTATATCTATTATTTATTCAAAAACTACTTATCCAGGCCTCCAATGTGAAAATCTTATTCTACAGTGTTGGAAAAGAGTGGTGAGCCAAATGGATGAGGTATTTGTTGTCACATGATATATTCTAGTAGGGGAAACATAATAAAAAAAAAAGTCAAACATGTAAAGCTCATTAGCACCCATTTATGGTGCTAAATGCTATGAAGAAAATAAAGCAGAGTGACCTGGGGTAAACAGCGTGACGACTGAAACTCTTAAGGGAAGGTTTCTACTAGGAGATGACATTCAAGCTGAGACCAAAATGACAAGAGAAGTCAGCTATCTTGAGACCTGGAAAAGAGTATCCATGAACTCAAGAGTAGAAGTATAGAATCCAGAACCAGGAACTGAAAAGTCATCAGAGACTGAAAAGCCTTCAAGAACTAAAATAACCATTCTCTTAAGGGCCTGTCACTGCTTCTCCCTGTGTCGTCCTGAATTTACTCTCCACAAACGAGCTTCATCAGCACTGCTTGACAAAGCTTCATCCAGATAATTTCACAAACCCAAATTCCAAGAATAATCCATTTGGTCTAGCATGGGCCAGCTGATTGCCCTTGATTCAATCTGTGACCAGTTGGGCAGATTCCCAGCCTCTGTTTTTTTGCGAAGCAGGGTGACAAGAGGACAAAGTTGGTTCTCTAAAATGGGGGTATGGAGCTTAATAAAGTGGATTTGCTGAGAATATTCTATTCTTTAAATCTCCAATGGTTCATCTAATTATTCACTCATTCACTCATTTACCCAAATTAATATATGATTAAAGAGTCAACTAACTATATACCTATTACTCCATATCTGGATACAGAGAATGGAGTGAGGAGAGGAACCGTATATAATTGGGAGACAAATATGGAAGAATACGGTCTGTTAGGAAAGATAAGTCATATAAAGGAATATCTATAATATAGAGATAAAAGTATCATAAGAGGCACACAAATAGAGCACTAAGGTATTTTAGCACAGACAGAAAGATACATACTTTTTTCCATAAATTATATATTTGGTCCCCTGTCTCAGAGTGATGATGAAATTAAAGTTCGAAGCCATTGGCAGGACTGAATCTACCACTGCCTTTCTATGACATCCTGCAAATTGCCATCGGAAACATGAGCATAGCAGGTAAAGTGAAGGGTTCTATCAGGAAAAGTGTTGGAAGCCCAGAAGGCTAAGTGCTGTATCAATAATAAATGTACGTGAATGCTTTACGGGTGGTGATTAAACCAGGCTTAATAATAGGGCAGGCTCTTCAGAAAGACAATTATATTTGCCAGGACACAACTGTGCTCGTAAGAATGGAGCTGAGGTTTTCTTGGAGGGTTATACTGGTACAGCATTTTATACTTCCTCAATCACATTTCATGATCAAAATTTGAGTCTAAAAATTAACAATTGCATTAAAAATTTTGGAATCAAAACTTTGCTGCTCTGGAGCATGGACATAAAGTTTCTTGGCCCCCTTTCTCGGAGAAAATATATCTAAGCTGATGTTTAAGAGTCTACAATATGAAGAATTGTCAGTCACTCTATATAGATGTAATAGGATGTGAAATGTAATTTTTTTCTGTTCTTTTAAACTTCTACAGAGGCCTCAACAGTTGAAGACAATACTATAGGCAGCAGGCCACATAAATCAGGTTATGTTAAAAGATGTGATACTGCCTATTCAATCCTTAGTTCATCAAGGGCCTTGGGGTTGAAGGTTGAACGTGTGGATGGAGAAGACTACTTGGAACTAAGCACTACTGTGCTGGGTGTAAATGCTCTCAACCACCACCCATTACCCTCAATATGGGAAGAGTATTTCTCTTCATCTAAAGCTAAATGAGGACAGTTTTAAGAAAAACATTCAAGAGCTTGGCTGTGGTTCAGGTGGCCTGTAGTGGCAGAGTAAGGAGAAGACAGAGGCCAAGGAGAGAGTTGTACGTGACCATACAGAAGAGACTTCATTTTCAAGCTGCATCTGCTGTTGGAAAGGCTCCTATAAGGAGAAACCTTGAAGAGCCCAAAAAGGGCCCAATAAGAAAAGCCCCCAGCTTTGGCACTACTGAACACAGACATCAACAAAACCAGACTATGCCTTCTTAAGACTCCTTGCCCCAACCCAGCAATGCTTGACTTTGGAGGAATCCCCCAATAGTAAGTAGCAAATAAATGGGGAAAACGACGAAGAAAGAAAAAAGGCAGAATCAACCAAATTCCCCTTCCCTTTAGTGGATAAGTGCAAGCTGGGGGAAGTGATACACTTAAAATTGAGTAAGAGTTTTTTTTAGACTGGGCTTGACAGTCTTACTATCTGAAAATGACCAGAAGAGTTATGAGCTATGCCTGAGACTTCATTCAGGGAGGCAGTATGCTGTGGTTTTAAAATGTACCCACAAATTCTTTGATACTCCTACCTTCAAGTGGTAGAGTTTAATTCCCTTCCTTTTGGATGTGAGCTATACTTAGTGACTCCCTTTTAAACATAGAATACGGTGGAAGTAATGGTGTATGAATAGGTCATAAAGGGTAGGGCAGCTTCTTCCTTGCTTTCTCTCCTGGATCATTCATTCTAGAGGAGGCCAGCTGTCATGCCATGAGGACACTCATGCAGCCTTTGTCTGGCCTGTACCTATTTGCAATTTTCATATGGAAGCCAAAGCCTTTGGAGCTAAGTCAGGACTGGCTTTGCGCACAGTTTCACTTCTGGGGCATCGAAGAGGCTGCAGGATCCCCCATACGTCTCTAACTCAAGGTTTTATCCCTGATAAGATGAACTGACCCTAGAAGGGAGAGGTGCTAAAGATAGTCTTATTACCTATTAGCCAACTTTTACTGCTTCATATGTGTGGGGTTTGTCCAAATTGGCAATATTGACATTTTGGACTAGATAATTCTTTGTTGCAGGGGGCCATCCTGTGCATGGTAGGATGTTTAGCAACATCTCTGGCTTCTATCCATTAGATGCCAACAGAAACCCCATTCCCAGTTGTGACAACCAAAAATGTCTCCAGATAGCACTAAATGTCTCCTAGGGGCAAAATTTCTCCCAGTTGAAAAGCAGTGCCTTCCTGTGGCAGAAAACCCAGTTCAAACTGATTATAGTGCCAAAGAAGCTTACGGGTTCACACGATGAAAAAGTTTAGGTGTAGAATCTGCCTCAAGAACGGCTGGTTCCAGGGTGTCAAATGACATCACTTAGACTCTGTCTCTCTCCCTTTTCCTGAAGCCTTCAGTATTATGTCCCTTTTCATGCAGGCCCTTGCTATAAGATTATTGTCAAAATTTTTAAATTGCATCCTTCACTTCTGAGATCAATAAAAAAAATTTTCTCTATTTTTAAATAGTTCAAATTTAAGTGTGACCCTCATTATTCTTAATTGAGTCTTAGGCTTATCCCTAAACCAACCATTGTAATAATTACGTGACATATACTGGGGTCTGGGTTATGAGCCCACCCCTAAATTGGCATGGGGTCAACCTTACCCAGTCCCATGTATTGAAAATGAGGGTGGAATGTTCTCCCTAAAGCAAAGTTGGATCTGTTACAACCAAAGGACTCTGGTGGGAGGTGAACGCTTGGATGCACAAACTGAGGTTGACTCTTCAGGTGACCTTTCCCCAGGATGCATTTGGCCTGCATCCCTTTCATGGTGAAAAAAATAGGCAAATCTGGCCTCCCAAGTTTCACCCTGACCCCAGGCTCCCTCATTAAGAAGCATTAGTCACAAAGCCTTGGAGAATCAATAACACTGAGGAATTGAGACAGCACATAATTCATCCCCTTGGAAGCTTTTCAAAAATATCACCTCACTGTTGCAGAGGAGCATTTCTTTGCCTACTACAAATTAGAAAAAATAGAAGAAAAAAAGACAGAGGAAAAAAGCTGAGCTGCCTGACAATCACCTTCAGCGTGCAGCACTCACACTGCAATCACACCCACACCCCTGTGCCAGCACTCTAGCAACCACGGGCGTGCGGGCTCACAGCACCCTCACACACCCTCCACCTCAGAGTCAGCCCACCAGGCTGACAATCACACTGGCAGCTCAGCACAACCAAAGCCTCCTTCCTCCACACGCCGTCATTTCCTAGGTTACCAGATCCCCAAGCCCAGCGGGGCTGCAGAGAAGGGAAGGAAATGCCCCAGAGACAGGCAGCAAACCTAGCTGCACGGAAAACCTGGACTATGTAGGTAAAGAAATCCTTCCAACAATCCTTCCCAGAGGGCTGGCTGCAGGTGAGGATCCTGCCACTGGCAATTCACCCCCGGTCCCCTTTCTGAAGCGTGAGATGCCAGAGGCATTGACCAGATCAGTAACCAATTTACAACCCCTAACCAAGAGCCATGCTTGTGCCTGAGTTACAAGACAAAGTAAAGGCAGCCATTACTGAGAGAGAGAGGAGTAGAATGGAGACCGTGCCAGGAATTCCAAAGAGCAGTCCTCCCCCAGGGAGCTGGGTGCCAGGCTCTGTGGGACGGGCAGGAGACATAAATAGCATTTCTCCTGAATCCCTGTGGGGCCGGTAGTGGGTGGGCAGCTGGAACCCTCTGTGACCCAGTTAGAAGAAAGCTTTCCAAGGGCTGGAGCTGGCCTCGTGTGTAATTAATAGAATAGCAATAAGTGATGATATTATTTCCTCAACTGCAACATGAGGATAACAATATTTAAATTTGCCCTCGGGGTAGTGTTGTGAGGATTAAATGTTGTGAAACACACAGAGCTCATGGAATAGTGCCTGGCTTATAGTAAAATCTTAATCAATATTTGCTAATAATAATAATCAGAGGCAGCATGGCATAAGTTAGAAAACTAATCCTACCACCTACTTGTCCAATTCAACCTTGAGTATCATCTCTGAGCTTCAGTTTCCTTAGCTGTAAAAAACCCTTATTTCACGAGTTATTTTATGAGAATGCATCATATAATGTATGTGAAATTTCCTTAGCACAGAATTACCTAGGAATATCATCATCATCATTGTCACCACTGCCATCCTTCATACTTTTTTCTTAATAAAACACTATTATATTCATTAGCTCACTCTCCCTCCTTCAGTGCTGTGTAGTATGTTGATGAACAGGACAGGCATTACTGTCACTTTCCAGATTAGAAAATTGGGCCCCAGAAATGTTAAATGACTTGTCTATAACCAAACAGTTAGGAGGTGGCATGTGGGATACATGCAGCCTTTGGATTCTTAAAATCATGCTCGCTGTTTTTGCCACAGCACCTCCTAAGCAGAGTGAGTCACCAAGAGATCCATGACAGTAATTGCAGCTGTTGTTTATTGAGCGTATATTAGGCTACACGTCCTGCTCTAGATACCTCCCAGGCTCTAAAAGGATGAACACAGAAGGATTCTGGGATTTCTTGTCAACCAACCCTTATAGGTGCCCTACAATCTATTTTAGGTGCACATTTCTCCAAATATCACTTATCTGCAAACTGCATGCTTTCTAGCAAACCCACTCTCCATCTAATCAATATCTGCACCTTCCCATGCACTATTAAAAAGACTCAACTTCTGCATCGCCTTCCAGAGCTTTCTTCTTGCCTCCTCCACTCTCCTCCCAGCCTTAAAAAAAGACTCCTTCAACCTCACAGCTAACTGGGTGAGTCATGGGGGAGGAGGCCAGCTTTCTTCATCTCTCCCCGAAACAAGAACCTGTTTTGATTTTGCCGCCCCTTGTACCAGTGCATTAGCAGAACAGGGAGCTATTCCCAGGAAGACCACAGCAGCAGGAAGACCTGCCCCGTCCATGCATCAGACAGGTCCCAAAGCCCTCCAGTGTCTAACATCTCCCTTCCTCTCCAGAGGTAATGTTACACTTTTTGTGCAATCTAGATTATTCCACCATTCAAGGAGTTCTTCATTTTTCTCGATAAGAACACTGCTCATTAAACGGTCTCTTTTGATATTAACGTGGGTGTCAAAACGTGGGTTTGTTTGATGAATGCCCTAACACATAAGCAATTTCTAAAGCAAATGTTAAGAAAGAAAATTAAATAGTTGGGAACTGACTTGTTACATAGTTTAATTGTACAAGGCTGGTGAGAAAGATCTATCCTTAAAGCATCAGGTTTGACAAGATAAGGGAAACAGAGAGAGGGATTTCAAAGGCACACAAATGATACTAAGGTTTGATATTGCTCATCTGTCACAGATATAAAATGAGTCATATTTATCAGAGGCTTTGTGGAGAAATGAGAGGTGGATATCTATTCCTACACCAGAATCAAGCAGTGAAAGATTGTTATTTGCTTAAATGCTATGTTTCACAAATTGGAGAAGTAGTTCTCATTTTGAATGGTGTCCGTTAGTCTCCTACTTAGTTCAAATTCTCTGACCAGAGTTTATAAGTAAGAATAAACTTTTCAGTGGTCAGAAAAGGATAATTTTTTTAAATGGGTTTCAGAATCAACTCCTAAAATTTCTTTTTTCTGCTTGACTCAAACCTTGACCTGGAAATCGCCTCAGCCTCTAAATGAATCCCAAATTTGTGCTGCCTGTTTATAGTCCTCATTTAAGGTTAATGTTAATCAGTTAGGAATGTTTCTGGCCTCTTAGACTTATGCGAAGTGAAAGTTTAAGTATGACCTTGTTGTTCAGGTTCTACCAGAAACCAGCCATTGTGACTATGGGCAAACCATTTTCACTCTCTGGGATACACTCACCTCATTCATAAGCAAAGGCTATTGACTAGACAATTGAAATGTCGACAGGAGCATACAAAGATAATAAGCACAGAAGGACTCTTGGGGAAAACTGAGAGTCAGGGTTCTGGGTTTTAGGAGGCAGTCAGTTACTGGCTTCAATAACTTTATCAGTAGATAGAAGTTTTTACTTCACTCATTAATTCATTCAACAAACACTTCCTGGGAATCTGCTACGTCCCAGGCATTGCTCTAGACAGGTAAATTTAAAAATACAATTTAAACTAGGAATAGTGTTGTGAAAACAATAAAGATCTCTATTGCCAGCAGTAAGGAAGAAATATGAAAAAACACAGCCCAGGCAAGCTCAGGGTCTTCCTTCCCAATGTTATCGCCTCCCATTCATGAAATATGAATAGATTATTGAATAGAGAAAAATAAACGTGTTAATACCAGTTGCTTCATGACGAAATAAAGAAATAAAATGAAGAAGATAATCAGTAAACTGAAACTTGAATTGTGCTTAATAAGCCAAAGAGAAGGCGAAGCTGTTCTAGAGCAGGTGCCAACACGGTGCTCACCCCCGCATTAAGCAGGATTCTCAAAGGGAAAAAAATTGTCCCCAGTGCGTAGTACTAGCTGGCTCTAGGCAAGAAACAAATACAAATATCCCTAGAACATCCCTAATTTACGCCCTAAGAGTTTTACATATTAAGTTCAACCAAAGATGATCTATTTGACCTCAGTTAAAATGATAACTACAGGATAAAAAAATATATGAAAAATTTAAAGAACTAAAAAGACAAAATAAAGGATAAGTAAATAATGAAATACTATGAAAATGAGGGTTAGATTTTTCTTTTAAAGGAGTCAAATGGATTTTTCTAGTTATTCAGAGGATGAGCTAGGTTATTCAGCCCAACCCTTTGCTGAAATTAAAAGAAAAAAAATTATACTGAAATCTCCTTAAAGACATTTTTAATCATTGAAAAGATATAAAAGATTTACAGAGCCAAAGTTTAAGCCAATATTTCTCAAATGGCGGTCCACCAATGCCTGCGGGACTAACCCCAAGACCCATTCAGAAGATCTGGAGGTCAAAACTATTTTAATAATAATACTAAAATGTTATTTTCCTTTTTCACTAGGTTGACATTTGTACTGTGGGTACAAAAGGAATGGAGGGGTGGGAGGGGGAGGGATGAGACTGCTGGTCACTTAAACCAAATCAAGGCAGTACCCTCCAATATACAGCTACTCAGAGTACTGGAATTTAAAAAGCCAGTTTCACTTTAGAATACCCTTAATTGGGTACTAAAACAATTTTATTAAATATTGATCATTGAGTACATCTTTTTAATATTTTGTGATGAAATGGACAGAACACATAAAGCATTTTTGCTGCATCCTAAAGTATAATGTTTTCAAGAAGAAAAGCACATGTGTGATTTGAGTTATGAGCTCTACCAGATGCTTTTTTCATGGATCACCATTTATACTTGAAAGAACAACTAACAGACATACTATGGTTATTCAGACTTGGGTGTTTTCCAAGAGTTTTCTTGAAAATGAATGAAACAAGCCTGTCATTTCAAGGAACACAGATGACAACATTTCTTGCCAATAATAAAATATGAGCTTTAAGCAAAGACTAACACTTTGGAATTCTTACATCTACTACGATGAGCTTGACAGCTTTCCTTTACATAAAGACTTTCCTGATGATACCATTGGTGATATTAACAAACGTATTTTTTTCAATTAGTAGACTTCATTTTTTTAGAGAAGTTTCAGGTTTAGAGAGAAACTGAGCAGATATTACAAAGAGTTTCCATATTCTCCATCTCCCCTACACAGTTTCTCCTATTATTAACATCTTGCAATTGTGTGGAACATGTGTTACATTGATGAACTGATATTGATACATTACTATTGAATATTAACTAAATTCCATAGCATGTATTACTGTTCACTCTTTGTGTTGTACAGTTCTATGTGTCTGGACAAATCTGTAATGTCATGTATGCACATTATAGTATCATAGATAACAGTTTCACTGCCCTAAAAATTCTCTGTGCTTCACTTATTCATCCCTCTCCCTCATGCCTTTTTTAAATCATCTCTGTAGCTTTGCCTTTTCCAGAATGTCACATAGTTAGAATCACATAGTAGGTAGACTTTTTATACTGCCTCCTGTCACTTAGCAATATGCCTTTAAGTTTTCTCCATATCTTTTCATGGCTTAATAGCTTATTTCTTTTTATCATTGAATAATATTCTATTGTTTAGATATATCACAGTTTATATATCCATTCATCTATTGAAGGACATCTTGGTTGCTTCCAATTTTGGGCAATTATGAATAAAGCTGTTGTAAACATTTGTGTTCGGGCTTTTGTTTGGGTGCACATTTTCAATTCATTTGGGTAAATATCTAGGAGTGTAATCGCTAGATCATATGGTAAGACACTGTGTTTCACTTTGCAAGAAACTGGCAAACTCTCCTCCAAAGTAGCTGTACCATTTTTCATTCCCTCCAACAACAAAGGAGAGTTACTGTTGCTCTACATCATTGTCAGCAATTGGTGTTGTCAGGTTATTAGATTTTAGTAATTCTAATAGGTATGTGGTGGTATGTCATTGTTTTAATTTGAAATTCCCAAATAACATATGATGTTGAGCATCTTTTAATATGCTTATTTGCCATCTGTTTATCTTCTTCGGTGAGGTGTCTTTCAGATCTTCAGCCTATTTTATAATTGTGTTGTTGCTGTTTAATTGCTGAGTTTTAAGAGTTCTGTGTATATTTTGGATATAAGTCCTTTATCAGATACGTGCTCTGCGATATTTTCTCCCAGCCTGTGGTTTGTCTCTTTATTCTCTTAATTGTGTCTTTTACAGAGTAGATGTTTTATTTTTAAGAAGTCCAACTTATGAATTTTCTTTCAGTAATCGTGCTTTTGGTATTGTATGTAAAACCTCATTGTCAAACAGAAGTAAACTAGATTTTCTCCTATATTATCCTCTAGAAATGTTATAGTTTTGCATTTTACATTTAGGCTTGTGATCTACTTTGAGTTAATTTTTGTAAAGGGTGTAAGATCTGTGTTTAGGTTCCGTTTTTTGCATGTGGAGGTCCAGTTGTTCCAGCACCATTTGTTGAAAAGACTGTCCTTTCTACATTGATTTGCCTTTGCTACTTTGTCAGAGATCATTTGTATGGGTCTCTTTCTCAACCTTCCATTCTGTTCCATTGATCTATTTGTTTATTCTTTCACCATAACCACCTGTCTGTATTACAATGGATTTAAAATAAGTCTTGAAGTCAGGTCAAGCCAATTCTCCAATTTTCTTCTTGTTCTTCAGTAATATGTTGGCTATTTGGGACATTTGCCTTTCCAAATACATATAACTTATTCCTTTAGAATAAGTTTGTTGATATCCACAAAATACCTTACTGGGATTTTGATTGAGATTTCATTGAATTTATAGATCAAGTTGGGGAGAATTAACATCTTAATAATCTTCCTATCTATGAACATGGACTCTCTCTCCATTTATTTAGACCTTTGATTTCTTTCATTAGTTTTCTAGGTTTCCTCATACAGATCCTGTCCATATTTTATTAGTTTTATGCTTAAGCATTTCTTCCCTTTTTCGGTGCTAATGAAAATGGCATTGTGTTTTCAACTTCAAATTCCAACTGCTCATTTTTGATGTATAGAAAACCACTGACTTTTGTGTAGTAACCTTGTATCCTACAGCCTTACTATAATTGCTTATTGATTCAAGGAGTTTTTGTGGGGTTTTGTCTTTCTTTTTTTTTTTTTTTTGCCATTTCTTGGTATTTTCTACATAGACAATTGTGAACAAAAAGAGTTTTATTTCTTCTTTCCCAATCTCTATGCCATTTATTTCCTTTTCTTCTCTCATTGCATAACCTGGTCTAGTCTCCAATTATTTACAGAGCAGGCTGTAGCGTTGATGAAGAATTGGCTAAAATACATCTTATTCCCAACCAGGAGAGATATAAAACCTTTCCTGTGATAGTTAAATCTTTTGTAAGATTCATTTATTTACTTTTGATACAGCTAGCTGGAAAAGTTTGTAGTATATATGCAGCTACAATGGAACTGAATGTTAAGAAGGAATCCTCTCGATATAAGAGGAGGGGAAACCTTCAAGATGGTGGAGGAGTAAGACGTGGAGATCAACTTCCTCCCCACAGACACATTAAAAATACATCTACATGTGGAACAACTCCTACAGAACACCTACTGAATGCTGGCAGAAGACCTCAGACTTCCCAAAAGGCAAGAAACTCCTCACGTACCTGCGTAGGGCAAAAGAGAAACAGAGACAGAAGAATAGGGATGGGACCCGCACCGCCAGGAGGGAGCTGTGAAGGAGGAAAAGTTTCCACACACTAGGAAGCTCCTTCACTGGTGGAGACCGGGGGTGGGGGTGGGGGGAAGCTTTGGAGCCATAGAGGAGAAGAGGGCAAAGCAGAGAGATTCCCACATAGAGGATTGGTGCCAACCAGCACTCACCAGCCTGAGGGGCTTGTCTGCTCACCCGCTGGGGCAGGAGGGGCTGGGAGTTGAGGCTCAGGCTTCAGAGGTCAAATCCCAGGGAGAGGCCTGGGGTTGGCTTTGTGAACACAGCCTGAAGGGGGCTGGTGTGCCACAGCTAGCCAGGAGACAGCCCATGAAAAAGTCTGGACCTGCCTAAGAGGCAAAAGACCATTGTTTCGGGGTGTGAGAGGAGAGGGGATTCAGAGCACTGCCTAAATGAGCTTCAGAGACGGGCATGAGTTGTGGCTATCAGCTCAGACCCCAGAGACGGGCATGAAATGCTAAATCTACTGCTACAGCCAACAAGAATCCTGTGTGCAAGCACAGGTCACCATCCACACCTCCCCTCCCAGGAGCCTGTTCAGCCAGCCACAGCCAGGGTCCCATGATCCAGGGACAACTTCCCCAAGGGAACATACTGCGTGCCCCAGGCTGTTGCAATGTCATGCTGGCCTCTGCCATCACAGGCTCACCCCACGTTCCAATTATAACTATCATACCCCTCCCTCACCCTGGCCTAAATGAGCAACAGCACCCTAACCAGCTGCTGTTTTAACCCCCTTCTGTCTGGGTGGGGAAAAGATGCCTGAGGGAGACCTATATGCAGAGGTGGGGCCAAAACCAAAGCTGAACCCCAGGAGCTGTGCAAACAAAGAAGAGAAAGGGAAATTTCTCTGTG
Source organism: Pseudorca crassidens (assembly GCF_039906515.1). Lineage (NCBI taxonomy): Eukaryota > Metazoa > Chordata > Mammalia > Artiodactyla > Delphinidae > Pseudorca > Pseudorca crassidens. The sequence continues at coordinate 28,436,486 of NC_090304.1, read as the reverse complement.
CAGCCACAGGAGCAGCAGATTAAATTCCACAATCAACTTGAGGTACCCTGCATCTCTGGAATAGCTGAATAGACAATGAATCATCCCAAAAATGTGGCGGTGGACTTTGGGAGCAATAGTAGACATGGGGTTTGCTGTCTGTGATTATCAATGGTGGATTTGTTTACTGGTTTGGTTGATCTCTTTTTTTTTTATTTTAATAATTTTTAAAATTTATTACTATATATATTTTTCTTCTTTCTTTTTTTCTCCCTTTTCTTCTGAGCCGTGTAGCTGACAGGGTCTTGGTGCTCTGGCCTGGTGTCAGGTCTGAGCCTCTGAGGTGGGAGAGCCGAGTTCAGGACGCTGGACCACCAGAGACCTCCCAGCCCCACATAATATCAATCGGCGAGAGCTCTCCCAGAGATCTCCGTCTCAATGCTAAGACCCAGCTCCACCCAACAGCCAGCAAACTCCAGTGCCGGATACCCCATGCCAAACAACAAGCAAGACAGGAACAAAACCCCACCCATTAGCAGAGAGGCTGCCTAAAATCATATTAAGTTCACAAACACCCCAAAACACACCACTGGACATGGCTGTGCCCACCAGAAAGACAAGATCCAGCCCTACCTACCAGAACACAGGCATCAGTTCCCTCAACCAGGAAGCCTACACAAGTCACTGAACCAACCTCATCTACTGAGGGAAGACACCAAAAACAATGGGAAATATGAACCTGCAGCCTGCAAAAAGGAGACCCCAAAAACAGTAAGTTAAGCAAAATGAGAAGACAGAGAAATATGCAGCAGATGAAAGAGCAAAGTAAAAACCCACAAGACCAAACAAATGAAGAGGGAATACGCAGTCTACCTGAAAAACAGTTCAGAGTAATGATAGTAAAGATGATCCAAAATCTTGGAAATACAATGGAGAAAATACAAGAAACATTTAACAAGGACCTAGAAGAACTAAAGAGCAAACAAACAATGATTAACAGCACAATAAATGAAATTAAAAATATCTGGAAGGAATCAATAGCAGAATAACTGATTCAGAAGAACGGATAAGTGACCTGGAAGATAAAATAGTGGAAATAACTACTGCAGAGCAGAATAAAGAAAAAAGAATGAAAAGAATTGAGGACAGTGTCAGAGACATCTGGGACAACATTAAAGGTAGTAACATTTGAATTATAGGGGTTCCAGAGAAGAAGAGAAAAAGAAAGGGTCTGAGAAAATATTTGAAGAGATTATAGTTGAAAACTTCCCTACCATGGGAAAGGAAATATTCAATCAAGTCCAGAAAGCTCAGAGAGTCCCATACAGGATAAATCCAAGGAGAAACATGCCAAGACATATTAATTAAACTATCAAAAATTAAAAACGAAGAGAAAATATTAAAAGCAACAAATAACATACAAGGGAATCCCCGTAAGCTTAACAGCTGATCATTCAGCAGAAACTCTGCAAGCCAGCAGGGAGTGGCAGGACATATTTAAAGTGACGAAAGGGAAAAACCTACAACCAAGATTATTCTACCCAGCAAGGATCTCATTCAGATTTGAGGAAGAAATTAAAACCTTTACAAACAAGCAAAAGTTAAGAGAATTCAGCACCACCAAACTAGCTTTACAACAAATGCTAAAGGAACTTCTCTAGGCAGGAAACACAAGAAAGAAAAGATCTGCAATAACAAACCCAAAACAATTAAGAAAATGGTAATAGGAACATACATATCAATAATTACCTTAAATAAAAATGGATTAAATGCTCCAACTAAAAGACAGAGACTGGCTGAATGGATACAAAAACAAGACCCATATATATGCTGTCTACAAGACATCCACTTCAGACCTAGGGACACATACAGACTGAAAGTGAGGGGATGGAAAAAGAGATTCTATGCAAATGGAAATCGAAAGAAAGCTGGAGTAGCAATTCTCATAACAGAGAAAATTGACTTGAAAATAAAGACTATGACAAGAGACAAAGAAGGACACTACATAATGATCAAGGGATAAATCCCAGAAGAAGATATAACAATTGTAAATATTTATGCCCCCAACATAGGAGCACCTCAATACATAAGGCTAATGCTAACAGCTATAAAAGGGGAAATCAACAGTAACACAATCATAGTAGGGGATTTTTACACCCAACTTTCACCAATGGACAGATCATCCAAAATGAAAATAAATAAGGAAACACAAGCTTTAAATGACACATTAAACAAGATGGGCTTAATTGATATTTATAGGATATTCCATGTAAGAAAAACAGAATACACTTTCTTCTAAAGGGCTAAGTGGAATATTCTCCAGGAGAGACCACATCTTGGGTTACAAATCAAGCCTGGTATATTTAAGAATATTGAAATCTTATCAAGGATCTTTTCTGACCACAATGCTATGAGACTAGGTATCAATTACAGGAAAAAAAAAAAAAACCTGTAAAAATTACAAGCAAAAAAAAAGCAAAAAAAAAAAAAAAATTACAAGCACAAGGAGGCTAAACACTTTGCTGCTAAATAACCAAGAGATAGCTGAAGAAATCAAAGAGGAAATCAAAAAATACCTAGAAACAAATGACAATGAAAACACCATGACCCAAAACCTAGGGGATGCAGCAAAAGCAGTTCTAAGAGGGAAGTTTATAGCAATACAATCCAACCTCAAGAAACAAGAAACATCTCAAATAAACAGTCTATCCTTACACCTAAAGCAATTAGAGAAGGAAGAATAAAAAAACCCAAAGTTAGCAGACGGAAAGAAATCATAAACATCAAATGAGAAACCAATGAAAAAGAAATGAAGGAAACAACAGCAAAGATCAATAAAACTAAAAACTGGTTCTTTGAGAAGATAAACAAACTTGATAACACATTAGCCAGAATCATAAAGAAAAAAAGGAAGAAGACTCAAATCAACAAAATCAGAAATGAAAAAGGAGAAGTAACAACTGACACTGCAAAAATACAAAGGATCATGAAAGATTACTACAGACAACTATATGCCAATAAAATGGATAACCTGGAAGAAAAGGACAAATTCTTAGAAAAGCACAACCTTCAGAGACTGAACCAGGAAGAAACAGAAAATATACACAGACCAATCACAAGCACTGAAATTGAAACTGTGATTAAAAATCTTCCAACAGGGCTTCCCTGGTGGCGCAGTGGTTGGGAGTCTGCCTGCTGATGCACGGGACACGGGTTTGTGCCCAGGTCTGGGAAGATTCCACATGCCGCGGAGTGGCTAGGCCTATGAGCCATGGCTACTGAGCCTGCGCATCTGGAGCCTGTGCTCCGCAATGGGAGAGGCCACAACAGTGAGAGGCCCGCGTACTACAAAAAAAAAAAAAAAAAGAAATCTTCCAACAAACAAAGCCCAGGATCAAATGGCTTTACAGGTGAATTCTATCAAACATTTAGGGAAGAGCTAACACCTATCCTTCTCAAACTCTTCCAAAATATAGCAGAGGGAGGAACACTCCCAAACTCATTCTACGAGGCCACCATCACCCTGATACCAAAACCAGACAAAGATGTCACAGAAAAAGAAAACTACACACCAATATCAGTGATGAACAGTGATGCAAAAATCCTCAACAAAATACTAGCAAACAGAACCCAAGAGCACATTAAAAAGATCATACACCACGATCAAGTGGGGTTTATCCCAGGAATGCAAGGATTCTTCAATATATGCAAATCAATCAATGTGATATACCATATTAACAAATTGAAGGAGAAAAACTCTATGATAATCTCAATAGATGCAAAAAAAGCTTTTGATAAAATTCAATACCTATTTATGATAAAAACTCTCCAGAAAGTAGGCATAGAGGGAATTTACCTCAACATTATGAAGGCCATATATGACAAACCCACAGCCAACATCATTGTCAATGGTGAAAAACTGAAACCATTTCCTCTAAGATCAGGAACAAGACAAGGTTGCCCACTCTCACTTCTATTATTCAACACAGATTTGGAAGTTTTAGCCACAGCAATTAGAGAAGAGAAAGAAATAAAAGGAACCCAAATCAGAAAAGAAGAAGTAAAACTGTCACTGTTTGCAGATGACATGATACTATACATAGAGAATCCTAAAGATGTCACCAGAAAACTACTAAAGCTAATCAATGAATTTGGTAAAGTAGCAAGATACAAAATTAATGCACAGAAATCTCTTGCATTCCTATACAATAATAATGAAAAATCTGAAAGAGAAATTAAGGAAACTCCCATTTACCATTGCAACAAAAAGAATAAAATACCTGGGAATAAACCTTCCTAAGGAGACAGAAGACCTGTATGCAGAAAACTATAAGACACTGATGATAGAAATTAAAGATGATACAAACAGATGGAGAGATATACCATGTTCTTGGATTGGAAGAATCAACATTGTGAAAATGATTCTACTACTCAAAGCAATGCACAGATTCAATGCAATCCCTGTCAAACTACCAAATGGCATTTTTCACAGAACTAGAACAAAAAATTTCACAATTCGTATGGAAACACAAAAGACCCTGAATAGCCAAAGCAATCTTGAGAAAGAAAAACGGAGCTGGGGGGCTTCCCTGGTGGTGCAGTGGTTGAGAATCCGCCTGCTAATGCAGGGGACATGGGTTCGAGCCCTGGTCCGGGAAGATCCCACATGCTGCGGAGCAACTAGGCCTGTGAGCCACAACTACTGAGCCTGTGCGTCTGGAGCCTGTGCTCCGCAACAAGAGAGGCTGCGATAGTGAGAGGCCCGCGCACCACAATGAAGAGTGGCCCCCGCTTGCCACAACTAGAGAAAGCCCTCGCACAGCAAAAATTAATTAATTAATTAATAAACTCCTACCCACAACAGCTTCTTTAAAAAAAAAAAAAAGAAAAGAAAAACGGAGCTGGAGGATTCAGGCTCCCTGACTTCAGACTATACTACAAAGCTACAGTAATCAAGACAGTATGGTACTTGCATAAAAACAGAAATATAGATCCACGGAACAGGATAGAAAGCCCAGAAATAAACCCACGCATATATGGTCACTTTACCTTTCATAAAGGAGGCAAGAATATACAATGGAGAAAATGCAGCCTCTTCAATATGTGTTGCTGGGAAAACTGGATAGCTACATGGAAAAGAATGAAATTGGAACTTCGTAACACCATACACAAAAATAAACTCAAAATGTATTAAAGATCTAAATGTAACACCAGACACTATCAAACTCTTAGAGGAAAACATAGGCAGAACACTCTATGACATAAATCACAGCAAGATCCTTTTTGACCCACCTCCTAGAGAAATGGAAATAAAAACAAAAACAAACAAATGGGGCCTAATGAAACTTAAAAGCTTTTGCACAGCAAAGGAAACCTTAAAGAAGACAAAAAGAGAACCCTCAGAATGGGAGAAAATATTTGCAAACGAAGCAACTGACAAAGGATTAATCTCCAAAATATACAAGCAGCTCATGCAGCACAATATCAAAACAACAAACAACCCAATCCAAAAATGGGCAGAAGACCTAAACAGTCATTTCTCCATAGAAGATATACAGATTGCCAACAAACACATGAAAGGATTCTCAACACCAGTAATCTTTAGAGAAATGCAAATCAAAACTACAATGAGGTATCACCTCACACAGGTCAGAATGGCCATCATCAAAATATCTACACATAATACATGCTGGAGAGGGTGTGGAGAAAAGGGAACCCTCTTGCACAGTTGGGGGGAATGTAAATTGATACAGCCACTAGGGAGAACAGTATGAAGGTTCCTTAAAAAACTGAAAATAAAACTACCATATGACCCAGCAATCCCACTACTGGGTGTATACCCTGAGCAAACCATAATTCAAAAAGAGTCATGTACCACAATGTTCATTGCAGCACTATTTACAATAGCCAGGACGTGGAAGCAACCTACGTGTCCATCGACAGATGAATGGGTAAAGAAGATGTGGCACACATATACAATGGAATATTACTCAGCCATAAAACGAAATGAAATTGAGTTATTTGTAGTGAGGTGGATGGACCTAGAGTCTGTCATACAGAGTGAAGTATGTCAGAAAGAGAAAAACAAATACTGTATGCTAACACATATATATGGAATCTAAAAAAAAGCTCTGATGAACCAAGGGGCAGGACAGGAATAAAGATGCAGATGTAGAGAATGGACTTGAGGACATGGGGAGGGGGAAGGGTAAGCTCGGACAAAGTGAGAGAGTAGCATTGAAATATATTCATTACCAAATGTAAAATAGATAGCTAGTGGGAAGCAGCCACATAGCATAGGGAGATCAGCTTGGTGCTTTGTGACCACCTAGAGAGGTGGGATAGGGAGGGTGGGAGGGACAGGCAAGAGGGTGGGGATATGGGGATATATATATATATATATAGCTGATTCACTTTGCCCTACAGCAGAACCTAACACACCATTGTAAAGTAATTATACTCCAATAAAGATGTTAAAAAAAAATGAAGGGATCCTCTCTATTACATTCACAAACCTAGAACAGGGTTTGTGCTTACCGAAGAGACAATCCCAGGGTCTCCTATATGACCATACCCTTCAGTGACAAAATTGCTGTCACCTTGACATATAACTTAATGCAATGTATTGGATTAAACTCAAGAGATGCTTTTATACCAGGATCTAATAAATAGTTTGGCAGCAGGTTTATTTGTATGGGAAGAAATAGCAACTGAAAAGTAGCAGCGTCAACTGGCTGACTGTAACTGTATCATGAGATCTCATTTCACAACACCAGAGTTATAACAGCAGGAGGCTAATTCTGCAATCACAATTTAGGCAAAGCTCTGACAATGCAAGCTGCTCAATTCCATGTAAACAAGAATGGAAGCTCCGTGAGGGATTGGGGAAAGGAGGGTAAGGACGGGATAATTATCCTAGTCATTAAAGAATAAAACATATTCTATCCTGAAAATCAGAAGCAGTCATTGAAGTTTTAGTTACAGTTAAAAATAATGATTTCTCCTAAGAAATCCCTCCTCTTCATATTCACAAGCAGCAGTGCTGTCGTCTTCCACGTTCGTCATTTCTGTTATTATTATCTTCCAGTTGAACTCAGGGAGGAGCATGGGCACTGAAACCTGAGAAATGTGGATTAGAAGGGCCACTTAAGCTATGTGATCCTGGGCAAGTTACTTAACTTTTCTAACCCTCTGTTCCTTCATTTGCAAAATTAGGAAAATAATTGTATTCACCTCAGATTGTTGAAAAGGCTAAATGAGCTAATACCTGTAGGATATGTAGTGTGGTACCTAGCACATAGTAAGATCTTTATAATATTATTTTTTATAGTATTACTACTACTAATATCCATGTGGCTTACAAGTCCCACCAGTTTTATTAAAAACCAAAAAAGCAAAAAAAAAAAAAACACTGTCACATCCTCCCTTCCTCTCTTTCTATCTTATTATAGACCTGGAGTATCCATCACTTGGTCCACTCTGATAGCCTCTCATCTCTGGTCTTTCCCCCTCTGTTTTACTTTACACACAAATACCAAGTTAATGTCCCTAAAGCACACTCTGTTTAAAAACCTTAATTGGGGCCACAATGTCTACAGAAAAGAGTCTAAACCCTTCACTTTGGCACTCAAGGCCTCTGTAATCTGACCACAACCTCCAGCTCTAAATACTCGATCCCTGCCATGCATTTAAATTCCAGCCAGCCTGAACAGAGCAGCCAAGCTCAGCCTTGACTGAGCCTCACAGTTTCCCGGAATGGTCAGGAGGGAATGAAGCCAGTTGGGGAGTGTAAGCTGCATCCAGAGGAGAATGCCAAGGTTTAAAACTAGACAAAAGAAGCCAGATCTGTTGTCAAGACCAAGAGCTAAATTGGGGATCAGGAATGATAGATAAAGCCAAGAAGGTGTGAGGATGGTAAAAGCAGAGTGGAATCAAAGAACGAAGACAGGAAGGAGTAGGATTCAGGGCTTTTTATATGAATAGGGTCAAACCCGCCAAAATGTGCTTTCATTTGGTTTTAGCTCCATGATGTAAAGCGAGGCAGCACAGCTTAAAATGTGACTTAAACAGGACTGGGAAAATAGCGCATTGCATAAAAAATTATTACCTGTAAAATTTAGCCATGGGAATGTTCATCACAGTCCGTTTTTGTAACATAGAACTAGAAAACATATATATGTAAGTAAAATAACTAAGAGGAATATATTAAATGACTGATATCCGTCGTAATTTTATAATGTATATTCATACATACTTATACATATATTTGTACATATAAATATGTATGCCTGTACATTTATTTATTTATACATTTATTTTATTTATATGTATATTTATATGCATTATTATATAAGTTAATATGCAATATGTCTAACATATACATTTATGTATTATATAAAAATATAACATGGGTTTACATATAATATATTATGTATAATTTATACATTTATATGCTACATAAATATGTATTCATATATGTATACATGCATATACATAAGTATATTTACCAGAAGATACACACTAGAATGTTAACTGTGGTGAAGAGCGGTATGGGATTATAAGCAATTCATTTTCTTCTTCCTTGTACATAAGTTGAAAATTTTTGTATATTGAGACAACAACCGGGATAAACCAACTGCCTAAGCCACATAGTTCATCAAAAAGAAATTAGTGGTTTATTTCTCTATGAAAATTCCAAATCCACTGATTATATTAACAGGAATCCAAGAAACAGACTCAGTTATACAAAGAACTTTAACTTCTGAACAAATATATTGATTCTTAAGCGAAACAGTAATAAATAAATGTGACAAAATCAAAGACATTATCCCACCTATAAACTCAGATATATACCCTATATGACTATTAATCTTCTTTAGACGGAGGTGCTCAATAAGCTTTAGAGCACTTTCACAGATACAGTTGCATTTGGTTCTCAAGACATTCCTTTACATTCAGATGCGGAAACCTGAACACAGAGAGACTATGGGCTTTTGTCAATTTCACAAAGTGAAGTTTCATAGCAGTGGAGCTAGATAGAACCCAGAGATTCTTGTGAATAACATGAGGTCTAATACGCTATATAGAACACTTAATTGCATGGAGATTTTTGTATTTTTTAAGCTAAATGACATTTTACATGATATATCAAGAATATCTGAATCTTTTTGAAGAGTAATTTAAAAGTTGGAAAGACACTAAATTCTCTGTTATGATTGAACAACATCACTGTCTTGTAACAAATAAAAGGAACCAAACCAAAACAGAGAACAATGGGAAAAATAGATGAAGAAAGTAAGGGAGGGAAAGAGGGAGAAAAGGTGAAAAGAAAAGAGGGAGGGAGGAAGGGAAGGGAAGAAAAAATTAGATTCTTTAAGCAGTAGAGATTCATTTTTAGACAGCGGAAGGTATTTTTATTCTCTCTTTGCACATTTCCTTACAAATAATATAATCCCTCAAATCCACTATTAATATGACATCAGGGACAAATTAAACATATAAACCAAGAAGTCATTAGAATGGATTGATAGGGTTTTGTCTCTGGTGAATTGCCAAACAAAAGAAAAGCAAGCGAGAAACAAGTCTCTCACATTCCATTAAAAATGATTTATTATTTATTAAAGGATTCTAGATATGGATTAACCTTCTCTCACTTTTTTTTTTTGGCGGGGGGGGGGCGGTTCCTGCTTTGAATCCAAAAGTGCTCTGATAAATGAATCAAAAGCTATACAATTTCTGGTTAGTTTCACTTCTGTCTCCAGGTACTGGGCTATCGTGTTTTATTACTTCTACTGTTTTATTTCTCTTCTCACTAATAATCCTTATTGAATTATAGCAATACCCATGGTATCTTCCAGAGTTCAGAGAACTGAGTGTGTTTCCCACTTCCTCTAAAGAATGGAAAATGCTAGGGAAGAAAACCTGAGCTAGTGTCTGAAGCCAATTCTTTCAGCCTCATTAAGACCAGACTGAGGCTATCTATGCTGTGAAAGGGCCACATGGGCTCCCTAAAGTGGATGTTTGGCCCATAAATAAAAACAACAAGCAACGCTTTCTGGTTTTCCGCTTGATGACTTTCCAGCTTACGACGGTACATGTTTCACCCCTTCTCTTGAGTCCAGTTCACATCTCACCCCCTGACCAACAGGGCCCCCATTGATCTCTCCTGCCTTTGAACTCATGTATTATCTGTTCCATCCATTTGGCACTTGCATTGGTATTTTTTTCTATGAACATTTTTTGCCATCCTATGTGGACTATCAGTGTAATTCATAGCCCACCAGAAAGAAACAAATCTTGTTAAGCAGCTTCCCATGCACGGCTCTGTTTAAGTGGTCCGAGGGATGAGAATCATGACTTTAATTGTCAGGTAAGGTCTATGTCTGTCTATAACAATGTCCAAATACATTCTTTAAGTCATGACTTTACAAAGACAACAACAACAAAAAGAATGGCAGCTTATTCAGTAATTCGTGTTTACTGTACATTAACTATGTAGCAGGCATTGTTGACACAGATATAGAGGACATAGACCCTGCCCTGAAGGATCTCAGACTATTGAGAAAAGAATCAAATAAATAAGGATTATAGTAGAGGATACAGTAAAAGAGCATTCTGAAACTAGAACTTAGAAGGATTTTACTATATTGTGACTTATAAAAGGCATGCAGAGACGTCCTCTTTTAGCATCCTAGAGTCTTTCCTATGAAGAACTACTGAAAAGTAAGCCCTTAACCCAGGAGGGTCTCATCTGACTGAGTGGTCCTCCCAGTTTTGTTTAATTTCTTAATTTGCCCCACATTGATCTCATCTCATGCTAAGCTACACAGGGGTATCACTTTCTTATATCAAGGCCATTATTGAATAAAGACAGCAGTGTATTTTATTCTCCGTCAGAAATTTCCAAAGTTTAGATTTAAAATACAGAAGCATTTTTCCATTGTATCACACAGCTGGTAAAAGGCTCGACAGCAATTATCAGATTTTCTCTCTGTGTAGTGCTAGGTCTTCACATCTCTCCCTGAGCATGTTATGTTCTGAGGGCATCTTGCCCCTCTGCCTCTGAATTTCTTATCCTGAAGCTGTCCCAATGGAAGGGACATTGTTTAGTTCTTTGGGTTGGGGGAGGGTGATTGAGAAGGAATGCTGTTGGGAGAGTGACTTCATTAATGTCCTGGCTATAAAAAACAGCTCTCCCCACTGGATAGAAGAATGAGTACTAAAAGAAATTCCTTTGTAATATTAGTTTACATTGTCCTACCTACCCTCCCCCACTGTAGTCATTTAGGGGTATTTTGGCTCCTTAGTGATGGAATGATGGGAAAGCTATATTTTATACTCCTTTCTAACAACCTCACTTTTACTACATCCCTAGCACCTAGTATAATGCATAGTTGGCACTGAATAAATATTTAACAGACTGGTTCTTAATTTTTTTTTTTTTTTTTTTTTTTGCGGTACGCGGGCCTCTCACTGCTGTGGCCTCTCCCATCGCGGAGCACAGGCTCCGGACGCGCAGGCTCAGCGGCCATGGCTCATGGGCCCAGCCGCTCCGCGGCATGTGGGATCCTCCCGGACCGGGCCACGAACCCGCGTCCCCTGCATCGGCAGGCGGACTCTCAACCACTGCGCCACCAGGGAAGGTCCTTAATTATTTTTAATTGAAATTTCCATGACAGAGTCTTTAATGCAAGTTTTCATCGTACAAAAACCCATTTTTATATCCATCATTGCAAAGTCTAGGCATACACTGTCCATTATGGCAGCCACTAAGCCACATGTGACTAGTGAACATTTTTAATGTGATTCATTCAAGTTGAGATGTGCTATAAAGTGTAAATACATATGATATTTCATAAACTTAGTATGAAGAATGTAAAATATCTCATTAATAATTTTTACACTGGTTACATATGGTATGTGATATTTTAGGTTAAATAAATCATTAAAATTAACCTTACCTTTTTACTTTTAAAGAAATGTCATCAGCAGAAAGTTGAAAATTATACATGTGGTTCGCATTATATCTCTACTGAACAGCTCTGCTCCAGACAAGATCAGACAACCTTTTTTTAAAAACAAATCCAAGTGAATTGTGCATTTTCACAATAAGGGCCAGAAGAAAAAAATCCAGGTTGTGATCCATTTGCAGCAGTGCTCAGTCAATATACCAAAGTGATAAAAGATCTGGGGAAACTGTACCATGGTGGAACCTGGGATGAGATGGGAAGAAAGACTTGGAGGTAAGCTTCAGAGTTGCCATGAAGACTTCTTACATCTAGTCTGTCACTGATTTGGTTGGTATCTTAACAACCTGCCTTGGAGTCCTACAGAAATTTATTGTAGGATACACCGTCCTACTGGTAGTGAGAACTGTTGGGGCTTCCTGCAGTGAAATGGGAGTGGAAACATTGTTGATGATAATCTTAAGTTACAATTACAAGAAGTAAAACCTATTCATTGAAGCAAAGTTAGAGGTACACCAAGCAGGTTAATACAAATGAAAGCTCTCTATAGTTTCAGAGCAGATAGAAGATAGTCATCAGTCCTGTAAAAGCATTTATGTTTCACTTCCCTTGCATTAATTGCTATATTTTTCATTAAAAATCATCTTACCCTGTAGAGAATTTTCTTGGGCAAAGAAAAAAGATCCTTTATTTTAACTTAATAAAATATCTTGATAAATATGATGATTCATTATAGTAGTGATTTGTTCACTTTACCTTAGAACAGTCTCTGAATTCTCTGGTACTGCTGTGGACCAATCACTTTAAAATCTCTGGTACTGTTTTCTCATTTGTATAACAAGTATAGCAATGCCTTCTATGTTTACTTTACTTAGCTATCCAATGGGAAGTTATAGTCTTCTAATAAAAATTAAAGGGGTGGGGGCTTCCCTGGTGGTGCAGTGGCTGAGAGTCCGCTTGCCGATGCAGGGGACATGGGTTCGTGCCCCGGTCCGGGAAGATCCCACATGCCGCGGAGCGGTTAGGCCCGTGAGCCATGGCAGCTGAGCCTGCGCGTCCGGAGCCTGTGCTCCGCAGCAGGAGGGGCCCCAACAGTGAGAGGCCCGCGTACCGCAAAAAAAAAAAAAAAAAACTGAGGGGGAAATATCAGCATGGATATTTGAAAGAACTTGGGGTGAAATTAGTCCTGACATGAAAATTGCCACTTTCTGACTTAGGAAAGTTGCCTAACCTCTCTGACCCTTGGTTTCTTCTTTTCTAAAATGCAATAATGATATAGATCTTACAAGATCACTGGAGGATTAATTGAGATCACTTATATGATGCTCTTAATACAGAACCTAACACATAATAAATGCTCAGAACAAAGCAGCTGTTATTTAGCATCCATGTGCTCAACAATAAAGCTGATATTCTGATATGTGTGTATATATACCTATAGATAATCAATATGTATAAATTAGGTATACAGATGGATTAAATGACTGGGAATGCCCCCAACTCCAATTAACTTCACAGAAGAGACCTGCTTATGAGTCTCATCTCAATGGCATTTTTGTTTCCATTTTTCACTTAAGATTAAATAAGCCCATTGTAAAATATTATAGGTTAAATGGAACTTTGCACAAAATGGTAGATTTGCTTAAATGAACTTAAAAGTACGAGGCATGAAGGTAGGTGAATATAAGAAGCTTCCAAGGAAAATGTTCAAATTCTTTTGCTGGATTTTAGATAATGCCCTGGAGGAAAAAAAAATCTTCACATGATTAAGACTTCTAAGAACGTCACAGAGTTAATCACAAGGACCTTCTCTGGGCCTTCTGAATTAACCACAAAGAGGTTTTAGTATCACCCCTAGTCTTAGAAAAAAAATCACCTCTCTCCTGAAAACATTTCTTATTGTTTCTCAGTAGAAAAAGGAAGGAAGAGAAATAATAGAAGAAGGAAGAAAGGAGGGATGGAAGGCAGGCAAGAAGGGGTGAAAACCAATCAAAGATCCCTGGTTGGATCTCTATTCAGACATTTCCCATTTTCTTCCTTCATTATCTCTACCAATGACAGTCTAGCGCACTTTAACCGGAATTTTTCCTCTGCCAGTAACATGAGAGATTAAAAATAGGTCATTGTTCTTTTAGAAGTCAGCTCACTTGTGAAGAAGTTAAAAAAAAAAAAAAGAATTAAAAATCCAACTGTCATGCTAATTGGATCCTTAAATTGTTATTTCAGCTAAGTTCTCAGCTCAGTAAATGGCTTTTATAGACCCAGGCGATGGGCCATCCCCGTACCCTGGTTATCAAGCTGGATATACTGTATGCTTCCCATTGTTACTCTCCTTAACTATTCCGGGATTGAGATTCCTGGAAATCACCTTGCCTGTCAATGGAAACCACACCCTGAGTCACATGTGGACCCACTCCCCCGCCACTCACAGCTGGTTCCCAACTAACTGCACAGTGAGGAGGAAACAGACTGCTGGGTGTCTTACTTGTCCCTCCCTATGCCTGAAAAGACAGGGAAGACTGAACAGTCCCCTTGTAGTTTTTGCTGAGTCCACCCTGCTGGTCAGTATAGAACCAAACAGCCTCACCTGCCTGATGAGTGCGAGTCAGACTATATGTTAAGGGCCTCTGAGCCAAGCCAGCAGTGTCATTGTTATAATTTTCATAGTTTATAGCAATAATAATAGTATTTCACATTTATGTATCACTTCAAATATTACAAAGTGTTTTCTTTTACTACATTATCACATTTAACTGTGCTTGAGCCAGAATGGAGATGTAGAAAGAACTGTGGAGATGAGCAAATCCATGTTTAAACTCTAGCATTGCCAGTTATTAGCTGTGTGACTCTGTGGCAATTACGTAACCTCTCTGAGCCTTGGTTACTCATGGGTCAAATGGGGAAAATATCTAAAGTTCTTGTGAGGATAAAATGGACCAACATATGTAAAGTTTCTAGATACATCTCTAGGTCCAGGGTCATATTATAGTCACCCTAGCATCCCTGAGGGTTCAGTCTCAGGCAGGAGGAGGAGGAAAGGGAGGAGGGAGAGCTGGGAAAGAGGGGTGGGAGAAGTAGAAAAGAAGCTCACCCAGCTAATGAAGTATAATATTTACCACTAGCAGAGTGTTCACTATCTGTGGTGAATGCTACTCCCTTCTGTGTGTTATCTAATTTACTCTTGCAATAATTCTGTGACATGAATATATTATTCTCAATTTAGTGATATGGAAATTAAGTGGAATTTAAGGAACTTGCCTAGATTTGCACAGTTGATAAGTGGAGGAGCCTGGCTTAAAACCCAAATCCATCTGAACAAATAGCCCATGCTCATAACAGTGTTTCCACCCAGAATCTACCATATTCCTCTAAAAGTGTACAGGTCATGGGAACACAGAACGCTCTCCCTTCAGTGGGAAGTTATAACAAAACAAAAGTATAGTTCTTTATATAGGAATATGAAGTAAACAATTATGCTTTTGCATACATTGCCTTATCATAGCAATTGCAAAAAGTAAGCAAGACTCATTTTCTGAATCCTACAGATAAGAAATTGAAGGTGTGTGTAATCGGCTAAATCTCACATAGGTAAGAAGTAAAGTCAGGACTTGAACCCTGCTTCTCTAACTCGAAGACCAAGGCTTGTTCTCAGACACACTGCCTGTCATGCAAGGTGAGACAGACCTGGTTCTGATGGATTCTGTTCCCCAGGAATGCAGGAGTCTTTGCTAGTGCACTGATTGCCCGGAAACCCCTTCAGCATGACTTTAGTCCTGTTTCCCACCTACATACAGTTGAACTATTCACATTAATAGCATGAAAAAGTTGCAGATGGCTGTTTCCTGGTCTTCAAGCAACCATGAAGACGAGGAATATTCTACTTTCTTAGGACCTGTCACCAGATGTTTAACATTGATAGATATATTATCAAAACCAATGTATTTTCCAACATCATAAGTGTATGTGTGTGTGTGTGTGTGTGTGTGTGTGTTCACATGTGTGTCGGAGCTGAGTAGTAGACATGTGGGTTGTGAAAGTGTTGTTTCTAATCTTAATTTTCAGAGAAAAAAAAATGTAACTTTTAGAGACATTTGACTTAGTCCAAGGCAGCAGTTTCAGGTCATCTAGACCCAGCAATCCTTGGACTAAGTAATGACATTGGTCCCATCTCCCATCTCATAGCCTCACACTCTTGCCAGCCTACTTCTTCCCAGTGCTTGTGCTGCCTTGTCCCACCCACGTGCACTATCCACCTTTTACCTACACGGGAGACCACTACAGAGCCCACTAAGAATGCCTTTGCAAGGCATGCAGGGTGTTCCCTTCTTTTCCCTTTAATTCTTGTCCTAAATCGTTCTGTTCTGCTTTCCAGTCCCTAGGTCCTGCTGCCGGACGTGTTATCTTTCTTTATCTTTTGCCTTCCAGATCCACACTTTACCCTTGACCTACTTGGCCTCAGTCCCAGGTGGCTGATTTGTATGGTCTACATCAACATGTGACTGTGCCGTCTGGCTTCCAATTGGTTTGGCCAGCGGAGAGCTCCATCAGGATACCACAGGGAAGAGAAAGAAGTCCGGGCATTCCTTCCTCCAGCTTCCTCCCCATGGAGTGTCCTTGGACCGGTCCAGCCTCCGGACTGGTCAACCCTCCTCTCGAGGGGCCTTGTCTGTACTACTCTCTCCTTACACTCCGGTAACCGTTCCTCGGGCAGTATCCTTTTGGGCTTAGGGTAGTGTAAGTTCCTCTGCTTTTACCTGCCTTGGGATACAATCCTTTGTGGTTTTGCACACATCCTGCACACATTTTTATAAACAGGTCGTCCTTTATTACACCTTCTTTAAATTAGCCTATTTTGAATATACATCCATTTCTTGCTGATATGTTGACTGATACCTGTACTAACCCCATGTTATATACTACCTTTAAAGTCTCAATCTGTCATCAATCTTACACCAATGGCTCAAACTGAGGCCCACTGGATGACTGTAAAAATTCCCCAAATAGTCTCCCTGGTCAACCTTAACCTTTCCACTGCATCCTATACCACACAGCCTGAGTGATCTTTCTAAATTAAAATCTGATATTATTTTCCTCTTTAAAGCCTTTAGTGACTTCCCATCTCCTTCAAGTTAAAGTCCATGTCTCTTAGCATCCAAGGAGGTACACCTACCTACCTCTTCGTCTGCTTTCCACTTTCCCTGCCCTCTTATTGTGGGTCCCACCCATTCACAAAGCAGACCCTGAAACAAGGACTCAGGTAAAAGTAACTTAGTTGGGAGATGCTCTAAGGAAGAACGAAGGACAGGGAAGTGAGAAAAGACCCTGAAGTGTGCATTAAAAAGCCAGGCAGCTCCAGTTCAATTCTACTGGAGGGCTCCTGTGAAACTGTGGGGAGTGGGCCTCAGGATTCCCCACCAAGGGACCAAAACGTTAACCACTGACTCCCTTCTTCCATTGGTTGAGGGTCACTCTTGGGGTTGTTAACCCCCAAACACACCCAAGTTGCACAGATCTGCAGTTGAGCAAATGCCTCCGCTGCCAGACAAAGTCCCCAGGTGGAGAAGCAAAGAGTCTCAAGTGTTTAAACTGGGGAATTGTCTACAACAGCTTCCGGTGAAAGCAAAGGTAAACTTAAGGATGTGGGTTGATACATTAACGGCATCTATTACACCCACTCTGCTCTGCAACATATTCTGTGCCTTAGAAATGCCTAACTACTCCCTGTCTCATGCACTTTTGTCTTTTCAAGAACTTCTGTATTCCATTTCTTCAATCAGAAAGTCCACTAGTCCCACCTCTTTCTCATACAACTCCCAAAGCCCAACTAAAATATCACCTTGGAACAACACCCCAGAAAGAACAATTTGTGTTTTCCTAAGTTCCTAGATCATTTGTTTATAATTTTATTTTAGAATTCAGACCCATAAACTTATATTACATGATATTTTATTTCTCCTCCCCCACATTTATTAAGCTGAATGATCTTAGCTTAGTTTTGTTGGCATCTTTGAGCCTCAGTTTCTGTATCTGAAAAATCAGAAGGATACATACCCCACAGTGTTAAAAAGTTAAATGAGCTGGCATATCCAGAGGGTCCAACACCGTGTCTGACCCCCGTAGTAAATGTTCCAAAATGTTTAGTTCTCTTCACTCTATTTAACCCTTTGCCTTGTTTTCATCTCTGTATCTCAGACACCCAATCTCAATCCCCGGCATGTATCGTTACATAGTAAGAATGTCTTGATAGCACTAAATTATCCCATGATGTTCCCATAACAACCCTGTTACAGGCAAAACAAGGATGATGGATCTTGAGAAAGAACTTTAAAATTTTAAATTGCTGGCAAATAAATGTTTTGTATTGGGAAAAAGAAGAAAACGATATGTCTGTAACCTTGTAGTCCCTCCCATTATGTCAGAATATAGGGTAGAAACTCCTCTATGGAGAATTTCAACTAACTGTAGTAATGATAAGCAACTGGATTCCAGGAGTTCTGAAATGATCTGACCTGTGGAGAATTGCTTAAAATGAAATTGTTCTTCCTCAGTTTGAAATGGTCACTTATTCCTTCTTCTGAAAAGCAATTTCAAGTACAGAACAGGTTAACTAAAATGGCATACATTTTAAAAACTCAATATAAATGACTCAACAGATCAAAGTGAGAAGTGGCTTTGCCCTGAGAGTATGATGAGTTGACATATGTCCTTTTAAAAAAACTAAGATTTGAGTAAAAATGTTTTGTTAGAAATACGATACGACTCAGGGCCTTAAAACAACTTAGAGGAGGGAAACCAACAATGCTTGGAGAAGGTTCCTTGAGTCATTTTGTTTAAAATGTGACATCAGTATTTTAGAAATCATGGCAACCTGACAGTCCTCTTAGTGTTTGATTGTGAGCTCTCAGCTGCCCTCAACTCCTAGGGTATCAACTGAGGTTCCCCGCAACTCTAGGGGAAGCAATTTGTTTTAGCGTAAAGTATAAACTGGTTCTTAGGAGAATTCAACCATTGTTGAATGGAAGAGTGAATGACTGAATAAAATAATGACATTAAGAAAATCATTCTTGGACTCAGTTTCTTTGCACATTTAGGGAGAAGGTTAGATGATGATCTCTAAGGTACTCTCAATTCTATAATGCAAGTAGAAAGAGTTCTCTAATGACAGATGTTTCCTCCTGTCATTGAGAGAGACGAGAAGGCAGGGATGGATTTCATTTTCCACAGAGTAAGATTAGTCATGGATGTTGAGAAAAAGGTGATTACCCACTGAGCTGAAATCAGAATAAAAACGGTATAAATGATAAATGAAAGTCTGTGTGCAGGACAAAGAAAAAAAGAACTTTAATAAGAAATTTGGTGTTTGTGGCAGAAGTAATCCATCAATCACTCATGTTAATGAATCCTGGAAAGGCAGGAGTACATAGCTGAATGGTGTTTACGAGTATAGATTTGGAACTACATTCACTTGGGTAAGATTCTGGTTCTGCCCCTACCAGCTGAGCTGCCTTTAGCAAGTTACTTGAACTTTTCACATCTAGTGTTCTCTACTGTAAAAGAGGGAGAAAAACAGTATGTTCTCTAACAGGGTTCTTGTGACTATTCAACAAGTTAATATATGTAAAATGTTTAGAATGGTGCCTGTCATGTGATGTGTGCTCAGTAATTACTAGGAATTATTATCATTAGTTCTCCAGTGCATTCAATTTCCATAAAACATCAGAGAAATAAATCATAAACACTTTTTCAAAATGTATCAGTATAGATCAATAAATTCAGACTTAGCTGGAAGAATGTGCTTGAGAGAGAGTCACCTTGTTATAAATTATTATTAATCATGATGGTAATGATTACCATTTATTTATTGCCTACCCTGTCTTATAGGAGCTGCCCAAGAAACTCTATATTTTCATTATTGCATCCTACCAACAAATCTACAAAGGAAAATATCATTATATAAATTGAAAAACTGGGGCTCAGCTATGTTAGTAAAAAGCCTTGTATAACAACTTTGAATCCTGAAGAACCAGAGCTCAAAATTATGTCTAATAGCTCTGGAGCTCATTTTTTTCCACTTAAACAAACAGAACACTATACCCATGAAATTAAAGTTTAACTGGATGGACTTCAAGAAAAAGCAATGCAGAAATAGAAAAGATAGGAAAATTACCAGATGGGTTAAAGACTAAATATTGAACCTGGTTGAGGATGACCAAGAACATAAATGCATCCCAACCTTCCCATTTTAAAGATAAAACATCCGGACTAGAAGAGTTTAGCTAGTTACTCCTCTGACCGTTTAGTGTCTTTTAACTCTGTATGGTCAGCACAGCTGGAAGAAACTTGAGAAATAACACAAGATCAAAGGAAAAGATGTGAAGCGGGGAACAAAAAGGTAGAATGAAAATAGTTAAGATCCCTCAGGAAACTAAGGAAAGAGAGGTGTGAAAGAATCTGGCTGCAAGTCAGAATCTGCAGCAAATCACTTGATTTCCTAGGTAATTAGATTATGGAGAGAAGTAAATGACAGATGACACCAGCTAGGGTTAGGGTTGCTGCAGTAGAGGTGCTGGGAATGATCACATAAGGAATATATATTTTCCAAATAAGTGTGCTACAGCTCTACCAGTTATCTATTGCTATGTAACCAAACTTCCCAAAATCAGAGGCTTAAGGTAACAGCCATTTGTTTGCTCAAGATTCTGCAGTTTGGGCTGGGTTCACCTGCGCAGCTTTCGGCTGGTCACTACTGGAGTCCCCCATGAAGCTGTAATCACGTGGCAGCTCGACTGGAGCTGGATGGTCCTATGTGGCCCCAGTCACACTTCTGTTGGTTATCTGGGGTTGTCAGCCAGAGAACCTTGGTACACCTCTACATGGTCTCTTCAGCAGACTAGCCCAAGCTTTAAATATGCTGGTAACAGCATTCGAAAGGATAAATCTCAATGTTTCAGCACTGAAGAGTTTGATGCTTGTGTCAGTGTGTTGGTGTCCAATCGATCAAGGCCAGTCATAGGACGAAACCCAGACTCATTTTAGGAGGGAACTATTCAAAGGCATGGATACTGATAGGCATAAAATTAATTGGGTATCATTGCTACAGTAATCTACCACCATGGCCAAAATAATAAACAGATGATATAGACATAGATAGATACAGATATAGATATAGATGTAGATGTAGGTGTAGGTGTAGATATAGATATACAGATATAGATATAGATAGGAAGTGGGGGAGTGAGCTTAGTTGACATTAAGAGAATAGAGTTTAAGGTGGAAAGAAAAATAAGTATAAATACCCTAAAATTGGAAGATGCTTAGCATATCAAGAAACAGCAAGGAGGCCAGCACTGCTGGAATCAAATACATAGGAGAAAAAGTAGTGTGAAATTATTAGCCAGGTATGCAGTGATCAGATCATACAGGACTTAGCCTTAGTTCAGGGTCCTAGAAGCAAAACCTAAAACAAGAATTTGTGTGAAATTGATTTACTGAGGGAGTCCTTTTAAGAGAAGGAAATGAGGTAAGCAGTACAGGATAAGGGGAAACCAAACCAAAGCAAAACAAGAATGTGGGCTCAGCTAGAGACTAGCTTCAGCTCAATGCCATAAGGAGCCCTGGAGAATTAAGTGCACTACAGAGTTGGTTCCAATTTGTAGCAGGATAAATGGCCTTTTGTTCCCTCATGTCATTAATCATTATCAATAAGCTGCTCCTGGGAAGAAGGGGGGGGGGACGTAACTCCCCAGGTGAGGCAGCTCCTGTACCACCAAGGGCAATTCTCAGGAGAAGTGGCAGCTGTGATTGAGCCACCATCAGGTAGGCACACTGGCCTGGTAAATGATAACTGGGTGAAGCACTAACAGCATCTACCACGATCCACCCCTTGCACCACTCAGATCCACTTGCTTCTCACATGAACTTCACTCTCTCCAGACAATGTTTATCCAGGATTCCAGTTGGTCACAATGTCAAGGAAAGTTTATAAGAGGAGGGTTAGTGCTGCTGCTGTTGATCCCATGGCTGTAACTGATACTTATCATCTCCTTCCTCCATCACTCATGCTGGATTCCCCTGCTGGCTCATCCAGCACTTCCACTGGACTGCTAGCTTGCCCGGCAGGGAGGCCCCCATCTATGAGGGATCTGAGTCTGTGATTACCATGTTCTTCTCAGAACATGGTTGCACCTGCACATTCCAGTATAACATGTGCATGAGACTGACAAGAGATGCCCCAGCAACTGCCAAAAAACATGTAGCAACAACTCTATCTCTTCATGATAATCAAGGTCAATCACTCCACTTTGCCTGCTGACCTACAAGCACAAGGTATCCAATCTAGTGGCAGTTGTAACTTAAGTTTAGTGGAACTCTTACCACATCCACTAGAAGAAGTATTGTTCCTCTCTGGGACTCAGGACCTTTAGATCAAGGATCAGCAAACTTCTTCTTTAAAGGGTCCGAGAGTAAATATTTTAGGTCTTTAAGGCCACATTTAGTATCTGTCACATATTTCTCTTTTTAAATATATAATCCTTTAAAAATGTAAAAACTATTCTTAGCTCATGGAGCTATGAAAAAACAGGCTGAGGGTAGGATTTGGTACATTGGCTCTGGGCTGCTGACCCTTGCTTAGACCCACAGAGCCTAAAGTTTGGGGACAGAAAACAGAAATTACCTAGATGGGTCTCTGAGAGTGACCATGAGCAGGGCCACTCTACTTCCACCCCTAAGTTCTTGAATCCATACATTCTACTTACTGGAGACACATAAATAACAGCCTTATGAGAAGAAACACCTGCTGTTGGGTCTATACTTAGCTTTGACTCTGTCAATGTGGTTACCTCATTCATAATCCACTGTGCAAGCACTGGGGTACCTGGGGTGATCAAGAAGAGATGCCGGCTGATGTCAATTGGCCAAGACATTTTGTCCACTTGAATATTTAGTGGCACTGATTGTTCTCTGGTGGCATTCAAATGCAATTGAGAGGTTGCCACATTCTGAATTTGCCCTTAGAATTGCATAATATCAAACAGACCAGCTTCCTCTGAGCTACCAGTCTCCTCCATTCTTGTTGTTACACATTTTGAGAAAGATAAGGGGGGTGATGCCCAGGTGTGATATTTTAACTCATCAAACTAAAATGTCATAGTGTCCCTCTTGTATCCTTTTCTTATCCTCCATCTGCAGCTCCCTTAATTCCCCTTCCACCCATAGTGTTGTCTGATAAAATACAGGATGGGTAGCTAAATCTGAATTTTAGATAAACAACAAATAATTTTTGATTTGTGTATGCTCTATCCAATATTTCTGACATACGTCTACTAAAAAGGTACTTGTTGTTTAGCGGAAATTCTAATTTAACGGATCATTCTGTATTTTTATTTGCGAAATCTGGCAAACCTATGTATCTAAATATCACTACTACTGTTGCCCTGTTTCATGCCCTGATATTCCTCACTTTCATTCCAATTCTCTAGTCATATTTCAAATTCTCTTAACCACATGTGGTTTCCTAAACATACTTTCACAGTCCTCTACCTCTGCCTGCCCTTGATATTCTCTCAGCCCAGAGTGCCCCCCCAACCACTCCTATATAGAAGAAAATGCAACTCATCCATGAAAGCCCAGCTCAGACATCATACTTCTGTGAGACTTTCCCCCAGTCTTCCTGTCAAGTTTAATTGCTTTTTCACTTTTGCTCCCACAGCAATATATTTACCTGTAAGACAAAATGTATTTCATTCAGCCTTATATTTTCATTAGTTGTTTGTATACTTTCCTCTCCCATTGAAATTTTAAGCTCCCCACCAATTTATCCATTATTATTTCACCAAAACCAAGTAAAATATATTGAAGATAAAAGATAAAAAATATTTTTCCATTTCAATTGAATTAGACCACACGTCAATATTATCTGGACTAAACATGAAACATGGTTCCACTGGCAACAATTAGCATTGATTGTAAAAATGAGTCTTTTGGATGGTGTTTTGCCAGTTTGAAAGACAGTTTTGGAAATGGTCTAAAATCCATGGCAAGAGCAGTTGATATGAGAAGGGCCAACACTAAATATTTTTTTAGAGTAGTAATTTAAAAATCATACTATATTAATAACAATGTAAAAACTCAACATTTGAAAGTACAACCATTAATAAAGTAAAATGATTTGGGAAACACACAATAAAGGGTATGATTATTTCGTAGTCACATGCCAAACCCATCATACCTCATTTTAGAAGCACCATTACTGAAGGTAAAATTCCTGGGTTTGTTGTATCCCATGATC
Organism: Pseudorca crassidens; assembly: GCF_039906515.1. Taxonomy (NCBI): domain Eukaryota; kingdom Metazoa; phylum Chordata; class Mammalia; order Artiodactyla; family Delphinidae; genus Pseudorca; species Pseudorca crassidens. The sequence continues at coordinate 28,412,252 of NC_090304.1, read as the reverse complement.
AAATCAGCTCGTCTCTGCTACATGGTCTTAAAAAAATCAGCTCGTCTCTGCTACATGGTCTTAAATCATGCTTAACTCTTCATCAGTAGTATTAAATATCCCCCCTGATTCTAAGAAGCCCTGCTGGAAACTCTTCAAACCAATAACAGGTTATAAGCAGTATTACATTCAGAAGTCAACACATCTGGACAGGCATGAAAAGAGCAGCAGTCCTAGAATATAAAGGATGTAGGGGAGAGTTCCAGCTCCAGCACTTCCTAACTCGATAACCCTGGGCAACTTCCCTTCCATGAACTTTTTTTTGTTGTTGTTTTTTTGTTTTTTTTTTTTTTTGCCGTACGCAGGCACTGTTGTGGCCTCTCGCGTTGCAGAGCACAGGCTCCGGACGCGCAGGCTCAGCGGCCACGGCTCATGGGCCCAGCCACTCCGCGGCATGTGGGATCCTCCCGGATCGGGGCACGAACCCGCGTCCCCTGCATCGGCAGGCGGACTCTCAACCACTGCGCCACCAGGGAAGCCCTCCATGAACTTTTGTGTCCTGATGATCATCAGTTCTTCTGAGGATCAAGTACAGTAATCTTCAGTAAAAAGAGCATATGAAAGACATTTTTTTTAAAGGAAATGCCAGTTGTATTTGGAGGTTAAATTAATTTACAACAAAAAGTTCTATCACCAAGTCTCAGCCCCTTGTCCCTAGTAGTACCATTTTGATAACTTCAATCAACCAAGTAACCTGGTGGGAAGAATGTTTCCTTTAACATCTATGTCCATGTGGCAGTTGGTCAATTGTTATGGCAAAAGCGTCTCCTTGTGGATTTAATAGTCAGCCCCATACCTGCTTTGGAGAAAGTGAGGTGTGCTAGTCTACATTTCCAATGGCAGTAACTCCCCTGAGCTGGGTGGGACCTTGGTACCAGCTCTGCAGTGAGGAGCTTGGTGCTTTTGCCTCTAGCAGCTTCCTGGAGTTTCATTCCTTAGGCCCTTCTTAGATGACACTTGTTAAGATTCCTTGAGAATGGAGTGAGGAGTTCTGTTTATAGCAAATGACAGGCCTCCTTCACCAGCTTTGCTGAGGAAGGGAGAAAAGAAAATGATTTTTTTTTTCTTCTGTCTAGTAGTGGAGACCAAAAAAAAAAAAAAAAAAAAAAAAAAGGATGTCATTATTTTGACTCCTGGCTGCCAGGAAGAGTTTCTCACAACTCTAATCAACAGAATACTTTTTTCACACAGAGTTTTGTAGAATGGTAAATGCATCCAACTACTCAGGTTCAAAATAGGTCACCACTTTGGTGTAAAATTGCTTTGGGGGTTGGAAAAGATGGGTGGGGAATAGATTTTTGTGGCAGGGTATACACTGGGGACTAGGCCTATATCTGCTATTATCCTCTTTTAGAAATTCTGATCATCTACATTAAATATCTCTGTACAGATTTGATCTAGCCCCACTTCAGCCCGAGAGCCTAGCATGGTGCCTTAAACAGCCTGGAGGCTCAATAAATATTTTTGTACAAATGAACAAGAAAGAAAGAAACAAACATCACCCAAGGGGGAAAAAAAATCAAAGATGTAAGACCCTCTCCTCTCTGTAGGAGACTTTCTCCCCAGACAGACAGACATCTGGTGTTTCAAATATTGGGACCCGACCTTGGGTCATGTCTCTCTACTTAGGAGGCTTACCCTTGTTTAAAGTGCAATTCAATCACTTACTGGGCATAAAAATAGTGACTTTTAATTTTATTCACTCCTACATGGCCTACACAAATGGAGGAATAACTTCTACATGATTATAAAAACAATGAATATTCTAAAACAAAATTGGCTTTGAAAGAGAATCAAGACACACTCAAATACATGCAATAACTGTCCCTCTGCAGCCACTGGCTTGTGCCCCTTTTCCCAATATGCTTATAAGATTAAATGAGGCAACATAGATTTAGTGTGTCCACTTGTTTGTGAGAAAGAAGTATCCTAGCAATCATCCCTTCAAAATGAGTACAACCTTGTTGGAATCAGGGTCTCTGTCTACCTAACTTCCAGCTCCTACCACCTAACTTATTTAAATAGTAAGAACTCTCCTTTCTTCCTACCACTGACAGTTTCTTTGGTTTAAGTGCTCTCTGCACTATATGCCTCCATCTGTTTATTTTATCCTATCAACCTTTATTATCTATTACATGTCAGACCTTATACTCAGCCTTTAGTGTAAGATAAAAAGGGATAAAGAAATGTAACAACAGTCTGTTAAGGGCAAGCAAAATAGTAAAAACCAAAACAAAAAGTCCTTAAGGTAGAGCTCATGATTTCTTAGGCTTTGTATCCCAGTGCCTATCTCACTGGCTGGCACATGCATCGTAAATGTTGATGGAAAGAAATGCTTCCTAAAAGAGATAAATACAAGTGCCCCTCGTATTTAGGGGCAGTTTCAAAGAAGCTGAGGCCTGAAGGATGGGTCAGCAAGTAGATGAAGAGGGGAAGGGCACGCCAAGGAGAAGTGACATGTGTAAAGGCAGGAGGAATGATCGCTGGGTGCTGGTGGGCTCAGAGGGTGGAGAGTAATTGGTATGGCTCGTGTGTTGATATCAACTTGTGTTGGGAGTCGTAGCAGGAGATGAACAGGAGAGGGGTGGTAGGAGACAGAATCAGGGGCCTTGAGGTTGTCTTAAGCAGTTTGGACTGTTAATACAGTCCAAAAGATTGTCTCTCTGCAAATTAATTGACAAGATAGAAAATACAGTAATCTATTTAACTTGCAACATGTGACTGTTACATATCCCAGGTTAAATCACAATCTCCTTGGGGCCAATTCCTATGTAAGAGTTTATTTGTTGAATTCTAGATGTATAACATCGTGCTATTCACAGAAGGAAATCATCATCATCACCACATCACTACTATCACTGTCACCATCACTGTCACCACCATCACCATCACCACCATCATCTAACATTTTCTGAATTCTTAGTGTATACCATGTCCTGTGCTGACCTTTCAAATGTCACAAAACCCCCATTGGGGTAGGTACTGCACTTGCTATACACATGAGCAAACATAGGCTTGTGGAAAATTAGGTAACTTCTTCAATTCCATATGCTTACCAAATGTCAGAGCAGTTAAGATTTTTAATTAACTTTAACTTCAGGCTTTATCCCCCTGCCTCTCTTGATAAAAATCTGTTGATTTATTCAATTCATATTTTTCCTACACCCCCAAATAGTTGCATTTGATGATCCATATAACTCTATTTTACTACGGTTTCTTTTGTTTTCAGCTAACAGTGTGATGAGGTGTGCGATGTGGACAGACATTGTATCAGGTCAGCCTAGTCATCTTCCTTCTGGACTAGGTATGAACCCCACCTCACCCACCCCCATCAATCATATACATTTATTCTGGTAAATCAAAAAGTGCAGAAGTCTGAGTACATTTCACTAGCAATGATAAAGTTTCTCTCCTCTTTATCTTTCCTAAATTGACAGGTATCATTAAAACCTCCTCCATAAAACTTTTTACCAGCTAACTAAGTCCCAGTCTCCATGGGAAGAATAAATGAAGGCACATTTTTTTAAGTGTATAAACTGAATCTTCAGAGGTACAGCGTTGGAGGTTGCCATGGAAACTTTTCTCTCTCCTTCCCACTGTTTTTGGCAAGTTTTTTTATTAAACAAAACAAAAAAATTTTAAATGCCCTCATTAGCCTCATCTCCATTTCCAACAGAGTCAGATCATTTTTTCCAAATGTCTTATGGCCCAAGTCATTGGCTCACAATACACTGAACACTAACAGAAATATGTATTTTGATTCCCCAATATTGAGAACTAAGGACTGAATTCATTCACTTACTCAATCAGTACATGTAATCTAGGACTCCGTCTCTGTAAAGCTCTAATTTAGGCCCTTTGTGAATATAAACTTGTAAAAAGGCCCTCACTTCGAGGAGTCCATCATCTATTGTGAGAAATAAAATAAGTACATGGCTCTGATTTAAGGCAGCATATAAGAGAATTTCAAAATGACATAAGGGTTCACAGAAAAAAGCATTCATGTCCAGCTAGTGCCAGCAGCTAAGTCTTCTTGGAAGAAGTAGCACTTAAATTAATCCTTGAAAGTTAACTACAAATTAAAGGGCATGAGGTAAGGTTTAATTATACTCCATCTCCTAAGTCAGGCTGAAGAGCCTAGTCTTTACTTACTGAAAAAGCTATTTTTGAGTCACAGTGTGATGTGATATGATGCAATATGATATATCTGGATAATAAATCTGAAAGGATCAACCAGTGTTGGGATATGATAGTGTTTCAATTCCCATATATCAAGCTTCAGGTAGAAAAGATTGTCTCTCTGCAAATTAACTGACAAGATAGAAAAAAGGTCACATGAATATTTCTTGTAGCAATGCTTAAATGAAATCCTAGCCAAGAATGAAATTAAACCTCTTATAAAGCACAATGGAAGAGTTTTCAGAGGAAGGCACCATGGTTCTTTCTTGATAAACAATGACTAAACTTTTCTATAGGCAAACTAGCTGTATTCTTCATTTTCCTCATTATTTTCTTTGGTCATAGATTTTGTTCCACATTTTTTCAGTGGTGGAGGTTAGAAACCAGAAACTACTCCTAAATAAGGAATGCTTAAAGTCTGCTCTCCCTGCATCGTCATTTCATTGAGGCAAAGGGCAGAAACTTATTTCTCTTGGGCCTATTAATTCCTGCCACTTATCAGTTACAAGCAAATATTTGTGCATTATGGTAAACTGCTTCTTGAACACTCAGCTAAGATGCTGAGCCTAAAAAAAAATATCATCCTGCTAGATCTTGAGAACTCCTAAAAATTTTTACTCTAAAATTTAACCCAAGAGCTATGACTTGGGTTAAGTCAGCAGTTCTTAGCCTAGCTCTCATAAAAAGAAGTATTTTAAAACAGAGGAACATAGATTTTCAAGAGCAAATTTTTGCTATTTTTAAAGCCTAATTGAAGTTCTCCATACGCATATGGCAAGGTTGGAAATTTCCTTGATTTTCACTGGATATAATCATCTCAGTGTGGTCACACTGCTTATATCTCATACTGATAAGGAGCTCTATCTGGCAGCTGTTTAAGTCCCTGGTTAATTAAAAATGGGAAAACAGATTAATTATTACTTAATATATGCAGTTGGCTTGATAGCTACATTTTTTTTAGAACGTGAATCTATAGGAGACATAAAAATAAAGATGAAATAATCCATACGTATGAAAATCTGGGACCCAAAAAATTCTTGTGATAGTTCAACTAAATGTCTATTACCTCTGATATCAGATTAAGAAGAATTCAACTTTCACAGGTACTGGAAACAGAACATGGGAAAGGTAAACTGTGATGTAAAAGGGAGGGGGGAAAATAACTACAGCAGACCTTGATAAAAGGAGGCCAGGTTTTCCAACCACAATGATATGAGACTAGATATCAATTAGAGGAAAAAATCTGTAAAAAATACAAACACATGGAGGCTACACAATACACTACTAAATAACCAAGAGATCACTGAAGAAATCAAAGAGGAAATAAAAAAATACCTTGAAACAAATGACAATGAAAACACAATGACGCAAAACCTATGGGATGCAGCAAAAGCAGTGCTAAGAGGGAAGTTTATAGCATTACAATTCTACCTCAAGAAACAAGAAAAATCTCAAATAAACAATCTAACCTTACACCTAAAGCAATTAGAGAAAGAGGAACAAAAAATCCCCAAAGCTAGCAGAAGGAAAGAAATCATAAAGATCAGACCAGAAATCAATGAAAAAGAAATAAATAGCAAAGATCAATAAAAACTAAATAGCAAAGATCAATAAAAACTAAAAGCTTGTTCTTTGAGAAGATAAACAAAATTGATAAACCATTAGCCAGACTCATAAAGAAAAAAAGGGAGAAGACTCAAGTCAATGGAATTAGAAATGAAAAAAGAGAAGTAACAACTGACACTGCAGAAATACAAAGGATCATGAGAGATTACTACAAGCAACTCTTTGCCAATAAAATGGACAACGTGGAAGAAATGGAAAAATTGTTAGAAAAGCACAACCTTCTGAGACTGAACCAGGAAGAAACAGAAAATATGAACAGACCAATCACAAGCACTGAAATTAAAACCGTGATTAGAAATCTTCCAACAAACCAAAGCCCAGGACCAGATGGCTTCACAGGCGAATTCTATCAAACATTTAGAGAAGAGCTAACACCTATCCTTCTCAAACTCTTCCAAAATATAGCAGAGGGAGGAATACTCCCAAACTCATTCTACAAGGCCCCCATCACACTGAAACCAAAACCAGACAAAGCTGTCACAAAGAAAGACACTACAGGCCAATATCACTGGTGAATAGTGATGCAAAAATCCTCAACAAAATACTAGCAAACAGAATCCAACAGCACATTAAAAGGATCAAACACCATGATCAAGTGGGGTTTATCCCAGGAATTCAAGGATTCTTCAATATATGCAAATCAATCAATGTGATACAGAATATTAACAAATTGAAGGAGAAAAACCGTATGATCATCTCAATAGATGCAGAAAAAGCTTTTGATAAAATTCAACACCGATTTATGATAAAAACTCTACAAAAAGTAGGCATAGAGGGGACCTACCTCAACATTATAAAGGCCATATATGACAAACCCACAGCCAACATCATTGTCAGTGGTGAAAAACTGAAACCATTTCCTCTAAGATCAGGAACAAGACAAGGTTGCCCACTCTCACTTCTATTATTCAACACAGATTTGGAAGTTTTAGCCACAGCAATTAGAGAAGAAAAAGAAATAAAAGGAACCCAAATCAGAAAAGAAGAAGTAAAACTGTCATTGTTTGCAGGTGACATGATACTATACATAGAGAATCCTAAAGATGCTACCAGAAAACTACTAGAGCTAATCAATGAATTTGGTAGAGTAGCAGGATACATGATTAATGCACAGAAATCTCTTGCATTCCTATACACTAATGATGAAAAACCTGAAAGAGAAATTAAGGAAACTCCCATTTACCATTGCAACAAAAAGAATCAAATATCTAGGAATAAACCTTCCTAAGGAGACAGAAGACCTGTATGCAGAAAACTATAAGACACTGATGAAAGAAATTAAAGATGATACAAACAGATGGAGAGAACTACCATACGACCCAGCAATCCCATTACCGGGCATATATCCTGAGAAAAACATAATTCAAAAAGAGCCATGTACCACAATGTTCATTGCAGCACTATTTACAATAGCCAGGACATGGAAGCAACATAAGTGTCCATCGACAGATGAATGGATAAAGAAGGTGTGGCACATGTATACAATGGAATATTACTCAGTCATAAAAAGAAACGAAATTGAGTTATTTGTAGGAGGTGGATGGACCTAGAGTCTGTCATACGGGGTGAAGTAAATCAGAAAGAGAAAAACAAATACCGTATGCTAACACATATATATGGAACCTAAAAAGAAATGGCCTGATGAACCTTGGGGCAGGACAGGAATAAAGACGCAGATGTAGAGAATGGACTTGAGGACACGGGGTGGGGGGAAGGGTAAGCTGGGATGAAGTAAGAGAGTGGCATGGACATATATACACTACCAAATGTAAAACCGATTGCTAGTGGGAAGCAGCCGCATAGCACAGGGAGGTCAGACCGGTGCTTTGTGTCCATCTAGAGGGGTGGGATAGGGAAGGTGGGAGGTAGACGCAAGAAGGAGGGGATATGGGGATATATGTATATGTATAGCTGATTCACTTTGTTACACAGCAGAAAGTAACGCACCATTGTAAAGCAGTTATACTCCAATAAAGATGTTAAAAAAAAAAAAATAGAATTTGCCCAATGTAGCACAGAGGAATTTTAGGATAGTGAAAATATTCTGTACAATACTATAATGATGGATACACATCATACATTTGTCCAAACTCATAGAATACACAACCCCAAGATGAACCCTGATGTAAACTATGGGCTTTGGCTGATTATGATGTGTCAACCTAGGTTCATTGATTGCAACAAGTGTACCACTCCATGGGGGTTGTTGATAATGGGGGCGGCTATGCACGTGTGGGGGCATATGGAAAATCTCTGTATCTTTCTGTTAATTTTGCTGTGAATCTAAAATCGTTTTTAAAAATAAAATCTTAAAAAATTAAAAAAAAAAAAAAAGGAGGCCATGAATACCTAGGGCTTTGGGTTCCTGAGCAGCAAAGCAAGCTTGGCCTCTTTCACAACTTAGTCTTAAGCTGGCTCTGGTCTGAGGCACGTATTTGCAGATCATTAAAATAACAGCATAACTGGCAGACAGCAAGCTTATCACATAAATGGCTTGGACTGACAGGTTAAGTGGGAAGAAATCTCAGAATTATTCTGCCATGATGGTTTGTGATACAGCTTAATAGAAAGTTCCAGTGAATTAAAAATCCAAGCTGGGATATCAATCAAGTCTAGTAAGTTCTGATTCTGAACTCCAAATCAGGAAATAATAGATTCTAATCACTGCTGACTTAACTGTGTGACCCTAGGCAAGTCAGCCGCTCATCTTATAAAATGGATACCATGCATTCTTGCCTCCGAGTCACAGCAACACAGCGGAGGAAATTTATGAATGATTATCCTGAGTTCTGAGGAAGATATTTAGATTCTTCCTGGCTCGAAAAGCTAATGGCTTTTTTGCCTTGGGGAACTTATCTTAACTGATATTTCTTCAGCTTTACTAATACCAGGGAGGCCACCTATATCTTGACTTCTTCAGGGCCGTATCACATTGCTGTTACAAAGCAAATTATAAAGGGTAATTCACAGTGTAAATCCATCTCCTTTCAAACACAACATTAAAAATGACACCAGCTTCCTTAAATTTATGTTGTCATTTTCCTTCTAAGAGCTCTAAGCCCCTTTAGCTCATTTTCACCTCACAGCATCCCAAAGAGAGACCCCTACTAAAATCTCCAACCCCCGTTACAGATGGGGAAATTGAGAATCAGAGGTGAAATGGAGATGAAATGAATTTTCAGTAGAGGTGAGATTAGGACATGTATCTCTTGACTTTCTGCCCTGTTGGAACAGCTTGCTTGGTAGAATTCACCTGAGAGACACAGAAAGAAGCACCTCTTACAAAACAGGTCCTTCATCAGCTTCCTAAAGTGTCTCATATTTGCCCTCACCCTATCTCTAAGGCTAGATGATAATTATGATTGTTGCAGCTAATAGATATTGAGTATGTACCTCGTGCCAAACAGTTACAACACATTTCATTTTCACAACAGTCTTAGAGATGTGGGCAATGACATGTAGCAAGGTTAAGTAATTTACCAGAGTTTACACAGCTGGTGGATTAGGTATTTAAAGTCCTTATTAAAGGACAAATGTGTACCTAGGTAAGTTGACCTATGCTGGGAGTGGTAGGGTGGTTTACAGGAAAAGGGTGAAACTCGGAAGTCAGGAAGATCTGAATTCAAAAACTTAACCCAGTTCATGAATCGTGAAACATCTGGCATGTTACACATGAAAAACAAAGTGAGGGACTTCCCTGGCGTTCCAGTGGTTAAGACTCCACGCTTCCACTGCAGGCAGCACAGGTTCGATCCCTGGTTGGGGAACTAAGATCTCACATTTTATGGGGTACGGCCAAATAATACAAAAATAAAAATTTAAAAAAGCAAAGTGAAACATGAATTGTGTTACTCCCTGCTTGAAACTGTTTTCTGGTTTCCCATTGCTCTAGGTCCCTGCATGTTTCACTTTTCCTGCCTCTCCAGCATCACCTCCTATCAGTCTCCTCCTTGCTTACTTGCTCAGATCATGTACCACCACCTTTCTGTTTTTCAGATGGGACATAATCTCTCTCTTATCTCAGAGCTTTTTCACATCCCGTTCCCTTTGGAATGTATCCCCCACCCCACCTCTTACCTTGCATCAACCGTTAAGCACACCCAGCATATATCACAGGACATTCACCTTAGTCTAAACTTCATTATTCCACAACTCTGTATGGCATTCATTACTCTTAATGCATTTTACACAAAGACACTGAAGCTCAGAGAGGTTTAATCAGTTGCCTTGGGTTACATTGCTAATTAGTATCTGAGCTAAAATTCAAACCTAGTTCTAACTCCAAAGTTTGGGCTCTTTGCACTTAACCAAAACTGCCCCTGACTTTATTCTCTGAAATCAGGGATGTCCAGTCCTTTCCTGGGGCCCATCAGTTCACCGCTGAAAATTAGGGCATCACAGGCTATAAGGCTTAGGTCTTTCTCACAGTACTGAAGTCAGACACTGCCAAGGAATGCCTGAAATCCTTCAAAACCCATCCACTTGGCCCACCTATGATATGTCCGCCAAGTGGTCTATCCCAGTGCTATTCCAAAGGAAGGCCACAGGGCTAAGTAACTCTGTTCTATTCTTCCTCCTGAATGTAATAATCCAAAGGGGACTTCTGATAAAATCAGGGTCACTGAGATTGGATTGTTACGAGGATTATTACAGCCAATCAACTTGAACTTACTTTGAAAATTCCACAGTGTTATGCCAGTGGTTCACTTATTTAACACATTTGGAATGAGGGACTACCATACAGTGCACACTGCCTAGGTACTTAATATACTATAAGGAATAGGCAAGACTCGGGCCTTGCCGTTTTGCCATCTTGGGGGAAATCAAACAAGAAACAAGCAAAAAATATATCAAGAAGTATTTGCAAACTGTGACTGTGAAGGAAACATACAGAGTGATGTGATAGGGAATAATGAAGGGGGTGGGGTCTACATCACAGGATCTCTTCCTGGAGCCTGGGACCTGATGGGTGTGAAGAAGTCTCCTCCACATGCAAAGATCTGGAGGAGAAAATTCCAGCTAGATGGGGATTACAACTGCCAAGGCCGTGATTCAGTAAGGAGTTTGAAGTACTCAAGGTATTGAAGGAAGAGAGGAGTTTGGAGCAGGAGAGTAGAAGGAGAAGACACTCATTCAGCCATTCATATGCTTCTACTGAGCACCAGCCATTTGCCAGGCATTATTCCAGTGCTGGAGATAAAATAATAACAAAGAGTCAGAGAAGCTCCTGCCCCTCTGTGGTTGACATTCCAGCAAGAGTTTGGAGCAACAGGTAGGCTTCAAGCCTTTGGGGTTTTATAAGGCATAGAAAAGAGTTTGGAGTTTATTCTAATTGGAATGTAAAGTCAGGAAGTAACTTGATGTGATAAATATTTTAAAAGCTTACCCTGGTTTCCTCTGTGTAATGACAGCCAGAAGCCTCCAGAATTACTGCTGTTGTGATTTTGATTATCATCAATAATAAATATCCTGGGTCTCTCTTGCTTACATTTTTGAAGACAGAAATCTTGTCAACACAGTGACAAAATTTCAAACCACTAGAGGGAATCGTTTACAAAAGGACACCAACAGAGCATGGTGCTGTTTGCTCTCAGAGGCTTTTTCCTCCAAATAATTTCTAAGCTAAAGTTTATTGACATATTAGCCAATAACGTTTATAAGGCAGAAGCCCCCTGATGTAAGTTGAAAGAAAGTAGAAGAAACAGTGCCCATCTGTAAATACAGGGATAATTTATAATCAATCATATCCCTTTCCTCTGTAAGCCTTTTCTATCCCTTTCTAATCACAGACTACTTTAGAATGTGAGGAATAATCAAATTCCATTTGATTCGTCTATGAAAGGAAGAAGGGAGCTTTCACATCCTCTTGCAAAAAAAGTGGACTAGCTCCCTGGTTCCTTTGTCCTTGGGAAATATTGTTCTCTCCTGAAAAAAACATGGGTTTTAGACTGTGAAGTCCGGATTCATATCCCAATTCCAGTATTAGCTGTTACGTGTGGGTAACTTACTTAGCTCCTCAAAAATGCAGAGTTGAAAACAGGTATTGAAACAAAAACTTGTACATGAATGTTCAACTTGTACATGAATGTTCATAGCAGCACTATTATACACAATAGCCAAACAGTGCAAAAAACCCAAATGTCCATCAGCTGATGGACTGGATAAACAAAATGTGGTGTATCTATACAATGGAATATTAGTCAGCCATCAAAAGGAATGAAGTATTGATACTACTACGACATGAATGAACCCTGAAAATATTACCCTAATGGAAGAAAGCCAGACACAAAAATATATATATTATACAGTTCAATTTATAAGAAATATTCAGAATAGGTAAATCCGTAGAGACAGAAGGCAGAATAGGGGCTGGGGAATGACTGATTAATGGGTACAAGTTTGCCCTTCTGGGTGATAAAAATATGTGGGTACTGAGTAGAGGTGATGACTGTGTAATACTGTGAACATACTAAATGCCATTGATTTGCATACTTTATTATTATTATTATTATTTTACATCTTTATTGGAGTATAATTGCTTTACAGTGTTGTGTTAGTTTCTGCTGTATAACAAAGTGAATCAGCATATGTATACATATATCCCCATATCCTCTCCCTCTTGAGCCTCTCTCCCACCCTCCCTATCCCACTCCTCTAGGTGGTCACAAAGGACTGAGCTGATCTCCCTGTGCTATGTGGCTGCTTCCCACTAGCTATCTATTTTACATTTGGTAGTGTATATATGCCAATGCTACTCTCTCACTTCGTCCCAGCTTACCCTTCCCCCGCCCCTGTGTCCTCAAGTCCATTCTCTACGTCTGCGTCTTTATTCCTATCCTGCCCCTAGGTTCATCAGAACCATTTTTTTTTTTTTTTTTAGATTCCACATATATGAGTTAGCATACAGTATTTGTTTTTCTCTTCTGACTTACTTCAGTCTGTATGACAGACTCTAGGTCCATCCACCTCACTACACAGCCACTATGGAGAACAGCATGGAGGTTCCTTCAAAAACTAAAAATAGAACTAACATATGACCCAGCAATCCCACTACTGAGAAAACCATAATTCACAAAGAGACTTGTACCACAATGTTCATTGCAGCTCTATGTACAATCACTAGGACGTGGAAGCAACCTAACTGTCCATCGACAGATGAATGGATAAAGAAGATGTGGCACATATATACAATGGAATATTATTCAGCCATAAAAAGAAACAAAATTGAGTTATTTGATTTGCATACTTTAAATGGTTAATTCTATGTTATATGAATCTTACCTCAATTTTTAAAAAGTGGGAGTCCCAGGAGCCAGGAACCTTCCCCATTTTGAATAGTTATAGCCCAAATTTGGCACAAAGGTTATGTTTGCAAACTGTTTCATGGAAATCTAGAGTTACCCATGAGCCTTTGAAATCCTGGGATAACTATCTTTTCTGCTTTATACCTTGATATGCCATGAAAGATTTAATATCTGCTTTCTATAGGTTTCTTTATAGGGGAATTTTTTTTTAAATCCCATATTAAAGCAAGCAATCTTTATCTGCTTTAAATCAAAGAGGTTACAAAATGATAAGCTAAGGACTTAACTTGAACGTAGGAGTCTACATTTTATATTTAAATTATCTCTAATGTTTAAAAGAATTTGACACTTCAAAGAATCTAACAGATTAGCTTTATGTTCACTGAGCAATTATTCTTAAGACATTTTCTGTCTGAGAAGAATAATGGTATTTAATCTTGGTAAATAGTTTTAGATTCACCGTATGGAATTTATTAGTTTTTCTGGAATTGTTTAAGTATTGGGAACATTTTGGTTATTAGTTGTACCTTTGAACTGTTTAAAAAAGAAATAGGATAAATTAAGTTTAAAATATTTGAAGCAGCTTTAATAGACCGAGTTCGTAAATGAAACCAAACTAATCAAAATGATCATCAAAATTTGCTTTACTTAAAAATAGCAGAAACTAACACACCACTGTAGAGATTATACTCCAATAAAGATGTTTTTAAAAAAATAGAATAATAAGATGAACCAGGACTTCTAAGGAAAAACAAAGTTTCTGAATTTATAAGTTTAATAAATTGAAAATTACATTAAAATAACCAAAAATAGCCTTTTCTATGCACAGAAATCATCTCCAAGGAAATCTAAAATTCACTCTGATATTTTCCATTCAATAAAGCCATCCAGGGACTTCCCTGGTGGTGCAGTGGTTAAGAATCTGCCTGCTAATGCAGGGGACATGGGTTTCAAGACCTGGTCTGGGAAGATCCCACGTGCCGTGGAGCAACTAAGCCCGTGCGCCACAACTACTGAGCCTGTGCTCTAGAGCCTGCAGGCGACAACTACTGAAGCCTGCGCGCCTAAAACCCATGCTCAGCAACAAAGAGAAGCCACTGCAATGAGAAGCCCGCGCACCGCAACAAAGAGGAGCCCCCGCTCACCGCAACTAGAGAAAGTACGCATGCAACAATGAAGACCCAACGCAGCCAAAACTCAATCAATCAATAAATTTTTAAAAATAAACAAATAAATAAAGCCATCCACACTCTAATCTTCAGTCACTAATGCACATATATCACCTTCCTTACCCAGCCCATACTGAACTTTTAGAGCTTAACTCTCAAGCACAGTGTAGTATAGTACAACAATCCAACTGTACTCGTGGGTCCCAATGAGTTTGCTTCTCTTTTCTCAAAACATAACTTATAGCAATCTTAGTTTCTACTTGCTAGGGATGCCAAAAAAAAAAAAAAAAGCAAAGAAAAAGAAAAAAGTGCTTCCACTTTCCCCTCTTCTACCCAGACTCCAAAAACAGTCACCATTAAATGATCATGGCATACTGTCCTGCAGAGCCTGGTTATTGCCTCAGAATCTTTCCCAAAACAACCTTTTAGGTAACTGTCACCAAATTATCGGAAATAATGCGCAAAATGAAATCTGTTCATCACCCTCGGTCTTCACTCCTGAATTATTTTGTCAGCCCTACCTCTCCATCCCACACTCCTTAAGAAATAGAATAAAAGTAATACTACTCTGCACCATATCTGATATATGTGGTTGCCTGGCCCGGCTCCATTAAGAAAGTAGCTGCTTAACAGCACCTCTGATATATGTTCACAATCTATTCCTAGGTATAGAACCCATTCAAACTGACTACTGAGAATATCCAAAGATAGATAACTCCAAAATGGAAACTTTCCTGGTGCAAAAGTCGAGAGAACAGAACAGTCTCTTTCTAGGGGTCACAGATATCAACTTTTCCGTGGCAGGCCATCTCCAAATTGTCCTATATCCAAAGAATTAAAACAGTTCATAATATCATCACACTTTCCAGGCTAATCAAATGGAATCATCTTCAGGACCTATCATTCCCTGGACAGTCTTTTGGAGGAATATAGTATGAAAGTTCTACTCCAGTGGCATATTATGGTGTGTTAATCTGTTATCAGGATGCAGTACCAGTGATTCTTCTGAAACATTAGCGGCACACTGAGGTTTACTAAAGGTCAACTACATCATCAAATGAGTTTCCAACTGACACGATCACTTAAAAATTATAGAACAAAGAGTCCAGAAGCAAATTCATTAATGGCTTTTATTTTCAAGACAACCCCACTGCTGTTCGGGTCCCAGAATACTCAATTAATGCTGCACAGTAATTCCAGATGCCACCAGATTTGCAACACCTTTCCTCACACTCAACGCCCCACTCCGCCACATGCACCCATGGCTTTTGTGTCTATTTCTGGATGGTTCTTTACCTCTAAATCTTTTTGTTTCATAATGTCTTCTTTATTGCATAAGTCCTTCTCAGATTATGGAAGTATGACGTGATAGAACCAGGACTGTGACATGGTGATCCAAAAGTGGGACATATTCAAAACTTTCTTTCTAGAACATCTGGACACATGGCAATGATTTGTTTATAGCTCCTACTATCTCTTTAAGAAAATAATGATTTATTTATGTAATTCTGTTTGTTTATGTAAATCAATCTAGTATTTATGTGCATTTAGTTTAGAAGCAGATATATGGGAATGGTTTTCAGAGCACTTCAGCTGGTGAACTGCCCTTTAAAAATTAGAAAATTTTTCTTCTGGCCATGATGGAGTAACTGATACAGGACTTGTCCTCTTGCCATAAACAGCTAGAAAATTAGACAAAATACATATTCCAATATAGCACAACAAGAAGGGCAGAACTGTGGTCACAATAAAAGGAAAATAGGATGAATCCTAGAATTATCTAGGCTTTCTGCCTGGAGATACTTTCTGGTCCATGGCTTAGGGAAAAGAAATTCAAAAAGAACTCTGCATTCTCACTTTGTTGAGGAGACAGAAATCAGAGCTGGGGAGTAGAGGTGGCTGAAATGTTTGAAGCAGAGTACCAGTAAACAGAACGCTTCACAAAGAACACCTTCCAAACACTGCAGACAAGTCCCCTAGAAAATCTGACTTACTGCTAAGCTGCACATGCTTAAGCTGGTCCTCCATGAGGCTGGGCACAGAACAATTACCAGCGAAGGAAAGAGTACCAGGAAACTGCAGGCTCACCAATTCCCAGAGCTCTTTTCCCAGAGCTCACACAAGGGCACAGGATATTGAGTTTCCAACAGAGTGGAAAGTCCTCGTTGACACACAGGGTACATAGTAAAGACCCCGGAAAACTCACACCTTAGTGTTAGGACTAAACTATCCTTAGAAGACACTATCCTTTCTATAAACCTGCCATAACAAAGCTTAAAAATTAGCCTTGAAAGGATAAAACTGATTAGCAAGTAACTTTATGGCCTGCCACCTTAGGAGAGAAATAGAAGATATAAAAAAGAATCAAATGGAATTCCTAAAGATGAAAAATAAAATATTTGAAAAAATGTACTCAATTGGCTTAACATCAGATTAGAGACTACATAAGAAAAAAACAGTAATCTGAAGATATAGAAATAGAAGCCATTCAAGTTAAAGCAGTTATTTTTTAAAAGGCTAAAAAAAAAAAAAAAAGAGTTAATACCCAGTGACCTGTGGGAAAACATCAAACACTCTAAGAGCCATGAAATTGGAGTCCCAGGAAAGAAAGGAAATGCAGAAAAAATATTTGAGGCAATAATCCCTAAAATTTTTCAATATTTGGTGAAAACTATAAACCCATAGTTGCAAGGCTCTCAATGAACACCAAGTGGCAGGGGGAGGGGGAGGAATCTTAGAAACAGCTTTAGAAAAAGAAACATTATAAACAGGGCAGCATCAATGAGAATGGTTGACATCACATCAGAAAAATAAATGCAAACTATAAGACACACACATATATAAAACATATCCTTTAAAATAAAGGTAAAATAAAGATTTTGACAGACTGAAGCCAATAGGACTCATTATCAGTAGATCTGTGCTATAAAAAAATAGTAAAAGAAAACCTTCCAGCAGAAGGAAAATAATACCAGATAGAAATTGGAATCTATAGAAAGCAAGCAATAGTCATCAGAATGATAAATATGTGGGTAAAATAGAATTATTTATCAGTGTGATACAATCTCACTAAGAATCCCAGCAGGCTTTTTGTAGAAATTGACATGCTGATTCTGAAATCTACATGGAGATGAAAAGAATCTAGACAATTCAAACTAATTTTGAAAAATAACAAACATGGAGGACTATACTCAATTTAAAAGCTTGCTATAAAGCTACAGCAATCAAGAGAATGTGGGACTGGTGAAAGAATAAATATCTAGATGAAATGGGAAAAAATGGAGAACCAAAAAATAAACCTGCGCACATACATGGTTAAGGATGGTGCTGGAGAACTGGATATCTATTTGGGAAAAAAATCTTGACCTTTACCTGACATTACACCCCAAAATTAACTTGAACTAGATCACTGACCTAAAATTAAAACAAAAATTATGAAACTTTTAAAACAGAACATATAAGAAAAATTTTACCAGCTTGGGGCAGGCAAACATTTCTTAGGAAATAAAATGCATTAACCAGAAAAAAAAAAAAAATGATAAACTAGACGTCTTCGACACTGGACACCTCTGCTTTTTAAAAGACACCTTTCAGAACATGAAAAGTCAACCACAGACTGGACAATATATTTACAATATGTATATATAACAAGAGACTTAAATCCAAAATATACAGAGAACACATACTACGCCATATTAAGAAAAACAACCCAAAAAAAAGTGGACAAAAGATTTGAAAAGGTGTTCCATAAGGTTTGATATACAAATGACCATTAAGCCCGAGAAAAGCCACTCAATATCATTAGTCATCAGGGAAATATAAATTGAAACCACAATAAAATAGCTCTGCATACCCACTAGAATGACTAAAATGAACAAGACATAATATCGAGTCTTGGTGAGGATTTGGAACAGCTAGAACTGTTAGGAATATAAACTAGTACAACCATTTTGGAAAATAGTTCAGCAAATCCTTATAGGATTAAATCTATAATTATCATGTAATCCAGTCGTTACATTCCTAAGTACTTACCCAAGAAAAATGAAAAAAAACAAACCCTCCACTTTAAGACTTTTACACAAATGTTCATTACAACTTTATTCAAAATAGCTAAACACTGTAAACAACACTAATGTCCATGGATAAGTGAACCGATAAACACATTGTGGTAGACCCATACAACACTACACTACCAACCGATTTTTGAAAACCAAATTACTGATACATGCAATGACTTGAATTAACCTGAAAAATAAACTGGCTGAGAGAAATAAGTCAGACACAAATGAGTCCCTAGTGTTTGATTTCATTTATAGGAAATTCTAGAGCAGGCAAATCTAATCCACAGGGACCAAAAGGTGAATGGTGGTTGCTGAGGCCAGGAGTAGTGGGGATTGAGTGCAAAGCAGTATGAAGGACCTTTTGAGAGTAATGGAAATGTCCTCTATCATGATTGGGGTGGTGGTTATATAAGTGTGCATATTTGTCAAAACCCACAGACTGCACATCTAAAATAGATGTATTTTATTGAATGTAAATACGTATTTGATAATTAAGTAAAATATTGTTCAACCTCCTGTGGAACCCCAATATATAAGATAAAAGAAGCAGAGATTCGATGTCTGATATGGTGCTAGAAGTCTTGCAGACTCACCCACTGGAATTCCCCTTTACACAGTGTCCCTTAAGGAGCCACAAAGTATAACTAGGACTCAACGGAATAAAAAATGAAAACCTACACTCCATAGTATCTATTTAAGGAGTGGCCATAAAGAAATTTACCGATTTTTATGTTATCATGTACATATTTCTCTTCAATATGAATAATTAATAGCCTATATAAAAGTACAATTAATATCAGAAAGATTATTTTTTGAAAAAATGTGGAGTGATGATAAAGATCCAAATACCTGCCTGCAGTGTTTTCCCAACAAATGAAATATGAGCTGTGTTACTCTCAGCATCCTGGGCAAGAGCTACTTACAAAGAAGGAAATACTCCTGATGGAAAGTCTTTCTTTTAAGGGTGGGTGAAACCTGGACCACTTCCCTAGCTCTTTCTTTCACAGTTGAATTGCACCGATGTCTGGGCTTCACATTTAATAAAAAATGTGGTTCTGTGTCTTCCCATTTATTCTGGACTGAGCAAGAGACAAGTTCAAATAACCCTGACATAGGCATGGCAAGGACAGTAGTGCCAAGATAATTTTCAAAAGATGCTGAAGTTTACCAATGTCGGTAGAATTTGGCTTTTATCTCTCTGTTGCCAGAGCTAAAAATTCCACTGGAGTCAACTCTTTATACTGACTGCTGTATGAAATAATTCTTCCTTCTTTCCATCAAAATTCCTCAGTTAGAAGCACTCAGTTGCAAGCAAAAGTGATATTTCAAATAAATACCAACCATGATGGTAATATAGTAAATACGTGACTCAAAAATTTAAATATACATTTCCTTTTATGGTGAAAGTAAACTATTTTCTGAATGAAATACTTAGTTCATCAAATCTTCCAATTATTTCCAAACCATTTGTTGACTTCTATGAATTGTTGATGTGATTTTGTTTGACAGAGCTGTCACTAGCTAAGTGATGGCCCTGTCTGAGCCATAATGTATTGTGGTAAACCACATCCACTCTTCCAACAACTTCCCCGTTAACTGATAGTCATTCTATGACTTGTGGTCTAGATAAGTAGAGAATTTCTGTAAACTCTCCAATACAGTTATTTGATAGTTTCCCTGTGAACTTTAGACCACTGTTCTCTGAAGCCCCAGGACTCTAAGCTGGGGGAAAGAAGATGAAGGAAAAGAAGGCCCCCATTAGCTGTGTTGGTGATGTAGCATAAGCACTGCCTGGCCCTGCCTGTAAGAAACAGTAGGGAAACGCTAGTGGGCCACCGATCTTTGCGTTCTAGCCCCCTCTTGTAAGACAGTCCCAGCAATCCAAAAGCACTCGTCCCTCACCAGCCATTCTCAGTAGAGATTAACCAGGAGAGCAGAAGCAGTGAAGGGAGATGTTTTAAAGTTCAGCACCTCCTATTCTTACTCCCAATGTAAACCAGGACCTGCCCTGCACGGAGCCCTCTTCCAGTCCAGGCAGACATGACCTGTAGAGCCAAAGTTACTTAACAGACCACATGTGATCTTCCAAAAACACAGAGTACTTCTGGAAACTCCAGAACACAGTTGTGCTACTTTCCCCACCTAACATGGAGCTGGCAGAAAGTGCTTCAATAGTTTTTCATACATTACCCTAATAAGAAAGACAATTCATCAATGGTCATTGCAACATCCTGCGATGATTACCTTGAACTAATTTCTCTACTTATCACAATCATTATTGCCAACAGATGAAGAAAAATGCCAACAAGTGTCATACTGATGACTACTTTGTGAATATCAATCGTCATTTCAAATAGTAGAATATTCAACCACCAATGGCTTAGGCGATAAAGACTTCACATACCCTCAAGAGGCCCTGCTTTTCATTTTTTCTGCTCTGGTATCCTCAGAAGGCTAGCTGTTCTTCCTTGTGCCTGTCTCCTCAGAGCCATACTGTGGATTCCATAATTCTGAGTATCACCCCGCCAGGAGTAAAGAAGGAAGGGGGAAGGAAGGGGCTGAAGCCATAGTGACAAGAGATATTCATGTGCACCTTTCTCCTTTTTATCAGGAATAAAAAACATTTTCCAAAAGCTCCTCAGGAAATTTCCTTCTATCCAAGAGAGTTTGAGGACAGAGTTATATGCAAAACAGGTCAAGAGGAATGAGATCTTAATGTCTTTTTTAGACCAATTATGACTTATCTTCTTGAGCTGGTGGGGTGGGAAAGGCTAACTTCCCTGAGATCTAGAACTGTCTACTACCTGTACAAAATGAGGGTTCTGTTAAGGGAAGAAAAGGTGGAAGCTGTTGAATGGCTCCTGCCATAATTGGATTTTATTTTGAAGATTTATTTACAACTATTATTAGTATGACCATTATTATTACTACTAGTATTAGTACCATCATCTTTCATTGAAGGAGTACTCTTTGCCAGGAAATTCACTACATTAAATACTTTACTAGTATTATTTAATTTAATTTATACAATAATCTTCAAGGACTGAAAAGGCCAAAATAATTTATATAGTTAGATAGTGTTTAATTTAATCTAAAGCATGCATGATTCCAAAACCCAAATCATTTCAGGTTCATGTGATGAGCCATATTTCTACACATGGGTGAATCTTTAAAACAGCCCTCTTCACAGTTCAGTCTTGGCATTATTCCTATTAGTTAATTCCAAGCAGAAGGATGCTCACTGAAAATAAATGCAACTCGTTACCCTACCTTTGCACATAATTGGTTTTAAATTGTGTCAAGATGTGCATTGCCTTTATTAAGTCCTCTAGAAAAAGGAATTTCAATGATGCTATTAGGAAATGATGGTAACACAGGAGTTCTCTTCCTGGGAGATTAAACAAAATAGCACGTGTGAGCTTTACTAACCCAAAGCCTGGTGCAGAGTAAGTGACCAATGAATGCTAGGTGAATGAATGAATGAATGAGATTCAAAGACTCAGAATATTGTTCATTTGGATGCTTCTTCTGGTGCCTAGAAAGGCTTACAAATGTGTGCTACTAATCAGCACAAGGGGAAAAACAGGAAATTATCTTTGGGCAAACTTTGAAGATCACAGACAGGCACCTGGATTTTAAGGTAGTAGATATAGGTTGGTTTGGTGGCTGTTGACCAAAAACCAAGGTTTAATACATAAATTCCCCTTGATCTTCATTTTTTCACACCAGTATCAAAACTTTCAAAGACTATTCAGAGTGATCTGGATTTGGATAAACTGAATACATTTTTAAATACATGTGATGATGGGCTTCCCTAGTGGCACAGTGGTTGAGAGTCCGCCTGCCGATGAAGAGGACACGGGTTCGTGCCCTGGTCTGGGAAGATCCCACATGCCGTGGAGCAGCTGGGCCTGTGAGCCATGGCCGCTGAGCCTGCGCATCCGGAGCCTGTGCTCCGCGACGGGAGAGGCCACAACAGTGAGAGGCCCGTGTACCGCAAACAAAACAAAAAAACATGTGATGTTGAGTCATGTTATTTTAAATAGAGTTAATATTTTTCAAGTTTTTATTTAATACTGGATGCCATGCTAAGCAATTAAATGCATCTCATTTAATTACCATGATAACCCTATGAGGTAGATAGTCACTGGAGTTTTAGGTGGCTCAATAAGTAACACAAATGTCTTACAACGTCTGGGTTCTGAATTAGAAGATAGATAGACGAAAGAATGTGATGGAGATCAAAATCTTATTATTATATAACAGGCTGATCCAAGAACATGACTTTAGATCTGGAGCAAGTGGCCTCACCCTGTCTCAGATAGCAATACACCCCAGTTGTCCCCTGGAGGGCCAGAAGCCTTCAGTGACAAAACCGTGAACTGGCCCAAGCACACACTCCCAGAAAACAAGAAGATCTATAAGAAGAACCCTCAGAGAGCTGAGAGGTGCATGCAGGCCTCCTTTTGCATGTTCACCAATCAGAGAAGATGCCTCTCTTAGGTCTGGTCCCCTGAAAAGAGAGATAGAGATTTACCTGCAGGAAGTTTATTGGGGAGTTCCCTGGGGTTCAACACCTGTGGGCGCTGAAGGAAGCAGGACTGGGCAGTGGGAGGAGCTGAACTGCAATGCAATTGCAACCGAGGCCTCTGCAGATCTCCCAGGAACTCTGGAGCAAAGGCCTTGCCCAGTTGCCTTGTGTTAAGGCAAGAGGGCCAGGCCTTTGTACCCCTACATTAACTAGGGGTCACTGGATGCAGGCTGTGCCTGGGAGGTGACATAACTTGGGCAAGGCCAATCCTTTCAGTTACAGGCAATTATTTTTTATTACTGCAGTGTGACTCATCTGTGGCCTGTGGACAGTCAACACCCTTGCAGGTGAAGAATTGAATGAATTGGTCCTAACGGGGGAGACTTGGGCAGAGCAACACAGCATTCATTAGGTGAGAAACTCATGGTGGTTTTCCAGTGGAACTTCCTCCATATGGAAATAGAAAACAAGGAATAAGAGAATCTCCAAGAATAGGCATCACGACTATACCTATTTTTTGCACATGAATAAAGAAATTAATGAGAATACAGGCAGATGGTAAAGATGGGAATTACAAATAATCTGAACTCACTCTGTTGCATTGCCTTTTGCTACAGACCTTGTAGCAAAAGTAGTCTAGAAGGAAATATGCGGAGATCTTAGACTTACACTAATATATTATAAACAATATCACATGAGTTGGAAACATTTGGATCATGATGAAAATAAAAGGAAATTGTTTAGCACAGTTTACTTT
Organism: Pseudorca crassidens; assembly: GCF_039906515.1. Lineage (NCBI taxonomy): Eukaryota > Metazoa > Chordata > Mammalia > Artiodactyla > Delphinidae > Pseudorca > Pseudorca crassidens. Next base: position 28,388,586 of record NC_090304.1, on the reverse strand, counting down.
GGCCAATAATAGTATGTATATAAGCATATGTCTGAATATTAGTACTAACTTTATTTGAATTTTATATCCTACTTATGCTGACTCTTGACAGTTAAAATAGTTGTAAGAAAGTTCTCCCTTTGCACAGAATCAAAATCTGCCTTTCTGTACCTCACACGCACTGTTTATAAATGCTAGTTGTGCATCCCAGTCACCTGTGGAGCTATTAACAAAACAGATGCCCAGACCCTACCACAAACCTACAGAAAATCAGAACCTCCAGAGCTGGAATCCAGATTATGGGTTTTTAGGTTTTTTGTTTTAAGTCTTTCAGTTAATTCTGTCCATTCTCCTGGTTAGGCACCACTGCTCTGGTATGACACATATTTAACTTATTTTTAATAACACTGAATAGACATTTACAGTGTGCATAATGCATTAATCTCCTCTTACGTATTATACATGCAAATGTGCCAACCTAAATTTCTGGGTCAACCAAGCATGTTCTTTCAGGCAGTACTCTGAAGTTGTGGTTCATAGATTCAACACCCTACTACCACAGCTCAACCCCCAGTGCTACAATTTAAAAATATATTTTTTGCCTTTTAGCAACATAATACTACATATATTACAGACACTATAGATCTGGTCTAGGCTTGTCAACATCTGTGTATATCAGGTACCATAAACATGGTTCTAATATCTAAAAGAAGTGGAAAAGGGAAAATCTGAAGTACATAGCTAAATACAGCTTATACCTTCACGACTCACAGCAGTTCTTAACTATTTTTAAATTGTGAGTCCACAGCCACTCTATCTGATACTTTAAAAGCATTTAAAATGCTTACTATTATAACCAAATTATAGTCACACTAACACATTCTAGGTATATTTAGTGATTGTTGGACAATGTGAATATCCCACTATAATGTAAGCTCCATGAGGATGGGACTTTATTCTTTGGTTCCTGACAGCACCTTCAACATCTAGAACAGTGGCTGGCACAAAGTCCACGTTCCATCAATATTTTCAGTTGAATGAATGAACATCGGAGTTGACCGTAAGTGGAAAGCAATTTATGGAACTATTAACTCAAACCCAATCAGTTCATAAACAGAGGGGTCATGGTAGCAGGGATAGACCATGGTATTCTTTGGATGACAAAGAGGCAGGGGGGTCTAAGTGTATTTGTATAATCAGATAAAGTCAAGAGCTGACAAGGAGAAGGTTGAGGTCAGCTGCTGCAATGAAAAGTCATGATCTCTCACTTACATCCCATATCTGAGCAAATTCTCATGCCAGAGTCCATTGATTGAAGGAGAGGTTGTCTTCTCTGGAGGAGAAAGTCTGGAACCAAATCAAGTATGTACGAAGGGACTTGCAGATATTTATCATAATATCTATACCCTGGGAAGGGAAAATACACAGACCATTCCAGGGTTGATGAATACACAGACCATTGCAGGGTCTGAGCCGTTACTAATATCTGGAACCAGAAACATAAACATGGACTTTGGTTATACTGGTTGCTCATCTAAATAATAAATTGAATCTTGGCCCAAGTCCACCTCACAGTGGATCCAAAGGGTGCATGGACTCACCCTGTGGTTACTTCCCCAGTCCCTGAATGCATAATTGGGATTAGTGTACTTAGCAGCTGGCAGAATTTTCACAGTGGTTCCCTGAAATAAAAATAAGAAACATTATGGTAGCAAGTACCATGAGGAAGCCCCTTAAATTACACCCATCTACTTGCCAAAATAATAAATCAGGAGCAACTTCACAGCCTAGGCAAAGTCACCTATAATTTGAGCTACTACCAAGGACTTGACTCATAGTATGGCATTTTTTTTAATTAATTTATTTATTTTTGGCTGCGTTGGGTCTTCATTGTGGTGTGCTGGCTTTCTCTAGTTGCGGCGAGCCAGGGCTACTCTTCATTGCAGTGCGCGGGCTTCTCATTGTGGTGGTTTCTCTTGTTGCAGAGCACGGACTCTAGGCACGCGGGCTTCATTAGTTGTGGTGCGCGGGCTCAGTAGCTGTGGCTCACGGGCTCTAGACCACAGGTTCAGTAGTTGTGGCACACAGGCTTAGTTGCTCCGCGGCATGTGGGATCTTCCTGGACCAGGGCTTGAACCCGTGTCCCCTGCATTGGCAGGCGGATTCTTAACCACTGTGCCACCAGGGAAGCCCTAGTATGGCATTTTAAAGCTTATATATGGTGGCCAAGATGGCAGATCTATAGGAAGGAAGGAGAAACCATATCCAGAGGATGCATTAATTCCAGCAGCAATGAATTTTTTCCTCCTTCAAAATGGAAAGGATCTGATATAATTAATCTGCCACCAAAGGACTGGTTAGTCTCCCTGAGGAACAGTGAGATATCAATTAGCATTGATCTCTGATACTGGCATCCAGGCCATCCAGGAGAAGCTGTAGTTAGATCAGCCTTGATAAAAGGGAGCCTATAATGTTTAACTCATGCATTGCCTCTCTCCGTTACCTGGATTCTCTGTTCATAGACACATTAAGCAAGTTCTAGGATGGCTAAGGACAAAACTGACTAATATCCATAGAGAGGTTATCCTAATTCTTGTATAGGACATCTTCTTTATGTGTTGTCACCAGCCACCACTTTGAAGGCTGTATGATGATTTAATTGGGATAACCTGTTGAATTAGGGCGCAAGTTCGAGGCATAAACTGTATCAGACACGTCTTTTGCCCAGCTCACATCCCTCCCACCCACACTTTCACTCCAGCCATTGTTGCTATAGCACTCAGGGCACTCAGCTATGAGTAGGTGTAAGCTGACTGCATGTTACTTCAACTGTGTCACATAATTCTGTTTTCTGTCGTGGAACTTCTTTAAACCGACCACTTCCACTACCTGCAGGATCCCTCTCAGCTATTCTGATGTGCAAACCTCAGTGACAAGGCGTTAATACACTATGGGGCAAGCCTTGATCAAGGAGGGAAAGGAACCTATGGATAAATACTTTCTTCTTCTGCCTTGCAGGCAGACAGTTCTGAGGAGCTCCCTGCACAACTCAAAAAGTCTCCAGCAAGATCAAGCCCCTGTTGTCCACAGCAGACACTCGGAGGTAACACCTTCTTAAAGGGTCCTTCTATCCTACTGCATTCTATCACTCTTCCCCTTCCCCCAATCCTGTTCCTTAGGGTCACCTCCTAAAATAAATAACCATCATGGAAGCCTGTGTTTCTGGCTCTGCTTTTTGGAAGAACCTAGACTAAGACTTAGTCCTTTTCTAGTTTATAGAGAGAAGTTCAGTAAGAGGGCACAAGGCCCTGTTCAGATGAAAGGGAAGAGGTCAACATTAAAGGAGATAGTCTACAAAAAGGAGAGAAAATGTATTTTCCAACTTTCAAATTTTGCTTCGGGATGATCCTGTGAATTTTATTTTTATCTCTACAGAAAAAAAAAAGGTATTCCATGTGTAAACATTGGGAAATTAAATGAAAATATTGCTGTAAGCACAGATTCCTCGATATAACCTAAAAATATGGAAGTACTCTTTAATATTTTTTTCTCTCTATTCCCCTGGCCCTCTTCACATATACAAACCCTGCCCACAAATCCTATCTCTGTAATAGAGCTCATACCCACTTCTTCCTTTACTTTTCCAAAAGCTATCCCACCCCGCCTCATTTCAGGCTCTTAGTATTTTATACCTGATCTTTATTACTCTGATGCCTCTACACTACTCTAATCATATTTCTAAAATATCCTGCTCATTTTGCTGATCTGAAGCTTCACGGCCTTCTCCACTTCACAATAATGTGAACAGTCATTCATGCAAAAAGATATTTATTAATCATATATTAAGTGTCAGGCACCCTAGCCTGAGGCTAGGACTAAAATGCTGAGCAAAGCAGATGTCATCTTTCTCACCTACATTGTTAATATTCTCTCATATTACTCCTAAAATCTTCAGTCCAGTTCAATTAAATGATTCTCCAGTCCCAGGAAACATGATCTTCCAGTCTCGATTTTAAGTGTTGCTGCTAAGAACCACTCCCTGTCTTCCCTCTGCTTATCTTAAGGTCATTGTTTACACCTAATATGTACCTGTTCTCCAGAGTCTGACCAGATCTGTCTGCCTCCATGTACTATTTCCTTGCTCTGAATTTTTAATTATACTCACTGTCCTTACCTCTCACCTGCCCCTTACTGTGTGCCCAAGCACCTGACAAAGACTGATGCTTTACACAAAAGTATTTGTTACATATACACTCTTAAAACTTGAACCTGGTTATATTCTATTTTCCCCATTAATTTATAAATTAAATATAATCTTGGACACAGGTTCATTTTACATTTGCATGAGGGTCATAATTTTACCTTTCTAAAAGCATCCTTTTACATGATATAAAACCCAATATCCGACTTCCCTCGTGGAGCAGTGGTTAAGAATCCGCCATCCAATGCAGAAGACACGGGTTTGAGCCCTGGTCCGGGAAGATCCCACATGCCGCAAAGCAATTAAGCCCATGTGCCACAGCTACTGAAGCCCGTGTGCCACAACTACTGAAGCCCGTGTGCCTAGAGCCTGTGTCCCACAAGAAGAGAAGCCACCACAGTGAGAAGCCCGCGCACCACAATGAAGAGTAGCCCCCGCTCGCCACAACTAGAGAGAGCCTGCAAGCAGCAACAAAGACCCAAGGCAGCCATAAATAAATTAATTTAAAAAAATAATAATAAATAAATAAATAAATATATATATTATATATATATATATATAAAATACACTAAAGCGTCTCCTTTGCCCCTGCTTGGGACCTGCCGTGGGTTAAGGAAAAGGCTATGGCGCAGGAGTTGAGGGCATAATGGACCCTTCATTATTTGCCCATCTTGTTCCTCTATTCCTCCTCCTTATCCACCAGGACTCCTCTGACTCCACAAGCAGTGAAGTAGGGAAGGGAGAAGAAGTTAAGGTCAGGAAAGGCCTTGCTTCACTGGTATGGTTACTCTCTATATCGGGGCCCTCAGAGTTGGTCAACTGGAAATTTGGTTTATATTGAGACATTTGGGGATCCTCAGAGATCCCCAAATCCTGGAGATTTCTCACTGCAGCATCCTAGATGTGGGTGACATCTTCTCTTATTTCCCATCTTCAAATGGCCCACCCTTCTGTGGGGCCTCCTTGCCCCTCCAGTTGTTCTTGTTGGGTGCTGTGTCTTTGGACAAGTCCCTCCTCCTGCTTCCTTTTGGGGTCTACATAAGCACACATCCTTTCCCACCAAACTCTGCAAGTGCAGGCCTATTTTCTTTTTTAGCTGCCACAGACCACTTCAGGCAGGTGTCACATGCCAGGCCTTACAACATAAAAATCCCAGAAAACAGAAGCCAGGCCCTCTAAATGATTCTCCTAGAAAGTCCTCCACTTGGCTTCAAAGTTAGGAAGGCCTGTTCATCACTCCTTCTCAAACGGATGCAGGAATCACTCAGTACACTTATAAGTCTCTCCCAAAATAGTCACACTCTGACTGCTCTCAAGAACTCTTAGCTCTCTGAGAGTCTATTACACAGCCTGGACTTGATATGGGCAAAGAGCTAATCCTGCGAGGAATTTTTTTTTTTTTTTTTGCCACTCCCAATGCATAGCCTACATTGATAGTCAAGCACTTCAATGTAGATTTGGTTGTATTTAACAATTTAACATCTATTCTTCTCATTTCTGAGAACTCAACTAAGACTCCAAGACAAGGTCATTTTAGCATCCCTTCATGCATGCATAAATACATGTCGTTTGTTTTTAAAATAATGGATAATGGATACTCTACATATGGCTCTGCAACCTGCTCTTGTCACTTAACGTGTCTTTGATAACTTCCCATATTTCACATTTCTTTTGGTGAACAATTTTAGGGATAATATAATAATGGCTTAGGGATATCAAACATACATATACCTCTCTGGTCCATAAATAAGAGAAGTCATTAGAAAATTCTGCAGACTTAAGGACTTTTCATGAGTGTCATAAATGTCACTGGTGAGATTAAAAGCTCAGCTACTAACTGTGAATGTTAGGATTCCCATATGAGTCACACGGGGAAAAAGTTGTAAAAATATGAACCTAAGACAACTGAGTTTCTAGGCCATAATGAGCCACGTTGTAAAAAATGTGGACCAAGGAGCAAAGCTATAGATTAAAAAATACCAAGATTGTGTGTATTCTGAATTGCAATAAAATGGAATGGAGAAATAACAGTTATTCACCATGCTAAGTGTTTTGTGTATATTTATCACTTAATACTGACACAAATTAGTCATACTCTTCTCTAACTTGTCCCCTCATTGCATGACTCCAGTCAAACTAACATCTTCAGGACTTTGCGTGTGCTAATTCCTCAACCTGGAATGTTCTTCCCACAGAGATGCATAGCTCCTGTCTTTACTTCATTCACGTACTTAGTTATTGTCACCTTTTTTAAAGCACTGTGCAAAATAACACTTCTATCCTTGTAGCACTCACTATCCCTTTACTCCACTTGTTTTTTTCCATGAAATTTATGACTATCAAACACATTTGCTCCTCTTTTCCTTGGATAAAAAAAAAAAGAAAAACTCCTAGTGGTTCAAAGTGACCTCTGCAGTGAAGTCTTACTTTCTAGGGGGGAATGATCAACCTCAGAGGGGCTGGGGTCTACATCCAGGACAGCAATGGTGGCCACAGCTGTATTTTTCAAATTCTTTCTTTTGTAGCAATTTGGCTTTAAGAAGGACACTCAGCATATTGGTAAGCAGCAACACTTAAGAGTGCCTAAGCACAGTGACCTGGAGATTCACAGTCTCTGATGAGCTGAGAAACCTCCTCAGTTTTCTTAGGGGGAGCGGGAACAAAATACTCCTTTCTCTTTTCTTTTTCATTAAACATTGATTACTTTAACTGATTAATTTAATTAAGCTTTAATTCATTCACCAGTCTCCACGAGTAGAATTCCTTATACCCTATAGGGTCAGGGGACAAACTGCAACAGCAGCCAGGCAGGCAACAGCTGAGAGATTTGCCTTTGAAGCAACATTTAAGCCTTTTAGGTTCCATGGCTTCCGTGAGGAGGGCACCCCATGTCGCATCACTATAGTTCAGGTGATACAGTGCCCAGATTTTTTCCAGAGATGCCCTCTAAAAGAGCAAGCCAGTGCAATAATTAGCTTATGGGGAGAAAAGAACCCAATCTGACTGAATGACTCTTCCACTGATTTCAGTGTTGTTGAGTCAGTGAATCAGACTTGCCTCCAACACATCCTTCTGGAAGAAGCCTCTCCCCACTCCCTTCAAGGATCCTTTGCCTTACAGGTTAGCCAATCAACTTCATCTCCCCTTCCTGGGCACGGGTTAGGGCATCAAACAGTACCCAGTGGATCCAGTTATATATCCCAGAGGTGGCTTATCCTTCCCTAAAACTAAATGAATCCAGGTATATCATAGAGGCATATACCTTAGAAGTCCTCTTACAGTTTAGGTTGGAACACCTATACATCATATGGCAGACACAGATAAAGCCATGACAACTAAAGCACAAGCATCAGTCATGCTTTCCCAGGGAGCATTTTCTGGTGAATCCAGTTAATAAGTCAAGAACAAGCTAGGGGCATGCACTTTCATCAAGCACCAAGTCACCCTGTTCATTGCACCACTGTCTCAACTGCACCCACAGAATTTTAATTTATAAAGGTGACTTGGTAACGACAGAGAGAGGTCAGTGACACTGAAAGAAGAGTTTATTACTTACAGTTTAAGAAGAGGAGGCATGCCACATCGTGCAGGGCCACATGAAGAAGCATCAACTGTAGTCAGGAAGCAGAAAGAATAAAGGGAGAGCTTGGTCCAGAGCCTTTATTACTACAGTGATGGGAAATTGTCAGGTGAGGACATTCTCTATCGAGCAGGGAGTGAAATTCAAACGTTGGGGTTTGTGGTTGGAGGATTTATAAAATGATTTTTAAGGGTGGACCACAAGGGAGGTGTAAACAACTTTGACTATTAGTTTGGCCCTGCAATGTTGTGATTTATAAGAAATATGTATTTGGTCATTCAGATGACCAAATATATATTTCTCATATACATTTGGTCTTTATCCACAGTTCCTGGCTCACAGATCCCAAAACCCAGGTGCTTGGGAAAGCACCTAAAGATGGGGGCTGGAGCAAAACATGATTAGAAGGTTGGAACTTTCAGTCCCACTGCCTGACCTCGGGGGAGGGGAGAGGGGATGGAAGTTGACTCAGTTGTCAATGGCCAATGATTTAATCAATCACACCTATGTAATGAAGCCTCCATAAAATCTCAAGAGAATGGGGTTCAGAGAGCATCTGGGTTGGTGAACACGTGTGGGTGCTGGAAGAGCAGCACACCTAAACAGAGCATGGGAGGTCCTCACCCCTTCCCCATGCCTTGCCTTACGCATCTCTTCCATCCGGCTGCTCCCAAGTTGTATGTAAAATGTTTCTCTGAGTTCTGTGAGCCACTCTAGAAAATCAACCAAGCCCAAGGAAGAGATAGGAACCTCTGATCTATAGCCAGTGGTCAGAAGTACAAGTGACAACCTAGACTTATGACTGGTTTCTGAAGAGGGGGTGTGGAGCAGGACTAACCACAGCCTTGTGGAACTGAGCCCTTAACCTGTGGAATCTGATGCTATCTCCAGACAGAAAGTGTCAGGATTGAATTGAATTGTGGGACACCCAGATGGTATTCTGACAATTGCTTGTTGGTGTGGGGAAGCCTCCACATACACATGTTGGAATTGGGTCCAGGAACCTAATGTAAGCCCTGTGACCAATGGATGACAAGTCATCAACTACAAAATCTATAAAAGTTGATTAGAACATAGAAGATCCAGTGAAAAGCATTTTAAATAATAGTCATTAATTACCTCATATTCCAAGAGCTCTGAAGGTAGAGAAATTCCAGAAACGGCTCTGAAATACCATCAAGGCCAAGGTCCCTCTATCTTATTATTCTGCCATCCAAAACAAGCCTCAGCATGTTGATTTCTTCCCTCACATTTGTTCTATTCATGCTCACAAAATTACTGCTATATCTCTAGGGCTCACATTCTTGTGTTGCCTCACGTACATGTTTTCATTGGACAACTTCATTGCCAGAAATATAAAAATCTGGTTAGCAAGGCAAATGGTGTGAATGATTGCTGAATAGGCAACCAGTGGTACCTGCTATAACCAATGAGCCTGAATTGTATCCCTATCACCAAGTAGTTTTCAATGCCTGAGGATCTAGATGATCTAATCTTTGGATAAGGGATAAGGACGGTGAAAATGAAATTGTCTTCCATGTACTTAAGATGATGAAGTCCATAGAGCTATATTTGAAACAGAATCCTAATTCCTTTTCTAAAGTGGTATACAGAATGTGTGAAATTGTTAAAATTTAGATTTTTTTGCCTGAATTTACATGACAAAATAATTAATTGGGTTACTTCATTGAGAGCCACAAGAAGTAGTAAATTTGATGTCAGAAAGAGAAAATACAGTTTAGTGGGTTAATTCTTTCAGTCTTGACCAATAATATTAAATAAAGGATTATCCTGAGTAATAAAAGGATGCTAAAAGCAGTTTAGATTACTATCATGAGGTTTTAAATGAGTTCCCATCTATAATTAACTTGGAAATCTACTATAATTTTTGTCTCTTGTTCAGGCATAGCCATATTCCCCCTAGACTGTGAGATTTTGTTTGTTTAATGCTATCTTTCCATAAGGGCCCAAAACAGTAACTTGTATAATTTATATACTTGTATATCATCCAGAGAGATGATATTTTCAGTAGGAATGACTCCCTCATTGTAAGGATTTAATGGGGTTTATTAAATGAGAATGTAGATTAATAGATACTTTAAGAACACTTTCCTCTGAAACTTGCATAGAAAAGAAAGTCAGAAGAGACGTTTAATCATCTTCAAAGAAGTAAAACAGTCACTTAGCTCCACAGCAGGGAGCAATGCCTTCCCCCACAAAAACGTCTACATTTAAATGTAAAACCATATAGCATTTCAATTCTTGAGAACTGCTCAAAAAATACTGAGTGTCATAGGAAAAAGTGAGCCCTATCCTAACTTAAAACAGTTCATATGCCAAAATTTACAAGAAGAAAAAAGGTAAAACTCAATTTAAATTTCTACTCGTTGTTTCAACATAGTTACTCTGTTATGGCCCAAAATATTCCAACAGCTATTACACCACTGGTATAGAATGCAATATGCCCTTTATGCAAACCGTCTGTTGATGAATAGCAAATGGAGGAAAATTGAAGACAAATTTTAAGAACAATGAAAAGGAGTGTAGTTGTTTCATACTAAGTGTAATGGGTTTGTATCACATACTTAGAGTGTATCAGTTAGAGTCCAATGACAAAAACAAAACCTATATTAGGCATTTAAAGAAAATAGAACTGAGGATTCTGATCAAGATGGCAGAGTAGGAGGACGTGGAACTCACCTCTCCCCACAAACACATCAAAAATACATCTACATGTGAGTAATTCTCACTGAAAATGAACTTGAGACTGGTAGAAAGACTCTTATACAACCAAGGCTATAAGAAAGATACACACAGAATTGAGTAGGAAGGGAAGAAAAGTGATCAGGTCAGGACCTGTACCGCTGGGAGGGGACACAGAAGAGAAAGGGGAGCCTCCCTGGGAGGGGGCAGTTTGAGCCACATATTGGATGCCCCAGGCCTGGGGTACAAGAATGGGAAGACACGTCCCCTTAGCTGGTTAGAAAACCAGTGGGACTAACAGGAGGACTGTAAGAAATCTAGACTCCACTCCATTACTGGCACTTATGGAAGCAGCACATCTAGGAAGCAGTCTAGGACTCTGACTGGAGCCAGGGCCACCACAGCCCTGGAGCAAGGGTACCAGTGCTAGGAGAGGGGAGAGTGCACACTTAGATGGAACGGAGCCAACTCAGACCTGACCCCCAGGGCTTCTGCTCCAGCAAATTGGGACCCACCCCCAATACAGTGGTGCAGGCCACTGAGCAGAGGAGAAGCCCCAGCTCATACCTGGCTCTGGCTCTAGCCCCTCCATCTCCAGCCCCATCTCCTACCAAGGTGGTAGTTGCTGGAACACCCTGGGGAAAGATACGAATCATGCCCACATCAGATCCAGCTCTCCCACTAAAGCCACTGAGCACATACAGACTGTATAAGGATGGTTCCACACAAGAATCTCCCTTCAAGAGCACAAAGGTAACTGTTTCACCTAATTTCATAGAGACAGAGAGAGTTAAGCAAAATGAGAAAACACTGGAATTTTTTTCAATTGACAGAACAAGAGAAACCCCCTGAAAAAACAACTAATAGAACAAAAATATATAATTTACCAGACAAAGAGTTCAAAGCATTGGTCATAAGAATGCTATTAGGGAAAAGAATAGATGAACACAGGGAGAATTTTAACAAGGAACAAGAACTGAAGAATACAATAACTGTAATGAAAAACATACTAGAAGGAATTAACAAAAGACTAGGTGATACAGAAGAATGCACAAGTGATCTGGAAGTTAGAATATTAGAAATCACCCCATCAGAACAGCAAAAAGAAAAACAAATATTAAAAATGAGAACAGATTAAAAGTCCTCTGAAACAATGTTAACTGTACCAAGATTCACCTTATAGGGGTTCCAGAAGGAGAAGAGAGAGAGAAAGGGGTTGAAAATGTATTTTATGAGATTATGGCTGAAAACTTCCTGAACCTGAAGAAAGACACAGATATCCAGGTATAGGAAGCATAGAGGGTCCCAAACAAGATGAACCCAAACAGACCAACACCAAGACATATCATAATTAAAATGGCAAAAATTAAAGATAAAGATAAAATTCAAAGGTAGCAATAGAAAAACAGAGTCATATACAAGGGAACCCCCATAAAGTTATCAGCTGATTTTTCTGCAGAAACTTTGCAGGCCAGAGGGATTGCCATGATATATTTAAAGTGCTGAAAGGGGGAAAAAAACCCCTGCAATCTAGGATACTCTACCCCACAAGACTATCATTTAGAATTAAAGGAGAGATAAAGAAGTTCTCAAACAAGAAAAACTAGTACTATTCAACAATACTAAACCTACCCTAAATGTTAAAGGGTCTTCTCTAAGTGGAAAAGAAAAGCCTATAACAAGAAGTAAGTATCAATAGGAAGGAAAAATCCCACTAATAAAGGCAAATGTATAGTAAAGGCTGAGAACCAACCATTTAAATAAACTAGTACAAAGATTAAAAGATAAAAAAATAAAAAGTAAAATCAACTATAACTACAATGACAATAAAGGGATAAACATGAAGATGTAAAATGTGATATCAGAAACACAAAATATGAAGGAGAGGAGTAAGAAAAATGTAGATTGAACTTAAATAACCACAAGTTTAAAATGAGTATGAATATATGAATGCCATGGTAACCATGAATCAAAAACCTACAATAAATACACAGAAATTACAGAGAAAGGAACACAAACATAACACTAAAAAATCATCAAACCATAAGGGAAGAAACTAAAAGAAGAAGAAAAGAACAGATAAAAACCACAAAAACACCCAGAAACCAAGTAACAAAATGGCAATAAGTACATACCTATCAATAATCACTTTAAATGTCAATGGACTAAATGCTCCAATCAAAAGATCTAGGATGGCCAATTAGATGAAAAAATAAGACCCATCTATGCTTTTCTTACAAGACACTCACTTCAGAGCTAAAGACACACACACAGACTAAAACTAAGAGGATGGAAAAATATATTTCATGCAAATGGAAATGACAAGAAAATGGGGGTAGTAATATTCATATCAGACAAAATAGACTCTAAAACAAATTCTATAACAAAAGACCAAGAAGAAAACTGTATAATGATAAAGGGATCAATACAAGACGAGGATAGAACACTCATTAACATATATGCACCCAATACAGGAGCACCTAAATATTTAAAGCAAATACTAACAGACATAAAGAGAGAAATTGACAATAATGTAATAATACTAGAGGACGTTGACATCCCAATTCCATCAATGGACAGATCATCCAGACAGAAAATCAATAAGGAAACAGTGGTCTTAAAGGACACATTAGACCAGCTGAATGTAATAGATACCTACAGGACTTTCCATCCAAAAAGAGCAGAGTACACATTCTTCCCAAGTGCCCAGGAAATATTCTCCAGGATACATCACATGCTAGGAATAAAACAAGTCTCAACTAATTTAAGAGGATAGAAATTATATCAAGAATTTTTTTTTTTACAACAATGGTATGAAAGTGAAATCAATTACAGAAAGAAAAATGGGGAAAACAGAAACACATGGAGACTACACAACATGTCACTATAAAAAAAAAAAACAGTGGGTCAATGAAGAAATCAAAGAGGAAATCAGAAAATACCTCAAGACAAATGAAAATGGAAACACAAAATCTATGGGACGTAGCAAAAGCAGTTCTAAGAGGGAAGTTTATAGTGACACAGGCCTACGTTAAGAAACAAGAAAAATCACAACCTAACCTACCATCTAAAGGAATTAGAAAAAAGAAGAACAAACAAAGCCCAAAGTCAGTAGAAGGAAGGAAATAATAAAGATCAGAGAGGAAATAAATAAAATAGAGACCAAAAACAAAAATATACACACACACAACACACAATAGAAATGATCAATGAAACCATACACACACACACACACACACACAACACACAATAGAAATGATCAATGAAACCAAGAGATAGTTTTTTAAAAGATAAATTAAACTGATAAACCTTTATCTAGGTTCATCAAGAAAAAAAGAGAGAGGATCCAAATTAACAAAATAAGAAATAAAAGAGGAGGAATAGCAATATCACCAATATCACAGATACAAACAATCATATAAGAATACTACGAACAGTTATATGGCAACAAATTGGACAACTTAGATGAAATGGACAAATTTCTAAAAATATACAACCTTCCAAGGCTGAGTCAGGAAGAAATAGACAATCTGACCAGACTGATCACTAAGAGTGAAATTGAATTTATCATTTTAAAAAAGCAAGAAAAACAACTCCCAGCAAACAAAAGTCCAGGACCAGACGGCTTCATAAGGGAATTCTGCCAAACACATAAAGAAAAGCTAATACCTATCCTTCTCAAATCTTTCCAAACAATTGAAGAGGCGGGAACACTTCCAGATTCATTCTATGAGGTCACCATTACCCTAATACCAAAACCAGACGAAAACACTAAATAAAAAGAAAATTATAGGCCAATACATCTGATTAGTATAGATGCAAAAGTACTCAACAAAATATTAGCAAACCAAATTCAGACATAAACGGATCATATACCACGATCAAGTGGGCTTTATCCCAGATATGCGAGGATGGTGCAACATTCTCAAATTAATCAATGTGATATACAACATTAACAAGAGGAAAGATAAAAATCACTTGATCATCTCAATAGACGTAGAAAAAGCATTTGACAAAATTCAACATCCATTCAGGATAAAAACTCTCATCAAAGTGGGCATAGAGGGAACACATCTCAACATAAGAAAGGTCATTTATGACAAACCCACAGCTGACATCATACTTAATGGTAAAAAGCGAAAAGCTTTACCTCTAAAATCAGGAACAAGCAAGGATGCCCACTCTCTCCTTTTCTATTTAACATAATATTGGAAGTTGCAGAACAGTAATCAGACAAGAAAATGAAATAAAAGGCATCCAAATTGGTAGGGAAGAAGTAGAACTGTCACTATTTGCAGATGACATGATACTGTATATAGAAAACACTAAAGTCTTCACCAAAAACTATTAAACTAATAAATGAATTCAGCAAAGTCGCAGGATTCAAGATTAATATACAGAAATTTGTTGCTTTTCTATGCACTAATAATGAACTATCAGAAGGAGAAAGCAAGAAAATAATCCCATTTAAAATCACATCAAAAAGAATAAAATACCTAGAAATAAACCTAACCAGGGAAGTGAAAAACCTGTATTTGGAAAACGGTAAAACATTGATGAAAGAAATTAAAGATGATGCAAAGAAATGGAAAGAGAGTCTGTATCTACAAAAATATTCAATCACTATGTTGTACACCTGAAATTAATATTGTAAACCAACTACACATAAATAAATAAATAAGTAAATAAGGACTTTGCAAAAAACAAAAATTTACTATAGGGGATTGATTACACAGGTGTTGGAAGACTTAAAATGCAAAAACACAAAGATAATAACTGTAGAAAACGACTACCACTGCCTTGGATTAGGAAAGAAAATGTAGGAGTTTAGATTTATCAGAACCTAGTACTTCAAAAAAGGAGCCTCAAAATGTGGGGCTCAGAGTTATGAGAAAGGGATACTACGATACTACCCAGTATCTCAGGAGCTCAAGGAAGAAGCTTGTGGTGCTAGAGATTCTCTCCTCTTTCCCTCTAACCGCTCTCCTTTTTCTCTTCTTTTCTTTCCTTGTCATTATTCACTAAATACAATAAATTATTTGGGAAAATTAATCTCAATGTGAAATCTTTAGAATACTACATCAATTTTTTAAATCAAGCTCATTTGATTCATTACAACTTTTATCTTTGAGGACATCCAGCACTCAATCAACCTTAAAGAGTTATCCCTTGCATCTTGCTATCTCAAATGAGATCCTGATTTTCCTTTTCCCATCCATGCTTTCACTCCACATGTACACAAATCTGCTTCAACAGATGTGTTCCCCATCTCAGTAACTGTTGCTTCCATTCTTCCCATTGCTCATACCTAGAAACTTGGAGTTACTCTTGTCTCCTCTTTTTATCTTATACTCTAGATCTAACCTATCTGAAAATCCTATAGCTTCTATCTTCAAAATATATGGGAACTCTGCTCAATATTCTGTAATAACCTAAATGGGAAAAGAATTTGAAAAAGAATAGATACATGTATATGTATAAGTGACTCACTTTGTTGTACACCTGAAACTAATACAACATTGTTAATCAACTATACTCCAATATAAAATAAGTTTATATATATATATATTCAGACTCAAGACACTTCTTATACCACTTTCATTGCTACATCAAAACTATCACCTGTGTTCTGGTTTACTGTAGTGGTTAGGGCATTTCCTTGATTTCATCCTTACCCTGCTATAGCAGAGTGATTCCTTCAACATGTAGAGCAGATTACATCTGTCCTCTGCTCAAAACCTATCCCTTTCATTCAGTATAAAAGGCAGTCTTTGCAATACCTACAGGTCCTGTACTTTCTGGCTCCTCATTGCCTTGCTGATCTTATTTGCTATTTTCACTCCCTCTGTTCTAGACACGTCTAATTTTTGTTATTTCTCAAACCCATCTTACATGCTCCCACCTCACCTTCAGGGCTTTTCATTTGCTTCCTTTTGCTGGAAAAATCAACCTCTCCTAAATATCTACATGCCTTACACTACTGCTTCCTTCAAGCAGTATATATTATACAGTAATATAACCTTGCCATCATTATTAATAAGCAATTATGGAATGTGCATTTTATACAAACAAATTAAACAATTAATTTAACTAACAATTAAATTTTTAAAAACCCTTTCCTTGAAGTGCTAATAAAGGATGTGTAATTAATGTGTTCTACTGGGGAATTTTGGCTTAATCATATTCATCTTTGAGGAATAAATCAATAATTATAAATTAATTTTTTCCCATGCAGAATATTGGAATCAGCAATTAAAACAAAGGAAAAATAAAAATAGTTTATTGGAAATTAGGCTTAAGGGATAAAATACTTTTATAAGACATAATTCTTTTATTCTATGGAATTCTATGGGTGTGGAAGTAAGTTTAAACCTAAAGGTGATATCAAACAGATATACACAGGTAGAACGATATGCTTTGTTGAAATATAACTCACATACCACACAATTCACCCACTTAAAGTATTCAATGTTTTTTAGAATATTCAGAGTTCAGACTGAGAAATAGCCATGCACAATATGTATATCAAATATTTAACCATAAACAAAATCAATTTTACATTTTCATAATCTCAGAAAAGAAACCCCATAGACATTAGGGATCATTCCCATTCCTTGCAATTCCCTCGGGTCAAGGGAAACACTAATCTACTTTTTATCTCTGTATATTTACCTATTCTAGACATTTCATACAAATAGAATCATACAATATGTGATCTTTCATAAATGACTTAAACTTAGCATACAGTTGTCAAATTTCATCCATGTTGTAGCATTCATTCTTTTATTGTTGAATAATACTCTATTGTGTGTATATACCATAGTTCATCTATTCACCAACTGAGCTAATGAGTTGATTCCAGTTTTACCTATTATGAATAATGTTGCTATAAACATGCTTTCATACCTCTATCATATATATGAAATTGCTGTGTAACTCTGTGTTTAACCTTTTGAGGAACTGCTACACTGTTTTCTAAAGTTGATAAACTATTTCTAAAGTTGATATACTATTTTACATTCTGGGGAGCAGCAGTGTATAAGGGTTCCAATTTCTCCACATTTTCACCAACATATTTTATTGTCCATATTTTTTATTACAGTCACCCCAATGGATGTGAAGTGATATTCTATTGTACTTTTGATTAGAATTCCCCCAATGATTAATGACGTTGAGCATCTTTTCATGTGCTTCTTGGCCACCTGACTATCTTTTTTGAACAACTGCTATTCAGATCCTTTGTTCATTCTTAATTGGATTGTCTTTTTACTATTGAGATGAAAGATTTCTTTATTTATTCTAGATACACATCTCTTATCAGGGATACGATTTGCACATTTTTTTCCCATTCTGTGAGTTGTCTTTTCAATTACTTGATGATATCCTTTGAAACATCAAAACATAATGAAATACAACTTATCTGTGTTTTTCTTTTGTCTCATGCTTTAGTGTCATATCTAAGAAGGCTTTGCCTAACCCAAGATCATGAATAATTATGTCTATAATTTCCTCTAAGAGTTTCATACTTTTAGCTTTTACATGAGTCTATAATCTATTTTGAGTTAATTTTTTTTATGGCATGAGGAAAGGGTCCAATTTCATTCGTTGTATGTGGATATCCAACTGTCCCAGAACGATTTGCTGAAAAGACATCTTTTTCTATTGAATCACCTTAGAATTACTGTCAAAAATCAATTGACTATAAATGTGAGGGTCTATTTGTGGATCATCAACTCTATTCCACTGATCTTAGGCCAGTATCAGACAACCTTAATTATGGAAACTATATAACAGGTTTTCACATAGTGTGGCTCTCAAGTTTTCTGATTCTGTGCTTATCATGATTTTAGTTCTTCCAGGCATTGTTGAAAGGGGGTAACTGAAGTCTTCAAATGTTATTATTATAGTTATTGTATGAGCTCTTGTTAAATCTACCTATATGTAATTATTATTTCTCCCTTTAATTATGTCAGTTTTTACTTCATGTATTTTGGAGCTCTGCTGTGCATAAATATAATTGTAAATCCTTCTGATATACTGCTATAAATATATAGATTTAGTATTCTATCCTTCATCTCTGGGGAGATTTTTGTTTTAAAGTCTATTTTATCTTATTCTAATATAATCACTCCAGCTTTCCATGGTTGCTATTTGCACAATATACCTTTTTCCATCCTTTTAATTTCAATCTATTTGTATCTTTGAATACAAAGTCTGTGTCCTGTAGACAGCACATGTTGGATCTTTTTTTTAAACTACAGTCTGACAATCTGTGCCCTTTGATTGGATTGTTTAGTCCATTCACTATTAATGTTAATATTGATATAGTTGGAATTACATCTGCCATTTTACTTTTTGTTTTCATTGGTTCTTATTTTCCTGTTTCTTTTCATGTCATAATTTTTGGTTAAAATTTGGACATTTTAAGTAATATTTTGCACAAACTGAACATATACCAACACACATGCTTCCAGGATTTGTTATTTTCTTATTTCTTACTTGTATAGTGAATTGACTGTACTAGTTAATTGAGTGATGTCTGTTTCCCCCACAGTGTGAAGGCTCTCAGGTCACTCCTCAGCACAGCCTCGAGCGTGAATGCAGTCACCCTGGGGTAATAGTGGTTTTAACAGGATCTTCTTTGAGTGTCTCTCTTCTTGACCTCTCTGTGAAGCTGCTTGCCTCTACCGGCATCACATCCAGCTATATTTGGCCCTGCTAATTGCCAAATGATTACCCTACTGCTTTCAACAATGCCCTGGGTATACAACAATGTCCTTGGTCTGCAGTCTAATCCAATTAAATTTGGAGCTCTTTTCAGTGGTAGTTTTTGAGGCCAGTAATTAGTGTTTGTTTTAAACGTAGGAAGGCTCTTCTTAGCTATCTCTCTTCTCAGTTCTCTATGGTAAACTATCTGGCCCATAGTTTAGCTTTTTGCTCTTATGAAACTACCCACCTTCTCCTAATTGTTTATCATCAAAATCTCCATTGTTTTCTAGAGCACCCTTAGGCTTAAATTTCCCAAATTTCTGTTCCAAATAAAGTGAACTCTTTTAGGGACAGCCTTAGAGTTAGCTGTCTGTTCTTATGACCTTTGTCTCAAACTGGGCAAAATCTCTGAGCCACTACTCTGGAGCTCGGGGCAGGGACAATGGCCAACTTTCTAAGTGACACTTTTGCTTTACTAGCAGAGTTTTAGGTGGAGGAAGTAGCCTCTGGTCTTCTCAGATTGCTTCTCCTAGTGTGGAACCTCTGCCCTATGAGCAAGCTGGGGTAAGGGTGCTCAGGGCTCTAGTATTCTCAGCCTACCCCTTGGAGTAGAACCTCTGCCCTATGAATGAGAACTGGGTGGAGGAAGGGAGACTCCAACCCCTCAGCCGCTCTTGCCGGGAACAGAGTCTCTGCAACATGGATCTGGGAAGGAATGAGAAATGCTGGTGACCTGTTCCTCCAGGGGAGATATCATGGGAGAGTAAGTCCCATCCCTTTGGCCCTATCTGTTCCCGGTGAAGCTGCCATTATACTCAGCTGGAGGAGAGAAAGCTTGCCATGGCTCAAGTGCCACAGACTGTGACTGTTCTTACAAAAATTTTCTCGAAGAAATGACTGTTCTTAAAATGTTCACCATTTATGGTTGTTTCACTGGATAGCAAGTCCATGGAGCTCCTCATGCCACCATTCCAGAAGAACAATTACCAACAGTCTTTTGGCATTTGTTCCATATGTGTTGTGATCAAATCTATCCATTTCCAGTGACACAGTGATGGTCTAGCCCTCAACCACATTATTGAATCATGCTCACAGGAACTTCCCAGGTGCCCAAGACTTGTAGATAAGCCTTGCTTTAAAAAAAATAATAATAATAATAAAAAAAAATAAAAACAAAACAACAACAACTACATCAAAAACCAAACAAAAAAAAACTAGAATCTCTTGGAGCATAAATGTTGAATTGAAGCAGTTGGGAGAGAAACTGCTCTGACAAGTCATTTCCTTATTTTTTTTTAAACAAAAGAGAATTATACAAATGAAATACTGAAAAACATCCTGCAGAGTGGCAATCTTTTTTTTTTTTTTCTGCTGTACACGGGCCTCTCACTGTTGTGGCCTCTCCCGTTGCAGAGCACAGGCTCCAGGGCTCCAGACGCGCAGGCTCAGCGGCCATGGCTCACGGGCCCAGCCACTCCGTGGCATGTGGGATCTTCCCGGACCGGGGCACGATCCCGTGTCCCCTGCATCGGCAGGCGGACTCTCAACCACTGCACCACCAGGGAAGCCCCAGAGTGGCAATCTTTAACTGCAACCCACAACTGTCTAAACCTATCTGTAACAGGCAAAGACTAAGACATCCACATGACTGGCAGTATTTATCATGCAAAGAAATACTGAGAATAGCCAGATGACAACAGCCATTTTCCAAAAAAGGTATTTAACTCCTCCAAGATTTAACAATAATGAATAAATTTACCAAGCTGAAATTTTACAAATCCTGGGTTGTGATGATTTCTTAAAGAAGTGGAGTGTGTTTCATAGACTGTGTTTCCTTGACTGGTTGCTCTTAAACCAGACCTATGAATCATTTTGAGGAGCCAAAGGGGTTAAAAATAGAGTGTTGCAACCTCTACTTGCTGCCCATATTACAGACTTTGTATTTGTATTGGTGAAAAGTAAATCCATTGAATTCTAAATCCAACATACAGAGCTAAAAATAACTCAAAGTGAATTTCTGCTCAAATAGGCAACTAAAATTGGCACAAAAACAAAGACCACTATTTCAAACAATGCATTAATTCTAGCAATTCTGAATGGTCATACATTCTCAACTGTGAAAGCTTATACTACTCATCTTTCTAGGACAAGAAGACAGCATTCTCAAACATAATATAAGCAGTGGGATTCAAGGCCTGCAAAAATTTAGACTTTTGATGAGGGACTCCAGAATGTTATGCAACATAAATTGATTTTTCAGGAAAAGAAAAAGTTTATAAACTGACTTAGCACATCCATAGACAGGCAGCTGTTTTTTTCAGTTGGATCCCAGATGCCCTGACAAATAAAATAGAATCTGGGGAGAAGGGATGCCTCCTTAAACTTATTTTAATATGTGTTTCTCTACTTTAAATTATGAGAGTTTGGGATTGACATATATACATTTCTATATTTAAAATAGTTAACCAACAAGGACCTGCTATAGAGCATAGGGAACTCTGCTCAATATTCTGTAATAACCTAAATGGGAAAAGAATTTGAAAAAGAATAGATACATGTATATGTATAAGTGAATCACTTTGCTGTACACCTGAAACTAACACAACATTGTTAATAAACTATACTCCAATATAAAATAATTTTTTTTAAAAAAACATAAAAAAATAGTCACTTGAAGGTAAAAAAAAATTATACTGTCATAAACTGCAAGAATCTTTTCAGTAAAAACATTTCAATTGCAAACAAACAGCCACTTCATGTAATCTGTACTGATAGGCAATCTTCATAAGGGCTTCATGAGGGCTTTTTTCACAGTTAAAACAAATTAATGGGAAATCTAACCCCTCCAGAGGAAGTTTGAGGAGGAAAAGGGACATTTCTTTTCTTTAAAAAATAAATTATTTGAGTTCCTTACTTAGATTCATGGACAATATTTTGGGAATAGATCAGACTCATGATTCTTTCATTTGGAGTTTTAAAAAGATTTAAATTATTCTCTACCTGTGTCTCTGTGTGAAAGAGCTGGAAACTGTAACAAACATAGTTTTTTTTTTTGTTTTGTTTTGTTTTGTTTTGGTACGTGGGCCTCTCACTGTTGTGGCCTCTCCCGTTGCGGGGCACAGGCTCCGGACGCGCAGGCTCAGCGGCCACGGTTCACGGGCCCAGCCGCTCCGCGGCATGTGGGATCTTCCCGGACCGGGGCATGAACCCATGTCCCCTGCATGGGCAGGCGGACTCTCAACCACTGCGCCACCAGGGAAGCCCACATAGTTTTATTTAATAGCAAATAATGCCCCTTTGTCTGTTTGATGTAGAGCAGTGGTTGATTTTCTCTACTCAACAATATAAATCTTAGCTTTTATTATCAGACACAAAAGCTGCACCAAAAACCCAAATACAGGAGTTCAGTGTTTGGATGTTCCCTTTACAACTAGCAGGAAAAAGAAAATTGCATTAGGACAACCATTAACTTTTCAGAGGACTGAGAGAAAATGGGCTCATTCAGACTTTCTTTATCAAAACTTCTTTCACTGAAGTATGTTAAAGAAACTTTCTAAACCTTAACTAAAGACTTCAGAAACTGACTTAATTAAAGGGAATGAATCTAGGTCTAGACTCACAGGTAATTCTTCCAGGGCTTACTTTTGGCACAATATATTTAAGCAGGAGTGTTCTTTCTTTTTAGTAGGAAGGCAACTTAACATCATTGAAACAGCACTGGCATTTACTATGGACTGATTTGTGTGTCCCCAAAATTCATGTTAATGCCCAAATCTTAAATATGATAGTATTTGGAGATGGAGCCATTGGGAGATAATTTGGTCATTAGGGTGGAGCCCTCATGATAGGATTGGTGCCATTATAAGAGACAGATTTATTCTCTCTCTCTCTCTCTCTCTCTTTCTCTCTTGCTTTGCCATAGCAGGACAAATTAGAAAACACCCATCTGCAAGCCAGGAAGAGTCCTCACCAGGAACCAGATTGACTGGAACCTTGATATTGGACTTTCCAGACTCCAGAACTGTGAGATATACTGCCTCTTGCACAGTTTATGCTATTTTGTTATAGCAACCCCAATGCACTAATACAGTGTTGGACCCCAAAACATTTTAATTTAAATTCCAGCTAGGCTCCTTACTAGCTGCATGATCTTGGGCAAGTAACTTTATCTCTCTGAACCTTAATTTTTTCATTGTTGAAATGGAACAATAAGTTTTTCCATGTTTAAATTAATTTGCTGCACATATGTAAATTAGCAAAATACTTGCTGTATACTAGTTGATCAGCAAATTTTAGTTTTCTTCCCTTGCTTATTAACATTTTCAACCTCTCTCATTATACCTCCATTCAGAAGCCTCCTCTTCTACCTTTATTCATTCTGTCTTTATTCAGGAGACAGTACAATCAACTGCTGATGTCATAACAATTATTAGTAGAATTACGTGTTATATGTTCCAGATACATACTTACTTTTGAATAGTAGCCTCTGAAACAATGGCTAAAACACAAGCAACGATGGGCATTTTTAAATGGGTCAGTTTTAAATGCATAGAGAAAAGCCACTGAGTCCAAAACATCAAACAGTCATTAGAATCATTAATGTTTATTACCTAAGTTGAATATAAGAACAACAAAACTTGGATGGAAAATATATATAAATCCTCTCCTAAACACGACACAAAATTCTTCCTTTACAAAATGCACATGGACACTATTGTGTTCTATAAGACCTTACAGAAATTGACCTTGACAATTTCTTTGACTCATGCTGACCATACTCCAGCTACTAGTCTTCTGGTTGTCCTTTTTCTTTTTAACATCTTTACTGGAGTATAATTGCTTTACAATGGTGTGTTAGTTTCTGTTTTATAACAAAGTGAATCAGCTATACATATACATATATCCCCATATCTCTTCCCTCTTGTGCCTCCCTCCTTCCCACCCTCCCTATCCCACCCCTCTAGGTGGTCACAAAGCACCAAGCTGATCTCCCTGTGCTATGCAGCTGCTTCCCACTAGCTATCAGTTTTACATTTGGTAGTGTATATATGTCCATGCCACTCTCTCACTTTGTCCCAGCTTACCCTTCCCCCTCCCCGTGTCCTCAAGCCCATTCTCTAGTAGGTCTGCATCTTTATTCCCATCCTGCCCCTAAGTTCTTCATGACCTTTTTTTTTTTTTTAGATTCCATATATATGTGTTAGCATATGGTATTTGTTTTTCTCTTTCTGACTTACTTCACTCTGTATGACAGACTCTAGGTCCATCCACCTCACTACAAATAACTCAATTTCATTTCTTTTTATGGCTGAGTAATATTCCATTGTATATATGTGCCACATCGTCTTTATCCATTCATCTGTCGATGGACACTTAGGTTGCTTCCATGTCCTGGCTATTGTAAATAGTGCTGCAATGAACATTGTGGTACATGGCTCTTTTTGAATTATGTTTTTCTCAGGATATATGCCCGGTAATGGGATTGCTGGGTCGTATGGTAGTTCTATTTTTAGTTTTTTAAGGAACCTCCATACTGTTCTCAATAGTGGCTGTGCCAATTTACATTCCCACCAACAGTGCAAGAGGGTTCCCTTTTCTCCACACCCTCTCCAACATTTATTGTCTGTAGATTTTTTGATGATGGCCATTCTGACTGGTGTGCTTCTGGTTGTCCTTTAAGCACATCAGGCTCATTCACTTTTAGGGCCTCTACCCTTACTCTTCTCCAAGGGCTTTTCTTGGCATCCACATGATGATTATTCAAGTCTGCTCTTTTCCTTCCTTCCTTCATTCAACAAATGTTCACAGCATGCCCATTATGTGCCAGACATTGTCATAAATCCCTGAGTTTATGCAACTTACTTTCTAGTGGAGGAGATAGACAGTAAGCAGTAATCATATAAGTAAACTTTGTAACATATTAGAAGATGGTAAGTGCTTTGCCACGGAAATCAGGTTAAGGCAATCAGAATTGGAGGGTTACAATTTTGATCACTGGAAGAGTGACATAAGCAAAGACTCGACAGAGATGAGAAAATAGACATTCAGATCTCTGAAGAAAGAACATTGCAGGCAGGGGTATCAGCCAGCAGAAAGGCTTGAGGCTGAAATACAATGAGTAAAGGAAGTAAAATAGGAGATGAGGGATAATGGGGAAGTTGGGGAGACATAGGGATTCATGAAGGATGTAGGACAGAGAATTGATGTGATATGATTCACCACTTTAAAGAATCAACCTAGTTGTTGTGAGCAGAACAGATTAGAGTTTCTCAACTTTGGCATTATTGATATTTTGGAATGGATAATTCTCTGTTGGGGGTTGTCTTTGCTGAGAATCACAGCTGAAAACACTTAAGATTTAACATTATTTTTCCATCGCCTGAGCAAGCCATGTGTATACACTCTTTAACGAAGTTGGAATACTATGATTCTATGATGAAGATGGAAAGAGATGAAAACTGCATTTCGAGGGCTCAAACAAACTTGAGGCAAACCTTCCTGGTTAGAACGGGGAACGGGGGAAAGAAGGTAGCAAAGGTCTCTTTGGATATCTCCTTGACCAGTTTGCCCCACATTTTTACCCTCCTGTTATTTGTTTTATTCACCTATATTCTATGGAGAGTTTCCTTGAGTACCTGGGTAATATTCTATTTCTGAGAAATATTTCACATTCTATTCTACATTGAAATTGTAATCTTTGCGTTCACCTTACTTTTCATAGATCAAGGCTAAACGTAGGGGTCTCTGAATTCAAATTAGTAAGGCTGGAGGAAGGATGCCAGTAATGGAAAAATCCATATTAAAGAAACAATCACCTGCTTATTATCCATAAGTGCAGTGCCTCAGTACATCAGGGCCACTGGAGGCAAGGCCATTGAACACTATATTGTAGACTCACTATGCTGAAGTTCAAGTTCACAACATGAGAATGGGGACCCTAGAGAGGTTACCATTAACTAACTGGGAATAAGAACTTGGATTTTACTACCAATCTCCTTTCACAAGAATCATAAGAGATTGGAAGATGAGATTAATTCATTCATCCACTGAGAGCCCCCTTGTTCCAGGCAGTAAGTAAAGCACTGAGCAAAACCGAAGGTCTCGTGTAGTTTACTGTGATTATTATGTAGGGGCTAAATCTAATCTCAGGAAGCAAAGAAAGCCTACCCTGAAGAAAACACTTAAAATGAAATCTGTAAGTTGGGCGGGAGCTAAAAGGTGAAGGATGGGGTTCCAGAAGGAGAGATAGTCAGAGGTCAGAATAGTCCTATGCCAGGGAATTGAAGGAACTTCATATGTTCTCCATAAATGAAAATTATTTTAGTGCTTATCATATGATCTTAATAAATTCACTTAATTGATCTCCTTCTAAAATGAAGGAAGTGGACAAATAAGCTTTAAATCCTCTCAGTTTAACCTTTATTAAGAGCCTATTAAGTACTAACAGGAGGATTCCTGGAACAGGGAGATACTCAGTAGAATTTGTAGGATAAATGAATTAATGAATGAATTCTTTCATCTCCCAATCTCTTGGGTTTATTGTGAAAAGAGATTGGTAGTAAAACCCAAGATTCTTATTCCTAGCCTGTTACCAGTACTTGAGGCCTCTCTGGGATTGGCATGGTCATACTGTGAAGCTTGAAGTCAAGCACGAGGGAGTCTACAGTACGGTGGGGCTTTTCCTCAGGCATCTCACAGCACTTGACCTGGTGTTTTAAGGTACTGCCCAATGGACACTGGGCATTTCTTTCATGTGGATCTTTGCAGTATCAGCATCCTGCCTCCCAACCTTACTATTCTGAACCCAGACACCCATAAATTTAGCCTTGATCTATGAAATATACAGTGGACACAATGACTGCAAACAATTTCAATATAAAATGGAATGTGAAATGTTACCCAACAATAGACTGAAGATAAGAACTGTGCCTTTGTAGATTAACTTGACAATGATATTAAAAAAAAAAAAAAAAAGATTTGAATCACGGAAAGACTGGGGGCAGAAAAAATATATGGTCCACTTGAATAACCACGGAGAGATAAACAGAACCTGAACCTGAGAAAGTCACCAAAATGGAGGAGATGGGATAAATTTTAGTAAAATTGCAGAGCTGAAATCAACAGGACAGAACAACTGACTCACTATAAATTTGGAGGAAAATGGGAAATATACATTTTAATTATATCAATTTGTTCTTTAGGTGGTGAAAAAATTAAGGCAGGTTTTAAAAATCTGCTGCTTACCACTCCTCACCACCTCCTAAATCCTCCCTTCACAGAAGTAGAAGGATTATTGAGGGGAAATTGTCTGGTTGTTCTCTTACATCAAATTAATTTTCTTCATCCCCCATATGCCAATCGTTACACAGACTGTTCTAAGTTTTGATCTGGTGCATTATTGATGAGCTCTTAAAACGAGATTAGAACAAACTCTCCCACTCTCTTTCTGGAAAAAAAAAAAAAAAACAACTTTATACAAAAATGAACTGGCAATTTTGACTAACATGAACCATCCAACAAATCAGTAAATCATATTTATGGCAGACTTTTCGCCAAACCTAATATTAGTTTATTAGATAAGTGTACTGGAGGACCTGCTGTATCTACAGCTGTATGCTAGACAACTGACTTATTTGACATTTAATTAGATTTCTATCAGCACCCCATGACTAGCACTCTCAGGTTGTGAAAAAGGAAAAAAATTGCCCTTAACTAATTACTAAAGATGTCTCTTACTTATTAGTACCTCAGACTGGGCAGGTCTAAATTCCTCTCAGGAAAGAATTTTATAGTCTAGCACCTCTGTCTTTTGGAGTACTTTGAGAGATTTTTCACGTCTCAATGTTATTTTTTATTCTTAGTTATTCCTTGTCAAAGTAGTTTTGTTTTTTTTTAATGTAATTCTCTGTGCCTGAATTTGAACATTTGTAATTAGAATTCAAGTTCTGTCAACATAATAAATTAAATAAATAATGCTGATTTTGAAGTGCACAAGATGAAATCCAGCCTGTTTTCATATACCATGTCTGCTAATTGACAGGCATGACCAGCCAAACTGCAAAGGAAAAAATGATTACGTTTGTGGAAATAATCTTAACTGAGATCAAAAAAGTAAACAGTAATTAATTCCTTTAAAAATTAATTTTCTAGCCTTAGTGAGGGGTTTTTAATCATTTAATTTTTAAGTCATTGGTGACTCAATTTTAAATTTACAAATGACTGTTATTGCAGAAGCAATATACGTTTATAGGAGTTTTGTTTTGTTTTTTACAAAGGGAAGAAGAAGAGGAAGATGGAGAAGAAAAGTACATTCACTATCACACTACCCAGAGAAAGTTACTGTTAATATCCTATTTTGTGTGCTTCCAAATCTTTTTTTAATGATCAATCTTTTTTTTCAAACTAGTATATACTCATACTATACATGCTGCATTGTAACCTGCGTACTTCCCTGAATAAAGCACTGACATGTCAGTAACTATTCTACAACATATGTTTTAGTGATTAAATATTATTTAGAAATTATATGTTAATTGTATACACCATGATTACTGTAGCCTATCCCCAAGTGTTTGGCACTCACATTGTTTCTAAAATATAATATATGTTATAATAAATAGACTTGTACATACATATTTGCAAATCATTTGATTGTTTTCTTAATACAGCAGACATCATCGCTGGCTTGTCCATATCTTAAGGAGCATATAACCTGTTTCCAACCATTACTATCTGCATCTTTATGGCTGAGTGCTTTCTACAGAAATGTGGAAGTCATTCAGCTCAAGTCCACAGCAGGCTGGAAATCTAAAGAATTAACACTCTCAGAAGCAGCTCTCCACCAATGACTTTTGAGAGTTGGTGTATAAATACCCCAACTCCCTCTCCCCTTAGGTGAGATAGTTCTGAGGCATATGTTATACCATTTCCAAGAGTTTCCCCACAGGATAAAGCTCCAGCAGCCCAGTGTGGCTAATGTATCCTTTATTGGCTATCTTATAAATGATCGCATTTGAATTTTTACCTCTGATATTGTTTCTGTGTGAACCTAAGACACTAGAATAGATTCCATGAAGTGAAATTGCTAAATTAAAGGAAAATATATTTTAAGATCCTTGATATATATTACTATGCTGCCCTCTTTAAATGCTTTACATTCCACCATTTACATTATTTTCATCATGATCTTGCCAAAAGGTAGCTATATCATTTATTTTTCTTTTTTTTTTTCTTTTTTTTCTTTAGGTTTAAAACAAGATTGTGGGTGCTTTTGCTAGTGACACCATGGACACATTCATTATCTAAATCTGAATTATATAATCTGTCTGCATTCCTACTGCTTCACCTAAGAAACAACAACTTACCTGTCATCTTACATAGAATGGAAGTATAAACTGGCATTACTATGACCTTGAGCTTTTCAGATAGAAGCACTATCCAAATATAAGGGACCACTGTTATTAAATCCAGTTTCAAATACCAATAGGCATTCCTAGGAATAAATTAGCCTTTTATTCTCCCTAACAATTCAGTCATTCTGACCATTTTTGTGATCTCATCCCTAAAACTGATTAAGGGCAATTCAGACTTCATGGCTTTTTAAAAGCATTCCTACTGATGTATCATTATCAACTCTGAGAACTTTAAAATGCTTCTGAAAACACAAATGCCAGTCTATGCAACACAGTCTAAATTGTGCTAATTCCCTCATTTATAGACTTGGCCTGCCTTTGTCTTGATATCTCTGCATCAATGACTCTGATTGGCCAGGCCAGCTGTTTGGACCATTATTGCATTATGGCTAATCCACTTTCCTCTTTTTTTTTTGCGGTACGCGGGCCTCTCACTGTTGTGGCCTCTCCATTGCGGAGCACAGGCTCCGGACGCGCAGGCTCAGAGGCCATGGCTCACGGGCCCAGCCGCTCCGCGGCACGTGGGATCTTCCCAGACTGGGGCACGAACCCATGTCCCCTGCATCAGCAGGCAGACTCCCAACCACTGCGCCACCAGGGAAGCCCCACTTTCCTCTTTTAACTGTCACAGTTTCCAAATCTTGGCTGACTGCCTCTCCACTCAGGGCCAACATCTTTTATCATAAAACTTGCAAACTGATTAAGCTTCAACAATTGACAGCACAGAGAAGTCAAAGAACTTGTAGATTCACCTGCTCCTCCGGCACCCCACCTCACCGCCTTTCTGAACTCTTCTCCAGCAGGGGTCTCTTGTAGTAGCATGTGCTTCGCTTATCTTTGACACTGCCTTATGGCTAAGAAGGATGCACAGCTTGCAGAGTTGACTGGCAATACACACGCATCCTCCCACCCACTTGAGATTTCCAACCTCAGTGTAAGCCCAAGCAAGTCAGAAGGTGAAGTTTCTGTCTCATTTTGAACCCTTTTGACTAATCAACAACACAAATATGGCTAACGACAATATTTTTCTCATAATTATTGAGTACTCATGACTATCCAGAGACTATGTCAAGCACTTTTCAAGTGTCATCCCATTTAATTCTCACAACCATATGAAGTACATACTGTTATAACTTCCATTTTATAGATGAGTGACCTGAGGCCTTGAGTTATTCAGGAACTCACTTCAAGGCCATATAGCCAAAAGGGCTGGGTTCCAGATTTGCACACAGGCAGTCTGAATAAAGAGTCTGTGCTCTTAAATACTATGCTAAATATATAATAGTTAAAATTAAAAGGCAACAACAAATTGGGAGACAACATTTTTCAATATATTATCAGTCTGACCATATAGAGGTTAAAAATGCGGGCAAGCTGCGGAGCGGCTGGGCCTGTGAGCCATGGCCATTGGGCCTGCGCGTCCGGAGCCTGTGCTCCGCAACAGGAGAGGCCACGGCGGTGAGAGGTCCGCGTACAGCAAAAACAAAAAACAAAAATAAAAATGTGGGCAAGAGGCAATTTATAACAGAATTATAAAAGTTAATAAGCATATAAAAATATGCCCCTAAATGAGTAGAGAGACTTATATATATATATATATATATATATATATAAAGTTTTACCAAGCATATTGGCAAAATTTTTACAAACAGTAATATATAGTGTTGGCCAGGGTGTAAGGAAAATTTTCGCATTCATAAACCATAAGGATGCAAAGTGTTCCTTATTTTTTGAAGAGATTTGGTCTTAGGAATTGCCTATCTTTTGTCCCAGGAACTTTACTACTAAGATTTTATCCCAAGGAAATAATTGTGGATGTATACTAAGATTTACTTGTAAGGATAATCTTTATAACATTGCTTATGATACTGAGCAGGGACCTGTGGGGCTCCTGGGCACAAAGCCTTTCTGTGTCCCGCATTTCTTTGATTACAGGAAACAGCCTTCATTCAGCTTCCATGACCTTCCCTGAGTTCCAATGGGCAGATTCAAGCAGTTGTTAATTAGGGAAGGGAGGGGATGTGAGACCAGGGAGAAACAGTCAAGAGCAGCCTTGGGGCAAGGCCCTGGTTCCCCTTCAACGGATACACACTACAATATCTTTGAGCTATTTTGCAGATAATGAAACCCCTCCAGATGGGAGAAGTTAACAGTTAATGATGGTATGCTGCCCACAAGCTTGTAGACCCCAGACCAGTTGGACCTGAAGGTTGATGATGCTGACTCCTACTTACCTTACAACTAACCCATCAAAAGAATGTCCATGAGCTGATCATGCCCCTTTAACAATCACTGTAAAACTTCTCACTATCTCCTCCGGGGCGGGGGGCACATAATTTTTTGAGGCAGGAGTCCGTTGTGTCCCCCCTTGCCTGGCAAAGTAATAAAGCTATCCTTCTCTACTTCACCCAAAACTCTGTCTCCAAGATTTGATACGGCACCAGTGTACAGAGAAGCTGAGCTTTTGGCATCCACCATTTCTAACGGTGAAAAATGAAAACAACTTAAGTATCAAAAATTAAAGGTGGTTAAAATAAGAAATATCCAAATAACAGAATACTACTCATCATTCAAAAATGATATGGTGAGGGCTTCCCTGGTGGCGCAGTGGTTGAGAGTCCGCCTGCCAATGCAGGGGACACGGGTTCGTGCCCCGGTCCGGGAAGATCCCACATGCTGTGGAGCGCCTGTGCCCGTGAGCCATGGCTGCTGAGCCTGCGCATCTGGAGCCTGTTGCTCCGCAACAGGAGAGGCCACAACAGTGATAGGCCCGCGTACCGCCAAAAAAAAAAGAAAAAAAAAATGATATGGTGAAAGAATATTAATGACATAGAAAATTTTATGATCGGTGTTGTTACAAGCCTTGCAAAACAGTATGTACAGTGTAAACTTTATTTCATATATATGTATCAAAAGATATATGTGGAAAGATATATACGAATATGTTAACAGTAGTTATAGCTGGATAATAGAACTGTGGATGATTTCTCATTATTTGTGTCTTTCACATTACATAAACATTCTACAATAGCATTTATTATTTTTATACCTAAAAATGCTATTTAAACTAATTACAAAACAAGTTTCTTTTGCCCCAATTCTAAAATGGACCAACTGTACATCTCTTACAGGAGAGGAAATATGGTACAGTTAATGTAGAGAGAGAGTGGAGCAAGTTATTTGCGTCCCAGTTATCTATAGGAAGCCATCCAGCTCTTGCTTTGGGGTGGGGCAAACCTCCATCTGTGACAGCTAATTAGTGATGATAGCTGCAATCTGTAACTTTGCTGTTTCATTTAAGTGAGAATTGTCTCTTCTTTGTAGAGTGCCAGCTTGTTTTAGGAACTACACACTTGGAGGTTATCATTTAAAATAATTAAGGTTCTGAATTTAAACTAAAGGTTTATCAAGCAAGTTGCCAAATAAATAAATAAAAGAACAAAAGAAAAAAGGAATCAAGGGAGGAGGGAAGGAAAGAAACATAGGAGATTCATTTTAGTTTAATCCTCAGATCACAAATAACAGTATGGGGATTGATTTTCAAGGATGTTTAGTTTCACTTCATCATACAGATGAGAAACTGAAGTCAGGACAAAGGGGAAAGCCCCTGGTGTTCTGGCAAGGTGTAGACTCAGGTAACAAGGAAGCAAATACTGACGCGGCCACTTAGAAAAGCCGGCTTAACTCTGGGCTAATTTTGCAGTCTTTATTCACTGCCAGGAGGCCTGGAGGATTTCCACCAATAGAATATGGGTGTCCTAATGGCCGAAGCCATCTTTAAATGTTTCATTTTCATCTGTGAAGTCAGTGTCTGAAAAGGCAAAACCCTTAGTAAACTGCTCGCTCTTGAAATTTGCCCTGTGATGAAATTAACAGACATCTAAGTGAATGCAACTCAATGGCAACCTGACTGATATCCTGAAAATGAAAACCTCAAATTGAAGAGAAGAGAAAGAAAGAAAGGTAGAAGAAAAAATCAATATGGAAGATGAAATGCAACTTAAAAGAAAACTGAGATTGCAATGTCTTTTTGTCATGTACTGAAGACTAGAATCACGAGAAGAAACCTACCCACAGCACTCTGTGTATATGTCAAGACATCTAGGCAGCCTATTGCTTGTTGGACAGCTCCAACTTGTATAAAGGAATGCAGCGGAAAGAGCTGGGAATTTGTAGTCCAAGGGATCTAGGCTGAAATCCTAGCTTCTCCAATTGACTTGAGCAGGTGACATTCCTTAACTCCAGCTTCCCTTATATGTAAAATGAGGACAATAATTATTACTTTATGAGATAGTTATAAAAATTAAACGACGGGCTTCCCTGGTGGCGCAGTGGTTGAGAGTCCGCCTGCCGATGCAGGGGACACGGGTTCGTGCCCGGGTCCGGGAAGATCCCACATGCCGCGGAGCGGCTGGGCCCGTGAGCCATGGCCGCTGAGCCTGCGCGTCCGGAGCCTGTGCTCCGCAACGGGAGAGGCCACAACAGTGAGAGGCCCACGTACCACACACACACAAAAAAATTAAATGACGTAAGTGAAAGCATATGCTTAACACATCATAGGTACTAAATAAATATCTCCTGCCTTCCTTCTAGTCTCTACCTATTGGTCCTAGTTCCACCTAAGCTTCATTATACCCCCCACTAAGTATCTATTCTCCTCTCCAGTTCAATCATTCTATTTCAAACGTTTTTCACTCCCTCATCCCATGGTACACTATACCACGTTCCCTGTAGATACATTATAAGTTTTCAATGACCATCCTAAATTGTGGCAGCAAACACTCCCCTCAATACTCAAGCATGGTTGCTCTTGAAAAGGAAAGATTAAGATTCATTTTTAATATAATGTTTTAGATCAGGGCAGCCTCAAATCAACAGGTAGGTATGTGTGTGTCCACAGAGTCATACTGACTCACTGAGACAAAAAACAACCTCTAAGATGTTTTAATGCATGATAAACAGTTAATATTTATAGAGTGCTTTTTATGTGTCATTCACTGTTCTTAGTCCTCTATATGAAGTATTAATTTAATTATCAATGTAGTCCAAAGTGGCAGTTACCATTGTTATCCCCGTTTAAGGGGTAAGAAGACTAACACACAGAGAGGCTATTTTTCAACTTAAGTTAAAGAGCTGGAATCTGAGCCTGTGCAGTATGACACCAGAATTTCTGTGTCTAAAACAAGATAATTAAAATGTCGCATGAAGATGCCTCATATCCCCTAAGGAAAGAGAAAGAAGTTCTCGCTCCTGATATGATATCCGTATAGGCCAACCCATAAACCCACACATTATGAAACAGAAACGCCAAGGTTCACACAGCAGAGTCAAAGAATAGGAAACATATTCCCTAATGATTAAAGCCGGGCATAGGTAGGGGGAGTAGGGAAAAACACTTAGACCAAAGTGGTCGTGTCTTTTCCATCAGAGGCAGCAAGAGTAGAACTTGAACCCTTCAAACCCCAGGTTTCTACAGAGGTGCCCTGAAGTGGTCAGTAAGTGGAGGATCTGTACAGGCAGGGTCTCCAAGGTTCCAAACCTGAATTCAGCCTCAGCAGCCCCACTCTCTCTGGTTTCATCATATACTGGTCTTCTCCATAATATTTCATTTGAAGAAGTAGCTTTCTTGTTTTGAGAAAACTGAAAACCACTCGTAGACTGAGCATCTATTTAGGATCCAAGGCACCAATAACCTCATAGGATTACCTTGCAACCTGGGTCACGTCCAGTACTTCCTCTGAACATTAATTTCAACCCAGTCTGACAGTGTTATTATAAGGAACAAACATGGCACTTAGGAGAAGCTCTTTTAACTTACTATTAATTATAACAGTATTTGGCACATTAAAAATACTAAAGAGCTGTGCCAATATGAGCGATTTCTTCCATGATCCATCAGCAAGAATACTTATGACTCTTGGCTACTCATGAGAGGCAATAATGTTTAAACAGAATGGAATTTTTAGTCAGAATCAGCTAGAATCAAATCCTAACTGATTACTGGGTCCTATGACTATGGGAAAGTTAATTCAGCTTCCTAAGCCTTTGTCCCACACTCATAAACTGGGGCTTCTGACAACAGGGTGGCTGTGAAGACTTACTTCAGTGATCCAACATGTTTTCACTCTTTGGACAGGGCACAGGGCATTCCATAAAGGGATGCATTGATGGCCTGTTAGTATTCTAAAGGCTCAAGGGGCATACAGACTTCATACTCACTCCTTTCCAGAGGAGTGTATCCTGAGCACCCACAACTGATCTGCCTTTGCTAACGGGCATACATATTCTGTAATTGCTTCAAAGTGTACTGGTGACAACATGGCCAACTGTTCCCTGTGATGACTCATGCGTTGCTCTGAAACAGAATGGGTGCGTGCTAGGGGAAGCTGTGAAACTCTCAGGTCTGAGTCACTGCAACGCCTCAGGCTTCGAGCGCTGATGTTCACGGTGCCTTGAAACTCCACACCCATGTGTCTGTCCACTGCTCGGCTGAAAGACACCTTGATACTTCTTACCTTAGTGAGACAACCCAACTTAAACCCCCCCACCTGCTACGTCCTCTCCTGCCTACTGAGAGCCCAGCCATCCCCTATCAGGACCAGCTCAAATGCCACATTCTCAGCAAAGCTTTTCCAGATGACCCTAGTCAGCACAAACGACTCTCCTCATTACCTCCACCCACAAAACATTACAAGCCCATCGATTTTTTGTTCATGCACACCTAGCATTTCAGTGTGACCATTTTTACTTGGTCTCAACCAAACTGTTTTAGATCATAATTTGTTGAGAGCAAGAATGTTATTTTATTTATTCTGTATCCCCTCAAACTGTAATGTACACAGTGAGTGTTTAATACACAATAAAGTGAAATGAAAGCATAAAACATGTCCGACTCTTTAATCTAGGCTTTATAATGATATGCTTGCTACCTCATATAATATGTAAAAATTGAGAATGTTGACAATGACTTTTAATCAATTCTCATGGATTTTAAAATTTAGTATTTTATGTGAAAGCTTAACCTTTGGTTAAACTGAGAATGTTTAATTTTTAATGAATACTATAAAAAGAAAATAAGAAATGTTTTAATACAGCCATTTTTATTTATTTTCCCCATTAAAAATTAGCTGATATATCTATATGTTTCTAAAATAGTAATTGGTAGAGCTTTTAGCAATCAAGGAGTCCTGGCTTCTTCTGAATTTGAATAGTATATTCCTACTGAAGAATTTGCTGTCATCACTGATTTAAAGTCACTAAACTCAGCCTGTTAACCTCCCCCAACAGCAGTTCCTGCTCTCAATATCCCTGCCTTTGTCAATAACATCATACCTGTCTAGTGGCTCCAAACTTTTGAGTCAAGTGCTATGAAAAATAGAAAGCACTGCTTAGATATAGCCTAGTATATTTTTACCTACAAACATTTAGCAGTTCCTGTCAAAATTTTGTGCAAAGTGTTTTCTTCTCATCTATCTCTTTCTGTCCATTCTCCTGGACACAGCCTTCCCCCTCCCCCCGAGCTATTCCCTCACACCCGGTTTACAGGAGAGGTCTCTTGTCAGCCTCCTTGACTTTCAGCTTGCTTGATCTGATCTATTTTAAGTGTAACTTCAAAGCATTTCTTCCTTAAATAGCACCTTCATAACGTTGCTCCTGTACTTAAAAACCTTTTATAGTTTGTGAGTTCTTACAACTTCACAGCTAAACTCTTCTCTCTGATCCTGCGTAGGCACCTTATTTTCCACTTGCTCCTCCAGTTTGATGAGGTTCTGACCCACTTCACCAATCCACAAGGAAGGTGATTCACTTAGCTCCCATGAGCAAAGTGAACTCTCTGTGCCAAGCACTGTGCAACAGTCTGCATGAATGAGAGACCGCTGACTTTGAGGATGTCACAATCAACCAGGGAAGACAGAACACAATTAGACTATAAATGTAGAGTTATGATGCTTAAGTGGACATAAAGTGCAATGGGAGTATAAAAGAGTAGGCTAGCAAAACGGGTTGCACAGATTAGAAAGACCTTATACCAATGTGGCAGAGTCCTCCATGAACTATAGAAAATACAGAGCTGTTCACTGTCCACCTTCCACACAGTCCTTCACTCATAGTTTGCCTTTGTCCAATCGACTTATCCACCAATGGTTAACTCAAGTCCCAATACTACATGGTGAGTCAGGAGACACTGTGTTCCCCAGACACAGACCCTGAGACAAGGATTCCAGTGAAAGTAGTGTATTAGTGCTATGATCTCAAGGAAACTCTGGAAGAGAGTATATTATATAAGGAGCATATTATCAAGTAAACTGCCCCTATGGGTAACCACCACTCCATCCCAGAGGGCAAATCCTAGAAAAACAGTATAGAACACACAGCTCAGAGTTATCCCCTGTGGGGAACAAGGGAGTTGAGGTATTGATTCACCAACTTCTGTCACTCACTGGTTGAGGCTTCAGGGGGTATTAATTCTTCAGCTTTTCCAATATGGCAGAGCAACCTCCCCAGTTGAAAATCCTCAGGTGAAGAGATGCCAGTGGAGGTAACTGGGAGTCTGCTCTTGGAATCCTGCTTTGGCAAGGCCAGGAGGATACGATCTGGTACCAAGAGATCCCTCCACACAAATCAGCTATGAGCTTTTAATGATGGTGCTGCCACTGTTTCCTATTATGTATGTTTCTATGAGGAGGTCAATTTTTCTGAGTCTCAGTTCCTTCATCTTTAAAAGTGGGGGAGGTATTATTAGTGATTTTTCAATTTTAAAATAGCAGAACCACTGATCCCCAAAGAAAATCTGGACAAGAATTCTTACTTGTAAAACAAGCAAAAGCAGAATTGTTCAGGTTGAAGTTTTGGCAAGGAGTCTCAGCTGAGAGACATCTTCTTGGATACCTATAGTTTCCAGAGAGCAAGAAGCAAAATACTCAGCATCACTGGATAGTATCTAAGATCTCCCTGGCATCATTGCATTCCCTCCCCCTTTAATGTACTATGATGATTAGTACACAACCTGGATCCCTGCCAGGGAAAGAAAGGCACTGAGCGTTCACCAAACACTCATCATGACTGATATTGTATATATAATCTGTCTAATGATGGCTCAAGCATTTCTATACGTGGGAATAGTGATTAGCAATTAAGTCAGAGTATAGCTTGTGGCGCTGCTGGGGTTCTCGAAACTGTGTTTGAATAACAAAGCAATGATTAATTTTATTTAGACTTCACAACCTATTTGCACTGACTTGGGGGTGGGGAGAGAGAGATTTTGGGGTGACTAGCTTCTTTTTGCCACGACCATTTCTTTCATTAAGTCTTCACAATTACATGAGATAGATAATATTATTGTTGCTATCATTATTATTATCTTATTATTATCATCATTTTGTTTTTTTAGAGATGAGAAAATGAGACTCAGAGTGGGAAAGAGTCTTGCCCAAGGTCCACAGCAAGTTAGTAGCAGAGCCAAGACTCATGCCCAGTCTTTCTGGGTCTGGATCCCATCATGCCACACCACTTACTATTGCATCCTGAGTTATATGTGAATGTTTCATAACACAATTTGTTTAGACAACCAACCTCCAAAGTCTTGGAAATATCAGGCCCACTGACTGTCTAGGCTATAGGAGACAACTGACCACATATTAGGAACTTCATTAATATCCACTGGGCTATTGAACTTCACATATTGAATTTTTGCCTGAAAGGAAGAACGAAGACAAGTGTGAAAATTCATGATTATTATTGATTTCAGTGCAGGAAGTCATATACAAATGCTGTAATTGGGAATTAGATTAAAAAGTGAGTAATTTTCATTCCTTTAACTCATTCATTTATTCAAACATTTTTGGCATGTATTTTTCTTATAAGCCATTGTGCCAAACATATAAAGCATATTAAGAATAAAGCAGGGCTTCCCTGGTGGCGCAGTGGTTGAGAGTCCGCCTGCCGATGCAGGGGACACGGGTTCGTGCCCCGGTCCGGGAGGATCCCACATGCCGCGGAGCGGCTGGGCCCGTGAGCCACGGCCGCTGAGCCTGCGCGTCTGGAGCCTGTGCTCCACAACGGGAGAGGCCACAACAATGAGAGGCCCACGTACCGCACAAAAAAAAAAAAAAAAAAAAAAAAAGAATAAAGCAATAATTAAGACATAATTCTGTTCTAGATTATGTATAAGAGGGACTATAAGGCAACATATACATATTCTACTATATACATATGTAAAATATCACTTTATGTAGCTATATGTATATATAATAACTTTATAACAGGAGGAAGAACTAACTTCTTGCTGGGAATGAGAGACAGGTCATGGAGATGGCAATCTTTGTGCTTATTCTTAAAGAATGGTTTAGATTTTGGAAATCTGATCGAGGACATTCTAGAATAAGTGAATGCTGACATAAGGACACTAAACAGGAAAACTAGTGACATGTACATGTTCAGGTACAAGGGAGATGAGTAGGTCTGGACTGTATAGGTCTGAAAGCAAAGGGGAGATTTTGCTAGTTGAAGACATAGTTACAAGATCCTGCAGGTCAAGCTAAGGCTTCTTGCCTTTTACTCCATAAGTAGTTGGTGTGTGTGGCGGGTGGAGGCTAAAGGTTAATGTTTAGGAAAATCATATGGTGGACTTGTGCTTCAGAGATGCATATTTTGGGTAAAACAACAACCCAGCAACAATAAAAATTGACAAAATCTACTGTGTTTACTGTATGCCCAGATACTATGATAAGGGTTTTAACTTGCATTAGTTCATTTAATCTCCATTTCACCCTTAAAAGGCTGTATTATTATTATCCCTCTTTTACAATTGAGAATTCCAAAACTAAGAGAACATACATAATATTCCAATGGCTTCAGGGTTAGGAAATAGAGAAGCTGGGATTTAAACTTAAGTCATTTTGTACCATGATCCCATGTCTCTTATAGGAACTAGAGTTGGGAGATGGAAACTGCTTGGGAAGTTACTATAAAATCCCAGCAGTAACTAATAAAATTTCATATTAGAATAGAGATTTGACTTTTACTCAGCTCCACCTCATCTTCCACCCTGTCCAGTGCTTAAGTCCCTTCAATGACAGCATCTGATCTCTGAAGGAACCACCCTCAGAGACTTCAAAGTTTATGCCTTTTCAATCTTACCATCTCACTGTTGAGTCAAAATTTAGCAGGTAGAGCTAACCTCTCCCCTAAAATTGGGTGCTTTTAGAGACAGCCAGTCATCCCTAGGTTTACATCCCAGTTCTACTACTTCCTAAAGGCAATCTCATCCAACTCTCTGATTCTCTGTTTTCCCACCTGTAAATGGGATGGTACCTTCCTATAAGATGACTAATAAAAATCTAAGTAAAGTGTATGACATGTTGCAGGAAATCAAAAAACTTAAGTATATAATCATTTCTCCTTGGTTCTTCTAATCATTGGTCCTATTTTTGCTTACCAAAGACATCCAGATGCGGACAGCCATTCAAATGTGTAAAGATCATACCACCCTTCTATATTATATGGGTGTGTGTGTCTATAATTTTATATATAAATTTTTATTTAGTTATATATGACATTGTGATTATAAAATATATAAAATTATACATATAGCTGCTTAGTTATATTAAATGTTGTGGTAGGCAAAATAATGGTCCCCCCAAAATCTCTATGCCTTAATCCCTAAAAACTATAAATATGTTAGATTACATAAAAAATCCAATTAAGATTGGAGATGGAATTAAGATTACTAATAAATTGACTTTAAAATATAGGGAGATTATCCTGGATTATCTGGGCAGGCCCAATCTAATCACAAAGATCCTTACAATTAGGTGATGGCAAAAGAATTGCCTTTCAGGGAGATGCTACATGAGAAGAATTGGAACTTCCTTTGTTTGCTTTGAAGATGGAGGGAAGAGCAGCTAAAAGCCAGGGAATGTGGACAGCCTCTAGAATCAGGAAAATACAAGGAAATAGATTCTCCCCTAGAGCATCCAGAAAGGAATGCAGCCATGTTGACAACTTGATTTTAGCCTAATGAGACCTATGTTGGACTTTTGACCTACAGAAATTAAGAGAATATATTTATATTGTTTTAAACCACTAAGTTCATGATGATTTGTTAAAGCAGCGATGAAAAACTAATAAACATACCCTGGCTTCTAATGGATAAATTGTTTTATTTTTCTTTTATATGTAGTTAACTTGACCCAGATTTGAGTGGCTTCACCAGCCATTGAAGAGCCATAGAGAAGAGATTTGACCTTAACAATGACCTGTAAGAGAATGCCTTGATCAAAACACAGTATGTACTCTAGCAGTGGTCGCACATATTCAGAACAGCATGAAATTCTCACTTCCCTCACTGCAGAGTCTTTGAAGGCAACCTATTTTCACCATAGCAGAAAAAAAAAAGTTAGGATAATGTAGATTCTCACTGAGGTATTAGTCAACTACAACCTCCACACTTTTTTCACACAAATTGCTTTTATACAACTTCTCAATTTTGAGAGTAAAATTTTTTTGAATCTCTATATGGAGAAGATAATGTATTTGAGACAATAATGGAATGATGAGAAATACAAAAGCACCTACTCCATGGCTAAACATTTAAATTGAGCCACTTTGGCCGCTTATTATAAACAGGCAATGTTTTGCTGCGAGTCTCTGCCATTTGCCAGCTCAACAGTTCCCTAGTCAAATGCTTGAGTATCATTCCTGATAACTTGTCCCAGAACAGTTTCATCTTATAAGACATTGGAACCTTCTCTAATTTATAAAACACAGTCTCTGCTGCTCAACTATCAGATTCTTATGCTGCCTTGTCTTTGAAGTCCACAGCTCTAGGTGAAGGGTGTTCCTTTCTCTAGCCTCTGTTCAATATACACCAGCTTGGTCTTAGGCCTCCTTCTTTCCCCATCTTCTTTTCCACAGAGAACATTCAAAAAGGTGGCATTATCCAGGAAGCAGTTGGACAGTCTTGGAAAATAACTCAGAACCAGAGGTATAAGCCTAGTGGATAACTTCATTTGGTGGTTAACTAAATGGACTTTGGAGGTACAAGACCTGCCATCAAAAATCAGCTCTACACTCAGTTAAAAAAATGGGCAGAAGATCTAAGTAGACATTTCTCCAAACAAGACATACAGATGGCCAAAGAGCACGTGAAAAGATGCTCAACATCGTGCAAATCAAAACTACAATGAGGTATCATCTCACATCAGTCAGAATGGCCATCATCAAAAAGTCTTCAAACAATAAATGCTGGAGAGGGTGTAGAGAAAAGGGAGCCCTCCTACACTGCTGGTAGGAATGTAAATTGGTACAACCACTATGGAGAACAGTATAGAGATTCCTTAAGAAACTAACAATAAAACCAACATGTGATCCAGCAATCCTGTTCCTGGGCATATATCTGCAGAAAACTATAATTTGAAAGGACACATGCACCCCAATGTTCATTGCAGCACTATTTACAACAGCCAAAACATGGAAGCAACCTAAATGTCCATTGACAGAGGAATGGATAAAGAAGATGTGGTACATATATACAATGGAATATTACTCAGCCATAAAAAAGAATGAAATAATGACATTTGCAGCAACACGGATGGACCTAGAGATTATCATACTAAGTAAAGTAAGTCAGACAAAGAAAGACAAATATCATATGATATCACTCATATGTGGAATCTAATTTTAAAAAAGGTACAAATGAATTTATTTACAAAACAGAAACAGACTTACAGATATCAGAAACAAACTTATGGTTACCAAAGGGGAAACATGGTGGGGAGGGATAAATCAGTAGCTTGGGATTAACATACACACACTACTATATATAAGATAGAAAACTAACAAGGACCTATTGTATAGCACAGGGAACTCTACTCAATATTCTGTGATAACCTATATGAGAAAAGAATCTAACAAAGAATGAATATATGTATACGTATAACTAAATCACTCTGCTGAACAACTGAAACTACCACAACATCATGAATCAATTATACTCCAATAAAATTAAAATTTAAAAAAAATCAGCTCTACATACACTTCCCTCAAAACACCGGGGCTCTAGTTTCATTTCTTCCAGCAACAGAGGGTACAGCTTCAAGATGCCACGTAATTCCCTGGACTCAATTTCTTATACATTAAATATTGAGCAAAATTATCACTTTGAAGTTTTATAACTTATAAGCATTGAGGTTTTAATAGTGTTTTTGAGGGGAAAGGGTGAAATATTCTACCAACTGTATTGATTTTACTGATTTTCCTTGAAAGGCATAGTGTTCCAATTTTAATACTCTTTCTTTAGGACAAAGAAAACTACTTAAACGTTTCACTGTCTAATCCAAAGCAAAAATGAAACATCCTGAAGGCTGACTTTTAACTATGATATACTGATTTGTTATTTTAAGACCATCAGACTTAAGAAACTAAATAAAATGTACATCTCTCTGTTCAAAAAAAAAAAAAAAAAAAAGAGCTCTACATAAGAGTTGCATGCCTGTGGTTAAGTACGTAACCACCCAAAACTCCTCTGTAAAACAGAAATATGTCATAGGGTCCTGGTAGGGACTATATAAGACAGTTCATGTGAAACCCTTAATACCTACTAGAGAAAAACCATTTTTAAATT
This sequence comes from Pseudorca crassidens, assembly GCF_039906515.1. NCBI lineage: Eukaryota > Metazoa > Chordata > Mammalia > Artiodactyla > Delphinidae > Pseudorca > Pseudorca crassidens. Next base: position 28,344,379 of record NC_090304.1, on the reverse strand, counting down.
AAGAAATGGCTTCAGGATAGAGACAAAGTCTAGCATACAATCAGGAAACATCGTCTAAAGATAAAGCCATGAGTATGACTACAAAAACCTATGTTAAGAAAAATTTAAAGTAATACCTCAAACAGGCAAAAGACCCTGTGGGAATATTAAGGCATGTCTCACAGATTCTTACACAATAGGGCTTCTAAGAATCTGAAGTGCATTGTCCCATAACAGTCTCAAAGGAAGCTCAACATAGCCCAGAGTTTTCCCTGAAGAGATCCATGGATGTGGCTTTAGTCTAATGTAATGGATTAGAGATTGGTACATTAAAAAAATACAAAGTTTTATATATACATCTCTCTATATAAAAGAGATAATCAATAAGGACCTACTGTATAGCACAGGCAACTACTCAACACTCTGTAATAACCTATATGGGAAAAGAATCAGAAAAAGAATAGATATATGTATAACTCAATTACTTTGCTGTACACTTGAAACTAACACAACATTGTAAATCAACTATACTCCAATATAAAATAAAAATTTTAAAAAATACAAAGCTTTTTTAAGGAATTGTATCAGCTTAAACTGAAATGGACAAAACAGTACCAAATTAAAGAAGACTTGGACTCTTGAGCTTCTACTAGCAGGAAACAGACTGAAAAAATTATTGAGCTGCAAACACAGACTACATTTTATGGAAAGGCAAAGCCAAGAGCTGTGAAAAATCATTCCCAGACAGTATGACTAAACCTTAACCAAGGAATTGGAAATATATGCTGGGCTATTTTTTTTCAGAATTGCTATGGACCAATGACTTCTGTGCTGCCTATTTCCCCCTTTTTAAATGGAATTATCTACTGTGGTTATTCTGAGTCTGTCCCATCATGTACGCTGGGTATGAGGGGGAGAGGCAGACAGTTTGTCACTTTAGTTTTACAAGTCTTAGATCAAGGAGAAGGATACTCAAGAACCTATTCACAATGAACCACACCGAGGAGCTCATCACACCTAAACATGACGTATATGCTGAGATCCTGGCCCTTGAGAGTGAGCCCAATGCCACAATAGAATGAAACTTTGGGAGCAGGTGGTCTTCCGGACAGAGTGAGTGTATTCTGCATGTAGAAGAGACTTGTATTGTTATCAAATGCAAGTCTGTGTGCCCAACACACAGTGAGGGCAAACTATAGCAAAACATCAGAGTTTGGAGCAGAGGAAGGTCTATTGCAGGGCCATGCAAGGAGACAGGTGGCTCATGCCTTAAAAACCCAGAACTTCCTGAAAGCTTTCACCAATACCCTTTTATAGGAAAGGTGAGGGAGGGGTGTGGTTAGTTGTTGCAAACTTCTTGGTGTCAGATGCTTTGTTCTTAAGGTCAGGTCACGGTCAGGTCACCATGTTCCTGTAAACCTCCATCAAAACAAATGTTATTCTCTCTTCTGAGAAGAAAGGGCAAGGTTCCAAGCCTCAACCTTCACCCTTGGAGGTCGAGGCCCTGGAGGGGGTGGGGCCCTGTGCGGGCCAGTTACCCTGCCTGGGAGTGTTTGTCCAGCACCCAGTCTGGGTCCTCCCACCAGTGCCCAGGCCCAGCTGAAGAGGCAGATCTCAGCTGGCAGTGCCTTCAGGGCCAGGGCCCCAGACCCTGCCCAGCCATCATCACTGAGGGAGCCAGGCGCTCAGGACCCAGACCACCCTCACGCTTTTCATTTAAACTGGAGAGAATCGTTGGTATAGGATCAACAGGAATACATGTTGTAACACACACCAGTCAGGTTAATCACCAGCTCACAACAACTGCCCTTCTTTGAGAATAGCCCCACCACACAGCTGGACCTGAAGTAATGATGTGCAACAGCCTGGCAACTTAATCCTGACCTCGGGCCACCTTCTAGGGGTAGACGACTGATCTAAGCTGTACCAATTTTTGAAACTTGAATGGAGAGACTGAAGCTGGTTGAAGCTGTTACCTTAACGGCAGTGTCCATATAGTCCAGTCGCTGAGGCCTCCGTGGACTGTGACCCATGGAGACTGCTGCCACCATTAGGTCAAGGCCTGGGCCTAGCCAGTGGCTGGCCGCATGAGGGCTTGGGAGCTCTGCAGGACACAGCCCTCGGCTTGCCGCCAGCCACACCCCCTCACCCAGAGGGCCCTGGGGAGAAGGCAGGGATCCACTCTCACCGTACTCCCCACTACAAGGCTGACTTGGCGAAGAAGGACCTCTAAGTGCTGCACTAAGGGTCACACGCTACCGGCTGTGTGCCTGCTCCACCTTTATTATGGTATCACTGGGATCAGAGAACAGACTGTGGTAGGTTCTATTTTCCCAACGTGGTCACAAAATATTTTTGGTTTCACATGCTCTTTCAGAATCTTGTCTCACCCTTATTGATGGTGGAGCTTATTTCTCAAACCTGCACAAGCCTTGTAACTGTCTTGATGAGTAAAATGTTTCAGAAGAGATCATTTGTGACTTCTGAGGCGAGGACATAAAACATTAGTGCTCTCTCTCTCAGAAATGTATCTTTGAAGCCCTGAGGCACTATGTAAACACGGCTACCCTGCAAACTGTACACTAAAAAAGACTATAAATAGGAAGGACTCCATACAGACACAGAGAGATGCCCAAGGATCACTAGCTGCTGCATCTATTCCAATCTCCTCCTCTATTCTCAGGAGCCAGACATGAGTGAATAAGCCCTCAGAAGATTCCAGCCCTGCATTCCTAATTGCAACTGCATGAGAGAACATAAGTGAGAACCACCAATTTGAGCCAGTCGACATCCAGACCCACAGGGGATAAAAATAAAATATTTATCATTTTAAGGCAAGAAGTTTGGAGGTAGTTTATTATGCGGCGATGAATAACCAGAGTACAATTATTTTCTAAAGTTGGAGGAAGTGGTGCAGTCACATAATTAGGCAGAACTCACAAGGTAGAGCCTTGCGGAAGCCAAAGGAAGAAATTCAAGAACAAGAAAGTACTAACCGTTATCAAGTGCTGCAGAGGAAATGTAGAATGAGTACTGAAAAAAAGGTTACTGGAAATTAAGTGCATTTGTCTTTTCTTGTCTAGGATGTAAAACTGACTGGCTTTCATAACACAAAAACAGTATCAAATATAGAAAAGAATCAGCATATGTTCCCTCTACCTGGATCCTTCTTGTCCTCATCAAGTCCTTCTTCTTCAAACCTGTCCAATAGTACAGGATGAAAAGGAAAAGAGCACTCTTTACTTATCAGTTATGAGCAGGGCACGGTGTAGGTGCTTTTACTTCTATTAATAATAACAAAAAGTCCATTAAGTGAGTACTAGCCTCGTGTTACTGATGAATAAGATTTAGAAAAATTAAATAATTTGAAAATAGACATATACCTAGTAAAGAGTGAATCCATTATTTTAACCTAGTCCTGTGTGAGACCACTAGCCAGAAAGGAGGCAGTTCTTTATGATCAAATCTAGTCCAATGGAGACTAAAATGGGTTTCGGTGATTTAAGTGCTGGTCTTCTCTGAACTCTTCGCTCCTCCATATGGCATCCTCCAGATGGTTGCAAGCTCAAAGGGGTGATCTGTGGCAATCAGTTTTTCTCTCTCCCCACCAATGCCAATTCATTTATGACTTTTCCATAATACCCCCAGACTCCAAGAGAACGGCCTTCTGTAGGCACAAATTAAGCCTGCTCTATGACAGCATGAGGAAGCTAAGCTCAAAATTCTAAAAATGAACTACAGAAAAGTGTGTTTAATACAGGAATCGGGTTCCAGATTGCATCCTGTTTACAAAGGCACATATTGTGCGGATAGTAAAAGCAAGCAAGTTCTGCTTTCATAATGGTGGCTGAAAATGAATGCCACCCACCCACACCCCCGCCCTGCCCACACTCACACTCCATCAGCGCAGTTAAATCTTAAATTCACCTTGCTCTGAACTACACAGACTAGCGGAATTTTGTGCATATATTTGTGTGGTTTGTTTATCATCTTCCCCAAACTGCTTTACAATGAAACAAAAGAACTAGCTCACCCACATATGCATTCTGGGTTCTGAGTATGAACTCACAAGATAAATGCACCCTTTCCAAGGGACCATGGGGGGGAAAAAAAATCACTTAGATGAAACAGGTGTCATTCATTACTGGAAGCCAGTGTTTCAAACTATGCTCTAGAGAATTCTAGGTTCCATAACACTAATAGATATTCAATAAGATTAGGGTTTTGTGGTCAAATAATTTAGGAAAACACAGCCACTCATTCTGCTCTCTTGGAAAACTACACTACACTTCACATTAGTATTTAATGATGTAGGAAATCTTACAAAGTACAAATCTGCTTAACTGTTTAAACCAGGATTTCCCAAATTTATTTTTTACCACAGGCCCTTATCTTCATATAGCATCTATTATATTTCTTGTAGAACATCATCCTTCAAGCAATACATCAGGGCAAACACCATTCTCATTCTTTTGCATGGAACTGTTGGTTTAGAACAATTGGTAGAACAACGGAAGGATGTTTTGAGTCTTTTCAACATGGCTAAATATCTTATGTTGATCACTGGAGAGGAGGAGAAATGATGGAGGCAAATAAAATGCTATCAATATGCAGAAGAGTTTGCAAAGAAATCCTACAGAGTTGGACAAATATTCAGTTACCAAATACAAATTCAGTGTACTTACTTCATGGAAATAGTAGATATGATAAAAAGAGCTTCAGAGTGAACTCTATTTCTACCACTTATTAGCAGAACAAGTGCTTCTTTTTAAAATTAGTTTAAAGAAAATTATTTAATCTCTCTGGGCCTCAATGTCTTCGTATGTAAAATAGGGATAAAAATAGCCACTTTGTAGGAGTGGTTTTGAGAATGAAATCAGGTATAGTGCCTGACACATTACATGCATGAAATAACTAAATATGTTTCCTTTCTGACTAAGTTACTCTAATTCTTCACTTAAGCAATTTTATATTGCTACGGATAAAATAATGGTCTCATATGAACTGGACAAGAACATGTGAATTTAAGTTCCAGGCATTCTAACTCAGGTCTATATGGCTATGTAAATACCTTAAAGAGCACAGAGAAAAAGGAAGATCGGTATGCCTCTCAAAGCTGCTCTGGTCCATGTTCTGATAATTCTAAACAATCATAAAGGAAGTGTCTTAAAGGAAGAACTGTTCTATTTTCCCATCATGTTTTCTTATGCACCTGATACTCAAAATTTCTCTCCTCAATCAATAATGCTAAAAGCATTCCGCTATTTAAAAAATCCTAGAAAGGGAGTTATGTTTCTGTATCTACATTTTCTTACTAAAAGATATCCAAACTTATACAAATCTAAATCAAGTTCTTAACCATGTCTTCTTCCTTTTTTATAGCACCCACGGAATCCAGCATAATCCTGGCCTCATCTCAATTCCTCGATGAATATTTATTGATCATTTTGAGTCATTCACAACTGTAAAGAGATGCTATAGACAGAACTGTGTACCTCCAAAATTCATATGTTGAAACCCTAAACTCCAGTGTGCTGGTATTTGGAGACAGAGTCTTTGGGAGGTGGTTAGGTTTAGAAGAGATCACAAGGGTGGGACCCTCAGGATGAGATTAATGCCCTTATGAGAAGAGACACCAAACAGCTTTCTCTCCTTCTGTCCCCACTATGGAAGGTGCACAACTATCCGGTGGAAGCAGAGCCAGGAAGAGAACTCTTACCAGAAACTGACCACGGTCTTGGTCTTCATCTTGACCTTGATCTTGGACTTGCAGCCTCCAGAACAGTGAGAAAATAAGTTTCCGTCGTTTAAGCCACCCAGTCTATGGTATTTTGTTATGGTATCCCAAGTTGACTAAGACAAGAGAGATAAGATTTGGAATGCTGAGAATTAAAATCAATCAGACAATCCCCCTTCCTGGCATTTCTTCCCTTGTACATTCATGCACACTCATGTTTTAAGCTGTCTCTTTTCAGCTAGTTGTATCAGGACTGAAGGAATCAATCATAGTCATTTCTTTCCTAGGTGATCTGAAGAAATTTTTATCAAAACATCACTGAAACCTAAGTCCCAGAAGTCTCATATTTCAAACACAAGATTTTGCAACCTAGAATAGGAGAAGTTACAGTGCCATGTATAAAGTTTACTAGATGGTTAATCAAGGAAAATGCAGTGTGACCACTTACAATAATCGATTTATCATTCTGTGATTATGTGTGACCTGAAGGAGTAAACACAAGGATTAAGAAAGGTAATGATAATAGTAATATGTAACTGCAAGAGACCCAGAACATATTTGTTACTTGATGTAGTCGGGAAAAAAAGAAAAGAATAGAAAATTTGGCAAAATAAGATCATGCTCTGATATCATCCAGCTTTGGAAGACATAAGTAAACAGAGTTGTGAAGAATACAGGAAGTGTCTACACCTAGACAGTACTCGAATAGTGCCTTCAACTCAACTCATAAAATAAGCAACTAATATCCATTAGGTAGCCCAGTGGGCATCAAGGAAAGGTATAGAACAAGTATTTCTGACTTGATTTGTTCCAGAACAACCCTGGTTAATTTAAAAGCAAAACTTGGAGAGATACTAAAGAAATTAATGCATTCCACCCACTAAATGGCAACCCATCAACTATCAAAATTGAGGGAAAATTTAACTATTAAATTAAGATGAATAATGCATATCAAGCAGAAAAGGAGATATTAGAGATATATACCAGGATAATAATATTAATGTTTGCAATGTACAATTATAATCTGGCTATAACAAGAGAGAATATAAAAGCAGTTTCTGTTTTACTGTCTCCAGAAGGATAATTTTTAAACCTAAATTATTCCAAGTCCAGGCTCTCCCCTGATAGAACCCCAAGACAACTGATTAAAGTAGGCCTTTGGAGATGAAGCTGTCTCTCTTTCCATTCCTCCTTTGCTGTGGTCTGAATGTCTGTGTCCTCCAAAAATTCATATGTTAAACCTTAGTACACAGTGTGATAGTATTAGGAAGTGGGGTATTTGGGAGGTTATTAGGTCATGAGGGTGGAGCCCTCTTGAATGGGATTAGTGCCCTTTTTAAAGAGGCTTCATTGAGATTCCTAGCCCCTTCTACCATGTGAGGATACAGCAAGAAGTCTGCAACCCAGAAGCAGGCCTTCACTCAACCATACTGGCACCCTGATCTCAGGCTTTTAGCCTCCAGAACCATAAGAAATAAATTTCTATTGTTTGTTAGCCACCTAGTATGTGGTATTTTGTTATAGCAGCCCAAGCAGACTAAGACACTTTTTTGGGAGTTGTCAGCCACCTCTCTTCTCTCTTTATGGCACCAGTTGCCCTCGTCAGGACTTCGGAACTTTGTGTCTCCTCAGGTTATCACTCCTTTCTTTCAGCCCCAGCACTAAACCCATAGCTCTTGTGATTCTGATACTGAGGTAATCATCCCCAAGGCAACCAGTTCTTTTCTCAGTGAGAAAGGAAGAGGTTTCTCAAACATTATTGTGACTCATATCAGACCCCAAGCAAAAATGTTTCATTCTTTTAGATTCTTATCCTGTCCCTGGGGTTTCAAATTAGCTAATGGTCCTTGTCATTTCTCAGTTATTTGTTTCTCTTATGAAGATAGGCATGTTTCCTGAGGAATGAGATCAAAAACAAAACAAGTAAGACTCTAAGAGAGTGATATTCAAAATTATCTTCTTCCAATCTTAATAACCAACTAACATCCCTGAGCTATTCTACTGATGGTAGACTCCGTTCTAGCAAAGAATGTTTCCTCCTACCTGATATGTTATGTAAATGTGGCATTTTTTTACCTGAAATGTTTGTCTCAGTCCTGAGACTAATCATTGGGCTCTATCCTGACCAATCATTCTACATTCTTCAATGTCCATCAAAACTTTAAGTGGCAGAAGAAACTAATGGCTAACATCGTTCTTTGAAGTAAAAAAAGGTATAGTTTCAAATCCTGTTTCTGTTATTAGTTGTGTGATCTTTGAGCAAGTTATTGAATCTTTCTAAGCCTCAATTCTCTAATTTGTAAAATCAGGGTAATAACAAATTTCTCAAAAGGTTGGCAATAGAAATAATGAAATGATACCTGTAACTTAGCCTGGTACCAAGACAAAGTAAGAACTCAGCATATATTAATGTAAGGATGATGATAATGATCTAAATACAGCACATTTGTCTTACTTTGTTATGTATACATTCCCATAAAGAACTCACAGAATAGATTTCCTTTGATTATCCTAATGCTCAGCAAGTATATTTAATTAGGAGGAGAGTAGGATTGGTACCTAATATAATGTTATATATAATTCCTATCCTGTGATTAAACATTTAAAGAGAGTAATCATAAATAAAACACACTTTATATAATATTCATAACATAAAGAGTTTTGTGAGCTAAAATCTATAAGAAGCAAATACTGTGATATATAAAATATGGAAGATGCAAACCACTATTGAAGGAAAGTTAAATTAAGTAAGAAAATATAGGAATATATTTCATTTTTAATGTGAAGATGCTTGACTCATCCCATAGGGAAAGAGATAAAATGCTTTTTCATATATTAAGTATTCCAGAAAACTTCATTCCAGGAGGTTAGAAATATGTTTAAGTAAAATAGAATCAGCTGGTATCCTCTCTGAGTACAATATGAGAGACAAATAATAGCTAAATTGAGGACAAATCTTTATCTTTAGTGTTTCTACAGACTGAAAAAATGAGACTGCTCAGAATGTTAGACACATATACTCAAATCAAATACCTTATCACCAATCACTCCATATGGAACAAGAAGCCTTGAAATCAAGCCAAAAAAAAAAAAAGTGAAACTATTGACAATTAGTGAAACTACTGACAACTGTCCCTGTAGTATCTCAAATTGAGCAGTATCCATTTTTAGGTACAACAAAGTTACTGTGGCTGGAATCTCCCTTATGCCTTATTAATTTCTGAGCTCCAAATGTGATATGATGTACTGCCAAAGACACTTAAATTTCCTATGTCTATTGGGAAACAAAAGGAAAAATAAAATTTAAAAGTTACAACCATTTTAAAAGGTGGTCAGAACTGCTATATTTTACAAAAGAATAAAGTAAAATGGGATACTAATTCCATAAGCAAAACTCAATTTTCCATTATGTTCATATCTTTTGGATTTGTCTGGATTAGGTTCATCTAATCTGTAGTTTGAAAATACATAATCCACAGAGGTTGTTGTTCAGAAAATAAGTATATGTTTTTCTAGCAGTTTATGGAAGGAAATAAACCCAGAATTAGCAGGGAGAAAATTTACTTTTATGGGGGGTAGCAGGGCAGGTTTCCAAGGTTGACTCCTTGTAATTCAGAACAGTAGGAGTGAATGTCATTTTCTGTTCTGAGCATTAATACACACACTGTACAAGCATGATACCCATCATCTCACTGCCACTGTTGGAAGACTGTAGGAGTATTTGAAAAAAATGCATCTCATGAGAGCAAGTGCCATTGTACATAATAATATACTTTGATGTTTGACTGGTCTCTTGGGCAATATTCATTTTTCTCCTTTTCCATTTTATTCATCAGCATTTGTTTTGGTTTGTCTATGTTTCTTATTGCATATAAATAATTCAGTGATTAATACAAGGCAAAGGTAAATTATAGGATTAAAAAGTGATGCTATTTAATTATTTATAGATGTACAGAAAAACGGTATTGTCAAGCAATCTCCCTCAGGAAGTACAATGTGAAATCTGAATGAGGTGGGAATAAATCTAGTCTAAATTTTCGTTTACGTAAAATTTAAGAGAACCAGATGCCTGAAATGTTGCTCTCCATTTTTTTATATTTCCTTTCAACTTCTGTAATACATGATATTTTCTAAACACAATATAAACAATGATGACGACATCAATAACTACCACTTTAAATTAATAAGATCATTTTTTTCACTTCAACACATTCTGGGCCATTTGAAAGGCAGAAATGCTCTATGGAAAAATAAAGGCTTTTCATAATATCAGAATGAAAGTATATTAAAACTTATAAGTCAACATGATATTAAAAAAGAGCATATGGATTTTAGACTCAGACATATCTGGCCAGGTTGGAATCCCAGCACTACCACTTATAATATGACTCTGAGAAAATTAATATTTTTGAGTCTCAATTTTTTATCAGAAAAAAAAATAGATATAAAAGCACTTGTCTCCAGAAATTCCATTTCTAGGTATATACCCCAAAGACTTGAAAGCAGGGACTCAAGCAGATACTTGTACAATAATGTTCATAGCAACATTATTCAAATAAACAAAAGGTGGAAACCAGCCAAATATCTATCAACAGATGAACAGATAAACAAAATGTAGCATACACAGACAGTAGATATTATTCAGCCATAAAAAGAATGACATTCTGATACAAGTTCCAACATGAGTGAAACTTGAAAACATTATACAAAGTGAAATAAGCCAAACACAAAAGGACAAATATTGTACAGTTTCACTTTTATGAGGTACCTAGAATAGGCAAATTCACAGAAAGTAAAATAAGGGCTGAGAGAGGGAGCGAGGGGTGAATGGGGAGTTATTGTTTAATGGGTACAGAGGTTTTGTTTGGGATGATGAAAAAGTTCTGGAAATGGATAATGGTGATGGTTGTACAACACTGCAAAATATATCTAATACCACTGAATTGTACACTCAAAATGGTTTAAATAGTAGATGTCATTTTATATAACACACACACACACACACACACACACACACATCTCCATAATAAGAAAAGCACTTGCCTCATGGAGTTGTAAAGATTTAATTCAATAAAATATCGAGCACCAATAGGTATCTGACAAATGCAACTCTGACCTCACCTCAACTCATTTTCCCTAACTTTTTAGAGAATGGTACACATATAAAAATAAGCTATTGCTGTGTTGATACACATTGGCAAAAAGAAGGTGAGAATAACCATACATAAATCCAAATCTTTTGACCAGAGAACTCTTGGACTGTTGATGGGCTTTTCATTAGATTAAAAGCTCTCTCCGAGTCCGCCTGCTGATGCAGGGGACACGGGTTCGTGCCCTGGTCTGGGAAGATCCCACATGCCGCGGAGCGGCTGGGCCCGTGAGCCATGGCCGCTGGGCCTGCGCGTCCGGAGCCTGTGCTCTGCAGCGGGAGAGGCCACAACAGTGAGAGGCCCGCGTACCGCAAAAAAAAAAAAAAAAAAAAAAAAAAAAGCTCTCTCCAACTTCTCAATGCTCTATTATAAAATTATGTGAGCACCAGTTACAGTTTTCTTCCTTTTCAGAGATTGTGTTTTTCTTATCCCTTCGGAGCAATACTTGAAATAAATAGGATTCACTTATTCATACAGATCACTAGTTTTGAATGAGTGTTATATGTATAAAACACTAAAGGAGACCCCAAGAATTACAATACTAGGTCCCTAACCCCAGGAAATGTAGTAAAGAAAAGACATGGAAATAACAGATTGCCTCCTGGAGCATGAAAGTTCCTTAGGAATGTGTTCTCCAAAGGATTCCCATACACTAATAGGTATTTTTGCTATTTCTATTGTTGAAACTCATTCCCAGTTACCTCTCTTTTCCAGCTTCTTCTGTAGCCCTAACTGCTCCTTGGTATATGTATGTCTATGAGTGTTTATGTGTGTAAGTTATATATGTATGTATGTCTTAATGTGTGTATATATGTGCACACACATAAACACCGAGAGACAAATACATATCAACATGCACATACATATATATTTGTTTATATATATATATATATATATATATACACATACATACACACACACACACACACACACACACACACACACAAGCACACACACACGGAGGGCAGAGAGAATGAGGAGAAAGATTGCTTAGGGGTTACCTCTACTACCCTCTCTGATTAATACTCTCTGCTGTCTTCGTTTCACTTGCGAAGTGAATAATATACTAATTTTCTCAAATTTTTCATATGTTCTTCAGTTCATTTGTACAGAATCCCAAAGTTCAGTGGCCTTTTCCAAACTTCTTTGTCAAGAAGCTTCCACTATATTTGACAACACTACTTAACACATTGTTTTTGAAATCCCCTCACCCTTGGTGTCTATGGCACATGCAGTCTGGTTCCCACTCTTCATCTCAAACAGCTCCTCTGTGCATCACTCCACTTTCTTCTTCTACATCTAAACTGTGGGGTTCCCCAAAACTCAATTCATTGTCCTATTCCTTTGTCCATTTACAGTCCTGCCTTTGCAAAGCCAGTTTACCTATAACCTTACAAATTATACCTTCACTTACATGCCTTAAAATGTTTTTTTTTTCAGAAACCTAGTGAATATTTTCATTTACATGTCTTGTTTTCATCATTAGAAAAACCAACATTTTCAAAATACAATTCATCAGGTTTTCCTGTCTCTTTCCCCAAAATTCATCTCTGTAATTTTTTCACTGACCCAACTATTTGCCCAGGAAATAAGGCTCAATATCATATATTCATCAAAGGACATTGTTTGTCCTTTCAAGATGATAATTTCAATTTGACTGACACCACCCTCACCCAGGTCTTCACCACGTCATCATTGGATTATTTCAATGGCCTTAGGTTACTTCCCTTGACTTCACTCTTTCTTACAAATTGCTGAAAGATCAACCTTTAATAGTATAGTGCCTTGAATGTTATAAACCCTATTTTAAAATAAAATTATTATTGCAAATGAACAACAGAAACCTTTCATGAAAACTCAGATACATCCATTATTCCTTACTGCCTACTAAATCAAATCTAAACTTTTGTATCTGGATTTGAGGTTCTTTGAAATCTGAAACCACTCTTCCTGTTACCGAGCTCAGGTTCAGCTGCTCCTTGCTCAGGAATCCAATACTGAGAGACAAGTGTTGGGCAAAAGGAAAGATTGCTTTATTGAGGAAACTGGCGAACCTGGGGAGAACATGGACTCATGTCCCAAAGAACGAACTCCCAACTTCCCAGGTTTTGCTTAGCTATTATATAGGGAAAAGAAGAAGGGGCTATGTGCTGGGGATGGGGTAATCTTCTATTTTCTCAGTCACATGGTTCTAAGTAGCTCTCAGGTCTTGCTTGTGGTTGGAACATTATCTGAGCCATAAATCTCTGGTCAGCTGTGGGGGCCCCATAGGGTCCTTCTTGGTTTCATTCCTAGTTAACCTACTGTTCCCCAGGGTGTACTTTACATTCCACCACCCAGTTAATCACCTCACTGTCCACTCATTTGTTGACCACACTCACTTGTGCCTATTAATTTCCCCTTCTCTCTCTGCCTAGTGAAATTTTATCATCCCTTTAAACCCTGCCAAAAGCAATCTCTTCTGTGGAACATCCAAACCAATATTCCAACCCAAAGACACATTCCTTTATCTAACTTCTTTGCCTCTATGATGTAATTTAGCTCTTAATGATATACTCTAAAATTATTTGCCCTTAATTCATTAATCTCCATTTTGATGTAGTTTGGAATTCATCTGACTAAAGTTTAAATGTTTGCTTTGCTATATACTAGATGCATGGCTTACAAAAATTTGTACACTTATATGAGCACAGTCTGAGTTTTTTCAGAGGTATATCAATAACCTTTTCACAGTGTTAATAGGAATGGTAGATGAGATAACATAATAGTGTATTAGTTTATTATTGCTGCAACAACAAACTACCTCAAGTTTAGTGCTTAAAACAATACAGATATATTATCTTACAGTTCAGGAGATGAGAGGTTTCAAATGGGTAGGCAGACCTGTGTTTCTTGTGAAGGATTTAGGGTAGAAACCATCTCTTTGCCTTTTCTATCCTCTAGAGGCTGCCCATTTTCCTTAGTTTACGGCCCCGTATCATTCCAACCTCTGCTACCACGGTCACATCTCCTCTCTGACGCTGCTGCATCCCTCTCTCGCTGATAAGGACCCTTGTGATTACATTGAGCCCTCCTGATATTCCAGGATAATCTCCTTAGCTCTAGATGCTTAGCCCAGTGACATCCGCACAGTCTCTTTTACCGTGTAAGGTAATATATTCACAGGTTCTGTGGACTAGGACATATATATCTTCAGTCTACTGAACATAGGGTACACAATAACTGTTGGTCTCCCTTTTCTCATCCCCAATGTTATAAATTATATAACAGTAAAGACCAAGTCTCATCCTCCTTCTATAGCCTTCCCAATGTCTATCATGGTACAAAGCTAATGGCAGATGTTAGATAAAGGGCTGTTAATTTTGATCAGACTCTACACATGTCAGATTAGGTAGGATTGAATCACTCCCTCCTGTCTCTATTACACATTGCACTTTGTAGAACTATCAGATGCAGTCCCTAAAGGCCACCACAGAAAAGAGGAATAATATATCCCAATTCATTCCCAGTAGGGTTCATCAAAGAGGTTTAATTTTGCTCCCAGCCCTACAATAATAATTTTTCTCTCATTTGTTTGCACTACTTCACCTAATTTCTCAGTATTTTCTTTCATAAAAACCATATAATTCACTATCTGCAGTTTCTTATCCAACTAGGTGTTCGATGTAGAATATATAAGATATTTGTTTCTTCATATGAAAACAGATACCATATTATTAATACAAACAGATTTTCTATAAATGAACATTGTAGAAAACCCATCTCTAATGACAAATGATTCTTTAAGGGAATAAGTTCTCTGTTTTGTTTTGCTTTTAAGCTTCACTAGGTAGTACACAGTGCTGCAACTCCTCTCCTAAGAAAAAATAGAACTTTGTCTTCATTTCCAGCCAAATAGTGAAACAATGGTACTCTTCTTAGGAGATACATGAACATAAAATTCTGCACTTCAAAGTAGAAACCCTCTGGGTTAGAATTTTAGGGTTTTCTTCCTTTTTAAAAAATATTTATTTATTTATTTATTTTGGCTGTGTTGGGTTTTCATTGCTGCGCGCAGGCTTTCTCTAGTTGCGGACAGCGGGGGTTACTCTTCGTTGAGGTGCGCAGGCTTCTCATCTCGGTGGCTTCTCTTGCTGCAGGGTGCGGGCTGCAGTAGTTGTGCCATGCGGGCTCAAGAGCACAAGCTCAGTAGTTGTGGCGCACGGGCTTAGTTGCTCTGCAGCATGCGGGATCTTCCCGGACCAGGGCTCGAACCCATGTTCCCTGCATTGGCAGGCGGATTCTTAACCACTGTGCCACCAGGGTAGTCCTAAGGGGTTTTCATCTTTAAAAAAAAATTTTTATATACATTTTCTTAAGTAATTTCAAGGCTCCTTTGCTGTGAGTTGAGTTTCAGATGTTATCCTCACTAAAGCAGTCTTCACTGTCACATCAACTTAGCTATCAGAGCTAAAATTCAAACACGAGAAACACCTCTGAGCTTGAATGTCTGTAGATCATGTACACACACATACACAGTACTATGAATCAAAACAGATGCATGTGATCTCACTTATATGTGGCATCTAAAACAGTCAAATACGTAGAAGCAAAAAGTAGAGCCATGGTCATGAGGGGGGTGCATGGAGAGATGTTGGTCAAAAGTTACAAAGTTGAAGTTATATAGAATAAATAAATCCAGAGATCTAATGCACACTATGATGAACAGACTTAATAACACTGTATTAAATACTGGAAATTTGTTAAGGGGGTAGATTGCTCTCATCACCAAAAAAGGAAAGAAAAAGAAAAAGAAAAAGATAACTGTGTAAGGAGATGGATATGTTAATTAGATTGATTGTAGTAGTAATCATTTCACTATGTGTATGTGTTAAATCACCATATTGTATATCCTTAATATATAAAATTTTTATTTAAAAGAAAAGAGATACAGGCAGAATGAGTCTTAAATCAATCACCAAAATAATGTCACATGGGTCATTCTAAAACAGTGTCTCAAACCTAATCATTTGACTCTCTGCCACACTCCAGCCCAGAAAGTCTTTAACTGGCAGAAACACTCCCTGATGCCTGAGAAATTATACATTCATAGATTAGCAGAAGATAATGCATCGTATCTTCTTAGACTTCACTGTATTGAGTCATATTTCTAATGTTGTTTTAATGTACTTTTCTGAATTGAATTAATTGTTCGGTTGGCCCAGTACTAAAGCTTTTCATGTTTGTTTTTTTTTAACCAGGATTTTATTTAGTGTCTCTATTTCCTATCATCCAGTGTGATCATCCCCTGAAGAAAGTAGCCACCAAGGCTTCAGTGCTTTCACAGGTAACAAAGGAAAGTTTATTACCACACTTTGCCAATAGACTAAAATGCTGGATTGCATAAAACTCTCCACCCTTTTCTCTACTGGAGAAAGAAGAACTCAGGGCTTGATATAAAGCTAAATCTTTCCATGACATCAAAGCCTTCTTTTCTTTCCCTCCATTTGAAGAATATTCTACATTATATTTTAAAAAATACATAATATAAAATTCTAGAAAACTTAAAGGTTGTTACAGAAGCCCAAACCACCTCCATCTGGAGAAAGTCAACATCACATACTATAGAATGAAACAATCCCTTTACAACTTCCTTCCTTCTCATAGAGAAATGCTTTTTCTCTAATTGCCACATCATTTTAATTTTTAAATAAGTCATCATTCTAAATTATTTTTTAAAAAACATAAGCACCTGCTAAGAGAAAGGCTCTTGTAAGTTGTATGAGAAATTCAGATTTGAATATGGACTCTGCCTACAAAGAGCTGTACCTAAAAACAGAGTGGAAGAAGAGAATCCATAAACCTATATTTTAGAGCTCTGTTTCTTTGTTAATTGAATTCCCAACTGGAAGAACTACACATAGTATATATACAAGGTAGCTTCTCGGAAAGACAGAAAGGTTAAGTCAATTTTACCAGCCCTATAAATGATGAAATAATACACTGGGTACCAACCAAGAGTAGACTAAATATATTCCATTATATTTTCCTGCAGAATTTCCATTAAAAGTACAAGAGAAAATGTATCCACAAAGGAATTTGGTAGTAAAGGAAAAATACAGTACCTCTGAGTAAAACACTAGGTTTTAAAATATCTGACCCCCACATCTGTGATCTTATAAACCAGGAAAATGTTGAGGACAGAAGAATTACCACTGAGAGTAAGGAAAAGGGATAGAGCACTCTCACTCCCACAGTGTGGCTGCCCTCCTCTTAGGGGCCAGGAGGTCTTCTACTGCAGTGCCTCTTAGGGGCCAGGAGGTCTTCTACTGCAGTGATCCAGCACCTGCTGGACTCCTACTGCTGACTCATTTATTCAAAGCCATAATCCATTAAATTTACTATAAATGCAGTAGGAGGAAATGTAGGAAAGGAGTTTTTACAGCTCATTTTAAGTAAATGTTTCCAAAGAGAAAAGTGAGATGTTCCATATCCCACCTCTTTCTTCCTCTCTCTACGTCTCTTTCTCTCCCTTTCTCCCTCCTCCCCAGACGCCCTCCCTCATTTTTCCATCTCAGACACACAGACTACATACTTATATCGTATACCTATTTTTTCCTGAAGCCAAAGAATTTAAAAGTCATATACAGCCACACAAAAGGTCACAAAGGTGATAATAAAGATGCTTCTCTGTAAGTCATGTACTTGTCTGATGCTCCCAAAGCCCTTGTTTTTTTAAGAGGCTCATGAAACATTGATTAAATGGAATGTATATGGGAAAATAAATAGAACCACACATTTAGTGTCTAAGTGGACTTTCGAATCAGGACAGCTCAAGGCTTACATTTCTACCCTAATACTTAATAGCCATGTGCATTTAAGCTACCTATTTCTCTTCTGTAAACCTCAGATTTCTCTTGGGTAAAATGAAGATGATAACTTATAGAATTATTGTGAGTTAAGCTGAGATGGTGGTATCATAGCATCTAGGGTCTAGTACCTAGCATGAAGTAAGTGCTCAATAAATGTTGATTTTTTAAAACAAAATAAATAAGCAAATATAACATGGGAAAGATTTCTAAAATCTGTTTATTCCTTCTGCCTTAGCAAGTAGCGATCTGTGATCTAGCAAGCTCTCAGCATTCTCAAACTAAGCCAGAACTGTTAAGTATCAAAGGATTAGACACTAGATTGAATATCTAGTCAGAACCTACCCCTCTTTCTTCTTTTCCTCATTCCCTCCTTCCTTCTTTCCTTTTTTCCTTTCTTCTTTCATAACAGATCTACACTGAACAACTACTCTATGATTAGACTATGCCATGTGTTTGTGGTAAAGAAATTAAAACACAATCAATGCTTCAGGAAGGTCATAGTCTACTAGCGAAAAGAGAGAAGTAAAATGTCAGTTGTGAATTGGGAAATCAGGGTTATGACAGGTATGTTCTAAGGCAGGGGTCCCCAACCCCCAGGCCACAGGCCGGTACCAGTCCGTGGCCTATTAGGAACCAGGCCGCACAGCAGGAGGTGAGCGGCGCGTGAGCAAGTGAAGCTTCATCTGTATTTACAGCCGCTCCCCATTGCTCGCATTATTCCCTGAGCTCCGCTTCTGTCAGATCAGTGGCGGCATTAGACTCTCATAGGAGCGCGAACCCTACTGTGAACTGCACACACGAGGGGTCTAGGTTGCGCGATCCTTATGAGAATCTAATGCCTGATGATCTGAAGTGGAGCTGAGGCAGTGATGCTAGTGCTGGGGAGTGGCTGCACATACAGATTATCAGTAGCAGACAGGTCTGACTGCACAGAGACCATAATAGATCAATTGCTTGCAGACTCATATCAAAACCCTATCAGTGGGCCTCCCTGGGGCGCAGTGGTTGGGAATCCGCCTGCCAATGCAGGGGACACGGGTTCGAGCCCTGGTCGGGGAAGATCCCACATGCCACGGGGCAACTGGGCCCATGAGCCACAACTACTGAACCTGCGCGTCTGGAGCCTGCGCTCCGCAACGAGAGGCTGCGACAGTGAGAGGCCCGCGCACCGCGATGAAGAGTGGGCCCTGCTCGCCGCAACTAGAGAAAGCCCTCGCATAGAAACAAAGACCCAACACAGCCAAAAATAAATAAATAAATAAAAATTTATTTAAAAAAAAAAAAAAAAAACCCTATCAGTGTGTGGCAAGTGAAAACAAGCTCAGAGCTCCCACTGATTCTGCATTATGGTGGGTTGTATAATTATTTCATTATATATTACAATGTAATAATAATAGAAATAAAGTGCACAATAAATGTAATGCACTTGAATCATCCTGAAACCCTCCCCCCACCCCAGGTCCATGGAAAAATTGTCTCCCATGAAACTGGTCCCTGGTGCCAGAAAGGTTGGGGACCACTGTTCTAAGGTGTTGCTGAATCAGAGTGGGGGATTTAGGAAAGTCTTGTGAGCAGTGATGGATACAGCAAGCCCAGGCAAAATACATGGACATTCAAAGATTGTGCAAATACAACACATGACACTCTCAGCCTTACATAAGCCTTCTTAAAGCCATGTGTATACGGGGAACTACTTTCCTCATTTGGCCCACTAAGCACAAGAATCTTCAATTCAGATTCTCAAGTTGGTCCTCTTAACTCAAAAAAGTTCTTTAATTCAGAGCTTTATAAAATTCACAGAAGGTTTCCCTAAGAATGACTGAGCTCTAACTATGAAATGGGAATGACCTACATTTTACTCAAGAGCTGAACGAGGCAAACTAATAAAACAAACTATGAAAGATTTAGCGTAATTCTAATAATGTTTCACTTCTCTCCTCTCTAAGGAACTGATAAAAATCCTTAGCAGGCCAATGTTTTAATTTCCCTTCTTGCATTTTCCACGTTTTTCTGTTCCATACCGTTCTTTTGATTTGCCAGACTGAGGTGATGTTGCTTTCTTGAACTGGGGTTGTTCCTACAGATACTTTCCATCTCCATGAATGTGAGAGCATTTGTCTTATTCACTGTTATATCTGCAGAAACTAGAACTACAGTGTGCTTGGCACACAGTAGTTGCTCAATAAACATTTGATGTGTAAACAAACCAATATCCCTTCCCTCAAAAAACCAAACCGGATCTTTTCCCCAAAATTGGTTTCTATCTCTGTACAGTCTTCCTACTTTGTGCCTCTTTAATCTAGTTTCAATATGGCTGGAAGAAGTGCTTCTGAATTAGAAACCAAATTAAAAATGGTAGCACCATTGGGCAGAAATATGGATACTTATATTGAATCAGTTAGGATTTTTCGTGTCTGACTTAGGGTCACCCTTGTTGACAGCCCACCACTGAGTGGACTGGACTACACAAGAACAGGAAAGAAAAGAAAGACATGGATTGGTCGGAAGCTGTATGGCATTCATAATGCTGGGGTGTGGAGGGCTGTGTAGGAAGTAAGCAAAGGAAGTGTGAAGGGAGAGCCTGGAGTTCAATCCTGTTGGGCCCTGTGAGACATGCCATGGATTTGGGCTCAGCCCTAGGTATAGTAGGGATGCAAAACTGACTCAAAACTAAACCCTCCCCAAGATTTTAAAAAATTATAAAAAACTATAAATTTTAATACCCAATTTAGGTAAGATTTAGCAAGATAGGCACATTCAGACACTGCTACTCAAAGTATAGTACAGTATCAAAGATTCTGAAGATTCATTGAACAAAATACATCAAAATTACTTTAACAGTCCATAACCTTTGGTCAAGATATTTCATTCTGAGGTACTTATCTGAGAAAAAGCATAGACATACACAAAGATAGGTTTGTATATACAAGGATATATGTATGTACAATGTGTTCATTATAATGTAGCTAAAAAATAGGAAAACATTCAAAATAACCCAAATATTTATTAACAGTCAGTGATCTAAATTACCATTTATCTCTGTAATAGATTATGATGTGCTGTTATAAATCATGTTGTAGAACTACCTATGCATTTTCAATGGGGGCTTAAAATTGCTGCTTTGCAGGGGTGAAGAAAATCTTGCCCTTTGTATGTATAAAGCACAAATATACATACAGTACATAAACAGATATGCAGTACATCTGTGGTATTAAAATTTCATGGGCATGGGGGCAATTAGGGGGGAAAATGTCTTAAAAAGCTCCTTTGTGGGACAATAATGAACAAAAGGTTGAGAAATACTACTGTGGAAGAATATTTATTGACAAATATTCCCAATAAATAATTACACTAACAACAGTAACTATTGTTGCTATTATAACAATAGCTAATCAAATGGGCTCCGTGTTATGTGTTTTACATAAACAATATGGTTTAATTCTCAGAAAGTACTTATGAAATAAGTGTTATTATGCTCACTTTATAAACGGGGAAATGGAAATTTAGGAAGGCTTTTATTTTTCCCAGATGAGAAAACTGAGAGTCAAAAAGGTGATGAAATTTATCCAATGTAATACAACAGTAAAAGATTCAGACCCAGGTCTATATTTGTATGAATTTATTCTATTCACTCTTAGCCATTATGCAGGTTTCTGAATGGTGTAATTGTGTACAAGCACTTACACACAAACACACACACAGATGAATGAATGGAAGCATGCAAATCAAATTATTAACAAAAATCCATAGAAGTTTAAGTGCTTAAATATCCTTGGCTTTTCTTTGTCACCAAGTTTTCTGAGTAGAGCGTGTATTATTATGAATATTAAAGGATAAACTGAAAATGCTATATAATTAAACTTGCCCTCAAGGAACCTTCGGATAATTAGGAGGGAGAAGACATGAAAGCAAGTAGTAATGATGTTAGTGGAATTAATTCCCACTTCAATCACTCACCACCTGTATTCCTTGGGCAAGTTCCCTAAACTTTCTTTGAGTTTCAGCTATGAGGATGAATGTGGAAAGTGTCATGAAAGAAATGGAAAGTAAGCCTCCTTCCCCCTCCAGCCTCACTCCCAGGGCCTAGATGTCTCTGGTACCAAGGCTTCAGAGGCAGTGTCCAAGGTAGGGCACTGTGGACATAAAAGTGACCTCAAATGCCAGGCGGAGGAATCTGGATTAAATCTAATCAATGTGCTCTTCTTTTTTTTCAGTAACACGTTTTTATTTTTCCAGGCACCTTGTATTAAGACTGAAATGACATTTTAAAAAGTAATCGGCGAGTTTTTTTCCTCAATGAGTTTTCTGTTTTTTTTAATTGGAGTATAGTTGTTTTACTAATCAATGTGCTCTTGAATTAACCCCTAATGGCCGTGGGCCCCATTTTCTCTTTCCTTTCCTTATCTTTCCTTTCAACCTTCTAATTTGTAGGAGAAGAGGCTATGAGATTTTTAAAGTTAACCACAGGGTTCACATTAATTGAATTTTTCCTTTTTTGCTTGCTGTAAAGATTGCTAGGGATGTGTCCTGTGTTGAAGGATTTATTAGCAGGGAAAATGGCGCATTTTGCAGCCTGCCAGCAGAATTCAAAGCAGCCTAGCACCTGCCTTGTTCGATTAGTAAGCAAGTAAGGGTTTTATCTGAGTGCACAGTCCCCTTCCCCTCTCCTCATCCACCTTGAACAATCATTAGAGCCAGATGGCTTCTGCTCTATGCTCCTGGGAAAGGCCTCCTCCCAAAGTCATCCTTCTCTGGACCTCCACTTGTTGTGGCCCTCCTTGGGCAGATGGTGTCTGGAAGGCATGATTGATAAACATGTTTAAATATAGAAGGCAATCTTTCCTGTGTGCCAAGCAATTACTCAACATCACAGACAGGCCTGCCATGGACCAACAAAATAGCTATAGTTTTTTTTTATTTAACACATGGAAGAAATGGAAAATTATTAAGAAACCATCAAATGTCAGTGTGACAGCAAATTCTGGAAAACATTTACCAGTCAGCATTCGCAAGAAAAGCTACCAAAATATAGGGAGGCTGAAAGTCACCTTGCCTCCTCCACACACTGTATATTCACAGTTTGGAGAGATTCATCTCTCTTTAAGGAAAATGGCTCTACTACAGAGCATATTTTACTACCAAACGACATTCCTTCATCAGACCCTGATTGTTTTCTTCTCTGTACCTGACCTGAATGAGTATGATAATCATGAGTGTCATGATGTCTTTGACATTGCAAGTGTCAGGTGCCGTGTTAAGCACTTTACATTTACATACATGGTCTTGTTTAATCCCCATGGCAAAGCTGAGTACTGTTCTCTCCCAGATAGTAGCTGTGGAAATTAAAGCTCTGGAAGGTTAAACTGTTTAAGATAACAGAGCTGATAAGTGCTAGTGGCAGAATTTAAGTCAAGGGCTGTCTGACTCCAAATCCTATGGTTGCTCTTTGGGGTTAGGCTGATCGTCCTTCCATTCACTAGAATCCACTCAACTCATGGCAGGCCTCTCCAAGGACTTGTCATCACTAATAGGAGAGCCCTACCCCAGCACCTTCTCTAACTCTAAGTTGTGGCTGCATAACAAAAAGAATACATATTGGAGAGGGTTTTCCCGGGCGTAGCAATGGCTTCAATTTTCCAAGACTAAATTATAGTTACTGCATATTATTTATTAAGAGAAAAAGGTAGACTGACCCGTTTAATATAGAAGAAAATAATTTTCTAACAAAAGCAACAACAAAAGTGATCAAAACCAGAGGGAGGAGTTTTGGTGTAGGCTGAGTGAACCATAATCTAAGCCCTATGACAGCCCTCCCCACCAACAGGCAAGTGTTTGTGGTCACGTAATAGAGGTTTTGAAAAGAAGCAAGACATACCTAGAGAGATGAAACAGGGTTAGGCTCAAATCAAATAAGAAAACTTTTTTATGTCCCATTCTTTCTTTTCTTTTCTTTTTGAGGATCTGTATTTGTGGGGTTGTGCAGGGTACATTTCTCAGAGTTAGTGTAAGGAGACAGGGAAAAATCACAGGGAAGAGGTAGAGGTGAGGGGCCACAAGGGAGCAACAGAAATTTTATGAGATGAAAAAAAATCTGCCATGCAATACTTTTTTTTAAAAGTTAAAGAATGATGTGTGTGTATCTACATATTTATGGTCATAAACACAGAAGGAGATCAAAATACAAATGAAGCCTTACATCTCCATTCAACTTGATAGCCAAAGACATCACAGTAAAAGTGACTGTAGCATCACTGGCTTCTTTTTTAGGCTTCTCTGCATCATCTTCCACCAAGGAACATGAAATTTCACAACGTGATGATCCCCTCATAGTTTAATAGCTACAGAAAAAGATTTGCAAATCATTTCTGGATCTGTAGCCCTATTAACAGTAGTTAATTTTTATTAAACATTTAGTATGCATCTTTCAGTATACTAAATGTTTGACACAGTACCTAACTTAACGTTTACAACAACCTTGTGGGTAGAAATTATGGCTACACCTACTTTACAGACTTGAGCCTAGGTCTGCTCATACTTTTAACAATCATTCTATTGGTAGTTTTCTGATTGTAATATTTCTTTTTACCCATCTGTCAGGGCAATGAGCATTTTTCTCTAATAGATGCTAATAGAGCACACAATGACTCTGAAACAAATATCCATTCCTTTTAAATATAGGACTCTGCACAATCATTTAAGAACAAGAATTTATGCACAATCATTTAAAAACAAGAATTTACAATAAATAATTTAAAATGTAACATAAAATATACTATTTATAAGAGTAACCAAAAATATAAAATGGCTCATTATAACTTAATTTTTAAAATAAGCAGGAACTTAAAAAAACTACAAAACTTCTTTTTCCCCCCAAGGGTCATAAAGTAATAGAGATAAAGAGAGACAATGTTCCTAGAAGAGAATGGCTTCATTTTGAAAAGATAACGCTCTTTCCAAATTAATGAAGAGGTTTCATGCAATTGTAATCAAAAGTCCAATAAGATTATTTGGAAAGCAGAAGAGGCTAAAAGAAAGATCCAGGAGTTCATCTGGTAAAATAAACCAATTAGGGCTTCCCTGGTGGCGCAGTGGTTGAGAGTCCGCCTGCCGATGCAGGGGACACGGGTTCGTGCCGCGGTCCGGGAGGATCCCACATGCGGAGCGGCTGGGCCGCTGAGCCTGCGTGTCCGGAGCCTGTGCTCCACAATGGGAGAGGCCACAACAGTGAGAGGCCCGCATAACGCAAAAAAAATAATAAAAATAATTAAAAAATAAACCAACTAAAACAAATATTAAAATTTTGCCCAGAGGAATTGGGCAGAGAAATATGCAAAATATAAAGCTTCAACATACTCCCTTGCTAGCTGTTTAACCTTAACCATTTACTTAAACTCTCTGCCTCTGGTTTTCTTACCTGTAAGTGGGTGATACAATAGTGCCCACTATTATTAAGTGCTATTTGCAGTAATAAAGGTCAGTATGTCCTCAATGAGCAGATTCTATTTGGCAGATTATGTGAAATAATGCTTGTAAACCACTTAGCCCATAAGCACTCAGTAAAGGTTAGCTGTTACTGTTGTCATAATTGTTATATTATGGTAGTTGGCTAATAACACACACCAAATCTATTCATTCATTTGACTAAGGAACATGTTAATTGAATATGTACTGCATACCAGGCCAATCTAATCCTCAATGTTGGGGAAATGATGGAGAAGCAAAGAGGCAAGGCCCCTGTTCCCACAGAGCTTACAGTCTGGTGTGGGAGACAATTAACAACTATACAAGCAAATGGACAGGTAATTTTGGATATGACTAAGACCTGGGGAGAAAATACAATCAGGTCACAGGCCTAGTAGTGATAGAGGAGCAGTCCTTAAGGCAGAGTGATCAGCAAAGACTCTGAAAGAGATGAGGAAAAAGCCATATGGAGATCTGGGAAGGAGCTTTGCAAGCAAGGGAATCAAATGTCAAAACTGTGAGGTAAGAACCAACTTGGGGTGTAAAGGAAGAGTAAAAAGGACAGTATAGATGTAGCGTAGTGATTCAGGGCAGAGTGAAGGAGATGACTGTGTTTAGTGAGACAGGCGGAGACCAGGACATGTAGCGCCCTTTGGGCCAGGACAAGAAGTTCAGCAGGGAACAAATCAAAGCACACCCCTACCTCATGGCCATATACCAAGAAAAGTTCCAGAGAGGTCAAAGGGTTGCATAGAAAACAAGAAACACACTACGAGAAAACATAGGGAATTATCTGCTTCGGGAATGGCGAAAACCTTTTAAAGCATAAAATTAAAGGCAGAAAGCATAAAGGAATAGGTAGATATATGTGAACACATGGCACCTTAAAATTCCCATGCATTTAAAAAACACAATAAAGAACGACAAATTAGCTTTAATGATAAAGTTAAAAAGCCTATGACAAGCTCTGAAAAATATAGACAATTCATTTAACAAAGTGTTAAAATCTTTAATAATCCATAAGAGTGAAAAAAATATAAAAATACATGAATTCAAATTTTAAAATATGGGAATAAAAATATACAAATATATGTATAGGTAATTCACAAAGAGTGAAATACCGATGGCCAATAAACACATAAAAAGCATTACTAATAATCAAAGAAATGCAAAACTGAAAAGCAGAACATAAATTTCTATCAATTTATATTAAATTCATAAGTTAAGTACAAATTATCAATTCAGTGTTGATGAAAGTCAATTATGCTACTCAGTGGGACATGCAGCCCCACTGAGGGCTTTAGAAAGTGTAAATGAGAGTATAAATTGAAATATAAAATGTAAATGTAAAGTAGCAGAACCTTCTGGAGCTTAAGAGCCTAAAAATGTACACATCTTTAACCCATTAACTCCACTCCTGAAAATCTAGATTTCAGGACAATCTAAAATACTAAAGAAATATTTATTCACAAAAACACTGATTCTATGATATTTATTGGACAAATCAAACCACAAAACTGAATATGTTAAATGAACACAACTATGTGAAAATGAAAGAAAAAAAGAGATAAAAGCCTGGAAGGAAATATACAGATTGGTGGGATTCATGCTGGTATTTTTCTGCCCCTTTATACTGTTCTAATACTTTCAACATTTTCAAATATGAGCATGTATTTCACTTTAACATATAATAAAGAAGAAAAATAACTATTTAATATAAACAGTATTCTATATCCTACAGTCTTCATTGTAAAATTTTGCTAGTCTTCCCTTCTTCATTATCACCCTCTGTTAATAATTTGTTTTGTCTCTCCTCTTCTCTACCAGACAACCTCTATCAAGAAAGTAGAAATCATAAGGCACAGACCTATTTTATCCCCATACCAGAGACATCTGCATATACTATACCTGGATATACTCATTTATAATTCAAAGAAAGAATTTTATAAGGTTAACAGACTAAAACAACTATAGTGGTATATTTGGGAAATAGATAGGTAGGTAGATAGTAGACAGATATGACAGGTAGATATGATAGTCACATAGATATAACATTACTTCCACTCCGACCCTGAGGGTGTAGCTGTATAATTAAAGTAAATATACAGTTGAACAAGTATGGTATATAACATCCTGAAAGCCAAATGGTAGGTTGGTTGTTGCATGTCTAAGGTATCATTGTTTGAGTCACTGGTTTACCTTAACATGAAATTCTCTGCTCAGCTTATTTTGAGCAATCTAAGAATATTCACACAATTTGTTTTGCTTGGGGCAAAGCTAAGAATATGCACTTCCTGAAGTCTGCAATCCTCCCCTCCAGTGCATGCTTCTCAAACTCACCTCAGTTCACCAGACAGATCCATTCACTCTGCAAAGCACATAGAAATGTTAATGGTTACTGAAGGCAAATGAATGACCTAAAAGAATTCCCAGATTTTAAGGAGGGCTGGGAATTCCAGGGGGAGCTGAGCTCCATCTTTTCGGGGCACACACTAAGGAAGACGGAGATATTTTTCAACAAAGCCCAATCTGCCTGAACCTATTAATTTCCCTGTTGACCAAACAGATCAAGCACAATTCAGGATTATTTCAACAAACCATCTTGGCAGGTAAAAATTTTCTGCAGACTGCAGCTCTTTCTGGCTATTGCAAAATGAATTGTACGAACAATGCTGAGGTAATACTGATATGAATCAAACAATAAAGCAACATTGTGTTTGTGTACCCAGCAGCCCAGCTGTCGCTGGAGACTGAGACAGTTTGAAGAGCCTAAACAGGCTATTCAAAAACATTCTTCATATATTCCTTTAGCAGACGCAGGTTTTCTGGTACTATTTTTAGCAGCAAAATCTTTTTTGTACCCTACCCTAAAGAGATTCACACATGAAAACCCAATTCATAAAACATAAATAGAAGCATTTCTGGCTGACACGTGGCAGGGGACAAGCCATTCCAAATATCCCTTCTGAGTCCTCTCAGGAACTTTCCTGTAACCCTAGGATGCATGCAAGATAGATTCTCCCACTTTTGAAGAGCTAGGAAAACCAACTCCAAAAAATGGACAGATAATGTCTACGTTTACCTTGCAATGTTACATGAAATCCATGGGGCACAGAAGGATTGTGTAAGCAAAAGTGTTCTCCCACCCCTATTTCCTTAACCACTCACCCTTCCCCCTCCTTAATACTCCCTCACCCTTTTCCCCAAAGGATGCACCCCTGCCAGAGAAGCTTTAGCTAATCAGAGCTCCCCTCACCACCCCCAGCCCCTATGGTCATCCTTGCATCCTCTCTCAGCATCCTGCCCTCCCACTGCAACAAATAATTGTAGAGCCATTACAGTGAATATTGTGGTCTTGCCACCCAGCCTCTAGTCCCAGCTTTCTCCTGATAGCATTTCCTTTCCTTCAGTGTTCGCAGTCTTGATGGTCTGTTAATCAAGGTGCCTTGCCCCAGCTAAACAAGGTGGAAGGCTTCTATCCCAAGATGGAGACATTTGGTCTTGGTCTCTCTCTCCAGAGATTCTAAATCTTGAGCAGAAGACCTCAAAGAGATAAAGACAGAACTTATTCATCCTGACAATGGCATCTTGACAGGACCACCCACTAGTTCCTGTAATTTAGAATCCTGGTCCAGTGCTGGGGTTTCTGTGCTTCTACACCTAGTATCCTAGTTTTGTCCTTTCATTTAGTGACTTACCCAAGGGCCTTCCAATAAATTCCTTTTTTTTCTTAAATTAGAATCTGTTGCTTATATCCGAAGAATCCTAAATGATACAAGCTTTTATAAAGCAGTTTCAGATTCATTTCTTTAACTTGGCCGCAGAAAAATCCTTTGAAGTTGGGTAGAGAATACTATCAACCACATTTTACAGAAAAAGAAATGAAGGCTTGGATTATTTAATTCCATCATCTGAAGTATAATGTTCAGTACACGATAGAGCATCACGATTTAAACCCAGTTCTTCTGACCCCAACACACACTCTTTCCTCTGCCATGCTCTTGCTTGAGGTAGTACCAAAATTCTGGATCTAACCCTCCCAGGGAAATGTGCTTTTTTATGTCTAATTCCTTCAGAGCCTCCTGAAATTACTACTAACTCAAAAAGCCAGGTCCCATGGAATAAAAGGCTGATAGAGAATCCATGTGTTTTCCTTCTCAGGGGTATTTATTTTCAACAGGAAGTCAAACAAGCATATACTCCCTTAACCACAAAAGGATTAAGACAAATTATATATATATATATATATATATATATATATATATATATATATATATATATATATATATGGAATTCTACATTTCCTATTTTCAAGGATGTTGACCCAAATAATGTTTGTCAGGTATTCTGTAGAGAGCATCCAAGCTCAGCCATTATCTGACTTCAGTCTGGTGGTTAAATTCATATGTAACCCAAAACTGCTACAAGGAGAAAAAAATTAAATACGTTGGAAAATTAATAATAAGCTACTTGGATCATAACAGAAAGGAGAAAAAAAAAAGATAATTAAATTTCCAAGCTCCAGAAGGGAATTAAATGACCCAGACAATAAAATTCTCCTTTGTGACTGAGATCAACAAGGGACAAATTATTATTGTCCCACCATGCTTGCCAGAGCTGCTTGTAAAATACAGTGAATTGATTACAGAAATAATTCCAGGATCCCTGCCTATCCCAACACACACACACACACACACACACACACACACACACACACACACACACACACAGTAGATTTCCAGGATGATGGATAGTTTGTGAAAAGAAAACAAGAGGATTTTTATTTTTAAAGGCCTAACTCTAGTTTCAACAATCTGTCTAGAATTACTACCCTTTTTCCAATGAAAAGAGAAACTTCCCTCCCCACCTTTCACCTACACTTCCAGGCTTCAGGCTGTCCCACTGACCACAGGAGAGAAGAGGAGATCAAATAACACAGTACTCAGAGTCAGAAGATCAAACTTGAGACCACATTCCACCATTAACCCCAATATGACTTTGGGCAAACTCTTGTTCCTGAGCACTTGTTTGAGTTCATTTAAAATAGACAAAAATTATACTACATATCCTTCCAGCTCAGGAAGATTTTCAGATGACCAGTGATGCAGATAAGAGATAAAGGTGTACAGGGAATTTTGGTATCATCTGATAGAGACTGGCTAGCCACTCAGACAGATCTGTAAGGCACTTTGCTCAGCCTTACTCAAAAATCTGGACTAAAAAATCTGGCCTGTTAGTATACTAACAGAGGATCTATCTCTCAGCGGTAGCCTCATGTCAACTACTGTGTAATTCCAGAATGCCCTGTTACTATTTTACATTAATATAATGTAAAAAATAAAATGTAAATTATACAAAAATATAACTTACTCTCAAAACATTTCTCTAGGGGCTTCCCTGGTGGCGCAGTGGTTGAGAATCTGCCTGCTAATGCAGGGGACACGGGTTCGAGCCCTGGTCTGGGAAGATCCCACATGCCACGGAGCAACTAGGCCCGTGAGCCACAACTACTGAGCCTGCGTGTCTGGAGCCTGTGCTCCGCAACAAGAGAGGCTGCGATAGTGAGAGGCCCGTGCACCGCAATGAAGAGTGGCCCCCGCTTGCCACAACTAGAGAAAGCCCTTGCACAGAAACAAAGACCCAACACAGCAAAAATAAATAAATTAATAAACTCCTTCCCCCAACATCTAAAAAAAAAAAAAAAATTTCTCTATGCTTGGTGAGTGCATATATATTGACTTAATATGGGTCTGTATTCAAATGAAGTCATTAAACATTAATACATAATTTGTAACAGCTCTGCATTCCCTTACTCTTTCAGTAATAATTCTAATATGTTCCACAAGTATCCTTACCCAAAGATCTCTAAGGATCTCCAAGCGTGCTCATGTGTCCAAGAGCCACTGCTTGTCTGCCGCTTCCTGCCTGAAGAGAACACAGCCCTTAAGATTAAACTTGATACCTACTGAAATTAGCATTTATATTTGCTGGCCCCCAACATTCCTGTGTGTTAGTTTTAATTAGCATCATTGTCACTGACTGTCTGCTGATGAAGCTGGGCTTCCATCCCCCAACGTGGTGGTGTTGCATATATTCTTACATGGCTTTTAGGAGAGAGCGCCACAGATTCCTCAGGCAAAGATGGTTCCATGATGTGTGGTGGAGGAATAATGCTATTAGCTTTCAGCTCAGTAGTCCTAAAGAAAAGCTGCCTTGGGCTTCCCTGGTGGCGCAGTGGTTTAGAGTCCGCCTGACGATGCAGGGGACATGGGTTCGTGCCCCGGTCCGCGAAGATCCCACGTGCTGCGGAGCGGCTGGGGCCGTGAGCCCGTGAGCCATGGCCGCTGAGCCTGCGCGTCCGGAGCCTGTGCTCCGCAATGGGAGAGGCTACAACAGTGAGAGGCCCGCGTACCACAAAAAAAAAAAAAAAAAAGAGGAGCCAGGCCTAATCTCTTTTCTCTCTAGAAGCTCTTCTCTCATGTAAATTAATAGATGCAAATAAATTCAAGCAAGGGTGATGCTGCCCACTTCACCCTGCAGCATCCAAGCTGCAAGAGTTAATAAGTTAATAGATATTGGAGAAAACTGTTAAAGCAATCCTCTCCACCTACAAAATTTGAGCCCTAGACCTAGCCGATATGCCCTAATACACACGCACGTGCACACACACACATACACACATTCATACAAACTGACTCAACTGTATCTATAGAAAGCACTGTTCAAAAGACCATAGTACCAATGAAAATGTACCAAATGGAAATCTAGACTGAAAAATGGGATGAAAAATATACAGATACATCAAATGAGCAAGTGGGCCACATAATGAGCTGTCTGATGGAGCTTTGAAAATTAATGAGCAACTTGAAAAATCATTTAATATCTGGTTGGGAAGGAACTTAAAGATCATTTAGTCCAACCCCTTCATTTTTCTAGCTAGGAAAATGGAGATCCAGACTGATGAAGAGACTTGCCCAAGGTCACACTGCTCCTCTGAGACAAGTTTTGGAGTAAAGTTTTTCCATAATACCCTATCACCTATGATTCCTTCATATGTACTGTTTTCTTGAAAGCTTATTCTTCTTTTACTAATAGGCAAAAGGGAAGGAATCATTTTCATCAAATCAATCAAATCTTATGAATCACAATTTAATTTTTTGACTTAGAATTCACAAGGAAAAAACTCATACAGAAGATTCATTCCCTCCTGCAGCATTAACCTGTTACCTGAAGGCTTCACAAACAATAATGGCAATAATAATAATTATTATGTATTAAATATTTCCCATTCTTCGAGCACAATGCCAGATATTTTATAGTTTGTGCCTTTTTTTTCCCTTATCAATCTGCATAGTAAACTCACACTGGAAATGAATTTAAGAACTTATGTAACTTGTCCAAGGTCACGTGAGTACTAAGTGTCAGACTAGGATTCAGGCCTGAGCAGATTGACGGTACTCTGGAGGGAGAAGCAGACTGAAGCCAGTTGTTTAGGGTATTAAACTGTTAAATAACTTTTTTTTTAATATCCTTTGGTCCACTCTGACACCTGTTCTGCTCTATTCACCCATCTCTGGTCTCCATATTTCCTGTCTACCCTTTCCTTTCACCAATCTATATTGTTCACTGCTACCATATTCACCTTCCTGAAGACTAATTTCTCGGTGTCTCACTCTCAATCCACAACCTTCTGTGGCTCTATTTAATAGAGTCTATTTAATGCCTTGGTATATAAGACCTCCATAATCTGTCCCAATCTACCTTTCTAACATAAGATTCCACTTCTTCTCTATCAAACCCTTGCTCTTGTCAAACAAGGTAACTTCCTATCCTCAATATACACCTTGCCATTTATCCTTCACTCTTCAACACTTACTGAGTGCCTACTACATGCCTGACATTGTGTTAAGCGTTGAAAATACAAACATGAAAGAGACTCCCCACTTCCTTAAGGAAGTTTAGACTATTATAGACAGACAGACATGCAAACAAGTGCCTAACTAAAGCTCGTCAAAGTACAGTGGGAACCAAGACGAGCTCTGAGTTTTCAGTTTAGAGTTGTGGGGTCTTTTGCTCATTTGCTTTTTTGCCTGACATGCCTCCTACGACCCATACTTCCATCTTCATGTAACTATGACCCATAGAATCAAGTCCAAATGCCACTTCCTTCACGAAGTCTTGCTCATAATCATGGGGATATGTTTGTTCCCCTTTTTGGTGAGTGCCCCCTCCCAAAAACGTACGGAAAATTCCTAATACATAAACCAAAAATATATTTTTTACTTTTTGTTTTAAAATCTTGAATGTCTACGCTCAGGAAGGCAAGAGAAGCAGAAAATAAATTTGCCAAAATTCTGAGGGTGATTACAAGAGCCCTAGTAATTTCAGGCTATGATTCTTTCTAGCTAACTTTACTGACTTTCCTTTCCTTATATACACTTATCTAGGATTAGGGTCTTTTATTGGCTCACAAACAGAGTGGGAAGGGAGCAAAGATGGTAGAAGATTTCCTAGTATGAATAGCTAAAAGAGAGAAAAGTACTAAAAAGGATATGTGTGTATTGTGACAGCAAAGCTACCTGAAGTGAAATAAACTGGATTGTAGCAATGAAAGGTACAGGAAAATGAAGGCACAGGAGGGTAAACTGCCCTGAAATATAGCCAGGGATGTACTGAAAAAATGCAAAACCAAGCAGTTCCCAACACCAGTCACTAGGCATCCCAGCTCTTCAGTCCTTTAGGACTACGTCTAGGGGACAAGATGATTAGGAGGCTGTCTAGCCAGCCAGACAGACTACAGTTATCGGAATAGAAGATGTTACGGAAAAACCTGAACGAACTTTTTGGCCAACCCAGTACATTCCAAACTTAGGCTTCTTGAGCTCAGGGGCCTTCTCGAATTCATTTCATGTTCCACAATGTCTAACACACTCCTGGGCACACAGAAGGTCCTCAGAAATATTTGCTGAACACATGTTAAATAAAAGAACAAACAGGCACTTAACGTGGTTGTCAATAGCAAATCTAACTCACTGTCATCAATAGTTTTCTAGAGCTTTTCTTTGACTGCAGTATTGGTAGTGCTTCTGAGTTCGTCATCATCCCAGTCAATGCTGCAGTAAATCTCTGGACATGCCAAGTTTACAGCACACCCAAGAAAATTGCTCATACCTTTCCTTTATACGGAAAAGGAAGTAAAAGGTATTAATGATGAGGTTTGAAGCAACAAGCCAAGGGATGGAATGTTCCAAAAGTATTCCTGGACTTGTACAACTTACAAGGTTTAGCAGCCACTATAGACTGGGTTCAGTGCTCAGAACACTGACAAGCAATTACTTCCCAAGGGCTCTGAGTGCTAAGGCGGCCGCAACAAAACCACTGCGGGCAGCTTTCTGATCTCCTACTCACTCTATATTTATTGGCCCCCACGACTCTCTATCCTAAGCCATTGGCCCCCACGGCTTTCTATCCTAAGCCATGAAAACATTTTGTAAAAGAGAATATGATCTGGGGAATTAACTGGACTCTTCCCTGTGCTCAAATAGTAAATCATGAGACTAGATGGCCTACAGCCTACCGAATTTCCAGCCCTGGTCAGAGGCTGTGATGCAAAGAACAGTAGATTCTGTACATAAAATAACCACCAGACAAAGTAATAGATTTTTAGGACCGGAAAGAGCCCTACAATCATCTAAGGACCGCAGTTTTCAAGCTGTTTTCATCATGGAGTCCTTGTTTCAAATAAAATTGTGCAGACGTTTAGTATAACTGAGTAAGTAAAAGTTATTGCTAGGGAAAGGGTAGGGAAGGCAGTTGAGGCAGAATCTCTAGAGCTTCAGAAAATAGTATTGGAACACAGTCGTTCTAATCCACCCCTGATTTTATATATACAAAGCGTCTATGAGAAGAGAAATGGCTTTACCTCCACTTTATAGATGAGGATACTGAAGCACAGTTTAAAATCTTTTGTCAAGATTATTCAGCTAGTGCATCAGAGCCCCTTTAGAAAACAGCTGGCACGGCCAAATCTGGATAAGTTAAAGAGGAGTTAATAAAGGGCCGATTTACAAAGGTGTAGGCAGGGTTTCCAAATAAACAAGGGATAGCTCAGTAACCTGGAACTGGTAATTTAGGCCTGAGAAGGGAAGGGGAGAGAACAGTTATATGAACCTGTAAGGAGAGACTCATGTAGCAAAGGCCACCTTAAGAGATGTAATCTGTAGCTGAAAGACACAGCCAGCCCTAGGCAACCCTATTGGAGAAAACGAGAGGAATACATATATCATCCTCATTCTCTTCCTTTTTCCAGATCTCCTGCTAGGGCTTCCATTGGCTGAACTAACTAGAAATCAGACAACAGAGGCTCTATCAGTGTATTCCATTTAGATTAGCCTCCGGGAGCAAAGAGTAGGATGGAGAAGAGCAGACAGTGGATCTGAAGGGACAAACTGAAGTTGTCTGCCATAGTTAGCAGGTGCCAGAGACAGAACTATCCAGATACCTAGTGGCAAAATCTATGTTCTTGACCACAGTGGTGTTTCACATTTCTGGATTTTTTTTTTAATCCATAAACTCTTCAGTGACAAAGCTAGTATTGACTATGATTTCTTCTCTATTACACCACAAACATATGTCTTGTCTCCTATCATTCTATAAATTTATTGAGAACGGTCCCTCCAAATATTCAGCAATATTTCCAACTTCTCAGACAACTTTAATCATGTTCTCTTCATATAAATATAGGGTACTATAGTCATCCTAATGTACTTTATAACATTAAAATGACTTCGTGTTTTAGTACTTAACTACTACATTTCAGTTCATATACCTATTGTATGTCAGTTCATCTTCACCATATGAAATGTTTAACATTGTAAAGAATGTTTGGCAAATACATGGGAGCCCACTTGCTCAGCCTAATGGTTATTTTTCTTGCTAAGAACAGACACCAACTTTGGATCCTTCTCAGCCTAGTCAACAACTTCCAAATGGTCAGTTAGCACATGAGAGGAAGCCCATATTTATCTACATATTGAAGAAGAAAAAGAGAGAAAAAGTCTGTGAGAACCTAAGAGCATACGCCTGAATGCCCCAACACACTGAATGTCATTTGTAAAGAACCCTGATCTGAAGTAGTCACTTTTACAACAGGCAAGAAAAAAATAAATATGTGTTGAAACAAAATACCTCTTTGCTCCAGGGAACAAATCTTAGTTAAATCTGAGAATATTCAACATGGGGTAGATAGTTTTAAATTGTTACAAAATGAATATAATTTCACAATGAAAAACATTTCTAAATATCTGTTGGATGGGCAGTTGAACATTCTCTTTGGGTCATACACGGATATATTCTGCAGACAACCTGTGGGAGGAATGTTTATTCAAGAAGCTATTCTCCCTTCTAGCAAAGAAGAAGAAAGATGTACACAGAGATGAAAGGAAGAGGAGGTGGGAGGGAAGGGACAGAGTATGAACTTTGCTCGGGAAACAAACTGATGCGAAGGTTCTATGAAACACAGAACAGAAATCCTCTCTCTCTTATACCTCACTTTATTAGATCAGGGTGTTTACAAATCCTCCAGTGCCTCTCCATGAAACTTGCTGAGTGAAATACAAACTCTTTACCGGGAACAACAAGATCCCACCTGGTCAACTCACTGGCTCTTTCTCCCATTTAATTCCTTGCCTCTCTCTCCCTTGTCTACCACACTCTAATCCCCCTGGTCTGTGTGCACTTCCTTGAATATTCCCAGCTCTTTTCTACCTCAGGACCCCTGCACGTTCCTCTCTGTCTGGAATGCTGCCACCCATCCTACTTCATGACTAGTTCCCACACATTCTTTAGAAATCAGCTTACATAAAGATTTTCTCTGAAGACTTTATTTAAAGTAGGTCCCGTCTGTTATTCCCTAGCTCTGTTCCTTATGTTTGTTACCTTGGTTTTTCTGAACTTTACAGTTGTATCTACTTTATTTATACCCCAATTTGTCTGCTCTTTGCTTGGCCACTGCACTGGGATATGAGTTCTGTAAGAGCAAAAACTATCTCGATTTTGCTCACAGCTATATCCCCAGAGCCTACTACAGTGACAACCACACAATGAGTATTCTATAAATATTTGAGGAATAAATGAATGGCAACTCTTGAGAAAGCTTTTATTTTGTTTCTAGCCTATAAATCTCTTCAATCTTACCTCCAGGTCCTGCAAGTCAAAAGCACATGAAATTCTGTAGAGGTCTGATTTGCAGGTAATAATCACTGAAGCTAATTTGAACACCTGCTTGTTGTGTTTAGACATGCGTGTGTATAATTTGAAACCTCACAAAATCCCAATGGATTATTATCAGCCCCATATTACAGATGAATAAAATGAGGATTTGATGGATTTAGCTATTCAAATGGAGAAAAGTCTTAAAATGGCAAGTTCTGGAAATGTCATGATAGGTGATTTTCAAATAACTTTTTCAACATTCCAAGAAACCAAGGTGACCCAGATATGCTCTCTGGGGATTGTTGCTGAGAAACAGCCATGATAGCATAGAAAGAAAGTGGGCAGAGTCAAGGACACTAGAATTAGACCCCTTCTCTTCTATTCACTACTTGTATGACAGTAATCTCTTCTCTCTCTTACCTGACCTCAGATTCTTCATTTGTCCAAGGAGGAGTTGGGACTAGATGTGCAACTTAGTGATATAATGTAACTTAGAGACCTGCCACCATGGTTAAGAAATGGCCCCATAAAACAAATATGTTCTGGTCAACACTTGTTATTGCTTATCTTTTTGACGGTAGCCATTCTGACTGGTGTGAGGTAGTATCTCATTGTGGTTTTGATTTGCATTTGCCTCATGACTCGTGGTACTGGGCATCTTTTCTTGTGTCTGTTTGGCCATCTGTATATCTTCTTTGGAAAAATGCCTATTCAGGTCCTCTGCCCATATTTTAATCAGGTTGTTTGGTTTTTTTTGATATTAAGATGAATAGGTTCTTTATATATTTTGAATATTAACCCTTTATCTGACATATCCCTTTGGCAAATATCTTCTCCCATTCAGTAAGCTGCCTTTTCATTTTGTTGAGGGTTTCCTTTGCTGTGCAAAACTTTTAAGTTTGATTAGGTTCCATTTATTCATTTTTGCTTCTGTTTCCCTTGCCTGAGGAGACAGATCCAAAAAATATTGGTAAAACCAACGTCAAAGAGCATACTGCTTATATTTTCTTCTACAAGTTTTATGGTTTCAAGCCTTACATTTAGATTTTGTAATAACTTTGTATGGAGTAGAATCTATAAAAATATCAACTTGTTATGTTGTATACCTGAAACTGATACAATATTGTGAGTCCACTATTCTTTAATAAAAACAGAAAAAATTTTAAAAATATGTTCCAGCATATTGATTGCCAGGAGCCGTGCTTTCTGAAAACTGTTCCTTGATAGGTAATAAGAGATCACAATATTGCGTTTTGAGTGTAGGGA
The DNA here is from genome assembly GCF_039906515.1 of Pseudorca crassidens. Lineage (NCBI taxonomy): Eukaryota > Metazoa > Chordata > Mammalia > Artiodactyla > Delphinidae > Pseudorca > Pseudorca crassidens. The sequence continues at coordinate 28,305,722 of NC_090304.1, read as the reverse complement.
ATTTAAAATTAATGCTGACAGGCAAGAGGAGTTACTAGCTGGGATTAAAGTGGTGGTAGTAGAGTTGAGAATGGAAAGATTCAGGAATATGTTTGAGTCAACAGAGAACTGAGTGAAAAGAACTGAATTTAAATTCAATTTAAATAAACAAGAGAGATGTTTGTTTTGTATCTCAAACCTTAATTAGAAAAAATGTAATATAACATCATCAAAAATAAAGTTAACATACTGAAAAAATTAATGCCAGCATGTTTCCACGTTCAACAGAAAGCTGTGGATATTTGGGGAAGGATATGGGAACGAGAGATTTCTCACCCATAAAATGAAGTAGTTGAAGCAGATACTCCTTTAGACCTTCTCAGGACCTCAGTAATTCTCTGATTCTGAATTTCATAAGCGCTTACTGAGAATTTCACATGGACTTCATCCCATCATGGGCAGAACAAGTCATACAAAATAAGAAAACGTCATCCCTGCCCTCAAAGGGATTCTAATCTAACACTATAGATCAAATTGATAAAAACAAAATAGGTAATTCCAATTTCAATTCATCCCTATTTTATTATACCAATCAAAACATACTTATTAGAAGCCTGATTTTTTGCCATAAAATGGCAATTTTTTGGATTTTTAAGACATTATATGTAGTAATATCTTGGGGTAAAAAAATAAAAGTACATGATTGTTTTTATTATGTTGACCAGATAACATGAACTTAAAACATTTTAATAGGAACTGGTTTAGAATGTAATTGGAAAGTTACTTTTGCAAGAAATAGAAGTCTCTGATGATGGACATAATGACAACAATGGAAAAGAAAAGAAATGACAGGTGTAGGAGAGTGAGAAAATGGATACAAACGTTATTAGGATTAAAATGTCAAACATTACCTAAACCCAAAGGACCGTCACAATAGTGATGCTGACTGGGGATAAGTATTAAATATGAGGGAAAACTGAAAGATAAATTTCCTCCAAATATATAATATACATAGTAAGATGGACAGCAGCATCAATAATTGCTAGGAGGCAGATTATCCTCAGAAATTTCCCTTTTCATGAACTAGTGTTTATAAAATCTGAAAACTCTGCTGGAATTATCCCTTCATAAATACGTTTCTCTCTGTTAACAGGCTGCTAGCAAAATCAAGATTTTGAAAAATAGTTGAATTAATGAAGACAAAGATAAATATTAACATTTAAAATATTCCCAGGATCTTAATGTAAATATAATGCATATTTAAATCAGACTCTTAAAAGATCAAATAGATGAACTGGGTTAATTAGAATCTAACTTCTAAAATGAGGGAAGAAAAACCTAATCCATTATCATCATATGACATGAATTCTCATATCATGAGTAAAAAGTAATCTTCTTTTGAGAAGAATTTCCCAGGTATTTCAATTTTTATAAAAAAATTTTACCCACATGGAAAAAATATAAGATGTCAACAAAGTAGAGGTAACTTAAAACTGTATGTGTAAAGGAAAGAAACAAATGCATGAAAAATTATTCATGCATTCATTCATTCAAAAAATATTTCTTGAGCATTTCTATGTGTCGGTACTGTGTTCAGTGATGATATAAAATACAAAATATATACCTCATGGATTTCAAGATCCCAAGGAACTTACACTGAGGACTAGGGGTATGGCAAGTAAATGTACAAATAAACATTAAAAGGCAATCGAACTGTATCCCATAATAATAATACAGACAGTCAAGTTTATAGGAGATCTGAGTTAGTGATCAGTTTAGGTGATTGGAGATGGCCACCAAATTAAGCAGCAAATGGGGTCAATATTGAAGGATAGGTGACTTTTCAGAGGTTTGGGGAAGGATAGAAGTGATAAAGTTGTTAACATGAGAAACTGACACAAGAGACAGAGAAGGTATATAAGAGTCAGGAGTTGGAAAGCTTTGATTGCTACGGTAAATATTTTATGCTTCAATTTATGGGCAATGGTGCACCAATGTCATTGTTTCCAGCATATACATGGCATAAAATCATAGATTCATAAATCTTTTGGAGGTTGGTAGGGAGCAGGGGATGGGATGGGAAGTGTTGAAAAGAATAACACAGGATGCCATTTCCTCCTTCCTTGTCTATGGCAGAATTCCATAATTAACCACTGGACTCTGTCCCATTTATTCTGCACGACTCCAAAATACTATCTCAACACAATATTCCAAGAAGCCATTGCCAATCTCACCAAGTTAAATGTGAAGTTTGAATCTTCATCCAGTATTTTGTTGTTTTTATTTACTCTCCCACATCTCATATTCAACCATTTGACCTGAACAATTTATCAAACCAGACTCTATGCTAGGTGCTAGTGAAGAAGAAAATAGACCCAAACTAAAATCAATACTGAGTTTAGGAAAGTTAGAAGGAAAGAGTAATTTATATTCACTGAGATAGCGTCAGCTTTGGGAGTAAATAATCTTTATGCTCTTCTATATAATGTTGTCGTTTGGAGTACATAGTATCTGAATTATGGTGATAGTGGTGGGCCTAGAAAGAGAAGCAGAGATGAGATTAATCACAGACCTGTCTCCAAAGTACTAACTGGATTTCTGTTATTCACTTTCATGTGCCGTATGATCCAGGCATCTTAAAATTTTCCCTGAACATGCCATGCTTCCTCATGCCTTTATATGGATTATTCCCCTCATCTGAACATCTCCTCTGCTTTCTTCACTCTTTGGTGAACTGCCTGCCCATCAAACCTAAACCAATATCATATCTTCCAGGAAGCTTTATTCAGCAGTCACTCCTTGCTGCTTCCACGATATTTGAAACCTCTATTTTAGCACTTATCAACTATGTTTATTCACTTGTCTTCTTGTTCTTCAGGTCTAAAGTGATCTTTATCTTCATACTGCTATACTCAACAGAGTGCCCGCTACCTAGGTGTTCAAAAGTATGATTTGATTGAATAAATAAATTCTTAAGTTGAACAGAGTATATGATATAGGGTTTTCACCACATTTGTTTTCTCACGTTTCCTAATGCTCATATTATAAGCTTAAACATAAAGAGGTTAAAGACATCACTTGGTGGGGCTTCTAAAATATTGTGGTGGCTACAAGGAACCCAGATCAAAATGTCAGATTTCTTGCGACTGATACACAAAACAAGTAATACTGAGAATTGATGTATGAGTTTCTGTACTTGAAAAAAACTATGTTTAGCTTGGAAGATTAGTGTCCCCCTTGAAACACAAGTCTCAAGCACATCTTTTTAAAAAAATTTTATTTATTTTACTTATTTATTTTTGGCTGCGTTGGGTCTTTGTTGCTGCACGTGGGCTTTCACTAGTTGCAGCTAGCGGGAGCTATTCTTCATTGGGGTGTGCAGGCTTCTCATTGCGGTGGCTTCTCTTGTTGCGGAACATGGGCTCTAGGTGCACGGGCTTCAGTAGTTGTGGCACATGGGCTCAACAGTTGTGGCACGCAGGCTCTAGAGCACAGGCTCAGTAGTTGTGGTGCATGGGCTTAATTGCTCCACTGCATGTGGGATCTTCCTGGACCAGGGCTCGAACCCATGTCCCCTGTGCTGGCAGGTGGATTCTTAACCACTGTGCCACCAGGGAAGCCCTCAAACACATCTTTTTAAAGAACCTATTTGTCTAGATGTTTACTGGTTTGTGAATTGTTTGCACTTTCTGTATCTTTTTGGCCATATCATCCCAGGGTTGTTCAACATTATGATGAGCAGAGATAAACAGTTCTAGAATATTGCCTCTGAACTCATGAGACATCACTGTACTGGGCCTGTACTCGTGAAGGCTGGTGACAGTAAGGGAAAACTGCAAGCCACAGTGAAGGTTAAATAGAAAGTCTCAAGTTCCACTTCAAATAATTTCAACATCCTTCAGCTTGGCAGTCATTCCTGATGGCCTTGACACACTTAATGAGAACCTACCATGATGCAGTATGTTGTTGAATTTTATTATTCACAATTATGTGAGAGGGTTACAGCATCATCTCTATTTTAAAGGTGAGGGAATTCCCTGGCAGTCCAGTGGTTAGGACTCTGTGCTTCCACTGCAGGGGGCAAGGATTCGATCCCTGGTGGGGGAACTAAGAACCCACATGCCATGCGGCCTGGTCAAAAATATATAAATAAATAAATAAAATAAAGATGACCAAATTGATATTCAATAAGCTAAGGCTATTGCTGCTCAAGATTTTCAATCAGAAAATCGTGGAACCTAGACTTGAACCCAACATCATAAGAAACTACCAGCTAGAAATCACGACTATTTTCTAGGGAATTATTATTGCTAGATAGCATTACTGTTAGATTCAAAGGTCTGTTTCTTTGCTGATTGGGCTCCCATGTACCCAATCAACAAACAATGAAAACTGTAATAATCCTAGAAAAAATTAGGACAAAGCCTCTTTCCTAATGCCCAATAAGAAAACTACAGAGTACTAATAAATGTGAGAAAGGACACAAGCAAATTAATGTTCAAATAAGATTTTTGGTTTTCAAAAAGGAAAAATTTAAGATTGATATTTAGTGTTAGAGAAGTTATAAAAGGAAATATACTCTTACATTTTTAGTGTGAATAAATGGTTCCAACATTTTTAGAGGATGATTTGACAGTACTCATCAAACTCTGAATGGGTAGACTCTTTGACTAACCCATTCCAGTCTTCAGAATCTTTCCTACAGAAATGTTTGCACATCTGTATGTCTTCTTTGGTGAAATGTCTGTTCACTGCAGCACTATTTACAGTAGGCAGGACATGGAAGCAACCTAAATGTCCATCGACAGATGAATGGATAAAGAAGATGTGGTACATACATACAGTGGAATATTACTCAGCCATAAAAAGAAATGAAACTGAGTTATTTGTAGTGAGGTGGATGGACCTAGAGTCTGTCATACAGAGTGAAGTCAGAAAAAGAAAATCAAATACTGTATGCTAATGCATATATATGGAATCTGAAAAAAAAAAAAAGGTACTGATGAACCTAGTGGCAGGGAAGGAATAAAGATGCAGACACAGAGAATGGAGTTGAGGACACAGGGTGGGGGAGGGGAAAGGTGGGGCGAAGTGAGAGTAGCATCAACATATATATACACTACCGAATGTAAAATAGATAGCTAGTGGGAAGCAGCAGCATAGCACAGGGAGATAAGCTCCATGCTCTGCAACGACCTAAAGGGGTGGGATAGGGAGGGTGGGAGAGAGGCTCAAGAGGGAGGGGATATGGGGATATATGTATGCATATGGCTGATTCACTTTGTTGTACAACAGAAACTAACACAGCATTGTGAAGCAATTATACTCCAATAAAGATGTATAAAAAAAATTGTTTGCACACATTCCCAAAGGCTTACATGCAAGAATGTTTGCTGGAGCACTATATATAATAATGAGAAACTAGAAATAACCAAAACACCCATCAGTAGAAGACTTGTGAAAGACATCATGGTGCCTTCATGTTATGGAATATTACGGAGCTGTTTGAAATACGAGGTGGATATGTGTCAGTAACATAGAATGAAGAAAATACTATTAGTGAGAGAAAAAGCTGTAGAACAAATGCTTAATATGGCATAACACACATGCACCCAAATACACACACTCACTCACACACTCACATGCCTGCATGCACAAACTAAAAGAACACACATCAAAATGTTTAATGGTAGATGTCTCTGGGAAACTGAATTGGCATTAAATTGGAATAGATGAGGAAAAAAACCTTATACTTTTAATATATAGTTTTTGGTTTTGTATTTTTAACCATTAACATGTATGACTTGTGCAAAAAAAAATTTTGTAATTAAAAGTTTTAGAAGCATAAAAGCAACTCCTCCTTATCTTTGCTTCACAGTTGACACCACACATTGCCATCTATCATCTGACTTCAACCTTCCAACCACCCTGCAGTGAAGGTATTAGCCCTCTCTTATGGATGAATATAAACCCAGAAAGAATGGTGATTTGCCCAGGGTCACAGGTTTCTGTTAGAAATCTCCAGTAGTCTGCCTGAAGTTGTGGTTCTGAACCTACTTGTATAAACCTACAAGGCAACCCAGCCCTCTCAGAGGTGGCCTGTGTCGTCAAAATGGTAGGATCTTAATTAGTAACAGCTGCTGCAGGATCCCAACCAGCAAGACAGCCTGCAAAAGCCAGTCCGCACAAGCCAACTGAGGGAAAATCATGCCTTTCTAGTCAAGTACCCAACCCATAGCAAGAGCACTGTCAGTTACGCCTACTTTCAGTTCTAAAGACGATGAAATAGATGTTCCATCAACCTTGCCCCCCGCCCAAAAAAAGTTCTCAAAGAAAATCATATCCTTTTAAATTTAATAACTCCAAAAAAATGATTAAGCTGATGTTCTATGGGCAACTAAGACAGTCTTCCCTCCCTCCCTCCCTCCCTCCCTCCCTCCTTCCCTCCTTCCTTCCTTTCACGGGGAGCCTTAAAATGGCACCAATGCTCTGGGCAGAATTAGTTTTTACAGAGGATAAGGTTCTACTTTTGCTGCCTCTGTTTCTGTCTGTGCAGTTGAGTGAGTGAATCCATGCCTCAAAATATCAAATTCCAGCCCCGTCACATACTGGATGTATGACTTGATAAGACTCATCCTTTACTTTTCCTCAGTTTCCTCATCTGTTAAATGAGAAGAACAACAGCCCACGTCAGGGGGTGTTGTGAGGAGTAGGTGAGAGAGGCCACGACGCTCTTACAGCACAGGGACACATCACATGCCAACTCAACAAGTGTGTTAATAGCTCTTAATATTATTAATGAAAGTATTATACTGCTAACATAGAGTAGCTACCATTGTCATTATTGTATTCTAATGTGCCCAAATGCTTTTAGACATTTGGAGATAGTCTGCCTATTTATTAAAATTTTCCCTGACTTCATTGTAATGTGGGTCTCTTTAATTCAACAGATATCTCCCCTATACTTAAGTATACTTAAGTATTCTTAAGAATCAGGTCCTGACTTTCAGCAAGGAGATTCTGGATTAGGGAAACTAAACACTCTATTTTTTTTAACTTCAAGACTCTAAAATGATGCATAATATTTATAAAATCTTTGGCATATGCGTTATTGGACTCCAAAACCTGCCTTTGGAATTGCTAAGTTCCTTCCAAAGGAAGGCACCTCAAACTCAGTATGTCCAAAAGAGATTCACCATCTTCCTTCTCCAACATTACCTTTCCCCCAGTTTCCTCTTCTAGCCAATGGCATAAATGTGTTCCTAATAATCCAGACCTGAACCTGAAATTATAATTGATGCTTCCCCCATCAGTCCCAAGAAGTCACATGCAAAATCTTGTAAATTCTGTTACTGGATATTTCTCTCATCTACCCTATCACCTCTCCATTCTTATCCCACTACTTTACTTCAGAAATTCAATGCTTTTTGTCTGAACTATTGCCATAGTTTTTTCCCATTCTCCCCAACTCTACATTCCTTGTGCACTGCATTTTATTTCACTGTCCAGTTGCTCTTTTGGAAGCATGAAAGTTATAATGCCCCTCTCCTGTTCAAAACCAGCCTCCTACTCCCCCTTGCCAACTGTCTTACAAATTCAGGTCCTAAACTCACATTCTAGTTTATACCCTTTCCTAGAACTATTCTTCAGACAAAGAATATAATGTCCCACCAACTTAGGAATGGTTCTGTACCTCTGAATCTTTGTTATAATTCCCTCAGCCTGGAACTATCCTTCCATGTCCATTCTCCAAAACCTACCAAACACTCATGGTCTAGCCTAGTGCCACCCTGACCCCCAAAGCCAGCGGTAAACTCTCCTTATTCTAACCTCCCAGAAAACTTGCCTGAATTTTTTCAACAAATATTGCTTTCATCGTATTATAACTATTTAAATATGTTTTTCTCCTATATGAGAACACAAGATCCTACAAGGCGCACCCATGAATGTTTCATTTGGGTATCCCCATGCTATCTAAAACAGTGGGGACTCAACAAATAGAGAACTTCAATTTTTGAACGGCTTAAACTGGGAATACTAGGTACAGTATGACCTCTCCCAATATTACCTTCTTTGCTTTACAGATTCAGGGACATTAGCATCACTTTTGGATGAATCACTTCTGTGTTTCTCAATCGTTCTTAACCTAAACCCTCTTTTGATACATGCGAATCTGATATGTCACATGCAATATGACATTCCTTTACTCAACACTCACCCTAGTATTCCAACACCTATCAATATCTAAGAACAGAACATGTGGTTAAGCTTTGCTTTCTATAGCTTGTATTATGTATGACACAATAACTTAGTTTTCTCTCTCAATTATGAAAATATTGTTTTCAGTACTTTCTGAATGTCCTTTATGTTGAAAAATCGCTATTACAGTCAGTTTTCGTATACAAATATTGAACATTAATGATGATTCTTGCCTTGGCCTTGGATGGTCATAGGCCTATACATTCTCACCTAGCGTACTTGCAGATACGTGCTCTCACCCCATTGATTTGGCCTGGTATACATTTCTGACTTTTATTTCCCTTTCATAACTGTGCAACAACTGCAGAATTTAATCACACTGATGACTAGAGACCCTTTGTGGATTTTATGAATTAGTGATAAAGTGGAACAAATCTGTAAAATAAAGGAAAATGCCTCATCAAATTTATTCATTTATTTTGACAAGAGCAATTTTGTTTTAATTACTTATGATAGCATCTCAGTCAATGTGCTGTAGCATGTTTTCCCAAATTAATTAGGCCCCCTTTTCCCACCAAGGCCTTCTGCTTAGACAAGAAAAAGAAAAGGGAGGGAAAACCCACAAATTTAGTCATTTTTAGGACTTCAGGAGAATATATGAAAATTTTTCAAAAGACAGTCTCTGTTCCTTTTGAATATATATTCTATAAGCTCATTTGGAGAGAAAATTAGGTATTGTTTTTATAAGATAAATTTGGATATGAATTGAATTTGGAGCTGAATTTGCTTTTCTATTTGAAAAGTGTTTTGAAATGTGCTCTAAGAGGAAACAGTTTCAACTAAAACGTCTTTACTAATTCACAGAATTTCAGGACTAAAAGCAATTGAAAAATTGTCTAATCTGATATATTAATAGATGCAATATTTTGTGTTTTACACCCATGTATCTCCTTATGGAAGAAATGAATCCCACCACAGTTGAAATGAAGACTTTTGGTTCTGTTAAGAACATCTAATTTTCTTGGCTGGCTCCATATTAATACATTGGAGGAAGTGTAACATATCAGTTAAGAGAAAGGACGCTGAAGGCCAACTAACTGGGATCATATCCCATTTTCACCATCTCCCACCCATATGACCTCGAACAAGTTCTGAACATCTGCCTATGATGTTTTTAAAATGCAGATAATAATAATATATTCCTCATTATATTGTTCTGAGAATAAAATGACATAAGGCGCATAGAGTGCTTTACACAGTGTCTGGCATATGACAAGCATTAATATACGTAAACTACTTTTAGGAAGTTGATAACCACACACTGTTGCCTTAAGGAGCAGCTTGATCCAAGCATAGAACTTAGAATATAATTTCTACTAACGTGGATCCACTCACTGAGTCGGAGCAAATTAATGAAGTCTCTCAGTACCCTTATTTCTCACCCCTCAAAATGGAGTTTAGTGGCTAACCAAGAATAAAAATCTACACTAGATGAATTTAGGTCCATCATAAGTATCCAGGACTCTATCTTACAGCACTTAATTGCAATATCCATTATGTTTATTTTGTGCATAGAATAAGATACATCTTCCTAGCTGGGGAATCATAGCATTCTTTTAACTCATTAAAGCCGTTCTCTGACCTTGGAAAAAGATGTTTACATGACTGAGTTTTGTGTTTTAACACAGTGGCACTGATTCAAATCCACTGCAAATTTTTTTTTAAGTAGCACCTTAGCAAACTCAATTAAGATTCATGGCTAAAGTTCCACACTCTAATGTTACTTTTCCATCATACTCTTGGAGTAAACAGAAGACAACCATATTATGGGTTGACCACAGGCACCAATTACATACACATGATAAACTGCCTGGCATCAAGTTGTTTTGTGAAAACACCTTCCTGTTTACATAAAGTATTATATAATGATACTTAACACTCTCTTTTATTTCTCTTTAAGGCAAAAAAACTCCCATTTTGTTCACAAGTGGTAATGGCTTCTGGATAACTGAAAGCTGATTCTGCAAGTGGATAATCCGTTTGTCTTAACTCTCATTTTCAGTGCTGCCTAAGACACATATTCAAGGAAATTATGTATCTGTTTCTGACAAACTAAAAAAGAAAGGAATTGGTTTTACATTTTAAAAGTAAGATTTAAAAACCTGAGCAAACTCAAATAACCAACACTTTATTTCAGTCACTGATTTAGCACTTATTCTGACTGAATTGATGCTTTTGATTTTTTCTTCTCCCCCTTCCCCACCATAAATAATTTTGATCGACATATTCCCTTCAATTATTTTATGTTATAGACCTTGCTTACTGTCTTTGTCTGATTTTACGCCTACTTACAGCCCAAAGAAAAATATACATGATTTGGGGATTCCACAATCAATATACTTGCTCTGCAGGGAGCCCAGCGTAGGGTATTCAGGGAGAGAAATATAAAAGACATGGTCCCTGCTCTCAAAAAGGATTATCCACCATGCTACGATCCCTTCTCCCCCATGCATTAGACAATATGATTTGTATAAGGCTACATGAAACAAATTTCTCCATTTTTTCTGCCTGGTAATCTACATTCTCATCTTTTGTAATACATAAATGAGAAAACAATATTCTGTACACACATTTGAATTAGCTTTTTTATTTTCTTCAAATGCAGTGTCGTAATTATACAGCAACAGGTGCTAAATTTACAGTAGTACAACTATGATAGATTTTGCATTCTTATATAGCTATGACACATACCTTCTTACAGCAGCCAGAGCCAGCCATCCAAATTTACGAAGAGGTGGACACAAAGTAGCCCAACAGATTATATACAACTCAGAAACGGGGGAGAGCTCATCCAGGTTTCTATCCTGACTTTCTACTACCAAGTTAGAAAAGCTCTTGTTTGGATTTATATGGGGAACAAGGAAACAAAAAGCAAAACAATATACACTACCACCAATACAAGAACATATATACTAGAATATGCACAAGTACCCAGGATATTTTATGTCACTCTAAAAATTGTAGTTTATAGTTGAGTAAGTCACTAGATAATTTTGGATCTGTTTTTTCCCCACATTGGGTGTCTATGTTATGTTGAATCTCTTCTGCTCCAACAAACTGAGTGTAACGCATGAAAGAAGCATCTTGATCGTTATTATTATTAGTGCTTTATTATACAATTCTAGGAATATACTAAAATCATGATTCAGACTCAATTAATTTAAAATGTTTGACATGACCAAGGATTAGACTAAGCTTAACTTGTCACAATGAAGAAAGTGTTTGTAATCTAAACTGCAGAAAATATGTTTAACCCACTGAAGACAAAAGACTTTTAATGACTCCGTCAATTGTTTGCAAACAGGAATTTCTAATTACAAAGAAATCTTAACTAATTCACTCTAACAGGCCCTCCATTACAAAGAATTTGTTAGCAAGGAGTTTGAAGAGTAATCAATCTAAGCACATGTCCTCTGCATCAGCGGACGGACTCTCAACCACTGTGCCACCAGGGAAGCCCCGGGACTTAAAGGAATAACATTGCATCTATTTTTAGCACAATCCAGATATTTTGCTGGAATCTCAGCCCAGTTACTCTGAGTACACAGCCTAAAAAGCAATTGTAGTACTAAAAAAATAATAAAATGACATTTGAGGCAAATCGGTTTTATAATAGCTTTAACCAATATTTAAGTATTTGACAGTGGATGCTAACCAAATCACAGGGTGCAAAGATCATCTGTTGACAATGTGGTTTCAGCATAACCCAATGCCTTATCAGTTCTGCTCCTGTGAGGATATTTCCCTTCCCGTGACTAGCATGCACATCAGTAATCAACTGTGTCGCTCTTTTCCATCAAGCTCAGACCATAGCCTTGGAATCTTTCTACAGACATCTACTGAAGAAGAAATGAATGGAGTTAGTCCAAGATATGAATCTTGTTACTCCAGCCTTAGATTAAACAATGATAACCCTTTCTGAATTGCTGATTAACTTTCATACAGAGACTCAGTTAACTCTTTGTTCTAAACTGGGTGCATGAGTATTGAAATGGTTAGAGGGGTTACAGGAGTAGGTCTAACTAAGCATTCTCGATGTGTATTTACCATTCAAAGTTATTGTTTACAGAACAGAGATCCAAACTCTCCCATCTCAGACTTCTCAAATGCACCATGGAATACTTCAGACACACACAGCAAGTGTCAAAGCACAGAGCTTTTTGCTACTTGATTCTCAATCTATGAATGGGTGTACCCCTCATAGCCAGGAAAAAAAAATTATAAGAAAAAAATAAAGAGCATGTAAGTCATATATAAGTGTAATATCTGGCTTGCATAAAAACTACTTCCAGCTCAAACTTCCAGTCCTGTGGAGGAAATGCCTTTCTAATCAGCTCACCTCTGGGCTCCAGGTAGCAGAGACCATTTTAACATTTTTCACCTGGAAATGCCCTTAAGCACTCAAAGTGTGTTCCAGAGGTCAGTAGCATCAGTATCACCTGGGAGCTTGTTAGAAAAGCAAAATCACTGCCCCTGTTGAGACTAACTGAATCAAATTCTGCATATTAACAGGCTATCCAACAAATGTGCATTCACATTAAAGTTTTAGAAGCACTTATCTAGACTCTTAGAAGCCCAGACACAAGAGAGATGTTACAGAATTTTCATACAAATTTTCAAAAATTCTCTTTTCTAGATTCTATAAACAGTATGGACCAAATTCTGTTCTGTGGAACAAAAATCCATTGAGATTCTCTGAAAAGAAATAAAAGAGATGGCGGGGGAGTGGCAGGGGGATTATGTTTAAACATATCAAAGTCCACACATCAACCTTCTGGAAATTCACTATACACATTATCATATTGTAGGCTCTAACAAGTACCATCACAAAAAAACTAGTTTCACTTTAACTCAATCTTTCAAAAATGACCCCTTTTTTCAACTAATAACTATTAACTGCTTATGAGACCCTTTGGGAAAACCACTAGAGACCAGTTTCTGGCAGGCCACAAAAGTATGCAGCACATGAAAGCCTCCTACTACCTCATCTTTAGGATCCATATTATTCAAAGATGAAGGTATAGTGAAGTCCTTTTGGTATATCTCAAAATTGAAAAACTAAAAGAAAAATGAAAATCTTGGCTAGGGCCCCAGAACAACCTATATCAAAGTGAGTTTTTGCTACGTAAGACTGTATTCACAAGCTCCTGTATATCTGCCTGGAGTCAAAGTACAGATAAAGATAAAGATCTAGAGCTGGAAACTGACCCATGTCAAAAAAGCAGAGCATCCTAAAATAATAATAAAAGATAATAAAAGATTCTGACGCTCTCAGCCTCATGCTTTAGAGTTGGTTCCTAGAGTGATCTTACTGATCAAGATGATTCACAAATACTAAGAAGATTTCTGTCCTTATCTATATGAGTATCTTTATAGATTCACAGTAAAAACATCACTGCTCCCTGAAAACTATAATCAATAAATTAGTCAAATTAGTTCGTAGGGTACTACGAACACTCAAATGAACTAACCATTGAGTACCACCTCAGTCTATACATTTAAAGAAAGCAGAGGGCTTCCCTGGTGGCGCAGTGGTTGAGAGTCCGCCTGCCGATGCAGGGGACACGGGTTCGTGCCCCGGTCCGGGCAGATCCTACATGCCGCGGAGCGGCTGGGTCTGTGAGCCATGGCCGCTGAGCCTGCGCGTCCGGAGCCTGTGTTCCGCAACGGGAGAGGCCACAACAGTGAGAGGCCCGCGTACCGCAAAAAAAAAAAAAAAAAGGCCGAAAGAGCTGAAGACAGGGTGAAACAGCACGTGAATGAGAAAGCAGGGTGATAACGGGATAGAGAAAGCCACTCCCAGCCCTCACACTCCCCACCCAAGTCTTCCACCACCACACATGTCACAACCTGGTGACATGGGCCCACACATATTCTTGTCAAGTTCTCAACATTTCCATCTCTTCCAAAAGACATTTCAAGTGGGTTCTAAAATTTCACAAAGCCCCAATCTTTTAATAAGTTTTACTTTTATCTTCTGGACAGTTAGCCTAAGGCAAAACTTCAACCGGTTGTAGAGAGGAGCCAGAGCCTCCAGAGAAACCTACTCTGTAACCCGGGCATCACTAATCTACCCACTCAGATGAGCAACACCTGGTAATAAGATTAAAGGTAGAGTCCCTTCTCTCTCCACAAACCCCTACTTGTTCAATCCCAAGTGCAAAGAGAGGAACAAAATAATGCCACAGGCTCCTGCCTGGGGAGGCAGATGTTGCCCCTCTGAATCATTATCACCAAGATCTTAGAGACTGTGATTCTTCTTAAGGGTGGAGGATCCCAGCCAAGAATGGAGGATCAAGCCACATCAGCAAACAACTGTTTGATCCCAAACCAAAGTTAACAGAGCCCTTGGATATGTTTTATTATGAACCAGGAATAAACAACCATACAGCCCCACTTATCAGAACTTTCTCCCAAATCTAAATACATCCTCCTATATGATGACTGTTGTTAACAGCTATTAATAATTAAGAACTCTTAATACCTTATATTCTAATCAGATTTATCCACCTTGGGGCCAAAAGTTCAGTGCTGCAAATTAAAGGACACTAAACTTTTTTTTTGTAACTGAGATCCGAAGAGGAAAAGGGTCCACTTAATAGTAACAAAGGTATAGCAACCAACCAGGTTTGAGCTACACACACACACACACACACACACACACACACACACGTATATATATGATATGATAGCCCCCAAATTGGATCCTACATCATACAATATGTTCCAACTTTTGATTCAGAAAATACTATCACTCGAACATTAACTAGAGTTAAAGTATGTGAAGTATCAATATCTGGAGTCAAATTTGGTAGAGGTTGGGGGCTTCCCTGGTGGCGCAGTGGTTGAGAGTCCGCCTGCCGATGCAGGAGACGTGGGTTCGTACCCCGGTCCGGGAAGATCCCACATGCCGCGGAGCGGCTGGGCCCGTGAGCCATGGCCGCTGAGCCTGCGCGTCCGGAGCCTGTGCTCCGCGACGGGAGAGGCCACAACAGTGAGAGGCCCGTGTACCGCAAAAAAAAAAAAAAAAAAAAAAATGTGGTAGAGGTTACATGACTTTGGAGGTAAATAAGAAAGAAAAGCCACATTTGGGGCTTTCAATCTAGTTCAAGCTGTAAGTCACTAGAAGGCACTACCTCCAAATAGCTGCTCGGTAGCCTGTGCAAAATGAGTCAATTTTCTAAATCAGGTCTTCAGTGAAGTGCAGAGGCCAATGGAGGTTGTACTGCTATTAAGAGGGACTATGATGCAGAGAGCACAAATGGAAGCAGCTGCGTGGGCAACAGTGGAGAGGATTTCCAGCATCACACATCTAAAAGAAAAATAAGTCTGACAATTGTTTTTTTTCTCTGAAAGAAAAATCTTGATTCCAAGGGTCATGAATAATTCCCTTCAAGGGCTCCCCAAAAAACTCGCTTAGATCTCTGCCAACCAACCACATGAAATTACTCTAATTGGGTCCATCTTACTATCAGAAGTTATTTATTTCAGAGGAAAAATGACTTGTCTCTTAAAAACAAATAAAATTATTCTATTTATATTACATATAACTCTGAAAAGTGTAAAAGCAACAGCCCAGACAGAGTGCCCTTGAAGGAAAGAATATTAATCCTTGATGATATATGAGCACAGCCAGAAGTCAGATCTAAAGAGATAAAACCGGAAAACGCGAGCACTGGATAATGCACAAGATATGGCACAGAAAGCAAGCTAGTGCGAGATCAACCGGGAGACAGAGCACAGATCACAGGGCCTGTATCTTGACATGTCTAAATTCTCTCTCTTTTTTAAGGGCCAGCTAAGATGCCATGAAAACACTCCAAGAAGCCCTCTCTGAACCCCATAACATAGTTCATCTCTGACCTCCAACAGCTCCTTATCTGGACCTCTCTCACGCCACTTATGACTTTTGCCTTGTATTACAGTTATTTATAGATAGCTCACCTTTCCTACTAGGCTGTGAGCTCTTTGAAGATGGAAACGAACATTTATAAAGCACCTGCTCTGCATGAGGTACTGTACTTGGTGTTTTCACATGCATTACCTCAGTTTAATCCTTGTAACCCCCCTGGGAGATAGGTCTCATTTTCCCACTTTCGGAAGTTTAAAGCAGTTAAGTATTTGCTCACAGTCTGACTTTTACTAAGGGCTAGAGAGAAAATAGGAACTAAAGTTAAATTCAAAGTTGATGGCTTTCCCATTATAAAAAGTTGTGTCTAATTCATCTTGATATCCCCAGCATGGTTCTTTGAACACAGGAGATGCTCAATAAACCCTTGCTTATTTGGTTAGGTAATGTCTACTGAATACAAATGAGAAGATCAGTTGTCTATCTTTCAGGTCATCTTCTAAAATGCAGCCCAGAAAATAAAACAGCATCAAAATGACTAAATGCATCCTCTGTAGACTGTAAAAATTCAAACTTCAGAAAGAGTAAAAAAGAAGAATGAAATAGAGGCAGCGAGCCAGTTTCTAATTTATTTTATCCTTGGGTGAGCTTCATAAAAACCATATATATTGTACATAAGAACACACTGTTCTAATTGACTATAGCATCCTGGTATACTACACAGATGAAACGTAGGAAATTAAATGGTACTGTGAGTTTTCTAAACAGTCCATTAAATAGTCAATCTAAACAAGCAATAGCATAGCTCTAATCATGCCCACTTCTCATAAAAATCAATTGTTTACCCTGTTTAGTATGGAATTTTCTTAATTGTGGCCTGAATGAGAAGTATTCACAAAGATCATATTTTTCTCCTCTGAAGTGGAAGAATTCTGGGCTTCACAATTTCGACTGGAGCCGCAGTTATACATTTTATAAGCTTCTTGGGAGCACCTTAAGTATTTTTCCCTTTAAAAAAAAAAAAGTCACTGAACTAATTTTGAAGTATCCAGCTCTTTTGTTAAATGTGTCAAAAATGAAGTCCAAGAGGATAAACTGCCTTCAGATTTCAAAGTGGCTTCAAATTCCAAAGTGGCTTCAAATTCAGTCTAAAACTACTATTTGGAATTTTATAACATGGCTTCTTAATAAAAAAAAAAAGTAATTAATCGGCCAATGGGCACAGTTTTAAGAAATGCTGCATACAAACTGGAAAAGTCATCTGATTAGAGATTCACGACCTGGGTTTTAGTCCCAGGTAGTATAATCCTTACCTACTACGTTTTTGTTTCCTCATCTCTAAAATGACTGATCTAATGTACCTTTTAGATCTCAAGTTCTGTGATTCTACTCAACAGGTAATGGTCATGGTTTTCACTGGAACTTCCATCAGGCACAATAATGGACCCCAAATACATTCACATCCTGATTCCCAGAACTTGTGAGAAAGACTCTGTAGATGTGATTCAGTTAAAGATTTTGAGATGGGAGATTATCCTGGATTATCCAGATGGGCCCAGTGCAATCACAAGGATACTTGTAAGCGCGAGTTGAAAGGGTCAGAGTAAGAGAAGGCGATGTGAAATGGACGCTGGAGTGATGTGACTGCTGGCTTTGAAGATGGAAGAGGGCCAGGAGCCTAGGGATGTGGGAAACCCCTAAAAGCTGAAAAAGGCAAGGAAGTAGATTCTCCACTTGAGTCTCTAGAAAGAATGCAACTCTGCTGATACCTTGATTTTCGAAACTCTGATCTCCATAACTATAAGACAGTAAATTTGTGTTGTTTCAAGACACAGATCTGTGGTAATTTTTAAAAGCAGCAATAAGAAACTAACACAGACCTGAATATGCTTCAGTACCATTTGTATCAGATATACCACAAAAATATGGAAAGATACTGTTATCTTTCTTACATTTGTCAATTGATATAGTCAAAGGTGAACATTTTCTATTGCTAATGATTATGAGGAATGGTGGAGAAATACTTAAACTATTCAATCTGACAATCACGAGGCATTCATGTAAAAGCAAAGTGGAGTGATGAGGATAATAATCGTAATACTAAACAAACGCTGAGCATTTATTATGCACTGGGTACCATTTTAGTCACTTTGCATGTGTTATCTTGGTTGTGGCATGCTCTGACTTCACTGACTCTCTGTCTTCTGCCTTCTCACCTGCTCCACAAAAAAAAGCAGCATTCAATAACCGCAGGTGGGAAACCATGGAGGAGGAAGACAAGGTAAGATTAGTTAGTATTAGATAATGTTCTTTAGACAGAGGAACTGAGGCCGTTTTTTCTGATTTAATTCAGAGGCAAAACTGATGCTACAATCATGAAATATGAGGTCAGCCTTCTCATTAGGCTCCACATCAGACCAGTCAGACACAGTCTACAATGTACCAGACAACGTCTCTTCCGTTTGAGACTCAAACAGACAACACCTTGTCCAAAAGCCATCCCCCAGAAGCCAAGAGCAGAAACTTAAAAACAAATGCTTAATTGAGCTGCTTACCTAGAAATTTCCTATGAGGAGAATTACATTATTATTACTTAACTGAAGCCCATTATATTACATTTTGTGTGTGTGTGTGTGTGCGTGTGTGTGTGTATGTCAGAGAGAGAGAGGAAAGAGAGAATACACAGCAATTGATTAGGTACTTTCTCATTTAATTCAATTACCTAGAAGAGTAAAATGCCATAAGTGAAATTCCACCGTTGCAAGAGACAGATGCTGAGAGACAACCAAAGCTGTATCTCTATGAGCAATATAATAATCAGCTGATGAAATACCAAGTTAGTGATACATGAAGAAATCATGGAGATTAACAGAGACAGACCCCCCCACACTGTAAATGTCAATATCCAATTTTTAGAATCATATGCAAAGAAAATATGTCATCGTTGGTGAGAATATCCCTGCTTTCACTCAAGGCTAATCAATTTCTCCCATCATCTCTCTAAATATGAAATATAAAATGCTTCTTTCCAGTAGCACCATTATTTCAAAAATAAGGTACAAAATTTAAAGAATATTAAACCTACAGTTCTAAATACATATTTGCAACAGTTTAAAATAAATAAGATCAAAGTTGTATGCTTTCCTCTGAACAAAAATTTTCCTAAAATAATAGACTGGGTTTAGCTGACAAAATTAGTTTTCTTCCCCACCCCCCATTAGTTTTCAATAAAGTTCTGGTATAAAAGAAATACCAAGTCAACGGGGAATTTAAGATTTCCATGGCACTGGATTCATAGCCCCATTCACATGTGTCACAGTAAATAACATGATTTGTTCCCAAATCTGTCTCTATTACATGACTGTAAGCTCAAGGTGTAAGACTGAGTATCTTATTGATCTCTATGCATCTCCATAACATCAAATATTTTTTGGCCCATAATGAGTGCCTATCGGTACTCACTAAGAGTTTTTTGAATGATAAATTAATACACTAATGCCAAAGACTTTGATGGGAATACACATTAAAGTCAAGTGTATGCCTCATTGAAACTGAAGCCACAGTCTAATAAAGAGAGACCTGTAGAAGATCATGAAAAAAAAAATCAAAGATTTAAATGGGATGTCAGATGTGACCTTTTGAAGAATGTTAGTGAAGTGTTGTGGTGCTAGTTCTAAATACATCTATTTTCATATCACCCCAAAAAAAAGAGCATGCTTCATGCATGCCACTGTCCCAGCACAGGAGTCTTCATACAGTATAGGCTCACTTCAAGTATTAGTGGAAGACTGAATTAATGAACGATTATACCATATGCTATGAGTGGTCTTTTTGAAGTTTAAGATCAGTGACACTATCAAATTATAACAATTTTACAAGACCCTAAATGTCCACTAACCAAGTCTGATATATTTTCTCCCTGCTATAAGAGTCATTGCTAATAGGGTTGTAAATCAAATTAAAAATGGCAATTTTCTTTTATTTATGCTCAAAGATCACCTACGCCAGCATATCCATACCTTTTTTCCCCTACCTCTCCCACTGCCTCACTCACCCCTCCACTTAGCCAACTGGTTCACCAGGGTCCCAATATGCAGTTGGAAGCACAAGTACAACTGCCTAATTGTTATATCATCACAACTAAGCTAAAGAATACATGATTAGTTGAACGTGATATGGAATGAGATAGAATCCCAGGAGCCTTACACAGTCAGTGCAGTCAAAGCAACTATGAGTGGGAGGAAGGAAGTGCTTTTGGGGTAGAAGAGGAAGGTGCCTAAGGGAACTTACTTAGTTGTTTAGATATACATATGTTTAGAGTTGTGTGTGTGAGTATATATATATATTCAAGTATATACATACACACACATATGTTTGTATTTTTATATACATAATCTTTACACTGATGAAGTGGTCACATACTTTGGCAAAACATTTTAAGGAGATGCATTTGGCTGAAATTCTTTTAGGAAAGCAAACTGAACAATGCTACAAAGATCTTAAGGCAGCTTCTAAAACAGAAATCCCACTGGGACCGGTTCTAGAAGCTTTGCCAGGGTATAGGATACAGAACTCACTCTAGCAACATCTTTGAGATTTCTGGGTTAGGAAAGCAAAATTTCATAGGCAAGATGGTCAAAGCAGAGCAGAAAGAATTTCTCTTGTGGTGCTCAGTCCTTCCTTGGAGAACCTGTGGCTAGAGAGGGAATAGGAAGAAAAAGAGAGAAATGGAAATGCAGATGAAAAATGAAGGAGAAAGAAAACTGGAGAGAAAGAGAAGAGAGAACAGGAACAAAGGGAGTCCCAGAGAACTTAAAAATGTGAATGTACTTAGACATTAAGTCTGGATGTTTAAAAGAAATGATCTAAAAGAAAGATTTAAAAGAACAGTCCTCCTAAACTCATGTTGCTCCTAACTTCAGTAGCTAAACTAAGTTGGGCAGAGGCAAAATTGGTCTTCAAAAATTTGCTTCAGTGGAGAGGCTGCAGCTCGCTCCATTAGTATAACTTGCAGAAGAAGATTGTTACTTTAAAGAAACTAATGAAAGTCTCAAAGAGTTTATATTTCAAATGGGGAACATAGAAAACTCTGCATTTCATTTACCAACTTTTATAACTGAAATCACTCTAATTGTCATGTACTGTTTCTTTGAAGCAAGGAAGTGCTCTGTCAGCGGACTGCTGGTCTACCTATATGTCAGCATGTATTTCTAGGGAAATCCTCATCATTGCTGCCATCAAAGTAACAAAAATGGCCCAGAGATAAAAGTGACTTCTGGAGAAAAAGAATACACATTCTTGATTAGAAGCACTTCGTTTCAGAAAGAAATCATTAAGAACTGATTTTTTAAAAATATTAAGTAATTCTACTGAAATATACATATCCTATATAAACTTTTAATGGTAGATTGATTTCTTGTAGTATATAAAGAATATAGCCAAGTAGTAGAGTAAATGACAAAAGATGAACGAAATTTAGGTTTAAGGACATGAAATAATTAGTGGGTGGCACTAAGAACAAGATTTGGCGGGGGGAAAAAAAAAAGAACATCAAAACAGGGTTTAGAAAACCTAAATGTCCACCAAGAGGTGAATGGATTAAACGGAATGTGGTATGTCCATACAATGAAATTGTACTCAGCAATAAAAAGAAAAAAACTAACTGCTGAATGATATATGCAACAACATAGATGAATCAAAAACATGGTGCTAAGGGAAAGCAGCCAGAAACAAGAGTCCATTTATACACAATTCTGGAAATTGTGAAACTCATCTATAGTGACACAAAGCAGGTTTCATTGGTTGCTGGAGTCATGTCTGCATCTTGATTGTAGTCGTGGATTCACAGGTGTATACATTTGTCAAAATTCATTGACTTGTACACTTGAGGTAGATACTGCTTATTGTACAGGCACTATATATACCACAATAGAGATGATTTTAAAAGAAAAAAATAATAAATAGAAAAAACAGGTATTGGTTTAATCTTGCCATATTTTCCAAGATACATTAGCAAGCATTTAACATTTACCATAATAAAATTAATGAGTTAGATTTCCAGAGTGGGGCCTATTTCCTGAGTGCTTCACCTACTGATCAGTTCAGCTCCTTCACAACCATTGGATAAGTGAGAGGATCAAAATTCAATGGTGTCCACCATCAGAAGGGAAAAGACTGAGGTACGGAAGACATCATGAACAGGACAGCCAATGTAGATGAGGGCAGTGCAGCAGTAAGTGGTCCAAGAAAACACTTTCTTGCTCCCTTCTTGCTTTTGAAATGCGATTTTTCACATTTTACAGTGATAAAAAAGAGATGTCTGAAAGTACCAGCAACATGGCAAAGGATACCGAAATCTAAGCCTACCCAACTGTTTTTGACAAATATGCCATATCGAAAATTCTTCCAGATCCTTCAATCCTGGTCCCTGTCATCAGGGACAGGTCCCTATTTCCTGGACATCTTTTCTTTGACTTTTTAATATTAGCAATCACATCACTGGGCAAAGAGCACACAAAAATTGACCTATAAGCATGGTATGTGTTTCTTTATGAAAAGTTAAATAAATGCTATGAAACCAAACAGAAGGCAAACTTTTGATTACTACTGTCTTCTTTCATTAAATATGCACTTATAATTTTTGTGATCTTCCCCTAGAAATCCCTGAGAAATGAAGTATTAAATGAAATCACTCACACCAAGTAGTGGATATGCCTATTTTCTGGCCAAAAAAAAGTGTTTAGAAAACTTTACTTATTATTATTGTTATGATTCAAAATTTAATCTATATACATCCAGAGAACATTATAAGAGCTCTGCTGCCTTAGGTATATGGAAAAGTGACTGCTGCAAGAAATTTCATTGATGGAAGCATCCAAAGAAAAGAACTGCCTTTAATTATTAAAGAATCCTAACGTTACCCAAAGCACTGACTTTGCCATCTAACAGCTATTTGGAAATTAAAAGGCAATTTTCAGCTATAAAATTTAAATATGGCAAAGGAAGCATCCAAAATCTTTTATGGATAGGAACAAGGAAATTAGACCTTTCAGCCAAAGGGAAAAAGATGCAACCATATACTTGTCTATACACCACAGCAAAGGAGAGAATTAGTATTATATGACTACTATTAATTATAGCAACTATTATTATATGACTATGGGTAGTGATGAGAACTTTTCTATAATACATGGATTTATCTGTTCTACCAATAATACCTTCCAAAGTCCCTGTAACATTATTTAATGATTTGCTGATAGATTAGACTATCATATGCATTTGGAAAGACATCTTAATACCATAGGGAGAGGAAACAATATAGTAATCCTTAAGTCACTTCCTCAAAGGTACATTAGAAAAAATATTAGCTTCCTTGTTCTATGACTGCCAGACATCTACTATAACATGGCAAGAGAAGTACCAAGTTTAACATAATTATTATTGATATCAGTAATTAGCCAATAAGAATGCTCTGAAATCACTTGAAAATTTGTTACAAGATTGATACTTTACTCAACAGATATCAAGTTGAGCACATTACACTACCAGATGTTTCATTGGCGGCTGACAGAATTGAGCCAGCGTTTGATGAAATTCAAGTGTGCTGCATGTAAAACGACAGATCCAAAGTTGGACATGAGTTATCATATTTCACAAGAAATAAGCTTTAAATTCACAGTAGAAACCAATGTTCTTGGCTCAAAATTCAAGGCACAAATAAGCAGCTCACGTTAATGCAAAGATTTATTTTTTCAAATAATTATTTTAAACAACCGCTAAAAAGCACTGAGGCACAAGCAAACATAACAAAATGATGTAAACATGCTTAACGTGAAATTCTTGTCTATGTCTAGTCAGTGGAGGCTACAGATTAGCCAATAACACTATGTGCAGGCTACCAGACTGGGAAAGAATACCAAAAGAAGCAATCAGTCCTTTATCTCTTGAAGTTTATAATTCTCTCAGGAAGGAATTTTTTTAAAAAACCTAATAGAGATAAAAAATAACTTTAAAGCACTTGTTATAAACGACTTCCTTCACAAGCACATATAACCCAGAGTCCATAATGTCCCAAGGTGCACTAGGCAGAAGAGAGTTTGAAAAGTGAACTAAACTAAAATATTCTTTTTTCCATGCATTCTCTCTATAGACAAGGACAGCTATCTCTAAAATATTTTTTCTGGGATAGATTTTTTTGTTTGTTTTTTTGTTTTTGGCTGTACTACATGGCTTGCGGGAGCTTAGCTCCCCAACCAGGGATCAAACCTGAGACCCGGCAGTGAAAAAGCGCTGAGTCCTAACCACTGGACTGCAAGGGAATTCCCATGTTCTGGGATAGATTCTTTGTCAAAAGAAATTTGGTTACGTGCTGTTGTCATCAAATGAAAAAATGACCACAAATATTTCGTAACTTCTCTAATGACAAAGAGAACTCTGTTTCCCTACCCCTTGAATCTGGGCTTGGCCATGTAACTTGTTTGGCTAATGGGATGTTAGCAAAGAAGATGCAAGCAAAGGCTTGAGAAGTTCTTACCTCATGTTTGCCCTCTTTTGCCACTTTTGGAACCCAGCTGCCATGTGAAGAAGCACAGACTATCCCACTGAATGCTGGAGGCACATGGATTGATCACCCCCATTAACTTAAAGTTTGTGTTTGAGGCCATCGGGGATCAATCAGCCAGGAGCAGCCCACTCAGCTGACTGTAGCCACATGTGGGATCTCTGGTGATACCAAAATAAAAACCAACCAGCTGAACCCAACCCAAACTGCCAACCTACGAAATCATGCCTAATAACTGTCTGTTCTTTTAAGCCACTAAGTTTTGGCCTGATACACGGAAAATAATAACTGATCTACATATTAACATGTAAACCAATTTATGATTAAAACCTTTAAGCACTGGACAAACTCCAGCTGGTATTTATCAATCCTTTCTATGAGTCTGGTTTCCTCAGATCCTGATGCAAATGGGTAGACTAAGGCATAGAGAAAGTAAATAGATCTAAAATACCCGAAGCCAAAGTTGGTGTCAGAACTAGAAACAGAATCCAGAAACACTAGAACTCAAAATGCTAGAACTGCTGGATCACCTGAGGTCTGGTCTCATGACCAGGAATGATATTTAAAATATATACACAACTGATAAGGCATGAACAATTAAGATAGATCACAGCCTTAGCGACAGGGCTGAGTTTTAGAGGTCCCCTGATATGCCAGGAGTTTGCCCATTAATTCATGGATCTTGAAGAGATTTAAGGGGAGGGGCCAATATCTTGGGGCACTTGGTAAGCTCCAGAGTCCACTGGATACCAGTCAGTATAGACAAATTTCAACATTTAAACAACTGGTACAGCCAGGCCAGTGCACAGAAGTCATCCCCAAACACAACTAAATTTCCAAAAATAGAAGCATTATTCATAATTTCACTGTTTCACTTAGTGAGTTAAAATGTTCTAATCTCTTTGTTTCCTTGTTTGTTCTAGAAACTGAGATTTGGCTCCTGGCTTTATAGCCTTTTTATTGAAATGACTGACCCTTAAAACCCTGTAGTTATGGTTTAAGATACCAAGACCTCTGTCTCTGAAAAGAAAGGTACAATTAGAAGGAATGCAGTAGGCAAACTGTCCACAAGATATTACAAATTGTCTCAAATCTTTAAAAAAAAAAATTGTTTATTTCTACTATTTCTTCCCGAAACAAGAAGGGCTTCCAGGAATAACTGGAAACAGCTCTAATTTAATTGGATCAATTCTCCAAAAACCAGCATTTCCAAGATAAGCAGATAATAAGAAACAGTGAAGAGTTATGGGCTCAGAGTTAAAATCAGCAAAGTTTTTCAATAATTCCAGAAATTCTTTCAGGAGCCCTGGAAAAAGGAGATAAAAATGTGCTTTTAGCTGCCAAGGAAAAGAAAAAAAAAAAATTATCCATTCCTCTTCCCCACCCCCCGCCTTTTTTCATTAAAATATTGAATCCAAGAAGTTAGGCAAACAGATTATTCTTCAAGAGCAGGAATTAATATTCCCAGGAATAACCTGTATTATTTCCAGAGACAAGTACCATTAGAACATAACATTTAATCTTTACAAAATTCAGTAGTCTACATAGCTTGGTTCTCTTACTAGGAGACAGGCTGCTTAGCTTGAATATGAACAGTTTTAAACTCTTCTAAGGGACCATCCAATTCCAAGGTGAGAAGAAGTAGGCAGAGCATTTCCCATTTGCAATCTGTCCCTCAATACTGAAACATCAAGTCAGTGAAAAGTGAGATATTCAGTCAAAAAAAAAAAAAAGAGAGAGAGAGAGAAGAAAAGGAGTTGAAGGAATAGAAGGAAGAAGAGAATAGAGAAAGAGGAGAAATGGAACTGGAGATAAAACCTGTCTCCTATAATTCAATATCCCATGATGAAATTACCACGAAAACATTCACAAGCCATACAGAGATCAGGAGTTCAGAAGAGTAAGTTGTCTTAAGGACAGATGAAAGGCTTGAGTGATGGTGGAGTTAAGAGAGATTAGAGAGCTGAAGGCAGGCCCTTCAGGTAAGACAAAGAGAGAGATACAGTTGGGCCTTCATATCCATGGGTTCCACATCTTGGATTCAACCAACCACGGATCAAAAATATTTGGGGAAAAAAACAAAATTCTAGAAAGTTCCAAACAGCAAAACTTGAATTTGCCACACACTGGCAACGATTTACATAGCACATGTATTGTATGCACAACCATGTACATAGCATTTACATTGTATTAGGTATTATAAGTAACCTAGTAATGATTTAAAGTATATGAGAGGGTATGTGTAGATTACATGCAAACACTACACCATTTTATACAAGGGACTTGAGAATCTTCGGATTTCGGTATCTGAGGAGAGTCCTGGAACCAATCCCCCGTGGATACTACGGGACAAATGTATAATTATCCTGATTACCATGAACCAAATGAAAATGTACAGGAGTCTGCTTACAGTAGGAGACCAGAGAACTAACGTGAACCACTTTGTCATGAGCTGCTCAAGCAACACTTACATCTAAAACAATTTGCTATATGAATAGGCAAAGTTAAGGTCAGTGTATAGCCATTACATTATTGATAATATTTAAATGATTAATGTTTGCTAAACTGCAGAGAACAGC
Organism: Pseudorca crassidens; assembly: GCF_039906515.1. Lineage (NCBI taxonomy): Eukaryota > Metazoa > Chordata > Mammalia > Artiodactyla > Delphinidae > Pseudorca > Pseudorca crassidens. Next base: position 28,278,496 of record NC_090304.1, on the reverse strand, counting down.
AAATAAATTATTTTCAAAATTTATTTCTTGACCCACTAGATTCATTATTAATATATTATATTATATTATATTGGAAAAGACTGCAATAGCACTTAAAATTAAAGTCCCTTTATTTAAAAACAAACAACTTCTATTGGGAAGCTAGCTTTAAAAAATAGTAAAATAAATTTTTTTTAAATATTATATTCATGAAGATATGTTTTATTTATAATGAAAAAAATAAAGCAATCTATAAAATATCCATCATACTGAAATGAACAAGAAAACTACGCACATTGATTTGATAGATTGTGGTACAGACACAAAATCATGGCAAAAAATAAAAGAATAATAAAAAACTATGTAGTGACACTAAGGAAAAGGCAGTGGTATTATAATCAGGGAAAAACACAACTCAGATATAAGTATATTATAATTATAATGAGGTAGGATAACAATGCATAGGAAAAAAGGAGTTAGAATAACAAAACACCTTCCCCCCCCCACTCTGCCTGTTCTCTATTCTACATATTGAGAATATAATAGGGTAATATTATTTTAGTTCAAAAAAATATTTAAAATAACTCCTCAAGCCTTAACTATGTCTGTTACTCGTTTTGTTATTGATCACATGCCATCATGGTTACATGTGATCATTATATATTTTATTATACTCTGAAATACAAGCATGAGATAAACACACTTCAATAGTACTTTTAAAAGATATATAAGAGCATCTGCACAGCATCTACAAAAGCAATGAGTAAATACTTTGGTCAACCTCATCAACATAAAGGCACAATTCAAATGATTCCAGAACCTCTTACAATTTGCTGGAATGCATCGAGCACATCACACCCCCTTGAGTTTCCAGTGTCATTAAGTAGCGCAGGCCAGTCTGAAGTATGAAGCTTATCTTCCACTAGCTTGAATACAAATGATGACTCTTTTCTCAGTTGTAAATGAGTCTCCTTTAAAACACTTCACACAGATAAGAAGCACACATTAACCAGTTCAACCAATCAAGGAAAAACGTATGTATGTTTTGATCTGGACATGGACAAACAACCTAAGTGGCCAAAACTACGAACAACACACAACTACTTCTCCCACACACTCTATCGCCACATGATCTCGATTTCAAGGATGGATTTGATACATTCTCCTAAAAAATAAAGATTTCCTTAAATAAAATAAAATTAAATACTCTTCTCTGAGAACCTAAGAAAGAAACGAAAAATAAGCTTTCATCACAAATACGTTCATAGTACGAGTAGTGATGTGGACAGTGGCAAATTCTATGACCATGTCTGTCCATCTGCTAACCGGTAGCTGGCTGCAAAGCACACAACCTAAATTTACCACCTAGGCTTCCGTGGAAATTAACAAGTTATTAAAATGTGACGATATTAGCATGCTAATGATAGAAATTATAAGATAATAGGTTTGTGTTATAGCCACAAGCAGAAACATACCACAAAAGCAAATTCTGCTTATTCATGATTAATCTGACTTTGAACTTCTTGCTCTTGTTATCTTCCAGTTAGAAAACCAAACATCTCCTATAATTAGAATTTGTTTGCAGAGGTAGGAATGGTTTCAAAATTAAAAATGTTATTTAATAGCAAAACTCTCTATACCTCATCCCTAATTTTTCATTTGACCATCCACTGACAAATAATTTTGTGCAACAATGTGATTTAAAAGACTGGAGCTATGGCAAGATTCAACTTGTTAAGAATATGGTTTTTTTTTTTTTTTTTTTTTTTTTTAGTGAAATTGAATCACTTAAGTTGTCTGTATTTTCCATTAAGTACCCTAGAGCTGCCTACAATACCGTCCTTGAATACCTGCCATGGAACCATCTTTCTGGTGAGAGGTTTATTACAAGATGCTTTTAATACTATTCTATGGAGGCCAAGAGGTTTATTTCTCCATGGCAAACAGCCAGGTTTTGATAAATAGCATGAGCAGATTGCAATAAATACTTAGTAAAATAATGTGAGTTTCACATTTTTAAAAAGCAGAAAAACATAATTACTGAGAAATGGCTCTACATGACCAGTGAAAAGAGAAATGTCTGTTTTATGTACTAATTCTCTATGGGTCAATCTGTACAAATTATTAGTCCTTATTTTTAAGGTAAAATTTTATTCTAATAGGAACAAATAATTAATGATTACTTAATGCCACAGAAACCAGCAGTTGATACTAGAAAAAGGGAAACCAAATTTAAGATCAAGATCTAAAATAAAAGTTAAAGACAGAGTAATATATTTATATTCAAACGTGTACATAAAGAGACTTTTCTTCTGAAAACATATTGCTCATTCAGGGAAATAGGGTTTTAAATTGTCAAACTCTATTCTGAGAACACTCACACGCACCTGTTAGAAAATTTAGTACATTTTTTTTAAAGGCCCTAAATAGAGGTAATGTTATATAATATGAATTTATTTTAAAATTTCAGAAATGTAATCTACTTAATGTAATATCACATTTCTAAATTACACTCTCTGGTTAGGTATAGAAAAATCCTGATATATGGTAAATGCAGTTGGCTTCTGTTAAAGGACTTCTGAATGAACCACATGAAACACTCTGCTGTTACCTTCAGCCTCTTTCAGAAATTGTAAATAAATATATGTCTTTCCATCTCCAATATCTGATGTGTAAAAAAAAAACATTGTAAGAGTCATTTACTCCTTCACACTAAATAATGAGCAATTCAGCTATTTGGCTAAAAAAAAATCTTCAAATATTAACTATGTATTTGCTAATTTAGGCTAAATATACCTTTTTAAAGTTTGAAAATGCTTTCAGAAAAAACTGTGAAGGGAAAATCATCTTAGTTTTAAGAAATCACATAAACAATGGGTTTGTTTGCATTTCGTATGCAGAATGTCCTATTTCTAAGGCACAGGAATAGTTACAATTCGCTAAAGTAAAAAATAAAAATTCCACAAAGTAATGGTTTTACAATTAAAAGTATTTCCCTGACAGAATAGATAGTACTTGAAAACTCCCCAAATTTTAAAAGAATCTAGGATGCGTTTCATACTAACGGCTTTAATGAAGCAGAACTAAATCAATGACTTCACAATGCCAGACAATCAACTTGGCTTTTTTTTTTTTCCTTCACTGCCTCGACCAATTGTTTTGGCTTCAAGTTAGAAGGAGCTTCAATTAAAGATAATGGTTGTTTGGCCTGAATGAACACTGAAAGCCTGGGTCTCTAATGTATGTTCTGAAACACTCAGAAAACAAACAAGATAGTCCTTAAGACATATTTCATAGAAGTTTGAGTTGTTCTGAAGAAATTAAAGCTAGATAGAGAAAGCTAAACACGTTATTACAACCAAATTTCAAATGTGAAAGCCTTAACTCCAAGAGAAAGAAATAAAAAAAAAAAAGAGAGAGAGAAAGAAATCAGATAGCATCCTAAAAGCAAATAGACATCTGAGCAAACACTTATGAGATCTGAGCAATGCAGACAGAAGGCACCTCAGAAAACTCCCAAAAGTTGGCCTCAACTGCCCTGACCTAGCCTGTAATTGACACAGTTTCATTTGGCTTGCCTAGGTAGCTAGTCCACAAGAAGCACAAGCTTTTTTACATTTATCCAAAGAAGAAACTCAGGTCTTTACTCAAGTCAAAATTTGAAAATGCACCATCAACAGCACTCATACCATTCCAAGGAGAAAGACAGATACAGATGTGCTTAAAAAAAATGTTCTTATAGAACAGAAGAACCATGGTCCTGGAAAAAATCTACTTTGGAATAAAAAATATGACTATTGTTTACTGTTTCACAGATGTTTATTATTGCAGTCAAATCTTTGCTTCTCTCCTCCTCTCTGAGTTATAACTTAAACACATGCTATCAAATAGAATGTAAATGCTGGGAATTAAAATAAGTAAATACTCTCTGTAGAGGTGATTACCTCTACTGTTTGAAAGCACTGACTATTGTTATTACATGAGCAAGAATCCTAAAAAATTGGCAAGTTGAATTTGGTCCCATTTACTGCGCAGTTTATACAGAAGATATTACAGAAATGGAAGCACTTTACAAACACTAGATAGAATTTATAAAAAGTATTATTAAAGCATGATAGGCTGGCAATTCGCTCTTTAAGGAGAAACCAGACCCAGTCAAACATATAGATTCTAGGGGGGAGAGGGGGTAATAGTAATAATAAACAAGAATCCTGTTATTGAGAAGAATAAATCTTTCCGTAACTCAAAAATCCTTCTACGTGGACTGTGATTCTCTGAAGTGTTAGTACCTTTAGAGATTGGGAACACAGGTACAGCCCAGTCACCTGGCATGAGCTTAACAAACCTCTGTTGAAAAAATACTTGGTGAAGGAAAGAAGTCAGGGCACTCTATTTATTCTTATTTTAGTCCAGGGTGAGGAACCAACAACAGTGGGTGAATTACATTTGTCCCTTTCACAATATCAAAGTTTTATAAACGTGCAAATGTTCATAATAAAACACTGTGTTGTCTTCGAATTTCAACCCCTCTAGTCAGGGTTGAAGTTAGTCACAAAGGGACCAACCTAAAAATAGGCTGATGAGTGAAAGGCCGGGAGCCTGCCTGCTCTGTCAGCTTCCGTTGCCAGCAGTGAATGGAAAGCTCAGGTGACCTCTCCTCATGTATAGACATTTCCCCTTAAGCAAATAAATGTAACGGTCAAAGCAGAGCTTCGGTAGCCTAAGGAATATCACGAGAGGCATTCAAAAAGTTGGTAAATCAACTGCTTTGTCCAGGAATGGAAATGAGTGCGTCATCTCTAACAACGTGTTTGTAAAGTGAACAATTTGCCCTTGATTTTCTTCATTACATTCCTAATAACAACAGTTGCATCAGAGGAAAATTTTTGCTATCATACTTGCAGCTCATTCCACACTGGGGCTGTTTCTACACAGTAATAAAGCATCTGGGTGAAAAAATGGAAAATACACAACTAATCATCCAGCTGTTTCTAAAATCCCAGCTGTTCACTAATAGGCAGAAAATAACCTAGCATAATGACCGAACATAACAGACCTACATTGCAGGTGATCGTAGAAGCTTTTTGGGTATGCACTGGCATGACCTGATTTATAAAATGGCAAGACATCTACCTGGATCACACAAAAAAAGCTCTCCCTGAGAAATCGGTGAACCTGGGATGGCAGAAGCCTTCCTGCTTGGGGCTTTTGTTGAAGCAAAGGTGAGTTGGGCGTGCAAGCATTTTACGTGGCCATCTCTGCGGTTTAAAAAAAGGCAATAGGCTTAATAACTGAGGGGAAAGACTGAAAGGGGGAAACCAGACAGGAAACCTTTGAACCCTTTATTTTGAACAAGTTTATATTTGGTTGGAACTTATATTAGAATCTTCTATTTCCTTTTCAAATCCTTTTAAGGGTACAGTAACATTTTTGAAAGTTGAATGACTTCATAATCTCTCTTGCAAAGCTTATAACACAACTACAGCTTTTCATAACTGAAACGAAAAAAAAAATGTTTCCAGCATGTAATTTTCAGCTTATTTTAGCAATGACAGCAGGATTTATCCCATGCTAGACTGATCTCCAACAGTGATACCACGGACAAACCAAAAAGAAACAGTAATTCCTAAACAGCCTCTCCCATCCAAAGAGTCAACTAGTCCCTTGAGTGAGTAAATATAGTTTGGTGTCACAAGACGATTCACACCTTACAATACTGTACTTTGCTTCATCTTCATCTGTCTAATCTAACCCTTTCTCCACTGTTTCTCACACTGCCTTGCAGCCTGTGAAGTATGTGGATTCTAGTAGTGAAATGACACCTCTTCTCTGTGGATGAGCAGCAGCTAAATCAGCAAGGAGCATATGACAGCAGCAAGGAGTTCTAATTTTGTTACTGCACAGATTTTATGATTTTTCCATTCCTCTAAGAATTGCACACCGGCAATAACCAACATAAACACATCATTCAGCTCTGTGTTAGTGACATTCACTCTCAGGGCTTCAACTGGTTGCTTAATTCTGTCTTGGTTTTAATACACTACCACATTAACATTCTGTATTAGAATGAGAGGGTGAGGCAGGAGGAGGGAATTATCCCCTGTGAAATATAAGAGCCCAAATTGTAATCTTCAAGTTGTAATCTTCTGAGGATGTGAAAGAATCCCTTGCTCTGAAAGGAAAGGTGAGTTTTATCTTTAATAAGACGTATAGCTTTAATTCTCAGCAACAGTTTTATGGTTTTGAATGTGAGTGCTCTCAAAGACTAAGAACAAAGGGAATTAGGGTATTGGGACATATACATACACATGCCTACTAAGTCTGGTACCAATACTAAGTGATCAATTCACTGTCCTGGATTTCCCGGATTAATACATACTAGTAGTTAACACTATCAAATGGAGCAGTTTTTAAACTGATCTAGCTATTTTTGCCATCCTATTAATGACTTCATTTAGGCATAACTCTTTGCCCCTTGCCTCCCACCCTCCCTCCCACTCCCTTATCCCCCACTTAGCATCAGAGCTTGCTGATGCATCACCTGCTGCTACTGCAAGAAAAAAAAGCAGTTTACTAGCTTCTCATTGGCTGGATCAGATCTGAAGAAAACAGGTCAAGAACTCTGAGAATACTTCTAAAAACCCAGAAGGAAAATCTGTCCCTAATACTCCTGTGTCATCTAGATGGTAATATGGTATATATGCACTTCCCTATGCCATTTTTCACATATACTGAAATCAGCTTCTAGACCGATTAATAGCCAAGTTGCAAAAAAAGATCATCAAACAATCTTGTCATTCTCTAATCAATCACAACCAACCCTTTCACTTGGTCTGCTAGAAGGTAAACATTTATATCCACCAATTTAAACATGATCACAAATTTAAATATAATGTGGCGAAGTCAAGAAAAACAACATTATCCTCTCAAGAAATCTGAATAAATGAATCATTATTTATGGGATAAACCTCCCTCCAAATACATGGCTCTAAATATAGATTGCAATCTCCAAATCTCACATTAATTTCTTAAAGTGTTTAATTAGAGATACTCCTGAAGCTAATAAGATAGTGTGGAACTTAGAGTCTCTATTTTCTTATCAAAAGTCATGTTAATCTTAGGTAAACCATCCTAAAACTACTATCCATCTCCCAATAGTAATGCCAGTAAGACACCAATAAGGAACAGCAAATGAACAAATAAATATAAATCTTACTACAGTCCCTAGAGATTCTATCTCCTCTTGATAGATTCCAGTCCAGGGGGAGCTTCATTAATTATTTCCTACCCTGCCTGATAGTAAATGAAAGCCTTTCCTGCCTGATAGCAAATGAAAGCCTCATTTGGATCATGATCCTTACCAATTGAAGGAGAAAACAAGACTCGCTCGGGTGCTATCAACACCATTAGTGTTCTCCAGGGGAATCATTCATCTATTCAGGTATGAGTGAATTAAGTTTATAAATAGAATAACATGCACCGTGCACGTTAACAGATGTGGCCCCCATCACTGAGAGAGTTCAGATAATATAGGCCTGGTCCCCAAGAGATATGGGATTTTCCAATTATTTTACAGTTTTGTATGTGAGTGCCCTCAGAGGCTGAAAGATATTAGAACATTCACCAAAAAACAAAAAACAAAACACAAAAACCCAACAATAACCTGAGACTTTTAATATTGTAATTGAACCTAAGAGAATTAAGGAAGTCACGTCAAACAACAGCTACAACAAAAATGCAGAAAGATAATGGCTTCAAATCAATCTATTTCTAGAGAGCATAGAGTAGATCTATGCAGCCATATAGTCCAGTTTCCATGCTATACGCATCCTTTATATAATGTCCATGAAAAATAAAATAAACATTTTGCAATGTTCCATAAAACATAAAAACCTTTCCTGGGAATGAACTCCACATCTCCTTATCCAATGGAATGTCTCAGAGCTTAACCCTAATACCGTTCGGTTATATGGCATAAAAATCCAACCTAGAGTATAAAGACAGACTTTTCAATCCTTACGTGTCACCATTTCCCCAAACCACATGATATTTACACACTTTCACTTCACTTCAAGAAGTCTCTTTCAGTGCCTCAGACCATTCATTTACTTATATATCTTTTGCCAGAATAAAGGCAGAAAATGAAATATATGATATATGTAAACATATGGATATAGATTAATCTAATTATGTTAAAACAAATATAATTCTTTGGCTCAGCACTGACACAACTTTAGTTGATATCCATAGGGGCTATTTATTTAAGTGCTTTGACTGATTTAAGAGGTGACTGACCCCTCAACAGCCAGTAGCTTACTGTGGATAAAAATGCCTTCATGCTCTCTGTCTTTAAAACTATGTCCCTGGTCTACAGAAGCATGAAAAAACAATCCAAGTACATTTCCACATAATGCCAATAACTGGAAAAAACAGCATATTTTCCATGTTTATTAATTATTCCCAAAAATTACTACTAAGACCACTGCTGAAGTAAGTTGACATTTCTATCATCTTCACAGAAAATGTTCACACTGTATATTCTTTCAGTGACTTATCTCTGCTAGTGATGAGAAGCCATGACAAAGGCTACCCCTAAATACTTTATATTTCATTTTGATGTATGTGACACATTGATTTGAACAACAGACTTGGCCTCCCAGTTAGGTTTTTCTTGGCTTTCTGGTTTCAGTATATTTGTTGATTCTTTGTAACTGTATTATTTTCTTTTTATGATTTTGCATTTTCTGGACTGGCTGTTTAATGGGAGACAATGGTTCTGAGCCTGAGTAAAGCCAGCCTCAGATGAGAAACCAGTTATGAAAAAATCTATCCAACAGATAATTTGCAGATAAGGAAGCAAAAGTTGAATGTTTGTGGATCAACTATCAAAACCATTTAGCTCCTAGTCTTCAGGATACAAATTCTCCTTCCAAGATACCAGTGACAGAAAATGGATCAAAAACTTAACTGGGTCTTCCCTGGTGGCGCAGTGCTTGAGAGTCCGCCTGCCGATGCAGGGGACACGGGTTCGTGCCCCAGTCTGGGGAGATCCCGCATGCCGCGGAGCAGCTGGGCCCATGAGCCATGGCCTCTGAGCCTGCGCGTCCAGAGCCTGTGCTCCGCAACGGGAGAGGCCACAACAGTGAGAGGCCCGCGTACCACCAAAAAAAAAAAAAAAAAGTTAACTGCACGTCAGCAACACCATGACCAGTGAACTATCCTTTCCTACATGACAGTAAGACTCCTTATTTAGCACATTACTTGCCTTATGCATCAATCCCACCTAGTATTACTTACAGGCCTGAAAGGGGATATGCTAGGGTCTCACTCAGAGCTGCAGCTCATTAAATATGTGCTGTTTTTCAAATCACCCAACTCATACCCTGGGATTAATTTATTTACCCATAAATAAAGCCACCATATTTTCTGAACCTGAAATTGGGCCATATCATATGGTCTAATATGTATTAGCATACTTCTTAAGAGGAGGCTACTATGAGAAATTGGGACTGCTATGGAAACAGAAAACCAAGTCAGAAATAAAACTCACATCACAGTCCTAATCTTAATTCACATTTCAGAAGTACATATTCTCATTTACTGCAAAAATAGGTCTGCTCCCTTCAATCTTGAACACAAACCACTCCATCAACCTTCTTTCAAACAGGAATACTGATCGCCATACTAGAAGGTAGGATTGTCTTCTAACCTGTAGTGGTGGATAGATTGGTCTGGAAGACTCTGTGTTTCGAGTCAAGTTTCTCTGCAATCAGGAAAACCAAGAGGTACCTTTTGTTCACACCAAATGTCCCTTGCAGAATTCAGAATGACTTTGGGGTCAGGAAGATTTCCTGGAACAGGCCCCTTTGTCACTGAATGACAACCCGTAATCATCCTAAACTGTATCTATCTCTCTCTGTCTGTCTGTCTGTCTCTCTCTCTCTCTCTCTATATATATATATACACACACACACACACACATATACATATATATAAAGAGGGATGTTACACTGTGCACTGTGTCCATGAACACATCACATGTTAACTTAAAAATGTAAACTGAACCGAGGTGTATTTATTTCCCACTTTACCTAGGAATAGCTGCAATGTTAATGCTGAATCACAATCCTAAAAATCAAAAACAGAGAACACCCTTCCTGATTCTCTTGGGACATGGGGGTACTACTATTTATGATTCCAATGCAATTAAAAATAATTTTCTACTGGTTAAAGTTGACTTTCTAAAAAAATGGGGAGGGCTTCCCCGGTGGCGCAGTGGTTGAGAGTCCGCCTGCCAATGCAGGGAACACGGGTTCGTGCCCCAGTCCGGGAAGATCCCACAAGCCGCCGAGCGGCTAGGCCCGTGAGCCATGGCCGCTGACCCTGCGCGTCCGGAGCCTGTGCTCCGCAACGGGAGAGGCCACAACAGTGAGAGGCCCACGTACCACAAAAAATAAAAATAAAATAAATAAATAAAATAAAAAATGGGGAAAAAGAATATATATATACACATTAACTCAGAGTATTTTCCTTAGATATTTCTTATTCATATATTGGATGCTATTTCAACATATGCTTAATGAAAAGATTTTCACAGAGCTTCAGCTATCCTGCTTAAAACAAACTGGACAAGGAAAGCAGTAGCACTTGTGAAATACTACATGTGTCTAAGCATAAAATGAGTTCCCCAGCACAGGTCGGAACACTGCTTACTGACAAGACTGTACTATAGCAAAGCAAGAAATCAAAATGTTTACTTACCAACTTTCACCATGTGGATTCAACTGGAGACTGAGGAATTATTTTTTATTAAGCGAATCCCTTCCCTTTAGAAGCTGCTAGAATAAAGAGCTTCAAAATAAACCCGATTCATTCAGTTTAGTTTACATTCTAAAAGCTCAATCTCAAACTCCTGGTTCTGCATTTAACCTAACAGGGAGATTTTAAAACCATTTTGTTGGGGCTTCCCTGGTGGCGCAGTGGTTGAGAGCCCGCCTGCAGATGCAGCGGATGGGGGCGGTTCGTGTCCTGGTCCGGGAGGATCCCACATTCCGTGGAGCGGCTGGGCCCGTAAGCCACGGCCGCTGAGCCTGCGCGTACGGAGCCATGGCCGCTGAGCCTGCGCGTACGGAGCCTGCGCGTACGGAGCCTGCGCTCCGCAACTGGAGAGGCCACAACAGCGAGAGGCCCGCGTACCGCAAAAAATAAATAAATAAATAAAACCATTTTGTTCTTACTACAAGTCTGGTATGACTTGAGGGGTACTTAGAAAATATCAAGCTAATCTAGTGTTTTCTTCAACTCCACAGAATTTTGGTACTGGAAGGAATCAAGTGATAATGTAGCCGAATCACCTGATTGTACATTTAAAAACAAAAACCTGAGATCACGGAGATGACATGATGTGCCCACAGTCAACAAGTCGGCTCTGGACCCCTAGACCAACTGTCACACCGCTGGTATCCACAAGCTCTCTTTTCACAGAAATTCAAAGGAATATTTATCCCTCCTCTCTCCTCCGTAACTGTTAGGCATAGCTGTTTCCTTTTCAAGCATATGCAAAAGAGAACAATGCATCCACTCTTGAAAAGACTCTGATTAGGATGACCCTCAAATACTGTACTTTTGGTAACATTTATTATCATCTGAAAAGCAACTAAATGATCCCAGATCCCAAGAATTCAAATCTGTAAATGGGGTCATTTCTCTTTTATCTTACAGCAAAATGTGTATGGTGGCCTTAAAAAAGACACAGTTTCCTAAATAAGTTACAGATAGCCCCTGGAAGCATAATTCTTAGTATAAAACATTCACAAATGATACTAAAGCACTTTGCCTAGCTGTGACTTGGAAAAATACTACAAACCCACAGCTGCACTGAGGAATCTACCTTCACACATTATCTGTAAGAGAAGTGTTCTATATAGAAGTGTTCCTATACAAGTCTCAAGGGCTTAAATGCTTCCTTCTCAGTGTGAAATCACGATCCAGACATGCTAAAATAAACGCACCTTGCAGGAAAAAACAAACAAACAAACATTTAGTAATAACCTAATAATATTTGGTTTGGAAGCCCTTGCTGTTACTTCTTGACCCTTTTACCCTTAAGAAAACCATGTAAGATAAAGGAAAACCCCAGAGTCCCCAAATGACTATATTTCCCGGATTCTCAGAAATACCAAATTCTAATACATATCAATAAAATTTCATGTAACTTTTCAGATTTTAAAAGGAGATGTTGTGGAAACAATGAAATACATTTTCCCTTCCTAACATAGCCAAATCATTGCTATTGCTATTATAGAATAGTCAATAAACATCCAATACCAGAGAGCATTTAAACTATATTAAGATATAATCTGACCTACTTGGGTACAGCAAAAGCTACACAGTACCTTGTCCACAGAGCCAACTTTTTATACCATGACATGCCTGGGATCTTCCCCCAAAAGAAGAAACTGAAGTAATTATTCAGTGACAGGCTATCTTGTATCTGCGAATCAACTTCTTGTAAGGAGCTCAAAATTAAAGAAATTACCCATTACTTTCACAATATCCTAATAAAGCAGATGTAACTCATGGGTTCTAAGTCTCTTTTTCTCCCAGAGGAAGATTAAACAATTTAGACATAGCATCAGAAATTTATACGGAACTCGGCATTTCAGAGGTTTCACATGTTTTCATCTGCCTCCCATAACAACTCTGTGATGTAACAAATGCTTTACGCGCCCTCTTTTTCACTAATGAGGAAACTGGGGTACAGAGATTAACAGTGACTTTCCCAAATGAACGGTGACCAACCCAAATAGTGTTACCCCTAGTCTAATGTTTGTTACATTTTTTGCTCTAAATCCAAAATATATTAAAATGTCACCTTTGAAGTCTTGTTACAGATGGCATTTCCTTGTTCTGTCGCTCTCCATTGTCCACTAGAGATCTTTGGTCTGCACTCAATCAACACCCCCCCTACCCCTGGCGGTTTTTCATTCTCCAAAATGTGTTCTTGAGAGGTGTTTCTCTAAAGTGGTGGTGAAGGGGTGAAGAGAAGGGGGTAGCTTTGGTTTTAAACCTAACATTGAATTTACTTTGAATTTTAAATATCATTCAAGGAGAGGTAAGATTTATATTATTATCAAATGATGGCCTGGGATTAAAAGGCTTGAGTAAAGCGATTCTAGCCCTTTTTTTTTTTTTTTAAAGTTCGCAGTTGTCAGAGTTCATTACGTGCTGAGATACCCTACATAGCATTTTTTCCCCAGACTTCAGAACAACAACTTTATAAAGAAGTTGAAATATTGGAGAATAAGGCCTCTTATGTATTCTGAGTTTGCTGACCTACATCTCATTATGACTTAACAGTGTAAGTTGGATCACTAGCTGTTACCTCACATTCTAGAACATCTTGTCGTGAGTTAAATGCAGTTACATGTGTCACTAATTCCTTTAATAAAAATGATAATGATGGTGATGTGGAAGCCAAATGTTTTGACACAATTCTTTCTTATATCAATTTTAGCAAATAGAATGCTAAATTCTGAGGTGAATCCCCACATTCTGCACTTATGTCGCTACACAAATAAATAAACTTAATAAATCTAGAATTTATGTTGCACATTTAATAGAAAGCTCTTAAGCCATAATCACTGTAGCTGCTGGGCGTCTTAATTCTTCAAGAATTCTTTCAGTGCATGCATTAACTTTGGTTAAATTATTCTGGATTTAAAGGCAGAAGAATATTTAAAATAGTATGGTTTCAGAAGCATCATTGTAACAGAGCAATTTCAAAAGATTCAGTTGCTAAATTTGACTTCATAGTCCCTTTGCAGATCAGTTATTTAGATTTAAGAAGAGAAGGGAATCATGTGCTGTTATCTCTGTGGCCATTCTTCTCACACAAAGAAAATGAGAGAACAATAAAATAAGACTAAGAAATCATTCTTCCAATGATTGTCATTGAACTGTTACATTAGTAAACATTCACAGTATGAAGTCTCTCTCAATCTCCAGCATATAAAGTAGTGCAAAGGAAAAGGAAAAAAAAAAAAAGAAAGAAAGAAAATTCCAGTTCTGTTATCTGTGAACAAAACTTGTTACATTTTCTCTGATTTCATTTCTTCCATCATTGTTAGGCATTTGCTGTCACATCTCCCCAAAATTAATAATAAAATATAATCAATTTCTAAAGGCCCCTGCAGCCTTTTTAAAAGTTAATTTCCAGTTAAAAATAAACTTTAATTAAATCCAAGATAAAACTGTAACCTATCGTCTATTAAATAATCCACTTTCTTTTTTTTCTACATAGTAATTCTTACAATTTTTAAAAAACAACAGCTATGGAATCCAAAGACATGAAATGCTATTAAAGCACTGATAAATGACAGCTCAAATTCATTAGGTCTTACATAGTAAATACTTCAAAATGCCAACTTTTCCCATCACTGCACGATTACTAACAACGTTGACAATTTACTTACACATACACACACGCACGCAGCACTCACACACACACACACACACATTCTCTCCACAGAACCATCTTTACTTTTAACACCTCCTCCAGTTAATGTGCAAAATTCTTGCATTCTAATAAAAAATATAAAGATAGATTTGCTCCTATTTAAGCCTCCCTCTTCTCCAAGATGTATCATTTGTTTGATATGTAATACAAGTTTAGTAACAATTATGCCATGTATAACCATTAAATGGCGTACTACTGTATGCATTGGATTCATTTGCATATATCATTTTCATAACTGCACTCTCTATGCATAAATATATTTGGAGATGCTGGGATTGGGGGGAGGGGCAGTGGCGGGTGGTGAAGGAGATTCACACGTCGGTCTCCACAGCCTTCGCATTAGAACAGTTGTTTTTATCTGTCTCACTGTCATCCCCCTTTCCCTGACACTTCTCCTTTGCACACAGAGATTCCTTAACCCCTTCTTCCATCTCTAGATACTCTGACTTGTCCCCCAGGGAAGAAGAAGTAGAGCTCCGAAATTTCTTCAGCAAATTAGAAGGGAGGTACGGGCAACTGACTGCATTCTGTGTCAGCTGTGTCTGTTCCTCATTTTCAGTCTCTCTGTGGTAGAAATAGTTAAAGTTAGAGACAATCACTGGCACTGGCAAAGCAATGGTTAAGACGCCTGCAATGGCACACAGAGACCCTACGATCTTGCCCCCCACAGTGATGGGCTTCATGTCCCCGTAGCCCACAGTTGTCATGGTCACCACAGCCCACCAAAATGCATCTGGGATGCTTTGGAAATGGGTAGTCGGTTCATCCGCCTCCGCGAAATACACAGCACTGGAAAAGAGGATGACCCCAATGAAGAGGAAAAAGATCAGAAGGCCCAGTTCCCGCATGCTGGCTCGGAGGGTGTGGCCCAGGATCTGCAGGCCCTTGGAGTGCCTGGAGAGTTTGAAGATCCGGAATACTCGGACCAGACGGATGATCCTGAGGATGGCGAAGGACATGGCCTGCTGCTGCTGCCCGTTGCCACCCCCCTGCTGCTGGGCCAGATCCGTGCCCAGCGTGATGAAGTAAGGCAAAATGGAGACAATGTCAATGATGTTCATGATGTTTTTGAAGAAGAGGGCTTGGCTGGGACAAGCAAAGCAGCGAACCACAAACTCAAAGGAGAACCACACAATGCAGACCGTCTCCACAATGAAGAAGGGGTCGTTGAATATCGTGTGCCCTGAGTTCTCTGGGTGGGGGGCCGAGGTGTCGTTCAACAACCCACTGTGCCCGC
Source organism: Pseudorca crassidens (assembly GCF_039906515.1). Lineage (NCBI taxonomy): Eukaryota > Metazoa > Chordata > Mammalia > Artiodactyla > Delphinidae > Pseudorca > Pseudorca crassidens. The sequence continues at coordinate 28,262,762 of NC_090304.1, read as the reverse complement.
CTGTGCTCAGTGCTGTGATAAGATCCCTGTCGTCCCTAAACTCTGGCAAGGTTTCCAGGCAGAAGATGACGATGGAGATGAGGATGACCAGGACCGAGACGATAGCTATGCCCCTCGCGGGACTGGAGCTCTCCGGATACTCAAAGAGCAGCCAAACCTGCTTCTTAAATTCATTCTCCGGCAAGGCCCTGTCCTCCTCCTCTCTCACAAAGCCCTCATCCTCCCGAAACTTGAGCAGGGCCTCCTCCCCCAACTGGTAGAACTTGACCTCCTCCGTGAAGATATCAAAGGGGACGTTGACGGGCCTCTTCAGGCGGCCCCCTGACTGGTAATAGTATAAGATGGCATCAAAGCTAGGCCTGTTCCTGTCAAAAAAATACTCGTTACGCAGAGGGTCGAAATACTGAGTCCTCTTCTCAGGGTCCCCCAGCAAAGTCTCGGGGAACTGGGCCAGGGTTTTCATCTGGGTCTCAAAGCGCAGGCCCGAGACGTTGATCACCACGCGTTCGCAGCAGTCGCTGTAGCGGACCGAGCTGTAGCCGCCACCGCCGCCCGCATCGTCCTGGGGCAGCAGGTCGGTGTAGGAACACTCATCGCCGCGGTCATCCTCGCTGTAGCGAAACCTTCCCTCCTCCTCCTCTGCCTCCTCTTCTTCCTCTTCCTCCTCCTCTTCCTCCTCTTCCTCCTCCTCCTCACTCAGATCCCGCAGGATCTTCTCCTCGGAGCCACTGGGCATCAGGTCGGAGCAGTGAGGGAAGCTGCTCTGCCGGTGGTGGACTTTCTTCTTCTCGGGCCGCTGTCGCCTCCTCCTCCTACTTCCCCGGCCGCTCTGAGGGTCTTGGGAGGTGCAGGCCCCACGCAGCTGGTGGTGGTGGTGATGGTGGGCGCCCCCTCCAGACCCCCCGCCGCCTTCCACAGCAGCTGTGGCCGCGGCGACAGCAGCCGCCGCAGCCGCCCTCGAGTGAGCCAGCCTCTCGCGCTCCCGGGCCCGGGCCTGCGCGGCATAACCGTAAGGCATGTGACTGTTGCACCCTGAGCTCTCCGCACTCACCATTGCAACCTCCATGGTGGTGGCTTGGGGGAAATGGCTGGTTCCAGTTGGAGGAGAAGAAGAAGAAGGAGAAAGAAAAATAGGGCAGCTTCTTTTCTCACCAAATTAAGGTAAGTTTGGAACCTTTAAGCAGATTGCTTGGAAGACTAAGGATATTTTCAGTCCAACTTTGCATTTTCTGTTTTTAAATCAGCACACCCCATGCTCTCTCTTCCCAGGGATTCAGTGTTGCTCTCCAGAGCTTGGTTCCTCCAGAGAAACAGCCTGGCACTTTCAAGCCTAAGTCAGAAAATGTTGGGGTCTCCCAAACACTTATTTTGGGGGGGGATGTTCAAAGTGGGAAATAACGTCTAGAATGTGGTATTGATGCTGCAAGATTTAAAGGCAGCAAGTATCCAACAGCCAGCAGTCGTGCCTAGAAAATGGAATATATTTTTCTGCCATGGAAATTGTCCAGAGCTCAGTCCAGCAAATTTAAATAAAATGCAAATAAGCCTTTAAGTCTTAGCACTTGCCTTCTAGTGATGGCTTGACCCATGTTAACATGTGACTTGAAGTATGTCCAGACATTGCCACTCAAAGCCTATCAGGATGATTCTCCAGGCTTTCCCCTTAAATCCATCACTGGCTTCCTGGACCCAGGGGCAATGCCGAGCTAGCTTTAGAGGCAAAGACCTTGGGAGGTAGAGAAGGTGCAAGATGAGGTGTCAGTGGGGGCAAGCCCAGCTCTGAGGTCTCCATAGAAATCAAGGAAATGCAGAGCATCCTTCAGCTAAAATCATGCAGAAGAAGCCACTTCACCTGAAAAAGGAGGGGAAACAAGCATAGGAGAAAAATAAAAAGGAGAATCAAATAATAAAGAGCAAACTGAGCGTTTCCTTCACATATACTTTTTTCTCCTGTCCTCAAGCAAGCAAGCCATTATATAAAGCACCAAAGCGACTATAAATTTCCAAGGAGTAGTATGGGGCAGCTTGTTCAATCTCCTTCTCACTAAACATCCTTCTTTCCTTCTTCTTTGGATATATTTCAGCACTGTCTACTTTTGTGGCAACTCAATTATTTTTTCCTCTCTCCACTCTTGACCCATATGGCTCTTCCTTCAATCCACCTTTTCTCTAATGCCAGGTCTTAATTCTCACTGTCACTCTCTTCATTCCACAATAACAATGCTGTCACTTTACAGCTGCTTCCGTCATTCATGGATCTCAAGGCATTTTTTTAAATTTCCACATAAAATATTTCTGAATTTAGTGGCCGTCCACCCCTCTCTGTCTTGATTCAGGATTAGAGAAGTCGGAAAAAACAGTTTTCTTTAATCCAGGTTCCACCACTTAAACAATCTTCAATCACCTCATCTACAAAGTGTAGATAATAATACAACCTCCCCCCATCCCACTTTTGAGAGGATAAATGAGATAACTGATGTTGACAGAACACCGCAGTGCCTTGTACATGAGGAATATCAATAAAGGCTGGCGGTTATTAACAACATAATAACATTTTATGGTCAATCTACCCACCCCCAAATGCGTATGTCCTCATAGCATTGTCTAAGCGGGGGAAGGGCAGAACGTGAGGACATCCAGGACATTTTGAGACTCACCAATGGCCTGTATTATGTTGGCACTCCCTGACTCGCTGAAGCGTGTCCCTGCTGTTGTTTTTCTGTTCCCCTGACTCCAGAACACTCCATACTGCCCACAGCCTAGGAGCTTATCCCAGTTTCCATTTCTCTAATAATCATCTTCTCTCCTTGCAGTTCCCCATGTTCACCTAGATGCTTCCTCCTACACTTTGCTCAAGGGACTATCTCCTCATGGTTCAAATCCCAGTTTGTGTGCACTTTGTTTTCAGCCTATGATACTTTCTTCCCTATAATTTAACCATAGTTCCCATCCCCCAAATTCCCTTCTCTTTTCCTTCCCTCCCCCACCTCGCCCCGTTTATTTCCAATCTGCCACTTCCTGATCACATCTTCCTTGCAGCCCTCCTCTGTCCCCACTGTCACTTAGTATTCCTGACCTTTCTTCTTCCTTAGTTTGCTCTCCGTAGGTCCAACTAACTCATCTCCTCTGCCAGGACGCGTAAATGCTCCTGCCCCAATCTTGCTTCTCCTGTCTCCTCTTGCTTCTTCCGTTCACTCTGTCCAACAGGACTTCCAAGAATGCAGAGAGTGGCCGAGAGAACTGGGGAAGATAATGACAGCCACAATTCAGGGCACCTACCAGCCTCTATTACCGGAAGCACTTGGAGCCATTAGCAGGACCCAGTGCTTGACCACCTGCTGCTCCTTGCTGAATTGTGTCAGCCTAGAAGCCTAAATACACCTGGGTTTTACCAAGTGACAAGCAGGGAAGTGGCAAGCAAAGGTCTTCCCAATCACACATTCTAATGGGATCATACACATTCTCCCAGGGCAAGAGGTGAGCCTGACTGGGGACACAAAACCCAGAAAATACACCTCTGAGGGTTTTTGGAATGACATCCCTCTCCTTTGCCTGACTCCTAACATCATCTCATACTCCGAAATGTTCACTCTCACAAGGTCTCCAAATCTCTGTCTTCACTGTGGAGGGTCAGGCCAACATCCTTTAAAGACTTTCACACAAGCCAAATTGCCTGTAGAGTTTGCTCAGTTTCTTCCCCAACCCCTCAAAGCAGTTACAATACACTATTTAAATAAAGCCCCAGTGTAACCAAAGTGCCTGTAAATTTGTATACTATGCACACCCCCTCTTCCACCCAGCTGACTCCCAGAAGGTCACCAGTTAGAGGGTCTTCTAATTCACAATCAACTCTTCAGGAGAGCTAGACTTGCCCCCTTCACACCAAATAATTTCTTATTTACTTATTTACTTATTCATTTATTTGGGTTTGTTCATTTTGGTTTAACTCCCTCCCCCACTGTACAAAAAGCAAATCACATTCCTTCTAATTTGCTTCCAGTTACCTCACTATCCCTGATCTTAGAAGAAGAGGAGGAGGATATAAAAAGGGAGGGAGAGAGTGAAGAAAAAAAAAAAGAGAAAAAGAGGAAAAAATCCAACCAGCAAATCAGACTAGTTTAAAATCTCTCTTCCTTCTCAACTCAAGGTATTCATGTTAGGAGAATCTATTCGAGTCAACTCTCGGGAGACTTTATGGGGGAGAGCTTCACAGGGTAATGTCCCTTCCTTTTGAACACCACCAACTAATAGGATTTTGCTGACTACCTATTCCCCAATCCCTGTGCCCCCAAACAAGAGCCCAGCATCCCGCCCCTCCCTCCTCACCCCCCCTCCAACAAGGCTGTTTTCATCTCTCAGTGCTAATTCCTGCAACTGTTTTAGGGTGGTACCTGAAGCTTATCAGAGAGAGAAAAGGAGAAAGAGAAGACTGAGAGGGAGAATTCCAAGGGCCAATACCGTGAGAAATATACACTTCAACGCACGCCATTTATACAGTCCCTATGTGTTGCTCAAATGCTCAGAAAATGCACGCAAACCCAAATGTTGGGAGAAGCAGCAATTTAAACCCGTTCACCAGCTGTTCGCAAAGAAACCGAACCAGTGAGTCTGGGATGAGGCAAAACGATGCTAAATCTAAACCCCACCTCGTTGGGAAACGACATCTTTAATCGCGCCCTTGCCTCCAGACCTAGGTTCCCGCTCGGGCACATTAAGCAGGGCGCACGCACCCCATCCCTTGGGTTGGGAAAATAACAACTGTTTGGCCCCCCGGAAAGCCGCACAGCATCTGCACCTCCCTTCTCCCACCTCCTGGTTTATTTTTAACAGCCTTCCATTCATGCCCTTCTGTCACATTCTCGATATTATTTATCCCTCAAATGTCCACTGTTTCTTAACAGCCAAAAGAGTAGAGGAAAGATAAGAGAGGTATCATACTTACCATTCCCAGGCGGGGTGCAAAATAAAAATAAAGAAAATTCCCGGTTGGCTTTTTTCCCCCCTCAAGCTGCAACAGCTGGAGGAGGGGAAGAATGATCTTGGGGGTGGAAGGAATCACTCCGGTGTGGCAGGTGGAGGCTCCAAGATATCCACGGAACAAGTTCTATTGCCTGGCCAGCGGGGGTGCACAGAATCCTCGCTGCTGGAGCCCGGGGGTGGGGATCGGGGCTGCCCCACGGAGGACCCCAAGACTCCTGGTTCCTCGGGAGTTCAGCACAGAAGGGCTCGACAGGGAAAGAAAGTCAAGGTTCCCCAGAAAAAGAAACAAAATCCTAGACAGCAGCGATCACTTGTTAATCCCGAATTCCTCCAATATCCTTCCCTCTCCCTCTCTCGCTGGCTGCAGAAGCAGCACACGCCTCCCCTGGCCGGGAGCGCGCGCCGGCCGGGGGCGGGGCCAGGGCCGTCCGAGGGTGTGGCGTTCACGGCGGTCACCGGGGGCGCCTCCCGGCGCGGCGAGGCGGGCGCAGTCAGGACGCCGCGACTGCCAGCCCCCCGGCTGCGGCCCCCTGACAACGAGGCTCCGGGGAGCCAGTGGGAACCATTCCAGGATCCCCTGGCTTGCGCCCCCAGAGGCGAGGAGCTAATCCCGGAGAGAGAGGTGTCCCCTTTGGAGAGCTGAAATGGGGTCCCGACGGCAGAGCAGGAACGCCAAGAGAGGCTGGAAGGGGTGACTTCGACGGCAGGTCCAGTCTCGACCGCAGGGTGCTTCTGGGCGTCTTCTCCTCTCCCCGACCCGCTTTCTCTGCATCTCCCCCGGCACCCCACCCACCAGCCCCGGCACCATAACGGGTTTGTGGGTTTGGGAGCCCGGGTGCATCTCTGCGAGGCCGCCAGCCCGGAGCTCTCTAGTCGTCTGCTAGCGCGCCCAGGCCCCTCGGCCTCCGCCTCCCTTGTAGAGAGAGAGTTTGCCGGCCTCAAGTCGGGGGTCGGGACTCCCAGGAGAGGAGGAGACCGACTTTCCGCAGGTGTCCGACCCCTGGGAGGGAAGGATTACTGAAATTGGAATCGGGCCCAGGCTAAGGGCTGCGCAGGGAGGCTAAGGTCCGAGTTAGGAGAGAGTCGGGGCGCTAGGAGCAGGTTGCAAGTCCGCCCCGGGGGCGGGGGGCTTTGGAAGAGTGGGAGGAGCCCTCGGCGAACCTGTTGCTCCAAAAAGAAATACGATTTGGCAAGAGGTTTGGCTGCCGGGAGGTCTCTAACGTAGTAGTCGGATCTCCAATGCCACCCACCTCCATAAAACAACAAAAACCGCACTTCCCCAGGCCCCACCCCCACCCCCCCGCGCCGTGGGCAGGCGAGTGCGCTAGCAGCGGCGTCCTCACCCCGGTGGACTCTCGGATTGCTTATTAGCTGGCTGGCGTGTGAAATGCCCCTGGACATCGATGTAAATATGCAATTCTCACAAATATGCCAAAAGAAGTGGGAAGTCAGAATTTACACAGACACACAGAGAGAGAGAGCTCAGGTGGCGACGGGGCTCCGGGCACCTCTCCCGGCTCCCTCTCTGATGGGCCAAGCAGGCAGCAGCGGCGTGCGCCCGGACTGCTGGAGCAAACTCGACCTTGGGGGGGGTCAGTTGGCGCCAAGGCAGCCACTGTCGTCCTCAGCTGGCAGCTTTGTTCGAGGGCCCTGTTGGGCCTCCTCCTTTTGTGGTGCTCTATTAATTATTAAGAGAAATATTCCCGAGCTGAATTATAGATATGCCCGGTGCTCACTCACCTAACCGCTGCTGGCTTGGCGAAGGACAACAGGAGGGCCGATTTTCGTTCCTGTTTGATTTTTTTTTGGGGGGGGGGGGAGGGATCTTTTTAAATAACTAAAAAAATTGCATTGTAATCGGTGAAAAGGAAAAAAAAATTAAACTGACATGGGGTCTGGTTTTCCTAACTTCTTCCAGTTAGTGACAAAAGTTAGAACCTTTGTCCTGAATGAATTTATCTGTGATCCTCTGGCCTCAACTGCAGGTGGAGGAACTGAGAGAAAGATGGCATCCACACCAGCTCTAGAGAGGCTCTGTCTCAATTCATGCCCCACTATAATCCATTTCTGAAAGTAGGGAGAGTGGATTTCTCCAAAAGTAAAAAACATCCCATGCACTGGCCCCAGATCCCTTCTGTACTGCCACAACGTGTAGTAGTCACTGTGCAGTTTCATACATGCCAAAAGCAGATGGTTGAGTTTATTGTTGTCTCACCAGAAGGATGTTTCTTGGGATGGTAGAAGGCAGGGCTGAGAGTACAGGATCTTGGGACTAGTTTCCCAAAAGCAATTTGTGAGATCAGTTGGAAGCAACTGTGGAAATACTTTCAGGGAGATGAAAACTGAGATGGAATGATACACAAAAGACAGGTATATTGAAGCTTGGACATTTTAATTGGGTCATGTTAAAACTTTATGAATTATGCTTCCATAATATGCTTCCATTTACTGTTTGTTCCTATCACAGCCCAGAGAATTTTAAAGTTTAAAATGCCTGAGGTCTCTATAAATATTTACACTTCTTAGGTATCAGGAATCTGAATAACTAAAGCACCACAGCAAGAACACAGCTGAGGAAAAACCACTTTCATGAAGATGTTCATTCAGGTCATACAAGATACAGTTACTGAGAACTTGATCAAGGCTGGTAACACTCTTTTGAGTGCCCACCTAGCGGCTCTCTGGCTCTCTGCTAAATACTTTGCATACATATTGTTTAATTTTATCTGCATAAATAAAACACTTTATGTGATAGGGATTATTATTATCACTATTTTATAGAGAAGGAAATTGAGGCTTATGATGGTTAATGAACTTGCCCCAAAGTTACATAGCTAATTATTTAGCAGAACTGGGCCTTTAACAGCTGACTCAGCAATGTGGACAATCCCCATGCTAGTGATGATAATGCCACATGGTCTAATGCCCATCTGTCCTCACAAACTACTGGCTGTTACAGATACAGAGGCAGTTTAGGAAACAAGGGGGTATGTGCTTTGATGGAGGTATGAGAAACGTGTTCCTGGGATGCAATGAATGGAGTAGCATCTAATTTGGGGGAAGCAAGCAAGGATTGACAAAGAAAGGGGAAATGTGTCTGAGGAATGTGAGAATTGGAGTGGCTGCCATAAAGAATACCTGGGCATGTGGCACTGGCGTGGACGGAATAACTGAAACCTGAGAGGTAGGCGGCCCCCAATTGGGAAGAGCATGCTCCTCACTCAGGCTTCCCCCCATTCCCAAACACACACACACACACACACACACACACACACACACACACACACACACAGACCTCTTTGAACTTTAAAAGAATTTCTTTATAAAGCAAACAAGAAACATTCCATTTCTCTTCCTGAAATTCTCTTAAGGATTCCTAGAAAGTCCCACAGATAAACAGTAGCAGAAAGATTCTTTGCTGTGACCAACAAAAATCTACCTTGTCTCAGTTTCAAACTGTTTTCTCTGGAGAGGAAAAAATTATTTTCTTGCCTTTCTTAATCATCAACTAGTCAAAATTCTTCAAGCACCCTACACCCAAATATACCTAATACCACACATAATTTCTCCCTGGTTTTGAATTCTCTCAGTGGTAATACAAATATTCCAGACCACGCTATGAAGCTTACGCTTATATAGAAAAGGGCAAAGGGCAGCAGATCTTCCTTTGTACAAAGCAGATAGAAGGCCCTGTGGGATACAAACTAAGTCCATTATAAATGTTTTTGTTCTCTTTGGGGACCATGGTCTCCAGTGAATTGCAGCGTTCTGTTTACTTCACCTCTCTGTCCCCCAGAAGCCCACAACACCTCCCTGAATACAGGCAGTGTATCCCGAGCAACCAGCGCAATACCTGACCCAGAGCAGGCTTTCGATAAGAATGTACTAAAATGAATGAATAATGGAAGAGGCTTCCATTTGCCAAGAAAGCTCAGTGAATGTGTTGGGAGAAAACCCAGAGAAGATTGCTTATACCTGCTTACCCCAGACTCCCAGCTATCGGCCTTTTAAAGTTCTGAAGGGATGTGAGGGGGAAAGAGTTCTGGGGCACTTGATTCCGTGCTTCCCATTCCCTAATGGATGGATGCAGATGTTCTGAGCAGCCCATAATTCCTTATGAAATGTGAGTCACTCAGCTAGCTTTTCCTGGTAGATGGATTTTTCAGTGACCTTTCGCCACACCACCTTGCATTCCGTTTTATGAATACCAGTACTAGTCAGGTCTTAAGACCTCAGAACAGCATAATCACTTCTCATTAAATGAGGAAACATCAATCCTGGAGAGAAAGACTAACCACTCACTTCCTGACTCTCTGACCACGGCTCTGTGTAGGTACAGTGGGGAGTAAGACAGCTACTCTCTGCCCTGGATGGACACCTGCGGTCTAGGGGGTGAGAGATGCATCAACACACCCATGCGGTTAGGGTCTGATAGAAGTCACACGAGGAGCAGAGAGAAGCAGCGTTAACTGAGGTTAGAAAGGTCCTCAAGCCAGAAGGAGCCACGGGTCAAAGGCTTACTGAATAAGAATGGCAAGAATGAGTGTAAGAATAATCAAAGAGAAGCAGAGGATCCGACATGGAATGGGAATGGGAAGCAGTGATTGTGGACTTAGATAGGCCACGCTCAGGAGTCTGCACTACGGTCTATGACAAAACACTGCATGAAAGGATTCTCAACCCTTTTTCCACCTCTACACACAGGACAGATGTGGTTCACACGCATGACACACTCCCCTGGGCAAACGCAGATAGGCAGCTGCAGCATCCACTAAATAGACTGAGTTGCAGGCATTTGCAGGCTTCTTGGTTACAATGACATCTTTCTCCTCCATCTACGAATGCATCTGAGAAGCTAAGTGAGTGAAATTGAGTCGGCAGAACCTTAAATCATCTCAGATTTAGATTTCTGAATGCAAATCAATCAGAAATGTCCGTTAACTGAAGTAACTCAGAATTTGCAATGCACCGCATCTCTAATAGTAATCTACCAATGTGGGGTGACACTGCTATTGAGATCCACCCTGTCAGATCCAGTAGTTCCTCTGGTCCAGGATCCCCTGTGGATACCAAAATCTGAAGTTACTCAAAGCCATGAATATAAAAATGGCATAGTATGGTCAGCCCTCCGTATCTGCGGGTTCTGCTTCCACAGATTGGTTGGTTGACTGCATGGATGCAGAACCAGTGGGTCCTGAGGGCCAACTGTACACTATAACAAGGTGAAGTGGATTCATTCTTTTAGCTCTTTGTTATGCTTTCCTTATATGTGGTTAGAATATACAGCAGTTATGGAGACTCACTTAAAATGAAATATCCACCTTGCTGCAGATAAAAATCACCCACATCCTTGTGTGCGGGCACCAATCAATCAGGGGCAAACTTGGGGCAGAGATGAATAGAAGAAGGTTTAGGTATGGAATAGTTTTCAGTCCCTACAGACATTACCACCACTGTGCCTTCCATATTAACTCCTAATAATTTATGTCAAGGAGCTTTTCCCGTATAAGTAAATGTGGGCCTTTTTATAAAAATAAGAGGTCATGGTATACTTCCTGCCAACAATGTGTTCCAGACTCTGAAGGTCCCTTTAAATATGGTCAATGACCATGGTACAGGCTGGATTCTACTCTTTCAAGAGTTGGCTGCTTTGCCATCTTCCCCATTTTGATTGTGATCAGTACCTTTCACCCCCTAGAACAGACATCACCAAGGCTTAAAACAGGCCTTTGCTCTAAAGCCTAAGAATGTTAATGCCTCCTCCAGGCTGCCAACACCCATCACAGCCCTGACCATCTCTCCTTCATCAGACCAACATTACTTCTGATGTGGTTAAGTGCTGTAAAGACTTTGTCCAGCACATGCTTTCCAAAACAAGGGCCACAGTTGTAGGAAGGATGCTCTCATGCAGAAGAAATTTGTAGTAGGTACAGATCAGTTAAGAAATATACCCCAAATTATGTCTGCTCTGTGCTCACTTTTCTCCACTCCTGGCTAAGAGAGAAACACAATTCTGGGGATGAGCCAACTCATATACAGTCGACCCTTGAAAGACGCAAGGGTTGGGGCGCCAACCCTCTGCACAGTCAAAAATCCGAGTATAATTTATAGTCATTCCTCCCTCTCTGCAGTTGAGCTTTCGTGAATTCAACCAACCAACTACAGCGTATTGAAAAAAAATTCTTGCATAAGTGAACCTGCATAATTCAAACCCATGTTTTTCAAAGGTCAACTGTATTTTAGAACAAAAGCACAAACAAACAAAGCTGAGAGTATGAGTGTCTAGGTTGTTAACTTACGGTTTCTCATCACTGGTTGCTGAGAACAACACATCAGCTATCAGGTTTTTTACACACTAGAAGCCCCTCTAATTTATCTCTCAGTCAACCTCACAAATCAGCTCTTATTCTGAATAAACACAGAGAACATAGGCTGACAGCCCCAAAGTTCACACAGGAGTACAAAAACTGACAGTCTTCTTTAGATGGTTTTTCAGAATGGGTCCTTTTCTGAATTCATATATAGATTTGAACTTGAAAGTAAATTACAATGAAATTGTAATGATTTACAATAGCCCTGGGGGTGGGGGGGAAATAAACATTTGACTAAAGCAATTACTCTTGGACTGCTTGCAGGGCTGGAGCAGAGATCAGATGCTGGGGTTATAAGATTGTCTCTTCAGCTTCCTGGTTGCAGAACCTCCTGCAAGACACTTAACCCTTGTGAATTTCAGTTTCCTTATCTATAAAAAGGGGAACTGTACTATCAGTCCTCTTTTACAAGATCATGAGTGTAGATCACATAAGAAAATGTAAGAAAACTGTTCTACAACCGTAAAAATACAACATAAATAGAAGACATTATTTTAAAGTAATAATCATCTGCTATGGACTGAATGAATGTTTGTGCACCTCCCCGCCCCCCAAATTCATATGTTCAAGCTGTAAACTCCAATGTGATGGTGTTTGGAGGTGGGGCCTTTGGGAAGTAATTAGAGTTAGATGAGGTCATAAGGATGGGGCCTTCATGAGGGGATTGGTGTCCTTATAAGAAAGAGACATCAGAGAGAGATACTAATCTCTCTTTCTCTCTCACTCTCTCAGAAAGCTGGTGGCTGCCTACAAGCCCCGAGAAGAGGCCTCAGAATGAAACCTACCTTGCCAGCACCTTGATCTTAGGCTTTCCAGCATCCAGACTGTAAGAAAATAAACTCCTGTTGTTTAAGCCACCCAGTCTATGGTATTTTTTTTATGGCAGCCTTAACTGATTAAGACATCATCAAAACTTGATAACATATTTAACCCGTCTTTCCTAGCAAACTTCACTATGGTATTAGAAACTGGTACCTGAAACTCAGCAACATGTTGAGTAAGAATGATCCTTACAGGTTTTCTTTCAAGGAATGGAAAGATTTGTAATCAATTTGCCAGTTGTTAACATGGTAGTAAAATTTTATTAGGGCTTCATAATCTAAAACTCACTCTAAACCAATTTGGAATTTTGGGCAGTTTTTCTTGTAAAATGGCTATAGATGACATTAGCTTGAATATCCTGAATGTTGTTAACAGTATTAACTGTTCATTAATTCAACAAAATTTTACTGAGCACCTCCTTTATCTCAGGCATCAGTCTAAGCACGAAGCAGTAGCGATAAACAAAGACAAAGCCGCTGCTCTTAAAAAGATAAGCAGGACTTCCCTGGTGGTGCAGTGGTTAAGAATCCACCTGCCAATGCAGGGGACATGGGTTCGAGCCCTGGCCTGGGAAGATCTTACATGCTGCAGAGCAACTACTGAGCCTGCACTCTAGAGCCCACGAGCCATAGCTTCTGAGCCTGCGTGCCACAACAACTGAAGCCCTCACACCTAGAGCCCATGCTCTGCAACAAGAGAAGCCACCACAATGAGAAGCCTGCACACTGCAATGAAGAGTGGGCCAGGCTCACCGCAACTAGAGAAAGCCTGTGTGCAGCAATGAAGACCCAACACAGCCAAAAGTTAATTTGATTTTTAAAAAAAAGATAAGCAAAGTTATTTCACACAACATTAACTGTTATGAGGAAAATAATATAAAGTAATAGAGTGTCAGGAAAAAGGTTTTCAACTTCAGTTGGCTAACTACAGAGAAAGTGACATTTGAACTGAGGCCTACATGACAAGAAAGCTTGCCATGTGAAGATTTAGGGCAGAGAAAAGAAAAACTATTAGAAGAGGTCTGAACAGATGTGGTCTAAAAATTGAAAATGTCAGACAAGGGTAGCTAGAAAGCAAAGGCCTTCCCATAAGGAGTCTAGTGAACAGACAGAATCTAAAGCACCAGAGTCCTAATACGATTTAATTCTACATACCACCACCTCATCATTTTAAGTTGGGGTCATGGGAGTGCATCTCCCTCCTTCCTTTCTCAGACCCCAATTTCAGGCTTAGTCACTCTTGTGAGTATCTGAGAATAGATAGGAAGGAGCCTTCCTAGGGTGTCAGAGAGGTAGTCCTGGGCAGAGGGAAGAGTTCACAGCTCTACATCAGAAAACCGCTCACATGTACGTAAGAGGTGATGATTGCTATCCCCAGGTGTCCTGAGTTGTAAATGTAGTTCCCAGATTTCTCTCCCTGGTCTAGTGCTGCCTATTCTCTAAAAGGCACGATGTGCTGTCTCTGTTACGACTTCTGTTTTGTTAACAGTTCTTTTCATAGCAAGGAATAGAAAGCAATTCAAGCTAGCTCATAAACAGTCGGCTTACAGTAAGGTTATTGTCAGATCTTACAGGAGTTCACAAAAGAGCTGAAGAACTCTTTCTCAGTAATGAGTCTGCTTTCCCATAATGTCTCCATACATGTGGCCCCACAATGGTTGAGTTAGCCCCATTGTTACACAGTCTTTCAGTTTAAAGGTCCTTCACATGCTCTACAATATCTAAAAGGAGGAATCTGATCATTTAGCTCAACTTTTTAACCAAGCCAATCAAGTCACAAATTACCAGATTAACTGGTCAAGCCACCAATGTCTTAAAGGGAAGTTCACTCATCTGAGTCTGTAGCTAGAAAGAAATTTTCTGAACAGGGGCCAATACAAGTAAGTCCAGCTCACTAATTCTAATAGCAACATGTCGGGTTGTTTTAAGATCTTGGGAAACCCTTGCTATTCTTACTTATAAAGGATCTTCCCGGCATCATATCTAGCATACTTTAAATGCTTACACATTCCACGTTAGAGATTATGCAATCTATTTTACAGTTGAGTTGCAGCTGACTAGTGGACAGTATTACATGGAAATTTTGCAGTATTTTAAGTTTTTTCTGTATTTCAGGGTTAATTTTAAGAGTGTAGACATTTCATAGCCTCCTGAAAAGCTTATAGGCACACAGGCATGGCCCGGAAACAAAACATAATCCCTGAACAAAGAAATAGCTCCTTGATTACTGTCAAGTACTTAAGAGTCTTGGCTTTTAAGGTATTATTAAATTATCACAATTTTGGCTGATAAACTCTGGATGAAAGATATCCTCACCTGTTTATTCGTCTGCATGTGAATATGTGCTGACATATGTGAATGCATCCTGTGTTTATGTTGTCTTCTATGTTGTGTGTAAGCTATAATGGGAAAGCTAATTATTAAACTCTGCAAATACACCCAGAGGCTACTGTGAGCGATGCAGCCAAAAAAAAATCTAAAAATAACTATGTAATAAATAACCATTTGCAGATGGGAATTGTTCGTGCGGTTTTCTAAACAATAGCAGGTTTCTTTAAGGCATTACGGAATTTTTCCTGACGTTTTTACTAGGTGCACTAAATCTTCCATACTTAAAGACAGATAATTTGAATAAGAGTGTGATAAAATTGACTGGATCCAAATTAAAGTTATTTTTAGGACAATATTGAAAGCAATAGACAATTGCTTTATTCTTAGAATAGATTCATACATGCATATTCTCCTGTGTTAGTTAAAAGCATCAAGAGAGTCATTTCTAAGAGGCAGAGCGTTCCAGCAATTATTTTAGAATACTCCATTGCCAAAAACGTAAAGACCACTCTTCAAAATAATATCTTGATTGCTTAGTGTTTTATTTCTTCAGGTTCACTCAGGAGAAAAAATTTTAAAAAAAGGAGACTAAACTAGAGCTTAAAAGTTATAGGAATATGTTGCAGAAATATTTAAGTGAGAAAGCCTCAAAGTGTACAGCAAGAGACTTACTGAAAAATGCAAGAGAATTGGGTGTTTCTTAGCAGGGGTGATATACCAAACTTTATAAACAATTAAAATAATATTAAATAATTGCCAAAATTTAAAATCAACTTACAGAAGAGTGGGCTTGACATGTGATAATCTGAGATGGTTTCTTCTACCTGGGACCAAAGTATTTGGTGCAGCCTTTCAAGACAGCTCTGGTTCATACAATCTTCTGCCACCACTAATGTATATGTAGTTAGTGGTCTAGTCACGTGCCTCAAACGTAGCTCAACAGAGTCCCTGTACTAATAATATGTTTAATAACTATTAATTTTCCTGCTCAAGACAGAGCATCTCCATCAAATGATGAACTTCGGCTCCAGTTTCAAGCTTAAAGAAAAAATATACTATATTCTCCTCTTTAACTCATGGGAAGTTATTGAATATTTCATTCCTAAGTTGAATGTGATATATGCAAAGAATAATTTGACTTGTTTATGGTGATATACAGATTACAAGTTAAGAGCATAGCCTCTAAAACCAGCAAATCTCCATCCATTACTAGATGTATGACCTTGATTAGGTTTCTTAAGTTTTCTAAATGGAATGTTCTCAACCACAAAGCGAGAACAATGATACATACTTGATAAGGTTGTTGTACGAACTGAAGGAGACAAATTATGTGAAAGACAAAATGCACAGGACAACTGAGGAGACGATTTATTCGAGCCACTACAATGTGGAGGTTATTCATTAATGAGGAGAGTCTCAAATAAAAGGAAGGGGGCTGGGGGTTTTATAGAAGCAGAAGCAGATAAACAAAGGACTCATCCTAGAATCCTACAGGGGTCGTGAGGAAAGACGGAGGTGAGTCTTACCCTGTAATATGCAAATAGAATAAAAATCTATGTGTATATTATACTCAATGCTGATAAATCAGAGAAAACAGCTGTTTTTATTAAACAAAAAAAGTCAAACAATTCTTATTTGCCAAAAATTGACCTAAATTATTTGAGCTTGAAATCATAAAACATTTCTGATTTGGTTTCTGTAAGGATACTTTTAAAATTTGGCACATTGAAAATCTTAATAGTTCAACTTCCTTAATTCCTGGGAATTTTAGGAATATTCAACTTAAATATGCAATAATTTACCTCTAAGCCAATCAGAATAGAATGCCTTAAGGAGCTCTTTAAGGTTGAATCAAATTTGGTAGTTCCATCTGGAGGTAGGAAATATTGCACACTCACACAATGAGATTGGTAAAGGCCTTTCTGAATAACACATAAATACACAGAAAGAGAGAAAGCTTACGACTTCAATTCTAAAATTTCTGTCATGGGTCAAACATAAACACAGAAATGCAAAGAACTGTTCTCTTCCCGCTGGGTATAAGTTCTTAATTGATTTGCACTCCAAACAGACAAACAGGCAAGACTAACAACCCAGAGTCTCTGTCGTCTTTCACCCGACAGAGACAAGATCTTTATAAACCATTAGTTTCTTTACAGAGACCACCAAATGGTCAGACCACAAAACCAAAAGAAGCTGGCAGCAGAAATCAGGCATGTGTTCAAAAAGAATCAAAATCAAATCCTTACCGTGCTACCGACGGACACGAGTCTATTGCACAGGAGCAGGAGTTGGACTTACCATTGGGTCACCAATCACTAGCCAGGAGCAGAGGACAAAGGGCTCCAAAAGTCCTTTACTGGGTGGAGTAAACGGGGATCCAAAAGTGAGGCCATCATATCAGAGTTACAGTACCAAACTGTGAAAGACAAATGCAGAAAAGATTATTTTATATAAACTATTACAATAGGAAGAATATTCATAAATGAGGAATGTCTCAAAGAACAGGAGGGAGCCTGGGATTTTTTAGCGACCAATAAGCAAGAAGGTTATCCTGGAGTTTATGGGAGTCCTTGGGAAGGAGGCAAGTGGGTCTTAACTCAAAATACACCAGCACAGGGTGGTCATTTAAGGGTAGGAAGATTTCTTAACCATTATTTGCTTTCCAGGAGCAAAGGGCTCAGATAAAGTTCAGCATTGTGCATAGCACAGGGAGATCAGCTTGGTTCTTTGTGTCCACCTAGAGGGGTGGGATAGGGAGGGTGGGAGGGAGACGCAAGAAGGAGGAGATATGGGGATATATGTATATGTATAGCTGATTCACTTTGTTATACAGCAGAAACTAACACACCATTGTAAAGCAATTACACTCCAATAAAGATGTTTAAAAAAAGGTTCATCATTGTCACATTGTCAATTTTGTAAAATGTTTACTCATGAAGGGCAAAGTGTTGGCAATTATTGTTGGAGAGGGCAGTGCATTTAACAGTACACTTTACATTTTTTGTGTAGAGTCAAATACTGACTATCCTTTACTAGCTGTATGACTTTGGGGAAATTACATAATTTCTCTGATTTTTAATTTTCTTATCAGTTCATTGGGCATAACAATAGTGGCTTCTTCATAAAACTGTTGTGAAGAGCAAATAGGTTAAAAATGAAAAATTCTAAGACCAGGTTCTCACCTGGTGAGCACTCATAAACAATGGTTAATTATTATCATTACTATTTAGAACTGAATGAATGCCATTAGAAAATGGTTCATTTTTTTATTTCTGAAACCCACCTGACAAAGTAAACATTTCTAGAGCACAAGGATTCACTTTTTTATTTGCCAGATCAGTTTGGTAATTTTAACAGTAGAGGGACATTTTGAATTTATTTCTTTAAAAAGATCTGCTATTGTAAAGGAAACAGGAAATCAGTTGTCCTTAAATAATTAACTGAATATCAACAAATTAAACCAAAATCAAAGTTAGAGAAAACTAAATGGCATTTGTCTCTGTTGTGTTAAAATCCATAATTCTGCTGTTTTCCAGCTGAGCTGATATAAACTAGAAAACTGATTGAAAATAGTTTGAGAAAAAAATTTTTTTAAAGCTTGTCATCTTCTTTTCCTTTTAATGAGTGAAATTAATGGTAAAGAAACCTTATCAGATCATTGTTTATGTGAACTGGGTTCTGGGAGGATAAAAGGTTTTGCTGTTTAACAATAGCAAATAAAGCAGTCCTAGACATTCTTGAACGAACATGTAATTCTCTCCTTCTAGAGCACAGAGAGCTTTGTCACAGGGTTCAGAGTCTATCTCTACAATTCTCAGCCTCTGGTTGAGGCTATTAATTGCACCTCATTTAATGACCTTTAAAATACCAAGAAGGAAAACACTTTATGCTGATTTCCTTGACTCCCTATCTTTGATGAAGACTAGTTTAAAAGGGGGAAAGGGATGAGATGAGGGAGAAGTTTGTATTATTTTGACTGGAGTCTCTCAATTGGTTTACATCTGCATTGCTGATGGGACCAAAATGATAGCTATTGGCTAAAGAACTCTTTAAATCATCCAGTACAAGCCCAAAAACATTTTTTTCATTCTAAGGACTCAGCATCATAATAGACCATCATAGAAAGCACCAGTATGGCCTTAAGAAGCTTCAAATCCACCTACGTGCTTGGGAAGGCAAGACCAGCCCTGACATGATACAGTGGCAAATATATAAGATAACATACAAGTTTTTCTGGTCTCAGAAGTCAGACAGCTTTGGCTCAAATTCTGAATGCATCAATAATAGACCATCACTTGACCATGGACAATTAGCTGTAAAATTTATTTTCTTCATCTGAAAAAGGAGAATAAAGGAAGTACACACATTGTGGAATTGCTTTGATGATTAAAAGAGAAAATGTAAGTACTCAGTTCCTGGCCCTTGGTAAGTATTCTAATGAATGTTAGCCACAGTTGTAGTGATATAGTAAAACAGTATATAAGTAGTGTATATTATAAAGAATTTATATATAGGCTAGAGGCATAGCCTACAATTAATTTATCTGATAGTATATAATTAAATAGTGTTTATGGTGGTACAGATAAAAATGTTATACCAAGTCAAAGGAAGGAAGAACAGTGGGGGTATCAAAAGGAAACTTAATGCTCTTGGTACCATGCCTGGCAAGTAGTAAGGACTCAATATATGTTAGATACTTTTACTATCACTGCTAATTGATTTAGTAGGCTTTGTAGAGGAGGTTAAACTTGAGCTGAATGTTAAAGATGGGTAAGATAAGACTAGCAAAGCATCCCTCAAGTGAAGACAATAGCAGGAGTGAAGTTACTGATGTGGGTATTAGCATGACACAGCCCATCAAGGTAAGGACAGTAGTCTAAAGAGAACCAGTGGGAATATGCTCTGATTTCTCTATCAACAAGTCATTATCATTACATTCCTCATTATTAAGAGCTGCTATTCCTTATAGTGTTTGGTGCCGCTGACTGTATGTAGTGAGCTGAATGATGGACACCAAAGAGATATGTCCTCCAATGTCCTAATCCCCAGAATCTGTAAACATGACCTTATTTGGAAAAAAAGATCTTTGCAAATGTAATTAAGATCTTGAGGGACTTCCCTGGTGGTCCAGTGGGTAAGACTGCGCTCCCAATGCAGGGAGCCTGGGTTCAATCCCTGGTCGGGGAACTAGATCCCACATGCATGTCAAAACTGAGAGTTCGCATGCCACAACTAAGAAGTCCTCATGCTGCAACTAAAAGATCCCACATGCCGCAACTAAGACCCGGTGCAGCCAAGATAAACAAACAAACAAAAAACTCAATAAACATGTTTTTAAAAAGGAAAAATTGCAATAAAATTTG
Source organism: Pseudorca crassidens (assembly GCF_039906515.1). Classification (NCBI taxonomy): domain Eukaryota; kingdom Metazoa; phylum Chordata; class Mammalia; order Artiodactyla; family Delphinidae; genus Pseudorca; species Pseudorca crassidens. The sequence goes on along the minus strand of NC_090304.1, from coordinate 28,242,893 downwards.
AAAGAAAAAGATCTTGAGATAAAGAGATCATCCTGGTTTATCCAGGTGGGCCCTAAATCTGATGACAAGTGTCCTTATAAAAGATACACACGAGAGATCCACAGAGAAGGGAAGGGAAAAACACGGCCACAGGGGCAGAGACTGGAGTAATGACGCCACAAGCCAAGAATTCCCAACAGCCACCAAAACCTGGGAGAGGCAAGGAACAGAATCTCCTCTAGAGGCAAAGCACTGCTGTCATGTTGATTTTGAACTTCTGTACTCTAAAAGTATGGAAGAATAAATTTCTATTTCTTGGTTTAACCACCAAATTTGTGATACTTTCTTACAGCTGCTGCAGAAAACAAATACACTATGCCAAACCTTTTCTTTATTTAACTTAAAAGCCTTCTGCAATCTTCTACAGTCATCTATAACAAGATAGATGTTATGATCACCATTTACAGGGGCTACAGCAATGTTTACCAGGCATGTTAATCTAGTGGGAGGGTCAGGAAAGACTTCTTAAAGGAAGAAGTGTCTAAATTGCAATCGGTTGATTGGGTAGGAGTTAGCTGAGACAGAGCAGAGAGGGGTGTTAAGTAGGTGGAGAGCCTAGATCAAAGGATAAGGAACTAAACAAAGTTTGGAGAGGCTGGGGAACATAACACGAGCATCTTAGATGCAGCACTAGGACCTGACCAAGGGTGGAGGATCAGCCCGGGCCTGGTAAGGTTTCCTAAAAACAGAAAGAGCCTGGCTGTAGGAGTGGCCACACGTCTGAGACTCGAACAACAATCAGAGGTCAGATTCTCTTTGTTTTATCAGCCAATCTACTGCTCTTGTGATAAATAATTGATAGGCCTGGATTATTTTAAACCTGTGAGGGTATGGGAGGGGTAGGGAGAGAGAAAGGAGATAAAATACACATGGAAGTTGGCATATGCTCTCCAGGGTTTTGCAGAAACCAGGTGGTAGCCCCTCAAAAAAATCAATAACCACTGCTTCTATTTGTGGCTCTGTTTCCACAGAACATGTTTGTGGGTGAATTTGGAAGGCGGATTTACAATGCCAAGCCACCAGTCCAAAAAAGAGAAAAATTCCGTTCAAATAAACTTTTTACTGTAGTAACAAATGTTTGATTTTACTAACTTTTTCCATTTAATTAACTGAATTTGGAAGGGATTATGAAATAAAGTCAGCCATGCTCCTGTAGGCACAATAATACTGAAATCTGGAAGCAATATTAGCTTCAGTATAAGCAGAATACGTAGAAGGTGGAGAAAAAGGTTTGATTGGCCTGTCAAGTGGAACTTATTTGCAAAAATAATGAATAGAGTCAACTTCAAGACACTGTGCTAGTGAGGTTAACACTGATTAAAAGGAAAAAAAAACTCACTTCACTTTTGTGCCTTCCTAAATCTTAAATGTTATACCATGCATGTTGTAGGCACATGGTTAAAAATGTTCTTGAAATTATCTGCCACAAGCAATTTATATATGACTCTTTACCTCAGGCAATATAAGATCCTTCCTAATATCCATTCTTAAATACTATAGAATGAGTACATTTTAGTATTTTCCTTAGTATCAAACCTAAAATACTCGAAGTACTAAGTACTTTTATCATTAAAATATGTGAAGTTGTCATAGTTCATTTTTTAAGGCTTTTTTTAAGAGTAATTTTAGGTTTACAACAAAATTCAGAGGGAGGCACAGAGATTTCCCATGACCCAGGTCCCCACACATGCATAGTCTCCCTCACTGTGAACATCACTCACTAGAATAGTACATTTTCTTTTACCACGGATGAGCCTACATTGACAGCATAATCAGCCAAAGTCCTAAGTTTACCTTAGGGTTCACTCTCGGTTCGTACATTTTACGGGTTTGGACAAATATATAGTGACATATATCCATCATTATAATATCATACAGAGGATTTCTGCTAAAAATCTCCCTAAAAATCTTCTGTTCTCTGCCTATTCATCTCTCTCCCTCCTTCCACCCCTAGCAACCACTGATCTTTTTATCATCTCCATAGTTTTACGTTTTCCAGAATGTCATAAAGTTGGAACCAAGAAGTATGTATGTACCCTTTTCAGATTAGCTTCTTTCACTTAGCAATATGCATTTAAGTTTCCTCCAAATCTTGTCATGGTTTGACAGCTTATTTCTTTTTAGTGCTGAATAATATTCCACTGCCTGGAGGATATGGTTCATTTTTAAACATCAATCTATTCCAGTCTCTAAAGGAAGGATGAGCCTCAATTATTCAAAGTGTGCTTTAGCATTGAGTCTCAGATCTAGATCTCACTAAGTCCTCCTAACTTCTAAATTGCCCTAGACCCTGGGGTGCTGTTGAACCTACAAGAGGGCTAAGGGAGAGGGCAGGAGGAAGACAATGTCATTGGCCTCAGCTGTGAGTCTGTGAGGGACTTGAAGGAAAACAAGATAGGGATCCAGGTAGATTGATATATCCACAAGGAAATCTCCTTTCTGTCATAATAAGCCATAATCTCCATAAATTATATAGGATGAACGAGCTTCTGTACTTCCTCACTTCTTAAATCTGATTCTTCTCGTTATCTCACCCTCTATTATCTTATCTAAAGTAGATCTTGTTAGTTGCTTACCTACCATCCTTTACCCCTTTCCCTCTTACAAACAGCATCCTAGGTTGAGTGGTCTTGTACCTGGCCACCATCATACTAATTCTACATCACTCTAAAAGCCTCCTAATATGTCCCCCTGCTTCTACTCTTCACCCCCTAAGTTCTTTCTCTTCACAGCAGTTAGCTTTTAAAACTTAAATCAGATCATGACACTACCCCCACTTAAAAGACTTATCTGTTGAGAACAATGTCCCACCTCCTTACAAGGACCCACAAGGTCCTAAGTGACCAGGCTATCCCTCCATCCCTGGCCTCAGCTCCTGTCGCTCTTATCATGGACCAATCACATTGGCCTTTTGGCTCTTTAAATACACCAAGGTTTTTCCAACCTCTGTCCTTGCTGTTTTTTCTGCCTGGCAGGGCTGACTTCAGTTCTTTGGGTAGTTGGCTTCCTACCATTCAGGTCACCAGCCGAATACCTCAGGACTTTTCTACCCACCTAACCTAAAGGAACCCTACTACCCAGTTACCACCACAGCCTCCTATTTTATGTTCTTCATGCCATTGATCATTATCAGAAATACTCATATTCATTTATTATTTGTTTAATTTTCTAGAATGAAAGCTTTGTAAATGTAGGAAGCTTTTCATTGCCCCACCCCAGAGTTTAGTAAGTATTCAATAAATGTTAGTTAAAAAAAAAAACAAAACAAAAAGGGACTTCCCTGGTGGTGAAGTGGTTAAGAAACTGCCTGCCAATGCAGGAGACACGGGTCCAAGCCCTGGTCCAGGAAGATCCCATATGCCACGGAGCAACTAAGCCTATGCGCCACAACTACTGAGCCTGCGCTCTAGAGCCCGCGAGCCACAACTACTGAGCCCACGGGCCACAATTACTGGAGCTCATGGACCTAGAGCCTGTGCTCCGCAACAAGAGAAGCCACCGCAATGAGAAGCCTGCGCACCGTAAAGAAGAGTAGCCCCCGCTCGCCGCAACTAGAGAAAAGCCGGCGTGCAGCAACGAAGACCCAATGCAGCCATAAATAAATAATAAAATAAAATGCCCCCAACCTTTAAAAAAACAAAAACACAAAGGAAGGAAGGAAGCAGGGAGTCAGTGAAAGGAAGGAAGAAAAGGCTCTAGATAGTACTTCTTTTTTTTTTTCCCTCATTATGAATTTTTTTTTTACATCTTTATTGGAGTATAATTGCTTTACAATGGTGTGTTAGTTTCTGCTTTATAACAAAGTGAATCAGTTATACATATACATATGTTCCCATATCTCTTCCTTCTTGTGTCTTCCTCCCTCCCACGCTCCCTATCCCACCACTCCAGGTGGTCACAAAGCACCGAGCTGATCTCCCTGTGCTATGCGGCTGCTTCCCATTAGCTATCTACCTTACATTTCGTAGTGTATATATGTCCATGCCTCTCTCTCGCCCTGTCACAGCTCACCCTTCCCCCTCCCCATATCCTCAAGTCCGTTATCCAGTAGGTCTGCGTCTTTATTCCTGTCTTACCCCTAGGTTCTTCATAACATTTTTTTTTCTTAAATTCCATATATATGTGTTAGCATACAGTATTTGTCTTTCTCTTTCTGACTTACTTCACTCTGTATGACAGACTCTAGGTCTATCCACCTAATTACAAATAACTCAATTTCGTTTCTTTTTATGGCTGAGTAATATTCCATTGTATATATGTGCCACATCTTCTTTATCCATTCATCCGATGATGGACACTTAGGTTGTTTCCATCTCCGGGCTATTGTAAATAGAGCTGCAATGAACATTTTGGTACATGACACTTTTTGAATTATGGTTTTCTCAGGGTATATGCCCAGTAATGGCATTGCTGGGTCATATGGTAGTTCTATTTGTAGCTTTTTAAGGAACCTCCATACTGTTCTCCATAGTGGCTGTATCAATTTACATTCCCACCAACAGTGCAAGAGGGTTCCCTTTTCTCCACACCCTCTCCAGCATTTATTGTGTGTAGATTTTTTGATGATGGCCATTCTGACTGGGGTGAGATGATATCTCATTGTAGTTTTGATTTGCATTTCTCTAATGATTGATGAAGTTAAGCATTCTTTCATATGTTTGTTGGCAATCTGTATATCTTCTTTGGAGAAATGTCTATTTAGGTCTTCTGCCCATTTTTGGATTGGGTTGTTTGTTTTTTTGTTATTGACCTGCATGAGCTGCTGGTAAATTTTGCAGATGAATCCTTTGTCAGTTGCTTCATTTGCAAATATTTTCTCCCATTCTGAGAGCTGTCTTTTGGTCTCGTTTATGGTTTCCTTTGCTGTGCAAAAGGTTTGAAGTTTCATTAGGTCCCATTTGTTTATTTTTGTTTTTATTTCCATTTCTCTAGGAGGTGGGTCAAAAAGGATCTTGCTGTGATTTATGTCATAGACTGTGCTGCCTATGTTTTCCTCTAAGAGTTTGACAGTTCCTGGCCTTACATTTAGGTCTTTAATCCATTTTGAGCTTATTTTTGTGTATGGTGTTAGGGAGTGATCTAATCTCATACTTTTACATGTGCCTGTCCAGTTTTCCCAGCACCACTTATTGAAGAGGCAGTTCTTTCTCCACTGTACATTTCTGCCTCCTTTATCAAAGATAAGGTGACCATATGTTCGTGGGTTTATCTCTGGGCTTTCCATCCTGTTCCATTGATCTATCTTTCTGTTTTTGTGCCAGTACCATACTGTCTTGATTACTGTAGCTTTGTAGTATAGTCTGAAGTCAGGGAGCCTGATTCCTCCAGCTCCATTTTTTGTTCTCAAGATTGCTTTGGCTATTCGGGGTCTTTTGTGTTTCCATACAAATTGTGAATTTTTTTGTTCTAGCTCTGTGAAAAATACCAGTGGTAGTTTGATAGGGATTGCATTGAATCTGTAGATTGCTTTGGGTAGTAGAGACATTTTCACAATGTTGATTCTTCCAATCCAAGAACATGGTATATCTCTCCATCTATTTGTATCATCTTTAATTTCTTTCATCAGTGTCTTATAATGTTTTGCATACAGGTCTTTTGTCTCCTTAGGTAGGTTTATTCCTAGACATTTTATTCTTTTTGTTGCAATGGTAAATGGGGGTGTTTTCTTGATTTCACTTTCAGATTTTTCATCATTAGTGTATAGGAATGCCAGAGATTTCTGTGCATTAATTTTGTATCCTGCTACTTTACCAAATTCATTGATTAGTTCTAGTAGTTTTCTGGTAGCATCTTTAGGATTTTCTATGTATAGTATCATGTCATCTGCAAACAGTGACAGCTTTACTTCTTTTCCGATTTGGATTCCTTTTATTTCCTTTTCTTCTCTGATTGCTGTGGCTAAACCTTCCAAAACTATGTTGAATAAGAGTGGTGAAAGTGGGCAACCTTGTCTTGTTCCTGATCTTAGTGGAAATGCTTTCAGTTTTTCACCATTGAGGACAATGTTGGCTGTGGGTTTGTCATATATGGCCTTTATTATGTTGAGGAAAGTTCCCTCTATGCCTACTTTCTGCAGGGTTTTTATCATAAATGAGTGTTGAATTTTGTTGAAAGCTTTCTCTGCATCTATTGAGATGATCATATGGTTTTTCTCCTTCAATTTGTTAATATGGTTTATCACATTGATAGATTTGCATATATTGAAGAATCCTTGCATTCCTGGAATAAACCCCACTTGATCATGGTGTATGATCCTTTTAATGTGCTGTTGGATTCTGTTTGCTAGTATTTTGTTGAGGATTTTTGCATCTATGTTCATCAGTGATATTGGCCTGTAGTTTTCTTTCTTTGTGACATCCTTGTCTGGTTTTGGTATCAAGGTGATGGTGGCCTCGTAGAATGAGTTTGGGAGTGTTCTTCCCTCTGCTATATTTTGGAAGAGTTTGAGAACGATAGGTGTTAGCTCTTCTCTAAATGTTTGATGGAATTCGCCTGTGAAGCCATCTGGTCCTGGGCTTTTGTTTGTTGGAAGAGTTTTAATCACAGTTTCAATTTCAGTGCTTGTGATTGGTCTGTTCATATTTTCTATTTCTTCCTGATTCAGTCTTGGCAGGTTGTGCATTTCTAAGAATTTGTCCATTTTTCCAGGTTGTCCATTTTATTGGCATAGAGTTGCTTGCAGTAATCTCTCATGATCTTTTGTATTTCTGCAGTGTCAGTTGTTACTTCTCCTTTTTCATTTCTAATTCTATTGATTTGAGTCTTCTCCCTTTTTTTCTTGATGAGTCTGGCTAATGGTTTATCAATTTTGTTTATCTTCTCAAAGAACTAGCTTTTAGTTTTATTGATCTTTGCTATCATTTCTTTTTCATTTATTTCTGATCTGATTTTTATTATTATTATTTTTATTATTTTATTCTTTATCTGATCTGATTTTTATTATTTCTTTCTTTATTATTTCTTTCCTTCTGCTAACTTTGGGGGTTTTTTGTTCTTCTTTCTCTAATTGCTTTAGGTGCAAGGTCAGGTTGTTTATTCGAGATGTTTCCTGTTTCTTAAGGTGGGTTTGTATTCCTATAAACTTCCCTCTTAGAACTGCTTTTGCTGCATCCCATAGATTTTGGGTCATCGTGTCTCCACGACCCTGTCATTTGTTTCTAGATATTTTTTTATTTCCTCTTTGATTTCTTCAGTGATCACTTCGTTATTAAGTAGTTTATTGTTTAGCCTCCATGTGTTTGTATTTTTTTACAGACCGTTTCCTGAAATTGATATCTAATCTCATAGCGTTGTGGTCGGAAAAGATACTTGAAACAATTTCAATTTTCTTAAATTTACCAAGGCTTCACTTGTGACCCAAGATATGATCTATCCTGGAGAATGTTCCATGAGCACTTGAGAAAAATGTATTTTCTGTTGTTTTTGGATGGAATGTCCTATAAATATCAATTAAGTCCATCTTGTTTAATGTATCATTTAAAGCTTGTGTTTCCTTATTTATTTTCATTTTGGATGATCTGTCCATTGGTGAAAGTGGGGTGTTAAAGTCCCCTACTATGAATGTGTTACTGTCGATTTCCCCTTTTATGGCTGTTAGTATTTGCCTTATGTATTGAGGTGCTCCTATGTTGGGTGCATAAATATTTACAATTGTTATATCTTCTTCTTGGATCGATCCCTTGATCATTATGTAGTGTCCTTCTTTGTCTCTTCTAATAGTCTTTATTTTAAAGTCTATTTTGTCTGATATGAGAATTGCTACTCCAGCTTTCTTTTGGTTTCCATTTGCATGAAATACCTTTCTCCATCCCCTTACTTTCACTCTGTATGTGTCTCTAGGTCTGAAGTGGGTCTCTTGTAGACAGCAAATATATGAGTCCTGTTTTTGTATCCATTCAGCCAATCTGTGTCTTTTGGTGGGAGCATTTAGTCAGTTTACATTTAAGGTAATTATTGATATGTATGCTCCTATTCCCATTTTCTTAATTGTTTTGGGTTCGTTATTGTAGGTCTTTTCCTTCTCTTATGTTTCTTGCCTACAGAAGTTCCTTTAGCAGTTGTTGTAGAGCTGGTTTGGTGGTGCTGAACTCTCTCAGCTTTTGCTTATCTGTAAAGGTTTTAATTTCTCCACCAAATCTGAATGAGATCCTTGCTGGGTAGAGTAATCTTGGTTGCAGGTTTTTCTCCTTCATCACTTTAAATATGTCCTGCCACTCCCTTCTGGCTTGCAGAGTTTCTGCTGAGAGATCAGCTGTTAACCTTATGGGGATTCCCTTGTGTGTTATTTGTTGCTTTTCCCTTGTTGCTTTTCATATGCTTTCTGTGTATTTAATTTTTGACAGTTTGATTAATATGTATCTTGGCATATTTCTCCTTGGATTTATCCTGTATGGGACTCTCTGTGCTTCCTGGACTTGATTAACTATTTCCTTTCCCATATTAGGGAAGTTTTCAACTATAATCTCTTCAAATATTTTCTCAGTTCCTTTCTTTTTCTCTTCTTCTTCTGGAACCCGTATAATTCGAACGTTGGTGCGTTTAATGTTGTCCCAGAGGTCTCTAAGACTGTCCTCAGTTCTTTTCATTCTTTTTTCTTTATTCTGCTCTGCAGTAGTTATTTCCACTCTTTTATCTTCCAGGTCACTTATCCGTTCTTCTGCCTCAGTTATTCTGCTATTGATCCCATCTAGAGTACTTTTAATTTCATTTATTGTGTTGTTCATCATTGTTTGTTTCATCTTTATTTCTTCTAGGTCCTTGTTAATTGTTTCTTGCATTTTGTCCATTCTATTTCCAAGATTTTGCATCATCTTTACTATCATTATTCTGAATTCTTTTCCAGGTAGACTGCCTATTCCCTCTTCATTTGTTAGGTCTGGTGGGTTTTTATCTTGCTCCTTCATCTGCTGTGTGTTTTTCTGTCTTCTCATTTTGCTTATCTTACTGTGTTTGGGGTCTCCTTTTTGCAGGCTGTAGGTTCGTAGTTCCCGTTGTTTGGTGTCTGTCCCCAGTGGCTAAGGTTGGTTCAGTGGGTTGTGTAGGCTTCCTGGTGGAGGGGACTAGTGCCTGTGTTCTGGTGGATGAGGCTGGCTCTTGTCTTTCTGGTGGACAGGTCCACGTCTGGTGGTGTGTTTTGGGGTGTCTGTGGACTTACTATGATTTTAGGCAGCCTCTCTGCTAGTGGGTGGGGTTCCTGTCTTGCTAGTGGGGTGTGTTCCTGTCTTGCTAGTTGTTTGGCATAGGATGTCCAGCACTGTAGTTTGCTTGTTGTTGAGTGAAGCTGGGTGCTGGTGTTGAGATGGAGATCTCTGGGAGATTTTCACTGTTTGATATTATGTGGAGCTGGGCAGTCTCTTGTGGACCAGTGTCCTGAAGTTGGCTCTCCCACCTCAGAGGCACAGCACTGACTCCTGGCTGCAGCACCAAGAGCCTTTCACCCACATGGCTCAGAATAAAAGGGAGAAAAAGTAGAAAGAAAGAATTAGTAGAAGTAGAAAGAAACAAAGAAAGGAGGTAGGGAGGGAGGAAGGAAGGAATGAAGGAAGGAAGGAAGGAAAAAAGAAAGAAAGAAAATAAAGTAAAATAAAAAATAATTATTAAGAAAAAAATATTTTTTTAAAAAAAAGAAGGATAGAACCCTAGGACAAATGGTGGAGGCAAAGCTTTACAGACAAAATCTCACACAGAAGCATACACATACACACTCACAAAAAGAGGAAAAGGGGGAAAAATCATAAATCTTGCTCTCAAAGTCCACCTCCTCAGTTTGGGATGATTTGTTGTCTATTCATGTATTCCACAGATGCAGGTACATCAAGTTGATTGTGGAGCTTTAATCCGCTGCTTCTGAGGCTGCTGGGAGAGATTTCCCTTTCTCTTCTTTGTTCTCACAGCTCCATGGGGCTCAGCTTTGGATTTGACCCCGCCTCTGCGTGTAGGTCGCCGGAGGGCGTCTGTTCTTCGCTCAGACAGGCTGGGGTTAAAGGAGCCACTGATTCGCGGACTCTGGCTCACTCAGGGCGGGGAGAGGGAGGGGCACGGAATGCGGGGCGAGCCTGCGGCGGCAGAGGCCGGCGTGACGTTGCCAGCCTGAGGCGCGCGTGCGTTCTCCCAGGGGAGTTGTCCCTGGATCCCGGGACCCTGGCAGTGGTTGGCTGCACAGGCTCCCCAGAAGGGGGGTGTGGCGAGTGACCTGTGCTCGCACACAGGCTTCTTGGTGGCGGCAGCAGCAGCCTTAGCGTCTCATGCCCGTCTCTGGGGTCCGCGCTGTTAGCCGCGGCTCGCGCCCATATGTGGAGCTCCTTTAAGCAGCGCTCTTAATCCCCTCTCCTCGCGCCCCAAGAAACAAAGAGGGAAGAAAAAGTCTCTTGCCTCTTCGGCAGGTCCAGACTTTTTCCCGGACTCCCTCCGGGCTAGCCGTGGCGCACTAACCCCCTGCAGGCTGTGTTCACGCCGCCAGCCCCAGTCCTCTCCCTGCGCTCCGACCGAAGCCCGAGACTCAACTCCCAGCCCCGCCCGCCCCTGCGGGTGAGCAGACAAGCCTCTCGGGCTGGTGAGTGCCGGTCGGCCCTGATCCTCTGTGCAGGAATCTTTCCGCTTTGCCCCCCACACCCCTGTGGCTGTGCTCTCCTCCGCGGCTCGGAAGCTTTCCCTCTCCGCCACCCGCAGTCTCCGCCCGCGAAGGGGCTTCTAGTGTGTAGAAACCTTTCCTCCTTCACAGCTCCCTCCCACTGGCGCAGGTCCCGTCCCTATCCTTTTGTCTCTGTTTTTTCTTTTTTCTTTTGCCCTATCCAAGTACGTGGGGAGTTTCTTGCCTTTTGGGAGGTCTGAAGTCTTCTGCCAGCGTTCAGTAGGTGTTCTGTAGGAGTTGTTCCACGCGTAGATGTATTTCTGGTGTCTCTGTGAGGAGGAAGGTGATCACCGCGTCTTACTATTCCGCCATCTTCCCGGAAGCCTCCCCTAGAAGCCTCCCCTTCTTACTGTACTTGATGGATAAGTAATCAATATACATTCTTAGACTTACCAAGCCCACTAGCTGAGGAACACGGAACTAGATTATTACCTTAAAAATATAATGAACTAAATACCTGAAATATTTTTTTAAACACGTGATTTAATAAACTCACTGACAATATAACCTCTTTCTAAGGGTTGCACTGGCTTCCTTCAACATTGTACCCTAGTTTGATATGATCGTTTTTAAGTAAATTAATTGGATACTTACAAAAGTAGCATAAACTTTTTAGCAGAATGATCGGGGATAGTCTTTGGTGCCAAAGAGCCTAGGTTCACATTCTGGCTCTGGTATTTACCAGGTATAAACTTTGGGCAGTTTACCTTACCTTTCTGGGCTCAGTTTTCTCACCTATAAGATGAGGCTAATGCTAGTCCCTCCTTCACAGAGCTACCACTAGGATTAGACAAATGGATGCCAGCTTGCTTAGCACAGTTCTTGCACAAACTAAGGATCTGACAAATCACCACAGTTATTAAAGTGTTTTACATTACACCTTGCCATCAACAGATTTTCTAAACAGGCACTTGGCTTTCCCATTTACAGAAAGACCAAACGAATGAGTCACCCAGCTTTGGTTCACAGGAAATACTTGATACTACGTTCTCTGAGCCTTTACTAATGACAGTAGCACTGTCTTCAGCTGACAGCCAGGCATGGCTGCTTGGCCTTTATTTCCTTTCTATAAAGCCCTCTTTTATCACAGCTTCACATATGCATCTGATTTGGTCTCTGCTCTATGTGGCTGCCAATATGTGGAATCTGCTTGATCCTGATGAAACTATAGGGGAAGGGATGGAAATTTAACAGGAAAAAAGACTTTCTTCCTTTTCCCCTCCCAAAAAAACGGGTGGGGTATCATGAAGATAAAAATAAAGAAGCATTATTTTCAGGTTGATTCCTAGAGAAAGTTTCACGTGAACACAACAGTCAACAAAATGCATATAATGGGCCCCAAAACCTTTTAATTATAAATATGTGTTTAAGAAAAGCTTATGAATAAAATGTAACAAAAAAGCAGATGCTGGCAGAGGCAGAGAATGAATTACCTAATTATTTCTGTGCAAGCCACCTATGTGCTCCCTACAATATGGCATTCCCACAGAGAAAAAAATATAAAGGTTCACATTAAACCAAAGTTCTGAATTTGATTGAACTCTAGTTTCACAATTCCATATTTTCCTGATATTTTTGTAGTCTCTGTTTATAAGCTCATGACAGCCTATCATGAAATGAGGCATAAGCAAGGAAAAAACTTTTCTCAGGATACACTAAAGTCAAGAAAAGAAAAAGAAAGAAGAAAATGAAATTTGGAGGAAAGCTAATTCTCTTGGAATACAAAAAGCATAATTTTTCATTGTGATAAATAGCTCTTCCCCAATAAATGTGGTATAATTGTAAGTCTTTCAGCTATAGGCAAAAGTTACAAATGAATCATGCTATCATGGGGAAGCCTATTTGGCAATTCAGCTTCAGAGTCAAAGAACATTTACTATATGCCAAGTGCTGTGCTAGACACTGCCTCATATTATCACACTTATTTCTCACAATTACTATACGGAGAAAGCATAATTGTCCGCTTTTGTCATATGAGAAAACTGATACTCAGAGAAGTGAATCCATTAGTGCTTATTTGCACACCTCGGTTCTTGGATTCCAAGTGATTTGACTGACAGACTCAGAACTATCATGGGAGAGAAATGAATATTGGAAATCTGGAGGCCAGGATGTGTGAATGCAGAAAAAAAAGGTTATAGATGGAAATAAGGCTCTGAGGTTTAAAACAAAATTCTCAGAAAAAAAAAAAAAAAACAAAAAACAGAAGAAGGATTAAAAGGATTCTTACTCCTGAAAAAATAATGACCATTTGACCCTTTTTAATCTATGTTTCTCTGCTGTCTCCACTTTTCATCCTGTCCCTAAATTGGGGTGATCCCCAAGGCTCTGCATTCAGCTCCTCTCTTTACTTCCTTTCTCAGGTAAATCATCCACTCCATAGGCCACTTCAAAGTTCTTCCATGTAATACACAATCAGTAAATAAATGAAGAAGCTGCTTGTGGAAACTTAGCTCAGAAAGGGTCAGAGATTTGTTGAACGGATTTAGGCTCAGAATCCATGGGAACAAGCAACTAATGGGGGTTTTCGTGTAGTTACAAATGAATAGCCTTAGCCTGTACTGGATTTATTCTCTGCGTATATATTGTGTAATAGCATTTTTTTCTTCTCCAGATGTAGGATGATTCAAACAAAAGTGTGCGTATATCTAGACCACAGCTCAAAGCCTGAAATCCAAAGAGGAAATTCCCTCTAATCCTTCAATTGTGAATAGTAGTAGATGACTAGCAGTGGTACCCTTCTACAGGGGAACATCTTAAGTATTTTTTTAGTGGCTTATAATAACACATTTATTATCTCATGGTTTTCCTGGGCCTAGAAGGTAGTGCAGCTTAGTTGGATGCTTTGACAAGGCTGCAGTCAACTTAAGGCTCAACTGGGGATGCATCCATTTCCAAGCTCACTCCAGTAGCTGTTGACAGGATTCATTTTCTCACACAGGTTTGGACTGAAGGCCTCAGTTCTTCAGGACCTCTTGGCTGCAGGCCTTCCTGGATTGCTTGCCACAAGAACCTCTCCATAGGTAGTTCATGCATCTGGCTTCATCAGAGCAATCCAGAGAGAGGACAAGTGAAGACGGAAGTCATAGGGAGTGACATCCCATCACCTGCCATATTTATTTCTTAGAAATAAATCCATACACAAAATCCATACACAAAAGAAGACTACACAAGTGCATGAATACCACATTTCTCCTTCTCCACGTGCCTCTTGGCCTCACTAGGACATCTGATATCACGATTCTCCAAGTTGGGCTCTTGCAAGATGCTCCAGTAAGAAGACAGTGGAGGAGTGAGAAATGGTAACTTGGAGGAATGAGAGGTAGGTTAGGCAAAGCAAACCCTTCTGGAGGCAGGTACATTGGGAGAGTGACAAGAGGGGAAACTGACATCAAATGTAGTCTTATTACCATTAATGGACATTGCTTCAGTCAATTAATTGATTATGTATTTATTATCACCCATACATGGCACCGATGAACCTGACATATTTTGTGAGATCTTTAATTCCTTAACTCCAGGGATTTTTTTTTTATTATTATCAAGATAACATTCTAACTGTATCCAAGGAAATATGCTAAACCTTTCTACGTTTCATGCCTTAATGTGGCCACTTTAATTTTCCATATACTCATACATGTTTTGTCCATATGTACACATTTTCTTATGTGTCATAGTGAGCTTGTAATTTTATGTTCTCCTTTTTTTCATTTAAAATTGTAATATAGGAACTTCTGTGAAAGATGTCTTACAGGTTTAAATTTAAGAGAAACTCCCTTTACCAAACACAACTAAAATAAGCCAAAAAAGAGTAAAAGTAGCAAAGATATGATAACATTGAAAGCTCATGCCACAAACTGAAACTGAATAGTATCATCTATTACAAAACAATTTGGACCAAACTCAAATAAGACACAGAATTTATAACGATAATGGATCCAATCCATGAGCTATAGATTCCAGTAAACTATAGCATCATTTGTATCGTAGGAAAAGAGCAAATTAAAAAATTCTGAAACTTAACAAAATACACCACTAGTGTATTTTGTTTTTATCACATTCTCTCAGTCTAGAAGACAATTCAGTGGATAAAAATTAAGCAGATATATAAAGGGATAAATAATAGAATTACCAATAGAATCAGTAAGGGTGACTCAGCAGACCTTAAAAAGAAAATATCCACCTTTTTCTCAAATGCCACAAAGAAAATGACAATATATTTCCCCGAAGAAGCAATAGTACAAATTAGATTCTCTGAACACAAGCAATAAAAGATTTGAAAGAAAGTGAAAATTTTTAATTGTCTACTAACTAAATTCTGTCAAACATAAATTAAGGTAAAAATAAATAGAAATGAATAGAAAATATAACAATAACAGTACATTTCAGAGTCATGAACTCTAGCCAAGGATATACTCAGTGGCCACTTCATAACACAGAGACTATAATGCTACTCAATTATTAATAGAAAAGTCAATTTTCATATATATATTCTTAAAAGAATAATACATTGTTACCAGTGTGGTTAATTCCAAAAAGTCAAAAATAACCCTATATTAGGACATTATGACAGAGGTGACCAGCTAAAAATGATCCACTAAAAATTCTTGTTCTCCCAACCATGGTGTATATTTACCGCTAGAAATTAACGGCCCAAACTGGGACTATATTTCCCAGCCATCTTCACAATTAGGTGTTGCTATATGATGGAATTTTAGCCAATGGAATGTGAAAAAAAGTGGCATGTGCCACTTCAAGGTGCCTCTTACAACGTACTCCTGCATTCTCTCATTCCCTCCCTGTTGGGTAGTTGGAATAGAAATGATCCCAGGACGTAGGAAGCTATATTTTGATGATGGTAGAGCATTTGTCAGTCTGGGTCTCTGAATGATTATGTGGAAGAGAATTGCCTTAACTTATTCATCCCTCCTGTTCTGTCCCCAAAAACAAACAAACTTTTATTTGAACTATTACATTCTTTGGTTCTGTTCCTTACAGAAGTTAGCCTACTCTAACCAATAATATATCTATTAATAGAAATTATATAGATGACAAGAAAAAAGGTACAGGTATTATTATTAAATTAAAAGGTTAATTACTTAAAAGGTTAATAATTATTTAATTATTATTAAAAGGTATTATTAATAAATTCTTATAAAAGCATTTGAAAAATTCAAATGTTCATATTTGGGGTCAGCTATTTCTGAGGTCCAACAGATTCCCTGACTTTCTTGCAGTTTCGTTGTCCATTCTTATATTTTTAAACTTTCTGTGAGTTCCCCATTTTTGCTTAAGCTAGCCTGACCTAGCTTCTGTCTCTTGATACCATGGCCCAACTAATACAAATGCCAAAAGAACAAAATGCACTAGAGTTTAAAAAATAATTTTTATTTTCCACTAGGAAAGTAGAATATCTTCCTTCTTTAATCCAAAAAGAGTACAGAGTAAATTTATTAGTTTCCTAGCACTTGCAAGATTAAGGTCCTGTCAAGACCCTACCTTCAAATCCAAAATGTCACCTATTCTATTACCCAGCAGCAAACAATGGGTTTTGGTGATGAACTGGCAATATGCTGCTTTGATGCAATCACTCATCCAACAAGACCAGTAAATGAACTAAATGCCGTATCTCTCAGGTGAAAGAATCCAGAGCACTGGCAATGTTTTCAGGCAGATAATATAACCCTTCATTATCTAGGCTTAGTGTGCTGTTACTTAATGCATGCTCTTGAACAGGAAAAAACTTTTTCTGGTTACAACTGTAAATTGATACATAGTTATTATCTTCCACGAAACCCATTATGGGTTCACAGCAGCCTTCTTCATAGAAATAAATCCTGCTTCAGGAATTACAAAACTTGCAGAGGAGCAGAGCAAGCTCCATTCTATTCTTACAGAATGATCCCTACTGGAAGTTTTTACAAGCAAATAAGGTTAGACACGCTACTGAGAGGTAGAGTTAACATTTATATAATTAAAAATATGCTGTTACCATGACCAGCCCTTTTGCTACAAATATTTTTAACTGCTTTCAAGGAATCCTGTGTTGTCCCTTATGGATTACAGTTATTCTCTGATTTGATGTGATTTCTGTATTAATCAGGAACTTTTGAAAACAAGTGACAGAAGTCCAACCCGAGTTTAAGGAAAAAGCAGAGGAGAATATTTATACTGACTAACCTAAGAAGTCCAAGAGATTATAAAGGCTAAGCTAAGCTGGATCCAGAGACTCAAATGTCTTCATTTTTACATAAATTCTCCTCATGTGATGGCAAAACAGCAACTGTCAATTCTAGGTTTACATCACACTTAGACTAAAAAAAGCCACTGAAAAGTTCGTTCTTGAATGTTCCAGTCAATGTCTTGGGTCTTGTGGTCACCTGAAACCAGTCGCTATAGTGAGCAGATACACTTTGCTGATCTGTAGGGTCTCATGATCAACTCTTTGGTCGGCCTTCAGCACCAAGATATGTAAAATGGATTCTTGTGAGAAAGAGGATTCCGTCAGCAGAAAGGAGTGGTGATGCGCCACAAACCTTCTGGGCAGACAAAAATTTTAGCTCTCACAATCCACAATAGCTAATTTCATTTTAATTAACATTATGACTATCAAGGGGAAAAGCGCCATTGTTTCTACTTACATTAAGAAGTCACGTCTGTGGAAGCAACCTAAATGTCCATTGACAGATGAATGGATAAAGAAGATGTGGTATATATATACACAATGGAATATTATGCAGCCACACAAAAGAATAAAATAATGTAGCAATATGGATGGACCTAGAGATTATCATACTAAGTGAAGTAAGTCAAATTATCATACTAAGTGAGAAAGACAAATATCATATGATATCACTTATATGTGGAATCTGAAAAAAATGATACAAATGAAACTTATTTACAAAACAGGAACAGACTCCAGACTTCAAGAACAAACATATGGTTACCAAACGGGAAAGGTTGGGGGGCGGAGGGATAAATTAAGAGTTTGAGATTAACATATATACACTACTATATATAAAATAGGTAATCAACAAGGACCTACTATATAGCACAGGGAACTCTACTCAGTATTCTGTAATAACCTATATGAGAAAAGAATCTGAAAAGAATGGATATATGTATAACTGAATTACTTTTCTGTACACTGAAACTAACACAACATTGTAAATCAACTATACTCCAATATAAAATAAAATTTAAAAAAAGATTAAAAAGAAGTCATGTCTGAAAATTATGATCCATGTTTTGCCTCAAGTACAATGTCAAGGGCTGCTCTCTATAGGGACATTTGTTGCTAGCAAGGCTAACTCATGTTCACAGGGACATACTTCTTTTAGTTATGGTTATGCATCAAATAATCTTCTAAAATTTCCTTCGACCAATCAATTCCTATTTGAGGAATCTGTGACTGATGGAAAATAACAGGGTTGGCTGTGGTTGTTGGGTAGTCTTTTTTTTCCATTCAAAGTTTTCTGGACAACGAGTGAATAAAACTGAGACCACTGCTCCATTAATACCAGGATCCAACCCATTGAGCTAATCAGCCCAGTAAGTCAGCAATAATTATGATTTAGATTGACTGAAGGAGGATACCATGATGGAAGGAAGGAAAGAAGGAAGGAAGGAATGAAGGAAGGAAGGGAGGAAGGAAGGAAGAAGGAAGGAAGGAGGGAGGGAAGGAAGGAGGAAGGAAAATCAATGTATATCAAGCTATGTGTCAGATTCTCAGCTCATGTTAGGGGTGCAAGAAATATCACATTTAAATTTGTTTTCAATCAATCTAATCTTGACTCTGGTCCCCAGTTTACTGGGTTGAAGGGTAATCTAACCAGTTATTGCTGGAGTATTCCCCATCCATCACTCCAGAGTTGTGCAAAATACTGGGATCAAACAGCACTAAGACTTTGGGGAGGCTCAGCTGTTTTTTGTTTTTTTTCTTTTTCTTTTTTTTTGCGGTACGCGGGCCTCTCACTGTTGTGGCCTCTCCCGTTGCAGAGTACAGGCTCCGGACACGCAGCCTCAGCGGCCATGGCTCACGGGCCCAGCTGCTCCGCAGCATGTGGGATCTTCCCGGACCGGGGCACGAACCCGCGTCCCCTGCATCGGCAGGCGGACTCTCAACCACTGCGCCACCAGGGAAGCCCTCAGCTGGTCTTTGGTCACCCATCCATACTGGTGCCCACTCAGACACCCATAATTATCCCAGTCCACGTGGTCACTTCAGGAGAGGTTGATCTGTTGCTTTCCTGTGAGGCTTGAGGCGTGTGACACTTAAGCAAGGCTAAGAGGCCTAGGAGATGGCAGCCATTTCCCTCTGAGGTCTTGCCATCATCCCAAAGGCAACCCAATTCCTGTCCTCCCAATTTCTCAGTAGTTCCCCTCCCTGCTCAGCTAACTTCTGACTCACATACCTGCTCCCAACTCTCTCCCATTCAGGACACTAGCATAATCCCTCATGGCTTTAAGATCATAAAAAATAAAGTTTAACAGAATAGAAAGAGCAAGTCCCACCTTCTCCTTTGTACAGAATACATTACAAATATTCCAAAGGCAAGAAATTACAAAGCATGGCCACTACCTTAAAATAAGAGGGAAGGGGAAAATTGAAGGAAAAAAATCACATTTGCTGCTAGGTCATTTGTCCCTTTTCTTTAAAAGGAGGTGGAAAGAAAGAAGAGGAAGAGACAGAAGCTGAAGTTTAGAAAGTTCAAGTAAATTGCCAAAGCCCTCTGCCAGTAAGTGGTAGAATCTGGGTATTTTTCATCCAGTGCCTTTTGCAAACCAACCCTAACCCATCACATCATTCAATCTGAAACATTTTAAAAATTAAACTCCAAAATTAAAATTAAAATGTTTAATCAATTGTTCTTTTAATTTTTTATTTCTTCAATTTTATTGACAGTTGCTTTAGAAATAGCCTTGGGTTTCTCAGAAATATGCTTGATTTTAAGCCCTCAATCATCTGTTAGAAATGTCTCTTAGAGCTGAAAGTTTCCAAAGTTACAATGGTATAGCTTAGGATTCAAAATGGTGAAGATACTAGAAGAGTAGAAAAAATAGAAGCATCAAAAAATAAAATCCTTGAACTCCTATTTCTTATAACCCCTTGATAGCAAAGCAGGATTTGGGTGTCTTCTTTCATTTGCAATTGATGTCCCTAGCTGCCTTACTCATAAGACATCAGATATCCAAAACAAAGCCATGGCAGATTTCCCACCATTAAATCTGTAACAGCAATGAATCAATATGTGAATCCTCTGCTTTTACTATATATGTTCAAAGATGTGGGAACGTTCCCAGAAAGTACGTGGATTAGCTGAAGTCCAAATACTATGGGAGAGAAAACTGTGCTGTCTAGAATTGCTTAGCAACAAAGCAAAGACAATAGGGCCATTAGTTCTTTATAACAGTGGGCCTGCTTGATGACCACAAGCACTGAACCCTAGAATCCTTACAATTTTTCCGAAATCCTAAGAGCAATGGAGGTTCTGTTTAAGCAGAGAGTAACAATCCTAGAGGAGAAATTAGGGGAGTTTATAGACCATTAGACAACATACTCTCTGTAAAATAAATGATAATGGTCTTTGTTTCAAATATTATTACAGAATTTCAGTAGAATCACATCATTTATGCATTTAATTTACTGAAATTAGATATATGGAAAAATAATATATTTTTAAGTTAGTCATTGCTTTTTAAACTTCAAAGAAGCCAGATCTTTCAAAGTCATTTTAGCCTTACTCAACTTCTGCCATGAGTTCTAAATCTTGAATCTCATCCCCACATAATACGATGTTGCCGAGTATTGTAGAACTGGAACTGATGGCTGGCTGTGTGGCAGGACGCATCTATAGAAGAAGAATCAATAGAAGTCCTGCATCCAACATTACTCTCTCAGGTGACTCTAAGGAACTTAAGTGAGGAGAATCTTACTTTTCTCATCTGCAAAGTCAGGGTAACAATGATCATTTTCTTACCATCATAGTAGGGTTTTTGTAAAAATCAATCACATAATAATAGTAACTGGTAATATTTCAAAATATTTAAATTCAAGATATGTCATTGTTATTTACATGGTGGTTGTTTTTATTTTTTATCCTTACTACAATCAAGTCCCTGGTTTGAAGATTCATCTTGGAAGGGTTGTGAAAACCAACTTTAATACAGTCCACACTTATAACAGTCAGTTCAAAAGGGCTGTTGCAATCCCTCAGTTCAGCACCCTTAATCCAATTCAGAGGATGAAGTTGCTATCAGTACCTACTACAAGGTTCTTTTGGTATTGTTACCTATGTTTTAAGTAGAGTTTCCCTAAGTGCTCTTCACCTGTCATTTAATTTTACTGCATAAGACAGGTATTTAAAGTAGATAACTCTCTCTTTTTCAAAGATAATCTGCAGTAGGATAATAAGTGGGACTTTGTTGCTCCTAAATGAATCACCAGAACATAAATTTCTGAAAACAGACTGTAAGAATCCCTCTCAGGGGGCTTCCCTGGTGGCGCAGTGGTTGAGAATCTGCCTGCCAATGCAGGGGACACGGGTTCGAGCCCTGGTCCGGGAAGATCCCACATGCCACGGAGCAACTGGGCCCATGAACCACAATTACTGAGCCTGCGCGTGTGGAGCCTGTGCTCCGCAACAAGAGAGGCCGCTACAGTGAGAGGCCCGCGCACCGCGATGAAGAGTGGCCCCCGCTTGCCACAACTAGAGAAAGCCCTCGCACAGAAAGGAAGACCCAACACAGCCATAAATAAATAAATAAATAAATTTAAATCATATGGGTTTGTAAGAAGACCTCTGCTTAAAAAAAAAAAAAAAAAAAAAAAAATCCCTCTCAAAGTCTAACTGAACCTGATACTCCCAGTGATCTACCTGAGGCCCTCCCACCCCCGACGCCACCTGGTATCTCCCAACCTGTATAAGAAGAAGACTACAAGAACTGCAGGGGAATGAGATTGTACGAAGTCCACCCAAAGGAAAGTGCTGAGGCTTTCTCCTTAACTTTTCATGAGAGAGGTGACAGGTACGCATTCCTATGCCCAAAACAAGTGTGTGTGTGTGTGTGTGTGTGTGCGCGCGCGCGCGCGCAGGGCATGGGGCAGGGGGAGCAGGGGCTCTAAGAAAACTACTAAGAGATATTGGGCAAGCCTACTAGAAAGGGAGAGAGGCATCCCCTTCCTTGTTGGACACCTGCTTACACAGTGTAATGGCTGTTCTGCTCCCTGCCCCATTTGGACATTGGGGCAAAAAGGATTGCAGCAAGAGGGCAGATCAGAGTAGGAGTGGCAGTAGAACAGCCTCTTCTACCTTTGGCATGGCAAGGATATGTGACTTTTCTCTGGGACAAGTGGAAATTGTAGAAAGTACCTATTAAAGAGGCACCAAACACAACCAGTTATAATCATAGTACCATTTGATATGTGTATACCACTTTCTTCTCTGTTTCTCTCACCATGAGGGCAGCAACTTTTTATATCCCAGTGTCTAGAAAAGTGTCTGGTACATGGTAAATATTCAACCAATATTCGTCTAATTAATTAACATAAAGAGACCTATCCTGGCCTCCCATTCTAGGCTCTATCTACTATAATCTTCTGGTCTTCCAACTTTCAACTTGACAGCACTGGTTTACTGTCCTTTCTGTATTTTAAAAATAGGACTTCTCTTTAATGTCTAAATTATCAAATCATAACAGAAATTGATCTCATTATTGTTCTTATTCTATTTCCTAATTCTTCTTCCATTTTTTTTAAGCTTGGTAGTTGGCTTCAGACACAGAAAAGTTACGTTTTTATGAATTGACGTATATTGTAATGTATTAAACAAGCAATTGTTTGAGTCAATCAATCTTAAGATGCATTCCAACATTAGATCTCATACAATATAACCCTACCTTGCCAGGGAAAATACAGCAGACCTCATTTTTGGGAAATACATTAGTTTCATTTTGGTTGTTGCCTTGGCAGTTGGCCATGGGGGTAACAAAAAAGAAAAAGGCAAAAAAAAAAAAATCAAAGGAGTTCAATGCTTTAAAAACTCTGAAGTACCATTCTAAGTCACTGCAAATCTCTATCCAACCACTAGTATCTGTGCAGATTTTGAAATGAAGCTATACTGTTTACTACAAATCTTATTTTAAACATGAAAAGTGCAGTCAGTATATAGAACTGGGCTGAAACCATGAAAATGGGCAGTCAGGTCTAGGCTTTACGAAACTTTAAGCAAGGCTTCCAGACCTAACTGGCCCTAGTAACTGTTTTCCAAGTCCTCTCCAAAGTAAAGAGAGGACATAAGAATGAAAGTGGGACTTTTGTCCGTGATAATCTCCAGAGTATTAATTCCAAAATTCCTTTCTCTGTACCCTTTCGTCCTCCCCACAATGAGGTCGCCACTCCTTTTTTCTCATCCTCTGTGATGGAGCCTATGGTACCCAACTCAGATGTACAAATGTAATTATTTTTGCCTCTTGTGCTTAACAGGCACAAACCCAATCATCCCTGTTAAACAGAACTTAAAACACTTCCAATGGAAACTCATATCCTTTTGGGTAGTCAAACGTCGGGTTTCTTCTGTCCCCCTTTTCTCTTGGGGGATTGTCTAATTTCCTAGGGGAATTACTCATCATCCTAAAATGAGTAGATCATGATTCTACTGCTAGCCATAGATGCTATGCATATTATCCATTTTAATGGACAGAGGCAGTAATTTCACTCGGGAAAAATTTTCAGTCTCCCCTTCCCATCCTTGATGACTTGGGCCATGGCTCTGTTCTCACTGGCATCACTGAGCTCTAATGCCCCGTGTACCCTTAGAGCTCTCCCCTAAGTCTCTGCTAAAAGGTCTTCCTGACCCACGACAGACACATGGCAGGCACCTTGGTTCTCAACACTTCTAGGTTTCATATTCACTCAGGCATGTGGGGACTTTTCCTGTTTCACCTTCCTTCACCGATAGGCTGGATGCATTCTGCGTTCAGGATATCACAATGCTCCCCCAACTCCCTTTTCATGTTTCCCAGTACATATCCTAATAAGCATATATTCCCCGTCCATTCTTTGGGGTTCACCCAAGGATGGTGTAACTTCTCAGGAAATCTTGTTAAACAGGCTCAAGGTCCAGTTGTGTTCAACTAGCCAAAAAAAGTAAGCATCCTCTTCTGCTTGATCTTAACTTTGAGATGTTGGGGGTGGGAGTTGTCTTTGGAGAAGATTTTACGATGCTCAAAGTGAGCCCACGATATTCTGTTCCTCTAATTAAATGAGTCTTCCTAATGACAGGATTTGATTAGTCCCCATCTTTCACTAACAGATGTTTATTTCATAAACTCAAATTGACTTTTCCTTTGAGCCAGTCTCTGTCAGTGCCATTAGGTAGGAGGTTTGGCAATGGGAAGGCACAGTTAGTTCCCAGTGGTGACAGGGAAAAGAACTCTAATCTAAAACAAGCCGTAAGCTTTGTTGTTTCCTACAAGGAAACAAAAATAGAAATGCACTTGGGGAGGCTGACCTGGTAGATGTCTGGGATACCTTTGTGCTTCTAATAAAGAGGAGGGCAGACATGGACATAATATGCAAAGAAGAATATATGGCTTCATTTTTCTTAAGAGGAGAGGCAGTTTAAAATAGATCCCTTCTTTACTTACTCTTTGTAAAATATTGTGTGTTTCTTAGGAAAGGGTTTCTTTTCCACATGAAAACTGACATTCTCCTGCTCTGATATTGCAGTTATAAAAATTCTGATATGAGAAAAACATTCCACTTCAGTCCAGAACTGAGCTTTCTACATCATTTGAATCATCACACAGTAGCTTGCAACTCCGTGGGTGCAAAAAAAAAAAGAAAAAAGTTTGTTGACTAATGCTCCTCCTGAAAAAAGACCACATAGTAATTTTCTTCTCCCTTTTAAAAATGGAAAAACGGTTACCCTTTATAGATCCACAGGACCTACAGTTTAAAACATTCTCCACACAACTTGGAAATGTATTACAATACTAATGAGAAAGAAAATGCAATAGTGTTCCCACTTTATAGGTATTAAAATGAGATATGGGGAAGAGATTTCAAGTCCTACAAATATAACTCATATTTATTGAACATCTAATATGTGCCAAGCACTGTTCTAAATATTTTATGTACAAAGGTCACTTAACCCACATCACAATCCTATGAGGTTTGTACTATTATTACCCCCTTTACAGATGCACAAGCAGGGATAAAGCAGTTGGGAAACTTGCTTCAAGTCATTCAGACAAAATGTGCTAGGGTCAGGATTTCAACCTAGACAGGCTGAGTCCATTGTCAACCCTCTTAATACTACACATGATGCCTTTTTTCCCTCCAGCTTCCTTGAGGTAAAATTGACGAAAGTGTAATATATTTAAAGTATACAGTGGGATGATTCGATATACATTTCTACTGTGAAATGATTCCCACAATCAAGTTAATTAACATATCCATCACCTCATATAGCTTTTTTTTTTTTTGGTGAGAACACTTAAGATCTACTTTCTTAGCCAATTTCAAGTATACAATACAGTATCATTAACTATAGTCACCATATTGCATATTTGATTATTTTATAACTGAAAATTTGCATCCTTTGACCTACATCTCCCCATTTCTTCCCTCCCCCAACCCCTGG
Organism: Pseudorca crassidens; assembly: GCF_039906515.1. Taxonomy (NCBI): domain Eukaryota; kingdom Metazoa; phylum Chordata; class Mammalia; order Artiodactyla; family Delphinidae; genus Pseudorca; species Pseudorca crassidens. The sequence goes on along the minus strand of NC_090304.1, from coordinate 28,217,579 downwards.
CAATCATTATTCTACTCTCTGTTTAAATGAGTTTAATTTTTTTAAAGATTCCATAAATAAGTGATACCATACAGTATTTGTCTTTCTCTGTCTGCCTTAGCATAATGCCCTCCAGGTTCATCCATGTTGTTGCAAATAGCAGTATTTCCTTCTTTTTTATGGAATAAAATTCATTGTGTACATGTCACATTTTCCTTATCCACTCATCCATCGACACACACTTAGATATCTTTGAGAGATCTTTGAGATTTCAGCTCATTTGCATATATATCCAGAAGTGGGATCATATGGTAGTTCTATTTTTTTTTTTTTTTTTTTTTTTTGCGGTACGCAGGCCTCTCACTGTTGTAGCCTCCCCCGTTGCGGAGCACAGGCTCCAGACGCGCAGGCTCAGCGGTCATGGCCCACGGGCCCAGCCGCTCCGCGGCATGTGGGATCCTCCCGGACCGGGGCGCGAACCCGTGTCCCCTGCATTGGCAGGCGGACCCCCAACCACTGCGCCACCAGGGAAGCCCTGGTAGTTCTATTTTTAACTTTTTTGAGGAAACTCCATACTGTTTCCATAATGTCTGTGCCAATTTACATTTCCATCAATTGTGCTCAAGTGTTCCCTTTTCCCTATATCCTTGCCAGCACTTATCTTTTTTTTTTTTTTTTTTGCGGTACGCGGGCCTCTCACTGTTGTGGCCTCTCCCGTTGCGGAGCACAGGCTCCGGACGTGCAGGCTCAGCGGCCATGGCTCACGGGCCCAGCCGCTCCGCGGCATGTGCGATCTTCCCAGACCGGGGCACGAACCCGTGTCCCCTGCATCGGCAGGCGGACTCTCAACCACTGTGACATCAGGGAAACCCAGCACTTATCTTTTTGATAATAGACATCCTAACAGGTATGAGGGGATGTCTTATTGTGGTTTTGATTTGCATTTCCCTGATGATTAGCGATGTTGAGCACCTTTTCATGTGCCTGTTGGTGAACTGTATGTCTTCTTTGGAAAACTGTCTATTCAGGTCCTTTGCTTATTTTTTACTTAGGTTATTCGGTCTATTTTTGCTATTGAGTTGTAATAAGGTTTGCAAATATTTTCTCTCATGCCATAGACTACCTTTTCATTTTGTTGATGGTTTCCTTTGCTGTGCAGAAACTTTTTAATGTAGTCCCACTTGTTTATTTTTGCTTTTGTTGTCTGTGCTATTGGTGACCTATCCAAAACTCAATGTCAAGAGGAACATCAAGGAGATTTTCCCCTATGTTTTCTTCTGGCAATTTTATGGTTTTAGGTCTTACATTTAGGTCTTTAATTATTTTGAGTTGATTTTTGTGTATGGTGTAAGATAAGGGTCCAATTTCTTGCTTTTGTGTGTGGATATCTAGTTTTCCCAACACCATTTATTGTACAGACTATCCTTTACCTATTGTGTATTCTTGGCACCTTTGTAGAAAATTAGTTGACCATACATCTGTGGGTTTATTTCTGGGCTCTCAATTCAGTTCCATTGATTTATGTGTCTCTTTTTATGCCAATACCATATTGTTTTGATTACTATAGCTTTTTTTTTTTTTTTCCCTCGGTACGCGGGCCTCTCACTGCTGTGGCCTCTCCCATCGAGGAGCACAGGCTCCGGACGCGCAGGCTCAGCGGCCATGGCTCACGGGCCCAGCCGCTCCGCGGCATGTGGGATCTTCCCAAACCGGGGCACGAACCCGCGTCCCGTGCATCAGCAGGCGGACTCTCAACCACTGCGCCACCAGGGAAGTCCTACTATAGCTTTGTAATAAACTTTGAAATCAGGAAGTATGACACCTCCAGCTTTGCCCTTCTTGCTCAAGATTGCTTTAGCTATTTTGGATCTTTCATGGTTTCATACGATTTTTAGGATTGTTTTTTCTTTTTCTGTAAAAAAATGCCATTGGAGTTTTGATAGGGATTGCATTGGATATATAGATCACTTTGGGTAGTATGGACATTTTAACAATATTAATTCTTTCAATCCATGAACATGTGATATATTTCCATTAATTTATATCTTCTTCAATTTCTTCCATCTATGTTTGTCGTTTTCCATATACAGATCTTTTACCTCCTTGGTTAAATTTATTCATGTTTTTTTCTTTTTGATGCTATTGTAAATGGGTTTTTTTCTTAATTTCTTTTTCAGATAGCTCATTGTTTTCATGATGCCTTTTTTATACATATGTAGTGAAACTACCTCATTTATCACAGCAGAATCTAACTGTCATGTTAACTGACATTTAGCTATTTAGTGTCTTTAAAAATAAAAATTAGGTTTAAAAATGTTCTCTGTGATGGAAAATGCAGAAAATTTTAAGGAGGAAGCCAAACCAATTCTTGAAGATTTAAACTGCCCTCCAGGTGGGTCTGGGTGTTCAGAAGATAAGTCAAAGTGCTTGGTGGCATCTGGTTAAAAAACATATATTTGAGGTTCAAATATAACAGACATTAGCAAATGTAGCTGGGCTTGCTACTTTCGGAGATCATTCTTTATCAAAGAAACTCAAGGTTTTTTTTTCACTGAAATATACCATTTATCTATCTTAAGGACCTTGGTCAACTGAATCTGATGAAATATAAATATGTAAAGAAGAACCTGCATTAACTTAATGCTTTACACAGTTTACTAAGTACCTTCCTGTAGGCATTTTATTTACAGAAAGGAGGACATGTATGAATTCTCCCCATTTTAGTTGAGGAAGCAGAGGTCCAGAGATATTAAACGTCTTACTCAAGGGCACACAACTGTGAAGTTATGTGATTGTGATGCAAATCAATTCCATTTCTCTTTCAACTATATATCTGGAATGTTTTAGCACTTGCAATTTTTGGAGTGTTTTCATATATGCATATTTACTCTATCCTTATAGTAGCCCCAGGGAATGATGATGACTAGCATTTAAGGATATGGACTTCAAAATCAGATTGCCTCAGTTCAAATTCTGACTCTGCTGCTTACTATGTGACCTTAGACAAGGTAGCTAACCTCTTCGCGTTTCAGTTTCCCTATCTCTAAAACAGGATTATAATATCTATCTCACAGGGGAAAGGGGAGGATATGTAAGTATTAAGTGAGATACTATAAGAAAAAGACTTGAAATGGGACCTGGCACAAAGTAATATATGTGAGTTTTTACACTGAGTATGTGTTAGTTCTTACATATAGGATTGTTACGTCATTTTATAGGTAAAAGAACTGTGGCCTCAAGTTTAATGACTTGCCTGCTGAGTTAGAATCCAAACTCAATTCTACTGATTCACAATCTGCTTCTATCTCACTACCCCAGCCTGGTTTATGTAGAAATCTAGCCTTTACTGAATTCTATTCAAGTTGGAGAATTATAGACAAGAGTTCTAAATCAGGTGACCATCTGTGGATTTAGGGGTTACGAAAACCCTCTAAAATGGTATGGAAAATGTGTCTTAGTATATTTTTCAAGAAAAAGGCTCACAGCTTTCATCAGGTTCATGAAAGAGGTCCAAAACTTATAAAGGTTAGGAGACACTGACTGTGAGACAGTATAGCATAACATTTAGGGTCCTAGTCTTTGGAACTGCCTGGGTTCAAATCACAAGTCTAACATTTATTAACTCTGTGACCATGGGCAACTTAATCATCCTGTAACTTTATTTTCTCATCTGTAAAAGTATCATGATAATTTGTAAGGATTAAATTAATTAATACCTATAAAAACAATTAGAACACTGCTTGGCACATAACAAGCTCCATATAAAGGTCATGATCAAAGGATGCTTAAAAACCAAGTGGATTTAATCCACTTGGAAAGTGAGTTATTAGTATAGCTAATATCAATGGAACTCAGCACTATGCCTGCCTGGCCTATTGCTATGGTGCACAGCCTCTAAGATGGTCCCAATGATCCCCACTTCCTGGTTTTCACACCCTTGTGTAACTCCCTTCTCCTGAGTGGATTTATTGAGCTTCTAATGAATCATATATGCACAAGTGATGGAATGCTACTTCTGAAACTAGGTTATAAAAAGACAGTGGTTTCTGTTTTGGATGTTCTCTTGTTCTTGGACTGTTCACTGTTGGGGAGGTCACCCACCATGTTATCAGGCAGCCCTGTGGAGAGGTCCATGTGAAAAGAAACTGAGGGAGGCTTCTGGCTGACATCAAGGAAACAAGGCCCTCAGTCTAACAGCCCTAAGGAATAGAGGCCCACATGAGCAAACCTGAAAGCAAATCTTCCTCCAGTCAGGTTTTAAGATGAAACTTCAGACCCAGCCCACAACTTGGCTTCAACCTCATGAGAGAATTTAAGCCAGAGCCACCCATCTAAGCTGGACCCAGATTCGTGACCCACAGAAACCATCAGATAATAAATATTTATTGTTTTAAGCCACCAAGTTTGTGGCTAATTTTTTTGCAGCAGTAGAGCTCTCATTTAGAACTTACAACCACCCTATGATGTAGGTATTATACTGATTTACAGAGGAAACCAGGAGAGGTCAAATGACTAATTCCTACTGGTACCGAATTTTGCCTGATTCCAAAGCCATGCTCTTTCTTGTTTTTTTTTAAGATTTTTTTTTTGATGTGGACCATTTTTAAAGTGTTTATTGAATCTGTTACAATCTGTTTTTTTGGCTGTGAGGCGTGTGGGATCTTGGCTCCCCAGCCAGAGATTGAACCCACATCCCCTGCATTGGAAGGGGAAGTCTTAACCACTGGACCGCCAGGGAAGTCCCAAAGCCATGCTCTTTCTTAGCTAGGATATTAATTTCATTTTTTACTCATTTTTGAGATTACTTTTGAATCTGTGTAGGTTTTGCTTTCAAAAATTAAAATAAGAAGCCCTCTGCAAGGCCATGAAGATGAGCCGGTTCTGTCTCTCTGCAGCTCCTCTTATCCTCCTGGCCACCCTGGTGGCTGGCACCCCAGGGGATGAAAACAAGAGCCCTGCCCAAGCCCTGTGGCCTGGTTTCTGCCTGGAGCCTCTGTACACGGGTCTCTGCAGGGCCTGGAAGATCAGGTACTTCTACAACTCTAAGTCTGGGCTCTGCAAGACCTTTGTATAGGGCGGCTGCCGTGAGAAGAAGACCTGTGGTGGTGCTGTGGGGGCCTGACGAGGACCTGTGAACTGTGCTCCCTGGAGACGCTGAAGTCCGGGGAGGATCCACGCAGGGCTGGGCTGTGGCTGCTTCTGAAACAGTATGGCCTCCTCCACTTCCTTCTCAATACTACCCTCCTCTGAAGAACCCTGCCCCTTCCCTTCTCCCCATGGGTCTACATGCCTTTTCTCTGTCTCATCCATTTGGCTCTAAGCACCATGAGAGCAAGTCTTTACTTTATCCCTAGCACTTAGCACAGTTCCTGGCACAAAGGAGACAGTCCATAAATATTTGAGGAAGAAAGGAATGAATGCAGGCGCACATTCCCCATGACCCTAGTAACTACAGGGCCTATGGTTTGAAGGCAGGATTCTTGTCCCAACCTTAATCCTCACTGAATCCTCACCTTCATCCCCCTCCCCACCATCACTGCTCTCTTTGTGAGTGGCCAAGGTGGAATTTCTGGCATCCAGTTCTCAGCATCAGTGGCTGCAGAGATCTTTTCAATAAAGAAGTCCCTTTCCCCCACAGTGATGTTGAACATTTTCCTGTCTGTGGCTTCAGTCTGGCCTTATGCTTAAATAAATTCATTTTCTTATTAATCTAAAAAAAATTAAAATAAGACTTACTGAAGTTATTCAGGAATAAACTTTGATCTACTTTTGAAACGTATTACTGATTTTTACTTTAACTGGACCTTAGAAGGCTTAGTAGCTCTCACAGAGAAAAATACTAGGTTTTATACACATTTATGTTATAGGGAATACAGTCTAAGACTTTTATAAACATTAAATTATACAGCCTAAGTCTGAGCTCTTCAAAATAACCTCCAAATTATTATTGTTATTTATTTTGGGAACAAAGCCCAAACCCCCCCACCCCCTGCCACTGGCAATCACCAATTTGTTCTCTTTATCTAGTAGCTTTTTTTTTTTTTTTTTTTAGATTCTCCATATGAGAGATCAAATAGTATTTGTCCTTCTCTGTCTGACTTATTTCACTTAGCAAAATACCTTCAAGGTCTATTTGCGTTGTCACAAATGGCAAGATTTCATATTTTTTATGGCTAAATAATATTCCATTGTATAAAGATTTTCTTTTTTCATTCATCCATTAATGGACACTTAAATTGTTTCCATGTCTTAACTATTGTATATAATGCTGCAATGAACATGAGAATGCATATACCTTTTCAAGTTAGCATTTTTGTTTTCTTCAGATATATTGCTCGAATTGAAGGATCACATGGTGTTCTATTTTTAATTTTATGAGGAACTTCCATAGTGTTTTCCATAGTGGCTGCACCAAGTTACATTCCCACCAATAGTGCATAAGGGTTCACTTTTTCCACATCCTTGCCAACACTTATTTCTTGTCTTTTTGGTGAAAGCTATTCTAATGGGTGGGGGGTGATATCTCATTTGTGATTTTGATTTGCATATCCCTGATGATTAATGATGCTGAGAAGTTTTTCATGTACCTGTTGGCCATCTGTATATCTTCTTTGGAAAAATATCTATTCAAATCTTCTGCTCATTTTTTAATCATATTGTTTTTGTTTTGCTATTGAGTTCTATGAGTTTTTTATATATTTAGGATATTAGCCACTTAGAGAAATATGATTTGCAAATATTTTCTCCCATTCAGTAGGTTTCATTTTGTTGATGGCTTCATTTGCTGTGCAGAAGTTTTTTAGTATGATGTAGTCTCATTTATTTTTGCTTTTGTTACTTTTCCTTTTGGTGTTAGACTCAAAAAATCATCTCTAAGACTTATGTCAAGGAGCTTACTGTCTGTTTTCTTTTATGACTTTTATGGTTTCAGGTCATACAATCAAGTCTTTAATCCATTTTGTGTTAATTTTTGTGAATGGTATAAGATAAGGGTGCAGTTTCATTCTTTTGCATGTGGCTGTCCAGTTTTTACAACATCTATTGAAGAGACTGTACTTTTCCCATTGTACAGTCTTGTCCTTTGTCCTTTGTTGCAAATTAATTGACCCATATGCATGGATTTATTTCTGGGCTCTCTATTCTTTTCCATTGATCTCTGTGTCTGTTTTTATGCCAATACTACACTGTTTCCATTACTATAGCTTTGTAATATAGTTTGAAATCAGGGAGCATGGTATCTCCAGCTTTGTTCTTCTTTCTGAAGATTGCCTTGACTATTTGAGATTGTTTTTTAGTTCCATACAAATTTTAGGATTATTTGTTTTATCTCTCTGAAAAATGCCAATGGAATTTTGACAGAGATTGCATTGAGTCTGCTGAGTAGTACTGACATTTTAACAGTATTGATTCTTTCAATCCATGAGCATGGAATATCCATTTATTGGTGTCTGTTTCAATTTCTTTCACTAATGTCTTATAGTTTTCAATATATATGTCTTTCACCTCCTTGATTAAGGGAACATAGTCCTTTTAAAAAATCATTTATATTTAAATTTATTAAAAGCATTAAGTAAGATGGATAATTACCCATCACCTATTGACTCCCATCCTCAAATAAAATTTCCTCAGTAAGACAGTGGTCTCTTGACTCTGGGCCCTTTGACTCTTGGTCCAGCAATCTGACAGTTCCATCCTTGATTTCATAGTGCAGGAAATACTTAGAGTCCTGGGATAGTTAATGATCCATGCCAAACCATTAGAACAAGCTATAGGACCCATTTAAACTTGTGGTCAGTTTGAAGAAGAACATTAAAGGAGAGATATTTATGACTTCAGAATATAGTTCAGGCTTCATAAACCAATTCCTTGACAGAACCCCTTCCCTCTGACTTTCTGAAATAATTACTAACTTTAACTCAATGGGATATTAAAAATTGATCTCTGGTTACTGTAGCAAATTGAGAACAAAATGAAAATCATTAATCCCAGAGGCAAAGATGTCTTGAGTACAGAAACATTCCAGAGGAATATGTTACAAAAATGACTAAATGTATTTTTGTTTCAGATACCATAATTCTCTCTCTCTCTATCTGCTCATCCATGTATCTATACATCATCTATGTTAGAATCAGCCTCTCAATATTTAAATTATTCCTAATTTCAAAACAGACGATAAATGCTTCTTGGGTCAATATACCCCAAAGGAGTGACATATCCATAGTTTTTTAGAGGGTGAGTTATTTGAATGTTTAAGGCTTAATGAAAATACAGTATAAAAATGTTAAAAACAAAAATCTAATTTTTGACACTGTATATACAATAAAAATTTTTTCTTAAATTTAGTTTCATCATTTTAACAATACATTTAAGATCGATCCTGGTTGACTTTACTCATAGTAGGTGCTGAAGACTAAAATTGGTTTGTGTATATGTAGAGAGAATGCATCTCTGTGGGTGTGGTAAATAAGTGATATGATTAGACATAAAAATTAGAGAATACCTGCCATTGATAACAGTGGATCATCAAGACTGACTATCAGGGACTTCCCTGGTGGCACAGTGGTTAAGAATCTGCCTGCCAATGCAGAGGACACGGGTTTGAGCCCTGGTCTGGGAAGATCTCAGATGCCATGGAGCAACTAAGCCCGTGAGCCACAACTACTGAGCTTGTGCTCTAGAGCCTGCGAGCCACAACTACTGAGCCCATGTGCCGCAACTACTGAAGCCCACACACCTAGAGCCCGTGCTCTGCAACAAGAGAAACTACAGCAATGAGAAGCCCTTGCACCTCAACGAAGAGTAGCCTCCACTCACCCAACTAGAGAAAGCCCGCATACAGCAACTAAGGCCCAATGCAGCTAAAAAAAAAAAAAAAAAGTTAAAGACTGACTATCAATACTCACTGCTTTTGCTAGGCTGAACACCACACTATTTTTTTTTTTGGATGGATCAAAACCAGGAATTGGCATAATCACTGCTACAATCTCAATCTTAACATTAATCTTAAAAATATATTCTGCATTGTATGGGGTAGAGTATTTAAAAAAAAGAAAAGGGCTTAGGATCAGGGATAAGGGATTTTGGTCCTGTTTTGCCACTATGTGATTTCCAATGCAACTTTGGGAAAGTTGCCTTTTCTCTCTGGGATTAATCTTCCTTATCTATAAAGTGAGAAGACTGATCTTTAAGATTCCTCCCAATATTGACACTCTAGACTGAATAATTAAAACCTAATTTAAAGTGCCTTAAAATATTCGAATAACTGAACTTCTAAAAAAACATACAGTTATATTACTCCTTTAGGGCACCCAACAAACATTTATTTCCAAGTACAGTGGATCCGTACGGTTCACATACTCTGTATCTGTGAATTTGCCTGCTCACTAAAATTTATTTGTAACCCCAAAATCAAAACTCACATTGCTTTTGTGGGCATTCATGGATATGTTCAATGTGTTGAAAAATTTGAGTCACACAATGTACATGTTCCCAGCTGAGGTCAAATAAGGCAAAGTTCTGTCTGCTTGTTTCAGCTCTCCTACTATAAAGTGCCTTTTTTTGCAATCTTTTTAGTGCCACATTATTTGCTTTTTTTTTTCACTTTTTGTTGGTGATTTCTCTGTTTCAAATTGCCCCCAAGAGCAATGCTAATGTTCCCAAGTCCAAGAAGGCTCTGATGTACCTTATGTAGAAAACACGTATGTTAGATAAGCTTTGTTCAGGCATGAGTTGTAGTTTTGTTGGTGATGAGTTCAATATAAAGAATCAAAAATATGTATTAAATAGGGTGTCTTTTAATAAAAACACACATAAAACAAGGTTATATATTGATTGGTCGATGAAAATGTTATGACCAGAGACTTGCGGTAATCTAACCCTGTATTTCCCCTAGGAGTTTGCAAAAATGTTCTTTCCAAATCTTATCCTTCTCTAAAAATTCTTTAGTAACTGTACAATACAATTTTATTTTCATATAGTTTTTCAGGTGTTCACCAAAGTATGTGATGTGACAATCATAATGTAAGGTACAGCTAAACGTTTAGGATTCCATCATTTCTGTTAATAATACTCCTCTCTGCTATTTCTAAATTTCTTCATTTTCCAACTTATTTCCACTTGAGTTGTATCTGAACAGTCCAAGATTTCATTTGATATTATAATTCTTCTAAAACATTATTTTACAGGGAACCTCCCTTCCTATAACTCAATAAAACACTTACCTTCTTTGAGTTCACATTCAGCCTGCTCAATATTCTATCTCTGGGAATGTAACAGCATCATTTTGACAGAAGCATATCTAAACATATTAATACCCTGGAGAACATGCCTAGGAGATGGGAGCAATACAGTTTCAAAGAGTGCACTTGATTTTCCAATAAAAACTTGAAACCCTATGATCTGAACCATCTGTGGACAATTTGATAAACAGATACAAGAGGAAGGGTGGGAAAAAAAAAGATGCTCTTGATATTTTACTCCTTGTGTTAACAACAGATTGCTGGAGTTACTACTTTCGAATTCTGCAAATATTGAAACTCATTTCAAACCAATACAGGCAATGGGTTTTATAATAGCTTGAATTGCAAGTTAAATAGGGAGAAATAAACCCTGTTTAACATAGAGCAATCTGTGTATGGTGGAATAATGTATTGCCATATTAATCTGCATTTTATTCTCACTGCTGTAAATAATTTTCACCTCTTTGTCTAAAGAAGATAGCAATGTTTTTGTCTTTGCTTTTCCCAGAAATGGGAAAAAACACAAGCATACCCAAAAGATCACTTCCAAACAGAACATTTGTTTTCAAAAATCTAAGCTCATAAGAGAATATGGAACTAGATTATCTAAGCAGAGGGATTTCAGGATTGGGAAAGGTAATAAATTAGCCTTTAAACAAGAAAGGTTTTGAGAGAGTTTTTCTGGAAAATGGTGGAGTAGGAGTCTGGAGAGTTCAGAAGCAATGGAGAATGATGTGCTGATCCGTAGTCTACTACCAGGGAGATGCTGGTCTCAGGTGAGATGACTGCGAGGTGTACCTGAGAAGGTCAGTGACTAGAGAATGCAGTTTCCAGCCTCAGCAAATATCTAAATGCCCTTTGATAGAGGCAGAGAAGGTGCATGTAACACTGATGACCAGTGTGCACTGCAGACCAGAAGGCTATTCTTCAAATATTCTTCAAATATTGTGATTCTCAATAAATGCTGGAGAGGGTGTGGAGAAAAGGGAACCCTCCTACACTGTTGGTGGGAATGTAAATTGGTGCAGCCACTATGGAGAACAGTGTGGAGGTTCCTTAAAAAAAAAGTACAAATAGACTTACCATATGATCCAGCAATCCCACTCCTGGGCATATATCTGGAAAAGACAAAAATTCTAATTCAAAAACATATATGCAATGCTCATAGCAGCACTATTTACAATAGCCAAGATATGGAGGCAACCTAAATATCCACTGACGGATGAATGGATAAAGAAGATGTGGTATACAATGGAATACTACTCAGCCATAAAAAAGAATGAAATATTGCTATTTGCAACAGCATGGATGGACTTAAGAGGATATTATGCTAAGTGAAGTAAGTCAGACAGAGAATGACACAGATAACACTCCACTATTTATAAAATATATAAACCACAAGGATTTACTGTATAGCACAGGAAACTATGTTCAATATCTTATAATAACCTACAGTGGAAAATAATCTGAAAAAGAATATATATATATACACACACACACACACACATATAACTGAATCGCTTTGCTGTACACCTGAAACTAACACAATATTGTAAATCAACTATAGTTCAATTAAAAAAGAAAGAGACACTTTGCAGATTTAACAACAGCAACAACAAAATATTGTGACTCTCATATTACTCTAGGCTCCCTGCAAAAACATAAATTTCAATTTTGAATCAGGTAGGGAGGAGTTCTGAGTACATTGATCTGATTTTTTTTAAGAAAAATAAGATCATGTTTCTTGCATTGGCTCATAGTCAAAACTCATACCCATATGTTAACTCATGTAACCCTAACAACCCTGCAGTGTTGGTGCCATTAAACCTATTTTACAGATAAGGAAAGTGAGGCACAGAAAAGTCAAGTACCTTGTCTAATGTCACAGAGCTAGGAGGTAACAGAGCTGGGATTTGAACCTGAACAGCCTGGCTAGACACTCTGTGCGCCTGAATACTCCTCTCTTCTGCCTATCCTGTCATGTCCATGTCAGGCCCCTTAACTCTTTTTAAAAGTGATCTGCTACAAATAATTACTGTGCATGTGTTTTATCTCCTCTTAGCTCCCTGAGGACTAGAATGCTTCTTATTCTTTGTGTTTCCTACAGTGCCTGACACTGACCTGGGAAAAAAATGCCACTCTTACATAAATATGTAAAAATCAAGCTTGTTTACAAAACGGATCCGAATATATGTGTGCAAAGACACACACATGTATATGTAGTCTTTAAAACACAGATGGATGGCCAGGATCCATCAGATTCAATGCAATAAATATCTATAGTAAATGTCTCAAACCATGTTAATCACATATTAAAATATATTTCCACTAAAGAATACATTGATATTTTTCATTATATGTTTCACTTCATGACATCAGAACATACAATAAAAATGGTAATTAGATGCGTTTTTTAAAGCAGCGAGTAAACTAGCTCTGAAATTTATTTTGAATGCCATTTTAGAACTATTTTGAGAAAGGAATACATGATTTTTCAAAAGCATGCCACAGCTAATAGAGAGGAGCCTACTCAAATCCCCCTTCAGACCTGAAGAACTTATGCCCCACCTGCCAGGAGTGCTGCCAGCTGCCAGTCCTCCAAGCTGAGCCCTTGCCAGAAATTACCCTCAACTGGGGAAACCCGCCTCAAGCAGAAGTACCCAGCACACGATCACTGGTCAATGTGGGAATACAATGGTACGGCCCTCCTTGTCACAACTTGAGACCACTTCGATGGGCCATCATAACTTCAGAGCTCCCCGTGAGATTCATCTATGGCCTTCCTTGAAACTGAATCAACACCTAACTTCTCCCTCTGCCTAATCTTATTTTCTTCCCTTTCCTTCCACCAAGTGTTGGTCCTGAGAGCCCTCCAAATAAACTTCCGCATGCTAATCTTCATGTCAGTATCTGCTTCTTGTGGAAACCAAGCTGGGACATTTCATGCATCCAAATAGATGCTACATGCTAAACTGCCATCAGCCTTGTTTCTTTGGAGACATGCTCAATACATTTTTTTCCTGCTGAAGTACTTATGTAATCTAACCTAATAGAAGTAGATAAGCCATGTCCAAAGAGTCAAGAGGCTTATCTGGCCCTGCTGTGATTCCCAACATTAAAATAAGAAGATCCTCTTCTAAACAATTATTAGATCTTCATGTGATAGTATCCATTGATTGCAACTGTAGTCGCTAACACTGAGTGCTCGTGAGGTATCCGGCATCATGGCAAATGATTTGCATGTATTTATCCTTTAGGCCTTATAACAACCCTGTGAGGTAGATACTATTATCAACTCTTGATTTGCATGTATTTATCCTTTAGGCCTTATAACAACCCTGTGAGGTAGATACTATTATCAACTCACTGTACAGCAGGGCTCACAATAGTTAAATAACTTTCTCAAGGTTACAGGGTGACATGGCTTTCTGTCTGCAGCCCCTGAGTACCGCTATATTGCCTCGCCTAAATGCATAATGACAAAGAGTTATAAAGAATTCAGTAATGCATTTAAATTACTTTCCATTTTATCCACCATAAAACAGCACCTGAATTCATCTGAAATATAGTAGTACATAAGTACTATTTTTATTCAGCCCACAGACAATTTTTGGAATGCATATGCATTTGAAAACCTCCTTCAAAACCTCTGCACCTCTCATGGAGTCCTCTACGCCTCACTCAAAGGTTAGTGACCATTGCCCTAAAGAATATATATAACACTCCCATCCTATGCTCCTGATACTTAGGTTACCGACTCTACACCTGAAAAATAGACATAAAATAGTTAAAAGCAGAAAAATGGGAGAAAGTTCAAAAGTGGCAAATGCTATTAACTTTGAAAAGCAGTAGCCCAAGGGAGGACGTAGGAAATCTTGATATGACTTGGTGCAGATTCTAACGTTTACTACCATTATTGTCCCCTGAGAACCATCTTGGCAAAAGAATGTGAGCACCCCAAATCTTGAGATTTTCATTAATACCTTTAATTTTCAGAGATGTGGACTAAAGGAATAAGTAATGCAGGAAAAACAGTCAAGGCAAATTCTTAAGAGTAAGTGTCATGCCCATGATGAGTGAGCTGGAGCAAGAAAATGCCAGCAGGGACACAATTTTCCAAAGCTACATTTTAAGTTGCGTGAATTAACTGAAGGCCTAGTGTATTCTACCAGAAAAACAGGATATTCCTCCAACCAGGTGAAATACATAGTACAGGATATTTGACAACAACTCAGAAGAGAGCAAATCCTAAGTGTTTCAGTTCTTTGTCAAAGCAAACTGTAATGTCAGGAGCTGATGAATGCTTCCCCTAATCTTGCCTCTGCCCCAACTCTAAAGCAAAAAGGAGAGAAAAGAAGAGAGACAGAGAAAGAGAATCATAAGGCTGACACAAGGTAGGCAGGCTTAGAACCGTACATGGAATCTACAGATTTCAACAAATGTCAGCCGCTGATCTTTCTATAGAAAATAATGGAAGTATTGCCCATTTTGACGAAACAAGTATACTAATGTAAATAACCTATATAAGGATGTGAGGGAAAATGGAGCAGGAAGAAATGTTCATCTGAATGTGTCCTATTCTTCATAGCAGGCAGGCATTCAGTACCATTTAAATTTGAAATCTAGAGTTTAAAGAAGTGACTGGCACATCATATTTTTTCACACTATTTTTACCTACCTTTAGGACAATCATCTATTAGGAACTAATATATGTTTGGGAAAGAACTAGTTATTCACTTCTGTTTATTTTCATTTGTTATAATAAAATAACTTAATACACAATTTAAAATAGAATGTATTCCATGATGCCATTTTATGAAAATCATTCTCATTCGTCTACCTACCCACCCATTCCCCTATCTATCTATCTATCTACTTATTTGTCTGTCTGTAGACACAAAGAAATATCTACTATTATGTTCATTTAATGGTGATGGTGTTTATTTCTGGTTGATGAGATTATTTTCCTCTCTCCTGTGTTGCTTGAGCTTCTTTTTTTTCTTTTGCGGTACGCGGGCCTCTCACCATTGTGGCCTCTCCCGTTGCAGAGCACAGGCTCCGGACGCGCAGGCCCAGCGGCCATGGCTCACGGGCCCAGCCGCTCCGCGGCACGTGGGATCCTCCCAGACCGGGGCACGAACCCTCGTCCCCTGCATCGGCAGGCGGACTCTCAACCACTGCGCCACCAGGGAAGCCCTTGCTTGAGCTTTTTAATGATGATTAGGTATCATTCTATTAAAAATAATAAAGGTTTTCTCTTGTGGAAAATTTTAAAAGATGGCCCAAATGAGAAAAGCAAAGTCTATTTATTCAGAGCTTGTGATAGTAACCATTGCTTGCGCTTTGGCAGAGGCTCAAAGGCAAGCAGAAGAATGGGCAAGCTTTCTAGTGGAAAGAAGAGAAGTCTCAGGTGTACTCTGATTGGGGGCTTTTAGGCATGGGGAAGCTGGAGGTGGGCTAACTAGAAGTGCGGCATCCTGTGTCATTGGTTAGGGGTACCAATTTGGCTTTCTCTGGTTGGCCCTAAGTTGGAAGTGGTGACAAAAATTAGGGAAGCTGTCCGTTATTAATCAAGTCCTGGCCATTTGGGGGGCTGATTGTTCCAGGAGTTATTGTGTGGCATCCCAAGTCAACCAGCTGGAATAATGGGCTGAATTCCTATAAGTCTGACTTGCAGACAGTAGGCTGTCTTCCTGAGCTGGTTACTCTAGAAAATGGGCTGGTTTCCAGGCTGATTGCTATATATTATGGACCAGAGTTTTCTTTCTTAAAATATCTATCCATTCATTTACATATTTTGTCTTTCACTTAAAACAAACACCATAAAAAACAATAACAGCCAAAAAAATTGTGTGAACAGTTTTTAAACAGTTCTTGGGGTTCTGTTGAGGGGCTTCAGAGACTGGCACGCTGATGGATGGACCAATTAGTCCCAACTCGTGTTTGTTTTTTCCATTTTATCAATATGGCTCTTTCTAAGCTTTTGGGTTCTTCCTACAACTTTAAGAAAATATTCTTCAATTACAAAAGTTGGATAACATTCAATTATATGACCTGTACATCTGAGCTACTCTAAGGAAATACTGCAATCTGTCATGAGGTGCAACATAATATGCAACACAGGATAGTGACTCATTGTATGACTTGGGTAATTAGCTAAATCTCATTTTCCTCATCTCTAAACTGGGAAAAATCACATATAATAAATAATGTCAATAATTGCATTGTAAGTATAATAAAGGATTAATCTCAGGAACAAATTTAAACTTTTTAACCTGAAGAACACTGTACAAGGAAATTGTTATATTTTTAATTTAATATACTTCATGTTTTTTCTACTTCTAACTGGAATAATTATGTTGCTATATAAAAAATAAGTGATCTGATCTCCATACTCTATAGTTATGTTTATACTTATTTCAGTCCATATAGCATTTCACTTGATCATAATGAGGCTATTCCTATTTCTTTTTTTTTTATTTAGTTTTTTTTTTAATTAATTAATTTATTTTTATTTTTGGCTGTATTGGGTCTTCGTTTCTGTGCGAGGGCTTTCTCTAGTTGCGGCAAGCGGGGGCCACTCTTCATCGTGGTGCGCGGGCCTCTCACTGTCGCGGCCTTTCTTGTTGCGGAGCACAGGCTCCAGACGCGCAGGCTCAGTAGTGGTGGCTCACAGGCCTAGTTGCTCCGCGGCATGTGGGATCCTCCCATACCAGGGCTCGAACCCGTGTCTCCTGCATTGGCAGGCAGATACTCAACCACTGTGCCACCAGGGAAGCCCCGCTATTCCTATTTCTGGTTAAAAAGCACAAATTAAAATAGCTTTGATTCTTAACAAAACTGGATGCTGATCTTGTGTACAGATACTTTTTCTTCAGACTGACTGATTTCCCTTATCTTCGTTTACTTTGGCTGTCACTTAGAAGCCCATACTACAATTCATTAAACAGTCTGAGAACATTGTTTCTTTCTTTGTTTAATGCTCCTAAATCTGGAATTAGAGTCAAATCATTTTTTGTTTTAAAAATGACCACAACTGATTATGAATGATTTTATTTCTTTTGCTACATGATTCTCTATTCTAAATATTATGACTTGTGCATGTATTACTTTTATGTATTAAAATAGCATCAAAGAAAAAGGAAAATGTCACCACATTGAGTTTTATGACACAAATATCTTGTATCTTGATTGCTACTCTTTTCAAGCAGAGACTCATTTTACATACAATGACAGGTCCCCTTTCTCTTGGGATGTGAAAGGCAAAGAGAACTGAGCAGAAGCAAATTGTCACAGGATGGTCTTGAGAATTAGAGCTGCAGCTAAGGGCTTAGGTCTGGCAAAGTTATCCATGAAGCAAAATATCACAACCAAAGTCACTCAGTTTCCTCTTTATCATAAACTAATTCAAATATTCTGCCCCTTTCCTACCTTCTCACTGTTGTCATTTTTGTAATGAGTATATTGCAAAATTATTTGACTGTTACCCATTAATAAACCGAAAATTATGGTCTATTTGTGTAGCTTATCAAGAACCCCATTAGCCACAGGCATTTGATTGGATAACAAAGCCTTCAAATATTGACAGCCAATGGCTGATTTCTGTAACTATTACCCAGTGCAGCACATCCCCTTGTTACGTAGGTGCCCCCTTTGTGAGTACATCAAGCTGCTGAGTGCTCTGAAGGGGGCTGAATTAATCAAGTGTGACTGATTGTCTTAATTGATGGGGGAGCCAGTAACCTTTTTCTCAGAGCAACTACATCATGTAATTACAGAGGAAACGATATAGCTTTTGTTAGTTGGACTAGACACCTCTAATAACATTAGCCAAGCAAAGTGTATTATTATCTCGCATTTTAGAGATTTAAAAAACTGAGACTAATATCAGTTAAGTAGGTAACAGCCCCAAGGTCATACAAAAGAATGAAGAGCAAACACACAATTCATGTCTGTTTAACCCTATAATTACTATAATTAGAATCTGATGGAGTGGTTTATAGCATATGTAAGTATAAATAAGATATTTATAGCTGGTTTCAACTCTTATACGTTTCTCGGGCTGCATATAAATGTTTCATTTGTCCTGGGTCCTCACTTTCTTGGAATTGTAATATGCATTTGACTCCTACTTCCATTTTTTCAGAAAAAACTCCTTATGGGATGACTCATAAAAGGATATCTCAAACAATCACCTTAAAAATCACCCCTTCTTCCTTGACCAGGTTCCCAAGACTAAACTGGGGACTGTGCTTTGATTTTCTCCCAATTTGTGGCAATTGTCCTCTCAACCCAAGATTACCTTCATGAAGTTATAGGATATCACTTTTCCTCGTGAGTATTGATCAGAAGTGTTGATTTTCCTAAGAGGAAGCCTATTGGGGGCTTCACAGAGCTGGAACCCTCTATAGTCTCCCTCCTCCCAGGAGTCCTTATTTCTTAGAATTTTCAAAGGAACATGAAGGAGCAGCCCACACTGCAGACCCTTGCTACATGCAGAAGGAAATGTCCATCTGTTCCATTTGGCAAGCAGTTACTGTCCAAATGCTTCACTTAAACTCCATTCCCCTGTCCCCTGTTTAAGTCTCATTGAATACCTAATGCCTGTCCTCAAATGGAGATTCTGAGAGGTAGTAGCTTCCTTGTCTGAATCATTTTCTACCTCTGGACCTAAGATTTCTCATCATAAAGTTAGGAGGTCTGACCATTATCGTCTATAGACTCTATTTCACAATTCTTAGAATTTCTCCCTATGGAAGAGAACAGTCAAGAAAAATAATTCACATTCTCCACTTCCAGGGAACATAGAAACAATTTTAAACTACAATAGGTTTTAGAAATACCAGTCTATCTACTGTCTATCTACCTATCTATCTATCTATCTATCTTCACTCTTATTTTCAGGCCTTACCTTAAAATAGAAATCTAGTTTTATGTAGTAAGAGTAGGGGCATAGTGTGGAAAAAAAGAGGAGAAAGTTTTAATCAAATAGACTTGGATTTGATATCCAGCTCTAATATGTACGCTCTCTGCAACATTGGGCATATTGCTTTGCCTCCCTTGCTTTACACATCTGTAAAATAGGACAAATGATACTGAGCTTATAGGATATTATGAAGATTCGTGAGATAACATATATAAAGCATCTAGTAGAGTACATGATGGATATTAATATAGATTACAATGTTAACAATCATATTAATATTCCTTAGAGCTTATAACTCCACATACCATAATACTTTTTTATAAGACCACACAGCATAGCTCAGCTGTGCAAATGCTTGCACTGCATTATTCATACAGCTCATCTGAGGCTGCACAATAGGTGGAGAGAAAGGGCTGACCTCCCTAAAAAGCTTTTCCATATCTCTTCCTCCAAGTCCAACCTCATATTCAGAAAAAGGAAATGAAAGCACTGGCATGTCAAAGAGAAAATAATAGTTTTTTTTTACTTTTATCAGTTTTACGTATGCAGCATTCTTTCAAAATTAAAGAGTCAGCATTCAATATGTGTGTTTGATTTCTAATGACCTCATGGCAGAAATAATGTTCTCTGTTCATGAAGAAAAATGTTCATCCTGACAAGATTATGCTCATCCCTCTAGATCAGCGGTCCCCAACCTTTTTGGCACCAGGGACTGGTTTCGTGGGAGACAATTTCTTCACAGACAGCGGGGTTGGGGGTATGCTTCGGCGGTAATGCGAGCGATAGCTCCCCCGCTACTCACCTCCTGCTGTACGGCCTGTTTCTAACAGGCCACAGACCGGTACCAGTCCACAGCCCAGGGGTTGGGGATCCCTGCTCTAGATCATAGTTTTATATTAACTCCTCATGGCTTCAAATAAAACAAAATTATTTTGACCAGGTCTATATTTAAAAATCTATTTCTCTGATGATTTTCATTAACTGGACGTGAACAAAATATTCACTCTTTTAAATATCACTTTAACTGATTATTATTTGCTTCATGATCAATGAAACTATTAAGGGTTATGGATTGATTTCTTTGGGAAAAACTATTTTCATTGAGGTCCAGTGAGGAAAAAGATACCACTCTAGGTCTCATAAATAGAAGGAATTGATATCAGGAACTGGTTACTGGGTGATAAATGAGCTTGTAAACCAATTAGGGGACAATGAGGCAATCTGTAAATTAGCAATAGCAGAAAGTCACCACCACTCCTAGGACTGGAGGGACATTGGGGATAAGTGGATTGCAGGAGGCAGGCCAAACGATGGGAACAGAACCACAGCAAAGGATGCCTTGAGCTGGAACTCCAGAAAAGATTCAGTTGCTGCTGGAGATGTCACCAGAAGCAGGGTGGCAAAGGGGAGAGGCTCCCCTCTCCCTCCCACTCTCCAACCTCCCTAGTGTCTTCAGTGGCCAAACCTACCATGCTAGGGAAATGCAGTTCTCTAGAAAACAGAGTAGGGTAGCGGAAGGTCTGGGGACAGATCTGAGAACAAAAGGGGAATTAATTGATGAGCCCAATAACCACATTTTACTTAAAGTTGTAAGTTCCCGGAGGACAGGAACTACATCTAGTTTTCCAGTATATACCCACCATCAATTCAGCACCACGTCCAAGATGTTTAATGTTTATGTACTAAGTGAATCTGCATGTAACTTGGGTTGTATCAGACACCTTGAAGGCTCTAATCAGATCCTCTCAGCCACCTGTCTCTGGAGCCCTTAGCCACTTGTTTTGCCCCAGCTTCCACAACAACTGACTTTAGTGGGCACAACCCAACAGTGTGCCCTGTCCCCCTCTGCCCACAGCGGAGGAGCCTAGTCATACCCACACATGCACCGCTAGAGATTAATGCTCCGTAGCAAACTGCAGTTGGCAGATACAGTTGTCTCCCTACTTCCCACCAATGAACTATCCTTGTATCCTATTGGTTACAAGCCTTCCCAGAAAACGATCCCATGATGTCAAGCAGTTACCCTAGATGCCAAAATGTAGGGTCCTTGATAACATACCTTATCATTATGCTCCCTCTTTTCTTGCCTCCTTCCCCTTCCCCTCTCTCTTGCTTCCCAGGGACAGGACTTCCTCATAACATAGTGGCACCCAAACTGCTGCCTCAGCCTAAGTGGGGCTGAAGCACTGGTAAAAGAAGCATAGAGTTAGAAGTCAAGAGTTATGGGTTCAAGTCTGAGCTCTACCTCCAACTGGCTATATGACCTTTAGTAAATTCTCTAGCCACTCAACACCTAATTTTTGTTTACATTTTCATGAACATTTACTGAACAGGTGCTCTAAGCTAAGCATGGTCCTAGATGCCAGGATATAAATTTGAAAAGAACACGGTCTTGGCTCTCAAGGACTTCCTATATTAAGGAACGACAGAGATGTAAATGAATAATAATGTCCTCATCTGTAAGGTAAGAATGTTCCCAATAGCTCAACAAGTCAGTGATTAAAAATTCAGACTTGGGACATTTCATAAGTGTTTCAAAAAAATTGTTACACTCAAAGAGCTGATATTTCCATCCTGAGCTGAACAGTGCCTTGTCGTTACATACACCAGCTTGAATCCTGAATACCAATTGCCCCCAAAATATACGTCTCCTACAGTATTTAAAAATGAGAAAGTTCCACGTTGTGTCTAAAAGAACTACACTTGGTAATCTATCCTAGTGGAATAATCAGGGATGTATGCAAAGATACATGGACGCTTACAACAGCACAGTTTGTAAATAAAAGACATTGCAAACAACATAAACATCCAACATAGGCTAAATAAGTTATGTAACATTCTTATTACGGAATACTAATTAATCTCTAAAATGCATATAGATGCTAATTTATAGCATAGAAATAGTGTTGGGGAGATTCTTAAATGGAAAAAATTCATGTTTTAACTAGTAGGTAAAATATCCAACTTCTAGAAATAAATTCCATATATTCACATGAATCTAGAAGAAAATGTTAGCATTAGTTTTCTCTGGATGGTGGTTTATCAGCATAAGTTCTCTACTATAAAGATATATTTTTGAGCATAAAAGCATGAAAATCCTTAAATAAGGAAAATAGAAGTAATCTAACAGTTGATTTACTCACTCAGGCAGCACTACAAGGGAAGAAGCAAATCATTATTTTTTATACCATATCCTTTCTTCTGTTAATCTACTTCAAGATATTAGTGACATTAAACATTTTCTCCATGTTAAAAAAAATTAATAAACAAAGAGAAATTCTCCTCTGTATCATTTTACACTAAACCTCCATTTTTATGAGGGATGCATTTTTTTTTAATGTTTCTTGGAGCTCATTAAATCAAAATTCTCCTTGAATAGTAAATTTACTTTCAGTGAATTATAACTCAAGATAGAGTAAGGGCGAAAACTAGTACAGTATTGAAAGTACATTTAAAAAAAATTTTTATTGGAGTATAGTTGATTTACAATGTTGTGTTAGTTTCAGGTATACAGAAAAGTGAATCAGTTACATATATACATATATCCACTCTTTTTAGATTCTTTTCCATATAGGCCATTACAGAGTATTGAGTAGAGTTCCCTGGGCTATACAGTAGGTTCTTATTAGTTGTCTATTTTATATATAGTAGTGCTTATAAGTCAATTCCAAACTCCCAATGTATTCCTCCCTCTCCTTTCCTCTCTGGTAATCATAAGTATTTTTTCTACATCTGTGACTCTATTTTTGTTTTGTAAATAAGTCCATCTGTACCATTTTTTTAGATTCCACATAAAAGGAACATCATATGATATTTATCTTTCTCTGTCTGACTTACTTCACTCAGTATGACAATTTCTAGGTCCACCCATGTTGCTGCAAATGGCATTATTTTGTTCTTTTTTATGGCTGGGTAATACTCCATTGTATATATGTACCACATCTTCTCTATCCATTCCTCTGTCAATAAACATTTAGGTTGCTTCCATATCCTGACTCTTGTAAATAGTGCTGCTATGCACATCGGGGTGCATGTATCTTTTCGAATTATGGTTTTCTCCAGGTATATGCCCAGAAGTGAGACTGCCGGATCACATGGTAGCTCTATTTTTAGTTTCTTAAGGAACCTCCATACTGTTCTCCATAGTGGCTGTACCAATTTACATTCCCATTAACAGTGTAGGAGGGTTCCCTTTTCTCCACACCCTTTCCAGCATTTATTGTTTGTAGATATTTTGATGATGGCCATTCTGACCAGTGTGAGGTGACATCTCATTGTAGTTTTGATTTGCATTTCTCTAATGATTAGTGATGTTGAGCATTCTTTCATGTGTTTGTTGGCAATCTGTATATCTTCTTTGGAGAAATGTCTATTTAGGTCTTCTGCCCATTTTTTTGATTGGGTTATTTGTTTTTTTGATATTAAGCTGCATGAGCTGTTTGTATATTTTGGAGATTAATCCCTTGTCAGTCGCTTTGTTTGCACATATTTTCTCTCATTCTGAAGGTTATCTTTTCATTTTGTTTATGGTTTGCTTTGCTGTGCAAAGGCTTTTAAGTTTAAGTAGGTCCCATTTGTTTATTTTTGTTTTTATTTTCATTACTCTAGGAAGTGGATCAAAAAAGATCTTGCTTCGATTTATGTCAGAGAGCATTCTGCCTATGTTTTCCTCTAAGAGTTTTATAGTATCCGGCCTTACATTTAGGTCTTTAATCCATTTTGAGCTTATTTTTGTGTATGGGAGTGTATTTTGTGTATAGGGAGTGTTCTAATTTCATTCTTTTACATGTAGCTGTCCAGAGAGCACATTTTGAAATCAAAGTCCTGGTTTCAAATCCTAGCTCTTCATCAACCAGCTGTGTGAACTTGTACCTCAGTTTCTTCACATGAAAAACGGGAATAATCAGGACTGGTGAACAATTTGTGAAGCTGAAATGAGGTAACATGGGAATGGCCTGCACAGGCCCAGGTGCAGAGAAAGTCTAGCAACAAACATTAGTCCTTTTCCCTCTTCTACCAGCCCAAAGTCTAGGAAAAAATGGCTAAAAATAAAAGGAAAGTATAAATTATGCTTTTTGAATTTATCCTACTTTCCTAGTTCCCTGGATCTTTTTAACATTTTGAAATATGAGAGAAGTAAAAAGAGGGATATTTTTAAAGGAGTTAAAATACCAGTAAAAGGCTGAAATGTCATTACACCCACAAATATTGCAATTACCCAAATTTATTTCTGAATGGTCCCAATTTAAAACAAATATTTGTTTTACCTTTTAACAAACTGGAGCAGGTTATGTATGTATTTTTCATTTAGGGAAGGGAAAATGTTATCTTTCAGAAGAGCAATTTTCCTGTAATGTAGTATTTTGTATCAGAAAATTCATTTTTAGAATTTTTCATATTGCTGCTGAAGTATGCAGTTAAATGATTCTCAGTACACTATGATGCATCAAATTCTACCAAAATGAATCTCTTAAGTATAAAAATTAAATCTCTTTCCTGTCAGTTTCATACCATTAAGCTAAGTGGAACATTAAAAAAATAAATAAAAGGGAAAAAGAAAGCTATATTTTTCAATGAAAGTTCAAAATGCCCCAGAAAAATGAATTTTGTCTTATCATAACTTCTTATGTAAATTGACAATTTATCCAGAGAAAAGTAAGCAATTGGGTGAACATGAGAATTGATAGTGATAATGAATATGGATACAGATATATCCTAAATTTGTTATCTCAGGGAGTCTTAAAGAATATTTTCCTGTTGATGTGGCCAACTTGACTCTACTCTAGATTTTCATGTTTCATCTCCTCATCTTCAGAAGGTGCCATGGTGCCTTCCTTAGAGCAACAAAATGGCTCTTCTTAGACTAGAACCATATCCCTGGGGAAATTTCAACGTCTAGTTGGAGAAGCAACGTATGGAGAGCTGAGAGGTAAAGGTGAGAGAGCGCAATAATGACAAAAGCAAAACAAAGTTTATGACAAGCTTGAGTCGATCTACCCTATTCCTTTCCAGAAACATAAAACAGTTAATGAAATAGTAACATGGCCCATTGTCTTTCTCTGAAGTCCAGAGTGGACTGAATCTGGGCTAATATTAAATAGCAACACCACACTGATTGGGGCCCTGTACCAGTCTTATAACTCACTAACATCCCAGGGTCCTTGCATAGTGGCCTCTGAGGGGAAATGTATTAGTAGGCTGAGAGAAATAGAATTGGGTATGGTATTGGGTCATGGTCCCTTGGGGTACAGTCTATACATTTTTTTTCTTGACATTCAGGAGAATCACACATTTTTAAAGTGAATTTCGTTTTCCTCATTTTTCTTGCATAAGGATTATTTTGGAATCACCAGCTCGAAATCATCAATCCTATCTCCATTCTCAATTAGAAGTTTCAAAGCATCTTAAGAAGTAAATTCAATTATTATTTAGACTTCTGTCAAGTCACATGGTAATGAAAGGAAAGATGTAAAAGAATTAAACCTCTCTTACTTCTCTAGCAGGCAGGAATTTCTATGTTTTCTCACCTCGAGAAAACCAAAAGCAATTTCGAGAGGGTAGAAAAGAGAGTGACAGTACTGGCTCCCTGGCACAGTAATATATCACACAGAGCAAAGGTGTGAGTGAAGGACTGAGGGGTGGAGGAGTACAGCGAGCAGAATATGGGTCAGAACATTGATGAAACAACACTTAACAATCCTACCCAGAGAGTGGCATGCCAAGACAGTTCAGCTGCAAACAAACACAGAAAACGAGTGTGTTTTCACAAAAGGTGAGTGAGGGGTCAGCAAAGATAATGCATGGGCTTAATAAACAGTGGGAATACCACACCTGGCTGGGTCATTCAGAAAAATCTATCTGAAAACAAGGCAGGACAGGGCGGGCATGGGGGCCTGGAATTCACACCAGCAGGATGAAAGAAGAAAACAGTCTTGCTTCGTCTGTCTGAAGTAGACGGCAGGGAACACTGCATTAGCTAAAGTATCAAGCAGGGCACCACTAAGTCAGCTGAAGCAGAGGGCAGAGCACCTCCTGGCTGGCTGACATAAAGGGCAGGATTTTACCTGAAGCCAGTGGAAGAAGCCCAAGGGAGACCAATTGAAGGGAGCGGGACAAGAGCCTGTCTCTTCATAAAAGACCAGCTGCAACCTTGCTTAGGTATCTCTGAAATTCATTCCATGGCACACCTTCTGTCTCCTCCCTTTCTTTAGAAAAGCTACTCTATGCTTGCTTGCTCTTGCTTAGCATCTTCAACTTCCTGCTTCACTTTCCTGGCCCCTGATTCCTAGCCCTGGAGCTCTATGCTTTCTGCCAGCTCTGCCTCCACCGACCACTGCCTGTCAAATGCAGTTTTACCCCCAATCCCTCTAGCATCGCTCCAGGCTCAGGCCCCCAAGACTGACTCAGTCCTCCTTGGTTCATACCAGCCCTGATTACAAGTAGGATTGGCCAGTGGGCAGTCTTTTGGTGATGTCTCTAAAGGGTTTGCGCCTTAAATCTTTTGAACAGAGCAGCCAAAATTAATTCTCAGACTCCACTGATCAGTATACCCCACCGCAGACATCTCTCAAATCAATTCTCTGTTCTCCTGCCCGACGTGAACTACAGTTCAAGCCCCACAATATCTCGATTTCTAGTCCAGCAGCCCCCACCCATCTTTTCTTCCCTCCTCCAGTTTTGCACAGCACCCACAAATAAATTTCACACAACATGGTGAGATAATTTTCCTGAAATAAAACCTGACTGCATCATCGCTCTGCCAAAAATTCATCAATGACTTCCCCAGCTCTGAGGACAACGTCTAGATACTCTGATAATGCTTTCCCATCCCTTCACACAGGGGTCCCCTCTGTCTATTTCTTTAGCATCTTCTCTTCCTGGTCTTCCTCATGCCAATACTGCAAGCTCCAGCCTTCCCAAAGTAATGCCAGTGTCCTGGACACAGCTGGCACCCTCTTCTTCTGCACCTTTCTGTATGCTCAACCTCTCCTCCTTGCCTCCTCTCCCTTACTCTCCTACCTGCAGCTGGCTAACTTCTACATATTCTTCAGCCTTCAGCCTCCTCCAGAAAGCCTTCTCTGTTCCCACAAAATTAGGTCAGGTAGCCCTTTATATGCTCTTACAGCATTTTGTTCCTGGATCTCTTATGATACTTCACTGCATTGTATATTGATCAGCCACTTATTTCCCTAGATCCCCACTAAACTCTAAGCTCCATGAGGGCAGGGATCACTTCTGTCTAACACAGTGTCTGGCTGAAGTAAACAATTAATACATTTTTTTTAATTTTAAAAAGCATTTTATGGTAACATTTTTTTTGTTAGTTTCTGCTTTATAACAAAGTGAATCAGTTATACATATACACATGTTCCCATATCTCTTCCCTCTTGTGTCTCCCTCCCTCCCACTCTCCCTATCCCACCGCTCTAGGTGGTCACAAAGCACCGAGCTGATCTCCCTGTGCTATGTGGCTGCTTCCCACTAGCTATCTACCTTACGTTGGGTAGTGTATATATGTCCATGCCACTCTCTCGCTTTGTCACAGCTTACCCTCCCCCCCCCCATATCCTCAAGTCCATTCTCTAGTAGGTCTGTGTCTTTATTCCTGTCTTACCCCTAGGTTCTTCATGACATTTTTTTTCTTGAATTCCATATATATGTGTTAGCATACAGTATTTGTCTTTCTCTTTCTGACTTACTTCAATCTGTATGACAGACTCTATGTCTATCCACCTCATTACAAATAGTTCAATTTCATTTCTTTTTATGGCTGAGTAATATTCCATTGTATATATGTGCCACACCAGTCAGAGTGGCCATCATCAAAAAGTCTAGAAACAATAAATGCTGGAGAGGGTGTGGAGAAAAGGGAACCCTCTTGCACTGCTGGTGGGAATGTGAATTGGTACAGCCACTATGGACAACAGTATGGAGGTTCCTTAAAAAACTACAAATAGAACTACAATTAATACATTTTTTTGTGGAACAAAGAAAGAGAAAAGAGGAGAGTGTCTGGCTGTGTTGATTATACTCCTGGGTTCCTTACAAATGCTTCTTATTATGAAGGTCAGGGCTGGGGCAGCTGCAGGTCAAGGTGACACAGACTGGATATGCACCTGAGTGAAGCTGCTGCTCCTTCACAGGGTTTCCCGGGCAAGCCCTTCACTGCATCAACATAGACAAGCCCTGTCACATGACTGCCTTCACCCAGAGGGCTGGCAGGGAGCTCAGCATCCGCTCAATGTTACTGTTCCGACTCAGATATCTGAGGAAGAGATGAGGGCAGTGCCATAGTGGAAAGGTGGCAGGTAGGGTACCTGGTGCATGTTCATCTGCTTCCCAGGATTTACCTGATGCCTCATGAATTCTGACACATGTAACACGGTGTTAGGAATATGCTTCTGAATACAACATTTGTATATGTGCCTTAGAGATTTCAGTTTCCACCACAGGGAACAACTCGGTAGATACACAGACAAGAGTAGACAAGAATTCAGGTGCTAAGGTGAATTCCTCAGTCTACTTTCAAACTACAATGGCAGAATCCAGAAAAGGGTCCCCAGCTCACTGATTTCAGTATGCTAAGCTCTAAAAAGCAACTTGGGAAACCAGAGAGAAAAAATGCTATCCACAATCCCCTGGCATGTCACACTCACAGACTGAATGTCACTTGAGCATAAACATCAAACAGTCAGGGATGATGCTTAGAAATTTTGTGTTCTAAGTTGGAAACAAAAGTGAGGTTCATTTTTTCAACATTCAGTCATTTTTATTTTATTCCTACCCTATGATGGGTATTGTTCTATGCACAGAGGATACAGCAATGAAAAAGTATATAAAAATGCTTGTCCCTCAAATTCTTAGAAAAGCATAACCTTCCAAGACCGAACCAGGAAGAAACAGAAAATATAAACAGACCAATCACAAGCACTGAAATTGAAACTGTGAGTAAAACTCTTCCAACAAACAAAAGCCCAAGGCCAGATGGCTTCACAGGCAAACTCTATCAAATATTTAGAGAAGAGCTAACACCTATCCTTCTCAAACTCTTCCAAAATACAGCACAGGGAGGAACACTCCCAAACTCATTCTATGCGGCCACCATTGCTCTGATACCGAAACCAGACAAAGATGTCACAAAGAAAGAAAACTACAGACCAGTATCACTGATGAACGTAGATGCAAAAATCCTCAACAAAATACTAGCAAACAGAATCCAACAGCACATTAAAAGGATCATACACCATGATCAAGTGGGGTTTATTCCAGGAATGCAAGGATTCTTCAATATATGCAAATCAATCAATGTGATATACCATATTGCCAAACTGAAGGATAAAAATCATATGATAATCTCAACAGATGCAGAAAAAGCTTTTGACAAAATTCAACACCAATTTATGATAAAAGACTCTCCAGAAAGTAGGCATAGAGGGAACTTACCTCAACAAAATAAAGGTCATATGTGAGAAACCCACAGCCAACATCATTCTCAATGGTGAAAAACTGAAACCATTTCCTTTAAAATCAGAACAAGACAAGGATGCCCACTCTCACCATTATTCAACATAGTTTGGGAAATTTTAGCCAGAGTAATCAGAGAAGAAAAAGAAATAAAAGGAATCCACGGGAGGACCTTCAGGATGGCAGAGGAGTAAGACATGGAGATCACCTTCCTCCCCAAAAATAAATCAAAAATACATTTACAAATGGAACAACTACTGCAGGACACCTACTGAATGCTGGCAGAAGACCTCAGACTTCCCAAAAGGCAAGAAAATCCCCACGTACCTGGGTAGGGCAAAAGAAAAAAAGAGAGACAAAAGAATAGGGATGGGACCTGCACCTCTGGGAGGGAGCTGTGAAGGAGGAAAAGTTTCCACACACTAGGAGACCCTTTCACTGGTGGAAACTGGGGAGTGGGTGGGGGAGGAAGCTTTGGAGCCGCGGAAGGGAGCACAGCAACAGGGGTGCAAAGGGCAAAGCGGGGAGATTCCCGCACAGAGAATCGGTGCCAACCAGCACTCACCAGCCCAGGAGGCTTGTCTGCTCAGCGGCCGGGGCGGGCGGGGGCTGGGAGATGAGGCTCGGGTTTCTGTCGCATGCAGGGAGAGGACTGGGGTTGGCGGCGTGAACACAGCCTGAAGGGGGCTAGTGTGCCACAGCTAGCTGGGAGGGAGTCTAGGAAAAAGTCTGGAGCTGCCGAAGAGGCAAGAGACCATTGTTTTGGGGTGCACGAGGAGAGGGGATTCAGAACACCGCCTAAACGAGCTCCAGAGACGGACGTGAGCCGCGGTTAACAGTGCGGACCCCAGAGACGGGCATGGGACGCTAAGGCTGCTTCTGCAGCCACCAAGAAGCCTGTGTGCAAGCACAGCTCAGTCTCCACACCTCCCCTCCCGGGAGGCAGTGCAGCCCGCCACTGCCAGGGTCTCGTTATCCAGGGACAACTTTCCTGGAAGAACGCATGGCGCGGCCTCAGGCTGGTGCAACGTTCTGCCGGCCTCTGCCGTTGCAGGCTCGCCCCGCACCCGTACGCCTCCCTCCCCCCGGCCTGAGTGAGCCAGAGCCCCCGAATCAGCTGCTCCTTTAACCCCAACCTGTCTGGGCGAAGAACAGACCCCAGAGGGCGACCTACATACAGAGGCGGGGCCAAATCCAAAGCTGAACCCCAGGAGCTGTGCGAACAAAGAAGAGAAAAGGAAATCACTCCCAACAGTCTCAGGAGCAGCGGAATAAATCTCCACAATCAACTTGATGTACCCTGCACCTGTGGAATACCTGAATAGACAACGAATCATCCCAAAATTGAGGCAATGGACTTAGGGAGCAACTGTAGACTTGGGGTTTGCTGTATGTAACAGACTAGTTTCTGATTTTTATATTTCTCTTAGTATAGATTCTAGCGCTTGTTATCATTGGTGGATTTCTTTATTGGTTTGGTTGTTCTCTTCTTTCTTTTCTTATTTTATTACTATTTTATTTATTTTAATAATTTTTTTATTTTAATAACTTTATTTTATTTTATTTTTCTTTCCTTTTTTTCCTCCCTTTTCTTCTGAGCCGTGTAGCTGATGGGGTCTTGGTGCTCCAGCTGGGTTTCAGGCCTGAGCCTCTGAGGTGTGAGAGCCAAGTTCAGGACATTGGACCACCAGAGACCTCCCAGCCCCACATAATATCAATGGGTGAGAGTTCCCCCAGATACCTCTGTATCAACGATAGGACTGAGCACCATTCAACAACCAGCAAGCTCCAGTGCTGGACACCCCATGCCAAACAACTAGCAAGACAAGAATACAACTCCACCCATAAGCAGAGAGGCTGCTGAAAATCATAAGTTCACGGACACCCCAAAACACACCACCAGATGTGGTCCTGCCCATCAGAAAGACAAGATCCAGCCTCAACCACCAGAACACAGGCACTAGTCCCCTCCACCAGGAAGCCTACACAACCCACTGAACCAACCTCACCCACTAGGGGCAGACACCAAAAACAACGGGAACTACAAGCCTGCAGCCTAAGGAAAGGAGATCCCAAACACAGTAAGTTAAGCAAAATGAGAAGATAGAGAAATACACAGCAGATGAAGGAGAAAGTAAAAACCCAGCAGATCAAACAAATGAAGAGGAAATAGGCAGTCTACCTGAAACAGAATTCGGAGTAAAGATGATCCAAAATCTTGGAAATACAATGGAGAAAATACAAGAAACATTTAACAAGAACCAAAAAGAACTAAAGAGCAAACAAACTATGATGAACAACACAATAAATGAAATTAAAAATTCTCTAGAAGGAATCAATAGCAGAATAACTGAGGCAGAAGAACGGATAAGTGACTTGGAAGATAAAATAGTGGAAATAACTACTGCAGAGCAAAATAAAGAAAAAAGAATGAAAAGAATTGAGGACAGGGTCAGAGACAACTGGGAGAACATTAAATGCACCAACAATTGAATTACAGGAGTCCCAGAAAAAGAAGAGCAAAACAAAGGGACTGAGAAAATATTTGAAGAGATTATAGTTGAAAACTTCCATAATATGGGAAAGGAAATAGTCATTCAAGTTGAGGAAGTACAGAGTCCAATACAGGATAAATCCAAGGAGAAGCAGGCCAACACATATTAATCAAACTGTCAAAACTTAAATACAAAGCAAAAATATTAGAAGCAGCAAGGGAAAAGCAAAAATTACATACAAGGGAATCCCCATAAGGTTAACAGCTAGTCCTTCAGCAGAAACTCTGCAAGCCAGAAGGGAGAGGCAGGACATATTGAAAGTGATGAAAGGGAAAAACCTACAGCCAAGATTACTCTACCCAGCAAGGATCTCACTCACATTCGACAGAGAAATGAAAACCGTTACAGACAAGCAAAAGCGAAGAGAATTCAGCACCAGCAAACCAGCTTTACGACAAATGCTAAAGGAAATTCTCTAGGGAGGAAGCACAAGAGAAGGAAAAGACCTACAATAACAAACCCAAAACAAATAAGAAAATGGTAATAGGAACATACATATCGATAACTATCTTAAATGTAAATGGATTAAACGTTCCAAACAAAAGACATAGACTGGCTGAATAGATACAAAAACAAGACCCATAAATATGCTGTCTACAAGAGACCCACTTCAGACCTAGGGACACATACAGACTGAAAGTGAGGGGATGGAAAAAGATATTCTACGCAAATGAAAATCAAAAGAAAGCTGGAGTAGCAATTCTCATATCAGACAAAATAGGCTTTAAAATAAAGACTATTAGAAGAGACAAAGAAGGACACTACATAACGATCAAGAGATCAATCCAAGATGAAGATGTAACAATTGTAAATATTTATGCACCCAACGTAGGAACACCTCAACGCATAAGGCAAATACTAACAGCCATAAAAGGGGTAATCGACAGTAACACAATCACAGTAGGCGACTTTAACACCCCACTTTCACCAATGGAAAGATCATTCAAAAAGAAAATAAATAAGGAAACACAAGCTTTAAATGACACATTAAACAAGATGGACTTAATTGATATTTATGGTACATTCCATCCAAAGGAAACAGGATACATTTTCTTCTCAAGTGATCATGGAATGTTCTCCAGGATAGATCAAATCTTGGGTCACAAATCAAGCCTTGGTAAATTTAAGAAAACTGGAATCATATCAAATATCTTCTCTGAACACACGCTATGAGACTAGATATCAATTAGAGGCAAAAATCTGTAAAAAGTACAAACACATGGTGGTTACACAATACACTACTAAATAACCAAGATATCACTGAAGAAATCAAAGAGAAATCTAAAAATACCTAAAAACAAATGACAATGAAAACGCAACGACCCAAAACCTATGGCATGCAGCAAAAGCAGTTCTAAGAGGGAAGTTTATAGCAATACAATCCTACTTCAAGAAACAAGAGATATCTCAGATAAACAACCTAACGTTACACCTAAAGCAATTAGAGAAAGAAGAACAAAAAAACCCCCAAAGTTAGCAGAAGGAAAGAAATCATAAAGATCATATCAGAAATCAATGAAAAAGAAATGAAGGAAACAATAGCAAAGATCAATAAAACTAACAGCTGGTTATTTGAGAAGGTAAACAAAATTGACAAACTATTAGCCAGATTCATAAAGAAAGAAAGGGAGAAGACTCAAATCAACAGAATTAGAAATGAAAAAGCAGAAGTAACAACTGACATTGCAGAAATACAAAGGATCATGAGAGATTACTAGAGGCAACTATATGCCAATAAAATGGACAACCTGGAAGAAATGGAAAAATTTTTAGAAAAGCACAACCTTCTGAGACTGAACCAGGAAGAAATAGAAAATATAAACACACCAATCACAAGCAATGAAATTGAAACTGTGACTAAAAATATTCTAACAAACAAAAGACTAGGACCAGATGGCTTCACAGGTGAACTCTATCAAACATTTAGAGAAGAGCTAACACCCATCCTTCTCAAACTCTTCCAAAATATAGCAGAGGTAGGACCACTCCCAAACTCATTCTACAAGGCCACCATCACCCTGATACAAAAACCAGGCAAAGATGTCACAGAACAAGAAAACTACAGACCAATATCACTGATGAACATAGATGCAAAAATTCTCAACAAAATACTAGAAAACAGAATCCAACAGCACATTAAAAGGATCATACACCATGATCAAGTGGGATTTATCCCAGGGATGCAAGGATTCTTCAATATACGCAGATCAAACAATGTGATACACCATATTAGCAAACTGAAGGATAAAAACCATATGATAATCAGAAAAGATGCAGAAAAAGCTTTTGAAAAAATTCAACACCCATTTATGATAAAAACCGTCCATAAAGTAGGCATACAGGGAACTTACCTCAACATAATAAAGGCCATATATGAAAAACTCACAGCCAACATCATTCTTAATGGTAAAAAACTGAAACTACTTCCACTAAGAAAAGGAACAAGAAAAGGATGCCCACTCTCACCACTGTTATTCAACATATTTTTGGAAGTTTTAGCCACAGCAATCAGAGAAGGAAAAGAAATAAAAGGAATCCAAATCAGAAAAAAAGTAGAAGTGTCACTGTTTGCAGATGACATGATACTATACATAGAGAATCCTAAAGATGCTACCAGAAAACGACTAGAGCTAAAAAATGAATTTGGTAGAGAAGCAGGATAAAATATTAATGCAAAGAAATTACTTGCATTCCTATACACTAATGACAAAAAACCTAAAAGAGAAATTAAGGAAACACTCCCATTTACCACTGCAGCAAAAAGAATAAAATACCTAGGAATAAACCTACCTAAGGAGACAAAAGACCTGTATGCAAAACATTATAAGACACTGATGAAAGAAATTAAATTAAAGATGATACAAATAGATGGAGAGATATACCATGTTCTGCGATTGGAAGAGTCAACATTGTGAAAATGACTCTACTACCCAAAGTAATCAACAGATTCAATGCAATCCCTATCAAACAACCAATGGCATTTTTCACAGAACTAGAACAAAAAATATCACAATTTGTATGGAAAAAAAAAAGACCCTGAATAGCCAAAGGAATCTTGAGAAAGAAAAATGGAGCTGGAGGAATCAGGCTCCCTGACTTCAGACTATACTACAAAGCTACAGTAATCAAGACAGTATAGTACTGGCACAGAAATAGAAATATAGATGAATGGAACAGGATAGAAAGCCCAGAGATAAACCCACGCACATATGGTCATCTTATCTTTGATAAAGGAGGCAAGAATATACAGTGGAGAAAAGGCAGCCTCTTCAGTAAGTGGTGCTGGGAAAACTGGACAGCTAGATGTAAAAGAATGAAATTAGAACACTCCCTTAAACCATTCACAAATATAAACTCAAAATGGATTAAAAACCTAAATGTAAGGCCAGACACCATCAAACTCTTAGAGGAAAGCATAGGCAGAACACTCTATGATATAAATCACAGCAACATCCTTTTTGACCCACCTCCTAGAGAAAGGGAAATAAAAACAAAAATAAACAAATGGGACCTATTGAAACTTCAAAGCTTTTGCACAGCAAAGGAAACCATAAACAAGACAAAAAGACAACCTTCAGAATGGGAGAAAATATTTGCAGATGAAGCAACTGACAAAGGATTAATCTCCAAAATATACAAGCAGCTTATGCAGCTCAATATCAAACAAACAAACAACCCAATCTAAAAATGGGCAGAAGACCTAAATAGACATTACTCCAAAGAAGATATACAGATTGCCAACAAACACATGAAAGAATGCTCAACATCATTAATCATTAGAGAAATGCAAATCAAAACTACAATGAGATATCATCTCACACCAGTCAGAATGGCCATCATCAAAAAATCTAGAAACAATAAATGCTGGAGAGGGTGTGGAGAAAAGGGAACCCTCTTGCACTGTTGGTGGGAAGGTAAATTGATACAGCCAGTATGGAGAACAGTATGGACATTCCTTTAAAAAGTAAAAATAGAACTACCATACGACCCAGCAATCCCACTACTAGGCATATACCCTGAGAAAACCATAATTCAAAAAGAGTCATGTACCAAAGTGTTCATTGCAGCTCTATTTACAATAGCCAGGACATGGTAGCAACCAAAGTGTCCATCAACAGATGAATGGATAAAGAAGATGTGTCACATATATACAGTGGAATATTACTCAGCCATAAAAAGGAATGAAACTAAGTTATTTGTAGTGAGGTGGATAGACCTAGAGACTGTCATACAGAGTGTAGTAAGTCAGAAAGAGAAAAACAAAAACTGTATGCTAACACATACATATGGAATCAAAAGAAAAAAATGGTCATGAAGAACCTAGGGGCAAGATGGGAATAAAGATGCAGACCTATTAGAGAATGGACTTGAGGATCCGGGGAGGGGGAAGGTAAGCTGGGACAAAGTGAGAGAGTGGCATGGACATATATACACTACCAAACGTAAAATAGATAGCTAATGGGAAGCAGCCACATAGCACAGGGAGATCAGCTCGGTGCTTTGTGACCACCTAAAGGGGTGGGATAAGGAGGGAAGGAGATGCAAGGGGGAAGAGATATGGGGACATATGTATATGTATAACTGATTCACTTTGTTATAAAGCATAGACTAATACAGCATTGTAAAGCAATTATACTCCAATAAAGATGTTAAAAAAAAAAAAAGAAGAAGCTTCTGATGAACCATGGGGCAGGACAGGAATAAAGAAGCAGATGTAAAGAATCGACTTGAGGACACAGGCAGGGAGGAGGGTAAACTGGGATGAAGTGAGAGAGAGGCATTGACATATATACACTACCAAATGTAAAATAGATAGCTAGTGGGAAGCAGCTGCATAGCACAGGGAGATCAGCTCAGTGCTTTATGACCACCTAGACAGATGGGATAGGGAGTGTGGGAGGGAGACCCAAGAGGGAGGGGATATGTGGATATATGTATACATATAGCTGATTCAGTTTCTTATACAGCAGAAACTAATAAAACATTGTAAAGCAATTATACTCCAATAAAGATATATATTAAAAAAATAGGAATCCAAATTGGAAAAGAAGGAAAGCTGTCACTGTTTGCAGATGACATGATACTATATAGAGAATCCTAAAGATGCTACCAGAAAACTACCAGAGCTAATCAATGAATTTGGTAGAGTAGCAGGATACAAAATTAATGCACAAAAATCTCTTGCATTCCTATACACTAATGATGAAAAATCTGAAAAAGAAGTTAAGAAAACACTCCCATTTACCATTGCAACAAAAAGAATAAAATATCTAGGAATAAACCTACCTAAGGAGACAAAAGACCTGTACGTAGAATACTATAAGACACAGATGAAAGAAATTAAAGATGACACAAACAGATGGAGAGATATACCATATACTAGGATTGTAAGAATCAACATTGTGAAAATGACTATACTACCCAAGGCAATGTACAGATTCAATGCAATCTCTATCAAACTACCAATGGCATTTTTCACAGAACTAGAACAAAAATTTTCACAATTTGTATGGAAACATAAAAGACCCTGAATAGCCAAAGTAGTTTTGAGGAAGAAAAATGGAGCTGGAGGAATCAGGCTCCCTGACAAAGCTACAGTAATGAAGACAGTATGGCACTGGCACCAAAACAGAAATATAGATCAATGGAACAGGATAGAAAGCCCAGAGATAAACCCACGCACATATGGTCACCTTATCTTTGATAAAGGAGGCAAGAATATACAATGGAGAAAAGACAGCCTCTTCAATAAGTGGTGCTGGGAAAACTAGACAGCTTCATGTACAAGAATGGAATTAGAACACTCCCTAACACCATACACAAAAATGAACTCAAAATGGATTAAAGACCTAAATGTAAGGCCAGAAACTATCAAACTCTTAGAGGAAAACATAGGCAGAACACTCTTTGACATAAATCACAGGAAGATCTTTTTTGACCCACCTCCTGGAGAAATGGAAATAAAAACAAAAATAAACAAATGGGACCTATTGAAACTTCAAAGCTTTTGCACAGCAAAGAAAACCATAAACAAGATAAAAAGACAACCCTCAGAATGGGAGAAAATATTTGCAAATGAAGCAACTGACAAAGGATTAATCTCCAAAATATACAAGCAGCTCATGCAGCTCAATATCAAAAAAACAAACAACCCAATCCAAAAATAGGCAGAAGACCTAAATAGACATTTCTCCAAAGAAGATATACAGATTGTCAACAAACACATGGAAGGATGCTCAACACCACTAATCATCAGAGAAATGTAAATCAAAACTACAATGAGGTATCATCAAAAAATCTACACACAATAAATGCTGGAGAGGGCGTGGAGAAAAGGGAACCCCCTTGCACAGTTGGTGGGAAGGTAAATTGATACATCCACTATGGAGAACAGTATGGACGTTCCTTAAAAAACTAAAAATAGAACTACCATATAACCTAGCAATCCCACTACTGTGCATATACCCTGAGAAAACCATAATTCAAAACGAGTTATGTATCACAATGTTCATTGCAGCACTATGTACAATAGCCAGGACATGGAAGCAACCTAAGTGTCCATGGACAGATGAATGGAGAAAGAAGATGTGGCACATATATACAATGGAATATTACTCAGCCATAAAAAGAAAGAAAATAAGTTATTTGTAGTGAGGTGGATGGATCTAGAGTCTGTCATATAGAGTGAAGTAAGTCAGAAAGAGAAAAACAAATACCGTATGTTAACACATATATATGGAATCTAATAATAATAATAATAATAATTCTGATGAACCTAGGGGCAGGACAGGAATAAAGATGTAGACGTAGAGAATGGACTTGAGAACACGGGCGTGGGAAGAGTGTGCTGGGATGAAGTGAGATAGTAGCACTGACATATATACACTACCAAATGTAAAATAGATAGCTAGTGGGAAGCAGCTGCATCGCACAGGGAGATCAGCTCAGTGCTTTGTGACCACCTAGAGGGGTGGGATAGGGAGGGTGGGAGAGAGACGCAATAGGGAGGGGATATGGGGATATATGCATACATATAGCTGATTCACTTTGTTATATAGCAGAAACTAAGACAACATTTCAAAGCAATTATACTCCAATAAGAAGTTAAAAAAAAAAAAAAGCTTGTCCTTATGGAACAAATTCTGTACCATATCTAGTATATTATATGGAGGTAAGTGATATGGGAAAAAATAATCCAAAAAGGAGGATATCAAATGCTGGGGGGAGCGGCTTCCCTGGTGGCGCAGTGGTTGAGAATCTGCCTGCCAATGCAGGGGACGCGGGTTCAAGCCCTGGTCTGGGAAGATCCCACATGCCGTGGAGCGGCTAGGCCCGTGAGCCACAACTACTGAGTCTGCGTGTCTGGATCCTGTGCTCCAGAGAGAGGCTGCAACAGTGAGAGGCCCGTGCACCGCAATGAAGAGTGGCCCCCGCTTGCCACAACTAGAGAAAGCCCTCATACAGAAACGAAGACCCAACACAGCCAAAAATAAATAAATAAGTTTATTTAAAAAAATAAAAAAATACTGGGGGGAGCATAGGTTTTAATATTTAAAAAGGTAGTCTGAGAAGGCCTCGCTGTGAAGGCCTCACTGAGAAGATGATGATTATCTTTCACTATATTTGGGAAATTTTCAGTTACTGTTTCTTCAAATATTTTTTCTCCCCTATTCTCTCTTTTTTCCCTCTCTGATTACAGATATGTAATGTATTCTTTAAAATCATTTTTCTCTCTGTTCTTCAGATTAGATAATTTCTATTAATCTTTCTTCAAGTTCATTGACCCTTCTGGCATGCCTATTCTGCTGTGAAATACAGCCAGTCATTTTTTAAATTTCAGATACTGTATTTTTACATTCTACAATTGGTTTTTATAATTACTGTTTGTCTACAGAAAACTATTCTATTTCTAAATACAAATTTATAATTTCTGTTTTCTGTCTTTTCTTCATGCACCTGGTTTTCTTTCCAACCTCAGGCATTTTTATAATAAGCTGATTTAAAATCCTTGTTTACTGACTACAATATCTGGGTCATCTTGGTGTCAGTCTCCATTGATTTTCTTTTCATTTTAGAATAGGTTCCATTTTTCCTGTTTCTTCTTATGTCCAATAATTTTGGATTATAAATTGGATGTTAGAAATAGTGTGTTGTTGAGATTCTGAAATTTTCCTATGAAGAGTACTGATTTGTTTTTAAGTGGAAAGTACACTTGGGCTGTGTGCAAACTGTACGTTTTTTCTCCTCTACAGCTCAAAACTCATTTCAACTCTTTTAGAGTGAACTGGGCTGCTTGGGGTCTGGCCCATGATTGAATGTTATAGAGGCCTGCTGGAGATTTTGACAAAGTTTATTCACAGAATTCTGAGCTCTCCTCTGGTCCCATTGTTGATGTTGTTTTCCTGGGATTTTCCAGAAAGTCTATGATTATATCAAACCAGTAAGACTCTGGGCTTTGGATCAGAGTTTTTGTTAGTTTGTTTGCTTTTTATGGAGGTATCCACACATCTGTTCTCTATGTCGGCATCTCTATTCCTGCCCTGAAAATAGGTTCATCTGTACCACTTTTCTAGATTCCACATATTTTAATAACTCTACACAGGGCAGACTAAGGCCTGAGATTAAAAACCTGAGATTAAAACCTCTAAAAACTAGAAAGTCACTCAATGCTTTTCTTCTTCCAAGCATTGACTTACTTTAGTACCTACGTGCTTTTGGTCACTTTCCAGTGCCTATAAAGTTTATATTAAAAGTTTACACTAAAACTTTTATATTAAAAGTTTTATTTATCATCTACAGTAGGATTTGTCTAAAAAGAACTGCTTGATAGTGTATAGAGGCAGAACTGCTGAGAAAGTGATATTTAAATAAATACCTGAAAGAAGAATGGGAGCTATTCATGTAGATATCTGCGTGAAGAGCATTCCAGGAAGAGGGGAGTGCATGTCATAAAGCCTGAAGTAGATCTTGCCTCGTGTGTCTGAGGAATGACGAGGAGGTCAGTGTGGCTAGAGTAGAGGAAGTGAGGGAGAAAGGACCAGATGAGGTCAGAGAGATAGAAATGGCAGAGAATCAAGATGTAGCAGGTCACTCAGCCACTATGAAAACTTTGGCTTGTACTTTGAGATAGAAAACCATTGGAGGGTTTTGAATTGAGAAGTGATGTGATTTAGCTTTTGTTTTAAACTGACCACCTTGGCTCTATATTGAGACTAAAGGGCAAAGTATGGAAACAAGTATTCCACTTAGGAGGCTCTTTTAAAAATCCAGGTGAAGTAGCTTTGGCTTAGACCAGGGTGGTATTAATGGAAAGAGTGAAAAAGTGGTCAGAGTCTGCATGCCTTTGTGGTCAGAACAAAAGCATTTGCCAAGAGTTTGGATTTGATGTGTGAAGGAAAGGGAAGTGTCATGGATGACTGCAGTTTTTTTTACTTTGAGAAATGAGGAGGATGGAGTAGGGGTAGATCAGTAGGGTTAGGGACATTTGTGTTTGACTTCCCTGATAGACATCCCAGTGGGAATATCAAGGAGAAAATTAAATTCTGGGCTGGAGTTCAGGGGAGAGGTTAAGGCTACAGATGTAGATTAGTAAGTTGTCTATATATAGTGTGGTATTTAAAGCCAGAAGAAGGCATGAGATCACCAAGGAGCCTGATATAACTAAAGAAGAGAAGACTTCCAAACACACTCCTCTGAGGATGGTATGATTAGAGGTAACCGAAAGGAGGAAGAAACCAAGAAGATGCCAGTGTGATAGGAGATGAACCAGGAGAGCGTGGAGTCTTGGAAGCCAAGGCAAGAAAGTGTTCAGTGTTTAAAAAAGAAAGGAGTAACTAGCTATGGCAATTCCCACAGGGAGATCAAGTAAATGAGCACTGAGGATTGACCCTTAGATCTGTCAGTGTAGAGGCTGTGGTTGACCTTGACAAGAGCAGTTTTAGTGGAATGGTGAAGATGAAATCCTGAGTGAAGAGGGTTTAAGAGGGAATAGGAGAAAAGAAATTGAAAACAGCACATATATACATAATATGATTATGAGTATAGCATTATAAGATGCTATAAGATAAGGAGAAAAATATTTCTAAGGAGGAGGGTGGTCAGGGTAGGAAAAAAAGTCCATGAATTTGAGGAAATTTTCCAAAGAGTAAAGAACAGAGGCACATCTGCTGCCCTCTGGGC
The DNA here is from genome assembly GCF_039906515.1 of Pseudorca crassidens. Classification (NCBI taxonomy): domain Eukaryota; kingdom Metazoa; phylum Chordata; class Mammalia; order Artiodactyla; family Delphinidae; genus Pseudorca; species Pseudorca crassidens. The sequence continues at coordinate 28,175,238 of NC_090304.1, read as the reverse complement.
TGGAGCATGCTATACAGAAATCACATGAATAGAAGAGCTTCATTGAACCCACCATGGTTAGCATTCTCACACCTGGCCTCAGAAAAATGACATTCACCTCACCATTGTGGGGTGACTTAGGCTCAGACCCCAACCTGCCAAGTCTAGTCACCCCTGCTTCTGGGGCCAGCTCCTCTTGTCTGACCTCATCTCATATTTCTATTCAACTTATTTCCCAAGATTCCCCTCTGCCTTTACTGCAACTCTCTAATACTGACCCTTTTCTGACTCCCAAACTTCCTTAGTTGAGGCTAATGCGTTCTCTTCCTCAACTGATTTGTTTCTGCCCTTAACCGACTTGCCAGGCTGACTTCTAGAGAATCTCGTCCAGTCCTAACCAAGACTGACCCCAAGGTTGTGTTTGTCCTGCTCTCAGGTCAAGTCATAGCCTAGATCCAAATACTGAATGGATGATAGAAGGAAAAGAGTCCTGGATTTCAAGTCAGAGAGATGAGAATTCAAACTGCCACTTGGTTACTTACTAGCTGTGTGATCTGAAGCAGGTTCTTTAACCTCATGGAGTTTCAGTTCTCTTATCTACAGAATGGAGAGAATAATTCTCACCCTTAAGGGATTGTACAAATTGAATGACATAACATATATGTTAGGATCTGGAGAAAATTTTATCTGGTAAGGGATAGAATCACAGTGTAAGAAGAGGATTGCTATGTTGAGAAGATGCCGCTTGATAAAGTTGTGGAACCCAGAGTTCAAACAGAGGAAAGGCCCAGTGCTGATCAATAAAAAGATAGGGTAGGAGGTGGGGTGGGCCAGGGAGCTTCCTAACTTGGGTTTTTCACATGCAATGCAATTTTTTTCTCTGGCCAAATAAATTCGTGGGCTTATTTGATTTCTCATGGAAGCTTGTGAAGGTCTAAATTTTGAAAATCGTTGCAAATAGGGTTAAAACAGTTAAACTATAAGACTATGGAGTAAACCAGGTACCTGTTTACATGTACAAAATGCCTGGAAACTAGTAGGCTCTCTGTTGTTAGCTCTCCAATTCTCCCATCTCTTTACCTTGCTTACCGTGTACGATCCACAACATAGACTCTCTGTATCTCTGATTTACAATATAGTCTCTCTAGTCACACCCTCCGGGTTCATATCCTGGCTCCACCTCCTAATTTGTGACCTTGGACAAGTTATTTAACAGTACTGGGCCTCAGTTTTTTCATCTGCAAGATGGAAATAATAATAACAATAACAACACCTAGCTCGCAAAGTAGTTTAATTGAAACAGAGTTTACCATAGTTGATAAAGTATTAAATGGGATCATGTATGAGAAACAATTAGACAAGATTCTGGTACAGAGTAGACACTCACCATTTCCTGCTAATATCATTATTCCTAATACCACATTTGCCAAAGTAATATGTGAAAAATTCACTCAAAACACAGTCACATGATCAGTCTGATAAATGATCTGCATAGAATTCACTGAACCTCAAGTAATGAGGGTAGCAATGACTGAGTAGGATATGCCTTAATAAAACTTTCATTTAACTTTGTGTTGTTACTGTTTTTAAAATTTTTTTCCCATCTTCTTTAGAAAGCAAGACTCATTTTCATTTCTTGTGTGTCACTTTGAGAAGTACCAAGCTCTGGCTTCAAAGATGTCGCTCTGTTTCATGAGGTGATGCAATTTGCTGAACTAAAGCAATCTTGGGTGAGTCACTGCAAAAAACAATGCATCATCCAGACAATTTTATCTTCTTAAGAAAGAGGCAGCAGGGCATAGTGTTTTTCTCTGAGCTCCTCAAGTTGTGGCTAAGAATAAAGGCAACTTAAAAAAACCCACACGCTTCTCTCTGTATTAACTATTCTCACCCTAGTGCAGCTGGAATACAAAGACTGTAGATTCTGATCTCAGACAAATGAGTGTTTAGATCCTGGCCCTGTCACTTGCTAATCGTGTGACCTTTCACAATCTACTTAACTGTTATGTGGCAAGGACGGCTGCTGTCCATCAAAAATTTATCCTATTCTTCCATACAGTAGAGCTGTTGTCAGGAAGCAGCTGCACAGCCAGCAACTGCATTTTCAAGCCCTTGTTAAATCTAGAAAGGACCATGTGAATGTGTCTGGCCAAGAGAAGGTGGGTAGGAGTGATAGATGCCACTCCCTGTCCTGGCCCATAAAATCCCCCTCTATGTTCTCTGTTTCCCCATTTCTGGCAGAATATTGATACCACCATGGCACCCATGTGGTGAAGCCTCTCTCAGTCTCGATCTCGGAATGACTGCAGGGTCCCCCACTATCACCACCACCACCACCTTCCTTCCCTGATACTGAACTTTATATGAATGATAAGTAAAATTAGATTGGAGGAAACCATTGAGATTTCAGGTTTTATCTATCTATCATTACCTTAACCAATACATACTTTAAGCATCTGCTTCTTCATCGTAAAAATGGGAATAATAATAGTACTACTCAGAGTTGCTGTGTAATTAAATGAGTTGTGTAAAGCACTTAGGACAACACCTGGAACCTAGTAAATGCTCAAAAAATATAAGCTGCTATATTTACTAAGATAGTCCTATTTCCTTTTACTGCTTCTGAAATTGATATATACAACTCCTTCACCAGCCATGTCTAGAATAAGCTCTTCTTCAACTAATAGTGAATCACATAATCCATGGTTTCTTAGCATTGAAAAATTATGGTACTATTCTAGCTACTACTATTATTATTTAATTATCCATATTTTTACCAAGATCATCACACAAGTCATCTTTCTCTATTTTTTCTTCCACTGTATCCTTCTAGTAACAATCTGCCTTTTTATATCAATGTTAACCAATGTCATCCATCCTAAAGAGAAAATTTTGTTTGTGAATTAAACAAGTGATAAGATATACAAGCCTGCTGCTGGCAATTATCTCAGACCAGCACACAACCTTCAGTAAGTCCTTCAAGTTATTTAAAAGACAATGCCACATAAGAGATGCTGCTTGAGATACCGTTCTTCATTACTTATTAAATGACAGCATGTTCTTTAATGGAGGGCCAGCCTTACAGCGGGAGAGGGGGCGGGCAAATCGCTCAGTCCCTGCCTGCTCCTGGCCCTTCTTTGACCAACTGTGGGTGCTGAAGCCCTGCCACCTGCAGCCCCTGCCTGTCCATTTCTTTTTTTTTGCGGTACGTGGGCCTCTCACTGTTGTAGCCTCCCCCGTTGCGGAGCACAGGCTCCGGACACGCAGGCTCAACGGCCATGGCTCACGGGCCCAGCCGCTCCGCGGCACGTGGGATCTTCCCGGACCGGGGCACGAACCCATGTCCCCTGCATCGGCAGGCGGACTGTCAACCACTGCGCCACCACGGAAGCCCCTGTCCATTTCTGGACTGATAAGAACCAGACCCAGTATTATCATAGGAGAGCCTTTACTATGCATAAGGGGAACTGTAAGGCAAAAATTGATCTGTTGTCCTGAGATGGATGTGCAGGGGCTACAATTTGAATATTGGGCTCTCTTCCAGGCTGACCTCCCTCCTAGATCCCTCCATGGGTGCCCAAGTAGAACAGCTGGGTTTATGCATGCCCTCCTCCACTGCTATCCCACTTCTATTCCTGGTTTGCACCATGTTTTTCACTAAGAATGGTACACAGCTCTGAATCATAATGATCAACATCATTATCATTATGGTCATCACCATGGTAATAATAATAGCTAGCCTACTGAGCATCTTCTGTGAATCAGGAACTGATTGCTTCATCTCCTTTTTAAATATTCATGACATATCTTCAACATAGACATTATTATGCCTATTTCAGAGATGTGGCAATTGAGGCTCTAAGTAGTTAAGCTGTTTGCTAATAAGGAATAAAGCCAGAATTCAAATCCAGCTCTGATTTTAAAATGTGTGTATCTTATCTTTCAGCTGGCTACCTCTTAGCAGGCTATGTTCCTCAAACCCTACTTATTTCCTGCCTGCAAATGTAAAGGGACAGAGTTGACTCTGTCCCTTTACACAGTAGACTGGCTTGGCCTCTGCAAAACTCCAAACAGGCTGCCCTGCCTCCTTGTATTGACATTGCTCAAGGACTCCAACCTCCTTGACTGGAATCCACAGATGTTGACCAAAGCATAGGGACAACACAAACACCCTACCTCCCTTTGACATGGAGATTTGGGCAGCTGACCCTTTCTGGAGGAGAAAGGTAGAACCACTATGTTGTCTCCTAAGCCTTGGCCTCACAGGTCCCAACTCACTCCTCCTTCTGATGAAGGCTCTAACTTTCCTTACTGGGGAAGGAATAACTTTCCCCAGTATGAAGGCTCTGCCTCAGAAACACTCTCACAAATGTTGCTAAAACCTAATGAACAAAATAGATATCTGGGGCTGTTATTCTGCACTACAAAGCAATTAATCAAATCCTTCTTTAAAAAATCCTTTGGGTGTTATTTAAGTGCTCCTATTATAGATCTCTAACGCTTCAACCCAGAGGTAGTTTATGGATTTCTGAATTCTAAAGATAAAGGCCATAGTCAATTAGTGATCATTTCAAAACCAAGCTAAGTAAAGGATGTAGTAAAATAAAAATAAAATAACCAGGCTGCTCCCACTTCTCCTTTGGTTCTGATAACAGTGTACTGACAAATCCAACAGTTTCTCTAAGCAGCAACGTGGATGGACCTAGAGATTGTCACACTGAGTGAAATAAGTCAGACAGAGAAAGACAAATATCATATGATAGAGCTTATACGTGGAATCTTTAAAAATGGTACAAATGAACTTATTTACAAAACAGAAATAGGGTAGAAAACAAACTTATGGTTACCAAGGAGGGGGAGGGATAAATTGGGAGATTGGGACTGACATATACCCACTACTATATATAAAATAGATAACTAATAAGGACCTACTGTGTAGCCCAGGCAGCTCTACTCAATACTTTGTAATGGCCTATATGGAAAAGAATCTAAAAAAGAGTGGATATATGTATATGTATAACTGATTCACTTTGCTGTACACCAGAAACTAACACAACATTGTAAATCAGCTATACTCTATTAAAATTTTTTTTTCATTTAAAAAATAAAGACTATAAAGCAAATTATAAGGTATTAGGTACCAATTACATCTGTCCAACGGTATGAGGTTGTTTTAAGGACAAGTCTCTGGCTCGCCTGAGTTGTAGGGCCACGCAGAAATATATACCATGGCGATCGAGAGCAACTATAACAGTAGCAGTGTAGCATAGTGGGAAAGCACACAGACTCCAGAGCCAGGCTCATCCTGCTTCTGCCACCTGCTAGCCAAGTCACCTTGGGCAGGTTACTTACCTCATTACATTTTAGTTTTCTGGACTGTAAACAGGAGATCAGAACTGTACCTACCTCAAGGTATTAGAAGGAATAAATGAGCGTATATTGCTTATGACACAACCTAGCCCGCAGTAAGATATTATAGTGGTCTGCTTTCCCAAACTGGCCTTTAACTGTCTTCTCTCCCCATAGTCTGTTTTGAAACTCACATCATTTTTCTTATTTTTTGCCTGTTCGGCTGTCCATTTATGACCCCTAGAGTACCCATCTGGGTTCTTGGCTTCACTTCTCAGTTTACTGCCTGTCTTTTCCCTCTTTGATTGATATTTTCTGCTTGTTAACATGTTAAAGGTGACTTACATCACCTCCCTTCTTCCTCCAAGTATCAATGGTCCTAACTGTGACAGACATACCTGGGGTGTAGTCCAGACAGTAACCTTGATTTTCCCCAAGGCTTTCATATTCCTTGTCCCTTCCCAAAGATCTATTTCTTTATATTCTTGCCCTGTTTTCTGTGTTAGACCAATTTTGCTGTTTTATATCTCTTTCTTACTTGCTGTAGGTGCTCTAATCATGTTTCCCTGACATTTTGTTTCTATGCCCCTCTCTTGCCCCACTACTCCCAGAAACTTGGTCTGGTTTTTGAGTGTCTGCTACCAGAGGAGCAATGGTTACAGGAACCATTGCTCTTTTACTCCATCAGCTGCTCAATGGGCTATTGGAGGACTTCCTTCTAGAGAATTTTCTTCTACTTGTCAACACTTACAAAGTCTCCTCTATCTTCTGGCCTACATTAATCCCCATCATCGGCATCTCATACCTCTCCCTGTAACTCATGAAGTCCATCCAAATGAATGTACTCTCCCTTTTTAAATTTTTGAAGCTAATATGAGACTTCGAACTTCTCGGGCATGGAGTAAAGAAATGCACCACTACACAATATCATTTTGTCTCTACCTAACAATATAACGACTGTGCTGTCAACTTGCAAAAGAAAGTCGGCCCTCATTGTCAAGCAGAAAATTGTCTCTGGGTTTCAGATATAAAAGATGCTTTGTGTAATTAGAAGACGGGATGAGAGTGAATAGAAATTTAAAATGCATTCTCTTCTTCTACATATTTTGTTCAGAGTCTAATTAAGGGAAGGGCTTGGCACTTATCTTTGAAAGAGGGTATGGAACTAGTCAATGAATTTTTAATATTCATCCATGAAGGTTTCTGTGTCTGAGGGAACAGCCTAGTTTACATTTTGTTTGTGCACGCTGAAGACAGCCTAAAGAAGACTGGCTCACAATTATCACAATTTATACCCAGCTTACATCTTCTCTCCCCACCCTATGTTAGAATGCAAAGACCTCCCCACACCACCCTGAAAGAAGGAATCCAAAGTGTTTGAAGAGAAAATGATTGTATTTTTAATCATTTAAAAAATGTGAAGTGTCGGGTGCAACTGATTTTTTAAATATATTTTTTTCTTGTATGGCAGTTTGAGAGTGACAAGCATAGTCTTAGTCTCAGGAATTTCCACTTGGTCTTGGCCAGAGATTCCTTGGGATTAAATTAGAAGATATATGGAATCATCTGGCATAGTTTCTGGTACAGAGTAAGCATTCAATAAATATTGGATCAGAATCTGTAGTTCTCCTTGACTGACCCAGTAGTTGAGACAAAGGTTATCCTTCCCCTCCCATCCTCCTTTCTCATTCACTAAGACCTGATCAGCAGAACCCCAAGCCCATCCCATTCAATTGGAGTGAAAGTCCCCAAAACAGTCTGGAAGCAATGTTTTCACACACAGGTTCACAGTCAGGGAGAGACAGCTGAGTCAGGAACCAGAACTGAGAGCCCAAGCCAGGGGCATGCTGTCCACAGAGCAGAAACAGATACTTAAGTGGGAGTCAGAAAACCAAACAGGCAACAGGACATGACTCTACGACCTAATACTCTTTCCGATTGTGACATCCTATAATTCCTTGATCCTTATTCACAAAAGGGGATAAGACCATAAACTGTTTGTGGTGAATTTTAATTTCCCACATCCCTAAATTGGCAGATCCTTCAATCATCCACAAAGCAAAACTATACCTGCAGCTTTCTGAAATCATAACAGATTCCTCATACCTATAGTATCCTAAGACCTTCACAGTCTGTTACTCTGTACCCTTCTAGCATTTCTCAGTTGCCCAGATGCCAAGACCCAACTTGAGACAGAGAAGGGGAAACTGGAGTTGATGAATTTATAAAGCAGATACCTGGAATCCTGCCCAGACAATGTCATGGAAAATCCTCTGTCATTGATTCTCAAATTCTGTAGTTGAAAACCTAAACCTAAATGCTCTATAAATATGCTCTTCCCCTAAAGCTAATGCTCTATAAATACTATAAACACTTGTACACAGTCTGTGCTCAGTAAACACTAATGGCTGATTCCCATTTGTCCTTTTCTTCCCATTTGTTCTTTATTAAAGACCCATTTGTCTATTTAATCTTGACTTTGTATGATGAATTGCAATTGGCTACAAATATTTTCATCTCTATGTTCATGTCCCTTTGCAATATGATTCACAAAGAAATGGAATCTATCTCTCCACCCTTCAATCTAAACTTCACTGTGTAATTTGCTTTGGCCAAAGGGATGTTAGAAAATGCAACATAGGCAGAGGCAGGAAAAGTGCTTGCTTAATGTCACTTATCTTCTGCTGCCCTGAGACAACCTGTGAAGAAGCCCAAGCTAGTCTCCTGAGGAGAAGCGATCAAGTAAAGCAAGAGAGGCAGCCCAGCTGAGGCCAACTAGCCCAACCAGTCTGATGACAGCCAGTCACATTTGGGAAGGCATCCTAGACCATCAAATCTTAGCTGATCCACTAGCTGACTGCAGAACTGCTTGGCTAAGGCACAGACTCATGAGCAATAACATTTTAAGCCACCACATGTTGGAGTGGTTTGTTACACAGCAACAGATAACTAATACATCTTGTTTAACAGCCATCTCCTATAAGCGTTATAAGATTTTAACTGTTATACACAGGATGAAATATAATCCATTTACTATATTTATTTGTGTATATATTTATTTATTGCCTGGCTCCTCTCATAAAGAATTTAAAGGAGCTTAAAACTAGAATTCAAAAAATACAACAGTTATAACATAGAAAAAAAAAACTGAATTTCAGGTAAACAGTAAAAATAAGAGGAGAAATGATAAGACCAAGTAAGGAACACAAATATGTCAGTCATAAAGGGCTATGCAATAGACAGAACTGATTTTTAACATTGTCTCAAAGATCCCTAAAAGCCAAGTGACAAGCAAGTATGTACTTCTCAATATCAGGAGAAAGTAAGCACACACTTTCCTTAGAAGAAACAAAATGTTTCTTGAACTGCGCTCTGAAACACAATTTTTAATGTGGATACCTTTTACAGGAAACAGGAAGTGACACAGCAGAGAGCATTTTCCCAAGCCACTCTAACAGCCAGCTTTAGTATGTAGTATACTACAAGAACCAAAAATATAACATGAGAACACAACTTCATGAAGGCAATTCTTTAGGAGGCTACTGAAGGCCATGTTTCAAATTTTTCAAGACTTTCAAACGTTCCCTGGTATGAAGCATGAATAGCTTTGGAATTGGTAATCAAAAGAGTCTTTGATCACTCAGTAAAGACTTACATTTCTTCTTTCAGGAATAGCTCAATTTCAGTATTTTTGTCAGTGCAAAATGTGAATCTCTTGATAATGTGCCCAGTTTGAAAGTAGCAAAATTCGGATCTGAACCCAGATCTTTCCAGTTCCAAAGCCTATGCCTTTTTAAAAAACTAAATTGTGTTATGAGTGATTAAAGAATTGCTGGTTTTAAAAATACCAAACTTCTTCTTTAAGTTCATATATTTATTTTAATAGGAGATTTCAACAGCTTGAGGTCAGGGTGTGCATAAAGGTGGGAATTTCTGGTGCTTGAACCAAACTGACAAGAGTAGATGAGAGAAAGGGAAGAAAGCAGATTGAGATTTCTACTGAGTTCTCCTGTCAGCCCTGAAATCACAGCATTTGGACCTATTCAAACAGCATTCTGGGTCTGCTCGATCCAAGCACTTGTCCAGGCTTCATAATTTACCAGCTATTAATCACAGGCAGCCTTCTTTCCAATTAGCACTTTGGAATGGGCTGTTTGCTCCAAATTTGGTTAACCGACACCATACATACGTTAGGGAAGAGAATTTGATGTCTGCCTTCGTGCACATTTCATAATGGAGAAAACCAAGATATACTAATTCTATTTAGAAAGTATTCATCAGTGTTCAGCCATCCATGGAAATGTGTCCTGTTGAACGAAACATCATTGGAACCAATAATTGACCATTTCAAACATCAGCATGGAAATCTGCATATGACACAGTTACAGCCTGTGACCCTATGAACATCCATCAAGGTTGGACATTGTTGTAGATACAACAATGAGTTGTATCTACATTAACTATATCAGTCCTAATTGGATTGTTTATTTTTATAACAGATAGCTGCTGTCATCAGGGGGCAATTAGTTGACTATAACATTGTCCTTCCTGAGATGGAATAACAATAAAAATATCATGGCTATTATTAACTATGGGCATATTACATGCAAAACACAGTATTAAATATTTTATATGTTCATTCATTAATCAAATATATATGGAGTGTCTAGAATTTTTTTTTTTTTTTTGGCAGTACGCGGGCCTGTCACTGTTGCGGCCTCTCCCGCTGCGGAGCGCAGGCTCAGCGGCCATGGTTTACGGGCCCAGCCGCTCCGCGGCATGTGGGATCTTCCCGGACCAGGGCACGAACCCGTGTCCCCTGCATTGGCAGGCGGACTCTCAACCACTGCGCCACCAGGGAAGCCCGTGTCTAGCATTTTTATATGCTCCAAAATAAGGTCATAACAAGACACAGTCCTTATCCTTAAGGAGTGGAATTTACAGCTAGAAAGAGAAACAATAAATAAATGATTCTCAGCTCGTTTAATGTTCAAAACAGTGAAAAATGTTCATTATCCCAATGTTTACAGAAGAAGAAAGCAATGCAAAAAAGTTAAATAACTTTTCCAAAGTCACAGTTAGTAAATAGTCATGATTTGAACCTAGAATCTTCTGACTCAAATGATTTTGCCCTTACTACATCATTTAATTGCTAAATTTGTAAATTTGTGTCATTGACTTTATGCCTCACTACCCTGATTCTGTTACATATTTTCCAAACCCTTTTCCTCTGTGTCCTTTAAACATTCATTCAACCAGCCAGCATCAAATATGTGTTGGGTATTATTCTGGGCACTGGGGACAACACATCCATTAAGAGTGTACTTTATGGTAGACATTGAGCTACGATTTCTCCTACTTCCTCTGTTCATCTGACTCCATCCCCAGAACATCTTTTGTTCCTCTTCTTACATTAAATGGAAAAAATCTTTCTACGTCTAAGTAATATCCATTTTAGCTTGTATCGACACAACACAATTTAACAGATGCTTATGAATGAATGTTAATGCCATTTAACAGATGCTTTCGAGAAAAAGTGCTCCCAGTTTGACTTTCAACAATTAGGCAATATTTCTTTCCATGAGAATCTCTTTTAATCCATACCTGTTTTGAATTCTGAGTGACTTCAAGTGCCACGGAGAGAACAAATACTCTTGGACTCTTGGAGATCATCTATTTTATCAGTTCCTGCCTTTCTAGTGTTGATTCATAGAAGTGGTAACTTGTTAAGAGAGCTCTCAGAGAATTAAAGAGTTAGAATTAAATAGAATTAATAGACTTAAATAGAATTAAAGGTTTCTTAGAAATCATCAATCACAGGGGTGTCAAAGCTTGGCTATGCATTAGAATCACCTATGGTTATTAAAAAACAGACACTTGGGTATAGATCAATAGAACAGAATAGAAAGCCAAGAAGTAGACCGACACGTGTATGGTCAATTGATTTCCTAAGTAACTGAACAGATGGTGCTGAAACAACTGTATATCTACTTGAAACAGAAAATAACCTCCAACTTTACCTCACACCATATACTAAAATTAACTGTAAATAGATTATGAACCTGAACTGCAGAAGCTAAACTATGAAACTTTTAGAAAGCAACAGAAGAGAAAATCTTTGCAAATTTGGGGTAGGAAAAGAGTTCACAGATAGGGCACAACAAACACAAACCATAAAGAAAAGAAGTGATAAATTGGACTTCATTAAAATAAAAAACATTTACTCTTTGAAAGATACTATATTAGTTCGTTAGGACTGTCATGACAAAATACCATAGACTAGGTGGCTGAAACAACAGAAATTTATTTTTTCTGGAAGTTAGAAGACCAAGTTCAGGGTGTTGGCATTTTTGGTTTCTCCTGAGAACTCTGTCCTTGACCGGCAGATGGCCACCTTCTTGCTGTGTCCTCACATGGTCTTTCTTTCATGTTCACATACCCCCGGTGTCTCTTTGCATGTCCAAATTTCCTCTTTTTATAAAGACACCAGTCAGATTCTATTAGGAACCACTATAAAGCCTTCATTTTAACTTAATCTCCTCTTTAAAGATCCTGTTTCTAAATAGTGTCACACTCTGAGGTACTGAGGGTTAGCTTCAAGATATAAATATTTGGAGGAAGTGATTCAACCCATAACAGAATCTGTTAAGAAAATTTAAAAGGCAAGACACTGACTGGGATAAATATTAACAATACCTACACCTGACAAAGGATTTGTATCCAGAATATATAAAGAACTTTTAAAACTTAACAGGAAGACAACTCAATAAAAAATGGGCAAAAGATTAAACAGACACATCGGATAAGACGATATACAAATGGCCAATAAGCACATAAAAAGATGTTCAAACCAACATCGTTAGTCATAAGGAAAACAAATTAAAACCACAGTAAGACTCTACCACACACTTACTTGAATAGATAACATTAGAAAGACTGACAAGGCGAAGTAACGTCAAGAACGCGGAGCAACTGGAACTGTCACACATCGTTGGCAGGAATTGGAAACTGGTATAACTACTTTGGAAAACAACATGATGGTTTTAAAAGTTAAATAGATATTACCATATAATGCGACAATTCCACTCCTAAATATTTAACCAAGTGAAATGAAAATGTCCACACAAAGATTTGCATATAAATGTTCATGGAAGTTTTATTCGTAATAGGCAAAAATTCAAAAAAACCCATATACCCATCAAAGAGTGAATGTGTAAGGAAATTGTGGAATACCCATACAACAGAATGTTGCACAGCAATAAAGAGAATAAACTACTGATACACCTGGAAATATGGACGAACCCCAAAAACATTATGCTAAAGGAAAGAAGCTAGACTCATAACAGTTCATACTATAGATGCTATATAACAAATTCTAGAGCAAGCAACATTCATTTATAGTGACAAAAAGCAGATCAGTGGAGCTCTGGAACTGGGAGGGGGAAAATTGACCACAGAGATTGCAAGGTAAATTTTTAGAGTTGTGTAAACGTTTTGTCTTGATTGTGATGGATATAGGCATGTCAAAACTCATCAAACTGCATGTTAAATGGGTGCCTTTATTGTATGTCAATTAAAACTCACAGATGCCTGAACCCAATTCAGTTGTATTAAATCAAAAATTCTGGGAAAAGGGCCAAGGAATGAGTTTTGTTTTTTTTTTTAATCCCATCCACAGGTAGGTCTGATTTAGCCAAATGTGAGTGTGACGATGATTCAGCCCAATGTGGGCCACTGAAGAGTAATATGGCTCCACTGGATACAAGAGGATGGAATCAACAGGCAGGGGCCTTTTTAGCCTTTAGAGAAGAAAATGAAATTATTTCATCTTTGGACTTTTAAATACTATTGGAATGATATTTTTTTCCTTTCTAAACAGGGAAAATCATGTTATAAGAGCATCTTTTTTGTTATTTGTTTGCATCCCTCCCCCATGCTCTGGTATTTTAAAAGTACAAAAAAACCATTTTTTTTTTTTGTACAAAAACACTTAAAAGATTAAGGGCGATCTACTGCATTGCCCTCAGATGGTCATGAGCTTCTGCTTGATGTCCATCCTATCTCCACTGCCCTTCCACTCTCTGTCTGCACCTCGCTCTCTTGTATGGTAGCCAATTCAATTTTAGAATAGCTCTTGTTCTCACCATGGCATGCACCTAACCCTTGGTCATTGGACTGTTAAAGTGGCAGGTCCCTATGGTCTTATGCTTTTCTCTGTTGCCCTTCCCCTGGCAATTCAGGGCTACTCTAGGGGTGTCTAAGAAACAAGGGGTCTAACCAAAGTGAACACATGACATTTACATGTTTAAATTAATATGTTCAATTAGCATGTACTGTTGGCTCACGATTTCCTTGGTACTGGGCTGGATGCAAGGGATAGAATAAAGAATAATATTTATAATCATGGCCCCAAATCAGGCCCTAGCTGAACACTAAACACCTCTATGTGAATGTGTGGTGTTAGAAGGAAACAAGTAGACAAAGGTGTGTAGTAGAGTTCCTTTTCTGTTCATGCCCAAAATTAGGGATCTGAACTCTTTGCATTGATGGCTCAAAATCTCTGTCAGTTCTTTGTGGTCCATACCAAAGGCAACACCAAATCATTCTGGAATGCAATCACTTATATAGCATCATTAGTACTCGTGCCTATTTTCACCCCCATCTGCTCCTCTCCCCTAGTTGTCCTCCATGGTCCTTGTGGACCCTGCCCCATAGTCGAGTACTGCTTAAACCTGCTTTTCCCCTTGTATCACAGTCTACATCAGAGTCTCATGCCCTGCTGGCTGGTAAAGCAAGGCCATTCTAACAACTTTAACGTGAAAGAGTGAAAAGTGCTTTCATAGAGGCAGGAAAATGTGTTCCAGGGGCACAGAGCCAGATTATTCAAGTTTACAAAGTATTTTTCACATATATTATCTCATTTAAGCTGACCTGTGACTGAAAGTAATAGTAGTCACCATTTATTAAGTCCCTACCATGTCTAGATACTGTGCTAAGTGCACTGTACTTTTAAAATCTTATTTGAGTCTTACAATAATTGCATCATGTACATGCCATGTTATTCTTGTTCTACAGATATGGAAACTGATGCTGAAAGAAATTAAGTAACTTTCCAAAGGTCACACAACTAGTAAGTGACAAAATTGGAATTTTAACCCAGTTATGTGTGAGTTCAAAACTTGTACTCTCAACTACTACTGTCATTAATGACCTTAGTTTCATAATGCCCTGTTCTCAAAAATAATAGGTTTTTACTTTCCTTTCTTTGTTGATCCTTAAATGCTTTAGACAACCTCAGAAAGAATTACTTAGTAGAGAACTCAGCTTAATTAAAACGATGTAGGCTCAGATTCCCCTAAAAATTCATCAATGTAAAGGTACCTTGTATTGTCAGGTAACTATCTTCATTACAATACTTGCTAAGCGGGACCCTCTCCCATCCCTCAGACAGGCCTCTTCTACTTCTATATTCCAAATATCCAGCCTTGCATTGCAGGCCATCAGCATTTTCCCTCCCTTTTGAGGATGAAGGATAATAAAGAGTTAATCAAGAACTTTTTAAAATGAGAAGTTGAACTTCCACTAGCTACTTGGTCAAGCATATTCTCCACAACCATAGTGGTACCTGGCAGCACTACAAGATCTGTGATTCATGAGAGGGACTTGTTTCCAGGTTCTATGTTCTAAGAAGACAGATCCCCAACAGCTACACTTCTAGTCCTGACTTCCACCCACTGACTTTTTGATTTGGAACTGCATCTGTGTGGTTTAGCTCTTTCTAGGATCTTCTTGGCATTTGTCTGTCTGGAAAACCATGCCTTCTGATCTGCACTCTGGGCCAGGAAGGTTTATTGGGGCGAGACCTGCCCCTATAAATTAGGCCTGTAGTTTTCCAGCTCTGTCCAGGACTGAGTAGATACGGTGACTTTTTAGGTGCAATATTAGTAAGTCCATTTTTGCCATATACATAAGCCACATCCAGGATATGTGTACCTCATGTAACTTGAAAAAGACAATTTATCCTCTATGAAGGTCAGCTACTACTTTAACTGGTAAATCTTGAAATCAAGGTGCTATGACACAAAAGCAGTTAATTTCTTACTCATGTAAATTCCAGTCTGTGCTTGAGATGGCTTTCCTTAATTCAGTAATTCAGGACTCTGGGCTAGAGGAGGCTCTACTATCTTCAGTGCTTGGCTTCCAAGATCTCCCTGATCATTAGTAGGTAATTGGTAGATGGGGGAAGGAAAAGGATAGCAGAGCACAGGGAAGGCTTTTCTGGAACGGGTCTGAAAATTGATGTGCCTTGCTTCTTCTTATATTCCACTCGTCAGAAGTCAGTCATATAATCTCATCTAACTGCAAGGAAGGATGAAAATAATCTAGATGTGTGCCCAGAATGGAAGGGAAATAGGTTTGATCAATAATCAACAGCTAGCCTTTCTCTACCATATACCCAGAATATATAAAGAATTCCTACAAATGAATAAGAAAAATCTAAAAACAACCTAATAAAAAGTGGGCAAAAGACAAGAATAGGCCTTTCCCATGAAACACAAATAGCCAACAAATGTATCCAGAGATCTTACCTTCATCAGTAATCAGAGAAATGAAAAATAAAACCACAGTAAGATATTGTTTTACACCCAATAGACTGGCAAGACATAAAAACTCTGATAATGCCAAGTGTTGGTCCAGATGCTTGGCACAACAGACACTATCAGTGCCTGTACATCTCCTTTGGCTACCCCAGAATCTAGTTATGGTAGGATGAAAGCAATCAGATAAGTGTTGCCGTGAGGTCAAGTATGTCAGTGGCATAATTTGGTGTTTAGGACTACAGATTCTGGGCCCGATAGATTCACGTTTGAATCCAGCTCAGCTCTTTGATACGTTTGTCTCCTTGAATGAATTCTTAGCCTCTCTGAGCTTCACTTTCCTGAATCTGTAAAATACATTAACAATAGGACAAATGAGGACTAAAGTGCTCATGAGCACAAGTGCTTAGCACAGGTCTATATATTCTACACATGCAATAAATGCTGACTATTAGGAAGCAGGCTGAGACAGTGACGAGGGAGCATTGTCAGAGGGATGAAAGAAAGGCCTCAACGATCTATACCCAAAGAAATAATGGCTGCTCAAGGCCATAAGTAAGTAAAACTGGGAGTGAGGCCTCAACTTCCTGATAATTGGACTTTGGAGTTAGTGAAATTATTTATTTATTTATTTATTTATTTTTAATTCTTGGCTACGCGCAGGCTTTCTCTAGTTGCGGCGAACAGGGGCTGCTCTTCATTGCGGTGCCTGGGCTTCTCACTGCAGTGGCTTCTCTTGTTGCAGAGCACGGGCTCTAGGCGTGTGGGCTTCTGTAGTTGTGGCACGTGGGCTCAGTAGTTGTGGCTCACAGGCTCTAGAGCACAGGCTCAGTAGCTGTCGCGCAGGGGCTTAGTTGCTCCACGGCATGCGGGATGTTCCCAGACCAGAGCTCAAACCCGTGTCCCCTGCATTGGCAGGCGGATTCTTAACCACTGCGCCACCAGGGAAGTCCCTAGTGAAATTATTGATTTGGAGGCGGGAGGGAATAATTCTCAAGATGTGAAGGTTTAATAACTTACGGTACCTATAACATCATAAGCAACTACTGATGACCATTAAAAACATTACTTTCTAAAATATGTTGCCCTTTGGATGTTAATAATACTGCCTTCTGTGGGTTTTTTTTTAAATTTTCATTGCTTTTACCTTTCCACTGTCCAGTTATTTTTTTTTCATTTTCATTTTGAGTGATTTTTTTTTAAGTCTTTATAATCATTTAATCCATTTTACCACCTGCATCAAACATTTACCGTCTGTCCGGGTCACAGCCCAGCAGCCAATCTAAATTACGTCCTTTCCCTAATCAGCCAAGCCAACCAATCATCTCAACTGCTCCATGCAAAATCAGATTCCATATACCACGTGTTTCCTTCCTCTGCCTTCTTTGGCTTAGTCAATAATGTGTATTACAAAATAGATGTGAAAATACTTGACTTAAACCCTCTCAAGGGTGAATGTTGAGAATTGCATGTAGAGTAACATATCAAGCCTTGTATACTTCATGGATTCAAACTGCAGTCTCACAGAATAAAACTTCATGTATCTTAGAGTCATTATTGAATTACTATCCAGCCCTGTTTTCTTCATGCTAAGAAAGCCTGTTTTTCATCTCTCTCTCTCTGTCTGATATCCACCTTCCAAAACTTTTTCAAGTTCCCAGCATCCCACAGCCATGTCCCCCTTTCTAAACCTGTAGCAAGTGTTCTTGGAGGCTCTTATTTGGTATGTTTAGTCACCTGGCTTCATCACTGTTAACAGTCTTGCTGGAATTGCGTCAGTTAATAACTACTCAGGGTTTTTAACTTATTCTCACCAGCCACGGTCTTCTCATTCTGTAAGATTGTATTCAATACACCAAATGCCAGAACCAAACTGGAAAAGAAAATCAATTAGATTTTGATTCCATCCCACACAGCTGCCCATAACTTTTATCCTTTGTCTTTTGAAGTCTATTTTCCAAAGTTCTGGCTATCTTTTCCTGCTCCTACCTCCTTCAGATACCCACTTCCATCCTGGTTCAGGAAGCTTCAAACTTTGCATAACCCTTCCTTTCTTTCCACAATTATATCTTGAGGGCCAACCCAAAGGTAAATATGTCACAGCTCCTGCCCTTAGAGAGTTTACCCTCCAGTAATGTAGATAAGAAAACACACAATTCTGATACCGTGCCACAGCACTATATCAGAGTGCTGTGAAATAAAAGGGGGGTGGGGGCAGGGAGGACTTCTCAGTGGTAATGATGCCCAAAGTGCTTCTCGGAATGACAAGTGAGCCTACAAGGAGGAGGCAAGTCATTGAGAAAAGCCATGACGGCCCTTCCCTCCCCCATGAAGTATCCTGGTATCTACTCTCTGGGTGTTACCCTAGTTCAGTGCACACTCACCCTCAGAGTTTTGTCAGCTAGAACCTCAGTTTCTAGGGTGTTGACAAGCTACTAAAAACAGTGAGACACATGTTAGAGATATACTTTTAGGTTTTACAAAATATTCCAGATGAATTTCTGGTAATCCTGATAATGATTGCCAATCAGTCCACGAATCACAACTATTACTCATTTCCTTTTGCCAATGAGGATAGTTCTGGGCCAGGATTGGATCAATCTCCTCAATCCATTTTTATAAAGAAGGAGTCGAGGGACTGCTGAGGTTCATTAAATCCCAGGAGCATTACGTGAACTGTTCAGGCTCGAGAATGTCTAAGAAATAGCCCTCTCTGAGTTTGGACAGAATTGAAAGTTAGAAACAGTTCAACAGATGGTGACCAAAATATTAGCTTTGTTACTATTTAAAGTTGGTTAGGAACATGTGGCTTAGGTGTGTGGCAAAAAATGGTCTTATTAATACTGCACCCAAGAAGTCATCTCTCACAATTAGTCATGGGAAGAGCTGGGAACTACAGGCCTAGTTCACAGGGCAGGGCCTACCCCAGTAAACCTAGACATGGCCCACGGAGAAGATTGAACGCATGCTCTTTCCAGGCAGACAAATGCCAAGAAGATCCTAGAAAGGTCTAAGCCACATACATGCAATTTCAAATGAAAAAGTCACTCCTCCCAGGGAAGAGTGGTCAGTGGGTAGCGAGAAGTCAGGACTAAGAGTCTAACTCATAAAGTTTAGTTTGTTTCCACATATATATTTCCCTGTGACAAATGTAAAACTCTTAGATAAAGGGACTGTGTCTTAATCGCCTTTTTTATGTCCAGGGCTCAGCTCTATTGCCTGATACACAGAGAACACAAAATACTTGACTGCTGAATTAATTAATATTATGTCCTACCTTTTCCAATTCCAGAAATGGTAATATTTTTCTCTTTCCCCGATTACTTTGCTTTGCCTCTGATATTTCATCTTACTCTTTTTTTTCTTCTCTTTCTACCCAGGATTCTGAATCCATAATTTCTAGACCATTTCCTCTTTCACTCATATAATTTATAAACATATTATTAAGTACTTTAGTATTAAAACAACATGAGCCTTAGAAAGTAGTGTTAATGGAATTCTAATAGGAAAAAATGAAATCAATTATTGAGACGATGCACTTTGTGTCTTTTTGCTTATCTCTAACAAGAAAAGGGAGGGAGGGAAGAAAAGAAAAAGAGAGACTAAGAGAGTTATCAAGGTTGGCTCTCTGAAGTTTGTGTGAGGAGATATGTCTCTTGGAGAGATCAGAATACCTACTGCCCTAATTAGAGAAGCAGTATAGCATAGCGGTTACATGCAGAACTCTAGATCCACACTACCTGGGTTTAAATTTTGAGTGTGCCAGTCACTGATTGTGATCTCAGGCAATTTTCTTAACTTTTCTGTGCCTCAGTTTCCTCACCTTCAAAATAGAGGTAATAAACAAACCTCACAGGTTGTGGTGAAGAGTTAATGTATATAAAACCTTAGATCAGTGCCTGATACATAATAAGCACTATATGGCTGGGGGGATTCCCAGTACGTTTAGTGAACAAACGAAATGAAGAATCTGGATGTGGAACTAGATGTAGCATGCACTAGAGGTCACTTCAAAGAGAGACAAGATGCTCTAAGATGGCAAAGCTATGCTTCCACTACCGCTACCTGTGCCCATGGCAGACATTTCATACCAATTATGGAATTCATTCTCTCTGAGCCTCGATGTAGCTTCAGAATTTTTCTCCCAATATCATACCAGGTAGCCACTTCCAGTCAATCAGAGTCAAAAAATAAAATGAAACCTACCTGCTACCCCAGTTGGAGCCCCAGTATAGGGTAAGTGGCCTTGATCTGACTCTGGGTTTCTTGGAGGCCAGAAGTAGACCAAATGAGCCACCTGATGGAGGGGACCTTCTAAAGTTCCTTACTGATAAGAAGTGAAATCATATTTTAAAGCAAATAACAACAGAAACTTCCATTAGGACAACATGACTGTTTTCCAAAAGCTTCTACTTAATTCCTACCCCTGGGGTAAATTTTGCATACAGAGGAGAGGAAACCTGACCCTAGAATCTGATGGGGGAATGAGTGGTATTTTTTCCTTAAGCGTTGCGATGGGCTGACTATGCATATCTGTCTTATTTTTCTTTTGGCTTTACTTCTCCTTCTCCCTGATGACTTGATTTTTGAATCCATGCCCATCAGACACCCCCGTGGGATCCCCAGAGGAGTTGGGGATGAGGACTCTGCCTTCAGAGGCTCCAATTCGAGTAGTTTCCAATCTCCAGTTCACCGCGCTGCTCAACATTTGCAAGAGGCCACCTCTAGAGGGAGCTAGTTTCACTGTCTTAGTTCATAATGTAATGGGCAAGGAACTGTCAAATACGTAATTTTTTCAGTGTCTCCAGGATTTGATCAATTAGGGCATTGCCCCTTGTTCCCACACTTGCAGGGAACTCTATAATGATTCCAGAGGGAAGTCATATGGGGCGACAACCAATCCCTGAAGGTGAGGAGAAGGCTACCTGCATAAAATAGAGGCTTTTGAGTTTCCTCAGCTTCTAAATGCCTGAGTACGGGAAAAAGTAATGGCTTGATTTGCTTTTCCAAATCCATTTTAAATACTGTTTTCCTCTTCAAATTTCCCTGATCCTTACTTAGATGTATCTAATTCCACCTCAATAAAACAGTAGTTACAGTGGTAGAAAAAGAAGGCTGTAAGTGCAAAGAGGAGATGCACAATCTGACTTGACCTTCATACTTTACCGTATTTATAGGACATTTTGAACTTAATATTTAAGTTTACTCTGAGACACAGACATTTGGGTCCCTGGGTTCTAACCAACTCGAGGCTAAGAAACAGCCGTGGAGGATCTGCATCTCTTAGGTATTTTAAGACTTGGCCGATTCTCCACAACATCTCAAAGCTTCCACATAATACTCAGCTAAACAGAACAGTAAATAATGAGTACCGATTTTATCAGACAGAAGAAGTATAGCTTCAGGCTGACAGCTGACATACCACCCCCCATTCTCTACAGGTAAATGGGACTCGTGAATTATAGCCTGGGAAGGAGAGAAGAAAGGAGATGATGCTGCCAGCCTGCTGCAGACCTGAGCTCCTAGAGGCATCTGGTTGACGCTGTACAGCGATGCTGGGCAGAGTGGCTGGGAATGGCAGAGAGGCTGCCGGAGAAAAGCCTCCCAGTGAAAGAAACTGAGTTCTGTTTCACAATTTCCAAGGCAGGATAAATGCCAGGTCTCAGCCTGAACAGAAGTAACCTTCTTTAGCTATCCCCAAACACCTCCAACCCCAACTGCAAGGGGCTTATCAGGCTAAGGACTGGGGGATCAGCCTACGAAAACAAGGTGTCTCCTGTGCTCTAATTAGTGAACTGAACAAGCTTAAAGGATGACTGGGATCAGGTAATAAAAAAAGGGGGCTAACGGACTGTATTTCACCTGTAGTCACCCTGAGGCCAGAGAACATATTAGGAAAAAAAGAAATTAGAACTAAAATAGATCCAAAATGGTATGTCTTAGAGCAATATTATCCTCGTGAAAATTGCAGTGACCTCTAAAGAGGAAGTGAAAACTGCAGAAGGTGAGAAAATGCTTAGCTGAGACCCTTATGGAGTCACATCTGGATCACAACAATGGCCTCCCAGCCCAGGACCCTTGCCTCTAGTCACCCCTTCCCCAGTTTTTCCTGCAAAACGGTGGGACATTCATCTTCCCCAAACTTTCCTTCCATCATATTAGCATTCCCTGCTCGGGAAAGTTAAATGCATCCTTGCTGTAACTCTTAGAAACTCAGCGTCATATATCTAACTGTCCTCACTCCTTAGCACAGAACTTGGCTCAAGTTGGCATATTTACTTACTTTGGGACCACCAAGTCCTGAGGCTTAGCAAGCAGACAGGACCTGTGCTGCAGTGCCCAACAGACTTGTTTTCGATGCCAGCTCTGCACTTGGTCAGTGGCAGATCTTATTCATGTCATTTGATTTTCTCAGTCCCAACAATGAAACAAGGATAATACCAAACCTCACAGTAGTTGTCATGACAAAATGGCAAAATGTGTCTAAAGTGCCCAGTATTACAGAGCCTGTAACATGATGAAAATTCATTGATAATATTTTTTGCTTATTAATCATTTTGTTTTCCAAATTGTCTATGACATGCTATTTGTGCTTTAATATTTATAAATGTAAAATAGAAAGGAAGCCTAGACTATCATCTTATCAAGATGAGGGAACAACAAAATGTGTCTCAGGAAAACCAGTCCAATTCTGATGAGGGAGGACAGGGCCTGGAGAAGTTCTGAGAGTAGGTAGCAGCTATATGTGCTGGTTGGTCTCCTTTTGTTTGCAAAGCATTACAATTTGTCCTAACTGCCATCTGCATTTTCTGTGACATCTAAGCTGTTCTGTGACTTCAAATGACAACAGTAATGGCAGCTCTGTAGAAGGGCTCAAATAGAAGACACAAGCCTCAACAGACAGAAAAGCCCATCCCATAGAAAGTTCTGGCATTTAAATATCACTATGTTGGATCCATAATCGTTGCCTATACAGTGCATGTTTTCTCCAATCTGTCCTGTACTGTGACAAGGCTAACAGCATACAGCTGGTTTTATACCTTCTAAGTTCTTCATCAGAAGACATATTTTGCATGACTATGACTTTGATCCATTTTGTGAAGACACCAGGTGAGTTGTGCACGAGGCTGTGTGGGAGCATCTCCCAAGGGTGCTGTTCTGTGTGTCTGTGTTCTTTTCCCCAAGGAGCTGAACTCCCATTTGTCTGTTCCAGTTTATTCAAGGAACTAAGGTAAGTTTCATCCTCAGAGAAGTAATTTAAAAAGGAAATGAAGTTGAAAAGGAGATTAGATGGTGATCGTCATCTTGCTGTCCAAATTCAAATATCCATTAATCTTCAGGGCATAAAAGGCATGGAAAAGCTCTTCAGGGCATTATAAACACAGAAATGATAACATATAAAAAGTAGAGGAGAGCGAGACCAAATTTAGGATCAGAACAAGAGACTATATTAAGAAAACAGAAGATAACTGATAAGTAGAAATGATAGCTTTGTTCCATTGAAAAATACCAGTATATTCTAGAAGCAACAGGAGAACAAAAAATAAAGAAGTTTTCATTAATCCACTTTTTCAGAAGCCAAGCACCATACTCCAAAAAGAAGAGCTATACTCTTAGCTTCGTATATGACACAGAAAAATGAATGCCTGCCCGAAAGGAATCAAGGATACAATAATTCACTAAAATCAAGAATACAATATTTTAGGAGGGCAGAGAGGGAACTTTCACCATAAGGAAACCAAACGTCTGCTTCACCCAGATGAAGAGACCTGGTGTCCAACAGGCGAGGGGAAATGAAAAACAACCTTATTCAACGTCATATTCACCTTTTTTGCACCCTACAAATTGACTCAATCAGGAGAAAGGACTACATGTATTTTTGAGTCCAGGTCTCACTGCATCATAAACATAGGGTTGTTTCAAACCAACGCTGTGTGGAGCTATTGCCTTAACAGAGTCTGACGGCCAAGGCTAGAAACCCTGGTATGACTCTGACTAGGGATAAAAATATTAAATTTCAGAGCATGTCATCAACAGAGGACTAAACGAAGCTTTGGAGACGGCTTAAAATTTCAAAAAGAAAGAGCTTCAGCAATTTGAATTATTAGTTTATTGGTGCCTACTAAGAGAAGAGGCATTTAGTAAGTTCCCAAATAAACTCTATAGACCCAAATTAAATAGGCTGTTAGAACCCTGGGAAAGATTCATAATATTCCACCCTCTTACCGTATTTCTGCCAACACCTCTTATTTATCTCTTGCAGCTGCTTCTTCAAGGTCTCTACTCTTATTCTCCCATACTAAGCACTCCTGACCCTCTCCACATTATCTCATATAAAACATGCATCCACTCCTTTAAATACTTGTTTTATTTTAAGGCTAGCGCATTTTGTGTCCTCTCCAAGAAATATTTGCTTTTTTCAAGTCACAAAGACATGCTCCAATGTTTTCTTCTAGAAGCTTTATAATTTTAGCTTTTATAACTCATGATCCATTGAATTAATTTGTATGTATAACGAGAGGAGGTGGTAGACGTTACTTTTTTCCATGTGTTTAGCCCAGTTGTTCAAGTACCATTTGTTGAAAAGATTTTCCTCTCCCCATTGAACTGCCTTGGTACCTTTCTTGAAAATCAGTTGACCTTATATGTGTGTGGGTTTATTTCTGGATTGTACTTTGTTCTGATGATGTATTTGTCTAATTTTATGTCAGCACCACACTGCCTTGATTACTGTAAAATGTATAGTAATCCACTTCTAGATTTCACAGATAGCCTGATGCAGAAGCCTAAGACCTAAGTTCTAGGGCTGACTTTGGCATTAACTAGCTGTGCAATTTTGAACAAGTCATCCAATTTCTCCATGCCTTAATTTATTCATCTGCATAGTAGGAGGGAGTAGATAAGTGTTGCAAATTAAAATAACTTGGCAAATAATTTCGATCAATTAATCTGGAAGTTACAACACAATAGAGAGTGGTGGTGAGTGTGTCAAAGTTCATGTCCAGTCTAAAGATGAAAGTTACCACTCAATTCTAGCTTGCAGGAATGTAAGCTTGCTGCTGCCAGAGCTTCTGATTTTTCCAGAGAAAACCTGAATTCTTATGTGAAATCTTCTGACTTCTACAGCATTAAGCAGGCCAAAGAAAATACAGATGCTCAGCTCGAACTCGAGCTGCCAGTTCGAGACCCATGAACTAGCAAACCTCTCAGAATGCTTATACTTCTTTTACAGAGTTACTTGTAAAGAATAAACACAGTAACATACAAAAATGCCTAGCACTGTGCCTGGTACATAATAAATATTAAGTAAAAATTCTGTCTTTTCTTCCAGATTAAACATTCCATAACTTGCATCCCAAATCTCTACCACAAGGCCCACTCTTTTTATAAGCTAAGAACCATCTCCTCCCTCAAGCCCAACTATTAGCTCACTCACCACTGAATTCACAATCTATCCTGTGTTGGAAACTTCTGGTTGTCCCTCCAGAACCTTCCTCTATCTTTCTCCAGTTCAGTTTGTGCCCAGGAAGGTTTACTTATGTGAACTTCATGAACAGGGTTTTTTGTTCTTGGCCAATAGAAACATCAACAAAAGATTCAAGGGTGGGAGAAGAGTGAAGTTGCAGTATGTATTCCCCCAGTGCCCTACCTGCTGAGTTACCAGGGTTGACTGTGGCCTAAAGCCATAGCTTTCTTCAGGCTGCTTTCTCCATAGAGACAACCACCCTCTTTGGGTTCCATTAACTATTTTCTCCTGTTGACTCTTCAGGACAAGAAGTGGTAATAGCTCTTATGTTCTTTTAAAACCTGTCCACTCACTTGAAAAACTCATTCAATTTGAGTGTGCAACGTCATCTTGTGTATAGACATTGTCTAATATGCCAACCCCTCACTCCAAATAGAATTCCTTCCCCGTTCCCTTTATCAATCAACAGTGCCAATTAACCAGCCTTAAAATGACGATCCTCTAGTAGAAAAGAAGGTTCTCATGCCACCCTTAGGCCTTACTCTTCCCTAAGGATGAGCCAGGAAGAAAGGCAAGAAATCCCGTTCACCAAAGAGTAGGGGGAGTCCAAGAGGTAGTTAATTTCAAGGAAAATGAGTTAGTCACATTTTCTAGGAGTAGAGTATCAGATGGAATAACGTTTACTGCTTTTGTGACTGCAATTTTTCCCCCTTTGTTTAACCAGGCCAGAAGGGTAAAGGCTCAGGGCTCCTTTGTGAATATTCTCTCCTCATTCATGCCTGGACCCACCAGCACTTTCTCCCTGGCACTGGGTAAAATCTGAATTGGTCTTTCCACACCATCAGGGGAAGATCTCCTATCCAGGCTGACCTTACTAAACATATAAAGCTGTTTGGCCTGCTTTGGATCTAAGCTACTGATATATATATAGGCTGCTTCTGGTGTCTTACAAAGTTTTCCATGTGGTTCACCCCAGTGTACTGTTATTTTGCACTGGAATTTCAAGCAGAAGTCTCTGCTAATAGTAGTATTACTCTGCTTCCTCTTGCATTTTCTTTCAAGTATCCAGTGGCCTCAGAAGCAGGAGGCTTGGATGCACTAAGGCAGAATTTGTGGACTCTGATTATACTAGCATAAAATAGTCTCCTTGCCTCTTAAATTAATATCAGGAAGGCAGCACCAAATTTGCTTATCTGTGAGGCTGGACTTGATCTCAGTCTCTTGGTTCCTATTGACTTCGATTTGCAGACTTCAACTATGGAAGAATCTAATATGACATTTATTCATTTTCTCTGGAGAGTGGCCCTGGGAGAGAAATTATTTTACAGAAATAAATTCATATCTCAAGGGTATAAGCAAAGATTTGAATTATTTTTTTATTTTTATTTTTTGGTACGCGGGTCTCTCACTGCTGTGGGCTCTCCCGTCACGGAACACAGGCTCCGGACATGCAGGCTCAGCGGCCATGGCTCACGGGCCCAGCCGCTCCGCGGCATGTGGGATCTTCCTGGACCGGGGCACGAACCCGCGTCCCCTGCATCGTAAGGCGGACTCTCAACCACTGCGCCACCAGGGAAGCCCCCTTGGATCTTTTGAGTTAGCTGGGTTATTTGGGTTTGCCTCCACATCCTTTCCAGGTCTGGTCTCTTTGTCAACTAAAGGTAAACACAGGATACTTGGTGCTCTCAAACGTCTCAGTAAATAAGTATACAGTTAGAACTTACTCTGAGCTCAGCAACACATTGCACATTATCAGAACTATTGTAAAGTGTGTGTGTGTGTATATGTGTGTATGTGTGTGTACACTCCTTTCTGTCCTCTGCGCTCCTCCATAACAGTGCTAGATACTGTTCCAATCTCATTGTACATCTTTTCTCACAATTATCTTGTGAGGAGGGTACACTTACTATTGTGATTTTGCAAATGAGGAAAATGGGGCACAATGAAGTTAAAAGCATCTTGCTCTAGGTCACAGTGGTGAGTTGGGGTCCAAACCTAGGTAGCCTAACTCCAAATCCAAGACGTTTAACTATTATTTTAAGTACTAATCTGACTAGATCAGAATTTAGAACTCTGATTGGGCTCTATTATTGCAGTCATTGTCTCAGTATAGGTTAGAAATTCATGAACGTGCAAGTGTGACTCCCTCATTCTCTTTGTTTCCATGTAGCAGAAGTTAAAGATAAGCCTATATGGCAGAATGCTTCTCTCTCTCTCTCTCTGCCTCTCTGCCTCTCTGTCTCTCTCTCCCCTCTCTTATCTCATATACACATGGAACTCTCATTGACCCAGTCTTGTGCAGCTAATAGGAAATTTGCCTTGAAAAGAGGCTTCCTCTTAGGCCCAAGTTTCAAGCCAAGACCCAGATTACCAGATAGGTTTACATTTGGGACTAGGAACCACACCCTGCTATAAATAAGACATGTATTTGTTTCCTATGCTGCTATAACAAATTACAACAAACTTGGTAGCTTAAAACAGTACAAATTTATTATCTTACAGTTGTGCAGGTTAGAAGTACAAAGTAAGTTTCACTGGGATGAAATCAAAATGTCAGCAGGGCAGTATTCACTCAAAAGGCGCTGTTCTCTTGTCTTTACCAGCTGCTACCGGCCACCTGCATTCTTTTGGCACACGGCCCCTTCCTCCATCTTCAAAGCCAGCCCTGTACTATCTTTAAATCTCTGATTCTGACCCCTTGCATCTATAATCACATCTCCTTCCTCTGTCTCTGACTTTCCTGCCTTCCTCTTATAAGAACATTTGTGATTACACTGGATCTACCCAGATGATACAGGATAATTTCTCCATCACAAGATCCTTAGATGAATCACATTTGTATAGTCTCTTTTGCCATATAAGATAACACATTCACAGGCTCGGGAGATTAGGGCATGGACTAATCCTTTCTAGTACAATTTGCCCTCTGGTCCCCAAAGATTCATATTCATCCCACATACAAAATACACTCACCATAGCCCAACATCCCCCAAAGTCTCACCCATTACATCAACTCAAAGTAAAAAAAAAAAATCTCAACCTAACTTGATCAGTTCCAAAGTCCCAAATTTCAGCAGCAAAATGATCTGAATCAGGTATGGGTAAGATTCATGTAATCTATTCTGGGGCAATATTTCTCATCATCTGTGGACCTGTGAAACTAGAAAACAAGATATTTGCTCCCCATATGTAATGGTAGTACAGGCATAGGCTATCCATCATAATCACATTCAAAAAGGGATCAGATGGAAGGGAAAAGGAGTCACTGGTCCCAAGCAAACTAGAAAACCAGCAGGACACACTCTAGTAGGTTTCAAGGCCTGGGAATGATCTTCTGTGACTTGAGGCTTTATTTTCTGGGCCCAGGACTCCCCTCTCTGAGTCATCTTTCCATTTTCATGAAGGATAGCATATGTTTGCAGCTGAGTGGTTTTATCAGCCTGTTTCTTGCCTGTAGAATTTTGGTAGTCCAACAGCTTTCTTTCATTGCCTTCTCTGTCCCTTTCAGTCTAAGCTGGAAGTGTTCCTGTTGGTATAAAATTCTCTAGATCTTTGTGGATCTCCTGTGTGTCCTGTGGATTCACTCCATTAGATAAGAGGCTCCTTCACAGATCTTTCCTGGATAATCCCATCTCTATTCCTGGCTTCTGCTCAGATAGCTAAGGAGATCCATGAGTCATATGCCTGATCTCTTCCAAGATACCTCTGTGTGACAGGATATTCTGACTGCTTCTTCTAAAGCTCTAGCAAAAAGTTGTCCAATCACATCATTGGCTTTTTCTCCAGGGCAAACTTTCCTCACAGTGAATCTCCTCATTTTAGCATCTCTTGCAATCTGGATACACAGAACTTCCCAAATTCCCAGTTCCTTTTTGTTTAACAATTCTTCCATCAACCTATCTCTTTCCTCTCACATTTTATTATAAGCATCAAGAAAAAACCACTCTGAACCTTCAACAGTTTGCTTGGAAATCCCCTCAGCGAAATATCCAAATTCACTTATAAGTTCTACTTCCCACATGATTATAGGAAACAAATCGAATAAGTTTTCTGTAATTATATAACAAGGGTACATTTTCATAGTTCTTACATGTCCCTCATTAACTCTTGAGCCCTCCCCGTGAGTGCCTTTAATGCCCATATTTCTACCAACAGTTTTTATGAAGATTTAGGTACTCTCTAAGATGATATAAGTTTTCTCTATGAATCCTCACTTCCTTCTGAATCCTCACTAGTAGTCATTAACATCCATATTTCTACTAACAGTCTCTTCAAGGCAATATATATGTTTTCTATTATTCTGCTCAAAATTTTTCCAGCCTCTGCCTGTTTCCCAATTCCAAAGCCACTTCCATTTTTTTTTTTTTGGAAAAAAATCATTCATTTATTCATTGTTTAAACACTAACCAAGTACTGCATACACACACACACACACACACACACACATACACAGAGAGAGAGAGAGAGAGATAGAAATGACGCATCCTATGCAAGGTTTATACGAGTTTAGAGATGAAAAAAAATTGCTCTGTCCTTAAGAAGCAAAGATATTTGGACATCTTACTGGAAATGAGAATAAGTATTTGCTTCACAGGGCAAATGAGGATTAAATGAGTTAATGAATACAAACTCCCTCTACAATTCCTGGCACATGATCGATAACCATTTCTTGTTATTACTAACATCAGTTGTTGGTGGAACTGTAAGAGATGACAGCCCAGTGGTTCTCAAACTTTCACATGCATCAGAATCACCTGGAGGACTCATCTCTAACCAGCTCTTCTAAGCCCCACCTATCATTATTACTCTGATGCCTCTCTCTGATAACTGCATATCATATCAGAAATTTTTATTTTATTAACCTTAAAGAAAGCAGTTTTATAAATACTATGTTTATACACATTTGTGCGTGGATAGGTGAGAGGAGGGGAGAGATCTCTGGACAGGGAGGCTATACAGGTGGTCACCCGTACAACCCGTATAACTCATCAATCAGTTTGAAAACCACTAGTATTCGTTACCTATTGTAGGGTAAAACATTCCCTCCCCAATGTTCTTTATTTTAAGTCATACTCCCCCAAAAGGGGAAGGCCCTGGGCTGTGGAATGTAGAAGTCTTAAACATAGAAGCTCCAACAGTGAATATTTAACTCAGTTTCTGAGCATCAGGAATTCGGGCATGACTTAATTGGACGCTCTGCTTCAGAGTCTCTCACAATACTGCAATCAAGATGTTCATGGGGCTGAGGTCTCATCTGCAGACTTGACTGGACAAGGATCTGCTTCCAAGTTTACTTACATGGTTTTTGGTAGGATTTAGACTGAACCCCTCAGGTCCTCACTAATTATACTGGCCAGAAGCCTCTCTCATTTTCCTTGCCCTGTGGGCCTCTCCGGTATATTAGCTTGCTTCATCAAAGCCAGGGAGACAGAGGTAGAGAGAGTGTGCTGGCAAGATGAAAGTCACAGTCTTTTGATACCTGATCATAAAGGTGACATCCCATCACCTTTGCCACAGTCCATTGGTTATAAGCAAGACACTAGATTCAGCCCACTTTCAAGGCAAGAGGATGCCACAAAGGTGCAAATACCAGCAGTGGAGATGACTGTGAGCCATATCCAAAGCTACCTGCCACACCACTCATATAAACAAAACTCTTCATTTTACAGATGAGGAAATTGAGGCTCAGAAAGAGCAGATGGCTTCAATACGATCACATAGCCAGTCTACATCCCTGACTAGAACCCTAGTGCTTGTTCTGTTATATATCAGTACAAAATTCTCTCCATTTCATCTCTATTGCAGACATCACAAACAATACATCGATTAAAAACAAAAGAACAAGAAAAAAATGTTCTGATGGAATAAGAGCTTATAAGTTTATCATTCCAAAACTGTAATTCTAATAGAATTTGGAAGGCATTTGCCTGATCATCACCGTAATCAAGAACTCAAGAAATAAAAATGTAATAATAAAAATAGTGCTAACGAATAATCACTTATTGGGTGCTTTGTTCAAATAACACAAAGATAAGCATTTTCTTTTGGATCTTATCTATACAGTCTAGAAGGCAATTTCCTTATCTCTTTACCAAGAGAATGTATATCTCTCTAGACCCTATGAGGTTCTCCTATATCTTTCAAAACTAAATGTACCTTGTAAATATATATATCATAGACCTCCTCAAGTGATACTTATTCCCCAGACAGCTGACTAGAAAAGGCTCATTTCAGTTTCAGTAAACATTTATTAACCACTAATTGTAAGTAAGGTATATGCCAGGCTCTAAGGGATCAGCAATGAATAGGACAAGAGGGGTTAATGCTCTAATGGTTCTTCAGATCTACTGGAGAAAACAGACATTTTTAA
Organism: Pseudorca crassidens; assembly: GCF_039906515.1. Taxonomy (NCBI): domain Eukaryota; kingdom Metazoa; phylum Chordata; class Mammalia; order Artiodactyla; family Delphinidae; genus Pseudorca; species Pseudorca crassidens. Next base: position 28,143,476 of record NC_090304.1, on the reverse strand, counting down.
ACTTTATAGATAATTAATTCATGTGCAAAATGCTTGGAAGGTAGAATACAGATTGTTATGGGAGAATATAATAGTGAGTTCTAACCTAACACAAGGGTGTAGAAAGAAGTGATAATTAAGCTAAGATCTGAACTGGACTTAGAAATTTACATATTCTGTTCCCTGATCTAGGCAAACGGGTAAAGCAAGAACATCCAAGGCAGTCTCCAAGGTGAGAAAGCTGACTTTATTGGTAAGATGAAATCACAGAAAATATCACGAGTTCTCTTTACTCATGATTGGGAACTAACAAAATAGTCATCATTACTACATTCGGTTGTTGGCAACAGTTTTAACTGAGCCCTGGGTCTGTCACACTTGGCAATTTGGTTCTAGAGTTAACCTGACTTCTTGACAGAGGGCATATGTCTGGAGACTAAAGCTCATGGAAGTAAATCTTCCTTTACTTAAAGCAGGGTAGATATCCAATTATTGACTTTGGGACAATTTCCCAAATTTCCAAAATGAATACAGGTCAGGCGCATGCCCCACGGGTTGAGAAGGTTTATGCAGGACAGATGGGTACTTTTCATGGGGAACCGACTCCATAGGAGAAGTAAACTTCCCAAGGAGAGGTTTTAAAAATTAATCATTGGTAATTTTCATTAATGACGAGTCATTAGTGCTAAATCATTCGCAATCCGCTTCCCAACAACAATGGGTAAAGGGATGCATCAGAACAGAGAGCTCTGGGTAAAAGCTGGGATGCCAGCCACTCAGGAGAACTGTGCCCCAGGCCTCCCTGGAGGGGACGCATTTGCTAAGTAGGAAATGCAGCTCTCCCAGAGGAAGCCACAGCACAGTATTTTTTACAATGCCATCTAGTGGACATTAAAATCATTGCACAAGACTCCAAACACCTATGTTCTAGTCCTTGCTCTGACACTTAGCTCAAGCCAAAAAGCTGATACCAGTCCCTGAACACTTTTGTTTAGTGAGTAATACCAAACATCATTTTTGCCATTACAATAACCTGTAAGTCTCCTTTATCTATAATATGGAGGGAAACAACAGCAACCTCTCAGAGTTGTTATGTCGATAAAGTTATTTTCAAAGGCTGGAGTTGTAGTACCTGGTTAATGGAGAATAAAGGCAGGAAAGGAGGAGAGAAATTCTTGAAATAGTCAAGAGTAAAGATGGTAAATGGTAAAGATGAGCTGTTCAGGAGATTCCTATGGGTGTCCCAATGTAACCAAGAGATGGCCGGTGTAGAAGAGAAAACACAGACTGAGGAATAGATAAAGGTGGATCAAAAGCTGATTCCATAACTTAATAGTGGTGTGACAACAGGGAAGAGGCTACCCTTTCTGAATCTGTTCCTTCATCTATAAAAAGTGGTAGCTATACCTACCTCACATTGATAGTCCTGAGATTAAGAGAAAACGCTTCCAAATAGAAGATGCTTATGGATGTCAATTCCCTTCCCACTTTCTGCATCAAACCCTCAGCTGGTTTTAGGGCTCAAATAATTCATTCTTTTCTATTAGATCACTTGAAGTTAGGGTTTTGGCTCTTCCAAATCCTCTTAATCCCTTCCCACCAAGTTCCTACTCTGACACTCTTCACTCCAAGGAAGCAACTGGTTCCAATCAGGTTGTCCATCACAAGTCAGACATTTCTAACTAGCTTTTTCCCAGAAGTTGCTAGAAGGCTATTCATACTTCTGTCCGCTCCTCGCAGAAAATCTATAGTAATTGTTCTTCCCATGGGTCACCCAACACAGAGAAGACAGCTGCAGCAGCCTGCTGACTCTTGACCCAGAAGATAAGTTGCTCAGCTGATACTTTTTTCTGCCCATTTCCCCCCATTCTTCTCTCACCTTCAAAGTTTTTTGTTTTTAATTCATCGGAACATCAGTCTGTTGCCCTCACAGTATGAGACAGCTTTTTGCCTCTCTATCCTGTATGCCTAAGTGAGTAATGCCCCAGAGCTGGGAGAGTAATAAAGGATGACAAGGTTTTTAATTCAATGCTGAGAAAAATAAGTATATGTCCCCTATTTCTATGTAAAGGTTCATTCTTAGTCGGAGGGACGTGCCATCACTTCAAAAAGGCTCCCTTCCTTCCTGATGTTGGTTTGTTCCTCTTGGAGACAAAAATAATATTTTCCTCAGCAAAGGTGATTTTCCTCCTGTGAAGCCTGTGGACAACTGAATTGATTTTGCAAGCAAAACAATTTTAGTCTATTTATCTTCTCAGGATGATCACCTTCACTGAATCATTTTGTCATCTCTTTGCTGTCGGTTTCTGTAACAGAGAAGATTGTAGGCCTTCATACTTTATTTTTTTTAACATCTTTACTGGAGTATAATTGCTTCACAATGGTGTGTTAGTTTCTGCTTTATAACAAAGTGAATCAGCTATACATATACATATATCCCCAGATCTCCTCCCTCTTGCGTCTCCCTCCCACCCTCCCTATCCCACACCTCTAGGTGGTCACAAAGCACCGAGCTGATCTCCCTGTGCTATGCGGCTGCTTCCCATTAGCTATCTATTTTACATTTGGTAGTATATATAAGTCCAAGGCCTTTGAAACAGAAAACTAGATACGGAATAACACAATGGCATCCATGTAACTGGTAGGAGTTAAATGTTTTATTATTTTAACACTCTAGATTGGTTTTCTCCAATAGCTCTCCAAAAATGATTTTATAGATAAAATTTAGTAAAAGTGAGAGTTACTATAAAATAGCTATATTGAAGACTCAGTTTTTTCACATTTCTTTTTCTTCCATTTGGAAAGTTGAAAAAGAGCCTTAAGACATGAATTTCACTTTTTCATTATAAAATCAATGCATATATTGGTTAAAAAAGAAACAACATAAAAATGTCTAGAAGAATTTAAGATGAAAAGTAAGTCTTCCCCTACCTTTATCCCCAGATATAATCTGTATATAGAGTTTTATGTGTGTAAGTATATAGGCATATACATAAATAAAATCCTATTACCCAGCTTCTTCCATATAGTATATTTTGGAGATCTTTTTATACCAACACTTATAAATCTACCTCGTGTTTAAGTGGCCACACATCACAAATATTTCTGCATCTATCATAATTTATTTACCCAGTCCTGACTGATTTTTTTCAGAAATTTTAGCAAATAACAATTACAAACTATGCTTCATAGAACAGCCTTTAAAATCTATCTTTATATTTTTGGATGGGTAAAACTGCATGATATAGATGAGCAGTGGAATTGCTGGGCCAAATGGTAAGAGGGGCAAGAGCGAGGATGCAAAGCTTTCCAGTTGACATGTTTGCAAGTCCAGTTGACAAGCAGACGCTGAGTCCTTGGTACATCTACCCCAATCTTTCTGGGAGACTGATGGAACTAAAAATCAGTACAAGGTAGATTATAATCACATGAATCTTGCCACTTTAAATTCTCTACCATTTCTTTGGGTTTTTTGTTAGTTTGCTTGTTTTAGCTTTTCCCCATTTCCCCTCTTCTTACCTTCTCCCTATTGAAGTAGAGGGGAATAGCTTGGATAATATAATGATGGGAGAGGCCTCTAATCCAAGTTTTGACCTCCTGAGTCTCTCTGACGCCACTGAGATGTGGCTGGTCTGGTTTTGTCTCTGGACTTTCTTCCCTGATACCTGATAAGGTTGGCTGATCTGTTCCAGGTTTTGAGCGTTTGCAGATCCACTGCTGACAACCACCACGGACTTTACCATTGCCTCTGGTCATGAATTCCCTATACTTTACAGCCTTCCTGTACTAACCCCAGATTTCTTCAGTCCACTTGTCCTCTAAAGCAATTCCATGCTTCTTGATTAAGGCACAAAGTACTTACTGAATTTCCTACGTGCTATGTCCAGGCCGGGGACAGCTGAGAGCACCATCTCAGGCTCATGCACATCAACACCAACCTCCCCCAAGGCTGCTCTACAGCTCCTGGGCTTCGCTGCACGTGGCAGGAGGTAAAGCCCCAACCTGCATAAACTCCGGTCCTCCCTCCACCTAGTATCTTTGGTTCTTTGGGGCAAGTAAGTGGCCATAGGAATTCTATTGCCATTCTCAGGGTCCCAGGTTGTATCAGAACCTAATCTAATCCCCTTCTGATTTTCTCTATTTTCATCCACTTCTCTTACTTTATTTCCTCTCACAGTTTGGGAGAGCTTTTGCCATCATATACCACCTCTCCCTACATTATGGCTTTTTGAAAAACTCTCTGCTCAGATCTCCAGCTTAATTCTTGATACGTAAAGGGAAGTTTTCGGAACCTTGTAAATTCTTTATTCTCTTAGTAACACCAGTCTTTCAAGATTATTGACTTGCTATGGACTAAACAAAAGCCTAGTTTGTAGCTCAGTGGTTCGTATAGTTTTGGGCCTCTCTGCCCTAACCTGGAAGCAAGGCTTATTACTGATCAACAGGTGGAGAGCCTCAGAATGTCATGATTGACTGGAAACCAAAATATACAGGGAAAACTTCCTGGAATCTACAATATTCCTTTCCAAAAGGTCCAGTACCAACACCTTTGGCATCAAGTGTCAGGAAACACATACTCCAGAATGTGAAGCAAGGGGCTGGAAGACAGTTAGCTAAGCAGGCTGCCTGAAGGATCATCGAAGTCTGCAATAATGGGAGACAATCCTCTGCTGGTCTTCTTGGCTTGCCCACCAGGGTGTTCTTTCTTAGTCAAGCAACACTCACGGAACACCCTTCAAGTGTTTTATGTTGATGCTTCTTTAATTTTATGGGCTCCATAAAGTTCAAGTTGGTTTACAGAGTGGCTGCCCATGATTATATTCTTTACCCACAGCCAGGCCCCTGGGCACTGGGAATTTATTTTCTCCCCCCTGCCCTAGAGAAATGGTATGAGCAGGTATAGCCCAGGGGCCTATCTAGGTCCCTGGATACACATTTCAGTAAGTTTGAGTTTAAACATTTTTGTATGATAATTTATGATAATTGCCCAGAAGTGGCAATTATATGGATGGAGGTTCTATAGGGGACCAGGAAGAGTCTTCGACAATATCTTTTATTATTTTCACATTTTATTTGTTATTAATAAAGGGCACTAAGCCTCATGCAAATACAGAAGTTCAGAAAGAGTCACAAACGCTATCAAGAATGCAGAAGACACAAAGACCCCAGAAATGAACCAAAACTGTACCTGACTCTCAGAGTACCCCTCCTCCTTTCTACCTACCCTGACGCTATTCCCATATCAGTTAACAATATTTTCTTAACATCAAAAAGAGTTCTTTTGTCAGACTATCTCCATCTTATCTTAGCAGGTGAATAAATCATCAGGAAATCTCCACATCAGTAGCCATGTGAGAGAGAAGAAAATCACATGAACTCAAGAGTAGGGAACAAAAATATATGTAAATCTTTCAATCTGTAACACCAACATTAGACCCTAACACACAGTTTCTTTTTTTTTCCTTCCTCTCTTCCTCCCTCCCTCACTGACCTTCCCTTTCTTCTCTCCCTTCCTCCTTCCCTTCCTTCAGTTCTTTTTCTTTTTTTTTCCTTTCCTTTGTCTATCTTTTTTTTTGCTCTTCCCTTCTTTGTGTCTTTCCTTCATTCTTTCTATTTATCTTACTTTCCCTCCTTCTTTTGTCATTCAATAAACATTTGAGTGCCTACTATGTAACAGGCACTATGCTTAACACTAGCTATAAGAGAAAAAAAGAGAGAAAGGGCCCTTGCCTTTTCAAGTTTACAATCTAGTAAGTGGGGCTCACTGCATGCTGATAAAGTCAATAAACACTTCCTTCACCTTACGGCTCTTTGTATTCCTAAATAGAATGGTTAGGAAAATCATCAGCGCTAAACAGCTCTAAAGAAGACTACTTCCAGTGCAGGGGCCACTAACTATAAAGTCCTATAGGGCCACAGCAAGATCCTTTCTGACCCACCTCCTAGAGAAATGGAAATAAAAACAAAAATAAACAAATGGGACCTAATGAAACTTCAAAGCTTTTGCACAGCAAAGGAAACCATAAACAAGATAAAAAGACAACCCTCAGAATGCGAGAAAATATTTGCAAATGAAGCAACTGACAAAAGATTAATCTCCAAAATTTACAAGCAGCTCATGCAGCTCTATAACAAAAAAACAAACAACTTAATCCAAAAATGGGCAGAAGACCTAAATAGACATTTCTCCAAAGAAGATATACAGACTGCCAACAAACACATGAAAGAATGCTCAACATCAGTAATCATTAGAGAAATGCAAATCAAAACTACAATGAGATATCATCTCACCCAGTCAGAATGGCCATCATCAAAAAATCTAGAAACAATAAATGCTGGAGAGGGTGTGGAGAAAAGGGAACACTCTTGCACTGCGGGTGGGAATGTGAATTGGTACAGCCACTATGGAGAACAGTATGGAGGTTCCTTAAAAAACTACAAATAGAACTACCATATGACCCAGCAATCCCACTAGTGGGCATATACCCTGGGAAAACCAAAATTCAAAAAGAGTCATGTACCAAAATGTTCATTGCAGCTCTATTTACAATAGCCCGGAGATGGAAACAACCTAAGTGCCCATCATCGGATGAATGGATAAAGACGCTGTGGCACATATATACAATGGAATATTACTCAGCCATAAAAAGAAACGAAATTGAGCTATTTGTAATGAGGTGGATAGACCTAGAGTCTGTCATACAGAGTGAAGTAAGTTCGAAAGAAAAAGACAAATACCGTATGCTAACACATATATATGGAATTTAAGAAAAAAAAATGTCATGAAGAACCTAGGGGTAAGACAGGAATAAAGACGCAGACCTACTGGATAACGGACTTGAGGATATGGGGAGGGGGAAGGGTGAGCTGTGACAGGGCGAGAGAGAGTCATGGACATATATACACTAACAAATGTAGTAAGGTAGATAGCTAGTGGGAAGCAGCCACATGGCACAGGGATTTTGGCTCGGTGCTTTGTGACAGCCTGGAGGGGTGGGATAGGGAGGGTGGGAGGGAGGGAGACGCAAGAGGGAAGACATATGGGAACATATGTATATGTATAAGTGAATCACTTTGTTATAAAGCAGAAACTAACACACCATTGTAAAGCAATTATACCCCAATAAAGATGTTAAAAAAATAAAAAATAAAGCCATCTAACAAAAATGTCTGATCAATAGTGGCAAGGGTTCTATATGCTAATGAAACCAAGGGCTATATAAAAAATGTCTTCCTTTGTTCTATGATACCTCCTCAGTATTGAAGAGTATCAAAGAGACGTAGCATCTTCCAGGCACGTCAGCCTTAGTGGTAACAATAAATACCGGGGCTTGCTGAAACATCTCTACTATTCCTAGAACTTGAAGCCATCCTGACATTTCATTTCTAGTTTCTCTGACCTTTTATTGTCTACTTTTTGCCAGGTACTGTTACGCAAAGGTGATGCTGTGTATTCCTGAGTACACTGTCTAATGGGGGAGATATTTTAGGGAACACTTGCAATAGAGTATGGTGAGTATATCAGACATATAATAAAGAACACTGATGACACAAAGGAAGGAGTAATCAACTCTGCTTAAATGAGTCAAAGAAAACTTTTGCTGAGTTGCTTGAGTTGGGCTTTAAAGAATCAAAGGACCACCAGAAGTTGCCAAGAGTATTCAAGACAGAGGAATAATATTGCAAACACACCATGGCATGAAAATCAGAGCATTCCTTTCCTCTACAATATAAGAGGCATGAGATAGAATGGTGAGGAATGAGGAAAAGAGGTAGGCAGGGCTATGCTGGCTTCCATAAGGCTCCTAGGAAACACTTCTTAATCTGACTTGAAAAAATTCATTAAAGAGCTAAAAAGAGGTTTGCTTGTTACTATAGTATACTTTGCAGAGAGGCCATATATTGAAAAGGCTGATAGAAACATGGATTGTTCAATTAGACGTGCTTAGGAGAAAGGCGGGTCTCAGCCATTCTTAGAGCACAGGAACATGTGCGTATTCAGGCCAGAGAACGTGAAGAGCTGGAAAAGCTGTAGATGCCAACACCCTGGGATACAAACATGACTCTACGGGGTTAGGAAAAGAAACTGAGCCTCGAGTTCGTAATTTCTGGCTACAGGTCCAACCAAGCAGCTGAACACCATCCATCTCACATTCTTTCATTAATTCAACAAACATTTGTTGAGTTCCTACCACGTGCAAGCCTCTGTTTAAATGCTGGTAATTAAAAAAAAATGAACAGAGCAATTTCCAGGCTTCATGGAATATTCATTGTAGTGGAAGGAGACAAAACAATACACAGAGAAACAAGTATATCAGAGGATGATAAATGCCATGAAGAAAAAGAAAACAGGTTAAGGAGTCCAGCAAGTATGGAAGTGAGTGGAAGAGGAATACGATTTACGTAGAATGGTCAGAAAAGGCCTAACAGGTGGTGTTTGAACTGAGACCTGGTTCAAACTGTGAAGCTGTGAAGCTCTCTGGAGGAAGAGCATCATGTTTGGCATGGTAGGGAATCAGTTAGGATGGCTGTGTAGCCCAAGAGGATTGGTGAAGAGAGAGAGACAGACGGAGAGAGAAGGATAAAGATGAAATCAAAGGTGACAGGATAGCAGCAAGTAGGGCCTCAGAGGAAGGGTGACTGTAAACCGGGTCAGCTTACATTTATATATGGCTGTTGTCTAGACATAATTATTAATAGCATCTTCTTTCTTTCCCAAAATAGTCCCACTTGGGATAATAAATTATATGGTTACCCTGCTCACAGGTGATTTTAAGAGTGCTGGCTCTGATTCTGAATAAGATGGGAAGCCCTTAGAGGATTTTAAGCAGAGGGATGCCATGATCGAACTTACACTTCAAAAGAATCACTCCAGCTTCAGGGATGAGATGCAAGGGTTAAAGCAAAGAGACCCTGTGGGGAGGCTATTGAAATCATCCAGGCAAGAGAAGAGATGGTGTGAACCAGGGCATAAGTGGTAAAGATAGCAAGGAGTAGCAGATTCTGGTTATATTTTGGGTTTTTTTTTTTGTTTTTTTGCAGTACGCGGGCCTCTCACTGTTGTGGCCTCTCCCTTTGCGGAGCACAGGCTCCAGACGCGCAGGCCCAGCGGCCATGGCTCACAGGCTCAGCCGCTCCGCGGCATATGGGATCTTCCTGGACGGGGGCACAAACCCGTATCCCCTGCATTGGCAGGAAGATTCCCAAACACTGCGCCACCAGGGAAGCCCCTCTGGTTATATTTTGAAGGTTGAACCGATAGGATTTGCTGAGGGATTGGAAGTAGGATGTGAAAGAATGAGAGAAGCTCAGCTATTCTCTGCGTGTCTGTGTGTGTTCTTGGTGCTTATGTCTGACCTTTTTGCCTAAGGAAAAAGATAATTGTTGTTTGATTTTTTTGTTAAGTATTTTCAAATTTGTAGAAAAAAATTGCAAGGTCAGAAACAAAGAACATCTATAAACCCTTCACTCTTTTCCCCCAAGAATGATGCCAAGGTTTGGGGACTGAGTACTTGGATGTTACTTACCTATTTCTCTTGCAGAAGTAGACAGTCCTTAAGACCTAGGGGAAAGTTTCGCCAAGTTTGAAATCTCACAAAAAGCTAGCAATGCTTTTTGACTCCCTTGCTCCACACCTAAGAATCTACTCTCAATGTAGAATGGTGTAATACAAGTAAAAACATATGTTTGTAGGAATCCTAACAGTATTATCTAGAAGACAAGAAAATGTAAATAATGGAGAAGTTAACCCTTAGAGACAGACTTTTATAAACTATGGCATAGTAACAAGATGCAAGAAAGCAGGCCTTCAACACTAAAATTACACAGAAACATGGACAACTATAAATAGGATAGGTTAAAATGGCATACCTACAGAGGAAAATGTATACTGATTGCAATACTGTAAACATATTTATACATATGACAGCCAGTATGAAAAAAATTATTCACGGTGTTAAGACAGCAGACTAATGAGTTACCGGATTTTTAAAAAATTGTTAATTCTTATTTTATTCTTTTCAGTAACAACAGAAAGAGGAAGTATTTGACTCAGGAAAAGACTTCCTACTTTGTTTTTCTTTTTTTTACATCTTTATTGGAGTATAATTGCTTTACAATGGTGTGTTAGTTTCTGCTTTATAACAAAGTGAATCAGTTATACATATACATGTGTTCCCATATCTCTTCCCTCTTGCGTCTCCCTCCCTCCCACCCTCCCTGCCCCACCCCTCCAGGCGGTCACAAAGCACCGAGATGATCTCCCTGTGCTATGCGGCTGCTTCCCACTAGCTATCTACCTTACGTTTGGTAGTGTACATATGTCCATGCCTCTCTCTCGCTTTGTCACAGCTTACCCTTCCCCCTCCCCATATCCTCAAGTCCATTCTCTAGTAGGTCTGTGTCTTTATTCCTGTCTTACCCCTAGGTTCTTCATGACATTTTTTTTTCTTAAATTCCATATATATGTGTTAGCATACAGTATTTAAGACTTCCTACTTAGATTCAGTAAGCCAGTTTCCTACCTTTTCCTCTTTTTTAAAAAATCTCCTTTCCTCACTATCTCCTGGCCATCCCAATCCACAGAATGAGAATAAAGAAACAGCAAAGGGGGCTTCCCTGGTGGCGCAGTGGTTGAGAGTCCACCTACCGATGCAGGGGACATGGGTTCGTGCCCCGGTCCGGGAGGATCCCACATGCCGCAGAGCGGCTGGGCCCGTGAGCCATGGCCGCTGGGCCTGCGCGTCTGGAGCCTGTTGCTCCCCAACGGGAGAGGCCACAACAGTGAGAGGCCCGCGTACCGCAAAAAAAAAAAAAAAAAAAGAAACAGCAAAGGCAAGAGAGGAATAGGACACAAAGGAGAAGAAGCAGGAACCATTGATTTCTCCCTTGAAATGGGTCTCACATTCCACCAGGTGCACATTGCCTCCATTCCATTCTGCCACTCCCATCCAGTCAGGGCCCTCCACCCCCTGGACTCTGATAAAACCACCTAGGAAGTCTCTTCCTTCTACTCCTGTGACTGCCTGCTCACAGTTCTTCCACAGCACGCCAGCCAAAGTAATTCTTAAAGCATATATCAGATTACGTCACTACTCTTGTTCTAACTGTCCTCTATCTCGGTAGTTCCCCTTTCCAAATCCTTAGCAGGGTCTAGAACAGCAGTTCTCTGGGCATCCCTGAGACCAGTTCAGGGGATTCATGCGGTCAAAATATTTTGATAATAACACTAAGCCGTTATTTGACTTTTTTACACTTGTTTTCTCATGAATGTACCAATTGAATGCAAGACACAAGAATCCAGCTGTCTTTTATTAAGCCAGGTATTAAAGAGATTTGCAATTCCGTACCAGCCTGTAATAGCTCCCTATTTCCTATCACAACAAATTTTGAATATTTGGCATGATCTGACTCACTCTTCTTGTCCGACTATACATTTCTTCCTATTCCTTACACATACCCTTTCCTCTATTCGGGTCAGCATCTTCAATCTCTCCGAAACAGCTATGTTCTTCACCATCTCTACACTCTAGTTCCCATAGTACTCTTTCCCAAGATTTCTTATCACTTGCCCAAAATCCACCCAACCTTCAAAACCCAACTAATGTCATCTCTTCTACTGGGCCACACAGGATACTCCAAGCATTCATGATGTCCCTTTACTCTATGCCATACAACTTGGCACAAGTATTGGAAGTCAGTTTCATCTCAAGCACTAAATCCAATCATTTGTTAGTGTTTGTCTGAAACGTGGTGTTGGGAAAGATGCTGAGTCTTAAAAGGGAAAGGAATGCCATGATTGATTAGCCGTATCAGCCAGTGGGCCCTGGCAGAGGGAGAAGGATCTACTTAGCATTTACTAATGGGTTCCTGGGCATCGGTTCCATATAATCTCTGCGTGTAGCTAATATAGCCCAATATTCCTATCACTCAGTCTTTCCTTAGTAAAGAAACATGGAGTAACTTGAATCCTGAAGGTAGGAAAAGTTTTGATTAGCTCCTCCAGTCTCCTACTAACTTCAAGTCAGAGCCCAGCAGAACCCTCTGACCTGGCTTCATCCATCCACTTTTCAGCTCTCTCCTCCCAACCAAAGGGAGAAAGAGCTGTAGGTAGCAGGTTTGGGGTGTCTCACTTTTCTTTACCCTCAAGGCTGCATTGCAGAAATATTGATTCCAGCTCTCTGGGCAAGTTTATTTGCCCCTTTTATCCCTAACACATTTTGGTCTACTCATTACCAAAATCATCTAAATGGTACATTTCCTAAGACTGGAGTGTGTCTCTCAACACGGCCTCCACCACAACACACTGTGGCCAGGACAGAACTAAGGTCAAAGCAGGTGCTTAGTACGGCTTGAATGAAAAAGAGGGGAAGCAGCCAACTACCTTATGATTTTGAAGCTTAAGGGGCATTTTGTCATGACACAAAGGAAAGCACAATGATTCTGGGATATTCCGTATCCACAATCAATTTCACTTGCCATGTTTACAACACCCCTCTCCCCACTTTGAATGGAATTCCATTCAGATTTCTAATAGCAACAATCACTTTAGTATAGAGATCTCATCAGAGGTAAAAGCAAGAAAAATTAATATACGTCAAGGGGCAAAATATCGGGGAAAGTTCTACATGTCATCAGTGGACAGCTCAGTTAAAGCTGAAGCTTGGTGTCAACCTGATTTTCTTTCTTTTATCAGGAAAATGCAATATTCTGGTTTAACTCCCGTAAGCTAGCTTTAGGATGCTGAACACCCCCTTATCCTCTCTGGATTCCAGCTCGCTCATCTGTGAAACGCAGGGGCTGGAGGGAGAGATGGGTTTAACATTTCTTCCAGCTTTAAAGTTCATGATCCATCATCTAGATTGATGTTTTAAGTATTGAATCTGCAAAATGAAATTATTTTGATTAATATCTAATACAGAACGTGTTCTGTGATAAAGGACCTGCTTGGATTTTAAACATTTAGAGGAAGCATTTGGCTATTTTAGAGCATGTACTTTAATCAGCCTATCTACCTAGACTTTTGGAAAACACTTTATAATTGGAGAAGTGGGGAGACTGGATTTGATCACAATCCCAACTGCCACTCAATGTATTCTTTGCCAGTGCAGAGTAACTTTTTACAACTTTACTGTCTCCTCATTCCAAATACAATTTCAAAACCAGCAAAGGCAGAGCTGCCACTGCAGTTGGAGATATTCTTTATCAAATGATACAAACTTAAATGTCCCTTCCTGGTTCTTCATTTGCTCATGTCATTATCTCTACTTTCTGCCTCTGTCTCCTTCAACTTTTGTAATCAAACCAGCCTGCATGACTGCCTCATTCTCTATCCAAATATTTCTCCACGTAAGATCCTTTCCTGAGAATTCAGGAGTCATGACCTCTCCCTATGGTAACAGGCTGCTTCTCTAAATGAAATAAAACCGGGACCCTACAGCTTTCTCTTTAGAAGGATAAGCCAAACTTATTGCACTTTCTTTGTCCTATAGCAGTTTCTTATGCCTGAAACAACTGTTCCTCCAACTCTTGGCAAAGCTAAATTACTCTTTTTTATTATTTTTTTAGGTTTTTTTTTTTTTTTTTTGCGGTACGCGAGCCTCTCACTGTCGTGGCCTCTCCCGTTGCGGAGCACAGGCTCTGGACGCACAGGCTCAGCGGCCATGGCTCACGGGCCCAGCCACTCCACGGCATGTGGGATCCTCCCGGACAGGGGCACGAACCCACGTCCCCCGCATCGGCAGGCGGACTCTCAACCACTGCGCCACCAGGGAAGCCCTAAATTACTCTTATCCCTACATTTCAACCCACATGTTACTATCTTCATGAGGCCTTTGCTGATCCCCACCCTTCCAACAACTGCCGTTCTCCCATTATCTCCTTATGTTTCCAAAATAACTTTAGTAATTACTTCATGCTTGAAATGACTTTTTCAGTCTCTATAACCTGCCCTAGAATATAATTGAATGAGGTCAGGGACTGTGTTTATCTTATTCATCAGCTCATCAGTATCCTGAGAATACGGAACTATGCCAGGAATGTTCTAGAATGAATGGAAGGCAGAAAGGAGAGAAAGAGAGTGAAAAAGATAGGGAATGAGTGGGCCTGGCTCTGCCTTAGAGTGTTACCTTCCCCTTGAGTTCTCTGTCTTTTATCACTGCCACTGCCACTGCCACCACCATGATGCTTCTAGCAATAGAAGGCAGGATGGTATTGTGTGGAAAGACCTAGGTTTAAATTCAAGTTCTGCTATTTACTAACTCTAGGATTTGAGCAAGTTACCTAGCCTGGCTAAACATGATTCTTTGTCTAGAATATTCTTTGCAGGGTTACTGCGAGGACAAAATGAGATCATGTCTAAAAAAGTACATGATGGTTGCTCAATAAATATTAATTATTTTCTATCTCCGCTCTCCCCCAGCCCCCACCCCAAGTGTGCTACTGTTCCTTTAACACTTTGGCTCAAGTGTGGACAAAAACATCTTCTCTTGGTTCTCCTTAGCACATGTGAGACAGACTGACACTTTACTAATTGCTAAGGGAAAAACAAAAGGTAATTAAATACAGAGCAGTGGCGGTATAAAGCAGCCTGGCTTCCCCAGAACAGGGTTTAGTTTCCATCATAGTTATTTATTTTTCAGACTCAAAGGCCCTGTTATATTCCAAATGGGGTCCTAAAGAGAAAGAGAATTCTACAGAGCAAACTCTTTTATTCATTCATCTCTTCATTCATCCATTCATTCAGTAAAAATTGGTTGTGTGCTAGTTAGCATGGAATTGGTGCAAACCACCTGGCCTCTGGGCCATACAGCATTGTAGATAGATGGCAAAACCTTAGCTCAGAGAGAGAAAACAAACAGCAGAAACTAATAGCAATACAAGGAAATGAGGGTAAAATTGTGGTCTTCAAGCTAGGAAGGTAGAGTTGCCAGGTTTTAAGGGGGGAAAAATCAGGATACCCAGTTAAATTTTGAAAAATAGCCCTGTCATATTCTTGCAATTTTTTGGAAAAAAAGCTCAAATCAGTATGCTCAGGATGTCCTAACAAAGTCAATATATGATGCAAGTCAAAAAATAGACATGTCTTGTCAATACAGGATGCCTGGCAAACTTGCCCCAAGGGGAAGGGCCCATAATTAAAGGCCGAGGTCTACCCATTAACATGACATTTGAGAGGAGCTTGGATGAAGGGAGGAGCCTTCAATCACTGGCAGACTTGCTGCATGCAGAGGGACTAGGGACAGATCGCGTGGAGGACTGGAGGGGCTGGAGCACAGTGAGGAAGGGGGTACTAGGTCCCAGACTTGGAGCTGGCAGGGCCAAAACAGAACATCAGCAGGATGGGAAAGAAGGAGAAACCTGCAGGACCAAGAAGGAGCTCAGGGAACAGCTCAGTTACCCCCTGAAAAGGGGTGGTACTCAAAAGTATTTAGCAGCTGGGAAGCAGGCACCAGAGCAATCAGAAAGGGTGCATCCTGGACTCCCTCTGCCATGCCAGGCATTAACTCTTCAGTTGTTGGACCATAAGGGGGTCCAGGAGGTCCTGGAGAGGGTCTAAGATGGCCAGGGTGCCGGTGGGAGGGGCGTGGTTATTCAGGGGGCTAAGAGCAGAACTATTTACTCCTGGGGAAAAAAAGTATTTCAGTATTTTAACAGCTAGCATAGCTGTTTCACTATGTCCCACAGAATGGCAGACCTGCCCCAATCAGTTCTCAGAAGGGGCAACGTACCCACGAGGCTAAGGAAAAGCTCTGGCACTTATTCTGAGCCCTGATGGTTGTAGCCTGGTCCTTCTGACTATTAAACATCTGTAGAGGACGGTTGAGCTGACTTTGTGACAGGCAACTGGTATTTTTTGGAGCTAGGGGAGAGGGTGGGATAGAGACCAGACCAAGCACACATTATACCTGTATCACCTATCTCACATCGATCTCTCCATTTGGTGAGGATGAAAGCAACATCTCCTGGACTAGAAGCTCCAGGAGGAAAGAGACTAAGATAAGTAAACACTACCATAATATCAGGTAAATTGGGGTAATAACATCAGTGTGGAAGAGTTTAAGCAATTTGAAGGTCACTTGTTTACTCATCATGCATTCATTTTTAGCACCTACCATGTGACACACACTGTGCTTTACCCTAGGATAATAATAATTAAAAGTGTTTTTTGTTTTTTGGTTTTTTTTTTTGCTGTACGCGGGCCTCTCACTGTCGTGGCCTCTCCTGTTGTGGAGCACAGGCTCTGGACACGCAGGCTCAGCGGCCATGGCTCACGGGCCCAGCCGCTCCGCGGCATGTGGGATCTTCCCGGACCGGGGCACGAACCCGTGTCCCCCGCATCGGCAGGCGGACTCTCAACCACTGCGCCACCAGGGAAGCCCCAAAAGTATTTTTAAAGTAATTTATTTAAATATTAAAATATTACTATACTAAAATACTAATACTAAAATACAAAAAAAGTATTTTGATTTTTAAAAATGTGGTTGATATAAAACAGACATACTGATTTTTGAATCCCACTCAAAATATTGACTATATATATATATATATATATATATACACCCATACATACATATATGCTAAAAAATAAACTCTGTTAAAAAAACGAACAAACTTTATTTTACAAGATTCCAAAGTGAGCCATACTCATCTTCCTTGGGAAGCACTTTGTATTGCCTTGCTTGGCAACAAAAAGAGGAGCCAGTATAACCATCAATCTGAAGTTATAACAAGTATCACCTTTCCTACAGACAGGAAAACAGACAAAATTAATTCCCTTTTGGTCCTGTGATTATTGCAATGTTTACTCTGACTTACTCTCTGTGATAAGAATGAGAACTCCATGGCACAGAATTTAAATGCATGAAGGCTTGCTACGTGTTTTTTTCTACTTTGTTCACCATGCTCTGGATTTGTAAATATGTACAATTTTCTGGGCATGGGGGTGTTCCCTGGGAGTTTAGCTACCAACACAAGCCACGACATACGTCTTTACCTCAAATTAGAGATAAAACATGTATGGGCAAAAATTTTGACAGCCCAATAAATTAACTTGAAAGAAATTATTTGCTGAGTAGGTATTTAGATTTTGATTCATGGTCTATACATTTAGATAAATGCTTTTCTTGGACAGTAATGATGTCTATTTCTTTAACAGATTATGTAGTAAAAGGAAACAACATAACTTATTCAAATGAGGATAATCTGTAGAGTGAAAGGGGAGTTATTAATAATTATACCAGGACAACAACAACAAAAGCAGATGCTAACTTGCATTTATTGAATGCTTCCATTGTACACTTCTATGCTCTGCACTTGAAATACATGTCTTCATTTAATATTCAAAAACTCTCTGTGAAGGATATTATTAGACCCACTTTACAGATGAGCTGGCTGAGATCTAGACAGTTAAGACAGCTGTTAAGTGGCAGAATCAGGACTTGAACCCAGGTTCATATGACTCTAAAAAACCTCACCTTAAAGAAAAAAGAAAAAAAAAAACACACCTTCTAGCAAAGGAGAAAAACTCGTAAACAAACAGTAACAGTGCAGGATGATAAGAGCTCTGACAGAGGAAAATGCAAGGTACATAGGAACAAAAAGGTGAGCCCCTGGTCCAGACTGGGGATCTTAAGAACAGCTCCTCAACACATCCCAAAGGTGGCATTTGAGCTGGGCCTTAATCCCAAATGATTCTCAAATCATTCCAAAATAACTAAGTCAGCAACTATATACACTGACTGATTTCCTTAAATATACCAGAGGCAAAGCATTTAAGAAATGATTACACCATTGGAGAATTTCAACAAATTGCCAACAAGACAAGGGTAACAAGGTAACCCTTGCCAACAAGGGTAATAGGAAAACATAAATCTCGGTGAACAGCTCAAAAGTGTAATGGGGTGCCTGGTAAACACCCCAATTATGTACTATCATATATCCTGTCATGGTGACCCATGCTACAGAATATAATTTCACTGAAATACTATCTGCCTTGTCAATAAGACAAGTGGTAGCTGCCATCTGATGGCTGTGTACTGCCCCAATCCTAAAGGAAAAGGAGTGGATGCTAATTCCTAGGAACGGTAAGAATGGCATAAGGCACTGAGAAATAAATAGTAAATAAAGGGCTCACCTTAAAGTGCTACTCTTGGGTTCAGACTGTTTTCCCATTCACCAGCAGCGGATAGCCTTAAAAATAGAGTAAGTGGTAGAAGGGGTTGGTTGCTGTCAATAACTCCCAGGTACAGGGATGGCAGGACAGAGCAGAATGAGCACCAGCCTAGGTCTCCACGACTGCACTTCTCGTCCCAGCTCTCTTACTGCATCGCAGTGTGATCTGGGGCAAATTCCCTAGCCTCTCTGGATCTGTTCCACCTCTGTAAAAAAGAATTCAGTACCAGGAATTCATCATCTGACATCCTTTCCATCTCTAAACCATGAGTATCTCACCAGGCTAAATTCAGGGTTAGTATTAGAAGAGCAGTTCACCTAAGAAAGAAACTAGAAAACCTTTGGTTCTGTGCCTAAAGATGGTCCACTCAGAGGTATCGTACTCTTTGGAAGACTACGTTTAATGACAAAGGATTAGCTTTCCACGTTTTTCCTCACAAGACTTACCAAGGCAAAATGACATCTTCTCTGATGTTTTACCTGGTTTCACATTCTTTTCAATATTAAATGAAATTATGTGACTAACATGCTCACCACAAGACCTGGCACTTATTAAATGGCTCCTTATAAATATTACTTCTTCTGCTTTCCCTAAAGGTTTTGGGTGTCTAATATTCAATTGCCTTGCTGGATTTGTGTTCTATAAGTAGAGATTTTTTTTTAATGTGTTAAAGTTTTTTTTGTTTTTTCTTTTTTTGTTTGTTTTTATTTGGCTCTGCCGGGTCTTAGTTGTGGCACACGGGATCTTTAGTTGTGGCATCCGGGCTCTTAGTTGCAGCATGCGGGATCTAGTTCCCTGACCAGGGATCGAACCCAGGTCCCCTGCATTGGGAGCCTGGAGTCTCAACCACTGTACCACCAGGGAAGTCCCTAAGTAGAGATTTTCTAATCCCTGGTTGATACATGGAAACTGTTCCTCGTCAGACATCTCCACTTGGCTAAAGAGACCAACTGTGTTGCTGACTCTCAGAGGTTTGCCAACATTGTCTCCTATAAGACTCAAATAAATAGCACTCTATTATCCATTCCTGAGTCCCCAGAATTTTGAGAAACAGAACGAGGAGTATATCAGAAGGAATCCCACATGTCCCCCTTATTACTGAAAGAGGCTAAATTGAAACACAGCATGCTGTGAAAAACAACACTGGCCTACTAACTCCTCTCCAAAATTAGGTGGACACCCACTGAGGCAGAGGTTGGGCTCCCACTAGAAAGGAGGAAGAGCAGTGGAGGAATGTTCTCTGTGGGCAAGTCCATGTCTAAGGAAGCAAGGGCAGAGCCAGGTCAAGCAGACCCAGCATTTCCTTCCAAGTTTACAATCAGGTAAAACCCTCCATCATCCCAAGGGTGGAGCAGGAAAGATTTCCAGAGAGGCTAGGACAGCTCTTAAGGAAAATCCCTCCATACGAAAACTGGGAATGGGAAAAAGGCATTCTCATTCATGAAAGACTGTCCATCCAGAACATCATGGAAGAAATAAATGAAAAACTAAAAACCAGTCTCGGTTACACTAGGGAGAAAGAGTAGAAGCAGATCCAGGCAACTGAAGCCCTAACCTGACCACACAGAAGAGTCAAGATGATCAGGTCTCCATTCCAAATCTCACAATTTCTAAATGTGTGCCCTTCACTTCCAAAGAGAAGGGAGGCTCAGGTCCTGACCATCTTGAGGAGCAAGGCTGGGGTTAACTTGCTGTGGCCAGCAAAATGGAGGGAGTTGTATGAAGGGAAACGATGTCCTCTGGGATTGATCACTTGGCTGAAAAATTACTTGACCAAACACAAGCAGGGTGGCAGCCCCACTGCCCAGAAGGGGGCCAGCTGCTAATTACAACGCCTCTCTGGAGAAGCGCTTCCAACAGTATTTCTGAGTTGTTAGTTGATTAGGTTTCAGTTAAATCGATAAAGCCTTTAGAGTTAACTATCTAGAAGATATTGCTCCACAATTAGAATGCACAGAAAAGTGTTTATTATCAGCTTTCTCTTGTTTGGGCTTAATTATTTAAGTACTTGAGATTCAGTGGCTGTCTTCCTGCTGCCCCAGAAACAATCTGAGAGGGAAACTGGCAAACATTTCAAAGACACCAGGTCTATTTCTAATGGACAAATGAATCAAATGAAAAATGGGCTTTTTCTCAATTATATTCAGGAGGAGCACAATTATTCAATAAATCAATGTGCATTTAGCTTAGGACAGTAAAAGCCACAATGTATTGAGTGCTTACCATGTGTTAGGTTTGAGCTAAGTGCTCTGCCAACACTATCTTATTTAATCTTTATAATTTCCCTGAAAGATAAGCAGTATTATGCCCATTTTCAGATGTGAAAACATGTCAAGTCAGTAAGAGAAAGAGACAGGATTCAAATTCAGATCTGTTGGTGTTATGGGTTGAATTGTGTCCCCCACCAAAACTCACATATTCAAGTTCTAACCCCTGGACCTCAGAATGTGACCTTATTTGGTAACAGGGTCATTGCAGATATAACTAGTGAAGTTAAGATGAGGCCATACTGGAGTAGGGCGGGTCCCTAATCCCATATGTCTGATGTCCTTATAAAAAGGGGAGACTTGGACACAGATGCACACAGAAAGAATGATATGTGAAGATGAAGGCGGAGATCAGGGGGATACTCTACAAACCAAGGAACTCCAAAGATTGCCAGCAAATCACCAGAAGCTAGGGGAGAAATATGGAACAGTATCTTGCTCACAGCCCTTGGAAAGAACCAAATCTGCTGATTTTGGACTTCTAGCCTCCAGAACTAAGAGACAATAAATTTCTGTTAAGTCGCCTGGTTTGTGGTACTTTGTTATGGCAGCTCTAGCAAACTAATATAGTTGGGTCCCCAAAATCTGTGCCTTTCTGCTGGGTCATGCTCGAGGTCTAGGTGGGCAGAGTTTCTTGCTGTTCTTGAACCAACCCATCTGGTTAGACACCCTGAACCAAGCTTTACTGCAGTTTGGACTGTGATTGTAGAGGTAATCTCTGACAACATGTCTAGTGTGGCTTCTTTCCCGCCTTCCCCTGGCTTGACTAGGTCTCCACCGGTCTTAGTGTTTCTGAGAAATCAATATTGCCTCACTCTTTGAGTTAGCAGATCATGTGTTATTCACTCATTCACTAAAAAAATACTGAGCTCCTTCTTTGTTCCCACTAGTCTCTCATGGAGTTCACAGTCTAGCAGAGGAGCACAATGTCAAGAAAATTATCACACTGGAAATTATGACAGCTATACAAAAAATGCTTGTCTTAGAGACCCCTACCAAAATTGAGACTGATCTCTGTTCCAAGCTTTACTTTGATTCTTTTTAAAAATAAGATAGGTATGTCAGAACACCAAGAAACAGAGGCCAAAGAAAACTTAATTGTTTTATTTATTCTGTATTCAAGGCAATGATAAGCAATATTTGGCAATTATCTGCAAATTTTCTCAAATTTAATAAAAACTATAAACCTGTATATCCAAGAACCTCACTGAAAACCCAAGTAGGAAAAACCCAAAGAAAATCACACCAAGGCACATCATAAATAAGCATAAATTCAGCAAGGCAGGCTGAAAATTTATGGTAAAGATAAAAATCTTTAAAGCAGTCAAAGGGAAACAAGACACATTACATAGAGAGGATAAATATATAAGACTGCAGAATCCTTATCAGAAACAATGCAAATAAAGAATATAAAGTGCTGAAACAAGACTACCAACAGACTTCCTAACCTAGAATTCTATAACTAGAAAAAATTCCTTCAAAAATTAAGTTGAATTAGGACATTTTTAGTAAATTTAAGATTGACAATGTATTGCCAGATAATATGCATGACAAAGAATTTTAAAGAATGTTCATTAAGCAGAAGAAAAATAATATGTGTTGAAAAAGGTAATATATGAGTAAATATAAAAGACTTTTCTAATTATTTAAGTGTTTAAAAAATATAATTGCCTATTTAGAACAAAGATAACAATAATGTATTGAGGGTAGAATAATGTTGAAGTAAAATAAGTAACGATTGCACAGAGGATGAAAATGAAATGTTACAAGATACATACTTTAATTATGTGTGAAGTGGAATATTACTGAGATAAAGTATGTATTTTAAACTTGAGAACAAACAAACAAATAAATAAAGCAAGCTGATAAGCCAGTTGTGGAAATAAAACAAATACTAAAAAATAACTAATTCAAAAGAAGACAGGAAAAATGGAAAAACAAAAAATAAATGAGACAAATAACAATATGATGACCATAAACCCACGATTATCAAAAGTATATTAGGGCTTCCCTGGTGGTGCAGTGGTTCAGAGTCCGCCTGACAATGCAGGGGACACGGGTTCGTGCCCTGGTCCGGGAAGATCCCACATGCCGCGGAGCGGCTGGACCCTGTGAGCCATGGCCGCTGAGCCTGTGCGTCCGGAGCCTGTGCTCCGCAACGGGAGAGGCCACAACAGTGAGAGGCCCACGTACCGCAAAAAAAAAAAAAAAAAAAAAAAAAAGTATATTAAACATAAAGATTTTGAGCACTCCAATTAAAAGGCAAAGATTATCAGACCAGATTTGTTTAAAGGCAAGACTCAACTATATGCTGCCCATATGAAATGCACTTTAAATACAAAGACACAGGATGGGAAAAGATATATTTGAAAACACTAATCATACAGTTAGAGTGACTATATTAATACCAGGTGAAATAGAGCTCAGGAGAAGGAATATTACCATGCCTAAAGAGGAACATTTCATAAAATAAAATGGTCAATTCAGCAAGAATATGAAAAAATACAAAATGTACATGCACCTAATAACAGAGCTTCGAAGTGCACAAAGCAAAAACTTATAGCCTTATAAGCCTTAAGGACGAAATGGATAAAATCATGGTTGGAAATTTCAACATTCTTCTCTCAGTAATCAATAGAACAAGCAGACAGAAAAATGAGAAAGTATATAGAAGAGTCAAACAACACTATCAGGTTAAATTCATCAATACCCTTAGAACATTTCACCCCAAAACAGCAGAATGCACATTCTTTACAAATGCACACAAATGTTCAACAAAACAATCCATAGGCTGGGATATAACATATATCTCAAAAGGTTTAAAATGATAGAAATTACATAAAGTGTGTTTTCTAAGCACAATGGAATTAAATAATCAATAACCAAAAAGTCATGAAAATCCCTCCAAATATGGAAATTAAACATGCTTCCAAATGACCCATGGGTCACAGAAGAAAGCAAGAGAGAAATTAGAAAATATATTTAACTGAATAATGAAAACTCAACATGAATTAAGATTTGGGGATGAATCTAAAGCAACACTTACAGGGAAATTTGTAGCTTTAAATGGTTTGTTTTTTTTGTTTGTTTGTTTGTTTGTTTTGCTGTGCCATGCAGGATGAGGGATCTTAGTTCGACAACCAGAGATCAAACGTGTGCCCCCTGCATTGGGAGCACAGAGTCTTAATGACTGGACCACCAGGGAAGTCCCTTAAATGCTTATATTAAGGTAATCCTCTGTGACATTTTTTCTAATTGAAGTATAGTTGCTGTATAATATTAAAGAAGTTTCAGGTGTACAATATAGTGATTCACAAGTTTTAAAGGTTATACTCCACTTATAAAATATTGGCCATATTCCCTGTGTTGTACAATATGTCCTTGTAGGTTATTTTATACCTAATAGTTTGTACCTCTTATTCCCCTACCCCTATATTGCCCCTCCCCTCTTCCCTCTGCCCACTGGTAACCACTAATTTGTTCTCTATATCTGTGAGTCTGCTTCTTTTTTTATTATATTCACTAGTTTGTTGTATTTTTTAGATCCCACAAATAAGTGATGTCATATAGTATTTGTCTTTCTCTGTCTGATTTTTTTCACTTAGCATAATGCCCTCTAAGTCCATCCATGTTACTGCAAATGGCAAAATTTCGTTCTTTTTGTGGCTGAGTAGTATTCCATTGTGTGTGTGTGTGTATGCCACATCTTTATCCATTCGTCTGTTGATGGACACTTAGGTTGCTTCCATATCTTGGCAATTGTAAATTGCCAACATAGGGGTGCATGTATCTTTTGAATTAGTGTTTTTGTCTTTTTCAGATATATACCCTGTGACATTTTAGTCCTTAAAAAATCATATGAGGATTTCTGACCTGTATTGTGTTTCTCTTTTGTCAAAGAGTGCTTGCTGAAGCTGAATGTGATGGTGGAGTTTGGGGAGCAGGTTTACTTCAGTTCAGTTTGACTGGGTCAAAGTCCATGACAGTTAAAATACTTTGGATGTCTGTTTGCTTCCCAGCCTAGGATGAAGTCAGTAGTTTTTGCTTCCTTTTCTGTTGTTGGAGAACAATCTGCTGCAGTAGCTGTGAGCTAACCAACATCATCATCACAGTGGAGAAAGAGGAATGTGGTCTCTGCAAAAGCATCAACACCACGTGGTGTGTGGGCTACTGCTACACCCAGGTAGGTACTTTGCTTTGAAGGAAGTGAGAGTGCTGAGGGTCTGGATGAGGCAGGCTTCATTTATTCCCACTCTGTCAATATTTTGTCTCTTCTGAATAACAGCCACGAGTCCTTTAGTCAACACTGTCTGTTTTGTGATTGAGGTAAATTACCATGATACCATTTAGATGTTTGGGTTTGGATTTAATTTGGGTAAAACAAATTTGGGACAGCTCAGACTGATGTAAATGAATGCTTCAGTAATGTGCCAACTCTGCATTTTAAAAGAGCATTTTTCTGCTAGCTTTACCTATTGAGGGATAAACATGGGCATGAGTACATATCTATATTTAATCATGGAATATTGCCAATAGTCTTAAAAAGCCAATTGCAATAATAAAAGGCATACCTCTGCAACAGGGAGAGTAATAACATTCGTTTTAAAGCCAAATAAAAAATGCAAGCAGCCAATTATAAAATCATTTTATTGGCCCATCTTTAATACAATACCAACGAGCAGCCTGAGAGCAATCAATCCCTGTAGATTAGAACCAAAATGAATCATCAAACCCACACCCTTCTTTATGCTGTTAAGAAAATTAAGGAATACAGGTATTAAACCATTTGTCTACAGTTTCACAGCTTCTTCAAAATAAACCAGTTAAAGGCAAAAGTGTTTCTTTGCCATTTTTCTGTTGTACCTGGCTGTGCAGAAGTTTGATAAACTGAAATTGAAATTGGCTGCTTTTTAATGAAAATACTTTGTTTGATATTAAATGAATTGATCAATAAAACTCAACTTACTGCACTTTGGGTGAGATATAGACCCAGTGGCCAGCTAGGGAAATGAATTAACCCCCAGTCCCCTTTCTCCCTCAAAGCCAATTATTTTCTCATTGGGCAAGTAGAAGAGTGAAATATATTTGGCCTGATTTAGATGTTCTGATAGTGAAACTGTTATCATATACTTTTGGATTAAGAATTCCACAAAGGTACAGAATTTAAGGCAGTGGCAAGGAAGAACCTAAAAGGCAACAGAATATCCAGAATCCAATATGAGATTTCCCAAACACTTTAGGCAAAATATCAATAACTTAACTTATGGCTCTTATTCCTCTCTTACATATACACAGAAAAGAGTACTTGGAAATATTTTTCTTTCCAAGTGCTATGTTTTTATCAGTCATTAATATAGCTTAAGATTACGAGGTACAAAAAAAAAAAAAAAAAACACCCATCCTTAAATTGCTAAGGTCATATCTTCTAAAGATACCCTTTATCTTTACATGTTTTTATGCCATACAAATTCAAAGGTTTTACAGAGTTTTAGAAATATTAAATATGTGGGTACTCTCATGGTAGAGAGAAAAGAGACAGTTATATTTTCTATAACACTTCCAGGGCAGTTCAGAAAAGCGGTATAAATGTTCCTTTATGAGGTCAAGTTTCCTGTGCTTAAGTATCTTAGAAGCTGATCTTCTGAGAGCAAATATTAGAGCAAGCAGTAGTAAATCCCTGTCTCATATTGACTAAGCCAAACAGAAACTTGCAGAATATTGTAACCTAACTCTCTCTCTCTTAAACCACTCAGGATCTAGTGTACAAGGATCCAGCCAAGTCCAACATCCAGAAAACATGTACCTTCAAGGAGCCGATGTACGAGACGGTCAAAGTGCCTGGCTGTGCTCACCATGCAGACTCCCTGTATACGTACCCAGTAGCCTCTGAATGTCACTGTGGCAAGTGTGACAGCGACAGCACTGACTGCACCGTGTGAGGCCTGGGGCCCAGCCACTGCTCCTTCAGTGAAATCAAAGAATAAAGAGCAGTGGACACTTTGAGCTGCCCACCCTCATCCTGAAAGACTAAGACATCCAAGAAGTCTGTGTGTACATGTGCCCAGGCTGCAAACCACTGTGGGAGACCCCACTGATCCCTGCTCTCCTGCATAAGGGAGCTCCAGGAATGGAGAGTGCTGGGGCCTGGGGCCTGTCACCACCCAACCCTATATTCCTAGTTCTGGGCTCTGTCAGTTTCATTCAACTTGAATGCAGGGGCTGTAAGCTGTTTCCCATTTTTAATAGACTTAGAGGTCCTCTAGAGCAACCCTGTCATTTTACAGATGAGAAAACCTAGACTTAGGAGAAGGAAGTCTCAAGATGATGGAGTAGGAGAACTAAATGGAACACAATCTCCTGTAAGATATATGGCCTGCAAGAGCAGAGCCGGTATCACTTTAGTGTCATGGAGCAGGTACCTAACTCTATGTCTAATTGTTTCATTATTAAGAGGAGAGTCAGGAAGGTAGGGGTACTAAATCAAAACTATCCACTTTATTGCCAGCCTATGCAGGTGCTACAACAGTTCCACCTCGCCTGTGTTTTCTGGAAGAGAAGTTGTTGACTTGAGAAGGTGGGAGCAGGTGTGGGAGGGTGGTAAGCTGGGAAACAGTGAGACATTCACAATTTGCAGCCTTAAAAACCAAATCTTAATTTTTATTTCAAATTTGAATTAAGAGCCAAGACAAGAACTATGAATTTGGGGCTGTGGAAATTCAATTGCAAGATCAACAAATATCCTTTCCTAAATTGCTAGCCCCTATGTACTTTGCCACTTAAATAAATTTGATCAAGAACTTCCAGCCTTCTCAAAGCTCCCCCTCAGGCAATAGGGCATCTCATCTGTCACTCATTGCTGTGCCACCTGTACCAGAAATCTCCTCCATTGCTGGGATGGGAAACTTGAAGTCCATGTGACAGCACATTAGGCAACTTAGCAGGCTACATTTAACTTACTTGCCAATTAACTTTTCAGAGAAATAGTTCTCTTAAAAAGAGTTGGCAGTCTAGAGAGAATAGCTGTATTTTCTGGGCTCTCTCTACATTTGCTTTATCACTTGACTACATGTTCTCCCAAATCTATGATTTCTTTCAAAAGGGTGCACTCTGAAAATGCTTCATGACTTAAATTACTTTTAAAGATAATAACTTTTTTTTCACCTAAATGTTGAAACATACTTAAAAATCAAAAATGTTGTCTAACAAAGGCACAACTTTGGATTTTTCCATGCTCTTGAACTACTTGCTCATGACACATACATGTGTATTTTCATAATATAAGTGGTAAGATTACTAGAAATCTATTTTTAAATGCTTCTATAAATATCATCTGTGCTTACTGCTCATTTGGGAATATCAATAAGAATTTTACTGGATTTTAGTGTTCTTTTTTCCCTAAAATAGACCTTCTGTCATTTCTTGTATCATCACTTTCTTAATTTATTCCTACTCTTAACCCCCAGTCTACACTAAAATCGATTTATTCCCAGAAAGCTCTTAGCATGTCTTACCTGTAACTCAGACTCAATGGGAAGTTTTCCTCATAACCTTTGGAATCTAGTTAAGTACTAGAGCTGATATATTTTCCAGCACATGGATATCAAGGATTATTCTTCTCAGGAGATGCAGAAAAATCATTTGACAAAATTCAACATCCTTCATGATAAAAACTCTCAACAAATTGGATATAGAAGGAATGTACCTCAACATAATAAAAGCCATATATGACAAGCCCACAGCTAACTTCATATTCAATGGTGAAAGACTTAAAGCTTTTCCCCTAAGATCAGGAATAAGAGAAGGATGTCTACTCTCACCAGAGAATATTCCAACATTACCAGAAGTCCTAGACATAGCAATCAGGCAAGAAAAAGAAATAAAAGTCTTCCAAATCAGAAAGGAAGAAGTAAAACTGTCTGTGATTGCAGATGACTTAATCTCATATGTAGAAAGCACTAGAGACTCCACTCAAAAACTGTTAGAACTAATGAATGAATTCAGCAAAGTTTCAGGATACCAAATCAACGTACAAAAATCAGTTGCATTTCCATATACTAACAACAAAACTATCTGAAAAAGAATTAAAGAAAATAATCACATTCACAATAGCATCAAAAACAATATAATAGCTATGAATAAAGTTAACCAAGGAAATGAAAAATCTGTACAACAAAAAATATAAGACCATGATGAAAGAAACTGAAGAAGACACAAATAAATGGAATAATATCTCATGTTCATGGGTCAGAAGAATTAATATTGTTAAAATATCCAGGGGCTTCCCTGGTGGCGCAGTGGTTGGGAGTCTGCCTGCCGATGCAGGGGACATGGGTTCGTGCCCCGGTCCGGGAGGATCCCACATGCCGCAGAGTGGCTGGGCCCGTGGGCCATGGCCGCTGGGCCTGCATGTCCAGAGCCTGTGCTCCGCGGTGGGAGAGGTCACAACAGTGAGAGGCCCACGTACCACAAAAAATAAATAAATAAATAAAATATCCATACTACTCAAAGCCATCTATAGATTCAATGTCAAAATTCATCTTTTATAGAAATAGGAAAAACAATCCTAAAATTTGTATGGAACCACAAAAGACCCTGAATAGCCAACTTGAGGAAGAAGAACAAAGCTAGAGGCATCACAGTTCCTGGTTTCAAACTATACTACAAAGCTACAGTAATTACAACAGTATGATACTGGCATTAAAAAGACACACTGACCAATGGAACAGAATCAAGAGCCCAGAAATAAACCTATGCATATATGGTCAACTAGTATTTGACAAGGCAGCCAAGAATACACAGTGGGGTAAAGATAGTCTCTTTATTAAACGATATTGGGAAAACTGGATATCCACATGCAAAATAATGAAACTGGACCACTACTTTACACCACTCACAAACTAACACAAAGTGACTTAAAAACTTGAATGTAAAACCTGGAACCATAAAACTCCTAGAAGAAAATATAGGGGTAAGCTGCTTGCATTGGTCTTGGCAGTGATTTTTTTGGATATGATACCTATAGCACAAGCAACAAAAGCAAAAATAAATGGGACTACATTTAACTAAAAATCTTCTGCACAGCAAAAGAATTGATCACCAGTTGAAGAGGCAACCTAGGGAATGGGAAAAAATATTTGCAAACCACATATCTGATAAGGGGTTAATATCCAAAATATAACTCAATAGCCAAAAAAAAAAAAATCTTATTTTAAAAATGGGCAAATGACCTAAACAGACATTTTTCCAAGCAAGACACATAAATGGCCAACAGGTACATGAAAAGGTAAAACAGCACTGATCACCAGAGAAATGCAAATCAAAACCATGATGAGATATCCTTTCACACCTGTTAGAAGGGCTATTATCAAAAAGATAAGAGATAACAAGTGTTGGCCAGTATGTGGAGAAAGAGAACCCACGCACTGTTGGTGGAAATGTAAATTGGTGCAGCCACTATGAAAAACAGTAGAGAGGTTCCTCAAAAAAAATTAAAACTGAACTACCATATGATCCAGCAATTCCAATTCTGGGTATATATGAGAAGGAAATAAAGTCACTATCTCAAAGAGATACCTGCACCCCCATGTTCACTGTAACATTATTTAAAATAGCCAGGACCTTGAAATAACTTAAGTGTCTATCAGTGGATAAAGAGATAAAGATGTGGTATGTACACACAATTGAATATTATTCAGCCATAAAGAAAGAAGGAAATCCCTCCGTTTGTAACAACATGGATGAAATTTGAAGGCATTATGCTAACTGAAATAAGTCAGAGGAAGGCAAATACTGTATGATCTCACTTACATGTGGAATCTAAAATAAACCACAGAGAACAGACTGGTGGTTGCCAGGGGCAGGTGGTCAAGGAGGGAGAAATGGGTAAAGGTGGTCAGAGGATACAAAGTTCCAGTTATAAGATGATAAGTTCTGGGGATCTAATGTACATCATGGTGACTATTATTAACAATACTGTATTATATACTTGAATGTTGCTAAAAGAGATCTTAAAAGTTCTCACCACAAAAAGTAAATAAATAAATAAAAATAGAAATAAATAAAAAGGTAACTACATGAGGTGACAGATGTGTTGACTAACCTTACTGTGGTAATCATTTCACAATGTATACATATATCAAATCATCATATTTCACACCTTAAACTTATGTCAATTATATCTTGATAAGGCTGGAAAAAAATTAAATTTCTAAAGAAAAATAATTATTCTTCCCAAATGACTTTTTTTTTCCATTCAATTTGAAATTCTTGAATTGAGAATGAGTACATGTTAAAACAGTGGGCCTCTCATAATAATCATCTGCTCTGCTCTTCACAAACAGATGTGATTATACTTTTTGACTGTACAAAGATCTAAGAACAAACAAAATGAAAGCTGAATAGAATCACAGAATGGAGAGAGGACTGAAGGCCATCTAGTTCTATGTTGCCATTTACTGTGTGCTAACACTGAGGCCTGAGATCACATAGGATCAGAATTAGAACCCTGTACCCCTTATTTTTAGTCTCTCTTCAGAATATCTCCCATTATGCCATCAAAACACTTTGCCAACCAAACTAGATCATTCAAACAAGGCTATCTGCAAAGTGTAGACTATCACATACATCTATATTCTCTATAACATTTTTATGTCAAGACTAGACGGCAGTTCTGGTGATCAAAAAAAAAAGTTAGTAACTGTGGATGTAGGGATTCTGTCTGCCTCTGTCTGCCTTTGGGTAAACTTTGGCACTTAGTAGGTACCATTAGTGGTATAAATGGATTGATTCAAACTTAACCGAGAATCTGTTTGCCTGCAATTTCCATCCAGTTTTCTCTTTTGGAACCATCCAAAACAAAATTAATCTCTTTTCTGTTTGAACACCATTCAAGTAAGGAGAGCAGCTATGTTCTTGTTTCCAGCCTGAAGATTAGCAGTTCATTCAGCTGTTCTTTGAATAATCCAGGGTTCAGACAGACCCTTCCACAATCCTGATCAATACTCTTTGGTGTGCTAAGGGCCTATATAAAGTATGGGGATTCATAAAGGGCAGAATGGACCCAGACTGAAGACATTAAATAACTGCAGACAACAGATTCAAATGGAAGGTCTTTGAAGACAACAAATGTATTATAATTATGTCCTGAGCACCTGGCCCATACTAGGCTCCAGCGACTATGTCTAAATGACCTGATCAGAGCATTGTCTTTCTTCTCTCCATCTGAAACCATTAAGACAAAGTCTTTTGCCCATTTCAATGGTAAGCATTCTTTTTTGCACTCAGTGTTACTCCCTACCAATGTACTTCAGTTAGCCTACTGAGTTTGAAATTTATATCATTACTTCTCCTATTTCTCTTCACATAGAAAAACAGGAAAACATATTCAAGGCAAGAACTTAAAAGGAGGAGGTGAAAGATCTAAGACCTATCGAGATTATCAATATTTTACCTATATAAACACAGAAACTTTGTTTACGTACCATGGGCTGCCCAGACAGGTAGCCAAGGAATCCTGGTCTGAGCAAACCTGAGTTGCTAATAGGTAGGTAATATAATAGATGATTGATAGCAGAGATGTGAGTTCAAACCCCAGCTTGGCTCCTTTCTGCGTGCTGTTGGGCAAACTCTGTAACCTCTCCGAGCTTGGGTCCTCATTTTCAAGATAGCAATAATATTTATAGCTAACATTTATATGGAAGCTACTATGAGCCAGGTACTATTTTATAACTAACTCATTTAATCCTTGTATAGTCCTCTGAAGTAGGTTTATTACTATCTTTATTTCACAGAAGAAGAAATAAGTTTAGAAAGATTAAATAATTTGCACAAGTCACACAGCCAATAAGTGGTGAAGCTGGGATTTAAGCCCAGGCAATCAGCTCCAGAGCTTCTGTTTCCAGCCATTACACCATACTGCCTATACTCTCATAAGCATGAATTCCAGAATATTCTCTCCTATTGCCATCACTCCCCTCAGCAGCAGGAAAGAAAAGAGAGAACCGGGCTAGAACTAAGTCAGGAGGCCTGGATTCCACTCACAGCTCCTCCCTGACTACCTCTGTGACTCTGAGCAAGTTACTTTCTCTGTGTGGGCCTCAGAATCCTCATGTGTAAAATGAAAATGTTCAGGGGTCATGAATTCAGGCTTAGAGATGTCCAAAGAATGAATGAGACAGACTAAAGTGTATTCTTTCCACAGAGAAACACTTTGCTTGCATATATAATACATAAATTACGTGAGGACATAAGATGCACTCAATACAATTGCATCTATCATTATCATTTACTTTTCCCTTTCCCTTTCTGCCCGCATACCTTGAGTGTTCAACCTTAGGAAAAGTTAGAAAAGCTACATCTCTCCATTACGCTCACCATTTCAGATCCCAGAGAAAGTTATTAGCATGGAAATAGCCTTGCAGAGCTAAGGCCAGAGGAAGGCCAGGAACCAGCCCATTTCTGAGCCTGTTTAGTCTTCTAACAGCTGACCTCGACCTCCTGGCCGGCTCTGAGCCTGCCACACCAACAGCTCTTCAGACCCAAGGCTGTGAATGCAGTGTTCTACAAGCAGTCATAACCTCCCAAATCCACTTAATCCCTTAATCCTCACCTCCCAGCATGGCAGGAGCTCGCACTGAACACCTGCCTCTCAGCCTTTACCCAACAGCTTCCACAAAGACCTGAGCCCAGTCCCAGCTACTCTGCTCCAACCTTCTCAAACCCTGAGGTTCCTGCTTTTAGAGGAAACGTTCTAGCGCATAGCTGAAGTTTGCTAATATGTAAGAGAGAAAATCCAAAGTACATTTGGTATTTGGACAAATGTCAAATGTTTTCCCTATGCACCAGATTTAAAATATAAATGGGGGAAGTTAAAAAAAAAAAGCAAATGGCAAGCAAGCAGGCTGCTCTGATTCTGCTTCTTCTCCTTCAGTAAAGGATTCTAGAAGGGTAAGTGAGATTCCCACTGTATTCTAGAGTGTTGACCTTATTATGCACCTCCCTATTACCATTACTCCCCACAATAGCAGGAAGAAGAGAACACAGGGCTGGAAGTCAGTCAGGAGGCCTGGGGCACTCACAGCAACTCCCAGACTATCTCTGTGACCATGGGCAAGTCACTTTCTCTCTCCCAGCCTCAGAATCCTCAACTGTAAAATGCAGATGTCTGCAGGCCACAAATGCATGCTCAGGGAGGCCTAGAGAGAACTGCAATGAGTGAAATAGACTAAGAATCATTCAATAGAGAAACACTTTGCTTGCATGTTAAATACATAATAAGATTCTCCATTTTCATAAAGAAATATGCCAATTTCATTGAGTAAACTTTTAATTTTAGAATAGTTTAAGATTTACAGAGGGCTTCCCTGGTGACGCAGTGGTTGAGAGCCCGCCTGCCGATGCAGGGGAGGCGGGTTCGTGCCCCGGTCCGGGAAGATCCCACATGCCGCGGAGCGGCTGGGCCCATGAGCCACGGCCGCTGAGCCTGCGCGTCCGGAGCCTGTGCTCCGCAACGGGAGAGGCCACAACAGTGAGAGGCCCGCGTACCACAAAAAAAAAAAAAAAAAAAAAGATTTACAGAGAAGTTGCAAAAATAGTTGAGCTCCAATATACCCTACACCCAGTTTCCCCTTTTGTTAACATCCTACATGAGCATCATACATTTATCACGACTGTTTTTTCTCAGCCTATCTACTAATATGAATACAGAGAAATATATCTCTACTTAGGAAGAACAAAGACAATTTTGTGTTGATAATTCAGCTTAAATGAGAGATACGGTAGGGAGTAGAGGAAATGATAGGTAACAGGCACAAATCCCAGGAATGGGAGGAGCTGCAGCCCAGATTCAGGGGATGAATGCCACACAGAAATGCAGATCCTGTATTTCTAGATCTCTGGGTTTTCTCTTTGTTTTTTGTTTTACAAACAAACCAAAAATCTAGATTTTTATGTCAAACACATCAATTTTTTAAATTTTAAAATTTGGCTTATTTATTTTCCTTTCTCAAAATACTACGCTTGGGCTTCCCTGGTGGCGCAGTGGTTGAGAGTCCACCTGCCGATGCCAGGGACACGGGTTCGTGCCCCGGTATGGGAAGATCACATATGCCACGGAGCAGCTGGGCCCGTGAGCCACAACTACTGAGCCTGCGTGTCCGGAGCCTGTGCTCCACAACGGGAAAGGCCACAACAGCGAAAGGCCCATGTACCACAAAAAAAAAAAAAAAAAAATACTACGCTGGCCGAATAAAACAGATATACTAACTGGATTTGGCCTATGACTTTCAGTTTGGGAGCTCTAGTTATATTAGTTTTACTTGGCCAAAGTCAAGTGTTAGCAGGACTGGTTCCTTCTGGAGGCTCTGAGAAGAAGGTCTATTTCCTTTCCTCTTTCAGCTTCCAGTGACGACCTGTTTTCCTTGACTTGTGGAGTATTGCTCCATCTCCAAAGCACATGACTCCAATTCTGCCTCTGTCATCACATGGCCGTCTCTGCTGACTCTGACTGTTCCTGCATCTCTCTTATAAGAAGTGTTATGATTACTTCAGGCCCACACACATAATCCAGGATAATCTCCCCACCTCAAGATCCTTAATTTAAGCACATCTGAAAATTCCCTTTTGCCATATAAGGTAACATTCACGGTTTCCAAAAAATTAAGATATGGACATATGCGGGGGGTAAATATGCAGTCTACCACATTAGTTTAGAGGCTTAGTTCCTTTCCAGCTTTTGTATTTAAGCATTCTCTCTCAGATCACTTTCTTAGGATGCCATCTTCTTTCTTATGATTCCATTTTCTTGGCCTCCTACCAGAGAAGCCACTTTAGCAAATATTTGGGGGACAGCTGTCATAAGCCCAGCAGTGTGCCAGGGACAAAGGGAAGAAGTAAACACACAAGGACAAATATTCTCTATTTCAAAGATTTCTGATATACTTAGGAAAGCACAAGAATTTACAGAAGGTGCAATATTCTGAACACTCACTTTATTAGAAAGATTTTCATTAGATCTAGGGGAAAACATTGGAGATACACACATTTTTTGCAGAAGAATTTTACAGAACTATGTATTATTATCATCAATTTACTGACACTTGACAGAACACCTATTAGTCACCATGTCCACATATGAACTTAATAATCTGTACTAGAGAGGACACAGGCTGTGAAAACACAGGCCCAGGATGAAGGGCCTGAGAAAGGTCAATATCTCTGAGATTAAACTCTTGGACGGGACATGGCCAGAACCAGCTTATTCCCCTAAACCAAAATGTATGCCCATCACTACAGCCGTAAGCTATTAAGCCAGAAGGGCATCTTTTCACTGGAACCCTAAAGTGGACATCTTTTGGAGCATCTGCCCCATATTCCTACATCCTTTCTCTGGGAAATACATCTCCCTGTAACTGATTAAAACGCCTTCTTGGCATATCTTTGCAATCATTGACTCCAGTTGATTGAGCCAGTAGGCACTTGCTGCATACACTTCCATCCCTAGACATTTGGAATTAAAACCAAGAGTTGAGTGGGTTGAGGCCTCTAACATAGAAATCTGGAAGATGAAGAATTATAATTTTTCTCCATCATAGACTGGAGTAGAGAGAACCACTCCACACAAAGAGAGAGTAAGTAAGGCAAGAAACAATGACACACACAGAAACTAAAGTGATATCCAGAGAAGCCTCACGGCTTTTACGTTTTGCTTCCAGCCACTTCTTTGATTTGCCTGCATTATTGCCTTGAGTTCCAAAAGACAACTCTGTTCCTTTAAATAAATTTTCTATCTTTCCTTAGGTGAGACCAAGTTGACTTCTGTCATTTGAAACTAAAAAAGCATTACAGTCCCCTGCAAGCTCTCAAAGAGCTTTCCCTGAAGGCTCCCACTCACTGCCGTCTCCGCTGAAAGTGTTTCCTACTATTATTGCATTGGGATGCTTGTCCTTCAGGAACTACTTCAGAAGAATTTGGTACCTGGCATCTATAAGATTAGAGAACAGAGGACACCTTAGGCAACACAACTCATACATCACTTCTGCAGAAGTGAAATGTTTGGCCTAATTTCTCAAAATAAAGTCATTTTGGGGGTGGTGAAATTTCTCATGTCCCAGGTGCTAAACGGTTTCATGTAAACTTTGAAAGTTTACAGGAATTTGATCCTCATCCCAGGTGCTGTCCAAATTTTAAGGAATGAAATGAGGTTTGATAGATACCTGTTTAGTGCTTTCACTTATTAAATAAGTATGTTTTGCCACTTATAGAATATTTTCTCTCACAGTACCTCATTTGACCCTCACAACAGTCCAGTGAGAAAGATCCTGTATCCCCATTTTAGAGATTTCGGCGGTATTGAATGATATGACCTAGTGAAATGGCACTGGATTCTGAGGCCCTTAATACTTACTTAGGGTAAGTATTAAGTTTAACTAATCCTAATATGCTAATCACGCTGCACAGTAAATGACACGTAGTGTTTCAGGAGTGACAAGTCATTGCATATTACACAGCCACTCCAATCCACTGATACTGGCTACCTGCAACACTGTGTGTGAGAAGGATTCTGGGAGTGCATCTGGACTCTGAACAAGGGCTGTGATTGAACTGTGCCACCTGCTGACGTGTAAGGGAGAGGACAGTGGCAGCACAGTGCTCAGTATTTCCATCCCTACAGTAAATGCTCTATAAATGTTCGTTGTGTTAAACCAAATTGGCAGACCCAGGACTGAAAACCAAGTCACCTGATTCTGTTTGCTGGTGTTCTTTCTATTACACTAGACAGCACCTTCCCTCTCACCCCTAAATTCTAAACCAGGGGTGAGAAAACTACAGCCCAAAGATCAAATTTGCCCTGCTGCCTGTTTTTGGAAATGAAGTTTTACTGGAACACAGTCAGGCTCATTTGTTTATGTTTTGTCTGCACGTGCTTTCCTGCAACAATGACTGAGTTGAGTAGTCTCAACAGAGACCCGGTTGCCCACAAAGACTAAAATATTTACCATCTGTCCCTTTATAGAAAAAGTCTGGCCAATCCCACTCCTAAACCAAATCAAAGAAGTTCAAAGCAGCTCCAAATAGATCAATGTTATTCTACCTTTTTTTCTCCACAGAAGAAAATTGCCACCTTTGAGCTTCGGTGACCACATAAGGTACACCTTACCATCATTAACATTCTAAGGTAATGGAGGCAAGTGTGTACTCCTGATTTGCACATTCATGGATTGGCATTTAGAAAAGAAGTATCTGTAATATGAATTAAGGGCTTTAACTACGTATGCCTGAGGTAATTTATTCATTGAAGAGTAAAAGAAAAGTACACCACAAAATGGTAATAATCAAATTAAAACCTACTGTAAACTCCTATTTGCCGAGGATCCAATCAGCCAGAGTCATTACTTTTTTTTTTTTCCTTTATGGGGAGAAATACTAAACAAGGATTGGTTAATGAAATTGATGAGAGAAACAGTTTTCAGCATATCCACTCATAAATAAAAGTGACTGATTTTCATAATTACAATACTAAAGCCTTATGAGTCACGTAAAGAAGACTTAGTAATCTTTGTGAGACGTAGGGGACAATATTAAGCTAACCAGTGTTAATGAGCCAAGTTGCCCGAGTTCTGAACACACAGGAGAATAGTACATTGGTTTATCTTTTAACTTTTGGTTTCTATGCAGTATTATAGGAGTTAACCCAAGGAACAGAAAGAAAGAAAATGTATTGAGTTCGTTCTCTCCTTCTCCAACAGATTGTGTGGATCACCAAACTACACAATACAACACTCACCTCGGTGATCATTAAATACTTGTAAGCAATAAGGTAATTTATACATCGCCACCAACTGCAGTGGGAGAAAATGATAATAAAACAAACACAAACATGCAGTGTAGTATCAGATATTATGGGGAAAACATTGTGATAGAAACTCTGCTGGGTTGATTAAAAATATGGTGGCTAATAATTCCTCACATCCAAGTACACACATATTACTCCCGAGAAGAAGAAGTGGATCTATTCTCTTCCCCCCTTGAATCTGGGCAGGGCTTGTGGCTCACTCTGACCAATAGAATGCAGCAAAAGTGGCATTCTGAGATTTTCCAACCAGGTCTTAAGAGAACCGTCTCTCCCTCTTGGAATCTAGCTGCCGTGCTGTGAAGAAGCTCAGGCCAAACTCTAGAGTGAGAGAGGCCACGTGAAGGGGAGCCCTGCCAAACAAGAGGCCATGTTGGACATTCCTGCTCTTAGCAGCTCCCCACCAAAGGCAGCTGCTTACATGATCAGAGTTAGTAGAATCACCCAGCTGAGCGCAGTAAACCCACAATAATAAAGTGTTGTTTTAAGACACGATATTTTGGGGCGGTTGGTTACATAGAAGTAGATCCTCAGACAGAGACAGGTTTTGTGGGGAAGATCATTTAGACTGATGGTCAGAAATGGACTTATGAGAAGTTGTTTGAGCTGAGTGAAAAGAAGGAACCAGCTGTGAAACTCTCTGGTGGCAGAGCATTTCAGGCAGAAGACATAGCAAGTACAAAGCCCTGGGGCAAGAATAAGCTTGGTGTGCTTGAGAAAAAATTAGAAGCCTGATATCACTGCAATGTAATGAGGAAAGTTGAATCAGAGAGAGAGGGAGGGGCTGGATCCTGGAAGGACTCGTAAGCCATAGTAAGGAGTTCAGATTTACTTTTAAGCCGGTGGAAACCCACTGGAGATTTTTAAGCAAAAAATGATACAAACTGATTTACGTTTTTAAAATATCATTCTGGTTGCTGTGTATAACTATGGCTTTTTCTTTCCTAGAAATTTTATATAAATGCAATCATACAAAATACGGTCTTGTGAGTCTGACTTCCTTCACTTATAATGTTTTTGAGATTCATGCCTACTACTGTGTGTATCACCAGTTTCTTCCTCTTATGCCTAGATGGATTCCAGTATATGCATATGTCACATTTTGTTTATCCATTCACCA
The DNA here is from genome assembly GCF_039906515.1 of Pseudorca crassidens. Classification (NCBI taxonomy): domain Eukaryota; kingdom Metazoa; phylum Chordata; class Mammalia; order Artiodactyla; family Delphinidae; genus Pseudorca; species Pseudorca crassidens. Next base: position 28,104,090 of record NC_090304.1, on the reverse strand, counting down.
GCTGATGGGCATTTGGTATATTTCCCACTTGGGGCTAATACGGATAATTCTACTACAAATATCTGCATATAAGTCATTGTGTAGACACATGCTTGCATTTCTCCTGTGTAAATATCTAGGTAAGTATATGCTTATGGAAGGGTATGTTTAACTTTTTGAGAAACTGTCAAACTGTTTTCCAAAGTGACTGTACCATTTTACATTCCTGGCAGCAGTGACTAACAGCTCCGGTTTCTTCACATTCTCATCAACACTTAGTGCTGTCTTTTTCATTTTGGCCATTCCAAGTAGGTGTACTGTGGTATTTCACTGCGGCTATAAACTGCATTTTCCTATTAACTAATGACGTAGATCCTATTTGCTTTAATGTGCTTATTTGGAGAAATAGCTACTTGAATCTTTTGCCTATTTTTTTATTATTAAGTTATAAGAACTCTTTATATATTCTGGATATATGCTCTTTGTCAAATATATGCTTTGAAAATATTCTCTCCCAGTCTGTGGCTTGCCTTTTTTTATTTTCTTAATGGAATCATTTGAAGAGAAAACATTTCTAACGTTGGTGAAATCCGATTTTCTTATTTTTTGTATAGCTTGCTTTTGTGTCCTATGTAAGAAATCTTTGCCTAACAAAAAAAATCAAGAAAATTTTCCTCTATATTTTCTTCTAGAAATTTTATAGTTATAGTATGACATTTGGGTCCACTATCCATTTCTTCAGCAGAATTTTATGTACTGCCAGATCACATTTCAGGGTCATCTCTGCTTATTTTAAGGAGTTTAAATTCAGTAGGTTAAAATTTATTTTATAAGTCAAACAAGTAATAGGTAATCTTTGGAAAAGGAGGGATCTATCTATTTTTCAATCATTATATCTTGGCCAAAACTGTGTATTTCCAGTCATGGACTCATTTACTCTATTAAATGCAACTTGAAACTTCTTCACATCCTCCACCCTAAATCTTCTTGATGTTGGGAGTGAGGGCAGGGGGTAGGGAATGTTCTTCTTACTCCTAATATTTCCTTTTATGTGATGGGAGATCCACTAGCTTAACATCTTGAACTCCTTCTGCTCCATCACTTATGCCCCAGGGAAGAAAAGAGAGGTATCTAGTTGTACATTTGTAACCCTGCCCCTTGTTTCCTCCTTGGGAGATGGTGCATATGCAGAGAATGTGTTCCCACTTGCCCTCAACCATGCAGTAAACTTGGTGTAAAGGTCCCACCACTGGGAATGGGGTTGAAGGGAGCGGGGGGCAAGCACTGCCTGTGACTGGATGGTAAGTCTCTCTACCCAGGGATTTATTATTAGGAAGCCCACTAGCCCACAGATAAAAGCCACATCCTGCAATATCAGCTTTATCCATAATAAAGGTAATATTTTGGCTCTATTTGCTTAATCTGTTCTCTGGTTTCTCATTTGGTTCAGAACTCAGATGTGGAAGGCTGTTATTTGCTTGAACACCCCCAAATATTTCCCAAATGTCATTCCTTTGGGTTTCCTAACTCTATCCCTCTGACCTTGTAAATTTTTGTTTCTCTCTTCCTATGGCCAACAGATTGAGAATTCATATTTATAGACAGCCAGCATCTTTATCTTTAAAGTATTATTACAAAATTTTAAAAAATACAAATGCACAAAAAAGGAAGAATGTTAACATTACTTATTCTTCCACCCTCTAGAAGTGTGCACTCCAGTAAGGTAGACACTTGCCCTACATGGCTATTTAAATTAATTATAATTAACTTCTATTAAAAATCCAACTAGCCACATTCCAAGTGTCTGATAGCTACATGTGACTAGCGGCTACTGTATCAGGCAACAAAGGTAGAGAACATTTCCATCAACATAGGAAAGTCTATTGGATAGACTGCTCTAGAAAAAATTAGGGATTTAATATGGCCTTCTATATTAAATATATACATTTATATGTGTATAAATGTACATATATATTCATATTCCACCCTTCCATAATATCACTTCTGGCGGCTCTGCAAAGTATTTTTCTGTATTGATTTCTTTACTCTAATTTCTTTATCCAGCTGTTGGACACAGACTCTTCCAAACTTTTTTCATTACAGCCAATGATGCACTGAATATTCTTGAATACCTTCAAACTGTCTTAAGCTCCTGCAATGACTTACAGAGTCAAATGGCACACACACTTTTCACATTGCTAAGAGTTATCATCAAGTATCAATAGAAAGGGGACCCTGGCTTGGAATACGTCCAGCCCTCCTATTTGTCTGAGAGAAGTGGAGAATAATTTAGAATGACTTTACTTCTTTACAGAAAGCTGCTAGAAAAGCAAAAAGGCCAAAATGTGAGCTGTTAGTTAATATATTAAGGATTCCTGGGAGTTTGCTGATTGCAGTCACACGAACATGCCTCCTGGAAGCCGCTGCTCTTTTTTATTCACACCCCAGGAATATTTCTAGTGTTCCTTTAAACACAGTGAGAATCAAGTTGTTCTCATAGAGATGCTTGGAACCTTTCTGGCTGGGAACTGGATAGTTAACTTAAGGCTAACCACGGTGTGTTTTGCCATTGGCATGTCCTCCTTCTCTGCTTGGCATCTCCTGCTACATCATATGTGATACTGTTACCACTTTGGTTTCATTAGGGTGGCTAAGGGTATCTCCCAACATGGAAGGCACTGGAAGCACTTTTCCAGCTGTGGCAGGAGAGTGTAAAGAAAGACTCTAGAGACAGACTGCCCGGCTCTGGATCCTCGCTCTGCCACTTGTTAGCTGGGTGACTTTCCCATGTTAAGAAGTCTTTCTTGCTTCAGTTACCTCATCCACGAAATGTGATAATGAATAGCATGTTCTTACATCTCTGGCACATATTAAGCATTATGTAAGTGTCTGATACCTTTATCTACCTTTACCCGTACACTGTGCTTCTGGTGGGATGAGAGAGCAGCAAGTTCAGTCCACCACATCATTAGCTAAAATTGAACCTGAGTCAACTAAAATACCTAAGTCAGCATCTCCCAGAGTGTCCCACATGGGTGGCACTTTCCTCCGTAGGGAGAATGGGTTATGATTAAATCAGTTTGGAAAATGTTGCTCCTCTCCTAGAGTTAGAATACACATTAGCAAATCCGGGGTTCTGAGAAGTCCTACAACAGAGAAACCTGTTGACTTTAATTTAACTATGCATTTTCCAAAATTATTTGATGCAGACATTTTTCATTGCATAGCCCCTCCTTGAGAACAGGCTTTGGGCAATGCTGCCCTCCTATTAGCACAGTGTCTTTATTTTATTTATTTTTTTATTGGAGTATAGTTGTTTTACAATGTTGTGTTAGTTTCTGCTGTACAGCGAAGTGGAGTTCCCTGTGCTATACAGCAGGTTCTCGTCAGTTATCTATTTTATAAATATTAATGTATATATGTCAATCCCAGTCTCCCAATTAGCATAGTCTCTTTAAAGACATCAGTTTGTGAAAGGAACCATTAGCTGTACTTTCCCTCAGAGACATGTGTTAAGCTTCCTCCCCTCACCTCCATCTTGTGCTTGTACTATTGATTTATTTAAACTTTTGGCAGAACTTTACATTCTTTCTAATCAGTTCTACCTTATCTAGTCAGCTCCTGTCTTTTATGTTAGCTTACCAAGATTTGGGGAGAATCTTATGATTAAGTATGCATTCCGGCTTGTCTCCCAGAAAATTTATCAGCTTGATGTATTTTGTCTTCTTCCAGGCATTTGGCAAAAATATCAAGGAGCGTAGGCTCAAGAACAGTGCCAGTCTGCTCGGGATTGTTTTCAAATTGTCTGGGTCAGTGATATCTAACAACCCTGAAAATAATTCTCACTAATGTGTTGGTGGTAACAAATATTAAAATAAAATATTCTTCCAAGTATTTTGACAGGAGCCTGGCTGAAGACATCACCTTTGATGAAATGAAAAACTGGTTTTATTACAAGTAACTGCTAGTCAATTGGTGGCTGAAGGGGGCATGCTTTAAGATAGCTTTGGGCCACCTCTGGGACCCATGTATTTACCGTAGATTCAGAAGGAAGCAGTTGCAGTATATGTCACATATCTGCAAATTTGGCCTTATCCTAAAGCCGAGACTAATATTCTTCCTTCTGCCTGATCCAGTGGCAGGCCTTGCATACATCTGGGGTCAAAGATAATTCTGGAACCTCTTAGGCTTGCAGCCACCTAATCTATTCAATCTCTGGCACTAGCCCCGCACAGAGTTTCATTGATTAGCTACGATAGAATTTCTTTAGCAAAGCACAATTTATATTAACAAAGCAAAAGCAATAGTTTAATAAAATTGCTTTAAAATCAAAGCAATATAATCAAAGTCATCAGAACCGGTAATCAAAACAAATTATGAAAACAGGAAATCCAGGAAGTGTTTTATATTTCCCTTTTGCAAAGGACAGTGGGATTCTATTAAAACAGTTATTGTTCTTCATATTCAAGTCTATTAAGGTTACAATGATGCCAAAGCCCCTTCTAAATAATATTATCATATTTTAAGAGGTATATTAAAAGTGTGTTTTAAAAAGATTATTCGGAAAATAAAGTGCCTTTGTAGCACATGAGGAATTGTGGAAAGAATGAGGGGAGATAAGACAAGTGTCCTAAAACATTTGAATATTGAAATGTGTTTCAATACAACTTCCACTGGCATTCAGTAATGATCACCAAATTCTTATGTCAAGCCAAGACCTTGCTGCTGTGCTCCAGACCAAAATTTCCAACCAACTACTAAAACTTATCTCTTCAGAATTACAAAAAACACCTAAAAATTCACAGGTCCAAAACTGTACTCATTATATATCTCCTCAAACCAGCTTCTTCTCCTTTGTTACCTATGCTAGGAAATGGCACTAACAGCTCCCGGTCACCGAATCAGCTATGCGGTGACATCTTAGACTCTCTTCTCCTCATCCGTACAACTGGCGACTCATAAAATCCACTTCCCTGGTGGTGCAGTGGTTGAGAGTCCACCTGCTGATGCAGGGGACACAGGTTCGTGCCCCGGTCCGGGAGGATCCCACATGCCGCGGAGCATCAGAGCGAGTGATGTCCCTCACTCTGGCCACCTCAGCCCTCTGGTCTCTCCTCCATATTGGGACAAAGAGCCTTTCTAATTGTGAAACCTGATCTTGTCACTTCTCTGTTCAAAATTCTTGCATGGTTTTCTGTGGATGACAGGATAAAATTCAAATTCCCTCGTATGATGATGGACAAGAACTCTTCAGCTACTCCGTTTACTCTCCACCTTTTTGCACTTTCTTTATGAATCACTTTGATGTCCTGAAACACAGCACACCAGTTCGCTCCCTGCCCCCCGCCTGCACACAGCATCTGCAGGCTGGCCTGCCCTCCCCTGCTCCATGCTGGCTCTTGAACTCCTTTACTCCTTCAAATCCCAGTTCACACTTCACTGTGTCTTTGAAGCCTTCTTTATCCAACTCCAAAGTCCTAGCTGTGTATTTGTATTTATTTTCTTTACAAATTTCCGTCCCCTAATAGACAGTGAGCTCCATAAAAACAAGTCTAAAACTTTACATATTTTGATATCTTCAGGTCCCGACTGTACAGCCTCCTTTCAGCAATAAAAGTTTTACTCCATGGAGAGTGGGAATACATAACCTTCCTTCTAGTTCCAACATTCTATAACATAATAGCTTTCAAGACCTAACTATATACAGGGCATGCTTGACATTATACAGATATGAATCCCAGTCATCCCTCCAGTCATTCATCAACGGCTGTCTGAAGATAAGGTATTGATGTGTGCCAGATGGCATATTCTAAAAATTGCCACAACAGTATCTCCCATCCCTCATGGTCCCATTGCAATGGACGTGACTCTCTGCCCATTGAGAGGTGAGACATGTTCCTTCCCCTTGAATCTGGGTGGGCTTGTGGCTTTGAAAGAAGTGCTACTACATGACTTTCAAAGTAAGACCATAACAGGTGATACAATCTCTGCCTGGGACTTTTGGGGATGCTCACTGATAGAAAGCAGCCACCATGCTCGCAGGAAGCCCAACATCGACATGGAGCCACCATGTGTAAGTGTTCCTGCCAACAGCTACAGCTGAGGTTCCAGCCACTCCAGACTTGTTAAAGAGGCTGCACGCGATATCAGCCTTTAAGTTACCCTGAGCCTTGGAGTCTTTCCCACTGACAGTTATAGAACAGAAACAGCCCATCCCTACTGTGCCCTTTACAAATTCCTGGTCCACAGAAGCTTGAGTATAATATAATGGCCCTTCTTTTATGCCAGTAAATATGGTGTGGTTTATTATGCAGTAAGAAAACGGATACAATAAGCAATAAGGTAGGGCAACCTTTCTCGTACTGCTCTAAGAGAAACACTGGTGCCCTGGGAGGTATCACCAAGTTTTCTGAGAAAAAATAAAGGTGCGGGAGGGAATTCCCTGGCGGTCCAGTGGTTAGGACTCTGTGCTTTCACTGCTGAGAGCACGGGTTCGATCCCTGGTTGGGGAACTAAGATCCTGCAAGCCTTGGCCAAAAATAAAAAATAAAGGTGGGGGAGAGAGCGGTAGTTCTGTGGTCACTCACACTGTATCTCCTTTTTAAGAATTTCCACTGCATAAAACTAATGGTTTTAAGAACTTCAGAACCTCAGGTCTTGAGATACAGAAGAGACCATGACAGTAAAAGGCTATCTCTATAGAGTTTAGATTCTAATCAGGAGCGATAAGCATTAAACAAATAAATAAACAAATTATGGTACATAATGTCACTTAGAGGTATCTGAAATAAACGACAATTGCATCAATTAATTAAAAAAAAAAAGAACTCCAGAAGCAACAACCCAAGGCACCTAGCACTGTCAACACAGAATTCCCCAAATATATTTAACAATGGACTCCTTTTGTCATCATACACAAAACATCCCCCCCCAAAACTACAGCTTGTAGAATACTCTGAAACACTGGGTTAAATTCACCAAATCGAACAATCCCAAACACTGGCCAATTGGAAGAGAGTCTTATTTTGTTGCTAAAGCATTATACTCAGGAGGGGCGGCCTTAAATGAGAAGCACAAAGTAGTCAGGTTGTGCTTGGAAGGCTCAGCTAGCCTTAGCACCTCCCCTCAGAGGTTCCTACAGGAAATCAGTCCCTATGAAGTAATGAGAGGGGGAAGGGGAAGGTATTTGATAAGACCCCGTGCGCGTGTAGTTTGCATAGAGTGTGCAGGCCCAGCTTCAGCTGTACTAACAGGGACACAGGTGTCCCTGGCAAAGAATGACCGGTCTGAATGCATTCAAGGAAAGGAAGGATGGGAAAACAGGGAGACACCTGCTCAAAGGGAGACTATTTCCAAGCAGTAAAAACCCTTGTTTTTCTGCATGGCTTCTCTTTATTTCAAAATAAAAAGGATCCACAAGCCAGAGTGGGAAAGTGATCCCAGTGGCCCAGAACAGTTAATCTTGGTTGTTCACACAGTGATAGGAGCCTTGGAATCAGTGAGTCTGTCTCATGCCTGGGGCTTGAGGCTTAGGTGGCATTTTCAGTTCTCAGGTTTCCTATCCACTGATGTTCTGCATCAGAACACCAGAGCCTTGCTCTTTCAGTGTGATTTGATGCTGATGAGAGTCAGGATGGTACACAAGGTTATGCATCACCTCGAGCCAAGTGGCTGGCTCCCAGCTCAGGTTACCTGGGCTGTGGGTGAGCGCCACTGCCACCTAGTGGCCATCTTTCAAAAGCACACTCTTCTTCCTCCACCTTCAACAGTCCCGATTGCCCAGACTTAAAGGAGATGAAATTCTCCAGATCAAGAAAGACAGAGTAAAATACCATATCTTTAGCTTTATCTCAAAGACATCCACTGGTTAGCACCTTGAAATTATCTTTCATTTGAAAATCTAGAAGAGGCAAACCATATAGCAGAAAGCTCCTGGGCTTTGTCTAAATGGAGCTGGACGGGCAGTTTAAAAATGTGCGATTATGAACTGTAATAAGTACCACAAACTGGGGGGCTTAAAACAACAGAAATGTATTATCTCACAGTCATGGAGGCTAGATGTCTAAAATGAAGGTGTCAGTAGGGCTGGTTTCTTCTGGGTACTTTGAAGAAGAATCTGTTCCATGCCTCTCTCCTAGCTCACAATGGTTTCTGGCAAGCCCCTATGTGCCTCACCTTGTGGACACATCACTCCAATCCCTGCCTCCATCTCCAGTGTGTTCTCCCCGTGTGTCTGTGTCTCTGTTTCCTCTTACTAGAAGAACACCAGTCATTGGATTAGGGTCCACTCTAATACAGTTTGACCTCATTTTAACTAACTGCATCTGCAAAGACCCTATTTCCAAACAAGGTCACATTCGGAGCTTTTGGGTGGACATGAATTTGGAGGAGACACTATTCAACCCAGTATAATGACAGTATGTGAGCAGAGGGGAGAATGAGCAATTGGGTCCTTTTTGCATAAACTGCATCATTACTGCAACTATGAAGTCTTTATATTTTTCTATTTTATTTAAAGGGGATTTGCTCCAAAAAATTATTGGTCTAGGGCCATCTTCTCCTGTAAGAGATGAGGACAATGAAACCGAGAGATGGAAAGTAGATGGCCCAAATTAGTGGCAGGGCCAAGAACAGGACTCAGTGCAGATCACCTCTCCTTCCCCTACACAGCAACACCACCCAAGGCAGCAGCTCCATTGCTACTGCTCCCGTTGTGGTGGTGGTGGTTGTTTAATAGCAGAGCACCCTGCTGGGCACTGTGGTAGGCAGAATAATGCCTCCACCAAAGATGTCCACATTTTAAGAAATTTCATTCACTTATTCATAATTCAAACCCCATTTATTTAAACTCTGCTACACAGATATCTTGAGACAATTTTATTTATCTGTACATTCACTGAATCTTTTCAGCAGCTGTTTATTAGGAACCTACTACTTCTAGAAATGATGGATTAAGAAGTGAACAAGACTCACAAAATCCCTGCCCTCAATGGAGCTTACATCCTAGTGGGAAAGACAGACAGTAAACACGTCATCAAATGATTATGTAAGAGTTTCAAATAGTGCAAAGTTTTAAAAAGTAGTGATGGGACACAGTGTAACTACGTAAAACAACCCAGAGGACATGAAGAGCACTGTAGCCAGGGTCAGTGGAGGTCACTTAGGGGATGTAACATTTAAACTGAGATCTGAATGAGAAGAAAGCAGCCATGTGACTATTTGAGGAATGAGTATCCAAGCAGAGAGAACAGCAATGGCAAAGACGCTGAGGTAGAAAAGCTCTATATCTTTAAGGGACAAAAGAAGGCAAGTGTGGCTGGATGATCAGAGTAGCTAGGGGTAGGTCGTGGTGACTTTGGTAGAGAATCATAGGCAACAGATTCACAGGCAAAGACTGGGGACCTTTAAGAAACATGATATTGCATCTAGATTGTATTCTAATCACAAAGAGAAGCTATAGGAGTGTTTTAAGCAAGAGAGAGATATGATCTGATTTATTGTGGGAGAAACAAAGATTTTTAGAAGAGTTGTTCCCTGTCCAAGGACAGAGGTGTAGCCCTAGACCAACCTGTGTGGGAGGATTATGGGAATGCCCGTGGGAGGAATTAAGTCATCTCATCAACCTTCGTAGCTGATTTAGGCAAAGGAAGTGAGAAAAAGCGAGGAGACAGAGAGCGTCCCATGAGCACATGCAGCATAAGCAAAGGCACTGTGGCAGACAGTGTATGTGGGCAGGGGTATTGTAGCAGGTCTGAATTAGTGAAGAAATACAGTTAAGGCACAGCATGGTGAGGTCTGAGGTAGAGCAGAACAGGACAATTCCTGGAAAGGCCTTGTATATGCTTGGATAAGAAACATGGACTTGATCCTTTGGGTAAGATATCAGAGGATTTTAAGCAGCATGGCCAAAGGATCCAGTTTATGACTTAGACAGAGTAGCCTGAAGGCACTGTTGAAGTCAACGTGACAACAAGAAGAGATGCAGAAGGAAAGTTAGGAGACTGATTAAATAATCCAGATAGGAGTTGATCAGAACCTGAACATCGTTGTGTTGGTAGTAATAATAATTAATAATATCATTAACATGTTGTGGTACTTGCTCTGTTCCAGGCACTCTTTTAAGCAATTAATAAATATTAATTCATTTAATGCTCACAAAAATCCCATAAGGTAAGACCTATTACTATCCCAATTTTACAGATGAGGAAGCTGAGATAGAAGGTAGTTAAATAACTCTCCTAAAAGTAATAGAGCAATACAGTAATAAGAAATAAGTGGTAAAGCTGGGAGTGAGGATGAAGGGAAGGAATTCCAGAAATACTTAGGGGAAAAAGTATTTCAAGGTGTTTAAGGAAAAAATTGGTAACATTTTCTGAGTAGGAGGAATTATGAAAATATCCTACATTTCCAACTGTGCCTTCGATGTTTGACTATGGCATTGAATGAGATAGAAAAACGGTGGGTAAACCAGTAGGCCTGTCGGGAAATGGATGGATTCAGTTTGAGATGTTTGAAACACCTGTGGCATATCCAAATGGGTATAGGTGAGCAGCAATGTGGAAAAGTAGTTTACTTTTCTTCTTTAAGTTTTATTAAAATATAATCAGGGCTTCCCTGGTGGCGCAGTGGTTGAGAGTCCGCCTGCCGATGCAGGGGACACGGGTTCGTGCCCTGGTCCGGGAAGATCCCACATGCCGCAGAGCGGCTGAGCCCATGAGCCATGGCCGCTGAGCCTGTGCTCCGCAACGGGAGAGGCCATGGCAGTGAGAGGCCCGCGTACCGCAAAAAAAAAAAAAAAAAAAAAAAAAATTAAAAAAAAAATATATATAATCAGAAAGATGTCCACATTCTAATCTGTAGCGCCTATGAATAAATTATGTTACATGTCAAAGGGGAATTAGGATGCAATTGAAATTAAGATTGCAAATCAGCGGACCTCGAGATGAGGAGATTATCCTGGACTCGCCAAGAATGTCGAATGTAATCACAAGGGTCCTTAAAAGTAGAAAAGGAAAGCCAGAGTGTCAGAGAAAGATGTGAACACGAAAGAAAGGCACAGAGAGATGAACGTCATTGGCTTGTCGAAGATGGAGGAAGGGGACCACTAGTCAAAGAATGTGGGTGGCTTCTGGAAGCAGGAGAAAGCAAGGGAACATTCTTCCCTAGAGCCTCCAGGGAGGAACACAGTCTTGCCAACACCTTGATTTTAGCCCAACGAGATCCATTGTAGATTCTGACCTCCAGAACAGTAAGATAATAAGTAAATGTGTGCTGTTTAAGCCTCTGATTTTATAGTTTTTTGTTATAGTAGCAATAGAAAACTAATATAGACGCTCTGAGGAAGAATCTCTGCTCGGTAACAAGAAGTCTGGAGTTAGTGATGGTAGGGTGGTTCGGGTACTCAGTGAGATCATGAAGGACTCGGGTGCCCTCTTAACAGAAACCTCCACACGACTCCTCCAATAATACTTTATTACATGTCTTATGGGTCCAAACTGGGTTATACAGCAATACCTAGTTGCAAGGGAAGGTGAGAAATCTAACATCTGGCAAAGAGTAACAGCATTATCAGGACTAGATCAGCCGAGTCGTGATTCATTGCTTGGAGCTGGGAATATTGCTGCCCTGAAACCCGCTGGTAAGGATGCAGTGAAGACAGGTATAGGGAGGTAAATAACCTTTGGCAAAGATATAATCTAGCATCTGCCGGACTCTGAGAAGCTTAAAATTCACAGGTGTTGGGACAACTATTCATTTCTAAAAAAATCTAAAAATCCAAATAAGACACTTATATAACCAGATGCCCCCAATCAGAGAAACACAACATACAAACGGAGGAGGCTAAAGTGCACTAACTATGTATAAGAATTAATACTTTCAATAGGTGTAGAAGGCAAAAGTCACCGTTCCCACTTAAGAGATAAGGAAACTCTCTCTTAGCCTTAAGGAGGTTAAGTGATATACCCAAACTCATCGAGTGAGCAAAAGTCGATTCTCATTCTGCTTTTCCCTGGTTGAAAGAGTAAAGAGGAGCAATCGATGCTAATTAAATGTTGGTAGTTAGAAACTTCACAGATCTATCGAGAAGGGCACCTGAACTGTTACTGTTGTTACTAGGAGGCCACTGAACACGACCAGTTCTGAGAAATAAGGACGGGAAGCATACAGGAGGCACAGGGGATTTTTTCCTCCTCACCTCTGGAACGCTTGAATCAGAATATGATTCTTCTTCTGTCCCAAGAAATTAAGTTTCACATAACTTCAAACTCTTCAGAAATTGAGGGCTGCTTATAGTCTTAGTTATAAAAAAAAATCATTCCCTTGGCCTGCACCAAAGAGTGATTTCGTAATAGCGGTTACCTCTGAAAAGGAAAGAAAGGGAATGGGATCAAAAGAGGCAGACAGGGACTTTCAACTAAAACCATAATGTTTAATCTCTTAGAAATATGAAAAATCTGAATAAAAACAATGGCACAATATTAAGAGGTATAAAGCTAGCTGATGGGTATAAAAGCATTTGTTATAGTATCCTATTTTTTTCTCTAAATCCATGAAATGTCTCCCAATTTAAAAAAATATTTTTTAATTAAAAGATAATTTTAACTCCACAGTGCAAGTGGGTTTTATTCATTATTCATTAACTATATGTGAGTTAAGTGGTAGCTGTGTGCTAGTCACGCTTCTAGACGCTTACAAGCAAGACCCACAAAATCACTGCCTCCATGGAGATGACATTCTTGTCAAGGCAGACAGGAATCAAACAAGGCCATTGCAGCGAGTGTTAAGTGTGTTACAGGAACAAAACAGACGAATGTAATAAACAGGGACCCAGAAATTGTTGATTCTCATGAGGTAGACAGGAAGAGGAACATCGCTGAGGAGCTGACATTTGATCTAACACGTGAATAATAAAAACAAGTCATTCAAAGAATAAGGAAAAGAGTACTTCATGAAGAGCAATCAGAGCATGCAAAGGCCCTGAAGCCTCACAGCATTCTAAGAACCAAGAGCGGCCCAGGCTTGTTAAGTCATAGCAAGCAATGTGGTGATAGACGTGGTCAGAAAGGTAGGCAAGAGGGCTTTGTAGTCATGCCAAGAAATGTAGATTTTATCTGAAGTGCAATGGGTAGCCAACGGATGGAGGGTTGAGGGAGAGGGTTTAAGGAAGGGTACAAGGTGTGTGTATATATATATATATATATATATATATATATATATATATATATATATATATATATATATATATATATAACATGTGAAATATATTACAGTGTACTGACAAGTGGAAAAAGCATATTAAAGAACACTATGATAGTAACATATGTTTGTCCCCAAAATGCATATTGTTTGCATAGCAGAAGTTGGGAAACATTTATTCAAATGTGGTGGGATTTCAAGTGACTTTATTATATTTTCTATCTATATGTTCTTCGTTTTCTTTCATTGCCCAGACACTAAACCTTACTTGTAATCCAGTACTCTTTCTGGTGAATCATAACATCCTTCCCATATCTGGCTGTCCTAATAAATGTTTTAGAGAGAGTTCTACTGGCCCTCAGGCTAACTTTGGATCATCCCCTGTAAGTGCCTGATTTGGGGGCCTGGGAGGGAGGTGATGGTGGGGTTTCATTTTAAATATGTCAAGTGTGAGATGTTTACATTAGTTAGGACAGCCATAACAAAGGACCACACACTGAGTGGCTTAAACAACAGAAATTAATTTTTTCACAATTCTGGAGGCTAAAAGTCTAAAATCAAGGTGTTGGCAGGGTTGCTTCCTTCTGAGGTCTCTCCTTGGCTTGTAGATGATTATCCTTCTCTTTGTGTCTTCACACGCTGATCCCTCTGTGTGTGTCTGTGTCTTTCACCTCTTCTTATAAGGATAACACACCTTTTAGACAAGGGCCCACCCTAACAACCTCATTTTAACTTAATTACCTCTATAAAGAACCTATCTTCAAATATAGTCACATGTGGAGATACTGGGGTTTCGGACTCCAACATATGAATTTAGGGGGTAGGGGGAAGGGGACAAATTCAGCTCAGAACCATGTCCCTCCAGGGGGAGACTTTCAGAGGATGTTACATACATGCCTCTGCAGCTGAGCAGAGTACACTGGCCTGGAGGTAAAGACTTGGGAGTCTTTTCTGTGTAAATGCACTCACCCTAGGAGAGCCTGTAGCATCAGGAGAGTCCATGACAGAGGGACACCAAGGAAAAGAGCCTACGAAAGAGATAGGGAAGGCCTGACCCAAGAAGTAGGAGGACAACTAGGAGAGACTGAGGACATGCAAGTTTCAAGAAGGAGAGTGGTCATTAGTGTCAAACTCTAGGTTCTGAAACCATATCCTACAAACAATCCTCCTAGGGCCCCTCTACTGTTGGCTCAAGATCACCACCATGGAGCCCACTGGCAATAAAACAATCAGTCCACCATCCAAGGGTCTCCACAATATGATTCTAACCCCTTTTAAATGTTATCTCCCTTTAGCATCCTTCAAAATCCTTCAGCATTAGTGACACAGAATTGTCCCTACATACTTGCCCGAAGTGCAGTGGACTCTGGCCCTTTGTGCATGTTACCTCCCACCCCAGGAATGATCTTTTCATTATTCTGCTCATCCTCATCCTACCATCCTTCAAGGACAATGCCACCCTTAGCAATTTCTCCATATGAACTTGATTTCTATGTGTGTCTATCTGCTGCGCTGGGGCTGTGGACTCTTCAGGGAAAATCCTTTCTATTATTTATCCCTGGCACCCCTTGAAGCCTGCCATGGTGCCTAGTATATAGCAGGTGCTCAAAGAAGGGCTTTTTGCATGAATGAACTAATGTTGTTTTGTATCAAACAGAATTAAATAGAATCCAGCAGCTGACATTTAAAAATGTTAATGCTACTGACTCACCTGTTTGGGGGAAGGGATGAGTTTTCTTTGAAGGCTTAGTGACTTTCACATCTGCTAGATGTGCTGTTATCCTCTTTACTGTGGTCACTTATTACAAGGAGAAACAGTTCCTCATGATTCAGGTATTTTCATACAGTTGGATTATTATGTCTGAAAATTAATATTGTTCTGTCCTCTGACATTTACTTCAGGGCCAGTAGAAACGTAACTATCCTCACTCTCTATTTGTGTTCAATCTAATCACTTAGCAAGAGGATTAGAGCCAGTACACACTGATTTTTTTGAAGACTTGGGAGTGATTATTTTTTTATTCTGACACCGTAAATATTTTCCAAATATATTAATATATGATAATTATTTCTTAATATTTTAATCTTCTTAACATGTTAACATTCTTAACATGTTCTTAGTCTCTGAATATTGAGGGTAATATATACATAAGGTTGTACACTTGTATACAAAATTTTTTCTATGATGTTTTATTGTAATTATATGTACAGATAAGATAGGATACTGCTTCCTTCAAGACCTTCATTAAAGTCAAATTCGAATTTTATTGTGGATTAAGGATGTTAAGGCATTACTTACTGTAATTCCTTACATATGATGCTATTCAAAACCTTTCCAAACCCATCAACTCATGTAACAACACTTTGAGATAGTTTGGCTAATGTTATCACCACCATTTTACGCACTAAAAAAAGGGACACAAGATATTAAGAAGATGTAGTAAGTTATCAGACCCGTGACAAAAACAGTTCTCCTTTCCTCAATTCCATGTACTTGCCAAAGACTATATAAACCTCATTACAGAAATAATTCATGATTAGATTAAATGACCTTTAAGGTCTCTTCTAATTCTGAGATTCTATGAGTCCACAGATAAATATATTCCTTTCAATAGTCCTTCATATACCAACCTTTATTTTTTATTAGCTGTAGTGCTTAATGGTTAAGAGCGAGTGATCTGAAGTGAATCTGAATCATAATATTCCAGCTAGGCCAATTATAATATTGCTTTAGTCAAGTTATATAATTTTTCTGAATTTCATTTTTCTCATCTGTAATTTGGGGATAATAATAGTACCTGCCTTCTGAATTATTATGAAGCTTCGATGAAATCATACCTATAAAGTCCTTAGCAAAGTACCTAGGACATATTAAGCACTCAATAAACACTAGATGCTATAATTAATGTTGCTGCTGCTATTATTATCATCATTATTAAATTCGAGGATATATTTGTACTTTTAGAACTATGTCCTAAGGATAGTAAGAATAAACTAGTTAAACATCTTCCCTCTATGAATTTTATGCAAACCAGGGTCATGAAATATAGTTAGTCAGTTGATCATTCATGTTGTAGAAGACAGAGCATTTAGATGCCCTGGAACTGGAATTCAACCATGAATTAAAATACCCAGTCTCCTGACTGTAATAAAGACAAATTCTCTAGTGGAAATGGTTCACCAAGGATTTATTAGAACTTTCCTGTAGGAGAAAAAGTTTCAGAGGTTTTCACTATAAGTAGAAAATACATAGAACCAGAACTTAAACCTCAAAGCTTTCATCTTTCTTTATGAAATTCAACAGAAGTCCTTTTAAGAAGTGTTAATCCAGTTAAATAGTTACCAAACCTTACTCTCAGCTGAAATGGGTGTAAAATCTCAAATTAGAAAGTCTCCTTTTTGGTTAACTCCCATCGGATCCGGCTGCAGTATTTCCCATTACTTGCATTTTAAGGAGAAGAGCATTAGCACAAAACTTCAGTATCAGTGTTGGAAATTGACAAGCCGGTGAAAGGGAAAACATGACAGTCAAAGATAGAGTGGATTTCCTGTGTGTGCTAAAAAGAGAAAACCATTTCTTTGGCTATTATGGATACAATTAAAGTAAAGCTTTAAGATAATGTTTCTGTCAGAGGTTGAAGGGATGAATATCAAATCCCTATTATGAGGCAAATATACATATATTTTATCAATTTTTCTTTACACAACCTTATAACAAAAGAATATTATTCCTTATCAACCTAAAATTGTGCAGAGACCTAAAGAAGTGAGTAGCCTGTGGTCACATAGCTGGTGAAATATAAAAGTGGATTCAAGTCCCAGAGCCCAAGACCCTCAGCTAGCTCAGACTGTTCTTTTTTATTTATTCAACAAAAGTTTATGGAAGTATATCATTTTAAGTTTATTAGGAATCAGCTGGAGAAAGAGTGGTGGATGAGACATTGTTCCTACCCACTGTGAATTTATAGTCCTGGACGAGAGAGAAACAAATGTGCTAAGACGGCAGTAAGAGAAGTGAAAAAAGGAAGCAAAAGAGGGGCTACTAATTCAGATCTCCTGTCTCATAACAGGTCTCAAAGAGGGTTACATTTTCAAAGAAGCACGTAATACAGCATACAGGTTTACAAGTACACAAACTGTGAGCACATCGAGGTTCAATTTCACTACCAGGACCCCAGCGATCCAATCCCTAAGCAAACACCCAGGGCTGATCTCCAGAGATGTTTCTGAATCTTAACCAGTACCTCCACAGTTCCCAACCCAGTATGGATTTCAGCATGAGGATGAGAAGAAGAATGAGGAAGAAGGTAACTGAATGACTCTAAACTATAGCTTTAAACAAAAAATCAACTCCCCTCTCAGAGATACTTGTTAACTTTCAATATCCCAGTTGAACTTTAAAGGACACTTCTGTTTCAGTTAAGGGAGAGTATAGATCCACACAACAAGGTCAAACATATTAGAGTTAGTTGCTTTATACCCTTTCCCACATCAGCACACCAGCCAGCAGCTAGACTAAGGGGGAGACAGCTATGCTGAAACTAGAGTGAGCTCAAAATTATAAAAGCTCACACATCGTTTTCCCAGTCTATAGATACTCTCTTTCCTTGTCACACTGACCCCACATACAGTCATTACGTTCTCCCCACACTCACTCTCCTTTGTGCCATGTTCTTTCATCTGAGTTGGGACGCTGGGATGTTCAACTCTCCTTTGTTCATTCACCATCAAAACTTTAGTGGGCTTCCATTATGTGCCAGGCAACATACTGTGGGTTGGAAATACCAGAAAGAGAATGAAGGGTCCCATCTTCTCCCACGTACATACTAACCGTCTACTGCTTGGGCAACAGACTGCTAAAGCAGTGGTAGCAAAGAATGGTTAAAGTGGTTGAACTAGCCCGAGAATGGCAAATAAGCTAGGTGAGAAAAACAATTAGGAGCACTGGAGTCAGGCTGTCAACACCCAAATCTTGATTCCACTAGCTGTTTGACCTTGAGCAAGTCATTTATGTCCTCTGTGCCACAGTTTCTCCATCTTAAAAATAATGATAATAACAATTCCTAGCACATTATGTTGTGGCATGGTTTAAAAAGAGAGTACATATTGATTATCTAGAACAATTCCTGGCACATGATAGGCGCTCAATAAATATTGCTGTGTCTTTCTCACCAAGTGATTAGTACTTATGCTGGTTGGGGTTATTTGGATGTAGATGTGATGTGAAGTTAGGAGTGCAAAAGGTGTGTTAGGGAGTAATACCTGTAAAAGGCAATGGAGAGGAAGTGGGATTGGACAGAGGGAACTATCTGACAAGCCCATCTAGGAGCTCTAGAGCAGGCTGCCCCTTAGAGGTGTCTCACAGTGGGCACAAATGGCTGGGCACTTATACCACAGCCCCGCTCAAGGACTGAAAGAGTACAGCCTCAGTTCAAAAGTTAAGACAGACCCCAAAGGACCAAAGAGCGGAAGGCCACTAACGAACCATACCGTCGGCAGCTGGGCAGCAAGTCCTTTCCTGAAAGGAGACCTGGGCAGGCATTTCCATGTTGGCCGTAGCAGTCACTGTCTGGGGTGCTGGTTCAGAAGGATTTGGAGGAAGTGCTGGAATTCAGTGGGCTTAGGCAAGTGGAGACATCATGACTGCTTAAGACTTCAGCCATGGCTCTTGAGCAAGGAGGAGAGGCCCACCTGCCAGGAATCTGCCCTGCTTAAATATTGTCTCCAAAGGCTCCTCCACCTCTGACAAACTCAGTTCTTTATTCCTGCTTCAGCAGTTTCTTTTAGACCCCAAGGATGCCAAGAGGGCCCTGGCCCTAGGACTCTGCTGCCCCCTAACACAGTGCTATATATACCCTGCTCTTCTAAGGGAGGGGAAAGCAGCCAACTGTCCAGAGGCTCCGGATTTCCAGAATCATACAGTACTAGTGGCTCAAGGCCCCACCCTTAGCTTTGGCTCTGTGTGTCCTTCTCAGAACCTCTTCTAAGGCCCAGAGTTTCTCATTTGCCTTCAGACTATCAATCTAGAAGAATGACAGTCTGCTTAGAGCAACACTAATTACTTACACCCCGAACTTATTCCAAAATGCATTTACAGAATCTTTAAAAACAATATAACTAGGCTACTTCTAATAAAGGCTTTATCTAAATTGCTGATGCACTTGTAAGGGAAACAAAATATAGATAGAGTACAACTATGGGGAAAGTTTCTAGAAAAGGGGGACTTTGGATAAAAGTAAAATGCTATCAGGGAACAAAATCAGAGTTGTCAGCTCAAACAGGTAATGGATCTTTCAGCACTTAAATGTTTTCTTGTTGTTTTGCAACTGTGCTTTCAGCAGGAGGGAATCTGTGATTTAGTAATACAGCTTTTTTTTTTTTTTTTTTTTTTTTTGCGGTACGCGGGCCTCTCACTGCTGTGGCCTCTCCCATTGTGGAGCAACAGGCTCCGGACACGCTCCAGGGAAGCCCTACCTCTCATTTTTGCTGTCCGTTGTATTTCATTTATGGTTAAGCACAGTGAGGATCTGGGCTGCGGCAGGTGTGTGTTCAGCTGCACCTGGCAGAGAGCAGGAACGCTGAACAGCTGATGGCAATACCTAGTTCCATCTCTCACCTGGTGGCAGCCACCTGCAGGGAAGTAAATCTCCTAGGAAGAAACTAAAAGTCTCAGTTGCAACTTTAAAGTTTTAAACTTCAGAACTCTATGTGCACACAAAAACTAAAACAGGGCTTCCCTGGTGGCGCAGTGGTTGGGAGTCCACCTGCCGATACAGGGGACGCGGGTTCATGCCCTGGTCCGGGAGGATCCCACATGCCACGGAGCGGCTGGACCTGTGAGCCACGGCCACTGGGCCTGCGCTTCCAGAGCCTGTGCTCCACAATGGGAGAGGCCACAACAGTGAGAGGCCCGCGTACCACAAAAAAAAAAAAAAACAAAAACAAAAACACTAAAACAACCTCTGATGTTGATATCTGAATTCTGGATTTTAAATGTTTTCAAATTTTTAAAAATATTTCTTCGTGAAGCATAATTGGTGGTCATGAACAGTGCCTAGAATGGAGCTGGTTTCTCAGTTCCATAAATGGTTGCTGACTGTGTAAGAAATGACAAAGCAAAGCTGTCTTCCATCCTTGAAGTTCACGAAGCAGATTTACCAAGTTTAAGACCACACACTTCACACACTGTATGTTGGTCCTAATGTCCTCTCTGTGATTCCGAATCATGGACTCATCACTCTTTTCCTACTAGACCACCACCCCCACCTGCCTTAACATCATCAACTTTAACAACACCTGCTTCTGATTCTTGTTCCCACAAGCCTGTGACAACAGAGATACCCATCAGGGCCCCTGGTTTGAGCTTCCCATCCCTCACCTCACCTTCGAATTTAGACTGCAACTCACTTTGAAAGTCAAGGAAGTCAGTGACCCAGAGGTGAACCTTGGGGCAGTTCCAACTGGACTGGGAATGGGATTCCTCCAAAAGGCCACAGCCATGGCCAGAGACACCGTTCTCATTTCCAGGCAACGAAGTCCCAGGGAATACTCTGTGACTCATCCTCAGCAGCTGTTTCCAGGGCACTGAGCTCTGTAGGCTGAACAGGTGGGGGTCTGTCTTCTTTATCTGACAGAGCTTTTCATAGTCAAGTGCCAGGAGAAATGAAGATTACAGTCATAGCTCTTAAGAAACTCCTAAAGAAACACAGGGTTGGCCTTGGGCAAATTTTGATATCAGGCAATTGGCTTTAAGGCCCTCCAGCTTCATTTTTTGACAACCCTCTCGCCCTATGATGCTCTTGACTATCATACTCCAACTCTCCCCTAACATACATTACCATGTACCTATCGGGAAATACCTGTGAGCATCTAAGCAGGCTGCTCTGACTCTAGCTGGGACTAGTCACTCCCTTTGCTGTGATCTTATTGCAACATACTGTGGCCCAAGTCATATTGCAGTATTGCCTATGATCCATGTATTTGTCTGCTTGATAGACTGTAAGATCCCTAAGGGCAGGCACCAAGTGTTACTCATCTTAACCCAGCACATAGGAAGCTAGCTGAATCGTACCTGATTGGCATTGAAGTCTTAGAAGGAAATTACGGAGGAAAATATTAGTTGGAGAGATTAAAATTTAAAGATTCTTTACTAAAACAGATATCCTTTTACTCACATTTTAAAATGAGCAAATTAGATGAGCCAATAATTCACCAAAGAAATGCAAATAAACAAATAAGGAAAAGTTCAGCATTACTAATAAAGAAAATACAAACAAGTTACAAGTTGCTGAGCTGCAAACTGCCAAATATGCCACACACACGCACACACACACCCCTTCTTTTAGGATTTTCAATATAAATTGCCACCAGTGTAAGGTCCTTGTTACTATAACCTCATCAGTTTTTACATATGTGTGCATGTGGGTGTGTATGTGTGTGTGTGTGTGTGTGTGTGTGTATATATATATATATATACATATATATGTGTGTATATATATATATATACACACACACACACATACACACATGCACACACACACATATATATATCTCCCCTGTTTGAGATCATTTGCCCTTTAATTTGCATTTAAAATCAGTTTCTTTAAATATTTTAGTTACAAGCTCTGAATAGTGAAGACAGAGTAGATACTGCAAGCACCTCAGTATTGGTTCCCAACCCCAGGCCTTGCTTCTTCGTTCAAGGGACAAATGAGCACTCTGCACTAAATTGGGGCCCTAGTGTCAAGTGTCAGCAGCCTCAGGCCTGGATGCAGTTGGATATTCCAATGATTGTGCCCAGACCTAAGGGACAGTACCTGACAGGTGACATCAGCCATTTCCCCACTGTGCACTAACAACTTGTGATTGGTTTCTGCCGTAGGCCAACCTCCCCCAGACCTGTGTTCTGAGGAGGAAGAACCAAGGCCCTGCTCCCTAAGAGCTGTAATGCAGGAAGGAACAGAACTGCCTCTTTAGGCAACGTGCTTACACCAATGAAATTTAAAAGCTCAAGTCAAGCTGAGCCAGTCTACAGGCCTCCCTCACCCCAATCCCTATATATATATATAGAGAGAGAGAGAGAGAGAGTCAGGCCATCCAAGATGGCTGTTCTCTTGCTCACTGTACATCCCCTGCTCAATCAGTCCCTGCTTCACTCACATGACTACCCAATCCTCTTAACTATAGGGCTTCATTAGACCCTGATAACTGATAAGCCCACCTGACGGCAATTCACCCTATAAATAGTAGCCTCCTTCTCCCCTGGGGTAGCGAAGGCTGCTGTCATGTCTTGCTCACCTTCTGCTGTACACAGTGGAGATGCTGCTCCAGGACCTTGCTTTGGGCTGGTAAGATTCCATGTCCATTAAGCCACTGATGTCTCCGTCACTGTCTCGGGGCTCTTTCTTTGGTCTCGAGGCTGGGCGATCACAAGAAATGCAGGCCTGCGGGGTGTAGTCCAACATATACATATATTTTCTTTTTCCTATTCTCCTAATCCTACCTCTAGAAATCTGACCTTAGGAAAAAGAATCAGATACAGATGAATAATATTATGATATGCTGGCAGTATTGCTTATAATAGTGAAAAAAATGGAAACAGCTTATCCAATTGTATGTAGGAAAGTGGTTGTTAGATCAACCAAGTTCATCCAACAATTGAAAACAAACTTTATAAGGATATTTAATGACATGAATGAAAGCTGATGATAAAGTATTAAGTGGGAGACTGCAGGAAAAAACAATTATTTTAAAAAGAGGAGAGTAGTCAACCAGAAAAATGGTAAACAAAAGTCATGTAAGATAAAGTCTAAGAACTGAATAGCTTATTACTTTGGCAATTTAGGAGGCCAAATTTATCCTCAGCAAAAGCCTTTCTTTGTCTTTATCTTTAAAGAAGGCCAGTTGCTTTTCTGAGTGTCTAACCAGCTCCTGGGCTCTCTGAGAGCTAAAGGTAGAGGAAAGCACAGGACATTGAAGTCGAATATGGGTTTAAGGTCTCGATTTCACCACACATTACCCTCATAGGTCTCATTAGCTTGAAGACATTAATTAAACTTTAATCCTCAGTTTTTTCATCTGTCCAATGAGCATAATACTTGTAAAGAGTCTATCTAGCAGAGTAACTAGCAAATACTGATGATAATCTTTTCCATTTCTTGCATATTAAATATGTTTATAATTACCTGTCCCACTCAGCTTCTAACTGGACATTAACCAGGTGAAATTAATCCTTGACCATAGTTAATGGGACCAGGTTAACTGACCCTAGAGGAGGCCCATCCATAAACTAATCTGATTCAATCAGAACTTCTCACCTGAAACTCTGAATAGTAGAGGAAAGTTCCAGTAACTGGAAGGAAGTGGAGCTGAAGCATCAGAATACAGACTTGAAGCTGATGGCTACAGTCATATAGAGGATAAATAATATTGAAAGCTCATTAAGAGAGGAGTAGCAGACGTGAAAAGGAGTGAGGAGAGTGCTTATACATTCCTGTAACAAATTATCACAGGCTTCTCAGGCATGCCAGCCCAGGGTCAGGCTGGACATGGCTGGGGGCTTCTGCAGAGCTATTCTCCCCTGTGGGCCTAGTGGTCCCTTGAACTGGTGGAACCTCACCCTGGAGTCTGCCTGTCTCTCCCACAAAGCTTCAGCCCCCAGAAAAGCCACAGCCCCTTAGTTTGGCCCATGGATGCTAGCTGGGCTGTCTATACCAACCCAGGCCCTCCAGCCAGGTACCACCCAGCCCTCCCGCTCCAAACAGCCCCTGGCCTTGGTGGCTTCCACCCGTGCCTCTACCCTGAGTTTTGCATGTTCCACTAACCCAGGCAGGCAGTGGGTAGAGGCGGGAGCTTCCAGCTGCATCTGTGAGGGCAGAACAGTAACTCCCCCCTGAGGCACCTACCCCCAATAAAAGCAATTCTAACCTTACAAAAATATTCTCAAGCTCAGTGACTTAAAGCAACACAAACTTATAATTCTGGCGGTCAGAAGGCTTAAATGGGTCTCACTGTGTTTAAATCAAGGTGCTGGCAGAACTGCATTTCTCCCAGAGGCTCTACAGGAAAAGCCAAAAATCCCTCGCCTTTTCTAGCTTCTTCAAGGCCCCTACTTTCCTTGATTTGTAGCCTCCTTCCAGCTACATCATCACTCCAACTTCTGCTTCCATCATTACATTTTCTCTCCTACTTCTGCTGTCACATGGCCTCCCCTACTATGTCCTATTATGACCCTCAGACCTCCCTTTTGTAAGGACTCTAATGATTACACTGGACCCATCCAGACAATCTCCCCATCTCAAGCTCTTTAATCACATCTCCAAAGTCCCTTCTGTCTACAACCTAATTCCCTTAGCCTGCCATATTACCTTGCATGACACCTGGGGAGCGTTATTAGCCTACCATTGTGACCACGCAGCCTCAGACTATTTCCAGCCCTGACTCTGTAAGGTCGCTTATTGTAATCTCATGTGGCAGAAATAACGCCTTTTCCGAGGCACATAGGAAGTCTATGCTCCTCAACCCCTTTGCAGTTAGACTGGGGCCAAGTGAGAGGTTTAGGCTAATGGGATGTGTTCAGAAGGGAGATGAGCCCTTGCTTCTCAACATGTGGTCTGCAGGACAGCAGCAACACCATCATCTTGGAGCTTGTTAGGCTCCACCTGAGGCCTCTGAAGCAGAATCCTCATTTCAATGAGATCCCAGGTGATTCTGATGCACATTAAAGTTCAAGAAGCACTGATATAGGCCACTTCCAACCTTGGCACTTAAAAATACAAAATCCAATCCTCTAGCTGTCTCTTCCTCCACTGCAGTGACCTCAGAGGCCAAGAGTTCCAGGTCACAAAGCTACAAAACAGAGGCCACCCAAAGCACAACATAACATAAGCAAAAGATAAATTTCTAAGTTAAGGCACCAAAATTTGGGGGATTGCCTATTGCGGCAACTACTTTTTTTTTTTTTGGCTGTGTTGGGTCTTCATTGCTGCGCACGGGCTTTCTCTAGTTGTGGTGAGCAGCGGCTACTCTTCGTTGCAGTGCGCAGGCTTCTCACTGTGGTGGCTTCTCTTGTTGTGGAGCATGGGCTCTAGGTGCACGGGTTTCAGTTGTTGTGGCACATGGGCTCAGTAGTTGCGGCTTGCAGGCTCTAGAGCTCAGGCTCAGTAGTTGTGGCGCACGGGCTTAGGTGCTCTGCGGCATGTGGGATCTTCCCGGACGAGGGATCAAACCCGTGTCCCCTGCATTGGCAGGCAGATTCTTAACCACAGCACCACCAGGGAAGCCCGCAGCAACTACTTTTAATTATCCTGGTTTTCAGTAAGATATTTATTTGAGCTACCTTGGGTAGATTTGTCTCTTGCAATCAAAACTTTGCCCATGGGCTTCCCTGGTGGCGCAGTGGTTGAGGGTCCGCCTGCCGATGCAGGGGACACGGGTTCGTGCCCCGGTCCGGGAAGATCCCACATGCCACGGAGTGGCTGGGCCCGTGAGCCATGGCCCCTGAGCCTGTGCGTCCGGAGCCTGTGCTCCACAACGGGACAGGCCACAACAGTGAGAGGCCCGCGTACCAAAAAAAAAAACAAAACAAAACTTTGCCCACAACAGCAGTTCTCAAACAAGTGAGCATCAGAATTACCTGAAGAGCTGCTTAAAACAAATTGCCAGGCCCCACCCCCTAGAGTTTCTGATTTACTAGGTCAAGGGTGAGGCACAATAACTTGCATTTCTAACAAGTTCCCCAATGATGCTGATGTTGCTGGCTCTGAGACGACATTTTGAGAGCCACTGGCTTACAATTTCACTGTTAGGAGCTTTCCATCACTATATAATTCAATTCTGACAGTATAGACCAGGAGGCTGCAAACTATTGCCCATGGGCCAAATCTTACCCACTGGCAGTTTTCACGAATAAAGTTTATTGGAACTTTGGAACACAGCCATATCTATTTATCATCTATGGCTGCTTCCTCACTACAAAGGCAGAGTTGAATCACTGCAATAGAGACCATATGGCCTGCTGCTATGTACTGAGTGTGGATTAGCTGAGGGCTAATCCACTAAATTGGTTGGGTGGCACTTATAATAGTCTCTATACAAATTCTCATGTTGATCTAATCACCAAAGTGATGGTATTAGAAGGTGGGGCCTTTGGGAGATGCAAGTCATGAGGGTAGGGCCCTCATGAATGGGATCAGTCCCCTTATAAAAGAGACCCCATAGAGCTCCCTCACTTTCTGCCATATGAGAACACAGCGAGAAGATGGCTGTCTGTGAACCAGAGAGCAGGTTCTCACCAGACACCAAATCTGCTGATGCCTCGGTCTTGGACTTCTGGCCTCCCAAACTGAGAAATTTCTGTTGTTTATAAGCTACTCAATTTGTCATATTTTAATATAGCAGCCCAAATGGACTGACACCCACAAAACCTAAAATATTGACTGCCTGGCCCTTTACAGAAATGACTGCGGATCTCTGATATAGACTACAGTGGAGTTGTTTTCCTTATATTATCCTGAGACTAAAGAACATTGATTTACTTGAGTATATTCGTTGATCATTCTCTACTTCTACTATGCCATTTTCACTTTGACAACAACCACAAGAAAATTATTTGAACACTGGTATTTACTATTACTATGATGTCCCTAGTAAGAGCATTTGTTATCAAGTACAAGTCTCCCCAACGTGGAACTGGAAAGATTCTTGGGAAGCAACAGGATTTTCAAAGTGCTTGTAAAAGTTGGCGAAGTCTGGGTTGTTTTAGTATATCTAGAAGAGTGCTGAGGCAGAAGGGGTGTTGCACAAATGAAAACCAGGCATGTTTCAATGTTATAAACACTCTCTTGATTACCTCACGACCTATCTGCTGGAGTTACAAATCAAAATGGGCCTCTATGTCTTTCATCACTCTAGGGTCAACCTAGTTTATTAAAATTAAACTGCCTGTTATCCTCCAGAATGGTACATAAGCCTATAATATATGCTCTTTCCACCCACTTCAAAAGCCCTATGACCCATTTTTTTTAAAAAAAATCCTTAAATGTGCCAACCCACACACACACAAAAGCACTGTCTTTTTTTTGTAACTATTCTTTCAGGCTTATGCCTTTTAAAATAGTGGTGTCTGCAGAAATGTCACATCAAACGAAACTGCCAGAGGTAGAAGTACTTAACTGAAACTGCTTTTATTAGTATATTGGAAGAAATCTGCTGGCCTAAGAATGGAAAAAGGACTGATACTGAATAAAAACGCCATGGTGCCAAAGGGAGATGGTTTTTTTTTTTGCTATTAAAAAAAATCCCACCTCATATTTTAAAATCTAAATAAGAAGATTCTCTACTGACTGTAGCCAGTTTCTTTTTTGTTTTTTTTTAAAAAAAAAACCCTTTCAGAGCCTCCCCAGAATTCTGATCCCTAAACGGAACTTAGGGATCAAAATGGAACTTAGGGCGAATGGAACTTAGGGCTAATCCATTAAGTTGGTCAGCTGGCACATATACTAGTCTCTGTGTAAAGTCAGTCTCCACTACACAGTTGTCAACTATGTCAATCCCCCTCATACTCCTTTAGAGCTACTCACACCAGAGCCCTTAGTAGGCACTGTGCCCTCACTTTTTTCTGGGGTATGCATAGACTCTCCCCTTTATCTGCAAGACCTTAAGTCCACTGTTTTGATTACTCCTCATTCTACTACCTTATGACTCACCATAGCCTCCTCCCTTACCCACCACCTCAGGAAGAATCCTGACCCTACCTCCCCCAAAGTGTCCTCAACTTTTTAAGAGGTCCACAAAGGGGTGCCTCACATGCCCATAGACCAGGCATCCAGTTTCGTCCTTTACCTAGTGTCCGCCATGTTTTCTCAGACTCTGGCTCCCTATGTCTAGGGCCCTGAGAGCAGTATCCACGGCAGATGATGCCCGTCATATGAATGCCAAAGTTCTGGCCAAAGATATTGTTGCTGAAACTGCTAAGCTGGGAAAGAGAGGGATGCTGGCTTCCCTTCTGGGTAGGAAATTGTTCCTCTCCCTCTAACTCTATACCACACTTTGTCACTTGGGCCCCAAAGAAAACATTTGTCATCTTCCTGGGGCAAGTCCCTAACCGGAACTCACACATCTTTCTCCAACAATATGCAACAGTTCTTCCTCCTCAGGACAGTCTAAATCTAGTCATTTAAAAATATATACCCTCAAGTTCTCATTTTACTGACATGGTATTTTCCTTCCAATTAGTCCCCCAGTCACACATCCACAAAAACGTCCATTTTATAAGAAAGGTTTGGCTTTATGTAACCCCTTCTATGACCCATAGCATTGGGCAGGCATAAAGATGGATTATTAGAAATAAACATCTCTCAGGAATACTCAGAGTCATCCAAACACCTCTTTACTTTTCTTGATCACTTCTGATCCACACTGAATCAGACTCAGAAGAGTATCTGAGAAACTTCTCTCCCTGATCTCCCTCCCTCCTTCCCAGCTTACCTTTTCTACCCTTCTGTTCCTGGCCTGCTGGTTTCCCCACTCTCTCCCAAATCAAGGCCATACATATCCTTTTTTCACGGCTCCTCCATAGCTGTATATTGGGTTTTTCAAATTTTTCACAGCTGAGCATCTATAAGCCAAACATTCCTTTCTTGACTCTAATAGCATCACATTGATGCATTATGCCCAAAGACCCTTTTCCTACCAGTGCCAGGAAGGAAAACGAGGGAAATGGAAAAAGAAAATCGCTCATGTCATATGTATGTTTGTCTAACTAAAACGTTCTGCACCAAAGATGGATTAAAATCTCCATCTTTGGAGGGGACCTTCAAGATGGCAGAGGAGTAAGAGGTGGAGATCACCTTCCTCCCCACAAATACATCAAAAATACATCTACATGTGGAAAAACTGCTACAGAACACCTACTGAATGCTGGCAGAAGACCTCAGACTTCCCAAAAGGCAAGAAACTCCCCACGTACCTGGGTAGGGCAAAAGAAAAAAGGAAAAACAGAGACAGAAGAATAGGGATGGGAACTGCACCTCTGGGAGGGAGCTGTGAAGGAGGAAAGTTTCCACACACTAGGAAGCCCCTTCACTAGCAGAGACAGGGGGTGGGCAGGGGGGAAGCTTTGGAGCCACGGAAGAGAGAACAGCAACAGAGGTGCAGAGGGCAAAGCGGAGAGATTCCCGCACAGAGGATCTGTGCTGACCAGCACTCACCAGCCTGAGAGGCCTGTCTGCTCACCTGCCGGCCGGGGTGGGTAGGGGC
The DNA here is from genome assembly GCF_039906515.1 of Pseudorca crassidens. Taxonomy (NCBI): domain Eukaryota; kingdom Metazoa; phylum Chordata; class Mammalia; order Artiodactyla; family Delphinidae; genus Pseudorca; species Pseudorca crassidens. Next base: position 28,074,657 of record NC_090304.1, on the reverse strand, counting down.
TGGGAGCTGAGGCTTGGGCTTCAGAGGTCAGATCCCAGGGAGAGGACTGGGGTTGGCTGCGTGCACACAGCCTGAAGGGGGCTAGTGTACCACAACTAGCTGGGAGGGAGTCTGGGGAAAAGTCTGCAACTGCCTAAGAGGCAAGAAACCATTGTTTCCGGGTGCAAAAGGAGAGGAGATTCAGAGCACACCCTAAACAAGCTCCAGAGATGGGCACGAGCTGCAGCTATCAGCGCAGACCCGAGAGATGGGCATGAAACGCTAAGGCTGCTGCTGCAGCCACCAAGAAGCCTCTGTGCGAGCACAGGTCACTATGCACACCTCCCCTCCTGGGAGCCTGTGCAGCCAACCACTGCCAGGGTCCCGTGAGCCAGGAACAACTTCCCCGGGAGAACACACGGCGCGCCTCAGGCTGTTGCAACGTCATGCCAGCCTCTGCTGCCGCAAGCTCGCCCTGCATTCCGTACCACTCCCTCCCACCAGCCTGAGGGACCCAGAGCCCCCTAAACATCTGCTACTTTAACCCCATCCTGTCTGGGCAGGAACAGATGCCCTCAGGTGACCTACATTCACAGGCAGGGCCAAATCCAAACCTGAACCGCAGGAGCTGTGTGAACAAAGAAGGGAAAGGGAAATTTTTCCCAGCAGCCTCAGGAACAGCGGATTAAATCCCCACGATCAACTTGATGTACCCTGCATCTGTAGAAACCTGAATAGACAATGACCAAACCAAAACTGAGGCAGTGGACTTTGGGAGCAGCTGTAAACTTGGGGTTTGCTTTCTGCATCTAATGTGTTTCTGGTTTTATGTTTATCTTACTTTAGCATTTAGAGCTTATTATCATTGGTAGATTTGTTTATTGATTTGGTTGCTCTCTTCCTTGTTTTTTTTTTATATATATATATTTTTTTCTTTCCTTTTTCTCTTTTTGTGAGTGTGTATGTATATGCTTCTTTGTGTGATTTTGTCTGTATAGCGTGGCTTTTACCATTTGTCCTAGGGTTCTGTCTGTCCTATTTTTTATTTTTGTACAGTTTTTAGCGCTTGTTATCATTGGTGGATTTGTTGTTTGGTTTGGTTGCTCTCTTCTTTCTTTCTCTTTTCTTTTTTAATTACTTTTTTATTTTTAATAATTTTTAATAACTTTATTTTATTTCATTTTATTATTTTTTTCTTTCTTTCTTTCTGTTTTCTTCTCCCTTTTCTACTGAGCCATGTGGCTGACAGGGTCTTGATGCTCCAGCCGGATGTCAGGCCTGTGTCTCTGAGGTGGGAGAGCCAAGCTCAGGATATTGCTCCACCAGAGACTCCCCGGCCCTATGTAATATCAAATAGCGAAAGCTCTCCCAGAGATCTCCATCTTAATGCTAAGACCCAGCTCCACTCAACAACCGGCAAGCTGCAGTGCTGGACACCCTATGCCAAACAACTAGCAAGACAGGAACACAACCCTATCCATTAGCACAGAGGCTGCCTAAAATTATAATAAGTTCACAGACACACCAAAACACACCACCAGACACGATCCTGCCCACCAGAAAGACGAGATCCAGCCTCATCCACCAGAACACAGGCACCAGTCCCCTTCACCAGGAAGCCTACACAACCCACCGAACCAACCCTACCCACTGGGGGCAGATACCAAAAACAATGGGAACTATGAATCTGCAGCCTGCGAAAAGGAGGCCCCAACACAGTAAGGTAAGTAAAATAAGAAGACAGAGAAACACACAGCAGATGAAGGAGCAAGGTAAAGACCCACCAGACCAAACAAATGAAGGAGATATAGGCAGTCTACCTGAAAAAGAATTCAGAGTAATAGTAAAGATGATCCAAAATCATGGAAATAAAATAGAGAAGATACAAGAAACATTTAAAAAGGACCTAGAAGAAATAAAGAACAAACAAACAATGATGAACAATGCAATAAATGAAATTTAAAATTCTCTACAAGGAACCAATAGCAGAATAACTGAGGCAGAAGAATGGATTAGTGATGTGGAAGATAAAATAGTGGAAATAACTACCACAGAGCAGAATAAAGAAAAAAGAATGGAAAGAATTGAGGACAGTCTCAGATACCTCTGGGACAACATTAAATGAACCAACATTCGAATTATAGGGGTCCCAGAAGAAGAAGAAAAAAAGGGTCTGAGAAAATATTTGAAGAAATTATAGTTTAAAGCTTCCCTAATATGGAAAAGGAAATAGTCAGTCAAGTCCAGGAAGCGCAGAGAGTGCCATAAAGGATAAATCTAAGGAGAAACACGCCAAGACACATGATAATCAAACTATCAAAAATTAAATAGAATGAAAAAATGTTAAAAGCAGCAAGGGAAGAGAAGCAAATAACATACAAAGGAATCCCCATAAGGTTAACAGCTGATCTTTCAGCAGAACCTCTGCAAACCAGAAGAGAGTGGCAGGACATATTGAAAGTGATGAAAGGGAAAAACCTACAACCAAGATTACCCAGCAAGGAGCTCATTCAGATTCAACAGAGAAATTAAAACCTCTACAGACAAGCAAAAGCTAAGAGAATTCAGCACCACCACACCAGCTTTACAACAAATGCTAAAGGAGCTTCTCTAGGCAGGAAACACAAGAGGAGGATAAGACTTACAATAACAAACACAAAACAATTGAGAAAATGGTAATAGGAACATACATATCGATAACTACCTTAAAGGTAAACGGATTAAACGTTCCACCAAAAGACACAGACTGGCTGAAAAGATACAAAAACAAGACCCATATATATGCTGTCTACAAGAGACCCACTTCAGACCTAGGGACACATACAGACTGAAAGTGAAGGAATGGAAAAAGATTTTCCATGCAAATGGAAATCAAAAGAAAGCTGGAGTAGCAATTCTCATATCAGACAAAATAGACGTTAAAATAAAGACTATTACAAGAGACAAAGAAGGACACTACATAATGATCCAGGGATCAATCCATGAAGAAGATGTAACAATTATAAATAGTTATGCACCCAAAATAGGAGCACCTCAATACATAAGGCAAAAGATAACAGCCATAAAAGGGGAAATCAACAGTAACACAATCATGGTAGGGACTTTTACATCTCACTTTCACCAATGGACAGATCATCCAAAATGAAAATGAATAAGGAAACACAAGTTTTAAATGATACATTAAACAAGATGGACTTAACTGATATTTGTAGGACATTCCATTCAAAAACAACAGAATACACTTTCTTCTCAAGTGCTCATGGAATATTCTCCAGGATATATCATATCTTGGATCACAAATCAAGCCTTGGTAAATTTAAGAAAATTGAAATCGTATCAAGTATCTTTTCTGACCACAATGCTATGAGACTAGATATCAATTACAAGAAAAAAACTGTAAAAATTACGAACACATGGAGGCTAAACAATACGTTACTAAATAATCAAGAGATCACTGAAGGAATCAAAGAGGAAATCAAAAAATACCTAGAAACAAATGACAATGAAAACACGATGACCCAAAACCTATGGGATGCAGCAAAAGCAGTTCTAGGAGGGAAGTTTATACCAATACAATCCTACCTCAAGAAACAAGAAAAATCTCAAATAAACAATCTAACCTTACACATAAAGCAATTAGAAAAAGCAGAACAAAAAAAAACCCAAAATTAGCAGAAGAAAAGAAATCATAAAGATCAGATCGGAAATAAATGAAAAAGAAATGAAGAAAACAATAGCAAAGATCAATAAAACCAAAAGCTGGTTCTTTGAGAAGATAAACAAAATTGATAAACCATTAGCCAGACTCATCAATAAAAAAAGGGAGAAGATGCAAATCAACAGAATTAGAAATGAAAAAGGAAAAGTAACAACTGACACTGAAGAAATACAAAGGATCATGAGAGATTACTACTAGCAACTATATGCCAATAAAATGGACAATCTGGAAGAAATAGACAAATTCTCAGAAAAGCACAACCTTCCAAGACTGAACAAGAAAGAAATAGAAAATATAAACAGACCAATCACAAGCATTGAAATTGAAACTGTGATTAAAAATCTTCCAACAAACAAAAGCCCAGGACCAGATGACTCACAGGCGAATTCTATCAAACATTTAGAGAAGAGCTAACACCTATCCTTCTCAAACCCTTCCAAAATATAGCAAAGGGAGGAACACTCCCAAACTCATTCTACGAGGCCACCATCACCCTGATACCAAAGTCAGACAAAGATGTCACAAAAAAAGAAAACTACAGGTCAATATCACTGATGAACATAGATGCAAAAATCCTCAACAAAATACTAGCAAAGAGAATCCAGCAGCACATTAAAAAGATCATACACCATGACCAAGTGGGGTTTATACCAGGATGCAAGGATTCTTCAATATATGCAAATAAATCAATGTGATAAACCATATTAACAAATTGAAGGAGGAAAACCATATAATCATCTCAATAGATGCAGAAAAAGCTTTCCAAAAAATTCAACCCGCATTTATGATAAAAACATTCAAGAAAGTAGGCATAGAGGGAACTTACCTCAACATAATAAAGGCCATATATGACAAACCCACAGTCAACATCATTCTCAATGGTGAAAAACTGATACCATTTCCACTAAGATCAGGAACAAGACAAGGCTGCCCACTCTCACCACTATTATTCAACATAGTTTTGGAAGTTTTAGCCACAGAAATCAGAGAAGAAAAAGAACTAAAAGGAATCCAAATCAGAAAAGAAGAAGTAAAGCTGTCACTGTTTGCAGATGACATGATACTATACATAGAGAATCCTAACGATGCTACCAGAAAACTACTAGAGCTAATCAATGAATTTCGTAAAGAAGCAGGATACAAAATTAATACTCAGAAACCTCTTGCATTCCTATATACTAATGATGAAGAATCTGAAAGAGAAATTAAGGAAACACTCCCATTTACTACTGCAACAAAAAGAATAAAATACCTAGGAATAAACCTACCTAGGGAGACAAAAGACCAGTATGCAGAAAATTATAAGACACTGATGAACGAAATTAAACATGATACAAAGAGATGGAGAAATATACCATGTTCTTGGACAGGAAGAATCAACATTGTGAAAATGACTCTACTACCCAAAGCAATCTACAGATTTAATGCAATCCCTGTCAAACTACCAATGGCATTTATCACAGAACTAGAACAAAGAATTTCACAATTTGTAGGGAAACAAAAAAGACCCTAAATAGCCAAAGCAATCTTGAGAAAGAAAAATGGAGCTGGAGGAATCAGGCTCCCTGACTTCAGACTGTACTACAAAGCTACACTAATCAAGACAGTATTGTACTGGCCCCAAAACAGAAATATAGATCAGTGGAACAGGATAGAAAGCCCAGAGATAAGCCTATGCACATATGGTCACCTTATCTTTGTTATAGGAGGCAAGAATATACAATGGAGAAAATACAGCCTCTTCAATAAGTGGTGCTGGGAAAACTAGACAGCTACATGTAAAAGAATGAAATTAGAACACTCCCTAAAACCATATACAAAAATAAACTCAAAATGGATTAAAGACCTAAATGTAAGGTCAGACACTATAAAACTCTTAGAGGAAAACATAGGCAGAACACTCTGTGACATCAATCACAGCAAGATCCTTTTTGACCCAACTCCTAGAGATATGGAAATAAAAACAAATATACACAAATGGGACTTAAAGAAACTTAAAAGCTTTTGCACTGCAAAGAAAAACAAGACGAAAAGACAACCCTCAGAACAGGAGAAAATATTTGCAAACGAAGCAACTGACAAAGGATTAATCTCCAAAATTTACAAGCAGCTCATGCAGCTCAATAACAAAAAAACAAACAACCCAATCCAAAAATGGGCAGAAGAGCTAAATAGACATATCTCCAAGAAGATATACAGATTGCCAACAAACACATGAAAGGATGCTCAACATCACTAATCATTAGAGAAATGCAAATCAAAACTACAACGTGTGATACAAGGTATCACCTCACACAGGTCATCATCAAAAAATCTACAAACAATAAATTCTGGAGGGGGTGCGGAGAAAAGGGAATCCTCTTGCACTGTTGGTGGGAATGTAAATTGATACAGCCACTTATGGAGAACAGTATGGAGGTTCCTTAAAAAAACTAAAAACAGAACTACCATACGCCCCAGCAATCCCATTACTGGGCATCTACCCTGAGAAAACCGTAATTCAAAATAGTCATGTACCACAATGTTCATTGCAGCTCTATTTACAATAGCCAGGATATGGAAGCAACCTAAGTGTCCATCATTGGATGAATGGATAAAGAAGATGTGGCACATATATACAATGGAATATTACTCAGCCATAATAAAAAACTAAATTGAGTTATTTGTAGTGAGGTGGATGGGCCTAGGGTCTGTCATACAGAGTGAAGGAAGTCAGAAAGAGAAAAACAAATACCGTATGCTAACACATATATATGGAATCTAAGAAAGAAAAAGAAAAGGTCATGAAGAACCTAGGGGTAAGACGGGAAAAAAGACACAGACCTACTAGAGAATGGACTTGAGGATATGGAGAGGGAGAAGGGTAAGCTGTGACAAAGTGAGAGAGTGGTATGGACATATATACACTACCAAACATAAAATAGATAGCTAGTGGGAAGCAGCCGCATAGCACAGGGAGATCAGTTCAGTGCTTTGTGACCGCCTAGAGGGGTGGGATAGAGGGTGGGAGGGAGACGCAAGAGGGAGAAGATATGGGGATGTATGTATACATATAGCTGATTCACTTTGTTATACAGCAGAAACTAACACTGTAAAGTAATTATACTCCAATAAAGATGTTAAAAAAAAATCTCCATCTTAGAAGACGATAACCTGTAGTTTTAAAATGGCAACTTCTGCAGTTTTGAGGTTTTCAATATCTTATGGCCAAGACTCAATCTCAGATTCATCTCATGGTACCAGAGGCATCCCCTGACCTCTACAGACTCTATAAAGGTAGTTATCCTAAGCATTTAACCTAAGAATGGGAACTCTGCCCTGAGATAATGACTTTGACCACATGTATTAGTGAGAGTCATTCAGCTTGAAGTAATGGAGACCCAAAACAATAGTGGCCTAAACAAGATAGAGATTGTTTTCCCTTTCCTGTAAAATTTTGAAGTTCAGTAATCTAGGGCTAGACTACTGTGAAAAGTCCTCAGCAACTCATGTGCTTCTAGGTCACTGTACCACCGACTATAGAGTGTAGCCCTTGCCCTCTTAGTCCAAAATGACACACCCACCTTACAAGGGGCAGGATGGAGGAAGGATAGGACAAGAAGGAAGAAAAAGGGGCAAAAGCTGCTTGCCACCTGTCCCCTGAAGTTCCTAAAACTGCCAAAAAACATTCTACTTACGTATCTTTTTGTTCAAAACGTGGCCATTCTTGGCTGAAAGGGAGGTAGGGGCATTTTACTCTTTGTTCTAGGCAGACATATACCCACCTACAAAGTCTATTCGTGTGGGAGAATAGAAAGAGAATGGATATCAGGGGACAAATAGAAGTCTCTGTCATATTGTGCTCCTGAAATCACTCTCTTTCTCTGTGCTAAAAATAAACCCTGGAGTCACCTAAAATAGAATGCTTTAAATTCCCTGTTTTTTATAAAAAGCTGAGCTACAAGTCAAAATTCTGCCACTCAGTGTAACCACTGGCAAGTCACTCAGTGGTTTAATTCTTTGCCTTATTGTAATAGGGATGTCTGTCCTGCCACCTTAAAAGATTGTTCTGAGGATTGATTGGGAATAAACTGAGATAATAAAGGTGAAAGTAATTTTTTTAATGTGATATAAATAACTCTTGAGGCAAAGTAGAATTAAAGCAATAAATTATCTTTTGTCTTCTTTAAACATATATGTCTCTCTTTCAAAGCATCTCCATTCCCCTTTTAGGTTTCTTAGTGAAATGTGGCAGATAGATGTCAAGAGAGCAAAGGGTCAGAAACAAAGGCGTGTGGTCTGATATTGATTCAGATAGGGTCATTTGTATATTGAGAAAGAAAAGGAAATTCTCTAGAATTTGCCAATATTTATGAAGACTCACACCATCAACCTGGTTTCTCAACCTTCTACCTATATTTAATTGTTATTATTAGATATGGGATTAGATCTTCATACCAGAAGTTATTATCCCTCGGACAAATTTTAGGTTCTAGCAATCTGTTTTGCAAAGGAAGCTACCCTAGCCATTTCGAACAAGTAGAGCAGCTATAAAATCAGCTGGTGTTTTTTAACAATTTTCTGGAGGGTTTAGTTTTGCTGCCATTATTGATGTTTCTGTTGTTGTTTGTTGAAAAGCAGTGGAGAGATGGAATGTCTAGAAAGCACCTAAGCATTCTAAACTGCTTCAAGGAAGGAAACAAATCCGGGCAAAGGAGTCTTGTTAAAGATAACTTGCATAGATGCTGTGGTTTTGCCCTGCTCTGCAGGAGGAACAGAGAGAGCACAGAGTGGGGGGATTGAAAGTTTTGGAAAAGCAAAGGACAATTCTGAAAATCATATTAGAGCAGATTTCTGGCTTCAGTTGTATGTTTTTATCCTCTTCCTGTGGTTTGGCAACATACAAAGTCAAGCAGGCTGTCATGCCCTCTAGGTAACCTGGTAAAGACTTAAGTCAGAATAGGCTGGGTTATGGTACACTAACAAAAGAACCTCAAATTCTCAATGATGTAACACAATAAAGGTTAATTTCTTTCCCAGGCTACATACCTAAGCCAGAGGAGACTGTGCTCTACACATCCGTCCAAGGACACAGGCTGTCAGGCTCTATCAACTTCTAGGTGCATCACCAGGAAGACAAAGCCTCTGCTGTACCCACAGAAAGGAGAGAGAGCACTGGAGAGTCATGCAAGAGATTTTTACCCACAAATAAAATATAGCCCACAAATAAAACACGTCACTTCTGCTCACAGCCCATTGGCCAGAACTAGTCACATGGCCCCAATCTAAATGCAAAGAAGCTAGACGATGTGGGCAAGTACATGGAATATTTGGCGATTTTTCTATGCCATAGTGATGGTTGAATTATCTAAGAAATGCTTCCTGCCTCATTTTTTCTTCATGCTTTCTATAAATGACAGGTTTTATTTTGAAGAACTTTCTTCTTTTGTAGAAGGTAAGACAATATCTTGGTCTTCCAGTATGACTCCCTCTTTGCACACATAGTGAAAGAATAAAAATTTATTCTAAAGGGCATGGAAGTATACGTGTATTTATTCTAAAATAGTCTGAATTGTGTTCTGATGAGAGTGGCTGATAGAACAGTGTAATAGGTAAAAGCACAGGCCCTAGAACCAGACAGCCTGGGTTTGAATTTCAGTTCCCCCATTTACCAGCTGCATGAACTTGGTAAAGATATTTGAACTCTCTATGTCACAGTTTCCTCATATTTAAAATGAAGATGATTATAATACTTATTTTATGGTTCCTGTAAGGATTAAATTAAAATTGTGCATGTAAAATATTTAGCACTAAGCTTAGCACTTACATGTTCAATGAAAGTTAACTCATTGTTTAGTGTCCCGTCTTTTTACCCCATTGATTCAGTTTCAGACTCCAGTTTTCTAACACGTCTCCTTGGATTAATGATTCATTGTATAGTTTCCACACCCTTCTCCTCTCTCTTCTTTCTAAGTCTCTGCTTTTCTAATCTCCCTAGTTGCTGGTTCTCTCTTGTCTGGAATCAAATGGGGCTTCTCTAAAATTCACACACACACACACACACACACACACACACACACACACACAATGTTAATGCAGAGAAGTGGCAATGCCTTTTAGTTCCTGGGTGCTTCTCCTCCACTAGTCCAGTCTGTCTAGCAAATAGTTATGTGACTGAAGGAAGAGTAACAGGGACCCTGGAGTCTCCTTGCCTGGTCTGGACTTGAAGCTCTGCCACTTACTTACTGTGACATTGGGTTAATACACTGCTCTGACCCTCATTTCTTTGTTTATAATGTACAGATAATAGTAATATGTAATTCATTAGGCTGTTGATGTACACATTTAGCACAGTGATTGGTACAGAGTAATTGCTCGATAAATGTCTATGCTCTGTAAAATGAGGGCAATAATACTTAAAGGACATGCATGAGCTTAAGGAAGCTGCGAAACATCATAAACTGTTATGATGAAATGAATTAGAGGCCCATCTGACTGCCCCCGTGGATGAGAACAAGAAGTTTACTTGCTAATATGGAGACTGACCTTCCTGACCCCTTCCCTGAAAAATATAAAGTACATTATTGTATCTTCATATTTATAAATATTGACAACCAGTGGGCTTTTCAGTTTATTATTTTTTCAGGGTTTTACCAATTGACCTAGGCTGGCAATGTGTAATGAACAAGGACCAGACTTTAGACCAGTGAGTAAGTCTTGTGACCTCTGAAAATTTACATTAGCTGACAAGTTCTATACTAGTGCTGTGCAATAGAAATATGTGATCCACTTACATGATTTAAAATTTTCTAGTAACACATTTTAAAATAAAGTACTTTTAAAGAAAAAGAAGTAGGTGAGATTGACTTAATGATAAATTTTGTTTAAAATAATGTCATTTCAATGTAATCAATACAAAAATCATTGAGGTAGCTTACATGCACTCTTATTTTGTCTTTGAAATCCAGTGGGTATCTTCCACTTACAGTACATGTTAATTTGGACTAGATGCATTTCAAGCACTTAATAGCCACATGTGGCTGGTGGCTGCCATACTGGACAGTGCAGCTCCACTATTGTTGGGTAATCTGGTAGGGTAAAAACTTAATAAAAATTTAGCACTTTATATGGAATTATCACATCATATATGTTATATATTACTTTGTAATTTAAATAAAGGAAATAAATTTAAATGACTAAAATAAATTTAAATTAGAAAATTTAATATATTAAACTTTTTTTAAAATTTTACATTACAACACATATATCTCATGGACAAAAGAGAAGGAGGAAAAGGATACCAGACCATAGAAGGAGCAAATAAAGATATGAGCACAGGTCCTTAATTTCCTATTTTTAAACACAAACATAAAGAAATCGTTTGAAAAAAAAATCTTTACAAGTGAAAAAACGATGTAGGTCATTGAGCGTATGCACAGGTAGAAATTCTAAGGATGCTCACACAGTTGTGGACATTGGTTCACCAGAATTTACAAGAGAAGTCTGCTGTTCATTTAAAATATAATGTGATGAATGTTAACATTGAAATAGGTACTAAGAACTAAGGAAATGAAACAGAAAGTACTGGAATGAGTATTGAATGTTGACTACTGTGTAAGGTGGAATGAGTGAATGACTCCTAGAAGAAGCTACATCTCAATGGAAATCTTGTAGGAGTACTTGTAGGAGAAACGTATCTCAGACCTAAGGAATAGAACCTTTTTTCTCTCAAGTAAGAGAGGAAAAATACATCAGGCTTCCCTGGTGGCGCAGTGGTTGAGAGTCCGCCTGCCGATGCAGGGGACGCGGGTTCGTGCCCCGGTCCAGGAGGATTCCACATGCCGCGGAGCGGCTGGGCCCGTGAGCCATGGCCGCTGAGCCTGCGCGTCCGGAGCCTGTGCTCCGCAACGGGAGAGGCCACAACAGTTGGAGGCCCGCGTACCGCAAAAAAGCCAGCAACAACAACAGAAAATACATCTGAATTTAGGAAGTGGGGAGGTGTTTCAAGCCAATAAAGTAAGAATTTGACATAGGGTCTCCTTAAATAATCTATTTTTTTAAAATATTGAGTTAATATTACTATACTAAAACCCAGTAATAAAGGGCTAGAAATAAAGATGGGTGTTATCAGTCAGTTTCCAACCAGGAAATCTGAAACCACTTCTAATATGTAAAACAGGGAATTTAATCCAGGGAATTAATTATGCAAGTGTTAGAACCGCTGAGAAGCCAGACAGGAGAAAGGACGTAACCCAAAGATCAGAAGCCCCATTTACCTTCAGGATTGGAGGGATACAAGTGGGGTTTCCAGGAACAAAACCTGAGACCACACAGCAGAAGCTCAAACCACAAAAGGGGTTTCCTCACAAAAGCTGGGAAAACTAAGAGAAGAGCTACCTGTTGTGGCCTGGACCCAGGGAAAAGATGCAGCTACTCACCAGCAAAAAAGAATGTAAAGGAGACAGATGTGGAAATTCCCTGGTGGTCCAGTGGTTAGGACTCCGCACTCTCACTGGCAAGGGCCTGGATTCAATCCCTGGTCGGGGAACTAAAATCCTGCATGCCACGCTGTGCAGTCAAAAAAATTTAAAGGAGACAGATGCTCTGACTTCCCCCTCCTTTCACTCTCCAGTCTTCCTTCCCAGAGGCAAAAGCCTGCTGACACTGCAGCTTGGGCAAGGTAGCCTGCAGAGGTCCTTTCTCCCAAGAGCAGAACAGAGCAAGAACAAGGAATGCATCAGCTAGCAAACAGACTATGGACCAGCAGAGCATAAGGAAAACTATGAGTGATTTGTGTTTCAATTTGTTCAACAAAAGTGTATTAGTGCCTACTGTGGACTAGAAACTCTTTTCCTATTGGGAATACAAAGGTAAATTAAAAAGATCTCTAAATTTTCACCAATAAAATATTTTGACAAGCTTTGTGAAAACAATAACACCTATTTAGAAAATACACTAGTCAGATAAACTAGGCTATAGGAGGCTTGATGTTAGGAGAAAGGTCTGGGGGACCTCTTAACAGGCCAAGGAAAATAGGGTTATCTGGGGGGACCTCTGACCTAAATGTGGATGGATGTATAAACATGGACATTAGGAATATCTGTCCAAATTCTGAATGGCTTCTGTCTTGGCCCCTTTCCCACTAATGGGATTGGTGAGAATTATAAACTACTGAGGTCAATATGGTTTGAAGAGTAGCTCTCTGTGTTGAAGCCAAACAGACTTAGATACGAACTCCAGCCTTGCTACTTACAGGTCCCATAGTCTTGAGAAAGTCATTTATCCTCAGTTTTCCCATCTTTCAAAGAGCAATAATAGTAACCCCTTTAAAAAGTTGTTGTAAAGATAATATGTGATCATATATTTAAAGTGTTTAGTTAAGTGCCTTGGGCATAGTAGGTGCTCAATAAAAAGAAGTTGTTAATATTTCAAACTGAATATGTAAAGAGCTAATAACACTGTATATACATTAGTCATTAAAACACATAGGTTAACATATATTCATATAAATATACTTTGTGAACACACATAGATAACATAAAAAGAGCTAATTTCAAACACAAGGTGTAACTAATAGTCATTACATTGTTAGTACTCTTTTAGAGAAATTGAAAGGATTTATAATTTTCCAGGAATCATGAGTATATGTCATTTAATATGCATTATATGAAATTTAATTATCCATTCTATAACTTTGATAATATGCTTACTTACCTATTACTAACAGATTTCAAAAGTATTTCTCCATTCCAGATATCACTTACATAAATGCTGAATTATTATTTACAGTGCCCACTACTTTGCTAAGTTTTATCTTTGTCATACATGTTTGATAAAATCATAAACCTGGGTAAATCCAACTAGTTGTCACCTATAAGCCTGAACCCCTGCCACTGAACTGGTCAAAAGAAAAATGCACATCCATGCTTAGTGGCCTCATGTTAATTTTTTTACCATAAACCTCAAGTGGGCCCTTAATGCTGATAGGAAGTTTTACTCTGCCTAACTCACTGATAACTCAACCCCTCTCCCAGTCTCAGAAAACTATTCAGATCTTTTCATCCCTCAATCCTCAGCAATTCATCCACCATCCTAATTCTGAAATGATGACCTTACTTCCTACTTTACTGAGAAAATGAAATTAATCTTAGGAGAGCTTGCACAGAGACTATCACCACACCTACCAATCACCATCTTCTGCACTCACCATACCTCCCCATCCAGTAGCATCTGCACCCACAAGACGGCCTCCTGCCTGATACAGGGTGAGCTCTCCATTCTCCTGTCTAAAGCCAGTCTCTCCACCTGTGCTCTAAGATTCATCTCTTCTCACCTACTCAAGAACACTGCAGGACTTCTCCTCTCTTCCTCCAACATCATCATTTTTCACTCTCCATTAAATCATTTGCATCACCATAAAAACAAGCAGTTATTTCTCCCATCTTAAAACATAAAAATCAAAAGAAAATTATCTTTACCCCACTTCCGCTTTACCAAATCACCTAGCTCTTTCCTCATCTTTGGATCAAAATTCCTGGAAAAAAAAGTTATCTATATTCAACTGTTTTTTTCAATTCATCTCTTGCCAATCACTTAAACACATACCAATCAGGATTTTGTTCCCCTCACTCCAAAGGAACTTCTCTAGCCAAGGACACTAGCAACCTTCCATTGCCACACGCAGTGTGCAATTTCCTCTTATTTAACCTGTCAGCAGCATTTGGTACACTTGTCACTCACTCCTCCTGATACACTCGCTTTACTTGACTTCTGGTACACCACATCCTCTCCATTCCCTTCTTTCCTCAATGACCCTTCTGTTTCCTTTGGATAAAGGAAGAAAAAAACTTAATCTTGTCCTTGACCTCTTAATGTTGGAATACACCAGGCTCCACTCTTGGTCCTTTTATCTTCTCTATTCACCCCCACTCCCATGGTACTCTCTTCCAGGCTCATGTCAACAACTCCCAAATGTCTACCTTCAGCCAATATATTCCTCCCAAAATCCAGATTCAGCATTCTACTTAGATGTCTTAAAGATACCTCAAGCTCAACATGTGCATACTGAACTCCTTATCTTTTCCCAAAGTTTACTATGTCTACAGCCATCCATTTCAGGTGGTAGCAAAATTATCCTTCAAGTTGCTCAGACCAGAATCCTTAGAGTCATCCTTGACTTTTTCTCTCACATCCAACATTCATCCCTCAAAAAATTCTGTCGGTTCTACTTTCAAAATATATCCAGAATCCGATTGTCTCATTACCTTCATTGCTACCATACTAGTCTGAACAAATATTTCTTACCCAGATTGCTGCAATAGCATCTAACAGGACTTTCTGTTTCTACCTTTTTCCCCCTGCATTAGCAACACAGCAGCTAGAGGGATCCCTTCAGACCTAAATCAGATCGATTGTGTTACTCCTCTACACAAAATCCTGCAATTGGTACACAGTCAGGGACAGTAAAAACCAAAGTCTTTATATCGGCCTAAAAGGTCCTACATGATGTGACTTCCGTTACATCTCTGACATCACATCCTAGTATTTCCACCATTGTTCCTTTGCTCCAGCCACACTACTTAATTAATAAATATTTGTTAAACAAATCAATCCCAGTCTCCATGGAGCTCTTGGTCTACTGGGAGAAACAGAGATGTATAAAGGATTACAAAAAGAAGGTGGTAATTAAAGCTCTCCTCTATCTCCCATCCTAAACACTGACAAGTGAGTGTTGAAGGTTGAGAAATTAGCCAGGGGTGAGTGGTGCAGGAGACCTAGGGAGGAAACAAGGACATTTCAGGCAGGATGAACATTGCACATGCAAAGACCTAGAGAAATGAATCAGCAGAACATTTGAAGAATTACAAGTAAAGCATCAAAGAATAACATTTGAGATTAGAGGATCTGGATGTGGGAAGTAAACAGAAATACAGTCTATACTTTAGATAGGAATCAGATCATGAAAGACTTTCTATTTATTTCTTCCCTTACAGCTTTCAATCTACCCTGGGAGTAACTTATTAACCATATCTTTTTGATGAACCTCAACAGGGCCAAAGCAACACCTGGAAAGGATTCTGAATTCCCTGAGTTAAAGATACAAAAGAAAAACCCAGAGTCAGATTTAATTTGACAAGGTAAAGGAGTGGGTGTTCTACTACATCAAATTTAATCTGTATAAAATAATCATCTCTGGTAACATTTTTCTTGATCTACTGCATTTAGACTATTTTAGTAAGGCTTGATCTCCCTGTCTATCTAAACACTGATTCACTTACAGTAAGCTTCAGGCTAACATTGCTCTTACTAATACCCAACAAATCCACAAGGTGTTAGTTTCAGACGATTTTGTATAAAAGGTGAACTGAGACTAGACTCAGCCTACAACGTTCCCCAGACAAGGCAGCCAACCACAGGTGAGTCTCAGCATCTATAGTTATCAAGCAGTGACAGTTATTTCTGAAATCTACAGATTTTTCAGGATCTGGAGAACAAATCTAGAGCTTTCCGACTTCTGTTGTGTAGGGAATTTTTGCTTGTCAACCTGGCTTCTTAAATATGGTTAATAATTGTAATCACTGCTAGCAAGCAATTGACTTTACATAGACCATTCACCTGGCCTCTGAAAGAGTCTTGTTTTAAACAATGGAGGGGGTGGGGGGGAGCTTGGGGCAAAAGCAAATGATAATACTTATGAGCTGCTAAAAATGAAGAACTAATTTTGTAATATAGAAGTTTCTTTTTAAATAAAACTAGTCTTTAAAATGATAATCAAGGGACAAATATGATGATTAAAATTACTTGCTTCAGCGTATTCACTTTAAGACAGTCAGCAGTACCACTCTAATCCTTAAACATTGCTTAAATCATTATATTAGAGTTTTGATCTATAATATGTTCCTACTTTGACAAAAAAGAAATTGAGGAGGAGAATAAGAAGAAATCGTTGTTCAAGAAACGAAGACGTAAAGAAAAGGAGAAAACATTGCTGGAGCAAAATGTGACTGGAGAGGATGGGTAGACCAATTATTTTTGGTTTGGTCAACTTACATAACAATTATAATGCTTTGGTCTTGGTTTCTCATGGGCCTTAATTGTTTGCTTCCTAGCCCAGGATGAAGTTGGTCCAGTTTTGCTTTCTCTTCTGTTGCTGGACAGCAATCTGCTGCCACTGCTGTGAGCTGACCAACATCACCATTACAGTGGAGAAAGAGGAATGTGGCTTCTGCATAAGCATGAACATCACATGGTGTGCGGGCTACTGCTACACCCGGGTAGGTACTTTGCTTTGCTGGAAGTGAGGGTGCTGAGGGTCTGGACGAGGCGGGCTTCATTAATTCCCACTTTATCAATATTCTAAGTTTCCCAAGGAATAGCCATGAGTCCCTTAGCTAGTACTGTCTGTATTATGATTGGGGTTATTTACCATGATATCAGTTAAACATTTGGACTTATATTTGATTAGGGTAAATGCAAGAAAGCCTCAGATTTGATCTGATCAATTTAGTAATATGTCAAATCTATTTTTTAAATTTTATTTAAAATTTAAAACAATTTTTAAAAATTGTTCTATACTAGATTTTACATAGAGATAAACATACACACATTTAATAATAGAAGAGCTACAATATTCCCCAAAAGCCAATTTCTGTAACTGAAGCCATATCTCTACAATAGAGATAGTACCAAAATATGTTTGCAAACCATATAAAATCACAGCCATGTTATAAAAACTGTCTTATTGGCCCACCTGAATACAAATGTCAACAAGCATCCTGAGAACACAACCAGTCCTTGCAGACTATTAGAACCAAAATGAATCAGCAAACCCACTCACTTCTTTATACCGTTGAGAAAACCAAGGCACAGAGGCATAAAACCACTAGTTTGTGTTCACGCAGCTTCTTTGAATTAATCCAAGTAAAGAAGCAGTTTCTCCCTTTTCTTTTTTTTCCCCTATAGCACCTGGCTATCTATGCAGCATTTCATTCTATAAACTGACATTGAAAACAGCAATTTTTAATGAAATCTACTTTATGGGGTGGTAAATGAGTTCGACCAAACTCCACTTATCATACCCTCCTGGGATACAGACCTGGTGGCATGATATTGAAATAAACAGAAGTGCCAACTTCTTCCCTCAGTGAATTTTTTTTTTCACTAGAAAGTGTTAGAATAAACCTATACTACCAGGATTAAAGTTTTTATATGCAAACCATGTAGCCTTTGAAACTGAGAGCTCTGCAAAATACACAGCATTTAAGGGGGAAAGATGTCTACAGGACTGTGGAATATTTAAAATCTTCATGATTTTCATGAGCTTTCATGAAAGCTTTCATAGTCATGCTAAGCTAAGCATTAACATTCCACATTATATATATTTTTTTGACTTTTTATAAATCCTCAGGGACAATGTATTTGGAAAATTTTTCTGAGAAATTAAACTTCAGTGTTTTATATTTTATAAATCCTCAGGGACAATGTATTTGGAAAAATTTTCTGAGAAATTAAACTCCATTGTTTTATGGTTCAAGTTGTCATTATTATAGCTTTCAACTAAGTATAAAAAGTCATTAAAATTTGTCATATTTCCCTTTTCATCATTTTTCTATATTAAAATTCAATCTCTATAGTTGGAGAAATAATTAATATTTTGACATAGACATAAGGAATAGGAAAAGGAACAACTTATATTTTCTGTAAGATTTCCAAAACAATCAGGAAACATTGGTATAGCATATAGGTCACTGCTGAGATATGTTTCCTTGGTTAGGAATTCCATAAGTGAGCTTTAGTGGGTAAACGTTAGAGCAAGTGGTATTCAATCCCTGTCTCATTTTGATTAAGCTAAACAGAAAGTTCCAGAATACTGTAACTTAACTCTCTCTCTCTCCTAAACCACTCAGGATCTAGTGTACAAGGATCCAGCCAGGCCCAACATCCAGAAAACGTGTACCTTCAAGGAGCTGATGTATGAGACGGTCAAAGTGCCTGGCTGTGCTCACCATGCAGACTCCCTGTATACGTACCCAGTAGCCTCTGAATGTCACTGTGGCAAGTGTGACAGCGACAGCACTGACTGCACCGTGCGAGGCCTGGGACCCAGCTACTGCTCGTTCAGTGAAATGAAAGAATAAAGAGCAGTGGACACTTTGAGCTGCCCACCCTTGACCTGAAGGACCAAGACATTCAAGACGTCTGTGTGTACATGTGCCCAGGCTGCAAACCATTGTGGGAGACCCCACTGATCCCTGCTCTCCTGCATAAGGGAGCTCCAGGAATGGAGAGTGCTGGGGCCTGGGGCCTGTCACCACCCAACCCTGTATTCTAGGTCTGGTTCCATAAGTTTTATTCGGTCTTACTTAACTTACAGACATGGGGTTGCTTTCCCGTTTAATAATCTTAGAAATCCTCTCAGGCAATCCCTTCCTCTTAGACATAGGGATATGGGCCCAGAGGAAGGAAATGAGCTAACAGTGGGTGAAAGTACTAAATGTAGCATTCTCCTGCCAGACTCCTGAGCCCTCAGAGCAGTCCCAGTCTCTTCTTCATGATTGTAGCCTCAATGCCTAACTTCGTGACTAGACTTTAGTAAGAAACTCAATAATGGCTTCCTTAAGGAAAGTAACAGCAGAAAGGTAGTGGGTAGGACAACACTGAAAGAGGATGTCTGAGGCTATCTGATGAGGCTGTGCTCAGCAATGCTGGTCAGTCCACGGAAGCGGGGCATCCATTCCAGTTCCGCTTCACCTCTTCTTCTCTGGCACATGGAGGGTGGATGGAGACAGGATGCATCTCTCTGAATTGCTCAGGCAGGTGGTGGTTAACGAGCTCAGGATTTACAAGCTATTACTGCCAACCCCTTTAGTTAAGGGCAAAAGCAAGAAATGTTAATGTGGGCTTGTGGTAATTAGCCCACATCTACTCCATCATTTAAATAAATTGAACAAATGCTGTCAGGCTCCTGCAAAACTCCCTTTGGGAAGTAGGAAAAAAACTACATCGCCCTGCCCTCCAGGCTGGGATCCACACCTTTGGAGAGAGGTGGATTTGAAAGCAGGTTTGAAAGCAATTTTGGCAACTTTATAAGTACATTTATCTTACCTACAAATACATTTGTGTAAAGAAATAACTCTTTTAGGAAGAATTAGCCATGAGAAAAAAAAAAACTGCTGTTTTCTAGAATCCTCTCTATATCAGTCTTTTGTCTATCAATGTTCTCTCAAATCTGTTTCTTTCAAGAGGGTAAATATTGAAACTATTTCATGAGTTGATTTCGAGATGTTACCTCTTTTAGTTATTTACTTGTTTCATCTTCAGATTGTTTAATTTATTTAAATCTTATTTTTTTAATAAAGATACTCGCCACCAGAGTCATAGATTTGGAGTTTTTTTCCCACATAAAAGATGACTAAAATGTCTATATGTTTATAATATTAGTAGAAAGAATCTTACAAAAAAATTTCTAATGCATCTGTAATATTTACTTGTCCTGAACTTTGGAGATATTAAAATTAATTTTGTTGCATTTCTAAAAGTATTTCCTTGTTTAAATTTTCTGTCACTATTTGAAGTCACTTTCTAATGTAGTGGGGAAAGAAAAAGCAAAGAGAGAATCACAGAGTAGATGGGGTCACTGGAGAGTCTCTAGTTCATTCCTTGGATTTTTGATATTGAAGCCCAAAGATGTCAAGTGACCCAGACAAGATCACAAAGACTGTTTATGGCAGGCAGGATAAGAATCCTGGCTTCCCAGCTCTTAGCCCAGCTCTCCTATGGCTACTCTATCATATTAAGTCATTTTGGCAAGGACTGAAGCAAAATTGCAGGTACTGATAATCAGCTATGTCCATTCAAATCTGCTATTGAGTGTGGCTTATAGCTATATTCTCTACAACATTTTGATACATTGAAATTGGAGCTATACTTACAATGTTTAATAAGATGCTTTAAATTATAACACAGCCTTTTCCTTCTCCCTATACTTTTGAAAATCAAAATAATTGCTTTCGCTTTACAAGTACTAGAAGGCGATGGCTCCAGAGTTAATTTGTCTTAATCATCTTGACCAGATGTATGTCATCCTGAACAAATTACTTGAATTTTCTGGACCTCAGATTCTTAACTATAAAGTGAAGATACTAATATTATCTGCCTCAGAGGATTATACTGATAATTAAACAGAATAACACATATAGAAAGTTTAGAATAATGTCTGGCACATAGTAATTCCTCAGTAAATATTAGTTGTTATGCCTTGAGACAATGTAGCAAGTTGGTAAATCAGATTTAAAAACAACCCAGCTTAGCCTCTTTCTAGTAATCTTAGGTAAACTATTTAACCACTCTGGGTCTCACTTTTCTTACCTTTTTAAGTGGAATACTATCCCACTAGGTTGCTGTGAAGGTTAAAAAAGATAATGCATGTAAGGTGCTTGGGAGTTCCAACAGAAGAGCTACAAACCTGATAAAGAGAGACTTTTTCACCACTTAGCTAAAAAAGGTCAAGGTCAAAATGCTAGGAAGCAGCAGCAGCTTCTGCTTGAGGCCCCTCCATGCCACACTGAAGTGCAACCCTTCCTGAAGAAGCAAGAGAGAAAATCTGTGAGCCCTCCAGGGCCATGCGAAGAAAAGGCACTCCTCCACAGGCCACCATTTGAGATGAAGCCCATACTATCTCTCCCCAGCACTATGGCAAGGGTCTCTCTTAGCTCTGGACAGTCCTCACACAGCAACAAGAACTATCCTTCTAAACCACAACCTTGACCATGCTTAATAATGAATGGGATTTCCCATTGTTTTCAAGAGGATAAAATTCTAATCTTTTTTTTTTTTTTGGCCATGTGTCACACAGCATGCAGGCGGGATCTTAGTCCCCCAACCAGGGATTAAACCCACGCCCCCTGCAGTAGAAGCGCAGAGTCTTAACCACTAGACCACCAGGGAAGTCCCATCTAATCTTTAGCTAGCACATAAGGCCCGTCATGGTCTGACCTGTGATTACCTCTAACTTCGTATCTCCCTCTTCCCCAAGAGGCTGCTAGACCTGGAGACCAGCTGTGAGGGTTGAGGGAGCGTTTTGTGTCTTCCACTCCTGAAATGATTTAGCCATAATACCATGCCTTTCATCCCACAAGAGATGTGGCTATGATTTTAAACTAGTCAGTAAGTCAGCGGCACTGAATTCCAAGTGATAAAAAAAAGTGATGCCAGTACATAAGATTAATAAACACTGGGTTCATGACAGTGAGGAAAGAGAAAGAGGAATGGAAGTACTTAGGGGGCCTCAAACTCTATCTGTAATGTTTACATCTTAAGATAAATCCGAGTCACAAATACGGTATAACGTTAATATACATAAATCTGGGAGAGGGCTATGCAGGTGTTTACTATATTCTTGCAGGCATGTAAAGTGCTTGCGAGTTGAAACTAACAAGGCATCTTTATGTGCCTTATATTTTTAATTCTGATTTTATGTCTACTGTAAGAAAAATGAAATGGGCTCTAAGCCTAAAGTCACACAGCTAGTGAGGAAAGGCTCAGTCATTAATATTCACTTGGGGACTGTGGCAGAGAATTCAGTGTGCACCAAGATTTGTGCCTATTTCTTCCTGGCTGTAAAGCTGGACTACATTTCCCAGCTTTCTTCATAATCAGGTATATCCATATTCCAGCCAATGAAATGTGAGCAAAAGTACAATGAGATATTTCCATAACCGGCCCACAAAATCCTCTCAGAAGGATTTTCCTTCTCTTCCTCTATTGGCTGAATGTCACCACCCACAGTGGCCTTGAAAGCTTTGTGCTGGTGATAACAGGATCGTCATCAGCCTGGATTCCTGAATGTCTACATGGAATGCTGTGCCCCAACATCAACAACCCTTTATAGCAAACCAGATGGACTTGGCTTCTATCGGTTAAGTTGCTGATTTTTGTGGGTTTATATGCTAGGAAAAAATTGCATTATTTTAATAATACATTAATTGGTACTGGATGTGGAGGGCTGCATGAACAAAAAACTTAGTGTATATGGCACTGGCTTAGTGGTCCTGCAACAGAATAAGAGTGATAATCAGAGTAAAAATTTCCCCTGTGAAAACACGAAGAACAACCACATGCCTACTGAACCTTTAGCTTGGTGGTCAGGAAATTATGCCCCAGAGGCAAAATCTGACCCTCCTCTCAAAATAAATTTACTGGAACATGGCCATACCCACTTGTTTACATCTTGTCTAAGGCTTTTTTTGTACTACAACAGCAGGATTCAGTAGCTGTGACAAGACTATATGGTCCACAGAGTCTAAAATATTTACATCTAGACCTTTAATAGAAAAAGTGTGACAACTCATGCTGTAAGGGAAAGGTTTACAAAGAGTCTGAATGTTAATGGGATTGGACTTTTACTTCCTAGTTATTAAAGAGATGGCTTGTTTACAATGGGACGTAAAAGGAAATGGAGAAAGTTCAGGAATTTGGAGCCTTGGTGGTATATCAAAGCCTATTGCTTCTAGATCCCAAATAATAAGAGATAAGATAAATTTGAGGAAAAAGAGCCATTAAGATTCAGGCCTGAGGTACGACAGATTTAGGGTGTGGCCTTCCCACCCAGGTCTTTTATCTTGTGGTAGAACCATTAAATTGTGAGGAAGTAAAAATATATATATATTAAGATTGATAATTATGTTTAAGAAGAGAACATTAGATGTGTTTATAGGCACCAGGAACCAAATGAAAGTTGTTTTTAAGGGAGTTTATTGCCAACAAAACTAAGACCAGACTAAAATTGCCTGATTGTTTGCACAACCTTTGGGTCCCCTAACTTGACAAGCAGGAAGTAGGCTACTAAATCTATACAACCCCAAGGATGGCATCTCTCCAATACCTACTTCAAATGTGGCTGTGGAAGATAATGGATATGGAAGAACCTTCTAGATGATGGAGCCAGGAGCTATGGAGAATAATGGACAAGGAAAGAATGTTCCTCCAGAAGAATCATCATCTAATTAAGGAACTTCCTCCACTGCCAAGAAGCAGGATTCCATAGAGCTTGCCAAGAAGGGTTTGATCATTGCTTAATCCAGTGAGCTATGTTTTCTAGTCTTCCTTTTTATGAATGGAAGTGTTACTGTGAACAGTGTTATTGTGTGGAAGTGTCCCAACTTCATCACTGAATACTGAATGGAGGGAGACAAAAAAGATAACTTGTCTTTTTAGTTCATGGGTTGCCAGCCCATAAGGAGGCTCATCTGGAAAATGGGGAATTTGATTTAGAGATGGATGAGATCTTTGGAGAGGGAAGGAGGTGGTTCCATCTGAGGGAGAAAGATGAAACTGTATTTGTTCTCAGAGATTTGGACTGTGACAGAGATTGTTACATGTTCACCAAAACCCTTTCTCTAGTCTTCCTGGGGACATACATAATGTACTTTTCCCAGCCTCACCTGTAGAAAGGTTTGATTATGTAACTGAATTCTAGCAATGGAGGTTATCAGAAATGATATGCACTCTGTCTAGGTCTGGCTCATAAACCCTTCCCACAGGTGAATCTACTCTCCCCCCTCTTGAATGGCTGAATGTTCATGCTTAAAGCAAGCATGGAAGCCCTGTATAGAAGACGGCAGAGCATCCATGCGCCTGTATCCCTGAATGACCAGAGGACCCACACGCACGCACACACCTGCTCCCTCTGAGAGGGCTTTATGTCAGCAAGAAATAAACTTCTCTTGTGTTAAGTCACTGAGACTTGAGGGTTTATGTTACAGCAGGTAATGCTACCTTAACAGGTATCCACAGTATCTCAGGAACTTAAATACAATGTTTCACACCAAGCCACAGGAACCAAGCACAAAACAAGTTATCTACTATTGTTCCCATATACACCCTAGATCACCAGCTTCTGGTCAAAAAAGAAAAAGACTTGTTAATTAGTACTTTAACTTTGATCCCAGATATATGTGCCTGTGTGTGTGTAATTTCCCTAAATGGAACTTCCTTCGTCTTTCAGTCTGAAAATGGATTCAGGGAATGACACTGAAGAGCCCTGCTGTCTAGTGAAAAACCCTACATAAAAAGTCAAGCTAGTGCCTCCTGCCTGTTCCCCGGGGAAAGTCCCTTTCCCTGAGGCAGTATGATCACAGAGCTACTAACTGGGGAATACAGAATTCAGGAAGTCCTCATGACTTCAAGGCCTGCGTGCTATCTACTGTGCTCCACTGTTTCTCCACAAGCTTCACTGCAAGGGTATTTTAGGGGGTGGGGTCCATGTAGAGGTAGACCTCTGGGCAACCTTTGGCTAGAACTTAAAATGTTGTTCACCCTCAGTTCACTGATAAGGTTTTAATGAATCCAGGAACTCACATGGCACTAGGATTAAATGCTGCCTTTCAAATGAGATTACTTCAAAGCCTCAACCCACTTTGGGGAAACAGTGGTTGATCCTGGGGGAGAGGTAATATTGATTAGACCAAATATTAAAGATTAGTACCAGGGAGACTAGTGAAGCACAGAGGAGCTAGGAAAAGAATTGGGGTTATTAAGCGATAAGTCTTCAAAGGCTCCTGTACATGGAACATATCTATTTCCAGCTTAATATAATTTTTCAAAATCTAGAGCACAATGTCTTTACCTCATTAGCATTTCTTTCTCAATCTTCAATATAGATGCTGAAAAGATCAGCAAATAAGATCAATAATAAAAAAAAAAAATCTGAGCCACTTTGAAGCAATATATGTAATGATCACATGTAAAGCCTGTATATAGAATATGGTCTGCTGGCCCATGTGAAGACACAGGTATTTAGACAATCAGCTCACATTAAATGATGAAAATAATAAACATTCAGAACCAACTGAAATAATAGATGTTGCATCTAGGAAGTCAGTTGTCCTTAAAATAAGCACAAAGACAAGGACCCCTCACACTGGAGCTGAGATACAAGTAAATACTGAAGATGTGGCTGCAATGAGTGTGCAGTGAACTCAGTGCTGCTGGGTGAAGTTTACCATATTCTTCCAGCCAGAGCTTTTATATTGGCAAAGGACAGACACTCATCAAGTTTCTTTTACAGGAAAGGAAGCTTTTATTGTAAGGATGTTCGTGGAATTGGAACTAAAATGAGAACACCCAAAGGGATCAAGGCAGTCAGGGGCCCCCAAGGTTCATTACTAGCATGCCTTTCTCTCTGCATAGCAGTTCCAATATCCTCAGTATGGATGTGTTGTTAATCATGGGCTCTTTTCAACACAGCACCCAATATCCATCAGAACTTCTTTTTGAGTCTCTCAGCTTAAATTTCCAAGAGAAAGGATTTGATGGACTCAAATGTTACCATCTCTGTTTGGTAGAGCTCTTCACACAAAGCTATGATGAAGGCCACTAGGTACCCCAACAGTAGACTTCTGAGTACCCTAGTATCAAGCTGCCTCTGGAAGCAGGATACAACAAAGGATACAACCTTTGTTCCTACAGTGGCCTCTTACCAGCAAAGAACAGCCTGGTGCTGTTTTCTTGAGCAAGGGGGAAGTGAAAAGGCAGTTTAGAAGGGGAAGTTGAACATGGCAGGCAGATTGATTGCTGTATCTAAAATAAATATTTATCTGAAGTCAGACCCAACGATTTCAATGGCATGGAAAAGCTCTAAGTTGTCGTTCTGCATTTGAAAAGAAAAGGTGACTCACCCTTTTGAAGATATGCATATTGATCTGAATTCAGTCTATTTTCTGTACATTGGCCCCAAGGGATGAATATTACATGCTACTAGACTTCCCTGGTGGTCCAGTGGTTAAGGCTCCACGCTCCCACCTTAGGGGGCGCAGGTTCGATCCCTGGTCAGGGAACTAAGATCCCACATGCCATGCGGCATAGCCAAAAAATACAAAATTGAAATTTAAAAAAAAAAGGAAAGATGAATATCACATGCTTCTGTCATCGGTACACCAAACAAGCAGGATTCACGGAGTATAATCCTAAAAGCAACTTTATTTTGTTCCCCCCTGTCCCTTTGAATTTGCTCAGAAGTAGCTGTCGTTCTTCAGCCACTGCATGAAAATGTATCAGGCTAGAGAATATCACTGGTCACTCTTGAGTAATAAAATCTTCATTATTACTCCACAAACATGACAGTAACCCCAAAGCTTCAGTTCCAACTAATACCAAAAACTTCAACGGGAGGTGATATTAAAATTTTCCAATCGTTGGAGGAGTGGGGGCATGATTCTTAACTCTCTCTCTCCATCTGGGATTTGCACCCAAAGGTTGCTGACCCCTCTGGATTAGGATGCAGAATAGTAGGGAAAAAAGAAAGGACAAAAAAGATGATTGTCTGCTCTTAGGACCTGACTCTTTCCTGAGAATGTGTCTGTGTTCTTCAGAGGCTCCTCTGCTCGGACCCTCCAACACAATTCCCTTGACGTGGGTAGTGCATCTCCATAAGCAGACCTTTCCTGACCTCCCTCAGCTCCTTCACCCAACATTACACCTCCAGCCTCTGGCAAAAACCCTCTTAAGCAGGATCCCTTATTAAATAGGTACTCCTGAAGTGGGTTTCCTATTCAGATCCCAGAACTCTTGAATCATTGGCCCAATACTGGAGACGAGAGCAGTTGCTTTCCAGATTTGCGGCAGGAGATAGATGGGCCCCAGGCTGAGCAGCTGGAGTTTGTCCCCTGTGGACAGATAGTCCAAGATGAAGGCAATAACAGGAGGGAAGAGAAGCTGAGCACTGCCCAGATAAGAGACAAACAGACCACATATTCCTCAATGTCCAAGTCAAGGAGATCTTCCCGACCTCACGTGCACAGAAAGCCTCCTTGAAGGTCAAAATGGGAGGGGGGGTGTCACCCTATAGTAGGTGTTGTCAACCTAACCATAGGCCTCTTCACTAGAATCCATCTTGGCTAAGGGATGCGTGCACACACGTGGGAGGACCCTGAGATAAACCAAATTCAGACTCAGAACCAGGCAAAGCAAGATGACTGGCCAAAGGAAACCTGGAAGAAATGCCCCATATGTGATTCAAACTACCATGAGGGCATGATTCTTTCTCTGAGCCCGCCTGTGTATCTATCCACACATACCCTTTTTCCTCCTAATAAGCAGTTTACTTGTTTCACCACTTTCCATCTCTTTGTGGGAATTCATTTCTACAAAGCTGACAGGTCAGGGTCCTGTCACTGGCCACTGTCCCTGGTAGTCTTGTGGCCTAGGATTCAGTTCTCTCACTGCCATGGCCCGACTTCAATCTCTGGCCGGGGAACTGAAATCTTTCTTCAAGCCGCTGCAGGCCGAGGCCACCCAAGATCAGATCCAGCCCTCTACCTTGAGGTCACAGGAAGCTTTAGCCAGCTTCTTGACTTCTGGCTTTCTCAGGCACAAGTCAGAAATCGCCACTGCATCCACCAACTCTAGGGAATGTGTATCAAGCTCTCTGAATGGTTACATTGAAGCCTCCCACCCTTGAACTTGAAATGAGAGGGTACCTCTCTGTCTTGCCTCCTCAGCAAGAGTTGATAGAGTGGGAATTTCTCCAAAGTATTCCTCTGTGTAAAATCTCATTTCCAACTAAAACCGAGCAGGGCCCAGAGGGGCCCTCCCAGGTACAAAAGCCCCTCCATGTCCCCCTGTTTCCTATTTGTAGAAAAAACCTTTAGTTTCCTAGGTCTTCCCTGAGTTCCAAACAGCAGATTCAAGTAGTTGCTAATTAGGGAAGTGAAGGAGTGCAGAAACAAAGGAAAATCAGTCAAGAAACAACTGTTCTGCCATAAGACAGAGTCTCAGTTCCTCCTCAAGGGATGTACTTAACAATCTGATGCAAATCCTTGAGCTGTTCTGCAGGAACTAAGGCCCCCACCCAGGTGGAGGATGCTAACTACATGCTGAGACTCCAGACTGGCTGGAACCAGAGGGCTGTTGACTGGGATTTCTGGAACACCACCCTGTTACCTCTCCACCAACCACTCAGAAGAAAGTCATGTGCCCTGCAGCCCTCACCACTTGTTACGTTGCCTTTAAAAACTCTTCCCTGAAAACCACTGGGGAGTTTGGATCTTTTGAGGCTGGGCTGCCTGTTCTCCGTGCTTGGCCCTGCAATAAACCTTTTTCTGCTCCACACTCCAACATTTCAGTTTGTTTGGCCTCACTGTGCATCAGGCACACAGACCTGGGCTTGACAAAACAACCGTCAACATTTTTTTAATCCTTAATGAGGGTTAGAGGTTCTCTATGAAGTTTTTGGCCATCTGCTCTGATATTCCAAGAGGATGGTCTATCTCAGGGTTCATTTTGATATCTGAAATCTATTACATTTTGAGGTCTTGAAATCCCAATTTTAAACATCCTGTTTTACTGCCTAATACATTGTGAGAAATCAACTGATTAAAAATGAAAGAAAAACATTATGCTCATGATTTTTATTTTTGCCCTGTCTTTAGTTCAATGCAGGAACCTTCTCCTAGCTGTACACTGATCTGCAAATCATTCTTGAATAATCTATTCTTGATGATCCCAAAAGAAATGTAGTGGGGAGTGCTGGTACATGACACGTGCAAGCAACTAAAATGAAAATGATCTCTAGATCAACACAGGCACTGTGAGATGACATCTCCACTCAAATGCAATTTCACCATCTCCTAAATTATACTTTCCCCACCAGTTCACTTAATATGCACCTGCAGAATGCTGCTTCCCAATTTAATTTTCCTCTGGGCAATATGTTACATTCTCATCTAACCTTGAACATGTTTTATGTCCTTTTTTATTTTCTTAAATAAAAGTTGGGACAAAGACAAATGGGAAGAAGCTGCAAGGAGACAGGCCAGTGAGTGAAAAAGGAAGAAGGAAACAAAGCAGTTTGGGAAACGGTTTTAGTTCAGCTGCCATAACAAAATACCACAGACTGGGTGATTTTGTTGCAGGAAGGGGGACCCCTTCCAGGGCCTGAGAGTGGGCTCTTGTCTAACACTCAGAAATGAATTATCTGAGGAGACACACGTGCTGAAAAAGCAAAAGGCTTTACTGGGAAGGGGTGCCCAGGTGGACAGCAGCAGGGTAAGGGAACCAGGAGAACTGCTCTGCCAACGTGGCTCGCAGTCTCAGGTTTTATGGTAATGGGGTTAGTTTCTGGGTTGTCTCTGGCCAATCATCTTGCTTGGCCCATAGTCTGTCTTAGTCACTTGGGCTGCCGTAACAAAATACCACAGAGTAGGTAGGTTAAACTACAGAAATTTATTTTCTCCCAGTTCTGGAGGCTAGAAGTCCCAGATCAGGTGCCAACGAATTCAGTTCCTGGTGAGAGCTCTCTTCCTGGCTTGTAGATGGCCACCTTCTCACAGTGTCCTTATAGGACAGAGAATGAGGGAGGGAGGGAGAGAGAGAAGCAGGGAGAAGAGAGAGAGAGAGAAAGAGAAAGAGATAAAGGACTCTCTCATGTCTCTTCTTATAAGGACACTAATCTTATTAGATCAGCACCTCACCCTTATGACCTAATTTAATTAATTACCTCCAAAAAGGCACCATCTCCAAATATAGTTACATTGGGGGTTGAGACTTCAACATATAAATTTGGAGGGAGGGAGGGTGAGTGGGGACAAAAACATTTGGTCCATAATAGAAATGATTATAACACCAGCCAACTTAACATTATTTTACTCCATGTTGTGATATGACTAGCAGCCTCTGTAGCTGGAAAGGCTAAATGTGAAGGTGACATGGTCCTGAATTTCTAATAGTGAATCACAAGCCATATCAGGACCCTTTATCTTTAAGCTTACATAACCTACTGTGGTAGGCAGAACAATGGCCCCCAAAGATATCCATGCCCTAAACATTGGAACCTGTGAATATATTATGTTACATGGCAAAAGGGACTTTGCAGATGTGATTAATGTTAAGGATCTTAAAATGGGGAGATTACCCTGGATTACTTAGATGACCTCAATGTAACTACAAGGATTCTTAAAAGTGAAAGAGGTGTAATTCCCTGGGGGTCCAGTTGTTAGCACTCGGTGCTTCCACTGCTGGGGGCCCAGGTTCAATCCCTGGTTGGGGGAACTAAGATCCTGCAACCACATGGTGTGTCTTAAAAAAAAGAAAAAGAAAAAAAAGTGGAAGAAGGAGGCAGAAGAGTAGAGTCAGAGAGAGATGGAAAGTCAGAGTGATGCAATGTGAGAATGACCTGACCTGCCTTTGCTGACTTTGAAGATGGGAAGAAGGAGGCCATGAACTAAGGCTGGTGGGTGGCCTCTAGAAGCTAGAAAAGGCAAGGCAATAGATTCTCCTCTAAAGCTTCAAAAAAAAAAAAAAAAAAACACAGCCTGGCTGACTCCTTGATTTTAGCTGAGTGAGACCTGTGCTGAACATCTACACAACTGTAAAACAATACATTTGTGTTGTTTTAAGCCAATAAGTTTGTGATTATTTGTTATGGCAGCAATAGAAAACTAACACACCTGTCAAAGGCTCTCATCCTCCTTCCCCAAAAGTGGATCCAACTCTTCCAGTCAAGATTCATATCTCAAATACGAATACTTTTGTGAAATGTAAAACATGACTGGCTAGACTCAAGGTACATGGGACCTGAATCAGGACAGTTTATGGGCTGTCTGTACAGTTCCATGATAAAAAATTCAGGATGCTTTCAGGAGATAATTTAATGTCTGTTTTTGATGCTAAATCTTCTAGACTCTAAGCACTCCTTGAGGATAGGAACTACTTGTTTGTACTTTTGTCTTCAGAGCCTAAAATTTCAGGGCTTGACATATGGTAGGCACTCAAAAATTACTCGCTGAATATTAAATAAAGTAACTATCACAGACTTTGGGTGAAATTTGATAGAATAAGCCTTAAGATACTTTATAATTTTTCACTCTCAATTTTACTATAAATAAACTTATTACATTTGTCAAGAATTTTTTTGTTTTTTTGTTTTGTTTTGTTTGTTTACAAGAGCCAGAAACTCAAGCAAATGAGGGGATCTGTAATACACATAATTAAGAAGGGCTAGCATGGTACCAGCTTCAAATACACCTAAGTCCAGAAGAATTCTCACACTATGTCCTCAGGACCCTCTCCCTTGTTTGAAAAATGGTTCCATTACTAAAATTGAAAATTGTAAATACAGATCTTTAAACTAGATAGTCCTGATGATTCCTTTCTGTTCTAATAGATTATTGTTTCATGAGAGAATGTCACTTACTCACCCAGGGAAAACAGCATTAAAATATATTTCCACTTACCTAAGAGATCTCTCCAAAGACACACCAACAAAACAGAATTTATCACACCCACTCTTAAAGATATTCATTTCCCACACTTAAAGTCAACAGATATAGAAAATTATTTTTAAGATTATAATATAAATTTGAATATACTATTGGTGAAATTATCTCCTTCTTTCCTCTCCCCTAGGTTTCAGCAACAATGGAAACCGTGATAAATATGATATTTCATCCCCTAACATCCTATAATGTAACCAGGTACTGAACTAGGAACTGTGGATAGAAGAATGTATTTTCTGAATCAAAAATTGATCTAAAATAGGGCTTCCCTGGTGGCACAGTGGTTGAGAGTCCGCCTGCCGATGCAGGGGACACGGGTTCGTGCCCCAGTCTGGGAAGATCCCACATGTCGCGGAGCGGCTGGGCCCATGAGCCATGGCCGCTGAGCCTGCGCATCCGGAGCCTGTGCTCCGCAACAGGAGAGGCCACAACAGTGAGAGGCCCCCATACTGCAAAAAGTAAATAAATAAATAAATAAATAAATAAAATAAAAATAAAATAAATAAAATACATCACTCTGGCCATTGCCTTCAATATCAGCATGATTATCTATTGTTAGCTCCATAAGCAGAGCAGAAAACACAAATATTAATACAGTTCATTTTGCCAAAGAATTGCAGTTTTACTTCAATTATAAGATCCAGTTTGTTGGATCTAGTTTAAACACTGGGGTGTTGGAATTTTGAGACATGTTGATGGTTTGTGGGACAGCATGGTAGAACCTTTAAAATTATTGCTGGCCAGAAAGTCTGAAATACAAGATCTTATCAAAAGGAAGAGTTGAAGGGATAAAGGAGAAAGCAGAAAAATTATGAGACTTAATTCTGATTCATAAGCAGCTTGTATATAATGTCAAGTAAAATAATACTTAACCAGAGGAGATAATAAACACTAGAAAACAAAATACAATCAAGTGCTAGGTTGTACAGTACAGATGATGAAAGCTACAGAAGAAAGGAGAAATACATGTCCACTTCAAATATTTCATGTTAACTTCCATTTGAGTTCTGAGTGATTTTATATATTTTCTCTTTTCACATCCATTCATCTGAGCATTCTGGTCATCTCAGTAACTGACATTCTTGTTAAGCAAAAACGTGACCCCTAGATTCCTTATTCTAAATGACTTTTCATCCTACTCACTTGGAACAGTGCCACATTCAAAATGACTTTGGCAGATCCAAAAGTTAAATCCTTTAAAGGAAATGTATTTATGAAAGAAATGTGGTAACTGGAATATATAGCCACTGGTCATAATAAGCGAGTATTTTACTATATACTAGCTGCACAGGATGGAATGGGGGAGGAGCATTTCGGCCCACTTAAAAGGTACATGAAGAAAGGTTTAGAGTTCTCTGAAACGCGACAGGCAAATGAACTATTGAAATTGCTATAGAAAAGGTAATTATACGTGACAAGTTATAATTTGTGAGGTAAAGCCGGAAAAGCAAACCAGTGTATGTCACTCAGCTCCAGCAGGGATCAAGCCAAGTGCATTCAATGATGTTAAACCAAATCACATGCTAATCTCCTTTTAGTGGAAAACAATGTTTTTAAAACACAGGTTCTTATGTCTTACTTTCAAAATCTCTAGATCTTTTCCTCTGTCGTACTATAGCTGACTTTGAAATAAATATTTCATCTATTTCAGAACGTAAATTTAGTTTAACGGGATCCTGTTTCCATATTAACAGTTTACCATTACAATCTTTGTTTACAGGATCTACAAATAATTTGAAAAGTCCTTAAGTTGTAGTCACTAGATCCAACATACAGAAATCCTGAAAGAAATGTAGGATGAGCAGTGTCCCAAAGATGGTGACAGCACTATAAGTTTTGCCAAAATAACACAGAAGCATTCACTTAATAATCAATAAGGAAGATTGTTATTCAGTATAAAAACAATTACAAATGGACATTTAAACCCAGTTATTGGGTCTAGAAATAACCTAAAGTTCACAATTGTAAACATTCCAACTTAAAATTGCAAATATTTATGGAAAAGCTATAATATACAAAAAACTGTACTATGAACTGTGAAAGGTACTGAGAAGTATAAGGCAGATCTTACATTCAATGAATTTATAATCTAGTAATTTGACATAGAAAGTATATTGACTTTCAGTCTGTACAAGATGGTATTGACTCATTTCCCCCTGCTTCTCCCTGCTGAGATATGAATCCTGGAAATAACATAAAAGGCAACCAAAGGAGAATTCTAAAAGGTGGTGAGGAGAAAGTAACTTATGTGGATCCTAACTGGAGGAAAAACACAGCAGCTGGACATCCACCCAAGAGAAGAAGGCAACCCAGACCTGTGTTTACCAACCCCCAACCTAGTAAGGCTTATTCCTCCCCATGATTGGCCCTGTGAAAACATCCTGCAAGCCCAACACCGCTGCGATGATCAGGAGCCCTGACAGCAAAAAGTGGCCAGACCCCTCCACCGTCCCTTCACACCTCCCTCAAGAATGTGCCAAGAAATGACTCAGGGACTTCCCTGGTGGTCCAGTGGTTAAGACTCCGTGCTTCAAATGCAGGGGGCATGGGTTAGATCCCTGGTCGGGAAACTAAGATCCCACATGCCATGCAGCACCCCTTAAAAAAAAAAAAAGGAAATGATCCAACCATATGCTATTTACAAGAAACTCATTTTAAATTCAATAACGTAGGTAGTTTGTAAAAGGAAGTTAAATGGTATGCCATGGAAACATTAATAAAAAAAAATGTTAAGCAGGAATAGCTATGTTAAAATGTGATAAAGTAGGCTTCAGAGAAAAGAAAATTACTTAGAGACAAAGAAGGCAGTGACATAATGACAAATCTACAATTACAGTTGAGTACCTCAACACCCTCTTCTCAGCAAGTGATAGAACTACAAGAGAGAGAAGCAGAAAGAATTTAAAAGATCTGTACAACACAATCAACTAAGAGGTTCTAATTGACTTACATAGAACATTCCACCACTATCAGCTGAATAAATCTTTTTCTTTCAAGTGCCTATGGAACATTCACCAAGATACACTATATCCTGGGCTATAACACAAACTTCAGCAAATTTAAAAGAACTAAAATCATTCAGAGTATGTTTTTCAATATAAGTGGAATCAAACAAGAAATCAATTACCAAAAAAAAAAAAATAATAAAAGACAATAGGAAAATCTCTTAACACATGGAAATTAAACAGAAAACTCCTAAATAATTGATGAGTCAGAGGAAATCTCAAGAAAAGTGAAAAATACATTGGACTGAATGAAAATCAAAGTATGACATATCAAAATTTGTGGGATACAACTAAAGTAGTGCTGAGAGGGATATTTTTATCACTAAATGCTTACATTTGAAATGGGGAAAGTCTCAAATCTATAACCTAAGTTCCTACCTCAAAAAACTGGAAAAAGAAGAGTAAATAATCCCAAAAAACAATAAAGATAATAATATCAGAGTAAAAATCAATGAAATTGAAAATAGGAAAATTGAGAAAATCAATGAAACAAAAAGCTGGTTCTCTGAAAAAAAGTCAGTAAGTTGGTAAACTTCTAGAAAGACTGAAAAAAAGAGAGAAGACCCAAATAACCAATATCAGGAATTAAACTGAGGATATCACTACAGATCCAACAGACATTAAAAAGATAAGGAAATACAACAAACAACTTTATGCTCATACATTCTACAAATTAAAAGATATTGACCAATTCCTTGAAACCCACAAACTACCAAAACTCAATCAAGATGAACTATCTATTATGAATAGATCTATTTTCATTTAAAAAATTAAATCTGTAATTTAAAAGCTCCCAACAAAAAAATCTCCAGGCCCAGATGATTTCACTGCAGAATTCTACCAAACATTTAAAGAACTAACATCAATTTTACACAGCTTATTCCAGAAAAATAGAAGAGTAGGGAACACTTACAAACTCACTTTATTAGGCCAGTATACCAAACCAAGATAGTTTAAATAAAAAAGAAAGACAATAAAAAAGAAAAAAAAAGAAAAAAGAAAACTATAGACCAATGGTTCTCATCAACTTAGAAGCAAAAATCTTCAATAAATATCAGTAAATCAATTCCAAACAACATACAGCAATATTTATACAGCACAACCAAGTAGGACTTATTGCTATGTAAGGTTGGCTCAACATTCAAAATCAATGTTTTTGAATTGTCCCTAGTGGCACAGTGGTTAATCCGCCTGCCAATGCAAGGTACACGGGTTCGATCCCTGATCCGGGAAGATCCCACATGCTGCGGAGCAGCTAAGCCCGTGTGCCACAACTACTGAGCCTGCACTCTAGAGCCTGTGAGCCACAACTACTGATCCCACGTGCCACAACTATTGAAGCCCACACGCCCAGAGCCCATGCTCCACAACAAGAGAAGCCACCGCAATAAGAAGCCCGCGCACCGCAACAAAGAGTAGCCTCCGCTCACCGCAGCTAGAGAAAGCCCTCATGCAGCAACAAAGACCCGAAGCAGCCAAAAATAAATTAATTAATTAATTTAAAAAAAATCAATGTAATCTACTGCATCAACAGACTAAAGAAGAAAAATCACATTAACACATTAACGGATACAGAAAAAAATCATTTGACAAAATCCAACAACCATTAACAGTAAAAACAAGACTCAGCAATTTAGGAATAGAGGACAATTATCTTAATTTGATAAAGAGCATCTTCAAAAACCTACACTAATGTCAGACTTAATGGTAAAATTTGTATCTTTCTCCCCAAAATCAGGAATAAGGCAAGAAGGTTCATTCTCACCACTCTTTTTCAACATAATACTAGAAGTTTCAGCCAGTGCAGTAAGAAAAAGAAATAAATGGCATGCAGAATGGAAAGGAAGGAATAAAACATAAACATTCTCTTTTGACAGATGACATGCTTGTCTACATAGAAAATCTCAAGAAGTTAACCAAAAAACCTTCTAAAATTCTCAAGGTTGAATGATACAAGGTCAACACACAAAAATCAATTGCATTTTTTTTTTTTTTTTTTTTTTTTTTTTTTGCAGTACACGGGCCTCTCACTGTTGTGGCCTCTCCCGCTGCGGGGCACAGGCTCCGGACGCGCAGGCTCAGCGGCCATGGCTCACGGGCCCAGCCGCTCCGCGGCATGTGGGATCTTCCCAGACCGGGGCACAAACCCGTGTCCCTTGCATCGGCAGGCAGACTCTCAACCACTGCGCCACCAGGGAAGCCCCAATTGCATTTTTAAACACTAACAATGAACATATGGAATACAAAATTTTAAAACAATACAATTTACAGTCACTCTGAAGAAAATGATATCTCTAGGTACAGAGTTAACAGGACATGTATAGGATCTGTTTGCAGAAAATTACAAAATGCTTATGAAAGAAATCAAAGACCTAAATAAATGGAGAGACATACTATATTCATGAATTGGAAGATTCAACATAAAGCTATCAGTTCTCCACCAAAGTGATCTATATGCTTAATACAATTCATATCAAAACTCTAGTAAGGTTTTTTTGGTAAACAGAGACAAGCTTATTCTAATATGCAGAAAGAACACAGGTACTAGAATAGTTAAAATAATCTTGACAAAGAATAAAGTGAAAGGAATCACTTTACCTGATATTAAGGCTACAAGTATATAGCTACAAGTTATCAAGACAGTTTGGTATTGGCAGAAGGATATACACACAGATCAACTAAACAAAACAGAAAAACCAGAAATAGACCCACACAAATAACAAATATGCTCAACTGATTTTTCACGTAGGTACAAAAGCAATTCAATGGAGGAAGAACAGACTTTATAAAATGCGGTGCTGGGGCAACTGGATATTCATAGGTGCGCGCGCACACACACACACACACACACACACACACAAGAAACTCCACCTAAATGTCACACCTTATACAAAACAACTCAAGAATCACGCAATTAAATGTAAATACTAATAGTGTGATCTTTAAAAAAAAAAAATGTCAAGCAATCAGGCATTGAGGTGCTCAATGAGGACAATGTGCCAAACCAAAAGTAAAAATCAAACTTTTATTCACTTAATGTGACAGTGTAATCAAGAGGTGCTGGCTCCCTAGTGTTATATATTTCCCCCCCAAAATGGCCCAAGGTGAGGGTCAGGTGGATCCAGCACAGCCTGAGAACGCTGTGTCACTGCTCAGGAGCCCTCAACAGAAGGTTCCTGCCTCTTTATGGATTCATGGGCTGGGGAAAGGCTGGGAGCGGAAAGGTACTGAGGCAAAGTGGAGAAATGTAATTCAGCCAAGGACCTCAATAAAGAGGTCTCAGCAGAGGTGCTTGGGAAGTGTCTCAGCCAAGCTTCCCAATAAAGAGGTCTCTGACTCGAGGTGACTGAGCTAGGAATGCAGATGTGCACACAAGCATGGCTTACTAGTGGGGGCCTTGACAGCAACTCCTTCAAGAAAACTACAGTGCACTGGCTGTGTGCCAGCTGGTGTGGGGTGGGCAACCTCCCCGCCCTCATGCAGACTTCCAGTCACAATCGTGTAACTGTCTATGGTTGGGCCTGAAAGACCACACATAGGATTTTGTCCTGGAGTCAGACTCCTTAGAAAAGAGGAGATAATCTTCAAGATGTAGGGACAGGCAAAGGTTTCTTAGATGACACCAAGAGCATAATCCACAAAAGGGAAAAAATGATAAACTGGGTGTCATCAAAATTAAAATTTTTGTTCTGCAAAAGACTGCAATGAGAATTAAAAGACAAGCAATAGATTGGGAAAACGTATTTGTGAATCATATATCTGACAAAAAACTTGTATCTAGAATATTCAAAGAACTCTCAAAACTCAGTAGTAAGAAAAAATCCAATAAAGAACGAGCAAATTGGACTTCCCTGGTGGTCCAGTGGATAGGACTCTGTGCTCCCGATGGAGGGGGCCCAGGTTCAATCCCTGGTTGGGGAACTAGATCCCGCATGCATGCCACAACTAAGAGTTCACATGCCTCAACTAAGAAGTCCACATGCTGCAACTAAGAAGTCCACATGCCACAATGAAGATCCTGCATGCCGCAATTAAGACCTGACACACCAAAATAAATAAATAAATAAATAAAAATAAATATTAAAACAAAAAGAATAGGCAAAAGACTTAAACAGATACTTCACAAATGTAGATATGCAAATGGTAAATAAGGACTTGGAAAGATTTTTTAAATCATTAGCTATCAGAGAAATGTAAATTAAAACCACAATGAGATAATCACTACACATTTATCAGAATGGCTGATGAATAAAGAATAATGACAGTCCCAGATGCGGGCAAGCATTTGGTGTATCTTTTATATATTGCTGGTGGGGATGTAAAACGGTACAGCTATCCTAGAAAACAGTTCGGCAGCTTCTTATGAAACTAAACATGCAATTATCATTTTACACAGAAACTTCACTCTTGAGTATTTATCTCAGAGAAATGAAAACTTATTTTCACACAAACCCTATACAAAAATACTCAAAGGAGCTTTATTCATATTAGCCAAAAACTGGAAATAGCCCAGATATCCTTCAACAGGTAGTTGTTAAACTGAGATAGAGACATACCGTGAACACTACATAGCAATAAAAGGGAACTATCGATGCATACAATGTGGATGAATCTCCAGGAGATGTTAAATGAAAAAAGCCAACCCCCAAAGGTTACATACTATATAATTCCATTTATATAGCATTTTGTGTGTGTGTGTGTGGTACGCGGGCCTCTCACTGTTGTGGCCTCTCCCGTTACGGAGCACAGGCTCCGGACGCACAGGCTCAGCGGCCATGGCTCACGGGCACAGCCGCTCCGCGGCACGTGGGATCCTCCCGGACCGGGGCACGAACCCGCGTCCCCTGCATCGGCAGGCAGACTCTCAACCACTGTGCCACCAGGGAAGCCCTATGTTTTGGCTTTTTGATCGCAAGGCATGTGGGATCTCAGCTCCCCGACCAGGGATTGAACCCATCCCCCCACCCCACATACTGGAAGGTGAAGTCCTAACCACTGGACCGCCAGGGAAGTCCCTCAATGCACTTTAGAAACAGGCTACTAGAAATTAAAGGACCTTTATAGATTACCAATAGACTGCATTTTTTTACCAATATCGAATTTCCCTTCTTTGAAGTCAGGCTTGGCCATAAGACTAGCTTTGGCCAACATAACGTGTAAGAAAGTGACATGTGTCATTTCTGGGCAAAGGCTTTAAAAGCCAGTGCATGCTCTGCCATCTTCTCTTTTTCTTCTGCCATGGCCTCACCAACGTTTCAGGTAATGGCCGCTATGTCAGCCTGAGGATGATGATGACTTGGAAGCAGCGATCCCAGATGACTCATGATGGTTACCAATAGGAGAAGCAAGATATAAATTCTGATTGTTTCAAGCCTTGTAATATGGGTATTCTTTATTACTGCAGCATAACTTAGCCTATCCTGACTGATATATAGCCCAACGCCTCTCACATTACAAGTACTAAAACCAAGAGCCAACAGCTTAGAGCCCAGCCTACCTAGGAAGTTAGTGATAGGGATAATACTATGACCTATATAGCCAGAGTCCCAGAATGGTGCCATTTCCAATACAGATTTTATCAATGTGCTTCAGGCTATTTGTTCATAAGAATAAAATTAAAATACAAATAAAAGTTCTGTACCAAACTGAATCATCAAATTAGTTTGCCAATTGATACCAAAAATGAAAGAACAGATTTTTAAAAGTAGACTGAATGAAATATTCGTACTTCTAATTTTATCATATAGTTCTGAATCAGCAGCCCATCATTCAGAGGGGGAAAAAAGCAACTGATTCAAATGAGTCACGCTGGAGAAACCCTTGATATTTTGAAAATTCAAATGTCAACAAGCCACATAATAAGAGAAATGGGAGGCACTGGCTCCATCCTTTTGAACATTTCTACAAAATGAATCAAAGTCAAATATCAACCCTAGAGGTTTATTGACCTACAAAAAGATGTTTGGGAATTCTGTAAAGAGATGCTTCAGTGGTGGTCATGAATATTTGGGGAGTTAAAAGGGAATTTGTGAAGGTAAGCAGCATGTTTTTTCCTAACAAAGAGATTGTTTTACTCAGCATGTTTTTTGTGAACATTCTAAGAACCTGAAAGATTTCCCATGGTATATGTAAAAAATTCAAAGTTTGACTTAAAAAAGAAAACTTAGGAGCCATTCCAGAATCATTTAAGAAAATAAACCTCCATCCTCATTTGCTACATGTCACACCAAACGAAAGAATCTATGCACTTCTCTGACTGCACGACAGAACCTCTTAAAAACTGCCCAGTTTCAGGCATTAAGGCTTTTCTGCAAATATTCTACTATGATAACAGTTCATGAAGAGAAAAAGATGTAGCTGATATTTTCTTCAGGAAAACAACTTCACCTTGTCCTTGATTAACTATTCTATTAATTTTTTACTTCTTGAAACCATGAGTTTCTTCCCCTCTAATTTTAATTCTGATGATAAACATAATATGGTCGTTGTAGAAAATTTGGAAAGTTTAGGCAAGAGAAAATAAATGCAAAAAAATGTTTTCCTACAATCCCACTCCCCAAGCAGAGACTAGTATAATTTTGGCAAATTTCCTTTGTCCTTTGCACATATCAAATAGAGTCAAGGTGACAGTTTATTGATAATTCTGAATCCTTTTTGTGTTCCAGTCATCACTATGTCAATAATATTTTCTAATATTATTTAAAAATCATTATTAAGCTCATTTTAATAGGTGTACAAAATCCTATCAACAAAATCCTATCGTAACATGTACTGTTACTTATTTAATCAGTCCCCCAACATAGGACATCCTGGTAATTTCCTCCCTTTCATCATCATAAGGTATCTGAGTTAATTCAACTTTATTCCATATTCTTTTTCATTATTATTTTGATCTATCCTGAGCTTTGGAAGATTATTTAATATGGCCCTTTCATTTCCAGGCTGCCCTGCTTCTCCATTTAGCTGCTTCTTCTCTAAATTGTCCTAAGAAACTTGAACAATCTTCTCTTCACAGACATACTTCAACCTTGGATTCCAGCAAATGCTTTCTGGTGCTCTCGCTGATCTCTCTCCCGATAGGTAGGTAAGTAGGTAGATAGAGAGACAGGTAGATAGACAAAGATAGAGATATCTATAAAGAAAGAATATCTCACATTCATAAAATAAATAAATGCTTAATTAATTGCCTAAATTTTAAAAATCCCTCTTTATTTTTATGCATTTCTAAAGGCAAATATAGTATGATAAAAATAGAAAAGCATTGGATTGAAATCAGATTCTTAGTACAATTCTGCTTCTCTCTTACATGTCACTAAATTACTTGAGCCCTGTTTCCTCATTTGTAAAATAAGAAATGTACTTAGAGATCTCTACGTTTTCTTCTAATTCTATCGTTCTCTGACTGGAGCAGTTTATAATTCTGCTCAGTTGAGTGATCTTGTGTACCAACCGGACTTCAAAGGGGAAAGCTGAAGCCCCTCCTCGTATTCCAGATAGGACAGGTCTGCACGAGAACTAGAGCTTTACCAAAGTTGGAAGACTTGGGAGAGAAGTCAGGAAAGTTGCCACCAACTACCCCAGCCTGAAGTACTAATGTGGATGGTTTTCAAGAGATGAACCAAAAGCTGCTAACAATCTGGTGAGCCTCTGGGAAGCTCCTCACACAAACTCACCCAGTCTGCTCACAGTCAACAGGTGAGTCTCAAGAGTTCACTTTGGGGACTTCACTGGTGGCGCAGTGGTTAAGAATCTGCCTGTCAATGCAGGGGACAAGGGTTCGAGGCCTGGTCTGGGAAGATCCCACATGCCGCAGAGCAACTAAGCCCGTGTGCCACAACTACTGAGCCTGTGCTCTAGAGCCCGCGAGCCACAACTACTGAGCCCACGTGCCACAACTACTGAAGCTCATGCACCTAGAGCCTGTGCTCTGCAACAAGAGAAGCCACCTCAATGAGAAGCCCGCACACAGTATGCACGACCAACATGATAATTCTCAAGCTCATCTAGAAGCAGCTGGAACCTC
Source organism: Pseudorca crassidens (assembly GCF_039906515.1). Lineage (NCBI taxonomy): Eukaryota > Metazoa > Chordata > Mammalia > Artiodactyla > Delphinidae > Pseudorca > Pseudorca crassidens. The sequence continues at coordinate 28,031,682 of NC_090304.1, read as the reverse complement.
TGTCTGCCTTCACATCTACCCTCAACTGCCTCTGGTACTTCTCCTTCTCTTCCACCTCAAACTCTCACTGAGGACCATGTAGTAAGGGGAATGCTGAGAAACGTATTTCATGCCTTTGAGCGTCTCTCAACTTCATCTGTAAAATACCTATTAAACAGATAGTTATTTAGTCTCTACTACAGTCATGGTACTAAGCTTGGTACTACTACAACAGGTACCAAGAAACATAACAGGAGTAACCACTGCCCTTAAGAAGCTTACAGCCAATTCGAAGAGAAGATACCTCCAGGAACCATAATTGGATGGATATTGAGCTAGACACTCAAGATATAGGGGGGCCCACATTCCTTTTAGTGCTATTCAAAAGCCATGCTTTTAAGATACTAAAAGTTACTTATAGAAAAAGGAATAACAGGTGAAAATCAGGATACACCCCCAGAGGTTACCTGCTGTGTATATCCCCTGCTTGAAGAAAGCTCAAAGGAAACTATGTGGAATCCCCAGGAGGGGGCCCATGAGACCTAAAAAAGGGGACTCCTCAGGCTGGGTTTTGGTGCCTGGCGCTTTGGAGACTGGTGCTTCTTTGTAATCCCTGTTTATTGTCCTTGCAACATTTTAAATGACGTAAAGTACATGAGATTTTTTCCCCAAATCATCTTGTGATTTATTTCTCAAGAACTTAACAAGTAGTGCTTAGGATGCTCAGCAGATGCACGGCAGGGGTACCTGGAAAAGCATGACACCATGTGTTGTGGGCTACATTGTGTTCTTCCAAGATCTTTACATGGAACCCCTAACCCCCAAGAATGAGACTGCATTTGGAGACAAGACCTTTAATGGCGTAATTAGGTTAAAATGAGGTCATATGGATGGGACTTCTTCAACTTGACTGATGTCCTTATGAGAGAAAATGTGGACACACACAGAGGCACCACAGGTATATGCACACCGAGGAAAGACCATGTGAAAACACAGTGAGAAGGCAGCCATCTGCAAGCTGAGAAGAGAGGCCTCAGAAGAAAACCAAACCTGACAACACCTTGATCTTAGAGTTCTAGCCTACAGAACTGTGAGAAAATCCATTTCTGTTGTTTCAGCCCAGCCTATAGTATTTTGTTATGGCAGCCGCAGCAAACTAATACACTTATGGTAGCCACCACGGGCACTACCATGGGATTTGGAACAGCTGCTACGGACACGGGTCCTACAGCCTAAAAGAAGCCTCCTAACAAGTAGTTTTTGGCCAATGATCAGCATAAATTAATAAAATTCTCTATTAGTTTGAGGCGATGCATAGGTAAGTACAGAGAGGATATAAGCTTCATGAGGGCAAGCCCCTTACCTATATTACTGACTGCTGTATCCATAGTGTAAGCGTACATTCGATGAATTTTGAAAAATACATAATCTTATAAAACTATCACGTACGGATATAGAATGTTTTCACCACCTCAAAATGTTCCCTCATGCTCCTTCACAGTCAATCTCCTTCCCCAATCCCCTATGATGGAAATTACGCAGAATATAGTCTTTGGGTCTTGGTTTATTTTACTGAGCTTTGATATTCACCTGTTCCTTTTTACTTGTTAGGAAAGTCAGTCTCACACATGCAGTCTTTCAACCTCTGCTCGGTCACACAAAAATGGGCCTTAGGCCTGGAAAACTTCCTTACCAAGAGATAAGGCGCCCACACAGCCTGTGCCGGGCTGACTGCTTTCCCTGTCTCATGCTGAACAAGTGTTCCTTTGTTCTGCTTAAGCATGTATGTCAATGGCTCTCAAGCATGGCCCCAGGTTTCAGTATTTCAGACTCCACACAGGAGAGGTCAGTGTCCTGCTGCTGCAGTACAAGAGGGGTGCACACAGGCCAATTTCCCTGGTCAGCTGCCAGGGGCATCTGCTAGCCATTAGAGGTGGACACACACTGGAGCTGATCTTGCTGTCTCTTCTCTATGTGAGTGAAAGCACTGTTCCATCCAGTGTTTGACTGTGCTGTGTTTTCCCTGGCAACTCTGATACCAAGTTATCGTGGGGGAAAGTGTTTGGACTTCTATTCCTGGGAGCTGGCATTGTGATGATCTTTGCTGTCCTCCAAGTAGTTGCAGTCCTACCCTGGCAGTGATTACTGGTACATGGTGTCCTGCCCCACATTATTGTTGAGTAACATTCCGTTGGATGGATGTCATAATTTGCTTATCCATTCACCAACTGATGGACATTTGGAGTGTTTCTACGTATGGCCATTATAGATTATGTTCCTCTTAACATTTGGGTACAAATCATTGTGTGAATATGGGGTTTTTTTGGTTTGTTTTGTTTTTACTCTTGGATAAATATGTAGGAGTGGTACTGCCAGACAGGATGTTAAGTGGATGTTTAAATTTATAAGAAACTGCCAGAATGTTTTCTAGAATGGCTGCACCATTTTGCATTCCCACAGCAACGCATGAACGTTACAGTTGCTTCTCATCCTCACGAACTCTTGCTATTATAGACTTTTTAATTTTAGTCATTCCACTAAGTGGGCAGTGGCCCTTCACTGTATTTCCCTGATGACTAATGATGCTGAGCCTCTTCTCATGTGCGTATTTACCATTTGTATATGTTCCTTGATTAAACGTCTATTCATACCTTAGCCCATTTTTTTAAAAAACTGAGTTATCTTATTACTGGGTTGTAAAAGTTTTTTCTCTATTCTGGATACAATTTCTTTATCAGCTACCAGTTTCAAAAATATTTTCCCTCGGCCTGTGGATTATTTTTCCCTTTATTTGACAGTGTCTTTTCAAAACAAGTTTTGGTGACATCATCAAGATGGTGCTATCGATTGATCCTGACTTTAGTTCCTCCCACAAGAAGAACTAGCAATTATGCGTAGACAAAAACACCATTGTGAAAATCCCAGAACCCAGGGGTGGGGCTGAAGCACCCGCCTGGACCACAGAGACCAAGAAGGACAGCACTATAAAGGTGAGAAGAGAGGCTACACTCTGACCGCATCACTGCTCCTCAGGCTGGCACAGTGCCAAACTGAGAGGGGCCCCCGTCAGCTTACTGTTTCTCCAGGGGAAAATGAGAGACCAAGTTAGACACCCAGCTCCCCCAGCACTGCAGGACACTTCCCAGGAGGGCCATTCGGGTCTCACCTCCCAGGAATTACTGGGGTAATCTGCAGGATTCAGCCGTGGGGATCAGATAAAGATGGGGAAGGAGGGCGGGACTTACATCAATCAGATCTTGGTGGACCACATTCCTGCTTGCAGTGGCACCAGAGTAGAAATCTCAGCCAGTGGCTCTGCCCATCTGCAGAGCCAACTTGGTGGCCCCGTCTGGTCAGGGAACTCATCCAACGTGCAAAGGGACTTCAATCTAAAATGGAATGGAGATATGAAATGGAGAATCTCACACATGCGCCCACAGGAAAATGAAACAAGAAATGAAACAGTGGTTTCCCCTAAATGCCTGACTAGAACTATCTAGAACTTATCTCCTAACCAATGAACATCCACCGAGAATCTCTCCCCATCATCACTCAAGCCAATGAATTTGCTGCTTGAACCCTAACTGGACTCCCCCGACTCTTTACACCCCTTCTGCATTAACACAGCCTGCCCCAAACCTTCAACAGACTCGCCTGTAGCTTGCTACAGTATGTTTCCCGAACTGCAATTCCTCTGCTATTCCCGAATAAATTCAATTTCTGGTAATATGAGCTTGCCTCAGCTTCCCTCTTTTTTTAGGTTAACAGGCAGTTCTACCTGATTTGGTGCCCAGTCAACAGACTGTACAAGGAGTGGAGCCCATTCTACTGTGTCGCAAGGGCAGGAAAGCAAATTTGCAGCCCTGCCCAACTGTTGAGCATAGGTTCCAGTCCCATCCATCCAGCAAGCATGGCCAAGAACACCGGCAACCACAGAGCCCATCCTACAGCCCCACTCTGGCAAAGAGCTAAGCCAGCAGCCCTTCCCAACAAGTATAGCCTCTGGTCTTCCATAACCAGGGAGCCTGAACAGTACCCTGAGCAGACTTAGAGCCCAGCCTACAGACCTGCCCAATCACGGACACCACCAGGAATCCGCTTGAATGCACAGCCTAGCCAGCAGGCCCAACTGACTCTACAGCCCAGCCAGGGGCACCCTCCACACACACACCTCAGAGCACCTCACCCACATAGAGACCCTGATAGCAAACCATGGGCTCTACCAGCTGACGTGTCCAGTACCCCAAACTGAGCTGACTGGTGAAGCTCTTTCCCTGCCAAAGTGAACCTGTAAAGTCTAGAAGAGGAAATGGTAACACGTAGATACCAACGCAAGGAATCCAGGATCATGAAGAATCAGGTAAACATGATAAAACCAAAGGAAACTAATAAAGTTCCAATAACTGAACCTAAAGAAATGGAGAGTATGAACTCACAAAGAATTCAGAATAATCCTCTTAACAGAAGTTTAGTGAAGTACAAGAATATATCCTAAAGGAAATTAGGAAAACAATGCACGAACAAAATGAGATGGCCCTTGAGGGCATTATGCTAAGTGAAACAAGTCAGACAAAGACAAATACTGTGTCTCACTTATATGTGCAATCTAAAAAGAAAACTGAAGTCATAGAAACAGAGAACAGATAGGACAGATTGGTGATTGCAGGGGCAGGGGGAGGGGCAGTGAAAAATCACAAATTTCCAGTTATAAGATCTATAAATTCTAAGGATGTAATGTACAGCATGGTGACTATAGTTACCAATGTTGTATTATATATTTGAAAGTTACTAAGAGAATAGATCTTTTCTCATCACAAGAAAAGAAATGTAACTATGTGAGGTGATGAATGTTAACTAAACATATTGTACTAATCATTCCATAATATATACATACATCAAATCATTATATTGTACACCTTAAACCTATACAATGTTATATGTCAATTATATCTCAATAAAATTGTGAAAAAAGATGAATAAGTTCTGGGAAAGTAATGCACAGCATGGTAATTATAGTTAACAATACTGTAATGTATATCTAGAAGTTGCTAAATGAGTAGATATTTTTTGTTTTAAAATTTTTTCTTCTTTTTGCTTTTTATTAATGGAAGTATAGTTGATTTACAATATAGTGTTAGTTTCAGGTGTACAGCATAGTGATTCAGTACTTTTGCAGATTATATTCCATTATAGGTTTTTAAAGATAATGGGTATAATTCCCTTTGTTCTACAGTAAATCCTTGTTGCTTAAGAGTAGATCTTAAAAGTTCTCAACACACACACAGGATCATAACTATGTGAGGTGATAGATCTGTTAACTTTTACTGTAGTAACCATTCTGTAATATATACATACACCAAATTGCACACATTAAACTTATACAATGTTTTATGTCAATTATATCTCAAAAAAGCTGGAAAAAATAAACTTTTTAAATGAAAAGCAATTTTTTCATTTTGATGAAGGCCATGTTATCTTTTTTTTTCTTTCATGGTTTGTGTTTTTTGTGCTCTGAGAAATCACTGTCTAGACAATGATCACAAATATTTTCTCCAATAGTTTCTTCTAAGCACTTTATAGTTCTAACTTTAATATTTATGTGTATCATCTACTCCAATGAATTTTTTTTTTTTTTTTTTTTTTTTTTTTTTTGCGGTATGCGGGCCTCTCACTGTTGTGGCCTCTCCCGTTGCAGAGCACAGGCTCCGGACACGCAGGCTCAGTGGCCATGGCTCACGGGCCCAGGTGCTCCGCAGCATGTGGGATCTTCCCGGACCGGGGCACGAACCCCTGTCCCCTGTATCGGCAGGCAGACTCTCAACCACTGCGCCACCAGGAAAGTCCTGTAATTTTGATTTTTTAAACAATTATTTCCCTGTCTTTTAGAAATACATACTGAAAGTCTTACTGGTGAAATGCTATTATTACCAGGGAGTGTGAAGGAGTAGGCAGAAATATAGTAGCTGAAGCAGTGTTGACCACACTTGATGTTTTTTGGGGCTGAGTGATGGCTACATAAGAGTTTGTTGAACTAGCCTCTCACTTCTGTATGTTTGAAATTTTCTACAATAAAACTTAAAAAAAAAGTTTGCAACACGAGGAAACTAAGCTGGAGAAAGACAGTTGAGGATACTTATGTTTTTAGATTTATTCTTGGTTAAGTCACACTTCAATTGAGTTACCTGATTAGAAGGAAGAAAAAATAACATAAACACGCCAAACACATTATGATTGTGGTTGACAATCTTAAAATAAAATCCCAGATGTATTATTTACTGTAACTCTACACAATTACACTCTATGCCATTTGGTTAGAATGGGATTTGCACTTAAAGTTGTGAAGATCAAATAAAAATGAGCAAGATATCTGGCACATAAAAGTTAGTCTGATATCTTCAGTTTCATTACCTATCCCAATGCCTACCAAATACTGGGCATGTGCTTCACATTTTAAAATTAATTTGAATAGGATTTAATCTCATACTGCTCTGATGGCCTATATTAGAGGAGTCTAACGTAGAGCAAAATGGCATGCTCTTCAAGAATCAAAACTCTTAACTTGTTTTTGTAAGGTTTTGCCTTACAAAAATCCTGGCACACTGAGTACTTGCATTTGAGATCTCAACTGTACAGTTTAAGCAGCAGCATCAAATGAAAGTATTAGAAAAAGAAAAATGACCCCTGCTTTCTTTCCATTCTGCAATAGCAGTTCTGTAAACTGAGAGAGGCAACAGTTCCAAGGATTAATTTGGTAATCAAAAGAAGTGTAATTTCCTTTTCTTATAAGGAAGTTCCAAGACACATGCATAGTTACCTATCAGGCTCTCTTACTCTTTTTAAGGTTTCTTATTTGTCTGACATAGCAGCAGGAGAAAGACACGAATTTTCGAATCTGGCAGACCTAGGTCAAAGTCTGAGTTTCTCCCTTCCTGGTAATCTTTGAAAGTCAGTAAATCTCTTCTTTGCCAATTTCATCTGTCAACTAGGGTTTAAGAACAAATATTTACTGGTTGCCTACCACGTGCCAAGAAATCATGTAAGTGAACAAAAAAGAAATTCCCAGTCCATGTGCAGTTTACATTCTAGTAGTTAAATAACTTACCTAGTCATATACTTACTAATTGGCTGAACCATAATTCAAAGACAGTAGTCTCAGTGTAGAGTATATACTCCAAACCACTAAGTTATATCACCATTTTATTGTGAGATTAAATGACATAAGCTGTGACTAGATGGAAACTCAATCATAGCAACTAAAATTACTCATTTTCTTTTTTTCAATCACCCTTACTAAGATATAATTTACATACAACAAAATGCATTCACTTATTAATTTTTATGGCCTCAACGTTGTTCATAATATTACCTAGTTATTCCTTTAATGTTTACAGTATCTGGTAATTGGTAACTTGTGTCTTCTCTTTCCTGATGAGTCTAGTTAGATGTGTCAATTTTGCTATTTTTTTAAACTAGCTTTTGGTACCAGTGATTTTTTTCTATTGTTTTCCCATTTAATATTTTATTGTTTTCTATTTTTATCTTTATTGTTTCCATCCCTCTACTTACTTGGATTTAACATGTTCTTCCTTTTCTAACTTCTTAAATTGGAAGCCTAGATTATTGATTTAGACCTTGTTTTTTTTCAAACATAAGCAAGTATGTTTGAAATTTCCCTCTGAACACTACTATAGCTACATTTCACAAATTTCAATGTTATGTTCTCATTTTCATTCCATTCATGTTACATTCTCATTTCCCTTGTAATTTATTTTCTGAGGTTTTCTCTCTCTCTCTTTTCCATCATTCTTCTAGATTTACTGAGTATATTTTAGTTTTCCATCTTGTTTCCACTACTGGGTTATTGGCTATACATGTTTGTAGTTGTTTTAGTGGTCATGCTAGGGTTTATACATCTTTAATTTATCACAATCTTCCTTCAAATAATATTATACTGTTTTACTTATAAGAACTTTCAACAATATACTTCCATATCACCCTGCCATCCTTGTTTTTATATATTTTACTTTTACATATTTCATAAACATGACAATATATTTTTGTCTTAAAAAGTCATTTATCTTTTAAAAAGATTTCAATTAGAAAAAACAATTTTGATCTCTACCCTCTTATTTACTACTTCTGGTACCCTTCACTCCTTTTATCTACATACAAATTTTCATCTGTGACATTTTTCTTCAATGCTTTTTATATTTTATAGTGCAGGTCTGTGGTAACAAATTTTCTCAGCTTTAGTTTGTCTGGGGGAAAAAAAAATGTTTTCCCCTATTTTGGAAGAATAGTTTCACTGGGTATAGAACTTAAGGTGGAATTTTTCTTTTAGCACTGTAGAGAAATCATTCCATTGTCTTCTACATTACTTGTGTGTGTGTGTGTGTGTGTGTGTGTGTATGTGTGTAAAAGACCAGTTTTTCTTATCTTTGTTCCCCTGTACAGAATATATCTCCTCACACACACACCCCAACTGCTCCTAAGAAATTTCTTTTAATAATTTAATTTTAGCAATTTGATTATGACGTGCCTCTATGTGGTTTTCTTTATGTCTAATCTGCTTGGGTTGAGGTTCCTTGAACTTCTTGGGACTGTTAAAATATGAACATTTTTCAGCTACTATTTCTTCAAGTATTTTCTTGCCCTCTATCCCTTTTTCTGGGACTCCAAATGAATTAATATTTTCCACAGGTTACTGAGGCTCTGTTGATTTTTTTCAGCCTTTTTTCTTTTTGACTTTCAGTTTGGGTAGACCCTATTCATATATCTTAAAGTTCACTAATTTTTTTTATTTTGCAGTATCTAATCTGCTATTAATCTCATCCAATAAGTATATTAAACATTGTATTATTCTGCTCCAAAAGCTCCATTTGGTTCTTTTTTGTAGTTGAATATTATTGTCATGGTTTCCATTATATCTTTAAGCATATTCATAATAGCTGTTTTAAGGTTCTTTACTGCTTTAGTATCTTTTATTGGATGTTGGCCATTGTTAATTTTACATTCTTGATTGCTAGATTTTGTTTCAGCTTTTAAATAGCATTGGACATTTTTCTGCCAGGTGTTTAATCTGCTTGCCAATAAGGTTTATCTTTTCAAAACTTCTTTTTCAGCTTTGTTATGAAAAGTCTAGAGTAGCCTTTACATTATGGCTAGTTTTGCCACACTTCTAATGTATGACCTTTCTGGAGTCTCTATGGAAATGTCATAGGTGTTAAATGAGCACCCTCTAATCGAGCGGTCAGAATTTTAACATCTCCCAGCCCTGTGTGAGCTATGGGAATTTTCAGCTAACAACTCCCCAACTATCTTTCCCCAGTCTCATTGGTTTCTACCCTATAAATTTCTGGATTTGTATTCAGCATCACACCCAAAGGACTCATAAGCAGATTTCTGGAGTTTTTTCTCTGCACAGCTCTCTCCTCTCCTGTACTGTGTCCTGCAAATTCCAGCTGCCTCATCTCTTCTCCACACTGTGATCTCTGTCTCCTGAAATCAGGAGAATCATCCTGGGATCCCCATCCCTGTTCCTCTGGCAGAAAACCAAAGTGATTTTAGGATTCACCTTATTTGTTTCCTTTCTCAGGGATCAGAGTTCAGGGATGCCTCTTATCCACTGTTTAAAAAATAAATGTTGTTCCATAAATTTTGTCCAGTTTTCTAGGTGCTTAAAGTTGGAGAGCTAGGCTGGTCCCAATTACTCCATCAAGTCCAGAAGTCAAAACCCATCTCATTTCCTTTTTATATTACAAAACATACAGTTTCCAGCCATCAACAGCCTCAAGAAAAACTTCTTAGGAAAGGTACATAAGAATTGTATCTCTAGCACATGAATATCAGGAACTGATGCTACAGAAACATGAGACAATTAATCTTTCAGAGAAAGTTCAGAAGAACAGCTATTTTGGAGTTCTTTGCTGCCAGCAGGGAATCATAAACAATTGATTTTTTTTTTTAAGCCTGTAACTATTTTTGGCTTAGGTCACTGAATCCATGCCTTTTTTTTTTGTCAGTATTTTTTCTCCAGTTAGTAGAGCAAGTATAGTCCACAGTTTGGCAGTTGGGATAAGCTACTGACAGGCCCTGTCATTTGGTTTGCAACTTTGGTGATGACACAGGGAAAAGTCCCTCATCTATGGTAAGCAGATGGGATACTCAAAGACAGAAAAACAGAGAAGACATAATGAACTGAAGATGAATTTATTCCCTCATTGTTTTTGTCTTAGTGAAGAAATGCCATGGGAGGTGTTGGCAGAAGTCTGACAAGAGCTGAGGATAATCATTTCCCTTCTCTTGGCATAGGGTAGAGCAATTAGCTGCTCTTGGAAAACGGGAGTAAAGTTTCAGGGAAAAGCAACAAAAATGATTAGGCAGTGGAAAAAAAAAAGAATCTGTGGGGAAAGGGCTTAAAACTGACATTGTTTATACCATGAAGAACACTAAGGTATCTTCACATATATTAGTTTCCATTTATGAAGCACATTAAAAACCCTTTCACAAAACACTGCCAGATTATCTGATTTTATCTTCATAATAACCTGTGAGCATAAGGTATTATTTCTATTTTATAGAGACATAGACTAAGAAGCAGAGTTTAAGGGATTTGACTCAAACCGCAGAGCCAGCTGATGGCAGAGACCAAAAAAACAAAAAACAAAAAACGAACCTGTTCCAATCCATTCAACAAGGGCATTTTGGCTATCATTCTTTATCTCCATAAAGGATGCCACCAAGGAAACTAGCTTTAATAAGTGAAATCAAAAGCACAGCAACATCAAAAGACTCCAGAAAGAGTTTCCTGGCATTTTCTGGACTTCTGGGTAAAGACAGAAATCTGAATACACATACCTATTTTCACTACCTATCAAAGATCCATTGAAATAGTAAAGGGATCTTTTTTTTTAAAGGCACAACCCACAAAAACATGGAAAACATGAGATGAAACAGAAACAAATTCCGAGAGAATATAAAACAGAAGGAAATAAATATATGACTTAGCAGACACAAGCAAACTGAATCCTTAGCTGGCAGCAATAAACCCTGGAAATTGGCAGTATCAGGTATCTTTGGAAATGTGGGTAAAGGGAGGACTTTTAAAAAGAAAATTATCTAAACATCTAGTAGATCTCACACCCCCAGTCTACTCTGAATAGCCCAGAAACCAGCAAAGCTCTGCAGCAGCAAAAGATTGGAGGTCTTTTCTTTAAAGAATGTAAGACAGAGGTACCTCCCTTCTGGACTGATGTCACTGAAAATAGCTCAAGGGTCAGCTACTAAAAATAGCTTACTAAAAATAGAGGACATGGCTACCCCACCGGGCTCACAGAATGCTGTCAGCCAGCTATCACCCGCCAGGAAGGAGACTTTAGATTCTTCTCTGCAGAATCTCACCAGCGCTAGAGGATGTAAACATGAGAGGTCCCCCATTCCAAAGGACTAGGTGGAGCAACCTGCAAGGGAGCTCTCAGTTGACAGTCTGCACTCATGTTTTCACATTCTTAGTGAAAATTAACCTTTTAGTTCCCTCTGAAAACTGAGCAGAAAACCACAGATCAGCACACATCTAGGGAAAACTTCCTCTAATATGTGTTTTTTCCAATGCCACTAAGCAATTGTCCAATTCTCAGTGGACACTGACTGGGTATCCTACAATTTAACTCAATTCTAGCACTATCTACCTGGAAAGCATCAGATCCCACCTGTTAAGGACTCAGCCCTTCCCTTTCAGACTCCAATCACAAGTCCCAGTTGTCACCTGTGCTTCTGACTAAATGGCTACAATCAGAGGTTCCCACAACCCACTCCTTGGGTTCAGTTATTTTGCTAAAGCCACCCACAGAACTCAGAGAAACATTTGCTTATGTGCACCTGCTTATTATAAAGGGTATTTTAAAGGATACAGATGAACAGGCAAATAAAGAGGTGGTACACAGGGTGAGGTCCAGAAGGTTCCCTAGAGCAGGAACTTCTGTCTCCATGGAACTGGGGTATACCACCCTCCTGGCTTGTGGATGCATTCACCAACCCAGAAACTCTCCAAATCTTTTTGTTCAAGAGTTTAAAGCTTAATATGCATTTCCCATGCCACCCACTTCCCCTTCCCAGAGGCTGGTGGATGGGGCTGTAAGTTCCAACCCTCTAGTCACTTGGTCTTTCTGGTGACCAGCCCCAACCTTAGGCTGACTAGGAGCACCACCCTAAGTCACCTCAGTAAAGCTCAGGTGTAGGGACTTCCCTGGGGGTCCAGTGGTTAAGACTCCAAGTTCCCAATGCATGAGGCCCGGGTTCAATCCCTGATCAGGGAACTAGATCCCGCATCCTGCAACTAAGAGCCCACAGGCCACAACTACAAGATCCTGCGTGCCACAACTAAGACCTGGCACAGCCAAATAAATAAATAAATTTATAAATATTAAAAAACTAATAAAGCTCAGGTGTACTCAAAAGGGGCCCCTTATGAATGACAAATGATACTCCTATCACTCAGGAAATTCCAAGGTTTAAGGAGCTCTCTGCCAGAAACCAGAGGAAAAGACCAAATGTATTTCTTACTATAACATACTTATAAACTAAAAGATGCAGGTGGAGGGAAGAATTGAGAAAGGAAAAAATGACAGAGAGACACTATGTAGAGAGAAGAATCAGCCCACACCTCACCCAAAAAAAAGCAAAACAAAAACTATCAGGCAATTTCCAAATTCAGATCACTGGAGACAAAGAGACCATCCCTCAAGCAACAAGAAAGGAAAAATGGGATTCAAAGTGGCTTAATCTCAGTACTGCAAGCTAGATAACAATGGTGAAATCCTTTTAAAATTCTGAAGGAAAATTATTATCAAACTAGAATTCATTACCAAGCCAGACTACCATTTTTTTATTAGTTATCTATTTTATACATATTAATGTATACATGTCAATCCCAATCTCCCAATTCATCACACCACTAACCGCCCCCCCACCACTTGCCCCACTTGTTGTCCATACATTTGTTCCCTACATCTGTGCCTCTACTTCTGCCCTGCAAACTGGTTCATCTGTACCATTTTTCTAGATTCCACATGTATAGGTTAATGTACGATATTTGTTTTTCTCTTTCTTACTTCACTCTGTCTCTAGGTCCATCCACGTCTCTACAAATGACCCAATTTTGTTCCTCTTTATGGCTGAGTAATATTCCATTGTATACATGTACCATATCTTCTTTATCCATTCATCTGTCTATGGGCATTTAGGTTGCTTCCATGACCTGGCTATTGTAAATAGTGCTGCAATGAACACTGGGATGCATGTGTCTCTTTGAATTATAGTTTTCTCTGGGTATATGCCCAGTAGTGGGATTGCTGGGTCATATGCTAATTCTATTTCTAGTTTTTTAAGGAACCTCCATACTGTTCTCCATAGAGACTGTATCAATTTACATTCCCACCAGCAGTGCAAGAGGGTTCCCTTTTCTCCACACCCTCTCCAGCATCTGTTGTTTGTAGATCTTCTGATGATGGCCATTCTAATTGGTGTGAGGTGATACCTCATTGTAGTTCTGATTTGCATTTCTCCAACAACGAGTGAAGTTAAACAGCCTTCCATGTGCCCCTCAGCCATTTCTATGTCTCCTTTGGAGAAATGTCCACTCAGGTCTCCCGCCCATTTTTTGATTGGGCTGTCTGCCTTCTCAATATTGAGCTGCACAAGCTGTTTATATATTTTGGAGATTAATCCTTCGTCCGTTAATTCATTTGCAAATATTTTCTACCATTCTCAGGGTTGTCTTTTCGTCTTGTTTATAGTTTCCTTTGCTGTGAAAAAGCTTTTAAGTTTCATTAGGTCCCATTTGTTTATTTTGGGTTTTATTTCCATTACTCCAGGAGATGGGTCAAAAAAGATCTTGCTGTGATTTATGTCAGAGTGTTCTTCCTATGTTTTCCTCTGAGAGTTCCACAGTGCCTGGTCTTACATTTAGGTCTTTAATCCATCCTGAGCCTACTTTTGTGTATGGTGCTAGGGAGTGTTCCAATCTCATTCCCTTACATGTAGCTGTCCAGCTTTCCCAGCACCATTTATTGAAGAGACTGTCTTTTCTCCACTGTATATCCTTGCCTCCTTTGTCATAGATTAGTTGACCATAGGTGCATGGGTTTATCTCTGGGCTCTCCATCCTGTTCCACTGATCTATAATTCTATTTTTGTGCCAGTACCATATTGTCTTGACCACTGCAGCCCTGAAGTATAGTCTGAAGTCAGGGAGTCTGATTCCTCCAGCTCCATTTTTTTCCCTCAAGTTTGCTTTGGCTGTTCAGGGTCTTTTTTGTCTCCATACACATTTCAAGATTTTTTGGTCTAGTTCTGTAAAAAATGCCGTTGGTAATTTGATAGGGATTATATTGAATCTGTAGATTGCTTTGGGTAGAATAGTCATTTTCACAATATTGATTCTTCCAATGCAAGAACACGGTTTATCTCTCCATCTGTTTGTGTCACCTTTGATTTCTTTCATCAGTGTCTTATAGTTTTCTGAGTACAGGTTTTTACCACCTTAGGTATGTTTATTCCTAGGTATTTTATTCTTTTTGTTGCAATGGTAAATGAGATTATTTCCTCAATTTCTTTTTCTGATATTTCATTGTTAGTGTATAGGAATGCAAGAAATTTCTGTGCATTAATTTTGTATTCTGCAACTTTACCAAATACATTGGTTAGCTCTAGTAGTTCTCTGGTGGCATCTTTAGGATTCTCTATGTAAAATATCATGTCATCTGCAAACAGTGAGTTTTACTTCTTCTTTTCCAATTTGTATTCCTTTTGTTTCTTTTTCTTCTCTGATTGCTGTGGCTAGGACTTCCAAAACTATGTTGAATAATAGTGGCGAGAGTGGACATCCTTGTCTTGTTCCTGATCTTAGAGGAAATGCTTTCAGTTTTTCACCATTGAGAATGATGTTTGCTGTGGGTTTATCATATATGGGCTTTATTATGTTGAGGTAGTTTCCCTCTATGCTCACTTTCTGGAGAGTTTTTATCATAAATTGGTGTTGAATTTTGTCAAAAGCTTTTTCTGCATCTATTGAGATGATTATATGTTTTTTATTCTTCAATTTGTTAATATGCTGTATCACATTGATTGATTTGCGTATATTGAAGAATCTTTACATCCCTGGGATAAATCCCACTTGATCATGGTGTATGATCCTTTTAATGTGTTGTTGGATTCTGTTTGCTAGTATTTTGTTGAGGATTTTTGCATCTATATTCATTAGTGATATTGGTCTGTAATTTTCTTTTTTTGGAGTATCTTTGTCAGGTTTTGGTATCAGGGTGATGGTGGCCTCGTAGAATGAGTTTGGGAGTGTTGCTTCCTCTGCAATTTTTTGGAAGAGTTTGAGAAAGATGGGTGTTAGCTCTTCTCTAAATGTTTGATAGAATTCACCTGTGAAGCCATCTGGTCCTGGACTTTTGTTTCTTGGGAGATTTTTAATCAGAGTTTCAATTTCAATGCTTGTGATTGGTCTGTTCATATTTTCTATTTCTTCCTGGTTCAGTCTTGGAAGGTTATACCTTTCTAAGAATTTGTCCATTTCTTCCAGGTTGTCCATTTTATTGGCATAGAGTTGCTTATAGTAGTCTCTTAGGATGCTTTGTTTTTCTGTGGTGTCTGTTGTAACTTCTCCTTTTTCATTTCTAATTTTATTGATTTGAGTTCTCTCCCCCTTTTTCTTGATGAATCTGGCTAAAGGTTTATCAATTTTGTTTATCTTCTCAAAGAACAAGCTTTTAGTTTTATTGATCTTTCCTATTGTTTTCTTTAGTTCTATTTCATTTATTTTTGCTCTGATCTTTATGATTTCTTTCCTTCTACTAACTCTGGGTTTTGTTTGTTCTTCTTTCTCTGCTTCCTTTAGGTGTAAGATTAGATTGTTTATTTGAGGTTTTTCTTGTTTCTTGAAGTAGGATTGTATTGCTATAAACTTCCCTCTTAGAACTGCTTTTGCTGCATCCCATAGGTTTTGGATCATCATGTTTTCATTGTCATTTTTCTCTAGGTATTTTTTGATTTCCTCTCTGATTTCTTCAGTGAACTCTTGGTTATTTAGTAATGTATGGTTTAGCCTCCATGTGTTTGTGTTTTTATCCCTGTAATTGATTTCTAATCTCATAGCATTGTGGTCAGAAAAGATGCTTGACATGATTTCAATTTTCTTAAATTTACTGAGGCTTGATTTGGGACCCAAGATGTGATCTATCCTGGAGAATGTTCCATGTGCACTTGAGACGAAAGTGTAATCTGCTGTTTTTGGATGGAATGTCCTATAAATACCAATTATATCTATCTGGTCTTTTGTGTCATTTAAAGCTTGTGTTTCCTTATTAATTTTCTGTCTGGATGATCTGTCCATTGGTGTAAGTGAGGTGTTAAAGTCCCCCACTATTATTATGTTACTGTCAATTTCCTCTTTTATAGCTGTTAGCATTTGCCTTATGTATTGAGGTGCTCGTATGTTGGGTGCATATATATTTATAGTTGTTACATCTTCTTCTTGGATTGATCCCTAGATCATTATGTAGTGTCCTTCCTTGTCTCTTGTAACATTCTTTATTTTAAAGTCTATTTTATTTGATATGAGAATTGGTACTCCAGCTTTCTTTTGATTTCCACTTGCATGGAATATCTTTTTCTATCTCCTCACTTTCAGTCTGTGTGTGTCCCTAGGTCTATAGTGGGTCTCTTGTAGACAGCATATATATGGGTCTTGTTTTTGTATCCATTCAGCAAGACTGTGTCTCTTGGTTGAAGCTTTTAGTCCACTCATATTTAAGGTAATTATCGATATGTGTGTTCCTATTTCCATTTTCTTAATTGTTATGGGTTTGTTTTTATAGGTCCTTTTCTGCTCTTGTGTTTCCCACTTAGAGAAGCTCCTTTAGCATTTGTTGCAGAGCTGGTTTGGTGGTGCTGAATTCTCTTAGCTTTTGCTTGTCTGTAAAGCTTTTGATTTCTCCATCAAATCTGAATGAGATCCTTGCCAGGTAAAGTAATCTTGGTTGTAGGTTCTTCCCTTCATCACTTTAAATATATTGTGCCACTCCCTTATGGCTTGTAGAGTTTCTGCTGAAAAACCAGCTGTTAACCTTATGGGAGTTCCCTTAGTTATTTCTCATTTTTCCCTTGCTGCTTTTAATAATTTTTCTTTGTCTTTAATATTTGTCAATTTGATTACTACATGTCTTGGCATGTTTCTTCTTGGTTTATCCTGTCTGGGATTCTCTGCACTTCCTGGACTTGGGTGGTTATTTCCTTTCCCATGTTAGGGAAGTTTTTGATTATAATCTCTTCAAATATTTTCTCGAGTCCTTTCTCTCTCTCTTCTCCTTGTGGGATCCCTATAATGTGAATGTTGGTACGTTTAATGTTGTCCCAGAGGTCTCTTAGGCTGTCTTCATTTCTTTTCATTCTTCTTTCTTTATTATGTTCCACGACAGTGAATCCCACCATTCTGTCTTCCAGGTCACTTATCCGTTCTTCTGCCTCAGTTATTCTGCTATTGATTCCTTCTAATGTATTTTTCATTTCAGTTATTGTATTGTTCATCTCTGTTTGTTCTTTAATTCTTCTAGGTGTTTGTTCTTTAATTCTTCTGGGTCTTGGTTAAACATTTCTTGCACCTTCTCGATCTTTGTCTCCATTCTTTTTCCAAGGTCCTGGATCATCTTCATTATCATTATTCTGAATTCTTTTTCTGGAAGGTTGCCTATCTCCACTTCATTTAGGTTTTTTTCTGGGGTTTTATCTTGTTCCTTCATCTGCTACATAGTCCTCTGCCTTTTCATTTTGTCTGTCTTTCTCTGAATGACGTTTTTGTTATACAGGCTGTAGGACTGTAGTTCTTGCTTCTGCTGTCTGCCCTCTGGTGGACCCAAACTACCATTTATAAATGAAGGAAAAAATAAATATATTTTCAAACATGAAAAATTTCCAAAAAATTATCTTCTATGAGAATTAAAAGGAAAGACAAGAAAAATCAGAAACAAGTTATACAACTCAAAGACGAGGTAAAGAGCATCTCAGGATGATCATGAAAATAGGCCCCGGGTGATCAAAGGTACACCAGGCAGAGAAGAAATCAACAGATAGGTACAGATAAGAACAGTACAGGAGAGACTTCTGGAAGACAAAATAGAAACCTGAATGTGAATGAATACATTCAAGGGCATTCTAGATAGTTGCCAAAGAGTCAGAGGTTGGATTAATAACAGGCAAGTTGAAAATTAAGCAAATAAACAAAAGATGAAAATATTAAAATGATGTAGTAAAGGAAAAGTAATCATATTTTTATGCATGGCTCAGCTGTGATTAGGGAATATTATCTTAATTTAGGAATAGTGAATATATTAAATGAAAATTTGATCATCACTGTATTGAGGAAGTACAGGAGATAAAGTTGCATGTGTATAGTGAGGCAGAGAGAGGAAAGAATTATAACCTAATCTTTCATAGACAGAAACCAATAGCTTGGAAAAGTGAAAACATATCAATGAAATTATATAATTTAGAGACACTCACAGGCCCTGGAGTAAATAGTAGGTTGTGTGTCTCCAGCTTTGCTGGGAAACATGGATCCTACCCACTCCACATGACGTCAAAAAGGCAACACAGCACAGTTGTTGAAAAGCATTTGAGAGGTGAGCAAACCTGGATTCTAGTCTTGGCTCCACCATCTATTAGCTGTGATACCACGGACAAGTTCCTTAACCACTTCAAGGTGCAGTTTCCTCATTTATGACATGGAAATAATGATAATAATAGTATCTAAAACATTACTAGACACTTGGTTGGCACTCAAAATGTATTTGTTGAATGAATGCTAATAAAGAGATAATATATGTAATATTTTAGCCTGATATATAATAAACTCTCAGTAAAAATTAGTTTTGTGTTTAGAGTTAGTTTGTTTATTAGCATGTTCTAAATCTAAGCCCTCTCCCTTCTCATCAAGTTAATGGGGGAGAATTGGTTATTACACTGACTTTATTCTTAGCAACTCTAGAGGCATGTTTAACTCCTCTCTTTCTTGGCCAGTCTCTCACAACAATTACTCTATTCTATTAACTCTACTTTTATACTATCTCCCACAATATCACCTTCCTCTTCTGACTCCCCTCATTTTCTCTTGTTTATCTTCAGCAAGTTTCCTAAATGGTTTCACTGCCTCAAATCTCTTAGTCTTCAACTATATCTTCCACCCTGCTGCTAGAGATCCCTTTCTAAAACATAAATCCAATCATGTAACTTCCACGCTCAGACTTTCTAGAGCTCCTCATCACTTGTAGATGAAAGCCAAGCTCACTAAGAGCTTGCCCACTAAGCCACTAAACAATCTCATCCAAATTCACCCAAATTTTGTCTCCTGAGAGTCTCTAACCCTCCTCTGCCCAACCAGCTTTCCTCCCCTGTATTGCCCAAGCATATGCTATTCCACAGTCCCTACATATGCTATGCTCTTTCTCACATCTGAGGCTTTGCACACACTGTTCTACTTGGAAAGCTTTCCTTTCTTCCCCTTTCCACTCAGTAAACATGCTATAAATTAATTGCTTGTTGGTCTCCCCAACTATACTATAGGTTCCTTAAAGTTTGCAGTCTTACTTGCAGGTAGCCTGCCCAGCACCTCACATAAGGCCAGGCCCATATTAGGTGCTAAATAATTGCTTGTTGACTAAAGGAAAGACATACCCCTATATGAACAGTCACCCTCACTTTGGGGCTTTTGCCTACCAATAATTAAGGGAAGTTGATTATTCAACGTTACAAAAATCATATTCCTTTTCCAAACAAAGGAATCAGATTTCCAGTTTCCCTTATTTACTGTCCAATACTCAAGGTGTTAAGTATAGAGAAATCTAATTTACTCACTGCTCTGTAAATGAAGAAGAGCTTCCACTGTACCTTAATTCTATCTCCTCTAAAAACAAAGTCAACTGGTACAAACATGCCTATTTTAAAAAGCATAAAACTTGCATTTTAGGAGAGTATTTACTATCTTTTGTTTATTGGTTCTATTCCCACCCACCTCACTCCCTGGGAAGCCCAGGTTAACAACTAGTGTGTTTGCATTTCTCTATATCTCTAAATATTGAGATATGTAGGTACATACACATATGGCACACCTATATGCTGATGCAACAGTCCTCTTTACATGCTTTTCTACATCTCGCTTTTCTCACTCAGTGGAATCTGTGGAAAGTCCCCTAAGTATAATATTAATTCATGTTGCATTGGCTACATAATTATCTATTGTCAACTCAGATTTTTATGAAAGCTTTATCACCCTCTCATTTAAGCTATCTTCTTGGCCTGGTCAGTTCAGACTGCTATAACAGAATACCATAGACTAGGTGGTTTATAAACAACAGAAATTTATTTCTCATGGTTCTGGGGGCTAGCAGGTCTAATATCAAGGTGCCAGCAGTTTTGGAGTCTGGTGAGAGCCTGCTTCCTATTTCATAGACAACAGTCTTTTTGCTTTGACCTCACATGGTGGAAGGTATGGGGGAAGTGGCTCTCTGGGACCTCTTTTATAAGACCACTAATCCATTCATGAGGGCTCTACCTTCTTGACCTAATCACCTCCCAAAGGTCCCACTTCCAAATACCATCACGCTGGGGACTAGGTTTCAACTTATGAATTGGGTAGGGAAGAGGGGAGGGGCACAAACATTCAGTCTATAGCATGGCCAGTGAGAAGGAAGCGTGGAGAAACTTCCTTACCAATGAAATGAAATGAAATCTATAATTCAAAATGGCTGGCAATTTCAGATTTCTGTCAGAATCGAGAAAATGTAAACAAACAAAATCATTGCTGAATATAATCAACTATGAAACTTAGGTCAATGATTTAAATACGTATGTTGTTAGACACATTTTTAAACAGTCTTAGGAATTTGCATTTGATTCATTTATATTCACTACAACAAAAACAGTACTGCAATTTATAAGGTACCTCCAGGCATTTCATTTGTTAGACTGATCTACAGTAAACTGGCTTATTCCAGCATAATAAAGAATAGTCTTTGCTATATGCCACTAAAATAAATTAATCAAGGAATTTAAAATTGAGTTTTCACACCACAATCTTATTTTGTTTTCCCACATTTCTAAAGTAATAGCATCTATCATCATTGAAAACCAATACGATTTGTGCTTTGCAGAAACTAACAACAAATTAAAAACCAAACTTTTACATTAGTAGCAACAGAAACCACCAACAGTTTGAGAAATTAGTATGATTTTTCCTTCACTATTACTATAGCACATGAAATCTGGGAGTAAATGGAGCCTAGTACCATCCTGTGATTTGTTTAAAGGCTGTAACACTTCAGGACAATGCAAATGCCTTCTCACATTAAAAAGACATTAAATCCCTCAGCAATTTAGTAGAAAAGGCATATAACAGCTCTTAAATTTTAAAATACAATTCTGTGAAAAATTATCCTGGGGTTGCAGGAGACCCTGAGGCTACTGTAATGTACCTCTTCATGTGTTCTGTAAGTGATGGTAGCCTTCCTCAGGCTCTCCAGGGTTGAGAAAGGCAGCAGTCCTGTTGTTCAAAATATTTAAAGCGAGTGATTAATCATGAGCTGTGTCATAGGCATACGAAGCGATGAAGATGGAAAAACTGAAGAAAAACGAGTAGCTTTGTGGAGGAAGTGTAACCAACCCTTGATTAATTCTGCTAATGGAAAAGAGTGTTGTGGATAACACAAACATAATTAAGTGCCAAATGAAAACCAGCCTGAGTATGTCCCAAAAATATAAATTGAAATTTTAAGATATGAAACACATTTTCCTCCCATGGAACTGTTATCCATGGGGGTGGGTCTATAATTTAACCAAATACTATCCTCAAAAGAATAATGCTTTGCAGTGTTAAAGAAGTTAGAGTAACAACATTTGACAAAGGGAAATACAGTCCGGATACGTTCTTTCTAGAATAAGCATACTTTTCTATGTACTTACCCCCTTCCCCATGCCTATCCCCTAGCCTTTAACATAGAGAGGCTAAAAAACACAAAGATGAAAACTTAATTGTTGGAAATTTTAAAAAATCTGCTAGGTTTTACCATAGTCACTGAGAACAGATACTCTGATAAAACAGATTAAAATAATCCTGATTTACTAAAGCTTTTATAGGTATACAAACTGGTCTGCTCCCCCAGATACACTCACCAAGACAGGGAGAACAGCCCTCTATTCATCAGTCATTTCTATCCCTTGCAGCATGGATGTTCATTCAAGCTTTCAACAAATAACATTCAGTGGGTGTAATGGCCCAGGCAGCCTGCTAGATACTGAGGATGGATTGATGAACAAAACAAATCTTGGTCACTGCCCTCATGGAGTAAAACACCCAGCAACTCTTAACACGTAATAAGTGTACAATAAATATAATTTTATTTTCCTCACCCCTCAGCTTCTTTTAGCTTGTTTACTCTTCTGTTAAATGAGAATAACAATATATACCTTAGAACATTACTAAGACTAAGAGTTCCAGTGAGAGTTCCAAACATGCTCATTGATTTTGAAATCTCTCTGGCTGCTCAGCCCAGCTGCTAAAATATCAACTGATATTAAAAAGAGGGGGAATGGGGTGGAGTATAAGCATTTAGGGCAACATGCTAGCTGTCACTTCTGCTATAATGGGAAGTGTAAATAAGAAAAGATATCAAATCTAGTACAAAATCCATGGGGGAAGAGATTTTTAGGAGTTTAACTGATGGTTGTCAATATTTAAGAACATTTAAAAAGTGAACTGAAAGGGCATCAGATTCCCAAGGAGATTGTTCTAAGTTTAGTGCCAACACAGTAGGAGATTCCAAAAAAGGTTGGGAAAATGTCAAATAAAAAACATACAAAATTAAAAATGACACTTGCTTACACCAAGTGAACTTTAGGAGTTGGGGAAGAAGCCAGGAAAATGCCTAGTCAATAACTGAGAATTATTCTTAAATAATTTTACTGGATCCCTTATTATTCACACTTACTGGTTGGTTTTATCACTATAAAAAAAAGAATCACAAGATTTTTGACAACCTATACACAAACATCCATGCCTCTAGAATTCCATCTGAAGAATTTTGCTATTTCTTGTTTGGAGCCATGGGTACGGGAATCAATTTTCTCCAATTTCCACCACCTATCATTCTGAGCATACAAACCGGTTATATTCTCAATGGTGTAGTACCCGGTAGACATAAATACATAGAGTTGTTATGTATATGAGTGAAAAAATACAGGTGAGAACAAGCAAAGGTTTCTTTAGACTCCTCTCTGCACAGATTAAAGTTTTATAGGTTAAAGAATGAATTGAATTCCCTGGAGGTCCAGTGGTTAGGACTCCATGCTTTCACTGCCGAGGGTGCAGGTTCAATCCCTGGTGGGGGGACTAAGATCCTGCAAGCCACAAGGTGTGGCCAAAAAAAAAAAGATCGAATTAAAGTTCAACTGAAAAAAAGAACATATACCAAAAGCCAGGAATACTCTAAAAAAGAAAATAAGAAAGAACAAGCTCACCCTGATAATTAGACATGGTACGGAGCTATAGTAATTAGTTTGGGACTGAAGAAGCAGCATGTGTGTCAATAGCATGGAAGAGAGAATTCAAAAATTGATGTAAACCCATTTGATAAATGAGTATTCCAAATAGGTGGTCAAAAGGAATAGATTATTCAATAAATGATTTGAGACAGCTAGATGACCCATTAAGAAGAAAATTAAGGCTTCCCTGGTGGCGCAGTGGTTGAGAGTCTGCCTGCCGGTGCAGGGGACGCGGGTTCGTGCTCCGGTCCAGGAGGATCCCACATGCCGCGGAGCGGCTGGGCCCGTGAGCCATGGCCACTGAGCCTGCACGTCTGGAGCCTGTGCTCCGCTACGGGAGAGACCACAACAGTGAGAGGCCCGCGTACCGCAAAAAAAAAAAAAAAGAAAAGAAGAGAAAATTAAGCTAGATCCCTATCTGATATGTAGCAATTAAATAATTTCCAGAAATACCTAAGATTTAAACCCTTAAAAATTGAAACCATGAGTGTTCTAAAAGAATCAATAAAAGCATTCAAAATCTCATAATGGGAAAGGCCTTTCTAAGCAAGATATAATTCAGAAATCATGTAACTACATTAAAAATTAGTCATTAAAAATTATATTCAAGACTAGGGAGGATATTTGTAATAGATACATGAAAGGAACAATTTCTTTAACATATAAGAGAAGATATATGAATCAAGATTAAGACAATCTAATAAAAAGAAGCAAAGGATATGAACAAATAATTTATAGAAAAAAACAAACGGTCAGTATGCATGGAAAAATTCATAATTCATAATTAAAGCAATGCAAACCGAAACAAGATAGTTCTGCCCACAAAATTGGCAATAATTTTTAAAGTTTAACAATGACCAAGGCTGACATTGTTGGTAGAAATGTAGATTTATACAACATTTTAAAGGCAATTTGACAATATCTTCCAAAATCTAAAGTATATGTACCCTTGACCTAGCAATTCATTGCAAGGAATTTATCTACAGCCACACTTGCAATACATATGATATAGAGTGTTTACTGCAGCCAAAAATGGAAACAACAAATCCTTTTATTATTATAGTTCTTATTAAATAAAATATGACATCTATACTGTGGAATACCATACAGCCCATGATACAAGAGGGAAACCTATATTAGCTGATAATGGAAAGATGGCCAAGCCATATTGTTGAGTTACAAAGCAAGTGCACAATAATGTGTAAAGTATGATCCTTCTTTGTGAATAAAACCCAGAAATATTTCTATATGCTAGTGTATGCATAATTTCTTTTCTGGAAGGAATCACAAGAAAACTATTAATAGTTAGTACTTGTGGATGAGACACTGGGAATCACTTAGAACGTTTCCATACTGTTTGACTAGGCTTATTATGAGCAGGTCATACTTATGAGCAGGCCATACTTTATTTTCTATGTCATAGACATTACGGGCAATTTCCTAAAATATGTTTCACCATATCTTTAAAAAGAAACAATGTTATTTAACATTTAAAAGTTATAAGTCAGTTACAGTAAGTCCCCTATATACGAACCTTCAAGTTGTGAACTTTCAAAGACGCGAACGTATTATAAACCTATTACAGTATAGTAGTATATAGCCGATTGTGTTAGCTGGGTACCTAGGCTAACTCTGTTGGACTTATAAACAAATTGGACTTACAAATGCCCTCTCAGAACGAAACTCATTTGTATGTAGGGGACTTACTATATTTGGAACTCAGGATAAATCATCCACTTATCAAGATGAGGCTGAGAAATTTTCATCTAGTTACATGTGATGGCATGTTCTAATTCCTATTTTCAGCTGACCATTGAAGAAGAAAGGGACATAGATAGCGTTTCTGTCAATAAGGAAATCGGTTCTCTCTCTCTGTTAATTAAGATATCTGAAAACATAAGCATATACTTAAGAGTTTGCCTGTAGAATTTCCTTAATTAAAAAATCTATTGAGACCTCAGCAAGGCCTAACTGTAGAATCCAAAAAGGCCTCTGTACAGAGCAGGTGAGTGAGTTATGCTCAGGCTAAAAGACTGCCCCAGGCGACAGCAAGAGTCAATAACAGATATCTGAAGTTTAAGTGAGGGAAGTGCAGTTATTTACATTTCAGGCATTTGTTCAACAACAAATATTGATTGAGCATCTACCACATACAGACACCACCAGATCAGAAGCATTTAGTAAAACAGACTAAGTCTTGACCTCATGGATCTTATATTCTAACCAGAAGAAACAGTAAAGATAAATAAATACGTAACTAATAAAACATCAAGTAAGAGCCCAAGAAAAAAATTAAGCAGGATAAAGAGATCGAGAATGAAAGAGTGGTTATTAGGGAAGGCCTCCCTGATAACTGATGTTTAGGTAGATTCTTGAACTAATGAGGAATAAGCCAACATAGACTGAAGAAGAGAATTCTGATCTGAGGGAATGGCATGTTTAAAAACACTGACATGGAAGTCAGATTTGTGTGTTCAAGGAACAGCAAGGAAGCCAGCATGACAGGACTGTGGTGGACAATGCAGAATGCAGTAAATGAGACACAAGGTGGCATCAGGGAATACGCCAGGGCCAGATCATGCAGGACCTTCAAGGAAATAACTTAGAATTTTACTCCAAGCATCAGGAAAAGCCACTGGAGTATCTTGAGCAGGAAACTGATGTGATCAGATTTATTTTCTTCAAGGATTCCTCTGGCTGCTTTGAGAGGATAGACTTATGGAGTGTACTAGTCAGCATTCTCCAGAGAAACAGAACCAATAGAAGAGAGAGAGAGAGAGAGGAGGTGGGGAGTGAGAGAGAGAGTAGAGAGATCAATTTATTATAAGGAATTTACTGACATGATTATGGAGGCTGAGAATTCTCAAGATCTAAGTCAGCAAGCTGAATGGAGACCCAGCAGAACAGGTGGTACAGTTCCAGTGTAAGTCTGAAGGCTGTGAGAACCAGAAGAGCTGATGGCGTAAGTTCTAATCCAAAAGCTGGCAGGCTCAAGACCCAAGAAGAGCTGATTTGCCAGTTCCAATGTGAAAGCAGGAAAAAAGGCAAATGTCCCAGCTCAAGACAGTCAGCAGAAGGAGTTCCCTCTTACTCACAGGATGATCTACTTTTTTTTTTTTTTTCGGTACGCGGGTCTCTCACTGTTGTGGCCTCTCCCTTTGCGGAGCACAGGCTCCGGACGCGCAGGCTCAGCGGCCATGGCTCACGGGCCCAGCCGCTCCGGGGCATGTGGGACCTTCCCGGACCGGGGCACGAACCCAAGTCTCCTGCATCGGCAGGCGGACTCAACCACTGCGCCACCAGGGAAGCCCAGGAAGGTCTACTTTTTATTCTAGTCAGGCCTTTAACTAACTGGATAAGGACCACCCTCATTAGGGCGGGCAATCTGCTTTACTCCATCTACCAATGCAAATGTTAATCTCATCCAAAACATCCTCACAGACATGCCCAGAATGATGTTTGACTAAATATCCAGACATCCATGGTCCAATCAGGTTGACACATAAAATTAATCAACACACAGGCAAGAAGAGAAACGGGGAGACCATGAGGAGATTCTTGTCAGGCAAGAGGTGATGATGGCTTGGACTTGGGTTGTAGCCATGGAAGTAGTGGAAAGTGGCAGGATTTAGAACATACTTGAAAGTAGAGCCAAAGGAAACTGCTGATCAATCTCATACAGGGTATGAGAAGGAAGAATCAAGGATGACTCCGAAGTATTTGGCCTGAGCAAGCAGCTAAATGGAGATGTCATTTACCAAGATAATGACAACAACAACATTAATAATAACTAATAGTTAACTCTTAAATGATTCTTGGTAGGTACCAGGCACTTTTCCAAATGCTTTACATATATTAATCCACTTAATCCTCACATACGTTATTTCATTTAATCTTCACTAATAAGGAAACTAAGGCACAGGAATTTTTAGCAATCTGTCTAAGGTTACACAGCTAGTCAATGAATATGTACTCACAACCCCTACTGCACTAAGAGCAGCTTTTCTTGTTTACTTTCTTGTTTGGTGGGAAGAGGGTGACAACAAAGTAGAAATCAAGAATTTGGTTTAGGGCTTCCCTGGTGGCGCAGTGGTTGAGAGTCCGCCTGCTGATGCAGGGGACACGGGTTCATGCCCCGGTCCGGGAAGATCCCACATGCCGCGGAGCGGCTGGGCCCGTGAGCCATGGCTGCTGAGCCTGTGCGTCTGGAGCCTGTGCTCCGCAATGGGAGAGGCCACAACAGTGAGAGGCCCGCGTACCGCAAAAACAAAAAACAACAACAACAAAAAAGAATTTGGTTTAAGACACGTTAGAGTTAAGAACTCTATTAGATATTCAAGTAGAGATGTCAACGGTTTCATATAAAAGCCTGGAGTTCAGAAAACGGATCAGCACTGGAAATGTGAATTTGAAACTCATACGGGTGGTATTTCAACTAAGGGACTAAATTAAGTCACCAAAGGAATGAGCATAGACAGAATAAAAGAGTTATGAGGACTGACCCTGAGGAACCCCAACATTTAGAGGTCAAGAAGATGAGGACAATCCCACAAAAGCAAATGAAAGCCAACAGTCTTCCAAGTAGAAGGAAAACCACGAGAGTAGAGTACCCTGGAAGCCACATGAAGTCTTTCAAGAAAGAGATCACGTGTACGGAAGCCACTAAGAGCTAAGAAGACTGACCACTGAATCTCGCTACCATGAGTTCTTGGGTGATGTTCCAGAAAGTTTCACTAAATTTTATTACATTTTGTATTTCTTGTTTATACATATCCTGTAAGCAGAAAAAAAGTATACATTTTTCTTTGTTTTATTTTTAGATTCTAAGGAGAGGAGCTGGCTAACTACTCATGAAGTTCTGATAATAATATGTTGGTGAATGGAATAAGGTCCTCAGTTTTGATGGCCTCTATTTTATCAGTTCACACAGAAATGTTTAGGTTCTAGAGAACCAACTCACCCTGAAAGTTACAAATTTACTGATAGAATCTGATTTGTTAATCAAAAAGCCAGTGTATCCATTTGTATTAGGAAACACACCATTCTAACACCATTGCAGGTTGAAGGAGCCAAATGGAAGGGAGGTAATAGTAAAATGAGCCCTCCCAGGGTGGTATTACTTTGAAGAATTTACCATAATTCAGAATCTAATCCTTACTCTGGCTGATATTAAACTCTGGGAGCAGATTTGACTTGAGAAGGCTGGTTCTCACTAATCACATTCAAAAGATTCAAATGAACTCAAAAGAAGTTCACTTGTAAGACAATTATAACTAAAAATTCAGGACGCAGATTAATATAGAAAACCAAACCATCATATAGTTGATTGACACAAATGGAATTTTTTTTAAATGTGCTTGCTACAAGATTCATATTTTCAATGGCATATTTAATGAACATCCCTGTTATAATAGCCACACAGGTTGTCTTTGAACCAAATAATTCCCTCTCCTGGCAGAGTGGACATCTGCTATTTTAACTTATCTGACATCTCTTTCCCTTCCAATAGCAGTGTGAGTTTCACTAGACAACTTCCTCCCCTCTGTCCACACCCTTGACTCATTTGCCCTGCCTTTCCTACCTCATTTGTATCTCAGAGAAATCTAATAATTGTTGAGGGGAAAGGGTTTTCTTTACAGGGTATTCCAGTTAAAAAATGAAGAAGCAATGATAGGATTATAATATCACCATTCTGCTCCTCTTAATGAAATAATGGAATTAGGCAAAGATCACAGAAAGAGAGACAATTAAATAGCATGTGTTTCCTATTAGCAGTATACAATACACTCTACAACATATTTTTGGCAAAAAAGAAAAAATGATCAGACCTGAATCTGATCACCTCTTCAGATTTAACTACAGTCTATGGGAAATATAGAGGTAGAGACACATGTTTAATAACATTATAAGAATAAAAATCAGACTCCTCAGGGCAAAAAACAAACAAACCAGCATTTTCTTCAGTAAATAAATTGCAACAAGAAAGATAGAGATAAAGGAGGGGCCACCAATAGATTAAAAGAGACTTAGATGATATATCCACAGTAGTAGTTTACAAAAATTATCCCATTCTTCACCCCATCCTATGCAATATAACTCTGTAGTGCTTTCCAATCTGACACTGACTTGGCAATAGCACTTGCTTTGGCCAAAAGAATGTGAAGTGATGGTGTACCACGTTTAAGCCAAAACCTCAAGAAACTTGCCTGTTACTTCTTTGCTCTCTCACTCCTTTGCCATCCCTATGAGAACGTGCTTGGGAGAGCCTACTGGATGACAGACATGTGGATCTAGGTCAAATCATCCAAGACACCACATAGCCAACAGCCAGCCAAACCCAGATACACAAATAGCCCAGATAAGATCATCAGAACCTGCAAGCTGACCCCAGATACATTAGCCATAAATTCTTGTTTGTTTGTCCTGCAAAGTAATGTATGTTTTGCTAAAAGCAATACTGAACAATAGATAAGTGATACATTCACCAAATTGCAATATAAAGATCTTCTTTGTATTCTGATTTGAACAAACTGTTAAATAAATGTGAGTCAATTGGGAAAGCTTAAACAGTGACTGGATATCTGTGGACATTATGGAAATATTCCTTTTTTTTTTTCTGTGCTGACATTATGGAGTTAACAGCTCATTTTTTTGCAGCATGATAATGATATTGTAACTCTGTATTTTAAGAGTCTCTTAAAGATACATACTGAAATGATACAACGTCTTGGATTTGCTTCAAAATAATTTGTGGACCAGGGTGGTGATAAGGATGGGGAAATAGATAAGATTGATCATGAGCTCATATTCACTGAAGACGGATGATAGCTATATAGGGCTTAATTACACTCTTTGCTTTTATATGGTTGGAATTTTCCATAATTGAGAAGACATGCATGGGGAAAAAAAAAAAAACAGGCTTGCACCCAAAGCAAACAACAAAAACAACACTATATCAGGAGGGAAAAAAAAAAAAATAGGTTAGTTGAAATTCAACTGGCTACTATTAAACATGCCATTTATTCATTCAAAAAATAAGCAAAAGTACTTGCCATTGAGGAACTTACATTCTAATGAGGAAACAGACAGTAAATAAGTACACAATATATCAGACAGTGATCAGAGCTATGGAGAAGATTCCTTCAAGTCTGCTCAAATCATATCTTCTCAATGAAACTTCCCCTGGGTAAAGGGTTAACAACACCCTTTCCCTTTTCCTACAAATATGCCCCTGGGTTAATATTTTAGCACTGTTTCCCTAAAAATCTGATAAAGGTAGAAGAGCAGTTGTGTCACTAAGCAACAGTGCTTGTGGTAAAAACAACCCTGGATTGACAAGTAGCATCTGGATTGAAAGTTATATATGTGAACTACAAATTCTCCGTTGGAATCTATAGCTTTGGAATCCGTGAAAGTGACAATTCTTGTAACTAAACACGTCTCTTGCAGGAACATACTGGGGAAACAGGGTTCTAAGCCAGGGTGCATATTGTACTTACCCAGCTGGACCACCTCTTTTCACACCTGAACTAAAACTTTGGTCGGGGTGCAAAAGAGACTGGCTCCTGGATGACTGGGGATTGCTGCAAAGACTACTCCCGCTGTAGAGAAACATTCGCCCGCCCTGCTGGCATGCTGTTTTTCCTGACCTCTATCCTTCTAAGTAAAGCTTAGTGCGAGTATGGCCTATGGTAGTTTAATTGAACCGGAGAAGACTTCCCAGGTGGCAATCATGTTAGGAGCTAAAGAGAAAATGAGCTGGAAATCAACCATGAAGCGGACCAGCAGGAGTATGGGAGAACTAGAAAGGTTCCGAATGAGATATCTGGGCACGTGGACAGTCCAGGAATGCAAGACTAGAGGTCAGCAGCTAAAGTCTGCAGGCACTAAAAGGGGCATCTGTAGCTTCATCTGCGCAGCTACCCTCCCATTACCCACACACGTGTAGGATGCCTGCATTTGGCTTCCTGTCTTTTGGATGGATCCTGGGGAGCAAACTCAAACTCCCTACCACTGCTCTTGCACCTGTGGATGGCACTGATAACTGTCTGCACCTGGCTGGAGTGGCTGCCGCAGCCAATCAGCAGCAACTCCTGGGAAGCACATCCTGACAAAGCACAGTACGTGAGTCAGAGCCTTAAAGCAGCCAAAGCACTGCTGTGCCAAGGCAGCTCTGGCAAGTTACTGGGAGCATGTGAGAAACTGCGTCTCTAGGCCCAGGATGTTGGGTCCAGGGACTCAAGGAATGCTTCAGAGGGCTTGGTCTCCCTACGTATTATGTCAACAGAGGAACATCCCGTTTCCATGGGCCCTTCACAGTACAGCTCCCATCTGCTTCTCTAGCTCCATCACCCTCCACTCCAGACCCTTCCTGCCCAGCCATCTCTCAACATGCTGTGCTTCTCACCACTGCTTCAACACTTGAGGCCTATTCACACCCCCGTGATTTGCTAAATATTATTCCCTCTGCCTGGCTCGGACTTTTCCACCTCACTTTCTCTATCTGACCCAGAAAAGGTTGCCGCAGGCTAGCTGACTCCCTTGACCTAAAGTCACCTTTGCTGTAGGTGTCCCTCTCTCCAGCTACTGCTTCTTCCCCTTTCCCTTAGACCTATCCACATCTCCATTAAGTTGTCCTCTAATCATTCAATTTTTGTGTGTTCCAACTCTTTCCAACTGGGACTCTGACTGACAACATTTACAGAAATGTATTGAACATTTTTACTTGTCTGTTTCTTCACTAAGATTATAACTTCCTCAAATGTGGAAACAATTATTTTATCTATTTGTTCAGTAGTTTAACAAGTATCAATATTTACAAGGTCGTCCACTATGTCAGGACCCCAGGGATAAAGTGACAAGCAAGAAAGACGATGCCCTCATGGAATTCCTGTCTACTAAGGGCCATTAAAAGACTGTCTTGGGATTTCTTAATTTCGGAGACCATATCATACATCATATCGGGCATTATACATGTACCAGTAAAAGTTATGAAAGCAGTCTTACAATTTTTTGTGTGGCATCATGAGATACAAATAGCACATATAATTCATGAATTGTTATGATTTTATAGAAATTATGCTTATCGAGAACTTCAAAATTAAGAAATAAACTTTTCAAAAGCAATGAAATATTTATGAATACCCAACTAAATAATGAAGTCAATATTTAATTATTAATTCAGATTTTCTTCATTTTTAAACTTTGGACTTTTTTATTAATTTAAATTTATGAATTTGGATTTTCAGTTTTATTTTCACATTTTGGAATTTGGGGAGACATGATAATAATACTCACCAATACCTGACCCTCCTTACCTCTGGGCAAATAGAAAGCTGTACTTCTCAGTCCCTACAGTTGAGCAAATCCTGCCCAATGAAAGGGAAGTGATGGGCAGAGAAAAGCCTCGATTATTCAGACTCCCTGTCTCTGCCTTGGCAATCAGGAAGTCTGGGTTTTCTAGATGGGGCAGCTAAAAGACAGTGGAGGTTCTATCAGCCTGGGTTCTTGAGTGACTCTGTAGAGCCCAGAATGCCCCTTCCTTCACCATTAACCTGCAATGAACGTGTAACATAAGCTAGAAACAAAGCTTTTTGTATTGAGCCACTAAGGACTTGGGAAATAATTGTTGTTGTAGCATAATCTAACCAATGCTTACTAATACAAAGCCCCATGTTGGTTTTTTGGTTTTTTTCAGTTCTCTTACATTTTCAGAGGCCCTGCATACAGTCCTCAGACACCGTGCCAGCACTACCTAGTAAATGAAACAACCCTAAGTCTACTAGGGGACACAGGAGATCAAATGAGAAGTTAAAGTTTAATCAATACAATTCATTCAACAAAGATTTATTGAGCTCATGCTACATGGAAAGAGGATGAGATCAACTTCCTCTGAGTCACGTGGGCTCCATGAGAATGTGGTGGATACTGGAACAGATTCAGAGTTCTAAGTAGGAGAAAGACAGATGGCTGCTCCGTAGACAACCACTAGTATCTGCCTCAGGGCAGCAACTCCAAAGTTGATGACTTCTTTCACCAATGGTCCCAAATAAAATAAGGATAAGACACTTCTGGTACTAAGGAAAAGATGATTTCTCTGGGAAGATAAACAGAGACACTGCTCTGTGTTGTTTTAGTCTGCAGGCTATTAAGGAAGGCCACGGAGGATGGGTTCTTATAAGGAAAAAGAGGCCGTTCCATTAAAGAGAGAGGAAAGCACTTTCTCTTCAAGTGGGGTGTGGAGAAAGAAACGGGCTACCTGAGAGATGACAGTGACCAGAAAAAGAAATAAAAGGAAGAATGCAAGAAAAAAAGCTCTCAAGGATTCTGACCCAGGAAGATTCTCTATCTTTGGCTGTTAGTAATCCTATAGTTAAAATATTACCTTGTACAATGCTCCCTGTGAGGTTGAGAGACTGGGGCTCAGGCTCCTTTTTCTGTTGATATTTGTACTTTTTAAAATATAGTTTTCTGCATATTGCAACAAAAGCAAGCAATAATCACTTTTAAATTGATTTTATAGAGGTTAATTTAACTGCAGTAAAATTCACCAATTTTAGGTTTACAATTTGACGAGTTTTGAAGGCATAAAGTTGATCATTACTATGAAGATATAAAACATTTAACTTGCCCCCACCAAGTTCTCTCTTATTCCTTTGATATGTACTCTTTTTGAAAATGCAGCCTTAAGAAAGTTTGCCAACCTCAATTCCATGAGTGGACTCTCAATAGATTGCATCAAAGATGATAATCATAGACCCCTTGCTAGTGATTGGTTCAGGAATGAGTATGAAAATCTAATTCTGGCTTAGGAGAGGATTGCTATAAACTTCTGGGAAAGCATGGTCATCCTCTTCTGCTCCTGATGGAGTAACTAAATGATGCTAGACATTTCACCATGAACAAATAGAAAACTGGACAAACTTTATGAAAGAACTGTTTTCGGACTTTAGGCAACAGGTGGTGCAGGACTGTGATCCATTATGTTTACCCAATTTCTGCCCAGAGGAACTGTCCAGGCTGCAAAGCAGGGAGGTATAAGCCATGCAGAGAAGGCGCATCTACAGAGCCAGGGAGACAGAGATTAGAGTTTGGGAGGCTAAGCAGCTGAGATTTCTGAGGCAGAATACCAGAGAAAAGGGAACTAAACAGAGAAAATGCCAGAAATCTGCATCAGGGTCCCAAGTCTTGGCTGAATTCTAAGAGGCCACACAGCTGCTGGTCAAAGAGCAACTATAATGAAAACAACAAAATCAGGTTGCTAAAAGCTGAATATCTTAGCACTTCTCTCATTAGTCATGCCATCCTACTATCTTTATTAATAATCCTACAGCATGGGGGCCTCTGTTTCCTTTACCCCATCACTTTCTACTCTCATCTCTGATGCACAGAGGAACTTCTCCCATAAAAATGCAATTATGATGGGACTTCTCCAGCGTTCCAGTGGTTGAGACTCCGCCTTCCAATGCAGGGGGTGCGGGTTCGATCCCTGGTCGGGGAACTAAGATCCCACATGCCGCACGGTGTGGCCAAAAATTAAAAAAAAAAAGCAACTGAGGGCTTCCCTGGTGGCGCAGCGGTTGAGAGTCCGCCTGCCGATGCAGGAGACATGGGTTCGTGCCCCGGTCCGGGAAGATCCCACATTGCCGCGGAGCGGCTAGGCCCATGAGCCATGGCCGCTGAGCCTGCGCGTCCGGAGCCTGTGCTCTGCAACGGGAGAGGCCACAACAGTGAGAGGCCCGCGTACCGCAAAAAAAAAAAAAAAAAAAAACTGGAGCCTGAAATAGGTGTTCTGGGGCAGCAAAATTTACCAGAACCCAGCAGGGGGTTGGGAAAAGGGAGGGGACGGAGTCACGTTCCGCAAAAAAAAAATTAAAAAATAAAATAAATGATTTTGAAGGCTCTCAGAACAATAAGCGTGGCCTGTTGTCACTATTTCTACTTTTATTTCTTTGGGACATCACCTAGAAAGGCTGGATTGGATTACAGCAAGTGACTACAGCTAAGTGTGAGGGGATGTGAAGAACAGAGCCTTCTTAAGCTTTTGCTACATTCTCAAGAATAGGTGGGAAATGACACTGAGGAATTTAAAGTCAGTTAGACCTGGATTTGCCAAGGGGAAGTTATTTAACCATTCTGAGCTCTGGTTCTTTTATCAGTAAAGCTAGACAATAATATATATGTTGCAGAATTACCGTTAATAATTAGAAGCAACAGGGACTTCCCTGGTGATGCAGTGGTTAAGAATCCACCTTCCAATGCAGGGGACGCAGGTTTAATCCCTGGTCAGGGAACTAGATCTCAGATGCATGCTGCAACTGAGTTTGCATGCCACAACTAAGGAGCCCATAAGCCGCAACTAAGGAGCCAGTGAGCCACAACTAAGGAGCCCGTGAGCTGCAACGAAGGAGCCCACTGGCTGCAACCAAGGAGCACATGTGCTGCAACTAAAGGAGCTGGCGAGCCACAACAAAGGAGCCCACCTGCCGCAACTAAGACCTGGCGCAACCAAAAATAAATTTTAAAAAATAATTAGAAGCAACATATATCTAATACACAAGATATCTGACAAGTGGTTGATAAATGGTACTTGTTATTATAGCTCTCCGAAGTTTGCCAAAAAATACAATCCTCATTAAATCATGAGTTTTTCCAGTATATCCCCAATATTTCATTAAGGGCTTACAGATACAAGCACAGTAGCAGTTATATTGGTACCATAGAAAGACACATAACTATACAAAATAATGCTTATAATAAAGCGACTCTCCTGTCAATATAAATAGAGTTGCATGAGGATTAACCGTGAATGAAAGTGAAAGGGAAGGGATTCTATTTCCAGCTCTAATAGCGTAACTTGTAGCAAACCAGTGAATTCTTGCATCAAGAAAAACTAGAAGGAACAAGATTTAAAAAAAAAAAAAATCACTTTTGAAAGCATTGAGAGTTGCTGAGGCAACCAGGACTGAAGGGCCAAGATCCTAAAGAAAAGTGAAGAGAGAGGTAAGCCTGTAAGGCTCCCATTGGGGAATTTCTTAATTCTTAGTGCTGGCTAAAAGGCTAAGAATCTGAGCAGAGTGTGTTCTTAAGAGGCAAAGCAGCTGAAAGAGTTTCTGGACAGAAAAGACAAAAAGTGTAGTCCAAAGACAACAGAGATGGGGGAGAGGCGAGCACACAGAGTCGACTTTTCAAGATACACAAAGCAAGAGGGTAAGAATCTAAGGAAAATGCCAATGAAAGCATAGGGGAGTTTACAATGGCCTAACAGTGCCAAGGAAATAAAAGTAAGAGCATATAACCCAGCAAAAAGAAGGGGCCCTAATGAACACCCACAGCCTCTCAGTTAAGACCCTTGGAGGGCTATGTCCACAAGACTGGGGGCAAATCAGTTGGATATTTGTCTTAATAAAAATTACAACACAGATGATTCATGGCAACTCAGTTGTTGATCACATTAAAGTGATCTGACCCACCCTCCCCCCAACCCTAGCTTCCTGCCAGAGAACAAGGTAAGCCCTTTCTGAGGGAAGATAAAATCAGGAACTGATGCAATTTTTTCATATACAATGTCCATCATTTAATGAAATATGACAAGGCATACCAAGAAATAAGAAAAAGAAAACACCCAGATGATATAAAGAGACCAGATTATCTAGATCACTGTTGTGCAATAGACCTTTCTGCAATGATGGAAATGTTCCATATGTGTGACATCCAATACAGTAGTGGCTGCACATATGTGACTGTTGAGTACCTGACATGAAAACTGAATTTATTTTATTTTAAATAATTTACATTCCTATTTGAATTTAAACAGCCACGAGTACCTAATGATCCCTGTATTGGGCAGCACAGCTTTAAATAGAATGCACACTTTTCATGCTGATAAAGGGAAGAGAAAATAAAAAACATTTGATTAATCCAACAAAGGAGGGGAAAAGGATCATAGAACAGACAAGACAAAAAGGAAAGAGACAGTATAATGGTTAATACATATCCAATTATATCAGTAATTATATTAATTACAGAAACAATATATACTGCAATAGAAAAACAAAGATTGTCAGACTGAAAAAAACCACCACACATTCAATTATGGAAATTTCTTTATATACTGCCTCTCCTTCACGCTCTCTTCTTCTCTAGAGCTCTCATCATATTAGACATATGCTCACCCATTCAGTCTATCCTCTATGTCTTCAACTTTTTTCCTATTTTTCATGTCTTTACTTATCTTTGCTGCATTTTGATTAATTTTCTCAACTCTTTCTTCCAATTCAGTAATTCTCATTTTTCCTGTGACATATCTACTGTTTAACCCTTCTACTGAGTTTTTAATTTCAATGATTTCATTTTTAAGAGTTTTTTCAACTGCTTTTCAAATTCATATATTCTATTCTAATATCACAATATCTTACTCTTTCCTTTTGGTTTTTACTCCTTTGATCACTTTAATAATATTAAGCAGAGTTACTCTACAGTATGTTTCAGATTGTTGTATTTTATCAAGTTCTTAAAGTCCTAATATTCCTCTTCATCATGTCTAATTATTCTCTCTCATGAATTATTTTCCTCTATGATTTATACATTTTAATCACTAACTCTTCATGGGAGTTCTTTACTGCCCTGGACTGCTAGAAGTGTTGCTACAGAGAGTTTTGCTTTTGCTGGACACTCTAGGATTTCACTGGTATGAAAGATTAGTGTTCACATTAAAATCCTAGGAAGACCGTCAAATGAGGCTTAACATCTACATATGGAAAAAGCTTAGAGCTTTCATTTCTCAGGTTAATTTTCTTTACTTTTTGGTTTTAGTGTTTAGCTTTTCTAATTCCCCTTTCATTGAGACAGCGATCCCAAGGTCCTACCTTTATGCAGGGACCTAAGTTATAACTTTCTGCCTCACACAAGTCAAAGACTGCCTTCTGCCCTACAGCCTCTAGCTCCTAGGGGCTATATGCAGTCAACAGCCTCCTTTGTACAACTATCCTTCAACTACATCTGATCCAGTAAAAACCAAACTTTGTATCAATGTGATGGTCTTGCACTCACTCCTCAGTCAACTAGAAAGCTGAGCACTGAGAAAAATATCTCAAAACCATACTAATTGTTACCCTTACCAAATAGGATCTCTCACCTTGGCTGAACCCTCATTCAGAGTTTCAACTGTACTCATCTCTGATCGGCTTGCTCCCCCAAACTGTGCAATGACTATCTTATAATGGGCCCTCCATATCTGAGGGTTCCGCGTCCTCAGTTGCTTGAATCCGAGGATGTGGAACCCGCAGTAGGGAGGGC
Source organism: Pseudorca crassidens (assembly GCF_039906515.1). Taxonomy (NCBI): domain Eukaryota; kingdom Metazoa; phylum Chordata; class Mammalia; order Artiodactyla; family Delphinidae; genus Pseudorca; species Pseudorca crassidens. Next base: position 27,992,814 of record NC_090304.1, on the reverse strand, counting down.
TGACTGTACTACACCATTTCATATAAGGGACTTGAGCATCTGCGGATTTTGGTATCTGTGGGGGTCCTGGGACCAATCCCCCACTGAGGAAGTACTGTACTTTCTTCTAAAGCTCCTACTCAAAGCAGATAATCTGGCTTCCTGTTACGTCAATAGACTCAGACCCATCAAGCAGGATGTCTCTCGGTATTCTGCTTCCAGGCAGACATTCACATACATCACCACCTACTTTCCTTTAAGCTCAGAAGTTTGGTGTCCCAACTCCTATCCTAGGTACACTCCTCCATCTCTGAGCTCTCTCTCATTTCCTCCCTCTTTCGTGAGACCTCTTCTCCAATGTTCTCTCCTGTATCTTCAATCTCTCAACTGGCTTCTTTCTCACACCTGACAAACATACTCAATTGTCTCTCTCTCTCCCTAAAAGACTAAAATAAAAAGAAATAAATAAAAATAGGGTCTTTTCTCCCAGAATCCTCACCTAATGTCTGGCCTCCTTCTCCTCACTGAAAACACTTGAAAGATTATTTATTCTTCTTGGCTGTATTTTCCAATCATTTTTCTACCACATGTAATCTGGCCTCTGCCCAACCACTTTATTGATATTGTTCTTATTTAGGACATCAATAAATTCCTGGTTGGCAAACCTAATGGACAGCTTTCAATATATATTTTACAGGACCTCTCCACTGCACATGACACCATTGATCATTCCTCCTCCCTATTTCCTCCTTCCCAAATTCCCTATTTCCTTTTTCTCCCATGGCACAGAACTCTCTGCCAATCACTTCTGTGGTCCTGTGCAATATTTCGCAAGGTGCTCTCCTTCACCCAGTATGCACCTGACGCAACGTACTTTCCTTGCTAGACCTCACTTAACATCTTGATTTTATTGACAACTTAATAACCAATGAATCCAGTGCTTCAGCAAAGGCATTTTCACACCCATACACATTAACCTGTAGACAGACATTGTCTTGTGGTCATCCCACAGGCCTCATCCTCTCTATGTCCCAAATCAAATTTGTCATCTCCTTTGGTAGAAGTACTTCTGCTCTATGTTCTCTTCTTCAATTGGAGACACCATCATTCACCTATGATAAGAAATCTGGGAATCATTCTTGACTCCCCCGTCTTCCTTACCCTTCACATCTATGTGTGGTAGTATAGCATGGTGACCCAGAGATTAGCACTGAACAGGTCCTTGCTCCTGATTTATTAACTATACTGGGCAAGTTATTAGATGGCAATTTCATAAGTTCAACCTAGTACTTAGTCTCTTTAAGCTTATTTTCCCCCATCTGCAAAAATGGAAAAGGTATGGTACACATTACAAAGAGGATCGGCATGAAGATTAAAGAAGGTAATGCATGCAAAGCACTCAGCCTCTTGCTTCATACATAATAAATGCTCAATAAATGTAGCTAGTTTTATCAAACCCATCAAGCCCTATCTACTTCCAAAATATATCTTGAAGTTATCTCCTCACTATTACCTCCTCACTATTTACTCATTCACTCATTTATTAGCAAATTCTTATTGAACAGTCACATGTTCCACGTACTAAGTTAGGCCTTGGGAATTCATGATGAACAAAGTAGACATTGCCCCTGCTTTAGTGGTACTTCCAAAATGGAGGGGAGGACAGACTGTTACACAGCTATTACATGAAGTCATAAAAAGTCATGACCCTAGGGTTTGTTCTGGTTAGTGAGAGCACATTCTCCAGGTCCCATCCCCTTTCCCTAGGGTCCTGGGTGAGGAAACACATGACAAGCCCAGAGATGAGAGAACTGTTGAAGAAACTCCTGCCAGAGCGATCTACCTAGACCACAAATCTGACTACGTCACCCACTGTGTAAACCTTTCTATGGTTCTTCATTACCTTCAAGATAAAGTTAGACTACTTAAAATGACAGATAACCTACCTCATCTCTTAAAATGAGAGAGAGAAAGAGTGCTAAGATATGTTTCAACAATACTGAACTATTTATATTTCTGTATACACGCCATTTTTTTAATGTTTTTATACCTTTGCTCCCAAGGCCCCTGAAACATCCTTCACCCTCTCTCTGCTTTGGTAACTCTTTATACAAGCTAGGATTCTTATGGAAAGAAGAAAAGGAAAGCAAGCCAACTCAAACTAGCTTGAGAAAAAAAGAGAAATTCATTATAAGAATACTGGGGTGTCTCATGAAACAGGACAGGGAAGTGGCTGCACAGCTATCGTAGGTAACAACAGAACCAGAAGCTTGTATGCTGGGAGCATGCATTCTCTCCACAGCTCGTCTCTGCTTCTCCCTGTGAGTTGTCAACGTAACTCAGATTGTTGTTGTTTTTCCTCTACCACAAGGCAGAAAACAAGGCAGTTGACAGTTCTCAAGCTGCATTGGAACCCGTGTTGAAAAATTCTAGGGAGGGACACTGATTGGCCCAGCACATTTCAGGTGTCCATTCGTGGACAAAAACTTGTTGGCTAGGGACACAATGTAACAGTGGACTGAATGGCTGTTCTTGCCATAACCACGTGGATGGGGGAGGAAAGCACCTAGAAAAGCTGAGGAGAGAGAACAGGACAGATTAAGGAACACAATGAGTAGACTACATTCCTACTCATCCTTTATGACAGCTCAGGTGGTCCTCCTCCAGGGACACTCCAGACCCCCTTTATTGGGTTGAATGTCTATATTCTATGCACCCTTACTGCCCCATATGTATGCCTAATTGTCTAATACTGCCATTAAAATATTCAATGATCTGCTTCTGTGTCAATCTCTCACGAACTCCTTGAGGACAAGTGTGTATCATATTCAGTTTGATTCCTCAAACTCTGAGGATACAAAAGCAAAGCAATAATGAATGTGTAAATTTATTAAATATTTCTGGAAAAATGAGTAGGTGATTACTCGAACTGACACATGAATTTTATTTCTGAAACTCTAGCTATAAAAAGTCATCCTTTCAGGGGCTTCCCTGGTGGCGCAGTGGTTGAGAGTCTGCCTGCCGATGCAGGGAACACGGGTTCGTGCCCCGGTCTGGGAAGATCCCACATGCCGCGGAGAGGCTGGGCCCGTGAGCCATGGCCTCTGAGCCTGCGCGTCCGGAGCCTGTGCTCCGCAACAGGGGAGAGGCCACAACAGTGAGAGGCCCGCGTACCGCAAAAAAAAAAGTCATCATTTCAAACTTTCTCTGAAGTCACTACACACACAGCAAACTCCAGTGACTAATAATTCCAAACCTTATTAATTATCTTTTCTGAAGTAATTATTAGAAGTGAGAGAATCTATATAATGGATTTGATTATATATATTTAAAATCACTTAATTAACCCAATATTCTGAAGAAAAGCACCAAAAAACTCCTACTATGCTTAAGAACTTTCCAATCCCAGCTCACGTGACAGCCAGTAAAGTTAAATAAAAACGCCAATTCATTGACAGAGGCATTCTCTGTTCTCCTTAAAAGTACAGGAAAGAGTAGCTCACCACTGTCAAGGCATTTATCAAATATGTACAAAACATGAACAAAAGGTAAAACAGAGTGAAAGAATCTTGGTGAAAATTGGCAAAACAATGTTCTGCTCGCCCTCTGCTGGCTCCTAGGTAGTACTGCTCTTCAAGGGCCTGCCCAAAGGCCCAAATGAGGGTTCTCTCATGGAAGCCCCAAAATATTTAGAATTGTTCACATTGTTCATCTAAATAAGCCCCCTTCAAGCCAAAACATTCCCCCAAAGCCATCAGTATCTTTTCTCCCTATAATTAATAACGGCTAATAATCTGAAAAAAAAAAAGATATATATATGTGTGTATAACAGAATCACTTTGCTGTATACCTGAAACTAACACAACATTGTAAATCAACTACACTTCAAAAAAAATAAAATGAAATTATAAAGACAAACAAAAAATAATGGCTGATACAGAAAAGACAAAATAAGTAGACTAACGGCTTGACACCTACTTTTTCAAGAGAATAATTCAAAAAAACAGAGATATATGTAATATTATATTTTCTGGTTTTCTAAGAATATGATCCTTACTCATAGATCAAGATGCCACCTGCATTTTGGGGAAAAACCTGCATTTTGAGTTAGAAGACCGGGGTATGATTCTTGAGCTTTCCCAATTATCTACTGGTTGTGTAACCTTTCCTACCTGTCACTTTTATATTGGTCGCATAATGTTACCGTTTTTGGAACTGAATTTCATCAACCGCTAAATGAAGATGCTAGGCAACAGAACTGTTGGATCCTTTTCTTGTTCTAATATTTTCTGATTTTAAGTGCTGTTAAATTACAAAATTTTAATGGTTTCTGCTTTTTCTTGACACCATTTGAGTCGTTCTCAGACATAAGCAAAATGGTTGAAACCTTTCCTGTCATCATCAGCTTCTTTCCTGGATGCAGTGCCAAACACACTGTGGACACCCAGATGAATGCTGATTGACAAATCAATGGTTCTGATGGCAATGAAGAGCCCCGGGGCTTTACTTCGGGTCGAATTCTCTCCTGCTTATACTTCTAGAATTCTGAACAGCAGCTGTGAACAGATCTGTATCTCCTTGCCCACGCCACCCTGACAACTGAAACCTTTGTTTCAAACGGGAAAAATGAGAAACAGCTAAAAATGTACTTTCAATCTGTTCTACTGTCCAGTCATTAGTTAAATTCCCTATACCACATTTCTTTAAATCAACTGACTCTTCGATATTGTTGCAAAGAAGGAGGGTACAAAGTGGTGAGAGGGAAGTCAGGAGGTACAGTTTCAAACAACTCCACTTCTCAGTTTAATATCCATCTTTCAAGACTAAAATACAACATGTCATGAACGAGAGCACATGTGTGAGCTGCTCGTGCCAGTGCTTCCATGTATAATTGGTAGTCTATAAATAGTAGCAAAAATAATTTTAGCTACCAGTTATTGAGAGCTTAATTGTGGCAGGTATATATGTATATATATATATCACATACTTAAGGAGATCACATATATATATATAGTTGTGATATTGTGATCTGCAATAAGAAATTTTTATGTGGTTTCGGTCCCTTTTCCTGGCACAGAGCTCCCAAAATCCTTAGAACTCCCTAATTGATAAGAGTAGTAAACAAGCTGGTAACAACTACACCAGAGTTTTGTTAATGAGGGGACTAAGGGAAAGCCCCAAAGGCTAGTGGCTGGTTGCCAGGGCAACCAACTAGGTGAGTAGAGGGTTGGAACTATAGGCCTCATCCCACCTCTGGGAGAGGAATGGGGCTGGAGGTTGAGTTGAATCACCACTGGTTAATGATTTAATCAGTTATGCTTAATGAAGCCTCCAAAAAAAACCCAAAAGGACTAGGTTGAGAGAGCTTCCCAGGTTGGTGAACGCAGGTAAGCTTCTGGGAGAGTGGTGTGCCCCAGAAAGGGCATAAAAGGCTCTGTACCTATTCTCACCTGCCTTGTCTTATGTATCAGCACCTGGCTATTCCTGAGTTATATACTTTTCAAATGAAGCAGTAATCTAGTAAGTAAAATATTTTCCTGAGTTCTGTGAGCTGCTCTGGCAAATTAATGGAACGAGGGGATCATGGAAACCTCAGATTTATAGCCAGGGGGTCAGAAGCACAGGTAGCAACCTGGAATTATGATTGGTGTCTGAAGTAGGGAGGGGGCAGTCTTGTGGGACTGAACCCTTAACCTGTGGGATCTCACACTATCCCCAGGGAGACAGTGTAAGAATTGAGTTAAATTGTAGGACAACCAGCTGGTGTCGTGGAATTGTTTGGTGTGTGGAAAATCCACACATCTGGTGTCAGAAGTAAAGGAGTATATAGTATAAAGAAAAACACAGGAGGAGGTGTGGTATGTGTGTATATACATAAACTGTAAAAGATTAATAAAAAGAAACCTCAATTGAATGGAGTTGGGAGACCAGAAGGGGGCGCTCTCACACCCTGAGATGGTAGCACAGCCCCCCCAATAGGAAGAAGACTCAGCCAATGAAAAGCCACGGACTCTTTGTTTACTACAGCCCTCCCAACCTCCTTTCCCCTCTATAAAATCATTGCCTCCCCTTGCTGTGCAGAGACTTGCACGTGGCTCCCCATGGTTGCAGAGCCTGAACTGCAATTCTCTGCTGATCCCAAAGAAACCCATCTTTGCTGGAGAAATATCTGGCAGTCTATTTGTTTCAACAATACCATAGACGTATATATATACATAGATAATACCACAGAGGTATACGTGTATACACAGAGGTTTGAACTGTGTGGGTCCACTTAACAACGGATTTTTTTTTCAATAGTAAATACTACAGGACTCCAAGGTTCATTGAATCCATGGATGCAGAGCCATGAATAAGAAGGGACAACTATATATACTGTTAAAAATAAAACTACAGGCCCAAAATGACATCACGTGCGGTAAAGTCCATAATGTCAAACCTAGATTTAATACCTAATCTAACTGCAGTTGAACATTCTGCAGAAATGTAATCTTAATCAACCAGTTTGCAATTCTCCGGTCAGCACCTTTGAGGTAATCTGTCAAATGGGCCCTCTCCATCCCCCTATCCCTATCCCGGAAGAAGAGGCAATCTGCATAATAAAACCTCTGCCATTCCTTTCCCTCCCTCCCCCCACTCCCCAAAAGATGTCCCTTTCTTTTATTTTGCTAATAGCTCCCTTGCCCCACCCTTCCTACAACAATCTTCCATTTTGTAGCACTCCTTGGGATGCCCTTCTAGTTGTTAGAAGACATGCTGCCCAATTCATAAACCCTTGAATAAAGCCATCTAGATCTTCAAATTTACCAGGATGAATTTTATTTGACTAGCATATAGCTAAACTCTCAATGACTGGAAGCTATAATAATTCTTGCTAGTATATATACTTGTCAAAGAACAAAATTCAACCGAGTCCACTTTAGAGATTTTATTGTTGGGAATTCCCTGGTGGTCCAGTGGTTAGGACTCTGTGCTTCCACTGCTGGGGGCCCAGGTTCAATCCCTAGTCAGGGAACTAAGATCCCGCAAGCTGCACAGTGCGGCCAAAAAGTAAATAAAGATTGTATTGTCTTTATTCAGCGATTTATGTACGGATTAGCAGATTGAGAGAAGTTTTGAGGAACTGTACAGAATGAAAGGCTTTTACAGGTAAAAGGGCGCAAGAACAGAGAAGTCATACTAGGCATCTGCTGACTGATTAAAGTGAGGGTATTTTCCTTATATGGAGCAAAGGGAAGTCTAGGAGCCTGGTTAGGTAACTTGGGCTGAGCAGGCAAGCACTGATTGGTTTACCTTGGCCTTCCTTATTTTGGGAGAGCCAAGAATAGAAATTTTGTTAAGTTTTGGTTTGCTGACAAGGGACTTACTTAGCATGAGCGATTCCATCTTGGGCCAAAACTGGTTACTTTAATATATTAGTATTATACATATACACACAAACATGTATATGTATATACGCTTGCTACATACATACACACACATACACATACACGCATATATTTATTCCCCACAATAACCCTATAAGGCAGATGATATTATCCCTATCTTACAGATGAGGAGTTGAAGCTTAAGTTATTAAAGTAACTTCCATAGGTTATGCCAGCATAAGTGGCTGATCCAGGATTTGAACCAGGCATATAATTCCAGAGCCCACTTAGAGTTGTTTTGTGCCCCAAGTGGTGCAGTGAAGTAACTTAGTGTTAGAAAACAATTACTTATGCAACCTCCAGAGTAACTAAAATGAAAAACCAACAATAACAGCTGATAAACCCAAGTGCTGGTGAACATGTTTAGGAGTACAAATTGGAGCTGAATGTAGTGCAAATTGATGCAATCACTTTGGAAAACTCTTTGGCAGTATCTACTCACACTGAACGTACACACTGCCTATTATCTAACAATTCCACTATCCAGTAAATATCCACTACATACGTTCACACAAAGCGTGGAATATATGTGCACTAAAAGACAGAATGTGCACAGCATCATTATTTGTAAAAGCCACAAATGAAATCAACCCAATGTCTATCAACAGTGAAATGGATAAAATAACAGGTTCTCACCTTCATGTAATAGAAATACGATTCAGTCATGACAAAAAACTACTGCTACACCCAATAGAGGTGGATATAATGTTGTGTCATGAAAGCCAGACACGAAAGAGTGTATTCAGTACAATTCCAAATTCCAAAAACAGGCAAAAATAGTCTATGGTAAAAGTAGTTAGAATGGTGGTTACCTTTGTCAACAGGTGACAATAACTGGGGGCAGGGAGGGCAACTTAAAAGAATCTTCTGGGATAGTGGAATTTCTTGATCTGGGTAGTGGTTATATGGATATAAAAATTCATCAAGCTATGACTTGTGTACTTCTGTGTGACATATTAAAATTCAATATGAAAGCTTACAAAAAAAGAAGAAGAGGGGGAGAAGGAAAGCAATTACTAAGAATCCATCCTCGTTCATTTCCCATAACCCCTTTCGGAGCACCAGGCCATCTCATCTGAAACTTGGGACCCATTTCATGTTAATACTTCATGTTTTGCCTAGTTTGTGGTGTTTGTGCAATCACCTTCTTCCTCACATACATATCTAATCAGTTACGAAATCCAACTAAATCCGCTTGCTTAAGTTCTATCCTCTCTTGCTTTCTTAATTCCCTTAGTTCAGGGTTTCTCAATCTTGGCACTACTGCAGTTTTGAACCAGGTAGTTCTTTGTTGTGAGGGGTTCTCTTGTGCACTGTAGGATGTTTAGCAGTTTCCCTGTCGTCACCCCACTAGATTATCAGTAGCACCCTCTAGTTGGAATAACCAAAAATGTCTCCAGACATTACCAAATGTCTTGAGGGCAAGGGAATCACATCTCACGCCACAGAGCCACTGTCTTAGTTGATGGAAGACCTCATTATTAATCACCTGCATTAGGGCAAGAGATTCTACCTGGCCCTCCTGGGCAGGACTGTATCTCTTCCCTATTCTTCACACACTCCACACAGTTTTACAGTTTTCTCCAGGATAAAATCTAGTATCTCTAATATGGCCAAAAAAAAAAAAAAAAAAGGGTATTATCTTTCCTCTACTTACCTCTCCAGCTTCCTACCCCAGCTATATTGAATTCCTTGTAGTTCCCTGAAGGATGGATGAAAGTCAGAAGAAGTGTTAGTCAGAAGTGTTAAGTACACTAGCAGCTTAAAAGATAAATGCAAAACTCCTAGGATGTTTTATATATAGAAAATGAGTAAGCATGTACTTTGTGAAACACAGACAGAACTGTGTTAAATATACATAGTAAGTTAGTAAACTATAAGGCATATCAAAGTGAAAATAAATCAAAAATATGATGGAACGGAGCATCATTTAGAGTCAAAAAGGAATGGAAAAACTAAGATATGAATAATTATGCCATCTCTGGGATGACAACTATGTCACCCCTAAATCAGCCAACCATAGGTGACACCTAGTATAGTCTCTTACATGCTCTACCCAAGAAATACAAGTAAAACCCGTGTCTGTTCATCAGGCTAATTAGTAAGCTCTGGTTGTGACCAAACACGTTTCCCTGCATCTATCCAACAGAGCAGGTGTGTGCCATTGGCCCAAAGCACTTTCCACCTGTGGGCCTCCTTGCTGTAACCTCAATGCTAGTCTTCATAAGCATAAGATCAGTGGGAAAGGCTGATGTGGCAACAACACATGAACACTGCATAACTCATGACCCAGCTGATGTTGCCCTTCCACTTGTTTGCACCCTAGCCTAAGTGTGTCAGCTTGCCCCAACTCTTTCCCCTTACTTTTCACTAGATATTTAAATTGATTCAGTAAACCATGTTATTCAAGCATCTTAATTTGTCCTGAAAGCCTTCTGTTTCACTACCTCTAGGATAGATTGCCTAACAGTTTACTTGGAGGCCACCATTGCATCAAGCAGTTTTCCATAGACAATTCAATTCAGGCATTAATCTCCTCCCAGAATTTCCCTGCCTTAGCACCTCTCATTTTATCCTGTCCATATCCTTGCGTTTCTGATGGCATTTATCACACCACACTGTGATTAACTATTTATTCCTCTCTCTCATTAGTCTGAGCTCTCTGAAAGCAGGTATAAATTTCATTCTTCTTCTCTCATGATAACTTAGCAAAGTGCCAATCACAAAGTAACTACTAAAAGAACTACTGAATGTCACCTCCTGTGGACACAGTTGAGGGGATTACCCATTGTTCTTGCCTTTCTCCCATTTCTAAGATGGGTGTAAATTAGGGAGCTGCAAAAACCCTGACTAGGTTCAAAGCAGCATGGAGGTGTTAGGAAGGACCATTAGAGAGGTTCCCTGCAAAAAAACAACTTACAGTAGGTGTGTATAGTATTGCTAGCAAGCTTGGGCTTCGGTGGATCTTATTTCCCTGTCTCACACTTTTCACCTGGCTAGTTAAAACAACAGTGGGGCGGGTTGGGGGAAGGGGTCCCCCTACCCCCACCTGAAAATGGCTGCAGGCTCAGACGCTTCAGTCTAAGGGATTTAGGGCCCTCAAAGATTGTAGGTGAATAAAATCTGTTTTAGAAATTAATCAGCTCCTAAATTGGCCCAGACAATAGGGTTACAATAAAGATACTGTGTGCGTGCGTGTGTGTGTGTGTGTGTGTGTGTGTCCCTTCTGAAAATTTGCAAGCATCTTCCTGGTGCCTACACTCTACTCAAAGTAATAAACATAGCTATTCTTGTAATTTATAATAAAGGAGATGCATTTTGGAATATATTTCGCTTGAGTGAAAGAAATCAAAATGTGAGACCCTAAATAAAGGGTCTCTTCTGAAGGCCTTTTTAACTCATTCACTTCTTCAGGGATTAGGAGGGTTGGGGTGCAAGAATGTGGCATCACGCACGGCGTAGAGATTCGCGAACACAACCCAAGTTAGCCAAATTTGCATCTTGTAAAAGGTGGCCCCAGACACCGCCCAATTCTCTAACGTCCAACAGAAGAGAAAAAAAAAATCCAGACAGCCTCTGAAGCAACCATTGCCTCACCTGGATTCATTCGCCAATTCACGCCGCCCCGCCCTGTCCGCCCCGGAGGCGGTGGGCCAAGCTCCGTTCCCCTCTAGGCTTCTCCCAGCCCTCTCTTTATGGTAGCGCTGAGACTCTCTAGCCTGGCTCGCCGCCCTCTCGCTGGTAGCGCCGGGAGGAGCTGAGAAGCCGGCTGCCGAGGCCCAGCTCAGACGTTGCGGCTGCGGCCCGACCCCGGCGATTGAGAGCTCCCGCTAAAGGTGGGAAGGGCTGGGGGAGGCTTTGGGGAGGGTCGGGGGCGTGGAGACCGATCTCTGGGTGGGAGGAGGGCCCGGGCCAGGTGATGGAGGTCCCCAGGAGAGGAGGGGGAGCAGGTCGGACACGTGAGGGGGATTTTCAGCTGCTAACTGTGGCCTCCGCCAGCCTGCCACCCTGCAGCGTTCCCCGCTTCCTCCGGTTCATCTGCGGCCCCTTGTGTCAAGGCCCAGTACGGTTTCTACCACCGCATCTGTTGACCCCGCGGGTCGTCGCCACCCTTAGGGAGACCTGGAGCCCTGCTAATTTTGATTTAGGCTTGTCTTATTTAGAGGAGAGCTTTGCGGCCTAGAGCCCCATCCACAGCTTATATCTCTGCTATTTGGTTTTTATTTTTTAAATCGGAGCCCTCCCAGCCCTAGCTGTTTGGTTGAGGCTGGATGCCGAATAGTCTTCTTTCTTCCATTCCCGTACCGTGAACACGGTAGAGGCTCATATGATGTATCTGGTGGCTTGCAATATTCTGATACAGCCGTGAAGTAGGGGCGTTATGCATATGAGCACAGGGTTGAGGTGGGGATAATTGCAGGATCCTGAGCACCTAGTCACATTGATTTGGGCAGATTCAGCCTTCTTTGTGTGAGATTCTGGCAGTTTAGGAACATGTATTCATTTGAAAGATGTTTTCTACTAAGTGCCAATATTGTGCTAGTTAGAGAAGTTACAGCTGTAACAGGACCCTGGTGATTCCTTGCCCTCACGGAGCTTAATACATAATGGGAAAAACTAACAAAGAAGAAAGCCTGTGATGAGTGCTATGAAAAGGGAAGTCCCTGAAGTTCCTTAGTCTTTTGCCTTGAGTGATAGAGAAAATAACACCATATAGCTCCTGTCTTCCAACAGCTGAAAAGTAATAGAGTAAAAGTTTCAAACAGAGGAAGAAGGACCTATAACAATAGTATTTGGGTAAGGCACAGCAGAAAGGTGAAGACGCTGGCACTGTCTTGAAGGATTAGTTAGCATTGCCTGGCTTACCAAGCAAAGAGACAATATGAAGACATAAAATATAAAATAACTTTGCTAGTAGACTATTTTGACTTGGAGTATGTGACGTTTGAACAAGTAATGCCATGCTAAGAGTCCAGACTTTGTTTTCTAGGAAGAGGTGGAAGTGTTTTCAACAGAATAGCTTACAGTTCAGTGTCACAATCATTTACCCAACTGTTTGACAGTTTAAGTATAGTATTAAGTACTGTTTGACAGTGTTGACCACATCCAGAATTCAGGTAGAATAAAGAGAGCTTTGCTCATTCATCTTAGTCTGGAAACAGTCTTTCAGTTGTTGAAATCAAGGGATTCTGTTCTCTTTGACGGTTTAGGACCATAGGAATAGAGAGAAATCACAAATGGAGTTTGGAGACCTGAAGGGTTTGCTGAATTGTGCCAAATGTGAGCAGTAGGCAGTATATAGATGGGTCTCATTGTTTTAATCCATTCATCCAGCCTATGTCTTTTGATTGGAGCATTTAGTCTATTTACATTTAAAGTGATTATTGATAGGTATGTACTTATTGCCATTTTGTTGATCATTCCTGGTTGTTTTTGTGGTTCTTCTCTGTTCTTTGCTTCTCTTGGTCTCTCCCCTCATGTTTGCTTCCTTTCTCTTTGTTTTTTGTGTATCTAATATAGGTTTGTGGTTACCATGAGATTCATGTATATTGACATATATTTATATATATATATAAATATCAGTTTATTTTAAACTAATCCTTGGCGTAAGTTTGAATGCTCTAAAAGCACATTTTACTCTCCCCCTCCATGTTTTATGTTTTTGATGTCATATTTTACATCTTTTTATTTTGTGTATCTCTTAAATGCTTAATTGTAGTTATAGTTGATTTTACTACCTTTGTTTTTTAACTTTCATACCTGTTTTTAAGCAGCTGATGCACTGCCTTGACTATAAATTTGCCTGCACCAGTGCAGTTTTTTTTTCATATATTTCCTTATTTCTTGTTATGGCCTCTTCTACTCAAAGAAGATCTTTAACATTTCTTGTAAGACTGGTTTAGTGATGATGAACTTCTTTAGTTTTTGCTTGTCTGGGAAACTCTTTTTCTCTCCTTCAATTCTAAATGATGATTTTGCCAGGTAGAGTAATCTTGGTTGCAAGTTTTTTCCTTTCTGCACTTTAAATATATCATGCAAAGTTACTGCTAAAAAACTGGCTGATAGTCTTTCAAGGGTTCTTTTGTGAGGGTTCTTTTGTATGTGATTGGTTGTTTTTCTCTTTCTGTCTTTGAAATTCTCTATCTTTGACTTTTGCTGATTCAATTATAGCTTGTCTTGGTGTGTCTTTAGGTTTATGGTGTTTGGAACTCTCTGTGCTTCTTGAACCTGGATATCTGTTTCTTTCCCCAGGTTAGGGAAGTTTTCAGCCGTTACTTCTTCATATATGTTTTCTATTTCTCTTCTTCTCCTATAATGCAAATGTTAGTATGCTTGATGTTGTCTCTGAGGTCCCTTAAGCTCTTTTAAATTTTTTTGCTTTTTGCTTTTCTGCTTGGATGACTTCCACTATTCTGTCTTCTAGATTGTTGACCCAGTATATTTTTCATTTCAGTTACTGTATTCTTCATCTCTGTTTGGTTCTTTTATATCCTAACTCTTAAGTTCTCAGTGTGTTCCTTCATTTTTCTCCCAAGTTTGTTAAGCATCTTTATGACCATTACTTTGAACTCTTTATCAGGTAAATTACTTATCTCTATTTCCTTAGGGTTTTTTCCTGGACTTTTATCTTGTTCTTTTTTTTTTTTTTGGAACATATTTCTCTGTCTCCTCCTTTTGTTTAACTCTGTTTTCGTATTAATTAGGTGAAACATCTACCTCTCCGAGTCTGGAAGGCATGGCTTTGTGTAGGAGTGTCCTCTGTATGGACCGTGTGTGCCAGGCACCTTTGTCAGGCTGGTTGGACCTGGAGCAGGTGTGCGCCAGTGTGTCCTGGAGCACATTCACATTGGGACCACCCTAGTGAGGTGACTGGAGCTGGAGCAGGCATGAGTGGAGCAGGGGAGGGATGCGGTCCCAGGGCTTGCTGTGCTCAGACCACCTTGGCAGGACAAGTGGAGCTGGGGGGTGGGGTGGGCCTGGGGCATGCTGGGGCAGCCTTGGCAGGCCAGTAAGAGTACCTGGACCATGATTCTGTCCGCACTATTAAGGTGTACGGGGGACACACAAAAAATGGCACTTTCTGGCACCTTGGACCCCAGAGACAGTTTCAGCAGTTCTCTGCCCATTTGGCAGACCCTTGAGGGTTAGTAAATGGATTTCCTTCATCTAGAGCGTAGGTGCCCTTTAAACAGTTGCTTCTTTGCCCTGCTCTAGTGTGGGCAAGTCTGCGTACAGGCCCCTCAGTGATATGCCTCCCTACTGAAGGTCCTCGTCAGGGTTGGGGTTCCCATCGATACCATGCCTCCATCTCTTTTATCCATCCCCTGTGTTGTCCCTCTATCACTTATCACTTGTTCTGCAGCCCTCAGTTCTTCTTTGGCAGGAATGGATCTGTATGTAGGTACAAATTCAGCGTATCCGTGGGAAGAGATGAGTTCAGGGTCTTCCTACACTACCATCTTTGACTGGAATCTCCCAAATATTTTATTTTAAATAATACTATGGACCATATTTTTGTTTTAAGTTCACTTTATCTTTCTTATGGGGCCTGGGTCTTCTTGAGGTTTAAGACTATCCCACTTGGCCATTTAACCCTTCTGTTAGTACCCATTCAAGTGTCCTGTAGGTAGTTAGTATTTGAAGATAATGAGCACAAAAAGTTACCAGTTGCCAGAGGCATGATTTGTGTGTGTGTGTGTGTGCGCGCACGCGCGTGTGTGTGCGTGTGTGCACGCCCACGCGCGCGCTGGCAGACACATGCTTAGGACTGAAACTGCTGATTTGCAAAATAGGGGTGAAGTTGTTTTTTTTTTTAATTAAGTAAAAGGTAAATGGGGAAATGCCTTACAAATTGTAAGACCCCTATACCGAAAAAACAAGACGTTTTTCCTGAAAGGGAAAGACTCTTAAAAATTGACCTAAAAATTCAGTAATTTTTTTTTTCGTTAAATTTCCTCTTAATGCTCTTTTTCCCACTAACTTGAAGTGGTAACCAAGCACCACTATCTCCCTCTGCTTTTGTTTTGTTAGTGGAAGTGATGGTTGTGGTTCTGCTTTGACTAACTCCTATAGGAGGCCTGTGATCATGTCCTAGAACTTGTGTTATTAGGGAAACTTGCTACTGTCGTGGCCTTGTATGAGGTCACTCAGCTTCTTCAGTGCATCCAACCTACCTACCGTAGAGTTGGGTAATGAATAGCAAGAGATAGTGTTTAAAACTTATTCCATGGAATCTATAAAAAACAAATAATTTTAAAATATAATGTTTAAAAAATGAACTGATAGATAAAGAGAACGGATTGGTAATTGCCATTGTCGGGGGTTAGGGTGGGCAAAATGGGTGAAAAGGGGGTCAAAAGGTACAAACTTCCAGTTGTAAATAAGTAATGGGGATGTAACATCCAACATGATAACTAGTTAATAATACTGTACTGCATATTTGAAAGTTGCTGAGGGAGTAAATCTTAAAAGTTCACATCACAGAAAAGAAACATTTGTAACTGTGGTGACAGTTGTTAACTAGACTTATTGTGGGGATCGTTTTGCAATATATACAAATATTATATCATTACATCGTATACCTGAAACTAATATAATGTTATGTCGGGTGATACCTCAGCTTTTTAAAAAAGCTTATTCCCTAACTTGTCAGTGTTCAGATATATGAGGAGCAAATGCCTGTGTTTACTACCTAAGGTATAGAAGAAGGGGTCTAATAAATCTATATTTATTTCATTCTCTCTCGACTCTTCTGGGAGTGCTATAAAAATATTGGAAGTTAATCTTAGAATCACAAAACATACTCTATTTAGGTACTGAAGGAAAGTATTGGCAATTCTAAGGCAAGAGAAAATTGAAAATGCAGAACTTTTAAAAGCAAGTGTCAAATAATAAAATCCAGAGTTAGTAAGGAGAGACTTTATTGAAAGGGTTATTGCAAGAGGGGAAAAGGGATTATAGCAGTGGAGAGAATTCTCTGACCAAAAGATTTACCAGCTTCTCAAGGGGTGAGTAAACAAAGCCAAAACAGAACTGCTTGGTCTGATTGTAGATCCCAGATTGTTTTGCCCTGAGGCCAGCGTATTCTCTGGAGGGGTCCTTTGCTGGCTGGCTCTGGCTGAGGGTAGGCCAAAGTTCAGGGACCTAGGGGAAGGAGAGAAACTTAAAGTATGGTTAACAAGCATTTTGTTCCAATTGATTATTTTCAACAAGTAGTTCAGCTCATTATTCATAAATTTATAAATGAGACAATGGGAATTTGGAGGTCCTTTGTCCTGGTCATAGGTAAACAAGGGGATGTTCTTGAGTCTTATGGAAGCCATATGGAGAGGAGTAGGAGGGTTTCGTGGCTATTCAAGAACCAGGAGCACAGGTCTCAGGTAAAATTTGACTTGTTAAAAAGGCATTTTACTATTTGAAGTGGAAAATAATTAAGTGTACAAATAAAATTCATTGAAACATTTATCCAGGAAGGCCTTAGGATACTCATTGACATTCAGGAATTAAAAAATCCTCCATCACTACGTGTAGTTTGAAAGCACTTAAAGACCAGTCTCATTTATATCTGAAATTTTCCTAAGGCGGTGGGGGGAGTGGAAAACAAATCTAAATTACTCAGGTCTAAATGAACACATTTGGGGCCTTTTGTTTGTTACATGGTTTTCATCTTAACCTATAAGAAGCTGGATTTTTTTTTCATTCCATCAAAGTGACTTGGCTGGAGCAAATTAATTTTTTCCTATGTTTAAAATATAATTTTCCACAAAAAAGGGAGAAGGAAGTAAAATCATGACTGTCACACAGATATAAAATTAGCAACACGTGGTTTTTGTTTACCTTATTAATGAGGGGACTGGTAAGATGTTATATAATCAGTTCAAATGACAATCAAAAGAACTGACACATTTACTGATCAGGAATATTGAAATAAATGAGCAAATAGAGGCAAAACTGTCTTCTTCCACAGTGGGCCAGGGGCGTCAATTGTACCTCTACCAGGCAGAATTTACAAGAATATAGACAAGAGTTGTTTTGCGTTGCTGTTAGTTTTGTACAGTTGTCAGCTGTAAAATAGCTCAAAGGCAATGAAAGACTCAGAGCTCTCATGTGATGGGAATGTGAAAACCCTGAAGGTTGTACTCTTTAACAGCGCGGTTTTCCACTGAAGCAGGTATTTCTTTCTATACCTAGTTTATGAAATTTACAACTCCCCCTCCCCCCCTCAAATAATCTTCCCTAAGTGTCGGACTTCCTGGAAGGCAAGTACATGTCTGTGTGTGTGTGTTTCTTATTCTTTTTTGATATACTCTACAAATATAGAAGATGCTTGGTTAATGTTTTTCACTGAATTATCTAAAGCAGTGCATCTCAAACTGTACTGTGCTTACATATCACCTGGGTATTTCCTTTTTAAATGCAATTCTGATTCAGTGAGTGTGGGGCTTTCCTGAGATTTCTCTTTTCTAGTTAATAATAAGTTCCCAGCTGATGCTAGTACTATTCAATAGTTCATGGACAGTAAATAGTAATGTATTTCTGACTGTTAATTGAGGAAGATATTAGATAATCATTACTGGAGAATATGGCACCATACTGCAGGTGAATGGAGCAACATGAAGCCACTAGACTATCACTTGAAGAAAAAAAAATACTAATTGTGGGCCACATTGCCAGAGCACAGGCCAAAATGAGCAAAAGAAACAGTTGCTCGGAAACAGATCCAAAAAACTCTATAGCAGGGCTTCCCTGGTGGCGCAGTGGTTGAGAGTCCACCTGCCGATGCAGGGGACAGTGGTTCGTGCCCCGGTCCAGGAAGATCCCACATGCCGCGGAGCGGCTGTGCCCGTGAGCCATGGCTGCTGAGCCTGTGCGTCCGGAGCCTGTGCTCCGCAGCGGGAGAGGCCACAACAGTGAGAGGCCCACGTATCGCAAAAAAAAAACAAAACAAAACTCTATAGCAGAACTTTAGCTTCAGAGAAGAGAACAGAAATGGGGACACTGGGAGATACAACAGGGGAGGAGCAACCAGAGGGGTGTAAGTTTTAGAAGGCAGGCAGTAACCACCGAAGATCACTGCCTGAAATTTTGTGTTCCTTGAGCTAACCTGACTTTTTTTTTTTTAAAGCAATGCTTGAACGTAAAACTGCTTTGACACAGGTGTGTACACTTTTACCGTGACGGTTTCACTCAAGTTAGTGGTATCAATATGCCATTGAGCTTTAAGCAATGTGTAAAATATATTTCGTACTGCAACTAGTGATTTGTCTTCTGTCAGATGGGGCACTTTAATTTTTAACTGAGCAGGTCCTGTAATTTGTTCATAAGTAGTTCAGTTTTCTTTTAGCAGCAAATAAGAGGTGGAAGATAATGTGAAGCTGGCACCAAAGAGATCTCTATTTACTGGAATATGCAAAAAAAAAAAGGCATGGTAAATGAGGCCACCAGATTTAGCAAATAAAAATACAGGATGCCCAACTAAATTTGAATTTCAGACAAACAACAAATTACTTTTTAGCAATATTTGGGATATAATTAAAATTATTTGTGCATTATCAAAAATTCAAATTTAACTGAGCATCCTGTATTTTATCTGGCAACTCCAATAGTAAATAATTCTACCCTAACAGTGATACCTGAGAGATGGCTTCTTAGAAAATAGCATAATTGTGCAGCAATTTAATTCCTTCAAGTGTTCCTCCATTATGTACTTAAAAGTACACCAAGAGTTCAAAATGGTTAGAAGCCATTGTTTACCCAGAAGGGGATGTTTTCAAAGACTGATAGGGTCATGGCTAACTTGAAGGAAAAACAAATTCCGCTCTATGCTTTCCAACTAAGAGTCTAGATTCTTAGTGGTTTACGGTTAATAAAAGAATTTATGCAATTGTGGAAGATGTCCAAGCAAATACTTACCAGAAAAATTAATTTAGTAGGAATTAATCATATTTCCAAGAGCATCAGATCACTTAGAAATAAGGATTCAACCTCACTGGTATAACTTGAGTCTACTGATAAACTCTTGTGAATGACATCGTAATTTAGCCAAGATTAAAGGAAAATAAAGGAATAGAAGCCCCTAGTAGCAAAGAAAAAAAAAAAACTCCCTAACGGGTAAAAATGTTTTATTGCCATGGACAGATAGAATTTCTAAAATAAAATTTCCAAGTCACAAGATGCTTTTCCTATCAAATATGATCAGGGTATAACTTCTTGAATGGTAAGAAATAGTTTTACGTTCAAAAAATCATATTATACATTAGTGGCTACAAATCGGTGACAGTTACCTACAAAGATAAAGAATCTGTGGCATTAATAAGACATTAAGCATTAGCAGTCTCCATACTGTGCTGTGGGGATAGTTGATCAAATTTCCTTCCTGTTGACTGTTAAGGAAGGTCAGAGCCAGATTTGTGACACTATCTGCTGAAGTTTAATACAACATAGTTTGGTGGTGGTGTTTTATAACCGTATCTCTGGCTTCTTCTTTTCCATTCCTTAATTTATCTTAACCCACTTATCTGTTAAAAGAAAACAAATAATTAGATTTATACAAGCATTTTCCTCTGATGTGATTGGGACCTATACTTGGTAATTAAATTTTAAAAGTTGGTTAAAATATACTCTGATTTAATCAGCTTTTAAATTTTTTAAGTTAAAATGTTCAAACACTTTAAATTCTGGGGTTTTTTGGGAGGGGTGGCAGTGGGGACTGTGTCTGGCCAGCCCTCATGTCCAGGTACTTCAGGTAACACTGCATTTCCCAACCAGGGCCAGACCAGGGTGAGGCAAGAGAGGCACCTGTGGTGCAAATCTGGGTGGGTGCCCGCCTTCAGGGGCACGCCAGTGTCTTCTCCCAGGCTCAGCCTACTCTTGACCTCTACTCATCCCCCATAAATTCTGTTTTTTAATTTTTAAAATTTTGTATTTTAACTTAAGACATAGAAATGTATATTTACTCACCATTTTTTATTACATGAGACTACTCTTTTCTTTGTATATGGCTTTACTGATTACAGTTTCTCTCTGCAGAAAACATATCAGAAAGTATCTCAGCTTTCTAACCCTTTTTTTAATGTGGAGCAAAGCTTATAAAAACACTTGCAAGATTTCTGGATCCTTTACTTTTTCAGTACCTCGCCACTGCCCGGATTTCAGTGGTTCACATCTATTTTCAACAACAGTTTTTTCCTAGTGACTTGTATTTGTTAAAACTTGTCTTACGAATTCAGCTAAATTTTTGTATTTGCTTTGAAAAATATTTAGTTATGAAAAATTTCAAACAGGGCACAGAAAATAATGAAAAACTTGTGTAGATACCGTTTTCTTCTATAAATCTCTCTTTAAAAAAAAAGTCCTTCCTCTTTAGAAGTATATATACTACAGACTTGGTATCTGTTATTCTTAATGTATATTTTAGCATGTATTCAAGTTCTTATCCAGGAACAACACATACTATTGTATATGTAAAATTTTAATTGATATACTATATGTCCTTTTGCAGCTTTTTCACTTGTGATTATCTTTGAAATTTATTCACATTGACTCATTTAATTCATGCAGTTTTTTTTTTTTTTTTTTTTTTTTTTTGAGGTACGCGGGCCTCTCACCGTTGTGGCCTCTCCCATTGCGGAGCACAGGCTCCGGACGTGCAGGCTCAGCGGCCATGGCTCACGGGCCCAGCCGCTCCGCGGCATGTGGGATCTTCCCGGACCGGGGCACGAACCCACGTCCCCTGCATCGGCAGGCGGACTCTCAACCACTGCGCCACCAGGGAAGCCCCCATGCAGTTTATTTTTAACTGTCCTGTAGCAGTCCCTGTTGAGTAACCTACAATTTCTCACTCTTTACCATTGGGTTATTTCCAATTTTTCACTGTCAAAAGTGATGCTGAAAGACTTTGTATGTATCATGCGCAAAGTCCTTATGCTCACGTGGGACATACATTTCTCTGGCACAGACACATAGAGCTGAAAATGCAAGACCCTGGGATGTGGACTTCTTCCGTTTTGCAAGAAATTACCAAAAACTCTAAAGCAGTTGCAGCAGTTTACATTCCTACAAGGTATAAGGAGCATGTAAGAATTGGCCACACTTTTGCCTTCACTATGTTACCAGATTCTTAAAATCTTGCCAAACAAATGTTTGAGAACTGGTATTTCATTTGCATTCTCCTGATAACTATGAGGTTAAACACCTGCATTGGTTGGCTGTTTTGTTCTCTTCCTCTGTGAATTGCCTGTGTATATTTGTTTCATTTACTAATGGGTGGTCATTTTCTCACTGATTTGTAGAAGTCAGGGGATTTTTTATATATTTGGCATAATAATCCCAACAACACCTATCCAGTGTGACTTCTTTTCCCTTCCTTAGAGTTATGTAGAAATGTTTAATTTGGACATAAAATCAAACGTGTCCATCTTTTTCTTTGATATGTCCTTTCTTGTTTGAGAAATTCTTCTCTACCCCAGTGTCACAAAGTCGTCTATGTTTTCTTATAAACATTTTTACAGTTTTTCTTTTCAAGTTTTATTTTATAATAACATCTGGAATTGATTTTTGTTTGTGAGAAAAAGATTTTAGTCTGTCTTTTTCCATATGGTTAGCTGGTTGTCCAAGCATCTTTAATTAAATCTTTCTCCCATTAATGTGTTATACCTATTTTTTTTAATTCTATCAAACATTTATTTATTTATTTACATCTTTATTGGAGTATAATTACTTTACAATGGTGTGTTAGTTTCTGCTTTATAACAAAGTGAATCAGTTATACATATACATATGTTCCCATATCTCTTCCCTCTTGCATCTCCCTCCCTCCCACCCCTCCAGGCGGTCACAAAGCACCGAGCTGATCTCCCTGTGCTATGCGGCTGCTTCCCACTAGCTATCTACCTTACGTTTGGTAGTGTATATATGTCCATGCCTCTCTCTCGCTTTGTCACAGCTTACCCTTCCCCCTCCCCATATCCTCGAGTTCATTCTCTAGTAGGTCTGTGTCTTTATTCCTGTCTTACCCCTAGGTTCTTCATGACATTTTTTTTTCTTAAATTCCATATATGTGTGTTAGCATACGGTATTTGTCTTTCTCTTTCTGACTTACTTCACTCTGTATGACAGACTCTGGGTCTATCCACCTCATTACAAATAGCTCAATTTTGTTTCTTTTTATGGCTAAGTAATATTCCATTGTATATATGTGCCACATCTTCTTTATCCATTCATCCGATGATGGACACTTAGGTTGTTTCCATCTCTGGGCTATTGTAAATAGAGCTGCAATGAACATTTTGGTACATGACTCTTTTTGAATTATGGTTTTCTCAGGGTATATGCCCAGTAGTAGGATTGCTGGGTCATATGGTATTGATTTATAATACCACATGTCATACACCAAGCCCTCATCTTTTCATGGATCTATGTGTCTATAGTATACTGATACCACACACTTTTAATTATAATAGCTTTATAGTAAATAATTTTTTTGTTTTCTTTTCCTTCAAGATTATCTTGGCTTTCTTGAAACTTTACTCTTCCATATAGACCAGCTTGCTAAATCCCAGGGGGTGGGGGAGTTGTGGAATACCTGGTGAAATTTTGACTGGAATCATATTGAATTTATAGATAAATTCCTAGAAAATTGACATATTTACTGTAGTCACACTTGCCATGATTAATTTCTACATTTATCTAAGGTTTCATTTGTCTTTCTGTTTGATCGTCTTCTCCATAAAAGTCTTACATATCTTTTGTAAGATTTATATATCTTGTAAGATATCTTTGTAATGTTTTTGTTTCCAGCATGCTTGCTGAATTATCTTACTGGTTCTAATAGTTTGTCCATTGAACCTCTTGTATTTTCCATTTAGATATTCATATCTTTGAGTAATATTTCTTATTTCTTCCTCTTCAATCTTTATATTGAATACCTTTTAATACCTTTTAATATGGTGTTAAATGGGAACTGTGATATAAGTATTCTTGTGTAGTTCTAACTTTACAGAGAATGCTTCTAATGTTTTATAATTAAATATAATAATGTTTTTGTAGAATCTTGGTAAATGTCTTTCTATTCCTTGCTTGCTAAGAGTTTTCTTTCTATTATATAGATATTGAATTTTATCAAATGCTTTTTCAGTTTCCCAGATAAAAATTTTGCAGCACAAATCGAACTCTTTAATGTTTTCTCTAGGGTGATCTGCTAGACAAAAATCAAAGAGGAAATTTGCTAGAATCAAAAATGATGGATCCATGTTCAGTTGGAGTCCAGCTTCGTTCCACAAATGAGTGCCATAAAACCTACTATACTCGTCATACAGGTTTCAAGACTTTGCAAGAATTGTCATCAAATGACATGCTTTTACTTCAACTTAGAACTGGAATGACACTTTCTGGGAACAATACAATTTGCTTCCATCATGCAAAAATTTACATCGACAGATTTGAGGATTTGCAGAAGTCATGTTGTGACCCATTTAACATACACAAAAAACTAGCCAAAAAAAATTTACATGTAATTGATTTAGATGATGCCACTTTTCTGAGTGCAAAATTTGGAAGACAGCTTGTACCTGGTTGGAAACTTTGTCCAAAATGTACACAGATAATCAATGGAAGTGTGGATGTTGATTCTGAAGACCGGCAGAGAAGAAAACCTGATTCAGATGTATGTATAGTCATTTTTTCTCCATTACTTCTACAATGTAGGGTTATAATTATAAGGAAATCACATTTATATCACTATTTATTACAGTTGAGCCTTGAACAACACAGGTTTGGACTGTGCAGGTCCACTTACATGTGGATTTTTTTCAGTCAATACAGTACTATACAATCTGTGGTTGGTTGAATCCAAAGTTGCAGAGGGCCAACTGTGGGACTTGAACATCCTAGCATTTTGGTATCCACAGCGGATCTTGGAACCAGTCCCCCTCAGATACCAAGGGAAGACTGTACACTAACTAGCAGGCAGTGAATATAAGGTTGGGGAGGTGAAAATAAATGGTGTTTCTAAATATTTGTGTAAACCCAGATTGTTTGGTAAAGAAAGTTGGCTTAGGAAAAGAATAACATCATATTCCCAAGACTTTCAAGCCATAGCTCCTAGTGCTAAGACATTCTTGCACAGCCAGGACTTAACCATCCTAGCTCCTTTTCTGATACCAAAGTAACTCAGTAGGATATGCCAGCCAGCAAGAGTCTGAAATGTAGCAGCATGAAGTCCCCTTTTTTTTGAAGGACTTGAAAACTGCTACTTTAAAAGGAACTTCAGAAGTGACTTGAAATAATTGTTTCTTATTTCAGCCTTTCTTTCTACTTTGGCACTATCCCATTCTTGTTTGGGATTTTAAGATGCTTGTGAATTTCCTTTGCTTCTAGCTCTCAATTCTTACTTGGTATGGTCAAGACTAATTTTAGGACTGCCTACTGTCAAAAAGCGTACATTTTTACATTGTAAGCATTAATTATTTTATAACTCTCTTCCTTAGTCACATGTTACCTTTAAATTATTTAACTGTATCAGAATAACTTAAGATTTCATAAAGCTGTCTCTGGTGCAGAACAAGGACTGGTACATCAAAGGAGCACTTCTCACATTTTCTATTTATAAGCAATTTATAATTCTTTCTGCTGGCATATTTTTCTCAATTTTCTCCTTTTCATTATATTAATAAACCAAATTAAAATTTTAAATTACCTGTAGTGCTTTTCCTTCGTTATCCCCTCAAAGGCATATCTACAGGACCCAATGTTATCTTGCAGTTTATACTAGGTACTTGCTGCTGTCACTTTAGATGTCTTCTCCACTTCATTTATCTATTGTTCATGTGGAATGTATCACATAAAACTTTCTTCCCCCCAGATAATGAAATTAAACTCTTAACCATCAAAATTTTGTTTTACCAATTTTTTTAAAAGGATTATAATACTGTTACAGAACTTGAAACTTTATTACTTCTCAGCTTTCAAAATGTATGTAATCAAACCTTTTCCTAAGGACTCAGGATCATTACTAGGAGCCTGTGCTGTGTGCTATGGGTTATACAGCAGTTTTGCTGCCTTCTCTCCCATGTTGGCAGCAGCCATTGCCATTTTCACTGTGCCTGTCCTCCTCTCCTCCTAATATGCCAGAGACTAAAATTAGATAATGAAAATATCATAAATAAGTTAACCAGTAAACTTTGAATATGGTCCCGGACCATGGGCCACATAAATTTTGTTGCACTTGGGCACTAAAACCCTTTTTTTTTCTTTTTAGTGAGTTCCAGACTGTTTTCCAGGCTAAGGAATAATCTAGATTAAGATTAAGTGAAATATTTATGTATGGTCGGATATTAAGATTTGAGTTGATAATTTGTTTACCTTTATTCAGGGAAGAACTGCTAAAGCTCTGAGGTCATTACAATTTGCAAACCCAGGAAAGCAAACTGAATTTGCTCCAGAAACTGGTAAAAGAGAAAAAAGAAGGCTTACAAAAAGTGCAGTTGCTGGTTCAGACAGGTAGGCTATGTGTTATTTAAGGTATATGTTAACTTGCTTCACATCTGTATTGTTTTCCTATCTTTCTCTTAAGTTTTGAATGTTTCTGGTTAGATATTTTAAATTCGATAATCTAGAATTAGTAAGAACCTCCAAGGGCCTCATAGAAAATTAAGGCATCCCCTTCCACTCTAAAAACTTATTTCTAAGAAAGTATCAATGAAGTGAACAAGATAACATTTTTGGCACAATAATTAAAATAATTTAAACTTAATATACTTCTCTTTTTGTTTTGTTTTTGGCTGCGTTGGGTCTTCTTTGCAGTGTGCGGGCTTTCTCTAGTTGCGGCGAGCGGGGGCTACTCTTCGTTATGGTGTGCGGGTTTCTCATTGCAGTGGCTTCTCGTTGCGGAGCACGGGCTCTAGGCACATGGGCTTCCATAGTTGTGGCATGCAGACTCAGTAGTTGTGGCTCGCGGACTCTAGAGCACAGGCTCAGTAGTTGTGGTGCATGGGCTTAGTTGCTCCATGGCATGTGAGATCTTCTGGGACCAGGGCTCGAACCCGTGTCCCTTGCACTGGCAGGCGGATTCTTAACCACTGCACCACCAGGGAAACCCTATACTTCTTATAGCTAAAATAATTCACTTGTTTGAAAGCACTGATATATAATCAGTATGTCTCTGCTCTATAGGTGGCAGCTAAAAAATAAATTTTATGAGAATACAGGTTACTTTTTATTTTTTACATGTCTAAAATAGAAAGTTACAGTACAGTCAATAGAATGAACAAGAAAACTAAATTGTTTAGAATATGACTTTTTAAACTGAACATTTCTAAAATGCAAATTGACAAAGAAACGTTAGTGTAATCATTCAGAATTATTTTCTACATAGGCCATTTATTCCATCTGTGAAGGTTTTCCATTGAATCATGTAAGTGTTTTTAGGCCAGATTTGCTAGAGTCCATTAAAGAACAAGAAACAGATTAACTTCAATATAAAAAACAATCGGATAGTATACTATGATAAAAATCTGTGTTCACAAAGCAGTAGATAGATTGGTTGCTAATAAAATGTACCACTATTACCCAGCCTTTTTTTTTTTTTGGTAAGGAAAGGGTAAATAGTTTTAACAATTATATTATTGTTTTTAGACACAGTTCTTGTCCATTCCTTTGGATATGTTTCAACACTTTACAGTGAGGTCTCTTATTCTCACAAGGAGCTCATTAGCTATTAATTGTAGAGTAGCTTTGAGTTAGGTAAGCCATGTATCAATTTGGCGGGGTTTCATCCCTAATTCAAAACATTTTATCTCCTTAAGTTTTTTCATTAACTGTTTTCAGCTAAATATTCAGAAATAATATATTTGTGAGGTGTAACACACCTTGTGTTTTGTATTACAGACAAGTGATCCCAGCGAAGAGTAAGGTCTATGATAGCCAGGGTCTCCTGATTTTCAGTGGAATGGACCTGTGTGACTGCCTCGATGAAGACTGCTTAGGATGTTTCTATGCTTGTCCTGCCTGCGGTTCTACCAAATGTGGTGCCGAATGCCGCTGTGATCGCAAGTGGCTATATGAGCAAATTGAAATCGAAGGAGGAGAAATAATTCATAACAAACATGCTGGATAATTTGTGGTATCAAATTACGGGATCTTTAAAGTTCCTTTCTCTATTTCTAAAATTCTAAGGTACCTTTTAAAGTTGATTGCCAAGTGACAAACATGCACTCAGTGTGCACTAATGTTGCTTTTAGGGTGCTTTAAAGTAAATTATTTGATGTAAAGTTTGATGGACTATTTATTACTCAGCAGTCAACTTCCAGCCTGTCTGGGTCAATGTAAACAAGCAGTGTATAGGCAGTCCTCAATTTGCACAATTCCCAGGTCCACAAATTTCAATGACAGTGATTTAGTTAAATAAGCCAGTTGCCTAACAGCACAGTTCAAATTTCAGTCACCATGGTATATTAATTGTGAGTATTTACATGAAGTACAAACTTCCTTGCTAGCTCTTAAGTCCACAAATCACTATGCAAGTAACAGATGTGCTTCAAGATCAGTGATCAATCACGTTACTTCTCTCAAATTCTGCAAGTGATTGGTCACTGCACATCTGTTACTCAGTTTGCTCAGACAGCAAAGCACAGAGTTGTGTTGACTCCTGCCACCCATGTGACATTTTACAAAGTGGATAATCAGAATTGGCCAACAAAGATGAAAGTGCAGTGAAGAAATGAAAATGATAATGCTAGAAGTGTGACTTGAATTGAACATACATAGAGTTGTAGAAGAAATCACTGATCATGGGAATATTGACACTGCTGCTATTCCAGAGCCTCTAGATATGCAGCTAGAGGAACTCAGTGAAGGCAAACTTATCATCATAAATGAGAAAAGGAGGAGCATGTCCCAGAGGAAGTGATGGTAACAAACTTCACATTAAAGGAAATTACAGAGGTATTTCACAACATTGAAAGCACAAACGATAAAATGGTGGAAGCTAATCTAAACTTAAAGGATTCTGACAACTTGCAGTGGTATAGAAAAGATGCTTACCCAGTACCATAAATTACTTGACAAAAAGGCAAGTACTATTACTCCTGATTAGTTTTTTTACAATGAAATAACAGTTTAATTTTCAGTGCTTCTAATATAAATTACAATGTACTAAGTATACTTTTTTACAATTTTTTCATTTTCTTTTATGTTTATAACTGACACTTTTATGTTTATAACTGACACTTTAATATTTTGACAGATTTTTTTCAAGGTCACAGAATAATAATTTTCCCCATTAATTATTAAGATTACTTTGATTGCCATTTTTATGGTCCCACACTACCGCCCATGCAAGGCAAGGACTACCTATAGGTGAGAATAGTACCTACTTCAGGAAAAGTTAATTTTGAGACAGCTAAGTAGTTGAACTATTTTGGAAATAATCTACATAACTAAGTACTATAATACATCATTTCTTCTCTCCACTTATTCTTTTAAAAAAAGTTTTAATACTGTAAACCTTTCATTGCTTAGACTGTGTTCTTGGTGAAAATTTGTGCTTGGTGGCAAAAATCTATAAAACATGGATATACATACAATATATAAGCAGATATGCATTATATCTGTGGTATTTCAATTTAATAGGGTGTTGACTAGGAGTAAAAGGGCTAAAAACAGCTCCTTAATGGAGTAATAATGAAACAAGGTAGAGAAACACTGGTTGAGACAGAGTATAAATTATTTGGAAATTGATTGAATCTTGAGTTGGAATGTGTATGGGTACCCTTTGGAGGGTGGGGGTGGGTGGTAACTTCTCTCTGCTCTTTTTTTCAAGACAGCTATCCATCAGTCTGTCTAAAATGTTTTATTGTCTAGGACATGGCCTCTAAACTAGCTTTTTATTTTCCTTAAGTATAGTACTTCAATCAAATGAGCTTTTAGCAACTTGAAATACTTTTAGCTGTTGAAAATAGATTTATACAGCCAATTTGATGAAGTGACCAAAAGAGGTTTGTTTTTACTCCTGTATACTTTTGGTATCTGTTTAAAATGACTGGTTTTACTTTGATGGAGTGCCATTTTCAACCATGGAATTAAAATGTCATTTTTAAGTTAGAAGTGTTTACCGACCCAATTATTAGAAATACAGTTTATCAGTTCCTTGACTGACATGTTTCAACAGAGCACTGACAAAAAGAATATTTTGTCTTTCTATACTTAAATCAGATGCTAGATTCTTTTTTTTTCCTGAATTAAGGAAATATTTTATCACAGAAGAGACAAACACAGGCTCCTAATTTTATCTGAACTTCTAGGTTATTAGACCTTCTTAGTTGAGTTACTGCCATCATTTTTTTGCTTCTAAATATGACTTAGTGTATTGCTTAAGCTCTTCGTAGGGACAAGGTAAAATCTTAACTTTTTTGTTTGTTTAAAACAGGAACATATTTTCAACAAAATAAATGACTTTAAAATTCAAATTGTGATATTTCAACATGCCTTAGTAAAAGAACATTTCTCTTATTTTTCAAAGATGATAAATTTTTTAAGGGAAACTTTCTTGAACAATTTTGCAAATATTTGTTCATTATGCCTATTTAGGAGACCAAACTTTTAGTGAGCATGCAAAATGTTTACAGAGAAAGGTATATCTGATTTGGAGTAGGCTGTAATAAAAGCTGTGTTTCAGAAAAACTCCATCACAAGTCCACTTATGTTTTAATATAAAATTACAGTAATATAGAATACAGTGAAATTGTCTAGATCCTTTTTGTACTTTGCGTAAGTATGATTCAAAGTGGCTAAATTATTTTAGAATGCTATTAATCTAAAAGCAAAAATAAAAGTTGTATGAAACGCGTAGCTTTGGCTATAGGTGGGTCCTGGTTGAAAAGTTAACATAAGACCACAAACGTTGGTCTTCCACAGTGTTGGTCACAAACGTTAGAGTGAAAAATGCACGTATATATGTGAATAAAATGAGTGGCATCCCAGTGATCTTTTTCCCATTTGTCTTTTACAAGTATAAGAAAATAACTACTTATCTTTGGAATATTATGTATGAGATTCTTCTATTTTTAAAAATATTATGTCTATTTCTAGATAGCAAGCTGCTCTACAACCTGACAGTCTATTCTAAAACTGTTTTCCTGGTGTGGATTCAACTAAGTAATTTTTAACAGATGTATTTTGAAACATGCATACATATATATACATATAGAGAGTGATTTATTCAGAGAATATAACTTATAGTAAGTTCCAGTATGGTTCTTAACTTTATGGAGGTCAAAGACCCCTGTGAGAAGCTGATGAAAACTATGAACTCCCCAGAAAAATGCATTTGAGTACTCATAAATATTCCACGTTCAGAACCCCTGAACACGTATTGAAGTACCTGGGTAATAGGCATTTTCTGTAAACCATTTGATGTTTTTTTTTTTTAAGTGAGGATGGCTGTCTAAAGTATAGTTTGGTTTTTTATGTAATGTTGTAGGTGGGTTTTGTTAAGCGAAATCAGAATGGTTCAGTTCGTTGAAAGAGCTCTTGCTACCCTGAAAAGGCTAAATCCCACCGTGGCCCACCGCTCCCACGTCCAAAAAGGTAATTACATGTCGAGTAGCAATGTAGAAAACTGAGGTGTCTTACATGGACTGAGCTTTTGTAATTAGAGATTTTCTTGCATTATGGTTATGCTGTTAGAAATAGCTTAGCATCCTTGTACAAATTCATGCGACACTGCTTTAGTTTTTGCTGACATCTGCTGGTATTTTCATGAAAATAAACTCTGCTGCTGCTACTTAATGGTTAATCTCTTTGCTTATAAATTAAACTATGAACACTGGTAGTTACATTGAAGTGGGATATTTTTTAAAATTCTCAAAGTAGAATGTCTTCTCTTTTTGGCATTCTTAGGTCTTGCCCAGCAGCGGTCAACAAGTTTTTAAGAATATGAGTGAGGACATGAAAATATACATGGACACTTCTGGGTTTCTTTTTATTTTTATAAAGTTGGAGAGACTGTGAAAAATGATGCTTTTACCTGTTTTTTAAAAATCATCAAGTACTTCATTGAACACTTAGTTTAAAGTGTAATAGACTTCTCTAGAGTATATACCCCAATTTGTAGATTATCTGTAACAGCATAGTTAAGAGGATTGACTAATCTTACCAGAAGATAAGGGAGATTTATCAAATAAAACAGATTATTAACTCAGTTGGGTTAGTAATTCTCCATCTTTAAATACAATTTGAAAGTATTTAATTACAGCCCTATTAAGTGGCACGATTAAAATTTATTAATTTTTTCCCCTTGAAATGAGGGAATAATTTCTTTGAAATAATGATTAGAAACTTCAGTTTTCCTATTTTTTATCACTACAAGCAAACAGATGTTTTATTAAAAAGTTGCTGTAATCTTCCTAGACTATGGTTTTAAAATAAGTGGACTTATTAAAAATAAAATGTTTGCAAACATTGCTGAAATAGCCAAAACCTTCCAGTACTCCCAATTTCTAACAGCTAATATATACATGAAAACACGAAGTTTTGGGCTCATGATTTTCATTGTAAACAGGCTGGATGATACTTTCTTTACTCAGTTCTTTTCAGAGGCACGTTTTGAGGTAAGGGCACATTTTACTTTAAAGAAAGTAAAACCAGGCCTTGGCTCAGAGTTATGGGATGTTTGCCTTATCGAGAGAACTTATCTAAAACCAAGATTGAAGAGTTTGGCCTTTAAAAGGAGACCTGAAACAATTCATAATGTAAATACTATCTCTGTAATTATCCCTTAGTTATCAACATCCAATCAGTTATATTGACCAATTTGATAAATACAAATTAAATTTTGGTTTCAGTTATCTTATATTCTAGTAGCCCGAATGTATGATTTGGGCTTCAGGGTAGTATTGCAGTTACTTTAAAAATTAAATATGTTATTTGGTGGCATAAGATAAAGTTACGAATAGTGGCAGTACTGGTACCATGTAAGTGGGTTCTTCAAGGTTCTGGGTAAAGTACAAATCTAATTTTGGCATTAAGAGAGGTAAAATGATTCAGGGATGTTCAGTGAATTGTGGTATCCTTAAGGTTTTTAAATAACAATCTCATGCCTTCCCCAAAGGTTATTTAGCCTTTTGATTTGGATTGGACTTTGCTTGTTTTTCAGCTCAGCTTAGTATAGTGAGATCAGATCAGTTATTAAAAGAGAGTCTGCAGGGCTTCCCTGGTGGCGCAGTGGTTGAGAGTCCGCCTGCCGATGCAGGGGACACGGGTTCGTGCCCCAGTCCGGGAAGATCCCACATGCCGCGGAGCAGCTAAGCCCGTGAGCCATGGCCGCTGAGCCTGCGCGTCCAGAGCCTGTGCTCCGCAACAGGAGAGACCACAACAGTGAGAGGCCCGCATACAGAAAAAAAAAAAAAAAAAAGAAAGTCTGCAAACACAGAAAACAAACTTATGGTTACCGAAGTGGGGGAGGGGTAAATTTGCAGTATGGGATTAACAGATACACAGCACTATGTATAAAATAGGCAAACAAGAATAACACTGGGAGCTATATTCAATATCTTGTAATAACCTATAATGGAAAAGAATCTGAAAGAATACATATGTATAAATGAATCACTTTGCTGTACACCTGAAACTAATACAATATTATAAGTCAACTAGTTCAATTAAAAAGTCACCCCAGACCATGCAAGGGAATTTTAAATTTTTATAATTCATAGTAATTCAATCACAAATTGTTTGTTGTTTTAAATGTCTTTTTTCCTGTTGCCCACAATTCAGAATTCCCTTGCACAAAAAAAATAGATTGGCATAGAGGGCCACTCTGAAGTGATCTGGAGAAAACTATCACATGAGCTTTTTTTTTTTTCTTTTTGTTACATGAGATTTTTTTAAAATACCAATAAGCTTCTAATCACTTATGGCTTAGGAAATGAGACTATGGAAAGAGAATTTCTGCATAAGATACAGACCCTACAATCTGGTGCATGCAAATAAGATTCATTTTTTCCAAAATATTATGGCTCATGGCATTCCTAAATTAGGCCTCAAGAAGACTCCTATAGGAAATATTGAAAGGGAAACATTTCCAAAGTTTTTCAGTTAAAGTTTCCAACTCATCCTCAAAATGTATAGCTGAACAAATGTTTAATTTCTCTTTGATATCTTTTTGTGTCAAAGAACTACACATAGATTTTAGGGTCAGAGACCAACTAAACAGCCCTAACAGACCAAGCCTCCCACTGTGTGACATACCCACAACCCATGTTAGGGGGCTCAGACCTTTTAAGGGAAATGGCCTTAGGAGATTCTTAACATCCTGCGTTTTGTTTTCCCCTGCTCCCAACTATTGGGCTTGGAGAGAGACCTGACCCAAGGAAAGCCAGTCTTCATATTGGACAGCAGAGCTTTTAAATTGGGCAAATGTTAAGGAAACGCTGCTGAAATGGTGAAAGTGATTAACTGAGCCAATCATTCTCTCAGGAGTTTAAACAGAAGATAAAGTAGAAAAATTCGGTTTGTATAAGGAGAGGTGAAATGACAGAATAGCTAAGACACTATAATGGAACACAAGGGTTCTGTACCTACATACTATACCTTCAACAACTGGTGAAGCTGTCACTGAGTTACCAGAGCTGCTGTCAGATTAGTACATCTGTTGTATCTCGAAAATACCCAATCTCAGTGCAGCTTGGCCACACACAGTCAAGACCCCTCTTATTTTCATATGTATCCTTGCAACAAACACCACTACTTAAGAAATCCTTAATGAGGAGATAGCTCTTTCACCCAAAGAGTCTTACTAATTACGTCTGCCCTTCTAGTTAAGAGAGAGTGGAGGTGTAATGTTATGCTCCTGCCTGTGTTAGCTTTGTATCGTTGGAGAACTCTAGACCAGTGGTGCTCAAATTTGAACATGCCTCAGAATCACTTGGAGGGCTTGTTAAACCACAGACTACAGGGCCAGGGTTAAACTCAGGGTTAATGATTGAGTAGGTCTGGAGTAGGGGCAGAGAATGCATTTCTAGCAAGTTTGCAGGTGAAGTTGAAGTCGCTAGTCTGGAAACCATGCTTGAAGAATGACTGCTCTATCAAAAAATACTTTTACCTCGGCCTCACCTGCAGATATTTGATTTAACTGGTCTGAGTTTGGCCTGAGCATTGGGAGTCCAACCCTTCTGGCTCAGTGTGGGAATCACTCAGAATTCAAGTAGGCTGATGTTATGTGTCAACTTGGCTAGGCGATGGTATCCACTTTTTGGTCAAATATTATATACTCTAGCTGTTGTTGTGCAGGTATTTCACAGTAGTTGAGGCACGCAGTCTCTAGAGCGCAGGCTCAGTAGTTGTGGCACACAGGCTTAGTTGCTCTGCAGCACGTGGGATCTTCCCAGACCAGGGATCGAACCCATGTCGCCTGCATTGGCAGGTGGATTCTTAACCACTGTGCCACCAGGGAAGTCCCGAGCCAGTTCCTTAAAACACATCTTTCTCTCTGTGTATGTATATGCACGTCCTCTTGCTTTTGTGTCTCTGGAGAAGCCTGGCCCCTGACTAATACAATAGCCTAATTAGTCTCCATTCCAAATTGGTACCCAGAAAGGTCCTGGCTCTAAATCAAAGAGTATAAACCTTTCACTAATTTTTTTTTTCTCTATCTCTCCTTAGAGGAGTCAACGAATATATAGCTCAGTCATTTTTGACTCCTTTCTTCTGTTCATATTATTAAATCCATTTGGTTCCCCCTCGGAACATTCTTGAATCTGCTTTGGGTTTTTTCTTTATTTTTATTTTGTCTCTACCACTCCCGTTAAAGCTCAAGTGTTTTGCATGCCCAATATCAATTCCCCCTTTCGGTGTTAGACTGAAATTTGCCTTTGAGGCATCACCCTTATACTCAGCCCATGTAGTTCAGGTGGAATAGACCTCACCTTCTGGTTCCAGGAGTGGGTACATCACCAGCTCCGGCCTTTGAGAGTGCAGCATCTCTGTAGACTTAGTATTTTAAGGGTGGATATGTGGTTAGCAAGGCCAGTCAAAGCCAATAAACATCAGCTTTGCTGGGACTAGAAAAAAAGAGGTTTTTCTATGAGGGCTGCTCAGCTTGTAGATTTAAGGCTGGACCTGTTGGTGGTTAATTGGGATACCACCTAAGAAGAATCTGCCTTAGAATGAAAACAACATGGGTAAAAGCAGAAACCAAAGATCAAAACACACAGACAGGATTTGAGTCCCTGGATCCAGTTAATGTCGGAAGTCAACGCAGGAATTTTCGATTACACGGGGCAATCATTTTGTCTTTTTTCCTATGACTGGACATTAAGTGAATACAAGGTGGTGACCAGATGGAGAGTTAGCTCTTTTCATCTGAGGATAAAGACCACCAGAGCTCAAGGGTAAAATGGCCTGTTTAAAATTCATGCCCTTGGAACATGTGTATATTTTTCTTTCTTTTTTTTGCGGTACGCGGGCCTCTCACTGTTGTGGCTCTCCCGTTGCAGAGCACAGGCTCTGGACACGCAGGCTCAGCAGCCATGGCTCAGGGGCCCAACCGCTCCGCGGCATGTGGGATCCTCCCGGACCGGGGCACGAACCCGCGTCCCCTGCATCGGCAGGCGGACTCTCAACCACTGCGCCACCAGGGAAGCCCAATGTGTGTATATTTCAAGGAAGGAGAGCAAGCAGCTGTGACCTGCAGCCACATCTTTATTTCTACTCCAAGTTCTTGCAGAATCTTCTCACTCTATAGTTCTTATGGACTCAACCTCCTTTAAAAGACAAATGTAGCATAGACTGTGGTAATTTGCCACTAGGGTCTGAAATTCTATAATAAAAATAAGAGACCTATAACTAAGATATCAGTGTTTGGTATTCTTGTTGGTATTACTTGCTTTTAAGGCACTTAGAGTGTTTGAAAATTACACTGAAGCATTCTCTCTGTAATCCTGTGTTCCATAGTTGGAACTCAGTCCTAAGTTAAATGATCAAAAATTTTTAATAGCTGGGTCTGAATTAATTAACTTTTCAGGAAATTAAAGGTAGATCATTGCCTCAAATTTGTGATTTATAGTACACTGCTAGCAAAGTGAGATTTAAGTATTAACAGCTCCAG
Source organism: Pseudorca crassidens (assembly GCF_039906515.1). Lineage (NCBI taxonomy): Eukaryota > Metazoa > Chordata > Mammalia > Artiodactyla > Delphinidae > Pseudorca > Pseudorca crassidens. The sequence continues at coordinate 27,956,307 of NC_090304.1, read as the reverse complement.
TTCTTCTTCCCTTCTGCCCTTAACAGGCCATTTAATTCTCCGTGGTTGAAGGCACAATGTGAGGCAGTGGTTCCACCAGACAAAAGAGAACTAACTCGGGCTTCCCTGGTGGCGCAGTGGTTGAGAGTCCGCCTGCTGATGCAGAGGACGCGGGTTCGTGCCCCGGTCCGGGAAGATCCCACGTGCTGCGAAGCGACTGGGCCCGTGAGCCATGGCCGCTGAGCCTGTGCGTCCGGAGCCTGTGTTCCGCAAAGGGAGAGGCCACAACAGTGAGAGGCCCGCGTACCGCAAAAAAAAAAAAAAAAAAAGAGAGAGAACTAACTCAGTATAGTTTAACATCATCTATATGTCACTTCCAATGATAATAGTGCCAGAAAATTAACTGTATAGTGACTTTCTGATATTTGATAGTATTTTAGATAGCTGGATATTCTTAATCATTTATGGTAGGAATATTTAGATGCTTTCCTCTTTTTTTACATTCTACTATTTTGATGTATTTTTTACTTTCTTTTTAGTTTTTAAATTAGGTAAAACAAAGTATAGATTATCTTTGCCATGAATTTCATAGGTTCACATATTTCTGAGGTTTCTATTCCAAAACATCTTTGTATGGATATCCTTGATTTCCTTGAAAAAGTATACAGCTCAGCTCTAAAATTTGGACAATTTAGAGAAATATTTGGTTTGTTAAATCTTTGCTGTTAGCCAAAGCTTTGGTAAAAATAAAGATACTTCAAAAGAAGAAACTGGTTTTATACTTCCACATTGTTGGCTTTTGTGCTTCAAAACTTAAAATAGCTGATTCTATACAATTAATAACTGGGGCAGACCTAATCATAAAATATGAGTTTATACGTAAGAGTCTAATTCTTAGCACTGAGCTACCTCTTTTAGGTATTATTTCATCTTTCCACCAGGCCTACTTAACTGCTTTTTTTTTCAACTATACAATACAGTGTTATTAACAATAGTCACCATGTTTTACATTAGATCCTCAGACCTTATTCATCTTATAGCTGAAAGTTTGTACCCTTTTACCAACCTCTCCCTATTTCCTTCCCCCCTGCCCCTCAGCCCCTGGCAACCACTTTTCCACTTTCTGTTTGATTTTTTTTTTTTTTTAATTCCACATTTAAGTGATACCATGCAGTATTTGTTTTTCTCTATCTGGCTTATTTTAGTTAAGCTGCTACTTTTATGATTATGATTTAACAGATGAAGAAACAGGCTTAAAGAATTTAATAACTTGCCTAAAGTCACATAGCTTATAAATGGAAGAGAGGGAATCAAATGCAGTCTATTTGACACCAAAGTGCGAATGCCAACCTATATTCACTATATCCTTTCTCCTTTCATCTTATGTATGTGAAGTTCTTCCTATTCAGGATGCGTTGGAGCTATTTGATTCTGATAGTCTAAGTATTATTATAGTTAGGTATTATTATAGGTTATTTAAAGTGTATACTGAAATTAAAGATTTTACCTACTTCTATCCCCGGCACTCAGCCACCTCCATAAAAAATGGATAGAAAATTATTGCCTGGTCAGTCCCAAAATGTCTTTCTGCTTCAATTCTGAGGAGTCACTTTGAAGAGTAAGATATACACCTGATAAGTGATAACAACAGCTTTTCATTGTGTAGTTGGGCACATAACTGAATTGTACTTTTGTTCCAACTTTTAAAAACCCTTTGTATCCATCTCCGTTATATGATGCCCGTATGTCCAGAAGAGGGCGATGTTTTACTACAAACTTACAGTGAAACGTCCACTTGCTTTGGATAAGGTCTACATTTAGAAACAATTTCTTAAAGTAGAGTTGAAGTGCCATTTGCTTAAGTGGTTTGGGAGAAAAAATGTTTCTTCTAAATATTACGTGGAGAGGAGAAAAACTTCCACCTCATCTTTATATAAATTGTTCTTTCAACTGGAAATCAAACATTCTATTGAAATACAGATTGCAGTGGAACATTCCAGACCTAGACAATATTTAAACTATAAGTATTTATAATCCAGAGAAAAGAACATGGGCTCTGGCGTCAGACAAACTTGTTTGAATGCTGTCTCTACTACTTCCTGGCTTTGTGACTTCAGACAGATTATTTGGTTTCTAGAGGCCTCAATTTCCTTGCATGTGAAATGTGAATAGTGGTAAGTACCTGATAGAGATGTTGTGAGGATTAAATGTTCCAGGTTAATACAGATGCATAATAAATGGCAATTTCTTATTCAATAGAAATAGAAGTGCCTGATAAAATGCAAGAGGCCCCAGTAATTTGAATTTTAGATAAGCAACAAATAATTTTTTTGTGTTATGCCTCATGCACTATTTGGAACATACTTACAGCTACTGCATAAAATATGCTAAAGGTATCTGTTTATCTGAAATTCAGATTTAACTGAGTGTCCTATGTTCTTATTTGTTAAATTTGGCAATCCGAAACAGGAGACTCTGGCACAAAGGGAAAAACGTAAAATAAAAATGGCTAGAGACTTTGGTCCAAGACTTTTAGAACTCTATTAGTAAGTCACTTGACATTTCTAGTATCTAGGAAAATTAATATAGGCAATATTCTAAATTTTTGAATAAGTAGCCAATCTGAGCAAAGTGACATGAATTTTTTTTAAGATGAGCCTTGGTCATTTCTCTTCTCCATTGCATTAAATATAGGCACGTACTACACATTCAATAAATCTTGTTGAGTAAAATAATTTAAAATATAAAAAAGTTAGACTTTAGGGAAGAAATCACAAAGCCAGAGGTGAAACTGGTAATGTAGTCTAAGAGCTGCGTTTCTACCTTCTTCCCTTCCTTTTCTTCTCCCTGCCCCCAGTGAAAGAAGTCAGCTCCCTCCTTTCTTCTCTGACTGAGGAAGTGAGTTTGGCCACTTAAGAATAGGTTTGGGGAATGAAGGAAGGGAAAAAGAAATAAAAGGAAGTGTTTTGTTCACTGTCCTCTGTTTTCTCTTTAATGGGTAGGAAGTCTGCTGCAGAAGAAGGAAGGCAAAGGCCTAGGGGTTGCAGGAAGTGCAGTGTCCAGAGCCTGGACCCCACCGGGTGATGTCCATGGGTGCCAAGGCAGGGCCAAGGTGAGCTGGCTCTGTGGCAGCCTGTAGTGAGCTCTCAGAGGGACAGGACAACAACCCCAGGTGTGTTCTCCCTGCTCTTTCCACTCTGCTCCTCCCTGCTACCCCTGGGAAATCTGCACCAGGCTGAGACAAGAGCAGCACCAAAGGGGAGTAGTTGTAGGTCCAGCCACCTTGCCTGTTCTTGGCCTTTGGTCTGGGCCCTCACACTCCAGCACCCAGGAGGTACGATGTATCAGCTCCATTGACCTACGGAGGGCATCATGACTAAACAACCAGAAAATGTAAATGATGACACTTGTCCGGGGAAATCACCTCTAAATGACAAACATGGCTGCCACTGGGGCCTAAAAATAGAGATTTTGTGCAAGGATCCTTGGCACATAACAGCAGAATTTGTGAACTAATTTTCCAATAAGGAGGAAACAGTTGAACAACTAATGGTATAATATTTATGTATCAATATAATGCAACCAAATAAGTTTTTTGCAGAATTTTTAATGATTTGGGGCAATACTCATAACATAGTGTTAATTATTTTTTTTAAGGCAGGATACAAAACAAAATAAACAGTACAATTTCAAATTTGTTAAAAAGCAGAAAAACAGAATGAAAGAGACTCCAAAATGTTAATAGAACGTATCTTTGATTTATGTCATTTTTAAATTTTTTCTATCATATGTTGTACAATTTTCAGATTTCCTATATTAAACACTATTACTCTTATAATAATGATAATGGAGCATTACAAAAAGGTAATGGAAGTCGTTGAGGCTAATGATTTGTAACCCATCCTGGTTACATAGAAGATATAGCATCTAGCTCATGGCTTTTATGGTCAAAGTTGAAGAACTTTGGGCAAGTCTCTTGACAACTCTGACCCTCAGTTTTGGCATCCTTAAAATGGAAATAATTGAATGGGGTAGGGGCGACTTTGTGCAGTTGCTGTGATGATTGAGTGAGATGATGTATGTAAAACTTAGCTTAGCCCAGTCCTTGGTAAAGAGGAAGTTCCATCAACTATAATAATTGTTATTAGGAAGTAGAATAGATGAGTAGTTACCTAATCTAGCCCTAGCTTCTTTAAGCTTTCCTTCCTTCTTTCCTCCCTCCCTCCCTTCCTTCCTTCCTTGCTTCTTTCCTCCCTCCCTCCCTCCTTCACTCCCTTCTTTCCTTCCTTCTTTCTTTTCTTCTCCCTTCCTCTCCTCTTTTCTTGCTGCCTTCCTTTAGGCAAAAAAATAGTTGATATTGACTCTCTCATAAGATTTGACTTTGCTTCTTGTTTCACCCCATCTCAAAAATTTGGAGCAAGGAAATGGACCCCAGGCCCTACTGGCAAATGGATTCCCAATGATAAAAAGACAAAGGAAGGAAAGTGTGATTCTTTGGCATTGGGAGAAAAGGACAGCCCACTTGACTGTCAGGGACAGAGTGATTCTGAGCCTGTGTCTATGCACCAAGGAGGGATGGGCCAGCACATGGTCTTTGGGTTCTGGTACATCACAGAGAGACCCAAAGAAGAGCACAGGTACCAGATCTGGGCAGGAGTGAGGATCTCTTGGTTGGGCCGTCCAACTCAACCCTTGCCACTGAGACGTGCAGGGCAAGAGGAAAGGAAATGGAGCCACAGTGTCAGGGATTTAGGTAAATGTTTCATCTGAAACTTTTAAGTTGTGTTCTAGGCAGACAGAAACTCCAGAGGCAAAAATAACATTAGGAGAATCCCTTCAGAATAAAACTGGAAATGAAGAGCCCCTGTGAATATCTATGCAACGGCCACCTGAGCAAGTTCTGACCATGGCTGGGTTTACCAAGTGTACTTAACCCTCATGTTGCCCTCACAGTTTCCAACCATATGGCCCAAAGCTCTAACTTTTTTTTTTGGCTGCACCCTGCAGCTTGTGGGATCTTAGTTCCCTGACCAGGGAACGGACCCTGGGCCCTGGACAGTGAAAGTGCAGAGTCCTAACCACTGGACTGCCAGGGAATTCCTGGCCCAAAGCTCTAGAAACTATTTCTCTACGTTCCCCATTAAGGGAGATCCCTCAAGAATTTTCTGAAATGCAGGGTTTGGAGTGCTCAAAATATAAACAAACAACCCCGAATGTTTTAAATATCTAGGATCAAGGTTAAAAATGTTTTCATATTTTTTTTATAGTGTAAGCCTGAGCCAGTCCCATGCTGAGTTGTCATCCTTAAACAACCGTGTGAGCTAGGTGCTTCAGTTGTTTCCATTTTGCAGACAAAGGGAAACTCCAACTCCATGAGACAGTTTTGTTCACTCCTTTGTCTCAGTACCTAGAACACTGGCTGGCATTGAATAAGTGCTCAGCAAGTATTTGTTGACTCAATGAATGAAGTTAATAAATTTGCATAAGCCACCCAGCTGGTAAGGGGCAGAGCTGGGGTCACACCCCGGCTGGCCTCACTGCAGAGACTGAGTTCTCAATTTCTGCCTTTGCTTATCTCTTTTTCATTGACTGCTTAAGTCTGGGGAAGAAGACAAGGGCCTGCTGGTGGAGGTACTTCCCTGTATGGCATTTAGAGCTGGCACGTCCTTGGGAATGGAGGTAGAGTGATTCCTCCAGGGTCAGTGTTTAGACGTTGCTAATGATCCAGGGCTCCTCTAGTCTGAGAGTATGTTTACATATCAGCTGTGAAAGCTGAAGGCTTCTATATAATATAGAAGGTTTTCTCCAGGCCTTCTGTAATGCAGAGAGATAAATTATAGGCTACTTACCAAAAATCTCTAGGTACAAGCAAATGTATTTCTAGTATCACTTAGCAATTGCTTGAGAGCTTTGCAAGTCTCTTGAAGTCAGGCAGTTGAAGGAGTTTCCCTGAAGAAATTATCAAGATTAGGGCTTGGAAGGTAAATGCAATTCCTATACCTTTTAGACTCTGTCTATTCTAAGGTGAATAGATTGAATTTGCTTTTCTCTGTGATTAACATCAAGCACCCTGTGTTGGTTGAAAAGGTTCATTATCTGGAGAAGAATTTAAAAGGCAGGATGGACAACTTCAATTTAGATAATTGTTGCATGTGATGGAGTGCTTTTCAAATGGGTCTGCACGGGCAGACGTGGGGAGGAGCCTCACCGCTAAGCACTGGAAAGGCTCTCAGAGCCCACAGGCAGCAAAGGCCTAAATGAAGGAAGCATGACAGATGGGATCAGAAGACTTGAGCTTCAGCTCTGGCTCCATCACTTACTAGCTGGGTGGCCTTAGGCAAAACCACTTTGTGTCTCTGAGGTCAGTTTTGTCATCTGTAAAAGTGGCACTGGCCATGCCTAGATTTTAGGCTGTTACAACTATCCAGTGAGATGGCTGAAAATGCCTTGTAAATGCTCTTTCTAAGACTTGGACCCATCATCACTATGATTATATGATGATCATCGTTACTAAACAAGATTTAAGAGAATTCAAAGATGAATAACACATTGTATTTCCATCCAGTTTTATAGAACCTGAAGTTAATACAATCTTCAGGGCCTCTTTAAGGAAAAGAATACCAAATTATAAATATAAATTAAGTACATTGCCTTGGAAAGGAATATGCTGGCTTCACGGTAAATGTGCCTCTGCCTCCAGAGAAGTGGTGTAACTGTCGTCAGGAGCATGGACTCAGGGAGGCACAGTACCTGGGTTTGAATCCTGGCTTAGCTGTGTGACCTTGGGCAAGTTGCTAAACCTCTCTGTAAGAAGGGTTATTATGAGGCTTAAATAACATAAAATACATAGCAGTATCCATACGTAGTAAACAAATATATGTGTTTACCACCATTTTTTTTTTTATACCTCCTTTGAAGGATCTTTTCACCTGGGAAAATGGAACAAAACAAGGGCAAATATTACTTGAGACAGAGTGTGGTGAGTGCTGTAAGGAGGTACAATCCACGAGTTCTGGAGAAGAGAAGTCATATCTACTTGGGGTTACTGGGAAAGGCTTCATTAAGGACAAACAGGGAAGGTTTCAAAAGGCAGTGCATTCCAGGCAGAGGAAACAGCCCACACCTGGGCTTGGAGGTGAGACTCGGTTGGAGCAACCAAGGTCTATGTTTACAGACTGGAGTGGAAGTAGGAGATGAACCTGAAAGGGGGTTGGGGCCATAGCGTGGGGAGTCTTGGGTGCCCAGGTGCGGAGTGGCAGGCAGTGGAGGGGATTAGAGCAGGCGGGTTTGAGGAAGATTACCCCGGCAGCGTTGGGCAGGAGGGATGGAGTGGGTTCAGTGCCTGCTACACATCCAGGCAATAGGTCATGGAGGGAACTGGAGTCCTTCTACACTTACAATCCAGTTTGAAATATGCCACCAACAACATTGGAAAGGACGATATTTTCTTTAAAGTCTGAAGAAAGAACTCCTAGTTTGTATTTTTTGCATTTTTCCCATTCACATGAGTTGCCAAGTTGAGTTTCTCATTCCATTCCATCAAAAAAAAAGGAGGAATGGGCTTCCCTGGTGGCGCAGTGGTTGGGAGTCCGCCTGCCGATGCAGGGGACGCGGGGTCGTGCCCTGGTCCGGGAAGATCCCACATGCCGCGGAGCGGCTGGGCCCATGAGCCATGGCCGCTGAGCCTGCGCGTCCGGAGCCTGTGCTTCACAACGGGAGAGGCCACAATAGTGAGAGGCCCGCGTACCGCAAAAAAAAAAAAGAAAGAAAGGAGGAGGGGTTTTTACCTTTGAGAGAATAGAATCGTCACCCATCCCAGTCCAGGGCCTTGCCCTCATAAGCTCTGATCAAAGGGCTGAGAAGGGCTTCTCTGGCACAGGCAGAGCCTTTCTCCCAGTAAAAACTTTTCCCATCCCCTCTCATTAGGACTAACGTTTTGTAAGACTTCTTTTGCTGTCACATTTTGGGGTACACTTCCTTCAGAAATGAAGCGCTCTCCTGCAGCTGCCTGGCATTTGGTTTTCTCCCCAGGCGCTGGGGCTACGACACAACCTAAACTGCTCTGTGTGGCAGCCCAGCCACCTGGTCAGGGCCTTATTGCAGGGGACTTTTGGAGAGCTACTCCCAGGTGTTTCCACCCGTCTGGGAAAGGAAGTTGCGATGTGTCCTCTGGGGATTTTGCCTCCCTGGCATCAGTTGGTCCAGGAATGGGCATCTGACATCAGCCAAGACAGTCAGCATCCTTCCCTGGAGTGTTTAGAACTGAAACGAAGGAAAGGATCAGCCTCCTCTGGTGGGAGCGACAGGATTTGAATACTGGGAGCACCTACCCGTCAGGTTCCCAGGATATGGAAGAAGAGTCTACATAGTAGAGAAGGATTCTCTCCCAGGAAAAAATGAAGTCCTGGTTGAATTTGAGTCCATTTTCGAATTTTCCCTGAGGATCAGCTCCACCCTTCTTCTACTCTAGGTTAAGTGTGATGTCCTCTCAGAAAGTTCCTTTGTCTTTTTCCTAAACAATTTTGAGTTAGATTTCTTTCACTTTTGATCAAAGAGTCCTGATTCGTATATCCATGCTCTCACCCTGTGCTCATCAATGCAAGCCTGCTCAACCTGTTTCTCTTCTTTTCGGTGCCCTGAGGGTTGGACAGACAACATCATTACTGCTAAGAGAACTATGTATTAACCCTTTTTTTAAAATTGGGGTATAATTGTTTTACAATGTTGTGTTAGTTTCTACTGTGTATTAACCCTTAATAATCACAGTCAGCACTTACATACTGCTTTTCAGATTTCAACATGATTTTTCAATCGGTATTTCCCTTGATCCACATAACACACGCAGAAAGACAAGGCTTACATTTTCTTCCTCATCTTACAGAAGAGAAAACTTAGGCCCAGATCAATTCATTGACTTTCCCTAGTTCCCTCAGTTATTTTCTGCCAAAACCTAAATTTCAACATGTATTTTTTTCTTCCAAATGCTTTGTACTTTTCCCAATACCTTCTTGCCTTAGAAAGTGATCCAATGCTTAGACTTTGGGATATTGATGAAGGCCAGTGAGGGAGATGCTGAGGTCCAGGGGACCTCATAATATTCTTATAACGCTTTGGTGAGGCAGCTTTCTGTTCTGCCTACAAGGAAGACGGTGGTGCTGTTGATTCTCTTTGATGGGACCAAAGGAAATGACACAGGGCCAGGACTAGGGTGAGGCAAGGCAGGTGCCAAGGAGGAACAATTTAAGGAGATACCTACTCTCAGGGTCATGCCAGGGCTTGCCCTCCTGTAACATCATTAAGGTCATAGCTGCAAAACTCAGACTCCAGGGGTATGTGAGACACCTCCTGAAATAAAAACACCTCTTCTAGGCTAAGTGATAGGAGGTAGGTTGGGTGGAAGAATCAGATGACCAGGGACTTCCCTGGTGGTCCAGTGGCTAAGACTCCATGCTCCCAGTGCAGAGGGCCTAGGTTCAATCCCTAGTCAGGGAATTAGATCCCACACGCCAGAACTAAGAGTTCGCGTGCCGCAACGAAAGACCCCACATGCCGCAATGTGCAACTAAGACCCGGTGCAGCCAAATACATTAAATAAATATTAAAAAAAAAAAAAAAAAAAAAGAATCAGATGACCAGGAACAGGCACTGGTAGTTGATTCTATCAGGCCTGGCATCTAGACATCGTTGCCCTCATACTTTTTCTCAGTGCTTGTATGTATACTTGATTCACTTGGCTAAATGCTCTCAAGAGAGATTTTTTTTTTCCACTCACCCTGATGTACAAATGTCCTTAAAAGTAGACTCTTAGGTGAAGGAAAATTACAATCATTTTCTGTTGGAAACCTAGTAAAAGCCAAACAAATACTAAAAATCAATCTTTTTAAGCCTAAATTAGATCTTAGAGATAATCCATTTCAAGTTGGATTTCTGTCACTTTTGACCAAAGAGTCTCAATACTATATCCATAGTCTTCATCTGCTCTCATTGATCAAAACTTACTTATCCTGTGGAGCTTAAGTGGCTTTCTCAAAGTCTACAGCCAGTTAGTGAAAAAGCCTGGACTGGAATCCAGGTCTACTGACACACAGTGTTCAATCCACTACACCATGAATCCTACCCTGAGACACTGGACTGAGAGAATTATTGTCCAAGCTACAAGAAACTTTTTTTTTTTTAACATCTTTATTGGAGTATAATTGCTTTACAATGGTGTGTTAGTTTCTGCTTTATAACAAAGTGAATCAGCTATACGTATACATAAGCCCCATATCTCCTCCCTCCTGCATCTCCCTCCCACCCTCCCTATCCCACCCCTCTAGGTGGTCACAAAACACCGAGCTGATCTCCCTGTGCTACGTGGCTGCTTCCCACTAGCTAGCTATTTTACATTCGGTAGTGTCTAGTCATTTCATATATGTACACTTAGAACTTTTCTGAGTACTCCTGTATCCATTATTTCATTTCCAACTCACACAAATTTTGTGAATAATTTATACCTATGATAAAGATTTAAAAATCGCATTTAACAAACTATGTGGGAAGCCATACATATCTAAAATTATTTGTTTAATAACCATTCTCTCCTGCCCTGTATTACTTATCTATTGATACATAACAAATTACCCTGAAACTTAGCAGCTTAAAATAGCAAACATTTATTATCTCACAGCTTCTGTGGGTCGGGAATCCAATTACCACCCACCCAACTGGGTGCCTCTGACTTAAGGTCTCCCTGAGGTTGCAGTCAAATTCCAGCTGGGGCTGCAGGCTCATCTGAAAGTTCAAGTGAGGGATGATTCACTTCCAAACTGTCGGCAGGATTTGGTTCTTCATGGGCTGTGGGTGAAGGCCTCAGTTCCTTGCTGGCTGTTGGCCAGAGACCACCTTCAGTTACCACATGGCCTCTCCATAGGGCAGGTCACAACATGGCAGCTGGCTTCCCTCAAAGTGAGCCCAGGAGCGGGCAAGACAGAGAAGCTCAAGGCATAAGCCACACTACTTTGTATAACCTAACCTTGGAATTGACATCCCATGACTTCTGCCATGTTTTATTCATTAGAAAAAAGTCAAGAGGTCCAGCCCACACTCGAAGGGGAGTGATTACAAAAGGGTGCGACTATCAGGAGACTGAAATCATTGGAGCCATTGTAGAGGCTGCCTAACAAATATCACATGCCCCAAATTAAAGTTACACCTTCAAGACACCCAAGGCAAAAGAACTCTAGAGTTGAGTTTATTATCCTTCTGTTTTTAAGAAAAAACATTTTTTCATTGTAAAGCAAAAGGGATTATTCATCCAAAAATTACGGCTGGCAGCTTGTTTGGTATTTTGAAGCCATTGTGCAAAGTGGACACATATCCCAGAGGGATAGCTCTGTGCTGCTGCCATCCGTCTCTCCCTGTCCTCAGAGCATGCTAATTTCATAGTTTGATTTTTATTTTTTTATTTTTTTTTGCATCTGAACCAAAAGTCTTGCCTTCCAGACACACAAGTGAATGACACTGCCTGCCTGTCAGAAATTGCTACTGACATTTCAATTTTGCTTAATTTTTTTTCTTTCTTTGATAGTATTATGGAGAAAATTTACATTTGAATAAAAAGCAAATAGTGCATGTCAGAGTAAGCATCAGGGAATGTCAAATTGTTTTTTTCCAATTACAACTCTATTTCAAATAGGGTAATGCAATTAAAGGATAATTACTAGAAGCACAAAGCCAAGGTTACGATCAGAAATGGTTACCCTTTCACTTTAAGTTGTGTCTTGCTAAATAGAATATTCCTGAGGGGCAAGTTACTGTTTGAAAATAGAATACACGCATCCAGGAACAACTAAACACTTGGCAGTGTTGACCAAAACATGTATTTGTGCATAAATACAAGTGTTGAAAAGAGATGAAAAGACACTAAAGGTGAGCCACATTTTCCTTGGCTTTATCACTCTGATTAATAATGTGACAAATTAGCTGTAGGATGCAATATTAATTAACAGTATATTAGTTGCATTTTATTGCCAATAACATAACAAGCTCTGAAATAGTAGTCAGACTAAACTGCTGACACGGGCTTTTCTGCAAACTGAGCTGTAGCTTGATTTCTCATTTGTCCAAGTGAAGCATCAGCAACCGAGTAAAACCAATTACCTCAAAACCCACCAAGCCCTCGGCAGCAACTTAGTGCATCTGAGCTTTGCCCAAATGTTATTACTTTCAAATTAAAGCCTGGCCTGAGATGGGGCACTGAAGAATTTCTACTGCTGAAAGTAATTCAATATGGCAGTCGAGTTGTGTAACACTTTGCAGAGCCAAATAGAAAGCAAAGGCTCCCTTCAACGTCTAGACATCTTGAATCCATAGCTGTCCACTTCCAGGAGGCAAGCTGGAGGTACAGAAGTCAGATACAAAAAGAGAGGCGTTCTCCTGACTCCCTCAAGTGAAGAGGTTGTAGGAACATTTTCAAAGTTTCATTTCTGAAAATGAAATTCAGAAGTGTTCATTTTTGAGGTGAAGTCCTGGTTTCGGGTGGGGGGCACTTGAGGTAAAAAGATGCAAAGCATAAGGAGGTAAGGGAGTTATTATTTAGTTTATTTAGTTACATATTGGGAGTTCCCTCACTATATAGTAAGAAACTCTAGCACAAGCTGCATAGCACAGGGAGATCAGCTCGGTGCTTTGTGACTACCTAGAGGGGTGGGATAGGGAGGGTGGGAGAGAGACGCAAGAGGGAGGAGATACGGGGATGTGTGTATATGGATAGCTGATTCACTTTGTTATAAAGTAGAAGCTAACACACCATTGTAAAGTAAATATACCCCAATAAAGATGTTAAAAAAATAAAAATGAAAAAAAAAAGACAACAAGGATGTGTTCTAATAAATTATGTTAATACACAGTGCATGCAAAAAAAAAAAAAAAAGAAACTCTAGCACAAAAATTTACCAGGTCAAGAGAGAAGTTACTGAGTTAACACAGGGTCAGAGGAATTAAAACAATCTGGGCAAGTTGCATGAGAGACACCTGAAGAAATCTCTGTCCATTTATTTAGTCACTTGTCTCCCCCAACATCCCTTCGCTGCTCTGTCTCTCTCTTTCACACACACTCTCACTCCCATACACGACAGTCATTTTCTATTCCCTTATCTTGCTTAATTTCTTTCATAGCACTATCCTAAATTACATTTCAGATAACTTACTCATTCACTCATTCATTTACTTGTTTACTGCCCACATCCCTAGCAAACTGTAAACTCTATGAGGTCAGGGGGTGTGTCTGTTCGTGCACACATCACATAGTAGACACAGAAATAGTTGGAGAATGAACCCATTCACTGAACTTACATTTACCAAATACCCAATGTCTAAGTGCAAAGGATTCAAAGGTGATGATAATCAAAACGACCATTCATTGACATTTACTATGTGCCCTCAATGAGCTAAAGACTTTATATACAGTATCTCATTTAATCTCACAACAACCGTGCAGAGTATGTGTTTCTATTATCCTCTTTTTTTTTTTTTTTTTTCCAGACAGGAATAGACAGCTCAAAGAGCTTGGCCTACTTAATGCCAATCATGTAGAAAGAGGTAAAGTCATGAATTAAGTGGGGTTTGCCCCTCTGACTCCAGGCATTGTCAGATTCAAAGATGAATAAGATACAAACATCCTCTCTGAGAATCTCACAGTCTCATGACTGGATGTCATTGATGACCCTTTGTCTTCAAAGGTCATCATTGCCTTGCATGACCAGAGGAAGAATCTAGGAATGAGTCCTAGAGAATTGGAGATGGGACATTTGCCATCCTGGGAACTTCAGGAATGTCCTCTCTCCTGGCAGGATCTGGTATTCCATGCTGTTTTGCCTTTGGGTGAGGTCAGATTCTACTAGATGTTCATGAGAGCAGCATGTATTCTCAAAGCCCTAGTTCCAGGTTATGTGAGCCCAGCAGCTGTCAGGGATCTTATTTACTTTTAATAAATCTAACAAATGAACAATAAATAAGTGATGAGTCTTCTGCCTCAGAGAATCCAGAGAGGGCAGGACCCAGCCAGGTGCATGAGGAAGCCAAACTGTTTCCTAGCATTCATAACTGAATTCTAAACAGCCAACACCAAACTCTGCAGTCAGTTCAGAGCACAGAGTTTCTATGTATTTTACAGGTCACAAAACTATTCCTCTCTCTCGTCCTCTGGAATCAAAGAAAGTTCTTCAGCCTATTCATTCCATGAATTTAAAAAAAAAAAAAAAAAGATTAAAAAAGGTCTCCCTCAGTAACAATGCTGTTCATGTCCTTTGACCAGAAAGAGTTAGAGAAAAACTTCAGGATTGATCTGAGGGACCAGGTTCCATTAAAGTGTATTAATGCCAAGGTCTGTGCAATTAGTGAAAAGTCAATTCCCATTACTAGTTAACAGTATTGAATATCTGCTTTCTTTAATAAAAAGCCATGTCCAGTACAAAGAGAATAAATCAATAGGTTGGCTGCATTTAGATCTATTCTGCCTTCGTCTAAAATGCACAGAGAAACTCCCTGTCAAAGCTCCACTGTCTGTCTGCCAAGCTCAGCCTGTGAGCTGGCAGCTGGCCCCAATGCCTTTGCCTGGAATCTTTCATTAGCGCTCTCTCGCCTTAACTCTCATTTCTCTAATCAGAAAATTTGAATTTCACCCCGTGCCTAAAAATCCTCTCTTTGAGCTTGATCTTAATCTGTCTCTAAATTGGACCTGTTCAGAAAACAAGCCATGAAGCAGCCATGGACATACCTCTAAACACCAGCATTTTCTATAGCATCAGCCTGCCCTCTGGCTAGGAGAGTGTGGGATGGACACAGCCTCTTACAAGGGGCCGCAGAATCCCTAGGGCATGAAAGAGTTTGGCCCTTCAGATACCCCCTTTCTGTTATTCTACAGCTGGTTAATCTTTTTGCTGTCAATTTTGGAGGCAGCTGGAATGTTTCAGATTCGCAATTGTGAGGAGCAGAAAAGGATACATCTGTCAAAGTTTACAAGCCTTCTTGGTCCCTAGCACCTTCCCAGAGGAAGGACACTTTCACCTCCCTGCCTCTCTGTAGCCGAGCTGGGCTATTCATCTTCTCTCATGTGGCCCACAAGAAGGAGAAAGCTGTTTAGACACTACTCTCATTATAAAGCTTGGTTTATTCCAGATGAAAAGAATGCTTTGCAACCCTCTGTCTCTCAGGTACTTGCTGATTATAAGTAAGTTACTCTTAAGTTGAAATACTGTACTTCTAGTAAAGTGAATTATGTTCCCCATATCATTTCATTTGATTCATGAGAATGCTTAGTCTTTGATTGAAAAAGGAGGATTGATATCATTTTGCTTTAGTTCACGTTCACTGTGCAGAATTATTTGATGTTCTTTTTTATCCTTTGGCCCTTATTTTTATCCATTGGTCCTTATTCACGGTTCAGTATTTCTGTACCGTCTCTCCCTTCCCAAGAGTGTACGTTTGGCAGACGGGTAGGTTTGGTGGTGATATCGGTTTGGGTCATGGTGTCAGTAGGAGAAGATATTTGAATTCCACTCTTTTCAGGATTCAGCAAATTAGTATAGATTGATCTGGGGTTTTCAGTTAGTTCGAGTCTAATATTCTCCACCCAAGAAGGTAGACATATCTGATGAAGCGGGAGCTGGCCAAAGGCATATATGTTTATTCCTGTTGGAGGGGTGCTTTCATGCCACTTGCCATGACCCTATTCCTGGTGCTAAGGTCTGGTCTGTCATTGCAGATGATTGCAAACGAGGCCCTACACCGTGAAGCCCAAGAATGATCCCACTACTCTTGTGGATGCTTCCTGAAGCCACTGAAATCATCCACGGTGGTCGGAGAACTCAGGGAGGAGATTTGCTGTGTCACTTCACAGAGCAGCTTGTGAAGTGATAACAGCTGAAGCAAACAGTGGGAATTTATACCATCCTAAAACAAGGGTGGGAAGTGTTCGATGGTGAGGAGGCATTTATGGCTACACAGACAGCCAGCTTTTCTTCACATTCAAGGCTATAGATTTTGAAAAGGCAGGTTCATTAGGTGACAAGGGAAGACTTAAAAGTCATCAGACAGGCTGGCTGAGTGCTCCAAACAGCTCAGATGCCTCTGCTGAAGGGACAGTAAGGAATAAGAGACTTAGTCAAGGGACCACACATCTTCATCACCCCAAGTGGATGAAGGATGCCCACTAGGCCAGAGGCATTGACTGAGTTCCCGTTTTGGGATGGAGATCACAAAGTGATGAGCTGGCATTGTCAAGAAATTAATCCAAGATGAAGTATGATAATGAGTGTTGGGAAATGAATAAGTGCAGTCCTAAGCAATCTGCCTGTGTGACGTTTATACAGGAAAACTGCCTTTTAAGGAGCTGGCAGTTGTCTTGGGTCCTTTAGCAAATCCTGCTAAGTCTGAGATGAATAGCAGTAGGCAGAACTGGATTAAACAGTTTTATTTTTACAAAACAGAGAGAGATGTTTTAGAAGTTTGAAATCCACAGAATTGCCTCAAATGCTGAAAACTTTACGAAACACCAAGCAGCCAACGCTTCCTGCCTTCGGGGGCAGGGGGTGGTCAGAGATACTCCCCATTCTGTAGGTAATCCTAACAACCAGCTTTTACAGGTGAGTCCAGTTGCCAAGGCAGCGCTGTCAGGACAGTTGCTCCATGAAATGAGAACAGAATGGAATGCACTCTCACCTTTGAGTTCAAGTGCATGTTGAGATTTTTATCTGAAATGAATTCTTAT
Organism: Pseudorca crassidens; assembly: GCF_039906515.1. Taxonomy (NCBI): domain Eukaryota; kingdom Metazoa; phylum Chordata; class Mammalia; order Artiodactyla; family Delphinidae; genus Pseudorca; species Pseudorca crassidens. The sequence continues at coordinate 27,939,578 of NC_090304.1, read as the reverse complement.
TAACATCAACTTGGACTAAGGGAGAAAAAAAAACCATTCAAGCATGTGTTTATACTTGTTGACATGCTTAAAAGGAACACCTTAAATTTGAGTCACAATACTGGAAGAGAAGACTATTGAAAAATGCATGCCACTGGTACAGTCTTACCAAGAATCCAAGAGACAAGAATTCCAAATCCCCCACGAGACAGGGAAATTTGTTTCAATGATTTGTCCCGTCACTCTGCAGCCATAAGAACAAGCTATGGTTGAGTGCCTTCAACCCCCATCACACCACTTTGTTCTTTTAGTTATTGTCTCCTTTTCTCACTCTAATACTTCATTTTCCAATCATTTTAAGGAGCACGAGGAATGGACATACCCTCCATGAATGCTTTAAAATCCTCGTTGCTGGTACGGAGAGAGCAGAGAGAGTTGAGCTCCATGTTCTAAGGAGAGCATTGCATCCATGACAGTGCATGTCACACACACAAACAAGAGGATAAAATGAGCCCATCTCTTTGGAGGATGATGCCAAATTCCTGCAGTCAGCTCTCTTTATTAAGCCTGAACCTCTGCCTTCAGCCAAGTTAGGTCTTTCAGTGGAAATAAGATGGAATTCCCAAATTGGCAAGATTTGGAGCTTGGCTGTATAAGCCCTGTCAACAAGAAGAAGCCAGTTTTTCCCTTTCTCCATCCCCTGGATAGACATGCTTACATTACCTATTCCTTCTTCCATGGTTTCTTTTTTTTGTCTTCCATTGTTTCTTAGCAGAAATTATTTTAAAGAGTACAAAGCAACTATATCTGATGGCTTCCGATCTCCCTAAGAGTAAAAGCAAAACCTCTACAAGGCTCTCATCATCAAGCCACCACCCAACCACTCACCCACCATCTTCATTCCTTCTCCAACTCCTCCAGGCACACTAGCCTACGTGTTCATCCTTGAACACACCAGGCATGTTCCTGCTTCAGTGCCTTCACACTTGCTGTTCACTCTGTCCAGATCGTGCTAACTACAGTGTACACATGGTGAAATCTAGTCTTGACTCCAATGTTGCCTTCTCAATAGAGAATTCCTGAGAAACCTTACCTAAAATTTTAACTTCCCCCACTTCCCAAACAATTCTTATCCCCTTCCTAACATATCATATAAATCACTTGTTCATTCTTATTTAATATGTCTCCCCACTTGAATGTAAGCTCCAAGAGCACAGTTTTCTATTCACTGTTGAGTCCTCAGTGCCTAGAACAATGCCTGGTAGGTAGTAAGGACTCAATAAATACCTGCTGAATGAATAAATGATGAATGAATGCATGAATGAATGTCAACGATGTATCAAAAGAGATAGCCACCTCTTCTACATTCACATATAAAGGCCAGGTCCTTTCATTGGGCACTAGAAGCATTAACACCATGATCTTCATTGTAAATGGCTACTAGCTCTTACCATGTACAAAGCATTATGTGAAATACCATACACGCATCAACCAACCCTCGTGCTGAGCGTGGTCATCCCAGGTTTACAATGAATAATAGATGATGAGCTAAGGAGATCTGCCCATGTTGGCATATTAGTGTGAGGTGGAGCTCAAATACAAGCTGAAGTGTGTCTAACACAGTAGGTCTCAACCAGAGAGTGATTTGGCCCCTCTGTCCCAGGGGAAATTTTACAATGTCCGCAAACACTTTTCACTCTCACAACTGGGGGTTGCCACTGGCATCTAGTGGGTAGATATCAGAGATGCTGCTAAACAGCCCACGGTGCACAGGATAGCAAGCCTCCCCCGTAAAGAATTATCCAGCCCGAAAGGTCAATTGTGCTGAGGTTGAGAAACTCTGATCTAACTCCATAAACAGCTTTTAAGTCACTTTGCAGTTTCTCTGGATTAGTTGCTAGCAGCAGTAAAAATACAGCATCAACACTTTTATAAAACATACATGATGATATTTCTCAAGAGTGCTGAATGTTTTCATACCTTTTGACCCTGCAATCCTATTTCCATAAATCTGGCCTCAGGAAATAATCTGAAATGTGGAAAATGTCCTCAAATATTTATCATGACATTATTTGTAATAGCAAAAAATTGGAAACCATCTAATGTCTGATAATAAAGGAATCATTAAGTAAACTCTGGAACAGCCACCTGTTGGGACGTTAAGCGGCCATGAAAATGATATTTATTAAATATTTATAAAGGGATGGGAAAATGTTTACATAGAAATGATAACTTTTAAAAATTAGGTTTCAAAATTATGTGTATGACTCTTTAAAAACTGACCAAAATTACACATACAAAAGAGGTGAAGCAGGGCTTCCCTGGTGGTGCAGTGGTTGAGAGTCTGCCTGCCAATGCAGGGGACACGGGTTCGTGCCCTGGTCCAGGAAGATCCCACATGCTGCGGAGTGGCTGGGCCCGTGAGCCATGGCCGCTGGGCCTGCTCGTCCGGAGCCTGTGCTCCGCAACGGGAGAGGCCACAACAGTGAGAGGCCTGCGTACCGCAAAAAAAAAAAAAAAAAAAAGAGGTGAAGCAGAAATACACTAAAATATTAATAGTGTTGTAGGACTATGGCTGGTTAATTTTATCTTTCAGTACATCCAGAATGTGCTATAATAACAGTGTATTCATTTTATTATAATCAGGAAAAATATTTTAAAAATAAGGCTTTTTTTCCTCTTGTGAAAAAAAAGAAAGGTAAATAAAGCAACTGTCCCTAAAGTGAACTTCAGACCTGTTGTGGTGGTTTTGTCTCTAACGTGGATTTATTAACTGTGTTTAATTAGTGTTTATAATTATTCCTTTTAGGTAACTATCTTCGTTGTAGGAAGAAAGGCTTGGTTAGTTATGTCGTGGTAGCTGGAACTAGCTCCATTTTTGCTAGTTTATATCTACCAAACACATTTTACTCACTCATCTTAAATTTGTTTTCTGATGTTTTAAAAACATTTAGTTCCATTAGATCAAAGAATTCCTACTCTTAGAACCAGAACTACTGTCAAGGGAGTTGCTGTCTGGGGACACAGAGTGGGGATGTGCACAGTTGGGGTCAGAGACTAAGAGGGTAAGCTCTGAACTTCAACAGGTCTTGATTCAAATCCCAGCTCCACACTCACCAGTGTGTTCTTGAGTGAGATCTTAACCCCTCTGTGCCCTCTCTGTATCCCAAGCCTGTATTTAAAACCACTACAAAAATTCTGTTAGTGCCTGACAGACTCCATGCTCTTTGAATGCTATGACGTGGGACCATGCACTTGAGAAAATTTGACCCACAACCAGCCTAGTTCTTCATCCTCATCCGTCACACCACTTTCCAGATGTCTTTAATCTCAAGAAAACTTAAAGCTTAGCCTGTAAAAGTTATGACACAACCTCTGAAAGCCTCATCCAAGATGCCGTATCTTTAGACTTTGTCTTAAATTAAACCTGCCTTCATTCTATGGACTGATAGGGGTAAGGCTTGGCTTTCTGGTCAACCTTGGGCTGCAGCCTAGAATGAGTAAGGAGCACAGATAAAGCAGATGCAGAGAGAGCATCCTCACTCAGATGGTATTTGGGAAATGAAAGAACAGAGAACTTGGTTATTTAATGAACCCTCAGAGTCTCTGAAATGTAAACATTTTCTTTGTAAAGCCCTGAGACCTCTCTTGTTTCCAACCAGAAGACCTTTATTTCTGCCTCTCCTTCTGTTCTCTCTGCTCTCGACCCCCCTGTTAGATGTTAGATGACTTGTTTGCACAGAGGGACGGATTTTTTTTTTCCAAATTCTTGAGGCGTTAGAAATTTTCTCCCTTATCAATTTTCCACGGACTGGCCCTCTATTCCCCAATGGCACTGGATTGGTACACACTGCAAACACTGGCTCAGAAACAAAAGGAAAAGCAAGAAGATAGAGATACACACAGACAGCCTCCCTGGTTATTCCCTGTGTGTCCCACTGACAATGCTGTGTAGAAGGGAAATTGTTCTATCAGCGACTGTGTTAGATTCATGACCCCAGCACAACCTTGAATTGGCCTTTAGTTGTCGCTGATGGGAACTGAAGAACAGCGCCTGTCGACATGATTGCTACTCTCCAATGAATCAGAACATACAGGGCGCGGAGCAGCATTTTAAACCAGCAACAGAAATGTATCACTGTACTTTTATATAGATGTATTGCTTTTGCCCAGGCATAGAAATGATTGGGCCAGCCACTTATTTTTTTTTAAGGGCTATAAATTAAAAATAAGCTAAGGGTTTTTAAATTATGTTCTTTTTTAAAAATCAGGGTAGCTATTTTAAGGCAACAGTCGAATATTTAAGGATCATCTTATATGGATATTTCAGCCACTGTCACTGGGAGGAAAATCAGCCCTTGTTAAGTAACTCAGGTTACTTAATACATGGGCACTAATTTATCATGTGTTGTCATTTGCTAATCGATCTTTTTAAAAAGTAAATGTTTCCCATATTTACTTCCCTACCTGCTTTTTATTTTTAATTTAATTTAATTTATATTTTTAAACAGCAGGTTCTAATTAGTTATCCATATTAGTGTATACATGTCAATCCCAATCTCCCAATTCATCCCACCACCACCACCACCGCCCCCCGCCAATTTCCCCCCTTGGTGTCCATACATTTGTTCTCTACATCTGTGTCTCAATTTCTGCCCTGCAAACCGATTCATCTGTACCATTTTTCTAGGTTCCACATACTGAAGAAAGTATATTTCACAAATTTAAGTTGTGATTTAAATAGACAACAAGCATATTCACCAGGGTAGAACAAGGTTCTGTAAGAGTCAAGGTGTTCAGAGAAAACTAAGAGCGGGTATCAATGATTCTTAAATTTGGGGTTATAAATGTCCCATTGAGAATATGCTGAAGCCAATGGACCTTTTCTTCACACATGCATGAACAGAAGGAGCACACATGTATGCTTGCCCTTACAAGCAAAAATTTTCATTTTGGTTCAAGGACTCACAAACTCTCTGAAGCCCCTCCCTGGAGCCCAGGTTGAGATCTCCTGCCTTTGAGGTTTTCATATAAAGCTATAAAGCTGTGACATACTAGGATGCAGTGATCAATTGTGAAGTGTGTCTCAAGTCAATGGTTATTAATAGGTAAAGTGTAGATGTTTGCAAATGATTTACTTTTTAGAAGTATATATAGTTGAGAAGATTCAATGGTTTTCCTATAAACAGCTTTGCTCTTATTTATCACCATAGCCAATAAGACCTATGTGATCTAGCACCTGTCTACCTCCCTGACATCAACTCTTACCACTTTTCTCCTCACCCCAAAAGTTCCAACCACAGGGCCTCCTTTCTAATTTCCAGCCTTGGGTCACTTCCATGTTCTAGGTATAGTTTGAATGAGGCCACCGCATCTGTCTTTTCTGAATCTTAAATTCTGTGGAGGGAAACAGACAATAGGCACATGAATACATTTATAAGTTTGATCGTTTCAAGTGTTATGAAGCAATTAAAATAGGATGATGATGATGGGATAGAGACTGACTGATGGGTGGCCAGGTAAGGCCTCTTTGGGGAGTTTGTATCTGAGATGCGAGAAATGAGAAACAGATGCAGGTCAAAGGAAACATTTTGTAGTAGCAAGTGCAAATGCCCTGAGGCTGAAAAGAACTTGCTGGTTTGGAAGGTCAGAAAGGAGCCTGTGGGGCATCTGATATGCTATCTCAAGGAGAAAGGTAAATGATCTCTGCTGCTGCCCAACTCATTGATAGGCCATAAGCAGTAATTACAAAATAAGTGCTTTATTTCCTGCAATCATTTTGAGTTTTTGTAAAAATCTAGGTATGAAAGTTGAGGCAATTCAAGATCTAATTTGAGATGGAGTAATATGAGGCCCAGAGAGGTTAAGTAATTTGCCCAAGGTCACACTGCTGGATAATAAGTTAACTTAGTGGAAGAAACCAAAGGAAAGCCCTGGCTTCTGCATTTGCAGGGTGGTGTTCTTGACCCACACCACTCTGCCTCCCAGGGGTCTTCGCAGAATTTACCAAAGGTTACTTTTTCTTGAAAATTATTCTGGTGTCTGGTTCTATATGCAATTATGACCCAAAGACACACCATCACTATATGTCTTTTTAGCCTTTTTGACTTTTGTTAAAAATCTAGCTCAGGGTTCCTGATTTCTTGGGCTTGTCAGTAGCCAAAGGTGAGCTAAAAATCTCTCACCCCTAACAGGAACCAAACACTACTATCTCCTCTGGGCCAGGCATTGAGATGAGTGAGATTATTATAAGTTCTGGCTGGGCTGCAGATGGGACAGAATGGCCTGCCTCCCATTACTGGATATTCATGTCAAGGAGGGTAACCGTATGCCCCCGCGCCCTCACCTTGTCCCTTTGGGTCCCCAACAGCAAATGAATTGACAGCAGTCTTTTTCTTTTTTTCTGTTTTGGCCTTGCCGCACGGCTTGTGGGATCTTAGCTCCCTGACCAGGGATTAAACCTGGGTCCTTGGCAATGACAGCGTGGAGCCCTACCCACTGGACTGCCAGGAAATTCCTTTGACAGCAGTCTTGATTCTAAATAAGTGTGGGAATTCTCTAATAGAATCAAATGATTTTAAAACAGTAGAATAAAAATGGAGGTGGACAAGTGAAATATTTTCGGTGATTATAAACTGGCAAAGACTAAGCTAATGCCCGACACTACTACATAACTAATCATCACTATACTAGCACCGAAAAAATTCCTAGTCTAGCCCAGTCCAATAGTGAAATGCCCTTTTAGTAAGAAAGTTTAGAAAAGTGAACCTAGCCCCTTCTCCAGTACCTCTGGTGAAACTCAGGTTCACAATACTCTCCTTCAACATCTAAAATCTGTCTTCTCTTCAGCAAGTCTCTCTCTCCTTTCTCATACTGCTGGTGGGGGTGGGGGGGATGTAAACAAGTCATTTTTTCATGAACTCAATTTGGCTATTAGGTATCAAGAAACTCAAAAAACTATGTAGACTTTGACCCAACAATTGTAATTCTAAGATTTGATCATAGGGAAATCAGAAATACCTGCAAGATTATATGGCAACATTTATATCACAGGATAGTCACAGCAATGTTATTTATGATAGTGAAATACTGAAAATAATTTAAAGGAGATTGGAATCTCTCAAAATGTTTTTTGTAGAAACTGGTCTCATAATATTCTCCACAAATCCACACACACACATATACACACACACAGGATTCTGTGATTAAATAAGTTTGAGACACACACACTGTATCCCTCTTCTAAGGTGTCACAAAGCATATTAGCAAGAATCTTCTCTGAAAAATCCCTGCAATAAAGAAATCTATTTAACAATGTTTAACTCAGTGTTTCTCAAAATCTTTTGGCCATGGAACCCTTTATTGCATAATCTTAACATACTCCAGAACTAGGGCACTCCAAAATATACTTCAGGAAATACTAGGTTAAATAAATTTACATAACTGTATTATGGAATGCTTTGCTGCTGTTTAAAACAATGATAAAGGTTGATCCTATGGCGTAAGTGCTGATGATACATTGCTGAGTGAAAAAAAAAAAAGCAGGTTACATAAAAAAGAATATTTTGTTATCCTAATTTTGGACAATTGTGTGTACAATTATACCAAAATAATGACAGATTTAATCTTTTGGTGATAGAATTACTGACGATTTTACTTATTTCTTTGTACTTTTAAAATTTTTCCCACTTTTTATTAATAATAGACATTGATTTTTTTATGAGGAAAAAATATTTTAAACTTTTTATTTTTAAATAATTGTAGAGTTACTGCTATAGACTGATTTGTATCTTCCCCAAATGCATATGTTGAAATCTAATCCTCATGGTGATGGCTCTAGGAGGTGGGGCCTTTGGGAGCTGATTGGTTCATGAGAGTGGAACCTTCATGAATGGGGTTAGTGCCTTATAAAAGAGACCCCACAGAGTTTCCTCAGCCTTTCTGCCATGTAAGGACACAGCAAAAACACAGCCATCTCTGAACCAGACAATGTCTTGCCAGACATTGAATTTGCTAGTGCCTTGATCTTGGAGTTGCCATCCTCCAGAATTGTGAGAAATAAATTTCTGTTGTTTATAAGCCATACAGTTTATGGTGTTTTGTTATACAGCCTGAACAGACTAAGACAGTTACAGAAAAGTTGCAAAAATAGTACAGAAAATTGTCATACGCCCTTTATTCAGGTTCCCCTTGTATTGACATCTTATAAAAAAAAAAACACAGTGCAATGATGGAAACCAGGAAACTAACACTGATGCAATATTCATTTGGATTTCACCAGTTTCCCCACTAATATCCTCTTTCTGGTTCAGAATCCATCCCAGAATTCCACACTGAACTTAGTCATCCTGTCTCCTTAGTCTCCTATGTTCTGTGACAGTTTCTCAGGCCTCCCTTGTCTTTAATGACCTTGACATTTTCAAAGAGTCCTGGCTAGTTATTTGTAGAGTGTTCTTCCACTTGAGTTTGTCTGATGTGTTCTCCGGTTAGATTCATGCACTTTTGATATTTTGGCAAAAATGTTCCAGAAGTTGTGTCATGCCCTCCTCAGTGCATCATATCAGGAATTACATGATGTCAGTATATTTTATTACTGGTCTTGTTAACTTTGATCACTTAATAAGTACCTTGAGGAAAGATATTTTGAGACTATGCAAATCCTGTTTCTCATCACACTTTTACCTACTGATTTTAGTATCTGTTGGTGATTATTGTCTATAAAAGTTATCACTGTTGTGTTTTTCCTAATGATTTTCTCTTTCCATCATTCCACATTTATTACTTGGAAATCTACTATAAGAAAGATTTGTCCCTTTGCCTCCATTTATTTATATATCAATTTTTTTTTTTTTTTTTTTTTCTGTACGCGGGCCTCTCACTGTTGTGGCCTCTCCCGTTGTGGAGCACAGGCTCCGGACGCGCAGGCTCAGTGGCCATGGCTCACGGGCCTTAGCCGCTCCGCGGCATGTGGTATCTTCCCAGACCGGGGCATGAACCCGTGTCCCCTGCATCGGCAGGCGGACTCTCAACCACCGCGCCACCAGGGAAGCCCTATATATCAATTATTTTTATATAAATTTGGACTAATGATTATTTTATTCTTGGATTATCATTACTATAATTTTTATCCTCAAACCATCCCAGAATCGCCCATTCAGACCCTCTTTAAGTTCATTCCTGTGTTCTTTTAACATGTTTCCATCCTTTTTTGAGCACTTCATTACTTTCTGGAACGCAGAGATATTCCAGAATCAACTCGTGCTTTCCTTTCCCCAGCCCTGGAATCAAATATTTCTCCAAGGTTCTTTTTATTGGAGACACCAAGATCTGTCACGACGAGCTCACTTCTACCAGGGTATTATTGCTTCTAGGCCCTTTCAGTGGACAGAGCTTGGGAATCTACAAAGTGTGCTCACGCATGCATACATACTCATTATATAGACATCTATTTACCTACCACCATGATCTCATGCTGATACCTCTGATCCCAGTCAAGCTCTGCAAGTTCCTTCTAGTCTTCCTCCTTTTCTCATTTGTAACCCTTTTCTCCAACAGTGGGAAACCCAGCTCTCATGATCCACAATACATTTATTTTTGTTTGTTCAATCCTGGAATATATAGAAACAGTTTCAGAATTGCTAGCCCGTACCCCTGTGAAAAAAATTTAAATTTACCAACTGGAGTAGAATATTTGTATGGAATTCTTTTTGTCTTTAGGTGAATAATAACTAAGTACTGCTTACTAAGTACTGCTTTCCAAAGCTACTGAGGTTAGTTGTTTTTTTTTAAAGCTAAAAGCTGACACTGGGCTTCTCTGGTGGCGCAGTGGTTGAGAGTCCGCCTGCCGATGCAGGGGACACGGGTTCGTGCCCGGGCCTGGGAAGATCCCACATGCCGCGGAGCGGCTGGGCCTGTGAGCCATGGCCACTGAGCCTGCGCGTCCAGAGCCTGTGCTCCGCAACGGGAGAGGGCACAACAGTGAGAGGCCCACGTACCACAGAAAAAAAAAAAAAAAAGCTGACACTAACTTTAATTTTATTTAGATATAATTGATATATAACATTTTGTAAGTTTAAGGTATACAACGTGTTGATTTGATACATTTACATATTGCGATATGATTATCACGGTAGCATTAGCTAACGTGTCACATAATTATCACTTCTTTGTGGCGGGAATTAAGATTTAGTCTCTTAGCAGCTTTGAAGTATATGATAATGATACAGTAGTGTTGTATTTAATCTTAGGTTAGTTCTTGTCCTCTCCTCCCCTTTTGGTGTAGTTACAGCTGCCATCCCTCGGTATCTGAGGAAGATTGGTTACAGGACCTGCTGTGGATTCCACAATCCAGCCAAGGCTCGAGTTCCATAGTTGGCTCTCTGTATCCATGAATTCAGAGCCCCACATTCGACCAACCACGGATAGTAAAGGTAGTATGTGATCTATGGTTGGTTGTATCCACAGATGCAGAACCCTTGGATACAGAGGGCCGACTGTATATGTATTGCTAATTTGTCACAGTTAGGTTCATTTTTTTAATTGTATTCCATTGGGTATCTCCTGACATCCTGGTTGATCTTACCTTTTTAAATGTATTTTAATGGTTCGCTAGATATACCTGAGTCAGAGATACATATTTAAAAAGATATACTCAGGGAAGTGTCACTCTGTCTCATCCCTGGTACTCGCCCCCTTCCATTCCTCATTCTTTCCATCCTGTTCCCAACCACCACCTCTCAGTAACGAATTCTATTAGTTTCTAGTTTATCTTTTCTGTATTTCTTTTGCACAAATGATCAGATACCTATATTTTTTCCTCTATCTCCTTTCTTACGTGAAGGGTAACATGCTGTAAATACACTATATACTTTGCTTTTTTTATTTAACAGCATATCTTAGAAATCACTCCAGCTTTTTAAAAACCAGTTACATAGTACTCTGTTGAGTACTGTGTGGTTCAGAGTACAGAGTACTCTGCATTGTTTATTCAACCACTCCCCTATGTATCAGTATCTAAGTTCTCACTAATATTTTGCAGTTACAACCAATGCTGAAATGAATAACCTTGTGCATGTGTCTTTATATATTGTTGGACATATATCTTCAGGATAGATTCCAAGTAAAATTGCTGGATCAAAAATAAGTACATATGTAGTTTTGTTGGGCATTGCCAAATTACCCTCAAGAATGGTCGTACCAGTTTGCATTTCTGTCAGCAAGTGTATGAGAATGCTTGTTACTCCATAGTCTTGCCAACAGAAGGTGTTGTCTGCTGTTTAATTTTCCCCAATCTAATAGACAGGAAAAAGTATGTAAGTTGAGTATTGGTTTAATTTTCATTTCTCTAATAAAGGTTGGTGGGTTTGAACATATTTTTTGTAAGTATAAGGTCCATTTTATAGCTGTTTTGTGAATTGTCTGTTTATGTCTTTTTTTCATTTTTCTATCATGCTTTTGGTCCTTTGTCACTTAATTTTTAAGAGTTCTTTATGTAGTAAGTCGATTTGCCCTTTGTGGTATATGTTGCAAATATTTCCTCCCAGTTTGTTAGTTTTTGTTTTGTTTTGGGGTTTTGTTTTTTTTTTTTTTTTTGAGCTTCTTAATAGGTGTTTCTTGCCCTGCAAAATTTTTATTTAATTTTATAAAACTTATCAAACCTGTTGCTTAACCTCTAAATTTTATTATATATTTTTAAATGTGTTGCCTGTGCTATACCTGAAAGACTGAGATACGACCTCAGTGCAAAGAAAAGTAAGAACTTACTCTAGCATATTTTAAACCCAAGAGTAAGAAAGTAGAAACCTCAAGGCTCCTGCAGTCAGGGGGATTCTGTTCTTACCTAGTTCACGTTCATCCTTTTAGCTGTGAGACTTTTGGCAAAGTATAAAACCTCTTGGAGCCTAGTTTTTCTCATCTGTAAAATGGGTGGTAAAACCTACTGTGTGCTGTTGTGAGGATTTGAAATGCTTGTTTCAACGCTTGGAGACATTTTTTATTATTATATACACAATACATCTAATTCTAAATGATAATTTAATAAAATCTCAAGAGATGTACCTGACATTTTATTCTCAATGTTATCCCATCAAGACTCCACCACTTCTATAAGAGCAAAGAACCTGAGAGATTTTAAACGATTCACCTGTACATTCATCAAAATTGTTCTTCTCTTGGCTTTCTGAAGTACTTTATCTTCTGAAATACTATCATGTCTCCGTTCTAAATGAATTCAGAGAAACATTATGAGAATGAAGGAGTTAACATCCATAAGGCGCACTGAGCTGGCAGATAAGAGCATCAAAATGAGTTCCAGAAAGGATTCTAATGAACCCAATTTATTATCACCTTATCTCTCCAAAGCCCTCTCCTGCCCCCAGCCCCAAGTTCAAAGTTTTGTGGTCATTCCCGAAGGACACATATTCTATAGAACCAGGAATCTTCAGCTGACACTGGTTATTGTCAGTACCATGAAGGTACTCATTGGAATCCCCCTTGCCAAATGTGCTTCTCCCTCAACAAGCAATTCCTTTTCAGTGTCCCTATGAAATGAAACAGATGCCCATAAAGAAGTCTGATGTCACTCTTGTTTTCAATACCATTCAAAGCAAACACAACCAAGATGAGTCCCCTAATCCTTTGGCAGCTGCACCCAAATTATTTGAACATGATGAAGTTCCCATCTACGAAGAAGTTAATTAGGTGGATGTGTGTCTTTATAGAGTACAGATGTCTAACAGGACAAAAGAAAAAAAATTAAAAAGTCTAAGCGCTCCATGGATGGGAATGGATTTTTATCTAGTTAACTGATGTTTGCTTTTCTCATGACTTTATTCCCAAAAGGGTGATTTGGACATAGTTGTCCTTCCACCCTTTTACAATTCCTCAGTGCCTCAGGGTACATGCAACTGATGGAGGGAAAAAAGAGTGGAAGTGACAAGTGAAAGGCAAATAACTTTGACTGCACCTCTACTATAATCCAGGCACTATCCTAGCTACTTAGAGATATATTACTTCAGTGGTTCTCAGTCAAGAGGGTACCACTCCCAAGTGGCATTTGAAAATTTGTGGAGCCACTTTTTGTTGTCATAATAATTGAAGAGTACTACTGATATTTATGGGGTGGGGTGGTATAATAAAAAATAAATATTTGTTCTTTGTTCATGTTTCCTGGCACAGGGCCACTAAAGCCCTTGGAATCTCCTAAGTGATGAGTGTCCTTTGAATTGTAGTCAGATGATTCTTGGTCAGGGAGTTTGGGGAAAGGTATGGGGGACTTAGATAGCTTCAGGATAGGGTGTGCTTGCCAGAAAGATCAGCCATGATTAGAGGGTTGGAACTTTCAGCCCCATTCCCACTTCTGTGCAGGGAAGAGGGGGCTGGAGGTGGAGGTCAATCACCAATGGCCAATGATTAAATTAATTGGTGTCTACGTAATAAAACCTCCACAAAGCTCCCTAAATCATGAGGTTTGGAGAGCTTCTGAGTTGGTGATCACATATCCATGCTAGAAGGGGGGCATGCGCAGGAAGGGCATGGAAGCTTGGCAGCTCCTGCAACTCCATACCTGGCCATATCTCTTCCATTTGGCTGTTCCTAAGTTGCGTCCTTTATAATGAATCTGTAATAGTAAGTATAGCACTTTCCTGAGTTCCGTGAGTCAGTTATTGAACCTGGAGTAGGGAAATAGTGGTGACTCCAAGTCTGTAGTCAGTGGGTAAGAAGGGTGGGTAGCTTGGACACTCCATTTGTGGCTACCGTCTGAAGTGGGGACAGTCTTGTGGGTCTGAGCCCTTAACCTGTGGGATCTGCACTAACTCTGGATAGAGTCAGAATTGAACTGAAATTTTGGATACCCAGTTGGTGTTGGAGAATTTGTTGTTGGAGATGGAAAAAAACAACTCAGTTGGGGCACAAACATGCATCATGTTAGGCATCCTGCAATGCCTGGAATAGTTCTGCAGAAGGAAGAATTGTCCTGCATCTCACATGACATTCAAAGGGCTCACGGGTAAAAACCTGCTTATAACTATCTGAGTCTAAAACCTGGCTTTATCTTATTTAAAAAGTATGTTTTGCCTAGGTTGTTTTAATATACCTATAACTCTTCAGAAATGCAACTGTAAAGTTAAGTAAACTGAGGGAAGACTGCACTTTATTTTGTGCTATGTGGTACTTGAGTTGCTAGTACAACACACCTGTATTGGTCTGCATTTGACTGTCACATATTATGGTGAAAAATGTAGGTGCAAACATTGGACCATTTTGTTGTATTATCTAGTATAGTTGTACCTGAGCATTTACAAATTATTTTATTATAAATTACTTTCCTTTTATATCTTCTTTATATCACATGTGGAAATTTATTGATTTTTTAATGTATGTATATAGGTTACGTTATTTATGAATTTTATTTCAGGATAGTAAAAGAGGCATTACAAAATATTTCCAATAAAATTGCATCATTTGTTCTAAGAGGGTTGAGACTCACTGTATCATTTCATCAGCTCCTCACAATGATTTTGAGAGGATATCCTGTTAGCCACATTTTGTAGATGGAGGCATTGGAGATCAGAGTGGTTAAGTCTTTTGCCCAGACTCACACAGCCAGTAACTGGCAAAGCCAGGATTCAAACGGTTTCTGTCTGATCCTGAAGCCCCAAATTTAATGGAAATAAGAGGACAAAGGACAGAAGGATAGATTAAGGGAAAAGGATAGAGAAGGCCAAAAAAAGAGAAGAAAAAGTATAGAGAATAAAAAAGATGCAAAGTCATTTTCATTTCAATTGTTAAACTCTGCTGAGTAATCTAAATACATGTAAAAGTTTCTCAATGAGAAATATCATCTGATGTCTTCTATATATAACAAATGTTAAAAAATGCTGGGGATACAAAAGTAGTTTTTTAAGTATAAGACACAACCCTATCCTTGAGAAACTCATAGATGGGAAGATAACATACATTTATTTAAAACAAATGAGCAAAAGAACAAGCAACACAGTCCAGTATACATACGTTAAGTACAAAAGGAGAGGAGCAGTGTCATCTCTTCATCGAAATGCAGGGCCGAGTTTCTAGATAGCCTTTCTCTTCTCACGTTGCATTCAAGGGATGGGAAACTAATTGGTTATATGCTCAATGAAAACTTCATATCGCAGGCACACACACTTTTCCCTCCTAAGTAAAGCTGATTCTGAGGTTTATCCTGGCTTTATGAGACACAACTTACTGCCAGTTTTCTCTTTCCAGAGCTGATGCCTTGGGGTCACCCGGATTTTTACTGGAAGAAAATACCACAGCCCCCAAAGCAAGGATCAATCGAGTTGTCAGTAAACGCATCATGCTTTGTGCCATGTCCCAAAGCCACAGCCACCACGGTGTGGATGCGTGGCCCACTTCCTGATTCTGTCTGATGCCACTGTTTTTCTGCCATTCTCACTCCTCACTGGCCCTAGGACCAGTCTTAAGGGGAACTCCTCTCTTTTTATCCCAGGGAAGTTATTTCTTTTTCAGGACTCACAGGCAGAGGCAGGTTTCTGTGTTTGCTAAAGAAGCTTAAGATTCAGAGCCCCTCATTTTTACAGGCTCCTCCTAAGATCCAGGGAGGGGGCCAATCATATGTTCCTATGGTCTCAAGTTTTAATAACATCCGCAAAAGTAAGATATTGTAATTATAATTGGTTAAGGCCACTGTCTTCATGTGGGCTTTCCCTCCCTCCCAGGCCCCTTTGTCAGGAGGGTGTTGGAGTAGTGACCATAGTTTTAGTTCCAGCTAAGGAGAGCTTGAGATAGGAATACATTTAGTTTGGATGTAGTGGGATATACATTTGTGGTTCGCACTCATTTTTTTGTTGTGTGTTTCTTTTCCTTTATTTATTTATTTATTATTTACATAAAATTTTAAAATTGGGATGTAATAAATATATAACATTTAGTTTCAGGTATATAACATAATGATTTTACATATGTATATGCTGTAAAATGATCACTCTTTTTTTTTTTTTTTTTTTTTTGGTGCGCGGGCCTCTCACTGTTGTGGCCTCTCCCGTTGCGAAGCACAGGCTCCGGACGCGAAGGCCCAGCGGCCATGGCCCACGGGCCCAGCCGCTCCGCGGCATGTGGGATCCGGGTCACGAACCCGTGTCCCCTGCATCGGCAGGCGGACTCCCAACCACTGCGCCACCAGGGAAGCCCCCACTCACTTCTATATACAGTTAAATATGGCTAGTTGTACTGGGATAACAATGGCTTTTCGGAATCTGCCTTTCACTGATTATACTGCTCACCTATCATCAAGTGTGTCATGAAGATACAGGCCGGCGGCTGTATGGCACTCCCAAAATGTCATACATACGGTGCCCGGCATCAGACGTTTATAGGTAAAGTAGAGAAACAAGGTGTGAAAGAGCCAGGAGTTGGTCCATGAAAAAGTCTACCAAATCTTAGAGCTCATATACAAAAGAAACGTATAGGGGCTTTCCCAAATTTGACAACAACCCTAAAAATGTACTCATGTCACCCATCACAACTGGTGTAGCTGAAAGAAACCTTTCCTAGTCTATCAAAAATGAAAGACAAATTTTGATGTGAGGAAAGATTGAATTATCTTTCTTTTCTTTCCCTTAGAAAGTGATATTGCAAAATTGTTGTCAAATAAAGAGTTATTCAGAATATTGATCCCCAAAATGCAAGGAACAAAGAAGTATCAGAGAGGTAAATGTTCTGATCACCCCAATTCCAGTGTGTCGTAGGGTTTTTCCAAGTAATCCTCAGATACCACCAGAGTGTCCTACAAGTCAACTCAATTCTGACACAATCTACCTGGAGATAGCATCAGATCCCACAGGTCAAGGGCTCAGTTCCACAAGACTGCCTCCCACTTCAGTTGCCAGTTACAAGTCCAAGTTGTCACCTGGGCTTCTGACCCACTGACTGTAGATTGGAGATTCCCACAACCTCATTCTTGGGTTTGATTAATCTGCTAGAGCAGCTCACAGAACTCAGAGAAAGATTTTGCTTTCTAGATTCCTGGTCTAGATTCCTGAAAAGATGGAACTCCAAAACAGCCAGATGGAAGAGATACACAGGCAAGGCATGGAGAAGGCACAGAGCTTCCACGCCCTCTCAAGAGTGCACCATTCTCCCCAAATCTCTACACGTTCACCAACCTGGAAGCTCTTTGAGCCCTGTCTTTTTGAGTTTTTACGTAGGCTTCATTACATAGGCATTACTGATTAAATCATTGGCCATTGGCAATTGATTCGACTTCCACTCCCTCCCCTCTCCCCTCCCCAGAGGCAGGGGGGTGGGACTGAAAGTTCCAACCCTCTAATCATGTGGTTGGTTCTCCTGCCAACCAGCCCGCATCCTTAGGTGCATTCCAAAAGTCATCTCATAATATAATATAAAACACACCTTTATCTTCCTCATCACTTAGGAGATTCTGAGGTTTTTAGGAGCTCTGTGCCAGGAATGGGGATGTAGACCAAGTATATATTTCTTACTATAAATCACAATGTCACAGAGGTGTGTTGGGCAATTAATTAATACAATTATTATGCTCTTTTTCTGGCTTTGTGATGTTTGGATTATTATCAGCTTTTTAAAATGTGTAATTTCTTGAGATTTATTTTCTTATTCAAAATAAATATTTACTTTTGTACCTAACTTTGTATTAATAATTTTGTATCACTTTTATGAAAGAGGGCCTCTGAAATTGTATAAGCTTCAGGTCTTACAAGACTTGGATTTATCCCGGCTGGCTTAGTTATTTTCAAAGTGTTGTTATGCAAAGATGATTTGTTTCATAGGGTACCAGAGGGCCAGAAATTTAATTGATGGTGGGAGTCGCAGGAGAACAGATTTCAGGTCAGTTTAAGAAGAATATTTTAATATTCAGAGCCTTCCAAAGATGAAGAGGGAAATCATGAGGAGTAGTGAGTTCCATGACAGTGGAGATAGTTAAGTAAAGGCTTCACCATCAGTTGACATGGCTATTGTCGTGTGGGCCCAAGCTTGCAAGGCCGTTTGGGCATAATGAATTTTCAGGTATACTTTGATGCCTAGAGTTTCTGCTTCTTCCTTTCTGATGTACCCACGGCCTCCTTCTTATGCCCTCACACTGCTTTCACAGTAGACTCTTACTTTCTGTCCAAGTAATGAGGACAGAAAACAAGGAAGCTGACAATCTTTTTATGAAGAGGAACTGAGGTTTCAGAAGGGAGATTAATGGCCTGGCATGTTCAGCCATCAAGAGGGAATCCACTGCAGACAGTTTCTAGAAACACCTTCTACAAGCTTCCCAAAGACCTAATCGCCTCCTAAAGGAAAGACCCAGCTTCTCACTAAAGGTGGAGGCAGTTGCTTTGCCATTAACCTTTTCAAGGGGTCACTTCCACACCATGCACCCAACACGCCACGCAGAAAATGTAACTGAATATCAGTTTTGCTTTTCTTCTTGCTTAACTGTTTTAAATGTCCTTGAACTGCATTTCTCCACCAGGCTTAATGTTATGGATTGTGGATTACATTTACTGCTCAGCACTTCTTACTCAAACCTGGACGATCGCAGACCTACTGAGTTGTTAACTCACATGGTCAGCATTACTGCCTGAGAGTAGTTATACCAAATGACTGTAGCAGAGAACAGTTAACACCTGGCCTTAGTGAGGCCCAGTGAAATCAGCACTTTGATTCTTCTTTTCCACCCAGCAAAAACCCAGGGGGGATGTATGCATAATGACTTGGGTTAACTGTCCTTATCTTCCAGAATTCAGATTACTACTCCAGTCTTCCTAGCTGCCTTATCTTGGAAAATTATATTTGAAAGCTGCAGGATGTCCACTTCTCCCATCTTACAGGCAGTTTACAGTATTCCAGAGAAAGATGTGAGTTCTTCCCAGTCACAGAGAAAGTCAGGAGGTTGCTCCGTTTTTGTTTTTGTTTTCGTACTAGCACAAGTCACCTGGTTAGGAGATTTCCAAAAAGTTGTTGTGGAAGCTACAAAAAGCTTTAGAATCATAGACTCAAAGTTGAAAGGGACCTTAAAAGTTATTTAGTATTTGCGTCTCTACACTTTGAACATCTTCTCAAATAAAGATGACTAGAACCTGCCGCATGTATGACGTCCCACTGAAGCGACTTTATCTCCTGATCAGGATGAGAATTCCACTCCTGTCGGATAGATGAGCCCAGGAGAGCGGAGCACAGTGAGTATAACTGGCCTCTGAAGGCACTTGAAATCATTGCTAAAGGGTTCCCAGGTCAGTGTTAATAACTTCGTGAACTTTTCTGGGTCTTTCTCTCATTTGTCAGCCCTATGCAGTGTAGATTGCTCTGTACAAGTCTGACATGTGTTGGGATGCTCGGGTTCAGAATGTCAGCAGTTCTATTTAAGAGGAGGACAGCCTGCGGCTGCTGAGAGTAGGGGAAAAATTCCGAAATGTCCTCTCCTGATTCGCTCAACCGTCCCTCCCACCGCTCCCTTGAAGGGGAAGTTGACAAATTCCCGATATCAAAACCAGCTGTCAGAACAACATAGGGTAAAACTGTCCTCGTCCAAGGCACCAATTAATTCAGTGACTGTCAATGCTAGGATAATTGATAGACTCCACAATCTGGCTGAGTAATGAAAGTCGAAGGCACTGCTAAGTCCATGTCACCTCCTAACAGGTCTGGTAGTGGAACTAGGGTTGTCAGAGCTGGACAATATCAATAAGCCTCTGCAAACATTAAAGCTTGATTTTTAAAAGTCTGTGTGTAGGCAGAGGGAAGGGGGCTCCCTAATCAACTTGATCTTTTACCATGGGACAAGTTCCCAAGACTATTACCAGAAAATGCTAACACGGCAGATAGGTAAACATTCTACTGGTTTATTCTGAGGTTGGTTTGCAAGTAGGCAGCTCCCTGCTTGGGGATGCCATTTCAGACTGCAGTAGCCTGGATCTTTCTGCATTACTTACTCACTTTGTTAAAAGTACAAAATAGAAGTCTGGACCAACGGAAGTCCAGCCGAGAGATCTGGTAGGAAATATTCTTTATTCTTAAGACGGGATAATCCAGTGACTGTTATGCAATGTGAATATTCTCATGACTAGAGATCTTTGCTGAACCTATGATGATGTAATATAGAACACTGTGGAATTCCAGGTGACAGTCACAATTAGATAGTTCTGGCAGGGGGAACCAGGGAAATTAAAGGTCTGAGAGACCCCCTAGGAAAGCAAGGGGTCATTTCCAAGGAGGTCAGCTAAGAAGGGGCAAGTAGGTACAATAGGTCTAAATAGGCAAGATGTCAACTATAAGGGTCATAAGATCTATACCTGTGAGCAAGGTTGACCTCTGATCTGTTCATTCTAACATTGCTGTATGTTTCTTATACTAATTTACACTCTTTGGTGAACATGGACCGTACTTAGCCCAAAGGTAATAGTAATAACAATAATACAATTTACTGAGCACTTATTATGTTCAAATACTTTGTTTAGATTTTATTTTTTAATATCTTTATTGGAGTATAATTGCTTTACAATGGTGTGTTAGTTTCTGTTTTATAACAAAGTGAATCAGCTATACATATACATATATCCCCATATCTCCTCTCTCTTGCGTCTCTCTCCCATCCTCCCTATCCCACCCCTCTAGGTGGTCACAAGGCACCGAGCTGATCTCCCTGTGCTATGCGGCTGCTTCCCACTAGCTATCTATTTTACATTTGGTAGTGTATGCCACTCTCTCACTTTGTCCCAGCTTACCCTTCCCCCTCCCAGTGTACTCAAGTCCATTCTCTATGTCTGCATCTTTATTCCTGTCCTGCCCTTAGGTTCATCAGAACAATTTTTTTTTTTTAAGATTCCATACATATGTGTTAGTATACAGTATTTGTTTTCCTCTTTCTGACTTACTTCACTCTGTATGACAGTCTCTAGGTCCATCCACCTCACTACAAATAACTCAGTTGCGTTTCTTTTTATGGCTGAGTAATATTCCATTGTATATATGTACCACATCTTCTTTATCCATTCATCTGTCGATGGACACTTAGGTTGCTTCCATGTCCTGGCTATTGTAAATAGAGCTGCAACGAACATTGTGGTACATGACTCTTTTTTTTTTTTTTTTTTTTTTTTGCGGTACGCGGGCCTCTCACTGTTGAGGCTTCTCCCGTTGCGGAGCACAGGCTCTGGACGCGCAGGCTCAGCGGCCACGGCTCACGGGCCCAGCCGCTCCGCGGCATGTGGGATCCTCCCGGACCGGGGCACGAACCCGTATCCCCTGCATCGGCAGGCGGACTCCCAACCACTGCGCCACCAGGGAAGCCCTTTAGGGCTGTTTTTGATGCTCCAGGTAAATGCAAATTGTTGCTCCTGGGAGCAGGAGAATCTTAAATCTTGCTCAGAAACACTCTAGGCATCTTTCTCACCTTGGCCTGTTTGCTTTCCAATTGTTTTGATGGCCACACCATTTAAATAATCTGTGTACTCAGAGGAGAGAAAATCGAGCAAAAGAGTGAGCAGTGACTCCCAGGCAGGCTGGGGCGCTAGGGATTAGTTCCTTGGGGCAGCCTGATTGATAAGCTGGGATTTGTCTAGGCGGGCAGTGTTCAGCTTGGATTTGTCAGGATCACGAAGATTTGTTTTCTTCTGTAGTAATGGAGCCTCGGGATGAGTTCAGTGTAATATTTGTTCACCTTGACTATGATCTTTAAAATCATGACCATGTTTCTCCAGCCACCCACCTAAGAAAACCCAGAGATAGATTTGTGTTGTGTCTTCCAGTGGAAATCGTTTCTCTTGAAATGTAAAACATTTTTCCTCCTTTCTATACTTCATCTTGAGTAAAGTTATTTAATGAAAAAAAAAAAAGATACAAAGTAAGAAAGGAAAAGGAAAGAAAGGAAGAAAGTCCTATCCTGATTTTTGCCCTGAGACCAAAGTCCTTGTATCAATGGAAAATAAATATTTGGTGCCATATAACTGATTCACTTTGTTACAAAGCAGAAACTAACACACCATTGTAAAGCAATTATACTCCAATAAAGATGTTAAAAAAAAAAAACCTACAAATATTTGGTGCCCAGTAGAATTATCTCTCCTCTTCTCCCCCATCACCCCAATTCAAGAGGCTTTCATTTCATTTCATTTCATTTTTACATTGACCAACTAAAGCTGTCATGTTCGGGAGCTAAATGTGTTATCCTGCGTGGGCATCACATCCATCAATTAATGTTTCTGCCTTCTGTGCTAAAGGAAGTATCTCCAAGTTCATCTTGGTGAATTTTTCTCTCTACCTCATTACCCAAGCTAGATACAGCACAGACTTTTCATGTTTAATGGCGACCATCTTACACACGTTCTGGTTCTTTTGAATGCACACATGCTTATTTATAGGGGCCCGTGAACATCCCATTGACTGTTTTTGCATTAAAAACACTTAAATTACAACAGCCATACAAGTCCCTTGTAAAATAAAATCAAACATCATAGAAGTGTTTTTAAAAAGTGAAAGCCCTCGAAGAGATTTTCTTTCCAATGCACAATCATAAGTCAAATCACACTATTCATATACTACTGCGATTTGATTTTTTTACTTCCTTTTTTCAAATCTGAATACATAGTAATAAGATGCTCATTAATAACTGATAGTTTTCTTTATACCACTTATTACTAATAAAACTTACATTGTGAGAGTGCGTTTAACTTTTATAGCACATTCACATATAATTTCTTAATTGCTCCTTAGATGGACCTGTGAGGTTTTATTAGAGGAGACCCTGAATCACTAAGATTCCTAAGGTAAATTCCTTATGTATTTCTCTGTGTTTACTTGCTTATTTTCTGGCTCTCTCAGTTGAATGCAGATTTCATGAGGGCAAGAGACCCTGTCTGTCTATGTCATGCCTGATTCTCTCTGGTATATTTTAAGTTGTCAATTAATGTATGTGTAAAAACAAATAACAAATAATTTATTCTAAATATCTCTATCTTCTGGATAACTGACAGTTTGGATTTTTAAAAATCTAAATGAATTTTTGCTGAAATGTATAAAAGCCTTTCTTGCCTTTATAAAGATTGTCCGCAATCTAGCTATTTCTTGGGAGTACAAGATCATCATTGTATGGTTGACTATTACTTTGTTGTATATTTTACCACTGTGATTTTAAGGCTCAAGATGTATCAGGCTCTCTGCCTCTACCCTAACTCACCTAGGCATTTATTTAATTCTGTTTGAATTCTTGAGTTTTCTGACCCCCCCAAAAATAGCTACAATTGATAGCATCCATTTTATTTCAGCAAACATCTATATTCAGTGCCTGGTATATGCAAGATGTAATAATGATTACAAAAAACAGTGACACAGTCCCAGTACCCAGTGATCATGGCATCCTATGTCCTTCATGACAGTACACAAGAATCCTTCTCATTTTGAATCTACTTCTGCTCTGTAATGCTATGTAGTGAGTTTAGGAACCAGTTACCAAGTGTGTTAGCAATGTGTGTGAAGTATATGAAAGCAGGTATAGAAAGGAGTCTCCTATTTGGACTGTCAGGAGATTTTGTACGTAGGTTAAGTGATATCTAGTCCGATGTTTATGGAGGATTTTTAAAATTACATCCGATTCTCAATTATGTTTAGGAGACCTAAGTTTTGTTTGTTTGTTTGTTTGGAGAGGAAGTATTAATCTAGACCCATATGATAGAAATGAAACTGAGGCCCGAAAGAACAAATATCTTGTCTAAGTTTGTGTTGCTAGTTAGAAGCAGAGACAGAACCAAACTTCACCTTTCTTGACTGCTAATTCTATATATTTCCCACCAGACCACAGACTCACAAGAAATTGTAACAGAATGACAAAGCATACAAGTAAACCTTGTATGCGTCTCTGTGTAATATTCCCAGAGCTTTCCAAACTGAGGGATGAGGGCCATTTACCTTCTTCCCTATGAAGCAGCTGTCCTATGTGAGTCTCCTCATATCAAATCATAGGAGAACAAAGAGTTGAGGAAAGTTTTGCAATATGTGTGTAAGGGACAGGGACTTAGGAAAAACACCCGCAGACATGGTAGTCAATTCAAAAGATAATCAGATGTTATCGCTTGCTCTTCTCGAAATCTTAAACTTTTACAGTTGCCCTGGGTATTAATTTAAGTGGAGCAAAAGTCCCAGGCCTGTAGGAAATGCGATGTCAATATAGTTTAACTTCATATGAACTTGTCCTCAGTACAGGCTTTTCTTGGGCTTCTTGTTGACGTGCGTTTCTAGATCCGGGTCTCTGGCGGCTCAGGCCTCCTCTTGTCCCTGCTTTCTGAATTTTTGTGATAGGCTGTGGCATCTGTGTTGACTGATGCTGTGCGGGCTCTTCACGCAAGTGCACTGACACTGAACACAGTAGCCAGAAGGACCTCCCCAACATACAAATTAAATCATGTAATTCGACTACTGAAAACCTTCCACTGCCTTCCTATGGCAATTAGAATGAAATCCTACATTGAAATTTGGTAAGAGAGTAGAACTTAAATGTTCTCACCTATATATATATATAATATATTATATATATATAGATGTGTTAATTCACGAGTTGGGAGGAATCCTTTCATAATGTAAATGTATCTCAAATTACAATATAGACACTTTAAATGTCTTAAAATTTAATTTGTCAATTATACTTCAATAAAGCTGATAAGAAAAAGAAAGAATGAAATCCCAACCCCTGCGGGGCCTCCAAGGACTTTGATCATTCGGCACTTGTCACTTCCCCTCCCTTTGCTCCCCACCCACCTGCTCTGGCCACACTGGCCTTTTCTTTGGCATCTCTCTTGCTAGAAGCTCTGCACTTGCTGTTCCCTCTGCCTGAGCACTTTTCTCCCAGATCTTCATGAGGCTGCCTCATTCTCATCACTTAGGTCTTCACTCGACTGTCTTCTCATCAGAGACTTGTCTATGGCCACCCTCCTTCAGTTCACTCACCCATCTCACCACACCCTGCCAATCAACTTCTAGTCCATCACTTGGTTATTTTCTTCGTAGGGCTTATCACAATTTGAAATTCTTTTTCAAATGTACATTTTATTTTCTTTCTTCCCCAAAGAAATATGAGTTCCATAGAGGCAAGGACTTTTAAATTCTCATTTACTGCTGTTTTCCCAAAGCTTAGAACAGTGCCTAACGCATAGTAGGGGCTTAGAATTTGGTTGTCAAATGAACGAATAAGTGAATGAACAGAGCACAGAGTAGATAAACTTTAGTCACTCTCATCACTGCTTAAGTACTTAGTCCTGCTCTCAAGCTCATTCACAACAGTCAGGCCCTTCTGACTGAGTGTATCTCTTGCCCACATTCATACCAGTAGGATCATTATAGAAGCCATGGTAATGAATGTGTTTACAGGTCATACATAACGACAACAAATGCAATAATAATACCACATCATCATAATCATCATCACAGTGACACTTATTGAGCACATGCCAAATGTTGGACACTACACGTGTCTCACATTTATTTCTAACCCTCACAACAGTCCTGCAAAGAAAGTGATAGAATTCGTGTTTTGCAGAATAGGAAAACCAGGGCACACATTCCTTATGTCTCAAACTTACTCGCAGACTCCCTTATTCCTCTCAGCATGCTTATCAATGCTTATTAATAAACTCCTCCTCTGAGCAGATATTCTGCCAGGGACCCAGGACGAAAGAAGCTCTCAGGGAGGGATAGGGAATGAGAGTAGTCCAGTGCCCCTGACCACAAGGGGCTGAAGAGACACCGTCCCCACGCTCGGCTCCAGCCAGAAAAGGAACTGCGCAGTGGGACGGAGGAGGGTGTGGGAATGATCCGCATCACAACAAAGGGTGAATTAATTTCCTGTTTAGGGGAAAATACTCAGAAGCTTGCTAAGCATGCCAGCTTCTTTGGGATTCCGAGGTGCACAGTCCCATCCGCTTTCCAGCAGAGCCCCGCGTGCAACAGAAATTTTCACGGTAACCCCCTTCTCCACAGCCCTCCACGCCATTGCACTCCACGGTCACCCCGTGCCAGTGATGCCCTAATAGCAGGCAAATGCCCAAGCTTGGCCCGTTCAGAGTTCAGAAGTGGGGACCAGCGGGGGAGGGGCGGTCATGTCGTGTCCTTGGCAGATGCCAGACATTGACGTGGGGGGAGGGCTTTGTGGGAGGAAGGTGGGAGCCTGGGTGTGCCCAGCTGGAAGCCGCCCGTAATTTAACACTCGCAGATGGAGACTGAGGGTGATATGATACCCCCAGCTGTCTGCCACTGCCGCCTTCAAGGGCCCCCCTCGGCTGCCTGGGACTCGGGATGCTTTGGGAAGGGCCCGGCGCGGCTGGGGGCGGCCTAATAAAGCAGCTGGTCTATTAGAAGATAAGCTTTGTGGAGAATCACACAATCATTCCGAATCCCCCTAATCCCAAACTTTAGTGCCCTAGATAATAAGCTTTGGTGGCGACGCTCCATTGAAATATGGAATTGTCTGCAGGCTGGAGGCACCTGCTGTGTCACTCAGCTCCCGGCAGGCAACTGCCGAGCACAATTCAGAGGCAGGTGCACAGTGCCGCCTCCGCTCCCGCAGGGAAGGGGGACACCGAGGGGGCCGGCGCTGCTCCCATGGAGGACTCCAAATACCATGCCCAGAAGGCCCGGCTTAGGCCGGAGAATTTCTCTCTGAGGCTTGTGCATGAGCTGCTTGGGGGACTTGGGAGAGAAGAAGCAGGAGGGAGCGTCTGTCTGCTGGGGATGCCGAGGCTTAGACGAGGGACTAGCTCCATCTGCAGACCTCGGTGGTCAGTGGCTGCGCAGTCTCTCCCTTCCTCCTGTCGCTCGTTCTTGCAGCTGCCTAAGCCCACCTTGGCACAGGCTGTTTCCTCCTGCCCCCTTACCTGCATGTCCACCAGATGAGCATCCCTGAGCCCTCCTCTGTGATGCCTTCTGCGCCCCCACCAAGGAGACTTATGCGTCTTCTGTGTGCCTCTGTAGTCCTGGATTCATGTCAGGAGTGTAGCCCAAACATTAATTAATCAAATCATCAATTAATTACTTCTACGCCTGTCTCCTCCACTAGATTGGGAGTCTTCAAGGGCAGGGACGAGATCCCCTGAAGATGCTCGAATCTTGAAGAAGCTCAAAAGATTTAACAAAAAAGAAACAAGAAGACTAGAAGCAACCTAAATGCACATAAAATGGAATCTTATGTGGCCACTGAAAACACTGAGGCAGATCTACATACTCACAAAGAAAGAAGTCCATAGCGTATTGTTAAGAGAAAAGAATGCAAGGTACCAGTGCCAAGAATGTTATCTTATGTTAAAAATAATAATGGTGGTAAGAGCTGCCTCTGGGCAGAGTACTTGGAAAAGGGTTATGATGGGTGGAAAGGAGACTGATTTCACACTTTAAACTCCTTTGTAAAACTGAAAGTTTTAGCATGCATGAATATTACCTTTTAAAAAGGTAGAAACAAATACACTTGCACATGTAGAAAGGTATTTGTTGAATGCAGGAATAAGCAAGTAGTTCATGCTGAGGTTGGTCTTACTTCTCTTATTCATTGCCCAAACATGATCTAGAACAATGGGATGTGTCTACCCCAAGGTGTTTTTTGCAACAGATAAAGGAAATGTACCATGTGAGTTTCCTCCACACTTGTGGGCTGGAACAGGAATTTGTCAGCTGCCATCAATGAGCTGAGAAGCTATGGATGAGAAGTTTAGAGGATGCAATACAGGAATTCAGTGCCTGCTCCAGAATGTGCAACTGTGGGTGAGAAGAAACCAAGGGGGCATTTAATAAACCTCTGTCTGAGGAATAATAAATCTGGCAGGGGACATCTTTAAAGAAAACTGTCAGTTTTTTCTCATTGTCCTGATTAGGACAAAAGTGTTCAAATTCTCCTTGTTAACATATTCTTTTTTGTTTCTTCCTTTCTCCCGTCCTCTCTTCCTCTCCCTCCCTCCTGTCCTCTCTTCCTCTCCCTCCCTCAACCACGTTATAGATGCCCTTTCTACAAGGTCTGCCCTCCCTCAGGTGAACATGACCTAAATTATCTGGCTCCTTCTCTGATGGTGTATTGATTACTTCCCTATTCCCATAAACAACTCCTGGGCACTTCTCCAGGGGACTGGCTGTACTAGATTAAATTAAGAGCAATCTTGGCTTTTAGCAGGGCCTTTCCACCAAGCAGTTGCCTTGCAGGAGTGATTCATGAGTTTAGTTTATTATCCTAATGGCCTCCAGTAAGGCTGACCCCTTCCTCCAACATAGCCTTTAGGCTACATGGACTGGATTTGGAGACCCTTGATTAAGGTTGGGTATATTCCCAAATATGAGAGAGAGTGTGAGAAAAAACATGGTGTGTGGTCACTTGCAGAACCAAACTGAGAGCTGAGCTCCACTCAGGCAGAAGTGGCTAATCCTCATTTTCGAAAATGGCATCTGGGGCATTGCCGATTCTCTGTGGGTTAATGTGGCAGAAAGAGCTCTTTGTGGTCCCCCTGCTAAGCTGCTGTGCCAGTTTTGCTTCTATGTTTTCATAAAATGTGTGGCTGTGGTTATGATTCTGACAGTCAGAAATTCAGGAGCTCCCTGCTTCCTTTCCTCAGGAGGGATTTAGGCTTCAAATAATTCTCAATTAGCTAATGAAGGATTAAATTGTCCTTACTGGCTTCATCTTTGTACCCCATCATGCACTGTGTCCCCACAATCCTGCTTCTCTAGAAAACACTCCGTTGCTTTTCTACGGCCTTTCTGCTGAATTTGGTTGCCTTGACCTCCCTTAAGAAGCCTCTGATTGGCTGAGCCAGGTGATTGCCTTTTTGGTAACTAACTTGGGTAGATAGGGCACTCTTAGTTTTAGGAACTCCTCAATTAATCTTCTCCTGGGGCTTCCCTGGTGGCGCAGTGGTTAAAAATCCGCCTGCCAATGCAGGGGACACGGGTTCGAGCGCTGGTCTGGGAAGATCCCACAGGCCACGGAGCAATTAAGCCCGTGCGCCACAACTACTGAAGCCCATGCGCCTAGAGCCTGTGCTCCGCAACAAGAGAAGCCACCACAATGAGAAGTCAGTGCACTGCAAGGAAGAGTAGCCCCTGCTCGCCGCAACTAGAGAAAGCCCACGTGCAGCAAGGAAGACCCAACGCAGCTAAAAAAAAGAAAAAAAAACTTCTCCCCAAGGACAAGATAGTATAACTCAGCCAGAGTTTGGGGCATCAGGGTAGAACTTAAAGACCAAATACAGAGTTCTCAGGTCCATCGGCACACAAAATGCCCGAGATACTCAAGATTGTCAGGGGCCCCAGATCATATAACTTTTGGAAGAAACACCCTGTATCATTGATTCAAGCATAATGGTCCACATTAAGTGTATTTTATATGTAAGCGTTGAAAGGTAGGCAACTACTTGGCAGATGATTACATTTACATTCAATGAAATATTAATTTTGATTTTTAGCTTTCTTTTAAAATATTGGTACAATATTTTTTCCAGATCTCAAATATTGTCAGTCTAGTAGTCCGGGTACCCTGCCTGTGCTGCTCAAAGTATAAAAGAGGCCTGAAACCATACAGTGTTCTCTGGAGGAATTTATGGAAGTGGAGGCAGGCTTCTGGAGAGCATCATTTTCATTGATTACACAGTGGCAGCCTCTGAAGTGTTCCAGAGAAGAGTGTTAACCAAGGATACACGCTTACAGTGCTCTGAACTGCAAAGGAGCACTGTTTCAGTCAGTCTTTGCTGTGTAACAAACCACCCCCAAAAGTGGCTTAAAACAATGATTATTTTTTCATGATTCTTTGAATTGGCTCCGAGGTTGCCCTGCCCGTTTTGCCAGGGTTCACTCAAGCAGCTGCCTTCAGCTGGAGGGTCAGCGGGGCTCAAGGTTAAGACGGTGGGCACCCCTGGCCTGTGTGGTCGTGGGTGCTGGCTGTTGGCTGGGATGCCTCACTTCTCTCCCATTTGGCCTCTCATTATCCAGTCGGCTAGATCAGCTTTGTTGTATGGTGGCCTCAGGACAGCACTCAAAGAGGGTGGAAGCAGACGGTTTAGAGGAAGTCTTAACACCGCCCAGGTTGAAGGGGGTGGAGAAATAGACTCTCCTCCAGGATGGGGAAGGGTGTGGAATTATAGTGCAAAGGGGCCTGGGCACTGGAATGGAAGGAATTTGCAGTCATTAAACAGCATTCCACAGTGATGCCACAGAAGGATTGCAGGTCCTAGAAGCGAGGGAGAAGGGAATGTCTAGAGCCTTCAAAGAAGCTGGGGCATTGGGTCTGACCCACAGGCCTTGTGGCTTTTGGGCCCCACTCCCTTTATAGAGCAGCTTCCCCGTGGAGGGTAGCTTAGCAGCATTTTGGCCAAGCAGCTTGAGACACAAAGGCTAAAGAGGCAGCGGTTTCACATGTGGTCATTTTGCCCCTTCTCTCGCGGGGCTCATACACTCTGCAGTGAGGTTGCCAGTCAGCCCCTAGATTCCTCACGAGAAATCTGGGATGGGTGCTTAACTCTATCAGTCAGGGTAGGGGAAAAGGAAAACATATTGCCTGAATGAAACAGCAGGTAGGAGTAGATTCTCAAATCAAAATGCCTGGGTTTGAAACCTGGCTCTACCACATGCTGGCTGTGCTACATGAACAAGAGATGTAAACTCTCTAAGCCCCAGCGCCCTTCTCTGTAAAGTGGGATGATTATTAAATCCTCTTTTATTTTTAATTATGTGTGTATGTGTGCTGTGCGTAGATTTAATGAGATCGTGGCATTTGGCTTCAATATCTGGCATATGTTGTCCTAAATATTAGTTCTCATTATTTTCCAAAGACACAGAACTCAAAGGAAAAAGAGTTGTCTGAAATGAGTATCTTATGTATATTTGTAGAATCTAAAAGAACAAAGAAAAATTCAACCTGCCCAGTTACCCTGACATTCAAAGCCCTGTTGCTGTGCTTTAATGTGGGCCAGCAGGTAGTGAGAAAGGGTCCAGGTACTTAGTCAAACCAATCTGGGTTCTCATCTTGGCCTCTGCCAGTTACTGTGTAATCTTGAGCAAAATACCTAACTCTCTCAGTTTCCTCATCTGCAAAGTACGTGTAATAATAGCATATACAATTACATCATACACAATTACATCAAAGGAGTAGATGTGAGAATTAAGGTAAACTTATGTGAAGCAACTGGCAATATAGTAGGCGTTCGAAATATTCTCTTCCCTCCACTTTTTGAATTTCTAATTTCTCACTTAAGTTCAAATAACAAATTCAACAATATTTTGGGGGCACTGGTCTGTAGAGGATGGGACTTGACTCTAACCATTTTTTTGTTCATTTGATTTTGGGGCCTTTGCCAGAAGCCACAAAAAGAAGCCTGCCATCTCTTGAAATGTCAAGTGTGTTTCTGTCCTTGCTGACTGTTCTCACTGTTCTGTCCCTTTAAGGAAAAGACCCTGAACAAGCTGCTAAAGGCTTGAGTTAATACTAAAGGCTGTGAGTTTTGCAGTTCTACTGAACTCTGCATGACCCTCGCAGACAATAATTGCTTTAACATAGGGTTAGGCAACAGCAACAAACTTGTCTAAAAATAAACCAGGGCTTAAAATACAACTTAAGCTGGGAGATTTAAGTAGGTAAAGAAGATGGCTTCTCTCCGGAATTGCTTCTTGATTAATCACCCCATCTGAGGCCGATGGAAAAATGACAGTTTTCAAACAGGGCTTTAAACGTCTCCCGCTCTACTTTTCCACACTGGCAGGAAGCCAGTCCCTGTAAGCCATTGGTTCTTAAAGGGGACGGGTTCCCTTGGATTTTCCTGAGCTGCAGCCCAGCAAGAGTGTGGGATAGTAATGGCTGATGGGAGGGAATTTTCATGCTCCCCACTTAAGGTTTGCTCATCTTCAAAGTGAACTCAAGGAGCAACCACTGAGCCTTGGAAAAGAGAAGAAGCAATACTAAGGGATATTTTCAGCTTTGCTCCGGGCTTAAGGCAAACAGGCTTCAATATGTCCACTAGCTTCTTTCCAGTCACATTATCCACTATCTTGTCATCTATACTGGGTTTCTGGCTTTACTGACTTAGCCATAGTCTGCCCTCTGTCCCTCCTGCTGACCTCTGTCAACCCTAGGGTTCTTCCCAGGCTCTCCTTCTCTGAATACCCATGCCTAGAGTTTGGGAACCTTCATCTGCAGTCAATCTGGGGATCACCTCCCATCCACAGTCGTTTCTCTTTCTCAGGTTAATTATGAACCATCTGGGCTGCAGTCTTGACACTCCACCACACCTGTTGAGTACCCACAGCATCACTGAAAGATACTAGTGGTCAGTCTCCTCTCCTCTGTGTCTTTGCTAATGGACAAATGGATTTCTGCTCTCACCACATGCTGGACATAGTCTCTGTGGTCTTTAGGTGACTTTGGCTTTATCAGCTAGGCCTAAAGCATACCTCCAACTGACAGGAGTTCTATCTTTAACCTTGGGTAAGAGATTATTTTTTTACCCAAGATAGATTTCTTCTTGACCTCAAACCAAATAAGCTCTGTACAGGGATGGGTTGGCTTGGTGGTTGTCACATTGCATTCCTCATCCAAACCCTAGTGTTCTGCAAAGGATTCTCTGGGAACCTCCCACCTGGTTTTAAGGAGAGTGGTTGGTTCTCCCCTGACCAGTCTTGTGTACTGGATTGGAGCTCCATCTAAGGTTGCTCCTTCTGTCTGCAACATTCATCCCAAGATATTTGCATAGCTTGCTCCTTCTCTTCGTGTCTGTGATTGAATTGTTCTCCACAACCACCACATATAAAATGGCAACACTACCGGCCCCAATTTCCTACTTCCCTTATCATAGTATTTATACCATCTGACATGCCATATAGTTATTACTTATGGTGATTCAAGCTCCCGTGAGTGTTCGTTATGTTTAGCACTTCATCTCCTGCACTAGAACACTGTAGACACATAGGAAGTGCTCAATAAACACTTTTCCAATAAATAAATAAACTATGCTCACAAAAAGAGTCTTAGAGTTCCTGGGTATTATGTCTTATTTATCATAAGTCAGATTGACTTTTTTTTTTTTTTTTTTTTTTTTGCAGTACATGGGCCTCTCACTGTTGTGGCCTCTCCCATTGGGCAGCACAGACTCTGGACGCACAGGCTCAGCGGCCATGGCTCACGGGCCCAGCCGCTCCGCGGCATGTGGGATCCTCCCAGACCGGAGCACAAACCCACATCCTCTGCATCGTCAGGCAGACTCTCTACCACTGCGCCACCAGGGAAGCCCAAGATTGACTTCTTGATGGAATCATTTTTTCTTTTTATTTTATTGCATTTAAAAATACAGTCAATTTGACATCTTTGGCATGTAGTTCTGAGTTTTAACACATGTATCCATTTTTGTAACCACCACCATCATAGTCAGGGAAAAAAACAATTACATCATCCCCCCAAAACTCCCCCATACTGCCCATTTGGAGTCGTATAGTCCTCTTGCCCTAATAACCCCTGGCAACCATTGATTACTATAGTTTTGTCTTTCTGAGAATATCACATAAATGGAATCATACAGAATGTAACCTTTTGAGACTGTCTTCTTTCACTCAGCATCATGCCCTTGAGATTCATCCATGTTGTCATGTGTTTTAACAGTTTGTTCCTTTCTATTGCCTGATTTATTGCCAAGTAGTCTTCCGAGTAGTATTGCTAAGCGGTATGAATGTACCACAGTTTGTTTATCCATTCACTCACTGAAGGACATTTGAGTTGTTTCCAAGTTCTGGTGCTTATGAAAAGAGATGCAATCAACATTTGTGTACAGGTTTTTGGGTGAATCTGAGTTGTCATTGCGCTAGGGTAAATACCCAGGAGTGGGATTGTTAGTCATATGGTAAATGTACGTTTAATTTCATAAGAAACTTACCAAACTGTTTTCCAGATAGCTGTACTATTTGGTAATCCTATCAGTAATGCATGAGAGCTCTAGTTGGTCTGCATCCTCATTAACACTGGTGTTATCAGGTTTTCATTTTTCACATTTTTTTGTCTGTTTTGTTTGTTTTAATTTATGGTTACCAGCTGGGAGGGGTGGAGAGGAAGGATACTTAGGGAATTTGGGATTGACATGTACACACTGCTATATTTAAAATGGAGGGGCTTCCCTGGTGGCGCAGTGGTTGGGAGTCCGCCTGCCGATGCAGGGGACACGGGTTCATGTCCCGGTCCGGGAGGATCCCACATGCCCCGGAGCAGCTGGGCCTGTGAGCCATGGCCGCTGAGCCTGCACGTCCGGAGCCTGTGCTCCGCAAGGGGAGAGGCCACAACAGTGAGAGGCCCGCGTACCGCAAAAAAAAAAAAAAAAAAAAGGATAACCAACAGGGACCTACTTTATAGTACAGGGAACTCTGCTCAATATTATGTAACAACCTAAAAGGGAAAAGAATTTGAAAAAGAATAGATACATGTATATGTATAACTGAACCACTTTGCTGTACACCTGAAACTAACACAACATTATTAATCAACTATACTCCAATATTAAATAAAAAGTTTTAAAAAAATGAACTGGTCATACTCGTTTGGGTTTATTTTGGACTTTCTATTCTATTCCTTTGAAGTATATATTTATCCCTTCCACAAATCACCCTGTCTTGATAAACGTATCTTTATAGTAATTGTCAAAATCAAATAGAATGAATCTTTCAACTTCGTTTTGGAATAATTTTCTAACCTCTGTCATCCTGTGCTACAAAAGAAGTAGAAAATAAAGAAAAAAAACTTTTACTGAGCACTGCCCATGTCATAGGCAGTGGACCATGGAAATTTAAAGTATTTAATTTTTAAAACAATGTATTCCAGGTAGGTATTTTTTTCCCATTTATGAAGATAAGAGAACTGAACCTCAGAGAATTTTAATAACATGCCCAAGGCTACAGAGTTAATATGAGACAGAGCTAGGACTTGAGCTAGGGCTTAACTCAGGTCAGACCGACCCTCAAGCTCATGCCCCTTCTACTACATAATAGTTCAACTCTTCTCGATCCTGTAGGTATGGAATATGCCTGAGAATACCTTGGATGCTCTGCTGGATTTAATTTTTAAGATATCATTTATGTTAAAAAAAAACCCTCCATGATTTCCTAAAAGTCATTTTGTTCTCATGGTTGACATGCAAACATATTCTTATTTATACAGTCTGAACAGGTTTAGTTTGACTTCTTGTAAAACAGTGCCCAGTTAATAATCTAAGAGTAGATTGTCACACTGGCTACAGGAAGATAAATAATCAAGGATTGTAAGTCTTTAATTTAATATAACTTATTCTCATTAATTAAACGCCAATTACGTGCTTGTCTTTCCTGGGAACTGGCCTTTGCAGTTAATCTTTTCAGAAACGTTGTACACACATGCTCACAGAGGTATTAATATCACTCTCAAGATTTACAGGCACTGGATTCTTTGGCTTAAACCATTCTCAAACACTCTACACTGTAACCGCAGATAATCGTCATAAATTTCCTGATCTTTGACCTAACTGGTTCTTAAATTTCCATTCCCTAAGGGGCTTGAGGAGTTCGTATTTATCATACTGAGTCGCTTACTTCTAAGGATCAAGGCATTCCAGCAAGGCTGTGGATTTCAGATCTGTGACCCATCCTTCCTACTTTGGGTTTTTGCTAGTCACAACAGATGAGAATCCTTGGGGACTAAGAGAGTACTCTGTCCTCTGACTCCCCTGTACAAAATCATTCACTCACAGACAACATAATCTTGCAAAGTACCTGGAGCAACCTGATCCCGCAGAAGCTTTTGGAATGCCCCACCTGCACCGATTTAAGCATTCAATGGCAGTGCACATCCACTGCTGAAAATACTCCCGTTCCAGCCTTTAGCAGCTGGCTGTGTGTATCTGCGATTTTTATTAAACTCCTTATCTTCTAGACTGCTTATTCCTTACGCAGGTACATAAGGATACATTTTATAGGTGCTATAAATTTAAGTCTTGTAAGCAGCTGGTGGTTTGCTGCCCAGAGCTGGCCTGGAATATGTGCCTTCTAATTCCATATTTCATCTCAACAAGACAAGGAGACAGAGGTGGAAACCACCTTTATTGAAGGAAATCCCAGGTTTACCCGCAAGCTCAGAGTCATACCTTCTTAACATCTGATGTGCTTCCACTCTTTCTTTGTTAACA
Organism: Pseudorca crassidens; assembly: GCF_039906515.1. Lineage (NCBI taxonomy): Eukaryota > Metazoa > Chordata > Mammalia > Artiodactyla > Delphinidae > Pseudorca > Pseudorca crassidens. The sequence goes on along the minus strand of NC_090304.1, from coordinate 27,903,426 downwards.
TTTTGATTTGAGGGTCCAGAATAGAATTATCTCCATCTCGATCATTAGTTGAAGGTTCTTTGTTTACTTTTTTTGTTGTTGTTGCCGCGGTACGCGGGCCTCTCACTGTTGTGGCCTCTCCCGTTGCGGAGCACAGGCTCCGGACGCGCAGGCTCAGCGGCCATGGCTCACGGGCCCAGCCGCTCCGCAGCATGTGGGATCTTCCCGGACCAGGGCACGAACCCGTGTCCCCCGCATCGGCAGGCGGACTCTCAACCACTGCTCCACCAGGGAAGCCCCTCTTTGTTTACTTTAAAAATTATATTTAGAGAGTATAAAAAACTACAGGGGAGATAAGTCATAAGTCATGTTTGGGGCCTTGAACAGGAATAATAAATACTTGTCTTCATGAACGCACTGCTCTGACCTAAACTCAACCTATTCCACTCATTCTTCAAAGCGGATAGCTCTAGGTCCTGCATAACCCTGGCTACTGATCAGGACAGACACATGACCTGGAGTAGACACACTGACCAGGAAGCAGCTGATCAGATGACTTTTTACTAAGCATCAGATAGAAGATCCATGAACAACTGCTACTGAGGTGCCTGGAGATTCTTGGTTCATTCCCTCCTTAGGCTTGTTTCTTGCTATTTATTATGTCTGTATCCTATAATAAACCCTTTTTTTGAGTGAGTTTTGGTTCCTTGCAATCAAACATCACCAAGACAAGAGAGATTTTTAAACTTTCTTTAATATCAGAAAGAACTCTTCGGAAGTATAAATGGGTAAAAGTCCATCAGCTAAAGAGCATAAAATGGTATGTATCACACTTGAAAGAGTTAACTTGCCCACAAAGAACTAAAGGGTTGACTTCCTTCTCTTCAGTGGGGCCCAGATTAATTTTGGTGGGTTGTAAATGGTGTTTTTATTCAGGAGGCATGGGACATATGTGATAAATGTGAGGACTATCATACGTCTTATAAAGAGCTAATTGTTTGTGAAAGATGCTCTCCCAGTGACACTCACAAGTCTGATGTACACTGGCTGCTGGCTCTTCTATAACAGTTTCATTAAACCATCAACCCTTACACCAGAACATAATGTGACAAAGCAAAGATTGTCTTCTTTGACCTTGGCAGGATCTGGAAACATTAAAAAAAGATCAAATACTCTTTTTTTTAATAAACAACTTTATGAAGACCTAATCCCCCAGCATACCAAATTCAGGCACAGAACTTGTAAGTCGACCGTTTTCTCATTAACACTATTGTTAATTTTTCATGCTGTATCCAATTTTCTCCATGTCTTAGACTAACCACTTGCTCTAATTTATTAGCTTAAGAATTTCAAAGGTAAGAAAAATTATGTTTCGCCTTTCCTCCAGACTGAGACTCCCATCCTGGGGAACGAGAATTCTTCACTCGAGGAATCATTTCTTCCGAGCCTTTAAATTGGTCTTCTGTCAAATCTCTGACCTCTGGAATGTTGGCAAGCACTACCCAAAGTAGAATGTAATGTACTGTTTCGTGTCTTTGTAAAAGTCATTTTACATTTATCTTCAGAATTATTTTATCATTTTATGAGCAGTTTAACATATTTACTCATGTGTAAAGGACAATGGGTGAAGATTAGAGAGGCTTCATTTTCAGTGAAGACCTCAATGGAATCTCAAACAAAAAATGGTTGAACTACCAGCTAAAGATTATAAATTGTGGATATCAAATTATGGCCATAATCGCTAATCTTTAGATACTGCTTTTAAACAGAAGAGACAAAATTTCTGAAAAAAATGAATATATATTAAAGGGTATATATTTTTAAACAGAGATACAGCTATCTGGTTATATATAAAAATACTTTATATACATACCATATATATATCAGTTGATATATATATATATGGTATATATCTATATCTTTCTATCTATGATATATCAGCCTGACAAACAGAGTCGTGGAACTCAGCACTGTACTGGAGAAATATTTAAAGTCTTGAGTTTGTAGTTAATTCTTTAACTGTAATTAGAGAAACATAGTTGTGGAGAGAAGTCTTTTGGCTGACTTACTTGGAATAAAAGGGAGATACCCTAAAACTACAGGAACATTCAGGAATCCCCCAAAACTTTCTAGCAATCAAGGCCCTGGCCCATGGTAGAGATATTCCATTCCTTATTATTCGGGTGTCCATTTCAACATCACTTTGCAGATGTCAATGTTAATATTAGCCAGAGAAGTTCTAAATCCTTGAAGAATAGAGAGTGTACTCATTAGCCTGTTTGAAGCTGTATCATCCAAACAATGAAAGTTTAAAAGGACTAAAACTTTAATTTCCGAGATTTAACATTAGCCAGACCTTATACACATGCACTCTTAGCCACATGGTCCAAAGGTCAATTACTTCGTATTCATTTCTTTTTTTCCAATAAAACACGTTTGTCATCAAACATTAATAAATGAATTTACCGGCACCTTTTGCTCGTTCTATACATCATGGCTACAGAATAAAAGTTATGAAATACAAGTCGTGGTCTGCAAAAGTCACTACAGAAACTGGAGTCTCTGTGTTATAGGATAGCAGGTAGAGAAAAGGGAGTAGCACCAATGATTTCAATGCAGGTCACTTGGAGGAAAACAGGCTCATTTGCTCTGATGCCGGTTAGACCGCTGTGGTTAAGGCTTCAGTTGGAGCCTCTCTTCGGCCTGACTCTGGACTGAATATTATGCTAAGCAGAGTGCCTGATGCAGAGTGGCCACATGAGAAATATTAGTTACCTGGTACATGGCTAGAGAGGTACAGATATGCATTTCTGCCCTCCATCTACTGGCCATGTTACTGGCCACTAACACCCGAAACCTTATGTACTGGGTGTGCCACTTCCAAAACTTATTCCTAGAATGAGGACTGAAACGAAATCTCTTTGACTTTAGGTGAGTAGTAGAGGCATTTTCTAACAAACTAAAAGAACTGTGCATACATTCAACTAAAGAAAGACAGTTATAATTTTACAAAACTTTCAGATGAAAGCGTATTACATAAGAGAAAAAACTGGCCCACATACATCTCCATCCACAATGCCTCTAGGTCAGCAACAATTACTTGGGGGGCTATGAAAGGAGAATGCTTCTATTGAATTGCTTTTAACGTTGGTCGAAAGTGGTGGTGATGAAGGGCTTCTTTAAATAGCTTTAAGAATGCTGAGCTTTAAGAACAGTAGGTGATGTCCTCAGCATCCCAGCCAACCTCTTCACTGTAAATACTACTAAACAACCACAGCACGACTGGCATGGATATAAATATTCATATCAGTAAGTGGGAGACTGCTGAATCCACAAGTATAACTGGAAGAGCCGGCATCCTGTCACTTCACTGGAGGTATATAATTTATTTCTTGGGAAAAGTCTTCTTTAAAAGTAATATCCGGGCTTCCCTGGTGGCGCAGTGGTTGGGAGTCCGCCTGCCGATGCAGTGGACACGGGTTCGTGCCCCAGTCTGGGAGGATCCCACATGCCACAGAGCGGCTCGGCCCGTGAGCCATGGCCGCTGAGCCTGCGCTTCCGGGGCCTGTGCTCCGCAACGGGAGGGGCCACAGCAGTGAGAGGCCCGCGTACAGCAAAAAAAATAAATAAAAAATAATATCCGCACAAAACAGTCTCCCGTGTGCCACTGTGTTGACTGTGTTGGGAAAACCCATCACATATAGGCTGTGATGAGGGGTCCAGCTCTCCCCATCCCCTATAAAACCAGCAGACCTCATATGAACGAAACAACCAGGTGTCCTAACATTAGAGAAGATAAATCCATCAATTCATAGTTTAGAGAAAGAAAATGATCAAAAGACATATACAAGTCACACCTATTGTCCTGGGAAATCCAAAAGTTCATTTAGTTTTGGACTTCGACCTCTTGCTTTCTCTGCTTCTTCTTCTCATTCCCTCACCCCCACTTTATCTTTATTGAGTACATTTCTCTGTATAATCTCTGAACTCAAGTATATTTTATTGCTATCCCTGGATGCTGCACCCATAGACCTCATCTTTCTTTGGGAAGATGATCTATTCAATACAAATGCAAGAGAAATACAATGCCAATCTACCACATTTTCTGACTTTTCTCAGAACACGCAGCTTCTGTTTATAAGATGTGAAAGCAACAGATTTTTCCCACTACTCCCAATGGTCTTATGATTAGCTCCAGATTTTTTATTTCGGTATTTCAGACCTTTAGAAAACAATGTAAGGAAAATTCGTATCCTTCTGTACACCTTATTTCAATGCCATTTGTACCCAGAAATATAGCCCGTCAAGGAAAAGGGTTAATTTGTTACATACAGGACATAGTATTGTTGAGGTATTATAGTCTTTCTCTTTCTCCTGTAAGGCAGAAACAAATTGTGATGAGTATCACCATTTTTCTTAGTTCCGTAAAATTGATTTCAACAAATTTTCTCGGTGAAAGAAACCCTCCAAGTTACATTTTTCAACATTTTGAGATAAGAACTAAGACGGCAAACATGCTAAGTCAAATCTTGCCCCAATCTGTTAATGCTGCAGATAGGAGTACTGTGTTTAACGTTCCAGGATCTCCGTACTATTTGTGCTTCAAACTTTTAGTCTTTATGATCACCATCATTCAATGAGACGGAAACTTTGTGGTGTTTCGGTCAGTACCAGATCTTGTTTACAGAACGCCATTCTCTGCCTTCTCTCCAGGAAACTTCGGCAGATAAAAATGATCTTTTGTAAAATATTAATTAATTAATTAATTGAAGGATAGTTGACATACATTATTAGGTTACTTTCAGGTGTACAACATAGTGATTCCACATTTAAATACATTATGAAATGATCACTGTGATAAGCTTAGTAACCATCTGTCACCACACAAAATTATCATAGTATTATTAACTATATTCCTTACCCTGTGTATTATATCCCCGTGACTTATAACTAAAAGTTTGCCATCCTTAATCCCCTTCACTTATTTCACCTAACCCTCCACTTCCCTCCCTTCTAGCAACTGCCAGTTTGCTCTCTGTAGGTCTGATTCTGTTATGTTTGTTCATTTGCTTTGTTTTTTTTTTGTTTTTTTTTTTTTGTGGTACGCAGGCCTCTCACTGTTGTGGCCTCTCCCGTTGCTGACGCGCAGGCTCAGCGGCCATGGCTCACGGGCCCAGCCGCTCTGCGACATGTGGGATCTTCCTGGACCAGAGCACGAACCCGTGTCCCCTGCATTGGCAGACGGACTCTCAACCACTGCGCCGCCAGGGGAGCCCTGCTTTGTTTTTTAGATTCCCCATATAAGTGAAATCTCATAGCATTTGACTTTCTCTGACTTATTTCACTTAATCTAATACCCTCTAGGCCCATTCATATTATCACAAATGGCAATAGTTTATTCTTTTTTATGGTTGAGTAATATTTTATTATATATATAATGGAATACACACACACACACACACACACACATATATATATATGAGAGACATCTTTTTTATCCATTCATCTATCAGTGGACATTTAGATTACTTCCACATCCTGGCTATTGTAAATAGTGCTGCTATGAACATGGAGGTGCAGATATATTTTCAGATTAGTAATTTTTTTTCTGGTCAACACCCAGAGGTAGAATTGCTAGCTTGTATGGTACTTCGATTTTTAATTTTTTGAGGAACCTCCCTACTGTTTTATGTAGTGGCCAAACTCATTTACATTCCCACCAATAGTGCACAAGGGTTCCCTTTTCTCCACACCCTTCTTAACACTTATTTTTTGTTGTGATTTTGATGATGGCCATTCTGACAGGGGTGAGGTGATATCTCATTGCGGTTTTAATTTGCATTTCCCTGACGATTAGTGATGTTGAACATTTTTTCACGTGTCTGTTGGTAATTTGTATGTCTTCTTTGGAGAAATGTCTGTTCAGGTCTGATAAGAATTATCTTGATGTTCCTGTTTATCTTCCATTTCTGCTCCAATGATGTGCAAAACTCTGAAGGTTTAAGGGCCAGATGTCTCCAGCCTGGGGAGCAAAGTTCAAGGAAGTAGGACAAATTAAAAGAAGGAAGGGAAGTGCATTCATGCATGTAATACCCTTTCTCTTCCTGGTGAATATGAGTTCAAGACAGCTCATAGGGGAATCTCATTACTTGTTCAAATGCCTACACACAGCATCAATTGCCAAGCCCTAGTTTCCACCCCCTAGAACCCAACCCTAATGGTCACACCCACAGGAATACAAGCTCTTATATCCGAGAGTTATAAACCGCAGTGGACCCCTGGACCAGCTCTCCAGGAGACACTGGTCAGGAGGTATCAGTGCAGCCCAGGCCAAAGTCACCCTTCCATACAAGTTCAGAGCAGCATAAAGAAACACCTGCTAGGGCAATATTTCTCCGGGGAGCTATTTCAGATTCCACATAAGAGTAACTGGTGGCCTTGGATAAATCATTCCTTTCATTTATGTGCTGAACAGGAGAAAACAAGTCAACAACTGATGCATGCAAAAGCATTTGGAGGTGATGGATGAAGACATTAGGGTGCATTTTGTCAATGGCATGCCATTAGAGAAAACCATTTCACAGAGTAAATTAAGAAAACAAACCAGCTACGTGACCCACTCGGAATTGCCACTGGCCAGACCTTTTTTTCTCCTCCAGGAATGAAGCTGCATGGGATTGACATTATCATTATCACTCAGACTCCCTTTCCTAGGGTAGCTGCCTGTGGTTGTCTGAGACTTATACCCCCAGTGAGCACTTCCCCATAACGATGGTCACTCACATAACTGGAGAAACCTGTGCATCACAGGCTCTGACTTTCTTTTATTGCTGCCTTGAATTATTAATTAAATCTCTTATTTCTATTTAACTTCATGTGTCAATATCTTGCTTTTTGGACCAAATTATAAGGACTTTTCATGGCAAGAACTGGGTCTTACAAATGAAGCTTTCTAGTACATCACTAGGCTTACAGCGTTCAGTCAACATTTGTTGATTTCATCTGTGATTAATTTCTCCTATCTTTCTCATAGACCTGGCTATTTTCTGCTAAACACTGATTAATTTATTAAGAAAGCATTTCTTTGGAACTAAATGCTGGGAATGCAGAGACAGAAGACCTGGTCACTGACCTCAGGAAGCTCACAGGCAGACAGGCAGCAATCAGAACGTGGCGCAGGTAGAAGTATGTGTGTGCGTGGTGGGGGTGGCAGGTGAGGAGCTGTGACGGTATGAAGGGTGGGGTGGTGTTCTGGGTAAGGATAAGGGAGCTCAGGGAAGGCTTCTAGGAAATATGAGTCCCTTTAAGGATTAAGTTGTTACCGAAGCATCATTGCCGTTATGTGCGAGGGCATGTTGGTGAACCCAAGCATGGTGCGTTTGGGTTCCGAGTCATTTGCTATTTCAGGAGCTCCTACTGTAAAGCTCAGCCTATGCCCAAGGTCAGCCGCTAAGGTCGGGGCAGAAACGGGCTATGAAAGCACAGGCCCTTTCCCTTGGTGAGCGGGCTCTGAGAGCATCGGATGCACCTCATGGTAACTGTGGCTTCATAAAAATCAAAGCTGATTGATGGGCGCGGGCTCTCCGCTTCGTGTGTTTAGTCTACCCGTGCTTTTAGTTCCACTGTGGCCATGCTTCCTAATGGAAATGCATTTTTCTCTCTCACCATTACCCAGATATAGATGCTCTCAGATATGAAAGGCCTTTTACCTCAAGATTTTTGTCTTGTAAGGCATCCCTAATTCCGGAAGGAAAGGAGTCGAGAAGAACCTACCACAAATGTTTTGTCGGGTAGCTCGGAGAGAGAGAGACAGGAATTTAAAGAGCTTGATTTACGTACGGCTTGGGTCTGCAGCTCCTTTACCCGGACTCAGTTCAGTTCAAGGAATTCACTTTCTCTTGGGAAGGGCTCTGACTAACAGAGAAAAATAAGCTTAATGTGTCTTTCTGCCTTTCTTTTTAAGAAAGTATGATGGGCAGCATAATAAAATCTTCCATTTTTTTATAATAGCTCACTGGGCCCAGAATCCTACTGATGTTATATCAACTCTGACAAATCCATTGTCAGGTAGGAAGTATCCCCATTACACAGGCGTGGAGCATGAGGCTGAGAGAAGTAAAGGAGCACATCCAAGGCTACCCAGATGGTACATGGCATAGCTGGGATTTGAAAACAAGCATGACTGATGCCAAAGTTGGGGCCTCTTACCAGCTCCCAATGTCTTCCAGACTAGACATGCATGTCAAAATGCATGACAAAGAGCTGTCAAAGTTCAGAGGTAGCAAAGGCAGTAAGCATGTACCCATCTCTTTTGCAGGAGGAGGAACCAGCTGCCCATCGGAGGAACTGGCTGCCCAGCAGAGGAGGTGGACTGCTTGAAGTGAAAGAAAGTGAACTCTCGTGGGAACCCTTGGAGGTCAGTGTCTGAGTTTTTTTTTCAACTAATCTGGTTTAATAAGCCCCATATAGGCAGCTTGTTCTCTGCTACAAAATCATATTATGTCTGGCAAACTGATCGCCCCATCTTCTATTATTCCTGAATGTCAAGCTGAAAAAGCAGTTCATGTTCAAAATTGAGAGTCCAAATGCCAATGTGGGGCTACCTCTTTGAATTGCTGTGTAACCATGGCGGTGCCGCTGACCCTCCGAACTTCTCATAAGCTGCAGAGACTGACACCATGGGCACCAGGGAGGAGGGAGGCTTCTCAGAGAGGCTTTTGAATCAGTGTGGTTTTCTCTTCCATGGAAAGGCAGGATAGGAGCAGAAAGGTAGAGATGACATTTTGAAAAGGAAGGGAAAGTAGCTTTAAACTTCTGGAAGAGTCATACTAGAGAGAGGACAGACATGCAGCAATCCTGCTTCTTCACTACAAAGTAGGAGAAAAAACATTTTGTATTAAGAAGCTGACATCCAGAAGCGGACCTAGAGCTTTCTGTGAAACCACCCACTAAGACTGTCCAGTTCAGGAACTGTCCCCACACCCCATGACCTCCTGCCTCATGCCCAGCAGCGTTTCCAACTGCCTCAGCTTGCAGCCGAATTCTCAAAATTCACTTAATCTCTTAAATTGCGTTGGTTTAATAATTAAACAAAAAGTACCTTAAAACTTTTAGGAAAGTGGGAATAGGGCATGGGAAGACACTGGAAAACCAGAATAATATGTGGATGCTAATTCTGTCGAAGCAGCACATCCTTGCCGGATGAGGGTTGGGGGAGGGGGACATTATTCAGGGCCCAGCAAGTGTTTCATCTGCAATTGACAAATCCTCAATCCTCCCAGCTTCTGTTTCTCACTACTTAAGACCTGGGTCACAGTATTTATTTACTTAAGTGATGGAGATGGAGGCAGGCTTAATGCTGGCCACCTGTCAGAATAACAGTGACCTGCCTCTTAAGGGGATTTCAGCAACCCCTCAACTTCTTTATAAGACAAAAGGGCCTGGGGAGAAAATGTAGAGGAAAAAAAATCACTAATTGAGCTTGAAAAAGATGGTGAGATGAAATGTAAAGACCCAAAGGGCAAGCGAGGCTGAGATCCATGGTTACCGTTTAATGAGACTTGAAAGAGTACAGACCCCTTCCTCTTCTGAGATTAGATGGGATTTTGCAAACTATGATACCCAAACTGAAAAGTCAGTCTCCCTTATCTGCCTCTCGCAAATGCCCTTGGCGTCCTTCATATTCTTATAAAGAGAGATTTGTGAGTCTCCAAGGAAAGCAAACAAGCACGCTTTCTCGGAAATAATGCCCTTGAGAGTGAGACTTACAACAACTTCAACAACTGACTTACAACTTCAACTTACAACAACTTCATCATCATCATCACCCCCATTTTACAGGAAGGGTAAGTACCCAGCCAAAGGCATCAGTGCCAGTTCGAGATGGAGCCAGGACCTGGACAGGCACGCTGGTCTCTAGGCTCTGTGCTCTTCTGCACCGCGCTGTGCTGTGCTTCAAGCAGAGAGAATGGGCTTCAACTTGATGCAGTCATAAAGCCCCAGGCATTGTGCTCCAGCAGGCCCCTAGGTGAGGGATAGGAAGTACCTCCAGGCCTGCATCAGTCTTCTATCAGCTCTTGGAGGGCGTCAAGTTTTCTGCCCCAGAAGCAGGGTGATGAAAAGAGCATGGGCTATGGAGTCAGACAGACCTTCCATTTTCCTAGGGAATGATTTTGAACCTTCCATTTTTCTAGGGAAAGTTATTTAACTTTTGGAGCCTCGGTTTCCGATCTAAAAAGGGGGGCTTATGTGACCTTTCCCAGGATTTTGTGAGGATTAGAACCAAAATATGAGACCCACTCATTAGAGTCACTGGTGACAGAAGGATAGAGAGCGCCTGGTGTCTAAGAGCTACTTCCGATATTTCCTTGGGACAGTCATCCTGGAAGCAGTTTACACATATGGATTGGCGAACCTGGACCGGCCAAAGGAAGCTCTGTCTGAGCCAGTCCACCCCGCAGATTTAGCAGACTGGGTTGCTTCCTGCTCCCACACAATGGAAAGCAATTTTAGTAAGTGCTTAGCTTAATTAGTTTGTGTCCAGATGTGCTCTCAAGGGCTGTGCACACACACATGTCATCATGATCACCCACCTGTCTCTGGAAAGCCTGTTTTTCCAGAAGTCTGAGCCTAACTCCCTGTACAGTAACCAGATGAAATTTCCATTCAGTCAACTCTCAGTCCAGCTCCCTGCGAATGAACCTGAAGTTACGACCGTCTTCTGCTGATGTGTCAGGTCAAGGTTCATCTCCCATGGCACATCTCAGCAACTATGGTCATGGACCACCTCCAGCTCTGGGTGGCCACCCAAGACACTTAATGAGTATTGAAAGTATGAGTCTGAGCTGGAATTCTGTCCTAGAACATTCTCTGCACTCTACTGGTACTGAAATCAAGAATTCTTTGCAGGAATTACACCAAAGGATGCACCATGGGGAGGAAGGAAGGAAGATGTGTCAGAATGCAGTCGAGCAGACACTGGAATGAAGACTTCCGGGGGTAGGAGAGACTGCAGATTCAAGATCATGCTGCTTAGAAATGGCTCTTCCAGAGAAAGTAAAAAAGACAGAACAGGGTTTTTTCCACCCCACCCTCTGCCGCCTCCGGGCTGCCACAGCATTCTAGCTGGGGACACCATTAAAAAAACAGTGACGGGGAGATGGTGACTGCTCCTAGGGATATAAGGGAACGTTGCAGGGGTTACTCCGTGACCCACTGGTTTACCCTCTCACGACCACACACACGTCCACAATAGCATCTTCAGCCTCCAGTGCACGGTCCCTCTGTTCCTGTAGAAATTACTATGGCCAAAGATGAAATCTTCACTCTCTGAAATCTACAGCCTGATAGATGACAGCATGATGGAAGGAAAGAGTACACTGAGTGTCTTATCGATCTACCTGCCAGCCCATGAATGGCGGGTAATAAAAATTTATTGAAAATTAGAAAAAAAATGTCACTTATTCTGATTCCACTGAAAGGGAGTGCTGATGTTGCATATGAATAAATCCCTCCTTCCCCAGCACTAAACCATCATCCTCCCAACCGGCCAACCCTCCAAACAGCACGGATTTAAAAATCTTGCAATTTTATTTGCATATAAAGGCCGCTAGATATAGAATATCACAATAAATTTAAAGAAACAACTGCTTTCCTAAATTTCATTAACAAGATAACATAAAATAGAATAAAGCTCAACAGCATTTGCAATGGGAAAACAGAAATGACTATTAGCGACAATATTTTGTGCTAGCGCAGATTGCATCGACACACAGTGCAAAATGGGGGGTGGGGTAGGGAGAAGGAAGTAAGAAGACAATTCTGGGTATTTAAATATAAAGGACAACTAAGCCTTATTTTAGTCAGCTTCCATTGCATCCATTTAAGTCTATACACGCCTGTGACTGTACCTAGAAGTAACTCAAGCTCTTTAAGACCTTGAGTTCTGAGAAAATGTGTCAGCTCCTTCGGACTTCTGATGCCCTGCTTCAAGCACCCCTTTACAGTTGTACTGTCCTTGGCAATATTAAACTCCTAACTTAGTCATAATACACAAAAAATATTTATATATATAAACCCATATTGAAAAGGAGTCTGCACGCTCTTTTTTCTTTTTTTTTTTTTACTGCATGAAATACCTGCTCTTGACAGATTCCATTTCCTTATTTTTAAAGCTAAAATAATTTAAAAGAAACAAACATACAATGAATCCTTGTATAATCACAATATGGATCTCACTAGCTAAGCCATCCTCTAAAAGAGGGCCGTTTTCTTCCCTCGACACAGCTTTCTTTATAGTGACAGTGTTGAAGAGAAGTCTTTTCCACGCCTACTTTTGTTGAAAAGATTGTTCTAAATCCGGGCCACGTCTGCAAAAAAGAAGCATTCCCAAGAAAAACAACAACAACAAAACATCAAAAAATAAAATACTTCAGACAATACTCTTAAAACAGTTGTGCAAATCTGGGTGGTTTTTAAAACACTGCCTACCTGTTTCTTTTTTTTTTTTTTTTTGTCTTTTTTTTTTTTTTTCCAGCTTAAAGCATATTAAAATAAGACTTTTGTCACCTTTTCAAAAGAAAGCTTGGCTGTCCTTTGGCGAACACTAACAATTTACAATGGCGTGGCCTTTGAGAAAACAGAAGTCATTTTACAAATTCACAACGCTCCTTTGATTCCAAATGGATGCCCCATTTAAAAAAAAAAAATAAAGAAGAAGCACAACCTCTAGCATCATTTGTGTTCCAGCAATTTACAAAAAGAACTCACATGATCTGGAAATAAACAAGGAAGAGAATGTAAGTTTATAATTAGAAAAATGGCAGTTTTTAGACCTTTCCTCACATTCCAATTGGGCATTTGGAGGTTCAGGAACCCTGTGGGTTTGGAAGGTCAAATATAATTGGAGGGTTGGTCGGTTGAAAGCTGACTGTACACGTTGAGGCATTGATGTACGTTGTGTAACCGTCGGTCATAATGCCGTAACCTGTGGAGATAGAGTGTCACACTGTAAAATATACAAATGACAGTGATTCAATGCAGGGCCATCAGACAAGGGAAACAAAAAGTCTTTGCCAGTGGGCAGTGAGATGAAATTCAGTAGAGCATCCCCCAGATATTACAGCTTTCAGAAGCTGCCTCCCAATTTTACTTTCTTTAAAGGGAGAATCCTCTACTTCAAAGAAAAGTGATTCTTTTTTCTTTCAACACTAGATTTTATTTCAACACTAGATTTGTTGGGGAGAGGCTGTGATTTCTTTACTAGTGAAAATAAAGAAAAAACAGCTTTTCCTCTTTTTAAAATATGATTTTCATTTCAAAGCCCTTGTATTAACTATCGAGTTCCAGGGAAGAGAATGAGTAACATAAGAAACCCCTCAGGGGCAAACACATCCATCATCCAAACCTCAAATGGGCTTCAGGACAGGTGAGAAGGAAAGAGTATTGCATTGGGAGTTGGGACAGGTGAACGCTTAGCTTCCTTACCTATAAAATAAGCTCTAAACTGCCTCAATGAAAGTTAACAATAAGTGACCTTATCTTACTTGAACTGTGTGGTTTTAATGCTGAGTTCCATTCCATCCAAAAGAATCAGGTAATCAAATGTCCAAGTGATCTGGACACCATAGGACACTGCTTCCTACGCTTACCTGGACACTGGATCAAGCAAAAACACTTCCCATAGGCAGTATAAACCTCTTGGGACCTATTGGAAGAAAGCTAAGAAAGTTTCTCTGGGTCTTTGGTACGTATATTCCTTTTAAAAGTTTTAACATGTTGAAATTTCTAGCAGGTTTGCAAATTTGCACATTTCCCTGGATACCTTATTTTGTCTTACAGCCTCTGCAATTAAGTTTGTAATTCTATGCTGGTATCAGGCTCTGTGAAAAAAGAAAATTATCAGGACTTATAGAAATAACTGATAAGATTTTTTTTCTTCCATTTGCTAAAATTTCTCCAAGTAAGCCTGTGGAGAGCTTAATGAGGGTCAATGGGAAAATTTCTTAAGAAAGGAAAAGAAGCATTTCAAATGTGCACTGTTTAGTTCTGGGGTCATAAAGTCTTGTTATCTCTCTCCATCAAGAGGTTGGTATTTGCCCTCTCTCTGCCCCCTTCAGCTGTCTTAAGCGAATAAAAGCAAGACAAAGTTTATTTGAATATGATCTCCTCTCTTTTAAGCAAGTTTATTATTTTGGGACTTCAGTGGAATTCCCCAATTGTCTGGCTAGTTTAAAGCTAATTAATGACTAAAAGAAAAAAAAGATGAAATGCAAACTTATAGGCACGATGCAGGAATTCAAACCTGATAACTGCTCCCCAGAAATGCTATTTAGACACCATCTCGCATCCTATTCCCTCCCCTCAGCCTTTATCATGCCTTAGAGAAGTGCGCTCCTTTTCAGGGAGTATGGCTTAACGTCAGGGCAGGATGACATCCACTCTTGGGGAGCCGCCCCCCGCTGCCACTGCTTTCCATCCACTCAGCTCATGCCTGACTTGGAGCAAGATGGACTTTCTCTGGCCTCTGCAGGATGATTTTCAATATGCTGTTTATTACCTGCCTAGCCAGGAAGCCACTGGATTGAGGGCTTTGAAAAGCAAACTTTACTTTTTGCTGGGTCAGGCCTAAACTCCTCACCTGTTGCAGGTTCATAAATAACTCCAGAGAACAGCCGTAAGCAGGGGCTGCAGTGAATATGGAGGCTGCCTACATACACGCACCCACTGCACACAAATGTCTGTAACCAGGAGAGGCCGGTACGGCCAGAAAACCTAAGGCCTGCTGAAAGAGGCCTCGGGTCTGTCCCAAGGCCCAGTTACCCCTGGTTTGAAAAAGTCCGGAGAGACAAAACTAGAGTCCTGAAGGTTCCCGTGAGGCCTTCTGGTTCTGTGAACTTGATTCTAGATGACCTGGGAAAGCAGAAAACAGCCACTGGACCAGTTCCCACCTAGGGGAGATTTAATTACGCTGTTTAACCTCAGCTCGAGCGTATAGCACTGATGATTTCTGAGGAGTCTGAAATGGTTTTCTGAGATTAGTAAGGAAATGTCTGCCTGCAAATGTGTGGGCTCTATCACTGCAGTTCTGTATCTTTCATTGCGCATCCAAAGTTATTTTTTAGACAGTCTTGTCTTCCTGGGTCTTCACAATATTTAGGTAGAAGAAGACATAGAAGTTATTTAGTCTAAATCCAGGCCATTTCTTCTGATGCTCTTAAAGAGAAAATCTGTCCTTTATTCCCTCAGGGCTTCTCTACAAACGGTGGTTATCAAACATTCTTCACTGGAGCCCTGAGATTCCAGAAATTGTCTGGGGTAGTGCTGGGTTTTCCAAAAGGTGGTTTCTTACTCTCCACTCTGCTTAAAAGAGAGCAGCTCCACAGAAAACACTTCTCAGCTTTATATATGTGTTTCTCCTAAGATTGCATCTCATGAAAGGGTTCCGCTGGGAAAAAGAGTTTGGAAACCACCACGCCAATTACTCCTGGTGTAACTAAGGTCCCCACTGTGAATGAGATCACGGATGATGACTCAACATGTTGTGAACTCCTTTCTCCCGGTCTTACCTTCATGGATTCCACCAAACACATGGAGTTTGGGCCGGACTCGCCTCTGGACTGTGTTTAAAAGCTCCACGCAGCCCACTCTCTGAAGTTCCTTTGGAACCCAGTCTCGAAAACCTAAGAGTAAAATGCAATCAATACTCTTAATTTTCTGTCTCCAGGTAAGGTTTCATTTAGACTTTCAGGAAGCCATAACTCACAGAAGGTTTATTACATGATCTGTAATCCTAGCCTCTCCATTAACGCTCACAATGGCTTTTAAGGAACTTTTCACTCGTCACTTTGTCTTCTTTAGGTTCTTGAATTTTTTTTTTTTTCCTTTTTGGTTTCTCCTTTTTTTTTTTTTTCTTCCTGTTAATTAACATTTTTTTTCTGTGAGGGATTTGATTTATTCAGCCCTGGGTTTCAACTCTTCATGGGCCCAATGACATTTATTCCCTGTAGTCCCATAAGCTCTCTCTTCTCTCAATTCAGTTACTTTCTCTCTCTCTTTTTTTTTTTTTTTGCGGTAAGCGGGCCTCTCACTGTTGTGGCCTCTCCCATTGCGGAGCACAGGCTCCAGACGCGCAGGCTCAGCGGCCATGGCTCACGGGCCCAGCCGCTCTGCGGCATGTGGGATCTTCCCGGACCGGGGCACGAACCCATGTCCCCTGCATCTGCAGGCAGACTCTTAACCACTGCGCCACCAGGGAAACCCCTTTCTCTCTTTTTTTAATTGTATCTCTCTTATAGCAGTCTACTTCAAGATGGTTCAGAGAAGAAGGGCTAGCAAGGGCTTCCTGTAAACTGGCCACAAGATGCCTTGCTCTCTTTATTTTCTTTTTCTTTTTTAAATTTTTGGCTGAGCCACGGGGCATGCGGGATCTTACTTCCCCGACCAGGACTCGAACCCACACCCCCTGCAGTGGAAGGGTGGAGTCTTAACCACTGTGCCGCCAGGGAAGTCCCACCTTACTCTCTTTAGACGCATCAGCTCTTAACCCTGGGTTCCTGATGGCCCAAGCTTGGGAATGCCACGTTCCTCCTCCAGTCTCCTCTTTAACAATAGTGCAACCATGGTGACCCTGTGGTGGCATGCATGAAGCTGGGGCTGATTGACTGTCTTTATGCAAAAGCCACTTCGTTCTAAGTCTAATGCAAAAAAATCCATAAAAACTGACATCAATCATAGCAAAAGTCAGCTATCTGAATGATTATGGCCCGGAATGGAATCCAATCACCTCAGTGGGATGGGGTAGAAAGAAAGCAGATAGGACAAAAGGCTAAATCATAATCAGTGGAAACCCATTCCATAGTTCCATTAGTTGATTTCTACTATTCAGAAATGATCAGGCAGAAAGGGACAGTCCAGCTTATTCCACTTCGTTTGGCAAACGGTAAAAATGAAGGTTTAGCATCTCTGTAAAGACGTGTTGGCTGGTGAGCGGCAGAAAATATGGGAAAAACACCAGATACAAGTAGGGACCCTATAAAAATCCAATCAGGGATTTCAAAACTTGGTTAATTAGAAGGAAAATTCTCTAATCCACAGTGATCGGCATATTCCCTCATGGATGTGTTTTTCTTGAAGAGGGAAAACATCTCATTTCACATGCAATCGCCTAAGAAAGTGTCTTGCTCGTACCATAATAGTGAAGTCCCATGTGCCATGGCTCCTTTAGCAGGAGAGAATTCAAGGCCAATCCCCACGCCCACCCCCTACCTCCTAGTCCAGAATGTTCACAAAAATCCCAATAACTACACTGATTAAGGCTCAACATTACCTTATGAAAACTTTGCCTGACATTTTATTTTGGAACTCCCTGATGTAGGTCTTACTCTGCTATATGCACAGCCACTCTCTGGATTACTCCATCTTTACTACAACGAGAGGGATGGTAGCCTCTCTATTAAGAGTTCCTGGAGGGGGCTTCCCTGGTGGCGCAGTGGTTGAGAGTCCACCTGCCGATGCAGGGGACACGGGTTCGTGCCCCGGTCCGGGAAGATCCCACATGCTGCGGAGAGGCTGGGCCCGTGAGCCATGGCCGCTGAGCCTGCGTGTCCGGACCTGTGCTCCGCAACGGGAGAGGCCACAACAGTGAGAGGCTCGCGTACCGCAAAAAAAAAAAAAAAAAAAAAAAAGAGTTCCTGGAATGTCTGAATTCTTTGGAGGCCAGAATGCCACTTGCTTTTGTACCAAAATTAATGACTTGATGAAGTCTGTGAATGAACTGTTCTGTTCAAAGTTATATTCCAAATAATACTTCAGGTATGTAAATGTTTCTATGCTGAGGACGCCCGAGTCCCTCACAGTACACAGCCTAAGGGGGATTAAGCCTGCACCCAACTAGGCTGCTCAGGGGAAGGATCAGGTTGGCTGGGATGTGGTCTCTGTAGGGTCTCGCTGTGTAACTCATGCTGAGCAGAATATTTAGCCAGCAATTCAATGATTTGGTTAGTCTCTAATGATTGCAAAATAGGGAAATGAATTAATCATGGCTTGATAAAGGTTATTGATAAGTATAATCTTGTAAAGTATGGAGGGGGCAGGATGGGGTAGGGAAAGAGCATGGGGATGGCGATTCTGAAGCTTTGAAAAAAGTCAGGAAGTGCTGATCTTGTGCAAATCTGTACAATTTCCCGGCCTGCACCAGAACTGCCTTCCCTTCTCTTGCTTCCCTCCCACCCCCCATCATGAAAATGTGCCACTGTGGCTCATGCCCTGGTCCTCCCTTCCGCTGTTTCTTTGTGAAACACAGAGCACTTCCCTTGTAAGGGCAGGAAGGCAGCACTAAGTGGCGTGAAGGGGAAAATATCTACAAAGATTAAATTCACATTAGGGGATGCGTGTTAGATTTTTTATTTTTCAGGCCGACAGAGGAGGGAAGTGACATGGATAGTAACCCCAAACCACAGGAAAAAAATGATGAACATCATTTATTTTTGTATTGCTTTCCTCCTGTCTCCAAAGCAAGATGATCACGAAAACTTTTCTAGCCCTGTACATTTAACAATTTGTTAAGAGGATAGATTTCATGTTATGTGGTTTTTCATAAAATTTTTTAAAAGAGGAAACTCTCCTACTAAAAGGGAAACATCTGGATTGCCTGAGCATACCTTAGTTTGACAAGGAAGGCTGCTGGTGTAATAGACACCCAGTAGATGGGAAGATCAAGGTGGTAGTCCTGTTTGAAAAATGTTCTGTGGCTAAACCAAACCACTAACAAGCTCATGAATAATTAGAAGATTATTATATAAATCAAACAATCATCTTCTGACCTATAATCTGGGTGACTGAAGGTAGCTTTGAAGCGTATTGGCAATCTAAGCCTGGATGCAGGTTCACTGTATCTATAAGATGAGTATCTTTTTTTTTTTGCGGTACGCGGGCCTCTCGCTGTTGTGGCCTCTCCCATTGTGGAGCACAGGCTCCAGACGCGCAGGCTCAGCGGCCATAGCTCACGGGCCCAGCTGCTCCGTGGCATGTGGGATCTTCCTGGACCGGGGCATCAGCAGGCGGACTCTCAATCACTGCGCCACCAGGGAAGCCCATAAGATGAGTATCTTTAAGTAATATTCAACGTAAGTCCTTACTAAACACCTTAGCTAAAAAAAGAGAAAAAAAAAAGGATTCTTTTCTTGTATAATTAGCTTGATGTTATACTTAAAGATCTCCCAGGTTCCACTACTATATGGGAAAGGAAAATGAACTACTTTGAACGAAAGTTTCCATCATTTCATTACCATTCAAAAGCCCTGTGATTGGGAGGTCTGTGTCTTCCTTCCATTCCCCCTCCCACTCCCTCACTCCAAAGTGAATATAGTTCTTAAAATAAATTATCAAGCTCAAAAGACTGTGGTGCTCTATACTCATTTGATTTTCCCTGACCTGACTAAATCAAAAAATTTAATTTCAAGAACACCTGTAAGCCCAGCAGAACTGCTGAGTTCAATGATCATACTGGGTTTCTTTAAAGACACTGACTTTTCTTTTTGTATTCACTTTTTTTTTTTTTTTTGGAGGAAAATGATTATGTCCCTGAAGCATTATTCATTATGCTTGGGAAAAAAAGGCATCACGTATGACGAAAGTACACCTTTGCTTCACTTACCGAGAGGAGGTCCGTGTGTCATGAGTATGTCGATGCCCTCAGGGATGAGGTTCCACTTGTCCAGCAGAGACTGACCTCTGGGCAGGTTAAAGCCCCAACCATTAAACCACGGGGTCCTTTGGGGGAGATAATGCACATGGTATCAGGCCAGCAGAGCCACGTTTCCGCTCTACACTATTTCTCTCTCGCACATTCCCCCACGGTTTGCATTGCTCTCTTTTCTCTTTTTGATGGTTGGCCCTGGCAGCAGGATGCTTTTTTGTTGACTGCTTCAAAACCAATTCATTTGAAAGCAAGTGTGGAGCCTACAAATTGTCCAACTAGAAAGAGGCACGGGAGCCTTTACAGTGGAGACTTTCCCAGCAGACCCCTATCAAAATCTTAACACTGCTTTGTCTTCCCCCAAATCTCAGTGCTTCCTAAAGATGCCCAGCCCAGATCCGAAGCATGTCCATCCTTCCTGCAGTGCCTCGGGGCTAAGAAATTCCATCAGCCCTCCTTCTTCCTCCCCATCACTGTGGAATGGCTTCACTAGAAAGATTCTTACTGAAATCCTTGGGGAAAAGGACAAGTGCTCCGAAGGCAGAAACCACACACAGAGATGTTCTGAACATCCCGGACTGAGAATGCTGAAAAAATATTGCGGGGGGTGGGGGTGGGGCTCTGAAAGGTGAGGTGGGACACTGAACAAAAAGCCAAAGTGGAACTTTCCTCCGGTCACCAAAGGGAAGATTTCTGGGGACACCCCTGTTCACTCTGGAATCCAATCTCCTGACAGTGAATGTGAGCATTCCACCCTCTCGGGAACTTCTGCTCCAGGAATAAGTTTCTGAGATTGATGCTCTACGTAGAAACGAATGGCATCTTCATCCATCCAGTGAGCATTTCTAACTGGAGCTGAAAACGTCTCTACCATGTATAATAACGGGAGGATGATCAAGTTTTCTCTACAAATACTACAGGCTACATCACATCAGAACAAAACAGTTCCCAATGCTGTCCTATTCCCAAACATCTAGATGTAACCATTATTTTTTGAAACTGACTCTCTTTGTCCTGGAGGAAATTCCAGTTTGCTAGGGCATAGGCGTCAAAGACAAGTTGGTCAATGTTCTGGCTAAGCCCAACTTCTGCCTTCAGCTTAAGCTGCCCCTTCCACGCCTACTGAGAGAGGTAACCCTGTGTACAAGAGCACCTGGTCTGTCACAGCTAATCAAACAGGGGGCATTATTATTTAAAGCCAATCATGGCCCAGACTAACCAGTGTCTTTCAATACTCTGCACTCAGAAACACTAACCATCATTCATTTGGTGGTGGGCATGCCTAGTCAAGGCCAGAGGTGAAAGGATGGCCCCTGAAAGCCATGTGAAAATTCACCTTACAGGTAAGAACCGCAGTTCCCACTGAGGTGCCTGAGAGAGTAAGTTCCAGAGATAAGAGACTGTGTGGCCTCAGCTCGAAAAAGAGAAACCAAGGAAGTATCTGACTTGGTCCCTAACCACTTTCCAAGTCCCTAAGCCAGCCTCAGGAAGCTTACTTGTAATAACAATAGCTATATAACAACAGTAATCGTTATTATAGTTATTATTTATTGAGTGTTTGCTCTATGTCAAGGTACTATTCTAAGTACTTTATTTGTATCGACACACTGAAACCTCACAACCAGCTCATGAGGTGGGTGCTATTATTAACCACATTTTACAGATGAGGAAAATGAGGTACAGAGAGCTCAAGTAAATACAGCCAATAAATTGGACATAAACCCAAGCAGTTTGGTTCCAAAACCCAGACTCTTAACCTGCATGCAATTCCCCTTCTTTTATACTACCTGAATTAACTTACTACTTGCCCTGAGTGAGCCCCCTCTGTACTCTTTCAAGTTTGAGTGTCTTATTGCTTAACGCCAAACGAGCACTGGACTAGAATAACACAGCCCTAAGATGCTGAAGTGCCCACCAATAGTTTTTGCCTAGCCAGCTCTTTCTGCCTTCTTCTGGTAACAACATTTTAATTTCTATGGAGTACCTTTCCCTCCCCCGCTCAGTACATGTGCTCTGGTAAGGCTGACTCATCTCTGCTCAGAATGAAGCGCGTATGGCCTCTCCGTGAGCAGTGACTGGTCTAGGGATGTGCATATGACCCAAGTTGGGCCAGTGAGCGCCATCCTCAGGATTTTGTTGGTGCTACCTAAAGAGAAGTCATAGTTTCCTCTCTTTCCTATCTTGAGAACTACGTAAGCCTGCTACTGCCTGGGAGCTATCTCGGCCACCATGCAGATAAGCTTGTGCTTGAGAAGCAAATCACCACAAAGAATGCGAAGCCAAGAAGCAGAGTGCTTTGATGACCTTGTTGGACCCGGGGAACCAGCTGTGTCTGAAGCCAATCACATTTTTCTTCCAAGTATGTAAGCCAGCAAAATCCTTTTCTTCTGATTAGCTTGAGTTAGATCCTGTTTCTTGCAACCGAAAGAGTCCTAATATATACAGTCACTGTATTTAGTGTAGAAACGACTTATGTACCTATTGGCAATGATTACCCACCCCCCAAGATGTCCACGTCCTAATTCCCGGAACCTATAAATATATTACCTTACATGGCAAAGGTGGATTAAAAGTTTGTTTGGGAGCTAATCAGCTGACCTTAAACTAGGGAGATTATCCTGGATTACCTAAGGAGGACCCAGTGAAACCACAAGGTCCCTAAAAGTGGAGAAGGGAGGTAGAAGAGGAAATTAAAGAGGTGCAATGTAAGAAGGACTTAACCTGCTGTTGATGGCTTTGAAGAGGAAGGAAGAGGAACATAAAGCCAAGGAATGTGGGCAGTGTCAAAAAGCTGGAAAAGGTAAGCAGAGAAAACAAATGCTCCCACAGAGCCTCCAGAAAGGAACACAGCCCTGCCGACACCCGGATTCCAGCCCAGTGAAACCCGTGTCAGGTTTCTGACCAACAGATGGTGAAGCAATAAACGTGTCGTTTTAGATGAATGGATAAAGAAGAGGTGGTATATATACACAATGGAATACTACTCAGCCATAAAAAAGAATCACATTTTGCCATTTGCAGCAACATGGATGGACTTGGAGGGTCTAATGCTAAGTGAAATAAGTCAGACAGAGAAAGGCAAATACTGTATGATATCACTTATATGTGGAATCTAAAAAATGCAACAAACTAGTGAATATAACAAAAAATAAGCAGACTCACCAGATATAGAGAACAAGCTAGTGGTTACCAGCAGAGAGAGGGGAGGAAGGAAGGGCAATATAGGGGTAGGGGAGTAAGAGGTACAAACTATTAGGTCTAAAATAAGCTACAAGGATATATTGTACAACACGGAGAATATAGCCAATATTTTATAATAACTATAAATGGAATATAACCTTCAAAAATTATGAACCACTATATTGTATGCCTGTATATATAATATTGTACAGCAACTAAACTTCAATTAAAAAATACATTAAAAAATAAATATATGTTGTTTTATGCCACTAAATTTGTGGTGATTTGTTACAGAAGCAATAGGAAACTAATACGGTATCTAAACTGTCTGAGCTGGTTATAAAATCCACGGACTGTGAGTGGCCTGAGTCTCACCTGGTACACAGCGCGTGTTCAATCAACACAGCCCTTCCACAGCCACACTGTCTTGCTCAGCTAGGTGCAGTGCTTTTAGTTTCCTCTGAGGAAAAGGCAGTGCTCACTTTCTTATCCCAGTCTGTCAGGGATGCACCAGGCATCGTGGGTATGGGGGTGAGGCCTCGTAGACCCTTTCAGAGCTTTAATGAGTCCACCCTGCTCTCTCTTGCCTTCTAGGACTCCCAGACTGCAGGATGGTAAACATTTTCATTAGACTCTAAAATAGAGTTTTCCCAGTTTGGGATACCCATCTTTCCCCTTTACAATAATAACCCTCTTCCAAGATTTGTTTTAAAAGTAAAAAGAAAAAAAAAAAAGGCAAGTTCAGAACCCAGTGAAGATTCAGTGAGCATTCTGGCATGAGAGAGAGAAAAATAAGCAAAAACATCTGTTTTCCTAGATTTTGCAAACAAGCTTCTGGGCCTATGGTTCCTGTCTGAATGGCGAATAAAGAAGGGTTTGAAAGAGTCCCAAGCACACCCAAGTAGTTGGTACAATGAGGGGCTCTGATTTCACTGCCAGAGTCTGTCTGAGGGCAGTCAGCCCCTGAACCCCGAGGATATCCCAGGGGCTTCCAGCGTCAAAGAACGGGACTTATTTTTTTCACTCTTTCCAGTTTTCCCTCATAGAACTTTCTCTTGGAAACCTACAGCCCTATTCCCCCAGGAAATGCTCAGTTTTACAAGTGCTCTGTAAAAGATTAAGGCAGGTCCATGGTCTAGAGGTCCCTTAAATTTTATTTGGTTAATGTTAAGCCTGTGACAAAGCCCAGACATTTCCAAGTTAAGGGTAAACTTTGAAAATGTTGGGCTTTTCTTTTGACTCAAACCTGTATGTACATGAGACAGAGGTTAAGTTATATGAAAGCGAACATTTATTAAGTCCCTGATCCGTTTTTACGTAGGGGTTTGGTTTTACATAGGTTATTACATTTAACTCCTCATAACAATACTCGGGCTAGGTATTATCAGCTCTGTTTTTAGATTAAAAACCTGAAGATCAGTGATATCAAGTAATTTGTTCACTTTCCTAGGATTAGTAAGTGGCGGAACTGAGATCTGAACCCAGACCTGCTGGCTGCAAAGCCGATGTTCTTTCTTTGCACAATGCTGAATTAAAACCATCCAGCCCAGTTTTGGTTTTGGCTCTCACATACATAAAGTAAACAAGGCCGATCCATACGGTCTCTGAGGCTGTGCACTGTGCAACTCCAGAGGGCTCCATGGCATTGTGGGATGGAAGTGGCTCTTAGTGAAAATGCAGTGTGAATTCAACAATGCTGGCACGGCTTCTCTGGGATGCTTTCTGTTCCTCTAGATCCCCTAGATCAGGCCTTTTCCATAATACAGTGACCAGGAAATGGGAAAAGCAGCCCAGTGATGGGCTCCAGAATTATCCCAGCATGGTGTAATAAGTGGGGCATACAGAAATGGGAGACCCATGTGCTAATTTGCATGCTGGCATCAATTCGCTAATGCACAAGACCCTTGGATAAGAGAAGGTCCTCAGTGGGCCAGTTTCCTCATCTGAGCAAAGAATGAATGGGTGGATGTGATTACGGGAGTTCAGGATCGCTTTTAGGCTGCAGAAATCTTATGCAGAAGCCCCAGACCCAAAGCAGGTATGTGCAGGGGTGTTTCTTGCCAGGGGATGGGGACGAAGGGGCTCTGAGCCTGTTCACTCACTCAGCCCCCTCCTCCTTTCTGACCTACGCCTCTGAGCACAGCTGGCAAAACCTGACACTCGATAATCTTTCTGTGATCTAGAAATCCCCAAATTCTGTCATTCTGTGCAGGCTATCAATGTTCTGAGTAACTGCTGTGAATTGCCCTCAATGAATTACCTAAATTGCCTGTAAAGGACCAAGTCCAGTGTGGGAGAAATAGCTGCACAGAGCAGAGACCGACTGTGTCAGCATCAATGAATAATGCTTTATCCAGTTGAGTTTCAACCTGAAACACGAAACCCCAGCAGTGAGCCCCCCAGGAGTTCACTGGGAAATGTGTGCACAGCCGACCTCCGGAGCCCCACAATGAGTTTTGTTCTGTAGCAGTGGGGAGGCGAGGGGGGAAAGGAGGAGGGAGGAGGGAGGAATCCAAGGGAACAATGTCTACTGCCTTGGCCAAGGACTTAATAATTAGCTGTGACTAACAAATGCCACATGGGAACCGACTTGTAAGAAAATGTCCCACAAAGCACCCTATTGCTAGTGGGCCAATCCGAGCCCACGACCGCCCCTCCTAGACAGGGATTAGAAAATCCTGGAAGGAAGGGGAGTACTTCAGCTGCCTGAAGCCAGTGGACCGAAGACTCAGACGGATGGAAGCTGGGGATGCTTTCAAGGCGCCCTCCCCCTTATTCTCAGAATTAGAGGCACTTGGCCTCTCGGGGCTGAGAGTCCAGGGGCAGGTGCTGCGGGAGTCCACATAGGCAGAACTTGTTCCAAACAATGTCAATACAAAACAGGTTTGCTCTCTGGAAGCACGTTGAGATTAAATCACTGCAAAGGTCATCTGTGTTTGCCGTACACAATGCTGTGGTGTGGGCGGAAGGGAGCTGCCAGAGCATAAATCCCAGGTTTGGACAGGTGAATGGCCGTTCACTCCCCGACCAACTTCGGGGGGGGCTGGGTGCACCCCAGGAAAGCAGGATTTGGAAATGAGCAATTGGTACTTGTTCAACTCAGATGGGCTACTCAGGTTCACTGCCCTGGTGTTGGTCAGTGTGGACAGACTCCCCATGGACCCTGGGTCCTGGGCGGACGGCATCACAAAGACTTGGGGTTCTTCTGAATACAGTCTCCTGGGTGCCCGCTGCAGAGATTAGGGCTTGGGATTCCGCAGGAAAGCTGTGAAGGGGAAAAGTGCAAGCTCACGAGCACCCAGACTTAATGAAAGGGCTGGCGTGTTGGCTGTGCCGCTTAAAACTACGAGAACCTGGGGGTTTTGTGAAAGTTAAGCCATTCTTGTTTTGGAGGCCGTGGGTACGAGTGTGTATTATGGGGTCAAACAGACCCATGTTCAGTAGGTCTGCTGCTTACTGGCTTCTCTGATCCTGTCTCCTCATCTTTCAAAAAGCAGCAGAATATCCACCCACGTGGATAAAGTGAGATGATGAGATAATTTATGTAAAATTCTGGCCGAGAACTGCCAGCGACTATTAATGTGCAGCTTCTAATTTATACATGATATACATTAGCAGTGTGTGTGTGTGTGTGTGTGTGTGTGTGTGTGTGTACACACACACACACACAAGATTGCTCATGTTATTCTTTTCTCTCTAGAGTTTCTCAAGCTATAGCTCATCAAATCATAGACCCTGCTGCTCCAGACTCTGGAAAAGTCCCCAGTGCACAGGCAAGCATTACTAGACGGCTAGATAGAGGCTGATTTCCTCCGGCTGATTACTTATTAAAAGGCGCTTCCTCGGCTCACTTTTGAGTGGAAGTTTTTCAGAAAGGCACTCCCTCCCTCGCCTGGCGGCCGGCTCAGTCTTGCATAGACAATCCTGTGGAACGTGAGAGCACAAGGTAAAACGGTTAGTCAAGCTGCTTGGCCGGCAAGTACAGGTGGCTAGAGTTTGACAGGATTTTAAATTGGCGAAGTTCAAGGAAGGGGTTCACTTTGGGTCCTTGGAATATTTATAATAGGGGGTTCAGAGAGGTTCACTGCAGGAATCGACACACTACTAATTAAAGCCATCACCACCGCCTGGCACCTCTGTGAAGCAAAATTCAGAAACCAGGAGCCAATTTCCACAATCCCTTTCTTTTCTAAATGGTGGTGCTTCAGAATTGCAACCTCTTCCACGCCCGGCACTCCCAGCCACCATCGGCCCCTCTCCGACTACACATCACACCAGGTCCAAGGGAAGCTAATTTAACCACTGCTGGTTAAAATCACACCGCACTTCACAGCGCCTTTCACATGCCATGAAGCTGTCATGATAATTCTTGATCTCTGGCTCACCTGACAGCTCAGCCCTCCCTTGACTGCAAAGCTTCCCGTCAGTTAGAAATAGCAGTTTCCCTGGCACCAGATGTGTCATCCTGCACATCCAGATGAAAGGCAGACACCTGCCCCGCTCCCCTCCTTGCTTCCCTTTCTCTCCATTGCTCTGGAGTTTGTTTAAGAAGCCAGCCTTCTCCCTCCCCAAGTCCCTCCACTTGGCAGCCTGGAAGTTACTCTTCCATGCAATTAAAAGGCTGTCTTGCATTACCCACGGAAGAACGTCACATCTTGTGCAGCAAAGAGACGCACATGGTAATTGACATCACTAGGAGAGAGATGCAAAGCTTCACTTCAGGGCAAGATTGACACCTCTGGGCAGCTGCCTGGGAAGAGCCTGCCTCACCCAAACCAGGACTCAGCTGCCTCCAAAGGGCAGTGCCGGCTTCTCTCACACCAGCTGTCCAGTCCCGTCACTTCACTACGGCTTTGTAGATTGGTCTTTCGTTATAAGGTCCTTGGGATGAAAAGAGATCCTGTTTTGATAAAGGGAAGGCCTGGTTGAATAATATGGTCTGCTGCCATAGACAGGATAGGAACAAATCATACCCAAGGTAGTCACGTGAGGCCCATGAGCTACAAATAGGGTTTTCATAAACCAAGGCAGCACACACCGCTGTCTTGACAAACACGCCGACGGTGTCCCCTTTTTGTAACTAATAAGGAGCAAGTGCTGGAATTAAGCCCGTTACCCATTTTCCTCTCTTGCTGGAAAGGAGACGGTGTAAGCAGAGTTTGCCTTAGGAGCCAAGAAAAAAAACAACAAACCACCCTGACCTGTGTTTGAACTTGGTGTGCCCTGAATTATTAAAAATAATGTTACAGCATTTGCCTGGTCCTCCCAAGCATACCTGCCTTTAATCTTATAAACAAGTTCACAGCACGAAGAGAAAGATTTCCAATAGGTTTCCTTCCCATAGGGTTGTGAGGGAGACTATTCCCATCCATCATGCAGAGAGCCTGACAGGGGAGAGGAAAGACCACGGCAGGACTTCTGTCTTGGTGGGCAGGTGAAGTGGACTTGGGGTCATGCCCTGGTGCTTCCAGAAATGGCTCTTTGTTTTGTGGCCGAGGAAATTAGAGGACCAGGTACCAGGGTACCCTGACCAGGATGGGCCTTGATCTGAGCAGCCCTCAGTGGGACCTGCGTTGATTGATATCTAATCCCCAGCAGGGAGAATTCCTCAAAGAGGGACGTCACGGCCAAGTCTGAAAGGAAAAGAAGGCTCAATGGGTGGAGAGGAGTAGAAGAAAGAAAAGCAGTATTCATCTTTTTTTCCACTAACATTTATTGTGGTAAAATATATATAACAAAATTTAATATTCGAACCATGTTAAGTGTATAATTCAGTGGCATTAAGTCCATTAACAATGTTGTACAACCATCTCCTGAACTTTTGCACATCCCTGATAGAAACTCTGTACCATTGACAACAGCCCCCCATCTCTCCCTCCCCTTAGCCCCTGGCAACCACCGTTCTATTTTCTGTCTCCATAAATATGACCACTCCAGGTACCCCATGTAAGTGGAATCTTACCATATTTGTTCTTCTGGGTCTGGCTTATTTTGCTTAGCATAATACGTTCAAGATTCATCCATGCTGTAACATGTATCAGAAATTCATTCTTTTGTGTGGCTGAAAAATATCCCACTGTATGGGTAGACAACATTCCCTTTTTTCTTCATCAAAGGTTTCTGTAAGTCTAGGATGTGCCAGGTACCAAGCTTGGCCATAAGGCATCGTGGATGATGAGTCTGAGTCCCTTCCTTCAGGAGGTACACAGGGACTGGGTTGAAAACTCAGAGGATGGGATCAGTATGGTCCTTCTGGGGCATTTAGTCATTCCACAGACATGACCTGGATGCCTGTTATGAGCCGGGTTCCAGCAAGGTCGTTGCTAGGATTACAACATTGAATTGTTTCCAGGATAAACCCACAGCTCACCATTTCATAGGTAAAGTTGCCCTGGACAGAAGTCTTTAAATGCTGGCCTTCATTTCAAAATAACCTAATTTCCAAAGAGCTTAGGGAACATCAAAATGATCTGAGAATGAACCCAGCAATTCCAAGGGCAGACTGGAGAGGAGGTGACCTGGGGCACAGCTGGCAGGACTCTGCGGGGGAGGTCTCCTTCCACGTCCTCCTGCACACTCCTTAAGAAAGCTCTGCAGCCAGCACCACGACCATGAAACGCAGAACCACATCCTACTAGAGAATAAGCCTGCGAGGGCAGCGTGTGTCACATGCCTGACTGGCTCTAAAGCATGGGACAAACAGGACAGGGGAGGCAGGAAGATTGCCAGGTACTCAGCAAACTCAGCAGAGAGCACCTGCCCCCACCCCTACCCTGCAGACATATCACAGAAACCTAGCCAGAAGACAGTATTTTTCTAACTTAGATTTCCCAAAAGAGTAAGAAAAAGAGGAAAGGTGGGTTCAGGATTAGCTGGATTTGATCTTGTTACACAGTGAACTCTTAAGAATTGATGTTAACAGCAGGGACGGACTGATAAAATCTCTGCCCCGAAATAGGGGATAATACAATATTTTATTCTGTTTAGTTTAGTTTAGAATGTGCCTGTGTTGAGCGTGTGTTGTCACACATTTATTTTGCTAATGCTGGTTTCTTTTTATACAATTTCATATTTGGGTGGACCAGGGGGAGGACTGCAATGGTAAGAAAGCCTGCTCCTGAAAAAATAGACCCAAAGAGAATAAGTGATAAGTGGACCATGAAAGACTAGGCAGCCAGTCATTAAACGTAACAAGGAAGACTGGACGTTCAATGACTTTGGCCTGGTTCACCACCGTGTCCCTAGCACCTGGCACAGAGCAGATGCTTAAGTATTTGTCAGTTGAACTGACTAAGAGTGAGTGTTCATGAAGAGTTTGTAACTTCATGAGAAAGTGTTCATTCCGTGATGGCTAGTGGAAGAGCCAATTTGCAGACCAGTATGAACGCAAGGATGTAAAAAATGCTTAGAAAAAAGAAAGCGATGAAGCTGCTGAATGGCTATCTCAGGGGTGGGAGGAGAACCAGGTGTGATTTTTTCCCCTTCTTTCTATTTGTCTATTATTCTCTACTTTTTCTATACTGACCACCTATATTTTGGAAGAAATTTATCCAGTGTAAAAATCTCCATGCAGTCAAAGGCAACTTGAGCATGGATGGAGAAATTTGGAGGATTCGTTATCTACTTAGACTGCAAAGCAGTTTCTTCCAGCGGGTGAAGAAACTGGTGGATTTGGGGGACTTCAGCTCAGGAAGCTGACGTACGGCTTGCCTTCTTTCTCTCCCCTCCCCGTTACCATTCGTGGGGACAGAAAGTCGTCCTGAGCAGCAGAGTCTTTTATTCATTCAAGTAATTCAATACACATTTACTGAGCATCTGCTACATGCCAGACACCAGTCTGCTGGGGGTGGTTCATCTTACTGAGGGATTTCAGTTTCACTGTAGATAACATTATATAGCTGCATAGTACTTTACTCATTACAAATCATTTTCACATTTATTAGTTCACAATTACCCCCAAGTGGTGGGCAAGGTATTAATTATAGAGAAAACGGTATACAGAAATAGGAATTTTAGTAACTTGCACAAGGTCACCTACAGCTGAGGTGGCATGGACATAATTCTGTAGTCCAATGATTTCAAATGAATGGTTAAAAGTTAGACAGGTCTAGGTTCAAATTCTGACTATTTTCCACTCAGCAATGTGACCTTGGGCAAGTTCATCTGTCTGATCTCAGTTTTCTCATCTATTCAGTGGAGATAATAGGTCCACCCACACAGGTTTGTTGTGAGGACTGACTGTGATCATGTATGTAATGCATTTCCCAGAGTGTTTGCCCTATATTAAGAATTCAATGTGGGACTTCCCTGGTGACGCAGTAGTTAAGAACCCGCCTGCCAATGCAGGGGACACGGGTTTGATATCTGGTCCGGGAAGATCCCACATGCCATGGAGCAACTAAGCCCGTGACTACTGAGCCTGTGCTCTAGAACCTGCGAGCCACAACTACTGAAGCCCGCGCGCCTAGAGCCCGTGCTCCACAAGAGAAGTCAGGGCAATGAGAAGCCTGCGCACCGCAACGAAGAGTAGCCCCCACTTGCCTCAATTAGAGAAAGGCTGCGCACAAAAACGAAGACCCAACGCAGCCAAAAATAAATAAATAAATAAATTTAAAAAAGAGAAAATAATTCAATGTTAGCTCTTGTTTCACCATTATGAATATTAATATCATTATAAATATTAATATCACAACCCTTAGGTGTTTGTTCCCTAATTTATC
Source organism: Pseudorca crassidens (assembly GCF_039906515.1). Classification (NCBI taxonomy): domain Eukaryota; kingdom Metazoa; phylum Chordata; class Mammalia; order Artiodactyla; family Delphinidae; genus Pseudorca; species Pseudorca crassidens. Next base: position 27,871,851 of record NC_090304.1, on the reverse strand, counting down.
TTCTTCGTACCCTCACAAAGTGTACCTTCTCTCTCCATTTCTCAGATTTAGAATGTAGATACCAAAGAACTGAACGGATCTATCGTAAAGCAATGAGTGACGCCGTCTGGATACAGGTGGACCAGCCTCGGATAAGGAACAGAAAGGCACTGACTTGGCGTTAGAAGACCTGGGTGCTAGTCTAGGCTCTTCCAACTTACTTGCTACAAAACCTTGAGCAAGTAACGTCTCTGATCTCCTGTTTTTTTAACTGTGCAAGGGGGATAACGATTTTGATGAAACTTGCAAGCTTGTCACACAAATGCCTACATAAACGAGTTTGCAACGATACAAAAAGTGCCTTCCGATGAAGTGCCTTCGAATTCCCATATCACTGCTGCCTGTGTTGCCTCCTTGTGCTGTTTGAAAATCTCAGAGGGGCCAGAATAAGTGACAAGTAGGTCAGATGTACGTTAAAGTGCTGGCCTCCATTTATCTACCATTTTGGCTCTAAACGACTAGGTTCAGTCCAGACCGATTTAGTAAAGTGAGGAAACTGTGGCTGCAAACTGGCAGGACACACAATCAGAGGAATGAGTGAGAGTTTAAGCTGCCCCTTCAATTCAGAGGTTAAAGCGAGCAGACAGACCCTGGTGTCTCTGTCGCTGTGTGCCAGCCAACCATGTATTATTAATTGGGCTCAGCAAACGTTATCGAGCACCTTCCACTGCAAGGCTCTGGCAAGGCCTCCAGGGATCTAAATACAATGCAAGACCATCCCAACCTGCCATCTGGTAGGGATAACGAGATAGTCACCAGCAAAACTGTTCTCCCCATCTCGGCCCATTAAAATTCTACTGAGCCCTCAAGGCTCGTCATTCTCCCTAAGAAGCTTTCCCTGATCCCCTCAGCACTTTCTTTAATCATCATTTGTGGAATTTCTCATACTATGCGTTATTCCTGGCTTGTGTGTGTACGTGTGTGTGTTGCACTTATTTCCTACCTCATTCCAACAAGCCTGTGAGTCAAAGTTGTGCTATGAATATGCCTACGTTCCCCAATGGATTGTAAGCCATGTCCTATTTATATCGGGGATCCTGAGATCTAGCACCGTGCCTGGTACATGACAGATGTCAAGATATTTTTTCATAATAATGAAAAAAGCAAGAAGAGTTTAGAATAAGTACCCAAGGGAGTGATCCAGATAATAAGTGTGTCTGGAGGTGAGAGTAGGGCAAGAAAGATTAAGGTTTGGGTTTTTAAAAAACAAAGGCCATTTAAAAATACTGGATTGGGATTTTCGTGGTGGTCTAGTGGGTAGGACTCCACACTCCCAAATGCAGGGGGCCCAGGTTCTATCCCTGGTCTGGGAACTAGATCCTGCATGTATTCCACAACTAAGAGTCTGCAAGCCATAACTAAAGATCCCACATGCCGCGACGAAGATCTCTCACGCCACAACTAAGACCTGGAGCAGCCTAAATAAATAAATATTAAAAAAAAAAATACTGGGTTATAAATCTCACAGACCTGTGTTGCCAAATACGCCAGCTACCATGTAGCGACTGAACACTGGAAATGTGGCTTGTGTGAATCGACATGTACCGTCAGCGGGATATTTCACTGTATTTTGGATACTTCACACAAAAAAGAATGGAGAATTATCATAATTTTTATATTGGTTACATGTTTAAATGATAACATTTGGATATACTGGGCTAAAGAAAATACATTATTAAGATGAATTTTTTTCGCTATCTAATGAAGCTACCAGAAAATTTTAAATTACATATATGTATGGTTCATGCTATATTCGTATTGGACAATGCTAGCACAGGCCATACAAATGTTTGTACTATGATTCAGTCATCCCTATTTAGGGATTAGATCCTAATGAAATAATCTAAAAGTATAAATGCTACATACAAAGTTGTTCACCTCACTGTTACTTATAAGAGCAAAATATTGGAAGCAAGTATATCCAAAACTCTGTATAAAAATAAGAATGGTTAAGAAAAACAATCGTATATGGAAATGTATAACAGGTGAGGTGGCCGTCTGAAGCAGGTCATACCTAAGCTTTCCTGGGATGAGCAATGACTGGGAAAAATGTGAAGAAAAACAAGAAAGCTATTCTTTTGGTCAGAATGGTATGGATTTTTCCTCGGGTTCCCAAGCTTTCTTGGACTTTTACTATAAAAAAGCAGAATGGAGATCAGCATCTCTGGCGAGCCTCTGGTGCTGAACAGGTCTATACTGTTGGCTCAAAGAGGAACCGGGCAGTGCTCAACAGCTTTGCTCTGGAGTCAGATCTGTGTCTGAAACGGTGCTAACATCTCCCGCCGCACCTCTCTGAGTCTTAGTTTGCCCATCTGTAGAATGGAAATAATTATAGTATCTACCTCATCGATACGTGGCTGAGAAATAAATAAAATAATCCATGTAAAGTTCTTCACAGGGTGCCTTGTACACAATAAGCACTAAATAAATGCTGACTCTATTATTATTGTTGTAAAGATTAGAGGAAGAGCACGACATAGTTGAGCAGGATGGCAAAGCAGAAGGGTGGAAGCTGCGTGCTCTTAACACTCCATTCTGGTTGTACTGGGTCACTTCTTTTTTTTTTTTTCTTTGCTGTACGCGGGCCTCTCACTGTTGTGGCCTCTCCCGTTGCGGAGCACAGGCTCCGGACGTGCAGGCTCAGCGGCCAGGGCTCACGGACCCAGCCGCTCCGCGGCATGTGGGATCTTCCCGGACCGGGGCACGAACCCGTGTCCACTGCATCGGCAGGCGGACCCTCAACCACTGCGCCACCAGGGAAGCCCCTGGGTCACTTCTTTTCAGTTTCTAGAATCTTTCATAGCCATTGAATTTACTCAGCCACGGTCTCTTCTTCGTTTTTAACGCCTTGAAGGCTGATGAGATTATAAATGTTCTATATAATGTGAAATAATTTAACCAGAGAATTATTTAGATCTGCTCTCTCTCACTCAGCAGCATAACTCTTATCAAAAGCCAGACTCTCACGCAAATTGCACTGTTTTCCCTCCAGCACGTTATTCATTCAGTTCCAATCTACTTAGAATATTAAACACAATTTATCAATCTCCAGGTGACCTTCTATTAGTCAAAAACAAAACTAGGTCAATTTTTTTATTGTTTCTTAAAGAGTTGCTGATGAAGTCAAGAAATCTAGAAAAAGAAACATTTCATTTTTCTGATACTCCGTCCTGCTCTTTCTCTAATAAGGGACGAAGCAAGTTTGCCTAAAAAACAGACTTTGTTTTATAAATAGAACATTGTTCAAGGTTTTCTAGAGGTGTCTGCTAAAAATAAAGAGGGTTACAGTTTACTTCTTTATAGCTTTCAAAACAAAATAAAACGAAACACAAAAGCCTGGGCTTAACTAAATGTGTTATATTTCTATTTTGAAAGGCATCTTTATGTAAGCCAGGCCTGATTTCTTGAAACGAAATTCCTCAGAAATTAGATTTCCTATGTTTATACAAGGTGTGCCTATGTAAAGAATGACACCAAAGCGGTTTTTATTTTCAGACACAATAGTGTTTTGTTTTGTTTTAAACACCTGCCCCGGAATGAATACAACTGAATGTTACACTTCCATCCTATACAGTACTCACACAAGTCCTCTTTGAAAATTGCTCACTTTGAAAAGTACAATAAAGATGTCGATATATAAATTCTAGGTTATCTGCTCACATCTTGACAGCATTACTTTGAAGCTGAACCCACTGGTCCCCAAATTGTGAATGGACTGTGCTCTAGACTGTTTCTAGGTAGCCTGGTTGGAACTTAAGTGTCGTGCTGTGGAAACAACACCACGTTCCCAGGCAAGACCCCGGGAGCCAAGCTAACTCATGACTAACAGACAATGACAAGACGATGCTAAGAGCTCCGTCACTGCTTAGAACAGCGTGAACTTGGACAAAAGCCTACTTTTCAGCTCTGGATGCTAGGGATTCATTTGTCCTTGCCCTGGTGGGATGGGGACTCCCCAGTCCCCAGTTCAGGGGTGGCTCTGGGGCCAGGGGCAGAGACTACGAGTTAGACAGAAGTGAACTGAGGTTTCCTGGTGTACCTTTCCAGGGCGGTATTTCCCATACTATGTCCGGTAGAGCTGATTCACTGGGAGTGTTCTGGATCACAAAGAGTTTAGGGTTAAGTAAGTTTGAGAAATGCTACTGCTTTCCCCCTCCGCTTTGGGGCTGTCACGTGAACGCTGCCATAGTAGCTCCGAGAAACCAAGCAGGAGAGAAATGTTTATATAACTGAACATGTTCCAAACATATCAGGCCCCTGTGAATCCTGTCCCCTTTTTTCTATGATGCCTATTAATAATAGCTAGCATTTATTTAAGGCTTACGATGTGGGAAGAAGGTACTGTTCTAAGCACTTCACATGCATGAACTCACTTAATGCCCACACATCCAACCCTCTGAGGTGGAGGCTAAGATTAACCTTATTTTATGGATGTGGAAACTGAGGCAAAGAGAGGTGACAGATTCCCAAAGTCACACAGAAACCCATGTTTAATGACCATGCCAAATCAACCCTGGAAACCAATCTCCTTGAAAGTCGTTTTTCGAAACACTGTCCAAGGGGCAGGACCAGGCTGCCTCAGGTGGCCCATCACCTTTACTTTCTTATATTAGTCCCTCACTCACATTAGTCCCAGCCCATGAGTCTTTAAAAAGCTGGATTTGGAAACCTCGTAAGGGTTACAAGTTTCCCTCTTTTGCAACAGAGACAGACAAAGTCTAACAATGGGTCGTTATTCACAAAAGAGATCCATGCTTCAGAGAAAATCAGGTTTACTTTATCCTGGTGTATTAGCTTCCGACTGCTGCTATAACAGATTACTGCAAACTTATAACAACACACATTTATTATCTCACAGTTCTGGAAGTCAGAAGTCCAAAACCATTCTCATCTGACTAAAATAAAAGGTACTGGCATGGCTGGCTTTTTCTGGATGCTCTAGGGGAGAATCCGTTTCTTGACCTTTTCTCGCTTCTAGAGGCCACCTGCATTCTTTGGTTCCTGGCCCTGTATCACTCCGACCTCTGCTTTTGCGGTCACATCTTCTCCCATTCTGACCTTCCTGCTTCTCTCTGGTAAAGACCCTTGTGATGATACTGAGCCCACCAAGATAATCCAGGATAATCTTCCCAGCTCACTGTCCTTGATATAATCAGATCTACAAAATCAATTTTGCTATTATAAGGTGACATTCACAAGTTTTGGGGATTCACAAGTTTTCTAAGGGGATTAGGACGTGGACATCTTTGGGGGGCCCTTGGTCTGCCTACCATACTGGCACTGCACTACTGGGGAGCTGAAGAGGAAAATGGGGACCTGGGATTGGCAGGCGGTGGGAGGGAGGAGATGGAGATTCCTTTGGGGCCCCGAGCTCCTGCTACAGGGGAAGGGGGATGAGACAAGGTCACCTGCCCCCTTCAACATCACCAGCTCAGCTATGATGGCCCCTGAAGAGCAGAGGAGAGATGAAGAAGGAAGGCAGAGCTGCGCTTCCCCAGCAGGTGCGTGTTTATCCCCAGGGGGCGGGGTTCTACGCTGGGAACACCTGAATCCACAGACCATCGCGATTTATCATTCTGGAGCAATAATTGTCCTTAAAAATGTTGAGATTTTCAAAACTGAGATCACTTTTTTCAGAATATGACAAGCACAGGCATATTTTTGGTTCTGCTTAAATACAACACTTTAAAAATCTTGCTGGTTGCCAGAGTGCATGAGATAACACCATCTACCTCAGTGGTACTAGGGATGTTTAAATAAACACCGATTCAGTGCTTGGGTCAGTGCCTGACACATAGGAAGCTCTGGTGGAGCAGGGGTTAAGAATCCACCTGCCAATGCAGGGCACACGGGTTCGATCCCTGGTCCAGGAAGATCCCACATGCCGCGGAGCAACTAAGCCCATGCGCCACAACAACTGAGCCTGCGCTCTAGAGCCCACAAGCCACAACTACTGAGGCCATGTGCCACAACTACTGAAGCCCGCGTGCCTAGAGCTCGTGCTCTGCAACAAGAGAAGCCACCGCAACGAGAAGACCACGGACCACAACGAAGAGTAGCCCCCGCTCACCACAACTAGAGAAAGCCCGCGCACAGCAACAAAGACCCAACGCGGCCAAAAATAAATAAATAAATTTATTAAAAAAAAGAAGTGTTACAATTCGATGTGATTGTTGTTACTCCAGTACCAAAACAATAAGACAGTCATCTGGCAGGTGTTTTCAGTACACTGTCTCTCTGTAGCCTCACAACAACCCTATGAGATACAACTGCTACTTTTTCTGTTTTACAGAGGATCAGGTGAGGCGAGGTCTACAGCGTTTAAATCACTCCACAGGGTCACACATCTGACTGGTAAAGTCAGGATCCCGACTCTCCCTCCAGTGCCCACAGTTTCAGCATCTGCATCTCTCCTTCAAATCTGCTGCTCCGGTTCCTCTGGGGCCAGCAGAGCATGTCACACCCACGAGTTAAATCAGAATTAGCAGAGCTTCCCTGGTGGCGCTGTGGTTGAGAGTCCGCCTGCCGATGCAGGGAACACGGGTTCGTGCCCCGGTCCGGGAAGATCCCACATGCCGCGGAGCGGCTGGGCCCGTGAGCCATGGCCGCTGAGCTTGCGCGTCCGGAGCCTGCGCTCCGCCACGGGAGAGGCCACAACAGTGAGAGGCCCGTGTACCACACACACACAAAAAAATCAGAATTAGCAGAGCCTCCGTGTGCGTTCCTAAGGGGTTCTTGTTTGTAGGCTTTCTGAGTTAGTAATTCTGCAAAGAACACACTTCTGTGTACTTCCCTGTTGGTGCCAGTGTCTTAGAGGATGAGAGAACCAGAACTGGTATCCCCCCCACTCTTCTCAGGTCACCTTTCCTCTGCAGGGACACACCATCTCCTGTGAGAAATGGCCCCAGCCTCTAGCTAGTCAAATCCCTTCTTCTCAAAGCCTTTTAATGAACAGTGTCAAAAGTGGCATCGTCTGACTTTTTCAACAAGTGGAAATTTCCAAGCATTAGAGTTTTGCTCGCTTTCCCTAAAACAAAAAGCTTTGAGCCAGTCGTGGCAGTGACGGTTAATCACAGTGGCTCTACGTCTGGAAGAATACCTAGTATACATACATTTGGGCTGCTTCTGAGGTTGCTGGCTAAGCACACCACAGGGAGAAAGAGGGGGAAACGTATTTCCCCCAAACCACCACAACGGTGAAGGACCGGAAGTTTGCAAGCCCAGGAGCAGTGACGCCCAGCTGGCCAGCACAGCCTGCCTGCACATCATTCCTTTCTCTTCCCTAGACTGGAGTTTCTCTGGGTTTTGTGAGCTAGAAGTAACTGGGGGTTTGAATTTCCAGCTTTACCAACAACTGTCAAAGTCCCCATGTTAATCCACGTGGGATCAATCTGTAGATGGCAGAGAAGGGGTTCGGTCTCAAGTCAGCCTGTCTATAAACTTCATGTTTTTCTCCTGACAAGATAACAGGACAGGGGAGCACAGGAAAGTATGTCCAGCATGGCACTGGAGCAAAACACTCCAGGCAGGGACCAAGAGACCTGGGTTTTAAACCTGCCTCTGAATGAGAAACAGTTGTGTCACCTGAGGTCAGCTGCTAAACCCTTGTATGCAGCCATTCCTTCATCTGCCCGCCAGTGGGTAGAGGGCTGAGGTTCAGCATATTTTTTTCACCGTCTGACAATGTAATCTGCCAACCTGAGAGCACAGAGCTTGGTGTATCAATTACTTAATTTTCTTTCGCGTCTGTCTCATTCTCTTAAGCTGTCAGCTCTATCAGGGGAGGCATTTCTGTCTTTGCTGTATTTCCAACAGTGCCTGCCCCTTATTAGATACTTGAGAATGATTTATGGAACGCAAGAAAAAAGTCTGGAGAGGGAGCACGGTGTCGTGCAGTGGTTTTCAAACTTTAGGGTGCGTCAGAATCGCCTGAAAGGCCCATTTCAAAGTTTAGCAGGGGTCTAGGGTGGGGCCTGACAATGTGCATTTTCCAACAAGGTCCCAGGGGCTGCTGCTTGTTCTGTGGGTTCTGAGACCTACTGGTGTTGTGGGAAAGAGCTGGCTTCTGTGGCAGGCCTCCTTCATCCAAATCCTGGCTGTCAGCTTCTTTCACCTCTCTGAACATCAGCTTCCTCACTTGTAAATATGCAGATACCAACAAGAACCGACCTCACAAGATTCCTGTAGGTGAAATACTCCAACAGGGCCTGGTATTTCAAAAACCTTGTGTTTGCTAGTATTATCGGGAGATTTTTCTCTCCTGCTTTGATGTTTTAGTCTGTATTTATATTCGTTCTTCCAACAACAAAACGAGGATATCTAATTCGGAAATTCTGGTTCTTACCTCAATAGTTATTCTGCACGCTACTAGGGACCAGCTTTTCCCTCTTAAGATCTATATGGATTTGGACCTATGCTGAGTAACAGAAAGAGATTTCTGAATTAAGAAGTCAAGTACCTTTAGCCTTTTAAGGTGAGTACCTATATTTCCCAAACCAGGCAACATCTATGTTCTGGCAATAAATAACGAGGTCACCTTCTGCCTAGAGAGAGTGGCCATGACGGTCATCTCTGGATGGTCAAGGCCATGATGGATATCACCTTTCTGAGACCGCCTGGGCTGGCTGTGGAAGGTGCAGAGAACTTCCTCTATTTAAGCTGGAGGAAATGAAAACAACAATCAGATTTAAGTGGCCTCTATCAGGAAATGAACTTTAATGGATACTGTCATCACCAGGCCTACCTCAGAGTTGCTGGGCTCACAACGTTGGGATGAAATAAAAAACCAGGCCTAAACAGAGTCACCTACCCGCAACTCATGATGAATCTTGTCTTTACTACTTTATGTTTGCTTTAATATGTTCCTCTCCCTGTTCATTCAAGCTTTTCTATGATTCTGTTAAACTGCCCACAAACCTTTGCAAATGATTGCACACCTTACCTGAGACGGAAGCTCCACTGGGAACCAAGAGATGGAATCGCTTTTTGCCACTTTCTCTTAAGTGAGATCTGAAAAATTCTCTCTTCTCCATCACATTCCAACCCTAGAATGGAGCAGTCCTTTCCGAGGGTGCTTGGAGGGGACTGCCCTCTGTTTCTAAGGAAGTCCTTTCCTTGCAGAAGAATGAGAACCTGCCTTGTTATCTGGGTTACGTGACCTGGGGCTCTTCCCGATAACACTCACTTGAATTCTAGACCCAGTCCTAGCCTTCCTCGACCCAGCTGGCCTATGAGAACCTCCCTCTATTCAAAACACCTCCAGATTTTGCATTGAAATTCAGGCCTGCGGTTCAGCTGTCATCTTTACTTGCGACTTCAAGATCAAGAGATCAAAATCAAGTGATCAAGGGCAGTAAGAGGGAGGCAGTTTGAGGGAATCTGACCTCATGGGAGAATCTCTGACTTGTTAACAAAATGGGCCTCTGGGGTCAAGGAACAGGAATGTGGCAGAGCTGACAGGCCTGGCCACGCAGTCCATCTGACAGCAGCACACGACGGGGGAGAGCACGGACCCTGGAGCCACACAACTGGGTTTGAATCTTTGTTCCACCACTGGTTAGCTGGGTGAGCTCTGGCACACCTCCTCATGCCTCCGTTTCTTCATCTGTAAAATCGAAATAATAGTTTTTCTACCTATTATTAGGGATTATTAGGAAGCTTAGTTCAAATACGTAAAACAGAATGGTGCCCGACACACATTAAGTGTTAGGTGTTTGTTAAATGAATAAGATGTGTTGAGCCCTGCTATGTGTCACAGATGGCCAACAAATGGCTCTTATTCTTAAGGAATTCATGGTCTGGTAAAGGAGACAGGCTTGGGAAGAAGTAAGTGGTGCAAGTTATGTGTGGAGTGATGAGCTCTAGTTGCAGGATAAATATGGCAGGTTCCTTTTATTAAGCAGCTATTAGGTGCTTTCTACATTTGTCCTCTCTTTAATCCTTCTAAGAGTTCTGCAAGGTAGGAATTATGGTCTCAAGATATCTATGAAGAAAGTTTAAGTCACTGACCGACTAGTCACAGCCAAGCAGCTGAGCTGGGATTTGGACGCAGACCTGCCCCACTTCAAAGTTCACGCTCTTCCTCCTGACAAGATAAAGGGGTGAGACGCTAGGGAACCATGTGCCATGTGCCCTGCATCCCAGAAGAAACAGGTGCGGCCAGAGGGCAGGAGACTAGTTTTTTGTTTATTTTTTCCCCTCAACCCATAGATAACTGTGTGACTTTGGAGCAATTACCGTTTTCCCTTGTGCTTCAGCTTCTCCAGGTATAAAACAGTGTTCATCTCTGTCCTACCTGCACTGCCAGTTAAGAGTTAGTGTGAGATCAACAGCAATAACCAGGGCAGCCCTGAGAAGCATCTAGAACGCTAGAGAAAAGTAGGATGCTCCAACTCTAAACCTCAGAGCACAGCAGCCTTGGTGGAAGGATCTGTCATCCTGTCTTTCTTGAGCTGTTACCATGCAGTCCTATCTCCTTACCCAGGCTGGAAGCTCCCTGAGGGCAGGGACAGCGTCTCCCCCTTCTTGTAATCCTGTAGCCTTCTGACCGGTGTTAGACACAAAGAAGGAACACACTAACCAGTTGTTAAGGAACAGAACTCCAGCAAGACAGATAGATTTCAGTAAAAAATGACAAAATGTGTCCAAGGAATCATAGAAGGATAAGGGGTTTGGTAGAACAAGTCAAGAAGACTAAAACAAATAAATGCAGAAAGGGATACTGTCTGGTTCTGAGATATCCCAGGCACAGATAAACTCAGGTTAGGCGCTTGTACTTCCAGATTCAGAGAAGAACAAACTTCCTAAACCTCTAAAGGTTTTGCCAATCACTAATTATATGGCAATTATTCTATTTTGGGCTTTTGCTAATGAGATCTGGGAAGTGTCTTAATTACCCAAAATTATGAAAATAATTTCAAACTTGACCCTAGGGCTAGTTTTACTCCACTTAGGAAGAAAAATATAAATGAATGTACAAGGGGTTATTTTTTATTAAGAAATAGTCTGCATTTGCTGCAACTCTAGGCTCCTATTGTAAATCCAAGTCGACAGCATCCCAATGCTTCGATGTTTGACGTTTCGGGCACATTTGCAGTGTCACTGTTACATTCAATAGACTGCTGGTGGATTTTGGTAACTTCCAGAAAAAGGCGATCTCTTTCAACCGTGGTGCCTTAGAAATCCCAGTCACTGCCAAAGGAGAAGAGGTGAATAGGTGGGGCCCTAGGACATAGTACAGAAGTAGGAGTAGAGAGGATAAGAGGAAATGGTAAGCTTGTTATATAATACACGCTTTCCCTCCTGAACTGCTTCCTACAGCCAAGTACAAGGGAATTTCCTCAGATAGTACTACATCCTATTTGGATATACCTTTGTAATTTAGAACCTGTTTTTGTGATGTCATAAGGAGGGGAGTTTAGTATGGAAGGTAAGAGCATAACTTTTTTTTTTTTTTTTTTTTTTTTGTGCGGTATGCGGGCCTCTCACTGTCACGGCCTCTCCCGTTGCGGAGCACAGGCTCCGGATGCACAGGCTCAGCGGCCATGGCTCACGGGCCCAGCCGCTCCGCGGCACGTGGGATCCTCCCGGACTGGGGCACGAACCCACGTCCCCCTGCATCGGTAGGCGGACTCCCAACCACTGCGCCACCAGGGAAGCTCGGAAATGCCCTTTTAATGACAGCTGGAGCAGTTACTGACCAAATAGTTCCCAGGAGTTATTACTAGAAACACATGCTTTCCAATGCTGCTGAGAAAAGATTTAAGTAGCAGTTTATGCTCCTTCTAATCTTCCTAGACTTTCATACTTCTGGGTTGACCATGAGACAATCAAGACCATCTGTTCCATGTGGGAATCAGAAGTGGAACAAGTGAGAGATCGTAGTTTTGTAAAACATCTGCCACCACCCTCTCTATGAAACCAATCACTTTTAGAAACATCTGTAATGTATGAAGTACTTACAGTCGACTCTAATCTTGCGGTAATAGCTTAATTAGGCCTCCAAAAAAAAAAGCCCCCTCCTTCCAGGAGCCTGGCAACACATCTGTGAGTCTGTGGTTCAGTCTCATGTTGCGCTCCCACTTTGTCTTTTAATTCAATCCCAACTATGAAAGTAGGAAACATTTCTAAAGCTTTGGTCCCCACATGCTTCTCCAGTACCATGGTCTGTATTTTCTTTGTTCCCTTTCTTTTTTTGCATGTTTCCCCATTCCTGAGACCCAATGGGAACATGGCAGTCTTCAGAGACCCTCCCTCGGGCTAGGCTAGGCTGCCCTCCTATTGCCAACTTAGCACTCTGCAACATTCAGAGTGCAATTCAATCACTCTTGAATGGCTCCATTACTAGAGACTTAAGTCCCATGAGGCAGATCCTGTTTACTACTGTATCTTCACAGCCTAGTCCAGTGCCTGGTGCCTAGTAGACGTTACACAAGTATTTCCGTTTGTTGATCTCTGGCTCTGTGGAATAAGTTGTTTCAAGATGGCAAGAAGGGAGCAGTTCATACACGGTCGAGGTAACCTGGTTTCAGTAGAAATATAAGAATTGTTGGGAAGCTGTGGAAGGAAGCGGGAAGAATCTGAAGAAGCACAGAGAAGGCCCCTCAAGCACGGCAGCTTAAGAAGCAAAAACTCTGAGACTCTGGAAGGGGAGAAAACTAGAAAGAGTAGCCTGGAGACAGAAATACTTCAGGGGTGTTTTAGAGAAAAAAGAAACAGAGTGCAACTAATTAAGATGTACGATGTGCGGGAACTTAGTCGAATGAAGTTGTGTTTGGAGAATTGTCTCTGATAGGAAGAGTCTACAAAGCAACAAAGCAACACTGGCTGATTGCATACTATGTCGGGGCAGCAGGGAAAGGGGAAGAGACAGACACTGCTCTGAATATGACCAATTTCATGGTCTGATAAGGGAAACAGATACAAAAATATTTAAAAACAATGTGAAAAGTGTTGGCATTCATTCATTACTTCACTCATTCAGTCACACAACAAAAGTTACTCTACACTGTGTGTAGAGACTGAGACGACCACATCCGCTGGGAGAGTCCCAGACCATCCCATGCAAGGGGATAATTCAGCAGACTATCCAATGGGGCTCTTCATTTTTTTAAAAAAAAATAGTTATTATTATTAATCTTTGATTCTAATCTGCTTTGGATCCATCACATGAGAAACTCCTCAGATGCCATATTAATACAACCCTTTGCTCACAGACACACAGACTCCTGAAGCCAGTCCTCCACACCTGCTTCCGCATCCACTCTGCTGGGGATCTAGCAGGAAATAATATATTTTAAAAAGTCATAAAACAGAAACGGCATTTACGATGAGAAGACAGTAAAAGTAGTTAACGCTAGTGAGAGCTTCCTCTGTCTCAGGCACTAGGCAGACTCCTTTACATGCTGGAGCTTATGAGAACGACTTCTCAGTATCTGTACCATCTCTGCTTTCATCTGAGGCATCTGAGATTGAGCAAAGTTGAATAACCTGTGCAAGGTCATGCAGCATGGGTGGTAGTCAAGCTCGGGTCTGCTTGACTTCAGGGTCGGTGTCTTGTCTCAATGAGCTCCTTTCACGTTGTGGGAGGGGAGTGCTGGAGGGAGAAGAGGCAGGAGGTGGGAGGGAAAGAGAGAAGGTGGAGGAGAGACAGAGTGAAAGGAGACAGGCGAGAGAGAGGCCAAGTGTTTCCCAGAGGTGACAAGGGACAGTGGAACGGCACGCTTTGCATGCAGTTGGGGTTAATCAATAGTAGACCCCTCCTCAGGGATCTTTTGTCTCAAGAGAATGACCAGTAACTAGATGGATGGAATTCTGTCTGCTTGAAAACACTACGAATCAGTGACATTTCTCACCAGAAGGCAGACTGCCTAACTAAATAAAAAACTCATCTTAAGCAGGGATGAGCCCACCTTATGTTTCTCCCTCCCACCCAGGTGCTCGGAACCGTGTACAGCTCTCAGTCGACATGTGATATGTGGATGAATGCAAGTTGCTAAGGGACACAAAATTTTCGGGAAGAAGCACTCCTTTCAAAGCCAAATAAACGTGTTTGTGTTCTTGCCATCTTGTGAGAGTTAAAGCAAAAGCAATTACTTGGAATGGAAATTGATTAAAGCTTTTGGTAATGAGTTCAAAAGCAAGTAACAAAACCAAACGGCTGGGAAAGTCGAAAAGAAACCAAACAGGAGGGAATCCTAATGTTAGGTGAAAACTTTGCCCTTAAAGCACAGGAAGGTAGAACATATGAAACTGAGAGAGGCGACCGATGAGAGGCGTGATTTGCATTCCACCTGCATTCTAACCTAATGAAAATAAAGCCATGTGCTGGGGCAGGGCTGTCACTCTCAATTGATCCAAATTGTTTTGCTTGTCTCACAAAGTGCTTCAAACATATCAAATGCACTTGCTGTGTTGAAGAAGTAGTCCATAACAAGACTGGAAATTAACAGTGGTTTCTGAATTAGTCTCAAACATACAAAATGTCATCCTTTTCTTTTTTTTTTTTTAAGACGGAACACATTTTTCCAAGATGACCTAACTTCCATGATGGCTAAATCTGTTTAAAATAAGCATTCCAGATAAACTCACCTCAGGGCTGACATAAGAAATAAAATGCACATTTACTGTGATGCCAGGTAATGTTACACGTTAAGATTTAACAAGAATAAACAAATTAACTCACTTTAAAAAAGACATTTATTGTAATCTTGCTCCATTCCACTTTTCCTTTTGGTTTTATTTTGATTTTTCCCACTTGTTTAATTTATTCTAGTCTAAAAATGCTTAAATTATTCAGTAATGTACCAAAACATTAAACAATCTCAGATGCGCTCATGACAACATTAAGTTCTTAAATCCCTATAACTGTGTATGACATGGAACCAGCCCCTGTACCGCCTTAATCAAATAAATTTCACCATGTCCTCTGACTGTATTTGTCAGGATTTCTGGGAGTCAGTGACCACCCACATTGGGATGAAAGAACAGGACACACAGCAATTTCTTGACAGCAACTGCATTAATGTTTTTTTTTTCTCTTCAGGAGCTGTGAAATTAAGTTTGGGGGAGATGAACAATCCCTTTAAAGCTTTTGTTTTTTCTTCCACTCTTTTCCCTTGCCAACACCTAGTCTAGGTGTTCAGTCATTGCCTGAATGACCTGTGACAAAGAGAAAATACAGAGAGCAAAAAACCAGGCTGGCCTCATTAAAATAGCCACAGGAGAACCAGTAGATGAGTAAGTACCCTGGATGTGTAAGGCTGGCATAATGGGAATATTGTCCAACCCTTGCACATCATAGATAGGAAATAAGTCTCAAAGGGCTGACGTGATCTGTCAGAAGACCTCTGACTAATACATGGACCTAGCATCCACACTTTCTGACCCCTAGGCAAAGATCTTTCCTTTCCACTACTGGACTAGGAATCAGGGGACCCAGGACCTGAGTTCCAGTCCAATCTGTCACTAGTTAGTGTAACCTTTTTTTTATTATGGTAAAATATACCTAACATAAAATGTACCATTTTAACCAGTCGTAAGAGTAGAGTTTGGTGGCATTAAGTACATTCATACCGTTGTACAACCTTCACCACCTTCCACCTTAGAACATTTTTACCTTCCCCAACTGGAAGTCTGTACCCATCGAATAGTAACTCCCCATCCCCCCTCCCCCCACCCCTGGCAACCACCATTCTACTTTCTGTTTCTATGAATTTGATTACTCTAAGTACTTCATCTAAACAGAATCATAGAATCTTCATCCTTTTGTGTCTGGCTTATTTCACTTAGCGTAATATTTTCAAGTTTTATCTATGTTGTAGCAGGTGTCAGAATGTCCTTCCTTTTTAAGGCTGAATAATATTCCATTTAGGTACGTACATTTTGTTTATCCATTCACCTGTTGATGGACACTTGGCTTGCCTCCCCCCTTTGGTTATTGTGAATAATGCTGCTCTGAACATGGATGTACAAATATCTGCTTGAATTAATGTAACCTTTAATCCAGCAATTTCTCCCTTCCCTAGCGTCAATGTTATCATCTCTAAAATGATGGTCGAAGGATATGCACCTTCTTGAGTATCCCATTTGCTACTAGCACAATCATTTCTCCAGGGACCACCCAGTATTTCACTAAGCTGGTTGCAAAGAGCTGTTGTTAACCCAGCCCAAATTTGGATTGCCACACAATGAATAGCTTTGAGGTCAAGGTTAAAGGTGGTTACTCCCTGGCCCTGGGAATTCCAACTGTGTACAGAAAAGGGAATATGCTAGAGAATACTGGCAAGTTCCCTCTCCTACTCCCTGCTCCTAGCATCTCACCCTCTAGAAATTCATCCTGTGCAAAAGATTCAGTTCAGTTCAACCCGACAACCATTTATTGAGCACCTAGCAAGCCTGAGCTCTGTGCTAGTTATTCACTGGCTGGATCTCAGCATCACTAAACTATTTTTCTCTGGAAGACATTGTAATGGAACAGCGTATTTTTAAAAGTGCTAGCTGTTACAGGCTGTGACTTCAAAAAGAATAAATTAACTCACTGCAAAGGAAAGAAAAAAACAGTGTAAGTATGCAGAAGAAACAGACACCTTTCCATCTGCTGGCACCTTTGTCCCTGTTTGCTTCCCTCCTGCAGCCTCCATACTCTCCCTAGCTGTTCCACTCTTCCTTGAAGGCAGGATTTAAAACATCTACAGAGCCTGCTCAGCAAAGCAGTTAGAGAGCCCCGCTTAACATTTCAATCTGATCAGTGGCTTCGCAAGCCATTCCCTGGCTCAGGAAGTGCTTCCCAGCACAGGCAGCGAGGAGAATCCCTCGACTCCACCCCCCTCCGCCCTCCCGTGATGGAAAACAAGCAGGCCAACTTATTTGCCAAGACTGCTGGAGCACCCCCATGCTACGTTTCAGTCTAAAACGACTTTTCCTGTCCAAGTTACTGATTTCCCTGAAAACAGCGAGTGATGATGAAACGGTGGACATTTAACTCAAGTGCTCTTTCCTAATGGTCCTGCATTAGCATTCTGTGAGGCAAAGCAGCAACAAACTTAACATATTTGTGTTTTCCAGCGGGGAGGGAGAGACAGAGGTAGAGAAAAGCTGTTGAAAACAAAAGGTCATTTTATTTGGTAGCATTTAAAGAACATTAGATCGGTACTCTACGACCTGGGCTCCGTAGGGCTGCGTAAACAAAGGGTCATTCTCGGTAGACAGTGTGCTGTTTGTCAGGTAGGGTTCTCCCTGGCCTGGAGCAAATGGCATCAAGTCCCATCTCTAAGTGACAGAGCCCAGTGGACCAGAAGCCATCCTCCTGAGCTGCTGCTCGCCATGGAATCTCAAACAAGTTCGGAACTTTTGACTGATTTGATAAAAATCCCAAACCCACAGTAGCCCATTATGTGGGCAAACAATTCATTTTATATTCACCTCCTTGTCGTGTTAGTACAGAGGTCACCCAAAGAGGAGGCCTAATTAATCAAACTGTCAGAGGCAATGAGGAGAAGCATGTTAATAGGACTTGTATTTCACCCAGGAAAGCAGAGGCCTGACAGGGACCAGAAAATATGGCCTTGGTGTTGCTGTTTATTCGCAACGCTGAGATCAGTGGTTATGGGAGCCAAGCAGTGTGTGGTTGATAAAGTGCGGGGTGTCAAGCGGCAGCAGCAACTCGAAATTAGACTGACAAGAGCCAGCACTTGGTGGATATTGATAGCTAATAAATAGGAAGCCGGGCTCAGAGGGACAGATCAAAGCGGGTGGCACGGCCAAGAGGCGTGTGCAGTTAGGCAGGGGCCAGGGAGGAAAGGCAGAGTGCAGATCCTGCCCTTTGCTGATAGCTGAAAGGGTTTGCTTGAAAATGAGTCTTTTTTTTTTTTTTAATTGAAGTATAGTTGATTGACAATATTATATTAGTTTCAGGTGTACAGCATAGTGATTCAGTATTTTTGCAGATTATACTTTACTATAAATTATTGCAAGATAATTCCTACAATTCCCTGTGCTCTACAATGTATTCTTGTTGCTTATCTATTTTATACATAGTAGCTTGCATCTCTTAATCCCATACACCCAATTTGTCCCTCCCCCCTTCCCTCTCACCTTCGGTAACCACAAGTTTGTTTCTATACCTGTGAGTCTGTTTCTGTTTTGCATATGTATTCATTTGTATTTTTAGATTCCACATATAAGTGATATCATACAGTATTTGTCTTTGACGAATTTCACTAAGCATAATATTCTCTAGGTCCATCCACATTGTTGCAAATGGCAGAATTTCATTTGTTTTTATGGCTGAGTTATCTTCCATTGTACATATACTTGAAATGAAACTTTACTTCATTCAGCCATATTTCTCCACAGGCTGGTCTGCGCTAGTCCTGGGCTGGAGGCTGTGATGCCAAGACGCACGAGAGGTCACCCCTACTTGCTGGGCTTATTTTGGAGAGCAGCCTCCCTTAAGAATGTGATGAAGGCCACAGACCTTCAAAAGAGAAAATTCACGTTTACACCAAAGACACAGAATTAACATACAATTTCAGGGCTTTTTACAGATTAAAGCCCATTCAGGGGCATTTTCAGAGGGGAGTTCTGGCTTAAGAGTTCCCTGTCTGCTCTCACCACTTACTACAGAGCGGGTATATTTTCAGAGGTGAATGAGCATCATTTGGCGGGGAGAAGGAGACACATCACAAGGGCACCATTTTCATAACAGGATTTCCACCAGAAAACTAGATAATATCTTCACATCACTCACATTGAACCCCATCTTATTCTTTCTGCAGCAACATCTCTGTTGCTGAGGAAGCAGCCACAGTGTTCAGAGGCGTCAGCCAGCAAAGGAATCAACAGCTCCCGGAACGAGCAGGGCTCTGAGACTTAAGGGCACAGCAGTTGCACCTGAGGAGTTCCATAAACCTGGCACAGATGCCAGGCCCCCACAGGGCAGCCCCATTCTCGACCTCTGGGAAGGGGACCAGGCTTCTGATGGTTTCCTGGGTTCCATAGAGGATCACGATGTGCCCAAAAGGTTTACAGCTTTATCACATTGATTCTTATAACAGCCTTTACGGAGGCTACTGCTATGTGTCCAAGCTGATCTATGACTAGAACATGGACTAAACCATTTTAGACAACTTTCATCAAGGGAGAAATGCAAAGGGTTAAGTCTTTTGTTTTTTGAATGTATTCCCCTGATTTTTTAACCCCCCCTTTCTATGTTTCTTTCTTATCACTTATTCTAATTCAAAACTGGATGTATTTGTTTTACTCACCTGTTTACTTGCTTGTTCTTTAACCTCCCCTACTAGATTTTAAGGTCACCACAGAAGGATCTGTGGTCTATTTTATGCCTAATATATATCCATTGCCAAGCACACAGCCTGGCACATAGTAGGTGTTCAATAAATGTTTGCAGAATGAATGAATGAGTGTACATCCCTAAGTTCAGCTGAAAATAAAATTAATCAGAATACCATGAATCTGTGTTTGAATACGAATTCATTTCTTCACTTCAAAATATGCATTGGGCATCTAATAATATTGCCAGCCCTTGTTAGAACCTAGGGATTCAGTTACCAAAAGAGCCTTGACGCTGCCTTTAAGAAGCTCTACAGTCTCACTCCTTGTCTAGAACAGAATAAATAATAAATATAACGACTGAAACTATATTAGTAATCATAGGTGTTAGATTGTTCTTATAATTCAGGTTACGCAAAGTAATTTGCACATATCTCACGGATGCTCGTAACTAGCTTATAAATGAAATGCTGTTATTGGTCCCATTTTACAGATGAAGATCTGAGCTCTGAAGGGGTGAAGTAAGCTGGCAATGGCCAGCAGGGGGCAAATGGGGGAGCTGGGGTTTGACATCAGCTGGGTCTGACTCTGAAGCCTGGATTCCTAGGATGAGCAACAGGGTCATGCCCAGGTGCTTCTAAAACATCCAGGAAACAGACCCAGAAAAATATAAGCTACATATGTGAACTTCCTTGCGTCCTGTCCTGCACCCAGGTTTTACAGCCAAGAGTTTAATGTCATATGTCTTAATGGAGTTTTTCAGTTTGCAAAGAACGTCCACATAAAACAACACGTTTCACCCTCAGAGAAACTCTGTAGGGAGAGAAAAGAGAATATTAGCCTCTTTTTTTCAGAAGAGGTAACAGTCTCAGGGAAGGCCTGGTTTGGGGCCACACAGCTGGTAAGCAGTAGTGAAGAGGCTCTCTGGCTCCCAGTATCATTTTAGTTTTTGCATTTCAAGGATTCAGAAACTATCCTAGTGGATCTTTGGAAAACAATCTGTGGGCGGCACAGGATAAGGAGACAGGAGAGCAGCAGGTTACTGTGGGGCAAGAGCCACCTGGCTTCTTTGTCCCAGGCTCACCACTGACGAGCTGCGGGGTCTGAGTGAATCACTTCCTCTCTCTGGGCTCTGCTTCTTCCCGGCCAAGAGTTGACGGGGACCCTCATGACAATGAATCTATAAGTTACGTTCCAGCACTGACACAATGGGAAGCTATATCTCACCCCTTGTTTCTTTCTCCTTTTTGGCTTCCTTTCTTCATCTTTTAGATTCTTTTATAACATTTGGGAATTGGATGTGACAAAGGCTGTCTCTTCAGGACTAAGGACCTTGGCTGTCAGGTCTCAGAAACACAACCGCCCCTCGCGCAGGGTGAAGTAGCAGTTCACGGGGAGGCAGGCGGTGGTCCTTCGTCATCAGGCAGCATTTGTTATGATGGATAATGGGGATTCCTAATACTCCATGTCTCATATTTAAACTGGACTGATTCAGGGACTTTGCTACTGAGGAATCTTTACTTTAGGGCCAGAAATTTAGTCTCTTTAGAATCTTACCAGGAACCTCCCCAATACTCCATGGGAGATGTTATTTTAATGTTAAAAGAAGCCTATTACCACAAATGTCCATTTAACTTTTACCATTTTCATGCGTGTTCCTATAACGTTAGAGGAACTTTCAAAAGAATACAATTGCTTTGTGCAGTGGGCCTCATTATCACAGAATTTAAAGGGGTGGGGGAGGGTTTTTTTCTATCATCTCCCTGACTGACAGCCCGCAGGGAGAGAGCCAGTTGGAGATTTGGAGGAGGCCTGTGCCCTAGTTCCCGCTCTCCCTGTAACTCAGTGCAATCACGGGCAAGTCATTTAACCTTGATTTCTTAAATTGAGAATGGAATCACACCAATTAAGCCTGCCTCAAAGGAACGGGAAAGTAGAATGGAGCCATGAGACAGTTCCCATTTCCTGCCTCTTCTCATTTTGCCCTTTCTGTTCATTTAATGTTGCCTAAAACCACCACACTTGGTCACTACAGAATAAAAGCAGAAATCAGGTTGTTTCACTTCTCTGCTTTAAATTCTTTACAGGCTTTTCATTATCTAAGAATAAACCCCAAATCTGTGAGCTCCCCACACAGAATCGTCACCTGCATCCACTCCTTTGGCCTCTCTGTGCCCTTTACTCTTTCGCCTCAGTCTCCTCGATTCTGCTATTTTCTGTTCCGAAGGCCTTCCCTCTCTAGCACTGCCAAGTGGCCATGGCTGGGTCATCTTTCAAGATCTGGCTTGAACACGACCCTGTCTTTGGGTTCATAAACCTGCGCCGGCCCACCTTTAGCACAACCACCTTCTTTCTCTTCTGTTCCTACAGCCCTCTGTGAGGACCTTCATTTAGGCAGTTTCTGCAGTATTGTAATTAATGATGTTTCAATGTTCTCACCCCTCACTATATCAGTGTTTCTTTCGTGATCCTTGCATCAGGATTACCTGTGATGCTCCTTAGAAATGAAGACTCCTGGGTCCCACTCAAACTCAATGAATTCACACCTCCGGAGGAGGGTATGTCTTGGGCACGCTGAAGTTTAAGAATCACCCGGCTTGTGCGTGAGCTCTTGAGAGGTGGGCATCATGCCTGATGCCCTGTGTATCTCCAGGGCTTAGCACAGTATATGTGGCACCTAGCAGGCACTCAATAAACATTTGTGAGTGAATAAATCACTTATGCCCTTAGGACATAGGCAAGTGGAGTTTTTTTTTTTTAAACATCTTTATTGGAGTATAATTGCGTTACAATGGTGTGTTAGTTTCTGCTTTACAACAAAGTGAATCAGTTATACATATACGTATGTTCCCATACCTCTTGCCTCTTGCATCTCCCTCCCTCCCACCCTCCCTATCCCACCCCTCTAGGTGGTCACAAAGCACCGAACTGATCTCCTTGTGCTATGCGGCTGCTTCCCACTAGCTATCTATTTTATGTTTGGTAGTGTATATATGTCCATGCCACTCTCTCACTTTGTCACAGCTTACCCTTCCCCCTCCCCATATCCTCAAGTCCATTCTCTAGTATGTCTGTGTCTTTATTCCCATCTTGCCCCTAGGTTCTTCATGACCATTTTTTTTTCTTAGATTCCATATATATGTGTTAGCATACAGTATTTGTTTTTCTCTTTCTAAACCATAATTCAAAAAGAGTCATGTACCAAAATGTTCATTGCAGCTCTGTTTACAATAGCCAGGACATGGAAGCAACCTAAGTGTCCATCAGCAGATGAATGGATAAAGAAGATGTGGCAAGTGGAGTTTTTGTCCTGAGGGTTTGGCATGAAGATGTTTTGCCTTAAGATGTCTCTAGAAACACATTTTGTCTAGCAGTGGGGCTATAAAAACCACTGTTGGGACAAAAGAGCTCAGAGAGAATTGCCATGTTTCTTTGCCAACACTGTTCTACGTTGCTCTGCAAAAAGGATGGTGGGAACTTACAACAAAAGTGGAATCTGAGAAAGAAGGGATTTGGGCAGGGAAAGCTGCTGCAGATGGAAACCTTGTAGAAGAGACCCTGCTGGCTGAGAAGGCCCGGAACGGACTGCCCCCCTTGTCCACGCGTGACTCCGTGGTGGAGTCAGCAGGCGTTCCCTGCAAGGCTGCACGATCAATCCAGTTCTCTGCTGTAGGCACTGAGAGGGAACACACCTCTCTGAACTTTTTTCTTCTACCCAGAAACAAATAAATATAAAAAAAATATATATTTATGTTTGTATATATTTATATTTCATATAAATATAAAATACAAGCAAAATAAATACAAAAAGCTAAACTATGAGCAGCTAAAATGTAGCCTCTCGTGACCACCAAAGTAGCAGCAATGGATTCCCCAGGACGACCTCTTCACTGAAAAGAGAATTGAGGGTCCAAGACTAAAGGGGTGCACTGTCCTGCCCAGCTGCAGGCTCAGTCTGAGAAGCTCCACACCTCGAAGGCATTGCAGGTCCAGAAAGACGTGGGGACCTGCAGAGGTGGAAGAGATGCCTCTGTTATCCATTGGCCCTCCGGCATCCTTTCATTTAGCCGTCTTGAAAACCCATCTCTTTGAACTGAGGCTTTGCGGGGGCCATGACAAAATGAAGACGGAGACCGCTTTATTTTATTTGAGACAATCAAATTTCTCTTCAATAGGGCAATTTCAAGACTGGCTATTTTTGTAAATAGCGTACTGCAGCCCACCAGTAACACCACACCCTGCACACCTGCTTCTGGCTGCGTGGTGACATTCTCACTGAATTTGTTTCCTCCGATATTAGGAAAATAACTGATTTTCCCTTCCCATGGGGAAAACTGAGTGCACCAAAATTTCTGCTCATTTTCTACAGTGTGCACTGTGATTCTGAAATGGCAGATTTCACTGTGCGCTGATAAAACCAAGCAAAGGAGACTGCTTCTTCTCTCCTGAGCTTCCCCCACTTGGCTCAAAAAAGGGCAGATGCCCTCCCACTATGTCTAACTTGATTACTCCCTTAAAAGTTTGGCAGGAGTCTCAGAGTTGCTCTCTGTGGGGCTGGCTTTGCCCTCCTTGAGGAGGGACCAGGACAGCATCTGAATGGCATTTGCATGGAACTGGCGTCAACAAGGCAACTTCCGGTGCTCTCCCGGCTGCTGCAGGACACAAAAGAGGTCAGGGAAGAGTCATTCCTTTCCCAAAGAGGTCATCCCAGATCTTGTCTCCGTGCCACACACCTTTGTTTCATGAATTCCTTTGAGCAAGCAACAATTTCTTCAAAAGATTCCTTTAAAAAGGAAGGGGCTTCTTTTTACCTTGGCAAGGAGACTATTGTCGCTTGAAAACAAAAGGAATCTGCACCTTCATCCTGATGACATTGCTATAGGAACCTTATTTACAGTATGACAAAAACCTGGTCCATTCTTACAGCCTCATTAAATCTAAGCCTCATTTAACTAGTAGGACATTTTTTACAATGGGTTTACTGGCGCACTGTGATAAATGGCTGTCTAACATCCTTCAACAATAGCCGGGCTCCAGCCATAACCATGATGTGTATAAACACAGCCAGTTTAACAATGCACAGTGCTGAATAGCAGGAAGTGAAGGCAAACGTTTTCCCCAAGCATTTTCTGGTATGTGTTGGGGGGTAAAAAAGAGAAAAAAAATTTACTAGAGTGAAATTTACAATTTTTTTTAACAAGTTTAATGTTTCTGCTGAGGAGAGTAAAGATGACCTTTGAAATTCATGATAGTTTAAAAAAACGTTTTCCTGAAATTTGATAATTTGATCTCTGAGAGATAAAAAGCGTTGGCAATAGACTGAAAGTGACCCTGTTCTTTTTCAAAAATCCTGTATCTGAAAAATGAACAGGATGGCTTTTGAATATACACAGCTCACCCTTCTAGAAGCTGAATTCTCACTTGCTTACTTGAGAATATGCGTTAGGTTGCCGGGCAAGTTAAAACAATCAGTAGCAGGCCAGATTCTAAAGCACTAGTTTTTTAAAAATCAGAAGGTCTATAAACTCCGTATTTTTACTCTGTGGTAGAGCATGTAACCACTGGATTCATATTCAAGACTGCGGAGGCCTCTTCCAGGTACTTGCGGGGGCCAAAGGGTGGAGAAGCATGTCGTTTCCTAACTTCGGGGAGAAACTCAAATGCACTCATCACATTTAGATCCTACCCGGATTTTCACTGGCCTCTGATTTAATTTCACACCAAATGCTATTGCATAACTGGACAGAGCAAAGCCTCTAGTATTTACACTGGAGACTAAGGTCTGACATTCTGTCTAAATGAAATTTCCCAGATGCTCCAAGAAGTTTTTACCTTGTTTCCACTCTAGCAGTTTGAAACGTCACCACATATTGCTGGAATGACAGGTGAGCAAAAGCCAAACTGGGCTTGGCTGGTGCCCAGAGCAAACAGGCCTGGGAACCAGCCTAAGATCCTCCACCCCGCTCCCCTCGGAGGCGCTGGGAATGTTCTGTCCCACCAAGCAGCTCTGCCCAAGGGGATCCAAAGCTTTGCCAGTGACCCTCTCAAAAGGCTAATTAGGAGAGACTGTGGACCATTATTACTGAAAATAAAGGACATGATCTCTCTCTGTCTCTTTCCCTCTTCATGCTTTAAAAATAAAAGGCTGCCCTTTGGAGTGAGTTTTGGCAATAGCTCTAATTTTATTATTAGAATATACATTTAAAACAGAAAACCAGTTTTCCATAAAACTAGTTTTCATGGTGTTAAAAAAAAAAAAAAAGCTAAGTGTATATCCTTAGGTTACTCCAGCGTCTTGTTTTTTTCTTCTTTTTAATACCAAAAGGCAGCTTCTACAACCTACACCTTCCTCCCCATATGGGATGGGAGGTGATCAGAAGGTATGGCTGTGTGCTTCATCAACAGTGAAAATCAATTAAGCATCGCTATTCCCCCCAGGAAGCCATCCCTTTGCAGAGCAGCCTGGCTTAACATGATGAGATATGGGAGCTCCCCACTCACAAAGGTAAAGATCCCTCACCTGGACAGTCCTGCCCAGATCAGAACAGCCTTTGGGCATATCCAGAATTCATTAATCTGCCATCCATTCTGCCCTTCGAGACTGACATACTGATGCTCTAACTACGAGGCTCCGTGCCTCAGTTTCCCCAATCTAACATAGACAGGACACTGGCCTGGATAATGTTTCATCCTGAATTCAAAGCCTCTATGTCTTACTTTTGAAGTACAGCATAATTTCTAAAAAATTGAAAACTCTCTCCAGGCATGACTTGAGTTGTTCTTAATAAATATTGTTTCTCTATAGAAAACCTGCACTAGGATGAATAACAGAGGAAACCTTGTGGCAGTTCCTTTAGTTTTGCTTGTCATTCCCCCAAATGAGGTGCAAATAAAGAATCTGGGGGAAAACTCACCTGGAAAAGAGACAACGGCTAAGGAAAACACCCGATTCTCTTTGAATATCTGAGGAGCTGTCTGACATGTGGACTGAGGCATAGATGGATATAGGTTCAATCAAAGGAGAACATACAGGCTTGCCTGATGAATGGCCCTTAGCTGAGAGGAACAAAAGCATTGCAGTGCAAGTGGAAGCAGAACCAGCACCCAACCAGCAAAATCAATCCTGACCATACATGTGGTAACAGGTGGCCTGGTCACATCCTTTATACGACTCAGATGATTAAGCTGAGAGTGGATGAGTTCATTCATTCTCATTCTCTCTCATTCTTAATACCTCTCTCTCTCTCTCTTTCTCTCCTGTGTTAAGGACTGTTGTAGAGGCACTGGATGGCTAACTAAACTTTAAGGAATGTTACAATCCAGAGCTTCTGTCATCCTAAAAATCAAACGAAAACAGGAATGAAAAGAAATGGCCTAGCCTCCTATTTCTTCAACTCACATTTTTTTCATAGGGACAGTGTATTTATTTGGGGCCTTTCCAATTTCTTAAACAGTGCTGTAACAGCCTCATATTTAAGACCTTTTACACCAGCACTGTCTTTCCAGGAAGGTTAGGCTCTTAAAACACTATGTGAGCACTAATTATTCATTCAACCACACAGCTAGCAGTATGAACAAAAACTGTTTAGACCGATAAATACATGGCAGTAGGAATTAATTCACACCTGGAAAAATACTGATCCATACCCCTGTTAAAAATTAATACCTCTGCAAGAGGAATAAGTTGTAGAAAAAAATTCCTGGTGGGGATCAGTCTTCTTAGGCTTTGTTTGATACATTTTACTCTCCATCCTTTAAGACGAGGGAGTTCACTCAGAAGGCTTTAGTCTTCCTGTGAAAAAGGCTCATCAGTACCTATGGAGTAAACCACCATGCTCTGAGAAGGCTCACCCAGCTCTACGCCCTGAACACGTTCTAAAGGGATGCTGTACCAGAAAAGGTGGGGACGGAAGGAGAGCGAGGTTTTCTGCCCTGGTCCGGGACAGGGTTCTTTCAGGGGCTGTATGCTTAATGATGACATAAACCCATAATAAGACAGCTCAAAAGAAGTTTCTCACTCATATACTGATACGGCATTTCAACCTTCTAAGTTTTCAAACTGGTCCTTTCTTTTCCAAAGGCTGGAAACGGATATCTTCCTTAAGTCACCTGAGAAGCTTAAAGTGACCCCTTGTCATTTTCAAATTGCTGATATGTGCCCCAAATTTGTAAAGTTTCAGACCCTAATAATACCAAAAAGTAAATAAAAGTCCATGGAAGAAAGCCAGCATTTACTCAGTGTCCGTTAAATTCCAGGAATCTTTACATAGGTGGTCGCATTTAACCTGCAAATCAGCTATTTCACCACCTTTATGCTGGTGAGGCTCAGAGAGGTAAAGTAACTTGCTCAGGGTCTCACAATTAGTAAGTAACTGAACCAGGGTTCAGACACAGTTCTAAGTCCAAAAGCCGTGTTCTTTCCAATGCACCAGAGGCTCCAATAAAGTTTGCAGTCTACGCTGTTTTGGCATTCTAGACCTAGTAACAAGCGTCATCCGGGGTTTACTTGTGGACTGCCATATTCCTAATTTGGGTCTTCATTCATATTTGGGTCTCCCCAGAATCTAGGTTCTCAGAGTGAAGATATGGTTTGATGATACATGCACCCCAATGTTCATAGTTCATAACAGCATTGTTTACAATTGCTAAGATATGGAAGCAACCTAAGT
This sequence comes from Pseudorca crassidens, assembly GCF_039906515.1. Taxonomy (NCBI): domain Eukaryota; kingdom Metazoa; phylum Chordata; class Mammalia; order Artiodactyla; family Delphinidae; genus Pseudorca; species Pseudorca crassidens. The sequence goes on along the minus strand of NC_090304.1, from coordinate 27,843,853 downwards.
GTCCATCAATAGGTGAATGAATAAAGGAGATGTGATGTACACATGCACTCACACACACACACGGTAATACTACTTAGCCATAAAAAGAATGAAATTTCGCCATTTGCAACACCATGGATGGTATTATGCTAAATGAGATAAGTCAGAGAAAGACAAAACTATATGATATCACTTACATGTGGAATCTAAAAAATAAAACAAACTAGTGAACATAAATAAGAAACAAACTCACAGATATAGCGGACAAACAAGTGCTTACCAGTGGGGAGAGAGGTGGGGTGAAGGGCACGATAGGGGTAGGGGATTAAGAGATACAAACTATTATGTATAGAATAAATAAGCAGGGATATATTGTACAGCACAGGGAATACAGCCAATATTTTATAATAACTCTAAATAGAGTATAACCTTTAAAAATTGTGAATCACTATGTTGCACTCTTGTAATTTATATAATATTATGCATCAACTATACCTCAATTAAAAAATGACATTAATGAACCGATCTGCATTCAATTCCTAATATCCAAATGTCCAGGGCGACCTCTGATGCTACAGCACCTGATGCACATGGGGTGTTCCTGGAATGTAAGAAATGGAGCCCTTCCTGTAACACACAATTCATGTCACAGTGGAAGGAGCCCTGGGCTCTCATTCTGGCTCCTCCAAAGCAGCACCTCCCATCTGCTTCTCAGTCTGTTTTCTCTTGTGCTAAATGAGCGATTAAGATTAGATGATCTCAAAGGTCCTTTCCTGTTCCATGCATGAGAAAATGTTATGCAGTTGGGAGAGAAAAAGTGAAAAAATAAAATAAGGAACCATGAAATGTTAGTGATGGAAGGAAACTCGGAGGTCAGTTAGAAATCAATCAATATTTTCATTTTATACATGAAGAGAGTGAGGGCTAAAGGGACAAGGTGACGCCCAAAATTACACGACTACAAAGTGAACCATGTGTATAACTGGGTTCCCTGAGTTGTAGCAGCAACCCTTCTGCTGTAACACAGAGCAGAACGAGCTTGAAATGAAACATATAATTAAGGGGAAAATATTTTAAAAATCAATAGAAGTCACAATTATCCATACCTCAATAAACCCAGAGTCCTGAATTACCTAGATTTTAAATTATTTTGCCCTCCACTTTACAGGAAAGAGGCAAAAATATATCCCAATCAGGAGTCAGTTTACAAGGAGAAATTCGAGGAATAAATACACTGCCAACTCAAACAACTGTAACTTCAAAGCCAGTTGTTCTCACATTTTAGGGGGCATAAAAATCACCCTGGGTGCTAAAGTGCAGATTTCCATCCCACCGTCAAAGGTTCTGATTCAAGTCTAGGCAAGGCCCAGCCACTGGATTAACAAGAACCGAGGTCAAGGCTGAGACCTGTATTCAGGAACCACGGTTCTGAACCTAGATGAGTGGGACCAATAAAATTCTGTTAATTATGGTCACCTGGAGACCCTAGACGACCCTGACTTAAAATCCCTAGGGCAATTTCCAAAAGGTATTGAAATAAAAGAGTTGTTTGTTTAATCCTTAGAAATTCAAATTTACCCAACCACTCCATCCATCAAAGATGCCTGTTTATCAGGGAAGTGTTACTTTCTGTGCCCAATGTCAGCGCATTGATAAATAAACCCAATTTCCTAAAGTGGGGCTTTTCTGGGACCATGGAATATCTGGTTTGAAACAAAGTCACTATGACAACTCTAATTTTATAGTAAGAAAATCCACAAACATCTCAGCAGAGAAAATAGAACCTAAACTATGGCTTTTGAAATGCTGCATCTCTTGAGGCTTTTCTGCAATTGGAAATGTTCAAGTCTTCATAAGAAAGAAGCCATTGTAGCGCCTGTAGGTCACTGTTATAAGGCGAGGCCTTGACAAGAAGATCATAAAATATTCAGTAGAGCAGTTTTCAAATCCACAAAGTTTCACATAGAAGCTCTTTCTCTGGGTCATATTATTCCAAGAGGTATTTCAAGCTAACAGAGTTACGTGAAACTGGAAGCAATGTTCTCCTGCCCATCGCCTCAAACCCCGTCCCCAACCCGAAACCTGCCAGACATGCGGTTGCTTAGGTTGGGTTGTATGTACCGGCATCAAACATGTCTTTCTTTCTGGACATACTGAGCAGAACATGTGTATTGTGACAATTAGTTTTGCCCAAGGGTGGCAACTGTTTTCAGAAAGCCAAACAGATATTTTCTTTTTCCAGAAAGGAGAGGACACAGTTTGAGCTATCTGCAGGCAAATGGCAGCAAGGGAGTCAGACCGGCGTCTGTTCCACTTTGCAGTCCACACGGACGCTGGTGTAGAAGAGAAAACACCGCAGGCTCGGTCACACGGAGGCACACAGGGCGTCCTGTACTTGGCACACAAAAGACCAGGTGTGCCCTGAAATGAAAGAGTGCTGGACAGCTGAGCGTTTCACACCCTGTTTACAGCATTTTCTGTCTAGATCTAGAGGATCCTGTATTCTTTGTGAAAGCTCGCTTCGCTTCTCTGCATTTATTATGCCATAGTTTTAACATTTTATTCTTTTCCTCTTCTTTTTATATATTTCTGCTTCCCTTGGCCATAATATAAATGTGGAGTCCAATTCCCACTCTCACCCACCTCCCCCCGCCAAGTGGAGAAAACCTTTACTGATGAGAATTAGTCATCTCCAAGTACCATATTTTGGGGTGTAGGGTGGTTGGGAATTGGGTGTGCTAAAAAGAACCTGATAAATTGCTGGTAGGAATGTAAAACAGTGCAGCCACCATGGAAATGATTTTTTTTTCCCCTCAAAAAATTAAACATAAAATTACCACAGAGTCCAGAAATTCCACTTCTGGCTGTATACCCCAAAGGAGTGAAAGCAGGGACTCAAACAGAAATCTGTATACCCATGCTCATAGCAGCATTATTCACGATAGTCAATAGGTAGAAGCAACCCAAGTGTCCATCAATGGATGAATAAACAGAATGAAGTATATAAATACAATGAAATATTATTCATCCTTAACAAGGAAGGAAATTCTGACACATGCTACAACATGGATGAACCCTGAACACAGTATGCTAAGTGAAATAAGGCAGACACCAAAGGACACATAATGTATGATTCCACTTACACGTGGTACCTACAGTAGTCAAGTTGATGGAGACAGAAAGTAGAATGGTTGCCAGGGGTTAGGGGGGAGGGAGAAATGGGAGTTATTATTTAATGGGCATACAGTTTCCGTTTGGAATAATAAAAAAGTTCTGGAGATGGCGGTGGTGATAGTTACACAACAATATGAATGTACCTAATTCCACTGAACTGTACATTAAAAATGGTTAAAATGTAAATTTTATGTTATGTATGTTAACATAATAAAAAAACATAAAACACTCTGATAGGAAAAAGGAGAGGTTGCACCAGAGATACCACTGAATGGGGCTCGGTTAGCACTTCATTTGAGCCACAGCAAAGTCCAGCGCCAACCTGTCTACCCCTGCTGGAGGGGAAAGGATGCTCTACCTTCTGCAAGTCACACTCCAACATCGGCATCACGTGAAGAAACCCCAAAGGCTGTCAGGGCTGCTACGGGATAAAGAAATGGCTACACACGACCCGACAGCGCAAAGTCTGGCACCATGAGGCAGGCATATGATAAAAAAGACCTTAAAAATGAGAGAATGTTCCTTGAAAGCTGACTACAATGGTTACCCCTTTATGAGGAGCAAACGTTCTTTTGGCCCTCACATATGTAAGTGAAAACTCACCTTGACAACTTAATCTCTAGAATTTTTTTCCCATTCTTATTCCAGATTCTGAAGGTAAGCATGAGACATTTCCTGTAACAAATGGAAACTCCGCTATGTTTCAGGAGATGGTCCTGTGTAAACATTCGGGCAGAGTTGCCGGGCACTCACTGTCATGCATAAGCTCATCTGGTGAACTTATCAACTGTAATTCAACAAGTTTGTATGCCCCCTTCAGGTGCTGCCAGACCCAGAGGGCTGGGAAGTGGGGCGTCGGGGGATGCTGGGGGAAATACTGCAGGTACCAACACAGGGATCCACACTAAAGAACTTGGAAAGCTCCGCCCTGGTTCTGGGCACATTTTGAGGACATAAAACTCAAAGTTCACAGGCAACACCTGTTCTTCATTACCCCCCTTTCCAGCGTAAAGACACCCCCGTACCAGGGAATAATCAAAGATATAAACATTCCGTTAACTTAACAAGAAACCAAAGACAGCAAAAAGCAGAATGCAAACAAAACCAACTACAAGTACCAACCACCAGCATGAACTCGCTTATGTTATTCTTTGACCCATCTGGAAAGAGAGAAAAAATCACTCACAGCCTACAGATTCAACTTGGGCGTGAAGGAATAACAAGACTTCAGTGTATGCTCTGTGTAAAAATCACTGCATAAATAATCCAAATTATTGAAAATAATATAAAGATACCAAGAATCTTTTAAAAGTATGTTCAGAAACTTTTTTAAAAAGGAAGTGGGGGGGGAAGTTAGTCTCTTTTAAGTATTATTTTAAACAATGACTTCCTTCATTTAAGGGGAAAAAAAATCCTATTTCTATTTCTGGCCCTCAATCTATTTTCTTGGACTGGGTCTCCACGAGAAGTTTACTAACGTCCAAGTACTTGCAAACAGGGAATCCAGTAATATCCCATTCCTATCCACTCTAATGTCCATATAACTGATTAAATAAAAAGCCACTGTAGTGTGTTTAATTGATGGAAACTGAAATAAATAGATGTATTTGTTACCCACATGGCAAAAAGTATGGAAAAGGGCACAGTTCCTATCATCTGGTATTTCTTTGATGGATGGAAAGTTTAATAAGAAATCTAAACAGGCATATAAGAAGAGATTTTAAATCTGGAAAGAAAAGAATCATACAGAAGGGAACTGGTTGGAGAAAAGAGTTTTAACTGTAGGAGGGAAGAAAGAAGGAATTTCCTCAAGAACCTGTGGTTTAGAAAAAAAAGGAAATACAGTAGTTAAGAATAGTTCAGTGACTTTGGAATTGAATTTGTCCATTTTTATTCAAATGGTAAACTTTTAAAAGAGAGAGAAGAGGTAAAAAAAAAAAATCCCGAACATCTTTTCTTTGTACAGATTTATGCCACTAAGAAAGGTTTCTTTGCTATCTATTCAGGCCAATTTTGAAATATCAGTTCCAATAAACTACTGAGAACTACTGAAAGAAATAAACACCAAATAATTGTAATTATGTAAAGGAAAGGAGCTTCAAAGGCGGAGCTGTCCACTTCCCGCCCCCAGTAAACAGCTCAGAGTAGACATCTGTTGGTTGCTTTCCCATGCTCATTCCTCCATTTCTCTTCCCCACTGCCCCAGAATCCACTGAACATCCACGGTAAGCTGACTGCACTTCAGGCCCAGCAAGACAGAGCTTGCAGCTTAGGCTAAGGCTGTCAGTTTCCATCACTCTGGCCCTGGCGATTGGGCTTATGACCCAAGTCAGCCAGCAGGATTAGCTGCAGGATTTTACTGAGTCTGTCTTCCCCCTATATGCTGTTTCTTTTCCTCTCAGTCCCCCAAAGCCACAGGCAGCTGTTTTGAAAGCATGAGGAGACGGTATGCCTGAGAATAGAGCCAACCTAAGAAACGGAAAGAGAGACAGTGCCACAGTCACATGGCTAAGGCCACGTTAAAACCTCCTCTAAAGCCATATCTACCTTTCAAAATACGTGTGCCAGTACATTTGTTCAAGCCAGTTTGGGTTTTCTGTCACTTGCAGCCTAAAAATCCTCACTGATATGGAGCTATGCCTAAACTGTTACAATACATATTTTAATATATTAAAACATCAATCATATGGAACGCATATTGGTGAATTTTTAAAAAATGTAAGTCAGGGAAAGACTAAGCTGAAATTTACCCATGTAGTGTCTAAAGAGACAAGATTAAAGGAGAACATTTAAACTAGTAGACTATAAGTTGGTATATAGTAAGCATTCAATAAAAATTTGATTTAGTTATATTGATAATTTTTAGGTTATCTTAACAACTATGCAAATACTCATTACAAGTAAGTGAAAGGAAATAAACACATATAAGCCTCTTTGATTTGATCTTTATCATAAAAAGCCAGAGGTAACCAGACTTTTGGATCTCACGGGCTTGTAAAATTTCAAGGAATGTTTAAGGTACTAATAATAAGTTGTTAATTTTTATTCTAGCATGAAAGGATACTAAAACACAAACATGCACACATGCACTCACAAACATATCACACTTGACTATCATCTACTACGTTTCATTAAAAAATAAAATTAAAGCCCCAAATGTAGGATGAACATAATTTCAGAATAAAGGATACTTCTTCCCAAGAAAAGTTGATTCCATACAATGAAACATGACACACATACACACTGTTTGTCTTTCTCACTGTCATAATAACACCATGAAAGTTTACTTCAGTTCCTCAATATACCTAACTATAATAAACCATTTTGAAACTTAGCCTTTTCACTAATTCAGACTGGCTCTTTCTCAACTGTCTGGATACACAGCATTTCATGAGTCTCTTCTGTACCACTGGGCAAAACCTGTTAATTTGAGATGATTTTGCCTATCAGGAGAGTCTCTGATCAAGTTCAGAGAAAAACGCATGAATATTCAAAGTTGTTTCCTATTGCTCGTCTTCAGTTTACTTTTATGATTTATAATTTTATAAAATTACAATCTTATAATTTATTTTATGTTTGAGTTTCTATCGTGAGGGTGCAAGGATTTAGGTAAGTGCTCAAGGAAGTTATCTGGTTAGGAAGCCAGCAAGGAACACCTCTGAGGCATCTGGGTACCTCGCAGGCTCTCTGGGACCATCGCACTCAGCTAAGCACTCAGCTTTGCTATTAAGCAGACTGAGTCTGATTACTATTTCTGCTACTCAGTAGCTCTATGATTTTAGGCAAGTCACCTGCGAGTCTTGGCTCTGGGGTCGGCATAGGGACGAGTAATATGTCTTTCCCACTAGGTTGTAAAGATGAAATAAAATGTTCAGCACTGTCTCCGGCAAATGATAAGTTCTCAATCAAACAGAAAGACCAATACTAAGCAAATTAAAAGGATCTCAAGTGTTTCGGGCTGGGATTGCGTTTAGAGTTCATGTAGGTATGGTAAGTAGGTGAAGCTAGAATATGAAAGCAATTGGAAAAAGTGATGGGGTCCATGGACCTCAGAAGACCTTAAACTTATTTATTTATTCGTTTAAACAAAATACCATACATGGAAAACAACACATTTGGGGTCCAAATGTAGCCCTAATTCCTAGTTTAGGGTCTTTGGCAGGTAGAATCTGACAAGATAGTGAAAAGGAGAATGTTTCAGTGAATGGAATATCTTAGAAAGCTACACCCAAATTTGTAGTAATTATAACGTCTTCCCTAAAGTAGCCACTTGCTAACACATCAGTCTATTTTATTCCTGTGCGCCACACTTATCGGTCTCTGACATTCTTCTTTTACATTATTTTTATTTGGGGTCTGCTGATCTCTGGCTAGAATGAAAATTCCACGAGAGCACAGACCTTACTCCTAACCCCGGCAAAATAAGGTGTTCCATAAGTATTTGTTGAATGACTAAAGGAAAGTTATTATGATTTGGTCTTGTGGGTTTCCACACAGTATCATTACTTTCAGATTAGGAATTTCAGTTTCTGAAATTTAACAGATTTGTCTTCCGCTTTGAATGAGGACCCAGCTAGGACATCAATGTATGGTAAACAGGTAATTTAATAAAAGGATTCATGTTAATATGAAGAGTTAGTTTCAAAGGTGTTGAAGGGGAACTTGGATTTAGCAAGTGTAGGATGCCACTGCCCTCCCATGGGGCTGGAATGACAAAGAGAGAAGATGCTGTTGCTGGAGGCCAGGACCACCGATAACCGGGGCCATAACGGCCCACCCAGCAGAAGCTGCGACCCCTGAGGACAGGGCTCTCCAGGGGAAGCTGGACTCCAGAGCCCCACTGGAGGCCAGCTGGCAAAGGAGCCTGGAATCCTAGCTGGCAGCAGTCAGTCTGCCCTGTGATGCAGACAGGAGCAGGCAAGGGCAGAGAATGGATCTGAACGCAAAGAACAAAGGATCAGCGTGGCCTGTGAGTTTTAAAACATTAATACCAAAGGGGCAATGACGTGCTTGGATCAAATCATATGCCAGGGACTGAGCTGGTTCTCTGTTATCTTCCCCTACTTTAAAGGCTTTTGCAAATTCAACTGAAACAGTACTTTTTGGCCCCCAAAACCTACTGAATTTTTGGATAAAATGCATTTGAAAGAGGCCTATTATTGAACTCTTAAGGCCTATGTGACCATGTCTTTCTGACTCTACGTTTGAGCCAACTCTATTTAGTAAGAATGGGAAACCATGTTCAATAGTGTACATATTTGAACACACTTCTGAGTCTCTGAGATGAAAGACAGAGAGAGAGTTTGTGTGTGTAATATTATAACAAATACTTTCAACATATACACATATTTCAAATTTTTACCTTCACACATGACAGAATAGTTAACAGAAATATTAATCTCTGTTTGGTTTTCCTCTGTTTTTCTCTCCCTTATTCCAAGAAGCCCTTTGTGTTCCTTTGCCTCAGGGGTGTTTGTAGATCACGGTTTAAGTGGAAGTTGCCAGAAACACTCCCTACCCCCACCCTTCCTGGCTTTTGTTCTCACTGAGGGCATGAAGCTAGGTCAACACCCTGGGAGGTCAGCCAGGTGAGTGCGCTTGGGGACAGGGGTGGGGTGAAGGGGCAGGATAAGGAGGGCTGGGAGCTCCTCCACAGTGAAATGGGAGGTCTGTCTGGGGTAGTGAGGACTCACTGGAGTTCCTGGCAAGGGGGCAGGGTGGGTGCGGGAGTGACAAGCCCTCAGCAGGAACAGCTGTGTCAGGAGGCCAACTCAGGCCCTCACCCCCAGCTTGGGCAGAGATTCCCCAGCCTGACTCAGGGAAAACAGACCCATCACCGGCTTTCAAGGGACTAAAGGGCCTTGAAACGCCACCAAAGAGCCCTTTGGCAGTGGACCAAAGTCCAGAGGGCCCCCTCCAAATGTCCAGGTTCTTCTCTCCAAGGCCCAGGGCTGGGAGCCTCAGTCATGAGCGAGATCTAATTTCTTCCTGCGCTATGGGGTAAGGACTCAGATTTAAATTTAATTCAACTCTAAAAGCAAACAAACAAATAAGTCAATGTGAAATTTCTTGCATCTGTGTATCCTAGTGGAATAACATTCACACCTTAAAAACTGAAGTTGCTGGCACAGAGTTATTGCTCATGTCTTGGGCTTTCATCATTAGATGCAGCTGTGGAATTGCTGGGAGTGGGAATGGGTTGCTTATATTCAGAATCCTGACCTCAGAGATAGACTTGCTGATGGTAAGACAGAACCACGGTAAGATGGCAGGGGTGTCTCTTAGAGTAACTTAGGGAATGGCCAATCCCACAATCTCTACAGAGAAGGCACCAGAGCTCCCCAGAGGCCCCAGGTACAAGCAAAAGATGACGTATATTACAACAGTGTTTTCCAAGCTTCAGTCCTCGTGTACCATGGTCATGATTCACTTGCCACATCTGTGTACCACCTGTATTAATGTTTACTAAATATCTCTCTACATATGGCCTCATTTTTAGTACTTACTGAAATCAATTTATCCTCGCCCTAAACAATAGTATCCATGAAATCACAAGTTTGGTGTGTTACATGTACACACACATACACTCTCACTTTTCAATATGCACGCCATAAATACAAAATTACTAAAGGACAAATGTTCATCTGTGCACTGCCTGACATGATGTCATGCTTCATTAAGTGGTATAACTTAGCACTGTTTGGGAAACTGCATCCCATGCATTTCTGTAAGAAATACAGTTGTTTTGGATATTCTGATCGCATTTTCTCTTCCCTTCGACCCCAGTTTCCAGACTTTGGCAACTTTCTGATGATGAATGGTCTGACTAGAAAACGGTACAGAGAGAGAGAAAAAGAAAGAAGGAGGAGGAGGAAGAGGAGAGAAGCAGAAAGAAAAAAGGAGAAGAAAGAGAAAGAAAAGATGCCCAGGCAAGAGATCCAAACAAAAATATGAAGAGCCTAGGAACCTCTATACTTGTGTATGTGTGTGTAAACAACGCGATCACACCAGTCAGTCTGTTTATCTGAAACACGTTACCTCATGAAGGGGCAGTGTTATCCTGAACAATTATACAATGCTGGTCCCAAGCACAAACTTGGAAATAGGATGCATTTATACTCTAATCCTGCAGATTCTTCCCTTGTAGCTCCCGCTGCCGCTTGATCTTGGCCTCTTCCGTCTACAGAGACTCACAGCTAGCTGCTCGGCCAGCCCTCCCTCCACCCTTCCCTGCTTACCTTCCTTATCAGCTCAGGAAGAAATTTCTGCAAAACTCTTCCTCTGGTCACTGATATCTCTGGGAACCAAATCCATTAAGATATTTTTGACCCTTACTCATGCTATTTTGAATGTCTGGTGCACAGGAAGGAACCGATAAAAATAGAATTACAATGCCCTTACTGCCAAAGTAGCAAAGGGGCTGATTAAGATTGATGTCTGAATAAATATACAATAGCAGGCCCTACAATTTTAATAGCCTTTGATGGAAGCAGAAAAGGAGTGCACTGGCTGTATGTGCGTACATTTCTGTTCCCTTACCATGTACTTTTTTCTTAAAATATGGCCCCTCTTTTTTTAAATATTAAAAGTCATGTAGAATAATAATGATAATAATATAAAATAATGGCTAATATTTATTGAGCACTTACTAGATGACAGGCATGGTTCTAGGAAGTTTACATGTACCGGCTCATCCAATCTGCACGACAAATAACCTAATAGGGATGCATGGTTACTCTTATTCCCTTTTTATAGATGAGGAAACTCTGAATCAGAGATGCAGCAATAGCACAGCAGAGAGATCCACGTCTAGCCCTGCTTCTCCAAATAAGTACATCAGCATGAGAGTTCCCTAACATCACTTCTTCCCAGCCTCCTCTGTAGTGAGAGCTATCTAAGATGCAGGTTGCTATGAGGACTGAAGGAGAGGTGTGTAAAGTCCTTCAGAGAGTGCTGGCCACAGAGTAAACCTCAAAAGCAATGCATCATCATCACCATCATTCCTTCTTCCATATCCTCCAATGATTAGGAAGATAATGCTTTCTCTCTCTCTCTCTCTCTCTCTCTCTCTCTCTCTGAATCTAATGATATTAAACAAGTAAATTTCAATGCAAGGAACATGGCCTAACCCCCAGGATCTCTCCAAGGAAATGAGCTCGGGCTGTTGTCATGATGTCCTGGAAGGTACCCAGAGAACTCCACGGGGAGTGCCTTGAGCCCAACTAGAACCATGTCCCTTAACCAGCAGCATTCAAAGTATGGTTGGCAGTCACTTCAACTCAAAGAGCCTCTCTTGCCTATGAGTGGTTATACTTGTGCTTGGTGATGAATTCTTTCAGCTATCCATTTGAATCACTCTATTCACTTTTATTTTAGCATGTTTCTTTATGTAACTTTTTTATTTAATTTCATTTAACGTTTTCCTTTTCGGATGTAAATAGGATGGTCCATCATGGAGTGGTCAGTGGATAGACAGTTAGTGATTTAAACACAAGAGTTCCTGATTCAAACACAGGAAGTTTTAGAAAACATTCTCCCTTCATTTACCTCCTACCCTATCCATCCAGCATAGACATTCAAGCCAACAACCCCACATGTTCAGCAGCAGGTACCAATTAAAAGTAGAGTGCTAACATCTTCATATCACTCACAGCCTTATTTAAATCGTCCGTGCTCTGAGCTACTTGTATCTAAGTTCCAAAAATCTCCCAGCCCTACCAGCTGAGGACCTGGGAGCTGATTCCTTGCACACCCACCCTGCTACAACTTTAGCCCAACACTTGGCACCCAGTGTCTGGTTTCAGTGGATGCTTCTCTCTTTGCTTCTTCCCCCACCTCACCCACCTCAAGTCATCCTAAGTAGGCTTCGGACCTCTGAGACTCTACATGAATATGCCTCCCAGGTCAATGAAAGAAGGACGCTTGTAGGATATGTCACACAGGAAGGTGCCCAGCTATATCCAAGACAAATAATCAAACATCTCTCAAAATAGGACTCCTTGGAAAAAGACTCCATTAATGTCCATTATCAGGTTACTGGAATTATTTAATTCATTGGCAAGCCAGAAATCTAAATTTTTCTCTTACCCTCGGCCCATTGGTCCTAAATCTTTCAATTCTATCTTCTCAACATTCCTGGAGTCTTGCTGTCCTTTTCATCCCTCCTGAGAATGTTTTAAGGAGGATTCTCAACATCTTGTTCCTGGACAATTACAACATTTCTGATTATTGTTCCCAGTCTCATTTCCTTCCTCGCTCCCTTCATTTTCGTCTGCTAGAGTTCTTTCCAAAAGATAAATAGAGCCAAATAATTCTCCCACTTCAGACCTTTCCATGGCCTCACCAGAACCAAAAGATAAAGTCCAAACTCTTTCACCTGGCTCATCAGGCCCTTCATGGCCTTCTTACCCTACCACACCCAGCATTTTAGGAAAACGGAATTACTTGCAGATCCTAAATTCTTAATTGTTTCTATTCATTGTATGTGTGGCTCTTTCTGCCTGAAATATCCTCTTACAGATTCTTCTCAGTCTTCCTGAAGGATTTCCTTACCCACCCAAAGCTGAATCGAGTACTCATCATGTCTGTCTCCAAAGGAATCTTACAAACTTAGCTGTAGCATTTGTGACAATCTGTTAAATGAGCGACTTGCCCTCTCTTTAGTAAGAGACCTATGAGGTCTTCTAGGGTCAGTATTTTGTTTTGTTCATTCTCATATTGCCAGTGTCTAGCACTGTGCACTGGGCAGGCAACTCAACAAATGTTCACTAAACTAATGAACAAATGAAATCCAAGACAGGATAAAAATAAGATTTACCACTGAGAAGGGGCTCTAGAAGGATCCCTTGAGAATGTCCATCTTCCCTAATTTGCTTTATTTTTCTCATGGACCCAGAATCCAAGGATCTCTGAAGGACAATGAATCAGTTTAAAACACAGATTCAGAATAATCTCTATAAACCTCATTCAATCAATTAACAAAAAGCATTTTTCTTTTCAGGGTTGGTAAGGTCAGGTGTGATTCTTGTTAATCCTATATACAATGCCCACCATTTGTGGACTGTATCTGGGTACTTGTACAGACTATGTTTACGCTCCTCAGGTGAAGCATGAAAGCCAAGGGAGGGGCTGCCCTGGTGGCGCAGTGGTTGAGAGTCCGCCTGCCGATGCAGGGGACACGGGTTCGTGCCCCGGTCCGGGAGGATCCCGCATGCCGCGGAGCAGCTGGGCCCGTGAGCCATGGCCGCTGAGCCTGCGCGTCCGGAGCCTGTGCTCCGCAACGGGAGAGGCCACAACAGTGAGAGGCCCGCGTACCGCAAAAAAAAAAAGAAAAAGCCAAGGGAGGAAAGAACCCTGGATGCAGTTCAGGATACTGTGAGACAACAGCGATTTTCAACCTGATGCTCACGGGGAGGCTTCAGACATTTGCTCCAAGTACATTCACACAGAGCCTCCGAATCTCCTTCTCTGCACACCAAGGACACCCTTCCCAGTATCTAACAGCCTATGCAAATCATATGCAATCTGCTTTGAATGCATCTTTTTTTGTGCCTTGGAATGTAAGCTCCAGAGAGGAAGGACCACACACTCTTACTCATCACTACAGTCTCAGAGTTTGTTGCACTAACTACTTGTTCACTGACCCACTGGGGCTCATTTCTTTGGGAATATACATGTTCCTGTACATTCTTCTAAGTTTTCTAATTCTTACAGTCCCTTCACAAAAACCCATCACACATAGGCACAAACAACCTCTTTTTTTTTTTTTTAAAGAAAATAAACACATTTTCACTTCCAAAGATTTTGGAAGAGCACAAAGAAAATTTGAAAATCACTGACACCACCACTAGTTGGAGGTACTCTTCATATTCTGCACAAAGCTTTTTGGCCCCGCCACTAAATTGGGACCATACTTTGACTTTTTTCATCCAACAATCTCAGAGAAGAATTCTTTTTCCAACTGAGGATTATGTCCCATTAGCAGGTCATGAAAAGATTTTAGGGACCTGCATTTAAAAAATGAAATACATAATGAGATACTACTTCACACCCATTTGGATGGCTATCATCAAAAACAACAAGTGTTGGCAAGAATGTGGAGAAACTGGAATCCTTGTGCGTGGCTGATGGGAATGTAAAATGGTGTAGCCACCGTGGAAGTGGTAAGGCAATTCCTCAAAAAATTAAATATAGCGTAATCCAGCAATTCCACTTCTGGCTATATACCCCCAAAGAAATGATAGCAGGGACTTGAACAGGTATGTATACACCCATGTTCATAACAGCATTATTCAAAATAACCAAAAGGTGAAATCAACCCAAATGTCCTTTGACAGATGGATGAACATATGTACAATGGAATATTATTCAGCCTTAAAAAGAAAGAAAATTTTGATACATGCTACAACATAGATAAACTTTGAAGACATTATGCTAACTGAAATAAGCCAGGGCTTCCCTGGTGGAGCAATGGTTAAGAATCCGCCTGCCAATGCAGGGGACACAGGTTCAAGCCCTGGTCCGGGAAGATGCCACATGTTGCAGAGCAACTAGGCCCATGCGCCACAGCTACGGAGCCTGTGCTCCAGAGCCCGCAGGCCACAGCTACTGAGCCCGCGTGCCACAACTACTGAAGCCTGCGCGCCTAGAGCCCGTGCTCTACAAGAAGAGAAGCCACTGCAATGAGAAGCCCGCACACTGCAAAGAAGAGTAGCCCCACTCACTGTAACTACAGAAAGCCCATGTGCAGCAACGAAGACCCAACGCAGCCATAAATAAATAAGTAAGTAAATAAATAAATAAATAGAAAGAAAGAAGCCAGTCACAAAAGGATAAGTATTGCATGTAAATATATAGGTATATTTCACTTATATTTATTATCCCACTTGAACAAGGTACCTAGAATGGTCAAATTCATAGAGACAGAATGTAGAATGGTGGTTGCCAGAGCTGGGAGAAGGGGAAACAGGAGTTAATGTTTAATAGGTACAGAGTTTCATTTGGGGAAGATGAAAATGTTCCAAAGATGAATAGTGGTGATGACTGTACAACAATGTGAATGCACTTAATGCCGCTGAACTGTACAATTAAAAATGGTTAAAATGGTAAATTGTATGTTATGTATATTTTACCACAACTTAAAATATGAAATAGAATAAAGAATATAAAAGTACATCTTATATACAAAGGATAAGACGAAATTTTAATTTCAAGTAAAAGTTTGTGTATATTTATTTTTGATGTAAAATGACTTTTTATTGTGAGTTGTGGTCAAAAAAGTTTAAAACCACTGTTCCAAAAATTATTTTTAATCACTACATGACATTCTATCATATAAATATACTGCAACTTTTAAATCAGTCTCCTGCTTTTAGACATTCAAGTCATTTATTTCCTTCCTTCCTCCCTCCCTCCCTCCTTCCCGCACTCCCTTCTTTTTCTTTTTTTTGCTAATTCTAAGTGTTATTTTGGTTGTTCTAACTTACAAAAGTGATTTTGAATAAGAAATACTTGGTGTTCTTTTTATAACCAGTTTTTGATTGGTATCTGTTTTCTGTATTGTTTAAAGCGGATCAAAAAATGTAAGTCTATTGGTAGAGATTAAGTATTCATTGCTACAACTTAGTTGATAAATTGTTGTTATTGTAAAGCCATATGTTCTGGTAAAGTCTTGTTTGCTTGAACTGATTATCCCTACAGGTGAAACACTAGAATATTTGGAGTGTACCTGGCTGCTTGTTTGGGTTTTTTTTGTTTTTGTTTTGTTTTGGTTGTGCATCTGCCTTTTAACCCATTCACCAAAATCTACCTTCTTGACAAGCAGCACCAATGAAAGTTTCAGAGAAATCTGCATATTTAACATACCTAAATCGTATTAGGCAAGTCAGTGGAAAAATGCTCGTGCTGCTAATGGAATTAGAGTGCGTTCATTTTACAGGCTAGTGTTTTTAAACTAGAAATCAAAATCTGGCACTAAAGCATGTTAATTGTTTTACTGTACCTTGTGAGGTTTTCACTTGTAAATTCTAAACCAGTGTATTTTTTCTTTTTAGAACTGGTTTGTGTACATATATAGTGATTATGGATACTAATTCAATGTAATTGATAATTTTCTATGTCAGTATAAAAATACATCACAGCCTTCTCAAACAGCTGAAGCAATATATTGTATATTGCCATACTGTCTGGTGAAAGGGTTAAACTACTTCACCTCCTGCACTTTTAGATGCAAATCGGTTTTTCATTTCTGTAATAGAAAATTATTCACATATTTTTACATCATTTGTTTTTCCTGACGAGTATTTAAAACCAAAAGGATATTCTGAAAAATGGTCAACGATTCTTTTAGAAATAGCATCCCAAGCAGCGTGCCTAAACATTACATTGCATGTGGAAATTTAAAAAAAAATAAAGTTTACATTTTTAAACATAACTCTTTGTATGCATCTCTATTTCACCTCCTGTTGTGCAATTATTTTTTCAGTTTGTTTCTGTAATAATTTTCTGTACCCCACAATCCGACTTCTAACCATAAACATAAAACCCCCTCTTGCCAAAGCCCTCATCCTACTGTGGGAATTTCTTTAGTCCACTTCATGCACCCACGCCACCATTTGAAGTTCCCAAAAGAAAACTTTTCAAGGGCAAGGGAGATGGGCAAATTCCTTCCTCTACAGCCATTGTCACTGCCACTGTCATGCGCAGCTTCTAAGATGCTCCCAATGTTCCTACTTCCTGCTATTCATGCCCACGTGTAATCCTTTCCACCTCGGCTAAGGGTTCCGGCTGGGCCTAGTGACGTACTTCTAATGAAAAGAATATGGTAGGATGATAGGATGTTACTTCTGAGATTAGATTACCAAAAGACCCTGGCTTCCACCTTGCTGGTCCTCTTTTGCTCTCTCTCTCATTCAAACCAGTTGCCAAGTTGTGTGCTACCCCATGGCGAGGCCCACATGGCAAAGAACTGAGGAAGGTCGCTGGCCAAAAGTCAACAAGAAACTGCAAGAAACTGAGGCTCTCAGTCCAACAACTTGAAAGGAACTGAATCCTATCAACAACCACTAAAGTGATGTTCGAAGTGAATTCTACCCAAGCCTAGCCTTGAAATGAGACTATAGCTGTGGACAACACGTTGACTATATGTCTATAAACCCTAGAGCCAGAGGACCCAGCTAAGCTGGGCCTTGATCCTCACCTACAGAAACTGTAAGATAAAAAATGTCTGTTATTTAAGCAACTAAACGCTGTGATTTTTTTTTTTTTTTTTTAACATAGCTATAGGTAACCAGTACAGCTACGTCAGAATCTCAGATTGCTGGGCCCATTATAAATAAAGGCATGTGCCACTCCGGAATTTTCAATTCATCATCGCCACCACCCACTGTTGAGAGTGTTTCTAGCTTCCAGTGCCAGAAGCAAAGATACTGGGATGAAAAAATGACCATGGTTCATGAAAAAACAGGCTGCAAGAAAAGTGGGACCAGAAACTTAAAGTTTACCACTGACAAGATAGTCCTCTTCTTACCCACGTCAGGTATCTTTCGTGTGTGCGTTTGGATGATCAGACTATTATTTTTGTCTGTGGAACATTCAGTCCGCCTTCTTCTGGTAATAGCACATCAATTTTCCTTGGAAAACTCACCTCTATTCCATTGTTAATTCAAGTGGTACAGGTGGGGCCCACCTCACCCCCTGCCTGCCTGAGGAAGGAGCACATGACTAGGCCTAGCCAATCAGAGCGTTCCATCTTTCTCCCCACACTGACTGGTTTTAGGAAGGACATGTATATCAAGCTGAGATGGTTAGACTCTCTTGATTGAAGACAAAGCTGAACGTGTCAGCAGCCATCACAAGGGAGAGTCTGTCTGCAGATGAAGTCAACACCTAAAGACTTAGCCAAGAAAGAGAGCTGGATTCCTATAATAATGCCTGGGTATCTGGGTCAAGCCATGCCTGATGCCATTATCTCCATAGACTTCTAAGTTACATGAGTCAATAATTTCCCATTTTTGCTTGAGTTATTTTGAATAGATTTGTTACTTGTAACCAAGAGTTTTAAATGAATACCCTCATCCTGCTTTGCTGCTCCAACACACACACATACACACACACACACAAAGCTGTGTAACTTGACAAAGAATGTTGCTGATACAAATTGAACTTATCCTGATTATTAAAAGCAGCAATAGCATTGGGCTATAAGTTATGGTAAA
This sequence comes from Pseudorca crassidens, assembly GCF_039906515.1. Lineage (NCBI taxonomy): Eukaryota > Metazoa > Chordata > Mammalia > Artiodactyla > Delphinidae > Pseudorca > Pseudorca crassidens. The sequence goes on along the minus strand of NC_090304.1, from coordinate 27,825,485 downwards.
CTTGGTTCTAGAAAGGCCATTCTCTTATATCTAAGATGGACAGATAACAGAATCTAGAATTTGGGTTGTTTTGTTCAAGAAGATGAACTTCTTCCCATTTTTCTCCTATGTTTTCTCCTATGAAAGAAATAACTGGCATAAATATCTCATTAGCTCCTTCCTTCCTTCCTCCCTCCTTTCCTCAAATATTTGATTAAACGTACCGATAAGTGTTGAACGAAATAAGAAAGCCCCAGAAGACTACATGCAGCCTAATATCCTTTCTAAAATCAACTTAATTTGGATAAAATTTACGTACAATGAGCTGTATCCACTTAAAGTATACAATTTGATGGAATTTTTGATATGTATACACATCTGTGATGATGAAACATGACCACAGTCAAGACACCAAACATCTCCATCATGCGCCCCCAATATTCCTTGTACCCTTTGCAGTATGCCTTTCCCTCTACACCCAGTGTAAGCAACCACTGATGATCTTTTTGTCAAATTAGATTAGTTTGTGTTTTCTAGAATTTCACACAAATGGAATCATACTTTACGTACTATTTTGTGTCTGGCTTCTCTCATTCAGTATAACATTTTGAGCTTCATCCATATTATTGCATGTTTCAGTAGTTCACTCCTTTTTCACTGCTGAGTAGTATTCCAATGTATGGCTATATTATACTTGTTTATCCATTCACCTGTTGATGGACATATGGGCTATTTCCTGGGTTTTGTTATTGTGGATAAAGTTTCTATGAATGCTTGTGTACAAATCTTTACTTGGACATATATTTTCATTTGTTTTGGTAAATATCTAGGAGCAGAATGGCCAGGTTGTACGGTAGGTGTAGGTTAACTTTTTCAGTAACGGCCAGAAGTTTTCCAAAGATGTTGTACCATTTTATATTCACACCTGCTGTGTGTAAGAGTTCTGTTTGTTGCTCCACACTTGTAACTCTTGGTATTGTCAGAAATTTTAGTCACTCTACACAGTGCATTGTGGTATCTCACTGTGGTTTTAGTTTGCATGTCCACCATGATTAATCATGGTGAATATCTTCCTGTATGCTTAATGGCCATTTGTATATATCTCTTTATGAAGAGACAATTCAAACTTTTGACCATTTATTGCGTTATTTGTCTTCTTATTATTGAGTTGTAGGAGTGCTTCAGATATTCTGGATAGAGATTTACATAATTGTGAGCTTTATATGTTGAGAATATGTTCTCCCAGATTGTGGACTGCCTTTTTATTTTTGTAATGGTGTTTTCTGAACAGGAAAAGTTTTTAATTTTGATAAAGTTCAATTTGTCATTTTTTTCCTTTTAGATTCATGCTTTTTATGTGCCCAAGAAATCTTTGCCTATCCCAATATTTTCTTTTAAGTTTTCTTCTAGAAGTTTTATAGAATTACTTTTTTCTATTTCAGTATAATATCTATTTTGTATTTATTTTTGTATATGGTGTGAGGTATGAGTCCAGGTTTTCCATATGACATTTATTTGTCCAAGTTGATGGAAGACTACTGTTTCCCCTTTAAATTGCCTTGGCACTGTGTCAAAACTCATTTGACCATATATGTGTGAGTCTGTTTCCAGACTCCTTTTTCTCTTCCATTGATCTATATGTCTATTTTTCACCATTATCACAGTGTTTTGATTATTAAAAGATTTATAGTAAGTCTGGATATCAGATAATATAAGTCCACCAACTTTTATTTTTTAATTACTTTTGGCTATCCTAGATCTTCTTTTTTCATTTTCAAAAAAATATTAGGATCAACTTGTTTATTTCCAAAAATCAAAAGTCTGCTGAGATTTTGACTCAGCCGGTAGACTAAGTTGCACCTATAGATTAATTGGGGGAGGACTGAACAGTCTACAAACACAGTATATCTTCACTTGTTTAAGTCTTCTTTAATCCTTTCAGCAATATTGTTTAATTTTCAGTGAAAAGATACTCCAGATCTTCTGTTATATTTACCCTTGCCATTTTATGGTTTTGGTACTATTGTAATTAACATTTAAAAAAATTTCATTTTCAATTTTATGTTGCTAGTATATAAATAAGCAGTTGCTTTTTATATACTAGCCCTTTATCCTGTAACCTTGCTAAATTTACTTATTACTTCTTGATTCTTAGCGATTCCTTAGAATTTTCTAAATTAACAACCATGTCACATGCAAAAAAGAGACAATTTTACTTTTTCCTTTACAATCTTCATTCCTTTTATTTGTGCTTTATTATGCGGTTTAGGGCCTCCAAAAATTGGTGACTAGAAGTGTGAGTCCAAGAACTCTTACATTTTGCTGATCTTAGTTTGAAAGCATTCAATATTTACCATGAACTCTGATGCTAACAGTACGTTGTGACCCTGTATCAGATGAAGTTCCTTTCTACTCCTAGTTGCTGAGAGTTTTTATGAATGAATGTTGAAATTAGTCAAACGCTTTTCCTGTATCTATTTGAGAAGACAAAATTCAAATTAACGTATACCTGGAGAAGGAAGGCGTTACAGTAAGAGAGGGGAAAGCACAAAGACAAACACAAATTATTATCAGTAGTCTAGTTCTCTGGCTGTGTAGTGTGGGCCAATGGATGTTCACTACATTATTCATAAATGGATAAATAACACGATAATAATAAGGGATATGCACAGGCCCATGATAACAGTGTGTCATGAACTAAGGACTTTGATAAATTTAATCTTGTCCATCTAAAAACAAACTTTACAGAGTCCTCATCTTGATCCTAGATTCCTGAAAAGTCTCTATACCAACAAGATTCCGAGAAGCTCTGGTCACAGGGTCTATGAAATGGCTTAGGATTTATGAGATTCATTTATAGGTAAAATTTATGGACTATTCGAATTTAGGCACATCTTAGACACATGGTTAATAATGAGAAAATCCCCTAAATAATGCTGTCATTTTGAATGAGGAGGATAAAAAGACAAAACCATGCATGTGTGGATTGTTTCTTTGTTCACAACACATACAGGCTGTTTGACCGAGACAGGAAAAGTTCCTGAGGGTCAAGGAATAAGAAGAGAGACTGAAGGTAAGAATGCAGAGCATTCTTAAAATGGAGAAAACTTCAGCTGGCATGCCTGAAAGCATACCCACATGTCAAGGACTGTGGGACATTTTCCCAGAGGGGACTGAACAAGAAGCCTCTCTGGTCTTAGTATCTAACCGAGGCTGAATGGAACACCAGGGAATATGCTGGAGGGAGGGGAGCCACTGGCCAAAGGGGTGGAAAAAGTGATGCAATCAGAGAGCTCCTGCCCATCTCTAATTTTATGACTCTCCGTAAAAAGGAAGGAGAATTCAAACCACTTCAAAATAAGATCACTGGAGACCTGGCTTGGAAGACTGGATCTGATGAGAAAGAAGTTTATAGGGATTTATTTTCCTAGTTCATAGTCACAGACCATGCCAAAAGACACCGCCACCTGACTACTGCTTTATAGCAACTATAGGGTAAAATTTTTTTTTTTTTTTTTTTGCGGTACGCGGGCCTTTCACTGTTGTGGCCTCTCCCGTTGCGGAGCACAGGCTCCGGACGCGCAGGCTCAGCGGCCATGGCTCACGGGCCCAGCCTCTCCGCGGCATGTGGGATCTTCCTGGACCGGGGCTCGAACCCATGTCCCCTGAATCCGCAGGCGGACTCTCAACCACTGTGCCACCAGGGAAGCCCAGGGTAAACTTTTAAACTAATGCAGAATAATTTCTCTGGGAATTGGGAACAGCAGGCGGAGAATCTAAACTATGTCACTGAGAAATAAAGGCTTTCCTTCCCGACAACCTAAAGCTTGACAAATCATGCCAACGTTTTATTTCTCAGGATGTTTAAAAGAGCACAACAAATAGAAAGCTCTCCGCCACCTCCTTGCTAACTGGTTTGATTTTTAAGGAGAGTGCACTCCCAAAGACAAACCTCTAAAGAAAGGTTTAGATTTCCTTTTCTTTTTTCTTATTTGATGCCATTAATAATAAATTGTATGGGTTTTCCTTCCCCAAGGGGAAAAAAAAATTTGTTGCTTTTCACATAAAAACACATTTAAAAATTATGCCTTTTAAAAGAACATTTAAAAAAAAAAGGACAGACATTTGCTAATTGCTCTAAAATTCAAATCTCCAATCAAACTGAACACTCCCATGGGTGTGAGGAAATAGGGCCTCTTTGGGGGAATGTAATCCTAATTATGCGGCATGAGGCACCCAAGTTTATGTCAGGGGCAGATTCTGATAAGATATGCACCAAAGGAATCAGGTCTGGACTGTTTCAATGGGAGAGTGTTGGTGTAATGTTGGTATTTAGCTGCGATCTAGAGGCCAGCAAAGGTCAGGTTGGACAAAGCAGAGCCTAATGAAGCTGCTAGTGTCTGGGGTGAAAGAGCCACAAAGCCTTTCAAATTAGCAGCTGAATCCTGACACTCATTAGTGATTATATGTGTGATGGCTGCAACTTAAGTCCCAACCAGTAAAACAGCCTAGACACCCAGTATACACGAAGGAAATAAAGTATGTGCAAAAATAAAGAACCAGAACCTTTCAAATGTTTTCCCTTTGGCATGTTTTTCTTTTTCTTTCCTTTCTTTTTTTATATTAATGACAGAACTGCAGTGTGCTTACCTTCCAATTTGGCACTAAAATAATTACCACCGCGACTAAAATGAGACTTCATTTTTTTCCATCAAGGAAGGTCTAGTCAGAAATTGCTTCTGCTAAGTTCTGTACAAGACATAATATACTCTTGGTAACTCACAAAACCAATAAATCAAGCTGAAGCACTTATTAAAGTATCTTACAGCACTAAATTTATCACTGATGACAAATTTAATTTGGGACTCTGACAGCTTGCTCCTTGCATATACTTCAACAGATTTCTTTATTATTATTTTTTTTAGAGGGAGCATTATTTCACAAGTAATGAAGGCTGAAATTCACTAGAAATGTTTAGAGATGTAAAAGATGACTTCCAGTAGGAAACTGTTTTTCTCCAATAGCATCGCCGTCACCGGGAAAAGTTACACATTAAAACTCTTTTCCAGCAATCTTCTCCTTCGCACATTAGAGTTAGCAGAATTTTTTAAATGGTGATAACGAGCATTTTACAAAGCAATTTATCATCATCACTCAGCTCACCCACACTCTATCTTCCACAGTTAGGTCAATGCTTGTCCCTTGATAAAGAAGATAACAAAATTGAGATACAGAGTTTCCCCCTACCTAACAGGTAGAATAATTTTAATCTGTGCCAAGGTCCTTCAGCACAAGGGAGGGTGGGAAGAAAAGAGCAAAGGAAACTCACAAAATCGTATCGGGTCTTCTTATAATCCCTCAATATTGTGGCGAAAAGGATGCTGTTCCCACTATAAGTTATCAAAAGAAAATTACACATAAATACACATAAAATTATTATTAATAGGCAACCTTTGCTGCACACCATACTTCTTGACTGCATAATATATATAATGCTCTATTTTCTGTTCCAGTCAACTGCACTCTGCAGTGTATCCTACAACACAACCAAGCTACACAATTTATATTTTCTGTAAACTTTTCCTCTTCCTAAAACACATCTCTACAATTCTACATTAGCATTTTCTTGTTGTCTTTTCAAATGGTATTTTCTCTCTTGACAATGCAATCAGCATATAAAAACCAAATTTCACTGCCTGGTCCCATTTAAGGCAAACCGAGCAGCCTGAACCACAGCCTGACAAGGAGAACACATTAAGCTCTGGAACAAAAGCGTCCAAGTCGACCTGTTTTGCAGGCTGATTAATAGAAACAAGCTCCAAGGACTAATCACAAGTCGAGCCCTGTTTTGCAGATTAATAGAACAAAGACACACGAGAGGAGGGGAGGGCACAGCACCGGAATACAAATAAGCAAAGGTAGGCACCAGGCTTTCCCTGACTGAAGTCGCATCCTGTAAAGCCAGACCCACAGACCCAAGTCACACAGGGGGGTGAGTCAAAAATGCAGCACCAAAGAGGGCTGGGTTCCGTCAGTCACCCCAGCACCAAATGAGCCATCTGGGTTCCACCTTCTTTGGGAGAGACTGATTTAAAAGAGGAAACAAAAATTTTCAGCGGAATGAAGCAAGCTCTGGTGCTTTCCCGAATCTTTCCATTTCAGCAGGGCACACACAGAACTTGTTGATGAGGACAGACACCCCCCCCCCCCATCTTTGGCAATGGCCTGTGACACAGGTAATCCCTGAAGTGTGAGCACATGTGCAGGCCCACAACTCTGCAAGAACTAGATACACAATGACGGCACAAAGTTAGAAAAAATGAGAGTCAATGTCCAAATTACCCCTAGCATACATCTTACAGCTAGAGAATGTGGCCTTTTCTTCTGACTGTAAAAATAAAACTTACCCACTGCAAGAACACATAAAAGTCCCAGACAAGTAGAATGAAAGAGAGAACAATTCATAAGAGAAAACCATTGTTATACTTGTGGTGTATTACCTTTCGGGTTTCATTTTCTCTATATATGTATATACATTTTTCTGTGATGCTATTGATACCTCTGTATATTTTTGGTGGGAATTTAGCTTGTGAAAAGCTTACTGCTACATGTAACAAGAAAAACATACCATTGCTCTCTGATGTCTGATGCTAATTCTTGAATGACCAAAACCAGGTGAATGGATGAATTTTCACTGGAATGGTAAAGTTTTTATTCATGTGAGTGTCCGATTAACTGAAGAGAGTTTACACAGCTTGGAAAACACAATCTTTAGGAATTGAGATGTCTACTTTTTGCATGATTTCTACCCTTGATATTCTGCAATAGCTATTTTCCTTTCACCTTTTTTTTTGTTGTTGTTCTGTTCTTACTTGTAGAAAACCCAGAAAGACAAGTTTTTTTTGGTCTTATGCACAAGAAGAGTTATTTGAGTCAATGGACAAAGAAAATGGCTTTTCTCTGGCATATTTGTATTCTGCTCTATCAGTAATCCAATGATTCTGTTTATTGCAACAATCAACAAAGTAAAAACACATTTATAATGAAAATCATAAGTATCAACAATTACAAAACCTCAGAACTGACTTTAGCGTATGGTTAAGCCTGTGGTTTACAGACCAGCCAAACTTCAAAATTTCCAACGAAGTGATCCTGTTTCTCTCAGGCTTTTCAGAACAGAGTTCAAACTCTACAGAGGCAATTTCTATAACAAATAACCTTAAAAACCAATACCCTCCTTAATATCAGTAGTACTGAATGGCACATATGGTGTGTTTGAATGTAGGCAGGCCCTTCAATACCCTGAAAATTCCCTCACCTCTCCTGGGCCTGCCTCTGAAGCTGCTCTGTAAGCCAGCAAACCATGCAGAATTCGCCTCTGGTAAGAGCTATTTAAAAGCACAAAGGTCAGGGCCAGCATTATATGTACACACTTAGGTCTCCCGTTTTTCATATTCATTCTGCAGGACCTACAGGTAAGTACTTCCCTGTACAGAGTTACTACATCTTTTTAAGGGAGAAGCTGAATTTAGGTAAGAAAAATAACTAGTCTTCGCTGTTTCATCTGAAAAATAGGGAAGCATTAAAAAATGTTTAGTAACAGAGGCATCGTAAACACAGCCTAAAATCCTCATTCTCAAGTGCTTCTTACATATTAATATATTTAAATATAAAAGCAAAACTCACGAATTTGAGTTGAATTTCTTAAACAAATGTCCTTTCCACAATTTCTCCCCTTAAGTCATAACACCCAAGGAAAGAAAAAAAAAAGTGGGGAGGTGGCTAATAATAGCCCAACAGCCTGTTTCCAACTAGTTTTTCCATCAACCATTTCTGATTAGGTTTTAGTCTAGCAGCTTTTATTTCGTTCTGAAAAGATCAAAGCAAGAAGGTTTTTTCTATTAATTCTTGATTCAAAATGAAAATAGAGGCCCCAGTTATGGCCTAGTGATTTGAGGGGTTGGACTTTTAAATCAATAAGACAATAAAAACTTTTTTTCCCCTAGTTTCTGTTTTTGATAATCCTATTTCTGGAATTACGATGCTTTAAGCTACTTCCCATTGCTTATGGAGTCTTGTGTGGCATGGAAAGTCAGCATACCTTACTGGATTTAGAATTAAAATTGATATGTCCCGTCATTTCATTGCATAAAGTAGCTTGAAATGTAGTGAGAGAAACAGTCATCTCCAGTTATAGAGCCAGGCAGGCATCAGAGGCACTTAGTTTTATATGCCATCATTTTGTACATCATATGTAAAAGAAGTTCATAACAAATTTTAGGAGAAGGTGGAAAATCAGTGTGTCAGCTCTGACCTCTTTTTTTTCCTTTACACACATAGCATTGGTTTTACTTAGTCTTCAATGTTGATTTACTGTAGGTTCTATGAAATTTTAGCACTGTTTTTTTAAAAAATTAAATTAAATTAAATTTTTTAAAAAACATCTTTATTGGAGTATAATTGCTTTATAATGGTGTGTTAGTTTCTGCTTTATAACCAAGTGAATCAGCTATACATATACATATATCCCCAGATCTCCTCCCTCTTGGGTCTCCCTCCCACCCTCCCTATCTCACCCCTGTAGGTGGTCACAAAGCACCAAGCTGATCTCCCTGTTAGCACTGCTTTTTTAAAAAAATGTGATCCATCCTAAACCTACCATGCCAGACATTAGGTTTTATATACCAGGTGCTTTTCTTCATTTATTTTTCATTTTTTGCTGCAAATTTCATACTTGGACATTGTTAGTAACGGTAATCGTATTTACACTTTAACCTAGCCGATCTTTTCTAATATTTGTGCAAAACAATCTTCCTATATCCTCTCCTGAATTAAAGCAGATTTTCAAACTCATTTTTTCTGCTCTTCACAGAATGCAGACACATTCTGCTAATCCAAAAGCTTTCCGATTTACCACTAACTTCCTGTTTGAGCAGCCCTCACGGAACATTCCACTTTCAATTTATAGTTCCCATCCAAGATTACCTTTATTTTTTTCCTGGGTGAAAACCAGTACCAAGCGTTACTCATACATTTAAAATGATGCTCCATGTAAGTGACCTTAAAATGCCCCATATGTCTTCATTTAACAGACATCTATTCACTCTTCCACGTCCTTTGACCACATGCTGCCGATATATGGGGTTCCTTTCCTAAATGGTTTCCACTTATCCAGATCATTAGCAACTTGCTGTGCAATGAAACCATACAATGTTTGCTTTTAAAAATTCTTTTCTCTCCCCACCTCCCTCACATACACACACACACACACATAGGGGTAACTATTTTCCTAGACTAAGATTTTTATTCACCTCCTTTCTGTCCTTTTTTGCTTCTCCCCTTCCACCCTGATATACCACCATAAAAAAAGACAAGAAAACAGACAGACAAACAAACAAAAAGAGCCATCACAAAACTACACAACTATTACTTTCCAGGGAAGAAAATAATATTTATTGAGCATTTACTGAGTGCCAGGAACTTAACATACATGATCGCATTTTAATCCCACGAAACATACACAGAGCAGTGAAAAAATTAAGGCTTTGAGGTTAGACTTCCAGTTCTGCTACTTAGGAAATGAGTGTCCTTGTGTAGTTGTTTAACTTCTCTATTTTCATCATAAAACTTCCATTTTATCATCTCCCAAATGGGGGAAGTATTACTTTCTTTACAGGTGGCTGTGAGGCTTAAAAACTGTTTTACGTAAAATACCTGTATGTGGGTGATGCTTAAGGAATAGTAGTTGTTATTCTTTGCATACCCATTTCACAGATGAAACTGTGGCTCAGAGATGAAACAACTTGCTTAAGAAGGTAAATGAGTTCTAAATGATAAAAATGAGACACAAGCTCACTGGGGAAAGCTGCTTCTAAAGGCTAAAGCCTGCGGCCTCTATACACACACTGCTTCCCCCGACAGTAGGTAGAACAGGGCTGCAGCTGTTTAAGCTACGTCCAGCCTGGGGACCAGACCTTTCAGGGGGTGTCTCCCTGCTGGGGAGGCCCAGCCAGAAGTTTGTTAACCTGAGGAACTGATGTTTTAAGGAAAGAGGGAATCAGCAAGAAGAGCTCAGCCAGTTTCAACAAATCCTTCACTGTCAGAGGGATGTCCCTGAGAACAGCATGTTTTAGTCCTGTCTCCCAACAAGCCTCCCACGGGCATACAGGTGACTCTCTGGGAAGCTGAGTGACATCCTCTGATGGCCCTCTTACAGAGCAGCCTAGAAGGGCACAGGGCCTTTCCCCTGTCGAGCGCAGAACACAGCATGGCTTTGATCACCGTGACTCTGTTGTGAAACAACTCTGGCAGCAGGCAGACTCACCAAAAAGGGCAAAGGGGCGACCTGAGGCCATGCAGGTGAGGTTCCCGGCAAAAACGGAGCACTAGGTAGAAGTGGCAACCTCCAAGCTGTGGGCTCCGAAGCCCATTCACCCTCACTACGGATCATCAGGAGGATTCAAGGAACCTACCTGTGTAGTTACCTGGACTTCCTTGTGAGCACACCTGAGCTATAGGGTAAATGTATGCAGGAAGGCAGAGCAGCAGCAGTGCCTGGAACCCGGCAAATATGGGTCACAACTGTCAAAGGGACGCCAGTGGGCTCACCACCTGGTAACATCTGCAGAAATTCACATTACACTTACAATTCAAAGGATTAAATAAGAAATACATGTTTGCCAAATAGCTTGAAAATAAATGGTACAGAATCTGTATGGCTTTAATTCAACTCAGAGAATTCAACCATTGAGAACTCAACCATTGAGAAAAGAGAATACTACATGTTTAATAACTGGTTTCTAACGTCCAAAGGACATTCTGAGGGCCCACTCGGTTTAGCTTCCAACCAAACTCACACTTTACACTGGCTACTTTTACTGTAGCTTGAAGACGTAGTCTCCAAATCTAATAGAAATGTCTGTATCTACTCAGAGCATGGGGATGGGGCAAATGAAGTACAGAAATGACAATTAAGAGTCTAAAAATACTGTTTGAGCCTTTCTTTGAAAATTCTCGCTGCCTTCTAGGTAGGTCTGTCCCGCTGCTCCCTGACCATGCTCACCTGGAGAGATGCCGTGCACTCTATCTTTCCGAATGTTCGGGAAGGATCTAGACATGTTCATGAAGAGCTCAGGGACGTAGGTTAGTGCTTTGTTTGGTTCCACTTTGCTCTACCATCTCTAGCTGTCCTTGCAGATTCATGGCTATGCTCGATCTTGTCTTGGAAATGTTTTTTCTTTTGCAACTGGGTGTCTCATAGGTGTGGGCCTTCAGTCAGGCAGCCACAGACACATCTTTACCACTACCACCCTCATTCATTCATTCATTCATTCAGCAGAAACAGACTGAGCACCCACTGTGTGCCAGGCCCTGGGCTGGCCTAGGGTATGCATGGAGAACAACGCTGACAGGGTCCCCACCCTTGTAGAGCTTAGAGCCACTGTATCCTCTCCTTCCCTCCCCCAGCAGCAACTCTGGGTTAAAAAGGAACCTGTCAGTGTAACATGAGAAAATGAAAGAACACCCAGCAGCGAGCCGGCAGGGTCTCATCGTGGAAGTCCAGGTCTGCCTGGAGCATGGTGTGTGGGTCCACACCAGCCCGACTTCCGTGGGGAAGCACGGTCAGCACTTCCTTCTCGGTGCACGTGCCCGGGGCTGCCGTGTCTCTCAACTGCTCCGTGGTGCTTCAGAGGGAAATAGCCATGTACACCCGATACTTGCCCCTCTAACGTGTGTGCAGAGGAAACGGAAGTTGTCGCCATGGAACAGAAACACCAGAGGAGCTGATCCATGTCTTATGACGCACAGGTATAGATCCTCATTTTTTAAACCCAAGGCTCTGGAGCACACCGTGCAGAAGATCATTCTTTTGTTCTGTCCCCCCAACATCCCATTGTCCCCCCGCTTCAAGCACCCCATCACTGAAGCCTGAGAGCTCCTGAGAGGACTGGCCTGGATTTCTGTGTGTCCTTTTTGCAACTAGATGGGAACAGCCAAGGCTTCTAAGTGGCCACTTCCTGAGTTGCCTCAGGTCAAGGAGTAGAGTGACATGTGCGGTTACTAGGATATCCCAGCTCAGCCTCAAGAGCTCAGCAAAGGAAGGTGGGATTCTAGTCCTATTTCTCCCCAAACTAACTTTGGGCAAGTCGCCTTTTCTGCCAAAACTCGACCTTGGTTTCTTCTGTCAATAGGAGGCAACACCAGGCAGCACTGTCACGACGTACAAGCACTTGTAAATGCTGGCTAGTATTAATAATTAGTATGAATATATGCCCTTTGCCTTTGAATTGTTTAGAATTGGTTTTAAGTTTTAATTATTTAGAATTGTTGTGAAGCCCAAAGGAGATAACACATGTACAAGCTCTCTAAGTGAAATTATCATCCAAATAGAAGTTTACTATCGTCGTTTGCTAATTGAGTTGGTCTCTCAGAATGTGCAGGCAAAAATTTAAATTATGCCAATGGCTGATATTAAGCATAACTGAATGCCCAGGAACACTTCTATACCCCCCTCCACATTCGTCTATACGACCACCACCAACACATCAGCTAAAGGCACACGACAAGCAGGCGGAAAGGTATGAGTTGCCTCCAACGTCCTAAACTCCACATAAACCAGCTTTTGCCAAGGTATGTACTGATATGGCTAGCAATGGGAGGTAGGAAGCAGGCGGACAGGGTTTGCTTTCTCCTTTTCCAAATAAACAGCGCGGTTGTTAAACCAGAAATGAAGCTGATCCCGTGCAGCTTTCAGAGCAGTCAGCTGCATTCTGAGGCAGGCGAAAATGTAAACAGAGCCTGTAATTCTAGAGCAGGACAGACCTGCCACAGGTTTCAGAATGGGAGAGTCCGTGGGCCTCACGCCAAGAAAAATGAAACGTTAGCCTGGGCCCTGGAACAGAATCATGTAGAAGGAGAGTGCGTATTTGTTTAACACACACACACACACAGACCTGTTTCTGTGCCAATACCTTCCTGAGCCCTCCTGAATAAAAGCTGGAATCCCTGAAATCGTGGCACAGAATCAGTCTTGTTCGTACAGTCCTGTTCTTTAGTGTGAAAGGACTTTCCTGCTGACAATGGAGATGTTTCTTTCCTTTCTTCTTCTTCTTCCCTTTTTTTCTTTTTGGCCCAAGTTAATTACTAAGTATGACTTGAAAATAAAATAAATGAGCCCATTCCACCCATCCCCAGATCTGAATTCTATCATGAGTTGCCAATTGGTTTTCTCATCCTCTCACTCAGTATCTGCTGTTAATTTTTTCGCTATTGCAAGAACTTGAAGACTGTCAGCGAAATACATGATGCATTACAAACCTTATAGTTGGAAATAAAAATATCTGACGCTTTCTGACAGGGTAAGCTTACAGTACCATTGTGCTGATCAGAACAAGGAAACGTGAGCAACCTTGTAGCTGTTTGGATGCAAACACAATTATAAAGGCTGCAGAGAGTGGAATCAATGCTTAACTCCCACTTTGAAAAACGCTGAGAAAATTACATCTGAAGGAATGGACAAAGTCAACACGTTGATGATCCAAAATGAGGGGGAGAGAGGAAGGAAAAAAAAAATACCCTGCACACACTTCCTTTGAAAATGCAGCTCAATGGACTTTCTCTTGCTATTTCAGCCATTTTAGAATTACGCTGCCTAGGCTCGATCTAATTTTCCTGCTGCAGAAGTTGAGGCACTTCCTCTACAATTACTAAATCTGACAAATTACACCTGGGTCTACTCTAACAAGAGAAAGTGTGCTCTTTGTTCCTGACCCCTTGGTCAGCGTAGAGATCAAATTCCTGGACATTGGAAAGCCCTGCTCATATTCATTAAAAGTCACAGGAGACTAGCTCTGCGTTTCTGTTCAGGAGGGGAACAAGGTGCACTGCTGAACAATACAACTGCCACACTCAGGTCGGAGCAAGACAGACTTTTTTTTTTACTTTTTGTGGCTTGGCTGCCGATCCGTTTGTACCTGGATTTTTTTTTCTACGTAAGCATCTTAGTAGCCAAAGAGCAACTGAAATCAGAAAAAAGAAGGGGCTAGTCGATTTTTAAATGCCCAGTCCCACGAGTGAGTTTATGGAAATCTACTTGCACTAAAATGCTGGCTACAGATCCAGTAACCAAAAATACAGAGATGATTTCAAAACGCCACCTCCCCTCCACCCTGACCAGACAAGCAGTGAATTAGCACAAATATCAGTGGTTGATATTTGACAGATTAGAATGTTGTCTCCTTTTTCTGACCACAGTCAGCCTTTGGAAAAGACATTTTTGGGATCGAAAGCTGAAAGTGATCACGAAAGGAGATCAGGAAGCACCTCGGTGGCAAAAAATCAACACAAGGGATACAAGAAATCCACAAGCTGTGCTGCTATGAGAGCGAAGTCCTGGGCAGATCTAACTGCTAGGCCACACAAGACCCTCTTCTGTCCCCCAGAGAGGGAGGGAAAAGTGTAACAGGAGAAGTTAAGAAAAACTGTGACTGAACTGTTAGTCCCATGACAATACATCACGCCTGACTCCTTTCTTCACGATTCTTGGAAGAATGAGGTGCCGAAGGAATACATACAGAAGCCACAGAACCGGCTGGAAGGCCTCCTGAGGCCGGGCTGCCCCTTGAGAACGGGTCAACTCTTGCCTTCCTTCCAAGGGAGCACCTTTCTTCCAGGATAAGGCACCCCATTTACAACTTCTTCAGTGTAGACCGTTGGATTTTCCCAGACCCATCAAACCACATCCAAACCCTCTTCTTTGCCGATCTAATTGGCACGACAGTGTGCTCCAATTGCAAACACACATGACTGCTCAGGATTGTTGTAAGTTATTTTCCACATACGAATTCCTCCTAAATTGTAAGTTAGGAGACGCTGCGTTAATTCTCTCTGGTCTTTAGGAAGCTTTCAGCGGTGCTACAAGTTATAAACATGTAATGAATATGAGCTAATACACCTTGTTTAGAGTGAAACTGAGTCACAATCCACATTTTGTAAATACAGGAGTTAATAAGCTCTCTCCCTGGTCAGACAGCAATTACTTAAAAAAAAATTTTTTTTTTTGATTGAAGTCTAGCTGATTTACAAAGTTGTGGCAATCTCTGCTGTACAGCAAGGTGACTCAGTGATACACATATAGACGTTCTTCTTTTATATTCTTTTCCATTATGGTTTATCACAGAGATGGTAATTACTTTTGAGAAACCTGTGACAGCATGGAAATCCTTAGTATCAAGGTTCTTATTTTGATTTCTGTTTTTAAATGAAAACCACTAGCAATATCAGTAAATCAGAACTTAATATTCCCTCCAGAAAAGTTACAGGAAAAGCATGGAAATCAAAGTTAAAAGCATTCACATTATTTTGGAGTTGGAGTATCTAATGGGTTACTAAGCAGATGTCCACCTATGTGTGAATCTTAGGATGGAAAATCCTTATGTCTCATAGGAGACGAGTAGCAGCTCTAGTATAAATTCCACCCCCCCCAGATTTGCTTCCAGTCAAATTCTTAATAGTGAAAGAAGCTAAAAATTGTACAAGATATTAAAATAATCAAGCATGCCCGCAAATATGTACGCTCTTTAAAGATTCTAATTTTGGTGACTATTGAAGTGAGTGGCATCAGAGAGAAAGTGGGGCAGACCTCACTACCCCTGTTTTACAAAATAGAGAAGGGATTTGTTGTGCAATCAGCAGAGACTGAACTAAGGCTAGAAGCCAGCCCATCTGACTCCTAGTGCAATTGTCTCCATGTGAAGGTGGACAAAGGTACAAAGTACATTGGAAACACCAACCCTGCTACATCAGTAATAGCTAACACTTATCCAGTACTTACTCTATGCCAGGAAGTCTTCTGCATGCATTAACTCACTTATAACAACCATGAGAGAGAAGTAATATTGCTATTTCTCACTTTAGAGATGAGAAAACGGAGGCATGGAGACATTCAGAAAAATGCCCAAGGTCCCAAGGCTGAATAAATAAGTAGTAGAAATGGGAAAATCTGTTCTCCTTGTATAGAAATGCTAACATAGGCATTCCTAAATCAATGTTCAGATTACAGCAGTTCTGAGAATATTATTTTTTTAACTATTTTAATTATTATTTTTAAATATTAATAGTAATTTTCATCATAAAAATATGACAAAATTGCAATTTCCTCTTCATCAACCCCTGTATTCTTGGTAAAAAGACAAAGTATCAACAATTCCTATGGGTAAGATAAATTCCATTTAAAGATCTCCCTCATTGTAAAAAGAAAGGAAATAGTTCAAACTTTCTAGAAATCCCAATAAACTGTGTGTAAAAAACAACTTCAGGGTAACATTTTAGAAGACTAATGCTGAGTGTTTTCTTGACTTTACCAGTTTCTCCAATATTAAAATAAAACATTTTGAATGAGATCAATCCAGTTCAGACATAAACTTTGTCCGAAGTTTGTACCACCACCAAAACCAAATTACGCCCCGTTACTTCCCATGTTGGAACTATTATGTTTTGTTATTTCTTGAGATGCTACACGATCTGCCTCGGAATTCAAAATCACTCCCTCATGCATCACAGCCATAACCTGGTTGAGCTAAACCCTATCCTAAACAGATCTGGACCTGTTCAGATAATGGAGGAAGCTTGCTGTCATCACACCAACCACCGTCAATCCAGGGAACCTCTGAAAGTCCTGTCTGTTCAGGAATGGGCTTAAATGTTCTGGGCTCTGAAGATTTTTCAAAAATCATCTTAAATCATTGCAAAAATCATCTCAACTCCAAGTAGAGCTTCTCTACCAATTAGAGGTCATTTCTCAACTACTGCATAGTCATTAAGAAGTGAGCTGTGAAGTTGAAAAAGTGCTCTCTCTCCTGCCCTTTACCCAGAACTGCTGATATCGACATCCTACATTACCCCAAGATCAGCTTTCAGATTATTGTTTGAGAGGGCTAACTTCTGCTGTTCGTTCTCTTGCCCTTTACCACCTTGTCACATATAAAAAGAACTAATTGACGTGCATTCATAAAGCTGGATATAAACACTGCAGATTATAACCACCAATTACCACAGCACTACCACCACCACCTCAGGCATACCATGTACCCTGCAGCCAGACTGAAATTAGGATGCTACCACTTAGAATCGTGTGATTCTTGAGCAGTTACTTAACCTTTCTGTGCCCGAGTTTTCCCATCTGCCAGATGAGGATCACAATAGTGGCTGTCTCTTAAAGGTAGCTTGAAGAAAATGAGATAATAGGTATAAAGGACCTAGTGCCTGACATTTGGTTAAGTACTCAATTAAGAGTTCAGAATCACGGTCAGGTTGATTTTAAACGGAAATATACTTCCTGTATCCACTCATCAGTCCTTCTGGACTGATGAAAACCAAATTTGGCTAGAAAACCAAATGACAGGAAATATCTCAACTTTCTCTTTTACAGAAGACAATCCAAACTGTTGAGTGGGGTGGCCAATCTGAATTCACTCTGTCCTTTTCCAGCCTTATCCGCAACTCCTAAGGCAGGACTGGGATACTTTTCCAGGTTAAGTGAGTAAAGATTAGTTTTTCTGCTCTCTATACACACAGGGCTCTCAAAAAGTACGAAAGCAAATAAAGAAAAATCCAAGACTCCTCTGCTACTGATCTTCTGATCTAACACTCCCATTTTAGAGATGAAAAAACTGGCTCTAGAGGCTAAGTGACTTGCTCAAGTTCCCATAAATATCTCGTGGCAGAGCTAAGCCCTCAAAAATGGTAATTGTTATTCTAAGCAAATCACCAGGCGCTCTTCTCAATCCATTGCAAACATCACCTAATTTAATCCTCATAATAACCCTCTAAAAGTAGGTATTATTTTCACTGAGGTTCCTTCTCTATGAATTAACTTCTTCAAATCCAGACAACTGACAACTGACAGAGCCAAGGTCAGAATGTTTCCTTGTCTGGTCCCAAGGAATACACGCCTGCTTCGAGTTTTCTAGAGCTGAGAATTTCAGTACTGAGAATTCTAGGACTGAGCTCTCAACCGGTAACTTCCAAACTGTCTGTGCTTCAGTCTTGCCTGGGGAGCTTTTAAAAAACAGGTCACTGGGCTCCACCTCAGGAAGGAGAATCAGAGCCTCAGGGGGATATGGCTTCAAAATCTGTATTTCTTCAGAGTTGGTCAGGTGATTCTGATGTGTAGCAAGATTTGAGCAACTCTAATGTAAGCAAGATATTTTATGAGTGCTTCCAATGTAAAACGAGAAGGGAACAAGTCATGTAGGCTGATGGAATGTTCAGAGTGGCTGAATCTGCATGAAGGGTAACACAGTGACCTTCCACCAAATCCTTCTGGGTCCCACAGACACACATGCAGCCCCGGTCGCACAAACAGACACGTATCTACCAAAGCCATGCTCCCGTTGATCTTGCCTAAAGAAATCTGCATCACAACGAAAACAACAAGCATCGTGTTTTGCAGCAGTGCCAAAATATGTGTTATGTTCTAAATACAGCCAAAAGGTTTCTCTTCATCTTTATCCTTTTGGTTTAAGGCACCAGAACCATGCTTTCTGAGTGCTGAGCTAAAAAAACAGAGGGGAAGACTGCTGGAATGAACACTTACCAAGGTGCACCGTATATCCTGAATCCCTTCACTGTTACCTCCGAGTCTTGTAAGTAAATACTGTTTGTCAGGAGGGACTGAACGTTGTCAAAGTCCTCTGGTTTCAATTTGGACACAGAGGGGAAACGGTAGTAGTCCTGTTTAACAAGGTCTGCCATGAATTCCTTATCAAATGTCAGTTCATGATTCCCAGCAATCACTATTTTATATTCATAGGGCAGGTTTCCTGAAATAAGAAAAAAAAAGCACCAATTAGCATGTACATTTCCCATCACGAAGTACAACTGCAGAGACTGCGTGGTTAGCAGACAGTATCCCCAAATGCAATAGCTCACGCATTCCTTTCTATTTCCATGGGAACCGAAATTTATGACGACTTTTTTATGCTAACAAAAATGACAATAAACGGGAGATAGGAAGCTGCTCAGAAGCTAAAAAGCTACTGAGGAGACATTAAGTTTGCTAGTTTCATTTCCCTTTTCTGTCTGCTACAGAGTCACTGTGATGAATCCACACTGTGACGAATCCATACTTTATAATTATCCAGCAAAAAGTACTTTAATCACGAGCCTTAAAAAGGTCTGGACTTGGATTTGACCCTTAAAAAATAAGCCGGCCAACTATTCTTAACAACTCAGATAACTGCTAAGATTTTTTAGTAGAAGCTTCATACAAAAGACATGGCATAGCCAAGCATTTCACAATTTACATAAATGAAAGGAACTACACGGTACAATTTCATACGGCAAGTTAAAGTTTACCTTTTGGCTTGCGAACAAAAAGAACATTAAGAATGGCCCCCTGATTAGAAGGCTAAATTTCCTCCCGTTGGGGTGGGAGAAGAAACTGTAAAGCTTAACCCCCTTTTAATATTTATGGTATGGAAATGTGAGTTCTCCATGTGTGTTTTTTATGCAGAAGTTTCCCGATCAAAATGAGATAATTCTGGGAAGAAGAATGAAAGCTATAAAGGAAAACCCAAACACCAGACTTCTGCATAGATTTATAATGTTTGAATAAAGTACGGACCATACATATTAATAACTCACCGTGATGCTATAAGAACCAAAATCCAAAGGGAGATAGTGCCGGGCGGCTGCCCCCATCCTGAAATTAATGCCCTTTTCTCTTCTTTGTCATTATCCATCCCTCAAGCCTCACCACTGGGCAGCTGCTCGTTTTATTTTATTTCATTTTATTTTGAGGAGGAAAAGGGCGGGACGATGGTGCCTATAATTCCAGCTTCCTGAGACTCTTAGGTCCGATGCAAAATTAATGTTGCCTGCTATTCCAGGAAGAATGAAAGTTACCACTAGCAGGAAATGGGATACATTTGTTGTAAGAATTGGTCCTTACCAGCAAGCCAGAATCAATGATTCAATTAATGGAGCTTATAGTGGGGGAGAGAATTATACTGTTTGGAAGGGAAGGCAAGTTTTGTCATAGGCCCACTTGGATTTCAGCAATGCAAATTGCTGAAAAATTGTATAAAAATTATTAAATTTTTAAAATTTAATAAAAGTATTAAAATTGTATATATAGCATGTGGGTTAAGGGGGAGACTTAGGAGAGAGGTGAAAGCAGTCAGAAAACAACACTGCAGAAAGACGAAACCGAAAACATTGTGGCCAAGCATCAATAGATATCCTTGATTATTAGCCCACAATGCTCTGTGAAATGCCTTTGGCCTCAGTTATTTGCAAGGCTACAGTGAAGAGCTCATAGAAAATAGGAAGCCTCTCTTAAATGCATGCAGAGCTTATAATCTGCACTAGCATAAGGCAATAAGACTGTGATGTATGTTGCAAGCTACTTGGATAGAATGATATTTTGCACAACTCCCTGCACTTAAAATACAGATGAAAGATGTATTAAGAAGGCTGCAAATTCCCAGTACTGCACATGCTGGAAGTTTTTGAGATGCCCCACCGTTTCAACATCATGGCTCTGTGAACACACTGGCCTGATACTGCATCCCCAGACTCACCTGTGCTCCCAAGGCCGGAACGGGCTGAAATGTTTTCCTGGACAGTAATCTGCTCCAAGGCAGGTCCTACCTGCGTGAACCTTTGAGCAACTCTATTTGTACAAGTCATGCTTTAGCTGCTGGTCCTCCTTTAATCATTCATGATGATGGACTCGCTGTAAACCCTGTCTTTATGTACCACTGCTCTTGCAAGAGGCCTTGGCTTCTTGTTTTTTTCCATTTCAGAGATTTGGTTCAGGGATGGAATGGGTGAGACGGGGAAACAAGGTGAAGGAAGTACATTTCTCCCCTTCAGATCAGTTAAGAAGAAAAAAAAAAAAAAAGTAAAACTGCTGCAAAGTAAATCTTTCTCAGGAAGACAGCCTCTTCAGTGTCTTTTAAATCAAATTTTGGAGACTGAGCATAAAGAAGTAGCCACCAAAATGAACAGCCACAGAAAATCGTGATGATATTTACGCATTGCCAACAAACTCATCTCTTTCTGAGAATCCAATAGTAGTTTCCAAGTTCCGTCCTCTGCTACCTATGTTATGAGATTGTCTGACATATTTTTTTTGCTGAACTGACCTTTCATCTAATCTGCCAACCTTTGTGTTTTATATGCAAACTGTCCTGTTACTTGATGGCATTTTTGGTTTTTTCCAGACTAGATTAATTTGGAAGGCTCTCTAACTTCTCGTTTTTCAAATAGCATTATTTTAAAATTGTCAGACAAAGAGGTGCCTGCCTTTATCCATTTTATTCAGATCAGGCCATCGAAGCTGACCTGCCTGAATAAAAAACCAAGGCCGTAGTGCAGTTATTCTAATGTGGAAAAATTCTTGCTTTGAATGACCTAAAGAATTCTACCAACTAACCAGTTCTATCTTTCCTAAGACACGGTATATGTTCTATTGGTAAGATACAAGATTATTTTAGGTGGAATAGAGATGAACTTCTGACAAAATGTCAAGTAGTTTTGTATGTTCTAAAAATGCATATTTGGAAAAATACAACAATGCAAGTAATGATATATGGCTTCATTTTTCACTTCTATTTTCATTTTTCTATTTTCGTATATAAATTAAGAGATGATTCAAAGAAAACTATTGAGCAAATAATAACACAGATA
Organism: Pseudorca crassidens; assembly: GCF_039906515.1. Taxonomy (NCBI): domain Eukaryota; kingdom Metazoa; phylum Chordata; class Mammalia; order Artiodactyla; family Delphinidae; genus Pseudorca; species Pseudorca crassidens. The sequence continues at coordinate 27,803,813 of NC_090304.1, read as the reverse complement.
ATTCACAGATATGGCAAAGTGATGACTAGCAAGTGAATGAATGTAATTTGGGAAACTAGCCCATCAATCAGTTCAGTTTAGAGCTACTGATCATAAGTAAGACGATAAGCTCTTGGAGGCATCAATTAAGTCTTATTCAAATCTGTATCTCCTACTGTATCTATATCACATAAATAGATGCTCACTTAAAACTAATGGATAATGGAAGTCAGATGGGTCCTCCCTGCTATTCTACAATTCTAATCACCCTATACTCTTGCCACTGCCTATTCCCTAAGCCGCTATCACAAAACTTTTCCAGGTTCCTCTCTAGGTTCCAGGTTCCTTCTGACTCTGCACTTAGCATACAATACGTCCTCACCTCAAGAGAGACTCTCTTCATTTCCTTCTCTTCACTTTCCGATCACTGTTTACATCTTCTCATCTTTCTAATAATTGGCCTCTTAATCCATTTCCTGCCACTGGCACTTTAATTTTTCAGACAACTCTCTACGATATTTTGGGTGTCTTTATTTCTCCTCCTTAGTGAGTTTATGTTTACCCACCCCAAGAAAATAAAAACAAGCAGCTCTTCACTCTCACACACACACACACACACACACACACTCCTCAAATGCAATCCTAAACCATCCCTAACCTTACTTCTTCTTTGAGATGTTTCCTCATTTTATTTCTAAACTTCTGGAAGGAGGATTCTAGAAGCTTGCAGCTGGTATGCCAAATTCAGCCCACAGATGTATTATAGTGGGTCCTCAACTGTGTTTTATTTTATTTTCTTAGTTGAACTAACATTTAGAAATCAGGAAATATCACACCAAAAATTCAGGGTTTCTGGCTTCTTTTGGAAGATAAAAAAATCAGGCGATACTGACCTCAGTCTGCTGCAGACCTCCTCATTCCCTGTTACTTCTCACACCTTGGCCCACTGATCACGACTGTGTTGCCTGATGGGCTACCCTACTATTAGAATCGGCACCTTAGACATAAATGGCTACTCAGAATGTACCCAATGCAATCTGCCTTTGTTTCTGTACTCTTCCAAAAGCTTCCCTGAATGTCAATAAAAACCTCCTAAAAACCAAAGCCAAGCCTTTTTCTCCATCCTCATCTCCATGGATGTCTCCACAGTGACATCCCTGTCTGACAAAGCATCTCTTCCTGGATTAGTGATGCTGGACTCTGCCTTCTCCCCCTCCCTCTCCGGTATTTCCTTTCCTCTCTTCTTCCTCAACTCCCTTTGCGTCCCACCTCATTCTCAGCTGACCCATTACACTTTCCCTCTTCATCTTTAATTCTATGAATATTATTTAATATTTTCTTACTGCATGTGTCACACTTCTATTCTCTGCAATTTAATTTTCAAATTTTTAAATTTTATTACAACTTAAACTGTGGAGGCAGCAAGAGGGTAAGAGTGGGGCCTCTGCAGGCTTCATGACATGTTAGCTGTATGACCTTGGACAGAGCCCTTATGTTCTCTATGGTGCGTTAGCAACACGGGGATAATAACTGCATCCACCTCATAGGTTGTGTTCAAGATAAAATGACATAAAGCTTCCAAAGCACATGTGTGGTATGGAGTAAATAATCAGCGCACTTTATTATTTTACTCCATTTTTTTAGTTTTACCCTTTGCATGTGACTTGTCTCCTCCTAGACTGTAAGGTCCTTGTAGGCATGGATTGTGGCTTGTGGTTCCTTGTTTGGCCCAAAGTTCCCAGTTCAATACCTTCCCATATGGCAGGCACACAATAAGTATCTGTTGAAGGAATGAATGAACCTCTGCAAGACTTACCAGGAACTTCCTAAAAAGAATTCCAGGAATGGGCTTGTCATCTTGAGCTATATGACAAGGCTTAAACCAGTACTGGGTTGTCCTCCAAGTTTAAGCCCTCCTGAATCGCTAGTTCAATTAAAAACAAACAAACACAGTTGGGGGCCAATTCTAATACATCTAATTTGGCCTACCAGCTGCAAGCTTCTGGAATTCTCTTTCCAGAACTTTAGCAGTGATATGAGGAAGCATCTCCAATCCAGTCTAGCCAAATCCTCTCCAATACACTGTTTTTAAACTGCAGTTTCTTCAAATACAAATGGGGCGAAAATAAAAATACTACCCCTAGGGTTTGATGCACATTAAACAATATACTGCATGTAAAGGTTTGCACAGTTTCTCACACTTTATCATCATTCAATAGATATTAGCTGTGTTGTAATAATTATTATAATGATTGCCCTTCCCAGTTGCCAACCAAGAAAATATTAGTTTATCCACAAATTGGATCACACCCTGGTCACATTGCACAATGTCATTGCCTTCAAAGAAAAGCATGTGGGGATGAAAAAGAAAACTTTGATTTTCCAAAGGCAGAAACTGGCATGGTCCAATGTATCCTTCAAATTAACAAAAACATTACCAGGGTCATTAAGATATCTGGATCTGAGGTGATGGTGGGTGGACCTACGAGGCCTTCAACCTATACACAGTGCAAACCTAGCTGCCTCTGTCGAGATGCTTCTAACCTTGAAAATGTGTGCCCTCAACACATCACTGCTTTCCTCCTTCTAACATCCAGTTACCCATCTCTTCTAACATTTACTGATTGCCAAAAAATGGGCCAGGATCGGCCCCTCATTCACAAATGAAGAGTGTAACCTGTGGTAAGTAACGCCCAGATTCTACTTCTCTCAAGAGTGACTACTCATTTGGAATATCCCTAATATCTTCATAGCATCAGATGAAGGTACTCTTCGATGAGTATACAGAGAGGAACAGAAAAAGAAAAACTAAGATCTTTGGCTATGCACATGTCTGATAAAGCTGTGACAGCTTTAAAGCAGACACACAGCGGATTGTGTCAAGGTCAGCCTCCCTTCCTTCCCAGACTCTGGACATTTAATGTGTCACTTAAAGCGGCTCCCATGTTTCACACCCTGAGTGATTTGAAAGCTGTGCTCTGTAACCCTCCCCGGGGCTGGAGCAGGGCGATGTGAGGAAAGAGACAGGGGGGAGGGGAGGGGCCTGCTCCCATGTTCACCATAGCAGCACTGCTTTCCTTTATTTTACGATTTGGGGAAAGATTTGATTCGAAGAAAGTTAGCCCTGGCTTAAAAATATTAAAAAGAAAAATCACTGATGTATCCAATTCAATTTTACTAATGAAGAGAGTGAGTGCCAGAGAGGTGCTGTCACTTGCTAAGAAAAGTCACAAGTCAAGCTGGTGGCAAAAGTGGGACAAGAAAAGCTCTTTGCCTCCCCTGCTAGTATTCTGTCAGGTGAGCCCAAATCTTTTTTTTTTTTGGACACATGATTTATTTATTTATTTATTTTTAACATCAGTATTGGAGTATAACTGCTTTACAATGGCATGTTAATTTCTGCTGTATAACCAAGTGAATCAGCTATACATATACATATATCCCCAGATCTCCTCCCTCTTAACGTCTCCCTCCCACCCTCCCTATCCCACCCCTCTAAGTGGAGGTGAGCCCAAATTTTTAACAGCCTCATGGACTTTGGCTTAAGACCTATCTCTTACATGAGTCCTCCTCATACAACACATACTGGCTCAAGTTAGGCATTCCCCAAATGTTACTGCAGCTGTGGGTGCAGAAGCTGCACTATAGCTCCCAGAAGAATCTGCGAGCCTACCCAAGGAAGGGAAGGTCACAGACTTGAGAAGAAGGGAAAAAAGCTCCTTTGTCCATTGTCATGCAGAGTCCCAGAATTTAAAAACTTGTTGACTGTATTATGAGAAATAAGATGAGGCTTTGACAGTAGAATAGAAGTCCAAGGTAATAAACTAAAATGTCTACAGGGACCAGAGAAATAAGACAAAAATGTGAACTGAACTAGGTAGAAGTAAGAGAGAGTGGTGAGGACTAGGGCATGTCTGCATCAGCATTTTACAATAAACATATATAAGCGCTCCTCTGGCCAAACACGATTCCTTGCTACCTTGCCCCGCACCCACCAATAAAAGTAATGTTCATCAAAATTATCACACAACTGCAACCTATTTTTAAAAATCATTATAGAATGTATTCCTCTCGAAAACTCAAGTTCATGTCAGATCAGAATCCAAGGTCATTCCAGAATACTTTCTTTTCCTGGGAATCTGCCTGCCACCTACTAGGAGTTGGCTCCTGCCCCACACTCTTCATTCGTCATGAATGGGGAGTATGGGAAATAGGGGCAACCAAAATGGCCATCAGGTTGTGACTTACGACAAATACCACCTTCACCATGCCCAATTTTTATCAGGGATCTGACAGGCAAGGTTAACTGACTGCTATCTCCTATTTATTTCTGCTAAAAACCCAGGGGGAAAAAACCCAGAGTACAATAGTAGTTCTTTGTGAAGGAGATCATCCCAAAGCAAACATGGCTTGCTGGCTTTCCTGGGTAAAGGAAAACCTACTTATACGAAGGTGACAAATTAATTTAAATATCTCCAATCTCTATGCACACTCCCCTCCATACTCGTAAATTCCAGACTTTGGAAATATATGAGGAAACCAAAAATATTTCTAGCACATCACTCACATAAAATAAAGCTCACTATGTAGCAAGAAGAAAACAACACAGAGATAACAAGTCAGAAGAACCTGCAATGGCTCCCAGGTGCCCAGGAAAATACAACTCACAGGGCACAAGCTTCAGGCTCCCCTTCCCTTGCCAATGTGCTAGAAAAAATGAACTTCCTGAGATTCAAAAGAATAAAACAGATATATACTCAGACCTATTATCATGGGACTGTTATACACAAAAGAGATATATTGCAATTCAATCACATTTCTGAAACCTTTGGTCTGTGCGGGGCACTGTAGATGTTCCCTAATGCCAACGTTATAAAGGGACCTTGTTATAGCCCCAAGGTGGATAATAGAAGGCATTTTTTTCTGTTTAAGATTATTATTGTATTTTAATATCATGACTCCAGCAGAGAGGGAAATGTTTAAACTCTTGAAGGTTCTCTATTCCACTCAGGACTAAATAAGAATAACTTGGGCTTGAAAATTGGCCGAGCAGAAAATTTTGCAGGAGGATGGAAGGAAAAAAAATAATACCAATGGCTATGAGGATGGAAGAATTATGAGGCTCTGGGATGGACTAAGGAGATGTGTCAGTTAAATTCCTTCCTGGATTGGGATTTGGGATTAGCAGATACAAACTAGTATATATAGGATGGATAAAACAATAAGGTCGTCCTACTCTATAGCACAGGGAATTACATTCAATATCCTGTGATAAACCATAATGGAAAAGAATATGAAAAGGAATATATATATATGTATAACTGAATCACTTTGCTGTACAGCAGAAATTCACACAACACTGAAAATCAACTATACTTCAATAAAAATTAAAATAAATTAATAAATTCCTTCCTTGATGACTGCTGGGGGCCAACAGCAGAGAAAGGCTGAGTCCAGCCTAGAGGTAGGGAGAGGGCTCTGAAGCTAGAAGCAGGTACAGCCCACCTTTTCCTGCTTTGCTCCCAGCACCTAGAAAAGTGCTTGACACATATTTGGTGCCCACTGCCTACATGTTAAATAAATGAATGGACCTCCAGCACTCCCTCTCGGCTCCACGGTTTTGCACTCACTTGCCTCGGCTGCAAAGCCACCAGAAACATTCAATCAGGGCAAGCTCCGTCTCTGACCTCAGTCTGTCCCCCGTCAGGCTCCATTAATTTTCACAAGTCCTGACAGCTCTAACGTTAATACTCACACTTGCTGATGGAGCCACACAGCAGGTTCAGACTGCTACCTTCTCCTCTGAAACTCATGCATTAGGGTTTCTTCCATGCTTGCAATGGGAAACCAAGTCTAAGAAATATTAAACACAGAAAACTATATTACAATAATGTCAAGGCTGAGCCGGAAACCCAGGAGAAAGTAAGGAATGCTGAGTGAACGCCCAGTGGTCTGCTGCAGGAATTAGGGCTAGTGTTAAGAAGCCACAGCTGAAATGCTCCCTCCTCCTCTTCAGCCTCCTCCATAAAAAGAATCACAAGGCATCAGGAGATGTTATAAGCCTAAATCCACAAAGTCCATCCCTCACCCGGGAAAGCAGACCCCCCTCTGGACTCGAGTAGTCACCAGTATACGGCACTGATGACAGGTAACGTGACTAAGAAGTGTAAACCACAAGGCCATTAGTACCCATAATTATTATGGACCTGGAAACATCTCAGAGATTTGAGTGCCACTCAGCAGCAGCTTGTTTGCATGCATTCTCGTCTCAACCATAACCTTATTCCAACACAGCTTTCTGTGACTTAACACACACAACACACACAAACACACACACATATTCATACACTTTACTACCACAAGGTATTAAAAATGAATGACAATCTCCTCCTTGTTTCCCAACTGAGTACCTCTAAGTTGCTTCCCAGACCAACATGGCATGTTCTATATGTAAAGCTGTGATGGTAACTGTCCAAGGAAGCATGGCTCCAATTATACTTGAGTAGTACCATCTGACTATTACTATGAACCATGGGTAGTCTCTTCATTGTTTATTTTGTCCAAACTCTTCCTCACAAATGAGAGCCTTGGCTTGTTGAAAAAGACTGATACAACAAATCTGATCTGAAACAATCAGACTATCTCCTCAAGACCCTTCAGTTGACTTCCTCAAGTTTCAGAAAACTGGATCCAAATCAGGATTTCACTGGATAGTCACAGGAAGAATTGGTAACAACATTGTCAAGTCTCATCTCAACCAGCCGTGTACATGTTTATATCACTGGAGCATAATAGAATGTAGAAATAATGGCATGATGGAGAGATCATGGGCTTTGGAGTCAGACAGATTCAGGACCAAGTTTCTGATTCTGTCACTTACTACCTGAGAAACTGAAACTCAAAACATGCTATTTAACCTTCATATTACTCATCAGAAAAAATAAGTATAATTGCACAACCTATATTACAGAGTGGACATGCAGACTGAGTGAGATTGATAAAGAACTTAATATAAAACTGACACATAAAGGACGATTATTATTATTATTTTTATCCTGTCTTTGTTCTGCATTGTAACTTCATTCGAGATAAGGGGTTCATCTCCTACTTCTTACCATCTTAAAAGAGTATTCAATGAGTATCTTTAACAAACTAGTAGTGTTGACTGACAAAGTCTATGGTGAGCTGAAAAACAATATGTTGGGATTTTTTCCCCCACAAAGCCTTTAAAAAAGCAACTAAGAAAAAGGTGTTCCTTCCAGCAATAATTACAAACCAAGTGGCAATTACTCTACTGAATAATTAGAGGAACAAATACAAATCCTATGTGTGTGCCTTTTAAACCATTAAGTATAGTAAAAGATCAAATAAAAATAATGCTGGCATAAAGGTCATCTTTAAAAAATAATAACAATTTTAGAGGCTTTTTAGATTCCCTCCCCACTTTAACCCCACAAGTAATAATAAACAAAATCTTTTTGTAATAGCTACTATGATTTTTGCATGCTGAAACAATGTTTGGGCAGATGAATGCAGGATTTCAGTGTGCAGTGATTCCAAGGGGCTGGTCCACAGAAGCCAGAACAGAGGGTTGACAGTGGAAATAAAATCTCTGCCTTAACAGCGCCACTGGGGCTAGATGAAAATGGTCTTCTAGAACTTGATTAAAACTAAATTGAAAAAGAACATATTTGGCTAATATTACATTAGACTAAAATATAGAAATGAACCCTAATACTCTTGAAATCTAATAAGAAAAAGCCATCTCAATTTCCAAACTTTCAAAAGCATCTTCTTTAAATGCATCACAGATGAATTTACCTGGTACTTTTGCCAATAAGCAAAACCAGATCACAGGTTTCAATCGGCTTATATTGGAAAGTGTGAGAGCAAATGCTAGAAAATGCAATTACTGCAAACAAACTCCATTTTCTCCCCTCTGAAGGGAATCTCAGAGAATATTTCATTGCCATCAAATAATATTTCTGAAAGCATCAATACACAATTCTATTTTCTTTTCAGAGTGCCCACTTGCTATATAATCTAATCCACTCTACGGATATCTTGAAATTTAGAAAAGAGTCTACAAAAAATGATATTACCTTGCACACACATTCTATGTCAATTTTAATAATTTGCACTCTGGACAGGAAGCCACATAGAGCAAAATTTAGGATCCAATAAAATCAACTTTTCCCATTTTATATTTCAAAATTTTAATGAAGCCTTCCAAGGGTAAAAACTTAAGAGACATCTCTCAGGGAAGGTTATTTTGATCAATAGTGACAGTGATGAGATGGAGAGAACGAAGATCGCATTCCTCTTCCATTTTTGCTTCTCCCCCACCCCTCAGCTGGCAAAATTTGCATCGTGTCTTCTTAAATCTGTTTTCTCATAAGTAGTATGCTTAAAGCATAAGGTGTTTTTTAAAGCTCTCATTTAAATGATTCAATTAAATATTTTAAGGAATCCAGATAATCAGGCCACAGTTGGAGAACACACCGTCTGTGGAACACTGTTCGCAACAAGACAGTAAAATGAAAAAAAAAAAAGCACAGGTGGTCTTGTTCTATGAGGGTCCCTATTCCTGAACATTTGAAGTCAAATGAATACATACTGCTTTAGCCTTAAATTGTTCATTAACATACATGTCCATTTCTGTCCCTTATCGCACACATCCATGCCTTCTGACAAGGTGTGGATTTCCCTACCTTTCGGTTTGCTTCTTTTATGGGCTGAATTGAGTCCCCCTAAAATTCTTATGTTGAAGCCCTCTCCCCCAGTACTTCAAGTATGTGACTGTATTTGAAGATAGGGTCTTTAAAGAGGTAATTAAGTTAAAACGAGGCCATAGGATGGGCCCTAATCCAATCTGACTGACGTCCTTATAAGAAAAAAAAAAAAAAATAAGGGCACACAGAGAGACACCAGGAATGTGTATGCACAGAGGAGAACCATGTCAGGACACAGCAAGAAGGCCGCCATCTGAAAGCCAAGGAGAGAGGTTTCAGGGGAATGTAAACCTACAGACACCTTGATCTCAAACTTCTAGCCTCTAGACTGTGAGAAAATAAATTTCTGTTGTTTAAGCCACCCAGTCGGTGGTATCTTGTTGACAGCCCTAGCAAACTAATATACCTTCTTATAAGGCTTAATCCATCCTACACACTAATGCTAAGGTGATCGTATCAGAATACAAAACTATTCACATATATTCCTCTGTTCACTTACACAGTCACGCACGTTAAAATCCTCCTAGACTCCCTGTTATTGCCTATAGACAAAAAGCCAAACTCCAAACACGTCACTTGTGTGATGTGTACAACTCTTTGTGACCTGGCCCCCATTAGTCACCCCTCCACTCGTATTCTGGGCTCTGAGCTTGCCGAGTGCTTGCAGTTCATAGAACGAAGGATCTGTCTACAGGGCTCTCTTTCCCACTTGACTACGGACTTCAGGAGGGTCAGACTCTATTCCATTCCTCTTTGCATTCCCAGCAGGCTTCAATAATTATTTATCAAATGAATGAATGAAGAAATAATTTTATCCTGGTTAAGGATAATGTGAATATGAGTAGCTAGTATCTCAGTTTTGGACTCCAGATGGCCTTAAAGTGTTACAAATCCTATTTTTATTTTATCCTAAGATGGCACCAGATATATCCATCACAAGATATTCTATTCATTTGTCATTGAGAAACCAAATCTGATTTTAAAAATCAGTTATAAGGGAATTTTTGTTGGGGAAGGCAGATGGAAGCAAAGAGACTGGTCTGCACGTAGTAAGGATTCAAATTTGTTGAATGGGTAAACAAATAAATGGACAAATAAATGAATGAATAAGCTATACACATCACGCAAATAATGCTTCGATTTCAAAAGAGAAGGGAATTACTATTGTTGCATGATTAACACTATTCGTTTAAAGATTCTTCCAGCCTTTGTTCCCAGGATTAGGGAGCTCAGAGGAGATAATCAATAGTGGAGTTAATGCAACAGCCATTCATTATTTGAGGAAGGTTCCTATATTTCTTCTTCATTGTATTCCTTCATCTGAACATTTTCCCTCCTAGGCCCCTCAGGCAAATCACTGATGTTTTGACAGCTGGCTTTGCAGAGGCCACTCTTCGCGAATGAGTCTACTGACCAAGCCAAACAGGACATGTGTGTGCATCTTCTCAGGCCCCCAAGTCACTGGGTCAGATGAAAGAATCCTGGCTAACATACTTGTAGGGCCAGCTTTTTCCTTTTGCTTCCAACAGAAAATCAAGAGGCAGCAGGGTGCTCCTGACCTCTTATCCTCTAATTCCAGGCTCGCTGAGATTCCAACCTAGGCGAGTCATCTGAGATCAGAATCATTCCTTCCATGGAACAAGAAACTAAGACCCAGCAAGTTTAAACAACTCAGGTCACCCAGTGAGTTTGTGCAAGGTGAAACTCCTTATTTTGCAGACCAATCCTCTCCTTCTCTACCACATCATACAATGGCAGGGTCAGAGTTTTTGAGTTGGAGATCATTTAAATGATCTGCTTTAAAGATTAGGGAATTCAGGTTCTGAAAAACTGAGAGGCTTTTCTGAAGACGGTGCCTACAATCATGAATCCTGACTAAAGTCGGTCTGCCACTACGTGCAAGGACCAACCAATAACCCCCGGGCATATGGCCACTAATTTCTTCGTATCTCATGGACACTCAGGACTGCTCAGAGTTTATTGTTGGGATACTCTTTCCTGTTCTTTTTTAAACTTCTACTCTTACAGTTTAAGATTATTTTCTTTCATTTGATCCATAAGGGCATCTGTTTAGCCACCTTAACTGTGAGCTTAAATCAGAGAGTAACTTAATAGAAATGACTGCTCTGGGACTTCCCTTGCGGTCCAGTGGTTAAGACTTCGCCTTCCGATGCAGGGGGTGTGGGTTCGATCCCTGGTTGGGGAGCTAAGATCCTACATGCTTCAGGGTCAAAAAACCAAAACATAAAACAGAAGCAACATTGTAACAAATTCAATAAAGACTTTAAAAATGGTCCACATCAAAAAATCTTAAACAAAAAAAAGAGAAAGAAATAGAAAAGAAATGACTGCTCTGAATCCAACCACTATCCTTCCAAACTTTTCTTCTGTCTCTGACACTATTGCTGAAGCATCTTTAATGAAACCCAACAGTAAAGATCTTCCATGAGAGCAACATCGACATTTTTACTTATTTTTTTCCTTCAGTAGCTAAGGAGCTACATTTGTTGACTCTCAGCCAATGCAGCACCCCTTTTTCACATAAAATACCAAGATGATTTCTCAAGGCTCTGAGCAAAAGATTTTCTAGATTGATATTTTTATAACACATAGGCTCATCTCAACCATGGTATTTCATGTCTGTCCGTCTCTGGAATACTAGCATTTCTCACTAGGATTATTCTCTTCAGAGTGGGAGGTAAAAGCAGTATCATTGATTCTTAAATGCTGAAAATGGCAGTCAAAATTTTTTGAAAAAGACTACTTTCTTGAGATGAATTCTTTTGGAGTGTTTTAGCCAGAAACTAGAGATTAGATACACTAGCAGGAAAAGAAGATATTTTTGCAGGGTCTGACAATCCCCCACAACAGAGAACTACAACTATTGCTATTCAAACCCATCCAAAGACTGTAAAGTTGAAGGAAGGTCTGGCCAGATTTCAATTCTTCGGGTTCATCTCTTCTTACTTTTTAACTCTGTAGTGTGGCATTTCACTTTAAACACCACATTCTTAGATTCACCCACTTTGTGGCTTCCTTTCCCTTTGGGCTCATTTCAAAGCTCTTGCAAAGTCGGGTCACAACCTGATTTCCTAATCCAGCAGCCCTGGGGGAAAGAAATCCTATTAGATCCCATTAAATCTCATTAGATCCCTGACCCTCTCAAAGTTAGAATGAGATCTGATGATGAAATAGGGTCCCGAATGTCCATGGAATGGTCAGTCTCCCTATGACATTCAACAGCTATTCCCTGGGGTCCTAGTGTATGACAGGCAGTGTGCTTGACGTAATGATGCACAAAACAGAAAAGGTCTCCGCTGTTATGGAGCTTAAACTCAGCTGGGAGTAAGAGACAATAAAGCAGTAAATACCCACTCATGTAACTCAGATTATGGTAAGTCCTAGGAAGGGTATTAGCAGGTGCTATGACAGAGAATAACAGAGGAAATCTACTGAGATATGGCAATCAAGGATGGTGTCTTTGAGGGAGATCACTGGACATTTTCAGTCTGCCCAGCCCTTTTTCAATAATAAGATACATAAGAAATAGACTTCCCTGATCATGTGTAACATAATGTAAGGAAGCAGGAAGCACATTCATGCATGCTTACCCACGCATGCGCGCGCGTGTGCGCGCTATGTTTAGAAGAGTGTATCAACCACGTGGTTCCTTTAAGATCTCAATTTTCATGAGAACACCCATCTTCTATTGTCAATTAGTGGAAAATTAACTAGAGAATATTTTTGTAAACCTACTCATGTGATCTAAAATATTTCTAAAACGTGTTTATTCAACTTCCTGCCCCGGGAAGACAAGCATACTAAGGGCCTGATGGTGAAGCAGCCATGCAGGAGGTAAAAAGGTACAAGATGGGGCTAGATGTGCACATTACCCTGCAAGTGAGTTATTGCTGCTGTCTGGGGGTGGTTGGGAGCAGTTCAACAAAGCTAATGTATTTGCTTATTTTCTTAGGCTTTACCTTGGTCATCTTAAAAATCCCATTAGAGGGAACTGGGCTCTGGGTAGTTGAGGTTTACTATAGCATGATGGCTTAACTGAAGGGATGCCAAACAGGAGGTAACAGACTGTCCCGCGAAGACTGTGCTGACTGGCGCTGAGCTGGGGGAGGGGAGGACTAGGGCTGACTCCTGACAGGGGCTCTGCTCCCCCCCGCCACGGTCATTCTACTTGGCCACCACTGACTTTCCATGTTCTATTCATGCAACCTCAGGCCTTCAAGACCTTAATAGGATTTCTCTCAGCTCTCCAAAGGTGCCGTGGACAAGGCTTTACAGGAAGTCGTATCAGCCTGTGTCTTGGTCCAGAAGCAGATCATTTTTGTTTGTTGTGTGGTGGAACAAGTGGAGCGAAGGGAAAACTTTGTTCAAAGAAAAGTTTATAAAGAAGCTTGAACTAAAGAACAAGAGTCAAAATGCGTCTGCTGTAGTTGAAGAGAGCCTGAAGGTGGGGGGCGAGAGGTAGAGTTCTGCCCCCTCGGGCCCCATTGCTAGCCCCTTGTAACACAGCTGAAAAATCACTGCCCTAGAAGTCAGATCGTGCAAACACTTTAATCATTAGAAGGTCTGAGATAGTTACTCTAGGCCAGTGGCTTCCAAACCTGTCTGATGTCCTGAATTAGGAAGGGAGTTAAAAAAAAAAATCAGATTCCAGGCTCCCTCCTGGGAGACTCTGATTCTCTAGGTCTGAGCGGGCCATGATCTTAAGGAAAAATATTCTCTTTTCTCACTTCCACTTTTTCTTTGCATCTTCTAGCAACTAGGTAAGATCTCAGTGGCCAACATGACCCTAGCAAGAGGGGTATTGGAGGCCTCTTGTCCTACTTTCGTTCTTGTCCAGAGGCAGAGGGAGTCCTCAGTCTACCAGGCTACTAGCCTGAATTAGTTCAGGCTAATTCACCTATAAAGGAAACTGAGCTCAAAACCACTAGAATTGAACAATGATATCATTCATTTCCGTTTGTTCTTGCTTTTATTTTTGCTTTTGCCAGGGTTTGACTGCTGTGCATGTCTCTTTTACTGAGGGTTTAACAGGCATCCTTGCTACCCTATATCAGTGGGTTCAGATTCCAAAGGGTCTTTCCATCTCTTGATGACCAACTGATGGTGACAACTAATTCATCTGGATTATTAAAAGGATACTCCCTGTGCTATCGTTAAGAATCTTGAGGGGCTTCCCTGGTGGCACAGTGGTTGAGAGTCTGCCTGCCGATGCAGGGGACACGGGTTCGTGTCCCGGTCGAGGAAGATCCCATGTGCCGCGGAGCAGCTGAGCCCGTGAGCCATGGCCGCTGAGCCTGCGCGTCCGGAGCCTGTGCTCCGCAGCGGGAGAGGCCACAACAGTGAGAGGCCCGCGTACGGCAAAACAAAACAAAACAAAACAAAAGAATCTTGACAGGTCAAGTTTAGATGGGTAAGAGAGAAAGAAAATTAAGCTACTCTGAACAGCCAGCCATCAAACGTAATACACGATTATGGGTTGAGCCTCTCAAAGTTTTGGAATCTGACTGCATAACAGGAATCTTCTCTCTGGACATCATTTCTACTGGAAAGAGACATAGGTGACTAGAAGCCAATCATCCTGTTTAATATATGGGGCCTGGTAGTTGTTCCATGCGAAGGGCAAGAGATGAAACAGAAGAAAGAAAAGAGAAAAAGAATCAAAGGAAAAGAGAAAAGTAAAAAGTTTCAAGATGAAAATAGGAAACAGGTGATAAGCATGACATTTTAAGTGTTACACAAGGCGTCTCAGTCACCAGCTTGCCATGCCACAACAGCTGTCTCCTGAATTACAGTAAGTCATACTAAATGAACTCTATTCTAGGAAAATAGTAGGTGACTCTCTCCAAGGTGCCATCCGAAGATCCTTCATTATTTGACTCATGAAGCAGACACTGTTGACGGTCTATTCAAATCCTCACCCCAGCTTTCCAAGATAGCAGAGCCTCCAATTTTGTTCATATATTCACCCCTCTTGCCTCCCCCCCCCCCCCCCCGCCCCCAAAGCCATGTGCTCAAGAAAGAAGGGCCTATTCTTAGAAGACCCAGGCAAGTGGATCTTGATTAATCAGCAATTCTATTTCCCTTGCCAGTGATTGGTTTAAAAAGGTGCATGTCACCCAGTCCTAGCCAATGAGACATGAGGGCCAATCTGCTGATGGGCTTCTGAGAAAGGGTCACCACCTGTACAAAGAGACAATACAAGGAGGAAATGGCCTTCATTCTATGCCTGGTACTTCAACAGTTACTCTCCAACCTTAGTAGCAAGACTAACAGCATAGGAGAAGCTGAGAAAGGAAGACTGAAAGAATTCCTGAACTACCAGATCCCGAAAAATGCTTTACTCCCAAACTTCTTGTTGTATAACAAGCCTGTTGTTGTTTAAGCTATTTTGTTTCTTGCAGCCAAAAGCTTCCTAACCGATGCAACTCACTATGTTTATATGTCCACATGTTTAATTAATAATCATTCTCCCAAATAATACTGTTTGTATACCTTCTATTCCTCCCTACAACAGCCTAGTAAGGGATCCTGATAACTGTAAACAAAATCAAATGATGATGACCATTATGAGGTTTAGAACTGACACACAAAACATTACCCTCTGTTGGGCTCTGCCTTAAAAAACTTTATACATTAACCTACTTAATCCTTAGAACAACCTTATGGAGTGAGAACTATTATCCCCTTTTACAGATGAGGTAACTGAATTAAACAGAGATCACAATGGAAAAGAATGGCCTATTGTTAAGGGTGATGAGAGTTTGCAGAACGTATCCCTGAACTTGACCATGGGACACTGTCATAAGTGAGAATGGTGGCACTGGACTGGCAGGAAAGCCACAGAGGAGTTCATTAAAACTCCAATTATTCAGACTCACCAGTAGAGAATCTGATTCAATATGTCTGAGCTAGATTCCAGGAATCTGAATTTTTAACCACCTACCTGGGATAAGCAGTCAGTTTTAGGAGATAGGGAACGGGGGAGAAGTGAGCTGCCCAAGATTTGGGGGCCATAATAGGATAAACTGAGTTGGTCTATTAACGCCTTTTTAAGTAAGTATGCAAAAAGCTCAAAAGTTAACTCCTATCAGAGTGATTAGATAACCTTGATTCTTTATAGATTAGGATCATAAATCAAAATTAATCTGCTTCCTAAATCCCATAGAACACAAAGTTTTGTGTTTTCTTGTCTTCTTGACTTCCTGATTCACATAATGGCCCCAACTTGCCCCACGATACACCAAGAACCTCTAGCAACAGACATGAAACTGCCTACAATGTGGAAGACAGTTACACATCCCACCAAGCCAAGGCCACAGTCATTTCAGGAACTTTCTAGTAGAGACACTTGAAAGTCTGGATTGGCCAGAGAGTTAAAATAAAGCAGGCATCCATTTTCTGTCTATTACGGTCAGAGAACATGAGTTTGATAAAAGATGAATGACACTAAACCAGGACCTGTAAACACATGGTATGTGTATAACCATCTCCCCATCCTACAACATGGCAAACATTGCTAACGGATCACAATGTCTTTCCCATTGAGTCTGGATGTGGCATGAAGATCCTTCTTAACAAAGTGCTTCAGGGCTGAAATCCCCTAAGAACATGGATAAAAATTAAGATCTTTTACAACTAGAAGAAAAAAAAGATGTGAAAATATTATGCATTCATCTCCCATACACTCTTCTGGTGCATCCTCGTTTCTTGTTCATAACGAGCACTTGGATAAATGTTTGCTGAATGCAATTTAGTTTTTTCCTACTACTTTGGCCAAAGAATTTAGCATTTCCCTAACATGAATATTAAACTCAGCAGAGCCCATGAAGCACTGGAACCAAAACAGTTAATTAGCAAGTCACCAAGACTGGAGCAAGAAGCAGGAGGTACGGCTTAGGAAGCTGCCCATTTTTCTTGTAATAAAGAAAATAAAGATAGTAATTATAAGAACATTTATTAACCCCCCAGTATGGGTAATTGCCATCAGATGTGGGTCTGTCAGTGTTGCATTAACATAAGCTACTGAATCTTGGTTTTCAATGGCACAGTAATGCCTATGATACTGCAGATAAGTGCTAACGCTGGAGTTTTGAGAACCAAGCCCTGTGTCCAGCAAATGCTTTTAAAAGAATTTCACTCTCAATGGTTGCTTGCCCAGAAGAAATTCATTTTATGTTAAAAAAAAAAAAAAGTAAGAAAGAAAACAATGAGGCATTCAATTGAGCAAGCATTTTCTTAACTCATTTTAAGAGAATCTCTTGCATTCACCAACAATTTCTCCAATGGGTGGAACCACAGAAAGAGACTTACTATGGTTCAGCTGTATGCTCCATTCTACATTGGCGTACGACCTAAAATAATGGAATGGCGATAAAACAAAAAAAAAGAAAGGCTATTATAATGGTCAGGACACACCGACCAATTTTAAATTGAATTACACAGCCCGCTAATCTTTATGATGGGATAAAATTTCTTTCTACATTATGCATTATACTAAAATTTGTAGCACCTCCCCCTCCCCACTTCTTGAGCTAACAGACTCCTACACACACCTCCTCGGTGATAAAGGCTCTCTTCAACCCCAAAAGCATTGTTCCCGCTGACTGTGAAGACAGGGCACAGCTTGTGCAAGATTTCATCTTTACAGCTATTGTTAGTTGGTGTGCATCTATATTTGACACCAGAATATACACAAACAGTATTACGAACACCTGGCCTATTTTCTTAATACCACAAGCACACATTTTAAAAAAGGATGGATTCAAACATACACATATGGTAGAAGAGATTTTTAAAACCAACACTACCGAGGAGCTTTGTTAAATTTTTAAAAAGGATGTGCAGAATCCTGCATACTGCATATTTGATGAACCAAGCACACTTCAGAAACTCTGAACTAACCAAGTCTAGAAGTAGTACAAACCTTTCTGAAGGATGAGCCTGCCTGTGTGGGCTGAGTTCTTGATCATTTGGTGTGTTTCTCTTACTCTTTATGTGATGGAGCAGGGTGCCAATGCAAGGGGAAAGAGCGTGTTCTATAAGCATGGACAACTTCAGACTTCACCTGCTCTAATCCCGACAAAGAAAACTAAGAGAGGATGGCAGGAATCAGTTTAACAAGTTTCTTGATCCTTCTTCGTCCTGTCATGAGAGATGAGTTTCCAAACTGACCTTATTAAAACCATGTATAAAATACTTCCAGGAGACTGGACCCTTCTTAAAACTCGAGTTCTTTCCAGACCCCTCAGACTATGGAATCTTACTCTGCAATGCATTTTGGCTTATGTATAATAAAAATGAAAGACACACCCAGATACACCGACTTGTGAACACACGCATGCTCCGTATCACTAAGCTGTATCTATGACCTTTTTTGTTTGGCCGTGCCGCGCGCCTTGTGGGATCTTAGTTCCGTGGCCAGGGATTGAACCCAAGCCCTCGGCAGTGAGAGCACGAAGTCCTAACCACTGGACAGCCAGGGAATTCCCAATGACCTTTTTTTTTTTTTTTTTTAACATTTGTAAGGCAGGCAAAGAGACCATCCATAAGAATAAAAACTTACGTCTGAGGACTACTGAAAGAGCATAGTCATGGCAAGTCATGGGCTACAAAACAACTAACAGAAACTGCACATAGTTTCTGTTTTAGATATTTCCAGAAATCCTAGACTCTTTTAACTGACACTCTCTAGTCCCTCCGAGACACACACTGGCTGCTGCCCACAGTGCACTGACTAATAACGGTCACAATTATCCCTGGCGACCCCTGTGCACTTCTGCTCCAACATACGGCATCCCAGAGTTACATGCCTTTATCCCCAAACTAGTTTATGCTGGCTGTACTTTTTACCATAATCATCTAATCAAAGAGGATAGCAGGAACCACCTTAACAAGTTCCATGATCCTTCTTCTTCCTGTCATGAGAAACGAGTTTCCAAACTGACCTTATTAAAACCATGTATAAAATACTTCCAGGAGACTTAAAATGACTAGATATGAACATTAAAAGACTGTATAAATTCACTGTTGCATGAGGGTATATGACAACACTTTAAAAAGTGAGGGGAAAAGAATCATCATAATCTAGAACTATTCTGCACTCAGATTGTTTTGCAAGTAAGTTTTCGTTCTTACTCGCCAATAAATACAGTGGAAATGTGATAAATGATACATTTTAGATAAAGGTGATAAACTATATGTGTGATTTACCTAAGAATGAGAGTGCAGTTTCCGAATCACAATGTCTATATTCAAAGAAAAGCCTTCAGACACGGCAGCTATAGATCAGAAGACTGGCCAAAATGTGAACATCTGGATGTTTCAAGTTAAAATAAAAATATTTAGCTACATGCTTATCACAGTTATAGTTTCCCGCTTTAGCTGACTTTTTGATTAATTGCACACTTTCCAGTCCCCGTCACACTGGACAAGACGGCTTTAGCTGGAGTAGGAATTGCACATGCAAACAGCTGTGAAGGTGGAAATCACACCCTTCCTCACCCCTAACCCTCACGTGGCCTTTCCAAAGAACAAAACATCCTGGGCTTCCCTGGTGTCGCAGTGGTTGAGAGTCCGCCTGCCGATGCGGGGGACACGGGTTCGTGCCCCGGTCCGGGAAGATCCCACATGCCGCGGAGCGGCTGGGCCCGTGAGCCATGGCCGCTGAGCCTGCGCGTCTGGAGCCTGTGCTCCGCCACGGGAGAGGCCACAACAGTGAGAGGACCGCGTATCGCAAGAAAAAAAAAAAAAAGAACAAAACATTCAGACTCAAAACCTGTATCTGCACTACAAAAGACATACATGTATTTTTGGTTTCTGCCTATTTTTATAGAAGAATGGTAAGTTTCCTCACTTTCACAATGCTACATATTCAAGTTTAGAGATTCATTTGTCAACTCAATGTAAGTCATTTTTAGGCTTTGTGTTACATCGCTTTCTAAATCCAGGCTTTCTGTGAAGGAAGGATTCATAAAATGAAGAATATGAAACTATGCAACTATCAGTTTTGTTTCTTAAACCCCCAAGGACCTCACAAAGTACAGCTAACCCATCCACCGTTCCTACTAGTAACACTAGTCCAATCACTAGGACTACCACCACTGTCACCACCACTAAGACTATTACTACAGGCTTTTGTTTGACTATCAATTCCAAATGCGGATGATAAAGGGAAATAAATGCATAGGTCTTTGATATACAGCAGGCACTGAATCACAAAAGACTGTGTAATGTGAAATAATTCAGAGTCTATAGGTAAAGAATTAACAGTCTCATTCTCAGTATTTTACAGAGAAATCAAAGCTTTGGAAGTTGTATGTTTTATATCAGATGTCTGTCCTCACAGGCATGTTTAGTCTCCTCAAAATAGGAAAGTTTATCTCCCAACCTTATTTTCAAACAAAGGAGAAAGATACAAAAATACAAAATAATTTTTTTTATTAGTAGAAAAATACAAAGTAGAGATTCATATCAATGGCAGAACGAAGGGAGACAACACAGTTTAATGTACAACTTTACCCTGAAATTAGAAGAAAAAAAATGTGCTCTCTCTTTCCTGCTCCTGAAGTTTCAGGAAGAACCAGAAGAATTTAAGAAATACCAGGAAAAAAGTTTATTTCAGTTTCATACTGCACACAAAACCTTCTGTGATAACATCTAAATCTGATAGATCAATAATGCATATTATAGTTAGCTGCTTAATTATTCATTTTACTCTTTTTTTTTTTTTTTTTTTTTGCTGTACGTGGGCCTCTCACTGTTGTGGCCCAGCCGCTCCACGGCATGTGGGATCCTCCCGGACCGGGGCACGAACCCGTGTCCCCCGCATCGGCAGGCAGACTCTCAACCACTGCGCCACCAGGGAAGCCCCAATTATTCATTTTAGATGTAACAAAATAGGTTTTAAAACAAACTCCAAATGTGAAAAGAACTAGGAAGTACAGGTAGTGTAATCAAAAAGAAAAGTTTTTCCCCAATGTAATTCTTATCTGGAAGATTATAAAAGTCTCCTCTAGTTTTCAAAATTAGAAAGAGATATTTTAATTAAGAACTTATATATATTTTTTTACAATTATGTATGTTTTATGGACTATTACAAATGCTAAAAACAAATGCCTTAAATCCCCCATTTCAAAATACAGTACATAAAAATGGCATATATTACATTATCAAAAGGTTACAAGGTGACAAACAAGTAAATTTGAGTCTAAAAACATTATCCAAAGATAGGTAATAAAACGTGAAAAAAAGCAAACAAAGAGAACGTTCATTTCGGGGGGGGGCAAATCAAAATAGAAGACTAATTGAAGGTTGCTGTATATGGTTGCAAAGGCTGTTGACTGCAAAAGAGCAAAGCCAAGGGGGTGAGTGGGAGCTGTGTGCTTTTCAACAAGCACGTATCCACCAGGTTCAGAAGATACCTCTTCACACTTTGTACAAAAGCACTTTATGGACAAGCAGCAGTCCTGATCAGGAACAACATATTGGAAAGACTGGAAAAAAATTTAAGTGAAAATGCAAAACTACTCCCATTTCCTTCCCCAAGTAATAAAATAGAAAAACAACAAGAATAAACAAAAACATAACCAAGAGTAAGGATCTGAGTTTCAAAATGAATTCCCCCCCTTTTAGGCTAAATTATGAATGCTACTAACCAAGCTGTCTTTGTAGGAACGCTTCCATCGATAGCTCTGGACTGTGCCTTCAAGTTTCCATCAGGACTAACTTAGTCACGCCAGAAACACACAGAAAATCTGAGTGTGCAAGTTTCCAGTACCATCAGCCAGGCTACCCAAGCTCTTATGATCTCACTCTGGCACATTCTGGCCAGCAGTCTAAGAGCCTTCCATCAAACAAACCTAATTTATTTGACATTCATTCAGAATTTCACCAATTTTTAAAATTCATGAAGATACCAGGCAGTACCTCTCGGAGCAAAAAAAACATGTTAGGTAACTCTCTACGGTAAACATATTTTCTGGTCTTTGACAGTATAGTGTAAAAACTAGAACTGAAAGAAAGATAACATCACTCGAGTCCCCACTGCCGTGAATCTCTAGGATCCTGGAGGCCCACCCTCCCCGAATGCGTGGAAGAAGGCAGGAATCAACACAGACGCTGCCTTTTAGAATTTGGGGATCTATGTTATGGTAGATGCAGCATCTGTAGCTTCAGATCAAGAATAACTTCTTTGTATGTCTGCTCGGAGGACTGAATGAGATAACAAACGTGTTTACAAAACACCCACATAGCATGGCATCTTGTCAGTTAATATACAACTCTTCTTATAATATTACTTCGAAATGTAGGTATAAATAGGCTAATTTTATAAGGTCAAGTTTCCTTCATAACCTCCTCACTCTTTAAGGGTAAGAAAGTGAGAAACAGTATTTTGATTTAGTCTGATTTGGTTTGGTTTTTAAAACTGATTGCAAGGCATGATTCTGGATTGGACCCTAGAATAGAGGAAAAAATGCTATAAAGGACATTACTAGGACAACTGGCAAAACCTGAAAAAAAAATCTGAGATTAAATAATAGAATTGTATCAATTTATGTTTGATTTTGAAAACTGTAGTGGGTTAATGTAAATGAATAGCCATGTTCTCAAGAAAGAATCATTGAAAAATTTAGAGTAAAGGGCCTGATATCTGTAGCACACACTCAAATGCTTCAGAAGAAAAGAAAGAAAGGAAGGAAGGAAGGAAGGAAGGGAGGAAGGGAGGGAGGGAGGGAGGAAGGGAGATGGAGAAAGAAAGAATGATAAAGCAAATGAGGCAAAACTAACAGCTGGGGAATCTGGGTGTAGCGTATATTGGAGTTTATTGTATTATTCTTGCAACTTCTCTGAAATTTGAAATTAGATTCAAAATAAGAAGTATAAAAATGTTCATTGAAAATGATTAATCAACTGGGGCCACCCACTGGTGTGAGAAGTGCTGTCTACACCTTAATGGCCCTTCTGGTACTTTACCTTGGACTGCACTCCACTTTCCGCTCCCTAGGCCAGTGGCCTGCTCCGTGTGCAGGAATGGCTGAACTGAATTACGTGGACAGTGCTACAATTATGTGCTCTTCTCATTCATCTTCCTCGCATGGCTCCAAGTGAGCATGCGTGGGGTGAGCTAATGATTTGTCGTGTTATCTCTGATGAGTACCATATTATTTGCATCATAATATTTTCATTTCTCCCCCCTTGCGCATTATGCCAAGTTGACAGCAAGATCAGCTAAGTTACTATAAGGGATTTTTAATGAAAACAATTATAAATTTAAAATAACTGTGTTTAAGGCATTTAACAGCCAGTAGGGTCAAGTGATTACAGCAGTTACAAGACCCATGGGACGTGTTCACACCAAAACAAAGTGAATAAATTACCTCAGCTGGTGCATGTAATCACTAAGTGACCACAGGGGTCAGGCAGAGTGAAACCTTGAAGACTCGCACACAAAACCAATAATAAATATTTATCAGTCGAAGGGGGAGAGGGAGGACGTCAAGAATTAGCGAGTCGAGTGATAGACTAAAAGCAGAACTGACTCCCCATGCAGCTTCAGGGCCAGGAAAATGACAGTCAAAAACCCAGGGGACAGCTGGAAAAAAAGATTCCAGGATACAATATGCAGGCGGGCTGGGAGGAGGGGGGAGAGCTGAAATGGAAATGACCTATGCAGTTATCAGCAAGTTCAAAGCCAAACCCGGGGTCACTTTGGTACAAGGATGACTGTCTTTATCCAGAAACCTGTGGTGGGGTCTGGAAATCATTCGAAGGTTTCTGATGTAAGAACGTGATGTGATGTTAAAATAAAATGATCATCTCTAACATTTACACGGCACTTGACACCTTCTGAGGATGTCCCTCAAACGTTACCCTCACAACTCTATTTCTCCTTGTTGGAGAAGAGAGGTGGCTGAGCATCAGGGAAGCAATGCATTTTGTTCATGGAAATACAACTAAGAAGTGAAGAAACCAAACATTTATTAAAGAGTCTCTATTTGCTAAAGACTCCGCTGGCAATACGCTCTTAGGAGACTCATAATCAAAAGAGATGAGAAGCCCTTGAGTAATGTGTGCTAACGGTCTAAACACCATACAGAGGGGAGGAAAAGATGACGACCAATTGGGAAGGCAGGGCCAGTTTCGTAACAGAGGTAACCCTTGAATTGGGCCTTAAAGAATGAACAAAATTCACAGAGGAAAGGGAACAAGGTTGGCAGGCAGGCAGTGGGACCCACAGGAGCAAATATTCAGTTATTCAGCAAAAATCTGTTGAGCGCTTACTATGCACATGGCACCATGCTTGCGACCTCATCAATGACAGGGAGCAGAGAGACACACCCCTGCTCTCATGGAGCTCGCTTTCCTTCCTCTACCCATCCAATCAGCACACGTGTGTTGGCAGCTCCTGCGCAGAGGTATACTCTTGTAGGTATAGAGGATATGACAGTGGCAAATGGGACAAGTCCAGACCCTCACGGAGCTTGCACTCAGTGGAGGAAGACTGATAATAAATAAGAAGACACAGAAGTAGGAAAAATAAGATCTCACCAAAGAGGTCTGAGCAGAGACCAACAGACCCGGGAAATGGATAAGGTGGGGACAACTTTGGACCAGCATGTGTCTGTGTCCGGAGGACTAGCAAGAGAGAAAAGATATGACATAAGCCCAAAGAGCTAAAGAGAGGGTGGAGAGAAGTATGTTGGGGAGGGAAGCTGGGCAGATAGATTGGACCAGCTCATGAAGAGCCTTGAAAGGCATAACAGACTTTACTCCATCGGTAAATGGTTCCTAAAATGCATTCCAGAAAATATAAGTCTGATGGCATAATCCATGGGAAGAGGGTCCTGTGCCTCTACTGCATCTGTAAAAATGGTGATAACAGCATCAACCCACCTGAACGTTGTGAAGATATGAGTTAATTCTCGTAAGTAGTCAGGCAATGGTGAGTACTCAGTAAGCATTAGTTATCAAACAGTTCCAGGAAAATGAATGGTAGGCTGAGCCTTGGCAGTTTCTTTAGGTACAACAGACACTCAAGAAGGAAAACTGACAAAACATAGTCATATTTAGACAGAGGAGGTTTAGGTGCCTGCGTTAATGGTCATGTGAATCAGAAATGGGAATTCAGGAGAATGAGCAGTATTTGGAGGAGATACTAATTTGGTTTGAGATATACCGTCTTTGAGGTATCTGTGTACCTTCTACCATCTGTGGCAAAATACCTAGTCTCCAGTTAAATGCAAGTATCTGGAAAGAGAAACAGATTGTACGAAGATAAAATCAGGACTCCATGCCCTACAGATAAAACTCTCTCCCCCTCCTCCCCCCCCTCCCCCCATCCACCCCACATAAGTCTCCTCACAGGTTTTGATATGTAGAAATAGTGCAGGATGATAAATGGCATCACACCCAGGCAGAAGATAAAGCCCCTCGTCCTGTGCAAAACTGGGTAAGATGTTTAGACTCCCTGAGTTCTAGCTGCCTCATTTATAAAATCAGGGAAATAATACTGACCACCAGGGCTGGATGCTAAAGGCAGTGACACTGCTCTCTTGTTCCCTTTTCCATTCTCAGCGCCTACCACAAAGCAGGACCTGGTCCAGAGGAGATCACATGCAAATAATCCTTTGAGGGTGAAGTCCCTTCACTTTCTGGGATACAAGGATCCTGGTCCAGATTTAGGATTATACAGTTTGGGGGTTTCAATATTGCCTCTTAGCCAGATGGTTTGGAAAAGTTGGGGACTTTTTTATTTCCAAAGAGCTCCTTTTTAAACTTTATTTATTTATTTTTAATAGTGATACAATTTTCAAACAGTAAAGTGAGGAAAGATTCACCCATTTCAGGACAGTGTTTATGTGGTTTTTCTCTGTTAAGCTGATGAAGTAATGGTTATATGTGTCTTGGCCATGCCTATTTCTCTTTAGGAGATGGGGATATTTCAGCAAAGGAGGAAGCAGGGAGCTTCAGAAGTGAAGGTTCAAAGAGTGGTTCAAAGCTCTCGTCTCAGCTCCTGGATTGGCTCACGGTATGACCCCAGTCTGTCCTTCTACCTTTCTGGATCTCCATCCATTGATCAGCAAGACAGGGGTAATACTGTCTGCCCATATCAACTTCCCTGGACCATTATAAGCATTAATGATCTAATATACTCAAAGGTACTTTGAGTTCTTTGGAGGAAAGATGTCATATAAATTAGAACCAGTATAATTAATGTAATTTAAGAAAATGGCTGGCCATAACAGAGAGGATTAGGTTCACGTGGATCACGAAACGACCTAGCCTTTGTGTCCTGAGGTCACTGATGATCCTTTCCATTGGAACAAAACCCAATCTTACTTATTTGAGCATATTCAACTATTCTGTGTTTTTTTTTTTTAAAGTACTGTACTTAATAAAATGACCTATACTTTAAAGTTAATTTTATCCTTATTGGGAAAATGTATTTATATATGAATTGACTCATGAAGTAATTCACTTTAGGATAAAAGATTCTTCAATATAAAGAACAAGTAAATAGTAAGCATGAATCAACTGTTATTTGGATTACACAGATACTCATCCTATACTGTTACAGACAGGAAAACAGGATCTCTGCAGCCACCTGATAGAATATATAGGCAGCTCATAGACACTTTTATTCTAGAATGTCATGCTAAGGAAAAAATAAACCTAGGGAAATTGCTTAGAAGGAGAAGCTATAAATAAATTTAAACAGAAAGAGAAGCCATTAAATAAACTATAACTCTAGGGTGATAACTGGGAAAAACAAATTATCAGTCAAAAGCTGAAGAGTACAGCATGTCAGACACTGTTTTTGTGAGCAAACTGAAGATTAAGAAACTTCTTTGATATTAAAACTGTAAACAATAAGAACCAGGGAATTCTAGGCTCTAAGAAACTGTCTCGCACATTCTCCTCTATAAATCATGGGACAAGTCATCTTGTTTGCCCTTCTTAAAGCCTCTAACCTTTACCTCGTTATCAGATATGACTATTAAGTGGTCATAAAGTTATATCGCTGTAAACATTCCAATGAGGCTCTCCTGCTCAAATCATTTCTGAAACTTTTCTTTGGGAACTGCTAGGCACGTTACTAGAAAGCAGTTGCCATTATGTCACATTATTGTTTTGTTCTGTTTTTACTTATTTATTTTTATTGAGGCATAATTGACATATCAGTTTCAGGTGTACAACATATTGATTCAATATTTGCATATATTGCAAAATGATCACGTCAGTAAATCTAGTTAATATCTGTAACTACACATAGTTACCAAATTTTTTTCAGGTGATGAGAACTTTTAAGATCTGCTCTTCTAGCAACTTTCAAATATGCAATACTTATGTGTGTATATATACTACTATATATACTATAGTATATATACTACTATATATACTACTATGTGTGTATATACTACTGTACTATACTATAGCATATAGTGTTATTAACTATAGTCACCATGCTGTACTTGACAGACCCATGACTTATTTATTTTGTTGCCATTATGTCACATCATTGTTTTTTATTCAAAATGGTATATCTCAACTTGCCCACTTCGCAAGCTCCAACCTTAAATGTGCAAACCACACCTAGAAAGCATTATGCGTAAGAATTTAAAAAATAAATTGAAATCTGCCATCGATAACCTGGCTAAAGCCTGGTGTGCTGGGGTTTGTAAGACAGGAAACTACTGGGCAGGAATGGTTTTCAGGAGAGACGGTGACACTGTGTGCACGTGTAGGGGTGGCGAGTCAATGGGCCAGATTCAAGGAGGGAGACAAGGGAGATGACGGAAGACTGAAGCCTGGCCTCCTCAGGTGTGTGGTTCACAGGTTAATTAGAATCCAAGGAGACGTCTTTGTGTGTTGTGTGTGGGAAAGGAGACAGGGCCAGGTTTCTGGGGTCAGGGAGGCCATGGTTCTCATCCTTTTCTATGCTCCACAGGCAGAGTGGGCCACCGGCCAGAGGTCACTGTGGCACAAGAGAATGTAGGGCTACCTTCCCTGAAGTTCTGGCGTCCCGGGGAATAAGAGAAATTCACCAGAAGGACAGAAAGGAGGAGTCATGGCAGCTTGGGTAGTAGGTAACATTTAGTGACCATTCACTACCTGTACACATTGGGTACCCATTATCATATTTAACCTCACCACAATCCTTGTAGGTTAGATACACTAAGCATTAATAACTCTTTTACAGATGAATAAATTGAAGATCACAAAATTAACAATGTTGAAAGCAGGATTTACACACACACAGACTAAATCTGGTACTCACGCTCTTAACCTGACACCATACTGTCTTTTCATACATCAATACACACACACATGCATTCATACACTACACGACAGGATACACTCCCGCTATGAAGAGTAGTGAACTTGGTTTTTTTCTGTACAGTTATTTGCATTTTTTCACAATGAGTACGTAAGCTTTCACAATTAATAAAAGAGTCTGTAGTCATTTTTAAAAAGCCCTTCATGGAGGAAGGTAACCTTCTCTATTGGGGTAAAAAAATAAATAAATAAAAAATAAAAAGCCCTTCAAGGGTGAAGATTTTCTGCCACTGAGGATATTCAAAAATATGTGACACCAACTCCCAAATACTACTGAGAGTATCAGAAAGAAATTACAATCTTTATATAGGGAAATTTGACAATACGTATTAAACCCTTTTTTCAAAGTACATATCATCTGAAGCAACAATTCTACTTATAGGAAGGTATCCTATAAATTAAGGATGTTTGCAAAGAGAGCGCAAGAAGGATGATCATCACACCGGTGCAGATAATAATAAAGAAAAATGAAAACACCATAGGGCGTCTACTAGTAAAGATCTGGCTAAATAAGCCAGAGTACACCCATTCAGCAGAATGCTGTGCTGTAATTTTATTCTTTAAAGTTACAGGACAACATGCATAGCTCTATTAACTTCTAAAAATACTCCTTCAACAGAGATGGTGCCAAGGCCAAATGACCCTACCCGTGCTTCTCTTCTTCTTCCCCGTGGGTTCCCTTCCCTCCAAGGTCCCTGCTTGCCATTGGTGGTACAAACACCGTTCTCATCTTGTACTCCTTCTTGCGAAGCCTGCCTTTCCATCCTGTCCCTAACCTCTTCTCCTAAAACAATGTCCTTCTGGTTTCACTCTGTTGCCCTTCTAGGCTAAGACAACATGAAATTAAACTCCCTTCAAGGGAGTTCAGGGGGAAAGGAAGCCTCTCCAATAACTACCATCGTTTCATGAAATCCTAAAGGAACAAGCACAACAGTGTTCAGCCATTATCACAGGATGAATAAGAAACTGAATGAAAACAGTCCTCCCAGGACCAAGAACCCTAGAAAACTTCACCACTTCAAGTAATTACCAGTGGAGCCAGTAACTACAGAGCAAGGGCCAGAGTCCTCAGAACCATCTGCTGTGTACCTTGAGAAATGGGCTGCTGAGAAATGGTCATCTGTGTAGAGACGGACTATTAGAGCAGCAGAGAACACGGATGAGGACGGTTAAAATAAAATCAACAAATTGTGAAAAGGAAAAAAAATAAAAATATTCCTTAAACAAAAACACTTAAAGGGTAAAGACTTGCTGCTGTTGAGGATATTCAAAGTAGAAAGTAGAAAAATTTCTCAAATGCTACACATCGACTAGTAATTACTCTGGAGACAGGATTATACAGAGGAATGTATATTTTCTACTTTGCACATGTCAAAAACTTGAATTTCTATAACATGTGTATCCTATTTATATCGAAAAGTATGCTTTTTTGGGGAAAAAGTATTTTAGCCATATTTATTGATGTGGAAAGTTGTTCTTGATATATTGTTGAGATGAAAAACAGACTACAAAACAGTATTACTGTAAGATCTCTATTTTGGTAAAAAGCACTCACGTATATGTATGCGTACGTGTGTATCAATAGAAAACATTCTGTATAGAATCACCCTATTCTATTCAATAGAAAGCCTTCTTTAAAAATGTTAACAGTGGTATCTCTGACCATGGGTACTTTTGTTATCTTCTTTCACTTATCTCTATTTTCTAAGTTATCAGGAATGAACATTACATGTATTATAAGAATAAAATAAATAGCCCAGGCTGTGAAAGCTTTTCCCAAAGACCAGCTCCAAAGCTTTGGGCCAATAGCAAGATCACTGGAAGAGGAACACATTCTCCCGGTATGATTATTCTGAAAGGGGCAGAACCAATTTGTGTGTCTATGATCTGGGATGTTTGCTACAGTCATACTCTGTTATAACTGTGCCTAATACAGTGCTCCTACAAATACAAAGAACACTTTGCTTGAGATCTTCCAAGGAAGATTTTCATTCTTTCTTTTAGCCCTGGAGAGACTGAAACTCAGAGCTATTAAATGACAACTGAGACCCAAGAAAAATCATAATTTTAATTTCATGGCATTCGTGCTGTGTTAAAAGGGATTTTGAGTGACTAGATTGTTAAACATCAACTTTCGGCTAAAAGAACAGGCCACCCAAGAAAGCTGTCTTTCTAATTATAATACAGGAAACAAAACAACCACCACAAACCCTTTTTAAGCATTTCTGCACAGTATATAGGAATCACTAACGAGAGCCAACTGGATACATACTTTGAGGACAAAAAGGAAAAGGAAGGGCAGGGCAAGACATTTTATATGCAGTACAACATAATTTTAAAGTTTTGGCCAAACGTGCAGGCAGAAGAAAAGTCCTATCCTTTATGTTCATTCATTCACTCAGTGATTGAACAATCCTTTGTGTGCACTGACTATGTTCCAGGCCCTACTCAGAACTTGGGTGTACGAGGAGCACTTGTTAGGCAGGGGACAGACAAGGAAACAATGACATAACAACCACGGGAAGGGCTGCACAGATGCCTGACCAAAGTGTTAAGGGAAAAAGAACCAGTCACACAGGATGAAGGAGTTCTCCTGGAGGAGAAGGTCATTCCAGTTAGTGGGAACAGGGTTTGCAACAGGAAAGCGGTGTGGAAGGGCATGTGCATTCGGGGGATGGGAAGAAAGTTGGTGTGGGTGTAACTGAAAGTTGGAAATATGAAGGTTGGTATGCAATCAAATGATAAGGTCTCCATTTGTGCAGACATATGTGCATATCCAAGAAGAAGGTTACCACAAATATTCTAAAGATGAGAGGACAGGAGCCATGAAATCAAGTGATCAGTAAAGAACATCAAAGAGATACAGAAAGACCAAAGGGGCAAAGTGAAGGAAGACCACACACGACCCACTGCCTCACAAAAGGTGCCTTCAGGCATTTCAGCGGTTTGGAATTTACCAGCAATAAAAACAATTACATTTTAACTGGCAATTAATCTATAGTTGGCAAGTTTATTTTTAAGCCTAGTCTGTGACTGAGATACTTTTTTGCCAAGATAACAAAGAAAATGCCATAATGGTTGAGTGGCTAGGATCCCAGTTCAGCCCACCAAAGCCTATTCATTCATGACACCCCTGGAGCATATCTGAACTAACACATGAATGGGACTATAGGATTTAACTATCACCTTAAAAAGTATTTCTTTAGCAAAGACCTATCTGTACCTCTTTCCGACAACTCTGACATATGAGAAATGACATAGACCCACCTTAGGCTCTGAGCCTATATATGTGTTAGTGTGTATGTTTAGAAAGGTAGTTATTAAAAAATCACCACTGGGCTTCTCTGGTGGCGCAATGGTTGAGAGCCTGCCTGCTGATGCAGGGGACACGGGTTCGTGCCCCGGTCCGGGAAGATCCCACATGCCGTGGAGCGCTGGGCCCGGGAGCCATGGCCGCTGAGCCTGTGTGTCCGGAGCCTGTGCTCCACAACGGGAGAGGCCACAGCAGTGAGAGGCCCGCGTACCACAAAAAACAAACAAACAAACAAAAACACCATTTTACTCAGGATATAGTCCCTCCAGCAGGGATCCCAAGCCCCAGACTGGGAATAGAGAAAGACAGGAGAACACAAATGGGAAGTAGAGTCTGATAGACCTAATATCAAATCCTCAGGTCATCTCCTAGTCACGTGATCTTAGGCAAGTTCACTTCACCAAGGCTCAGTTTTCCTCCTAAGTAATAAAGAAGCTAATAATAGCTTACTCATAAGTCATAGAAGCTACTTCACAAGTTATTTTGAGGACTGCATGAAATGATACATGTAACGGAGGGGTGGGGGAAGAGGTACGGTGTCTAGCCCCTGCCACCCATAGACAATACAAGTCTCAGTCCCAACAAGACCATTACTTATCTGAGTGACCTTGAGTAATTCATATAATCTCTCTGGCCTCAGTTTCCCCTTCCATCAAATGAGGAGGTGGGGGCTTCCCTGGTGGCTCAGTGGTTGAGAGTCCGCCAGCCGATGCAGGGGACACGGGTTCGTGCCCCAGTCCGGGAAGATCCCACATGCCGCGGAGTGGCTGGGCCCGTGAGCCATGGCCGCTGACCCTGCGCGTCCAGAGCCTGTGCTCCGCAACGGGAGAGGCCACAACAGTTCGAGGCCCGCGTACCACAAAAAAAAAAAAAAAAAAAATGAGGAGGTGGGATCTCCAAGTCTTCTTACAGTCCCAATGTTCTGTCCCACTAGTGTAATTGTTAAGAGAGAGACCTGTCTTCAGCCTCTACTCTTATGCCTCTTTGGGCTCCGTCTTACACTCCAAATTCCTCTTAAATCTATGGCGCCAGTCCTTTCTAGTCTCTGCCTTTTGCACTCTATGCCGCTGGCTCTGTTGTCTCCCTCTACACTATCTGTTGAAAGTCCAGAGGCCAAGGGGCGTGTTAAGAATGGTCAGAGAGTATATCACAGAGTATATTCTCGCAGCAACCATGGGGTATATTATTATTATTACGCCCATTTTACAAATGAGAAAATCAAGGCTCAGGAGTTTAAGCAACTTATCAAAGGCAGGGAATTCAACACAGGCTCTTCCTAGCTGCTCGTAATCATTACAGGCTGCATTACCTTTCCAACCTTTGGCTGTACCTAGTTTGGGTCCTATCATCTTATGACCCTGTGCTGCCTGCTTATCTCATAAACTACTTTGTATTAATAACTTTGTGTGTTCCTCCTGCCAGGTGGCATATGTACAAATTAACCAGGGACCCACCATGTCTGAACCAACACAGAACTCGTGATGGGATTCTCAGCCCCTGCAGCTGGTAGGTCAGCTGAGATTCAAGATGGGCAGAGCTTAACCACATCTTTAAAATAACAGCACATGGTCAAATAGCTACTCCACTTCCACATGAAGCTGCTGGAAGCTACCATATTTAATTCAAGCCTAAAGTCTGCAAGCTTCCTAGCTGCCATAAACCCACTCATAACACCATGGAATGGGAAAGGGCTCATAACTTGGGGTCAGACAACCCCAAGTTTACTCACTGAGTGAATCTGGGTGGATTTCTTAGCCTCTCTGAGTTTCTTTTCTGCTAAATGATCTCGGGTAAGATAGCCCAGCTGTGCTCCAGGTTCCTCATCTGTAAAATGCAGATTACATTAGCAACCTTCAAAGGATATTATAGGGAGAGAAGGAGTGCCTAGCCTATAGCCGAAATAGATTAGCCTTTTGGGAAAGTAAGGGAGCCTGGGGGATGGTCGGGCTGTTTCCAAGAATCAGGGTGGCCTAGACTAGAGAGATGGAAATCAGTTAGAGGTTCACTGGATCTCAGTGCCTGCTGAATCTGTGAGGAACCATTCTGGTGAGAGTTGAATGCCCTGTTATGGCAAAAGCCCTAGACTGATCTGACCCCTGACTCCACTCTCCTAGGCCACCTGGCAGCTTTTGCTGGAAGCACTCTTTTCAGGGGAGAGGTTCCCAACTGAACCAAGTGGTAGAGTGTCATCACACGGTCTCTCACCCTCGGAGCACCCTGAGGTTGCCCGGCAGCTACTCTGGGCTTTCCCTATGGGATTCTAAACTTCTCTATCCTTACCCCCCTGCGGGCTCCCTTCAGCCTCGCATCCTGCGTCCCTTGCAGAGACCTCTTCCTCCTGCCTCAGGAGATCAGAGGGGAAATGGGACGAGAAGGAACTGACCTTGCAATCGGACCTCAGCATTTTAATTCTTTACCTTTTTATTTCCTTAGTTATGGCACTTTGCCATCTATGGAGTACATTCCCTTATGAAATCTCCCCGTGTTTACGTCCATTCTACTAAACAATTCCTCTGACCTCCTCTTGTTTTTACCCTGTAAATATGTGTTGATGGTTCGTTCGCCACATTCCCCATTCAGTTATTAATGGCCCACAAAAACTTCCTAGCTGCAATCATTTACTGATTAATCTGCACAACAAACCAGAAAGACAGGTGGTATTAATCCTTCGTTCTACAGAGGGAAACCAAGGGGAAAAGCGAGGTTAACTCAGTTGCCCAAGGTCAGTGGCTAAACAAGATTATAACCAGGATCTATCCTGTCTTTTATTTCTGTAAACGCTTCCCACAGGGTTACTCCTTTACAAATCAACGTTGTCAATGCAGCGAGATCATTTCTGTGTTGAGATTCAGCTGTCACAGAACAGTTTAAAACTGTCAAAATTCAACCCCAAATAATTTTGTCTGCTAATAGTTCATAAATACACGTTGCTAAAATGAAGAGATAATAGTACTTGAAAGCAAATTTGACAGATGCAAAAGAGGAGTGAGAAGATCTGGATTATTCGCCCAGCTCTACCACAAGGAGACTCTGAGAAAGTCAGTTAATTTCTCTGTATCTGAGTCATTTGTAAGAATGAGATTATGCTGAATGATATTTAAGATATCTTGCTGTTTTAAGTGAGATGACTGAATACCTACTGAAATATAAAGCTCCAATATCCAACGTCGCCAAGATCGTGGTAAAATTGGTATATTCAGGACACAGCTACAATCCCCTTGGAAAGCAAGATGCCAATGTACAGCAAGAATCATAAACAATTTCATATCCTTTGACTTAGTAATTTAACTCATACAGTACTTTACCCTAAGAAATAAGTCAATGGAAGCAAAAAGACATATACAAATGAAAACGCACATTTCAGTGCTAGCTTCAGAGGAAAAATTGTTATCAATTTAAATGTTCATTTTTTAGAGGGATGTCTTATTAAATAAACATACAGAACAATACAAATGTCATACTGCTATCAAAAAGGATAAATATGGAAGTTATGCAAAATCAATTAAAATCTTACCAATACTATCAAATGAAAACAGACAAAAGAGCAGATATGTACCCTGATGTCAACTTTATAAAAGGTGGATAGATGTGCAAGGTCACAGGAAAACTCAAAATAGTTATGTTATAGTTAGGCTCATTGTTTTTAAAATATTTTCACTGTTTTTAATGAATATTGTTTTCCATTAACACATATATTTTATCACTTAATCAATTATTTAAAAATGTCTCAAACCCTGCCTTAGTTTGATGGAAATATGAATTTTCGAGTTTCTGCTTAAATCTCCTGAGTAATTTTTGTTGGCTGACACATTATTCATGACATTATTCTTGCGGAGTGATTTTTACTCTTTACTATGTAATTCTTATACTCCTTTCCCTCACCTAAGAGGATTCCGAAAAAGATCTGTCATCTAATCTCGCCTTGTAAGACTTGTAATGACTGCCTTGTAATGCTAATATTTGGCAACTGCCTGACCCAGGAGCCAACATTTTTCCCATAACCCCGACCCACGGGTGCCTCTACAGAAACCACAAAGTTGCTATTACCCTTTCCACAGAGTGGAGGGTGGTTTCGTATTCCAAATTTTTGGAGCTTTACAGCAGGACATCTTATCTTTTCAGGGGTCTTAGGATACCCTTCTGGTTCACTTGGGAAAGCTGCCCCCAAGCAGCCCTGTGCTAGGACCCTCCCTTTATATAAGGGCTTTTACATCCTCCTTCGTTCCTTAGAAATGGTCTCTTACTAGTAGGTCTTCACTTATAATACCTGGGAAGGATTGCAGAGCCAATGAATTAAAAATATGATTCTACGTCTCATGTGTGCCAATGAATGCCCTCATTAAAGCAGAATGAGTGAGATGAGATTGGTTTCAAAGCTTTCCATCCCTTTGCCCCAGAGCCACCGAGGCCAGGCACTGAAAGGATGCACAGTAAAATTAAATATCTAAAAATTCATCTTTAATTAACAGAATTGGATTAAAGCTAGACACCACCGCATTTCATATGAGAAATGGCTGAGCTAGCTTCCAAGTGCTCTAATTCAATTAGGACGCAGTGAGTGACACTCGGACGGGAAAGGTTAATTGGGGGCGCCAGAACGCAATCATTCCTTACCTAACCAGTCATTAAACTTCTTAACCTCTGAGGGCAGTCCCAGCTCGGTGAAATCGCCTGTGTGGAGAAGGATGTCCCCATAAGGCATCTGGATACCATCTGTTCTGGAGTGTGTGTCTGAGATGCAGACAAACCGCGTGTGGCCCGCTGGTTTTGGAGTGTCATATGGGATGGGGTCGACCCTAAAGTAGACATAACAGATCCCATAACAGTTAAACATATTAGAACCCTCGTAATTGTCATCGCACATACACATTGACTGTTATCCGTGAACACACCCAGACAAACCGATGCAAAGACAGAAGGGCCCATTGTAACAAGGAACACTTCTGGGTGCAAAGGAGACAGCATCTCCCGTCTACAAACCCACTGGGCAAATTCAAAGAGTCTTACTTACCTGGTAGGAAAATTAAAAGGCCAGACTCTCTTACACGTAGAGTCAGAAATAACTCAGGAAATTGAGAGAGTGATTAATGGTGAAGTTTAGGGATATCGAACCCAACTGGGGAAGTAAAATGATGCTCTTTCCTCTCTCATCAAGCTCCAATGGATCCCACTACTCATTAGGAAATGGATAACTAATTTATTCCTCCTTAAACATGCATAACTTAAGCAATGCACTAATTTATGAAGAACATTCTGCACATGCTTTGCCAACTGAGATGTGGAGAGTCATAGTACTTGTATTTGATTTCCTTTCTAGAACCATTCAACACCTTTTATCTTCTTGTTTTCGCAGGGAGATTCACAAATCAAATTGTGGGCACTGAAGGTGATGCCGAAGTAACAGGGCTTTTTAAATAAAACACTGGATGTTCCAACAACTCTGTCCAGCTCCTTCTCTACCCCCATGAATTATCTGCTGTCCCAGTTACACCTTAGGTTACTTGGAATGCTCCAACGCCTTGGGCAAAGATTCTATTCAGTACAAATAGTAAACCTTTTAATGGGTGTGTATAGATCTACATATGCATTAATATATGTTCAGTTTTGGAGACCTAAGCACTGTGAAATTACCACTAGGGCACAAGAATCAAAAGGCAAAATGATCCACCTGAAGCAAAGAAAGTGAAACAGGACATTCTCATTTAATTGAGTGTAACAAAGTGTGCTAAATAAACTTGGTAAAGAAATGCAAATCTGACTCTTCAAGCATACAGTTTTAATTATTTAAGGAGTTTATAGCAGAGTTAAGGGTGCATTAACTATATTAACTCTACACTGACAGCTTCCTGTAATTTCTCTGCAGGAAGGTACACTTACGTTGGATTATGGATGAAAAGAAGCAGTTACCAATGCAACGAAAAGGTCGCAAGAGAAGCAAATACACAATGTGGAGATGAGAGTGTAAAACGTTAAATAAGGAACAATATGTCATATCACCGCCCCACCCTGGGTCATTAAAATGCAGTAGAGCAGAGAACACAGGGAAAGCTCAACACAAGATTCCCTGTACATGTTGCCTCTAAAGTCTCTGTTTAATTTTTTGTTCCTTTTTCCACTTTTTAAAAAAAAAACAATCTGTTTGAACAATGGCAGTTTTCGTGAAGGAAATAAAGACATCAGTATATAACCTGGATAGTACTGCATTTCTTTAATGGTTAATCTTTTAATTTTATTTTGTCTTTGTCAGAGAAGAAGGAAAGTAAGGAAAAAGAAAGGAGAGCTGGAAGAAGAAAGAAAGGACGGAGGGACTGTGAACTGGTGAACGCAGCAAGTCTCATTGGAAACCCAAAAAGAAAGTTTAACTTCTGCAAAAAAAAAAAAAAAAAAAAAAGGATTTTTCCTGTAAAGGTTAGAAATTAACAATGCTGTTATCATGGAGAAAATTCACTAATCCACTGAGATCTCATGAGTAACCTGGAAACCCTCATGATTATATCCAATGTTGATTTTTTTAATATATATAAGGACTTCCCTGGTGGTCCAGTGGCTAAGAGTCTGCACTCCCAATGCAGGGGGCCCAGGTTCGATCCCTGGTCAGGGAACTAGATCCCACATGCCGCAACTAAGAGTTCATGTGCCACAACTAAAAGACCCACATGACACAACTAAAGATCTCACATGCGGCAATGAAGATCCCGTGTACCGCAAATAAGACCCAGCACAGCCAAATAAATAAATAAAACTAAATAAATATTAAAAATAAAAAATATATAAAAATGTTTGTCTGCCTTTCCATTACTGAGACTCTATTATACTCGGTCTCAGTGATTCTAATTGTATCAATTGATATTGCCTATCTTCTTTTCTTTTTTTTTGCGGTACGCCGGCCTCTCACCGCTGCCGCCCCTCCCGCTGCGGAGCACAGGCTCCGGACGCGCAGGCCCAGCAGCCGTGGCTCACGGGCCCAGCCGCTCCGCGGCATGTGGGATCCTCCCGGACCAGGGCACGAACCCGTGTCCCCTGCATCAGCAGGTGGACTCTCAACCACTGCGCCACCTGGGAAGCCCCTATATTGCCTATCTTCTAAAAGTAGTTTTCCCAGGGCATGAAGAACTGTTCCCTGCCGCAGCAGACTGTGTCACCCTCTGAAAGTGATACGTAATATTCTATTCTTATACCTAAAGTTAAGATACTCGCCAGATTGGGACTGTGCACATGTATACTGAAACCACCAACATCTGAATGAAACCACTGGACTTTATATGAATAAAGTCAATATTTATATATCTTTATTTTCCAGTTCAGTTCTCATCCTGATGGTAAAGCATAGACAATCCCGTTTCTTTCTTTCCACAACTCAGCTAAGCTATGGGCACAACTACTGCATAGAAATCCTTTAGGAGTCCATCTGAATTTATCAGAGGGACATCAGAGTCATCATTTTGAATTTATAAAGCAGAAGGGAGCACAGATATATGCTATGAACCTCTTCAGTTTAGAGAAGTGAATCATCATGTGGTACATGATATGTTTTTTAGCTCTCTGCTGGGAGATCACTTTCTATGACTATTGAAACACCAGTCAAATTTTTGAGCGGCTTCAACATCCTTCCCCATCTTCCTGCCTCCTCCAGAGAAACACTCAAATGTCCAACATCATTAACAGTGAAATAAAGGCCAAGGGATAAAAAAAAAAAAAAAAAGAGGGGAGAGGAAGAACGAAGAAAACTGTGTCTTGTCAGCTTTCAGCTGAAATAAAACAATAAGTCAGAGGGACACAGGAGGGCTGAGAGGGCCCACCCGTCAACACCACCAACCTGATGTCATCAAAGAGAAACAATTAGTAGATGTTGAGGAGAGATATGGAGGGTTGACTCAAGGTAGAAGATTGGGGAATTGGGGGATATAAAGATGCAGATACAGAATTTACATACATCCCCTGACCCAGAGACACTGATGTTCTTTGTTACGCACAGGACTAAGTACAGGAAGGCAAGATGGTGCAGCCTGTCAGAGCCACACTGAATAACATGACAAATATCACCTGGGAGGTCATAGGAAGGAAGGCATTTCCACCCAAAGGCATTCAGAGCTGAAAATAAGATATCTAGTAGAGTAGGCAAGTTGCCATGGATATAATGAAAGTTGAGACAACCCTAGGGAAACGACTATTTCCAAATTGGGCATTAGGCAAACGCCTTGAAAAAGGCAAGACAGCCAAACATTTTCCTGTGAAAGCAAGTTTAAGGGAGACCCTGACTGCTATGGGCAGATCTACCTGTTCACATTGTGGGAAGACCCTCCCGCTGCATTTTCCTTCTTAGTTAACAGCCTTACCGCTTATGCTGCTGACTTCTCACATGACCTAACATTTCCCCTAGGGAATCATTTCAAATATCCTAGCAAGTGAGTCTCTTACCAAGGCAATCTAACCCCCAGAGCTAGATTCAAATAGCAGACTGAGATTTGCACGTACATCTGAGAACACCCAGGGGAAAACAAGATGACATGGGAAGATGAGAAGAAAACACAGCATCATAAAATCCCAGAGCTGGACAAAACCTTAGGGAGCATCGGGTTCAATTCTTCATATGAAGCTTGAATCTCCTCTATCCCTTCCCTGCCTAGCTGACATAAATTTTCTCTTCAGCGTTTCCAGAGAAGGGGAGCTCCTGAGTCCCCTCTCCTCCCCCAGGGCAGCCCATTCTGGTTATTGATAGCTCTACTTGCTAGAAAGTTTCCGATCCAGAAACTCTGAGAAAGCTGAGCGTGGTCCAAAGAGACTTGGCCTGGAGCCTGAAGACTGAGTAACAATTTGGCCGAGCTATTTGCTTCAGGCAAGTTATTTCATTCTTTTAGCCTCAATTTTCCCCTCATCTGTAAAATGGGAATAATAATGCCTAGTCTATGATATTACTATAAGGATATAAATTGTCAGGCACTAGGATTGGCACACAGCACATGCTCTGAAAGTAAAGATGCAGAATGACGTAAGGGTGGGGGCATGTTTGGCTACAAAGCCAGACAATCTGGCTCTGAATCCCACTCCACATTTATTAACAGCGTGACACCAAGCAATGTGCTTAATTCCTGTGCCTTGGTTTCCTTACCCATAAAATGAGTATACAAATAGCACCTGCCATGAGGTACTCATAGGACTGCCACGAGGATGAAAAAGAATAATGTACAAATAGGGTACTCAAGAATAATGTACTTAGAACAGTGCCTGACACACAGCAGACAATAAATGCTAGGGTTTTTGGGTTTTTTTTTTAATTCAGTGGTAGTAGTTTTACTACTATTAGTAGTAGTAGTTAGTTTCTCTGACCTCCATCTCTCCTTCTGTTACAAGGAGATAACAACAGCTACCACACGACTTGGTGAAATTAAAGGAGATCACATGAACAACAGCAGCACAGCGCTGGGCACATGATCCAGTCAAGAAAAACATTCACTTCCTTCCTGTCACTTCCTTCTTAATCCTAGTTCTGCACTCTGAAATAGCAAAGGAGAATTCAGTCCCTTTTCCGTTTGACAATTCTTCAAATATTTGAGGACATGTATTACAATCCCCTGAAATCTTCCCTAACCTAGTGGAGCGGCCACATTTTCTTTCATTTTTCCTTGCGTGATAGGATGTCAAGCGTCCCCAGAATCCTAGTGATCTCCTGAATACAATCTGATTGGTCAGAACCGCCCCCCCATCTATAGTGTCAGAATTCATGGGCCACGTGGATTCATGGGCCAGTGAGCTGTTTATCCGAGACAAATGCTAGTACAGGCGATGGAGAACCAAAGGAGCTGGACGCCCTGGAGGACTTTCCTAGGGGAGGCCTGAGTTAACATCTTAAATGGTTTTCCAATTAAGTCTCCAGGTTTTGTGCCAAGCCTCAAATCTTGTTCTTAAAGCTTGATTGTCAAATGTTTATATATCCCATGGCCTATTCAAACAAATAAAACATTCTCATTTATTCCATCTTGACCCATTAGAGTTTTTTACCCATAAAAAACTAATATGATAATATTATTGCTTACACTATCGAATCCTCTTCTGGCCATATTTGATATTTTTTCCAATAACAAATGTACATAGTGTTGCAAGTCCTATTGACAGATCTTCAGAAAAGCTGTAATCATGTGGTTTGTTATGACATGGATTTCTTCTTTAGGCCGAGAGTGCAGTAAAAGCCTATTGTACACAATTAGCTTATAATTCAGCGTCAGGGTAGACTATAACCCTTACAAAACATTTGAACAGGATTTCTATGTATTTATCATCCCCCATTCCACTTGAAAACCCCAATGTTGTGCTTATGCGTTCCACTGACTTTAAAAAGTTTTCGAATGTGACATTAAAGCTTTCATTTTTACCCTGAAAATTCAGATGGCATGAGAGTTAAAATTAGGTTTGTGATGTTACACCATCCTCCCTAGACATAAGAATTCAGTCCCTTCTCCACTTGACTGTTTGATAAAGATACGCAAAACCTGCCAGCAAAACAATGAATAAATAAATACCAGGCTTAAGTTAGTACAGTGACAGAATTTTTAGATTGGAAGGGCTTCAGAGATGATCTAATCCTGTGTTTCTCTTCTTTGAATATCCTCTTCACAGTTTTTGCCTTTCTGTGTATACTATTACTTAATTTTTGTTAAGCGTCTTACAGCTTTTACACAATTTTTTTTAGTTTTGCCCTCAACAGTATCATCTATGAAGTCACGACGTGGATACACGTTGTATTTTTCAATGACACGTTAAAAGAAATACGTAAGTACTAAAATTTTTTCAGGTTTGTCCACTCTACAGAACTAGAACTCAAGTTTTCTAACTTCCAATTCACTTCTCTTTCTACCAACTTAATTTTGGAACCTAAAAATATATCTGCACTTGGAGAAAAAGATGATAAAAATGATAAAATGAGAGCAAATCAACCATCTAAACTCTTGTAGCCATTAATATCTAGAGAGACTGCTCAAAATTATTTGAATTAATTGTCAAAACTATCCAAGTTTTAGGGCTCCATACACTGACACCCTCAATTCTTATGTACATTATCCAGTTGAATGGAGTCTCTTAAAACTTCAAAAACCACATGTTATAGTTCATAGGGAAAATAAGCAATATAAAATTTGATTTTTAGAATATTGGTAAAGATAAAGAGTGTTCCTCATTCTCAGAGATGTCAAGTCAGACTGATTGTGAATGTTTCCAAATATAGTTGTTGTTAGAGGGGCTACTTTAGTTGAGAGACAAGCCTCATTAAAAAAAGCTCTGGTTGTGGTGTGCAGGGCCTTCCTACACCCCAACTACATTGGTCATCAATTAGCTATGTGACCTTGGGCAAGTCACTTTCCCTCCTATAGCCTCTATTCTTCAAGTATGAAAAGAGGGGCAGGACCAAATGATGCCCAGATGACTAGCTGCTTCGTTCCTACACCACTAGGAATCTGTGCAAGACCTCAGAAACAAGTCAGTCTTGCAAGCAGCTTAAAGCATGTTCTTTCTCTTTGCAATTTTACTTTCTGGTCTCCAGACAATGCAAAGGTGAACACAGTCCAGATCCATCCAAATATAATCAGTATTAGCCAGACCTTATATATAAAGACAAGTGAAACTGCAATTTAGGGCCACAGATGGAGCTCCCAGGAATTTCTAGTGTAAAAGAGAACAAAGAAGCCAGAATCCCAGTTACCACAATAAAACAAAAATTAAAGGATGTGGGATTTAAGTAGTTCCTTCAGAAATGGGGCTGTTCTTGTTTTGCTACAACTCTGAGCTGGTAAAACTCTCCCAATTTAGCCATCATGCCCCAGAACAGCAACGGTGCTGCAACACAGTAAGGAAGCATAACAGAACCAGAGGCATAAATACACTCACATTTGTACCGAGGGCACTGCTTTCCTTTAACTGCTGAACTGCTGTATCAGCACTGTTCTACTACCAACTAATTAGAGCTAACAAAGCCCACTGCACGGAGTGTATCTCGTGTCTCATCTATTTTTTCCTAGTACAAAAGTACAGCACTGACATTCAATGAATATTAAGTGGTAACAATTTAATTCTTCACGCACTGCACGCGATAGGAATTCCTGGTCCTTCTGTTGGTCCCACTGGAGGGGTTTTGGTGCCCGTCAGGCTAGCTACTGTAGGAGCCACTGAAGCCTCTCAGATGGCATATGGTTGGGTCATAAGTATCCCACTGGAGATGTGTTGTCTGGGGTTAAATGTTTCCTATTCTTTTAACCTAACAACCAGGTTAATCGGCTTACACTTCTGGATACTGGCCTTGCATTTGAAAAAAAAAAAAGGCACGTGACACTGTACTGAAGGCCTGTCATTCCACAGTCAGTCAGTAAGGTACTCAGTCAGTAACGATTTCTTAAGCATCTACCTACGTGCCAGGTGCCGTGGCAAGTTCTGGAAGACAAAGAAGCAACAAGGGTGTTTCCTTTAAGGATTCTGCAGTTGATCTGTCAGTTCACAACAGGCACACCTCAGAGAGATTGTGGGTTCGATTCCAGACCACCACAATAAAGCAAATATCACAAGAATTTTTTTGGTTTCCCCGTGCATATACAAGTTACGTTTACACTATACTTTATAAAGCGTGCAATAGCATTATATCTAAAAATTTTTTTAAATGTACATCTTTAATTAAAAAAAATTCGTATTGCTAAAATATGCTACCATCTGAGCTTCAGTGAGTTGTAATCTTTTTGCTTGGTGAAGGGTCCTGCCTCGATGCTGATGGCTGTTGACTGATCACGATAGTGGCTGCTGAAGGCTGGGGTGTGGCTGTGGCAATTTCTTAAAATAAGACAACAATGAAGTTTGTCGCATCTACTGATTCTTCCTTTCACAAATAATGTCTCTGTAGTATGCAATGCTGTTTGATAGCATTTTATCCACAGTAAGACTTCTTTCAAAACTGGAGTCAGTCCTCTCAAACCCTGCCACTGTTTTAATCAGCTAAGTTTATATGATATTCTAAATCCTCTGTTGTCATTTCAACAGTCTTTACAGCATGTTCACCACGAGTAGATTGCATCTCAATAAACCATTTCCTCTGCTCATCCATAAGAAGCAACTCTTCATCCATTAAAGTTTTATCATGAAATTGCAGCAATTCAGTCACATCTTCAGGCTCCACTTCTAATTCTAGTTCTCTTGGTGTTTCCTCATATGCAGTTACTTCCTCCACCGAAGTCTTGAACCTCTCAAAGTCATCCATGAAGG
The DNA here is from genome assembly GCF_039906515.1 of Pseudorca crassidens. Classification (NCBI taxonomy): domain Eukaryota; kingdom Metazoa; phylum Chordata; class Mammalia; order Artiodactyla; family Delphinidae; genus Pseudorca; species Pseudorca crassidens. The sequence goes on along the minus strand of NC_090304.1, from coordinate 27,759,197 downwards.
TTGGAATCCACTTCTTCTAAACTCTTGTTACTGTTAATATTTTTACCTCTTCTCATGAAACACAAGTGTTCTTAATGGCATCTAGAACAGTGAATCCTTTCCAGAAGGTTTTCAATTTACTTTGCCCAAATCCATGACAGGAATCACTATCTGTGGCAGCTACAGCCATACAAAATGTATTTCTTACAATGACTCCTTGATCCACAAACTTGAATGGATGCTGTGTTAGCAGGCATGAAAACAACATGAATCTCGTTGGGCATTTCCATCAGAGCTCTTGGCAGACCAGGTGCGTTATCAATGAGCAGTCATATTCTGAAAAGAAGGTTTTGTTTTGTTTTGTTTCTGAGCAGTAGGTCTCAACACTGGGCTTAAAATATTCAGTAAACCATGTTATAAACATATGTGCTGTCATCCAAGCTTTGTTGTTCTATTTATAGAGCACAGGGAGAGTAGATTTAGTATAATTCTTAAGGGCCCTAGGATTTTTGGAATGCTAAAGGAGCACTGGCTTCAACTCAAAGTCACCACTTGCATTAGCCCCTACCAAGAGAGTCAGCCTGTCCTTTGAAGGTTGAAGTCAGGCATTGACTTCTCCTCTCTAGCTATGGAAACCCTAGATGGCGTTTCTTCCAATATAAGGCTGTTTCACCTACATTGAAAATCTGTTGTTTAGTGCAGCCACCTTCATTAATTATCTCAGCTAGATCTTCTGGATAACTTGTGGCAGTTTCTGCATCAGCACTTGCTGCTTCACCTTGTACCTTTGTGTTATGGAGACATCTTTTCTTAAGCTTCACGAACCAACCTTTGCTAGCTCCAAACTTTTCTTCTGTGACTTCCTTACCTCTCTCAGCCGTCACAGAATTAAAGAGGGTTAGGGCCTTGCTCTGGATTAGGCTTTTGCTTAAAGGAAAGCGAAAGCCTAATCTTGCTGGTTGGATCTTCTATCCAGACCACTCAGCAATAAGGCTGTTACACTTTCTTATCATTCATGTATTCAGTGGAATAGCACTTTTCAATTCTTTCAAGAATTTTTCTTTGCATTCACAACTTGGCTAAGTGTTTGGTGAAAGAGGCCTAGCTTTCAGCCTATCTTGATTTTCGACATGTCTTCCTCACTAAGCTTAATCACTCCTAGCTTTTTACTTGAAGTGAGAGAGTGCGACTCTTCCTTTCACTTGAACACTTAGAGGCCATTGCAGGGTTACTAACTGTTGTAATTTCAATACTGTTGTGTCTCAGGGAATAGGGAGACCAGAGGAGGAGAGAAAAGGGGAATGGCTGGTTGGTGGAGCAGTCAGAATACACAAAACATTTATCAATTAAGTTCCTTGTCTTATACGGGGCATGGTTTGTGGCGCGCCATAACAATTACAATAGTTACATCAAAGATCACTTATCACAGATCACTATGACAAGTATAATAATAATGAAAAAGTTTGAAACATTGTAAGAATTACCAAAATCTGACACAGAGACACAAAGTCACCAAATGCTGCTGGAAAACTGGTGCCAATAGACTTGCTCAATGCAGGGTTGCCACAAACCACCAATTTGTAAAGAACACAGTATCTGCAAAGCGCAATAAAGTGAAGCACAATAAAACTAGGTATGCCTGTCTTCAACAAATGTTTATCGGCCTGCCTGATTCCTGCTCAGTCATTTAGTTATTTCACAGGCATTTGTTAAGCGCCTTCTCTGTACCATAGATGGTGCTAAGCGCTGGGGAGACAGCTAAAGTCAAGTCCCAGATGGTCTCTGCGATATGTAAACAGGTGATTTATGAAACAATTTGCAAAGTACTATAATCAAGGATGTGCATGGTACTGTGGGGTAAAGGAGAAAATGCCTGTCATTGCTTGAGGGCTAGGAAGGACAGGGGACATTACAGTGGGCATGGAATACAAGGTACAGTGTCAATTTCAAATGCCTGGGACAAAGGATCTTAGGCTCAGAAAGAAGAGGCATGAGAGTGGCCTAAAACTGGAATTTGAATTGGGATTTAAACAAGCACAGGACTTGGAAAGTCAGGCAGAAAAGAAGGGCTGTCCAGGGAACAGTGGGCACTGTGTGCAAACACTGAGCTTACTCAGGGACCTGTGAGTAAAGAAGCATGGCCAGAGCACAGTCGCTGTGTCAGTGAGCAGTGGGAGGTTTGAAAGGCTGGTGGCATTGGGGATCACACCACAGAGAGCCAGACTGTGGGACCTGAACCAGTCCTGGAGGCTGTGGGAAACTTCCTCCTCCTTCACTCATTGAAAGGTGCAAGGGGCCACAAAGAAAGCTGGCTTTAGGAAAACTGATGTGGCCCTGCAGGATGTGAGGGTGGTGGGGATGGGGGTGGGGGGGCATTAAAGGAAAAGAGGCTGACTTGAAATTAACTGTAAAAATCTAGGCATATGATGATAAAGCCAAGCCCAGTGAAAACAGAAAGGAGAGGATATGAAGGAAAGGCAATAGAAACCTGATGATAGGGCTTCCCTGGCGGCACAGTGGTTGAGAATGTGCCTGCTAATGCAGGGGACATGGGTTCGAGCCCTGGTTTGGGAGGATCCCACAGGCCCGTGAGCCACAACTACTGAGCCTGCGCGTCTGGAGCCTATGCTCCGCAACAAGAGAGGCCGCGATAGTGAGAGGCCCGCGCACCGCGATGAAGAGTGGCCCCCGCTTGCCACAACTAGAGAAAGCCCTCGCACAGAAACGAAGACCCAACACAGCAAAAATAAATAAATAAATAAATTACTAAACTCCTACCCCCAACATCTTCTTTAAAAAAAAAAAAAAAAAAAAAAAAAAAAGAAACCTGATGATATTACAAACAGAAACTATCATGAGTATACTGTAAACAAGGACTGGAGAAGTAGTCAAAAATGAACTACAAAATCCTACATGATTACAGCTCCTGTAGCTTCATCCTGTCCCCATTTTTTATCACTAGTCTTATGCTACAGACTGAGTGTCTGTGTCCTGCCCTAAAATTCATATGTTGAAGCCCTAATACGATAGTATTTGGAGGTGGAGCCTTTGGGAGGTAACTAGGTCAAGAGGGTGGAACCCTCATGAATGGAATTAGTGGCCTTATAAAGAGACAGAAGAAAGATGACCTTGACAGAGCAAGAAGGCAGCCATCTACAAGCCAGGAAGGGGGCTCTCACCAGGAGCTAAATTGGCTGGCACCTTGATTGTGGGCTCCCCAGCCTCTGGAATCATAAGAAATAAATGTTTGTTGTTTAAGCCACCCAGCATATAGTATTTGTGATACCAGCTGACTAAGACATCTGGATATTGACATAGAATTTTTTGGCTGAAAATAACGATGGTAATGACGAGGAGCAACAGCAACACTTTTCACTTCAAAGCCAGGTGTGTGATGCCCTTCATCTGGGCAGTGTTCATTTAATCCCTACAGCAGGTAGGCCCTGTCTTTCTCCCATTTTATACACGAGAAACCTGAGACTCAGATTAAGCAGAGGCACAAGGCCAGTAGGTGGCTCTGTCCCAAGCTGACCGCTCAGTGTCTGCTCTGTCATCCGCCAGCTTACAACCTCCTCTTACACAACACAACACACAGAGATATAAGAGCAGATTCTGTCCTAAAATGGGGCATACATTTTTTTAATTAATAATTAATCATTACAATTACAACCTCAAGAACAAAATATGGGTCATTTTTGAACACTGGATCCACCTGAAAACATGTCTTCAACTGGCTCAGTCCAGTAGAAAGAATGTTAAGAGACATTAAAAAACACAACCATTTACTTTTTAAATGTTGGGGGGATATTCATGAGAAGATGTTGGATCTAACTGATAAAAAGGGGTTTTTTCTTGTATTAAAACTCTGCCAAAGGAAACCAAATTCTATTGTGTTTTTCTACTTCCCAACTCATCAAAGCCAAGTTTTCCAAGTCTTAATGTCTCACAAGTAGCTGTTAATGGAATTCATTATTTAGTTAATTGCGCTTATCAGAAGTGCAGGTAACTTCATATTTGCATGGCTAATGGGCCTTCTTTAAAGTGTGTAGCCAGATGTTGGGTTTTAATGGTCCTTAATGTTTTTTCCAACTTTGGGTTGAGTTTATTGACTTACTTTCAAAATATCAGTTGTCCCTAAGGCAGAAAGACCATTTTTAGCTACATATGGGACATCACGTAAGTCCATTTCAAGACAACTGCTTATTTGTAAGGCAACTTAACATGATGCCAACATCTAAAGACCTTTCAAAACTAATCCAATACAATAATTTTCAGACTCAATATATGTTACTCTGGAGACTGGTGACAATGAGAGAACTTTTTTACCTTACATCTTTATCTTCTGCTGAAATAGCTAGTCTACTATTCAACCATAGAAATTACATAGTTCCCACACAATGGTAGAATCAATAGAGGACTACTTCCCTCTCCGGCAGTGAGTACTTACTACCTTGGGTAGAGTATTTCACAGTTTACATTCCCCCATGGTTATCTCAGGGTTGGTGTATCCAAGGTACAGATGTGGTGGGTAACTTGCCCATGATCACCCGGCTAGTACGTGGTAGAGAAAACATTAAAATCTAGGTCTGACTGCATATCCAGTAGTCGATTTACTTTGAATAATAACAAAGAGAAATGCCCTCTCCCATGTTACAACTTCAGCTTAGCACTGACCAACCTCTGCCCAGGTTTCCCTGTTGAGTGACATTGGCAAGGTCTACCAATAGGTGTGACTAGCAATTAGTCCTTCACCCCAAGCTTCTGAGTTAGGCATTTTAATCATTTAGTCCAGGGTCAGCAAGCTGTAGCCCAAAGGCAAAATCCAGCCCAGTGCATGTTTTTAGAAAGAAAGTTTTACTGGAACACAATTATATTATTTGTTTAAATATTATTATGGCTGCTTTTGAGCTACAACAGCAGAGTTTCACAGTTATGACAGATGCCATATGGCCTGCAAAGCCTAAAATATTTACTATCTGGACCTTAACAGGAAAGTCTGTCCACTCCTGATTTTGTCACTCAACATTCATTAAGCAACAACTACATGACACTTTATTACTACTAATAATACCTGAAATTTAGTAGTATCTACTATGTGCCAGGGGCTTTTCCTGTATTATTACATTTAATCCCCTCAAGATCTTTCTCTGCAGGATTCATGTGTGTGTACACGCACACACCTGCCAAGCATGTGAACTTTTTTGTATCCCTTCCAAATTTTATTCAAGGTCACACAAGTAAGCTTGGTACTTTGGATTCAGAGCCTATCTAAACCACGAGCTTCTGCCCTTTGCTATGGAATACTGTTTCTCAAAGGTACAGGGAAAAATTTAAGACTGGAGTGAGCATCCTTTTCATGGAATGATAAAGCCTCCAGGCATTATCTGATCCCACAGGGATATAGGCCTTAGTCTGTGGGCTATTATACAACTTTGTAACTTGTAGATAAGTGAAGGCAATGCAAATAATTCTTATCTACAGATGCAAATAAATTCTGTCCAGTGGATGTTCAATTGACTCCCCCCCTCCAGTTTTGCATCCATTTGTGAATTCATTTCAACATTCTTTTATTCCATATAAATTTGTGGTCCTCCTATAAATCTGTTATAACAAATTTCTTGGTTCCCTTGTTTATTAATGAGGTATATAAAATTTTTAACAAGTATTCATTTTATATCTGGGTGAGAGTCAGAATTTTTAAGAATTATTCTTTTACAAGGGTTGTCATTTTTACCATCTTGAACCTCACATTTTTGCTGGGGAGGGCATACATACCAAACTGTAATTGATGTGACCATAAATCACATATATCTATGTAGGTCCGGGAGTCATTTATGTCACTTAGAGAATCAACAAGGCATGGGTTTAGGCCATGGCTCTGTCTCTGCGTAGCTTTGAGACCCTGGACAAGTTACTAAATTTCTCAAAGCCTCAGGTGTCTCGTCTGTAAACTGGGGATAATAATAGTAGTTGCCTCATAAAGTTGACACGAAGATTAAATGACAGTTGCTTATAAAGGGACTGGTGCATATGAAGTGCTCATTAAGCGTTAGCCATCATTATTGAGAGTCTTCCAAGAAAAGGACTGATGGAAGGAATTAGTTCTATTTGGGGATGGGGAGGTCTTCACAAAGTGGGTATATTTTATCTGCGTCTTGAAGGGGCAGTAGGAGATCACCAAGCAGAGAGCTACGGTAATGTCATTCAACATAAAAGGAACACTATATTAAAAAAGAGAGAGAGAGAGGTGGGAAGGTGAGGAAGTGAGTCAGAGGGCTGAATTTACAGGAAGGTAATTCCCTGGTAGACACTGCATTTCTAAGGTGACCTAAACTTTCCTAAAATTGTTAAAGCTTGTACCTCTCTACTTCACAGTGGTGTAAGGATTGCTAAGTCGGAATGCATTATCCAGATTCCAGTTTTCCCAAAATCTGGACAACGAATCATCATGACTACAGTTATGACTACTCACCCAGTCCAGGTACCCATCAGGAACAAGTGGTTATTTTATTCCGAACTTTATAAAAACAACAAAAGGTACTAACCAAGACTGACTGAGCCCCAAGTACAGGCCACATTTTACAGAGGCCAACTTTACACAACGTACTTTTAACAGTTAGCTTACATTCAGTGCAAACACACACACACACACACACACACACACACACACACAATCTCCTAAACACCCAAGAAGATAACACACAAATCCAATTACACCGTAGTCCTTATCCTGGCCAGATCCAATTTCTTTCAGCACCTGGTTATATGTCATTTCTACATTCTTTTATTGGTCTCATGATAGTTCACATATAAAATCACCCTGTTCTATTTCAAATCAGTGACTTTCCTGGATACGTTGGATAGGGAATAAACTTCAGCTAATTCTCAGGTCTGTGTCAACATTCGCAAAAGTTTACGAGAAAGTCTTCCTCCACCTTGTTCTCGTAATACTGTCTGCTCCTTTTCACGCCTGCATATACCCATTCAAATGCTAAACTGTAGAGGGCGGTTATCTGAGGTGTGCATTCCGCAAAACTGCCTATTGTAGTGCCCTACCGGTCTGCTAAGACTGAGGCATGTCAGCTATCTCTTTCTGCTAGAGCAATGATGGATAAGAGGAAAAGGAAGTTGGGCCACTTTAGTTTTCTGGAAAAAAGATAACTTCCTCAAAAAACCTTCGCCTTTTAAAAAAAGAAGGAAAAAAAAAACCTTACAGGTACTGCCTGTGCCCTATCAGATACCATCCCACCCCCAATCTCTGGAGGTTCTGCTGTGATTGTTTCAAGCTCTCTTCCTCATGAAGAGGTGACCACGTGATCACTGCCGTCTATAAAGGCTGAAGTGAGTGGACTTAGCTAAAGGGCATTGCAATAATTTTTCTCTTCCACGTCAGAAAGTTAGCCTTGCACATTCTCTGACTCACTGCCTGTTTTTAAATCATCTTTTAGGGAGGGGTGGCCAAGGGGGCATGTTAAGTTCCAACCAGTCCCCTTCTCACGCCCATATCAATTGCTCTTGAAAATAACAACAATAACAATAATAATAATTAAAAGATGTAGTCCCGATCAAGCCTTCAGATTTGCTTTCCAGGCAGTGCTAAAGACTTGATATTTTAATAGGCAATGCCTCCAAATGCCCGTTGTAGGAACGCAGTCTTGGCTGACAGATTAAACTTGATTAAGGTTGGAGCTGGCACTGTTGTGTACAGACGTGATTCCTGTTGGAATCTAGGGTGAGTGGTAGCCTGAGAAAGCCACTGAGAGCATTTATAACCCCCAACTACAAATCCGTTCCTGATTCCAAAGAAATTACTGTGTCTTTCCCACCCATGTTGTAGCATGTCACCATACTGGCAAACACAGTAAGAATCATGAACCCATCTCAATAAGGGCAGCGGGACTGGAAATATAATTTCTCTTTGTCCTGTAGCAAACATTTAAGAGTCAGGACAAACAAAGAGTAATTAAAATGTTTGCTACAGGACCTGCAGCCGGGCAGGGATTTGAGAATAGCCAGGAATTTTGATGTGAGTTTGCCAAAGCAAAACTTCTCTGAGTGCGCCTGGCAATTTAGCGCATAGATAATTTTTATAAATTGGTATGAGGGGGTATGGACCAGTTTGCACATATCTACACCTGATGCTTCCACAGCTTGCCAGGCTGAAGAAATGGGCTGTTTTGTTCTTTTTCTCACTCTCAAGTGAAAGAGTAAACTTAGCCAGGTCTGTCAGGGAGTTCCCTAATAACCAAAGGCCCAGCCCTCACTGGGGAAAATATGCAATAAGGCTTCCCACAGTGTCCAGTTCGGGGCTGGCTTTGTCTTGATAAGAGGTCACAAGGCAGGCGAATCTGTGAATAATGCTGCTGGGTTTCTGGATTAAAGCTTTTTTTCACAGGAGACGGAGTATAACTTACTCAACTTGTTCTCTGCAAAATGAACTCCTGTGGGAAGTTCCAGTTACAACCTAAACTCAAGTCAACTACTTTGCCCCTTCTGATCTGCTTACTGTTCCCTTCATCTTTAACTTGTATGTTGGTACAGCCCTTCACACTTTTTCCAAAAGCTGCTTCATGTATAATCTGATTTCATCCTCACCTTGTAGGTAAAAAAGACAGTATTATTATTGTCATTGGGGCCTAAGATCCAGACAGGTTGAGGGACTTGCTCACGACCACTGTTAGCAGCAGAACTGGCTCCAGGTTCCATGATTCCCAACTCCCAGTAACAAAAATAATGGCTCCCATCAGTGAATGCCAGGCATTGGGTCCTGTGCCTATTTTTTGAATTTTATGAATATTACTTCCTCTATTCCTTGCAAGAACCCTATAAGGTGGGTATTATTAATCCCATTTTACAAATAAGAAATACTGGGTTAATGAGGATAAGTGATCCCCCCAAGGTCAGAGATGCCATAAATGGTGAAGCCTCAATTACAAGAGGTGTCTGTCCAACTCCTGGCTTATTCACTATTACACTGCCTCCCAGTCCAGTACTTTTTTTTCTATACAAATCCAATGTTAAATTGAAGAAATACAAGTTTTCTCTAGATCTGAAGATTTCAAATATTAGGTATAACTTTTAAACACCTAATAAGCTTCTGAAATTCAAGTTTTGTCCACTTGGTTATTGTCCAACAGAAAATACCCTGAAAACCATAAAGTGCTATCTGTCATCAGGTGTTCTGACTGGTCTAAATATCATTCACATCCATCTCTTAGTTCATTTAAAAGAAAAACAGGTAGTCGAATATAAATTTCTGCATGAAATTTACTAGAATCGCTCATAATACTTTATGAGCATAATAAGTTCTCGGGACAAACAGCATGGATCCAAATCCCAAATATACAAACGGACAATCTCTGGAACATGGGCAAGTTATTGCATCTCATACTTCAGCTTTTCCACATTTACATTAGGGGTAAAAATACCTCATAGAGATGTTGTGAGGAAGTAATGAGAACGCACTGAGTATGGTGTGAAGGACCAATAATGATCATAATTAGTATTGTTTTGTCATTATTTCTGTCTCTACAGAAATTTCTCAGGATAGCCCTAATTTCACTAGGATGACAAAACCCAATAGTCTGCTTAATGAATTACTCCAACTTTCTCTTCTATATGGATAATAAAGCAGGCTGCACCCTAAATGCGAAAGAACATACCAGTTTGTGACTCATAATTCAACCCTATCTCTTAAAATTATTATTCACCTAATACTATTAAAACTGCCAAGTCTTCTAGGTCATCTCAGTACTTGTGTCAAGTAGGTGTTATTTTACACAAAGTGATGTGTTAATTCAGTCAAGTAAGAGTCACCTGAGAAACCAGAATCACAAAGGACAAGCAAATTTCCCTGATCCAGAAAGGCAAGTTTCCCCCAAATATGTGAAATTATTATTCTGCTGTTAAAAAAGCCTTTATCCTCCTAATTGGAAAATATATGCTTACTAAAGTCACAAATAACTAACATCAACAAAATTAAGAATATGTGCATACAAAGCAAAGAAAGATGAACCCAGCTTCATTTACCTAAGAATTGCTACTAGTAACATTTTGGTCTCTTTCCATTTCATATTTTCACTATTTTTTTTTTTTTTTTTTTTTTTTTTGCCGTACGCGGGGCTCTCACTGTTGTGGCCTCTCCCGTTGCGGAGCACAGGCTCCGGACGCGCAGGCTCAGCGGCCATGGCTCACGGGCCCAGCCGCTCCGCGGCATATGGGATCTTCCCGGACCGGGGCACGAACCCATGTCCCCTGCATCGGCGGCAGGCGGACTCTCAACCACTGCGCCACCAGGGAAGCCCTCACTATGCATTTTTAAAACATAATTGGGATCATTCTGCATTCAAAATGTTATATTCGGGGATTTGGGGGCTCCACTTCAATCATTATAACATCAGCATTTTCAGTGTTACTGCAGACCCTTTATAAACGTTTTCACTGGCTGCAGGATATTTCATGGGTTAGTTTTGCCCTAATTTTCTTAGCCGTTTCCCATTGCTGAACTCCCCCTAAAGGCTTTTAAGCTGTCAAGCCCAGACAAGATTTCTAGACACACAGCCCTAACACTGGGGCTGCCTGTGGTCATGAACTGGGGCATTTGGGGCACTAGCTATATAACTTCTCGCCATAAGTGAGAAACACCGTGAGTCGTACTCTTCAAATGCCAACAGACCAGGAGTTCAGTGATGTGTGAACCTCAAATGCCAATAGTTCTGGGGGAAAAAAATGACAGCAACTCCTCTAAGATAAATAAAATCATGTTCTGGACAGTCCTGGCTACCCACGGCGAGCCCAGGGACGAGCACAAACACCTCCCACCTGTGCGTTGCCTGCTCCAATGCAAACACAGGGCACATATGTATCTCCTTTCCTCTTCTTCCCCTACACAGTTTATTTCCAAAAATCACTGTTCCATCACCACTCAACACCATTTGCCGCCAACTGCACCATCAAACCTACTTTATAAAGTAAACTACCACGTTCCTTATATTGTCTTTCAGAAAAAAAAAAAGAGAGAGAGAAGCAGAAAGGCAAGGCTTATGTAGTAAAAAAACAATGTAGGTCTTGCTTAGAGGTCAGAAAGCACAATCATCAGGGCTCACTCACTACCTCCATGCTCACCCACGACCATCATCTTAAGATCCCATATTCAGTGCCATGCCTTTCAAATTTGGGAAGGATGGTGTGGTCTCAAGAAACAACTCGTGAGTTACATTTGCGTTTCCTACAGTTAAAAAACAAACCAACACCTATTTTTGTCTGAAGCATTTAAAGGTTAAGCAAAGAGAAGACAGCATTTCTTCCTGTAGATTTCTAGACACGGCAGCTGGAATTTTGAACATCTTCATTGTTCCTGTTAAAAACAAGATCGAGACACAGGAAAGAAAGTACTTCAAGTTGAAAGTCAGGATGGCCTTGTGAAAAAGAATGGGCTTTGTAATAAGAAGAGCTGGGTGTGAATCCCGATTCAAGCCTCATGAAGGAAGGATACATAACCACTTCAAAGGGCTCTTTGAGTGTTAACTATGGTATCTACAGCTCCAAGGGCCATCTCTGGCACAGGTCTGTCTTACATTGTAAGGATTTCAGTATTACTGACAAGAAAAGCCTATACAGCAAGGAGGAAGCTGTCAGGTAGATTACACTGACCATTTTATGACCATAAATAATCAGAAACATAAATCAAAGACTTAGAGATTAAGAAATTGAGGACTACTGTGCCTTCTTTTTAACCTTATGAGGCAAACTAAGAACGAGAGAGAAAAAGCACACCCTTCTCAGACTTCTTGGCATGTCTTGGGGCACCTTAACTAACATAGGGTCCTTCAGGCATTTTGTGAATTTCCCAACAACTACACAGCAAGGTTCCCTGTCCCCAAGCCAGGTCTCTCCCCAGAGCTACGGCAGCTGCATGCTCACCACTCAGCTCAGTCCCAGGCCAGGCTTCCGGGCTAACCTTGACCAACCCTGACCATAGATGGCATCCAGAAAATCCTAATCCATTCCTCAAGCATCTCAGGGACAAGCCACTTGGGCATCTCCCTCTGCTTTGCTTTCCACTTCAGTTCTAGGAAATGAGCTTCTCCTCCTTCCTGCCATAAGCCTTTATAACCTACAATTCCAGGGAACGCAATCCATTTGCCCTCACTCTGTTCCTTTAAGGCTGGGTTCCTATTTTAAAATTTCTTCCCCCGAACTCAAGATTATCCACTAGAGATTTGCCACCTCCTGCCACACCTTTGGGCTAGAAGATGCCGCACTTCTGCCTTCCCTTAAGCCTGGTCTCCCTTGCATTCGTGCACTAGTATACACTCCTCAGAGTAACAGGCCCTCTCGTCCTTTCTAGACCTGCAGCTCACACCAACCCCAAAGCAGAGAGTCTCCGGGACTCCACAGCAATGCTGGACTGAACGATCTGGCCTCCTCCACCATCTTCCTCAATGCCATTGTGTACGACGGCAGAATTATCATCACCCATTTAACTCATTCCAGAGGACAAACCATTCTCACTCAACTGCATATTTCTTTTTTTCACTCTGGAATTTTCTTATTCTGCTCCATAGGAATGACATGAGTCCAGGTCCTCTGACTTGGTCATTTGGCCATAACTCAAGTCACTTGGGAGCCCCATCACTCCAAACACCATCTCAGTATTGTCACTCTCTGGCTTGTGTGACATCTAAAGATATACTTGATTCACAGATGTTTTGGCAGTTTGGGGGACCTATACTACATCTTACAGATAAGAAAACAAGGCTGGAGAGACTTGTCCAACGTCAAAGCGTGAGTCAGCAGCCATTCTGAAACTAGAGGCTTTCTCAGGCCACTGATATATTCTTAGATGAGTGTGTCTAAGAACCAGTGAAAGAAATAAAACCTTGACACACTTCTCTGGAATCTCAAATTCTTCATTTCACTCAGTAAAAGGCCCAGTCTCCACATCTTTATTTCATACTTCCATATCAATGTGTTCTTTGAGGAAATCTCTGTCTTCCAAGGGCCCCCAAATGTACTTAGAGGTAGAGAAAATCTTTTCCTTCTTAAATGCTTATACTCAGTTTTGGGTGTTTAGCTGAATGGGTTAACAGTCTTGAGCATTCCTTCTGTTATTACATGACTTGTGAGTGTAATGTTTCCATTTGTACCTCTCTTTGCATTATCTTCCAATCCACGTAGTGTTTGAGTGGAAAGTCCAGGAATACAAGGAATTCTGAGTAACTTCAGACTAAAATCTTAGAACGCTTGAGACGCAAGGATCCTTGAAGACCATCTGCTCTAACCAGTATTATTTCCATATTACAGATGAAGCCTACATCACTTGAGTCTCAATCCAATATGATTTTCTCCATGGATTCCCCCAGCCTCCTAATAATGAATTCCTCCATACTTGTGTTTCTATCTGAGAGAAAAAGTCATCCTAGGTCATGCTTCTCTACAGAGCCTCAATCAGTGGAACTATTCCAAAAATATGTTTGTGGATCGGGATTGTATTTACTTCATGCTTCTTCATGAAGAAGAAAACAGTCAAAATCCAAGTCTTTAATCTGTGGGTCTATCGCTGCCTCCTTGACAGAGTGGCATGATGCATAGACTCAGGTAAACATGTTTCACTGACCAGCTGTGAAACCCAGGCCACTCTGGGCAGCTTCTTTTAGCCTTGGTTTTCTTATCTGCAAAATGAGAATAACACCACCTACTTCCGAGGGTTATATTAAGAATTAAATAAAATAATGTATTAAGGCAGTTAGCACTTACTGGGTAGACAATACGCACTCAAAAGAAGGTAGCCATTATTTATTATTATTATTATTATAATCTCTGTGGATTTTGTCTTGTTCTGTCTGGTTTGCTCATTTTAACTGGTTTCCTTGGTCTACCGTAGACTGTCTGCCCTGAAGCCCAGAAGATCTAAGATGCCCTGAAGGAGAGGGGAAAAGGGTTCCCTAAAAAGAGTGTTTAACCAAGCAAAATAAGACAACAAAATGAAGAGAAAGCCATCAAATGGAAGATAATCAAAATAATGAGGGTTAGTTTTATACTCTAGGCTATGACAAATTTTGATTCAAGACCGATACAGATCATTAGTGTGCATTACATTGAATTATTTTCCCCCATAATAAATTTATGACATTATCATTTCAATTTGTTAAACAGTCCCAGACTCAAGCAGTTTGCTTGCCTGGGACATAGCATGAATTCAATAAATACTTGAATTAGTGAATGAATAAAAGCATGACCATGTCAAATAAGCAAGTACATATCAAAACTCTGAGACCATGGTATTCGCCATTCTCTTTATAAGGTTAAGTGAGTTTTAGAATATTTCTGTCTTAACTAGAGGTATCAGTATGAACTTTTTGTTGGAGACAATGTATAATCAAAATATAAGAATTCAAATATATTTTTGGAAATTTATATGTATTTTCACTTATTCGTGACTCTTGATAGCTCAAAGCAGCTATTATGTCAAGACAAATTATTAGCTTTCACAATTGTATAATAAACAGAGCTATAATTCATGTTCATTTGGAAGTGTTCTTCCCTAGTTATGAGATTTAACATACATATATAGCCAGCTAGTCTATTACGATTGTTAGTTTCCTTTGAAAAAAATGGCTACTTGTTAAGTAACCAATCAGTAACCATCTCTAATCAGCCATCTTGGTCACCTAAACAGAATGTGCAATTATTTCAGTCTGTAAGCTGATAGATCATATTTCCCATTTGCATAGGATCATTTGGATCAGCTCTCCAATAGACAGTCTAGTACCTTTGTAGACAAGTATAAGGCTGCCGTAGTACTATGTATATAAAAACTCTTCAGGCAACCAAAGAAGACATTTAGCCTGGTAACTCTAAAGTGCCCTGTGGCCAGAGTGAGAAAGTCAAAAGTAAAAACTCACTGATGAATTTTATTCCTTGGACACCTTAAGGATTTCACAAGGAAGGTATGAATGAATATGTATGAAGATGATATCTGTAACTGGAAAACAGAATTCTTTCCTTATATATCCATGAATTGGCTCCAAAGACAATCGCTAAAGAAATAGTTTCAGAATCATACTGAGCAATGTAGGTATTGCAGGAATAGATGAAAATGACACCAAACAGAATAAACACACACACACACACACACACACACACACACACACACGTATGTATGCATTTTTTTACTATTTTATTTATTCTGGGGAATTTATGAAAAAGAAAACTCTGTGTCCGTAGTTTACAGTCATACTTCAAGCCCCAAAGTCTTTTTCAGACTAGATTTTGGAGTCATTCTTTCCCTTTCTTCCAAGGCTGGAGTTAAGCTATTTCCATGGAAGAGCTGTCTTCCTTACAAGTATTTTGTGAACTGCCTCCCCTCCTTTTCCTCTTTCTTTTGTTTCTGTCCTTCTTTCTTCCCTCCCTCCTTCCTTGTTAACTTTCTTCTTCCTTTTTTTTTTTTTTTTCCTAGCTGGGAACACACCAAAATTTGAACAGAAAAAAATGAAAGCATAAAAATGCTTTACATGGGCTCCCCTGGTGGCGCAGTGGTTGGGAGTCCGCCTGCTGATGCAGGGGACACAGGTTCGTGCCCCGGTCCGGGAGGATCCCACAAGCCGCGGAGCGGCTGGGCCCATGAGCCACGGCCACTGGGCCTGCGCGTCCGGAGCCTGTGCTCCGCAACAGGAGAGGCCACAACAGTGAGAGGCCCGCGTACCGCAAAAAAAGAAAAAAAAAGTGCTTTACAGTCACAACCAATTCCTTTCAAAATAGTTAGCCAACCTAGTCCTCCTCATTTGGACAATTACAGCCAAAAGAAGGATCTAGTTTCAAAGTGCAGCTGCCCATTTGAAGTGGGATAGGCATGGTTAATTTTTTCAATGAGAAAATGGTGATGAATGGAATAGAAAATAAAGATGTCTTTAAAGCTAGACTAAAAAAATTATTTTAACTCAAGAAGGTCATCAGTTTGGAAATATTATCCAGAGAATTATCAAATCACAGAGAGGAGCCTTCGGGAAATCTTAAATGACTACAAATGGAAAGTATGCCTTAGAGACCAGTTTAAATAAAAGTCACAGTAGTCACATATATACTCAGCCCTGCAACTTCCAACTACAGAGGAATCCTAGGGAGGCCACTGGGATCCCAACATGTACAATTATCTCCTTTGTAAATCACACAGTGCTAGTAACAAAGGTCTCTACAATTTTTATTAACACAAGTTTATCAGAGACTATGATATTTAAAATCTCATGACTTTGGAATATTGTTTTGCAGACTAAAACAAATGATCCTTAAAACTACATCCAATACTGATCACATAAGCATGTTCCCTTTGTGATAATTCATTTAGTCAAATACAGTTAATTTGTACATTTCTATGTCTCATGCTTCAATTAAAAATTTACTAATTAAAAAGAAGTTATACTCAATCCTCTCCTTCCATATGAAACGTTTTTCTAGACACATTTTTTTTTAAGATAATGAGAATACAAAACTGCACTTCTCCTTCAAGGTCTTACTGAAAAAAACCTGTAAGCTATTTTAGAATGTTAGTTTTGCTTTTGGATTTAGTATTCTCAAGTCTTCTCTTTTGATAGGCCAAACAACGCACCCTCTGATATTTACATTTCCTATTCGTCACATTTAATTCTTCCCATTTTTTTTCCTACGAATAACTATCCAAATAACTAAAGATCATCATTCGTTATTCAGCACTTTGATTTTGTTGGTATATCAGTATAACTGGCATACTTTTTCTTTCTGAAAGCAGTTTTCACATTTACCAAAGGGCATAATCAGCACTTCAGCTGCCTGCTGCCTTGTGGGGTTTTATCAGTAATGTACTTAACAAACAGCGGTTTTGTGGATAACCACACCATGTTCTAGGTTATCTAAGAACTCATACCCTTCCCTCAAACTTCCACCTGAAAAATTCATGAATTAAGAAAACCTCAATGGAAGGGGGAGGGATCTGTGAAATAGGGCATTCTCATTTGTCACTGAAATAAATTACTGACTTTTGAAGTCAGTGATTATTACTGTTGTGTTAAATTATTTATTTTCAAGGAAATAAGCGGAGGAATCTCAAAATGACTGTTAAGTCATCTGCCTTAAGAATGTCCTAAGAGCCAATTAAGATATGTATTTTATACTGGTCATTAAAAAAAAGTGACTAACTGAAGTTTTTGTTCTTGTTTTATGTAAACCGTCTTGTGGTTTACATTAACTGCCTGAAAAGCTTTAGATTGCATTGTACTTCCAACCAACAGTGACTAGCATTTACTTACTTAGTAAGCAGCAGTTTGTCTCAAACTACAGCAAGTGATTACCAATCACTTGCTACACGACATGAGATAGTCTTAAAACTCCATTTACCCGCTACTGAACCAATATCTTACCTTATTCTAGGGAACGTGAATGAGTATTTCTCCAGCAATTAACCTAAGTGAAAATATGAGCCCTAGCTCTGCAGAATGCAATAAATTTGGTCACAAAGGAAAATGAAAGCAAGCACCCTAATACCAACTGAAGACACTTTAGTTGGAGAAAAACGGCCTGCATCCCGTAACATTTTATGATACCAAATGAGATGCAGGCAGTGTAATTTCACTTATGCGATTCACTTACAAGCAATGCAAATGCAATCTTGCTGATTACATTTAAAACAAAAGACTGAATCTGCTCATTTATAGAGCAGAGCCATAGTCATGCAAAAATCATGCTACCCCCCACCTGGTGTGGAACCAAAAGAAAACAATCTGGCTGAAGACCTTTTCATCTCCACAGAAAGAAAAATGATGTTAACTGTGAACTCCGGGTTGACCCAATATGCTTAATAATGTAGCTTCTCGGTGCCCTCAATAGAAAACAAGGTCAACCGTGTTAGTAATCGTTAGCTGAGGTGTGCAACCCACATGCAAACAATGTCCAATGTTTTATTTGTTTTTTAGATAGCCATAAGCAGTGTTCAGAAAACACTTTCATCTATGTTTAATTTCAAACCTTCATTTATCTGTGGGTATGTGTGCAGGTACATACACACACATTCGTATATAAACAATGGAGATGTATAATTTCTACAGGGAGGTGTAGACTGCTACAACTAATATATTCACTAGCTGGACTCCTCACCATGCATATTTTATGAGCTTCTCTGTGCAGTTAAGTGGGGGTCTTGAGCATTCCAGAACTACTCATTTTAGTCACCACCCAAAACTAGAGCTTTTATTAGATAATTTTCCTATTACGAAGTTCAATAGTTAGAACTGAATGCAAAAGTCGCGCTAAATGCCCTCTCTGAACTTCCCAGAAAAGCAACAGAGCTGGAAGAATTTTTCTACTTGTCTGTGCTGCTCCGTTTTTAAAGATCTAACAGGTACTTCTGGCTCACCACCAGCAACTGAGCCAAGGCCCAGCTGCAGGCCACTGCACCAGCATCCGAGGCGTTTGGTGCGAGGCTGGCTGATAGCTAGATCTGCGGCACCCTAGGCAGAGAGGACCGTCGCCAAAGCCAACTTGGGCCCAGCTGCAGTTTTAACATAAAGAAGTTTAATAGGATACCTCATACCTGCCACAGAGCTTTTTTCCAAGCGCACGTGGCTGGAAATGCTACTTGCAGAGTGACTCGTGGCTACGGGGTTTCTGAATCTTAGTGAAGAAGACACACTTCGATGGTCTCCCAAGTGATGCCAACACCGATTACGGCTCGCGGAAGCAATTTTCTATGCAGTAACACCACTTTTTTTTGGTCAGAGAGATTATTTCCAAATAGCAACCTTTGAGAAATTCTCAAAAATGCAGGTGACTCTGAAGTAACCCTTGATATTCAACCACGGTCAGGTCTCAAAACTGTACTCAAATTGAACTGTGTAAAAGGTACTGTGTTGAAGCATCTAACCTTCTATCTTCATGTCTCCAAAAGACCTAGAAGCATATAGGTTTGCTCATTCCCACACAGCACAAGCAGTGGGCCAGAAACCATTTCACTTGTCTGGAATGTGTGCCACTGTCCAAGTCCACGGCACATGGCTCCACACTTCTCAGTTCCCACATCCCAGCAAAGACGCAAGTGCTGTCCAGTATGCGTCGTCTCCGAGTAGGAAATGTCAGTGGTTTCTGGACTCTGAGGTACAGAAAAACGCTGCCAGGTTTTAGAGGAACCAAGGGACACATGGGTGGTAAGAAAAGGAGGAGATATTATGAAATGAAAGCAAAGTGTGATCCTCCATGGCAGAAAATAGCTGCTCCTGTTTCATTTAAACAGTTTTCCATAACGGGGTGCCTCCTACAGGGAGCTTTCCTTCTTTCATGTGTGGGAAAAGAATTAGACATGAAGACGCTTTGACTAACCTGGGCTATGTCTACAGTGGAAAATTAGGAAATAGAATTGGAAAGCAATTTAATAGAATGAAGTCAGATTACTCGTAAAAGGCTTATTTCAGATGTGTTCTTAAAGAAATTCTCCCCCGCTTCTCCTACTCACTGCCAGCTAAAAACTAGCACTTGCCATCTGCCTCTACAAGGATTAAGTCACTATCCACCACAGCCACTGACCTTCAACACTCCCTGAAAGGAGTTCGGGATGGAGACCAGGAATGAGGCACCTCTGTGATCTGGGGAAAACTGACAGAACAGGACTTCAGATAGTTAGATATTTTCAGGAGATTTTTATGAGCGCAAATTCTTGCATCTCCTCATATCTAGAAAAGTACTAAAATCATTAACGGAGACATATGCTCCTCGTGACTAGCAGCCAGTCTCTGCCAGAACTGGTGCTTCACTAAAATCATATATATATATAATATACTGACCTTCCCCGCTACCTCTTTGGAGCAGTTCCTCAGAGCTATCTAAGAAGCTGTCTCCCAGGCTATAGTCCTCAGTTGCCCCAAATAAAACTTAACTCACAACTTTCACGTTATGCATTTTTTTTCAGTGGGCCCCGGTTAGGATTTATTGTCTTCCCCAAACTGTAAGTTGCTTAAGCACCTTCTGCTCACTAAGGGTCATAAAGACACACACAATGTACTGTAAGTCAGGTGTCCTGTGTGACCTTGCTCTGGTCATTTAAGCTCTCTGGGTTGCCAACTGTCCATATGTAAAAGTCTTTACATGTTTCCCTCCCAGTGAGCACAGCACACAGGTATGCAAAAACACACCTTGATCCTTCTATTACTAACAATGCACACACGGTTATTTTATCAAATGTATTTAATTCAGACACATTTGATTGTCTCCCCAAGTAAGCAAAACATCCCTACTAGACAAGGACTGCGTGGTTTGCATTTCTACATTATTCTGACTGCTAGACCCAAGAAGACATCCATTTATTCACTTCTTCCTCAATAACTATTTATTGTACCAGGCACTGTGCTATGCCCATAATCTGACTCCAGATGTGAACAAAATACATAAATCTGAGTAGATTGGTCGTTCATATAAACCATTCAGAGCCTTATCACGCCTCTCCAAACTGAATCCAATTCATCAAAAACGTACGAGCAGGTTATATGTAGCACCCTCCATTAACTGAAACACACCAATAAATTTCCAAAATGTAGGACTCAGCACCAAAAAAATATCTATGTATGGGTGGAGGAATCCCCACATCTATTTTGGAGCTCCGAGCGGTTTGTGGCTCCTCTGTGCAGTCTGGCATCATGCATAATGCAACACCGCAACTGCTAACAGCAGGCGCGCACCAGATAATTTACACTTGTTTTTATGGACACGAGGAACTGATCTTTGAAGCCGTCCCTAATGAGATTCCGCTTGGCCCTAACAGCATCCTGAGAGAGTGTTCCGGTTTTCTACTTGGCATCCGGTGCATATTTATAATGCAGAATACAAGCTCATTTAAATTGCACATGTGGATTTTGGTGTCTTCCCTGTGTTAGAGAGAGATTTTCATATACTAAGGAGCACTGACTATTCAATTACTAAACCATACTTTCCCCAAACAATGTCACTGCCAGTCACTACAGGTACTTATCAAAGAGGCAGGTCCATCCATGGGTTTGGACCAGCAGGGCCAAAAGCTCCCCCAACTCCATCCAGCTCAGCCCTCTAGTCCTGAAACTCAATTAGGTCCTCAGCCAAAGGGGATCTCCAGAAAGCCTAATTATACAATACCTTTCTTAGTAGACGCAGTAAGGGGACAGTCAGGGAGAAAACCTAAAGCCCATCACTTAAATTAACAACTTCCTGCCCCAAAGCGCTTGCCATGCAAATCTCTCTTATTCTCTCCCCTCTTTTATGCTCTGCCTCTTGTAAAATACTTCCTTAAGCTTGGCACTCTTCAGCAGCATTTTTTTGTCATTTACTTTTCAAGAAGTTTATAGCTTAGTCACCAGTAATTAGAAATCCATTGCATACTTCCTTTAAATTTCATTTGTTTCACCTTTAAAACAAAAGTTTCAGAAGGCTTTCAATCACCGTGTAACACCAATGTTGTTATAGTGGTGTTATCTGTGGTAAACCCAAATCACAGGTTTCTGTGAAAATAGTCGTATGATAAGAACTAGAAGAGTTTACTACAAAAAAAAAGTAAAGTTGTTAAAAACATAAGGATACAGAATAAAATTGGTTCGCTTTATGCAAAATGTTTGATTCCCGTGATAAGAGATGACCCGTTTTCATGGTCTTCATTTCAGGTAAACTCGACATATTAGGGACAGCTGACAGGCTCCTGGTAATCGGGCTGAAATATTTCCTAATTAATTTCACGCTTCTAGCCAATAATAGTTGATGCCAAATAGGATAAATAAGTAAGCACTTTACAAGGAGTTAAGACAACATACTTTCTAATACCTCAGTTTTTAAGGTAGAGAACAAGATAGGAAACCCAAATCTTTAGGGTCAAGATGAAAGTGAAACTTTGACATTTTTCCTGTGTTAGAAATGAGAGTCTACTACTGTCAAAGTAAGAGTCAACCGAAGGCAGGATAGATTATAGCATAAGTGTAGGAGTATCAGAAATACTCACTCTGAGCTTCATCCAGCTCCATCCTGAAAAAAACACGGGAGACTCATAAGTTACCCTTTTTAAAGCCAAGTATACCATCAAGTCTAAATACATGCCCTCAAAATGAATGAATGATTCCAAGGGAGCACACACTTCTTGGGAAAGCACATAGTAAGAGAACATGGAATCCCTGAAAACTCAACTGTCATTCATTCATTCAACAAGTATTTGGAGAGTATCTAGAATGTGATAGCACTATGATACGTGCTGTGGATACAAATGGGCAACAAAAAATAAAGAGTGGCTGCCGGGCTTCCCTGGTGGTGCAGTGGTTGAGAGTCCACCTGCCGATGCAGGGGACGCGGGTTCGTACCCCGGTCCAGGAAGATCCCACATGCCGCGGAGCGGCTGGGCCCGTGAGCCATGGCCACTGAGCCTGCGCGTCCGGAGCCTGTGCTCCGCAACGGGAGAGGCCACAACAGTGAGGGGCCCGCGTACCGCAATAAAAAAAAAAAAAAGAGAGATGCTGCCTTCGGAGAGCCTAAAGCCTAGTGGAAGACAGACATTTCACAAACATTCAGAAAACACATTTATAAAAAGTGCGACCAAGGGAAAGAATTACTTGTAGGTGCTCTGGGTCCATACACACAAAGGGTTCACGTAATCCAGAGAAAGGGGTAGGGGCTCCCCTGAAGCAGTGACGAAGGTGGAGAGAGGAAAGAAAGTGTATTTAGGGAGGAGGACATCATTCCAAGCCTCAAAGTTGACGGCAGTGGAGCAGCCTGTTGCTCTCCCGGCACCTCTCAGTACCTCTCCACTTGGAAAAATAAAAAATTCAGGAGGCATGCCTAGGAAGTTGGATTTACAATGTACTTCTCTTCAATGTCAGCCCTGAATCCAGACGGAATTGAAGACCTTGGGAAAAACCGGTGGACAGATCACCGAACTTGGCACTAAGTGCTGCCAACTGTCTGGCTGGCACCAATATACAGGCTCAATTGGCCATAAAAACCTCACTGCAGTCTTGCTCCTCTCAAAGGAAATCATTTTGCCATCCACAGTGAGGCTTACCCAGAGGCCAGTCTTAGGGGGAAGGCCTTGAATTTTGAGCTTAACTCGATTGCACGGCTTGGGCAAGAGTTTCACGTTTCAGATGTGCAGTCAGGTAATCCAATCCCATCAGAGTTTTAATGGCCTCTAACGAATCCAAAGTGTTAAATCCTTTCCCCAGCCTCCCCCAGAGCAGCGTGAGGGTGCGTTTTTTCAACCTCCATTCTCCTCCATCCAGTCTCTCGTTCTCATACGCAAACTGTTCCTGAATCTGAGACACTAGGTTAACACTCATTTCTTAATCCTAAAATCTGACTGTAATCTGTGCTCTAAAATAATGCACACACACCTACCGTACTCCCTTTGAAAAACACTGAGAGAGGAGAGAAAAGGATAACAGAAGTGGAATACGTAGAAAGGATGTTTTATTTCAGGGGCAACACCGTTCACGTCAGGATTCCTTCCTCCTAAGCCTGGGAAGAACATTTTCTGGCTCTGCAGAAACCAAAGGCAGCAGACCCAGGCAAGTTCCTCAACTCCAGGAAAAGGCACATCTCTGAGAGCTACATTGTCCCAAGCAGCAGGCAGGAGCTGCGATGGGTGTCTATTAAGTCTGCGCCCCTGACTATCAGCAGGTTAACAGAGACTCAATCCCTCCCTGCCAGTGTGGGGATGCCTTGGGAGGCAGCACAACCCTAAAAACTTTAACAGTGAGAGGAAAACAAAAACAAAAGCTCCTCAACGAGAAGAAAACAGACACACCAAACTTAATGGCAACCAAAAAAAGTTATGGTGATGATGGTCTATGTGCCGCCATTAAAACTCTGCTGAAGTTCAAGCATTGATGTTGTGGGTAAACAATATTAGTAACAGTAGCTTCCATGCATTGAGCGTTGGGATACTGCGCTAAGTGCTTTACTCAATACTAAGCATCATCTAATATAACCTTCACCATTACTTATGGAAGCATATATTGTTATGATCCCCATGGTAAAGATGAGATGTTAGCAACAGAGACTATAAGCGAACACATGTAAGGGGTCCCGGGGTGGAGAGACAGCCTGGATTCTGGATATACTTTCTTTTAGAACTTTTCAAACGATTTCAGTTTTTATGTCTTTAAATGTGCCTCGATTTCTGTTTAGCAATAACCACTTCACTCCCAAACTCTTCCCTCCAAAATGCATGCACGCATTCTTCCTGTCTCCTGTTCTTCTGTTGACCCCTTTGTTAAGACAGTAAGTCCAGCGGTGGCTCCCTAGCTCATGATACAGCACCTCACAAAACAGTGCTGTTTGTTTATAAGGTGACGCAACCTTCCCTGCAGAGGGCGGGGGCATGACTAAAATCCACTAATGGCCAGAAAGCTCATTTTAATTCTATACTTGACAAAATAAATGCCTCACAAAGGCAGGTAAGCAGAAGCTACCTTTCACTTTGGACTGCTTTGTCTTAATAACCTTTGAAAGTGAGAAACTGCAGGGAACAGGCTCTCGAGCAAACACACACACACACAATTATGGCACAAAGAGACTGCGATAAAAGCACAACTCCTTATGTAAAGGTAATTTTTTTTTCCCTCAGAAGGGGGTACCTCTCACAAATATAGATCATTCCTGAATTGCAAAGGTTCTTCTGCTGCGAATCCTGGCTGCATTAGCAGGATCTAACCCATCCGGTCTGAAAAACCAGAGCATTTGATTTCCCTGAAACCCATTCCCAAAAGGGCTGATCGTTTTTTCCCCTCTTCTGTCCACAGAAAATGAAGCTCCACTTACATGTTGGAGGAAATATTTCAAAACATTCCCTTTTTTCTCAAAGTGCAGAATTTATGGTAACAGATAATTAACAACAAATGACAAACAATCTGAGCAGGAAAGGTCCCAGTTTGGTTGCCAAGATGATGGTATCCAATTCCAAGATAAACAGTGGAGCGTGCCGGCTGCCGTTAACGTGGTGGAGGGGTCGAGATGGAGAGATGCAAAACAGGCCGGCCATCCGCCACCAAGGGGCACGACATGGGGCCAACCACCTCCCGCGGGGTTATTATTTCCCTTCTGAATTCTCAAGCGTGTCAGTGGGCAAGGGGGTGGTAGTGGACTCACTCTTCTGTAAGGAAAAGGACACCTACCTATGCCTTTATATTTCACATGGGGGAAAACAGATCCTTCTTTGAACTGCATTATGGAAGAATTCGGAATTAATATCCTTTAGGAGTTAACACCTCCTTCCTAGTCTGTCTATTCTTCCCAAAGACTCCCTCCTCCTCATTCTTCTTTTCTCTAAGTTGGTGGAGTCAAAATAGGTTTCAGTGCACCCAGCTGTGCCCAAAATGTGAAGGTCAGGAACAAAGTGAAAACAAGTTAACCTGTAAAAGTCAGAATCTGAGCACAACGCATGGTAAGTCTCCTAGATACTAACAGATGGCAGACCTCGGGCAATTGAAGTTTCAGATACTTTTACATTTCTCAAAAGCCAATTCATAGTTCACTATTTCTCAAATGGACTTTTTTTTATATATTGAAATGCAAACCTCAACTTCTGAGTTACCTAAAAAGGCCTACCAAAGTGTTCCTTCTCAGGGATCAAAACAGGTCAATGTATCAAAAATTGCTATTCTGATCCTTTCAAATGCTGGATCCATTGGTATGTAGAGTTGGCATGCATACCCCACAAAGCCAAGGTGAAATCTGTCTTATCTTCCTGCTGACGGATGTTTAGGGATGCTGACACGTTCCTGGTGTTAAAGTCAAGCCCAAGGCCAGGGACATCATAACTGCAAGAAAGAGTTATGAACTAACAGGATATATCTGCTAGGCCCTCCCTCTCGTCTTTTCTCTCTCCTTCACATATACCACTATCTTCCCTCTTCTCCATAAAACATGTACCTCCACATTATATCTGCTGCCCACCCAAGCAGGACAAACGTGTAAAAGTTGGTACTTTTAAAAAAAAATGGAATATATTAAATATAAGGCAAAACCAAGAGCAATGGGTATGATACTTGTGATTTTTTTAAAAAAATGCCTAATGCAGTCTGACAGGCTTCTGTGGTTATCTCTGAAGTCTTAAGGCAAAGCAAAATGAAACAAAAGGGGGAAAAATTTTCCAAAACTCAGGACCAAAATAGAGCTGGTAGAATGTCTATGTCATAGCAAAAGGCTAACTCAGGAAATTAGAGAAACATGCTGAGGTTGCTTAGCTGGTGGGAGATTTCACTTTTTTTCTTGATTTCAGTTTTAAGTCTTTGTGCAAAACACATTTTAAACGAAGCGTACAATACGTAAACGGTTTGAAACTTGGTCTGTGGCCCAAATACCTAAAACTAAATACTACAAGTAAGCCACTTTTCTTAGCCAATCAGCAGCAATGCCGAAATAGCCCACCAAAAGGTGGGAAAAGATATTTTTCCAATCCAAGAATTGTCAAACCTTTGAGCTGGAAGGTTTCAGAGACTGTCTACCAAAGAAATAAATGGATTTGAGTAGAGTTCATGTTATGGTGTAGTGCCCTGTAATCTTTTAACGAAGCCACGACCGACAAATGAACTTCAAGAAGGGTTTAATTCTCATCTGGAATTTTAAGGCGCAATAATATCAAGTACTGAAAATTTACTTGTTTGCTTTATTAAATGGTACTAGTGTTTCTTTTCCTGTTTTTTTTTTTTTTTTTTCTCGACTAGTGTCAAGAGCTTTGCTATGTAATATAAAGCCATACAAAAACTTAAACCAACTAGAGGGGCTTATATTCTTGATTTGTGGTAAAGGAAAAAAAATGAAAAGCCTGCAACAACGCATTTTCTTATTTGCATATATTTTACCCTTCTAAAGGGACAGAAACTGAAGAAAAAAAATCTTCAAAGCAAAACAGAAGAAAACTATGCAGACCCAAATACTGCAAAGGCCAATAAATTCAACAGAGTTTCCTCTTTGCAGAGTTAGTGTTTCTACACAGACAAAGCCTCTAAGTGTACTCTTTACATTAAAAAAAAAGAGGCAGACTAACACAGCGGTCTGGAAAAGTGTGGTAGTTTTGTCTGTACTAATATTGAAATAATAGCCTAATCATGCCAGGATAGCTACTGAAACA
The DNA here is from genome assembly GCF_039906515.1 of Pseudorca crassidens. Lineage (NCBI taxonomy): Eukaryota > Metazoa > Chordata > Mammalia > Artiodactyla > Delphinidae > Pseudorca > Pseudorca crassidens. The sequence goes on along the minus strand of NC_090304.1, from coordinate 27,732,121 downwards.
TCCAATTTCCTGGATGCTAGGAAAGTCTAAAAGGGGAAGAGACATGGGAAGGAGAGAGCTAAGGAAATACTGAAAAAGAAGAAAAACAAGCTGATGGTGGATAGATCTTCCCAGACTCGGTGAGCTTTTTCTCCTTTTTGGAAATAGTTCAGAACTACCTAGAGTTTGTTACACAAAATGTGGCAGATCTAGTGGCATTAGCTTTGTTTTTATGTCTTAAAATCTACATCTTCATTGGCTCTAAATCTCAGAATTAAAATTAAGCATGTTTCAAAGACAGACTCCCTATTATAATACTTCCTGTTTAGCTAGTCTTGTCATTTTGTCTCTTTTTATCAAAATGTCTCCCTAAAAGAAATTTTTTAAAAAACTGTACTTAGAGCAGGAGATAAATTTAATACCTAAGGAGAGGTGAGCAGCCAGTTCCTAGCTTCAGGATAGGAACTGGCCACACTTTCCGTATGAATCTTTCTCTCTGCAAATGTAGATAACTGCCTCAGGATTTGAAATCCAGGCATACCACAGTAGAAAGAATCTACTTTATTTGTCAAAATTCTTTACCCTCCCAGAGAGTCAAGTAACCAAAAACAAACAAACAAACAAAACTACCCAGTTGTGCAACGTACAGCTAAGTTTCTAAGAACAAATCCATATGGACAAAAAAATATATCTAATTTTAGGTTGCCTTTTTAAAGCCAGAATTCAAACAAAGAAATCGACGGAATAGGAAATAAGTCAGTTCTAAAATGAAGTCTAACTGCCACGGACCACGAAACAGTGCCCTCAGGGAGCATATAGGAAAAAGAGCTTATTTTTAAAAAGAAAAATACCCCGTGTTTATATATGAGCACAAACCAAAAGGGCCATTCAGCCATCTCCAAGACGAATTTCAGATTGAAAACATTAACAGAAATTATGGCCATGCTAATGTTCAGGCCAGTGATAAATTTGTAATGAGAAAGAGAAAGCAGCTTACCAAGAGAAAAACGTTTAGAATTTTTTTTGCACAGTGAATGCAGCCCAGCTCTGCGACAAAGGATGAATTTCTACCTTGTTAGTAATGTGCAATGTTACAGAGCCCCAGACATTCACCCATTCATTGATACTCTTCCTCTGGGTGAGGAAGAGGTCATTGGTCTTCCCCCTCCAAAGCATCCCCATGATATCTCACTATTATAATCTTTCCCTACAGAATATCACTAATGATGAGGGATTTGTGTTCTTAATTTCAAACAGACTAAAGAAAAGAGAAGAAAAGGAGAAACCCTAGACTGCCAGAGTAGGAAGGAATGAAGCTAAAGGGCATCGAGCCCAATGGCTGGTGAGGAACTTGAAATTCAAAGAGGCTCAACTTGCTCGGAATCACAAACCTAATTAGTGACCAAGACGGGACCAGAATCCAGGTTCCCTGAAACACTGTCAAGTCATCCACTATAGCAAGCTATCTGTTTACTGATACTATGTACTCTGCTGGCTTTCAAAAATGAATTTGAAGGTACTTCTTAAAGAAATTTCCCTCCAGTTATAGGACTAAGAAGTAGCCCGCATCCTTGGCCTCACATCTTTCCACACATGACCAAGCTGAATTATACTGAACCAATGAACAGCCTTTGGTCTATACCTTGATTATAACATAAAACAGAAGAAGGTACCTCCCAAGGAAGCAGTGCTCAAAGAAAGTAGATTTACATTAGAGTGAGCCTTTAATGCAAACCTTGCTAACAAAGCAGAAGGGACTGTAGACAAATCACATTTTTATCATTCTTTAAAAAAAGTTTTTATTATCATAAAAGTATTACATAGTTCTTATAAAAAATAATTAAAATTATCCAAAAGTATATAAAATAAAAAGCGTAAGATCTTTACCCATCACTCCCTCTCCCAGATTTGTTTGCAAATTTATTCCCCACATGATCACCAGTAATGTTGGTATTTATCTTTCTACACATTTTGAGATTTTTTTTTAACCAAATGGCATCATTCTATAACACTCTTCTGTAACTTTCTTCCTGCATCTAAGGATACCTAATTCAGACCTGAAATAAACATTTACTTCCTACCATGCAAGAATGAAACTTCAGATCAGACAAACAAAATCCTGTAACAATTTGGCATGGAAAGATCACCCAGATACCCTAAAAGCTTCAGACCATTTCGGATTAGCAATACCCAAGCAAACACTGACAGATGCTGTAAAACACAACAAAGCAACAAGAACAAGTTGGTCTTGTCAAGTTTTTGCAGGCAGTTCAAACAAAAAGATGTTAACACTTATTTCATGCTCACCAGCTAATGCACAAGACCCTAAATATTAACACAGCATCTATTTATCAAGTGCTATCTTCTGGGCACTATGTCATATACATAATCTCATATATTGTTTACTACCGTCTTAGAGACTCGTCAAACCCATTTTATAGATGAGAAGACTGAAGTTCAATAATTCTGTCCATCACCTAGCCAAGCCAGTAACTGGTGGGATCTGCATGTGGATACAGATCTCTGATTTCAGACCACATTCTCAGCTGCCATGTGAATACTGTCCTCATTCCCCAGCTCAAGCTGTGCCCTTTGTACTCAGTCCTAGTTAATTATGGTTAACTCTTGATGCTTCTGTTGTAACCACAGCCATAGGTAGAGAGCCTAAGACACTGACAGATGGGGGTACAAGGGCCTGAGACGACCCTGCAGAGAACAACCAGGCGACACTCAGCTCTTGGGATTCCTTGCCCCCTTGGGACTGTCAATCCTATGGAGTAACTGAAGGCAGGTGAGACACTCCTTGACAGGCAATAAGAAGTCAAGGCACAGACAGAGAAAGACAAACACTATATGTTTTCACTTACATGTGGCATCTAAAAAATAAAACAAACGAACAAATATAACAAAACGGAAACAGACTCAGACACAGAGAACAGACTGGTGGTTGCTAGATTGGTAAGAGGTGGAGCAGGGGCAAAATAAGTGAGGGTGATTAAGAGGTACGAACTAATAGGTACAAAATAGATAAGCTACGAGAATGTAATGTACAACACTGGGAATACAGCCAATATTTTATAATCACTTTATATGGAGTATAACCTATAAAAATACAGAATTACTATTTTGTACACCTGAAATGAATACAATTTTGTAAGTTAACTATACTTCAATAAAAAATTTAGAAACAAAAAATTTTAAAAAAAGAAGTCAGGGCACCTTCCAACCCTGACAGCCAAAACTCCCACCCAGCCAAGTTTGCTAGTAATGAGTCCTGGAGGAAGACAGGACAAACTTACTAGTGATTTTCTTATTTATTCATTTATTTATACTCCAGTGATTTTCAAAACGGACTGAGACAGCTTAGAATAAAAAGGTGCAGAATCAATAAAACAATCATTAATGCGAAGAGCTAACATTTACTGAGTACAGAGTATGTACTAAGCACTCCTCTAAAAACTTTACAAGTTTTTAACCTTCACAGCAACCTTTGGAGATAGGCACTACTTTTATCATCCACACTTTAGAGATGGGGAAAAAAACCCCAGAGAAGTTAATACCTTTGTCCATGGTTGGTTACACAGCTAGTAAGTGGTGCAACCAGGTTTTAAATCCAACAATCTGATTCCACTGGAGACTCCGACCATGACACTACACTGCCTCCTCAAAATAAGTATAAAAGAACAAGAGCTACGTAAGGTTCCAGGGGTGTTGACAACTAAAGCCGTAGACGAGGATGTAGCTAAAACTGAAAATAAATTTGATTTGAGCTTCCTAGCAACCAAACCTTAAAGAAAAAGTTGAGGAATTAACCTCAGTAGGGTAGCCAACCATCCTGGTTTGCAGGGAACTGAGGGGTCTCCCGGAATGTGGGACTTTCGATGCAAAAATGGAGATGGTTGGGTACCCTACTAAAGATGTCTTACAGCATTTTATTAGGCCTCAGGTAATCTAAAACATACCAAATCTTGATGGTGTTTTCAGACCTACACTGGCTCCTTGAGCACCTCCTCCCACTATCATTAAAAATACTAAATAATTTTCATCATTAAAAATACTAAATAACATTCTGCTGGGGAAGATGACAGGGTTGTAGAAAAATGAAGCCCTGTTAATTGTTGGTTTTCAACTATCACATCTATCAGTATGTTCAAGAGTCTGGATAAGAGGGGCTCATGAATTCTGGGTTCAAGTCTGCCCTGTCAACTCCAACTGCGCTTTAATTTTCTTTTCCAAGGTCATATCGGATTGCTTTCTTTTAAAAAAAAAATCCTCCCTACGTCACAGGCAGAGATGTATGGGCTAGTGACTCTTAGAAAGCTTGGTAGCAACCTGGTCAGAACTCACAGGTGAAGCGAAACCAAGACCATGGAGTAAACCCTTAAAGCCAGTGGAAAGAACAGCTCTGAATCAGTGATGAGCTTCTAAAGATGGGAACCGGGTCTTATGCATCTGTGCTCCCTCCACAGCAACACCTTGCAAATAAATGTCTTAACTGCAATCTTAATCTTAGTATGTCAGAGCTAAAAAGATCCATAGCTATCATTTGGTACAAATGTTTACATTTACTGAGGCCGGGAGAAAAGAGGTAAATTGCCCAAGATGGGTCACAAAGCTGAGGTGAGACAAACTGAATTAAATGGGAAGTGAGCTATTCCTTAACTAAGGTAAGAAAACCTCAACTAGGTTTCATGAAAGAAAATAACAGATCATTTAAGGACCCAGCATTGTAACTCCAATCCAGGTGATCTGTCATGGGTCTTCATAGACCTCAGTTGTTAAGTGCCAAAGGAAAGCAAATATTTTAAGAAACCCATGCAAAATAAATGAGCAACTATTCAAGTGGAAAAGACAATATCTTTGTGGAGAGGAGTAAAGCTCTACCGTAACATGTTAAAAATTTTAGAAAAACTTAAGACATTTTAGACTAAACATTTTATAGGTATTTTCCAGCCAATTTAAGTTTCTATTTAGACTCAAGGCAATCTTTTAAAATATAACATGATCCCATTTAACTAAGCTGAATGCCCAGCATGGGCCGGTCACCGTGCCAGGGCACCAAGCGCGGAAAAGAAAGGCCAAGGAAAAGGTCGGCCAGCATCTTGATAACATGCACACACGTTCATACAAACACTCAAAATATTAAGACAGGACAGAAGGATCCCAATGAAAATTTCCAAATCTCAATCACAATTTCTCATCTCAATTCACAATCAAATCAATGGGTCAATCAAGCAAGCAATCAATTAGTATTTCTAAGCACCTGTTACCTGCTCAATCCCTGCCTTTAAGAAATGAATGACATAGTTGAGAGAGAGGGCGGGTGGGAGAGAGGTCTGGTTTGAAGTAAATACCAAATGACGAGGGACATCGTGTTGGTAGGGGGGTAGGTAAGCACAGTCATTTTGGATTGGGTGAGATAGAAGAGGTTTCCTAGACATAGAGGGGCCTGAACTGGCTCTCAGCAGAGTGTAAGAGTGTCTCAGCTGTGAGAAACAGTAAAAGCACTGAGATGGAAAGGGCTCACGGGGTGCTCAGGTGGTAGAGTCAACATGCGTGGCTGGAACAAAGGGTTCAGGTGGGAAGCCCTTAGTGGGTGATGAAGGTGAAAAGTCCAGCTGGAGTTGACCGTGGAAGAATCCTCTACTTCTAGGAAGGAAGTCTGGTAAAAGGGCTACACAGCTGTCTAGGCTGCCACCGCAAACTCCATTTTTCAAGCCTTGTTTTCATAAAAGCTATAATTTGATCCTTCGAACTTTTCATGGCTAGATCTAAGCACATCAGTCCTAAAGGTACATGATTTTTAAAATACCTCTGAGCATTCACAGTTCACCAGTGGAATCTTAGGGCTACAAACAAGCGAAGAATAAGCTAAGATTCCCTATCAGTCATTTTCCAAGGAATCTGGGGCAAAATATACTTTCTTTTGCCTGGGAGGAAACAGAATCCACAAAGTGCTTTGTGATTCTCTAATACAAAACGTCACACCAGCAAAGCAGAGCTAAAGGAATCCTAAGCCCAGCTTGCACACATTCTATAACATATTTGAAGAAAAAGAAATTATCAGAAGCAGAAGAATAAAAGGAATATTTGAAATGAACACAGTTATTGTTCAGAAAAGCCATTTTAACAAAGAAAAATCTTATTCCCCTTGAAAACCTCTCCTTAAAACCATGTTAGGAATCCTTCATTATCATGAATATATTCTGATTTAAAGAAAGTAGAAGAATCTTAGAAATAGTTTAGCATTAACCATTTGCAAGGATTTTTCTTTTTCTTCTCCTTTTTTTTTTTTTTTTTTGCAGAATTCCCATCATAGATAATTGAGTAGCTCTATTTGCATACTTGCGAAGTACATCCCAGTATTTACTATACTACCCAGGCAGTCAAGAGAAGGATCTTTTTGTTTGGTTAGTGTTTCTAAATTGGGGGGGGGGGTGTTGAGAGTGTGTGTGTGCGCATGTGTGTGCGTGTTGGGTTGGGGGAGACCTACTGTTTTTTTTTAAATGCTCAAATAAAACAATTACTTAAAAAAGAGCTTGTGACTTGGACGTGCCCCGAGTTCAATTTTACCAGCAATGGCAAAAACATTCAACAGAGCCCTAACCTCTTTTCTCTCTTGACTATATAATGGTTTGCAAAGGGGTTTAGGCCTACTGTGAAAGACTCATGTTAGACATTGGAAGAGTCTAATAGAGAATGAGCACCAGGCCTTGAATAAACAAGGGAGATGGTGACCTTTTGCCCCTTCTGCTGAAAGCCCAGCACATCCTGCAGCAGAGGAACAGAAAAAAAGCTGGTGTGCATCCAGGTGCTGCAGAATCTTTGCCTCTGGATTTCTCCCACACTTTGCTCCTGAAACAGTTTAAACTGAGACATGACTTAAATAGTATTAGGGAGTGAGGGGAAAGTACAATTCCTGGAACCAACTGTTCCACTGTCCCTTAATCCTTTGTTCCCCATATTGTTTGAGTCCTGCAGCATGCAGCACACGTTCTACGAGCAACAGGCAAGACGATGGATTTAGCAGTGGCTGGACAATTAGTCCCAATTAGGCCTGTTCCCCAGCTGAACGTAAAGGGGTGGGGGGGTGAGGTGTGTGCTGTGGGGGGGAAACTACAGAAATTTTAAAGATATTTCATCATGGAGGCAAGCAGTATAACATAAAGCAAACTGAATTAGGGGTCAGGAGACTCTGCCAAAATTCACTGTGTGACATTAGGCAAATACCTTAACCTCTCTGTTGTTATACACAAAATGAGGGCAACCCTCAGAGGCTCTGAAGATCTCATGCCAAATTGTAGTTGAAAGTACATACTCTGGAAAAGTTCAGCGTTACACCAACGTGGAGGATTCCTCTGAGTTGTACTTGGAACCATAGATACCCATCTGTTTGGGGAATCATACACCTTTTATTCTCCTGGGCAGAAGTCATCCGTGAATTTCTTATTTTATTTCTAGTTTCCTGATGGCTAATTTTTTTAAGTTCATGAGTGATACTTACATATGTACATGTGGCGGCTGGAATCTGCTCTGGTTGATGTTGTAGTGCGTGAATGCCTGGGTGGGGTTGGAGCTGTACTCATCCACCGTTATGGTAACCTTGCCTTGAGAAGGAATCCCATGTGCCATCCTTCCTCCCTATAGGCATGAGCAATTCACAACTTTCCGGAGCAAAGGATGGAAGCAGGCATGGTGCGTTTCAGCCCAATCTCTGAACCCAAGGGTCTACTCATCAATACTGCTGTGTGTTTCTGAAAAAAACAAATGAAAAAAAATGAGAACAAAGAAAAAGAGGATGTTCTAAGCGATGTCAGATGGGACACCTAGACATGAAATTGGTTCAGGAAAAATCTTAATCTGTGTGGTTGCCTCATGGATAAAACCTTTCCCAATTCTCCACCCAGCATGTACTTCAGAATGGACATGACACTCCGAATGATAAGGCTGGCTGCTAGCAAACCATTTCAGTGGTGTTCAAACTAAGATTTCCTCTTTAATCATCATTATGGCACTTAACGTGAATTACGGAAGGGGCACATCCACAGTTGCCATGGTGTCTAACTATAAATGGTTTGTGCTCGAAGTGGCGAATCTTCCAAACCTTCCCTGCTAATTGGAATGTTTGGTCTGTACAAAGTTGGTGTCACAGAATAATTTGAAATCCCGGTGCTTAGCACAGCCATAAAACACAATGCCAAATGTAAATTTAAAATGCTGTGCTCATAACAGATACCTGTTTGTAACTGTAATACACGCATAATATATACACACATCACATACAATTTTTTCTTTCACAGTGGCTCCCAACACACATAGGTACTCAAATCTTGGTATATATATATGGATTCCACTCTGGCCAAGAACTTTATGGAAGGCAAATCCTTCTTGCTAAATGTAATATAATTTCTTTAAACCCTCCAGTTACTCAGAGGAAAGTCAAATACATCTAGGCTTGGACCACCATTTTGGATGTGCTCATTACCGCCCCTCTTGGAGCCCAGAAGGAGAGGTAAAGGAGGGTGGTCACTGAATCTACCGCTTCACTCCTGCTTGGTGCTGCATAATTCTCAGTAGCTGGTTTTATACTTTAAAAAATGTTTCTGTTCTTTTTGATTCTTTGTATAAATGTCAATATATTATTTGCTGCACTGGGTTCGGAAATGAGGATGCTTATTTTTATACCAAGTGTGCAAAGACTGAGCAGAGCACACCCCTGCTTGGTTGCTGCTGCAATTGATCAGTGAAATTGTAAAGAAGCGGGCAGCAGCTCCCTGGATAACCCTTAGGTAACCCGCCTTCTTACTTCAAGTGCTCCACATTAGAATATTTTCACCATGTGCACCATTAAGCTCTGGGAATCTTAGCTGCTATCTCAAATAAAAATATTTAGAATAATAGGCTTAGATTTAAATTTGGCATGAAACACCTTAAATACCAAGCAAAAGGCAGATGGCCTGCCATAGGCCATTTATTTTATTATTTTACAACCCGGGGCTTGTGTAGTCCTCCATATGCTAGCTGGGCTAAGAAATTCCACAGCATTCTACTCAAATCATTGCCTTCTTCATATGAGCAAAGCAAGCTAAATAACACCCACCTTGCCTGCATTCCTAATGCACAACAGCACCGCCAAGAAATGAATCCCTCATGCTCTGGCATTTTAAACAAAGTGTCACTTAGGGTTCTCTTTCTTCTTCCTGACTTCATGGGAGGTATGAGTCCTCTAAGCGCTAGCTGACAGACAACCAGGCCAGTAGGATTAACAAATTAAAATCTTTCCCCACTCCTCTGATGTAAGATATCTATAAGAACTGCTTACAAATCATAATGTAGCAGTTTTCATACCAAGTTTGCAGCTGTTTCCTTAATTTCCCCCACAATTATATTTTACTGTTATTTTGCATAACAGTAAAACACAACACCTGCTTCAAATTGCAGTCCTGTTCTAAGTACTGTAATTCTCTTTTGAGACACAAAGTACAGAGAGACACGACTGAAGCGCAAAACTGCATAATTGCACCACGCTGAAAAGTAAAAACAAATGAAAACATCTTCCTGTTATAGAAATGACTGTCATTAAAAAGAATGTTAGCCATCAAAGCACAGAGGGGAAAAAATACACATTTTCAGACTGCAAGAACTTAGTGTTTGCATAAATTAGAGAGTGGTGTAAAAATTACATGAGAATTCTTATGTTCCTGCCATCAATGTCTATTGTGTGAAATACAGAACATCAAGAAGCAAGAGAAGCAAAATTCATGTCTAGACCATTGTGACCTCTCAGTAACAATCTCTGCACCGGGTGCCAGAAACAGTTTAAATGTTTCTGGAGTAAACTCGCTAATTAAACTAAGCAAAATGGCCTACAAATGAAAGATACATTCCTGTTATGTAAATATCTAGGCAATGACTTACAGTAGTTAGCATCAGACCCTCCCGTTTGAAGCCCAGAAAAGATGGAACTTAGAAGGTGATCAGTTTGCACTCCTATATGGTCCACTGTACCCTAAAGTCAACATGGGATTTTGCCTTTTCTATCAAGTGAGATCTGTGCCTCTTCAGCAAGCACAGGCCCCTGTTACTCGGAAAGGCTAAATGGGTGGCTGGCACCTCATTTGAATTCATCTTTACCATGTTCTCTTTCAAATGTTTTATCGAAACAGTGCACCTGCAGTGTCTATCTTCTTTAAACTGGAGTCCTTTGAAGAAAATGTCAGACTGAGGCAGAGAGCTTCAAAACTTTCACAGGAACCTTTATAGACAAATCAAGAAAAAGCTTATTTTTTAAAAATGCTATGTTCACCCCCACTCACATCACAAGATGATCATATCCCAAGAATAGGAAACACCAATACATGGGAAAGGCCTTTTTGTTTTTTGTTTTTTTTTTGGTAAACTCCCTCCTCTAACCTGAGAAATCTGGAAAAAGCTTGAAACAAGACAGAATGATACACCACCTAAAACTACCAAGAACCTGCATCACCTTGCTTCACATATTTAGTCAGTAAAGCCTTCCAAATAATCAGATTTTGGAGCAGCTCATCCTCATCACACTTACATTACTTTATGTATAATATTTACAGAGACCAGTATTCTTTTTTAAAATTTCCATTTTTATACTTCAATACATTTGCTCTATAAAACAAAGGAACCCAGTACTAAATGCCAGGAATCCTAAAGAAAAATGTGACACTGCCAAACATTCATGCTGGTGCTACTTTGATTTTCCCTTTAAAAAAAAAATCATGCGAGCACATTTTGCATTTCCTAGACAGCAATCACTTATCCTGTGCCTTAAGCTGTGCAACTTGGAATGTTCTTTTTCAGGAATCTAGTGCGAAACGCTTTTAAAGTCTGCTGGCAATGAAGGGATTAAAAGCTGAGGAATTAAATAACTGTCTCCACCTCCTAGACACCAGAAGTCCAATTTACCAAGAGTTTTCAAAGCAACAACTCATGACCTCTCTGCCCGAGCACCGCACGGCACAGCCTATGAGAAAGGAGCCCGTGATTTCCTCGTTTAAACAAGGATGCTCATTTTATTCACTACCCCTAAGAAGACCGCCCGACAGCCTGGCCAGACTTTGGGACTCGCCTGCTCCGACTCCGCCAAATTTCGCTTTCTCCTCCCTCTGCAGCACAGATCGAGTGCTTTCTCAACTCACGCCCTTACTCTTTCATGCCCATCTCCAGTTACTCATCCCTGTATTCCGGAGCGATGCCCAGAAGCCTTCCGGGCGGCTTCTCCAGCAAGGTGTTTAGACGGATGCACAAAGTTCCACGTGCCTCTGTCCACAGAGCGCCCTCCCTCCCGACGCACTTACACCTGAACTTGTCTCCAGCACTGCGGACACCCGGCTGGCACATTCTTTCGGAAAGAAAGGGCAGGACTTTTCTCCCGCGCCTCTGGCAACGCGTAGAGCCTATATATGGTGGGGCGGGGGGCGCGGAATTCTCTACTTTGGATTGGTGTGTTTGTTTTAAATCTAGGGTGGGCAGTTGGGGGTGGTCAGCAACTACACACACACACACACACACACACTGACACACTCGCGCGCGCCCTGCCCTCCCGGCTCACGGCCGGCTTGTCCGGACTACAGCTCCCCCTTCCTTCCTGGAGCACCAGCTCGCCTTACTCGCTCAGTCCCCCGTTGCCACCGCCGTCGCCTCCGCTGAGGCCGCCGCTTCTGGCACTGTTGGCGCTGGCGCTCGCGGCCCCAGGCTCCGTTGGGCGCCTTTCTTTCTCTACCTTTCCCCCAGCCCCGAATTGATTGATGACCACCGGCGGCCAATGGCTCTGACACCGCACCATCCTCGCTCGAGCATCACAGCCCCACGCCCCCGACGTCAGCCTCCAGGGCGCGTTGGCATCCCCGAACCCTCAGAGCGGAGCCCGCGCCCGGAGCCGCCACCGCCTCCCTGCTCTCTGCCCCGGAGCTGCGGGGCTGCTTCCCTGGAGCGGCAGAGAAAGAAAGGGAGGGAGCCAGCGAGCGTTGGAAGGGGGTGTGGAGGCCACGGATTTCCCCCCCCCTTTGGAAATCTTTTCTTGCACTTAAAGTTTTGTTTGTTTTTTCCACCATGACCTGTTTGTGTTTGTTTGCAGCATCTCAAGTCAATTACACATTTTTCATGACCCGCATTTGCACTTAATTTGGGGTGTGTTGGGGGGGAATGTGGTAATAAATCTACCCCACTGGAGCATCCTTAATTTCCTTCCTTGCTGGTAGATTCTAATCCCCTCCCCAACCTCCAGGAAAATGCCCCCTCTACCTCCTAGGCCGCAAACCTTGTAATTCAAAGGCTTTACAAAGATAACCCTGTTACATGTAAATAGCATAGAAACTCCTGCCTCTCAAGGGAAGAAATCGGGCGGCAACGGTTACTTTTTCTCGCTGCTCGTCCCCCGCAGCCCAGCCCGGGTCGCCTGCTCGATCTGCAGGCTACGATCGTGGAGACCGGAGGCGGCGGGGGAGAGCGAGGTTGGGGCGCCGGGAGAGAGTGAGAAACAGCCCCGCGCGAGAGCGGCGCGCACGCGGGCGGCCCGGGGGCGGCCGCGGAGCGCAGCCCGAGCACAAAGCTGCGCGACGCCTTCCTGGCCACCGCACCTCGCTCGGGCCGCCGCGGGCGCCCGGGGCTCGGGCCAACACAATGCACCCGGGCCTAGGCCGGGGCGGCTCGAACACATAACCCCGGGACTTTCTAGTAAACAGCTCGCCGAGCCCTCGTCCCCACCCCCATCCCCGCTGCCGGGCTTTCGCCGCCGCCCCTCGCCGACACCCCCTCCTTCCCTCCTAAGAAATCCCGGCGGAGGAGGGAGCCGCGAGGTGAGGACCCCGGGAGGTCGAGGGCCGAGGACTGGGGGGGGGAGGGGAGAAGGGCAGAGGGTCAAGATGGGGAGTGGGAGGGAGACAGCTCCTAAAAAAGAATTCGCTTTCGCTCGGGGGTTGAAAATAAGCCCTCCTCGGGTTCCGAATTGCCCGGGAAGCGCCGGCTTGTGAGAATGTCAGGGGCACCGGGGCAGCCGCGGTCCGCAGCCTCCGAGCCCCTCGCACGCGCCGCTGACAAGGCACCTCGCACCCGGGCTCCGCTTTGTGTGTGCATTTTTTTCCCTTCCTCTCGCGCGCGGCACCGGGCGCCCGGCCGCCTCCTCCCCCTCCCCCGCCCTCCGCCTCCCTTCCCGGGGCGGATTACCTTTCCCGGGCTGCGCTCCGGGTCCTGGGGATGCCTTCAGCGCCCGGCGAGCAGGCGATCCATCGCGAAGCAGCAGGAGCCGGCGGGAGGCGCGCGGGGGCGGCGAGGGGCGCGGGCGGGCCAGAACCTTCGACCCCAGAGGTCCCGCCGCGGGCTGGGGCTGGGGGCCGGGGGGCGCGGCACGAGAGGGAGGCGCGGGGGAGAAAGGACGGGAGCAGCCTCGATCTGGGGAGAGAGCGAGCGAGGGGGCGAAGAGAGGGAGCGAGGGCGCGGCGAGCCGGAGGGAGCGAGAGCGGTGCAGTGACAGGGACTGCCACTGGGGTCAAAGGAGCACAGCTCCAGGAAGCAGGGCGGCCGAGGCGCCGCTCTGTGCGCGCTCCCCGGCGGGACCCCGCGCCCCCGCGCGCCCCTCCTGCTGCCCCGGCCCACTCGAACCCCCACTGGCGCCCTGAGGCCCCGGGGTTGCAAGAGGAGGAGGGAGCTGAGGGCGAGGCCGGCAGCCTGCTGGTGCTCCCGGGTCAAGCAGGCGGCAGGAAGCTGAGCTGCAAGTTCATCATCAGGAGTGCGATCAGCGTAAAAATGATAGGGGACCGGGGAGGGGGGCTACGGAGCCCCAGGAAAATAAATGGAGTTTTCCCTCCAAATGGGTGTCTTCTGCAAAGGGAACACCCAGGAACACCTAGGCCCCAGGCCCCCCACCCACCGACCTGCCAGGCGCTGTCTGCAGTCCTGGCACAGCTCCAGGGCGCAGAGCTTGCCTCGGGGGCAAGGGGAGCGGCTCGGGCCCTGCGCTGAAACCAGGGAAGGCGACCCTGGGTCCCCCTCCCCGTCTGCTGAGCTTAGACTTTCCTGGGGGAGAGCTATGCTCCCTTTTCTCAAGCCTTTCAACTCGCCAGACAGACACACACACACACACACACACGCGCGCGCGCGCGCGCACACACACACACACACACACACACACACACACCTTTCTTTCTGCGATGTTGTTCCTAGGCCAATCCAGCTGATAATTTCTTTCACCTCCATGAATTAAGGCAGGTTCAGTATATGGAGGCAAGGAGAGGCAAAGACTAATTGTTTCCATTTTTGTGTTTGGGGCACATTTCTCCCAAAGGATAAGCAATTCAAAAACGTAAAAATAAAAGTTTGTCCTTTTTTCTCTGCTACTTTGGGTTATGGAAGAAAAGGTTTTCAGAATTGTAGGCAAACACGTAAGGAAAAGAAAAGCAGCTGAAATGCTAGAAGACAGAGGACAAGGAAGAGAAGGCTTTTAGAAAACTTGGTTGGTGGTGTTGACTGTGAAAGATGAGGTGGCCCTGTGATGTTATGCCATTGTCAGAGCTGAAGGATATGGACGCCAACCAGCTCTAATTCCTTTCCAGGAGGCAGACTCAAAAATCTAGGCATTCTCCAAAGGGAAATCCAATGGATGTGTGTGAGAGGGAGAAGTGTGCTAGGTATACTATGTGACAACTGACTAGACATCCTGGCTGAAATTATATCCCCTAAAAATAAAAAGGAACCGTTTCAGCCTGGTCTGTGGCCTCTGTGCTGAGACTAATTGGTTTCCAGGGTCTGGGGAGGAAGGGAGAGAGGCTGGTTGGAGCCCCTATAAAAAAAGATCAAACAGAATTCACTTGAAAATATGTCGCTTTTACAATGGGCTTTCCTGGCACTTGAATTTTTTTTAACACCTTTATTGGAGTATAATTGCTTTACAATGGTGTGTTAGTTTCTGCTGTATAACAAAGTGAATCAGCTATACATATATCCCCATATTTCCTCCCTCTTGCGTCTCCCTCCCACCCTCAGCTATACATATACATATATCCCCATATCTCCTCCCTCTTGCATCTCCCAGTCGCCCACCCTCCCTATCCCACCCCTCTAGGTGGTCACAAAACACCGAACTGATCTCCCTGTGCTATACTGATCTCCCTGTGCTATGCGGCTGCTTCCCACTAGCTATCTATTTTACATTTGGTAGTGTATATATCTCCATGTCACTCTCTCACTTCGTCCTAGCTTACCCTTCCGTCTCCCCGTGTCCTCAAGTCCATTCTCTACGTCTGCGTCTCTATTCCTGTCCTGCCCCTAGGTTCTTCAGAACCATTTTTTTTTAGATTCTATATATATATGTGTGTTAGCATACAGTATTTGTTTTTCTCTTTCTGACTTACTTCACTCTGTATGACAGACCCTAGGCCCATCCACCTCACTACAAATAACTCAATTTCGTTTCTTTTTATGGCTGAGTAATATTCCATTGTATATATGTGCCACATCTTGTTTATCCATTCATCCAATGATGGACACTTAGGTTGCTTCCATGTCCTGGCTATTGAAAATAGAGCTGCAATGAACATTGTGGTACATGACCCTTTTTGAATTACGGTTTTCTCAGGGTATATGCCCAGTAGTGGGATTGCTGGGTCATATGGTAGTTCTATTTTTAGTTTTTTTAGGAACCTCATACTGTTCTCCATAGTGGCTGTATCAATTTGCATTCCCACCAACGGTTCAAGAGGGTTCCCTTTTCTCCACAGCCTCTCCAGCATTTATTGTGTGTAGATTTTTTGATGATGGCCATTCTGACCTGTGTGAGATGATACCTCTTGTATTTTTGATTTGCATTTCTCTAATGATTAGTGATGTTGAGCATCCTTTCGTGTGTTTGCCGGCAATCTGTATATCTTCTTTGGAAAAATGTCTATTTAGGTCTTCTGCCCATTTTTGGATTGGGTTGTTTGTTTTTTTGCTAGTGAGCTGCATGAGCTGCTTGTAAATTTTGGAGATTAATCCTTTGTCAGTTGCTTCATTTGCAAACATTTTCTCCCATTCTCAGGGTTGTCTTTTCGAGGGTTTCCTTTGCTGTGCAAAAGCTTTTAAATTTCATCAGGTCCCATTTGTTTATTTTTGTTTTTATTTCCATTTCTTTAGGAGGTGGGTCAGAAAGGATCTTGCTGTGATTTATGTCATAGAGTGTCTGCCTATGTTTTCCTCTAAGAGTCTTATAGTGTCTGGCCTTACATTTAGGTCTCGAATCCATTTTGAGTTTCTTTTTGCTGGCACTTGAATTTGAAGTAAGGTATGTCTTATGCCTGAGTAGAAATGAAGGGCTTGCTAATGTATTTCTTTTGTTGTACAGTATGTCCAGAGTGTCCGTACTTGTCACATGTGCTGGGAGCAAGAGGACAGTCACTTTCCTTGCCCAGCATAAACCACAGCAAGTGGCATTGGCGTTAAAGAATGCCAAAGATGGGGAGGGGCTCCTTTATATTTTGTTTTTGATTTCCAGCCCAGCAGCAAACACTGACTGGAATCATGTTTTTGGAGAAACGCTTGGTTTTGTGTTCTTTCTTCTATGAGTTAGCAGTACACCCCTTATCCACATGGTTAAAATTTTTCAACTGATTTTGACTGATTTAATCAGTCAAAAATAAATCTGCACCAGCCAAATTATTTCTGTGGTTTTCTTCCTTTAGAAAACAAACAACCTGATAGTCAATCAAAAAAGGAAAACTAGCTTGTGCATGATCCTAGATCTAAGTAACGTGCACACAAAAAACCAAATAATAACCTGTTCTACTTTAGTGGCACATTTTATAGGATACTTAATGCTATAAAAAAAATCAAGTGAGTGATCCTTTACAAAGTTGATGAAAACTTCTTTATCATTTTATTGAATGGGGAAAAATTGAGGCAAAAAAAGGTTAAAATCGTAACTCGTAGTGTAGGAAGAAGTCAACCTCTACTGTGTCCCTGCTAATCAGTTATCCACTGAGAGTTAGTGACCAACCTGTATTAGGGTTATGAATTTTTATTTCCATTTGTCTACCAAAATAAAGAAGCTGGAGAAGTATAAGTGAATTTAAATAATAAATTAGGACAAAAAGGAACTCACTTTTCAAATAATTCTCATCCCATGGTTTTGAACATATTGCATTCTGTCAAATCATATTCTCTACCAGCATAGCTACCTACACTAAAAGCTTGTTTTAAAATGAGTGGATGTGAACCATGTCTGTCCCCTGACATTAGCTTGGAAACATCAAACCTCATTATACCAAATTTTAAATGTTATATTCTGGGAGTTTTGGTGGTGTTTTTTTTTTAAGATAAGTGAGGCTGTAAGCTCCATTTTTTTTTGTTGTTAAATTCAATTTTTATTGCTTCTAATAGAAAACAAAAGAAGGATAAAAATCAAATGCCAAGTTTATGCTTGCCTCTATGCAAATATTACACATTTTTTCCTTTAATGGAATGTAAACCTGGACCCTTTCTCCAGTGATTTCATCGAAGGAACTGGCAAATATACTTCCTGATATCCTGCTGCAGTATCTTTTAAAATATCATTTCAGAATGCATTTAGGGAAGAAAATGAGAGATAGGAGCGTGGGAGAACCTTAGGTGGAAGCTTGGAAAGTGAATGCTACTTCCCTTGAAAGCTCAGTACTTTATTTGGAGTTGGCTTTCATTCTCCCTATGAGAATAGTTTTCCAATACTTCAGGGATACTTGTGTATAACTAAAAGCTTGGTTCAACCCTGCAGCTCTTCTTCAGAAAAAAAATTCAACTATTTTACCTCTTTTTTTCTTTAAATTGGTTGCATTTTAATCATTTTCCAGCAAAACTTAAGATATATATTATCAGAAATCAGAGCCTGTTAATAGAACTATTATGACACAATTAGAAAAATATCTGAGCCAACCAATACCTTTACTTTATTCTAAATTCCTACAGTTTTTACTTTTTTTCTTTGGTTTGTTTTAAATGTTTTCATTGTAACCCCCTCAAGCTGAAGAACTATGCCCTCTATCCCTTTGTGGTTTTCATTCTTATGTGCTATGTATGCACTTGGTAGAAACTTGGAAATATTTGTTCAACAATCTTATGAGTCAATAAATGAGAAAGAGAGTAAGAGAATGCATGAGTGATTGAGGCTACTACACAATGAAGGAAAATCCATACCAGATATGCAGGAACGGAAGTGATATCATGAGACCAGCATGGAGGATAAGAGCTAAGGATTTCCTACGGAGTTCAAATAGTACAATTAAAGGGGTTTGTTACTGTCTTCAAAAGCATGAAATAGTACATAAGACTGCTTCATAAGTTGATTTTCTCATAGAGAAGCTGAAGATTTTTATGTGTCCCATCCATTTAAAGGCAGCCTTCTTTTTAAACACAGCAGGATGCAGAAGAAAAAAAAAATTTTGTATCTTAAAATTTACAGATATAATATACCAAAATATAGTCTCAAAAGAAAATTATGTGATTAACCTGATTCTTTGATAGATCCTTTTTGAAGTGCTCAAAATAAATATATAAATTATAGCTTTTGTCCTTCTTATTTAAAATTTCCTTTTGGTTATCCAATAAAAACGTGTATGACTAAGAAAGATTCAAGAAACACTAGAACCCATGAAATTTTATTTCATAAAATAAATTTTATAGGCATTATCTTAGAAAGACTAAATTTGATCCAGCTTTGCCAGCAGCTTAAATAATAAAGATGGAGAGAGTGGAAATCTTAAAATTTTACAAAACACTCGCTAATTCTTACCATACTTACTAGCTAATGTTTAGCATGTATCAACAAAAGAGATGAGTATTATTTATGTAATAATTTTAATAATCAGTTTCAAAAAAATATCTTAACAAGATACTGAGCATGTGCTGGTGTGCTTTCTAGCCTAACAGACTTGCGTGATCTCTGTTATCAATTAGTGTTTGCTGAGTCCTTCCCTATATCATATCATGGTCCCAGTTCTGGAAAAGTGGGATAGAATTTAGTGGTACTTGGGATAGGCTTGTCGTGGTGGAAGACGAGCAATCTCATTGAAGTAAAAGCCAAAGTAATCTCTTTTGAAAGATGGGCAGTGTGGAAAACCCATAATAACCAGATTAAAGAAAACATATGTCGGGTTTTTCAAGTTTAATAATTCAGTTTGACAAGCTAGTATAAGATATATCAATATTTTGATTAAGCAATGTATAATGTAATTTTCCCTCTCAGCAAAAATAAATAAATGAATGAATACATTTTTTTAAAAATTGACTTTGAGAGACCAACAGAATCTAAACCCCATTTCTCTCAGTAATAATAATGTTCAGTTATTCAAAAAATACTTTTAAAGCTCTGCTCTGTGACAGGCAGAGTACTCAAACCATGCCGATGGACTAATGATGCAAAAAGCAAGAGTTTCCTCCCACATATGAAGTAGGTAATCTAATGAGCCTGGGGAGAGACTGACTTTAAATAATCACATAAATAAATAAAAATTGTATCTAAGAAAAAAAAAAAAAATTGTATCTAAGAAAAGGAGAGGCAACTGGTACAAAGAAAACTTAAAATAGGGGTAATTTTCCTCCTCTGAGTGAAGACTCCCTGATGGAGGAAAGGAATACAAGGATGTTATAGGAAAAAGAAAAGCAGTGTGGTGGGTTGCTGAGTTCCAGAGGGGTCTGGATCCGGATCTGTAGGCAGAGGCCAGAACTGAAGGGCCAAGTTAAAAACATTTGAAGGTCACAACTAAGGTCTTGTTGAAGATGTTTGACTTTATTCTGAGGGCAACTGGAATCTGTTTAAGGATCTTAAGTAGAAAGGCTAACATGATTAGTTTTATGTTTTGCAAAGGTCACTCTTGCCCCAGCGTGGAGAATGGATTTTAGGGGGCTAGAGTGAACTTTGGGAGGCCATTCGGAAGCTCTCGCAGTCTTTGGGCTGGAGGTGATGGTAGCCTCTAGCAGAACAGTTTGGAGGAGATGAGACATGGAGAGATGTGAATGGAATTAAGAGATTTGAATACAGTTTACGTAATAAAAACAAAGAGTACCAGAATCTTGAAATAGTGTCTGAAGGTGTGGCAGTACCCAGCCAGAGAGGCTGAGAGCTATACTTACCAACGACTTCCTTTTTTAAGCCCCTTATTCTACTCGTAGTGCACCCTTCCCATGTCTCCAAGCCAACTTCATTCTATTCTGTACACATCTTTTGGAATCCCATCTTGTCATGAAGAACTGCAGTATGAAATACAGTCCTGGCATAAAATGTCATTAACTTTTTTCAAACATACAGATTCTAGAACATTATCCCTCATTCAATGTCCCACACCTATTTTTGGTCCACATATGGACTTGTCTTATTTTGTATGAAATATAAATGCAAGAAGTGTATTTCTGTTTTCCTTTGAAGTTTTTAGATGCTACGTCAATTCCACATCTGTCTTTATTGGAGTTAGTTCACTTCTATTTAATATTCCAAACAATATTCTAAGTGATTCTTATAAAATGGTTGTTTTTTAAGTGAAACATTCAAAGAAACAGATATGCTCTCAGAGGAAATACATAGACACTGATTACAAGTAAGAATATTGTTCTTTTGGTGCAGGATTATTCCACGTGGACCCAATCACAAACCCACAAACCCACTGTGAAGGCGTTCTGATTATTGGCTTCCTGATTGGTGGAAACTAAGTCACTATGGCCCCTCTTAGCAAGTCAGGCTGCCAAGAAAAGATGCAATGGAAATATATATAAACTTTTAAGGACATTTATAATGGCAACCATGTTTTCAAAATTTACCCCTTTCTTGGAACGTCTACGTTTTGAAAGTTCCATCAGTTTCTTCTTCTGTCCTCATGATTCCCCATAGTGACCATCTATAAACAGCAAAATCTGCACACAAGAGAAGAGATGAATAGCCAAGGTCTACGGGACATGGTTTTACTAGATTCTAAAATAAAAGGAAGGTTTACAGGAAGGTCGTTTTAAAAAAATTACAGTGATAGATCAAAATCCCTATTTCATGCTCAGTACAGAAGGAACTGTAAAAAGATTATTTTTTTCCTTTTCAATATTATTTCCTTTTCTATCCATTGTTTTGTGAACATTGGAAAATACAAATAAGCAAAAAGAAAAAATTTTAAAATAGCCGTAATTTCATCATTCAGAAATATTTACTGTTAACACTTGGTTATATAGTTTTTCAGTCAAATGTATTTTACAAAAATGGAAGAAAATTGGGAACACAGTTAAGTGTATATTGTAGTAGTTGAGAGCAAAGCAAGATTAGAATCCCACCTCTGCCTGCCTCTTACTACCTGCGTGACCTTGGGTAAATTACTTAAACCCTCTGTGCCTTGGTTTCCTCATTTGTAGAAAGGAGATATTAAAAGTACCTACTTTGTAGAGTTGTTACAAGATTAAATGAGTTAGTATTTTTTAAGACCTTAGAATAATGTATGATACATATCAAGTAATTATTATACAGTTTTGTAATACATTTCTAAATCTTTTTAATACAAAATTAATATACTGCCATTGTAAATAAATTAAATACTGAAGTACATTAGGAAATAAAAGTTCCCCTCTTTCTTCCTCATATCCCATTACCTATATAACCTGTTCTTTCAACTGAATAGATACTGTGAACATCTTTCCATGTCATTAAACATCCTTCTATGGCTCTATAGAACTTTCATTAAAAGAAGTGCTATGCATGTTATAAGTTTAGAATACCTAACAGTCCATATTCCATTTCAGGACACTGCACACATATTATAACCATAAAGATTACTTTAAAAGATGCTCCTTTAAGGAGTCAATAGTCCTAAAACATATTAAGAAAATCTCTCTGATATTCACATTTATGGGAATGATTGAATTGATCTTTGAAAGACCAAGAGATATGGTCTTATTGTCATATTATTAATAAAAAATAATTTTTGAGGCAAAAGCAATATTCTAAAAAGCAAATTAGGGATTTTATGTTTTGCTAGCTGCAGTCAGTTTTTGGTTATGTTGTTTAAATTCATAAACAAAACAAATAAGCTGATAGTTTGTTGAGAATGATGACTAATTGATATTTAAACTTTACTACCAATTGTTGATATAACACTTATTTGCATACTTCAGAGCTGTCTAGAATATATAATGGGCCCTAATCTGTAGTGTTCATCTGACAACAGGAGGTTCAAAACGTGATGGCAATAACATGGGAAAGTTGTAGAACTTAAAGGAGGGAGGATTTAAGAATTCTTTGGAACTTGGCAATTCTTTGGAACTTGGCATTTCTTTGGCAAATTGTATGACTGCTGCGTTTCTACCAGTTGGGATATGAAGTATATGGAAGTGTATATGACTAGTGTTTATCTTATTACAAGATTTGCACGTCAAAATTAAATAGTCTGTGGTGATCCTCAACCTTCCCCATACGCACAAGCTAATTTAGTTAAAGAAATATGAGTGTGTTTGGGTGTCAAGGAGTTTGCCTAGTGGAGTCTAAGATTTTCATTTTAGAAAAGGTTGTACTGAGAGAAAAACATGTTCTACAGCACCTATTATCTGGTATCCAAATTCACAATTAGCTAACTGGTCCTCGCATATCTTTGAGGCATACGGAAATTGATGATGAAAGTGTCTAGTGTAACTAGAAATATAATTTGATGAAAACTGAAGCAGTGAACTGTGAGAAACTGTTAAAACCAGTGTCATCGAACAGTGCTTCAAAAATAATGACACAGGACTACTAGCCCTTTTTGAGTAATATTGGGTAAAAATGAGAAAAGCACATGGTATGTACGAAAAGTTTAAATATATGAGGTAATGCTCTTTTTAATTACTGTTATTACAAAGGCCACTCCAAAAGTCTACACCCAGACTCCTTTCCATTTATCTCTAAGTAGACAATGACATCACGTCTCCTCTAAATTATTCAGACTCAGGGGATGGATTTGGCTCATTCAATAGGGAATGCCATGTTTGGTGTTGGCACGATGCTTAAAGTCTCACTCCACATCATCCCCAAACTGAGGAGCACGTTTGATGGTGGCCAAATGATTTTTAAAAATTCCCTCTAAACTTGAAGCACTCAGAAAATCATGAAGAACAAAAATAGAACTGCACCATAAGGTATAATCATAAAACGTCATAGAAGGAGGAAAACTTAAAAAGCGGAAAATGCTCCAGTCATCTGAAGGCTAGCAGTTCGTGAAGTCATTAGAAGTCATTCCATACAGGCTGAGTTTGAGGAAAAGTCAGAGGTTGCTTTGTTCTTGACTCTGAGTGAAATCAAAACCTACCCAGACTCTGTACAAAGGCAACTGCGGTCTGCTTTTTTCTTGCTCGGTATTTGCCACTAAACACACGTAAATGACTTATGTTCAGAAAAGTCTGTGATTCTGTTCATATTAATCCATGTCTCAGGCTGGACAAATGCCTGAGCACAATCAAAGAAGGGGGTAGAAGCCTGCCTTTTCAAACAGGCTAGAAAATTTGTACCGAAAAATCACAGGGTGACAGAGACAGCTGGAAAAATTGCAGCTGGGGCTCTGATTTTCGTGCCAGTGTTACACTTAATGCAAAGGGAATGCAGATGATAGATTGAGAGTTATGTATGTCCTTTAGTTCCTCAGTACTGTACTTACACAGAGGTAAAAATATAAAGTTTTAAAAGTAGCCTCATACTAACGTAACACAAAAAAATCCTTACTGTTGCACTGAATTAATACATAAGAATCCAGCAACAAGTTGCTAATAAAACTAGATAAACAGACCCAACAAATAAAGAGTAAAGCAATACCTCCAAAATTCATCAATAGAAAGGTGTTTCACTAATGGACCTTAATAATCATTTCTTTGGAAAAATAGTCCTAACAAGTATATTTACACATAAAACATTCTGCAAGATGGCTTAAAATGCTGGGGCCACAAGGGGTTTTCAAATCAAAGGTTTTAGGACCTTTGTGCTTTTGAAAGGAATGTGTATGATTTTTCTTGGGTTTTAGTAGTGGTTTTATTCATAACGGGAAATTAAAAAAACAAGGTATTAGAGGTAATTCTCTGTATCATCCCTATTCGAACGAACCTTTTCACTTAAGGTACTATTCGATATAATTTGTTCAGATGAGGTGTGTCATCCACAACAGAAATGCTATGTGTAAAATGGAGATCATTGAAAGTTTTATTGAGATGTATTGGGAGTCTCTGGGGACCATGCTGATTTGGGCTGTGTTTTCAGACTCCAACACTCTGTGGCCTTTGACAGGCATGAAGAAAAGCCAGACCAAAACAGTTCTCACAGCGCAGCCGGTGGTCACAAAGAACAGCCCATGGAGATGTCTGTCACTGAAAGAGCAGCCTCTGGAAGAGAACCAAAGAGGAAAAGAGGTAGAAATGGAGTGTGTGTGTGTGTGTGTGTGTGTGTGTGTGTGTGTGTGTGTGAGAGAGAGAGAGAGAAAGAGAAGATGAAAATATAATATTTGAACACTATAATATTTGAACACTATAATATAATATTTGAACTCTGAAAAACATCAGTGGTTGAAACCACAGGCATATATTTTTCTCTTCTATCTCCAAGGACTTCATTAATAAAATAGTAAGTATAGGTGATTAATCACACAATTACATTTAAAAAATCTTCTAGAACCTTCTGGCATCTTAGGGAAATTGACTAATAAGTTCCAGAAGGAGGGATGGAATATTCCTAGAAACAACGTACTTATCCTCTTACTTCATTTTTTATTTTAACATCTTCACCTTTAGTAAAGCAGCATCATAGTCTATATATTAATTATAACATTAGCTATTTTTCTAACTTGTTTTTTGACATTTATGTGATCTTATGTTAAAATTCCTTTCAGGGTGATATTTTGATGACCGACTGATAATATTTAATGGAACATACATTTTTATTTAATATGTGTATGCATGCCCCGAAGCTTTTTTAAAAAAGGATTAAAGTGCTCTAAACCCATATATATATAAACTCATGCACCCCTAATATGTAAATTCTTCAGACAAGCCTGTTTAAGATAAAATCATAATCTAATATGTAGCTAGGCTTCTATCCTGCCATTCTCTCGCCACTTTTTTTTTTTTTTCTTCTGGTTTTCCAAATAAACAGCAGGCCCTAAGGGCTCTTTGAACTCGCTGGAGTGTTTAGTGCCAACAATCACTGGTTCATGCAGCTTATCTTTTCCTGGTATTTCTATGTGATTTAATAGTTCCAGCCTGGCCAAGGGAATGAAAACTTCTGGGTCTGTTTCTGGAAGTGCTGCACTCCCCATTGCCATCTGTGATAAACCAAATAACCTTTCTCTGCCTCAGCTGTTTTCTTATAACCGTGTCTGTTTTGCAGCGATGGAGTGAAGCTTGATAAAATAGTTGGAATCGTTCATCAGTGAAGCAAAGCTGGCTTCTGAGTCACGCAGGTGTGTCAATTAATTAACGAATAAGTACCAACCTTTGGATGGTGATATTAATTAAATATCCAACATTAAGGTGGCATTTAATTGCCAAGGGATTAATAAAACAGATCCTTAGTCTATTAGATTGGGATTCTTTAGTTATAAGTAATAGAATCTGACCCTGGCTAGGATCAGCAACAGGGAGTTTATTGAAACATTAACAGGATTACATCAATCCGAAGGCTCAGGGTGGTGGATTAAGTTTTCTGAAAATAATTGCACCAATATATTTCTATCCCGCATGTTCTTCCAATGTGATGTTGACGGTACTCTGTTGAGAGGTGAGAGGTTTAAGTTCTTTCCCCTTGAATGTGGATGGACTTTCACATTGCTTCAATCAAGAGTGCAGCAGAAGTACCACGGCATGACTTTGCAGGCTAGGTCAGGACAAGAGATAGGGCTTCTCTGTGCATCTTTGTTCCTTGAGCTGCTGCATAAGAAGTCTGGCTGCCCTAAAGTCATCATATATAGAAAGACCATATAAAGGTTTCAAGACATGCCCAAGGAGACCCAATTATTCTGGTCTCCATCTGTTTCAGCCTTCTCTGAGCAGGTACCGGACATGTGAGCACACCTTCAAGTCCTACCTTTAAAATCCCACCAGATAAAAATGAGTAGAGGAGAAATAAGCTGTCCCTGCTGAGCCCTGCCCAGAATGCAGAGTCTGGAGCAAAATGACGTTATTGTTTTTGTTGTTTTAAACCACTAAATTAGGGATGGATTGTAACACTTGGTCAGGAAGCAGGAACCAAGAAGAGAATATGGAAAGGGCTGGGAACGAGGAACTAGAGAAATATACTGTAGCATGAATAGTGTGGTTGCGGTACTGCCATCAGGATGACTCAACTCCAAATGTCTCTTCAATCCTGTATCACTTATTCAAGAGTCAGAGTCCTGGAGAGTACATCCATGGACCAACCTGAAACAGTTAAGTCCACCTCCTGCCTATATCTGAGTGATTCAGGAAAGATTTGGCACGAAGAGTCCCCAGCAGCTGGTGTGACTCCATAGTAGGAAGGCAGGCACCTGGATTCATCATCCGCACCAAGATTATGGTTCAAGGGGAAAGAAATTCTCCAAAAAGAATTTGGATGTCTTTCAGAAGGGTAAATGGAGAGAGAAAGTAAAAAGACAACGAGTACGCTCAGGTCACATTTCATTCTACTTAAATAAACAAGTAGTTATAGTATCCTTGAATACAAATTAATGGCAAAGATGTCTTGTCTGCCAGTGGTTTTATTGACTGAAGTCATTGAAATAGTCTTCAAGATAAAGTAGTTCATTGGGTGTTATATATTAGCTTCCTTCCTTCCCTCCCTCCTTCCATTCTTTCTTTCCTCCTTCCTTACTTCCTTTCTCCCACCCTCCTTCCCTCCCTTCCTTGCTCCCTTTCTCTCTCTCTTTCTTTCTTTCATAATCTTTAATAATTTAGTGTTTAGCACTCAGTCTACAAAATAGTCACAAACATAAGACAAAAGCCTGCAGATTATATATAAAAACACTCAGAGCCGCCCTAAACCTTTTTTGGAACAAGATGGAGAAATAAACATACTAAATTAATAAAATACTAAAAAATTTTTGAACACCATTGTTTCTCAAACTATGGTCCTTTTCCACTTGTATTGAATCTGTATCAAATGTGGGGCTCAACATATGCATGCATGACATATGCACTCACACACACACACACACACAATTGCCTCAATCATTTTCAATCAAATAAGCTGCTCAATTTCTTGAAAATAGTAAGACTCACTGATTGTTCGACTGGATCAGTGGTTTATTTGACTGAATTGAAAGGCCATTGATCCAGTGGCCCCATGATAGAAAATGCAAAGGATAATTTTCCCTTACTGTCATGGTTCATTCAAGTTTTAATTTGTTTTAGTTATTTAACAGGAGACATTGTTCCCTTTTAAATGATAATACATGCAGTGAGAAAAAATGATCCTTTGTCACTGAGATTTGTTTAAGCCTTTAAACATGAGAAATAAAGACATCCTTTAAACCAAGATGCCTTCTTTGCTGTAGAAAAGACATCTGTAGAAGACTCATGATTTTTCACAAGAATTGAAATCAGATTACATATATTTACACACAATATATACTGAAAGTATACAGCATTGCTAAAATAGTTTATTGTCTTTTTCTTGACCATGCATAGAATAAACTTGGGAATACAACAAAATATGAAGAGTTCAAGCCAAATTTGGGAGTCTTACATAGTTTCAAACTTTATTGGTGAAATTATTTGAGAGAGAGCGAGAGAAATATTTATCTCAGAAATTGAGAATTCCAAAATTGTTTTGAGGTTTAAGTGATTGTTTTTCTCCTTTTTTTTTTTTTTTTGCGTTACGTGGGCCTCTCACTCCTGTGGCCTCTCCCGTTGCAGAGCACAGGCTTTGGACACGCAGGCTCAGCGGCTCACGGGCCCAGCCGCTCCGCGGCACGTGGGATCCTCCCGGACTGGGACACGATCCCGTGTCCCCTGAATCGGCAGGCGGACTCTCAACCACTGCGCCACCAGGGAAGCCCCCCCCCCTTTTTTTTTTTTAACTACTTCTGCTTTTTTTTTTTTTAGCTTGATTTGGGCAGTGAAATCTAGCGAAATAAGGAAAGTGGCTTGAGTGTGGAAAAGCAGTGTAAAAGTGAAAAGACCATATCACTGTACAGTCTCTTACTGCTGTTCTTTCACTAATTTGTGACAGAGAGATTTCTCAACGTCAGCACTATCAACATTCAGGTTGGAAAGTGCTTTGTTGAAGTAGCTGACCTGTACATTGTAGCATGTTTAGCAGCACGGCCGGCTTCTACCCACCTGATGCTAGTAGCACTTCAGTCTTTTTTTAAGTTGTGGTAAAATATATGTGCATAAAATTTACCATTTTAATCATTTTTAAGTGTGCAGTTCAGTGGCATTAAGTACATTCCCCTTGCTGTGCAACTATGGCCAGCATCCGTCTCCAGCACTTTTTCATCTTCCCAGACTGAAACTTCACACCTATTGAACAACAGCTTGCCTTTCCCATCTCCCCACAACCCCTGCTAGCCTCCATTCTACTTTCTTTCTCTGTGGATTTGACTACTCAAGGTACCTCATATAAATGGAGTCACACAATATTTGTCTTTTGTGACTAGCTTATTTCACTATTGTAATGTCTTCAAGGTTTATCCATGTTGTAGCACGTCAGCATTTCCTTCCTTTTTCAGGTTGAATAATATTCTACTGTATGGATATACCACATTTTGTTTATTCACTCATCTCTGAATGGAACTTGGGTTGGTTTCACCTTTTGGCTATTATGAATAATATTGCTGTGAACATGGGTATACAAATATTTGCTTGAATTTCTACTTTCAGTTCTCTTGAATACATAGACAGAAGTAGAATTGCTGGGTCAAATATCTCCAGACATTGCTGAATGTCCCCTGAGGGGCAAAATCACCCCCGATTAAGAACCACTTGTCTAAAGGAATGAACATCTTTGAACAATGGTATTTCCACAGAGCTGAATCATAGGCTTTTAGGTTGAGAAGGGACATTGGAAGCCATCTGGTTGAGTAAATGATCTCTACTTCATCCCTAAGACCTGTATTTGGCCACCAGCAGTGTTTGGTAAGTCAGTTACCCATAAGGCCACCTCAAACTTGCCCCATCAGTTCTTCTCTCCTTAATCTCTTTTAGTCCACTGGCTCCTTCCCATCATCTTCTACATGTTCATGTCTGTATATCCTATATCTTCCACCTTCTAGTCATCAGCAAACATCTTAATAGAGTAATCTATAAAACTTCAACTTCGATTTAGTATTTCTTTCTTTTTTTTTTTGTGATACGCGGGCCTCTCACTGTTGTGGCCTCTCCCATTGCGGAGCACAGGCTCCGGACGCGCAGGCTCAGCGGCCATGGCTCACAGGTCCAGCTGCTCCACGGCACGTGGGATCCTCCCGGACCGGGGCACGAACCCTCATCCCCTGCATCGGCAGGCAGACTCCCAACCACTGTGCCATCAGGGAAGCCCCCGATTTATTCTTTAATCAATTAACATCTGAAACTGCTTTGAATACAATCACCTCACTGCTAGATTCAATCAGTTTTTTCTTATCTTTCTTCTTGATATAGTCATCACAATATCCAGTTTCATCTGACCTAACTCTCAGGTGTGTCATTTATTTACCAAGTATTTATTACATCTACTATGTATTACTGTGTAATAAACAATTTTACTGGCCTTTCTCTCCGGTTCCTGGAAGTAACCTCTAAACAGTTGGAATTTCCCAAGTGACAGGTGTATCTTTGTTATTCATTATGCACCCCTCAGGCCACATTTGAAAGTTTATGCTAATGAGGAGACTCATGGTGGACTCCTAGATAGTTTATGTAAATGAGATGAGTCAGGAGAGGGGCTGGCCATGCTAGAAAGACCAACCACACATTAGACTTCGGGGCTTTGAGCCCCAAAAGTAATGTAAGCCTGACTTCTGAGGAGATGGATGGGGCTGGAGATGGAGTCACATGGGCAATGATTCAAACAACCCTGCCTGTATAATGAAACCCTGATAAAAACTCTGGAAACTGAAGTTCAGGTGAGCCTCCTTGGTTGGCAAACACTCTGTGTACTGGCACACATTGGTGTACCCAGAGGTAACAGGCACCCTGAGGACAAGGAAACTTCACATTTGGGACCTTATTAGACATCATCTTATGTGCCTCTCCTTTTGGCTGGTTCTGATTTGTATCCTTTTGCTATAATTAAACTATAATGATTAAGTATAGTGCCTTCCTGAGTTCCTGGAGTTATTCTAATGAATTATCAAATCTGAGAGGGTAGTGGGAAATTTTGAATTTGCAGCCAGCTGGTCAGAAGTGAGTGTGGCCTGGGGACTCCTGAACTTGTGACTGGTGTCTGAAGTGAGGGCAGTCTTGTGGAGGACTCTCCCCTTATCTGTGAAGTTTGGCTTAACTCTAGGTAGTTGGTGTCATTACAGTCACCCTGAGGCACTCTGCAATACCATGGTGAGCAAAACATTGATTCCTAGCCTCATGGAGTTTAGAGTAGAGACAGGCAGAGAGAGGTAAAAATATAACCAGAAAACCAAACATAGAACCTCCTCTGGGTACAAATGTGTTAAATTTCCAAAGACTATTCATAAGTCTATTTGTTCCTAAGTCCAAAATGATGCCATAAAAGGGATGAAAATATGCATATCAATTAATGTTAGGTTTCATTTTGTTTTCATCATAGTCTTATGCCACTAATTAGTAGTTTTCATCATTCTCACTGCTTGTACATTTCGTTGGGCATAATGACTTTAATAATGCTCATAAAACACCTCAAAATTACACACAAACATAGCCAGCTCTAGAGAACCAAGAAAAAAATGAAAACAAGATGATTAAGATTAAAATGACTGTACATGACCACGTCTGTCTTAAGTTGTTGGTAAATAGAATTAACTTGGCTTTGTTCCAGGGCAAAACTGTGTATACAAATGTCTATGAATTTCTTAAGTTGTACTTCACAAAGGAAGGATGTACATACATACATATAAATGGATAAATAAGTGGACCATTTAGATGGAAGTTTGGGGAAGGCTTCTCAGCGACCTGAAGGTTGAGTAAAAATTAGGCAGAGAAGGGAGAGTACGACTGAAGAAAGAAGTTTTAGCAGGTACAAAGATCCTGAGATAAGAAGAGCTTGGCACACTGGTGGCCAAGGATAGTCTATGTAGGAAGTGTGTCTGGAAGTGAGAAGGCAATTAGGTGAAGCAATCTGCCGCCCCAGCAAGATGGCACCAAGGCTCAGGTATCAGAGGGTGATGATGGTTGAAGATATATTTGGGTAACTAATACGGCTAATACTGGGAAACATGCCCAAACAGTCACCCCGCTGGGATGTGAGCCTTCTGGGGTCTATGGGTGTGTGTGTATGCGCTTGCTTACTAGCCTGTATGAGTGACTTAGAGCTATAATAATCTGGGGTTAATAATAGGGAGACATCTGGTATGAATTCACTCAGGAGCTTTAGGAATGCTTTTGGTTAACATTAACAGCAATTATGAGATATGTGTTATTATTAATCTATTTTCAATAAGAGAAAGGAATACAATTGAACGGTTGCACTGGGATTTGAACTCAAGCAGTGTGACTCCAGAGCCCTCTCAGCTACCTTGGTTCTGAAAACCACGCCTGTGTTAGGGGGTACCACAGTGGGAGGTGCATTCTCTTCTCCACTGCACTGGGTACCAATCATGAAAATGGAAAGGCGGTGGCTGGATTTCCACACATCCAGCCTCCAGTTAGCAGTGGCTGTGAACTGCTCTCACAACGAACCCAGAGCCAGGCATCCAGACTTGGGGCTAGTGGCGTAGAAGTTGACATATAAGACCTCTGAGGATTAGAACTATATTGGGGAATGAGTTTCTTTAGAAGCCTGGACTTTGTTAAGTCAAGTGAAGGGGATTTGGCTTATGGAGGGATACTGGGATATCCATGCAAAGGGGACTGAATTTCAACTCACAACTGATAAAGGCTAGAATATTCTGGTTCTGTGAAGTTATCCAGCTCATCGTTGCTCTTCGTTTCCATAATGATATTAACACAGCCACTCCCATCCTGAGCCTTCTGTGCACAAGTTGAAGCCACTACTCTGAACTGATTTCCTCAGTTTGTATTAATCTAGCATCAAAACTCTCCAAATTGAGCCTCTTCTAACTTACTTAGCTATATTGCCTAAAATTCTTCAAAGTGTTCCTGTAGTGCTAGTCATTCTGTTAGTCTTACTGTCCCCAGAACTTCTTTTGCCTTCCCACTTTAGTGTACATTTGGCCAAAATAGTCTTACTCATTTTATTCCACTTTTAAAGCCCATTTCCACATCCTTCCATGAAGCTATTCCTTGAAAGTCACTTCCTTTCTAAATTACCCATTGTCTGTGTGATAGTTTTTGCTCATGGTTGTAGTTGTTCTTTATTATATGCCGCTTTGGTGTTTCCCTAAATGTTTGGTGCAAAGTTCCTAAAATGTACGACACAAACTCCTGGTGGGCATAGAGGAGGTTTTAGGTGGTTTTACAGATATAGCAATGAATAGCATCGTATCACATTGTGAGAAATGTATTCCTTCTTTGACTCTTTTTCAATAATTGGGATTAGGACAAGTAACAGTATCTGTTTTGTACTAGTCTATATTTAATACCTATATAACACACACTCCTCCTTACATAGAAATGAAAATCTCTTAGTATCTGGATAGAACATAACAAAATATTTTGCTTTCTTTGTATTTATTTTTATAAACATAAATATAGGCAAGTAATAGAAGTAAATCATTTACTATAGTAATATAATTTTTTTAAATAAATAGCTTTAAATAAAAATGTGAGTAAATTTTAAAAAGTAAGTAACACTAGTGCAGTCTGTGTGTATATGTACCAAAAATCATGAAGTGATACATGAATGCCTGAGGTTTGGAAAACTCTGGTTTTATGAATATCAGTGCTATGTCACCGTGAAGCATATAATTCACTGAGGGAATGATATTCTTAAGAAGAAATAGTGGACAATAAGAAGAAAGTTCGTGTGGATATTGGGAAATCTTGGTTCTGACTTTGGCAATGAGGGCTTAAAAGGACAAGTTCAGAAGTCAGGTCACCTAGATTTGAGTCCTGGTTCTACCATGTGTCAGCTGTATTAACTTAGATGATTACTTAGACTTTAAGGCAACCCTGTCTAATAGAAATTTCTGTGATGATTTTCTATGTCTGTATAATCTGAGGTGAAGAATGCAGTAGCCACTATTGAGCATTTGAAATTTGGCCTGAGGAACATCTGGGGAACAGAATTTTAAATTTTGTTTAAATTAATTTAATTTGAATAGCAACATGTAGCTAGTGGTGACTTAGGCTGTGCAGCTCCAAGGCTGAGTTTTCTCATCTGTAAAATAAGGATCATGATACTATTTGCCTCAGAGCGTAGTTTGAGAATTAAATGAGATAATGCACATAAAGTACTTAGTTTAGTACTGGTACAGAAAAAGAGTTTAATAATATTAGAAATATATTTAACTAGCTTTAGTAATTTGTTTCAAGTCTCTGAAACTCAGTAGTTGCTTTTGAATTTTAATTTAATGGTGTCTAAGATCCTCTGAGTACAAATGTATCCCTTTCTGGTCTGCCACCAGACCCAAGTATAGGATATATAGTAAGGGCTCAGTAACTAGGAGAATAGGAGAGTTTTTTTGTCGTTGGGGGTGGATTTCTTTAATCTTTCTTGACCTCAGTTTCAAATTTCTTGGAACTGTGAAAGTTGAAATGTTTAAGACAATAAAAAATTGCAGGGTGACCAAAAGAAACTGTGAGTAAATTAAAAATATTACTTCATGACAAAAGCATTCTAAGTTGGATCTCAAAGCAAGTGTGAAGGTTTGCTGAATTGAGTCTGTCACATGTTTAAGTTTCTGATATTCTGGTCTGATTGTATCAAATAGCCTCCCTCCCTTGAGAATAACAAGAGTTGCCATTTATGAAGAGCATATGGCACGCCTAGCGCTCTGCCTAGTTATTATTGCTTATTTCATAACAACCTTACAGTGGAGATGCTGTTATTCCTGTTGTAAAGATCAGGAAACTGAGCCTTGGGAAGGTCAAATGAGTTGTCCAAGGTCAAACACCTAAAAGTAGAATCCACCCCTACCTGGTTCTAAAGCTTGCTGTCTTTCCACTATGGCACAATGCATTTCTGAAGGCACATCTAATGAGGTTTTTTTTTTTTGTTTTTTTTTTTTTACATCTTTATTGGAGTATAATTGCTTTACAATGGTGTGTTGGTTTCTGCTTTATAACAAAGTGAATCAGTTATACACATACATATGTTCCCATATCTCTTCCCTCTTGCGTCTCCCTCCTTCCCACCCTGCCTATCCCACCCCTCCAGGCGGTCACAAAGTACCGAGATGATCTCCCTGTGCTATGCGGCTGCTTCCCACTAGCTATCTACCTTACGTTTGGTAGTGTATATATGTCCATGCCTCTCTCTCACTTTGTCACAGCTTACCCTTCCCCCTCCCCATATCCTCAAGTCCATTCTCTAGTAGGTCTGTGTCTTTATTCCTGTCTTACCCCTAGGTTCTTCATGACATTTTTTTTTCTTAAATTCCATATATATGTGTTAGCATACAGTATTTGTCTTTTTCTTTCTGACTTACTTCACTCTGTATGACAGACTCTGGGTCTATCCACCTCATTACAAATAGCTCAATTTTGTTTCTTTTTATGGCTGAGTAATATTCCATTGTATATATGCGCCACGTCTTCTTTATCCATTCATCCAATGATGGACACTTAGGTTGTTTCCATCTCCGGGCTATTGTAAATAGAGCTGCAATGAACGTTTTGGTACATGACTCTTTTTGAATTATGGTTTTCTCAGGGTATATGCCCAGTAGTGGGATTGCTGGGTCGTATGGTAGTTCTATTTGTAGTTTTTTAAGGAACCTCTATACTGTTCTCTACAGTGGCTGTATCAATTTACATTCCCACCAACAGTGCAAGAGGGTTCCCTTTTCTCCATACCCTCGCCAGCATTTATTGTTTGTAGATTTTTTGATGATAAAGTGAGTCATTAAAATCATCATTACTAAAAATCAAAGGTCAGCTAGTTCCCAGAAAGAACAATTAGCAAACTAGCGAAATATTTCCCCCCATTGTTTATTCTGAAATATGTTAAACCTATAGAAAATTTGCAAAACAGTACAGTGATTAGCCATATACTCACCTAGGTTCACCAACTGCTCAAATGTTATGATTTTGTTCTCTCTCCCTTTTTTTTCTCCCTCCCTCAATTTTTCTATCTATTCTGACAGTCATAAATAAGCAAAGATATATTTTAGGGTTATTTTCAAGGATTTTTTAATGTTCTTCACGTGGGATGTGAATCTCTCCCTTTCCCCAGTTTAACCAATGTGTTAAAGATTCATAGAGAGATTCTGTCTCTGGAAAGTACCAAGTTACCTCAGGAATTCACTCCTAATCCAGCCCACTTCATACCATAGAGTTCTAAAGTTCATTCCTTCAGGAAAGAGGAAGCCGGGATGGTAATTCTATCATTCACCGACAAGGCATGTAGATGACAAAGATATATTCACTCGGTACCTTCAGCAACAAAACAAAGCTCCAACAAATCAGTTTAAAGGGGAGAAGGGAGTATATTACCTTCCTCCTATCAAGGCAAGGTCTAACTTTCACAGCAAAATCCTTCGGGGAGTTGATGTATTCTCCTCTCCTGATCTTGTGTGTCTTCTGCAATAAACTGCTAACTGATCTTTGCCTCCCGCTTCTCCCTCCACTCTCTAACTCATCCTGCACACAGCTGCCAGTTCCACCTTCTGGAAACTCTACTTTGATCATGTCATTCCCCTGGCCAAAACTGCCATTGATGTTCTCCATCCAACAGGATAGACTTTAGACCTTTTAGTCTCAGATTGATATTCAGCTGGTATCACCTGGCATGGCTGTATCAGTTTTTAGAATATTAAAATACTTCCACACCACCTGTAAAGAGGAATAATCTACTGACTCTATAAAGACCTAACGATCTAGCGCAGGGTCAGCTGTGGCAGAGAGTAATGGGGCTTAGGAACAATGCTGGCAGGAAGGTAGGTGGTCGATGGTGACTGCTAAGGGGTGAAGGTAATGGAGGTGATGCCAGCGGTGGTGGCCTGTGCAGCTCCTGTCAGCTCCAAACCAAGATATCATTCTCGTTTTAGGTCTTGCCTTCAGACCGCACATCCAGTCCATTAAAAATAAGTAAATAGATTTAAAAATCTACCAGTGTCTCAATCTCGGCACCGCTACAGTCCAGTCTAGCCTTCCATCGCCTCAGCTTTCACATCAATATACCACCCTCCATGGACCGGCCAGAATGACCTTAATGCTTAGATCAAAATGTACTAGGGTGGACTTCCCTGGCAGCCTAGTGGTTAAGACTCCGCACTATCAATGCAGGGGGTGTGGTCCCTGGTTTGGGAACTAAGATGCCACGTGCCGCGCCGCCAATAAATAAATTAATTAATTAATTTAATTAAATAAACAAACAAACCATACTAGGGCACTGCTGAAAAGTCTCAGTGGCTTCCTTGCACATCATCATAGATGAATATCCAACCTCCTGATCGTGGTCTACAGTGCAATATGGTCCTGCCCACCCTCTGAGCGCATCTGCTCTACTCACACTGGCTTGATTTCCATCCCTCAGTTATGCCAAACTTGCAGCCACTGAAGGATCTTTAGCATCTGCTCTTCTTTCTACTTGGAACAAACTTCATAAATTTTGCTTCATGACTGCCTTCCTCTCCTAAGTCATGTCTTTATCCAAAGTCAGCTCCTCGGAAAGGCTTTCCTGGACCAGTTTTGAAAACTCTTTTATCTCCTCTACTGCAGTCAATCTCTATCCCATTACCCCATTTTCTTTATTATATCACAGAACTCTTGCAATCATCTTGCACATATATCTTTGTTTACACATGTATTTACTCTCTTCCTCTTCTGGACTCTAAGGTTCTGAAAGGCAGGCTCCTCTGTCTCGTCATTGCTTTATCCCAGCACATAGAACAGTGCCTGGTTGAACATATGTTTGTTGACTGACAGTCTGATTGACAAAACACTGAGCACAGTGGCTGGCACATAGTAAGTCCTCAATATCTGTTAGCTATTTCATCGTAAGTATTCTATTTAGTTGTACATCCGTTGGCCTCCCGACTTTTTGGCCCCATTTCTCTCGCTTATATATACCAGCATCAGCAATATGCTTGACACTAAAATAATTTTCTTGAATCTATTTTTTTACTGCAATAAATAATAATCAACCTGTTCTAGAGCTCAGACAGACTTCTTGAGGTAGCTTTAGCCTTTTCTTTCTCTTGATTTTGACTTTGGGAAAAGAAAGAATCAGATTTCTTGCAAAGATTGGTTCTAAGTTTCTCAAGTTATGTATATCTCCTAAAAAACAAATGTTGTAAACTGGCAGCCCATGGGTTCAATATAGCACTTGAATGTGATTTGTTTTTTTTTGTTTTTTGTTTTTAAGAAGATGTTGGGGGTAGGAGTTTATTAATTAATTTATTTATTTTTGCTGTGTTGGGTCTTCGTTTCTGTGCGAGGGCTTTCTCTAGTTGTGGCAAGCAGGAGCCACTCTTCATCGCGGTGCGCGGGCCTCTCGCTATCACGGTCTCTCTTGTTGCAGAGCACAGGCTCCAGACGCGCAGGCTCAGCAGCTGTGGCTCACGGGCCTAGTTGCTCCGCAGCATGTGGGATCCTCCCAGACCAGGGCTCGAACCCGTGTCCCCTGCATTAGCAGGCAGATTCTTAACCACTGCGCCACCAGGGAAGCCCTGAATGTGATTTGTTTTGCTCGGCACTGTATTAAAGTTTTTTCAGTGTACATTTAAAACTCAAAAGAGTTCACAGTTTGACTTGGAAAACAGAAATTATATTTTCAGTTTCTCTTTAAAAGAAAAAAGAAGACAGCCTGGATCCAGTGAGCTCAATTTCATGCAACCATTGGATGGAGCTGAGTAACAGTTGCTCATTTCAACCTGGGTGTTAGCCATTCTAGCCCTCACTGATCCTTTTTCATTCATTTGTCATTTGCTTGGATCCCTGGAAGAATTTGAGTTTGTGATTCATATTGTAAAGAAAGTTTCCATAAGCAGAATAATTTTTTTTTTACCTTGCTGAATGGAATTAGAATTTCTCCAGCTCACCTGATCCAGGGTCCTGGTTTAATTGTTGAACTAAGAGTTAAAGAAGAAAATTTGAGAAAGGAAGCTAACTTAGATATAAGGGGAGGGGGAGAGAGCAGGTAGGAAAGAGGCAGATTTTATACAAGGGACAAGATGCTTTAACCTTTTGGATCCTCTGTTTTCAAAAAGCATATACAATCATAAATTTTAAAAGATACTTAAGATCTTTCTCAGAGCACTAGAAGAGGTTGGAGCAAGGGTAGGGCCCTGAGGTTTAAGAATCATTAGCTCCATTGTAAATCCTCCTCTGATTGGAGTGAGGAAGATTGGAAGCTCTATAAGCAATCATTTAGACATTAAACATCTGCGCTTACTACAATATCAAGCATGAAACTGAAGACCAGTTCGTAAGTTGATAGAGGCTGAAGCACGGGCTTTGGTGCCAAAGCATAGTTTTATTTTTTCCCCTTTATTATCTACTTCATTCTGGGGTAATCCTCTTCTTAGATCTTAGGATTCTTAGATCCCCTGCAGCCTGAGTTTCCCAGGTTCCCATGTCAGCTGGCTTTGGCTCATGGGAGCCACTGGGTGGAGATGGGTGGTGGGAGGAGGGGTGAAGCTTGGGAGTTTCTCCCCCTCCCTCTCTGTCCGGGTGGCACCTCCAGAAGCAGCTGCATCTCCCTGGTGGTTCCAGCTCCCATAGGATAACCCTTCACGGATCCAACTTCCAACAAGAGACATCAGCTCCTGGGCTCAGTTTCTGAGCCGCCTCACTTGTCTCTCTAGCAGAGGTGGTAGACGTTCCTGGTTGTTGTCAATTTCTGGGTTACCTCATTTTTCCCCCTTTGGCTTCTCAGCTCCTCTGTCACCTGTGTAAAAAATTCCCTGCCTCAAAATCCTCTTGTTTGAAATACTCAGAGTGGATTCTCTTTTTCTACTGGAATCTGATTGATGTCGGGACATTTCTGCCTAACTTTATTAATACATTGTACTTAGCTTAATTCTATGATTTTACTATTCATTATAAACTGATTTTATTTTATTTTATTTTTATTTTTTTTTGCGATACGCGGGCCTCTCACTGTTGTGGCCTCTCCCGTTGCGGAGCACAGGCTCCGGACGCGCAGGCTCAGCGGTCATGGTTCACGGGCCTAGCAGCTCCGTGGCATGTGGGATCTTCCCGGACCGGGGCACGAACCCGTGTCCCCTGCATCGTCAGGCGGACTCTCAACCACTGCGCCACCAGGGAAGCCCTAAACTCTGATTTTTAATATAAATCTTTGTACATTTGCCACTATATTCTTTACATCATAAAATTTATTAAGTACCCCCTCCCATTGTTGTCATTATTTTTTTAAATAGAGGAAGATAAGAACAAGTGCTTAAAAACTCTCTGTATGAAATTTCCCTCCTTTGATGTTTCATTTGATGAACTGCGAGACCATGACATATGCAATGCTGGATTCAAATGCTGAAGCATAAATTCATTCATATTTTTACTTAGTAAATGTTTATTGAACCTACTATATGCCAGGTACTCTGCAAAGTTCTAGGAATGTAAGAAAAATTAGTAAGATTTGCAAAGACCCCACAGTCTAGTAAAAAGGACAACCAATTCATAGATAAATATAAAGTAACATGATAAACAGTATAATAGAGACACATTAGAGCAGCGGTCCCCAACATTTTTGGCACCAGGACCGGTTTCATGGAAGACAGTATTTCCATGTACGGGGAGCAGGGGTGATGGTTCAGGCCATAATGCCAGTGATGGGGAGCGGCTCACCACCTGCTGTGCGGCCCGGTTCCTAACAGGCCGTGGACCAGTACCATCCCACGGCCCGGGGGTTGGGGACCCCTGCATTAGAGGATTTGTGGGAGCGCATGGCACAGCTATCGAACCCAGCCTGGCAGTATTAAAGTAAGAAGTTTATTATAAAAGGTATCCTTTAAGCAAAAACACAGAGGTATTTAAGAAACCAAAGAATGAATAAGAAAAAAAAATCTCAATTCACTTCCAAAATTTCTATAGGGTATTCCATCTCAATGAGAATTTAGTAAACACATACTGTGTACGGAAACATTATGGAATTAAATAAATTCTTATGAAGCAGCTCACAACATATCCAAGGAAAAAGCAGAGAAAATGGACATTCTTTGAGGTCTGCATTCTACTAGACCTTTTTTGTTTAATGACATTAATGATAATAATGTCATTAATCCTCACCAGGACTCTTTGAAATATTTTTTTCCAATTTGCAGGCAAAAAACCTGAATGTCAGAAAAATAAATAACACATTTAAAGTCATATAGATAAGAAAAATCAAGACCAAACCCAATCCATCTGCTCCAAAATCCATACTATTTCCATTAATTTTATAAGAAGATATTAAGAAAAATTCTAACAGTTTATTTTTATACCATTTTTAGAAAATAAAAATTAACATATCACACTACATAATTTAAAAAGTCAAAAATTCTATGAACTTATGATAAAAAACAAAGCTCTCAACCATGGAAGAGCATCTGAAATGGAGAATTACATTCCAAAGCACAGCAAATTGTTTAAGCATTTATCTAATATTAACGTAGTATCATGTTTGTAAAATGATAAAATATACTGAGTGTATAACCCACTTGTTATTTTAATAACAAGTACTTTATCCACTTGTTATTATGCCTTTAACTTTGTGCTTTCAGCATTTATACTGAGATTTTACTAGTTGACAGTGTGCCTTAATGATGAGGTAAAAATAAAAAGATGAAGACAGAAAGTTCTATGTCAGATGACTTGATTAAATATAGGATTAGCTTTATTTCAAATAATTCCCGAGTACTCATCTCATATTCTGGGAAATTATCGCAATCAAACTAGTACTCATTCATCACTACTTCAAGATAGAAATATGCAGAGTATTCAGGTTGCTTTGAAAGGCTAAACTCTCACTACTGGGTTTACTAAGGTATGCAAAATGTTACAGGTGACATTTCAAACTAGCTGAGTTCCGTGACATGAAACCAAAGTTTGGATAGTATGCCACTCTAAAGACACCAGCAAATCATTTTTTGTCGTGTCTCAAGAGAAAAAAATAATAATGGCTCAGATCATAAGAGGCACCTAGTTATGTCCTTGGGTAAAAAAAAAAAACAAACAAACAAAATAAAGCAAAACAAACACATTGCAATAAGAGTATAGCAAGAAAGATAATAAAGCACAAGGGGAAAAGAAAATATGACCAAATATTCAAAAGTGCATTGGCCCCCACTCTGTGCACTACCAGAGTTCTAGCACACCTAACAAAGTCGACACCTCCTAACAAAAGTTTGTGTTTCAGAAATTAGTTTCTAGGGCAAATATGTGTAATCAGAAATAACTTTGCTAATTTAAGCATGTTATAAAAGGTGTTTGTGTTCTAAGTTTACATCAGAGAAACCCACTTAATAGTTAACAACTTGATAACATACTCATACTATACAATGTAATCACTATTGATAATGTTGTTTCCAAGAAAATGCATTCTATTCTCTTCCTTGGAAATCTAGAAATACATTTTCCTTAATCGAGGAGGTGGCTTTAGTAGTCTTCTAGGGTTAGAGATGCAGAACAGGTCTCAAACTAGAGGAACAGAAGGAAGTAGAGACAGAGAAAATTGCAAGGGTAGGACTCTGGTAGGGGCAGCAGAAGTTGCAACCATGGATGTGAATAGAATTAACTGAGTAGTGTTTCCAGGAAAGCTATTCCAGAAAAGGGAAAAGGAACATTCTACTTGCTCTTTTTCTTTGTTTTTCCTGCCCAAAGTGCAGATATGATGGCTGGAGCTGCAGTGATGATCTCATAGTCATGAGCTGATTTTAAGCATAGAATCCATGTACTAAAGATGTAGAAGAAGAAAGAGTGAGCCTGGAAAATTTGTGAAAATGGGAGCAGTTTTACCAGCCTGAATCTGCCTGCCTTTAAACTTCATTTCCATGAGGTAAAGTAAACATGAATCTTGTTCAAGTTGTTCATATTTAGGTTCTTTGTTCCTAGTAACTAAATACTATTTGTAAGTAATACAAGGAACATAATGAAAATTTATTGAGAAACTTCTCTTTGCCAGGCACTGTTGTTAAGATAATAAATAAAAGACATCACTCTTGCTTTCAAAGTATTTAGTCTATTGCAAGCAAATAGATGACTTTAA
The DNA here is from genome assembly GCF_039906515.1 of Pseudorca crassidens. Classification (NCBI taxonomy): domain Eukaryota; kingdom Metazoa; phylum Chordata; class Mammalia; order Artiodactyla; family Delphinidae; genus Pseudorca; species Pseudorca crassidens. Next base: position 27,689,772 of record NC_090304.1, on the reverse strand, counting down.
TAATGTGTAATGAGTGCTTAGTGTGTTAGGAGAGCACTTTGAAGGGATACTCAAACTCACATGGGGCATTCTTTTAAAGAAAAATCTTGTTGTTTTGTCATGATGCAGACTTAGCTAAAGAATTTCAGTATATTCCAGCTGTATAATACTGGTAGGAATACATTCTTACTTTTCATCCGTCCTTCCCCAATTTCCTTCATCCCAGTGAATGGCATTTAGGCTTTCATTTTGTCTTTGGTGATGTGTCTAGCTATGAAGCATTTTCATGTATCCTCATGGGATTAGTTGAGCTTTTTGAGCCTGTAGATTGATATCTTTCATCAGATTTGAAAAATTCTTAGCCATTCTCTCTTCAAATATTGCTTTTGCTTATTATCTCTTTCCTATTCTCCTGATGACGGTTAAATGTACGTGAAACCTCTCCTACTCTATTCTATGTCACATATGCTGTCTTCTGCATTTTCTATTGTCTTGTCTTTCCCTGCTTCATTATGGATATTTTCTTCTAGTTCAGTAATTATCCCTTCAGCTATGTAAACTGTCCATTGAATTCTTAATTTTGATGGAATTTTCATTTGCTGAATTTCTATTTGGTTTCTTCTCAAGTTTGTCTTGTCACATTTTAAGAGCTTCTGATTTCCTACTTGAAATTATTAAGCCTAAGTTTTATCTCCTTGAATATAGTTGATTTACAGTCTGTGGTTGAAAATTCCAGGATTTAGACTATTGGTTGGTCGATTTCTAGTCACTTTACATCTGCTGGTCTTGTATTCTCATGTGTCTAATCAGATCTCATTTAATGCTGGGCTTGAAGCAGTATTTGTAGAAAAAATTGTGGAGGACACTATTTTTCTCCCGAGAGCTTTGTCATTTGTCTTACACAGGCATTTATGCATTAGCAATTGAAGATCATCTTTAATTCAATTTCCATGCCTGAAATTTTTCTGGGTCGCCAGAAAACCAGCAAGGGCTGGTTTGCTTCCAGTTTACCTAACTCTTATAATACAGCCCTTTGGGGTTCCAGGCTGAGGTAGAAATGGCTCAGCAGAGTTCCAAGTCTTGCCAAATTTTGGACTCTTTTATTCTCTAGTCCCCTTGAGAACAATTCAACCTCCAGATCTCCTCTTCTGGCTGGGTAAATATAGGGCAAAAATAGCCTCAAATATTGGGCTTACCTCTCTGGATTTCCATCCTCTTTTGATCTTAGTCTACTGACTTCTCACTTATTTGTTAGCTCTTTGATTATCCTTAAAAGATTTTTTTAGAAACCCTGTATTCCACCTTTATTAGTAGTCTTCAGTAATGATTTGAATGATCAAGTCTGCCATAACCAAAACCAGAAGTCTAGTTCCATCAGTTTTTCTCTAAACTGTATCTGGAATCCATCCAATTCTCTCCATTTCACTACCAACATCCTTGAGTAAATATCATTGTCTCTTACCTAGACTACTGAAATAGTCATTTAACTTAATTTTCCTGTATCCTTTGTTGACTCCTTGAATCAAAGGTTTTTCAACCTTAGCACTATGGACACTTCAGGCCAGATAATTTTTTTGTTGTGGACTGTGGGAGCTGGGTGCAGAGGAGCTGTCCTGTGCATTATAGAATATTTGGTATCATTCTTGGCCTCTACCCACTAGATGCTAATAGCACTCTCCCCCTTCCCTCCCCAGTTATGACAATCAAAAATGTCTGCACACATTGCCAAATGTCACCTGGGAACAAAATCACCTTCCATGGAGAACCACTGTTCTAATCTGTTTATTATACAGAGACAAAGTTCAACCTAAAAAGTACATAAGTCATTAGTGCCTCATCATTGAATGCCCTTTAGTGGCTCTGAGGCAATTGTTCAAACTTCTTGTAAAGCCTTTCAAGGCCTTATATGCAAGGGTTACTTCTTACATTCCTAACTGCATCTCATGCCAATTTTCTGTTTAGACTTTATTTTGTAGCTACATTGATCGTTTCCCTTCTCAAAACTCTTTATACCTATAGGGCCTTTACATGTGATGTTTCCTTTACCTGGAATGCTTTTATTCTTGCGTTTCATCCTGTAGATCTCAGCTTAATTACCATTTCCTAAATAGACATTTTGTTGAATGAATGGATGAAGCTATTTTAATTCTAGGTTGGACACCATCTCAGATGAAACACCTTATTCTATACCCTCTTAACAAAACAAGTCAAAACAAAACAAAACCTAAACCTATCAACTACTCTTATCTTCTCTACTAAGGCAAATTATGATTTTCTCCTGGTTTGCTGAGCCCCAGGAAACAAAGTTCTGGAAAACAACACTGGCCAGTCCTCAGGATTTTTTCTGCTCATCTTTTTTTTCCCTAATACTATCCCTCAGATTGTTTCATGGTCCTATTATGCTTTATGACCAAACTAATGACTTCTGAGAGGATTAAAAACAAACCAAGGTTCTTCTTTGTTTTCTTTTGTATTTCCTTTACCCTTTCTCCATATTCCTACAAACTGCAATTTTAAGCATGCAGTGAAATCACACAGATAATATTTCTCAAAGGGAATTATATCAAATGTGGTTTACTTCATTTTAAAAAAAAAAAAACATTACTTGGACTCCACATTTCTTTCTTTCGTGTTTAGGTTCAGGAGGATGTTAAGTAACATTATTTCTATTTAGCCCATTATCTCAAGTTTCAGCATAATAATGTCCCTGCCTTAAGGTAGAGGTTAGTTTAATTATTCAAATCTCAGTTGAAAGAATTCTGGAGAACTCTATCCAAATCACCAGACATTTACATTAGCTAACTTCCTGTTGGAGGATAAACAGTCTGCAGATGCTGAATATGAAAGATAGGAAATAATGCCCATTCACAATATTTGTCTACTATTCCTGCTGCAGCTAAGATTATAAAAGATAGAATGTTAACTTCAATAAAAGAGAGCTTGAATTGACAAGACTTATAGTAGAAAATATTGTGAAACAGTATACTGTCTTTTCATATGTACGGTTTATCATCATTATTTATATCAGACTATGAGAAACAGATGTAAGATGTCTGGAGTTTTCTCTAGGGAGAAATAAGTAATACTAATGAAATACAGATTACGCTTAAACAGATAATCAAGAAATTAAAATTTATGGCACCGAACAACTCTTGGCATGGGAATGATCTACTTGAAGCTTCTGAAGGCATCATGCACCTGAGAAGAAATATCAGATACTCTGAAAAGAGAGAAAGGGTAATTGAACATTTTATATGATTCCATATTCTCTCCTTTCTTGGCATATCAATTGTTCTTTTTCTTACTAGTTTTAGTGGTTGCACTAGAGTTTGCTATATACATTTACAACTAATCCAAGTCCACTTTCAAATGACACTATATTGCTTCACGTATAGTGTAAGCACTTTATAAAAACAAAATGTTCCTAGTTCCTCCTTCCTACCCCTTATATAATTGCTGTCATTCATTTCACTTATATATAAGCATATATACATACATGAACATACATAATGAAATACATTGTTGCTATCATTATTTTGAACATACAGTTATCCTATAAATCAATTAAGAATAAGAAAAATAAAAGTTTTATTTTACTTTTCCTTATTCATTCTCCAGTGTTCTTCTTTTATGTAAATCCAAGTTTCTGACCTATATAATTTTCATTTTCTCTAAACAACTTCTTTTAACATTTCTTTCAAGGCAGATCTACTCGCAACACATTCTCTTAGTTTTTGTTGTTTTGAAAAAGTCTTTATATTTCCTTCACTTTTGAAGGATAATTTTCCAGGGTACAGAATTCTATGTTGCTAGTTTTTTTCTCAACACTTTAAAGATTCCATTCCCTCTCTTCTTGCTTGTACGGTTACTGAGGTGAAGTCAGACATAACTGTTTTGTTTGCTTCTCTTTAGGTAAGGTGTTTTTTTCTTTATCTTTGATTTTCTAAAGTTTTAATGCAATATGCCTCGGTGGAGTTGTTTTTTGTTTGTTTGTTTGTTTTTTAACTTGGTGTCTGACATTAATTTGGAGAAATTATCAGTCATTATTGCTTTAAATATTGCTTCTGTTTCTTTCCATCTTTCTTCTCCTTCTGTTACATGTATTGTTAACACCTTTTGTAGTTGTCCCACAGTTCTTGGATATTGTGTTCTTTCTTTTTCAGTCTTTTTTCCCTTTATTTTTCAGTTTTGGTAATTTCTAATGCCTCTAGCAATTTTTCAATTCTACTTCAGATTTTCCTACCCTAATATTGGTTCCTGCGTATAAGTGTCTGCTCTGGTAAGTTATGACTCTCTGTATCTGCCTGTTTGTCTCTCCAGTTTTGGGGCAGTAGTTTGCCCTGTCACTCTACTTCTCTGATGGATCTAAGAAGAGTTGCTGATTTTTCAGTTTGTTCAGTTTTGCTACTTATTGTTAGAATGAAGATTTTCAATCTCCTTACATTTAGTTTTCAGAGGCTCAGTTTCATTATACAGTAATGAATGCATCTGCACCCTCTATAGTAATTAACTTTTTTAAAGTAAATAGGACATTCAAAAAATTATGTTAAAGACACATTTGTTTTTCATTCAAAATAAAAACTATTTTATCTCATCTCATGGAAAATGTATACATTTATAATTTAAACTGAATACACCAAAGAGAAGCAAATATGGAGGCAATTTTTCAATTATTCATGCCGAAATTAGATCTTAGAATCCTACAGAGAAGCTGGGCAGGATTCATTCTCAATAGTTGCTCATCAAAGAACTATGTTCATTTTAGGTCTAAAGTTACATAAATGCTGAAATCTTATGTGATCCTACTACCCATTATAAGATATTTAACGTACAGCAGTTGTTATTTAATGGGATGAAAAAATTACATAGATAGTTAATTCTATAGTAAGTCACAATGAGAGAGTCTTAGAAAACACAGAGAACTGAAATGATAGTTCATTTTTTAAGAACACTTTAAACAGTTTCTGAAAAACATGAATTTTCCCATGAGCAAAAAACAAAGCAAACGAACAAAAAACTAAAACAAGGTATGAATATAGAATGCTCCAAAGATACCATATAAACTGCAGAGCTCATCTGTTGCTCATCAGAAAACTGAGACTATATCAGACCTTCACAGAAACTTCTGTAAGTATGAGTGAGTGGTATAGAGGCATGAAAGGCAGCTGGGCTTTTAAAGGAGGGGGTTCATAGGTTTGAGATTCATCCTAAGTGTTGAGTGGAGCAAACTCACAATGAAGAAAACAATGATCTCACCAGGGAAGAGAACTAAAAGGATTTCCTGAAGATTATGGGTCAAGAGAATGACACAGATATGGGTGTTTTTGGATTTATAGTGACATCAGCTGTTGAAAAGTTTACACATCACACATTGTCTAAATGGACCCAGATTTGCAGAGGTGAAATGTCAGCCTGCTAATCTAATATGTCTCTTAGCTTCAGAAGTCAAGGGAATATATGCCTAATTATTATGCAGGGAAAACAGGTGGAGATGATGTGGACATCCAAGTGATGGGGCGACGGATCTTTGGCCATTCATTTTCCTCCCCAGGACATTGAGTGTCTGTTCTCTTCTCCAGGGAACTGCCTGACTTTCTGCTCACTATTTTCCTGGTTATTTGGAAAAGAAGTTAATTACCCACATAGATTGCATTATGTTCTTCCATGATTTCAACTCCTCAAGGCGAACCCTCTGTCCACAAACTCAAATAGAATATGAATTTCTCTTCTGTGTCCCTAAATACTTGTGCATATCTGTGTCATAGCCCTTATCACTCTGTATGGCAGTACGTTTCAACTTTTTGGTTTTTGAGCATAGAATTTTTGCCAGAATATTTGAAGACATTAACACGTATCTATCAACGTCACTGTGTTCACTGGGTAGCACTTCAGTCTTGTGTTACTATTTGAGAGGGACGTTTAACCTGCTGATTTATACACTCAGGAGGAAAACTTCTCAAACTTTTCAGTAAAGTGCACAATTTCTCAACAGCTTTGGCTTAATATCGCATCTCTTATTCCTCATGGTTTTTTCCTGCAATATGCCACATTGCATAAACTGTTCAACCCCTCTTTCATCTCATTGTATATATCCTACTTTGTAATAAATAAAAATTTAAGTGCTCAAACTTTGGCACATGCCTGTGGAAGATTCAGAGTATACCAATGTCTCATAGTGGCTGAGAACCACTGATTTATCAAAATGGTTGGGCTTTTTTTTTTTTTTTTTACTATTACAGTTAAATGAATGAATCATTTGAATTGAACATAAGATACTATAAATATTAAGTCTATGTAGTACAAATGGAAGAATTTAAAGGACTTTGAAAAAATATGGCATGCTCTAAAATGTGGGCATTTAATTTTTTAAGTCCCATAACTCTCTGACCTAAGCAGCTGCTAATTTTCAGAACTTTCATGTAAAGATTTTGCAAATATGCTTGCTCTTTCTTCCCTGATCCTGGCCTCTTCTCTGTCTTTTGCTTGGCACAAACATTTCCTGGCTCTTCCCTAAAATTTCATTATAACTCAGAAGTTACATAAGCCTCAGCATGAAAAACTTTAAAACATTAAACCTCCTTTTTTTTTTTTAAAGCTGAGGAATGTATTTTATGGGGTCTGCCCAGGAGAGTTCATTATCACAAAGCTAGTTGTGGCACCTAAATAATTAAACTATAACCAATATACGTGTGAAATCACTGACTTAAGCTTACCTTGGTGACCGTTTGCCATTAAATTAGTAGGATAAATAATTTATGTCAAAATGGAGGCCTGAGATAACGCCACTAAAACTGATAGTACTTATTCATTAATTTTAAGGAATTAGATGAAACACAATTCCCCAAGTGCAAGCTATTCTGTGGCAAAAATGGTGTGTTAGTTCTATAGTTGTATAGATGAGGATTATGGAATTGCTCAGCTGATGTGATAGCTAATGGAGTAGGTGTGTATAAAGCATTGTGCTAAATATATGTGGAAGAAAGGGTGAGTATCTATGTGAAGCAACCAAATGGGAACAAAAAAATTCTTGGGTTAAAAAAACAGAACTGTTTATTTTGGTTTTCAATTTATGGAAATGATTCTTGAATTTTGGTTGGTCTCAAATCATTTATCCCCAAAGAAAATCTGATTCAATAGGTCTAGGGTGAAGCCCAACAATATTCTTTTAAAATAAGCACTGCAGATGTTTCTGATACAAGTGATTAGTGGACCAAATTTTAAGAAGCACAGGCCTGTGCAGTTTGATGTGTTTGACCACCACGTCAGCCAGGTCCCTGTCTTGTTCATTTGTATAGCTCTAAACTTAGCTTGGTGCCTTCACTCAGTAAACATTGTTTCTCCAAAGAGCACTTGAGCCTAGGTCTGTGCACAGAGTGGACAGTAAGGCAGACAGAGCTTTGACTATGTGGGTGGAAGGAGAACTTTTCAACACCTCATCTCTTAGGACATTCTCTCAAAGTGGCTCTTTTTTGACAGCTGACATTCTGGTGGGGACTTTGATAGAAATATGTCAAAGAAAATAGTTGAAACCAAGAGTTAGACTGTTCAATCCGCAATGGAAACATCAGTGTTTTCAGGGTACATGTCAGTCTGTTTGGTATGCTATAACAGAATATGATAGACCGGGTGGCTTATAAACAACAGAAATTTATTTCTCACAGTTCTGCAGTCTGGAAGCCTAAGATCAAGGCACCAGCATGGTTTTGTTCTGGTCAGGGCCCTCTTCCTGGTTCATAATGGGTGACTTTTCAATGTGTTCTCACATGGTGGAAGGGGGTAGAAAGGAAAAACTGACTTATCCCGTCTTTCTCCTTAACTCTCATGCTACAACCATACTGACAGCACTTCTGATGCCAGATGTAAGGGTTTTTTCCCTACACCAAACAGTTCCTTGTGATACCAGCTGAGTGTCCTGCAATTCAATTCAACTCTGACACTAGCTGGAGTTAGCACAGACTCCATAGGTTAAGGGCTCAGTCCCATGAGACAGCACCCCCCCTTTCAGATGTCAATGGCAAGTAGCATGTTCCCAGGTCATCCACAACTTCTGTCTGACTTGGCTACAAATCAGAGATTCCCATGACTCTTCCTCCTTGGAAAGACCAAATATTAGAACAGAAGATGCTATTCTAGATACTAGTACTCTTATCACTTAGGAAATTACGAGGGTTTTAAGAGCTCTGTGCCGAGAAGCAGGGGCAGAGACCAACTGATGTATTTTCTATAGGGGCTAGCTGGCTTTCTGGGGCCCTTTTACAAAAGCACTGATCCCATTCACGAGGGCCCCATCCTCATGACCTAAGCACCTCCCTAAGACCCCACCTCCTAATACCATCACATCAGACATTAGGATTTCAACTTACGAAATCTGGGGGGATACAAACATTCAGACCATAGCAGCGAGACAGATAGGAAAAACTGTGTTGCCTTCTTTCTATTTTGCTCCCTTGCAAGCCAATAAGGCTGACCTCATTTCTTGGCCTAGACCCAAGGATGTTCTCCTATTGTTAGAACCAGGGGGGTACCCTGGACTAGTGGAGAATACAACATCAAAGGAGTAGTTGTCAGTCTTACGATTACATAAAAGATGCTAAGTGAACAGGTAATAAGGGCTGCTAACTTAGGGGTGGTCGGGGGAACGACATTGAAGAATTGCTGCTTAAGTTGAGAATTGAATAGTCAGGGGAATTTAGCAAAGTAAAGAATATAGGAGTTGGGTTGAGTGGGGGAGATTTTCATGGAAAGCAAATTGAATGCATACTGGGGTGACTTTGTGGAAGAAAGCCTAATTTGTAACAAAAGCTGAAAAACCAGTAAGGCTGGATCCCTAGAGAATGATGGGAGATAGGCTGGGAAGATAAGCAGGGTTTAGGCCAAGGAGAACTTTACAAGTCACTGAACTTTTAAATTGAGTGACTAGGCACTTAATAAATATTGTAATTGAATATCACAATAATCTCAAAGTTGAGAAATAATCTCAAAGTTCATAAATTTCCTTGAACCTCGATATGGCAGACCCTACTTACATGCTAACAGAACTCCAGTTTGTTTGAGGTTAGCAATATACCCAACCCCAGGGCATGAATCAAAATAGGTCTAATACAATCATGTCTGTTTTCTTCCTGTTTGCTAGCTACTTACTCTCCTAGCCTTCCTCGTGTCAAGGAATGGCCTGTATCTGGCCAATCAGTTGTAAAGGAAAGTATGCTCAGGGCTTGCATTAGTTTCCTGTTGCTGCTATTACAAACTACCACAAACTCAGTGCCTTAGCACACAGATGTATCCTCTTAAAGTTCTGGATGCCAGAAGTCCAAACTCAATCTCATTGGGCTAAATTTGAGATGTCAGCAGGGCTGTTCCTTTGGGCAACTCTAAGAGAGAATCAGTTTCCTTGCCTTTTCTAGCTTCCAGAGGCCCACTGCATCTTTGCCTTGTCATTCTTTCCTCATATCACTCCAGCTTCCGGCCAGTCATTATATGACCTATTTTTCTCCTGTGTCAAACTCTCTCTACCTCCCTCTCCTAAGGACCCTTGTGATTACATACAGGGCTCACCTAGTTAATCCAGAATCATCTCCCATCTCAAGATCCTTAATCATACCCGCAAAGTCCTTTTGCCATATAAAGTAACACTCACTGGTTCTCAGGGCTAAGATGAGGATACGGTGGCTATTATTCCACCTACCAGGTCTTTGGGTAAGTATTTGCTTTCTGATCATTGGAGAGCCCTCTTTTCAGTCTCCCCGTTCCTTGCTAAGAATTCGTGGGCGAGATTATTTTTGTAGCCATGGTTTTTTATTAAACATTTTTAAAATAAAGTTTTTCCAGCCTTATTGAGGTATGACTAACAAATAAAAATTGTATGTATTTAGACTGTACAGTGTGATGTTTCTTTAAGGTGTAAGATGTGATGATTTAATATACATATACATTGTGAAATGATTATCACAATTAAGTTAATACATCTGTCATCTCACACAGTTACTTTTTTGGTGAGTGAGTGTGTGTGTGTGTGTGTGTGTGTGTGTGTGTGTGTTGAGAACACTTAAGATCCACTCTCAGCATATTTCAAGTATGCAATACAGTATTATTCACTGTAATCACCACAACTTAATCAGCATATAACTGAAAATTTGTACCCTTTGACCAACAGGCTCTCCATTTCCCTTACCCTTGAGCCACTGGCAGCCATCATTCTACTCTCTGGTTCTTTGGGTGTGACTTTTTTAGATTCCACACATAAGTGAAATCATACAGCACTTTTCTTTCTCTTCCTGCCTATCTCGATCACTTAGCATAACGTCCTCCCCAGGTTCATTTTTTTTTTGCGGTACGCAGGCCTTTCACTGTTGTGGCCTCTCCCGTTGCAGAGCACAGGCTCCGGATGCGCAGGCTCAGCGGCCATGGCTCACGGGCCCAGCCGCTCCGCGGCACGTGGGATCTTCCCGGACCGGGGCACGAACCCATGTCCCCTGCATCGGCAGGCGGACTCTCAACCACTGCGCCACCAGGGAAATCAGGGAAGCCCCCTCCAGGTTCATTTTTGTGGAGGCTCGGATGCTTGGAGCTGCTGCAGCCATTTTATAACCGGTAAATGACATCAAAGGATGAAAACCCCACACTAAGGACAGAGAGAGACTGGGCTCTTGATAGCAATGTTGAGCTACTGCACAGAACCTTGAACAATATGCCTCCAAATTTCCTTTAGTGAAGACAATTAACTGACTTTTCTATTGATGCCACAGTTAGTAGGTATTGTTACTTGCAGCTGAATACATCCTCATGGTTCCGTTTGACAAGTGAAGTTCAGTGCTGTTTGTAGCCAGGAAAATGTTATATTATTTCAATATTATGTGGATCAGACTTTAATAATATAGACCTTAATATTAATATAGAACCAGACATTTGCACAGACAGAAGAGAATGAAGAGAACATCTGGTTCAGCCTCTTTATTTTAAAGATCACTAATTTGAAGCTCAGAGAGTTGATAGATTTCTGCAAAGTCAACAGCCAAAATTCATTCATTACTAGGATTACAATTTCATCTCCTGGCTCCTGGCTCAACAATATTTCCCCTACCCATGAAGCCTTGGAACAATTGAAATGATAACTTGGAGGGGAAAAAAAGGCAAAGAACAAACATCTTACACTTTCTCTTGGATGCAGGCTTTAACTAGGTTTAAAGTTCTTCTAAGATAATATAATTTAATGGGGAGAGCTCTTGACGTTAAAAGGCAAAATTTGTATTTAAAAGGCTAGGATGGTGACACATTAAAGCACTTTCAGGAGGTTAGCAATGAATACCAAGAATAACTGATGGTTGTTATGATACAAGAACAAAGAAGTTGATTCTCTGGATTTAAAGTTGTTTCAGTGTCATTGTTGCTCATGAGGAGAAGTAGACACCTGGATTTCTTTTTTTCTCAGGACAGCTTTATCCAAATAAAACTCAGTGTGTTTCACCAACCCATAATGGAAAGTGCCCGTCACTCCTTGAATATCATCATGTGGTTGGTGGCCGGTGGATAATGGAGCACTGAGTGTCAAGGTGACTGGCTTTCAATGAACACAAAACTAAAAATTATAGACCTGTCATTCCAGAGACAGGCCACAATTAGCTGTCTATGCAACTTGAAATTTCCATTTTGCCAGCTGAATAATCCGTTGACTGGAGTTTCTCATTTTAGATGCACTTCCAAGCCTTTTGTGTGCTGGTCTTTTAAAATGTGGATTCTAACGTAAATAAACAGTGCACTTAATCAGATGTATTCTTTTTTAGAAACACCCCCTTCCCAAATACAGACAAACCCCAATATTGTTTTAATAGTAACAACAATAGTGGGACAAAACAATTTAAACCATGTGTATTTTATTTAGGGATAGTAAAAATTCAAGCTGAAAAATGAGAATCATGCCTTAATATCTGGGAGTCCAGGGTTGAAAAAGAGAAATCGAGTTTTTGGCAGTTAGATGAATTGATAAGATCACCAAGTGAGAAGTAAAATCAGTGCTAAAAGTCAAAACTGGGGAATTTTAGTCTTGGAAACACTGAAAACTGTCTGTTTACCTAGTTTTCTATCTAGATTTGGTTTCTAATTCTATATCTGAGTTCTATCTTTCCTCTATCCTAGCCTTTCAGAGCTAGAGAAAATGATTCCAAAGTGAGGTCTATTGGAAAATTGTATTGCAATTTCCATTCGTTTGCTGTAAATGCGGTGAACTCCAGGACTCTGCAGTCTCAGATCTGATTCTGGACCATCTTCTTGAACCTGGATCTTCACTACCCTCCATGTCCCTCGCCCCCCGTCCACAGTACTCTCTGCCTCACTTGGATGATTCCTGTCTAAATTTAAGTTGACTAGCCACAAGGATGCAAGTAAAGTTGACCATCAATACTAATTAAGGCAAAGATCAGAAGTCTGGATCAGAAGTCTTTGAGTGAAATTCTCACTACAAGTCTTGGAAATCTCATGATTCTATTTAACTTTTCCATCATCGTTTGAATTACTGAAAATGTTAGGCAAGTTTACGTGGAATAGAAGAGGCTTGCTAGACACAGAAAAAAATTGAATTTGTATTGTATTGAAATAGGTCCTAACTAGACTGTGGATGGTGAAATATTGACTACTCTATTGTTTTGAATGACTGAGTGTCATATTTTACTGGGAATTGATTTCTGAGGCTCAGTCAAGGAGTGATTGAATTTGCAATTAGTCACTCTGTTGTGTAACTCAGATTATGCAAAGATCATTCTGAAACGGCAATTGAGATTTAACCGAGGATGTAGTGCATGGTTTCTCTTTAATTTCTCTTTATTTGTTGTTGTGTATTCAGTTTTTAAAGGAGCAAAAGACCTTTTTTCATCTCTCTAGGAAAAAAAAGGACGTAATCTAGGCTTGACTATCTGTTTTATAAGAATCTAAACCTAGCAATTTGTTACTATCCTGTCTCCCATTTCAAAAAATAGTAAGCTTTGTCATTTATTCCTGATGATTAGCACAAAAAGGGAAAGGCTTTTCAAAACCAAGATAGAATCTCTGTAATTCCAAAAGTGTCCATTTAAGAAATATAAACTGTGACGATAAGCAAAGGCTATTTTCTCTAAAGGAAAGCATTTTCAAATGAACAGAATAAGCAAATGTGGATTTAATTAGGTGGAGTCAGATGGGTATTAATTATTCACCTTTCCAGGGCGAGAATAGCGTTGCTAAAGAAATGAATAAGGCATGCTACTGGCTTCTTTCCTTTCTGTTGCTGCTGCTCTGATCTGAACTGGCTGAAGATGTGATAGCAGGGGGACAGAATGAAAATCTCCCCTTCCCTTCACAACTGGGGGTAGATTGTCTTTGAAAAGCATAGTATCTTCCATTGAAATAAAATGTTATTGACTATCCACTTTGAGACATAATAAACCTTCTTATATTTCTTTCTTATGTCAGGACTATACACACATTCATTTGTTATACTCTTTTTAACACCTGAAAAATAGCTAAAGTTTGTCCTAATTTTCAGAGTTACATATATGCTAGAATTAGAGATAATAGCCAAAGGGTCAAAAATTCAAGTTGATGATAGTCACACAATGACTAGACCTGTTTGCTTCTGCACAGTCTCTTTTAAAAGCATTTGTTAAGCATCTGCTCCCTTGCCCAAGTAGGATGCATGATGCATATGGAGTCTTTCAATGAACTATACTTAAAACCAGTGCAGTAAAAGATCAGCACTTATCTGAGTACCAAAAAATGTGTTAGTTCTGGGGCTTCCCTGGTGGCGCAGTGGTTGAGAGTCCGCCTGCCGATGCAGGGGACGCGGGTTCGTGCCCCGGTCCGGGAGGATCCCACATGCCGCGGAGCGGCTGGGCCCGTGAGCCATGGCCGCTGAGCCTGCGCGTCCGGAGCCTGTGCTCCGCAACGGGAGAGGCCACAACAGTGAGAGGCCCGTGTACCACCAAAAAAAAAAAAATAATAATAATAACTGTGTTAGTTCCAAGTGGCAAAAAGTGGAGTCAGAAAGAACCTAGGGATAAGATTTAGCAAATTTGGGTTCTAGTCCTGACGCTGCTAGTGACTACATGTTACATATCTCTCAATATTTGTCAAAATATTTGTCAGTGTGTGTCGGGTGGTGGTGAGCTCATGTGACAGGATGGAGCTGGAGGGAATAGAGGCAGAGAGAAACCAACCCTGAATAGTGTTTCCAAGAAGTGAAAAGACTCTGTTATCCTGTCTACGTCCTAATTACATGCGTACTATACACACTTTTGATTCTTTAGGTAACCTCCTGTTAACTGCCTTTTATAGCCGAGGAAACCAAAACACATGAAGACAAGTGAGTTGGCTCAAACTGAACAGCTTGTCAATAGCAAAGCTGGAACCAGACTCTAAGCCTCTGATTTTCTGTGTAAGATACATTTTCCCCCTAAATGAGTTATTTTAACCATGGGTCTCTGAAAATACTCGATCTTTTCAAAGTAACTCTGCATCCCTATAGGTTGCTGCAGATAGCTCTTTTAAAAATTGAAATAACTATGATCATCTTAAGTCCATTATAAATTTTGATCTGGTATAGAAAAATATGCCATATTTATATGTTAACTATGTTTTAAATTCCATGGCTATAAAGGAAAAGAGTTGTAGATATATAGGAAAAGTTTCCATTCTTAATTTTAAATCATATTTTGTTGGGGAGAGGTATGTAAGGAATAGAATAGGAGTCAAAAACACTGAATCCACTCGTGCAATGACTGTTTAGGTAAAATTCCTTGGTGAAGCTGGAAACCACTTGAAAAAATGTGTATTTGTATGCATGTGGAAGAATCTGTATTAAACTTGAATCATCTGGTATTATTTTTTAAAACAATATTCCTTTTGGTAAAGTCCAGGAATCAGGTAACAAAGTGTCCCTTTCATTGTGAGAGAAGTTAAATTAGACCAGTTTTCTTAAATGATTGAAAGACTTATGAAAAATACTGTTAATCCCTATAAATATTGTCTTTCTATACACCTTTGTAAATGTATCTTTTTATAGTAGTTGCTACATTTGTAAAGAGGTAGGTGAGTCAGAAACAAAATAAATGCTATGGGGAAGGTAATTTATAGACAAATGTAATGAATAAACTAAACTCCAAATTAGTACAACCCTAATAACACGTTCTACTTCTCTTCCAAATCTCAATTGATTACTATTTTGTAACAGACTTTCTGCATATTATAACTCACTGATGCCTTGGTGGTGTTTTCTGCAGCAAAGAGCTCTTTTTTTCTTTTCTTTTTTGATGGAATAAAGGTTAACCAAATTTTATAGCTTAAACTAATTTTTGAAAATGACCAGAATTATGCCCTTGCTATAAATTATCTTAAAACTGTATGTACATAAAGATTGGCCATTTAATGAATGTATTATTCTTTGTTAACATTATAGGTGGACTTATATCCCACACTAAAGTGGTCATAAATAATACAGCGACTGCTAATATTAAAAACAGGTTACTATTAAAACCAGAGTTTTGTGGTGCATCTTAAATACCAGCATTCTCAGGGGTCTAGTTAAAAAAAAAAAAAAAAAAAGACAACAGAAAGTCATGGAGCAGTAGTTTATTCCTCCCCTCCACCCGCCCCCAATTCATCTGGCTAAGTTTTGTGGGGCTTTTTCTTCTCATGAAAATTATTCTGTCACATCAAGCGCGTGTGTATGTCGCTGGATCTGAATTGCATGTGAATTATACCTTGAATAGATTCCCCAAATTGGAGAAGCACAAATGTTCCCCTTCTGAATATTTTAGACTTGTATGAGTTCTCTCATATTTTTGTTTTTGTGCAAGGCCGCTGGTAAGGCGGCCTGGAGTCTTGAATGCTGACAACCTCCATTAGCATTAATGCTGTTCTCTTATCTCCCCTCACTCTCCTCAGCTCCCCCCTCGCTCTTTCTTGTCTGACGGTTCCCTGACACCGTTGACAAGGCTGACACCACCAATCAGCTTCGACTCAGCAAGGTCACTGTTCAGACTTGACTCGTGATTGGCTGCTGCGCTTCAGCGTGTTATTACTGTCTGATTTGATCGGAGGCAGGGGGTGGTCTCCAATCAAACAGAGAAAAGGTCCTAGAGAAGGTAATTAAATCCTGTCAGAGGCAATTATCGGTTCCAGGGCCATGACTCTGGCCCTGAATGCAGATGATCTGAAACTGTATTCTTGTAGAAATTCAAGAGGGCTCCTGGCATGGTTCAGCTAGGCATAAAGGAAGCAGCAGGCTTTCTGCAAACAATGCAGCTCTGTATTATGAACCTTTCTGCCTTTTTTCCCCTTTCCCCGAAGACTTCTGTTTTCACTGATCAAAAATATTCCTTTTCAGGTCACATTCTAATTAATTTAATAGACAAGGTTTTCCTTTCTGGTACATAAATAATGACAAGTTTTACTAAAGAACTTCTGCCCCCAACACGGGCTGTAACAAACAGCCTTTATCAAGGCAAACCAAAGCCTGTAATAGAAGGACACTAATCTGTAGTTTGGGCGAAGGGAGAAAAAAAAATTTAAGCCTCTAATACGGATGTTCTGCCTGAGGTGGATCCTACCCTGTTTATACCTTCCCGTGCTCGTGATGGATTGCTGCTGTGACAAATCTTGAAGTTTCTCTGACGTACTCTAGTGATGGCGGTGTGCATTTAATGACTACAGTTTTTAAAGGACAGAGAAAAGCTGCCACAGATTTCACTCTGTGAAGAAAGGACTTCTCCCTACCCTTCAAAAGAATATTTAGGAGAATTAAAATTTTAAATTGAGCTTGGGAAATAAAAACAGACAGAATGGAATGTTGTATTTTTTTTTTTTTAATTTTACTTTATTTTATTTATTTATTTATTTTGGCTGCTCTGCACGGCATGTGGGATCTTAGTTCCCCGACCAGGGATGAAACCCGTGTCCCCTGCACTGGGAGCATGGAGTCTTAACCACCGGACTGCCAGAGAAGTCCCAGGAATGTTGTATTTTTAATTGGGAAGAGAAAGCTAAGATAAACTCCATAGGTGCCCTTCTGCTCATCTATAGACAGAAGACTTTGGTTTTGTTTCCTGTGTGATTTCTCTTCAATTGTTATTAAGTAAGCTTTGAAGTATGGTTTTTGCCCAAAGAACCCAGCCCTAAAATGTAAACCTCTCTCCCCTTCCTGAATCATTATTAATTGTTCTCAGTGGTATTAACCAGTTCAGCATGAAAAATATTTGATAGGATGAAGGTACTTCATTAAGTGTCTATATGCTCACCCTACTGGCTTTAACAGACTTTATGAAATATCGCTCTCAATTACTGTCAGTCTTCCAAATGGATAGCCTTGATTTCAACCTTTGTGAGGCTGGGTATTACTTTTTCCAGAATAAGATGTTCAAAACACCATTAAAACAATTTCTGTATTGCTGCTGATGAATCAGTTTAACCACCAGGGTTTCTCCCGAGGGAACAGTTAACTTTCCTCTAATCTTGGTTGTTTTCTTTGTTTCTAAAACACCATATTCCTTAATATACCTGACTTTATTTGTTTTGTTGAAACATAAACAGATGCTTTAAGCAAAACATCATTTAAAAAAAGTTGTCCCTGCTACCAGTCCATTAATCAGGATGAGGTATCAGGCTGGGAAAGAAATTGGTGGGAGAAGATGTTAATAATAAGGAAAACTGCTTAGGACACTGGTCGACTGAGTTAAAAAAAAATCTCAAGTCCAAATCTGCACACATGACTGTGAAAATGATGTTTAATTCATCCCATATTGCATTTTTGGAACATCAAAGGCTTCATCAACTTCCCTAATAAAGATAAAATAGATACGGAGATAGAAGCAAACTGCTCAGGAATCTGGCAGCGTATTTTAGATCATCAGGTTTGCTACTATTACAGAACTAGCTCACTTTTCCTCCATGTGAGTGACAACACTGTTTCATTTTTCATCTAGGGTGTTTATTTTTATTTGACCAACCATTGTATATTATTGTGTCATGAGATTATTTTGTTTTGTTTTGAAGTGGTAGCTATTTTACTGAGGACACCTCTTCTGAAAGAAATCTTTATCTGTGAAGAAAAGTTTTGTAAATAAAACAAAAACATTTGAAATATTTTCAAATTATAAATAAATTATAAATAGTAATTAAGATCAGTGCTCCTAAAAGAGGGGCAAAAAGAAAACCTGGGTCACATGTGCCTCTTTTCCTGGAGTCCTCTGTACTCCAGGCATCTTCATCCTTTTTGCTCTAGACGCATCTTTCAAGCTCCCTTACTTGATTGGGAGCTGCTTAAGGATAGGGATGGTGTCCTACTCCATCCGATGTACTCAAAAGCCAATAAACTGAAGAATATCTTATTCTACAGACCGTTATAGGACGCCCCTATGGGCCTCTGTGAGATGGGACCACTCCCAAGTTGAGATCCTGGAAATCATCATAACCGTATAGTAACATTATTTAATCAGACAAGGGAGTTAACTAAAATGTCCTACTGTGGCATTATGTGATGGCTCTTAGCTGTGTCAAAGTGTTTGATATGTGCTCTAAATAAAGATGGGAGTTCTTTATGTTATTACTTAATTTTGTGGCCATTGAAGCACCAACCATCAGAACTGCCTTAATGCAAAATATCTGAGATCACTGTACCTTTAAAAAGGTTTGTAAGCAGAACTCTCCAGGGGCCATTATGTTGTGTTCAATGCTGAAATGTATTTTAAAATTTACAATGATTATGCAAAACATGGAAAATAATTCACATTTATCTCCTTATGTTCTGTTGCTCTGGTCAGTGTTATTGGATTGGGAAGAGTGGATTTGCCTCTTAATTGGTCTTTTTCAGATTTCTGGTGAGATTCCTACCACCACTGATGACAGGAGTATACACAGCCCAAACAAAGCCCACTGAGGTACGTTTTCAGGGTGGTGCATATGGGAACAATAATTTATGAACAGTAATAGGAGCTGGGTATGCAATTCCCTGCCTAACACCAGAATAAGTGTACCCCACTGATTACTGAGTGCACTGAAAATACTTGAGTAAAAAAGATAAAAGTCATCTGCTGTTCACCTCGTTTGTAAGTTGGAATTCCTCGAAAACAATTGGAAAAAAAAAAGAATGATGTGAAGATCACGATTAAGCATTGTGTACTAAGAGCTATATATTTTTATAAAAAGGGAGTTGGCAGTGAAAAATTAGCTAGACCTTGCCACATAGGGAATGAAAAAATTAACTTTCCCTGTTCGGTGATATTGCTGCAAATTCGCTGTGTTGCAAGCTGCATTTCACCCCTCAAGGGATCTGAAAACTTATCAGATTTTATTAATTTATTGGCTCTGTGCTGAGGTGTATTGTAAACCAATTTTAAGTACTTCATTTTGCTATTTATTCACTGCTTCCTAAAAGAAGCAGCCTTTCCTACAAACCCTGAGGGTTTCCATAATCAGTTATATTTTAACTTTCCTCAACCTGAGGATATGAAATCTAAATACATTTAAATGTTTTATTTGATGTTTCTTAGCGGGTGTCACCTTCACTCCTGATTTGCAAAATTAGGGACATATTCTTTCAGCATTGGCATCAGGGTTGGGGATTGAGGATGTGATTGAAGGAGTACCCCGTCTTCCATTTATAGTAGTTGGCAATTTTACCCCTCCCCTTCTTCTGGAGACAAAAATCTGCACATGTCGATGGTGGAGTAGAAATGCTCATTTTAGAAGGAGCATGAAATTGACTGGCAAGGTCAGAGAATGGTGGAGAGGAGGGGAGAGCCGTGGTTTGGCACCAGGAGATCTGAAGGCTAAGAAAAGAGAAGGAAGAAAACGTGGGAGTGTTGATGGGACGAATGGGAGAGAGGTGAGGTCGGGGTGGAGGTAGAGAGAAGAAAAATAAAACCTCTCTGGTAAATGGAAGCAGGGAAGGGCACCCAACTAGAAATCACAGGACGTGGTGGTTCTAGATCCGGTTCTGTCCTAACTAGCCGCCAGGGGTGATAGCTGTGATCAGTCCTGCTCAGCACCTGCTCCATTTCCTTCCCTCACCCCAGGGTTGCCAGGTAAAATACAGGGTGCACAGTTAACTCTGAATGTCAGACAAATAAGAATAATGTTTAAGTAAAAATATGGCCCAAGTGTTGCATGAGACATACTAAAAAATATATTCCATATTTATGCAAGATTCTGATTTTATTGGACATCTTGTATTTTCTTTGCTAGATCTGGCAACTCTACCACCCTGACCCACAGTGATATCTGGAGCTTTGTGCAGGAAGATGCAGAGGTTCTGTAAACATGGGGGCCAATGTCAGTGTCAGTCTGATAATTGCCCCTTGGTCAAATTTCTGTTAAGAGCCTTGAGGTTTGTTTATTTCTTGCCTCTTACCCCTGTCATCTTTAGATACCACCGCAAATATTTTCTCTTTCATGTTCTAATGCCTAAACTCCTCTGTCCTTCTACTGCCCTCCTATTAGTCACTCTCTTCCTCTCCTTCTCTCAACTCTTCCCACAGTGTGTCCAGGAGTCCACAGTTCATTATTGTTTATCTACATGTTTGAGTTTCCTCCTCTCTTAATGGAAACACTGTTCTTCCCTGAGGATCTTACTTCCTTTGTAGCTGTCTTAAGTGGAGACCACTCTCTGTGAGTTACTCCAAGAACTATGGAGCGAGGACACAGAAGGGACATTCTCATTGTAACTTCCAGATCCCATGAGAGCCCATTCCCTGTCTTTACCACACTCTTCCCTTCTATGCTGGCAACTTCTCATCTCCTGTTCATTCTCCATAGGTAATAAAGCCTCTGTCAACTGTCTCACCCACAGACAGGTGAGTGAGGCCGTTCTAGACCATCCATCCCCGGCAGAGCTGCCAACCAACGACAAAGGTCAGCTGATTCCACCTAGACTAGAAGAGCTGCCCCAGCCTTTATGGCTGTCCCTGTCATCTCAGCCAACTCACAGAACATGAGCTAGATATTAAATAATTGTGGTTTTTAGCTACTAGGTTGTGGGGTACTTGGATCATCTTTTCCTTTTTATATATAAATTCTATCATTATCCTTGAGAATTTCAGTGTCCATATAGAGATTTTACAGACATGCTTTCCTTACATGATTTGGGTTCTTCATCTTTGAAGAGCTTTACCTTCATTTAAAAAAATAATACCACTAACATTAATGGTTAGAATATGGAGAAAGAGGCAGAAGAGGGTAAGGGGGAGTGGGACCAAGTCTCAAAGTTGTAATCTAAAGAGTTGAAATATTTTTTTGATGGACAGCAGAAGTGACGACAGGCAAGTTGGAAACCTTCTGTTGAAGGATAGTCAAATCTAGACAATTTAATCCAACTTCTGTCTAAAAAATATCTTCCCCTCAATCTTCCATGGGCCATACTCCCCCAAATATTGATAAATACTCAAGCCAAGAAAATGAACAAGGT
This sequence comes from Pseudorca crassidens, assembly GCF_039906515.1. Taxonomy (NCBI): domain Eukaryota; kingdom Metazoa; phylum Chordata; class Mammalia; order Artiodactyla; family Delphinidae; genus Pseudorca; species Pseudorca crassidens. The sequence continues at coordinate 27,668,369 of NC_090304.1, read as the reverse complement.
TCGGTTCAAATAGGCTGTAATTAAAGAATGTCTATAATTGTGGGGACTCAATCTAACAATTGTGTGATAATAAATTTTTTTCATTTTTAAATAATTGACACCTTGAGTTCTGAAGAGATGAGATGCCAACAGATATACTTCAGTGCCTTCCAGAGAAGAGATAGGAGTGATAATCTTCAAGTGGGGGTAGAGGTAAAAAGAAGGAATTAATATGGGGATAATGGGAAAGGGAGATAAATTTTACGAGCTCATAAACCTGATGAAGAATAGGCATTAACGGTGGAGGAAGATGCTGAAAAGAATGGGCTCTACTGGGCATTTCATCCATCTTATGAATCAATAAATTCAACTCTTTGGGCCTTGTTTTCCTCCTTTGTAAAATCAGTGAGTTAGGCTAAAGCTGGGACAGCAAGTTTTTGGCATGCTTACTACCACTCTCCCTTTCCATGACCAGGTCAAAGTTTGATAATCAGTTATAGCCCATTGTCCTGTTCAGCTTGGATGTAGCTTCTGAATCTCTTTTGGTCTAGCAATCCAGGAAAGCCATCAATGCAGTAGAGGTAACATCTGAGATGAAAACCTCTTCCTTTACCCTAGACTAAATGATCGCAAACAACCTTTGGAATATTAAAATTCATCATGCTTAATAGGGAAAAATCTAAATGCTTCTTTCCATCTCTGCTTTAGGAGATGACGCAAACAGTGGCATATTATATATAACCTGGCCACACATAAAATTACTTCAAGTTCTAGAAAAAAAGTCAATAGAGATATTTGTTCTCTTTAATCTACTTTTCAAAATTCTAAACATGGGAAACCAAAAAAAACATTTTAATTCAATTTTCTCAAGATGAAGGGGAAAATTGATTTCTGACATGGTTAACCACCACATTATCAGATATATAGATTTTAGGGAACCAACATTCAATTTCATGAGCTTTTTTTCCTTTCCCATATATGTCATATTGTAAATCCATTTTGAAGATACCATGACAGTTTTAAAAAATTTATTGTTGTTTCATTGGATTTTTCCTAAAGCAGAACCGAAATCTAGCCTTGAAAACAGGTCTCCTCAAAACTCAAAAACCAACCCTTCTCTCAAAGATCATCTGCATCTCTCCTCTTTGTTCTAACAGAAAGTTGCACTTCCCAAATTATGCATCGTGTTGAAAATTGTAGTAGGGTGACACCCAGTTAATTTTTTTAAAGCTTATTAACATATCTTGAATAATCTTACCCTCTGCCTATGACACCAAAGTTTGCAGAAATGTAGGCTAACTCATGTTTTGAATTTTGTTCCAAAAAACAATCTTGAAAAAAGCCAGTATTGAATATATATTGAATACATAGTTGAATTATAAGAAAAATCTGACTATCTTCCTAAACTCACACTTTTTGGGGGGGTCATTTCATAATTTTAAAAATTTGTTTTGTTCTCTTCAAAAATATCATCAATGCGTAATGTGGAAAACTTCAAAAACACAGAAAATAGAAAGGGAAAAAGTGACTCATATTTCTTCCACCCCAAAGTTGCCATGCTTATCACACTTTTATGTCCTTTAGTCTTCCTCCCTCCTTTACTTCCCCCCCTCCCTCCCTCCCTCCCTCCCTCTCTCCTTCCGTCCTTCCTTCCAGCATCATGAAGCATCTATTGTTTTTATTGTCTCTATCTTACCTTCAGGAACATACTATGAAAATACTTCCACATAAATGCACATTCCTTCTCAATAAGTTTATTAAAGTAAATCTTACAATGCACTGTACAATTTGATGAGTTTTACAAATGTATACAACCACATAATTGACACAATTCAGACAGAGAACTATTCCTCCTTCCAGTCAGTTCTTAACATTACCTCAAAGATAACTCATGTTTAGATTTACCTGTCCTTGAGCTTATTTAAATGGAATCATACAGTTTTTAGTCTTTTAGGTTTGGCATATTTTCCTCAACATAATGCTTTTGTAATTTGTTCATGTTGCTACACACAGTTCCATCTTTTTTATTGCTGAGTGGAACGTCATGTGATATATGAGTATACCACAATTTGGTTAGGTTTTCCATTCTCCAGTTAATAAACATTTGAGTTATTTCCCAGTTTTTTGCTATTTTGAGTAAAGCTGCTGGAAACATTCTTGTACAAGTTTTTTTGGAACATGTAAATGATTTTCAGTGATTGCATAGTATACCATCGAATCTGTACACTATATATACAACTCCTATTAATTCAACCCCTATTGTTGGTCAGTAAATTATTTCCTATTTTCACTAGCATAAAGAATGCTACGGTGTAAACCTTTGTGAGTTTTCTTGCCCCCCCTTTTTTATTATGGTAAATACACATAACATACAATTTACCATTTAACCTTTTTAATTGTGTAGTTCTGTGGCCTTAAGTACATTCACATTGTTGCGCAGCCATCACCTAGATATATCTCCAGATATATTTTATCATCCCAAACTGAAACTCTGTACTCATTAAACAATAACTCCCTCCCCCAGCCCCTGGTAGCCACTATTCTACCTTCTGTCTGTAAATTTCACTGTTCTAGGTACCTCATATGTGTGGAATCATACTTTGATTGAATATTTGTTCCTTTGTGTCTGATTTCACTTAGCATAGTGTTTTCTGGTTCATCCAAGTTACAGCATATATCAGAATCTAATTCCTTTTCAAAGCTAAATAATATTCCATTGTATGTCTATACCACATTCTGTTTACCCACTCATTCACTGATGAATGTTTGAGTTGTTTCCCCTTTTTAGCTACTGTGAATAATGCCGCTATGAACATTGGTATACAAGTATCTATTCCAAGTCTCTGCTTCCAACGCTTTTAGGTGTATGAATGGAAATGGAACTTCTGGATTATACAGTAATTTTATGTTTCGTGTTTTGAGGAACTTCCATACTGTTTGCCACATTTTACTTTTCTACTCTGTGGAATGCACAAGGCTTCCATTTTTTCCACATCCTTGCCAACACTTATTACACTTACTGTTTTCTGTTTGTTTGTTTTTGGATAATAGCCATCCTACTGGGTATGAAGCAGAATCTCCTTGTGGTTTCCACTTTGTGAGTTTTTGTACATAACTCTGAACATATCCCTGATTATGTGTTTAGGTGAAGTTTCTAAAAACATAATTCCTGTGTACAAGGTTCTGTCCATTCTGAAGTCTCCTAACATGCATAGTCACACTTCCCTGCAGAGAGGTTATGCTGATTTATGCTATCAGCAGTGATACGAATCCTTTTTACTTTTAGACGAGTCTAAATTATTCTAAATCGTTCACTTGATGGTTTCCAACGTCTGGATATTTTGCCTTTATTACGGCAATTATTCAGTTATTTGGAAGTGTTTCATGTTTTGCATACTGGTGATCACTGATGGTTGTGATGATGACCACTAATTAACTGTTATCCATCAATAACTTGAAACCTTTTATTAATTAACTATGATTCATCCATATTTTGTAGATTGTGCCTGCCTTGCTCTTCTTGTTCTCCATGTAATGCTCTGTCTTCTTTTATTTTTTATATCGGTACAGATTTTATTTTTTTGTGATTAGAGAATTTAATATCTACTCCCTTAGCAGCTTTCAAATACACAGTACAATATTGTTAGCTATAGTCACCATGCTGTACGTTACATCCCCAGGACTTAATCATTTTATTTTAACCTCCTTCACCCATTTCACCCACCCCTCACCCCAGCTTCTGACAACCACCAATCTGTTCATTGTATCTATGAAGTTGGTGTTAATGCTTTGCCTTCTTAAAAAATCTTGATAAAAAATAGTAACAATAATGATTCCTTGTATTTGCATAGAACTTTAACTCTTTAAACTCTTCCACACATGTTATGTTCTTGGAGTGTCATAGAAACCCTTCCAAGTACGGAGGTAGGAAATGTACTCTTTTAATCATTATTATATGTGAAGAGACTCTAAGGCCAGCTGACTAGTTTGTGGCATAGGCAGGGTGGAGACTGAGTGTCTCAATTCCTATTCAGAGCTCTTTCTTGGACACTTCAAAAGCTTTCATAAATATGCAGAAAAAAGTTTTTTTAAAAAATCACCATATGTATACTATTTAATGTAAAAAAGTGAACTCCAATAGAATTTTCCACTTTGTCAGGCTCAACACATTTAATTTTGATAGGATGCCAAGATTTAATGAGGAAAGGTGCATAATTTCATCATTACACTGAAAATAGACATTTCAAAGCAAGCACAGTGGACAAATTAACTCATCACGGAGAGGTGATAGTTTTTTTTATAATTAATCAGCTTTTAATTACTTAAGACTCATAGAACCTTTCAGAAAGGCAGGAAGAAAATTTTCCATAAAAATATCTAAAGATAAACCAAAGATGAATGTATAACATTTGATATCACTGAATGCTCACAGTGGCATTTGTGGTTTTCTTGAGATTTTAGCAAAGTACTGTCAATCTTTCCTTGGTATTCTGCATTTGACTTAGATGTGTATGTTTCAAATGACAATATTAGCTCCTTGACCAAGCTTTGTCAGTCTCCTCCGAATCCTATTCTCCTGGAGGCTTCAATGTTTGGAATTCTGTGTTCCTCTTTACATTACCCAGTGGTAGCAAGGATCTTGCTAAGTCACTTTAGCAAGAAATCCCACCCTGGATATCTGATCTCCCTCAGTATCTGATCAAATCTTATCCCCACCGTTCACCTTGGCCTGTCTTCATATTTTCAACTTCTTCATGAGTTTTTTTCTCAAAAGTGTTGTACTGTTGCAACTGTCTAATGTTATTCCGTATCCAGTAAGACATTTGATCTTTAGGGTAGGAAAAAAAAATCTCTGTAATGCTTTCGTGGTTGTGAAAACCTTATCAATATGAAAGTTGTCATGCCTTTAAAAATTAAATTAGGAGGTAAAAAAAATAGAATCCAAATTTAAAAATTTACACTCTTGTAGTATGAACAAAAGGTAAGAGTTTTTCAAATTTCGAGTACAGCTGCTTTCTGTAGAAATGACATTCTTGCATGGGTGTCTGCTGACTCAGCTTTGACTTTAGACCCAGAAGCCCTGTAGAGGTAAAGAAATTTCTAGCTCACGGCTGTCAAACATATTAAGACATTCTTTTTTTCCTTCCAGTTTTATCGAGATATGATTGACATACAGCACTGTGTAAGTTTAAAGTGTACAGCATAAGGATTTGACTAACATACATCATGAAATTATTACCATAAGAAGTTTAGCAAGCATCCCTCGTCTCATACAGATTCAAAATTAAAGAAATAGAAAAAAATTTTTTCCTTGTGATGAGAACTCTTAGGATTTACTTTCATATGTAACATGTTGCAATGTTACTTACATTTCATCCCAAGTATTTAATTATCTTATAACTAGAAGTTTGTACCTTTTGACCACCTTCATCCAATTCCCTCTTCCCCTGCCTCGTCTTCTGGCAAGCACAAATCTGATCTCTTTTTCTATGAGTTTGTTTGTTTGTTTGATTTTGAAGTATAACTGACTTACAACACTATGTTAATTCCTGTTACACAACATAGTGATTTGTTACTTCTATACATTTCTAAACGATTACCATGGTAAGTCTAGTTATGATCTGTCACCATGCAAAGATATTACATAATTATTGGCTGTTCCCCACACTGTACATTTCATACCTGTGACTCATTTATTTTGCAACTGGAAGTTTGTACCTCTTAATCTCCCTCACCCACTACTCTCCTTCCCCTACACCCCGCCCCTTTGGCAGCCACCTGTTTATTCTCTACCCATGACTCTGTTTCTGTTTTGTTATGTTCATTCATTTTGTTTTTTATATTCCATATATAAATAAAACCATACAGTATTTATCTTTCTCTGTCTGACTTATTTCACTTAGCATATAATACCCTCTAGGTCCATCCATGTTGTCACAAATGGCAAGATTTCATTCTTTTTTATGTCTGAATAATATTCCATTATATATATGTATGTATGTATATCTATATATCACATCTTCTTAATCCATTCATATACTGATGGGCACTTATGTTTCTTCCATATCTTGGCTATTGTAAATAATGCTGCAATGAACATAGGGGTGCATGTATGTTTTCAAGTTAGTGTTTTCATTTTTCTTGGATAAATACCCAACAGAATCAAATTGGACTACTTTCTCATACCACGCACAAAAAATAAATTTAAAATGAATTAAAGACTTAAATGTAGGACCTGAAACAATAAAACTTCTAGAAAAAACATAGGCTGTTCACTCTTTGACATCAGGTCTTAGTAATATTTTTTTGGATGTGTGTCTGTCAAGGGAAACAAAAGAAAATATAAACTGGGACGACATCAAAGTAAAAAAGCTTTTGCACAGTGAAGGAAACTATCAACAAAACAAAAAGACCACCTACTGAATGGGAGAAGAAGTTTGCAAACAATATACCCGATAAGGGATTAATATCCAAAATATGGAAAGAACTAATATAACTCAACATCCAATACAATTCAACTGTATGATGATTGTAATGGAAGTCATGAAAAGTGATGAGGTCAGCTGCAGGGAGATTAGAGAAAGAAAACGAAGGTGCCTAGGACAGAGGCTGGAAAAACTCTATCATTTGAGGGTCAGGTAGTTTAGTGGTTAGACAGTGTGTGACACCAAAGAATGTGGTATTACAGAAGCCAGGTGTATTATTTTCCAGGGGCTACAACCGCAGCAACTGGGTGGCTTAAAACAACGGGAGTGTATTCTCTCATAGTTCAGGAGGCCAGAAGTCTGAAATCAAGGTGTTGGCAGAAATTGGTTCCTTCTTAGGGGTTCAGAGAGAGAATGTTCATGCCTGTTTCTTAGCCTGTGGTATTGCCAGCAATCCTTGGTATTCCTTGGCTTGAAGACGCATCACTCCTATCTCTACCTCTGTTGTCACATGGAGTTCTCCCCTATATGTCTCTGTCTCTGTGTCTCTTCTTCTCTTCTTATAAGGACACCAGTCGTATTGGATTAAGGGTCCCCTCTACTCTGGTATGACCTCATCTTAACTAATTACATATGCAAAGACCCTATTTTCAAGTGAAGTCACATTTCAAGGTTTGGGGTATACGTAAATTTTAGGGGGACACTATCCAACCCAGTACACTAGGGGAAAAGATAAATTCCAAAAGGAGGCAGTGTTAGCAGCATGTGATGCTGCAGAGAGGTCCAGAGAATGGTTTCAAACTTGTCCTGGTTTATTGGAAAGCGGAGATCTGCAGATAAAATTATAGTGGGTTATTCTTAAATCTGAATGTGCAGATTCCCTTCTTGTTTTCAGTCATCCTGAAGTTTTATTGATGACTTGTACTAGAGAGTCTGTCTTCATCTTCGAGAGATGGCTCAGTAGGTGTCCCTCGCGTGGCACTGGGGTCCTGGCTCTGGAGCGATGTGAGAGTGCAGGTGCCATATTTGGAATTTCTCTTTTTGATCTCTGCAACCACTTGATTCCCTTGGAGAACTTTCCTTAAGTGATATCCAAGCCCTCTCCTATTTAAAGGGCACAGGGCTAATGGGATCACTAGCTGAGGTGAAATTGTTGCAGATGGTAATGTGAAGACTAATTTATTTTCAGAGGCTTTTAGGAATTCATGTGCTTTTAATGATAGCTTACTATAACCACAAATCCTTCATTTTCATTCTTTAAAGGGAGAGGATATTGCCTATTATTAACAGTAGAGGAAGATAGAGTAGGCAGCTAATTGACCCAGTGAATCTGACACAACTGTGGTGGGGTTATGAAAGCTGAAGAATTTTACTGCGCTCCTAGGATTCTGTCTTATTTTTTATATTGACTTTTTTGACCCCCTTGCAACCCATTTTCACCTGCTCGTCTTTCTTCCTCAGTCAAGCATCCATCGGCAGGCCCCACAGTGAGGTTGGTTTTCTATGATCCTTTTATTCATCAAAAAGCTGAGACAGCCTTGTGCTCCCACCATTACGATAGCAACATTTTCTTGGAGAGGGCAAAAATGGGTGGGATTACTTCCTGTCCTTTACTCTGCTTTGGGGCCCTATTATCTGCTTCTTCTTAAGCCAGGGGTTGACAGGGTAAAGGGGGGTGGGTAAGGATGGAAAGATTTATTTTCTTTTAATCTTGACATGAAGGGAGAAAAAAAGTCTTCTATAGCCATAAATCATTAATTTCAGGAGGGAAAATGTTGGTTCCTTCCCTGGTCCTTTAAGCCAGCTGGACTTGATGATATCATATGTCTATAATTTACAAAGGCCAGAGGCCCTGAGACAGTGCTCTCATTTGCTGCAATGAGGCCCTGAGACAGTGCCCTCATTTGACCACCATCTCTACTGATGTTGGACTCTTGGTCCTGCTACCCAGCTTTATGTTCTGCCTCTGATGAGTTGCAGGTTTATTGTTAGTCTTTCCAGGTCTTAAAGCTTGGATTTCTCTGACGGGTTTTCACAAGGGTCGCACTTCCAGCTCTTAGAGACCCCAATTCGTCCAGGGCTCTGCTCTGCCTCGTGCTCCACCCATCCCAGCCAGGAAAGCCCTAGAGCTTTGGCACCCAGGACAACAGTCTGGTTCTGAGATCCAGAAGGAGATTTTCATTGTTTTGAAAGTACCACATGATCATTCTTAATGGGAAAAGTGTGGGTTTTAAAGTCAGGCTTATTCAGGGATTGAATGTCAGGCTCTGACCGCTTCTAGTTTCACTTTTTGAAAGAAAAAATTTCATTAAGTACATACTGAAAACAACACAACAATGTTTATATCTAAAATATACATATAAAAGCATGGACTGGACTATACATACACACTGTGTGGTTGTTATTGCTCCAAGGTGAATCTGGGAACTAGATAGTACTAGAGAGGAAATGAAGGGGACTTCAGGTTTATCAGCAATGGCTTAGGTTTTTTTTTTTTTTTTTTTGCGGTACGCGGGCCTCTCACTGTTGTGGCCTCTCCCATTGCGGAGCACAGGCTCCGGACGCGCAGGCTCAGCGGCCATGGCTCACCGGCCCAGCCGCTCCGCGGCATGTGGGATCCTCCCGGACCGGGGCACGAACCCGTGTCCCCTGCATTGGCAGGCAGACTCTCAACCACCAGGGAAGCCCGGCTTAGATTTTTTACATTAAAAAAAATCTGAAGGTATGATGACAGAAAATTAACATTTAAAAAATTCTGGGGCTTCCCTGGTGGCACAGTGGTTGGGGGTCCGCCTGCCGATGCAGGGTATACGGGTTCGTGCCCCGGTCCGGGAGGATCCCGCATGCCGCGGAATGGCTGGGCCCGCTGAGCTTGCGCGTCGGGAGCCTGTGCTCTGCAACGGGAGAGGCCGCAGCGGTGAGAGGCCCGCGTACAGCAAAAAAAAAAAAAAAAAAAAAAAAAAAAAAAAAAATTCTGATGGTGGGTTTAATATATAGGGAGAATACTATTCTCTGAATTTTTCTGCGTTAAGCATCTTTTCATAAGTTTATTTGCCATTTTTATTTCTTCTGTGAATTGTCTATTCGTAATAGCCTCCTATTTTTTCCATTGGATATTCATCTTTTCCGTATTTCCTTGAAGTGATTTGTATATCCTCATATCAATTCTTGGTTAGTCATGTGCATCGTGAGTATATTCTACCTGTTTGTGGTTTATTATTTCCTTTTACTTTGGGCATCTTTTGATGGACAGTAAGTGACAGAAGCGATAAACAGAAGCTGATTTATCAAACTTTTCCTTTATGCCTTGATGTTTTGGTATATTGCCTATAAAGTGCATCTTTACCTTGAGTTCATAAAGTTAGCTATTTTCATATACCTTCTTCTGATAGACAGTTTTATTTTCCCTTGTAGGTATCTGATCAATCTGAAACTAATTTTTTGGCATGCATAATTTACAAATTTAATTTAATTTTTTTCTATATGGAAATCCAATTGTTTGAAACTACTTAATGGTTGGTTACAGGAACGCTATGGATTTTTGTATCCAGAAAAATTGCCACATTCTCATACATCTTAATAATCATAGTTTTATTCTATTTTCTATGTAAACAAATCTATAGTATTGCAAATAATGACAATTTTGTGTATTCCTGTCTAAGTCTTATAGACCATAGTTCCTTTTCTTGTCTTGTTGTAGTGTCAAAGTCTCTAGTACAAGGTTGAATAGCAGTGAAAATGGTTGGTGTCCTTATCTCATTATTTACATTAATGAGAATGCTTTTAAACTTTTACTATTAAGTAGGAAGTTTGCTATAGGCTTTTGTTAGATATTTCCTTATCAGGTTAAGAAAATTCCCTTTTATTTCTAGTTGGCTAAAAATCCATTTTTTAAATTATAAATGAAAGGGATAGATTTGTTTATTTCTCTCTTATGTAATATTTACCATGTGAATGGCTCAAACGGGTGGTTGAATGATGCTCCTCGGGGTTGTTTAGGGACCAGGCAAGTGCTCTGCCTTTCATTAGGCCACTGTTATCATTGTGAGAAGAGGGAAGAAAGACTTGAAGGGGGAGGCCCAAGATCTTAATTTAAAACCCAGGCCCCAAAGTTACATATGTAGATACCACTCTCTTTACACTGGGGGAGAAATTGGTCACAGGGCTACACATAACTGTAAGGGAAGCCAGAAATTGTAGTGGGCAAGAGTCTTTGCCAAAAAGATTAATCTTATGCATTAAAAAAAAATCTCTATTTTAATTATCTTAAATTAACATTGTTATTTATTTGTGTTATTTTTTTCTCAATCAGTTGCTGGAGTTTTTCCCCCTTTTATTAGTATTTTTTCTTAAAAAACTCAAAATGACATTAGTGGAAAAACTGGCAAAATCCAAAGGAAGTCTGGAGTTTAGTTAATAGTAATGTACAAATGTTGTGCCTACTACCAAGAGTAATACAGAATATATGAGGACATAATAAAAGTAGTCAATATTTGTAAGCACTTACTATGTGCCAGGCATCTTTCTAGCTATTTTAATCCTCAAAATAGCTACCATGAGGTAGTTTCTACTAGTATCCATTCTGTTTTATAGGTGAGGAAACTGAGATGTAGAAGTTAAGAAATTTGTTCAAGATCACGTGGTAGGAAGGGTTGAGTCATAATTTCAACCCAGGCATTTGGACTCTCACACTAGCACTTGGAACCATTGTGCTCCAAATGACCCAACACTATAGTTATGAAAAGACTTTAGCCAGTTTCAAAGGTGAATGTATCATTCAGAGTTCCAGCAGGAAATGGATGACATACTCAAAACTGGCTAACTGAGGAGTGTTTAATAAAGGACATATTACAGAGTTTGGGGAGACCAACAAGGGAAGGTGTAATCTTCAGGGGCTGGTAACAGTGGGGAGCTAATATGACCCTATGACATGACTGATCTGTAATTCTCACCTTTCCAGAATGGACTTTTCCCTCTCTTCCACTATTATTTCTATGTATCTTACTTTACACCAATCATACAGCTATATTCAATTTTTAAAAAAATATTGCTTAGCCAGACCTAAAAGGCTAAAAGGAGGGAAATGGTTATTAGGATGTAGAGAGACTAGATACAGCCAAATGTGAGGGCTGCCAGGTAAAATCTGTGGCATTTGGTTGAGGAATACAGCCAACCTTCCCTGACTACACAATGAGGGAGCCAGAAGAAATACTTCCCTCTCATTTTCCTCCAATCCACCCATCTCCTGCTGTTCTCTCCGGTAGGTTAAACCCAAATGGAACACAGAGAGCCAAGAACCCAGTTGACACTGTCTATAAAGCTTTGCCTCCCAGGGTCCAGAGCAGGATGGGGAATATCTTGGAAGAGGAATAGGAAATATCCAGCAAAGTGAATTTCTCTGTTAAGGAAATCTTTTAGCTCCCGGAATAGTTTTGTACAAAACTGAAATCTCCAGTAAAATAAGCATATTTAACAAGGTGTTAAAAAAATCCCTTTTTTTTCCTTTAGTTTCATCACTCTGGGAAAGGAGCTAGGCTTTGGTAAATGCCCCTGCATTTACCTTAGTTAAATCTCTGTGACAAAAATATTTATACGTCTTTGAGTATGTATATGTAACTGAGTGGATAGAAGCCATATTTTGTTCCCAAAGAGTCATCAACTTAGGAACAGTGGTTCCCTTTTAGGCTATTGTGTACAGTCATCACAATACATAAAGGAATGTTCAAGGTTAGAGGAATTGAAAGTCATTCATGTCTTTAGTGCTAGAAATCAGGTTGATCAAATCACAGAAGTTTCAACAGGTATTTAGAAATTGGATGAACACTTTGGATTCTCTGGTTTAACTTCCCACTTATTGAAGGAAGGCTCTCTATAAGAAATCCTATAAGATAATTTTTAAACCTATAAATCTATAAATCAAGGGAACAGAACTGCCTGGGCCCCTATGACATGACTGCTCTGTAATTCTCACCTTTTCCAGAATGGACTTTTCCCTCTCTTCCACTAGTATTTCTATGTATCTTACTTTACACCAATCATACAGCTATTTTCAATTTTTTAAAAATATTGCTTCAAGTCATCTCATTTCTTAAATAAACAGGAGCAAGAATATGGTGATGCAGAAGGAACAGTGAATTAAAACTCTATTCACCTGTGTAAGTATTTCCCGGGGAGAGAGGAAGTTTAGATGCTATGCTTAGCTCAAGCGAGCATATTCACTTAGATGAGCCTATGTACTTTAGTGTGTATCAAGCATTGCATTTTACATGCTTCATGTAATCTATACAATAAAGTAGGTACATCGTTTTACAGGTATGGAAATCAATTCATTTCCCATGAATAGATAGATAGAACCAAAATACTTTCCTAATTCTGTCACATCTCAACCAGTGTTTCTCATGAGGGTAGAAGGAGAGAGAGGGAAAAATGTCTCCAGAGGGGATGCTTGGAAACGTGTGTGGGGCTTTATTTTTTTGATCGTCACATGGTTGGGGAGGGCTATTGGTGGCCGAGGATGCCAACACAATAGTGCCCAATTAAGAACACTGACCTATGACACCCTAAAATAAGGTAGAACACTGAAAATGTTTCTGTTTTAGAAGTGACCATTTGAATAGTCATATATTTTTTATTTTATGGATTTTAATCATGTATGTATGTCTTTTGCTTAAAAAAAATGGTGGGGGAAGAAGTTAGATTTTTTTTAAAGAAATCTTATGGATCTGGATGAAGAAAGTGGAAGCCAAAAGAAATTACATCATGGTTAAAGTTGGTATGAAGAAGTATATTGTCTGGATCGCCAGTATTTATTAGTGTTTCAGGCAATAATTTTTAAGCAGCTGAACTGGTGCTTGAAAGATGTTTCTGGGAAGCCGTATTGTTAAGCTCCTCTCCTCTCTGATAGTAGATGAGTTATAGCCCAGCCATTGGCTCATATGCCTTCTTGTTTATGTCAGATAATGTAAATTGGCTGGGGGGCGGAGCAAACATTTTGAACTTACTAACAATCTCCCTTTTGCTGTGATTTGAGAGGTACAGACAAGGAGAAGCATCTTGTGTATGATTCAGTCTCTGTATTAATCTTCCCTTTTCCAGGCCCTGGAATGCTTACAAAACATTTCCCTGGAGGACACTGTAGGAGGAAGTGAGGTAGGTATCAGGGTGTAAATGAAGTGAGGATGGGGATGTGGGCTCCAGGCAGGCTGACTCCAGAGCTGTGCTCTTTTTTTTTTTTGCAGTACGCGGGCCTCTCACTGCTGTGGCCTCTCCCGCTGCGGAGCACAGGCTCCGGACGCGCAGACTCAGCGGCCATGGCTCACGGGCCCAGCCGCTCCGCGGCATGTGGGATCTTCCCGGACCGGGGCACAAACCCACGTCCCCTGCGTTGGCAGGCGGAATCTCAACCACTGCGCCACCAGGGAAGCCCCAGAGCTGTGCTCTTAATCACTACAGCGTGGACCAAGTTAAATCCTAGCTCTACCCCTTATGAGCTCTGTGACCTTGAGCAGGTTACTTAACCTCGTATGTAAAATGGGGGGAATAAGATCACTCGGAGTTGAGAAAAATTAAATGAAACAATAGGAGTAAAAGTACCTGATCTATAGTAAACATCCAATTAATGCAAAAACTATTATTATTATTCATCATCTGGCTCTTTCCTGTCTCCCCAGCTTCTACTTTCTCTTGGCAGTTCCACACTGTATACTCTAGTTATATCAGATGAACTAGTTGACATTACCAGACCACCTTTTTACTGGGGCTCATGCCGTACCTCTTTTATGAAGTAGTGTTCTTCTACTTTATGGGGCATAATTCTATTGTCTTTCCAGGTCTAGCTAAGATGTCTACGTACTTCACTTATCAGAACAAATTCCACCTTCTCTTGGCTTCTGTGGCAGACAGACAGCCAAAATTCTGTCCCCGACTCCTCTTCCCTAACAACCCAGACTTTGCTTAAAGCAACAATATGCCACGCCACAGGAAAGATCATGATTTCTCTAAGCCAATCACAACAATACTGTTTCCACTTTCCCAAACTTCACTATAGCTGGGAGCAGTCATGTGACTCATTTCTGGCCAATAGGCTATGAGGGCAAGTCCGCTGGATGAAATTCTGCGGAAACCTTTTCTTTCCTGCTACAGGGACTTGTGTGGCTACTGCTTTTCTTACCTCCTTTTCCTCTTTTCTTCATTGAAGATGTTAGGTCTGTGGCAGTAGCAGCAGCCATGTGTGAAATGGGCTGCAAACATGAGGGAAAAGTCAGGAGAACTGACAAGAAGTTGGCTCTAATATGACTGAGTTGCTGAACCAATGCTTGAAGCCACCTAACCTCACACAGGTACTTCTCATTATGTGAGAGAATAAGGCTTTACTTTTTAAGCCATTGAAAGTCAAATTTTCTATTATTTGCAGCTAAATGCACTTCTATTTAAAGAGAAGTAAAATTACTTAAAAGTCAAAGGCTCTGATATTTTTCTTTTAACAAATATTATATTCACTCATTGCAGAAAATTTGGAAAGTACAGGAGAACTTGTGGTAGATTATTTTATTTTTTTAAATATTTGGGGCCTCTCCTTATGGGAGGAATGCAGTTCCTCATCAGGAACATAGGGCATGGCCATGTGGCTTGCTTAGACCAATGAAAGGTGAGGGAAATGGCATGCATCACTTTCAAGAAAAAAAATTTGTTTTGACCTCTGTCTTGAGACTGGAATGTTCCAGGTAGAGGCTTGTCCTTTAGTCATGGATAAGAAAGAAGAAAACGTGGGGCAGTGCTGTGTCTAACCCCATGGTGGACATGAAGATGAACGACAAATGAAATTTGGGGATCGTTTCTTCTTAAAGCATCAGTGAACCTAAGCTGACTGATTTAGAACCAGGAGAAGAAGAAGAGGGAGAGGGAGAGGGAAAGGGAATTAGTAATTATTGTTTTCTTCATCAAAATTATCAGTAGTAATTTTCAATGCATGTTTTTAATATTTGAGATGTCATATTTTCACAAAAACTTTCATTGTATAATTATTTCCCCTGCTACTAAAAACCTTTAGATTTTTCTTAATAATTATTTAATGTTCCATTGTTCAAAAACACTTCTTATAAACAACAAAAAGGGCATTTGTATCATTATTATTTGGGTGAACACCTTGAGCTCCGCCTTAGAATTCCTTATGTATTTATGCAGCCAAGTACCTAGCACAATACCTGCTATATAAGCTCTCAAAACTTTTCATTCAAGAGAAGTAAAAAGAAGAACGGAAATGATAAAGTACTGTGGCAGAGATACAATAGGAGGCCTGGGAAGAGTGTCAACAACCTAAACCACATTTTGTCCGATTCTCTATTTCTTTTTGAAGTTTACCATTAATAGCGTCTCTGTCTGTATCCCTATATCCCATTTCTCACCACCATATTGTTTTTTTTTTTTTTGCAGTACGCGAGCCTCTCACTGTTGTGGCCTCTCCGGTTGCGGAGCAACCTATATTGATATTTATAGAATTTAAAAATTTTTTTTATTGGAGTATAGTTGATTTACAATGTTGTTAGTTTCAGGTGTACAGCAAACTTTTATATATATAAAGTTATACATATATACATAGGAGGACTTCAGAGAACTAAGTGCTTTCTGTCACATAATTAATTACATAATTCATTCATATTTTTACTCAATACATGTTTTTTACTGAGTAAATGCCTATTACGTGCCAGGTCATATTCTAGGCCCAGCAGATGGAGTAGTGAATATGACAGACAGGTCTCTGCTTTATGGAACTTTACATTTGGCTAACGACAGAGGGGAGGTAGGGAACGAAGAAGTTAACAAGTTAATACCAGATGATTTTATATAGAGATGTGTTGTGAAGAAGGTAACACAGCATATGGGGAAGTGGAGAATGGAGCAGATGGCTTTAGTGTGGGAGCTGAGGAAAAGTCTCTCTCAGGGGGTGATCTTTGAACTGATGGTCCGATGGCAAGGAGTATTCAGCTATGTGACGAGTACTGAATACTGAATACTCTAGTATTCAGCTAGAGTGACGAGCAGAGGGAACGGCAGGTGCAATGGTCCTAAAGAGAGAATGAACTTGACATTCTTGAGGAAAAATAAAAAGGACAACGTGATGAATGAGCAGGAGAGGAGAAGATGAGGTGAAGTGGGCAGACTGTATCTGGTTTTAAAGACCATGGTCAGGACTTTGGATTTATTCGAATAGGGATGGAGAAGCCAGTGGAGAGCTTCATGCATGGGAGCAAAATTAGAGGAAAGTCTGTTTATAGCCTAAAATGTTCACTTGGCGGCCGTGTGGAACACGGGTTGTCGTAGGGCACGAAAGGAAACAAAGAGACTAGTTGAAGCTTTGCGGGTCTCCAGGCAGCAGATGATGGTGGCTTACACTACAGTGAGGTTGGTGAAGATGGAGAAGAGTGAGTGGACCGGCAACAGGTTTTGGAAGTAGAGGCAGCAGAACTTGCTGGTATGTTGTACACGTGTTGAGTCTCCTTTGTGTTTTGTGCACTGTTACCGGGTGTGGGCACGGGGGTCAAAGGGTTTCACTTGGAATCCCGGTTCTACCACTGACTAGCTGTGTGATTTGGCACAAGCTATTACACTTCTGTTCACTTCCACTTCTGCATCTGCCAGGTACCTCACAGGGTTGATTAAATGAGCTAATACATGTGAATTGTTTAGCCCAATACTCAGCTCATAAGCAATGTTTGAATAGATTTTAGCTGTTACTATCCTTAGGACTATGCAATCTAGAGCATTTTGTTCAAAGACAAGTATGCTTAAACCACTTGGCTTGAAGTGGGTAGTGAAAAGAAGATGTGGGGCGAGTAATGCAGGAAGTTTATCTCAGGAGGCTTCTGTCTCCCCGAGGGATAGCTTCTGATTTGGCTCTAGACTAAATGGCTGGAGATGTAGTCCAGTGATAATTCAGTGCAGGATATAAAAGGGCTGTTCAGGAAGAAGCATAATACTTTTTTTCATCTTTGGTAATTCCCCCTAAGATGCCCCCTTTTATTCTAGCACATTATTCATCTGTAATATAAAGGAGATAATGTGGAAATTAAAGTGCTAATTTCAGCTGTTATGGGAATCAGGCCACAGTGTGGGGATTAAGAGACAAAAGAACAGGAAAAAAAAAAAAAACTTCCCAGTTAGGTTGCTTTAAGCCTGTGGATTTTTATGAACAATTTGCCTAACATTGAGAAAATGCCCTTTTTGTTGGTAAATTTCTGAACACCTAGAGTTTAGTGGCACTCACAGTAATTCATGGCTCCATTCATGGGTTACAAACGTTTACCTGATAGACTGTGAGAAATGCTGAAGGAGAAGGAGATAATGACATCATGGGACACAGGGTTCTGATCTGGGGTCTGTCATCCCAGATCTTTGTCTCTAAAGTTTGAATGTGAGAAGAAGTACAAGCACAGGTGAGAACACACACACACAATTGTTTTACAAAAGAAAGCAAAAGTGCTCATTCTAATTTAAGAAGTGTTGAAAGTTTAATGTGCATTAAATATCAAACAATAAACTCAAATGTGAAATATGCTTTTTATACCCCTACAAATGTACCTAATTTATATGTAGAGCCTCCAATCCATTGATAGTGGAAAATTAGTCTTAGTCAATTCTAGGGAAACTCAGTTAATTTGAGGTTTCCCATTTCTTTTCTCCCTGAGGTTGCATTCAAGTTTACAGGGGGAAAGTAGGGGCATCAAGCCACTATGTATCATAAAGTCATTGGAGTCAGGAGAAAAAGGGCATCTGTTTCTTGGCCACCATCTTTCTGTGCTGGAAGCCACTGAAATGAACATGGTACCTGGTTTTTCATTCCTAGACCCTGGTCCATTGTATAAATATCTTGCTATATTCTCCTGAGTTTGACAGTACAACCTCTCTGGGTCCTCCAGTACCTACCCTATGCCATGTCCATGCTATTCTCAAGTGTGTGAGGAAGAAACATTTTGCTGTTCCCTGTGATACCTTAGACACTCAGTGGAGTTGTCAGTCATCACAAACAGCACAGCTGTGGTGGCAGAATAGTGGCTTCCTGAAGATGTCCCTGTCTGAATCCCCAGAATCTGTATTTATGTTATGTTTCATCTCAAAAGGGAATTAAGGTTGCAGGAGGAATAAGGTTGTCAATCAGTTGAACTTGAAATAGGGAGATTATCCTGGATTATTCAGAGAGGCTTAGTGTAATCATAAAAGTCCTTAAATATGGAAGAGGAAGGTAGAATAGTCAGCGTTAGTGATTCAGTGTGAGAAAGACTTGGCTGGCCATTGCTGGCTTTGAAAATGGAGGAAGGGGACCACAAGTAAAGGAAGGCAGGCAGCCTTGGGAAGCTGGAAAAGAAATGCAGTCCTGCAAACACGTTGATTTTAGCCTATTGAGACCCTATTTGAAACTCTGAGCTCTGTAACTGTAGAAGAAGAAATTTTTGTTGATTTAAGTCACTAAGTTTGTGGTAATTCATTAAGGCAGCAATATGAAACTAATATACTCAGCCATTTCTATTTTACTGTCCCTGCCAATGTTGACTGGAGGGCTTTTCTACCCATTTGCTCCTTTGCTTAACCCTACACAGAAAAAGGGTGCAAAAGTCCCTTCTGCTCTCAGATCACAAAACTTAGGAGATTCTGTTATTTTGTCCCCTTAATGGCATCATGTTGGGACCCTGCCAAAACTTATACTTTGTACTTTCCCCCTTATGCTCTTTTCTTTCCCCAGCCCTTTATCAGCTCTGGACTGGGGGAAAAATCCAACTTTGACCAATTATGTATTCTTCCATATCTACCAGCTATGCCAAGAGTTCTGCAAAAACCTGACTCATTAGCTGTATTTTCCCTTCCCTAATTCAAGAAGTCTAGAATACCTTAGCAGCTGCTTGGATGGAAAAAGTATCCAGAAATTAAAAACAAAACAATAGTTCATAGATAAAACATTATCTTATTGCAATATCAGCCAGTTATTCCTTAAATGAAATTTGGTTGAATTCTAAAGTTTTCATTGTCAGTATAGTTTGTCTGAATGTGTGTGCATGTGTCTCCCTATACAACATACAGAGATGAACATGCACACACTCATAGACAAAGAAGGAAAGAGAGAAGAAGGATAGATAAGAGGAAGGCAGAAGAAAGATGATAAGAGGCAGAAGGAAAAAAGAAAAATGAAAACTAAACAGGACAGAGAGAGGGAAGCAAGTCAGCTATCAGTGATCTGCTGAGAAGCTGGCCATAGATGCTGTGTCAGAAGAAGGAGGAAATCAAAACCAGATAACTCCCTACTGAGGATGGAGAGACTTCTCCTGGGCCTCCTCTAAGGAGCAGTGACTCTTTCTTCCTGCCAAATCTCATGAATGCCTTGGTTTTCATCTTTTCACCCAGATTTTCTACCTCTCTTCAGTACTTTCTTTACCATGAGTTTCTTGTGTTCATTTTCATTACTAAAATTTTCTGGGTGTTCCACTGGAATTTCATAACATTTGTCAACATTCCAGCAAACACTTCTTGAGCACCTTTTATGTGCCAGTGTAGTAGAGATGAGACAAGCTAATTTACTGAGTCAAGTGAACAAAGATAATTTTTTTCCTTAGTGAATAAATATAAAGGTCAGAAATAATAGAAATGATCAGAATGGATATAGAGCCACTTATCTCAGTATTCTTCCCATATTCAAAGAATTTATAGTGTTTTAATAAAGAAAATTATGAGCTACTTATGCAATGAGATAGAAGGGAAATATTTGCATAACATTTTATACTTAATATATGAAAAGTTCTCTGTCACCAAACTGACGATGTATTATTATCAATATTATCATCCTTCCAACATTGCAACTAAGGAAACTGAGTATCAAAGCAGTAAGTCTTCTGAAGTGGATGCTCGAACCCAGATCTTTTAACTCCAAATTCCGTAATTACTTTATCATACCATCTTACTGTACCACATACCAGATTACTAAATAAAAGTGGATTTTATTATGTATTGCATTTTATATTTTATTTTACAAACTGTTAAAGCCATGCAGTTCATTCAATAGCCATTATGTGTTTGATAGCAGTTTTATAGAGACTGAAGCTTTAGAATTAGTTGTATTCCAGAAGAGCTCACCTTTTCACATTTAATCGATAAACAATGCTCTTTCATCAGATGGAAGGACATTTTCAAAGTCTCCCAAATGCAGAGTCTTCCAGTGTGCAGAAGAGTGAATCATCCTATGTCAGAGAATAAATTCCAAACCTATCATCAAAGAAAGTGTAAAATCCACTGGTAAGACTGGGCCTATGAGCAACCATTCATAAAATCAAGAGTTTCTTAATTTCATCCTTCATTGATTATATTGAAGAAATAAAAATTTTAGGAGAAGATAAATTGGCCTTACCACTTTTGCAGAAGGTTGACCTGCAGTTTCATAACATAAAAAAATAAACTTAAGATAAAGAAGATGTGGTACATATATACAATGGAATATTACTCAGCCATAAAAAGGAATGAAATTGGGTCATTTACAGATACATGGATGGACCTAGAGACTGTCATACAGAGTGAAGTAATTCAGAAAGAAGAAAACAAATATCTCATATTAATGCATATAAGTGGAATCTAGAAAAATGGTATAGATGATCTTATTTGCAAAGCAGAAATAGAGATGACACATATATAGAGAACAGATGTATGGATACCGGGGGATAAGGAGGGGGTGGGCTGAATTGGGAGATTGGGATTGACATATATACACTACTATGTGTAAAATAGGTAACTAATGAGAACCTGCTATATAGCACAGGGAACTCTACTCAGTGCTTTGTGGTGACCTAAATGGGAAGGAAATCCAAAAAAGAGGGGATATATGTATACATATAGCTGATTCACTTTGCTGTACAGCAGAAACTGACACAACATTGTAAAGCAACTATGCTCCAATAAAAATTAATAAAAAGTAAAGTTAAAAAAATTTTAAAGTTAAAAAAAAATTTATTTTAAGATGAGCTCCAAACTCTGGTCATGTGCTGACATCCCCTGACCTGCTGAGGCAAGGACAACTTGGAAGTTACTCCTCAATAGTGGATAGAATTATTTTTAAAATGAAAAAAATACAAAAACCTGGTGAATGCCATCATTACAAGGTAGACAAAAGAAAGGAAAACACAAAGTATCTTAAGGAAGATCATCACAGCCTAAGAGGACAAGGTTGGGTGGAAGAATAAGAGGTGAAAATCTGGTGATAGATGTTTAGTTAGTTATAAGCTTAGAGACAGAAACAGAATAAAATGGTTGGATTTGATAGTGCTTGTGATTTCATCTGACTCTGAAATTCTATGATTCTTACCTAGAAAGAATTCAGACACAAGATTCTGATTTATGCAACCCACTTATCAATTTGTTGATATTATTTGTATTTGGGGACAGTAAGTGGGGAAGCATAATACTCCTCTTTGAAACCAAGTAGGAAACAAGATAGATAACTTTGAGCTCTTTACATAAAACAAGAAGAATTCTGAAATTTAGTTTTTCTTCCTTTCTCCGGTGGATGATATGACTGTCTCTTTCCCAGTGGTAATAGGTTATCTAGGTAGGGACTTGGGGACTCCAGCCAGCGGCTGATTGCCCCATTACTTTTTCTGTAGGAAAGGAATTAGTGACATAAGTCTAAGTGAGCATCTGGTGACAGACCAAGAACACACAGGCACAAAGAGGGGGTGCATCTTTCTGGATCCCCGTGGATTGAAAAGCTTGCCTCTGGAGCCCTTGGGAATCTGGTAAACTGACAAGTAAGGTTTGATGAACTGAAAGAGAGGGAATCTTGTGTGCTATTAAAACCTTTCTTTAAAATAATAGTTGGTTTTGTTATATAACGTACTGTTGCTTTTGGTTCGATGCAGAAACACCTTGAAGAGAGTCTTAGCCTATTTGGTCTACTATAACAAAAGCAAAAACTGGGTGGTCTTAAAAAAATTTTTTTTTTTATTGAAGGATTGTTGATTTACAATGTTGTGTTAGTTTCTGGTGTACAGCAAAATGATTCAGTTATACATACATATATATCTTCTTTTTCATATTTGTTTCCATTATGGTTTATTATAAGATATTGAATATAATTCCCTGTGCTATACAGTAGGATCTTGTTGTTTATCTATTTTATATATGGTATTTGGTATCTGCTAATCCAAACACCTAATTTATCCCTCCCCCATCCCCTTTCCCCTTTGGTAACCATGAGTTTGTTTTCTATGTCTGTGAGTTTGTTTGTGTTTCATAAATAAGTTCATTTGTGTCATATTTTAGATTCCTCATATAAGTGATATCATATGGTATTTGTCTTTCTCTTTATGATTTACCTCACTTAGTATGATAATTTCTAGGTCCATCCATGTTGCTGCAAATGGCATTATTTCATTCTTTTTTATGGCTGAGTAGTATTCCATAGTGTATATGTATACACAACATCTTCTTTATCAGTTTGTCTGTTGATGGACGTTCAGGTTGATTCCATACCTTGGCTACTGTAAATAGTGCTTCTGTGAACATTGGGGTGCATGTATCTTTTTGAATTATAGTTTCGTCCAGATATATGCCCAGGAGTGGGATTGCTGGATCATGTGGCAACTCTAATTTTAGTTTTTTAAGGAACCCCCATACTGTTTTCTATAGTGGCTGAATCAATTTACATTCCCACCAACAGTGTAGGAGGGTTCCCTTTTCTCCATACCCCCTCTGGCATTTGTTTTTTGTAGACATTTTAATGATGGCCATTTGGATTGGTGTGAGGTGGTACCTCATTGTAGTTTTGATTTGCATTTCTCTAATAATTAACAATGTTGAGTATCTTTTCATGTGCCTATTGGCCATCTGTATGTCTTCTTTGGGGAAATGTCTATTTAGGTCTTCTGCCCATTTTTCGATTGGGTTGTTGATCAGTCACAACATTTGCAAATATTTTCTCCCAGTCCATAGGTTGTGTTTTGCTTATGGTTTCCTTTGCTGTGCAAAAGCTTATAAGTTTGAGTAGGCCTCATTTGTTTATTTTTGCTTTTATTTCTATTGCCTTGGGAGATTGACCTAAGAAAACATTGCAGTGATTTATATCAGAGAATGTTTTACCTATTTTCTTTTCTAGGAGTTTTATGATGTCATGTCTTATATTTAAGTCTTTAAGCCATTTTGAGTTTATTTTTGCATATGGTGTGAGGATGTGTTCTAACTTCATTGATTTACATGCAACTGTCCAGCTTTCCTAACACCACTTGCTGAAGAGACTGTCTTTTCTCCATTGTATATTCTTGCCTCCTTTGCTGACAATTAATTGACTGTAGTTGTGTGGGTTTATTTCTGGGCTTTCTATTCTGTTCCATTGATCCATATGTCTATTTTTGTGCCAATACCATGCTGTTTTGATTACTGTAGCTTTGTAGTATTGTCTGAAGTCTGGGAGGGTTATGCCTCCAACTTTACTTTTTCCTCAGGATTGCTTTGGCAATTCTGGGTCTTTTGTGGTTTCATATAAATTTTAGGATTATTTGTTCTAGTTCTGTGAAAAAAGTCATGGGTAATTTGATCACATTAAGTCTGTAGATTGCTTTGGACAGATTAGGCCTTTTAACAATATGAATTCTTCCAATCCAAGAGCATGGGTTATCATTCCATTTCTTTGAATCATCTTCAATTTCCTTTATCAATAGGTTTCAGCATATAAGTCTTTCACCTCCTTGATGAGATTTATTCCTAAGTATTTTATTTTTCTGATGCAATTTGAAAAGGGATTGCTTTTTTTTTTACTTTCCCTTTCTGCTATTTCATTGTTGGTGTAAAGAAATGCAACAAATTTATGTATGTTATCTTGTATCCTGCTACCTTGCTGAATTATTTTGTCAGTTCTAGTAGTTTCTGTGTGGAGTCGTTAGAGTTTTCTATATATAGCACGATGTCATCTGCATATAAAGACAATTTTACCTCTTCTCTTCCAATCTGGATGCCTTTTATTTCTTTTTGTTGTTTGACTGTTGTGGCTAGGATTTCCAATACTATGTTGAATAGAAGTGGTGAGAGTGGGCATCCTTGTCTTGTTCCAGATTTTACTGGGAAGGCTTTCAGCTTTTCACTGCTGAATATTATGTTAGTTGTGGGTCAACTTGGTGGTTTATAAACAAATAAAGTTTATTTCTCACAGTTCTGGAAGCTGGGAAGCCCAGTACCATGGTGCTGGCAGATTTGGTGAGTGCTGAGGACCTGCTTTCTAGAAGACTGTAACCTCACTTTGTAGAAGGAGCTAAACCTGGGGTTTCTTTTATAAGGGCACTAATATCATTCAGGAGCACTCCACTCTCATCACCTAAGCACCTCCCCAAAGCCCCATCTCTTAATACAAACATGTTGTGCTTAGGTTTCAGTATATGAATTTTGGGGGGATACATTCAGTTTATAGCAGAGTAAACTAATAACAGAGTGAGAGAAATTTCTGGCAAAAGTTTCCCAGTCCCCTCTCTGGCAGGGCTGCATTATGACTTACATGGACCTTGGGCATATCTGCCTTCATGGGCTCCTTCTTCCACACAAAAAAAAAACAAACAACAACAACGATAACTCAATAATTATATTTTACGACTGTATTCGTATAAAGTCAAATATAATCCAGGTTGGGTTGATTATTATACATTCATTGTTATTATATTCATTTATTCCTTCTGATTTTAAAAGAAATTAAGATGAAAAGATTTCATGGATCCCTAAAAGTACTGGGGGTTCTAGACCCCAGTACTGGATGTCAGCCGTGCTGTTAGAAACACCTTCTTGTTTTCCCGACTATGTTCTAAGTCCTATCACAGGCCCCCCTCCTCCATGAAGCCCTCCTGCTCCTGTCTGTGGGAATTTTTTCAATAGTTACTGTCTAACTCATTTTGCAATTAGTGTATTCCACATTCTATTATCATTTATCTTTTATGTATGAGTCCTTTTATTCCAAATAGATTTTAGGCTGCTCAAGGGCAATGACCATGTTTTATACCTCTTCCCCTCCTTGGCACTCACCATATTCAGTGATGATTACTATTTATCGAACACATGCTATATGCCTGGCATGTTTTTTTTTTATATATGTGGCATAATCCTCCCTTTACATCTATGGAAAATGAAGTGCAAGAAAAAAAAGTGACTTGCTCCAGGCTTCCCATCTAGACTCAGAATTGCAATCTGAATTTCTCTGGCTCCAAAACCAGCCATCTTTCTATTCAATGCCACTGCCTCCACATGTGAATAGTGGTGATGATCATGAGGAAGATGAACCAGGAGACTTTTTTCTTTTTAAAGCAAAAGAAAACGAAATCAAAGTAAAACTTAGCAAGCATTTAAATTCTGTATATTAGAGCAAATTTAAAGCCAGTACTGCTCAGATCTCTTCCATAGCTAACTTGAAATCTTTATTTGAAGCATTATTGACAAGAAGAGGGAGATAGTTATCATAGTGGCTATGTGTTGGGTAACTTACTCCTGGTGTAAAGGAATCCCTCACTTCACATGGTAAGATTTTACTGCCACATTTTCTTTTTACAATACATTTTTAATAAAGAGAGATCAGGAAAAAAGTACTATCTTCCCAAGGACAATATGCTCAGGCACTACCTCTTCTTTCTGTATGTCATGATCATGTCCCATATTTCAGCCAATAATGGGCAATGTCAGAGTTAGACCTAATAACACCTATTCAGTGCTTCCAAATTCTGAGTAATAATAGTTATCCATTGACAAATCCAACACCAATATATTCATATCTGATATGCTTTCATGACATTTCGGAGAGTGGCCTGTGATTTTGTCATTTTCTCATGATGTCATATAGCAATTGTTGAGTAGTCAAGTTTCCTTTCTTAGGTATTTTCCCACCACAGCTTCAAGCGGGAATAGACTCGAATTGTGTGCTGCAGTTTGTCAATTTGAAATCTTCTTTGTCTAAAATGTGAGAAACCACAGAAATCCAGAAGAGAAAAACTGTTTTTGCATATGCAAAGTTTACTGTCCTGGAAAGAATATGAGCTCTGGATTTCAACTCATCTGGCCTTGGATCCTGCCTCTACTGCTTAAATCTGGTGTGGCTTCAGAATAGTCACTTAATTCTGTTTGCATATCTATAAAATAGATGATAAAATTATGTACCTTTACAGGTTAATTGCGAGGATAAGAGATTACCTATGGAAAATACTTAGCATAGTACCTAGTATGTAGTAGGTGCTTAATAAATGCTAGCTTATTTGTATTGGTATTATTGCTACCATCTCTGAATGGTGCTGAAGGACCAATTAGGACAGTTAAGATAAAAACAGCTCTTGAATTTATTCACTAGGGCCCTGAGATGGGATAGGCTTTTTATGTTGCTGAAATAGCCAGGTAAATATAAGTATAAAATCACATTAAAATGTTTCATGCAGGGAAAAATAAGTGGTCCCCTAACTTGATTTTGCTCATTTATTTTTCCAGCAAGCATTAAACCATAATCAGACCCTTACAACTGGGAACATCTCATGGCAATTAGAGGTTCATGTGTAACAACTGAGGTCTTTGGGGAAAGAGATGCTATCAACACATCAGCCCATTCTCTTCTCTGCAATCTAAAGCTCCCTTTGTTACAACAAGCATCTTGTAACGCACTTTTACTATCCTGAAATGAAACTCATAAAGTAAATCTATCTGTGCAAATAATTTTTTAAATGCCCTAGTTATAACATGAAGGAAAAATGAAAAGAAAGTAATAAATAATAAAATAGTATAAAATGCTTGGACTTAATGAAGTCATCGGATGCTTGTGCTTATAAATAACATCACTCTGACTGTGATAACTACAGATATGGATTGATACACGTGGCTGAATTGACAACTCAGATACCAAGAAGTGTTCTGCATCATGTTTTATTTTCTGAAATGGTGAATGACTCTTGATAAAGTTCCAAACAAAGTAAAATATAATCTTTCCTTGATTTACATGATGATTGCATTCCTATAAATTTCAATGTACATTAAAACTCTGCAAAACATATTTTGTATTATATGTAATGTGGGGTTAGGCTCTAAGCCAAGAGAGTTATAAATTTTTCATTGACATGAATGTCTGAAGGGACATTCCATACCTGTGTAGAACTTGGGACAATTTTTCATTATGTGGGATTGTCCTGACCATTACAGAACATTTAGCATCCCTGGTTCTTTATCTTTTATAGGCTGGTAGTACCCACCAATCATTGGGACCTAGTGCTAAAGTACCCCCGTTGCTTTTTCAAAGTGTCCCCTAGGGGGTGGTCCTGCCACCACTGAGAATACTGCTCTAGTCATACTGAGTACCTGCAGTTTTCTGAGCAGCCAGCCTTCGCTTATTCTCTTCTCTCTGCATGGGATGTTCTTCCTCTACTTGGAATCGCTACTATTCACTCACCCCTAAAGACTCACCTCAGGTGTCTCCCAACCAGGAAATCCTCTGTAAAGCTCCAGTTACTCCTTCTTTGTGTTGCCATAGACCCTCTGCTTAGGACGCTTATGAATTTGATTGTACTTTATTCTCTGTTTTCCAACATTATTCTAAGAGCTCCTGAGGACAAAATCAATCAATCAATTTATGTATCTTATATTGACTTATTTTAAAAATTTCTTTATCCTTAGTGCCTGACTCATGACTTCCACATATGAAGTATAGATGAATGGACAGACACTTGAAAGGACTAACAAGTAAATGATAATGTTTATACCAAATGTTTATTATCTACTTTCCTAAGGTACCATGATTGGCTCTGGGGGAGACAAATTAAAAGTGGATCCCGCTCTCAAGATGTTTGTGGTCAAGGAGGGGACTTGCATCACCCATGGTCATTTTCAAACAAAAGCGTAAGATATAGCATGTTAATTAGATATGGGTTGAAAGTAATCTACATGGTGCCATCTACTTTATTTGGAATTAGTGGAGATAAAAAAGATTTTTGTAAAACCCCAAGTTTAAGAGTCATTAGTGTTATTTCAGGTGGGTTAGCTAGGTTATTCTGATATAGTGCAGAACAGTGGAGAATTGTTTTTAAATAGCAGTTTTCATACTTGGGGTATTTTAAAGGACTTTAAAGTGCTTTACAAAGTAATGAGTTAAACGCTGGTAATGAGAAACTATGTATGCTAATGGGAGAAACCTATTATGCTCTTGACAGTAGCTCAAATGGGACTGTGGAAATTAGAGGCAGTTTTATTGATATTGGCCAGGATTGGGGCTTAATCCTTGCTCCTTTTGAAAATTTCCATGGGATCTTTAAATTGCACTTGGATGGCCACTGTGTTTAATACAATTGTTTTCAGGACCTGAAACTCAACCAAAAAGTTTTTGCATCGACATTCTACAAATAAAGCACATTTGGAGATAGCGATTTTTTTCATAATGAATTTGGATAATGAAAGATTTTCATAGAAGAAGAAGAAGAAGCAGGGAAAATAGAATCCCCATGACCCTTCCTTAGCTTTTGGAAGTAACATCATTGGAGGTTCTGAAATATTCAGATAAATGTGTTCCAATTTTGCCTTTGCTCTTCAGGGTTCTGGCTGAGACTGAGGTAGAGATGCCAAAAATCTAATGAGAAAGCCTGTTCATGAACAATTTCCATACCACTTTCATCAGACTTGCAAGGTTAAGAAGATCTGAATAAATATGGAAACTTTATGGTACCAAAAGGAATACTTTCTCATGCCTTTGGCCTTTTAAAAATTTTGTATGAAATTCCATCTAAATTGTATTCAAGTACAAATGACAATTTAATTGGAAAGAGTGAAGCAATCTGAAGTTTAAAATTTATTTTAATAGATTGTATTATCTATTAAGTTAATATGAAATTAAAAGTTAATACCATTATTAGTATGCTTGAGAAATCTCCACTATAAGCATACAATGAAATCTACAACTTAAATGGTAGATGTTAAACTAATCATTCAACAGAAATTTTGTTAAAATTTTGTTTAGAATTTGCTGAAAACTGTGGTACTGTAATTCACCATTCATTCAACAGTATTTGATTGGGTACCTAATGCCTCGAAGACAGGGATACACGTTAAGAAATGAATCTTTGCATTATGAATGAAATAGCAGAAAGGGAAAGTAAAAAAATATCCCTTTTAAAATCCCATAAAAAAATACTTAGAAATAAACCTGACCAAGAGGTGAATGACTTATATGCTGAGAACTATAAAACATTGATAAAGGAAATTGAAGATGATTCAAAGAAATGGAAAGATAGCCCATACTCTTGGATTGGAAGACTTAATATTGTTAAAATGGACATACTACCCAAAGCAATCTACAGATTTAATGTGTTCCTTATCAAATTACCCATGTCATTTTTCACAGAACTAGACAAATAATCTTAAAACTTATATGAAACCACAAAAGACTAGGAATTGCCAAAGCAATCCTGAGAAAAAAGAACAAAGCTGGAAACATAACCCTCCCAGGCTTCAAAAAATACTACAGAGCTACAGTAATCCAAACAACATGGTATTGGCAGAAAAACAGACATATGGATAAATGGAATAGAATAGAGAGCCCAGAAATAAACCCACACACCTACAGTCAATTAATCTTTGACAAAAGAGGCAAGAATATACCATGGAGAAAAGATAGTCTCTTCAACAAGTGGTGCTGGGAAAGCTGGACAGCCACATGTAAATCAATTAAGTTAGAGCACACCCTCACTCCATACAGAAAAATAAACTCAAAATGGCTTAAAGACTTAAATATAAGACGTGACACCATAAAACTCCTAGAAGAGAACATAGGCAAAATATTCTTTGACATAAGTCGTAGCAGTGCTTTCTTAGGTCAATCTCCCAAGGCGATAGAAATAAAAGCAAAATTAAACAAATGGGACCTGATGAATCTTGATAAAGACCCTTAAAGTGGATATTTATTTAGTCCAGATTTTTTTTTTTTCTTGCGATACGCGGGCCTCTCACTGTTGTGGCCTCTCCTGTTGAGGAGCACAGGCTCTGGACGTGCAGGCTCAGCGGCCATGGCTCACGGGCCTAGCCGCTCCGCGGCATGTGGCATCTTCCCAGACCGGGGCACGAACCCGTGTCCCCTGCATCAGCAGGCGGACTCTCAACCACTGCGCCACCAGGGAAGCCCTAGTCCAGATTTTAGAGTTAACAATAGTGAGACCATAAATTTAGCCTTGGAATTTAAACTAATCTCCAAACAATCAGCTTTTAGTTATTAGCTCTTTTGATATCTAACAGAGGTTTAATATGCCAAAATCTTCATTTTGAGATTTACTTCACTCCCAAATCTTTCAAGTCCATGCAGAATATATCAACCAAGCCATCTTCCAAAGGAAAATGAGAAGGAACTGTTTTAAGCATCAGTTTCTGCATTACTTATCCCGTTGATAGCAAAACAAAACAAGGTATTTTTCTGTAAGTAAAAGTTACATAAAATTGACCACAGAAGGGCTTGCCTTCCTTAGTATAAGAAAAGGTTATCAGCAAAGGTTATGAACTCGTCATTAG
Source organism: Pseudorca crassidens (assembly GCF_039906515.1). Lineage (NCBI taxonomy): Eukaryota > Metazoa > Chordata > Mammalia > Artiodactyla > Delphinidae > Pseudorca > Pseudorca crassidens. The sequence continues at coordinate 27,637,443 of NC_090304.1, read as the reverse complement.
GATTTAGGGCTCACATTAGTTTAGCCCCAGTGTGGGTTATAGAAATTGAAGGTGGGTAAGAGGCAGATGTTTTCCAGATCTTAACATTTCAATGCAACCCTGAAACTTTCCAGGGGTGAGAGTGGGTAAGGAGATACAGCTGTTGGAAATGTAACATCTTTCTTAAACACAGGAAAATTTTGAAAGATAACTCTCTTTCATTTCAATGATGTTATGTCTCTCTCAGTTACTGGGATTGTAATGGCAACCCAAATTAAGGCAAAAGTTGTGTGTCATAATGGCAGGAGTACTGATTTGGGACATAATCTAGACCTCATAATCTTACTTCTGCCATTAACCCTATCTTCCCACTAGGCAAGGCCCAAACCTATCTACTTTGCCACTGTATTTCCACTGCCTACTGTGTTGAGCATGTGTCCCTTAAATATGTCTTTTTTTTAAACTTTTTTATTTTATATTAGAGTATAGCTGATTAACAATGTTGTGATAGTTTCAGGTGCACAGCAAAGCAACTCAGCCATACATATACATAAATATCTTTTGAATGAATGAATTTTTTGAAAAATTGCATTTGGCAATAACTTCTGTCTTACTCTCAGCATCTTCATCTGTAAAATGAGCTGGGTGAGCTAGATGATCTTTTTGGCATCTTCCAAAATAAGACAGTTTCTTAACTACTAGCCCTGGTTAAAAATACAGATTTCAGGACCCAACTGAGGCAAAGTCTTTGGGGATGGAGCCAGGCACTTGCCCTTTTAATGCTTCACAAACTCTTCTTACGCACAATAAATTTGTTCTGGAGCCAAAACGGCTATCTTAAATAGGTTTAGAAGTCAGAGCTTGACCACACCAAGGTATTTGCATGCAAAGGGCAGGTGGAGAGTAAAGAAGATCATCCAGTTAATTTGGTTTTCTAATTCCTAACACTCTTTCCTTAGAGATATAGATATTTTATATAAGGCCTTTCTATCAAGAGAATTTCCCCTGTTCTTGATGGAAGTAGACAAGAATATAGTATTTCCAGATTTGGTTGAAAAGCTGTAACTCTTAAATTAAACTCTACTTTTTCTTTCTTCGTGAAGATGTAATTTTCAAGCTGTTCATCTTTCCATTTGCAGAAACACTGCTAAAACTGGGTTTTGAAACATTTTCCTACAAACACAGAAAAATTTCTTTAACTGACAGATAAAAGTATAATTGGCTTTCTCAATATTCAAACAAATCAATCTCCTAAAATGTTAATTGACATCTACTTTTATGGATAAGTGTTTTCTTTTATAAAAGTGTAATTTTTAAACTCCTAAATTTAAAAGTTGACACTTGTAGATGTGATTTCTTCATATTGACAATAGAAAAGACATCTCCTTTTACTCAAATTCCTCTAACCACAGAAAGTACCAATGAAAAACCATTAAACAAACAACTAGAAGTCCTTTCGTTGACATTCTCAGAGGCCAAAGTTAACAGCTGAATTTAGGACGCTCAATCGTTTCTTTGTTCTTCCAAACTTCATACTCTTGATGAGGTGTAGATTGATATGACTCAAGAGAAGCCAAAGCAAAAATATTTGGTTTATGCATCTGAACTTCAGTCAAAGTGAAATAGGTAGGCTGTTAAGGTAGACGCAAGAGCCAGATTTTCAGACATCACTCAGGCAGAACTCGTGCTGGGCTCTCTCTCATTCGAATGAGTTGTCCAAACCAAACACAGCCAGTCATTTCCAGTTTTTTCCATCAGTGTGCATAGTTTCCAACTGCGGAAATAGAGAGACAATTTGCTTGACTTCAAGTCATATGTCAGGCCTGCTGACCTTCAAGGAAAGCTGAGCTTGACAATGGTGAACACTGCCCAGGGTATGCACGTCTGTGGTCTCATCTCAAATACTTGCACCTCTGCCAGAAATACAGATGGATGTAAAATAGGAACATTTTAAAGGTTTAAATTTCAACAGTGTGCTTTAAAGGACACATGATACTGAAACATTTTTTCTGTAATTCAGAGTTATCATGTACTTAAGTTGTAGGTGCAGAGGATTAAGCTGATTGATAAGACACGGCATCTTCCCCCTCCCCCCATATTTTAAAATATACTGTTGATTTCCAGGGCATACTGTTACATTAAAAAGCAAAGTACAAAAGAGATCTTGGTTTCTAAGCATGATTTGACAATGAAGGGAATGAGGGCTCCAAGGAGAAATGGTTGATTCCAGGCCCGAGTCAAGAAAAACACAAGATGAACCTGGACATCTTATGGTACTGGTATATAAGGAAATGCTCAATGAAAGATGGAGCCTATTGAAATTTCCCTTTTGTTCAAGAGCCTACCTGAAGGAGTGCCTCATGGCCAAAGCTGGAACAATTTGAGCAATGAAATAAATGGCAGTATTGGATTATAATCTGTAGAATAAAATAAATATTTAGGTGTCCACACTGATATAAATAAGTCTTTGGTTAAATAAATAAATTAGGGATAAGGAAGAACTCTTCCTTACTGTAGAATTATAGTTAATAAATGTGTAAGGGAGGAAGGAAATAGAAAATCACCAAAATGTGTTTTTTTACTAACTACAAAAGGAAAAATGGTAAATTTCCAGTGGTGAAATGCAGCAGACACCAATTTACCAAGCAATCGGGATCAACATCATTAGCAATAAAGACACATCCATATCATGAACTTTTGATATGATATGACACAAGGAGAAAGACACAACATCATTTCTGTGGTATTCTTGCCAAAAATGCATAACCTCACTCCAATCACAAGAAAACATTAGACAAACCCAAGTTTTTGTTTTTGTTTTTTTACAAAATATTACACAAAATATCTGATCAGTACTCTTCAAAATATCACGGTCATGAAAGCCAAGGAAAAAAACTGAAGAAATGTTACAGAACGCAGGAGACTTAAGGAGAAATAAGAATTGCAGCGTGATATTTCAAGTGAGATCCTGGATGAAATCCTGGAACTCAGAGACAACATTAGTGGGAAAATGGGTGAAATTCAAATAAGGCCTGTAGCTTAGTTAATAGTGTTCTACCAATGTTAATTTCCTTGTTCTGATTAGTGTACTGTGGTCATGTCAGATGTTTACAGGAGAAGCTGGGTGAGGGTGACATGGAAACTTCATGCTATTGTTGCAACCTTTCTGTAAGTGTAAAATAAGTTAAAAATAAAAAAATTTAAACATGTAATATAAGATGATGAGTGAAAATTTGTTTAATGACAACTGTTGTGTCCTTCAAATTTTTAAAATAATTTTTATTAAAATTTATTTCCTTCCAGTTTTTTTTGAGATATAATCGACATACAACACTGTATAAGTTTAAGGTGTACAGCACAATGATTTGACTTACATACATCATGAAATGATTACCATGGTAAGTTTAGTGAACATAGCTCATTTCATATACATACAAAATAAAAGAAAAAGAATTTTTTCTTTGTGATGAGAAATCTTAGGATTTACTTTCTTAACAACTTTCATATATAACACAGCATGTTAATTATATTTATCATACTGTATATTACATCCCTAGTACTTATTTATCTTATAACTGGAAGTATGTACTTTTTGACTTTCTTTATCCAATTTTTCAAGAGCTTATATAGTCCAAACTCTTTACCATGGCTTGCAAAAATTTACACCATCTGACCCTTTCTTTCTTACCTCTGCTTTGTCATCTCCAATTTTGCGCCCCCTACACTAGTTTTCTTTCTGTTCCTTGAGCATGCCAAATGAATGCTCAGCTACACACACACACATGCACGCACGCACACGCACACGATCTTTCTGTGATCTTCTAAAAATTGGCTCTTTCTCATTGTTCAGCAGTATAGATTAGTCAACTTTTACCAGATTATACTGTCTCAAAAAGCCAAAGTCTCATTGCTTGCTTATTGCATGGCTGATGCGTGAACTGTGAGTTAACTGTGGATCTGCTCCCCCATATCTTCTTCATTCTGGGATCCAGGTTCAAGGAGCAAACACAATCTGGAAATGTCAAATTCACGGCAGAGGGAGAACAAGCAAGCTGATGAAATCAAATGCTGGTTATCAGAGCTTCACCATGGAGTTGGCGCACGGTTGCTCGTGCTCCCATTTCATTGGTCAAAGCATATCACATCACCAAGTTTGATATTAACGTGGTAGGGAAGGAAACTCCTCCTACAGAAGATGCTGCAAGTCATATGGTGGGGATGCCTAATCTTCTTATAGGAAAGAGGGAGAGAATTGGGAAACAATAATGCAAACTACCTAAGACTCAGCTCGCAGGAAACCTTCTTAAAGGAATCTCCTTGTACCACCTGCACCTTCTCTCATCCCTCTTTCCCAGGTTACTTAATATTCTATTATTTTGTTTTATTTTCATATCACTTTCTGGAATTTTCTTACTTTATTTAGGTTTCCTTTTATTATTGGTGTCTACCACTAGAGTATAAATTCTATGAGAGCAGAAAACAGACAAATTGTTCATAGCACTATCCAACTGTTCTTGGCCCTTAGTTATGTGCTCAGTAAATATTTGCTAGGTAAAAATCAGGCACAGACTGAAGCTCCTTAATTTTCATGTCTTTACATAATGTATCATATACAATGTCTCACGAATAATAGGCACTGATAAATGCTTGTTAAATAAATAAATGAACGCATATTTATATTGAATAAAATTAAAGGGGAAATAATATATATTTATACACACATTCTTTTCTAGACGGCTAGGACTACAACTAGAGAAAAGAACCTCCCTATTAAGAAGGGACTTTTTTTTTTTTTCAGTACGTGGGCCTCTCACTGTTGTGGCCTCTCCCGTTCCAGAGCACAGGCTCCGGACGCCCAGGCTCAGCGGCCATGGGTCACGGGCCCAGCCGCTCTGCGACATGTGGGATCTTCCCGGGCCGGGGCACGAACCCATGTCCCCTGCATCGGCAGGCGGACTCTCAACCACTGCGCCACCAGGGAAGCCCAAGGAGGGACATTTTTATACATTGAACTTTTCTCCAAGTATACTTGGACCAGGTAGATGAGATTTGATTTTTCTCATGTACTTCCAACTAACCTCACCTATGAATAAAACATTTGAGGATTCAGTCTGGCAAATGCAAAGCTGGTTTGCAGAACCGACAAATTAACAATTTGTCTTAGAAGTGGAGTGGCAGCAAGATGAGAGATTGGGATGGGGGATAGTGCTGGAGCCAAGGCAACAACATGCTGGTGTTTCAATGTTTCCAGTGATTTTTTCTTCCTTCTACAGGTCAGAGCTACTTCGGTAGGTCATTTTAATAAATAGCACTTTGCATTTATTTATTTATTTATCTCTGTCTCTCTTGCCTTTCCATAATATCTGTGAAAGTTCCAGGGCATTCCCCTGTTTGAGTTCCCACCTCCCCCGCAAAACAGCAAAATTACATTCTAGTTTCTTTCAATAGACATGACGCTATGAAGGTTGCTTTGTTTAGCAATGACTATTCACAGGCCCAAAACATTCACAGCCCACCTCAGATTTAACCTCAAGTATAAATGGAGTCAGTGCTACAATTGCAGAACTTTTGGTAAACGTTGCCTTCCCTGAACATAGATTTCCACTGTTAATCTAGTTATTTTCCATTTGAACTAGATGTTCCAAGATATGAAGGTTGCTTTCAGTCATAACCATCTTAATGTGAAAAAGCTTTTGATGTTTTAAAACCAGGTTCCAGAAAAGAGTGCTAGAGTGAAATGTCATTGTTGGGAAAAGTGACACAGAAGAACATGGGAGAAGTAGAACTATGAAGCTGAAAGATTCATGAAGACAAACCTTTTTTATTTTCCAAGTTCACCTTGAGCTGCCTTTGACTTTAGAGTAAATTACCCACTGTGGTAGCCATAAACCTGCAACCTGTTATTGCACAGACTGAATTAAGATGAAGTCTTTAATAAGCCCTTTGAAAGGAGGTTCAGTTATGGGAAGTTATCAATGGACCAGTTATTCCAACGGTCCTTCAGCATTGTACTTTAATAGCATAGAGGCCATTAGAGTGAGTTTCTAGAATATTTACTTCTTTTCAATCTTTCTCAAATGCAGGGTTTAATGATTCCAGCTAATAAGCAATATTTACGATGGTAATGATGAATTGTAAATCTTTGTAATGAGAGATTCTGAGATTTAATCCTTAGTCCACCATTTGTCAGCTATGTATAGTTGAGCAAGCTACTTAACCTCTCTGAACTTGTTTCTTCACCTGGAGAATAGATACATTAATAGCATCTAAGAGCATGTTGTACGGATAAATGAAAACATTTTTGTGTACTGTCAGGTTATCATCAGTTGTAGGTCACAAAAATCCAACTCAAACCAACTCAAACATAAAGGAGAATTTATTAGTTCATGCGATAGGGAAATGGAAGTGCAAGGCTGACTTTAGGCAAGGTTGGATGGAGACATTCAATGAACATATTCAAAATCTACCTCTTCTCCAACTTTCGGCTCTGCTTTTCTTTGGTTTGGCTTTGTTCTCACATAGTCTCTCTACCACTTTTGAGATTTTGTGTTGGCAAAGGTCACCAATAGCAAGCTCCAAACTTACATCTTACAGCTTAGCAAGTACCTCTTTATTTAAGTTTCCAGCAAAAGTCCTAAGACTGAATCACCTTTCTGGGTCCTGAGTCATGTGATCCAGACTGAGGCCAGGGGAATGGATTCTCAGATAGGCCTGATCCTGGAGCCAGTTGGCTATGCCAACCCCACCCAAAACAACATGGACAGGAAAGTGGATGAAGGATACCTCCTCTCATCAAAAAACAATGGGGCTTTGTATTGCTGCAAGAAAAATTTGGGGTAGACAAAACAACAGATGTCCACTACAGTGTTTAAGGCATTCAGCACAGTGCCTGACCATGGATCAAACCATCCATGAATATTTGCTCTTATTAATGAGATCAATTTCCTGGAGAAAAATATAGATGCTGACTAGTCAGAGAACACTAGGGGAGAATCTGGTTGATTAAAAGTTAAACAAGAATGTGAAATGTGAGAGCATGACCAATTCTTCTTGAACTTTCTATCCCCAGTAACCAACACAGTAGTTGGCATGTAACAGGCACTCATAAACGCTTGTTCAGTGAATGAATACGTGCCAGGAGTCACACCATGCACTTCCTATCCAATAGCCATTATAACAGCAACATAACTAACCTACTTCTTGGTCTGTTGTCCCAGTAGTCTCTGTCTTCTGACAGGCTTGTTGTAGGGTACTTTAAACTTGGAAGTGCATGTGAATCACCTGGGAATCTTGTTGAAATGCAGATTCTGATACAGTGAGTCTCGGGTGGGGCTCGAGATATTGTGTTTCTAATAAGCTCCCAGGTAGTGCCTTCATGGCTGGTCTGCAGTTCACCCTTTGAATATCTAAAGCCTCTAAAGTGCTAAACTATTTCCAGGTAGGAGCTGACACAAAGCTCTTACCATGGGTCACTCAATTCCACCATTCGGTAGAGAACCTGCTTCAGGGTATTCTTGTAGCATGTCATTTCTTTCACGAGCAAGGGGGCAAAAAGTAAAGAACAGAGAATTTATGCTAAGGGTAATTCTCTTAAAACAGAGAAGCAGAGAAAACAGTGTAACATGTGAAAACAGAGCAAACAATGTAAAATGCAGTTTTGAAGAGGTTGATCCAGTTTTTACAATTGTTCACTATTTATTAAGGAAAGAGCTGCCTTTTATTGAAGATGAACTCTGTACCTGGGCATTGTGATTTATATCTACTTTTTCACTTAATCTCACAAGACTCCTGTGATGCTATAAAGAGGGTCCCCAATTCACAGATGAGGGAAATCATTCTCAGAGAAGTTAAAGCCACCCAGGTATGCAATGGATTTATGCACTGATTTGTACTTCAATCTCTCTCTTAATCTCTATATTTTAATTTCTCATTTAGAATACAATAAGAATGTTAGAGAATGCACCCATGGTTATTATTAATATCAAGCATCATGATTTTTAACTCTTCACTTATTTCCTCTGGCACTTTATGGTGTGCAAAGCATGCAGGCATTTATCTTAATAAATAAGGTTAAAATAAAATAACAAAAGTATTCCATTTAAAACCATTAAGATTAAATGTGATTAAAAAATAAAGCGCATTTGCCTTATCAGATTTGGTGATCCCAAGATAAAAGCTGACCTTCTGAAATAAAATGTTGAAGATGCTTCTGATCAGTTTGTCTGAATGTACACACAAAAGAGAGAGAATATGAGGTTACTTGGACCATACAACGCAGAGGAATGATTTTATCACCATGTTGGCATCTTGGGTTGATTGTAGCACAGACTGTGGGCATTGGTGTGAACAAGACCTGAGTTGGGTTCCTGGTTCAACCATTAACCAACTGTGTGACCATAGGAAAATGACTTACCTTTGTTCTGCCTCTATTTTCCCATATATATTGTTGTGAAAATTAAATTAAATTATGCAAGTAAAGAGCTTAGCTTAGCGCCTGGCACTAAGTAAGCACTGAAATTTAAAAAAATATATATATATATAGGTAAGGGGGTCTGAATATCACCAAATATATTTTATTAAAGATGAATATTACATACTATTTCTTTTCGCTTTTGGCTATAGATCTCATTTTAATGTGCTCACTGTCACCCTCAATCTCTCCCCAATCAACTCTTTTTCTAGGATTTTGAATTCTTGGCTCCACACCTGAGATTCCGAATTGCTTCCTTCTGTTTGGACAGCTTAAGTTCACATGAAAATAGTCTCCTTCCTCTCTCTGGATCCATGACATTGAACATGAATTTTCCCTCCTCAACAATTACATGGAGGTTACATAACCTACTTGTTGAGTTGGACTAGCATATCTAGACTAATAAAATTTTACCATTGACAGACACTTATAGTTGATCTGTGTGTAGATGAATCAGAAAGACGTATTTGCAAAGGCAACACAACTAAGCAGAAAGATTAAAATGAATCTAGACAAAGGAATCCAAGGAGAAAACAGTTACTCTGTCGTACACCTGGCTTCTGTAAAGCATGTCCAGGGCAGTGGGCGTACCCACTGCAGCTAGTGACTGATATGGAAGTTTCTGTCCGGATGTGATATCTGTCCAGACTTCTGCCTCTTAAAGTGGGTAGGAGATGATGAACACCTTGCCAGTTTAACTTCATTTCTCTAGGGTCTCAGCTTTAGGGCTAAACATACTGTACTGTTTGATTCTTCTTTTGTTGGACAGTCTGATTTCAAGTCATATCTGGGGTCTCCTTACGTGTGTGTCTCATCCCTCACGTTTATTATTTAGGTGGGAATATGAGAAAGAATTCTACCCATGTTCTAGGCTTCTTTTGTCACAGTAATTTGACCACTTAAATCTTTCTTCTTAGTAATAAAATAAAATGAATACTTATCCAATAATAAAAGTAAAACTTGTTTAATGTAGAACATTCAGAAAATATAGAAAGATTATAAAGAATAAAATAAATACCTCTGGAAATTCTACGCCTCATAAATAACAGCCACTAACCTTTGGTGTTTAGTTTCCCTCATTTTTTCTGTTTTTCTTGATTTTTCATCTTGGGTATCTGTGTGTATGTTTTTAAATCATACTGGGATCATACTGTAAAAATAATTTTGAATTCTGCTTTTTTTCACTTAGTATTATACGAAGAATATATTTCATCCTTAAATAGTTCATGAATATTTTTTCTTTCTTTTCCTTTTACCTTTTGACCCCCTTCACCCATTAAAAATTAAAAAAAAATCTATGTGGTAATTTCATTATAAGAATGTACCATGATTTATGTAACAATTCCTCTATTATTAGATGTTAGGTACATTTCATATTTTTCATTACAGATCTGAGGCTGGCAAAAGTTTTCTATAGAGGGTCAGATGGAAAATATTTTCAGCTTTGTGGACAATAACGTCTCTGTAACAACTACTCAACTGTGCTGTTGCAGAAATAGCCATAGACAATGTGTAAATGAATAGTAATGGCTGTGTTCCAATAAAACTTTATTTACAAAAACAGGTGGCAGGTAGGATTTGGCTTGTGGCCTATATTTGTTCAACTTTGACAAAGACAATGCTAAGATCAACATCCTTGCACATGACATTAATAATTATTTCTTTAAAATCACTTCTTAGAAAGGGAATTATGCGTGAAAGGGGATGAAAAATTTTAAGGCTCTTGATATACATTACTAAATTTCTCTCCCAAAATATTGCAAAGATTATACTTGTACTAAGTGAGAGTAAAAGTCCTGATTTCTCTATGCATTCACTTATATAGATTACAATCAAAAAATAATTTAATAAATTAGTGATATCTCATTATTTTGATTTATTTTAATTACTATTTTTAAAATGTACTTGAATATTTATTGGATATTTATATATATTTTCTGTGGGTTCAAAATGTTTTTCAACAAATAGGAGGGTTTTTTTATTGCATGTCATTTAATTTTTTTCTTAAAGTTGAACATTAAAAATCCACTATAACACCTAATTTAAGGGACCCACAACCAGAAGTTGAACATACATGGATAATATTAATCTGGGTAAGTTAACTATTATAACAATCAAGACTTGACTCTTAGGAGTTTAATACAGTAAAGGTTCATTTCTCACTCATGCTTCAGTCCAGTGCAGGTCTTTGGTGACTTCTCTGTGGAGTCACTGAAGGACAGACTCTGTCAAAACTGCACCATCCTCATTTCATCTTTTTCCTGTACATCGAAATCCACCTTGCAATGGGGGAACCACAGTGTGGAGAAGGTGGACATTCCCTTCACTGTTTGAACCTGCAAGTGACACAGTACCTCTACTCCTGTCCCACTGGGGATGACATCACTTGGCTTCACCCAGGAGAGAGACAGAAATGTAGGTTAGCCCTACGCCCAGGGGAAAGAAATGGATTTGGTGAACAACCAGCCAGTCTCACCACATAACTAAAATTTAACCTCTAGATTGCAGGACTTTTTTTGAAGTCCTTTTAATGTGTATGGTGAAGACTAGTACTCTTTTATACAAAATATTGGCTAATAAACACGAATATAACATGTATATTTCTATAAGAAAAAATAGATAGCTGATGATAAAACTATAAATATTTTTGTGGTTTTTTGAGGGGGTCCTTACACTAAAAATATTAAAGTGTATCTTTGCGTTTGTAACTGGCCACATGCTATTATAACAGTATCCCAAATTTTGCTAATTTTCTCGAGTAAGGAGATTTAGCCACTGGTTTTCCTCACTGAGTGAAGCCAAGTAGAAAATCAGTACGTTAAATGGCAAAAAAAAAGAAGTATCTTTGAAGAGAAAATTTAAATTTTGTCAAAACAATTTCTACGATTAATCACCATTAAATAAAAAATAATATCACACTTGACATGTTAACACAATCTTCCTAACAACGAAGCCAGGAAAACAGAAGCAAGAAAGAGGAGATCATTAAAGATTCATATACAAGATCAGAATGAGGAAATTAAAATTTTTTTCTTAGATATATGCGATTGCAAATGGAAATAGTGTGCTGCTTTCTTTGATGCTTATATATGGTCTTCTCATTGAGAAAGCTCAAAAGCATCAACTCACTGTATCCCTCTTCATTTTAAAATATTTGAATGAATGCAGGATAACCTGGTCAGGAAAGCACAAGAAAGTGAGGAGGATACTCAGTGAAGGGAGGTTACCACCTGAAATTCCAAACGAACACATTAACGTTGTCTGCTTCTAAACTCCTGAAAAAAGACTGTAATTGTGCCTTTTATATCTTACCATGTGCTCCAACTGCAGAATTCCTCAACTCCCAGGAGGAGCCTCATAGAGATGCTGTGCTGTTTGATTTGGCACTATTCACAAACCTTGGCAGATGATCAAATACAGGGCACAGAAGTGCAGGAAAAGCCTTAAGAAACTGTCTTCGCTGTTGTCGTTACTGCCTTCATGCATTGAAATCTCAATGGTGAGCACAAAGAAGCCATAGATATTAACCGAGTGTGCATAACTCCAATTTAGATGTTTAACACACCTTGGCATGGAGAAAGCATGTAAATTTACTGCTTTATGTGCTTTATCTTGAGTTGCCTTTGTCTCAACTTTCAAATAAACCTGCTTTCTTAAAATAATTATTTTTGCCCCAGAGCTTTTGGACTAAGTGTGTAGGCGTGATGCCTGGGCAAATCTTGGCTTTGAACTAAAAAGATCTGTGTTCTAGTCCCGGTACTACCAGTTCCTAGCCGTGTAACCTCAGGCAAGTTGCTCAACACCTCCAAGCCTTCGTTAGTGTATCTATTAAATAAATAGATACTGCCTAGCATACTTGTCTGGATTTCTGTTAGAAGTGAATAAAAATCATAGTTGGGATCATACAAAAAAATATATAGAAAATATTTAGTAAAATGTAAAGAACAATACTGTTGTGAGAAATTATTAGCATAATTAAATAAAACTTTGCAGAAATGTTGTGAGACAATATTAAGGGACAGATATTTTAAGCAATATATTTTACAGTGAAAGAACAACCCAGAAGAGAAACTACTAAACTGTTTCTGAATTTAAAATATAAATGTACAGAAAGTCTATACTAAAAAAAAAAAACCACAGAAAGAAAATGAACACAAAATTGAGAAAAGTTATGCTATCTATGGAAATTATTACCAAATAGTGGAATTTCTAAGCCATGAAATTCTCAAAAATAGATTAATTGGAAAGAAATAGGTGAGGGACATTAAGAGGTACAAACGTCCAGTCGCAAAATAGATGAGTCGAGGGTATGCAATGGGGAATATCGTCAATAACTATGTATGGTGACATGTTGTAACTAGACTTCACAGTTATTAGTTTGTTTTGTTTTGTTTTGTTTTGCGGTACGCGGGCCTCTCTTTGTTGTAGCCTTTCCCGTTGCGGAGCACAGGCTCCGGACGCGTAGGCCCAGCGGCCATGGTCCACGGGCCCAGCTGCTCCGCGGCATGCGGGATCTTCCCGGACCGGGGCACGAACCCGTGTCCTCTGCATCGGCAGGCGGACCCTCAACCACTGCGCCACCAGGAAAGCCCCAGTTATTAGTTTTAAATGTATAGAAATGTTGAATCATTACCTTGTGTAACAGGAACTAACATAGTGTTGTAGGTCAATTACACTTCAAAAACAAACAAACATAGAAAAAGAGATCAGATTTGTGGTTATCAGAGGTGGGGAGTGGGATTGGGGGAATTGGATGAAGGCAGTAAAAAGGTACAAAACTTTATTATGGATGTAGTGTACAACATGATAACTATAATTAACACTGCTGTATGTTATGTATGAAAGTTAGAGTAAATCCTAAGAGTTCTCATCATAAGGAAAAAAATTATTTTTATATTTTTACATTTTGTATCTATATGAGATGATGGATGTTCACTAAACTTATTGTGGTCATCATTTCATGATACATTTAGTTCAAATCATTGTGCTGTATAGCTTAAACATGCAGTGCTGTATGTTAATTATATCTCAATAAAACTGGGAGGAAAAAACCGAAGTAATTGTTAAGTCAACTATACTTCAGTTAAAAAATAGATGAATTATATATTTGGGAGATCTTTTTGGAATGGATTTGGTGATCTTTGGTTGGTTTCTCTCAGCCTATTCATTCATTCATTCTTTCATTTTTTAGAATGTAAACTCTTTTTGTTGTGTTCCCTAATTTATTCTAAGGGCACAGAGTAGATGCTCGTGAAATATTTCTGGAATGAATGAGTTGATGAATTAATGAGTTTATTAACCTACAATTTTCTTTGCTCTTCATTGTGCTAGTTGCTAGAGGTGAAAGAATACTATGGACACAGCTGCTACTCTCTGGGAGCGCCTAGCCTAGTGAAGGAAACAGGCACAAAAATATATAATAAAATAACATATAAGTCTCATGATCCTGCTCTTACTGATTCTTTTGGAAAAGAATCACAAATAATAATAAATAAAATATAAACATAATAAAACAGAAATATAAATACAAAATATAGATAAGTAGTATAAATATATTTATGTAAGTATATATAAATATAATAATAATAAAATAATAAGTAGAAATCAGCACAAATTTAAGTTTAAGCTGCTCCACAATTTTCACTTAAATTCTTTAAAAATTTCTTTTGAATTCCTATTCATCTCATTCAAAATTATAACATTACATATATGGAGAGAGTACTTTAATAGTCCCCCAATCTAGGTCCTTTATCCACCACAAGTAATTATTGCTATGATGTTAGCCCATATCTTTCCAGAGACTTTGTATGTGTGTATGTACACATACACACACAAACAGACACATGCACACACATTATTGTTTTTCAAGTGTACATTAATTTGAACAATAGCATGCATGTATAGTCTTTCTAAATTTTATTCCCCTCAACAACATGTCTTAGAAATCTATCAATATTAGTACCCTTTAATCTATCTCATTCTTTTAAGGTGCTACAATGGTGGTCACAACAGGGTTACTTGTCACACATGGCAGCTGTGGAATTGTGCAGTGAACAACCTGCACAACTGTTTGTGGCAGCTCTCAGCCCTGTCTACATAATATGACTGTAGTACAGCTCATCTAGTTGTTTCTCTATTAATGGTCACACAGGTTATTTCCAGTGTTTCAGTATTACCAACAATGCTTTAATGAATATCTTTGTACAAGCTATAATAGCTAAAATGTCCAGATGAGTCTAATGGAATCATTCATCTATTTCAAATCTTATACTTGGCATCAGAAATTCCTTCCTGAACTCTTGCATGTGTGTGTGTACACTGAACAGCAGAAATATTAAAAACCAAAATCAAAATAAGCCTTTCGAGAAACTGAGAGGGATGAATAGCCCTCTTTTACTCTTTAAACCCAGAAGCTTTGAAAGATTAAAGCCCTTTCCCTTTATTTTGCCATGCAGTACACACAGAAATTAAACTTTTCTGAGCCAGTCTTGTTACCTCACCCCTGACTTGATTTAGTTGTGGGAATCTGAAGATGTAACATGTATGCACTATTTGAAGCAGGGGGGTTTTATGTGTTTTTGAATGGCAACATTTCTTTTCCACAAAAGATAACTTTATGACAAGTCGCATTTATATTGTACTGCTTTGACTGATGCACTTAGCAGAGACAGATGTTTCCCCATAATGCCTTTGATCTTCTTTCTGTACAGAGTGTTTTTGAATATTGAGAGCTGTTTGTCTGAGGCACAGCCACTTGTAAACATGTAGGAGCCCCTGAGGAGCTATGTATTGCCCAGGTAATGGTGCAGGCACCAGGTCTTTCTGGTGCCAAAGACAGCCTTTAGCGCAGGTCCCCTAAGAAAACATGGGCTAATGAAACTGACAATGAAATTGCCAAGTGTTAGGAATGGCATTTTTAAAAGGGGAGAAAATGGACAAGAGCCTCCCTGCTGTCACTTGGTTGTGATTTGTGGTATTGATTCTGGCCTTTGGCTGCATCTTGAACTAAGTACAGCAGAGGTCCAAGTACCTTAACCTCAAGTGGAATGTTTACTCTATCATGGAAGAAGCCAACTTCCTGTATATGAAGAAAGGATGATGGAGTAGAGACTGGAGAAAGAGCAGTAGAAGCCACTCCCTAGGCCTGAAGGTAAAAGGCCACTTTCAAGAACCAGATGAGGCTGCCTTCCTAAGAGGGAGCTTGATAACCTGACCCCAGCTGCAGTTTTGTTCCAGGACGTTTCGCAGAGGATTTTAAGGCTGCAGGTAAGTCTTCTCACAGTGGCCTTGTGAGCCCTCCAGGGGCTGTGGCAAGGGCAGCTCGCCTTGCTGCCTCAGCAGGGTCAAAGCGCTTATTCCTGCCTTCAGGTTTGCATAAATACTTATGACTCAACTTGCTTCTCAGTTTGTATTTACTGAATTTTCAAACTGGAAAGGAGCATAAAGATGACCTATCAAGACCGCTTTCGCTTGATGAGGGCGGCAGTCCCCTAAAAGGCTAGGTTGTTTACCACGGTAGTGATTCTACCAGTTGGTTTCCTTTGGGGCAATTTGACAATTTCTGACTCTTCCTCCTTCTCCTCCGTGTCTGCCTCCTAATTATCATCACCATCATCAACATATTGGTTTTTTTTTTTAATTTGTTCTCCATACCTTCTTATTTAGGTCCATCAGTATTCAGCGGCAAGGACCCAGCTGCATTTGTCTGTCTTGTGTAATGAAAAAGAGCTCTGGATTTTTTTTTTTTTTTGCGGTACGCGGGCCCCTCACTGTTGTGGCCTCTCCTGTTGCGGAGCACGGACGCGCAGGCCCAGAGGCCATGGCTCACGGGCCCAGCCGCTCCACGGCATGTGGGATCCTCCCGGACCGGGCCATGAACCCGTGTCCCCTGCATCAGCAGGCGGACTCTCAACCACTGCGCCACCAGGGAAGTCCAGAGCTCTGGATTTGGAAACAGACACACTTGGATTTAAAAACAGACTCAACCCTTTACTTTCCTCTGGGTGACCTTGAAAGCTACTTTATTCCTCTGAGCCTGTTTATTTGTGTATAAAATGGAGACAATAACATCTGCTTTAGAGTTCCTAGGAGGCTTAAATGGGGGCAAAACCACTCGTGCCTGGTGCATGGTAGGCCTTCAGTAAATGGAACCTGGGAGCACTATTATTATTGCTATTATTATCATTATCTCCAGGAGGTTTGAGTTTGAGTCCTGGCTCTGTTACCTAAGCTGAGAGCCTCTGAGAGCCTCATTTGTAAAGCGGGGAGTTGGACCAGATTCTTTCTAAAGCTCAGTGCGGGCACTTTGTGATATGTCAGGATACAGTGTTCTGCAGTTTGGTTACCTCCCAATCACCTGGAAGTCCCATGCCCAGAGATCCTGATTCAGTAGGTCTGGGAAGGGCCCAGGAATCTGCATTTTTAACAAAGACTCCAAATCTTAGCTTTCTCTCGTTAGAACTCGAAAAAGTATTATCCTAGACTGCGCAGTAGGATAAAGGTGAAGAGCAAATTAAATTACATCTGTAATGCACTTAGTGTAGTTTCTGGCACGTGCCACTTTTTACCACTAAATTACCGATTGCTGTTACTCTTCTTTCCCTTTGTCACATGGTATAGCACATATTCCCAGTTGGTAGGCTAAATTTGGCTCATAAACTGACTTTACCATATGTGACTTATATACACGTTTTTTTTTTAATTGTAAGATTTCTGGATTCTCTTGAAATCCCAAGAGGTCTGGCAACACCAAGCTTGCAACAATTTACACTGACGGCTCCTGGACATCGGTTGTCCCTTTAGACATGAGCTCCCTATTTGAACCAGTCCCCGCTCACTCTCCTCCACTTATTTACCTTTCTCCTTTGTCCCCTGTGGCATTTGGACTTGTAGATTCTTGTTTATAGGCTCTAATTCAGCCTCTCTATGCAGAGTTTTAGAAGAGCTAAGAGACTGTCTGTTCATGGTGTTATTCCAGCTATTCTAGATCAACTAACCAGCTGTCCATGGGCAGAGGCATGGCCCCAGTCACAGCTCCCTCTTAACCTAACAAAAAAAATGGAGAGAGTAGTTTATAACTTTTATGATTTAGTGGCATAATTTAGGATGAGTTCCAAGGGGTAGCATTATGAAAGTCTACTGAAATACTTTGCCAGGGAACCTAACCCAAGCTGAGATGTTGCCTAACAGAATCAAAGCAGGGTTTAAAGTCAGCTGCTGCCTTTATTACACACTTAAAACTTGGCAGATGAAGTTCTTTGGGCTGGGACCACATGAAAGAAATCAAGGCAAGTGAAGGGTGGTTGAAGAGAACAGATGGACTTGGACATCTTACACCATCGGAGTGAGGCTGTGACTTCCAAAGATACCTGCTTGGATGCTCTGAAAGTTATCATCAGCTTTGTATTTTTTTCTCTCTAGCTACGGGTGTCACACATGAAAAAAAATGAGGCAAGAAAGGGCTTTATACAAAGGTATCGAGGCCACATTTGTCAAACCCAGGATCCCACGCAGATTGGGGAACTATGTTTCAAGCTGAGCTCAAAACTTTCAACTCTCAAAAGTGCTACTTACCCCACGTAAAAGGCAATTTTCCAGCTCAAAGAAAGGCAGTTCTGCAAGGTTCAGGAAAAAAGGTCAGAAGACTCCTTGTACATCAATCAGCTCCTGGAAAACAACATGTCAATGAGTTAAGTGAACACGAATCAGGCACATATGGATTGAATTTCCCTCGAAATACTCCTGGGGTCCAAGTTTAAGGGGTGGAGTGGAGGAGGGGTGAAAATTCTTAGGAAAATTTAACGTATTGTTCTGCAGACCCCAAGCACTTGAAAATACTTCCAAGATGTCAACTGGCCAGGCCAAGAGTCCTGCTGGCCTGAATCGATGCTGAGTCCAGCTGACCTTTGTTTCTGGAGATTAGAATGCATGTAAGACCCATATGACAGCTCAGGACTTCCCTGCCTTGATTTAAACTTCATTCCATGGCATGGAGCTAGGGAGATCTGATAGAGGGTGGCTTTGAAGTTCCAGGGAAGGGGATTAGATTTATTTCAGAGAAAAAATGAACTGTAAGAAACATTCAAGCTTACCAGTCGTTACTGCCAGTAGCCTATGTTTCTAAGCAAGTAAATCAATCCTTCTATGCTTTCTTATTTCCTGGAATCATAAGAAAAGCAGCGGGGAATTAATATAGATGTGAGGGAGAAAAGCAAGTACAGGAGGATTTTCCTAACACCATTCCACACGCAAGTGTGTGGCATAGTGGAAATTTGCTTTTTATAAACCTGTACTTATATACAGGTTCTTATAAATTCTTAAAGAAGAGAACAATGCCACATTGGAGTCTATTCTAGCCAAAACACTAAACAATAAATGTAATGAGTAAATAACATTCAGATTTTGCATCCTATGTAAGTTCATATATGTTGGGACTATTTAAAATAAATCTAATTTTAGGGTGAAATTCTAAGAATTCAGTGTCAACAATAAGCTATTCCATTATATTCACATGGGACCTGAAATTGATCAGTACCAAATCCTTTCTCCAGAAAGTATCAAGAAAACTAAAACTGGGAATTACACATTTTAAACTCTTTAAAATGAAAACCTATTGAAACAATATGCTTTATTTTTTGTTTTCTAGGGCAGTTGGAGTTTGCACTGTAATTTCTCTTTAGGAAAAGTACGGAATGAAAAACTTCTTGGAGGCAGAGGGAACCATCATGCCATTATGGCCTTTTTGCCCCTTTTCTTTTCTTTCTTTCTTTCTTTCTTTCTTTTTTTTTTTTTAAGGCCGGAGGTAATCAGAGATAAATGTTAATGGGATTTTTTTTTTTAAACAAATGATACACTGTCAAGAGAAAATTTTTTCACAATTATCAAATTGTGTAGACAGTGTTCAGATGGCTTATTCATTATCAACAGCACCACCAAGTTGAAAACATATTTTTTCGAGTCTGCAGTTGATTGATGTACATTACTCATATCAGGCTAATGGTACTTTATTTTCCAACAGTAGCAAGTAATGGGTGACCTTGAGTGCATATTGTTTTCCTGAAAGGGTTTGTTGCTCCGTTTCCTTCATAAGCACCCCAAGGAAACAAGGCCCCTGTACTGGTGTTTTGCAGCAAACCTCATTTCTTTCATGGCTTTCTGTAAAAGAATTTGATACAGGGATAGAAACTAACCTCAGTGAGTAAATGAAATATTGATCCATGCTCCTCTGGCCTTGCCTCCACCTTGTCCCAGGGCGGTGAGTTACTGACTTTTCCGTTTTGGCTGTAATAGGAATTATTACAACAGGCCTGTGCAAGTAATTACTTGGCATGGTAAAAAAGGAGGGTCCATCATATATTTCTGTAGAGACATTCATTTCCATCAGCCCAGCAGTCTGCTTTTTTGGCTCTGTCTTTCCTACTCTTGATTCAATTCTTTTAACCATCATTAATCACACTCCTTGTCAGCAGAAGTTTATCAAAAGTATTAAGTGAGCAAGGTTGCCTGGCCTCCTTAAAAAAAGCCAGCCAACACGGGGCAGTAAATTTCAAAATATGGAAGGTTGGTTCCGTGATATATATGAGTGTCTCTTCAGCTAGAATGAGCCGTTTGTTTTAGTGATAGATATTGTAGTTTGAGCTGTGATAGAATCCTTCTCAAGTTTATATGTCGTGGGCTATCGTTTATGAGAGACCATGTGTTTCTAAATGGTGAAGGTCATGGCTGATGGCAAAAGTAAAAGCAGTGGTGATTCATTAAAAATAGTTAATAGGGCTTGCAGCTGACAGAGATGAATAAGAGCACGGGGTTTGCCAACCCGCCAGCACATAAATTGACATTGTGTTTCTTCAGCGCCAGCTTGCCACTTCCAATTGCCAGACGGCTGTGAGTGGACAGACAGACAGACAGTAAGATCCCCTCCTGTTAAAAACAGATGCAGAAAAACTCTTTGGAAACACAAATGCAGATGATGCATTGAAACTCACTTCCCTCCAGTGTGGTGTGGCTAATATTTATTTTTAAATTGGTACTGATTTTTTTTACTGATCACAAATATTTTCATTATAGAAACACATGATGTAGAAAAATGAAAACCTTTTCTATCGTATCTGAAATGTTTAATTTCTTTAAAAAATGATCTGAAACGAAGTGTGGCACGATATTAGGATTTGACTAAGCTGAGAGATGGTTCTAGGGTGTTTCTTATGTTACTGTGTGTACTATCCCTGCTTTTTGTTTGAAATAGTCACAACTAAATTTTTTTCCCATTTTCCTAACTAAAATGAAGCCTCCCCCACCTACTGAATCCCATCTCCCAGAGAGAATCGGTTTTATCAGTATTTGTATATCCCTCCAGTTTATTTTTCTTTCCTATATATGTACATATACAAAAATAATATATTCAATATAATAATATATAAGCAATCCATTTAATACAGTAATATGTAAAATAATATATTCAACATAATAGTTGAACATATACAAATTAATATATATTTAAATATTAGATCATGTTGAACACCGTTTGCAACTTGCTTTAACAACATTCTAATATTTAAATGTGAATATTTGGTTAAACTCATGGATTCATTCATTCATTCAGAAAATATATGGACGGTTAACCTACAGCAAAATATGCAAACCTTGATGGGAGCATAGGGCAAGAGGTCTACTTCCAGTTTGCATTAGCATTTATCTAATAAATGTTTCTGCTCCTGGTTTTAATTTTTTGAAACCATACATTCTCCTTGCAAAACTTCCTGGGTAATTTGGAGATTCCTAAGAACCAGAAAACAAAGAGGATTTTGCTGATTAAGATCAATAGAGTTTGACGATTCATTTAAGAAGTGTAAATCAACCCAGGAATGTGTAGAAATGGATACAGCCCTTAGGCAATTTCTAAATGAGCAAGTATGGATTTTCTATACATTACTTCTAACAAAAGAGGTTTTAAAAACAGCATTGTTTGAGGATTTGTTGGGGTTTTGTCATTCGGGTGTTTTTGTTTGGTTTTTCCCCTCTCTAACTTGAGAAGACAGTGAAAAATGGCCCAGTGGCTTAAAGTAATACTGGGAGATAAACATCTTCACTTTTCACTTTAGATTGCCTCTTTTCCCTAGAAAAACAAATTGTCTGGAATAGTTAGAGAGTGGTTGCTTCCTCCAGTGGAAAAATCATAATAACCAACGGGCATGGGGAAACAGTTCCTGAAGCCATTAGACATTTCAGAGCATAAAACTAAACTACAAAATTTTACATAAGGATATATGATAGAAGGAGAAAAAAGGAGTAGAGAAAAAAAAGAAGCTGGTCTTTAACTTCCCCACTTGGCAACCACAGCTTTTGTCTGCCCTGCCGGCAGAATCCACCTAGATAATTCCAGGCGGCTCTGCTTGTGTTTGCAGTCTGGGTAGCAATTCTGCCCAAGGAACACCCATCTCACAGAAAGTACCATCCCTTTCCATAATTTGAAAAGGCAAGGGCTTCCCTGGTGGCACAGTGGTTAGGAATCTGCCTGCCAATGCAGGGGACGCGGGTTCAAGCCCTGGTCTGGGAAGATCCCACATGTTGCAAAGCAACTGAGCCCGTGCACCACGACTGCTGAGCCCGTGCTCTGCAGCACCAGAAGCCGCTGCGATGAGAAGCCCGTGCACCGCAACAAAGATCCAATGCAGCCAAAAATAAATAAATTTAAAAATAAAGAAAAGGCACAGGTAATCCCACAGTACAAATAGGTTGAGGTTTTGCAAAATAAGTCCTCAATCTAAACTTGAGTTTTATATTGTTGACAATTTAGGTTGGGGGCCACAATCATTACAAGAAAACTTCCCGCGTAACAGCAGTGCATTCAGTGGAGAAGCGTTCAGCAATAAGATAGAAAAGCATTATAAATGAACATGTTTACAGGGAAAAGCACTTAGCATCAAATCAGCTAGAGAGGACAGAGGAAATGTGTTTTTCTTAATTCAAGGCCAAGTGACTATGGGCACAGAGGATGTTTTTGGATGCCATCATCTTGAAGAAGACAGTCACAGTGGTTACAAATTGACTTTTTATGGAGAAACTAAGACTGTTTCTAATCTATTGCACTGATATTATACTTAGTTAATATTTTATGAAAGAAAAGTTCTCCCATTAGAGGTTGCAAATTGCTGTATAATTATAGTACTTCACAGAACAGACTGTCTGCTTCATTTTATGGCAAAAGCACAAAATACAACCACCTTTCCCACATAACTTCTTTTGCAGGGTCCTTGTGGTAAATGCCTCTCCCTCCCATTATTTTTTTCTTTATTTCAAATATTAGTTTAATTTGAACAGAAAATCATATTGCATATTTGGTATAGGATAATGACATAACGATGTAGAAATTTCACTGAAGCAGAGCTGGGGTACACGGGGGAGTACAGGTGAGCAAAGATACAGCCTTCATCTTCCAAACTCTGTTCTGTCTCCAGGCCACTTTGACTGTGACTGCAAGCCATTTAACATGATGACTCTTTGGGAACCATGACAGTAATGAATTGATGGGTAGAACAGCATCAAATTCTCATCAGAATATAGACTGAATGGGAATGGAGATTGAACTAGTTTCTCTTCCTCCTTTTTCTGCTTCTCTCCATAATCTTCAATGAGAAGTAACAGAGCTAAGTTTCTAGCAGGCAAGGAACATGTTGTATTTATTTCTGAATTTCAAAGAACATCACAGGTTGGCACTAAATAAAGGTTGCCATGAAAAAGGCTTCCTTCCTGAAATATGCTGTGTAGCAGAAGCTGTTAGTGCCCTGACATATCCCATTAGTGGTCCTCATCCCTGTGCCCACCGATGGAGTCTTACTTCAGGCACCTAGAACTCTCTGCCGGGGGCTTTCTCTGGTCACTGGGCACTGCTCCACTGGGGGATGGGGGTGGGGACCATGGCCAGCTGGGATTGCCTCAAGGAATTAGTGCCTCAAGAAGCTACTCTCAACCAGCGATCAATGGGAGTTGCTGAATAAATCCCCCCCACTCCCCTCAGGTTGGACAACTCCAAGGTGTATTTTACAGACTTTTCCAGAAGTCCCCAGTAGGACTGAACTTCAGTTACCCACACAGCAATCTGCTCATGAACATTCCCTGTTGTCACTTCCTTTCCTTTTTTCTTTTAATTTTATTTTTTTTTATCAAAGTCAAGTTGATATACCACGTTGTGACAATCTGCTATTCAGCAAAGTGACTCAGTTATACACATAGAGACATTCTTTTTTAAATATTCTTTTCCGTTATGGTTTATCACAGGACATTGAATATAGTTCCCTGTGCTACACAGTAGGACCTTGTTGTTTATCCATCCTGTGTATAATAGTTTACATCTGCCAACCCCACAGTCCCAGTTCTTCCCTCCCCTCCCCACCCCCTTGGCAAGAACAAGTCTGTTCTCAACATCACTAATTATTAGAGAAATGCAAATCAAAACTTCCTTTCATTTCTTGTTTCACCTCCTCATGGTGCCTCTACCAGTACTTCCAGGAATGGCATCTCCAATAAACTACTTGCACTCAAGTCTTATCTCAGGTCGTGCTTCTGGGAAAGCCAATCTAAGACATGCTGCTATCCCAGGTGACCTGGGGAATCAATTGATAAGAAATGACGGAGAGTCTCCTGTGTGCCTAACCTTGTGCCAGGTACCATGGGGTTATTAAGCCATTTAAGATATTTACACTTATGCTGCTCGGAAATCCGTTGCAAATTAGCTTGGAAGGTAAGACATACAAATTTAAAACAATTAGTGGGCCAGACAGAATTATATAGGGCTATAACGAAGTGTAAAGTGTGTTTTATAGATAATTGGAGACAAGGGCAGTGGAGCAAGGTTCTACAAGTGCAGTATGGATGAAGGTCATAAAAGAGTGGCTTGACTCGGCGGAGGCTAATGGGAGCTGATGCTGTGGAAGATTCAGAGGCACTGGTGCATTTAGCACACGGGATGGGTGGGGCCCCAAGTGTAGTGTTCTGCACGCAGTGGGGGCTCCATAAGTGCTGTGTGGTTGGAGAAATGAGCAGGCGAATGAAATAGTCATCGAAACTGAGATAAGCTATGCTATATATGCCCCCTACTAAACTTTTGGTTTATATTATATAAATGCATAAGTGCAATCATCTCTCACATGCTGGGATTTTATTTTAAGTATTAGCCTTCCCACTTTTCATCTTTTTCTCTTCTCCACCTACATCAGCGTGTCTCTCCCCATCAGGAAATCTGCCATTTCCTAGCTGGATGACCATAGCAAGTGATTTATTTAATCTCTTTCATCCCAGGGTCCTCATCTGTAAAATGTCCAAAGATGGACTATGACCCTGTGGTTTGTTTGACTAGTGTCTCCCCCATCCCCCAAGAAACACAGAATCCCAACCTTTCTATGTCGTCTTATCCTCAACCCTCCCCTATACAGTTTTGTTGCCAAGCTCCTAAAAATATTGGAATTTGCCATCACTGAATTAGATGACATATAAAATTCTTTATAACAAAAAGTTTGGACCTAGGATTTTATGGCCTTGAAGAAGTCACTTAATCTTTCTGAGGCTCAATTTTCACTTTCAAAACACAAAGCTGTTGCTTTGGTACTAGAGATAATTATGTAAAGCACTTGGCTCACGAATGCTCAGAAAATTGTACATTTTTTTCATCAACTATATCGAGATATAATTAACATATAATAAAATGCATGCATTTTAAGGACACGGTTTGATGAATTTTGAAATGTGTGTACAGTCATGTGACTAATCCAGTCAACATATGGAATATCTCTATCGCCTCCAAATGTTCCCTTGTTCCTCTTTGCAGTCAATCTACCCCTTCACCCCTGCCTCCAGGCAAGCACTGATCTGCTTTCTGTCACTACAGATTACGTGTGCCTTTTTCTAGAGTTTTATATAAATAGAAGCATATAGAGTGTGCTCTTTTGTGTCTGACTTTGCTCAGCATAATCTTTTCATGATTCATTCATGTTTTGGTGTATATCAGTGGCTTGTTTCCTTTTAATAAATGGTAGATCTTATTTTACTAAGGTAGCAAGAATGGTTTTTCTTCTAGGGGCGTTTGGATATTATATATTTTGCAGATGTAACTGTGGCCAGAAAGAGACAAACAAAATAGGCTGGAAAGATGAGCAGAGGCCAGATCACTTTCTGGTATCTTCAAACTTAGAATTCTTTGTCACTCCCTGTTGCCTGTAGGAAAAAATCCACACTCAGCGCAGTATAAGGCCAGCCTCCATCAGTCCCTTGTTTAAATGGCCAGCCTCACCTCTTCTCCTACATCTAGTCATTCTGTTTATCCTCTTGGGAATATGGCACAACAGCTAACAAAACACATTCCATCCCCTCTGCCTGGAATGTGTTTCCAGCTGACATCCATAAAGTCTTCCGTATCAGCAAGGTGTTTCAGCACCCCACCTACTTTGCTCCTATAACATCCTGCATACCTCTCTCTTTGTTCTTATCCCACTGTGTGTTGATTATCTATCCCACCATATAGGTCTGTATGTTCCATTAACTATGGGCCTTCTGAGATTTAAAAAACAAACAAACAAATCTAATTCTTATTTTATATCTATATTTGCTCCTAGCACATCTCTTACACATTGCAGTGACTCAACGTTTCTCAAAAGAATAACAGAGATGGGGGAGGAATATTTGACAGTTAGTGGTAAATAGAATTATTTCTGCTGAATATCAAGATATCATTTTTTTCTCCCTAAATTAGAATCAAAGAACCCCAAAGACCCATCAGAAAAGACAGAGATATGATTCACACATTCACTAAATCATTCATTTGACGAATACTTACTGAGCACCTACTATGTTTCTATCATGGTTCTAAGTGTAGGAAGTAGGATCAACACGGCCTGAATTCTCATAGATATGACATTCTTTTGAGAAGAGACAAAAAAATAATCAAACATACAAAAATGTGAATAAGGTAATTTCAGACCGTCATAAGGGCTGTAAAGAAAATAAAACAAGGGTGACATGGTTGAGATGAATGACAGTCTCTGACTGGTGGTCAGAGAAAACTTCTGTGAGTCAGCCATGTGGAAATCTGGGAGAAAAGTTTTCCAGTCAGACAGACCCTGACTGCAAAGGCCCAGAGTGGGAGCCACTGCAATGTATTTGATGGGAAAAAAGTCAGTTATATACACTAAGCTCTATTCCCAAATGCCATGGCAGGGTTTATATTTAAGAAAATCAAAACAAACAAAATTGTTAATATATTTTAAAATGAATTTGAAATGTCATTAAAATTATACTGTATATCTATATATCCCCTACTCCCCTTTCTTAACTTATCTTTCATTACCAATAGGTTTGTTTAAAAAAATTTTATGGGCTGTATAGTATTTCCATGGATGTAGCTATAGTTTAATCAAATCTCTATGATAAATATAGATTAAACAAACCTCTATGGTAAATATCTTGAATTCTAAATATTTTGTGCATACATGATTATTTTTCTTGCGACAGATTCTTAGAGGAGAAACTGCTGAGTCAAAGTTTAATCCAATTGACCAATTTGCCCTTTAAAAAAAGTTTGTAACAGTTTACTGCCCCATGAGCTGTGCACAGGTAAGTGGGTTTCCTTAGCAGCAATAATAGAGGTTAGACACCTGATTAGAGTTAGCTTGTTTTGTATCATATGAAGAGAAGGAGAATTGTGCAAGTTACTTCCAAGCAAAGCCACAAATATGATTGGAGCTGCCATCATTCAGGTTGCCTCCATGAGCAACTTTTCATTAACAATTGTTTCTACAATCACTGGGGCTGGCAGCCCTGAGCCATTTGAAGTAGCTCAAAATCAGCCAAATCATTCTCTGTGGACAGAATGAGAGGTACCCCATCCAATGAAATGCTCACATGGCTGTTTTCTGATTCAACCATCAGTCTTCTTCAAGTACATTATCTAGACAAGGTGTAAGAGTTCCTAAGCTTTTTGCAACTGATCACCATTAGTACAGGAAATAGCCAATTTATGCAAAAAGAAAAAATCACTGAGGGCTCAAAGAGGAGCAATTGCTAAATCTCTCAGCTTCTGCTTCTCACTGACTACCCTAATGAAGAATCGGGGCATCACTGTCCTTGCCCAAATAAAGTAATACATGATAGTTCTATGTTTGAGTGGGAAAAAGTAATCAAAAAGCATTGTTCCTGGACATGAATCCGGGGTGCAGACACTTGTCAAGCCCAGGCAGAGTCCCTGGTGTGCTGGGCAGTGCGGGTGGCACAGATGGCCTGGCTCTGACCCCGAGGACACCAGGCTGCCCTGTGCACCTTCAGGTCACTGCCCTGCTCTGGGTCCCCATCACCATGCAACAGCCAGGCGGTTCCAGGGATTGGGATGTCCGAGCCTCTGGGAGACCATTACTTCGGCTGCCACATGCTTGCAGGATCTTGGTTCCCAGGCCGGCGGTTGGGCCCGAGATCCTGTGGTGGGAGCTCTGAGTCCAAACCGCTGGACTAACAGAGAACCTCAGACCCCAGGGCATATCAGTCACAGTGAGGCTTCCCAGAGGTCCTCATCTCAGCACCAAGACCCTGCTCTATCCAACTGCCTGCAAACTCCAGTGCTGGATGTCTCAGGCCAAACAACTAGTAAGACAGGAATACAGCGCCACCCATCAAAAAAAAAAAAAAAAAAACCTGAAATGACAAAACATATGTTACAGAAAAAGGAGCAAGGTAAAAACCTACAAGACCAAATAAATGAAGACGAAATAGGCAACCTACATGAAAAAGAATTCAGAGTAATGACAGTAAAGATGATCCAAAATCTCAGAAACAGAATGGAGAAAACACAAGAAACGTTTAACAGGGATGTAGAAGAACTAAAGAGCAAACGAACAGTGATGAACAACACAATTACTGCAATTAAAAATACTCTAGAAGGAATCAATAACAGAAAAACTGAGGCAGAAAAATTGGATAAGTGAGCTGGAAGATAAAATGGTGGAAATAACTGCCAGGGAGCAGAATAAAAAAAAAAAAAAACAATGAAAAGAATTGAAGACAGAGTCACAGACCTCTGCAACAACATTAAATGCACTAACATTTGAATTATAGGGGTTCTAGAAGAAGAAGAGAAAAAGAAAGGGTCTGAGAAAATATTTGAAGGGATTATAGTTGAAAACTTTCCCAACATGGGAAAGGAAATAGCCAATCAAGTCCAGGAAGCACAGAGAGTTCCATACAGGATAAACCCAAAGAGAAACATGCTGAAACACATATTAATCAAACTATCAAAAATTAAATACAAAGAAAAAATATTAAAAGCAGCAAGGGAAAATCAACAAATAACATACAAGCGAATCCCCATAAAGTTAACAGCTGATATTTCAGCAGAAACTCTCCAAGCCAGAAGGGACTGGCAGGACATATTTAAAGTGATGAAAGGGAAAATCCTACAACCAAGATTACTCTACCCAGCAAGGACCTCATTCAGATTCAATGGAGAAATTAAAAACTTTACAGATAAGCAAAAGTTAAGAGAATTCAGCACCACCAAACCAGCTTTACAACAAATGCTAAAGGAACTTCTCTATGCAGGAAACACAAGAGGAGGAAAAGACCTACAAAAACAAACCCAAAACAATTAAGAAAATGGTAATAGGAACATACATATCGATAATTACCTTAAATGTAAATGAATTAAATGCTCCAACCAAAAGACATAGACTGACTGAATGGATACAAAAATAAGACCTGTATATATGCTGTCTACAAGAGGCCCACTTCAGACCTAGGGACACATACAGATTGAAAGTGAGGGGATGGAGAAAGATATTCCATGCAAATAGAAATCAAAAGAAAGCTGGAGTAGCAATTCTCTTATCAGAAAAAACAGACGTTAAAATAAAGACTATTACAAGAAACAAAGAAGGACACTACATAATGATCAAGGGATCAATCCAAGAAGAAGATATAACAATTGTAAATATTCATGCACCCAACATAGGAGCACCTCAATACATAAGGCAAATGCTAACAGCCCTAAGAGGGGAAATCAACAGTAACAAAATAATAGTAGGGGATTTTAACACCCCACTTTCACCAATGGACAGATCATCCAGACAGAAAATTAATAAGGAAACAAGTTTTAAATGACATATTAAACAAGATGGACTTAATTGATATTTATAGGACATTCCATCCAAAAACAAAAGAATACATTTTCTTCTCAAGTGCACATGGAACATTCTCCAGGACAGACAATATCTTGGGTTACAAATCAAGCCTCGGTAAATTTAAGAAAATTGAAATCGTATCAGGTATCTTTTCTGACCACAACACAATGAGACTAGATATCAATTACAGGGAAAAAACTGTAAAAAATACAAACACATGGAGGCTAAACAATACACTACTAAATAACCAAGAGACCATTGAAGAAATCAAAGAGGAAATCAAAAAATATCTAGAAACAAATGACAATGAAAACACGATGATCCAAAACCTATGGGATGCAGCAAAAGTAGTTCTAAGAGGGAAGTTTATAGCAATAAAATCTTACCTCAAGAAACAAGAAAAATCTCAAGTAAGCAACCTAAACTTATACCTAAAGCAATTAGAGAAAGAAGAACAAAAAAACTCCAAAGTTAGCAGAAGGAAAAATATCATAAAGATCAGACCAGAAATAAATGAAAAAGAAATGAAGGAAACAATAGCAAATATCAATAAAACTAAAAGCTGATTCTTTGAAAAGATAAACAAAATTGATAAACCATTAGCCAGACTCATCAAGAAAAAAAGGGAGGAGACTCAAATCAATAGAATTAGAAATGAAAAAGGAGAAGTAACAACTGACACTGCAGAAATACAAAGGATCATGAGAGATTACTACAAGCAACTATAAGCCAATAAAATGGACAACCTGGAAGAAATGGACAAATTCTCAGAAAAGCACAAACTTCCAGGACTGAACCAGAAAGAAATAGAAAATATAAACAGATGAATCACAAGCACTGAAATTGAAACTGTGATTAAAACTCTTCCAAGAGGGCTTCCCTGGTGGCGCAGTAGTTGAGAGTCCACCGGCCGATGCAGGGGACACGGGTTCGTGCCCCGGTCCGGGAAGATCCCACATGTCGTGGAGTGGCTAGGCCCGTGAGCCATGGCCGCTGAGCCTGCGCGTCCGGAGCCTGTGCTCCGCAACGGGAGAGGCCACAACACTGAGAGGCCCGTGTACCGCAAAAAAACCCAAACAAACAACAAAAAAAACCTCTTCCACGAAACAAAAGTCCAGGACCAGATGGCTTCACAGGCAAATTCTTTCAAACATTTAGAGAAGAGCTAACATCTATCCTTCTCAAACTCTTCAAAAATATAGCAGAGGGAGGAACACTCCCAAACTCATTCTACAAGGTCACCATCACCCTGAGACCAAAACCAGACAAATATGTAACACAAAAATAAAACTACAGACCAATACCACTGATAAACATAGATGCAAAAATCCTCAACGAAATACTATCAAACAGAATCCAAGAGCACATGAAAAGGACCATACACCATGATCAAGTGGGGTTTTTCCCAGGAATGCAAGGATACTTCAATATATGCAAATCAATCAATGTGATACATCATATTGACAAATTGAAGGATAAAAACCATATGATAATCTCAATAGATGCAGAAAAAGCTTTTGACAAAATTTAGCACCCATTTGTCATAAAAATCCTCCAGAAAGTAGGCATAGAGGGAACCTACCTCAACAAAATAAAGGCCATATATGACAAACCCACAGCCAACACCATTCTCAATGGTGAAAAACTGAAACCATTTCCACTAAGATCAGGAACAAGACAAGGTTGCCCACTCTCACCACTATTATTCAACATACTTTTGGAAGTTTTAGTCACGGCAATCAAAGAAGAAAGAAAAATAAACGAATCCAAATTGGAAAAGAAGAAGTAAAGCTGTCACTATTTGCAGATGACATGATACTATACATAGAGAATCCTAAAGCTGCTAACAGAAAACTACTAGAGCTACTCAATGAATTTGATAAAGTAGCAGGATACAAAATTAATGCACAGAAACCTCTTGCATTCCTATACACTAATGATGAAATCTGAAAGAGAAATTAAGGAAACATTCCCATTTACCACTGCAACAAAAAGAATAAAATATCTAGGAATAAACCTACCTAAGGAGACAAAAGACCTGTATGCAGAAAACTATAAGACACTGATGAAAGAAATTAAAGACGATACAGATGCAAAGATATACCATATTCTTGACTGGAAGAATCAACATTGTGAAAATGACTATACTACCCAAAGCAATGTACAGATTCAATGCAATCCCTATCAAACTACAAAGGGCATTTTTCACAGAACTAGAACAAAATTTTTTACAATTTGTAGAGAGATAAAAAAGACCCTGAATAGTCAAAGCAATCCTGAGAAAGAAAAATGGAGCTGGAGGAATCAGGCTCCCTGACTTCAGACTATATTACAAAGCTACAGTAATCAAGACAGTACAGTACTGGCACAAAACCAGAAATATAGATAAATGGAACAGGATAGAAAGCCCAGAGAAAAACCCACGCATATACGGTCACCTTGTTTTTGATAAAGGAGGCAAGAATATACAATGGAGAAAAGACAGCCTCTTCAATAAGTGGTGCTGGAAAAAGTGGACAGCTACATGTAAAAGAATGAAATTAGAACACTCCCTAAAGCCATATACAAAAATAAACTCAAAATGGATTAAAGACCTAAATGTAAGTGCAGACACTATCAAACTCTTAGAGGAAAACATAGGCAGAACACTCTATGACATAAATCACAGCAAGATCCTTTTTGACCCACCTCCTAGCGAAATGGAAATAAAAACAAAAATAAACAAATGGGACCTAATGAAACTTAAAAGCTTTTGCACAGCAAGGGCAACCATAAACAAGATGAAAATACCACCCTCAGAATGGGAGAAAATATTTGCAAATGAAGCAACTGACAAAGGATTAATCTCCAAAATTTACAAGCAGCTCATGCAGCTCAATAACAAAAAAATAAACAACCCAATCCAAAAATGGGCAGAAGACCTAAATAGACATTTTTCCAAAGAAGATATACAGATTGCCATCAAACACATGAAAGGACACTCAACATCACTAATCATTAGAGAAATGCAAATCAAAACTACCATGAGGTATCACCTCACACTGGTCAGAATGGCCATCATCAAAAAATCTAGAAACAATAAATGTTGGATAGGGTGTGGAGAAAAGGGAACCCTCTTGCACTGTTGGTGGGAATGTAAATTGATACAGCCACTATGGAGAACAGTATGGGGCTTCCTTAAAAAACTACAAATAGAACTACCATATGACCCAGCAATCCCACTACTGGGCATATACCCTGAGAAAACCATATTTCAAACACAGTCATGTACCACAATGTTCATTGCAGTTCTATTTTCAATAGCCAGGACATGGAAGCAACGTTAAGTGTCCATCGACAAATGAATGGATAAAGAAGATGTGGCACATATATGAAATGGAATATTACTCAGCCATAAAAAGAAACGAAATTGAGTTATTTGTAGTGAGGTAGATGGACCTGGAGTCTCATACAGAGTGAAGTAAGTCAGAAAGAGAAAAACAAATACTGTATGCTAACACATATATATAGAATCTAAAAAAAAAATGGTTCTGAAGAACCTAGGGCAGGACAGGTATAAAGATGCAGATGTAGAGAATGGACTTGAGGACATGTGGAGAGGGAAGGGTAAGCTGGGACGAAGTGAGAGAGTGGCATGGACATATATACACTACCAAATGTAAAACAGATAGCTAGTGGGAAGCACCCGCATAGCACTGGGAGATCAGCTCGGTGCTTTGTGACCACCTAGAGGGGAGGGAGGGAGACACAAGAGGGAGGAGATATGGGGATATATATGTATATGTATAGCTGCTTCACTTTGTTATACAGCAGAAACTAGCACAACACTGTAAAGCAATTCTACTCCAATAAAGATGTTAAAAAAAAAAGCATTGCTCCTGAAAGTTTTAAAAATTAATAGTCAAGTCATTATCTTCTCTCTTCCAATCACAGAAATATACAACTGGGAGTGTTTTGAGATTATCATCTTGACTTATGATTTCTTAAGTTTGAAGAAGCAAAGGCCCAATTTTAATCTAAAAATATTTTCTGGAGTCCTGATTTGATAGTAATAACTCTTTTAGTTTGTTGTTTGAGAACATGCATCATGACAAAGAGTCTATAAATTCAGAAATAATTTTTAAGTTTATTTCAATATTCCAGAAATAAATCTACACCCCTCTTAAAAAGAAGGACGTGTATGAGCAAAACATATCACTTATTCAGTTAACAACATGGGTCACTTGTAATGAACTTCAAACCCATTTCCTGCCCCTTCTCCACTTTAGGAGGTTGTTGACTGCAAATTAGGTATTACTGAGCTCATAATTTAACCGATGAGGAAATTAAAGTGCATGAAAATCTTGTTAATTATCCAAATCACAGAGTTAGAAAGGAGCTAGAAATGGAACCAGAATGCCTGGTTTTTCCTCTAAGGCTCTTTCCTGGGCTGAGCTGGAACCACAGCTAAACCTTTTATTATCAGTGTGATCTTGGGCAGGTCACTTAACCTCAGTAAGCCTCATTACTTTAGTGCATGAAATGAATATCGAATTACATAAATCATGTGGGTGCTTCCTCAGAAAGCATAATGCCTGACCCAGAACAAGTGCTCTGTACACATCTGCTATTTATTATTATTATTATTTTGATTATTCTAATTTCCACAATATCTCTGCTTCAGGCTTTGTAATGAACAAATTAAAGAGCCCCAACCTTTTTTACAAGTTCCTTGCCAGGACTCTGCTTATCAATTTTAAATTACCCGATGCAAACCTATGTAATTCAAGGCTGCAGAGATGCCTTTTAATTTGTGGAGTGGGAAGCAGTTCCTTCTCTGCGACTTACAAACTCACCTTGCCTCCTGGGTATTTACATAAGAACACAAATTCATTTGTCCAGAAACTGTGGGAATAAATTGCCTTTAACTCTTCTCCTGCAATTATGTGCTATGCCTTTCCATCATTTGCACCTATCTCTTTGCAGAGTGAAACAGTTTTTTAAAAAATGAAACCTTGTATGTCTTGTCTTGTAGGATCATGAACTTGGCTGAAAAACAATGCTATTATTTCTGCTATGAAAATTGTTCTATTTACTGGGTTTTCATTTAAATACATTGTTAAGGTAAAACAAACAAAGCATAAAACAGCAACATTCTAATTTCTCAACACTACCATTAGAGCATAGAGAAATTCAGAGATTTCCTCTCTCGTCTTTTTTGTTGTTACGGTCATTAGAACTACATACAAGCAAACTGTGACTCTAAAACAAAGCAAAGCAGGAGCTAAGAATTGTATTATATTTTGCAAAGGACTCTTGTGACTTTATTTCCAATTGCTTTTCTATATGCACAAGTGACAACATATCTGGAGCTTTTTCTCTGGACCATACGTGCATATCACAAATTATCATATACGCTGGAGAAGTGCTTGTAGGAAACAAAAATAGGTATGAGAGAGAAGTTTTCAGTATTCCTTTGATGTAAATCTTAAACTAAACTGACACAAGTCATACTGGTTAAAAGGTTCGTGAATCTGATGCAATAAAAATAGTTTGCCAGCAAGGGACACGGTGAGCTCTGCAGTGATGGAGTCAAAAACTGAGTTAAGTGAGAAAAGAAAGGAAAGCCTGTGAGCGCGTGCAGAGACAATGTCCCAGCTGTGAATTCTGGAGAAAAGGACTGCGTCTTGACGTAGAGAATGGACTTGAGGACACGGGGAGGGGGAAGGGTAATCTGGGACGAAGTGAGAGAGTAGCATGGACATATATACACTACCAAATGTAAAATAGATAGCTAGTGGGAAGCAGCCACATAGCACAGGGAGATCAGCTCGGTGCTTTGTGACCACCTAGAGGGGTGGGATAGGGAGGGGGGGAGGGAGAT
This sequence comes from Pseudorca crassidens, assembly GCF_039906515.1. Taxonomy (NCBI): domain Eukaryota; kingdom Metazoa; phylum Chordata; class Mammalia; order Artiodactyla; family Delphinidae; genus Pseudorca; species Pseudorca crassidens. The sequence goes on along the minus strand of NC_090304.1, from coordinate 27,601,976 downwards.
GCAAGAGGGAGAGGATATGGGGATATATGTATACATATGGCTGATTCACTGTTATACAGCAGAAACCAACACAACATTGTAAAGCAATTATACTCCAAAAAAATGTTAAAAAAAAAAAAAGGACTGTGTCTTGCCTCAAACAGGGGCGATTTGATCTCAGACTAATCACTTCACCTCTTTGAACATTGTTTCCCATTTAGAAAGTGGGGATAGTCATCATCTCAGCTAGTTTTACCTCTCAGGGTTGTGACGAGAATCAAACGAGATGATGAATGTAAACGGGTTTTTTAAATTATAAATGTTCACAAAATCATATAAGTAAAGTTATAGCGATTTAAAAGTCTCTCTTAATTTGTTTTCACATTCCAGGGGAGAAATTCGGTAGGACATAAAAGCAGACTCAATTCTAATTCTTTATTTTCACACATAGTGAAATATATATCATCTGAGAGAGAAATAAAACAATGCTTTGATTCTTGCATCATAAAAAAAATAAAATAAAATGAGACCTCCTCTCTCTGCACATTGTGATCTAATCAGACTTTGCTGAGTTTCATTTCCTCTATGGTGGACATTCTTATCTGACTATCAAAGGCTGGGGTCACAATGTTGAAACTCTGTATTCATTTTTCTCTCCCACCTTTCCAACAATCTGCTTGATGTGATCAATATCAGGTCTGCCTTATCTGCCCTCTAAAATATTTTTCTGTTAATCACCAGATAATTCAATTGAGACAGTAATTGCTTCTTAAAAATAACTGAATGTATACAGTTTCCTTTTTGATGTGTACTAATACCCAAAAGATAAAGTTTCTGTTTTTGTATATATCCCTCTGTGACCTTTTAGAAATTATCAGCAGCTTTAAAAATATCACTTTTTGCATAAGTTTTTAGCATAAATTATCTAAGACAAACCATAATAAAATATGGTATTTCCTAATTTTAAACTAATGATCAACTTAAAAAAAAGAAAACCTTTTCATGCATGTGATCAGGCTGGGGATAGACAGGGTAAGAAATGTCTGTTTAACAAGAATTGGAGTATTTGGAAAGGAGAATATTATTTGTTCTTTTCAGGCAAATCTGAATTTCTTCATGTTCATGGCTGTCATCAGTTATCTTAATTTAAATTTCTGGTTAATATAAGAGGTCCCTGGCTCCTGGGGGACATATTACTTTCTGAGCATTGTTTTAGAATGATTCTAGTGCCTATCTGCTCACAATAGAGCAAAAATAAAATAAGAAAAGAACTGAAGAATAAAATCTTACAGATGAGTTCTACAATCAAACTCAGATACAGAGTGTTTTCTTAGTGATGCTTGCATGCTTTTTGCTCACAGGGTGACATTCATGGCTGCTGTACCAGCAGCCAGTGTGTGTTTGGTGGCAGCACCCACATGTTATAATCCAGCAGGCACAGCCCAAATCATCACCGTATGATTTACCGGGGAATCAGACCGCACTTGGTCCTTTTAAGAAAAATAGTGACTGTATGTGAAAATCACGAAGCACGCACTGTTGGGTGCACTTGGTGGCTTATTCATTAGTCTGTTTGGTGGACTGGTGAGGTAGAAGAATAAAAAGAGTTACTGTTCACATTTCCATATGATTGACTCAGGCACGTTTAAAGGGTAGTTTTTGTACCATGGAGATGAAGATTTGATCCTGCATGGCTCCTAAAGTAAATATTTATACTTAATTTTATCTAAATGAACATTGGACTCAACCATTTTTTTTTCTCCTGGTATTTTCTCTTCTCATTAAAATCTCTGATGCTGCTTTGTCATAGTTTCCACCCCAGCTCAGGGTCTCATGCTCATTATACGCTGACTCTGAGTTTTAGGACAAAGGTCGCTTAAAGAAGAGAAAATCATGTTATATAAAACTTGGGGAGAAAATTTGCATATGGCAACAACAACTACAAATCTTTTATAACTGTAATGAGTTTTGACTACTTTTTCTCTAGAGAAAAATTCAAGATGTCAAAGAAAATTCTTTAACTGGTAAACTTTTATTTCATAAAACACTGTCTTTTAACTTCTCACTGATTTATCTTCTTTTGGAAATGTACCTGATTGCTTGATGACATATTGACTCTTGCCCAAGCCACAAGACAATCACTTATCTTTCCAAATACTATACCTATTCCATGCAGGTATAGGGATTGGGGTATAGAAGATATTTAAAATTCATTGGGAAAACAGAATAAAAGCCATTTAAATGTGAAATCAGTTGTAAATGACAAGGTTAAAAAAAGGAGGTGAGTTATATCTTTTATGAATCAAATGTAAAAATTGAACTAGATTAATGAGAAAGATGTAATAGTAAAACTGTGACAATGAGGTAACACCAATTGCCATTTATTGAACATTTTCTATGTGCCAGGTGTGTACTAAATATAGTGTTTATCTCATATAAACACATCCACAGAGCCTCTTGGGATTATAGCTCAACGTCTTGAGCCATTTCATTTTTTTTTTTTTGAGTGAGAAAATAGTTCTGTTTGTTAAAAAGTTTCTTTCTTTTTATTATATATGATTCAGGTGTATGGCATTATAATCTGACATCTATGTACTCTACAAAGCGATGCCTACCACGTCTAGTTACCATCCATCACCATACAGTTAACCCCTTCATCTGTTCTACCTGCCCCCAACCCCCTTCCCTTCTGGTAGCCACTAATCTCTTCTCTGTACCTATGAGTTTGCTTTTGTTTTTCTTTTCTTTTGTGTTTTTTTTTTTTTAGGTCTGCATATGAGTGAAATCATATGGTATTTGTCTCTCTCCATCTGACTTATTTCACTTAGCATAGTACCTTCAAGGTCCATCCAAGTTGTTGAAATGGCAGGATTTTATTCTTTTTTATGGTTGAGTAGTATTCCATTATATACATATATACCACATCTTTTTTATCCATTCATCCATCGGTGGACAATTAAGTTGTTCCTTTTTTTTTTTTTTTTTTTGCAGTACGCAGGCCTCTCACTGCTGTGGCCTCTCCCGTTGCGGAGCACAGGCTCCGGACGCACAGGCTCAGCGGCCATGGCTCACGGGCCTAGCCGCTCTGTGGCATGTGGGATCCTCCCAGACTGGGTCACGAACCCGTGTCCCCTGCATCGGCAGGTGGACTCTCAACCACTGTGCCACCAGGGAAGCCCAAGTTGTTTCTATATCTTGGCTATTGTAAATGATACTGCAATGAACATAGGGGTGCATGCATTTTCAAATTAGAGCCATTTCATTTTATACCACTTCTTTAGCATAAGAGGTATTTATGTCAGTTGTGTTTACAAAGACTGGCATGGATTCTGTGTGTCCCACACAATGCTGAGGGCTGAGTGGGGAGCTACTATGACTTCTTTACTGTCCTAAAGGTGGATCTTGTGACCTTCTCCCCTAAGAGAGCCCTGATTTAATAGCCCTGTCAGTCTCATACATTGAGCTCTATAAACTGCATTGTTTTGATGATTTCTCTTGTACTGTTATACTTTTGTTTATTGCTTTGTTTCTGTGTTAAAATTGAATTACTTAAACATTGAGTGTTACATGTAATTGTATGAGTGTAATCCTAATAATATGGTACATAAGAGCTATAGAAGAACTTAACTAGAGGAGGAAACAAATTGCCAAATTATAAAATAATTACTGAAGGTGATGCCTTGTTAGATTTTATAATGATAATCAGTATTAACTATTGAAGAAATTCTATTATTATGTGTTTTGGTATTGCCTTGGCATAAATGGGTGTAAATGTTAGAGTTCAGGAACATATAAAACTTAATTTGTTGGAAATTAATAGGAATTTCATTTTTATTTCAGGTAATTAACCCTTTAAGGGGGTTTTCCAGGCACAAATACTGTAAGATGAGAATAATTATCTTCATTTTTCCATATGAGAAACTAAATCACAAATAATTTTAATGATCTGCAAAAGGTCATATATCTGTGTAAGTAGTACAGTTGGGGTACAAACTTTTTCTGTCAGACTCCAAAAGCTAATGCTCTCAAATCTTGTTATCATAGGGACAAAGCTTGTCTGACAAACAACTTGTTTACCAAATGAGAGTTTGTTAACTTTTCCAATAGTTATGCCATTGTTTAGAATAATTTTTAGAAGTTGTCTTTGAGTCCTACATTTGGAATCTATTTATGAAGTTCACAAAATAATGTTTCAGTAGTTTATGGTCCTCTTTGCACACAACTTGACCATCTATCTTTTTGACAAGAGCTTTTAAGATGACTGCAACTTGCAAAATTCCTAAAAGGACCAAGACTTGGCACTGATGCAATGTTTTAAAAGAATGAGATGTAGGCCCTCGTGTTGGAAGAGGAGTCTCTAAAATGGCTTGAGCAAGGAAAATGTTATTGCTTCCCAATTAAAAAGTCATCAACCAGTGCTTTAAATGGCTAAGTTCCATACATATGTTTTAAAAAATTTTGTCAATTATAGACTCAAAGATCTTAGCATGTAGAGAATTTTTTTTCTATTTTTAAAAATATCTTTATTGGAGTATAATTGCTTTACAATGGTGTGTTAATTTCTGCTGTATAACAAAATGAATCAGCTATACATATATATATTCCCATATCTCCTCCCTTTTGTGTCTCCCTCCCACCCTCCCTATCCCACCCCTCTAGGTGGTCACAAAGCACTGAGCTGATCTCCCTGTGCTATGTGGCTGCTTCCCACTAGCTATCTATTTTACGTTTGGTAGTGTATATATGCTCATTTTTTAAGAGACTATCTGGTTCAGGAAAGATAACACAGGGACATAAGGAGAAATTTATTTCTCTAGAAAATTTTTCTGAAGGGTAAATTCCATAGGAGACAATGGGATAATGTATTCAAAGTGCTAAGGGAAAATAACCATCAACCTAGAATTCTATACTCAGTTTATTTATCATTTAAGTAGGATATAGGGACTTGCTCTCTGGCAAGATCATGGGGCAGGCAGGGGGATGGAAGTTGAGAGCAGTAGAATCCTCGTAGGCAGCAGTCAGTGATGATTAGACCAATTGAAGGAACTATGGGCAACTTGCAGAAAGATTTCTAAGGGAGATCCCAAGATCCTGACAGTCACAAATATATCCTGTCATTTGTGATGAGTTCTTGGTTTGAAAAACTACTTACATTTTCTTTTTCTCCACTTTACCTTCTTTCCCTGCTCCCTGTTTCAGGCAGGTATTCACCAATTCTGTTTATTGTTTCAGGAGAGGGATGAGGTAAATTGCTTTTCAAACACTTTTCATCGTAGATTTTATTTCTAGAAGATCAGGACTCTAAAAATATCCATAGGCATAGACCAAAAGCAAATGGACAAGATCTAATGATATGAGGGAGAAGCTCTCTAAGTCTCAAAAGAAACGCCTTACTCCAGTCTCCCCATCCTGTCCTCTTGCCCCTATGACTTTCCATGCTAAGAGAACAGAAGGTGGGAGAGAGAAAGAGAAAGATTGAGGGAGGTCTGGAAGACTCAGGGTAAAGTGGAACTCCACTTCACCTCCTATGAGAGGTAGAGATAGTGCAAGTCCTCAGAAAGGTTTGTGGAACTCAATATAAGAAATAACTTGTCTCCTTCTTTCCAGAAATATCACCAAATGGGCAACACATCATCACAGAGGCAACAGCTATGGTGTAAGTAGAGGGAACCATGGACAGCCTTATAAAAAAAGGTTCCTGTGGCCAAAAAAATAAAATCAGAGAATTTCCAGATCTGAAGAATTATGCTGCCTGGTGTGAAGAACATCTCAGTGGTAATCTGTGTGGATATACGACCTATTAGCATGGCAGCACACTTCCCCCAAAGTCTTGGCACTGCAAGGCATTGTAGAACTGTGGAACCCAGTTTGGGGTTTAGAGAGGAGTAGGTAGGTCGTTGAAAAAGTGAAGAGGAAGAGGAGAAAGAAAAACAGTAGGATAGAGATTAAATCTTTGCCTGAGATGAAAACTTAGGTATAATTATAGAAAATGAATGTGATAGTTCTTGCTTACCTGAGTTTTCATGGTGTGAATCATATCCTAAACACACTCAACCCTGTCCAAGACAGGCTTACTTTTAGCTCATTTGTCGCCTGTTCACATTAAAAAATAGTCATGGTTTTAAAGATTTAATAATACTTATAATGTAATTGATTTATTTTAATATTCAAATCGCACAATTCTAGACTTCAAGGAAACATGGTAGACTGACCGAGGGACAAAGGATCCCCTTCCTATTAAAAATACTTATAAATGAAGAATTAAATATCTCATAGCTGATTTTGAAAGAAAGAAGGGAAATTCCTAGGTGCCAGAAAAAAAGAAATAAAGGCCAAATAATAAGTTTTCTTTTTTTGGGGGGAGGGGGTACGCGGGCCTCTCACTGTTGTGGCCTCTCCCGTTGTGGAGCACAGACTCCGGACGCGCAGGCTCAGCGGCCACGGCTCACGGGCCCAGCCTCTCCGCGGCATGTGGGATCTTCCCGGACCGGGGCACGAACCCGTGTTCCCTGCATCAGTAGGCGGACTCCCAACCAGTGCGCCACCAGGGAAGCCCAATAATAAGTTTTTTGATGCAGCAGCAATCAACAGAAGCTTTGGATGCATTTATTGTTCCTGAATGCTGAGGACTGGGATTCTGATGTTCTAGGGGATAATGGAGACATAGGTCATGGAAGCTAGAATTACATTTCCTGAAGAATTCCTGGAGTCCTAAAGAATCTTCCATTCAGGAAAAAGAATGTAGCTTAAGAATATAGTTTCTATATCTCTAGATCAAGAAGGTTTACTTGGGTGAGAAAAAAATGTTACATGTGTGATGGAAAACCCGAGTTCTGCACCTCACCCTGGTATGCTGAACACATACACAGTGCCTTCAATGTGAAGGAAAACCAGATGGAAATTAAAAATTTTTAAATTCCAGGAATGTTAAGATTACTAGGTCTCTGGCAGACGTGATTATAAAATCTTTTTACGGACATTTTCACAACACAGAATTCACAGATGCCTATTTACAAAACCAAGCAACAAAAAAATTCCCTCAAAAGATGAAAAATAAAAAATAAATAAATAAAATTTATTTTATTTATAAAAATAAAAATTTAAAAATAAATTAAAAATGATAAAACATAAATTTAAAATGAGATGAAAGTATTATAGAGACAGTAAATGGAACAAACAAAAGAATCAGCACTTAGAAAAGAACAGATAAATTCACAGAACTCCTAATATATTAATATGTTTTCATTGAAATCAAATGCTCATAGAATATTTGTGAAAGAATCCATGGAAATCTGGCAACAGTCTGTTTCTGAGAAGAGAAACCTAGGGAACGGGGGTGGGAGTGGAAAGGACACTTATGTTATGCACACTATCTTTTAACAATATTTGGATTTTTATGGCATGTGTCTTTTAAAAAATGCACCTTTTACAAAACAGTCTGGTGTAACAATATCATTATTAAGCAAAGTGGAGTTTCAGGGAAAATAGATGATCATTTCTGATAAATTCTTCTTACCAAGGGGAATATAACGATCCTGTTTCTGGGTGCCCCCAAAATACAGTTTCAAAATACATAACAAAAAACCCAAATACATTGTCATAATAGATTTTTAAATTATACTTCTAGAAATTACTAAGTGAAATAAACAAAAATCAATTAAGGATACAGAAAATTTGAACAACACAATTAACAACTTTGATCTAACGGACGTATGTAGATCCTGTACTCACCAAACATAGATTATGTACTCCTCTCAAGGCCATTTGCACATATAAAAATTAATCAGTAATCCTTGGCAAAGGCATGTAAATATGTATTAATGAGTCATTTTACTGTAGACTACACTCAGTGATGTAATAAAATCAGAAATCAATTAGGAAAACGAGGGGAAAAACCCAGTATTTGGAAACTGGAAAATATGTGTTGATGGACACTTAGGTTGCTTCCATGTCCTGGCTATTGTAAATAGAGCTGCAATGAACATTGTGGTACATGACTCTTTTTGAATTATGGTTTTCTCAGGGTGTATGCACAGTAGTGGGATTGCTCTGTGGTATGGTAGTTCTATGTTTAGTTTTTTAAGCAACCTCCATACTGTGCTCCATAGTGGCTGTATCAATTTACATTCCCACCAACAGTGCAAGAGGGTTCCCTTTTCTCCATGCCCTCTCCAGCATTTATTGTTTGTAGATTTTTTGATGATGGTCATTCTGACCAGTGTGAGATGATATCTCATTGTAGTTTTGATTTGCATTTCTCTAATGATTAATGGTGTTGAGCATTCTTTCATGTGTTTGTTGGCAATCTGTATGTCTTCTTTGGAGAAATGTTTATTTAGGTCTTCTGCCCATTTTTGGATTGTGTTGTTTGCTTTTTTTTTTTTTTTTTAATGGGATTCCATTAAGAATCTCCACTTCTTTTTTTTTTTTTGCGGTACGCGGGCCTCTCACTGTTGTGGCCTCTCCCGTTGCGGAGCACAGGCTCCGGACACGCAGGCTCAGCGGCCATGGCCCACAGGTCCAGCCGCTCCGCGGCATGTGGGATCTTCCTGGACCGGGGCACGAACCCGTGTCCCCTGCATCGGCAGGCGGACTCTCAACCACTGCGCCACCAGGGAAGCCCTGTTTGCTTTTTTGATATTGAGCGGCATGAGTTGCTTGTATGTTTTGGAGATGAATCCTTTGTCAGTTGCTTCATTTGCAAATATTTTCTCTCATTCTGAGGGCTGTCTTTTCATCGTGTTTATGGTTTCCTTTGTTGTGCAAAAGCTTTTAAGTTTCATTAGGTCCCATTTGTTTATTTTTGTTTTTACTTCCATTTCTCTAGGAGGTCAAAAAGAATCTTGCTGTGATTTATGTCATAGAGTGTTCTGCCTATGTTTTCCTCTAAGAGTTTTATGGTGTCTGGCCTTACATTTAGGTCTTTAGTCCATTTTGAGTTTACTTTTGTGTATGGTGTTAGGGAGTGTTCTAATTTCATTCTTTTACATGTAGTTGTCCAGTTTTCCCAGTATCACTTATTGAAGAGGCTGTCTTTTCTCCACTGTATAGTCTTGCCTGCTTATCAAACATAAGGTGACCATATGTGCGTGGGTTTATCTCTGGGCTTTCTATCCTGTTCCATTGACCTATATGTCTGTTTTTGTGCCAGTACCATACTGTCTTGTTTACTGTAGCTTTGTAGTATACTCTGAAGTCAGGGAGCCTGATTCCTCCAGCTCCGTTTTTCTTTCTCAAGATTGCTTTGGCTATTTGGGGTCTTTTGTGTTTCCAAACAAATTGTGAACTTTTTTGATATAGTTCTGTGAAAAATGCCAGTGGTAGTTTCAGAGGGATCGCATTGAATCTGTACATTGCTTTGGGTAGTAGAGTCATTTTCACAATGCTGATTCTTCCAATCCAAGAACATGGTATATCTCTCCATCTAATTGTATCATCTTTAAATCCTTTCATCAGTGTCTTATAATTTTCTGCATACACGTCTTTTGTCTCCTTAGGTAGGTTTATTCCTAGATATTTTACTTTTTTTGTTGCAATGGCAAATGGGAGTGTTTTCTTAATTTCATTTTCAGACTTTTCATCATAAATATCTAGGAATGCAAGAGATTTCTGTGCATTAATTTTGTATCCTACTACTTTACCAAATTCATTGATTAGCTTTAGTAGTTTTCTGGTAGCATCTTTAGGATTCTCTATGTATAGTATCATGTCATCTGCAAACAGTGACAAATTTACTTCTTTTCTGATTTGGATTCCTTTTATTTCTTTCTCTTCTCTGACTGCTGTGGCTAAAACTTCCAAAACAATGTTGAATAACAGTGGTGAGAGTGGGCAACCTTGTTCTGTTCCTGATCTTAGTGAAAATGGTTTCATTTTTTCACCCTTGAGGACGATGTTGGCTGTGGGTTTGTCATATATGGTCTTTATTATGTTGAGGTAAGTTCCCTCTATGCCTACTTTCTGGAGGGTTTTTATCATAAATGTGTGTTGAATTTTGTCAAAAGCTTTCTCTGCATCTATTGAGATGATCACATGGTTTTTCTCCTTCAATTTGTTAATATGGTGTATCACGTTGATTGATTTGCGTATATTGAAGAATCCTTGCATTCCTGGGATAAACCCCACTTGATCATAGTGTATGATCCTTTTAATGTGCTGTTGGATTCTGTTTGCTAGTATTTTGTTGAGGATTTTTGCATCTATGTTCATCAGTGATATTGGCCTGTAGTTTTCTTTTTTGTGACATCTTTGTCTGGTTTTGGTATCAGGGTGATGGTGGCATCATAGAATGAGTTTGGGAGTGTTCCTCCTTCTGCTGTATTTTGGAAGAGTTTGAGAAGGATAGGTGTCAACTCTTCTCTAAATGTTTGATAGAATTTGCCTGTGAAGCCACCTGGTCCTGGGCTTTTGTTTGCTGGAAGCTTTTTAATCGCAGTTTCAATTTCAGTGCTTGTGATTGGTGTGTTCATATTTTCTATTTCTTCCTGGTTCAGTCTCGGAAGGCTGTGCATTTCTAAGAATTTGTCCATTTCTTCCAGGTTGTCCATTTTATTGGCATATAGTTCCTTGTAGTAATCTCATGATCCTTTGTATTTCTACAGTGTCAGTTGTTACCTCTCCTTTTTCATTTCTAATTCTATTGATTTGAGTCTTCTCCCTTTTTTTCCTGATAAGACTTGCTATTGGTTTATCAATTTTGTTTATCTTCTCAAAGAACCAGCTTTTAGTTTTACTGATCTTTCCTATTGTTTCCTTCATTTCTTTTGCATTTATTTCTGATCTGATCTTTATGATTTCTTCCCTTCTGCTAACTTGGTGTTTTTTGTTCTTCTTTCTCTAATTGCTTTAGGTGTAAGGTTAGGTTGTTTATTTGACATGTTTCTTGTTTCTTAAGGTAGGATTTTATTGCTATAAACTTCCCTCTTAGCACTGCTTTTGCTGCATCCCATAGGTTTTGGGTCATTGTGTTTTCATTGTCATTTGTTTCTAGGTATTTTTTGATTTCCTCTTTGATTTCTTCAGTGATCTCTTGGTTATTAAGTAGTGTGTTGTTTAGCCTGCATGTGTTTGTATTTCATACAGATTTTTTCCTGTAATTGATATTTAGCCTCATAGAGTTGTGGTCAGAAAAGATACTTGACATGGTTTCAATTTTCTTAAATTTACCGAGGTTTATTTTGTGACCCAAGATATGATCTATCCTGGAGAATGTTCCATAAGCACTTGAGAAGAATGTGTATTCTGTTGTTTTTGGATGGAATGTCCTATTTCCATCCTGTTTAATGTATCATTTAAAGCTTGTGCTTCCTTATTTATTTTCATTTTCTTGATGTGTCCATTGGTGAAAGTGGGGTGTTAAAGTCCCCTACTATGATTGTGTTACTGTTGATTTCCCCATTTTTAGCTTTTAGTATTTGCCTTATGTACTGAGGTGCGCCTATGTTGGGTGCATAAATATTTACAATTGTTATATCTTCTTCTTAGATTGATCCCTTGATCATTATGTAGTGTCCTAATTTGTCTCTTGTAATAGTCTTTGTTTTAAAGTCTATTTTGTCTGATATGAGCATTGCTACTCCAGCTTTCTTTTGATTTCCATTTGCATGGAATATCTTTTTCCATCCCCTCACTTTCAGTCTGTATGTGTCCCTAGGTCTAAAGTGGCTCTCTTGTAGACAGCATATATACAGGTCTTGTTTCTGTATCCATTCAGCTAGTCTATGTTTTTTGGTTAGAGCATTTAATACATTTACATTTAAGTAATTATCAATATGTATGTTGATAATTGTATTACCATTTTCTTAATAGTTTTGGGTTTACTCTTGTAGGTCTTTTCCTTCTCTTGTGTTTCTTGCCTAGAGAAGTTCCTTTAGCATTTGTTTTAAAGCTGGTTCGGTCGTGCTGAATTCTCTTAGCTTTTGCTTGTCTGTAAAGCTTTTAATTTCTCCATCAAATCTGAATGAGATCCTTGCTGGGTAGAGTAATCTTAGTTGGAGGTTTTTCTCCTTCATCACTCTAAATATGTCCTGCCAGTCCCTTCAGGCTTGCACAGTTTCTCCTGAAAGATCAGCTGTTAACCTTATGGGGATTCCCTTGTGTGTTATCTGTTGCTTTTCCCTTGCTGCTTTTAATATTTGTTTTTTGTATTTAATTTTTAATAGTTTGATTAATATGTGTCTTGTTGTGTTTCTCCTTGGATTTGTCCTGTATGGGACTGTCTGTGCTTCCTGGACTTGATTAACTATTTCCTTTCCCATGTTAGGGAAGTTATCAACTATAATCACTTCAAATATTTTCTCAGTCCCTTTCTTTTTCTCTTCTTCTTCTGGGACCCCTATAATTCGAATGTTGAGGCGTTTAATATTGTCCCAGAGGTCTCTGAGACTGTCCTCAATTCTTTTCATTCTTTTTTCTTTATTCTGCTTTGCAGTAGTTATTTCCACTATTTTATCTTCCAGGTCACTTATCCATTCTTCTGCCTCAGTTATTCTGCTATTGATCCCTTCCAGAGAATTTTTAATTTCATTTATTGTGTTGTTCATCACTGTTTGTTTGCTCTTTAGTTCTTCTAGGTCCTTGTTAAACGTTTTTTATATTTTCTCCACTCTATTTCCAAGATTTTGGATCATCTTTACTATCATTATTCTGAATCCTTTTTCAGGTAGACTGCCTATTTCCTCTTCATTTGTTAGGTCTTTTGGGTTTTTGCCTTTCTCCTTCATCTGCTGTGTGTTTCTCTGTCTTCTCATTTTGCTTAACTTACTGTGTTTAGGGTCTCCTTTTCGCAGGTGGCAGGTTCATAGTTTCCGTTGTTTTTGTTGTCTGTCCCCAGTGGTTAAGGTTGTTTCAGTGGGTTGTGTAGGCTTCCTGGTGGAGGAGACTAGTGCCCGTGTTCCGGTGGATAAGGCTGGATCTTGCCTTTCTGGTGGGCAGATCCACGTCTGGTGGTATGTTTTGGGGTGTCTGTGACCCTATTATGATTTTAGGCAGCCTCTGTGCTAATGGATGGGGTTGTGTTCCTGTCTTGCTAGTTGTTTGGCATAGAGTGTCCTGCACTGTAGCTTGCTGGTCATTGAGTGGAGCTGGGTCTTGGCATTGAGATGGAGATCTCTGGGAGATTTTCACTGTTTGGTATTACGTGGAGCTGGGAGGTCTCTTGGGGACCAGTGTCCTGAACTTGGCTCTCCCACCTCATTGGCACAGCCCTGACACCTGGCTGGAGCATCAAGAGCCTGTCCTCTACACGGCTCAGAATAAAAGGGAGAAAAAAAAAGAAAGAAAGAAGAAGATAAAATAAAATAAAATAAAGTAAAATAAAATAAAGTTATTAAAATAAAATAAAAAATAATTATTAAGAAAAAAAGTTTTTTTAAGTAATTAGAAAAAAGGACAGACAGAACCCTAGGACAAATGGTAAAAGCAAAGTTATACAGACAAAATCACACAGAAGCATACACATACACACTCACAAAAAGAGAAACAGGGAAAAATATATATATTTCGTTGCTCCCAAAGTCCACCTCCTCAATTTGAGATGATTCATTGTCTATTCAGGTATTCCACAGGTGCAGGGTACATCAAGTTGATTGTGGAGCTTTAATCTTCTGCTCCTGAGGCTGCTGGGAGAGATTTCCCTTTCTCTTCTTTGTTCGCACAGCTCCCAGGGTTCAGCTTTGGATTTGGCGCCGCCTCTGTGTGTCAGTCGCCTGAGCGCGTCTGTTCTTCGCTCAGACAGGACGGGGTTAAAGGAGCAGCTGATTCGGGGGCTCTGGCTCACTCAGGCCGGGGGGAGGGAGGGGTACGGATGCGGGGCGAGCCTGCGGCGGCAGAGGCCAGCGTGACGTTGCACCAGCCTGAGGTACACCATGTGCTCTCCTGGGGAAGTTGTCCCTGGATCACGTGACCCTGGCAGTGGCAGGCTGCACAGGCTCCCGGGAGGGGAGGTGTGGATAGTGACCTGTGCTCGTGCACAGGCTTCTTGGTGGCTGCAGAAGCAGCCTTAGTGTCCCATGCCCGTCTCTGGGGTCCGCGCTGTTAGCCGCGGCTGGCACCCGCCTCTGGAGCTCCTTTAAGCGGTGTTCTGAATCCCCTCTCCTTGTGCACCCCGAAACAATGGTCTCTTGCCTCTTCGGCAGCTCCAGACTTTTTCCCGGACTCCCTCCCAGCTAGCCGTGGTGCACTAGCCCCCTTCAGGCTGTGTTCACGCCGCCAACCCCAGTCCTCTCCCTGCATCCGACTGAAGCCCAAGCCTCAGCTCCCAGCCCCTGCCAGCCCCGCCGGGTGAGCAGACAAGCCTTTCGGGCTGGTAAATGCTGGTTGGCACCGATCCTCTGTGCGGGAATTTCTCCGCTTTGCCCTCCACACCCCTGTTACTGCATTCTCTTCCGCGGCTCCGAAGCTCCCCCACTCTGTCACCCGCAGTCTCCGCCCACGAAGGGGCTTCCTAGTGTGTGGAAACCTTTCCTCCTTCACAGCTCCCTCCCACTGGTGCAGGTCCCATCCCTATTCTTTCGTCTCTGTTTTTTCTTTTGCCCTACCCAGGTAAGTGGGGAGTTTCTTGCCTTTGGGGAGGTCTGAGGTCTTCTGCCAGTGTTCAGTAGGTGTTCTGTAGGAGTTGCTCCACATGTAGATGCAGCTCTGATGTATTTGTAGGGAGGAAGGTGATCTCCACATCTTACTCTCCCGCCGTCTTGAAACTCCTCTCCTCTGCTTATTTCTCTGATGTGCACAGTTACCTTTTTCTTCTTTACTAACATAGAACTATATTTGTTTTAAATTTTAAATCAAAGCCATAAATGTAGGTGATTTAAAACTCAAAGATTACCAAAGGTTTATATATAAAAATAAAAGCTGTAGTCTTTTTCTCCACCTCTTGGTTCACTCCTTTCAGGAGCCACTTTTAAACTTGGCATCTATTTCTAAGGTAACCAGTTGGCCCTGTTTTCCCAGAACTGAGGGATTTCGAAGGACTTGGTATTTTCGGTAAAAATAAACAAGGACAGTTCCAAACAAACTGGGACTACTCATTGGTCATGTTATATCTTATTTCAGAGACATTTTTATCTCTGAAAATAATATCCCTTATTTTTGCTTAATTTATCAATTTTAGGCATTATCTGTTGATTTCCCCCTTTGAGAAGTATTTATTTTGGTTATTTTCATATGGCTGGTAAAACAGCTTTTCCAGATGGTTCAAGTTCACCAATTTTGGCCTCAAAGGCTTCAGAGAGAATGTTCAGAGGGACTGTGTTTTCTCTAATCAGAGAAAACAAGAATCATGTTGTGTGTTTCAGGTGCCATTTTTATTTTCCCACTGAAATAATGTCCCCCACTTAGGAATCCTTTCAAATATTCTTAACTTTAATTGCCTTTTTACCCCACAAAGAAGTCAATTTAAATTAAGCAGAATCCATCACTGTGATAATTTTTTAATTAGTAAAGATAATGTACTGTTCAGACATTGAAATGAGGTGTTCCCGGGATCATTTACAAAGTCTCGAAAAGTCCTCCTAAGAATGAACTGAAATTAATGAATCTCAAGAGTCTCACGGCCATCAATACCTTATAACTGAGGACTGGGTTCAATGGAAAAAAAATTCACAATAATAATAGTTATACTTTCCAATTTGAATATTTAGTTCCTTTCATCCTGAGATCCTGAGGAATTTTAGAAACATTAATTAAGCCTCACAGGTGTGATTTATTAGATTAACTCACTGATAGCCATCGAGAATTCTAAATGTACATAGTACGGTTTAAGGGAGCTGGATAGAAAGGAGGAATAAATCAGCATCCCAGGCAGACTGCCATCCTGGGTAGAGCCCCCAGGATTTGGGGCAAAGTATGCAAAGAAGACATGCTCCTTAGCTCAAACTTCTTGAATTAACTCTGATCTCAAAACAAAGTGACCACAGTTTGATGTTTCCTAATCTCTGCTGAAATATTCCCCTTCACAGCTCATTTGAGCCTCTTCTTATTGCTTTGTCCTCATTATACCACTGCGTGTCACAGACAGACATGGCTTGTGGAATGAGTGCCTTTGTTTCAACAAAAGAAGTTGTTATGCTTCGTGGAAATCCAAACATCTTTTTGGTAGTTTTTAGGACAGAGGAGGTAGTCATGGTACAGATTCAAAAACTAAGGTTTTATATTACAGGTTATTCAGACCCTTCTTGGGGTTGAAAGTAGGGAGAAAAGAGTCACTTCACTTTGGGTACCATACTGTGAGCAATGTGTTGCCTAGATATATTTCTTTGCTCAGAAGGCAAATCGTTGCAAATTAAAAATAAATTCTCAGTGATAATTTTCAATAATAGATAGACTTTATGGAAGTAAAAAGGAAATTTCTGTCATCTACCCTGTGAACTGAGGGGTTGATTAATTAGCATGAATAATACAAGGACAGTAAACTGAGGGATATTTTCTTGTTTTAGCAAACCCTGAATTGAGAGGGGGCTCAAATGTGATGAGGTTAGGGAATTGGAAAGACAATTCCCCACAGTCTGACATTTTACAATAGAATTGGAACCCTAGACTTTAACATTTTTCCTCCTGGATCATCAAATTCCACTCCATTTAGAGAACTAAAATGACTTGAACAAGTTAAGCAAGCTAATTCGTGTCAGGTCCAAGACAGGAGCCAATGACTCTCTCCTTCCCAATTCTTGTAGCTCTGCTATAAAACCTCATGGACACTTTGGCTGTTTTCTTCTAATACTGTACTGGCTGAAAGTATTTTCTAGAGAAATGAGAAGTCAGGTTTGTTTATATGACCAACATGAAACAATGGGCACAATTGCTGCAACTTCCTTGGGGGAGTGATAATGGATTTTAAAAATGGCCTCTTGCATACACTAAGCAATGGAGGAAGGCAACCAAACATCATGGATAATCCAGAAGAAGAATAATTCAGCTTTGGGTGACTGAGAATTTACTGGGATCATATTATTTATCAATGATTCAGTATGAGATATCAATTCCCACTTATTCAGCCATCAAAAAAAACCCCAGAAAATAGTCAAGTGGGAAAAAAAAAGGGTAACAGATTGTAATATTTAGTGAAACACTGGTGTGATCTTGGGGAAAAGATCATGAATAAAAGTGTCTTTGGAACCAAACAACCATAAGCAGAAGTTCCATCTACAACACCAACCCCCCAACAGATAATCATCCAACTACTGATCGAATTTCATAGGAACAGGAAGCACACTGATATATGTGGCAAGACTTTCATTGTCACATAAGTTGGATTATTGGAATGTTCTTCAGTATAGTGTGCCAATATGATCATTATATAGTTGTTGTTTCATAGGTCAGCCCTACACATATTTAAGGTTTGTTATTTTCCAGGGTGTGCTGAGTTTTCTCTATTGGTTTTCCCTTTTCCCACCTGTCCAAGATCCTTTCTCTGCCTTACATACCCTAGTTTGGGTCCTGGGAAGCTGAACCCTACAGAATGCAGTGCAGGGCTTTCTTACCAGTTGATTCCCATTTGGGTTGGTCAATGGGAAGGACCAAGAGGAACCTGGAGGTCAGAAGGAAAGAGAGGTTAGCGATTTCTTTCCTGTACCTTCCTGACCTACATTTTTGGTTGTGTTTACATGCTTTGTGACTACAACTCCTGTCCAACTGCCCCTCCTGCATGAATCCCCTAACTCCGTCCACACCTCTGTATTCAGTCACTTCATTAAAGTCCTTGGGCCATCTGAGCCATCTGGATTCTCTTCCCTGCTTGGACTTTTGTTAATACCCAGGTTAAAGAAACAGCCTCTGTTTCTTGAACTTCTCCTCAATTAATATACTTTTCTGACACTCTCATTATTTTGGTTGCTTTTATCTGGACACACTCTAGTTGGTCAAGTCTATCCTAAAGAGATTAACCCGTAGCTGGCCAGAACAATCCAGATTTAACCTGTTAGTTCATCACGTTAACCACCCCTGTTAATGGTACCTTCTCTCTGTTGATCCATGCTGTATTTTTCTGCGATTCCTTTTGTTTGTTTCTTTTGGCAGCTATATTACTCTGGTGCTTCATGTGGAGTTTTCATTCAATTAAACTCCTAGATTTTTTTTCCACGTGCTTTTTCTCTTAAGCCAGGTCTCCCTCATCTTATATAATTTACTCCTTGTCAGGAGACTGAATTATTGAAAAGACCTGGCTGTGGTATTAACATGTTGTTCCCAAACGGACACAGAGCACAGGGCACAATATTTTAAAAACACTGTTAGAAAAGAACATTTTAGATTATCTTGTCCTAGATGCTATTTGCTCTCAGAGACTGCATCATAAAACTTTCATGAACCTTAACTTCCTTTGGGTTCCATGGCCTTATTTGTCCTGGCCACTACCTGCCTTTTCCTGATGCTCTTCATTTCTGTTGACTAGTTTTTCTTTTTCTCCTCTTCTAGTTTTAAGTGTCTTGCAAGGTTCTCTCTAAGGCCTTTATCATTTCTTTCTTTGCAAATCAGTGAAGACACATCTACTGAAGGCCTATTCTGGGCTAACCATTGTGTAAGTCACTTTGCAATCAATCCTCACAAAACGCTTTTGAAATATCTGTGGCCTTATTGGATCAATGAAGAACTGGACATATACACACTAAAGAAGTTAAGCAAGGAGAAGTTATGCCTTTTAGAGACAGGCCAGACCATGTAGAAGGTAGTACCTTAATGTAACCAAGCAGGACCCTATGGGGCCTTCCCAGGACAGGACCCTTCCACCCCAAGTCCTCTGCCTGCCTTTTGTCTGTAGAAAAAGTTTAGTCAAAGAATAAGTTTAATCATAGAAGTAAGAAAATGCAGAAACAAAGGAAAACAGTCAAGCAAGACAAAAGAGTAATAGTTTAGTCATTAAACAAAGTCAAGGGCCTTTAGTTCCTCCTCAAGGGCTATAGATAATATTCTGAGCCATGTCCTTTGAGCTATTTTTGAGATACTGAAACCCCCACCAGGTGGAAGAAGTTAACTGTATGCTGCCCACAAGCACATAGACCCCAGACTGGTTGGAACCAGAAGGTTGATGATGTTGACTCCCAATTACCTCACCACCAACCAATCAGAAGAATGTCCATGAGCTGATCACATATGCCACAATCCCCCTCCCTCACCCTGTCTTTAAAAACCTTTTCCTGAAAGCCTTCAGGGAGTTTGGGTCTTTTAAACACTAGCTACCTGGACTCCCTGCTTGGTGCCCTGCAATAAATGCTGCACTTTCCTTCACCACAACCCAGTGTCAGTAGATTGGCTTTACTGCACGTGGGCAAGTGGACCCAAGTTTGGTTCAGTAACATTTAGGTAGATTGCCCTGAGGGATCTTGGACAGCCTTCCTGCCCACACTGCTGAGATGAATTGAAGGAAGCATGTTGTACACATGGATGGTATGGTGGCTTCCCAACAAGACACTAAGCCACCTGTATAGTTACTACTGACCAGCATAGTCATTTTATATTTGTCAGAGTGCCTTAATGGTAAGCTTACTGGTGAGAGGGCCCATTTCTTATATTTCATAAGAGTGGATAATTAAATATTCCCCACCTTAAAGGGACTTCTATTTTTACCACATTAATATTTTGTTAAAGAAAGAAAGACTATTACAGCATTATTTATGGGAGTTACCAATGTATAGATTAATGGGAAACATTGCTCTTTAAATATACAGTTAACATATTAATTACTGAGAAAACTGAAAACTGGGAGGTAGAGAAATCCTGATGAACAAACACAAATTGAATATAGGAACGAAAAGCAAAACCTTCTATGGTAAATGCACATGAGCAAATCTGGGATAATATTTTCAAATTGTCAGTTGATAAAGTAGATTTTTATAACACATGTTAGAATATAATACTATATTTATGTTACCTATTAAAACTGGCAAGTAATTTAGAAGCACCAAGATTTCAATATTTCTTAAAAAGTAAATTTAGGTGGAGAAAGTAACACACATGCACAAGCACACACACACATATATACAAACACAAAATAAAATATATTATGCCATGCCCACCCTGTAATTTATCAACTGGGAAGGAAATTGGCATGTCTTTTCTTGCTGATTTATTGGTTAATTCCAACAATTCACTGTAGAAAAGGCCAACAATGAATTACAATGTGGGAAAAAAATTAAGCAGAGCATTTAGAAAGGTGTTTCAGTATACAGCCTTTAGAAACAACTTACATAGCTATTTTATAGCCAGTCTCAAAGCAATTGGTACATGTGAAAAGCAGTATACAGCGTGGGAAATATACCAGAAAATGTCACATGTTTCCCTTTTCATATTTAGAAGAATATGCCATGCCACAGGAAGATTAGAATTCCCCCTTACCTTCAAGCTAGAATCAGATAACATTAGAGCCCACTTACTATTTGTTTTGGGAATCGTGTTGGAAGGGCAGTAACAAATGTGAACTATCTTAGAGGAACCAGTGATGGGCACTCTGCTTTAGTGATAGAGACATTCATCTTTGATCCAAAAGGGGCAGAAACTCTCATGAGGAGGAACAAATGGTGAAAGCTTGAATTCGTGTCACTACCATGCATCCTTTCCCCGGCCCCACTTCCAAGGATCCAGTGCTAATTTAAGAAGTGAATTTCCCCACCAAGAATCTCCATTTCTAATTTCTCAAATATGGTTTAACAAGCCAGTTCCCTCTATTTGTTTTCAAACAGGAGTCCCTTGGAAATGACTTAAGACACATGTTGTGGTTCATTTTAAGTGTTAACTTGGCTGGGTCATAGGACCAAAATGAGATATTTGGTCAAACATTAATCTGGATGTTTCTGTTAAGGTTTTTGTTTTGTATGTGTGTGTGTGGAGGGGTTGAGGGAGATGAAATTTACATTTAAATCAGTGGACTTTGAGTAAAGCAGATTGCCCTTTACAATGCAGGTGGGCCTCATCCAATCAGTTGAAGGCCTGAATAGAACAAAAGACTGACCTCCCCTGAGCAAAAGGGAATTCTGTAGAAGACTGCCTTCAGACTTGAACTGCAACATCAGCTCTTCCTGGGGCTCCAGTCTGATAGCCTATGGACTTCAACAGCTACAGTGACTCTTTCTTCCTATGTCCTCAGGCTTCTGGCCCACCCTACAGATTTTGAACTTGCTGGCCTCCATAATTGCATTAGTCAATTACTTAAAATAAATTGCTTTCTCTCTCTACATACAGCCCATTGGTTCTGTTTCTCTGGAGAATCCTGACTAATACAATGCACGAAGTACATTGTAGCTTAAAGCTGTAGAAAGCATTACAGATGTAATTTATGGTGTTCATGTCAGGAGACAGGAATACTACACTTTTTATAGGCTTCTTTATTGTTATGGTGCTTCAGGTGGGAAAGGAGGAAAGGAGAAAATATATATTGAGTGCTTACAATGTGCCAAACATTGTATAATACGTATGTATTTATTTATTTTTATAAACACCATTGATTCTTCACAATGTTCCCATGAAGAAGATATTATGCCCCGTCTATAGATGAGGAAAAGGAGACCCAGGAAGATTAAGCCACTTTCTGGAAGCCACATGGCTAGTGTGGAGCCTCTGTGGAGCCGTTTGACTCCAGAGTATCTCTCTGTCTTTCTCTCTGTTTCTGTTTGTTGTTTGAGTCAATGCTTTTCCTCCTCTTCCACACTGCTTTCTCAGGTAATGTGGTAAGTCCTGCTAGAAACACATCTGTATACTCCTTTGTGAATGGAAACTACCATTGCTTGGAGCTCACTATGCACAGGGCCTTTTCTATTGCTATATAGTCTTTAATCCTCATTTTAACTGTGCCAGTTAGGTGTTTCCATGTGGCACTCAGGGAAACTGAACCTTAAAGTCAAATAACAGACTTCAGGTTACACAGCTAAGTGGGGATTTACCCCAAGGGTGGTTGCCTGTTTGCCCGACTCCACCCAGTTCACTCCTACACTGAGCTGCATGCTCACTTCCTAGGAATTCTATGTCAGCGCCTTCCCACAAATCAGAACCCTTGGTTTTCAGGCAGAAGAGCTTCCGTGTTGTTGAGTTTCCTTCTCACTAGCTGGAGGAAGTAGCAGAAGGATTGCTACCCTTGCAGCATGCTATTTACTGAGCAGCAGAAGAAAAAAGTGTTCTGTAGAGAATACAGAATATGTGCTATAGCTTCTGTTGACATATTCTTTCTACTGACAGCAGGGTCTAGGGCTGCCTCCGCCCTGACTTGCTCCTTGATGTTGGAGCCGCAGATTTCACCGGCAGGACTCGTTCAGTCTTCCAGGCTCATTCCTATCAAGTTATCTGTCAGCAGCCCCCTTCCCTCTTCTTGTTTGGTTCCCATCTGGTCTGAAAAATAAAGAAGATGAAATAAGCACCATGTTGGGGTTATTTTCCCACCACGACTATTTCCTAATCATACCCAGACATCATGTCCAAAGCCACATACATGTCTAGAAAGAAAAGAGAAATGAGAGAAACGAAATGAAATTTCAAAAAAAAAAAAAGATACAAAAATGATATTGAAAGAAAGGTGAGTTCTTGTGGATGAGAGAAATGTGGACACCTCATTTCAAACATCTTGTGGATGTTTTTAAATGTTCAGAGAAACGTGTCTTGACATGGGAGCAGTGATGTGCTTTTTGATGTATATGCCTCTGCAGACTTCGGGAAGGTGAGCCCATTTTTTACAGAAGGAGAGTGACAGAAATCTATCAACCTGGCTTATCATCCCACAATTACAGCAATTTATAGTGTGCTTTCCACAAGGTCACCTGCACCAGCAACCAAACAAAAGCTCTCTCTTCGCCTTTGTTCCAAAGAGACCTAATGCACTCACTGGAACTCAGGTCATCCAGGATATTTTTCAATTAATTTGCAACCACTTGGGCTTAGCATCTCAGAAGCCTGGCTATTATATAACATTTTTCATTGGCTGGAAACACTGTCACAACCACCATGTTATAGAAGAACCGCTTTTCCTGTTCATTTTCAACTCACTTCCTTCAGCTTTTTCCTTCCTCTTGAGATAAGGAACTTGCAGGGAGGAAAAAAATAAAATTCCTTGAGATCTCTAGAAGGAGCTTTCCTTTCTGATAAGCTGCCTGTATTTTTCTATCATTGTCTGAAGTTGTCTGAAGCAATTAAAAGCATGGCTAATTCTTCTGAAAGGATGTAGAAACCTCATCATTCAGAATGGGACTTCGTTGAAACAGTGCTGGGTGCCGGGGTCTGGTTCTTCAACCTCCAGGAGCTGTTTGCAGGAGGAATATGTGGAGACAAGGACTGAAATTTTTAGGTCAGAAATGTGCTCATGAACATTCTAAGGGAAGAGATTAGAAAGCTCCTCGGCTGGGTCTTCTTTTCTCCTCTCTGTCTCTGTTCAGTGCTTTGCTTGTCATGCAATCTTTTCTGTGACTACCGGCTGCGGTGCCTGCCCCCCTCCCCGTGCCGCTCACTCCAGCTACAAGGGCTTCTGCTCTGTTCTCCAAAGCTCTAACCCCCTCTGATCATTTTCCGTCTCACGGTGCACATCTTCAGGGATTCTCAAATCCATCATCCCGTTGCCCTTCAGATTTGAGGAGAAATCTGTCATTCAAACACCTCCCAGCTGAGAGGGTTTTTCAATCTATTCCGCCCACTTGGCCACAGCGAATGTTCTTCTTTTAATCTTTTTCAGTCTTTACCCACCTCTGGGTGCCACTGTCCCCTCACCCATTTTAATCTTTACTTGCTTTTGCTGTGATTTCTTCTGCCATCTTCTTTCAGCACTTGGGGGGATATTGCTGAGTGGTTAAGAGATAGTAGGGGCTTTGACGTCAGACCCACCTGGGTTCAAATCCTGGTGTCATCACCTCACTTCTGCTTCCTCAAGTCTTTTTGCATCCATCATTACTTCATAGGATAGGTATGCTCAGATTTGGAAAATGCTTAGTACACGGCTTTACCACATATTTTAAACAAATATAAATGGTAGGAATTCTTGTTAACCCAGAACTTTCCCTCTAATCTCCCCTTTTTGTGTTTGTTTTGTTTTTGTAAAATCATATGCTGTGTGCCCTGTTATGTAAAGTAAGATAATTGCCACCAGTGAAATGGGTACTGAAAATCTAGGAAATGATGTGCTGACGCAACGTGTGCATCTTACAATGGAGAAAACTGATGCCCATGGATATATCCCAGTGTCAGAGCTAGAGAGTGTCTTCTCCTCTCTCCAGGGTGACATCAGATGGAAGAAACAAAGGGACACACTGTCTTGGAGGATCTGAGATTGGCAAGCAAGCTGTTCACAGGAAATGGAATGGGTGCCACAGATCTGGACGTGCAATGGATCCAGTCCAAGAAACTAAATAGGTGGGGCCGGGAGGTGCACAGTAGCCAAGGGACTGGGATGCTGATGAGGGAAGAAGCTGTTTCCTCTCCTCTCCGTTATTTGCTTTGCGTACGGACACTCTTAGCTCCATGTGGGACGATAGTAGCCAGAAACTTTAACATTTTTACAAGCATGAACAAACTAAACAGCTATTAGATTCTCCCAGAAATCCCATGGTCTACTTGTAAGTGTCTGTTGAGGCCAAGTCAAGGATACCATCCAACTCTCAAGTACTGACTCAGTTAGTAGTTTTTTTCATAGCCTGGTTGAAATATTCTGAAGACTCTCTAATTTCTTTCGCATAAATCTATACCAATCAAACAACTTTTTCCTGATTAATTTCACTTCTCAGAGGCATTGACAAGAGGAAAAGGGTGTTCTGGCCAAAGGAGAAATGTGTTGCCACACAGCGTACCAACGCATCTTATGCGTGCGCATGCCCTTTTGTCCTGATGAATTTAGACCAGATCTCAGAACCCTTCCCAGCAGGTACCCAGGTATTTCCCTACCAATTGACCACAGTTGGCATGTAACAACGCTCACTTATATTCCATGTGTTCTACCCTTCTCAGCTTCCCTTGAAAAGACCGGAGCCGAATGACTAGTTCTACCCAATGGACAATGAGTAGAAGTGATGTGTGCCACTTCACTTAATTGTAACTGCCTGAAGCCACCAAGAGCTAATGTGAGGTGTCACACACTCTTCTTTCACCGTGGCAGACTCGGAGGTCACGTGTTCCAGGATGCATAACTTAAAGAGGGGGCATGGCTGCCTCACGTGCACAGGATTTTACATGAACAAGACTTATCAGTATTGGATAGCACAGCTGAGGTTTAGGATTTGTCTTTGAGGGCAGGAGAATCAGGCCTGACCTGATTAATAGTGCATGCCAGATAAGCCTTCTTTGCCATTCCTCCTTCTTACTAAGATGATAAAGCAGCCAGCTTTAATAAATATACGGCCAGCTGCGGGTGAATGGAATCAACTTTCTGGACCCTGAGCTCCAGGTGGATGCAAGCCTGGACACAGCCTGAGTCTGTGCCTGAGTTACTGATGGGCTTCCCTCAATGGCATCTCTCTCTTTACTTTCAACAGACCTAATTTTCATAGATGGAGAAGCAAGGCCCTATGTGGTTAAATGGCTTGCCCAAGGTTACACACAGCTCTTCTGACCCCAGACCTAGGAACTCTTCCCTCTCCCTGCCGTTCCTCCCACCTCCCTCTGAAACGATGATGGGTGGAAGCAGGGGGGGTTCCAGCCGTAGATTTGCTTTCCTCAACAATGTGGAATAAACACCAGGCAACAGCGGTGCACACACTCCAAATGGCAAAGACCGTCAGTCTTAGGAATTATCTTTAAATCTGCAAACTCTGCCTCCCATTAAGGAGAACTCCTTTTTTGTTCCACCCCAAACTAGCAAGCACAGATTCTCATTGCAGCATCAGGCATGACTTTCTCTCCTTGATTGATTGATTAATTAGTTAGGTGTACTTGGGTTCAGCAGGGAGCCCAGTGACAACGGTGACATGAAAATTGCCAGAAAGTTACAAAAATATGTAGCAGTGTTGACTTGCTGAAATGTAGTATACCAGGGATTGATTAGAAACAGACACATAGAACGATCACATATTGAAATTACCTGTCACTGATGAGGCCTTGAGAAGAATCCTTTTGATTAGGATAAATTAATTCAGTTCCAATCTAATCACCTGCCAAGAAAGAAGTGAATATTCTCGATTCTTATTTCAACTTTTTCTTTTTGGTGGGGGACGGGTGTGTGTGTCTAGAATCCTGGAGTTTAGAAGCACAAAATGATCTTTGAAAAACTCAAGGCCAATCAGATCATTCCCTGCTAGAAATCCTCTAATGGTCTCCTCATGCCTTAGGGATGAAACAAACTACTGAACATGGTCTCTAAGGCCCCATCTTGTCCAACCTTCAGCTTCCTCCCAGCTTCATCATATACCCCTTTTCCTCTCCTTCTCTGTGCTCTGGCCACACTGCCTTCTCTCCTGACCAGGTGTTATTGTGAGTCCCCCTCCCCGCACCTACCACAGGGCCTTGGTACCTGCTATTTCCTCTTTCTGAAATTCTCTTATCAACTCTTCCTTATTCTTCAGGTCTCAGCTCGCATCACTGTCTTAGGGAGGCCTTCCCTGATCTCCTGACTAGGTCAAGCTCTCCCTATCAAAGATTCTCCTGGCATCATGTACCTCACTTCATAGCACTTGTTGGGGATATAATTTTACATTTGTGTGTGTGTGTGTGTGTGTGCGCGCGCACAATTACAGAATTAAAATTTCCTTCCCCAAATTAGAAATTCCATGAGGACTGAGACTACCTCTGTTTTCTGTTTACAATGCTTTCCTCCAGCTCTGGCACAGAGCAGGCCTGCAGTTTATATGTGATGAATACATGAATGAATGAATAGTTAATTGACTCAAAGATAGAGCCTGGTATTAATTTAATAAAAATCACAACCAGGCCTTTATCTTGTACTCTTTGGACAAAGAAAATGTATAAGTAGATAAGAATCTTAAAAGAATCTGAAGCTTGGTGTGATTTCTAAGCAGCAGATATCCTGTTGCACAAATAAAATGACAACTAAAAATTCCGTCCTTCAGATCTCACCTGCGTGATTCTCAGATGGCTTAGCAAACCTGAGGCATTTATAATTCAGAAGAGTCTGAAAGTTGTCTGGTGCCTTGCATGCCCAGTAGAATGATTACCTTTGTGCTTGACAACCTCTTCTGACTGCAATACTATTACGAGCAAGAGGATACATATATTAATATTGGTCAGTTGTGTCAGTCAGGGGCCCAGCAAGCAAGAAGCACTTAGCTCACTCAAAAGGGATGAACTAAATAGTGTTGAAGAATGTAAAACAGATAGCCAGTGGGAAGCAGGTGCATACCACAGGGAGATCAGCTCGGTGCTTTGTGACCACCTAGAGGGGTGGGATAGGGAGGGTGGGAGGGAGAGGCAAGTGGGAGGAGATATGGGGATATATGTATATGTAGAGCTGATTCACTTCGTCATACAGCAGCAACTAACACACCATGGTAAAGCAATTATACTCCAATAAAGATGTTAAAATAAATAAATTAATAGTGTTTAAGGAAGAGACTATTTACAGAGGTGTGGGCAGGCTTAGGGAAACCAACAAAGCATGGTGAGGCATCCAGGAATTAGCACCAGTGGGAAGCTGTTACTACCCGGAGGTCTGAGGCAGTGAGGGAAGGGAACGGTGCAGAGAAATCTAATAAAAATGGGTGCCCCGGAGGAGGGGCCGCCGTCAGGAGCTGAAGCCATGGAAGAACGCAGCCACTGCCAGGACCTTCGAGCCAGGGGTGGGGCCAGGGAGAAGAAAATCCTGGATCCTCTGTCCCCTGATGACCAGCTGAAAGCCAGAGCAAAGAGAGTTTGAGGCAGTCTCTGGAGGTCAGCTCCTGGGGCCCGGAGCAAGCCGTGAAGTGTGAGGATGGCTTTATGAGGGGGATAGGGAGAGCAGACAGAGAGTGGCCTGCATGCCTTCGATTTTATAAAGCACTCCCTGTGTGCCACTGTTTTAAGCTCTATGCGTATTAATTCAGTCAAGCTCTACAACAACCCCATAGAGAAAGCACCAATATTTTCCCCTCTTAGAGATGAAGAAACTGAAACATAAAAAGGTTAAGTAACTTGCCCAAAGCCCCATCACTTGTTAGTAGGAGGAGGAACTAAAGTTCAAACCCAGGCAGTCTGACTCCAGAGCCATTCACTTCACTCTAGCACATCAGAATTCCAAAGGATAGTCTCCATCTGGGGGTGAAGAGTCAAGGTTTCTGTGCTCTTGCTGGGAACAAATCACCAGCGCAGGAACATATACTTCTCCCCAGAAATACAATAAGTACTAACTTGCCCTTTGGAGATTGGGAAAATTCAGTTAATTTTATATATACTGGGAATATATTGGGAATCTATCTTCCAATAACCTCTGTTTTGGGTTACTGACTACTGATTGCCGTGGTGATGCTAAATATTTGAGCATTAATTAAGCACTTTGATTAAGGATATAATTGAAACTAAACACAAAAAAGAAAAAAATATCTATAAGTGTGTCCACACCATCTAGCCAGATATTAATATTAGAGATGGATTTAAAGAATTTTTAGTGGAGGGAGAGAACACATGCAAGATCTGTAAGCTTCACATTCACCCGTTTGCTCCATGAGTCTGAAATTCCAATATTTGATATAGGCTTGAGAATTGAAAGTGAGTCTGAAAACAGAGTAATATAAATCATATCTTATTTCTACGTAAAATGACTTACTGTTGTAAAATTTCCCTTGCTGTAAATTTGGGAAATACAGATGTACAAAAGGAAGAAAAGAAAAACCAACTATAAAGTCATCATCTAGAAAAAAAATAGCTCTGCACTTGGTGTGTCACCCTGACCGTGTCTGCGTGTATTTACAGAATGGAGATCATACTGAACGTACTGTTTTGAACCTTACCTATAACAATTAGTATTTTACAAGTATCTTTCTGTGTCATTAAATATTTTCTCTCATTTTATTTTCTATGATAAGAGTTTCTTTTATAAGAATAGACCCCATTTTATCTATTTAATCCCCTAAAGCTGGACATTTTGGTTGCTTTCCATTTTTCTCCATGATAAACAACACCCTCACAACCAAACCTTTGTATTATTCTTGTAGGGAAAGTATCTGTGAAGTTATTTTTTCCCTATTTGACATTCTTGACACCACTAACCTAAAGCCAGGGATTTTCTATTAGCATTTGGCTGTTTTACATGGCTAGGTTTGGAGGATGACAGATCTTTGAGAATTTGATGAAATCGACTCAGCTCACCAGTATACATCAGAAGCTTTAATCTATATCCTAAAATCCAGTTTTGAAATGTCAGTTTCATTCTTGCTTAACTGAACTTAATACTGTATAATTTTTAAAAGACCCTAAAATTTAAAAAAAATACATGTAGGTCAAAAACCTCTTTCTGCTAGGAAAAAAAACAAAAATTCTTGCACAGTGGGCTGAGCACTTTCAGTTAAGGAAATGTGGCTCATGAAAGCAGACCTCTTTGTTTCATTTGCTAGCCTAGGCAGTAGCTAGCTATATTAGCTTGCAAAAAAAAAAAAAAAACCCTCACAGACCTGTGTCTATAAAAAGAATGTAAGTGTCATGCACTGTGGTGGCTTCTCTCTGAAGTCCTAAAGGCATCTTTAGATGCTTGAGCAGTTCAGTCACAAGATGAAAGGACTTTGATCTTTCTTGCTAACTTAGCATGAAAAGAAATTAAGAAACTGGTCCTTTATGATGATGGTATTAATTCTAAGCAAATGTACTTGCAAAATTCAGGGACTGTCAGCATCCTAAATGGAAAAGTAAAGTATGGGGGGAGGGGGGAAAGTGATCTAATTTCTCAATCTAAGGGAGAGACACCCAATTATCGAGGCAAAGGATGCTTCCTCATTTAGTACAACTGCTGAGAAAAGGGTCCTTCTTCCTAGATCCTGCTATGGTTTCCTGTTTTAGGAATACGGCTCAAGCTGCAGGCTACTAATTGCTACGTTTCGTGTCATTTTCTCATTTCAAAGACTCTTTGTCGAAGGTGTTTAGAAAAGTCTTGCTAGGCTATCAGCCATTTAAGATTCAAAATGAGGAACATATCTTCCTTTAGGAAAAATAAAATAATAAATCTTACTGTGTGCCACGGTTTGCATGGATTATGCCCTTATTCCCAAAACAACCGTAAGAGGGAGAAGCCTCTGAGATCCTCTGAGAATCTGAGAGCTAACAGAGCATCTGCCAGGTCACATAGCTAGAAAGTGGCAGGACCAGGCTTTCAACTAAGTCTGTCTGACCCTGAAGTTCATGCTATTTTAAATACACTATATATATGTATACCATAGAGTGACATACTTAGAGTGTACACCCTATTATAATGTACTATTATTGTAGCAGACAGTTATTCTTTTTCAGCTGTCTGGCATTCAATCGTACTCTTCCCCAATTTCCTTTTGGATGGCTCTCCTCTTTGAATATTGGTTTAATGGGAAGGCAGTTCTCACCTACCTCCCACTATAGTAGCCTAGAAGGTCATATCATTCCCTTTCAGACCCCCTGGTACAGCTAGGAGACAGTCATGTGACCAAGGTGCCCTTCAGATGCCTGTTCTGAGAGGTTATGCTCATCAGAGCAATTGATGTAGCCTAGGGATAAGATGTGGACTTTCCTCTCCAGCCCCAAGAGCCCCTTCATTCTGGTCCATTTCCTATCTCAGGTCCTCTAGCCCCTCATTGATTCTGAGAACTTCCCTCTCCCTCCAATAAATTCTCTTTCACTAAGTAGCAAGCGTTAGTTTCTAAGGTTTACAACCAAGAGTCTCAGCTGATATTATCTCTCACTTTTATGGGTAACTGGCCAGAAAATAACCCATGGTACTGAAATCTATAATAGAGTTTCAAGGGACCCTCTGAAAATTATTTCTGGGATATTAACAGCAATATATTCATTTAGATCAATAAGAGGTAGATAAATTATTAGGGCCAAGTATGGTGCTTAATGATTACCTTCACCCTTTAACCCATTTGTATTTGGGCTGTCCCCACTGACCACTCAGGAGTTTTATAACTGTAAGGGACCCTGGTGATCATCTAGACTAACACCCTCATTTCCCTTTTATGAGGCTGCTTCCTCATCAGCCGTGAGAAGGATATCACGTTCTCTTTACCCTTTGGACTTCAATATTCACAGTGTCACTTCCAAGGCATCCATTGTCCCTTCTGAACATTAGCCCAAAGTTATTAAGCTTAATGCACAGTTGCTTAATGCATAGGGAATGACAAAATGGTCACTGAAAGAAATCTATGCTTCTTATTTATTCTATTTTGTGGGGTTTTCATTTTAAGTGGCCTTTCCTGCTAAGTCTAAGGAGTTTTACTTTAAAATAATAATAATAAAAGGAAGGGAGAAATATGTCATTAAGAAAGAAAAGAAGAAATGAAATCTGCAAATCATTTAAGTGATTTAGAATGGCAAAAGATAACGAACTGAAAACCAGAGAAAACAGCAACAGTTCATAATTCTACCTGGCAGCACAGGGCAGCCTGAAATATGGGTCTGACAGGCTGATCCCCTTGGGAGCACCTTATTAGGCATTTACTGCGAAACGATTATATGCTCCAGTTAAACATGCGTCCATGTACTGTGATAGTAGGAGCACACTCAAGAGCAAGGCGTACCGGGACTGGGAGAACCAAAGTTTCTATTGAGGTTAGCAAAAGCTCCAGAACCTGACAGATAGGACTGGGTTAGGAGATGCCCAGATATATGGTTAAATATTATTTCTGTGCGTGTCTGTGAGATCATTTCAGGGAAAACATTTGAACTGGTAGACTGAGTGAAGAAAACTGCTCTTCCCGACATGGATGGGGCATCATCCAACCCACTGAGGGCTTGAATAGAACAAAAGAGCAAAGGAAGGTTTCATTCTCTCTTTCTGCCTGACTGAGCTGAGACATTGTTCTTCTAGTGCCTTCTGACTGGGACTTACACCACTGACACTTCCTGGTCCTCAAGCCTTCAAGCTCGATTGGACTTTATGCTACCAGATTTTCTGGGTCTCCAGCTTACAGATGGCACATGATGGGACTTCTCAGTCTCCATGATCACATGAACCAATTTCTTACAATAAATCTCATTATAGCTAAATACTAGATACATGAGAGAGAAAGAGAGAGAGAGAGAGAGAGGGAGAATGATAGATGGATAGAGCGATAGATAGCTGGATAATCTCTTAAGGGGGTGCTGGAGACAGATTGCCCAATTCAAATTCCATCTCTGCCACTTATTAGGAGATTGGCTTCTGCACTGCTTAATCCTTTTAAAAATTAGTATCCTCATCTGCAAAGTGGTAGTAACATCAGTACTTACCTCAGATGGTTATGAGGATTAAATGAAGAAATGCATTTAAGGTACTGGGCATATAGTAAGTGTTAAAAAATGTTAGCTATTATATTAATGGGGAAGCCTATGGAAAGGGTAGGTGCCTGCTATAGACTGAAGGTTTGTGTTCCCCCAAAACTCATATGTTAAATCTTAACTCCCAATGTGATAATATTTAGAGGTAGAGCATTTGGGAGTTGATTAGGTCACAAGGGTGCAACGCTGGTGAATGCGATTAGTGCTTTTATGGAGGAGACCTCAGAGAGCTCTCTGGTTCCTTCTGCCATGTGAGAACACAGTGCACACATGGCCATCTGTGAACCAGGAAGCAGGTCCTCATCAGACACCGAATCTGCTGGTGCCTTGATCTTGGACTTCCCAGCCTCCAGAACAGAGTGAGAAAGACATTTCTATTGTTTATAAGTCACCCAGTCTGTGGTATTTTGTTATAGCAACCCAAAGAGACTAAGTGCCTAAATCTATAGTCTTGGTTGGGGGGCCAGGGGGATGTTTTAACTCAGAGACTTTAAACACCTCTTGGGCTATCTCTACCATGACAGCTAGTGAGCCTGGTTGACCATATAACCTATTCTAAAACCTCAGGCTATATTTGCCTCCTACGCTATTTCCAATTAACCCAGAAACTGGGGCAAACCTGAGGCTGCCAGTCAGGTCTGTCAGGGAACGCAGATGAGAGCAGTGAGACAGGTCAAAAGCAGAGACCAAGTCAGGGGCTTACATTATGCCGCTATCTTTTTGGCTTTAGAGATAAGGTAGCTTTGCTGTGATTGTTTTAAATGGATAACCACACGAATGCCTCACCTGCTATAATTAGTTTGAATATTTTCATTTCGCACAATAATTCATAGCTAATTTTACTACATGATAATGTTTACCAATAAATATCATCTATCTTTAATATGTCCCTGTGGGCAATCGTTAAACTTTCCCATCTGATTGGTTGACTGAGCCAGGTGAACTTGATTAGGCAATTTGTTAGGAGAGCTGAAATACAGTCAAGAAGACTCTCTCGGCTTAGCCTTTGCATTTGTTTTTCTTTTATCTTTTCCCCAGTCATAAATCTTTGATGGGGAAGAGAGTGAAAAGGGAATGAAAAAAAAAGAAGCATGGGAAGGGATCTCTCACTCCCCACACATCCATCCTTGGAGCTGGGCAGCAAAGATTACAAATCATACTACACAAATCAAAAGTCTCTCACAGCTTCCACAGAGAAAACCATTGTCGAAATACATTCTTAGGGCTCTGTTCTCCCCAAACACTGCTCATCGTGAATGGGCTCTACTCAGAGGAACATGGCATTCTGACTTGGGAATCAATGAGAAATTATGAAAAGTACAACACTTTGCATTTTATGGTGTTGTATGAAAATGACAGAACTGGGAGTCAGAAGCCTGGGAGTCCTCATCCTAGATGACTTGCTGCCACTCTGGGTCTCAGCATCATGTTCTCTAAAGAGGAAGAACGACTCATCTTGGAGAACAAATGGTCTCTAAACACTTCGGGGCTATTATTTTATCTGATTTGCACGGCACAGCTTTTCCCATCATTCCCATTAAAGCTATCCATGTCCTTTTATTTGAAGCCTAAGCAGTATACAGTTAAGTTTTATTAATTTTCATTTTTAAATTGGAGTATTTAAAAAACTTGGGTTGGGCTTCCCTGGTGGCACAGTGGTTGGGAGTCCGCCTGCAGATGCAGGGGACGCGGGTTCGTGCCCCGGTCTGGGAGGATCCCACATGCCGCGGAGCGGCTGGGCCCGTGAGCCATGGACGCTGAGCCTGCGCGTCCGGAGCCTGTGCTCCGCAACGGGAGAGGCCACAACAGTGAGAGGCCCGCGTACCACAAAAAACAAAAAACAACAACAAAAAAACTCTTGGGTTTATGTCTATTTATTCTTGGGTTTATATCCACTTATTTTCTGTTTTCCTCACCTGCTTTATTTTCTTTTCCTTCTCATTTCTTGACTTATTTTGAATAAATCCAATATTTGTAGTCTATGTCTTCCTCCTCTATAAACTGCTTAATTATACATTCTTTTACTAATGTACAGCTTTGATTTATTACAAATTAATGTAAGTACTTTCAGGACTTCACAGATAACACAGGGACTTTAAAATACTTTAACTCCATTTACTCCTTCTGACTCTTCTGTTATTGTTATTATGAATTTTCATTCATACATAGAATAAAACCCCACATACTTTTTTGCATTTCGATATTTGCTTATATTTATTCACCTATTTAACCTTTATTTTGCTCTTCATTCCTTCCTATATTCATGTTTCCTTCTGGGATCATTTTTCTTTAATTAATTAATTAATTAATTAATTAGTTAATTTATGGCAGCGTTGGGTCTTCCTTGCTGCGCAGGTTTTCTCTAGTTGTGGAGAGCGGGGGTCTACTCTTCGTTGCGGTGTCTGGGCTTCTCATTGTGGTGGCTTCTCTTGTTGCGGAGCAGTAGTTGAGGCACGCGAGCTAAGTAGTTGTGGCGCACGGGCTTAGTGGCTCCGCGGCAAGCGAGATCTTCCCAGACCAGGGCTCAAACCCATGTCCCCTGGATTGGCAGGCGGATTCTTGGCCACTGCACCGTCAGAGAAGTCCCTGGGATCATTTTTCATCTGAACTTAGGTATTTCTTTTAGTGTAGGTCTCCTAGTGAATGAATTCACTCAATTTTTGTTTGTCCAGAAACATCTTTATTTGACCTTCAGTTTTAAAGAATATTTTTACTGAATATAAAATTACGTGTTGGCATTTTTCTTTCAGTACTTTAAAGATATTTTCCCACTGTCTTCTGACTTTCATCATATCTGTCAAGGAGTAACCTGTAAGTTTTAATGTAACTATTTTATGCTATTACAAATTATGCTATAATAAATATATTATATGATAATACATAATTAACATATATTATTTTACATATATAACCTTTAAGAATATATATACACATATATATATTTAATTTTTGACTGCTTTCTAGATTTCCTCTTTGTTTTTTCAGAAACTTTATATTCTGAGCTTGGGTGAAAGATTTTCTGTTTGTTTGTCCATATATGCTTCTTGGGTTTCATAAGGCTTCTTGTGGTCAACACCTTTTATTAGTCTTGGAAAATGTTTACTTTTAACCCTTCAAGTACTTTTTCTTTCATTTTCTATTTCTCCTTTCTTCTCACCATGTCCCATATGTCTTTACGCTCTTTTCTATCCTTTTAGCTCTCTGGGCTTCACCATCAATATTTTATAGCAATTGGTCTTCCAATTTGTTAATCAACTTTCCTTCTATGTCTAATCTGATAATAAACCATTCTATTGAGGTCTTAATTTCTGCTACTACATTTTAATTCTTTAATTTATATTTTGTTTTTGAAATAAATTCCAGATATCTAGTTTTATCCATCTTGACACATATTACCTTGAACATATTAATTACAGCTATGTTAAAGTTCATTTCTAATAACACTGAAAAATGGATCATCTGCAGGTCTGTTTCTATTGTCAGTTTTTTTCTTGGTTCTTTTTCTTGTCATACCTGGTAATATTTTACCAATGGACAGACATTTTTTTTATGATAAGCATTAGAAGCTTTTGATGCTATATCCTTCCACAAAGAGTTTATCTTATTCTCTGGTAAGCAGATGGAGAAGTAGCAGATAACTTTAATCCAATAGGCGCTGAACTGGCTCAAGGTTGGTTTATAGTTTTCCAGACTTCTGTCCACCTCTAGTTTGTCTGTGCTCCTGAAGTGTCATCCTCAGACATTTTACTAGTGTGATGGAACAACAACTATATGTAGTCTACAGTGCCTTACAACAGGTGGAAGGCATTACAAAAGACCTACCCGAGTCATTGCGCAACACAGAAAAACACTATTTGGGGTCTAGAATAGGTGTGTGACATACAGGACCCCCATGGACATCAATAGTGACCAAGGAATCCGCTTAATCTGCCATGAAGTCCAGAAATGGTCTGATAAAAATGACATACACTGGCTTTTCCACCTGCCTTACAACACCACTGCTGCTGGGCTAATTGAAAGGGTGAATGGGCTACTTAAACAACAGTTGAGATGGGAAACCCACTCTCTCAACATGTGGACACATCCCAGGAGCAGTGTCCCAGTGCTTGTACCATGTTAACCCAGAGGAAAGTAGTCAACACAATCCGAGTTCAACTTTCCGTTGCCATCTATCAGTTGGGACAATAGCTTGTTTTTGCCCTTGCCACAGGATCTACCCTAAGGGGAACACATTATAAAGTGGCCCTGGGTGACAGGTAAGTCCCTGGTGGTTTGGGTTTGCTACCCCGTGGGGAATAGGATTAGAAAGGGCCTTACAGATTTCACCTGTCTTCTACGCGGACCCACCTAAGACTACTATGGTAATTAATATGGGCCCCCTACTGGAGAAAATTACATTAACTTTGTTGGTCTATTGTTATACCACCTTTTCAGTATTTGGCACCAGCTGTGGGGACTGAGAGTGGACAGGTGGTTTGGTACTGCAGCACAGGACAAACCACAGGCAGGGGTGGTTATTACCCCAGAATGTTGCTACTGCTTGTATTTTGTTAAATGGTCATGATCTTCCCTGTATTGTGCCTGTTAAATATCTTACATTTCATCCCTAGTCTGAGCGGAGGGAATCTGTTTGCAGACTGACAAAAACAGTGGCCTCACTGTGAAATAAGTTTGATTGCTGGGTCTACAGTGAGATGCCATTGTTGTCCTCTGAACTTCCATGAAAAATTGATAAGCACCTGGTTCCAAAGTGTGCCCACGTCTTGGGCTTTTGATACTCTTTTAGCTGTTGTTTGTATTGCATTTATGGTGTTTGGTGCACCGCTATATACCTGACCCTAGGGATATCGCAGAAGTGGGGCAGACCAAGATTGTGAGGTTTGTGAAGGGTATGTAGGGGTGGAGTGTGTGGTCAGGCCACTCAAGATGGCTGTTTTCTTCTCGGTACATCCCCTGCTTGACCAGTCCCTGATTCACTCACATGATTATCCAGTCATCTTAATTATAGGGCTTAATTATGTGTTTCTGGCAACTGATAAGCCCACAGGATGTCAATTCCACCTATAAATGGTAGCCTCCTTCTCCCCTGAGGAGCAAAGACTGCTGCCATGTCATGCCTGCCATCTTCCCACATGGTGTGGTGCTGTTCCAGGACCTTTGTGTAAGATCCCCCTATCCAGTAACTCATTGATGTCTCAAAAAAAAAAAAGAAGAGCATTACTGTGATAGCTTTTAAAAGATGGTTATGAATCCTTTGACCCCACTCCTATTGAGAAGTGAGGTCCATGACCCCTCTCCTTAAATCTGGGCAGATTTGTAATTGCTTCAACGAACAGATTACAGCAGAAGTCATAAATGGCCATTCAACTTCTGCCTTGTGATCCAGGAAAACTTGCTTCAACGAACAGATTACAGCAGAAGTCAAAATGGCCATTCAACTTCTGCCTTGTGATCCAGGAACACTTGCTTAAAGCCCTGAAACACCATCTAAAATATCCAAGTACTCTGTGACTTCCGTGTTGGCTAGACCACATATAGGTATTCTTGTGAACGGTCCTATCTCATCCTGTCCTTTAGAGGTTCCTTCCCAGGTTCCATATACATGCCTGAAGAAGCCATCTCAGAAGCTGATCTCTCAACTTTATCTCTTCTTACTCCCCGACGGAAATCCCAGACACCACAGAATAGAGGAGAGTCATTACCACTGTGTCTTTTCTGAATTCCTGATCCACAGACTCTATCAGCATTATAAAATGGTTGCTAAACATCTACCTAGTCCAGTAAAATATACTTCCTTTGCTCCCATTGCTTCAAGATTGTACTCTCTGCTTACCAGCTGTTAAACCAATCATGAATTATAGGAATCTGTGCATCATGGAATCTTCAGTTGAACCAAGACGATCTAGTCTAACCTGCCACCCAAATCAGATATTCCCATCTCTAAAATGTTGTTGTATAACTCCTGCCAAGCAATTTATTGCTCTTGGCGAACTGAATTAGAAAATTTCAAGAAAATACAACCAAGTTAGCAAAGACTGTCTTAAGAGTGATTTAATAATATTTGCTATTAGAGAGGGGTTGGGAAACGAAGAAGAATGAGACTTAGTCACTGGCCTCAAGGGCATCACAGTCTTTCATGGAGAAAACATACTCAAAACTAACTATCCTCTAATGTTATAAGAGATAAAAATGTACAAACAAGGAATGACACATCTATAAGGAGGAATAATTCTAGTTAGGTATATGGGAAGGTCCAACAGAGAAAGTGACATCTAACTTGCCCTTTTTCCTTAGTTGATGTGGTTTCCAAGTCCTTCCATGTTCTAATCGCCATCCCTCATCTGGACACTATCTAGTTTTTCAGTTTCTTGGGAAATATAAATTGCCTAATATTTTTAAATAGTCTTCTTGAATGTGTTACTTCTATTTATTTTATTCTATTTATTCCATTCTAATATTTCATCAGCATTTTTATCATCTGGGTCATAGTTGGTCCATATACAGCTTAAAGTATATTTAAGAATCTTGGGGCTTCCGTGGTGGCACGGTGGTTAAGCATCTGCCTGCCAGTGCAGGGGACGTGGGTTAGATCCCTGGTCCGGAAAGATCCCACATGCTGCGGAGCAACTAAGTCCGTGTGCCACAACTACTGAAGCCCGCACACCTAGAGCCCGTGCTCTGCAACGAGAAGCCACAGCAATGAGAAGCCCACGCATCACAACGAAGAGTAGCCCCTGCTTGCTGCAACTAGAGAAAGCCCGCATGCAGCAGCAACAAAGACCCAAAATGCAGCCAAAAATAAATAAAATTAAGAAAAAAAAAAAGAAAGAATCTTTTCCACCTGGGTTCTTTTGAAATCAGGTTGTTGGGCCTGGAATCAGGCACAAAAATCAGGTTTTTGTGCCTGAGATCAGGCACCAAAAATCAAGTTTTGTATTTTGCACCTGCATTCAGGACTTTAATGCTACATCTGAGTCCAGTGTTTCAGCGTCTGTAGACTTCTGTGGGGGAATGGGACAGAGTGGAAATTTTCTGATCTCAAATTCTAACAAACGAGCTCTTCCAGGTCTGTGTCTGTTGCAAATTTAATGAGAAAGCCTTGTGTGACTTTCTCCAAGGTGGTGATTAAAAATGTTGACCAAGACCGAATCATGTAAACTAGGCTTGGACAAAAATATATTAATGCATTTCTCCTCTTAGGTGACTGATTTGCATTTTAACAGTGGCCTTCTGGAGAATAGATATCTTTACCCAAAGAAATGATGTAGATGATAGGAATATTAGGCATGATAGATGGCCACTTTGGGAGATGTTATTAGGCATGGAGTCCTTTCATGCTTCTTAAATCAGACTCTCTGGGCAGCCTTCCATGCAGACTATTTTGATGTGTCTCCATCATTCTCAAACTCAAACTGCATACTGGAATCCCCTGGAGAGCTTTAAAAAGTACGGAAGCCTGGGTCCCACCCCTAGTGGCCTGGTCTTTGGTAGTTTGGGAAGTTAACCAGGTGATCCTAATATGCTGTGAAAGTAGAAAACTGCTGCTTTTGCAGAAATTCATTAATTCTAGAAGAAAGAGTATGGGTTAAAGGTCAAACAAGGATAGATTTGAACTCTGTTGCTTAATAGATTTTTGACTTGGACAGATTGCATCATCTGAGCTTCAGCTTCTTTATCTATAAAATTGGGGCTAATAAGACCAAAATGCAAGTTAATGGGAAGGGTTAAAAGAGATAATGTGTTTAAAGTAACTAGTGCATAGTAGACAAATTATGGATGTCACCCCTCTCGTCTTTCTTCCAAGAGTCCCCTGAGTTGATCTATACAACAAGGTCAACTCTGGCTGGAAGACAGATTCGATACTTAACCTCTCTTTGCTGGTGCCCCTCCAAAGATCAGATAACCTGACCTTTGGAGACCTGTCCCTGAACTCTTCTGCCTCATGGAATGACTTATTCATCATTTAAAATGCACAAAAGTAGCTTAACTGGGAAATAAAACATATAATTGACTTTAAATTGCCAAATAGAAATGTTTCACTTTCCAGTTTGTAACAGAAACTGGAGGGCCTCAGAAATGCATCCTATTGACTTGAGTTGTGGCTTTGTCCTGATGGCCTTCCGAGACCTGTTTATGGGGAAGAATGCACCCCAGCCAAATAGTCAGCATGCCATTGATGTGTATCAGAGAGACAGAAAAAGACTGAAGTGTTATAGTCCACTATTAGTCTAATAAAAAAAGTAGTTCAAGAAAAAAAAAAAAAGAAAGAAAAATTTCACTTTCCAACTGTGGCCATAGAAGAGCATGCACTGACCAAGTTTCATCAATAAGCCCTTCTTTCTCATTAAGAAAACTTTTCATGAATGTGGAATTTTTTGTGGGTATGAAACTCAGCAAGAAAAATATGTACTAGACAAAGCTTTTATTATTTTTTTAGCTATTCCTTTTGGAAAATCCTAACCAAAATACGAGATAGAATACGAGTTCTCAACATCTGAACATCTAAATGGTTGTTTGAAAGAAAATGTTAATTGATGTGTAGCATGTGTAGTGAAATTGTATGTGTTTTTAAGTTTTTGAAATGTAAAGATATAGAGTCAGAAGTCAGAGTATAGAATTTAAATTTCACTAAAGTTTTAATGTAATTAAAGCCTATTGTTTCATTTACATCCTTTCCTCAACTCAAAGATACACCTGTAATTGTTTAAATAATATGAGCAAACAAACCCAAATTTATTTACTCTTATCTCCTCTCTTTGCCTCTCTCCTCTCTTCTTATTTCATCTCATTCATTCCAAAAACATTTATTGAGCTCCTAGTGTTCCTTAGGCATTAAGAATATAAAGATGAATCAGATACATGGTCCCTGACTTTGAAGAGCTCACAATCTAGCATAAAAAGTAATCAAAACCAAACATACTTGGTGAAAACTGAAGAAGGTGTGTAGTCTAGTTAACAGTATTGTAGCAATATCAATTTCCAGGTTTTGTTATTGTACTACAGTCATGTGAGTTGTCAGCATTGGGGGAAGTTGAGAGAAAGGTACATGCTACTATTTTTGCAACTTCCTGTGAGATAACTGTTAGAAAATAAAAAGTTAAAAAAATCCAGCATGGTAAGATAAATACTAGAGTAGGGTAGATTTTTTTCAGGATAACAATAAGAAAACATGATCCTACAAAGAGAATGATGGAAAGCTTCACAAAGGGGATGGTAGGAAATCTGGCTCCTGAAAGATGGCTAGAAAATTCCCTGCTGTCTTAGTTTCCTGTGGCTACTGTAACACCACAATCTTAGTGGTTTAAAACAACAAAAATGTATTCTCTTGTAGTTCTGGAGGGCAGAAGTTCTGAATCAGTCTGCTGGGCTAAAGTCAAGGTGTCAGGAGGGCTGGTTTCTTCTGGAGGCTCTAAGTAGAAAAACAATTCCCTTGCCTTGTCTAGATTCCTGAGGCTTTCCACACTCCCTGCCTTGTGACCTCTTCCTCAAATCACTCCAACCTCTTGCTTCAGCCATCACCTCTCCTACTTCATCTTTTCCCTGCCTCCTTCTTATAAAGACCCTTGTGATTACATTTAGGGCCCTTGTGAATCACCTAGGATGATTTCTCCAACTCAAGATACTTAATCACAGATGCAAGTCCCTTTTGCCCTATAAGTTAACATTTACAGATTCCAGGGATTAGGACCTGGATATCTTTGGAAGCCCTTATTCAGCCTCTCAGATCTGACAAGGGCAGTATTTTGGGGGGGTTTATAGCTGTGAAAGACAATTTGCCCAGGTGAGGAATGATTAGTAGCTTACCATGCCTGGAATACAGGGACGGGAAGTACTGGGACATAAGACTATCAAGATAGATTGGTCTATTGGTCAGCTTGGGCTACAAAAACAAAACACCACAGACTGGGAGGTTGAAACAACAGAACTTCATTTCTCACAGTTCCAGAGTCTGGAAGACCAAGAACAAGGTATTGGCAGGTTTGGTTTCTCCTGAGGCCTTTCTCCTTGGCTGGCAGTTGACCATCTTCTCACTGTATCTTCACATGACCTTTTTCTCTGTGCTTTAATATCCCTGGTATCTCTTTCTCTTTCTTATAATGCCAAGAGTCATATTGGATTAGAGCTCACTCATATGACCTCACTTAATCTTAATTATCTTTAAAGGCCCTATCTCCAAATATAATCACATTCTAAGGTACTGGGGGTTAGTACTTCAATATATGAATTTGGGGAGGATATAATTCCGTCCATAACAATTGGGATCAAGTTTTGAAGAACTTTGACTCTGACCTGCCTAGTAACCTTGATCTTGAAAGTTATAGTGAACTAAGAAAGGCTTTTAAGAGGATTGGAATGACAAAATCAGATTGTTTTTTTAGGCCAGTAACTCTGAAAGTAGAAGGAAGAAGGAAGCAGTGACCTGTAGCAAGGAGAACAGGTAGAAGCTTGTTGGTATTTAGGCAGCACACGTCACAGGGGAGGTACTGAAGGAGGTAGTGTTGGAACTCTGTGAAGACAAGGGCAATGGAAACATCAGAATCTTCCCTGTTTTCTCCCACCACAGACTCATGGAATCCTGAATAAAATATTATAACAAAACTACCTTTTTGAGGGGGCTGCATAGCTGAATTTAAAATAAAGTCCAGTTGCCGGAAATTAGGCAAGAAATCAGAGGCAGAGTGGTGAGAAGGGCCTGGCACTGCATGGGTATCAGATGAGATATCGCACCTATGATCTGGGAGTGGATGTTTTAAAGCCCATGTAGGGGACAAGACCCACCTTTGGGTCCAAAATATTATGGAGTCTATAAATCCAAGAACTTCAAAACACTGTCCTGCCTATGGAAGAGGAATTAGATAAACTTGGATCCCTTATTCTGGGAAGCCATAAGAAGCTTGTGATTATCCAAGAATGTAGATGGAGGAGAGTAGGGGGTGTACTCTTTAAGAAATGGAACCACTGATTCTACTTTAAAAGACTTAAAAAGTCTGAATTTATTTTTCACCTGTTGCAAGGGAAACCCAAACTAAGAAATTAACTCAAAACTTCCTCCAGGACTGTTGAAACTCCTAGGGCAAAAAAGGATTAAAAAATGGAGTGGACTAAAGAGAGAAAAAAAATGAGATGACCAAGCAACATCCCAACATCTGAATAATAGGAGAGCAAGAATAGAAAACGGAGGACTGTCTAGCCTGAAAGAAATAAATCAAGAAATTTTCCTGAATCCAACAAGCATGAGTCAAGTGGAAAGAGTCCACCAAGTACCCAGAATAATGAATTTCAAACACTAGGGACCAAAGTTGTTTTTCTTTTAGCAAGTTTTCAGAAAGAAAAACATAGAATTCATATAAATAATCAGAATGGTTTCAGGGTGTGTGTGTGTGTGTGTGTGTGTGTGTGTGTGTGTGTGTGTGTGTACACAAAAGACAACTAATCCTCTTCTTTCAAAGCACAAAGTCAATAAATAATGCTTAATAGTGGAAAGTGAAGGAGTGGCCGTGTATGTATATTTTTTAGAAATGTGAAGTAAAATGCCAAAAAAATTCATCTAAAATAGTTGAAAGGGACTACCTTTGGATACGGCTGGGAATTGGTGTCTTTCTTGTTCTTTATTTCTATTTCTGGACCCTTGTCCCTCCCTTCACCCTCCCACCCCACCATCTTTGGACCACACCATTTTTTCCTTCTCCCTGTTTCAGCCACCTATTCCCTAAACACTACTCTCAATCACTGAAGATTGTAGCAATCAGCTCACTGTCTTTCCCTGCACTGTTATTCGTGCCATTATCCCTGGAAATTTCAATATTTACACCCTGCCTCTCATTTCCTTGACCTTATTACATCCTACAAACTTTCATCTGTAAACCTCTCAACAATTTCCATGGTCTGATCTTAGGACTTGAAGGTATTAATAATTTCACCACTTCTAAAAGTTTGAGTGTCAAATACCCCATACTCTAAACATTAAAATCTTAATTAATGAATATTACGCCTGGCAAATTACAAGCCCTATTTAAAATTTACCCCTATGTTTTTGCAGCTAAATAGAGCCGTAGACAAACAAAACAAAACCAAAAACTATACAGACTAGTTTCCTTTTAAACTGATGACTCAAATCTCAAGAAAACCTTCAGCACAGTCTGGAAATCTTATTATAGTCTATTAATTAATTTGCTTTTCTATTCTCTAAGATGATTATCTCACCCTGTGCTCTATTTTCAAAACTCCAAAATTGTTACTTCCTTTTCACTTTCAGCTAATGATGGTGCCTTTTTATTTCACTCAAGGAAAAAAATGGCACTTGGAAGAGGCAGTTTTAGATTAAATCCTAGTCTTGCCACTCATTAGCTGGGTGAACTACCTGGGCCAGTTACCTGTTCTCTCTGGGACTCAGTTTCCTCATCTATATAAGGGGGAAGATAATAATAACAGTATCTGCATATGAATGAGACATTGTTTATGCTTACAGAGAAAGAAACTGAAAACTGCCTCTTTTTTCCATCGTCAAGTCTTCTGTCCTACAAGCCCATGTACCCCTGGACCTTGCCTTTCTTCTGATACATGTACCTGTGGACCCTGCCTTTCCTTGTGCATATATCCATGGACCCAGCCTCCCT
Organism: Pseudorca crassidens; assembly: GCF_039906515.1. Classification (NCBI taxonomy): domain Eukaryota; kingdom Metazoa; phylum Chordata; class Mammalia; order Artiodactyla; family Delphinidae; genus Pseudorca; species Pseudorca crassidens. Next base: position 27,557,061 of record NC_090304.1, on the reverse strand, counting down.
TTCTGTTACAATGGGTGAACTGTCCCTGCACCTATTTAAGGACAATCCTTCTACATGCGCATTGGCCCTCATTCCCTCTCCCCTATTCAATGACTTTGTTCCTGCAATTATCTCTCCTCTATCATGTCTCATGCGCTTTTCTCTGTCTACTAGATCATCCCATCAGCATACAAGCATTCTGTAATATCTCCCATCTTAAACGTTCTCCTCTAATGTGATGGCTCTCTCCAACGATCACTCATTTCTCTGCTTCTCTAGGTAGCAAAACTTCTTGAAAGAGCTGTCTATATTTGCTTTCCCTTTCCTCACTGTTTTCAACCAATTTCAACACTTCTTGTCAAGATTCATCTTAGAACGTTCTAGTGAATTTCTGGCCTTCTTTCATTGAATGTTTCAGAAACGTTATCTTTCTAGGCTTCTAGATTTTACTTGGTGCCTTAATAAATACCATAGACTGCGTGGCTTAAACAACAGAAATTAATTTTCTCACAGCTGTGGAGGCTGGGAAGTTCAAGATCGTGGTTCAGGCAGGGTTCAGTTTCCAGTGAGGGTTCTCTTCCTGGCTTGCAGGCAGCTACCTTCTCTCTATGGCTTTTCCTGAGTGTCTGTGTGTGAAGAGAGAGACAGCTCTCTCTTCCTCTTCTTTCTAGAGCACCCATCCTATCTGACCCCACTCTTCTGTCCTCATTTAATCTTAATTACATCCTAAAAGCCCTAGCTCCAAATATAGTCATCTAAGGGGTTAGGACTTCCACACATGATTTTGGGAGGTCACGATTCAGTCCAAAGCACTGGACTACTAGGACAACATACTTTCCTATTCTTTTTAGTATTCGAGTTTCTGCTCAAATATCACCTCCTCAAAGAGGGCTTCCCTGAACACCCCTCCCCAGCATCTAAAGTCACTTTCTTTGTGTGGTATCACTGTTTTCTCTTTTTTAGTAGAGCATTGGGTTTAAGAGCCTGGAATCTGGAGCAGGCTGCTTTGGCTGAAACCCTCGCTCCATCACTTATAAATGTGTGACCTTGGCCAAGACACTTAACTTCTCCATGACTTGGTGTCTTCCTCTGTAAAATGAGGATAATGAGAATACCCATGTCCTATGAGTTAAATGAGCTAAATGAATTAAAATGTGCAAGAAGCTTAGAATGTTGTCTGGTGAATTTTAATGGCTCAATAAATGTTAGCTATTATTTTTTATTCATATATGTCTATTGTCCCCAATAGAAAAACATAAAAACTCCAAGAGGACAAAGCTCAGCATGGGACCCCCAGAGCCTAGAACACTACCCAATGCATAAGAGATGTTCCATATATAATTGCTGAAAGAACGAACTATGAACGAATGGTTTCTTGGAAGAGTTTCAGGCAGCGTGGTGGATGGTGTCAAATGCTTCAGACAGCTCAGCAGATGAGGACTTAAGCCATTTGTCTATCAGAAGGTCATTGGTGACTTGAGCGGTAATAACAGCCGTAATTTATTAAGGCACCTTGCTAAGTGTGCTAATCTACACAATGACCCTACAAGAAAGCCATTATTATCACCATTTTATAGATTACAGAGCATTTCAGCAGCTCCGTGGCACAGAAGGAAGACTGAAAAGGATTTAGAGATGAACAGGAATTAAGGATGTGGAAACAACTTTATTATGACTGGCAACTTGTTTAAACATATTAGCCTATATGTGGAAAATGAATTTAACTGATCAGAGACATGATCTATCAGCCAATGTTATCAAAGAAACCAGGTACCACTGATGAAACAGGAGTGAGTAAAATATAAAATAAATCAAATTTATCAATTGTATAAATTTTTTTCTCTTGGGTCATTTTAACTGCTGTATCACTGATGACCTCAGTTTCAGTTGTTCTTTGGATCAGAGATGATATATAAAAATCACTGTCTTGTTAAGAACCTTACTGGATGAGAAATACCTTTTTACAAATCAAATTGCTGAAGAGATTCCAACTGGATTTGGAATCCAAATTACCTCAGCCTGTGGCAGAAGGACTTCAGAAACAAGTCCCTGCAACATTTGAGAATTTCCAGCCTGCGCTTCTGCAAAGATTGGTATGTTCTTCAGAACATAGGTAAGGAGCTAGGAGGAAATTTTCTAGGTAGGCCTACAAAAACAAGCTTTCCGATAGGTTGCAGTGATTATGAACTACTTTTCTGAAAGCTGGGACTAGGGTTTGAATGTTTATATTGATCTTTCTTGGATAATTAAAGACACAGTTGCCCATATCAGAGAATTTGCCTTCTTCTACCTCACTTTATATAGGTGGTATGACCTGGATTCTTTTCTATGTCCATCCTGCCTGTCATTTTTCAGAAGGAATAGCAATGAAGAGATCTAACGGTCACACTGGATATGGATTTTTTTTGCGGTACACGGGCCTCTCACTTTGTGGCCTCTCCCGTTGCGGAGCACAGGCTCCGGACACGCAGGCTCAGCAGCCATGGCTCACGGGGCTCCGCGGCATGTGGGATCTTCCCAGACCGGGGCACAAACCCGTGTCCCCTGCATCGGCAGGCGGACTCTCAACCACTGCGCCACCAGGGAAGCCCTGGAATATTTTTAAATTTTTGATTTTTTGTTTTAGATGGGGGGCTGAAATACTATTGTTTGTTTTCAGGGCAATCGAGGACCATGAGTAATGCTTGGATGGTGAAGTTGGATCCAGAGAAGGCATGGTACATATTCATCAATGTTTTCATTTCTTTATCTGTGTTAGTTTTCACGAGCTATGTCTCCCCTCAGCCTAGCCTCCCTGTTTCTGTTTTTCATCAGCTGTTTACAGTTCTCCATTTCCCTATTCCTCAGTCCTAGCTGTTTGAGAATTGATAAAGAGGCCTGCTAGAGGTTGGCAGGGGCCAATGGGTGTTTAGAAAGTCTGGTTTGCCGAAATAAGAAGGCTCATTTCATAACGTATTTCTCACTTGGAGTAAGGAAAATGAAAGCTGAAAAATAAAGCTCATCACCAGTCTTTTTTTTTTTTTAATTTAAATCCTCTGTATTGCTGGGGTGACCTTTCCTGTTCTGTCCTGTGATAACATTGCCATATGAATTTTAAGCCCTCCCCTGCCCCTGTAGCTATGTTAGCTTGGTAGTTAATTCCCAGGCTTCTGTTCTGAAGTGCTGCACTGTTCGTCTCAGCTCCAGGCCACAAGAGGTTAACTGAGTCTCCAGCGCCTTCCAAGTTGTAAAAGGAACTGCTGAAGCTGATCAATGACCACTGTTAAGACCTGGAAACCAATTATAAACCTGAAATTTGTGATGAACAAAGCCCTGAAACACTGGGATGAAAACTACTGAATTAGTTCAGTTCATTAAAATCATTAATAGTCATGAAATGAAAACCACCAGAGTCCAAAAAGGCTTAATGCTCTATCCATATTAATTAGATGGGAGCAAATCTGAACTGAAAAGCAGCACATGCTTTGTAGAATTAGCAATTGGTCTCTACAGACTACACAGATCTCTATTAAAATTCAGTTTAATTAAAATTGATCACGTTAAGAAACTGATGTGGTTAATTAACTGAATTCCTGGACTTCTTTTCATACATTTCACAGACGCCTGTACCCTGCTTTCCTGGGTGACACTTCATGTTGCATAGAGCAAATCTGATTGCAAAGGTTAACTCTCTGTGTTCCTGGAGAAGATACAGACCACAGAGGAGGGGTGTGGATGGGGGAGAGAACTCTACACTTTGTGGAGGATCAAACCCCAAGCTAAACTCCTTTGGAAAATTTGCACCCTTCGTGGTGTATAAATTAATGTGTATCTGGCAATGACAAAGAGGTTCTCTCTCCCAGGCTGCCATCGCTGGAGGAGCTGAGAAGTATTACCCCAAATTAGGAGAGTCTCTCTAACATCAAAGGTAAGACAGTGCAGAGCTGGCAAAGTGCAGCCGTGCAGCTAAGGAGATGCAACACTAGTCTTGCTGCAGGCATCTTTTTTATTGCCCTACGCAGCTTCTTATTCTGTTGGGTTAAGAATCAGTCATTTTGGGCTCCCCTGGTGGCGCAGTGGTTGAGAGTCCGCCTGCCGACGCAGGGGACGCGGGTTCGTGCCCCGGTCTGGGAAGATCCCACGTGCCGCGGAGCGGCTGGGCCCGTGAGCCATGGCCGCTGAGCCTGCGCGTCCGGAGCCTGTTGCTCCGCAACGGGAGAGGCCACAACAGTGAGAGGCACGCGTAGCGAGAAAAAAAAAAAAAAAAAAGAATCAGTCATTTTGTGTTTTTCCATCTGCAGAATGGGGCTGATGACATTTCTGGATTTCACCAGGGTGTCGTGGGCTGTCCTGGCCAAGTCTACTCCCCTCCAAGTCCACCAAGCATATTGCTGCCAATAGAGCCTTCCCCTCAACTGCTGTTTATTATGTCATGACCTGCTCGAGACTCTCCAAAGAACTAATGTACTGCCAATGGGAGAAATTCCAGACTGTAGATTTGAATTCAGAGCTCTCCATCATCTGCTCTGACATACCCTTATCTTCCTCACCTCTTGGCTTCCTATGAAATATACTCCCTTCTTCTGACCAAACTGGCCAGTTTACAGACTTTGACTTTCTCATTTTCTCTCCCACCTCCACTCCCTTTTCCTCTTAGAAATCTATTTTTATCCAGTGACCCTTCAGGGTTCAACTTGAATCCCACCTGCATGAAGTCCTTCTGCCATCAACCTACCAAAAGGGATCTATCCCTCCCCTGTTCTCCCATAACAGATATTGAATATTATCTCAGCTGCCTATTTGCCTCTTCTTCCCCAGAGTCTGAAATAGTTACTCATGTGTACACATCAGCTCCTAAAAGATTTTAAGTTCTTGGCAGGTAGAGGTCATCGCTCATATTTCACTGAAAGGTCAAAGGTCTTAGACATGATGTGTGTTTCATAAATGTTTGTTAATAATGAGGATGATGCTTATCTTTGATAGTTTCTGGAGATTTTTCTCAGAGAGGCAAGTTTGACCTTTATCTTATAATGAACTGATAGAAATATTTGAATGGGATGTGCTAGTAACAGTAATAATGATAGATGACATTATTAAACTCATATGTAAAGCATTGGGCTAAAGACTTACATTTTACAAAGAAATCACCCCTTCCCTCTGGTTTGTTGCCAGGATTGCAAGTGCCTTTCTGAGCATTCTCTTGATTTCTTTTGCATCTATGATTGTGTCTTCCATCTCATTTCTAATCTTGTATATGTTTGCTTTCTTTTTTTCTAACTGGGCTTTCTGGCTTTTTTTTTTAAATAGATCTTATCAAAGAATCAGCTTTTGAATATCTATGTTCTTTGTTTTTGTCTTCACTTAATCAATTTTAGCTTTTGTCTTTATTAATCTTCAATTACTGTTTTTTGATGGATTTTGTTGCTTCATTTTTTCTAATAATGAGTTTAAAACTTCTTTGTAAGTATTCAGTTCCTTTTCTCTCCTTTTTCCCTTTTTAGTCTTTCTTCTTTAATGATAAAGACATTGAAAGCCATACATTTTCCTCTAAATACAACCTTTATTATGATCCTTTCATTTTTTTTATTTTTAAATTATTATTAATTAATTAATTTATTTTTGGCCGTGTTGGGTCTTCGTTTCTGTGCGAGGGCTTTCTCCAGTTGCGGCAAGCGAGAGCCACTCTTCATCGCGGTGCGTGGGTCTCTCACTATCGTGGCCTCTCTTGTTGCGGAGCACAGGCTCCAGACGTGCAGGCTCAGTAGTTGTGATTCACGGGCCCAGTTGCTCCATGGCATGTGGGACCTTCCCAGACCAGGGCTCGAACCCGTGTCCCCTGCATTAGCAGGCAGATTCTCAACCACTGCGCCACCAGGGAAGCCCGATCCTTTCATTTTTGATGAAATATTTTCACTTGCACTCCCTCCCAGACCATCTGTAATTTTAGATTTGATTTCTTTTTTGATCCAAGGTCTTTTATTAATTATTCTTTCAATCTATTTAAAAAATTACTTATTCCCAACTTTATTATGTTTTAATCATGAAGCATGCCCTATACAGTTTCTTTAGCCAAGAATGTAATTAATTCTTATAAACATTCTATGGATATACATACACAATGTATTTTTCCATTTAAAAGTTATAAAATTGTATTATTCAGCTCCTTTTTGTATGTCCTTACTTTTGGTCTAACACAATTGTCTAATTCTGAAATAGGCAAATTAAAGGGTACCACTATATTTGTGTTTTAATTAAATTTTACTTGCTTTTCTGTGCATTTTTGCTTTATATTCAGTTGCTATGCTTTTTTTTTTTTTTTTTTTCTTGTGGTATGCGGCCCTCTCACTGTTGTGGCCTCTCCCATTGCGGAGCACAGGCTCTGGACCCACAGGCTCAGCAGCCATGGCTCATGGCCCAGCCGCTCCGTGGCATGTGGGATCCTCCCGGACCGGGGCACGAACCCGCGTCCCCTGTATCGGCAGGCAGACTCTCAACCACTGCACCACCAGGGAACCCTGCTATGCATTTTGATGCATGAAGGCTTATGACACGTATATCTTATTCTGCCTAGCATTTTTAAACTAAATTCATTATCTGATTTTACTAGTCACTCTTTTTTTCTTATTGTTTGCCTTTGACTATTATCTCTTTGCCCATTCCTTTACTCTCAAGCTTCTTTTCATTTTTTTTTTGTGTTTTTTGTCATATTGTTCTCTAAAATATTTTTGTATGTAGGCTCTTTTTTTAAAAAAAGTTTATTACATCTTATTATCAAAGACTTTTCAAAATGTATACTATATCTTGTTATAAAACTTATTTAAGGTAATTTACAAAACTACATGGACTGTCAAAAAAGAAAATATCTGGGAAAATTAGTGCCAAAAAGGGAAAGTTAGAAAGTTCAGAGCCGAAACTTTTGCTCAATTCTAAAATGCAAAGTTTATGGTACATATTTTTCTATTAATTGTCAATTAATTAATTTTTTGCCTCCATTTAGTTTTTAAAATTTTATTGTTCTTTGTATTTCCACTATTGTAAAGATAGAAGCAAAATCAGCTGGTGATTGACCAAATCCATGTGCCCTTTTTTTTGAGATTTGATCAAGCAAACTATTCCAACCACTGTACCTTACCTGCATCCATTGACTTAGTATGGCTAATGCATTTTCCATTTCATTAGTGGTGAATTTCCCTTTCCTGAAACTCATACTTTTCTGTTAATACTTCTCTATTATTATAGGAAACCAAGATACTAACACTCCTCTCCCAACCTCCATCCCAACTCAAGAAGATCTATTTTCTCACAGTTTGTCTGCTGTCTCTTATTCTTTCCCATTTCTACCACCTTGACAACTCAGGTTTTGCTAAGATAGTTCAAAACTTTTAGTTCCAATCCATTATTATGTCTTCTCTTGAACTATAGCTCTTATATTTTAAGAATCCTTGTATTGCTCGTATATCTATGCTCTCAAATTTTGGCTGCATATTTTGCAAGGTTTATTGTTTTTCCTCCTCTTTGTCTTATCCTATCTTGAGTTCTCTGTTCTGACTCATTTATTTATGTTTTGATGAAAGTCATTTCCTCAAAAGGGGCATATGCGCACTAAATTTTTTGAACTCTTTCTTGTACATGAACATATTCGCAACCTCCTAGTGGTTGAATGATTGTAAATCCTTCTCTCTCAATCATCTATAAATGTTATCCCAATGCCCGAGTAGTTGTTTTCCTTTGCAAATAGTTGTTATTTCTTCTCAAATAATACTTGGAACTCAGTGAGGACTTCTACTCATCAGACTCAAGCTTTCTTTAGCATGGGTACTTTAAATCTATGCCTCTCTTGTGTTTTATTTTCTCCTTCTACATCTTCTATTATTTATGCTCAGCGTGTTCCAAGTCTTTGATCTTTTTCCTCACAATTGCTTTCATTTGCAGTTTTGCAGTGTTTCAGGATACATATTCCACTTGATATGCTGGAATACCAATTAATTCTCTCATTCCATTTATAAATTAAATTTTTAGTTCAAGAATCATGATTTCTAGGTCCACGGTTTCTTTTCAGGCTGAAATGGAATCTTCTAAGTGCTTGCATTATTTTAGTTGTATTATTTTAGTAACTGCTTTCTATTTAACAGCTCTATTTAGCTAAGGACCACGTTTTCTGGGTGTTCTGAGTGTTCTTCCTCTCTCTGGACATTAGGATGCTTTACAGAAATTATAGTTTTTCTTTGCCTATTCAGAGGGCTCAGGCTGAGCTCATGGGGGTGCTCATTTCTGTGGGTGGTGAATCACAAAGATGTCTCTGCCTGTGTGGCTAGTCAAGTACCATCTGGCAGGTATCAGTACCCAGTTGAAGCTCCCAGAGAAGAGGAAAGGGAAACTCTCCCTGGAATACTTTGGGGGATGACCCTACTCTTCCTCTTGGATTGCCATAGATTTCTAACAGCTATGTTCTCTCCAGGATTATGGATGTGCTGGTTTTTGCTCCAGACTTCTCCACAGTTCCAGGCTCTGCCCACGGCTGGAAGAAAAAGTCTGGTTCCAACATCCTCTGTCTGTATCTACAGAGCCCAAAGCCACACTCCTACCCTACAGGCCCTGCCTGCTAGATGGACTTGGGAGAGGAGGATAGCTGTTAGATAGGAACTGAGATTAGCAAACAGCTGGGACACATTCGGGGTGCCGTATTCCCAGCCTTCCCCTAAATGCATTTTAAATGTTTTAAATATGAAATATAAAACTCATACAGAATGTGCATAAATCATAAATGTCAGTATAATAAATGATTGTAAAATGAACTCGTGTATAAGTACTTCCAAAGTCAATACATAGGATATGCCAGCAACCCAGAAGACCCCTGTGTCTTCCTTCTTTCACACAATACCCTTTCTGCCTCTCTAGAGATAAATAACTATCCTGTCTTTTATGGTAATTAATTTTCTTGCCTTTCTGAAAAATAGTCATATACATGTCTCCTTTTGGTTCTGTTTCTCTGGAGAACCCTGACTAATTTAACCTATAGCCTTTCCTTTGAGCCTGGAAAGAGACAGTTCTAGTGTCTCTTCCTCTTTTTATAAGGGCACCAGCCCTACGGGATTAAGCCCCACATTTGTGACCTCATTTAATCTTAATTATCTCCCATTTCATCTCCAAATATAGTCACATTGAAGGTCAAGACTTCAACATATGAAATGGGGTGGGGGGGATACAATTTCATCAAAATGGTGCTGCTATAAACATTCTCAATATTTCTCTGATTCACAGGTACACACGTTTCTCTAGAACATATAATTAGAAGTAGAATTGATGGCAAATCAGGCTGCATATCTTTGATATAAGATGATGCCAACCTGTTTTCCAAAGTAGTTGTATCAATTTACAACAACTTGGAATTTATTAGAGTTTTTATTGCTCCATGTCCTTTTCAACATGTTGAATCGTCAGATTTTTAAAAATACATATTTACCAATCTGCTGGGTGTTTAAGGTTATCTCATTCTGTTTTTAATTTGCATTTCCCTGATTCAAGGTTAAGCAATGTTTTACACAAGAAAAAAAAAAAAGAGAGACAGGCCTAAGGAGTCATTTAAAGCTAAGACAGTGGAAGTAACATAGCTGTGCTAAGTGTTTCATAGAGTAGTAATTCCTATAACAACCCTGGAGATAGGTACTGCTATCACCCCATCTTACAGAGGAGGAAGTTGAAGTTTAGTGAAGACACAGCCAGACAGTGTAGAACTGAGACTTGAACCCAGACTTGAACTTCTCAGTCCTGAGTGCCCTACACTTTCAGAAGCTCACGCAACAGCCATGTGGATGATTGTCTAGAGACAGGAATTACTAATGTGAGGGAGAGCAGACACGAAGCTGCAGCAGTTGGTGAAAAATTTGAGTCAGTCACAAAAGTGTAGTTTTTAAAAGCTTGTTAGCTAAGGACTTAGGAAAGAAAAGCGAAATGTCAGGTAAATTGAGATTTAGCCTAAACTATGCCATGGGGATTTGAGTATTCGTGACACCTAAAGTGAGAGGTTTTTGAATTTTAAGACTCAAAGTGATTTTCAAAAATAACATTTAAACATTTCCTGATGTTAGAAAAACATGTGCATTTTTACTGTCAAAAATTTGGAAAATTCAGAAAGCCACAAAAATGAAAAGAAAAATCACTTAATCTTACTCCCCAGAATTAACCATTATTAAGATTTTATTTTATCTTTCCAGCATTTTCAAGCCCATAAACATGTACTATTTTTAAACAAAGTTGAGATCAGATGGTTTATGCTATTTTGAGGGTTTTGCCCTAAACAAAATATTAAGAATAACTTTTCATGTCATCAAAAAATGTTGTGCACATGGTATTTAATAGTAGTTTACTTTATGGCTGTATCACAATCCTTTATAATATTTCAAATAACTGACTGCATGATGAACATGCACATAGATAAATTTTTGCTAGTTTTCTAATTATTTCTTTACGTAATAGTGCATGCCTGTGGCTCATATTCCACAAACTTAGGTTTACAAAAAAATATATCATACCTGTGCAGTTTCTTTAGATCAATGCGAATTTGATCCCCAATACTCTTACCTCTGATTGGCAGGAAATCAGATTGGCCCTTTGGATTTTAAAAGAATCTGAGAGGTTTCTGTGGTGCCTGGAACGCAGGGGAAGGACACAGTCACCCCACACCACCTGGATCGGCATGGACAACACCCCCATTGTTCCTTGAAGCCATGTAACTACTTCTGTAGCACCCAGGAGATGGGAAGATCTTTCCAGACCTCAGAACCTCAGTGCCCGGTGTCTCCAGGAACAAAATCCAGCAGCTTCTCTCTGAGCTTTTGTTACCATTCCGGGTGCCGCCAGGCAGAGGGTATGGGTCACTGCCGCCTCCCTCTGCAGGTTGGGAGAGAAAAGCTCGGTCTTTACCTTTTCACATTCTTCAAAGGCACTCTTCTCTCCCATTCTCCGTGGGACACTTAACATTGGCTCCTCCACGATTTCAGCCTTTTATGTGAGGCAGAACGTGTTCTTGACTGTAAGCGGCTTCAGCTTCCCAGCAAGCAGCCACTTCCCTTGGGGAAAGGGGGCCTCAAGATTTTACCAAAAGCTTGAAATGGGGAGGAGAAAAAAATATGAGAACACTACCCGTCAAATTACCTGTGATTCTCATCTTTAAACATTTCCTTTTTTTTTTTTACCACCTTCACCCATTTCATCCAACGCCCCCCACCTGCCTCCAATAAGCAGCAGTCTGTCCTCTGTATCTATGAGTTAGTCTGCTCGTTTTTTAGATTACACATGTCAGTAAGCTCACACGGTATTTGTTTTCTCTAACTTATTTCACTTAGCATAATGCCCTCAAGGTCCATCTATGTTGTAAGAAATGGCAGGATTTCAGTCTTTTCTGGCTGAATAATATTCCGTTATACGTAAGTACCACATTTTCTTCATCCATTAATCTATCAGTGGACATTTAGGTTGCTTCCATCCTTTGGCTATTGTGAATAAGGCTGCAGTGAACATGGAGGTGCAGAAATCCTTTTGAGTTAGCGCCTTCGTTTCCTTCGGTTAAATACCAAGAAGTAGAATTGCTGGATCATATGGTAGTTCCATTTTTAATTTTTTGAGGAAACTCCATACTGTTTTCCATAGTGCTGCACCAATTTATATTTTCATTTACACAGTTCTAATATATTTTCTTGTCATATCTAAAATGCTTGTCAAGGTGATTTCTGTTTAGTGGAATAGATAGAATATGAGTAATTGCAATACAAGGTGAAAAAGTAAAAAGTACCATATGAAAGGCACCGATAGAGTTCTAAGGAAAAGCAAACAAACAGAAACCCTCAGGACACCTCGTCATGGAAGAGAAAGCTTGAAAATGGGTAAATTGGACACTTCAAGCAGAGAGAACACTGTGAACACAGGTATAGAGGTGGAAAATCAAAAGTGTTTAATGTTTTGCTATGCAAAGGGTGGTTCATGGACGGGTAGCATCAGCATCACCTAGGAGCTTGTTAGAAATGCAGAAACTCGGGACTCCTCCAGACTGACTGAATCAGAATCTTCATTTGAACAAGAACTGCAGTGACTTGTAGGCAATGAAGGTTTGAGAAGCATTGCTCTAGGGTAGTGATTCTCAAAGCGTGACCTCGGAACAACAGGATCAGCTCCATTTGAAAATTTGTTAGCAATGCAAATTCTCAGGGCCCTCCCCACCCCAGACGTACTGAATCAGAAGCTCCGTGAAGGTGGTGCCCAGAAAGATGTTTTCCCAAGCCTACAAGGTGATTCTGGTGCATGTGCAAGTTGGAGAACCACTGCTGCAGAGCAGAGATTGGAAAACAAAACCTAAATGTTTCAGGCTTTGCAGACAATGAGGTCTCTGCCACAACTACTTAACTGCTATGGTAACAAGAAGTACCAGTAGGCAACATGCAAACAAACGAGCATGACTGGGCTCCAGTGAAATTTTATTTACAAAATAGGTGCTGGCTTTGGCCATACCCACTGGGTCACATTTTCTTATAGCTGCCCTAAAACATGGACTTTGACACTTAACTGTACATCTGAATCACTTGGGGGAGGGTCATAAATCTTGATACCCAGTCCATGCCCCATATCCATTAAAGCAACATCTTTGTGGTTGGGCTGAGAACTCAATATTCTGAAAAACTCTCCAAGTGATTCAAATGCATAGCTAAGGATGAGAATCAGACGCTATAGGATGTAATAGATGGGCCCAGAAAAGAGGGTGTGAGAGGACCAAGGGAGATTACGTATAAAGGATGGCTGGGAGCCTGAATGTGGAAGCCTTTTAAATGGGGATATTCCCCAAGCACTACAGTCACCTGGGGATTTTAATATCCATATAGGTCAGGGTGCGTATTTTCATTTTTTTCTTAACCACGTGTTACTGCATTTACACCACAATATTCAAAATGAGAAACGTCTGAATAAGGGATAGGCCAAATGGCCTTTAATTCCCCAACAGCGAAACCCTGTTAATACCTTGCCCTGTGTCAGCAAAATAATTGTGGTTCAAGTGAATATAAACTACTTCCATTCAATCTTCTCCCTCCTCCCTAAGGCAAACGCTTTCTTATCGTGGAGAAACAGTAGTCCTCAAACTGTCAGACTGCATCAGGGGAGCTGAACAAGAATTATAAAGCCAGGCTAAATCAAGGCATCAGCTAAGAGAGTAAAATTCATTTGCAGGTGAGCTTTTTAGCCTCTTCTCTGACCAGAGCCTCCCTGATGCTGCTGTGCAAATGCTGGAAGAGAAGAGGTCAACACTTTTGCAGGAGAATGAACTAAATTTCTTTGGTAGCAGAAGCTGTCACTGGTTAACTCGAGTGAAAAAAAAAAGCATTAGCTGAAAAGATCTGCGGTGGTCCATAGATCTGGGTCTTTGTAACAGGAGCTGTGGACGATCTCTTCATGGTGCTTCTTTCTAGGTGGATGAGCTTTGTCTACTTTCTGCCCTGGAGTTACTTCATCTAAGATGTCAGTTTCAGGAAGAGACCATCTGATTGGCCAAGCTTGGTTCACAGGACCTTAATGAACAGTCCCACCTTGATTGATGGGTCCCCAAAGTCCAACTGGGATTCTTTCACCACAAGAAGGAAGAAGAGATGCTAGGAAGGCAAAACAACAGATGTCCACTACAGAGGGCAAGAATCAGTGTTAGATGCAGTGTTTAAACTTGAACAGTCTGTCAGCATACCCACACATTGATCATGAGTCTGGAGTACACCACCTCTTAAAATTCAGAAAGGAAATTGCTCATTGAGTCATAAACATTGGAGCAGGGGCAATCTTAAAGATCCAACCCCTCATGTTACAGGGGAGGAAACTGAGGAAGATGGAATAACTTTCCCCTGCCTATTCCTATTTATATTTAATGTTATTCATGAAAAGCATACAATTAAACAAGAGTCTAGGTTAGACTCTTCTAGGTCATTCTGCCTGTGGTTGTGAAAGTGAATGTTTTTAATTTCCCTGAAGACTCTGTGCACACGTCATGGCTGCTCTTTTAAAGATGAAAATAACAGGCTCTCACATTTGTCCAGAGGTTCTTATTAAAAGCACCAATTCCCAGGCCCCAGCCTCCAGAGATTCTGATTCAGTAGGTCCGAGTTAAGACCTAGGTCACTGCTTTTTTAAACGAGCATCTGTATACAGATGGTCTGTACATAGCACCTGGAATAACAATGTGGTCCCAAACGTAAATGTTTGCAGAGGTCAAAATGTAATATGAGTAAAGCTGGGTGGGTATAAGACCATAATAAGAAGAGTTGAGGATGGTTAGTGGGTGTGTCCTATCTAAGAGTACTCAGATTCAGTCTATTTTTTTGAACACCTTGCAAACCAAACAAATTCTATTTGCAGGACATATTCTGCTCTCATAGATGCCATAAATTGTAAGCCCTATTAGTGCTTTCACAAGAATTTTATTATCCACTGAACTTCTAAGATAGATAAAACAACTATTATTCCCAACTCCATGAATAAAAATTGAAGAGAGAGATGTAAAGTAACCCACCCAAGGCTAATGGCATCTGCTGAATATGTACACACATCTTCTAATTCCTAAACTTAGTTACTTTAAAGTATACCCAAGTAATGCACCCCTGCCCCCTTTATTTTTTTTAACTCTTCTCTGTGACGTAGTTTGCGTAAACAACATTCCTTTCAAATGTGATTATGTCTGTCCAATCACAAACAGAGCAGGAAAAAAAGCCTAGCTATAATTTTTTAAATGTGTGAAAAGCATGTAAAACATACAGAATCCTTAGGATTTTAAATCATGATACAAAGCTTGGCACATCATTATATAAAATTACTACATACCTCTTTAAGATTGGCCCAGTTTTTGGGCTTCCCTGGTGGTGCAGTGGTTGAGAATCTGCCTGCTAATGCAGGGGACACGGACGGGTTCGAGCCCTGGTCTGGGAAGATCCCACATGCCACGGAGCAACTAGGCCCGTGAGCCACAACTACTGAGCCTGCGCGTCTGGAGCCTGTGCTCCGCAACAAGAGAGGCCGCGATAGTGAGAGGCCTGCGCACCGCGATGAAGAGTGACCCCTGCTTGCCACAACTAGAGAAAGCCCTCACACAGGAACGAAGACCCAACACAGCCAAGAATAAATAAATAAACAAATGTGGGGTTTAAAAAAAAAAGGTTGGCCCAGTTTTCATCATTTTATCCAATAAAGTTAATATATTATTTTTGTATCACAGCTGGATGATTCAGAAACACAAAATATGTTTGGCACAGATTCACAATTCCTTATTAAAATAAAAGACAAAGTCCCCACAGCAGTTAGAAAATAAATATAATTATTTATCTTGGCCAACGACTGCGAATGTGCTATGTCAGAGATTTAAAAAGCACTTTTCAAATAAGGTGGCTATTTGATGTCAAGCTTTGAAAGTGCTGGGCTGAGTCCCTCTCACAGTAATTGAAAATTCTGGGTGTGTGATTCAACACTTCAAACCATTGCAGTATTTCTATATGATGTTGGAGTTGGAGAACAGAATTAGGACTAGGTTAGAGGTTAACTCTGTAACATCAATTTTTTACTGAACAAAGCTTGGTTCAGGAAACATGCTTTGACCCACCTTACCTTAAAATCTTGGTGATAATGAACCAAGTTATAACAAGGTTTTGCAGTACATAGAAGACCTTTTGTGGACATTAGAATTGATCAAAGGAACAGAGAGAAATACAGCCCCTTTGGTTATAAGGAAACATATACTTGTGGTTTTAATTGGATAAAGGTAGGAGTAAATAATTATAAAAGTATATTAAAATAACATTTAAAATAAAGTTTTATAACAAATGAGAGAAATAAGTCATTATCTAGAACATGTAAAGAGTGCTTAAAAATCAATAAAAATATAAAAATCAACCAACTAGCAAGATGCTAAAAGGATATTGACAATTTACAAAAGAAGGAATCAAATGGTCAATACACAGATGAAAAGGTCTTTCTTCCACTAGAAATGAATTAAATTCACATTGAAACCAAAATAAGATATCTCACCTATCAAAATGGTAAATATTGTTTAAAAGATATTTGAGGGAGGAAAATGTGCAGTGAAATAGGAATTATGAAATAATGCATGTGGAAGTTAAATTTGGTACAATAATTTTGGAAAGCAATTTTACAAGTTATATCAAAATTTTAAAATGTCCTTACCTGTAAGAAGATATTATAAATAAAACACTAGAAGTACAGGCCAATATTAATTTATAATAATACCTATTGCAGTATTTTTTATAATTGGAACTACCTTAAATATCCAATGGAAGATTATTTAAATAATCCAGGGTGTATCAATATGATGAAATATTATATACCTATTTCAACAATCAGATTTTCAAAGAATATTGAAAACTTCGGCAAAATTCCAATCACTTAAAAGGAAGGATATAAAATGGTATATACAGTATAATCTTAATTTTGTTTAAAATATGTATTCTGTATTAGTGTGTGCAGGCTGCCATAACAGAATACCATAGGCTTGTGGCCTGAATAACAAAAAATTATTTACTCACAGTACTGGAGGCTGGAAGTTAAAGTTCAAGGTGTCATCAGGCTTGATTTCTGCTGAGAATGTCTTCCTGGCTCATAGATGGCCCCGCCTCACTGTGTCCTCACATGGCCTTTCCTCGTGCATGCATACTGCTGGGGTCTCTTCCTCTTCCTATAAGGAAACCAGTCCTACTGGATTAAGGCCCCACCCTTATGACCTCATTTAACCCCACACCATTCAGCAACTCTCTGACGTCGGCTGGATGTGGTACAATTCAACACAATTCTGACACCATTTGCCCATAGAGAGCATTTGATTCCACAGGTTGTGGGCTCAGTCCTACAAGACCACCCATCTTCAATAACAAGTTCCAGGTTGTTACCTGTGCTTCTGATCAAATGGCTAAATGTCAGAGGTTCCCATGACCGCTTTCTTGGATTGAATTAATTTGCTAGAGCAGCTCACAGAACTCAGGAAACCAGTTTACTCATGAATCAACAGTCAGATGAAGGGCTTCCCTGGTGGCGCAGTGGTTGAGAGTCCGCCTGCCGATGCAGGGAACACGGGTTCGTGCCCCGGTCCGGGAAGATCCCACATGCTGCGGAGAGGCTGGGCCCGTGAGCCATGGCCCCTGGGCCTGTGCGTCTGGAGCCTGTGCTCCGCAACGTGAGAGACCACAACAGTGAGAGGCCCGCGTACCGCCAAAAAAACCACAAAAAAACAGATGAAGAGATACATAGGGTAAGGTCCTGAGCAAAGGAGCTGCTGACCTCGTGCAGTTTGGGGCCAGGTATGGTGGCACGTGGAAGCTTTCTGGTTCACCAACCTGGAAGCTCTCTGTACCCTGTCCTTTTTGGAGTTTTATGGTGGCTTCATTACATAAGCATGACAATTAAATCATTGGCCATTGGTGATTGATTCACCCTCCAAGCCCTTTTCCCTCCCCTGAAATCAGGGGATGGTACAGAAAGTTCCAACCTTCTATTCCAGGTTTGCTCCCCTGGCAACCATCCCCTATCCTTACATGAGGTCCAAAAGTCACTTCACTAACATAACAAGAGATATATTTGCCCCTCTCAACACTTGGGAAATTCCAAGGGTTTTAGGAGCTCTGTGCCAGAAATGGGTCTAAGACCAAATTTATGTTTCTTATTATAAATCACAATATCACAATTCACTTTGAGAATATGTAAACATGCTGTTTCTCATCAAACTTTTACCCAGTATTTTTAGCCAGTGCATTGATGATTCTTAGCTGAATCAGTTACTACTATGATAGTTACCAAATGGTGATTTCTCTAATTTCGTCATTCATTCCACATTGATTAGTTGGCATTCTGTCATAAGGAAGAGCTTTTACTTCTCCCCTATTATTGTATTTATTAATTTGTATCAGTACTGACTCATGGATTCTTATCTTATTCAATAGTATTTAATAGGTTCTAATCTGCTATTACTTTGATGTTCAAATGGTCCCAATTGCTCTCCCTTTTTATATTTTCACTTCTATTGCTTCACTCTCCTCTTTTTCTTAATCTCTTCTCCTGTCACATATTTCCCTCTTACTCTGTTTCTCACCTGCCATCCCCTTGGTTTCCTATCCCCACCCTACCACCTCTACTTCTTTAGTTTTGGTCCTAGGCTCATTTTTTTCCTTTATTCACTGGCTGGTCTGAAATGCATGGAGCTTCTCTTTCATCACAGTTTTTCTCCCTCATTTCCTTGGAAGTGCCCCAAACTGCGATCGCTGCTGGAGCAAATCTAGTAGTTTCAAAAGATGGTACTTCTCTTGATCTAATCGTAAAGATGCCAACTGCAGTTAAGTGTCTCAGTATTTCCAAGGGTTTATAACTTAGCTATAAAAATTCACTTTAGGCTAGAGCTTGACATATAATCTTCCAGCCCAAGTGTGAATTTCTTTAACCGTTTTCCCTTTAATTCAACACCACTTGATTCAATGTAGCTTTCATCCTCTAATAATATATGTTCATGAGTTATTACTGCATCAATACAAATCATGTCCTTTGCTGAAGTAATTACTGTGGGTAAATAAGAAAAAGGATACAACATCCCTGCTTCAAGGGTTATAAGATGAAAAAAGTATTGATCTTCTGTGATGCTTTCTCTTCTACCTATCCTTCGACCCGTAAACCCCCAACATATGAATCCTGAAAAAAATTCTAATGTTTAAAAAAAGATAATATGTTATTTGTAAGATACTAGCTTCTCTGGGAACAGACTGGGTCCAATTTTTGTTTCATGATATGGCTTCAAATTAAAGGACTTAACCTGACCAAATAATTAGTCAGCTATTGTATTTTTTGAAGTAGGTAACCAGAATTTGTAGAAGGAAAATACTTAGGAATATTTTTTGTGGGAGACTGAGTAACTAGCTGAGCAGCTGTGGACAAGTGTTAGGGAGAGAAACATGCTATGGGAGAGAAAGGGTTGAATCTGAAAGCAGGAGCCTGGGATTCCAGGCTTGGTTTACTCACCAGCTATCAGAGTACATCAATCACTCCAGCTCTCCCCTGATTCACTTTTCCTCATCTGTAAAAATAGGTAGTTTGAGACACAATGACCCTTAAGGTCCCTTCTAACTCTAATATAGTTCTACGAGCCTTCAGATCCATGAAAACAAGTGCTCTCCCGGTTAGTTTCAGTGGATAAAGCAAGTCTAGCCTAGGTTTGGGTGCGATGAAAAGGGTAGGATTGGAGGCATTTCAGCCAGAGCAATCGATTTAACTAATCTAGGAAAGAAAGAAAAAAGAATAAAAACTAGGGCAATTTTGGTGGGAAAAGTTGTTTACTGATTTGCCTAGTTACTTGTTTAAACTCACTTAATCCATTTGATCAAAGTGGTCTCCTGTGTATATCGTCTCAAAGGGCAGCTGGAGGTAGAACTGTCTTTGAAATTGACTGTGCATACTTTCCTCTCTTTCTAGTCTTTAACCATCATAGGTATAGGAGGAAGGATGCTCTTCCTGGATAGAAGGAGAAGTGTTTAGGAATCTTGTAACAGAATTATCCATTGAACCTAGTGTAGAGCCTGAGGTTTAATAGGTGCTAAACGGATATCTATTGCATTGAATTACACCCAATCTAAATAGTAACCGTCATAATTCTTTTATAGTTTCTTTGTGTTTCTTTCTCTTTGTTCTTCCACCTCTTTAAAACAAAAGGTGGTCTCAAGCATCGTCATTGGTGCTCTTATAGTGTTACGCTATGCTCTCTCCCTGAATGATTTTGACCTATTTTCTGGTTTCATTTACCTCCTGAGCGCCAGTGACTCCTAAATCTTTATTTCTGAGCAGACTAAACTTGAATTTCCAAGTCCCATTTTCAACCAGAGAGCCATCAGCATCATAAACTCAGCACTATAAAAATGGAAATATTTGTTTTCACCGGGACATGAAGTGGTCTGTGTTGCGGTTAAGGTGATCACCTTCTGCCTGGTGAGCTGGCTGAACACTGTGGTGTCATCTTGGATTTCTCTCTCTACTTCCTATACTTTTTCCCTTCCCAAAACCTAATCAGACTGCATATACTAGTCAAGTTGATCTCCACTTCAAGATTTCTGTATTTAAATTCTGGCTCTGACAAGAGCAAAGAGACCCTAAGCAGGTGGATTTAACTCTTAAATTTTAGTTTCTTTCTTTATTGGTCTATGGTGAGGATTATAGAGGATAATGCAAGTGAAGTACTTAGCTCAACTCTTGGCATATAACAAGCACTCCATAAATACTGCTGTTATCTTTGCTTTTATTATACTTTCCTTTGGCCTCTGCAATCCCTTGACATTCCTGCTTTACCTCCTTGGGGCATGTATTTCAAACTGTCCTGTAGTATCATTTGGCGTTCATGTGCCGATTTTACCCAGGAATAGTATAAACTCCTGAAGTCCTAGGCTGCGCCCTCTGTGACCAGCTTTCCAATGAACAGAGAAGGCGCATGGAGGACCATGTCTTAGGGGCAAACTTCTCCTCTTGCTACATTTCAGTGACCAGGATTAGTCACAGGGCTTTGCCGTGGGGAGAGAGGGCAAGGACTTGTCTTCCTGAGGACCCAAGAGAGAAATAAAAAGGGGTGGAGAACACACAGCACTATTCCACAGAGGCGGTGGGGGGGGAGGAAATGGACACAAAAAGTGAAAGACGAGGTAAAGATAATATAATTTTCTTCCTCCCAGATGTCTACAGGTCTTTAATGTAATGTCTACAGTGTCACAAACTTCAAACATTCCAGACACACTTAATAAGTTTTACATTATGTTACGTATCATTATTACTTTTTCTTTGTACAGATTTCTTTTTACTAAATATTTTTAATAGATTTTCTGTCACTGCTGTAAATGGAAAACCAGTATTTTTCTAATCTGCATTAAAATAAATCATAAATACTAAAATAAATTCCTCCCCGTCTCACCTAACACACTGTGTACATCACTACCGAGCATTCTACACTTGGGGAAACACTGCTTTAGTGCAGGAGAAACGCACACATGTATACCCATCTCAAATGAGGAATGTTTACTGTTCAACACATGTGTTAAAGAAATACATACCACGGAAGAAATTCAAACCCGGGAGACTTCTTCCTAAAGGAGGATTTTTCTTTTCTTTTTACCCTCTTTCTCTCTTTCCTCTTTCTACCATTCCTTCTTTCTTTCTTCATTCCTTTCTTCATTTCCTTCTTCCCTCCCTCCCTTCCTTCCTTTCTCCCAGTCTTTCTGTTAGATTTTGAAGAGGATCAAGTAGGGCAAGATCTGGGGAGAAATATGGGCTTTATTAACTCCCCACAGTACTTTTCTTGAGCTTTAATGAATTCTGATCATGAGGGCAACAGCCCAGGAGAATTTAAAAATCCTGTCCAATTAAATGCCCTTTTAAGCTCTAGGATGACCTCACAACTCCCCTTCCCACCCCATCCCCATGCCATCTTCATTTCCCAGAGGCAGCCTCATCAGCATGCGGGGCTTCTCATCACCATCTGCGACCCCTCTTCAGAACAGAAGAATGGTAAAATGTTTCCTCTCTGACCGTACGTGTTAACAGGAGCAGAGTTGGTCAAGCCCCTTGAGTGGCAGGTCAGATCACACCTGTCAGCCTTGGCCACAGGGCTGCAAAGCTGGAGTTGTTATATTTACCTGCTCTCAATTATGCTGAAACAGGAGGAAAGCCTTCTAGCAAGGTCTGGATTCAGTACAGTGATCAAAACCACTCAGTGAGAGTGCCTGTGAAAACAGTTCATTTTCCTATCAACAGCGTTTTACATTTATCCAGTAAATTTTATCTGAACCCTCCAACTCTATTAAAATACAGCAAAGCATAATAAATTTCACTTTATGGGTTTCACAGTTTGAAAACTGCTTCAGGGCAGTCTGGTTACTGAGGGGACCCAATGGGAGCAATTTCCAAGGGTTGGTTTCTGCACACAGGGAGCTCTGGAGATGACCCGATACCCTTTGGTGCCCAGTCCACTGAGGTGAGGCATTATCCCCGACCTGGCCATCATTTAAGGCATAATATACGTCCTATGTGTCTACCTGCAAAGCTGGCTTTAAACAGTGAACAAAGAGAGCAATTAAATTACAAAGCACAGGGCTGCTAGCTTGGCTGGGCAACGAGCAAATGAGTTTCATTATAGACTGGGATAAAGTCACTGACATACTACAACATAGCTGACTACCCCAGAAGGTCCCTAGGTCTTTTTCTCTTTTTCCAAGCGGCTTTCAACTGGGAGTAAATCAAATAACATTTCTTAAGGGAAACTCTTCCAACTGCCCCCCAACCAAAAATGTATCTGCAATTTACTCAGAGGCAGGCTTTCTTATTTTCAACAGGTCTTTCATTGACTGTTTTCCTTGTTTTCACAAATTGTTAAGACTTGAGAAGTTCTCCTACTTTAATAAGGCCTGGTCACTGTAGCATTTTGCTCCACATAAGACCTCCCTCTCTCTCCCCAGACTTCAACCATCAAATTGTGATTCCTATCATCTTTTGTTTCTACTTTTTTCCAAATCAGTTAGGATCCATGTTGAATCCTTGAGATGAAGCCACACTTGAAAGTCTTTTACCTTCATGTGATAATACTCACCACCATGTATTATTTGTCAGTCACAGCTGGAAGCACTTCATCTATATAACTTGGTTTCATCCTCACCAGGAGCCCACGGGGTAGAGCTTTTCTTCTAGTTCCTTTAACAGGTAAGGACACTGAGGCAGAGGCTAGTCACAAAGCTAGCAAGTGGGAAAGCCAGTATCAAACCCAGTTACTCTCACTCTTATCTTGGGGTCTTATTCTGAGGCTGTACTTCCTCCTGGGGAGTGCCTGGGTGGTGGGCACAATGTTCCCTGTGTCAAAGCAGCCAGAGGCATGAATTGACAAGGAGAGCTTTAATTTTGACCTAAGGAGGAAGGAGTTGTCTTTGGAGAATGGAAGGAGTCTGAGGCAAAAGGGGTAGAAGAAGGAATGAGTCCAGATGAATGCTTCAACACCTTGGAGTAGAAGGTGGAGGGCGAGAACCTAGAGGTTCTGGTTCCATGAAGGACTGGGAGACTTTGTGTTTTGGGAATCAAGTGACGCAGTTAAGCAGAGGTGGGAAGGCTGAGCAGGAAACAGAGTTTGGATGATAGAAATCCACTCCTTCCACAGCATGGCCAATTCCCTCCAGGCACAGATCATAGGCATTCCCTCCAAGAAAGCACCAGCAGAAGCAGTTGTGAAGCAAATGACTTATGTGGCCTGCAGACATTCTCATTGCTCCCCAGAGAAGCCTTAGGCACCCCCACTTCCCCCTTCTAAGTCTTCTAACCTAACCCTGTTTTATATTCCTGGGTAGTACTCATCACTGCTTGATATGAACATACTTATCTTGTTTTCTCACCTTCCCTCTCACTAGGATGTCATCTTTGCGAAAGCAGGGACTGTATTTGTCTTGTTCTTTGATTCTCAGTGCCTGGCATATGGTAAGACCTTAGTAAATATTTGTTGAGCAAATGAATAAAAGACCTAGAAAGCCAAATCATAAACCCATAGACCAATTTGTCCCTAGGTAGACAGGGGATGCACCTGGACTCCCAGAAATGATTCAGAGATGGTCAATTGGCATAGGGGTGGAGGTTGAAGGTACCGAGACAGAAGTCCTAAAGTGGGGACCAAGAGGCATCATCATTTTGGAATAGTAAAGACTTGAACAGTTTATTACAAACATCATCTCAATATAATTACAACGTGTAATTATACATCACCATTTCGTTTTTGCAGATGAGAAAGCAAAGGCTCATAAAAAAATTAAATAAATTACTTGCCCCTGGTCCTATAGCTAGTATCTGGGAGAACAGCCATTTGAAATACTGTCTAGCTGTTTCTAATAGGTCATGCTATTTTCATTACACCATGTTGGTTAACGTCTACCCTTGGGTCTGATTCCCATCCACGAGGTGGATGTAGGGGAAGAGGCAACACGTGCATAAATCTTTCAAAAGAACAGCTGCAGGTTGTACCATGCAGAGCCCAAATTGAAAAACAAAACAGAAGCAAACGTGGCCGAAGGTCATGGCCTTTGCCTGCCAAGGCATAGCCAAAACATAAAGGAGATCTCTTTGATGTAGGTGAGCTAAAATGATCTCTTCATGGTCAGCTTATGACATAAAAATGTTTTTAAGCTGCAGTTACACAAAAATGTTATTGAGCTATCATATTTCATGGCCCACATAACTGTCTAGGTACCAGAGCATGTGACTGGTAAGGTCACTTGAAGGAGACTGTGGTGTTGAATATGTGAGGTCTCCTTGTTTAAAGCTAGCTTCTTTTTATTGTGGTTGACAATCAAAGGATTAGCCCAGTTTTCACTATTCTTGAAATATCTTTTCAACCATCAATGATGGAGTCTTTGTCCCATCTTTCTTTCCCTCACAACTCCCATCAGAACGCTCAACCTTGTTTTGCTGGTGCAAAGAGAGTCAACGAGTAGTCAATGGTTGTAACTAATCAATTCCTTATCCCTAGTTCAATTTCAACATTGGAGAATGAGGTGACTTTTCAAAGACCAAAGGGAAATACTTTTACGAACATTCCAGAAAGTGTACAAAGTTAGGATTAAAATGAAATCTTCAATCTTTTCTAAGAAATTCCATTCTGTAGATAATTCTTAAAAAAGTAATACTAAAAACAGAAGAAATCTTACGCAAAAAGCTCTTTATCAAAATAGTACTTATGGTATTAGAAAATTGCAACTAAACATCTATAGCAGGTAAAAAGATATGTAAGTTACAGTTACATCCATATAGGGGATATTATTTAGCAATTAAAGGGATTATGAAATAACATAATAACATAAGGAATTGCCCATGTTAAATGTCAAATGGAAAAAAAGCAAAAAATAAAAGTGAATATTAGGTATCAGAGGAAGTATAAAAATTAGTTTTATTACATGATAAAAAGATTGGAAGAAAATACGCCAAAATGTTTAAAGGGCTAGATTTGTGTTTTGGGACTATAGATTATTTTTCTTTCTTCTATCAGCCCATCTGCATTTTTAAGATATGCTTTATGTTTATACGAGGTAAAGTACTCTAATAAAATTTATTTTTTTAACTTCATTTTTTGAAAGAAAGAAGATTTCCAGCCCTCCACTAAGAAAACAAATTCATATCAAATGATTTGTATTCCTTGAAGACTACGGCTTCAGGCTGAGGAGCAGTCTGCATGAGAAGAATCACCCAACCTCTTTTAGAGCGTTATATATGAACTGGGAGATATCTCTGAACATCCCTGAAAGATGCTGGTGCTTTTTAGAAGTGTCCCTCATCTCAATAGAAACTGGGAATTAACAGACCACAGTTCTCATATCTGAGTTACATTAGTTACATTGCTAAATGAGAGAAGATGCTGGAGGTGGTAGCCAGAATTCTAAGATGGTCTCCAAAATTCTTGGCCTCTGGTATGTACAGAGCTCCTCTCAGTTATTCAATCAAACACTAATCTAAGTATTGCTGCGAAAATATTTTGCAGGTGTAATTAAATTCTCCAATCAGTTGACATCAAGATACAGAGAGGTGGCCTGACCTAATCATATAAGCCCTTTAAATCTGGATCTAGAGTTCAGAAACTGGGAAGTCAGAGAATCTATGCACAAGAAAGGTTTGACATGGCTTTGCAGACTTGAAGATGGGTCATGTGGAGGAACATAGGCAGCTCTAACAGCTGAGAGTGGACCTCAGCTGACAAACAGCAGGGAAACAGGGACCTACCTCAGTTCTACAACCTCAAGGAACAGAATTCTGCCAACAACCTGAAAAAGCTTGGAAGTGGATTTTTCCTCAGAGCTTCCAAATAACAGCCCATTCTGGGCTCTACACTGATTTCAGCCCGTGAGACTAGGCTGAGGACCCAGTCATGCTGTGCTGGACTCCTGACCTATGCTGTAGTTTATTTGTATAACCTACAAATACATATTGTTTTAAGGTCCTAAGTTTGTGGTAATATGTTACTTAACAATACAAAGCTAGTATAATGGGTACAGAGTATTTATAGTGAATGAATGAAGTTTTGAGCTATACAGAAAAGGAAAGTTTTCCTATCTTACCCTCACCCCCAATCCATTTCCCAAATGCATAATTCGCTCCAGAACATTCTGCAGAGTGTTGCTGATGATGGTTTTTCTCCTTTACAGAGGTTCAATACTAAGGAAATAAATCATGGTCATAATACTAGTAATAGATAACACACAGTATTAGCATTTTGCTAAACACTTTTATTCGCATTCTGTCATTCGGTTCCTATGACAATCATCTTAAGACAGGAATTATTATTCTCTGCATTTTTTCAGGTGAGGAAACTGAGGCTTAGAGAATTATAGGCACATAAATCTGTCTGATTCTAAACCCTTTGGCCTGGTGGGGAGTTATCAACGGTGTTCAAAGAATTCACTGCTCTCTTTGTGTTTCACGTGCTCAGGTCTGGTGGCAAACAAGAGAAACTGAGAGGAAGGAATGTATGAAGGAGACGCGGCAACAATTTAAAGTCTCAAAATGAGGTTGATTTGAAGTGAAATTTGGCAACTGTTGCACAAAAAGAGTTTTGAATGTGTTTCCCTTAGCAGGATAGACAACGCGATTGCCTAAGTTAAATAATTGTCTAGGCTTGGTTCACTAAGATTTTTCAACTATTTTTTATCTGTGGGATTTTGAAAAATATCAGGAAAGTTTATTTGCTGAGAGTCAAGAGTCAGTCACTTAAGTAGAAATTATAGTTTCCATTGAGAGGGACATAATAATCTGATTCTCTTTATTACATTACGGTAGTGCAGATATTTTGAAAGCCAGGAAGTAAATTCTGTAGAATAAAGTAGCTCAAACACACATAAAAAGCATTAGAAATAATTTCCACTGTTGACCAGTGAATAGAAAGAAGGATCATGTATCTCAGAAGGGGCCAAGTGTGAGGAGCTCACCCAAGAGCAATGCTGTCCAGTAAAAATAGAATGCAAGACACAAATGTAACTGTAAATTTTCTAGTAGCCACATTTAAGAAAGCAAAAAGAAGTGAAATTAATTTTAGTACTGTATTTTATTTAACCTAATACATCCAAAATGCTGTAATTTCAACACGTAGTTAATATAAAAATATTAATGAGATATTTTGCATTCTTTTCCATACTAAGTCTTCAAACTCTAGCACGCACTCTACACATAATACTTCAATTCAGACTAGTCACATTTCAAGCGCTCAGCAGCCACAGGTGGTTACTGGCTCTCCTTGTACTGGACAGCACAGCTCTAGCTCATGTGTTCTCCTTGCGGGGTGATGCCATACACAAGGGAGCAAAGTTGAAATTGATTCTAGGGGACAGGGATCTTAGTCGTTTTATGTATAAAACACAGATATAAACACAGGGCACAAAAAGATATACAGATCATCTGTGGTATTAAAATTTTGTGGAGAGGGTATGTATTCAGGGCTCTCCAGAAAAACAGAACCAGTAGGAGATATGTGTATATATATATATATATATATATATATATATATATATATATATATATATATATATATATATATATATAGTATAGCTGAGGGCTGACCCTTCTCATTCGGAAAGGAAAAAATGCCATAGAAGATCAACTGAAGTCGTTTTGGAGCAAAGCACAAAGATCAAGCACACATTCCCCACAGCTGTGCTGTCCGATACGGTAGCCACTCTCTAAAGGTGGCAACTTAAATGTAAATTAATTGAAGTAAAATTAAATTAATAATAAACGTGGCACTGGCCACATGGCACATAGCAACATGTGGCTAGTAGCCACAGTATTAGATAATGTAGTACAAAACTTTTCATCATTGGGGAAAGTTCTATTGGGCAATGCTGGTCTAGAGCGTGATGAGTCAGCTTTCAAATCCCACTCCCTCACTTGCTATTCGTGTAACCTTGGGCAAGTTGCTCTACCTTTGTCTCTGTTTCCTCACCTGTAATATGAGCTAATGATAAAGTATCTATCTCAGGATGTTTTGTGGGAAGTAAATGAGTTAATGCATGCCAAGAAACTAGAAATGCCTGGGATATAATTAAATATTTCATAAATGGTACTTGTTTTTTTTAGTTTTTGCCTTTCTATTGAGGTTTTTTTTTTTTAGTTTGTTCTTTTCTTTTCTTTTCTTTTTGCTTCAGGTGACATTTGTAGTACTACTTGAGCTGAAAAAAAAGAAATATAATGCCCACCCACCCAGATAACTTAATTTTTGCCGCTTAAGTTAAATCATCTTGAAATAACCTCAGTCATTTGAGATTTTCTCTTGGTGACTCCATTATTATAGTATTTAAAATATGATTTTCATTTCGGACTGTTTCAGTGACAGAGAACTCACCCTCATCAAGATTTTAATTAATGCCTCAAATATTGCCGTACTGTCATTTCATCACTTTCATAATTTAGCTGTTATAATGTCAAGAAAACAAATTGCATTAATCAGAGGTGCTTAGTCACACAGAGGTAGCACTGGAACCGGCTAGGCCATTGGCAAGTGTCAGGTGGGAGGTAGGATGTATCCTTTTCTTTCAGAATTGTCCACTGAGGTCATTTTATATCATCGAATTCCCATCTCCTACCCTTGACATATATTTTCCCCCTCAGTCACTTTTCCAGTGGGTACGGACCCTGCTATTTCCTGTTAGAAACCAGAAGGAACTCGCTCTCTGAGTTGATAATACATTGCTCATAGAGTGTCACATCCATGAATATACCAGTTTGGCTCCTGCATTCCAAGACTTGGTGAAAATAAGAATTTCTGCTCATTGGCATTGCTGGCTTTTGATCTGCTGAGTTCATCGACAGTCTGATTATTTAAAAGCTACCCAGAGATGCTTTCCAGGAGAATGGGTGAAGCTTTTTGAATGCGTGAACATTTAGCAGTAAAGAAAGCTGCCCAAGTTTCAAATTCTACTTGGTACAAAAGTAGTTTTTATTTGTTTAAAAAAAATGTTCGATGCTGATCAGTTATAAGAATTCTACAAATTAAATGCAGCAAAGCTCAGTGTCTCTTTTAAGGAGTGGCTGCAAAGCAGAATACACTTAGAGTTAGTGAAAACTGGGGGAAAAGCTGATGGGCACTTAGTCTCCCATCTGCTTGTTTCGGGCCCAGAGAACACTCACTGAGTATACAGCATGAGCTACTATTCTAGTTAGACCCTGGATTTAGGTAAACCTTTTCTCATATGTTATCCTAGAAGCCTGTAGAGTTTGATGAGGCTTAGTGATTTCTAAACATTTTTTCCCAAAATTAATCTAATGTGGAACATCAATGTATCTTTAAAGGTGATAAGAGTGAAACTGTTCTGGTTAGAAATGAGACGGATCCCCTTCCTCATCCTCACCCAACCCCCATCTTCCTACCAAATTGCTTTAATGCCCTAAAGCCCTCTCTCACCCTTTTTCTTTTCTTTGCTTTGGCAGCACCGCGCGGCATGTGGGAACTTAGTTGCCCAAATAGGGATCGAACCTGTGCCCCCTGCATTGGAAGCGTGGAGTCTTAACCACTGGACCACCAGGGAAGTCCCCTAAAGCCCTCTCATATTTAAAATTTTGGAGCTTAAGATAATTCTGAGTCTTACCACTAAATAACCTTGTGTGACATCTCTGAGAAAAAAATGTGGAATGCAGGGCTTCAGAGAATATTGTGCTGAAATCAAATTAAGGAAACAGAGTAGAAGGAACTACTCAGTTTATGTTACTTTGTGGAGAGCACTCTTATCATCTATGGGTCATCTTCAGAAAAAAAAAAAAAGAAGTTACAAAAGTGAAGCCAAGAGACAAATTTAAGTTCTGATCCCCACTCAGCAGCGGGGTGTCCTTCAGCAAGTCATTTAACCTCTAAGCTCTGTGTACTTTGATTTCTTCATCCGTAAAATGAAAGGATTGGAATAGATATACCCTCGTAACCAGGTATGAAGTCCTACAATGCTGTGATTCTAAAACTAGACACATACAGGGGATCCAGCGTGGGTTTGTGGGCAATACAAATGCAAGTTGAATGTTGGTAATTTCATGCGGTTAAACTACTAGTACCTAGAGGAATCCAGACAGTGACTTACTGATACTAAACACACACACACACACAACAGTACCTTAATATTAAAATTTATTATACAGGACACAGTACAAAAACAATTAAGGAAGGAAGAAATGGGAAAATTTTAGAAAATGTATTTTGAGTCATGTATGTATCAATAACTTTTTCAGGGAATAAAAGTAAGTTCTGTTACAGTAGCATAATATGTCGGAGATGTGACATTCCCGGGTCATTTTCTCTGTACTCTATGGTGAGCCAAGGCATAGTAATAGGAGCCTGTGTTAAGTCTGTCTGAAAACACCATCTGGTTCTAAGCACTTATCTAGGCTATGCATGTTACAGCCTAGATGTGGTCACCATGATATTCAAAGGTCAGAGAGGGGTCTAATTACATGCCCCAGTACTTAAAGGGCAGATTCACCAGAGCATGAACATAATCACTCAGGCCAAAACAAGACCCATTTATAATTTTAATTATCAGTGAATCAGACAACTCTATCAAATACCAATTATTTAACTGTTGCTGAAAATAACTGTCTTGTCTTGTTAGTCTCTAGAATAACCCCTTGAGGGATGTTGAAATGTTCCCCTTAATGTAAATATTTGTTAAGATCCATCAAGCAGAATTAGACTCATTTAATGATGTTCAGTATTGGTGGTTTATTTTATTTATTGTTAAGGAACTTCCAATGTGGGGAGAATGCCATGGAAAGGCTATTAACATTGCACGTGATTGCCATCCAGAAAGGTGTCGGGACACAAGGCAGGTTCTGCTCCAAAAGCTCACATTTTGTTTTCATTTAAAGAAATAGTTCACCTCACAACTCAGCAAAAGCTTTATTTGGGGTCTTATTCATAATTATCATTCAGGGACAAACATTTTTTGTGTGTCTGTGGACCTGGGACATACAATAGGAAAAACAGGGAACCTCCCTCAGGAGTTGACAGAGAAATGAACACGTGCTAAAGAAAGATTTAGCTTTGGGCTATAAATGATTTGTTTTTCTTTACTTCCAAAATTATGTTTTGCATAAGGGATTCCAAGAAATACTGTACAAACAATTGATCTTAACTTGAAGCAGTGGTTACCCTGAACATTCTATTAAATGAACCATTCGAAACAGCCAATTCAGTAACCGTAGCATACAAGCAATTTCATATGGTTCAACCTAAAAGCCTCTGGGAGAGACAAAAAAATGATAACATCCAGACTGTCCCAGTTTTTTAAAATGGACTGTCCTGAGAATGAATACCTTTGAATAAATAGTTTGTCATCCTGTCCAGGGCTGTCATTCTGAGCTCTGCCCTCTTGAGAGCACCTCTCAAAAATGGGTCTGACCCCAGCTTCCTGTACTCTGCTGTCATCACTCTCCCCTTTGCTTTTTACCTACAGCAATTAAGACATAAGTAATATGTTACCTCCATGGCTTTGATATTTCCATTTCATTTGCAACTTCAGAGCTCTTCAGTCATTTTTGACACTTATAATTTTTATCTGCAATTATGCTTTCATTATCCTCCTTCCTGATATTTTAGATGTCCAATAAGCCTCTCAATTTCCTTAATTAACTGCTAGCCTTCCTTCTTCATGCTAAAGGCTATTTTTATTACTACGATATTTATTACTAATTGGAACACGTACACTTTTATACTAACAATAATTTTTCTGGTCTGCCCTTTATTTACCCTCTGTTTCTCTCTTCTAGAAACATTTCCTTCTCCTTGGTAATACTCGATTTAAGGTCTTGGGAGGGGCAACATACTGTCCATTTTCTTTGAACGTAGTTTGAGGGTTTGCTCTTCATTTATGAATAATACTTTATGCTTCTGGAATGGCTGCTTCCACTCCCTCCCCCAACTTCTGTTTTCAAAGAAATATCACCATCAAGCCCTGTAACCAGAACACTTACTTCTTTCTATGTGTTGCTGCTCGGTTTTGCTGTTTTTCCTTTTACCACTTAAATATTTTGCACTTCTCATTCTGGCCTTGGAACAGAGGATTTTTGGCTTTGGACACACAGCACCATTGATACCGCTTCCCTGTATGTTTGGAGCGCGGCTCAGAAATGCTGTCTCAATGACAAGTTTAGGTTGCCAATGGCTTCTTCCTGTGAGTAGACACTGAACTTCCGTTCGGTACATTCTACATTGTCAGAAATGCATGAGAAATTAGCGTGTTGGATGTGCCTCACCAGAACATGCCCTTTTAAAAACAGTAGGGCTCTCTTTTAAATATATATGCTTTATTAAACTAGAAACACATATTAAGTGCAGACATATCAGACAATACAGATAAGAAAGTAAAAATAAAACCATCTGTGTTACCCGCACCCAGAGATAACTACCACTCCTGAATATTTTTAATAAAGTTTTCTTTAATTAAGTCCCTTTCTCTACTTTCCTACTTTCCAATTTATATTTTTCTCTCTCCTGGTGTAAGGGTTATTGTTTTCTCAAAAGATTTACAGTGTGTTTTTGCTTTTTCTTTCATTTAAAAAGTCTAATTTTTATTTATTCTTCAAGAATGATTTCTCCTAAATTCTCTGAATTTATCCCCTTTCCATTTAACTGAATGAGTTTCTCTCCTTGGCTTTTCCTTCTTGACTCTGCACTACACACAAAACTAACGTGCTTGGAGACTCAGAGTTCCTTCTAGTCTGGATGAAAGTTTTAATTTCATACAGTGCAATGAGAAGCCATTAAGTCAGAGATTAAAAACCCTCTCCTGTGCTTGGGACAGAAATGAAGGACAACTGGTGATTATGATGAGGTGCCTGCTCTGCAAGTCAAGTGTCTGCCCCCAAAGCTGTGTGATTGGAAAATGCAGCAGGCACGAGAACAAAAGAACACTCGAACTAAAAGTGTATTATCCTAAAGAGCACGTTCTTATTTAATTCGGGGTAAAGCAGAATGAATCATAATAGGTCAATAATAATGACTTATGGCTTCCTTCAAATGGCACATTTACAACCAATGGTAATTTAGCATTAAAGAGTGGCATATTCCTTTTTTGTGTGTGCAAGAAAAATTAGCATTAGGTCATACTGAGAAAAAACAGGTTCTCCTGTTCTTACATTTAGGATTCGTATTCAGTTATTCAGGCTAAGAATATCCTATGACAGCCACTTTCTCCCAGCTTCCCCCCTCCCCATTCCCATTTAGAAAATACAGGAAGGATTAAAATGCAACCATTTATGACATCATTCCAACTGTATGCTGATGGACTACAGATCCATTCAGTGGAGCCATTTGGAAAATATTTCATGTTCTAGTCATTAGACTTGCTAAATGAGTTCAGACTTGGAATTATATGAGTTAAGAAAGAGAAAGGTAATATCTGTAGGTGACTGCATATAAACATAGGTAATGTGAGCATATCATCCGGGCTCCTAACTATTACCTTGATGTTTTAGTGTATTTTGTACTTGACCTCCCTCCCTCCTTCCCTCCCTTCCTTCCTTCTCTCTTTCTTTCTATATAAAACACTCTGATGCTTTACTTGAGGTACAGGTGGATTGATTTTGTTTATTGACAAACTTATAGGCCATTACTGTTTTCACCAATAAAAAGCATCTCAGACCTGGACTCTTATTAGGAAAAGTGGAAAGTGATTGACTCTAATTTGTTTGGTATCAAACCCCACTTTTTATCTCCAGGAAAAGAAGTATCAGTGTAAGGTAAACTACAAAAATACAATTCTGAAAGTTCAGTCTCTCCATCCATCTTGTAAGTATTTGGCTAAAACTCTCCTCCCTCTCAGAGAGATGCCAGATTAAATTATAGGGAACACCCTAACACTTTAAAACCTGCATATTCTATTTCTGTGGTCTATAAACTGGCTCACAATAACTTGATTACAGAAATGTCTTGAGTAATTGGATGAAGTCAGGCTCAGAAGATTTGCCCAGTAATCAATGAAATCTAGTGCTTCTAGCTCTGCTGGGTCCACGTTGCTTTGCTATCTATCCAAATAGCCTTTTGAAAGCTGAAGCTGCAAAGAACAAATATCTAATCCTCAAAACTGAGCTAATTTCAACAGCTTTCTGAAGGGAGATCGGCTTTAACAGGGCTGTGTTTTTGGGAATGAATGGTTGATATAAATCAGAGGTAGTGGAAAGGTAACGTTTACCTGATTTGATCTAGCAGCAATCTGGTCCAGATGGCAACGCAGAATTTAAAGATATTGAAATATACGGTTGCAGCTGGAGACTGTATAAAACTCAATATAAATAATTCAGATGTGCTTATGCATTTAACAATGTCAGTTTTAAATATAGATAAGAGCCAAGCCTTTAGGCTAGCATTTGAAAACGGGAAGATGACTAAATGCAGGTGCTCTTATGTATGTGGCCATATTTCAATGCCTAATTTAGCTCCAATCTGAAAATGCAGGTAGAATTCACCAGATGTACCTGTCTGGCCTAAGGGAATGAAGCCCAAATTAGTATAAGGTTAAATCTGGTACATCAGAAGCGAGAGGTCTGATGAAAAACAAAAGTCTGTAGGATGAACACCTGATTTAATGACTCAGAAATATACAACCTTTCTACCCATGCCAGGGTCACAGACCTATCTTTTTTAAAAAGGAGAAAAAGAAAGACGGGACTATGTCAGTGTGAGCCAACAAAGGTTTGACACCCTCCTGAAAGCAGATTGGAAAAAATCCCACGATGCCAGAAGGTGGAGAAGAGTTTCTAGTGTTTGTCATGCCACTCATCTACCTGTCACAAGGAACCCTGAGCTTAAAGACCTGAATTCTTGCCTGTCACTCAAGAGCGCTATGGCCGTGGGCCAAGTACATAAAGAAGATACTAATCCACGTCTCCACATCAGAAGGACCCCTGTCGGTAAACGTTACTCTGTATGAGCGCCTCTGTGCTGCTCTGTGTGGAATGGAATAGGCTGGCTTCTGGACACACAAGTCTAACCAGTGGGACTATTTTTTGTTTGGAAAGACGTAAGGGGTCCACCCCCAATGGCACCCAACATAACATGGGGTGGCTGACCTGTACTGTGGCTTCTGACTCCTGGCTAGGCCACCAGAATGTTTCTTTTAGAGCTGAGGCCCACCCCTCCCCTTGGGGGTGGCTCTGAGTGTTTGTGGTATCTGGTTGCAGTGCCCCCTGCATACCTGACCCCAGGGGTATTGAGGAAGAGGGGTGGACCAAGATTGGGAGGGTCATGCAGGGTACGTAGAGGTGGAGCGTGTGGTCAGGCCACTCAAGATGGCTGTTCTCTTGCTCTTGGTACATCCTGTGCCCGACCAGGGCCCTACTCACGGGACTGACCTTCCTGCTTACTTGCCCCAAGCCCCAGCTAATGATTGTTCTTATCAAAGGGGTGGTGAGGGGCTTGCCTCTGCTGGTTTCCCTGGTAACTAAGCCAACTTGAGGTCAATTCCCCTATAACTGGCAACCTCCCCTTCCCCCAGGGAGTGAAGACTGCCACCATGTGCTCCTGCTGTGCACAGCACATGGTGGGGTGTATTTCCAGGACCTTGCTTCAGTAGTGTAAAATCCCCCACCCATTAAACCATTGATGTCTCTGTAAAAATAAACAAACAAACAAACAACTAAAATCCACCTCTCCTAGGAGGCTGTGAGGTCTTAATTGAATCAAGGAGTATGAAACCGTTACCCGGGAATACTTTCAAGTTTCTTTCCCTGCTTTGGTCTTTCCTTTTCTCTCTTCTTCACTTTCTTTCTTTCAGTACATTACCCCTCTGGGCCAGGGTTAGACTAAGACTTGTCTGAATTTGGGCTCTCCGGAGATTCAGAGAGAAAGCAATTTTTGCCAATTGTGCCGACCTCAGATGCTCTTTGCTCTCAGATCAATCCTACACACCTACACTTCTTCAAGGGCAATCTTTTGTACGTTGCTTTGGACTCTGAATCTTCATTTCTTTCCCTTAACCGAGGGCCTACTGAGAGGATCCTCAAAATGATGGATTGATACTTGTA
This sequence comes from Pseudorca crassidens, assembly GCF_039906515.1. Taxonomy (NCBI): domain Eukaryota; kingdom Metazoa; phylum Chordata; class Mammalia; order Artiodactyla; family Delphinidae; genus Pseudorca; species Pseudorca crassidens. The sequence goes on along the minus strand of NC_090304.1, from coordinate 27,521,037 downwards.
AAATCTTAAACTAAAGTTGGAGATAGAGAAAAAGCAATGACTGCAGAAAACATTGTAAATGAAAAATTAACAAGATTTTTATAGGGTATCTGTGGAAGGGGAATGGTGATGATTAGGAAATGAGAACTTAAAGATGACTGTAGGCCTCACACTATCTTATAACCACACTTAGAATCAAAAACCTTGCTTGAATATGAAAAATCTTCTTGGGATATTAAGTGACTTGTGGAAGGTCACAGAGCTAATTATAATTTGGCTTAGAGAATAGGTTCCCTGGCTCTCAATACAGAGTCTGTTCATTCCAACTCCACAGAAAAATTGGGTAAAGAAACTCACTCGAGTCATGGAGAAAGCAAGATTGATCTAGAAGATTTTCATAATTGAAAACATGTCTTTGGAAGGATGCTGGAACCTTGGCATTCTTTCTAAGGAGATCAATGTCATCATTTTTCCTGGAGTCTATTTTAGAAGGAGGAACGGGAAGAGGAAAACTTTTATGGGAGAGGAGAGGAAGGTTGGGAAGGTTGGGCAGGAGGCATTTTCATCTTGACACACCTAACATTGTCTCAGCTGCTTAAAATCATTTTATGATGTTTTTGGTATCACATATCGTAAGGCAGTGCCAACAAGTCATAGCTTTACATCATGCATGTCTCACAGTACGTTCTGAAGGCTCACGGTCTCTGGTCTGTACTTCTCTTGTGGTCCACTGAGCTGCACTCTGTGGTAACTCTTCACTTATACCTCAGACTTTCCTATTTGACTGTGAGTGGGAAGGGGAAGAAAGATTTTTGTCTGTCCATCCTTATATCCCCAGCCCCTAATACAGAATCTGGAACAAGGGAGTCAAACTCTAAATGTCAGTTGAACAATATTATGATAAACTATTTACATCTGCATAGCAATTTAGTCATTCACTCATTCATTCATTCATTCAAATATTCATCCTTAGACTGTTCTCATTCTGGGATTACTACAGGAGTTATGATATAATCCCACCCTTGAGGAACTAAGATAAACTTGTCATTAAGACTGTGAATTAAAAGGCAATTCCAAAAGAGTGTAAAAAGTATTATGATAATGAGAATACAGGGGACTTTATGTAGAAGGACCTGGAAACAGCACCCAGTTCAACCTTAGGGACAGAGAAGTCTTCTCTAAAGACGCAATAACTAACTTGAGAGTCAAAAGACTGAAGGAAAGGAGGGAAGGAAGGAAAGAAGGGAGAAAGGAAGAAAGAACATAAAAATGTATGGAGATTAACAGGTGATGACATGGTAGAAAGGAGTTACTGGGGTAAATCTGGGGGGGCAAGAGCACATTCAGGTACTGTGTGGTCTCCCATTTTCACGAGGACTTTCAATCTCGTTATCTCATTCGATCCCTATCGCCACTCTGGGATAGACAGGGCATTGGGGATGGGGCTGGGTTAACCGTTATAGCTACTTTACAGGTAAGGAGAGGGAGACCCAGACTCAGATAGTTGAAATGACTAGTTCAGGTCACATTTGCCAGGGGCTCCTGGTCCCAACTTCAGGGCTCACTCTCCCATATCACAGTGAAAATCATTTTGGCCTTGCTTGATTACTGAGTTTCATGCCTAAGTGATCCAGGCCAGGCTTGCCCCTGGGCCAGAAGGGCATGCTGTCCCCATGCTTGAGATAGCATTGACCTTGCTCAGCCCAGTGGCCTCTGGCCTCCGCCTAAGTGCACAGATGCCCAGACGTTTTAACTTCAAAGACATGCCAGTCCCAGAGGCTCCAGTTCTCCGTGGCTTCTCCTGGAATCCACACTCCCTGTGCCAGGAAGTCCAGCTGCCATAAGAGGAACGGCTTGCTCTGGAGCCCGTCCAAAGGCACCTTTGGGAAAGGCCCTAGGAACCCAGGATGATGGAACAGCTCATCTAGGCTGAGCTGACCTCTCGGTCTACCACAAACGGACACCATGTTGCACCAAAGTCATAACCCTTCTAAGGTGGGGATGGTCACCAGGGTGAATTTCAGTTCTTCCTCTCTTCCCTTCAGTATCCAATCAGCACCCCCCTTTAAGGAACTGTTTCTTAAATTCAGTAGAATGTTTACCCTGCTGTTCATGACTGTTGCACGTTCAAAACATGCCAGATTCCAAGAGAACCTTTACAGAGCCCTCACTGTGTGGCAGGCACTGTTTTAATTGCTCTACATGGATTAACTTGCTTACTTTGTACAACAACCTTGCAAAGTCAATAATAATATCCTCATTTTACGGATGAGGAAACTAAGCCAGAGAAAGTTTAGGTAACCTTCTCAAGACTGAATAGCCTGATACGTGGAACTGCCAGGTTATGAGTCCCAGCAGCCTGGCTCTGCAGGGCACACTGAACTGATATTTCATCAGCTGTGTCACAGAATGAGGGTGGAAGGAAGGGGCCATGGGGCTGCACATGGACTTTCCCACCTCCCTGTGCACACCCATACCTTCCCTTTCCCCAAATGCCTTGCTCTCTTTACCTTCTTCTCCATTCTCTCCCTTCTGTTCTTAAAACTAAATTCCACTCATTTACTCAGTAACGAGTAAATGCAATCTCCCTTCGGCTTCTCCTACCTCCCAACGTCCACCAAAATCGGGCTGAATTTATTACTCCTAACTCAGTGTGTTCATGGGTATGCAGTACGATGTTACTATGAGCCTGACCTCCTATACCCCCCAAAAAGTCAGTTCTTTCTTCAAGGATAAGGGCTTATTCATTTTGCAAACCTACTACACAGCACAGAGACTGACATACGCTGGCAACCGCACAAATGTTGAGTTGAGAAAACAGGAAAACGTGCAAAGGCTGCCACTGAAAGAGTGTTTACATTTGTTCCTCAGCCCAAGCAGTGAGAAAAACAACAGATGGAAGCTGCACCAAGCCATAGTTATCTTAATAGAAGTCAAATCCAAAGGTGGAGCAAGCCGGGCTTCCCTGGTGGCGCAGTGGTTGAGAGTCCGCCTGCCGATGCAGGGGACACGGGTTCATATCCCGGTCCGGGAAGATCCCACATGCCACGGAGCGGCTGGGCCCGTGAGCCATGGCCGCTGAGCCTGTGTGTCCGGAGCCTGTTGCTCTGCAACGGGAGAGGCCACAACAGTGAGAGGCCCGCGTACCACAAAAAAACAAAACAAAGGTGGAGCAAGCCGACAGCAGGTCCTGGGTCCCTTGTCACCTGCAGTCTTCAAGCAGGTCTGGGCAGCAACATTAAGGAGAGGTTATGAGGGGGTCCCAGGTTCAGCTGGGGACGCAGATAAGATTCTGAAGAGAGACTCTGATTTCCACTGCCAAGGCCCCCATGAGTCTTGCCTGGGCTAGCACAACAGCCTGCGTGAAGGTTAAATTTTTGTGTGCATTTGACTGGGCTAAGGGATGCCCAGCTACCTGGTAACATTTCTGGGTGTGTCCGTGTGGCTGTTTCTGGAAGAGATCAGCATTTACATTTGTAGACTGAGTATAGAAGATCTCCTTCACCAAGGTGGGTGACACCATCTGGTCCATTGAGGCCCAGAACAGAGCAAAAAGGCAGAGGAAGGGAAATTCTCTCTCTGCTTGCCTGGGACACACATCTTCTGCTCTCAGACATTGGCATCCTTAGCGCTCAGGTTTTTGGACTTGGACTAAATTACACCATTCACTTTCCTGCTTCTAGGGCTTGCAAATGGTACATCTTGAGACTTCTCAACCTCCGTGTGAGCCAAATCCTGTAATAAATCTCATTTATATATTATGTAGTGTATATTAATATATTCTATATTACTGCATTCTAACTGGTTTCACTTTCACAGCTATCCCCGTGCTAATGCCAGTTACTTCTCCTCCCGTCTCTCTGTCTCTCTCTGTCTCTCTCTCTCTGTCTCTCTCTCTCTCTCACACACACACACACACACACACACACACACACACACACGGTAATTTCACTTTCCTACATAAAAACCTCCAAAGCTCCCCACTGTGCGTAGCAGTTGTTCTTAAATTCTGTTCTGGCGTAATTCCGTGGCTTCCTGTGGAGTAGAAGGATGGAGGTAGGGAGACTCAGCCAAAAGGGTGCTGAAAACCCTCTCCTGCTTGACAGCAAAAGTAGCCTCACTTCTTACCTTTGCCCCCAAATTCCCCTGGGGTCCCTATCTCTATGTTTTTGGACAAGTTGGAGGTGGTGGGGATCCTGTCAATCACTTTCTCATTTTTGTGAAATATTCTTCTCTTTAAAGGTTCAACTCATTTATTGTCTCCTTGGTGAAGTCTCCTATTAGCCTTCCACTTCTTTGGCGCTTATCACAGGCTTAGCACCTACTACTTAGATATCTATCCCACTAGACCATGACTCCATGTCTTCAATGCCTTTCACACCTGCTGACACACAGTGGGTGCTTAGTAAATGCTTATTAAAATAAAGTGATGGTGATACCCAAAGAAGAGTGAGGCTTACCAAACAAAGGTTGTAAGAAAATCTCAGATCGAGTCTTCAGCAGCAAGATAAAATAGTAACATAAAATGAAAATGCATGCCCAGAGCCTACAGTCCAACTCAATGTTTTGCTTTAAATGTTGATGGTCTTGAACTTTCTTGCCTGAGATTCATGACTGACCCCATAGGAGGGGAGAGAAGATGAGCAGGACTTGAGGTATAGTTAGGGATGGGGCAGCTTTCCAGAGCCTACAGAGCTGCCCTATTCATGCATGTCAATTAATCTAAATCATACATCGCCCCCAGCTCTGTATAGATTCAAGGAAGCAAGAAAATAATAGTCTGATGAGTAAAGGGAGAAGGCCAGAGAAATGCTCAAAGATTCCAACCTGAGCCTTTTCTAAGTTAATGAGATCAGACATGGTGTCCAAGCGTTGTCATGACTGGGAACAAAGGAGTTTGCACCAGGTGGAAATACCCACAGGGTAGAAGAAGAAAATGATGACAGTTCCGCCAACTTTCCCAAGAGAAAACTGGACCCCTTGAGCTATACTTACCTTGTGGAATGTGCACTTGTTGTAAGTATATATGTGTATTAGATTATGAAAGCTGTAAGATTACCCAGCAAAGATTAATTTCACTTCATCTCAGGAAGAATGTTTCCATTGTGAAAACCTGACAGGCAACAAAGGAATTGTGACAGTGTGTGTGTTTCTAGACTCCAAGGAGAAAGTTTCAGCTGCATCTTCTGAAAACTGCTCTTTCATATCTGAATTTCTAGCAACCAGTATTTTTATGTTATAGCACCAAGGTTTCTAAGAGTCATTCATACCAGGAACTTTAATTTACGAAGGCCAAGTCTGAAGCAACTTGAAAGAGCTCACCTTCTCCTACAGTGTTCCAAAGATGAGAAAAATGAAGGGAGCTTTGATTCATTAAAGGCTGTGGTCACCAGATTCCAAGATAGTCCCACCTGATCTTCACCTCTTGGTATTCACACCTCTGAGCAGTTTCCTCTTATTATTCATTGTAAAGCGTATGCTATGTATCTGTTATATTGGTAAAATTTATAAGAAATGATGTATGTATATGTATGCATACATTTCCTGCCCCTCCACCCCCAGAGCACTGGTCATTAAACATTTACCAGGATACTACAGAATAAAGGAGTAAATATGCAGCCTTATGTCAGGCTAATAATTTGAGACTATTCTTCAGGCGATGGGAGCCATCAGGGGGTTTTGAGGAGACGCATGACGTGATTCGATTTGCATTTCAGGAATTTCATTGTGGCAGGGCTGTGAAGGATAGATTGGGGATGGGGGGAGATAAGAGGAAGAGATCGCTTAGAGAGTCTATTCAAATTCAAAAGCGCTGTATAGCACAGGGAGCTCTTCTCAATTCTCTGTAATGGCCTATGTGGGAAAAGAATCTAAAAAAGAGTGGATATATGTATAATCACTGTTTCACTTTGCTGTACGGCAGAAACTAACAACTTTTTAAATCAACTATACTCCAATAAGAATTAAAAATATATATATATATATATATATATATAACTTTTGAAAATTCTATAGCACAATAGAATTTAAAGAATCTTTCATTTATTAAAAAAATATACTCTGTGTTCAAGCTGATATTTATAATCATGGATTAAATCCTGGCTCCTTAAAAAAGTATAAATAAAATTATTATTGCATAAAAAATATATAGTTGTAAAAAAAAAACTCCAACTCAGAAGCAGTTAATAATATCCTTCGGGCAAATGCTAGACATTATGCTAAGCAACTTCTTGTGCTGTTTCTTGTGCTCCTTATAGCTGCCCTATTGAGGTAGACCTTACACAACAGAGGCAGTGGGGCTAGACAAAAAGGTAGAGACTTAAGAAGGAAATAGAATGAGTAGGGATGCTGACGCTAGCACAGATGTGGACGTACAGGGCTGTCGGGCAACCAGTCCTTCTAGTGAACGGCATCTCTGGTATCCTCTGAAGAATTACCTCTCCCATCCATCGTACATACGAGCCCTCGCTACCAAAGCGTAACCGCGTCACCCGAACTGGGCCCTTGGGCCTCTCTCTCCTTGCATAAAAATTCAAGGATGGGAGAAGGATGAGAAAATCAGTAGAGGACATTTATTTCAGAAGTAGTGCTTAGTGTAGCTGGCTAAATGGTTAGTTCTGCCTGTACCTAGAGCCCACTGGTTTCTGTCCTATTTCTAAAGCTAAATTCTGGCCTCCAAACAAATTCTTTTTCCACTTAAGTTTTCCAGAATTGACATCTATTGTTCACAACCGAAAAACTCGCACCAATACAATGACTGATGAGAAGAGAGAGTATAGGACTGAGCGATGTCTAAGGAGAATAGTTCTAATTTTGAAATGCCACTGACACGAGGGACCATAATTTGCTCTATGGGTCTTTTTTTCTCTGGAGAACTATCTCCATTTTAACACATGTGTCCGGTGAGTTTCCTGAGCTCACATAAAAGGGAACCTCGGCTCCTTTATTTCTCTCACTTTCCCGACCAGCTTCACTGAGGTGCATATTAATGATGGTGTGGCAGACCCCTGCCCACGAGGCTCCGGAGCATGAAAGACACACCTATGTGTGTGTGATCTGTGCTATCAAAGGCCACGGGAACATCAGTGAGAAGGAAAATTGACACAGCGACAAGAATCCACCCCTCATCAAACAGAAGGTCTTGACAAATCCTCATTAGAGAGGGCTCTGTGCTTTGGCCTGATTGAAATGCTCAGTCTGCGAGGATCCCGAAGCAAAGGTCAAAGTGGCCTCACAATCGAGTCTTTTAGCTTCCCCTTTCTGTGGAGGGGATGAAGAGAGACTAACATCAGCCAGGATCAGACCCTGGGCTAGCAGCAGTGCTTAATCAACTGCCCTAGGTCCCAGGCAGGAAAATTCTGCCTGCTGCCAGAGGTATTAATGACGGAGACCATAAAAGGCAGTGACCTCATATCTCTCAACTTTTCTGTCCTACCTTTTTTTTTTTTTTTTTGCGGTACGCGGGCCTCTCACTGTTGTGGCCTCTCTCGTTGCGGAGCACAGGCTCCGGACGCGCAGGCCCAGCCCATGGCTCACGGGCCCAGCCGCTCTGCGGCACGTGGGATCTACCCGGACCGGGGCACGAACCCGTGTCCCCTGCATCGGCAGGCGGACTCTCAACCACTGCGCCACCAGGGAAGCCCTGTCCAACCTCTTTTTGGCCACAGAACAAGAAGGCAGGTTGCCAGGCTGGTCACATCTGGCTGTGTCTATAACAAAGATCAAAGTGACAGACCTGTGAGTATGAGAGAGGCCCACTTGTCGGTTTCCATCTCCGCAGCCCACTGCCTGGCACCTGGGGGATGCTCAGAAAAGTGTATGTGGGTAAAAGGATGAGCAGTAGAAGAAGGAATGGACCATCCAGAAGCTGGGAGAAAGGTCTTCTCTTTCTCATCATTGCCTCTGGTCCAGAGGAAGAATTTCCACCTGTTCCACTCCTGCCTCCTCATTCCCAGCCTCCTGAACAAGGTACAACAGGTTCTAGTGAATAAGGTACAGGTGCTTATCGAGGCAGGTCTGGGACTCTGCTGACAATACTTCCCATCATTTATCCTGGGGACCACTTGAAAAATAAGTATAGGTGGAGCTCCAGCCTGGAACTGCTACTTTAGATATCCCAGCTTTGCCTATAGCAGTAGCTCCTTCAGGCATCAGTGTCTTCATCTGTTAAAAGAAAGGATGAACCAAATAATTCTAGGGGTCCTGCTCAACAATAACCTTCCCTGTGTTAGGCTGAACGGTGTCTGTCACTGTCACCCTGTATGACAGAATGGGTCTTTACTTAATACACAGATTCCCTAAACAGTGTAGAATGCTTTCCCTTCTTGACACCGTCTTTCATGTCATTATTATTATACCCTTTCTCTGACATTATCAATGTCCAGAAAGCAAAAGCTCGATGCCAGGGATAATAGAGCAAAGGTACCTGCCACAAAAAGCCCAAGTCATGGTCCTCTACTAACAGCCAACACAGCCACCATGGCTGGGGGATGCAATCTCCCAGTTAAACCATTTCCTGGAGTGAAAACCCACATTTCTTGACAGAGCCAACCATTCAAAGCTGCCCTCTCTGCCCTTTCAAATTTAATTTGTTTCAAATCTTGTAGGAGCCACAGAATTATTTCAGGATTGGAGTCAAGTGAAAACAGGTGTGCTGCTCTTTTATCCCTTCTCCTCCTCTTCAAAGGGGACTGATTAGGCGCCAGATTAATCAGACTGGCCAATGAGGATGGAGGAACCTCTTTGCTCTCCTGGGCACCAGTCACCAGGATGCTGACCCATATTCCTGGAGGCCCCAGTATAGGACCCCTGGCCCAACTGACCTTCTCATGCCCCATCCAAGGGCCCAGGCAGTGGTAGGACCTGGCTATGGCATCGTCCATCCTGTGTCAATAGCCTTCTTTGCTTTTGTGCAGGTCGGTCTGGCCTTGAAAGCCAAGGCCTGGTGGTCCTGCCTTCCAAGATAAACCAGAGTTCTGTTCTTGGCTATCTCAGCATTTGCTTTGGCAGTTCAATTTAGGCTGACCTTCATGATGTGTCAATATTTAGGGGGCTAAGCATGGAAAACATTCACAATGTTTAAAATGGTATAGAAAAGTCTTATTCAAATAGGAAAATTGGAGTTCAGCAAAAAGTCAAACTAATGGTAAAAAGGATTCTAGCTGTGCAGTCCTGGGAAGGGGAGCTGTTAGCACTCAGAGACACTACTGATGGAGATTTTTTTTTGCTGCAGTTCTTGCTGTGGAGGGCTGCAGGGCTCAGGCTGGGCTGTGTTCTCTCATCTGTCTATACAACCTCCTCGATTTTCATATTTCTTCTCATGGCTTTAACTACCATCCTGATGCTGACACTCCCAAGCTTAAATCTCCATCCCATACATCTCTCTTTAACCTAAGTCTTGTATATCAGTGATTGACTTGATATCTATTAACATCCAAAACATACAAATCCACTCCATCCTAAGCCTTACTCTTCCCTCAGTCTTCCCTATGGAAGCATCGTCCCATCCTTTGCTCAGGCCACAAACCTTGGCATCATCCCTGCGTCCTCTCTTTCCACATCCCCACATCCGATCTGTCAGCCTATATCATCTATCCTGCCTTCAAAATGTTTCCCAGGTTCAACTTTTTATTCTTACCATTTATATCACTACCATCCTGACACAAGCTACCACAGTTTTCTGCCTAAAAATTGCAGTAGGTTCCTAGCTGGTCACCCTGCTCCCACTGTACCCCTTCCACCCCTACCCTGGTTGCACAGAGAGATGAAAAGGATTCTTTTAAGATATAAATTAGGTTATAACACCATCTGCTCAACACCCTCCAATGGCTTCCCATCTCACTCACAGGAAAAACCAAAGATTTCACAATGGCCTTAAAGTCCCCCCAAAGGCACCCCTTTCCCACCATTTAGCTTCTAACCTCATCATCTACCTCTCTTCACCTTGCACCCTTTGTTCCAGCCATATTGCTTTCCTAGATGGTCCTCAGACTCTCTGTGTATGCTCCCGCCTCAGCGAATCTGCTCTACCTGTTCCCTCTGTGTGGAATGCTCTTCGGACAGGTGTCTGTGTCTAGTTTTCTCCCTCATTTTCTTTTCTTTTTTTTTTTCAGTACGCGGGCCTCTCACTGTTGTGGCCTCTCCCGTTGCGGAACAACAGGGTCCCGATGCTCAGGCTCAGCAGCCATGGCTCACGGGCCCAGCAGCTCCACGGCATGTGGGATTTTCCTGGACTGGGGCACGAACCCGTGTCCCCTGCATCGGCAGGCGGACTCCCAACCACTGCGCCACCAGGGAAGCCCTCTCCCTCACTTTCAAGTGTCACCTTAACAGAGGTGAGAATAAGCTCCTGGTGAAATTTCATTTTGTTCACTGCTGTATCCCTAGAACTTAGACTGATGTCTCTTACGTGGGATCTGAATACATCACTTCTTAGATAATTAACACTCAGCACCCTTTAAGTCTTCTGGCACTCTCAGCTTTCCTTTGCACGATTATGCCAGTTTTTAGGGTGGAGCGTGAGACTCAGACCTGACCAATGATGTCATTTCATATCACTCCCTCCACCCTCCCCCCAAAAACACACAAAATGGATTGGATCAAGGATGACCATGTGACTCAGTCAGAGCAGATGAAATGCAATGAAATTTCTCTGGCTTGTGGGAAAACAACACTATTGCTCTTTGCCATTAAACTGGAAGCTAACAAAACATAGAAGGGACCAGATCTGCTACAGCCATTTGGTCACTGTGAGGAGAGTCTGTGAAGCCTTTGAGATGTACTGGTGGGAGGCAGCCACCCAACTTGAGGACAATGATTCTACTGACTGTGACCTACTTGTCCCACATAGAGAGGCTTTCTTCTTTGCCCCGTCCTCTTGCTGAGCCTTTCCATTTCCACCATCTAGAAGTGCGAAGGTGTTCCTATCTGGGATAGGGACAGCAGACAGGTTGCATGTCATATCCAACTCCAGTTGACATGTGGTGGTAAATGGGAGCTTAATTTGGAGAAAGATACAGAAGCTATAAACAACTCAGTGGGAAAATGTGCCCTGATTGACTAGTAATGTCTGTTATGAGCACAAGAGTGGGGAATGGTGTGTGTTAGTATAGAATTTCTCTGAAAATAAAACATGAAAATGACACAAAGCAGGGATATGCTTTCATGGGTAAAGCATGAAAACGGAGCTAATTTCAGGAAGAAAATCCTTATTCAATATGTATATGATAAGGGAACACAGAAAATAAAAAGCGTGATTAGACTGAGGGGAAATTCAGGGATGGTGTCTGGCAGGTGAAACAGGAATGGAGGCCAGAAGTACAAACGACTTGCAGACTGGTTTATCTGGAGCAGAGGGGACATGTCAAGGAGAAATGTGAGATAAGGCTGGCCGTGTTCCACCAGGGACAGCATAATTGACGAGGGCCTTGAATGCTAGGCTGAAGTGGGGGGGATTGGATGCAGGCAGCAGTAGGGAGGCTCTGTAGGGTCTTGGGCAGGTGAGGTTGTAATAAGATTGATGTTTGAGGCAGATTATTCTGTCAGTTGAATCCAGGATGAATTGAAGCCGTGGGAATTGGCGGTGGGGAGGCTGGTTAGCGTCCTGCTGCAGTGAGTCAAGGAAACGTGTTCTGGAAAATGTCTTAAGCAGACCTGTCATGAGTATGACCACAGACTCCTTAGCTGTGTCCAAACCTGTGTCGTGGATATATTTAGAGAAGTTTCAGAACCTCCTCAGAGCCATCAAAGGAAATGACCTGAGCGATGGTGGAGGGTCCTTCAATTCGGTTTACTTGGCAGTGGCCAGGGCAAGGAGCAAGGCGAGTCTGGAGCAGCTGTTAAAGATGCTGGTATGGAAGGAATTTGGCGCATTTTTAATTGTGGCACACAGAGTCGGCTCAATAAGATCTCCTGAAGTTTCCACTGAATCATGTAAAGGGAAGATTTGTTAATTATTCAGTTTAACTCATGTAAGCGTAGGATGTATACTTAGGTCAGCCACGGTAAGGGCATGGAGTACAAATTCAGTGTCGGCACGGTCCAAGCTGGTAAAATAACAAAGCAAAGCATGGTGGAGACTGGATTTACTATGGAGAGAGGGAGGCCATATTCCAGAAAAGCAGCAGTTACTTAGCTTTTACTGACAGTTTCCATCCCTAAATGTGGGCTAACTACTTGAAAATTTTAAAGAGAAGTCCTCTGTCTAGAGTTGTATGTAAAATTTCCAAATGTTTAAATGGTCATGTCTAATTTATTTTTCAAAATTAGTTGAATCCTCCACTCAGATCCCTCAGCTCAGAAACTGCACACGTGGGTTTAATGCCTAATATTGGGTCTAGACCTTGATTCAAGGGAAGCAGAAGATGAGATCTGAAACAGGCAGACTAGGATAAAACCCAGCCTTTCCCTCCGTAATCATGAGCAGGAGATCCAACAGCAAGCAGCTGCCATTTCATTACCTGAGGAAACGGAGCTAATAAGGATACACATTAACTTAGCACTTACTCAATGCCAGGCACTGTTTTAATGGCTGTACTTGTATTATTTACATTATTTCATTCTCACAATAATCCAGTGGGGTAGTTGCTATTATTTTCTTCATTTTTTCAGGTGAGAAGACTGAGACACAGAAAGTGTAAGTAATATTTCCCTGGACCATGATAAAAATAGATGTGAAGCAGTTGTGATGTTTGCAAAACACATTTATAGATAGCAATTATTTTTCACCCTTTTTCCTAGTTTTATTGAGATATAAGTGACACATTGTATTAATTTATCTTTGCAAAATGATTTGATATGTGTATATATTAGCAAATTGTTACCACAGTAAGTTTAGTTAACATCCATCACCTCACAGTTACAATACAATTTTTTTTCTTGTAAAGAGAACTTTTAAGATCTGCTACACTCTTAGCAACTTTCAAATATATAAAATGATGTTCTTAATTATGGTCTCCATGCTGTACATTATATCCCCAGAACTTATTTGTCTTATAACTGGAAGTTTGTACCTTTGGCCACCTTCATCCGTTATTATTGATATGTTTATTAGTAGTATGATGGAGAGAAAAAGTGGCTTTTAAAAATCACAACTACTGGCAGTTGCTTCTGCTCCTAAGGATGTGGCATGCTTCCTTTCTTGAAAGGGCTCTTTATTTAGGAAAATACTGGGAAGTCTTAGGGTCTAAATGCTGAAGCTTCTGAGGATTGACTTGAAGGATGCACCCAGGCGAAGAGTGATGCTGAACCGTTCTGCAAAATAGTGGGAAGGTTTGGAGGGTCCAGAGGAGCCTGAGTAGAGGGAATTAGGGGCCAGGAAGAAGGAAGGAGGAGGAAGGAGAGAGGAGGACACAGAAGAAGAGGAGCTCAAGCCCACTGGCCAGAGATGGGAAGACTGAGGAGACAGCCAGTGAGCTTGCTCTCAGCAGGACAGGTGGGGGACCTGCAATCCCTGGAAAATCAGACCAGAAACACATTCACCTCTGTGACTGCTGAGACTTGAATCAAACACTTGCACTTGCAAAAGCTGCTTCAGGGAAGCAGAGGGAAATGGGCTGTGTCCCTTTGGGTAGGTAAGGAGCAGGGAGAGTAATAACTAACACTTACAAGTGCTTTCTGCTCATTTAATGCCAACAAGAACCTCTGAGGAGGTGTTCTATTGGCCCATTTTTACAGATGGGAAAACTGAGGCAGAGTGGATAAGTGGATTGCCCAAAGCTACCCAGCTACAAGTGACTCCAGAGTCTATGATCTTAACCTCTATATTATCCTGAAAGAAGAGCCCAACAGCAGGAGAGGAGATACTTGTGAAATGAGGATTACAAAGCAAGGAGACAGCAAGAGTAAAAGTGGATAAGAGACATGTAACCCCCCCGAGAATCTCCAGGGACATTGGGAGGATCAGGAAGTGGGTCACTTCTCACTGGTTTTCCACTGATCTGTGAGGTGGGGGCTTGAACCATTTTAATAAAAACATTAAAACAAAGTGACCCAGCTTGGGCTCATCTTTGGGTGACACCCTGTTCATTTTCAAGACTCAAAATACGCAAGTGACTAAAGTTCATCACTCTAAGTGAGTTCAGATGTAAACCTTGTCCTTGACCACTTGCCCTGTGCTGATGGGTCATTAATATATCCAGGTAGCGCACTCAGGTAGTGATAACTGCTTCCCCAAGTGTGAGGAGAAGGTACTAACACCACAGACACCTCCTACACATCAGAGGAGACTTAGTTTAGAGGATGTTCTGAATGCGGAGGGGAAGAGATCATGTTGTTAAGCAGAGGCCTAGCAATTGCTTTCAAAGACACAACTAATACCTAGATCTAAAAGGAGAAAATGGTGGAGCAGTCATTAGGGAGGCTTTGATTTTATCTGGTCATGGGGGAAAAGAGAGACAAAACTATTACATTGTTTTGAACTTTGTTAATTTGTGTAAAACATACTACTTACGCTCTTAAGGAAACGCAGACCTGCATGATGGACACTTCTTTTCCTTATTGATTTGCTAAGCATGGGGCATTGCAATTACCTTTAAGAAACGATTTAACTTACAATGGAAAAAAATCTTGGAATGAAAATGCTATCCATCAAAGGTAAAATAGTTGAGGCTTGTCACAGGGGAAGAGGAGACAGGCACGATCAAAATGCAAAGCATTTAATCCTTAAAGAGATCAGGCGATCCCAGGATGTGTCATCTCTAACATTCTTCCCTTTTTTTTGCTAATAATCCACCAAGCAAGTGTCAAAAGCTTATATTTTACTGATGACCCCTTATCAAGGTTACCAGCATAGAAACAGTGTCCTTTTTTCTCTCCTGCTTCTGCTTTTTTTTTTTTTTTTCTCAGATATGACAGTGGAAAGTGGAGGGGAAAGAACGCTCACCCATGAATGATGACTTCCTTGTAATATCCCCACGCCGAGCATCAAGAATTACTTTCCAAATCCCTTTTTCTTTTATCAGGAGTGCATTGCTTTTGCACTTAGCATACACTTTGCATCCACATTTTCTTTCTTGGAAATTATACACGTGAAGCAACTACAAGGGGCGACTGTCCTGAGTGACTGGCATATGTAGGGAGTATTTACAGAGACTCACATCATGTGACCTCAAAAAAGACGAGCTTCTTTTAGGTGGTATTTTGTTAGACTGATTGTGAGGGGCTAAACTCCAGGCAGAAGGGAGGCAAGGTACTCAAAGTGAGAAAAAGGCACTTCTGGAAGCTCGGAATTAACAAAGAAGTCTTTTTGAGTATTAAGAAACAAAAACAATGGATCCAGAGCCATGGAATGGTGCCCAGTGGCCCCAAATGCTCATTTGCTTTTAAGGTTGTTTGGGCTTTAATTAGTGAAGCCTTGCCCAGAGGGATTAAAAATCTTGAACTTTGAGAAAGAACAATTTTGCAGGCCAAATGGGAGGAAGGCTGAGTGGATACAAATGGCAGTGCAGAGCTCTCAGCTTGTTTAGCCAAGGATTAGAACTCTAAACTCTAAGGCGGGGCCGTAGTTTTATTTAAAAGAAAAGTTCAGACCACTTTCTTCTGCTTTAGGCATGAGATCGAATTTACCATGAAGAAACTTAGAGAAATGATGTTTCTCTTTGTGTCGTTTTAATCCTTTTGCATTTATCAAGAATCAATAGCTCACTTTTCCCCCACGCTCGGTGCCCCGAAGCATATTGAATGTCATATAATTCTTCCAAAGCTCAAGCTATTGGTATTTTATGTGTCTGAACCCTCTGCATAAAATGCCCCTCTCTACTCCTACCTGGTAATCTCCTGTGTCCCCTCATATCCTTTTCTCTCTGAAATGTCTCTGAATTTCGTGTCACTTACGTAAATCTACCTCTGTGGTTACACTTATCACATTGTGTTGCAATTATTTGATAACAAAAGAATGCATGTAGCATATATGTACATTTTTAATAATAATAACTTAAAAAATACATATGTACTAACCAAACAGCTTAAGAAAGAGAATATTGCTGATAACTTAAAACTTCTTTCATGACTCACTCATCCCTCTGCCAACTTACACTGCAGAGGTAATTACTAAAGAAATTTTATATTTGTCCTAACTTTGCTTTTCTTTCTAATTTTATCACATATGTATATATCCTTAAACAACATATTGTTGAGCATTGCCTGTTCTGAAACTAATATAAGGAGAATTATATATGTTTTTAGGATTCATCAAGTTTGATGAATGAATCTTGCATTCTTAATGGGGTGAAAATTGGTTCTTGGAGTACAGAAAACTCTTACTCTTTTAATGTATAAAGCAAATATATACATAGAGTATATAAATATAGTTTGTCTGTGGTATTAAAATGTTATGGGGCTATTAGGAAAAAAAGTCTAAAAACACTTCTTAGGGGTGTGATAATGAAAAAACATTGAGAAACAGTCTGTGAGTCATATATTTTCATTGCTGTTAGTATTACATTAGATGATTAGACCACAATTCATCTATCTATTTTAATGTTGATGGATATATATGGGTTGTTTCCATTTTTAAAAATTAAGTGTTGTGCCCACAAATTTGATAACCTAGATGAAATGGCCCGATTCCTTAAAAGACACAATCTGCTAAAACTCACACAAGATGAAATAGACAATCTGAATAGGCCTATATCTATTAAATAAATTGAATCAATTATTAATAATCTTTCAAAACAGAAGACACCAGGCCCAGATGGGTTCACTGATGAATTATACCAAACATTCAAGGAAGAAATTATACCAATTATCTATAATCTCTTCCAGAAGATAGAAGCAGGGGGAATACTTCCTAACTTATTCTATGAGGCCAGCACTACCAGCATTTGGTAATTCTCAACAAAATTAAAAAGTCAGATCCAACAATGTGTAAAAGAATCATGCACCACAGCCAAGTGTGATTTATCCCAGCTATGTAAGACTGGTTGAACATTAGAAAATCAATTAATGCAATTCATGACATCAACAGACTAAAGAAGAAAAAAATCACATGATCATATCAGTAGATAAAGAAAAAGCATTTGACAAAACCCCACATGCATTCATGAAAAATACTTTCAGCAAACTAGAAATAGAGGGGGAACTGCCTCAACTTTTGTAGCCATAAAGAACATCTATAAAAAACCTACCGCTAAAATTTTCTTAATGATGAGAAACTTGAAGATTTCCCACTAAGATCAGAAACAAAGCAAGGATCTCTCTTCTCACTACCGCTTTTCAACTACATACTGGAAGTACTAGCTAATGCAATAAGGTAAAGGATGAGTATTCAAAATGTACAAGAACTCTTAAAACTCAACAAGAAGAAAACCAACAACCTAAATAAAAAATGGGCCAAAGACTTCTCACCAAAGAAGATACACAGATAGCATTTCATAAGCATATGAAATGATGCTCCACATCATGTCTGCAGGGAACCGCAAATCAAAACAACAATGAGAGGGCTTCCCTGGTGGCGCAGTGTTTGAGAGTCCGCCTGCCGATGCAGGGGACGCGGGTTTGTGCCCCGATCCGGGAAGATCCCACATGCCGCGGAGCGGCTGGGCCCGTGAGCCATGGCCGCTGAGCCCGAGCATCCGGAGCCTGTGCTCCGCAATGGGAGAGGCCACAGCAGTGAGAGGCCCGCGTACCGCAAAACAACAACAACAACAACAACAATGAGATACTACTACACACCTATTAGAATGGCCAAAATCCAGAACACTGGTAACACCAAAGGCTGGGGGGGATGTGGAACAACAGGTCCTCTGCTATGTTGCTTGTGGAAATGCAAAATGGTGTGGTCATCTTGAAAGACAGTTTGGCAGTTTATTACAAAACTAAAGGTACTCTTACCATACCCCCCAGCAATCACCAATCACTTGGTATTTATCCAAATAAGTTGAAAACTTATGTCCAAACAAACCAGCCCAGAGATGTTTATAGCAACCTTATTCATAATTGCCAAAACTTGGAAGCAACCAAGATATGCTTTAGTAGGTGAATAGATAAACTGTGATACATCAGTGGAATATTATTCAAGACTGAAAGGATATTATGAGAATATTATGCCATGAAAAGACATGGAGAAACTTAAATGCATATTACTAAGTGAAATAAGTCAATCTAGAAAAAGTTATATTCTATATGATTCAACCTATACGGCATTTTGGAAAAAGCAAAACTATGGAAACAGTAGAAAGATCAGTGGTTGCTAGGGGAGGGATGGATAATTAGGCAGAGCACAGGGGAATCTTAGGGCAGAGAAAATATTCCATGTAATGCTACAGTGGTGGATACAGGACATTGTACATGGGTCCAAACCCAGAGGATGTACACCAAAAGTGAGCCCTACTGTAAGCAATGGACTTTGGGTGATAATGATGTGTTAATGTAGGTTCATGGATTGAAACAAATGTTGCAGGATGTTGATAGCAGGGGAGGTTGTGCGTGTGTCTGTATGTGGGCAAAGAGCATATGGGACCTCTACACCTTCCACTCAGTTTTGTTGTGAACCTCAAACTACTCTCAAAAGTAAAGCCTATTAAAGAACAACAACAGTTGTTTAGGAAAATTTAGGAAAAGCCTAGAAAATGAACTGATTCGTTGTATGGTACTTGCATGTCCACATTTATTAAGCAATGCCAAGTTATTCACCAAAATAATTGTCTCATTGTACACTGCCAGCAGCTGTGTGTGAGTTCCCATCGCTCTACATCCTCATCCTTCTGTCATATGTTAAAGTTTCCCATTCTTCTGGACGTCATATGGCAATTCAGTGTGGATTTAATTCACCATTAGTTGACTATTAATAAAATGGAGCATCTTTTCATACGTTTATGCAAATGCAAGCTCCTCATCTGTAAAAAGTTTATTTCTTTTGCCTATTTTTAGTTGAGTAGTTTGTCTTAATGGTTGGGAGGGATTCTTTATGTTCTGAATACTAGTCTTCTGCGGCTAATACCTGCTACAAATGCCATTTCCAGCATGTGTTTGTTTTTTCACTGTATGGTATGTTTATTTATTTATTTTTTTTTGCGGTACGCGGGCCTCTCACTGTTGTGGCCTCTCCCGTCGCGGAGCACAGGCTCCGGACGTGCAGGCTCAGCGGCCATGGCTCACGGGCCCAGCCGCTCCGCGGCATGTGGGATCCTCCTGGACCGGGGCACGAACCCATGTCCCCTGCATCGGCAGGTGGACTCTCAACCACTGTGCCACCAGGGAAGCCCTGTATGGTATGTTTTGATCAACAGAATTTCTTAATTTTAATGTAATTGAATTTGTCAATCTTTTCCTTTATTTTTAATATCTGCTCTTATTTTTTAACATTTTCCCTCCACTTTCTTGGGTTTTTTCCTGTTCTAATTCAAAGGTTTTAATTTTCAGCCTTCCTTCTTTTCTTATATAGACATTTATAAGGTATTAAATTTCCCTCTATGTACTATTTTACTTTTCCATTATTTTTCAGTTATAAGTATTTTTTAATTCCTATTGTAATTTCTTTTGCCCATGTGCATTCCCCCAATGCATAAGATTATTTTAATTATCTGTTTGTTATTTATTTCTAGTGTATTGTGTTATTGTTAAGAATGTGGTCTGTATGATACTCTTTGAAATTTGCTAAGCCCTCCGTTACGGCCTAAAATGTAATCTGGGCCCCATGTGTGCTTGGGAAAAAAATGTGTGTTCTCTAGTTATTGGTGTGGTGTTCCATAATGTCTGCTAGATCAAATTTCTTAATTGTATTGTACAAATCTTCCATATTTTATTCCTTGACCGTGTGAGCTATCAATTACTGAGAGAGATGTGCTAAATATCTCCTAGTCTGATGGTGATTTGTCCATTTCTCTTTTCCGTTTTGTTGATATTTACTACATACATCTGATAGGTTATTAGGTGCATACAATTTAGAATTATGTTATATTCCCATCTCGCTGTTGCTTTTTGCCTTAAAGTCTATTCTGTATAATGTTAATATAATGACACCATCTTTCTTTTTGCCAGTATTTGCCTGGAGTATCAGTCAGCGTTTGATTAGGAAAACAGAAACCTTCTTAAATATCTAAACAGAGGGAATTTAGTTCAGGAAATGGGTTATACACATAGTAGAAAATCTGAAAAACCCAACAGAGATGATGAGACAACTTGGAGATTAGCAACAACAAAAAACTGCTACCACACATGGGGTGGGGAAGCCAAGGGGGGATACAGTGATATCAGAGCCCAGAGTTCATGGCCACTGAGTAGAAGTGGAACCGCAGTGACCAAGACGGTGCTGTAGCAGCAGAGGAGAGCTCCCCCAGTGCTGGAGGCTGTCTTAAGGAGAGAGTAGGGAAGAAGCCCCTGGCCAATGACTTTCACTGTCAGTCCAAACTCAGCTTCTCGTTGACCAAACACAGACAGAAACCAGCCAGCCTTGGGAAAGCAGTTACTGGGCATCAGTATCACTTTGATTTGACCAGTGGGAGCACCTTTACACTGGCTTCTGTGTCTTCTTGACATGCTCCGAGTGTTCTTTGAGCACTGCCTTGCTTTATGACACAAAAGATATTCCAGGCTCATCTTGTTCTTTCCCTGCTGCCCTCCAGGGAGATCTTCCTCAGCCTGCTCTGGCTCCGACACATTATGCAGGGCGCCCATCCTGAGAAGAGCTCTCCTTACCCGCTTGGACCCGATATCTCTTGCTTCCCCAGAGCAGCAGAGTGAGGCCATGAGTCTGAGGGAAACAGCTTGGGACCTTTTCAAACTTCATCCCAACCTTCTAGGTCTGGCTCCTGTGAACTGAGCAGGTGGATTCTGTTTTTGAGTCCGATCTGATCATTTATATCTTTTAACTGGAAAGTTTAGTTCTTTTTTATTGATTTTGATCATTAATACATTTAGATTAAATTCTACCAACTTAGTACTTTCTATTTGTCCCCCCACCCACCATTTTTTTAAGTTTGTTTCTTATTTGTTTTGTTCCTTTCTTGCCTTTTCTTACATTGAACTGGTGTTTCCTCCTTTCCCTTATTCCATTTTTTTTCCCTTTCTGCTAGTTTCGATGTTAAATATTATATTTCTATCCTTTTAGGGATTACCCTCGAATGTTTAACAAATTTAAAAATAAAATTCTTCCTTTTCCACTTCTTTTTCCATTTTCCCTCCTCTTCTCTCTCTTCTCTTCACTTCCTGCTTCCTCTCTTTTCCTGCCTTTCCTTTCCCTTCCCTTCTCAAGCAATTTGGTTCTAAATGTATAAGGTGGCCCTAACAAGGTAGGTGTTCCACTGGGGTGGAGGTGGAAGAGCTCAAGGGGATAAAGGCAGCATCTCCATGGGTGTGCAGGGGTGGCCCCATGTGCTGTGACAGCCTATGTGGGGGGGGGTGTCCTGTAGGAGGGGTTCCTGGAACAAGTCTTACAGCCTGCTCAGAATGAGTAGGGTAACCCCACGGAAAGGAAGTTTGTCGAGGGCTATTGGAGCTTGAGTGGGTGGGTTGGCTATACCCTCCAGAAGGAGACCTAAGCAGGGAAAAGAGGTATCCATGTAGGGGGCAGAGGTGGTGGGGGGTAAAGAGGGTATTCATTTATGTGGGAAGGCAGCCTGCCGGGGTGTCAAAATCCCAGCTGTTAAAGAGGGCTTCCCGCCAGGATGGGGGCTCTGCATAAGGTGTCAGAGCCTGAGCCGGGGTAGGGGGGGGCGTGAGGGGGGGTGGAGGGTGGAAGATCTTCTTGTAGGGGCTGCAGAAAAAGAACAAGATGAACCTGGAACGTCTTTTTGTGCCATAAAGTAAGGAAGTGTTCAGGAATGCTAGGGATATTTCAAAACAACACAGAAGTCGGCTTCAAGGGTTTCTCATTGATAAAATTGAGGATAATTTGAGCAACAAAATAAATAATAAAAATCATGGATTATCAGCCATTTAATAAAATAAGAAAGCATGGGTCCATAGGACATAAATAAATAAATGATTACATTGAAAATTTGATGAGGAATGGGTTATTTAATAATTTTATTACACCTTCCATCAGGTACTTATTAACCACCAAGGGAAACAAACACTCACTGTGGAAAAGCTTGGCAGATATCACTTTAATCCAGTGATCAGATTTAGCATCTCCAGAAAAGGACAGCCACAGGACAGAGTGCAGAGAGAGCACAGCATCCTTCTATGCTATTTCTGCCAAAGATGCATTAACTTAAATCGGATCATGAGGAACCATCAGACAATTCCAAATGAGGGATATTCTTTAAAATAAATTGTCTGTAATTTTTAAGTGTCAAGGTCATGAAAGTCAAGGGGGAAAATGATTGAATTAGACTAAAGCGACATAACCACTAAAGGCAACCCATGATTCTGAACAGGATCCTTTCACTATGAAGGATATTAGGACAGTTGGCATGATCTGAATAGGTTTGAGGATTAGATATCACTTTACTGATTCTGATGGGTAATTGTGGCTATGTAGGAGCATGTTCTCGTTCGTACGAATCACACACTTAATTCAGGGTTAGTGGGGTATCTGGCCTGCTACTTACTCAGGGGAAAATGTTATTTGTAGCACCCTTACAACTCTTCTGTAAATTTGAACATAAAATTTTGTTGAAAGATAATTGATATTTTTACCCTTCCTTGAATCATTTTGAGAGAGCTTAAATCGCTAACTCCATTCATTTCCTTTTTGATTTAAATACTACTGTGCAGGCTTCTCATTATATTTTTTTAGTCCAATGGATTAAACATTATCATTACTTTATACATCAAAGTCTCTTTAGATTTTCTCATATGCTTATATTTTCTTTGCTACCAATTACTTCTGACACCACAGACCTTCCTTCTGAGATTATTTTCATTCTCTCAGAACAAAGTCCTTCAGGACCTCTTTTAGTAAGAGACCATCTGTTGGTAGCATACATATCTTTTTGTTTATCTGAAAATATCTGTACACAACCCTCATTCTTGAAATGTAGCTTTGCAGGTTATATAATTTTAGAGGGACAATGATTTTCTTTCAGCATGTTGAAGATATTATTTCTCTGTCTTCTGGTGTCTACTGTTGCTTTAAAGAAGATGTTGTCATTCTAATTGTTGTGTCTTTGTACTTAAGTTGTCTTTTCTTTCTGGATAGCTTTAAGGTTTTCACTTTGTCTTCGTTATTCTACAGTTTCACTACAAAGTCGATTGGACTTTCTGAATCTGATGATTGGTATCTTTCATAAATTTTAGAAAACTGTCTCTCCCCATCTCTGTTAGCAACTGTGGAACTCCAATAGGCATTTATCTTTCACAATTTTCAAATTTTGCATCACTCAAAATTCCAATACTGTTTTTATTTTTAAACATATTAAATAATATCATGTTATAGTCTATGTCAGATATGTCAGATAACTCCAACATCTGTAGTCTTTGTAGGTCAGATTCTACAGTTTGTCGTTTCTATTGACTTTCAATCATGGTGGCTTATTCACTCATATATTTAGTCATTTTTCATCATTGACACACATTCCTTAGAACAATTTATCTATGGTAATTCTTTTGAATTCTTTAAAGTCTAGTCTTCCAAACAGTATCTCCATTGTTTCTGCCAGACCCCTGAGGGTACTGTTATCTAAGACCTTTTAAACTACATTTCACCTTGTGGTTTTTCAGGCCCAAATCTGGTAGAGTGTGGGTTTATTGTTATAGATCCTTAGGAGAGACATTTCTCCCACTTCTACCCAGAGCCAAGATCCAGAAATGTATATACTCCTACAATATCTCTTTATTAATTATTATTTTTATTTTACTTTTATTTTTCAAGTTCACATCCTGGGGGTATTATCCTACAGGGTTTCTGTTGGATTTGTATAAGAGTCAGAAGTCCTTCAAACACTTCTCTTCCCATTCTCCTCCCATTTTCCCGACCAGGAGGCCTCCCACATATAATAGGATATTACTTTGAGAAGGAAAAGGAGCCCGGTAAATACCAAGCCCAAATTTTTCACTACTCTAGCATGGTAGGATCTGGAAATCAGACTTGATTTGATTTAAAGCAAACAAAATACTGCCCTAGGCACTAAACAAGAAAACTATGAGTTTCCTCACTTTCAGCATGAGGTGGTTTCCTTTGCTTTGATCTTCTATAGCAATGCGAATCAAAGAATCTAAAGGAAACAACAACAACAACAGAATAATGAACTGGGGAGACAAGACATCTAGTATAAGAGAGCAGGTGATGACAGAGTATTTCCCCCAAAACCATCAGTAGCTATTATATTCCCTTCTGCAATTTCTCCCAAATTCCAAGTGTGTTGATGATTTATTTACACAAAGAAGACTTAAACAAAAGTTGTTGCCAAGTAGATTGTAAGTTCTTTGAGAGCAAGAATAATACCTCCTGGTTCTAGAGAGAAAAACAAAAAATATAGGTACTTGATTGACTGATAAAGTATATCATATAACTTTCCATTGGGAGGAGACAATATAACACAGAGAGAAAGCACACTGACTATGAGTCAGGTCTTCTGGTTTCAAATCCAAACTCAGTTACTTGCAAGAAATATGATCTTAGGCGAACCCTATCTAAGCTCCATTTTTAATCTATAAAACAGAAAAAATAGCAATGGCTTTGCTATGAGGAGTTCTTAAGCTAATTTGGGTGAAGTGATTACTATAGAAAGGAGTATGGAGGTTCAGAGAATCTTTCAAGGAAGCAGTTGTAGAGAAGTGGGCTCTGACCAGAGCCTTGAAAAATGGTGAATATTTGGAAATATTCAGGAAAAAAAACCTAAGAAACTTCTCACATAGTTGCAGTCAGCTTCTTGATTCCAGAGGGGTTAGCAAAGCTCCTAAAGCCACTTTGGATTTCAACTTTTATCCTAATTCATGGAAGAAACACCAAGCAGTACTTATATTCTCAGACTCTGGATACATTGTCTGGGATCAGATCATAGCATCATAGGTCTACCTGGCTAATTGCCTATGTAAAAAATAAATACATAAATAAAGATGAAACCTCAGATTTTTTTAATCTGAAAATCAGGAGAGTACTTACTTTACAGTGTTCTTGAGAGGAGTAAATGAAACAACCAATTCAAAGGGATAATATACAGTAACTATTCAATAAATATTAACTTTAAACTCTTATTAACATTATCATTCCCCCCTAATGTTTCCTTCTCAAGTCCTCACTCTCTGGAGTATTGCCACACTTGCCTGCTCTACCTTCCTCATCCCCCCTTTGCCCTAGGTGGAAGGACACATTCCCTGATTAAAGGGGGCATCCCGCAAAGACTGACTATGAAGGCAAGTCCACAATAGACGGAGAGACAATGCAGTCTTGTTCAGAGCAACCACCAACAGTGATGACAACAGCCATCAACAGGCTGGGGTCAAAGATCAGCCGTCCCTCTGTCACTCCATTCTTTTTCTGGCTCCCAATGGAGTTCACAGGAACTCAATCTCAAATCTCAAATCCAATCAAAGCCCATCCATAGAAGCCCAAACTAAGACACAAAATGAACAAATTCACAAGGTAAAACAAAGCTCTCAGCCTTCTGAAAAGTGAGTTCACCATCCCTTTGGTGGTTGTGGAAACACGGTGCAGCCAGCAGCCAGGTGGGAGACATTGGGGGAAATTGGTGATTCAAACCTTGGAGGTGGGGACTACAGGTTAGCAGGAAAGCTAGATGGAAACCCTGGACACCCTCAGGAAATACCAGAATGACAGCGGCCATGTATCTCTAGGTAGGCATCTGAGGAAGCTTAAAACACTGTGCCAGTTGTGAGCACAGAGGGTGTTTCTGACAAAGTTCCTTTCTTGTCTCTGCCTCATGGAAAATAGGAATATCAGCTCCCTTGGAAGCCATTAGTGTAGTTGATGCCCTTCCTACACTCCTCAGGGCACATGCATGACATTTGTCCTGGATGCAGCTGGAATCCATCCTTTATGGTGCATTTTATCCCTTGATGCCATTGTCTGCTGGGAGACTGCCCGGATACTGAAAGTATGTAAGCAATACTTTTCAATTACTGTACATACGTTCTGACACTCTGTGAGGCCTTCACCAATTTGCTGCACAATCTGTCTTGATAGTATCCACAAAGCAGGCATCTTGATAGTGTGGACAAAGTAATTTCTCTCTTTTGTTGCCTAGGAATCCTTTTACAGGCCCAATTCTCTAAATGAGCTATGCAGATGAGCATGTGGGAGAAGCCTGAGTGGTCTCTACTAAAAGAGGATGGGAGTGGAAATGGAGAAATGTGGACAGGGCCCCTGTAATAAGTTTTGGCTAGCAGATACTCTGCTCCAGGGAAGGATGTGTCCATATCAGGGGAACCCAGCAATCACATCAATATGAATGACTCTGCTAGGTGTACTCGGTACCCTGCCCCCCTTTAATGTGGTTGGTTAATTTGTCTTGGGGAATAATCACATTGTGAAAGCAACAATTGCCAAGCATTGTGCTCAATATTTTAAATATATGACTTCATTTAATGCTCGCAGTAACCATATGAGGTTGATATAGTTGTGTCTATTTTGCAGATGAGAAAATTCACACTTAGGCTTAAGGAATTTTGGTAGAAGCTGGAATTCAAACACAGGCTTGGGAGAGTCCAAATCCCATGCTTCCAACCACATGGCTATCAATCTCGGTTTCTCGAAATATAAAATCTGTCCTCTTCTCTCTGCTGCAGCTTGGAGTGGTTTTTCAGCAGCTGAGGCTGCACAAAGAGTCTTAGAAGAACAGAGGCAAAGGATTTGGTCACTTTTTGTAGTTCTTTGGATAATAACGATACATAATTCTCTTGTTAAAGTTCTATAAACGTATACTGTTTCAAGACAAAGTTATTTCTCCCTGTTCTGGCCTGTCCCCTGTATCATCACCAGAGGAGTCTGGTCTAGTCACTTCTCTGCTTGGAAACCTCCCAATGCCTCCTGATTATCCCCAGGCTCATGGCCACGCTTGAGTGTCCAAAGCTGGCCACACCTTGCCTTCCCAGGCTGACTTCCTACTGCTCTAGTCGCCAGCTCTGGGGTTTCAACTCCGCTCTGTGAATCTCTAGAGCCGCCAGGATCTTAGACCAGGGCAGCTCTGCTTTTAACATTTTGTGGGTCTCCATAGAGTCTCACTTCAAGAAGGATTCAGAAGTTTTACAAAGTTTGGAAAGTACTTCTCTAACCCCACTACACCCCAGATCATTCACCTGGATGAATGAATCTCCGTACTGTACACCTCTGCTCAAGTTCACCCTTCTCTTGAACCGCTCTGCCTTCCAACACTGCCTTTCAATATCTTACAAGTCCTTCAGTGTTTGGTTGGGGTGTCACTGTCTCCACGTCCTTGATGTACGTCCATAGCTCCGTGACTACACTACTCCTGTGGAGCTCGCCACATCAAACCTTGTGGCGCGATAGCACAGGGAGACCAGCTCCGTGCTTTGTGTCCACCTAGAGGGGTGGGATAGGAAGGGTGGGAGGGAGACGCAAGAGGGAGGAGATATGGGGATATATGTATATGTATAACTGATTCACTTTGTTATAAAGCAGAAACTAACACACCATTGTAAAGCAGTTATACTCCAATAGAGATGTTAAAAAAAAAAAATCCTTCTGGCATGGCTATTTGTGCTCTTCTCGTCTCTTCTCTCCCACTTGACTCCGATGGTCTATCCTAGGGTTGGGCAGAAAGAGATCATGTCCATATTTCCATAACATCTGTGCATTACCTCAGCATCTACTATTTATGTTCTGATCATGCCAGGCACTTGATATGTGCTGATTTGAACTTAACTGATATTGATAATTGGGTATCACTTTCAGCAACGAGTTTGGTAACCTGATTGGTAAACACCATCTTTAGTTCTTGAAAACTTTCATGGTTTAATTATGTCCCCCTCAAAAAAGATATGTGGCAGTTCTAACCCCCAGTACCTCAGAATCTGACCTTATTTGGAGCTAGGGTCTTTACAGAGGTAACCAAGTTAAAATGAGGTCATTAGGATGAGCCTTAATCCAATATGACTGATGTCCTTGTAAGAAGGTGATATTTGGATACACACATAGAAGAAAGATGATCTGAAGACATAGGGAGAAGATGGCCATCCACAAGCCAAGCAGAGAGACTGGAACAGATCTTTCCTTCATAGCCCTCAGAAGGAACTTGATTTGGGACTTTTGGCATCTAGATCTGTGAGACAAATTTCTGTTGTTTAAGCAGCCCACTGTGTGGTACTGTTATGGCAGCCCTAGCAAACCAATATAGAAGTCAAGTGTTACAGGGACCAATAAAAGCATCCTGTGCCTGCCTTTATAAGCCTTTCCAGCTCTCAGCCATAAGGCAGTATGAGCTATTTTCACTTTCTTCCTTCAAAGGATCTTTATCCACGCATGGAGGTACGTGTGTGTGTGTGTGTGTGTGTGTGTGTGTGTGTGTGTGTGTTTACAGATATCCTTCCGGATATTTCTTTCTTCAGCTGGAGGTCTGCTGAGGGCCAGGCACGGTGCTGATGCTGGGATACAGCCCAAACTCATTCATGGCTTTAGTTTTGCCTCTCTCCAAGTTTCCAGATTCCTTAAGCACAAGAATGGTGACTTTCACTTTTCTTGTATCCTCACTAGCGACACTCTATCTATATGGACATAGTGTGAGTGCCAAAATAGCTGTGATCCTATACTTCCTCTGCATTCCGCTGTGCGATATCTATCCCTTCTGACCCCCATCACTTTCTAAGTCTACTTACAGTTATGTGTACGTGCTTGTTTCATCTTTCCTACCAAACTGTAAACTTTCTGAGGTAGAATCCATGGATGAACAATACCTGGTACTCCGTTATAAATGCATATTAAATGATGAATAGATGGGGGGGGAGGGAGCAGTGGCTAGACACCTAATCTTGGAAATAATAGAGAGGAAAACCTAGTCCAAAAGAAAAAAAGGGGGGTGGATCATCATTCTTTGGCTCTTGATTTAAATACATGATGTTAAGTTACGCCTGGGGCTCATTTATAATTATTTACAGCCACAATGTCACAATCTAATGGACAGAACCTAAAGATGTATGAGGGAATCTATGGAATATTCATTTTGGCTGTCACTGACTACAAAGGACTTCTAAGAAAAGCCATTCATATTAATAATAATAACAACAATAATAATGATTATAATAATAGGTAATGTTTATTGATCTTCTGCTCTGGGCCAGCCACTATACTAAGAGTTTATATACATCATTTAATTTAATCCTCCCCCAAACCCTGTAAGATAGATGACATCTTTAAAATATAGCTTCATGAGATGTTAAGTAAAATATTGACGGTCTCAAGACAGGAACTGGTGGAGGTAGAATTCCAGCTCAGTTGGTACAGCACCAGAGCCTAAGCTCGTGACCTCTGCTACAAAGACTCATTCGTAAAATTTCCTTGCCAGAAACAGCCACAAGCTCTAGTCCTGCTTGCAAGGTTGTCTTTTGTGACAAAAATTATGAAAACGTTTTGTTATGCAATGTATACTGTTTTGTTTTACAGTGTATTGTTTCATGTCTATCCATCTCTATCTAATTAAAGAAAGATGAGCAGAGATTTTAATGGGGACACCTTGGTGAGGGTAGAGTACCAAATATTTCATGTAAAATTTGGTTTTTCATATCTACTGGTGGTCAGTGAATGTTCATTTAATTGAATGCATTCGATTTTCTTGAACAGCCAAGAGTTATTTCTGGATGGCAGCCCTTGGATGCCATTTGCTCCTCATAATGATTTAAAGCAAAAGGCCTGAATCATCATCATAATAGAGATTGGAATCGGTTTGAGAACAGGGAAAGAAGGAATAACTCTGAACTGTGTCTTATAGAGTGGCCCTTGACAACATTTCAAGGCTTTTAGTTTAGAAGTCAATGCATTCTTTTATTCTTGCCTAGAACTTCATTTGTTTATTCAGCAAATATTTTGTGAGTACCAGGCACTGTTATGCACCCCCGGGGACACAGTGGTGAGCACTACAGTCAGGTTCTCTGTCCTCACTGAGCTTACAGTCTAGAGGGGGAGACAAGTATTAAAAAACAGACGGTTGTAGTCCTGTGTGACAGGGGTAATGATGGCAGAAATAGGGTGCAATGGGAACACGTGGGGGTAACTTACCCAGGCCTAGGAAGCCAAGGAAGACTTCACAAATTCTAGGATCTTCCAGTAAATTTTTTGAAGAACTGAAATTTTTTAGATGAAAATGAAATATTACTTCATAAAACATATGACTATTAAATTAAAGGTACTTTTGTTAAGTTTGAAAGATGGCAGAAGGTCTTTAAAATGTTATCCAGGCTAGTTATCCAGGTAGGATAAAGGTCACCTCTTGGAGGGTCACATCCATAGAAGGGTCACCACCTGAGGAGGGATTGTACCAGAAGCATTCTCTTCCTCCTCCAAAGGGATGTTTCCTGAGTTCAGAAATGCTGAATGTTGGAAGAGGGCCTTATTGTCTTTCTAAATCTGGCCTAAATGACAACAGGTAGCCTGTTAATTGCTTATTTAAATGTCTTTTGTGTCACATTTTCTGCTGGTGTATATAGCTTTTAATCACACATCACAGCAACTGGAGTTACCTGATAGTAGTACCTCCATACCAACTTTTCCATCCTTGGATGCAATTTCAGAACAGTGCTCCATCAGAAAGAGCAGCTGGATTCTACCAGAAGATCTATCTAATACAGAAACATAGTTCCTTCACCGCGGAATCTTCCAGTTCACAAACGCTGAGTGTTTCAATGATATTACAACCATATAGCTCAGTGCAATTTAAAACGTATTTGTAAAACAGTAGAGTGGATTCACCTCCAAGGCATAGATCCAGCTTTCTGTGTGTTGAGATGCCACCTAGTGGACTGTATTACATACAAAAAGTAAAACTAATCCTGTATGAATTGCAGTTAGCATTTTCTTCCTAAAATTTGAGGTCCGAGTGACAAATCTTCTTAGCTAGTGAAAGCTCTAAATTTTAAAATGTAACATCATATATTCAGCATAGGTTCAGCTTGAAAGGGACCAAATTTGGAATTCCCTTTAAACATTCTACCAAGGAAGATTTAAATGGAGAGTATCAGAAAATATCTGCATCAAAGGGATTGGTTTTGAGTTATCATTAGTGGTAGTGGGAAGAGAAGCTGATGCAAAATAAAAGTAGCCTGTTTTATCTAAGGTGATTAAGATTTGGAGCAAATAGAAGAACCAGGCTTCAGAATTTGAAGTAGATAACAAATTTAAAGATATATAACGATTCACAACTTCTTACAGGATTAGGCATCTTTAATGCGTCTCTGTATTCAGTGAGGGCTGATGTTCAAAGAACGTTTATTGACTATCTACTATGTGCTGAGCACAAAGATAGGGACTGAGAATAATGAGCAAAACTGAAGAGGAAGCAGAGAGTTACTACTTCAGAACATTCTGGATTTTGGCACTTAATTTACAGCATTATGTCACTCTTTCACCCATGTTTTCTTTGGTGTCATCCTAAGGGAATTGATAGGACTGTTACTAAAGGCCAAAGAGCCTTTAGCCTGCTAAGATGACATGAGCTCAATGACTTTCCAGAATTCCAGGAGTCTTTGGAGAATTGTAGCATCTACAGCAGGAAGCTTGTTGAAGCAGTTTGATCTCTCCTTTGACTTAAGATCAATCTTACCATTTGCTACCACGGGCTTTGGGAGAATTCTTCGTACTCACCTGGGGTTGGCTGTAAGTTGTTCACCTTTCATGGAGTGCTCAAACCACTTCCATAAGGACTGGGTTAAAAGGGCTTGGGACAATGGAAAAGACCAATGTCCACCAAACTGAAAATTCAGTGCATACCTTAATTCAGATCATTCCCCAGGATTACGTGAGTGAAGGGGGAGAAGTTAAGGGGCTGAGCTGAATGTCTGTCTTGCTTTTCTATCACCTTGGTGGAAGCAGTAATTGCTTTCAACTCCCCTTTGGCTCCCCAAACCACTGTATGGAAAACAACATCAAAACTCCCAAGAAATCGAAATCTAAAGAGCAATCTGAGGCTTAAAAGAGTAAAAAGGAGTTAATGAAAGTGTAGGCAAGATACTTCCTCCTCTCCAACAACCTTCCCCTACTTTTGATATACTTTCAGTCCTAGGATCCAGCAGTACAATCTCTATTAAAGATGTATCATGCAAGCAAAATGTACCAGTAATGAGAGCCCTAGCTCTGCAGGTCAGCAGACAGGTTGTTAAAGGTTGGTGAAATCTTGGTGAGAAAAGGTCAGGAAGAATGGAAAAAAAGCTAACGGAGTTTCAGTGATATTAAGAGAAGTACAGTGAAGTGGATAGTGTGTGAGCTCTGTTCTCAGGGACAGCCAGATTTGAATCTCATTACTACCACTTACTAGTGGTGGGAATTTGGGGTGAGCGACTTAACTTCTCAGAACCTCAGTTTCCTCATCTGTAAAAGGGGATAATAGAATCTCTGAAAGAGTTGTATGGATTAAATTAAGTGTCGTAAGTAAAGTGCCCATCACGGTGCCTGGTATATGGTGAATGTAAATTTAGCTCAGCTAGTTATTATTATTATGACTTATGATCATTAATACTTAGCGCTATCATGGGCTTTATTTGGATGATGCTTGGCTACTGCATTCAATTCTAGATGACGCATTGTAAGAGGGCTACAGTGAAAAATGAGAGAGAATTCAAAGAGCTTTTGACTAGCTATATCATGAAATTCTGTTGCCCAAAGTCTACATGAGAAAGTTATGCTGGAAAAGCATCACTTTAGACTTTAACTACTGAAAGGCCTCTCATATGGAAGAAGGGTTAGGTTTGTTTCTTGTAGCCCCAGACATAGAATTAATCAGAGTGACTAGAAGTCAGAAGCATATGTATTTCAGGTAGATAAGGAAGAATTCTTAGAATGGGCTGTCTGGGAAGGTGGTAAATTTCCTGTCCATGGAGGTGCTTAAATCGGAATGACTAGTTGTCATAGATACTATGTGGTGGGGGAGGGAGAGAGGGCTGCATTTCAAGCACTGGATAATAGCTGGCTTAGGAAATTGTCCAGATCTCATTCAATCCTGAGATTCTCTCATTCTAGGATAATGAAGAAGAAGAAAAAGATGAGAAAGAAGTGATAGAGGCAAGAGATGGAGGAAGGCAGCCATCCCTGGTTCCTTTTCTCCTTTACTCCTGGGTGGTGTGGGATTTAGTGACAGCCGCCGCTAGCCCCTAAAACACCTTGGTCCCAAATAGAAAATGGTATCTGCTCTGGGCTGATGCAACACCACAGTTGCCGGGGTCAGCGAGATGGCAGTGTCTTCATGAAAATTACAAGAAGGAGCCTCTTCCTCTGGGCAGACGTGTGATGAGAGGAATGAAGATGAATTTCAGCCCCACTTGCCTTCTCAGCTGGGCACTCCTGTGCAGTGGACAACCTGCACCACTGTGCGCAGCCAGCTGAGCTCTAACCTTCTGGTCCTTTCACTCAAGGCAAACTGGCAGTTGCCTTCAAGTCTTCTTCAGCCCTGAGAACCTAGGCATGCGACTCCAGCAACACGATCATTATACCCAAGAGCACACGGCTTACAGTGAGAATTCTGTGGAATGTATTGTAGACAGTTAGATCAGTAATGATGGATGTTTATGGGTTTTAGCTGCCAGAGTACATTTTCCTTTCTTATAATCCTAATTTCCCCTGTGTCCGTGACTGAGGTAGGAGTATAATTTCAGGGCCGGATCTTCCACAGATTTTCTTTTTCCCGCCCCCCTTGCCTAGCCAGGGATTGGGCATGTAAACTGAGCTTAGCCAAACAAGTACCATCTCCCCTCTTGAGACTTAGTGACCTGGGAATGGCAGGAAGTCATTCACATGCCTGGCTGTCCCGGATGCCGGAGGGTTTCTGTGTCCCCTGCTCTGCTTCCTGCTTTCTGCCTCTTGGGCTTCCTGTCTGTTTCCAAGGCTGGCATCCTTCCATCCTGTAAGCCTCCCGGTTAACCTTCCAGTGATATCCTGGTTGCTTATGTTGTCAATAGTAAATTTCTGTAGCTTGCAGCCAAGAACACTAACTAAAATACCGATATTAAAGTTGAAAATAGCCGGCAACTACTAATAATAGGAAAGTCTTGCGAGTCAAAATCCCCACTGCTGAAGATTAAACTCTTTCCAGGCTGGAATTACGTATCACCTACTAGTCCAAACTCCATTCCTAGAATAACAATAATTATCATGTTAACTTTACATTGATTGAGCATTGATTGAGTGTTAGGTTAAGGGTGTTATATACATCGCCTCATTTAATTCTCACCACAACTCTTTTAAAATAAATACCAATATTATACTCATTTTAAAGATAAGGAAACTGTGGCTTCGAATAATTTACTCAATATCGAGTTAAGAAGTGGCAGAGTCAATATTTAAACCCAAATCCAGGTCCCTTCAAGACCTGTGCTTATAATCACTCTAATATTCTGCCTCTTATTTCCCCTTACTGACATATATAGTGAACACGTTCATTATTTCCTCATATAGTGAAATAGTCACAATAAATCAAATAATAGGAAGTTGGAAAAAAAACCATGTATTTACAAATTATGAACTAGCTTTAGGAAAAGACTTACATTCAGCCCATTTACATTTCAGCTTTTGCTTTCAACATGTTCCGGTCAGGAGTCCACGCTCCCCCATTCTTGGTGCGTGGGGGCAGCCCAGCTATCTCAGCTGGGTCTTTCCTGCCTGTTAAATACCCACTGGACTGAGCGCTCTTCAAGCTCCCAGCAAGTTCATTAGTTACCTGAATATACCTACCTCATCTGTCATCAACACTCAAATGGCCTGCGGGATTTTTCATTTCCACTCCATTATCCAAACCCTTGCTAGCATTTACCTCCCACATCTGGAATCAATCCTGACCAGAAGCAAAGTGCTGAACGGTTGGGCTCCTCCTGGGGCAGCCTTTCTCCAGAGGAGTGACAAGAATATGTTGCGGCTGAATTAGCCATTCTCTTCTAGAGGAAGCTGCTGTGGCAGCTCTCATGCATTTTAATTTGCTCATTTACCCCCTTCGTCTTTACTTGTTTAAGCAAAATATTTAGTTTAACATTTTCAGTCATTACAGCCTAAAAACACACGTACTTTAAAACTAGATTTATTTGAGTTGCAAATTGTGGGAATCCTTTAAAAATACCCCAGCTCATTATCCTTTTATCTGTCTCTGTAGAAAAGATTTTAGATAGTCTCAGAAAACATCGCTGACTTTCAAGCCTCCTACCGCTGCCCACACCACTGTCTCTGTCTGTCTGATACTCAGGAGAGAAAAGAGAGTACCAGTTTGCCAATTACAATGAAGTCAATTACAGGATTTTGATTTTACGCTATTTTTTTTTTCCTTTTCTAAGCAGCCTGGAGGCCAACATCATAGACTTCTAGAATTGCTTTCAGGTGATAATTTTCAGATCCTTGTGAAGAAAAGAATTTAATTAGAATTTTTCTTTTTTCCTTCCTTCCTTCCTTCCTTCCTCCCTCCCTCCTTTCTTTCTTTCTTCCTTCCCTTCGTCCTTCCTCCCTCCCTCTCTCCCTCCCTTCCTTCCTTCCTTGCTTGGTGGGGACTGGATAGGAAAAGGCGACCTCAGGATGCTAAACCTCCAGACGTCTTTCTTTGGAAATATCTTCACGGAAAAAAAAAAAACAACAACCCCAAAACAAATGGTGATGAAAACTGTTTTCTGACAGCCCCGAGGAAAATATGTGTATGCATATGGAAAAAGTCAATCTCTTGATTAGATAAACTGCATTATTTTAGTAATACAGCACATCCTGTCTTTAATTTTAAATAACTGAAAGATTTTTTTTTTATAGTTCTAGAGGAAACAGCAATAAGAAACATCCAAGATATCCAATATATATCAAGATACAGCTCTTGGCACCTGCAGGGAGATTATCTATGCTGATGAAGTGAAATATTACTGCGGATAATAGAAAGTTACAGAACACAAGAGAAAAAAAAAATAATAAGAGGCAATCAGGAAGCTAGAAAAGCAGTTCTATGAAAGAAATCCTGATTTAAGATAGTGAGTCTGGGCATTTTTGTTCTGCTTTCTTTAAGGTCAATAACTGAGCCAGGAAGAGGTTTTGAAGCAGAGTTAGCTGTAAGCAATTGTGAAGGGTCTAGGCTGTGCCAGTCATCGTGCTAAGTGCCTTGTCGACCGTGATAGCACCCACCATGCAGCCTCACACGTGTGCTGGGCGCGGTGAGGAATGCAAACCAGCGACCGTGACCAGGCCCCACTCTGTCCTTTTCTTACCCACTGGGCAATGCAATGGGGAAACCGCTGAGAAAGCAAATCCAACCTCCAGATTGAAGGAACAAAAACAATGTGAACAGTGAGCTCTTTGAAAAGAAAACTGCTTCCCTATGGTAGAAAATAGGGGCAGGGGGCCCATGCAGGGAGCCCAGCAAGCAGGGAAGGTGGGCCCTGAGGAGTGTGATATTACACAGGAACATAATGGGGTTGACTGCATACTTGTCTAATTACTGGAGCTATTAAAACCTCTATAATTTAGATTCAGGCAAAAAAAAAAAAAAAAAAAAAGCCTATATAAATGCACACACATGCTCCTGATTGGATTTTATGAATCTACTCCTCTCGATTCTAAAAGGACACCACCCTGCTGTGTACATGTGGCAGCTAAATCTGCGTGACCTTCTCCCCCCCCCACCGGCCCTGCCCCTGCCCCCCAGACTAGTGTACTCTGTTACTATAATAAGCAGTTAGGTTAGATAAGGCAACGGGTGATGGGATCATCTGTGTTGAAGCTGAATTATAATGCCTCGGTCAACTGATTTAATCTAAACCAAATGCTTTGGGATTCTGAAGGCTCCGGGAACAGAGAAAATGTAAGTTTTATATTTGCCCAAGTTCAAACAGAGAGCAGTCAGAGAGATTCCAGAAGCTCAGAGAGTGGTAGCAAAAAAAATGTTGTTTCTCCTGAGTTCAATCAAAGGAACAAGTAGAGTATACTTTGTATTCACCTCTTCCTTTCCTTTCTCCTCGGTGCACTTTTTTTTCTCGACACAAAGGAGGGTTATCACTTGATGCCAAACTGAACTTGATCAAAGAAGTACTTAGCACATAATAGGTGCTCAAAAAATTAATACTTCTCGGGCTTCCCTGGCGGCGCAGTGGTTGAGAGTCCGCCTGCCGATGCAGGGGACACAGGTTCGTGCCCTGGTCCAGGAAGATCCCACATGCCCCAGAGCGGCTGGGCCCATGAGCCATGGCAGCTGAGCCTGCGCGTCCAGAGCCTGTGTTCTGCAACGGGAGAGGCCACAACAGTGAGAGGCCCGTGTAGCGCAAAAAAAAAAAAAAGTCATAAAATTTTTATAATGATATTTTTATAACTTTCTATCCCTTTATCCAATGTTCATTCCTTCATAGCGTTTATCATTGGTTGTTTTCTTACCTCTTAATTTGCTTCCTTTTTCTTTTTTTTTCTTGCGGTACGCGGGCCTCACACTGTTGTGGCCTCTCCCGTTGCAGAGCACAGGCTCCGGACGCGCAGGCCCAGCGGCCATGGCTCACGGGCTCAGCCGCTCCGCGGCATGTGGGATCTTCCCAGACTGGGGCACGAACCCGTGTCCCCTGCATCGGCAGGCGGACTCTCAACGACTGCGCCACCAGGGAAGCCCTGCTTCCTTTTTTTTTTATTGGCTGTGTGCTTTCACTAGGCTAGTAGGGTCCACGAGAAAGAAGACTCTGCCCAATTCAGCACTGTAGCCCAGCCCCCAGAGCAGTGCTAGCATATTCACAGGAATTCCATAAATATATGTTACGTGAATAAACAATGCCAATTTCCTGAGTTTAGGGTATTCCTTGCTGCTCAGATACTTGAGTAAACCAGAATCCTATAAATATATGTCATCGATACCCCTTTAAAATAAATTTTGCTAACTTTCAACTACAGCATTTGCCCCCCACCTCCCCTATTGAGGATCAGAAGTTCCCTTCTCCTAACTTACATGAGTGTCACGTAATCCTTCCCCTACTGGCCACAGGGCAGCTCTGAGATGTCTTAAGTTGTACCCATAAATGAAAGAAAGCCCGTAATTTTGATGCCTTAAATCCCGGGGTGCGGTGGTCCTTCACTTCTGGCGACAGAGCAGTCCTCTTTTTCGTTTCAGCATTAAAATTCTATAAAATAAAAATTATACTATTTTGGATTATTAGTCTGTGATCTCTTTCTTTCCCCTACAATAATACAATGGTGTTTACTTCTTTTATATCTGTATGAGATGTATGCCTAATTTTGAAGACTATTCCTTTCTTCAGGTCAAAAGGAAAAATGCTTTTCCATGCTTTATCTCATTGGATGCTAAAAACAACTTTTAGAGGGTAGAAGGAAATGTTATTATTCTCATTTCACAGATGAGAAAATAGATATGTCCCATGGTAGTAAGAAGCACAGGTAGAGTTGAAACTCAGGTGCTCATTTGATATTTAACAAAGATTTAATGGGCACCTCCTGTGTTGCAGGCTCTGTGCTGGGCTCTGGGAACAAAGCAGAGAGCAGACAGAGCAGCTCTGCAGGGCATCTTCGGCTCCAGGTCCAGTGTCCTTTTCTAATCTGAGAACTCCAGCCAAGGACAGTAAAGTTAAATCATAATCCAATATATTTTCATATAAAGATTTAACAGTTTTAAGGAGGTTTCTAAACAAAACCTTAAAGGGAGTTAAACAGCATTTTAACATCGTTTCTGACTGACTGCACAGAACACTTTGACTAAATTAAGTGAAGTAGAGTTGAAACATGACTTGGAATAAAATAATTCAAGTATCTAAACGTTTGGAAATGTCACCATCTTATAAAAAAGGTAAGTGCACGACCAGAACAGCATTGGAGAGAGCTGGGTGTTCTCAAGATATTCTGTTTCTCTTTAGCCAGGTAGCAGTGAATTCCGGGCAGGTTCTGGACACCTGCGGCCTCTCTTCTGCTGAGTTTCAGCTCCCAACTACAAGGGTTGTCAGTGTTCCCTATTATTCTCCTGACAGACAAAAGGGAAACAGCAAGTATTCCCTTCTGTCTGAAAGAGTAGCAAGTAAAAATGGCTTTGTGATTGTAAGAGATGTCGACTTAATTAGCTTTTTTCTTCCAGGTAATAAGTGTTTTCTCCAAGGAATGCCCAAAATTAACAACACTCTATGAAGAAGTTTTTATTTCCTTATCTCTTCCCACTTAAGATCCACAGATGCAAAAATCACACTCAAAGATGATGATGGTTTATTGTTTTTGTAGATAACGTTACCACAGTGGAAGTCAGAATCTGCATCCGCTGACATTTTGAAATCTTCCTTTGAGAGGTATGGCTCCTATGTCCTCCCAAACCTTAAAGATTATGGAAATCAGAAGTGTCTCCTCTTATATCAAGAGTTCTTTGTCTGGAAGTTCACTAATGTTTTTCAGGTAGGCCTGTGAACCCCATGAAATGGTATGAGAAAAATATTTTTGTATGTCATTTTGTAAGTTTATGGCTTTTCAGAGGATTTTCAAAGGAGTATATGAAACAAAACAGTATGAGAATTCCTTTACAATTGTCTATTGAGGCTTTGAATGTTGTCAATACATTCATAAGTAATTTCACATAATTTTTGGATGTTTCTTCAGACTCGGCATTTGAGAACAAAATATATAATCATCATTGATAGATTTTAAGAATGTGTGATGCCTAGTTTGCACCATGACATTGACTCCATTTCCCCAATTTTGAGAAGTGTGTCTTGCCTCTGAAAAGCAGAAAGGACTATCCAGCTATAACTCGATTTCATTTGACTCTGAGGACGGTAGTTCCTGAACAGCTGACTGAAATAAAATTCTATAAAGCAGACCCTCTATTCCCATTGAACTGCTGTAATTTTGGTTTGTGGTTTAGCACAACAGTGGAAGACGGCTGAACCTTGTCTTCTCGTCACGCTGCTCTGGCAGTGGGACTGCTGGGCATTATCACTGAGTGATAATGTCCCGAGTAAATAAAAATAAGGGTCTCTGCCCTCTAAGCAATTACTATCTAGCTGGGGAGACAGAACATGTGCTCAATACCTATGCAATTTTTTCCCAACAGGCCATGCTATAGAATGGAAAAATAGAGAATGTATGTAGGTTTTCACTAGAATACAAAATCCCTGTGGCTAACGCTGCCCTTGATTGTAATATGTCTTATTATGAATTTACAGATAATCTATCAGTGTTGCTAATTCCTCAAAATCTGCCCATGAAAACTCCAGTTATTCTGAAGGACTAAATTTTTAAATAATCTACACCGATTTCTTTCGTATTTTCCTAAGTTCAGAGTCTTCAGCAATCTAAATTGGACTTTCTGTCGCAGTCATGTTTCCAAGTAGGTGAAGAAAGTTTTCTTTCCTGTATGGGAGAGAGAGAGAGAAAGAGAAAGAGAGAGAGGGGAAATAAATATATCACACACACACATATATACAGTTTCTTATACACATACATACATACATATGAAGTTCAGTAGAAGTTGCTATTTTTAAAATGTTTATCAGAATAGGTGCATTAAAACTTGATAAGGTTTGTAAAATTTATAAAGGCATCTCCTTCAAGGCCTGATGTGAGTTATGAAATCTAATTTTGTTTTCATAGCTCTGTGATAAAATTTTATCAGTGTTATAAAAGGGGTCTTTACTAAGACTGACCGGAAATCTGAACTATCTGTCCAGGCAATAAAAACACATTCCTTAGCTGCAAAGTGTCAGACAAGCAAGGTTTAAATGAAATTGATCGATAAGTCTTCCTTTGACAGTTGAGTGCAGTCACTTTACCTCATAGGATAATAGTTTTCTTATTCATGGTTTTTCCATTAATATCAGACTTCAGTGTTGGTAAGAAACAAGAAAGACATAAAAGGGAGAGAGACATGCCATCACGAGAGAATGTTGCGATCTTTAATGGTAGAGCACTTGTGCTCAGATGAAGTGCTTGTGTGAGTGAGGGTTCAGACTTTCATTACTGATTGTTATGGGTTGAACTGTGTTCCCCCCAACAAAAATTCACATGTCAAAGTCCTAACCCCCAGCATCTTAGAATGTGCTCTTATTTGGAAATAGGGTCGTTGCAGATGTAATTAGTTAAGATGAGGTCATACTAGAGTGGGTTGTCCCCTAATCCAAAATGACTAGAAAATTTGGACACAGACAGGTACATGGGGAGAATGTCCCCCATGAAGATGAGGCAGAGGTTGGGGTGATGATTCAACAAAACAAGGAATGCTAGATTGTCTACAAACCACCAGAAGCTAGGGCAGAGGCATGGGACAAATTCTTCCCTCACACCCTTTAGAAGGAACCTGTCCTCCTGGCATTTTGATCTTGGAATTCTGCCTCCAGAACTGTGAGAAAATAAATTTCGGTTGTTTAAGCCACCCAGCCTATGGTACTAGGCCTAACAACTAATACATGGATGAATACAGCCATTCGGGTAGAGAAGTGAGACCCCCTAGTTGCTTGCTATGTCCTGATGAGCCAGTGAGGCTCCTCTCTGACGCATGTGGCGGTGCTCTCCCACCCACCACCTTGGGCTGGGCATCCAAATGTAGCTCACTTTGCCTAACTCAGCTGTCATCAGAGAAATTTTCCAAGCAGGCAGTGAGTAAACCATAAAATTATTCCTTGAAGGCATCCTCCAATGAAGGCATCCCATTCAGTTTTAGAATTGCCGATAACCATACCTGAAATTTCTACAGGCTTTGAGGTTAGACAGATCTGGGTACAAATATCAGCTCTGCCACTTATCAGCTGATGGCGTTGGCAAGATGTTTCACTTCTCAGAAACTCAACTTCCCCATTTCTTTTTTTAAATTTTATTATTTATTTATTTTTGGCTGTGTTGGGTCTTCGTTTCTGTGCGAGGGCTTTCTCCAGTTGCGGCAAGCGGGGGCCACTCTTCATCGTGGTGCACGGGCCTCTCACTATCGTGGCCTCTCTTGTTGCAGAGCACAGGCTCCAGACGCGCAGGCTCAGTAGTTGTGGCTCACGGGCCTAGTTGCGCCGCGGCATGTGGGATCTTCCCAGACCAGGGCTCGAACCCCTGTCCCCTGCATCTGCAGGCAGATTTTCAACCACTGTGCCACCAGGGAAGCCCCCCCCCCCCCATTTTTAAAAAGTAAAAGGAGAAGTAGGAAAAACCCATCTATTTCCAAGGGTGGTCAAGAGTATGGAATGAAACAGACAACAACAGTGTAAAAGTCCAACAGGGTGCCTGGCATGTGTACACACTCTGACAGCGTTAGTGCCCTTCTCGGTCCATGTTTATAATTGATCTTATTTGATCCTTATACCAATGGACTTGCCCAACAGTGCAGAAGGCAAGACACCACTTAGGCCTTTGACACCAAGTCCAGAGATCTTTCCATAGGAGGAAACACTTCCAGTCCTTGGCCATCCCTAAGCTGTGTCCTGGCCTCCTTCTGTCACTCTGGTGAAATTTGGATTGGAATTCTGAGGCTGAAGACGATCTGCATGCAGGTCCTAGTAAACACCTATAGAAAGGCTCTACCAAGCAGAAGGATAGGCTCCCGGAATTCTGGCTGTCACAACTCTTGTTGCCCAATTGCATCTCGCTACTGAATCAGAATCAGACCTTTAAAGTTGGGTGGGACTTTAGAGATGGAAGAGTCTACATTCCTTATTTTTAAGAAGAGGAAGCGGCAGCTCAGATGGGTCCTCAGCCAGTTGACATCTAGTTAAATGGTCTTATGAACCACAGGCTAATGTTCCTCCAATTTTATTGTGCCCCCAGTAGTCACAAAGTCAGCCCAGAAATGGAAGAACCAAAATAGATCCAAAGATATGTAAAATATTCTCAGAATAAACCTTTGCCTGAAGAGCAATGCGGCTTTAATGAAATTAAGGTCCTTCCTAGCTCTATGATGCTTAGACCAAGTTAAGGCGAAAGTGGACTTCAAAATGGGGCTGGGACTGCCATATATTCAGTAAAAGGGGTGGGGGCATCAGTGAGTGCTCTTTCACACCTGCTCTCTGGCGGGGGTGATGCTTGCTCATCTTAGCCCCCAGCACCTCACGGCTCCTGGAGGAGCTCATGGCAGTTTCAGAGCAGGCAGAGGGGCCGAAGAGCAGTGACTCTTGTTTGGAAATCTCCTGAATTGGCTGACTCCCATTTACATGCTGTTTCTGGCAACAGAGATCAGTCTGGGTCACCTCTCTGCCACTGAGTAAATATGTTGAAAATTATTACTATTTCAGACAAATGTTTAACTATTCTCAGATTATCTATGACACCACAGGCCAAAGTCACAACAGTCTAACCTGGGAGTGAGTTTACTTTGTGATTTAT
The DNA here is from genome assembly GCF_039906515.1 of Pseudorca crassidens. Classification (NCBI taxonomy): domain Eukaryota; kingdom Metazoa; phylum Chordata; class Mammalia; order Artiodactyla; family Delphinidae; genus Pseudorca; species Pseudorca crassidens. The sequence goes on along the minus strand of NC_090304.1, from coordinate 27,477,773 downwards.
GGAATGAGAATTCTGGGCGCTCTGTGGGACTAATTTAATACGAAACATTCAGATGTCTGTCTTATAATGCCATTCATCTTTCCTTAGCCTGCCTGCACCAGGGGGCATGTGGTTCAGAGAGCAGGCTCTCCCTTCTCAGCCACAAATCATCACACTTGTGCAAGGGGGTGACACGTCTTCTCTTCCAAGCCAGGCTGCCTGCAGCAGTCAGGCAACCAGTTAAGGGTCCATCTGGGCACTGATGGGAGAACAGTGTTTTCCACTCTATCAAGCCTTAGGAGTGTTTTGAAAGTTACTATGGGCAAAGAAGGGATCATAATCAACATTGCTTTGGTTTGCCTTCTGATAAAGGAAACATAATCAGTCTATACTGTCTCGTCAAGTACAAGACTCGTTTTATAAGGTGGTTATGTGATATTCTATGGGTTGAAGTGACAATGTGTGTCTTCACTCAGATTGCTGTAGCAAAGTACCATAGGCTTATAAACAACAGAAATTTATTTGTCACAGGTCTGCATCTTGGAAGTCTGAGATCAGAGTGCCACTGTGGTCCAGTTCTGGTAAGAGCCGTCTTCTGTGCTGCAGACTGGGGACTTCTCATTGTATCCTCTCACGGCAGAGAGCAGAGGAAAGAAGGAAGCTCTCTCATGACTCTTATAAGGGCACTAATTCCATTCCTGAGGGCTCCATCCTTAGGATCTCATCTATTTCTAATCACCCCCCAAAGACCCCACCTCCTAATACCATCACATTGGGGCACAGGGTTTCAACATACAAATTTGCTGGGGACACATATTCAGTCCATAACAGTGCATGTGAGGAGAAGAAAGTTCTACAAGAAAATCAAACTCTGATTCAATGCTTATATTAAAAAGCAGGTACCTTTTTTAGCCAACTAGTTACTCCAAAACTTACATTCATTCAACAAATATCCATTAATGCCTACTACACAGTAAGGAATATTCAGGCACTGGAAATACAGGTGTGAAAAAGCCTGGCCTTACTTTCAAGGAGTTTACAGATCAGTGGGAGAAAGAATATGTCAACAGTGGTAAGTTCTACAGTTAAGATAAGCAAAGGGGGCAGCGGGGGAAGCATATGGAAGGCAGTTCCCAACAGAGTTGGTTTGGGGAGGGGTCAGGGACAATCCCCCAGAAAGCTGTAGGAGGAGAATGTGCAAAGGTAAGGAAGTTCGAGAGAACACACGATTTGGGGGAATTTAGGGAACTTTTAGGACAAGTGGAGTGCAGATCTCTGGGAGCAAAGGGGTGAGAAAACCGAGACTGCAGGGCGAGGGGAGCACAGTCTTCCCAAGGGTGTGGGGTACCACGGGGAGGAGTGTGTCCTTCATTTAGATGACAGTCAGGGGCCACTGAAGGTTTTTAAGCAAGAGAGTAACACGATTTGATTTTCATTCTAGAAAGATCATTCTGGCTACTACTTGGATAAAGAATTGGAGAGGAGTGAGGCTGGGGGTGCACCATGACTAGTTAGAAAACCGTCAGTATTATCCGCGGGAGCAATGACAGTGGCCTGAAGTAAGACAGTGTAAATAAACACCTTTGAAGTACTTAAAAATCCCACAAATAAATTGCATTTTTTTCCATAATTACTGTTGTAAGCTGCTGAAATGAAAAGTGGCTTCTCACTGCTGTGGCCTCTCCCGTTGCGGAGCACAGGCTCTGGACGCGCAGGCTCAGCGGCCATGGCTCACGGGCTCAGCCGCTCCGCGGCATGTGGGATCTTCCTGGACCGGGGCACGAACCTGTGTCCCCTGCATCGGCAGGCGGACTCTCAACCACCGCACCACCAGGGAAGCCCCAACGTGGCTTTTGTTGTCATTTCCTGAATGAGCCGGAGGATAGGGGTGCAGAGTGCTCCTCATGCTGTCTTGTGCTGTTGCTGCACTTTGCCCCCACTGCTGTTGAGAACTCCTCCCTAGGAAGCCTCTTAAACACTAAACAGCTTTAGTTCAATACATCGTTGTGGCCCACATCAACTTTTTCATGGGAACTGGACATTATGCAACAGAGAATACTACTCCTTGGGTGTCCTGGAACATAACAAGGATTGAAAGTTCAAACACAGTTGATGATGGTCAAGTCCAAAGAGTAGAACACACGTTTCAACATTGGGAAAGTTGGTAGGCAGGCTGGCCTCGCAGAGTGCCGGGAGAGAGAGAGATGGTAACAAAAATCAAAATCCACAATGGAATTCAGCCTATCAAAATGACTGCATTAAACAAGAGGCAAGGGAAAGTCTGATAAAAAGGGTTTGACATTCTGAATTGATTTGGAAAAATTCCCTGGATGCCAGAGTGTCTTCAGTTTTGCCAGGATGTCTCTGCAAGATCCACTTCCTCAAACAGACTTACTTGTATTCGGAAGTGTAACTTAAGAGTCCAACTGGTATCCATCCTGATATTGTAACCAAAGTCCTGATATTGTAACAGATTGCGTCCTCAAGGTCATGCTGCTCGTATAGCAAGGACCACCAAGGTTACTCCATTAAAGTGAGTTTGGAGGATACACCCAAGGACAAGCCTCTTACTGACCGAAGAGGACTAGAGATAGGCTAGCTGATTCCATGGCTAATGTCATCCCTCAGTGGTGAAGGGAGAAAATAATCATAACAACAGCAGAATTATGGGTTTATACTGAAAATGCCATGGAGCCCCTAATACCAGCCAGATCCACAGCTTCCTAAGGAAGGAACAACCCACACCAACGTTGCCTACACAGGCAAGCTGTACTTTGTATCATGTGTTCCCTGACATCCTAATGTAAAGGGATGAGTAAAAAGCAGCTATTGGCTGGCCTGCGGCCATTCAGTCTTCCATCAGAAGACACAAAGAAAGTAATTCAGATGGTAGAGTGGCCCTAGAGCCGAAAGAAATACAAAGGGAAGGCAGCAAACAGACGCCATGAAGCAGCAGAAGCCATGAGAAGGCAAGTCAGCATTTTAGCCTAAAGCAGGAGAGCTCGTGAAAAAGTAGGAAATTCACAGAAGCAAGAAGCACAGAGAAACAGGGAAGTCAAGAGCAGGAAGGGCAGACTACTGGGTGATCATTTGGACAGTCAGGCTGTGCGTCTGGAACAGAGACCACTGTGAAGCCTGTGTGCTGGGCTCTCCTTTGCTTTCCCCCTTCTTTGTTAACCCTCCTAACAAACCTCCACCTCCGGAGGTAAGTCGAGTGTATCTCTGTAACTTGAAGCCTGAACAAGCTTAATATACGATGTCTAGTCCAGCTTTCATATTAGTTCCCTTTAACCACTTCTCACTACACTTAAAAAAGAAAAATCCAGGGCTTCCCTGGTGGCGCAGTGGTTGAGAACCCGCCTGCCGATGCAGGGGACACGGGTTCGTGCCCCGGTCCGGGAAGATCCCACGTGCCGCGGAGCCTGCGCGTCCAGAGCCTGTGCTCCGCAACGGGAGACGCCACAACAGTGAGAGGCCCACGTACCGCAAAAAAAAAAAAAAAAAAAAAAATTAAAAAGAAAAACCCAGACGCCTCAGCATGACCTACAAGGCCCTCCAGTCTGGCTGGTGGCCACCTCTCCCACCTTACTTCATGCCTGTTACCCCAACATTCCGGCCTCTGTACTCTCCAAGTAGCCACACATCTACTGCACTCACCTTTGCATGCCCGGTACCCAGAACAGTAAGTGTCTGGAGATGCATACATAGGAATTAGTTCTTTGAAAAGCTAATTTTCTTTACAGTTTCTGTCTTCTAAGGAACGTGGCTGTCTCCCAACCTATATGGATTTCATTTATGGGACGAGAGAACTACCTTGAACATTAATTTTTCTGAGAGCACTTGTTAGTGAACCGAAATAATATCCTGTGGAATTTCACACTCTTAGATGAGCCTGCCAGGGATGCGGGTGGCTCAGGCTTCTGTATCAACTAGACTTAGAGCCTACGTGGAACAGAGAGGCTCAGGCTTCCCCCTAGCAAGCAGCTCCTTCACTGGAGAAAGGGTTACTTCACAAAAAAGACCCCTGTCCCTGTTCCAAAATCCTCTCTCTCTTGGTACATACAAAAAGGCATAAGAAAACTCCAGGAAGCTGGCTATTTCCTCCGCCTCAAAATGACTCTGCTCCTTGATGTATGTACCATAGCCCTGACATTATTCCTGTGACCTTTAAAATAGCAAGATTTTATCAGCACTGAAGGCAGCTTAATTAACATGGGAAGCTTCAGCACCTCCAACTTCCTAGTTTTGCTTCCAGTGTCCCGGTTACAATCTCTGGGTGGTCAGTCCCTACTCAAGAACATTTCCATTCTTTCTCAAGGAAATAGTGAGGAGAAAACATGAGGTCATTTAGACTCAAGCCCTCAGATAGGCAGCAAGTGCTTCGCTGCTTTCGTAGCCCTTAACACAAAGGTAAAAGGGACCACAGTGCTCTTAGAACTGGTAGGTAGCGCTTGAGCCACACCCAGCTCACAGGAACAGAACCTCAGCTGAGTTCCCCAGCGTGTGGTCAGCTACCACCCTCCGTGGCTGGGGCCTGTTCCTGCACGCTCCCTGCCCCACCTCAGGTGTACAGAAGAAGAATCTCTGCCATTAAGCCTGGGACTCGGTATTTTATCAAGCTCCCCGGTGACTCCTGTGCACAGGAAACTTTGAGAATCATATTAGGAAATCATCCCTTGCCTATCCACAGACTGCTCCAGGGAGGACAGCTTTTAAAATGAAAGACAGAATTTAAAGGCCCTTCGAAGACAAAAAGCAAGGAAGACAGAGGAGCTACGACCAAAAGGCAAGGAGAGAGAAGAACAGAAGGAAAAGGAAAGAGGGTGGTGGAAATGAAGACAGAATCAAATCTTGTGCTTTGGGGGCACTAACCCTAGCAGTTGTGGGAGGTGCCCTCCTCTCCTCCGTTCCTGTCCAGCACAGTTTGCAGGGCCATTTAAGGAGAGCTGCTGGTGGTGGCATCTAGACATTCACCGCCCCCCCCCCCCCAACTGTCTTAGCTGGTCTGCCAGAACTGACGTTCTTGGGCAACCGCACCTGGAGTTAAAACCCCAAGTTCAAAACTTCTAGAAATGATAAGTCAGGACCTAATGGATCCAGCGGTTGACTGAACGCTCTATCTACCCCTAAACAAGCACAGGAATACAGCAGACAATGAATGACAGCACATCCAATTCAGAATCACCACTGTACTTGCCATATAAATATAATTTCCTGTCTCCTTCTTCCTCCCTCCCCCAACCCAGTTGCACCATGGGCATAAGCACTTCCTCTCCCCTCATATATTTCTATTTGCACATATGGCACAGGGTGGCAGCCTACTGATAGCAGTTTCATATTACAGACTTGCAGAATTAGGAAATGCTACAGCTGGTGGCAGGCACCCACTGAATGTCTGCCGTTACTCGGGTTGGTCCATTTACTTTCATCAGCCCTCGCCTGAGTGGTCTTTGTTGATCCTGCTTTGCATTTGCTTATGGCCAAGCAGCCCCAAACCATGCCTTTTACTTAGAATTCTAGCTTATTGTGTTAAGAACAAAAAACTGCTGCTCTTTCTTTCTGCTTAACCTAGCCTTAGGAGGGGTTGAGATCTTTTCAGAGGCAGGAGGTAACTGATTTAATAAAAGCAACTGAGGATCACCACTGGGTCCAAATTCCATTTACCTGAGGACGTTTGCATCTCATTTTACGACAATCCAGAATAACACAGCCCTGTAGATTCTGATCGCTCCCTTCCAAATGATGTCAGAAAAAGAACTGCTGTCTTGGTGAATCACAGATCTCAACAACGCTCAGCAGCGCACCTGGGCTATTAATAAAGGTTGGCTCACAAATGCTGCAACAGCCAGTGGCCACAATTTCTAAGTGATTCTCTTGCGAAAGAGAACAAATTTATCTTTACCTTTCTGTTATTATTTGCTGGCTTGTTTGTTGCTTTGTTTTCTTGATCCACAAAAAAATATTTAGTCATTATGAACAATCAAGAACAAAATGGAAATTCAGGGTTATCACGCCACAAAGCTGCATTTGGATTTTGAATCATTGCTAATGTGTCCTGTTTTATAAACCTGACATAAGCACCCAGATAAAGTGCCTCTTATGTATAAATGCTGTCATAATCTCAAAATGCTTGTCAAACTTTCAGACAGTTTGACAGTTTGTCAGTTTGCTTAGAAACATGCAACTTCATCCCAACACTTAATCAGGCAACAAAAGCTAGAGGTGGGGCAGAAACATCCAGAAACTCCTTTCTCCTGAGGACAATCACAAATGCTGGTACACTGCTGATTAACATCTGGATCAACTTAAGGGTGTTTGTGAACCAGCAGGAAATAAATTTCTGGAGAAGGCCATGGACTTGAGGATGGTTGCTTTAGTATTTAATAATAAATGATTTCCAGTTGATAGAAAAATATTGAAATGTGACTTATATGTATGAGGCTGATTCAAATTTGATAAACATATCCCCAAAGGAAATTACTGGGTTTATGAAAATCCTTGGAGGGCTGAACAGAATTGCCAACGGTCTTATCCTATAGTCCTTGCTGAAGGTGGAGTAACTGCTCCCCAGTCCACCTTCCAGCCAACCACAGAGGAAGGTCAATAATAAGGAAAGAGCAGGGCTGTTCTTAGTCTTAAGTTAAAAGTGGCTATGAACCGCCAAGATATCCCCAGCAAGCCGTCGTCGACAAAGTAAGTGCCGCTGCCTTGCTGGTAAAATGTGATGTGTTGATGACTGTTATATTACATCTAAAATCCCATTTACTAGTAATAGAAAAGTTCAGTTAAGAGTTTTGCCTTACGTCTCCTGGTGCTTGATACAATGTTGTGTGATATTACCAATTTTCACTTCAGGCGTGTTCACACGCAACAGTGAAGACTTCACAAGAATCTGCACATTTGATCTATGGTGAAATTATGCCATTTTCATAGCAAATCAACTTTTCCTTGGCAGCAGAATGATAGGTACTTTTGCACCTAGAGAAATGCCTTTGTTTTCAAGGAATTTTGAAAAGAAATAACAAGTTCCGTGTCTCTGGGGATTGTAATCCAGTTATTGTAAGAAGAGGCCCAACAGGTAAGAATCTTACTGGCCCACTTTCTGACCGCAGCATGTTCCTTACCACTTCTCGTAAAACAAAAGGAAAAGCAAGGTGGGGACACGTGCAATTTTTCTCTCATACGTATCACAAAGGTGTTGTGGAATGACTTCACATCTCTAACAGTGCACAACACATAGAGAAGATGTCTGCGAAAGGGCAAATTGTCGTGTATGTAATGTGAAATTTTGCCTCAATGGTCTCTGCTTTTAGTGGTGTGGGAAGCAGCAGGAATTTATTCATGCGGCCTTACTGATTTGCAGACTGGGAGTAAATACTAGGCCTTTTGCAGCGATTACCAAGAGCCCCCTTCAGTAGAAATGATCTACTGCCTTCCTACATCACATTAAAGTGGTGGATGGAAGAGTGAGCCCAGCTGAGCCATTCTGTACACACCTAGCCAGGCTGCAATTTATATTCAGACAGAGGTGGGAATGGCTCTCAGAGACAGAGAGAGAAGAGCATTTCTCTGGAAAATTTTCACCAGAACCAGAAGCCAAACTCTGATTTGTCACTGTTATTAAAAAAAAAAAAAATTCTTTCTTCATCACAGAAAGAAATTAAAAGGTAAGTTCTTCTTTCCCTGTAAGATTGATACTTAAGATTACTAAGGATCTCCCTTGGCCCCCTAAGAAAAATCCTTACATAACTTTTCTTACAAGTAGTGCATATATCCTTTCCCTAAGTTTCTGTATTGAGGACACAGTCTACGACTTTTGGTTACTGAGCTTATGTCAGGAATTATCCAGCTTCACTCTTGTGAACAACATCTAGCTGTGCCCCATCAGGAGTCCTGTGCTGTAACCACAAGCCAAACTGAAGGAAAGTGGGAGGAGGAAAGATCAATTCATGTGGTGTTTGGTGGCCACCAGCCATTTCATTTAGTAAATGTAGGATTTTAACATGCAAGTTTGAAAAATATAGTGGCTGAGCCAGAAAACTGTCAGTTTGAGTCAAATTTAGTATTAGGTAGTCAAAGAGTCTTTTTTATTATCAAATTATATATGTATATATAACTCATATAGATATAAAATAAATAATGCAAAGTTATTTATATATAGAACATATATACTACTTGACCCCACTAAATTTAAGTATATAACTATATATATACACTCAAATTGTCAGAGTCTATTTATTATCAAATTATATATATTATATAAATATATATATTATATAATTTTAAAAGTATATATAATAATATATACTACTTGACCCCACTAAATTATTTTTCAATAATAGCTAGTATTTTCCTTTTTCTTTTCCTGGAAGAAAATACACCTAAGATAGTTACTTTACTGACATTGCTTTGTCTAGTTCTGTTGTCTTTCTAAGAACAGATTTGAGGCACTAAATGCCACCCTGTGTAAAAGGCAGAGGGTATAACTTTTAAAAGAGACTGCATGGAATTATGAAAACAATGACTAATCATCATATAACATCCTGGCAAGCATATGAGTATGTCCGCACAGGCTACCCCAGCGAAACACAGCACAAACTATGATGGGTCTGACAGGAATTCACTGTGTAGAGGTACCAGAGATTGAAGCTTTGTGGATGGTGACAACACAGCGTCTGTGGCTTGAGGGCCCTGCTGCCTTCGGATTCGGGCATAATTTGCTCTGACCTCCACCAGTTGCTTTAACTCTGTTAAAAAAAAAATTATTTTGAGAGACAAGTCAATGTATTTATAGAAAATAATTAAAAGTTCAGGATGATGAAAATCTTGAAGATCCTTCAGAAATCCTCGACTCCCACGTCGGCCGCTCTCATGACACACTTGACTTGCTTATCACATCAGATATGCGTTAACATCCTTTGGATTTCTACAGAATGGCAGTTGCTAGAGAGGGCTTCCTTCCAAGCTTTTTATAAAGCCTGAATTGGAAGCTAACCTAGGAGTGGTCTAAAAACTGAGCCCACTGAAAAGATGGTAAACACAGCATTGAGAACAGTGTTCAGATTTGATGACAAACAGCATAAAGCACCCTTTTGATTTTGTTGGGGGTTTGTGTGAAAGAAACTAGTCTAACAGCATCTGATTTGTTTTGCCAAAACAAATCCATTTTTCAAAGACCCAGTGTGATTTTTTGATGGCTAACTTTCACATGCTAAATGTTTTTACATTATAGCACATAAAATAAGTTTTTATAAGGTGCTTAGTTTTGAAATTCCCAGGCTGCCTTATTTTCTACTACATAGTTAAGCCAGTAGGTCACAGAAAAATTATGAGTAGGATGATTAATTAAATGTCCCTTCACAAGTATAGATATGTTATATATGTATGCATATATAATATATATAAATGCTAGTAGCATTTCTCTCTTGTTTTAAAGCATTCTGAGTATATAGATTTCTACTAAATGATTATTTCTCAATTATTTCAGGAAAAATAATAAAATGACAGCTCAGACAATAAAAGAACTTTCTAAAGAGCAACTAAATTAGACTCTCTGCTATCAATCAGATTTTCTAGAACATATATCACCCACCAAAAAGAACTGAGACAACTGGGGAAACCACCAACACTTTCACCATTAAGGTAATATGGGGACCCATTTTCAGAGGAGAAGAAACAACTCTTTCACGTCATAGTAATTCATGTGGTTAAAGAACTGAAGACGCAGAAATGAATGTTTGTCTACATAGCCTTGTCAAAGGTCCACAGAGCTAACAAGGAGGAAAATGGTAAGGAGAGTAATATGTGCGTTTCTAGCTTTCTCTTTTCTCTTTGCAGTTTTTCTTGGGAACAAGCTTGCTTCTGGGAAGGCAGCCTACATATCTCTTCGCGTTTTGGATACCCTTTTGGCTAGGTTGCCTGAAGCACACTTAGCTTTATTTATCAGAAAGGCCTAATGAATACAGTGAGGCCAGGAGGGTGGGGTCCAGGTTAACAGAAAGTCATCCCAAGAGTACGAAAGATTAAGCATAAATAATGAAGGGACTGGGCAAGTACCTTCTACTGCACCACTTATTTGCTTACTATTCAATTACTTCAAGTGTGTTCATATACTCAATTAGATCGAAAACTCTTTCAGCGAAGGAACCCTGGCTTATATTTCTTTTATAGGCTATGTACTTTAGGAACACAGAAAGCTGTCAACTAATACTTATTCATGATAGGAACCCCATCATTGATGTGTTCTTCTAAGTAATCACATAGTGAGGATCACCAAGAGCTGGAGTGAGGGGTACTGGTGAATGATGGGACAACAGAATACAAAGAATACAAAGATTGGCACCTCTTCCTTGATGTAAGATGGTGCTGGGGGAATATGTGTGGCATCCTCACAACAGTGCTAGGCATCCCAGTAAATCCTTGTCTTCCTACTTTTTAGTTTCCGTTCCTATACTTTTATCCTTTCTGGGCTAAGTGTAAAGATATGATTGCAACTTTTTAAAAAGTTTTTGGTTTATATACCTTATATACAACATAGTAATAATAATCCTATGGTGACTTTTAAAAGAGATAATCTAGCATTAGTTATTTTAAGGACCCCAGGTAATTCACTTCTGAATCTTTTAATTTCCTTTAAAATGATATCAGTGTTCTTCAGAATATCCTGAAAATTATGTCATTGCTAATGTATACCTACTCCAGAAAAGGGTTTTAAATTCCTCAGGATAAATAGGATAAAGGACAAGAGTTAGTTTAACAACAAACGTATGTTCTTTTCCATTTCTAACATTTATCAAAGAAAATAATCAAAGGATAGACAAGATAATAAAACAAGCATATATTTACTTATTACTAAAGAAAAAAATCTGTAAACTGTATATTTGCTATTAATGAAACATTAAGTTTTAAATAACTTGCAGAGTGGGAAGTCAAGGAAGCCTCACTTTCCTCAGGGTTCATGCTAAAGAATGAATACCTTCAAAGGAGGCCCTTTAGAATTTCTACAAATAAAGCCCCTTGGATAAAATTCAAGACTAACAGAACTTGAATTCTTTAGAGCAAACAGTGTCAAAGGTGAGGTTCCAACAAATAAATACTTGAATTTAACTTTAGTAACATGGAGTAGAAAAGCGTGGAGGAGGATAATTATTAAAAATCATCATGATGGGATGTAAAATTCAGTAAACAAGCTCTTTGAAGAAACAAGTGAATGCTTTAATTCTTCAAACACTTGATGGAAAAGAAACCATCACCCATACCTCTTTGGGTTCTAAAGCCATGCCCTGTGGACACACAGATGACCATGTCTCGCTCTATGTCGTCCCACGAGTGAATTGGCTCTCCGTCAGGGGTGTACAGTGTTCTGGCTGGGTGGGCCAGTTTGAGACGAGAGGAGCAGTCACTGAGCAGCTGAAACACAAAGGGACACACATACTGGGATGTGGAATGTCACACCATAATTACATATTAAAGAATCAACTCCTTTAAGAGAACTATTATCATGATATAAATATTCATTTTACTTATAATTGTTAGAAAGAGGTACACTGTATAGCACAGGGAACTCTACTCAATACTCTGTAATGACCTATATGGAAAAGAATCTAAAGAAAGAGTGGATATATGCATATGTATAACTGATTCACTTTGCTGTATAGCAGAAAGTAACACAACTTGTAAATCAACTAAACTCCAATAAAAGTTAAACAAAAAAAAGGAAGAGGTATAGAAGATGAGAAGAAGGGCTTACAAATGTTCCCTAATGTGTTAAACGGTAAGGAACTTCAGTGCTTGTCAGTGGATTTGTCCTTGTAGGTCTCTATTTTTCCATGTAGAAGAGGCCTCTTGCTGTTTAAGAAATGACTAAATATGAAAGACCTTGACTTGAAGAATCTAGACTTGTTAGAATAGCTCATTTTTTTTTTTTTCAATGAGCAAGAAGCTAGAAGGACAAAAGCACTGACCTGGCTCTGGCCTCTGTATGACTCAGACAAGTCAGGCAACTTCCCTATGAAAGAGTCTCTTTCACTATAAAATCAAATTTTTGGTCTAACACCTCTTTGACTCTATGATTCTATTATCAAAAGTCTTTTTCTTTTCAATTGGTAAATTTAAAAACTATGTTTAGGGGCCTAATTCAATTTCTCTCAATTTTCCTTGAAATATTCATAAAAACACATGTACAGATACTAAGTGTCAAGAGTACTAAAAAGATTGGCTAACCTGTCACCAGACCCCTAAGGGTGATTCCATTAGTCTGAATAAGACTTTAAGACAAAACAATGCAAGCAAGCAGGAGGAAAGTAAGAGGTTTCCACACACCTGCCTGTATGGCTTTTACCTATCATGCAGGTCAAACACCTGCTCTCCCAAAATGAAGGAGCCAGGTCCACATGTGTTCCAACTCACCTTCTATACTTTTTAAAAATTTTTTTAACAGCTTTATTGAGGTTTAATTTACATGCCATAAAATTCATTAATTTCAAGTACGAAACAATCAATGATTTGTAGTAAACTGATAAAGTTGTGCAACCATCCCACAATACAATCTTAGAACATTCCCATCACCCCAAGAATCTCTCTCATGGCCACTGCAGTCACTTCTGTGACTTCTGCGACTGCAGTACTTCTTTTTATATATCGAATTAGGAGCTACAACTCACAGCAATGCAGGGTGGCAGTGGGCAGAGCTGGGCAAGTAATGGCATCTTGCATTTGGAAAATGAATCAGTAATATGAAGGAAGACATGAAAGAAGTGGTGAGATAATGCAATTCAGAGACTGAAGTTTTCACTCACTATTGTGAGCAAGAGATGAATGCACTGAATTGAACAGTAATGGAAATTATCCCAGAATACATTCCCATCTGTAGAGTGGGATAGTTAGAGAAGAGCAGTGGGAGAACGGACTTAAATGCAGTCCTACACCTCTTGCTAAATGACAGCCAGTCAGCAGCCATTTGATTCTGATTCAGGATCTAGGGGTGGATCCTAACAGCTCCCAAGTCAAAATTTAGGAGAACAAAGGAGAACTAATGTCTTCTGTCAAGAGATCTCTCCTTGAAGAGGAGATATAAATAGAAAAATGAACATCAGCAACTATATGAGGCTTATGAAAGTATTCTACGACATAAAAATGGTATCTGTACACAAGGTGAAGATTTAACAAAAAGATTTAGAGCACAAATACATTTTAGAGAGTACCTATATTGTGCTCCCCCCAAATCTGGTAAAATATGACTTCCATAAACACACACACACACACACAGAAATGAGATGACAACAGCTCAAAGGAAAGGAGCATTGCTGAGATGCAGGCAGAGATAATGATGGTGATAATGACGATGGTAACAACAATAGCAGTTAAAATTTACTAGCACATTCCTGTGGGCTAGAAACTTTTCTAAAAGTTTCTAAGGACAATCTAATATTTTTTCTGTGGAAACAATTATTATCCCCCTTTTGTTGATGAGAAAAATGGAGAACAAAGACATTAATATCATAACCAAGGTCACACAGCTGGTAAGAGAAGAAACAGAGGTTTAAATTGGGATGAATAGACAGCCGAATGAGAGGTAAGGAAATAAAAGACTCAAGAGCAGAATTACACTCTGTCTTAAAAGCAGGAAAAAGCAGACTCAATTTTGTAGAAAATCAAATCAGTATTAGGGAGGGCTAAGTTGAGAAAATCTCATAGGATACAGAGAAAGGATAAGACAAAATTTATGAGAAAAATGTAAAACATTTGGAATGTCAAGACATCAGATATTAAACCTATACATTATTGGTGTTACTGGAGAAGAATCCAGAATAAATTAAACTTAAGCAATTATTCAAAACACAGAAGAAAACGTTCGTGTTTCAAAGACCCATGTCTTCAGATCAAATAGGCTAACCTAGGATAAGGCACAGTTAATGAAAAAAATGACTAGTATTTAAATAGAACTGGGCAAAAAGTATGACTTTCAGACATGGGGGAAAAATTCAGTTATGTTTAGACCTGTTTTCTGCAACAATGAATACCAAAAAAAAAAAAAAATGAAAGAAAATCTCTGAAGTTTTTAGGGGAAAAGGTTTCAGTATAAGAACTCAGTATCCAGCTAAATTATTACTTAGGTTACAGGAAACAAAAGATATCCTTATGTGTACAAAAACTCAGAAAACATATCACTCAGATACATTTCGGATTATTAAAAAATGAATGAAATTCCATCACCATGGAAAAGTCATAATATAAAGTGACTAATATTAAGCAGTAAGACCACTAGAACATGATACAGCTGTTATAAAAATGGTCAGAAAATAAATGAATTTAAAATTTTAAGGTAAGTCTCCATAGAGAAAAAATAAAGTAAAAATGTAAGACATCACCAAAAAGGGACATGGGCAAGGAAAAGAGAAACCAAAGCATTCAAACTTTCTAGCTATTCATGGGGGAAAAAGATGCTGTTTCTTCTTTTTTTCCATCGTTAGGAATATTTACTTTTATGATTATAATCAATGCAATAAAACAAAAAATCAGAATAAGAGAAACAGTTCTTCTAAAGGAGTAGGCAAAATCATCACCATGTGAACTTTATATGATTTCATTCTTAGAAAATTTATGTAAATTGAATGAGAAATTAATAACAAAAAGAATGCTTAGTAAAGTGGCCAAGCACAAAATAAATTATAAAACATCAGTAGTTTTATGTTGTTCACCAAAAAAAAGTATTTAAAAAAATACAGTGGGGGTAAATTCATCCCAACATCAAACCAACTCAGAATGTCAATTATTTTAAAATGTGAGGCCCTTCCTTATAAAAAATTATAAAATTTTACTGAAGGACAAAAAAAAGATGTATATGTATATAAAACAATGCCAGAGAATTCAATCTGGCTGCAAAGATTGAATATTGTAAAAGGTGTCAATTCTTATGAAAGTAATTAATAGCCTAACATAACTGCAGTCAAAACCCCTGTAGGATGATTTTAGGGTGTTGAAATGTAATTCCAAACTTCATCTATAAAAATCAACAGGCAAGGATAATCAAGTAAAGTCTGAAAACAAAGTACAACATTAGGCAACTTCTATCAGATATTAAAATATATTAAAAAGCTATAGTAATTCTAAAAGTATTAGATAGCCTAAAAGCAGAGGTTAATAAGAATTTAGTATATTATAAAGTTTGTATTCCAGCTCAATGGGGAGAACAAAAAAGATTATTCAGCAAGTAGGGCTGAGATAATAATTTTAAGCCAATAAATAAAACAGACAAAATAGCTTCACTCAAATTTTACACCAGAGGGAAGTTTCACACAGTTTAAAAAGTAAATGGGAAAGACACAATTATAAAAATCTTAAGATGAATCTTTATATGACATAAGGATAGTAAAATACTATTGGAACATGAAAAGCAAAGAACAAACTTTTAAAATATATTAATTTCTGTACCTTAAAAAATCTCCTAGACACAATGGCAAATTGGATCATTGTTACAATAAATCTGACAAAGTTACACATATAGGCTTGTTACTTTAAAAAAAGAAGATTCATATCAGTGTGAAAAATACTTCCAGCAGAAAAATAGCAAGGAATTTGTCAGGAATTCACAGATTACTAATAAATGGTAAAACAAAGCAAAACAAGTCAAAATCACTTTTACAAATAATTAAAGACATATAAATTAAAGCATGGGTATAACATTTTCTCCTGTCAACCTGCAAATACATGTTTCTAAGTGATGGCAATTAGCATTGTTGATAACTCATGTAAACAGCAGGTAAGTGGGAACTCTCATTCACTACTTGTGGGAGCATTGACTCCTGAAATGGTCCTAGAAAACAAGCTGGCGATAGCTATCAAAATTCTCAAGCACATTTACATAATTTGACCTAGCAATTCTTCTAGGAATTTATCTGGGGGAAATAATCAGAAAATTAAATAAAGATTTATATATAGATATGTTCACTGGAGCATGTTTTATGATAGCAAAAAATTAAAAACAATCTAAATGGCAAACAATAGAAAACTGGATGAGTAAGTAATAATCCATCCAGTTGATAGAAGATGATGATGCCATTGAAAATAATGTTTTGTTAAAGAATATTAAATTATGTGGGCAAAAAGTCACAACAGTTTGTTAGGCGAATAACACAGGTTGCAAAATTATATATATACCATGTGATCTACTATGATCACAATGGCAAACAAATATATAAATAACCATGTAGAAACCATAGGAATATATCTACTAAAATTTTAATAACTGTGGTTATTTGTGGGTGATAGAATTTTCATTTCCTTCTTGGTGCTTTTCCTTTTTCTAATATTAATGCACTGGCTGTATGTTGTTTTATAATTAGAAAACAGAACAAATGTTATTCAAATAATCAGAAAATTCATAGTGATTACAATAGATTCGTATGTTTCATATGGTTTTGCAGTTTTTCTAAATTTTCCATAACAATAGTCACTATCTTAGTCTGCTTGGGCTGCCAAAACAAATACCATTGACTGAGTGGCTTAAACAAAGGAAATTTATTTCTCATCGCTCTGGAGGCTGTCAAGTCAAGATCAAGCTGTGGTTTGATTTGGTTTCTGGTGAGAGCTCCTCCTGGCTTACAGACAGCTAGCTGCCTTCCTCATATGATGGGAGAAGAGAGAGAGATCGCTCTTTTTCTCTTCTTATAAACCCACAAATGTTATCAGGTTAGGGCCCCACCCTTAAGGTCATCTAACCTTAATCGCCTCCTAAAAGCTCTATCCCCAAATACAATCACATTGGGGGTTAGGGCTTTAACATAAGAATTCGGGGGGTGGGAGGTGGAGACACACAATTCAGCCCATAGCAGTTATATATTTTTCTGCTCCAAGGCAGCCAGAGAGTATGATTAACTGAGTTTCTATCTGGACTGGGAGCAGTGGGGAGCTGTCCTAGAATTGTGTGGATATGTCTCTGGGAGAAATTCCTGTAGCTTGAAAAGATCCTACATAAGGATAATTCTTATACTTTCCCCTACTTTACCACTAAAATGTCACTCGTCTATAGAGATTGTGTTTCTGTTTATAATCAGAAAAATAAATATAATTTAATAATGGCATATACCAAGTACAAAATATGACTTAAATCTGTAGCTCTTTCACTCGGTGTTCACAAAGATCTATTTACATGAGACTCAGTTAATGAGTTTACAAAAATCTTTTAAAAGTAAATTTGAAAACAAAAGGCATTTTCAGTACAATTAGGTTCTAAAATATCTAGTTAGCTTATGACCTTTAATGACATTCTTAATTCTCAGTTTTTCAAATATATCCAAATTTACTCAAGTACCTTCTTTAAAGTGGGTAATATAAATTAAATGTTTGTCATTTTTGCAATAACAAAAACTCATAATAAAAGAACAATGTTCTATACATAATTCTTCACCCACAATCTCTTTTGTGAGCTTTCATGGGCCAGGTCCTCTCAGAGTGGCTCACGTGGGCATCACAGAACTATTTCATATTCCCTGAGGACATGAGGTACTTGCCTCTCCAAATCAAAAAAATCTGTTTCTCATTCTTTCAGCTTCCACTCACGCATTCAGAACTGTGCTTGGCTGTGAGAGAACACATTGCTTTTGAGATTCTGTAGAATCAGAGAGAGGTTGCTGGAATGAGAGGAGACAGATGCTTTAGGACCATAGAAGGAGGGGCCCTGATAGTCATAAATCAGAGAAAGATGATGGCCCTGAAGAAAGAGCCACTAACCCTAGAGAGGGTGTCACCTTGGTGCACTGATGACAGATGAGCCTACACCAGTTGGAGATGAGAGTTTGCTCCAGCCATGTTCAAAGACTGGGTAGGAAGAATGTGGTTCAGTCACCCAGAATAGCCACAGCAGTGAACGAAGTTGAGGGAAAGCCTGCATTAGATGGGATTCAAATACCTTTTGGGGGTTTCATTACAGAAAGTAGAGTGAAGCACCTTGAAATGCGTTCTGTTCCTCATTCTTCTGGTAAAAGTACCAACCATTGAAACTCTGAGCTTCTCTGGAATTGGTGTTGTTAGCCAGATTCCCCTAGTAAAATCTGAACCCTACTCTTCCTGTTATTTATTTGTTTCACACACACAGTCCATTCTCCTGAACTTTTCTTTACAGCCTGAGAGCCTGAAAGGATACACTTCTAACTGATGACAAAGAATCTCATTCAGATCCCTAAAATCAAAATCAAAACAGAAAAAGGAAAAAGGGAAAGAAAGAGATTAGAAAGAACATTTTTTAAATAAAGCAAAAGAAGAAATAATATGCAGAAAACTTTCTAGACATTGCCTAAGTAGCTTTCTACACACAGGCCACGTTAATCTCCCCAAAACATTGGTTTTACTATGCCATGACCTTATTCAGAGACAAACTAGTGGTTCATGCACTCTAGTCTGGGGTAGTGTAATGGACTGAACTGTGTCCTTCCCCAGACTCATAGGCTGAAAAGACACTAGAGCTCTCTCTCCACATGTGCTCAGAGGAAAGGCTCTGAGAGGACACAGTGGTGAGAAGTCAGCCATCTGCCACTCAGAAAAAGAGTCCACATCAGAAGCCAACCCTGCTGGCATCTTGATCTTGGACTTTCCAGCCTCCAGAAGTGTGAGCAATAAATTTCTGTTGTCTGAGCCACCCAGTCTGTGGTATTTTGTTATAGCAGCCCAAGTAGACTATACAGAGAGTATGTGGTATCCACCCTATATGCTTTTTTTTTTTTTTTTTTTTGCGGTACACGGCCCTCTCACCGCTGTGGCCTCTCCTGTTGCGGAGCACAGGCTCTGGACGCGCAGGCCCAGTGGCCATGGCTCACGGGCCCAGCAGCTCCACGGCATGTGGGATCTTCCCGGACCGGGGCACGAACCCGTGTCCCCTGCATCAGCAGGCGGACTCTCAACCACTGTGCCACCAGGGAAGCCTACCCTATATGCTTTTGAACAGTCTCTCCAGTTGTCTGTATCTCTCCCTAATTCTCAGTCCAGGTACCATCTACTCGTATGTTTATGAATTCTAACACCCATACCTCTGTGTGTGATGCCCCTCATGCTTGTTAATGCTTTTTTCTGCCTAAATGTTGAATCTTACCCATTTCTCAAGTTCCATCAGAGCTCCTGGTTGCGTCCTCTGGGGAGCCTTTCTCCTTCACCCCAGGTGGGCCCAGTGTTCCCTCCTCTGAACTACTGAACTTCCTGTATGTACTACTGACCTGACCTTCATCACATGCTGTTAGTATTTCTCTAAGAGGAAGGTCAGCTCCCTTAGCAAATTTTTCTTACAATCTGTGTTCATCATAACCAAATATGGAACACAAAGAAAAACACATAATAAAGAAATACCACTTTTATTAGGCCACCAGTAATAAGACCATCCAATAAACACTTCCAAAAATAAAATCCTTCCAGTCTTTTTCTTTTAGGTTTGTGCATGCATGTATATAGAATCTAACTCTACGTGCTTTATAGTATGCTTCTTTCATTTAGTATATCTTGAACATCTTTATTGACATTCTTTCTAAAGTTGATTTTAATTATGGTAATATTCCATCCTATACACTATAATTCATTTAACCAACTCCCTATTGATAAGTGTTTACTTCTAATCTATATATGTTATAAATAGCCCCATGATAATTATTCTTACCAAACAAACTTCGCATAAATTCATGAAAATATCCTTGGGATAAGGTTCTAGAAGTGCATTTTCTTATGATTTGTATAGCCACATGGTCATCCAAAAAGTTTTACTTCCATCGACATGAGAGTGCCCATTTCTCTATAAACCTAAGTAAAGCTTGACATATTTTCAAATGTTTTGCCAGTTGGAAGTATGCATTTAATGAGAACATAGATCATGCGTCATTTTATTCCTCCTATTGCTATAGGTTAACCTGTCAATTATACTGCACTATAAAGTTTTCAAACCCTTTTCACACACATAAATTAGGATAATACTTTACAGCATCTAGCACAGTGCCCTTTATGTACAAAGTTCATAAAAAATTATATGATCATGGAATAATATGTATGGCATGGATTTTATATGCTACACGAGAGTCACATAAATCAAAAAGTCATTCTTTCACCAGGTATATGTAATTTTTGTAAAAGTTATGGTAAGTTTTTGCTATCCTGAGCCTGACAGGCTATCTTTAATCCTCGTCCCTGCTCTACTTTTTATTTATTAATCATTTCATATTCCCTCACTAATGTATCAGTTCTAGTTGCAATGGTTATGTGCATCTTAAGACTTAACATCTGCAATACAAACTCTGTGATTTTCAAAGAAACCAGCAAGGAAGAAACATTTCAGGTTTGTTATAGAAACTGTTCTAGGGTGTTCTCTCCTGAAAAAGTTTCACTCATTTTAAAAAATCACTTTCCTTTTTCTTCCCCATGTGTGTGAAGTTCCTTTACTTGTATTCCTAGTTTTGAATTTATTGTCTGCATTTTTCTCTCTTCTTTCTCAAATACAGCAAATCGGCTGTCAACTTCTGAGATGCAATTGCTTTCACAGTTCTTATCCAAAGTCCTTGTCAAAGAGAAGTGGTCTCCATCACACTTTGAAATCACCAACCTTCAGGGACACAACTCCCCTGAGGTGCCCCTGCCACTCTAGGTGCCCCCATGAGCCTCCATGAACTCCTCCAGGCCTGCCTGTTGCACTGTCTTGCCTTTCCTTCCATCTCCCACCAACATCTCACCTTTATATGACTTCCTCTTGTCCCAGAAAAAATTATAAAAACATTTCACAAATAATAAAGCCCAACAACTATTATAAGATATCACTGCAACAAATAAGACTTTTAAAAATTCTACCAAAATCCATTTATTAGGTACCTAAAGTTTTCATTTAAAGACTAAGACAAAATGTCAACTTTTAGAATTGTATCATTGATATTGCAAACAATAAATGAACTGTTACTCATCTTTTCTTTAGTCAATGTTTTAATTCTGGAAAGTGGAAAGTTTGCCATAGTTCCAAGAATCTGTGTGACAAGAATATGATAGATTTCCTCTAGTGAATACTGTTGTTTTCCCCACGGGGAACATATCCAGTGAATAATCACTCTTTTGTGAACTAGGTTTAAAATGGAACAGGAAAACTATTTTAAATTATCTTAAAGTTTAGATTTACTCTAAACTTGGGTGCAATGAGTTTAATTGTCATTGTTCTCTGCTGGCCAAGTGTCATATTCTGATGCACACATTATGTCAGACAGCATTGGACTCCACCCTGTGAGGAAAGTATTACTCCCATTTTAGAGATGAGAAAATGAGATTTAGAGAGGTAAAATAATTTGCCTGACCTAACAATCTATAAATGTCAGCGCTGGAATTTGAAAACAGGCCTATAAAACACTCTCCTTTCACACTAGGTTTACCTCTGAAATAGTTCTGCCCCGGGCATAAGTGCCATCTTCAGGTCTGCCTCCATTTAGGTAAATCCACGCTCGTTTTGCATCGGGTTGCTTATACAAGCTGCTCCTCTTGAATGATATACATTTAGGTGCAGTTGGAGAATTTCCCTTGGATTGCAGTTCTTGGACTTCAGAAAGCTGTGCCTGTTAAGAAAAGCCCAGAGAATGCCGTGGTTAGAGAATTGTCTGTTTAGTGTGTATGCGTGTGTGTCTGTGCATGTGTCTGTGTGTGTGTGTGTGTGTGCATGTGCGTGTAGAATATGCTGAAAGAAATATCTTATAATTGTACATCATACGGAAAAAAGATTTAGGAATTACATTACCCTCTCCTATCACTGACTCTTCTGTAAATTCCCCTTGCTTCAATGCATCACTGTAAGCAATAATAATCATTAGAGTAATAATAATAAGGCACTTATTTTGGCAAAGCACTTAACTTTCATTTATAATTTGGAGAAATAAATAGAGATATGTTTTTGGATTTTTGTATGGCGTTTCTCCTACTGAGTGATTTCTCTGCATCTAACAAATGAGTTTTTGATTAGAGTCACAGCATCATTTCCTTTAACCAAGACATGCTTAAGGGAATGTACATGACTATTGTTTAAATCTTTACTCTCTGTCTTTTAAAATACAGCAGCCACCTTTATATGCTGCCAGATCCCTGCCAGGCAGCTTTTCATCCTACTTCAAGCATGTCCTAGTTCAATGCTTTGCATTCATTCCCTGGTCAGTGATTTATCCTTCTTAGCTTGGCAAGAAGGCATATTTCTAGCGATGTCAATTTCTTTTTTCTAGTAACCTTGACTTGGGCACACGCCTAAGATTTAGATTGAACACGTTTCATGATTTGAGAAACCCTATTAAATAAGAACACATCATTTTGATGAAAAACTTCACAAAGCAAAAAGTTTTCCCAGGTCTCTCTATCCCCAACCCTCTCTCAACAGCTGACCTTTCTCTTCTCGTCTTTTTTATGTCTGGCAATCCTGTCTGATTAATCAATTGGATTGAAACTGCTTTTTGAATTCCTCACTTCTGAATGTCTCCATTGAAATTAGTATTTTGCTCCTTCCTCTTTTTACATATTGAGACATACCCTTAGGAGTGATGAGCAATGAAGCCATAAGGCTCAACTTGACTACATTTATTATAATTACCTTTGTACATATCCACTGGGCCTTTCTCTCTTCTTTGCTAAGGTCATAATTTCTGGTCTCCATTCAAACAAAACAGACTTTCATATGAGCTGGCTGTGGCTTAGATAGTTACTCTCCAAATGCCAACTCAATGCTTGGCATATGCTTATGTGGTCATTACTGACCAGATGCCGAGAATATATTAATAGCATAATTTAAAAATTCAATACTGTACTTTTAAAAGCTTATAAAAGAGCCTGAGTCTTTAATGTCTGGAGTCCTAAAGATCATACCTCTGTACGTCTTATAAGGTCCATGAGTTTAATTTCCTCTTGAGTCTGCTTAGTCCAGCCTCCTTCCACTACCACCGGCTGCACAGGGCTTTTGTTGGGAACCATGGTGGCTGGCTGACATGCTGCTACCCGCCGCCCTGGGGAAAGAAGTCTCTGGAAATGTTTCTGATGATAGGCTTTCAGATTTCAAATAAATTGGTTTGGCTTTCTATGCATAAATCATTTCACTTGGGAGCAGAGGGTAAAATACTAAATATATCATAAAAGCAAAGATGCCTAAGGTAATAAGATCTAACAATGTCTCTTCATACGGGAGCTTGAGGCTTTAAATAGCCAGGATATGCATACTCAGTGTACAGATGGAAAAGAAAGATAACACGCTGACTTCCACACTGGCCCCAACCTCTCATCCACGATATGGTTCAGCGGTAATTTAGTCAAATAGAATCCATGACCTATATAGCCCATCATCTCTTCCAGTCATGGAACATATGTTTTGTTCTCTTCACTAATAATAAGCCTTTCCCCCACAATTAGTTTAGCAGCCTGGGGATTAAGTATTTCTAAAATAATATTAACCCAAGAGACAGGAGGCCTTTTTTTTTTTTCTATCTAATAATACCCTGCGAACACGATTAGTTTCTGACACCTCTGCTGTGTCCTCTGGGCTCTTAAGAAGCTGTGGTAAGAGAAAATATTTATCGGAATGGTGTATTCTAAAGAATCACAGGCATACGTTAATAAGTGTGGTGATTTGAATTTATGCATTCTTTCAGCTAGACCACTTTAAATCATTATAAAAGAGGTTTAAAGGTCCCACTTATTAAATTGTTTTCTTTTTCTGGGTTGAGGATATACTGAGCACCGAGTCTCAGACTGATCTCGAAACTTCTTAAGCACAAATAATGCTTTCTCTTGGATGTTCCTTCTAGAAACCTATGTTGAACATCAGGTATGAGTCAGGCATTGTGCTGGATGGTGCACATACAAAACACGTTCGAGACTAAGTCCTTGCCTCAAAGGCTTACACTTTGGTAAGGAAGGCAAATGTCAAGGAAATGATTACACCAATAACTGATTGTAACTGTGTTGCACCATGGAAGTACAGGGTGTGTAAAAGCATGTAAAACAGGCTGCTGACCTAGTCTGAAGTGTCAGAAAAGGCTTTTTTGAGAAAGTAACACTTAGGTGGATAAAATAATAGAAATACTGAAATGACGTTAAGTCCTAATTTTGTTGCCAGGAGACTTATAATGTGCAGGTTTTCATACCGTGACTATGAACAAAACATTTTGAAAATAACTCAGTATTTGTAGAGGATAACACATTTGTGCTCTTATAGCTCAAGTTTGTGTAAATAGATCCAGCAATAAAAATAGGTGGCAGAAATGACTTTTCAGGGAAATCAGAACTCTATGTACCTAATAAGCATTCATATGCAATTTACGGTATGGAGAAAACATAATTGAATTAACAGCCAATGAGTTACAGTGACAATGCCATTAGGCAACATGTTTTGGAGAAGAGCACAGTGGCACCAGAAAAATACATAACAGAAATTTATGCCAAATATAGTTTTCAGCTGACTCTATTCATAATGTACAGACAACATTAATTTATCTGCATAAATTCTTGTGGATAACATCTCAATAAATATTTTATTTATAATGCATTTTGAACACTAAAATTTTGCTCAACTAAAGACAGTTCTCCAATAGTTTATCATTTACACTGTTAAGAGCCAGGATCTGAATATAAGAAAGAGCAAAAAACACATGCATTATTGTTTTTTGTCAACTTGTTTCTAATGGTCTTAAGAAAATGAAAGCATTTGCACTCTTTTATAAAGGGACATAATATCATCACAAAAGATTTTCATAATAAACTATCCTTTATGTAGGTAAGAATAACAAATAGAAACAAAACAAAAATGTATTGAATAAATTACTTTTTATTTTCTTATTACATTTTCCATATATTCTGTTTTATTTCACATGTGATTGGTGGGGGAGGGGGGAAGATAATATCTAACTATTAATGGGGAAAGCTAGAGAACGTGGGTACTTTGCTGTTCTTTCAGACTATAAATCTCACCTGGACAGCTCTCCTCATACCTCTCCTTTATTGGGAGGGCCCATCCTGGTTCAGCACCATATGTGCCCGAAAGGATTAGTCCACCTCATTTGGGGTTTCAGTTAGCAGATCCATTTAGCTCTCACACTAAATAAGATGTTCCAGCATTGCCTTTATATGTAACAAAGGTGATACTTTGGCCTGATCTGCCATCCTTCAGTTTTGTTTATCTGTTTTTAAGATCCCAACTGGGAAAATGGACTGCCTTCTCAGGAATCCCTGTTCTAATGTTTAGTGAATATTCATTCTGTACTAAGCATGTAGTAAATATCTGGCATTTGTAACTTAATCATAAAAACCCCACAAAGTTATTACTACAATTTCATTAATATTAGCAATGATCATGCTTACAAATGAAATGTAAAATCAGCTTACCATAGTACTTTGTACACAGTATATGCTCAATAAAAATTTGCTGTATTTACCAATCCTTATAATAATACGATATAATTGATTTGGTCACTGTTCATACCTCCCAAACCTCCTCTTTCATCCAATGCTCAAGAAGCTCACAATCCAGAGGCAGACCTGTGGAGCCCCAATCCTGAGTCGGCCACAATCCAAGGGCCGGAAACCTGATTCCTTTCTGACTTGCCCATCATTCAGCCATGTGGATGACAGGGTCTTGGTGCACTGGCCAGGTGTCAGGCCTGAGCCTCTGAGGTGGGAGAGCCAAGTTCAGGACATTGGACCACCAGAGACCTCCCGGCCCCACGTAATATCCGTCGCTGGGAGCTCTCCCAGAGATCTCCGGCTCAACGCTAAGACCCCGCTCCACTCAATGACCAGCAAGCTACAGTGCTGGACACCCCATGGCAATCAACTAGCAAGACAGGAACACAACCCCACCCACTGGCAGAGAGGCTACCTAAAATCATAGTAAGTTCACAGACACCCCAAAACACACCACCAGACGTGGTCCTGCCCACCAGAAAGACAAGATCCATCCTCATCCACCAGAACACAGGCAACAGTCCCCTCTACCAGGAAGCTTACACACCCACTGAACCAAACTTAGCCATGGGGGCAGACACCAAAAACAATGGGAACTATGAACCTGCAGCCTGCGAAAAGGAGACCCCAAACACCATAGGTTAAGCAAAATGACAAGACAGAGAAATATGCAGCAGATGAAAAAGCAAAGTAAAACCCCACCAGACCAAACAAATGAAGAGGAAATAGGCAGTCTACCTGAAAAAGAATTCAGAGTAATGATAGTAAAGATGATCCCAAATCTTAGAAATAGAATGGAGAAGATATAAGAAATGTTTAACAAGGACCTAGAAGAACTAAAGAGCAAACAAACAATGATGAACAACAAAATAAATGAAATTAAAAATTCTCTAGAAGGAATCAATAGCAGAATAACTGAGGCAGAAGAATGGATAAGTAACCTGGAAGATAAAATAGTGGAAATAACTATCATTGAGCAGAATAAAGAAAAAAGAGTGAAAAGAAAGGACAGTCTCAGAGACTTCTGGGACAACATTAAATGCACCAACATTTGAATTGTAGGGGTCCCAGAAGAAGAAGAGAAAAAGAAAGGGACTGAGAAAATACTTGAAGAGATTATAGTTGAAAACTTCCCTACTATGGGAAAGGAAAGTGTCAGTCAGGTCCAGGAAGTGCAGAGAGTCCCATACAGGATAAAGCCAAGGAAAAACACCCAAGACACATATTAATCAAACTATCAAAAATTAAATACAAAGAAAAAATATTAACAACAGCAAGGGAAAAGCAACAAATAATACACAAGGGAATCCCCATAAAGTTAACAGCTGATCTTTTAGCAGAAACTCTGCAAGCCGGAAGGGAGTGGCAGGATATATTTAAAGTGATGAAAGGGAAAAACCTACAACCAAGATTACTCTACCCAGCAAGGACCTCATTCAAATTCAGTGGAGAAATTAAAACCTTTACAGACAAGCAAAAGCTAAGAGAGCTCAGCACCACCAAACCAGCTTTACAACAAATGCTAAAGGAACTTCTCTAGGCAGGAAACACAAGAGAAGGAAAAGACCTACAATAACAAACCCAAATTAATTCATAAAATGGTAATAGGAACATACATATCGATAATTACCTTAAATATAAATGGATTAAATGTTCCAACCAAAAGACATAGATTGGCTGAATGGATACAAAAACAAGACCTATATATATACTGTCTATAAGAGACTCATTTCAGACCTAGGGACACATACAGACTGAAAGTGGAGATGAAAAAAGGTATTCCATGCAAATGGAAATCAGAAGAAATCTGGAGTAGCAATTCTCATATTAGACAAAATAGACTTTAAGATAAAGACTATTACAAGACACAAAGAAGGACACTACATAATGATCAAGGGATCAAACCAAGAAGAAGATATAACAATTGTAAATATTTATGCACCCAACATAGGAGCACCTCAATACATAAAGCAAATGCTAACAGCCATAAAAGGGGAAATCAACAGTAACACAATAATAATAGGGGACTTTAACACCCCACTTTCACCAACGGACAGATCATCCAAAATGAAAATGAATAAGGAAACACAGGCTTTAAATGACACATTAAACAAGATGGACTTAATTGATATTTATTGGACATTCCATCCAAAACAACAGAATACACTTTCTTCTCAACTGCTCATGGAACATTCTCCAGGATAGATCATATCTTGGTTAACAAATCAAGCCTTGGTAAAGTTAAGAAAATTGAAATCGTATCAAGTATCCTTTCACAACACAACACTATGAGACTAGATATCAATTACAGGGAAAAAAAACTGTAAAAATTACAAACACATGGAGGCCAAACAATACATTACTAAATAACCATGAGATCACTGATGAAATCAAAGAGGAAGTCAAAAAATATTTAGAAACAAATGACAATGAAACCACAATGACCCAAAACCTACGGGATGCAGCAAAAGCAGTTCTAAGAGGGAAGTTTATAGCAATACAATCCTACCTCAAGAAACAAGAAAAACTCAAACAGACAACCTAACCTTACACCTAAAGCAGTCAGAGAAGAAGAACAAAAAAACCCAAAAGTTAGCAGAAGGAAAAATCATAAATATCAGATCAGAAATAAATGAAAAAGAAATGAAGGAAACAATAGCAAAGATCAATAAAACTAAAAGCTGGTTCTTTGAGAAGATAAACAAAATTGATAAACCATTAGCCAGACTCATCAAGAAAACAAGGAAAAAGACTCAAATCAACAGAATTAGAAATGAAAAAGGAGAAGTAACAACTGACACTGCAGAAATACAAAGGATCATGAAAGACTACTACAAGCAACTATATGCCAATAATATGGACAAGCTAGAAGAAATGGAAAAATTCTTAGAAGAGCACAACCTTCTGAGCCTGAACCACGAAGAAATAGAAAATATAAACAGACCAATCACAAGCACTGAAATTGAAAGTGTGAATAAAAGTCTTCCAACAAACAAAAGCCCAGGACCAGATGGATTCACAGGCAAATTCTATCAACCATTTACAAAAGAACTAACACCTATCCTTCTCAAACTCTTCCAAAATATAGCAGGGGGAGGAACACTCCCAAACTCATTCTACGAGGCCGCCATCACCCGATACCAAAACCAGACAAATATGTCACAAAAAAAAGAAAACTACAGGCCAATATCACTGATGAACATAGATGCAAAAATCCTCAACATAACACTAGCAAACAGAATCCAACAGCACATGAAAAGGATCATACACCACGATCAAGTGGAGTTTACCCCAGGAATGCAAGGCTTCTTCAGTATATTCAAATCAATCAATGTGATACAGCATATTAACAAATTGAACGATAAAAACCATATGATAATGTCAATAGATGTAGAAAAAGCTTTTGACAAAATTCAACACCCATGATAAAAACCTTCCAGAAAGCAGACATAGAAGGAACTTAACCTCAACATAATAAAGGCTATATATGACAAACCCACAGCAAACATCATTCTCAATGGTGAAAAACTGAAACCATTTCCACTGGAACAAGATCAGGAACAAGACAAGGTTGCCCACTCTTACCACTATTATTTAATATAGTTTTGTAAGTTTTGGCGATACCAATCAGAGAAGAAAAAGAAATAAAAGGAATCCAAATTGGAAAAGAAGTAAAAGTGTCAGTGTTTGCAGATGACGTGACTATACATAGAGAATCCTAAAGATGCTACCAGAAAACTACTAGAGCTAATCAATGAATTTGATAAAGTAGCAGGATACAAAATTAATGCATAGAAATCTCTTGCATTCCTATACACTAATGATGAAAACTCTGAAAGAGAAATTAAGGAAACACTCCCATTTAGCATTGCAACAAAAAGAATAAAATACCTAGGAATAAACCTACCTAAGGAGACAAAAGGCCTGTATGCAGAAAACTATAACTCACTGATGAAAGAAATTAAAGATGATACCAACAGATGGAGAGATATACCATGTTCTTGGATTGGAAGAATCAACATTGTGAAAATGACTATACTACTCAAAGTAGTCTACAGATTCAATACAATCCTTATCAAACTACCAATGGCATTTTTCACAAATTAGAACAAAAAAATCTTAAAATTTGTTGGGAGACAAAAAAGACCCCGAATAGCCAAAGCAATCTTGAGGAAGAAAAATGGAGCTGGAGGAATCAGGCTCCCTGAGTTCAGACTATACTACAAAGCTACAGTAATCAAGACAGTATGGTACTGGCACAAAACCAGAAATACATATATCAATGGAACAGGATAGAAAGCCCAGAGATAAACCCACACACATATGGTCACCTTATGTTTGATAAAGGAGGCAAGAATATACAATGGAGAAAAGACAGCCTCTTCAATAAGTGGTGCTGGGAAAACTGGACAGCTACATGTAAAAGAATGAAATTAGAACACTCCTAACACCATACACAAAAATAAACTCAAAATGGATTAAAGACCTAAATGTAAGACCAGACACTATAGGTCTCTTAGAGGAAAACATAGGAAGATCACTCTATGACATAAATCACAGCAAGATCCTTTTTGACCCACGTCCTAAAGAAATGGAAATAAAAACAAAAATAAACAAATGGGACCTAATGAAACTTAAAAGCTTTTGCACAGCAAAGGAAACCATAAACAAGATGAAAAGACCACCCTCAGAATGGGAGAAAATATTTTCAAATGAAGCAACTGACAAAGGATTAATCTGCAAAATTTACAAGCAGCTGATGCAGCTCAATATCAAAAAAACAAACAACCCAATCCAAAAATGGGTAGAAGACCTAAATAGACATTTCTCCAAAGAAGATATACAGATTGCCAACAAACACATGAAAGGATGCTCAACATCACTAATCATTAGAGAAATGCAAATAAAAGCTACCATGAGGTATCACCTAACACCAGTCAGAATGGCCATCATCAGAAATCTACAAATAATAAATGCTGGAGAGGGTGTGGAGAAAAGGGAACCCTCTTGCACTGTTGGTGGGAATGTAAATTGATACAGCCACTATGGAGAACAGTATGGAGGTTCCTTAGAAAAACTAAAAAGAGAATTACCATACAACCCAGCAATCCCACTACTTGGCATATACCCTGAGAAAACCATAATTCAAAAAGAGTCATGTACTACAATGTTCATTGCAGCACTATTTACAATAGCCAGGACATGGAAGCAACCTAAGTGTCCATCAACAGATGAATGGATAAAGAAGATGTGGCACATATATACAATGGAATATTACCCAGCCATAAAAAGAAACGAAAATGAGTTATCTGTAGTGAGTGGATGGACCTAGAGTCTGTCATACAGAGTGAAGTAAATGAGAAAGAGAAAAACAAATACCGTATGCTAAAACATATATATGGAATCTTAAAAAAAAAGGTTCTGAAGAACTTAGGGGCAGGACAAGAATAAAGACGCAGATGTAGAGAATGGACTTGAGGACACGGGGAGGGGGAAGGGTAAGCTGGGACGAAGTGAGAGAGTGGCATGGACATATACACATTACCAAACGTAAAATAGATAGATAGTGGGAAGCAGCTGCATAGCACAGGGAGATCAGCTCGGTGCTTTGTGACCACATAGAGGGGTGGGATAGGGAGGGTGGGAGGGAGACACAAGAGGGAGGGGATATGGGGATACATATATACGTGTAGCTGATTCACTTTGTTATACAGCAGGAACTAACACACCATTGTAAAGCAATTATACTCCAATAAAGATGTTAAAAAAATGATAAAATGATTGAATTTTTAAAAAAGGAAAAAAACAGAAGCTCACAATCCAACAGGGACTGCAGTTTACTGAATTTAAACTTGCTATTATTTCTCCTCCTAATCCCAGCAACTAGAAAAGACCATCCTCACAGTAGGTATTTTATAACTTAGCAATGAATTTACATTTAATAGCAGAAAACATAACAGTTTAGCAGTAGAGACAAGATTTATCTTAGTACTAAATTTTAAGAGAAACTGCATTAATGGATTTCTCCATAATGGACACCATCTGACAAAAAAGACTGTTTTCTACAGTGATATTGTGGATGATGCCAACTGAACTTTAAATACCTTTTTAATATTTAATTATAATAAAAGCTAAAGACGTGATATAAAATCAGAATTCAGTAAAAGCAGCTCTGCCGGGTGCTATTTTTTTTTTTTTTTAAAGAATTTTTTTTTTTTTTTTTGGTTCCCCCCCTACCCCGTACGCGAGCCTCTCACTGTTGTGGCCTCTCCCGTTGCGGGGCACAGGCTCCGGACTCGCAGGCTCAGCGTCCATGGCTCACGGGCCCAGCCGTCTCCGCGGCATGTGGGATCCTCCTGGACCGGGGCACGAACCCTTGTCCCCTGCATCGGCAGGCGGACTCTCAACCACTGCGCCACCAGGGAAGCCCTCGGGTGCTATTTTTAATATGTTACTTTCTATTGATTTAATTTGATAAAGAAATAGAGCTTAGAAAGCTCATTGGAGTGGATAGTTGAAATCCCATTTATTCTTTAATTAAATAATTCTACAACTATTCAGAGAACAAATTAGAAGGGTATAGAATTTATAATGTAACATAGGAGAGACAGTCATATGATCAGGTATGTATAATAAAGTGATAAGGGCTATTGGGGGAAGTTAAGGCTATGACAAACCACACTGTTCCTGACTTAGAATGTTAGTGAAGACTTTTAGGAGAAATAACGAGTAAGCTGAAAAGTAAATAATGAGAAGCAATCCAAGAGAACAGGAGAGAGAAAAGTTTGAGGCAGAGGGAACTGAACAGAAAGCTGACCCAGTAACCCAAAGAATAGATGACGATAGCTTGAACTTGGATAATGACAGTAGGAATCAAGATCCTTAGAATTCATTTGAAAAACAGATTCAAAGCAACAAGACTTACTGATATTTGCTTAGAGATAGCGAGAGTGGGAGATGCCAAGGATGACTCCCAGCTCCTTGAGATGGAACACCTGGTTGTGGTAATGCCCACAGAAGAAAGGAAGGAGGCATTGGTGTGGTAAGATATGAAATGAAATGGTGGTATGGTCACTATATGGTGACGTGTTAACTTCAGTTTTGGACATGCCTATGGGACATTCAAGTGCAAGTGTCAAGTAGTTGGAGCAGTAGAGGTTAGCAATAGTAATAGATGCTTTTCAGTTAGACCCAATAATTCTTTTGGTAAAAACTGAAAAACAGCCATTTCAACCCAGAGTGCTGTCTAGTGCACTTAGGACTAATTGTCTTATTTATTGAAGTAAGATTCACATGTTTCTGACACCAGACGGTACAGATACTCAGGAGCTGAAATCCTGCTATGGCAGTTACAGAGCCTGAAATGTATTCCTTCCCAGACTAAAGTCCATAACATACTTATTCCCCAAAGAATCATTTGGTGTCTGAAGTGCTGGGAATAATATAAGATCAGGAACTTAAGATTCTGTGACAAAGAGAATGGAAGAAGAGGACAAATATTGTCAGTCAATCACTTTGTCTATGAATAACATATCTTATGCCGCATAACGAGATAACCTCCCTTCTGTGATAAAGACACTAATTTTTGAAGAATTTAGTACTTCCTCACTCAGATTATTTAACAAAACTTCTTCCCAAGCAATACCTAAGAAATAACAGAAAGTTTTGTTTAATGACTAATTCCAAAGTCCATAAAATGTCATTTCAGGAATTGTTTCAAAACCAATAGGGTGGTTATATGATCCACACATCTTCCAAATTTTAAAAATGTATATATAAATCGTGTGATATCATTTTAATATAAAATTTACAAATACAAAATCAGTACTGAAAAGATATATTAATAGGTTTTAGACTTGCTCAAGTGACTTTTGTAACACAATATATAATATTCAGTTAAACATCTGGTATCTAAAGGTCAAAAAAAAACTACCAGCAAATTAAGAATTAAATGTTTATAATTAAACATGGTGATACTTGATTTAGTTCATACTGACCTTTTAACTGTCTCAGTTTGTGTTTCATAGTGTCTAGATCAGCCAAAATTTTGTCCTTTTTTAGCCAGTTCTTTTTTTTTATTTTTTCTGCTTTCTTCAAAGCTAGAATTAAAAAACTACATGATATTTTATCTTGCATTCTTCTTATCAACAGTAATTTATCATGCAAGCCAATAATTTATAAAGAACTTTCTGCTCCAAGAAACAAATTCAATTAGAAACAAGTAATTAAAAGGTAAGGGTCATTAAAAGAAACTTCATTTGAAAGATGACAGGGCTTAAGGCATTTCTTTATGGAATGGAGGGGGAAAAAAGAAGAACAGTGCTGTTTTATTATATAGATTTACCATATGTAATAGCCATATTTCATTTTCTATTTCCACAAACTATTTGGAGGTGATGAAAGTCTTCCTTGGAACCATTCATTTTTTTAAACATCCACCTACTGCCTAAAGGGTGCAATTCTTAAAAATGAAAATGTGCAGACAGGTCGTCTTCAGTGTGAATTAAACTCATTTGTTATTTTCTAATGTATATCATTATTCTCAGTCTTATAGACCAAGGATCTCTTTATCAATGAAATTAGACACTTTCCATGCAGAATACTCCATTCCAGTAAGAAAAAAACAGGCAATTGTGCAAATATAGGAGTATAGCTATCCTTGTGCACATGTTAATTGATGAACCTCCCGTTCTTTGCATAAATGTGATGTTATTATGTTGACATTATACACATTTAACTGATTTTCTTATGGTGACAAAAAATTTATTTCTCTCTCTCTTTATGCACTTGCTTGAAAGAAAGCAAAAACAAAACACTTACCATTCGGACTTAGAAATGGTTCACCGCAAGATACCCAGATGGCAATAGGATTTCTGAGGATGAGGGTGAGCAAAGACTTATCTATATCATCCAAACTATCAGATGTCACAGACTTTGGAAATAATTTGGTTTTCACTTTCATTCTTGTTGTTCCTGGGAAACAAATGACACATATACTATTGTTCAATGAATAATGAATAAATTTGCTTGCTGAATTCACTTGTTTATTCAAAATATTTTATTCTTCATTAATGACTTGATTTAAACAGGTTAATGCCCAAACCAGATGCAAATACATAAATCTGATCAGAAACTTCATATGCAACTAAATAATTTAAACAAATCTTATCGTAAATACATATTTTAATTCCTTTCTTACACTTTATCTAGTTATGAAAAAAATATGAGGTAGCTTACCAAAATATCTACTCTGAAAAGGGATAAAATAAAGAGAAAAAAAAGCAAGGAAGGGGAAAAAGGAGTATAGGAATAGACCAAAGCCAGAGATAAGGTGCTTCAGAGAACTCATCAATTAAATGATTAATAGTATCTATCTCATTCTGCTGTTGGGATGATTATAAAAAGGAAAGTGTTTAGAATAATATTTGGTCTAGTTAATTGTGCAAGCATCCAAAAAATGCTAGATAATATATTTATCACCACTATGATACTAGACATGAATACCACACTGTTTTTATTTGCTGGAGATAAAGCACTATTTGGGCGCTGAGAATCCTTGTGGCTAAAGCAAAGAGGAAAACACCATTTCAAGATACACATGGCTGACAGAGAGAGATAAATTCCTCAAGATACAACTTTCCTGGTCCTGAGATCTTAGAGAAATTTATTTCAGGGTCTTCATAAAGGGGTTATTTGTGATACAGCAAACAGTATCCTAATATATAATTAATACATATTGAGAACTTACTGTGTGCTAGGCATTTTACTAAGACCTCTATATACATTATCGCATATAATTCTCAAAATGATACTCTGAGGTAGGTCTACTCCTCTTTTGTACAGTAACTGTGATTTAGTCACATAGCCAGGTGGGGGCAGAGCCAGAATTAGAATCAAGGCCATCTGCTTCCAGAGCCAGTGCCTTTAACCACCGCCTTTATAGTAAGCATGACACTGAGTTTTAGATTGATGCCTGTTTCTTTTAATTTCCTCAATGCAAACCGATGTCATAACTCCAAGTCATGATTCAGTAAAGGGGACAGCCAGCTAATGCCCCTGCCTGATTCAAGGATAACCTTTAGAATATGAGGGGAAGGGATGGCCATACCCTCTTGGTAGACCTGCATGAATAACATTACCTCCAAGCAGGTTTTAAATAAGAATTTGAAAGAAGAATGTTTGAAATTTTAAATCTTCCAGAACGTGGAGATCAGATATTCCACATGCCAAATAAAGGCAGAACTATATGCTTTAGTGATCAGCTAAGCATTAAATATTCACATAATTTTTTTTTAAAACTCATTAGAAAACCAAACAAATAATATCATTATAAAATAATAGAAAAAAATACTGGTCTCTGCTCCCAGTTCCTGACACAGAGCTCCTAAATTCTTTGGAATTTCCTGGGTGCTAGCAGTGTCTTTTGTTCTAATGAGATGAATCTTGCTGGGCTCCTGGATGGGGGCTGGTCACCAGAAAGTCCAAGCCATGATTAGAAACTTGGAATTTTCAACCCTACTCCCCATTCTCCAGAGAGGGACTAGAAATGGAGTTGACGATCAATCACGCCTACATGATGAAGTCCCCATAAAAATCCCAAAAGTACACGGTTCAGAAAGCTGGCTTGGTGAACACATGGAGATGCTGGGAGAGTGGAGTGTCAGAGGAAACACAGATCTTCATGCCCTTTCCCACGTACCTTACCCTATGCTTCTCTTTCATCTGGATTTTCATCTGTATCCTTTACCATATCCTTTTATAATAAATGGGTAAACAGTAAGTAAACAGTTTTCTTGAGTTCTGTGAGCTGCTCTAGCAAATTAATTGAACCTGAGGAGGGAGCCAATTTATAGCCACTCAGTCAGAAGCACAGGTCTGGACCTCTGAAATGGGGTGAGTGGGAAGCAGTGTTGTGAGACTGGGCCCTTAACCTGTGGGATCTGACCTTATCTCCAGGTAGGTAGTGTCAGAATTGAGTTAAATTGTAGGACATCCAGCTAGATGGTGTGGGAGTTGGTGTGGGAAAAAACCCCACAGGTCTGGTGTCAGAAGCATTGGGAATGGGATACTAGTATGAGAATGAAGGAGAGACACACAGGAAGGAGTGGGTTTTTCCTCCTTAATCCTACACACAATAATGATAACTAATATTATTAAATTGCTAAGTATCAACCAGGCATTAATCTAAGTGAAATATATTCATATGTATATATATTCTTATGAATACACATTCATATTTATGAAGACTGAACTAGTATATATTCATGTGACTGTTAGTGTCCTCATTTTACAAATGAGGGAACTGAGGTACAGAGAGTACCCACGATCATTCATCTAACAAGTGACAGGTAGGAGCTGAACCCTGGTATTTTCAGCTCCAAAATCCACATTCTTAACCTCTAAACCATGCCTCTCAACACAACAACGGAAACCTGAGACAACCGCCGAATCACTGCTAGCAAGACTCTTTTTCATTTACCAAATTGTTGTTGGGGGCACAGGCCCTGCCCTCAAGTTGTACCTAGTCTAATGAAACGCACAAAGATGTAGACAGATAATTATAACACAATGTGCTAGGAGCTGTGATAGGGGTGCATTTGCTGTAGCTTCTGGGAGTTCATAGGAGCAGTGGAGACGGGGGAGGGGAGTTGGAGGACAGGAGGTGTAGAGAGGACACCTTCTCTTCTAATAGTAGGAAGAGATTTGCATTGATGTAGTCCCACTTTCTTAAGCGGTCTCCAGTTGGTTTTGGTTCTGAATTTAAGAACAGAACCTGCTCATGTTGCATAAAGTAGCTAAACTGTCAAACATGTTTTATAAATTCTAGGCAATTCATTTATTGTTTTGGGGCTGAAATCAAATTTACATTAAAAATTTTTTTTCTTATTATTCTGCAAGGTAAAAACATTATGAGAATTTCATATGAGTAGCTTCCTGTGATTTTTTTTAACTCTCGAAGGGGTGACTGAATGAAAGAATTACATTTAACTTTCATATGATCAAACATAAGTAGAATCAGCTAAATCCTGTAGAATGTAACCAACCTTCCATACTTTTAACAGGTGTCTCTTTTGTTCCAACAGGGGCTGCCTCTTCCTTTTGTCCCTCAGAGTCTCTCTGGATAAAAGATTTATCAAGAGCCCATAAAACCAAATCCCACAAGGAAAGGATTGTGGTTCCATCTTTGGTATACACTTTGGAGGCTGCTCTGGCAAGACCAAGTTGTTCCGTGCATTCTGCAAGCAGCTAAAAAACACAGACTATAAGGAACTGAGAAGAAATAGTGGTAGAACTGAGAATAATCATGATGAGCGTGTTAATTTAGAACTCTGAGAAAATCCTTTAATTTGAGAAAACAGAAAGCAATAGCTACAAACTTGATCTTTGATTAGAGATGATTTTTGATATTGGATTGTCCTACATAATCTCACAAATTAGTCCAATCCATCTGTGAAAATTCTTAGCTCCAAAAATTTAACACAGCAGCTATTGTATGTTAATACATTTTATCATCAGAGTATTTATTTCCTAAGAAGTGTAAACCTAGAAATCCAATTTCAATTGTGTGCTTAAGAATGAATAAAATTATTCTAACACTTCAGATGAACTGCTTTAAAATAAATGAACACTTGACTTTCAAACCAAGAACTGACACATTATTACTTCCATTTGGCAGATGGGAAATCAGGCTGAAAGGTTAATATTTTTGCCCAAGACCACAAAAGCCAGGGTCCCAGGGTGAATTCTGGAGTTGCTAACTTTTGTCCTTTGCTTAGTCCATTGAACAACAATATCTTAATAAAAAATCTGTTCGTACTCAGAGGGGTGAGTGAATGATTATGTGTGTGTGTATTTGCAAGGAAGTCTCCAGGGTAACTCCATATCATATTTAACATTGCTTGTAAAATATGTTGTTAAAGGTATTGGCCAGAATGTACAGACACAAGACAACCATCATGCAATGGAAGGACAAGGCTGGGTTTGGGTCCTGGGGACTCTCCTCCCTTCCCATGGCTGTGGGGAGCAGCCTCTAAGACAGAAATCACATGTTCCCTCCTAGCACAACTCCTGCCTCTCCAATTTGAAAATGAAATGAAACCCCCTATCAACAAATTAGTGCTCTGATTCTCCAGATGATAAAGGAGGTGGCATCTCTTAGGATACTGAGCTGACATACAACTTGAAGCTGGAAGGGGAAGGAAGGCAAAAAAGGCTTTCTGTTTCTCATTTTTCTAAGTCTATATCTGAAGAAATACCATCAAAAATAACATCTTTAAGAAAACAGAGATCTTGATCTCAGCAGCTTAAATTGGTAAAACTGGCCAGGGATATTTGTCACTCAATCTCACTGCTTTTTTTCTTGTCAGAGAAATCACCATTATCATTACCTCTGATGATTTGAGAAGCATTTAAGTGATAGCCACTCACCATGGGGAATGTTCCAGCCACAATTAACTTCCCATTTCGATATCCATCTCCATTTTTGTATGCAATTATTTTCACTGCCTTCTGGTGAGTAACTGCCATGCCACTATGAGATACAACTTGCGTGCAGGTCTTCATCCGTAAAGATAACAGACGTTCTTCATAATAACTTAAAGTGTTTTCAGCCTCATAAGAAGATAAATCAGCCTGATTTTTTTTTAAAAGAACAACAACATAGATCAACTCAAACTTTTTTCTTTTAGTTTTATTATTTTGTTATACTTCAGCCTCTTGATTTGTGTGTGTACATGGGTGTGGCATCTAAATTTTGAAATGTCACTTCATATGCTAAAAGTATTAGGTGCTGTAGTGGGAAGGACATTGGGTCCGAACTCCTCAGTTCTCTTCCCAGCCCTGTCACTGAGTCTCTAGGTGACTTTGGGCCTCTGGCTTGTGTTTCTGGCCTCCTCCTGTTTTCTACTTTGCCTTCCCCTGGACAGGAGATGGGGAAGAAGGATGCCAGGGCCAGAGAGAGCCTGGGGTTGAAGTAACGGACGCTAGTAGTAA
The DNA here is from genome assembly GCF_039906515.1 of Pseudorca crassidens. NCBI lineage: Eukaryota > Metazoa > Chordata > Mammalia > Artiodactyla > Delphinidae > Pseudorca > Pseudorca crassidens. The sequence continues at coordinate 27,438,368 of NC_090304.1, read as the reverse complement.
AGATATTCTCTTATTCTTTGACTTCAGGATGATGCCATCCTGTGGTGGCAGACACTGATGAATGAGGAGGGGAATGAGTGAAGCCTTAACCACATGGTAATGAGGGTGGTGAACGCCACACTTCACCTTTTCCTTTTCATGGCTACTCAGGAAGCTGCCCTGAGGGAGAAGTTGTGTCCAAGATGCTGTAACACTGGGGATTCTTTCCGATCAGCTCACCCCCACCTCCTTAACACAACCCTACTGTCACCAAAGCAAAGCCAAATGCCTGCAGGCTTTCCCAGAGGACTGACTCCCCTTTTCCTTCAGTGATTGTTTCAGTTGATGTTTATTGCAACTGTTACGACCCTGCTCTTCTGCAATGTGTATCAGGTTTAGGGGAGAGAGGACAGTGACCTGGGAATAAGACCGGCAAGCCCTGAAGAGCACACCAGGTGGAAGGTTCCCACCCCTAAGGAATTGCTCCTTTTTATACAGTTGTGTAAGTTCCTCTTAGCTCTTCTCACTTCTAAACTTGAAGGAAAGGATTTTTTAAATGGTGCCATTTTAAATTAAGATCACAGGAAAGCAGCAGAGATTATTTTCTCCATGAGCTGTTAAAAAAAAATAGTATTAGACATGAATGCATGAATTCAGGCACCCAACATGAAGAGTCATTAACAACAACAGATCAAATTAGCCCTGAAAATACTAGGAAAAAAGGAGTTTACCCTGTGGATATAGGCAAAAAGCTACTCCACTAAGTAAAGATTTGCAGTTACTTCCTCATCTAAAAGCAACACAGGGAGTAGTGCAAGGTGTCAGGAGACGATTAAAGCTGCAGAAGAGCCCAATTAACTTCAAAGAGTATATCGAACTACTAACAGATAATGTATTTTAAGTTACAGTGGGGAAAAGGAAATCAATGCAGGTGGAATGGTAAAGGTGCCTCAACGAAAGATGAACTGGATGAGTGGAGATGAACTTGAGTGCAAGGCAAGTAATGAATGTATCAAAGTTTCCAAACTGATGCCACACATGTGTTAGCAGAGCTCAGATCATTACATACTCTGGCCACATCGATGACCTTGAAAGGTCCTTGTGAGAAGGGCTTCTGGGTCTCGGAGGCTGAGGCACAGAGGAATGGCAGCCCTGGAAGCAACTGTTTCAATCTCTTCTCTGCTCTCATGGATCGCCCACATGCCAAACAGAGCATTGTTTTTTTCTTTCCACTGGGTGAGAGATAATAGTATCCCTGAAAATGGAGGTAAAGATGCTTTTATTTGGTTGCATCTAAATTATGATAGCACTTTTGTAGAATATTTTGCCATACAAATAAAGCATTTTTATGATTCCCCAAATGCTAAATTTGAAATCTCAACATGAATGCATTATTTTGCTCTCTAATTATTAATTATTATATAATTATATTATATTATAATTATATTATAATTATAACTATTATATTATAGAGCAAAATATTTCCAAACGTTGTTGACTGAAAAAGCCTAGAGGCAATGACAATTCAACATCAATGAGTATAACTTGTATCCAGAATCAGAGTTTCTTGGAGGAATGGCCAATTCCAGATTTGGGGCAAGAAATATACAAGAGAAGCAAGGATCTCTTGCGTGCCCAGAAAAAAAGAATCCATCCAAAAGTAAAGGCATTATGTCAAAAAAGACACAGGCGCCAACATGAAGGACATTCCACTGGCCCAAAGTGGGACAATTTGGGAGTAAAATAAAATTATAACCAAAACACTTCAAATATGTTTGAATAGGTAAAGTCCCATGAGTTCATAATCATGTTAAAAATATAAGTAAAAAAAAAAAAAAGCAACAAAAAAGCCAACAAACAAACAAAAACAAAACTACTACTTACTGGAGTCCATTAGAAGTAAACTGGTACCAATTTACAACTCTGAAATTGGCCATTAGAAATTGTGGCAGATTATTTGCAAAGATGGCATAGTAAAACCATCCCATTCTTGTTTGCATGCCCTTTTGAAATTCCATTTTGCTGCTCCTCCAATCAAGAAATAAGAGTTTCTAGCTCCTTTCCTCCTTCCCTTGAATCTGGGCAAGGCCATGTGACTTGCTGTGGCCAATGTAGCATTAGCAAATGTGATGCAAGCAGATGCATAAGAAGTGCTTGCACATTTCAGCTTGTTCTTTTTTGGCTGCATTTGGAAGCCAGAGACCATAATGTGAGCTCACTTGAGCTAGCCTACTTAAGAAGCCTTGAGGAGAACTAAGGCCCCCACCAGACATGTGATTTGACCATTCAGACACCACAGCACCACCAAACTACTGGTGTGCCACCAGATAACTACAGCCACATTAGTGACCCTGGGCAAGACCAGCAGAACTGCCCAGTTCAGCCTAGCCCAAATTGTTGACTCAGAGCATAAAAATGGTTGTTGGCTTAAGCCACTAAATTTTCAGGTGATTTGCTACACTACAATAGATAATTTAGATAGAACAATGTAAGCATTTATCCTACCATCCTTTACAAACCATATTTCTGGGCAGTCAAATACCTAGTTGAAGAGGTAAAGTTCTTCCTTACACTAAAAGTTCAGCTAATATATGTCAGGGAACATAATAGAACTTTTAAAAATTGACCCTTTTGAAACTTCTAATGAAATTATTGATTTAGGCAAAGATCACAAAAAAGGCAACACTAAATGAAAAGTCATTGGGAATTGTTTTTTGATGTGAGATTAGGTTGTAATCACCTGAGCCCATGGAAAATCCACACTGTATCCCTGCATAAGTGATAAATATGAAATACACAGTAAAACCTATGAAGATTCTTGTCCAAAAAATGCTGAACATAAATATAATTAAACTCCAGTGCTAAATTTCTTTTATAGGCATTATGGGAGCCAGAGAAACAGGTTAAAGGATGCCATAGGAAGCAAACAGAAAAATCCAAACAAGAGGCATTCTATAGGATGGATTCTGCGACCAGCGTCACATCGGGACCTTGTTTGAATCCTGACTCAAACCAACCAACCATAAGAAGAATTTTTTAGGAAACCTGGGAAATTTTATTATGAACAGGGTAGTAGATGGCCAAAAATTACTGTTAATTTTATTAGGTGATAATGGCATAATGGTAATGTAAGAAAATGGTCAAATTTTTACAGGTGCATGCTTAAGTTTGAGGTGAAATGGTATCATGTCTAGGATTTGTAAATATTGCAAAACCTTGATAATAGTTGAATTTGGATGATAGGTATATGAGAATTCACTGAACTAGTCTCTCTACTCTTGAATATGCATGAACATTTTAAAGCACTTTTATATAGACTCTCTGATTTGCTTTGTTCCTCACAAGGCTAAAAGTTAAGTACAGCCAGAGTTAATATCATCATTCTCAATTTACAGATGAGAAAACAAAAGCTAAGAGAGGGAAGTTTTTAATCCAAGGATATTCAAGTAGTATGTGGCAGAGCTGAAGTACGGAGCTGTGACTTCTGATTCCAAGTTCTTGTTTTTTTGCCTTTGTCATATTTCTTCAACTATTCCATTTAAATACTTAAAGCTACCTCAATTCAGAGCCAACATTTAGATGATACTTTTGAAGATGTAATTCTTAAGTTCCACTATGGATTTCTCTATATGCACATCTGATTTCCATTTTCCTAAAAATTACTGGGAGACAGAAAATTAAAACATCTCCTCTCAGATGGAATTGAATGAATACTACATACAGAATAATTTGTACAGAAAAACACGGACTTCATGATGAATCGTGTGCCAATGGTATTTCTTATTACACTAAAGAAGCCTATTGAGGGCTTGCCTGGTGGCGCAGTGGTTGAGAGTCCGCCTGCCGATGCAGGGGACACGGGTTCGTGTCCCGGTCTGGGAAGATCCCACATGCCGCGGAGCGGCTAGGTCTGTGCGCCATGGCCGCTGAGCCTGCGCGTCCGGAGCCTGTGCTCCGCAATGGGAGAGGCCACAACAGTGGGAGGCCTGCGTACCACCAAAAAAAAAAAAAAAAAAAGAAGCCTATGACAGTATCTAGAAAATGTATTTTCATTCATTAAGACATCAATCCCTATGACTGTGGTGCTACTATTTTGATGGTTCCCAAATTGTTTTATTTTGGCAATGGTACACGTATACAATGCAAACTGAATTTTTGGTTAATTCATTCACCCTTAACACAACATTTAAACTGCTGCTGGTAAGGAAAATGCAATACACTGGGGTAGCTCCCTAGGTTAGGCTATGTCTACAGAATGCAAACAGAGTTTAAAAGTTCAGCAAGTCAGCTGCTGGCTCTATACACAGAATACCAAGCAATTGGTTTGACTGATTATTTTCCTCTATAAAATTTCCTTGATTTATTGAAATGACTAACTTGCTCTGTTCATTTGACCTTATAGAAATATGGTCTATAACATGGAGTTTGTTTGACCAACAATGACGCTTACTGTATATATAATAGCTAGTGTGACTGTGAATAAATTATTCAGTTGCTTCATCAATCTTAATTTAATGAATTATTGATACTGTTTATATTTATTATGTTATATTATTTATTATAAGATAATGTATGTAAAAATAACTAATACTGCATCAGTATCTAACATACAGTAGCTTTCTAGCATATAATGGTTACTTCGTATTAGTTTTCTTTTCTAAGCTTGCCAAGCAAATGTGGCCTAGAGAAGAAGTTCTTACCCTATGTCCAAATTGGATTTCAAGGGAGTCTACAAACTCCCTAAAATTTTATACAAAAAGTGCTGTGTACACATGTGCATTTTGGGGGGAAAGAATATCCATAATTTTCACGAGACTCTCAACGAGGTCTGCATCTCTGAAAAGGTTAAGAATTAATTACTGATTTAGAGCCTTTGTGTAGAGAGTTGGTTTTCCCAGGTCCAAGAGAGAAAAGCATTTTTTTAAATTTGTGAATCCTAGAATTGATATATTATTGTACTCTTCAGATTAACCATATTAATTTCTATCAGATAGGTTATCATTTAACTAGTAGGAAAGGAAAGTTATAATCTTTTAGAAGAAATATTGTTGAAAATTGGGAAGTTTTATCCTTCCCAAATTTCAAATAAGAACTCTTTTATCATAACTATAACATCATACCTAAAATTAATAATACCCTAATATAATCAAATATTCAGTCAGTATTCAAATTTCTACAATTCTCTCACTCCCTTACAATTTATTTGAAAGAGAATCACAATAAGGCCAATACCTTATAATTAGTTTAAATACCTCTAAGTCTCTCTGAATCTTCACATTCCTTATTTCTTTTTCTTTTTTCTTTTGTTGTAATTATTCATTGTACATTTTCTCCAGTTAGATTTGGGGGGGCAAGACCCCATCATAAATGGTACAGTGTATCTCTATCAAGGAGCAACTCTTTTGTCTCTTTTTGTTATGTTAGTAGCTACTGATGATCGTTGCCTAGATCCATTAATTTATGAAAGTTCATAGTATAATGATATTCTGATTTCCTCATACTTTACTCATGTATTAGCTGGGGTATTTCTACGAAGTGAAGTTTCTTCTTGTCAACTGTCTTGTTATCTTGAGGTACGGTTCATAAAGGAAGGGAAAAATAAATGCTTGATTTTTTATTTACTGGTTTTCAAAGTAACAAATTTGCTCCTTAGCATCATCTAATTGTGACAAATTGAGTTGTTGTTGTTGTTGCTGTTGTTTAATATCTCTATGAACATACGGATTTAAACATATCTAATGTATGTCAATCCACTGCATTCAATAGTCATATTGATGCTTAAATTGTCTCATCTTTGGAGCCTTTTCAAGTTGACTCGATTCTTTTTAAGATGACTTCAGCAGTCTTTGGCAGCGTATTGTCTAACAGGTATGAGATCACAGACAAAGGAGAAAAAGTCGGTGGGGAGAGCATAGTTGAAACCAGAGACAGGCAGAATGGTACGGTACATTTGACATCTCTTATTCAGTAGAGCCAGGGAATGACGAGTGAAGAAGCAGCAGTGGTTTAGAGATGACTGAGGGGAACAGTAAAGAGGGTCTTGGGCAGTCTTGTAATGTGCATACATTATGAGATTTCAGTTTTCTGTAGGCCAACGGTTATCAACAATAGCAAGGTGCCTTGATCCACTGACCCACAAATATCTCGGGTATCTGTAAAGTATGGTGCAAATAATTCCTTACTAATAAAAATTAAAGGACCAAACTTGAGAAATTATTTCTTTTAAAATTAGAGTATATCATACTTAGCCCTATGCTTGGTATAATGTAATATAAAGCAACTTACAATCATTGGCATTTTAATATGCTTTCTGGAGTGGAGTGACATCGAGTGTGGCCAGCACACCTGTGGGAGTGACGTATGTGTGATTATCCTGCTTCATGCCTGTTCTGGTGAGCTGATGATGAGCCAGAGATGGTGATGGTGATAGGGAGCCATCAGACAATATAAGAAGAGGGTAATATCAATATTCCTTCATTCTTTCCTAACCAGAATCACAGAGTCTAAGCGATTTCACTCACAAGTCAGTGTTTAATTTGTGTGAACTTAAGGTTTTCTGGAAAGAAGTTTCTTGCTTTATTAGACTTATCCATTCCCCCACCCCTTTTTTTTGTCCTCAGAAGGAAGGAACCACTTACTGGTTGATCAATGTGTTTTTCTTTAATCACAGAGGATGTACAAATACCAGCATAATTTGCTGCTGTGACTTCCTTATCCAGTGTAGTGCTATGAAAGGCCATAAAAGCTTTCATATTTGTCATGTAATTCCACTTTTGATTAGAAGTCCCATTGTTATGTGGTTTGTATTTCTGAAAAAAATGTGACAAAATATGGAGTCAAATAGGAGAGGTTATGATTTGTTTATAGCAGTCCTAGTTTTCATTGCATAAAGTCAGAAAGTACAGATAATTACTCAAAACTCTACTATGTAGTGATAACTACTATTGATATTTGATGATTATACATATATATATGAATTCTTGGATTTACAAAAATGTAATCACAAAATGCACACAATTTGGTAATGGCGTTAGTTTTGCTTGTTTTTTTTTTTTAAAGGATATATACTATTTGATCTTAGGTTATTTTAATTTACCAATATCCAATAGTTAAACATGTAGATTGTTTCTCAGGTTTTCCTTAGTATAAGCAAAAGGGCAATCAACAATCATAAAATAAATGTTTGTGTAAATCCATAACTCCTTGAGAACAAACTCAAGTAGAATTGCTAATAAAGGAACAGGATCGCCCTCCCATCAGGAAACTTGCACAAGCCTCTTAGATAGCCTCATCCACCAGAGGGCAGACAGCAGGAGCAAGAAGAGCTACAATCCTGCAGCCTGTGGAATGAAAACCACATTCACAGAAAGATAGATAAGATGAAAAGGCAGAGGGCTATGTACCAGATGAAGGAACAAGATAAAACCCCAGAAAAACAACTAAATGAACTGGAGATAGGCAACCTTCCAGAGAAAGAACTCAGAATAATGATAGTGAAGATGATTCAGGACCTCGGAAAAACAATGGAGGCAAAGATCAAGAAAATGCAAGAAATGTTTAACAAAGACCTAGAAGAATTAAAGAACAAACAAACAGAGATGAACAATACAATAACTGAAATGAAAACTATACTAGAAGGGATCAAAAGCAGAATAACTGAGGCAGAAGAACGGATAAGTGACCTGGAAGACAGAATGGTGGAATTCACTGCTGTGGAACAGAATAAAGAAAAAAGAATGAAAAGAAATGAAGACAGCCTAAGAGACCTCTGGGACAACATTAAACACAACAACATTCGCATTATAGGGGTCCCAGAAGGAGAAGAGAGAGAGAAAGGACCCGAGAAAATACCTGAAGAGATTATAGTTGAAAACTTCCCTAACATGGGAAAGGAAATAGCCACCCAGTCCAGGAAGCACAGAGAGTCCCATACAGGATAAACCCAAAGAGAAACATGCCGAGATACATGGTAATCAAACTGGCAAAAATTAAAGACAAAGAAAAATGATTGAAAGCAGCAAGGGAAAAATGACAAATAACATACAAGGGAACTCCCATAAGGTTAACAGCTGATTTCTCAGCAGAAACTTTACAAGCCAGTAGGGAGTGGCATGATATACTTAAAGTGATGAAAGGGAAGAACGTACAACCAAGATTACTCTACCTGGCAATTATCTCATTCAGATTCGATGGAGAAATTAAAAGCTTTACAGACAAGCAAAAGCTAGAGAATTCAGCACCACCAAACCAGCCCTACAACAAATGCTAAAGGAACTTCTCTAAGTGGGAAACACAAGAGAAGAAAAGGACCTACAAAAATAAACCCAAAACAATTAAGAAAATGGTCATAGGAACATACATATCAATAGTTACCTTATACGTGAATGTATTAAATGCTCCAACCAAAAGACACAGGCTTGCTGTATGGATACAAAAACAAGACCCATCTATATGCTGTCTACAAGAGACCCACTTCAGACCTAGGGACACATACAGACTAAAAGTGAGGGGATGGAAAAAGATATTCCATGCAAACGGAAATCAAAAGAAAGCTGGAGTAGCAATACTCAAATCAGATAAAATAGACTTTAAAATAAAGAGTGTTACAAGAGACAAGGAAGGACACTACATAATGATCAAGGTATCAATCCAAGAAGATACAACAATTTTAAAAATATATGCACCCAACATAGGAGCACCTCAATACATAAGGCAACTGCTAACAGCTGTAAAAGAGGAAATCGACAGTAACACAATAATATTGGGGGACTTTAACACCTCACTTACACCACTGGACAGATCATCCAAAATGAAAATAAATAAGGAAACAGAAGCTTTAAATGACACAATAGACCAGATAGATTTAATTGATATTTATAGGACATTCCACCCCAAAACAGCAGATTACACTTTCTTCTCAAGTGCGCACGGAACATTCTCCAGGAAAGATCACATCTTGGGTCACAAATCAAGCCACAGTAAATTTAAGAAAATTGAAATCCTATCAAGCATCTTTTCTGACCACAACGCTATGAGATTAGAAATGAATTACAGGGGAAAAAAATGTAAAAAACACAAACACATGGAGGCTAAACACTACATTACTAAATAACGAAGAGATCACTGAAGAAATCAAAGAGGAAATCAAAAAATACCTAGAGAAAAATGACAATGAAAACATGATGATCCAAAACCTATGGGATGCAGCAAAAGCAGTTCTAAGAGGGAAGTTTATAGCTATACAAGCCTACCTCAAGAAACAAGAAAAATCTCAAATAAACAATCTAATATTACACCTAAAGGAGCTAGAGAAAGAAGAACAAACAAAACCCAAAGTTAGCACAAGGAAAGAAATCATAAAGACAGAGCAGAAATAAATGAAATAGAAACAAAGAAAACAATAGCAATGATCAATAACACTAAAAGCTGGTTCTTTGAGAAGATAAACAAAATTGAGGAACCATTAGCCAGACTCATCAAGGAAAAGAGGGAGAGGACTCAAATCAATAAAATTAGAAATGAAAAAGAAGTTACAACAGACACCGCAGAAATACAAAGCATCCTAAGAGACTACTACAAGCAACTCTTTGCCAATAAATGGACAACCTGGAAGAAATGGACAAATTCTTAGAAAGATATAAGCTTCTAAGACTGAATGAGGAAGAAATAGAAAATATGAACAGACCAATCACAAGTAATGAAATTGAAACTGTGATTAAAAATCTTCCAACAAACAAAAGCCTAGGACCAGATGGCTTCACAGATGAATTCTATCAAACATTTAGAGAAGAGCTAACACCTATCCTTCTCAAACTCTTCCCAAAAATTGCAGAGGAAGGAACACTCCCAAACACATTCTATGAGGCCACCATCACCCTGATACCAAAACCAGACAAAGATGTCACAAAAACAGAAAACCACAGACCAGTATCACTGATGAATATAGATGCAAAAATCCTCAACAAAATACTAGCAAACAGAATCCAACAGCACATTAAAAGGATCATACACCATGATCAAGTGGGATTTATCCCAGGGATGCAAGTATTCTTCAATATATACAAATCAATCAATGTGATAAACCATATTAACGAATTGAAGAATAAAAACCATATGATCATCTCAATAGATGCAGAAAAAGCTTTTGACAAAATTCAACACCCATTTATGAAAAAAACTCTCCAGTAAGTGGGCATAGAGGGAAACTACATCAACATAATAAAGGCCATATATGACAAAGCCACAGCAAACATCATTCTCAATGATGAAAAACTGAAAGCATTTCCTCTAAGATCAGGAACAAGACAAGGATGTCCACTCACACTACTATTATTCAACACGGTTTTGGAAGTCCTAGCCACGGCAATCAGATAAGAAAAAGAAATAAAAGGAATACAGGACTTCCCTGGTGGCACGTGGTTAAGAACCTGCCTGCAAATGCAGAGGACCCGGGTTCGAGCCCTGGTCCGGGAAGATCCCACATGCCACGGAGCAACTAGGCCTGTGTGCCACAACTACTGAAGCCCGTGAGCCATACCTACTGAAGTCCGCACGCCTAGAGCCTGTGCTCTGCAACAAGAGAAGCCACTGCAATGAGAAGCCCGCGCACCGCAATCAAGAGTACCCCACACTTGCCGCAACTAGAGAAAACCCGTGTGCAGCAACAAAGACCCAACACAGTGAAAACTAACTAAATAAATAAATTTATAAAAGGAATATTAATTGGAAAAGAAGAAGTAAAACTGTCATTCTTTGCAGATGACATGATACTATACATAGAGAATCCTAAAGATGCCACCAGAAAACTACTAGAGCTAATCAATGATCTTGATAAAGTTGCAGGATACAAAATTAATGCACAGGAATCTCTTTCATTCCTATACACTAATGATGAAAAATCTGAAAGAGAGATTAAGCAAACACTCCCATTTACCACTGCAACAAAAAGAATAAAATACCTAGGAATAAACCTACCTAGGAAGACAAAGGACCTGTATGCAGAAAACTATAAGACACTGATGAAAGAAATTAAAGATGATACCAACAGATGGAGAGATATACCATGCTCTTGGATTGGAAGAATCAATATTGTGAAAATGACTATACTACCCAAAGCAATCTACAGATTCAATGCAATCCCTGTCAAATTACCGATGGCATTTTTTACAGAACTAGAACAAAAATCTTAAAATTTGTATGGAGACACAAAAGACACAGAATAGCCAAAGCAGTTTTGAGGGAAAAAAACAGAGCTGGAGGAATCAGACTCCCTGACTTCAGACTATACTACAAAGCTACAGTAATCAAGACAATAAGGTACTGGCACAAAAACAGAAATATAGATCAATGGAACAAGATAGCAAGCACAGAGATAATCCCACGCACCTATGGTCAACTAATCTATGACAAAGGAGGCAAGGATAACAATGGAGAAAAGACAGTCTCTTCAATAAGTGTTGCTGGGAAAACTGGACAGCTACATGTAAAAGAATGAAATTAGAACACTCCCTAACACCAAACACAAAAATAAACTCAAAATGGATTAAAGACCTAAATGTAAGACCGGACACTATAAAACTCTTAGAGGAAAATCTAGGAAGAACACTTTTTGAGACAAATCACAGCAAGATCTTTTTTGACCCACCTCCTAGAGTAATGGAAATAAAAACAAAAATAAACAAATGGACCTAATGAAACTTAAAAGCTTTTGCACAGCAAAGGAAACCAAAAACAAGACGAAAAGACAACCCTCACATTGGGAGAAAAAAACAACCCAGTCCAAAAATGGGCAGAAGACCTAAATAGACATTTCTCCAAAGAAGACACACAGATGGCCAAGAAGCATATGAAAAGCTGCTCAACATCCCTAATTATTAGAGAAATGCAAATCAAAACTACAATGAGGCATCACCTCACACCAGTTAGAATGGGCATCATGAGAAAATCTACAAACAAAAAATGCTGGAGAGGGTGTGGAGAAAAGGGAACCCTCTTGCACTGTTGGTGGGAATGTAAATTGATACAGCCACTATGGAGAACAGTATGGAGGTTCCTTAAAAAACTAACAATAGAATTACCATATGATCCAGCAATCCCACTACTGGGCATATACCCAGAGAAAACCGTAATTCAAAAAGACACATGCACCCCAATGTTCATTGCAGCACTATTTACAACAGCCAGGTCATGGAAGCAACCTAAATGCCCATCGACAGACCAATGGATAAAGCTGATGTGGTACATATATACAATGGAATATTACTCAGCCATAAAAAGGAACAAAGTTGGGTCATTTGTTGAGACGTGGATGGATCTAGCGACTGTCATACAGAGTGAAGTAAGTCAGAAAGAGAAAAACAAATATCGTATATTAATGCATATATGTGGAACCTAGAAAAATGGTACAGATGAACCAGTTTGCAGGGCAGAAATAGAGACACAGATGTAGAGAACAAATGTATGGACACCAAGGGGGGAAAGCAGTGTGAGGGTGGTGGTGGTGGTGTGATGAATTGGGCAATTTGGGTTGACATGTGTACACTGATGTGGATAAAATTGATGACTAATAAGGACCTGCTGTATAAAAAAATAAATAAAGTAAAATTCAAAAAAAACTGGAACAGGATCATTAAAAAAATTGTGATGTATAATATAAAGCTTTATCATATCAAATGCTTTCTAGAAAGGTTATTCTAGTTTACCATTCTACCAATATTATACGAAATTGCCTCTTTTCCTCACATTCTTGCCAAAGCATCATCAATTTAATGAATGAAAAATAGTACCTTGTTGATATTTTAATTTACATTTCACTGGTTATCAAGAAGGTTTTTTTCAAAAATGTGAGTACACTCCATTTTATATATTAGAAACAGCATCTTTATTGTAATTATAAAACTTGGTTTGAGCATAAGTTAAAAAAATGAGTAGTTTCAATTTCAAGGAATTTAAACCACTAGATTAGTTCCAACTAAACATATCATGACACCTCAAGGAACTTTATAATGAATAACACCTACTTTACCAGGGAGAGATTGATAGTGAAGAGGAAAATAAATGATCTCAGGAATTGATTTAATAAGTCAAACAACAGAGCATCCCTCAGAGGTATGGAAAACAAAGATTATATTTCAAGGAACAGGGAGGGGGTTTAGTAACATTAACTTAACATGTCTCATTTTTATTATTTTACATGAACTTTAGTATATTCTCACAAACTGATTGCTTCAAGAAATAAAAACAAAACAACAAGCAAAGAAAAAATTCTTGAAAGGTAATAGAAATAACTTTGGGATCAAACTCATTTCTTATAAAATGGGAACCTTAGGGGAAAACATCCATATCTATAATTTTATGTAACAGATTAAGGTACAAAATTTGCATCTGCATAAGGTTTTATCTCACTGTGGTCCATGCCAAAGAGGCACCTGACAGGGAAAAATTTGATGTTATATATATTGTGTCTCCTAGAATAAAATTTTAGTCCATATTTATCATCAGGATAGAAGGCTTAATTAAGCTTTGGTATTTGTCCAGATTGCTATATCCCAATTTTGGATTCAGGACCTGCAAAACAAGTTGCCTCATTGTTATTAAAATATGGAACAAAACAAATGTTATTTGGAGACAGTATATTCTGTTCAACACAAAGATGGCAAATACTGTGGAGGATACAGAAAGTAAATGCAGAGCAGGGACACTCCTAAACTTTTTCTCCTCCTAACAAGGAAAAATATATACCCGTCTAGGAGTGTCTTTGGTAAGTAAGGATAACAGACAAAAGTGGGAAAGAAAAAACCAACCCCATAGGTCTTTACCCAAAATTCAAATGAAGCCAGCCTTCTCTGGAGTCTCCAAAAATTGTTTGGCTGCTATAAGCATTTGCAAAAGTATGTTGAAACTATATTTCAAATGAGTCTCAGCAGAATTAGCATTGAAGAGCTCACACCCTCCAGAAAGACTCCTCTGACCACGGTCTTTACCACCCGTTGCCAAGTGAGAGGGGACTTGGTTATGTCTCCAAATCACTGAAGTTAAAATGCACGCATCTAACAGCCATTCACCTGACTGCACCCACCACTGAGACGCTATGAATGCTATTGGGATAATTTCTCACTCTTGCCATTGGATTTGATTTAAGTAACTAGCATAGCTCCTGACATGCAGCAAGCCCACAATCACCATCTGTTGGATTAAACTAAATTCAGAGCTACAGGAACATGTTCAATTTGAAATCTAGGCAGACTATTGTAAATATTTTAACAATGGCATTCAAGATAGGTTTCTATGACAGCCATTTCCTTTCTCCACAACAAGGAAGCGTGGAGCTTTCCTTAAATTTAACTAAATAGAGGGCTATAATTACTCTTTAGCCTCTACATATCTTACCTGAGCAATAACCGGATAGCCACAGACTTCATCTCCAGCCTTGGTCATAGACACTGCCAGCACCAGGTCTGGGTTACTCACCAGGTGAAAGGTCCTTGGGAAAACAGGATTAGGCCCATTACAAAGCAGCATGACCAACTTAGAGCTCCCTCTGTGCCCCATATCTGTGTGTTGCCTCTTGTCTCCATACATACTCTGTGCTAATGGATGTGAAATCCTTTGGGCATTTCTCCCAACCATAAGCACAATGTTGAGGTTCCTCAGTGCAGAGTGCTGGAAGAACACTGAAGGAGAAAGGGGCGCTCCTGTTCTTTCTGGCTGCTGTCTGGGGTCAGTGTTTGGGAGTGAGGGTGTCCAGGGATGCTCTGTCCCAGCCACGTGCCCAGAATGCACGTGGTCCTTTAATACCCTCACAGCCCAGGCCTGGCCTGGTGATCAACTGCTTATGGCCCTCCCAACATGGACACCACGTGCTCCAGACCTTCTGCTGTACCAGCAGCCCCATACCTTTGCATCTCCACGTGCCCAGCAATAGCTGCACACCCACGTACGTTCCAGAGGGTTACTTCCTGCTTGCCCAGCAACCACAGAACAGATCTGGCCATGCAAACCAACACATTTCCCTGCCATCCAGTGGACAGCACCCATACTTCTTCCAATGAGCTCTGAACTCCAGCCTTAGGGAAGGGACCCAATCCCAAGTTTGTCCTCAACCCCCTCAGCCCTAGAGTACCGTATAGAGGTTTTTATTAAAAAAATCTGATAGTTACTCGTTTAGCATAGCTTAATAATTCTTTATGTTAAACATCCCTTGTTTAAATGACTGCCTGTTTTCTGTCTCCAGATTGTACCCAGACACTCTCCTCACCCGTTTTGCTGTTGTGAGAGGCAGTGTGGCAGAGTGATTAGGGGCATGGATGCTGGAGCCACAATGCCTGAGTTTAAATCTTGAGTATATCTCAAGACCTGCTTAACAACTCTCAGCCTCAGCTTCCTCATCTGTAAAATAGGATAATGGTGCATACCGCACAGGACTTTCAGCCTGAGAATATAATGAGCTAATGCATAAAAAATGTGTGGAGTACTGTCTGGCTCATGGCACTTAGTATGAGCTATTATTATCGATTGTTGTGATTTTTTTTATAGCTTTCCCTCAAATTCTTCTTTTCTAAATGAGTATTCCCTAAAAGTCCAAGATATATATTGAATATTTTTAAGTTATCTTATATTGGAACTAAAATAATATATTAATATTGGAACTAAATTATCTATATCTATATAGATAACTATCTATATATCTATATCTAGATCTATATCTATATAGATATATCTATATCTATAAAAATAATATATTAATATTGGAACTAAATTATCTATATCTCTATAGATAACTATTTATATCTATATAGATATATCTATATCTATATAGATATCTATATAGATATATCTATATCTATAAAAATAATATATTAATATTGGAACTAAATTATCTATATCTATATAGATAACTATCTATATAGATATAGATATATCTATATATATAGATATATCTATATCTATAAGATAACTAAGTTATCTTATATTGGAACTAAAATAATATATTAATATTGGAACTAAATTATCTTATATTGGAACTAAAATAATATAATAATATTGGAACTAAAATAATAATTTTTGACTGAAAAAAAAAGAAAGCAAAGTACAGAGCTAAAACCCTCAAGTTCTTTCCCGTACATCACTTAAAAGCAAGAATAGACCAAACATTCAAGGATATTGTCTGCATAGAAAAAGCCAGTTCTTTATGTCTGTCAACATAGTTACATTACAGACCAGCAGTGGCATTCCTGCTGTGGAAAATATAACTAGTCCTGAATATAAAATTTAATGATGTGGGAGTGGAGGAAAGGGGAGAAAGCGGGGGTGGGGGAGATCTGTGATAAGAGTAATGTATTTTTCCTTTCAAGACAAAAAATTCTAGATATCTAATTTAAATCTCTGAACATAAAACAAAATATCCTCATTGTAAAGCATTTACAAAATACTAGAAAATATAGTAAAAATTAAAACAGAATTTGAAACATCGTTTATATTCCTAAGACAATCACTATTAATCTTACAATGTGTTTCTTCCTTCTAGTGTTAGTTAACGAAGTGTCAGTTTAAATCCAAAGTGGGTATTCAATTTTATCAAATACCTTTTTAGCATTTATCAAGTCTGTGCACAGCACGAGAGCTGGTATTCAATATTGTTCATCTCCGTAGCCTCAGCATGTGGCATAGTTTGCATCTTGCATTTTTACTGGCACTCAGTAGTAGTCAGATGAATGAATGATTGTATATTTCCTGCAACAACTTACTGAGGTGCCTAGATTAGTTGCCTAGCTTTCTCTGTTTTTGCTGCCTAGAATAGATGTAGCAACTTCTCCCATGCTTCAGTGTCATGCTCAGCCATGATAGTGTTGACTTTTCTTTTCCTTTTTGGACTGTCAATTGTCACTTGCCTATCACAGGAGTGCTTACATTCTTCACGAAGCCTGAGCTTTTAGACTTCTACATAAAGCCCACTACGTGCCAAACGGCAGTGTGAGAACGGACTCTGCATCCCAGAAATATCCCAGCACGACAGCACAGCCTCTTCTACTAACCCACAGTGTGAGTGCATACAAGTCACTTCATCTTCTTGAGCCTCAGTTTACCTAGCTTTAGAATCAGGTGACCAAGACTAGAAAAATTTCAAAATCTCTTTCAGCTCTGAATTCCATGACACTGTATTTTCCCTTTTATAATTTTGAAACTTGTTGAAGGGGATTTTTTTCCCTGAGCATTTTTTTCATATTTCCCTTTTGAGACCAAATGATTAATTCAGATTGTGCCAGGGTTGAAAATAGGAGAAAGATACCAGTTTATCTCAAAAGTTGACGTGGACCATTTTTCTGTGTGGCTAGAAACCAAGTAAGTGTGTCTTTGGTAAGCTCCTACTGCCCGCCAGTGCCCCCTTGCTCTTATACTGCTTGCTTATACTACACTCCTAGACCATGTGCTCTCCCAGCTAGGTCTTGTTCTCATAGTCAAACTTTCCCTTATGAGGTTTTGCTTATAATTGCTTAAGATATCAGATTTTCTAGTTATTCTCTATTTTAAATAGAAGGCCAAAATGAAAAAGTAATTCAAGACCCAAAGGACTGAATGAAAGGACTAATGGTAGAAAATTCTAGGCACAGTGATAGCACTTGGCACCTCCCGTCATGCTGGCAGTGAGCTACTGGGCTTCTGCTCTATTGACACAAATTCTGATTGGGAAGTTGCCTCAATAAATGCTAATTTACTGCCTGGGAAAAATATGGAAGATCAAAAGACTATGGTTCACATAAATGGAATTTTCTACAGGTTTCTGCTACGTAGTGTAACCCAAGGTTCTCCAGGCCTCACCAGCTTATCAGAACAAATGGGTTTCAACACCCAATTACACGAAAAAGAAAAATGTCAAGGGAAAATGTAGAAGAAAGCTTAGAATTACTGTCACTATACAGACATTTCTGCCATGGGACATAAGTTCCTCTGAATAATGCCCACATCTAATCATCAAGACTTCTGCAAAAGCTCTCCTGCCCAAGTGTCTGTGGGAGTCCCTAAACGGTGACCCATGTGTTCAGGAGCGAACCCTGTCCCACTGCCCCTCCCCCTCACGGCTCCACCTCTTCTCTCTGGACCCTACAGTTTCCAGCCAGCGATCAGTCAATACCACCATCTCCCTCCAACTGTCCCTCTCTTCTATGGCTTGACATGGGAAGGCCTCAATACGACAACATTGCAGAGCGTTCTGGAAAGTGGAAGGAAATCGGAAGAGACCATCCTCTTTGGCGTTACATGTGGTTAGATTTTCCAAAGCAGTAAGGGAGTGCCTAGAGTTTTAGGCGAGCTTCCCTTTGTTTTTACTTAAACAGCCTTCCTGTCCTCCTGATTTCCCCACAGCACTTAGGGTGAAAACCAAAAGCAGTACAGACACTGAGCGGGACTCAGAACTTGCTCTCTCTTCTGATGACCAAGTGTTCCTGAGTTAAACTTATCAAGTGTGGCTGTCTAGTGCCTGGGGTCACTCCTCTCATTCCCCACGCGTGTCCACCCTATAGCCCTTCAGCCATACTCGAATTCCAACTTAGGCTCAAGCGGGACCTCTACTATAATACAGAAAGCCAAGGCAGTAAGATGTAGCTCTAAATTCCAGAAATGTAGAGATGGGGTAGCACTAGCTTCGTGGGCAGGAATTTTTATGTTTTGTTCTTTGCTAAAGCACCGGCACCTAAAACACTGCCCTTGATAATCTTCTGCAGCTAAATGAATGGATTCTGGTTACACAAAGCAAACCGTTCGCAGGGCCAAAAGCCTGCTTCTTAGCTCCCCTGTCGCAAAGTCAGCTTAGCTAGGATAAATGGGGCAAAAGAACACGTTCACCAGGTCTGTCTACAGGTTGGCTTTTCAGCTGTCTCTGAAACAAGGCTGCATGTGTTCCTTGCTGGCAGCTCTAAGTCTCAGACAGTGAGCAGAGGAAGGCTAGCTCCTTTCCTGTCCATGCTGGGCCCTCTGCTGCCGCCTGCTGAAGATTATACAGTCTCTCTCAAAACAGCGATCCCCTAAGCCTTTTGCATCACACATCTTCACAGCTCTTTCCCAGAAAAAGAAAAAAAAAAGTATTACACAGATACACAAACACATTTTCTATAGTATTTCAAGAGACTGAAGAGGGCCCTGGAGCCCCACCATATAACACTAATGGTAGACTTTGAAGCAAACCATCTAAAAACCAAGGAGTTGTCATCTCTCTTGTTAAAGAAATTTCAAGCATGCACAAAACCAGAGAGAAATGTATAAGAAACCGCCACAGACACAACAGTTATCAACATTCTGCCATGCCTGTTTCATCCCCTCCCCCTGTCCCCATTAAAAAAATTTTTGCTTTGCTAGAATATTTTAAAACAAAGCTGAGATCTCTCTTAATTTTCTCTGTAAATACTACAATATACATCCAAGTGATCAGGACTTTTTTTAAACATAGCCATTAAACCATTATGACACCCAACAAAATTAACAAGACTTCCTTCATGTCATCTGGTACCCAGACTATTTTAAATTTCTTCTGATTGTCTCAGAATTAACCTTTTGACAGTGGTGGGCTTCAAGCTAGATCCAAACAAGGGCCAGCCATTGCACTGGGTTGATTTATCTGATTAGGGTAAGAATTCAATTCGATTTCACTGTGTGAGTGGAAGCCACATCAGTTGGTTATATGATGGAAGTAGGGGAGAGAGGGAAGGCATGCATGTGGGGCGGCGCAGAAGACTGTGTTAATGAAAAGTACTGCAAATTTTTTAAAATGGGACTTTTTAGAATTCTTACTTGATTTTATGATGTTTTCAAATCACACAAATAAGTTAGATGAGAGTCTAGCTCTCTCTTAACCTCAATGGCCCATTAAAACTATGAACCTGGGGCTTCCCTGGTGGCGCAGTGGTTGAGGATCTGCCTGCTAATGCAGGGGACACGGGTTCGAGCCCTGGTCTGGGAGGATCCCACATGCTGCGGAGCAACTAGGCCCGTGAGCCACTACTGAGCCTGCGCGTCTGGAGCCTGTGCTCCGCAACAAGAGAGGCCGCGATAGTGAGAGGCCCGCGCACCGCGATGAAGAGTGGCCCCCGCTTGCCACAACTAGAGAAAGCCCTCGCACAGAAACGGAGACCCAACACAGAAAAAATAAATTAATTAATTAATAAACTCCTACCCCCAACATCTTCTTTAAAAAAAAAAACCCAAAAAACCCAACTATGAACCTAGTAGGCTAGAGTTCACGTTTCTTACCTGAAGCTGTAGCGGATGAGTTGTGTGTAGACTACTGAGCACTTACGTTTGACTTCACAATCTTTCTCTTCCTTGAGTAGGTTAAAAATATTATTGGCCACATTAAACAGAAAATCCAAAGTCCTCAAATATACCCCTGCCTGGTCTGTGGGGACCATGCTGGATCTCTTAGGCTCCTATTCACCCTTTGATATATTGAGGCCCAAATATAATGGGTTTACCTGCTGTCTTCCTTGTACCTCCAGTGTTGATGACTATCATCTGCTTTTTTCTCCACCAAAACAACCTCCATGCCTGAACGCAGGCTGGGGCCTTGCACCCCCAAGACTAGCTGAGGAGAAGCATAGCTTATAATTTGCCCATCTCTGTATTCAAACTGCTGGTGGCACACCTTCTGCAGTTTACTCTGTTTTGGAGAATGGCTGAGATAAAGAAAATCCCATTAGTGGCAGAAAATGTCCTGTGCACTGATGTGCTGGAGATAGCAAGTTCTGTGGGCAAGAGACCCGCCATGAACCAAATTCACTTATGATGCGGAAGCATTACCATCAGGACAGCAGCAATGTTACCTGCTTTGCACTGTCAAGCTGATGTAAAAAGTAGAATTCTGAGTTTATTTTATATTAGAAATAAATATTTATCCAAGAGAACGTGAGAAATTCATCAGCAAAGAAAAAATCCACTTGAGATAATTTAAAGGGAAAAAGAGGTAGGAGTAGGAACAGGGCAATGAATCAGAACAGAGAGAAATAAAGGAGTTCTGTTCAAATCATGATCATTTCTATCCTCTATCTACAGAATCCCTGGCAAACAGAATCCAATTCTCCAAGTTTTTGAATCTTCCCTAACAACTCATAAAATATCATAAACCAAAATAATGATACACTAATAAGTTAATTCAAAGGAATCTCATACTTAAATATCTCTTAAGGCATTAAGCAGACTTATTAAACCTTATTAAAAATCACAATGCATTGGCAATTAATTTGTAAATGTCTATTAAGTCTCTACTATGTGCATGGACTAATGCTAAGTGTTGAAGTGCTAAAACTGTTTAATTCATGTAAACTGCTACAACATTAAGTAAATGTATAAAGATTATGGAATAATACCAAGTACTATAGATTCCTGTCATTTCATTGGACATTGACCAGAGAAAAAATAAAGTTAAAAAGGAAGAAATTGCATTTTACTAATTTCTTAAAGACATCAAGGCATTTTACATGCTTATTCATAAGTTCATTTACACATTCATTCAACTAACATACAGGCTCTGTCCTAAGTTCTCAGGAGGCAAAGACGGATGAGCTTCCCTTTTAATAGAAAAGACACCAGTGAACGAGAAATTACATTACACAGCTAAAGTGAGAAGGTACTTGCCACCAGTACTTGTAAATACTTCAGTCAAAAACACAAGAAACACAAAAATGTGTGTGTTGATGTAAAGAACAACTAACAGTAATGTAAATCTTCAGTAATATTTTTGCCCTAAAGTGAGTGAATCTAAGACCAGGTAGAAATCTCTAACAAGAATCCCTTGCAACTTTTTACCTGTATTTCTTCTCTGGTTCCACATTTTCAAAGAGCTCTTCTTCCATTTTCTTTGGAAGACTGTCATCTTCATCAAAGTTATGAGAAGTTTCCTGCCAGGCATACCTGAGAAGCGTGTGACAAGCCTTCATTCGGAGATGGGCTCTTGCATGTGAATCTCTATCAAGGTTCAGAAGGAAACAGAAGTCTAAGAAATCTGATTTATACTCACAGAATTTTCTCTGAGGTGTAGTCTGATAATATCCTGAATGATGCTGGTGGGTCTGGAAGTCATATTTCCATAATGGTGCCTAACACTGCAAATTCACATCCTACTAATACACAATTTAGATTTTTTAATATAAAGCTGCAAATGAATCCTCAATCACATAATAAGCAGCATTCATCTTTGTTATATTTACTCAGGAAGAAAATGGGGTCATGTATTATATTTCAAAACTAAGATTAAGACTACTCAGTAGTTTTGGAAATTCATAACAAACGTGTAATGAGACTCTTGCCTACTCCATAAATGTGTCATAATTCTGTCTGGAACAGACAGCCTAGATTACTAGGTTTCATAAAATTTACTCATTAGACAATGTTAAGGAATCTTAATAACTTTTCCTCTCAATAGAAAAATCTAGAGAGACTCAAATAGCACCAGCACAAACGTGCCAGGTTTTGATAGAGAATAATACACAAAAACACTTAGAGTAAACAGTCATAGTTTGAATAACTGAGTCGGCCTTGTGGCCTCTTATTAAGATGAAATCGTGAATGGAAACATAACCACCATGCAGATCTGAATATATCAAATCCCCAGGCACTGTTTACGGTACACTTGCTTCCGTGGGATCATGACACAACTGAGGACTGCTCTGCTGAAGGCAGGATAAATACACAGGCAAGCATACTTCAGCACTCTAAATGTGCATATGTGTAAAGAAAGTTCTCTGGGGGAGGCTGTGGTCACCAAGGTGCTTGCGGTAATTTGATGTAACTGCAAGCAATATCGAATTACCCAAATCTCCAGGGACAATTCCTGCGTTAGCAGAGCAGACCATACACTTTTCAAATGTAACAAAAGTATTACATGTGGATATGAAATTGGTGGGTAACAACAACAGCCTTATTCAGAGCTGCAGCACAAGCAGCTTCTGAAGACAAAAAGCTCATTAACAGTTAAAGAAACAGCAGTGCCATCTTGTGTTGAAAATAAAAAGCACAGCTTTCCTACCAACTCAATTTCTTTCAGGGAAACAGACAAAAAAAAAAAGTCATTCTTAGATATAACAAGATTCTTCCTCCAAATCCAGATGGGATTTTCTAACTTGGGATATCCATATACTCCTCGGCTCCCAAGCAAATGAAGGACAGTCAAGTTAGTTTTAGAACAGCCATTTAAAAATACATCTTGCTTTATTGATTCATGTCCATTCATTCATTCATATAACTAGTCATTATTTAATCATTCATTCCTTTAACTAATATTTCTTAAACATCTACTATATTGTAGGCACAGAGTTCTAAGTATTGGGGATAATAGTGGTGAACAAAACAGTTAAGTTCTCAGGATTCACGGAGCTTACATTCTAGTGGGAAGAAGAGAGACAGTAGATAAGTAAATGAATAAACAAACAATGGATATCACAAGTGGAATAAAACAGGAAATTGTGATGGAAACTGGGTGAGGTGGGGTAGGGTCTACTTTACCAATGGAGTTATAGAAGGATAGAGGTATTCTGAATTATTATTTCAACATTAAAATGGGCCGCTTTGTGATATAGTGATCTCCCTGTTCCTAGGAGTATTCAAGGAGAGGCTGGATCAAACGAGCTTGCCTAGAATGTGCAGGAGATTCCTGCATTATGTTTTTTTTTTAATTGAGGTATAACTGACATATAACACTATATTAGCTTTGGGTATATAGCATAATGATTTGATATTTGTATATATTGCAAAATGATCCCCACAATATGTCTGGTTAACATCTATCCCTGCAGATAGTTCCAAAAATTGTTTTCTTGTAATGAAGACTTTTAAGATCTGCTCTCTTAGCAACTTTCAAATATGAAGTGCAGTATTATTAAGTCACCATGCTCCTGCATTATGTTTTGAGTGGACTCACAAGACTTTTAGCTCAAAGATTTCAGGCCTTGATGAAATCTATGAATCAGAACAAGAATCTTTGCTCTCAAAGATGCTCTTTCTTTTTTTTTTTACTTTCTATTTATTTTTTTTCCAAGTGCAGTATAATAACTCAGAGGCTAGATACATTCTTTAGAAGAAGAACAAAAGGGAATGTTAGAAAAGTTTGTGGCCAATTCTCTAACAATTGAGGAAGATACAATATAGGTCAAATCACTCTTTCTGAAAAAGGCTTTCTGGTGCCTTTGTTAGTGTCAGGATGTAGGACCAGATGAACTACCCATCAAAATGAAGAAGTTTGATTCCTAACATAAAAGTTAATATTCTTGTAATTAAGGATAGAAACAGTTGTTTAAAACAGCTTGTATACTAATGATTAATGAAAATTAATTTGTATACAAATTAATTTTCAGTTATTGCAATGGTAATTGACTTGCTATTTTTGGTTTTATAATTTGGAAACTAATTCAATGATTCCTTCATTTATTCTGTAAATGATGACAAAAGTCAGTTATCCTGGTCTTCACACAACACGTGTGATAGAGTTTTTGCCCTCAAGGAATTCCCAAATTGGTGGTGGTTGGTGGGGTAGAGGGGAGGGAACTGATAAGTACATTGCTAGTACAGTCATTGTCATGATTGATTTCAATGATAAAGAATCCTTCCACAGACCGAGGACGGGGCAAGTCAGCTGGAGAGAAATGAATATGTGGTGAGAGGCCTGCAGCAGTGCATCAGTGGAGTAGGCCGCAGCCCAGAGACAGCTTGTAGCTGCCGAGCTAGAGCTTGGAGTTCATGTGGCACAAAGAAAAAGTGTGGAGTGGAGGTGGGCATGGGGGTACAAATAAGGGTTAATGACAGGCCTGGACCAGGGTCAGGAGGGCTTGGGATTCCAGACTAAACATTGTCTTCTGTCTGCAATAGGTAGCCACTGAAGAACTGTATAAAGAGGATTGTGTTTTAGAAAGATTGTCCATAGATGAAACTTCAAGGTGAATTGGCAGGAGGAGATTATGGAGATAGAAACCAATCAGAAAGCTATTTCAGCAATCCAGGATGATAACTTATATTAACATGCATTCAACTTGAACCTACATTAAGGAAGAAGCATAATTGTTCCTGAAGTCCATGTTTATGGAAACAAAAACATGATGAATTCCTCAAATAAATGTCTCCAGTTCTAAGATTCCAGTCTTTTAAAAATAGCAACATCATATCAAAATTACTGAAAGTAGATCATTGTGCTTGTTGAACACTGAAGCTCCAGCTCTATCCTTTTGCCAGGAAACTAATTAAATACCAGCTCTTCAACTTCTATTAGTTTCACAAACTTGGCATGGGTTCCCTGCATGGGCTCTGTGGTGTTACTGAGCTAATGAGCTGAGTTCAAATAAGAACCAGGTAACTTTTCTGGCCACACTGATTACTTACAGAATTTCACTGGAAGCATTTCCCGATGTTAAAGCATTTTTTTGCACTTGCTTTTCCTCTGGTTCTATAATTTGCTTCTCTTCTCCAAAAATTGGTTTCCGCACAACAAGCTTGGCTCCCAACACAATGTCACTTTGGACTTCTAAAACAAGAGCTGAGGAGAAATGCACAAATTGCATGGACATATTAGTTATGACCTCAGAGCACTAGGATTTTGAAAACAAGTGTTAAAATAAAAATGCAGAACATTTCCAGCTATTTGGTCTAAGAGAATACATTCTAAGTATAATTGATAGTTGCTCTTTAAACTAATAAATTGGATTTCACTTAATTTAATTTTTGTAAATTCCTCTCAAGACATTCTCAGTCAAAAGTGCTAAAAAATAGGTCTTTCCAAAAATAAGTTAGTTATAAATTCTAACTATTCAAATGGGTTCCATTATTTAGATGTATGCCTCTAGGTCATTCTCTGGCATCCAAACTCCTCAATGAAAGTTCCCAATGCCTTAAAAGACACATGCAAAGCTTAATGTACAGTGTTCAAGATATGCAATAAGATAATGTTTTAAATTATATTAATGATTTTTTTCTTCTATATATAGGACCTTTGTCCTGGTCCTGGGGTAGCCTTAAGGGAAGGTGGTAGACCATGAGAAATGAGAATTGTTACAAAAGGAAAGCAAAAGTACAAATACAGTTTTGACATTCAGGCACAAGACAATGGCCATGTAAGTCAGATGACACTGTCATGATTTAGGGTCTTTTCCAAAAGCCTTTAGCTCCCATTTAGCTTATCTCAGTGTTGACCTGGAGGAAACCTACCATTTCTGGGCCTGAGGGGATCTGTGGCAGAACACAAAGGAAGGCAGAAAACCAGCACTGGGTGTCATGATTCTGCCTACAGGCTTTGCTGCAGGAATCTTAGCTAGACAAGGAAACACTGAGGACATTGCCTATGGTTCAGGACGCGGTGATGAGTTACCTCTTGAGCTGTTCTCACCACTCCAATCTGGGGCATAGCCACATGAACCTGGGTCTGGTTTCTGGGAAGTGCAGCCATGACCCAGGATTTACTAAGAGCCACGCAGGGGAGCTTTCCAGAAGTGGCTGCCAAGCAGGGGTCAAGAGGTTCTGTAGCAAGGATTTTAGAGATGGCTACCCAACCACAGCCAGGCTGCAGAGGGCCAGAGGGAGCAGAGGGGAGGCTGAGGCAGGCAGGAAGTACCACCCACCCAAAGCATTATCTGGGCCAAAAGAATGGAACACTGTCACCCAGCCATGGACTTCAGCCAGCAGGGCTCAGAAAGCAAGAGGATCTGCACCCCGAGTTCTTTCCTTCCATCCTAGAGAAGAACTAAAGTGAGAGTCTGGAAACTGAGAAACATGAAAACCTTCCCGAAAGGGACTATTTAAATTAATGGATGGGACAAGTTTAAACCTGACTGTACATTTAAAGTTTTCCTTGATGGGGGTAGCTGGGGCTCACAAAGAAGGCCCAATTTATTAAAGACAAAATAAAGAAAGTATGTTTTCTCTGCACATTCAAAGTACAGTGTGAATTAAAATATGCAACTCTGTTAAACATAAAAATTAGTCTAAAGCTAAACAGCAAGAGGCAGGGGTGAAATATGACCTGTTTGAACAAAGTTGGATTTTTTTTAAAAAAAGCAATTATCATCAAGTTTTGTTTTTTTTTTGGCTGTACATATATAAAGTAAATAATTCCAATGCTTACCCTCTATCTTACGTGTACTGCAGAAAGTTTGAATTTTAGAAATATCTGATGCTAAGTTCCTCAAGAAGATCTGCTTCTTCTGCTGAGCAATGGACAGATCAGGATTGATCCAGTGTTCTCCACATGAAACATACACCTACCAAAGAAATGAGTCTCTAATCCCAGATACAACGGCTCACAGCAGCATTATTATAGCCCAAAGTGGAAACAATCAAAACACCCTACAACAGGTGAATACAACAGGTGAATACAACAGATGAATGGTTAAACAAACTGGCACCATACTCAGTGATAAAAGGCACAAACTATTGATAAAAGCAACAAGTTTGATGGATCTACAGGGTTTTGTACTGAGAAAACACTTCTCCATACTATCTTTGCAACTTCCTATGAATCTTTAATTATTTCAAAATAAAAAGTTGTAGAAAAAATAATTTTTTAAAGAAAGGAAAGAAGGAAGTAAAGAAGGAAGGGAGGGATGGGGGGAAGGTAAGTGGGTATAAATCAGGGGTTTAAATGTGAAATAGCTAGTGGGAAGCAGCTGCATCACACGGGGAGATCAGCTCGGTGCTTTGTGACCAGCTAGAGGGGTGGGATAGGGAGGGTGGGAGGGAGATGCAAGAGGGAGGGGATACGGGGATATATGTATACATATAGCTGATTCACTTTTTTATACAGCAGAAACTAACACAACATTGTAAAGCAATTATACTCCAATAAAGATGTTAAAAAATTTAAAAATTAAACACTGAAAAAAACTGGGGGTTCGTAAACTATGGCTGAGGATCAAATCTCGCCGATTGCCAGTTCTCGTAAATAAAGTTTTTTTGGAATACAGCTATGCCCACTCATTTGCATGTTATCTGTGAATGTTTTCGTGCTACAATGGCAGAGCTGATGTTTCAATAGATAACATATGGTCTGTAAATATTAACTATCTGACACTTTACAGAAAACTCTGACAACCACTGGTATAAATGAACTTGCAGTATATGCACCAAAATGTTAATGTGGATATTTCTAGATGCTGAAATTATGGATGATACTTTTTCTTCTTGATTTTGCTTATAGGTACTTCCTAAATGTCCTTAAATAAATACATATTTCTTTGAAGTGAGGAAAAAGTAGAGTAATATATTGAGAAAGACTCGGTAAAAAGAAAAAGAAACTCAATGTTGCCTTTTTTTAAGGCCACTGACTGATCATTACATACATACTTTGTATGTGGACCCAGGGAAAACGTTCTCAAAAATATCTTCTTTCTGATCAAGAGGGTTATTTTTCTCTCATGGACATACTTAATCATGTAACTGTTCATGTTTCAATCCTCACGTTGGTGGCTCAGAACAGTTGACAGATTCATTTCTAGCAAATATGTTGGTCCGTATAACAATCACTCCTGGGTCCATCTCATCCTCCTTTCACACATACTCGCTTAGCCCCGGTGACCTCATTGACTTATCTTTAAGTTAAATTTACCTTTTTGTGTCATATGTTTTAATGCATCTACTTTAAATTCTTTCTAAAATAACACAGTGAATAAGCACAGCAGGAAAAACAAAAACATTAAAATCAAACAAACAGAAAACTTGGCAGTGATAGAATTAGAATTCAAAACACCGTCTAGAGCTTCCCTGGTGGTACAGTGGTTAAGAATCCACCTGCCAATGCAGGGGACACAGGTTCAAGCCCTGGTCCGGGAAGAGTCCACATGCCACTGAGCAACTAAGCCCGTGGGTCACAACTACTGAGCCTGTGCTCTAGAGCCCACAAGCCACAACTACTGAGCCTGTGAACCACAACTACTGAAGCCCACGCGCCTGGAGCCCATGCTTCGCAACAAGAGAAGCCACTGCAATAAGAAGCCCGCGCACCCTAATGAAGAGTAGCCCCCACTCGCCACAACTAGAGAAAGCCCAAGTGCAGCAACAAAAACCCAATGCAGCCAAAAATAAAAATAAATAAATAAAAATAAATAAATTTTAGAAAAACAACAACACTGTCTACCAGACTCCAAGAACAGAGGGTCTCCACTCTGCCATGCTGCCTCTGCTATTAGTCACTGGTACTTGGGTTTAAGACTCTTTCAAGGGGTCTTTACATTCAGAGTCTGAGTCAAGTTCTGATAATTTGGTACAAGCTTGGTTCTCTGTTCAAAGAATTTCAGGCATCAATCAAGGCAGGTTTTCTTCTCAAGCTGATACCGTAAATTCCATAAGTCGGGGGAAAGGCTGGGCAGCTAAAGTCCTTCCACTTCTCAGCCTTCTCCAGCCTCCCAAATAGAGTGTGTGAAAAACTAGATATGATTATTTTTTTCTGAAAAGGTAAAACAATCATTTAGTAAGAAATAATTAAATAACTACATTTCGAAGGCCTTGAAAAGAATACAGAATCTACCCCCTTAAAAGAGTAGGGCAAAAAAAAAAAAAAAAGTTAAGGGGCTTCCCTGGTGGCGCAGTGGTTGAGAGTCCGCCTGCCAATGCAGGGGACACGGGTTCGTGTCCCGGTCCGGGAGGATCCCACATGCCGCGGAGCGGCTGGGCCCGTGAGCCATGGCCGCTGAGGCTGCGCGTCCGGAGCCTGTGCTCTAAAACGGGAGAGGCCACAACGGTGAGAGGCCCGTGTACCGCAAAAAAAAAAAAAAAAAAAAAAAAAAGAATAAGGCAGAAACCACAAGTGGTTAATAATGTGGTCCTCTCCAGTTTCTGCCCTCATTTATAACAGAGGTTGTGATGAGCATTAAATGACTTCTATTACATACAGCCCTGAAAATCATGCCTGACACATAGTAAGCGCTCAACAATCAGCTATTCTTATTACTTTCTGATGGTTGCTGAATTAGGATAATTCTGAGAAAAAATAACAGGAAAAAAATGGTGCTTGAAGTCTTATATTTAAAAACGCTTTCCTTTTAATAGTATCAATATATTAATATTTCCAGTTTCACGCTCATGTCTTTACCAGTTCATCTCTTTGAAGGTCTTTTAGGGCAAAGATTTCCTTCCCCTTTTCACTGAACAATCTCCGAGCTGCAGAAGGTAAATTTAAAATTTCAGTGCACCTGTAATAAGAGACACAAAAATTGACCTTGCACATGCGAAGTTTCCAGCAGAGAAGAGAGGAAATAAAAGAAATCACGGGCCTGGATCATTAACTACAACTAGCTCAGCAGGACCGTGGGATAGTCAAGAGCTTGGCTCTGGAAACCAGCAGCCCCCTTTTGAGTCTCATTCTCCCTCTCCAAGTTGTAAGACTGGGTAAATTATTTAAGCTCTCTAAGCCTAAATTTCTTACCTTTCAAGGTTGCTGTGAAGATTAAGGGTTGATTATGAAACATGCTTAGCACAGTACCAAGCATGATCAACAAATCAAAAAAACAAAAAAACCCACATCATTATTTATTTTTCACTCCTCAGTATGCCCCTACTTTCCTATTTGTGTGCCTTTTCTCTTGTTCTCCCTTCTACATTAAACACCTTCCTCAGCTTTTGCTGTTGAAGTTCTACTCTCTCCAAAGTTACATCCATCAGAAGTGATCCCTATATATAGCTCTTTAACTCCCTTTCAAATTTTTGCCAGGTTAAACATTAAACAGTGATTTTTTTCCCCTCAAACAAGCTCTGGGCCAGCCCTGTGGATATTGAGATGAACGATACAGTTTCCTTGTTTCCTGAAGGGCTCCTTCTCTAGTAGCGGGGAGAGACCAGTCAGCAACTGAAGTGTGATATGAACTAGTGGGTGCTGTCACAGGCACCTGGCCAGGGAGGTGAGGACACAGGGGAAAAACAATGAATTCTTCCAGGGAAGCCTCAGGTAAGGAAGTAACATTCGGGGTGGGCCTTGATGAATAAACCAGAGTTCACCAAGTAGGGTCAGGACTTAGAGAAGTTTTATATGGCTGGAGCTGAGTTTGTGGACAAGAGGTAGAGCCAGATGAAGCTGGTAAAAAAGATGGAAACCAACTGAAAGCACTTAGGATGCCAGACTAATGAACGTGGCCTTTATCCCGTTAAGTATCAGGAAGTCATTGAAGGAATTATAGTAGAGGTATGGTGTTGGCAGATCTGCTTTTTAGAAAGTTAACTGTCAGAAAAGTGCAAGATGGGCTGGAGGTGGAGAGGCTGGAATCTATATAGTCAGTTTAGGGTAGAGGTAAAGAGGTGGAATTCTGGGGAAGAGGAAGTAGAGCTAAACAGAGTGATGGGTCGTGTCCTAAAGACTGCTGTTTTATATTAGAATGTACTGTCTATAGTAAATGAGTTAGAAGTGACTTCATGCTCATCAAGAAGACTCAGCTGTATGAAAAATATTTCTCAATTTTATTACCTTAGATGGCCAAAAGCAATCGAGCAGGTAATTAGGCCCTCCATTTTTCTGAGAGGTCTTAGAAGGAAATAAGCCAGTGGGAATTAAGTCTCTCCCTCTCCTGTCACAACTCTGGAAGCTGATGGGCTGGTGAGAACTGGACTGGGTTTCTCATCCATAGGAATTGTCGGGTGGAGGTATTGCGGGGCGGGTGGGAGGGAGAGCTGTAAGAGAATTGAGCCCCAACCAGAAGATTGGCTTAATTCTCTCTGGATGCTGCCCAAAGACCCAACCCAATTCCTGCTACTCACCCCAAATCCAAGCATGACCTAAGGAGAGTTACAATCATGATAATCTGATCCCACTCACATTTTCCTCGGAGAATTTTGGACTATGGGAGTAACCAGTTTTAGGACAAGTGGGAGAGTAAAGTGAAGGGGAAGCTGGTGGATTTTTCTTTCTTCTTTTTTTGGAAACCTGTTTTATTTTATTTTTTATTTATTTTATTTTTTTATACTTCTTTTCTTTTCTGAAATGCAAATCCAACAGTAGATGCTAAAATTCAGATCTAAATTCACTACTGTGCTTTAGAAGAGTTATCTTTGCACTGGCTACACTGGCAAAACATAAGCAACCACTGAAGAACACATCTTTAGTTTGATGTAGCTACCACCGGGCATATATTCCTTAACTTCATCTACAGAATCACCCTGTCTTCAGTAACTCTTAAAACTTCAAATTTTATATATAGGAAGTAGTTTACTAAGTTGTTACCTTTTACTAGCCCAGACCCTTAATATTGCACAGTATTTTCAGGGTACAAATAGTAGACTCGTATCAGGAACTTTCCAACAAGTTCTGTGGAAACCCTATTTTAATAGTGCTGAATTCAACTGGCCCATGTAGGTGGGTTGGAGAGAACGGGATAAGCTGTTTCCTCTGTATTGAATTCCTCTAACTAGTTCATGTGCCAGCCAACATCAATGGAGAGAGAAGAAAAGAACTGGCTCTTAAGTGCCTAATAAGGAATGTGTACTCTGGTCAAATTGCCTGGGTTCAAACTCTAGCCCTCTCATGTATTGGCTGTGTAACCTTGGAGAAGTTACTTAACTTCTCTGAGCCTCATTTTCCCCATCAGTAAAAGGGATATGTAACAGTACTTATCTCATAGGGATATCTTACAGATTAAATGTGTGAATACCTGTAAAGCACCTGACACATATAAGTCATCAACACATTACTAAAATGGATCACGCACTGCAAGCACTTCATGTCTACTCTCACGTTAATTCTCACACCCTTTCTGAGAAGCCCATTTTACAGATAAGGAAACTGAGCCTGGAGATTAAGTTCCTTGCCCAAGGTCACAAAGCTAGTGAGTACAAAAGCTGAAATTCAAACCTAAAACTCTCTGGGTCTTTTACTACATCATATGGCCTCCTGAGAGGGCATCATCATAGAATAACAGGGAAGAAACTGAGGCTGAGATACTGAGTGAGCAGTTCAGGATTTCTCTGTTACTGAGTTGGCCAAAAAAGTTCATTCGGGTCTTTCCTTATGATGTTACAGAAAAATCCAAACAAACTTTTTGGCCAACCCAATACATGGGGGCAAGGGTCCTAGACATGAAGTCCTTTGACCCTCACACCAAGAGTTAGGACTGATAACCATGTGGCTTGGATTTACAGAGTATCCAGAAAAGCAGAGTCTTATCTCTGACTTTGTTCTCTCAGGACTGGTTTTTCCAATGCTCCATGTTTCCTGCAAATTTAAATATCAACAAAAACGGTCTATATCTATTATTTTTAAATGGGTCTTGTTATGCTGTTAGGTCTCCCTTCAGCTTTGCAGATGGAAGAATCAACAACAACAAAAGATCCTCGAAACTGTCTAAAGTGAATTATTAAATTACTAAAGGATAGCATAATTTTCCTTAAATTCTATAAAACTACACTCTCATATTCAGCAAGACATATTTTGTGAAAAAGTTTATACCAGGTGCTCTACTTTTGAACAGCTATCAAATTCTATGGGAATAAATCTTGTTTGGGTAGGAAAATATTGATGAAAAGAAAAATTATAATGTAATTATAAATTATAAATAATTTTTATTATAATAATGTATAATAAAATTTTTATTATAATAATGTATAATAAAAATATGGTATAGATTAGTGACATTTAAAAATTGATTTAAAGTAGGTAAATATCCTGCCCTCAGTTCAAACAAATTCAAACCAAAGTGCTGTAAAATTGTGAAATATATATTTTTTAATGGGGATAATTTACATTTACAGAGTTTGTAGTTCAGAAGCTAGGGGAAACCACCAGACCTAGAAATTTTGGGGAAAAACATATTAATTAGCATTGGTATCATGTACTTATAGCTTACATATTTCACAGATTAAAAACTCCAGAATCACTATATTAACAATTGTTTTCTTATATAGGTACATAGGTATTTTGTGTTATAATCATTCAGGCACTTGAATGGAATATATCTTTGCATTTAGGGTAGTATTTACCTCTCCAAAAGTTGGTGAAATCCAGTCTGGTTTGTTTCTGTTTCAGAATATTTAGTGACATAATTTTTCACATTCCCTTTCCTTTCAGTGTCAACATTTCTGAAAAAAATGATCCAAGATTTGATTGATATGGCAGTATACATTGTCAATTATCATTCAGCTTGTTTAAGTATGTGAATAAATAGTGAGGTTTTAATTTATCATTATTTACTCTAAAAAAAATGCCTTTCTTAAAAAAATAGGATTTCAAATACTACTACAATTAAATATTAAACGTCACAAACATTTATACTATGAAAAATTTATACAAGAAAATAAATTTTCAATATCTGAATCCTTTTCCAATAATGTTGAACACTCTGAGATGTGAATTTATCAACTTTGAAGAAAATGCAGAGATTACATTCATTTTGCCTTTGATGTTTTATTCATATACTGTTCATATTTATATGTTTATTCATATATTACTCAGATACTGTTTCAGTTATCAATCCAAAACTAAAAATGTTTTTAATAAAAAATTAATGACGATCACAGTAAAAGAATTGCAATATACATCATTCAAATTTTCAAGTAAGAAAGAATTGTGTATTTTTAGAATCTTTAGATTTTATTAAATGAAAGATATAGTGTTCAAATGTAATGTTAACCAAAACACTCCCTATTTAAATCTTCTGTTCCCAGTACTTACAGAAAGATTGAGGGGAAGGTGTGGGGAATGCTATTGATGATCCTGTAGAAAATTTTCTGAATCAGCCAAGAAAAATTAAACTATATTCAGTAGAGTTTTGATGTCAAATGTATGCCACTGTGTTTTAATTATTTGGGAATAATTAATTCATGTAGAGAACAAAATGAATATTTGATTAACCAGGACACACTGTTCCATGAACTTAGCAGAGAGTTTCACATACTCTCTACTAGAATAGCTGTCCAAATTAACAAATCTCTCAAATTATGTTTGGATTACCTGATTGAATCATGCATTTTAAAACATAAATTGATCAGATTAAATCTCTATATAATTTTGAGACACATAAAGATAGGAAGGGATAGAAATTACCTGTTAATTTTGCATATTAAAAAAAAGTCATATACTACTTTAAGGGCATTACCCTCACATTTTATGTCTAGTAGAATGAGCTAATTATGAAATGTATGCGTCAAAGATTTCAATTTCAGGGTTGACTTTACTTTGAAGATTAAAATTTTACTTTATCATCTTTATAGGCAGTTCAGTGGACAGCCGATCTGAATGTTACTCATTGTTCAGTGATGTATGAAGTATATTTAATCAATGTGAAGAAAGTAATATTAAACTATTATCAGCAGCCTCAAATATTCTAAACATCTCAAAAGAAAGGTCAAGAGGTAATATCACAGCTAATAATATGAGAAAAAATGTGTTTAATTCATTCTTTACATCAGAGTTTTGCCCTGATCTATGATTCCTTTTGTCATAAAATGTAATGAAAATACAGCAGGTGACTTTCTCCAATGTTGCAGAAATACTGGGTGTTTGGGAAGATTTTATTCCAACCTCATAACGTAAGCTAAAGGGCAGATCGATGCTTTTCTAGGATGGTAAACTTTTAAAATGTTATTCCAAGGCAAGGATACAGATTATGTAAAGTTATATTTTGAGAACTATATTTGTTCATTAAATATTCCAAATATCTAAATGTAAATAATTGTGTGTAATAACTTAAATAATGTAAATAATAACAAAGTAAATACTAACTTAAATAAGAAATTACAAAATTAGATTTAAGAAGGAATTTATGAGCTCATTTATTTCAAAATATATTAATAAACCCAAACAATAATGCTAATTCAAAATAGATATTGATCATAAAACTTTTTTTTATCAGAACTACTTATTTCTAACTCATGTTCTCTCATGGCCAGCCTAAATCACCAGTGTTCAAATTAAGTTCCTAACATAGAAACTAAATGAATTTTAGTATCTATTTTTACCTCCAAATATCAATATGGGAGCCCTTTTTAAAGAATAAACACAAAATTTCCCCAGAAAAACATCTGTAATCAAGAAGACAAAAATCTGTAGAAATTAGAAAGTATGCTTGATGCGAAATATGAACAAGTTGTTCTTACTGCATTTTCTGCCTAGGTGAGATGTCTGGACTGATTATAACAAGGGCTCTGGTTTTGTTCTTGTCTCCATTCCGCAAAACTCTGAGTCTCACAGGGACATATTGCTCCAGTGTCTTAGAGATGGGTTTCTTCATGGGAGGACCGTTTGGAAGAAGCAGCCCTTCTATTGGCCAATCAAACTCCTTCAGAAAGAAATGACAAGAAAATTGATAATAAGTGAATAGGAAGAGTCATTCCTATATATTAAAAAATAAGCACTTTCTTATACCTTTAATATTTTATTCATTCATCAAACATGTATTGGGCACCTAAAGATGTTCCAGACAATTCTAATTAACGTTTTATTTTAATGAAGAGGAAAGATAGCAATTTTTAAAATGTATGTACAACCTGTGCTGTGTTACGACATGGAAGATTTATTCCCTTTCAGAGAAACATCATTCTGGAAATACAGAACTGAATTAGTTTGGAATGTTTTTTGCTCCTGTATAAAATATCTCTAATCTATGTGAAGAAAGGAAGAATGTATGAAAAGTGGTTTTACAACCCGAAATAATATTGTCTTAAACTAAATCTATTTGGGGAACACTTCAAATAACAGAGTGAGATGAGTGAATGATAAAGCTTAAACAAACTTCAAATATTTCAGTTGTAGAATTTGGTTACTTTGTAGCCATCATTCACACATTTATTTATTTATTAATTCATGCATTATCCAAATATTTAATAATTGTTTCCTATATTCCAGGCACAGTGCTAGACACTGGAAATAAAACTATGAACAAGACTGGATACTCATTGTCGAGGAATTTCTAGCGGATGCTCAGAAACTTACCTAGAAATAAACTGGCAATTGCAATAACGTGAGCATAATAACAACAGGGTACAAGGTGTGATGGGACCACTGAGTAGAACCTAACTCAGAAATGCCATGTAAGAGATCAGAAGTCTTAGTAGGAGTTAGTGCAGTAAAGGAGGGGTAAAAGGATGGGACAGTGTATGTATCAGATTTGAGAATTAATAGAACATGATGTTCAGGGAGTAAAAAGAGGCAAGGATGGCTCCCAGGTCTGTAGCTTGGACAACTGGGTAAATGGTATTGCCATTCACAGAAACAGACATTTGTGGAAGGAGATTAAATGAAGGAAGGGATGATCAGAGATGATGTTAGGCAAGGTCCAAGGTCTTTCTTTCCTTCCTCCCTCCCTCCCTCTCTTCCTTCCTTTCCTTCTTCTTTCTTTCTTTTTCTTTCTTTCCTTTCTTTCTTTTTCTTCCTTCCTTCCTTCCTTCCTTCCTTTCCCTTCCTTCCTTCCTTCCTTCCTTCCTTTCTTTCTTTTTCTTTCTTTCATCTCTCTCTGTCTCTCTCTCTCTCTCTCTCTCTTTCTTTTGTCCTGGCAGCAATTACTTTCCCATTAACCTGCAGTAACCATTTTATAAAATATGACATCTCCATTTAAGTGTGGGTCTGTTTCTGTGTGTTCTGTTTTCTTCAATTTGCCAATTTCTCTCTCCCTGTCCAGTACCATACTGTGTTGATTATATCTGGTAAATCTTGATATTTGGCAGGGCAAGTACCCTTACCTTATTATTCTTCTTTGGAAATTGGCTCTTGTTCGCCCTTTACCATGTCATATACATTTAAGAAACAGCTCAATTAGTTTTTTTAAAGTCTGTTTAGGACTGTAATACTCTGTAGCAGGTTAAGTAATTTCCTATCAATCCCATTTTGTTAAGATTTTTTTTCTTAAATGTATGTTGAGTTATGTAAAGTTCTTTTTCCTACATTTATTGAGATGTGCTCATATTATTATTTATCCTTTCATTGGTTATATATTAGTTACATTAATTTTTAAAAATTTTAAGCTAATCTTGCATTCCTGGATCAATCCAAATTGGTCACAGTGTATTATCTTTTTTACAGATTGCTGTATTTAATTTGCTAATATTTTCTTTAGGATTTTTGCTTGTATGTTCATAAATGATATTAACATGTAATTTTCTTAAACTATCCTCATCAAGGTTTGGTATCAAGTTTATCCTAGCCTCATGAAATGAGGTGGGAAGTGTTACTACTTTTGTAATATTTGAAATTTTGTTTCTCATATGTTTGGTAGAATTTGCCAATAAAACTATTTGGTAATGGTGTTCTCTTTGTGGGGAGATTTTTAACTACTGATTCTATTTTTTTCTATGATTATTGGACTATACAAGCTTTCCATTTCTTCTTGATTCTATTCTGTTAAATTACTTTTGTCCAGGAATTTGGCCATTTTATTTATTTTAAGTTATAATATTTATTAACATAAATTTACTTATAATATCCTTTAATTATTTTCTTAATTTCTCAGCATCTATACTTATATCTTTCTTTTGTTCCTAATATTATTTACCTGCTTTTTTTTAATTAATCAGTTTGGCCAAGTATATACATTTTATTAATATTTTAAAAGAACCAGTTTTTTGACTGTCGGTTCTGTTTTATACTTATCATATGTTATATTGATTTCTCTAATTTACTATTGATAATTCCTTCTAATTCTTTGAATGCATTCTGCTGTTATTTTCCTAACTTCTCGAGTTGGATACTTAATTATTAAATTTTAGTCTCTCTTCTCTTTTAATATAAGCACTTAAAGTTGTAAATTTCCTTCAAGTATGCTATAGCTGCATCTCACATACTTTTCTTTGGTTCTAAATATTTCCTTTTAAAATTTTCATTAGGATTTCTTCATTATCCCATGAGTTAGTCAAAATATCTTTTCAAATTTCTCAATATAAGGCCTTTTCTAATTATTTATTTTGTTACTTATTTCTAACTTAATCCATCAGCAGAACCTGCTTCCACTTTCAAAATATATCAAGGGCCCAATTACACTTCATCACCTCCACTCCTACCACCCCGGACAAAGACACTAGTTTCTCTCACCTAGAAATTGCAAAAGCCTTATAACTGCTTATTCCTGCTTCTACCTTGGCCCCTTTTTTCTCTATTATCCTAAAGATTCTATTAATACTCAGTCAGAGTATCACTTCTCTGCTCCTAACCTGTCAACGGCTTCCCATCTTGGAGTAAGAGCCAAAGGTCTTACAATGGCCCAAGGCCCTGCATGATCTGTAGCCCTCTCTTCTCTCTGGCCTTATGTCCTGCTGCTCTCCTCTCACTCACACTGCTGCTGCCACATTTACTTCATTATCCATCAAACACAGCATCTCAGTTCTATGCATTTCCTGGAATGCTCTTTCCCTAGAGATCTTATTGATCTTCAGGTCTCTACTCAAATATCACCTCAGTGAAGCCACATCCCTTGTCAACTGAAAATTTCCAAATCCTGCCCTGCCCACTATCCTTGCTTCTACTTTCTCCTTAGTTCTTATCAATGACTAACATTTATGAGAACATGGGATGACTGGCCAAGGGCTCTAGAGCCAGACTTCCTGTATTTGAATCTTTAACCCACCACTCCAGTTGTGTAACCTTGGGCAAACCTTTGACCAAAGGGAGATAGAAGCTGATGGATAAATTCTTCCCTCTTTCTTCTCCAGGAGAAACTCTCCTAAGAATACTGTTTAAAAGGCTCCTTGGAGGACAGCTTGATAGCACATTCTTATATTGGCTTTTCTTCCTTCTCTGCTTGTCTCTTACTCTTTCTCCCTGGGACTGTACTCCCTAACTAAGTAGTAGCACATAAGCCATTTGCCTCAGGCTCCTCTTTCTGAGGACCCTAAGCAAAGATGCCATAGTCCACATGAACTAAAAATAGAGGAAATTTCCTAAAGGGGATTAGGTACCAATACCCCCCAAAAGGGGGAGCCATATTGAGCAGGCAAAAAGTTCAGGCAATCACTGCAGAGGTGGTCCTGGTGTCCTGTCAGTGTCCGTCTGACATGACCAAGATACAGATACACAGGGGTTGGGGAGATGTGCTGGCACGTTAGACCAGTACAGACCAAGACACATGGCCTTTAGTTTATGGAAGGGGAGAACATTTTTTTAAAGCTAGTACAGCAAGTAATAATTTACTAATTTATACTCCCTTGAAGAGCTATTAGAATCTTGCAATTATACTCAACAATCATATAGTTCAAGGAAATGCGTTTTAAATAAATATAAAAAAAATCTGAAAGTTGTGAAGATTAAATCTTCTGAAATGGCATCTAATGCTCTAAATTGTTTGCAAGATGAGTCAGTAAATAACATTAATTTCATTTAATTAGGAGAAAAGCAATATAAATAAATGTTTAAAACTCTCATGAGTGTTTTTCAGTCTAATGTTTTTTCCTTTATAATTTTTGTATAATATTTTGCTTAGTAAATGTGTTCATAATAGTGGCATACCATGAGTCTAACTTATTGTACTTCTAAATAAGCGAAATTTGAATTAATGAAGTTTTACTGTATTCTTGACCTTCACTGAGAACCTGAGAATTTAAATTGCAGAGGGTAGTATTTATTTAGATATGTGTCTATTATTATGAATGGAGAAACATGGGGTCACTTTCCCTTACTATTGTTACTGAGAAGAAATACCAAAGGTTATGACAAACATTGTATATTTTCATTTGAAACTTTCCTATAAGGGTATAAGGGTTTTACTTAATATGAGAGGTGGTGGAGGAGTGGAGTTGTATAATTCTTCAAGAAGTAAGTTCAAGACGGACCTGTAATTCTTCCACAACAAAAATATTAAGCAATTCAGAGCAAATCAAAATTTGTACTAGTTTTAGACAAACTATCATGTAGCAAGGGTTGAATTGGTGGAGGAGAAAGAGAAGAACAGTCTTCTCATTAAAAAATGACTGTCAAGGGCTTCCCTGATGGTGCAGTGGTTAAGAATCCGCCTGCCAATGCCAGGGACACGGGTTCGAGACCTGGTCTGGGAAGATCCCATATGCTGCCGAGTAACTAGGCCTGTGCACCACAACTACTGAGCCTGTGCTCTAGAGCCTGCAAGCCACAGCTACTGAAGCCCACACACCTAGAGCCCATGCTCCTCAACAAAGCCACAGCAATGAGAAGCCCTCGCACCACAATGAAGAGTAGTCCCTGCTCTCTGCAACTAGAGAAAGCCCAAGCGCAGCAACAAAGACCCAACTCAGCCAAAAATAAATAAATAAATTTATTTTAAAAAAAATGACTGTCACATTGACATCTTGTGTAAAATAGCTAATATTTCCCCCTTTTCTTTCTTTCGGAACCACGGAAGGGAAAGGCAATTCTCCCTTGAGCTTAGTCTGTGAGAAGTCAGTCTGAGTTCATAGAGTTAAGATGCAGTACTAAGATTGTTTTTCAATATCCTAAACATGCCATAACGCTGATGAATTTATCTGAAATGTGCTATCTTAGCCCCTACTTATTTTTAGATCCTTCCACTCACTAAACATGTCTCATAACAGGTGGTAACCACCGCAGACAGTGGCTTTAACACCACCGCAGCACTGCTGATTTCAGATGGCTTCCTTTGCGTTCCAGTTAGATGAATGAAGGCCGAGAGTCTTCTCCATGACATCACAGAAACTCAATCCAAAGAGATGAACAATTATCATGGGTTTCAAAACTTTCCAAATGTATGAGCTATCACTGGCAGTTCTTTCAAGCTACCTCAAACCTTGTTCTAATGTTTAAGGCACTTTTACATTGTCTTTCATAGAAATAGAGAAATATGGTGTCAGGATAATGAAGGACAACAAAAACATGGATTAAACTGACTGGAGTGCTGTTTCCTTTCCTTCCATTTTCTCCATTGGAATTCTAATGTTCCCATTCATTTCATTTTGGTTTTCTACGTGTTCACACTACGCCATGGCACAGCTGCGTGGTCAGCAGACCTTTGATGAGCTGTGGTGCTCCCTTACATTGATAATTCTGCTTTTTCTTTTTCATCTCTCTCTCACAACCAGAGGCAGCTTGTGCTTCTTTTGGGAGTCCAGCTCTTAACCAGTGACCTAAATTTCTTAGTCAAATTGGCCCTCCCTTATCTATTTATTATTAATAAATTAATAGATTCTTCAATTTTTTCTTTCGGGCCTTTCTACATCTCCTTTTCCTCCCTTTATACTGACAGCTAGCTATCATCATCTCTTAACAGATTAATAAAATATGTACTTTTAACATGCTTTGTTTAACATGGGCCCCTCCAAATAGATATATTTTACTTCAGTAATTTAGAGAGATTAAAATCACTATCCAGTGGCTCATTCTAAAATTTTAAGTCTCTTTAGATTTACTTTTTGCAATGATTTCATCCTCGGATATGAAAATCCATTGCATTTTACCATTAAATGTTAAGAAGTACAACTTCTCAATTTAGGACTTTTCCCATAAGGGTGAGAACCTGAGTCTCTAGAAATTATTCCAGTGAAGTTAGTCACAGAATTAACCAAAATAATTCATTCATCTTGTGGTTTTAGGAGGTTTTAACATATTTTAAAAATACTGATGTACCAAGATACATGAAATCTTATTTGCTCATAAAACATAACATCAATTGCCTTTTAGAATGAATAATATTTAACAAGGAGAAAAAGGTGAAATCAGTTGCCACCACTGAGAGAGGTAAATAGTTTGGTATTAATGTACTCTGAGTCACCACAAAAAAAATTCTCATTATACATATTTCCTGAAATCTTCCCTTGGTCATCATTCTCTTTTGAAAAGTTCTAGTCAAGGAATTAGCAGACAATTTTGAATCTCACTCAGGATAGTGTTTCTTAGATAGTTTTCTTAGATTCAATAGTTTGACTTAATTTTCAAGCCCATTCAGACGATCAGCCTAGCTAACTCTCCTCATACTAACTCTCTGGCTGAATAAACTGGCTCAGCAAACAGCCTTGAAAGGGGACACCAAACTTTTTCTGTGAGTTCTTCTTTCTCTCCCTTCTTTGTCCGTTATTCACAGAGTCTGCCTTTGTCCTTTTCTGGTTCCTTCCTTTTTGACACACAGCCTATACTTCTTAAACTGTAAGCTCCATGAAGGTAGGAACCATGTCTGTCTCCATTTTTGCTTTGTCTGCATTGCCTAAATATATAATAAATAGTGGTGAGATAAGTAATAAAGTTGGTAGATTAAATCTGGAATAAAATTAACATAGATGCTTATAGTGATCAAAGGGTTCTGAATCCCACAGTATGAATATCACATTTCCTAATTACAGACTATTTATACGTAAAGTCTTTCCAAGAAAAAGTGAATTGTGCTTAATTACACATAGATAAAATCATCTTTTTGCTTAAAAAGTCAATTATGTGGAAGTGGGGCTGGAAGAAAATACAGTTCCTTCACATAAGATGAATCCAGACTTGAAGTCAGGTAGAGTGCATTGAATTGGAATGAGAACTGTCTCTGTTCTCTGCTTGTAAGTGTTTTCTTCTCTTCCTCAAACATTTCAAGAAATAAGAGGATCCTTAGGCTGAGTCATTTTGAAATACATGGTCCATTTTCCTCACTTTAGTTTATTTAGTGCCTTAGTCCTTTCTATTGAGTTTACAGGTCAAAGCCAGGGTTTTGTTGGAGTACAGTGACTTCTTAACCATTTCACTAAAAGCTACTGTTCTGTTTGAATGGCTAGAGAACTGTGGGGCAATCCATTTTCATTCCTAAGATCATTTAGTTGGCAAATTCTAAACTATTAGCAAAAATGTTATTGTTTTAAAAGGTAAATGTTAAAAGGAATATGGTTAAGTTAGATTTCCTAATATAATTACCATTCATCATTTAAGTCAATTAATTAGTTAAATGAATTACTTTACCTGTATACTGAGGTTGAAAAAAATGTAAGCACAATATCTGTGAAGTCTACAATAATTATAAATTGTTCTCTTTCCGTGTATAAGAAAGTACACTTCCTTATGAGGCATCCCTGTCCACCTCCAGGCGGGTGGGAAACTTAATATTCCAATTGGAAGTGTCCCCATTTCTGCCAATTTGGAAAAGCCTTTTTGTCTAGTTTTTAGCTCTGTACTTTTGGATACATATTGAATCAAATTAAATGTTCAAACTTCTTACCAGAACTGTTATTTCTTTTCAAGGATATACCCTTCCTTTCCCCTGCCTCAATGTGGTTTCTGGGCATAGATGAAAGTTCAATAAACCATATACCACTGGGAAAAAGGGTTCATGGTCTATATGTGGTACTTGTCCTTGACCCTCAAAGATCTCTAAGGATGTGCTCTTCTCCTCTTTGGATACTGGGCAACCTGCTGATATCTGTTCACCTCCAGCTGAGAAGTAAGTTATACTTTCTGCTCTCTAGGTTTTAGCCTTCCTAAACCTTTGAAGAAAAGCCTACAATTAGCACAACTCACAGTTTTTTTTCTTGGCCTATGCTGGGCCTATTTGTCTCTGTGCCACCTCTCCACCCCTGGCTCTATGTTGGCTCTCACTATGCTGCAAACCCTGAGTCTTAGGCATATAATTCATCTAGCCACTGGCTCAGGCTACCCAAACCACAGCCTCTGGTATTTTGAAGATCTCATTTCTCTCTCTAAATAAAAAAGCCTCAGATTTCTAGACTGTTGCTTCACTACAGTCTAAATATTAGGGCATATTTGAGGCTCTAAACAATGAATTCTTGGTTTCAGCTGGAATGGTTCCATCTGTCCTTCCCCTAAAGTGATGAGACTCATTGATTCAATCACTGAGGACACATAGAGAATTGTGATTTAAGGGGAAAGAAAAAACTTGATTGAGACCAGAAAATTTGACAAAACAACTAAA
Organism: Pseudorca crassidens; assembly: GCF_039906515.1. Taxonomy (NCBI): domain Eukaryota; kingdom Metazoa; phylum Chordata; class Mammalia; order Artiodactyla; family Delphinidae; genus Pseudorca; species Pseudorca crassidens. The sequence goes on along the minus strand of NC_090304.1, from coordinate 27,393,642 downwards.
AAAATCAGGATAAAATATATATATATATATTTTTTTTTTTTTTTTTTCCAGACGTGCAGACTCAGCGGCCATGGCTCACGGGCCCAGCCACTCCACGGCATGTGAGATCTTCCCAGACTGGGGCATGAACCTGTGTCCCCTGCATCAGCATGCAGACTCTCAACCACTGCACCACCAGGGAAGCCCAGGATAAAATATTTTTAAAAAATCTTTTGGAACATATCACTGACCTAGCAATAAAGCAAGACATATTAGAGACCCAGAGAGGTAAACAGAGTGCTGAAGCTGGATCTTATCTTGAGGAAATTTTCCAAACCCAGCAAACTTCTGTTTCCATGGTCTTGAGGGGAAGGGTGCAGAAGACAAATTTCAAGGCCCAGCCAAGGTGGGAATTCTAACAGGAGACCCTCTCCTCTCATAAAACAAGAACCACAAAAGGATAAATTTCATTGAAAAGGCAAGCCAGAGACAATAACTCTCAGTGGTTGCAAGTAAAATAGACCAACTCAAACATTTTCTCTGTGTGGAAGAAAAAATAATCTTCATTGAGAATTCATACCATGGGCTGACCTCACTTGCAGTTTAAAGCATATTAGATAAAGATGAAGAGAAAATTAATAATCTGAAAGAAATGTCTCAAAATATGATCCAAAAATACGTCATAAAGAGGCAAGGAAATGGAAAATATAAAAGAGAGGTTAAGAGACAAGAAGGTCAAAATGAGAAGGTCTAGCATACACCTAATCAGAGTTTTCTATAAAGAACAGAGGGGATAAGAGAGATAATACTTGAAGAGATAATGGGTGATAATTTTTCAGAAATGATGCAAGATATCAATCCACAGATTCAAGAACCTTGAGCAGGAAAAATAAAAAAACTGAAGAGACCCAAAGAAAAGAGAAGATTTTAAAAGCAGTCAGGGAGAAAAGACAGATTACCTTCAAAAGAAGAATATTCAGAATTATAGCTGACTCCTCAAAAACAGCAAAGTCAGTGATGTTATCTTCAGTTTGCTAAGTGAAAATACCCTATGTGAATGAGGGCAAAATAAAAGACTAAGTTCACTTAGTAAAAGTAAAAATAAATTTTTAAGTAATCTAAGATAAGTAAAAACTGTTTGCTACCAAAAACTAAAAGAAGGGTATACTAGGCAAAAGGAAAGTAACCCCAGCTGGAAGGACTGAGATATAACAAGGACTTAAAAGAAGAAAGAGAAAAAATTAGGAGTAAATCTAAATTAATATTAACCACATACAACAATGTTAATATCTTGTGGAAATTTTTTTAAGATAAGAATAAAATAGATGACAATAATAGTGTATAAGTTACAAATCAGACAACTGATGTTAAAGCATTCTAATGTTCTCAATTATTTAAGATAAGAGTAAGTATATTTGTTAACTTTAGATTTTGATCATTTACATATGCAAGCTAAAATGTTCAAAGTAATAACAAAAAAAAATGGAAATAGAGGATACAATTTCCAATCTAGCAAATGGTAAAAATACAAGAAAAAAATTAACCTAAAAGAATATAAGAAATGGTGAAAAATGAAACAGAGAAAAAAGCAGATAATAATCCAAATATATATGTCATTACAATAGATAGAAAAGACTAAATCCCTTGGTTTAGAAATGAAGATTGTCTGACCATTTTTAAAAATTAACTATATGCTGATTACTGGAGAGTCCCCCTAAAACAGAAGAGTATACAAATATAAAACGTAAAAGGATAGAAAGAAGATATATAAGGCAAATAACAACAACAAAAAAAGCTGATATATTTCTATTCGTATTGGATAACTGAAAATTTTACTAGAGCTAGAGAGAGTCTACATAATGATAAAAGTTTCAATTCATCAGGGTGATATAATAGTTCTGAACATGTGTGTGTCTAGAACTAAATTTCAAAATATATAAAGCAAAATATGACAGACTAGAAGAAGAAATAAATTCCATGCCCATTCCATATTGGATGACTTAAATGCATCTTTCTAATTAATTGATAGAACAACAGCATCAATTGATCACTTGCACCTAACAACTGCAAATCAAAAACTTCATGGAAATTTTCACACACATTGACCACATACTGGGACTTAAAATAAGGCTCAACAACGATGTCTTATACTAAGCAGTACAACCTCATTAAGTTGGCCACTGGGAAGGACTGGCCACATGTAGGTAAGCTTATTCCAGAGCGGATTTTCAACTCTGGAATGTTTCCACTGGCCTGGCTTACCAGTCCCTTCATGTTTTATGGTCCACCTAAAACAAAATAAAAGACAAAAAGGAATTTAGCAAGGTTAAATATCACTTTAAAATATTCATTGAGTACTTCTTATTAGGTAGGCAAAAACTCAGTTTGAATTAAAAACCCAAATCTGATAATTTACTGTGTACAAGAGACATAAATAAAAGTAATTTTTAATGAAAGAATACATTTTTAAAAATTGGGATAATAGACAGTGGAATTTGAGGCAGAAGGCAAAGTAGAATAACAGTCAATTTATAATAACAATGACATAAATAACAATACTAACAGAAAAAAAATCAAGCAAAACTTTTTAGACATTTAAAGAGAAACCAACATATATATAATCCCTATGGGAGACGTCATTACATCACCAACAGATTATGAACTACTTGGTAAATTTTTAAAAATTCTTATTGGAGTATAGTTGATTTACAATGTTGTGTTAGTTTCAGGTGTACAGCAAAGTGAATCGGTTATACATATACATATACCCACTCTTTTTTAGATTCTTTTCCCATATAGACCATTTCAGAGTATTGAGTAGAGTTCCCTGTGCTATACTGTACGTCCTTATTAGTTATTTTTTTTTACATATAGTAGTGTGTATATGTCAATGTCCCAGTCTCCAATCCCCCCTTCCCCGCTTACCCCCTTGTACCGCTTATATGAGGAATCTAAAAAGCTGGTACAAATGAACTTATTTACAAAACAGAAATAGAGTCACAGATGTAGGTAACTTTTTTTAAGTAACAAGTAAGGACATAAAATACTTGACTGCTAAAACTAGTAAATGGAAGTATGACCATTTACTTATAGACATTTTAGTCTGTTAACAGAAAATGTGTCTTTCTCAATAATTCTTGAAACATTGTAATATTTCCACACACTAACAAATTAAACTTCAATACAGTTTTAAAATAAAAATTGAACAAGTTACACTTTGAGACAAATGACACAAAATTAGATATAAATGAAAGTTTAAATTTCACAATTTCAACCACAAGACAATTTTAAAAATACATTCTCTCTCTCAAAATACTATTATACCAGACAAGGGGAAAAAGATAACATGATCAGTACCTATTTAGCAAGCAATGAAAATAATAATCATGAAAACTTAAAGAATACATTTAGAATTACATTGAAAGATAAATTTATAATGTTAAATGCTTATTTATTAAGAGCTAAACAGAGAAGGGAAATTAATAAAGCATTCAACTCAATAATTTATTTTAAATATATCTCATGGAAAACAGATGAAAGTAGTAAAGATTCAAATATAAATAAAGAATTAGAAAATATTTAGACTATTAGTAGAACGTTTAAAGAAATGTTTTTGAAATGAAATGTAAAATAGCAAATCTCATGCAAATAAATTTAGACTAAAAAATATACAAGCCAAATAGAGAAATCAAACAAAATATTTTGCATAGAGAATATTAAAAGAGTATATTATGCATGTATATGTTAATAAATGCACAACTTTTGAAGAAATAATTTTTGAAAACCCTTAAAGATTTGAAATAGAAAGTATGCTCTTGCTCATATAAGTTCACAGGACATGGAACAGATCATTTTCGTACTATATAAAACATTCTAAACCATAAAGATATAGAAACTAGCTAATTCATTCCATGAATGGGAGATAAGCTTCATAATAAAGTCAGTCACTGGTAATTTAAGAAGTAAATCAACAATCTTACTTAAAATCAAAGATGTGAAATTCCTAAATCAATATTAGCCAATAAAATTTAACATTATGGAAAGAGAATAATCACTATAGCTAAGTAATAGTCATCCTAGAAATGAAATGATGGACATTTATTAATATAATAAATCACTGATTAATGAATAAGAATAGAGAAGCAGCCCATCACCCATAATTTTCTAGCACATGTGATGGTCATCTGAGCCTAAAAGTTTTCTGAGCTTGCCCAGGCTCATCAGAACCATTTGCAATATCCAACCCTCTGTACAAGGGCCCAAGTGTCCCAAAAGCTTGCTGGAAGTTCTTGGGGCCTGGATATTGTGGGGTGGTGGCAGGAGAGACTTGCTCTTTACCAACCTAGAACCTGACCTCCTGCTACCGTAGAGCTGTTCGTGCTCCGATCTAAGGCCAACACTTCTGATTGTTGGCTAGATCCTTATCCTCTCTCATCTAGGACTTTGTTCCCACCCTGAACTATTAATTTTCCTGCCTTTCTGGTCATTCCATCTGCATAATGTCTGAAAGCTTGATATCTTAAAAAAAAAAAGAACTTTCTCTATACCCCCACTGTCCACCTCCAGCTGTTGCTTTATTTCTTTGTGTTCCCTTACAGCAAATTCCGTAAAAGACTCATCTCCTCTTCTTCTCCTCCCTTTTTTCTCTTAAACCAATTCCAACTAGATTTTTTAGAGATCTCAGAAACTCCAGTGAAAATGCCCCATCAGGGTTTTAACATCACTAAAGCCAAAGGTCATTTCTCAAGACATAACTGAACTAACATCAGGGTCTAACATGATCATTCCCTCCTTTTAAAAACACTTTCTTGATTTGACCTGACTTCATTTGACTTCCATGAAACTACCTTCTCCTGCTTTCCTCCCATTAGTAGCCAAAATTGTTAGTCTCCTCTTGTGTGCCACAGGGTGGGAACTATAGCCTATGAAAAATCCAGGGCCTGCCACATCAATAGAGTTTTTAGATGTCCACTGGTCTGATGCGTGTAGGGCGATTACCATAAGGTAAAGGACAGGTTATTGATGAAAAGAGTCATCCTTCTGAATGAGATGCCTATGTAACTTCACCCCATCAGGGTGTCTTTAAAAGGAGCTGGTCAAGTTCAACATAACACTGTTAATAAACATTCACATACAGCAAAGGCCATTGGACTGCAGAGTTCCAGCACAGTGTGAGCTTTTATGTAAAAGCAATAGACCTCTTAATATGATGTTTTATAAATGAAAAACTGACAGACTCTTAACTATAATGTCACTAGCAGGCCCAGCTATAATGACTGTACACGTGCATAACATAAATTAGAACTTTACAGCATCATTAAGGACTTTGGAATCTTAATTCCTGAAAGTCAGCACTAGGTGGAGACAATGATTCGTGCAATGCTTTCAGGCAGCCTTTTTCTTGCCCCTCTGAGAACTTATTTTTATTTAATATTTTCCATTCGTTTCTTCAGTATGAAAGAAGGTGTTCTTAAATAATTGTCATTTATAATAGAAACACTATATAAAACAAAACATCTCATGTTTTGAAAAGACTTACTTGAACACACACATATATACACACATGCTACAAGGTAGCGAAATAAGTTTCAAAGGCAAGTTTGTTTATTTAAAACAGTATCTTTATTAACCCTGCCTTTCCATTAAAGGTAAAATTCTATTTATGATATTTCATGAGTATCTACCTTCATGGACAGAAGTATGACCAAAGTTAAAATATCTTCCTGGATTTACATAAACCTAAAAGATAAAAATCTTAGAGGATCATTCCTCAGCATTTCAGTTGACAGATATCTCTTCCCTCAAAAACTAAGTCCAGAATTGATCATATCAATTTAGTCTGATTAATGGAATCATTAATCAGAATGCTCTATTCAATTAATCTTATAAAGGAATGGGAAACAAAAACACTTTAGATAATGTTTTCAGAGTCTAGTGCCTTTGATAGAACTTCAGCATTGTGACAGGCTCTGAGACATCATGCAGGACTGTATGCACTGTGACAGAAAAGTATTATTTTGCACTCTTGGAAATCAATAGTAATATAAAAAGAAACCTAAACGTGTCCCAGTTGAAGAGAAATAGTCTTTTTTCATATTCCATCAGGACACAATTACATAGTTTCCAACAATGTAATGAACATAGCAATAAAATATGATACAATATATAATTTGGATCTGATAGAGTAAATTATAAATACTATGGCAAATTCCAACTTAAATCAGCAGTCTCTAATAAACATGCATGTAAAAATGACCAGATGCACATCCTACAACTGTCAAAGAAAGTCTAACTCTTTGCTTTACACCAGGACCTGTTTATTTATTTAACTGGTCATTTTTCAGTTTTTAAGTTTATCTAAGCTGCAAGATTAGGCCACTTAGAATTCATCTATAATTAATTTAAAATTGCATGACTCCTCAGAAATAGTGAAAACACATTATTCATACAAAACAGTTATATGTTGCATACATGGATCTTGATAGAAATCAGTTTATAAGGCTAACATTGGGTGCCCCATCTCTGTAAAAAGAAAAGGATAGGAGAAAGAAATGGGCAGATTGCAAAAATGGTAAGAATAGTAGAATAACTACCTATTTTGATGGGATTTAGTAATAGCCCAACACATTTCCATAGATTTGAACTATTTTGAAGTTTCTAAGAGTCTAGTCCTCTAGAGAGAGAAGAAATTATTTGAAATCAGGAACTACATATACAAGCTCATCTTAAACATTGTATAAGGGTTAAAAGATTAGATACATAACTAGAAATCTGAATCCATCCGTTATCAGTCTCTAGGCTTTTACTAGTATCATTGTATCAATATTTTAGGCTACATTAATCTTTCAATTTAGACTGAATATTAAAGCTAAATTTAATAGTTTAAGAAAATAATTTAAGATTTAAATTTTAAATAACTTTAATAGAAACAAGGCACTGAAGACTGCAGTGTTTTTAATTTACAAGCCAAAATTTACAAAGATCAAGTAATTTCTGCATATTAAACATTATTCTACTTTTTTCCTAGAATACCTTGTAGAAACTAATAAATACACAGGGAATTTGTTCTTCTGTTTTATATATTCCCATTTGCTCCATCTCTTCACATTATTTTGATAACTAGGAAAGTACTTAAAACAGAGAATGAATTTTAATGGCAGCTAAAGGCTAAGAGGGGAACTCAGTGATCATGTTTCCATCTTGCATAACTGGGAATTTTTAAGAATGAGAAATAGTTCCAACAATTATGCTGAAAAGAATACTTATTTCATAACAATTTCCATAATTGTATATTATATTCTATCAATTGAAAATCATCAATTAAGACTTAATACAATTCAATTTTTTAAAACATCAATTATGAAATACAGTGGAAACCTATAGTTACCATTAATGGTAATTGCCAGGAGTATGTATGTATTTAGTCTAGAAAAATAAAGGGATATACAGATGGATCTAAAGTCACACCTGACATCTCTTGCCGGTTTTTTTTTTTCAAAAAAAGTCTTTGAGGGCTTCCCTGGTGGCGCAGTGGTTGAGGGTCTGCCTGCCGATGCAGGGGATGCGGGTTCGTGCCCCGGTCTGGGAAGGTCCCGCATGCCATGGAGCGGCTGGGCCCGTGAGCCATGGCCGCTGAGCCTGCGTGTCCGGAGCCTGAAAAAGTCTTTGACCTGCTCTATTTTGTTTGGTTTTTCTAGTTGGTTGAGCTTTTTGGTTATTTAGATTCTGGATACATAGACGTAATCTATATTCAGCACTAAAAACCTATCATTATCTCCCATAGTCAGGGAGTTTTATACTTGTGTAAAAGCAAAGCTCTCTTTGCAAGTACAGTAAAATCTCGGTTTGTAAACAAAAAAACCATTTTCCCTTCAAATACTTGCTTATGGTGGGATCCGACGTGGCCTTTCAGTTCTTGAATCTGTTTAATTAATCACCTATCTGGGCCTGATAGCTTAGCTTTGGTATCTGAGGTCTTTGGGGTATCCACTACCTGAAGTTTCTGTATCAATTTTTATGCAAACAAAACAAATTAATAGCTGTCTATTGAGTGCCTGCTCTCTCTCCCCTGCACTACGCTAGGCACTACAGACAATGCAAAAGAAGTTAGAGAGGGCTTTTGCCTTCAAGAAAATTACAGCGTTTTAGGAAGAAGCAAAAATTACATACCTGGAAAGTTTTTGACAACAATACAAGACAGTATGTAATGGGGAAAAAAATAGCACTTTCAATAAGACTTATAGTAGGTAGACCTAATGGAAAGAAAATAATATGAGCTCCATATTACAGAAAGAAACTGTTGGGGTGGGAGAAAAATCCTTGAAAAGGATGCATGAATTCTGTATACATGGAGAATAAAGAGTTTGGGATAATGAGAGGGAAGAAGAAAGATGCCATTTCAAGATATGGAAAAAGGATACAATCTTTTGGTGTTACATAATAGCTCCAATGTATATGATTTTTAAAGACACAGAGTTCTAGCTAGAAGAGAGTTGATTTATGTCTATAGCTTTTCACTTCCCAGTCTGTTATATCTAGCCAACTCCTTTGCTTAAAGCAAAGTGCTTCACCATTTAAGGCTCTTGATTGCCTCTATTTATTCATATCAGGAGGGAGCAGTTGTCCCCCAGATCAATTCTCCCTTCTTTCAGTAATAATAGATTTTTTTTTATATGGGCACATGGCTACCCAGCTAAAGACACGATTTCCTTGCATTTAGGTTTAGCCATGCATCAAAGTTCCAGCCAAAAGAGCTGTGAGTGGTTATGGTGTGCTTCACTCATAGACGTCACCTTTCAAACAACTGGACATGTGTGCCCCTGGTCGCTTTTCTCCATCCCACTGGCTGAGATGGCAAGAGCTGAAACAGCCACTTTAGGCCCTTAGGTAGAAACCCCATGATAAGAATAAGAGCCACCTACCAGCTCCTAGTACCTCCTATCTATAAACCATCATGCAGAGAGAAATGAGCTTCTGTATAAGCCTAAAAGTTTTGGAGTATCTGTCAGAGCAGCTTAGCCTACATGCTTTCTAGTATCATCTTGGTCATTTCCATGGCTCCAGTCTTTTACCTTTTCCTGTGCTTCCTCTGAACCTTTTACTGCTTTCTCTGCTATTTACCTCTGAGGAACTTTTCATGGGTTGCTGCCACCATTGATGGCTCATCTCTTTCCGAATTCTCATTGCTGCTTTCATCAATTCCTGTCCTGTCTTCTCCTTTCTTTGATGTTCACTCACTGGTCTGTCCAGTGGTCACTTTCTCTGACTCCTTTAAGAAATGCTCTTAGAGACAGTGACTGATAGCTCTTCAGAAATATTGGCATTAAAAAGATAGACCCCACTTGCCTGATTTAAGGTGGTGCTGTGTGGGTTCCCAGGGAATCATGGGATGGACTTTAGTTATCACTGTATCACTATTCAGGAATGGTCCAAAGATATTGGCAGTCATGAGGAAGTGAGTGGTAACTTTTTATAAGTATTTCCTCTTCAGGAGTATTTTCCCAAACAGATTTTAAGGTCTTTGGAGTGCCAACTGTGAGTCACATTTTAGTTCTGCATCAAACAAAGATCCCAGAAAACAGATGAGAAAAAAGACGAACAAGCAACTGAGAGGGAAAGAACAAAGTAGAGGCTCCAAAAGAAAAGGACAAGAGCAGTCATCTAAAGAAAAGAAGTGATGAGGTATAAGAGCACTGGAAAAATAATAAATATTAATAGGAAGTCCACAAAGTTCATCAAGTAACAGTAAGGATCTTTTGCCTAAAGTTGGTCCTTGGAAGGTCCATCCAACACATTTTCAACATTTATGCTGTTGGGTGCCAGGGATCCAAGGAACTGAGACAGTTTCTACCCATGAGGAGTCCCAGTTTGGTGAGAAAATGGACCAGTGACATAGGTGATGGGGGCTCGTGGGGATTATACAAGGTACTGCAGAGAACTGAACAGAGAGTCACTGATTCTTCTTGTGGGGGCAAGGGGGGTCAACATGGAAGAGATGGGAAGTTGATTTCCCAAAACTCAGGCAAGAGTCTGGTCCTTAGGACATGCTCTGTCCACTTAATAAAGGAATGACTGAATGAGCTAATCTGGACTATATTTAAAATCTACTTAGTGAATCTGGGTTCTCAATTCCCCATCAATTGATACCAAAATTCTTGAATTCTTAACTCTGAAGCAAGAGAAGATAAGTAACACGCAAGACTCCTCTTACATGTAAGTAAAGTAAGAGATCGTTTGCATAATATGATTTGGTAGATAATAGAATGGCCCTCTACTCAAAATTGTGTCTCAAAACTAGGTCCTGAAATTCCATCATTACCAATTAATTTCTTTATGACCAAATAAATATTTCGTTGTTTGGCCAAGACCATTGCAAGATTTGCAAAACAAAGTGTCAGTACATTATGATCTGTGGTAGGCTGTAAAATGGCCCTTCAAAAGATACCCATGTTGGGCTTCCCTGGTGGCGCAGTGGTTGAGAGTCCGCCTGCCGATGCAGTGGATGCGGGTTCGTGCCCCGGTCCGGGAGGATCCCACATGCCACGGAGCGGCTGGGCCCGTGAGCCATGGCCGCTGAGCCTGCGTGTCCGGAGCCTGTGCTCTGCAACGGGAGAGGCCACAACAGTGCGAGGCCCGCGTACCACACACACACACAAAAAGATATCCATGTCTTCATCCCTGGAACATATGAATGTTACTCTATAAGGCAAAAACAGTCTTTGCAGATGTGATTAAGTGAAGGATCTTGACACAAGGAGATTATCCTGAATTACCTGAGTAGGTGTAAGCATGTGTCATTATAAAAGAGAGGCAGGGGGAAATCTGACCCTACAGAAGAGAAGACGACGTGACCAGGGAAGCAGAGACTAGAGTGATGAGGCTACAAACCAAGTAATGACAGCAGCCACCAGATGATTCTTTTCTTGGATCTGAAAAGAATTTGTGGGCTACTTTATTTAACCTATCATTTCTCAGCGAGGGAAATGAGGTCCAGTAAGACTTACTCGGCTGGTTATAGGAAGGGCTTGTAGTAAACTTAGATCCCTACGTCTCAGTGAATCACACAGTCCCTACGGGAAAGCATACCTTTAGACATAAAGAGCCTTGACTGTTCAGAAAGTAACCTAGTCTATGCAGTAATTCTAACAATTCAGTTCAAGTATTACTGTCATAAAGGAGGTACACAGTAAGTGTTTGTTGAGTGAACTGTTAAAATCAGGATGTAAGATGGCCCTCCTTCTGTTCTTTCACAGAAAAAGTGAGTTTTCTCTGAGAGACAAGAAGCAACAGTGACTTCCCATAGTCTCTGAACCTTTCAAAAAATGGTTTTCTATATTTTTCTTCTAATGCAGTGCATTATATAGAAGAAACTTTTAATAAAGACACGTGAACAATTCTACATTTGTCACAGTATGATACTGCGAGCAGCATAAAATTCAGTGTATGAGAAATGGTGTCTATTTCTACTAGACTGTAAATTTCATGGGGATTTTGTCTGTTTTGTTAATGGTGCATCCCCAGCGCCTAGATCAGCATCTAGCACAGAGTCTGCACTGAATATACAGTTGTAGAATGTAGTACCAACCGTAGACCTGGGCAACAAGTGGTCCTACCCTGGACCACAGTTTTTTCCCTCCCCTGTTTCACTCAGTGGGCGAGGAGTGCATAGCACCAAGGGGAGGTGTCCAGCTGGAGTTCACGTGCCTCTTCTCCACTTCCAGACAGTTTTCTGAGACCTCAGGATTCCCTGACCAAACAGTCCCAAACTTGCTTTCAGGGACTGGAGCAGCCTCCACCCAAGCTCTATCCTGATTGTAAACCTCCTGCTGGCATGCGGTTCCTAGTATTGAAAGGTGGCCAAGGGACTGCACTGCTTGGGGTGGAACAGATATTGGACATGGGAGCTGGTGTGGCTACCTATACATTTTGGATGCCATTTAGTGTTAGATATAGCTGGGGCTGCGAACAGACGATGAGTAGGCTGTGGGCAGGGAGTCTCTATTTTATCATGGGATAAAAGGATTGCTTTTATCCCAAACCTGAAAATTTAAGAGGAGGCTTGATTGAATAAATGGATGGATGGATGGATGGATGGATGGATGGATGGATGGATGGATGGGTAGATGCATCAATAATTGCATGCATGGGTAAATGAATGAAAATAATGCCTCAACATGAACAAATGAACTATACCAGGGACAGAGAAATGAATGGGGGCACGTGAACTTTCCCAGAGACTCAAGTCTGTCAAATTGGACAAGGATCTCTTTTACTGCCTTTAAGGATTCATCTCAACAGTAACAATATTGTTCAGAAAAACAGTGACTGTTCATGTCTCATGATCTTAAAGTGACCAAAAAGGTTCTCCAATTTTAGTCGAATGATGACATAAATTGTCACTTTTTAAGATAAAGTTTTCAACCAGATAAAATTTTTAAATGTGTTACTTGACATATTTTGATATCAAAATAGATTCAAGCTTCAATTATAAAAAGAAAGTTCTAAAGTCACAAAAATAAAGCCCTTTCTCTTGCCAAGACTCCACCTGGCAGCAGATCTGGCACCTAGATGTGCTCACCAGGCACTTGTCAGCAGAGCAATGTCATTGAGAGCAAGCAGTCTGATGCCAGACCCCTGGGATTAAATCTTGGCTTCACCTCTGACTAGCTGGGTGACCTCGGACCTGTCACTCTTGGGATAACAAGATACCTACTTCAGAGAGCTGTTATAAAGATTAAACACATCATTATCTACAAAGGAACAGAACAGTGTCCGGCCCATGGTCAGCACTCTGGAAAGGCTGGCTTCCAGAGTTAAATGCTATGTTACTGTTAAATGACATAAATGGTACGTGACCCACAGTGTTAGCTATTCTCACTATATGACAAATTATATTTAATCTCTAAAACAGGCATGGTCTCTAAATGTTGGTCAATTTAAATTTTAAAGGCTATTCTCTAAGCTAACTACAAAGCAACTCTGGTAATAACAGTAGATTTCAACCATCTCCAAATATTTTTTGTGTGTTGCCACAATCGACTTTGGTTAATGTAACATTAATTCAATGGGAGTTTGTAAATCAGCAGGTGGAAAGGCTATGTTTTAACTTTGTCTTCCCTGGCTAATGAAGATGTGTTCAACGTTTCAATCACTTAAATCTATGCTAAAGTTATAGAATAATAAGAAAGAACCTCATATCCACCTGTGCTAGAAAGCTGTAGGTAAACTGTACACTGAGACCACCAAAGCAGCACCAAGGAGAGCTACCCAGAAACAAAGATAAATGGATTGTATAAACTGTAAAACTATTAGTAATAATAATGATGGTGCCTTCTACCCATCTTTTGGAGTGAAAATGACACCACTCACATCTCTTTTTATTTAAGAAAATTTTAAGGTTTTATTATTTTCCTTAGAATAGCTAAATATAAATTCAAATATGCACATAAATTACATGCGTGAAAAGTCATGCATGTTAATGGTGCACTAAAGGCAGTCCAAAGAATTTCTGTTTGGGGGAATCTCACAAATAGTTTCTATTTCCCCCATTATTAGTACTGCTGTTGTTTTTCTTAAAGCATCTTTTTTTAAGAATACACTTCATGACTTCTTCAATGTTGCCACTGAACGAAAACCTTCAAATTTTAACATTACAACTTTAACAGGATCTGGGAAGACATTATCAGAAGTGTCAGCAGCACCATGAAATTAACACACAATACCCACCAAACTTCATAATATTACCTCCTTTTTCACACAAATCAGACTGATTTGATAGATAAGCATTTGTTTGAAAATTAATAGCAACATTCTTTTGTTTCATTTTATGTAGCTTTAAAGACCTAAGGAGACTTAGGAATTAATTGCAGGCTTCTAACAAACACAATGATGTAATGACGTATTTAATATTACTGTTTTTTGTTTGATTCCAAATAAATTGCAGATTTTTTTCTGGGTGTGATACTAAAACAATTACCATTTTGCAAAAAGGATAATTAATCTGCAATTTTTTCACATTAGATCATATATCTCTAAAGCGTGCCCACGGATTTGATAGTCTTCAGCTGCTGTGTATTTATTTTTCATTTTTTCTACTGATTTTTTCTACTGCCCCATCAGTGCTGACATTTAAATGAGTGAGTATTCAACACAAATGTGATCATTTGTACAGCATCCAACGCGGCCCCATACTGAGATGATTGCTTCTGGGAGCCATCCACGGGTTCTCAAATAGGGGGGAAAAGCCAGGCAAAATTTTATCAATTTACATTTTTCTGTGATTAATTTTTATGCAAATAAGGGCCCGACCGTGCTCCCATCTCACCTGAATCATCCGGATCATCAAAGACAAATTGAGCATCACTTATTTAAAAAATAGCCTTTAAACTACTCTACAGCTGTGTTGAAAGATGCTAAGAGCAGGGCATGAACTTCTCTAATATAATAGGAATAGATAAGAAAATGTCTTTTATGTGCATTTTGTACACAATGCCGTAAACATGAACTTAACAAAATAAAAAATTGCCTTTGCTTTGAATATTCTCTGGTCTTTGTAATATTCAGCAATGGGAATGAGAGCATATGAAACAATATTTTCCCAATTTCTGAATGCATAATCAGAAGTATTTCCCATTAAGCAAAATATACTGACCATTACATGTCTTTGCCAACTTTCTATTGCTTCTGGATGAAAGTGTCTAATAAATAGATTAAATATGAAGGGGAAACAAAATGTCACAGAATTAAAAGACAAATCTCAGTTTGTGATGGGGGTTCATACCATCAGTATTATGTTGCATAAAACTGACATAGCACTTTCAGGTCTATACGATCTATTTCTAAATTCACCAAACTTCCACTAAAATAACAGAATTATTTAGTTTGCATTTGGGTCCCATTAAAAATTATAAAAATCATATTGGATTTTTTCAAATAATAACATTCTCCAGATTTATGAACTACAAATAAAGATGTTTTCCATGCTACCTGGAATCAAGTTAACAGTGTGATTCATAAATACAGTCACAGCTTACAAATGCCACCTCAGCAGTAACTAAGTTCAATTTGCTATTTTGTAGCAAAAGCTATACTTTCTCACATGGTATCTTTTAAAAGTGTGCTTAGAGTTTTTTATATATGACTCAGTAATCAAAATCTTCCCAGATGTCTCTTTTTCTCTCACTCACAGAAATAATCTCCAGAGCAGAAATAAATTGTGGACAATTCTCCGAGAATGGAAACAGACCACAGGGGGTCAAAATCTGGTTATCTGAATGGGCGATATAATCGAAGGTTCAGCTAAGCTAAGGGAATTTCAACATAAACAATGCTCTTATTTCCAAGAACGAATTCTCCTTTATATACAATAGTGGAGGAATGCCAGTCCTTTCCTTACTGCTGTGAGAAAAGTGCCACAAAGGAACAAGATTAGAATCTTAAAAGCTGTCCTGGGGAGCTAAATTACTGTGCAGCGTACAGGTGAGGAGGTAAAAGGAGCAAAAATAAATGGAGTTTATTCCATGGTTTTTAGGGTTTATTTCACGAAGACAGGAATAAAGATATCTAAATCCATAGTTACAGCCACTCTGTGTATGTGTGTGGCCACGTGTGTATGGAACTGTGTCATTGGCCTCTTCTCTCCCTCACCAACAAAAATATGCCACTCAACACCAAATTCCACACACAAAAAAGGATTCCTGTTCATCTCTCACTGTCCTAGTTCAAAAATAACCTGGAAAAGACAGGTGTTTCTCTCACAAAAAATCGCTAATTTTAGCCTGGTGAGCAATTGATGAGAAATAGGAGAATAACCAGATTCGTACAACTCCTCATACACACACACATTCGTCCGGTCTGACCTTTGGTTTAAACTAACCAGCACAGAACATCCTCTGCTGTGGTTCCATCAGAAGTGGAAGAAATTCACATAGTTCGTAACCTGGACATTTCGTATTCTCAAACAAAGGTGCGTGAAGAGCAGCTCTCAATCCCCAAGGATTTACAAACTCTACCCCTGACTTTAAGCAGCAGCTGCTTGGTTGAAAGCAGGTCAGCTGGCAACCACACAGCTGTTTTTTTAAAGTCCAGGATGGCTGCCAGTGTAATGCGAAAACCAGCCTGTCTCTCACAGAAGCAAATTGGCACCTCCCAAATGACAGGGGGAGCCGCTGCCACATGGGTCGCTTGAGTACATTTGGGGACAATGGGACAAGGGACTGGAGAAGGAGAAAATCTTTAGGGATGACAACTCACAAACTTAGGGAAGAAATAAAGTTGGTCCTAAAAGGAGTGGAGCGGGAATCCAGAGCTCCTGGTGAAGGTCGAAGGGTCTCACAGCCCACACATTTAACCTTGGCTACAGTCTTTTTTATAGAAATCAGATGACCCCTCCTTCCAACTGAACAATCATTCCTTGGTAATCATTCCAAGGAAGGGGATACTGACCCCCTAATTTAAATGAAAACACAATTTTTTCTGGATTCTGCTTCCCAAACCTCAAAACTTCAGCACAGGAAACAAAATCACAATACATCTTGGCAATAATTGTGGATCTTATAGATATTAGGGTAAAGAACTCTAAAAGGAGAGTCCGAAATTAGTAGTGAAAATTTCAGCAGGCTGTATTATATGTGAACACTTCCAGCAGAATGCATTCACCTCAGTTTCTGAATTTTAAAATTAAAATACCTGTAAATTCTCCCCAGAATGATTATCTTCTTTATTATAGAAATAAAATAATCATATTAAAATGTTAGAGTATTTGCGTTTCTTTTTTTTCCACTTATGGCATGCCTGTTTCAGCCAGTTTTTTAATTAAAATATAATTTACATAATGGGTAAATCTTAAATGTATAGCCCAATGACTTTTTACACATGTAGATACCTGTGCAGAAGCACAACCCCAAACAAGAGATAGAATATTTCCCTCACTTCACTTTACTCTCATTAAAATTATATTAGGTATTAATAAGCTGAGGTGGGGAAGGTGAAGCTCAAATATTAAGAAACTTGCCAGAGGTCAGGTAAGTGACAAGGCTAAGTTTCAAACCCATGATCATCTGACTCCGAAGACACATCCTCCTCATTAAGCCATAGTGCCTCCATCAAATGAGAACGTGGAAAACAACATGTATAGAAATAAATTCCCAAATTAAATAATTTATGTAAAATTAATAAATAGATCATTTAATGAAATAATTTACTAAAATTGATATTCCAATATACTCAACATTCAAAGAGATGCCATATTTTTCTTTAGGGAGATAAATTATTATTAGGGTCAGCCACATATGGCAGAAAACTCAAATAATAGTGGACTAATATATATATATATATATATATATATATACACACACACACACACATATATATAAAGTTTTCTTTTAGATAGAAATTTATTTTTCTCTTATGCATAAATCCAGAAATTAGAAGTCCAACTGGTATGACAGTTATTCAGTCATTAGAAACCCAGACTTTGTCTTCTTTTCTCTCCACTATTCTTATGTCTTTTCCTTGTAGTTGCCTCATGATCACAAAATGGTTGCTGCAGCTCCAGCCATCATGGCCATTTTCCAAGCAGCAAGAAGGGAAAGGTAGGAGTAAAACGGTACCTGTCTAATACTTTAGCCAAAACCTTTTAAATAGTTTTTCCAAGGATTTTACCTAATGACTTCCACTTTTCATATCAGGGGCCACCTATATCTGCAGTGGAGATTAGTGAATTTAGTATTTGGTCTAGACCCATTCCCACCCTTGATAATTAAAGAAGAGGGAAGAAGAAACTTTGGCAGACAATCAGTAGTTTCTTTTCCAGGAAGAGAAAAAAATTGACCCATTTAAGCATTTAGAGTAACGCAAATCTAAGAAACTCCAAATATCTGTAAGAATATAAACAGCTCTGCTCATAACCAGAATTCATTGTACTGAAAAATACTACCAAAAAGAATGGTATTCTTTATGAGGTGACTGCTGAAAATAACTCCTACTGTATTAAAAAAAATGCATATAATATATAATACATATTTCTCTAAACAATATATATAATTGTGAAGAGAAAATTATAAATGAAAATGGGTCACTCAAATAAATATTTCTTGAGTGTCTACAATGCCAGGAACTCTTCTGGGCACTTGGGATATAGCCATGAACTGGACAGACAAGTTTACTGCTATCATGGAGCTTATAACCAACAAACGAATAAAGAAGGTGTGAAAATGGTAAGTGTTATGCAGAGAATTAAAATATGTCAACATGATGGACTGACTCTGTAACTAATTTATGTGGGGTTATCAGGGAAGGTAGGAGGCTACATTAAAGCTAAGATTTGAATGACAAGAAAGAAAGAGCCATATGAAACTCATGGGAAGAGTAATTGGGGCCAGAGGAACAACTGGTGCGATTGCACTAGATGGAACAAAGCCTAGTATGTTCCATAAACAGAAGGAGAGCTAGAAGGCTGGAGCAGAATGGGGTGGAGACAGCAGTCATAGAGGTGGGCAGAAGCCAGAACTTGTAGGGTTTGGGGAACCAAGGTAAAAAGTTGAGATTTTATTTTAAACATGATAGAGACTGTTAAGGATGAGAGTAACATTATCTAATATTCAGTTAAAAATAAAAGACTGGATGCTGATGGAGAATGGATGGTAGGGGAGCAAAAATGGAAACAGAAACAGCAGGCAGGAGTCAATTGCTATAGAACAGATGATGGTAACCGGGACTAGAGTTTAGTGGAAATCAAAATAAATGGACAGATTCTAGATCTAGGCATGGAAATCAAGGAACAGTTTCATCAGTTGAACTTGAGGATGGATTAGGTACTGGGATGGGGCTGGTGATGGAAAAAGAAGTGAGGCAATGCCCAGGTGTTCAGCCTGAGGACATGGATAAATGGAGAGGACTAAAACAGAAGCAAGTTTGAGAAAGGAAAATAACCTTTCTAATTGGGATATGTTCAGTTTGAGGTTCCACTGCCAAATGGAAATGTCTGGTACGAAATTGGATCTATGAGCCTGCAGAGGCTGTTGGGACTAGACCTATGCATTTGGGAATCACTGGAGTCCTGATGGCATTTCAAGCCTCGGGAGCAGATGAAATCATCCATGGAGTATAGAGGTAAAAGAGAAGAGGTCAGAGGACAAAGCCTTGGGGTACTCGATATCGAGAGTTAGGACAAAAAAACAAAAAAGCAGGCAGCAAAAGAGACTGAAAAGGAGTGTCCAGTGTGGTAGAAGAGAGACCAAGACAAGAAAGTGTTTCACAAGTAGGAAGGATGAGGTTAAACGTGTCAAATGCTTTGAAAGATCCTATAAGAACAAAGAAATGACCATGGCAAGACCTAGGTCACGTGTTGCAGAGAAAGCAGTTATTTTTCAATATTTACTTTAATGTGAGTGAAACACTGTTCCATCAAGAGCACTCATATTCCAAAAAACCCCAAGACAACCCAAATTAACACAGACCGCTCTTTCTACTCCCAAGTTCAGTCTGAGAACCCTATCACTGACCTTGGGAATTTTGAAAATTAAAAATGAACTTGAGGGGGGGTAGAAATGAACCTGAGAATCTTATGTCCTCTTCATCCTCACTCTCTAATACACAGAAATGCACCAACCTCACATCAAAATTGTCAAAATAAGTGCATTTAAAGCTCATTTAAGTGGGTTTTGCTCTCTTCTGTGCTTTACACATCAGAAACAAGCATGTTTGTGCTTTTGGGGTCTAAGACAGCACTACCAGGCAAAATATATTATTTCTGCTCAAATCTATTCCAGAATGTATTCATAGAGTATTGGATAAAACATCCTATTTAAACAATATATAATATTACACATGCAAGATATTTCTCATGTTCTTATCTAGGAAGCCATTTTTTAAGCAAGTGGTGTGAGACGCCAAAAATAAAACCAATTCATGATTGCTCTTATGCAATGATGGGCTGGAAACCTCTCAGTCTACTAAAAGTTGATTTGAATGGGGGGAAGAGGAGGTCAGAGGAAGACTTGGGTCTTTGTTTGGTGAGCTGGGGAGTGAACAGTTGTGTTTGTACATGTGTGCATGCACGCCTGAGCCCAAGAAATTTGAAATGCAAAACTGAAGAATGATGTATCTCTACTCCAGACAGTCCCAAAGTCTGCTAAGAAAAAAACTGCTGACGTGGAGATGTTTTCTCAAGAGATGTTGTAAAAATACAAGGCACCATAAAGGTTGCTTCAGAATCTTAGTGACAAAGGGCATGCTAGAGCTGGAGTGTCAACTACAGCAGAACCTATGTATGCAGTCGAATATGTATACACAGTGTAAGATGCCTTAGGTACTTTAATAGAGAAAAAAATAAAATCATTCTTATTCCTGTGAGATCTCATTTAAATGTATGCTCTCCAAGGAGCATAACCTAGTGTTATCACTGTGCAGACTAAAGGGGGCACAGCACTTTTTGGCATCTTGAGGTATTTGCAGTGTTGAGATGCACTGGAAGCCATGTGGTCACGGACGCACCTGTAGTACAGGTAACATCCTTCTTTGCAAGGTGTATGTCCTTAACAAGGAAGCTATAACCAAAGAATATGAGAGACAAGAGGACTATCCATAAATATACGTGAAACACTGTGGAGATGCTCAGGAATAACCAGAGAGAGGTAAGGAAGAAGAGCCAGAAGGGCTAAGATGCTCCAGTTAGCAGGTGGGGCTGTTAGCCAGGAAACATAGCCATTTACAGTGTGACCTTATTTGTACCTCAGGCTAATGAGGTCTGAGGACATTTGGACTCCACCAATAATAAAGCACATGTGTCTTTATAATACAATTCTATGTTTACTTTCTTCTTATTAACTGTATTAAGCTATTTACACAGTGTAATTGTACTTAAAGAGTTATTTAGTAAAGACATGCCACAAATAGTTTCACTAATGCTAATCACGCAAGTGCGGTGAAGCAAACTTATGTTCAAGAAAGTAACATGGGTGAGAACTTCCCATTCTTGTGATACTTTCCAGGCCAGTAGACTTGAAATTATGCCATTTCAAAATAATTCTGGGGTGGGAAGCTTCCTAGGATAATACAGCCCCATTTAAGTGAGAGTTATGAAGAGAAGCTGATGTGAGAAAGCTGTAATATTGCTGGCATAAAAATAGGTGCTGCCAGGGCGTGTGGCAGTTGACAGATGGGCTTGCGGAGAGAGGGCAAAGGGACATCCCTGGAAACCATGAGGAGGCCAGCCTGAAGCAGCAGGTGCTCGGCTATAATGGGCGCCCAGGACCTCCAGGGCAGACAGGAGGGAGCAGCTTTAAGGAGGAGGGTGGCATGACACCTGGGAGTAAGTGTGGCTGCAGAAAGGAACCAACCCAGAGACAAAGTGAGCCCATGCAAGGCCACTGGGCTTGGTGGACACTCTCAATAAGCAAAATGTCAAATTCTAGACGTCTAATTCTAAAGATTGAACAGTATCACTGGTGAAAACCAGCAAGGCTCTTAAGTAATGTGAAGGAAAATTCAGTGGCTGCTGGGTCAGATGCCTGGATTAGGAAGATTTAGATGAGATACTCATTCAGGGCCTGCCACATCACTAGGATCTGCTGTCACTCAAACCCAACTAAACCAGTTGTACAAACCTGCACACCCGATCTCTTCTTTCTTTCTCCTCATTTCCCTTGTCTTCTCTGGCTTGAAATATATATATACTCTGGAGGTATCTAGTATGCATGACACCAAAAGAGGTTTCTTTAGGAAAGATTTTACCAATAAATATACAAGTAAATTTTTTTCTAAATAAAGTGGGTGGTAAATTGTACTACATAGCGTTAGATAAAGAGAAGAACAGGTTCTTAAAACCTTTTTGGGAAAAAATAAACTTACTGAAAATGGAAATTAAGGATAAAACAAGATGGAAAACCATATACTTCACCTACATACTTGTTATTCATTCAACCAGCATTACCTGGCACCTACTACTGTTTCTTCGTTGGGAAAACAAAGATGAAAGGGATCTGCTCCCTGCCTCAAGTTTTCTAAGAAAGAAATATTATGCAAATGAAGATTTAAATGCTCTCTCTTAAGGTTGCCATGTGAAAGACAAATCAAATTATGCTTATTTCTATAGGATATCATTTGAATATATGTTAACTATAAAATAAGGAACATCAAGTCATTTAAAAAGAAATGCTCTATTTTTTTTTTTACTCAAAATTTATCCATATGTTAAACTTATAATCCTAAATGTTACTTTCAGGAGAACAAGGCCCTGAAATGGTACCAGTCTGGCTAAAGGTTAAACCCTTATGATGAACAAATAATGACTGGACAGGCTCCTCACAGTGTAATCTCTCTGCAGCTGAGTGGAAGATCTGACCTCCAAAGAATCCTTTAAACCCAGATTCATTGAGGCAGCCCTACCAAAGATGGATACCAACCTGACTTTTCAGACTCAAGCTATTCAAGACAGGACTCCAAAGCAGGCTGCAGCATGCTCTGAGAAAGAAACTGCTCCTAAATATTACCCAGTAATAACTGATGCCCCTACAGCCTGGCTCTTGCTTCCATCACCACGGTGACTTGCTGAGTCACACCTTCAGCAGGCCTTATAGGGTACACTGTTACATGCATGGGGAGGCCATGATAGTACTGAGAGACATAAAGCTGAAGAAAAGACTGAAAACTTTAACCACAAAGAAGCCTGCAAAACCAAAAAGCCCAAAAGTTAGACATCTGGTTCGAGGTATTTTGTAAGACAGTGTGTAATATATCAGGGAAAGTTACTAGTTCCTGATTGTCAATATTAAATATTAGTCTTGATATAAAGAATCTAAAATAAAATTTGTTTTTATGTATTATATTCTAAGAAAATAAGTGCTGAATTTCACCCACAGTATAATGCAAAAATCATGGTGAACTCAAACCAGTTTGCGTATTTGGTAACAAACTCTAAATCAACTAAGTTAATTTTGATTTTCAGTCACAGAGTAGGTTTAACTTTTCTGAATACTAACCAAGCTTTATTTATTTAAAAATTGAAATGGAATTCCACGTAAAGAAATTATATAAAATTACTTTCCCCAAATATACTGAATTCTACCAAATATTTAAAGAAGAAATAAAAGCATGAATGCAATAAACTCTTTTCCAGGAAATAGAAAAGAGTATTTCCCAGCTCATTTCATGAGGCCAGCATTATCCCAATACCAAACTCAGACAAAGATCTATCCAAAATAGAAACTACAGACCCTTATTTCCCATGGACAGAGATGCAGAGAATCCTCAACAGATTATGATCAAATCAGATCCAGCAAATTAAAAAAAAAAAAAAAGGATGAAACAGCACATAAGCAAGTGAGATTCATTATAGGAATTCAAGACCTGTTCATTATTTGAAAATGTCAACGTAATTTGCCATATTAACTAAATAAGGAAAATCATATTTCTTAATGGTACTGGGGTGGGGAGAACAGGATTCTATGCATTTGTAAAAGCCCATAAAACTGTACACCAGAAAGAGTGACTTTTACTGTCTGCAAATTAAAAAACAAAATCTACAAAACAAAACCAACCGGGGTTTGGGGGGAATCAGGGTGGAATACAGACTGTAGTAAACCAACCTAACTGTATTACAGATGTATAACACAAACTCACTGACGGGGTGGAGAAGAAAGAAATTGACCTAAAAGACTGTGAAAAACAAGTGTTTGTCTATATCTTGGAAGGCTAAGGACAAAAAGAAATGCACACAAACATTGCACTCCATTTATTAAATTTGTTTCACATAGTAGTAAGATTTAGCAATTCTGACATTCTTACATATATGTTAAAGTTGAAAGAATGAGAAAATTATATTATACATGATAGGAACCAGGTTTCTCACTGTCAAAGAAAGAAGTTTCAAATAACCTTACAAATAACCAAGATGGGAATGTTAGAATGAACCCTGTAGTGCTGGGTCAGAGTCAAGAAGACCCATGTGAACTCATGTTTATTTTACCATATACAGATAGATAGATAGAAGACGTAGGAAGAATATAAATTCACATGTTTACAAAGATAGTATATATACCTACAGGTCCTAGATCTGTCTGCTAAGAGGGCTTAGGAGAAAAGCAACCCGATAGTGATACGCACACTTAGCGCCCAGACCTTGGTTTCTAAATAGCTTTCTGCAATGAAAATGGCTGATACTATGGTTGAGGCAGGGGACACACAAGATGATTCTGGAGCATCTCATACTGTCAGAAAGTAAGAAAAAGTATAAAAGAAGGGGAAAAAAGTATAGTATATGTCAAAAGGAAACAGGAGGCAAACCGAAAGAGCTTACAATGCCTGAAATGAACAATTTGAGCAAAAATAAATAAATAAAAGTGTTAGACTGTATTATACAAAGAATATAATAAATATCCACGGGCCCATATGAATATAATTAAGAGGCTGAATAAATAAGTAAATGGGGGAGAATGGGTTAACCTTCTTACAAAAGAATTCCAATTAATAATTGTAGAAAAAATGAGGGTAATAAAAAATCCCCATTAGGACAACAATAGTAATAATTGCAACAGGCAAGATCCACTGATAAATACTAAATTAGTGAGCAAAACTTAGGAGAAACTTGATATTTGCATAGCCTCTGGATACTGCCCCTCAACTAGTTGTTAATTATTGTGGTGTCTTAACTGTGTCTACCAATTTTTTAATACTCTTCCCTCCCAGAGGTAGAGCTTAATTCTCTTTCCCTTGAATGAGGGCTGAACAATTTGCTTCTGACAAATAGAGTAGGAGAAGGGAAAAAGAGTAACTGTGCAGTGGAGAAATATGGCAGACACCATCTTAACTAAGTTATCAAGGTTAATATCACCAGTAATACGTAATAGTGATATCATGCACACCCTGATATAAAGCAATGAAAAGGGCAAATCATTTCTGTGATATTTTTCCCCAAAATATGTAACTTCAGTCTAATCAAAAGAAAATCTCAGACAAGCCCTAATTGAGAAACATGCTACAAGATACTTGACCACTATTCAGAAAGGTCAAGGTTATGAAAGACAAGAAAACATTGAGAAATTTAAGAGACTAAGGAGATACGACTGCTACAGGCAATATGGTATCCTGTATTGGATTCAATAATAGGAAAAAGAATATTAATGGAAAAACTAGGGAAACCTGAATAAAGTCTAGTTTAGTTAATACTATCGTACCAGTGCTGACTTCTTAGTTTTGATAAATGTACCATGGTGAGCACCAGGGGAAGCTGAGTGAAAGGGATATACAAACTCTGTACTATCTTTATAATTCTTTTGTAAATCTAAAATTATTTCAAAAAAAAGTTTTAAAAGCATTACGTATTAATTTAATTTCATCAGACGTGCTGCTTAAAAGTCAGCATGCTTTTGTTTTCTGAGAATTTCCAAGAAGTTGAACAGGTTCTTGGCTGTTATGAGAGTGGCAACATGTGAGTGTAACACTAGCCTGAGAACCTGAAGCCTTTGGTCCAAATTCCAGCCCCACCAACAAGCATGATCCCCAGGCAACTGGGGACCTCCAGCACCCAATCCTTAATCCTTAAGATAAAGAGTTTCCTAATCCTTAAAGTAAGGATTTTTAGACAATATGACTCCTTACAGACCTCTTCTATCATAAAAAAAAAAAAAAAAGAAAAGGTGGAGGGGAGAGAACTTATAGTTCTAAGAAAATATAAAAGTTAAAGTATATTTTTTCAATGTAAAATATATACCAAAAATACAAATATCAATAAATTAAATAATTATTGGAGATGTTAGGAGCATAGCAAAGACCATCTGACAGTGTTGGTGAGCTAGATGAAATTGCAAAGAGCACTGATATGGGAGGGAAATGAACCTACCTCTATTGGTCACCAACCAGAAAGAAAAGATACATCAAAGCCAGTAGCTCCAAATAAGAGGTACTGTCAGTCCTGGCTGTGAAGGAGTGGTCACGCCCATCATCAACTGCAAGTGCAACACCACGGACATTGTTGCATGAAGAAGCATGTTAGGGCACCTAATCAGCTGGTTGAGAGTAATGACTACTCCTTCAGACACACAGTGAATTGCTTAATTCTAACTTTTAAGTTAAATCATAAATCCATTCATTCAAGCATCACAGCGCTCTATATTAAATGAATACCAAAAATATCCAGGAAAGAGTTTAGTATAATTGTCTTCAATACTGTTTGCAGCCTTTATTATAATATTTAGTCTCTTTTTCTCATTTAAGCAATTACCAGGGCTGCCATGGCTCCACAATAAGGTCTTAGAAGAGGAAGATTCTTTGCCTTCTGGTTCCTGAAAGCAAGCTTATTAAGAATGACATAGGAAGAATAGCAAGCACTCATTTTCTAAATTTCAGGGCCCTTTTCTGTAAAGGTCAAAGGGTACTATAAAATGTGTCAGGGAGCCACACATGCAGATATTCACATTTCACGTAGAAATCCTTTTGGATTGCAAGTCTCTAAGTGGGTCTCTGTGAGAGGCAAGTATTCAGAATGTTACTCTTTTCCCAAGAGAGAGCAGCTTTTGATTGTGGAACATGTTACATTAATGAAGCTTTGTTGGCAGCTGGTGAGTGAAGCTTCTGGGTAGCATAATGCATTTTCCCTAATACTGTGTTAAAAAGAGCCAAGCCTGAGCCATGTTCCAATTACTTGGGAAAGAAACCAAAAGAGTACAAGCGAATACTATTTTTTTGGTACTTGTTTATTTTGATACAGTTTCAAACTTACAGAAAAGTTACAAAAAGAAAACAAAAAGCTGCCATATATCCTTTACGTAGAGATATATAATATATGTAATTTGTGAGGAGATAATTTGAGACTACATATATCCCGATCTTCATCAAACTTTCATCCGTTAGTATTAGAATCCATTGATGATTCTTGCTCAAATCAATTATTATATGACTGTTGTAAAAGGGTAATTTTTCTAACTAACTCACTCCTTCAACATTTATTAGTTGGCATTCTACTCTGAGGAAGAGCCTATCTTCATCTTTTATTTATTTATTCATTTATTTATGTCAGTGGTGACTCATGAGTTATTTCATTCAATGGTTTGTAATTCATTGTCATTATTTACTTTGATGGTAAAATTGTCAAGTGAAGGCCCCTGAAAGAGCATTTAAGGCACATTAGGTAAGTTTTCCAAAGTTTGCTTTAGAAGCAAATGGTCACTTTGCCTTCAAAACATTTTGAGGCAAAAAAATTGTGTCCTCTTGTTTGAACAGAAACACTAACAAATCTTTTCCTTGCTTAGGAACTCCTGTCTAGACACATTACTCTTTCACAGCACAAAATCTCTGTTTTGCTCCCTATCCAGGGCTGCAGTTAATTACATGAAGAGACAGATGCTGAGCAGCCTAAGGCTTTCTCTGCCACCGCGGCGAGGCTGAGCTCCACTCAACAAGCAGGTAGTGAGTGAAGACAAATGCTGTTTGACAAGGCAGCATATCCCAGCACCCAGGGATAGAAAACAGACAGGCCACTCTGTGTTCCCAAGCAAAGACAGAGAAATATCAAGCAGATTGTTTCTGACAGAAATCATATCACAGCCGCACTTCTAGACCAAGTCCGTGTGAATGAAATGATACACTTTCTGTTTCCCATCCTCCCCTTTAACAAAAAGCAAGTATGTCAAAAGTACATTGGAGGTGACAGCTCAATGCAAGGTGGTTAGCAAGATTTTATAAGCTTGGTTTCCCTTTGGAGATATTAAAGAATCAGCAACAGTTCATCGATTTGGATACTGTAGGTATTCCTCTTGATTCTAATGAATTTCCAGGTTCCTAAATACTACAGCTTAAGTACTCTATGTTCACTGAATGTTGTGTCAAAATAGAAAATTAAAGTCATGAGCAGCCTTTATTTCACAAGGAGAAATAGAATAAATTAGACTTCCCCAAAATTTATTAAGCAAAGATTAGCAGGAAAAATACTTTCCCAAATGTAAGTTCATGCTAGAATACAGACAGGCAGAAGTTACGAGGCCACCTAATGACTTATTCTTAGTCATTAATGGATACAGAAATGGTATACAAATAAAAATTTCTCCCCAAATAGTATCATTTGGAAGGGAATGATATTTTATTCAATACAGAAATATTCAATAGTTATGCCAATGCTTTACTCATTAGTTGTTAATGAATGTGAATTTGAATGATTCTTGTCAAAGCATAACTAAATTATTTTAATATACTTGTTTTTAACATTTTTGTTTTTCATTTGGTTCATTGAGGGTGCTTAAATGTTATGTTACAGAGACAATAAATCAAACAAATATGTGAGTTTTAACCAACTGCTGTTTTCAGAAGTCAAAAAAGAACCCAAATACAACCTGCTGTGAGCCCAACTGTTGGATGGAAGACCAACAACAATGATTATTCCCAAAGGAGAAGAGGGAGGGGCACCAAACAGATATTCAGGGTACCAGAAAGAACCAGAATAAGCTTTATGCAGAGAAGATCAACAGTTCACTTTAGGGGAAGTAGAAGAAACTGGCTCTCAAATTATGTCACAATTTCTATTGCTTTAAATAATCTTTCAATTATTCCTTTAATTTTCTTATGCACTGTGTCCACTTTGTGTGTGTGTGTGAGAGAGAGAGAGAGAGAGAGAGAGAGAGAGAGAGAGAGAGAGAGAGAGAGAAGCATGTAGAGGAGACCTCTAATATGAAATGGGGTTGTCAGGACAGCCTTGCAGGAGGAAATGATACCATGGCTGACATCTAAGCCAAGACCTTAAGGATAAGTAAGAGTTAGTGGGGCAAAGAGAAAAAATTCTAGTGTAAGGAAATGTCATAGGCAAAGCCTGGATGAACAAGCATAATGTGTCAGACAATGAGAGAAGTGAAGTGTAGAGTGAAAAAAAGTATATCTGGAAAGACAAGGAGGACGGATCATGGGACTTTTACAGCCTAGGCTAAGCAGTGTGATACCAGTCAAGGATGTTAAACAGAGGAAGGACAGGATAAGATTTGTATTTTAGAAAGAACAGCAGTGTGTAAAATGTGTTAAAACTGAAAGGAAGGTAACCAATTTGAAGGCAAGAGAAATTTTCAAGAAGTTGAGAGGTTTACAGTATCTTAGAAATTAACTCTGTTGGGAATGAGGAGATAGTATGGATGATGGGTAGGTTTCTGCTTGGACAACTGGTGGCTGGTGACGCTATTCATTGAGAGAAGGAGTTTCTGGGGGAATGATGATAAGTTTTGGAATTGCTGAGATGGAGTTCCTGGTAAAATTCAAAAATAGGTATCCAACTACCTATCACAGAAGAAATTTTTGTCCTAAATTATTTATGAAGAGATATATGAGAACCACTCTTGTAAATGTTGAGGGAAACAACGCAGTTTGTGTGTGTGTGTGTATGTGCCCAAATGGAACCAAAGTTTGCTTCAATGATTATATTGTCAAATAGTATACAAATCCCTCTCAATTGTCGGACCATTTATGTTCAATATACAGAGTGTTAAATTTCTTTCCAATATGAGAAGCTAATCTAGAATGCTTAAACCAAAGGACTAACTTGTTGTCCTTCACATTTCACTGGAATGCAGTATTTAAGGCCTGGCCAGGGGATGATATGCTATAATAGTTAAGAATACAGTTAAGGTCAGTCTTCCCAGGTTCAAATCTCATGTTATGTCTAAATAGCAAAGTAATCATGGACAAAATTTTCTCTGTGCCTAAGTGTAGTTTCCTATCTATAAAATGGAAGACAATACCTACCTCATTGAGATTTAAAACAGATAACATGTCTAAGCATTAGAAGAACACTTTAGTAGGAATTGAACATATGTTTGCCACTATTTTATAACAACTGTTAGCATATCTGGATGGATGGATGGATGGATATTCGGTTCCCCCTGAACCCATCATGCAGAAATTAAGAATATTAAAACATATATAGTGAACTGACATATCTCCTGGTGCCAAATAGCATATTTTATATTCTCTTCAAAATACTTAAAAATTCAAAATGTTGACTTCTTGACTTGCTATATCTATTACATATACACTTATATGTGTATATATATACAGTAAGTCCCCTACATACGAACCTTCATGTTGCGAACTTTCAAAGATGCGAACGTGCGTTCGCATGTCCAGTCACATGAGTTAGTTCAAGTGTCTGGCGTACATTGTCATGTGCGTGCATTCTCTACAAGTGGTTGTGCTTTTGTGTACTTTACTGTACAGTACCGATAGAGTACAGTAGTACAGTATCTTTATTTCAAGCCCAGGATGTCTAGAAGCAAGTGTAAAAGCAGCAGTGATGTAGCTGGTACGGTACCACCCAGACATCACTGGACTGTTTTTTTCAAGAGGGTAGATAGAATTGAATCCAGCAAGGAACCAGAACCTGTGTCATCAACATCAGGCGTGAGTGAAACTGCAGGTTGCCCTCCGCCTCCTATTGCTGACGATCCTTCAGCTCTACCATCTCTCACCTCCTCTCCCTCCTCCAGTCAGAAACTCTTCTTGCCTGTTCACTCGATGCCAACCCCTGTGTGCCAGCTGTTGTACTGTACTACTGTACTTTTCAAGGTACTGTACTGTAAGATTAAAAATGTTTTCTTTATTTTTTGTGCTTTTTGTTTATATATTACTTGTGTGAAAAGTACTATAAACCTATTACAGTACAGTACTCTATAGCTGATTGTGTTAGTTGGGTACCTAGGCTAACTTTGTCGGACTTATGAACAAAACTGGACTTAGAAACACACTCTTGAAATGGAACTCATTCATATGTAGGGGACTTACTGTATAAAAATCTTTATTTAGTCAATCAAACAACAAACTAAAAACACGGTGTTGATCCTCTACAATGACAAATTCTTTGTTAGAGATAGTCTCCTTTCTTATCTCCATCAAGTGGTCCATCAGACCTGCACCCATCCTTGTTTCTTGTTGTTAGTCCGCCCCCAGCAATGGTGACTCACCACCTGGATTGCATGGTCAGCCACAACACAACCCCGTTAGAGCCCAGACCTTCTGTGTTGCTTGCTAGCCCACTCCGCTTTCCCAGTTCTTTTCCTGGATCCTGGGGCACAGCTGCAATGAAACACAGAGCTCTACCAGCCTGTCACACCACATATTCACACAGTCCAACTTCAAGGGAGCTCTTGCTGCTCTAAGCAATCTTTTTAGTCACTCAGTTCATTTCAGTTCAGCCCAATTTAACAAGAATATACTATACTATACTACACTATACTGTACTATGGTATAAAGATATACTATATGCAGAACACTTTGTTAGGCAATAAAGGATAAAAGAACAAGACTAACCCCATTCTTAGAGAATTTATAATCTATCAGGGGAGCAAAATGCATGTGGCAAATGCCTCAAAGGCAGGTTGGGGAAAATGGTATAGGATTTCAGATTTTTTCTTCTCTCCTTCAGATCATCCACTCATTCTTTACCCTCAGCCAATGACCACAACTTATAGCTCACTGAGATCATGGCTACTTGATATAAACCCCTACAGAAACATGTTTCACCATCTCCATGCATTTCCAGCTTCTCATACTCATTAACTCTTCCCTCCATTCTCTGCATTTTTTACTTTGATCTATCTCCTGTTACTGATAAGGGACCTTCCTCCCATATTTGTGTCCTCCTTGGCCAATATCTTTAACCTTTTCTTCTCTGCCGTCCAAAATGCACATAGCTCCTCCTCCTAAAAGAAAGACTGCTCAGTCTTTATTTTCACTTGACCCGTGCCACTGCCAAACCTTTCTGTGTTCCAGTTCAACCCTACATCTACAAACCTTTTTCCACCCACACTCTCAAAACTCTCTCAGGCATCACCAATGTCTTCGTTCTCGATCAGGTCAACAGCTTTTCCCCTAGTCTCCTTCTCTTTGATGTTTCTATAGCCATAGGTACAGAGTATCATTCAATTCTTCTCAAAACTCTCTATGCAGCTTGCCTGATGATACCACACAAGGGCGGGATCTCTTTTTAATTCTCCAACCAGTACCTGCTGGTTTGTCTGCTTGCTTACTTGTTTGATACTTCCCTTTCCTCCTAATTGTGAATTGCCTCCAAGGGTTAGTTCTAAGCCCCCAGTCTTCCCTTTCTATAGATTCCCATATAGGACCCATATATTCTCATGGCTCATCTCTGGGCTGATAACTCCCAAATTCCTACGCCCAGGCCCTTTCTCTCACAAGCACCAGCCCTTGTGTCCACAACAATCTACTGAACAGAGCAGAGGCTCTGGGATCAAACTACCTCAATTCAGCTTCCTGCTCTATCACTTTCTAGCGGTGTGTGTAACTGGAAATGTTTAATCTCTCCATTCCTCAGTTTCTTCATCTTTAAACTGAAAGGAATTATAATGCTACCTCAAAAGGTGGTAATAAGAATTTAATGAGATTATTTATAAAACACAGTACTTTGGCTGGGTCATATTATGGGCTCCATAAGTATTAGCTCTAACAATACTATCAATAATAAAGTAATAAAACTCCAAGTTGAAAATTTCATGATTATAAATAAAAACTAAATAATAAAATAAAAAAAATTAACCCTTCATGATAGAGCAAACAACAACCCTTCTAAGATTGTTGTCTCCTAAAATTCTTCTAATAATTTAAATTCAAAAACTTAGCTTTGGGCTTCCCTGGTGGCGCAGTGGTTGAGAGTCCGCCTGCCGATGCAGGGGACACGGGTTCGTGCCCCGGGCCGGGTAGATCCCACGTGCCGCAGAGCGGCTGGGCCCGTGAGCCATGGCCGCTGAGCCTGCGCGTCCGGAGCCTGTGCTCCGCCACGGGAGAGGCCACAACAGTGAGAGGCCCACGTAACGCAAAAACAAAACAAAACAAAAACTTAGCTTTAACTTTGATCAACACTATTCTCCCATATTTACATCTAGAAACCACAATCTATTTTCTTATAAGTGATTCTCCTCTCTGCTCTGTAGTGCTCATTGTTACTCCTACCATCCCACCAAGACCTTCACCTCCCCATCCATCTTGAAGATCACAACACAGACAGACTCCATGGGAGGGTAGAATGGTGCTGGGATAGACACCTTGCTTTATAACCAACGTGTTAGGTAAGTCTCTTAACTTTTCTAGGCCTTAGCTTCCTCATGAGTAACTCAAGGAGGCTGGATTCTATTTTCTTTAAACGAGTTCTAAAATTCAATAATCCTTGAAATTATGAAGACTGTTGTCACTCTGTTTTAAAATATACGTACCATGTAGACAGGAAGAATAAAACAGAAGTCTACATTATTAAAGAGCTCAGATGTGAGACAAAAAGAGTTTCTAAGAAACTGGAGAAAAGGTAATGTTTCATCTCAGTGACACTGAGGGATTAAGCAGGACCTCTGATAGTGACATTTATAACCCATTTACAAGGAACTTGGTTCTAAAGCAAAGCAGGCTTGAAAACAATATTGTCTTGAAATGGGACCATTAAAGATTGCTGAGTAAGGATTCCTAATATTCACCTGAAAGCAAAATAACCTCAGTCTCAACAGGCTGAAGGGTGGTAAAACAATCTCTCTCTCTCTCTCTCTCTCTCTCTCTCTCTCTCCCGTCACTCACCCTGGGGGAAGTCAGCTGAAATATAATGAGGAGCCCCATGGAGAGGCCCAGGTGGCCAGAAAATGAGGTCTACTGCCAACAGCCACACGAGTAAACTTGGAAGCAGATCCTCCAGTTCCACTCAGACTTTAGATGACTGAACCCCTGGCTGACAGCTTGGCTACAACCTCATGAAAGACGCTGAGACAGAACCAAACAGCTAAACTGCTCCTGGATTCCTAATCCGCAGAAACTATGTTAGATCATAAATGTTGTTTCGAGCCACTGATACGGTTTGAGGGTTTGAGTCCTCCCCAAAGCTGCTATGTTGAAATTCCGATTCTCAATGATCACATCAGGTATTAGCAGGTGGGGCCTTTGGGAAGTGATTAGGTCATGAAGGCAGAACCCTCATGAATGGGATTAGTGCTCTTATAAAAGAGACCCCACAGAGCTCCCTAGCCTCTTCCACCATGTGAGAATACAATGAGAGGTATGCGACCCGGAAGAGGGCCCTCACTCCATCCTACTGGCACCTGATCTTAGCTTCCAGCCTCCAGAATCGTGAGAAATAAATTTCTGTTGTTTGTAAGCCACCCAGTCTGTGGTATTTTGTTGCAGCACCACGAGAACGGACTAAGACAGTCAGTAAGTTTAGGGTAATTTTTTCCTCAGCAGTAATGTACCACTTTATTCAAAACCAGCTTAAAAGCCTGCTGCTAAATTTATTGATTTGATATGATGCTAGTCATTCTTATTCCATAACGTTTAAAAATCACTGCCTTCACTATAATCCTTCATGACCAAGTCATCAGATGCAGGCACAACAGTAAGGAATTGAATCGGTGGTATTTGGTTTTATACAAGCACTGCTTTTAAGAATGCTTGACATATTCATATTTATCTTCTACTCACCAATATTCCAATATTCTACATTCAAACTATGCTCTAGGTGACCCTTAACTGAGATTTAAATTTCATTCATTATCCCAATGTTTAAGAAGCATCTTACATCTTCCCTTTCTTGATTCTGTATTAGCTATATTTAAGATTCCAAAATGTCCTCTTTTTTCCCATAATGTAGTTAAATCCCCTTCTTACTGTTAAACAGACTTCAGCCATATTAAAAATTGTTTCTCAGTAATAATGGGTTATCACTGAAACGCTTCATTTTTCCTCTTCTCCTACTCATCAGCTGCTCTTCTCTTTCCTCCACCTGCTTGTGTTGTTACTTGCTTAATTTTCCTTTTCTCTTGTTGATCTTCTCTCCCTCTGATGTTTTCCTGATAGCAAAAACCCATCTGATTGCATGTAAGAGCCATATTTTTCTTGCCATATGTATGGGTTTTGCCTCTCAAATGACTTATGTACACTTGAACCCTAATTATGAGATAACTGCAGAACCTTTGGGGAAAGGATTGTTATTCCAAGGATATGAGTGAAGCAGTTTGGATAGAAGGATGCAGACATCCTTAGTCATATGCTTTGTGATGTCAGCATTCTGGAGAAATGGTTATCTGTAATAAGTTTTAATCAATGCTGCAGTCAAAGTTAGAGTACAAATGGGTTTCCAGGTGAGTGAAGCCAACTGGATGTCAGCCAGTCTGTAAAGGGCGCTTGGAGACTTTAGTGGTAGAAATTAAGAAGCAAGCCCAAACAGTTCTGAGAACATTAACTGATCAAGACCGTCTAAGTTATTAAATGTCTACTACGCAAGCAAAAGTCAAAATGATATACTCATTTAAAAAGTCCCCTCTGTTATTAAGCATCTTTTACCGTGGCAAATTACATCTAGATATTGATACTTTTGAAGGAAAAACAAATTGAAGTACAGTGGAAAGAGGTGTTGGATTTTAATCCCATCTCTTCACTTTTTTAGCTGAAAGACCTTGTGTTGATCACCTAGTTTCTACGGGCCTCAGTTTCTTTGGTCGTAAAATGGGAATAATAATGCCTCCCTTAAAGAGTGCTAATAATGATTAAAGGAGACAATGCATGTGTGGCACATGCAAAGTGCTCAGTAAATGGTGGCTCCTTTAAATTCCTCAGATCAGTGGTGAAAAGGAGAGTAGCAGGAGTCAGAAAAAAGTGTTAAATTTCCTTCAGATGACATGAGAGGAATGTATTTTTCTTCCAATAATTCTCAGATTTTAAGGTTGCCATTAACTGTTTGGGCTGAGTCACTGTGTTTACCATCTTTTTCATTATATGTTTTTCAACAATGTTACTGCATTGTTTAATGCAGTAACAGCTATAAAATCATATATGCAGAGGAGACTGCATATAAATAAATAACTATAGTACAGAAGGTGAATCATATATAAAATGTTACGTGAAAACTGAAAATGGATTAATTGACTATGTGACTTGGTTGGGTTGGGGTGGGTGGTATCAAAGAAGGTTCAAAGAAGGGCATTTGAATTGGGTCATTAACGAAGAGTAGAGGAATTCATTCAGTGGACAGGGACAGTGGGAGGGACAGCATGTGTAAAGGCCCCTAGGCTCCAAACACCAAGGCTTATGTCAGTGGTGCCCAGACTTGCCAGCAATTGAAATCATTGGGGAATTTCAAATAAAGCGATGCCTGTGTCCCACCCCCAGATATTCAGATTTCACCGTCTGAGGGAGCCTGTGTTTTGAGAAGTTTAAAGGACTCCCAAATGATTCTAATATGCATACAATTTAGGAGCTACTAGCAACTTAGTTTTCTGTGAGTTGTTCTATCTACCTGAGTGTAGGAGAAATAGCGGGAGATAAACACGAATTGCCATACCATAGAATTTGGACTTTATACCCTAGTCAAGAAATTGTTTGATTGTATAGTCCTATAATTTAAAATTTTTATATGCACCCCAAAATGTGTATATGCATTTATTCATTAACATATACATGTACTACTGTAATAACACGGTATGTACCATATATACACAAAAAATAATGAGCAAAAAATAGGAGAGTATTTTAAGTAGTTATTTTATTTATTGATGGTTAAAAAACCTTTCTTCTCTTACGAAATTGTTATTAAAATATTATTTCGTATAAGCAATAAATAGTATATGCTTCACTTTTTGTGATTTTAAAAGCAAAATGTTAGAAACAATCTAGATGAAAGCAACTTAAACTGTGACACACTCACATAACGCAAAAGTACGCATGAAAAACTGAAGGAGCACATTTTTTGTACTGATGCAGAAAAATCTCAAACATTATTAAGTGGAAAAAATAAAGCAAGGTACAAACAGTAGTTGGAATATTATCACTTGTGCAAAGTGAATGAGGTATATATTTATATTTCTTTGTGTTTATGCATTAAAAAAAAAAGAACACCTCTGGAAAGATCCACGAGTAATGAATAAGAGTAATTTCTTGGTGGGTATGGGAGTGGCCTGATAGGTAAGGTAGGGGGCAGTGGTAGACAGAAAACTTGTTACTATACACCTGTTCGAAACTTTTATTTTTGAACCATGTGACTGTATTATCTATCGAAAATAACTAATTTTTAAAAATTCAGTGGTGAGGATATACACATAAAAGCATAAAAAGTGTTCTCCAATAGTCTCCTTTCCTATTAAATAACTGTTTGGGAGCCAAAATAGCTTCCTGCTACTAATTTGATGTGCAGTAAGTAATTAGTAAATATTGAATGTATGAGTGAGGGAATGAAATGGATCAATTCTTCACGATATTATTAAAGGCCTTGCACCAGTTGGATCTACTGTATCTGCTCAATTTATCTCGCACTAGTCTCAGAGACAATCACTTGCATCTTCTTACAGTCCCTATATACTTATTCTTACCCTCGCTAATGAGGTTTCCCCCACCACGGAACCCCCTTTAGTTGTCAATCCAAATTCCACCTTTCATTTAGAGCACAGTCTCATATCCACCTTCTGAGGGGCTTAAAACAACAGAAATGTATTGTTTCACAGTTCGAGAGGCTAGAAGTCTGAAATCAAAGTGTCGGCTGGATGATGTTCCTTCTGAAACCTATAGGGAAGAATCCTTTCTTGTCACTTCCTAGCTTCTGGTGGTTTGCTGACAGTATCTGGCGTTCCTTGACATGCAGCTACAGCACTTGAGTCTCTGCCTCCATCCCTGTGTGTCTGTGTCTCTGCCTTGTCTCTTATAAGGACACCAGTCACACTGGGCCCTAAGGGCCTACCCTAATTAAGTATGACCTCATCTAAACTTGATTACCTTTGCAATTACATTTGAACCCACACTCACAATCTTAGAGAATAAAGCTATGTAAAACTAAATATTGTAAAAAGTACTATAACAATATTCAAAAATAAAAATAATTATATGGTGGGAACTGAAATTATATGCCATATTTTAAATTTTTGTGTTATGTGTCCTTTTTTCCATTTATTCTTTTTTCCCTGCAGTATTAGAAAAATGACATGTTCATTATAAAATAGTAGGAAAACATGTAAAAAATCACCAAGAATCTGCACAGCCCTAGCATCCCCAGACAACCACTTTTAACAGCAAGTTCTCATTCTGTCTTTTTTAAATGATAACTTCTAGATTATTTTTACATATTTAGATGATGTGTATACGTATTTTGTATTTTATTATTATCAATTAAAATTATAACATGAGCAAGTCCCAATGCTATTAAAAACACTTCGGAAAAAAATGTTGTCAAATAATTCATAAATGAAATGTAATCTACTTAGCAATGCCCCCATAGTCAGATAGCTCGTTTCCAAAACTTTATTAGCATTAATAATGCTACATAATGAATAATCTCCATTTCCATTAACTTCCGTTTGTCATAAACTCCTAGTATAACACTTAATTTTTAAAGCTATAACTTAGTATGTAACTCAGAGGCATTTTACCATATGTAAAGTCTTCATAATTCTGAGTAGAAACTATGTTATCTATAGTAATTTCAACTAAAGCACTTGAGAATTAACATGATCAGCATCTTAAAGAGAAAAGTAACATTTAAGACTATCTAGAACACATATAGGGCATTGCTTCCATGGGCACTCCTGTTATAATCTCTCCCCAAAGAGAGACATGTTAAAGCTCCCATCTCATCTACTGAGAGAAAGCTAGTAGATTAAGTGCTAACTCAAAATTTAAAAAGCCATGATCATTGTAAAATAAGTAACATTTTTCCATAAGAAAAACAAACCTATAGTTTATGTATTTCAAGAATAAAATTTTACACATTTGAAATTCCTAAAACATATATTACTATTAGTATAAAAATACTATTATGAAGTAAAAGCTATACACAAACACACACACACACACACACACACACACACTGAAGACCACAAAGCACTTGAGCGTGGATAACTAAAATTCAATGAGTTAAGCAACTCCTTCTCTTTAGAGGCAAAAGTATAAAGTTGAATATAGTGCTTTTTTTAGTGGAAAAAGAATAAAGCATTAAAATATTTAATGAGACTTTTTCTAAGACATTTATGACTGCTGTCATTTTGCCAGGTAATATATTTTATATCGCTTGATTGAGTTGTTTGAGACCATTGGAACAACTAGTGAAAGTGTTATCCTTTCAATTTTAAGGTCATAAAAACTAAAACTTACTTTAATGAACTTCTCGTCCCAACCTCCAATATCTATGAAGTAAATACAGGAGGTAAACATCCAAGTCATACATGAGAATACCGAGGCCTAGTGTGTATTAATTATGCACCAAATCTGATACACAGTGCAACATGGCATGTTAGAAAGAACTTAGGCTATAAAATGAGACAGTAAAAATAAATAACTTTAGAAGGAAAAAAAAACAGGAAAAAATAAAATAAAATAAATTGTTTTAAATGACTTTAAGAAGAGGCCTTTAGAATTGAAATTGCTTGTTGAATATGAACAGCAGAGAGATGTATAATGCACAAAGTGTCAGGTGTTCTTTTCATAATTTTAGGGCAAAGAAAGGAAGGAGAACATTTGAAACCTGCAATAAACATTCTTAATTCAAATATCATTTAAGCTCATTAATCGTTGAAAATTCATATCTGTATTTATCTTTAAAGAGAAGCATGAAAAGCTCTGTTATCCCTTTAGACATAAAAGAGATAAAAGAATGAAACTTGAAGAAAGGCCATAAATGTAGGACTTACAACATTACTGCCTTAGTAACAATTCTTCACTAATAGAATACATGACACAGTACCTTTATTTAATGAAGACTAAACATAGCAGAAACTACATAATGGCTGTACCACTGTAGATCAATTTGAGTCTAACGTAACAGAAATGATCACTGATCCCAAGACGTTATGGAATAGTAAACTTAAGATATTTGCTGCTTTTCAAGTTTATCTATGATTATTTAATTTTCTTTTGTGTGTGCTCAAGTATAGCTGTTATGTGACTACACATGAGAGAACCTGAAATTAATTTGTCTGTATGAGATCAGTGACTGTACAAATTCTTATGAGAACTAACATGCCATGACAATAGTAATTTTGATAAAATAACAGCAAGTACTACAATTCTCTGCCATCTGGCTGTCTCGTCATAACTACTCTGATGTGCTTTTTATTACTTAGTTATTTACTTCAACCACTTTATCAGTATAGTTTTAAAGCATGTAAATTAACGTGATGGAAGATTTTAAATGTTAAAGGAAGACTATCTTCATATATAAATGTTGAATTTTTCACCAAATTATGAGGCTTTTTGATGGGAAAAATATCACTTAAGAAAAAGTCATTTTGAGGAACTTTCTTAATTCACTTGATATTCATTTATTATTATACTTCATCTTGGAAGCACAGCAATGCTATCTATGAAGCTGCCCTTGAATTTTTTCTACTGCATTGTAGTACTATATATTTCACTATTGTTTTGATTCTTATATTTTGAATTCAGTACCTTAATTTAATGGCATACTTTGTATATTTTCCATCACTGTGTAGTTACTTTTATGTGAATAATAACTAAACCAACATCATTTGTACCCTTTATGAAATGTGGAGGGCAAATCAAATCTTTATCCACCATGAATCCTTTTATTTTAAAGACTAAAAGAAATGAACTGAAAATTCAAATATTCAAATTAGTCCATGAAAACTACACCTCATTTAAGATTAATTTTATTTAAGGCCTGGAAACTTCTTTTCCTTATGGTCAAATGATATCTCTTCATAGTCACGTTGCCTAAATAATCTGCCTCCAACTCATAAAAATTCTAGTCTCCACCACGTGTTAAGGGCACAAAGGTTGAATTATGGTACACACTCCTTCCAATAGAACACTTTTTTCTAATTTGGCAGATAGAAGACATATTTAATGGTAACTCATTGTTATCGTGAAGGAAATGAGTTGCTGGTTTTAGTCCAGTTTCCAATGGGTCAACATCTATTTCATGGGCTCCCACAGAAATAACACTTGTTTATGACTTGGAAAGAAAGAGAATTGCGTAGTGTTTCTTCTGACCAATAAGAATATAATTGGGGTTGAACAATACTAGCAAAAACAGCAGTGACATCACAGTCAGAACACTTGATTGTCTAGATTGATGAGCCCTATACCATAATACATACTAAAGGAAATTTCAAAACCTCTCTTGACTCAGTTGGCATAAAAAATTTCTTATAGATGGTAGAAAATAGCTTAGCTGTAATTCACTCGGAACTAATTTCAGTCATCGCTAAAGCATGCTGGGTTGAAAATTAGTGTCAAATGACAGAATGGCATTACTTCTTAAAAGCATTTGAACTCAAATTTTATGTGCCCACAATGCACCTGATTTAAAGTTTCCAGGATTCAGGACTGAACCATAGTTACACACTGCCAACAGTATTCTCATCTCAATCTTAAAGAAAATTGCACCCATGATTACACCCAAGATTTGGAATGGCATATCTGGGAAATACCATTGTTTACTCCCTTACAATCCAAAGCAGGGAATTAGTATAAAAGCCAATAAAAAATGATATACATTCTTTAAAACAGAATATTCATTATCTCAGATTTTGGACACTGTAAAATGACATATAATAAAGCTCTCTTTTCCAACACAGACAAAAATTGTTAAAATAACTTTTAGTTCCTAAAAGTTTCTCAAAATGAAACTAAAACAAGCTTTTTAAAAATATAAATGCATAAAACTATTAGATTGTTTTAATAATAGCGATACTTTCATATTATCCAAATGCTTTTCTTATTGGTCCAATTTTACATTTGTCCTATAGCTCTAAAAAGTTTCAAGGTCATTAGAAACAGCATAAGTGTCTTCTTCTCACTACACACTCCCTATCAAATATACTAAATAGAGTGGCTGATGCCCTGCCCACCATCTTTACTGTGGTTCTATCTCTGAGTGTACTAATCATTTAGTAGCCTTTAAACAATTCCTGTTTTCATTATTTACTCACAGCATGATAAATCAGAGATAGCTAAATTCAGGAAGAACATAGTAAAGACCTGGGTTTGTAAATGAAATAGCAAATTTGGAGTGCAGAAACTGCAAAGTCACACTGTGATAAAACTATTTGATGTGTTCTTCTTAATGAAATGAACATACAAGGTTTTGTTTTCCCCATAAAGTTGAATTTCTTATTTTGAGCTTGGGTTTTCTACTAAATGGAATTTTTGCACATGGTTCTGGAAGTGATTAATGAAATCCCTGTATCACTAGGGAGTCCTGACCGTCTGAATCTAAAGCTGTAACAAACTAAAGGGCTTGGATGGGGACTAATTAATATTAAAGAGTATATCTTGTTCATGGCACTGTGTAATAAGTCAACATGCTTTCAGTTTACCCCCTGTTTGAACTGATTGCTAAGTCAGGCCTGCCTCTAGTCATACACGTTATGAAGAATAAAACGGATGTTAAAGCTTTTGCATCTAATGATGCTGAAAGTGAAAGGAAAGAATTGCTTCTCTAAACTTCCCTCAGTGGGAAGGAATTTGAATTCTTTTCTTGTTCCATTTCGTATTCTCCAGCAGAAATAAAATTTATCAAATCTCTCTATCTGCCAACTCAAAGGTCAACACAAATGATATCTTTCTTTTTAATCCAAGTGACCTTCTAAGGCAAGAATTCAAAAACATTCTCATTACACATTTTACAATCCTGAAATATAAGTCCTTCTCAAATCATAAGCAAGATAGGGTAGGGGAGTGGAAAAATGTATAGTCTATTTCCTAATTACCATTACAAAAAATTTAAGTTGAAAAAGGAGACTTTTGTGATTAAAATGCTTTTTCACTTATCAGAAAATGTATCTTTCAGAGTCAGAAGACAGTATTGGTGATGCAAGTAATACTGGTTACAATAGCAATGTGCAGATGTCTGTATTTCACTTGCGGAGGAAACAAAAATAATTTTATGAGCCCTTTACTGTACATTAAAAATTATTACTTTGTTTTAGCACACAGATTCATTGCCTCAGATATTCTCTTTTGTTTCAGTTCTTCTCTACAATAACAGAACATATTTTGAGCTCTGCTTTTTTCTTGAACTTGGGGCTGACATTTATGCTAACTTTCAATGAGATTTTGGCATATATATCTTAAAGAATACATTATTGATACTGATGCTATACATTTTTTTACTCTAGAAAGTCCAAAGAAAAATTGTTCATCTTTACACACCCATAAGAGGAATTTTATTCACATGGTTTCTATTACAAATACACAGTGACAAAAGGAAGCTTGCTTCCATATAAGATGATAATTTTCATAATACACACAGTCAAACTGATAAAAGCAAGATCAAAATTCTTCAATTTTTACTTCAATTTGAAATAAAATAATGTGAAATACAGTTATTGTGGTATCAACTTGAAAAAAGGAACATTTTATATACTTGGACCAATAAGTCATGTATACAAATCACTTTTTTTCTGGCAATTTTGAACTGCTTATCTTTCATAGGATTTCTTACGGCTATTT
Source organism: Pseudorca crassidens (assembly GCF_039906515.1). Lineage (NCBI taxonomy): Eukaryota > Metazoa > Chordata > Mammalia > Artiodactyla > Delphinidae > Pseudorca > Pseudorca crassidens. Next base: position 27,350,250 of record NC_090304.1, on the reverse strand, counting down.
ACATTTTCACTCAGTGAAAATCAATTACCTTCTTTCAATAAGCCTCATTTGCTACCTTTGAGTATAATAGAAACACCATTAGGATGATGACATTACCCAAAAGAAGGGCACCACACAGTTGGTAGACATAAATTAAGGGCCCTTTCACATATGTATTAGAAATACTGCTGTGACTGAAATATGCATAAAGTCTGTATCTATTAGAGCTATTAGTGTGTTGGGGTGATGATTTTGAAGGGGGAGGGAAGGATTGGTAGATTATGATCTACTACTTTGACAAAATTATGTATTTCCTTTTTTGCCTGGTATGTGCCATTGATGCAATAAGCCTGGGCCCCCAGCTGAGCTGCATTTGGAAATGCCACTGAGCATGGTATACGCGCTTCACTTCCCCTTGCCGAAGCAAGACTCTGTCAGGAATAGAGTGCATATGTGCCGCCAAGCCCACTCCTCCTCCATCACGCTGACCTCCACGGCTCTGTGGATGTCTGCCTGGGTGAAGCTACCACTCATGCGGAAAACAGCTCCTGCAGACCAATTCATAGGATTTAGGGACATTTAACTTCCATCAAGCCCACATCATCTTATTGGTATTTGAGGACTAACTCATTACTGAATATTAATGGCCATAACATAGAGAGTTGTATATTTCCCAGGGGAAGGGAAAAAAAAAAAATCTAGAAATTCCCGCCCCCTCCCCCAGACTAGAAAACAGAGGAAACCACAAATAAAGCCAGCTATTTTTATTTGAGTTCTTATAAGCTTAAGTAAAACAAAGTTATAACATATTGACCCTTGGGGTGTGAGTGAAGGTTATGTACCTTTTAAAAAGGTGTTAGGATTACAAATTACAACTTTTGATGAATTATTTTCAGAATCATTTATGTTTAATGCAATCTTAAAAATACAGGAGACACATGGGTAGTTCTTTTGAATTGAATCATGAACACATAAGGATTATGTGAAAGGTTTAGAAGTATAGCAGAATGGTAGGAACTAACAGGTTGTCATTTTTGAACCTCAGAAGAATTGACAAATACTGGAAATATTTTCTTTTAATAGGATAAATAATTAAAACTTTACTCTCATTAATGATTTCTCAAATCCACATTATTATGCTTTAAAAAAAATCTCCTAACTTGATAATGTTAAAATACCTAAAATCAAAGAGCTGTGTATATAATTTACCAAGCTTTAGTACAGACTAATTCTAGATATTAATATACTTTTATTAAAATGTTTATTGTAATGACTCCAATTTTTAAAAAGCTTTTATAATGCTAACATAATCTTACAAGAAAAGAATTTAAAAAGCAAAATGCTGGGAATTGTCGTGCAGAAGCGACTTTTTGTCGAAAAGAAAAATTTTAGAGCAAAAACCTCCATGTCTAATGTAATATTACTATCCCCAGATGTCATAATTAAATCCAGATATCATATTTGATTACTATAAAGAAAGCAAGAAATGTTATGAAATTAATTTCACTAATCATTGCATTATTATACATAATTTAAAAGAAAGTTTCTCTTACATAAATATTGAACACAGATCTCTGCTGGAATAATAAACTGAATCTAGAAAGACAATGAAATTCACACTGTAGAGCCTATAACTCTAAAACAGCTGTTATATTTTTCTTTTATGTCATCATGGACAAAGTAAACTATGGGATCTTAGGCTACAACTGTACTGAGACTTTCAATGCTTTTGAAATTCTGTAAATGATATTTTGCTAAGTAAGGCACATTTAGTTAAATCAACTGACGCAACGATACCACTGCACATAAGCTCAGTTCTGCAGAGAATCTACTTATAATGGAGTAGACTTCCCTTACTCAACTTCCTTTGTGCCAGAAATCTGGCACGTGGGATTGAATCCATATGAAATTTGACTTGCTGAGTCCATCACCTATATTTTATATGTCCATCAAATAAACAAGAGGCCCACAAAGTTCATATAGAGCAGGAACCAGAATGAACTCCCAAGAAATATTGCTTCAGATTAACGTCTCAGAAACTACACATTTCAAAAGGATATAGGTCATAACAAGTGAACAATTGGTTTCTATTAACATTTATACATGTGATATGGTATATTTTGATTTTAATTTACCAGCTCATGTCTCGTATACCATATTCCCTAATGTTTTTCTAATGAATTCCCTTTTAAAAGTCAGAGTGCTATGGAAGAAATATATTTTATAATAAAGAAAAGAAACAAGTTAGCACTTCAGACTGCTATAATACAATTATGCCTGGAAGAGGAGTAAAAAATTCTGTAGGGAAATATATAATGAGACAGTATACACAAAAATAAAAACTGAAGGTGTATTTGGGGAAAACCATACAAACAACAGGAACACAAACAACAAATGAATTGGACAGATTTGTTTATAATTCCTTTACTGTAATTAGAGGTGATTTTTTTTGTTTGCATGGAAGGAAGAGTTGGTTTGAAGTTGCCGGGACAGTATTCTTTTTCTTATTTTAGTTAGTTTAGCAAAGCTGAGTTTAAAGAGCTTATGGGAGGATAAAATTAACCCCAAACTGCTTGCAAGTAACTTAGGACAATTATCTTCCTCTTTTTAGATCCAATGTAATCAATTCTCACAATTTAGTGGGTCTTCTATTTTAAAAGGTAGCAGTCCCTGCCCCTCCCCTAATCCTCGTGAAAGAAGACACACCTGGCAGAGGTGGGAGGCCATGACTGTTTATCCAAAGGGACAGACAGCCCTTCCAGCAATTCCATCCCAGCTGTTTAGGGAGGGGCTGCTTCCTCTGTCTCCAGGGCAGAAGTGGCAAATGAGCTAATTGCAGCGGCAGTGATTTATGTACAAGATTGTATGTTGTCTGATAATTGCAGGCACAAAAATTGCCCAGCTACAAAGCTGGCCCAAAGAGGTCCCTTTCAAATGTAGAGAGGTAGAACTTAAACCTTTGTGAAAAAGAAATTCTAGATAATTTCTTAGAAAAAAAATTTGTTTCCATGTTCATTCCATATTCAAGTTCTGAGGAATTCTATCTCCCAGTTGGGAATGGCCTTTTATCATTTGAAGCTTTCAAAGATCTGTAGCCTAACTGATACGTTAAATGAAGGTAGAAAGTTACCTTGTCATTGTGAAATATATTATGAAAGGAGTTTTTGTTAATGACTACTTAATTCTGTACTACAAAAAAAGTCTCCTTGTTCAGCTTTCATATACACGTTTTATATACAGTTGACCCTTGAACAACAATGGGTTTGAACTGTGCAGTCCACTTACACACGGATTTTTTTCGATAAATAGGCACCAAGTGCTACACAATCCACAGCTGGTTGAATTTGAGGATGTGGAACCCCGGATAGGGATGGCCAACTGAAAAGCTACCTGAGGATTTTCAACTGTGCTGGGGTTGGCACTCCAGACCCCCGCATTGCTCAAGAGTCAACTGTACACATTAACTGACTCAAAACAACATGAATTGTTAAGTGAAGAGAGTGATATAAAAAAGTACATTTCTGAAAGATGTTTTAAAAGTCTGAAAAAGTATCCAAAAAACTACAAAATCGCAAGGTTAGAACTTTTTTGTAGCTCTCTAGTTTCTCCCTTTGCTTTGTTTCAGAACTCTAAGAAATCTCGGAATTTTTAACCAATCAGCTTCATTTTTGAACTCTTTATTTTAAGCTAATTTTAGATTTATAGAGGAGTTGTGAAAATAGTACAGAGAGTTCCTGCGTATCCTTATCCTTCACCCAGTTACCCTTTATGTTAACATCTTACATAACCATGGTATGATGATCAAAACTAAGAAATTAACATTGGCGCAATACTGTTAGCTAAACTACAGGCTCCATTTAGATTTCATCAGGTTTTCCACTAGTGTCCCTTTTCTGTTCTAGGAACCAATCCAGAGCACCACATTGAATTTAGTTATCATATCTCCTAGTCTCCCCTAATCTACGATAGTTGATTAGTCTTCCTTTTAAGACCTTGAAACATTTGAAAAATACTAATCAGTAAGATATCCCTCAATTTGTGTTTGCCTGATGTTTGTTTTCATGATTTGACTGAGGTAAAGGATTTAGGGGGAGAATACCGTGGAGGTTTGTCTATCTCCTCCGATCATTTCAGAAGGTACATGACATTCATATGTCTTATTACTGGTGATGTTAATTTTGATCATTTGGTTAAGATGCTGTCTGCCAAGTCTCTCCACTGTAAATTACCATATTATCCCTTGTAAGTAGTAACTGTTTAAATATTTATGCTCCTAAAACTTATTTGGAAATATATTATTTTACCTTAAACTTTCACCCACTAACTTTAGCCTCTGTTGATGGACCTTGCCTGCCGCAGTTATTGCTATGCAGTTCTAAAGTCAATTTTCCACTTCCTTCATGCCTTTCACATTTATTACTGGAATTCTCTTGTAAGGAAGAGTTGTTCCCCTCCCCCATTCAATTATTTATTGGGGTATGTATTTGTGGAAGTATAAACTCATGAATATTTATTTTATTCTTTGGCTTATATTTATTTATCTTTTGCTCAAACTTTTCCAGCTTTGACCACTGAGAGCTTTTTCAGATCGGCTCCTGTGCCCTTTCAGCACGGCTCCATTTTATTTTTAAGGTAATTCCTTACTTTCTGACTCTATTTTAAGTAATCATTTTGAAGTTGCTCTACTCTACAAAAACTGAATATTTCATGTGGCAGACTGCATACTCCTTTGCGACTGATCTTTTATCTCCTTGCGCCTAGCAGAGTAGCTGGCAAGTGACAGACATTTGTTGAACGTGCTTCAACTGAATGCTTGTTTACTCCTGTATTTATTCTGAACTTAAGAAAGGTAAAAGTTATTTACCATATTCTGTGTATGTCCTTAAATATACGTTCACTATTAAATCACTGCTCTCTTTTCTCATTCCATATAATCCTAGTTCCTCTGACCATTACTTACAGAGATTATTATCAATAGTATCATCATTATCATCCTGAAAAAGCCATCGCCAAACCTTGATCCACCTATGTCTCAGTAAGAGATTCTATAAAAAGCAAATTATGGGAGTGTCTTCCCTACCTGTCCCCTGACCTAAACCATTCAAAAATATTAATACACAAATACAATGTACATGCTTTATGAATCGTTAGTAAAACAAGGACTATAAAATAAAATCAATATATATGATTTTAAAGAGCATGGTGTAGAATAGTTTAGTAAAGAAATAACGGTAATAGGACTGGGGCCCTTGTACTCCTTAAGCCTTAGTTTTTATAACTACCTTAAAATAATGGCTCCAAGGGTTTACTTTTTCTTTTGTTTGTTTCATTTTAGCAGAGCTCGCTGTTCAGATAGCAATTTACTGAGCGTCTATTATGTTCAGGGCAGTAATCTAACCATAAGTGTGAGGTACTACTATTATGATCATTATACAGATTTGAAAAACTGAGAGACAGAGGTAAGTTACTTGTCCAAGGTCATGAAAGGAGTAATTGTTGAGCAAGTATTTAGACTGAAGCACCTGCCCATAGCATCTACCTTCTCAAGCATTACACTGCACACTCCCTTTATAGGAGTTAATATATAAAACGGAGCTACTCTTGATAAAGTAGAGGGGTAGGAATGATTGCTTAGCTTCCCCTCCAGGCTCACATCCAGTGTCCCTGAATCCAGAGGCTCCAAAGGAACAAAGTTTGATAACCTAAGTTCTCAGCCAGTTCCTATTAGTCCTCAGGTTTTAACACTCTGAGTTCAGAGCTGGATTCTACTCAGAGTGGAACCAGTGTTAAGGCAAATGGGTAGACTACCTGATAGGTGTATAACTGCCCACATGTGTGAATATGCTGAAAGGGAATAGAAGCCAGTTTGGTTTCTAAAATTTGGCGTTTCCAAGAGCCTCAAGTCTCTTATCCCTATGTTGACCCAGAACTTACCTTGCCAGATGTGCTCATTATCAACTTAACATTTATTTGTTTGTTTTCCCTCAGTGAACTACCACATCTTCATAATGAATGGAATTGGCTTGCATCTGAATATTTCTTCCCCTTGTCTTTAATTCTAATTTTAACTTCCTAGATGCTAATCCTTTCCCACCATTCATCATGGTTTCAAAGATGATTCAAGCAAGCATTAGTCTTTTATTTAGTGTTTTTTAGAACAACAGAGAGCAGAAGTAGAAATTTGATCTAGTTAATGAATGTAAATGCACACAGAATTAAGCATTTGGATATCTGGTGTGTATTTGTTATTTTTTTCCATTTTTTTTAGCACCATACTTATTTTCTTGATTAATTACTATATGTTTAAAAACTGAAAAATATGTGTGTATATGTATATATATATATATATATGATTCCTTAGTGTAATTTCAACTTTTTGTGCATGCTTCCATGTTTAGTAGTGCCTGCCAGATCCTTCAAAAATAGAGCAAGGCTCAAGGAGAGTTTGGGATTATAATTTGTTTGGGATGTGAATGTTCTGAAGATGAAGCCCTGATTCTCTGGGTCAAGTGACAAGTAAAATACACTGGAGGTCAATTCTGAATTTCATAACAGATTTTTGGAAGAGGAAAGTATCCCCAAATTTTTTTGTTTGACCTGTTTCACTTCCTGGCCTCTCGGGCAGGCTCATCACCTTTTGTGTCAATGTGTCTCTGTGGTTAATAGTGCTCTAGGCGTGGAGCACGGTTGAAGACCCAAATAGTAAATTTGACTCAAATCCTATGCCCTAACCTCAGGGCAGCTCTCCTGGGGAATAATTCTATTGTTGGAAGTGCTTTCCTTTGGAAATATCTAAAAAAAGGTCTCTCTTTTGACAGAGAAAATGAAAGAAGGAAAAGAAGGAAAGAAAGAAGGTAGGAAGGAAAAGCAAGGTTAGAAGCTAAAAGTGAAAGAAAGTAAGACTTACAAAAGAAATATTTTTCATATGCCATAATGTCAATTTTTTCTTAACTTCAAATTTCATAATTTGAAAACATTACTGTCAAATGTTGACATCCTCAACGTTACAGTAAGTGCTTACTGTGGATATTTAGTTATGTGGTCATTAATACAAATATGAAATGCTAAATAAGAAGTTGTGTCCAGAATTATTATTTTAATTTATTCATCACTCATTAAACCCCTACTCTATGACAAGCAATGTGCTCTATAAGGTTATAGGCTACAGTGCTTAGTCTATAGAACTTTACACATTAGACGATTTTTTTTTTAATTTTTGATTTGAAATGAAAAACAGTCAAAGGAAAATGTATCAAAATTTTGTTTTAATGGGATCTGAAAAAGAATGATTTAAACAGGGCTTTAAAATATAACAGGAGGTATGATGTTTTAAAAGGTGATATGCTAAGTTAGTCTGTTTCAGATCCTGACTCTCCCTCTTACTAGTTCTTTGATCTTGTTCCAACCTCTGTCTCTCAGTCACCTGATCTTTAAAGTGGGGATAATCTTGATACCTAAATTCATATGGTACTAAATGTGAAATAGAGTCCTGGCCTGAGACATGGTAAGCACTTAATAAATCTTAGTATTGCTTTTAAAGAGACAGGGGGAAATGAGTCAGGAATTCTAGAAGAATAGCCTTTGAAAATTAAATAAGGTCCCTATAAAACCACACAAAATACGGAAATTATAAGAAATGATACAACAGTCACAAAGATAATGGGTATTATGCCATAGATTATCTATAGACACTGACTATTTGCTCTTTTAAAAGAAATAACCAACAAGTTAGTATTAATAATAAGCACTTAAAAGAGTGACTGGTTCATGGTATTTTTTTTATAAATATTTGTTAAATTAATGAAACAAGATGATTTAGTCCCATGATTCCTGGGGGAAAAAGAACAAAGTGAGGTACTTACTTGTGTTTACTGAGGTGGCAAAAAGGAATACAATTAGTTGCATTTCAAACAAGGTTATGATCATGAAAACCCAACCCCAAAGCATGAAGACTAATAACAAACCAATAAAGAGAAAAATGTAACATTATCAGGTATCAAATAAAGATAAACCAAGCCATACCAATAATAAATTTCAGAAATACATTGAAAATAATGTTGGCTACTTTAAGAACGAGATACGGTTATGCAAAAAAATAGTCAAAACTAAATTTGATTTTAAAATTAAAATAAAGGACTGTAAAAATAGACACAATAGAGCCTTATGTTTTGAGAAAAAACTGCAAATGAAAATTTGATAAATATTACATATTTCCCTAAAATGAAAGTCATTTACCTCACCCGGTCATCCACCTGGCTAGGCCAAATTGTGTACATTTTTGTGTTTGTGCAATGGTTCTCAGACTTCGGCTTGTATTATCTGGAGGATATACACAGATTGCTGCCCTACTCCCACCCCAGATCTGGGGTGGGACCTGAGAACTCATTTCTAGCAGGTTCCCAAGAGACGATGATGCTGCTGGTCTGGGAATCACTACTATAGTGGAAAGAATAGATTTAGCTTCTGAAGCCTAAGGTTCAGATCACAGCTCTGCCAGTTACTGTGTGATCCTAGAACATCAAGAAAATTCTCTGGGCATCATTTTTCTCATAGGAAAAAAAAGTGGTAGAAATAATTGTGACCTCAAAGAATTTTTATGAGATTAATTAGGAAAACATACGGCAAGTGCCTAGCACTGAACTGGCACACAGAAGGAACTCATAAATTTGCTGAATTTATATGTGCTGCTAATTTCAAACCTGATTTTAACTGATAACAATAAACAGGTCCATATATTTTCTACTGAAAGACAAAAAGGAGTTTGTACCAATAAATAGCAATTATCTGTGAAATCATCAGTCATTAAGGGGTTAGCCCTTTAAGGCCTAGAACTGAAAGGTCTCGGTCCTAAAATACAAAATAATCTCATAGTTGGCTTTATCAGTTAGTCATACTCCAGGAGAAAAATGAATAAACAAAACATGAGACAAATGAGAAAGCATACTAATCCCTGTTTTATCCCAGAGGTCAGACACTATACCAGGAAACAGCTGTGAGCTAAAAAAGATAGCTCAATAGCATCAAGAAATTGCAGCTCCTCTGGGGTTAATAGGGTGAAACACCAGGGCACTGTATGTATTCATGTGAATAGCAGAAAAGACCTCAATTATGCTTTGCTCAAGGTATTTATAGTATGTTAATGATCCTAAAAGAAGCTATGCATTCTGATGCATGTCATAAATGCCAAATAAGCATAGCTAATCAAGAAAATTTGTAAGTATTTCATTTCAAAATACAGTTAAGGGCTGAGAAATAACTAAGACTTCTCATTCAGAAGCATTATCATATAGCAATATTGCATTTAAAGTGCTTGGGAAACGTATGCTTATATTGTTAGTTTTAGTCATTAATTCATTCAATAGTATTTCTTGAGTTTGTCCTTTCTGTGTAGAGCAATGTTCCAGGCTCTAAGTATACAGGGGTGAAAAGATGGGACAGTCCTTGTCCTCAAGCAGCTTATACGTTTAAGTACTGAGTATGAAACCAAGCAGAACCCTGGGGGCCCTCCCAAGTACAGTACAATGGTCCCTCCATGTCTCCTTCCTCTTGTTTGTAGAAAAGCTGAAGTCTCTCAGCCCTCACCTGAGTCACAAAAGAACAGGTTCAAGCAGTTAATGATTAGGTCACTAGAGCCACAGAGTTTTTCAGTATTTGATGCACATTCCTGAGTTGTTTTACAGATACTGTAACTGCCACCAGAGGGAAAAAGCTAACTGCATGATGACCAGACAGTAGCCATGACATAAGCTGCTCCACCTTGAGTAGTAGTAAATCTATGGCTAGCACAATTCCAAGAACTGGCCTCAAGAGAACAGCATTAACGCTATTGCTTATAATAATCGATGTCTTTTTGGGCATGAAAATAATTGTGCCTTGTTCTGTCTGTATATATAAGTGGGCAACTAAAATCGTCAACAAAAAGATGCTACAGACCCATGTTGACATCTTCCACTCTAAGAATACAGTGCCCTATGTCAGCATAAAGAAGTTATAGAAGACAGACCTTCACCCATGATCCCATAAAAATGGAATGATGTCTGACAGTGGGGATTTGTAAGCAGCTGTTTGCAGGAAGCAGTTCTCTGTAGGAGGCCTTTTATTTTGTCACTTTAGCAAAGCTATATTTTAACTAACCTCTGGCCCAGGCACACCTTTCAAATCTTTTGACCACACAATGCCTCACCTAACATGTTGATTCTTAGATTAAAGAAGTAGAAATTAAGACTAAGTAATTAATGGCCAAAAGGCACATGAAAAGACATGCTCAACATTGTTAATTACTAGAGAAATACAAACCAAAACTACAATGAAAGTATCACCTCACACCATTCAGAATGGTCATTATTAAAAAGTCTACAAATAATAAATGCTGGAGAGGGTGTGGAGAAAAAGGAACCCTCCTGTACTGTTGGTGGGAATGTAAATTGGTAGAGCCACTATGGAGAACAGTATGGAGGTTTCTTAAAAAATTAAAAATAGAGTTACCATATGATACAGCAACCCCACTCTCGGGCATATATCCGGACAAAACTATAATTCGAAAAGATACATGTACCCCAATGCAGCACTATTTACAATAGCCATGACATGAAAGCAACCTAAATGTCCACTGACAGATGAATGGATAAAGAAGACATAAATGGAATATTACGCAGCCACAAAAAATGGAATAATGCCATTTGCGGCAACATACATAGACCTAGAGATTATCATATTAAGTGAAGTAAGTCAGAAAAAGACAAATATCATATGATACCATGATGTGGAATCTAAAAAAAAAAGATACAAATTAACTTATTTACAAAACAGAAATAGACTCACAGACATAGAAAACAAACTTATAGTTACCAAAGGGGATGGGGGGGAGGGGAAGGATAAATTAGGAGTTTGGGATTAACATATACACATTACTATATATAAAACAGGTAAACAACAAGGACCTACTTTATAGCACAGGGAACAATATTCAATATCTTGTAATAACCTATAACGGAAAAGAATCTGAAAGAGAATATATACATATATATGTATAACTAAATCACTTTGCTGTACACTTAAAACTAACTTGACGTTGTAAATTAACTACACTTTGATTTTAAAAAAAAGAACATAAAAAAGAATATGTAATTAACAGATAACTACATCTTTTCCCCAGCTTCCCCTTCAGTAATCTCGAGAGCAGACTGTGTGAACAAGACAGCATCTAAAGAAAGATCACAAGGAGTCAACAAGCTTGGGTGCAATAGGAGATGGCAAAGAATCTGACCCCCTACCTCAAGGATCAATTGAGACTACTTCCCCCTTTTCCCTTTAAAAACTTTCATGGCCCAGCAGAATCTTCAGAGTTGGTTCTGGGACATGAGTCTGTCTTCTTCCCAGGTTGCCAGCCTCCTGAATAAAGCAACCTTTCCTTTTCCAACTAACACTTGTCTCTCCAGTATTGGCTTTCAAGCAGCGAGCAGCTGAACCTGAGTTCAGTAACACATAGATCTATAAAACTATTTTTTGAATGGGAAAGACACTGCTGTGGACATTCCTGCTTGTGCCATGCAGCATCCTTCACCGCCCTCTGGCAACCCACCTCTGCTTTCCTTCTTGGAACCAGCTCTCCCTTAGTCTCAGGTGGATGTGGTTCCAGTGAAGCTGACTCCACCACCAGTGCCAGGGTTGGAACATGTGACCTGGGTCTAAGCCAATCAGCACATCTCAGTGATCCAGTTTGGAACAGAACCTGACATTACAGAGGTTTTATTTATAATTTGAAGACTTTTGCTGGTACTTCTGGGAGGTTCTGTGGCCCTGAACCCTGAGATCACTGAAGGGCAGAAGCTGCTGACAGAAGTTTCTTCCTCATAAATCTGGAAGGCAGAACTGAGAAAAATGGAGTCTAATTGTGTCAGTTGAGCACCTAAGCTAACATTTCCCTTGGGCTTTTTTCAGATTTCATGCTTAAATCAGTTTTCACTGGGAATTTTATCATCTGTAACTGAGAGTCCAAATCAATGTAAACAGGCATTTGTTATATTGTTGAGTTCTCAAACTCTTGATGGTCAGTAAAATGGAAAGCCCCATTACAGTTATTATCATTACATGACATGCAAATTTTGTGTTTTTTCCTCCCTTCCATCATAACCCAAACCCTACTCTAAGTACTGCGTGCGATATTAAGAATTGTGGCTGTTTGGACTAAACTGTTAAGACTGTTAGGTATGTAATATTAAAAAAATTTTGAACACTCCATAAATGCTGTCTTCTGTTTTTTCCTTTCTATGCTAGTGTTGACCATGACAGGAATCCTACAGTTAGAAGATAAATGAAGGAATTATCTAAACTAGTTCTTCACCTGGAAGCAGCAGTGTAGTTGGCAGAATTCTAAAAATAGTCCCCAAAGATGTCCTGCCTTAATCCCTGGAACCTGTGAATATGAGCTATCGCTCCCTTGATTATGCTACATAATGCAGCACAGCTGACTGTGAGGTAGGGAGAGTAGCTGGGTGAGCATCATCTACTCACAGGAGCCTCTTTAAAAGCAGACTTTTCTCCAGCTGGTGACAGAAGGAAAAGTCAGGTTCAAAGCACCAAGAGAATTTCACACACCATTGCTAACTTTGCATGTGGAATGGGTGCACAAGGAATTTGGCACTATCTAGGAGCTGAGAGTGGCCCCTTGGATGATAGCCAGCAAGGAGAGCGGAACCACAAATAATTGAATTTGACCAACAACCTGGGATGGTTTGAGAGCAGATTCTTCCCCAGTGCCTTCAGATAAGAGTCACTGGCCTTATGAAGCCCTAAGCAGAGAATATATATTTTTTAACCTTGGATTAGTGAAATATGGCATCCCAGGAAATTACATGAGTATTTTACAAGACATAATTATAATAATATGAGACTTACGTCTCACTAACACACACACACATTTTTCTACATGTATTTCCTATGAGTAAAACAGGTAAAAGAATCTCAAATTTAGGAATTTAGTTTTCACTCTTCCTAGTCAGAGAAGTCTCTGCTTGTCTGACCCAATTCTTACGAATGATATAAGGCAAGGTCTTCCCATCTCCCACAACTTTATTGAATGACCCTATTTTATTACTCTTACGGAGAAATGGACTTCCAATGTAAGTCTCTAAATAGCTTAGCTCAGAATTCTCTATTAGAAATATGCTAAACACCTCCATCTGCTGTTAGAACCAAGAACTCATTTTGTAGCGACTTTGTAGCTTGCTTTTTTTTTTTTTTCCATAGCTTGCTTTTTAAAAATGTTAATATGAACCACCATAAAGTTAGAGAAACACTTGGTGGCTAGTTCTAATGGTACATTTCTTTCAGAGGCTTCAGATAACTACTCTTATTTAAGAAGCAAATAAACAAAAAAATCTTTCTTCTTACAAGTATTGAGCTAGCCTAGATCAGGAGCACAGTGAAGTAATTTTCTTTCCGAAGAGCTCTCTAGCTACATGTAGTCTCTGTTCTTCCTAGCCCTGGATATTTCCACTTGGGAAAGGTTTGTTTTCTTTTTTAAACATTTTGAAGTAATTATAGATTCACAGGAAGTTGCAAAGAAATGTACAGAGAAGTACTGTAAACTCTTCCTCTAGTTTCTCTCAATATCTTTTACAACTATGTTACAGCAACAAACCAAGCAACTGACATTGCTACAATCCACAGCTACTATTCAGATGTCACCAGTTATGCATATGTGTGTGCACGTGTGTGTATGTGTGTAGCTATAGGTAATTTTATCACATTTGTAGCCTTGTGTAACCAACATCACAATCAAGATGGTCAACTGTACAATTACTACAAGACTCCCTTTATATCCACACCTATGCCCTCCCTCATCCTTAACTGCTGGCAACTGCAAATGTGTTCCGTATCTCTATAATTATGTTATTTCATGAATGTTACATAAATGGAATCACAAATTGTGTATCCTTTTGAGATTGGCTCTTTTCACTCTACATAATTTTCTTGAGGTTCATCCAAATTGCTGTTTGCATCAATAATTCATTTCCATGAATTATTCCATGGAATTTATTAAATTCCATGAATTTATTCCAAATAAAACATTCCATGTTTAACCATTCACAAGAAAAGATCTTTTTTATGTTTCAGTATGAAGCACTCACTACCTGATGGTCTCAGTCATATTCAGGGAATAAGTGCATCTTGGAAGCCACATATGATGTGCATCAAATAAACACTTTTCCCAACTTATCTCTGAGCACTGGAAAATTTTTCAACTGTCAAGTTTTCACAGTGGCAAAGGCATGAGTTCAATTATGCAGAGCCAGATTCATTTAAAAGGAAAAAACTAAAAACTTTCCAAATTAAGATTCCTATTAACCTTAAAGAATTCACCGGCCTCACTAAGAAAGAAAAATGTTGATATCTGTGAAAATAAGGGTACAAGAAGAAAAAAATAATTTCTGGTTACTCCAGGAGAACTTATACCCGCTGGAAAATTATGAACTACTTCATGATGAAAGCTTTCTGATAGACATTTGAGCTCACTTAAATAGGAATTAGAACCATCCTAGGTTCCTAATAAAATGGGCCACCTATAAAAAGACCCACTCTCAAGTCAACAGAGCTGGATGGAAATTTTCTCAAGAAAAAGCCTTGCATGGTCACGCATCGTTGTTAGGGGAGCCATCATTTCATAAATAAAAAGGAATCGTACTGTTTCCCCTCATGAAGTCCCTTGCCTTTACTTTCAAACGAAACAAACACCAACTATCCTCCTAGGAAGGACTCCTTTCCATAATTTTTCCAAACACTAGGCCCTACGCTTTCTTCAACTCATGACATCTGCGAGGTGACACTTCTCATGTACTGCTGTGGGAAAATTCTATTTGAGATTCTTTTTTTATTTTATTTATTGTATTATTATTTTTTAACATCTTTATTGGAGCATAATTGCTTTACATTGTTGTGTTAGTGTCTGCTGTATAACAAGGTGAATCAGCTATATGTACACTCATCCCCTCCCTCTTGCATTTCCCTCCCACTCTCCCTATCCCACCCCTCTAGGTGGTCACAAACCACTGAGCTGATCTCCCTGTGCTATGTGGCTGCTTCCCACTAGTTATCTATTTTACATTCGGTAGTGTATATATGTCCATGTTACTCTCTCACTTCGTCCCAGCTTACCTTTCCCTCTCACCGTGTCCTCAGGTCCATTCTCTATGTCTGCGTCTTTATTCCTATCCTGCCCCTAGGTTCTTCAGAACCATTTTCTTTTTTTTTTTAGATTCCATATATATGTGTTAGCATACGGCATTTGTTTTTCTCTTTCTGACTTACTTCATTCTGTATGACAGATTCTAGGTCCATCCACCTCACCACAAATAACTCAATTTTGTTTCTTTTTATGGCTAATATTCCATTGTATATATGTGCCACATCTTCTTTATCCATTCATCTGTCGATGGACACTTAGGTTGCTTCCATGTCCTGGCTATTGTAAATAGTGCGGCAGTGAACAATGTGGTACATGACTCTTTTTGAATTATGGTTTTCTCAGGGTATATGCCCAGTAGTGGGATTGCTGGCTCGTATGGTAGTTCTATTTTTAGTTTTTTAAGGAACCTCCATACTGTTCTCCATAGTGGCTGTATCAATTTACATTCCCACCAACAGTACAAGAGGGTTTCCTTTTCACCACACCCTCTACAGCATTTATTGTTTATAGATTTTTTGATGATGGCCATACTGAGCGGTGTGAGGTGCTATTTGAGATTCTTATTATGAACAACTACATTACGTTCCAAGTTTCTATCTGTTGTTTACTGCCGTTTTGTTTATAAGGGCAAAAAACCTAGAAACACCTTAAAGTCCTATAATGTGGCACTGGTTACACAAATTTAGATCTCACTAAAGAATGATAATATAGGCATATATTTAATTGTGGAAAGATGTTTACAGAACCTATTAAAGTCTGTTATTGTATTGTCATTGTCAAACACAAAAAATTAGCATATCCTCATTTTTGTAAATGTAACTATGACAATAACAACAAAATATAAACAAAAGAGACATTAAAAAATGTATTTTTCAGTTTCCTAATTATGTGTTTTTCAGTTTCCTTTTATTTTCTATTTGTTTTTTTCCAAAAGTTTAATGATAAACATGAGTAATAAAATACAGTAACAGTCATAAAGTTTTAATCTTTTCACCTTGTCTCTCCAACCACAGTTCAATTTTCTTGAGAGCAGGCTATCATACTTACTTATTTCCTCTTACTTGGTGATATAGGAAATTTGATATACCCAATTCCTTTTGCCCACAAAGGCTAAAAACACATTTTTATAGCATGACTATAGTTTATCACCACTAATTTATTCCATTGTGAATATACATATTTAAAATATGCATATTCCTTCAGGTCTGAGGGATATTTTTTAAAAGACTTATTCAAATACTATATAGTATAATTCTCTACATCCAATGAGAATTCAAAAACTACTTTTTGAACAACATTAAAAATATAGCAGTGCACAGCTTCTCCCCAGTAAGATTTCAGAATTTTTAAAGGCAGGAATTGCTTTGCATCCTTGTGATATTTTACACTCAATACTAATATCAATACTAATAATAGCACATTATTATCAACATAAAAGCTACCATTTACTGAGTATTTACTGTGAGCCAGGAATTGGGTTAAACTTTTTTTTTTTGGCCGCTCTACATGGCTACTGGGATTTTAGTTTCCAGACCAGGGATTGAACCTAGGCCATGGCAGTGAAAGCGCCAAGTCCTAACCACTGGAACGCCAGGGAATTCCCTGGGCTACACTTTAACATTTATGATATGGTTTAAATTTCACAATAATTATTATCCCCCTTTCGTATATGAGGAAACTGAGTATCAGTGATACTAAATAGCTTACCCCAAACCACACAGTGGGTACTTTGAAGAGCTAGGACTGGAAGCCAGGCAATCTGAGTCCAGATTCTGAGATGTCAATTAGGAAGCTATCTCATCTCTCTTAATAAGCACTCAAAAGCATTTATCAAATGAATCAATGAATATAAAAATGAGAAAGTAACTTATTATTTATCTATATAATTGACTCTCAAGTATTCTCAAGTAATATAACAGGAGAGAATACAATGAACAAAGTTTAGCAACGGAAGTTACAGATTTAAATCTTGA
This sequence comes from Pseudorca crassidens, assembly GCF_039906515.1. Taxonomy (NCBI): domain Eukaryota; kingdom Metazoa; phylum Chordata; class Mammalia; order Artiodactyla; family Delphinidae; genus Pseudorca; species Pseudorca crassidens. Next base: position 27,333,111 of record NC_090304.1, on the reverse strand, counting down.
TAGTAAAATCACAAAATCAAAAATCTGTGTTCTGAGCATATGAATATTACAGTATTACTTTGTCTGCTCAGTTGATCCTCTCGCCTCTAATTCACAGAATGGCCCAATTGGAGACATTGTCAAAAAAGAATGGACCATGACAAACAGATGATAACAAATCAATCAAAAGACCTGTCAGTTAGTTGCATTCAGATGGATAAAATTATGGGCAATTCAAATGATTATATATACTACAACATAATGATTCTTAAATAACAATTTAATATAAAATTACTTATTTTTCGTAAATATTTGCAGACATTATTCATTATCAAAGGATGATACTTGGTATTTATGTTTTAAAAAACAAAAAGAGTTGTAAGATAGCATATGTCATAGTTTAGCTAACTCTGTAGTCCAATTTTGAAACATGAAAACTAAGGATGGCTTGTGTTTGCAGAAAGAAAATAAAATGCTGTTAGAAAGTAGAAATTCAGGCCCCTTATTTGATCAGCTAAGTTGTAAACTTTATCAAATAGAAAATAAAAATAGTAACAACAAACCTCATGATCAATAAAATTTCCACAACCATAGTCAGATTTTCACTAGTGACTTGGCAGGGAAATGCTTCATGATATGTCATGAAAATCATGGACTGTTTGTATATATTTTTATATTCTTAGTGTCCAACAAATTTGGGGGCAGAAAAAAAGGTGCTTAAATGAATGATCAAAGGTTGAAGAAATACATTCTGGACAAGAATCAAAGGTGTTTGTTACAGTGCAACTGATAAACTTGAAATATTGGAAACTGCCTAATTGTTCAATAACAGTGGAATGATTGAATAAATTATGGTAATATTTTAGCCATAAAAACCAAATGGAAAATTTATAACTGAAAAAAGTACAATAACAGACATTAAGAACTCAGTGTATGGATTTAGCAACAGATTAGAAAAAGTTGACGAGAGAATTAATAAACCGAGAGACAGGTCAAAAGAAAATATCTACACTAAAGCACAAGGAGACAAAAAGTAAAAAATACAAAATGAAGCATAAGAGACATAGGATTTACAGTTTTTTAAAAAGTTCTAATATACATGTCATTAGTATTCCTTCAGAGAAGAGAGAGAAAAAATGCAGCTGAAACAATATTTGAAGAAATAACACAGTAAGCCACTGATTCGAGTCCTAAAATTCCCAAGTATTATAAACACAAAATAATAACACCAAAAACTACTAAGGAAAATCATAGCAAAAACCAAATATACAAAGAGAAAACCTTAAAGTCAGCCAGAGGAAAACAACATATTGCCTTCAAAGGAGCAATGAGATTGATATATGACTTCTCAATTGGAAAAAAAAATAGAAGCCAAAGACAATAGAACAATATCTTCAATGTGTTGTGAAAAAAAAGCTGACAACCTAGAATTTCACACCCAGTAAAAATATGAATATGAAAATATGGAAGTGACAGATAGATATTTTAAGACAAATAAAAATGGAAAGAATTTATGACCAGCAGACCCACACCTCAGGAGATATTAAAGGATGTTCTTTAAAGAAAAGGAAAATGATTCCTGATGGAATTCCAGAGATACAGAAAGAAATAAAGATGAAAAGGAAGGGTAAAATGTGGCTAAGTCTAAATAAATATTGATTAAGAAAATAATAATTATGATTTTTATAGAGTTTGAAACACATATAGAATTAAAACATACACCAGTATCCAGTCAGAAAGTATATAAATGGAGTTTAGTAAGAGTTCTAAGGTGTTTGTATTGTCTGAGAAGTGGTAAAAACACTAATTTATATTAGATGTCGATAAGTCAAGAAAACATGTATAATCTCTAGAACAACCAGTAAAAGAATAGTAAAGAAAGTATAACTACCAAGATAATTGGGAGGAAGGGAATGAAATAAGGAAAGTACTCAATAAATCCAAGAAAACGCAAAAATAAAAGAGAAAACAGAATATAGAATAGATGGAACACATAGAAATCAAATAGTAATATGTTAGATTTAAATCCCAAAATATCAGTAGTTATGTTATAGGTAAATGGACTAAATACTTCAATTAAAAGACATAGATTGTTATACTGCAATAAAAAACCTATATGCTTTCAATATAAAGATAAAATTTGAAAATTAAAGAATACAATAATATATCAAGCAAACACTGACCAAAAAACTGTGGTCATTATATTTAATTTGAGACAAAACCGAAATAAACTTTAAGTTAAGAAAAAGGAGGAATTACTAGGGATAAAGAGGAACATTCCATAATAAAATAAGGTTTAATTCATCAAAAAGATGTAACAATTCTAGAATTGCATGCACCTAATAAATAGCCTCAAATTATAGAAAATGAAAATTCATAAAACTAATAGAAAGAGCAATAGACAAATCCACAATTATAGGAGGAGACTTTAACCATATTTCTCTAAAATATCAGTATTGAAAGAATACTGATATTTTGAATTGAAAACGCATTTATCAAACTTGACCTAATAGATAGAACACTGTGCCCCCAAATTGAAGAATACATATTCTTTGTAAATACATATGGATCACTTATAAAAACTGTCCAAACATTGGGTAGGCCATAAAGCAAATCTCAACAAATGTCAGAGCTGAAATCATACCAAAAATCTTCTTCAACCACAGTGAAATTAATCTAGACGTCAATAATACACATACCAACCAGAAATGTTTCATATATTTGGACATTAAGAAATATACTTCCAAAATTCATGGATCAAAAATTATAACAAAATGGAAAAGATAACAAAAATATAACATTAAGATTGGTGGAATGAAGCTAAAGCCATGCTTAGAGGTAAATTTATATCCTTAAAAGTATATATCAGAAAAGAAGAAAGGCTGAAAACCATCAGTGAAAATAGGCCTTGCAGAGGGTAGGATTTTAGGTAAGAAAAAAGAGATAAGGGCATTTTGGTCAAGCAAACCAGCATGAGCCAAGTACAGTCACCCTGGGCCTGGATAAGTACAAGGGAGGTTCTGAGACAAGAAAACAGTGCGGTGCATCTGACAGTTGATGCTCTGTAGGAGACTTAACTTAGTAGGGAACTGGTAAAGGTTGAAGAATTGTGAGTCTGTGAGTGAGATGTTCAGTCATACTTCAAAAGCATATCACCAGGGAGGAGTGTTCAGGCTGAACTACTTTCTCCCTATAATATACTCATCACCCTCCCTTTATTGCAGTGATTTGTTTAATATCTCTGTTCTCTGTTAGACTCTGTAGGGGAAGTTCTGTGAGGTGAGAAAGTGTGCCTGTATTTTCAGTATTGTATGCCCTGTGCCTAGGATAGTGCTTAGAATATAGAAAATGCTCAATAAGTATCTGTACATTAATAAAGGATGAAAATAAAGAGTGATGTAGAAATCAGTTAGAAAAACCGTTGTAATAGGCTCAGTTTTGGACTGACACATGTGTAGGTCCTAGGGCTATGGTCATCCAGCAGACAGTGAGGGTCTTAAAATGTAAATATGAATGCTCAGACTAGCTCCCTCTCTATTTTCTTATTTCCATTAATCACACTACTTCATTCATGCGTCCATTCAGTCATCCATTCAACAACCTTTCATTGATTATCTACTATGTACAAGATATGTTCTGGCTCTGGAGGTACAGATGTGAATAAAAAACAGTTCCTGCTGAAATGGAGTTTACATTCTAATGGGACAACACAGACAGTAAATAAATATGTATAGGGCAGGCAGTAAAAATGCCTTGAAGAAAAATAAAGCAGGGAAAGAGAGTGACAGAGTGTAACCATGCTTGGCAAGTCTGAAAGAAGCCAGGCTGGCTGGAGCAGAGGAAGGGAGGGGAGAATGGTGTTCAGGGAGATGCCATGGGCCTTGTAAAGTAGGACCATGTAGCATATAGTAAAGACTTTGCTCTCACTCTAAAGGAAATAAAAAGCCATTGGCGTATTTGGAGCTGAGGACTCCCATGATATGACTTATTAATATGAAGGTGTCCCTCTGCCATTACGTGGAGAATGGATTGTAGGGGGACAAGGGTAGAAGGAAACAGACAAGTTAGGAAGCTAACCTATGGGTTACTTTGCTTGAACTCTGTTCTCATCCAATTCCATATACTATAAGCTAATAATACCTCCACCACCCGTCTCCTCCTTGACCATCCACATTACTCAAATTTAGAACTTTGTTACCTACTAGTTTCACTATGATAATACTAGACAGACATTCTAGCTTGAGGGCTATGAGTTTGAAGAATGTAGGAGCAGAGTTTCCTATTCATACCTTGAATAGCTTTATAGACAATATTGAATAAAACAGGAAGATAAGTAGAACATTTTTTTAAATGGAAATTAAGCAGCATAATTGAAGGTTTGGGTACCTCATGGCAGTGAGAACAAAAATTCATCATAAAATGCTTATTTGAAAACCTTTGATAATTTCTGAATTAATACACATGTATGGATATAAATCTAATCCTTTGGAATGCTTGATTTTGACTTTGCTTCAAAAAAAGCAGGTGCAATTAGATTATTTGTTCACAGAGAACATGTGGGAATTAATTTTTAAATATACCAAAATGCAAACAGGTAACAATGTCAGCCAAAATCAGGCTATTAACTTTTCTAATTTAAAAAAAAAGTAGTATAAGCATACCTCTGCATCTCTGGAACACACAACAATTTCATGTTCTTAAATGCAACACCATACTCTTGTATATAGTATAAAAGAGCTAAAGGCTAATGCTTAAAGCTGAGCATTTCAACAGTGAGGAACAGTAATATAACCTAATATGAGATTTTATTCCTGGGAAGCTTAATTGGATTTAGTGACTATCAAAGGCAATTACTATATTTACATTTGCCTTTATTGGTAAGAGTTCTAGAAACGAGAATTTGAGTGTGGCAATTTAAACAGTCCCCTTTGCTTAAAAAGACAGAGTTTGCTATTATCAAAACCGATTCGTGCATTCACTGTCTCTACAAAAATTGTGTTGACATGTGATAAACAACATTAGAAGAATGTTCTAATCAAATAAGATGGTTACAGATTACCATCAACTATATGCAAAACTACACAAATGATTTAATAGAGTAATAAATCGTATGCTATTGACTACTCAAGAAAATCAGAATATGACTTTCAATTTTTAATATTTTTTACAAATTATAATTATATAGACATGATCATTATTTGTCTGCTTAAAGAATTTCTCATTACTATTAATTTACCTTTCTCTGAAAAGCAGAAGACTAGTTCTGTTAGCTAGCGCATCTCAAACCTGTCACTAAGAGGGAAAAACCCTGAATGTGGTAAAAATCATGTCACTTCTTTCAAGCTTTATTTCTTCTATTCTATCAAGGGGAAAAAAAGCCTTAAAAAAATTGACCAATGCAGTATAGTTTGGATTTATATTCTATTGGAAGGGTAAATATAATAAAGTGAGTACCAAATGCTCAGGGTTTATTCCATGCCGATTGCAGCCAGACTTAATTATAGTAGAAGGATGGATTTTATAGCAGTTGTAAAAACGTAAATAGGCTTTAAAACTGATTCAGGAATTACATTTTATAGATGAAACTTTGATTTTAATTTAAACAATTCTCTTAGGGTATAATAAACATTATTCAGAATGTTCTGCTTTCGTTATGATTGAGATAGTAGTGATACTTTAGGAAACCCTGGGACAGAAACACCTGTTTCTTACCAAATTACTTTTCCTAATGATTATAATAATTTTATGCACTAGATTAACTTTAAAATGTAAATATTACAATATTTTAAAGTTTAAATTATTAGAAACATCTTAAAAGTAGCAGTGGAATATGTGCACCAAATATGGCATATTCTTACCTATTTTAGTCTGAGTATTCCTATAAAGCATCTATATTAAAAATGCTTTTCATAACATATGTTGATTTTTGTCCTATTGCAAACATAATATTCAATTATTAAAATTTTTTAAATAAACTATAAATAAAAATTTTAAACTCAATAACAACTGTTAATGTTTTGATATGTTTCCTTCAGGTGACCTGCCCATCTGGTTAGTTATCTATCTTTCTTTATCTTTTTCTATATAAAGCTACAAAAACACTAAACATATTTTATTACTTGCTTTTTTATTAGTAGCAAAACTCATGAGACATTAAAATACATTTTTAATGAAAAAAATCAAAGAACTTTTAAATATATGTTCTCTTTGGAAAGAGTGAAGTACACGCCAAGTTGAGTCATGAAGAGAAATGTCAATATGATCCGTGGCAGCTGCTTACTTCCCTGGGAAGGAAGGGCCTGGTTAGGAGTACAGTAGCTAGCAAACCCCTCAGCGCTGGACAAAGTCACTAGTGGGAAAAGAACAAAGGCCTTTCCAATGCAACTAACACAGATGTGCCCAAAGGCAAACTGTCAGAAACAGTTAAGATGACAGCTACTCACAGTTCATTATTTCCTTCTCACAGGTCACTGGGTGACAAGCTGGGTCATTGTGCTTTGTTGGCTGTCCCAGTCCTTCCCCACCCCCTATTCAATTTAAATAAGGGTAAAGCGCTCCATCGGATAAACTAATGTAAACAAACACATTCCAGACACTTAAAGATGCCAGAATATGGCATTTATTTTATTTCGGACCAAACTTAGATTTAAATGTACACACAACTCACTTTATCCAAGTAAGAAGAGAACCACATTTCTTCATCTCACTGATAGAGGAAGCAAAAACATTTTACGCAAACAAAAAATATAACCTATCATGTACTAAGGATCCTACATGAAAGACCTAACACAGTAAAAGATTTTCCTTTCTCTTCAATGGAAAAAAGAATTTCTCCACATTACAAAAAAAAGAAAAAAAAAGATAAACAATTAGATGCTTTCTACAAGTGTTTTAAATATATTAAATGAAATGATTCTGTAGATGACCTCGTTTGTGATGATTGCTGTAGGTTTTTTTTAAGGATATAATTCAAAGTAATACAGCAATCAAATTGGCAATAGTTTAGTCAAATCTTTTATGATGTAATACACATAAAATTTTAGTAATGACTTAATATGGCTACTCAATATGATGACATTCTGTTATGAAATTAATACAATAAAAACTACTAGGAACGAGGACTAAAACAGTGGTTAAAAGCATTGTCTATAGATGCAAGTGGATATGGGTTCAAATCCCATCTCCCCTACTAACTAGCTGTATGACTGGACACATCTTGAAACCACTCTGAGCCTCAGTGGCTACACCTTTATGGATTATATGTAAGACCATCTCCACCATCAGGTTATCACGACAATAAGTAAATCGACCTATCACATCATTACAAGAATAAGTAAGTACTTAGAATAGCAGTTGGCATATGGTAAGTATTCAACAAATGACAGCTATTACCTGTCACCAAATTTAGTATATACAAAGCTGAACTGAACCACCATTCAAGGTGTGAAATACCTTGGTTAATCATGACAACTTATATTCATATTATTAGAAAGAGGATTTTAAAAACCTCAAATCTAGTCAAGTGCAAGCCTCTAAATCAGTAAATCTAGACTACTGAATTCACTAAGAAATCAGGGGTTCACAGTCTCCCTTAATATTTGCAACCTCTTATTTAGTCATCACTGAAAGCTGCATGTATTGATTTATATTTTATCATTCCCTTTCTAAACTGTTCCACCTTATTTAAAGGTTCCTTTCTAAGATATCCAGTCAAAATAATAGGCCCAATTTGAAAGGCTAAAGATCCGGAATAATCATTAAGAAAAGAACATGAATGGTCAAGGCAGAACAATATAGAGGCGAAGAATAACACTTAAGGTGCAGATAGGCCTGCCTTAAATAACTAGCTGGAAGGCCTTAGCCAAGTAACTTAATCTCTCTGTGCCTAAATTTCCTTATCAGTAATACAGAGATTAATACCTCTGTTTTACATACTGTAACGGGAGCAGGACACTACGGGGCCTTCCTGTGACAGACCCCTCCCCCCACATCCTCTTGCTTCAGTTCTTCTCTGAAGTACCTAGATAATAGTATCTGATGCACATTTCCTGAGTTGTCTTTTGTTTTGCAGATGCTAAAACCCCCACCAAATGGAAGAAATTAACTTCCTGATGACCATGAGCATGTAGCTCACAGACCTACTGAAGCCTGAGGATTGATAATATGACACAGCCCTGTTACCTCACCATCAACCAATCAGAGAATTGTGCACAAGCTGATCACATACCCTGCAACTCCCCTCCCTCACCTGGCCTTTAAAAATGTTTTCCTGAAACCTATTGGGTGTTTTGAGCACTAGCTGCCCGGACTCCTTGCTTGGTGCCCTGCAATAAATACTGCATTTTCCTTCACAACCCAGTGTCAGTATATTGGCTTTACTGCATGCAGGCAAGTGGACCCAGTTTCTCACAGGTTACTGGAAAATAATGCACATAAAGCACTTAAGCAAAGTCAGTATATGTTATTAATAATCAAATGTTATCTTTCCTTTTCACTTGTTACCTGCCAGTAGCTACCTATCTGTGTCTTTCCGCAAATTTGTCTACTTCTGATTCTCTCCTTCCTTGGCTACTTCTAAAGAAGTACCTACATTTATATCTTCGTATCTTTTTATTCAATTATATATATATTTTCAGACTATATGCTCATTAATGTTTTCCCTGGTAATCTAAAATTCTATTTCTTTTTCCAATTTTCACAACTCATATCATTTCACATTATTTCTTTATTTCTTGCAGTGATTTTATTCTTCATTTCATAAAATTATCATTAATAAAAGCAAGACAATGTGAAGCCTTCTTTTAAAGCTGTGATAATATTATGCACTGATTCTCTTATATTTGGAAAGCATGCAAACCTAACAAGACGACCTAAGGTTCAAAGTAGTCAATATGTCAAGTTCAGTACCATGTTCTAATTTTGTCCAACAACTCCTTCCAAAATGGGAGGAAAGTAATTGCTCTAAGTACTAACTCTTTACTCAAAATAACTTTGTTAAGGAACAGAAAGAGGAGAGAAACTGAAATTACACCTGTTGTGGTAAACTGTGTGGGTGGAGAGAATGCAGATAAATCCCTGTGGCTTTAAGAGAAAAAAAGAAGGCTGGAAAAGTTGCTGTAGCCTGAGACACAAACCCTGAGGAAACCGCACTAAGAAAAGTGCCCTGGGAAATTTCTTATTAAATAAAATCCAAACTATATTTACCAGTCAATTTCCATTGACTAAAAATCACAAATCAACACAACCCCCATTAAAAACTCTTTTCTACCCCTACTAGTTTTCAGAACATTTTCACAACTCTACCTATTGAGTGCTTATTGCATTCCTGAAATTTAAAGACATTTAATTCTAACAACTCAAACAGTATTGTGGTATGTTAACTGATATTAACAGCTTTGTTTGTTCTGGGATTTTTTTTGCCTCACATTTCCTAATACTACATTCTTTTCTCCAAAGTTCCATCATCAGACTACATTGCTTCAGGGAAGATAACAACAGAATACATTAGAAATATCTCTAAACTACCCAAAGCCCTCAACCCTCAAAAAAATAGATAAACAAATAAAAATAAAAATGAAAAAAATTCCAGTCTGGGGAAGTCACAGGGAACTAGATGGATTATCACTGGGGTTCCGGCACAGTGACCCACCAGCGCCAGCATGCGACAAACACAAAAGCCCCATAGAGATTTCAGAAATTTGAGAGCAGGAGGAAACTGTGCCTCCTAGAACAGAACCCTGGAGAATGACAAGCCCCCAGCATTCTCTCAAGAAGGACAGAGTACAAGTGGCTGCCGAGTGAGCCTAGAGAGAGAGGTCAACAACGACCTCATGAAACCGTATTTGAGTTCCTCAGCTACCCCAGTGTTTTACATGAAAACTTCAAAGACTGCTCCCAAGGGACTTATATTCTAGTGACCTGGCCTGGCTGCATAGCTGCGGCCTTGTGATTGTGTTGTGGAGCATCAGAGAGTTGAGAACCTTATGTACGACTGAAAAACAAGTATCAGGGGCGGAAGACCTGGAACTCTGGTTTTCATACAGTTCCAGGACACCCCCATACTATAATACAGTAAGATACTAAATTTGTTATTTTGTTTCTGCCCTATCTTACTCAAAACAACAAAATCGAAGGATTTAAGGGATAAATAATTTAGAGAGAAAATAAATTGAAGAGTCACTTTTGTTATTAGGAAAAAAATATTCCCCTCCTATCAAAATCTGAAGGAGGAATATGTAACTTAAGAATATAAGATAGCTTTTAGTTGAAATAAAAAGTTATATTGCACACTTTAAACTTACACAATGTTATATGTCAACTATATCTCAATAAAGATAAAAAAACTTAAAAAAAAAGAAATTTAGAGCCTTTTTTCTCTTTTTTCATGCAATTGACATTTTTATGTACCATTAGAATATTTAAACTTAGGAATTATCTTGAACTTTACTGAGTATGATAAGAACTGTATTACTCCTTTAAGAGTATTTCAATCAATAGTTAATTTCAAACAATTGTATATTAAAATTACAGTTTATAAAGTCACTTTGTGATTTACAACACCAAGCCCAACAAAATAATAATAAGAATAAACTTTAGTTTTCCAGTTAAATAAAGAGGATCAGAGAAATAATTTTCATTTTCCAACCAAGGATGATCTTCAGTTGGTTAGCAAAATCATTGATGTTAGTTTTATTCCAGTAATGTAACTATGCCAATTTGTTAAATTATCACTACTTAAGACCATCTACTGTGCATGTATCCCCAGGTCTAAACATAATATTCTCCTCGTGGAACATAGAAAGGATTGTCTATGAGTGTGCCCTTCTTTAAGACCTTTTGGTATTCTCCAATTAGATATATGCTCAGTACTACCTTACCCTAATTATGTTATTCCAGAATATTTTAGTGAGATCCCAAGATAGCAACCCTTCCTAAGTATACTTATAAACAATACTGTACATCAATCTTCAATGAAATACACATAAATGTCACCTCTCTTCATCAAATGTGACCCGAAAACTACTGTGCTTGAAAGCCAAAGGCTTTTGAGATATTTCAATAATCTTCAAGAAATCAATCTTATGTGAAACTGAAGGAAAACATCGAATGTCACTGAGCAATAAAGCTGCATTCTGTCAGTGCCCTACCTCTGAGCAGAAGCCTTAGGATGTTTCTCTTCCAGTTTCTTCACCAGAGCCACTGTCAGCTCCCCTGTCTCCCCAAGAGAACCTTCTGGCATTAAGTGGGTCTCTGAAGGCTCTGGCAGCTGCTTCAGACCAGGGATACTGGCACTTTTTTGCAGAACCTAATAAATGAAATATAGGAATAATGTAGCTAATTTTCACTGAGTGGAAATATCTAAACGATATATGCCAAAAATTTAACATTGCACTTTTCATGGTTCCTTCAGCCTTCTTCATCCAGCACATAAACCATTGGTATGTGGCCAGAACAAAAGAAGGCAGTCCTAAGAAAAGCTAGTGTGTCACCATCTATTTAATAAAATAATGTTTATATAAATATACATATAAATGTTTATATAAATGTGAAAATAGATGTTTATATAACATGTATTAAATATCAATAACCCTAATTTGTGAATTCGTTTTTGCCTCCTGAAAACAACCCAAACATTTTTTCTCTTTTCAAAATATATCATAGAGATCTATTTCTGTCTTGCCTCTGGCTCACTACACTGACCTCTTCTGCCAAGCTGCTGCCATGTTCCTGATGAGCTGTGGTCCAGGCACCATGGTGAAGGTGATACTCTGCCTGGGTCACGTCATGTGCGTTTAGCTCCTCTAGGTAGGTCAGGACAAACTGAGGATAAGCCTGTAGGAAAGGAAAAAAAAATTGTAAGTAGTACCAGCCTTATAAGCAACAGCAAAAATTCTATACAACTGGAATGATGGGAAGATAAATTAGATTAATAGGAGAAAGGTCTGGCTAATGAGCTTTATACTTTATTGTCAATTTCAGATCAAAATCAAGCCAAATAACTTTCATATGAAGATTTCTAATTTGTTGTTTGATCTGCTCAAGTTTAACTAGGTTGCTAAATATTCAAGCCATCTTATATACTGATAACAATGTCTAACATTTATTGAGTTATCTCCACATTATTGTAAACACATTATGTACGTGTAACGTGCAGTTGCTCTATTTTTTGGGAATATTCAATTCTGCCACAGAAGACAAGAAAACAAATAGGATGAATGAGATTCATTAGCTGCATTAAGCATAGATAAGTAAGTTAGTAACTTGAGAAGTGTCAGACAGAAAGTGATTAGAGCATATGTCTATGAACATAGATAGAAAGGGGTAGAAAGACAAAATAGTCATGACTTACCAAATAACAAGCAAAACAACAAATATTTATGATACACTACATATAAATTAAGCACATGAGACACAATAATCATGAGATCTTTAACTGGCCACCCATTGCTACTCTCATTTTGGATCCTCTGCTGGATAAAATCCACAGCTGCCCATAGGCTACCTGGGGAGCACAGCTTTGGCCAAGTGTACTTGCAACCAGCTCTGTCCTGGAGCAAGTGTGCATCATTGCTTCACACACATTTCACCTGTTAGACCCTCTTGCTCAAATTTCAACTCTGGTCCTTGTAACCACATCAGTAGCAGGGAAGGGTGATGCAACACAGAAAGAGGATAAGTCGATACTGCAGAGATTCAGGTAATGTGGCCATTCAACCCATTGTACTTTAAGCATGTTAATCTAACCCATCTCTCTTCCCATACATTTTAATTTGTGTTTTAAATTGATTTAATAAATTGTGATCTGAATATTTTAATTTGGTCTGTGCACCTTTCTGTTCCATGAACTCAAGGATAGCCTATCTAGGAGCATACTTGGAGTTTACCATTGCATCAAAGTAATTTCCCACATAACAACATATTTACATTTTAATCCTTACAACAGCGCTTTGAAACAGGTATGGCTATTGTTCCCATTTTAAAGACGAGGAAACAAACACAGGGAGGTTAAAGCAACTTGCCCCTCCAGCTTGTTTACCAGTTAATCCTAGATATGCTGCCTCAAGTATTATATAAACTTCTTTTAAAACTTCTTTTTTACAGTGTGGAAAAGTTTTAACAAAATATATGGGGAGGTGTCCAGTGGATAATTAAAGAGTACTAAGGTCCTTATATTATTCTAGAAAAAGAGATACTACGTAACTTTAAACTTTGTTAGAAAATGTGTAACTAAAGATGAATGTTCTAAAATTAGGTTGTGGTAATGGATACAAAACCCTGTGAATACACTGAAAAATATTGAATGGCACACTTCAAATAGGTGAATTGTATGGTATGTTAATTACATTTCAATAAAGCAATTTTTTAATGTAAGAGATTCAATAAAAAAATAGAAATACACAGTATACCTTATGAAGAAGTAGAGGAAAAAAAGAGGAAGGGGATGCAGAAAAAGTCAGGAAGAAAGGTAAAAAATACAAATTAAAAGAAATTTTTGTTGAATTAATCAATAAATGACTAACAGAATTTTAATATGCATTCCCTTTGACTTAACAAACATACACATACACACATTGTTCATTGCAGCATGGTTCTTACTTGTCTAAGTGTGTATCATCAGGGAAACTTTAAGAGATAAAGTAGATGTGGATGTCAATATGGAGAGATGGACACAATATGTTATTGAATGGAAAAGATAGGTCACAAAGTTTTACATATATATAATTATACACATATACATACATCATTAGATTTAATATATATGATTGCATATAATATATATAATTAATCAGAAACAATTAATGATAATCTTTGAGGAATAGGTTAAAGAGGTACTTTTGCTTATTCAGTTCTGAATTATTGGAGGGTTTTTTCATAACTAACATACACTACTTTTATTATTTAAGCAGAAACCCTACTATACATAGAAATATATGCATAATTTCTGAGAATATACTCAAAAACCTGCTATTAGTGAATAACTCTGAGAAATAGGATTAAAGTTTGAGAGAAAGAGACCTTACTTCTAATTAGTATATTTTTTCAAATATTAATTTCTATATGTGCATTTATTCTTTTATTTAAAAAATACTTTTTAAAAAGGCCCAATTTAAAATAGTGTCTTCACTGTATATACTAGTCAGATAATCTTGGAAAAAGATTTTTGAATCACTAAGCTAACCCAAAAACATTACAAAAAGAAGTTTTATCTAAAAAAATTAGGATTCTTATTTTACCTTGAAGCCTGTGTCACATCTATGTCATTATATTATTTTCTCTTGTGTCAGTTCTTACTGTCTTAGAAATATCCAAGATAATTCAGCAGAAGTGAATATGATGGGTAAAGGGAAATAGATTATTTTACATTGGTTCTACAGTAAAGTATCAAAGCCAAAATTCAGCAACAAAGATCACAGTATTTTCAATATGAGAGGAAACATGAGTAGTAGAATATAATATTGAATATATTCCAACCCCTTATATTGTGACGGTATTTTCATGTTTCACATCCTCTAATACAGGTAAAGACATTTTACATAAGTTTATTTTTGAGGTGTATTACCCTCTTACTGGAAAGAATGTGTACCTAGAACATGGGGAAATTTAATATATATCCAATGAGATGGATAAAGAAGGGCCCAAAAGGTAGAGCCATGATGTGTCTAACATTCTGACAGACATAGCAAAAGAAGAGGCCAAAAAAGAAAAAAAAAAAAACACTCATGGGCTTTGCTTCCTAGAGTTGACAGTCTAGCAAAGGTGGCAGACATACACAAGTAACATGATGCATTTGGAGACATTTATGAGTTGTTCTAGCATTTTCCCTTTGGAATCATTCTAAACCCTAGGTGATGGCTATTCAAACATTTTGATACCATGGTTCTTTATTATTCTCTACTCCAAGACCAAGTTATCTTGCTCTCTAACTAGGCACCTCCTAGTTCAATCATCAGACCACCAGTATAAACAACTCCCTCCTCCAAAAGCTGGAATTCTAATCTTGTCTTCTAGGAAGTCAACAGCCTAATCTTTTGACTTTTCCTCCCTTCTAGTGCATCTGCACATCACCCTAACTTGACCTTTAATGTATTAACCCTCATTATTTTCCAAGTCCATCAGACCTTTGGGCTTCATTGCATTCTGCTCATTCTAATCCACTTTTTACCACCTCAAGATAAATTGTAATAAAATACACCTTTGATTACATCATTCCCACTTCAAAAACTTTAAATAGTACCCCCAGTACATATTGATTAACATCCTGCAGTCCTATGCTTGTTTCAAATTCTAGCTGTGCTATTTATCGGCTTTAGGAATGTAAGTTCCACTTCCTTGAGGGAGAAGTGTCCTATTGAAGACTGCATAAGAACTGGCTCAGAATTTCACACCGACCAAAATTCAGCCTCAGGATACAATGGCAAGTCTCTAGCTGCTAAAAAGGATCCCATTCATTTATGAGATTTTTTTCAAGGTAATAGGGCTGGGGAATCATCTTTATCACTCCCAAGATATTCCCTCCATGTACATAAGAAAGGCCACAAATTTGACCTAACTTGGGGCTCCACAGGAATATTTATGTCCTCATTGGAAATATAGCGGTAGGTCAGCAGACTGTCACCTGGAATGCTTTATTTATTTATTTTTTAATTTTTATTGGAATATAGTTGATTTATAACGTTGTGTTAGTTTCTGCTGTACAGCAAAATGAATCAGTTATACGTATACATATATCCACTCTTATTTAGATTCTTTTTCCTTATAGGTCATTACAGAGTATTGAGTAGAGTTCCCTGTGCTATACAGTAGGCCCTTATTATCTATTTTATATAGAGTAGTGTGTATATGTCAATCCCAATCTCCCAATTTATCCATCCCCTCCCTTCCCTGGTAACCATAAGTTTGTTCTCTACATCTGTGCCTCTATTTCTGTTTTGTAAATAAGTTCATTTGTACCTTTTTTAGATTCCACATATAAGCAGCATCATATGATATTTGCCTTTCTCTGTCTGACTTACTTCACTTAGTATGGTACTCTCTAGGTCCATCCATGTTGCTGCATTATTTTCATTCTTTTATATGGCTGAGTAATATTCCATTGTATATATGTACCACATCTTCTTTACACCTGGAATGTTTTAAACGCTATCTCCTCTTGGTCAGCACATGATCAGGCATAGCTTTTTAAAGTGTTTCCTTTTTTTTTTTCCTCATTATAAATGCTTTTTATGGAAAACAGAAAATATAGAAAAACTCAAAGAAAATAATTATCCATTCTCCTACCACCTGTCCTATGTATAAACTTCCAGTTTTGTTTTCCACACACACACACTCATATTTGATACAATATAAATAAATAAATAATATTGTTTTCTTACCTGATTTTTCTCAAATCACATTACCATTTTCCTCTATCATAAATTATTCTCCATTATTTGTAATGCCAATATATTATCCATAATAAAGACATACCATAATATATTTATACAGTCTCATTGTTGGTTACTTAACCTGTTTTCAATTTTCACTATTATAAACAATGCTCTAATGAACATCCTGAAAGATACACTACAGTATACACCACTGATTGATTCCTTGGGTTAAGCTGCTGTAAGTGGAATTTCTGAGTCAAAAGAAATGTATTTTTTTATGGATTTTGATAAATATTGCCAAACTGACCTTTAGAAATATTGTACCAGTCTCCTAGATTGCCCTCACTGTTCCTTGCCTCCTTGCCCCCTTCCCACATTATACGAGGATAGGCCTATGTGGCCAAAGAAGATGGCAGAAGTGGTATTAGGTTACTTCTGACATTAGGTTATGAGAAAAAGTACAGCTTCCATTTCGTTCTCTTCCTCTCTTGCTCTCTTGGATCACTAGCTGATGTTGTAAACAGCACTATAGAGAAGCCATGTGCCAAGGAACTGAAGCCTCTGGACAACATAAGTGTGCTGAGAAGCAGATTTTCCAGCCTAGTCAAACCTCAGATAACTGTAGCCTCCACTGACACCTTGACTGCAGCCTCATGAGAGACTCTGAGTTAGAACTACCCAACTAAACCACTCCCAGACTCACCACAGAAACTGTGAGATAATAAATGTTTGTTGTTTTAAGTTACTATGTTTGGAGGTAATTTGTTACACAGAAGTAGATAACTAATACCAATAAAATACAAAAAAACCCAAAAAACAAATACAAAGAAAGGAATGAGTATGTTTGTTTTCTCACATCTTCATCAGCATTGGATATTCCTAGTTTTGTATCTCCCCATAATTAATAGAGAGAAAATACTATCCATTGCTTACATTTATTTAATTCCTAGTGAAGCTGAACTTCTTTATTTGGTTTGGCTTTTTAAATTTTTCTTCTGTCATGTATTTCCTGTTCATGTCTTTTGCTCATTTTTCTATTGACGTGTTTATCCTTTTCTATTGCTATATCAGGCTTATTATATATTAAAGTATTATCCCATTCTCTGACTTTTATATTGCAAAGATTTTTCCCTGTTTGTCATATTTTCCTATTCACTTTTGCTAATGCTATTTTAGATTTAGAAGGTTTTAAATTTTTTATGAACTCAAAGCCATTAGTCTTTTCCTTTATGGATTCTATCCTTGTTTGCATGCACATAAAGATGTCTACTCACCACTACTCTGGGTTAGATGCTTTAATTCATGGTTTCTTCTAGATATTTTTATGGTTCCATGTTTAAATTTAAATCTTTAATTTAGTTGAAACTGGTGAATTGTATATAAAAAGTAATCTTTTGCAAATGAATAGAGAAATGGTTAACTTTAAAAATAAAACAAAAGAAAAATAGTATCCAAGTAAATACAATATAACAAAATGCAATATTGTATTTAAATTTGTTCATTATTATTATCATTAATAGTTACAAATGATCGCTTAGCCAGAATTGATATGCCAGTGTCTATCGATAGGCCAGAATCTGTGCCTAATACTTAAAATACTAGTATTATAGCTATATTTTGCAGACAAATAATGTGAAGCTTGTAAAGGTTAAATGACTTGCCTAAGGCCACACAGCAAATAAGTGGTGGAGCCAAGATTAGTTATTAATATCCTAACACAGTAATTCTGTCTCTTTTAATGAATGGAATGAGCTCCATTTATGATCCAGCAGCATATAATTATCAAACTATACTCCATTTTAGCCTTAACTAGATGGATATAGTTTTGGATGACTAAATTTAGATCTAATCAAAATTTCTAAACCTCTAAAAGAATGAAATGCTTCATTAATAAATAGTTTTGCTCTTTGAATCTAGAAGAACTGTAACTTTAAAAAATCAGCAATTGTGTTTGTGAACAGAACATTAAAAATTTTAGAATCAAAAGTCTCTTAAAAATAATGGGTTTGAAACACAAAAGTATACATTATGTGCTAGCTCACAACAGAAGTGTTGTGAAAAATTAGAAAATTATAAGTTGCAAGAAAAGGAGAGGTAAAAAGGACAGCAGAGTAGAAATGGATGTTTAGGTACCTGAATTTTGAGAGAGAGAAAAAATACACTTAAACCTTGGTCCTGCTCTTCTATGTCTGTTGGTGGGAAGGGCAATACTTATATAAGACATAATTATGTTCTTGGGCAATAGGAGTCAGCTCTATTTAGGTATGTCTCAGAATGAAGTCCTCATGTGCAGGTACAGGCCAAGGAGCTGCAGAGATATTTTGATACAGTCTCAAAATTCCACTTTTTTTTTTTTTTACCAAGATGTACAAGCTCCCTCTCCAACAACCTAGAACCTCACTCTGAGTGGATAATGTAGTGGGGTCAGAAATGAGATAAGGAGAAAGCTGGGATGAATCTCAGAATGAAGTTAAAGGTAATTATTAAAATGCTTTGACATTTGAGGACTATGTCAAAATGTCTGCTTAGGAACAGAGCTGAAAGTGTATAGTCCTGATCGAGTTAGTAAATGGGGTTGGGATTTTAACTACTCAGGGAAATGCTGTTATGATAATTTTTAAACTTAAATTGTATAAAACGCTCGAAACTGTTAAAATGATGAGGGTTGCCATGGAATAACAGCTCAACTTCTAGAACACTACAGAAATAAAGGTACCATGTTTATTAGTCAGGGTCTAATAAGGAGATAGAAACCATGTAGTATTTTGAACAGGAAAGTTTAATATAAATGATTAGTAACAGAGGATTATAGTGACAGCAAACTGGTTAGTAAGAATTAAACAAAACACTAAAGAATACATGAATAGCAGATATAGGGAGCCCACTACTCCTAGGCCTGAGACAGACTGCCCAACGAAGAGGCCTGACCCAACGTTGAGATCCAGAGCACATTGAGGGCACAGCTGTGGCTCACTGGATGTTGAAGAAGTCCCCGAGGGAGTGCACCAGTAGGAGTCACTGTTAATGTGCCTTTGGAGCACCCGGGGAAGCCATCCACAGGGAGGTGCCTAGTTGACAACACTTCACTAAAAAGCCACTCACAAGGAATATGCTCAAGGAAACCATTCACAAGAAGGTGCCCACTGGCAGTACTCTGCTGTGAAGCTGCCCAAGGCAGGAGCCAGGCAATGAACGGTGGATCTGGCGCTGTGACGGAATAAATTGATAACTACCATGCTATGTGTCACAGGTTGAATGATGTCCCCTTGCAAAAAGTACCTTGAAGTCCTAACCCTTGGTACTGTAAATGTGACCTTATTTGGAAATAAGGTCTCTGTAGATGTAATCAAATTAATATTAGGTCATTAGGATGAGCTCTAATCCAATATGATTGGTGTCCTTATTAGAACGGAGAAATTTGAACCCAGACACACACAGAGGACAATGCCATGTGAAGACTCAGACACGGAAGGAGGTGGCCATGTGAAGATGGAGGCAGAGACTGGAGTTATGCTGCCACAAATCAGGGAGTGTCTGGGTACCAGAAGATGGAAGAGGCAAGGAAGGATCTTCCCATAGAGGATCTGGATGGAACACAGCACTGGGGAACACCTTGATTTCAGACTTCTGGCCTCCAGAACCGTGAGAGAAAAAATTCCTGTTGTTTTAAGCCAGCCGGTTTACGGTGCTTTTTATAGCAGCCCTGCAAAATTAATACACCATGTATTTTCAGTTTCATTCATCTGAGTAACTTAGCATTTCGGAAATCATCATGGTGGGATTCTGAGGCAAACACTAACAGATACCATGTGATTAGTCTAATTTTTGCCTCTCAAAATATTTTTTATATCAGTTACTTTTAATTCAATGCAATTTAGGCACAAATGTATGCATATTAAAACAGCCTTACAGAGAGTGCCTCCACCTTGGTCAAACACAATCAATGTTGAAATAACTTGTGCACTCAGGTATCACACAAGTACTTAAATAAAACATTACTATTGCACATTATTAATTTTTTCTTTTAAAGATAATTTATTTTTTAACATCTTTACTGGAGTATAATTGCTTTACAATGTTGTGTTAGTTTCTGCTTTATAACAAAGTGAATCAGCTATACATATACATATATCTCCATATCTCTTCCCTCTGGCATCTCCCTCCCTCCCACACTCCCTATCCCACCCCTCTAGGTGGTCACAAAGCAGCGAGCTGATCTCCCGGTGCTATGCAGCTGCTTCCCACTAGCTATCTATTTTACATTTGGTAGTGTATATACGTCCATGCCACTCTCACTTTGTCACAGCTTACCCTTCCCCCTCCCCATATCCTCAAGTAGGTCTGTGACTTTATTCCCGACCTGCCCATAGGTACTTCATGACCTTTTTTTCTTTTTTTAGATTCCATATATATGTGTTAGCATACAGAATTTGTTTTTCTCGTTCTGACTTACTTCACTCCGTATGACAGACTCTAGGTTCATCAACCTCACTACAAATAACTCAATTTCGTTTCTTTTTATGGCTGAGTAATATTCCATTGTATATATGTGCCACATCTTCTTTATCCATTCATCTGTCAATGGACATCTAGGTTGCTTCCATGTCCTGGTTATTGTAAAAAGAGCTGCAATGAACATTTTGGTACATGACTCTTTTTGAATTATGGTTTTCTCAGGGTATATGCCCAGTAGTGGGATTGCTGGGTAGTATGGCACTTTTATTTTTAGTTTTTTAAGGAACCTCCATACTGTTCTCCATAGTGGCCGTATCAATTTACATTCCCAGCAACAGTACAAGAGGGTTCCCTTTTCTCCACACCCTCTCCAGCATTTATTGGTTGTAGATTTTTTTGATGATGGCCATTCTAACTGGTGTGAGATGGTATCTCATGGTAGTTTTGATTTGCATTTCTCTAATGATTAATGATGTTGAGGATTCTTTCATGTGTTTGTTAGCAATATGTATATCTTCTTTGGAGAAATGGCTATATAGGTCTTCTGCCAATTTTTGGATTGGGTTGTTTGTTTTTTTTAATATTGAGCTGTATAAGCTGCTTGTAAATCTTGGAGATTAATCCTTTGTCAGTTGCTTCATTTGCAAGTATTCATTCTGAGGGTTGTCTTTTCATCTTATTTATGGTTTCCTTTGCTGTGCAAAAGCTTTTAAGTTACATTAGGTCCCATTTGTTTATTTTTGTTTTTATTTCCATTTCTCTAGGAGGTGGGTCAAAAAGGTTCTTGCTGTGATTTATGTCATAGAGTGTTCTGCCTATGTTTTCCTCTAAGAGTTTGATAGTGTCTGGCCCTACATTTAGGCCTTTAATCCATTTTGAGTTTATTTTTGTGTATGGTGTTAGGGAGTGTTCTAATTTCATTCTTTTACATGTAGCTGTCCAGTTTTTCCAGCACATTGAAGAGGCTGTCTTTTCTCCATTGTATATTCTTGCTCCTTTATCAAAAACAAAGTGACCGTATGTGCGTGGGTTTATCTCTGGGCTTTCTATCCTGTTCCATTGATCTATATGTCTGTTTTTGTGCCACTACCATACTGTCTTGATTACTGTAGCTTTGTAGTATAGTCTGAAGTCAGGGAGCCTGATTCCTCCAGCTCCGTTTTCCGTTCTCAAGATTGCTTTGGCTATTCAGGGTCTTTTGTGTTTCCATACAAATTGTGAAATTTTTTGTTCTAATTCTGTGAAAACTGCCAGTGGTAGTTTGATAGGGATTGCATTGAATCTGTAGATTGCTTTGGGTAGTAGAGTCATTTTCACAAGGTTGATTCCTCCAATCCAAGAACATGGTATATCTCTCCATCTATTTGTAACATCTTTAATTTCTTTCATCAGTGTCTTATAATTTTCTGTATACAGGTCTTTTGTCTCCTTAGGTAGGTTTATTCTTAGGAATTTTACTCTTTTTCTTGCAATGGTAAATGGGAATGTTTCCTTAATTTCACTTTCAGATCTTTCATCATTAGTGTAGAGGAACGCAAGAGATTTCTGTGCATTAATTTTGTATCCTGCTACTTTACCAAATTCATTGATTAGCTCTAGTAGCTTTCTGGTAGCATCTTTAGGATTCTCTATGTATAGTATCACATCATCTGCAAACAGTGACAGCTTTACTTCTTCTTTGCCGATGTGGATTCCTTTTATTTCTTTTTCTTCTCTAATTGCTGTGGCTAAAACATCATAAACTATGTTGAATAATAGTGGTGAGAGTGGGCAACCTTGTCTTGTTCCTGATCTTAGTGGAAATGGTTTCAGTTTTTCACCATTGAGAATGATGTTTGCTGTGGGTTTGTCATATATGGCCTTTATTATGTTAAGTTCCCTCTATGCCTACTTTCTGGAGGGTTTTTTATCATAAAGGGGTGTTGAATTTTGTCTAAAGATTTTTCTGCATCTATTGAGATGACCATTTGGTTTTTATTCTTCAATATGTTAATATGGTATATCACATTGATTGATTTGCATATCTTGAAGAATCCTTGAATTCCTGGGATAAATCCCACTTGATCATGGTGTATGATCCTTTTAATGTGCTGTTGGATTCTGTTTGCTAGTATTTTGTTGAGGATTTTTGCATCTATGTGCATCAGTGATATTGGCCTGTAGTTTTCTTTTTTTGTGAAATCTTTGCCTTGTTTTGGTATCAGGGTGATGGTGGCCTCGTAGAATGAGTTTGCGAGTGTTCCTCTCTCTGCTATATTTTGGAACAGTTTGAGAAGGATAGGTGTTATCTCTTCTCTAAATGTTTGATAGAATTCATCTGTGAAGCCATCTGATCCTGGGCTTTTGTTTGTTGGAAGATTTCTAATCATAGTTTCAATTTCAGTGTTTGTGATTGGTCTGTTTATATTTTCTATTTCTTCCTGGTTCAGTCTCAGAAGGTTGTGCTCTTCTAAGAATTTGTCTGTTTATTCCAGGTTGCCCATTTTATTGGCATATAGTTGCTTGTAGTAATCTCTCTTGATCCTTTGTATTTCTGCAGTGTCAGTTGTTACTTCTCTTTTTTCACTTCTAATTCTATTGATTTGTGTCTTCTCCCTTTTTTTCTTAATGATTCTGGCTAATGGTTTATCGATTTTGTTTATCTTCTCGAAGAACTAGCGTTTAGTTTTATTGATCTTTACTATTGTTTCCTTCATTTCTTTTTCACTTATTTCTGATCTGATCTTTATGATTTCTTTCCCTCTGCTAACTTCAGGGTTTTTTTGTTCTTTCTGTAATTGCTTCAGGTGTAAGGTTAGGTTGTTTATTTGAGATGTTTCTTGTTTCTTAAGGTAGGACTGTATTGCTATAATTTTCCCTCTTAGAACGGCTTTTGCTGCATCCAATAGGTTTTGGGTCATCTTGTTTTCATTGTTATTTGTTTCTAGGTATTTTTTAACTTCCTCTTTGATTTCTTCAGTGATCTCTTGGTTATTTAGTAGTGTATTGTTTAGCCTCCATGTGTTTGTATTTTTTTTTTTTTTTTTTTTTTTGCAGTACACAGGCCTCTCACTGTTGTGGCCTCTCCCTTTGCGGAGTACAGGCTCCGGACGTGCAGACTCAGTGGCCATAGCTCACAGGCCTAGCCGCTCCGCGGCATGTGGGATCTTCCTGGACCGGGGCACGAACCCATATCCCCTGCATTGGCAGGCAGACTCTCAACCACTGCACCACCAGGGAAGCCCATGTATTTTTTACAGTTTTTCTTTCCTGTGATTGATATCTAGTCTCATAGCATTGTGGTCAGAAAAGATACTTGATATGACTTCAATTTTCTTAAATTTACCAAGGCTTCATTTGTGACTCAAGATATGATCTATCCTGGAGAATGTTCCATGAGCACTTGAGAAGAAAGTGTATTCTGTTGTTTTTGGACGGAATGTCCTATAAATATCAATTAAGTCCATCTTATTTAAGGTATCATTTAAATGTTGTGTTTCCTTATTTATTTTCAATTTGGATGATCTGTCCATTGGTGAAAGTGGGGTGTTAAATCCCCCAGTATGATTGTGTTACTGTCAATTTCCCCTTTTATGGCTGTTAGCATTTGCCTTATGTATTGAGGTGCTCCTATGTTTGGTGCATAAATATTTACAATTGTTATATCTTCTTCTTGGATTGATCCCTTGATCATTATGTAGTATCCTTCTTCGTCTCTTGTAACAGTCTTTGTTTTAAAGTCTATTTTCTCTGATATGAGTATTGCTACTCCAGCTTTCTTTTGATTTCCATTTGCATGGAATATCTTTTTCCATCCCCTAACTTTCAGTCTGTATGTGTCCCTAGGTCTGAAGTGGGTCTCTTGTAGACAGCATATATACGGGTCTTCTTTTTGTATCGATTCAGCCAGTCAATGTCTTTTGGTTGGAGCATTTAATCCATTTACTTGTAAGGTAACTATCAATATGTATGTTTCTATTACCATTTTCTTAATTGTTTTGGGTTTGTTATTGTAGGTCTTTTCCTTCTCTCATGTTTCCTGCCTAGAGAAGTTCCCTTAGCATTTGTTGTAAAGCTGGTTTGGTGCTGCTGAATTCTCTTAGCTTTTGCTTGTCTGTAAAGGTTTTAATTTCTCCATCGAATCTGAATGAGATCCTTGCTGGGTAATCTTGGTTGTAGGTTTTTCCCTTTCTTCACTTTAAATACGTCCTCTCACTCCCTTCTGGCTTGCAGAGTTTCTGCTAAAAGATCGGCTGTTAACTTTATGGGGATTCTCTTGTATGTTATTTGTTGTTTTTCCCTTGCTGCTTTTAATATTTTTTCTTTGTATTTAATTTTTGATAATTTGATTAATATGTGTCTTGGCATGTTTCTCCTTGGATTTATCCTGTATGAGACTCTCTGCCATTCCTGGACTTGATTAACTATTTTCTTTCCCATATTAGGAAAGTTTTCAACTATAATTTCTTCAAATATTTTCTCAGTCCCTTTCTTTTACTCTTCTTCTTCTGGGACCCCGGTAATTTGAATGTTGGTTCATTTAATGTTGTCCCAGAGGTCTCTGAGACTGTCCTCAATTCTTTTCATTCTTTTTTCTTTATTCTTCTCTGCAGTAGTTATTTCCACTATTTTATCTTCCAGGTCACTTATCTGTTCTTGTGCCTCAGTTATTCTGCTATTGATTCCTTCTAGAGAATATTTAATTTCATTTATTGTGTTGTTCATCATTGTTTGTTTGCTCTTTAGTTCAAACATTTCTTGTATTTTCTCCATTCTATTTCTGAGATTTTGGATCACGTTTACTATCATTATTCTGAATTCTTTTTCAGGTAGACTGCCTATTTCCTCTTCATTTGTTTGGTCTGGTGGGTTTTTACCTTGCTCCTTCATCTGCTGTGTGTTTCTCTGTCTTTTTATTCTGCTTACCTTACTGTGTTTGGGGTCTCCTTTTTGCTGGCTGCAGGTTCGTACTTCCTGTTGTTTTTGGTGTCTGCCCGCAGTGGCTTAGGTTGGTTCAGTGGGTTGTGTAGGCTTCCTGGTGGAGGGGACTAGTGCCTGTGTTCTGGTGGATGAGGCTGGATCTTGTCTTTCCGGTGGGCAGGTCCGCATCTGGTGGTGTGTTCTGGGGTGTCTGTGACCTTATTATGATTTTAGGCAGCCTCTCTGCTAATGGGTGGGGTTGTGTTCCTGTCTTGCTATTTGTTTGGCATAGGGTGTCCAGCACTGTAGCTTGCTGGTCGTTGAGTGGAGTTGGGTCTTGGCATTGAGATGGAGATCTCTTGGAGATTTTCGCCTTTTGATATTACATGGAGCTGGGAGGTCCCTGGTGGAGCAATGTCCTGAACTTGGCTCTCCCACCTCAGAAGCACAGGCCTGATGCCTGGCCAGAGCACTGTCATCCACATGGCTCAGAATAAAAGGGAGAAAAAAAGACAGAAAGGAAAAAATAAAATAAAGGTATTAAAATAAATAATAAAAAATAATTATTAAAAATTAAAAAAATTTAAAAAGTAATAAGAAAACGAAAGAAAGAAGAGAGTAACCATACCAAAAAACAAATCCACCAGTGATAGCAAGCGCTAAAAACTATATTAAAAAAAAAAAAATGGACAGACAGAACCCTAGGACAAATGGTAAAAGCAAAGCTATACAGACAAAATCTCACACAGAAGCATACACATACACACTCACAAAAAGAGAAAAAGGGAAAAAAATATATATATATCATTGCTCCCAAAGTCCACCGCCTCAATTTTGGGATGATTCGTTGTCTATTCAGGTATTCCACAGATGCCGGTACGTCAAGCTGACTGTGGATATTTAATCCGGTGCTCCTGAGGCTGCTGGGAGAGATTTCCCTTTCTCTTGTTTGATCGCACAGCTCCTGGGGTTCAGCTTTGGACCTGGTCCCGCCTCTGCGTGTAGGTAGCCTGAGGGCATTTGTTCCCCACTCACACAGGAGGGGTTAAAGGAGCAGCTGATTGGGGGCTGTGGCTCACTCAGGCCGGAGGGAGGTAGGGGTACGGATGCGGGGCAAGCCTGCGGCGGCAGAGGCCGGCATGACATTGCACCAGCCTAAGGTGCACCATACATTCTCCCAGCGGAGTTGTCCCTGGATCCCGGGACCCTGGCAGTGGCGGGCTGCACAGGCTCCCCGGAAGGGGGGTGTGGATAGTGACCTGTGCTCACAAACAGGCTTCTTGGTGGCGGCAGCAGCAGCCTTGCCGTCTCAGGCCCATCTCTGGGGTCCGCGCTGATAGCCGCGGCTTGCACCCGTCTCTGGAGCTCCTTTAAGCGGCGCTCTTTATCCCCTCTCCTCGCGCACCAGGAAACAAAGAGGGAAGAAGAAGTCTCTTGCCTCTTGGCAGCTCCAGACTTTTTCCCGGACTCCCTCCCGGTGGCTAGCCATGGCGCACTAACCCCCTGCAGGCTGTGTTCACACCGCCAACCCCAGTCCTCTCCCTGTGCTCTGACCGAAGCCCGAGCCTCAGCTCCCAACCCCGCCCGCCCCGGCGGGTGAGCAGACAAGCCTCTCGGGCTGCTGAGTGCCAGTCGGCACCGATCCTCTGTGCGGGAATCTCTCTGCTTTGCCCTCTGCACCCATGTTGCTGCGCTCTCCTCCGCGGCTCCAAAGCTTCCCCCTTCCGCCACCCACAGTCTCTGCCTGCGAAGGGGCTTCTAGTGTGTGGAAACCTTTCCTCCTTCACGGCTCCCTCCCACTGGTGCAGGTCCCGTCCCTATTCTTTTGTCTCTGTTTTTTCTTTTTTCTTTTGCCCTACCCAGGTACGTGGGGAGTTTCTTGCCTTTTGGGAGGTCTGAGGTCTTCTGCCAGCATTCAGTAGGTGTTCTGTAGGAGTTGTTCCACATGTAGATGTATTTCTGATGTATCTGGGGGGAAGAAGGTGATCTCCACGTCTCACTCTTCTGCCATCTTGAAGCTCCTCCCCTGCCTCTCTTAAATCTTGACGATTAATATTCCATTTAGACTTGGAATCACAGTATAGGAAGGAAATCTTGAGAACTCAAGGACAATCTCATTTTATTAAAGCAAACTTTTTTAATTGAAGTATAGTTGACTTACAATATTACATTAGCTTCAGGTGTATGACTCAGTAATTACAAATATAATACACGTGACAGAAGAATACAAAAATCATAAGTGTATATTCAACCCATTTTCACATAGTGAATACCTGTTTAACTAACCACCCAGGTCAAGAAAGGGAACAACACACCTAAGTGCTCCTCATGGCCCCTTTCACTCCCTAACCTCCTTCAGCTATATCCACTCTCCTGACTTCCAACACGATATTTTTGTTGCTTGCTTGGTATTAAAATTTAAACAACTGCAGTCATGCATTGTGTATTCTCCTGGTTTCTTTTGTTCAGCATTATATTTGCGAGACTCATATATATTGTTATATGTAATTGTAACTTGTCCATAGGCATTGCTCTCCTCCAGGGTCAGGAAACTGTGGCCCATGAGCCAGATATGACCAACCATTTGTTTCTGTAAATAAAGGTTTATTGAAACACAGCCACACATTTTCTATGGCTGCTTTCATGCTACAAAGGCAGAGTTAAGAAGTTGGGACAGAGATCATATCACTCACAAAGCTCCAAATATTTAATATCTGGCACTTTACAGAAGTTTTCCATCTCTGTTGTATAGTATTTCATTGAATATACATACCACAATTTATTTATCCATTCTGCTGATAAGCGTTTCAGTAATTTCCACACTGAGGCACTACAATTAGTGCTGTTAACACTTCGGTAGATATATTTTTCCTTAAGATATGTTAACTATTTCTGTCTAGCATTAAACTAATAGGGGAATTGCTGGGCTGCATAAACATGCTCAACTTTAGTAGATATTGCCGTTTTTCCAAAGTGCCATCTCTTCATTTTAATAAATAAGAAAGCTGATGTGGATATCAAAAAGATATCTGCACTCCCATGTTTATTGCAGCATCACTCACAATAGCCAAGATATGAAAGCAACCTAGGTGTCCATCAATGGATGAAGGAATAAAGAAAAAAACACAGGCAGTATATTATTTGACATCAGTCTTAGCAATATATTTTGGATATGTCTCCTCAGGCAAGGGAGACTAAGAGGTACAAATGTCCAGTTACAAAATAAATGAGTCACAGGTATGAAATGGACAGTGTGAAGAATACAGTCAATAATAATATAATATTTTTGTATGGTGACAGATGGTAAGTAGACTTATCGTGGTGATCATTTTGTAATGTATAGAAACATCAAATCACTGTGTTGTGCATCAGGAACTAACATAGGGTTGTAGTTAATTATACTTCTAAACAAACAAACAAATTCATAGAAAAACAGATGAGATTTGCAGAAGTGGGGAGTAGGAAGATGGGGAAGTGGTCAAAAGGTACAAACTTTCAGTTATAAGATAAATAAGTACTAGGGATTTAATGCACAATATGATAAATATAATTAACACTACTGTTTGTTATATATGAAACTTGTTAAGAGTGGGGATCCCAAAACTTCTCATCAGAAGGAAAATTTTCTTTTATTTTGTGTCTACATGAGATGATGGATGTTCACTAAACTCACTGTGGTCATTTCATGGTGTATGTAAGTCAAATCAGTACGCTGTACACCTTAAACTTATACAGTGCTGTATGTCAACTATATCTCAATAAAACTGGAAAGAAAATAAATAAAATAAGATACCATTTATGGCCTACCAGAAAAAAATGTGATACACACACACACATACACACTCAACGGAATATTATTAAGCCATGAGAAAGAGGGAAATTTTGCCATTTATGACAATATGGATGAACCTTGAGGGCATTATGCTGAGTGAGATTAAGTCAGACAGAGAAAGACAAATACTGCATGATATCATATGTGGAATCTGAAAAAGCTGAACTTGAAGAAACAGAGAGAAGAATGGTGGTTACCAGGGGCTGGGGGGTGGAGGAATTCGGGAGATGTTGTTTAAGGGCACAAACTTGCAACTAATAGATAAATAAGTTCTGGAGATCTAATACACAACGGAGTGATTATGTGACATGATAGAGGTGTTAGCTAACGCTATGGGGTAATCGTATTACAATATATATGTAACAAAGCAGCAGGTTGTACACCTTAAAGTTACACAATGTTACGTGTCAATTATAGCTCAATTTTTTAAAATAATAAATCTATATTAAAAATAGAAGAAAGGAAACTGATGCCTGAAAATGCTAGGTTGTGTCATAGCGATGAATTAGAGAAAACTATATTTGGCTTTGGAAAACTTGTTTTAAAGTCAAGCAAAACCTCAGAGGAAAGTGTTCAGTTAAAGTGAGTTAAATTCTACATTTCTGGGAACAGAGTGAAATCATTTGTTCAGAAAAAAGCATTTCTTGATCTCAACAATAGACAGTGCATTTTATAAGAATCTGAAAAAAGAAAAAATTAGGAATAAAGCTGTGCTCATGGTCCTTACCTTAGAATAAATGCAACCGTCAGTTCCAAACACCCACTTCTGAGAATCATCTCCTTTATGTCTGTAATGAAAATGTAATTTAGAGATTGACGACTCTTCTCTACACTGAAACGTTTTGTAGGTTTCAAGTAGAAGTATCATTTTCCACACAGCCTGGCAGGAGGACTGCACACACTCTGAGGATTCTGCCATTCTACTACCATCACTGCTACCTCAGCAGCTAAAGCCTCTCCTAAGACAACTAATTTCTTTGGTACCCAAAGTGCTGTGGGGTCTGTGAGTGTGCATGCGCGTGCACGTGTATGTGTATAACCAAGGGCAACAGTGATTAAGAGTTTTAGAGAATAAATAGGATCAATAAGAATATTCTAGAAATTTCCATCCCCAAAAATGATCCTCTGTGAGACAGGAAGAAGGGGGCTTAATTAAATATAAGGTTTGAGAGGATGGGATGGGAAAAGATACCATGGAAAATTAGGAACCTCAGGCACCTGTTTCTGAAACAGCCAGGAAGTTTTGTTAAGGAATATCAGATTTTCTGAGCTGAGTCTGAGTAAGAAAGAAAAACTAAAATGTGATGAAGCTAATCATGCCTAAATTAACTAATCATGTATTAATTAATATTTAGCAACCTTACAAAGAGAGGACAAATGAATTAAATTAAGTGTAATGGGATGTTAAACAAGACTTTTCCTACTGCCTCTGAGATTTGACAGAAGCATAAGTGGTTGAGAATAAGAGGTGTCAGTTAATGCTCTATTCTAAAGCAAGGGGCTGTATGATCTGGGCAGAACACGCAAAGGCAGCAGTCCAAAAGTGGTTCCGTGCACATTAGCCTTTCACCTACACCCAGTTTATATAAGAAAATGCGAAAAACTCTTGGGCATGTTGGGATGGGTGTTTAATAATAATGGTCTCCAGGCCCCTCTCCTGTGGGATTTTGATTCTGAAGGTCTGGACCCTCAGAAATCTACATTAGCAGGTATTGCAAGTGATTCCAATCATAAGAATTCTGGGGAATTTGGATGTCTGTGGTCTACGTAAGACATCTGCAATTCATAATATAGTGATGCTAATGGTCAAAATCTGTAAAATTCTGAATTTTGTCTTTTAATTGGATTCTAGTGTTAGCTTGAGGATAAAATGATTAGACAAACATAAATTATGTCGGTTTCAGTTTTGGTTTTCTGAACTGGCAGCACCTTTTCTCAAAGATTAATACAACAGGAGAGATGTCTACCAGATTGGCAACAGTGTGAGGGCAGAGATCACATGTATCCTTAGAGCTGAGCACAGTGCTAAGTATATGACAGGAGATAAAGATATCTTTGAATAATAGAAATATGATCTGCAAAAAGAAACGAATCGATATGCTGTTCACCTGAAACTAACACAATATTGTAAATCAGCCATACTTCAATTAAGAGAAATGTGAATAAGATGTCAAAATGTTATCACGCTAAAAATAATAAGGCCATCATGAAAAATGTTTTGAATTTAATATGACAATTTAGGGGATTTAAACGATCTTCTTAGAGATAGCTAAAGAACATAAATTATACCTTGGTTAAGAAAATCAATAATACTGAAAGAAATACATATATCCTAGCATTTCTTAAATTTTAGCACAGCTTAAATTCTGTTCAAGCATATATTTTCCTAAGAAATTTTACTAACAACATGTAGTTTTATATTATCTATAAGCCCTTTGAGCTTACTAGTAATTTTCCCAATCAGGAGTCTATATATATATCCATAAATGTCATCTTTTAATTTTACTGAAGCTATAAAAAACAAATCTCAATTGTGGTGCAGGATGAGAAATATATCATTCTAGTGTACAATAACTTCTTCAAAAAATAAAATTCCTACAAACAAAAGTGCATCTGTTTATTTTTCAAGACATTTTATATATAAAGAAATCAAATTTAGATTTAATATGCAACATTGCTCATACGGGACTGAATTAGAGAATGATGTCATAGAATTTCCTCTTCCTGGTCAGCAAGTGCCAAACTGAAAAGATTTTGTATAAAGAAACAAAAACAAAAGTTTTTTAAAAATCCATAACAATATCAATAATGAGAGGAGGGAAAAAGAAGCAGTATTCTTTCCAAGAATCAAAGTCATAAAGATCACGGCATGTGCTGAACTAAGGATGAGTGGCCTAAGTTCTGGTCCTGGATCTCATATTAACTAGATATGTGACCTTTCATAGGCCACTTAGTCTGTAGTGGCCGTGGAATTTCTTATAATAATAATGATATTGTCATTATCATCTCATCATCATAATCACAACCACCACCACCAATACCAAAACTACTACTATAGTATTAAAGAGGGGTTTGGAGTAGATGCTCTTTGGAGTCCTTCCTTCTCTGAAAGCATATGACTTCCAAAACTATTTGGTCACTCTCATTTTACAGGTGAGGACACTGCCTGGGAAGTTTGCTCATATAACCCCACTGAGCATGCATGTACATTATAGTATTCCTATCAGAAATCTATAAAACATGTGTGTGTGTACACATATTTTTTTCCTTTGAAATATTCCATTTATCAGATGGTATGAGCAAGAAGGCAGCTCATCCCCACAGTTCAGTTTAGGGGAAATTTCATAGGCTAATGCTTATCGTTTCCCAGTTAACTGTAAGGAAGATCATCGTCGTGTTTCACAATTACAAATCTGTTTTCCCAGGCAGCTTCGTATGGCTCTGATGTCTTCCAATGCTATCTGGACCAAAAGTAGGATCTATAGAGAAAGTTGAAAGGGATTTCCCCTCCATGATTATTAACAGGGTAAGAGTAGAGAAAAGAAATTTGATTTATCAATCCACACATTGTGAAATTACACATGGACAATTTTCTATTTGATGTTGACATTTCTAATTGTGGTAGCTATATGTCTGAATATTACTTAAAAGTCCAATGCATGGTAAACAGTTCTTTCTGCATTATGTACTTGCTAGAGTCTGTCACTCTAATCCAACTCTTAGCCTCCTAAACTTTAAAAATTGAAAAAGGAGATGATTTTCAATCTCTGATTACCTAGTGATGTGCTATCAGTTTACTTGCCTGTCTTTCCATCTTGGCATCTAGCATTACACAGCTACTCTTGTTGGCTGTATTTAATGGTGTCCTTAAAGCAGTGTTTGTTTAGCCTAGTCTAGATTAATGTTGGCCAGTTATCATTTAATTTCCAGTAAGACCTAAATGGGAAGAAAAGTAAATTCAAAAACCCATAACTGAAAAATTAACATTGAAATAAGGAAGACAACAAAGATTACCAGACAGGTAATAGAGATAAATGAAGCAGGCTAGAGCTAACATGAGGGCTGCTACTAGGAATGGTGGAGAACAGAGCAAACTGGAGGGTATGTGTTCCAACCAAAGGAGGAATCTGTTCCTGTATTTTTGGTGTCATAAGAGAACGAAAGTTCAGTGTTGCACATTCTGATTTTTTCAAGAAAGGCCAGTAGTATGTAATTTTTGTGTGTGAAATCTCCCTATTTCTATACGCTCATAACTAATTAAAAATATTATAATAATGTGCAGATCAAACAAAGTCTACAGGTCCCTAGTTTTTACTCTCTATAATCAAAACTCTGTGTGGAGATGGATGTGTGTGTGTGTGTGTGTGTGTGTGTGTGTGTGTGTATTGCTTCAATTACCAATAGTTTATGTATTTAACACTAAAGACTAGATCCTACAATCCACATTCTTTAAAAATGAAGCAAAATCAAGATTAAATGATGGCCTAAAAAAATGTTTGATTCAATTGGTTTATCTAATTGATGTCCCAAATATCTTTTAGAAAGAAACATCTTTGATTTTGAGGTTTATGATTTTTATAATTTTTATGATTTTGAGATCAACTGATAATGACATTGATTTGTCTTTCATTCACTCATGGTCAGATATACATCACAGAAAAAATATTAAAAAGACAAATATGTGCAAGCACTTGCTATATTGAATAAGGATAAGATGAGTGACACCAAATGAGACATAACTGAACTAATGAGGCATGATATGTTTACAATATTCTTTGTGAGTTGTCAGGTTGCTACTTTAAGTGCTAGTTCTATTATTTTTAGCATATAAAAGGCAATGTCTTAATTCATAGCTTTTGTTAAAATCACAGTATACTACTTGGGAGAACAGGAAAAAAATTTTGTCTCTAAAAGTTGCTGTCAAACGAGGATATTTATTGTTATATAATGAAATATGGTTGTATTAAAAAAAAAATAAACCACACAGGCACTTCAGATACTCTGGAAAAGATAAACATATTCAAAAGTATATACCCAGAGGGGAGTGAGCTCTAAAAATCCTGGCCCTTAGATTTTGTTTCTCAGATAAAGGCAAGTTGCATCAATTTTCCTGCCCATCTTAGCTTCCTCCTTCTCTTCCTTGCTCTCTCCTTTCTTTCATTTCTAAATTAAACCAAATCTTTTCTTGTAAACAGAGATTTTTCAAGTTAAACTTACTACAGTTTTTTGGGGTTTTTTGTTTTTTTAATCATCTTTTTCCTTTCCCAAGCTCTCTTCTCTACAGGCAACAAGGACATTGAGTTTGTGGCTTCAGTCCCACCCAATTCCATGACAATCCTGGCCAGAGTAGGAAGTAACCTCAGGGACCTATCACCAGAACAGCACTAGCTTCAGTATCCAGTGAGCCCAGGGAGAACCCTGGGCATGAAGAACATGTTCATCAAGCTACTTATAACCTTTCCAAACACCTGCCATTTTTACCTAGACTACTGATCACACTGAGTAGTCTTCCCTCACCATTTCCCTCTAAAATAACCACTTAGTTATTCCTTACCCATCATTTTGATTTTTGTTTGTTTTTTCCTCAGGTTTTTTATTTTTTTGTACTTTCTAAAAACAACTTTATTGAGAAGTAACTGACAATATTATAAAATATTATACAATTGACAGGCACATATTTAAAGTGTAAAATTTGCTAAGTTTTGAAACATGTCTACACATGTTAAGGCACCACAACAATCAAGATAATGAACGTACATCCATATCCATCACCCCCCAAAAATCACCCCCAAAGCTTCCGTGTGACCCTTTGTAATCACATCCGCCTGTCCCTCCCCACCTTCCTATCTCCAGGCAAACACGGATCTTCTTCCTAGATTAGTTAGCACTTTCTAAAGTTTTATATAAATGGAATCAAATAATATATATGCTTTACGGGTTTTGTTCCTTTCCCTTAATATAATTATTTTGAGATTCACCCACATTGTTGTGTGAACCAAGAGTTAGCTCCTTTTTATTGCTAAATAATATTTTCTATATGATACACCATAATTTATCTATTCACCTATGGATGGACATTTTGGTTGTTTCCAGTTTTTCCTTTTGGCTTTAGAAATAAAGCTGCTATAAACACCCATGTACAAGTCTTCATAAGGACACATGCTTTCATATCCCTTGAATAAATTTCTCAGAGTGGCTGGGCAATAAGGTACAGACATGTACCTGTGTGTGTGTGTGTGTGTGTGTGTGTGTATGTGTGTGTATATACACACACACACACCTGTATATACATATATATGTATATTATACATATACACACCTATACGTGTATATTTTAGGAAAGTATCAATTGTTTTCCAAAGTTACTGAACCATTTATATTTCTACCAACAATGTTGAAACCATGTACCAACTATGAGAGTTACAGTTATTCCACATCTTCACCAGCACTCAGTATGGTCAGCATTTTAATCACTGGACCTTCTATTACATATGTAGTGGTACTGCATTTTAGGTGTATTTTGCATTCCCCTAATGATTAGCATCTTTTCATATGCCAACCATATATTTTCCTTGTTACAGTATTTGCCCAAATCATTTATCCGCTCATGTTTTCTTGAGTTGTGTGTATTTTTCAAATATATATTATTTGAAAATATTTCTCCTTGTGTATAGTTTGTCTTGTCATTCTCTTACAATGTCTTCCAAAGAGCAGAGTCTTAATTTTAGTGAAGTCCAATTTATCAATTTATATTTTTGTGGATCATGCTTTTGATGTTATATCTAAGAAAGTTTGACTAATACAAGATCAAAAATATTTTCTCCTATGTTTTTGTCTAAAATATTCAGTTTTAGTTTTTACATTTTAAACCTATAATCCATTTTGAGTTAATTACTGTTTATCGTATGACATATGGATCAAAGGGTTTTTTTGCATATGTATATCCAATTGTTCCATCACTGTCAAAAAATAAATCCTTTCTCCACTGAATTTCTCTTGCAATTTCATCAAAAATCAATTGACCATATATGTGTGGATCTATTTCTGGATGATCGATTCTATTGATCTAATTGTCTACTTTGGTGCCAATAGCACACCATTTTTCACAGGTATCATTTTATAATAAGTCGAGGTCAGGTCATTTTTTTCTTCTTTTTGAAAATTGTTTTGCCTATTTTAGGTCCTTTGCTTTTCTATATGGATTTTAAAATCATCTTGATAGTTTTTATAAATGAGCATGCTGGGCTTTTTATTGAGATTGCATTAAATCTATAGATCAATTTGAGGAGAATGGACATCATAACTATGTAGTCTTTCAATCCATGAACACAGTATATCCCTGCATCTATTTAGGTCTTCTTTAATTTTACTCAGCAATGTTTTGAAGTTTTCAATAACCAAGTCTTGTACATATTTTATCTGATTCATATTTAAGTATTTCATACTTTTGATGTTATTGTAATTGGTATTTTAAAATTTCTAAAATTGTTCCTAGTACATAGGAATACAAGTAATATATATATTGATTTCAAGCTAAACTCATTTATTAATTCTAGAAATTTTTTGTTGGTTACATAGGATATTCTACATAATCACACCATTTGAAAATAAAGATAGTTTTACTTCTTCAATTCGTATCAGATGTCCTTTTTTTCTTTGCCTTTTCTTGTTATAGTGGCTAAAGGCTTCCACGCAATGCTGAATAGGTGAGAATGAACAAATTTGTCTTGTTCCTGACTTTAGGAGGAACCATTTGCTCTTTCATCATTAAGTATGATGTTAGATGTAGGTTTTTCATAGATGAGCTTTGTCATACTCATAAAGTTCCCTTCTATTCAGCTTTCCAAAAGTTTTCATTAGGAGGGGATGCTGACTCTTGTTAAAAGATTTTTCTATATCAATTTGATGTTCATGATTTTTTCCTTTTCAGTCTGCCAATATGGTGATTTACATTGATTGATTTTCAAATGTTAAATCAACTTTACTTTCCTGGGGTAAGCCCAACTTGATCATGATATATTATCTTTTTTATATATTATTGTATTCAATTTGTTAAAATGTTAAGTGTTTTTTGTATTTATGTTCACGAGGGATATTGGTCTATGATTTTCTTTTCCTGTAATGTCTTTTTGCCTGTTTTTTGTTATCAGAGTAATGCTGCCTCACAGGATGAGCTGGGAAGTATTCCATCTTCTTCTATTTTCTGTGTGAGAATATGGAGAACTGGCATTATTTTTTCGTAAAATGTTTGGTAGAATTCCCCAGTGAAGCCAGCAAAACCATCTGGACCTGAGGTTTTCTTTGTGGGAAGGTTTTCAACTAAAAATTTAATTTCTTTAAGAGATATACGACTATTAAGTTACCTATTTCTTCTTGAGTAGACATTAGTAGTTTTTGCCCTTTAAGGAATTGGTCCTTATCACCTCAGTTGGCAAATCTATTGGCACATCTTTGTTCAGAATATTCCCTATTATTCCTTAAATAACTGTGTGATATCAGCTCTCTCATTCCTGATACTGGTAATTTGTGTCCTTTCACTTTATTCCCTGAACAGTCTGGCTAGAGGTTTATCAGTTTCTTTGATCTTTAAAACAAAAACAAAAACAAAAACCCAGCTTTTGGTTTTCTTGATTTTTCTCTTTTTTCCTGTCTTCTATTTCATTGCTATCCACTCGAACTTTTACTATTTTCTGTCTTCTGATTACTTTGAGTTTGATTTGCTCTTCGTACTCTCGTTTCCTAAAATGGAAGCTGAGGTCACTGATTTGATATCATTCTTCTTTTCTTACATATGCATTTATATAAATTTCCTTCTAAGAACTTCAGTAGCATCCCACAGTTTTTAATATGTGTTTTCATTTTCATTCAGATCAAAATACTTGCTAATTTCCATTTTGATATCTTCTTTGCTCCATGAGTTATTTAGAAATGTGTTACTTTTGTCCAAATATTTGGGGGTTTTCCAGAAAGCTATCTGCTATTTTTTTATTTAAGTATAGTTGATTTACACTGTTGTGTTAATTTCTGCTGTACAGCAAAGTGATTCAGTTATACATATATACATTCTTTTTTATGTTCTTTTCCATTATGGTTTATCACAAGGATATTAAATACAGTTCCCTGTGCTATAGTAGGACCTTGTTGTGAAAGCTATCTGCTATGGATTTCTAAT
This sequence comes from Pseudorca crassidens, assembly GCF_039906515.1. Lineage (NCBI taxonomy): Eukaryota > Metazoa > Chordata > Mammalia > Artiodactyla > Delphinidae > Pseudorca > Pseudorca crassidens. The sequence goes on along the minus strand of NC_090304.1, from coordinate 27,294,407 downwards.
ATAACTCCATTATGGCCAGAGAACGTTTATAATACTTAAATTCTGTTAAGGTATTGAGACTTGTTTTATAGCTAGAATATAGTCCATTCTGTTTAATATACTGTTACTTTAAATGAATATGTCTTTTTGTTATTGAGTGCATTCTTCTATAAGTATCAACTAGGTCAAGTTGATTGATAGTGTTGTTCTAGTCTTCTGTATCCTTACAGATTTCTCCTCACTTGTTCTATTAATTATTGAAATAGGATATTGTTATTGCTGACCACATTTGCACATTTTTCTCTTTTTCACAGCAGTTCTATTGGCTTTCACTTCATGTATTTTGAAGCTGTGCTATGAGGTAAACAAACATATAGGATTGCTAAGTCTTCTTGATGAACTAATCCCTTAAACATTACGAAGTGACCCTCTTTATCCCTGGAATATTCTTTGCATTGAAGTCTACTTTGTCTGATATTAATTTGCCATTCTGGCTTTCTTTGGATTAGTTTTATCATTGCATACATTTTTCATGCATTTACTTTTAAGCTATTGTGTCTTTATATTTAAAGTGGGTTATTGGGACTTCCCTGGTAGCACAGTGGTTAAGAATTCACCTCCCAATGCAGGGGACACGGGTTTGATCCCTGGTCAGGGTACTAGATCCCACGTGCATGGCACAACTAAGAGTTCACATGCCACAACTAAGGAGTCCACCAGCCGCAACTAAGACATGGCACAACCAAAAATAAATAAATAAATAAAATTTTAAAAAATGGATTAAAAAAAAAGTGGGTTATTTGTAGGTCAGCATATAGATGGATCTTGCTTTTTTATCTAATCTGACAGTGCCTGACTTTTAAATGGGCTGTTTAGATTATTTACATTTAATGCAATTATTGACACATGGGTTTAAATCTACAATCTTGTTATTTATTCTCTTTGTCCTGTTTTTTGTTTCCCTTTCCATCTTTATCTGTCTTCTTTCACATTAACTGAGTATTTTTTAATTATTTTATTTTATCAACTTTTTTTGCTTGTTAGACATATAACTCTTTGTTATATTATTTTAGCTTCAGGGTCCCTCATAAACATCTTTAATTTACCAGTCTACTTTCAGTTGATATCATACCACTTGACAAATATAGTATAAGAACTTTACTTCAGGCTTCCCTGGTGGCGCAGTGGTTGGGAACCCGCTTGCCAATGCAGGGGACATGGGTTCGAGCCCTGGTCCGGGAAGATTCCCACATGCCGTGGAGCAACTAAGCCCATGCACCACAACTACTGACCCTGCACTCTAGAGCCCACGTGCCACAACTACTGAGCCTGCGTGCCACAACTACTGAAGCCCACACGCCTAGAGCCTGTGCTCCACAACAAGAGAAGCCACTGCAATGAGAAGCCCATGCACCGCAACAAAGAGTAGCCTCTGCTCGCCGCAACTAGAGAAAGCTTGCGCACAGCAACAAAGACCCAACGTAGTCAAAAATAAATAAACAAATACATTAATTTTTTAAAAAAAGACCCTTTCTTCCATTTCTCTTATTGGCATTTGTACTGTTGCCTTCATATATTTTATATCTACATGTTTTTATCTCCATAATAAATTTATTATTTTTTTGCTTTAAACAATAAATTATATTTTAAAGAAAATAAGAAATGAGGTCTTTATATTGCCTATGTAGTTATTATTCCCAGTGCTCTTCATTTTCATCTGATACCATTTTTCTTCTGCTTGAAGGACTTCCTTAAACATTTTTTGTTCTGTAGGTCTGCTGGTGACAAATTCTTTCAGTTTGTGAATAATATCTGAAGTCTTTATTTTGCCTTAATATTTGAAAGATTTTTCATTGGGAGATGATTTCTATACTGACACGTTGTTTTTTTTTTTTCTTTTAGTTTTTAAAGATGTTCTTCCACTTTCTTCTCACTCTTATTGTTGCCAACAAGAAATCTGCTGTCAGTCTTATCTTTATTCCTCTTGTAAATAATAAATGTCTTCCTCTCTGTGTACTTATAAGATTTTTCTCCTTATCACTAATTTTAAGCAGTTTTATTATGATTTTCCTTGGTTTCTTTTCTCCGTGTTTCTTGTGCTTAGAAGTTGTTGAACTTCTTGGATGTGTGGGTTATAGTTTTCACAAAATTTGGAAATTTTTCAGACATCATTTCTTCCAATATTTTTCTGTTCTCTGCTTCTTCCCTTCAGAGACTCTAATTATTCAGAGATTAGGCCATATGAAGCTTTTCACGTCACACTGATGCTGTGTTCTTTTTTTTTTTCAATATATTATTTTTTCTTCTCTGGCTTTCAATTGTGAATAGTTTCTATTGCTATCTCTTCAAGTTCACTAATATTTTCTTCCACAGTGTCTAATCTGCTATTAGTCGCATTCAGTATATTTTTCATGTCATACATTGCAGTTTTCATACCTAGAAATTTGATTTGAGTCTTTTTCTATCTTCTATGTCTCTATTTAACATGTTCATTCTTTCCTCTAGCTTCTTGAATATATGGAATACAATAATAACAACTGTTTAATGACATGAGTATTAATTCTACAATCTGCATCATTTCTGGGTCAGTTACAATTGATAGATTTTTCTCTTTATTATAACTCTGGACTAAGTGAGCTGAAGCATCTCTGTCTCCGTGTCCCATGGTTTGCCCTTGTCATTATTGCAAGTTGACGCTTTGTGTGTTTCCAGTTTACAGCATTGACTCTGCCCCAGAAATCTTTCTTATTACCTACTCCAAATATAGCACCACATCAACTGGGACTTGCTTTGAGTTTGTTTTCCCCTTCTTGGGAACTGTGTGTTTAGGACTCTACTAGCACTGGCCAGCTTGTGAGATAGCAAGCTACTGTCTCCCTCATCCTTCTGCCTGGGTTTCTCAATTAATGTACCCTACTCATTCACTGAGGTATCTACTACCACACTTGGCACTCACTGGCAGTTGTTTGACTGGATTTTGGCCTACAGACTGTGTAGTTTTGTGGCCAAGAGTGACTTATAGATTATGGTTACTTAAGTTTTGCATTCCACCCCAATTGCTTAGTAGCTATGACCTCGAGTAAGTGATTAACACCTCTATATTTCAATTTCCTCATCCATAATGATAGTAACAACACCTACCTTATCAGGTCGTTGTTAAGAGTACATGTAACAATGTGGTATAGAGAAATTAAAATAGTGTCTGTCTCGATTTGCTGTCACTGTTAGAGTAAGAATTCTAGACTCTAGAGATCTGACTCTGTAGATCACATTCCCAGCCATTATGTAATGTTCTAATGCCTTTTGGACAGTCTGCTTTGCATGTTAGAGAAAATTTCCCTTCTGTATTTGTGGCTGAGCCAGTTTCTCTGGTGCCTAATTGCCCTTGTTCTGCTTTCAGCCCTAAGCACATCGCAAATGTCTATCCAGCCAGAAGTAGCTGGCTAATAGCTTTCTAAGTCTTGAAGTACAACAGGACTTGTTTTTGTCAACACTAGGTAAAATCAAAAGACAAATGAAAAAGAAAAAAGAAAGCATTTAGGAAAGGTAAATCACCTTTCTTCCTTATTGCTAATTTTTTCTTCTAAATCTATTTTTAATTTTATCTTACTAAGTCAGAGAAAAACAAACAGGAATGGCACTTTTGGTACCTTACAAGCCAGCAATTTTTTGTCTCCTTGATTTTTCTTTCACTGTTCAATATTTCACATTCAGAAGATGGAGAAAAGATTAGGAATACATATAGAACATTAAAATTTTTAATTAATAACCAAAATGGATATAAAGAAAGGAGTTTCAATAATTATAGAGTAAAGCAGCAGCTTGTCTAAAACACAGATACATACTGAACACCAACTTTTCACTTCTAAAAATATCTAAGAAACACTATCAAACTAAGTGGTATATACTTTCAAGCTTATTTTAGAAAAATTAATATTGATATTTTGAAAACAAATTTAAAACACAATGAAATTTCCATCTAAGCCAGGAAGCATCATGATCTGACTGCTTGGGAATCTTGAAATTAACATTTCTTGTTTTGAGGTAAATGGCTCATAAACATTACCTTTTCTGTAGGATTAACTTGTATCCTTCTAGTGATGTTCCCTCAGTGGCCTTGACTCTGACTGGATGACCAATAGCTAGGCAGCCCTGAGTTATCGCTCGGCTCAGGATCATTCCAGTCTTCCAATGAATAGAGAAGGGGGAGAAAGGTCTAAATAAGTTAAAAGAACCAGAAAATTCAACAATGTGTCACAAATAGTGAGGTCATTATGCCTGGATAAACCCGGATATTAACAGTTGCCAAAAGTGAAACACTACCCACAACTTAGCAGTCAGTGAGCCCTGCTCAGAATCAGTGATGTTCTGTCGGACAAGGGTGGCATTTTACAGTTCAGTGCAAAATAAAACAGACCTTGATATCTTCATTTGTCCTTTTTTTCTGTGCGTATTTCACAGTGCAGCAATTTGGGACCCATCACGTGTCACTTGTTATACTTTTAACTACAGAGCTTACTTGAAATATGTATGCACAGAAAAAAAGAGTGCAGTGAACTGAAAAGACTGAAACAAATCCTTAACCTTTGTACCAATTAAAAGTTTTACTCTGGGTCTAAATACCATGGGTTAAGCATTTTAAGGTGGTTTATGAACTGCTTTTGTTTTAAATGTTAGGATTCTCAGATAAGGAAATTGATTGAGAACATTGTTTGAATGGCCATTTAACAATTTTCTTACTTAGTGAATCAACACAGCATTTTAAATAAGTGACAACCACTTAGGAATTTATTTACACATATTGAGGATTTATGTCATGGAAACTTCTCTGTTAAGAACAGGTAAAATGATTTATTTTGAAAAAAAGGATAGAACTCTAAACCTTAAAAGATTTTCAAAATTGTTTTCTTTTAGCATGTGACTTTTAGTTCTCACATTTTTGTTGTGTGGAAAAGAACTACACAATGACTTAGGAAAAATATATTTTTCTAAATTTTTGTTCTAATAAGCCCTGAATGGAATCCTCTTTTGAACATGCCTGTCTATACAGAAAGGGAACTCCTTGGGGTAAGAAAAAAGAATCACCACTTATTAAGCACTTTTTGTATACCAGATTGTACGCTTGAACTTCACACGTATTTTCTCATTTAATCACCACAGCAACTGCGCAAGACAGGTGTGACTAACTTTATTTTATATATAAGAAAACTGTAGTTCAGTGCAGCTAAGTAACTTTCCCAAGGTCACACAAAGGATTCTAATTCTGATCTATCTAACTCCAAAACTCATACTGTTTGCATCAAGCATTTCAATTAGTTTAGGAAAATTTTTAGACAAGTACAGGTTTTCTGATATCATGAAATTCTATGAACAGATACCATAGAATTACAGAATATGAGATCTGGGAAAATAACCTTCCATATCAACTGGTCCAACTCTTTTACCAGAAGACTAAGGCCCAGATACGGTATGTGACTTACTTGAGGTCACATAAATGTTCAGTGGCAGTCCTAAAACTAAAACACTTCCATCAGTGCTCATAAATTGGTCAGATACAGAGCAGTGTTTTATATTACAGTGAAATGTCATAAGTTTTGAAGTCAGACAGACCAAGAATCTTTCCTCTACCAGCTACTAGCTTCAGTTTTTTCAGCTGTATAATGAAAACCTGCATAGTTTTTATAAGATTAAATGAGATAATAAATGTGTATAAGATGCTTAGCATACGTTTAACAAAATGGCAGGTATTATTACTAAATCAGAAATAAAACGCAGCTTAGGGCTAGTAGTTAATAGTCTCCAGGTTGGAAGCAGATTTAAGAAATATCTAATCTCATTCTGCCTTTGTCTATGAAGTGAATAATATTTCCTAGTACCTTTGTGTCTTAGTTACTCTATATTTTTGTTTTTAACTCCCAGAAAAGCAAAAATAAAAGTTAAGGGCAATCCAAAATTTCATATGAGAAAATAGTTTCAATCTCTCCTACCCCCTAAACTAAGTAGCAGCAAACTTGCCTGGGTGACTCTGCACCCATGGAAGTGCTAAAAAGAAGCAAAAATAGTCTCCAGGGAGGGGGCAAAGGGAGGCACAAGAAGGGTAGATATAAGCTGTACCATCTCTTTCCAGACGTAAATATTTGGTGGCAATTACAAAACGTCTTTCAATAGCAAGAGGGAAGAGGAGAACAATGATATGTTCTCAGTTTAAATCTGATTCAATAGTATAAGAATAAAGTTAAAAAAAATAGTGCCAATACACAGGAATAAAATATGTTAGGCATTGTTCACATTTTATACTCAGGGATTTCTTTTAAAACTATCCTTACTAAGACCATATGCCATCACTATACGGTGCTAATCCACCAAGCTCTGCGAACCTCAACAATGAAGACTAAGGAGCGGAAGCAAATGAGATTCAGACAAATCTCATGAAAATGGTGAGTCTGTAGAGTATACCTAAGCTCTGCGCTAGGTTTAAATACATTCTGCAGTATTAACTAATCAGCACGTCTAAAACTGAGTTGAATGCTCACGTCGGGGTCCTCCGCACTAGACAAACCAGAGCACAGATTCATGACAGTCAACAACCAATATGCTTTCACTTGCATGCTTGTGTGCACGAGGGCATCAGGAACTGGAGCAGCACAGTGAGCCCAGGAAGTTACTTAGGGAGAACAGACGTTCTTGGATACCTTTGTGATCAGCCACACGCTGGCTGCAGGACACAGGGTGGATGGTGCTATGTGAGTCCCGCTGCTCTCTTCACCACTTGAGAAATTCCACTTTCTGATGGAAACAGAGGCATGAAGGACAATATTGGGGTTCACCTATACCATGAGAAGAAGCATGTTTTTAACTTACAGTCTGAAAGTTAACCTTCCTCAACATACTTAACCAAAATAATCTAGAACATTATGTTTCTGATTGAGAAGGTCTCTTTTGAAACAGTAGTGTTCAATCCTATTAAACTCAATTCAATTAATATTTGTCGGGCACCAGCTCTGATAGGGAAGGCCCCGGACTGTGTGGTATGGGATATGATAAAACATTTTTCCTGCCCTAAATAAACTTACAACTGTAGAGGCGATAACACACACAATTTCATGTTAAGCTCCATATGTTTGATTAAATAGTGCTATAGTATGCAAAGAATGGTAGGCTCATTTCTGCAGGAGCAACAAAAAGTGAAGCATCTTGAAAGAGGTAACATCCAGACCAGGCCTTGAAGGATGAAAACAGTTTGACAGGAATAATGAAGAATAAAAAGGTATTCCAAGCAAAGGAAAATAGTATAATCAATGCACCTTAGCATTTATTGGTAGTCTCAAAAGGTAAATCTGGCCAAACTTAGAAGGCGTCAAGTGTAAGGCTATGGAGTTAGGTGTCAGGAGGGCTTTCAAGCAAAAGGGACTGGATTACAGAAGATTTAGAAAGGTTGACCTGGCAAGTGTAAACATAATGGATTGCAGAATGGAGAGATCAAATGCAGGGAGAACAGTTGAGAGTTTGTACAACCTCATAAGAATAAAGGGACAGGAGCTGAGACTTCAGTGACAGTTGTGGGAATGAATGGGAGGGGGCCGACTGGGGAGACACTGTATCTCTATCCCATGTGTTTAATCAGATGACAAACGCCAAACGTATTGTGCACCTTCTAGCGTTTCTCACTTAGACCTGATTGTCAAATTAACAGTCATTCATGTCATCTGTCAGAATTCTACTCCTTCATATTTAATAAACTTTATCTCCTAACTTATATGATCACTTTCCCTGAATAATCATGCTAACTTTTAAAGTGCTAATCCTTATTTGTATAGGATTATGGGAATATGCCAACTTATGCTTTAAACTTAGTAAATGATGTTGCTTCAATAACAGTTAAAATCCTTTTCAAATATTGAAAAGTCTATTCTAAATCTTTGCTAATCCTAGATATTTGTTGAGTAGCAAATGATTTTTTAAAAAAACAAAAGTTAAATAATAATTTAAAAGGTAATGTTTTACAAGTGTGAACAGGCAATAACAAAAGGGTATGACCAATATATTTGATAATTATTCCATAATTATCTATAATTATTCTACAATGGAAGATAGTTACTTCTCTAGAGAAGAAAATGTCATATGACTCCTATATGTGAAAATAAAAATTTAAAAATACAGCAACCCCACCACATAAGCAGATTTGATTTACAGCTCTTTGATTGTGTATTCCCCAGTTAGCCAGTAGTGGCTGATTCTGGAGGGGAATCCCCCGCAGTTTCTGAACAATGGTAAACTATATTCTACTAATCCATCCACCACAGGACACGGCATTTAAAGTAGCACTCTTAGTCAACCTCCTAACTCCAAGTTGCCATCACACTCAAAACTCTCCTCTGAAACTGGGAAGAAGATTGTTTTGACTGGAATGTCAGACAGAAGAATCGTACTGCCAACTGCTTCTTTGTACAGCACCTGCTGCCAGTGCCTAAATTCTTGTTATCTCCACAACATGGTTTAATCTTTTAACAGTTGGCTTATTGGTGAAGAGCGAAGGGGTCCTTTGTGTCTGTCTTGGGTTGGCACCCAGTATTAACACCATGCTGTTCTCTGAGAGATATTTTGCTGGACGGTTCCCAAGTGATTCCACATAGACCAGACAGAGCCAGGCCCACTAACTCAGCTTCATTTCCCGTTACTAAAAAAGAAAAATCCTGCCAAGTCTGGGGTTCTAACACACTTAAAACTGACAATGGCCATTAAATTCTCTTCATGATGTCACTTTCCTTTTTCTTTTTCATTTAATCTGATAGCTTTGTTGTAGATCAAATGTTTAGGAAGGTGGGGGAGATAAAAATTGGAATTCAGAAAAGAAAAGTGCTCGGACAACCTGCAACATAATATGCCATGTGTGTCTCTGAGTGTGTGTGTGTGCACATGTGTGTGTACATGTGTGCATTCACGGGCATGTGTATAAAAGCATTTATGTTGAGACAGGTCTCCAAATATATACCATAATGTATGTCATTAGAAACCCTTTTTAAGTCCTGTTGAGAATCAAAACAAGAAGCTTTCTTTTATTCTTTTGAATACCTATATACATAGCTTCCTTTAAATGACCATTATGATTTTGCTTGTCTGAAAAAACTGTGCTGATACAGACGATGCCAGTGATAAAAAAGATGCATACATGTACTGGGCCCGTTAAAGCTTCTTGTTTAATTTTCTTTCTCCAAATCGCCAATGAAAGTGGAGCAGACTTCAATATTCCTGTGCAATTTCAAAGTAATAAGGTCTTTTCCTACAGATCTACTGAGGAGCAAAATATAAGACAATGACATTTTTCTTGAAAGAAGGAGCTCATAGACCACAACCTTCATTCTAAACAAAGTGTTTACTACACAGAAACTTTCTAAGGTTTTTCCTTTTGACAGTAATTTTAGGACCAAGTTAAATAATTTACTATACAAATTAAAATCACACCTACAAGAAATGTTCTACAATCTCTTTCCTCATGTCCCTGATATTCACTCTTATTGTTTCCATTCTCTAAATCTATAGCTGATCAATCCACCCACCTCTAAGACCAAGAACTGGAAAAGCTGGGAAAGCAGAAAATATTAGCGAGTACCTAATTATGCAACCAAACAAGGGAAAATATCTAGGATCTAGGTGTGCAGTCCTCAAATAGATTCCAACTCTTGGTCTAAAAATAAGGAAGGGACTTGCAGTTTCATTTAAAGTTCTGTGTCCTATTCTAATGTCAATCAGTTCAAAATTTAAATTAAAATTTTTTATTTACTCCAGTACAAATTATGTGTAGGAAATATTATTTCTTGAGGACTTGCTCTCCAAAGAAATAGGACAGTAGAGAATTGTTTGCCTTTTCCTAGCCTCCTTTGTGACATACAGAATAACATATTCTGCTAACATCCATGACTGCTTAATTTACAAGTAAACTTGTAACAAACATGCCATAATTCTAAAATCATAACTTGGTGTTTTTCTTACTGTTTCCATACCAAAAGTTGTCACTAATGTGCTGCTTATGTCTGATCATACTAAAAGGATAGGATCGAAATCAGTTTCCTTTTCATTTTGACAGAATATATGACCTGCCAGACACCGGAGTATATTTTTCTGCTATATTTTCCCATAACCAGGTATTCCTCAAGCTATTCTTCTCATGAATCTTTTTTCTTTTATATTAACTACCATGAAGTTTGTCTCTCACCCACTTCATGGAAACATGTAATTTTATTTCCCATAAACTAGAGCAATGTAAAAATGTTGCCAATTTATGTAACAATAGAACGAAAGATGTGTTCACCAAAATTCTCCACTTGTAGTAGATTCCAAATCTTTTTTTAGAAATGGATAAAAGAGCAACAGGTTGTAATTGTCAGGGTTATATCTGTCTTCTACATTACTAATAAGGATTATATGTTCCAAATTTTTCTCTGTAGGAAGGGTTTTACTTGTCAATATGAGATTTAAAAGAACAGTCAGGGGTTGGGCACTGATATCTCTATCTCAAGCCAATTTTAAAACATATGCATCAGGAATATCAGCTTCTGCTCCCTCCTCTCTATCCCTGTTGTAATTCTCTTAGTGCCTTCTATACTGCCATGAGCATCAAGATTCTACAATAAAATTCCCTGTGGACATCCATCACCTCTGCCTGAATCTCTCTTTAAAAGTGCTCCTTTTCAGGTTATTAAATTGCTATTTCCAATGTACTGATCACCTCTCTGTATATAATCGGAGGCATTTTTCTGAAAGGATTTCAAAGGTTTCATAGCTAAGGGGCCATTTTTCTTTGAAAGATTCTCTTTACTATCCAGTTTATCAAATCTTTGCTTTCTTATACCACTATTCTGAGTAGACTGAAATTTTACTCAAAAAAACTTTCTTCTAAAAATACAATAGTGTATAAACTTTTAGGATGAGGTGTTTTCTGACTTTCACTGAATCATTAGAATGAATTAATAGTGATAAAATAACTGTGGATTCTTATTCTCTCATTTTTCAACATTAGAAAATATAGTTTTCTTTTAAAGTTCTACTTTGGCTTAAAATCAAAGAGAGAATCCTTTCTTGTTCTTTTCCTCTGACAACTCTCCACTATACATTCCCCCCCCCCCAGGTTTGACCTGCTTTCTATTGAATGAGTTAATTAACTAGTGAATTCAATTCCATTTAGCTAACTCTGAGTATCTAGATACTGTGGCAGAGACAAGAATGATCAGAATGCCCTTTGCCCTCTAGGTATTTCTAATCTGAAGGGCAGGAGTGGGAGGATAAGATAAGGACCTCCTGAGATATTTTCCTAGCACAGGATCAAATAAGATCTTGTCTCTGCTTGAATATTTGCAGTGGCTCCTTGTTTTCTACAAAACATCCAGTTGAATTAAGACCCTTTATGATATTGAGCTGCAAGAGCTGCTTGTATATTTTGGAGATTAACCCTTTGTCCCTTGATTCGTTTGCAAATATTTTCTCCCATTCTGAGGGTTATCTGTTTGTCTTGTTAAAGGTTTCCTTTGCTGCGCAAAAGCTTTTAAGTTTCATTAGGCCCCATTTGTTTATTTTTGTTTTTATTTCCATTTCTCTAGGAGGTGGGTCAAAAAGGATCTTGCTGTGATTTATGTCAGAGTGTTCTTCCTATGTTTTCCTCTAAGAATTTTATAGTGTCTGGCCTTACATTTAGATCTTTAATCCATTTTGAGCTTATTTTTGTGTATGGTGGTAGGAAGTGTTCTAATTTCATTTTTTTACATGTAGCTGTCCAGCTTTCCCAGCACCACTTATTGAAGAGGCTGTATTTTCTCCATTGTATATGCTTACCTCCTTTATCAAAGATAAGGTGACCACATGTGTGTGGTTTTATCTCTGGGCTTTCTATCCTGTCCCATTGATCTCTATTTCTGTTTTTGTGCCACTACCATACTGTCTTGATTACTGTAGCTTTGTAGTATAGTCTGAAGTCCAGGAGCCTGATTCCTCCAGCTCCGTTTTTCTTTCTCAAGATTGCTTTGGCTATTCGGGGTCTTTTGTGTTTCCATACACATTGTGAACTTTTTTGTTCTAGTTCTGTGAAATATGCCAGTGGTAGTTTGATAGGGATTGCACTGAATCTGTAGATTGCTTTGGGTAGTAGAGTCATTTTCACAATGTTGATTCTTCCAGTCCAAGAACATGGTATATCTCTCCATCTATTTGTATCATCTTTAATTTCTTTCCTCAGTGCCTTATAGTTTTCTGCATACAGGTCTTTTGTCTCCTTAGGTAGGTTTATTCGTAGGTATTTTATTCTTTTTGCTGCAACGGTAAATGGGAGTGTTTTCTTAATTTCTCTTTCAGATTTTTCATCATTAGTGTATAAGAATGCAAGAGATTTCTGTGCATTAATTTTGTATCCTGCTGCTTCACCAAATTCATTGATTAGCTCTAGTAGTTTTCTGATAGCATCTTTAGGATTCTCTATGTATAGTATTATGGCATCTGTGAACAGTGACACTTTTACTTCTTCTTTTCTGATGTGGATTCCTTTTATTTCTTCTCCTTCTCTGATTGCTGTTACTAAAACTTCCAAAACTATGTTGAATAATAGTGGTGAGAGTGGGCAACCTTGTCTTGTTCCTGATCTTAGAGGAAATGGTTTCAGTTTTTCACCATTGAGAACGATGTTGGCTGTGGGTTTGTCATATATGGCCTTTATTATGTTGAGGTAAGTTCCCTCTATGCCTACTTTCTGGAGGGTTTTTTATCATAAATGGGTGTTTAATTTTGTCTAAAGATTTTTCTGAATCTATTGAGATGATCATATGGTTTTTATCTTTCAGTTTGTTAATATGGTGTATCACATTGATTGATTTGGGTATATTGAAGAATTCTTGCATTCCTGGGATAAACCCCACTTGATCATGGTGTATGATCATTTTAATGTGCTGTTGGATTCTGTTTGCTAGTATTTTGTTGAGAATTTTTGCATTTATGTTCATCAGTGATACTGACCTGTAGTTTTCTTAATATCAAAAAAACAAACAACCCATTCCAAAAATGGGCAGAAGACCTAAACAGACATTTCCCCAGAGAAGATATACAGATTGCCAAAAAAACACATGAAAGCATGCTCAGCATCACTAATCATTAGAGAAATGCAAATCAAAACTACAATGACGTATCACCTCACACTGGTCAGAATGGCCATCATCAAAAAATCTACAAACAATAAATGCTGGAGAGGGCGTGGAGAAAAGGGAACCCTCTTGCACTGTTGGGGGGAATGTAAATTGATACAGCCACTATGGAGAACAGTATGGGGGTTCCTTAAAAACTAAAAACAGAACTACCAGATGACCCAGCAATCCCACTACTGGGCATATACCCTGAGAAAACCATAATTCAAAAAGAGTCATGTACCACAATGTTCACTGCAGTTCTATTTACAATAGCCAGGACATGGAAGCAACCTAAGTGTCCATCGACAGATGAATGGATAAAGAAGATGTGGCACATATATACAATGGAATATTATTCAGCCATAAGAAGAAATGAAATTGAGTTATTTGTAGTGAGGTGGATGGACCTAGAGTCTGTCATACGGAGTGAAGTCAGTCAGAAAGAGAAAAACAAATACCGTATGCTAACACATATATATGGAATCTAAAAAAAAAAAAAAAAAGGTTCTGAAGAACCTAGGGTCAGGACAGGAATAAAGATGCAGACGTAGAGAATGGACTTGAGGACATGGGGAGAAGGAAGGGTAAGCTGAGACAAAGTGAGAGAGTGGCATTGACATATACACACTACCAAAAGTAAAATAGATAGCTAGTGGGAAGCAGCCACGTCGCACAGGGAGATCAGCTCCATGCTTTGTGACCTCCTAGAGGGTTGGGATAGGGAGGGTGGAAGGGAGATGCAAGAGGGAGGGGATAGGGGGATATATGTATACGTATAGCTGATTCACTTTGTTATACAGCAGAAACTAACATAACGTTGTAAAGCAATTATACTCCAATAAAGATGTTAAAAAAAAGTACACACACACACACATACACACACACACACATACACAAAAGACTCTTTATGATATGATACCAACATTCTCAGTGAAATCTACCTTTCTCTCCATTCTACTCTAAAGTGACCTAAAATATGCCCAAACTTGGAACACTGTTTGACTTCAAATCATGCAAAAAATGTTGTAAGAGGAACAGCACCAAATTCAAAGTCATTATAAATGGTACGGAATGGATGCAATGGGGGTATCAAAGCCAGAAACATCATATCTGGTTTGGGCATGGTGTTGGGGTAAAGAAAGACTTCATGAAGCAGGCACAAATCAGGTAAGGTTAGAATGATGGGCAGGATTTCAATAAACATTTATTGAATGCTTACTATATGCCAGACACCATGCTAGGATATGGCACAAGGGTGACAGAGAAGGTGGGGGGTGGTGACAAAGAAAGAGAGGTTGTTGGGCTTCCCTGGTGGTGCAGTGGTTGAGAGTCCACCTGCCGATGCAGGGGACACGGGTTCGTGCCCCGGTCCAGGAAGATCCCACATGCCGCGGAGCGGCCAGGCCCGTGAGCCATGGTCGCTGGGCCTGCGCATCCAGAGCCTGTGCTCTGCAAATGGAGAGGTCACAACAGTGAGAGGCCCGTGTACCGCAAAAAAAAAAAAAAAAAAAAGAAAGGTTGAATTCCAGGCAGAGGGACGCACATGGGTATAATAACAGAAATCATGAAGTGCTCAGAAAACAACAAATGAACAATCTAGCTTGGCTAACACCCAAAGAACATATTAGAGAATAGTGAACCTTGAAAGAGATTACAGCTAACTTTTAAAAATCATTCATCAACATGTACTGTGCACTTGCCCTACATTCAAGACTTTGTTCCAGCACTCGTGAATACAAAGATGAGTAAGACATAAAATCTGTGTACAGAGAATTATCAATTTAGTGGAGGAGAAAGACACAAATGCAAATGCTGATACCAAAACACAACCTCTAAGAACAATTCTCAAAGGACAATAAGTTCTGAGAACACAAAATAATTCGAGGCTAAGTCTCTCTGGAGGATCTGAGAGGGCTTCGTGGAAGAAGAGGAAGTTGAAGAAAGCCTTAAAAAGCAAGGAATGGTAATGGCGGGGGTTGTATCCTAGCAAAGAACAACACATGCCATGGCACAAGTAAAGCAAAGTGTAAAGCATGTAGGGGACCCAATTTATTAGCTCCGACTGTAGCGTAGGCTACAACAAAGATCAAGAAGATTGGAAAGACAAGTTGAGAGTGGGGAAAGATTGGAGAAGAATCATGGAGATCAATGAAGGCCAGATGAGGATATGGAAATTTAATAGGCAACAGCCAGGCATACAAGTTTTTGAGCAGGAAGATAATGTTACAGCAAAAAACTAAACAGGAATGTCAACAGGATTGGAACTATGGCAAATAAAACTTAATGTCAGATGAATAAAAAAGGCATTATTCTTAGTGCACCATTCAACTTATATTTATTTTCTACATTTGCTCAAAAACAGGATTAGAAATCATTGTTTGTTTTATTCTATTTTTATAATTATACTATTTAGATTCACATGCACTTTGAAACAACTAATATTTTCAGTGTAAATTTTGACATAAAAGACTGAATGGGCAACATGGAGAACTTTAAAAAGAGCATGTTGGGACAATGTGTCTTTTGCATTGTCTCTTACAAAGAAAGGGCCCAGACTAGTTAACAGAAAGCCCTCCTTTCTTTGGGCATCCCTACCTCTGTGGGTGCCTTTTGGTTTTTGGTTTCATGAATTCAAAAACTAAAAGTTATGCAGCTGAAATGAACAACAACCCTACATAACTTACCAGCTGAGAAAAACAAAAGAATTATTCCTTTTTTTGGAGATAGGTTTAAAATGCTTTTCACAGCTCAGTGCAAGAAGAAAATTCCTTACTGGCAGGATAAGTTTCTAAATATAAATTAATAAAGAGACCTTCTAGATTGAGTTGTTATGAGTTGGGTTCTCTGAAGAACTCATGTTCCTTAGAGACATTGACCCACAGAGCAAATAGGTCAGATCCTAAAGTATAAAGATTTAACAGCCATCTTGAAGAATTTCTTAAACAAATGCAACTTATTAATATAGTTGATATAAAGAAAATATGCTAACGATAGTACTTAAATGATGTGATTCAGGTAGAATTTTTTCAAGTAGAAATACTATATATTGGTTCAGGTTTTTTTTTTCCCCCTATTCTTTTTCAAACTCTTTTCCCATTTTGGTTATTACACAATATTGAGCAGAGTTCCCTATGCTATACAGTAGGTCCTTGTTGGTTATCTATTTTAAATATTGCAGTGTGTACATGTCAATCCCAAACTCCCAGTCTATCCCTCCCTCTAACCCTTCCCAATACTGGTCCAATACTTCCCAATACTTAGTTAACAGGAAGTAATGTATAATACTTGCCCCTAACATTTGTAAAATAATTTACAGTGTTCAAAAACTTTCACAAATATCTACTCAGTCACCATGTATTGACTGAGTGTCCAATACATAAAATACACTTATTCAGAACAACAAATAATTCTGACCTTGTTCTGTAGGAAATGGTTCTCCAAGTCCACCTTTTCAAATTGATCAGGTATCTGTTGACTGACGCCATTGAAATTAATTGGAAATCCCTCACAAACTTCCCAACTAAGAAAATAAAATATTTAATTGTTCTTGTTAGAATAAAATTAGTTTAATTTTAGTACTCTTTAGCATAATAATTTATGCATCTTATACTCTTCTAGTGAGAGAAAAACCAGTGTATAGTCCATAGTCTTTTTAAATGGAAATTTGTAAAGTATCTTTGTATTTATCATTGGGAAAGGGAAGGCTTTAAATTTTTCCCTTACAATTACTTTTAATACTGGGGGGGGGATTCTATGCCTAATTGATTATTAATAGAACAAAGACACAAAAAATAATTTTTAATCTTACAGAATCACTCATGGTGGAGACCATCATCATTATTAAAATTACAGTCTAAATACACTGGTCTATAAATAATAAAGGATGCTTTTATAACGGTTATGTTAAGAACATTAGTTTGGTATTTTTAAGAGTCTTTTAAGAGGCAGCACGTTCTAGAGGGTACATGGACAAACCACAAACTGGAAGGGTTGGTCTCATTCTTAGCTCAGCCAAATCACTTATTTTAAAAGTGAGCCAATTCTTATCCTAAAGAAAATCACCTAGATCAACGCTGATATGTTAAGATATACCATATAGCATGCTATTCAACACAAAACAGTTCTGGGAATGGTGATAGTATTTTTTTTTCAGTAGTCTGAGAAATATAAATGAGAGTATGATGACGACTAAGATTTCCAATGATCCGCTTGAGAGTATGCAAAGAAAATTCAAATGGAATCCAAAAATTAAGTAAATTATCTTCAAATTAGTTTGTGCTCAATAAGGGAAGTTTCACATTGTTATACTTAGGGAATTAGATCTAATTTAAATCCATTCATTAAAACAGTATTCATTGCAATTAAGGAAGTAAAATTAAGAAGCAGTACATAAATTAAAAATTAAACTCCTAACTAAAGACTGAAGTGAAAGGCAAGTCTAACAGCTTAGAGAAAGATTATTGCATGTGAAATAAATCTTCTCATAAGTGAAAATGCTTATAAAAAAGAGTGCTGAGTTATTTTCTGTCTATAAAGAGAGAAAGACAAAACATTATAATCTTGTCTGGAAAGTGCAGGCAATCATTGGGGGATGGAGAAGACCAAAGAGTCTGTCTTTCTAGACATATTTAGCAATAGGTTGACACTAGCTAGACTGAGTGACCTCATCAGACTGCTTTTCATTCTCTGGATCTGCCCTCCATTTCAGCCTTTTTACCTGTATATTAAGGAAAGTTATAATTTGTTAAATTACAAAATATTAAAGCTAGATGGGACCTTATAGATACATCACCTAATCCAACATGGTATCAGTATCATGCTGCAATGTCCAATATGGTAGCCACTAGCCACATATTCCAACTTAAATTAAAATTAATTTAATTAAACAAAATTTAAAATTCAATTCCTCAGTCACACTAGTCACATTTCAAGTGCTCAATGTCATAAAGTTTGTTTCCATCATCAGAGAAAGTTCTATTAGACAGCGCTGGATAGAGGTTAAGCCCTTAGTTCTTAAGAAAGACAATCTGGGTTAGAATCCTAGCTCTATCACGTACAAGTTGTGTGACTGGGCAAATGACTTTGCCCTTCCATGGCAGAGTTTCTGTCTCCTTAAAATGGAGTAATAATAAGCTAATAAGCAGTGATGGGATTAAAATAATTGTTTTGAGGATGAAATAGGTTCTTACCCAATTCATTTAGAGCTGTGCCTGGCCTACGGTCAACACTCAATAACTGCTGGGTTTTATTATTAACCCACAGGAAACTGACACCCATGTGCTCACAGACAGTCATGAGCAGATAATGGGGTTAGTGCCCAGATCTTCTTTTTTTTAAAAAAATGTTATTTATTTATTTTGGCTGCACAGGGTCTTAGATGCAGTATGAGGGATCTTTAGTTGCGGCACGCGGGATCTAGCTCCCTGACCAGGGATCGAACCCGGTCCCCATGCACTGGGAGCACAGAGTCTTAACCACTGGACCACCAGGGAAGTCCCAGTGTCCAGATCTTCTAACTCCTGCTCTTCTTACTATGCCACCAAGCCTCCAGCATATTGCTTTTGTTTTCAATTTATCATCATCAAATGAGATGCTTAAACATGAACACTCATATGAGAAAACATATTAATATTTTAATTATTCCATTCAAAACTATTAATTTAGAAACATCCACTAAAAACAATTTTTACATTTCAAATAAAATCATTACCTTTGCAAAGCAGAAAGTATACTATGCTCATTGCCCCATATGTTTTTTAAAACTCAAGGAAAATTAATAAGTCTTTTAAGTACTAGCTCATTATATCATGAAATAAGTCAATAAACTAAATAATTGCTTATTTAAGATGATTTAAAGAACAACTTTTAGTGTTTAAATCTCACTCTGGGAAAAATGAGTTAGGTGATTCAGATTGCTTTAACTGAACACTTGTTAATTTACCTGTCACATCCCAGTAGCAGAACAGCATTAGGATCCAAGAAGGTTTTATATGCGACTGTAATGCCACCTCTGGCAAATGCAGTCACCTGGTCAAAGGTCAAACCCAAAACAGGGTTTAGTGGAGATCTGAAAAATGGAAAAAACATCAAATCTATCTGCAAAATTATACAAACACTGAAATTTGAGTACATATAAACAATAAAACATACCATATCCATGTCTAATAAAATCCAGAAATAAGTGAATTTCCTATTACACAGCACTATTGTTGGTATCCTATACTTATACCTGACACGCACATTTTAGTTTATTTGTTTGATTTATAATATGTGAAGGATAGTTGCAACACATGTAATTTTTAAAAATAATTTCAATAATAAAAGCGAAGTATTTAGTTGAGAAAAACAACCAACTGTCATTCCTATAATGTTCATTTTTCATGTATAACTACAATGCAATACACCCATGGTGATCTTTGGAGCTTATAATCAAATTAATCCTTCATATTTGGCTACAAACAACTTTTTTTTTGTGAGCTCACTGAATACTATGCTGATTTGATTTGTCATATTACATACTGTTAGGTACATTGTTTTAAGTTAATTTAATTATATGAGAATTAAAATCAAATGGAAAACAGATCTTAAATAAAAAGAATGGCCACTATGTCAATTATGAGCCATTTTGTTTTTGAAATTGGTGACAAACACTTGCTCTTCAACTTTAGAATCATAGGACTCAATCACATCACCTGTGTAGTATTGCCAAAAATATTTAAACTGAATCTAATCATGAGAAAACACTCACACAAGTCTAGAATGTGGGACATTCTACAACAAAAGTGCCTGAACTCTTCAAAAAGAAAACCAATGTCATGAAGAATAAAACAAAAGATGGTGGAATAGTCTACATTACAGAGAACTAAAGAAAATAACTAAATGCAACAGATGAAGCTTATCTGGATACTGGATTACAAAAAAAGCTCTAAAGCAGATTTTGGGTAGTATGAACATAGATTACATATTAGACAATATTATATTATTGTTGACTGTGTTAGATATTATACTGTGGTGATAGAGAGAACATCCTGTTCTTCAGTTATGTGACCTGTAGCATTTAGGAGTAAAACTTCATGATTGTGTGGAATTAATTCCAAACAGTTCAAAAGAGAGAGAAAGGAGACATAAGAGAGGTAAAACAAATATGGCAAAATCCTTAAATTGCTGAACCTAGGTGAAGGATATATAAATCTTCATTGTATCAAATTTTCTGTAGATAGGATATTTTTCAAAATAAAAATTGGGAGAAAAACAATTAAAGGACTCAAAATAGAAGGAGATATTGGCAAAATCATCTTTTGCAAACGAGTAACCTTACCCCCCATATCAACATATATTAGACATGTTAGAATTACTCCCTGAAAATGAATATCATTTACTTAGTACATATTGCACATTTTCTCAATTTTATCCTTTTCTCAATATATTTTAACTAGATGGAAATAACTTTTTTGACATTAATTTAGAAGTTTCAATAGTAGCAAAATGCTATAATGGTTCCCTAATGCCTCATATTGGATTCAAAACCAGAAAAAAATAATACATTATGCTATTAAAATAGCTATGATATACAAACAAATATACACACTTATAAATTCCGCCAACTACAATCCTCAGTTGATTTTAGAATATTCCAGATACTTAGTAATTTTTGTTACTTCACAAATATGATCCAATTAACCAAGAACAAGTGTTTGATCATATTAAAATACTGTATTATAGCAAACATCATTAAAAACATCATAATTAGTCAGTCACTGCTTTCACTTTAACAATGATATTTAAGAAGAAATTATTAGATACATTTTATTAAAGCCTTTCCTTGTAATTGGAAGAGCTTGCTAAATTATACAAGAATTCTTGCCGCTTTAAAATTCATCGCTATTTTTATCATTGTAAAAATAATTCTCACAATGTAATTAAATTATATTTTGAAATCTGCCTATAGAAGAAGCACCATTCCTTACAGATATTTTTTTAGTTTTATAAATTACACAGCATAAGATACTAGTAAGCATTTTAATTTTACTCTAATGGGACAGATGAAAGATTTTGTAATATGCTACCCACAACAAATCCTACCCATGTCTCCCAAAACCTGCATGGATTTCTGAGTAGATTAGTTCTCTTTGAAATTTTGACTATTAGAATATACAGTAAATCTAATCATCTCCTAGTTCTGTCTATGCTATTTTTGTTAAAATTAGTGTATAATCAATTATATTCTACAAGCAATATTTCCCCTATTCTGTTCTACAGATAAAGAGCTAAAAATGAAACAAAACAAAAAGATTAAAAGTAGACAGAAAAGTGTGTTTAAGTTTCCTGACAAGCAGCTTCAGAGTTCATCTGGATGTGTCCTGTCAAAATATGCATAAATTTCCACGATATTCCACACAACAGCCAGGCTCATCAGTGCCTGTAGACTGAAGCCTTTTTCTTTTCTTGGGAACACAGATAATTTTATGCAGGAATTTACCAATCTACAAAAATTTACACAATGCTCAGTAATAACCAGTAATTATTGTGGGATAATGTAAGGTGCTTTTGAGGAACATAACTTTGATAGGATAGAGTTTACAAGCTTTACCAATTTATCTTTGGCTGTCCTGTCATTGGAGCTTAAAAGGTTAAGACTTTATTTGTGAAAACATAGAGAGATAGTGGGGAATCATGTTGTCTACAGCTTCATAAATCTTGCTTAAGATCCTTTTCAATTACCATCCATTTCTCCTTTAAAAAGGGACAAAAAAATAGAGGAGTGGAAGCAGGTCAGGGCAGTGTGCGACAATGACAGTGTGATGGGCTTGGGCCCCCGTGGCGTTTCCATCTGCTATCATTAAGGTGACTACTCAGACATGAACAAATCCCACTTGCTGTGCTGACAGGCAGACTTCAAGAACTATGACAAGGCATTAAGACAGAAAGTCAGGGGGGTGGGGGAAAGAGAGAGAGAGATGTCATATCCCACAAACAATACTGCCTCACAAAAAAAAAATGCCCCTGGAATTTTATTGGAATTCAAAATAAGTTTTTTTTATAAAGGGTGCTACTTGGCTTCTCAACTCTCCTTTTAAATTAGCTTGTCCCAGAAAGATTGAGAATAAACACCTTGCTCCTACCTGTATGCTTTACCATAAGAGACCCAAATTTTTTGCTCATTCTTCAGCGAAAGTGGATTCTTAATTTCTTGACCGTACTCGTCGAAAAGCCGGATTGAAGAAAAATTGAGGCCTGGTGGGTTGATGGAAGAACCTTGAAGTCTTCGATGAATCTTGAAAAGTAACTGGTGGTGGGGAGGGGTGTGGAAATGAAGAAGAAAAAGAAATAACGTAAAATGTGAACACCTGTGATAAACTGTCTCTACTCCGTAACAGATGAAGTCCAAACAAATGATAATTAAATTCATACAGAATGTTAAAAGAAGTGTGAAATGATGGCAATGTTTAGCTCGGTGTAAAGTAACAAAATGAGCATGGGCTTTTAACCAGCAGGGGGTGCCACAGGCTCGTGATTGAGCTCTGACCCCTTGGCACGGGGACGGAAAGCAGATGTGACAGTCTTACAGAAAGAGCATTTAGCTTCTACACACGGTACCGGTCCTCTTTGATAAGGGTTATGCTTTTCTTGTCTGAGCTACACATTCTGTTGGGTCCTTCCAGGGTACGTTCAAGTTTTACAATCAGCAATCTCCCATCACCGAGACTAACCTCAGGTAACCAACGGTGGAACAATCCACCACTGACAGGACTGCAAAAATAAACATGACTTTCCGGCTTACGCCAGCCAATTCACTTAGAAGACCTCTTCCTGGATGTATTAATTAAGAGCTCTGCAGAAGCTTGCGAGCGGCTTCAATAGTGGATGTTTTCAAGTTTTAAATAAGATGTAATCGAAGTGTGAAGTATGAAATGCTATCATTTAATATGTTAAATAATAGCATTGTCTGTGTTTGCTTCTTATACTTAGAATCTCTAAATTATCAAGATATTTCTAACTGAAGGCATATTTCAAATAAAAGTAAATCCGGCTGAACCGTGTTGCACATGGACTTTTAAAAGATATTTTTCATCATTATCTGTCACCTTTGAGTGTTTAGGCCTCTGCTCTTTCCCGCTCTGTGCCCCAACTATCCATCACTCTGTTTTCCCCCCAGCCTTCTGTCACAGGCTTCCTTTTCTTCTCTGCCTTGTCAGTTCTTGTGTCTCTCAATTTCTTGTTACTCTGTAATCTCGGCAGGGATGTGGATATAGTTGTAGCCTTTTCTTGCCTAGCTGCTGTTCAGGGTGCCTTTTTTGCTCCTTCTATTAATTCCCATTGAAGGTATATTGAGACGTGCTAAATGCCGAGGCCCAGAGAAAAGGAAAGGTGCAAGCCTGTCATATATCTCGTTTCCTCACCTATTGGCTGTAAACTCTTTACCGAGTAAAATATTTTCTATGACCAGCAACTATATCTATAGAAGGCTTAAGGCTTAGGCTTTGCCCTAATTAGGGATAAATAATCTTATCTCCAACTTCATCAGCTTTATGTTGTTTCTATCAGCTCTGCACTGACCAGATATTTTAGCCTTGAGCATCAGAAGGGCTGAAAATGATGATACATCTTTCCCTTCATTAAAGTTAATACTTTTCATCCAGCATAGCCAAGTCCTTTGAGTTAAAAATAATGATTACTATTCTCTTTAGGAATATAATAGGCAACGTGTTAGAATAGTAAAAATCTGTGTTTTGTTTTTTCACTGGAACCACAAAAAGGTTTGAAATCCATGGACTGTATTTATAAAGCCCTACATTTATTTCTGTGTGGTCTCAGCCCTTGAGCTTATTTTTTGTGGCTTTGCTATTATTGCAGAAAACAAGTAATGTTGATCATTTTTTAAATCACAGTGATTTTGCTTTATAGGCATCTCCTTTTTTGTAAAGGGAGAAGATATAAAAAATTTAAGGCCTGATCCAGGAGAGAAATAAGCACACAAAGAACAGGAGTGTGTGGTAGAAGGGATGTGAACACCTGACCACTTAGCCAAATTCACTTTCACAGGAGTTGCATTGCAATCTCTATTTTCTCAACTTGGCAACACACTGCATTTTAGGTGTTCAAAGATGAGCATGCGACAGCCTACAGGAGGTAAGGCCTCAATGTCTTTCATCTCTAGGTCATTGGTGAGGGCTGGGCTATAGTGACCAAAAACAGTGATAATCTTCACCCATTTATCTTTAAAGTTGTCATCACCAGGCCTTTATAGGATAAGAATTTGTTCAGGGACCTGAGAAGAGTGTGAAACATCTTAGGCTAGTGATTGAGACAAGTGTGCACCAAGGGAACAGTCGTCTTTGGGTGTCACAAGGGCTCTCCCAAAAAGCTTTATAATGCCCCTAGTTAAAGGTTTTCCCCCGATTTTCTTGCATAGAGATGCAAACCACAGATCAATTTCAGTGTGCCATTAGCCAACAAAAGCTTTCTACAGAATAATATCTTCCTGTGTAATCTAACATAAATTCCATCTTCAATTTTTTATATGAACCAAAAAGGACAATATTCTAATGTGGAAAAGAGGAATTTACAGGTAGAGCATTCTAGGAAGCCTTCTGTATCATGGTGATGTGTATAGTCAGGGATGTGATGGTAAAAGAAAACCAGCCAAGGCTCTTTATCATTCCCTCTCTAATCAATCAAGGTAGCACTTCCCATCTCTTCTGAGCTCAGCTAGTGATCGGATGATCAGCTTTTGTGACTGACTGTGAAGTCCAGGTAATGGATACCACCAGGGAGAGGTAAGTCTGAGGGTACTGAACCGAAGGGGGGAAAAACGGAGCAAGTTTCTGAACAAAGGTCAAGTAACAGAGCCCAAAACACTGGTGTGCGCTCAGGCGAATAACCCCAATTTGTAAACAACAGGGTATTCAGTGGTCTTTCATGCAAGACAAAGACCCAAAATAAAGACCCTGAACATATTGGTTCTGCTTGAGAAACATCCCAATTGTCTGGAAAATAGGAAAAGGTAAGAATGCCTAAGATAAACCATCTGGACTTGCTCACAACGAGCACAGGAGAAGACCAAGGCTGTGTGTTAGTTGCTCAGGGTCTAGGGCTTGGAAATACCCTAGACGCAGAACACACCCTCCACTGGAAATCATGTCACTTCTTTTCAATGTGTAAACAAGAGGTCAATTCCAGAGTCCAGTGTAGACAGATTTTCAAATAAAAGCATAATGAAGATTAAGATGCTATTAAGTAAGAGGTCAGGAGTTAATACTATACTAAAGCTGAGAACCTCCGGAATCCAGGAGTCAAGCTTGAAACTATACATCTTTACAGATCAGCAAACGATTCATCTTTTCTGAACAACTTTAAAAATGTAATTGTCTAAATTAACTACAAGTAACTTGGAAGGTGCTCACAGTCATAAATGAATAGTCAGTAAACTCACTCTTTCCATCATATAGCCAGTTTGAATTGGGCTATTGGGCCCCAGATCTTTTTCACTGATACAAACAGAGATCTCTCCAGTGTCTTTACCATTTTCAAATATCTGAAAAATAAGCACATTCAAAATTAAAAATAAATACACGCACACATATACATACATATAAATACATATATAAACACAAGCAGTCCTGATTTTGCACAGTACAGTGCCGACTGAAACTCACGCATATGGTTAACTGTGTAAAGCAAAGACGGCCGGTATGAGCACATGCGAGTAATTGGCAATGAAAAGCAACAGGACTAGAATAGCATAAAGGAAGTCCCTTGATTCTCCTTTTGGTTTCAGTGTCCTTAACCTGACTGTCATTCCCTGCAATCTTAAAATAGAAGGAAACACAGACATTAAAGGAGGAATCACTGACTACACCGAATGCTTACATGGGGCAAGCGTCAGGGAAAGGTCAGCTAGCAACCAATTAACTAGCTCATGTCATTCTTTTTGAAGAACATAAAGCCATCAATTATGTAAGGAATGTTTAATTTATATTTAAAATATATCAGTGTTCAGCTCATCTTTTGACTCACTGAAAGGAAATCCAACCTGACAAACGTATTGCATAAAGGTACAATGAAAACCATCCATTTTAAGTGCATATAAGCAACAAGTTGCTGAGAACAGAGATAAAATTCAGAACATTGCATTATGCAATGCTCATCTGGAAAAAGAAAATGCTAGCTAATGTTCTGGTCAAAGGTATCCAAATAAACCAGTCCCAAAGGAAGCCTCCACTAGAGTGAACACCGTCCTCTGACCATGCTGAGGGCCCACATGGGGTGCGTCATTCACCAGGCAAGAGAGAACGCAGGCCGATAGAGGCTTGATGAGTAACGTAAATCCTTGCTTTTTACTGTATTTTTTTCTCAAAAGTTCTTTTCTTCCCTTTCTGATAGACCTATCACATCAGAGTAACCATTTTATTTATTTCTAGTGCTATCTCCAGAGAAGATAATTTGGGAGAATATTTTATTTAAATATAAGAAAGAAAACCATCTGTTTTACTTTTGAGACAGTTTGAGAGTTATTTAATTAGTCCTAACCTGGTTTAGGAAATAATGTGCTTCAATAGCACTTCCTCAGGCTTTAGGCAAAAAAAAAAAAAAAAAAAAAAAGGTTTAAAAAAAGAGTAACAATGTTTAAGAACGGTGGGATTTTCTCCACTCTGTGCTTTTCATGGTACTGACAGCCTAGTGGAGATGGTACAGCTGTCAGCCTTGGAGCATTGATGCTCCACACTCTACAGTAGCTTTTGCTAAAGGGGATTTTTTAAACCTCTTTTCTGAGAAAAGATACAATTCTGAGCAAGAAATCTCTCTACTTTAGCCAGGAACTTTGTAAACCCAACTGTTGCCTACAAACCTATGGGAAATAATGTGGGAGGAGAAGCTTACTGTCCCAACGATCTCTTCAGGGCCCTCTTAAACAACAGAGCCATTTAGCAATTAGGTTCACAATTCTAGGCGGATCGCATTCTGCAAGGTTAGTGTTGACAAAGCCTCGGTTTGGAGAACTTATTGATGTTCCTTTGTCAAGACGTGCTAGATGTGGAACTGGAGTGCAGCGAATTATATTCTAGAAAATAGCTGTGTGAGTGCTGTCAAACTGAGAAAGCAAATAGGACCTGGACAACACCTAAGACCTTCATTAGCTTACTGCCTTCTTCACTACTGTTAATAAGCCTTCCCTTCTATGTCCAGAAAAGAGTGTTCTCAAGAAAAAAAAAAAAGGCTCTGGCCTCTAAAAGCCCTATGAGGGCATAAGGAAAAAAGAGGTGCTTTATTGTTTAAGTAAAGGTTTAGGTGTTTAAGTGAAAGAAATCTGCCCTCCACTAGTCATTCATATAATGTTTTTTTTTCTGTATTTCTACAAAAGTAAAAATTCCCCAAGCCGAAATTCTAGGACATTCTGCTTTTCTTAAGGCTCAGCTCCTATTTTCAAGGTCTGTATCACTATGACCATTTTTTTTTAATCTAAGTATTCTATTTTTTTCTTCCTTTGCATGAGAAGTATTTCTATTTCTATTGTCCAATGTCTAAACAAAGATAGCTCTCTAAACAGAGTTTATATAGGAAAATAAAAAATAGTCTACCTTTATTTTCCTGCTGCCTAACCCTTGGCTTAAGAAAAACCAACTGCTTCCTAGTGGCTATCTGCATGCCATTACCTCCTTATAGTTCTAAAACTAAATTCTCACCCTTGAAGTAGGGTGATACAAAAAGCCAGCTAAAGGCTAGTCTTGAGTCCCTAGCTGAGGAGTAATGCAATAGAATCTAAAAGAAAAAAAAGGGGGGGATCCAGATCCTTTCAAAAACATTGTAGCTAATGACTATTGAAAAAAATACCTATAAATAGGAATTTACTTCTATGCCCTTAGTTACACAAAGTACAGAGTTTCTAGGAGGAGTTTCCCATGAACTGCAGTCTTTTTACTTTCCTTCATGTCAACAATGACTTTTCTTCAGCAGAATTAAATTAGGTTAACACCAATGTTTCACTGTAATGTTGTTAATCAATTCTTCATTCAACAAATATTTATTGAGTGCCTACTATGTGCCATCCACTGCTCAAGTGCTTAAGATATACCAGTGAACTAAGATTCCTGACAGAACAAGTAAGTAAATCATATAGCAAGGTCAGGATACATCCAGGTCTGTGAGGTCTGAAGTTTATACAACTTGGTGGGCCTTCATTAACAAAAAAAAAAATGCAAAATTACAAATGGAAAACTAGATACAAAATATTTATTTAAAATGAGAAATTACAATAATTTACACATATTAAAAAGCTCACACATAGCAAAAAACATGACAAAATCCAGAAAAAGTCACAAAATATTTTCATTAATTTACTATCCAATGCACATTTTTTGGCTGAATTGTCTTCAATCACCTCTTTATTTGGTAATCTTGTAACATTTTCTATAAGGAGAATAGGAATATAATTCCATCTTCCCTCTTGCCTGGTTAATCAAAAAATTTCTATTATTGATTAGAAAAATTTCTCTCAACTACACAACTTGGTGGGTCATTTCATAAAAATTTTTAGGACTGATGTCAACTTTGGGAAAAGCTTGATAGTTTACTTTAAAATATGAGCTGTAAAATGTGGAAGGATTTTCTACAAGTTACTTGACTTTGTTAATTTCACACTATGTTTTTCCTCCACCACCCATATACTTTTGGTGACAGGCACTCTAGTCCACAGTCAAAAAGCAATACACTCTATGGCCAGCAGGTAGTAGCCATCTTCCTAGAAGCTCTTCCCATACCAGGGTGGCTTAGCCCTAACTGAACTACGATACAGGGAAATGACTGCACACCAGTAATTACATCCCACAATGCTCAAACTAAATGTATCCTCAACTCAACTTCCCCTTAGCCAGACCTCAAAAATGCCTGCAACCACTTCAGCTCCAGCTGGTGCAAGGGAAAACTTGACAGAGAGGAAGTTGGAGTGGAAACAGACAATGCTCTCAGTCAATTGTAGTTAAAATATATTATATTTGCAAATTTTACAGAAACATGTGGCCATGTGAACACATTGCTAGGGCCTCTCCCAGGGTTTTGGAAGGGGCCTAAGCAGGAAAGGGGCCTTGAAACTTAGGTACGTGGGTATCATGGTAAACGCACCTTGGAGGAAGTTAGAAGGTGGTAAGTGCCATGTAAAGAGGAAGAAATATAGCAGAGAAGGGATATAGGGCCTAGGATCAATGAGTGGGATGGGTGGTGGTCGCCATATGAAGCAGGTGATCAGAAAAGGCTTTCAAGAGAGGAAAGATTTGAGTAAAGACTTGGAGGTGAGAGAGTCAGCCAAGCAGATAGCTGGCAGAAGAGCACTGGAGGCAGAGGGAGAGGCTAGAGCAAAGAAACTAAGGCAGGAACGTGCCCAGTACGTTCCAGGAACTACAAGCAGGCTGGTGTGATGGGAGCAGAGTGAGAGAGAAGAAGGGTAAGTAACGTGAAATCAGAGGGTTAAGGGGTGGGCAGCAAAATGGGGGATCCTTGGAGAGACTGGAACAGAGCAGTAACAGGATCTGACTTAAAAGGAGCATCGGGGCTGCTGGGTGGAGAGTAGACTGCAGGGAGCAAAAGTTATCCGAAGGGTGAATGACTGTGGCTCAGAACAGAGTATTAACAATGGACTTGGTTATAAATGGTCAATTTCTTTCATTCATTCCAGAGTAATTTGTTCATTAGTGGGGTTGGGAAATAAAATTTGTAGCTAGGCTAATATTTCTGGACCGTGATGTCTGCATCTATGGATGTAAATAAATCAACCTAAGTATAACTTCATACGTAGTTTCTGTGAAGGCACAAAAATGTTTACAAACTATCAAAAGAACTGTATTTACTGTGAAGATTTTATAGAGGCAGTGACCAAAATGTAAACCACGCGGGGGGAAGATGACTTGAATAGGATGTGGTTCTTTGACCAGTTTGTCTGGCATCATTTATGACACCTATTTAAGGACTTGTATAAGGCCTAGTTCAGTGCCATTATCGGCCTTTAATGCTATGAGTCTGGTTAAGAGCTAGCTGTCGGGGACCAGCAGGTTCCCAAACTCTCTATAACGGCTGGACAGACCACCCAGGAAGCTCTTCTGTGCGTGAGTGGAAGGCCAAACACCTAAGCTTCAAAATGCCTCAGGAGGCGATGCTGTCAAGAGGCAATAATAGGAAAATGACACCGCAGTGTGTTGCCAAAAGTTGGGAGGCTGTACGGTAACAGGATTTACTACTAGAGGTCTGGTGAAGGAAAGGAATATAAAATAGCCCCACAAAACTATTTGGCATACTTCAGGTGAAATAATTAAATAAGTTGGGAAAAGGTTAGCTTACATGTTGTCTTGGATTAGGGTCCCCAGGAAACAGACTCTGAGACCAAAATTTACCTGCGGGAAGTTTCCTGCGGAGCGTTCTCAGGTACAACACAGGTGAGGGGAGTGAGGAAACAGGAGTGGGCAGAGGGAGAAGGTAAACTGTGATGTAGTTGCAACAGAGGCCTCTGGTGGGAGCTCTAGACCTGGGATGGCCCCTCAGAGTTGTCCAGAATTGAGGCCAGGGAGCATGGCTTTGCACTGCCCACCAATCAAATATTGGATGCAGACTGCCCTCAGGATGGGGGCCTAATCTTTGGAGAAGCAGCAACTTCACACCAAGGGCAACTGTCCGAGAAGAATGTAGGTGTGGCAGCTGGAGGTGGGGGGTGGTTATCTCAGTCCTGAAGAGGGAATCCAGGTAGTGTGGCATGGCATCCACTACACACGTGCACAGTGATTTGCAGTGTAGAGTGCTCACACCTTTAAAGCACTCAATACTCAAAGCAACTGGATTTTATAGGTGAGTCTCAGAGAGGTTAAGTGACTTGCCTAGTGCAAATCTACTCATAAGGGGCAGCAAGATCTTTAGAAATCAAGTCCTCTGATTTTTTTCCAGCTTTATTGAGATATAACTATCATATAACATGTAGGTTTGTGCACAACGTGTTGATTTGATACATATTTCTAAATGATTACCAGGGTCTGCTAACACCTCCATCACATCACATAATTACCATTTCTTTTTGTGGTAAGAATATTTAAGATCTACCCTCTTTAAAACTTTCAAGTAAATAATACATATTAGTAACTAAATCACAGTCTTCAGCATTGTATCCCCAGAACTTATTCATCCTCTGACTGAAAGTTCATACCTTTGGACCAATATCTCCCCATTCCCACCTCCAGCCCCACCTCAACCCCTAGTACCTACCATCCTAGTCTCTGTTTCTACAAGGTCGGCTTTCTTAGACTCCACATATGAGTGATATCATACAGTATTTGTCTTTCTCTGTCTGACTTATTTCACTTAGCATAATGCCCTATGATGTTTTAAATTACAAACATCAAAATTTACTCATATCTAAGATTAGAGATCCTACAATATGAAAAATTTTAAAGGTATAGAAAAGTAATTTATAGAAGTTTTTTACCTAAGTCAAAGAACATGAAAATTAAAATGGAATATTTTCTTATGTGAGAAGCTAATTAGCCATGAAAAAAAATCTATCCAATCAGAACTCAAAGTAATCTTTAGAGATAGAAAATTCACTCTAAGTGAACTAACATTGTATGTACATTAAATCAAATAAATGTGCTATTACTTTTTTTATTGTTACAGACTTGTGAGATAGTTTATAGAATGTCCACATTTTCTATATCTTCTCAAATGTATAATATACTATAAATCAAACTGTAAACATGTCTAATTTTAATATTCAGATAAGAAGATAATCACAAAGCAAATATTAAAATTATGAGATTCAGGCAATGAAAAGTTAATAATGAATTAGTATGTTTATACTGCATATAGGAAAATGTGTTTTAATGCCTAACAGAGATATCTTTAAACTGTACTTAACAGGTAAGGAGACAGTACATTTGTCCCAAGAAATAAAAATGCACTTATGTGAAGACAAGTTATTTCACTGTTAAACTTCACCAGTCTAAGTGGGACCTGAATCAAAAATCAAATAACACTGTTTTAAAGCCCAGAAAAGGTATATTTAAGAAAATAATTTATTTTAAAAGAGACATTTTAGATATCCTCTGTAAGTTGCAGCACAGCCCACCATTTAGAAGATATAAAGTGGGTGACTGCCAATGGTGTAGGATTTTAGGAGTGGGCTAAAAGACTCTGACCCCAAAATACCACTCACATCAACTTTCCAATACTAGCTGAAATTCCAGTTGGAGGGATACTCTTTTGTCACAACTGAAATACCACAGCTCTATGAGAGAAAATAATATTTGACCTTACTGGTTATTGATCTTTGAGGCTAGGATTTTCAATCTTGGCTTTCTGGAATTCCTCAGAGGGCCTGGGGTAGGGCTGGTGGATAGGGGAGTGAGAGTGGGGAGCTGTGGTCCAAAGTGGGAGATCAAACCTGATGAGTGAGTCTGTGGGGAAAACCACCAACCTGGCTTCAAAAGGGGTACATCCTACTTTCATTTACTTTACACAGGGCATTCCAAGAAAAACTTTGATCCAAGAAAAAGAAAGGTTTCATACTGTCTTAGCGTGAAAGAAAGTATGGTATGCCTTTTTCCTGAAGTAAGGATGGTACCTGACAGCCTGAACTGGGGGGTTGGAGTTGGGTATGGAGGAAAGGCCACGGGGGGCCAAGGATGGAGAGGTCTGCAAGATGCCCTCATCAGCTTCACAGTTACCCTGGGAGTGGGCCTGTGTTCTTTTCCTTTAAGCATTTAAAGTCACATTTCACTGCTTTGTCATAATTTTTTTAAAGGGCTTCTCCCCAACCCCATTTCTGACAAAGTAAAATTTCTAAAACAAGGTGCATGATGCTGCAAAAAATAATCTCTTTGTATCCAATTACAATTCTCGCTAAAGTCATTACATGAAAATGTTTAAAATTATATAGAAGATAGTGGCAAGGTAAATGTGTTTGCCCGATGTTCTAAGCCAAGTAATTTCTTTTTCTTTTTTTAATTTTTAATTAATTTTTTTTTTTTTTTTTGGCTGTGTTGAGTCTTCGTTGCTGTGCGCGGGCTCTTCTCTAGTTGCGGCGAGCGGGGGCTACTCTTTGTTGCGGTGCGCGGGTTTCTCATTGCGGTGGCTTCTCTTGTTGCAGAGCACGGGCTCTAGTCACGTGGGCTTCAGTAGGTGTGGCACACAGGCTCATTCGTTGTGGCTCGCGGGCCCTATGAGTGCAGGCTCAGTAGTTGTGGCACACGGGCTTAGTTCCTCTGTGCATGTGGGATCTTCCTGGACCAGGGCTCGAACTCCTGTCCCCTGCATTGGCAGGTGGGTTCTTTTTTTTTTTTTTTTTTTCCGCGGTACGCGGGCCTGTCACCGTTGCGGCCTCTCCCGTTGCGGAGCACAGGCTCCGGACGCGCAGGCCCAGCGGCCACGGCCCACGGGCCCAGCCGTTCTGCGGCATGCGGGATCCTCCCGGACCGGGGCACGAACCCATGTCCCCTGCATCGGCAGGCGGACTCTCAACCACTGCACCACCAGGGAAGCCCAGGACCTACCATATTTGCTTGACAACACGGCTCTAGGAAATAGCAATGGAGCCAACAGGGCCTTTTTCATTTTGCTGCATATCTTGTGCATTACTTGAATTTAATAAAGTACTGTATATATTACTTTTACAACTTTTAAAAGCCAATGAAGATTAAAGAAGCCAACATTTGGGGCTTCACTGGTGGTGCAGTGGTTAAGAATCCGCCTGCCGATGCAGGGGACACGGATTCGTGCCCCGGTCCGGGAGGATCCCGCATGCCGCAGAACGGCTGGGCCTGTGGGCCGTGGCCGCTGGGCCTGCGCGTCCGGAGCCTGTGCTCCGCAACGGGAGAGGCCGCAACGGTGACAGGCCCGCGTACCGCGAAAAAAAAAAAAAAAGCCCTTTATAAATGAGAATATTTCAAGGAGAAGTGGAACAAAGATTTTTCACTTTGTCTAAATTAATTTTGTGCCTAAAATTCTAATTAATTGGGATTAAAATATCAATATCAGGTATGTGGGTCCTGTCAGTAGCTGAACATTATATACCAGATTTTGGTAAATAAAGGTGTTTCGAAGTTCCTGGGCTCAATATATTTCTTCTCAAGGAAAGTAAGGGCTTTTTTGATGAGAAAAGCATAGCCACATCCCCCCAATTTTATTTTACTAGGGAAAAGAATACTATACGATTAAATATGAGCCAAATCATCAGACTTCCCCAATTCTCAGCCTCAGAGATCATATTCTCATCTTACAATAGAGTATATGTTTTTAATGCTATTCGGTTTCTTTTTTATATATCAAATTTGCCTGGGAAGGTAATTTTTTCCCCTAATATGAATAGATACTCTGAGTAACTAAAACCTATGCAAAAGTTTATTGCCTAGAACAATACATTTTCATTTTTTTAAAAATCCATTTTTTATCATAAAACATTATCAATGCTGTAGGTAGAATCTGAAGTAGGAATAGATGCATCACCTCATTTGCACTTACTAGAAAATCTGCATTCATTTCTATGTTCAAATGATGAGTTAATGCTTGATAATATTCATGGTGAGTCGAGCTAACATAGATGTCAGTGGGTAATCCAGGGGACAGGAGCATATGCAAGAAGAGAATCTCAGTGACTTGAGCATCTCAAACACTCTGTGAAAAAGCTAATTGAGAGGTAAAGACAAATTAACTGCTATGGAGAAGGACAGTCTCCCTGAGAGAGAGAGTGTGCCTGCAGCAGTAAGGTTCAGTGATTGCATTTAGTCTGCATAACTGCTAGGACAGTAATCCAGCTCTGGCCTGTGGACTTTCCCTGCTGACTGCCCACCTGGCAATTCCCTGGGCACCTTCAAGACTGTCAGGACTGCACAGGGAAAGCCTGTCTCATTACAACGGCTCTGCATGGGAGATTATGCCCCGCCCAACCAATTGCTCTTCCCTGATTTTGATACAGACACAGTTTTTCAGTTTTTCAGTTTTTCTCTTCATTGGGTCTAGGAAGGGAATATTGTATCTTCCTGCAAAGAGAGATTTACACCTGGCTGCAGATGTCTGTCAGGAAATAGGGTGGGGTGAATACACTGGCATTCCCCCACCCCCCAACAGGCCACCAAAAAAATGAAAAAAGAAAGAAAAGAAAAGAAGGCAAGATGGAAAAGAGCACTGGAAAGAAGGGTAGGTGAGATATTTCAGTGCCTACTGCTAACAGCTATCCCATGAGATGTTAGCAGGCATTCATGGGATCTAAGGTTTACTTGCCTTTAAAATGGACAGTCCAACATTTGCCTTGGCAAAATCTACATATGAAAACTGATTATCTCCATCACATTTTGTCCAACATTTAATATATGTTCTTGAAGTCACAACAATAACATTGAATATTCCAGTTTTACTACTCTAGAAACAATTCCTTTGAAAATGAAGTTTTAAGTTGGTATGTTTTACTACTTGTACTTAGAGCATATCCTAAATTTGTTGTCCCACTGTTTACTCAAATAATGTAGGTGAAATAACAGAGAAGCTTAGAGATTGTAAATACATATATGGGAAAAGTGGTTAAACAGAAAGACAAGGACCAAGGAATGTACAATGGAAATAAGAACATAATATGCATGCAGAACAGTGATGACACCATACCCCCCCCCCAAAAAAGTCTCGCCACTTGACCTCAGTTGTCTCTTTAATTCATTTAATTGTTCCATAGACTCCTAAATATTTAAATAAACTTCCTATTAAATTTTATATATGGTTAGAAAACTTTACATATGGATATATATGGTTAGAAAACTTAAAAACTTTTTTAAAATGGTCACAAAATAGAATACAAATCTCAGATGGTTTCATGGTGTCGTTGTGCCTTTGGTAGAGCAAATTCAAGTCTCCAAAGCACAGGAAAGGCCAGGAAGGTATTACAGATAAAAATTAGCATCTTTTCTGTTATCAACGAAATTAGCCCATTTTCTAAATACAAACAAGCCCGTAAACTAAAATGAAATTGTAGTAAAAAGCTGAGAAGACCTACACATTAGTTTTATTGTCTTCAAAAGGAGGTGTCATATTGTTCAAATTAAATAATCAGCCTTGGGCCAAAAAGGCGTTGCAGGCTTCTCTGCCTCTTCCCACTGTACCAAGCACAGTGCCTTGTAGACATATGTGTTTAATAATGTATGGGTTTATTGGACTATTCACTTAAATTTTTCTTTATTCTGTAATTGGAAGAATAAAAATTGTTAGATACATACTACCTAGAGGATGAACTAGATGCTGGACAAAGACATTCTTTAAAAGTAAATCTCTGAATTATCCCTTTTTAAAAACTTAAATTTCTATATGCTAGGAGAGAACACTATAACCAAGCAATATAAAAACAGAAATGCTAAAAACATCTCCAAATCACGGCCCTCTGAATCTTGTTTTTATCCAGGTTACTAAATTCCACCATAGTTCCCTTGCTCACAGCCAGAGTGGATTCATGTAAAGTTAGTGGACATTAAGCCTCAGGACCCTTAACTTGCTCTAGCTCCTGAGAATGCTAAAAGTTGAGAGTGCTGGAAGCTGTAAAGCATCAATAGGTGGGGAGGGGAAGCCAGGTAGTAATCAGAGTATTTCTATGTAAGAATGTCTGATAAGTTACCTTAAAACATCACGGAAGAATCTGAATCTCCAAGTCTCCATTAATTTGTTGTGATTTATTTTCTCATTCTAAATAAATAGTCACTTTCAGGCCTAATTTTAAAGAGGCTCCTCTCCCCCCAATTTTACAAGATCTAGGTCCCAGAGAAACTGGATCTGCCTCTACTGGCAGCAAATGGAAGATAACCCACAAAGCATCACTGACCAATTGTGCGTGAAAAGCACTACTAATTCCAGTAAAAGGACTTCCCTGTACCCATCTTCTGCTCATTCCCCCGTGCTTTCTTCCACCTACTCACACATCCCACACTCTTGCTCATCAATTGCCTGTCAGATCACCCACCTTCCTACTAGTTTTTCCACCCACCATCCCCTACAGATTTGCTAATAGCCTTTCCTATCAATCCTTTCTTTCCTGCTCTCCCAGGGAAACGCTCACATTTCTGACAGCATCTCCATGGGGATGAAGAGGAAGAGGAGTTGCAGCGAAAGGACAGGACTGGGAAGGCAGAAGTCACTGAGCCATGGCTGTAGCAGATGTTCTCATAAGGCTGAGGGTGATGGCAGTGACAGGGGATATGGGGTAAGAGAAGGTTTGGAATAGTAAGAAATTGCTCCAGAAGTTTGTTACCTGAAGGGCTTCGTAAATTATGCCGCACATTGAGTGTGACCACTAAGGGTAAAAACAATAAGAAATCTCATCAACTCAAAAGGTGCTATGATGTGATGGGAAGAGAATGTACCAGAATACAAAAAAGTGTATGCTGGGGTTGTGACTACATATGAGTGCATATGGAAATGATATGCAAGGGTGAGAATGGTTGTATAAGGAATAATGTGATGACGGGTGATATAACTTTTTCCTAAAATTCTTCTAATTTTGGTATGTTGTGTTTTTAATTTTTTTTTTTTTTTAACAAGGAACTTTCCCATGGCAGGATGGACACTGAAACTATTCTCGGTCTTTTGTCTTAATGTGTCTATTTAAACTGGATACTGTATTATGCAAAAATGGAACTGAGGCATTGTGGAACACAGAGCATGTCCTTTTAAGAGGTGATCTTTGGGCTTCCCTGGTGGCGCAGTGGTTGAGAGCTCGCCTGCCGATGCAGGGGACACGGGTTCGTGCCCTGGTCCGGGAAGATCCCACATGCCGCGGAGCAGCTGGGCCCGTGAGCCATGGCCGCTGAGCCTGCGCGTCCGGAGCCTGTGCTCCGCAGCGGGAGAGTCCACAACAGTGAGGGGCCCGCGTACCGCAATAAAAAAAAAAAAAAGAGGTGATCTTCTAACATTAAGACCTAACCAAAAGCTGCTATTTTAAAATTATCAATGAGGGACTTCCCTGGCGGTCCAGTGGTAAGGAATCCACCTTCCAATGCAGGGGACACGGGTACGATCCCTGGTTAGGGAACTAAGATCCCACATGCCTCAGGGCAACTAAGCCCGCGTGCCACAACTACTGAGTTTGCGTGCCTCAACAAGACAGCCCGTGCGCCACAGCTACAGAGCCAGTGCACCCTGGAGCCCGCGGGCCACAACTAGAGAGGAAAAACCCACATGCCACAACTAGATAGAAGCTCACGCACCGCAACAAAGAACCCGCACGCCGCAAAGAAAGATCCTGCATGCCTCAACGAAGATCCCGTGTGCAGCAACTAAGACCCGATGCAGCCAAATAAATAAATAAATAAAAGGGAAAAGAATTTTTATAAAATAGATAAAATTATCAATGAAAGATATGATGAGGATGATAAGCTCAGTGAAAAAGTGAATGCAACCACACATAACATGAAAAAGCACCCCAGGGGACTTTTGGATCACACCCTGCCTACAGCCCCTAGTTGAACACCTAGAAGCTCTAGAAGATGATGATGACTACAATATATTATGTTTGGTTCTTGAAGCTGAGTCCTGGGCTCACATATGTATTCAACAGTGATACAAATCATCAAATAGAGAAAAGTAGAAAGATAATCATTCCAATTCACAGTTTTATCAAAATGAATAGAAAAGGGGAAAAATAGGTTTTATTGGAGCCATGCCTTTCAGTTATAAATGGAAAATGGATTGATTGATATATCATCTAACACTCTGCATAGCACACACTACAAAGTGGGATAAAGTTGCTCATAACTACAAAAGTCACGGCCCTTGCCCACAGTGACTCAGAGGTAAGTGGGCTAGAGACAGTGCTCCAAAAAAGGGCAGTTCATTCACACTCCATGGAAACAGAGTTTGGCCAGGCTACTGATATGAACTGATTCTGGAATTAACAGAGGATGGTATGCTGCTGTGACCTATGCTCAATATCTCTCCAGTTGGAATTAGCAAGTTCTCCTCACCTAGAGAGTATGGAAAAACTCCTCAATTCTAAGAGACCTGCAATTCTGAATACTTAGGGTATACTTTGCTAATCCAGTTTTGTCTCTACTACCTAGCTATTTCAGATGTAAGAACTCGTTTAGAAAACTACAGATCTCTATATCTTTTCCAGCAGTCCAAACATCTACTCCCAAAAATATGGGGGTTGGAGGGAAAGGAGAAAATGCATTACCATGAATAATACACAATAATTTATTTACAATGTTCCATTTAATTTTATATGAAAAACATGTCAGTCACTTTGGGCATCCAAGACCAACTTGCCTTTCTAGACTAATTACTGGAAAGTCCTATGTGCCCTGTGTTGTACACGACCCTGCCTTTGCCCACTCAGTGGCTATAGGTAGTTGAATTAATGTCAGGGACCTAGGTAAGGCTGGACTGACCCAAACAGATTCTCTCTTTAAATGGTTTGAACTAGGAGACACAAAGACTCTCGTCAGATCATGATGGCCATTTAAACCTAACAGTTAGGGAGAGCTAGGGGCCATAATTTTCCTCCATGTATGTACAAAGGAGTAAAAAGAGAAAGCCAGCTTGCAGAAAGAAATGAGAAATGAAAAAGCTCAGAAACATGAGGAGCAGAGAGACTATGGGGCTTCAGGAGAAAGAGATATGGAAAAGAAGTGACTTTCTTGTGAGAATCGGCTGTACTTCCTGGTTTTCATTTCTGTGAGATTCCTTTATGTTTTCAACAAACCCTCTTTTTATTTGAAATGCTTTGAGAGGGTTTGTGTTGCAGGTCACCAGAGAGTTTTGATGTAAACATGGGATTTATATCATAGAGCAGATGGGGAAAGAGGAAGCTCAAAGAGGGGAGAAATAAAATGAAAGTTCCCTTGACCCCAGGCCTGGCCAAGTGCGGACAGGGAAAGGCAAATGTGGGGCTCTGAAATGAAAGAAGTATGGTTTGCAGGAATCTTTGGTTTTGCTTTTGTTTGGCTTTTTTTCCTTTTTATTTTTTTATTGAATTATAGTTGACATACAACATTAGTTTCAGGTGTACAACATGGTGATTTGACATTTATATACATTATGAATTGATCACCATGATAAGTCTAGTGACCATCTGTCATCATACAAAGTGACTGCAAGGTAATTGACTATATTCCCTGTGCTATACATTACATCCCTGTAGCTTATTTATTTTATAACTGGAAGTTTGTACCTCTTAATCCCTTTCACCTATTCCGCCCAACCCCCCCCCCAACTCCCTCCCCTTTGGTAACCACCAGTTTGTTCTCTGTATTTATGAGTCTGTTTCTGTTTTGTTTGTTTGTTTTGTTTTATAGATTCCACATATAAGTGGAATATAGTATTTGTCTTTTACTATTTGTCATATAGTATTTATCTTTCTCTGTCTGACTTATTTCATTTAGCAAAATACCCTGTAGGTCCATCCACATTGTTGCAAATGGCAAGATTGCATTCTTTTTATGGCTAACATTCCATTGTGTATATATATATCCATTTGCCTATCAATGGATACCTAGGCTGCTTCCATATCTTGGCTAAATAATGCTGCAATGAACATAGGGGTGCATATATCTTTTCAAATAACTGTTTTCGTTTTCTTCAGATAAATGCCCAGAAGTGGAAGTGCTGAATTGTATGGTAGTTCTATTTTTAATTTTTTGAGGAACCTCCATACTGTTTTCCATAATGGCTGCACCAATTTACATTCCCAGCAACAGTGTTCGAGGGTTCCCTTTTCTCCACATCCTCACCAACACTTGTTTTTTGTTATATTTTTGATAACAGCCATTATCACAAGTGTGAGGTGATATCTCATTGTAGTTTTGATTTGCATTTCCCTGATGGCTAGCGATGCTAAGCATCTTTTCATGTATCTGTTGACTATCTTCCTTGGAAAAATACCTATTCAGGTCCTCTGCCCATTTTTTAACTGAATTGTTTGGGGGTTTTTTGATGTGTGATTTCTTTATATATTTTGGATATTAACTCCTTCTTAGACATATCATTTGCAAGCATCTTCTCCCATTCAGTATGTTTTTTCATTTTGTTGATGGTTTCCTTCGATGTGCAAAAGCTTTTTTGTTTGGGATAGCCCCATTTGTTTATTTTTGCTTTTGTTGCCCTTGCCTGAAGATCTCCAAAAAAATATACTGCTAAGACTAATGCCAAGGCAGCATACAAGAAGCATACTTCTTCTAGGAGTTTTATGGTTTCAGGTCTTACATTTAGGTGCAAAATGGCAGACTGGATCTGTAACCAAGTCAGAAATCTGAAAAAGAACAATGCTACTGGACTACAGGAACACTTGACCTTGATGTCTTGAACATCACTTCCTAAGCCTTTAGCTGAATAGCATAGACTATGAGAAATATATTATCGTGTTTACCTTGGAATTACACTTCCCCAAAGGTCAATTTTTACATGGTAACATTCTCATTAAAATGTAAACAAGGAATGCCATTAAAGAAATAAGTTATAGACAGAAAATATAATGTTTATAATGTTATTTGCAGAATAAGACTGAATATTAAGGGGAACTGTAGAGATAAAGGCTGATCAAAATACAATTACTTCGAATGTTATCACATTCAAATATGAACATAATCAAAAGGAAATGAAGAATTGTAGTTATGGTTCTTTAGATGGAAAAGAGCCATACTTTGAGTAATTCAATTTTACTAATTATAGTCTCTTGAAACATGAGATATGAGATTATAGAACAATCTTAATTTGACAGACTTAAACAAAAGTATTTAAACTCCCTAAGCTTTCAGTACCTAAACCACTTTAGCTGAGTATGAGTTTCTTTTTTTCTCTTCCAATGATGCAATAGCAAAGGGTAGTTTAGGACATTTAGCCATCTTGTCCTAACAAATAACCAATTCACCTTTTTTTCCCAGTATATTCTTACGTATTGATTTTACCAAGTGAACCCAGACATCTGTCACACTTATCCAATACAGATCCTTTTCCTTGGCAATGTAGTTATAACATCAATCAGTCACCTGGCCTTTCACCTCTAATTCCTATTGCCACTGTCTGTCAATTATTAAAGCTTGTCCGTTTCTCCAAATAAGTTATTTTTAAAAACTGAAATACACAGTGACTCCTGTGAAAAATATATGTTTCTTAGAAAAGCATGTAAATGTTCATGATTAATTTCTTCATTAAAATTACTTTTCTGGGTTGAAAACTAAAGTTTATAAACCCATATTTCAAAGACTTCTAGATATTTTCTTTTAGAACATATTCCCTGAATGGTAGTATTAGCACTTGTAATCCAAACTCCAGTTTGAGGAAGACAACACAAAAAGAAATCCAAGCTGAGTGGCATTATTACAAGGGTCTTCAAATGGAGCAGAGTGGTTTGTCTCTGGTTGAACCCATTGAGAGTCACAGAATGACACCCACCTTGAGCTGCAGGCCTCCTGGGATAAGAGTGTTTGCTGGAAGGCTTTTAATGTGTTCGTAGACATAAGAGGAGAATTGCTCCTGCTCAGCCTGTAATTGGGGGCCAAGTTTAGAGAGATGACCTCTGTTGCTTTTGATAGCTGTCTGCAATTCATCAATCAGCTTGTTCACCTGGAGGGGTTAAATTATAAGAGTTGTTAGCAAGAAGTAATTGTTGATGTCACACCTATTAGATTTTTGAGTACTTAGTTTGATGTGGGGAAGATGACTTCAATATAAGAATCTGAGTATAGATCTATGTTCAAGTAAAGCGAATAGGCGATATATACATTCCTTCATCAACAAATTTTATTTATGGGAAAATTTCTAACTTTGTACTTCAGTAATATGGAATAGGTACCCATTTACAACTGTTGAATAAAAATTGTCTCTAGATACAAAAAGAACCATATACATTGACAAGTTTGCCAAGGACTTTTAAACTGCTTAACAGAATAAGACCTCTCTAAAACTTTAAGTAATCCAATATATGCGCCAATGACAATATTTAATTCTATTACATGTACCTTCCTTTTAAGAATATTTTATTTTACCATCTGTATGTTACCTTTAAAATTTGTAATATGTATATTAAATTCATTAACATTTTGTGGCCTTTTAAATGAATCAGTCTGTTCTCTTCCTTCCAAATACTTTAAAATATAATTTTCCAAATTTCATAAATACAATTTTTCAAAATATCCATACCTCAAAGACAATGCTCTATTCTAGACAATATTTTGAATATATACAAATTTCTGAATAATGCATAGAATTTTTCCAGAAACAGCAAAGGCTTAGAAACATGTACCTTTTATATTTAAATTTATGGATTTCTAATCAGAATATTTAAGAGACATATGAACTTGACTTACAGGTTATTAGTAAGACATACTGAAGACTCAAAAATAGTAAGTTAATATTTTAACCCTTATAGTTTACAAATTAAAAATCATTACAATTCTTTGACCCTTCACTG
Source organism: Pseudorca crassidens (assembly GCF_039906515.1). NCBI lineage: Eukaryota > Metazoa > Chordata > Mammalia > Artiodactyla > Delphinidae > Pseudorca > Pseudorca crassidens. The sequence continues at coordinate 27,250,856 of NC_090304.1, read as the reverse complement.
TGTTATATAAACTTATATTCTCTCTAATAGATTGGATTCTTACATAAACACTGGTCGATATAGGGTAGTGACTAAAAGAGATGAAAAGCAGGAATTCTCTTTATCCATGATCTTTAAAGTGATCAAATTAGACCCATCTTAGAATTATGAATGACTGTGAACAGGGCATGGATTTTTGAAATCTTGGGTTAAAATGCTGGCTCTTTCATTTACTGACTGAGAGGCTTTGAACAGGTAATAAAAAAACCTCATTCACAAATGAAGAATAATACTGACCTTACCATGTTAAGAATTAAATTAGATTAAAGAATGGACAGCACAATGGCTAACCTATAATGTCGCATGTACATGGTGTATTATTACAGTGTTTTCATTTTTAAATAGAGTAGTTTTCTGCAAATCAAGTTTTAATTGTTTTTCTTGGCCTGTCTTTCCTATTCCTACCATTATGTCACATGAAGAAGATAAAAATTTGAAACTAATTGCTACATAGATTCTCAACCTCACTTCAGTGTCCACAGATAAAATGCAAACTCCTTCTCCAAGAGTCTCCCATGTAATGACAGCTCATTGTCTTTCTATCTCTCTCAGCTGAAAATATGGTATTTGCCCCTACCAACTCTGATGTTAAATCTATGATTTCTATCCCTTCCACAGAGGATTTCAGGGAAGGCAATGAAAGTAAGTTTGTACTATTATACATATGACTTGAATATTTACTTTTCTACTTTACCTAGTTAATTTGAAATATATATATAATATTATGTGTATATATATATATATATATATATATTACTTCAACTATATTTAGCTTTTCCCAAGAACTTTAGAAGCATTATATGCATATAAAGCTAATTTAAATGATTCCTATTTTTCTTTGGTGTCCCATATCTTTCTTATTTGTCCCTATGTGATCAATCATATACTTTCTTTTAAACAATGCTTTTTTCTAAACAAAGAACTGGCAAACTTCTTCTCTATAAGAGCCAGATAATATTTTCAGTTTTGTGAGTTATAATGTCTCCATCAAAACCATTCGACCCTGCAGTTGTACTTTGTAAGCAGCTGCAGACAATATGTAAACAAATGGACAAGGCTGTGTTCCAATAAAACTTTATTTAGAAAAACAAGCAATGGGCTAGATTTGGCCCCAGGGCTTCAGTTTATCAACCGTTCTTCTAAACACATATATTTCCTCTCCTTCCTTTCTTTTCTTATAAGTAATACTCTGGCCAAGGCTCCATCTCCTCATCCCCTCCTGCTACTGGTATTACCAATACACTTACTGAGTGGCCTCCCTGTCCCTAGTCTCTCCCCCTGTAATCCATCCTGTCATCTCCACCTAATTAATCTACCTCCAATAGTATAAATAAACCTTCAAGTAGCTCCCCCACCCACTGCATTCCTCATCTTGCTATTCAAGATTCAAGACCTTTTCTTACTTTCTAGAACAAATTTCTATGCTTTCCACAGTACAGTTAACCCTATAAGAAAGTCATAAAGCTTAAAATATGGCAATGATGGATGATTCAATATTAGTCAATGTTTTTCATCCTTATCTTTACATACTACCTTTTAGCAGTATTATCCTCAAAGACGATGGATAATAGTATATTCTACATACCAAAGCTAGAGACCAAAGCAGACCAAGTAACTTGCTCTTATAGGTATGTGACAAAATTAAAATCTAATATCCAAAGGCCTGAAATAGAAAGAGTCTACTTCTGGAAAGCACCGATCCTCTCTGAACCTATACCCAGCATCATTTGATTCAAGAAGATATAATTTTACATAGTCTTTAAAATATACTAAGTATCATGCAATGTGTTTTGTTAGTCAATAATACTGCTCTCTTTAATTTTATGTACTGTACCTAGTGCTACAGCAAGCCACCAAAAAAAAAAAAAGGACGAATTTCAGGCTTTGATTTGAGAGCATCTTTATACGACTTGTTTTACTGTCACAATCCATAGCCTTTCACTGATAGGGAATTTCATGTGACATCAGAAATCAACCATACAATTGATGATGTCATTTGCATTCTAAAGGGCTATTGGTTAAAACCTTAGAAGTTTCATTTCCCATAAATTCTTCGTTGCTTCAAAAAATTTCTCTATCATTTTTGCCATTTTCCTTGGCCCCATGATTATCTGTTAATGTATGTGAAGCATAATTATAGCAATCATGGCCTGTATTTTTAATAACTTAAAACTATCAAATAAGATGCCCTAGTAAAGATTAACTTATATCTTAAACATAGGAGAAAATATATCAAGAATCCTGCCACTGACGTTTTGATAAAGTTTCCAACCAATTTTCCTCAAACTTTGTTACTTTAAAAATTCATAAGGAGATAACCAACAAGGTCCTACTGTATAGCACAGGGAACTCTACTCAATATCTTGTAATAACCTTTAGGGGAAAAGAATATGAAAAAGAATATATATATATATGTATATGTATATGACTGAATCACTTTGTTGTACACCTGAAATTAACACAACATTGTAAATCAACTATACTTCAATTTAAAAAAAATGCTTTTTAAAATTGGAAAAAAAATTTCATAAGGTCTTTTATTCTCAAAGTGCTCCATTTTACGTGTTACCCTGAAAGATAATGCTATGCATGAAATAACTGATATACCAAAATCAGATAGGTAAAACAATACTCCTGAATTATATTACATGATACGATTTTTTTTTTCCAATCACAGATGTTGCTAAAAGGGGGGAAAATGTTCTTTAAAATTCTTCATGAATCTTTTTTTCCTGCAAATCCTTTTTTTTTTTTCCTCTCTACAAAGGCAATGTGAATGGGGGCAAAAGAAGACAAAACTTGACCTTTTGTGATCCCAGCATTAATGGGTCTGTTCATAATTCAATCTATGTGTGTGTGGGAGCATCCATGTGGAAACATAGAGGCCTGAGAGACATAAAGCCTTTCCCTTTAAACATTATCTGACCCTATCAGTCCCATTCACAAAAGAAGGCTTACGTATGCATATGTTGAAAAAATGCACCATCTCATTGTGCAGCCGAAAGCCTACACATTCTACTCTTCATTCTCTGTAGAAATGCAGCACGGAAGTGACACTTGTACAGAATTTGGGAGAGTGACAAATGAGCAGAAGGTAGCAAAAAAAAAAAAAGAGTATTCTGGTGAGGAAAAAAACCAAACTTCTGAAAGAATGCAAATGCACACCTGTCTATAAACATATACATAGGCTTTTTTGCATAAGATGTAGGGCATTTTGGTCATTCATGCAACCCTTGAATTTAGTTGAATTCTCAAGATGATTTAGAGTAAACAAAATATTGTTCTGTTTATAATCATTCTAAAATGTATACCTATCAAAGTTGTACACTCTGAACCATACATTGTGAATACTGTACTTTAACTATTATGAATGACTCTTTGAAGAGCTCCTGGTTTTTCTAGTGATGAGTTCAGCTGTTGGCCTGAATGCTATGTGGCCTGGAGTCCATATATGTTAGTGAGGAGACTCCAGAGCACTTTATACTGAATTGCCACTTGAAATCAGCACAAAGGGTGGCAGCCTCCACGCTAGGAACATCATCTTGGCATGCAGCATATGGGACAGTCTCGAAGCCGGGTCAGTGCTTAAACTTAAGACCAAGACACTTTCTAATTTACAGCATAGTTAAGAACCAGAAAGGGGACAGGGAGATAAAAATGGGTGTTTTAAACTCCCTAAAGTCTCTTACTTGGTTCAGGCCCAAGGGTACAATGTTTTTCAGGTTAAGAAGTGAACATAATCAGACTTGACAAATGAAGGCTAGAAAAGACATAGGAATCTGTGAGCAAAATTAAGTATCTTTTAATCTTAAAATTAAGGATGAGCTGCAGTGTAACCACAGGAAAACTGAAATACCATCTCGTATTCCAATCACTTCCACTACTCCCAACTTTCTAATAGATTTCCAGACCCCTTCTGAGATGGAAGTTATTTTGGAAGATCTATATTGTTTCCAGCCAGGGGTCACTTATGTGCTGCCTTTAGGCCTATTTGAGTCCAACATCCCCATCAACTCATGGGGGAAGGGGTGATTGAAAATAGAGACATTTAAAAACATCTTTATAACTCATCTGGCAAGAGGGGTATGATGATGGCAATAAGGATGATGTCAAGTATACTTTTGGAGGAAGCAATAAGAATGCACTTCACAGACCTCTGGCTATAGGAGCATAATTGACCAAGGGTCCAAGCTATTATGCTCTTACACCCATCACCAGGTTGGCACCAATGTCCAAGGATACTAAAGCAGGTCCAACCCAGGGAGTCACAAGACTCCTCTGATGGACAACTTTGACTCAAGGATACGCCAGCAGCTTTGCCAAACCGTCCTTAGACTGCACAACAGTCTAGGATACTTCCACCCAGTCTTCCCTTCCTCTCTCCTTCACTCATGTTCAAGCCTGCATTTCAGTCTGACAGGTCTCCCAGCCTTACCTAGAGCTCTCTCCATTTTCTCTCATGGCATTTCTTCTATTAAAATCCACACACATTAAAAAAAATTCGATCCTGGTGTCAACTTTTCAGAGAATCTGGAATAACACACTTTTAAACTGACAAAAAAATTACACACAGATTTCTAGTAGACCATTCCTAAAAAGCTTGATATAGTTCAACATATACCATCACATCGAAGTAGTCTCGTGATGCATACGTTATTATTATTCCCAGTTTTCATGTGGAAAAATTACATGAAATAAAATAAGATTTTAAGATAAAAATACAGACAGCAGATACCTAAATCTAAATCTCAGATTTCACGATGTTTACTTAAGGTTTTGAAATATGTCTAGAAATATAGTATTTTGTAAAAAAAACTGTGGGCAAAATTAAATGTTGGAGTAATCTCCCCATCCCCATATTTTTCATTTCTTTTTACCATCATGATTTCACATCTCTGTATATGAATTAGGCACAAAACTTGATGTCACTGACTTACACATCAAAATTAATAAATCACTTTCAAATTAATGATATAAAAATTATTCTCATAGTGTATGGAATATATTTAAAGGTTCTTACACACACACATTCACACCCACACACACAATCAATATTCCCTTCACTGTGTGATTTTTGAAGCAAACAAAAGGCATTTGGAGTCAGCTGATCAAGCAAATAAGGCCCTTTGCAGGAGAAAAAGTGATGTATATAGGTACTAAAGAAACATTAAGATGATAATAAAGGAGTACCAAATAAGCATTAATACTGTTGGATTTTCCAGAAAAAATAATTTTCATTTCCAGCTTTGGTAAGAAGGTGGCATTAAAAATGATATTTTTAGCATAATGATCATTTTCCTGGGCCACTTCAAGTTTCCAGTTCCATTGAAATTATAGTTTTGCATAAAATATCAACAAGCAAAATAATTACAATATTTAAAATGCAGAAAATAGTTCATCTATTCATTCTTTTAGATTATTTCTATTTGTTCTCTAATAATAATTTGTTATTATAGATACAATTTTAATTATACTAATTCAACTAGAGATTTTTATTTACATTTCCTGAAGTTGATGATATCAAGATATATGATAGATTCATTTTAAACTTACTGTGAAAATGTAATAAACTGTGATAAACAACATTTTTCAATTGGATAGAGGACAATACTTTTTAAATCTAGAACCAACAACCTAGTTTTTAACTTGTTAATATTAAGTGGAATGAGTCAGAACTATAATTTAAAAGTATACAATTGTTATTTGTTATATCTTAGAAAAATTCAAGTTGAATTTTTCTTATGAAATATTTCCTACTGAGATTACCAATCAATGTTTATAATATAATCTTTAATACTGCACATATATAAGCCCCAAATATTAAGGTAGTCTCTAACTTAAAGAATTGAATTCACTCAGGAAAATCTGATGCATTATACTTGTTCATCTATTGTAAAATACATAGTTAGCAAAGGAGATGCAATTACCATGATAAGAAAATATTAAAACCCTAAAGCTTGGATAGATTTCCTTGCCAAAATGTCAAAAGAGAATTATATGAAAGTTTAATTTTTAAATATTCATGCTATCTTATTCTTTGAAGTTGCTTATAGATTTTATTTACTGACAGTAGTACATGGAAATTAGCAAATTCATGATCTTTCCTCAGAAAGATTAAATGCTTTTGCATTCCAGGAAACTACATGAAAATCATTTTTCCCTTTTGTCTAACACCAATTTTGTATTATTATTTCATTTATGGAATATGCTGTCAACTTCACAGCATGAGCTTTGGAGAGAAGCCTTGCGTTAATAGTCCTTCTTTACAATATTGTCTACAGAATCTTATGATTAGTTCACTTAGGCTTGACATTTATAAACTACAGTTTTTCCTTGATAAGAGGTAACATTGCTAGCATTTCTAAAATTCAGAAAGATAATTCTATTCCTAGAAAGTCAGAAAATAAAAATAAGATTTTATTATTTGTTCAAAGTTCAATAAAATTTTAATGTTTTTCCTATGTTAGCATAGTCCATAATTTCTAGATTCCAGTTGCATGTAATAATTTTCCAATTTAGGAAATTTATGAGGAAGTATTCATAAGTAGTTTTCAGAAAATTATAATATGATTTATTCTTTCAAGCATATAACTATTTTTCAAGCTGCCTATATCAATACAATGATTTCCAGTTTTGACCAGTTTTTTTCATTATGTTTTATCAGATAACCAAAGTTGGTTCACTACCAAATCAAAGTAAAATCTGCCTTAATTTTAAAATTAGTATTTATTGTAGTTTTACAATACAATTTAAAAAGTAAGTTCCTTACTTCTTCTTGTGCCTTATGGTGTTCCTTTGCTGTCACTGAAAGAATGACTTTTTCGGTAATTTTCCCTTTCTGTTCATCCACAGCCAGGTTCAACTAGAGAAATAAATAAGTAAATGACATGAAAATAGGCACCTATTGACACCTAATAGCAATGTTTATTCAAACAACTAATTTAGCATAATCATGGAAGGTGATTTCAAATTAATTTGGCCCATACGTATGTGAAAATGAATTCCATTTAGATTAAATAAGTCGAAATGTTTTTATATTTAAAACATTTAACACTATTTTTCACTTCCACTTTTATTGTTTTTAAGCTTACTAAAATATGATTTGGGAAGGGGTCCTAAACTGCAGACATTTGACACTGAGGAGTACCTTTTAAAAGCATTTTGTCAAAATTAACATAGCAAAATTTTTTAAAATTAGGCTGATATTCCTATTCAAATCTTTCATTGTCAGTAGGGAATAAATTGGCTGCTGTTATGTCAGGATAAGAATTCAAGGAAATAAACCAAAAGCAAATGTCAATTCACTGTTGAATGGTTCAAAATGATTCACAATATTTCACAACAAAGAATAAGTTTTACCTTAAATACCTGAATGGTTACTTCCAACCTGCTCCATGAACAGAGCCAGATAGAGGTCTTCTACTACTGCTGTAAACCCATGTTATAAAAAGGTGAATGTGGCTTATTCTATATTTCTTTATAAACAATCCCCACCAAAACAAAATGCTATTTTCAAAAAAAGGAAAAAGCTAAACTCACACAGTAATATTCACTCCGCAGATTGGTATTAATAGGAAGAAAGAAAATAACAGCCTGATACAGAACCTTCTGAATTGGAATATTTAACAATTCTTAAGCAATGGACGTGCCATGTAGTATCCCCTTATTGAAGATTAAGAATGAATAAGGACCATGTTTTTTGTTTTGTTTCTTTTGTTAATGCTGTTGTTATTTTAAATAGGCTTTCTCAATTGTATGCCTGGCAAATCATGTTTGAGTTAACATGAATCTCTAATCTATACCCTGCCTGAAGACCCACTCCTATACTTGGGATAGAATGGGAGTGGGGTCAACAATATAACCTCCTCAATCTACCTATTCTTATATACTATAAGAATAGTATCAAACCTGTGAAGTCTTCATCTACTCATATGTGACACAGCTCAGTTTATCAGAGATCCTGTTTTGGGAGAGGAGAAAAGTCTAAGGAATCCTTAGGTGATCCTAATGATCAACTTAGATAAGGAGTTGACAAACATTTCTATAAGAACCAGATAGTAAATATTTAGGCTTGGGGAAAAGGGGGACAGACAAGTCTCTTTTGCAATTACTCAACTCTGCCCCCATAGCATGAAATAGAAAATACATAAACAAATGAGTGTGGCTATGTTCCAACAGAACTTAAAAAACAAAAAAGAGGCAGACTGAATTTGGACAGCAGGAAATGTTTGCAAATGTTTGCCTGTCCTAGACAGAGAACCACCGAAAACAAGTTTTTAAAAAAAAAAACAAAAAAAAAACAACATGTGATATACATGATGACTACAGGTATAATGCTATATGGTATATTTGAAAGTTTGTTAAGACAGCAGATCCTAAGAGTTCACAAAAAAAAAAACACATTTTTTAAACCATATGAAATGGTGGATATTAACTAAGCTTACTGTGGTAATCATTTCACAATATATAAAAGTAAAGTCAAAAAATAATTTAAAAATTAAAAAAAAAAGTCAAGTCTGCTATTCACCTTAAACTTACACAGGGCCATATGTTAATTATATCTCAATAAAAACTGGGAAAAATCATCATGTGAAGCTATTCTTAGAATCAATCTCCCCAAGAAATATTTTTTCCTGTGCTAAAGTAATACAGAAAATGTAATATTATAAAATGTCAAATATCAAACTCAACTTCCACACAAGGAAGCCTATGTGTAAACTGTGGCACAACATACTTGTGTCAAGTCTCTATGATTATTTCTTTATCAGGGGAGTCTCATTTATCAGGGAGGCTATGTGAAGGAGAGTGACTGGGGAATATTCACCAAGGTCATCTTTTCTTCACAAAGTTAATTTCCAAATGCAAAAACATTCAGAGCAGATCTTTTTTGAAAGGAAGCAAAACAGAACAAAAACAGAGCTATAAAACTCTTTGGTGCCACTGCAGTAGGTCCGATTCAATGTGGTCTCCCAGGACCATGACATGTAGAACTGCTTCCAAGTAACTCTTTAAAAGGTAGGAATTCTTTACCTATAAAACCACTACAGTTGGAAAAATCACCTCATTCTAACACTCAACTTCTAGCACTATCCTAATCTACATAAGCTGAGGGAAAAACACATCAACACTGAAAAGCATTATATGCATAGTACCAAATAGAGAACCCAGTAAGATATTGAAAAATAAATTGTCAACAAAACATAAGGATACATACATGGGGCCTTTTCTGAAAACAGCCTAGACATTCAAAAAGAGAGATATCTTAATACAATCATTTAGAGGAAATTATTGAGAGTAAAAAGTCAAATTAAGAGAACGCATTTTCACTTTGAGGTATTAATAATATGCAGTGCAAACAGCATCTCTCCCTCAAATTCCAGACACAATAACAACAGTAAGATTCTTCTCTCCTGTCACTATGGAAGAGAACATCCTGTTTCTTCATTAAGACAAAACTAGATGCTTTTGATTTGCTGTTCTTAAAATATATGAAATAATTTTTTGTCAATGGGCTTGAAATTTCTGAGGCTAATTTTCATGTTTAAAGAGGTAGGCACTTCAAATTAAAAATCAAAACAAACAGGAAGGATGAACCTTGAGGGCATTATCCTAAGTGAAAAAAAGTCAGATGGAGAAAGATAAATAGCACATGATCTCACTTACATATGGAACCTTAAAAAAGAAAAAAAGCTCATAGATACAGAGAACACTGGCGGTTGCCAGAGGTGGAATGGGGATTGAAAGGTGGGCAAAATGGATGAAGGAAGTCAAAAGGTACAAACTTTCAGTTATAAAATAAGTAAGTCATGGGGATGTAATGTACAGCATAGTGACTATAGTTAATAATAGTGGATTGCGTACATGAAACTTGCTAAGAGAGTAGATCTTAAAAGTTCTCATCACAAGGAAAAAATCTGTAACTATGTATAGTGAGGAATGTTAACTAGACATTGCAGTGATATTTCTCAATATACCTCAATAAAAAAACAGAAAGATGGCTAAAATTTGTATATAACTATGAAAAGCCAAATCTCTACCAAACAGGGGAGTGGAAAATCAAGTTGCTTTTTTCTAACTACATCATGCCCTTTTAAAATGTGAGAAAACACCCCCAAATATTTGTGATACACATCAAAACTTACCAAGCTAAATAGGAAGGTTTAATTCACCATTTTCGCCACAGCTTGCTGCTAAGAGTTTAGAAATACGTAAGTAACAAACACTGGCTATCCTAAAGTAGGTTCAAGTTGGCACATTCAATATTAATGGTAACCAGAAAAAAACACACAAGAGACTACTCAAAGACAGTAGCAGATATGGAAGAAACAAGGAACACAATGGCTCTGTCAAAGAAAAATGAACAAAATGATTCAAGACAATGGTCTGGTTAGAGAAACAAGGTTAAAAAGGAGTAAGTTCACCTCAAACAATTTGTTTAGGAATTAAGAAAAGAAATCCACAAAAGTATACCTGAAACAACAGATTCCAATGAAATGATTTCTAGTGGTTGTTACCTTTTAGACTATATTTTACATAAAACTATTAATGCTAACATAGCAGACATTATACTTTCTCTAAAGCCCTAAAGGGTCATAGATTACTAATGTATATATAGTTTTATACAAAACATATGGCCCATTGTGACTATAATAGAAAGTACTCTTAATTTTCAGGAATTCTTCAAACATTCGCTGGCTCAGGAAAGCTCTACTATGGACATCCTAGAGAGGAAAACAGGCTCAAAACCTCCTGCTGGAGAAATACAGACAGAACAGCAGTAATCTCATTTTATGGTATCATTAACATTATATGGCTTTTCTGTCCTGTTTTTTTAACTCCCCAGAAAAAATATTTTAAGGCATATTTATGAAAATCATAAAGACTAATTGTGTAAAAAATTTGACATGACATTAAGATAAAATAAAATCTATTTTATAGGAGAAAATAACTCTAAAGTAAACGCTAGAGTCTAGTTATTAATATTTTTAGAAAAGCTACAGTAATCAAACACTGGTATGTTCTATCTAATTCATATTGACATTCCAGATAGGTACCAGCCAAAGAAGGAAGAGTCTATTAGTCTAACCAAACTGTCAGTGCTCTGAACTGTAGTTCTGCATGCAGTTTTCTCTGTATTCTCCAGAAAAGCAGTTAAAGATTTAAATGTGAAGCATATGATATGTGTTGTGTACAATGTTCTTAATAAAGCAACATAACCCAAGAAGAAAACTGAATCTATCTTTCTATCAAAAATCTTTTTGACCAGTAAATATTGATCTATTAATAAATTATTTGATCCATATTTTACATGCAGATCAATACAGGCAATACAGTTTAGCATAAACAACAGGACAATCAGCCTTCATATGTATTGACAAGTTTCCCAATGGTCTGTTAATATACAAAAGACTGGGACAAATTACTTATTTATATATACAAAACATGGTTATAAAGACCAGCTGCAGGTATTTTTTTGAAAAGTGCATTTTAATAAGGTCCTATTCAGTTAGGGAACAAATGGGGAAGAAGTAGTTTGCACTACAGAGTTTAGCGCGAGAGCTTTCTCTTTTTCTAACCACGAAATCAATCATTTGTCCAGACTGTGGGAGTCAGAGTTAGTTACTGAAAAGAGCTCCGTACATAAACAAGTCAATAACTCATTGTGTGTTATTGTCGAGCTGAAGAAGTCGGCTTTCAAAAAGCTGCCCCTGCTTCTCTCAGAATGAATGTCACTGTATTCAGAGACTGGGAGAGAGTCCTTTGTTTCCAGCCATTGCTGGCTGCCATTTATGTATGGGAACAGGAGGTGGCTGCTAGGAGTGCGAGGGAAGACACTACTTGGTATCACGGATGTCCAGAAAAAAACTCTGAATTTTGTCAACCTAAATAATTTGTGCGTGGAAATGCATTAATGGAATTGTTAAAGAGTGGCCACACACACAAAAATTGGTAAAGGAATTAAACGATAATGAGTCTGTATCGTGTTAAATTGGATCAGGCTGATATTTTTGGTTCCCTACCTGTCAACAAAGATGAAACCAAAATATAGGCAATGGTTTGAAAAGTTCAAATGTACAAAATCAAACTGATAAACAGGTCAACATGTCAAATCAATGCTATCCGTTCCTGCCATAAATATTAAAGGTGGGAGAGGCGGAAGATGGCGGAAGAGTAAGACGTGGAGACCAGCTTCCTCCCCACAGATACATCAGAAATACATCTACACGTGGAACAACTCCTACAGAACACATACTGAACGCTGGCAGAAGACTTCAGACCTCCCAAAAGGCAAGAAACTCCTCACGTACCTGGGTACGGCAAAAGAAAAAAGAATAAACAGAGACAAAAGAATACGGACGGGACCTGCACCAGTGGGAGGGAGCCGTGAAGGAGGAAAGGTTTTCACACACTAGAAGCCCCTTCGCAGGCAGAGACTGCGGGTGGTGGAGGGGGGAAGCTTCAGAGCCGCGGAGGACAGCACAGCAACAGGGGTGCAGAGGGCAAAGCGCAGAGATTCCCGCACAGAGGATCGGTGCCGACCAGCACTTACCAGTCCGAGAGGCTTGTCTGCTCACCCGCCAGGGCGGGCGGGGCTGCGAGCTGAGGCTTGGGATTCGCGTCGGAGCGCAGGGAGAGGACTGGGGTTGGCGGTGTGAACACAGCCTGCAGGGGGTTACTGCGCCACGGCTAGCCGGGAGGGAGTCTGGGAAAAAGTCTGGACCTGCCGAAGAGGCAAGAGACTTTTTCTTCCCTCTGTTCCTGCTGCGCGAGGAGAGGGGATTAAGAGCGCTGCTTAAAGGAGCTCCAGAGACAGGCGCGAGCCGCGGCTAAAAGCGCGGACCCCAGAGACGGGCATGAGACGCTAAGGCTGCTGCTGCCGCCGCCAAGAAGCCTGTGTGCGAGCACAGGTCACTCTCCACACCTCCCTCCGGGGAGCCTGTGCAGCCCGCCACTGCCAGGGTCCCGGGATCCAGGAACAGCTTCCCCGGGAGAACACACGGCGCGCCTCAGGCTGGTGCAACGTCATGCCGGCCTCTGCCGCCGCAGGCTCGCCGCGCACTACGTGCCCCTCCCTCCCCCCGGCCTGAGTGAGCCGGAGCCCCCGAATCAGCGGCTCCTTTAACCCCGTCCTGTCTGAGCAAAGAACAGACGCCCTCTGGCGATCTACACGCAGAGGCGGGGCCAAATCCAAAGCTGAACCCCGGGAGCTGTGCGAACAAAGCAGAGAAAGGGAAATCTCTCCCAGCAGCCTCTGGAGCAGCGGATTAAATCTGCCCAATCAACTTGATGTACCCTGCATCTGTGGAATACCTGAATAGACAAAAGACTCATCCCAAATTGAGGAGGTGGACTTTGAGAGCAAGATTTATTATTTTTTCCCCTTTTCCTCTTTTTGTGAGTGTGTATGTGTATGCTTCTGTGTGAGATTTTGTCTGTATAGCTTTGCTTTCACCATTTGTCCTAGGGTTCTATCCGTCTGTTTTTTGTGTTTTTTTTTACTTAAAAAATTTTTTTTAAATAACTATTCTTTTATTTTAATAACTTTATTTTATTTTACCTTTATTTTATTTTATTTTATCCTCTTTCTTTCTTTCTTTCTACTTTTTCTAACTTTTATTCTGACCCGTGTGGATGAAAGGCTCTTGGTGCTCCAGCCAGGAGTCAGGGCTGTGCCTCTGACGTGGGAGAGCCAACGTCAGGACACTGGTCCACAAGAGACCTCCCAGCTCCACGTAATATCAAACGGCGAAAATCTCCAAGAGATCTCCATCTCAACTCCAACACCCAGCTTCACTCAATGACCAGCAAGCTACAGTGCTGGACACCCTATGCCAAACAAATAGCAAGACAGGAACACAATCCCACCCATTAGCAGAGAGGCTGCCTAAAATCATAATAAGTCCACAGACGCCCCAAAACACACCACCAGACGTGGACCTGCCCACCAGAAAGATAAGATCCAGCCTCATCCACCAGAACACAGGCACTAGTCCCCTCCACCAGGAAGCCTACACAACCCACTGAACCAACTTTAGCCACTGGGGACAGACACAAAAAACAACGGGAACTATGAACTTGCAGCCTGCAAAAAGGAGACCCCAAAAACAGTAAGGTAAGCAAAATGAGAACACAGAAAAACACACAGCAGATGAAGAAGCAAGATAAAAACCCACCAGACCAAACAAATGAAGAGGAAATAGGCAGTCTACCTGAAAAAGAATTCAGAATAATGATAGTAAAGATGATCCAAAATCTTGGAAAAAGAATAGAGAAAATGCAAGAAACATTTAACAAGGACCTAGAAGAACTAAAGATGAAACAAGCAATGATGAACAACACAATAAATGAAATTAAAAATACTCTAGAAGGGATCAATAGCAGAATAACTGAGGCAGAAGAACGGATAAGTGACCTGGAAGATAAAATAGTGGAAATAACTACTGCAGAGCAGAATAAAGAAAAAAGAATGAAAAGAACTGAGGACAGTCTCAGAGACCTCTGGGACAACATTAAATGCACCAACATTCGAATTATAGGGGTTTCAGAAGAAGAAGAGAAAAAGAAAGGGACTGAGAAAATATTTGAAGAGATTATAGTTGAAAACTTCCCTAATATGGGAAAGGAAATAGTTAATCAAGTCCAGGAAGCACAGAGAGTCCCATACAGGATAAATCCAAGGAGGAACACGCCAAGACACATATTAATTAAACTGTCAAAAGTTAAATACAAAGAAAACATATTAAAAGCAACAAGGGAAAAACAAATAACACACAAGGGAATCCCCATAAGGTTAACAGCTGATCTTTCAGTAGAAACTCTGCAAGCCAGAAGGGACTGGCAGGACATATTTAAAGTGATGAAGGAGAAAAACCTTCAACCAAGATTACTCTACCCAGCAAGGATCTCATTCAGATTTGATGGAGAAATTAAAACCTTTACAGACAAGCAAAAGCTGAGAGAGTTCGGCACCACCAAACCAGCTTTACAACAAATGCTAAAGGATCTTCTCTAGGCAAGAAACACAAGAGAAGGAAAAGACCTATAATCACAAACCCAAAACAATTAAGAAAATGGGAATAGGAACATACATATCGATAATTACCTTAAATGTGAATGGATTAAATGCTCCCACCAAAAGACACAGACTGGCTGCATGGATACAAAAACAAGACCCATATATATGCTGTCTACAAGAGACCCACTTCAGACCTAGAGACACATACAGACCTAAAGTGAGGGGATGGAAAAAGATATTCCATGCAAATGGAAACCAAAAGAAAGCTGGAGTAGCAATTCTCATAACAGACAAAATAGACTTTAAAATAAAGACTATTAGAAGAGACAAAGGACACTACATAATGATCAAGGGATCGATACAAGAAGAAGATATAACAATGATAAATATTTATGCAACCAACATAGGAGCACCTCAATACATAAGGCAAATAATAACAGCTATAAAAGGGGAAATCGACAGTAACACATTCATAGTAGGGGACTTTAACACCTCACTTTCACCAATGGACAGATCATCCAAGATGAAAATAAATAAGGAAACACAAGCTTTCAATGATACAGTAAACAAGATGGACTTAATTGATATAGGACATTCCATCCAAAAACAACAGAATACACATTCTTCTCAAGTGCTCATGGAACATTCTCCAGGATAGATCATATCTTGGATCACAAATCAAGCCTTGGTAAATTTAAGAAAATTGAAATTGTATCAAGCATCTTTTCCGACCACAGCGCTATGATACTAGGTATCAATTACAGGAAAAGATCTGTAAAAAATACAAACACATGGAGGCTAAACAATACACTACTTAATAACAAAGTGATCACTGAAGAAATCAAAGAGGAAATCAAAAAATACCTAGAAACAAATAACAATGGATACATGAGGACCGAAAACCTATGGGATGCAGCAAAAGCAGTTCTAAGAGGGAAGTTTATAGCAATACAGTCCTACCTTAAGAAACAGGAAACATCTCGAATAAACAACCTAATCTTGCACCTAAAGCAATTAGAAAAAGAACAAAAAAACCCCTAAGTTAGCAGAAGGAAAGAAATCATAAAGATCAGATCAGAAATAAATGAAAAAGAAATGAAGGAAATGATAGCAAAGATCAATAAAACTAAAAGTTGGTTCTCTGAGAAGATAAACAAAATTGATAAACCATTAGCCAGGCTCATCAAGAAAAAAAGGGAGAAGACTCAAATCAATAGAATTAGAAATGAAAAAGGAGAAGTAACAACTGACAGTGCAGAAATACAAAAGATCACGAGAGATTACTACAAGCAACTATATGCCAATAAAATGGACAACCTGGAAGAAATGGACAAATTCTTAGAAATGCACAACCTGCCAAGACTGAATCAGGAAGAAATAGAAAATATGAACAGACCAATCACAAGAACTGAAATTGAAACTGTGATTAAAAATCTTCCAACAAACAAAAGCCCGGGACCAGATGGCTTCACAGGTGAATTCTATCAAACATTTAGAGAAGAGCTAACAGCCATCCTTCTCAAACTCTTCCAAAATATAGCAGATGGAGGAACACTCCCAAACTCATTCTCTGAGGCTACCATCACCCTGATACCAAAACCAGACAAGGATGTCACAAAGAAAGAAAACTACAGGCCAATATCACTGATGCACATAGATGCAAAAATCCTCAACAAAATACTAGCAAACAGAATCCAACAGCACATTAAAAGGATCATACACCATGATCAAGTGGGGTTTATTCCAGGAATGCAGGATTCTTCAATATACGCAAATCAATCAACGTGATACACTATATTAACAAATTGAAGGAGAAAAACCAAATGGTCATCTCAATAGATGCAGAGAAAGCTTTCAACAAAATTCAACACCCATTTATGATAAAAAGCCTCCAGAAAGTAGGCATAGAGGGAACTTTCCTCAACATAATAAAGGCCATGTATGACAAACCCACAACCAACATCATCCTCAATGGTGAAAAACTGAAAGCATTTCCACTAAGATCAGGAACAAGACAAGGTTGCCCACTCTCACCACTCTTATTCAACATAGTTTTGGAAGTTTTAGCCACAGCAATCAGAGAAGAAAAGGAAATAAAAGGAATCCAAATCGGAAAAGAAGAAGTAAAGCTGTCACTGTTTGCAGATGACATGATAGTATACATAGAGAATCCTAAAGATGCTACCAGAAAACTACTAGAGCTAATCAATGAATTTGGTAAAGTAGCAGGATACAAAATTAATGCACAGAAATCTCTGCATTCCTATACAATAATGATGAAAAATCTGAAAATGAAATCAAGAAAACACTCCCATTTATCACTGCAACAAAAAGAATAAAATATCTAGGAATAAACCTACCTAAGAGGACAAAAGACCTGTATGCAGAAAATTATAAGACACTGATGAAAGAAATTAAGGATGATACAAATAGATGGAGAGATATACCATGTTCTTGGATTGGAAAAATCAACATTGTGAAAATGACTCTACTACCCAAAGCAATCTACAGATTCAATACAATTCCTATGAAACTACCACTGGCATTTTTCACAGAACTAGAACAAAAAATTTCACAATTTGTATGGAAACACAAAAGACCTTGAATAGCCAAAGTAATCTTGAGAACAAAAAACAGAGCTGGAGGAATCAGGTTCCCTGACTTCAGACTATACTACAAAGCTACAGTAATCAAGAGAGTATGGTACTGGCACAAAAACAGAAATATAGACCAATGGAACAGGATAGAAAGCCCAGAGATACACCCACGCACATATGGTCACCGTATCTTTTTTTTTTTAAACAATGAAACATTATTTTTGCCATTAGATTAGCAAAGATTTTTTTTTTAATTTTATTTATTTTTGCTGTGTTGGGTCTTCATTTCTGTGTGAGGGCTTTCTCTAGTTGTGACAAGCGGGGGCCACTCTTCATCACAGTGCGCGGGCCTCTCACTATCGCAGCCGCTCTTGTCGCGGAGCACAGGATCCAGACGCACAGGCTCAGTAGTTGTGGCTCACGGGCCTAGCTGCTCCGCGGCATGTGGGATCCTCCCAGACCGGAGCTCGAACCCGTGTCCCCTGCGTTGGCAGGCAGATTCCCAACCACTGCGCCACCAGGGAAGCCCCTGGTCACCTTATCTTTGATAAAGGAGGCAGGAATGTACAGTGGAGAAAGGATAGCCTCTTCAGTAAGTGGTGCTGGGAAAACTGGACAGGTACATGTAAAAGTATGAGATTAGATCACTCCCTAACACCATACACAAAAATAAGCTCAAAATGGATTAAAGACCTAAATGTAAGGCAAGAAACTATCAAACTCATAGAGGAAAACATAGGCAGAACACTATGACATAAATCACAGCAAGATCCTTTTTGACCCACCTCCTAGAGAAATGGAAATAAAAACAAAAATAGACAAATGGGACCTAATGAAACTTCAAACCTTTTGCACAGCAAAGGAAACCATAAACAAGACCAAAAGACAACCCTCAGAATGGGAGAAAATATTTGCAAATGAAGCAACCGACAAAGGATTCATCTCCAAAATTTACAAGCAGCTCATGCAGCTCAATAACAAAAAAACAAACAACCCAATCCCAAAATGGGCAGAAGACCTAAATAGACATCTCTCCAAAGAAGATATACAGACTGCCAACAAACACATGAAAGAATGCTCAACATCATTAATCATTAGAGAAATGCAAATCAAAACTACAATGAGATATCATCTCACACCAGTCTGAATGGCCATCATCAAAAAATCTAGAAACAACAAATGCTGGAGAGGGTGTGGAGAAAAGGGAACCCTCTTGCACTGTTGGTGGGAACGTAAATTGATACAGCCACTATGGAGAACAGTATGGAGGTTCCTTAAAAAACTACAAATAGAACTACCGTACGACCCAGCAATCCCACTACTGGGCATATACCCTGAGAAAACCATAATTCAAAAAGAGTCATGTACCAAAATGTTCATTGCAGCTCTATTTACAATAGCCAGGAGATGGAAACAACCTAAGTGTCCATCATCGGATGAATGGATAAAGAAGATGTGGTACATATATACAATGGAATACTACTCAGCCATAAAAAGATATGAAATTGAGCTATTTGTAATGAGGTGGATGGACCTAGAGTCTGTCATACAGAGTGACGTGAGTCAGAAAGAGAAAGACAAATACCGTATGCTAACACATATATATATATGGAACTTAAGAAAAAAAAATGTCAAGAAGAACCTAGGGGTAAGACAGGAATAAAGACACAGACCTACTAGAGAATGGACTTGAGGATATGGGGAGGGGGAAGGGTAAGCTGTGACAAAGTGAGAGAGTGGCATGGACATATATACACTACCAAACGTAAAATAGATAGCTAGTGGGAAGCAGCCACATAGCACAGGGAGATCTACACTACCAATATATAAAACAAATAAAGGCAACATGAGTTCCCAGATATAACAACTACTTATTACAGTGCCAGTCAATGTGTATGCATGGAGGGGATTTTATGAAGACAGAAAATGGAATGTCATGTAAAAAATTGTTTTGGATTCTGGATTTTGCTTTTATTCCTGTCATTAATTTTATTCTAACCTTTGATTACATCATAATGCTAATGGACATATATACACTACCAAATGTAGAACAGATAGCTAGTGGGAAGCAGCCGCATAGCACAGGGACATCAGCTTGGTGCTTTGTGACCACCTAGAGAGGTGGGATAGGGAGGGTGAGAGGGAGGGAGATGCAAGAGGGAAGAGACATGGGAACATATGTATATGTGTAACTGATTCACTTTGTTATAGAGCAGAAACTAACCCACCATTGTAAAGCAATTATACTCCAATAAAGATGTAAAAAAAAAAAAGACATATCAACCAAAAAAAAAAATATTAAAGGTGATTCATGGAACTCTGACATGAGGTTTTTGATGTGTGTGTGTGTGTGTGTGTGTGCGCGCGCGCGTGCGCACGTGTGTGTGAATCTCTTTAAGAAATGATTTCATGTGTCAACACTTGTAATGTTAAATAAATCTGAACTATTTTTGACTTAAAATTAATTTAAATATCCTTTAGAGTTGAACTAAACCTAAAAATCATGATACAAATATTATACTCTTATTTCATCTTAATGTTTATTAAAAACCTACTATTTATTCAAAATCAAGCTAGGGACTGTGAAGAAGCACCAGACCAGGGTTCAAGGTTTATAATTAGGCTGGGCAAATGAAAAATACACATAGTCTGTTTAATAAATGGTCCTCATGGTGGAGCGGGTAGGGGTGGTCTCTGAAATCAACAAACGCTTAGCTCTTAATTAAATAAAGTTGGTGTTATAGGCAAGGAGAGAGTTGGAACCTAGAACTGAATCCAGTCAATTCCAAATCACCTCACCAATTTAGAAAATCACAGAATTAAATAATATAACATGCTTTCACATGCAACAACTGTACTAGACATTTTTCTAGGTAGAAATAGGTTAATAGCAAAGTGTGATATGGTTGAGGAGACAATAAATAAATTAAAAAAACAATAGAAAGTGAGAAACAATATATGGCAGAAGGTAGATCATAATTCAAATGGAGGTATAAACAATACAATCTATAAGTATAAAGGGCAAAAATATTATTGGGCGATGGAGCGGTTGGAGACAGAAAGTCAAAAAACGATGGGCAGTACCTAGCTAGGAAAAGAAGTGATAATATAGAGCAATATTATTAATTAGTATTACTAATTAGTCATTAATTACATGATAAAATTTGTTCTAAATACAATCAGTGATTGCTTTGACATGACTTTGGGAGGGAAAGGAGAGAAAACTGAGCCTTAAAGCATAGCAGAGAGAAAGGACATAGCTGATCCAAGTGGGCAAGTCTTGGCAATGGTCTGAATGGAAGGAGTGACAACAAGGACTAGATGGTTAGTGTAACCTAATCTATTTCTTTTCTTTCTTTTTTTTTTTATACAGCAGTTCTTATTAGTTATCTATTTTATACATATCAGTGCATATATGTCAATCCCAATAAGGTGCTAGTCCTATAGTAAGGGCATAATGGAGGACTCAGTACTTAGCTTTCCTTTGGCTCAGCCCCATCCTCTCAAGCTATATATACTTAACTCAGTTCCAGTCTTAGACCTGGACCTTAAGAAAGTCCTGACCTAGCCCCCACTTCTAACAGGGTTATCTCACTTAAATCCCTTCTACAAAAAATTCAAGAGTGCCACTTTTACACTTGGGGAAAAGAGCAGAATCCTTAATTCAAAACTAGCTGCGAATTCTGTCTCTGCCACAAATTAGTTGAGACATTGGGCAATAGTGATGGTTCATACAGCCCAGGCCTTCCAAAGCCAGGGATTCCTCTCCCATCCTTGCCAATCCTTTGAACAAAAGCTACCTTTACCAGAGCCTGTAGCTTTTTGAGGTCAGTTTGTTTAAAAAGAGAATTTAAAAAAGAAATCTTCATAATATTTAAAAACCAGCAAACACTTCATAACCACTTTAAAACAGTAATATTTTAAAATATTTATAGTTTGTCTAAAGGGATGTAAAAGAGAATTCTCCATAAGAGCTTACCTTCAATTTATTTAATACTTAAAGAAACAAACTACTTTTAAAATCTCCTTCCTTTCCTGTTTTTTAAAAAAAGTAATCATAAACAAATTTTAGCCTTTCCACATTTGTGGGGAAAGTGGTGCTGAGTTAGTCCTGACTTAGTAGCCAGATAATAAACTTTCTGCCTAAACATTCTATCACAATTAGGAATGCCACATGCCCTAAATTCAACTCAGCTTGCCCTGTCAGACTGACTCTCTATGCCATTTCTTCCACCATCATGTGCAGTTTTGGAGGGACTGTGCTACTCTGGCCAAGAGGTAGACCCCTGGCCTCCCCAGACCAACCAGCCTCTCTTCAGAGATACAGAGTCATGAGGGGAACCATACAGAGACATAAAACAGCTGGAGAGAATCTGTCCCACTAACAGCACTCTGAGGAGATTGTCCCTTAAATCCAGATGTCTGGAGTTGTTCCAGTTCTTTCTACAGCCCCTTTGTTTGGTCTTTCCTTGAATTCCATGTGCTACCACCTGCCATCCCATTAAATTCTGTTTCTGCCTAAGTTAGCCTGAGACACACCCCACTGATTGCAACTAATAAACTCTAACAGATAGGTCATATATGTCCTCACAGTAAATGCAGCATTACTTTAGAAGATCTGAATGAGTCTCTATTCCTAGTAACTAAAGGTATCCCACTCAAATCTCTTAATACTGTGTCCTTTGGGTATTATAATGGGTAATGTAACAAGAGTAATGGTTTAAAGATTATGCTTTTCTTTTTGGCCTTTCCACGTACAAGACTGCCCAAACTATTCCCGGTATCCCTAAGATTTGTCACAATGATATTGCTTCTGTCATGTACAGCAGAAATGTGCAACAAAACAATAACCCTGCATATAAGACTGTTGCCTTGAGAAAGGATCTGCCTTTCAAGAAAACCCTTTACCACCCTCCATTAGCATATAAACAGCTAAATTTACATGACTCAGCCCATAAATTTCCCTTTGTAAATTAAGAGTAATGACTGACTGCTATAGGCCTTTGCTGGAATCAGGAATAAGATACAATGTAGGAACAAAATTAAAGCCTACCTCCTTCTGTCCTAGAGGAAAAATTGGAAGAAATCTGAGAGAGAGATGCAAGAAAGTAAAATAGCCAGAAGAATCAGGTCTTAAGTTCCCCTCTTTTAGGGTGTGGCTTCGGAAGGGAGACAAGTGTCAGGTAAGCGGAAACAATCCTTGGGCAGAGGGGTCTTCTGTTCCCCTCCCCTCAATATGGACACAGGGAGGAAACTGTCCTGCAGCAACTTAGGAAACAACCAGGTTGACAAGATGACGTGATACCCGCAGGCAGAGGGAGGCCTGAGGTTTAACTCTCCTGAACCACCCTTGGTTTCTGTGTCTTGTGACGTGGAAGTGTCTCAGTGAAGTCTATCACAGGCTATTCACATAGTGAGGAGAGGTTGCTCTGTAGTGAGAGAAGCACCACAAACCACTTGAGCCAGGGCCAAATGGGTGTCTCAGTCAGACTTTGGAGGGCTATCAGTCAAGTTTAGGTTGGATCATCCAGGAAGCACCACCTGAGAAAGTGCCTGGACGAAGAGAATGAGCTGTAAGTTCACACACTACAGGCCAGAAGAGCATCCAGCAACTAGGTGAACAAGGGACATCCTTCCACTGGCGAGCAGCTGCTATGCCAACAAGTACATTCCAATGGGCCAGCATGAGGTCAGGGGCCCCTCACCCTGGTGCTTTAAGGATCTGAAAGCCACACAACCTCTTCTTCCATATACTACCTGAAGGAAACCAACAGGAGAGTCTGAGAGAAATAATGACCTAAAATAACTATTTAAATGATCAGATCAGACTAAGCTTTGAACTGAATTGGACATTCAGTTATTTTCCCCCCAGATCCAGTGGGCAGGAGCTCAGGAAGAAAGTAATATTTGTGTCAGAAAATAACTCGGAGTCATTTAGTAGTTATTTTGCACACAAATTGTGTCCACACACGTGAGAGAATCTGTTTATAGACTAAGCCAAGGAACAAAGGCAAAACCAGTATTTATAAAGCAAAGGAGAGAAATGAAACACAATCAGACTGTACATTTTGGGGGGAAATTGATAAGCTGGTAATTACTAAATTGAGTAAATCAAATAAGGGTATCAAGGAAACCATTTTATTGTTTATGGATTCTTGAAAAAAACTTCAGAGTTCATCTGAGAAGCATTTATGTGGCAGGCTGCTTCTGAATTACGTCTACTTACCCTACTATTTTTGTTAGACCAGTCCTGCGCCATTTCCCACACTAGAATGTTTCATTATTTTACACAGAGTAATGAACTGCATTTTTTCTCACCCACTAAAACAGCTATCTGAATCAGAGAGCTCCTTGAGAACCATAGTTAGGATTCTGGAGCCCAGAGAGGGTAAGCCAGATGGGCCTCTATCCTTCTAGAACAGTGTCTGAACATGTGTTAGGCTGGGTGCGATACACCTTACATCTCCAATAAGCCTATTTTCAATCATTATTTCCCACAGTAATGGGGGAAACGTCCCCATCAATCCTTTGTCACCCAACTTTGGTCCAGTCTCATTTGTGAAGCCCACTCTGGCTTTGTCTTCCCCTCGTGTGCATGTATGAGCCAAAATATACTGCCATATCCTATAGATGGTGCCCCTTCCTCTCTCCCTTCTTTCACTCTTTTATCTAGTATATTTACTGAATGGTAGTGCGGATACAAATAATGCACTGTACTGGTTCCAGTGATACAAATATTGATTAGGTGCCTCTGTACCTTCAGAGGGCTAATAGTCCATTGAGAATTACACGGCCACAGTCAGCATTTCCCTAATTGTTTTCATTATGTTTGTTCCTGGGGTAAGGTACCATGTCTTATGATTCTTTTATATCCCCTAATAAATAAACCATAACAGGAAGATAGCAGACATTCAATAAGCACCTGTGATGGATTAGTGATGGATGAAAATCCTCAAATTGTAAGTACTTTTATTTTTCATTGGACAACTGTTTCCTAAACTATGTGCTGGGTATTGTGATATAGGGGTTTTGCAGTCAAATGATCTTCCTAAACACTAAGTTAAACCAAGACAAATGGGTTTCTTTATAGCATAGCTCCTAGGAGGTTTTAAGATAAATATGAGATTACATGAGAGCACCTCGGGATGTCCAGCAAAATATACTTTCAGGTATGTGTCAAGAGACCAGCGATTCTCAAGTTGGTCCTGAAAGTTGAGGAGTTATTCAAGAGTGAGTACAAAAGTGACTCAGTACCCAGACACAGGGAGCACAATTCTGTCCATCGTCAGCATGGCTCAACCCTGTCTGCTGTGCTTCCCCTAAACTAATCTATAATTCTCCCATGTAATTTGCTTGAGCCTTGAGGAAAAAATCCCCTAATGCATCTAAAAACTATGACCAATAAATTTTTGGAAAAAAGGAGAAACAGTAAAACTAGTATTAAATCATACCTTAAAACAAAAATCACTAAAGCAGTGTATCACACTGTGTACCCTGACAGATGATAGAACTAAATATCAGGCCAAAATAGACACAACTTATATGCTTAGGGCTTTATTACATGTTACATGTGATACAAGTCTAAAATCTCTTAGTCACAATTACAAAATTCAAAAATTTCTGAAAACTGAGTTTTTTTAGAACTTATCAGGTAGCAAAACCTAGCAAGGACTGATTTATAGACATTACTTATATCACTTAGTGTGAATGTTTTACTGTGAAAATATTAAAGTACTTCAGTACAGGGAACTGTTTCAGACCCCACTACAGTTTTTATACACTATATGGTCTATGTGCTACACTACTTTCTAAAATCCCAAACATTATGATTTCCAAAATATATCCAGCCCCAGAAAGTTCAGAGAAGGGGTTGTGGTCCAAATTTCAATTCAAAAAGGAAAGGGATGGATTTTGTAAGTAGTATTGTAATGAACAACTGACTAACATTTTAGGAAAATATGTTGGATTCATTTTTTTACTTTAAACACTTTTAGTGACTTAAAGATTTAAATATAATTATAAAAGTGCTGGAAGATAATATAGTTGCATTTGTAGAGTCTGAAAAGAAAATGTCTCTCTAAGTCTTACATGGATAGATTTAAGTAAATGAAAGTCTCAAACTTCTGTATCTCATAAAGGAGCTTTAATAAAATTGAAAAGCAACAATATACTGAGAAAATATTTGCAACATGACAATAGGTTAATATCCTTAATATGTAAAGAACACTTTTAAGTAGACTAAAAAAATAATTAAGAAAAAAATAAACACCAAGGAAAATAGGAGCAAAGGAAATGAACACTCAATTCACTAAAAAAGTACAAATTGCCAAAGAAAACATACATATAAAGTTCAATATTACTACTAATAAAATAATTCAAACTAAAACAATGAGATGATGTGTTTAACTTACTGACTGGTCAAAAATTTTTTTCAACTGATAAGGATTAGTGAATTCAAGGAATACTGAATACAGGGAAACTGGTGCTTTCACGTATTGCTAATGAAAGCATAAATGTTACAGCTCATTAGAGGAACCTTTGGCAATGTATATCAAACCTTTAAAATGTGCACAACCTTTTATCTGGACATTCCACTTCTAGGAATTTTTCAATAGGAAATAATTATGGATATGCACCAGAAAACTGACTAAAATGATGACAAAACATGCTTTGCAACAGTAAAAAAAATTGCATGCATAAATTTCAAAATTAAAAAGATTAGTAAAATAAAGCTTTTGACTAGAATATCATCATCCATTTAAAATAATGCTATGGAATATTTAATAATGGGAAACGGTAATACACTACCTGAAAAAATTGTCTCAGAAAGTAAATAAACAAGGGAACTTCCCTGATGGCACAGTGGTTAAGAATCCACCTGCCAATGCAGGGGACACGGGTTCGAGCCCTGGTCCGGGAAGATTCCACATGCCACGGAGCAACTAAGCCCGTGTGCCACAACTACTGACCCTGCGCTCTAAAGCCTGCAAGCCACAACTACTGAGCCCGCGTGCCACAACTACTGAAGCCCACGCACCTAGAGCCCGTGCTCCACAACAAGAGAAGCCACCACAATGAGAAGCCCACGCACCACAACGAAGAGTAGCCCCCGCTCGCCACAACAAGAGAAAGCCCACGTGCAGCAACGAAGACCCAACACAGCCAAAAATAAATTAATGAAGTAAATAATATTTTAAATATATATCAGTATATGAGAAGGATATATACTAAAATATTGAGAATAACTACTGAGACTGGTGAGACTGTGGATGGTGTAGCTTTTTTCTTATTTACACCAGTTTATAAACTAAATTTGCTACAATATTAATACATATACATGCATGAATCTTGCAATTAAAAAACAGACTCTTTTTAATATTGCTTCTTTTCCTGTTACCCACCAATATATATATGTTACTACTCATTCTTAAAATATCTTCTGTCCACATTTGTCCCAACATAATTATCTTTTCCCTCATTTTATTTCAATCTTTGAAAGATAAAATATAATTCAGAAGAAAACAAGAAATTTACAGAAAAAGAGACAAAAGAGATAAAATCCTATTAACACCTTTGCTTTCAAATTACCAACAGCCTGTTAAACTTTTTTGAGAGGCTGGGTAGTGTAAATTAATGCACGGCAATGGAAGGTTTATGAATTCTTATTTAATAACTGCATTAAACTATATTTACTGCTTCTTAAAAGTGAACTGAAATGAGAGCAAAGACTGGGTAGAGATAAGGGACTCTCATCGTCTACTCTGTCACACTGTTCTGCGCACTGGGGATGCACTATAGCATTTAATCCTCAAAAACGCTTCAGCAAGTCCTATAAATGATGCTTAAAGAGGTAAAGTAACTTGCTTGTTAACACATAGTAAGGAAATTTAAAGAACTGAGATTCAAATCCAGGCATGTCTGACTCCAAGGCCCATGGTTTTTAATTACATCTTGGATACATCAGGAAATATGATTTAAAAATGGAGGAAATAGCTAGATAGCAACAGACAAATTGGCAAATTCTTCCTTCATATTAGAGTATTTGATTATGAAAGCTCAGAGTTAAAAATCAGAATTCTATTTATATGAATAGACATTTGATGACATTAATAAAATAAATTACATTTGGAGACTTTAGGAGAATTTTTTTTAGCTTTGTACAAAAAAAACCCCACAAACCCTAAATTAAGATCCACTGGCTGGCAATAGCTATCATCAAACGTAGTAAAGTACTTGTGTATAATTCCTTGCCAAACATTCACTTCATCTCTAAGATTATCAAAATTAACACCCAATGTTATTTTTCCACTCTGAAAATTTCTATTAATGCATTCTAATACAATTGATTAGTACAATTAATGAGAACTCAGAGGTACTGTTAATAGTTTTGTATTTAATAGCTTGGACCTCTTCCTATGCACATATATAGAAATATAAGTACATATAAAATATATGGATTTTATGTTTACAGAAATGGTATCACCGCCATATTATTTGGCAACTTGCTTTTTATTGCATGGCAATGTCTTCAGCTGTCCCTTACAAAACATCTTAAGCAGATCTAGAACTACCTAGTACTTACAGGTATTAAAATTTCATCCAACCTTGTTCAAAATTTCAGTGTCATGCCTGATTTCAAGCTCTCCTCTAATCATAGTACAAGCTAGATTTGTGACATGAGAAGTTTGGGATAGGGAAAGAAGCGCATTGGCTTTTTATTTTCATACTTCCTCAGTTCTTCTGCTGTTGGGAACACATCACTTTTGCTTCCATTTCACTAAAGAGAACTTAGTCACAGGGCCACCTCCAACTGCAAGTCAGGCTGGGAGATAGTGTCGCCAAGGTCAAAAAGAGAGAATGATTCTGCTGAAGGCTAGAAGTCTCCAACACACTGCTGCTCTATATAGGGTGACCATGTGATCTACTGTCCAACCAGGACACTCTTGAGAGCTAAAGAATTCAGCTGAGATAACAACTGAACTCTAAGACTGTTTGGGGAAAATTTTCTTCTCTGCTTAATAAAGTCTTCTATAACCTCTCTTCAGGTTGCTTTTCCCAAGGCAATCTGTCATCCTTTTTGTGCTGCCAGAGCAGTCTATTCATAACTCTAGCACACCAGCTCATACATTTGTACGATTAGTATAGGCCCATCTACTAGGATGGGCCTATACTCTCCACTCTGCACCCTTGGCCATCTTTAAGGTTACTGATCCTTTTCCTGTTCCATTTGGTCCTGGTTAAGAGATAATAATCATGACAAACTCTGCCATTATAAGGCGGGGCAACTGGTTCAGTCCTGAATAATCACAAAACAGCATTCACCCTGACCTGTTCCGGAGTGATCAAAATTGGAACAGAACCCTTCCATGAGCTTTAATGTGTGGTCCCTGAGAGAAAGACAATAGATCCTTCATCCAATGGGTCAGCTGCTACTGATCTCCATCATACTGTTGCCATACGAGAATACAGTCCTAAAGTTTGGATATTTTCTCAGTACTTGATCAAAAACTTTAAAAATCTTGAACAGGCAAAAACCACACATATCTGCATTTTTTATTTAGCCTGTTTTTAGGCTCTAAAGCAAAAATCTTACTATGTCACTGTCCACTCAAAACTCTTCAGTGACTCCCCACTGCTCACAGGATACAAACCCATGCTCCTTATCATGGCCTCATTATCTGGCTTCTTCCTCTTCCCTTGCCTCATTTCTCATCTTTGTCCACAACTCTGACTTGGCCTTATTCCATGCCACCAAAATCCCATTTCTACAGCTACTCACCAATGCCCCTACACCCTGATATTGTGAGAGAATCTCAAGATCCATTCTTTACATCCCCTATCCCATTCTGAGCCTTCTCCACCACCACTGAGAATTACCACCATATTCATTGTGTTATAACCTCGAGTTTTATTGTGGGTTAAGAAAGTTACAAGGATAAAAATAGATGGCCATAACTCTAGGTTATACTACCACCACCTCCCTTACACACACACACACACACACACACACACACACACACACACACACACTCTGACTCTGGTTTAACTCGACCAGGAAGACTGTTTTGATTGGTTCTAGGTCCTAGGCATGGGAGCCCATCTTTGATGCTGCTACAGTAACTGTGCAGAGTGCTATCACAGCACTTATGCAGTGAATTGGTGTGTCTTGCACTGATCTCATCCACCAGACTCTGAGCTCCTCTAAAGTAGTTTCTGAATCTATATTCAACTCTGTATCCTTAATGCCCAGCACACAGTAGATACTTGACAAATATTGGTTAAACTGAATAAAGCTGACGACTTGGAAAACTATGGCTGGAATACATGGAATTCTCAAAAGAAATTCCAGAAATTTAAAATATAATGGGTGACCTCCATTACAAGGTTAGGTAAGGCTGTAAGAGAGAACCCTGAGGCTGCATTTTATTATCAGCTCCATCCTCTCTAGAGCCTTAGTGTCCATTCCTGTTGGCAAAGGCTAACGTGGACCCTACTACGTGCTTTTTCTTCCCATCTGTTAAGCCTCGTGTTCTGAAGGGAAAGGAGCCACAACTGCCAGTTGTCATTCTGACCAGAAACATTTTGACACACAGACATTTATCATATAAACTTGTAACTAATATATAAACTCAGGACAAAATTTAGTTTTGGTTTTCAGAAGTTGATCTGGATTCTAAGTTTTTACGGTCCTATACTTCAAATCCTGTTCATTAAAAAAATAAAGTTGACTTTTGTTGGTGAGAGTGGTTTGAATTTGGGTACTGGAATGACTAATTTACTTTCTCGAAAATGGATTCCCTTCTGTTCTCCAAAATTTTTGCTCTCTCAATTTTATCAAGTACATAGATACTTTGCTTATTTTTATGTTCAGTATTCTGATTTATCATCATCATCCACCATTAGAGAAGAGAAAATTTGTTGAGGCCTTACTATGTGCCAGGCACTGTGTTTAGTGTTTTACTTGCATTTCCTCACTCATCTTTAAGAAAGATGAGTGAGAAAATCCAAGTATTGTAGAAGGGAATAATAAAGCATGTTTAAATTATATGTCCTAAAACATGGCCAAAATCTCTAGACACAAACTTTGAAATCTCTGTGGAAAAAACAAATCTCTTCCCTCTGAATTCTTCTAGTTTTCTGTGTCATATGTACAGCATTTTGCATCAACATCACTCAAAAAATATCGAATACTTATTATGTGTTAGTCCTAGAAGACGCTTCCCTCATAGACCTTAAAATCAAGACGCTTCCCTCATAGACGCTTCCCTCATAGACCTTAAAATCTTAGAAAGCAGATAGATGTGGGACAAACAGCAGTAAGTATAATAAGCATAAAAAAAGGACAGGATTTCCAGAGCTAACCTAGGCTTGGGGCCAGAGCAAGAAATACTTCTCTTAGCTAGAAATGTTACTATGCTAAAGATAGGCAAGAAGTCACCAACTCAGGTATAACAAGGAACAGCATTCTAGGCAGAGGAAGCGCCAGTCACCTATTCCACAAAACATCTTGTACAGTATCTTACCTAATCTTCAAAACAATTCAGAAAGGAATCATTATTGCCATTTTACAATAAGAAAACTAAGACTCAGAGAATAGATCAATTGATAAGATTGGAACCCTTGCCTATCAGAATCCAGAGCATTTCCACTATGCTTAACTTCCTCGGAAAGCTGCCTGCATCAGCTTCCTATTGGACCAATGGTTAGTAAACTTTTTCTGTAAAAAGACAGATAGTAAATATTTTAGGCTTTGCATACCAAGAAGGAACAACAAGGATAAAATATAGGAACTTGAATAACAAGAGAAAAAAAACAAATTTTCATAAACTTTTGAGGAAATTCAAAATATAATAATAATAATTGAGTACAATGTTTTGTACTACAAGTCTACTAATGAGAAAAATAAAATTCTTTGGGGGGGAATACCATTTCACTTAATTGGGGTTCAAAGCTAAATGTTCCCTATAATCAAAAAAATTGCAAATATTCACCTGTGAAAATCATTCTTAACTTGTGGATCATACCAAAACAGGTAACCAGTCAGATTTGGCTCATGCACTATTGTTTAGCAACCCCTGTACTAGGCCATGACCATCAAGAGTAGTACTGTCCAACAGAACTCTAATGTGAGGCACACATGTAATCTTAAATTGTCTAGTAGCCACATTTTTAAAAAGGTAAGAAGAAACAAGTTACATTTATTTCAGTAATTTATTTAACCAAAATATTACCATTTAAAAACACAATCAATATAAAAATTATTAATGAAATATTTTGCCATCCTATTTCAGGCCAAATCTTTGAAATCCAGTGTGAATTTCACAGTTACAGCATGTCTCACTTGGACTAGCCACGTGTCAAGTACAGCACAGCTCCAGAGAAGAGTTCTGTTGGCTAGGAACGTAAAAATGAGAAAAGCAGATAATATAGCATCTATGGTCAACTGAAGAGTAGGAATTCTGTCTAAAGGTGGCAGCTGCCACTCAGCCCCACAAAATGTTGTCATGTGGAAAAGTGGTCTAGGATATTGCCAGATGTTCCAGATCTTCTGAGAAACCAAAATCTAGAATTTAAAGTAAAAATCTCCTGATTTCTAGATATCAGCAACTAATTTTTTTTTAATTTATACATACTGTGCAGGTCAAACAATTCAAATCTGCATACTATATTTGGCTATGACTATCTCCACATTTATCTCCTCTATCCAAGTCTGTCTTTTCAGTATCTAAGCCATAGTGCTCATAGGTACTCAACATATTATAGGACTTTCAAGTTAAGGCAATAAACATTTGCCAATAAAATACTCTTGAGTATTTCAAAGGAAAAATAATGGATGATAATAAAAATAATTATGGAAGCAATCATATCTACATTTTAAATCACCTTATAAAAATAAGTTTACCTACTGAGATTATTCAGTAGCGTTTTAAATAATAAAATTCTTCAAGTAAAAGTATCCATAACCACAACAGCCAAAAGGTAGAAGCAACCCAAATGTCCACTGACAGAAGAATCGATAAATAAAAGGTGGTATTACATGTAATAGAATATTACTCAGCCCTAAAGGAAGGAAATTCTGACACATACTACTGATATACTGATATGGAGGAACCTTGAAAACACTTTGCCAAGTGAAATAAGCCATGCACATAAGGACAAATATTGAACAATGTCATTTTGTTCAAACTGTGGTAAACCTCCTTTGGATGCATAAAAGAGTTGATAAGTTTGATTGATAACGAGCACTCTGTTTATATGCAAATAAGCCCTTCCAAAGAATCTGAGAACACTTCAAAACTGTTGCTTTCCTGAGTATTTTATGTATTCCCTCCTAAAATTATTTTCATAATTACTGGGAACTTGTGCCAATAACAATAATACTTCCCTACTTTGAGGACTGTTAAGAAAATCAAATGAGATAACTTTAACCCAGAAAAATCACAACATAAACTACAAAGCACCATACAAATATTTTTATTATCAAAGAACTAATAAAGCAAAGTTCAACTTTTACCCTGGTTCCATCAATATCACATATTCTGAAAACAAGTCTGAATTAGTAATTTACCAAAATGGCTTGCTTTCCTCCAGCCACGCTTACTGGCAAAATATTCTCCATTTCCTCTAATCCAGGTAGGGACAAAAAGCTACACCTGCTATCCACTCTGGGATTTTTAAGTACGGTTTTATAGGGCAAATGCTTC